>NW_026575151.1:0-5680000 GCF_905146905.1 Nyctereutes procyonoides | reverse complement strand
ACTTTTCCATACTCACTTCCTGGGAATGACTGCTGAAGGTAACTATTATGCTAACCCTTTAAGCTACTTGTTTGCTTTAGCAGTTGTGATATCCACAGTAGATGTGTTAGGAAATATAATTATCCCTAGTGCTTTGAATATTGGACATATGACAGACTCCCTGTCATCCCCCAAATCCTTGGCACCACCTCTGTCTGACTTCTCTGCTTTCCATCCGGCATGTAAGCAAGAAAGGCAATGAAATGGATATGCGTGCTTTTGGGTATATGGAGTCCAGCAAGTCCCTGCTTGGTGGAATGCCAAAGGGGAACTCCAAGGTCATTTTGGGAGGGGTGGGATATCATGGGCAAGCCTGAATCTGTATCAAGAGACTCTTATTTATCCTCAATGATGATGGAGGCAAAGGTTGTGGGTGTCACCTTGACATATGTAAAATTCTCTCTCAAGTTGTAGCACCCTCTTCACAAATCTAGATAATGAGGCATCAGGGAAATGAGGATTTTGCCTTAGATCCCCAAGATTGTTTTACAGATCTCAGAGAAGATGAGATCTGTGAGAGTTCAGGTCTCTTTGTATTTCATTTTATTTTATTTACAATGGTTCTGCGGGGTGAAGAGCCCAGAGTCTCGTTCTGTATAGGTGTGTTTATTCACATCACATCCCGCACTCCCTTGCGTTCTTATATCTCTCAGCAAACATTATCTACTTGTGATTCCCTCGACAGTGCTTTCCCTTCCATGCTTTATAAGAATTCTGAATTTTTTTCTGGTTACTCATATTTCAAAATACTGAGTCTTGAAAAAGATATAAGTAATGTAATTATTTTGTGTATCTGTATGCATGCATGCATGTGTATTTGTAACTATTCAAATAAAAGCATTCTGCTTTACGAAAACACAAATGCAAATTCACAAGATAAGATAATTGCATGGAGGATTAAATTACAGAAACATTTTGCTTTCTAAATGATTCAGAGTTCCCTTAAATAGCCTTTGAAATTAAATATGATTTTCATTTATACTTAGAATTACATGCTCTATAGAATAAATGCAGTATAATTATATAATTTTATCTTTAACTCTATACTGTATAATATATATTAATGTACCATACTGATTTCCCTAACTACTTATGATTGGGTCTGTTGTAACATGAAGTACCCCTTTTATATACTTTGGAAAATAATGCCAGAGCAGTAACCAACATACTTGCCTTTGAAAGCAGTCATGTGTGGGTATTTATTAAGAGACAGTTCTTTTAGAAAAAAAATATGTTTAAAATTAGGCTTAGAAGTGGCAGTCCTCATTTATTTAGCCAGGCTACACAACAAATGGAACCTTAGGGAATGGAACCTATTTTAGATTCAGTTGCAGGAAACATTTTTTTGGAGATGTGTCAAATTATGTGGGGAAGTTTCTAGCTTAATCTTTCAAAAGAGAGTGTGCCTCCTACCCACCCCCAATCACATCACCTCCTACCTTAATTTACTAAAGATAACTTACTCTCTATCAACCACCTATATGTCTTGTGAGTCATATTGATCTCAGACATGTGATGCAGTCCTTGGCTAAGATAAAATTGGTTTAATGGTATCCTTCCCCCTCCCTGTATTTCTGATGATACTTAAGCATGCAAAGGACACCGCGGCCCCCTTTCCCCATCAGGAAAGCGTGTCGAGGCAGCTTACAATAAAGGACAAGTCTTCCCACAGCCTCGTCAATACCTTGATAGCTCTGGGCTAATGGAATCTTGTGACTTTCGGTTCTCATTGATAAGAGACCCTGATGTAGACACTGATGAGTGGGACATTCTCTGTTCTAGTACACATTTCTCTTTACAGCTTGCTCCATTGAACATATTTTCAGGATTAGGTCAAAACTGCTACATCTCTACTTCTGCTGAAGTTGGAGTGAAAAGAATTCCTTTTGTTTGGTGATCATATGGCAGTTTTTGTTTTTGTTTTTTTTCATTCTCATTCTGTTCCACAATTAGAGGGGGATTTCCCCAAACCCAGAAAAGGTCTGCATTCTTAAGTAGAAAATGTTGACATATGCTCCAGGTCCATTTCTCTAAAGATTTAAGCAGCCTAGATTTTCTTTTAATAATAAGAGCTAACATTAGTGAGCAGTTGCTATATGTGAAGTGTATTATGCACCCTGATGGGATTGGTGGGGAGTGATATTATCCACATTTTGCAGATGTGGGCTTGAGGAGATTAAATATGTAACTCAAGTTCAGCAACCTAGTGAGTGGTGGACAGGGACTCAAATCCAACCCTGCCTGACTCTAAGGGTTGTGCCACTTACCCTGTCTGAGGGAGCTGATCTTCAGGGGCATTTTGTCTCACGTGAGGGTTTTAATCTCATTAACACAGTATTCTGGGAATAGCAAACTGATTTCTTGACTGATTCTCCTCAGGGGGTTTCTACCGAATTCACATCAAGAATTTTAAACAGAAAAGACAGTACTAAGCCTCGTTCCAAGCCTGTGCCAATCCAAAAATGGCTAAAAGATGCAACCAAGGAATCTGGTAAAACTTGATCTCACAACTCTATTTTGGAATATTCTTAATACAGGGGTTTTGAATAGTAACTATCATTTCTACTTTTTAAATATCCCTGCCTACAGAAAGGTACCAATATTTACCCCTTGAGGACTGAATGGAGTTACTCATTTATAGCTATTCTATTCTTCATTTCTGACAATACTTTATGATTTAATTTCTTTAGTTGATTTGACCTTACTTATTTCTCTCCCTGGCCAGAAATAACTGCTTTCACAGTGCGTGATGAGGCATTATGGTGATAGTATTTGGAAAACGGAATGTGGACTTAACACCTAAGGAGGAGGCTTTGTGAAGGTCATTGGAAGGACATTTGAAACTGAGAAAATTGTGAAGGGCCTGTGCAAAATATTACCAGGTACCTTGGAACATAAACTCGGGCTTCTTGATTTTATGCCACAATTTGCCTTCGTTCTTTCTCTGGGCTCCTATTAATTCCTTTGCTTATTAACAGGTTAGATTCCCAAAGAATATTCAGAAGTACCAAGTGACTCACCGCACACTGTTGCTGGGGGGGTACTGCTGACTCATTGTTCCTCCCTGGTGAATAGCTATGTTCCTATTTATTAAAGTTTGTAAGTGAAGGAGCTTCTGAAACAACCTGCTTGTGTTAAAAGCGTATCAATATAGGAAGACATTTGATACTGCTGTTTCATGGAGAAGATGCCTCCTACGTTATTTTAGTAAAAGAAAAATCTTGACCTTTTTCTAATGATAGATTTTCTCTAGGAGCTTCTGTGTAACAGATGCTCGATCAACAGCTAAAGATCCTTGAGCAGAAAAAACGATTCAGATGCTAACGGATGGTTTGGGGGCTAAAAGCATTGCTTGTAGGAAATGTGAAAAAAAAAATTCTGAAAGAGAACTTTGAGGGCGACATTCACGGGAAAGGCTCTGTGAGTTAGCTGCCCTTGGGAAACTTCCGTCAAGTCTCATTATCGCCACTGGGTGTCACTCCAGGCAGCCCCTTCGCAGCCGTCTAGTCAAGGTTAAAATACTGTAAAGGGAAACACTCAGCTCCACAAACCAAAGGAAAATAATGAAAGGAATGAAGCAAATACTTAACTGTCTCAACATATAGTAGGATTTTGAGTGAGAGGGAAGAAAAGCACAATGCTAAAACACGGCATCAGGTGGTATTCTGTTTCCGAGGGGAGCTGCCAAGCATCCCCAGCTGGGGATTTTTTAAATTCCCAGGATGTTCCATCCTGATCAGGTGGCTGAGGACAGATCCCCATTAGACCAAAGCCCAACTCGATTTCGAACAGCATATTAATATTTTTTAAGGATTTTGATCCGTACGACTGAATTGCTTTTCCAGAAAAGTTGTATCATTTTACACTAAAAGGGAAGCACTTGCCTCTATCTGTTTCCTTCCATTGTTAGCAGTACACCTTAGTAGACTTCAAAAAGCTGTGTACTTGCTTCAGGACCAGGAGGCAGGAGAAAAACCCAAATGGACTACTTTTTTGGAGTAGGTTAAGGAAGATGAGAAACACAATTGTGAGGGAAAGTGGGCTGGTCTTACACCTCCCTTTAGATACCATGTGGGGTGGAGTGAGTCCCCAGGTATTTTCTACTGGCAGAAGTCTCCAGTCTTTCAAATGTTTTTACTCTAATTCCTTTGGAGTCCATGTGAAAACCTTGTTTTTGCCTCCCTTTACCTATATCACTCCACTGTATGGACATGAAGACCACTAGTAATTTGAAGCTGCAGTTGGAAGAGGGACTCTGAAGATAGGAATCTTGACCTCCATTGCCCAGAGGATGGGAGGAAATGAGGAATCTGCAGCTTGACTCCAGTAGGAGCCACGGGTTCCTAGAATTCCAAGTTGGCAGTTGTTTCACTTCAGGATGCCTTTGGCTGCATGTCACAGGAAAGCTGAATAACACTGATTGGTTGCTGATGATGGTTTGACTGCTCTCCACTGTTATGGACCCTGGCTCCTTCCCTTCTTCTGCTCTGCTATTCTTGGATATTTTTGGCCTTGTGCTTTTTGTCTGCTGGTCACAGGATGGCTACTTATATCTGGGCATCATGTCCAAATCCAAAACAAGAAGCAAGAAATGGCAGTGAAGAAGTTTTCCTCTTGTCCTCCTCTTGGTTATGAGGAGAAAAGGTTCTCTGAAGACCCAGTAAACTTGTGCTTACTTGTTTTTAGTTGGAATTGTGTCACATGGGGACTGCCAGCTGGAAGGAGGACTGGGAAAGCAGGTATTTAGTTTTTTCACTTTCCCTGGTAGAGTGGAGAGAAAGGACTTGTGAATAACCATTGAGTCAACCAATCAGGAGTATCTGTCATAAAGTTCTGAACGCATTTTCTAATTAATAGAAACATCATTTTACGTGAGAATTTCCATAGTGTTATAGGTATGAGATGAGTTAATAAGTTTAACCTAACTCTTATGTTTTATGATAAATATTTTCTGAATTTCACACTGTTGACATAAAAATGTACCCCTGGAAAGAATTTGCTTGTAGATTAGAAACTATATGTAGTTTATTACTTTTAAATTTTAAGATAAAAAATCATTCTCTAAAGCCTTTTTAAAAGGTTTATTAAGTTTTATGTTGTCAAAATATTTAAAATATGTATGTTGATGAATTTTCAATGAGGGAATAGGAATATATGTAGTAATTCTCCTGGGGTTAAGATATGATGGCATATGGAAAATCTTATTTCATTTTATTGTGGAGGAACATTAAAAAAATAATCCCAAGTGTGACTTTAATACTCTTCTACACTAAATTACCTGGTGTCTAAATAAGACTCTTTAAAAAACTACGGCTTAAACTAGCTGATGGTTTTGGGTTTACACATTCAGGCCTACTCTCTGAAAGATGTTTCCTCCTGGGTAATTTGAGTAACTGTTAACCATGAATAGTGAGACCTTGGGCTTGAGAGGAGAGGCTCAGGTTTTAGGTTCTCTAGGGAGAAAACTGAGTAAACATTATCATATATTTCAATTATCCATAGATGTTCCGTAAAAGCTAAAAATAGATGCCTTGATTAAATTATTTAACCTATTATATACAAGAAATACACACACACACACACACACACACAATATTGTCATGGAACCACAAAGACCCTGATTTTTTTTAAATTTTTATTTATTTATTTATTTATTTATTTATTTATTTATTTACTTATTTATTTTTCATGATAGACACACACACACACACAGAGAGAGGCAGAGATACAGGCAGAGGGAGAAGCAGGCTCCATGCCAGGAGCCCGACGCGGGACTCGATCCCAGGACTCCAGGATCGCACCCTGGGCCAAAGGCAGGCTCTAAACCTCTGAGCCACCCAGGGATCCCACAAAGACCCTGATTAACCAAAGCAATCTTGAGAAAGAACAAAACTGGAGGTATCACAATCCCATAGTACAAAGCTATAGTAATCAAAACAGTATAGTACTGCATAAAAATAGACCATAAATCAAATGGGACAGAGGAGAAAGCCCAGAAATAGACTCATGATTATATGGTCAATTAATCTATGACAAAGGAGAAAAAAATACACAATGGGGAAAAGACAGTCTCTCCAACAAATTTTGCTGGGAATCTAGACAGCTACATGCAAAAGAATGAAACAATCACTTTCTTACACCATACACAATCATTAATCATTTTGTAATCAAAATGGATTTCAGACTTGAATGTAAGACCAAAACCATAAAACTCTTAGAAGAAAACATAGGCAGTAAGCTCTTTGATACCAATCTTGGTGGATATTTTTTTTGGATCTGACTCTACAGGCAAGGGCTACAAGAGCAAAAATTAACAAAGGGAACTGCATCAAACTAAAAAGCTTCTGTACAGTAAAGGAATCCATCAACAAAATGAAAAAACAACTTACTAAATGGGAGAAAATATATGCAAATTGTATATTCTGTAAGGGGTTAATGTTAAAAATATATAAAGAACTCATGCAACTCATTACCAAAAGAACAAAAAGTCCTAATAAAAAAATGGACAGTTTCTGAATAGACATCCGACATACTGATGGCCAAAAGACGCATGAAAAGATGCCCCACATCACTAAACATCAGGGAAATGGTGTATGTATTAAATTAAAACCACAATGAAAAAAAAAACCACAATGAAATATCACCTCACGCTAGTGAGAATGGATAGTATCAAAATGACAGAAAATAAAAAGTGTTGGTGACAATGTGGAGAAAAAGGAACCCTCATGCACTGTTGGTAGGAATGTAAATTGGTGCAGTGACTATGGAAGACAGCACAGTATGGAGGTTCCTCAAAATAATAAAAATAGAAGTACCTTACCATCCAGTAATTCTACTTCTGGGAATTTAGGAAATAAAAACACTAATCTGAAAAAGATATATGCACCCTTATGTTTACAAGAGCATTATTTACAATAGCTAAGATATGGAAACAACTTAAATGTCCATTGATGGATGAATGGAAAAAAAAGATATGGTGTATATATATATATGTAATATTATAATACAACATAGTATTACATTTATTATATATTAATATATATACATCTCCTAAATACACCCCATATATATATATATATATATATATATATATGTATATATATATATATATATAATGGAGTACTACTCAGCCATAAAAAGAATGAGATCTTGTCATTCACGACAACATGGGTGGAAATAGAGGATATTATGACGAGTGAAATAAGTCAGACAGAGAAAGACAAATACCATATGAGTTCACTTATATATATAGAATCTGAAAAAAAAAACAAATGAGCAAACAATAATAACAACAAAAAACAGAAACAGACTCAGAAACACAGAGAATAAACTGGTATTTGCCAGAGGTGGGAGTATAGGGGGATGAGTGAAATAGGTGAAAGGGACTGAGAGGTACAATTTTACAGTTATAAAATAAATAAGCCACGGCCACGGGGAAGAAAAATACAGCATAGGGAATATAGTCAATAACATTGTAATAACTTTTTATGATGACAGATGATAATTACACTTATGGTGGTGAACACTGAATAATGTATAGAATTGTTGAATCATTATATTGTACATTAGAAACTAACATAATGTTATATATCAACTATACTTCTATTAAAAATAAAAAGAGATACATTAATTAAAAAAATGAAATGCAATTTTTATCTAAGAAAAGCAGTGAGAGGAAAGGAAATCAAAGATCTTCGATGGCACTATTGAACTGCTAAATCAAACCAACAATGAAGTCTTCTGCTTCTCTGAACATTCCAGTTACATGAGTCAATAAACAAGAAAATAAATATATATGAAAAATTTTTAAGTTGAGCAAAATTAAATTGAATATAAGCATCTTAGTAATGTCTTGGGTCATTAAATCTTTAATGTTCCCTCATAGAACTCTTACGAAGTTCTGTGCACATACTCTGCCTTCTAGAAGACTTCACTCATTCAACAAAAATTTGTTGAGCCTCTGTTTTGTGTCAGGTACTGTGCTGGGTTACCTGGGATGTAAGTTATACTTGGTTCATGCTCTCACCCTGCATAAATATACAGGGAAGCAAATCAACCAGAGTTGGGAGTCAGTAGAATGAGTGTTAGTCTAGGTGAGCACATAGAAGGCTTGAAGGGTTTGTCAAGGACTGTTTCTTGGAGCAATTTATTTGTAAGAAAAATCCTGAAGGAAGGGTGATTTTCAGGTAAATGCTGGAGATGACAGGAGAGTGGTGGCTAAAGATTGTTCTAGGAAGGGAAATAGCATATGGGAAGGTCTGGGGAATGTGGGACTTTGAAACTTAGAACAATGATAAAGATACTATTCTTAATTGTAGGCTTTTGGATAAAACATTTAATATTTCTTCCTGTTACCGTTGATTTTTCTTGAAACATTATCGATAGTTCTCCATTCTCTTTAGATCTGGAAGAGGACCTCTAGACTCATGATTTCTTTTCTAAAGAAAAGCTCACCGAATATAAATGTGCCTGGGTCCTCAGGGCATATCATTCCAGTTCTGTCAAAATCCCCTTGGGAAACCATGGTTCCGGATCCTTAATCACCTTAATTCCTTTCTCTCAATCAATGCTTATTTAATTTAATTTTTAAAAAGAATATTAGTTTGTGAGCCTGTCACATTCTAGGAGTTTTCTTTCTCTTTTTCTTTTTTTTTAAGATTTTATTTATTTATTCATGAGAGACAGAGAGAGAGAAAGAGAGAGAGAGAGAGAGGCAGAGACACAGGCAGAGGGAGAAGCAGGTTCCATGCAGGGAGCCCGATGTGGGACTCGATCCTGGGACTCCAGGATCATGCCCTAGGCTGAAGGCAGGCGCTAAACCACTGAGCCACCCAGGGATCCCCATAGGAGTTTTCTTTTTTAAACTTTATTCATAACCTGTGATTTCTAAGGGACTAAACTTTCTTTTTCCTTGAACTTCAAATATAAACCTCAATTGAACAATACAAGAACACTTCAAAAAGAGATTTATGTTGTAGTTATGATATAGCCTTAACTATATATCATCGATGGGATATTTTTCCTCTTTATTATCCACTTTGAAACCTTTCACAAATTTTGGTATTTTGGGAGTGAAGTAGATTTCAGGACATAATTACAAATATCCTGCCAAGTTAGGTCCACAGTCTTACCAACTCAAGGCATTAGATGTAAAAGGAATGCAAGACAGGAATAGACCAGTAACTCTTCTATAGTGAATAATCTGTTTATGCTTCTAGGCTGAACGAAGCATTTGAAGACACTCTTTTCTTGAATATTGGAGTTCATCAAACATTTTATAAAATCAGAGCTTCAGAATATGACTTCTAAAAAGTCTAAAGGGAAAAAAAAAAACCTCACATTCAATGATTCATGTTTTTAGAAGTCATTAAACATATCACATATTTTGGGAAGTGATATAAAGTCCCCAAATAATGGTTGAGCATGTCATAGAGTAACTTAACTTACGTGGATGTGGTAGCTCTTGCAAGAAAATATTAAGCACGACTCAAATCCAAAAGATGGAATCAAGCATTTTACAAAGGTGAGGTCCAGGCGAGGTCCAGGATCCCAAAAAGGAATCAGAAAAACCAAGTCAGCCCCAATGTGTTAGAACAAGAGGAAGAGAGGGTGACATTTTGTCATCTTAGGAGAGAGAAGGGAAAACATTGTGGCTAAATACATTAAAATGCTCATTTGACATGCAAGCATTGATAAAATCAAATAAAAGCAAGCAGATTTCGAATAAACTATGCTCAGATTATCTGACAATTTTATTAAAGAGCTATAGGAAATTCAGTAGCCCAGAGAATGGCCATCTAAAGTGCATCTTATTTTGAATAAACCAATGTCAGCTTAATAAGAGTTGACTGGAAATGTTTGTCACATGACAAATGGAAATGATTTTCTTTGGAGTGTTTTGATGAGGATCAAGGAAGAAATAGAACAGAATGTTGAATTTTCATACTCTTGAGCCTGGATGAGGGATGCCACAGCGATGGCTAGCTCTGGGTAAGTGCTTTCAATTAGATTTCAGTTTGTCATGCCTAGAAGCCACTCTTTCTTGGATCTCATAATTTCATATCTCTGGCACTGCTGGGATGTATTGCTATCTGGGTCACATTACTGGCATACAGGGTTCAGTAATGTTAAGAAACTGTTGAATGTATAATTACTGACACCCACAGCAAAACTTAGTATATTCATGCCCATAGTGTTATATATACCAGTACTTCTCATCAACTTTGAGCATTAGAATTACCTGGGGAGTTTTTATTTTTTTTAATTTATTTTATTTTATTTATTTTATTTTATTTTATTTTTTATTTTATTTTATTTTTACCTGGGGAGTTTTTAAAAATGTGAAGTCTGAATTCCATTTTAGACCGACTAGATACAATCTCTAGGGTTGGGGCTTAGTCTCAGCATTTAAAAAATTCTTTTCAAGTCATTCACTGCCAAATACCATGCCTATGAATGTTCATATCACAGGTATAAATGACTTCTAAAAAAGTATGTTTGTGGGCAAATTGTCTAAGTAAATATTGCATAGTCATATGCAACATGCATCCCAGAACTGGAAAAAAAAATGTGTCACTTATATTTTGCATTCTACACTTCACACACTATCACTTGATATTTCTGGTCAGGAGGCCTATGGAAACTCGCTACTGCTAACATTATTCCAGCTTGAGTAAAATGTTGGGGGAAGGAGGTCTCTTCTTTCCTAAAGAAGGGACATTTGAGAGACTGGTTTCAGGAAAGCACTGGGGTAGCTGCTATTTTTCTCCAGGTGTTTGATCTGACTGACGGCCCCTGTCTGAACTTCCTAGTCATTTGCCATTTCATTAGCTGCCAGGTTTTCAATTTCTGCCTCTTGGAAGTTACACCGCTTTGAACAAGTCCCCACAGTAATTGAATTTGCCACAGAAATAGAACACTGGAAAATTTCATTTTCTTCTTCCCTGCATGAAGGCAAGCAAGCAGGCAGGGCATACACACATATTCCTGCTGGGCTGCTCCTTGCTTCTTCCACCGGCTCTGGTTCCCCTCCCATCCCCCCACGAATTTGCTAATGCTCACTTCCATCCTGCTCCCAAAGCAAGTATACAGTCACACAAAAAAGGCCTGCTTTCAAATCATCTCAGAGTGCATCAGCCTGTCACTTTGTAATTTTCTTCTAAATGCCTTCCACAAATAATGGTTTTCAAAATGAGCATTAACAGGCTTGATTACATGAAATTGTCCTTTTAATTTACACCAGGATTCTATTGATCACACAAGTGCAGATTAAAGTGTTCAATGAAGCCCGTGATGAGGTATTAACCAGCTAAGGGTCCTCCAGGGGCCGCCAGGGAGGCCAGGAATATGCTAGAAGTGTACAGTTATTTCCCCATAATGAAGTGGCACTATGCGAAGGCATGAATCGCTGGCAGGAAGAATAGATCGGAGATGATGAGCTCTTCAAAGTCATTTCTCCCTCACTCATTCAGCCTCATGCCCAGATCCTCTTGCGATTCTTCTGCATTACTTGTCATGAAATGCCAGGATTTACTTAGCCAGCTGATGCAATTTTTATGACCTTATTGCTTTTTCACCATGGTAATAGTTTTGAATCAATTTATCAATCCAGCGGTGCCATCAGACATATTGCCCTGAAGATCAAGTCCGGGTCATTCCATCAATTCACTGCGGTTTACGAAGATAGAGAAAAAAGCGAGGCCGTGCGGGCTATCAACTTCAAATGGCTTAGTAAACATGCCTCAGCTGCTTTAACTGCTTCACTTCTGACTCCAGACCTTTATGCTCATGGACAAGACCACCCAAATCAACCCAATAGATCTTGAGGTCGGCAGACACAGCCCCAAGGTACAGAGGCCTGATAGAGCAAGGAGCATCTCCGGCAAGTTCCCAAGCCAAGTGGTTGGGACAGAACTTGGAAGTGTGGCTTGGTCTTGAACACAAAGTTGATTGTAGTATGCTACCCAAGTTACAAAGCTTTTGTCTCACCAGCCAAAGGACTTAGCAGTTGCCAGGGGAAAGAAAGGGGAGTGTGAGGTGTGCTCCCTTTGTAATAGGTTTTGCGGTGGGGTAGGGATTCATAATCCAATCCATCTTCTCTCTACAGAGGCTGCTGGTCAGTGATAATGGTTTCAAAAGATGAAAAACCTGTAAGTCATTTTTCACAGGATGAGATGTCACTGAGGGCAGGGCACAAAGAAAGAATAGCACACTTATTGGAAGAGATGATCTCTTAAGAAGAGAATGAACATTCCTTGCCCAGGAGAGAGAAGGTAGGGATGTGATAGGTGTCAGTCTGGCCACGGAGTTAGGTTGCTGGTGTTTGCATAGCTAAAACACTAGGTGTCTCTTGGGAATTCAGTTTAGTTACTGCATTGGCTATATTCAGAGAATCCTCTTAGTTTATTTGTATATTCCTTGTATTTATGTATTATGTCAAACTTTGAAGTCCTGTGGTCCAGATCCTGGTAATAAGTTGTTTTAAAAAAATGTGACAAGGAATTTAAATATTATTAAAACATGTATTGTTTGTGAGGCTTTAATAGAGATTAAATGCATAGTATCAGCTTTGTGCTTTGCTTGGAAGCTGCTATATTCAGCATTTAAAATGAGATTTGTCAGATCCCAAGCTTATGTCGATTCCATAAAAGTTTAATGATCTACTTCCAGGTCTAGCAGCGTTTAGGATTTATTTACAGTCTTTATTATAAAATTTGTCCAAAATATACACATTCCCCAAAGACTTCTGAGCTCAGAGGCAGAAATATAAATGCACAAAAGTGAAATATAGCAGATGGTAAAATCTCTGTTTGCTAGGCAGTTTTTTCCTCTTTAATCTTTCTTTCATTTTTTTTCTTCTCTATTTGGTAAATACTGACAGAGGCAAGAGAGGGCCTTCTGTTCTTGGAGAACCATTTAGGGGAGTCTGTTGAGCAGATTGAATATCATAGGAAAAGATCATTGACGTGGAGTCCTCCTTTCCCCTGGGTAGTTAGCAAACTTGTAATTGGAAATCAGGATAAGACACCAGGAAGTTAGGAAGGCCTTTTGGAGTTAGTGGGGACTGAGATGTGTTCCTGAGGCACCAAAGAAGGAGAAGAAAGGAGACCCTGCTCACTGAGTTTAGCGGCTGGACTCTGCCCAAGAACTCATGTAAAGATGAGATTGGAAAGGTAAATGGGAGTTGGTTGGGGAAGGTTTTGTTTAACTGGAAGAAAAAAAGAATCAGAGATTAGAAAAGAGAGCTCTCCTTATGAATGGTTTTCAAACCATATTTAGTAAAACTTTTGGGTTATTTATGGGCACTTCAGACATTGTGAATGGAATTTGTTTAAAAAATGTGGTTTAATCATTAAAAAACCCATTAGTGGAAAGTATACACTCAAATTTTGTATTTGCCCATATTATAACACAATAGGTATCTCTTTTGTGTTCTTGTGATACCAGTTTATTAATTCTGGTGAGGCCTAAAATAGTACTTTTATGGCCATTTTACCTATAGTCAGAAAGCAACATGAGATTGCTAAAAGAGCTAATATAATCTGGATTTTGTTTTCTCAATAAAGTGCAACAAATAAATTTGCATGCTGTATTTGCAAGCTTATGCATGTATACTGCATGCTTATTTGATAAGACCCAGCTATCATTTGACTCCTTTGATTGAAATTTTGTGTGAATTTCTCTCATTGATCTACTTAGAACTTTATTTTATAAAGTATGCTTTGGATGTGATTCATCTATGACAAATAAAAATAAAATTCTACTGCTAAAACATGTTGAAAGCTATAGCCCAAGGTCGTCTAGTTTCTACTCAGTATTAAAAGAATGAAATCAGATGTATGGGATATTTTTAGTGCTTATTTGCAAGGAACTTTTGAGCAGTGAAGTTACACATTGATAGCTGGAAAAACTTGATAGTTTGCAGGGAACTGAAGGGGAAGAAAATAGAGCCATGGAGATTATACTGAAGACAACTAACCGTTCTACATATCTGGGAGGCAATAAGGGTTTAAATAAGAATAATGATGATAAAAATAAAGGGGAGGGAAGTATTACTACAAAATGGTAACTGGCAATTCAAGGTACTAACAAGATACAGAGAGATTGTGGAAGACCAGATAGGAAGCAAGAGATGTCCAGATTTGGGGAAGGATTTTCAGAAGAATAGGAATAGAGAAGTTGGAAGAGTCAGGCTTGAAGAGATGTTGATGGCTTTAGTTTTAGTTTTTGTTTTTAAGTAAGCTCCACACCTGGTGTGGAACCCAATGTGGGGTTTGAACCATTCCCTGACATCAAGACTGGAGCTAAGATCAAGAGTTGGATGCTTAGCCGACTGAGCCACACGGGCACCCCAATGATGGGTTTAGTTTTAAACATTTTGTTATCAAACAAAAATTTTTTAAAAACCTCTCGAACACCATAATGACAGATAGTTATGGTCCAACCCTAAATTTCCAGAAGGGATACCCAAAGGTAGCTTGGAACATGCATACCAATAGAAATGTTTGTCAGAGTCTTTAAATAACCTAGTTCATATGGAGTCTTATGGAAACATACTGGCCATTGAAAGAAAACTGGAAGTTAGGGAGGGTGCATGGGAAGAGCTAAAAATATTAACACTACTAGCTCACATATATTGAGATCTACTATGTGCCAGGCATCATGGTAATCTTTTTATAGGAATGGTTTCTATGGGCTAATTATTGTTTTCATTTTACAATTGAGAAAAGAAAATCTAGAGAGTCTAATGAACATGTTCAAAGTCACATAGCAAGTAAATAGGTGGATGCGGATTTGAATTCACTTCCAGCTGACCTCAAAGTCCATAACGTTTACCCTCTGCTGTCAACTTCTAGAAGGAAAGAGAAAAGCACACAAAAGCAAGTCTTGGCAGACCATTTTAAGGGCCACAGAACTGACATTGTTGTTACACAGTTTCAACCAGCCATGGGACTCTGGTTTACCTAGAAAGGCTACATCTGCAAGATGTAAAAACTTCTTTGTTGAATAAATGTTCATTTTCACTATGGTGAGCTCAAAAATAATAGCTTTTCCAGTTACAACACTTGCAATTTGGCTGGAGGATATGAAAGGCCCTTCCTGGACCATAAGCTCAACAGCTGTTCACATTTATATAGTAGGTGAAAATTTATATTTAAAAAATAGTGGCTCATAAAGAAAGAACATGGGACAATGACAACTACAAAAAAGCAGAATAATTATATTCATGAAAAATGAACTGGTGAGTGATACATTATTTTTTTTAAGCAAACCGTGTTACAGCATTAAAAAATGGTGTCTTTAATTAATTCTGCCTAACATTAAAAGAGTAAGGTGACCCATACCAAAAATTGTTGAATAAAGCAAGAATGTGTGAAAGATATACTCTTTGATGTTATTCATAATGAAGAAGGGTTATCTACTGGTCAATACACCACCATTATTTCTTAGTTAGAGATATTATGATTAAGAATAGACAACGGTTGTAACAACTTAATGTGATTACCACATAAAATATACTTTATTGGGCAGGAATTATCCAATCATAAACCAGAGTTGTTTTTAGAGAACAAAAGTGATTACTTCAATGAGAAATTTTTAGCTAGAGCTAAAGTGTCCCTGCCCCCCAAGAGAGTGCCCATGCCCATTTATTTCACCTATAAACAAACTAATGTATATATTGCTTTAGGATTTACAAAGAACTTTCACATGCATTCTGGGTCAAGCAAACATCCCAACTGGCAGATGAGAAAATGAAGATGCCCAAGGCAGAGCTAGTAAATAAGATTTGAACCCAGGTTACTAATCTGGGTTCTCTGCCACCAGTTCCTCTTCCCTTTCTACCATGTGTTCTTTCCAGACACAGTTTGGGATCCTTTTCAATGAATTGCTTGTGTAGGAATATTGCCTAAGTTGTAGATGGCAATAGATTTGAGGATAGGCAAGATTTGGAGCTAAGGAAGAATGATGACATATGGATGCCCAAGGATGGTTACAACTTCCATGTTTGTGTGAACTGACAGTTGTAAAATGATTTTTAAAACACTTATTTAGAGGAGAGGCTGAGCACTGAGCTCATGAAAGAGGACAGAGGGGACTAATCTTTTATTCTTTTATGGTGTCCCATGCTTATCATGGTACCCGGTAAGTAATAAGTAGGTCAATGAGGCTTGTGAATGAATGAACGAGGTAGGAAAATATGGTGTTCAGATTATGGATGAGGGAATCCCTCACTAACATTAATGGGATTAAAAGCATATGGCAGATAGGAACCTTAGGAAGTAATTTCCTAGCTCCAATTCCTCATATTGCAGGCAAGAAAATGAAGAAAATATAGTCTAACTTTTGTAATGTTCCTGGAAAGCAGTAATTCAGCCTCTGCTTCAATACCTTTAGTGAAGAGGCAGCTTACTGAATTTTTGGACAGGTTAATTGCTGCAAACTTCTTTCTGTTTTGAGCCCAAAGACTCCTTATTAACTCTACTCAATGCTATTAGAAATACCCAATGGCAAATGGATCAATTCCTCTCTTTATTTAAATATAGCTACCATGGGCTCTCAATACCTGCTTTTTAAACAGGTATAATATTCTTCATTCTCAAAACACATCTCCATGTTTACTGGTTTTTAGATTCCAGTCACCTTGGTAGCTCTCCTCTAGGTGAATTCTAGGTTAATGATGTCCCTTTTAATGGTGGCAGTGTTAAACACGTTACTTCTGATCTGGTTTTGGCAGGAAATAGCAGAACTAAAAAGTTCTGTTTACGAACACAATCTTTTTCTTAATGCATTCTTATGCTTTGTCAATATTTTTTTGTTAAGTCATATTGAGCTTATAGTCAGTGAAACTTCTGACTCTTTTTTGCATGTGCTAAGATTGCACAATTGTTTTTTATTATTAGATTTAATCTTATTGTATTCTACTCCTTATTCTAGCCAAGTAGTGATTTTGAATCTTAACCCTGTCATTCAAAATCCAAATATTCTCTGTAAGTTCCTGCTGGGAGCCTTTGAAAACTTGATGAGCATAACATACATAAAATCATACAAATTATTGATGAAAATATTAAATATGACAGCATTAAGATTCATGTCTGTTTTGCTTACCATTGCATTTCTGACATCTAGTACGGTACAATATTATTGAATATTTAATAAATGTTCAAAAATTACAGTATTATTAAATATGTAGTAAATATTTTGAATAAATGAATAAACACTGAATAGCAGAGTTCTTCCACTAGGTTGATTATAGTCAACTAATTTGCACTTTTAAAATACTGTCATTTTACCAGATATAAACTATGGGTATAATTAATAGCCAATATCATCCATATTTCTTGCAATGATAGCATGAAATATTTTGTAAAATGCACTGACTTAACCAAAATAATCTTTTTCCAGTAGATAGTTCAAGAAACGCTGGCTTCAAGAGGTAGGCAAAAGAGGAAGGAGTGAAGGATTGTAAGTGTTAGGGACAAACTCCTTTTAAACCTCTGTTAGAGATCCAATACACATTATCTTATTAATGATTCCAAAAAAAAAAAACCCTAATAAATAAATCAGTTTAGCTTTGTTAAAGTCAGAACCTCCCAGACTTATTTAACATGGAATATTTTTCTGTGCTTGTAATAGCTATTAATAACTGGCAGACCTAGTGTACCATGGAACAGGTTTTGGAAGATGCTAATACACAACTTCTCTCAATTAAAATGAAAATGAAATTTGTCTGGAATGATTGGCTATTCCTAAGCCCATGTTAACTCTTAACAGTTACCCATTTGCTCACGTGCCAACAATTTGTGTCTCAAACAAATAGAGTAAGATATTTAAGAATCTGGCTGGAGTTGAGGTCGAGCTCATGTGGTTGGGCCAGAGATACCCAAGCAGAGTTGTTAATTCCTGGAATATGGCTTAGGGGCATCCACTTCTCTTTCCTTGTTGAAAGTTGAGATATCACACTTTCCTCGTCATCCAGAACTATTCCTGTTTTCTACACAGTTCCTCAGAGACCTCCAATAAGGGCTGGCAGAGATGTGAACACATTTAGAACAAGGCTCTCTGTTCTTCCCATTTATCTTGGTCTTCAATTTTCTCATCCCAATATTTGCTCTAGCCTGTCCAATCAATCCTGCTCCTTGACATAGAAGATAAAAGCAAAATAAAAATTGAGTAGCTCTGCTTTCTCTTTGTCATCTGTCAATATAATTACATTGATCCCAAGAATCATATCTATGCCTTCCAAAAACTAAAACAGCCTCTTTGTTTTCTATGACATATTCTGCAAGTTTCAGTACATTCCTGGGATTTAGCCTTCTTGAATTATTATTCACTCTTTTCAAATATTCCCCTGTGTCTATTCCTCCCTCATTTTATATATGTACACAGATTCAATGATATTGAAATGTAATTTTATATTGGTATTATGAAAGAAGCATTAAAATAGTTTATATTCCTTATTAGCACCACAAGAAGGCATTTATTAAGAACTTCTTGTTTGCTCATTCATCTATCAACGTAGTATCATATTCTATATCCTCTATAGGAAGAGAGGGAGTAAAAAAACTGGAAAAAGAAATAGTGGCCAATGTAATAATAAATTGCTTTAAAATCACTTTTATAGGGATCCAAATAAATACATAGCAAAATTGCTTATATAGTGTTTTTCATCTATCAAATGCACCCCCATATTGCCTTCAGTTAAGGTCAGAAGTTGTTAACATGTATTACAAGAAACTTTCTTAAAAAAAGATTTTATTTATTTATTCACGAGAGACACAGAAATCGGTAGAGACACAGGCAGAGGGAGAAGCAGGTTGCCTCCAGGGAGCCTGATGTGGGACTAGATCCCAGGACCCTGGGACCTTCACAGCCTGAAGTGAAGGCAGATGCTCAATGGCAGACCCACCCAGGTGCCCCTATTACAAGAACTTTTAAGTTCTGTCCCCTGTTTCCTATGTGTTCTATTCATTCTGTATTTCATTCTCTCTCCACCCATTGTCCTTCACATATTTTCACTAGGTGTTCAAATAAGTATTTCTTGCCTTCAAGTGTCAACTTAGACATAATTTCCTTTGTGAAGCCCACCTGACACCAAAGCTTGGTGTCTTTCTCTCATCTTCTCACAGCAGAGGGTACTTCCCTGTTTCTTCCATGAATAATGTGTTTATCTGCCTTTCTTCTTCATTCAAACATTAAGGCCTGTGTTTTATCCATTATTGTATCCCCAGCACCCAGGATAGCACCTGGTACTGTCTTCAGTAAATACATTTTGAATGAATGAATGAATGAATGAATGAATGAAAGAAGAAAAGATGGTACCTCTCTGTGTATCTTAATCTTCCTGGTAAAATATGGCTTTGGTAATATCAGCAGCTTGGAACTAGGAAATCTGGAAGGAAAGCTTTTTAAAAGCATCCTCAGCAAAAATGCAAACGGGTGTTCTCAGCTCTCTAGCTGTAGATAACATGAGAGACAGGAAGTATATTGTGTGATTTTTCAGTTACCAGCTGGAGCTGGCAATGCAAAGACTTTCAGAAAATAATTTTGCTATTTGTAAACTGAAAGAATGTGATATGGAAGTAAATGAGGAGGAATAAATATGGAACTACACAATGTGGTTTTTACAGTCACTTTCGGGGAGATAACTACACTGTAAAAAAGGATGATGATACAAATGGGATAAAACTATTAATTTTTTCTCCTCACAAGATAATTCAAATCCAGACTTATTCCATACATTAAACTATGAAATCTGTTCTCCACAGCTTTTTGATTTTTTTTGTTTAGTTTATGTGAGTTTTCCTTCTGGCTTATTCATGAACTGTGGTATAGTTATCCTTCATAAGGGAACTGTGACTTGATTTCACCGCCAGAAATAAACAACTCAGAAATAGTTGGGAATAGAAATGTACAATTTCCAAAATGTACATATTTGATATTAGCACTTACATGAAAACAGGAAATCTTTTTTTTTGAAAACATGAAATCTTTAGAATTATTATTCATAAAATTCGAATTTACACTTCAGTTAGGGTACCACAAATCTGAGGACCTGGGTATTTTTGAAATTTGTCTTAAGCCTGACCACTTTAAGGTCTAATGATCACTAGGATGTAACCTATTTCATTTAGGCCTTCTGCAATGAAATAAGCCTCCCTATACAGAAACTCCCATTGCCATCTATAACTCAGGAATCATGAGCTCAGGATCTTTAGGACTATGGTCCTGAGCCACCTACCTGTGGGATCCAAGCTCCTAGCCTGGAGACTGGTACACAGAAGGAGCTTGGTAAATTTTAATGACTAAGTGAATGATGTCTATAATTGTTCAGTGTTTGTGCATCACAGTGGGTTCTTGCTGGGGTTATTATGGTTTCGCACATCCCATGTTCTGCTTGACCCCGCCCCAGGAGTTAACACGGGTTATGTTTCCAATTAGTAGTTTTGTCCCAGGCTCTTCCTCAGCCTCTGGTTTCTTTTGGGGGTCCTGTGCCCCTCTTGTGACTACTGGGTTCAATGTACTTAAAGAGATTCATTCTCCTTGGGAATGAAGAGAGTGAATTCTGGAAGGTTCTCTGGGAATGTCTCAAAAGCTAAATTATCCTTCCAAACGCTGCCCATCTTCTCTCACTAATGACCTTGTCTGCACTCACCTTTCTAGTTTCGTTCCTATCTCATGCTTTGACAGAAGTGCTCCTTTCTCTCTAAAAGTAGAGGGGATATGTGCTTCTCTCATCCTTTTCCTTTGACTTAGAATATTCTCTTGGCTTTGTGGTCTCCCTTATGCATGGCATTTTGGTGCCTCTAGTACCCCCTCCCTCTTAATTCCTTCTTTCTCAGGCTCTGTATCTTTCCTTCTACTTCATCTCCACTGATAGCTGCAGTCTCCATGTTCTTCAATTCTCCTATTTTCCTATTGTCACTCAACCCCTTTTAAAGTCATCCTCTAGTTGCCAGAACCTTTCACTAAAGCATACAAAATTTGTGTTGCAGGCCTTTTAATGCACCTTTGATAGTTTTAAAACATAGTATATATTTGCCTTTGAAAATCAACATCCATATATTTCATCTACTTGCAAAAAATACTTTGCAAATCCCCACTTCTGTTTGATCACATATATTTGAGGTGGTTATTCTAGTCTGTTAACTCCTCTGCATGCATGATCATTGTTTTGGAAAGGGGGGATTTTATTGTATTGTCTAAGAAAGACACACTAAGAGGAATCTCTTTGAAGTGGATAATTCAGTTTAAAAAAAAAAAGTTTTATAGGTAATGGGACAGTATCTGCTGAGTCCCAATGCAATTGTTTGAGATTTAATTAATATTCTAAATTAGTGTCTAGAATGCTTTATGTGTGGGTTGAAGAGAAGAGACCATTGAAATCTTGGTCAGTACGAGGATTTATGGGTGTATAAGACACAGGGAGTTTATTACTGCCGCTATATCTGGAGGTGGATGCTTTCAGAAGCAGGATTTCTGGCCAAAAGCTACATCACATACCCTGGCAAATATGCTTCCTTATTTTGTCTCTTGATTCTTCAGTCCAAATGAATCTAAATTAATTGCATTTTTATTGATTTTATTCGTTTGGCTTAGGAGGGTCATCAGAAGGGGATCATTTTTATTTTTATCTTCATTTTGAGATGGGTCTCAAGGCCACTTGTAAAATAAAAGGCACCAGATTAGTGGCGTTTGAGATCTCATTCTGAAGTCTTGAGTAGTAAACAGGGATTTAGAGGCAAGTGGCAGCCAGGGAAGAGGAGTGCTCACACTACTGTTGTCTTTGTGAGGATAGCCGCACAGGGCCAGGGTCCTGCTTTAACTTCTGATATATCTTTCCTCCTAAAATTATGTGCAAATACATTTAATATCTCACACTGCTTGGGCTTATCCAAACTTTCTTGGATTTTCTCCATTTTCTTTCTCTTATTTTATTGAAACCTAGTTGGAAAAAGTAAATAAAAAGTGATAGCAAGCAAAGATTTTAAAATATAGGAGAGAGAGAGAGAGAGAGAGAGAGAGAGAGAGAGAGAGAATGAATATTAAACAAAGTATTACTGCTGAAAGTAGGTAAAATAAGAGGAAAAGCTGGAGAGTGCCCGGAGCATTTCAAGGAAGATGTGGTAAATATTAGGATGGTGAATGACTGGAGAGAAAAAGAAGATTCTGGAATAGTAAGTGGGAGACCAGAGAGGCCAGAGAAAACTCACCTTGCTGCTCTAAAGGGATGAAGTGATGAAAACAAAAGGGTACTTGCTTAGGATAAGGAGAACCTGCTTATAGATGAGGTTGGGGGGAGGAGAAATAAAAAGAAAGAATGGAGTTAAGATGTTAATACACAGAAAAAAATGCATTGGAAATGACAGTGTTTTTTTCTTTTCATTTTTAAGTGTAACCTGATTAGAAATTGACGCTTCCAATAAAGGTAGAAGGTAGAGAACATTAGAGGGCCCAGCAAAGATGTTTAAAATAGTATCATCTAATTCCGTGTCCACCTAGTTAGCACCTCAATTGTTATGGTGCCAACCTTGGGTTGGCACCCACACACAGATTCTGAGATGAAGATTTGTGTGAATATTGGGAAGTGTTCCTGGGGAAGACTAAGAGGGGGTTTGGGAAATGGGAACAGGATGAGAAGGAGGCTAGCAAGAGTGCGGTAGCAAGCAAAACTCCATAAAGGGTGAATCCTCAGCAGCCTCTGGAGCCAACGTTGGTCACATCTCAGAATGGTCCAATTAGGAACAAGAGAGCTGCAGTGTTTATACTTCTACACCCATGGTTCTCAACCCATGATGATTGGTCCCCCAGGGAACATTTGGCATTGTCTAGAGCCATATTTGATTGTTACATTGGTAGCAATTGTTGGCATTGTTACCAGTGTGATACTGGTACCCAGTGGGTAGAGGACAAGGATGCTGCTAAGCATCTTACAATACAGGACAACCCCCTCCTAAATAAGTACCTGGGCCCAAATATCAGTAGTGCTAAGGCTGAGAAACCCTGGTCTACACTGGTCATGGCCACCTCCAGGATGGACACTTAAGGTTTCCCAAAGCCTTTTTTGTAGTTTGAGGGCAGCAGATGCTGTTGGGAGTGAAAATCCACCCAGAGTTCTTGGGCATAAAAATGGCAAAGGAATTGTAAGGAACGTGGGCAGAGCACCGACAGGATGAGTTACAGAATCCCAGAGATTCATTGACATCTTCACTTAAAACAGTATGTCTGTCTTTTCCAATCTTACAGACTTCTCTATTCCAACAGTCATCTGATCTGTTTTATTCTGTAACCGGGAATCCAAAACCATAGAACAGTGCCATTGGATTGGATACACAACTTGAGCTACCGCCCTCAACGCCAAGGCAAAATGTTTTCTGACATTTCCTTTCTGGCTTAAATAACGAGCCGCATTTTCGCTCATCTTTTGCTCTGAGGCCAGGCTAATATCTCCTGAAAGTATTCTAAATTGATGCTCAGTAGCTTTCTAAGGTCATTTAAATTCCTAATGAAAAGTCACTCAAGGCCATAGTACAAAATAAATACATTGTTATTGATCATGCAATAAGGTATTAGGCTAATTTAATAAGGCTTCTCCCTTAGATGTACTTAATTCACCGCTCTAGTCATTTCTTAGCCATCAGAGATCCTGCTGTTTTCTCATGGCCTAGAAATGGTCATCTCTGATTTGCCCTACTCCGTGTTGCCGCCGGGATATTCCAGGATGCCTCGTCCCTGTTAAACTTCTTTCCCCTGTCGGCAAAGTACAGTGACAGAATAAGGATTCATTACTCTTGAAGTGACCCTTTCCACAATATCCTCTTTTTATCTCCTTAATCAGCAAAGTGGTGCTCTAAGGACTGGCAGGTTCACTGCCTCGAGGCACATTTATTACTGAGACACAAGTTGAATAATTGTGTATTTACCAACTTCAATTTAACCTCACAACTTGGCTGTCTCTTGCGACAAGGTGAGAAATAAGACCAAGGTGCTCCTCTCCCTGTAGCTCATCAATAACTATTCTCTCTCAACCACAAGTATTTTCATTGTTACCTTTGCATGCATGAGTTGCTCTGCTTTAGCACACTGTTTTTACCTTCAGCAGAAAAAAAGGATTTGCTGTCTTGGTCAAAGCTTTAGTTAAGACTCTTTTAACTAAAAAAAAAAAAAAAAAAAAAAAAAAAAAAAGGACTAAGGAAGGTAGCCTTTCTTTCCATCCTCCCAGGAAAAAGCATGTCAGTCTGTAAGGGAATTTAGCACTTTTTTAGAGAAGAGATGGCCAACTATATGCCTCATGTCAATATTTTGTTTGTTTCATGTGAAAAATATATTGAAAGTTATAGTAAAAGTATGATATTAAAAAACGTGTAATGTCTTTGCCCTAGAAGCTCCTAAAGAAATAATGGAAGTGTGCAGAGACATAACTATAGATGGATTTATTTCAGCATTACTTTGAATTGAAAATAATAAAGGAAAATAAATGGAATGTCCATGAATATATGATCATGGTGAATTCATACAGTGAAAATCAAATGTACCTGTTAAAATGATAAGGTAAATCCATGACTACTGATATGGAGAGGTGTCCATGTGTCCATGATATATTGTTAAGTTAAAAAAAAAAAAGGGAGAGTTTTAAAAAATTGCCTGTATGGACATTTTTCAATTGTATAAAAAAAGTTTTTATTTGCATTTAAAATATGGATGGCTAGTTATCAAACTGTTCACAGAGTTATTTATTTATTTATTTATTTTTTCTGAGAAGCCGGATCTCATTGGTACTCAACCAGAGACAATTCTTTTTGTCTGGGAAGCCCAGAGTCCTGTCTGTTGTCATAACAGAGGGTGGTACTATTGGCATCTAGTGGGTAGAGACCAGGAATGCTGTTGAACATTCTACAATGCACAGGATAGATCTTGTTGTGCCAATAATGACAAGGTTTAGGAACACAGGATTAGAATCACTTATACTTTCTGTTTTTATGCTCTTTGGGGTTGTAATTTTGGGTAAAAATCTTGCTTTCCTTTTATTTTAAGCAAAATTAATAGCATGTTTCCATTTGGGAAAAAAATCCTGATATAGCTCATTTCTTTGTAAATTTCAAGTATAACACATGGACCTATGTAACCTTTCTTTTTTTTTTTTTTTTGTTAAGATTTTATTTACTTATTCATGAGAGACACACAGAGAGAAGCAGAAACATAGGCAGAGGGAGAAGCAGGCTCCCTGCAGGGAGCCCAGTGTGGAACTCTATCCCAGGACCCTGGGATCACGACCTAAGCCAAAGGCAGATGCTCAACTACTGAGCCACCCAAGTGTCCCATATGTGACCTTTCTGGAAAGAACTCTTAGGTCATTCTGAATTATGTATATTGGCAACAATAATAAAAATATGTGTCTTAAAACTACATCTTTGGGGGAGGTCAAATGGAAATGAAGGAATTAAAGGAGAAATTAATTGATCTATAAGTAAATGCCTTAATTTTTTTAAAAAAGTATTATTACATGCAGCACATTTGTAATCTCCTCCCCTACCTGTGGACTATCTTCCTTGCTTGTAGTTGCTATGCATTCAGAGGATGTATATTGATTTAAATAACAAAGATCCACAAAGAAAAGTGTTTATTGCAGCATCATTTATAATAAAAAAATTAGAAACAACCTAGTTGCATGTCAAAAGGGGAATGTTTAAGTAGATTTTGGTATATTTATGTAATGGAATATTAGGCACTCATTAAGAAAGAGATGGACTGGGAACCTGGGTGGCTCAGTGGTTGAATACATTTTTTAAAATCTTTGAAGAAGAAAGAAAAAGAAGAAAGAAAGAAAGAAAGAAAGAAAGAAAAAGAAAAGAGATGGACCTCTGTGTCCTGACATAGAATGAGGTCCACTATGAAAGGAAAAGAGCAAGTTGCAAACTAATATGTCCAGCATGACCCTCTATTTTAAATATATACACATATAAGGTATACAGCTGTGTGCGTGTGACTATATCTATTACAAACACAGGGAAAATTTCAGGAAGAATTCACACCAAACTTGTAAAAGGAATTACTAAGACCCTAATGTTAAAGGGGGGAAACTATGGGTGTGAATATCGGTGATTTTACTTTATTGTGTTTTTATACATTCTACTGGTTTAGGGATTATGCATCCCTAAATTAATTAAATTAAAATTGTTTAAACTGTATTTAAAATTGTTTTTCGAACAATATCTGCCAGTAAAAAAATCAGGAGTCAAATATGTCTATTAACTATGTAAATGAATTTTCATCAAAATATAAATGTTTCCGGAGGATGAATAGGGGTTTAATAAATATGTTGAAATGCGTAATTCTTTCCTTTTTTTTTTTATCTAGTCACCACTAGCAGGCTAAAGTGCTGTTTCTTAGATGAGTCATTGGGTGTGCTTAGCATGCTGAAGTAGTAAGTAGCTTTCCCAGTGTTCATTATGGGCTGGGTAGCCACTGTTGAAACAACTCCATTAAGTGAGTTCTATTTTATTCCCACTGTACAGCTGAGCACATGGAGACAGAATGCGGCTAAGTAACTGGCCAAACAAATAAGGAGGAGACCCAAAATTTAAGTTTAGGCAACCTGGTATAAGTTTATGAATCATAATGGTTGCAAAGTCCAAATTATCTAAAGCAAAAGTAATGTGACAGGTCACAAAATGTGATAACTAAACCTGGTGCTGTGATGTCACAGATACCAGACTGGAACATCATTGCAAACTCTCCAGCTTCAAGCAGCACCGGACCACCAGCATAAAAGCTCCCTTTATAAACTCAGAATGTGAAAGTACAGCATGTGAACCCTAAAAACACTGTCACCTACTCACTCATGCTATAGGTTTGTTTGAGGAAAACCTTTCATTCTTTGATTTGACTTGGTTGAGGCAGAGTCTTTAGCAGCACAGAGGTAATCATGATTTTGAAAGACTGGAGTAGAGCCTCCCAGTATGAGAGTTGAACCAGGAGAGCTCTGTCATCACCCCAATCAATATTCCTCCTTGTCAGCAGCAACCCCAGACTAGCAGAAACATTTTTCCCTCTGAATTCAGTTCAGCATCAAAGTCCTAAATGATGCATAGAATTCTGCAGCCAGGCCTCTCGGCTTAAATGTTATAATCAGAGGCAGAGCAGGCGCCTTTCACCTCACAGAGTGTGGAGAGGAACCACAGGCTAGGGGTCTTACTTTTCCTTTTTTAGAAGGGCAGCACAAACATGCCTCTGAAAAGGCTTTCACAGTCCCCCACTGTGAATAGAATTTCTTGACTCTGAAGCTTCTGGGGGCAGACTACACAAAATACATTTTTTTTCCCTCCACATTTGTGTTCTTCTAGGCTTGCCAGGAAGACTTAATAAAAGTCCGTAGGTGGTCATACGAACTGAACTGAAAAGAAGAGCTTCAAGATGGTTTATTGCTTGTTGACTGTGGGATGGTTCTCAGCTTTCAAGAGTGTCACGTTAGTGTTTGTTTCCTACTTCAACAAATGTTGGCATTTCTGTATCTCATGGTATATTTCAAGGAATATAATTAATGGAATTTGGTGAAAGCAGAGTAAGATGGTTAATTAGACAAAGAAAATTAGGTATACCATTCTGCAGTCCTGTTTGTTAACTTGGTGCTTGCCAATTTGGAGACTGTGTTCTCCCTAAAATTCCTGTGTTGAAGTCCTGAGCCGCAATGTGATGGTATTTGGAGATGAGGCCTTTGGGAAGGTTCCTCTGAATCTTCAGAGGAAGTCATGGGTGTGGGGCTTTCAAGACGGGAGTAGTGCCCTTATGGGAAGAGACACCAGAGATCTCTCTATCTTTTTTCTCTCATTCTCACTCTACTCGCATGCACTAAAGAAAGGCCACGTGAGGATAGAGTGAGAAGGCAGCTGTCTGTAACCCAAGGAAAGAGCCCTTATCATAACCTGACCCTGTTGGCACTTTGTTATTGGACTTCCAGTCTCCAGACCTGTGAGAAATAAATGCCTGTTATTTTAGACATCCAGTCTATGGCATTTTGTTATGGTAACCTGAGCTGTCAGAGACAGTGTTTTGATTACTCACTCATATTTCTGCCTATTGAATGAATTTTTAACCACACTCTCTAGATTTTGCTAAGAAAGTTTCATTTTCTGTTCCAATAGACTGATTTGAAAACCAGGCTTGTACTGGTAGTGTTAGTATGACGATAAGTTTGTGGCCCACTGTGAGAGGATTTTAGATAGATGGTCATTATGACAATAATTCCTGACCTTGACTATCAGTGTGTGTATACTCTCTACTCATAAACACACTTGTTCTTTGTTGTATGTTACCTTCAATGCTTTATTGCATCTTAGCTTTTTGTCTCAATTTGTGTGTTTTACATATTTTGACATATGTGACCACAGCAGTTTGCCTTTCTTTGGAAAACTGGGACTTGTAATTGTCTTTAATCAAAACTTAGCAACACTGGAAAGTTGTTCTACAAAGAAACACTGTAGCCCTAAATAATTTTGTTATCAGAGAATTAAAAGTAAAGGAACTTTGTACTTGAAGGATAAAGAAAAAAAATAACTAGCGGGGAGAAAAAAGATGAAGTAAAAGACAAAAGCAATGAAGAAAGCAAAACAAAAAAGAATAAAGAATAAGAGAAATTCAAATGCCTCATGCTTTAAAATGATCAATGAAGTCAATAAACTTTTTTGAGAATTATTAAGAATAAAAGAATGCAAGCAGGAATATACAATGCCATGAACAAGAGAGGTGACATGAATACAGACACAGGTGCATTTAAAGTGTTATAAGAGAGTACTACATTCAACTCTATGACAATAAATTTGAAAATCTAGGCACTTCCTAGCAAGATATAAATCACAAAAATTGATTCAATAGAAGTAGCACACTTCAATTGTCTGATAAATCTAGAAGATGTTGAAAACCGAGTAAAGATCCAGCATAGAAAAAAAACTACCAGGGAGTTCTAGCTGAGTTATATTCTTACCTTAAAGAATAGATGATACCTGTGTTATTATTTCAAGCTGTAGGAAAGATTGACAAGCCTAGTGAAGTGTGTAAAGCCAGAATAATTTTAAATACCAAAATCTGATAGAAAATGAAAGATGAGGGGGATCCCTGGGTGGCTCAGCGGTTTGGCGCCTGCCTTTGGCCCAGGGCGTGATCCTGGGGTCCCGGAATCGAGTCCCACATCGGGCTCCCAGCATGGAGCCTGCTTCTCCCTCCTCCTGTGTCTCTGCCTCTTTCTCTCTCTCTCTATGTCTATCATAAATAAATAAATAAATCTTTGAAAAAAAAAGAAAATGAAAGATGATTATAGACTAATCTCTTGTAAAAATCTAGAAGAGAAACTTCCAAGTAAAATGTGAATAAATAGAATTTCGTATGGTTAATTTCTAGAATGCAAGAATGGCTCAATATCAGAAAAATGTAATACACTAATAAATTAAGAAAAATTCTAATATAAGTAGATACTGGCTGGCAGCTGATAAAACCACACACCAATTCTTAATAAAAATATTGAGTAGGGCAGCCCGAGTGGCTCAGCAGTTTAGCGTTGCCTTCGGCCCAGGGAGTGATCCTGCAGTCTCAGGATCGAGCCCCACGTCAGGCTCCCTGTATGGAGCCTGCTTCTCCCTCTGCCTGTGTCTCTGCCTCTGTCTCTGTGTGTCTCTCATGAATAAATAGAATCTTTAAAACAATATATTGAGTGAAATAAGATTAGTAAGAAACTACCTATAATAAAGACTACTTTTAAAAAGCAACAATTAGGGCAGCCCGGGGGTGCTCAGCGGTTTAGCGTTGCCTTCGGCCCAGAGTGTGACCCTGGGGACCCGGGATCAAGTCCCATGTGGGGCTCCCTGCATGAAGCCTGCTTCTCCCTCTGCCTGTGTCTCTGCCTCAGTCTCTACCTGTGTGTTTCATGAATAAATAAATAATAACATAAAATAAAATAAATAAAAAGCAACAATTATTCTAAACACTAGAATTTCTTCAATTAAAATTAACAACTAGAGGTACTGGCTATCACTCTTACACAAGACAACACAATCCTGGAGAGTCTAAGTAATGCAATAAGAGAAGAATAATAAAATAATTACTTTAAACATTAAAAATAGAACATCAAAAAAAAATAGAACATCAACACTAAAAAACATTAAAAATTCTTTATTAATGTAAATATATGCCCAGAAGATTTAAGAAACTCGAGTAAAATGACGTACTTGGATTAATAAGATAATTTTATAAGTTGATTGGATATAAATTTACAAAAATAAATAGTTTTTTTCTACACTAAAAATTAAAACCTAGAAAGGGAAATGGGAAAAATATTTTATTTACAATAGTTACAGAAACAATAAAATTTCAGGAAGTAAATTCAACAATTGAGGCCAGGACCTATATTAAATAGACCATAAAGGGGATCCCTGGGTGGCGCAGCGGTTTGGCGCCTGCCTTTGGCCCAGGGCGCATCCTGGAGACCCGGGATCGAATCCCACATCGGGTTCCCAGTGCATGGAGCCTGCTTCTCCCTCTGCCTATGTCTCTGCCCCTCTCTCTCTCTGTGACTATCATAAAAATAAATAAATAAATTAATATAAATTAAATAGACCATAAAGAAATCATGGAAGGATATAGAACAAGATCTGAACAAATTGAAAGATGTGTCTTGTATATGGCTGGGAAATTTAATATTATACATTCCAATTCTCACTGAATCAGTGAGAATTTAGTGGAGTTTAATGGAACTCCACTAAACATCATAGCAGATTTTCTGTGAGGTATGAGAATTGTATACAAAATTATTTGAAACTTTATGTGGAAAAATAAATTTATGAGAATAGATAAGTAAAGTTAAAAAATAAAAAGTAGGGGGATCCCTGGGTGGCACAGCGGTTTGGCGCCTGCCTTTGGCCCAGGGCGTGATCCTGGAGACCCGGGATTGAATCCCACGTCGGGCTCCCGGTGCATGGAGCCTGCTTCTCCCTCTGCCTGTGTCTCTGCTTCTCTCTTTCTCTGTATGACTATCGTAAATTAAAAAAAAAAAAATTAAAAAAAAATAAAAAGTATAATAAAAGAATAATGAGATGGAGTAGTGTTAATAGCTCTTAGCATGTGCTGTAAATAACTCTAATAAGTAGAATATGATCATAGGAATAGACAAAAAGATCTATGGAACAGAATTGAAAATACATAGATATTTATGTTTGAAAATACAATATATATTTAATATCTTAAAAAATGAAATATTTAATAGATGATGCTAGCTCAACTAGTATCCTTCTGAAATAAAATTGAATTGAATTCCTTCTTATGCCATATATAAAAATAAATTCTTAATGGATTAAAGAAGTAAGTGCAGAACATAAAATAGCTAAAGTTCTTTAAGAAAATCTAACAATTATCCAATTCTCTCAGAATTTCCATTCTGTTAACAACTCAGCCATAATGGCTCTTGAAATGATATGCCATTTTCTCAATGGCTTTCTCACCCAAAAACATACCAAATAAATGGACTAAAAGAAGTGATATTTTAACATTATGGTTTCAGGCAAAGACATACCAATTACTTAAAATAATAGTTTTCAGTATGAGAGAGGATTATATATAATAAATTTGAATCATGTGTCTTGTTTTGGGTAAACCCAAAATATTTTGCTTTAGATACATCTATCTATCAAGGGAGAGGAATAAGGAGGTAATACTTTCCACATATTATCAGTGTGTCATGCACATATACTATTTCTACACTTTGAAATGTTGTTTCCCTTTTATTTTTATGTAAAGGCACTTTTCTGAACAATTTGAGCATAGGTAATCAGAAACTTCCCCACAATTTTAAAAATTGGCAAAGACAATGAGAAAGAAAGAGGAAAAAAAACAGAGACCAAAACAGATATGCATTTTAATGTGTGAATTGTATTTGCTTCCCAATTGTTGTTTAGTACTCATACATACCCGCTTTCATTGTTTATTTAGCACATTTTTCTGTCTGTGAAAATTATTTGGGTATCTCCTGAGTCATGATAAAATGCATCATAATTTTTCTTCTTAAAATTAGTGGAAATACTTTTTTATTGCAGTAAAAACACATAATATGAAATCTACTTTCTTAAAAAATTGTAAGTGTATAGTACAGTATTATTAACATATGCACTTTGCTGTGCAACATAACTCTAGAACTTTTTCATTCTGCTTGACTGAAACTATACCATTTGAACAATACTCCCAGGTTCTTCCTGACTCCAGCTCTTGAAAACCTCTATTCTACTCTCTGCTTCTATGAGTTGCAATATTTTTAATTTGATGGATTTTTACCTACTGGCAGGATTTTTTTTTTAAAAAAATTAGGCTTGTAGAGTAAGAAACAGGGTTATATGTACAATACAAGTAGAGGAGAAAGTAAGGTAGAACAATGTTCTTAATATTAACTCTAAACTCAGAAGCTATGGGATGCCTGGGTGGCTCAGTGGTTGAGCATCTGCCTTTGGCTCAGGGTGTGATCTCAGAGTCCTGGGATCGAGTTCCACATGGGGCTTCCTGCATGGAGCCTGCTTCTCCCTCTGCCTGTGTCTCTGCTTCTCTCTCTGTGTATTTCTCCTGAATTAATAAATGGAATCTTAAAAAAAAAAAAAAAACACTCAGAAGCTAGAAAAGAAAAGTGGGACACATTTGCCAATTTAAAGTTCATATTTAGAAAGGATACCATACCCAAGGACAAAGGATTGACTTTATGACATTATTTGCCACCCAGATGACAAAGAGTTGCCATTTGTAATACATAAACAACTTTCACAAGTTTACAGGTGAAAGGACTAACCATATAGCAACAAAAAATGGGCAGAAATAAGAATATCTGTTTATAGAGAAGCCTATTCAAATAGTCAACAAACAAATTTATGCTTAAATTCACTGGCAGAGAGGAAGATACAAGTTAGAGTAAACATGAGCTATCCATTACACCTATCCCAATGACAAAAGTTTAGGAAGTGAAACCCAGTGCTACTGAGCATTTGGGGAAAAGTTTCTTTTCTACATTGTTTTAACTGTGAATCATGATATCTTTTAGGAAAATCATTATTAAGAAGACAAGGTATCATGTTTTCAACATTCATTCTTGGAATCTCTCTCACATAAATAAAAGCACCTGTATGAAAGGATATGTGCTCACTTTTGTATTAACTCATTGTGTATTTAGCCATAGTTAAAAACCAAGGAAGCGACTATCAATGGGGAAACTTGAATTTTCACACCCACACCATGAATGTTACTTAGCTTGTGTTGAATTTAAAGCTCTATTAGTTGATCTGAAGAAATTTCCACATTCATATGGAATGAAAAAAAACCATGATGCAATCTCATTTTTGTTTGTAAAGCCATAACCTTTATGCTTCTGTACCAGTGTGTATGCATGAATATATATGTAGGTATATGTGCATTTATACATGTTTATATATGATTAAATGTACATGGAGAAAAATACAGGTGGACATATTCTAAGTTTTTAACATAGGTTATTTCAAAACAGGCCTAAGTGGGATGTAATGTGTGATGAGAGAAGGAAAAGAGGTGGAAAAGGAGGAGGAAGCGAAAATCAAAAATATAAAAGATTGTATTTTTACAAAGTGCTTGTGGCATTCAGCAAGATTACTTCCACTGTAGTTAGCAGACAGCTCTGACTTAACTGGCTTACACAATGACTATATGTATTCTTTTCTATAACAAGAAGTGTTGAAGTAGTGTAGACCCAGTTTGATTAATTCCTGGGATAAATTATGTTATCAAGAACACAGATACTTGTTGTCTTTATAATCTGTCATCCCCAGGATGTTGGCTATGTTCTTGTCTACCTCTCCCCAAAACTCCAGGCATCACAGGTAGTCACAGTTATATCCATGCTTTATGTTTATTTTTAGAAATGAAGAAACCTATTCGGGAAGACTGCCGCAACATCAACGGCCAGCAGGAGCTATGGAATGTCCAGTACTGGTTTTATTGACCAGATTTACCCTTAGGCTTTGGATGGGAACCTTGTTTCTGAAGGCTGGGCATCTGAATAAAACTGTTTCTATTTGCAAGGAAGCAGAGAGAAATGACTGTAAGGCAAGCACTAGTGCCTGCTACATATGACTTAGGCCAATATATATTGATATAGAAATATACGTATATATAGAATATACGTATTGATATAGAAATATACAATACAAATATATTGTATGAAGATATTTATACAATAAAATTTCAAAAAGAAAGCATATGAAAAAAATCATAGCAGCTGTTCAATGTGTAATTTTAGAAGTGCAGTACAAGGGCCTCTTTTTAGAGCTTTCAACCCAAATGGAAGAAATTTGCTAGAGAGCATGTAACTCCACCACTGTGAGAAATAATACTACAATGTTTTTGTGTCACTTAAGTATTTAAGAGGTTAACCTTTTGCTCCACCCTTAAGCAAGCCATTAATCTTCAAACAATACAGATGGTTTTCTTTCCTTTGTTTCCCCCTTTTTAAATTTGCTTAAGGAAAGCCTGGTAGAGTCTCATCCATCCCTATGCAATATGTAGGATTATGCTTCATGAACCTATTGTGTTGACTTTTAAGATAAGAGCTCTTAAGGATTTTTTAAACCATCAAGCAGTATCCATCAGAACAAATAAATGAAAGATTGCTCTATTCTTTTCAGGGAGGATACATTCTGTGACCTATCTTTTCTGTGACCTACAAGGCTTTAGGAGAAGAGCTTCCAGAGTTTTATTGGCAATGCCACTATTAGAAGGACTTCCCTCTCTCTTCCAAGCTCTTTGGGGGTCAGTCTTAAAGAGAGCATTAAGCGAATGGCTAATGGAATTAAGGGTATAATAATAGAAGGATATAGTGAGACAATTGTATTAACAAGAAATAAATCATGTTGAATGTAAGGTAAGTGTTTTTTAATTGATTGATGGGAAGGATGCTCTACAGGTTTTGTCGGGGACTAACAGCCATTTACCTCCTCATCTATAGTAAAAAGCCAAAATGCAGAAGAAAAGATAAGAAAATTATGCAGTGGGAAGATAAATTATTCAGAGAAGATGGCCATTTTTGTGCTGACATCACTAATGTGAAAAGGCATTAAATCTTTGACACTAGCTTCATTCCTTAGGAGCTGTGGGGCTAAAGCAACATTTTGTAGACATAAAAACTGAAATGTCTACTCCTAAAGCTTTCCTCTGTGCCATGATCAGCTTCCAAGGTGACTGGATACCTGAAGAAATAGCTGGCTCTGTGGTTTCCAAGCGGAATAACAATCATGCACTTTAAAAGTTTGTGCCTCTTGTCTATATTATCACAACAATCTAGCCGTTAATATTTTTCATCTAGCCAGCAAAGCTTACATGCCCTGATGTCAAGGATCTAAAGTTACATGGTGGGGGGCAGGGGACATTTTAAAGTACTATTGGATAGAGAAAAACTTGATGCTGAATTTCATAACTAAATGCTTCTTACTTTACTCTCACAGTTACAAACTCCACTCTTTGAGTTTGTCTCCTCTTATCCTACATAATCCTCTTTCTCTGTAGCCATTCCTACTACTTCGTTACTAGGACAGCCCATGTCAGACCAGCAATAATTTAGAGACTTCTTACTGTAAGTCAGATGGGAAGGAGAGTGGGTAAATTCAATCTGTGTGTGGGCAGGGGCTATGCTTCTTTAAGAGTTATTTTCAATCTTTCCCCGTTCCTTTCTCACCATTTTTCTGCTGCCTTTGGTTATTTTATTAACTAGGTTTATAAACTATAATCCAGGAAACTTTCTTCATAATGTTAGAAAACACACATAACACATAACAACAAAGAAACCTGACTTTTATCAATATCTCCAAATGTTGCCAATCTCTGGATTTTTATTTTATTTTCATTTTTAAAAAATATTTTATTTATTTATTCATGAGAGAGAGAGAGAGAGAGGAGAGAAAGAGAGAGAGGCAGAGGGAGAAGCAGGCTCCATACAGGGAGCCCGATGTGGGACTTGATCCCAGGTCTCCAAGATTACCCCCTGGGCCAAAGGCAGGTGCTAAACCACTGAGCCACCCAGGGATCCCAATCTCTAGATTTTTAGAGAACTTTATCCCTTGTAAATTATTTGGTCTTTTTTTTTTTTTTCTTTTTCTTTTTCTATTGTTGGGAGTAGGGCTGGCAATTACTGGATACCTGCTATGAGCCAGGCACCATATTAAGCATTTCACATATATTATTTTAAATTTATTCTCTACAACTATTCTTTGCAGTAACCATTAACATCATTTCACTGATAAGGAAATCATGGTTTAGAGGGATTAAGTACTTTCTCCAAGCTCACATTGCTAATTAGAGGTAAGGGATGATTTTGCAGTTGAGTACAAAGTTGAAGAACCTCTTGAGATTTTTTCCAAATATAATTGTCATATATTGGGTTCTCTGGAAATAGATATTAAGAAGTTTGAGGTGAAAAATATTTACTAGGGTGAAAAGAAAGAAGAGGAAGAAGGATGGGGCAGAGGAAGTAGTCAGACCTCAGTGTTAGCCCAACAACACTTTGACCAACCCAGTGAGGAACTTCTGAGCAAACATCCCATCTGAGCATCCTATAATGGGCTGAACCGGGCAGGCTTTTGTTCTCCCACCTTGCTCAGTCAGGCTGCTCCAGGAAGAACATGACCTCCTGAAAGGGGACTTGAAAAGCTCTAGGCAGAAACTGAGTAGGAGGCAGCAAGTCCTTCCTGGAAAGGGGTCTGAACATCACGTCTCTGTGTCTATAATACAAATAACTTCATAGTTTCTATAATGGACAGTACAAAATGGACTAATAGATTTTTTTGTCATTGTTTTTGATTGTGTTATCCAAAGGGATAGGGGATATATGATAGGTAAATTTGGATAAAAACACGAGCTTGGATTCTTTGTTAATAAGACTGCACTTCATTTTCTCCTAAAAGAGTTGGACAGTTTTACTGATTTTGTCTCCAAAGACCAATGATTGTTCTGACTATATCCCTCCTAATGTCTGTTTCTTTCTTTTTTTTTGCACCAGGAGCCCGACGTAGGATTCGATCCCGGGTCTCCAGGATCGCGCCCTGGGCCAAAGGCAGGCGCCAAACCACTGCACCACTCAGGGATCCCTGTCTGTTTCTTTCTATTGCAAAGATCAAGTTGACTGAATTTACCTTTGTTTGGCATCTCTTATTTTTCCACATTTTTTGAATACTCAATCTTCTTGGCTGGCTCAGTTCTCTCTATCTTATATATTTACTGATCTAAAAATTAGCCTATAGTTTTTGCTCAATTGTCTTTCATTCCTGTTACATATTTTAGCCAATAAGAACATTAATTTTAAAATATCTAGTGTGTTCTCCCTATGTGTAGTGGCCTGTGTATAAAATAAGCCTATTTATCTAGTTCTTTAGATACATTTCATTATGGATTTGTCTTCAATGTACCTTCTTGTTAATTTTCCTTCAGTCAACATTTTGACTAGGTTAACATGACAGGATCATCACAGTTCATCCTATTGATCTCTTTTGTGAAATAAGGCAGGACTCATACTTCAAGTTACAAGTTCTTCAAGGTTTACCAATTGCTCAATCTGAGATACTATTGATAATTACTTTTCAGAAATTTGATGTGTTACCGTAGCCCATTGTGAAAATAAAAACAGGAAATCTCATTTAAAGTGGAGTCTGGAAGCCCTCAAGGGGAGCTCTCAAGTGCATAGGGTTGCAGCCTGCATAACCAGCAGGAAGAAGGAAGGTAATTTTGTCGACAGGGAGGGCACTTTTACATAGAATTTACACTTGTCTTTAAGAAAGGGAAGGAAGATCACACTTCATCTTAGCAACAAGGCACTAACCACTGCTTCTTCTCCAATAAACTTTTGTCCAGAACAGCCATCCCATATTTTCTTCTAAAATGTAATAAAAGCTGACCTTCCCTTTGTCTCTTAAGGCTTGCCTATGGTTTGCCATAGCTTTCTTGTCCCGAATTGCAATTCCTTTGCTATTCCCAGATACACCCAATTTACTCAAATAAAATTGCCCTTTGTTCTGTTTAAAGTTAATACTATCAATCTATTTACTATTACTGATTTTGTGGTCAGTGTTCTCCTTGTCTAAAGCATCCACAGAGTTTACATAAAGTTTGCTCTCTTCCTGCCAGAGTTCTTTTAACACTAATAGTCACAATGCCTGTCTTGCTAATTCAACCTTCTTTCTTGAGAGTATGTAATGTACCTTCTCCCTTGTCTTGGAATACACTTGTGGTGGGAAGATTGGCAACTTCCTTGCCTCTCACAGCTCCATCATAACTAAATTCTGAATTAAATGAATGTAAACATCCTGATCCATTCCCAGGGTAACAAAAATGACCTTTATGACTAATGTAGTACTATATGATTATGGTAGGATTTAGGTAAACAAGGAAAGAAATTAAAGCTCTTGTACATAATAATGAGAAAACACTAATTCTAAAGGTAGAATGGACTTTTTGCTTGTAGAGGAAAGATTCGTTTCTGTTTGGGTTTAGACCATTGTTGTTTAACATTCATATTATTGACATTTTGGGCCAGATAATTTTTTATTGGTGAGTGAGGCTCTCCAGTACATTGTAGGATGTTTAGCATCATCTCTGGCCTCTACTTCTAGATGCCAACAGGACTCCCCCCTTTGTCCCCCAGCCAAGTGTGACAACCACAAATGTCTCCAGACATTGTCAAATATCAGATGTCCCTGAGGAACAAAATTGCCCCAGATTGAAAATCACTGACATAGACTATATTTCTCAGGGATGGTGGTTAGAAGAGAGAGAAAAAGAAAAGGTTGTAGAGTGATTTGTGAAAAGAACTTAGGGAAGGGAAGGGAGGCCCAAGTCTGGAGTAAGGTGCATTATCCATAGAGAATTTTCCTTCTCTCATAAAGGACTAAATCTTAAGGTACCATACATTTGGAAATTCAAGTAAATGTTCAAGTGTACTAGAACTTTAATCTGTACTTTTCCTACACTGTAATTATTTTCTGAAATTTCCTTAACATGTCAATAAAGTTATTTGCATTTCCCTGAACAGGTAGCACAGGTCTTGGAAACAGTGACTGCAAATATAAGAAGGGACTCATGGCTTCCATTAGGGAGGGAGCCCCAATCCAAAACCAGTCATCTATGGTCAAGGGAGGTTGCTCTTTGTATCATGCAAGTTTCTGTTGCAGGCATGTGGCTGAGCAGAAAGAGCAGCAGTTTCTGGAATAATTACAATATTACCTTAAATTTGTTGGGTGCTGGCTATGTGCTAGGCACCATATTAATTATCTTAGCTGTATCATTTCATTTATTTCTCAACCATATTTTGAGGAAGATACTGTTTTTAATCCCTCAATATTACAGAGAGAAAACAAGCTCAGAGATAGTAGCCACTGTGTCTTGTTACTTGGGCAAGATATGGTAGAACTGAGGTTTGAGGAGAGGCCACCTGGCACTACAGCCAATGATGTAGGCTCCTTTATAGAAGATGATGGAGTGGTGGTAGGCAGAACATCCCATGAGAGTCCATTATACTCAGATCTTTTGTACTAGGTTATACTAGGAAAAAAAGTCCTGCATTACCTCAAATACAATGATAAATTCCAAAGAGGTCTAGTTATTGAATACTTAAAAAAATTCATTACTAATGAAATTCATATGCATGTATTAGATATGATATCTTTGATTTTAAAAGCTAAATACAAGCATAGGTATTTGGTTATGTGTAGTTACCTTGTGTAAAATAGCATCTTAATATTATAATGGTAACTTTGATATGCTCATAACAAAAAGGGAAGAGGAAACCTGGAGAGAGAGAGGATGAAGACAGAGAGAATTTTTGTTCCCTTTGTTGGTCTTCAATGGGTTTCCCTCCTTTCTATTATCTTCCTTAGATGTTAAAAAAAAATCACGTAACTTACCTTCCAAGAACAGAAGGTGATCTGTCAGTTGGCTTTCAGCCATGGCATTTTAAGATCCTCTACCAATTGGTACCTGCCATTTCTGATATTGTCATTATCCTCTACCAGATAAAGTTCCTTGAGATATTACTTGCACCTTCCACATATGTTTCTAGTCTTAGCCATTTCTCTTCTCTTCCATTTTCTATATTCCATCACTGACACTTGCCTTCAAGATTGGACCTTGGACTGTAGTCCATGAATCCTTATTTTCTAGTGTCCTGAGGAGAGGTTAGGTCAACTCCTGAGAGTTGCAGTGGTGATAGGTATTGAATTTCAGCAGTGGGAGTGGTACTGTAGCCTTGGAAAATGTGCAAATGTTGTCAAACAGCAGAATTAGAAAAAGCATTAGGGAGGAAATAAGAGAAGAAGATGAAGAACAGAGAGGCCAGGGATCAAGTGAGAGACCAAAATGTGCTGTGGGCCCAGTTGTCATAAATGAAATTTATGATAGCACTATTTGATGTATAATTGAATATGGCATTAAGGTAGGCTATCTTCAATCTAACCCAAGGAACTTTAGCAATTTTTAAGACATAAAAAAGGGGCACCTGGGTGGCTCAGTGGTTGAGCGTCTGCCTCAGGCTCAGGTTGTGATCCTGGGGTCCTGGGATTGAGTCCCGCATCAGGCTCCCTGCAGGAAGCCTGCTTCTCCCTCTGCCTGTGTCTCTGCCTCTCTCTCTGTGTCTCTCATGAATAAGTAAAATCTTTTAAAAAAATAAAATATTAAAAAGATTTTCATTTTAAGATAAACTGGTCCTGCAGGCATGAATCTGTAGGACAATGTTAAAGCAAAACTTCTCAGGGCTATCAAAAGGCTTGAAATCTTTATGTCTATGATCCTGAAAATTATTTACTCAAGTTTTATTCAACTTCTGGTTTCTTTTTCTTCTAGGGGATCATTCATTATTATAGGTCAATCTTGTGGCAATCTGGTGATGTCTCAATATCTGTTGCACTAGATTGACCATAGCAGTTCCTAATTTTTCTGATCATTTCATAGTGTCATTCCCTGTGAATTTATTTAGCTTGGCTTTTTGTATATGTGCTGCTGAAGCGAGCACTAGCTTTTAAATAAGGATTTCAGGCTGTCAGTACAATTTTGCCCTGGGCAGGCTCTGAGGTAATATTTTTAGTTTTCCTTTGAGATGACTCTTTTTACGTCTTCTGAGATACTACTGATTTACATAATCATTTATTGTCTAGAAGTCTTGATTTGTTGCACATAATATTTCTACAGTCAATTCTAACCCCAAAGATTTTGCTTTTAGCAAAAGGAAGATTTGGTACAAAAAGTTGAATACAGATCGTGGCACTTTAAGCTTAAGTTGTGCTATGTTTTTTTGTTGTTTTTTTGTTTTTTTATGGAGTAACTATGTACAATCTTACAGGAATGTTTTAATATTTAATGCACAAGAGCTGTAGTTTTTCATGGGTAGATTGAAGCAGAATCTGAAGCATTAAAAATTAACCACAGAAAACTGAATCTTTCAAATGAAAGATAATATCTAGTGTTGAGTAGAGCTTTGTTTTGATTAATGCAAAGATGGGAGTGGAAGTGGGGAAAAGTTCCCTGAAACTTCATGTTTCCAAATGAGGTTTTGTGTCATCTAAAACCTGCAAGAGTCAGTTTATTGAGCTATGGCCTACAGAGTAAAGAAATTGGATTTATATGATCAGCTAGTAAATCTACTACCTGACTATTATAGCCAGAGAATTTATACATTTATTTTTTCCTTTACTACTACGTGGAGAATTCTGTGTGCTGGTTAGAATCATGGACTTCAGAGCTAGCCTGTGTAGGTTCAAGTCATACTAACTATATGGCCTTGGCTAAGTTTTTTCTCTGATTCAGTTTTTGAATCTTTTATACAAGGAGATGATGATAATAGTAATATTCCTAGGTAGTTGTGAAGCTTAAGTGTACTAATAAATTTAAAAGACTTAATCCCTGATGCAAAATAAAAGCTAAAAAATTGTACTTATTTGTTGTTGTTTGGCATCTAAATTTCACATTTGCGGGGCCGATTTTCTTTTGGCCATCTTAGCTTTCAGCCTGTTCTGTGGATTGGGATGGCCATGTGTCATTGACTCAATTTCATTGTTAGATTGACGAAGAACACGTCTTCTGTCATGAGTTCATAATATTGAAAGAACCAGATTTGCAAGTAGATATTACCTCACAGCTCACTGCTGAAGTCTTATTTTGTAGTTCACTTGTTTCTTAGATGCAAATACTATAGAAACCTATATGATGACCTATGTGATGGGGTCGTAGCTGACAACATCAATTAAAGAAAGAACTATTTTTAAATGTGGGAAAGAAATAAAAGTCTTTTTGAAGCCTAAGATAAGTCAGCCAGATAAAGCTTATAGAAACAGAGGAGTGCCAAAAAATGTTTAAACATGGCTAGATTATTTCAACAATGAAATCTTAGTTGCAGTGAATATTTACCGAACTCTGGTTGAGAGAGTTTAAAGTCTTAACCACAATGCACAGCACATAAAAACCACTTTCTTTCCATATTTGTTGTTAATATGGATTTAATAATGATATGGGAGAGTTTGGTTCTTGTCTCACGGAGTCGAAGACTGAATCTCGCAGACACAGGAGAGTGAGTAAAGTGATGGAAGTTTATTAAGCAAAGATACAGAGAGAGCTTTCAGGAGTGAGGGGGTCCCGACAGGGTTGCCACTGAGGGCTTGTAAGGTTGGTCTTTTATTGAGAGCCTAATCAGGGAACCTAAATCCTTTTAACATTATCTATCGACATCACCATTTAGTAAGGACTATTGATAACATCTTTAATGGCTTACTTCTTCTTTGGAGTCTGGTTATTCTTTGTTGGTCACAGATGATTGTCATAAAAAGATACTCTTCCGGCCCACACCTAGGGCAGGGTGGTCTGGCTTGTTCCTTTATCTCTGGTTTCCTTATACTTCAGCATTTTTGGGATTTTTGTGAGCCTGCTTCCATGGCCCCCTACCTAGCCCTGCATAGCCCTGTTTGTCCCTCACTCAATAATACTTACTGTATACAGTTTTTGTGAGGATTAAATCAGGAAAAATATATAAAGCACCCAATACATGGTAAACCTTCAGTAGATATTATAGCACAAGAAGAGAAAGGGAAGGGGAAAGAATATCTACTGAAGGTTTACCATGCGTTGGGTGCTTCATATGTTTTTCCTGATTTAATCCTTACAAAAATTGTATACAGTAAGTATTATTATATCCATTTTATAAGTGAGCTGAAGACAGACGCTGAAATGACTGAGCCACCCAGGCACCCCTCATCAGTCTTATATAACACCCAGTGCTCATTACATCAGTGTCCTCCTTAATGTCTATCACACTGTTAACCCATCCCCTCACCCTCCTCCCCTCCAGCAACCCTCAGTTTGGTTCCCATAGTTAAGAGTCTCTTATGGTTGGTTCCCTCTCTGATTGTGTCTTGTTTTATTTTTCCCTCCCTTCTTCTATGTCCTTCTGTTTTGTTTCTTAAATTCCACATATGAGTGAGATCATAGGATATTTGTCTTTGACTGATTTATTTCACTAAGAGTAATATCCTCTTTCCATCTACATCGTTACAAATGGCAAAATTTCATTTTTTTGATGGCCGAATAATATTCTATTGTATATATATATCCCACATCTTCTTTATCAATTCATCTGTTGATGGACATCTGGGCTCTTTCCATAGTTTGGCTATTGTGGACATTGCTGCTATGAACATTAGGTGCCCCTTTGGATCACTACATTTGCAAATACCTAGTAGTGCAATTGCTGGATCATAGGGTAGCTCTATTTTTAACTTTCTAAGGAAACTCCATACTGTTTTCCAGAGTGGCTGCACCAGCTTGCATTCTTACCAGCAGTGTAAGAGGCTTGTCAAACTCAACACCCAAAGAACAAATAATCCAGTCAGGAAATGGGCAGAAGACTTAATGTTAATTTTTAAATTTGAATTTGATTTACCAAAGACTAGATCTGAGTATCATTAAGAAACTTATTCCATCAGTAACTATGTGCTTGATTTCTTCAATGTACCAAACATCTTAAAATAAATTTCTATGAAAATGTTGAAATTCAGGAAGTTATTTTTAAAAAATTCTCAAAGCGGATTCACTATTGACAATGAAGCAAAAACCATTTCATCATCTGTTTTTTAAAAGATTAATATTTTGAATAGTGACAAGACTTGAAAATGGTGACTTCACTGTTTGATCAAGGTTTCCTGGTATATAAAAAGATGACATTGTATCCACTTTAAAAAATGCATGTATAATACATTTTAAGAAGATTTTTACAATTCCTTTCTTCAGAAATCTAAATGAGATTTATGTGTACTTTTCTAAGTGCTAGGAAATTTGGATCTAAAAGTACAAACAACCAACCAAAGTCTGTTGGAAACTTTTCCTATGTGTAAGTAATTGATCTGTGAGAGTCCTGGCGCACCAACTGATCCCATGATGAATCTTCAACACAGTTGGCTTGCTCTGTTCCCCCCAGTTGACATAGAATTATCTGAATTATAAGTATTGTTTCTGAATACTTACTCTAGTCTGTTGTATATATTAGTTCTTTTCATAAGTCAAGTTGTTTAAATTCACAGCAACATTATAGGTATTTTACAGATGAGGAAGCTCAGACCCCAAGATTGTAAATACCTTCAAAGGGTTCTAGAAGTAGCAAGTGGCAGAGCTGGAATTCTGCCCCAGGTAGGCTTCAATATGGATGTTATGATTTGCTCCTTCAGTATTTAGCCTCTGAACAAGTCGGGTGTTCACCTTAACCCCACACGCAGCATTTCAGGGAACTTACACCCACCATGTGGACCCTCTCTGATGACATCTGAAAAGAAGCAGAACTCCCTGCCTCCCAAGGGTCTGCTGTGTGTCTGCTGGCATCACCTGGGCTTGTTGACAAGTTCATTCTTAAAGCAAGATGTAGTTGCTTTCTTCTTCAGCAAGGTTTATACCTCAGCCTGCCCTCATTAAACCTCCCCTTTCTCTTTTTCGCTTCCTTTTGCTCTTCTTAGGGTTTTGTGGGTGATTAACTACTTGACTTCTCTGAAGACAGCAGATTTGCTACTGACAAAGTGGTTGGCTGCCTAGAAAAAAACCTCCCTGATGCTATGTTTAATTGACCATTCTCTTCCTTGTTTTATTTTTATAAATTGAGAGCACAGTAGTGATGGAGCAGCAGGACGACAATAAGGAGGGGACATTTCAGCCACCTCAATAATGGCCCTGCTACTTTCCTCCGCCATCAACTCCTTCCCGCTGCTCTCTCAGGGAAGCAGCAGGCCTGGGGGTTTCAGCCTGGGAGGGAGCTGCAGAATGAGGTTTCACGCTGAGGGTGAGGATTAAGCTCTGAGTGGCATTCCTGTGGAGGGTTTAAATGGCGCCAATTTGGGATGGATTTGTCCTGGAGGTCTGCTGAATTCTACCCTCTCAGTGAACACTAGTGATTACCCCTGAGTGCCCCCAGAGGCAGCTTCCCACATGTCAAATACCTATGGCTCCATCTAGGAGCTCCTTGCTGTCCGTTCTTTTTTTTTTATCAGGGGCAATTCACTCTGCCTCCTTGAGCCCTTCATCTTCCCAGGCCACTTATGCGACTTGTGCTCGTGGTCTCAGATTCACACTGAAATGCTTTGAAAATGCAAGGAAAACACCAGTTTAACCCAGCGGGTAGGGAAAATCACTTTGACATCTTTTGACTTAAAAGCTACTATAAGAACTTAAGTCATTGTTATTCCCAAGGCTTAAAACAACCTCATTGCCACCATGCTAGGTAAAAGGTGTTCAGGCTCCCAGCATGGCTTGGCTGACACCAGTCAGAGCCATGTCCATGTGGGGAAGCACTGTGATGGACCAGGTCCTGGTGCGGTATCCCAGCCTCACTTGCTTGATAATTGTCAGGTGCCACTTTTCTCATACCATAAACAGAAAGCTCCTTATTTAAGTTTTCTTTGAAAGAGAGAACTTGGGGATTATCTATTGTTCCAAATCCCACCCCTCACCCCTGCCATAAGTAAAAAACAGATGGGATCCAAATTATGTTTTAGATTATCATCTCTGGTATTTAAGCAGTTTGTGCAAAAATGCTGGAAACAGATCCCCGTGGATGTTTTTGGCTCTGAGAATGTTTCTATAGGCAATCGTTGATTATCTTCTCATTAAAGACAGTGGTGGCTTTTTGTTCCATTTACTCCCAGAAGTCAGAGAGGCAGCAGAAATGGAGTAGAGACTCTTGGGAGATGAATGTAAGGACACAGAACTCTTGCCCTCTGCATTTATTCTATTTACAGCAATAGATTCCTCACAGACCCTTCCAATGAGAATGAGACTGGAGCAATAATAGGGGATAAATGGTGTTTTTATGAGGAAAGGTCAAAGAATATAGAGAAGAAAGAAATCAGGAGTTAATTTTTTTTTTAACTACATCAATCATTGTTTTAGAGAAGTTAAGCCTGAAAAATTTGTAACAGGAGAATTAAATAGAAATAGCATTCATTCATTTGCAAAACGGGCATTTATTGAATGTCCCTCTGTGTGCCAGGCTGTAGAATAGATGAAAAGATTCAATCTTTGATCTCAAAGAATATGCATTTTATACATATTTCATATATGTAATTTTTTGATGAACAAGGCTATTTAATTTTATTTTTAATTATTTTTTATTGAAGAATAATTAACATACAGTGCTATATTACTTTCAGGTGCACAATATGGCGACTCAACAATTCTATACATGACTCCCTGCTTATCATAAGTGCACTCTTAATCCTCTTCACTTATTTCACCCATCCCCCCACCTACCTTTCCTCTGACATCCACGGGTTTGTTCTCTATATTCAAGAGTCTGATTTTTTGGTTGGTCTTTTTTCTTTGTTTTGTTTCTTAAATTCCACATATGAATGAAATCATATGGTATTTACCTTTCTTTGACTGAGTTGTTTCACTTAGCATAATACTCTCTGGATTCATCCATGTTGTTGCAAATGGCAAGATTTCATTCTTTTTCATTGCTGAGTATATTCCAATGTAGCTATACCACATCTTTATCCATTCATCTATTAATGGACAGTTGAGTTGCTTCCATATTTTGCCTATTGTAAATAATGCTGTAAGAAACCCAGCAATGTACATATCTTTTTAAATTAGTGTTTTTGTTTTCTTTGGGTCAATATCCAGTAGTGAAATTACTGCATCATATGGCAATTTCTTAAATAAAATTTTATGTACATTAAATGTTCTTGTTCAGGCAGGATATTGGAAACTCACTAAATAAAGTTAGGTCTTAGAAGCCTTAACTTTTCCTCCTGCAAGCCTACTCCCTCCCCACCCTCACCTACCCTTGGCCCCTTCATGATCTAAACCACCCAGGTTTTGGAGATCCCTGGGTGGCTCAGTGGTTTAGTGCCTGCCTTTGGCTCAGGGCATGATCCTGGAGTCCCGGGATCGACTCCTACATCAGGCTTTCTGAATGGAGCCTGCTTCTCCCTCTGCCTGTGTCTCTGCCTCTCTCTCTCTCTCTCTCTCTCTCTTTCTCTCTGTGTCTATCATGAATAAATAAATAAAATCTTAAAAAAATAAAAAAAATAAATAAACCACACAGGTTTTGACCTAAAGGGTCCTATAAATGCTCCATTCCAAAATGCAAAATGATGTAATAGGAGTGTGAGTGTTCTGAGTTACTCTCTCAAGAACCTCTTTGGACCTTCACTTTGAGAACTCCATTTAGGGTAGGTAGTATTAGCTGGAAAGGTGGACATTTCCATCTGCTAGATTTTGTGTCTTGAAAATCTTACTTGGCTTTCCTATTTTGGTTTGCTTTGTTTATATTTCTTTAAAAAAATGTGACTTTTTTTTTCTCCCCTGCTCTTACTTTTACTAGGCAGCTACTTTAATCATTAACAGTTCTTTTGGTTGATAGCAACAGATAATTCAATAGTGGCTTAGGAGTTTATTTTATACAGTAAGAAATTCAGAAATAGGTTGATCACGGCTGGTATGATACTTCAGTGATGCCATCAGGTACTGAGATTTTTTCATAGTTTGCTTTACTATTCCTTCTATGTATGCCTTTATCCTCTTGATTCTTGCCTCATTGTTACCAGATGGCTGTTGCATGTTCAAGCCAAGTATCTATATTCCAGTCAGGAAGTCAAGGAGGCAAGGGGTTATGCCAGCCAAATGTATAACCCTCCCACACTTTTTAAAATCAAGACATATTAAAGCACTTCCAGAAATCTCACCCAATAAATGTTCATATGTCATTGTTTATATCTCAGAACTATATCACATGGTCAGTAAGGCAGGTTGGAACATTCGAGGATGATGGTAGGTACGGAGTTGCTAACAGCCACACTGTGCTCTTAAATCACATACAGTATTTCAAGATTTTAAGGGCAGCCTATAGAACAAACTTGAAAAGGGGTTGAGGAAGGCAACTTTGAGGTGAGATAATATTAGACCTAAAATCATGATGATGTTCTCTCATCTAACCAAAATAGTAATTACCATAAATAATTTTTTGGGGAAAATTAATTGGGACTTCTTTTTTTAAAAAATAAAAGGTTTATTTATTTATTTGAGAGTGAGAAAGAGAAAGCAGGAGACAGTGAGAAAAAAACCTAAGCAGACTCCAGGCTGAGAAAGGAGCCTGACACAGAGCTCTCTCTCACGACCCTGAGATCATGATCTAAGCTGAAACCAAGAGTTGGCCACCTAACTAACTGTGCCATTCAGGTGCCCTGGGACTTCTTCTTCTTCTTTTTTTTTTTTTAAGTAACAATTTTCTTGATATTAAAAGAACATAAGCAAACATTCTTCAAATTTCATCATAGACCTCATGGGAACCAACTGAAAATAAAAGATGAATGTGAGACAGGTGAACTTAAAAATATTTTTAGCACTAATTCCTGGTAGACTGACCTTGATTTCTTTAAAGCTTGAGGAATGTGGGCTGTTCTAATTTTCTAACACAGAATTTTCATAATATTATCGATAGTGTCTTTGTATGCTTCTTATAATCAAAAGATATACATTTGCTGATGAAATGAACTGCTAATTTTTCTTCAAAATAAGGAATCACAATGATTCACCTTTAGTTGCTAGATAACAAAGAAATTAAGAAAAACATCTAAATTTGCTATTTTTTTTGACATTATACCAGATGCCTTAGTTATGGAACCATTTTCACAAAACTTCTTTTACTCTATTAATTGTACAAATGAAAGATTTTTATAATATTTAGACTATCTCTTCTGCATCTGACTTTGTCTTCTTTGGATCAAGAAAGATGGTGCTTTAAGACTTAGAGAGATTAAATTTGAGAGTGACATCTTTTTGGGCACTCTAATCCATCACATCAGAGAACCCAATTACTTTAGTGATCATTGACTAACTACTGGTAAGAGAATCTCCAAAATGTTGTCCTTCCAAGCCAAGGCCAAAGTACAAATAAAGCTTTCAACTGACCAAAGCACACTACAGTTTCAGCCTCTATTTGCAAAGGGATCCTTTAAAAGTCTGCTGCTCTGGTTTACTACTTATTTTTTCAAAAGAAGGCCCAGTACCAGGGAGTGATCACTTGTCCACTGTGAACAGGTCCTAGTGCTTGTAATGACTATTGTTATCCTTACTTAGACTGTTTCACCCAGAGCCTCACAAAGAAGGAGTTTAGAGAGTTTTCTCTATGTCTAGAATAAAATATTTCTGGGCCTCCAGGTTGAGAAGACAGGGAGAGTCCCTCTTTAGTGAATATGTAGACCTACAGCTGTGTCAATTCAGACCTGGGAGACTAAGGGGCTTATGAGTCACCAGGAGTGACTTGTAGGTTTAGTGAGGATTAAATGAGTAAATAGATACATGGAAAGTACTGGGAACAGTGCCTGGGAGGTACCTGACACCAAATACAAAATTTTTGTTATTATTTTAATTGTATCTGTGGTTTAGAAAGATAGTTCTGGCAGGGACATGGCAACAGGGGGATGAGAAGCAGGATGATGGGTTAAGAGTTGTGAAAAGTCCAGTCCAGTGGAAGGTAGGAATGGGTAGGAGCAATGTCTCTAAACAGGTGGGATAGGATGAACTTGAGGAACTTTTTAGTGACAGAGGAGACAGGGAGGGGTATGCTTAGGTGGGATGCAGATTGGAAGATGGTGGAACAGGGGCCAGGGAGGAAAAGTAGAAAGTGAGGTCCATGCTAAAAATGATTCAGCTATTTATTTGGGTGCTTAAAAGGATGGTGAAGACATTGTTGAGAAATGAAAAAGGAGAAACTCAAGGTTTGGAAAGAAAATAAAGTGAATTAGATTTTGGACATACTACACATAAGTTTTATGTAGACAACCTGATGGAGAGATGGGGGTCAGCGGAAGAATTTGGAAATGGAGTTCTAGAAATGAGAATACGGTCTAGGCAGGAGATACATTTTTTTTAAAGATTTTAATTATTTATTCACGAGAGACTCACAGAGAGAGGCAGGGACATAGGCAGAGGGAGAAGCAGCTCCCTGTGGGGAGCCCAATGGGGACTCGATACCCGGACCCCTGAACTAAAAGCAGACACTCAGTCACTGAGCCACCCAGGTGTCCCATGGAGATACATATTTTGATATGATTCATGTATATATCAGGATTTGGCAAACTTTTCCTGGAAAGGGTCAGTAATGAATAGTTTAGGCTTTGGGGGCCATACTGCATCCGTTGCAATCCGTGGACTGCCATCTTAGCAACATACAGCCAAGAACAAAACCTAAATGAATGGGTGTGGCTGTGATCCAACAAAACTTTACTGAAACAGGCTGCTGTCTAGATTGGTGCATGGGCTACAGGTTGCCAGCCCAGTTATAGGTGGCAAGGATACAAGATGATGAACTTGTGTCAGGACAGGAATTGAGCAAATTGGAGACAGCAGGTGCTGGAGCATGGGGGAACACCAGCATTCAGGGTCAATGGATGGACAGTGGCCAATGGAGTCATGGTCGGATTGGGCTGCCCTGGCTATGGGCCTTCTGAGTGTCTTTCTGGTAGGGCTAGGATTTATTGGAGACCCTGAAACTAAACATTCATGCCCTGTTTAATTAATCTTAAAGGAAGGCCTGTCAGAAGGTGGTAAACCAAAGAGCGATGTTAGCATTTTAACAAGGGTGCCAGCATGCCCACTTTATGAGATGTAACCTCGTGTCCTGAGCAAACTTTCTTTCATTTATTCTTCACTGTTTTGTATTACATCTCATATTTCTTCCTCTTCCCTCCCCTTCGATGTCGCTTCTCCTCCTCTGTCACCTCCCCCGCCCCCCGTGTGCCCACCACAATACCAGGTGGGTAAGATGATAATCATCGAGCCAGCTATTATGAGCAGTATAAACAAATGACAAATCTCTGGGCGCAGGAAAGGTAACAAGAGGCTGATCAGTAGTTCTAGTTATCTTTCCTTCATGTTTATTGCAGTCTGGTGCAGTTATTTCTAAGGGCCTGACATTGATCGACAGCTTCTATTAAGGCCTATCCAGGGCAGCTGGATTGAACAGATACATTAAATAAAGCAGTTATTGCTTTTCATTGCCTTTCCGTAAAATATCACCGCTAAATAGCTTCTGCCATCAGATGCAGTTAGGTACATGGTTTTAATTTGAGGGACTGCTTTATAACACTGCACAATTGACACTGGCCTTTGTTTCCCCTACAATAATGATTGTGTACATCCTGGAGAATTGATGGGCTGTCCTTTGAGGTGGTGTTGGGAGGAGGCGGGAGGAGTGGGCTCTGGCTTTGTTGTTCTCCCTCTCTCTCTTTTTATACATGCCAGGTTTGTCACTTGTTTGCAGCACGGGCAGGAACAATGTCAAGCGAGGGACCTTATCTCAGGATGTTGTAATGTAGGGACTGTAAGCCTTCGCCTGGAGACGAGATAAGCGCAACCTTACAAGCCTGGAGGAAGACAGGGTGGGGGTGGGGGTGTGATTGAGACAACAATGGAAAAGCTGTCGGGCGCCCGTTTGCTACAGCTCTTTCTGGTGCCAGAGAAATACATGCATGTGGAGCAGTGCATAACAAGCATGAAAATCAAAGTCTGGAATGTTCATCTAATAATGATGTATTTGGAGCAGGATTATGCTGCCCAGTGATATTCTTGTTTTATCTCTGGGCTAAACGCTGGGGCAGCTGTGTGCTTTGGCACAGTCTTCTGTCCCTCCTTTTGTGTGCTGCATATTAATCCTTTAGTGAAGTAATTAAATGTGTGCTTAATGGCAACAAGCTGGCAGAATGAACGTACAATTGAATTAGCAGTTATGATTGGGAGCATGCTACAAAATGAACTAAATGCAATTACTGTAGGCATTTCTTTCTCCAAGTGAAATCTGGCTGCATGACATGACTTAATTAGAGGTGGTTACATACACTCACTCCCTGATCCTCTAGTGGGCTGCCTGAATTTTAGTTAGAGCCCCTCGCCCCACCCTTATTCAGACTCTGCCAGCAGAGACTCTGGATTTCAGCTCTCCTGCCGGGAGGCCACGGTCGGACTTTTCCTAGAGGAACAGGAACTGATAGTGACATCTTCAGCAGGATTCTCTCTGGGTGAAATCTTGGAGATCACTGGTCCAGCTGTTTGTCTAGGTGAGTGAGAGCCACAGCAGGACGTGGCGCACTTTGTGAACCGAGAGACAGCAAGAGCCCCGATACCAACAAGAGAACTTTACTTGGAGGATGAACTGCACTTTAAACCTCTGGCTTTTTTAGCCACTAATGTGACTCCTGGGTAGAGGGCCACCCTTGAATTCAGAAGCCTCCAGCAGAGGAGACCTGAACAGATTGTGAATTCTTGAGGACGTAGCTGGGCAGGCAGGCACTGAGTGCTTGCAACACTTTGCTCCCTGGAGAACTCTAAATAAGAAGTGACTAATTGTGTTATATCATCTCTACCTAGAGCTTTGTAACTGCTCCTAAATATTAGTTCAATTAATGGTTCTTAATTCTGGCTGCACAAGAGAATTCCCTGGAGTTCTTTAAAGATACCAATGACCAAGTCCCATCCCTAGAGGTTTAATTATCTTGGGTGGGGTCAGGATATTGCTAGTTTATAAAGACTCCTAGGTGATTCTAAATACACCAAGGACTGAGAAACACTGACTTAGCTAGACTAACTTTACTTTTAAAATTGTATTAATCTGCTTTCCTACCTTTTTTTTTTTTTTTTTCAGTGTTCCTTGGCACGCTGCATTTGAAACACCAAGTTATAGCTTCTTCTCATCCCTATGTTGATCCTCGAGCTACTTTGGAAACTCAGTGCTAGGATTTGTAATCTCATCAATTCCTGACCTCCCAGATCTGTCCAACAAGCAAGGGCTCTCATTAGTCGTGCCCCCCTGTTTTGCTTAGAGTTATTTACCAAGAGGCCAATCAATATTTTACCAACAGACAGTGGGATACGAAACCCTCATCAATCTATTCCATTTTCTTTTCTCAAAATGGTGGATGGAGGCAGGAGGGACAACTCACTATAAAACAGAAGGCAAAACCCCACTGCCACTTTTGAATACCTAAAATGTGCATTTTGTTTTATTTTTATTTGAGTGTGATAAGGCAGGGTCCCTGGTCGGAGGGAGCTCCTGGGTCTATTTTACAGCCTTCATTCTCTTTCCCCAGGCCATAAATGAAACCCTTTCAGCCCTAATGACCACAATGACTTTCCTCGATCATGTTATTGCTACTTTGGCACATTTATTGCTTTCACATGCACTAATGGATGAGTTTGGATATGTTAACAATTTATATATCATTTGATCCTAAAAAAGAAACCCTACTGAACTAACTTAGCCCCCACGATTGAGTAGCTTTTAAGGAGTATAAATGAATTTAATGCTTTAGAAAGAGCTTCTGTAAATTATGAACATGACACCTATTACATTAAGCTGCATTAAGCATTAATACATCTTCATTACTGGCAGGTTGCCCAAACCTCCAAGGTTGAAAAAGCTGCCTGAAAATGTTCAATGTGATAGTCACCTAGGTCAAGATTGATGGTTCTTTTTTGGGGTGTATGAAGGATGCCTATAGACTAGGTCCCTCTTCTACTTCAGACAAAGAAATGTAAGTGGCATCAACCAGAGTTGCCCCAAGGGTGAGTTTTCTGTCTAGGCAAGAACTTTTTGTATCATGGTGTGCGGTGATCCTTTTGTATCATTACTGGGAGAGGTCCTTGAGTATGGAGACATCAGGTATCTCAACCTTTTAAGCTCAAAGATTGAGTGGGGGATATAATGTTTCTTTCTGAGTTACATGTGATACCTATTATTATTTTAAATTATAAAATGATTGCTACCATTTCTTAAGTATTTTCTATGTGCTTGCACTGCCAAACTCTTTGTATACTTTGTCATTTAATCCCCTTAGTGACCCTGTGAATTAGATACTATTATTTATTGCCCAAGGGTACTGGTTTTCTAGGGCTGCTGTAACAAAATACTACAAATTGGGGGTTGCTTAAAACAACAGAAATTTATTTTCTTGCAGTTCTGTAGGCTACAAGTGTGAAATTAAAGTGTTGGCAGGGCCCTGCTCTCTCTCTGAAGGCTCTAGGAGGACAATCTGTACCATTCCTTTCTCTTAGCTTCTGGTATTGTCAGCACTCCTGGGCATTCCTTGGCTTGTAGACATCTCCCTTCAATCCCTGCCTCTGTCTTCACATAGTACTCTCCCTGTGAGCCTCTGTCTTCTCTTCTTATGAGGATACTATTCATGTTGGGTTAAAGGCTCATCTTCCTCCAGAAATACCTCATCTTAACTAATTGCATCTGCAAAGACCCTGTTTCCAAGTAAGGTCACATTCTGTGATTCTGACTGAGAGAATAGTGCCTTGAAAAAGAATATTCTTTAGACTAAAAAAATGTGGCCAATTGTGAAGGAAAGGGCTTTATTTCAGTAAGACAGAATTCATCAGTGGGAAAAAACTAAACAATTGTGGCAAAGTATATTCTGTGTGGCTAGAATGGAACCGGTAAGGAGTTACTAAATATGGACACATGTCTTAGGCTCTCAAGGATTCTATATGTTCAGCTCTAGGTGATTTTGAGTGAGGTCATAGGTCAACACTATAACTCTAGACCTTAGCATGTGCCTTGAAAAGTCTAGCAAAAAACCAATTAGTTTGACCGTGAATGTGTGGTCCATTAACAGAGAAATAATTTCTTTTATTTATTTATTTTATTTTTTTATTTTTTTTGAGAAATAATTTCTTTTGATGAGGGTAAAAATTTTCAGCTAAAGTTGGTTGAGCAGAGGTCAGCGTGTTTCACAAACTTTTATCCAGTATTTTTATTTTTTTATTTTTTAAATTTTAATTCCAGCATAATTAATATACTTATTATATTAGTTTCAGGTGTACAATATAGTGAGTCAACAACATTACTCAGTGATCATCTCGATAAATATACTCTTAATCCCCTTCATCTATTTCCCCCACCCACCTCCCCTCTGGCAATCACCAGTTTATTCTCTCTGTTTGGTCTGATTTTTGGTTTGTCTCTTTTTTTCTTTATTTGCTTGTTTTGTTCCTAAATTCCACATATGAGTGAAATCATATGATATTTGTCTTTTTCTGACTTATTTCACTTAGCATTATAAACTTTAAATACATCTATGTCATTGCAAATGGCAATATTTCATTCTTTTTTATGACTGAGTGATATTCCGGTGTGTGTGTGTGTGTGTGTGTGTGTATCACATCTTCTTTATCGTTTCATCTGTCAGTGGACACTTGGGCTGCTTTTGTATCTTGCCTATTATAAATAAGGATATAATAAACCTAAGGGTGACTTTATCTTTTCAAATTAGTATTTTCATAGTCTTTGGTTAAATGCTCAGTAGTGGAATTACTGGATCATATGGTAATTCTTTTTTTAATTTTTTAAGGAACCTCCGTACTGTTTTCCACAATAGCTACATCAGTTTGCATTCCTACCAATAGTGGAAGAGGGTGCCTTTTCCTCCATGGCCTCGCCAACACTTGTTGTTTCTTGTGTTTTTTATTTTAACCATTCCGACAGGTGTGAGGTCGTATCTCATTGTGGTTTTGATTTGCATTTCCCTGATGATAAGCAATGTGGAGCGTCTTTTCATGTGTCTTTTGGCCATCTTTATGTCTTCTTTGGAGAAATGTCTGTTCATGTCTTCCACTTGTTTTAAATCGGATGATGATGATGATGATGATGATGATTGATGTTGAGTTGTGTAAGTTCTTTTTATATTTTGTATACTAACTCTATTGGGTATGTCATTTGTAAATATCTTTTCCCATTCAGTAGGTTGTCTTTTAGTTTTGTTGACTTTCCTTTGCTGTGCAGAAGCTGTTTATTTTGATATAGCCTCAAGAGGTGTATCTAGAAAAATGTTACCATGACCAATGTCAGAATTACTGCCTGTGTTCTCTTCTTGGATGGTTTCAGGACTCACATTTATGTCATTAAACCATTTTGAGTTTATTTTTGTGTATGGTGTAAGAAAGTGGTCCAGTTCCATTCTTTTGCATGTACCTTTTTTAGTATTGATGATAAGAGGATGATCTCCTAGATTGATGGGAAGAGACAGAGGAAAATGTATAAAAGGTTACAGGCCCATTGATAGAAATGTGCAGAGCATAGTGAGGGCATGAAGAAGGAGTTAGACATAAGCTGGAACTAGGCTGAATTGCCTGGGTTCAAATCTTGCTTCTACCAATTTCTGGTTACCAGTTCTTAGGTAGGTTATGAATAACCTAAATCTCAATTTATTGATGTATAAGTGGGATAATATTATTTATTATATAGTGTTATTTTGAACATTAAGTGAGAAATCACTTGTGAATTCATAAGAACTCTTTTGGTCATTAGTGACAAATCCACTCCAGTTAAAGCATAAAAGGGAATTCATTGGCTTATGTGACTTGAACATCAACAGGTAAATTTGGCTTTAGTTACAAAAGCATCCTGGTGCTCAATGATGCTGCCAAGATACTGTTTTCATCTTTTTTTTTTTTTTTTATCTCTTTGGTAAATGTCATTCTCAGGCAGATTTTCCCAACATGACAAAAATGCCTAATAGCAGCTCTAGACTTTTACCCTATCAGTGGGAAGTGAATATCACTCTACTACTAGTTCCTGCGAAAGTCCTGGATAGGAATCTTATTGACTAGACTTACCATCCTTGACCAGAAATTGAGAAGGGAAGTGGGAGCAACCACTGGGATTGAGGGGTCAGTGGTCGATGTTGGGCGGGTGGAAAACACAGGTTTATCATATAGACCCGGAAAGCATATGATTCCTATTATGGTCTCTGAGAATGTTATCGATTATCTATTTTCTATTAATAATCTTTTAAACAATTCCTACTAGGTGTTAATACTGTGCCTAACTAAAGCTTTAAAATAAGGAGGCAGGGATGCCTGCGTGGCTCAGCAGTTGAACACCTGCCTTTGGCTCAGGGCGTGATCCCGCGGTCCGGGATCGAGTCCTACATCAGGCTACCTGCATGGAGCCTGCTTCTCCCTCTGCCTACATCTCTGCCCCCCTCTCTGTGTCTCTCATGAATAAATAAATAAAATCTTTATATAAAATAAAATAAATAAAATAAAACATTGAGGCTGTTATCAATAGAATGTGACAAAAACCTGAATTTGAAATAAAGAAAAAAATACAATTTAAAAGGCTTTAAGTGCTTTTATAAGAAAAGTCCAAAGGGGCAAAAACTTCACCCTATCTCAGCTATTTTTCTACCCATAAAATATAGAGAAGAAAAAAGAAGTTATTGAATTACCTTTCTGCATAATCATGCTTTTTTCTTCTTAAACAACTTTAACATAATAGAAGACATAATATCTGACACAAGGAGTACATATTCTAGTGCCAGGCACTATTCTAACTGGTTTATTTATATTAATTTATTTAACCCTGTGATATTGGTTCTATTATAATTGCTGTTTCACAGAGTGAGACATTTGAGTCACAGAGAAGAACTTGCCCAAGGTCATGCATCTAGTAAGTGAATGAGCTGGGATTCAAGTCTAGGCAGCTTGGCATGGGAGATCATGATCTTTACCAGTATATTATATATGCTTATTTCAGAAAGTGTGAACAGTATACAATACCAAAAAGATGTCCCTTACTATATTACTGATGAAATGCAACAACTAATAATTTAGTGTATTTCTCTCTCCTCTTTTTTCTTTTAACTCCTAAGTTCTATTTTTTTGGTATCATTGCAATTAAATTGTATGATGCTGAATACTTTTGCATTGCCTTTAATTTTCTTTATAGTCTATAAATATTTCCCCTTGTTATCATATAATTGTTTTAAATAGTGTTTTTAATGCCTGTTTAATAATTTAGCATGTAGGTTTGAGGAATTTATACATTATTTTGATTGGATTTTAAGTTCTCTCTCTCTCTTTCTCAGAGGGAGAGAGGCAGGAAAGGGCAGAGGAAGAAGGAGAGAGAGAATCCTCAGCAGGCTCCACGCCCAGTGTGGAGCCTGACATGGGGCTTGATCTCACAACCCTGAGATCATGACCTGAGCTAAAATCAAGAGTTGGACACTTACTGACTGAGCCACCCAAGCACTCTTGTTTCTATTTTTTTACTCTAAAACCAATCTGCTTGACTTTTTCTTACATATATTTGTATTAGTTGACTTGCCCTGATAATCAGGTATTCGTTTCATGAAAATTATTATGAGTAGGAATATATATTATAAAAACAAAAAAATAACTTCTGAAATGATCTCACAGATTTTGATATAAGACAAATACGGTTTGACTCTAATTCTGGTAACTCAACCAGATGTACAATCTTGGATGGGTTATTTAATCTTTTTAGGCCTCAATATATATATTTTTAAGTTTATTTATTTATTTTTTAGTAAACTCTACATCCAACATGGGGTTTGAACTCATGACCCCAAGATCAAGAGTTGCATACTCTTCTAACTGAACCAGCCAGGCCCCCATAGGCCTCAATATTTTTATCTATGGAGTAACAATTAAGATAATATATGACATCCTTAGAGCATTGTAAGAGTCAATAAATTATTAGTATTGTATTATAGACTTTTTTGTTGTTGATTATATCTAGGTATCAACCTTAAAATTTTTTTCTGGTTCTAGGAAATTCAAAAAATATAACATTATAATTAACATTTCCTATAATATTGCCACTTAAGTTAATCAATGTAAACATTTTCTTGTATTTCTTCTTGTTTCCTTTTCCATGTGTTGGTATATATGTTTAATATATATATGTCCTTCTATGTAAATATATAGTAAATAGTAATAGAAATTAAACTATATGTAGGTTTAAAGTCCTACTTCTGTCTTTAACTTTATAATACGTTATATTACCATAGTATTAAATATTCTTAAAATACATGATTTTTTAATGGGTAGTATAGCATCTTTGGAATATACTATGACAATAAATTATTTATTGTTAGACTTTTAGTTTATTACCACTATTTTTTTGCAATGCTGCAGTGAAAAAGTTCCATTTATAGAAATCAGTTATCTGTGTAGCTCCTTATTTTTTAGTTTTTGAGTTCAAGTCCTGCCTTCTTAAAAGGGTCTTCTCTTTCTACCAAGTGTTGTTGGACATTCCTGCTAGTTGTATTCTAGGACACCACCCTTTTACATTTTCTTCATAGCATTCCTTACCACTTGAAATTGTCTTATTATATGTTAATTTTACCTGCTTTTTTATTATATGTTTCCCTTGCCTTCATGGGAATGGGAATTCAATCTCTACAGTGCTTCTTATAGCCAGAACTGTGCCTAGAAGAGTTATATATATGATATACATGTGTGTGTGTTATACAAGTCAGTGATTCTTTGGACAGGCTCTGAAGCCAGTCTGCCTGGATTCAAATCCCAGCTCAACAATTTACTTGATTATGTTGCTTCTCTCCCTTAGTCTTCATTTTAGTGCATCTCACATAAAGGTAACAGTAGTACTTACCTCATATAATAGCTGTGAAAATTAAATGAATTAGTACAAGTGAAGAATTTAGAACAGAAGCTAATACCTGTTAAAAATGAAAACACACATAGTACTTATGTGTAAGGTGCTATTCTAAACACTTTATCCATATTTATTCATTTAATTCCCACAACCAAATTATGAACAATCTACTATTATTGTTCTCATTTTCAGATGAGGAAACCAAAGTGTGGAGAGGCTAAGTGACTTATCCAAAGTTACAGTCAGTAAGTGACTGAGCCATGATTTCAATCTAAGTAATCTGGCTCCAGGGTCCAGGCTTTTTTTTTTTTTTTTTTTTTTTTTTTTTTTTAGATTTTATTGATTCGAGAGAGAGAGAGAGAGAGAGAGGCAGAAGGGGAAGCAGGCTCCATGAAGGGAACCTGATGTGGGACTCGATCCTGGGACTCCAGGATCATGCCCTGGGCCAAAGGCAGGTACAAAACTGCTGAGCCACCCAGGGATCCCCCTAGGGTCCAGGATTTTTAACAGTATCTTATGATGCCCAAAGCACTTGATAAGTATTAGTTGCTATTGTTACTATAATAAGCACTCCCTATATGTCAGACATATGAATGAAATAAAATCTCTGGTTAATTTCTTAGGATTTAGTTATAGAGTGGAATTATTAAATACTTGGTTTGAAAGAAATTATTGAGCACATGGTAATAAATGTTTTTAAAGCTATTAATATGTGTTTTCAAAGAGATACAGGAGATCAGGGAACACTGATATCCCAATGCCAAACATAGATGGTATACTACTAGATGCTCAGTAAATGTTTAACACTGTATGAATAAATAAGTGATTTCTAAAAATGTTAGATTAGTATATACTATAACAACTAGTGATCACATCTGCTTAACAAGGTCCCTGAATAAGACTCACATATGTTATAGTGTGTTGCGATGATTAAATAGAACAATACAGCTATAAACATTTTACAAAAATGCACCAGAGATAGGGATTGGGGCAGGTAGGTAAAATTGTGTGTGTGTATATGTATATATGACTGTCCTTGACAGTGTTGTGGTGCTACAGATATAGAAGTTGGAGCCTTCAAGGATGGAGACGCTCTGGTAAACACCCCAGGCTTTCATTTGAACTCTCAATAGATATACCTTAAAAGTTAAAGCAATGTCTTAAAAATAAGGGCAAACTGAAAAGACTATGAAAGACAACTAGCCTTGATAAGATGATCTGACTTTACTCTTTGTTTCAGAAGAAATTAAATCCTTTATGGCAGTGGATAACATCATCTGGATCCTAAAACTTTTCATATACAATGTTCATCATGCAATACAAAATTACTAAGAATATCAAGAAACAAGATCAAATAATTGAAAACCAACAGAAGAAATAAACAATAAAAGCAGACCCACAGATGATCCAGAAATTGAAATTATTAGATATAGACTTTTAAATAACTGTGATTAATACATTCAAAGAATGGAGGAAGAAATGGCATATTTTGACAGAGGGCTGGAATCTACAAAAAAATGGATCAAAGAAAGAGTACATTAATGGAAAAATTAAGTGAATTCCAAATAAAACCTAGTTTGCAAATAGCAATGTACTAATGACTATTTCTTTGTTTTGACAAATGACTATGGTAATATAGGATGCTAACAATTGGGGAGACTGGCTGGGGGATATACAGGAAGTCTCCATGCCATCTTTGTCACTTTCCTGTAAATCTAAAATTATTTACTTATCAGGATGCTTGGGTGGCTTAGCGGTTGAGCATTGGCTGTCAGCTTATGGCATGATCCTATGGTCCTGGGATGGAGTCCCACATCGGGCTCCCTGCTTCTCCCTCCACCTCTGTCTCTGCTTCTCTCTCTGTGTGTCTTTCATGAATAAATAAATAAAATCTTTAAACAAAATAAAAATAAAATAAAATTATTTACTTATCATATATTTCAAATTATTTGAAATATAAGCTACACAAGGGTAGGGATTATAGTTTATTTGCATCATTGTTGGTTCTCCAGACTATACCTTGAGCAGTTTCTGACTCATATTTGGTATTTAATAAATACTTTTGGTTAAATTAGTCTTTAAATCTGTATGTTTATTCTTATTTTTATTATTTTTTATTATTTTTATTCTACTTACCTTTGATTCTATTCTTTTTGTAAATTCTTAAGTTTGATGTTTATTCAGATAATTTTTACATTTTTTCTTTTCTAATCTGTTATTAAGCCTTTATTAATTTATTCGCTAGTTTTTAAAGATTTTTTTTGTGTTTGAGAGAGGGAGGGGAGAGTTGGAGGGAGAGGGAGAGACAGAATCTTTTTTTTTTAAAGATTATTTATTTATTCATGAGAGACACACAGAGAACACAGGCAGAGGGAGAAGCTGGCTCCATCCATGCAGGGGGGGAGCCCGATGTGGGAATCAGTCTCAGGACCCAGGGATCATGCTCTGAGCCAAAGGCAGATGCTCAACTGCTGAGCCACTAAGGCATCCAGAGACAGAATCTTAGGTAGACTCCTCACTGTGATGGGAGCCCAATGTGGGGCTCAATCCCCTGATTCTGAGATCATGACCTGAGCTGAAATCAAGAGTCAGATGCTTAACAGACTGAGCCACCTGGTCACTTATGTTATTAAGCTTTTAAATGATTCTCTAAAAAAAATTTTTTTTTAATTTTTTATTTATTTACGATAGTCATACAGAGAGAGAGAAAGAGGCAGAGACACAGGCAGAGGGAGAAGCAGGCTCCATGCACCGGGAGCCCGACGTGGGATTCGATCCCGGTTCGCCAGGATCGCGCCCTGGGCCAAAGGCAGGCGCCAAACCGCTGCGCCACCCAGGGATCCCTAAAAAAAAATTTTTAAATGATAAATAAATGACTCTCTAATTCTTCATTGTTATAATTTTAATATAGAATATTTTCATTACTGTATAATTGTAAATGTTTTCTCATTTCCATTGGAATTTCCCATTTGACCAAAAGTTATTTAAAATTGGCTCCTTAGAATTTCCAGGGGTACCTGGGTTCAGCTCAGTTCATAATCTCAGGGTTATGGAATTGAGCCCCTCAAGGGGCTCCACACTCAGCACAGAATCTGCTTGGGAGTTTCTTCTCTCTCTCCATTTCCCCCTGCCACTCCCCCAACTTGCACTCTCTTTTTCTAAATCAATAAGTAAATAAAATCTTTTGAAAAAAAGAATTTCCAAAAATACAAATATTTTCTAGTTAAAGGCTTTCACCTTCAAGTCATGTTATCTATGTCCTTAGGTTTTAGGTATATCTCTCTTAAACAGCATATAGTTGGATATTATTCTATAAATCTAGTCCAATAAGTTCCATTTTTACTACAAGATTTAATCTATTTATAGGTATATTTGGATTCTATTTTTTACCATTCAGTTTTATGTCCTCTATTTGTTCTCTTTTCCTGTTTTCATTATTTTTTTATTGGTGTTTCTCGTTTTTTAACCTTTTTTTTTTGAATTGATAAAGTTCATTTTCTTTCTTCATTCCTTTTTTTCCCCTTCTATTAATTTGGAAGTTCCACACTCTGTATCAATTGAGTTTTACCCCCCTCTACATTTGATAATAAATTCCCAACTTGATGCTCTAATTTCCCCTAATATTTTTGTGTTCATTTCTTACAATCAGTGAAATTCTTCTACATAATTATGATACAAAAAATTATGATACAACCATCAAAATCAGGAAATTACCACTGATATATTACTACCATCTAATCTCCAGACCACATTTAGGTTTCATCAAATATCCCAAAAATGTCCTTAGATGAAAATGGTCCAGTTTAGAATCACATGTTGTCTTCAATCTTTATGTCGCTTTTGTCTTCTTCAGTTTGTAATAGTTCCTCAGTCTTTCCTTCATTTTCATGACTTAGACACTTGAAAATTATAGGATGTCCCTCAATTTTGATTTGTCTGATGCTTCCTTATGATTAGACTCAGGTTCTGCATCTTTGGCAGGAATACCAAGAAGTGATGCTTCACATTGCATCTTATCAGATGGCATGATTATTTTGATTTGTCCCATTACTGATGATCATGTTCACTTGACTAAGGTAGTGTCTGCTGGGTTTTCTTTCTTTTTACTTTAGTTATTTTTCTTTTGTAATTAATATTAGAGTAGATCTGCTCTCCACCCATTTTGGTCCTAAAGCTATTAGTTATAGAAGGGCAAAATAGTCATCAAGACAGCTAGAGAGAGTTGCAAGGGCCCATAGAAGGTTTTCAGAGCATAGGCAGGGTAAATAAGTTGTTTATATAGAGCTGATCAATACTTTTTCCAGGCTCACAAACAATACAGGTGCTTTAAAATACATTAACTTGATAGCTTTCTCTTTATGCTTTTATATTATTTTCCAGGTTTCAGTTCTTGCATTTTTATATCAGTATTCTGTCGGATAGTATTTATCTGCTATACCCCTTTCTATCTTTTAACTTTTATTTTCTGTATGTTTTGGATAGATGTTTTGCAAACAGATCCATAAAGTTGTTTTTATTTTCCAATTCTTACACCATTAACCAATAATATTAAACATTCTTCGGAAATTTTGTTGGCTTTTTTGGTGGTTGTTATTCTAATGGTTACTTTTATAAATAATTTATACTTATTTATCTCTTTTTAAAATAATATCTATTAACTCCTTACAATGGTCAATTACAAAGTTAGTATATTTTCACTTACTACATCCTCCTTTCTCTCTCATTAATTCCTGGTTTTGGTCAATAATACTATTTCAACAGCTTTCCCTTTATACTTTTAAATATGCTTTTGCTGTGATTTGTTTGTCAGCTTTAAATTTTATCTTTTGATCCCTGGCTATTAAAAAATTAGGAAAGTAGTGTTCCTGCCGTACTTCCCATCTTCGCTTCTCCTTCACTTTCCAATTTATACCAATTATATCTTTTCTACATTGTCAAGGTTTAAATATTTACATTCTGTCCTTAAACCATATTCTCATATTTGTTTTATTCTTGATCCTATAGTTAGATGGATTCAATTTTTACTGGCAGTCCTTTTGCTATTGTTTCTCCATTAATCTTTTGATTGGCTGAAGTTCCTTGTTTAGTAGTTTCTTCAAGAAGGACTCATGGGAATTATACACCTGAGTATACCCCTTTCATGTTTAAACTGTTTATCTATTGCTTTTTACTTGAACCAAAGTTAGGCTGGGTTGGGTTGTGTAATCTTTTCTCAAGGAATTTAAAGGCTTTGCTCCTCCAGGTTTTAGCACTTAATGTGGCTAGTCTTAATGTTGTTTTTGGACAATCTGATATTTTTCTCCTTTTAGGAGACTTGATCTGTTTCCTAGATGCTTAAAAGAGCCTTTTAAATTTTATCGAATTTTGACATGCCATAATGTTACCAGGACATTTATCACATTAATCATTGTGGCGCACATTGTAGATTGCTTCATTCAATTCCATTCCAACTCCCATTAAGCTTTTCATCACTAAAGAATGAATATCCTAGAATTCCCTGGAGCTCAGTTTCAACATGTGATTTAGCTACCACTAACCACCCATCTGAAATTTGGAAGGTAGAATAAGGATAAAGGCAAGGCTTTTTTTCCCCTTGCTACTATTTTTGCTGGAGAATCCAGTAGTGCAGTCATTTGCTTTATTCTGTGGCAGCATGTCAGACATGTCAGTGTTGTTCCATATATTTATAAGTATTAAAAAACGGTGAATGGAATAACCTTTTGGCTGGCATGGATCATGGCTGATTCTGTGACAATAGAGCTAAGAGTATGGCAGTGTTTTCCTGTTATGGATGGAATGCTTTTGTGCCTCCCAAAGTTCATATTTTGAAATCCTGACCCCTGATGTGATGGTATTGGAAGGTGGGGCCTTTGGGAGGTGATTTGCTCATGAGGCTGGAGCTCTTGTAAGTGGGATTAGTGCCCTTATAAAAGAGACCCTGTGGAGCTCCACTTATCTTCTGGCATGTGAGGAAACAGTGTGAGGACTGCAGTCTATGAAGTAGGAAGCAAGCCATCATCAGACACAGAGCCTGCTGATACCTTGATCTTGTACTTCCCAGCCTCTGGAACTGTGAAAAATAAATGTTTAAGTCAACCACTTTATGATATTTTCATTATGGCAACCCAAATAAACTGACACTCCCTGATCTCTGGATCAGGACACAGGTGGTATGAAGACTAGTGTCTGTACTCCAGGCAGCAACATGATTTCTTAATTTCTTGATCATGGTAGAAGCTGCAGCCTCCTTGATGAGTGCCATACTACCTTTATGGTAGTATTCCAAGAGTTATCTCTGAAAGGTCAATCTAGAGCCTACTCCTTTATAGCCCTTTGCACTTTTGTGCAAGCATGTAATCCTTATGTATTAAATTCTTCTTAAGAGAGCTAAAATGTTCAACTGTCTCTGCAATTGAATCTATTTGATATAATTACTCTGTCATATTTTTCTGGGACTTGTACTCATTTTGTCTGTAGATGCAAGTCTTATTTCTGGGAAGTTTTTTTAGTTAAGTTGATATGTATTATTTCTGTATTTTTGTTTTTTTGGAGGATTCAGTTCTTTAGACATCATCAAAATATTGAATCATTTTTGTCTTTATTAGGGTTAATATTTGCTTTCTAATCTGTCTTAACAATTTTTGTTTTTTAATTTTATTTTGCTTATTTTTATCAATCCTATCCTCCATGTCCATTTATCTTTTAGAGCTGATTTTATTACTCTTTGTGTTATTTCCATTTTGGTCTACCTTTTGTGATTTTTTTCTTTTACTTTTATTTGAGGTTTGCCAACTCATGCTTACTTTTTTTTTCTTTTCATATCTTCCTTGAACTATTATATTTCTCTTTTAAATTCTTGTTTTCATACAGGTAAGTGTGTTATTAAACTTTTGAAATTAGTGTAATATGTTGGTTATAGTTCTCATGGGAGCTAAGATAACATTTTTCTTTTTCTTTTTTTTTTAAATATTTATTTATTTATTTATGATAGAGAGAGAGAGAGAGAGAGAGAGAGAGAGAGAGGCAGAGACAGAGGAGGAGGGAGAAGCAGGCTCCATGCTAGGAGCCCGACGCAGGACTCCATCCCGGGACTCCAGGATCGCGCCCTGGGCCAAAGGTAGGCGCCAAACCACTGAGCCACCCAGGGATTCCCAGATAACATTTTTCTAGTGTTTGTCATTACTTTTTAAATGTTTTTTTCTTTTTCTTGTACTATTTTTGCATAGATCCTGTGCTGATTACTTTTTTATTATTCTCTATTCTGAAAAGTTGGATTATTCTTGGAAATGCCATTTGCAGGAGTTCTGAGTAGAAGACATGTCAGGACAGTATTATTGATTCACCAAGTAGAATTGTATATGATTTCTGACTTTACTGCTCCCCGGCTAGTACAGATTGACAGCTGTCAATTTTACAGCCATAGGTATTTTTTCTCATTTATTCAGCACCGAAAGTGAGCTTTCTTGCTTTCAGCAGCCATCCTTACATATTGTGGCTCATGGTCACAGATTTCTTTTGGTTTTGTAGACAGTGCTTGTTTGCATTTCTGGCTTTTATTTTCCTACTGCTTTTGCAGTGGTTTTTGAAAATTTTTGATTAGACTTAAGGTCTGTAATACTGCCTATATTATGTAAAGAATGATGTATTATGTTAAGAATGATGTATTATGTAAGGTATGATCAGAATTCTGGACTGGGAATGAAACTAGCTGCAAAACACATGTGCTAAAATCTGTCTTATTTTATATAAATAAATTATTTGTCCTAACAGAATTTGAGGAGTGGTGAGACACTTTGTATTCTCTTCTTTTTTTCCTGTTTTCTTTAGAATTTTAAGTGCCTAGAATTGAGTTGATCACATTCCACATTTTGTTGCAAACTGTGACCATCTAACAAGATTTTTGTTTTATTTCATAATTTTTTTTTAAGTATTGATTTATTTCAGAGGGGAGAGGCAGAGGAGATGGAAAGAGAGTCTTAAGCAGACTCTGTTCAGAGCACAGAGCCCAATCTTGGGGTGGGGTGGGTGGTGGGGGTGGGAGGTGGTGTTGGTTTTTATAATCCCGAGTCACAACCCAAGCTGAAATCAAGAGTTGGATGTTTAACTGATGGCACTACCCAGGCACCTCTCATAATTTTCTTTCTTTCTTCTAATTTTTTTTTTTGTAATTTTCTTTCTGATCTATTTTCCTCTCTCCAGTTCCTTTTCCTGGGTCTGTCAGTACTCTATCAACTACCCTCATGTAGTTTTAGTTACCTGTATATATTTTAAAAATATACAGTATTGTTTCATTGATATTTGTTTATTAATTTACTTTAATGTTAATGAGTTGTAAATCTCATTTTACTTCTTATTCTTTTAGCAAAATTTATTTTTCAGGTCTCTTTATGTTGCTTTATTCATGTTATCTAACCTCTGACTGTTGCCAGTATCCACTGTATGCATTTACCTCATTTTGCTTACATGTTCTTCTAGTGATGGATGCTTAGATTGCCTTTGACTCTTTGCTGTAGCAAACAACAATCCGAGTGTGTTTGTATTTTGCCTTGACTTGGAACCGGAATATAGTATATTCAAGATGGTGCAAATCATTTAGAATGGCTATTGCATAAATTTAAGGATAATATGTACATCATGAGAAGAGAGCAGTCACTTGATAAACAGTAGTGCTTATCACTGCTTTCAAATTATCTGTAAAATGAGGAAGTTAACTTATCTCTAAGTTATAATTTTGTGCTATGAGTCTGTAGCATGAAACATACTGACTGCAGTTACTTCTGCATAAGTATTTTGTATTCATAAACATACACATTTATCTTCAGGCAGCATCATTTACAGATCAGGAGAAAATCTGATGCTTTCATAAGGAGTTGTTGTTGGGTTGTTTTTTCCCAAGAGGAGTCATGGTCCGTTAATTTAATTTATGATTGGCCATTCAGTTGAAATTAAAATAGTAGCATATAATGCTAATACTTAAAAAGCTTTCTAAGTCCTTGTTTTATTTAGGAGATAGAATGGTACATTAGTGCTACTGTCTCATTACAAAAACTACTATCATTTTTCAATTTTAGAAAAGGTACGTCATATGAAATTCATACATTAAAAATATATTGCGTGTAGCCACATGGACTCTGTTATGGACTCTGTTTTCTACTTTAAAATAGAGTGGATGGATAAAAGTGGTTTTTAATCAGTCAGGACCTGCTCCACCAGCTGACCTTTCAGGTGGTACTACTTTCTGATGGTTCTTGAATATTTGTTTTCTTCAGGTCTTGACTAAACTGCTATATACTGGATTTAGAAAACTGAGATTTAAATCCTGACTTTATTACTAACTGACTTTGTGATAATGGGATGAATCACTTGAATTATTACAACCTCAATTTTCTCATCTGTAAAATAGAGGTCATTCTTGACCATTTCAAAGGCAATGGGGGCTCAACCAAATCATCTAAATCTTTGGGCCTCACTTTCCTATATTTGTGATTTGAGGAATCTTGGATTAATCTTTCAAAGTTTTAATTTAACTCAAAAATTCTAGAAATAACATTATCTGTGAGAAGATATTATATGTGAAAGTGATTGCAAAACTGAAAAGTGCCACACAAAAGGAATGGAGTAAACATTAAGGTCCTAAGGCCCTGGTTAATTCCCTTTGCCTTTTGTTATATAATTTATACTACTATAGCACACAGCACAAACCGAGTAAATAGTAGGTAAACAGATTGCTCAAAGCACCAAATACACTGGAAAAAGCCCTGATGATAATTTGGGGAAGGTTTTTATCCATTTATTAATCATTTCATATCATTCCCATTTTAGTTCCATGCCTGATACTACCATGAATCTTCTCTGAACTGCCCTTCCTGGTTTCTATCTTTTACCAGAATAAAAGGTAATTGCAGCAGATGTTCAACAAATGCCTATATATTGAAGTGGTTTAAATTTGTCTCACTCATTGGAACTTAGGGTAGTGCTGCACTGAGATTGATTGGTGTCAGTGTTTTCATATCTGTGTCCAGCTTGGTCATCATCATTGGTTACTAAGCATCATTTATCTTTTCATTCATGTATTGTTGATTGAGTGCCTGTCATCTACAGGCACTGTGCTAGGTTCCGTGTATTCAGTGATAATAAGAAAAAGTCTCTATTCCTTAAGCTCATAAGGTAGTGGGGAGACACATCTATATTCACAATACAGTATACTAAGTATTATAATATACTTAATTATAAAATAGTGAAGGCATCTGGTTGAGGAACAGTAATAGTCTGGGAAGGCTAGGGAAGACTTCCAGGTAGAGGTGAAGTCTCTGTCTACTGAGAATCAAATTGGAGTGTAGCCAGTTTGGTAGGGAGGAGGACAATTTGAGGACAATTTTATTAGAACCTTGAATGTCCATTTGGAAGAGAATGACCAAAACCATGGAGTAGTTAAGGAACTTAGCAGGTACAAGATGGAGCTAGTGATTTATTTTGGCTGTAACAGGGTGCAAGTGAGGCAATGTTTGCAGTATAGAGAGCATGGATTCAAGGGTCAGTGGCTGGATTTGACTTCAGCCTCTGCCACTTACTACATGCATGATCCTGGGAAGTTAGTTACTCATCATTCTGTGCTTTAATTTTGTCATCTGAAAAGTGATAAAATTAATTGTGTGTACTTTATAGCAGAGTGAGGTGTAAATGAGATCATCAATTTAAAGAGCTTAGAATAGTACCTTACATGTAATAAGTGATCAAAGTGTTAGAGAATATTATTATGAAGGAATGAAGTTGGAAAGGTTGTTAGGGGCTACAGACACGAAGAGTTTGTATTTTATTCTACAGATAATGGTGAATTTAATCAAGGAAGAGATATGGCCAGACTTTTTGTTTAAAAGGACTCTAGTCATAGCATGGACTAGAAGTAATAAGACTCTGGTTTAGTCCAGTTTGTTCACTCACTTACTTATCCATTCAGTAATAAGCTGACTGAATGTTAACTCTGCATCAGGCACTGGGGCTGCACAGTCATCTGGGTGAGAGGTTATAGGGTCCTAAATGATACAGAGAGATATGAAGGATAGATAGGTGCAGTGGGATTAGAGGACATTTAGAAGAAGGTGTGCCAAAACATGATGCCTGATTGCATGTACAGAGGAAGATTTTTAGACCGATCTCTATTTATTTCTTGAGCTTTTAGTTAGAGGAACTGTCTATTGGGATATCTGGAAATATCTGGAGTAGGAACCAATCTCTTGAGGGAAGAAATTGAATTCATTTTTGAACAAGATTGACTATGGAGAGGATAAAGCTATGGGGAATGATGAGATTGCCCAGTGGGTAGAGTGTGGTGGTATGCCCCAAGGAACACAGCTATTTAAGCTGTTGTGGAGAAAAGGAGGTTAGCAAATGGAACTGAGCAAAAATTATCCTAGAAGAGGATTAAGGAGAGAGGGATGGCTAAGAAGAGAGTGTGGTCCCTATGGCCAAGTTACATGAAGTCAATAAGTAGGACTAAAGTAGAAACTTTAGATATGATTAGGACCTTGGATGTCACAAGAGATCTAGGAACTACAATTTCCTTGAAGAAGGAGAAGTGGAAGCAGGTTTGCCTGAAGTAGGGAATTAATTAGAGATGAGAGAAAGTAGCATGGAAGGAGACTAAAGTTTCAGGTAGCAGCTCTCAATTGGGTGTGATTACGGTCTCCAGGTAGGCACTGGTACTGCAGGAAGTGGTACCTCCCACCCTATACTCCACTTCAGCTCTGTGGTCTACCTGGCCAGAGAGCCCATCAGCATTTCTAGTCTGACAGGAGGAGGATCACACTCTGACAGCCTTATTTCTCTCAGAATGTGGGGCAAGGCCATCAGAATGAGAGAAGGAAAGGAATGGAACAGAGGTTCAGAATAGGTCTAGAGGGGAATGTGAGCAGGAGCTGACTCAGGACAGTTTGAGAAATGGAGTTGAGAATTCAGTTGAGATCAGAAAACATAAATCCGTAGTGGCACCAATCTGTGGGGTTGTGTGCTTCTCTCCAGCTGTGCTTGGCAGTCTCAGTGTAGGCATAGAGAAGATGGATTACTGGAGGAATTGGGAGTTAGAGGTTGGCAGGGGGTATGTGGCAGAAGGCAAAAAGGGTCGAGGAAATTGAAGGCGCTGACAAGAGAGAGGTTGAAATGATGCACCGTGGGGTCCTGGCTCAGTAGGGAAGGAAATGAAGCCAGAGGGGACTGATAGACTAGCAGAAAATTGGGGATCAAGGGAACAGAGGTCTCATTGAGGTCAAAATGCTGGTAAAAACAATTGGAATAGGGTGTGAGAGAACTGGTCTCTTTCTCTTCATCCCAGTTTCTACGTGACTGTAATTAGTTAGTGCTGCTGTCATGGCTCTCCCTAGTGTACATTTTAATGACTGAAAACATTATTACAAATGGGTACTAAATGTGCCATTAAAATAGTTCTGTTCTACATTCAAGTATGCTCAACGAAACGTACCAGACTCAATTGACTATTGGAATGAGAAAGAAAGGAGGAATATAGGGAGCTAGCCAAAAAAACCCTAAGTCACTTTTTGTAAATTACTTAAAACCATTAAATAAATTAAGCTGCCGTGGGATAGAGGCCTGCATTTCATGGAGTTCCAATTCAGCAATTACTGTTCCTGCAACAAAATCAATAAAATATGCATCCACAGTCATACAGAAAAAAACCATGTCCAAGGGACCTCACGATTGGTTCTTAATTCAGAAATACTCATAGATAAGGTCAACTAATAAAAATGTATCAGACTCAACACTGGGTTGTGGTTGGTGAAAACTTTCTTCTCTTTTTTTTTTTTTTGGATATTTCTTTTAATCAATTATAGTATATAGTTCAAAAATCAAAATGATATAAAAGTCATATACTGAAAAGTCTCAATCCAACCTTAACCCTGCCTACCTTTGTCTTCTTGATTATATTTTTATTTCCCTGGTGCTTCCTTATATCAGTCTTAGCAGATACAGAAGCAGAAAATATGTATGCTTTTGTTCCTTGCCTTTCTGGCACAGAGAACTGCACACCATAAACACTGTTAAGCACCTTGATTTTGTTTCCATTTAACAATATATCCAAAGATATCTCCCTACCACTTTATAGGCACTATTGTTTTTAACAGCTGTATAATATGCCATGGAATAGATATGCTGTAATTGAACCAATCTCGCTTGGGTAGTTACCAATCTTTTTCCAGTATTTCATAAATAGAGAAAGTCTCAGATGCTGAATTCAGCATTCACAATTGCTGAATTAAAGGATAAACACATTTTTATTTTGGGCAGCTATTGCCAGACTCTCCAAAAGGATTTGTACTTCCCCTAATTCCCACTAGTGTGAGATAAATTGTTAGGGAAAATAATTTGTTAAGTTTATCTGCTAACAACACACTTTGAAGTCAAAGGCAGGTGATTTTTAAAAGTTGCAGGATATTGTGAATATAATGAGCACCATGCATAGGGCTAGAGTAGGTGCTAATATTGCATCCTGAGATTTCATATGATGTGTGATGTGGGTGCAGGGCATGACAATGCTGCATCGCTGTAACATTTGTAGAGTGATTTTTAACTTACAAAATTCTTTAGCATTATCTATTTAACATACATTTAGTAAGCACCCATGTGCTGCCAGATGAGGGACCTGGGTATTGATTCCTTCTTTATTTTACATATGAAAGGGTCTTCAAAATTTCCTCACATAGACTCATAAAAAGAATTTTGAAAATTTTCATATCCTTGTACATTTTAAGTGTAAACAGAATAGTTGAAAGAATGTATTTTGATTGTAATTATTGGCTTTTTAAAAAAATATTCTAAATACTGAATTTTTAAATAAAATTGTTCTATCTCCCTTTAAAATACATCCAGTGGGTTCTAAGTATTGATTTGAAATCCACTGTCACCTATTTAAAAATATATGAATAAACTCTCCTTTAATAGGGCTGAATGTTTACATCATTTATTTTTCTTTTGAACTTATATTTCCATTCCACTTTACCTAGATAATTTTATCTTAATGTAATATATTTTATGTTTGAAAGTCTTATAGACCATTATGTCACAATTCTCTGCTACAAAATATGTATATACACTGATATATTTTTTAAAGATTTTATTTATTTGAGAAGGAGAGAGAGCACAGAGGGAGTGTGGGAGGGAGAAGCAGGCTCCCCGCTGAGCAGGGAGCCTGATGTGGGCCTTGATCCTAGGACCCTGAGATCACGACCTGAGCTGAAGGCAAATGCCCAGCTGACTGAGCCACCCAGCTTCCCTATATTGATATTTTAATTAAATTTTTTCCTAGAACCATCAAATTCTAAATGTAAAAATAATTGATTGAATTATGATTATTGACAGTACACAATTAGTTGAAAAACACAAATGTATTACACATTTTGATAAATAATTTTATTTTATTTTTTTTACATTTTGATAAATAATTTTAAAACAAATTTTTATTAAAAATACAATTCTTATAAGATGGCTAAATCCATACTTTCTAAATTAATTCAATTAAATGTTAGTGTAATTAAATTATGGATGTCTCAGCGTTGCTAGAATGAGACAGGGTTCAGCATAGTTTTTTATCTTAGTTTTCATTTTTATAAATTCAAAAAAAGTTCCATTCTTATAAATGAAAATATTGAAATACTTATTCAGTAAATGAGAAAAGGGGAAGGAAGAAATTTTGATATAGTAACATTTTTTGATTGTCTGAAGTTCTGATATACCATCTAAATCAATAATCAAAAAGTATTTTTAACGATCCATTGGCTGACAATTAGGTCCTCCTTCAGTGTGGCTGAAAGAAAAGAATAGGAAATAATGACAAACACAACTATTTTCCAAGTGCCTCTTTGTTTGGCACCCTCAAGATCTTTGTGCCCTGGGATCACACACCTTTGCTAACAATGGAAGAAAGGAAAAAGCATATCTTCTGGGTAAAATAGGAGAAATAAAAGAGGAAGTGAGAAATATGAGCTTGTTCTTTTTCAATAAGCTTTCCCTCAGGCAAAATTAATTTTAGGAAAGAGGATATATAAGATAAAAGTTGAGGATCTGGAAATGGATTCCTTTAAAACCTCCCAGGGAAGGGTTACCACACACAACCCTTGGTAAATTCTTTTATATTTCTGGAAGTACATATAGTCCAATTTAAAGACTCCTGCTATATCTGACCTTCTTCAGAAAAGTTCAACACCAGGCCATCAAGAAAGCCAGAGTCAAGGAATAGCCTCAAGTGAAGGCTGTTAGGAAACCAGGTAAGAAGAGTGTGAGGAGAAGAAGCTATGCCAGCCAGGGAGAGAAACGTGAAGGAATTTCTCTGTGACAATGTTGTAGACTTTTTATGTGGTTTAGTATGCATGTTCCAAGGTGAGCCAAGTTTATTTAAAATGACTGGAACAAAACATAAAAGCAGAAAATGCATTTTACCAAGTCTTCTTAGTACATGACATTACAATCCTTTATCTACATGCCTACTGTTTTTTTATTAGGATTTAGATAGCCTAGAATAAGAAATGATATTCCGGTTAAGATCACAAGCTATAGAGACAGAATACTTTGTCTTGAACCCTGGTTCCAACTAGTTTATGAACTCAGGCAAGTTACTTAACTGTTCCAAGTCTCAGTTTTCTGTGCCTGCTGATAATTAAACCTAGCTCATGTTTTTGTGAGAATAAAATAAAATAATCTAGGTAAAGCTATGTGCACATGCCCAGATCATTCAATATATATTCAATCAAGAACTCTAATTCAGCTGCACATAAACTAATCAAAGGAAACATATGCAAACATATAAGGGCAATAGTGTTATACAACAGATACGTGAAGTAGGTATTGTTAATCCCACTTTACAGATGTAGAAGTGGAGGCTCTAGGACTTTAAGCTATATGCTTAAGATTACCAACCAGTAAGTAGAGAGCACAAACTTGACTCAATGTTTGGACCCCTTGTAGCCTCTTCAAGTATGTAGTGGCAGCACACTGCTGGGTCCTGTAGACTGAAATATTCCTGGGTCATTTCAGCTGAAAGTACAGTTCATGCTCACTCAGCACCAACTGCATGCAGCCAAGACTTTTGGCTTTTGGCTTGTGAATATCTCACCATCTCTATAGGCTAGGGAGAGCATCCTTGTATGCATGAAGGGCATTCCAAGGTCAACAAAGTGCTTCAAGCTCCATAAAGAAAGCAGCTATATAAATGGGGGTTCTTGTTAAGATAATAAAGCTCAAAGGCCACTTTTAAAAAGGGAGGTCACCTGGAGGGTTACCAGGAAAAGCCAGATGCCCCAGATGTGCTATTTAACCTCCAGTTTTCATAAAATATACATATACTGTAGGAATATATCTTTAATTATTTTGCTTTTAGAAAATGATGACTCTAACACTGTTTAAATAAATTAAGTCAATTGCTATTATTAGAAGCAAAGTGTCTTAAATTTTACAGGTGCTGAGGCTAGTAGGAATGGATTAACCAGAAGCCTCATTAAAGGTATCTCCACTGTTGGCCAAAGCGAACAAACTCTTTGGAGTATGATACGGTTCCAACTGTCTACTGTGTGCATTCATAGTGGAGAGTGCCTCAGTGTATTTCCTTGTTTTGAATAAATTGTGGTATTAAATTCACAGCCTTCCTTCATCAGAAAGGGAAAATGATTTGACCCTCACATTCCTCAGAGCTGAACTCAAACTTTGGAGACACACTTCAAAGCTCTGTAAATAATATGAGTAACACTTTGGACCCTCCTGAGGTGGGAGGGAAATTCCCTTTCTGAAGAACACCCAGGTCTTTAAAAAGAAATGGTCAGGTTTAAATATCTCACTGTTTTTCTTGTTTGAGGCTCCATGCTGAGGATTTTATTTTCCTTTGCAAAGCTTATGCTGCCTGAGCCCTTTTCTCAGAGGTCGCCTGGCATTGGTGCTCAGGGCTGCTCGCAGGTTCCCTGGAGCAAGTTTATTTGTAGTGTGGCTGGGGGCGGGTTGAAGATTCCATTATGATGCTGGAGGCTCCCCAAGTTTGGAATATCAATGGCACTTCAAAGAGCTGGAGCTGCGAATTAGCAGTCTGGCTTCTTCTCAGGCCCCAGAATAGAATAAAATAACCCTCTAGAGATGTGTTTCAAGATAGGAAACAGGCAGAAAATTTTTCAAGGCCCCTAATTGTAAAGTGGGTACCCCTAGGTCTTCAAGATGTCTTGGAATCTCTTTGGGAACAGGAGATCATCATGGATTTTCCAGAAGCCTCTCACAGATCCCAGACTGAAATCTTAAACACAGTACTGGACAACTTCCCAAACTGCCAAATCTCCTAAATCCATTAACAATAACCCCCTACTGAAAAGAGTAGCCTTAGAAGGGTAACTCAAAACTGTTTAGTCTAATTTATTTATTTCCAAAAGGCCAAATACCATATGAATTTCAAGATTTTCTTAAGTATTTTTTTCCCTCTAAAATCTCATTCCTGTGTCTTTCTCTACCTCTTTCTGTCCTACAGCAAAAATAGGGAGAAAGAAAGTTAGGAAAAAAAAAAAAAAGAAAGTTAGGGCTTTTGTTCACTCAAGTCTCTAATATGAGTCAGCATTAATCTGGCTAGAGTCAGACAAGCAAAACAAAACAGAACCATAAGCCCTCTCATCAACTTGCTACAAGATTATGTGTAAGTAGCTTCTAGAATGACAATTGGTTCAACTCAGAATGCTCAGACTTGGCAGCTCTAGGAGTGACCACCTGTGCCTGCATTTTGTTCTCCAATTTTATTTGAAACTATGTGAAAATTATGTACACTGGGGAGGCCCTAGATTGTATGAGTGTAATTCTCATCCATGCCTGGGTAGTGGTCATGATCACGATCATGTCTCCAGCCTTGGTATTTTCCTAATACCTTGAACACTATTTTGGCTGCCATCTTCCTCCCCTTTTGGACGGGACTACACCTTCAAAGTCAAGACAGGAGAGTGGAAGCGCCCACCCTGGACTGGGGATTTATCTACAACTAGGGTGATCACTTGACTGCCATGATTTTCTGATTTTCTCTCTCCCATGTGACTTCCTGTTGACTAGAGTTGAGTAGCAGTGCTATTATAGTAGATGGCCTCTTTTTCAATGGGGCTGCTTCCTGTTTTCATTCATTAATGCTATTTGTCTGGCTCCATAGGCCTTTTGATCTGCAGCCTCTGTCCAGAATCTCACCTCTAGGCATTAATCTACTGGTTTTATCTGTTCATGGTTGTTCTCTCTATTTAACTGTGAACAAGATCCCTCAGGGCTTGGTCTTTGTCTTTCATCCTCTGGGAAGTTTTCCTGACTCTTCCATCACAAACAAGATTTCTTTGGCATCTGGTATCTTCCCATCAGAGCTTGTACAGTGCTGCCTAATTATTTCTGGGTTCCCTCACTGGGGTGGAGACTTTATAAGAGAGATCACATCTGTTTTGTTCATTATTATATCCTGAGTACAGAGCACAGCACCTGAAATCAAGTAGATGCTCAGAAATTTCTTTTGCATCAATTAGTTAACTAATTAATGTACTGATTAATTTCAGGAAAATATTTCTAAAATTTCTCCCTATAGTTTTGAAATTTCAAACATACTGAAATGTAGAAAGAATATCAAAATGAACAACCCTATAGCTGCCACTTATATTCAACAATCTAAAATATTTTCCTTTAATCTATCTCAATATAGAAATGAATGATTTTTGTTGAATTATTGGAAACCCAGCTGCAGGTATCATGACTCCTTATGACAAAGACTTCTGCACACATCTTTTTTTCAATGAAGAGCTGTATTGAGGTATAAATGATATATAAAATGCACATATTTAATGTATACAATTTGATGAGTTTGGACATATGCATACACCTGTGAAACCACTAGCCAAATCAAGCTAATAAACATATCCACCTCCAAAAAGTTCTTTGTGTCTCCTTTCTTTGAGGGTGTGTGTGGTAAGAACAGTTTACGTGAGAACCACTCTTTAAATTTGTTTATATGAACAATACAGTATTGTTAACTTAAAGCGCAACGTTGTACAGTAGATCTCTGATACTTGTTCATCTTGCATAACTGAAACCGTAGAGTCATTGAATAATTCCTCACCTCCACCCTCCCTTAAGCCCCTGGAAACCACCATTCTACTTGCTGCCTCTGTGAATTTGACTTCTTTAGATAACTTCATATAAGAAGAATCATACAGTATTTCTCCTTTTGTGACTGGCTTACTTCACTTAGCGTAACAGGCACCAGGTTCATCCATGTTGTCACATATAACAGTCTTCTTTCTTTTTAAGGCTGATTAATATTCCATTGAATCTATATGCCACATTTTCTTTCTCTATTGTCTCTCTGGGATTGCTTGAGTTATTTCCATATGTTGACTATTGGGAATGATACTGCAATAAACATGGGAATGCAGATACTACTCCAAGACCCTGATTTCAATTCTTTTTTTATATATACCCAGAGTTGAGATTGATGGATCATAAAGTAGTTTTATGTTTATTTTTTGAGGAATCTCCATACTGTTTTCCATAGGGGTTGTACCATTCTACATTTCCACTAGCAGTATACAAGGTTATCAATTTCTCTATATCCTTGCCAACACTTATCTTTTTTCTTTCTTTTTCTTTTTTTACTAGTAGTCATCCTAACAATGAGGTCATATCTCATTGTGGTTCTAGTTTGCATTTCCCTGATGATGAATGATGTTGAGCACCTTTTCAATGTTATCTGTTGGCCATTTGTGTATCTTTGAAAAGATGTCTCTTCAAGTCCCTTGCTTGTTTTTTACTCTGATTAATTTGGTTTCTGCTACTGAGTTTTTGCTAGGAATTCCTTACATATCCTTACATATTTTGGATGTTAACCCCTTACCAGACATGTGGTTTGCAAATGTTTTTGCCCATTCTGTAGGTTGCCTTTTTATTCTGTTGATTGTTTCCTTTGCTATGCAGAAGCTTTAGTTTGATGGAGGCTTACCTGTCTGTTTTTGCTTTTGCTGCCTGTCTCTGCAGGTATCTTTAAAAAAAGACTAAAAATTTTCATTTCACATAATGGTAACACTTCACCATTATTACAGTTGAGAAAATTAATAATTCCACAATCTCCTTTAACATCCAGTTCATATTAACATTTCACCAAATGTCCCCTCAAATTATCTTTTAGAAAATTGAGATTCACAAATTCATTTAACACAAAATTAATGATTTTAAAGTGTCCATTTAGTGACATTCTCTACATTCACATTTTTATATAAACATCACTTCTATCAAGTTGTACAACGTTTTCATCACCCCTAGCAACTATTAATTTACTTTCTGTCTCTCTAGATTTACTTATTCTGGATATTTTATGTAAAAAGAATCAACCAATATGTGATCCTCTGTCCTCCTAAATTGTCTTCTACCTTTTTTTTTAGGAAGAAATTTTAAATAGAACAGATTTTAAAACTATTGATGCAGTATTTCTTCCTTTAATGATTCTTTTTTTTAATAATAAATTTATTTTTTATTGGTGTTCAATTTGCCAACATACAGAATAACACCCAGTGCTCATCCCATCAAGTGCCCCCCTCAGCGCCCATCACCCATTCACCCCCACCCCCCGCCCTCCTCCCCCTCCACCACCCCTAGTTCATTTCCCAGAGTTAGGAGTCTTTATGTTCTGTCTCCCTTTCTGATATTTCCACCCATTTCTTCTCCCTTCCCTTCTATTCCCTTTCACTATTATCTATATTCCCCAAATGAATGAGAACATATAATGTTTGTCCTTCTCCGATTGACTTACTTCACTCAGCATAATACCCTCCAGTTCCATCTACGTTGAAGCAAATGGTGGGTATTTGTCTAATGGCTGAGTAGTATTCCATTGTATACATAAACCACATTAATGATTGTTTCTAAATGGCAGGATTTCATTTTGATCCTAAGCCTGCCTGGGCACCCCCTTGTCTCCTACCCAGTTACGATGAAAGAAAACAGCTGTGCAAGATGAGACCCATATGGGGGCCAAGGACATTGCCCTCAACCGTTTGTGGCTCTTAGGGATATTGGGAAAGGTCACCAGGCTGAACCTAGGCTATGAACTAGTTTCCATAGTTGCTGTAAAGATGCTGGCCCGTGGGAGGAAGAAGTGGAGAGACTCCCTGGCTGTGATTACAGGCACAGATTATTGTCAGGCTAGCTCTGATTGATGTGGTGCTATGATATATTGGCTTAAAAGGAAGCATTTCTCTTCAAGACTAATTCTATATGACTGGTCTGAATCATAATTCTATAAGACGGTCTCAATCAGTTATTTTCTTTGCAGCTGCCAAAGATATATTCTGCAATATTGTTTGCTCTATAAAAGAAAGCACATTTGAGAGATATAGTAATAACCACTTCCCCTCTTAACCCATCTTCCTCATCCACCTTCTGGGGCTTTTCCAGGGTAACTTCCTGTGCTCAGTAGTAATTCCAGCTGACTCTGGCTGAGCACCAGCTCAGGACTCACTCATCTGCACTGTTTTTTACTGGGCACGACAGCTTGAAAGAGTGGCGAGGGTTCCACGGGTTTGGAGGAACTGCTTGGCTTAGCATTTAAAATTCTTCTGAGCAACTTTCAGTGGCTTTAAATGTATATATATGTGGTTAGTATGACCAGTGTATATAGTAGTGAGGGCAAATACCTGCCATCATGCTCTCACCTCCTTGTTCCTCTGCCCATGATAGATGTCATTAGTTGGTTGCAGACTTCTTTCCCTTTGAGCTTAAACACCCCCACCAGGATGTTTCTCAACAAAGGGTTCCAGGAAACCAGAGCCATTCAACTGGACTTTGTATTCAAAAGGAAACAATCTTTTTCTTTCCATTTCTGTGATACAGCCTTCCCAATGCTCAGACTGTCAGAATAAACATGTACTTTGAGCATTACAAATTAAAGCCTATCTCAACAGGAGGCCAAGAGTGTTTATGTTTATTGGTTGAACTCTCATCTCCAGCAAGTCTTTAAAATGCTAATCCTACAGCTTGCTGTAGCAAAATTTATAGCAAAAATAATTATGTGAGGAGGTAGTGCAAATACATAATTAATATTCAAAAGTAGACTTCAGTAAATTTACATGCCAAGACGCTTCACCTCCCTAGAGATCTGGCACTGAAAGTGATGTGGCATATCTTTTCTAAAATAAAATTTATTATGGGATCTTATTTTTTGAGGTCTCATTAAATAACAGTGCAGCGTTGCACATCCTGATAAGCATGGAAATCAGTGAAGGGATAGAAGTGGAAAGATCTCAGTGCAAAGAGAAAGAGAAGTTTGGATGGATCCTTTAGGCCAAAATCAGTTGAGGCCACATGGTTCTGCTTCTTGGGACTTGTGCCCCAGCCACTAACGTTTATAGTAGCCTGTTTCCTGATAACTGGTATTTTCGTGGGAGCAAGAACAAGAGTCTGTGACCTCAAGTAAAATAAAAATAAAGTTTTTATTCTCCCCATGAGTCCTTTTAGTGTTGTTAAGTTGTGCCTTGGTTTTATTGCTGTGTATTTGATGAGTAGTTCATGAAGAAGAAATACAAATTTTAATCTGATTGAACCGTAGAGCCAAATGGATTCATTGCAAAACAAACAAAAACCCCACAAAAAAAATCCCTTTATTTTTACCCTTTTCATCTACTGACATGTGTTATTTTAATGTGTTTTATTTGTCTTTATAGGCCACCTTAAATCTATTTTTGAACAAACTAGGGTATAAATAACCAATAGTAACAGTAAGGTACTATATTGAATACTCACTGCATTTTAGACTCTGTTCTAAGTGCTTAACAATACTATTTTATTTTAATCTTCCCACAGTTCTGTGAGGAAGGTATTATTATTCCCATTTTACATAGGAAGTAAACTGAATCTCAGAGAAGTTATGTACCTGGTAAGCATTTGACCAGGGATTTGAACCTGGATCCTTCTGACTAGGAAGCCTGGATCTTTAACACTGCATGGGGCTTCTTTACATGAAAATGACTGGGGACTATGGTCTTTGTATTTTCCTTCAAATACTGCCTGGATCAGTAGAAGCAGTTTGTTTTTTGCTCTGATTCTTCCATTGAAATGAATCCCATCGGTTTTACCAGGATTACTGTTTTTAAGATATGCTCTGGTTGAAGACATTCCACTCTAACACTTGAGTATTATTATGTGAAAATAAGTGTAGGAAAGTAATTGGCCAGACTATTTTCTGTAAGAAATTTACATCTAATTTTGCTTAATATACAGAACAAGAGAAAAACACCAAACCTTGACATGACCATTGCCAAGAAGAGTAACAAAATAACTGTTTATGGTATATTTACATTTTCATTCCGTCCATCATTCATTTTATTTTATATGGCCAGCAGATGTTAGGCCTTCCAGCACCTGCTAAGACAAGTTGATTCTTTATGGCTGAAGCCTGGTCCCATCTCCATGGGATTTTATGTGCCCCCTGCTGCCTTTCTGGGGCCCAGCGGAATCTGTGTTCTTAGTTCATTAGTGCAGCCAGAGTCTGTGGTAGGTCCTGGATTCTCCATTCAAGAGGATCTGCTGGGCCTGCTTTGATAGTGCAGCCAAGCAACTGCTGGTTGCAATGTAAAAAATGCCAGAGGCTTCTTTTCTGTGTAGAAAAATCATCTGAAGGGCCAATAGCAGGAGAAAAGCACATGTTTCCTTGCCATAAAACCTTAAAAACAAGTTTGGGAAAGAAAGCTTGACAACAACTGTGCCCTATTTCTGTCTGTCCTTGCCTCAATGAATGCACCTGCAGTCAGAAAAGCTGCCACTCCACTTTCTCCCTCATTGAAGAGACTTTTGAGACAGGTTTACATTATCTTGTGAGAGATATGCCAACCTGTTCAATCTTCCTCTGGTGGAAGTCCTGTTGGAGAACTAAGGCCACATCTTAATTAAGCCTGCAACAATCCACCAAAAACGCAATGAAAACCTTTTCCCCACTTCGGACATCCTGGACGATTGTTTCAATTTTCCACTTTACTTTTCATGTTTATATGGCCATGACCAACTCAAACTAACAATTGCATCTCAATTTTCTACTTCTCTATTTAAAGCATTTCTTAGGAAATGAAGGAAGTTTTAGTTTTATACATAGAACCAGGATTACAGTGACTAAAAAGTTCCGAGAATCATTTAAACATTATTTTTAAGAGAAAATATTAGTGTACAAATGCTATGAAACCACAAGAAGTGCATTTAAAATGATTCCTAAGGAAAATTTTGATTCATCATTTCTCAGTCACATTGCTCATATATTATAGTGTTCTATCAGATACTAATTTACTTCCTGCCTTTCCACCACATACATATAATGTTATTTGTAGGTAGTGGGGAGCATAAATGGAGACAAAGACAAGTTGGATGAAAGCTTGTGGAAAGAGGACTGAGTTGGTGACAGGATACTGTTTTCTTTCTTTTCTCTTAATTTTACTTTCTGGGGAAATAAGGAAAGAAATACATTTGAGCTCGGGGGAAATTCTATCCAACTTTAGTAGACTTACAGGGAGATTACATCAGTTTTGTGGAACAATAGTATCAGGAGAATCATTAGTAGAAAGATTTCATCCTTTTTAATTTTTTTATCTTGGTCTTTTAGCATAGCCAAATGACCTGTTATTACAGATTTACCCCCTATCCATATGGCATCTTCCACTATGCTAACATAAAGAGACACACCCCCTTCAGCAAAAGCTGCTTTTGTTAAATGTTCTTCGGTTGAGATTTGTGTTTTCAAATGATGGTGGCTTCTCCTTCTACCTTGGTCTTTCAGACCTAAGCATGAGCTGTATTTATTTAGCATATAAACTTAACCATGTCTTTCCTGTCCCCTGCTTAGAGAAATACAGAAAGGCAGGGAAGAGTTGCATTATTAAATAACATGAAAACTTCTACAAGAACTAGGGAAAAGGAGAGTGAAATACGCTTATGTTGTTCAATGATACAAAGATTTCTTTCTTTCTTTCTTTTTTTTTTTTTTACAAAGATTTCTTTTGAGGTTGGCTTGCTGCCTGCCACCCATGTATCTCCCGAGGACAACTCTAGTTACAGTAGACCTTGCCAGGAATGGGCAGAAATGGTCAAGGCAATAATGTGTGATCTCACATGGTGCTGAAGAATTTTTTGAACTTCTGTTAGTAGGAGAGAAAATACAGAACAATTGTTAGTTTTTCCCTCGGCTTACAGTAAAATAATTTTGCAAAATAACCACCAAAACTTCCTTTTGCCTTAGGATACATAAATCATTAGTACTAGATTTTTATATTTTTAGAGGGCAAGGCAATCTAGACAGTAGTTAATTGTATATTCCTACCATTTCTCCAACAAATAAAGCAGAACTAATTACCTCGTGGAAACTTGTTTATGTTGTATCTTTAGACCAAATTAAGGATATTAGGACACTGTTCTTGGAATATTCTTGGAAATCCTGGCTCTTAGGCCTTGCTTTGCCACTAATGAATAAGTATGTACAGTTGCTTCATCACTCATGCTAAATCACTCATGTTTTATTTATTAGAAAAGCCATAGCAACAGTACTAATAACGAGCAAAATGAAAAATAAAAAGAAACAAAAACTGAAACAGAATCCTGATTCCTTTCACATATGATAAATTGGAAAGCAGATAAATTTGCCTTGGGCAATTTAAAGAATATAAAATTCAAATGGCTAATAAACTTAAAATAAAATCAAGTTCCAGTAATTAAATAAAGGCAAATCAGGAGGCTGCCATTCTCTTTGCCTATCAATCAGGAAGAGAGTTTCAAAAATAATAATGACTGTTGTTGATGAGCATGTGACTGAAGTTAATACTGATATAAATTTGGAGGGAGTGAACATAGCAGTTTAAAGCATTTGCCACTTAAGCCGGCAAATTTCACTTTAAATAATGGATTCTACAGAAAGAGAAAGGTGTTTAGAGATTTATGTCTCTTGAGCACAGTGTTTCTAATAATAAAATATTGAAAACAACTAGTCTTATAATAGGGACTAATTTAAACAATTATAGGTTCATATTCTGAAATAATTGATTGTAGATGGATAGTCATGTTATGATACAGTAAAATAATATTCAACACCATGGAAAAGTCTAGAGGATGTTATTATGTGAAAACAAACAGTTTATAAAACAATTACCATAGCATGATTCTAATTTTGTAAAAATAAATTCATTAGGAAAATTATTGGAATGTTAATATTGGCTAACTTTGGGGTGCATGAATTATGCATAATTTTTGCCTTATTTGTGCTTTTGTGTCTTTTCCAAATATTTATAACAAGAACATTATTTACTGTGTGATTTGAATAAAAATAAATAAATTCTATAAAGAATGGTATGGAAGCCTAGTTACCTATTGGCAAATTACTTAAACTTTCTGGACCTGAGACTGCAAAATAAGCCAATGAATAGATGAGCCTTGGGCAGCCCGGGTGGCTCAGTGGTTTAGCGCCACCTTCAGCCCACGGCCTGATCCTGGGGACCTGGGATCGAGTTCTGTGTTGGACTCCTTGCATGGAGCCTGCTTCTCCCTCTGCCTGTGTCTCTGCCTCTCTCTCTCTCTCTCTCTGTCTCTCATGAATAAATAAAAATCTTAAAAAAAAAAAAAAGAATAGATGAGCCCGAGGTTAGCTCTGAGAGTCTGCGATATCAAGTTTTCCAGCTGTAGTAACATCTTCTGTTAAACTCTGTCATTTTGGCTAGCAGGTATTGAGGGAGAAGGTAAAAGGCATTATTCATTTTTAAGTGTTTGGCATATTTCCAAAACACTGAGTCAATTTAATGTAATTACTTTTTCATAATTATAATTTCAGAAGTGCTTCAACTCCAGTTTCAACTAATCTTTAGTCAGCTACCTATATTCCCTGCCTGTGAACTTGAAGACTTAAAGGAGAGTAAACAGACCTTTAGGCACTTTGGATTCCTACTATTTAAGGAAAACCTGGGGGAGAATACTTATTTGAAGCAAATTCTCCTCTGGTAATAGAACAGCCACCAACGTCTATTATGTTAGTGGATTTGCTCATACCAAGGTTACTTAAAGTGGGGCATTCTAGAGTTATCAATTTCATTTGAATGACTCTTGGCCACAAGCCACAGTGACTTCTTGGGGAGATCCAATGACAATAGCAAGATGGTAACTGGAATGTGTGGTGAAGTGAACAACTATGCTTTGTTACAAAGAGAGGTGAAGTAGCTCTATTTTCACCTATTGGAGTAGCTTTGAGAAATTAACTACTAGCCTATTCTTTTTTCTCCTGACATTCAAGCATATTTTCATTTTCCTTTCTATATTTCTTGTACCTCCTGAACCAGTGTTTGGCCTTACTTCAGTGATGATTGTGTTATTCTAATGAGTGGTATAATATATAAAATCTATTATCTCTATCCTAATTTTAGACCATCAAAGAAATTGTTTTAAATAGCATTAAGAAAGGAGTAATAATAAAAAAATTGTTTTGCTTAAATCTTTCTTTTTTAAAAAAGAAGATTTTATTTATTTATTTGAGAGAGAAAGAGTGTGAGTGAGAGGGAGAGAGGGAAAGGGAGAAAGAATCTGAAGCAGACTCTGCACTGGGCAGAGTCTGATGCAGGGCTTGATCCCGTAGCTGTGAGATCATGATCTGAGTCAAAACCAAGAGATGGACACTTAGCCAGACTGAACCACCCAGGTGCCCTGCTTAAATCTTTCATTCTCCCTTCTATGTTTCTGGATTAACTTTATTTTGTATTCTGCTAAAAATTAGATATATGCATAGAATTTTCATTACATTTTCAGTTAACCATTATAGTTTCTATCCTCTATGTTCTTATTGATTTTTCAGTTAAAGACCTCAGATAACATTCTCTGGTACATAACCCAGGAGTGGATCCTGGTATTTGCATTGAAGCATAGAATAGCAACCACTGAGGTGCTTTCCAGGACCTTGATTTCTTCCAGGTCCAGCTGAGACCAAGGTTGTAGGTAACAACAGCAGTGTGACTAAACAGATTCCACTCTGCATAGTTCCAGGATCTAAAATCAATAGTCAGCCTCATACTCTTAGTAACCCCTGGCTGACTCAAGAGGACTGGAGAGGAGGAAAGGGGAGAAAAATAAAAATCGTGCTTTGCTGGGTGGAACATTCTCATAAATAATAGACTTTGAAAGGTAGAATGCTGTCAAAAAATGTACAGTGTCTGAGATTTTGTCCTACATACAGCTTAACATGTTTGCCATAATTTCGTGGATATTGGGAACGCAATTAGACAGACGCAAGACTATTGGATCAGAGACAAAAGACTTGGTTATACAAGCAGGACCATGGATTTCATGTTTTTGTTTGTTCTCCAGCCCCCAAATGTCACAAGGTCAGATACAGGGATCCAGAGAGGTGCTGCTCATACAGTGGGTTTGTGTCATAGCCTAAGAACCCCAAGCTTAGCAAACACAAATCTTTTATAATACGCTATAAGCAAACTGTCCAACCTTTGCCTTACAGCATCTTTATTATACTACATAGTTTGTACATCTACCCTTTGCTTTTGATGGGGACAATATCTCTAACTTTCAAGGCTGTTCATTGTATAAACATCCTTGAAAAGTTCACCTAGAACCAAAGCCTCACTAACGCCTCTGCTCACAAGATGTGCAGAATCATGAGAAATCTACAGAAAATTGTCTCCCTCAAATAAAACCATAAGTATTTTACTATATGCAAGAACAGGTATAATATATACCAGCTAGGGAAGGGCCAAAAAGATTTATTGTTGAATTTTTTTTTAATTTTATAAATTAATTTTTATTGGTGTTCAATTTACCAACATACAGAATAACACCCAGTGCTCATCCAGTCAAGTGTACCCCTCAGTGCCCGTCACCCATTCACCCCCACCCCCCGCCCTCCTCCCCCTCCACCACCCCTAGTTCATTTCCCAGAGTTAGAAGTCTTTATGTTCTGTCTCCCTTTCTGATATTTCTCACACATTTCTTCTCCCTTCCCTTATATTCCCTTTCACTATTATTCATATTCCCCAAATGAATGAGAACATACACTGTTTGTCCTTCTCCAGTTACTGTGGCCAAGTTCAAAAAGGGTGTTGCCTGAGTTCTCCTCTGGGATTTTGATGGAATCTTGTCTCACATTTAGATCTTTCATCTATTTTGAGTTTATCTTTGTGTATGGTGCAAGAGAGTGGTCCAGTTTCATTCTTCTGCATGTGGATGTCCAATTTTCCCAGCACCATTTATTGAAGAGAGTGTCTTTCTTCCAGTGGATCGTCTTTCCTCCTTTATCGTATATTAGTTGACCATAGAGTTCAGGGTCCACTTCTGGGTTCTCTGTTCTGTTCCATTGATCTATATGTCTGTTTTTGTGCCAGTACCACACTGTCTTGATGAACACAGCTTTGTAGTACAACCTGAAATCTGGCATTGTGATGCCCCCAGATACGGTTTTCTTTTTTAAAATTCCCCTGGCTGTTTGGGGTCTTTTCTGATTCCACACAAATCTTAAAATAATTTGTTCTAAGTCTCTGAAGAAAGTCCATGGTATTTTGATAGGGATTGCATTAAACGTGTAAATTGCCCTGGGTAACATTGACATTTTCACAATATTAATTCTGCCAATCCATGAACATGGAATATTTTTCCATCTCTTTGTGTCTTCCTCAATTTCTTTCAGAAGTGTTCTATAGTTTTTAGGGTATATTTTGAGAACCATTTGAATGGTAAATGGTTCTCCAACCTTTTATTTTCAGCTTGTAGGTGTCCTTCTGTCTAAAATGAGTCTCTTGTAGACAGCAATTAGATGGGTCCTGCTTTTTTATCCAGTCTGAAACCCTGCGCCTTTTGATGGGGTCATTAAGCCCATTCACGTTCAGAGTTACTATTGACAGATATGAGTTTAGTGTCATCATGATATCTATTTAGTCCTTGTTTTTGTGGATTGTTCCACTGAACTTCTTCTTAAAGGGGAGTTTTAAGAGTCCCCCTTAAAATTTCTTGCAGAGCTGGTTTGGAGGTCACATATTCTTTCAGTTCCTGCCTGTCTTGGAAGCTCTTTATCTCTCCTTCCATTTTGAATGAGAGCCTTGCTGGATAGAGTATTCTTGGTTGCATGTTCTTCTCATTTAGGACCCTGAATATATCCTGCCAGCCCTTTCTGGCCTGCCACGTCTCTGTGGAGAGGTCTGCTGTTACCCTAATATTCCTCCCCATGAAAGTCAGGGACTTCTTGTCTCTTGCTGCTTTAAGGATCTTCTCTTTATCTTTGGAATTTGCAAGCTTCACTATTAAATGTCGAGGTGTTGAACGGTTTTTTTTGATTTTAGGGGGGGATCTCTCTATTTCCTGGATCTGAATGCCTGTTTCCCTTCCCAGATTGGGAAAGTTTTCAGCTAGGATTTGTTCAAATACATATTCTGGCCCTCTGGCCCTTTCGGCGCCCTCGGGAACCCCAATTAAACGTAGGTTTTTCTTCCTTAGACTGTCATTTATTTGCCTTAATCTGTCTTCATGGTCCCTTAATTGATTGTCTCTTTTTTCCTCAGTTTCCCTCTTTGCCATTAACTTGTCTTCTATGTCACTCACTCGTTCTTCCACCTCGTTAACCCTCGTCGTTAGGACTTCTAGTTTGGATTGCATCTCATTCAATTGATTTTTAATTTCTGCCTGATTGGATCTAAATTCTGCAGTCATGAAGTCTCGTGAGGCCTTAATGCTTTTTTCTAGAGCCACCAGTAGCTGTAGAATAGTGCTTCTGAATTGGCTTTCTGACATTGAAGTGTAATCCAGATTTTGTAACTCTGTGGGAGAGAGGGCTGTTTCTGATTCTTTCTTTTGAGTTGAGGTTTTCCTTCTAGTCATTTTGCTCAGTGCAGAGTGGCCAGAAACAAGTTGTATTGGAACACGGGGGAGTATCACTGGTCCGTCTAGCTGGTCTTCTGGGGAGGGGCCTGCTGTGCTGATTCTCAGGTGTTAGCACTTGGGGGAGCTGCTCTGCCCCTGCCTGCTGCAGGGCTCAGCGGGGGTTGTTTACCCCGTGGGGCCCCAGGAGGATCAGCCGCAGTTGCTATGGCAACTCTGGAAGCCTGGATTCAGCCTCCGCAGGAACTACGGGGCTCGGGGCTCTCGGTTCTCCGTCCGCAGGGCCTGGAGGCTCCGGGGCGGGGCCGCTGATCTGCTCAGCTCGGGGCAGGAGCGTCCTCGCTGTCCTGGGCCCTCCCGGCCTCTGCCTGTCCCGGGGGAGGCCGGATCCTGGGCTGTGTCCCGGCGCCCTGTGCTCCGGGGCCTGCGCTGGTGGATTCGCGCTCCCGCCCCGCAGCCCCCTCCGCGGAGCCGCCGCCCGAGCCCCTCCGAGCTGCTCCAGTCGGTCCCGCCGTGCGCTGCAGCCCTTAGGGAGCTCGGAGCACTCTCCCGGGGCGCAGGTGTCTGTTAGTGTCCCCGGGAGCCCGAGGGCATCCCCGCCCTCCTGGGTCCTGCTCCAACTCCCTGCGAGCCCCTTTCCGCCGCCCGGGAAGGTTGGTGCAGCTCCTGCTCCTCCGGGACGGGGCTCTCCTGTCCTGGGGACACTCGCCCCGGCCTCAGCCCGGCTCCTCGGGGGGCCCCTCCCCCTCGGAGGCCTTTTGTTCCTTTATTTCTTTTTCCCCGGCTTCCTACCTTGATAGAAGCGCGAACTCCTCTCACTGTAGCATTCCAGCTGGTCTCTCTTTACATCTCAGGCCGAATTCGTAGATTTTCAGGATGGTTTGAAGGTTATCTAGGTAATTTGGTGGGGACAGGTGATTTGGGGACCCTGCTCTTCCACCATCTTGCCCCTCCTCTTATTGTTGAATTTTAATGTTCATGCAGCCTAATACTTCCCAGAAGACAACAACTACACCTGAGCAGCAGTATTTTAGTAGAAGCTAATAGAAAAAAGGGCAAGTAAGATCTTGGGCACTGAGGCTTATATCTCAATGTAATCACCCGTCTTGTCCTGTTTTAAAAGTGAGCAATGCTGAGTATATTCTAGTAGAAAAATCTACCTCATGGCTACATCAATTTATTTCTCATGAAACAATGAAAATTATTAGTTTTTAAAGTCCTAGTTTGTTACACTTATATTTTTTTAAAAAATTAAGAGTAACAACATGTTGTTATGTCAGCTGTGAAAATAAAAGTACTTTCTTCCTAGGGCCTTCTTATTGTTTAAGGATGGAGCAAATGTAGATGGAATATCAGCAGGTCAAAAGTTAATGCTAGGAGGCACTGAGGCTTCTCCAACATCTTTGAAATGTTTGTAGCTTTCCATTCATTCATGTTCTTATTGTTTATACTTGATCTCAAAAAAGTAATCAAAAAGTATAACAAGAAATGGTAAAATGTGCATTAAAATGAGAAAAGAAAGACAGAAAAAGAAAAAGAGAATACGTAGTTCTCTATTAAACTAAGGATAATTGCTACTACTGGTTGGCTAGTAATTGTACACTAGGATTTTCATTGCATCATTATTGATGGCAGCAAAAATGGTAAATAAGCTGAATCTCTCCAAATAAGAGATAGATTAAATAAAGTTTTTGCAATGTTGGCACTGTTGACATTCTGGGCTGGGTAATTCTTATGGGGACTGCCCTGTGCATTGTAGGGTGCTTAGGATCCCTGGCCTCTACCCACTTGATGCCACTAGCATCACCTCCAATTGTGACAACCAAAATCTCTAGACAAATATCTCCTGGGGGACAAAATTGCCAAATATCTCCTGGGGGACAAAATTGTTCCCATTGAGAAACACTGGGTTAAATAATTATAAGGGTTGTACTAGTTTTCTAGCAAATCATCACAAAACAAGTGGCTTAAAATAATAGAAATTTATTCTCTCACATTTTTAGACGCTAGAAATCCCAAATCCAAGTGTTGGGAAGATTTGTTCCTTTGGAAGGTTCTGAGGGAGAATGTTACATGCCTTTAACAAGATTCTGGTGGTTGATGGCAACCCTTGGAATTCCTTGGCCTGTCTATGTATCCCTCCAATTTCTGCTTCCATCTTCACAAAGCATTCTCCCCTGTGCATCTGTGTCTGAATTTCCATCTCTTTGAAAGGACACAGTCACTGGATTAGGGACTATGTAATCTAGTATGATCTCATTTTAACTTAATTATATCTGTGAAGACCCTGTTTCCAAATAAGGAAATTCACAGGTACCAGGGGTTAGACCTAAACATACTTTTTTGAGGGACACAATTCAACCCATAGCAACAGCATACATTTAACAACTTTTCTTAAAGTGACTTTTAAGATCTTCTAGTGTTTTTGATACTGTTGAAGTATTAAACTAGTACAAACAATTTGTATTTAGAAATAGAGGCATCACATATAAGTAGAACATTTTTAATTGTCCTTGGAAAAAAGCTACCACGAACTTAAATGAAGATTCCTCAGACTGAGATGTAAAATGTCCTAGCTCTGTAAATTGGTAGAATTGTTAGCAGATAGTAGGTTTTCAAATTAATAGAAATACTTTTTACTCTAATATATATTTCATTTGGATGGTGCTTCAAAACTTTTGCTCTTTTCGAGAGATGGGTATGTGTATTTTTTCTAAATATTTGGTTTAGAGGAGATGGTGAGACCAGACCAAACCAGGAGAGACTTGTATGTTGACTTCTGCAGAAAAATGTGAAATAGTTGGTCTAATTTTGTCACAATGTTACTTAACACATATAACCCTGACTTTGGGAAGTATTTGGTCAACTATTTTTTTTTTTAAGGATTTTACTTATTTATTTGAGATAGAGAGTGCAAGCACAAGCAGTGGGGAGAGGCAAGAGGCAGAGGGAGAAACAGACTCCCAGCTGAGCTGGGAGCCCACTGTGGGGCTTGATCTTAGGACCCTGGGATCATGACCTGAGCTGAAGGCAGACACTTAACCAACTGAGCCACCCCAGTTCCCCTATACTTGGTGAACTCTTGTGATCACCTTGCTTGGGCCACAGACACCAGGCCGAATTCTCTGAGTGAAGATGAAAGTTTTCTCTGAAAAATATGAGTCTTCACTCTCAGTCATTCTAGGAAAGAGACTGGGGTATCTTGGAATGGGGGAAGGAAAACATTACTTTTCCTCTGAAGCCAAATAAGAAGGTAGATCCAGGTCACTGGGGATAGAGATGCCTAGAAACTTCTGTTGGTGGCCCCTTCTATGGGAAGAATTTAAGAAGAACTCACCTGGTAGTAAATCATTCACTCTGTATTGAACTCACATTAACCATAAGCTTTTATTAACATTCTGTGTACTGTCACACCTGATTTTAGCTGGACTTCAGGGACTTAAAGGAGGGGCCCATGTTTTCCATGGGGACAAATGAATGAAAGAGCATGTGTTCTTCATTGGCCCTGATCCTTCCTTCTAAGCCTGGTTCCTGATGGTTATGCTACTTCAAGGGGATAGGGGACCCAAGGCATCTTTGATTGATGGCCGGTGCCAGAACAAAGAACAATGTTTGGGGCCTAGCTATGAGTGTGGACGTAGACTTTGATGACACAGACAGACAAGTAGGTATCTTTGGGAATTCCCCATCTAGTATTAAGTGAGTATTAAGTAAGGAAATCAGAATATCCCATATGGCAAGCTGGGGAATCAGACAATTATTATTTTATTTATTTTATTTTATTTTATTTATTTTATTTTATTTTTTAAAGATTTTATTTATTTATTCATGAGAGACACAGAGAGGCAGAGACACAGGCAGAGGGAGAAGCAGGCTCCATGCAGGGAGCCCTACGTGGGACTCGAACCCGGAACTCCAGGATCATGCCCTGGGCCAAAGGCAGGCACCAAACCGCTAAGCCACCCAGGGATCCCAGACAATTATTATTTTAACATTAAAGAAAGAGTGACCTCTGAAAGCTGGAGAACTTGGAAACACATAGATTATATAAATTACAATATGCTTATCTGACGAAATATCACAAAATGACTTAAATCTTGTTACTGAAAATTGTTAATAACATAAAAATAGGCTTTTTTGGATATTATATGAAGTTAAGAAAGATCCTAAATTATATATACAATTTGATTCCAATTCTATTACTAAAATACTATAAGAAAGACCCACATCGAGATGTTAACATTGATTATTTAGGAACGGAAGAGTTATAGGTAATTTTTTCGCCATGTTTTTAATTTTTTATGATTTCTACCATCTCAATGAACACATGCAAGTGAAAGGATCACTACATATTGTGGAAAGCAAAACTTAGTTTTGCTAGCAAAAGCAGAGGGGAAAACAGTGAGTAATCAGTACTTAAGCTAGCGTATTTAGTGGTCATTAAAAAAGTCCTGATGAGGAGGCATTCTCTCACCTGCCAGACTAGGAGACCTTGAGGTCCTTGGGGCCTGGGCCCTGTTTGTGTCACACCTTAACTCCCATGATATGAGCACTCCTGGGTTTCCTTTGCACTGGGCTTCCACCTCCTTCTCCCCCTAAGGGAAAGTTCGCTTCTTTTGTAGGCAAGGTAGCCACCCAGAAGCTGTAATGGCAGGCCTTACTACCAGAGAAATCCCACATGACAAATTTGTCCATTGTGCTGCTACAATTGACTTGTCCCCTCATTTTTACAGCTAATTAGCTCTTTAGTAAGCGTTGGCTAGTGTCAGAGGTCATCTGATACCTGATTCTGGTAAATTGACCGTAAATATTACTGTCCATCTGTATTTGCTGTTCAAAACACTGCTTAGTGACCAGATTTGAAACTTGTTTTGTAGGAGACCCTCCTAATTTTTGTTGGCAAGATAAAAGTTTCCAGATAATGCTCATGAAACTTATCATCCCTGAAGTTATCTGGGGTTGCTGTTCAATTAGCCTTTTTCAATCTGTCATGCCACCCGCGGGGTGGGGGTGGGGGGGAAGCATCCACACAATTTCCAACTTTTCCCAGAGTTTCTTTTGTTTCCCTGTCTAACTCAGAAAGTCATTGACGGAACCCTTGTTCTGATTCTGTCCATCACTCTTATAACTTCTAGGAACATTTTATTGTTTTATAACAATCACGCCAGTACTGCTAAGAGGGCTTGCTGTGTGCCAGGCACTGTGCTAAAGGTCACGTGCATTCGATTCTTGTATTCTTACAACTGTCTATTTGGAGATATTAGTAATTGCCAAATAACAGATGAGGCAGCCGGGGCTTGGAAGGTTAAGGTTTTTTCCCAATGTCACACAGATAAATAGAAGACTGAAGCTTTGCTTGGGTCTACCTGATTGCTAAGTTAGACCTCTTAACCCCTAAGGTGTGCAGCCTTATGAATCAGGTTATTAACACGACTAGCTAGTTAAAATACTAGTTCTAAAACTATCCATCGAGTGAAGTGTGCGTGTATGAATTGTCATTTGTTACAGGCCATTTAGAGGCCAGTAATATCCAGGGACTATAGAACAGCAGCAACAGAAACAGATCAGAGGGTACCTAAAGTCTTGGTTTCAAAGGGAGTCATAGGTGATTGGGAATGAGTCTGGTGATCAGAACTGAATGGAGACAAGTCTAGTGAGCAGTTTTTCTTCTCTTGGTTCCACTCAGAAGCCCAGGGGTAGCAGCCTATGAGTTGCTAAAGTATGTCCAGGGGACGAGGCAAAAAGCAGTACAGTCATTAGATGGAGCAGTTGAAAAGAACAAGTTTTTCACATCAATGAGAGTGCTTAGAGGACTCATCCGGGTTGTGTTCCTAAAAATGCTGGCAAGCACATTTCTGCATAGCTAAGACTTACTTGTTTCTAAACTCAAAACATAATTTCAGAGAATTTAGTAGATTTCTCCACTCCCCTCCCCTCCTACATCCCCGCCTTCTTCCTGAGGAAGAGTGGGTAATAAGGAAGCCTTCTTGGAAGGCATATTAAAAGGATTAGGTCATCGATCACTAATGAGATGTCCAGGATTTAGTAACAAATAGACAGAATCTAGGACCCTAAGCTAGCCCGGTTTGTGCAGAGATGATAACGGAAATCAAAGAATCCAGAGACTGCAATTTTCTTTATGATAAGCTGACCATAGACATAAACAGCATTTGATAAAAATAAAGATATGAGATGAGCAAGATTTTACTTTTTCTTTAGAACAGATCAGAACCAGATGTACCTGACTGCTATGTAAATTCAGATTGTAGGCTTAAAAACGTAAGAGGTTAGGTATGCAAATGTGGGACTATAGCATAATCAATCAGCCAACCCCTAAGTGTATTGAATAGCCTTGAGTAATAGAGTCAGCACTGTGTGTAATGCCAAATGATGACACAGTCTCTGACCTTATCTAGGGAGGCAGAGAAGGTATGGAGCGGACAAATGAGAGAACCAAACATTTCATCATAAAGTGCCAGTTGAAGAAGAGAGACTATACAGGCAAAGGAATTTTAGAAGGCAGTCCGGAGTAGAGGAAAGAAATTTGTTTGGAAATTCAGGGACTTTTATTCTCTATTCCTGATTTTGCCACTAATGAGCTGTGTGAAAAAAAAATTAGCTGTGTAATCTTGAACAGACGCCTTTATCTCTCTGGGTCCTTCTCAGTTGGCCTATTTGTAAAATGAGGAAGTCAGAGGTGACAATCTCAAAAGTCTTTCCAGATCTAACATTCTAATATAAGGGAGGAATCTCTGTAGGCCTGTCATTGGAGGAGATGTCCCAGAAACAGGGGGTAAGAAATGGCCAGGCATGGACAGGGTATGAGTGTGTGTGTGTGTGTGTGTGTGTGTGTGTGTGTGTGTGTATGCAAGCACTCATACAGTTGGAGAGGTGAGGCTTGAGCAGAAGGGGAAGGGAGGGGATGAGGAATGGATTTAGAACTGTGTCAGGTGCTTTATCATAGCACCATGTTCACTGGAAATTCTTTTTTGTATATATTGGCTTATCATCTATTTCCCTCACTAGGACGTGAGCCCCAAGAAAACAGGGACCTATTTGGCATTGTTCATCCTTGTGTTTCCTGCCCTGTAACAGGCACCCAATAAATGTTTGTTGAATAAACAGCATAGTGAATTCAGGCACCATAGATCAACTATCAGGCAAACCTGGGATTTGAATCCACTTTCTTGGCAGCCACGTGACCTTAGGGAAGTCATGTAACCTCTGTAAATCTCAGGTGTAAAATGAGGAGGAAAAGGGTATCCCCATCATTGGATTGTGACACACATCACATGCAATATTATCGTTAAGGCCCTGATCTCAGTGCTTCATTGAATTAGCTTCTTGTTTCCTTTTATTTTGTTATTTTTTTAAGATTTTATTTATTTATTCATGAGAGGTACAGAGAGAGGGGGGGCAGAGACACAGGCAGAGGGAGAAGCAGACTCCATGCAGGGAGCCTGATGTGGGACTCAATCCTGGGTCTCCAGGATCACGCCCTGGGGGCGCTAAACCACTGAGCCACCCAGGGATCCCCTCCTTTTACATTTTGCCTAAAATCGCCCTTTCTTTATGCTAAGGTTTAATTTGGGCAGAGAAGGAAAATAGTGTATAATACATAAAGGAATTTCCCGCTCTCCCTCTATTTCTTCCTCCCTTCCTTCCTCTCCTCCTTTCATTTTCTCTTGTTCACCCTTTCACCTTTCCATAAACTTCATTTCTTTATATGAATGCATATGTTTTTATAGCCAAGTGCTCATCTTATGCATTCGGTAAATGCAAGTCTATTATAATTCCTTTTCTTGTTGTTATGAAAATTTCTCTGTCAAAAAGCATATGGTAAGGTAATATATTGACTTTAAATTTGCACTTCAAATAGCTAAAATACTGTCTATATATTAATAATAATCATCTGTACAGTACTTTGGGTTATAAGTTGTATCTAGTACCATTATTTAATCTGATTTAATTTGATTTGATGTAATTGCCATATTATACACAAGAAGACAAAAAGCTAGGGCATTGGATAGAATGGTGTTCTCCTTACAAGGATATGTCCAAGCCCTAGCCTCTGTCTGCGAATATGATCTCATCTGGAAATTTGGTATTTGCAGATGTAACTAAGGATCTGGAGAGGAGATCATTCAGAATTTAGAGTGGTCCCAATGTCCAATGACGAATGTCCTATTAAGAGGAAGGAGAGGGAGACTTGAGTCCCAGAGACATACATGGGAGAAGGCCATATGAAGACAGAGGCAGAGACTGGAGTGATGCATTTATAAGCCAAGGAATATCAAAGATTGCCCGCAGCCATCAAAGGCTAGGAGAAAGGCATGGAATGGATTCTCTTCAGACCTTCCAGAAGGAATCAAATCTACTGACATCTTTATTTTGCACTTCTGGCCTCCAGAATCACAGAGAATAAATTTCTGTTATTTTTAGGCACCAAGTTTGTGGTGATTTGTTACAGTCACCAAAGGAAACTAATACATGATCTTTTTTACATGGACCTTGATAATCTTCTAATGGCACTGCTTTCACACCTACCTCCTGCCAGTCCACTCTTCACACAGCAGCAAGAATGGATTGCTTGTCTTGATTCTTAAATGGATCACTTTAAGTGCAATGAGAAGCCATGGACTCATGCCTTCAGTGGCTTTCCATTGAAATTAGAGTAAAATATCCCCTTTTGACTATGACCCCCAAGGCTTTCTAGAATCCGATGTGTGTCTTCTCTCCAAATCCATCTACAGCATCCTACCCTTGCTTACTCTGCTTTAGCCTTTCCCACAAGGTTATACACAACAGGAGGGAAGAGATCATATGTCTCCTGTTTGTATTTTCAGTGACATGCCTGGCACTTGCTAGATACTCAAAAGATATTTGCTAATTTGTTAGATGAATAAAGAAGAAGTTTAAGGAAGATTTCCATTCCTTTTTGTGTCTCATTTTGATATGGCACCAGTCTTTCCATAAGAGTGCATTCATTTTAGATGATAGTTTTGTTAGAATCTACAGATTGTCATTGTACTAGTTCTTGTACTTGAATAGTCAACTTAGGAATCGAGCCAATTGGAATGGTAAAAAAGAGATTGCTCATTAAAATGAGAATTGATAAATTTTCCCATTACTCCAAAAGCTGTCTTTTCATTTTCATTTTTCAGCTGCCTTGTCCATAGTCTATTAACTGTTTCTTTTCTGTTTGTCAGCCTGCTCTCCCATATTTCCTCCTGTTTTGCTTTGCTCACTGCCCCTGGGGGTGACCATCACAGATAGATTCACCCTGGTTTCCTAGGTAGCTAGTTTCTGTTCTGTTTGGTCAAAGGGAGATACTGAAAGGAGACTGGAAGGCTGGAAGAGAGGAGAGGAAGGTTATACTATTTCTTTCCCATTACACCTATGCTCTGTTCATATTCTCTCGAGGTGGCCACATCCCTGTAGCTTCTGTGTAGCTGCTCCTTCTCAATGGTTCCAGCACTCACTGGGTTCTGAGGACACTATTTATTCTTCTTTCCCTTTCAGGAATCATCTCTAGTGGGTAATAACTTCCTGCTGTTGTTGCTTTCTGAGTACGTCATCATCCTTTGGTGGTTCTTTTGGCTCTGCCCCAATTTCATAAATAGTTCCTTCATAAAAACCTCGAGCCATCTGTGTTGGATTCTGCTTTCTGCTGGAATCTGGACTTTAACACTGCATTAACTAATAGGACAGAGGAGAAAGGGGCTGGGGTTAGGCAATATCTACTTCTTGGCTTATAACCAGTTTGCAGTTCTAATTTTGTCCTGATTGATTGGAGTTCATTATCCTCTTCAGGCTAACATAAGAGAAAGTGCTCTTTGCCTGCCACCTAGGCCAATATCAAATAGAATTAATTGAATAACCTTAGCTTTCATGTCATAGAAGAAGCCCAGAATCAGTTTCATAAATTGTTTTCATGTGCTGTGGCAGAAATAGTTAACATTCACCCAATATCCAAGTGTTCTAGCTAGGCTGGGGCCTTGTGATTGGATTTTGGCCCATGAGAAGTAGGCATCATTGATGTGTACCAGTTTCAGGGAGAGCCTTTTTAAGACATCCCTCACTGTCCTTCTATTTACTCTTTCCTAAATACAGCGACCTTGGGTGCCAATGTACAGATGGTCTGGCTATAAGAAAGAGGAAGTCCGCTCAAAGTGCTTCAGACTTTGCATGACTGTCAAACACATCTTTTTTGTGTTAGTCATTGAGATAGATTTAGGGTTATATTTTTTACCTTGGCCTTGTCTAGCCTATTTTGACTAATATATATATATATATATATATATATATATATATCAAGTAGATTTATTCATGCCTAATATTTTAAGATTTTTTTTTTGCCTAAATCAGCAATAGAAAACACCCTACCTATTACTACCTCTCCCTAACATCAGAGTCACAGTAGAAATTGTTATCTAACTAGGGTACTCTTTCAAGGTGATTCCAGAGTCTTCCAAACCATTCTACACATAGGGTTCCAAGCAGACACTGCCAACCAACAGCCTAAACCTAGTTTTAGTTCTTGTTCTACATGGTGAGCTTTGTGCTCTATCCAACCACTTACTGAATTGTAATTTTCTCAATCTTTTATTTGTTCTCATTATGAAAAATAAATAGCATTTTCATTGTCTGTTTCCAATATAAATTGTTAGTAAAGTTTTGTGTGCTACATTTTTAATAGTCACAGGCACTTCACCCTAGAATCAAATAACAAACCATAAAGGAATGCCCTTTAGAAAAATTGATAGCATCCCAGATAAAATATATGTTAAAACAAGTACATTTGTGTTTTACAACAGATTCTAAGGTCCTCAATATCAATCTAGACATGGAACCAGTTTTGCTTCTTCATTTATAGACTTCCATCATCCCAATATAAAAACAATTAAAATTTAAAAGCACTGACTTTTGTTTCTGTGCTAAGTGAAATAAGTCAAGGAAGGACAAGTATCATTGATTTCACTCATATGTGAAATTTAAGAAACAACAACAACAAAAAGAACAAAGAAAAAACACACACACAGAGAGAAATCAAGAAATAGACACTTTAGAGAACAAACTGATGGTCACAGAGGGGAGGTGGGTGGGGAATGGGTGAAATAGGTACTGGGGATTAAAGAGCACACTTATCATGATAAGCACTGAGTAATATATAGAATTGTTATTGTATACCTGAAACTAATATAACACTGTATGTTAACAATACTGGAATTAAAATAAAAAAATGTAATAAAAATGTGTTATACATATGTATATATGCTCACACACAAATAATCATCACATATTATATCTTTTTGAATCTGATTCTGTTCAGTTGATTTGTGTATTAAATATTGAATCATTATCACACTTAAAAAATAAATAAAAGCCCTGACTTTTGGTTCACAAAATCTCTTGACATCTTCTGAAGCTACTGAACTCAAATGAGAAGGAAGTAAATAAAAACTCAGAAAGGATCTCAAAATACCAGTACTCGTTAGATCTAGTTTTGCCCTTGTCCTTGATATAGGTCTAGTAGGGGATTTCAGTTAAAAAAGTTTTTTTTTTCTAAAGCTATTTTGTACCAACTTGTCCCTAGAATACATTTCCAGAAATGTATTGAACATTTGTTCAAGAATGAAAACTAGGCTATCATGGGTAATCTTGAGACATCAAAAAAACAAAATCAAAGAGACTACATTTGATTGTTTTGTCACTTAAGAATTCATGTTCAAGTATTCCCTTTGCACCACCTTGTACTGATCTCAAACTCATTTTGGAGTCCTGCCCCATCTATAGATTCTTATCATTTTTTGTCTTTTTGGATATCACTGATTAATCACTTTGCTTTCTGTAGTAATTTTCTTCAAGATTTCTTCCCATGTGATATCTATACTCACACACTTTTACCTTCTTCAGCTACAGTCAGTTCTGTGCCTCTGATTGCCTTCTTACTGAGCTTTTCTAAACCCCAAACAGAATGAACTTGGAAACACATACATTCTGTTTGAAGAAAATGTTCACAGTGCATGATTAAATCCAGAAAGTTAGTAAGAGTTTAAATATAGAGTCACATAATTCTATGTCTCTAATAGCAAAAATATAGGCTTTGCTGACCCTGAGTATGAGGGCTCATTTCATAATAACTAATTATTCCATCCTGCAATGAGTTAGGATGAGCCTTTAAAAGTAAAGGTATGGGACTTGTGGGTGGCTCAGTTGGTTTAGTGTCTGCCTTCAGCTCAGGTCATGATCTCAAGGCCTAGGATCAAGCCCTACGTCAGGCTCCCTGCTAAGCTGGGAGTCTGCTTCTCTTTCTTCCTTGCTCTTGTGCTCTGGCTCATGCATGCTCCCTCTGTCTCCTTCTCAAATAAATAAAATCTTAAAAAACTAAAAAAAAAAAAAAAAAAAAAAAAAAAAAAAAGAAAAAGAAAAAAGTAAAGATTTGATTTTTAACCTTCCTAACTGGCTTCTCTGTTCTTGAACTATGATGGGAGTAGCTATTAAAAATAATTTCCCCATATTAAGGGATTATCATCCTTTATTTAGGAACTCCGTAGTTATTTGCATGTAGGGAAGGCTGGCCCTGCAGCAATGATTTCAGTAAACACTTGAGATGAATTCAACCTATCTTGTTCAGAAAATAATAGAACCCCGGCATCACCATTTTAGTCACTAAATCTATGACTTTTCAATAAGTTTCTGAATATCTCTGTGCCTTAATTTACTCATTTACCCCATGAGGTATAATAATGGTTCTAATCTTTAGGATTGCCATGAGGCTTAAATGAGACAACCTATGTAATATACTTAGCACAGTGCTAGTACACAGTGGGCATTATTAAAAGTTAGCTATTATTAGTAGTAGAAATTAGTAGGGTTGAAGAACTTTAGTTAAATAGACCAATGGATATCAGGCCTTTAGCAGAATATCCAGAACATCTTGCAGGCCACAGGCATTTAACTTACTCCAAAAGTGAAACAACTAGCCATAGCTCTCTGAGACATCGGCGGAATGGAGCAGAAAAACTAGAACCAGTGATTCAAAATCATTAACAACATAGTACAATGAGTTCGTATTTGGGAGATGAGTTTGTCACCCAAGGAAATCATTCTGCCTCTTCCTCCGATGTTGTTACAAAGGAAGGAAAAGCCTACTTGACTACTTAATCTACCCATTTTTGTCACCCTTTATATGTGTTTTGTCTGTGACCTGTAGTCCGAAATCCCCAAATCCTCCCACATTAGATAGTCTAAGAGGGAATTGTTTATTCATGTTGAATAAAATAGAAAAAATAAACTGATGGCTATCATACATGAGGCTCTTTTTTGAACTCTCAAGTGCTTTATTTATTTTTAGTTATAGTATTGCAAATGGTGCTTCATGTTTAGTTTCTGTTCTCCGTGACACTTGTATTCATTTCTCCTCTACTGGATAGTTGGTTACTCCTCATATCTTGTTTAGCGGTTTAGCATGTCCATTCTCAGTCTGCTGTCCTGGGGTGGTGTGGGGTGGTAGAAAGAGCATGAATGTTGGAGACTGGCAAACCTGGGCCCAACAGCTGATTCTTTTTTTTTTTTTTCCAACATCTGATTCTAACTAGGGAATGTGGCTGTGGGACTTTGAGTAAATAGCATATCTTCATGAAGTAGCAATTTCCTCATATGTGAAGTGGAAGTACTTCCTATACTTCATAAAATTGTTTTGGGGAATTAGATATCATGTGTGTGATGTATAATATAAATAATTATTGCTCAACGAGTGCTAATTTCCTCCTCCTCTTTTCCTTATTTGAGCAGCATTCTCTTGGTTTCGGGCCCTTCTAGAGCCTAGATAATCCAGAAGAATCCTTCTCACGTTCTTCCTGCTTTCCTTGGTAGATGAGTTAGAGATAATAAAAGAATGAAAGAAAAAAAGAATGAAAGAGCAGCAACTGACAAAACCCATTCATTCCTTCCCCCTCACCAATTCTGGATGCTAGTGACATTATGTGGGATGTGACCAGTTCTCAGAATCCCATTCTGGCTACCATTCAAACATTTACAATTCCACAGTGTGTAGCATGTGCATGTGTGGATCCAAACAGAAGCAACACAACTATGTTATGTGTGGAATCTCAATTCAGAAGAAAAGAAGTTACAGCCCTAACTGTCCAGTCACAAAATAGCTGAGAACCAAGGCTCATGCACAGAAGATGATAGAGGAACTTTTACAAAGCATCAGACAAATAAGGATAAATGACTTAATACAAATCAAACTGTACATTAGTGCTTTAAGGTATTTAGAGTAGGAGAGATTAGCATCGATTCAGTGACATTTATTGAGCAGTTTTTATGGAGCTGGCACTGTGCTTGAAGCAGGAGATTAAAATAAAAATGAATAAGACATGGTCTATGCTCTCATGAAACTCTCTGTCTGATGAGAGAGGCAGACACATAACCAGATAAACACAGGGCACATTCAGGAGCACTTAGACAATGCACAGAAGAAAATGGTCTTTGACTTCTTGTTAAAAGGGCAGTAGGATTTGGTTAGGGCCATGGATTGGAAACTGAAACTCCTAGAGCAGTCAGGAGCACATAAAAGAAAAAAAACTTTTGAAACAAAACAAAACAGCAATTTAGTATGAGACGTTTATTGCTTTGGGCACTGTATTTGTATTAACTCATTTAATTCTCACTCTTCTTTTTACTATTTTTATTTCTATTTTATTTTTGAGGAGACTGACACACAAAAAGATTGAACAACTAGACTAAGTGGCATAGTCAGGTCTCAAACTTAGGCAGTCTGGGTCTGGTGCCCATGGCATTCACTACATTTCATGTTTTTCTATAAAAAGAGAAAACCACACAAGTGATGTGATCAGTGGTAACTTCTATTCAGCCTTAGTGTTCAAGAGATAATAGGAAGTGATGGAGACTCCAACTAATTGTTGTTTTCAGAAATTATAATTAGATAATCTTTCTTCCCCCAAGAGAAGTCAGAAATCAAGCTTTCTCACCCCACCCCCAATTAACTATCCAAAGTGTTAAATATTGGTGCTTAATAGAAAAATCAAGCCCTTTATGGGCCAAACAAAACATGATCACAAGTTGCAAATAGCTCAGGTATTATCAGGTTGAGACCTAATCACCATGTTGGATTAGGCAGACAAAGAAGGTAAGAAGAGTTATATGCAAAGGGAAGATGTTACACAAAGGCTTGGAAAAGATTGTGAGTAATACGGGAATAGAATAGAACACCAAAAATGGATGAGGCGGGCAAGGTCTTGGTGCACACAGTAAGGGAGTTTACATTTTACTCAGTTTACAAAAGGAAACCAGTTTAGAATTTTGTCCCTGTGACATTATTTAAGGTGAATTAATTAATCAAGGAAGAGGTCTATGTCCCTTACTAGGGTAAGGCACTAGTGTAAAAACACCTTTAGACCAAGGAATATCTTATTATTGTCTGTATTTCTAAAGTATGAGACAGTAGTGGGTATATGAGATACAAACATGTTTGACAAATGAATGAATGAATGAATGAATGAATGAATAGATGGATAAGTGCTTTCTGAGATTATGGAGTTCTGAGCTGGCTTTGGAACACAGCAAAGGTTCTGAATGTATCTTTTAGGTATTTTGTCTGTTGATCTGAGGGGACATTTTGGTTATTTTATAGTATCTTTTGGTTCCAACAGTTTATTTCTGTTTCTCTTCTACTATAACAACAAATCCAGCAAAACACTCTTTTTTGGAGCTGCCTGTTTGAGATAGCTATTGCTGTATAACAAAACACCTCAATATTTGACACTTGAAACAACTGTCATTACTCATGAGTCAGCTTTGTTGTTCCATTGATATGGGCTGGGTTCACTTTGTTTCAGCTACCCTCATTCATGTGCCTGTGGGCATCTGGAATCCATCTATCTCAGTGCCAGATCTCCTGACCTCATTAGCTTTGTGTTCTCACTACATTCATATTTCTATTGCTAAAAATATGAAAGATAGATTAGGACTACCTACATCACTGACTATTATTTCCTTAGAAGGTGGATCATTCATTCATTCATTCATTCATTCAACAAATAGTCAAAGGCCAACTCTGGGCCAGAAATTGTACACATTAGAAATAAAGAATCAGATAACTTTCTGACCTAGAGAAACCAGAGACTTCTGAGGGAGACAAATGTGCAACAGAAAAATTATAGCCCCAGAGCATAACAGTAGAAGTGTAACAATAGAAGAGTTTTGAAATGCAGAGGGAAGAATGATTACCTGTGTGAAGTAGGGGCTAGTGGCAGAGCCAGATAAGAAAAGGCTTCTTGGAGGGATAGATGACTGAACTCTTATTCAGATATGTAATTACTTAGTACTTGTGCTGCCATGTAGTATACCCTTAAGGTATTGATCTTTCATAACTATAATATTGTTATTTGAATTATGGAAATGATAACCCAGCACACTTCCTTCTGCTAGCCATTTGTCCTGGCAGTACAGAGTAGTGCTTAAAAGTACAGAACCTGGACCTACATTGACTGGGTTTGAATCACGGTTCCACTGTTGATTAGCTGTGCTTAGTTTTCTCCTCTGTAAAATGGGGATGGCAATGTGAAGATTGAATGCATTTAATACCTTTAAGTGTAGGGCCTAGCACATAGTAAGTGCTCATTGATTGTTATTATTTTTTTTTCATTGATTGTTATTTTTAAGGATTTGGGATTTTTTTCCAGTCTTTCTTTTTTCTTTCTTTCTTTCTTTCTTTCTTTCTTTCTTTCTTTCTTTCTTTCTTTCTTTCTTTCTTTCTTCTTTCTTTCTTTCTTTCTTCTTTCTTTCTCTTTCTTTCTTTCTTTCTTTCTTTTCTTTCTTTCTTTCTTTCTCTTTCTTTCTTCTTTTTCTTTCTTTCTTTCTTTTCTTTCTTCTTTTCTTCTTTCTTCTTTCTTTTTTCTTTCTCTTTCTTGCTTCTTTCTTCTTTCTTTCTTTCTTTCTTTCCTTTCTTTCTTCTTTCTTTCTTTCTATTTCTAAGTGGAGTTAAGCCAACTAACACATGAAAAGATGCTCAGCATTACTAGCCATCAGGGAGATGTAAATCCAAACCAAAATGAGATATCATCTCATACCAGTCAGAATAGCTAGTATCAAAAAGAGAAAGAAATAACAAATGTTGACAAGGATGTGGAGAGAAGGGAACCTTTCTGAACTATTGGTGGGAATGCAAAATGGTGCATCCACTGTGGAAAACAGTATGGCAGTTCTTCAAAAAACTAAAAAATAGCAATCCCATATGACCCAATAATTCCACTTCTGGGTATTTACCTGAAGAAAATTAAAACCCTAATTCAAAAAGGTATATGCATTGTTACATTTATTGCAACATTATTTACAATAGCCAAGATATGGAAGCAACTTCAGTGTCTTTCAATGGATGGATAAAGAAGAGGTCACATATATACACACAATGTATATGCAGCTATAAAAAAAAGAGTGAAATCTTGCCATCATGACAACATGGATGGATCTAGAGGATATTATGCTGAGTGAACTAAGTCATAAAGACAAGTGCCATATGATTTCACTTATATATAGAATCTAAAAACCAAACCAAACCAAACAACAGCAAAGACTCATATATACAGAGAACCAACTGGTGGTAGCCAGAGGCAGGTGGGGTATAGATGAAATAAGTGAAAGGGATTAAGAAGTACAGATTTCCAGTTATAAAACAAAAAAGTCACAGAGATGAAAAAGTACAGCATAGGGGATATAATCAATGATATTGTAATAACTTTGTATGATGACAGATGATAACTATACTTATTATGTTGAGCATTTCATAATGTATGCAATTATCGAATCACTATGTTGTGCACCTGAAACTAGTATAAAGTATTATATGTCAACTATACTTTAATTTTTTTAAGAAGTAAAAATATGAAGATTTAATGGAATTAAATATACAGAAGTCACTATGAATGGTGCCTAGCACATCATAAGTACATTGCAAGTGTACATTATTATTATTATTCTGTTCATATTGTGTTTATTCAAAGAATTGAAGGCATCTATTCTTAGTTTCTAAGTGTTCAAAACATTTTACTTCTTATTATACAGTCTTCGCTTTCCACTAAGCAGAGGCCACAATTTACTTATGTATTTCCATTTGGAAGCATGGTAGGGTGGTGAGAGAGTCAGGATTTCCTAAGAAAATTTCCAAGGCACTATTTGAGTGGTGGGGGCTTTTCATGATCCTGATGTTGCAACATGCTAGAAAAATGGGTCCTTAAAGTAGACTTCTTCTGACAGACTTGCACACACATCTTCCTTGACGATGGGCACATCATGTGACAGCCCCCCACTATATCTTCTTGTATCATTTACCCTGTGATTATGCAGGGAAGTAGCTGATTCCCCAGATTGTAGTGTTTACTATCTCTAACAGGTATTAGCTATCGCTTAGAAGGATGCTAACAAAAGTAATCAATAGCACAAAGAAAGATGAGCCACTGAAAAGAATATAATGAGATAGTAGAAGTCACCTCAAATATATTGTAGTTGCATAATTATAGAATTTCCTGGCTAAATTTAAAGTTGGTTAAGTAATAAATAGGTAGAGTATTTTCAAAGAATATCTGGCACATAGAGAAAACTAAATAACTCTTAAGTGAATGGATGAATAAATGACAAGGTTATGAAAATGTTTATAACATTGATTACATGTTATCAGAGAAAACAATTTAAAAGGTATACTTTGATTATTCTACTAAGAATGAAGACATTTTTCAGCACTGTGGAATTTCTGTCAGAGTTGTTTCCTTAAATGCTTAATGAATTTTATAATGCTGATGGCCTGATGGAATTTGTAATTTGAAGACCACAGATATGGAACAAAAGGGGAGCAGGCTAAAATCCTATTCCTGAATTAAGAGAACACTTTGAGTATTAAGTACTCAAGATCTAATAGAATTGAAATGCCAATCTATGGCAAAGCCTTGCAGAGCCATTTTTCACTGTGTTGATTATGCTATAAGGCTTTATTTGATTCTAAACTTTGTAGTGGAAAAAGTACTGGATGTGAAGTGAAACAGACTCTTAAGTATAGAGAACAAACTAATGGTTACTGGAGGGGAGGTGGATAGGAGGATGGGTGAAATAGGTGATGGGGATTAAGGAGTGCACTTGTGATGAGCGCCTAGTGTTGTATGGATGTGTTGAATTACTATATTATACACCTAAAACTACTGTTACACTGCATGTTAACTAACTGGAATTTAAATAAAAACTTGAAGAAAAAGAAATAGATTCATAGTATCTATCAGGGATGCCATTCACATAGACCTCAGGATGTGCAGTCCTTTATAGAGTCAGGTAAAATTGTGGTCTGGCTTGGGTTCAAATCCTTGTTCTGCTACCTACTAGCTTGTGTGATGTGAAGCAAATTAGTTAACCTTTCTGAATGTAGTTTTCTCTGCTACTAATATGAGCATTAAGTCGGATAACACAGTAGTAGGTACAATGTCTAGCATTGTGTCTTGCTCATATTTGATGATTTTTCTACATTGCCACTGTTAATAATTATAGGAAGGCATTGACTCTGGGTCTGTGTTAGAATAGGTGTTTTTCCATTTGGATATTTTGCCTAGGCAGCTTTACATAGTGAGATGGTTAAGACGCAGGCTCAGCTCATACCTGGTTCTGCCACTGAAGTAGCTATGCAACTTTGAGTGAGTTAAATACCCACGTATTATTTCATCTTTTTCTTCTATAAAATGTGAGCGATAGTAGTACCTCCCTCACTGGGGTGGTTTGAGGATTAAATGAGCTAACATTTGTAAAGTATTTGGAACAGTTTCTTTCTTTCTTTCTTTCTTCTCCCTTTTTTTTCTTTTTCTAATTACCTTTCATTGAGTCCTTACTGTATGCCCACCAGGACAGTGTTTTGTGTGCATGGTCTCATATAATCTCCCCAATAACTTATTAGATAGGCTCCATTATTATTCCCATTTACTAGATGAGGAAACTGATTCATGAAATTGAAGTAACTTGTCTGAGGGCATGTGGCAAAGTTGTAAGTCAACAGCTGCAAGAATATCATTCTCTCAAGTTGCCTTTTTTTGTTCATCTTATTTTCCAGTCTAGAAGTGAGCTCTTCATCATTGGAGGTACTCAAGAAGGGACCTTCCTTATATCTCCACTCCATGATGGACCCTGCAACCAGAGCTGGAATAATTTCTGATATATATTTAGCACCACACAGATATGTGTCAAAATCTGATGGGAACCCAGAGAGCTGAAGACTACTAAAAGAAATTGATAAATTATTGTATTGGACTAAAGATGGTGGGCAGGACTATGGTTACAAAAATAAAAATAAATTATCAAAGGCATTAATATGTATTTTTAAATTGATATATAGAGGATTGATACTTCTCATTATCATCATTGGTCTTTGCAATGGTCCTCTCTTGAATGTCTATGTACATATAAATGTATGTTTATATATGTAAATGTATATGCATATGTATGAATCTAGGTATGCTTATATTTATTACCTTTCATTTCCTATTAACTCTCTCCATTTCCTGTTAGGCAGCTATTCTAATGTATTTAACGTGTATGTTTTTGCTTGAATGTGTATTATTGGACTCTGTGCGTATATTTTAATTTACATAAAGGATATTGTGAAACATATATTTCATTTTCTTGCTTAACTTTGTTGACTTATTGCTTGCCCATAAGAATGATTTGGCTGTGCCTGGCTGGCTCAGTTGGTAGAGCATGTGACTCTCAATCTCAGGGTCATGAGTTTGAGCCCCACATTGAGCATAGAGTTCACTTAAAAAAAAGAATGATCTATGTTGCTGTATGGGTACCTTGCTTCTAATTACTCCAAGTACTGCATGGGGTACCTCCATCACTTTTGACTTCTCTATAGATGGATACCTTGTTTTCAACTTCCTATCACCACAATCAAGTTATTATTTGGCTACTTAGTATCCATTGTAGTTGGTCAAACTTCTCATGACAATCCAATTGTTATATTTTTATATATACAATGGAATCAGGGATAGTACTTATTAATTTAGAAAAATTATTAAAACTAAGAATTGTAAAAGTCATACAGAATTTAAGATTTTATTTTAGCTTCAAACGTTTAAGTGCGAATTTAGCCCTTTAAAAAAAGATAGGGTAAAAGTTTTTGTTGAATGTATTTACTTTTTCAAAAAAGTTATTATTTTTATCTATTTTTTTTATCTTTTTAAAGAGATTATTTACTTTTTCCCAGCTTTTGAGATATAATTGACATATATAATTATGTGTAAGTTTAAGGTATAATTGTGTTGATTTGATACAAACACATACACATATACATAGTGAAATGATGTATAAACTAATATAAATTGCTTAATTTATAATAACAACTATTATACTACAAGTATAATATTTATAATATAAATAGCTTAATTTACAATGTATAAGCTAAGTCATAGCATTAGCTAACATCACCATCACCTCAAATGATTACCATTTCTTTTTTGTGGTGAGAGCATTTAAGATCTATTTTCTTAGTAACTTTCAAGTATATAATACAGTATTGTTAACTATCGTCTCCATGCTGTGCATTAGATCCCCAGGACTTATTCATCGTATGACTGGAAGTTTATGCCCTCTGGCCAACATCTCCCTAATTCCCTCATGCCCTGGCTTAGCTTCTGGTGACCATTGTTCTATACTCTGTTTATATGAGTTCGGTTTTTTTAGATTCTACACATAGATGATGTCATTCAACATTTGTCTTTCTCTATTTCACTACTTTTGGTTTTATTTTAGTATGGGACTACTTTCTGGAATTCATTTTAATATTTCTTGTTTAAAAGATATACTGAGTGCCTTATGTGCTTTTCCTATTTTATTTCCTTTAAAGAGAAGTTAAGAACTTAAATCTATTGTAGAGAATTCTAAGTGTAGATTTCTTTCAGGTTTTTAACTCTTCTCTTTTTTAAAAATTAATTTATTTATTTGAAAGAGAGAGAGAAACTGAGATAGTGACAGAGATAGTGAGAAAGAGCACAATTGAGAAGGAGAGGGAAAAGCAGGCTCCCTGCTCAGGGTTCAGGGTCGCAAGGCTCTATCCTAGGACCCCGAGATCACAACCTGAGTGAAGGCAGATGCTTAACTGACTAAGCCAGTTAAGGACCCAGGCGTCCTTAACTTTTCTCTTTTTTACAGTTGTTCCACCAATATTACTTGCTTTTATCAAGTATTTCTAAAGTATTCTTTGTTTTTAAAATAACGATTGCTACTTTTTCAGTCTTATATTTTATTAGTTTAAATACGTAACCTATAGCCACTTAAAATGGAACAAATGGAATTCTACAAATGTGATTTTGTTTTAATTTTAAGAGGGCCTAGTTATTATCCTAGATTTTGGGCCTCAAGCATTCTTTACTTAATCAGGGGCTTCAGCCTAAAAGCTATGCTTTGATACTTTCTTTTCTTTTTTTTTTCTTAAGGTGCGGGAAGGGGCAGAGAGAGAATCTTAAGTAGACTCAATGTCCAGCAAGAAGGCCAGATATGGAACTTGATCCCATGGTACTGAGATAATAACCTGAGCCAAAATCAAGAGTTGGACAATTAATCAACTGAGCTACCCAGGTGCTCCTCTTTGATACTTCCAATAAGCGTAAAACCATGCTTGGAATTTTAAATATATAGTAGATTAGAAAGTATCCTGTATTGAAAAGAATTATATGTGTATTAGGTGATTTTAAACTCTGTGTCTATATTGCTCTTACTGTTACTGCAGTGGCTTAGTCTCTGGCCATAAATGGAACCCAAAATAAATTTTTGTTTAAATTTAATGAATTTATATATACTTATATATTTATATTTATTTATATTTATATATAATTATACTTAATTATTTAATGAATGAATACATTAAAATTGGGAGGCCATTAAATGTGATTTCTCATTTTTTTAAAAGATTTTATTTATTTATTCATGAGGGACACAGAGACTAAAAGAGGCAGAGACACTGACAGAAGGAGAAGCAGACTCCATGCAGGGGAGCCTGACATGGGATTCAATCCCAGGTCTCCAGGATCAGGCCCTGTACTGAAGGTGGCGCTAAACCACTGAGCCACCTGGGCTGCCCTGATTTCTCAATTAAAAATTTTTTTTATTGAGATATAATTGAGATACAACATCATATAAATATAGGGTATTCAATGTGTTGACTTGCTGCACTTAAATATTGTGAACTGATGAACAGCCTACAGCTAGTATACTTTCTGATGTTACCTTGTGCCATCTTAAACACTTTGTTATTGACCACTGAATGTATAGGATTTCTCTGGGCTATTGAATTTTAAGAAGAACCTGTTTTTTTCTTTACTCTTAGTAGAAACTTAAGGAGTATTTTTAGTAGAAACTTTAGGAGTATGTATGTATGTATGTATGTATGTATTTATTTATTTTCTTTAGAGTATTTTTGTTTCACTTTCCTAACAAAAGAGGATACTACTCATTTTCTCTGTAATGATAATGTTTACTCCTATAACAGAGGCTGCTAAAATATTTTTTTGTACAGAATCCTTTTATACAAAATTTAAAGCTAATTGGACTACTCTGGTTTTGGAAAGCGTACTGGAAAAATGCAATCGCAATTAATTTTCATAGCAAATTCTAAGAAACAAAGAAAACATTGATCGATGGATAGCTGGATGTATGTAAAGTACTCACGTTTTTATTTATTCATTCACTCAACAAATATTTATTACCATTCTACTATGTGCCAGTCACTCTGATGAAAAATATTGACTATATTAACTGTTCTCATGGAGCTTGCATTTTAATCACTGGGAGCTAAAAAACTTTAAAAGGAGCTAATGGATGAACAAACATAGTGATTATAATAGGATAAAGGCTAGAAAGGAAATAAAAAGAATGTGAAAATGAGGACTAATAGGGAAGACTCTGGGATGTTTCCTCTGAAGAGGTGCTGTTTATATTGAGAACTGGGATAAAGACCAGCCAGGGATCAGAGAAGGCCACACTCACAGAGGGAGCCTCAATTTTATGTGCTCTGAGACTTTCATTAATAATTTCAAAGAAATTCTCGAGATATATAAAATCTTTATATATAGCCTTATTTTTTAAATAAAAAAATGAAACCAATAGAGATATCATCTAAATACCAAGGCAATTTAGGTTTTATATAAATACTATCTACTCTCTGCCCCCCAGAACAACACAAAACAGTTTAATGGACACGTTTTTATTTGATTTTTGTCTCAAAGATTCTTGTTTGTAATATTGGAACTCACTTTTCTTTTTAAATATGTAGCCCGATAAAGAAAAAAAAAGAAAAAAAGAAAGAAAGAAACACATAGAGAAAAGAGTATGACTTGCCAATTTAAGAATCTGGATTCTCATTCTCAGCAGATTATGACCAGTTCCTTACTTTGTAGATTATTCTCTTCTGTTGATTCTTTTACTTTTTCTCTTTCCACCCTTGTTTGGTTATTACACTGCTCATTAGCATTTCTATTAAGCCTTTCTGAGGAGGGGAAAAATCAATCAAGGAAAGGAGCTTCAATTTAAGGCTTGGTGGGTGAGAAGTTGAATCTATTGGCTAAAATCAGATTATTTTTGGATTCTCTGTGGATTTTCTTTATCCATGTTATTTCTTTCCCCAATAGCATAGACCTACACAAGCTGATTATATTGTATAACATAGAAACTCAGCTAAAGATTTTTGGAGAACAGACATATTTAAACTAAAACTTCTAGGTGACAGTAATTTCAATGATTACAATTTGAAGAGTGCTGAGGTGATGTTAGTAATAAGAACAGAAATTCTACATGAAAGACATGACATGTTGGTACCTGTAGCCAGTGTCCAACACCTATGGTAAGGAACTCTTCACATCCTGGAAGAAGCTGCATCATAAAAAATATACCAAGTTATGTTCCTGTCTCTTCCCTATTTATGACAATACCCCTTAACCCACAGAAGCTCAGTTCTTATTAGTTAGGGTCTAGGGCAATAGAAACAGTATGTTCGAAGTATTAACCATAATGTGAATAAAGACCAAGTACACACCCTAAATCACAGCTATCACTTACTTCATGTTTGTAAATCTTGGAAAAGCCTCCGTGTTCTTTCTTCTCTGGCCTGAGGCTATTTCCTTTTGAGTGACCATTGGCCCCCTGTGCTCCCAGGGGTTTGGGTAGCTGTACAGCCATGGAATGCTTGAAGAAAGGAGGATTGGAGACCAGGTTCCATGGGTAGGTCAGAAAAGGACATGGGGAGATTCTGTGTCCTTGCTGGAGATGGATTTGTGCTGAACTTGCAAAATGTACGAGTTCAGTGTCATCTGTTTTCAGTATTTCCTGAACAATTGATTTATTCCACATTATTAATGAACTTTGCAGCAGTTCCACTTGTCAGAGCCTACTCTGTAGGGGTCAATAATGAGAGGAAACCTGATGTTAGTGAATCCAGCTTAAGTGATTCTGTCATGCTAACGATTCAATATATCAGGACAAATGTCAGCTCCTTCCAATATGTTAATTCCTTGGATCCTATTTGCATAAACTACAGTCAATGAAATACAAGCTCCCCCTCTAAGATAGTTAATGGAGATTTGTAAAGGATTTTTAATTTACTTTTTTTTTTGGTCTCCTTCAACATAAATTCTGAAGTTAAAAGAGGGACATGGAAAACGAGAATCACAGATTAGGAAAAGGACATAAAATAATACAAAAGCCAAAATATAAAGGAATATAAGATCCATAGGTATAAACATAGTAGTTTCTTAAGAATTCTGTACATTTGCATTTACTAGTTTCAAGAGGAACAATTATTTTTTAAAGAAACATGACAACAAAGCATTGATGTATTCTTATATTTTGAGTTCAATTTTCAGTGTCTCTAGTCTCCTGAAGTCAATCACCAGTTCATTAGTTTTCCCAAAGGACGTTATATCTGGGTTTCCTATCTTTGCTTCTAACCTACATTATCTCTCTTGGGGCCTCTGCCATGTGACAGCAGTGTTTATTTTAGAATCACCATTTCTTTTACTCTCATGTTCAAGGTGAATAAATATCACAATTTAAAATTAAGATTAAGAAATGAGAATTTCTTTTTTTCTGGGGTGAAATACGTAGTTATCTGATTTCTCCACTGAAGTCATTTCCCTTCTTTTCTTTTTTCTTTTTTCTTTTTTACAACCTTTAGGATTTCTATTCACTTGGAGTTCTATAAGTTATTGTCAATTGGTCGTCACCTGGGATTTATTAGCTTTCTGTATCTATTTGCACTGCTGACCACTGTAACTTTCATTCAGACTGAAGCATTTCTCTTGTCTGCTAATTTCCTTGGCTTTTGTTTTGCTGTATGGCAAATTTTACTTCCTCACCCATGACCATTAGTATAGACTACTGTATTCATGTAACTTTTTATGGAGATAAAAGAAAACCAAACTAGACCTTGAATTTTATTGTTGACATTTGCTTCGTAGCTTCATGCCTCCCAGCAGTGCCTGAGTTGGTTTTCAGTCTCTCTTACAGCAGAGGTAACAATGATGAAGCTAATGGCAGAGAGCACCATCAATCAACAAAGAGCAGTATCAGCAATATGGACTGCATTTTCCATTTTTGCTGAAGTGCTTACCTGCCATTGGCCTGGTGACCTGTCTGTGTCTGTTTTCTTAGGTTGCAAGATGATGAGTTTATTAGTTATCCAAACCATTTCCCTTGCCTAAGTTGCTATGTTTCATATTCTTTTACCCCATTTAATTTTGAAGATGCAGAGCTTAGTACTTTGGAAATTACTATGATGAATTTTTCAGAACCTATTTTGCTCATCATTTGCCCTAATACAGACAACTGAGATTAATATTTTCATGTGTTCACTACCTATAGCCAATAAGTGAGAGTGTTTTATTAAGACATCTGCAGTATTTGAAGCAGAGGTTGGTGGTCCAGAAGTACAGGTCCAGTTAATAAGTGAGACATTACCATGCCTTGACTTTCTAAAGATAGTTTCTGATGTGTGAATAACTGGAGAGAGTTCATTTATCCTCTGTTTTTACCTTCATGAGTCAGCTGGATTTTAAACTCTGAGAGAACAAAGACTGACTTTCCTTTGTTTCACCATGATAACAGACACAATGCTATGCAATATAATAAAGTGTCTATATATCTTGTGGAATTTTCTAGAGGAAAAAGGGCCTTCTTTTCTGTACCTATGTTGCTTTGTATAATAAATTCCTAAAGGTTTTAAAAGAAGCATCAAATTGGGATTGGTATTTTTCAGCTTGACCAGGACTCAGCTGATTTGAAAGCTAAAGCTTCCCCACCTTTGTTACTAACAAGTCTACTAACTTTAGCTGAGCCAGGTCACAAATGCATTGTAAGAAAAAAATAATCTGGGGCTCCCTTTGGCCTGCTATCTCCTATCAAGGCCTTCCTTCCAAGGTTTTCTAGACCTGCTAGCTTACTCGTTGGCCCCTGTGATATCTTGACAGTGTCTGATTCTCCAAAGCAGTCAGTCACCAACTTTCTACTCTGATAAAAGGACGTAAGGCTTCCTCTGTTCCCTTGATACCAATTATCATGTATGAAGGGTTTTGTGCAGATGATGTCCTTGTCTGTGCTTTCTTATCACCTGATATGGGACAAGTGGAAAGAACTCAATTAGAAGTCAGAAATTGGGAGGTTTGTATACTCTAACAGTTATTACTAGTGTTTGATTTTGGAAAATTCCTTGATTTGATATCCCTGATGATAGCATTTTATAATCTTCTAAATGGGCAGGATTGAATGAGGGGGCATCTGTGTAGACAGATGGTAGGCTAACTGTGAACGCTCTCCTAGAGTAAGGCTCCCTTGGTTCATCCTTTTGCTTCTCTCCTGTCTTCCTCTTTGACTGACTTGGTACCTCTCTCTTCCTTCTTTTTACCTTCTCTTTCTTCCTTTCTTTTCATTTCTGCCATATTTTTTCCTCTTCCCTTACTTTGTCTCAGCCAACCTTCCTCCCTTCTTCCAACCCTTCCATGTTTCATATCCTTCACCCTCACCCCTACACTGTCAACCTTAAAGGATATGCAGTTAGTTGTTCACTATACCACAAAATTGGAAGGAGGAAGCAAAATATGGGAGAAGTTAGTATGAAGCTCGGCAAAAGGAAAGAGAGAAACATGATTAGATAAAATGTTCTTGTTGTCTTTGAAGAAGAATACATATTCTTTAAGAAAGATAAAGCTTTTCCCGATAATTAGGTTGGAAACAAATTTGGGACACACAAATTTTGTTCTCAAAAGATCCATACAGTTAAGCAGTGGCGGGCTTCTGGATGTTTATTGTATGTCTTTACAGAAGCTGAAGGTATGAACCAAGAATCTCAGTTCTATTCAGGGTCAGAACATGGTCTAGTGTTCTGGTGGCTTACCTTCTAGATAAAAATATTTCACTTAAAGACAAAACATAGACTACAAAATGCAGACTGAATTTCTTCTAATGAGGTCACAGGAAAGTAACAACCCCTAGTGACTTGTTTTTGGAGCCCTCCTGATTGTACTGGAACCAGCCTCTTACATAGTCTCCTCACTTATGACTTGAAGCATAGGTCAATTTCACACATATGCCCATGCAAGCTGGTGAGCTCTAATACCCACACATCTGCTGAGTTCTTCCTCTCTTGCTCTGGCCTCTCTTCTCAAGACTTGGACCTCAAAGCTACTTGAGACTTTGTACTGCAGCCATTACAGCCATTGCTTTACATTAACTTCATTAACAGTGTTGTGGCTAAACATACTCTCCAAAATGCCATGATTGGTCAGTGTTCACTAAGAGGCCAAGCGCCAAGAGATTTTAAAGGACTCTAGTCCCAAAGTCCTCAATATGTGGAAGCTCTGAGTTTAACTCTGATGGAGTAGAGAGAGTATCTCTTTCATCTACTGTTAGTCACGGAGGTACCAGTCAGGGCTGCTGGTTGTCTACCTTAGAGTCCCTTGTGGAAAACACCTCCTTTATTCTCTTCCTTCAGACTCTTTCCATAGAGGGCATTAGTGATTAGTGGCACTGGGTTGGGAGACACACATGCCCTTTCTCCTCCTCTGAACCAGACTCCTTCTTTAACTTCCATTTAAAAATAAACTCATTCAACTGAAGGCCTGAGGGCACCCCCACCAACCATTCAGTGTGTATTCTCACACATGTCAAAGCCGCCACAATGAACCCAGCTTATGCTCAAATTGGGGTCTGGTTGCATCTTAAAGAATAAACGTGAATCATTAGCTTCAACTGAATTGAGTGAATTGAATAACATAAATTTGAGGAATAAATACAGTCTACAAATGTTGCTCTCTATCTATAATTTATTTCTATCATTAAACCATATTGATTATTATTTGTAGAAGAAATTTCAGGATAGAAAAGAATAAAAGTTGTTCCTCCCTGAAAATCTAATGGACAGTGCCATGCCATGGCAAGCATGGTGCTGGAATCATTGATGGTGTCTTTGGCTGCAAGTAACAGAAAACTGACTCAAACTGCCCAACCTAACAAGGAGTTTAAGGAAAATGGAATTCCAGTTCTAGTAGTTCTTTAGTGTGCTAGATTTTCTCCTATGTGATTCTCTTGGTTCCTTCCTCTGCTGTTTGTTGGTTTTATTCTCAGGCAAGATCACAGCATCTGTTCCAGGGGGGCGCATCTAAGAAGACAATGTCCAAAAGAAGCAGAAGGACCTGTCTTTCTCTCTCAGCGAGATAACTTTCCCCTGACACTGCTGAGCTGATCACCATTCATGTCTCACTGGCCAGAATTAGCTCAGATGTCCATTCTTAAACCAATCATTGCAAGGGGAATAATACTAGCGTAATTGACTGAGATTAATCACTTGAAGGTGAAAGGGAAATTAGGGAGTTAACCATTTCATAACCACTCCACTGCTTATGAAATCATGTAGCACGTCAATTGTCATGGATAAGTTAGGTGTCACTAGCCCATGCCCTGTTAGTTCTGTCCAGATGGACCCATAGAGGCACTCATTGTATCACAAGCCCAATAATTGGTGTGCAGGTAGCTGCAAACTTCAATTAAAGTCCTTTCGGCGTTGATATTCCTTTGAAAATGTATTCAAAGAGAAAATTAATGAAGTCAAATATAATTTGTCTCCTAGTCACTCTAAACCCTTTATCTCTAGCTCTAATTTTTCTTGTGAGCTTTGGCTACGCTTATTCAATTACCTACTGGACATTCATGCAGCAACATTTGTGGTGGATGTGGTAGTGTGGCACTGTCCCTATTTCAACTGCCTTCTAGTGGGCCTTCCTAAAGCATTTGGAAAGCAAACAAGTGAAATTCAAAACAAAGCAACACTATATTTCCCAGACTCCCTTGTAGCTAAGCTTCTGAGTTCAAAATAGGTTCTACCTACTAGATGCATTCTTGTAAGACTGGGAAGGCAGAAATTACCCAAGGCCATGGTCTGGCTGGTTTGGATTGTGCTACAACCACGGAAGGCCATGGACATATTGGGCTTTTCTGTAGCACTGGATCAGGATCATTTGGTCTGTGGCTATTGAGAGCAGTTATAGTGACAGCACCAGCTTCATGATTCTGGATCAAGCTATGGCAGTGTATTCTTGACATCAGAATTCCTGTGGTTGTCTCCTAACCTTCATCATCTTGACAGTGGCAAAGGTAACAACTCCTGTGGAAGGCCAGCTCAGCAGTATTTCCCTGGCAGTTATTTCTGGAGGATCATCCAGGAATCCTCTCCTCTAGTGCTTCCAATTACTTTTAAGCATTTAATTCCCTGTTTTCATTTTTTTTTTCTGCTTAAATTAACTCAAGTGTTTTTTGGCTGAAACATGACTGATACAACATTCATTGTCACTTCAAACTCAATTTGTTTCGAATGAAACAGTAGTCACCTCTCCTAACTAGCTCTTACTCTTGACATCCTTAGGTATTGTCACCCACAATTAATTTTTTCTCGCTCTTCTCTTTCTTTCATAGCCTAACAATACTTCAAATGTCTCTTTTTATGTATACCTTTCTTTCTAGTTCTCATGCTGGCATCAAGACTAGACATTACCACCTCTCAGGCCTGGAGTATTGAAATACAGGCATACCCGATAACATGGGCTCAGTCCCAGATTACCACAGTAAAGCAAGTCAAATGAAGTTTTTGACTTCCCAATGCATATAAAAGTTATGTTTATACTATAGTTTAGTCTGTTAAGTGTGCAATAGCATTATGTTTTAAAAACCAACATATATGCCTTAATTAAAAATACCCATACACGCCTGGGTGGCTCAGACGTTGAGCACCTGCCTTCGGCTCAGGACGTGATCCTGGGTTCAGGGATTGAGTCCTGCATCAGGCTCCCTGTGATGAGCCTGCTTCTCCCTCTATGTCTCTGCCTCTCTCTGTGTGTCTCTCATGAATGAATAAATAAAATCTTTTAAAAAATACTTTATGACTAAAAAATGGTAACTATTACTTGAGCTTTCAGCAAATCATAATCACTGATCACAGTCACAGTGGTCCACTGAGTCTCTCTGGAACATGCAGATTCTCAGTCTTGAACCAACGTTTTTACAGTTTCTCTTTCCTCTTCATGAATTCCCTTTCCCTCTCTTCATTTTATTAAGTTTCAAATCTCAGTGCAGATGTTTTCTCCTTTAAGAAAGCTGGTTTGAACTTTTCAGAAAAATTTAGGAAATTCATTTATTATCTGGCAATTAATATTATGGAAACTCATAGTGGAATGCAGTATTTTTTCCTTAACTTATTTATCTATTCATCCAGGAGTCTTCCTCCAGTAGCCATTAGATCCCCTGGGGCAAAGATGACATGCTGTATTTCTATAACTCCTCTAATTCAGGTACAGTAGAAATTGCACTGAACTTGGAACCAGCAGAGTCCTTATCCCACCCCTGATTAGCCTTGAGACTTTAGATAAGGTAATGACTATGGAGGAGATATTTTTCTTTATTTGTAGAATAGGACTGAAAATAGCTTTTTTTCTCTTCTTCACAAGGCCTTCATTTTTAGCCTTTAAGATTATGATAAAACTACAGGACTTTCTCTGATGAAAAAATGTGCTTGTGCACAAATACACAAATTACTTACATATTGCAGGGATTCCTACACTTTTTTTAAAAAAAATGTAGTCTCTGCACCCAGCATGGAACCCAGTGTGGAACTTGAACTCATGACCCTGAGATCAAGGCTTAGGCTGAGATCAAGGAAAAAAAAAGATTTATTTATTTATTTGAGAGAGATAAAGAGAGAGTTGGGGAAAGGGGCAGAGGAAGAGGGACAGAGAGTCTTAAGCAGATTCCACTTTCAAAGCAGAGGCGGGGCTCGATCTCACAACCCTGAAGATCAAGACTTGAGCAGAAACTGAGTTTATTGCTTAACTGACTATGTCACCCAGGCACCCCTCCTATACTTCTTGAAGTCATTCATGGACTGAGAAAGGGAATAATCCCTTTCTTAGAGTTACTGTGAGATAAAAATATATATTCATAATAATATATATCACATATATCTGATAAAATGTTGCAAGGGAAAGTTCTATAAATTTATAAAATATTACATGAAGCAAGATGGCATTCAACAAAGAAGTAAATAAGTAAATGAGTGAATGAACCTTAGGAGTGGTAGGGATCTTAAGAATTCATCTAGTACATTTCTCCTGTTTTCAAGAAGGGTTTTCCTAGAACTAGTTTGGAAGATTATAATAAGGAATTGCAGAGAAAAGAATTCCTATAATTCAGATTTAATGCAATAAGTTGTCAAAAATTGCTTTCTTGGATATACATGAACAATTCATAAAAGAAGACATACAAATAACCAATGAACATGTGGGAAAAAATTTCATACTGATAGTTAAAGAAATGCAAATTAAAACCACAGTGAAATATCATTCTTAATACATCACATTTTGATTGGTAAATGTAATAATAGCTAGTGCTGGTGAGTGAGTGGTATGCTCATGTGTTGCTAGTGGGAGTAACTTAGTTTAAGCCTTCTGGAAGGCAATTGGTAATAGATTAAAAAAAATCTTATAATTGCTTACCTAATCAATTCTGCTTTTAGAAATTCTCTCCATGCTACATTCCCACCCCCTAGTTATCAAAAAGTGGAAAAATATACTAGCAGGGATGTTATTTAAGCATTATTTATAAATACCAAAAATTGGAGACAATGTAATTATAGAATTGGCTAACTACATTTTTAGCATATTCATGTAAGGGATACTATGAGCTTTTTGCATATTTTTTGTAGAGTATTCAATAATATAATTAAAAATGTTCACATTAAATTGCTATGAAAAAAGAAAACTTGTAAAATTATATACAGAGGACATATACCAAAATGATAGGAGTGGTTATCTTTGGGTAAAGAGATAATAAAGCTTGTAATTTTTTTTGTTGTCTTTTGTAGTTGTTTTAACTTTTAAAGAGTAAACATGCATGAATTTTATAATAAGAAACTTGATGAGCACTGGTTGTTTTATGCAACTGATGAATCACTAAACTCTACCTCCGAAACTAATAATACAGTATATGTTAATTAAATTGAATTTTAAATAAAAAATTAAAAAAGAAGTTAAAATCAGGTCTATATCTGATGTCAGTTCTTCTTGCTTTTCTAAGTTTTAATGAAATGGAGTCTAGTTGATGACCATCTTCCATGTAGAATAGTTTATGATCATTTTAGAGTTCCCTCTTACATGTGGCCACTGAAAGTTTCATATTTTTTCCTAATTTGCATCTTACTTGGCTTCATTGATTCTCTTTTGGTATTTATTGTATTATGTACCCAAAACTTATTTCTGAAGTCATAACCTCTCTTTCTCACCTTTTGGTTTCCTTTGTCACAAATTTAGGAAGGAGATAAGATTCTTTTTCTAAACTACGGTTTCTACTGTGCACTGAGGTTGGAGTAATCAGTGGCATAAAAAGACATTAGGAACTTAGCTTCTGAATACCTAGCTTGGGATCCAGTTCAGTCTTTTCTTATTTACATAAGCTTTTTAAGAATCTTAAACTTCCAATAAACTTAGATTTCTTATCTATAAATGGTAATAATCATCCATCCATCCATCCATCCATCCCTCCATCCATCTATCCATCCTTAATTGAAGTCAAAGGGCTGTGTTAATGGCTAAATGAGAGGACATATTTGAGGAAGCTTTGAAAACCCTAAAATACCCTAACACAGCACATCTGAGCTGTGTTTGTTTTCTTGTCAAGCAGATTGACAAAGGAATGGGGAGAAGGTGGTACTTCAGAGAAGCCACCAAGCCTTAGGTTTACTAAAGACTTAGAATTACGGATGCATGACGTTAGTATACAGTCATCTCCCCCCTCCCCTTGTCTGCATTTTCACTTTCTGCAGTTTGTTATCGATGGTCAACCAAGGTCTGGAAACAAATGATTGTTCTGAAGAATCCTCAGAAGGTCAAAGTTGCCTAACGCTAACATCACAATGCCTGTGTCATTCCCCTCACTTCATCTCGTCACATAGGCATTTTATCATCTCACATTATCACAACAAGAAAGGAGAGTACAGGAAGAGGTTTTGGGAAAGAGAGACCACATTCACATAACTTTTGTTACAGTCTTATAATTGTTCTATTTCATTATTATTGTTGTTAATCTCTTACTATACCTAATTTATCAATTAAACATTATCATAGGTATATGTAGGAAAAAAGTAGTATATATTGGGTTTGGTACTATCTGTGGTTTTAGGTATCCCCTGGGAGTTTTGGAATGTAACCCCTGCAGATAATGGGGACTACTCTACCAATTGCTCACATCCTGGCTTCCTATTCACTTCTGTCTTTGTCCTTTCTTCTGTCTTCCTCCCCATTAAAAACTCAAATATGACAAGAGAAAGCTTTCACTTTTTAAATAGCCTATATAGGAACAGTTTTCTTTTTCACCATCTCTGAAAATTAACATGTGACCAAATCATTTCACCTCTGGTAGCAGAGATATATGGGACTATACTCTTCTATAATGCCAGAAAGGCATAATCCAATTTAGTGGAGGCAAGGGAAGAAAGGAATGGTGATAAATTTCTACATAAATGCCTCATGTTGGCATGAGATCATCCACAATCCTCTTATTTGTCAAATAAAGAAAAGGAGATTCAAAGAGTTGGAGTCTCTTTCTTTCTTTCTTTCTTTCTTTCTTTCTTTCTTTCTTTCTTTCCTTTCTTTTTCTTCTTTCTTTCTTCTTTCTTTCTTTCTTTCTTTCTTTTCTTTCTTTCTTTTTTTTTAAAGATTTTATTAATTTATTCATGAGAGACACACAGAGAGAGGCAGAGACACAGGCAGAAGGAGAAGCGCTCCATGCAAGGAGCCCGATGTGGGACTCCTCCGGGGACTGCAGGATCAGCCCTCAGCTGAAGCCAGACGCTCAACCGCTGAGCCACCCAGGAATCCCTGGAGTCACTTTCTATTACAAAGTTTGTAGCGCAACTCAAGCCTGGGTCTTCAAAAAGAAGCTCAGTACATTATATCACGTTTTCTCCTGGCCTTCATTCCCAGGACTCCCCAAAAGCTTTTAGACCAGGGAACATAATTTGCCATCTTCTACTTGGCAAATGTCATCAGGTTTTCAGTGAGTATGATTGTATGTGGGAATAAATTAGAATGTGAAACAATTGGCAGATTTTCCAATATTCACACAGGATAAAGTCATCATTATCCAATCAGGGCATCCCTATCAGTCGATGGTGGATGTTAAGGCTCAGTAATAAATTATATACGCTGGTCATTTTGCTTTGTAGTGTGGGTGGATATATCTGATTCCATTTGTCCAGTGGTCTTGCCTTAGTTTTAAAAGATAAGTCTGGGATTGCCATTCTTGAATTTCTCTTTTTGGTTCTGCTCCAACCCTCACTCCAGATTTTACAGTAATTAATGCAAAGGGGGCTTTCTTTTCTTTTTTGGATTGCAGATGTGAGTGTGTTAAAGTTTCTAGGGACAGAAAAGATAAGTGGCTACTGCTTTGTTTTCTCTTGCTTCCTCCATCTATGAAACCATTCTGATAGATCTGCAGGAAGAGATTTAGTCACAGATGGCAGAGGTCAGTGTCTTGTGTATTCAATGTAGTCAATAATAAAGTCAGGACTTATGCTAACTGAATGTTAATAAGGAAGCACAAGGACCTTGGAAAGTCATTATGTCTGGTCATTTGCTTCATAATATTACTCTAACAGGCTCAGGAGGCCAATGCAAAGAGATTTTTAAACGAGTATCAAGAAAAGGCCGGAAAAATAAGGAAACAATAGAAATGCTATATAAATTATAAGTTTCATGTGATACACTACACCTTAGCAGAAGAATTTTAAAATGTAGATTCTGTGTAGCAGAGGGCATAGTATTATTTCTTACTGAGGGAAATTTGGTCTTTATCCAAATCAAAATGTTATGTTTTTCTTGTCAAAATAGTATGATTCCTTCTAAATATCATGGGCTCTGATAGACACTAATTACAGGTCCTTTGAATGAAGCTAGTTATATAGAACTGGCAGTATTTTTTGTGGAAGGATATCTATGCATCAATGCATTTGGATAAGCAGGTGGGAAGAAGCTAAGATGGGGTGACTGGTATAGGCAAGGCTTATAAATGCAAATATGCTCTTGTTTCCCATTCTCTGCATTTTCCTCTTCCTTTTTTTTAAAAAAATATTTTATTTATTTATTTATTTATTTATTTATTTATTTATTTATTTATTTATTTATTTATTTGAGACACACACACAGAGAGAGGCAGAGACACAGGCAGAGGGAGAAACAGGCTCCCTGCAGGGAGCCTGATGTGGGACTTGATCCCTGGACTCCAGGATCACACCCTGGGCCAAAGGCAGGCGCTAAACTGCTGAGCCACCCAGGGATCCCCTGGGTTTTCCTCTTAAACTTCATCTCTTCACAGTGTGAAAATTAACATTGCTTCTTTGAGTTCAGTCCAGCTTGGGTTTCACCTCTTGCCTCCTTTCTGATCTTCCATTCTTTATCCTCATTGGGTCATTATGCCCATGAAGCAGGGAAGGAAGCCACAGTGGCACAAGTTAGAGACACTCACATAAAAAGAATAAAGTCCTCATTGCACAATGGTAAGGCCCCAAAGGGAAGCAGTATCCATTACACTGTCCCTAAGGAGAAAGCATCCGAGTTCCTCTGGAGAGGCATAAGCACTAAGAGATCTTTTCTCCATACTAATTTATAAGTCCTGGGAGATACGCACTTCACCAAAGGCCCTGCTAATTAATTAATGTTAGAAGAGAATTGCACAATTTTAAAGTTTATTTTTTTTTAATTAAAAACAAACCAGCTTTATTGGAGTATAATTGATGAACAATAGATTGTACATATTTAAAGTGTACAATTTGACGTTTTGCTATATGTGTGTATATACTGGTTTTACATATATGGTATGTATATGGTATACACACACACAGACAGACACACACACAATCATTACCACAATCAACATAATGAACATATATATTATCCCTGGAAGTTTTCTCATGCCAATTAGGGGGCATTTTTAGCTGCACTTTTTTTTTTTAAATTAATTTTTATTGGTGTTCAATTTACCAACATACAGAATAACACCCAGTGCTCATCCCGTCAAGTGTCCCCCTCCGTGCCCATCACCCATTCACCCCCACCCCCCGCCTGTTTAAAGTCGTTTAGACTTTAAGAGTTCCTTCATGAATTTTAGAATTCCTATTATGTCGTCTTGTTGGTTTATATACCCATCCATTGATTCCACATTTCTAGAACATGGGCTCCATTCTTTTGACATCGTGTATTTCACCAGGGGATACAGCAAATCTAGTCTTTGTTTCTTTGTGATGTCAGCAGCTATTGATACTTCATATCTAGATCTATTTATTCACTGGGGGTTATGAAATAGTGTTATTTCTGATTCCTTCATTCTATCTAATCCTATGATTTGGTTTTTACTTATTAGCTGGAAAATCTTATACAAATTTATGAAGGAAAGAATTCCCCTTATATACCATTTGGGTACTTGATGATAATGCTGCCTTTTTATTTATCCAATATTCAAAACAAATTGATTCTTATGAACACATGGGTTTCAAAGATAATTTTAACATATTTGATGGTTTCTAGTACATTGCAATGTTTATCCTTATTGGGGTATAAATAGTTTCATCTTTTGCCAATGGATTCCTTATAAATTAGTATCTGAGTCTTTTTGACACGATCCTGGTAGTCTTGGATTCCTTGCTATCCATCCATATGTCAAGATATTGCAAGGTCATCCTGTACATTTCCTAATCCTGACCCGAATTAGCCATATCTTTAAAAGCTCTGATTTCTTTTAATGGAGATGATTTTTCAAGACCATAGCCTATCTTGCTAGGGATTCTTATTTATACTTGAATGGTTATTTTTGCAGGACTTTTATTAGAATATTTAGGATATACACATGTACATATGATATGTTATATATGTATATGTGTGTTTATAATATATTGTATCATGTAAATGATTTATAGTATGAATAATATATAATAGGCATTATATATTTTATTATATAAAATAAAACTAAAATAAATTTTCTCATATATAATCACAGAATAATTATAGATTTATAGTAATATTTCCAAATATTAGTCATTATAGCCCTTATATACTATAATCTTCCCCCTTAATCTTCACTGAATTTTAATTTTATTAGTAGTTTTATTTTATTTTATCATTTTATTTTTTATGAGTAGTTTTATATTTAATACTTGTCACCAATTTCTAGTCATCTAGCTTGTTTGAAGCTTATTTCCTGGTAGATTTTTCAAGAAGCACTCATAAGGACAACAGGAATTGAATTAATGCTTGCTGTCTCTCCTTTCTACTTGAAGCTCGGATTCCTGAACATAGAATCTTTGCCTCCTATTCTTTTTCTTAAGTATTTTAAATTAGTTACTTTGTTGACTTTTGGCATACAGTGTTGTTGAAAAATTTGATGGCAATTCTAATAGTCCAATCTATTATATAAATTATGTTCTTTTTAAGTATAGATTCCAAGAGAATATTTTCTTTTTCTTTAAATTCCTGGATTTTTAAAAATTAGAATATACATTTTTTGTTTTGGGTCATTCTGAGCTTATATTTTCAAGTATATGGTATGCATTTTCAACGTGTGGTTTCAAGTCTCTTTTATTGCAGTAATTTCTTCTTGAAGTATACTCTCTAGAATTAGTTTTAGTAATAATTAACATTGGTTTTTCTTCTTCAAGTATTACTATTACCTGCATATTGGGTCCTCTTAGTCAATCTTCAATCTCTGTTTCCTTTCCCAAATCTCTTTCATTTATTTTTCATTTGTTTTTGATTTTTAATTTTTTCCCCTTTTTTATCTTCTATTTCTCTTAATGTATCTTTTGTGGTGCTTATTTATTCTTGTTTTCTTTTAACTTAGTCTTAATTTCTAAAATAATTTTTCTTTATATTTAATTATTTCTTGAATGTTATATCAATTCTGAGCTATTCTAAATATGATTTATGTTTCATATTGCATGATTTTCTTGGGGCCTTTAGCATATTTAGAAATATTTTATTTCAGTTTTGTTCTGTTTTTGAGTGAGTCTTTTGGCAGACTTTTATTGTCTATAGCTGTGCTGTTCCATATAGTACCTACTAGCCTCATGCAGCTATTTAAAGTTAAATTAATTAAAATGTAATAAAATTAAGCATTTGTTTCCTGGAGCTCACTAGTCAATAACCACATGTGTTTAATAGTTACTGTACTGGACAACACAGATATAGAACAATTTTATCATTGGAGAAAGTTTTATTGGACAGCCCTGGACTATACAGATGTTATTCTGCTTATTATTTTTTTTCTTTTATATAACTCTCTAAGATGTTGACATCAAAACTTTTCTGCTATTTATTTTGGTATGAATTTAATTTTTCAGAAATATTAGGAGATTTAGTTCAGACAGCTTTCCTAAATTCACAGAACTCCCTCTTCTCTTTTTTTAATATTTGCTTATTTTCGTGCAGTGCTAAAAAGCATGGTTTCAAAAGTATTCCTAGCTTGATTTCTAAGATTACTTGACAATTTTCCCTGGGTCCACTTTTATCTGGACCATTTCCTTTCTTTGCTCGCTATCTTCCTCATCCTTCTTTATTTTCATTCCACTCTCAGCAGTTTCTCATTATGAGACCCTATTCTAGAAGGGATCCCTGGCTGGCCAGTTTTATGTGTGTACAGTGGCTGAACTGCTCCAGTCCTTTTGGGTTGTTCCTTAAGCTGCTTTTACAGATGCACTATTAGATTGAGCAAAATCATCTTGGTATCAGTCACTACTGTCAAGTTAACCTTCCATGATTTCCAAGAATACCTGCTGGCTATTGTGAGGTTCTCCTGTTCTCAGTCCACAGACCTCTGTCATTTTGTCCTGCTTCTTGTCGTAATGATAGCATGCAGATTTTTTGGCTGTTGGTGGTTTGTGCCCATTTGTATTTTGGATTCATATCACCTCATTTTGTTGTAAATGTAGTCCCTAAGCTTTTAAATTGGCTCTCCAGTAGTTCTATTTTAATGGGAGAATTGAGCATATTCTAAGCCTCTGCTACTATTGCCATTGCCACCTCTGCTGATACAGTCTCCATCAATTTCTTTGAAGCATAAATTATTTGAAAAATCCTACAAACTAGAAGGGAGAGAACTGTCTCTTCACAACTGTCTTCACAACTCTCTTGCTTTAGTTTGAGCCAAGTACCTGGGCTTTGATCAGGATTTGGCTTCAAGTAAGAAGTTGTTATTAGACCATGCAGGTCATCCAGGAGTATTCTAGCCAGTTCATTCTGGGTGCAACAACACCTAATGGTTGACTTTTTCACTTGGAAATACATATTAAAACCTTTTCCAGCCCAGGTGCTTAAAGTCTACTGTGGACATGTAATACATGTTGCTTAATTAGCTAGCTGCTGATAATCCTGTCTCATATAATATATCTATTAACTTTGTAAAATTCTTTTTTTTAAATTTTAATTTATTTTTTATTTTATGATAGTCACAGAGAGAGAGAGAGGCAGAGACATAGGCAGAGGGAGAAGCAGGCTCCATGCACTGGGAGCCCGATGTGGGATTCAATCCAGGGTCTCCAGGATCGCGCCTTGGGCCAAAGGCAGACGCCAAACCGCTGCGCCACCCAGGGATCCCCATTCAAAGTTGAAAGCATCTTCACAGATCCTCTAACATAGAGTTTCTCACTAGGCACTAGTGACATTTTGTGCTAGATAATCCATTGTTGTGGGGGCTGTCCTGTGCACTGCGTTTAGTAGCATCCCTGGCCTCTACCCACTAGATGTCAGTAGCACCCCCCAGTTGTTAAACCAAAAATATCTCCAGAGATAGGGAGGATAGGGGTGGAGTAAGAGTGAGGATTGCCTCCTGTTGAGAACCACTGGTGTAAAAGTTCTCACTTTTCAGTTGACGAACAGGCAGAGACAGGAGCAGTCATTTATATAAAGTCACATGGCTATGGCAAAAATATTTTCTAGACTTTCCTGGAGGACATCATTACAAAACATAATTCTGCCTAATTATGCTTCAGCTTTGAAACTATTTAAAAGATTTTGAAAAAAAAATAAAAAAATAAAACAGGATTTTGGAAATTAGGGTAAAGACTTTCTTTTTGGACCAAAATATTTTTTAGACCACCTCCATTGTGGATATTTATCTTAAGAAGAAAAAGTGTTTAGTGTTGGCTCTTGAGATGAAGACTAAAACATTCAAGGCATGTCTTTGGACTTTGGGGAAATTTAGAAAATAGTTGTTTGGATAATCGGATCTTTTGGGTTCGTTTACTTCTAGTAAGAGGATTATTTTGAGACTGCCTTCTTTTCTTGGAATTTTCTTTGAGATTTTCAGGAAGAAGAAAAAAATGTGCTACCAACATCTTTTTAACTGGTGGGGAGGATCCTAAATCCAATCTGGTAATGCCTTTATCACCATCTGCTGGAGACTTTTGACAATATATTGTTCCAAATTTTGTATTTGGGAAATTCTATAGAAATGAGAAATGAGAAAGAGAAGAATGAGGAAGGGAAATGAAAACACAATGTACATTATTAATTTTAGCATAGGTTTATCATTAAATATTTCTTCAGGGCAGTATCAATGACTCTTTTTTGATGTGTTATGAAGTATTGCTGTTTTCCTTCTCATCTCTTTCTCAAAACTATAAGTTTTAGATATGCTAGAAGAAGAACGTGGAGAAGACTTCTGTAAAAGCTTGCTGCAATTAAGCTGGACTATAAATATATATAATATATTTTTTAAATTATTTTTTGAATGTTATATCAATTCTGAATTATTCTAAATATGATTTATGTGTATATGTAAATAAACATATTTATACATATAAAAATGGTTTATGATCTATGTATTTATTACACATTAAAGAATGGTATATAGATGCACAAAAATATGGGGGTTTTGTGTGTTTTCATTTCTGTTTCTGTCTCTCTCTTTTTTTTAGATTCAACAAAACTCTAATGCCATCCATAGATGTCAGGCAGTGGGATTGTCTCATAGGTAAGCTCCATTTAAAAGACACCTTTTCATTACTTTAGAAATTAATCACTCTCCCCATATACAAATCCAATATAAGTGTTCCTTAAATTGCATTTCAATTAGTGGTAAGTTATGTTTGAATAAGTTGGAGGAAAAGGAAGTGAAATATAGGGGCAAATAACATTTGTTGAGCCCATAAGTGTATATATATGCTCTCTCCTACCATCCTTAAAGCAACTCTAGGAGTAGGTATTCTTATCCCTATTTGTCAGATCAGGAATATTCTAATACACACATATACACATACATATATAATATCCTATAGGTGAAGCTCTTATATCTGCTTTACAGTTGACAAAGCACTTCAAAGATATTGAACATATATCAGGGATGTCTAATAACTGATTTGGTAGCCTTTTATTGATACTAATTCATAAATGCTCTATGGACTTAAAGCTCTTTAAATTTATACCATCCAATGAAGTTCCATAAGAGAAAGGACCTTATAGTCTAATTCACTTGTAAACAATCCATGGTATGTAATAGATGCTTGAAATATATTTGTTGAATGAATTAACATATAAAGAGGAGTATAATAATGTTCACCTCAAAGAACTGTAAAAACTGAATGAGGTAATGAAGCAAAGAACCAGACCCAGCGTGGACATTCCATGAGTGTTCATTCCCTTCTCTTTCCTGAACAAGCTCCTGCTGTTCCCGTACCTATCCTTGAGGCCCACTTGTGACTGACATTTACTTTGCGATGAAATCTTCACCATCTATGCTGCTAGGCCTGGATCAAATCACTCCAGCCTGGGAATAGAAGTATCCATTGAAAAATTAGTGGCTTCTAAAAAAATAAAAATAAAAATTAGTGGCTTCTGAGGCAACTTCAATTCTAAAACCTTCTGTATGAAATTAGGCTAACAAGTATGATTTCAACTGAGGGCACAAAACATGAGACATTCGCTTGAATTGTTCAGGAAACATTGAAAGGAACATTTTGGGGGGAAAAAGAAGAGGGAGAGAATGAACATTAAAGAACCATTTGCCTGTTGGTGTGGTTACTTTTCATTAATATTCATAAAACCTGCATCAGTGCTTTGGGGCTGAGACACTGTCTTTCCAAATGTTCAATGCAAATACTGTGTTCAGGTGCTCTTCTAGAACTCCCATTGAGTTATAAAAACTAATTTTATTTCATTGAATTTGTCGTGCAGCTCTATCCTGATGAATATATGACAGAGAGAGAAACAGAACAATTTTCTGCACTTTCTTTTTTTATCTTTAATTTCAAACTTAGTTCCCCTATGCATTTGGGAGATAGAAGAAGCTTAGATTTTTAATATATACAGTTATGTGCATTTTAACAAACTTTAAACTTCAGAGACTAACTATGCCTTCCTGCTCTGCAGTGTGCTCACTGCTGCATGCATAATAATGAAGATTGAGAACAGGGGAGAAAGAAATGCTCCTGTATGGCAATTATGTCTGGGAAAGAGAATTTAGCTTTCATCAAGTTTACTGATAATCCTGAATCTTCATATGGAAATGTAACTCATTTTTCTGAGATGCCTGCTATATACATTTCAGAATATTAAAAAAAAGAGGGCATATATTTTTCCCTGGCACCCCCCCCACTTGCAATGGAAACTAGTTTAGCATAAAACTCATAATGCTGATGAACTTGAGGGGATGGATTAATAACGGTTAATTTTGTATGGAGAAGAAAAGTGAAGATCTGCATCTTCATTTCCTGAAAGGAAAGCAATCAAGGCTTTTTGGTAAATCATGTTTTCACTTGGGAGGGATAATCTTTTTGAGGAAATGTTTTGGGAATCATCAAGTGCCAATCAAACCTTAGTATCCACAGCCAAAGATTGATTATTTTTAATAAAACTTGAGTTTCCCCCAGGCCTCACAGAACATCCCTATGGGGTACATAACATTTACCTGCTTCAGCTCCCTAAAACTTCAGTGTCTTCCCATCCTCCACATACAAATGAAAAACAACATTGAAACTATATGGAGTGCTAAACCCAGGGGCTGTCTGTTGTCCTCAGAAATAAGTTTGTCAAGCTGGATCTCCAAGCTGTCCTTCAGTGCCTTTGTTCTCTCCCGTGTCTGCTTCCCCTACTAGCTTTTGAGCTTCTTTAGGAAAGGAACATACTTATTCATGTTTGTGTCTCCACAACCACCTGACATACTACCTGACTCATCCTTGGTGACCAGTAAATAGTTGTTAAACTGAATTACTGGATTCTGCTTCATCATCTAGTGTGTTGGTGATGTCATCTGGGAATACTATCAGCAGCCTGTCAATGTTCTCATCTTAGTTACTGATGATGCAAAGATTCTTCCATGGAATTTAATCCTTCATGGAGTAGAGGGTTGAGAATGAATGAGTTCTAGCATTTCTTATAGCTTTTAGAGACTTCATATTCTTGTTAAAGTGGGTTTTAGACTCAGACAGACCAGGGTATGAATCCTGACTTTGCTGCCTGGTTGTAGTGTTGCCTTGGGAGAGTAACTTTCAGTGCCTAAATTGGAGGTGCTCAATAAATGTATGTTGAATGAGTTAATGATCTCTAGACTTCATTTTTATTATCCCTAAAATGGGAAAATAATATGTATCTAGCAGTGCTATTAAATACGTTACCTACTCAGAAAGTAGAAAATTATATTGATGTCTTACAAACATACTTTTGGATTTTTAATTGCCCTTTCTACATACTTGTCATTTTTTAAAATTATCTATATCTATCTATCTATCTATCTATCTATATCTATCTATCACCTATCATCTATCTATCTATCTATCTATCTATCTATCTATCTATCTATCTACCTGTTTCAGAGGAGGATAACACTGATATTATTTTATATTAATATATTCCCTGTTTCTACAACACACTGTTTAATTTTGCTTCATAGCAACCATCTGAGGTTATAAAGGTTATCATCCATATTTTTCAGACCAGAAACATGAGTCCCAGATGAAAATTTGATTTATCAGAGTTATAGCAGTAACCAAAATATGACTAGAACTTAGATCTCCTGATTTAAAATTTGGTAGGCTTTGACCTCTGTTCTATTGCCATCTCAATGATCAGGATTTCTAAAACGAAGCAAAACATTTACTTATATCTGCATACTAGTTTCTTTTTGATGAAACACAAAAGAAAGGAGCCTGGAATCCTAGCTTATTGAGTGGCTTTTATGCTGGTACACTTAAGTTATTTTTTTGATCTCTGCAGTTTGTGGGTGGAATGAAGAGGAACTGAGAAAGAGGCCATTAAGCATGACAGCTGTGTTTGTATTTGTAGCTGTTGATATGCAGACAGGGCTTCAGGGAGACCCAGTTCACTGACTAAGCACTGGTCTCATGGTCACTAAGTACATTAGGTCCTAAGAACACCACAGCTTCCCCTGTGAGTATTTAAGGATTTGCTGGAGTTTAGAAGATACATGGAAGTCCTACTTAATTTAAAAGTATTAAATATAAAGCATATCTCCCACCCCCCTTTCTAATACTAGACAGAAGTTCATGCCTGACAGACTCAAGCAAGCAGGTTTGCTATGGTGGGGCTGGGGAAACTATTGATTGTTTCAAGAAGTAGAATAGAATACTGGTCAAGTGTGGTTTCTGGAGCTAATTGTGTACCTATTATATGCAGGGTACCTGGGATACAGTGGTGGGAAAAATTCCCCACTTTCATGGAATTTACATTTTAGGGGGAAGAGGCAAATAAAAAGTAAAATAAATAAGTAAATGATATAGTATATTAGAAAGCTATTTGTATTGTGGACAAAAATCAATCAGAGAAACGGGCAGGGATGCAATTAATCCCTCATCGTTGGCCCACAGTCAGTTTTCATGGCTCAACTTTCCAATGTGTCAACTTCTAATTCTTAGGCTATCTTGATTCTCCTTTTCTAATGATTTCCTCCTTTTTCCCAGGCAAGAATAGGTTTTTCAGTTTGCATCTGGTATGGACAGAGTAAGTAGTCATCAACATGGCATGAATTTGAGAGTGAATAAAGAAAATAAATGAAAAGAGAAGAGAAGAATTACTTAGAGATAAGTAGACATTTAAAGTCTATATTAAAATTAAGCTTTCTTTTTTGGCTTGCTTTTTCCTGCATTTTGTGTCTGTAATATGGAATTGAATTGTGACTTATTCACCAAACTTGATGAGGCAGGAACTAGGGGGTATATGGAGAAAAGACCCACTCCCAGCCATAGAAAACCTCTCTACCCAATGGCGTGACATTTATATTTTCCACATACATTCTTTCTCTTTTCAATAGAGATTTGGACATCTGTAATTAGAATGGAGTAAACACAATGCAAACACATGAAAGAAAGCCAGGACTAAGGAACAGTGTAGCCCAAACCACATCACAGTGACAAGAGTCAAACACTCCAGAAGCCTTGGAGCTTTCCAGCACTCAGGGTCAAAGAGGGGACACCTATCAGTTTGTAGAGAAGAGGGTTTTCTTTCATCTAAGTTTTTAAAGAAATTCTTCATGTTGGACAGTCAATAAGAGAACAGGAAATAGTATAATGGACAATTCTTCAGCAATATCTTTAGCAGAAATGCAGAATTTTGTCAGTGTTAGGTGTGACCAGGAATATTCCTCCATCAGTCTCCTTCAATGAGTCTAAGTTTCTGAGAGGTCAAAGGACAGGGTCTTGGAAAATTAGTTGGAACCATGGGGAGTTAGCTACAGGTCTCCTTTGCAAAGGCAGGTAAAAGCCTGGGACCCTCAAAGAGCAGGGGAGAGATTTTCTCAGACATTCCCTGAGCCTACTCTCTAGTGTTGACCCTCCACATCAATGATTTGCAAACATTTTTTGACCATGTTTCCAAGTTGGAAATATATGTGATAGTGCCATCCAACACATAAACACACACACACACACACACACACACACACAGATTCTGAAGCAGAAATTTCCCCATATTTCAAAATATTTCTTATATGATGAATGAGGCCTTCTGATGTTTAAAAAGCCTATCCATTTCTATTGTTTGTCTCATACCAACTCAAAAAAATTAATTTCATGCCCCACTAATTGATCACAACCTGTACTTTAAAAACTAACACTTTAAATCCATTGTTTTCAAGCAAGGAAACTTGTCAAACTTCACATGCATGTCTATCTGTAGATGATCTGATGTATATAAGGGACATAATCTCCTTAAATGATGCTAATATGTCCCCTCACCATCCTCTAGCCAATCCAAAGTGACAGGTGCCAGAAAAAAAGAAACAAAGATAGAGAAAGGGTAAGATTTTTTTCTGAAGGCTTAGAGCTGAGTTGGTCTCCTCTGTCCCAGGGGGTACCCTTGAACTGAAGGAACTTTTGGCTTCCAATTAAGACATGACCTATTATATGGTCTCATTCATTTGGGGAATATAAATAACAGTGAAAGGGAATAGAAGGGAAGGGAGAAGAAATGGGTAGGAAACATCAGAAAGCGAGACAGAACATAAAGACTTCTAACTCTGGGAAATGAACTAGGGGTGGTGGAGGGGGAGGAGGGCGGGGGGTGGGGGTGAATGGGTGACAGGCACTGAGGGGGGCACTTGACGGTATGAGCACTGGGTGTTATTCCGTATGTTGGCAAATTGAACACCAATAAAAAATAAATTTATTATTTTTAAAAAAAGACAAATACATTCATGTACTGAAGAGAGTGAATCTGAGGATACTAAACCCTCACCGAAGCCAGGGCTTTTAATCCTGACATTTGTAACAGAAGGGCTTTTGGGGCATCAGGGCCAAAGATCCAGATGCAATCACATATATGTGTTCTTCAGTGCAGGTAATAGGATCAATCAAAATGTAACCCTGACCTTCATTAAATGTCTGGTGAACCATTAAGCTCCAAGTGTTCTTGGGTGTAAACATTCCAGGGTTTTTGTTTCAGGGTGAACAGAAATTTTGCAAGTGGAATATTGGGAGTACAGGAATACATAAGCTCCAACTCTGCAGTGGCTGTCTGTCTGGGTGTGAGCCTTCATTCCCACATCATCAGATAAATGGGGTATCATATCTGATACCCAGAGACAGTCATTTTTTTAATAATCTTCCTCTATATGACAGAACTATTTTTTAGCAATTATGAAATGAAACAAAAAACAGTAATAACCAGAAAAGTAATGTGGATGTTGACATTTTAAAAATTGAAGTTGGCATAAATAATCATGCCAATTAAAAAACATTAAAAATTTAAGGAATGAAATAAATATAGTACAAAATGAGAAAAAAAACCCTATGGATTAATTGTGTTAATATGGTTTTTTTTTGAAAAAGGAATAACTTATTTGTTATAGCAACAAGTAATAGTATTCCAGTTTTTGTGTATTTTCAAGCCTGCAAGTTTGTCAATGGCATTGTTAAATAGATCTCTGCATATTTATGTTCAGTAAAGTCATATACGTTAAATCATCTTTGATCATAGTTTAATGAAGAACATTTTTTTCCTTTGAAGTTTGAAACATTTTTTGCATGTGAAGTAATGAATATTTAAAATAGGAAAAGGTGGGGAAGCCTGGGTGGCTCAGCAGTTGAGCATCTGCCTTCAGCTGGATTCATGATCCCATGGTCCCAGGATCGAATCCCACATCGGGCTCCCTGCACAGAGCCTGCTTCTCCCTCTGCCTCTGTCTCTGCCTCTCTCTCTCAGTGTCTCTCATGAATAAATAAATAAATAAATAAAATATTTAAAAAAATAGGAAAAAGTGTAATAATAAGTATACATTTATCAGAAATTCCTAAATAATCCCATTTTATGAAAAAGTTTCAAGAATTTCAAGTCCACTTTGTTACTCCTTTAGATGCTTGCAAATGTCTCTGCAGTCAAAAAATTTCTGCTAAAATATCTTCAGCAAAAAGTTTATCATACATTTCTGTTAGATATACTGTAAAAACTTTTGAGGCTTTTCATCTTCTGCAAAAGTCAGAAATTGGCTGAGTGATACAGAACATTGGCAAGAGTTAATCCACTGCTTTAGGATGAACTACGTAATTGAACTAACGTCAGTTCTATTCCTTCATTTTACAACCACTATTGTTTATTTAGAATCTACTGTTTAAAGACAGCCACATGTAATACCACAGGAGTAGAGACATGAATTACTGTATCATCGGAGTTCTCTGAATTAACTTCCATGAGGGATTTAAAATATCTTGTCAAGGAATAAGAAGTCCACATGTAATGATTTGAAATTAATATGTATTATTAAAACTCAACCCTCTCTGCAGCAATTATTTTAAATTTAGTGCAATAGAACAATTTTCCGAGAAGAGCATTTGTTGTTCACTAAGGTGACCCCCTGGCATCATCCCATCCCTGACATGTCACTGGGAATGGGTTTTTAGTTGAAACAGACTTACCTGAGCTGTGGTACAGCAAGTTCCATCTCCAAAGGGCATCCTGTTATAGGGGTAACAAAAATCTCCACCTCTGTCCTCGATAATGTTCTTGGTCTTGAAGCCAAGTGACCCATCTTTAGCACTTGTTTTGTTTGAGGTGGGATCGGTGTGGAGGGAAAGCTTGTGCCACCCCTACAGGCCAGTCCTTTCAGACCAGAGGCAGTGTGTTTACAAGTGAGAAGTACAGACTCTATTCGATCCCAGCATCAGATTCCCAGGTCTGTCACTGATGTATCATACGAATGTGGGCAAGTTACTGACTCTCTCTGTCCAGTGTTTTCTTGTCTGTAAAGCAGGAGTAATAATAGTACCTGCCTCAGAGATTTTGTGATGATTAAATAAGATGGTGTATGTAAAGTGTCTAAAACAATGCCTGGTACAAGGAACACACTCTTTTGTATAATGGTCATTAAGGGCAGGATAGAAATGTGCAAATTAACAGAGACAATTCTTTCAGGGGTTTAAGCAAATGTCATAAAAACATATTTCTTAGACTGATCTAAATCTAGTTTAAGTAAAAGATGGATTTATCCTATCTGTGGTATTTTTTAAAAAATGCTACCCATTCTAAATCTTGAAACTCAGGGACTAGATTGGGTCTGAGTTCATGTGATAGGTACCTTTAGTTGCACAGGAACTCCAAGTCCCATGGAAGCCACCCAATTATAAGGGATGACTTGAGTTTGAAGAAAGCTGGTCCTCTTTAAGGGCTTGAATTATTCTTTGCCACCATGCAAGTGGAGGCCCTTAACAGATTTGCATTATGGAAAAATATTTGATTCCCCTGATGTTACTGCCTAGCAATTCATCCTGACAACCAGTATTCCAATTATTTCCATCTTTTTCTACTTCTGTTCAAGAACCTCACATAATACAGTTAACCAGTAGGGTTAACAGATTGAAACTTTGTTTCAAAGGAGTTTACTTTAGCTTCTTAATTCTAGCTCAGCTTTTAACAGCTTCCAGAACCTAGCATCACTGCCACTCTACCGTATTTCCCTTTATTTACCCATTAAGGTAGTAACCTTCTTATATCTGCTCTGTCTTTCTCCAGAGCCTTTCTTTCTTTTTACCTCTAATGCCTTTTCTTCTTAGTGTGGGGGAATATTTGTCTAACTATCCCAGCGTAAGATGAAGAAACTGAGGCTCAGAAAGTGGGATGACTTGTCTACATTGACAAGTTTAGCTTGCTTCATGGCAGAACCAATCCTAGAATTCTGATTTCTAGTCTAGGAATTTTTTCCTGAGGAACTGTTGCAATCAAGTTTCAGAATGCAGATGTATCTCATTTCCTTTCCTTCACTTGTTTTTCTATACCTGGGACCTGCTTCTTACTTACCTCCTGATAGACGAAAGACCTTAAAAACTCTCGGAAATGGGTCACCTGGGTGATTCAATCAGAGTGACTCTTGGTTTTGGCTCAGGTCATGACCTCACAGTGGTGAGATTGGAGCCCTGCATCTGGCTCCATGCTCAGCACAGAGTCTGTTTGGGATTCTCTCCCTCCCTCCTGCTCATGCTCTCTCTCTCTTTCAGATAAATAAATAAATCTTTAAACAAAAACTCTTGGAAATAAGTTTCAATGCAAGTCACATTGTATGTGTGCATGCATTCAGGCATCCACTGTTGGGAGGTGGTCAGGGTGGAGAATAAAGCTATGGGTAGTATTTAATTGACAGAGGTAATTTTTTAAAAATAAATATTTGAAGATAAAGCATTTCAGTAAGTCTTTTCCTTTTAACTGGCTTCTTCTGTCCACAGATTTGCACACCACATCAGTATCCCTTTTATCACTTTTGGCCAGTGGCCCCATGGTTTGGAATGGTGATTTTATCACTTCTGACTAACATTTTGAAGGAAAAGGTTTCTGTCTTCTTTCTTACCTGTTTACATTGAACAGAGGCAAAAATTGGAAGCTAATGTGTTCTCCCTTCCATTTTAAGTTTAAAATTAAAAGTGTGCCTTCCAGATTTCACAGTAATGGGCAAGAATGCAAATAAACATACTTCAGTAGAATTCTGACAGGCACAGAGAGCATTTAGGTATAGTTCATACAAGGACATAGTTGTTTTCAACTAACCTCTACCAACTGATATAATTCAGTCTAAGGAACTTATATTATTTAAATATTTAATATCATTTAGATTTATAATTAAATATTTTAAAATTAAAAATGAGTATTACTTTTTCTGACTGTAGAGACAAGAACGTTTTAGGAGGCATGCCTATAGGGAGAAAATTCTTCAGGAAACTTGCATAGAACAAATCCTCTTTGTATGCAAACTTTCAAGAAACTGAGGAATCTAAATATGCCTAAGACTTTGTACATCTTTTTAAAATTTCATAGATTAGACAAATACATGTATAATAATTAAAGAAAAAATTCAAAGTAGAACTGATTTATGTCACTGCTAGGCCCCAAACCTAGAATTCTTGAAGAATAAAGTTTAGGTCAATGATTGGACTCATGTCAGTTTGGCAAAATGTGGAAAAAATTGAGATAATATGAATATCAATTGTCTTTGCCTCACGCACATTTATTTCTTCCTGCTATCATTTAATTCAACTTTATTCTAGACACATTTAGAGTGCCTACTCTGTACTGTATTCTGTGCCAGGTGCTCTGAATGATTCAAAATCAAATATGATGCATTTAAAACTGGTGGCAAGACAGGCCCAGTACAACTAAATGTAACATTGTTTTTATACTAGAGCTGTGAATGGAGTAAGCCAGTCTCTCTTGACAGAGAAAAGCTTCACAAGAGTGGGATTTGCTTGTGGTAAAGCAGGGGAAGGTCATTCCAGGCAGAGGGAGCAGTGTGAGCCAAGGTACACCTTGGACGGCTTAGAGTGTGTGTGGGATGGCAAGGAGATGAGGGGGGAGTTAAGGGTAGGAGAGGTGAGGGCACTTACTGGAGGTCTAACCTGCCTGTCAAGGATGCCAGCTCTCTTCCATGAGCAATGGGGGAGCGGTGATGCTGCTGCTGCTGCTGCTGAAGAGTATTGAGTGCACAGAAGGAATGCCAATGGTGTTGATTTCTGGCAGTCCCGAGTCTCCTGAGGAAGCAGATGGCAGGATTTATGCCGAGCAGAGGACTTGGCATTGAGGTTGGGATGCTGGGGACAGTGTAGTTGAATGTTGAATAGTTGCTATAGGGGCTAGATGCAAAAGGAAGCCGACCAGTAATGAGCAAGAGGACTGGTAAATAATATCCAGTTAAAGATGAAAAATCACACATCTGTCATATAACCAATTAACACAGTTATAGAAACTGTGGCAACATTCAGTAGTCAAGGTGAAGGCAGTCGGGCTGATGTTATTGATAATTGATCATTTCACAGACACATGTTGTTTGATGTCTCCCCAGTCCCTCAAATGCCTGTAGTCACTCATCTGTCATCAGGATCCACGATGAAGGCCAAAAATGTGCTGGTATGTCCTGAGGGGTGGAGGCAGAAATATTTTACCAAGAGGAGACATTACGCCTTTTTGACAAGAGACAAATGTTTCATTCAAATGCTGCATTTCGCATATTGGAAACCATAATGAATTCTTGTGCACCTCTCTGCCTAGTTCACAATGTCAAGCCCGGGCATTGAAACACCTCAGGCTTTCCTCACAAAATTAAATTTAATGTTACACCCTCCAGTAGAATGGTGCATAAATCAAGCATTTGATTTGCATGGACTATAGCAAGCCGCTCTCTTCCGGATAAATATAAACCCAACTCTGAATATTATGTCAGGGACAGGAACAAAGCAATCTAGGACTTCCAATAAAAGTCTGGTACCAAGTGTAATTCATGCTGGTATTACACTGCTCTGTGTCAAGCCTGTTATTAAAACTCTTGTTTTAACCTCCTTTTTTCATTTCAAAAGAAAATGTTTTTCTTGACCTTCCTGTATTCAGAAAACCAGTGCACAGTCAAACCAGTACTATTTATAAACTGGTGTCTACTAGTGACAACCATGGGCGTATTTTCTTTTCTATCTACACTTACCCAACAGAGAGTACAGGAAAGGGTACATATGAGTAATCAGGTGGAAAGAAACGAAACAAAGGGCATGGAATAAAATACACCATGGGAGATTAGGTAACACGGGTATTCACTAATGTTCTACCTCTGGCCATAGTCCCCAAAGAATGCTAAGACCAGACAAGTTTTAAAAACAACTGAATAGCCAAAGTTAATGCACATTCAGATGCAAAACATGCATCCAATTCAGGAAGAGTGAGTCTAAATATGCATCATTTAGTCTTGTTTCTGGCTTCTAGCATATGTTGAGTTATACATTTTCCTTGCTCATATTTTCCCCATCCCAGGGTATCTGAACTATCTTTACTAAAAGTAAAATTACTGTGATCTGAAATTGAGAGGGGCCCTAAGATAAGAAGCATTTTTACAAATGCAAAATGAGTCCACTGTAAGTCCCCGAAGAACATAAATAGATCACAGACTGGCACATATTCTACTCTACATCAAGGCCCGTCATGTTTATTCTGGAATGCTATAGAGGTATTACAAACAGAGCTTGCTCCTAAACCCAAGTGCATTTCCAAGAAAGCACAGCTGTCTGGAACCATAACCAGGTGAAGATGTAAGCCTGAGAGCTAAGCTGATGATTTGGTGTCTGCAGTGTAATTTCTCCCAGCTGTCTACAAACATCTGTTAGAATTTGGAATGCTTCAAGGTCTGAATAGGTGAAAACAGGTGTCTGAAAAAATAGATCTATGATGGTTTAAGGATAGTAAATTAGGACTCATCCACTTATTTGTGAATGGAATGCATCAATAAATATTTATTAAATGGATACAACATGCCAGTCACTCTGATAGGTACTATGAGGGGATGTAAAAATGAATTAGTTTTAGATTTTACCTCCAAGGAATTTATGTAAATATTTGAAAAAAGGCATAAGAGATATACAGAACTATCATAGAAGGTAAAAGTGTCATAAGATATATAGATACAGTTCTATGTGGCATGAGAAGGCAATTATTTTTAATTGGAAGAAATTAGGAGAAGCTGAACAGGCAGGATTTGGCCATGCAAAATAAATAGGGACAGGAAAGGGAAATCCAGTGTGGGGAGGTGGTAGGGTGGGCATGATTAAACACTCGGAAAGGGGAAATTCCACACAGAGACTGAGTAATGAATAGTGACTCATTCCATGTTACTGAACCAGTGAGTGAATGAAGATGAGAAGGAAATAAGACTGGAAAAGGTAGATGGGATGGGGGATGGCCACTGAACACTGGACTAAGCATTTTAGACTTTCAAAATTAAGCAGTATGGAGCCATTAAAGATTTTTGAGCAAGGAAATGACATGATCTAATCTATGCTTTAGGAAGATTAATGTGATCATAGCATGTAAAGTAGACTAAAGAGCAGAAAGACTGGTATTAAGGAGACCAGTTGGCCCTGGAGAGAAGTAATGAAGGCCTAAACCAGGACAATAGCACTGGGAATAGACTAGAAGGGACAGGGTATTATACTAGTAGAATCCACAAGACTTGCAGATTGGTGAGCAAGAGAAAGTTGACGGGGTTCAGGGCAGGGTACCTCAAGTATGATACTTTACCATATTGAATATCTGACCTGAGAGAGTTTGATGAAATGCAGAAGCAGGGAGTTCACATTGACCTTTCCTCACCTTTCCCACGAAGCAGTCCATAAGAGCTTCATGTGAGAGGTGCCCTCCCTAATACTTGAGAAAAGGTGCATCCTTATCTCTGAGGACAAAGACCACTAAGGAGAATCTGAGCAAACAGGCCTTGCTAAGTTTTCCTGATTACTACCATCACCTCATACTCCTTAAACCATCATATTCTTCCACTTTTCATCAAACTCAGCAGAGAATACTCAGGTTTGTCTCTTTAGGTCTTCATTTTTTTTTTTTTTTTTTTTTTTTGGTGAAGGCTCCTATGCCACATAAAATTTATATTAAATACATTTGTATGAGGCTCTCCAGTTGGTCTGTCTTTGTCAAGTGCACTTTTTAGGCCTATCCAGAGACCCTACAAGGTTTGAGGAAAACTTGACCTGAGGTTTTGACTGGGTGAACAGAAAAATCATGGGCATTACCAATAAAACTCAAAAACTTGACATTTTTTCCTTTATATTAAAAAGATAAATGCTTTTATAAAACAGAATATAATATGATTGCTTCACATCTTTTACCTGAGCTCAAAATGTAATTGAAAGGCACCTGCTAGTGTAGGCTACCTATTTCACGCAGTAATTTAGGAAGAGTTGAGTGACTTCTGAGCGAAAAAAGAGAAATAAAATGTTTTTAAGTAGTTGTTTTGGTTATAAAATCAGCATAAACCTTTTTGGCACTTATCATTCTGATTATGTCACTAATATTTTTAGAAATCATTACAGAAAGCCAGAGTTGAGCATGTCCCAAATAAAGAAAATGGATAATTTCAGGTACATTGACCTCATTGATCATGATTTAAAGATTCATACTGGAATAGAGCAGCATCTAGTCCAATCCAAGTTTATTTTGAAAGTACAGTCAGTCCACTTCATGGATAAGGTGTTTTCTAATTGACTGAAACACCAAGCAGGCTGATCTCTAAGCCAGCCTGTCAATACTCATACAGAGAAAACCAGTGCATCTCCCCCTCCCCACACCAGCTCTCAGGCCAAGTGATTAACTGCGCATCGGTCATTTAGTGTAATAAATGTGAAGTTGGAGCCATTGAGTGTTACCACAGGATTCCTACTGTGAAAATAAATGCCCTCCCACCTTGGCATGCCTAGAGAAGACACAAAAAAGTCTGCTTTGAAAGTGTTAGGGAGCAACAAGCACCCTTGTAGTTTTGAAATAGAGTCTCCTGTAGTTAATCGTACCTGTCAGGCAATGTGGAATGTGCTGCCTATTATCATCACCTTCCAAATTTGAAATAAGTCTATTTTAATGGGAAACAAAAAGTGATTCTTTAGTGTCCTGAGGATGTAATTTTCTAACACTTGACATGTACCGGCCCTAAAGAGTGTTACTTCTAGTTTGGGAAAAATCATAGGAACTCTAGAAATAGTACTATGGAAGGACTGAAGACTCCATCTTGTACATTTTTTCTTTGGCAGATAAAGAAGAAAAGTAGATGCTGTGGTTGGCAGTCTGTTTATTGCTAAACAAGTGTTACGAAGGTCTTTGTTCGCTCTTCAGATTCCTCAGCCTGTTGAAGAAGTGGGCTATATTTAATTTGTCTGCCAAGTTTCTGATTTTGTAAATTTATTAAACCAGTGAAATAGCTAGTGTAATCTGGTTGTTAATTCTAGTTAATGCCTCTACCTAGATTATTTGATCCAGATTATTTCTATTGTTGAAAGAGACATGGTTTCATATACAACGAAGCAACTGTTTGATCAATTAGGTGGTATCATTTGGGGCAGGGCATATTGAAATCCATGTCCTCACATCTTCACTTGCCAGCTCCAGAGATTTGCCTCTGACCTGCAATAAATAGTTGTGGTTCTTGAGCTATTGAAGCCTGATTAAGGTATTTGTTATGCATTTGACAGTACACAATAGTGCACGATGTCAATTCTCCACCGTCATCATCATGATTAAAAAGGGTAGAAGAGAGTGACCTCTGTGTGGGATAAGTTGTAATAAATAATAAGGATGCCACAAACCTGTAATCCAATCAGAGTTTAGGCAAAGTGAATAAAAGCCCTAGCAAGATCTCCAAACAGAAAAGTTGCTAAGCAAATGTCGCTGGATTTTCTTGTTAACCAAAAGTACTTTCTGTTGTCCAGCTATACCATATCTTCAACTGTTAGGGGATGTTGTTATGATTACAAATGAGAAGAATGCAATTTACTTCAGAGAAGCACCCCACATGACCACCTTGTTCAAGATTGGCTTATTGGAAGTTTTTTAATTTGAAAAATAATTTACGATGAGGGAGGCAATCCAGTAAAAATTCCAGCGAAGAGAAGACATGAGACCAGGATCTTGTCTTTGGAGCCTGAGTGTCAGTCAGTGTGACGTCAGATGTCCCGTCTGGCCCACTTATTCAATGAATTGTCAGATATCTCTGCTGAAGCCCACATTTTAACAATGCTGAGCCAAGCAAGAACAGGAACAAGATGGACAACTGCAGTTAAAAGACCAGTTGCAACTTTTATGAAGAACCTACCATGACCCAGGCTCTATGTTGGATCTTTTGCGTGGTAGATCTCTTTTACTGCTAACATCAACAGCTGAGGTTGCTGTTCTTATTACCTCTGTATTGCCAAAGAGAACAAAGTTTAAGTAACAAGCATTGGCTAATACGTGGAACATTTGGGCACCGAATGCCAGCCTTGTTTTCATTCTTGTTTTCCCATCTGTTAATGCTATAATGTAAATCATGTAGACAGATTTAAAAAATTGAATCTTGTTTTTTCATTGTGGGAGATACCTTTTTTTCTTTTTTTCTTAAAAGATGCCTAAAGTTAATCTGTTTATCAAATGGCTATCATCTATTCATTTAAAATGTATTTATTAAGGGGCACTTGGGTAGCTCAGTCAGGTGACTGACCCTTGATTTTGGCTCGGGTCATAATCTCAGTGTTTGGGGCTCTGTGCTCAGCCTGGGAACCTACTTGAGATTCTCTCTCTCTCTCTCTCTGTCTCTCTCTCTCTGCCCCTCTGCTCCTCCTCCTGCTCAAGATTTCTTGCTCTCTCTAAAATAAATAAAAAAATAAATAAATAAATAAATAAATAAATAAAATCTTTTCCAAAAAAAGTATTTATTAAGCATCTGCTATGTGCCTGGTACTGCTGATGTTAAGGAGATAAAGGATAAAATGTGGATCCCAACTTTAGAAAATCCTTTCTATGCCTAGTGGATTAATTTAAACTAAGATACGACAATATTTATATATCTTTTTGGCATAATCATGGTCTTCATGGTCAATATAATGATAATGCCCAACACCTATATGGAGGTTGATCATAATAAAATGTTTTCAAATGCATTATTTCATCTGTGTCTTAGATTCCCTATGAGGTAGGCAGGACCAACCCTTCCTTTAGGGTCCAGGGAGCTGATATTCACAGGTGGAATTTCCTTCACTTGGATATCCTGGGTCCAACTCCAACTCTCCTTAAGGAGCTCCAGCCCATCACATTGGTGTCTGCAGAGGTCACTCCCATTTTGTTTTTGATGCTGCATATGAAGAGAGTTATGAATTTTGCTTTACATAAATAGTAATATTTGCTTTAAAATCTTTTATTGTATTTATTTCTTCCAGACAGACCTAACAGAAGTCTCTTTCTTAACTGTGTTTAGCCCCAATGGCAGGCCCATTTCCACTCATGATTCTGGCTGCCTCCTGAACTGCAGTGTGAGCAAATGAGATAAGTACAAAATATTCCTACACCACTGGCTCCATGCTCTCCTCATATTCAATCATGAAGACTAATGAATCAGAGATGATTACGGTGGTAAAAATCCAAATGCAGATTTTTGCTGTCCTTACTAATGAGAAAAAAATATAGTAGACCATTGGCCTAAAGACTCCAGATGCGATTCCTTTGTAACTTAGAGTGCATTAAAAAAGCTTCAGTCAGCAAGATAAGTTAATTTTTTTATGACCTTTATAAACTCTTTTAGCCTGTATCTCAGGAGCTCCTCTTAAAGATTAAATTTTTAAAAATCCTTTTAGCTCAGGCCGACACAGTCTTTTTTGCTTCAAGGGCTACATCCGAAATCTATAAAGAAATTCTGTTCATGACAATTATTGTCAAAGTAATGATTAGGTAACATGTCATTTTTAGTTTTTACTGTTCTTGTCTCTACGATGGTAATCCAATAGAGCTCACTTCTTCTTAATGTAAAAGTTGAGTAAAGGATGCATCATTCCCAGTTGACTTTGCCTACATTTGCAAATTCTTGAAAAAGCAAATTGAATTGTCACTGGCAGCATCTCTTTCACATAATGACCATTGGGTTAAAGTGGGAGTGTGGGGCACAGATACCAAGATTTCATTAAAGGAAAGAAATCTTCACCATAAGAACGATAAAGTTGTATTGATATATTCTTGAGTTCATGGGTTTCAGTACACTTTATGGTACAGTTACCCAAAGGCGATGGGTGTAGTTTTTCAGGGGAAGAATGTTGGAGGAATGTGAGGGCTCTTCATTAATGGCTCCACAGATTTAGTTGTTTGCATAAAATGCTTAGTTTCTCCTAAAGTTTTTAGTTGTAGGGTATCAGTTTCTTTTAAACATTGTATTTTAACTGACTTGATTGGTGACTACAAGAGTCATCATCACAGGCATCTGTCACTACTTCTATTCTATACAAACTGCTGACCCAGAAAATCTGTGGTTGACACAATTGATTTCTCTATAAGATTCATTCAGCATTTATTTTATTTCTGACATCCACTTACAAGGTCCTGTAAAAACACAGTTCCTACATCTGTGTCAGAGAAATATAGCCCTTTATAAAAGGTGTATATCCTGAGCTGAGGGGCCGAAACAAAGCATGAGTGTTACTTAGAATGATTCATTGAAATAATTGAATTTATTAAAACATATATGAGCTTTGGAGACTAGGCTGTTGAAGACATAGTGCCAACCTCATGAGTCCCTTGCTTTTGAAAATAACAGCAACAGGAGCGTAGCAACAAATAACAATGATGATTAATAATAATAATAATAATAAAAGAGAAAAGGCTCAAGTTACAGGACTTATTTTGCATTATCAAACTTTACTCTGGATCAACTCTTAACCTTTGCCCCATGTTAGTTTCTCGCTCTCCTCTGGGAATTCCTTCTCCTAGGTCCCAGAAAGCATCTTGGTTTCAAACTAAGATATACAAATTGCATGCTTTGAATAGGTGCTTGACAGTTATCTATTACTTTCCATCTACTATCTTTGTGCTACTTAATTATATAGAAAGGTCACATAATTTTTTTTTTCAAAGCATATAGATAATTAAGTGCCAGATTCAGAATTCAACCTCAATTGTTTATCTTATAAATAAATCGACATCTTCCTTCCTCCATGCTCTAAAATCGAATGATCTGACTTGATCATGCATCATCCTATGAGTTTTGCTGAGAAATGAGCAATAGGAGGAAACATGGAGGTCTATTTAAAATTGCAGTAGTGGTCTTCACTTAGTGAATTCACATATCTAAGCTGATTAAATTATTTCCCTTTTTATCTCATTAGATGAGACTTTCAGCTTGCACTGAGTCTCAGGTCTAGTCAAGTCTACTTAATATTTAAGACTTCTCATTTTTCCTAGTAATTGCAATGTTTTATTTTCATTTTTAGTAATTTAATGGTAATATGCAGGGACCACATTTTCTAAAGAAATCTTTTTGGTTTGACATAGGACAATGTAAAGTGTTTTATTAATCATATACATGACTAGACAGAAAGCTCTTAAAGTGAATATTGTTTGTCAATTTCTTCTGGTTCTACTAAATATTATTTCTACTCCACAACAAAAATGAGTGAGTGTAATTATTTTGGAGAGGAAGCAGCATATAGGCTCTATCAAAGATGAAACACTTCCAGGGATCTTGGGGCTGACTTTTACTATAGTGCCACCATGAAAGATCTGAAGATCATTATTTACTAGAAATAAAGGAACAAGGCAGAAATCGATTACTACCACACTAGATTTATGTTTCCATTGCTCTCTATATACATCTCTATTTGTCCTAACTTCACGGGGAAGATATTTAATACATAATGGAAGGAGGTTGTTGCTTTTGATTTATTTTTTGTTTATTATTTTTGGCATTCCATGGAGAAATTCTGGAAATCAATATTGTGTGTGTGTGTGTGTGTGTGTGTGTGTGTGTCTGAGTATTCTTGGCACAGTGTAGGTTGAAAGGTTCTGGAGGGATAAGGAAACTTTCTCTACTTGCTGAGTTCTCTTTTAATAAGCAAATTATATTATGCACTCATGTAAGAGGGTTACTTTTCTTTCTTGTATGTTTTAAGTGACATTATGAGCACATAGATAATCACAACAAGAAAATACTTTGTAATATTTACATTTATAGACTATCTCCTCCTTCTCTAGAGCTCATGAAGGGACTCACTAATCCTAGCTAACTCTCTTTCAGCAATTTATTAGAGAATTATGATATATCTTAGGTCTAAGAAGGCACAAATACAGAAATGTTATGAAATTTTAAGTTTACTTTGGGTAAAAGATTGGCTGGTAATGCATATAAGGTAATATGGGCTCTGTCTTTACATACTTTAAAGTTAAGCATTTGATTTGAAAAAGGCAGATTCATTCATAGAGATGAAAACATATCCCTTCCTTGATATACAGTTTCATGGTCTTGATAAATTGAGTTGACTGACTCTCTGTTTTCATCTCTGTGAATTTATGACAGGTGAAGAGAAATCTAGAAGGACAGAATACATATAAAAAGAATAAAAATAATAAGACCGTTCAATGTTATATAATGGTAAAAGAGAGTAGACAGGTGGAGCTGGAATACTTTTAGAGGCCCTTGAAAAATCCAATGGAAAAAAAATATATTTGAACTGGATTGTTTCTTTTAAAAATACTAGAATGACATGGTTGAAAGAGCACAGATTAAGGCCCAACCTGCATACAGTAATTTCTGAGAAGTAGTGAGGTCAAGTGTTGACACTGAAATTTTATAAATGAGAAATCAAATTCAGAGAAGCTATATAATAGTATTAATAGAGACATGAAATACAGATTTGGGGAATTGGTAACCGGTAGCAGCAAGTATGTTCTCTTTTTGGATTTTTTTAAATGTTAGATATAAAAGAACAAGCTCTTTACTATAACTCAAACCCAGAACCTCCCATGTCATAACAGGTATGAGAACTGTGGGTGCTTACCAAATGGTTTTGACTTAACTTTGAAGTTTACTTCTCATGGAGTTGACCTGACCTAAAGAGTTGATTTCACCTTATTATGGAGCTTTCTCATGTTGAACCTCTCTGCCACCTCTGGGCCAAGAGCCCTTGTAAAATCTGCTACCCAAGCATAAACAAACTCTTATTCTTGGTTAACTCTAACCAAGATGAGAAAGCCTTGGTTTTAAAAATCAGGGTAACTAAATATTAAAGACAAAAGGAAAATAAAAAAAAAATTAGAAAGATGATTTAAAAAAGGGGCAGCCCTGGTGGCTCAGTGGTTTAACGCCTGCCTTCAGCCCTGGCGTGATCCTGGAAACTCAGGATCGAGTCCCACGTCAGGTTCCCTGCATAGAACCTGCTTCTCCCTCTGCCTGTGTCTCTGCCTCTCTCTCCTTCTGTGTCTCTCATGAATAAATAAATAAATCTTTTTTTAAAAAAAGAAAGAAGATTCTAAAAAGAAGGGATTTTTATCTGATCATCTCTAACCTGTTCCCAAGTTGTAGATTTTGCTTCAATATCTACTTTGTCTTTTAAAACAACTACCTCTAGTCATAGAGGGTAAGTGCATCTTTACTTAAAATTTTCCTGACATCTTGTTTTTCCAGCTGCTAACTTATTTTCATCTGGCAGGCCCTATTGTAATTTCTACCACCCAAGAACTGGTTCTTGGTACCCCCCTTTTTGTTTCTGGTCCAAAGCCATAAAAAAATTCAAATTGACTCTTCCCCCTGAAGTTCTGTTTTTTGTCTGAAGACTTACCTCACTCATGGATGCTTGCTAGGAATATAATTACTGATAATTCCATAACAATACACTAGACAATAAAGTTAACATAAAGAATAATAGGAGAACATATTTTTTCCTACACTGTGCCAGTGTGCTAAATATAGAGGTCCAAAGAAAATTAGGAACATATATTTAGAATTCAGGAAAGGAATTACATATTTGGGACCTGTCAACATATAGATATAAGTCAAAGTGATTGACATGGTTAAGATTTCCCTTGGAGAGGATTAGTAATAAAATTGAGACAGAGGACAAAATCTTGATAAATAACAGTCACAGTAAGGATAAGGGGATTTAAAGAAGAAGACCGAAAAGTGCATTGGAACAAGTAGCAATATTATAGAAATAACATGCTCTAAATGCCACATTGAGTTAGGCAGGGTTAGGATTGAAAATATTTACTGGGTTGGCCAAATCCTCATACAAGGATTTGGTAATCCTTGTATGAAACAGTTTCCAAGGCTAGGTAATTGTAAGTTTGTCTGTGTATTCTTAAAACATGGCAGCTACTTGCACTTGTAACTCTCTTTACCAAAGTGACTCCTTTGAAACTCAACATTTTCAGCCAAGATATTCCTTATCCAACTTTTCCAACATTCCTCCAAAGTTAGTGCACTTTTTGAGAGGTGGTGAAATCATGTTCCCTTTATTAAAAGTGAAGGAAATAATTGGGTAAGAATGATTGATATGCTTTATGTTGGCAATTGTAACAAAAACCTTCACTGAATTTTGAAAACCTTGCCCACTAAAATCGAAGTGGCTTGAGGAGCAAAAGTTTGGAATACGAGTGTGGCATTCCACGGCCAATTTTTCAGTTTAGCCTTGACCCTCCCACTGTTCCAGTTGGCCTGCACTCCTCTGTAGTTGGTCTTCCTCACTTCTGGAACTTCCAGTGATTCTGGCTAAGCTGTCTGTTTCATTATCCATCAGTCCCTAAAGTTTTATTTGTATACCTATAGATACTCTTTATATGTTATATTTTTGTCACAAATATTTAAAAATGCTAGCTACAAAATACTAAATATGTGCTAAGTGTCATATGTCATGATAAGTACATTATGTAGCTTATTATATTTGACACACACACAAAAACAATACCCTATGGAAAGTGTTATCCCCATTTTATCCATCAGAAAACTGAGACTCTAGCTCACGTAGCCACTAGGTGGCAGGACAAGGGCTCAAATCTGGCTATCTCTGGTGTCACGATTTTTGCTCTTAACTACTGTTTGTACTACTCCTTGGTTATTTGTATGATCAGCTGTTAATACATTATTCCCTACAGTTGCAAGTTGTGGTGCTTGACTTGTGATTATTCTGCCTTCAAATCTGGTGCAAATATAAATTTGGGTATAAAATGTAATTGCAATTTGTTCTTAAACTGTGCAAGCGTCTCCGTTGATTTTTTTTTTTTTAAGATTATTTACTTATTTATTCAGGAGAGACACACAGAGAGACGCAGAGGGAGAAGCAGGCTGCATGCAGGGAGCCTGACGTGGGACTCGATCCTGGGTCTCCAGGATCAGGCCTTGGGCTGAAGACTGGCACTAAACCACTGAACCACCCGGGCTGCCCTCCTTTAATCTTAATAAATAATTGATATACTTATTAAGCAATCTTAGATACTCTATTATTTTTTGAAATGTCAAGCTAAGAGTAGTAGGACATTATATGATATATGAAGACATTCTGGAAGTCAAATTCTAAATTCAAAACATTCACATATTTTAAGGAACAAAATAACAATTACTAGTATTTTCCTCAGCAAATAGGAAACTCTAAATTCCTTCTGTTGTTACTTATATTACAATGTATATGATTCTCTCCAATCAGAAGCTTTAAAAAAACCAAATACACTTTAATATGCATTGGAATATATTGGTTGTGCACCTTACCCCATTTTTAGTACTGAAGTAACTCAGTTGTCTATATAATAAGATCCCATCATTTTCAAAGCTGTGATTTAGATTTTCAATGAGAGAAGTTAAAAGGTTTTAGGGAAGAGTGATATGTTAAATACATCCGAGTAATGAAAATGGGGAATTTTAAAAATTTAAAAATAAAATAAATTTTAAAAAATAATTAATTTTTAATTTTAATTAACTTTTAATTAAAATTAAAAATCAATAAATTAAAAAAATTGACTTAAAAATGCCCCTCATGTGGAATTGAAAGATAAGGGTGTATTTGTTGGAAAATAGGACTTCATAGGCCAAATGCCTAAGTCATAGCCAAAGCCTCAGTAGTTAAAGAAAGACTGTTAAGGCAGAGTGTTGACTAGGGTCCTGCTAAATAAACACACATACACATGCAGATCTTCCACCATCCTCTGCATGGTATCGAGATCCATCTATTAGGAGTGCTTTGCTTCTCCTTTAAACCATGTAATCATAGTGTTGAACACACATTAAAAGAGCCTTATATATCTTAGTCACACACATAAAAGAAAAGTTGCCCTGCCTTTATACAGAATCAATAGAAATTGTCTTCTGAATAAAAATCAGGGCCTTCCAGGAAATAAGATTTCTTACCCTGCATTCACTTTCTTCATATCATTCTTCATCAAATCCCTGCACCTCCAACTAAAATTATAGCTATTTCTCAGTCTATAGTACATATACTCTCTTAAAAAATCTTTTCAGGTCAGTGGCAGATCACCAATAGGACTCTGATAAGAGCAGAACGACTGAGCATTGAACCCCCCAAAGCTCTGAAACTCACCAAAAAGGGACAAATAACAAAGCCCAAGTTTTCTTGTAGAGCATGCTGATGGTTATCGGGGGGGGGGGGGGGTTTGAAATAAAAGCACTGCATGGGGCCAAAGTGTATCAGCTGTGTGGATAGATGATCTTTTATTCTAGTATTCTGAATACCCTGCCACTTGTCAAACTCCCAATATATGTGGACAAACGGGTCAGGTTGTCTGTTCTTTTTCAGTCTTTGGCACAATGTGGCCTGTTTTCAGGGTGTACAAACTCTGAAAACACTAGAATTGAGCTCCAACATTTATCAATAACACTTTATAGCTGATATATAGCTTTCTGGAAAAGAGTAGGAATCCACTGAAGCCTTACAATGCAGCTCCCACAAAGGTTTGCTCCAGGACTGGGATCAATGTCATCAGTGAAATTTATGGGAACGCCATGAAACTCTCTGAGATGCAATGTCATTCTCCGCAACCTTTCTTGGATCCCATTAATTATGGTCTAATAAGGTCTTTCCAGCCATACAAAAAGGTTTTCATTCCTTCCCTGCCTCTCTCAGGTATACTTGTATGAATAAAAACAGCTGTTTCTTTATCCTAAGCATGGCCTCCTGAGATACATCTCTAATCTAATGGCTTCCTCAACATACTTATCTGGGTTCTGGTAAACCTCTGGTTTCCCTCACTGGTTCTGTTTGCTCAAGTGAATCTAAATGGCCCATCATTAACTCCTGAGATCTCTCTGAGGTAAAAACAAGCAACAACAACAAAACTTGTCTTCAAAATACTCTCTATTTCTTGCATGTTGAAAATCTATAAAATGGACATACATGACTAAATATTATGGCAGCAAAATATGTTTAGGGAAACAATCCAAGGCTCTGTAGGAGAGGAGTAGATTGTGGTATGCTGGATATGGGTTTGCTCTATATTTTTCGCCACCTCAATAGGGGTGAGGGTGGGGTGCAGAACTGTGGGTCTTTGGACCTTTGCCTCTCCTTTAGATCAATTCTAGTTCGTCTTGGTGATGTTCTCAAAGTTGACTTCAATAGTACTTAACTTATGAAAGGCTGTCTCTTTGAGAGGTAGTAGGTCTGTGGCTCACTCTTAGGGAGTCATTATGGGATTCTAGTTTCCTTAAAAGAACACTCAGTCATTAAGGGAAAATAGATTTTACTTCTATGATGCACACATAAACTCAAACATATCCACATTTATATATGCATTTGTGCTTGCACATACATACATATCCACATACAAATGTGTGCATGTATTTCCATGAATTTTAGGAAAGGTGTTTTAGGAATGTTACATTTTAGGAATAATTCATCATTACTTGTCATGCTTTTTCTCTGGATGAATAATGTTTTATTTTCTTAATGTGATCATCACAGCCTTAGCTCAGTAATGGGCTGCAGACAGAAGCCAGGCTTCCTTCTATAACTTAAGTCACATGTTTGATACAAAAAGAAGTCCTATGCAAAGCAGACTTCTGGGGTAAAGCCTGCTTACAAAGAAAACCTAGAGGGAAAGAAATGGGATACTTTCATTTTATCAAGGTACCGTCTGGCCTTTACTATTCTTAGGTATCCTGAGTAACCCATGGTCACTCTACCATGGGTCGGTCTTCTACTTTCACCATTAGTAATTTTGGTGTCAAATTTAAGACCGTAAAATCCTTATTAAATGACATAAGGGTGAAGACAGGTGAAACAGCCTAAGAACCTAATTAGTTTCCTGGGGCTGCCATCACAGATTGCCACAAATTAGGTGGCTTAAGACAATAAAAAATCATTGTCTCTGGAGGATAGAAGAATGAACTCCATGTGTCAACAAGGCCATGCTCTTTCTGAAGACTCTAGGGGAGAATACGCTCCATGCCTTCCTCTCAGCTTCTGGTGTTGCCCACAGTCCTTGGTAATCCTTGGCGTGTAGACACATCTCTCCAATCTCAGCCTCAGTCATCACATGGTGTTTGCTCTTTGTCTTCTTATGTTTTCTTTGCTTCTTTTAAAGAGACAATTTATATTGGATTGAGGGCACTCTCCACTCCAGTATAAACTCATCTTAATTAATTATATATTCAAGAAACTTATTTCTAAATAAAATCACCATCTGACGTTACAGAAAAGGCAGGAATTTGCTGGAGGATGCCATCTAATAAGTTAATGTAATAACCTGTTGCTACTTAAAAGAAAAGACAAAGCAAGTAATGAAGGGGCAAAGATGGGGGAAATAGAAAATAACCAGAGCAGTGATGTTCAGTGCAGTAGCCACTAGCCCCCTATGGCTATTTAAATTTGAATAAATTAAAATGAAATAAAATTTAAAATTCAGTGTTTCAGGATCACTTGAGAGTCACATGTGGTTAATGACAATTCTATTAGCGCAGAAATAGACCATTTCCAACTTTGCACAAAGTTCTTTTGGACAGTGCTGGTCTTGAGCACATAATGAGTAGGAGCTACAGTGGAGGTTCTCAGGAAAGGTAAAGAGGGAGAAAATAAGTGGAGTAATGTGCAGCAAGTTGCAGCAGGTGAGGGGAGGGAAAGGGAAAGGGGAGGTGAATGCAAATAATATTATTATATATTATTATTTTATATTATTATAATATTATTATAGTGCTTCCTGGCACAACCCAACTACTGGATGTGGCTCTCATCTCTTGACCTCTATATTTTGCCTTGCAGAGAACAGGTACCCAATATTTGTTGAACCATTGAAGAAAAAGGTGACTACTTCAATCAGTAGAGAATGTTGTTCAGACTGGTAAAGCTGCTGACAGAAAGGTAGGATTTCCATGAAGGCTTCTGGGAAATAGTGCTTTGAGTATTAGCAAATCTCTACACACTGACCTTCACTTAAAGCCAGAAGACATTTGCTTCTCATGCCTTACTCCTTTACCAGCACCATCTGCATTCTGCCCCAAGTTACTGGGTTCCCCAGGAATATACAAAGCTGCCTTCTCTCTTTCAAGGAAGCATACGGTGGCATTATATTTCTTGTGCCCTTTGTATTTGTACTGGTTCAGCAATTTCCCTGTCAACTGCCATTACGGTGCACTAATACAAAGCCACCAGCCACTACTGTGCATGTCCAAAGCCCTGTGGCAAATCCCTTCCTGACAACTTTTCCTCTCCCTACAAGATGGGAAGAACAAATTGCAATTGGGTTTGAAAGGGATGGGTAACTTACCTGGTCTCAGGGGCTTTGACAGCCTCCTGTTGCCGTACCCACCAACTGGAGGGCTGACACAGCTCATTTCCCAAGCCTAGATTTACTGTGATCCCTTGTCACAGCTCTGTGATGAAGGAGGAGGAGAGGGAATTTTTATCAGTGCAATGAGTCCTGGTTGTAGCTTCTTGTAGTGACCCTCCAAAACACACACACACACACACACACACACACACACACACACACAGTGTTGATCCATTCCTAACTATTGTCATCAATGTAGATAATAGTCTTTCTATATATCCCACAGCAGATTTGGAAGATCTACCCCTGAGTTCCCCTATTTATTTCTTTTAGCTCAATTTTTATTTTGTTTTAGATACAAAGAGGAAGGAGCTCTTCTATTCAACATTGTGACAGAAGCATGTGAGAGGAGAAGCCAATGGGCATATTCTAAATAAATCAATCCCCAGGATGTTGCCTTCTGAAAGTGTGTTGGGCTGTACATTTTTAATTATTTGCCTGCAAAGAATGGTATGGTGGAAACACTATGAATAATGAGTAGCCTTGCATATTTATTGAATAACCTATCCAAATTCCAAAAGGTAACAAAAGACTTCTAATTTTCACTTTTGGGTAGTAAAACAAATTCTATGAATTAAATTCAAAACATTCCCAAATAAATATCAGAAAGGGAGACAGAACATGATAGACTCCTAACTCTGGAAAACGAACTGGGGGGGTGGAAGGGGAGGTGGGTGGGGGGTGGAGGTGACTGGGTGACAGGCACTGAGGGGGGCACTTGATGGGATGAGCATAGGGTGTTATTCTATATGTTGGCAAATTGAACACCAATAAAAAATAAATTTATATTTAAAAAATTCCCAAATACACTGACTAAAAGGAGATTAATGGTTACCTGGGGTGAGAGGTGATGTAGGGGTTGGGATTGACTGTAAAGGGGCAGCATGAAGGGTAAAGGAACTCTTCTGTGCCTTAATTGTGGTGGTGGCTTGCATGAATATATGTAAGTACCAAAAGTCATCAAACTGTACACTTAATATGAATGTTTTTATTATATGTTAATGTCTTAATTTAAAAATTAATATAAAACTGCAAAAATTTTAATTGCAATATCTAAAATGAGTTAAACAATGAAGCCTGGAAAACTGATTACCACAGGGTACATTTAAAAATGTAAATGCCTATAAGTAGGTGAGAGTTTTCCGTATGAAATATTGTTTAGGTGAATCCAATACCATACATGGATGGTAGAATTATTAGTCTTTTCTGAGCATTCAGAAGTCTATCCTTCTCCGGTCCTTTGCAGTTAGCTGGGGCCTTATAACTGGTTCACTACCAGGGAACTAGTAGTATAATTGACATCCGCACAGGAAAAAGCCCCACATGACCCTCCAGTTCTCTTGCTTTCCCTCTCAGCAGTACAGGAAGCCACATGTTGAGATGGAAGTGTCACAAGAAGATAGACCACTCTCAGCTAGGAACACTCTGTGACAACGTAGGATGGGACCCCTTTGCCAAACTGCTTTAGACATGTGCACGAACAAAATTGAACTTTTTGTGTGTTAATCTACTGAGATTGGAAGGTTTATTTGTTATTACAGTATAACATAATTTGTGCTGACAAATACAATATATTGCCATGATTTCAAAATCCTCAGAGTTTAATGGCCATGGATCCACTTAAAGTCTGCCTCGCTGGAGAGCATGGATTTTGATAAACACACTATTGTAGTAGGCATGGTTGATAAAAGAGGAATTCAGGTGATGGCTTTCTACTTGGTAATTCACACTTGAGAAGAGAGAGACTGGGCAATAGTAACCTGAATTTTATGAATGAATTCCTGTTCTTACTATCTGGGTGCTCTGGGATATTGTGAGATTACCTACTGATAGCCTCATCAGAGACAGAATTCACTTGCAGATCCTGGAATTCTAGATTATAAAACTATGGGTGCTCCCATAATAACACAGAATATATAAGACAGAGCAGAGAGTTTATTGACTGGCCAAGGATTCAAGTAGAAGCCTGCCTGTTTGTCCCTTTCTTGCCACCTGTGTGTTCTATGAATCATACCTTTACTACTACTTTGTTGCCTTTTACTGTTTTACATTATATCTTTAACAAAGAGGGTCTAGTTTCTTACTAAAAAAATGAATTCTTGGCCCTGTTGATATCAGTGCCTGATTGTTTACTCCAAAATTTCTATGTCAGCTAGTGAAATCTCTTTTGTACTATTAAAATCTACATGACTATCTGCAAATATTCAGATGTTTTAAAATAATTTATTTTGGAAGAGGCACTGGCCATATGGGAATATAACTAAAGAGCCAGTTCAACAAATCACTCATCGTTGTAACTCACAGTATGGCCAATAAGAGTGTATTTACCAGAGGGACATGGACGAGTCTGTATTGGGTTTCCCTCCAATACAAGAGTGGAAAAGGATAAAGTCAGAGGCAATCAAGTGGAGAAAAATACTTTTCTAATGAGTGAGAGGACAGTTTTATAGTTTCATGCTATTCATAAAGAAATACACTATGTGGTGGTAATCATTCTGCTTTTGTCTCACAAAGAGAAGCAGGAAAGGAAATGGAGAGATTGTTCTCTTTTTTCGTAGAATCCCTTTTCATTATGGGTGAGATAGTGAATACTACATGACTAAGAGAGCCCATGGCAATTAAGATTTCATCTTGCCAAAGTTGAAGCCATTATCTGGAACAGGAGAAAGAAACCTGAGAGCGGTTGCAGTAATCTTCCCTTCTACTGCCTCGCTGTAACAGGGACCCAGGACACTGCAGTATATCTGCATTTATTTCTATATTCCTTCTGCTCATGCAAGATCTTGAAATAAGGAATTGGGATGCATTAGAGTTCATAGACCTCTGGGACTCTTGCTTTAACTTGTTCTTCTGGTGTCACTCCCTATTTAAGTGGTCACATTATGCTTAGCATAATGTGAAACACATTTACAGCAATCACTGAGTTAGAGTTTCACTCTTGCTTGAACATCATATTACTAATATTACATACTACCCCCTAAAGACAAATCATCAGTACTTGTAAATTAGGCTAAAGTTATGTGGATCTCAAGTACAGTATACTCAAGGGTGAGAATAAGTTATACTTTGGTTGGGAGAACAGGGAGGGTGGTCATTGTAGGTTCTTCCTCAAAGTTGAGCCAGGAGTTTTTTTTTTTTAAGATTTTTAAAAAATTTATTTGAGAGACAGAGAGAGAGACAAAGTGGTGGTGGTGTTGGTGGTGGCGGGGGGGCTAAGGGGCTCCTGGAAGAGGGACAAGCAGCCTCCCCACTGAGCAGGGAGCCCCATGTGGGACTTGATCCCAGGGCCCTGGAATCATGACCTGAGCTGAAGGCAGACATTTAACCAACTGAGCCACCCAGGTGCTGCAAGAGTTTGTCTTTTGTTAATAAATTTACGATTCATACAACAAAGAAAAAATGAGAAAATCATTAGGGCCTGTGTTGTGAAAAGTAGGTAAAGATCATACAAGTAGGGGTGGGAGTGGGAGGAATGTGGAGGTGGCAAGAAGGCCTCCTTTCAGCTGTTTAAGAATACAGACTGTAGCAGACAAACAAAACTGAAAGCTAATTTTCAGTATTTTATTGTAATTTGGGAGGGAGATCCTGGAAGGTTTCAAGGTAAGAGAAAATGGATTTGGGATAAATATAAAAATTAATCATCTAAGTTTAAAAAAAGCAATCAATGTGTTTTAAAGTACACTGCCTTTACCATTTTCGTTAGGTACCCTAAGCAAAAGTTATAAAGGGTTTTCTAGCTTTACCTTGTTAAATTAATTAAACAATGAGGGCATTAGACTGAGGTCGTTTTAATGCCTTTAGCAGCCTACATCACCAAGCCAAAACCAACGCCTCTAAATGCTTCAAAGTTAAGAAATTGAAACCTAAGTATAACCAATCACAAATAGCCAATTAAGTTTTCCCAAATAATGCAACCACTTAAATCAAATAATATCCTTGCTTTCCTTCTACCTCATCTCTATGAAAGTCTTGCTCCCAACACCTGTTGGTGGAACACTTCTAACCAGTTCCCATTTGGTGCTGCCTGATTCAAACTGATTTTTGCTCAAATAAACTCTTCAATTATTCAATATGCCTTGGTTTATCTTTTAACAACTTAGAGCCTCAATTCCTCGGTCTGATTTTTCTAAGAAGGTCTTAGTTTAATCAACTGAATTCTTCCAACAAGAGCTTCTCCTAACCTTGTGTTGGGGGAGAGACACTCATTTTCCCTAAATCCATTGAGGGAAGCATCTATCTTGAGTTTAGGATATTTTGGGAAGTCTCACTTGCAGAGTTTTAGATGTGCCTTTGACCTATTGTGCTTTAATTTTTAATTAGCCTGGGATTTTAATCAGCCTGGAAAATGGCAACTTGTTCTTAGTCTAAAAATGAAAGGGATGAAGACTATTGTTCAGGTTCGGGAAACCATGTGGTGCCCCCTTAAACCTCTTTTGGTCACAACTACTTCTTAGGCAGCTTCTTATCTGACACTTGGTGCTTTTTTTCCCCCTGGCCACAGATTTTTAATACACCGTCTCTCCCCATTATAAGCTGCTCCCACCCATATTTCAGGTTGACCACAAAATGGGAGAATTCTTTTCTCTCTCCTTGTCATACTCCACAGTAAGTATCCTGGACTTCTTCATTTTAGAGTTTTACTTTTAATCATGATGAAGAAATAGATGTACAAACTTGGACAAAACATAGCATTATTAAATCTTATCAAGTCTTTGTAATGCTTGTTCCTGGCCTGTGGATCAACCCTTGATTTCTTTGTTGCAATTGCAGAAGCATCTGGTGTGGGAAGCCTCTTGATTGTCTTCAAAATCTGCCTATCTAGGGATGTCTGTGGTAGCCCTAGCAAGGTGTGGGCTTGTACCATTCCAGAGCCATTTTGGTTCTTTCCAGAATCTGCATACCACTTTTCCTATCCACTCGGTTCCTCTGCTCTGACAAAGGACCTTGTGAGGTTGGCTTCTAACGACCTCAGCCATTCTTGCAGCCCTTGTCAATGCCTCCTTGTTCTTTTGCATGTCTCTTCTACCTTTAGAAATTCTCCTATGTTTCAGGCCATCCAGTGCTTGTCCAGAAATCTTTTTTGCTAAGTTTGCCTCACTCTGACTGGCTATCATCACAGCATAATGCATTGACCAGGTAGTGCAGACCAAGCATTGGGCTAGGTGCTTTACACCAGTTAAAATGTCCTTTTGATTTTGCTTGCTGTATATTCTGCAGCTTGTTGAGAAGGCTGATGGTGCCCTTAGTATAAGCAAACTTTTCCCATCTGTTATTCCAAGCAAACATTTGAGTGTCATCTTTGGATTGACTGTGTGATCCTAAAGTCAGTTTTATAGCTCTGTGTTTGCCTCATATTTTCTCATTTTCATAATGCTAGCAGAGTTGTCCCTTTTCTTGTTCAAAGAGCTCACACAGTTTCTTAGACTTTTCAGTGAGTTTTGGTTTCTAATTCAAGGGAAACCACCAGTTCATAGGGTCCTCAGAGAAATACCCTGAACCCATCGAGTGATTTAGCTCACTGGTTCTCAAACTTCACTGTGCATGGGAATCATTGGGAGAGTTTTTGTTAAAAATGAATATCCTTGGGCTCCACTCTGGGTTAATTTTATAATTAAATATGTCCAGAGTTAGGCCTAGGAATTTGTTTTTAACTCCTACCCCCCCCCCCGCCCCCGTGACTTTGCTGTAGGTGATACGGGACTACTTTCTTGGGAAACTGATTTGACTTTCTTGGTTCTGGTGTCTACTTCTGTCGACTACCTTGGGTTCCTTAATGATCACTGCTTCTGGTGTACCCATTCAGTTCAGTTAGATAGTACATTTATACAGGCCAGTGCAGACATGTACAAACTACTCTAGGCATAATTTCTGCCAAAGAAGAGAAGACTCTCCCTCCTCCTTCTCACAGATATTTTCTAATGCACACTCAAAGAGCTAAGTATCTAGAAATGAAATAAATTTTTTAAAAAATTTGAAAGGTACTATTCACATCAGCAAATATTTATTTTATATATTTTAAAATATAGAATGTAAACTCATTCAGATGGTTTAGCTACATACATTATGTAATTCAGAAACACGAGAAAGTACAAAGAATTATATAAAACACATTTGAATTGACACCTCTGTATTAATATTTGATCACATTTAAAAATGCCCTGAACCCAAGGCAGATGCTCAACCACTGAGCCACCCAGAAGTCCCAATGTCCATTTTTTAAAACATTTACCACATATGTCTTATCTTTAAATAACAAATAACTTGCTTTCAACACTTTTAAATTTTACATAAATGATATATACTGTATGCATACCTTTGCGGATTTTTAAAAATCAACATTGGTTTTGATATTCATTATGCTGCATGTAAACCTAATTATTTCAACTTCTATGTAGTATTCTCTTTTACAGATCATGACTTATCATTCTCTTATTGATGATCGTTAGGTACTAACTTTTTTTTTTTAGCTAATATGTTGTTGAATCACATAAGTATGTTAGCACTGCTTTCGATTATAGCACCTAGATGTGACATTGTTGTATTATAAGATCTGTGCATTTTTAATTTTAAGAAATTGTACGCTTAAAATGTAGAGCCAAAGATAATAATCACACTAAATTTTTATTATATTTTATTAAAAGTTTACTTTGAAACACCTATGTTTTGCTAATTTTTTTTAGATTTTATTTATTTATTCATGAGAGACACAGGCCTTGCTAATTTCTATTCCATCTACTTTTCATTCTGTCCAGAAAAGTCTTTCAGAGTTTTAATCAATGGGGATGTATATTTTTTATTCTGTTGGAGTCTGGGGTTCATCTGTCTGCATCAAGCTTAGAGTCTATGGCTCACCTGATGGAAGGTATTCGCCATGGGTTCCCTCTATTGGATGTCGCCTGGAGATGTGACTTCTGCGATTCCTGCCTCACAGATGGGTACCTGCATTCACATACACACACACACACACACACACACACACACTACTCACTACTCACTACACACAGATGTATGTAGGAGAGAGGGAAAGATGATTAAAGGAGGGAACTAAGCCAAGAAGTTTTGCTAGTGAGAACAAATTCATCAGTTTGAGCATTTTACCTAATAGTACAGCAGGTTGTTTCTGAACTGTGAAAATGAATCAATTAGGTCTTTAGGCTGCTCTCACTACATGTAAATACAGTGGCCATTTATTCACAGTCCCCTGCTGAATGGTCTAAAAGTGGAAGAAAGTATGAAGGAACAACCAATCTTAATAAAACCAGTCTCCAGCTCATTTCTCCTTTTGAAAATGCTCATTATCACCCACTGGCTTTTTTCCTCCCTCTTGTTTCTTCCTCACCCTTTCCTCCTTTTCTTTCTTCCATTCCAGAATAACTTCTGGCCATGGGGAAAATGAACTGATATAAAATATGCCTGCATCTATTTCTCCAAATTGCTGTTTAAGTTCGGTACAGACATGAATCACAAAGTGCTAGCAGTGAGTTAAGGAGTGCATTCTGTATGCAGTGGGCTCCTATGAAGTCACTGATTAATATAATTAAAAGCCTGAGTTAATTGCATTACTTTCCATTAGCTTTCATTGTATACCTACCTTCCAAGGACCTGACTACCCATGCCTGTGGGGCTCCGGTCCCACGTTGATCCAAGTGGGATGGCTGCTTTCAGAACGAAACCTTTCATCAATCCGCTATTAATTAGCTAAATGCCGCACCGGGTTATGCACTCAGGCCTGCCAGCCAGGCGGTAGCATCGGGAGAGCGGAGCTCACGGTGCTCTCGGCTCGTCCTGCAGCCCGGTCATTGGTATTCCAGGACAAGTCAGCTTACTGTAATTTGAAATTGGTCTGCCGTCCCATTAGGAATCTGCCCGATCGATACCAAGTGAATTAGAGTTTCAGTGATCTGATTAACTCCCCATTATTTTCTACCCTGGCTGATTTAGAATGCATGATGAGACAATATTCCAGTTTCTTTGCTTTATCCCAGTTTAAGTGAAATATAGACATGCAAGGAAGCAGTGCCTGTGCATTTGCTTTGGCTCGTCTGTAATAAAGTCAAACACGGCCAGTGTCTCCCCGTCAAGCCGGTGGGAAGGGCTGGGCGGCCTCCTGCGCGGGCGGAGCAGGCGGGGCGCTCGCTGTCTTCTCCCTTCTTGGGGGGCTCTACTTGCTGACGGGGCTCCTGCAAGGCATTTAACAGGGGGGGTCTGCCGATCCACACTAGCAGCTTTGAGACTGAAGTTCGAGGTCATGAGGCTGGAGGGCAGACTGCAGTTCCCTCCCAAAGGCACAAGAGGCTCGCGACAATAGAGTGACTAAATGTTGTACCGGTGACTGAGAACCCGCCTGCCGCCAGTCAGTCGGGCTGGGCTAAGTGCGGCCTGTGGGCCGGGGCGGGGGAATTCTTGGTGTCCCCAGGGAGTGCAGTTGGCTTCCTGTGCAGGAAGACTGTCTTCACGTCCTGGGCCCTGGCCGAGGGCTTCGGAGAAATCTGAATGGGCCTCCCAAGTCCGCGTGCATCTCCAAGAGGCTCAAAGTCCAAACTGGTCAGAAAACACAGGATCTGAAGTAGTTAAAGCAACGGCACCACATCCTTTACAACGCAGCTGTATTACTTCCTCAGATGTCTGAATTTGGTTGGCCAAGCACCATCTGGTGGATGAATAAGCACCATCTTATTATTTCTTTAAGTGTGCGATTTGTAATGGGTTTATCGATTGCTTTGATGTCACCCAAACGCTTTAAAATATAAAAGTGGTGTATATTTGAAATAGATCTGAGCTATGTAGCACAATAGCTTTCCACTGGTGATGGGAAAAGACTCAGCATAGCTTACATATGATTGTAAATAATAACTCACTAGTAAGGCTTACGCTGACTATCATCCCGTTTTCCCCTTAGGAATTGCCTAGCAACTTAGAATATTCTGTGTGGATGGGTGAGGACATTTGACTAGAGATGATATAATAAGATCTGCCAGCCAGTTATGTAAACACCTGGATTGGAAATAGAAATGTATGAGTGGAGTAACTTGACATTGACAAATGTTTGCTTGATGAGAGGTTTGGTCAGCTTAAGGTCTTATGAACTTCATTGCTATTCTCCACTATTGATTATTACTCAACTGAACATTTCTGAGTACCTTTTGTGTTTTGTCTCCTAGTTATGGTTCATGAAAGCTAATTAGAGCAAAATCATAATGAGGATTTACGAAGAAATAAAATTTGAAACAGTATGGATCAAAACAAAAAAAAATTATTCACCTTGGGTTAAAATCCTGCCGTTTACAGATAGGTTAATTTATTTGCCTCCTTAAGCCAAGGATTTTTACATCTATAAAATGGAAATAAGTTCTATAAACATTATAGGATAGTTTTGTGGATTCAATACAGTAATATATGTAAAGTGCATAATAAATGCTCAAAGCTTGTTAGCTTTCTCTTCTTTTCTCCCATGTGTTTAAAGAATCAGTGGGAACATTTTTCATGTCAATCTCTACTTTCAAATGTTCCATTTTAAAATCTTAAATTGAAAAGAAAAAAGAGTTTCAGGATAAATGAGTTGTGTCAGATATTTTTTATGCATATGATTTAAATGGAAAGTTACTGGGATATTGCCAGTCCTCGGAAATATCTCAAATTTCTCACCTGGGAAAAGTTGAAGTTACATAAAGAAATGATTCAAACTGTATCTAAATTAGACCAAAAACTCTAATTGATTATTAACACGAAGCCAACTCAGCCTCTCTGGTAGAGACAAATGCCTGCAGCAGGGCTAACAGGCTGTGGCTCAGCAAGATTGTTTTTGGGTATTTCTGAACATCACTAGTCCTTATCTTCTGACTTTATTCTGACAATAGGCCTCAACCCCTCAATGGTTTTGATTCTGTATTTCTATTCATAGATTGAAGTCAATCTCCCCTAGTGTTTCTGGTCAATTAAAATTCTCAAACTTTTATCACATCTGCTTTTATTCTTTTTGTGTGTGTGTGTGTGATTATTTTGTAACATGTGCAATGTAACATTTTTCCCCAAATAGATGTTATTTTGTTGGTTGTACCCTATTATCCCAATTTATTAACATCTTTTTGGATATATGTCATATATATAATTAATCATAAATTAACATCTTTTTGGATATGTATTGTATTATGGACATAATTAATTATCTTCCTAGCTTAGAGTTCTTCAGTCACTAATAGAACATGGTACACAGTAGCATGATACTCATTCTTATTCCAATCACGAAATTCACTCCTTGATCACAGAGTTGAATAAACACTTAACTTGTGCTAGTATCCAACCCACATTTCTCTCTGCTACTACTGTGCTGCATATCTTCCAATTGTCTCTCTATACTATATCCTTCTCCATCCTACTTTGTATCCTGAGAGGCTGGCCTATATGGACCACCTCTGTGACTATCAAGCTTACTGGCTCCTACTTTGGTTCAGCCTATGAGGTGCTGACTGAAGGTAGGATAGAGGAAGAAGAGTGAAATCATGGGTGTTTTTTGTTCTAGCTCCTTCCCTGCTGAATTCCCATTGGTTGGGTGCCTCTTTGACTCAGGTTCCTGGCTCCCATAGAGATACTTTATGCATCTCAGGATTATTGCACATTTTGTGGACTGAGACAAAATGGACAGTTACCTTACACATACAGCTATTATATTAATATCAATTTATGTCTGTTACAAATTACTGTTATAGATTTGCTGACTTGTACATAGGCAATGCATAAAAACATACATAAAATTTTATCATCTTTGGATCGCTATATTTGATGACACCATGCTGTTGCATTTTAGTGATAGTTTGAATGTTGCTTGAAGCTTGACATATAACCCAAATGTCACAATTAAGTTATTAACTGGATGGTGAAAATACTCATACTTAGCACTTACATGTTGCTTTTCATCATTAATGTGTATGACAAATCGGAGCAAATCAATAGCACAGCAGTGTATTCAGTAATGATCTTTTACTGTTGCTTGGTTCATTCCAGTTCAGAGGCCTTTTACTAGTAAGCCCATAAAACTGGTGACAAGTTTCAAGTTAATAGACAAGATTTATTTGAGTATCTCTCAGCATCCTCTCTTTACCTGCTTGGCTTCCCACTGGAGGGCAAACCCCCAATGGCTGAGATTATCTTGTATCTTTGTATCTCCAGTGCCCAGTATAGGGCACCTGATAGACATTCAAAAAAGTACTCATAGAGTGGATAGACAAATGGAGAATATAGCAAAACTATTGAGGTGGTCATTTATGTTGTTTCTAAAGCCTACTGCAATAAGTGTCTTGGGGGCTATAATGTCAGAAATTTTCAAAATCCTCTTCCATTGAAAAAGAAGGGCAGTAGTTTGAAACATTTTGAAAGCCATGCCAGTATTTATTCAAAGGGGGAAACAGCATGTACTGATGAAATGGACACTGCTCACCACATTGAGGGACACCAGAAACTGTTCCCTGCGGTCACCGCTCAAAGCAGTCTATGCTCCATGCAGCTCTACTACATGTCCAGGAGTCAGGATGCCAGAGCAGATCTGGGAGATATTTACCAGCAGTATGCAGAGCTTCCATCACCTTTTCCTTGGTGCCTTGGACATAGGGGATGGTGCTGGGTCTTTCTTGACTTTTGAAAAGAGATTCTGTAGCTTTCCAAAGAGGCAACCAGTTTCTAGCAGTGGTAGTGTGTGGCCTTGACAAGTGAGGACTGACATGTTGGGCATCTGCATCATTACTTGTCAACACCCACCTTAGAGAATAGAAGAAACGTTTTGGAACGCATAAAAAGAAGACTGTGGCAGAAGACAAATCCCAATGTGGAAAATAAGTAATTGGACAGCTCAGCTCTATGTAAAAAAAGAAAAATCTTAATGTCATTTGTCAACAAGCATGAAGAAGAGGACTGAAAACAAGAATCCAAATTAGTGTTGAAGGAGAATCAGACTTAAAAACAGTCTTTGACAGGTACCTGGTACCTGGGTGGCTCAATTGGTTAAGCATCTGACTCTTGGTTTTGGCTCAGGTCATGATCTCAGGGTCTTGGGATCAAGCCCCGTGACAGGTTCCCACACTGGGCGTGGAGTCTACTTGAGATTCTCTGCCTCTCTCTCTCCATCTGCCCCTCACCCTGCTCACACAAATGTTCTCTATCTCTCTCTCTCAAATAAATAAATAAAATAAAAATGAAAAACAATTTTTGAGACAATCCATTGTGACCCTTTCATTTTACAGATGAGGAAATTCTGACCCAAGACAGATAAATGACTCACTCAAGATCATATAGCCAAGTCTTGTTCTACTGGTTTTCTCAATACTATCTTCATTTCTACAGTGCTCAGGACTCAGGGTCTATTTATATTTTATCAGTAGTTTTAGAATTTAAAATCGAATTATGGACAATTATTCTCTCAAATATTTATTGAGAGTCATTTTGTATTAACTATAGGTGATGTGCAGATAAAACATTCCTACACTTGACTACCTCTGGTGATTGAGCCAGTCCTAAGGACAGAGGTGAGTATATTCTTGTGATAAATAGCAAAAATGAAGCTTTTCAGATTCTTTTGATTTAGAATCAACTCTACTAATTTAGAAGTAACTCAGTTTCTGTTATTAAAAAAAAACTTCCTCAATTTGGCTTAAAATAAGTTGCTTAAAAAATTAAAAAAGAATTAGTATTAACAATTCTATCCACTTATCTTCAATGACTAGTAATTTATTCTCCTATTACTATGCTTTCATTTTTACGATACATTTTAATGTAGTAGAGACCTATTTTAATTATTGTTCAATAATGGATGTAACAAGGCAGTGAAACTGAGGTGTTGTAAGAAGAGGTGGGGCTGGAAGACTTAGAGACAGAGCAATCCTTGCCAACAATCAGTAAGAGTAACAAGCGATGCTCCTGTCTAAACTAAAAGAACTATGTGAACCAGAGAAACACTAAAAAAGGGGCTGCTGAACGCTTTCTTTCCACTGGCACTGGAGAGGGGTTTCAGAGCAATATTTTTCTGGAGTGGAAAGGAAAATGGACCAGAGACAGGATAGTTTAAATGTAGCATACAGCCCTCTGGAAGGTTGGAAGGGAGCTCTTCTACAAGCTGGAGTCAGAACCAGTGGGCAGGGAATGGCCATTTGATTGGCATTACTCAGGAGGAATGCCTGGCCACTTCAAAGGGGTACCAAGTTCAGCAGAGCCTTAACAGAGTTGGAGGACTATCCTGTCATCTAGCCAAACTCTGGGGAAAAGATAAATGTTTACATGGCTGGAGTTTGGACTGTGAAGAAGTAGTGGCAAGTGATTAGGACTGAGAATTAAACAAGGTCTGGTATATAAAAGATGCTCAAATAACAATTCTGGCTTTATGAGCCAGAATTAAGGAGTTTGAATGTTATCCTGGGCCAATGGATATCCAGGAAATGACGACAAGATCAAATCTGCACTTCAAAAAGATTTGCGCTGTGGTAAATGGATTTAAGTTGGAGATTGGGAGGCTACTTAGGAGACTTTTGCTGGTGGCTACTCAATTAATAATTGGACTTTTTTTTTAAGATGTTATTTATTTGTTTGAGAGAGCAAGTGAGCAGAAGAGAGAGAGAGAGAGAGAGAGAGAGAGAGAGAGAGAGAACAAGTGGTGGGAGGGAGAGAGGGAGAAACATTCCCTGTGGCAGGGAGCTGGATGTGGGGCTTGATCCCAGGACCTGAGCCAAAGGCAGACGCTTAACCACTGAGCCATCCAGACACCCTGGAATTTGTGGGGTTTTTTTTTAGCATTTTATATTATTATACTTATATTATATTTATATTAATTAAAACAGCTCATGTAATTCTGTGGTAATAATTTGTGCTACATATATCAGATAATGTCAGGAGTGCTTTTACCATGCTAGCTGGCAGTATTGTGACATTAGAATTTTCAGAAAAATACAGTAAGAGCTAATTTGATGTATCCAAGGTACTTGGAACTATTATGGAAGGTTGGATACAGTGGGGTATGATTAAGACATGAAAATGAATGTCTTAAATGTTTTACCTAACTTAAAACCCTAAGTACTCATTCACTTACCAATCTTTCAATATAGGGCATAGATCTTTTCATTGGAGTTATCTGTAGTCTTCTTCTGCATACATGACAAACATAATGCATTTTTATGACATCCAAATTAATTTTTGTTCGGGTATGGTGAGGAATTACAAACCCTTCTACAACAACTTGAAAATTTTGTTTTGCCAACATTAAATTTGATAGCAATATTTTCTTAACTATCAGCCTTTATGGTTTTCTAAAGCGATCATATTATTATTATTTTAATGGTGTATAGAAACCTTACATCATATTGGTACACTTTTTGTTCTAGGTTTGGTTTTCAGATGTTAACTGCCAGTATTTGGTCTCAGCTGCACTGTTTTCTAGGGCTTTCTGACACCATAAGTTTGAGATGCTTTTGGTATGCTTTAGGGAAACTCTCTAAACACATGGGTGTAGAAACCTCACGTGTGTGCAAGGAATTATGTCCCATGGCAGACCTGTGATCAGTGGACCTTGTAGATACATTTTGCATGGCTTCTCAGAGGGTTCCAGGCAAATTCAGCCCCGGTGCAAATAACCAATAAGCTGCTCAATAACACATCCTATATTGCGTTTTATGCTTTTTCTGGTTCTTTATTCTTGGGATAACATTAACTGCCTGCGCGCAAATCCTTATCTGAGATTTGACTTACCAAGACACGAGTCAAACTAAGAAACATGGAAGCAACACCACTGTTTTTAAAACATATTATTTTTCCAAATATTTAATTTTTATTATGTATTAATAACAAGGGCAACTGGCATAAACAGATTTGGGGACAAACCCAACTGCCCTTGGAAAATATCCACTGCAATGATTGGGAGCTGAGGTAGTAGATAGGAGCCTACCTCTGGTGGGAAATGGGAAATCTGCTTTACAATGGGCAGGGGTAGGTATTGGTCAATCTGATGCTGCTGCTATCTGGAGCTCTAGTAAGAAGTCTTTTACAGAATGTTGTTCTCTAATTCATTAGAATTTATAATATGGCTTAGCTATCCTAGGGCAACAGTGCGAAGGAGATGAAGTTTGTCTTTGGAGGTCTTAATCTACTCCTTCCATTCTTTATCTTTCTCAGAAGTACTCTCTGTGTGCTTTATCAACATTGGTTCTCAGGAAATACACTCATTTAGTCTCAGGAATAAAATACTAATAATGCTTGATCTGTGACCATCTCTATACTACCCTCCAACATTCTCAGGAATAGTTGCATTTTTGAATAAAAATATTAATTCACTAACTATTGGTATTTAAAGTATAAATGAACTTGGAAAAGAGGTATGTTTTGAAGTTGGTGGGGAGAAGATATAGAGAGGAGAAAACTTCTTGATGTCTTTAGTAATCACACTAGGTGTTCATTTATACCTATTGAACTTTAAAGATAGTTTTGCTTAAGTGGATTCACTCGTTAATTATCGCTTGGCTTCTAAACAATTTCCTTACATAAAGTTCTTACATCCCTCAATAGATAAAAACCTCTAATATCTGCTTCTTTTTCTGCCATCTGGCTCAGAATTGATTGAAATGATAAGAAGACTTGATTTGGAAATTTCCAATAACATAGCAAATGCTTGTATGATGAGTATTATGTACCAGATGCTGTTCATTCTCATAAGAAACCTATGAGTACTATTATTATCACCTTATAGTTGGAGAAATTGAGGCACACAGAAGTTAAGATTCTTGTCTAAAATCACAGGAAGTAAATGCCAGAACTGGCATTTGGCCCTATTTTTCAATTAAAATCAAACATAAATTAGAAGATTAGAACTAAATGGAAGCAAAAAATCCTTGTAAAAATCCTGGGATTGTTGTATTTTAAAATAACTTTAGGATCACATTTGAAGGAAATCCTGGCCCAACCACTGAGCCAGCTGTTTTGGGGCTGAATGGGGCTTCAGTTTATTCTCCAAAAAGACTCCTCTCTAGAGCAGAATAGGACACAGAGCAGCTGACCTGAATGCTTCCTGTAACTACCCTCCAAATGGAAGCACAAAAACTCCAAACCTAGAATAGGGTCTGGAGCAATCCCCCAAGAATGACTGTGCTCAGAGTACATGTTCTCAAGAAAGCCAGTTCTGTGGGCTTCTGACAGAAATATGCTAATTTATACTTTTCCAATGCCACCTATGTGCCAGACATAATTTTCCTTCTGCAGCCTTATTCACGCAATCAGTAAAGCTCACATTTTAGGGATTATGGTAATTCCAAGACGTATAACTCTGTGATCTTTTCTGTAATTCTGACTTTTACTTTACAGTGATGCTCTCTTCTTCCTCCATCCTTGTCAACAGTGCTTAGCTTTATTTATTTTGATGTTTTCTAGTAAACACTCTGTGTAGTAAAGATGTATGCCTATTTTTTTCTCTTAGAAGGACTTCCAGAATCTTAGAAATTCTGTATGACAAGCTTTGGTATTGATTTTTATCATAGTATATTCCCTGAGGATTATGAAAGAGTCATTTTATAGAAGGATTAACAAACACTGCATTCACAATGATATCGTAAGTTGATTTTTCTTTGCTTCATCTCGTTCCCTGTTTTTTTTTTTAAAGTTGGCATAAAAATGTTTAAGGCTTGACTTATTTATAACAACATCTTTGCAACAGTGTTCCTAGGGTTTTTATTCTATTTCTTGTTAAATCAGATAGAGTAGATATAGTTGCCATCAATACTATAAATATTAAGCTCGATTTTCAATAGCATTAGCAAAAATTTATCTTCGCCAAATTTTACACAAACTACAATTTATTTATATTTCATAGATATTTCTGAGAAACCTTAATAGCATTTTATTAGTTAAAACTCACTCTGATATGTGGGTTCTAATAGGAAATACTGAGATCTTTACATTATTTATGCATTTACAGCTTCATTTGTGCCGCCAGTTAACCATTATGCTTCTCCAAGGTAAGTTTTACCAATCCATAGTGCATCTGGACTGTCCTCTATACTTGGCCGAAATATATGATAGAGTGGCAGCTACTTTAAAGAGGCCTTCAGTTTACTTCAGGAGAGAAGTATGCTCTCCTTTCAGTGTCCTGTCCTTAGGAGTTTGGTTTTCTGGTTGTTGGATACTCTGGATCCTTTTCAGCTAAAAATGGGTAATGTTTTCTACTCACTTTCAATTTTTCTGTCTCTGATTTTACAAATAGAAATCATTCTTGTAAATTTGTTTACAGACTAACTAGGAAAGTTTTGCCTAAACTCCCTAAAGCAATGAAGCATCAACAGCGTGTGCCTACCTTATGTCTACGCGATGATGTTAAATCATTAAGAAATGACATTGTGTACCACTGACATTGTAACCAATGTAATTGTGTCTTGGTATATGGTTTTTTCTATGTATGACAGAAGTTATAAAAACATTTAAAATATGAATGATGCAAGAGTAACTGAGATAGTTAATAAAAACAGCAGTTTGTTAATTTATTGACCCCCACAATGCTCATAAAAATATGTTACTTTCTTCTTATTGGTAAATATTTGTTTGGAACTTCGTGCACCAGGGACTGGGGACAAAGATCAAAGAAACAGGGACCTTCCCATCAAAGAATTCTCAGTCTAATCATGCTCTGTGACTGCTTCTCATCTCCAGACACTAAGGCTATCTTGTCTCCAGATAATCTTATTTGAAGATGAGACTAGTAAATTTGAGCTAAATAGTTTATTGGCTGCTTGCTGATTAGTGATAGGATTGGTATTAAGCTATTTTGAGAATTATAGACCATATTTGGTTGAGAAAAGCTCTTCAAACTGGTAGTCATTATTGGCCTATAGGTATTTTATTTGGTATCCACAGTGGGTGTTTTGTTTTGTCTATTTGCTTTTCTAAAAATATCTTGATTTGCCTCCACCTTTTTCATCAAATTTAGGAAGTCCAAGGACATTTTTTTCTCACTCCCTTCTTTTGTGACCCCAACCCATACATATGTGTACTCAGCCACATGCCTTTTTCACTGGTTCTGTGCACAGCTTTTGCATCTTTGAGAAGTCTCACAACATATTGCTGATCTGATCTCATCTTTGGAGATCTGCTTCCAAGCACCAGTGAAGGATGAAGGCCTTAAAAGAACTTTTCTTGGCATTCCTCTCTTGTCTCCAGTCTCAGTGGCTTGCCTCTTTGCCCTTGGGAAAGGCCTGAATGTCTCCAGCAACCTCTCTTACTCTTCGTATTCTATCCTTGCTTTCACTGTACTACTTGCATGCCCTTGCTGAAGACACAGCTTGTGGGGTGGGTGCAGATTTGTTCTGTGGCTGGAGCTCCTTGGAAATCTAAAGCATAATCTTAACCTGCATAGAACTACTAGAATTTGAGAAAAGTTTGACTTGTTTTTCCTTTACTGCTGCTATAGCAGATGGTTCTTTTCCCTGATACTTCATCAGGGATTAAAATAGCTGTGCATCTCCTTTATCCTAGGAAGAGCACATCACCTTATTTAGGTTTCTTAGTGCTCTCAACTCTGCAAGGGGTTAAAACAACAACAACAAACTATGATTTTGTAGCTTAGTCATCTTGTTCTAGTTACTAGGGTAGGGACAAGGGTGTCTTGTGAATTTCTAATATCCTAACCAGAAGCAGAAATCTTTTCCAGGGTTCAAAAAATTGAGTTTAGTTACCTACCAACACTAATATGTTAAGAGATTTCCATAACAATCTTATTTCTGGTTTCTCTTGATAAGAGAAGTTCTAGCAAGAAAGAGGACGCTTACATTTTCTAGCAGTCATAGCTGGAGATGAGTTAATACCTGCTCCATTATAGGAAGGAGATATGGCATTTATCTATTCCTTTAGAGGAGGATACTTCATTGTATTACCTGACACTGAGGCAAGTCAAGAAGTAGAAATATATACAGTACTAGAAATGCTCTTTTGATTAGGTTCATGTAGTATTTTAAGTCAGGCCATTTAACAAACTCTTAGTGTGGTTTCTCAATGTGACAATATTTCTCTTGATTGTTTTCAAGTACAATACCTTCCCCATTCTTTCTTGTGGGTTCATTAATATTAAGATCTATTTATGGAGCCAGACTGTCCCTTTTAAAGTAATTATCCTTCATTGAGTGAAAAGATTTGTTGAAATGTGTTATTTCCCCAGAGCATATGAGATTTTCTGACAGATTTTTCTTTTTTAAAAGACTTTTATTTAAATGTGTGTGTATAAGTGTGTGAGTTTCTTATCAATAAAAGGGACTGTGATTGAGACTTTATTTTAATTATTTGTAGGAGATGGAATAAAAGTAAGAGGAAAGAAAGTAGTGAGATATATATTTAATAAATTATCAGCAAAACATTTAAAACTTAATTAATACACTCATTCAAATTGTACTGTTTAAAGACATTCATTTGCATTACATATCAGGGTCTACTCTACAAAGAAACAAAATCACAAACTCTGCATTTTCCTTCATTCCTTTGTTCCTTCTGATAGTCATCTGCTGTTTGCCAGAAAACTTGCTAAGCATTGGGGATATAATGCAAAGCCAGACAGACCTGGTTTTTGCACTCATGGAAGTTGGGGATGTTAAATAAGTAATTACCCAAATTGTGTGAGGTCCTATGATTATAGTGCACTATGCAAGCATAGTACATGGATCTCACCAATACTGCCCTAGAAAATAGTATCTAAGTGTAAAATTGGGAAAGGTACAGAGGATTATTGTCATCGTTAGGGTTCAAAGCCCGAGAAATCATGAATTAGCTTGGGGCTTTAGACTTCCTAGGCATTTAGATTTATCAAAGCTGTATGCTGAGGGTCAATGAAATTCATTAGAGCAGGACAAGCTAGAGGTCAAGGTTGTGTTCTCAACCTCAGGTAACTCTTGATTACCCACAATTTCTAATCAGAGGCTGCTGTTTCCCAGACACGTTATGTCTTAGGTCACCCCTCCTACCAGCTCCCGGGTTTACAAAGTCTATACACATTTGATTTTTATTTATTAAGCTGCAGGTATGAAAGCAGACTATCTAGAAATTAATGATAATTCATTTCATGTCTAATTGGTAAATGACTTCCAGATTTTTTTTTCTTGCTCTTTCCAATGAATATAGCCTTGGATTTCCTTTCCAAATACATCACACATTCTTTTGAATATTATGAGTGGTAGAACATTTTTACTTGTGCAGGAAAGATTTACTTCTTGATATCAGTCAAAAGTACATAAAACCTGGATCTATTTAATAAGACAGGGTACTACTATTTGGGGGCATGCATTTGTTGCTATTCCAAAGCAGGTATAATTATAGTCAGGAGGGTGGGTCTGTGGTTAACTGCTCTGGGAGATAATTTTTAAAGAGTAGCTCCAGAAATCATTTGGCATGCAAGATTCATGAATAGTGCTCTAAGATTTTTTAAGAACAGCAATCACTTGAATATAAGTTTTTATATGTTTACTAAAAATCTACCTTACAATAGGGAACAAAAATAAAGTTTCAAAAAATATGTGTCTGATAGTTTATTTGGTAGCACAATGCCTAATATACACATGCAACAGCTTATAAAATAAACAAACTGTGTATCTTTTAGATTTTTTGTATTTCCATTGTGAAAATAACTTATCTATACAGGTTGCTTTCAGCTTGAGAATATGCTATGATTCAACTCTAAAATATGTAACATTTTCTTAAGGCACTTACAGCTATCAGTTTTGAAATTTTATATATAAAATACCTTATTATTATAAAACATACCAGAGTTATACATAAAATTTTGTAAGTAAGACAGGGCACTGGTGAATTATACATAATGAGCATTCGACTAACCTTACATAGCTATGTCAGGCTGAATTAATATTTCATTCGTTAGAAGCAAATGATAAAACAAAAAGGCATTGGCCTTGGAGCTAGAGAAACGTAAGGTAGAAACGTAAACTGGGCCTTGTTGTGCCCAAGATTGCGAATCCGAGAAACCACCCAGGAGGCGACACCGATGCAAGCGCACGAGGGTTTATTAGCAAGCTCGAGCTTGGGTCCAAGTATACCCGACACAGCAGAGCAGGGACTTGGACCCCGAGGTGGGTTACAGCTGGGTTTTTTATAGGCTGGTTTAGGGGATTTTCAGAAGGGGTGGAAGAATTTCTCCAAGTTCTGTTTACATTCTGATGTGGGGCTTTCAAGGGCATTGAGCTCTGTTCTCATTCTAATATGGGACTTTCTACCATGGGCATGGGCTCTGTTGTCTTTCTCATATGGGATTCCCTGCGAGGACAATGAGGACATTCTGCAGTTTTTCCTTTAAAGTTCAGCTCTTATTCACAGGGGCCTAAGATGGCTGTACTTGTGCTAATGCTAAACTTGAGGTGGAATGGCCTTGATTTTTCTTGGCCTCCACAGGCCTGAAGTCTGCTTAACATAGAAGACTGTGTGATCTCCCAAGTGGCAGTTGCTAGTCAGTATAAAGGAAAAAAATTAGTTTTCTTAGAGAAGGTACATCTAGCACTTTTTAAGATCTAAAATGGGGCAAAATTAAAGCTTGATAAGGAAAGTTCTAATTTTTGTTATGTGTTTGTATAAATGTGGGCACTCTGAGATTTTCCTAATGTTTGACTTCTGAATCAGCAGCATTATTGTTGTGCTCCAGGAACATAGTGTGATCACTTTGCTTTTGTAATATATCGATGTGCGAAAGCCAAATGTTTAAATTCACCTTTTTTTTTTGTTGATGGTGTTAAAGAGATAATCATCCCTAAATAGAATCTCAAGAAAGTTCTTGGGCCCTGCTTCAACAGGAGAAAGTCTGGTTTCTCTTTACCAAATCCAAGGAAAGGGCTTTTTATTGTATGAGAAGAATAACATTGCATTCCAGTAGAGGAAACAGGCAATCACCTTTTGATCCTTAATGTGGGTGCCCAAGTTTGTAAATTTAATAAAAAGATAAAAAATGTGGCAGTGTTTTTATCTGAAGCAATAAACTCTGATTAAATCTTACCAGTTTGATGCTAGCGGTCTTTCTGGGTTGCGTGAAGGTGAGTGAGAGCTTTGGACAAGATAATAGCGACAGACAAATGTGAAAGAATATGAAGTTTTAAAGAGCCTTTCAGAACACTAAAGAGTTTAGGAAATTAAAATAATCAGTATGGCTTTTCATGCTCCTGAGTAGTCTTAACTGCCCGCTTCGTTCACTTCTCTGTCATTGAGTAAATCTATCTCCTCCATTGTAATAACTGTTTCTTAGTCTGTAATGATTATCTTTCATGTTCCTTTTTATTAATATTTAAAAGAAAAGATGGGCCAGAAAGTAATATGTGTATTATCTGTTAAGTCTAACAGGGTGCCAATGAGTTTTTACAACCAACGAGACGAGCTTGGGAAAGGTAAGATGTAGACAGGAATTTAGAAGATCTAAAAATTCATTTTTGTCATTATGTTGAGCAGAGGCTATAGCATATAGGAATAAGCAATAATTACTACAAGGTGTCATAAATGTTTGGCTGTGCAGATACATCTTTGAAATATCAATGCCTAACAGTGATCCTAAAAATCAGAAATTTTGGAAGGAATGCTTTCCATAATAGATACTCAGCACAATTCAGTTTAGTTATGCATAGTTATGCATATGTCCAGAATATGGTAGGGTCTTTAGTTTGAAATATATTGCAACTAATGTTTAAATTTTCTTTAGGTCAACCCTGTTTGTTAGTTTGTATCTATCACATATACATGAGGATAACATTTTGATAAGGGAAGTGAGAACTATCAGTATAGATAGGAAACTGTGATTGCCATTACTGGGTTTGCCTTAATCACTTGTTTTGGTTAATGTGATTAGGAAATTCCAGTATTAACTAATTTATTATTTTAGCCATAGCTTATATTTTTATTTAGATACTAAGTTAAACTGGCTTCTTTTAAGGTTGCATAGTTGTAGTTATACTAAAACATATTAGTTTGGCACAGCTTCCAAAAGTGTACCCTCTGTTAGATAAAGGGTGCCATAATGGCTTCTGGAGTGATCTATTATTTTTGGCATATAAAAAGTAGTTATAATGCTGTTCTTTAAAATTTATGTTTCATAATAAAATGAATAATTCATTCACTCATCCACTGACAAGCAGAATACTTAAATTAATGTCTCAAAGTAAAAAATCAGCACCAAACCAAAAAGCTAGGGTTGGAGGTAGGGAAAGAATCCTGGCTATTAGGATATAATACATTTTCAAAAGATAACCGTAATATAAAATGAGTCTGAAAGTCATTTATAAAGAACAGGATATTAAAAGCTATAAGAAAAAAAAAGACCATTTATCTATTTGTGTACTATTTTGAAGACTTGAGCCAAATGTTTCATCAGTGATTTGGGCGCCTTCCAATAAATTGGGTGAGGGTTGATGTGAGCTGGGGGAATGGGGTGGGCAGCAATCTCTTTTTCCTTTGAGCTCGGTTTATTTAAACCTTCATTCATTAATTCAACAAATGCCTATTGAGCAGCTGATATGTATAAGGCAAGCTGCCAGGCACTATAATATATATACAAAGATATCTAAGGCATGAAATTTAGGATTTATAAGTAGAGCTGACATACCTAGGTGAACTAAAGAAAAGATTAATTTTAAAAATAATTTAAAAAATAATGAAATGAAATTTATTTATTGATGACTGAGGATGAATAAATAAATATTACTCATTGCTTCTTTTTTACATGTGCAATAATGCATTTTCATTATCATCATCATCTTGTTATGAACATAATGATAATGATAATAGCCAACATGTGTGCCCCTAGGCACTGTTCTATGTGTTTTACCCGTATTTACGCATACATAATAACCTATGGAGCAAGTGCTATTATTGTATCCATTTAACAGATGAAGAAACAGAACAGTTATATAATTTGCCTAGGGTCACACCTGTACAAAGATAGTCAGACTTACCTCCAGAACCCAAGCTTTTTGCTATTAGAAATGATATAAATGCAGGCATTGCTATCAGTTGGAATCAAGTTGGCATGAATGCCTGACAGCGTCTATTGGAGGTTAGAATTGTGAGGATGTTTTAAATTTGGTGTTTTGTTTCTTCAAAGTTGTCAGTAGTAATATCCATATAGTCAGCAGCAAGTTAAAGAGCTCAGATCTTGGTATAAGAAGGAAACAATATGAGTATGACAGAACTTCTTTTGTTTACATCTGAACATTGACCTTTACAAAGAGTTGTTATTTTCTAAAACTAATATTTATCAGGGTCAGTCTAGAGAGCTACGAATCAAATGGGTGATTTCTGGATTTGGTTCAATTACATCCGTAATAGAAGACTTTGGACGTGAGTTCTGATAGCCTGGTCATATCACTTTTCTGGACCTCATGTTTTCCCTGAACAAAATAAGGGACTTGGATCAGGTCATCTCCTGGGTTTATTTTGAATCTTATGCTCTGAGAGTTTATTTCTCTCTGGGCCAATTAGGCTCATGACAGTCTGGATTTAATTAAAAAAAAAAAAAAAGGACTTCAGTGGGGCACTTGGGTGGCTCTGTAAGTTAAGCATCTGACTCTTGATTTCAGCTCAGGTCATAATCTCATGGGTAGTAAGATCCAGCCTCAGGTCTGGCTCCCTAGTCAGCAGGGAATCTACTTGAGATTCTCCCCCTCTCCCTCTTCCCAGCTCTCTCTCTTAGATAGATAGGTAGATAGATAGATAGATAGATAGATAGATAGATAGATAGATTTTTAAGAAAATGAGATTTCAGTGAGGGAAATTGGCAAAATTCAGATAGATAGGAAGCAGCTTTAGATAAGAAGTTACCTTATTCCAATAACACATATCTGGTTAAATCAACTAGCTTACATTGAATAAATAAATATATTACATGGTATTTCTTACAGTTGTTTCTATTTAGACATAGGTGTTATTTTGTTTATTCAAGAAGTTAATAGTCATATTTAAACACTTGTTGATGGTTTCACATTTGCTAGCTCTGGCACAAAGTAAGTTTCTTATGAAGAAATGTCTAAGTTCCAAAAAGAAAACACTAAACATAGAGGACACTAAAAAGTGGCATAGGCAATATCAGATCAATTGCATGTTCATTTTCACTGCCTCTTGTAGGACATTGTAAAAAGTATAATTTTCTTATAAAGCACAGACTTGTAGGTATTTTGCTTCTAGGGATCTTCAGTATCACTTTTCTTTTCTTTTCTTTTTTTTTAAAGATTTATTTATTTATTCACAAGAGATGCAGAGAGAGAGAGAGCGAGGCAGAGACACAAACAGAGGGAAAAGCAGGCTCCCTGCAAGGATCCCCACGTGGAACTCGATCCTGGGACTTAAGGATCATGCCATGCCCTGCACGGAAGGAGGCGCTAAACCGCACCGCTGCGCCACCTGGGCTGCCCCAATATCACTTTTCTGAGCCAGAAGTCCTGTCAGGTAATTTCCAATGCCTGAGAATTTGTACTGTGTAAGGTGGGTGACCACGACATTTTAAGATATAATTGCAAGCTCCAAGTGAAAAAATGGCTGATTGAACATGGTAGCACGGGGATGAATTTTTACCTACTCTTTGAAAATGACACCTTGGGGGCCTTGATAACTTGATGATTCTCTGTTTGATGTGTGTCATAGATAAGCTAGCACTCCTGTGGCACTTGTATCATGAAAAGACAATTCATGAAAAAAAGTTACTTCTTTCTAGCTTTATGATCTAGGGAAAATCATTAACTTCTCAACTGCCATTTTTTTTCAACTTTAAAATGGAAATTGTAGTATCTCATTGTTGTTTTAATTTGTAGTTCCTGATGATGAGTGATGTTGAGCATCTTTTCATGTGTCTGTTAGCCATCTAGATGTCTTCTTTGGAAAAATGTCGATTCGTGTCTTCTGCCCATTTCTTCACTGGATTATTTGTTTTTTGGGTCTTGGGTTTGATAAGTTTTTTATAGATTTTGGATACAAACTCTTTATCAAATAAGTAATTTGCAGATACCTTCTCCCATTTGGTAGGCTGTCTTTTAGTTTTGTTGACTGTTTCCTTTGCTGTGGCAGAAGTGTTTTATCTCGATGAAGTCCCAAGTCCTGTTGCCTTCAGCAATGTATCTGGTAAGAAATAGCTACAGATCAAGGTCAAAGAGGTGTCTGTCTGTGTTCTCCTCTAGGATTTTGATGGTTTACTGTTTCACTTTTAGGTCTTTCATCAGTTTTGAATTTTTGTGTATGGTGTAAGAAAATGGCCCAGTTTCATTCTTCTGCATTGCTGTCCAATTTTCCCAACACCAATTGTTGAAAAGATTCTTTTTTCTACTGGATATTCTTTCCTGCTTTGCCAAAGATTAGTTGACTATGGAGTGGAGGGTCCATTTCTGGGTTCTCTATCCTGTTTCATTTTGTTTTTGTGCTAGGACCATACTGTCTTGATGACTACAACTTTGTAATAGAGCTTGAAATCAGAATTGTGATGCCTCCAGTTTTCAGGATCAAAATCACAATGAGATACCACCTGTCAGAATGACTAAAATTAACAACACAGGGGAACCTTCTTGCTCTGTTGATGGGAATGCAAACTAGTGCAGCCATTCTGGAGAACAGTAGGAAGGTTCCTCAAAAAGTTAAAAATAGAACTATCCTATGATCCAACAATTGTACTACCAAGTATTTATTTACCCAAAGGATACAAAAATACAGATTTGGAGGAGTACATGCACCCTGATGTTTATAACAGTATTGTCAATAATAGCCAAATTATGCAGAGAGCCTAAATGATCAATGAGTAAAGAAGAGGTGGTATAAATATACAACGGGATGTTACCCAGCCATAGAAAAGAATGAAATCTTGCCATTTGCAACAACATGGTTAGAGCTAGATGACATTATGCTAAGTGAAATAAGTCAGTCAGAAAAAGACAAATACCATATGATCTCATTCATATGTGGAATTTAAGAAGGAAAAACAGATGAACATATAGGAAGGCAGAAATCTGTCCAAGGAAGAATATGTCCGTCCATGGAGGAAACTCAATATATTATTGCTATTATTATTATTATTATTATTAATTTTTTAAAAAGATTTTATTTATTTATTCATGAGAGAGAGAGAGAGGCAGAGACACAGGCAGAGGGAGAAGCAGACTTCCTGTGGGGAGCCCGACGTGGGACTCAATCCTGGGTCTCCAGGATCATGACCTGGGCTGAAAGCGGCGCTAAACTGCTGAGCCACTCAGGCTGCCCTTGAAAGATTTTTAAAGAGATTTTGGAGAATTAAGCTTTCCAAGGAAAGAAACTTACTCTCAAACTGATTATGATTGTAAGATATTTGGTGAGTGAATGGATTCTTGAGATGTTAATTTCCGTCAGAACAGGACTGAAAACTACTCACCAAGCTCCTTGGATTGCTGTATGGCTAAAACACAAATGACTATAAGTCTGTAAATTGAATTCAATACTAATGAATTAGGGTCATTAATTTAAGGTTGAAGGAATTTTGAGGATTATTTAGGTCAAGCCTTTCATAACAGATGAAAAAGGTTAGATGATTTTCCCAACATCTGCCTTTCAATTCATAAGCCAGTTTCTTTCTGCTAAAGTTTGCCATCTTTTAATCAAGCTTACTGTATTTCAGGAAGCACTTGTCTCCATACAAATATCTCTTGCATCTACTGGAGGAAAGAGATGTGTGACCTTAAGAAAGTTAACTTTCAATAAAGGGGAAAACAGTTTATAAGAACTGTTCTGTTGTGACGTAGAGAAATGTTTAATTAACTAGAACTTCATTGAAAATTATAGCATAAATCTTTAAAAAATTAACCCAAGTCCCCATGAATTATGTTTCCTCTGATTGTGCAGTCCAAAAGATTTTAAATCAGCAAGGCACATCTTGATCTGAGAACGATGTTAGTGTTTGCGCACTCTGCATTCTCATTTGCTTCAGGAAAGGAAGATTCCGGCTTCAGTCCATGTGCAACATCCAGATATTGGAGGCTATCTACAATATCTACAATTAAAAAGCATTTCAGCTAATAATGAACTCAAACATGAGTTACGTCATTGACAGTGTATTCCCCCATCCCAATACTCTCCCCGAAATACTGTTTGTTTCCCTTTCCTTTTATTTTATATTAATTACTCTTCTGGGACAGTGTTGGGGTTGACTCTTCGTCAAGGTGTCCTGCTGAAAAATGGTTATTGGATCCTGCTGAGGCAAGGACAGAGAAACAGCAGCCAACACTGGCTGCAGATGTGCAAAGTGGTAACTTTGGGAGGCAATGATAATTAAAGAGCATATGGTCCATAATAAATCTGTACAGTAGTGCTAGCTCATGTTAATTGAGGGATTAAGAATAATAGCACATCCTTATGAATAGTGTGTTAAATCTCAAGTTACATTTCCTAGGCTCAGTATAAATTTGGTGGTTTTTTTTTATTTGATATAGTATATGAAGTGTGAGAAGATTTATGATATAATTTGTGTACATATACCCTGATCAAAATGGCTGAGAAGGGTCTGACAAAACATCAACATCTGGAGGTACAGATGTCACTCCCATGAAGCTGAAGACTGCTGGGGAGCAGGAGCATATGATTGTGAGAAGAGCAGGGCTCAGAAGTGCCAAGTTTCACAGGAGTTTGATAGATATGTGATGTGAGTACTTAACATCTTGATTGATAGTTTTAGGTGAAGAAAAGTATCCCCTTAGCCTATGCCCACCTTTTTTGTTTTGTTCTTTATTTTTACTCTTTCATAGTGATGTGGTCTTTCTGTTTTTTGTTTTGTTTTGTTTTTTTTTTTTACAAGAAAAGGTTTGAGTTTCCAAGATTGCAAGATAGAGTTCATACATCTGAAGCAGGGAAAGCTGTGTTGGACAAGGTGACTCATATCCATGTTTTGCTCTGGCCTGAAATGATGTTACCAGCAAAGAGGGCAAAGGTGCTGAATTCCTCATTCACCTGCATGTACTCGGTGTCTATATATTAATATTCTCAAACCAGCTACCAAAACCCAATATACACACACACACACGTACACACACACAGATATCCTAACATGTTAATAATGCTTTTTTCTGTTTACTGGAATTATTAGCTTTTTTCTCTTTTAATTATCTAAATGTTCATCAATGAATATGATTAAATGGTGTTTTTCAGAAGAGAAATACTAAATGGGCCACAGATTTCCAGTTCTAATTCATCAGTCTTTAACTGACCCAATAGCTTCTTTCTGGTTCTTATCAAGGTTAAAGAATGACTACTACTTTTTTTTTATCTCATTATCATCAGCTAAAAATAAAGTAACACATAATTATTCTTGTCAGTTAAAATAGACTAGCACAGAATATTTGAGCTGGCTTCTAATGAGCAGTTTTATTTTATATTTCATATTAGCAGTTCTACATCAGAGCCTGAAGAAGGGTTAATGGTTCAAAAGATTTGATAAGAGTTTTCATATAGGAGCATAATCTACCCTCAGGGAAATCTTAAATATTGTTATGGAACAGGTCTTTAGCATAGAAATGCCAGGGAACATTTTTGTGTTACTCCCAAAACAAAGAGAAAGAGAAGGAAACAGCAGACACAGACCAACAGTTGTTCACAATAGGGAGTGTGCTCAATTCTCTTCTTGGTGCTAGAAAGAGTTGTCTAACTGTATAAAGACAATAAAAAGTGTTAGCTAAAAGACCAGTATATACTCTGGAATGATCTACATGGTTACCTTAACTGCACACATGTACCTATCTGTATATGCATATATGCACACACAATTACCATACCTGTTACACACAGAGTAGTAGAACTAAGATGTGGCTCTGTTTTTTTAACATATAAGTTTTTATTCACTGTAGAGTAAAACTCATGAGAGGTCTGTGTCTTTTCTTTGTCTTATCTGTATCCTTTTCTTTCTTAGTTCTGGTTCTATGTTCACATCCGTGTGTCATAAGTAATTTTAGAAAATGCTTAATCTCTCTTAATCTGAATCTTAATCTCTCTCAATCTCTGGTCAAATTAAAGTTTATAGTCTTAGATAACTGTATTTTCATAGTGCTAGACTTTTTCATTCCCATTTGCTGCTGTATCAATTTATGTATTTACAAGACCTTCATGAGTTGAAATTCTAATCCAATGCATGACTTGCAAAAAATCCTGTTGAGTGAGGTGTTGTAAAACATCTCTGTCGCAGCAACAAAAAAGTTTTCTTTGTTGGTTTGTTGTTTATTCTAGCAATGATGTCTTGGTTTTTGGTTAAAAAAAATCTCCATTGTGGCATATTGTTTCTAGAAAAGTCTGTCTCCATTTCTTAGTGTTCTCAAACTATCGCTATTTTAAGTATTAAACTATCAGATGTCACCTGTAGCATTATTTGCTATGTTTAAATTATGTAATTAGTGCTTTCTTGGGATTTTGTTGTACAAATCAAAAAGAGTTGCTGATACAACCAGACAGCCCGGTGCAGAAAATTTACTTTCTTGGCAAATGTAAAAATAATACCTTATTTTGAGGGACTACAAATCTAATATTTTGGAAATTTTAATATTCTTAAAATGTTCAAGAGTTTGATCATTGTTTTCAGAAGAAACCGAAAAAAAAAAAAAAACCAAACAAACAGTTGAAGAATGTTGCATGAAGCACGCGCGCGCACGTCTCCAGGAGTTATATTTAAATGACAGAAGTAGAGAACACCCAAGGATACAGAGGCCATGATTAATACTGCAAAGTAAAAAAACAAAGAACTACATTGCTAGTGTACTAGGTAGTTTCATTATCTGCTTTGCACAGGAAGGAGCAGGCCTATATATTATACTCCCTCTGCCCCCTCCCAAACCCCACCCTTAGAAGCAAAAAACCCACCAGAGCTGAATTCATCAGGAATTGACACCAGACACAAAGGAGGAGGGGCCATCTTCACTTTGGAAGCAGAGGTAAAAGTCTGTCACTTTTGGAAACTAAGTTGAAACATCCTGTTGCCTTGGGAGCTACAGCTGCCATTTTGGAGCACATACAAGAGAAGTTAGGAGAAATATAAGTCTGTAGAATGAGGAGAAACAAATAAATGGAAGGACAGGCACCGTGTGGCCCCTGAAAAAAAGGAGGAAAGAATATTGGTCCTGTGTCTCGACTGATTTCCACAACCAGCTCCCTTGAGACTCTGTTCCATTATTTTCAACAAGTCGTTGTCTCCTAAGTTTAATTCGTTTGCATGTGAAGAAGTGGGACAGGATGGAGTCTGAGAAATCCATTAGCTTAACACCAGATTTTGTAGTTTAGTAAATAGAAGTTTATTGAGGTTAAAAATAAAACTTTTTCAAGATCACATAGTGGTATAACAATCACTTCTTGATTATAATTCTTAGCATAGACACAGTATAGTCTAACTTATAATCAATATCAATAATAATATTATTTGCAGAGTTATGAATATTAATAATACTTTTAATTCTAAGGATTGAAAGTATTTTCTCTATAGGTTTTCTGGGAAAAAAGTGCTTTTCTGATGGATAGTCTAAAACATCCACTCATTATGAAAAAATATGGCCTTCCATGATCGTTCCCAAATTATATTTCTAGATCAGTTTGTGCTATTCATATTTGTATACTCTGCTCTAGTCACATTGTTCCATGAAGATGCCTACTTTTACTCTTTTTAAATATTTAAAAATTTTATTTATAAGATAATATTTATTTATTTTTATGGATGCATTTTGGGCATGATGTTTCTTTTTTCTAGAGCAGCAGTTCTTCACTCTGGCTGCATATGAGAAGCTCTTGGATAGGTTTAAAAAATACCAATGCCCAGACCTCTGAGGTTCTGATTTAATTGGCCTATATTATGGTATCAGCTAACTGAAATATAATTAATGTACAAGAAAATTCATCTATTTACAGCCTGAAAATGTGTTAACTGTATATAGTCATGTCACTACCAGCATGTTCAAGATCTCCTTAAGTTTCTTTGTGTCCATTTGTGGTTGATCCCCTTCCCCTCCACTTGACCCCAGGCAACCACTGATTTGCTTTCTGCCACTCCAGTTTTGTCTTTTCTAGAACTTCATATAAATGGAGTCATAAAGTATATAGTCATTTAGGTTTGACTACTTCTGCTTAGCACATAATTTTTTTTTGTGACTCAACCATATTGTCCCTTTTTATTGCTAAGTAGAACTCCATAGTATGGGATAAGCCACAATTTGTCTTTCTTTATACCAGTTGATGGAGGTTGAGCTGTTTCCAGTTATTTGGTTATTATGAATAATTTTACTATGGATACTTGCATACAAGTCTTTGTATGGATATACATTTTCATTTTTCCAGGAATAAGATTGCTGGGTCATCTGATAAGTATGTGTTTACCTTTGTAGATACTGCCATATTGCTTCTCCAAGTGACTGCACATTTACATTCTAACTAGCATGTGTGAGAGGTCCAGCTGCTTCACATCCTCACCAATATTTGGAGATTTTAGACTTTTTAACTTCAGCCACTCAAGTGACTATGTAGTGAGATCTCAGTCATCAGTATTTTAATCACTATTAATTCAAGCATCAGTATTCTAAGACACATTTTCAGATGCTTCTAATGTCGCTATGAATAAAAATGACTATCCTACAAGGTCTTTTCATGACAACTCTCAATATTTGAATTTTACGCATTCTTCAGGTCTCAACTTAAATCCCGACTTTTCCATGAAAACTTCTTTCACTCAAGATGGAGGAATTTCTTCTTTCCTGAAACACCCATCACTATTACTTAGCATTTGTTACTTTGCATTATAGTTATTTGTGTCTGTGGTTATCATATTTACTAGACTTTAAGATCTTTGAGGTCAAAGATTTTATTTTTTTTTACTTTATATTTGCATGTCTTAATAAATATTTGTTGAATGAGTAGTGAATATTTGCAATATTTGCTTCAAATTTTATGTAAAAGAGTGACTATATTAAGAACATAGACTCTGGAAAAACAAAACTGGAGGTATTACAATTCCAGATTTCAAGTTATATTACAAAGCAGTAGTAATTAAAACCATACGGGACTGGCATAAAAAACAGACACATAGATCAATGGAATAGAATAGAAAACCCAGAATAAACCCACAATTATATTGTCAATTAATCTTCAACAAAGTAGGAACAAATATACAATGGGAAAAAGTCTTTTCAACATATGATGTTGGGAAAACTGGACAGCTACATGCAAAAGAATGAAATTGTACCACTTTCTCACATCACACACAATAATAAACTCAAAATGGATTAAAGACCTAAATGTGGGACCTGAAACCATAAAAATCATTGAAGAGAGCACAGGCAGTTAATTTTTCTGACATTGGCCATAGCAACATTTTTTTCTGGGTATTTTTCCTGAGGCAAAAGAAATAAAAGGAAAATAAACTATTGGGACTAAGTCAAAATAAAACGTTTCTGCATAGTGAAGAAAACAATCAACAAAACTCAAAGACAACTTCTTGAATGGGAGAAGGTATTTATAAATGGCATATCTGATAAAGGGTTAGTATCCAAAATACATAAAGAACTTCTGCAATCTAACACCAAAAAAACCTCTCCAAATAATCCAATTAACAAGTGGGCAGAAGATATGAACAGACATTTTTTCCAAAGAAGACAATCAAACATGAAATGATGTTCAATATCATTCATCATCAGGGAAATACAAATGGCTAAATGTCAGAATGGTAAAATAAAAAACAAAGTAAAGAACACAAGAAATGACAAGTGTTGGCAAGGATGTGGGTGAAAAGGCATTCTCTTCACTATTGATGGGAATGCAAACTGGTGGAGCCACTGTGGAAAATAGTATGGAGTTTCCTCCCAAAATTAAAAATAGAACTACTCTAAGATCCAGTAATCACACTACCAGGTATTTACCCTTAAAATACAAAAGCACTAATTTAGAGGGATACATGGACCCCTTTGTTTATTGCATAATTATTTATAATAGCCAAACTATGGAATACACACACACACACACACACACAGAGTGGAATATTATTCAGCCATAAAAATGAAATCTTGCCATTTGCAATAACATGAATAGAGCATGTGAGTATAATGCTAAGCAAAATAAGTCAGTCAGAGAAAGACAAATACCACACTGATATGTGGAATTCAAGAAATAAAACAAGTGAGCAAAGGGGAAAAATGAGAGACAAACTAAGAAACAGACTCTTAAAAAACTGATGATTACCAGAGGGGAGGTGGGTGGGGGAATGAGTGAAATAGGTGAGAGGGATTAAAGAGTACACATATCATGATGAAAAAATAAAATCCTTTTCAGAGGAACATATGGGTATAAATAAATAAAAACTATTATATGAAAAAATAATAAACTGGTTAAATAAATAAATAAATAAATAAATAAATAGTATCCAGATTGGAGAACCGAAAACAAAAGAACTCTGGAGCTAGACTGTCTACCTTCCAACAGTGACTTTGTGTCTTATTTCCTCTGTTATCATAGGCAAGTTAATTAATCTCTCTGTAACTCAGTTTTATTATGTAAAAATGGGGCTATAAATGGTGCCTATCTCAAAGGGTTAGTAGGATGATGAAATGAATTAATAGTCATAAAACACTAGGAATGTGCCTAACATATGGTAAGCAGTGTGCAAGTGTTAGCTATTTTAGAATGTGTAAGTGTGTATCTACTATATGATGTATGGGAGTGAAAAAAACCCCAGAGATATTAGAAAGAGAGGGGATCATGAGAGAAAAGACAGAATTAGGATTCTCCCCCAAAAGTTGGCTTTGGGCAAGTTAAAAATCAAATATTCTTTTAATCCTCCTCAGTTGGGATGCGTGGGTGGCTCAGCAGTTGAGCACCTGCCTCTGGCTCAGGGAGTGTGTGATCTGTGGTCTCAGGATCAAGTCCCACGTTGGGCTCCCTGCATGGAGCCTGCTTCTCCCTCTGCCTATGTCTCTGCCTCTCTCTCTCTCTGTGTCTTTCATGAATAAATAAATAAAATCTTTAAAAAAAAGTCCTCCTCAGTTCAGGTCTCTAGATGGGGCTTTGTCATCAGCTGAGTGTCTCCCTCCCAAAGGTCAAGCACTATGACATTCGGCTGATGCCTGATTGTGAAGATTCTTCCCCTTCAGTCAAGCTACTGTCACTCACTGTTTCTCTGTCTTTTTTTTTTAAGATTTTATTTATTTATTCGAGAGAGAGAGAGAGAGAGAGAGAGAGAGAGAGAGGCAGAGACACAGGCAGAGGGAGAAGCAGGCTCCATGCAGGGAGCCCCATGTGGGACTCCATCTGGGTCTCAGGATCATGCCCTGGGCTGAAGGCAGGCGCTTGACTGCTGAGCCAACCAGGGATGCCTGTCACTCACTGTTTCATCAAGAGCTAGCTTTGCTTAAAAAAAAAAAAAAAAAAAAAAAAGAGCTAGTCTCTATCAGGCAGTGGACTGGCTACTGGCTGTCTACAGAGTGTTCTGGGTTTCCTTATGGCTAAAGGCATCTTTCTTTGTCATGATCCAGTTAATAATGTCTGCCTGGTATGGAATAACTTTTTACTGAGAATGATTCAGTCCTCAAGATGTATGTTTGTGGTCAAGTTGGTTTAAAGTTGTTTTGTTCTATCTCTTTACTCCTTTTCCAGTCATAGAACCCTATTATCATGGAAAGGGGAAGCCCCGCCATTGTAATAATCATAGTGATGGACATTTATTGGATTGTTACAAAATATAAAGCATTGCACTAAACATAGTACATAGATTATGACACCTGATCCTCCTCACATTGCAAAGACGTGTTGGCCCTCCTCAAACTATGAACAAGGAAACTGAGGCTCAGAGAGGCTAAGGAACTTGTCTAATATAGCGCCAGTAAGAGTCTAAATTATATTCATTTTCTTATTCGTCCATTCATCATTAGAGTACTGCCACCTACATTCCCTAGTTTCACATCCAGCAAAGGGAACATTTTTTTTAAAGAAACACTAAAATTTGTTGCTTATAAGGACTCCCTTACTCCCAAACTTCTTTTTAGAAATTTTTTTTGCTTTAGGTCTTTTATGTGAACCTTGCTCTTCCAGCAGTGAAACTAGAACACTTACAAATACAAAGAAATCAAATTAAGAAAACGGTTTGGTTATGTGCCCTCAGTTCTGCTTCAACAACTTCCCATGTGGTCACTTTGGCTTCCTATATTGTGTTGGATCAAAGAAAGCAGACGTCTTCAACTTCAGAGAAGTGCTGAAGGCAGTGGTATAGATTTAAACTCCCAAAATCATAAACAAATTTTGTGATTCTGACCTTAATCTGACATTCCCAGAAATGATCTTTTTTGGGTAGGCATCCCATAGGATTTTTCTACTTTTTTTGAGTCCTCCAACCTTTCAGGGAATGCATAATAATTATTCTCCCTCCACTAACTGGTCAGATATTAATGCTTAGACATGCTCCAATATCTTAAACATGGAATCAGTAGTATTTTTAGTCAGAGCAGTTACTGGAGATTTGGTCAGTTTTGCTTCTCAGGAATTTATCTAGGAATTTTTTTATTTGTTTCACCTCCCTTCCACATGACAATGTATCTTTTATTCCATGACAGGGAGTAGAGTGTTGTTTGTGCATTCCAAGGTGTACCTTTTCAAAAGAGCTGATTGGGATGATTTCTAATTGAAATAAATAAAATATTTCACCAGATTCTGGAAACAACAGCCTGCTTATACTCAGATTCTATTCATGCTGTGGGAGGAAAAGAACCACTGGGATTATTTGAAGTTTTGCTACTGGGGGGGAAAGAGAGCTATTTTGAGTAAGGAGACATCTTTCTTCAAATGCTATATCTCTGGGGCCTGCCAAGGCTGGGGGGATTCCTTTCTTCAAACACTGAATATTTTGCAACCACCCTATGGTCTACCAGATGTTCCCTGGCTCCTCCTTGCTGGACCAGTGTCTGCTGTTCTTGCTACTCTTAGAGGTCTGATTGGGAGCCCCCTGCAAGATTAGAATATGGTGCTAATGAGGCCTGAGCCACAAGCTTGCTCCAGGTGTGAGCCAGTCAGCTTTATACAGAGAAAACCTTTGTCTTTTAGCCCCAGTTTGCACCCAACCCCTACCAGCCATTCTACAAATGGGTCAGAAAAGGAACCAGTGAGTGAGGATATGCTGATGAATGAGAGATTCATTTCACTCTGAAAAATCAAAGCAAAGGATTTATGCCACCCAAGGTTATAGCAACATCTTTAAAAGTGTTGGCCAATGGTCGATAATTAATAGGAGGCAGGCACTTTGAATCAAAACATAAAGCTACACAAAAGTACCTGTTATGGACACAACAGAGGCATAGTTTTTATGTTCCTGCTGTCTAGAAGGATATTGAAGAATTTAAATGAATCTATACTTAATGAGTACATAATATGGACAATTCTCTTCAGGTTGCTGAGCAGGGCACTCAGATGTGTCTCTGTCCTTAAAAAAACTTAATGCTAGTAGAAAATAGAAATGAAATAGGTACACAGATAACTATAACATACAAAACATAAGGTGAGTTTTGAAAAGTTCAAACAAAATGCCCCAGGAATTCTGGGAGGGAGAGATCACAATTACAGAATCTACCAGTGGTTTCCCTGGTATTCATTCCCCTCTATTTTCCTAACAGATCTCTGATTTTTTGTTTAGTATCCGTGGTTCTACACACAACTGTGGGCTCCAAGGAAACTGACTTCTTGCCTAACTTCAGAGGATTTAAATAGTCTAAGCCAACCATGGGAAGCTTATTCTCTCCTGTGCATTGCTCAGGAATGGTTATGCAACTACTCTGGCCAATAATGACTGTGGGGGATGGGGGTTTCTGGGAAATGTTTCCTTACCCTCTAGCAAGAGGGAGAATGGATCCCTCTTTTCTCTTTGCACATTGCCATGACCTTGTGTGATGCCTGGGTACTGCTGTAGTCATCTTAACATTAGCCTGGGGAAAAGGCTAACGCGCGGAGGAACACACAGTAAGAACTTCAACAGCTTGAGTCAGGTTTTCTTTACTTGAAGGTGAGCTTTACATAAGTTGCATTCACTCAGTGGGGGTGAGAAAATATTTTATGAGGAAACCAACATTCAAGATGATCACTGAAGGACAGACATAATTTTGATCACTGGAGTACAGAGAGAAAAATATTTTAGGTGATGGGGTGGTGGTAGTGAGGTGGAAATAATTTAGGTTAAGAAAAAAAAATCAAAAGAAAGGCATAGAGATTTGAAGGTTTAAAGTATGTTTATCCATACTGGAAGTTGGTCTTTTTGTGCATGCTTCACTTCATTCTAGGGATATAGACCATTTACAGAAGAGATATTGTTAAGAATAATTGTAAAAGGAAACATAATCAGATGCATGGGAGATAAAAATATACAAATTATAATAGAAGTTCAGTACCTATACAAGGAGATTGAGGAGAAGAGAAATGGACACAGATTGGGAAGGTCATAAAATCATAATGGACGCAGATGGGAAAGTCATAAAAGCCTACAATCACTAGATTTGAATATGACTGTCAAATTTCTGGTGACCAAAATGAAAAGGAAAATTTGTTAATTACATAAATCTCATTTCATATTTGGAGAAAACAAGTCAGTTCCTCAAGAGAACTTATTTATGTGAATATTTATATGTGGAACAATGGAAGATGTAAAATATTATGTCCCCATCAAATTCTCTAGAGGGAATTCATCATTGGTTCTGATGATCTTTTCAACAAACCACAAGTCAAAGTATGAAAAGTATTTGGTGAGTCTTGAGAACAGAGGCAGAAAAGTGAAGTTGAGTTATATCTTGAAGCAATTTGGATGACAGGGTAACAGCTCTAGAATTCACTTCACAGTCATTGGGAAAACGTGGAGTTCGAGGCACAAATGGAAATGATGATAGCTGATATCCTGTAGAGTTTAATCTATTAATGATGTGTGAGTAACATCAGAAGACAATCACGTAGACAGGAAAAGAAACTAAATAATTTCAAGTACTTACTAGATGCTAGGCATTACTTATGATAGTATAAATAAGTATGACATCACATTTAAAAAAACATTGATGATCATAGGAGTTTCCTCCTTTATTTTGTACATATGGTGAGTTATGTTGATGGGTTTTCACAAATCAACTTTTTGTTTCTAGAAAAAAACTCAACATATCCACCAAAATCACTTGGATCAATTTGCTAATTAATATTTGTTTAGGATCTATGATTTTTTTCCTTTTTTTTTGTTTTTTTTTAAGATTTATTTATTTATTTATTTACTTACTTACTTACTACGAGAGACACACACACACACACACAGAGAGAGGCAGAGACACAGGCAGAGGGAGAAGCAGGCTCCATGCACGGAGCCTGATGTGGGACTCGATCCTGGGTCTCAAGGATCAGGCCCTGGGCTGAAGGCATCGCTCAAACCGCTGAACCACCCGGGCTGCCCAGGATCTATGATTATGAGAAAGATTTGTCTTGTACTTTACTTATAATACCCTAATAAAACTCAACACCCCAAAAATGAATAATCCAATTAAAAAATGGGCAGAAGGCATGAATAAACATTTTTCCAACGACATATATACAGCTACATGAAGACACAGATGAAAAGATACTCAACATCACTGATCATCAGGGAAATACAAACAAAACTACAATAAGATATCACCTCACACTTGTGAGAATGACTAAAATGAACAACACAAGAAACAGCAGGTATTGGCAAGGATGTGGAGAAGGGGGAACCCTCTTACACTATTGGTGGGAATGCAAATTCCTGCGGTCCCTGTGGAAAACAGTATGGAGTTTCCTCAAAAAGTTAAAAATAGAACTACCCTACAATCCAGCAATTGCACTATTAGGTATTTACCCAAAGAATACAAAAATACTAATTCAAAGGGGTATATGTACCCCGCTGTTCATAGCAGCATTATCTACTACAACAGTGAAATTATGGAAACAGCCCAAATGTCACGACTGATGAATGGATAAAGAAGATGTGAGTTATATAATATATAATATATAATATATATAATATATAATGGAATTATATATAATGGAATATTATACATATTATATATAATATAATATATATTATATTATATATATATATAATGGGCTATTACTGAACCATAAAAATGAATGAAATCTTGCCATCTGCAATTATGTGAATGGAACTAGAGGATATTTTGCTAAGCAAAATAAGTCAGAGAAAGACAAATACCATATGATTTCACTCATATGTGGAAGATAAGAAACAAAACAAATGAACACAGGGAAAAAGAAGAGAGAAGTAAACCAAAAAACAGACTCTTAACTATAGAGAATAAACTGGTGGTCATCAGAGGGGAGGTGGGTGGGAGGATGGATGAAATAGGTGATGGGGATTAAGGAATGCACTTGTGATGAGTGCTGGGTGTTGAATGGAAGTACCGAATTACTAAACAAACTGTACACCTAAAACTAATATTACAGTGTATGTTAACTACCTGGAATTTGAATAAAAATTCTAAAAATATCCTTAATATCTTTTAATATTAGATTGATGATGGCTTCATAAGATGAATTACAAAGTATTTCCTCTTTTTTTATTCTTTGGAACAGTTTGTTAAGATTGGTGCTATTTCTTTTCTAAATGGTAAGATGACTTCTCTGCTAGCTTGAAGATTTCTTTATAAGAAGGCTTAAAATTGTATACATCTGTGTGTTTGTATGTGTGTGTGTATTTAGATTATGTATTTCTTTTTGTGTCAGCTCTGGTAAGTGTGTTTTTCTAGATTTTATCAGTTTCATTGAAATTATTATTTGTTGGCCTACATATGTTTTTAATATCCTTTTAAATATCTTTGCTCTCTGTGGGGTATATAATGATACCTCTTGATTCATATATCATATGGATAATTTTTACCTTCTTTTTTCTTGATCAGCCTTCCTAAGGTTTATCAATTTTTATTTATCTTTCATACATTTATTTTTCAAAAGGCTAATTTTTGGCTTGTTGATTTTCTCATTTGCAAATACATTTTTAGTTAACTTCTGCTATTATCTTTATTATCTCTTTCCATTTCTTTCATGCGTAATTTGCTGCATTTAATTTTTTGAGACTCATATTTAGATCATTAAGTTTCACCTTCTCTAGTACGTATACATAAGGCTATAGTATAAGATGTCCTCTATATGCTATTGTAGCTATACCCACAAGTTTTAATATATTTTTTATCAGTTAAAAATATTTTCTAATTTCTATTGTAATTTCTTATTTGACCCATCAGTTACTTATACATATAAGTACATGTTTGATTCCCAAACATTTGGGTTCTTACATTACTCTTTTGTTAATGATTTCTGCCTCGGTTTTGTTGTGTTAAGAGTATATTTTGAATATTTAAAAATCTTTGAAATGTATTGAAATCTGCTTTATGATGAACCATATGGTTGAACTCCATGCCCATATTCTATGTAAGTTTGGAAAAGGATGTGTAAATTGTTATTTGTTGGATGTATTACTCTTATGCCAGTTAGTTCATGTTGGTTAATCTTGTCCAATCTTTATATCCTTACCATTTTTTGTCTGTTTATCCTATAAGTGCCTGAGACGTGTACTCTAGTATCCCAACAGAGTTATGTAGTATATAATTACATGTAAATATATCACGTAATCATGTATAATATACATTATATGATTATATATTATATAGTTAATGGTTCGCTACGACATTTCAGGCTATACTTACATTTCTTAAAATGGAAATTAAAGCAAGCAGTAGAAAGACTAAGTTTAAGTTATCATGCATTTTTCCTTTTAGACCTGTGAAGTTTTCCTTAGAACACAAATTTTAAGCAAATTTTTGCTGAGGCTGTAGTTACCATCTCTAATAGAATAAGGTTTATTGTGAACTCTCGCCTGGACCAACCAGGTATAATTTTGCAGACAAGAGTCAGAAAGCTTTGGAGTTTCTGAAGTGACCATTTCCTAGGTGTAGAGGTTAAAAAAAAAAAATCATGAAGCTCCCAGGCTTTTAGAAAGGCAACAGAAAAGGTGACCTGCTGGAGAGGGGGTAATCCTTAGGTTTTCAGGTATGAATGGAACTCCAGGAATGGTTTTGGCTCTTAGGATGATCTCACTTACCCTTTACTCTATAACACAGCCTCTTACTGACTGGGTTTGGGCTCTATTACTATGCAGCTAAGTGCTTGGAAGAAAGTCTGAATTCAGTTGACTTTCATAATACTGTGTTCTTTTTTTTTTTTTTTTTTTTTATAAAGGAACTGAGTAAACACCGAAGGTCCTCCTACAATCAGCTTCTGGCCCCTTGTCAGATGGAATAGCTCCCCATCAGTGGCCGGCAGGGAGCCAAATCTTGCAAGGAGGGGCAAACAATAAAATAAAAATCATGTTTTCAAAATTTCTCTTCCCTGCTACCCTGGGTCATATGTGATTAATGGACTGCATTTGTTTTAAAGGTGTGATCGCACAAACATTACCTATCCTGTGCCACGGTACACTTGGCAGAGAAAAGGCTTGTTACGAATTCTGAACCACAGCAAGATGTTAGCACGTCATTAATATGCATAGGTGCAGATATTTGTCTGTTGTTTTATAATGCTATTTCAATTATATAGTGCCAGCACTTGACGGATATAAGAGACTCCATTTCCAGCTAGAGAGATTCCTAAATAAAACTAGCAAGTTATTGCAGAAGTAATCAGAGCGAAGGAGTTCAGTTTCTTGTGTCTCTATATGAGGCCAGTTCTTGAGTTTCATTTGAAATGTCTCTCCATGTGGACTAGCTTAATTTATTCCTCTCTTCTCTTACTGACAGCAAATACACCTGTTTTTACTTGTCTTTTTTTTTCTCCCCTTAATTCTGTTTAATCTGAAAATGCGATTTGCCACTATTTGGGTTCCACCAACTTTAAAGCAGGCTTGAGAAAATGAAACCTCATAGGATATAGGGCCAAACTGCTTGTACATACTGCTATGTATAGTGATGGGGCACCCTAAGGGGGGATAGTCTATGATGAGACTCAATGGCCTAACTGCTGGTAAGAAATGAGACATATGGAGTCATATTTATTTTATCGTGAAGTCATCATTTCAGTATCCTACTCCTAACCATCTCAAAGAGGAAAAACTCAACTTCTTAGGGCAGCATGGAAAATATTCAAGGTTCTCTGCTCATCTCTGTAGCTTCAATCCTGCACCTCCACTCCAGACACATAAAGAACTCCTTGCTGCTCTCCAAAGCACTATCTTGCTCTGTTTCTCTTTGCCATTAGACATTTTCCTTCTGCAGTCTGTAACATATTTCCTCTCCTCTGCTTGGTGATTCCATCCACATCATTGCAAATGGCAAGATTTCTTTATTTTTTATGACTCAGTTATATTCTGTGAAATCTATATCTATCTATCTATCTATCATCTATCCATCTATCCATCTATCTATCTAATCTCCACATTTTCTTTATCCACTCATCAGTCGATAGATATTTGGGCTGTTTCCATAATTTGTTGTAGACAATGCCACTATAAACATCAGGGTTCATATATCCCTTTGAATTAGTATTTTTGTGTTCTTTGTAAATATCTAATAGTGCAATAGCTGGATTGTAGGGTAGTTCTATTTTTAACTTTTTGAGGAAACTCTGTACGGTTTTCCACAGTGACCGCACGGATTTGCATTCCCACCAACAGTGTAAGAGGGTTCCCCCTTCTGTACATCCTTGCTAACACCTGTTGTTTCTTGTGTTGTTGATTTTAGCCATTCTAACAAGTGTGAGGTGATATCTCATTTTAGTTTTGATTTGTATTTCCCTGATAATAAGTGATGTTGAGCATTTTTCATGTAGCCATCTATGTCTTTGGAAAAACGTTTATTCATGCCTTCTGCCCATTTTTAAATTGGATTATTCTTTTTCTGGGGGGTGTTAAATTACAAAAAATCTTTCCAGGGATTTTTTAAAAAAGATTTTATTTATTTATTCATGATAGACACACACACACACACACACACACACACACACACACACACACAGAGGCAGAGACACAGGCAGAGGGAGGAGCAGGCTCCATGCAGGGAGTCTGATGTGGGACTCGATCCTGGGACTCCAGGATCACACCCTGGGCAGAAGGCAGGCACTCAGAAGCCTGAGCCACTCAGGCTGTCCATCTTTCCAGGGATTTGTTCTGTGAAATCTATCATGAATATCCATATGGAGTTTTCCTCGATCTTTTTCACGTTTCTGTTGGACCTTGATATAATATCTATAAAAACATCACTTAGTTGAAAAACAGGTAAAAAATACACCAGGAATTTTGACCTTGAGCAGCTCTGTGACTTCTTAAACCTTTGTAGCTTCTCCATGCCTATTACTTATTAATCTACTTTTCTGATAATAAATAAGAGAAAACCCCTTTTAAAATCACTTATATCATACAATAAATTCTTTATATGTCTCTGGTTTTACTAGACTGTGGTTGCCTGTGAAGGAAAGGCTGTTTATTGTCCTTGTATTTCCAATGCTCTAGCACAGAGCCTAGAAAAGATAGGTTCTAAATAAATGTATATTGTATGTGTACCCTTGCTGTGGGAACAGAACACATCAGAAATATTGGATTGTGTATTTGAGATAATGAGAGATTCCATCTGAATAGAGGAATCCCTCAATATCACCTGCAAGTTACTGAATTGAAATCAGTCACGGTCAGTTCCTCTCTTTCCTCAAGGCAGGTGAGAATGGCTCTTCTAGGATTGACTGTGGCAATCCTGCTGCTGAGATAAGGTGTTTTAAGCTGGAGTCCCTGCTCAGGCGTTGCATACCTAAAGGCTCACTAGTCACACTGAGTTCTAAAATGTCTTTGTTTAGCCTATCCTATGTTTAAAAAAATTACTTAGTTATCAACATTAGAAAATCCGGAGATTTCACATAAGTTCTGAATTCTAATCTTCTCTGAAAGCAAAAGGACTATAGTGGTGCCACCTTTCTCACATGGCAAAAATCAGATGGACATACACTGTCCAGGTGCCACAGACCTAGCCCTCTCATTTCACCTGCCTATTTCATTATGTTAAATGCCACATAGCCATAGAGACTGTGTGGATATTTAGTCGGTGTGAATTTAAAAGCATTTCTGAAAGGGTAGTGTCCTTAGATTTCATTGTAATTCCAAGGAGGGGTATGAACCTAAGTACGCTAAAACTAAGTAAACTTATTTGGATAAAACTGCACATACAAGAATGCTATTGAGGGGATCCCTGGGTGGCTCGGTGGTTTGGCACCTGCCTTTGGATTGGGGCGTGATCCTGGAGTCCTGGGGTGAGTCCCGTGTCGGGCTCCCGGCATGGAGCCTGCTTCTCCCTCTGCCTGTCTCTCTCACTCTCTATGTCTATTATGAATAAATAAATAAAATTTTTTAAAAAAGAGAATGCTATTGAGTCAAGAGAAGGGTACTAAGATAAAACAGATATCAAAAAATCATAAATGAGCTAGATTCATCATTTGTCAGTGACTGAATGGGTGGGAAATCCAGTGGGTTTTGAGTGGTGGATAGTTTGGTTATTGTCACATGGCTAATGAAACTAAACATACACATCCCACAGCCTACAAATACACCTGCTAATGAGAAAAAGCATAGTAAAAGTTGGAAATGCCACTCCAGTGATTTTAAATATTCTCAGTGAATACCTGAATAAGTAAAGATGACTAAGATTAGGATGATCCATAGAATAATTACATAACTCAAGTCTATTGTGGATAATTATCCAGATAGCACAGGAATCTGGAAATCCCATTTTCCTGAATTTGATCTTGGTTTCAGAATGGCAATCTCTTACTATTAATTGAATATAATTTAATTCCACTCATTCTGTCAGTTTTATTATTATTAAGGACAGTCTTTTAAATGTGAGACTGGAATTGGCTTATTGTGTTTTATTGTTGCTTTTTGCTCAACAGGAGAATCCCTCTTTATTTCTTATCTCTAAACATTTTTAAGGAGTAAAATACATTGTTAATTTCGAATCCTGATATGTCTAGTTTTGATTTATGTTGCATAAATCAAATATGCAGGGAAGACATATTTTATTCTTTATTTTCTGAGAGTTCTTCTTACTAAAAATTTTGGTAAGTAAATGTTTATCATTGAATTAAAACATAGTAATGATTTAGCTAGAGATTTAAAACTTAGGGATCCCTGGGTGGTGCAGCAGTTTGGCGCCTGCCTTTGGCCCAGGGCGCGATCCTGGAGACCCAGGATCGAATCCCACATCGGGCTCCCGGTGCATGGAGCCTGCTTCTCCCTCTGCCTATGTCTCTGTGCCTCTCTCTCTCTCTCTCTCTCTGTGACTATCATAAATAAATAAAAATTAAAAAAAATTTTTAAAAAAAACTTGGCTTTACTCTCTACCTGTAGGTAGACAAATCCTAAGTAATAGATATGAAAAGTAAATTCTGTTTGAAAGAAAGGATAATTGAACACATCCTTCAGTAACTTGTCTCATTATTAGAAAATCTTTACTGTTATAAAATTTTTCCTTATAACAAGGCAGGAAACATTCATGCCAAAGATAAATCACATTTTCTTTTTTTTTTTTTAATTTTTTATTTATTTATGATAGTCACAGCGAGAGAGAGAGAGGCAGAGACACAGGCAGAGGGAGAAACAGGCTCCATGCACCGGGAGCCCGACGTGGGATTCGATCCGGGTCTCCAGGATCGCGCCCTGGGCCAAAGGCAGGCGCTAAACCGCTGCGCCACCCAGGGTTCCCCATTTTCTTATCCATTTGTAAATAATGTATGTGATCCTGTCATTATGTCACTTGTATTATTTGAAAAAAAAAAGTAAAAATAAAGCTAGAAATTTTCTAAATTAGAGAAAAATTCCTGGGAGACCAAATTAAAAGCTTAAGAAATCTTGAGTATAAAATGGAAGATGTCAACTAGTTGCTTTACTGGCAAAATTTCACTTAATTTCAAACACTTAGGGCAAATAAAAATATCCAAAGATATTTATTGCCAGCTTGGAGTTACATAAAATAACAGCATGACTTGGATATGATATTGATTGAGTTTCTTTGGAGAGATATAATCTAGTTTTATGGTGAATTTGGTAACAGAAGTTGTCAAATGACAATTAAATAGTCTATTAATTCTTATTAAGTTTACCATACTTATCTCAGAAGATGGCGCGATAATATATGCTTTATAATACGTATTCCTTGAGGGTTTATCTAGAAATTAGTATTAGATGTTGGAAAAAGTTGCTACTCCAACACCCTTCCCAATGAAATTGTTATTAAATTGAAGCATATTCTATCACCAAAACTGCTAACAACTCTTTCACTTTAAAATATTGACTAAAAAATGGCAAGTGTTTTGCAGTGGCCAGATATGAGCTTTGTTGTCCTGTGGTGGTACCCTCAGATATTGCCTTCCACAGGCCACCTAATGGAACACCTGAGAATTCTGTAGTAGTATCAGGTCTTGTTCATACAAGCCACTTAATATATTTCACCAAATCTAAGAATCTATTGATTCTAAGTCACACTAATATTTTATGTTCCATTAGAAAAAATGCTGCCAATTAAACTAAGACCCACCATTGCTTATTAGACATTTCTGATTTCAATCAGAGATGTTAAAATGTGAAAAGAAAATAATGTCTTGGAATGATGAAGGAAGGTATTCACAATAATCTTTGAGCTCTCTACTGCCAGGGCCGTTCACTAACCCACCTGAGTCATACAGTTTTGGGAAATGGTAAGAAAGCCATGTCTGTTTAGAATAACTGGTGATGCAAACTGTGCTGTTCCGTGTGTTAACTGTTAACATGGAAAAAATAATCTGTCAGTTATTTAAAGATAGCTTTTTCAGTCTGAAATATTTTCCAGAAAGGTGCTAACTAAAGCTAGATTTATGTAACAGGATGTTTTGAACAGTAGAACTTTTCTCCATCTGTCGTTGGCTTAGACCTTGGCTGTTCAGAGGCTGTAGATCTTTTTTCAGGAGCTTTGATATGCCCCAGAGCTCTTGGGCCCTTGCATTTAACTATACTCACATGATTGTACAAGAAGCTATGTAGGCATGTTGCATCTCTAAATGATGCAAAATACTGGTACTAAAAGTGTATACACACCCACACACATACGCATGGAGCCCTATATCTAATGTCTACTTGGGGAGCATTAGTTATGTGCCAGGCATTGTTTATACATTTTATAGACAATTGATCTTAACCTCATAATATTCATAGCAACCTGTGAGGTAGATATTAGTAGTGTGTCTACAAATATAACTGAGGATTAAGAAATCGTTACCTGTTCATGCTATACAATTAGAAACTGGTGAAACCAATATTCTAACCCAATTTTGTCCTAATACAAAAATAGTTTTCTTTTTGACCACTGGGATGCCTCTCCTGGGAGGGCACATTTTTACTTTTCCTATTTATTCTTTTACATTTTTTTGTTTATTGAGTTTTACTTGTTCCAAAAAAAGCCTTCCGGTAGTGCATCTCCACTCCTACACACATGCATGCATCCTACACCAAATTATATGGAGGAAAGGAAAGAGAGAAGGAGATGAGCATCTTTATGCTACCAAGTGGTTTTAACAATATCCTGGAAATCAAGATTTTTAGGTTTGATTTTTCTGCTCCTGTTTTGTTTTCGTTAATTAAGTTCTTAAGATGCTTCAGTATATCATGAAATGAACAATTCTTTGTAACAGTTTAGGTAAACAGGTGTCCTGCACTCTCTTTGTTCTTTTCCTCTTTTGAATTAACTAAGCGGTTTTCGGAAGGAAGCAGGATGCAAACTTACACCTATTGCTATTGATTCTTTAGCATTTTCCTAATGTCATTATTTTATACAGTGTGCAATCAGAGATGCAGGAGTCTACCCAAGGTCCAATGGGTAGTACTGGACGTGAGGAAAATGAGCACAACTAAGTGAGAGAGTTTGTGAAATGTCAAGATACAGAATTTGGATGATTTCAGTCCCAAAAAGTTAAAGACAATATGCTCATCCTTTTAATGGAAACATTACTAGGAGGCTCCTGGCTACATCATCCATCATACTGCAGAAGACTTGCTGACTTATGCTTTGTGACGGGCCAGTGAGAAAAATATACAAACTCATACACCAATGTTGCAAATCAATTCTGCTGCAAAGTGGAAATAACTCTTGTACCAATAAGCGGTAAGATCTACGGAGTTGGGGGCGGGGGGAACGGTCCTTTTCTGTATTTCCAACTTGCAGATAGAAAGAGAAGCCATCAATCATGCTGGAGAGCTTCCATTTCAGGGCTGTTGTTCTTAAAGACAAACCAGATGAAATTAGACAAGACCAGAATATGCAAAGGCCTTTGGATTTTTCCAGTCTTGGTGGCTGAGGGAAACAAGGAGAAGCAAGGCATTCTCTCTTTCTCTTCTACATGTGAAACTTGGAGTTGGGCAAAGCCATGTACATGGGCTCTGTTTATTGTCAAAATGACTAATTAATCACTTCACAAATGACTATTAATCATACGTTAATGAGATAATCTCTTAGCTTTGGCAAATCGAGGTTCTATGGAAATCCTTTCTCCTTGGTACCCGGAGCAAGCCAAAAGCATGCAGAACTCAATTAATCTTGGATCAGCATGGGGTGTTTGAAACTGCTCACAGTGTGAAAAGAAGCAAATAGCAAAGACATTTAAACTGTCCATATTTCACTGTGTAAATTCAGAAGCACTTAATCATCCCCTACACATTCTTTTGTTCCCTTTCTTCCTCTGTCATGTTATAACTGTGTTTTAAGCCTCCCCTATTTCTTTTCCCAAACTTGTACACTGAAGCACAAACCAAAAAGATTGGGGCTTCTAATAAATTGATTCTTAGTCCTCTTGGATAAACAGGCAATTAGCAGAAACAACATGTGTATAGATATGATATTCCAGCAAAAGCAAGGACTGTATCTAGGTGCATAAATTATAAGTTGAATTTCGCCTCTTACTAAGCAACATCTAGAGTTAGAGTTCTATGTCCAGTTCGAGACTTCCAGATGATCAAAGGGGGGAAAGCTATGAAGAGTGACTCAGTTAAATTTTCTACAAACAAAGGCCTCCATTTTTTTTATATGAATGAACCCTTTAGTTCATTCAACAGACATCTGCTGAGTACTTACCCAGTTTCAGGCACTAAGGATACAAATATGAACCGGTTTTATTCCTTTTCCTTATGGAGCTCACGGTATAGTAGTAGAAATGAACTGCTGTTTGCCTAAGGGAGTAAAAGAAGCAGGACAAGCCAGTGTGAGGCATGACTGCACAAAAAGCATGATGTGTTAGGTGATGGTAAGTAATAAGGGAAGGCTGGATATTGACTGTCTGGCAAGGAGGCTGAATATATGTACGGATTGCTGTTGGAAAGGAGGTTGCAGCCAGATTGTGAAGGGTGTTGTCTACAATTCTAAATGCATTGGGCAATGACTAGAAGTTTCTGCTCAGGGACCTGACATGATTTGTGTCAGGAGTTTGAGCCCAAGACCATACCTGAAAAAAAAGCCTCGTATGTCCTAGAATGGGTCTGTTCAGATTTTGCACATGGGAGAGACATGAATAACTACACCCATGAGAGCTGATTACAATGAATTTATTTCATTAGCACCCCCAACTCTTCACCCCTCCCTGGATCCACACCCTGCTCACCATAAAATTTTGCAGTGTCCTCCCTCTGGCAGGGCTGCTTCCTACTGGGTACGGTCACATGATTTAGTGACATGTTGTCATCTGGGTCATTCTAAAATAAAATTTCAACTCCAATCACCTCCTTCCTTTTGCCCACTCAGACTCAATTTGGATATCAAAATGTGGTCAGCTGCCCAAGCTCCAGAGTGGGCTTTGGAGGAAAGAGGCATGTGCTCTGAGCTGTCAGTAATGGAGGATGCAGAGGGATTTAAATACCTCAAGTCTTGGTTCCAATTCTCCATTAGCAATGGCTGGCACTCATTTTGCTGTTTAATAGTCTAAGAACAAACATATTTTTGCTACTGAAGAAAAAATTGATTTTCTTCTCAAGATCACTTATTCTCAAGAATACTGAAGTTAACATGCTATTTCTTCCAAAATAAAAACCTTGGCCTTATTTTACTAAATAAGAATTTGTCTCTTTCCTGGGCCTAGTTACATTTACAAATTCTCTCACTTTAATTGAAAATTTTTCCTGTGAGCCATATGGGACAAATGTAACCAATTAAACACAGTTTCTCTGATTCTTAAAAAATGTTCTGCTTCGTTGTGGAGGCGTGTTGGGTGGGGAGTATCGGTACATCTCTCAGACTTTCCTTATTTTTTTTCCTCCCTCCATTTTTACTTTAAATGCAAAGGGAACACATAGAAAGGACTTTCTATACTTTTTAAAACTAACTTTAAAAAGTATAGTTTATGTACAATAAAATGCACACATTTTAAATGTACATTTGATGAGTTTTTACAAATGATTCATCCATATAACCACCCTCGCAAGCATTATATAGAATACTTCCATCACTGGAAAAGTTCCCTTGTGCCCCATCCCATGCAATTTCTAGCCCCAAACCTAGCCCCAGGCACCCACTCATATGCTGCCAGTGCAGATTAGATTTATATTTTCTAGCATCTCATTAGATTGAACCCTATATTATGTATACTTACATTTGATATTCTTTTTGTTCAGCACAATGATTTTGAGATATTGTATAAGTCCATTTTTTATAATTGCTGATTAGTATTCATTTTTTATATGTACAATAATTTGTTCATTCATCTGTCTGTGGATATTTAAGCTGTTTCCAGTTTGAAGCTATTGTGAATATAGCTCCTATGGACATTTATATGCAAGTCTTTGTGTGGACATATGTTTTCATTTCACTTGAGTAAATACCAAAGAGTAGAATTGCTGGGTCATATAGTAAGTGTATGTCTAACTTTATAAGAAATTGCCCAATTGTTTTAAAAGTGGCTGTACAATTTTATATTCTTATCAGCAGTGTATAAGAATTCATTTCTCCACACCCCCACCAACATTTGGAATTTCCAATCTGTTTGATATTAGCCATTCTTGAAGCTGTGTAATGGGATGTCATTTCATCTGAAATTCCCAAATAACTAATGATGTCAAACATATTTTTAGGCACTTATTTGCAATTTATATATCATCTTGGTGGAATGTCTATTAAAATATTTTCCTATTTTAAAAAGTCAGGTTGTTTGTCTTGCTGTTCATATTGTTCTTTTTTTTTTTAAACTGTCCATTGCATATTCTGGAAATAAGAAGATATCCTTTATCAAATACATGCTTTGCTAATATTGTTTCATGGTCTATGGCTTGCTCTCCAGTCTATTAAGTGTCTTTTAGAAAGAAAGACACTTAATAGGTTATTATTTATTATTACTTTGTTTTTGATGAAATCCAATTTACGTTTTCTTATAGTCTTCATATCTTAAGAAATCTTTATCTAACCCCAGATCATAAATATAATTTCTAGAAATTTTATATTTTCATACCTAAAATGTAGGTTTATGATTAATTTTGAATCAACTTTTGTATATGGTGTGAGATGTGAGTCAAAGATCATAATTTTTTGTTTGTGACTAACCAGTTGTCCTAGCACCATTTATTGAAAGGAGTGCCTTTGGTTTTTGTTTGTTTTTGTTTTTTTTAAAGATCTAACTACATTGACATTTTTATTAAAAATCCATTAAACATATACCTGTGTGGGTTCAATTCTGAACACCCTATTTCATTTCATTAATTTTAAAAATCTATCTTATCCCAATGCTGTTGTTTTAGAGTATGTCTTAAAATCAGTCTTCCAACTTTATTCTTCTTTCTTTTCTTCTCTATTCTTCTTTTCTCAAAATTGTTTTAACTTTTGTAAGTATTTTGCATTCCCATATATTTAGTAGAGTTAACTTGTCAAGTTCTAACAAAAAGATTTAAAAAATGAGATTTTGATTTGTATTCTATTGAATCTCTAGATAAATCTGAGGAGAATTAACATGATAACAATATTTGGACTTCTATCCATTAACAGATTATATCTCCATTTCCCTAGGACTTTTTAAATTTTTCTCAGTAATGTTTTGTAGTTTTCAGTATTTCTGAAACTATCTCTACATATTTCATATTTTTGATGCTATTTAGGTGATACTTTATTTTAATTGCTAGTTGTTTTAATTGTCTTAAAAGTTTTCTTTTTTTTTATGGGGAACTTGGGTGACTCAGTCAGTTCAGTGTTTGACTCTTGGTTTCAGTTCAGGTCATGATCTCAGGGTCGTGAGATGAACTTCATGCCTGGCTTCATGCTCAGTGCAGTCCTGCTCGAGATTCTATTCTCCTTGCTCTTCCTCACCCTCTGCTTCTCTCCCTTCACTATTCGTTAGAATAGTTTTTAGACTTAAAGAAAAATTGAACAGAGAGGTTCTATAACACTTCCTGTCCCCCAACAGTGTCCTATTATTAGCATCTTATATTCATATGGTACATTTATTATAGCTAATGAACCAATATTGATACATTATTATTCATTAATATCACTAGTTTATTCAGATTTCCCTACTTTTTACATAATGTTCCCTTATGTTCCAGGATCTATCCAGTATACCACATTGCATTAACTTATCACGTCTCAGGCTCTTCTTAGCTGTGACTAAGAAGTTCAGTTTCCTGGACTGTCCTCATTTTTGATAACCTTGACAGTTTTGAGGAGTACTGGTTGAATATATTGTAGGATGCCTCTGTATCAGAATTTGTCTGATAGCTTCTATTATGATTAGACTGGAGTTATGGGTTTTAGAGAGAAAGACCACAATGGTAGGGTGCCATTTTCATCATATCATATTGTTAAAATCAGAAACAAATGGATATCAGCCTTGAGAATTCCCTGAGCAGGCAAAACTAGTTTAGTCATACAAATAAAACTTAATTTATCTTATTTTGCAAGACTAACTTGACCTGGGTCATTTCTTGCTTATGTTTCTGAAAATCCTAAGCAAAACTTGAATTGTTCCCAATGTTGATATCAGGTAACTACTGATCAATTCCTTATCATTTAAGAAAACTCGAATATTAACCAATCCTTGTGAAAAAGTAAATAGTCACTGCCTTCCCACTATATAAAGGTGCTTTATAGCAGTATAATGGTGAGCCTCATTCCATGTTTTGGTTTGAGTGCTCCCAGTTTGTAAACTTTCTTTACAACTTTTACTAATTACTAATTTGGTCCTTCATTGGTTTTACTTTGGATATTTCTGAACTTTTGACAATATTAAGGGTACTTATTGTGAATGTATTTTACGACTATTGATGTTGACTTTGATCATCTGGCTGAAATAGCGTTTGTCAGTTATTTTCCACTGTAAAATTACTATTTTTTAAAAACACCCTTTTCCATAATTTACTCTTTGGAAGAAAGTCATTATGCACAGCACATACTTAAGTGGTGGGGAAATATGGTCCCCCTATTTAGGGTATAGTTTCTGCATAAATTTATTTGGAATGCTTTTGTAGGGAAGATTTGTCTCTTCTTCCCCGCTTACTAATTTATTCAGTCATTTATGTTGCTGTAGACTCATGGGTATTTATTTTATGCTTTGAGTTATAATCCAACACTACTTTTTATAATTTTATTTAAAATCAACTTGTCAACATATAGTACACCCAGTGTTCATCTCATCATGTGCCCTCCTTAATGGCTGTCACCCAGTTAACTTATATACAACACTATTTTATTCATTTTGTTGCTTAAATTGTTCCAGCATTGGCCATTGGGAGCTCTTCCAATGTGTGGCTCTTTGACATACACTCATCAAATTTTGTTTGTTTGTTTTTAGCACATTATTACTTTCTGGCCCTACAAAACACTCAAGACTCATCTTGTATATTTGTTGTCCCTGTCTTAGAATTAGCTATTGGACCAAGGAGCACAGATTCTTTTTTTTTTTAATAATAATATTAGGAACCAAAATCTGGACCAAGTGTGCTTATTGCTCCTGGGGCGTTGTTTCTTTTTAGTCATCTCAACAAATACAGCAAAAAATACATGTGCATATATTAACTTATATATGTGGGTGCTTACATATATATATATTTCTATATGCAGCAATCTCAATATTAAGTTAAACAAGAGTCTTTCTTGTGTCTCCAACTCTAATCCATCAGCACACCAATCATTCTAGCCTCCTCCCTTGCTTATCTGTAAATTCTCATGCCAACAGTGAAAAACCTAGAATACACCATGTTTTATCCATTTGTTCAATTCCAGTGTTTATGTGTAGCAGTGTCAGAATTGTTAATCCATACCTCTGTGGGAAACAATTTTATCAAGTAGTTTACATTTATGTGTAGTTTCATTTGTCTTTAGTGTTAGCAGATTGCATTCATTTCCAAAGTTAGTTAAGCCAGCACTTTGTCCTCCAACTTGTTTCATACAGTTAGATTCTCTTGTCACACTCTTTATTCTTTCCTAGGATCCTCTGACCTCTTAAATGATTTTTAAAAATTTATATAAAGTTCATTTTTTTATGCTGTAGCATACTGTAGGTCTTGACAAATGCATAGTGTTATGTATTACCATTAGAGTGCCATACAGAATAGTTTCATACCCTAAAAATCCTCTGTACTCCACATATTCATTCCTCCCCTATTTTCCCTCCTTTTGATACTAATCTGACACTGATACTGATACTGTTACTGTCTCTATATTTTTGGCTTTTCCAGAAGGCCATTTAATGGGAATCATACAGTATGTAGCTTTTTCTTTCAATTAGCAATATGCATTTAAGTCTCTTCTATAATTTTTTTTTGTGGCTTGGTAGTTCATTTCTTCTTATTACTGAATAATATTCCATTGTATGAATGTGCCACAGTTCATTTATCCATTTATTATTGAATGGCATTTTGGTGGCAATCATGAATACAGCTGCTACAAACATTCATATGCAGGTTTTTCTGTAGACATATATTTTCAACTCATTTGGGTAAATACTTAGGAACATGATTGCTGAATTGTATGGTAAGACTGTATTTAGCTTTGTAAGAAAATGTCAAAATGTCCTCTGAAGTGGCTGTGGTATTTTTCGTTTCCATCAACAATGAATGAAAATTCCTGTCACTCCATAGCCTGTCAACATTTGGTATTGTCAGTTTTTTGAATTTTGGCCATTTTAATGAATATGTAATGGTATATCATTGTTTCAATTTGAAATTACCTCATGATATATGATATTGAGCATTTTTATATGCCTATTTTCCATTCATGTATCTTCTTTGGAGCTGTGTAATTCAGATCTTTTACTCATTTTTAAATTGGGTTGTTTTCTTATTGTTTAGTTTTAAGAATTGTTTATATATTTTGGAAACAAGTATTCTATTGACTATGTGTTTTGTTAATATTTTCTCCCAGTCTGTTGTTAGTTTTTTGGTTCTCTTAACAGTGTTTTTTTCTGAACAGAAAATTTTAATTCAGAAATTTTTAATTCTAATAATGTCCAACTTTTTCTTTCATGGTTTGCTCTTCTGATATTGTATCTTAAAAGTTCTTCACCAAACCTGAGATCACCTAAATTTTGTCCTATGGTATCTTTTAGAAGTTTTGTAGTTTCGTGTTTTGCTTTTAGGTCTCCGATCCATTTTGAGTTAATTTTTTTGTGAAAAGAGCAAAGTCTGTGTCTAGATTCATTCTTTTTCATACATTCAATTGTTCAATCATTTGTTGAAAAATCCATTCTTTTTCATTGAATTGATTTTTCTCCTTTGTTAAAAATCAGTTGACTCTATTTGTGTGGGTGTGTTTCTGGGATTTTTATTCTGTTTTGTTGATCTATGTCTCCTACCCTCCCAACACCATGCTGTCCTGATCACTGTAGCTTTGTAGTAGGTCTGGAAGTTGGATAATGTTAGTCCTACAACTTTGTCTTCCCCTTTAGTACTATAGTGACTATTCTGAGTCTTTTGGCTTTCCAAATATACAATTTAGAATCACTTTGTCAGTATCTACAAAATAGCTTACCAGAATTTTGATTGAGATTTCAGTGACTCTATAGATCAGTAGGGGAATTAATGACATCTTGACAATACTGAGTGTTCCAATCCATGAACATGGAACATAGCTCCATTTTTTAAAAGCTTCTTTGATTTCTCTCATTAGAATTTTCCACATGTAGATCCTTGACACATTCTAAAAGAATAATCCCTAAGTACTTCATATTTTGTTAGATCTATATGTACTTTAAATTAAACCACAGCCTTGGAGAAAACATTTGACTGAAAATTACATTTGTGTCAAAGAAACAAGGGGAGCAAGGCTTGTGTGAGGGAGAGTTGACCTAAGAAGTATAGGGGACTATCCTCCATGCCTAAAGCTGAAGGCATGATATGGATCAAGGGTTGAAGAGCTGAGGGGCAAAGGTTGCTTTATGGAAATCAATCTAATTGCGACATTTATGTCCAAAGTTACATCTAGCCTCATCAGTCAACTAGCATCATATCATACAAGGTCATGACAAAATAGTAAGGACTCATGTGTCTGAAATATACTTAGGATCTATTCATCAGTTGGGGTTATCATTTACAGATGGAGTAATTGTTCCCCATTCTCTATAAATCATATAGTCTCCTTTTTGTACTATTTGAAGACATTTTGTCAAATATAACATCTTAAACGTCAAACTTCTGAGCTTCTTAGGAATCATCATTTAACACTCTCCTTTCTGGCTTAAGAGTTTTTATATCTTCCTACTTTAGAGAAAACTCTATGGGTCCTTTGGAAAGTAGAAAATTTTCTTTGACCCCATTCCTTTCATAATTTTATGTTCAATCACCCCCTTTGCAATAAACCTATTTCTATCTCCACATACGTACATATTTATTGAAAGGGTATTTCACTACTTGGGTCTTTGGCTGCCACTATTTTTTATCACATATTGTCATATCTTGAAGGGCAGATTTGATAGAGAAATACAATGAAGCAGGCATTGAATAAATTATTTGATGCTATAATGACTGTGTATGGAGGAACTAGGCCAACAGGCTTAATGCCAACAAAATGATGCCAGTGTCAGCATAACAACATCAACTCCAACACAATGCTATTGATATCAGCATTTTAGTATTTGAGTAATATCGTTGGCACTAGCGGAGAATGGACCTAATATAGGCTATTAGAGCCTTGCTGGCTCAGAGTCACTCATCGCATGCTTTCTGGGGGTCAGAACATGTGGCACAATTCATAAGTGGGAGATAAATGGGCACTTCAACACTGTTTCATGGCATCCATGTTCTATACCTTTTCTTGCTAGCAGGTATTTAAAAATGTACTTATTTTCAATTTAATAAAATAATATGGCAAAATGTGTGATGGAAGGACTGAATTTCCTTTGTTATTTTAATCCACATGCACTTTCTAGATTTGGAGACCTGAGAAGTCTTGGAATAAGGAATATAATTCTAAGCATTGCTACCAGTAGGTTAACGCCTTTTCCATGTGCCTAGTGAGATGCCAGCCTTGGCCTGATTCCCAGACTTTACTGACCTTCTCGCCACAAATCATGAGGACAATTGATCTTCACTTGCAAGCTAGACCTCTTCTCAAGCTTTAGGTCAAATCCTAAAACTTTTCAGTTTTCCAAGAGAATTGGATAAACATAGAGAAGCTGGGACTCAAGCAAGACAAGAAACAAAGAATCCCGTCTAGCTGTAGATATTATAGCCTTGTTCTGTTGGCAAAAATTATGCTAATGAGAGCTTTGAGGAGATAAATATTCCATTAGGAATATATTCTTTTTTTTAAATTTTTTTAAATTTTTATTTATTTATGATAGTCACAGAGAGAGAGAGAGAGAGAAAGAGGCAGAGACACAGGCAGAGGGAGAAGCAGGCTCCATGCACCGGGAGCCCGACGTGGGATTCGATCCCGGGTCTCCAGGATCGCGCCCTGGGCCAAAGGCAGGCGCTAAACCGCTGCGCCACCCAGGGATCCCAGGAATATATTCTTAATGATGATTTTCACTCCTTAATCTACTGAATTTCAAAAGCATTTGCCATTTTCCCCAAGACCTAGAGTTTTATATCTGTATCCAAGGTTGTTGCCTGAGAGAATTCCCCCAACTATCTACTTATTCTGATCTAAGAATAGTATCAGGTCATGTATATTATCACCAAGCATTAACTGACTTTTCAAAGACAAGACACTCTATTTTTTTTAAGATTTAATTTATTTATTCATTATAGATAAATAGATAGATAGATAGATAGATAGATAGATAGATAGAAAGATGAGAGAGAGAGAGAGAGAGAGAGGCAGAGACACAGACAGAGGGATAAGCAGCCTCCATGCAGGGAGCCTGACATGCATCTCGATCCGATCCCGGGACTCCAGGGTCACTCCCTGGGCCAAAGTGGAGCTAAACTGCTGAGCACCGCCCCCCCCCCCGGGCTGCCCCAAGACAAGATACTCTTGTCTAAAATATCATTAAAAATATTTCAGTTCTGGGGGATCCCTGGGTGGCGCAGCGATTTGGCGCCTGCCTTTGGCCCAGGGCGCGATCCTGGAGACCCGGGATCAAATCCCACATCGGCTCCGGTGCATGGAGCCTGCTTCTCCCTCTGCCTATGTCTCTGCCTCTCTCTCTCTCTCTCTTACTCTCTCTCTCTCTCTGTAGACTATCATAAATAATAAAATAAAAAAATTAAAAAAAATTCAGTTCTGGACTACCACGTATTATTTTAACCCATAAAGAGTGAATATCATATTTTATTTACTCCACATATCTCAATAGCCTTAATTCCATTTTTATTTATGTGCTACAAAAATTTTAGAGAGCTTTGTGTGTTTTATCACTGTATTAGGCATTAGAGCTTTAATGATTAGAGAAAAAAATTAGAGAAAAAATACATGGCCTTGGTGTTCTTCTACCAGTTAGAATGTAGAAAGATGTAAAAGACTTTTACTCTCATGGTAACAAGAATCTCAAAGAGATAAAAAAATATTTTTTTCTATGAGCTAGAAAAGAGCAGTAGTGATGGAAAGCCCTGATAAAGTGAATTCCAGAAGGAAATGAGATTTTCACAAGTGAGCAGAACACTTTGGTCTAGCTTCTGAAGACCAGGGAGGCAGGTTTCTGGTCTGGGTGTGGTGAACAGAAGAACCGCCTGACACAGATAAAAATTTTTGCAGAGATGAAGAGAAATTAGCTGATACTTAAACAAAACAGTAGACCAGGGAAACACACTGGAAGCTGAAAGAGTCACAGATACAACAACAAAAAAATTACTTAGTCTGAAAAATTTTTTTGCATTATAAATTTTGCCAAAAAACTGGTAGTGTGTGAAGACATGGAAAACAGAGAAAATGTAGATGTCCATACATTTTTAGGGCTTGAATTCAAGGGCACTGCTTAAGTTGAATCAAAGAAAAAACTGAAAGTATATGAAACTAAAGCCCAACTTCATTCCAGCTAAAATATTGACAAGATTAAAAAGTTAATTTTGCTTCAGAAGATTAAAAGTTGGGTTAATCATAGATGAACTCAATCTGAGAGTTGAAGTCCAGTTCTAAATAAGCTTGATTCTAGCTACACAGAAAAAAGACAATCTCTATAATAAAATAAGCAAAATTAAAGAAAAAAATATACTTCATTCTCTACTGTTTTAGATTTTTAAAATTACACGATATATGAAAAAAGTAAGAAAATGTAACCCATCATCAAAAGCAATCATGTTTAACTGAAGACTACCTGTAGATGACCCAGTTATCTTAATTGACAGAAAAGACCTTAAAACCATTATAATATTAAAGCATTTACAGCCAAAAGAGGGGGGTAATGGTCAAAATATGAGATAATTCAGGAGAGAAATGGACATTCCCATAAAGAAATAAATGCAAATGCATATCTGAAATCAACATTTTTATTGGATGGAATTTACATTGAATTGGACAGGAGAAGAAAGAATCACCGAGCTTTAGGATATATATCAATAAAAATATCTAATTGAAACAAAAAAATTGAAAACAAACATAGGCAAACAAATCTTCAAGATTAATATAAGCAGTCTATGGAATACTGGAAAGAGAGGAAAGAGAAAATGGAACAAAAATTACTTGAAGAAGTAACAGCTGAAAATTCTTCAAATATGGTGAAAAGTAATAATACATAGATTAAATAACTCAACAAATCTCAGGCAGGATAAATATCAAGAAAACCATATTGAGCACATCATTACCATATTATTGAAAACCAAAAATAAAGAAAAACTCTTAAAGCAGTGAGAGAAAAAAGATATTTTATAGAGGATAGCTACCATAAAGTTAACGGCTCACTTTTCCTCAAAAATAAGGCAAGCCAGAAAACACAGAAGTAGCACATTAAATATTAAACATGCCTCTTTTATTTCTTATTTTAAAATTCTTTAAATGATAATTGACTATCTAAAAGCAAAAATAATAAAAATGTATTGTAGGGTTTTTAATATATGCGGAAATAAAAAGTCTTTAAATTCAATATATTTTTTTGATGTGGTTGTCTTGCTATTTGTTTTCTGTTGCTTTATTACTCCTTTCTTTTCTTCTTTAGACTTAGGTGATATATTTTTAATATTCGATTTTATCTTTTCTAGCTCTACTTCTTTGTATTATTTTCTGTGTCTCCTCTAGGTATTAAAACATGGATTCTAAACCTTTTACAATCAATTTGAATTAAGGTTATGTCACTTTACATGTTATGTGTGAAGCCTAAAATAATATTGTTCCATTTCATTCTGCTTTAGAGAAGAGCCAATTAAAAGGCAGGGATCATTAGCCTGAATGAGAGAGTTAGATCCAAATATACGCTGTTTATAAGATATTCCATATAAATATAAAGACACAGGTAAATTAAAAGTGACAAGATGGGAAAAAATGGGCCATGCGTATATTAATTATATGATAGCTGCATTGACATCATTTAACTTAGAAAAGGAGCATTAACTGAGATAAAGGACATTTTATAATAAAAGTTCAATTTATTAAGAAGAAATAAACATCTTACATATAAAATAACAGTTTCAAAATATGTGAAGCAATATTTGAAAGAACTTGTTGGAAAAGTAGGCAAGTATTTTTCAGAAATATTGATGCATCAAATAGACCTAAAAAATCCATAAGGACACAGAAGACATGACCAAAACTATCAACCAATGTAACCTAATGAATATCTATAGACCGCTCCATCCAACAATAGCAGAATGCACATTCTTTCACATGCATATGGGATCATATTCTGGGATGGAAAGATGTTTCAATAAATTTTTAAAAAATTAAATCATACAGAATATATTCTCTGATCACAATGGAATTAAATTAAAAATTAATAAGAACAAATTTTTCAGAAAATACAAAACATTTGGAAACCAAAATATTCTCCTAAATAACTTAAATGTCAAAGAGGAAATTACATAAAGTTCAGGGTCCATTTCTGGGTTCTCTATTCTGTTCCATTGGTCTATGTGTCTGTTTTTGTGCCAGTACCACACTGTCTTTATGGTCAACTAATATTCGACAAAGGAGGAAAGATGATCCACTGGAAGAAAGACAGTCTCTTCAATAAATGGTGCTGGGAAAATTGGTCATCCACATGCAGAAAAATGAAACTAGACCACTCTCTTGCACCATACACAAAGATAAACTCAAAATGGATGAAAGATTTAAATGTGAGACAAGACTCCATCAAAATCCTAGAGGAGAACACAGGCAACACCCTTTTTGAACTTGGCCACAGTAACTTCTTGCAAGATACATCCATGAAAACAAAAGAAACAAAAGCAAAAATGAACTATTGGGACTTCATCAAGATAAGAAGCTTTTGCACAGCAAAGGATACAGTCAACAAAACTCAAAGACAACCTACAGAATGGGAGAAGATATTTGCAAATAACATATCAGATAAAGGGCTAGTTTCCAAAATCTATAAAGAACTTCTTAAACTCAACACCAAAGAAACAAACAATCCAATCATGAAATGGGCAAAAGACATGAATAGAAATCTCACAGAGGAAGACATAGACATGGCCAACATGCACATGAGAAAATGCTCTGCATCACTTGCCATCAGGGAAATACAAATCAAAACCACAATGAGATACCACCTCACACCAGTGAGAATGGGGAAAATTAATAAGGCAGGAAACAACAAATGTTGGAGAGGATGCGGAGAAAAGGGAACCCTCTTACACTGTTGGTGGGAATGTGAACTGGTGCAGCCACTCTGGGAAACTGTGTGGAGGTTCCTCAAAGACTTAAAAATAGACCTGCCCTACGACCCAGCAATTGCACTGTTAGGGATTTACCCCGAAGATTCAGATGCAATGAAACGCCGGGGCACCTGCACCCCGATGTTTCTAGCAGCCATGTCCACAATAGCCAAACTGTGGAAGGAGCCTCGGTGCCCATCGAAGGATGAATGGATAAAGAAGATGTGGTTTATGTATACAATGGAATATTACTCAGCCATTAGAAACGACAAATACCCACCATTTGCTTCAACGTGGATGGAACTGGAGGGTATTATGCTGAGTGAAGTAAGTCAATCGGAGAAGGACAAACAGTGTATGTTCTCACTCATTTGGGGAATATGAATAATAGTGAAGGGGAATATAAGGGAAGGGAGAAGAAATGTGTGGGAGATATCAGAAAGGGACACAGAACATACAGACTTCTAACTCTGGGAAATGAACTAGGGGTGGTGGAAGGGGAGGAGGGCAGGGGGTGGGGGTGAATGGGTGACGGGCACGGAGGGGGACACTTGACGGGATGAGCACTGGGTGTTATTCTGTATGTTGGTAAATTGAACACCAATAAAAATTAATTTATATAAAAAAAGAGGAAATTACAAAGAAAACTTGAAGATATTTCAAACTGAAGTAAAATGAAAATAGCATAACAGGATTTGTAGGAGACAGCTAAAATTTTATTTAGAGGAGAAAAATAATCTTTTTTTTTAAGATTTTATTTATTCATCATAGACATAGAGAGAGAGGCAGAGACACAGGCAGAGAGAGAAGCAGGCTCCATGCCGGGAGCCTGATGCGGGACTTGATCCCGGGACTCCAGGATCGTGCCCTGGGCCAAAGGCAGGCACTAAACCGCTGAGCCACCCAGGGATCCCCAGGAGAAAAATAATCTAAAAATGATTATTATATAAAAAAGGATGGTTTTATTATTTATTTATTTTTTAAAGATTTTATTTATTTGAGAGAGAGAGAGAGCACAAGTGGGGAGGAGAGGCAGAGGGAAAGGGAGAAGGAGATTCCCTGCTGAGCCAGAAGGTAGAAAAAGAAGAAAAAAAATGAAACTCAAATTAAGTATAAGGAAAATACTGATAAGTCAAGATCATTGAAACAGAAATCAAATCAGATGAAAAACTGAGAAAATCAACAAAGGTGAAGTTAGTTCTTTCAAAATATTAATAAAATTGAAATATATTAAGTGCTGTAAAACTTAAAGCATTTTTACATCAGGTAGAAAGGAATGAGCTAGAAAGACTGAGAAGGAACAGTCAAAGAAGTAGGAGGAAAACTTTTTATGATATCACAGAACCCAAAGAAGAAAAATGATTAAAAAATGAAGGAATGGCAATCAGTGTCTTTCGAGGAGCTTAGTAAGAGAAAAACCAGGAAACGCCTAACTGATGTATTGGTAGCATAGATTTAGATGTTGGTGGCATCTAAAAAGGTCCAGTGCATTCAACAGATGAGCTAAGGAGACTCAGTAAATTCCCATATATTTCAAAGTTTGTACTTAGGCAATTGCCTTTTTCTGTGGAATGGACTTACAGAACTCCATATATTCTCCAAGAAGGTCGACTGCGTTCTTCCTCCTGTTTGAGGTATGTGTATGTGCGTTTGTGTCCATTTTTAGGTTCTAGTTCCTACAGATCTTTGCTGAAGAATACTGATATTTAATGTATCTTTCTCACATTAACAGCAAATAAACATTAAGGTGATTTTCGTTTTTGTTTTGTCCTCTGATGAACAGCATGAAGGAATTCTGACAACCTTTCAAGTAGAAATTTTGGCATTGGAGAAAAAGTGTTGAATTTAGGCTCAGAAAAACTGAATTGTTAGCCGTCTCTTAGCTGTGAGATCTCAGGTAAGGTACCGAAACATATCACACTTCAATTTCTTTGCCTGTAAAATAAGAAAAATAACATTAATCTAGAAGTGTTATTGGGAGGGTAAATAAGAGGTTGATTTGGAAAGCACATTGCAAGTTATGAACTGCTACAAAGTGTAATTATTCTTTACTCCATAAACTTTATGAGAAGAAATGTGAAAAATGAAAGAGAGAATCTTAATTCATGTTGTGGTGGAAACAAATGGATTGAATAGGAAGCACTTTCCTTGTGCCTTAAGGAAGGTGGTTCCTGGGCTTTCCACCTTGTTAGTATTCCAAACACTGATTCCCAGCAAAACAAAACCAACCAAAACCAAACGCCTTTATGAAGTGGATGAGAGCACATTACAGAAACCAGGAAGCCAGGCCAAAGGTTTTCATTCTTTTTTTGGTAAATAGAACAATATAAAAAGAATTAGGTACATTTTATGCAAAGCAGAGTATAAGATGAAATTTAGCTTGGGAGTAAAATCTTCCAAGGCCTAAATGTTGCCTCCTCTTCCTTTGCCAAATAGCTGCTTATTAATTTCTCATGTTTTCACCTCTAGAAGAATTTTGTATTTATGTATGATAAGAGTGATAAAAATGCATTTTCCTTTCTCTATAGCAGAATGTTTTTTTCTTTGCCTACCTGTCAATGAAAACCTCAAACTCTTCAGTGTTGGAAGCTCTAAAATGCTGACTCAGAGCTAGTTTCTTTTGTTTTCATTAATTTCTCCATTAATAGAATTAATCTGTTGCCTGATTAAAATGTCCTATGAAATTTCCCTATTTGCTCAAATCTGGAAGTCCTCCCCCACACAAGTGTTTTGAGATATTGCTTCCAATTCTGTTAAATAAAATGTGGTCCAGATTTGACAAGTAAAGATGAAGTTGTAGCAGGTCCTTGGCGTCCCCTCCCTTCATGGCTGAAGAGAAGCTCACAGCATAGCAGCCTGTGAAGAGACTATTATTAGAGAAACATCAAAATGATCTCCCCACCTGTTGAGCACTTTTTGGCTTGTATCATTTGTTATAATAGCATCTAAGGACAACTCAAGAGACTGTAATGGGAAATGATCTCTTGGACAGTCCTGGTGCTAAATCACAATTAAAAAGTAATGCAGGTTTACTGAACATTGACACGCCTTTAAAATAATTCAAATACAGATATACTTGAGAAATTCTTATTTTCAAAGGAATTAAATATATTTTCTTAGTACTTGAGGCCTTTTGTTCATTAATGTCAATTATCCAATATTAACTTTTTATGCTGTATTGATTTTTAAAAATATGTTGGGTTATGCCTGGAAACTAGCAAATTATTTACCTCTGCAATTATCTCCTTTCAATGTAGCCCATGAGAGGACTTGAGTCTCGTTTCAACAATGTTATCAGTGCTTAAAATAGTTCCTAAAATATATTTTGGTTCATTGTCAGAGTATTTTCCTGCTTGACCTTCTTTATCAGACTTATCTCTGAATGAGTCTTGACTATGGGCAAAATGAAATCTGCCCTCAAAGATGAAGATTTTCTACCACAGAAGACATTTTCATAAATCAACGTCAGGCTTTGAGGGCTATATTTTAAAAAGGCATTCCAAACATGGTTTCAAGGTTGGTAGGATTATTGAAGATAACTGTATAATCTTTTTTAACTTTGTCAAAGGTGAGGTGATAACTTAATCCTGGTTTAACCAGAACTTTCTCACTTGTAGTATTCACAATCTGCATCCTAGGAAACCTCTTAGTCCCAAGAAAAGTGAAGAAAAGTCCCTATCCTAGGAGGGGAACTACTAGGAGGACCCCCCTAGGAGGGGTGCCCTTTAAACAATGCAGAGGTTAAGAGTGCTGCTCCCCCTCCCACTCAAAAATCCCATGTAACTCTGAACTCCCCCAAAACTTAGCTAATAGCCTACTATTGACCAGAAACCTTACTGATAACATAAATAGTAGGTTAATACATATTTTGTATATTATATATGCTATGTAATATATATTCACAATAAAGTAAGCTGGAGAAAAAATCTTATTAAGAAAATCATAAGGAAGAGAAAATATATTTACAGTACTGTACGAAAAAAATCTGGGTGTAAGTGGACCCTTGTAAGTTTAAACCTGTGTTGTTTAAGGTCAACTGTATTTTCATTTGGATGATGGTGACCTTAGAATCTCTTGATTCTAAAACATATAGAATTTATAGCTTGGTACAAAACAGACCAGAAAAAGACCTTGTCTTTTAGCTTCTTTCCAGCTAGATGTCATCATGTGACTAAGGACTGGACAGTGGGACAAAAGTGTGAGTAATAGATGGAAGTTGTGAGAAATAGCCTTAAAGTGAATGGATGTGCACTACTTCACCCTTCCCCATACCTGCCACCGTATTGAATACTGAGGTCATCTTGGGGAAGAAAGTTACATCCAATAGAGCCCAGGTCATTGTCACTGTGAAGTGCCATATTAGCCTTGGATTATTCACCTCTGTACTTCTTGACTGGGAGAGGGGAAAATAAATGTTTTATTTGTAAAGCTGCTGTCATTGAAGTTTTCCCATTGCACAGGAAAGCTACATCAAATCCTCTGATATGATAGTAAGAAGTTTTAAAAGAAAGATTATTTTTTTCAACTTCTTCATGATCAGAGGAGAATCTCAACTTTAGAGCATGATTACTTATCTTAGTTTTGCAATGTTTATTTTGTCCCCAGATCCACCTTGTTCTAAATTTAAAATTAATTGTAATTTACTTTAAGGTATAGAACCAGGTCAAATGGAGGTTTTACAAAAGAGGAGGAAATCAAACTGTACCTCTCCCTTTTTGAAATTTCTGTTAGCAATTTCTCCCAAGAGATTTTGGAGGTGGGAATTTTGTAGAGTTTGGAGGTCTTGAAACCCTTCACCATGTTTGCCTTTAATGACAGTCCATTGTCCTGGCTTTCCTTGTACTCCTCTAATTATTCCTTCTCACATTGCTTTGTGGACACTCCTTGCTTCACTAATGTATTTTTCTTTTTTGATATACTTCTCTTCCCTCATCTTTAATCCAATACTTTTTTCCTTTTATACCATATTTTTAATTGATCTCATCTACATTTTTAAAGCCGAACTCAAAAGACACAGGCATATCATTTTTTTACCCTTATGTAGTTCCTGGCTCTTCTCTTAACCCATGACTTGTTTGTCTCTGCCTTAAATCTAGCTGTTTCCCTCAATATAAATGTGAACTGGCTGTTAAATGTTAACTTGCTATTTTTAGAGTAATCTTTATTTTCCCTTTTCACCGCTATCTAGCAGAGACCACTTTTGATTTTCCTCAGTCTGGGCCAGGGATTTCAAATGTCTTTGAACAGAGCCCAAACCCTGCAACCCAACACATACATGCACACACACGCACGCACACGCACACATTACATGAGGAGTATTCTGTTTTCAAGGTTCTTCTATTCTAGTTTATTTTGTCCTTTTCTATTTGGTTCAAAATGAATATTCGACAAATCAACAAAATTAATTTTTACAATCTACTAATAGATCATAGTACGTGATTTCAAAAACACTAAAATATTCTTGTCAGAAGAGAGGAGAAGGGGAGAATGCCCTTGATAGTATCTAGGACCCTGGGAGTTTTCTAAAAAGTCAGATAAAATAATACCAACTGGTAGCTGTGTTCATGGTATCAAAATTATGTTTTCACTGTCAAAATAAAGCAGAGGGTTGGATCTCATCCTTTGTCTTTTAAACTACCATGATAACATTATTTCCACAATTTTATCTCAAGTCTAAACCTTCTGTTCCCAGTGCCCACAGTCAACTTGTGCGATCCTCTAGTATCTTTGGGGTGGCTATTTTATCTTTTCACAATTCACACTACTGTGCACAATCCAAACTGATTGAAAAGAACTCCTTCACTCTACACCTGTTTCCATTGTGGACTTGATTTCTCTTTTTGAGTGACATAAGCAGTCACCCCAGTTAGAAACCTGTTATTCTCGACTCTATCCTCTTCCTCACCCTCCAGTGCAAAAACACCCATGTTTCATTTCGAATGCCGAGTTTCTGACTCTCCCTTTATCTCTCCCTGGGTTACCACCACAACCTTTGCATCACTTAACTGCTCTAGTTTTGTCTGCCTCATATCCCATTCCTCCACACAGGTACCATAAGGAACATTTCAAATTTGACTATGATTCTTCTTTAATTAAAATCTTTCAGTGACTTTGCATCACCTGCTGGATATAATACAAGTTCCTTGGGGTGTCTCAGAAGCCTCTGATCCTCTGGTCCTGGCTTATCACTCCAGCTGCATGTAGCCCTTTGCTTTGAAGTAGGTGTTCTGATGACACAAAACTGCTCTAGCACACATATGCCAAATTTCACACCTATGTCTTTCCTCTACTCTTTTTCATAATCAACCTTTAAATCTAGTTTCCCTCTAAAAAGGCTTCCAGAGAGACTCCAGGGCGAATTATTTTTTTTTTTATAAATTAATTTTTATTGGTGTTCAATTTACCAACATACAGAATAACACCCAGTGCTCATCCCGTCAAGTGTCCCCCTCCGTGCCCGTCACCCATTCACCCCCACCCCCCGCCCTCCTCCCCTTCCACCACCCCTAGTTCATTTCCCAGAGTTAGGAGTCTTTATGTTCTGTGTCCCTTTCTGATATCTCCCACACATTTCTTCTCCCTTCCCTTATATTCCCCTTCACTATTATTCATATTCCCCAAATGAATGAGAACATACACTGTTTGTCCTTCTCCGATTGACTTACTTCACTCAGCATAATACCCTCCAGTTCCATCCACGTTGAAGCAAATGGTGGGTATTTGTCGTTTCCAGGGCGAATTAAATATCTCTTCCCTTTGCTTCCAAGTGTCTTGTGATTTTTCTCCCATTTTACTCATCATATGGTTCCAATTATCTGTTTAAATATGATCTTCTCATTAAGATATATTGTAGGCCCTCAATAAATACGTTTAATAAATGCATAAATGCAGTCATTCATTAATGATTGAATTAGCAAATAATAACATAGTGCATGGAACAGAGACACAATAGAAATAATTTTATTTGATTCTGGATATGAGATAAGCTAGAAACTCTGCTATCTGAAAGATTTGATTCATCTGATTTTCCTAGTTGGGTAGGTGTACTTTGCCTTCCATAATTCCACATGTGATCTCCCTGAATTGGAGGCTTAGATATGGTGGCCTTTACCTCGAGGGAGAAAATATCTCAGTTTACATTGTTTTCTGTAAGCAGAACTAAGCAAGGCTGATTCATTATATTTCAGGATATAGACATTGATTCTATCATTCCTGAGAAAGGAATTAATTCAACCCACTTTACATTTTGTTATATGTTCCAAATTATAACATTTTTAGAAAGCTATGGGGCACCTGAGTAGCTTAGTAGGTCAAGCATCTTCCTTCAACTCAGGTCATGATCCTGGAGTTCCGGGATTGAGCCTGGTACCAGGCCCTCTGCTCAGGAGGAAGTCTGCTTCTCCCTCTCTCTCTGCTCCTCCCCCTTATTCATGCTCTCCCTCTCTCTCACTGCCTCTTAATAAATAAATAAAATCTTTCAAAAAATTCTTAGAAAACTAGTGCATTTGAATGAACCATTTAATGGCTTCAAGATTAATTTCTGACTAAAAGGAAATTGGGCTAACCCAATTGTGTATGATATTTGGTAGGAAGTGAACTAGCTTCAGAATTCAAAAAAAAGTGTTTGCAAATATAAATCTCCCTTCTAGAAAGCACCTTGAAGAAATGTTAGATATTTTATGACTTTTTACTTGTAATCCTAAAATTTGCTCCAATGCCTTTTTATTCTTTCTATATAACTATTCAATTATAGTAAAATTTCTATCATATTGGAAGTATCTTTTTACTTTCTTTAAATTGAGTATACATTTCAGTTCTTTCTTTTAAGATTTTATTTACTTGAGAGAGAGCTCGAGAGAGAGAGAGCACGAATGGGGGGGGGTGAAGAGGGACAGAGAGAGAGAGGAAGAAGCAGACTCCCTGCCAAGCAAGGAGCCTGATATGGGGGCTCAATCTCAGGACCCCGGGATCATGATCTGAACTGAAGGCAGATGCCCAGCTGACTGAGCCACCTAGGAGCCCTTCAGTCCTTTTTTTAGTCAAGACCTAGTTCACTTATTAGAGAGAACATTTTTGAAATTTATTTTTTAATTCCAGTATAATTAGGATATGGTGTTAGTTTCAAGTGTCCAATATAGTGATTCAGTAATTCTATATATTAATCAGTGCTCATCAAAATAAGTGTACTTTTAATCCCCTTCACATATTTTACCTCTTCTCCACCCTCTTTCCCTCTGATAACCACTCCTTTGTTCTCTATATTTAAGAGTCTGCTTTTTTGTTTGTTTGCCTCTTTTTTCTTTGTTCATTTGTTACATTTCTTAAATTCCACATGAGTGAAACCATATTCGTCTTTATCTGACTGACTTACTGCATTATACCCTCTAGATCTCTCCATGTTGTTGCAAATGGCAAGATTTCACTCTTCTTATGACTAATATTCCATTATATATATATCTATATCCACATCCATATATCCAGTAATATTCCATACACATTATATATATATACTTTATCCATTCCATACACATTATATATATAATGTATATAAAGTGTACATATATAATGTATATAAAGTGTATATATATAAAGTATATATATATATATATATATATACTTTATCCATTCATCTACCAATGAACACTTGAGTTGCTTCCATATCATGGCTATTATAACTAATGTTTCAATAAATTTAGGGGGGCATATATCTTTTTGAAATAGTGTTTTCATTTTCTTTGGGTAAATACCCAGTAGTGGAATTACTAGATTACATGATAATTCTGTTTTTAATTTTTTTGAGGAATCTCCACAATGTTTTCCATAGTGCTGCACCAGTTTGCATTCCCACCAACAGTGCATGAGGGTTCCTTTTTTTTCCACATCCTTGCCAACACTTGCTTCTTGTGTTTTTGACATTAGCCATTTTGACAGATATGAAGAAGTGATATCTCAAAACAACCTCTATTGTGGTTTTGATTTAAGTAGAGATGACGTTTAAATAGAGCTGACATTTAATTAACACAGTATGACATGGCCAGGCTAGCATCTCTCTTGGAATGAGACGTAGACTGCTTTTGAAAAGCCAAGTAGGAATCAGAGGTGGGTCCAGTTTTGAGGACAGTAATGCTTAAGGGGACAAGAAAAGCCTATGAAGCTCATGCATAGTCTGGTCTCAGTCACCAGGATAGAAAGTCCTACAGTGAAATAGAGATAAATGTATAATTAGTTACAAAGAGTATATATTTGTTTGGAGAATCCTTTGGCATTGAGATTGTAGCATAGTTTCTGAACTTAAGGATACTGATTCTTTTCATCTGTCACAACTGAAATGGGACACAACTGTATTTGCCATTTTAAATAACCATGTCTGCTTTTTTGGCATAGCTACTGTGTGAGCAAGAAGGGGCAGAAGAAATATTGCTAGAAATAGATATATACAAATCCATATGTACTTACATTTAATATATATTTGACAGTGAGATTTAATATTTGCTGGCATTTACTCCAATGTTTTTCTTTGTCTTAAAGGACTGAGGTTAATTTTCAAAATGATTTATCCCTATGGCTCATACTAATACATCACCACTTTAAAATTTTGCTTCATACAGCTGTAGCATTACCCATATGCCACAGGAAAACAAACCTTTTTAATATATGAAGGGTGTCAATGTTAGTCATGTGATTTGTAATGCTTTTGCTTAAATATTGATTTTTTTCAAATTCAATTTTTATTGATTTCTCTTAAATATTAATCATTTCTAATGACAGCTTAAAAAATAGGCTGAGCCCCTTGAACATTCTTGCTATCCACTCCTTCTAGAAATAGAGTATAATTTTAGTATGCTTCAAATTAAGTCAAACAAAAACATACTGCTTTTTCATTTAAAGGTTTAATGTCATAAATCAAAATTCTATTTGTGCCGAATCAAGGGATTTATGCAGAGTATTAACTGTGGCTATGCAGTTTCTCCATGAACAATCCAATGCCATCTGTGATCTCTAGCCAGTTTATCTGTAACCTGCCACCATCATTGCTTCATGAAAAACCATTCCTGGCCTATGGGAGATCAGTGCTCTGCAGCATCAGTGAAGTTGACTGAGCTCAACTTAAATATAACTAGAAAGTGGCAGATTGTCAACAGTTTCAGGGGACTAGGCTTCTAAGATATTAGTGTGTAGAAGATGCTCTGACTCTTCCTAAAAACAAAAGAAATGTCACTTCCCCACATTGGCTGTTTTAAAGTTTTGATTGGAAATCAGCACTCTTGACTGATAGGGGGTTAAACTTGGCAATGCTAAGGGGTGAGGTTCACATACTGCATTTAACCCCTCTAGCTTGGTTTCCCCAACCAGAACATGAAGAAAATAATGCCTGCCACTGGCTGTTAAGATCTTAGTGTGGATAAGTGAATCAGCATTGGTGGGTCCTTGAAAGAAGACAGATTCGGCAGTTCCCATCTTGAGAGGGTTTGTATTGAGAGGTTTTTTTTTTTCTCCGTAGATTGAAATTTGGAGATATGCTTATTCATATAAGCAATTTATAAGTGGTAGTTGGATTGCAATCCAGTTTGCAAAGACTTTTAAACCCATAAGAAAGCTAAAAATAAGATATTTTTATATGAATTCAGGATTGATGAATTAAATATTTTTACCTGTAAGGTTAAAAAAAGGAAATATTGTTGAAGGACTAGAAGATAACTTAAGGATAAATTCAATAAGGCAAGATAGGTTTTTTCCTCTTCTGTTTTTGGTAATGATATTTCAGAAAACAAAGGATAATGAGAGTGGGGTTTCTGTATGTTGTGATTTATTAAAGTTGATAGCATGTTTTTAGAAAATTCTTTTTCTGAATCTAATGTTTATTTGTATTTGGCATAGGAAATTTAGAAAATAAAAATAAACCTACAAAAGCATATAAAAATAATCTTCCACCAGCCAGAGATATTTATTATGAACACATTTGCGTTGGCTCTTAATTTAAACTAAACAAGACATTTAACTTTGCCTTTCTTTAATAAAAGTACCTCATCAGCACTATTCTTTTATTTAACTATCATGGTAAGACTTTTTCAGTCTCACAAATAAACAGGGCTAAAATACAGTATAATAAGTATTATATCCAAGCATCTGGCATGGTCATGGTGGTGAAGAAGGAATCTTTTTAATTATTTAATTATTTATTTATTTACGATAGTCAGAGAGAGAGAAAAGAGAGAGAGGCAGAGACACAGGCAGAGGGAGAAGCAGGCTCCATGCACCGGGAGCCCGACTTGGGACTCGATCCCGGGTCTTCAGGATCGCGCCCAGGGACAAAGGCAGGCGCTAAACCGCTGCGCCACCCAGGGATCCCCGTGAAGAAGGAATCTTGAAGTTTGAGAAGTTAACCAGGTAAAAAGTATGGGGCTAGTGAACTAAGGAAAAAGGATATGGAGGAAGTAGCCCAGAATTAAAAAGAGAACACCCCATGTTTATAAATACAGTTAGTCCTATATATGAACCACTAATTAATTTATAGACTATTCATCTTTTTTATGGACCTGATTTAGCCAAACCTGAGTTCCAGTCTACCAGTCAATAACACTGCAGCTTTAGACAAAATTTATTTACTTTCCTTTTTTTAAATTGGGGTGAAGTCTACAAACACAAAATGAGCCATATTGATGTGTATATTCCCATGACATTTAGTACCTTCACAGTGTTGTGCAACCATTACTTCTATCTAGTTCTAAACATTTCAACCACCCTTAAAGAAAACCTATATCCATTAAATATCCCTCCCCATTCCCCCATCTACCCAGCCCCATAAACCCATCTCCATGGATTTATATATTCTGGATATTGCATATAATGGAATCATACAATCTGTGACCTTTTATGTCTATTTAACATCTTTTTGAGCTTCAGCCTCCTCCCACTATCTTTTTGACTTAACATGTACCTTATGGGATCATTGTATGATTTAAAATGAGGTACATAAAATACTGAACAGAAACCCTGGAGCCATCCAGATTGTCCATTTGTTACTCTTTCACTGTTTGGTTTTAAATCATCACACATATTTCTGTATATGAATAGATATTGCACTAATCTGTGAGGGCTTACTTAAAATAAGCTTTCCTCTCTCTCACTAATTAACTGCTTTTGTGACCCTGTTAACATGAGGGTTTCTAGGGATTTTCATCTTGGCCTGTGGAGCTGCCCTGTTCCCTCACCTCATCTCTTGCCTTCTTTTCTAAACATAGTTGTATTTCCATCTATTTGGTGGGTCCTGGGAATTTTCTTTTCATATCTGTGAAAACAGTAAGCTGACAAACTTCTCCTTGGCATGACACAGCATGTGTGAATCTATGTCATGTCCAAGCGACTTTGTTCATAGTTAATTTGTTAAATTCCTTTGGAGAACAGACATGGCGTTCCCCACTGAGCAATCAGCACAGCTGTGAAGCCAGGCAGTGGCCAAACAGAACCCAGTGTGAAATGTGTATTCAAAGCCCAGAGACTGCGGTCATGGCTGAGCCCCTGAAAGGTTACAGGCCTCTCTGGGAATACAAAGCATAACTTGCCCCGGAGCCTCACATTGCCAGTAGATCTTAGGTGCATGGTTGTGAACATTTAATAGACACAAACAAGCAGAAGGCGATGCCCAGCAGTGATGCTGTAATCCCATTCTTCCCTGGTTCTTTCCTCCTTTGTTCCTGCTTTTTTTCTTTTCCTTTCCTTTCCTTTCCTTTCCTTTCCTTTCCTTTCCTTTCCTTTCCTTTCCTTTCCTTTCCTTTCCTTTCTTTCCTTTCCTTCTTTCCTTTCCCTCTTTTCCTCCCCTTTTCTTTCTTTTCCTTCTTTTTTGTTACCCTAATATTTCCCTTCCATCTCCACAGCTGCTTTGATCTTGGTATGGTGCTCTTTTGTCAATTAAGTGATGGGGACTGCCCCCTGACAAGTCATTACAAAGGGAGCTGGACTTTAAAAAGAAATAAACTAAACCTTAGGCACCACTCATATGAGTCAAGAAGAGACCATGTGCCACTATCTTGCCTTGGGTAGACAGTGGGTGGGCAAAAATGACTGCATGTGCACAGTCTTCAGTAAACACTCCTAATAAAGTTCTCCCCAGCTGAGATGATCAAAGGCTGTTTGCCCCAAAGCCATCCTATGAATTGTGAAAGTCAGCCTGGCTTTCAGAGGTCAGAATTGCATGTCTCCTTGAAATATTCCATACAGTCCAAGAACTGATCTTTATATCATTGGCAGGAAAACAAGCACAGGATGGACATAAAGATTTCAAGGAAATGGGCCGAATGAGATGATCTCAACACTTGGTCTCTCTTTGTGTGTCTTTTCGGCACAGGTTAGTTCTCTTAGGCTAATAGGGTAATGTCTAAAAGGCAGAACCTGACAAGGAAAAATGTGAGAATTTAATGAAAAAAATGATTCTTCATAATTCCCAGGAAGTTCATGGAATTCTGCTGGAATTGTCCAATCTTCCTGTTTGGCTAAAGGAAGATCTGCCTACAAATTTATCTCATAAAGTTGTTTAGGAGAATTATATATAGAAAAGCAGTTTGAGGAAACATTTGATCAGATCCACATGTGCATATGTGTGCATGTGCACCTACATATGAGGTCCTCTGAGCATTATGCTAAGTACTTTATATATATTATATCCTTTATTTTGACCAATGTGAGGTAGGTATTTGGGAAAACTGAGTTTCAGAAAAAGCAAAGCAACATGTATAAATGGGTCACTTGGCTAGTAGGTGTCAAGATCAACATTTGAACCCAGGTATCTCTGATTCCAAGTCTGCGCACTTTCCACTGTGTCACCTGTGTCACCTGCCATCACACTGCCTAGTATGTACATAAGATGTAGTTTCCAACCCCCTCTCACTAATGCCCTCAGAGCCCACTCATTCGATAAATGTAGACTGGAAAATTTCTACAAGCAGAGTTCTAGAAGGCATAAAGGTGAGGAACACTTCCTACTCTCAGGGAGTTCACTGTTTAGGTGCAGAGATAAGGCATGAAGTCAGATAACAAGAACATAGGGCCAAATGTGCCAGGGGGACTACCAGGGCAGCTCACATCCCTCTAAGAGGACCCAGGAGGTTTAATAGAGAAGTGGTTTTAAAGGGTGGGATGATTAGGAAATGGAAATAGGGGAAGAATTTTAGCTGGAAGGACAAAAAAGAAAAATGAGGAATGGTGAGTCTTCCAGTTTGGACTCTAAACTAAGATCAATAAGGTCTGTACTTCAGTCTGTGGTTTACTTTGCATTAAATATCTGCAGGAGAGGAAATAAATAATGATGAGATATTGGGCCAGAAGTCACAAATGGATGATTAGCAAGCAGATTATCAAAGGCTGAAGTGTTTTGTTGGACTAGAACAATGCTTTAACGATTGCAGTGTAATTATTTAAAACAGGGACTTCCCATAAAAATCTGGATTTCTAAGTTATGTTGAGCAGTCACTTGGCATGGCAACAACTGATTGCAACTGAGTAGAAGTTGTCCCCTCAAGACAAGTCTACATCTTCAGCTTATCAGTCTCTGCCTAATCCAATACGTGAACTTTCATTCATTCATGTTATCTATCTAGTCCCTGTAGGCATTTGAGTTGCCAATCCCTATTTTAGATGGTCCCCAATGGATGGCCTATTATCATAAAGAAGAAAAGTTAGAGATTTAACTTAATGGCAGCACTGAGGTTAATATGGTTACCATAACCATATTCTGTACATTGTTTATAATCCCATAAAAAGAGAAGCCTAGGATTTATTGATATATTGATCTTTAATATTCTTTTCTTCTCGTATTTCTTAGACAAATGTTCTTGTATTTTCCACTAGTGATGTCTTCAGTAAGAATCTGACCATGGTCTCTTAGGTAGGCAGAACAATACTCCCTCCCACCTCCCACCCCCCACCCCTGATCCCACAACCTGTGAATATGTTACTTACATGGCAAAAGGGATTTTGCAGATGTGATTGAGTTTAGGATCTTTGATAGATTATTCTTTATTATCTGGGTGTACCCAATGTAATCACAAGAGTCAAAGAGGTGAGTGTAGAATGACAGACAATAGATAAGTTGCCAACATAGATACCTAATATGATCCATTGATACTGTTTATGTACACTTACTGTGCACTCAACATTTACCTGCAAAAGTTTATGTAATTTTATAGTGCTGTGAGGCAGGTGCCATTATATCTATTTACAGATGAAGAAATGAAAGTACCCACAGGCAGTAGATGGTAAAGTCAAATGAAAATCACCAGTATAAATGTACTCCCATATAACATATTCATATTCCAATGATCTCTTTGCTATGCATATAAACCCCTCATTAATCTTTTATCTTTCTTTCTGAGCTAGTTTTGGAACTTGGTTTTATTAATAACATATTTATGTGAATGCAAAATCATTTTATTATTTTTAAAGATTGAAGTATAATTGGGGTGCCTGGGTGGCACAGTCTGTTAAGCATCTGCTTTTGGCTCCTGGAATCGAGCCCCACAGTGGGCTCCCTGCTCAGCAGAGTCTGCTTCTCCTTCTCCCTCTGTTGTTCCCCATGTTCTGTGTGCTCTCTCTCTCTCTCTTAATCAAATAAATAAATAAAATATTTTTTAAAAATTGAAGTATAATTAACATACAGTGTTATATTAGTTTCAGGTATACAATATAAAGATTCAACATTTCTATACATTACTCAGTGCTCATCATAAGTGTACCTTTTAAAAAGATTATTTATTTATTTATTCATGAGAGACAGAGAGAGAGAGAGACAGAGACAGAGACACAGGCAGAGGGAGAGGCAGGCTCCACGCAGGGAGCCCGACGCGGAACTTGATCTCGGGTCCCCATGATCAGACCCTGGGCTAAAGGCAGCGCTAAACCACTGAGCCACCCGGGATGCCCCCATAAGTGTACTTTTAATTCCCTTTGTCTATTTCACCCATGCCCCCCTCATACCTCCCTCACAAAAGCCCAGTGAAACCTTCTCTACAGATTATTAAAATGAGGTTCATAGAACATAAATTCAAGATTGTACAATTAGTAAAGAGAATCACAATCCATTCCACAAGTATCTGCTATGTACCCATCAGGTGCCAGGGATACACTAAGAGTAGACTCAATTCTTGCCCTCAAGGAGGTCACCAATCAGGATAAAAAATGGAAGAAATAAGCAGGCAATCACAGTGGGATTGCTATGACAAAGGTGTGTATAGGATGCTATGGGAGCACTTTAAAAAGTGAGAAGGAAAGAGGAAAATATGTTCAAGGAAGGCTTCCAAGAGTGGTGATACCAGAGCTGAGCCTTCACAGAGGAGTGAACCAAGATGATAACTGAGAAGGGGACTTCCAGTCCAAGAGTTTCCATGAGCAATGGACTGGGTGGATCAACAGGTAGCTGCAAGAAATTCAGTAAGGCTGGAGTTGAGAGAGGACCTGAAAAGAGATTTGACTATGAAGGGCCTTGTATGACACATTAAGGAACTTGGATTTTGTCATGAAAATGATAAGATTTGAGGACATCTTTAAGTACAGGGCAGAGGAGGTAAGATTGGTGATTATTACAGCGTTTCTACTCTGAGGTAGAGGATGTGCTGAAAGCAAAAGTGTTGGGTAGGGGGATAGAATTGGACCACTCAGAAGCTTAGGTAAGAAACAAGAGATCTCTGAACTAAAGCAGAGGTGGTGGACCTGGAAAGGAGAAGGAAATACCTAAATCTACTTAGAGGATGAAGTGCCAGATATGGGTTTTGGCAATGGGTATGAACAGTTGGAAAAGGAAGGGTCTAAGCTGACTCCTATGTTTTGGCCAGACAACTAGGGTATACAGCGAGGCTTTTGCCAAAATAGGAAATAAAGAAAGAGGTACAGATTTCAAATGAAAGGTAGCCAGCTTAGTTAGAAACATATTGAGTTTAAGAAGTGTATAAGACAACTGAGGGTGTCCCTTGGACTGGTTTGGAGCTAGGAGGATAACCATATGCTAGGGAGAGTATGAGTTTTAACTGAAGTCATGGGTTACAATGAAGTCACTGAAAGAAAGTCAGCCAGGACTTGAATGCAGGTTATTCTAACTCCAAAGCCCACACTCTGTCTAGGACCCACATTGCTATTTCCCAAAGATAACATCTGTTTACCATTGTATAAACTGTTTCTTACACTTGAATTGCACTTTCTCTTCATCACTATGTCCTGAGATCCTAACTGTTCTTCAAATCTCAGCTCAAGTCCCACATCCTATACAGAGTCCCCCTGATTGTTGCTGTCAGCATTAATCTTTCCTGCCCATTCTTCCAATGAATGTTTTTACTCCTCTAATACAGCAGTTAGAGTCTTAGAGACCTCAGTAGATCTTGATGGGTCATTTAACCTAAGCCTCAAGGAATATCTTCTTCAACAGCCTCAGGTAATCCTTTCCTTAACAATTCTATGAGCATGCTGTTCATTCCAATTAAAACTGAGCAGTTTCAATTGCTGGAAGTTTTTTTAATATCCAGAGTTGTCTGTTTCAACTTTCATCCACTGGTACCAGCTTTGCCTGCTAGAGTACAGTCCCTCTTTACATGAGAGTCCTTCAGTTATTAAAGACATTTGTTATGTACCACTTTGTTGCCCTTCTAAGGGCTAAACATCCTTAATTACTGAAGCTACTCTTCAGGACATGTTGTATTTGTTCCTCATCATCCTTCCCCTTTCATTTCAAAGTGCTTCAGTTTGTCTATATCCCCTTTAAGATATGATATGTAGAATTCAACCCAATAATTTAAATATGATCTAATCACCACCAAATACAGCAAAACTACCCATTGTTCTGGACATTTTTACTACTTTAAATATAGCATAATATTTTATAGGTATTCTCATGGCCCTTATCTATTGACTTATATTGAATTCACAGTCAATGACTTCTTATGGTTGCTTGGATCATGGCTATTTTTAAATATGCCCCTCCCTTCTAGTAATTATAAGTCCTTAGATGATCCAAAGCATGTATGATTCATCTCTGTAACACTTTGCTCATCACAATGCCTCTTGTGTAGGTGAAGTGTAATAGGGTGTAATAAATGCAGCACCTCCAAACGTTGCTTGGGGTAATTTTCTAAAGGTATATTTTTTAAAAAAGCCACAGCCAAAATACCAACACCACTTTGCCTCTTTTATTAAGTAACAAAACTTTTTCGTCTGCTTGAGTTATTATCAAAAAAGGATTTATTGAAACAATGTTCTGCTAAGAGAAGATGAACTTTAAATTTGAGTTTAAAACACTGAGTGAAAAGAAGACTGAACTTTCTCCATGATAGAATGGAATTTATACCTCTGCTTTTTAAGGAACGTGTCTGAACTCAGCTTTGATCTCTTGGAGTCTCTAAGAATCATGTCTCTGCATTTTACTATAATTAGTTTCTGAGTCAGGTCAGAGTACGCTCTTCTCATCTATCTTCCTAGCAAGGCTCTCTCTTAATACAATGCTGAGAATTAATACAAAGTGACCCAAATCGAGTTTCCAAGAGTAGAAAAATTGGATATTCAAGGGGAACATGCATGCCATAATAATTTTTAGGAAAAGTACTCAAGTGAAAAAAACATCTGAGTAACTTGAGAATATTTAAACATGAATTTAGCTGTTCACTTGCATCTAGATGACAGATGAGGAATATGATCTAGTGTTTATCTACAGTCAAGAAACCTAGAATCTCCATGTTAAAAAGATCACAACAGACCCTCTAACCCAATATTTTAATAAGACTCCCCTCCAAACATCCTTAACCATGATGAGTTTGTCTCTGAGAACTGGCAGCACTTAGCACTACATTAAACAAGTGTTTGTTTTTTAATCTCTCCTGCTCCCAGAATTGAGATTCTTTAGCTGTACTGGATTTAGGATCATCTTCGACCTGCTTCCCTGCCTGGTGGTGCAGTTAGAATGAATCATTCCCATTTCTTCTGCTTTGTACTTTATTCCATGTACAGTCTTTCCAGGAGACAAATTATTTGTGAACCACAATGAAGATGGATCTTTGCCAGGCCAAACTGATTAGAGCCTCCCTATGTCATTTCAAGGCACCCAAGATTATTATTTTTATTATATTTATTATCTTTATTATTTTTAAGGACAAAGGCAGGGAGAACCCAAAGTATGGCCTAGGGAGGGAGATGGACATTAGAATACTGAAAATCTCCAAGACCAGGCTACCCTTCCTCCAGCCACGGTAAGTAAACACACAATCTAAATCAAAATATTGTGTCTGCTACATAATTTTTCCTAGTTCCTAGAACATTCCTTTCCATAGCACTTCCTCTGTCAAAGTTCTGGAGTCCTTACTAAACAGAAGCTTCTGATTCATTTACAGATACACAGGCATTTTCATTAATGTCACAAGATTAGTTGTCATTAGAATCAGGTATTGATATAGTTGGAGGGCTCAGTTAAGAGTAGATTGACCATTTATGACACTGAGATTTCTTGTCCTTTCTCTGTCATATTCTCCATTCACATACATCTGCTGGTGTTCAGGGTTTTCTCCATGATGTTTAAGAAGTTTTCTGATTATAGTGGTTGTGAATGCCCCTGATGTTTCAAAGATGAAAAGAGAAATTAAACACTTTCTGAACATTCCCTATTCATTCCACTATATATGAAGCTTGGTGTTGGCTAGGTTCTTTATGTACATAATCTTAATTCTCTAGAAATCACCTTCCCTCTAAATGAGTATAAACTCACATTCCCGAAACAGTTGTCACAAAGATGAATCCATAAATCTCTAAGTGTAAAACTTTTGAGCCAACTCTAATGTCTTCAGGGTTTAATTCCAGTGTTGCCTTTAATGATCTTAACACCATTTTCAAAAATGAATAAGTAGCTATTTGTTTTGGGCACCTCAGGGGCAACTGCACCAAGACCCCTTGTTTATAGGACATTGGGAACCAAAGAAAGGATGGAGAGAACTTCATTTTAAACTAGAAGCTAGGATAGGGGTGCCCAGGTGGCTCAGTTGGTTAAGCATCTGACTCTTGATTTCAGCTCAGGTCATGATCTCAGGGTCATGAGATTGAGCCCTGCATCAGACTCCATGCTCAGCAGGGAGTCTGCTTAAGATTCTCTCCCTCATGGGATCCCTGGGTGGCGCAGCTGTTTGGCGCCTGCCTTTGGCCCGGGGCGCGATCCTGGAGACCCGGGATCGAATCCCACGTCGGGCTCCCGGTGCATGGAGCCTGCTTCTCTCTCTGCCTGTGTCTCCGCCTCTCTCTCTCTCTCTCTCTCTCTGTGACTATCATAAAAAAAAAAAAAAATTTAAAAAAAAAAAAAAGATTCTCTCCCTCCCCCTCTGCCCCTCCTCCAACTCAAAAAATTAAATAAATAAATAAATGTAAAGATAATAGTGGTTGTATTATGCTTATTAAATAATTTAGCAAATATTGAGTTTGTATATGCCAGGCACAGGGTGAGGTGCTGAGTTTCAGAGGTTGTTTTGTTTTAAAGGTTTTATTTACATATTCATAAGAGACACACAGAGAGAGGCAGAGACATGGGCAGAGGAAAAAGCAGGCTCCCCATGGGGAGCCTGATGCAGCACTTGATCCCAGGACCCCAGGATCATGACCTGAGCCAAAAGCAGACACTCAACCATTGAGCCACTCAGGTATCCCTGAGTTTCAGAGATTTAAAACAAACCTAGTTTCTGCCCTTGTGGAGCTCACAACAAAATATAAATAATGATCATTAAACACAAAATCAGAAAGATCTGGTTTCCAATCCTGGTTTTGCCTCTAACCACCTTGAATAAGTACTTTGGTCTCTCTGAGCCTCAACTTCCCTATCTCTAAAATGAATGAATTTACTAATACCAATTCTTTGATTTGTATTTCTATGTGATTTGTTGTTTGCCTTGTGAAAACTGATTTCATCTGCTTTGCATTAGGTATCTTACGGTTTTTGAGCTTGTGATTTCACAAGGTCTATGTTGAAGCATCTTTTTAGTGAGAAACTGTTATCAGTTATAGATCTTATCTCTCTCTTTTATGATTTTCTAAAAGGAAGTTTAAGAATCTGGCTGGCAATTAGAATAGCTTCTGCTCAGTCCAGTCCCTTGGTGTCCCACCAGCTTTTGCCCCACATTATATTTTAGTGTCATTATATATGATTCTTTAGTTCGTTTTAATTAAGTAATTATATTCTTTATCCAGGCAATCAAGAATAATTTCGAGTACAAACTGTTCATAATATGTAATACTATATATGCCTATTTTATTATCTGGTAGTCTTCTTATTCTACATATAAATTATTGACTCTTTTCTGATGTTACAGTCTTATGAGGCTTAATAAATATTTTCATTGGTTTTCCTTAAAAAGTGTTCTATATTCTTTGGGTTATTAAATAATTTGAAAGTACATTATAGTGGCTAGGATCTTTTCTTTCTTTCTTTCTTTCTTTCTTTCTTTCTTTCTTTCTTCTTTCTTTCTTTCTTTCTTTCTTCTTTCTTTCTTTCTTTCTTTTCCTTCCTTCCTTCCTTCCTTCCTTCCTTCCTTCCTTCCTTCCTTTTTTCTTTCTTTCTTTTCTTTCTTTCTTTCTTTCTTTCTTTCTTTCTTTCTTTCTTTCTTTCTTTCTTCTTTCTTCTTTCTTTTTCTTTTCCTTTTTAAATTATTTCCTTGACTCCATTTATATTTGCTGACTCCCATTTCCCTCTCTCTGGTCTCAATCTCAATTTCTTCTCTTTAAATTCACAATTTTTGAAAACAATGGCCTGTAGTTTAGTAACTTCATTATATGCTCACTTCTGAACTCCAGGATGCATATTTCCAAGTAACCCTGATTTATTCAGGTATTTTAGGCATTTTTTTACCTACCGTATATTAATAGCAATTTTTACAAGATCTTCATTACTTCCTAATTCTGCAAATTCCATTTCCTTATTTATCTTGCCAAAGACAGAGTTGAAAAAGGAGTTCATTATCTCAGCTGTTTTAGAGTCATTATAAATTTCACTTCTTTCCTTATTTGTTAATGGCTCTACATATGCTCAAATATTTCTTTTCCCTGGTACAGTTGTAAAACACCTTCTTACTCCTTTTAATGTATTTGGCCAGCATTAGCTCATTATTCCTTTTGGCTGTCCTTCCTATTCCATTCCTGAGTTCTGTATCTTATGGGGAAGTAGGGGCAGGGGTAGATTCAGGTCTATGGGCTGCCTTACAAGAAAAGATGATAAATTTAAGTAGAAATGTATTTATTATAGGATATAACAGCAAATAGTATATTATAAAATCATTTTAAAAACAGTAATTTTCTTAGTTAATTGCCCAACATCCCTCTCTAAGCCTTCCTTTCCTGCATTTTTTTTTTTGGTTGTGTACTTTTTGGTCATTGCTTCATATACTAGTGATTTTTAATTTGTGGGGTTGTCAGACTTAGCAAATAAAAATCTAGGATGTTTAATTAAATTTTAATTCCATGCAATATTGGAAATATTATACTAAAAATTATTTGTCTTTACCTGAAATTCAGATTTAACTAGGCGTCCTTTATTTTATCTTGCTACCCTAGTAATATCATTTTCTACAAAAGAATAGAAAAACAGTTTAGTCTCTCCTCTGGAATAATTAGCTAAAGAATTTTTAATGTACTGGCAGTTCAGAAGCTTTTCTACAGACTCATAATTTGTTACTGGTAATGTCATGCAAAATTTTAGAATTGTCAAATTTGGGAAAACCTGTGTCAAGTTTCTTTCATATATGAGCTATAATATTTTGTAAAATTCCTCCAAAGAGAGCTTCTAGCTCTGTCAATTTTAAATATCCTGTCTCCTCTGCCAGTTATATCTTTCTGGTGCTGGCACCATAGGACATATCCATATGGCAGTAAAAACTCTGGCCCTGTGACTGTCAACTTTCTAAATATATCCCACTGAATTTGCCAAAGGTATTTCTAACTTTCTAACTTCTCCTTTGTCTCATCCTCAAATGTGCCTGGTGCCTCCAGTACCACCTGGAGAGGAAAGGCAAGTGAAAAGAGCCAGTGATTTTGACTGATTGTGGTGTAAAGATCTTAGGTTTGCAAACTTAATAAAACATGCAAGAACACATAACTTGGGCCACCCTTTTGGGTCTTGGAAGGAGACTTGAACAAATGAGAGACTCTAAAACTTAAACTTTATTAGTTTCATGGTAAATTTGGCTCTGGCAGTGATAGGTGTGTGTGTGTGTGTGTGTGTGTGTGTGTGTGTGAAGATAGCCCCATTTCTTATTTCCATTATGGTACTTTCTCATCTGCTCATTCTCTTCCTTCTCTTTCCCTGTCCCTCCCCTCTGTGCCTTCTCCCCATGTGCTTTTCTCTTGAACACTCTGCCCATATCTCAGAACCTTAATTTTTCATGGAAGAAATTATTGGGCCTCAATCATGTTATCTTTGAAGACTCTACAAGCTTTCTCCCAATGTTTGGATTTTAATACATTCTCTCAATGTTCCTAATGCACCACACTCTGATTCTCCAAAATGTGATTCTTTGAAACCTGAAAATCTTCTAAGATTGGGACCCATGAAGCTATTCCTTCCTCTATTGAATTCAGGCTGCTCTTTCTCAGGGATATTAAACTCCTTAATAGCCTTACATTTTCAGTAGCTTTGTTTTAGTTAGGAGGAATCAGTCTCAATGGGGTCCTTCCACGGTGGGCTTCCTACCTAGGTCCAAGCATATATTTAAGGTCAACTGTATAATGAATGTTATCTGAGCCCCTAATCTGGACTGTGAAACTCAGATTTTCACATCCTCTGAGGCCTTTAGTCCAAGTTTCTAAGATAGGAATTAGTCTGAGAAATCCCTACCTTTAGAATTAGGACTTTATAGTACATACTTCATTGTCTCTTACATTCATTCACCCTTTTCATTCCTTCTCCTTCTGTTGCAAAATCCCAGTGTGAATACAAAATCCCAGTGTGAATACAAAATCCCAGTGTGAATACACTGTCTTCAGAAATATGTGATGTGTCTAAAAACTGATGTCACTATTAGTTGTGTGTGTGTGTGTGTGTGTGTGTGTGTTTAAAGCCAGTTGAATGATTAAAATAGATGACCCATATAGCCATTTAGTTGGAAAGAGCTTTCACTTCCTGGTATAGTATATAGAATCAATCTGAATGAAAGCAAAAGGTGAATTGATTCTAAAACCACTGTGCTAATACCATTAATGATACTACCACTTATAAAGCATTATTTAATTTAATCATCACAATAGCTTAGTGAAGTAGAAATGATTGTCCCCATTTATTTTGCAAGGAAACTGGGACTAAAATCTGCTCAAAGTCATGGACATAATACATGGTAGAAAGGGGATCCAAATCCAGACTTTCTGATTTTAAAATCTGTGCTTTGATCACTAATACCATATATGTAACAGGATTCCCAGTGGGACCAATAGTTTCAAACTGGAAAATCTCTAATTTAGAGAGTTACAAGCATTTCTGCCTTCTAGGAGGGAGACTGGCACTGGCCTCGGAACAGATACTCTCTTTGTTTTAATGAGCATCACCCTAGTGGGGAAGTTAGAACTTAAGATAGGAGGTAAATACCTACCAAAATGGTCTTTAATTCAGTGAAGTTGCCTAATTGTAGTTTATTGGACTAAGATATTAAGAGTTTTGTTTGCAATGTAAGTTGGGGATTTTAGTATATCACTTTTGAAGAGGTAGAAATTCATTTTTTTTAGGTCCCTAAATTTGTATTTGGATATCCTTAATCCCTTGCTCCTGTGTGTACATTGTGCTTACTTTTTCCTTCTTGGAATAGCATGTCTTTTTCTTTTGGCCTCCTCTGTCACCCCACCTGGTTCCGGAGAAGCTGCCTATATCTTTTCAACTATAATGATTGACCAGGGATGAGCAAGTGACAGATAGTGGAACAGAGTCCTTTCTGCTCTCGCCTTTGAAGTTTCTAGGATGGAATGAGATGACAACTGGCCTAGAGTTGTCTGCAGCCATGAAACCCTCAACATCCCACCACCTGCTACATGAATGAATTTTTCCTAAAATGAGAAAGAAGCACAATATAAGGTAGAGAAAGAGGGAACCCAGATGTGACCATGGGTGAGTGTGTGATATCCTTAGGGGGTTGCATCCCAGGACTTCCTAGTTATATAAGTCAATCAATTCCTGTCTCAGAGCATTTCTTCATTCATTCATTCATCATTCATTCCTTTGTTGTTGTTGTTTACAAAAGTCTGGAAACCAAGGTCAAACTAGTAGGAAAATCATGCAGGTCCAAGTTATTTGCTTCATGACAGAAGAAATAATGCAAAAAGATATGGAATGAGCCTAAATCAGTACAAATTGGACCAAACTCTGTATATTGCAAATGTCAATATTTTAAGCCCCAACAAGCTTGACTTGGGAAAGTTATTCTATTTTAATTGTGATTCTAAGACCAGACTCCAGGCTGTGAGCAGTGGTTTACTCCTGAAAGGAATTTATCTGCAAATTGTCAGTCATCTTGTAAATAGGTTGGCACTGGGACAAAACATCATAAGTGGCTTAGAACTGTGGAAGGAAAGGTAGCAGGAGGAGAACCTTTCTCTTCTTTCTGTGCTTGAGGGGATGGAAGTTCTGAAAGGGGCTTGACTTTAGGCCAGAAGAAACTTGGAGCATGTTCATCCCTTGAAGTAAGTTTAGGTCTCTACATTGGGGAAAGCCAGGGGACAGGAAAGATACTGTCATGGAATGTCAGTGGCTATCACCAGTAGAGGATAGTGCACCAGGAAAGTGGTGATCTCATGATGCTCATTAATAGCAGAAAGCCACTGATGGTATGGAAGGCAGGAACAGAAGAACCTGAAGGACCAGTTCCTGAGCGTAGCCTCTGGGAAGCTTCAAAATTGCAAAGGGATATTTTGAGGGGAGATGTTTTCTAGAGAGTAGGCAAGTAGGGGATCCAGGAGAAAATAAGTATGATTTCATTTTGTATGCAAAGACTAGCAAGGACAGGAACATTCAGGTTTTATATAGATGTGATGTTCAATAACTAATTACTGATGGTTGTTGCTAATTGGATTTTCAGAGACCTGCTAGCAAGGAGTTCTCTTCTAAGAAGAGTGCTCAGCTCTGAAGCTCTGTACCAACCCTCTATTAAACAGGCTAGTTCCAATGGAATAGTGCCAGGAAATTACAGGTTTTAATACCATCTCCTCTTGGTTGTAGCTGTCATGATAGGCTGTAGTTTATGTACTTTAATTAAAATGGAGATGGTGTTCTTTAAACTTGAACTCTGAGTTGGTTCATGTAGTTGGCACTATTTTTTTAAAAAGGAAAGTAAATAAAACTGACATTTTCATTCTTAGTATATCTAGCCTAGATTACATACCCAAATCAGCTCTCTGTCGAAAAACTATATCTCATTGGCACACTAATTCTTAGCATATAACAATGATTCTCACATACAATGTTTGAATACCCACTTTAATATTGACAGAGTTTGCCAGTCTTTTATCTTTTTTGTTCATCAATGAACTCAGTGAAGCCCACATGGCAAGATTTATTATTCCCAGTATGCACATGACACAATTAGGTTTAATGAAGTGAAGTGTCTTGGCTAAGGTTATGCAGATGTTAAATGATGTTCCAATGTCTTTTGAATCCAGAGTCTACTCTCTTTCCATTTTTTTTCTAATTTCCTACCTAAATTTTATTGGTGGGACTTATTGCTCATGTTGTGTTCCACATCTCATTCTATCAAAGTTAGGAAGGCCTTTGGGAAGACCAAAGACATTCACCTTGGATTTCATTTATATTTGAGTGAAGAAATGGGAACTAGAGCACTGAATGAGGTTTTGGGTAGGACTGGATTCCATTTGCATTCTGTCACATTGGAGAACACAATTTGCCTTCTCAAGAATTAATTTCCCCATATACAAAGTAAAAATCCTTGATTAAGTGATAATTTCCCTCCAGCCCATGCAGATAATATTCTTCTACTTACCATCCTTGATTGCAGACCCCATATGCTTTATTTATCTCTAAGTGTTTTGTTCTGTGCCATTTATTTGCATTAAATACTTTTAGTGTATTTCTAAATTCTATTTTAGAAAAAATGAGATTGGATATAATAAAAATACCTCAAATAATCTTCATATAATTTCTTTTGTACCTTGAAAACTTTTAGGGCAATCTAGCTATACATGTCCTAATATCCTTATATTCCTGTGATAACCAATGACTTTGAAACATGTTAGATTTCACTGCACTTTTATCATAATGTTTTGAATCAGGTGGGTAAAAGATTTAAAGAAATTTACACTCCTTGAGATGGGTCTTATTTATTGAGATTATGTATTACCACAAGTCAATGACCAGTCAATAATAATTCCTCTGCGAAAGAGCATCTTGGAATCACACAACTCTCCCTAAAGTTAAAAAAAGAAAAAGAAAAAAAAAAGCTGCCTAAAATAGCTAAATACACAGATGAAGCAGTGCTTTTGCCACCCAAACTGAGAGAACTAGATGTTATAGACTGAATCAAGTGTCTCCAAAATTCATGTATTGAAGCCCTAAACCCCAGTATTGCACAATGTGAATGTATTTGCAAATGGAGTCTTTAAAGAGATGATTAAGTTAAAATGCGGCTTTTACTGTGGGCCCTAATCCAAACTGGCTAGTGTTCTTATAAAATGAGATGAGGACATACAGAGAAATACTATGGGCATGCCTGCACTGAGAATCTACACCATGAAGAGGCAGCAGAGGGTGGCTGTCTGCAAGCCTAGGAAAGAGGCCTCAGAGTACATCAAACCTTCCAACACCTTGATCTTGGACTTCCAACCTCCATAACTGGTAGAAAATAAATTTCTGTTGTTTAAGCCATTCAGCCTGTAACATTTGATTTTGGTAGCCCTAGCAGACTGGCTTTACTTTTTTTATTATTTTATAATGCTAATGAAGAATTTTATACATACTCACCTGAATGAAGTTCAAGCCACTGTAACTCAGAAGTATGTGACATGTACATCCCATATCACTAGACAATGCTAGTTCTTCCTTTTCTCATTCTCACTCTCCTCCATTTTATACTCAAAGGCCTCTCCTCTCCTATCATCAAAACAGTGAATGATCTGAGATGATCTTTTATATTTACTTATCAACAGATTATATGTTTTAAGGTTTTTCCTACATTTTCATTTAACATTTATTGAGCATCTGCTATTAGACAGATGCTAGAAATACATCAGCAATAGATCAAATGGAAGTCCTTGTATGCATAAAACTCTCATTCTAGAAATAAGAGAGGATAAAAAACCCAAATAAATAAATAAAATATCTTAGTATTTAAGACAGTGATGACTACAGGGAAAAATAAGGCTGGTAAGGCCTAAAGGCAGTATGAACAAAATTAGTTATGTGTGGCATCAAAGTCTCTGTCTTAAAAAAGAGCAGGAAATACCAATGAGCAGTGAAGCAGAAATGTGGCATTAAAAGGGTCAAGTAATGACCTATAGCTCTTTATAAGGCTAGCTTCAAGGATGAGCTTCATTAAGCATTTTATAGAATAACTTGTAGAAGGAGGTAAAGTCTTCCAAGATGATCCTTGGGGATGCAGACCAGAGGCCAGGGCTATGAAGGCTCCAAGTGCCCAATCAATAGCACTGAATGAGCTGGAGTTTCTTGACTCTGAGGATTTCCTAGCCTTGGACTCCCTTGGCTTAGATTAGCTTTACGGATAGAGGTAGAATCTTCATGACCTTCCAGCCCAAATCCTACCTGAGCATGTCAATCCCTTTGTAGCTCCTTTCAAGTCAGTTGTTCATCAGTATCTGTCCTCTACTTACTAAATATATATTTGATGTTTTCTGACAAGTTTACCACCATTTTAACCCAACATTTAATAAATTTGTTTTGGCAGTAAATATCCCTAATTTGTGAAACAATAGGTGATAGTTTTTTCTTCTTCTTACTTATCTGATTTTCTACATTTTCTACTGTAAACAGGTGCTACCCGTGTAAAGGGAAAGGTTTGAATATACAGTATACATTTCATGAGCAAACCATAGTAGCAGAAACTGAGACACCATTAACAAACATCCACAATGCTATCACCATGCTTCACTATTTACATTTTCTTAATTGCTTTTCAATCTTTATCAATATGCACACATATTAAAACAGGATTTTGAGGAGTAGAAAGATAATAGGAACTAACATTTTGAGGGTCTATTTTTTTTAATTTTTTTTTAATTTATGATAGTCACAGAGAGAGAGGCAGAGACACAGGCAGAGGGAGAAGCAGGCTCCATGCACCGGAAGCCTGACGTGGGATTCGATCCCGGGTCTCCAGGATCGCGCCCTGGGCCAAGGGCAGGTGCCAAACCGCTGCGCCACCCAGGGATCCCTTGAGGGTCTATTATAAACAAGGTATGTGTAAAGCACAGATGTTTCAGTTAATCCTTGTAATAATCCTATGAGTCCTCTGTTGTACAATAAAGAAGGTCTGAAGAAGAACCTCTTCAGAGAGGTTAAATAATTTACCTAATATTGCACAAGCAGAGAGTACTGGAATGATTTGAATCCAGAAGTCCATGTTCTCACCACTCTATGTCATGTCTACTTTATAAAACCTAGTATGGAAGGACCTTGGTATGGTAATGACAACTTTGGGACTGGCAGTCTGAAAGATGAATTCTATAATAATAAGAATCTGGTCCCAGGATTCTATAATATTAAGACTCTTGAGTAAAGGTGATAAAATAGTTCCTGGATTAGGAGAAAACAGTTTTGGTGGTTAAACATGGTTGATGTGTCTGCGTGCAATCTTCAGACACTTGCTGATTGCCCCTGAGAAGATACTTATGATTCCACCATTGGCTGGTGCCACTCAAATGACTTCCATACTTGCCTGGGAGGCAATTCTCCATACCTTCTTATAGAATTTTAGAGATTCTATTTTAACAAATACTTGTAAATATGTGTTCTGTGATTGTCTTCCCAATCACAATGTCTACCATGAATATCTTTGTGTCCTTAGTTTCTAGCACAGTGTTTTTCACATAACATACACTTAATAAAAAAAATTATTGAATGGAGGAATGAATTAATTGACAGAAAAGGCTGCAAGGAAATAGAAGAAACAAGGCACAAAATGAAAGCCTTTGAGAAAGACCTATTCCACCTCCATAAGGACATCATCAGGAGCCACAAAGCAGTGAAGTTGGTGTTGGTGGATCTGGGACTAAGCATGTGCTGGGCATGGTTAGGCCAGGAGAGTTGTGGTTGCCATTGATGCAGACATTGTTCTCATAGGTATCTGGCCCCAGGGCAGAGCAGTAGCTATGACAGGAAAACTTTTTTAAAAAAAGATTTATTTATTTATATGAGAGAGAGAGAGAGAGAGAGGGAGAGGAGAGAGAGAGAGAGAGAGAGAGAGAGAAAGCAGCATGAGGGGCAGAGGGAGAGGAAGAGAAAATCCCAAGCAGACTCTCCACTCAGTGCAGAGTCCAATGTGGAGCTCAGTCTCACAACACTGAGATCATGACCTGAGCCAAAATCAAGAGTCAGACTCTTTTCTGACTGCGCCACCCATTTACCTCAGGAAAGAAAAATTTTAACACAACCTGGGCCCTGTCAGAAGGGGAGAGAAAAACTGGGTTATGAGATATCTTGATAGTTCTTGCAGGTAAGAATGCAAAGGCTGCCATTTAGTTAATTTTATATTAGTATTCACATCTTTTTTCCTTCCACAGATTGCTCACAGTTTTCACAGTTTCAATCTGTTTATGGTTTAAATTTTGTCTTTTGCTTTACAACTCATAAGAATAATATTTAATGGTATATCAGTTTACAACACTTTTTCTTTGTGTCCAGAAGCATATATTAATCTATGTTTCATATCATTTCTTTCTGTATAAATAAGGGAATTTTATGTATAAAAGTGATCTTTCAGGTCATTGGATCTATCTCATTTTGCAGATACAGAAGCTTAAAATTTAGAGAATTTAATTCACTCATCTATGTTTGGACAAATTTGCATCAGGTCATGAAATAGTACCCATGACTCTGCTTTCTGTGCTGCCATGACCTCTGGAGAAATGTTCATAAGAATGTTAATTTGTACCATGCACAGCCATGGTGTCCAACTTTATTTACACCCTCAATTTTCTTGGAAGGAAAAACAAAATACAAAACCAAAATTATGTCTATTAATTTTTCACTTCCAACTACTAACACTGCATATGGCAATGTGGAAGGAAGGACAGAGAAAGGGCAGGATGTTCTTGAGTTAAAGTCTTTTGTTAATATAGCATTACTATATGTGCTTCACAATATCAGATGAATTCAAAAAGAAAAATGTTCTTCCTTTTGATATGTTGAACTGGAACATTGTTTTATGAAGATAACTATTACTTTTATAAATTAGGGAACAAATTATTATAATTATTGTCTATTTTAATTACTTTTAAGGCAATGCCATTTAAGCCAAAAAATATATTTAATTAGAAAACAGTGTACTATTTTCTGTTACCTTCCAATTCTTATTATATTTCCTTTGGTTTACAGATATACTCCAAGTGTCTGGAATATCAAGTGATATATGATAAGCATTCTTTAAATGTTTAACAATTATGTGAAATGTTTATTAAACATTTATTATTTATTATTTATTATTTTTTAATTTAAATTCAATTACCCAACCTATAGTGCATCATTAGTCTCAGACGTAGAGTTCAATAATTCATCAGTTGCATATAACACCCAGTGCTCATTACATCACTTAATGCCCATTTAAAAAAAATGACTTTCTGATGGCCCAAATAGGAATCTCTACCATATTATGTGTAGCATAATTGTCAACTTTGACTTTCATTATATTAGAAAGTTAACATTTTTGAATCATTAATTTCAAGGATTTTATGCCTAAAAATTCCATTCAGAACAGAAAAGTATGAGGTACAGGCATGATATTTCTTATCACGTAGATTTTCATTTGCACTGATACTACATAGTCTTAGTATATAAAGTACTTCGTGTTTGGACTTCATGCAGCTCTGTGTGTGCATTTAAGTAAACATGGGAGAAAGACTTGCTATTTAAATAGTTGAGAAGCCACATTTCAAATTAACTTTATCTCCAAACACTTGGTTTCAAAAACCTGGTCATGAAACATTGGCATTGGGGAAAAGAGAAATAGAGAGTGATTTATTTCCTTAACTAGATTTCATTAAATGTGACTGTTTACTTGCCTTTTCCATTTGTGATGGACTGACTTTTTAGTTATCGTTAATGGACTCATTTAGATTTTTACCCCCTACAGACCTTTAGCTGTACATTTCTTTTTTATCTTGAATTTGTGGTTAAAATATTCTCTTTTTGCAAAGATAAAGCGACTGGAAATGTGTTTTATGAAAGGAGATGTGAGGTCAAAAGAAACCATTGAATGGACTTAAAACACACACACATAAATAAACTACACACATATATAGTGTATGTGTGTGTATTGCTATAAAAGAAGAACATTTTCCATTGTTGTCATGGTTTAGTCTTTATATCAACTCTGTAGGAAATATAGAATGGGTGTTATTATCTCCATTTTTTTAATGAATGAAGAAAGAGGACCCTTGTTAGTTAAGAGAAATGCCCTAAGTATGAGAAGGACTTGTGGGAAGTTGAATCAGGACCAGACCCAGGTCTTATAATTCCTTCTTTACAGCTCTGTCCCTAACATCCACAGGTCCCTGTGGTATCTGAGTGGTCATTCTCCTTTCAGAGGCAGACCTCTCTCAGCTCCTTTCTCTAAAGCATGAATGAACGTCCGTCATGTCAGATGAATTGGGCTTTGCAGCATGATTTGCAGTAGGAAAGGGCAGATTACCTGTTCTTGCCCCTTCATTTTTCCTCATTGGATTAGGCCCTTGAAGAGGAAATAAAAGTCTTTCTTGAGTAGTAACATTAGAAAAATAACTTCAGCATATCTTTATATAGCCTATAGTAGACAAAAAAGCAAAGACGTTGGTCTTAACAGACCATGTGAACTATGTATTATAGAAGAAAATGCTTTCCAGCTTAAAAATGAAAACAATAACTAGGAGATGCTGTCATTTCAAGCTAAAGACATCAAAGACATGGTGATACTGGTTGAACTAGAATGGAGCTCTGTCATCATACAAACATTTTCTCTTCCAGGCTCTTGGGATTCATTCCTTTTTCCCTCTCACACCACACACACTTCAACACACAATCTGCACATACTAGTAGTGCATGTTGACTGAGCAGCTGCCCAAGGGATCTGATGAGAAATGGAGGTAGATGCTTCAGGAGCTATGTAACTATAACCCAAATAAACATTTGCTGGAGATGACTTGATTGGGATTCATACAGCTGTTTATCATGTATGAGAGCCAAAGGAAACTACTAATGAATTTCATGGACGTGCTTCCCAGGATTCCCTAGGCCCTGATATTAAAAAAGTAATCAATCTTCACAGGTACTGCACAGGGCCAGGGCTACAGACACTTACAACTTCCATTCTTCCCATGCATTACAAAGCTTGAACCACCCATGTGGGATATCCAGTATGTTGTGATACCAGAGGCAATGATTAATTTGCATGGGTCCTCCAACACTCCTTATCTTTGTGATGCTAAGCATGGTTTTCTATGATGGTTTCCCAGGCCAAAAGGTTATAGTCCATGACTATAGAACTGTATGGAGTTAACTGGACTATCCTCAGGATTTTCACTTTTTTGGCTAAGACACTTGTATTAGTTTTAACTCTTTTGTTGTAATAGAAAGAAACATTCATATGAAAATGCTGAGGTATGAAGAATAAGAAAGCAACCAGATGCCAGGAAGTGTCATCAAAATTAGATCTTTATACTTCACTTTTGCTTCTCTCTGTGGGTCTAATATCCCTATCTCCTTCTCTGTCTTCCTGCAAACCTATATTTTATTCTCAATTCACTTGGAAGGTAGAACATTTTCCCTGTGAAGCTCCCACATTTACATTTCCTTCAATGTAATGAGCTCAAACTACCTGCCTGCCTTTCAGTTATAACCCAAACTCCTAGAAGAAAGAATGTCATTTGTCCAACATAGGTCAAGTCCCCACTTATAGTCCAGACAAAGTGAGGTACAGATAATGGCAGCTGAGGATGCTCTATGTTGACCAGGTAGGCAATTTCCAGAGAAGGCAGACAGTCACTGCACTCCGATAAAAACAATTACCCCAGAGTTGGTTCTCCAAGAGTGCTATTGAAACAATAATAACAAAAGGTCACCTTATAAAGTGCTATACACGCTATAAAATGTTTTTGTATACCTTGTTATGTTTAATGATAATAGAGAAAAAAGTGGGACTTTTTTTTGGTGGAGGTGGAAGAGTATGCATGTGGTCATAAAATATTTCCAATGAAATACTGGCATGCAGGGACGCCTGGGTGGCTCAGCAGTTGAGCATCTGCCTTCGGCTCAGGGCGTGATCCCGGGGTCCTGGATTGAGTCCCGCATTGAGCTCCTTGCATGGAGCCTGCTACTCCCTCTGCCTGTGTCTCTGCCTCTCTCTTCCTCTGTGTCTCTCATGAATAAATAAATTTTAAAAATCTTTTAAAAAAACACTGGCATGGGGATCCCTGGGTGGCGCAGCGGTTTAGCACCTGCCTTTGGCCCAGGGCGCGATCCTGGAGACCCGGGATCGAATCCCACATCGGGCTCCCGGTGCATGGAGCCTGCTTCTCCCTCTGCCTGTGTCTCTGCCTCTCTCTCTCTGTGTGACTATCATAAATAAATTAAAAAAAAATTTAAAAAAAAAAACAAAAAAAAACAAAACAAAACAAAACAAAAAAACACTGGCATGCATATTTAAAACAACAGCTTCTCTCTACTGAGTTTATAGGATGAGTTTAGTGAATCATTCTAATATATATCTGTGTGTATGAGTAATAAAAATAAAGAAAACCATTTCTAATATCACCTTAGAAAGAACAGTAAACTGAAAAGCAACCTTAAAGAAGAATGAAATCAAATGTGGTAAAATAAAAGTGATAAAACTTAAAAATTGTAAAGATTTGGGGTAAAAAATGATAGGAGTTAAGAAAGTGAGTAAGTTTCCTTTCACAAACCAAATGTGTACTTGAACCCGAAGCTACCCAGTAGAGTAGGGATTGCATTAAGTATATGACTCAGGGCCCAGAGCATGTAAAGAGCCAAGCTGAAGATGGCAGGTTGAGGAACCAGAATTACCAGTCAGATGCTTAACCAACTGAGCCACCTAGGTACTCCTCAGCCCTTTTAAATCACAGGTTTTTGTTTGTTTGTTTGTTTGTTTGTTTGTTTGTTTTCTGTGTCCCAGCACACCTAGGGCTGGTGTGAGCTTATGAACGCTGGGCCTACTGAAGTTTTGAGCTCACTGAAACAATTGGACTGGAGCCACCAGTTATGGTGTCCTGACCCTGTTCTGGTCCACTGTCCAAGGTAGGATGGGAATATAAAACATGTTGCTCTTCACTCCTTTTGACCTCAGAGCTTCCCCACATTTCTTTCACCACTTGGAAGTATTCTAGTGTTGTCTCTTCCATATGCTGGTTGCTCTTTTAAACCACAGGGTTTTTTTCTGTGCCCAAGGACAGAGGGATTTTTCTCTTCCCGATTCCTCAACATATCCCTCTCCGGTGCAGCTCACAGCATTCACAGTGGGAGTTCTTTTGGTTACTGTGTCTCTGTCTCTCTTGCTATTCTCCTGCCACTCTCTCTGTCCTTGGTTGTTCAGTAGCTAGCTGTTCAGTCAGTCCTCAGTTCTTCTTCAGAAGGAATCTTTCTATTAATAGGTGTAATTTGGTGTGTTCTGTAGAGGATGTAAGTCCAGAGTCTTCCTATGTCACCATTTTGAACCAGAACCTCAGGGTGCTCTTCCTGTTTTGAACTTCACTCTGCATCCTCTCTTCTTCAATCTGCCACCTAGGGCACAGAAAACAAGCCTCAGTTTTCTGTTTTTAATTTTTACTGTTTTATTTTATTGACTTTTAAAATATTGTCTTGTTTATTTTTATTTTTTTCTTCTGGGTTTCATTCTTTTCTTTTTTGTTCCTTTTGTTCTTCTTTTTTAACTTTTTCTTTTTTATTATTTTATCTTTTTATATTATTGTTTTATATTATTATTTATATGTAAGTATTTACATATAATATTAAATATATAATATATTATTATTTTCTTTACTTTATTCTTTCTGTTTAAAAGAGTAACTAGCACATATAGCCACAGCTCCAGCCGGCCAGAAAAGCACCAAACAGACACAGTCTGTATAGTGGTCACTATACACGAGACTGCTACCTCAATTTGAGGAGAAGTAGCAGTTTCACCTAATCCATAGAAACACAAAGAAAATCAAGTAAAATGATGAGACAGAGGAATATACTCCAAAAGAAAAAATCCTCAGTAAAAGAATTTAATGAAGCAGAGATAAAGCAATATGCCTGATAAAGTAATGTTTGTACAGATACTCACTGGGATGGACAAAATAATGGAAGATCTTAGGTGGACTTTCAATAAAGAGATAGAAAATATTAAAAAGAGCCGATTACAGCTGAAAAATACGATAACTGAAATTAAAAACAACACTACAGGGAATCAATAGTAGATAAGAGGATGCAGAAGACTATATCAGTGACCTGGAAGACAGGGTAATGAAAACCACACAAGCTGAACAGCAAAAAGATAAAGTAATTTTTTAAAATGAGGATAGATTAAGAGATCTCTTGGACATTAAAGGAACAAAAAATTATATTATAGGGATCCTAGAAGAAGACAGAGAGAAAGGTGTAGAAAATTTATTTGAAGATATAATAATTGAAGACTTCCTTAACCCAGGGAAAGAAATAGACATTCAAGTCCAAGAAGCTCAGAGAGTTCCAAACAAGATGAACCCAATGAGGTCCACACCATGGCACATAATAATTAATTCAAGGGACAAAAAGATTAAAATAAAATTTCAAAGGACAAAGATAAAGAGACAACCCTAAAAGTAGCAAGAGAGAAACAGAACGTTACCGATGAGGGAAAAACTTATAAGGCTATCAGCTGATTTTTCAGCAGAAATCTTACAAGCCAGAGGGAGTGGCATGCCATATTCAAAGTGCTGAAAGGAATAAAACCTACGAACAAGAATATTCTATCTGACAAGGTTATCATTCAGATTTGAAGGAGAGCTAAAGATTTTCCCAAACAAAAGGTAAAGGAATTTATCATCACTAAACCAGCCTTACAAGTAATGTTAAAGGGGCTTCCTTATGTGGAAACAAAATGGCTATAATTAGACATAAAGAAATATGAATAAAAAGATGTAAAATATGACAACATATTTACATAAAATATACACACAAAAAATGTGGAGAAGGAAGTGAAAAGGGAAGGGAAGGGGAAAACAGAAAAAATTTCTTGTTTTTTCTTGCTTTCTTTTTTTTAAAATTAGTTTGAGATAGAATTTAGTTATTCATCAGTTGCATATAACACCTAGTGCTCATTACATCAAGTGCCCTCCTTAATGCCCATCACCCAATTATCCTTTCTCTCCACCCACCTCCCCTCTAGCAGCCCTTAGTTTGTTTCAAAGAGTTCAGCATCTCTTATGGTGCTCAGTTTTCATCTTTTTTTATTTTTCCTTCACTTCCCCTATGTTCATCTGTCTAGTTTCTTAAATTCCATACATGAGTGAAATCATATGATATTTTTCTTTCTCGAACTGACTTATTTCACTTAAAGTAATACCCTCCAGTTCCAATCACATCATTACAAATGGCAAGGTTTCCCTTTTTTATGGCTGATTAATATTCCATTTTTATATGGATACCACATCTTCTATACCCATTCATCTGTTGATGGACATCTGGGTGCTTTCCTTAGTTTGGCTATTGTGGACATTGCTGCTATAGACATGGGGGTGCATGTACCCCTTTGCATCACTATGTTTGTATCTTATGGATAAAATACATAGCAGTGCAATTTCTGGATCATAGGGAAGTTCTATTTTTAATTTTTTGAGGAAACTCCGCACTGTTTTTAAGACTGGCTGTACCAGCTTACATCCCCACCAACAGTGTAAGATGGTTCCCCTTTCTCCACATTCTCACCAACATCTGTTGTTTCCTAGTTTGTTAATTTTGGCCATTCTGACTGGTGTGAGGTGATATCTCATTGTAGCTTTGATTTGTATTTCCCTGATGCAGAGTGATGTTGAGCATTTTTTCATGTGTCTGTTGGCCATTTGTGTGTCTTCTTTGGAGTAATATCTATTCATGTCTTCTGCCCATTTCTTGACTGGATTTTTTGTTTTTATTAATTTCTTTATAGCTTTTGGATATTAGCCCTTTATCTGATAAGAGATTTGCAAATATCTTCTCCCATTCAATAGGTTGCCTTTTAGTTTTGTTGATGGTTTCCTTTGCTGTGCAAAAGTTTTTTACCTTGAAGAAGTCCCAATAGTTCAATTTTGCCTTTGTCTCCTTTGCCTTTGGTGATGTGGTTAGCCAGATGTTGCTGCAGCTGAGGTCACAGAGGTTTCTGCCTATGTTCTCCTCTTGGATTTTGATGGATTCCTGTTTTCTCACATTTAGGTTTTTCACCCATTCTGAGTCTATTCCTATGTATGGTATAAGGAAATTGTCCAGTTTCATTCTTCTGCATGTGGTTGCCCAATTTTCCAACACCATTTGTTGAAGATACTGTCTTTTTTTTCCATTGGATATTCTTTCCTGCTTTGTCAAAAATTAATGGACCAATGAGTTAAGGGTCCATTTCTGGGTTCTCTATTCTGATCCTTGATACATGTGTCTGTTTTTGTGTCAATCTCATACTGTCTTGAAGATTACAGCTTTGTAATATAGCTTAAGGTCCAGAATTGTGATGCTACCAGTTTTGGTTTTCTTCTTCAACATTCCTTTGGCTATTCGGGGTCTTTCTGGTTTCATACAATTTTTAGGATTATTTGTTACAACTCTGTGAGATAAGTTGATGATATTTTGATAAGGATTGAATTGATGTGTAGATTGCTTCGGGTAGCATAGAGACCTTTAACAATAGTTGTTGGGCAGCCCAGGTGGCTCAGCGGTTTAGCGCCGCCTTCAGCCCAGGGCCTGATCCTGGAGACCTAAGATCAAGTCCAATGTCAGTCTCCCTGCATGGAGCCTGCTTCTCCCTCTGCTTGTGTCTCTGTCTCTCTCTCTCTCTCTCACGAATAAATAAATAAAATCTTAAACAAACAAACAACAGTGGTTCATCCAAGCCATGAGCATGGAATTTTTTTTTATTTCTTATGTGTCCCTTAATTTCATTCTTAAGTGTTCTATAGTTTTCAGAGTACAGTTCACAGTGATTGAGTTCACACTGCTCAGAATAATTTTATAATTATCTAGCTGAATTCCAGAGACCAGACAAACTTAGGGTTCCCATCTTAACTGCTCCCCTTCCCTTTTGTAAAAATGTGTTTGAACTTAAATGACTATCAAATTAATATGTACTCTATTTACTTAGTATGTTATATATAATCCTCATGGTAACCACAAACCAAAAACCTATGATAGATACTCAAAACATAACAAGAAGACCAAACAAAACGTTATAGATATTCATGTATCCCAAATAAGAGCAAGAGAAAAAGAAAGGGACAAAGAACTACAAAAACAAGAAAATAAAATTTTAAAATGGCAATAATTATGTGTCTATCAATAATTACTTTAAATGTAGACAGCCAAAAAGCTCTAGTCAAAAGACATAGAGTGATAGAATAGGTAAAAAACAAGAACCATCTATATTTTACTGTCAAAAGATTCACATACAGACTAAAAATAAAGAGATGGAAAAACACCATGCAAATGGAAGCAAAAAATAAAGCTTGGGTAACAATACTTACACCTGACAAAATAGACTTTATTTTTTTTTAATTTTATAAATTAATTTTTATTGGTGTTCAATTTACCAACATACAGAATAACACCCAGTGCTCATCCCGTCAAGTGTCCCCCTCAGTGCCCATCACCCATTCACCCCCACCCCCCGCCCTCCTCCCCCTCCACCACCCCTAGTTCATTTCCCAGAGTTAGAAGTCTTTATGTTCTGTGTCCCTTTCTGATATTTCTCACACATTTCTTCTCCCTTCCCTTATATTCCCTTTCACTATTATTCATATTCCCCAAATGAATGAGAACATACACTGTTTGTCCTTCTCCGGTTACTGTGGCCAAGTTCAAAAAGGGTGTTGCCTGAGTTCTCCTCTGGGATTTTGATGGAATCTTGTCTCACATTTAGATCTTTCATCTATTTTGAGCTTATCTTTGTGTATGGTGCAAGAGAGTGGTCCAGTTTCATTCTTCTGCATGTGGATGTCCAATTTTCCCAGCACCATTTATTGAAGAGACTGTCTTTCTTCCAGTGGATCGTCTTTCCTCCTTTATCGTATATTAGTTGACCATAAAGTTCAGGGTCCACTTCTGGGTTCTCTGTTCTGTTCCATTGATCTATGTGTCTGTTTTTGTGCCAGTACCACACTGTCTTGATGAACACAGCTTTGTAGTACAACCTGAAATCTGGCATTGTGATGCCCCCAGATATGGTTTTCTTTTTTAAAATTCCCCTGGCTGTTTGGGGTCTTTTCTGATTCCACACAAATCTTAAAATAATTTGTTCTAAGTCTCTGAAGAAAGTCCATGGTATTTTGATAGGGATTGCATTATACGTGTAAATTGCCCTGGGTAACATTGACATTTTCACAATATTAATTCTGCCAATCCATGAGCATGGAATATTTTTCCATCTCTTTGTGTCTTCCTCAATTTCTTTCAGAAGTGTTCTATAGTTTTTAGGGTATATTTTGAGAACCATTTGAATGGTAAATGGTTCTCCAACCTTTTATTTTCAGGCTGTAGGTGTCCTTCTGTCTAAAATGAGTCTCTTGTAGACAGCAAATAGATGGGTCCTGCTTTTTTATCCAGTCTGAAACCCTGCGCCTTTTGATGGGGTCATTAAGCCCGTTCACGTTCAGAGTTACTATTGACAGATATGAGTTTAGTGTCATCATGATATCTATTTAGTCCTTGTTTTTGTGGATTGTTCCACTGAACTTCTTCTTAAAGGGGAGTTTTAAGAGTCCCTCTTAAAATTTCTTGCAGAGCTGGTTTGGAGGTCACATATTCTTTCAGTTCCTGCCTGTCTTGGAAGCTCTTTATCTCTCCTTCCACTTTGAATGAGAGCCTTGCTGGATAAAGTATTCTTGGTTGCATGTTCTTCTCATTTAGGACCCTGAATACATCCTGCCAGCCCTTTCTGGCCTGCCAGGTCTCTGTGGAGAGGTCTGCTGTTACCCTAATATTCCTCCCCATGAAAGTCAGGGACTTCTTGTCTCTTGCTGCTTTAAGGATCTTCTCTTTATCTTTGGAATTTGCAAGCTTCACTATTAAATGTCGAGGTGTTGAACGGTTTTTATTGATTTTAGGGGGGGATCTCTCTATTTCCTGGATCTGAATGCCTGTTTCCCTTCCCAGATTGGGAAAGTTTTCAGCTAGGATTTGTTCAAATACATATTCTGGCCCTCTGTCCCTTTCGGCGCCCTCGGGAACCCCAATTAAGCGAAGGTTTTTCTTCCTTAGGGTGTCATTTATTTCCCTTAATCTGTCTTCATGGTCCCTTAATTGATTGTCTCTTTTTTCCTCAGTTTCCCTCTTTGCCATTAACTTGTCTTCTATGTCACTCACTCGTTCTTCCACCTCGTTAACCCTCGTCGTTAGGACTTCTAGTTTGGATTGCATCTCATTCAATTGATTTTTAATTTCTGCCTGATTGGATCTAAATTCTGCAGTCATGAAGTCTCGTGAGTCCTTAATGCTTTTTTCTAGAGCCACCAGTAGCTGTAGAATAGTGCTTCTGAATTGGCTTTCTGACATTGAAGTGTAATCCAGATTTTGTAACTCTGTGGGAGAGAGGACTGTTTCTGATTCTTTCTTTTGAGGTGAGGTTTTCCTTCTAGTCATTTTGCTCAGTGCAGAGTGGCCAAAAACAAGTTGTATTGGAACACGGGGGAGTATCACTGGTCCGTCCAGCTGGTCTTCTGGGGGAGGGGCCTGCTGTGCTGATTTTCAGGTGTTAGCACTTGGGGGAGCTGCTCTGCCCCTGCCTGCTGCAGGGCTCAGCGGGGGTTGTTTACCCCGTGGGGCCCCAGGAGGAACAACCGCAGTTGCTATGGCAACTCTGGAAGCCTGGATTCAGCCTCCGCAGGAACTACGGGGCTCGGGGCTCTCGGTTCTCCGTCCGCAGGGCCTGGAGGCTCCGGGGCGGGGCCGCTGATCTGCTCAGCTCGGGGCAGGAGCGTCCTTGCTGTCCTGGGCCCTCCCGGCCTCTGCCTGTCCCGGGGGGGCCGGATCCTGGGCTGTGTCCCGGCGCCCTGTGCTCCGGGGCCTGCGCTGTGGGATTCGCGCTCCCGCCCCGCAGCCCCCTCCGCGGAGCCGCCGCCCGAGCCCCTCCGAGCTGCTCCGGCCCCGCCGTGCGCGCTGCAGCCCTTAGGGAGCTCGGAGCACTCTCCCGGGGCGCAGGTGTCTGTTAGTGTCCCCGGGAGCCCGAGGGCATCCCCGCCCTCCTGGGTCCTGCTCCAACTCCCTGCGAGCCCCTTTCCGCCCGGGAAGGTTGGTGCAGCTCCTGCTCCTCCGGGACGGGGCTCTCCTGTCCTGGGGACACTCGCCCCGGCCTCAGCCCGGCTCCTCGCGGGCCCCTCCCCCTCGGAGGCCTTTTGTTCCTTTATTTCTTTTTCCCCGTCTTCCTACCTTGATAGAAGCGCGAACTCTTCTCACTGTAGCGTTCCAGCTGGTCTCTCTTTACATCTCAGGCCGAATTCGTAGATTTTCAGGATGATTTGAAGGTTATCTATGTAATTTGGTGGGGACAGGTGATTTGGGGACCCTGCTCTTCCGCCATCTTGCCCCTGACTTCCCAAAATAGACTTTAAAACAAAGACTGTAAGTAAGAGATAAAGAAGGGCATTACCTAATGATAAAGGGATCAATCCAACAAGAGAATATAATTTTGTAAATATCTATGCACCCAATACTGAAGCATCTAGATACATAAAGCAAATATTGACATAAAGAGTGTAGGGTATTACAATAATATTAGAGGACTTTAACACTCCCTTTACATCAATGATAGATCATCCAGACAGAAAATCAATAAGGAGCAATATATCTGAATGACACAGTGGCCCAGATGGACATACAGATATATACAGAACATTCTATCCCCAAACAACAGAATACACATTCTTTTCAAGTGCACATGGAACATTCCTCAGAACTGATCATGTACTAGGTCATAAAAGAGGCCTCAATAAATTTAAGAAGATTGAAATACTATAATGGTATGAAACTAGAAATAAATAGCAATAAAAAAAAACAAGAGAAAACATAAACATGTGGAAACTAAACAACATGATACTAAACAACTAATAGGGCAATGAAGCATCAAAGAAATATTTAAAAAATGTGAAGACAATTGAAAATGAAAACACAACAGTTCAAAATCTCTGGGACACAGCGAAATCAATTCTAAGAAGGAAGTATATGGTGATACCGGCCTATTTCAAAAAACTCAAATAAACAACCTAGCCTTACAACTCAACGAAATTAGAAAAAGAAGAACAAAGTCTAGGTTGAGTAGAAGGAAGGAAATAATAAAGATCAGAGCAGAAATAAATGATATAGAGAAAAAAACTGAAAAAAATCAATGATACCAAGAGCTGGTTCTTTGGAAATATAAACAAAATTGATAAACTCTTATCCAGACTTAACAAGGAAAAATTAGAAAGGACTCAAATAAAATCAGAAACTAGAGAGGAAGTAATAACAGATACCACAGAAATATAAAGGTAATAAGAGAATACTATGAAAAATTATATACCAACAAACTGGACAAGCTAGAAGAAATGGATAAATTCCTAGAAACATACAATCTTCCAAAACTTAACCAGGAAGAAATAGAAAACCTGAGTAGGTCAATTACAAGTAATGAAATTGAATCAGTAATCAAAAACTACCAAAAATTTTTAAAAGTTCAGATCCAGATGACTTCACAGGTGAATTCTACCAGACATTTAAAGAAGAGTCAATGCTTATTCTCCTGAAGCTATTCCAAAAACTAGAAGAGGAAAGAAAGCTTCTAAATACATTTTATGAGGGCAGCATCACCCAGACATGAAAACAGACAAAGATAGCACAAAAAAGAGATAACTGTAGGCCAAAATCCCTGATTAATAACATAGATGCAAAATCCTGAACAGAATATTAGCAAACTGTGTACAGCAATACGTTGAAAAGATCATTCACCATGATCAAGTGGAATTTATTCCTGGGATGCAAGGATGGTTCAATATTCACAAATCAATCAACCATAGCAACAAAGTGAAAGCTAAGATCATATAATCAGAATATCATATGATCTTGTCAAATGCAGAAGAAGCATATGACAAGATTCAACAGCCATTTGTGAGAAAAACTGAACAAAATGAAGTTAGAAGAAACATACCTCAACATAATAAAGGCCATATATGAAAACTCAAGCTAACATCATACTCAATGGTGAAAAACTGAGCTTTCCTTCAAAGGTCAGAAACAAGACAAGGATGTTCATTCTTGCCACTTTAATTTAACATAGTACTAGAAGTCCTAACAGCAGCAAACAAGAAAAAGAAATAAGAGGCATCTAAATTGGTGAAAAAGAAGGTAAACAGTAACTATTTGCAGATAACATGATACTGTACATAGAAAATTCTAAATATTCCACCAAAAAAAAAACTAATAAAAGTAATAAAAGAATTCAGTAAAGTGGCAGGATACAAACTAATCCCCAGAAATTGCTAGTGTTTCTATACAGTAATAATGAAGCTGCAGAAAAATAAATTTAAAAAAACATAATTTATTATTGCACCAAGAAGAAAAAAAATACATAGGAATAAATTTAATCACTGAGGTGAAAGACCTGTACTCTGAAAACTATAGAACACTGATGAGATAAATTGAAGATGACCCAAACAGGGGCACCTGGATGGCTCAGTGGTTGAACATCTGCCTTCAGCTCAGGTCGTGATCCTGGGGTCCCAGGATCGAGTCCTGCATTGGGTTCCCCTCAGGGAGCCTGCTTCTCCCTCTTCCTATGTCTCTGCCTCTCTCTGTGTCTCTCGTGAATAAATAAATAAATCTTTAAAAAAAAAAAAGATGACACGGGGCAGCCCGGGTGGCTCAGTGGTTTAGCACCACCTTCGGCACAGGGTGTGATCCTGGAGACCGGGGATTGAGTCCTGCGTTGGGCTCCCTGCATGCAGCCTGCTTCTCCCTCTGCCTGTGTCTCTGCCTCTCTCTCTCTCTCTCTCTCTGTCTCTCATGAATGAATAAATAAAAATCTTTATTAAAAAATGACACAAACAAATGGAAAGATAGTCCATACTCATGGATTAGAAGAATTAATATTGTCAAAATGTCCATATTACCCAGAGCAATCTACAGATTCAGTGCAATTCCTTCAAAACACAACCAACAGCATTTTTTACAAAACTAGAATGGAAAATACTAAAATCTGTATGGAACCACAGAAGACCTTGAATAGCCAAAGCAATTCAAAGAAAGAAGAACAAAACTGGAGCTCCCACACTCCCATATTTCAAGATATACTAGCTGTAGTAGTTAAAAAACAGTATAGTATTGGCACAAAAATAGACACATAGATCAATAGAATAGGATAAAGACTCCAGAAATAAACCTACATTTATATGGCCAATTAATCTATGACAAATGAGGCAAGAATATACAATGGGGAAAAGATGGTCTTTTCAGCAAATGGTGCTGGGGAAAACTAGACAGCTACATGTACAAGAATGAAGCTGGACTACTTTCTAATACCATAAACAAAAATTAACTCAAAATCGATTGAAGACCTAAATGTGAGACCTGAAACCATGATAATTCTAGGACAGAACATCGGTAATAATTTCTCTGACATTGCCATAGCAACATTTTTCTAGATATGTCTTCTGAGGCAAGGTAAACAAAAGCAAAAATAAACTATTGGGGCTAAAACTTTTGCACAGCAAAGGAAACCATCAACAAAACAAAAGGCAATCTACTGAGTGGGAGAAGATATATCTGATAAGGGGTTAATATCCAAAATTTATAAAGACTTATACAACTCAACACTAAAAAAATAAACAATCTGTTTAAAAAATGGGCAGAGGACCTGAATAGACATTTTTCCAAAGAAGACACACAAGTGGCTGACAGAGACATGGAAAGATGCTCATCACTAATCATCAGAGAAATACAAATCAAAACCACAACAAAATATAATCTCACTCCTATTAGAGTAGCTAAAATCAAAAAGTCAAGAAACAACAAGTGTTGGTAAGACATGGAGAAAAAAAAATCCTTGTGGACTGTTGGTGGGAATATAACTTGGTAGAGCCACTGTGGAAAACAGTATAGAGGTTCCTCAAAAAATTAACAATAGAAATATCACATGATTCATTAATTTCACTATTGGGTATTCACCCGGGAAGAATGGAAACACCAACTTGAAAAGATATATGCACCCCTATATTTATTGCAGCATTATTTACAATAGCTAAGACATGGAAGCAACCTAAGTGTCCATTGATAGATGAATAGAAAAGGAAAATATGGTAAGTGTACACAATGAAATATTACACTGCTATAAAAATAGGTGAGAGTGTGCCATTTGAGACAACATAGTTGGAACCAGAGGGTATTATGCTAAGTGAAATAAGTCACACTGAGAAAGACAAAAATCATATGATTCCACTCATAAATGGAATCTAAAAAAAGAAAAAGCAGAATGAGAACTATAGATACAGAGAACAAACTGATAGTTAATAGATAGAAGGGGGTGGGGACCTGGGCAAAGTGAGTGGAAGGGAAAGGAAGGGAAAGGGAGATACAGGTGTTTAGATATGGAATGAGGAATAAAAATCAGAGAATGAGGAATACAGTCAATGATATTGTAACAGTGACTTAATGGGGCAGATGGTAACTAAACTTGTGAAAGTAGCATAATTATAAACCTGTCAAATCACCAAGTTGTACACCTGAAACTAATGTAACATTGTGTGTCAACTGTACTCAAATATAATAATAATAATAATAATAATAATAATAATAATAATAAAGGGAGAGCAAGGACAGGAAGGACTGGGAGAAAAAAAAATAGGAAGACAGAGCTGAGGTGACTAGAACCCAGTAGGTGTCACTGATCAAGATGGAGGCTAAGCTGAGAAGCCAGGAAAAGCTGACCCAGCATTTCCTGAGCTCAGAGCTCAGGAGACATAGGCCAAGTTGGTGGATCAGGTGACTGACAGAGAGGAAATTCTCATTCAAAATCAATGGAAATGGGCTTGAAGTCCAAAAAACCAAAGGATCCACTCTTTTTGAAGAACAAAGCCATGAAGTGTAGTCTGGATCAAGCTTGGGACGGAAGTAGAACATTCCAAAGTTAGTCTCTAGAGGAAAGGCTTATGGACAGGAAGAGGTAGTAACTACAGGGGATTCCTGCAAGGGCTTCATTGCTGCTTTACCCTGTGTTAAATGCCTGGAATCTTGAAAGATTCTGTCCTTGAGATGTGTGTCTAATTTTTAGTTCCTCCTCCAAAGTTTATAACCATAGTAGTTAATTCTTCAGACACGGCACTGAGGTAGTTACGCAGCAGCTGTCCAATGCTGCTAGTCACAGGGGCTTACTTAAATCCAAATTTAACTAAAATCAAATAAAATTGAAAATCCAGTTCCTTCGTCACACTAGCCACATTTCCAGCCCCCGAGAGCCCCAAGAGACCACCTGTTGGACAGCACATATATATAGAACATGTGTATCTTTGCAGAAAGACTATTGGACAGCAGTGCTCTAAGGAAAAAAGATCAAGAGAGGCCCTGAATGCAAAGTTACCATCTGAGAGGGGGAAAATGCCTCCTGAGGATTACAGGGAGGATTCCCAAGATAAAGGAATGCTGCAGGAAAGAAGATCCTTCCCTCCCTCTATGTATTTTAGAGTTTGTCACAACATCCGACCCCCTCAGGTTCCCTCTGTCCTTTTTCCTCTCCTCTTCTTTTAATATTCCTTATTGCAGAAAGGAGTGGGCAAACAAAATAAACAGAGTAAGAAACTGCACGTCACATGAGCAGGGCTCTTTGAGGATGTGTACAGCATCATTTTTAGTGCGCATTGTTTGCTGCAGACTCAAAGCTCTCTGTAAGTGTGCAGATCTTTTTCACGGATCCTTAGGGATCACTAACACTACTTTAAAAAATCTTGGGATTCTCCCAATACTCCCTGGTAACCATAAATCAGTCATACAGTTACACATTCCAATTTACTATCTTGGTTGTAATCATTTAATCAACAGAATAATTCATTGCTTCTTATTGAAAAATTGGTGGGCAGTCACCAGGAATGGAGAAAATTCACATATACAAAATGCAGGCTATTCTGTGGTTAGAGAAACAGAAACGAGAATAATTACCAGGAAAAAAAAATAATATTTTCCCTGACAGTTGAGGGCAGTTAGTTTCCCAGGGAGAAGTGCTGGTGGCAAAGGGCTTTACACAGGGAGGCCTTTGTCATTTTATGGATGCTCATCTGTCAACTGTCAGCATGTTTCAAAGGGACTCAGGCCATAATGTTTTCCTCTGCACCTTTCCCATCACGGTGGCCCAAATTTCTCTGACTAACCATCCGTCTTCCTATTTGCCTAGTCTGGTCACTTACAATGAGCAGGGATGTAGTGGTGATTCTGCAGCTGCAAAGAGTAAGGAAGAGGGGCGGGTGGCCTGAGGGGAAGGGCTGGAAGGAGGGAGCCGCTCAAAGAATTCGCTTAGCATCTCTATGGAAGCACTTCTGCCCAGGGAGGAGTTTTTTTTTGTCTATACCGTTGTTCCTTAGGAAAAAAGAGTTGAGCCAAGTGTGAGGTTGGCAGGACAGAAGCAGGGGATGCAACAAGGCACAGTAAATCATAACGCCCGCACACCCACCCTCAAAGTTTTTAGGGCCCCACCCAAGCAATGTCCTTCTCTAAAGTTCTAGGATGAAATTAAGTGTAATTGTCTGAGACGTGATAGTACATGAGATCAGCTATGATGACTGTGAATCATAAGTCACAATTCTATTTGTTCCATGGCAGTGTAAATACCATAAATATTTTTGGCAACTAAAATAGCAATAAACTATGAACACCAGTAGGTTCAAATTCTGTCTCATCCACATGCTTGATAGACCTTGGGCAAGCCCAAGCCCTTTCAGCTTTCTAAGTTTTATTTCCTCTGGGCTGAAATAGGAATTATAAAAATATCCACATTATAGTTGTTTGAGGATTAAATGAGATAATGTGAGGAGAGAGCCTCTTGAACCTTTTAACGTTGTCTTGACTATTCACCTTAATTCATTTTTCACTATCTATCTCATTCTTGTTCAGTATCTTTCTGTTGCTCGTGTGTTTTCCGTTCCATCCTCATCTCACGTAGCAGATTAGGCTCACAGACTGCCATTCACAGGCCTGGCTCTGCACCCCAGAAAGTTCGCACCCATGACATGGAACAGACAACTAGAAAGGCCAAACATTTTCCATCTTCCTTCTTCATCTCTCCTGTTAATTGTTCCCTTAAGCCCTTTTTCTATTCTAAAGGATATTTTTCCCATTGATTGTTGAAAAACTTTTACAAGATAAGCTTATTAAAGCTTCATTTATCTTACATGTTATTCCTCCCCTCCCCGTTTTCTCATTTACCTTATGTGTTAGGGAGGTTTTATTGACATACAATTTTTAATTCTGCACTGCATGTATCAGTTTTTGCCTTTGCAATTTTTTCCTTTTGTTTTGTTTTCTAAAGTCCTTCATCATCTTAAGATCCAATATCTAATTTTTCTTTTTTTAAACATATAACATTTAAGCAACGGTATTAAATTTTGGCTTTCAATTACATGGAATATGCTACTGTGTGCTTTAGGAAATCAAAAAGCTAGATACTTGCATCCCCACATTTCAGAAAATTAGGTTTCAGGTACAAGGCTTGAAGCTTGGCTGTTGGCCTCTGCCATCCACAGTCTCTGAATTAGTGAGGTAAAGAACAGGAACAGCTTCCAATTCACCTCAGTGGTTATCACTTTATATCTTGGGTCCAGGGATGTCAGCTGTGACATCCAGTGTTTAGGGTCAGAGTGCTCCAGGCCAACCAGCTTAGTCCTGTGAGTAGGCATGACTGGCCTAGATAGCTCCCTTATGCAAATTAGAGCAAAATATTCCTCCAGGTGGACACAGGCTCTGGGCAGCACAACTTGGCAAATAGGGTTTTTGTGTGAAGACACAAGGCATCCTTTTCTCTGGATTGATGTCGCACACATGACATATGTGTTGGTGAGCAGAAGATGAGTTGGATTTCAGTCCTTAATCATCCCCTCAGCCATTGTCTCCTTTGGCAGTGGACACCCTGTTTAACCATAATGGCAGGCCCTATTTCCCAAGATGGTTTCATGGGGTTCTCTTTAATTGTGTAAGCTACCTAACGTCCTTCTAATACATTTTTTTTTTCAGCTTACATACATTGAGTCAGTTTCTCTTATCAGTAACCAAACACCTGGATTGGAACAATGGTGACCTAGCTATATGTATGTATGTATGTATGTATGTATGCATGTATGTATGTGTTTTTATCTATCTACCAATATACAACAAATTGTTAGTCAACAGATCTAGCAACATTTCTCTTAATATATTTACTTCTCATAATAATTTGAAATACCACCTTTAGAGTTTTATTTTTTATTTTTTTTAAAGATTTTATTTATTTATTCACGAGATACACAGAGAGAGAAAGGCAGAGGCACAGGCAGAGGGAGAAGCAGGCCCCATGCAGGGAGCCCGACATGGGACTCGATCCCAGGTCTCCAGGATCATGCCCTGGGCTGGAGGTGGCACTAAACCACTAAGCCACCTGGGCTGCCCTAATACTATTTTTTATATGCTAAGAAACACTTCTTGATTTTCTTCCTGTCTCATTTATCTGTTTATTCTTGTACAAACAAATCTTCCTTTCTCACCTACAGAGCCCATGTCTAAGACTGGGAATACAGATAGACTCATGCATTGGAGAATGAAAACTGAGGCAGTTCCTGCCTGATAGTACCCATTTTTCCTGAGAAAGTAGGTCAAGGATACCTTGCAACTTACTCCCAAGCATAAGCAGACATTTCAAAGTACACCTTCAGGAGGGCCACAGAGTATGGAGATTCCTTTCTGAATACAAATACATCAAGCACAGGGATTTTACCTGTCTTTATAGTCTGGCATAAGATTTATAGTTGTTTAATTCACAAATAAGAGAAATAGTTCCCTATGACAGCATCTGAATTTGGTGTTTCAATAAAGCAAATTTTGAAATAGGTGAGAAACCTCATTAAGGTGTCTGCCAATGTTCTGTCATATTAAATTTTAGCAAATCAATGGCAGAAAAGAAGTTGCAACAAAGAACATATCATGTCCCAGGTACCATATTCCTTGGCTTTTTGGCCCGAATGTGAGTGAGTTGTGGTATGAAAGCTTTGTGTGTGCTCAGAGTCACAAAGCCCCTAGAGCATCGCTGCATTTCCTTTTGCTAAAATAAAGTGAGCATTGATTTTTCCAGGGGAAAAAAAAATAAGAGAGAGAGAGAGAAACCAAATAGGAAATGCTACTACACATTTCCGTCTACATTGATTGACTATTTATTGAGCATGCAAGCCCAGTCAGCCTAGTAGAGCATTTAAGAACAGAGATACCAAAGAAGACTGCCTTGTTCAACCACACCTTAGCTATGTGACCTTGGACACATCCTGGCTGTGTGTCTCGGTTTTCTTGTTTGTACAACAAGTTGGTTTTGAAACTGAATAAAGCTCTTAGAACAATGCCTTACACATAAATGCTATTTAAGTGTTAGCTATTACTCTCACGGCAGCATAGATAGGGCAGGAGGTATTGTTGATGCTATAACCTTTGATTCTATGAACAGGAATGAGCTGTGATTTAGGCTCTAGGAGCTCTGTGAAGACTCCTGATAACTGATTTTTATAAATACTCTGTTCTGTGATACACTGAGAATGGGAACCTTTCTAGTAGGCTAATGCGGGGGTAGACTCTACTGGTCCACTTTTAAACCACTATTGTAGGATCTGAATGGGATGCCCTAGAGACTACTAGAGATAAGCAGTTCTCATATGATGAAAATTATAAATTTGATGAGACAATTTTAGGATTACAAACCAGAAATGGTCTTAATCAACAACTGGCCTTATTATCTGAGTTGCTAGAAAGGAAGGCTAAAGACCAACCCCTTCAAAATCCAAGTCATTATTGCTGGTGAGCTCACTTCAGCTTTAATCTGACCATCCTTTGTAGCAGCTCACTTCATTTAGAAAAAATGAGAAGAAATGCGTTGCTCAGAAGAAGCTACACAAAAGTGCAACAGAAATGTTCTACTGAGATTTGTTAATGGTCAAGGTAGAAAAATCTGTTATGTAAATTGTCCAATTAAAATTCTCACCACCTACACTTGATATAGAGGACATCACCTTCGTTATTGGTTCTGTGTGTTCAGGTAGATTTAAAGAATTACTTCCTGAAGAAAATCTTGGCCCTGCCTTGAGTTCTCTCTACTCATCTTCACAGGGAGATGAGATGGCCTCTGTCCAAGACTGCTCAGCTTTTATTCATTCTCTCCTCAGCGTAGTCGGGTTTAAAGTATGCAGCTCTGTACATACCTTGCCACATAAAATAACTGCACTCCAAGGACTTGTTAGGAAATATAGTCTCAAAATCACTGCCAATCAATAGCTACTTAAGTCTCTTGAAGGCAAAAATTATTAGTCCCGTAGATTTGAACTCCTAGTATTTCTCAAATCCATTCTGCTCTTGATTTCCATCACAACACTGTAATCCTAGCCACTACGATCTTTTATATCACAAGAGCCTTCTAACTCTACTCCCTACATTTATTCTTATCCTAACCTCTGCAGGATCTGCCCCCTCACCCTGAGCTATTACCTCACATCACAACCCTCACATTCCTGCTCCCTGTTTCAAAGCCTTCAATGACTTCCCACTGGTCTTAAGTTAAAATCTAAAGTCCTCATATATATACCTATACTATGAGGTGCAGCACATTCTGGCCTCAGTCCATCTCTCTAGTCTTGTCTTCTTCTCTTCTTCCCTCTTGCCTCCAGCTCTGCTGGTCTTCTCTCTCCCCTCAAGGGTACCAAAATTCCACCTCAGCACCCTTGTGGGTGCTGTTTGCTCTGCAGATTGCTTTTGTACCCCTCCCCTCCACTCCACTCCCACTGTTCTCTCTTTCCCCCATGAACCACAACTTCCCCACTTATGCCTTGATAAATCCTACTCTGTCATTAACTTTCTAGATGTTTCCCTTAGCCCACTTGTCATAGTTTATAATTATGTTTCCATTTTTGAGATTATTTGTTAAACATCTGTCATCTTCCTCCCCAAATAAAAACAGATGCTAACACTACTTGAAGGACTCTATCTCCTGAATTTAGCATTGTGCTTTTCACAGAGTAAGTATTTAATTAATGTGAGGGAAGAAAATGATTGCCACAAGGGTATGCAGTTCTCAATTTTTCTAGATATTTCAGAATGTATCCTCGGATAAAGTCAGTTACTAAGAAATATATATACCTGGATCCCTAGACATTGCCTCACCACCCCACCCACCATATAATTAACTTACATGTGCCTTGGAATGATTTCATCAGTTTATAATGGAAGATGCTATAAGAGCTAATCTTATGAAACAAGTATTTGCTATAAAACAAATTAAGGACATTATCCATTCTATGAGGATCCATAGGGCACATGTCTCTCTGAAATAGTCATGCTTCTTTGGAGCTACTGGCTGTTTTTTATCTTGCAAACACTCTAAAAAACATAATTAATGGTATCTTATTCTTTAAACAAATTGGTGGCCCTCTTTTGGTAAATGTATACAATTTCATGACGTATTTTTTATATGCTAATCTTGTTACTTGTAACACCTTACTTTCTTACACTTTTTATTTTGCCTCAACTTTCTCACCTCTCATGAATTTATTTGTGTTACTATATGCATCTTAATAAACCATCTTAAATCCTTTCTGGAATAAGGTAGGGCATAAATAAGCAAACAAGAAATCTATAATATATGCTTCTCAGCAACACTTCTGTGCATTTCCCTGGAGGCACCAAAACAATTGTGAAAATAAGGCCAACGAGTTCTTTTCAGTTTCCTCTACAGTCACAGAGAATCACTTAGGGCTCACTGAAACTGCTCCCTAGGTGGAGTCAAGTTGCTTCTTTAGTAATTCCATTCATAAATACACATTGGCAGTCTAGTAGAAGACTTGAAATCTTGATAATCAAAAGCTTATTGTATGTTTGAGAAGCTTGAAAAGGAAATTGAAGTTAATACCAAGGGAGACTAGAATAAAGTTAGCTGTTTTCCTTCTAAATCAGCAGGAGGTCATCTAAAGTATAATGTAATGCACAGCTTTTAACTTTATGAACCTTTTTTGCTTTTCTTCTTTTTTGTTTTGCATTTACAGTAGTAAGGTTACTCTATCACACATAATTAACTTACCATATTTCGAAGAAGAAAAATCCAGGGTTGTACTCATGCTTTATGATTGGATAACAGACATATTTGGCATTATAAATTTCTTATTTGAAAAGCTATCAGATTTGAAAAAGTTAAGGACTTAATATAATCATACCTATGTCTAGTTATTTATCTCTCCCCCATTGCATATCCAACATACAATTGTGAAATAGAAACAGAAACACTGTAATAAAAAACAGCTACCTAGCAAAAAAGAGAATGGAAAACAATACTCATTGGGCCATAGCAAGAATAAGTTCCTTGGGGCAAAAATCACAAAAGATTTTGTTAGCCACCTGGCTGCCTTTCCTCCTGGTCCCTGGGAAAGCTCTCCTTTGACCCTTGTTCTCTGTGGTGCTGGTTCTGCACTCTGCGTCTTTCTTTTCTTCCATTTTCCTCCATGACCACATCGGAGGTGGATAATAGAGTTAGGTCCTTTTTTGGGGGGTGGGGGGTTCACAGTTTTTGTATCCTGCTTCTTGCTGGCACAGGTTTAAGAGCACAGAGATTATTTTAGTGGCTGGACAGACTTTTGCAGACTGGGTTTACAGTTTCTTTGGTCATATAATCCCCTCAGAAATTTAGTAGGTTTCTGATCTGTTTGTATCCAATTTGTTCCATGGGTGGATAATCCTAGTCAAAGATCTGGTCTTTTGATATAAAAGTTCTTAGTCTTAATTTCCTATGTGATAACCTCTTTCTCTTTTACCTAAAGTATGGCTACCTTGCAGTCATTTGAAGAAAACCCTCTAAATTGATATGTGCCTCTAAGGCGGCTTTCATTGTCTTGCAGAGAGCAGTTATCAGAAGGCATTGGAAACCCAGGCTGGGGCAAAGTATTATCTGTGATTAAGCTGTCCTTGTTTTTTACCACTTCATTCAGAATATAAATGCAGTTAAGTTTGTCATCCTGGCAAGACCCGGAGTTACTGGGCCCTTGGTAATTTGCAGGCCACAAGCCAAGAATGTTCCTTTCACTTCTATTTGCAGATAAGCTAGCTCTGGCCCGAGTTTATCTTTCTCCTTTGGGATTATGCTGAAAGTGGCATGAAGTGACCAACACACACTAACATTCTGAATTTTCTTTATAGCCCCAATCAGCACATAGTTTGCCTTCCAAAGTGCTGCTGGAAATGATTTAACAAAGTATTTCCCAACATTTTATTAAATCTTTTACTACCCTACCAAATTCAGTAAGTCAATGCCTCACTTTGGACAGACAGCAAATTCAAAATCATTTAGGATTAGGTTTAGTTGAGAGTGATACAAATCCCAAAAAAATCCATCTTAAATAACATGTTATAGTAGCACCCCTTATCTGTGGGAAACATAATCCAAGGCCCCAAATGGATGCCTGAAGCCCCAAATAGTACCAAACCCTGTATGTGCTATTTTTTACTATACATACATACCTACAGCATAGTTTAATTGATAGTTTAGGCACAGTAAGAGATTAACAACATAATTAATAATAAAATAGAACTATTGTAGTAATATACTGTAATAAAAGTTGTGTGAATGTGGTCTTTTCACCCTCTCTCTCAAAATAGTTTCTCATACTGTACTCACTGTCCTCTTCTTGTGCTGACATGAGATGACGGAACGGCCGTGTGATGAGATGAAGTAAGGGGAATGATATAAGCACTGTAGGCAGCGTTAGGCTCCTATTGACCTGATGATACGTTCTGGACCATGGTTGACCAAGGGTAACTGAAACTGTAGAGAGTGAAACTATGGATAAGGGAAGTTTAGCAAATAGTTTTCTCACATGTAAACAATGCCCAAAAATAAGCAGTCCAGGCTAGCATGGTGCTTTTGTTCCTAAGGGGATAGAGGCCCAGGTCCTTTGTACAGCCACAATGTTTCCCCATTTTCATGGCCCAAGATAGACTATCTGGCCTCAAATCCACAATCCAAGCAGCTGCCACTTTTAGTGAAATTCCACAGAGGTGAGGAGGAAATCAAGAAAGGCATGCCCCATATCCAAAGTTTTACAGACCACTAGAATTTACTTCTATGGCTATACCCAGGAGCAAATGTAGTCTTTATTTTGGGTTGCCATGAACTTAGCTAAAAATCAGAAGTTCTATTTATTACAGAAAATGATGATACTGGGTTTCAGGAGGCAAGTAAAGTAATCACTCACAACTGGATTGGAGGGTAACAGAGATCAAACTCTGGGATGACACCAGACTTGGAGAGTGCATTTCAAGCAGTACCCTGTGTGACTGGCACAAGATCCTGGTGGGGGAAGGCAGTCATAGGGCTGGATGAGCAATTGCCCTTGAGATCAGGAATTAGAGAACAAAAACGCGGCCTGGTTGGATGTGCCATCTAGTGGGGACAGGTCTCAGAGAGTTAGTGGAAAGCCTGATGAGATTCATCAAATTGTTATGTAATGTGGAAATGAAAGATGCCAATTGAAAAAGCCTGTTAAGAAGCTCTCAACAGCTTGAAAAACAGTAGTGTTTCTTTTAGCAGAAAGTTGACTTTGGAAGAGAATGGAAGATTTAGGAATACTGGAATAGAGTGGTGGATTGTTTTCTCTGAAAATAAAAAAATAGGAGGGAAGGAAAATGTGCTGACCTGGTCAAGAGGTTAAACAGAATTTGAGAATAAAGATCAGACAAAACTAAAATTCTAGGCACGTGGAAGACAATATGAGAGGGACAACTGTGAGTATAGAAGAAACAAGTTTGATGACCACCCTTGTTTTCTTGGATATACATACCTATGGTGTGGACAAGGATATATTTTATTCAAAGACTTAGAAATGGACTTAATATTTTGACTTACATTGTATATGTGATCTTATAGGCATTTTCACAGTGTGAAAGTTTTTGAGTGATGGTATATCAGGTTATTGGAAAGGTTTACTTTCCTCAAAAGAAACTGATATGGAATGAGATAGAAACCCACACACCTGATAGGAGCAGCTCTATATTAAACCCTAAGAAACGAGAGAGAAACAGAGGGAAGCTGAAGAAATGGGACACAGAGCAATGGCTCCCAAACCTGACTAGATTTAGGGGAGCTTATAAAAAAGACTGATTCAGGGTCTTCCAGATCTTCCAATCTAGTACCTAGGACTCATGAATCTGTATAAATAACTTAAACAACCAGTCTCAGACTGTTCATTCTAGAACTGGCACTTGGGAACTACTGCTATAAATACTCAGTGAGAAGTATAGTAACAATGACACTTTCCAAATCACTTTGCAGATCACAAAACTGGCACAGAGAGAAAGCCTAGCAATGTGGGAGGCAGCACCCACCCACCTTCATCTGCATGTTTCATTTGGATGAAGCAGAGCATCTGAAACTTTCTGGACTTATCTTGAGACCTTGATGGGAATATTGAATGAATGTTGAGAAAGAGATGAAGATAATGTGCAGCTGGACTTAATTCCAAAGGACAAGCAGAATGGCGATGAATGACAATGAGGAAGAGCTGAGCACCCTGCAGTGTGCCCTTGAGACACTCATAGACTTGAAGTAGCAGAGCTCCCCCACTCCCAAACCTTGAGAAACAAGAACAGGGATAAGTCATCAGGCCCAGAAGGAAAATCCTATAGAGGAGACAACCTTACTAGGTGTGGAGTCTTTCCAACTAAAACACTGCTCTCTCCCAAGACGGCACAGGAAAGGGTGAGAGGCATAAATACCCAAAACTCACTTTCCTGCCTCTTCTCCTATCCAGGCTCCCATCATCATTTGCTGAATCTAAATGAAATCAGAGGACTCAGGAGCCTGTCATATGACCCATCCTGAAGAGGAGAGGAGGGTAAGAATGCACCTGGAGGGGTGCATGAAGATTTCAGGGGCACTGAATGAGTAGGAACTAGCCTAGACTCAATACTACAAATTTGTGTGACCCTTCTTCCTTCCACATTCACATCTGTCCCCTAGTCCTCAACCCATCTCAGAAAAATCTCTTATGGAAGCATCATCTCCATTCATAAAGATGAGGCTAGTCTGGCTAAAGAAAAGAATCAAGCTATAAAAGAAAAGTGGGGGCAGCCTGGGTGGCTCAGTGGGTTAGCACTGCCTTCAGCCCAGGGCCTGATCCTGGAGACCCAGGATCGAGTCCTACATCAGATTCCCTGCATGGAGTCTGCTTCTCCCTATGCCTGTGTTTCTGCCTCTCTCTCTCTCTCTCTGTGTGTCTCTCATGAATAAATAAATAAATAAAATCTTAAAAAAAAAAAAAAGGAAAGTGGAAATGCCAAGGAAGGAAACACAGGCATACCTGTTACTGAAAACACATTCTTAAAATGGACCCCTATTTATTCCTTCTTTCAGTGGTGTCCGGCTAACAGATCACACTCAGTGTACCCTGGGAGAGATGAGGTGAACCTTCATCTCAAAGAATAAATGATGGTTGGAATGGATGGAAAATATAGCAATCTAGATTAGGCTCATTTATTCATCTGGGGTTCAACTTTTTTTTTTTTTTTTTGACATCCGGCATTAATCTCAAGCAGAAAGGAGCAGAAAGAGTTTATTTCAGTTTTATTTACTGGTGTCTCCTTAATGTAATGTCTGTAGTTGTCATATTGAGAAGCAATTGGTTTGGTAAAAGAGTGAGGGTGTCAGTTCTAACTTAGAAAGAACAGTGTATATAGGTAGAGTGAGAATTTATGACATCTACAAGTTGGGCATAAGGGGTTTCATGGAGATTACCCAGAGCAAGGGTTATAAGAGGTTTACATGGGTTGTATATCTCTCTGGCTTCTGGAAGAAGAAGTCACTATAACTGCACTGATCTTAAACTAAATATCCCAAATTTTCCAGATGGCACGGCCAGCAGAATTAGGTGGTGAGAGGGATAAGTATCAGAGACAGGCACTTCTTTGAGTTTTTCCCTTAGAAAGAATCAACAAATCCTGGCTCCTCAAATTCACTAGTTCTCCTTTATTTGTACTTATCACAGTGCTGGATACATAGTAAGAAATCAATAAGTTCTTTTTTGTTTGATTAAAATTTGCCAATGTACAAACACAATTCTCTGTCAATATTTATTCAACAAATATATATTAATTCCTACAAATATATATTAATTCCTGTTCCAGGCCAGGCACTAGAGATAATGAAAAAAATAAACATGGTCTCTTCTCCTCAAGGGGCTTGCATCCTAGTGGGGGAACCCTGTGTTAGTTAAATAATCATGCAAATAAATACATAATCACAAACTGATATAAGGCATGAAAGAAAACTAGAAATTTTGAGTGGTTTTAACAGGAACATGTAATTGGGTCTAAGATGAAGAATATCTTCTCTAAGGAAGTGGTGTTTCAACTGAGATGTGAAGGTAAGTAGAAATGAACTTCTTGAAGGAAGAGAGTGTTCCAGACTAAACCAGACTAAATAAACAAACAAAAAATCTTGGGCAGCCCCGGTGGCACAGCAGTTTAGCGCCGCCTGCAGCCCGGAGTGTGATCCTGGAGACCTGGGATCAAGTCCCACGTCGGGCTTCCTGCATGGAGCCTGCTTCTCCCTCTGCCTGTGTCTCTGCCTCTCTCTTGCTCTCTCTGAATAAATAATAAATAAATCTTAAAAAAAAATCTGGAAGGGTAGGTGTGAAGAAGCAGAGTACATTTTAGGAGATGAAGAAGCAAACAGGAGTGGTGTGAGATAGCCAGAGAGGTGGGCAGCAACCAGATCATAAAGAACTTTACGGGTCATACTATTTGCTTTAAGAATCTTTTCTACTCGGGCTTCCTGCATGGAGCCTGCTTCTCCCTCTGTCTGTGTCTCTGCCTCTCTCTCTCTCTCTCTGAATAAAAAACAAATAAAAATAAAAAATAAAAAGAATCTTTTCTACTTTAAGAAGCATTGAAAATAATGACCAGAAGAGGATAATGTTTTTTAAAACATCACTTTGAGAACTAGATAGAAGACAGCATAAAAGGATGCTGTCTAGAGAAGAGATGATGTTAGTTTGGACTAGACTGGTAGTGACTAAAGCGGAAGGAAATGAAGGGATATGAAAAATATTTAGAAGTCTGCATTGAGATGACTTGGCAATTTATCAGACATGTGTGTTTGTTTGTGTGTGGGATAATAAAGAGAGTTGTCAAGGATAACAGTGCAAGTCTCCTGCTTTTGTAGCTGAATGAATAGCAGTGTGATTTCTTGAGATAGCACTGGTAGAGGACAAGATTTAGAGGAAAGATCATGAGTTAAGTGTTTGATTGATTCCAAGGTGCCTTGGAAATATCCAAGTAGTAAGGCTGAGAAGGCAGTTGGAGTTCAATGGAATGATCTGGCATGATTTGGAAAAACTGTAAGTTGTCTTGCCCAACAATTCCCAACTCTTCTCTCTTTTGCTCACCCATACTATACAGGCTGGATAAGCAGCAATCTATTTCCTTGTCTCTTGTATAAAGTGATAGTCATGTGACAAAGATCTGGTCAATGTGATGTTAGATTGTGTTTGTTAAGTCATTGTCAGGAAAATCTTTGTTCTCTGAAACATATACTACTTCACTTCTGTCTTATTCATTCACTTTGAATATGAATGCAATGAGACAAAATGCAGGAGAGTCATGAAGACTTCAGCCATAATGTCATTGAACAGCTGAAACATACCAGCAAAAGCTACCTCCAGACTTTATGAAACAAAAACAAAATAATACTCATTTCAGCTACATCTTTTCTTTTTACTTACAGAAAAAAAAACATTTCTTACTGATATTGGTAGAGTTAAAAATTTAACAATCATCAGCATATAGATGATAAATAGAGCCAGAAGCCAGAAGAACTCTCAGCACAGATCTGAGGAAATCCAACCATTAAATTCTGGCTAAAAAATAACAAGCAAGAACAGAGTACTAAGAAAGAGTGTTAAAACATATAGGAAGAAAACCAGGAGAGTGCATAAAACAAAAAAAAAAGTTGTGTTATAAGATCTTGGAAGATGCAAGAGAGTGTTATAAAAAAATAAATAGGGGATCCCTGGGTGGCTCAGCGGTTTAGCGCCTGCCTTTGGCCCAGGGCCCGATCCTGGAGTCCCGGGATCGAGTCCCGCGTCGGGCTCCCGGCATGGAGCCTGCTTCTCCCTCCTCCTGTGTCTCTGCCTCTCTCTCTCTCTCTCTCTCTCTCTCTCTATGTCTATCATAAATAAATGAGTAAATCTTAAAAAATAAATAAATAAATAAATAAATAAATAAATAAATAGTCAATGGTGTAAGTTGCTATTAGCTGACTCCTAAAATATATTCTAGACTTAGTGACTTGTAGGTCACTGGTGACTGTGATAAGAGTCATCACAGTGGAATTAGTGGAGTAGGTTAAATAGAAAGAGTAGCTCAAGAAATGCAAATAAGAGATACAAATTACTCTTTTGAGATCTTGGGCTAGAAAAGAAGAAAGGGTGGCAGGGTAGTTGAGTGCAGTTGGATTCTGTTTTGTTTTTCAAAGGGGGGAGATTGGAGAAAGTTTAAATATATGGGTATAGAATCATCTGGCACAGATAAGGAAACAGAAAAGAAAAAGGTTATTGTTAGTATGAGATTCCCAAGAGGGTGAAGGCAATTGGATATCATAGCATGTATAGAGGGATTGGTCTTAAAATGTTAAAAATGTAGATTCACAGAGTCAGGTAAAATCTGATCAATGAGATATCCTAAACACAGCCAAGCTCTTAGAGGTGGTCACCATTGCTTTCTGGATGTTCTGCTTATATAACTTACAATGTTAGAGAAAGCACTTCCATGGAAATACAGACAGCTCCTTGGGTTATCTGCGGATATTACAGGACGAAGAGAGACAAAGAGAGCAGACCCACTCTGCAGTTGCTCCACGGGTGACTTTTATTATGCGGTAGATATATCATATTACAAGATCTAGCTCTTAAATCTTATTTTGATGGGTATATCATATTTTAGGATATAGTACCCAGTCTTACTATAGGGTTGATAACAATCACAGTTTTGGTGAGTATGATGATAAGTTGTATATGTCAACTTAGCCAGGCTACAGTCCTCAGTTATTCAAGCAAACACTAATCTAGGTGTTGATGTCAAGATATTTTATAGATGTAAATAGAGTCCATAACTGGTTAAATTTAGGTAAGGGAGATTATCCTAGATGATCAAGGTGGACCTGACCTAATCAGTTCAAAGAAAGACCCTGAGAGCAAAGTTGAGCTCCCCTAGATGAAGAAGAAATTCTGTCTGTGGGTTGCAGCTTCAGCTCATGCCCTTGAGTTCCAGCCTGCCCTCCTGATAGTTTGCTGTATAGATTTCAGATTTGCCTAGCTAGCATCCACAATTGTGCAACCAATTTCTTGCAACAAATCTTTTAATACATATCTTTCTTTGTAAAAAAAAAAAATGTTTATTTGAGAAAAAGAGAGGGAGGAGAGGCAGGGGCAGAGGGAGAGAATCTCAAGCAGACTCTATGCTGAATGGAGCCCAATGTGGGGCTCAATCCCAGGACCCTGAGATCATGACCTGAGCTGAAATGGAATTGGCCACTTAACTGACTGAGCCACCCAGGTGTGCTCCAATACAGATCTATTCTTTCCTGATTCTGTTTCCCTGGTTGAACCCTAACTGATACAGCCCACAGTATTAGAGAGAGCTTATTTGTTAGAAACACCAAGGGTGGGCCTGACTCTCGAAGGCAGAATGCTGAACTGAAACACCAGACATACTCAAAGTCCCTGTGATTGGTGTATTCTCCTCCCATAGCCACACTCGCATCATCAGAAGACCTATGGAGTCAGACCTGGAGGCAGGGACAGTTGAACACTGAACTACATCAGACTTAGAGGATCATCAGGGGCCTATGCATCCATCTTGCCATAGAGACCCTTTTTGCCAGAAGAAGCTGAAATAAAGTTCCTTTGATAAAGCTCTCTCCCCACAGGGGTGTTAGGACAGCCATTAACAACATTTGCCTCCCCAGCTTCCTCTTTTCTAACGGCTAATAATGCTCTATTATGGATAGACTTCTTTGCATATTTTGATACTGATATGTTCAATCCAGTTCAATCTCATTGGCCTGGGCCTCTTTCTAACTACTTCCAGTGGTTCTTGCACATTTCTCTTACCCTACTCGGTGTGGATGTTACAAACTAGCTCCCAGAGGGTGGTAATTTCCCCCTATTATGTGAAAGCTCACCAAAAGCCTTTGTGAAATTAGCACTGCCATCCTGGACAGAGTGGTTGGGGCAGTTTGGGAAATATGCTTTCATAGCCCAGAAAGTGGCGAAATAGACTGAGGCTCTCAGACTAACCCATCATTATCATCTAGAAACTAGTTAGACTCCATTACATGATCCATACACCTACTTTTAACTTTCCCCTTTAATATTAGTGTTTACAACATGCAATCTGTTTGCCTAAGGGCTTGAATACATTCGTTTCTATAATCTTTATAACAAATTTATGAGCTCATCCTCGTAGTATAGATGAGAAGTCCAGGCTCTTACACAATTGCCCAATAATACACAACTAGTAAGATATGGAGATTGGGTCTGGGGGCAGGCTTGCCTGAACCCAAACTGGTGCCCTCCCTCACAGCACTGTTTATATCTGTTCCTTTAGTAATTATATCTACTGTGAGGCCACATAGAACCAGAAAATTGTTTTTTTAATGCTAAGGCAGATTTCCTCCTGGTCTCCTTTGGAATCTGATATGCTTGTGTTATACACTATTTTCATCTCTGGTCTCTTTTTTTCTGCACTACATGATTACATGATGTTAAATCCATTTTTTTCTTTCTTGAGACAAATATATATAAGTGCTTTCTAATTTCTCATCTTCCTCTTTCCTCCTATATCCCCTATTCACTCTCATAAAATTTCAAAAGATATGTGATGCTTTGAGTTTCAAGTCATTTATCAGCAACTAAAGTTTTCTAATTTTGAAAAAAATCACAATTTTGTTGCTGTTTTGACATTTTGCTTTAAAAATCACTTTATAATTATAAAGCATATTTATTCTATTAAAGAACTTTCATATACATTATTTTGTATGATCCTTACAGTATCTTTAGGAACTCAGTAAGAGAGATCTTATCATTGTCATTTTTCAGAGCAAGAAACTGAAAAATAAAATTTAAGTAATTTTTTCCTTTTCTGGCAAAATAGATTGAATGTATGCAAGTTTACCTGGTAATATCTACTAGTGCTGATTCACTGAATTCATACAGTTGAACACATGGAAACTTAATGGAGAAAACTCACCCAGTCACACAACAGTGGGAACAAACAAATAAAATCAGCGTGACTATTTCCTAAGAAGAAAACCTTAATTCTTCAATTAGACCAATCTGCTCTTGGCTAAACCAGATGATACTAGCCCCAAATTGTCATAATTGAATTACTCCATTTGACCTTAATTCTGGGATTTTTCTGCATATTTGTGAAAGTAGGCATAGAGGAAGAAATAAGGTTAGTATGCATATATTTTTCAAAAAACCAGTATGCATATATTTGTCAGAAAACAAAACCAGGTAAAGGCATATTCTAAAATTCCCCATGTTTCATTTTTCTCTTTATGTTTCCTCCTCTCTCTTACTGCCTAACTAGTGCCCATGATACCACACACACTCATACACTCTCTCACACACACATATCTGCATGCTCCATAAATAACTCAGCTGCTCTATAAGCACTAAAGGATATTAGAATAGCTCATTGACTTTCTTGCGTATGCTTTCCTCTCCCTGCCATTGAGTCTTCTTTGCTGATGAAAAGACAAGACATTTATTTTTCCTCAGCCCCACCTATTGAAGGTTTTTATTTAAAAACACCGCTAAGGACACCAAGTATCTAGGACAATCATGTACAGTTAACCACTAGCTGCACAACATTCAGATTTTAAAATAGCCATCCTCCAAGCAATTTGACTAAAATGTAATGCATACGGGAGCCTTCCAACTCTGTGCTGGGCTTCTTCATCCACTGAGGTATAGACGTGAGCATATCTCTGTGAGAGAGTGTGTCTTTGTATACTTGTGTGTGTCCGTTTTCTTAATAATGTGTGTGGATGACATTATTGAGGTCACAAAGCTACTTAACTTATTGTGATCCATTATCTTGAAACTGCTTCAAAAAACAAAATTTTAAAGTTTTTTACTTTGGACATTAAAAAAAGAAGAGGAAGAAGCAGCAGCTAAAGAAGGAAGAAAGAAAAGAAAAGAGTAATGAAAGGAAAGTCACTATTACTTCCATCTGATCCGGATATCCAACCTTTAAAAAAAAGTGCTCAAACCCCAAACCCAACAACCAAGAAAAACTCCAAGAAAACAATAGATATTTTAAGCTGAAAGTGTTCCAGATCCTCTGACAAAGAGCCTCCCGAGGATTACAATGCAGTCAATGTTGCTTTAATTAAATTTAATGCTGTGTGAAATGCACTCCAAGAAACTTTGATGAATGACTGGGGCAATTCACGGAGCTCACTAAAGGGCATCCAGCCCTTGCCGGGGTGTCAAGCCACGATGAATTGGTTAGTACAGGCATGTTTATAGACTGCCTCGGGAACCTTGTATCTGTGTGGTAATGTCAGAGATAATGTTATGATTCGCTGGACCTGAGGGGGCTTTGATGACACGGTTAATGAGATGTCCCAGAGAGCATCCCAGCAGGTTGTGCTCAGACCTCCCACATCAAACGAGGCAGGCTTGCCCCTCCAGAGCTGCTGCCCTCCAAATCCCTCAGCTGGCCTTTTCTTTCCTTATGGTCTTTCCTCGCTTTTCTTTTTTCTTTCTTTCTATTTCTCTTTTTCTTTTTTTTTCTTTCTTTTTTTTTTTTTTTTTTTACTTCTTAGTCAACATTCATTTTGTCTGGCTGTTGAAATTCAAAAGTTGTTAGTTTTTAATCTGGTTTCTTGTTGACCTGACAGTGAACAAAAGATTTTCTGGGATTGTGTAGAAACTGGGAGGAAAAAAAAGAAAAAAAGAAGGACACCGGGAAAGGGTAAAGAAAAAGGAAAAGGGACCCTGGTCTAGAGAGATAATACACAAAAACCATCCCACTAAATGAATGAATGAATGAATGAATAAATGAATAAATAAATAAATAAATGGCTTTGTTCTTGTGGACTTTGATGATATAATTTTGTCATATGGCTGGAGGCTATAATAGGGGAACTGAAACTTCACTTGCTTTACTCAAGTCTGAAAGAAAAATTTAGAAAATCCATTGACAAAAATTGAAAATTTGTTAGCAAAGGTAAGCACATAAGCAAGTAATTCATTTATGATTATAAGAGACACAGTTGTATTTCTAACAATTTTTCTCCTCATTACAGTCCACGGGTGGAAAAAAGTCCTGCTGGGAATTGAAAAAAGTAATGGTAGCTGGTAAATAAACATGCTTGGAATATATCTATCTCTGCAAAAGTCCCCAGACAGGAAATGAACAGACAGTATTACCTCATTAAAGAGGATATGCATAGTATTGAAGGGGTAACAGAACTGTATCAAATAACCTTTCCTGAGAAAGAAAATTGTTTTGTTTATTTTATACTTTAAAGGCATTCTAAAATATTTGCTTGTCTAAATGTAGCCAAACATTTCCTCCTTGGGGAGAAAGCCATCTTTATTATTAATGTTTTAATATTTTTTCATAGAAGAGAGCAAAACTATGACACTAACCTTTAAGTTTCTGAAATTTACTTGCTCATACCACTTTTCTTATTTCTACAGAAATCACTTGAAAAGAAGAAAAACAACAGAAGTATTTCACTTTTTTATTGTACTCTTTCTTAATTTTTATAAGTACTACTGAAATATTCTTCATTATTTATTGCTAAAGGGTGATTGATCCAGATAGAAAGCCTCTTAGGGTAAGTGACATTTATTTAAAAATATACTTGCTTTTGCCTAATAACACTATAATGAGGTCAAAATTAAATCACAGGAACAAAAGTGCTACACATGGTTTGCTTGTCTGTTTGCTAAAGAGAACAGAAAAGAAGCAAGAGCTAATCTATTCTAAAATAAGTCTAGCTCCAAGATGGTGTGACGAAATAATCTTTCTACTCATTAAGGATCAATGAGTATCTCCTGTAACTGGAGTAGTCTTTCCCACAATTATAACATAAAGGACAGAAGATCTCAGCTAGATGAGAATTGTATATCTCAACTGCAAGTTGGAGAGAATGATGTTTTAGGTGAGATGGTATTATTTGTTACAACAAAGTTGAAGTATGGGTTGATTGGTTTCTTTAGTAAAAAAAAAATATTTCAAAATATTAAAATATTCCTTAAAATGGACAGGAAGAATTAAATTTAAGTGCTTAAAAGGGAGGGATATTTAATAGCAAAACTGGAGGTAAATGTGATACCTCTTTTACATAAAGGGAAGCTTATTAGAAGGTCTTTATGAAATGTATGCACTTGTTCATACATCTATGCCAGGCTCAAAGTCCCAACAACAGACAAACTACCTGTGTGTTTAAACTTAGCTTAGCATATCAGATTGTGTCAGACAGGACTCCTTCTCTTGCAAGTGACCAAAACTCAAATCAATCTCAATTTGGTTTAAATAAATTTAAAAAAAAAGAAATGTTTTGGCTTATATTAGTGAAAAGTCTAGAGAGATATGTGCTGTCAAGTAGGGCTATATTCAGATTTCAAGCAATATCCTCAGAACTAGCTCTCTCTGCTGTCCTCTACTTATTGTATGGATTCCATTTTAAATTCCACATGATCCCAAGAAACCTGCAATTGTTACTGCCTCATATTTTTTCAAGTTCAAGTCCAATGGATAGTCAGGCCTGAGATTCATTCTGACTTCATGGGCTTACATCATGTGCCCACCCCTAAACTTACTGCCATCACCAGAATTTGTTGCCTTAATTGACTTAGGGCTGGATCAAATGCACCACCCCTACAGTTTGGAGTAGCACCCCACACAGAGTACCTGGGCTAAAAAATAGGGGGAGTACATACCCAAATAAAGACTTACATTCTGCTGCTGGAATAGGGGAGTTCTATGATAAAGAAGCAAATAAAAATGGACTCCAAGATGCCATATCTCACCATTCTTGCAGTAAGTATTCCATCCTTTTCATAATTTGAGAAGTCTACCCATATAGGGTTGAAATGAGAGTAATAAAGGAAAAAAGAGGCTATGTCTCCTTAAATGGAGTTAGGGAGCAGTATCAATAGTCTAACATGTTTAATACCTAATTACAGTTGTACTCATTGAAATTAAAAAGAACAACAGCAAAGGAGGGAAAGGAAGTACCTGGTGATGTTGCTATCATAGGAAAATCTAGGTTTAGCTCCTCAGCCTTTTTCACATTGTGCATTTTCTTTTGAGTTTTAGATACTTAAAGCCACAAGGAAGAGAAGGCCCAGGTAGTCGGGCCTGGGTCCTGCTAGGGCAGGCAGCTGGATTATGAGAGAAGTTAGAGTGTGGTTAGGCAAACGGCAGGGCACCAGGGCAGTTACATTTCTTAGGCCACCAGCAAGTGACTGTATAATGCAGCATGGACCAGTCTCTATAACGCGCCCATGAAGGCAAAAAGAAATCACAGGACAGATGGAGCAGGTTAAAACAAAACCTCATGTACCACATTAAGAGATGGCAAGCAGCATAAGTATTACAAAGCATAAACTACAAGTCTACAAAGTTCAAGAGGTTTCTCGATTGGGATTAAGACCAGGAAAATCTTTGACTCTAAAAAGGGAAGTTTCATTAGTTGCAAAAGAGAATCAAGTTTAAAAACACTTAACAATAACTAGATAGAAGGCATTGGTCTGAGACTAGGTGTTCTATTCACTTACTAGATGTTCTATGCACTTATCTGTTCAGATAATACTTTTGCAAATTGTAATACAGAAACAAGATAGCAATTATTTATTAAAATAATAAAAATTATGAATTGTTGTGGCTTTTTAAAAAAAAACTAGAATTGGTTAGATTATGTTTATTCATCTCATACCTCTTTCTGATAGCAGGTACACAATTGCGGACAAAGGACTCTGTAGAAAGTAAATAACCTCAGGAGAACAGGCCTTACAAATTCAGTGCTAATTCAGCAGCTGTAAATGTCACAGGTTTATCCACTATGCTACTAGTTTTGGCTACTTTGCTTTTTTCATAACATTCTAGACCCTCAAAATGAACAGATTTCACATTTTGTGTTTTATACCGAGTCTATTCTTCACAGTAAGAAAGATCTTTGAAATATAATAATAATAATAATAATAAATTATTCTTTTGTAATAATCATGATAATTAAACGAGATAGCTTATAGTCTTTCAGAAACATAACATGAGGATTGAGTCATTTAGCAAGTGACTCATTATGGCTGATTGCCCAGCCTGCCAGTATTAGGGGTCCTCTGAATGTGTGGGTTGGTGATAAAGATAAATAAATCCAGCCAGGAAAGGTCTCATATATTTCACAAATTAGCTCCACAATTTGACTGTAAACTCCTGAAGGCACAAACCTGTATCAGACTTATGGTTTCCTCAAAGCTAAGCACCATAAAATACGCACATTGGGAGCCCTGGTGTAAACAAAATTAAAAAAATAGAATGATGAGAACTTTTCTTTAAAAAAATAGGAAGGCGGGACCCGGGTGGCTCAGCAGTTTAGTGCCTGCCTTCGGCCCAAGGTGTGGTCCTGGAGACCCGGGATCGAGTCCCACGTCGGGCTCCCTGCATGGAGCCTGCTTCTCCCTCTGCCTGTGTCTCTGCCTCTCTCTCTCTTTCTCTCTCTCTCTGTCTTTCATGAATAAATAAATAAAATCTTTAAAAAAAATAGGCGAGAACTTGGAGTTTCTGAAAATAGGTATTTTGGCATGTGGTTCCAGAAATGTAGGAATCACTTAGTTATCCGAGTTTGGTACAAAAGGCTCCCAGATACGGTTGAGTTAGATTTTAAAAATAGTAAGGACACACAAAGATAGGCATTCCAGGTAGATGATCAGCAAGTACAGAGGCACAGAAATATAGAGTAATAATATATGTAGAGACCAGAGTACAGATCTTTCACCTCCTTGGTTAAGTGTATTCTAGTAATTTAATCTTTTTTGGTGCAATTATGAATGGAATTGCTTTCTTAATTTCTCTTTCTGCTTTGTTAACAGTGTATAGAAACACTGTAAACCCACTCTGTTGAGAGTTTTTCTCATGAATGGATGCTGAAGTTTGTCAAATGATTTTCTGCATCTATTGAAATGAATGTATGATTTTTATCCTCTGTTTTATACATGTGGTATGTCACATTGATTGATTTGTAAATTTTGAACCATCCCTGCATCCCTATAATAAATCCTACTTGATTGTAGTGTATAAAACTTTTAATGTATTATTGAATATGATTTGATAACATTTTGTTGAGGATTTTTGCATCTATATTCATTAGGGATAAAACTTGTAGTGTTTTGGTTTTTTGATTTTTGGGGTTTTTTTTGGTATGTTTGTCTGGTTTTGGTATTAGAATAATTCTGGCCTCATAGTAACTCTGGCCTCATATTTAAAAGCTTTCCTTCTTCTTCTACTTTTTTGGAATAGTTTGAAGATAATTGGAAGAATAAATATTGATAAATGTCCATACTATTTAAATAAACCTACAAAATCAATGAACTCCATATTAAAATACCAACAGTATTTTTCATAGAACTAGAATAAATAATACTAAAATTTGTATAGAACTACAGAAGGTGCCAAATAGCCAAAGCAATCTTGGAAAAGGAAAACAACGCTGGAGGCATTAGAATTCCAGAATTCAAGATATACCACAAAGCTGTAGTAATCAAAACATTATGACACTGGGACAAAAATAGACACATAGATCAATAAAACAGAATAGACAACTCAGAAATAAACCCACACTTATATGGTCAATTAACCTATGACAAGAGAAGCAAAAATATACAATGAGAAAAAGAGAGTCTCTTCAATAAATGGTGCTGGGGAAACTGGACAGCTGCATGCAAAAGAATGGACCTGAACTGCTCTGTAACACCATATGCAATAAACTCCAAATGGATTAAAGAACTAAATACAAGACCTGAAATCATAAAAGTACTAAAAGAGAACATAGAAAGCAATTTTTCTGACATCGGCCATAAAAACATTTTTTTAGATATGTCTCCTAAGGCAAGAGAAACACCAGCAAAAAATGAACTATTGGGACTAAATCAAAATAAAAAGCTTTTACACAGCAAAGGAAACCATCAACAAAACAAAAGGCAACCTACTGGATGGGTGAAAATATTTGCAAATTTTATATTTATATACATATTTGGAGTTAATATTCAAAATACCCAAAATATCTAAAGAACGGGTACAACTCAAGACCAAAACCAAACAAACAAAATAAGCAATCCAATTTAAAAAATGGACAGAGGACCTGAAAAGACATTTTTCCAAAGGAGACATACAGATGACAATGGACACTGAAACAATGCTCAACGTTACTTATCATCAGGGAAATGCAAATCAAAACCACAAAGAGATACCACCTCATGCCTGTCAGGACAGCTAGAATTGAAATAACAAATTAGCAAGGAGGTGCAGAAAAAGGAACCCCCATTAACTATTGTGAGGATGGGGAAGTCATTGGTGGAAGAAGAGTCAGACAAGTAGACAAGAAAAAAAAAGTTTATGAAGTTTTACTTTCTATGAAGAATACTTAGTATTTTATATAGGTTCAACAGGAACCATTGAAGACACTTTAGGAGAGAAAAATCATTTTCTGGTAAAAGGATGGAGAAGAACAGGAAGGAGGAAGACCAGAGGCAGGACATTGGTAGATGGGCCTTTGTCATAACTCAGGTTGCACGTGATAAAGACCTGACCAAGGGCAAAGCAGTAGGATGGAGGAGAGATGATGGACACAAAACAGACAAGTATTAAAGTTTCCAAAAAATTGCTATCCCCATGGAATTTTTTACCAAACAAAATCTTGTGATCTTAACATGGAACCAGAGCAGATCTGTTTTACTAAAGTGGAGCCTTGTCTTCCACCTTTCACTCACACCACTAGGCATAATTTGAAAGTCACTCTGAAACACCAAGCTTTGTTAATGGTCTGAATGTGGGCCTGGGTGAGTGCATGTGACCAGGCAGGACTCTGGGTTTCCTGATGTAGGCAATTTGGTAGATGTGGTGCTCTTTCACAAGGAAGGGACACAGGAAGAACAGCAGACTTTGCCCAGTTAGTGCCAAACCTCCCTCTCCACCCTTGTCCCCAGTTTGTTCTTTGTTTAATCTTCCTACTGAGATTTTATAATGAAAACTGCTACCAGGGCAGGAGCTTTGGACCAGATAAGAAGGTGAGGTTACCAATGAAGTCTAATGACCTCAAATTTTAAAAACTAACACTAACATGAAAAGTTGATTCTACTCACCATTTTTTCTGGAAGTACAAAAATCCTAATGTTCAAAGATCAATTCTGGGTAGCATAGACATTTTAACAACATTTATTCTTCCAATTCATGAGCATGGGATGTTTTTCCATCTCTTTGTGTCTTCCTCAATTTCTCTCATAAGTGTTCTGTAGTTTTTAGGATATAGATCCTTTACCTCTTTGGTTAAGTTTATTCTTAGGTTATTTATGGGTTTGGGTGCAATTGTAAATAGAATCAATTCCTTAATTTCTCTTTCTTCAGTCTTATTGCTAGTGTATAGAAATGTTACTGATTTTTGTGCATTGATTTTTATCCTACCACGTTGCTGAATTGCTATATGCGTTCTAGCAGTCTTGGGGTGGAGTCTTTTAGGTTTTCCACATAAAGTATCATGTCATCTGCGAAGAGTGAGAGTTTGACTTCTTCTTTGCCAATTTGAATGCCTTTTATTTCTTTTTGTTGTCTGCTGAGGCTTTCAAGGATAAGGTCTGTTAGAAAATGGAAGACCATTATCCACTCTACCATTCCAATCTGGCAGTGCTTGATTCAGTGTTATAACTTGCAACAACATGATAGGGATCACGGGGACCATAAGAATTGGGGAGTGACACCAGAAAGACAGAGTAATTTGGCCTTTATGTTTCTCATCAGCATTGTTTTGCACCTTGGATCAAATCTTGACATGGATTGTCAGCCTCTTTTCAATGTCCGAAAGGTAATATAGGCTTCAGTTTTGTTGAAACGTGGGATGTTGGGCAGGTAAATGATTACTAACTTTGACTAGAGGAAGAGTGAGTGACAGTGAGAGTGACAGGGAAATTGCTTCCACCAGGCTGTGTTTTACACAGTGATACATAGAGTTGCACAATATCTCTCTCTCCTTTTTTCTCAAACGCCTCCAGATTTGTACACATACTATGTTTCCTTTTGCCTTTCTTCATCTCTGTTTACAGGATGACATAGAACTAGGTCTTAAAGACAAAATGGGCTGCAGATTCCATCCCTAGTAATGCTTTTCTCTTTAATGTGTAGGGCTTTATATCATTTAAGTAGTCAGTAGAATTTCTGAGTACTTATTGAACTTTCTTTTACTTTACCTACATAGCTTAAATCCCGCATTTATCCATTTCATCCAAGTCTTTGAAATCTGAAAATCACTTTGCTATTTCTAACTCAAGATTACTATATGTCTATAGTTCTGGTTACTTCATTCTTCTGCTAAAAAATGAATAAAGCAAACCCCTTATCTATCACACTTCTTAGCAGACATTAACAATTCTCTACTGCCAGGATCCAATCTTCCTTTCTAGTCAAATCTTTCTCTCCTTCCAAGTCCTTCTATGGCAGTAAGTCATGAATCTCTTCCTTTGTTCACATTGTTGGTGTGATCTGGATGGTCCCTTGTTTGACTTTCACCTGCCCAAATAACTTTAGATATGGTGAGGATAAGCCACATTTTCTCTAGCCTTGAAGTTTCTCAAGTAGACAAGAAACCATTCATCCTATTTGATTCAGTTGGTTAATACACTTCATTTTCCCATAAAATTTCTTTCTTCAAACAAAAGCCCTTGTTTCAGAATTCCAGGTTTCTGCTACTTTATTTTTATTTATTTATTTATTTATTTATTTATTTATTTATTTATTTTTATTTTTTATTTTTTATTTATTTTTTTATGCTACTTTAAATGTCATTAGTGTCATGCTTTTTATTCTGGCACAGATAAAATCAAGTCTAGTTTCATTTTTAGATCTTGATAATCATTTCTGGTAATGATTTTGACGTGAAAGCATGCATTGTTTGAATGGACTTGTGTAGTCTAACCTATGCAGAATGAACAAAATATCGGAAGCCTAAATTGACATTTATGGGTGTGAAATTGTGAAACATAAAATGAGTAGTGAATTGAGTCTCCCTGAGTAAAGAACAGGGATCTCTTTAAACATCTTGAATATTAAAGGGAACTGAATTATTATATATATATATATAATATGTATATAATTATATATATATATATATAATATTGTCCAAAAATATGCATAAAAATTGACTGTTTCTCTGAATTATCTGAGTATGACAAAACTCTAGGGAGCCCAGAACACTGCTTGACATGTGGAAGGTGCGCAATAAATACTTGTTGACAGATTTTCAGTGAACTCAGAAAGAGAAGAACCAGGTTCAATATTGAACAAAACGGAAAGAACTCATGACTTGATTTGAAAGGCTCTCTCTGCAGAAAAGTATCTTGACCACCAGGAATTCTTCTAGAATTATCTCCTCAAATATATGCCACCTCCTATCCTTTTATATTTTCCACAACTCTTAGCACAATGCTGATTAGCCAAGTATATGGATAAATATCCGACATAGAGTTTCCATGTGCTTCAGAGTGTGGAATAAAGGCCTAGATTTATTGATATATCCTTTTGAGTCTTAGGAAATGGCGCTTCCTCAAGCATACCCTATTGAAAGTCAAGTAGCTTTTTAAACTACCATGAGATAACTCCTCAGGGGGAAGGAGGCAGTGGTACTTGTGACAGTGGCTAAGAGCAGAACCCCAAAGAAATAAGGTACAAGAGAGGCACCTTGTGAGGACCTCATGAGGGAAGGAGAGGCTGGAAGTAAGACCTGCTTTGACTGGTAGTTATATTATGGCACAATATGGAGAAGGAGACCCTAGCGCATAGGGTTGGCTTCTTCTCTTATCTTTCTTTTTCTTCAACATTTCCTCCCCACCTTCTCTTGCCTCAGGCAAAGTAGCCCATGATAAAATCTTTAATGGACATATTCCCTTTGCTCCTCTTTACTTTCCTTTGGTTCTGCTCTTCTTTGCTGTGCTCTGTGCCCTGGGAGGCTAGCTTCTGTTGAGTAACTCACTGGAGAACATGGGCAATAAACCAGAAGAAGAAAATAAAATGAGGTTTGGGTATTTATTCTCTTGGTTCTCACTCTGGGTTGTTGAAGGTGGAACTAGACCAAAATTCCCTAGTCCCTGCCATCTGGCTTCTTGTTTTCTCTCCCTCCCCTCTGTCGTTTTCTTCTGGAAAGTGCTCCTTTCCTTTGCCCTTTAGATCTTGGGATGTAAGTAGCCCCCATATTGTATCCCTCACTTGGGTTGTAAGTTCCTGGAGTGGAGCATTATTTCCTGTGATTTCCCAAATCCTTCCCCACACTTTTGAAAATATGCCTTTTATTAAACTCACATTAAATGACCCACTCTGAGTGTGCCATCTATTTCCTGCTAAGATCCTGACTGACTTAATTTCTTATCTTATAGGGAAACTCATCTGAAGTCATATGTATTCCCAAAGGAGTAAATATTTGATTTGGGAGCTCCTTGTATGAACATTTTATTATAAAAGACTCACTTTTTTGGTAGCTATCAGATAAAAATATTCTGAAGACCTATTTACAAATGGAATCCTTTGAAAATTCCAATTCTATAGGATGTTAATTGTGCTCAGTAGGTATAAAGGAGGAAGTGGGTTTCTTCTTATCTCTTAACAAACTATTATTCAATATTTCTCACCAAATGCATATCAATTTTTTTCTTCAATGCCTACTAAAGACTCTAAGTCAATATCTCATGAGAAAAAACCTCTAAAGAGCCAAAACATTATTTTTCAGACTGCCTGGCTTCTCCACACATAAAGAAAGAAATTAGAGGGGCTCTTGAATGGCTTAGTCGATTAGGTATCTGACTCAGTTTTTTGCTCAGGTCATGATCTCAGGGTTCTGAGATTGAGCCCCACATTGGTCTCTGTACTGAGGGTAGAGTTTGCTTGTCCCTTCTCTCTCTCTCTCTCCTAAATAAATAAAAATCTTTTGAAAAAAGGAAATTAGATTGCATCAACTAAATGACTTTAATCAACTCATTGTTTTTCAGTGCTGGAGTAGTATGTGACTTTCGGAGTAGAGCAGGGTATAGATTCCGTTTCTCTAGCAAGACTCACTACTTCATCATCATCTTCAAATAATATAGGAGCAGAGCCTTTTAAAACAGAGGAAACAAAATAAAGGTGTGCTGGGACATAGATAATCATGCCCCAAAATGTGGCTAGACCAGCTGGCAGCTGGGCTCATGCCCAATACAGGAAATCAAAACCAAGAGAAAAGCACCATTACAGGGCTCAAATTTTGACTCCAATTTGATGACATTATAATTTTCTTCCCCAGTGACAGAGCAGATCGAGTAAATTGTCTGAACTTCCATTTGATGTTTAAAATATGTATCCCCTCTCTAGTCACATAAGAAGATCTTCGAATTCTAAGAGCCTGACAATGGGCTAAGTGAACAGCCAAGAGCAGCCTTTCAGTTTTCCTTTGAAGCTGGGAGGAAGCAAAAGGTTTGTTAGTGAAGTTTCATGTACAGCTCCTAGAAAGGCTCGAATGTCTCCTACTTCACACTCCAGCTTTGCCAGAATTCAGGGGTTCAGATTTGTTAGCCTTATTTTGGAAGGACTTTATTCTGTTCCACATTCTTGTATAATGATTTAGGCCCAGTGGTTCTGGACTGAGACTAGCTGGATTCGAGGTTGACATCATTTACCTTTATGTGACCTCTTATTTCCTCAGTTTCCTAACTGTAAAATTAGGATAAAAATAATACCTAATTCTTAGTATTGTCATAATTAAATGAGATAATGCATTTATTCATTAATGTTATTAAATTGAAACTTAGTGAAAGTTATGAAATTAGTTAATACATGAAATGCTTCTAGAACTGAGCCTGGCACATAGTAAATACTCAATAAATGTGAACTATTTATCATCATCATAGGTAAAGTAGTCAGCATTTGTAAAGTGGTTTGAAATATTAACTGTTTTTACTATTATCTTTCCAGATTTTGCTCTTCTAGCCATATTACATGTTTATCAATAAACTGTCAGAATACTATTTTCCACTAATTCCTTTTTCATGAGAGCATATACTCAGTAATAGTGAACATCTTGACAGTAACTGTATTTTTTCTCCAGGTGAAAATGTTCAGCTCATATCTTGGTTTTTCAGGGGGAGAAAATGAGGGCATCATAAAAGAGATGTGTTTTCCCAATAAAATGGTTTTCATAGCCTGTTTCTTATTCTTTTTGCCTTTCTGAAGTCTTTGCTTTTGGCAGGCAATGTTTAACTCCAGTTTTCAAATGATAAGTATTTCTAAATAGCCTTCTACACTATACATATGGAATAGAGAAATTTAAAAAATAAGTGACAAAATTTTTAATTCAAAGAAATTCTAGATCTTTTACTCAAAAGATGGAATATATCTGCCATTACCCCCATCACCCACACACTCTCACCCATGACAGACATAGCTAATAGATTGCTACAGCCATTCATGCAGTCTTGGTTACTGCCTCAGAATTCATTACAACAAAGCACACAGGTAATTGCTTCTAATGACTAATAAGATAAAACCTAATGGACAAAATACAATATGCCCTCAAAACAAAGATTACGACATACATAAATAGCAGCAGTGTTAAATCTAGCACTCAGTGTTTCCAGATGTAGAAATTCATGTTTACAGTACAGTGAATGAAAAATATGATTAAAAACAAATTTCATGAGACTCTCTGAAGATATTTCTATCTTCTAAAGCGAACTACATGAAGAAAGAAGCTTTTAGTCACATCTCATGTGAAGCTTGCTTTGTGCATTTGTCTCTACAGAAATCTGAGAATGGCTTTAAAATCTGTGATTTTACTTACTTCCTACCTTATTTTAGCTTAGATGAAAAATTAGCCAGATCTTTAACAATCCACAGGAAGATTTGTTCTGTGTCAGAAATGGAGTTGACAGATAAGCTGGAGACGTATTTTTGTCTTCAGTGTTGCCAATGGTAACATCAGTGAAATAATTTTCATCCTTGCCAGGCTAGCTGAGCTTGCCTATCCCACCATGGGGTCTCTTGGAGAGTCTCAATCACTATGTCCCCTGCAAGTTCTGTCCTGGGTGCTTCACTTTTCACTTGGCTATGCTGAAAGGTCTAGCAAGTGTCACGTCTGCTATTGCCTCAGGGTTCAGATTCAGGGAATGTTTCCTTAATTAGTAGATGACATCAATCTGAAATAAGTCCAACAGACTCTCTGGCAAGAAAACCAGCCAGTATCAGGAAGGAGCAATATTAGAAAGTTGTATAGTCATCAGATGTGATGCAGAGAAGGAGAGAAAGGCAGGTGCTGCCCTTTATGTCAGAATATGGCAGAAATCTCATTGGTTCTAGCCATGAACAATAGCATCCCTTTCTGCTACCTCTCACAATACCAGACCTAATGTAGGAGTTATGGGAGGGAGGGATGGTAGAAAGGGAATGTTGAATCCCAATCCTCTTCCTTTTTCCAAGCCAGTGTGTTGCATTCAGTTTGGCTTCAAGTTGGAGATACTTTTGTCACATGAAAGCCACCCCTCCCCTGCCCTACCTTCCAGGCGGCTGTGTGCACATCAACTAACTCTATTAGATTCTCTCTGGAAAGTTCTGTCTTACTTATCCCCTTCCTCCTTGTTGAGATGGTTATCAATCATAATAATTCTACACTGCATTTACTAACCTTGACGGTATTCAAGGGCCTCCAAATGAATGATCTCATTTGATTTCTTATGTTTTGCATGTAAGAAAATGCTAATTGCTTGTGAACTAACCATTAGAAGAAAAATATTAAGAACAAAACGCTTAGAAAGACTATTAGTGAGGAAGAAGACAAAGTACCCATATAAGCCTGAGAATAAAGTGGGTATGTCAGTGCTTACACAGAATTCATTCCATTAAGAATGAGTGTTAAAGATGATCTCTAAACATTTCTCTACCAAAGACCTTCTATGGGCTTCATGTTTTGAAAAATAACCTGAAAAAACTGAATTTATTAAAAAGTAATTAATTTTGTTCCATTTTTATTGATAATAGCTATTTTTAATTACAGCCAACTGATATAATTTTGAGTTGCTATAACAGCTATCCTAGGAATGGAATTTCCATTAGGTTTCAAGGATCATCCCGATATCTCCAGATGCCTGTTATTAGTTTTATAATACCAAAGGAATTGAAACTGAAGTTTGGGAGCCATTAATATAATTTAGCCTCTTCCTTTTAAAGATGAACAAGTTGAATAATAAAACTCAGAACACTTGGTTAAGATTAAAAAGCTAGTTGATATCAAGCTAAAACCAAACTAAATATTCTGAGTATTTTATTCCAAAAATGTATAAATCAGATCAAAATAAAATCTTATTATGAAACCACGCGGATAATTAAAAAATGAAGTCATTAGGTTAAAAGAAAGACAACATCACAGGCTTGATGATAGATGGCAAATGGCTCTCAGCTTCAGTATTGCAGAGGCAATAAGAAAAAGAAAGGACTATGGCAAAATGAAATGCATGCCCTGTCCAAAGAAGACTTCAGCTAATGGTAGCTATGCTGGTATGTGAATTTAATATTACCAAATCTTCATGCTTTTTTTTTTCTAAGAAAATCAAGAAATGAAAAATTTTACATGAAATTCTCCAATGCTCAAAAGTTGCCAATTAATTCAAATACTTTAAAAATACCATTTGGGCCAACATTTTGAGAGCCAAAGAAAAGATATTTATGATCTGCTAATCGGTGGTTGCTCATAAAAGTAATCAATAACTGAACATGTGTTTACTGATAAAATTTACCAAACTCCTAATATTAGTTTATTCATCTATCCTTCCATTTACCAGTGTAAATTACTCAAATACTTGAGTTTCTAAGTAGAGGCGAAACACAACACTGGATAGTGTGGGAGGCACTGAGTGGGACTAGGAATCTGAGACTAGAACAGCTTCGGAATGGCTACCAAGGAGAATTGAATATGATAGTTGTTCTCAGCCTGGCTAAATATCAGAATCACCTGGGTCTAACCCATGAAAATGCTGACTCAATTGTTCTAAAGTACCATCAACATTTAATAAGAGATAAATAAAATATTTTTTCATTTCAGATTACATGAATTGCTGGTGAAGCCAATATATTATATGATGACTTCTAGCATCCCCAGGAATAAAGAGTAGAAATAAGTGTGGTTGTGGAGGAAAGTAAATAGGAGTCTTATTTAGACTGACTAGGTGATCAGAGCTAAAATGAATGACCATTAGGTCCAGGCGGAGGTGGTGGCTGACTGGCTGATAGGTAAGCAGTATACGGGTCTTGAAATAGAAATTGTGGATCTGTAAACATCGTATTCATTGTGTTTCAGGAGAAACAGAGGGGCTGATGTCTTAATTTTCCTAGGTTCAAATCAGGCAGTCTAAGCAATCTTGTAGAAATTGTTTGCTACATTCCAATTTCCTCATCTTTTAAATAAGGCTAATATTGCTGAAGAAGCAGTTTGAAACTTGTAGAAGCAGTTTGCAGTATGAAGGAGAAGTGATGCACAAATGCAAGTATTATGTTTTTCCAATTTGTTATTTTGGTATTTTGAGTGCTAAAAGGAGTTTCTTGGAGAAGTCTTTCTCTTTCATAAATCCAATCAGAAATGTTCAATTTCTGCACACACGAATAGGCAGCTACAACTGGGAAAATGATTCTGTGATTCCACATATTTCTTTGACAAGTCACAAATGGGTTTTAGTGACCAGCTGCAGCTTGTGTGTTAAATTCAAATAATTCATTCTTGGCACAGTTATTTTTTACATTCCCTTGCATTAGAAAAAAAAATGCTGCCTACCATTACACATTGTAAAAGTGATAGGTTATATCTATTTGGAGAGGATATTGCATGCTAAATGCATACAATGAAAATGTCAATGAATTCAACAATATGCTTCGCCTCTGACCAGTGGTGGCAAACCTTCTTTGGATCTTTAGTCAGTGGATCTGCTAAGATCTTCAGGGAATTTTCTTATCTCATAAACCACAGGAAATATAAAATGGAGATGATTGTTGACTACTTTCCAGATACTCAAATGGAAACTAGATTTTAGATCTTAGGTTGATCTGGAATTCTTTTCCCATCCCAAGAGTCTGGAGCCAATAACAATAACACAGACAGACCATCAATCTGCTTAATACACTTCTGGTTTTCAGAAACAAAGTTTTCTCTTCAAGTCCAAGGATGTTCTCACTTTGGTTTGAAATCCTATGTTGGAAGGACCAGTTTATCCATTAGCATCCTGAGATCCACTCAAATAAAGAAATAAATTTTAAACTTATTTTATCTCTATGTTTATTACAGTCTATGATCATATAAATACACGCTAAGTGGGGGGAAAAAAGCATATCTAGAGTAAGCAGAGTAAGAGATGTTCAAGATAGAATAATGATTAGTATTATTATCCTGGAGGTAGTTTGATAGAAAAGGATCCTTGGTGTTTGCATTTAGTTGCTGACTAAATCAACATAGAATTTTTACCGACCTAATTAATCTTAAATTAAGCGTGCCTACTGTTTACTGTGATTACCTCACCAGACAAGCTGTTTCAACGTCTGTTTTTCCTCATGGCACAAAATGTTCTCTTTTACTTCAAAAGTGAGTTTTCCCCCTCTTAAGTTCAGTTGTTTGGCCATTTCTATCCAAAATAAATACTTCATTCTCACCTATTAGCTGTTTAAGGCTGAGTTGTGCCTTTAAATGCATGTGCACGACTCTCAGGGCAGACTTTTGACTTCAGTGGGAGCTATGAGTCTTTGAGGGCCTGCTCTGACCCTGTGTTTGTGTTCAGTATATAAGTATTTATGTAATGTTTTCATTTCCTGACCCACTCAGTATCATTTCTTTGGCAAAATATATTCACTTCCCTCACATTTTCCCCATATGTTATATTTTTAAGTCTGTCTATTACTTTGCTTACTTTCCTTTGATCTTTTTTAGTCTGGATATCATTTCTCAAGGACAACGTGCGTGCGCGCGCACACACACACACACACACACACACACACCCCACATGTAAACCAAAAGGATATATAACATTTATTTCCCATTATACAATGTACTTACATTATCTGGTGTAGCAATTACATATAAAAAGATATGCATTCATATACAGATTTTATCTCTTTGTATGTCTCTATGATGAGAAGATGAATTAATCTTTCACTGCTTACATAAATAGAGACAATGAGTTCTCTACTTCTTAATTTATGAGAAAGAACTTGATATGAGAGAGAATATCTGTGTTTTCCTCATTTCCCTTCTCTGGGTCTAATTCTTAGATACTATCTAGATAGAAAGATTTTTAGATTTTCTTTTGATGAATTTATATTTGTTTTCCTTTTGTTCCCAAATAGTCTGTTTGAAAGTATTGCTAGCTTACCATCATGAAAGATGTTAACATTCAAGAAAACATCAAATTGGGTATCAGGCATCTGTGGATTCATTCTGGATTCCAGGTGGATATTTGAGACACAACAAATGAAAAGGCCCATTTTAATATATTTGCCTCCTCTTGTTTTCTCACTTGACTTCCCAATCTAATTTCTTTGCTGCCAAGGGTTCTCACTCATATCACCATTTAAAATTTAAAAGCAATATATATTTAAATGCAAAATAATGTGCTTATATGGAGACTTTGCCACAGTCGAAAGTATGACAGTGGGTTTCATTTCAAAGAGTTCTGGATGATCTCCCGAGTGGTAGAGCCAGAAGTAAGAAATGTTAGATCATTCCAAATGACTAGAAATAAAACAAATATCATTCCCTGTTTGATCATGGCCTGTATCTTTCCACATTAGAGAATTTTTGTTTTTATTCATTTGCTCTTTGTCATCTTCCTTTTGAATGATCATGGTTGCTGTGAATAGCAGAGAGAGCAACTTCCAAATTTATTTTAACAGTAGGAAAGGTTATAAGTCACCCATTCTCACACTTAGAGGAAACTGAGAAATTCTGTTACTAATGTGCACGTATTTTAGGTTTTCCTTAAAAGCCTTCCTATTGACCCAAATACCCATCTGAAATCTTTCTGTTCTCTGGAATGATAATGGAATTCAGGTGGGGAATTCTACTCAACACCCCATCTTATTAATCCAGTAGAGTGAACAATAACATGGAATTTGCCGTTTGCACAACCTTCTGCCACAAAGGTTAGCAAAATGTGAAAAGTTCAATAAAAATGGAAAATATTTTATATCATGCAGTAAGAATATTTACCAATAATGTTTGTATGTTTTTAATAGTAGTTTTTAGAATACGTAAGTAAGGTTACGTCTGGAGTCAGTAGTCAAAAGTGTACTCCCAGAGCAAATCTCAAATTCCTGTGATAGTAGTGAAACAAGTGAGTGGACTGGAGAAGGTGTAACCAGGAATGTAACTATTTCAAGACTTCAGTTTTTGTTTTGTTTTAATGTGACTCCAAAAAATTAATATTCTGCTCTTTCATGTGGAAGCAAGGCCAGTAGTTAACTGAAATAAATCTACTTGTCTGTCATCCATTTTTTCCTTTAGAAATTTCAAAACTGAGATCTGTGTATGAGTTAGAGGTGTATGTGCACATGTGAACCCATACAGTTTGTGAGTGCAATCTACATTCTTAAAAAATTATGTGTATGTGAATATGTAGAAATGAAATCATATTTTAAATGATCCAAGGACATAAAGATCCATTACATGGATGTAATGTCACTCCTATGAAAATTACTTTTAAATAAAGCCTACTTTAATAATGTAGTTACCCCACAGATATACCAGATATATAGGTGAAGATTTTTCTAAACATTATATGTTCTATAATTAGTTATAACCATGTAAAAATACTGACCGACTCTGAAACTAGACAACTGGAAAGACATAGATATAGATAATATTTGATATAATCTTATAGAATCATCATTAGTATTTTGGCAGACTTTTGAGGTGGATGTTAAAAATAAGGATCATAAACATAAAATCCAAGTACCTGTGAAAGAATAATTATGTGCTCGTGCCTCCCTTTCCTTCTCCTTTTCAGTCTTATGGCTTCTGTCTTTGTGTCATTTTGAATAAGAAGAGTATAGGCTTTGGTATTGTTGAATTTCTATTGAGACAAGTGGCCTCCTGGAAGAGTTGAGCAATCCAACCTAGGCAAGAGTGGGGAGAGCAGCACACCCTTGACCTTGTGTCCAAAACCATCTATGTAGATGATGGGATTTTCTTGTAAGCTTGCAAGTCATAGGAAAGGGTGACAATTTGATTTAAATGTTCCAAAAACAATTTGATTATTAGTATCTATGTTTTTTCACTTTTGCTAGTCTGGGTGGGCCATTCTTTTGATACAATTCACTACAGTTAACTAAGCAAGTATTTAGCATTGCAGTATTAGAAGCTACATGACTTTAAGTAATTTTATTAAAGATAAAGAGCATTAAACTGATTTTCAAAACTCTTGATTCAGGAGTGCCTGTGTGGCTCAGTGGTTGAGCATCTGCCTTTGGCTCAGGTCATGATCCCAGAGTCCTGGGATTAGTCCCATATCAGACTCCTGACAGGGAGCCTGCTTCTCCCTCTGCCTATGTCTCTGCCTCTGTGTGTGTGTGTCGCTCATGAATAAATTTAAAAAAAATATCTTGATTCAACTGTCTAGTTACAAAAATTAGAGGAGTGACAGAAAAAGAAGCAGGAAGGCTACTATAAAGAAACTGAGATGGTACTTGGCACAATGTAAGGATACGGAACTAGAGGTGATGAAGGTGACTACCACAGAGGTCAAAGAGAAATTCTTTACATCCCTTTAACCATTCTCTGTAAGAAAGGTATCATATGAGAAGAAATTGTAATTATGCATATGAAACAGGGCTTTCAGTTTTAGATATGAAAGAGAAACATATTTATGTGTACATATTGATGAAGCAATAAGCAGTAAAATACTAATAATAATTCATTAAAAGAAAACAATGTCAATATCTTTAAAATCAGTGAGAACACATTATCTATAATTAAATTCATACCATAAATTAAGATCAATTATTATGATTTAAAAAGTAGTTATATAAATGTCAAATAAAAAGCATTCATTTTTGTGTAAAAACTATATGCCAAAAATCACATTAGAAACACACTTCAACATTAAGTTTAACTTCTTGAAACAAAATGAGTGACATATCTTTGCTGTCTATAATTGTTTCAGCTTCTCCATCTTGTTTTCCAACATTCTATTTGACTACTAGCAGAAAAGAAAGAAGTATCATAATTTATAGTGTCTCAGCCTGATTGAAGTGTGTATCAGATATTTAACATTAAGGGCTAAATAATGTACATTATTTAGTTTATATAATATACTAACCCAAGGAACATACATATCATGTTATAGAAGAAGCTTGGATGATACATAATTCTCATACAAAGAACACTATGGTCCACCATTAGTGGTTGGATGCAGCTGGAATTCAACTGGCAATTAGGTGTGGGGGGTTATAGGTACATCATAAAAGATTTTCTGGACTCCTTGCAGCAAACTTTCTCAAAAATAGAGCATATTGAGGCTGTATAAAAATGCAGCCAAGCTAGTGCCATATATATATCAATAAAACTTATCAATCAAATGTAACTAGATTGTTATATTGAATTTTGTCAAGTCTATTGCATCTCTACATGTAATCTAAGATTCCAACCCTAGCTCTGCCTGCTGGACCCACAAACACACTGCAGGATGAAATGTGGTCATTTGTAGATCCTTTGGGTTTATGTTGATCTAAACTCTCCTACATTCCTATAAAACTGGATTGAAGGGTCATACAATTGGATGTGTGCAAATCAATATAGGATTATAGAGTGGATATCTATTAAGAGTTAATATAAGAAGAAGCCAATTAAAGATTGTTCCCATATTTGTTTTTTTGTTTTGTTTTGTTTTGTTTTGTTTTGGTACAGTATACTTTACTGATGGTACATGACAAGGTAGGGCTCCCCAAGCCCCTCCCCTTCCTCGGGGTCTAGGATGTAAATTGGAGGTCAGGAGATTCTCAGTGTGTTGGGGGATTAAGTTGGGGCAGGGACTCCCCAGCAGCTGAGGGCCTCTCTCTTCCTCTTGTTCTTGCTGGGGCTGGTAGTCCAGGAGGCTCTTACTCCTTGGAGGCCATGTGGACCATGAGGTCCACCACCCGGTTGCTGTAGCCGAATTCATTGTCATACCAGGAAATGAGCTTGACAAAATGGTCATTGAGGGCAATGCCAGCCCCGGCGTCGAAGGTGGAAGAGTGGGTGTCACTGTTGAAGTCACAGGAGACAACCTGGTCTTCAGTGTAGCCCAGGATGCCCTTGAGGGGGCCCTCCGATGCCTGCTTCACTACCTTCTTGATGTCATCATATTTGGAAGCTTTCTCCAGGCGGCAGGTCAGATCCACAACTGACACATTGAGGGTGGGGACACGGAAGGCCATGCCAGTGAGCTTCCCGTTCAGCTCAGGGATGACCTTGCCCACAGCCTTGGCGGCGCCAGTGGAAGCAGGGATGATGTTCTGGGCAGCCCCTTGACCGTCACGCCACAGCTTCCCAGAGGGGCCGGCCACGGTCTTCTGGGTGGCAGTGATGGCATGGACGGTGGTCATGAGGCCCTCCACGATGCCGAAGTGATCATGGATGACTTTGGCCAGAGGAGCCAAACAGTTGGTGGTGCAGGAGGCATTGCTGACAATCTTGAGAGAGTTGTCATACTTCTCGTGGTTCACGCCCATCACAAACATGGGGGCATCAGCAGAAGGAGCAGAGATGATGACCCTCTTGGCCCTGCCCTTCAAGTGAGCCCCAGCCTTCTCCATGGTGGTGAAGACCCCAGTGGACTCCACAACATACTCAGCACCAGCATCACCCCATTTGATGTTGGCGGGATCTCGTTCCTGGAAGATGGAGATGGACTTTCCGTTGATGACAAGTTTCCCGTTCTCAGCCTTGACTGTGCCGTGGAATTTGCCGTGGGTAGAATCATACTGGAACATGTACACCATGTAGTTGAGATCAATGAAGGGGTCATTGATGGCGACAATATCCACTTTGCCAGAGTTAAAAGCGGCCCTGGTGACCAGGTGCCCAATACGGCCAAATCCATTCACTCTGACCTTCACCATCGTGTCTCGGGGACGCGGCTGGCCCTGCACCAGAAGACACAGCTGTCTGTCGAACGGGGAGGAGCAGAGAGCCTGTTCCCATATTTGTTATTGCTAAACACATTGCTTATACTTGACAGTCTAGGTACCAAATATCTTTTAACAAGGATCACTATACAATCCTCTTTAAGGAATGGTAAAGCTTCTAGTCAAATACCAAAAACTAGTGATCTTAACAATATGGTATATTCATATAGTGGAATACTACTCAACAATGTAAAGGTACAGGCTACTGATAAGCAGGACACCTTGAGTTGGTTTCCAAAATATTATGCTAAGAGAAAGAAGCCAAGAGATGTCTGTATAAAAAGAGTATACATTGTATGATCTCATGTATATGAAACTCTAGAATGAGCGAATCCATGTTGAAAGAAATTGGAACAATTAACTGGAAAGGGGCAGAAGGACCATTTTCAAGGTGATGATTATTTTTTTTAATATTTTTTCTCTATTTATTTATGATAGTCACAGAGAGAGAGAGAGAGGCAGAGACACAGGCAGAGGGAGAAGCAGGCTCCATGCACCGGGAGCCCGACGTGGGATTTGATCCCGGGTCTCCAGGATCGCGCCCTGGGCCAAAGGCAGGCGCCAAACCGCTGCACCACCCAGGGATCCCAGGGTGATGATTATGTTCTACATAATCATAGGGATGCTAGATTACATGGATGTGTGCATTTGTCAAATCCCTTGGAATCATATTTCAGAGCTATGAAGTTCATTGCAGATAAATTATACCCTAATATAAAAGATATTAAGAGGAAAAAATATGATGTTATTTTCTTTTTTTTTTTTTTTTGCCCTTTCTTCCAGCAAGGTCACAGGCTAATTTTTAACAGTCAACCACATATTATCAAGACCACCATGATGTTAGCATATTCTTTACCCTCTATTTTACTTTATTTCTAATTTAACAAACTTATTATACATTTGTCATGTTATATGTCCCTCAAAGTCTTTTTTAAAGAGGCAAATACATGCATCTCTATAATCATACTTGCATACAGCAAAGATGGATAGTACTCTAAAAGGTATGTTTAACAATTCAGTAAAAACCTTCAATAATCCTAACTTCTTATTGTTCCCAATCTTAGTCTTTTTCAATTACAGAATTCTATCTGGACGGTGCAAAAGATAAATTCCACTCCCAATTTTACTCATCACATCAAAAATATATTCTCTTTTGAAGCATGCAGCATTGTTCAAGTGAAATATTTACTTGAGAATAATACTATATGAACATTAAATGTTTGTGATTACAAAGGCTCTATGAAGTTGTCCAAATACTTTATGGAATTCCAAACTTTTTCTTCTTATATACCATTAAAGTTGTTTGAGTATGCTTGATTAATGTAAAATGGGAAAATATGGAATTTTCAGTTATACTGGTCATACTTAACATGTAGATAAAAGGCACGAATTGGGAGGGCTGAGATTTTCATTTGTATCAATACTTGGATCTATTCTAACATCTAGGATAGACATGAACTGAGTAGGAGAAGTTTTTGTAATTCTACCTTTAATTCAGATTTGCCTACAAGCTTTAATCTCAGTTACAATGTGTTCCCAATTGATTCAGAAACTCTTAGTTGCTATAGCACCAAAGAATGTTGACAGTTGATTCAATATGACTTCCACTTTCCTCAAGATGAACAGTGTTCCAACATTTAGTATAAAATGGATTTCACAAATTTCCTAGTTCCTGAGAAACTGCTACACAGAAGCTGCTACTTCATTAAGAATGCTATTCAGCTGGGTAGGGGGATGGGATAACTGGGTGATGGGCATTAGGAGGGAAGTAATGAGCACTGGGTATTATATACAACTGATAAATCACTAACCTCTACCTCTGAAACTAATAAAACACTATATGTTAATTAATTGAATTTAAAAAAAAAATCTATTCAACCATGAGAAAGAAGGAAATCCTGCCATTTACGACAACATATATAGACCCTAAGGGCATTATGCTAAGTAGTTAAATCAGACAGAAAAAGACAAATAGTGTATGGTATCACTTATATGTGGAATCTAAAAAAATGCTGAACTTGTAGAAACAGAGAGTAGAATGGTGGTTACTAGGGGCTGGAAGGTAGGGGAATTTGGGAGATGTTTAAAGGTACTGACTTGGAACTAGTACATAAATAAGTTCTGGAGATCTAATACACAACATAGTGATTGCAGTTAACAATACTGTTTTATAAACTTCAAAGTTGCTAAGAGATTAGATATTAACTTTTCTCACCCCAAAAAGGGAATAATTTATGAGACCGATAGACATGTTAACTAATGCTACCAAGGTAAACATATTGCAATATATAAATGTTTAAATCAATATGTTGTGTACCTTAAGTTTATATAATGTTATATATCAATTATATGCAAATTATAAAAAAAGAATAAAGGAAAAAATGCTCTATTCTTTGATCATTTCCTATCATTTTCTGACCATCTTTATTACCTTGTAATGAGTGGCTTCAAAGTGTATTGCATAACCACCCACAGTATCTCTTGGGAGAAACTATGTCAGGTTAAATTTCCATCTCCAAACTAAATTTACCCTCACAATTTGTCAGGGAGAAAAAAATTGTTTTTAACATGTAAATGAATCATCAAGTTTATTCAATTGTTTGGGTATTTTCCCCTCTAGATGCTGTGAAAGAATAATATATTTTTCACTAGGCAAGTTTTTTGCTAAGGTAAGTACTGCTGTGGTAGCATGAAAACTGCTTAAGCTGTGCTGTTTCATAGTGCCAATATGCAGCATGGCCATTGACTTAAGGAATCAACGTTGATGACTATTATGTACATTTATATGCTGAGCCTCCTTATAGGAAGAATAATGTACTTAGATAAAATCTACCATCTGTAGAATCTGAAAAAATATGAAATTTTGACAGCAGAGTCTCTCACTCTCTCAACAGAGCCACACTCTGTTGGTGTGGCTGTAGGGAATATGGCACCTTTCACATTAATGGGGAGTACAGCTTATATAAAGCCAATCAGGCAATATCAACCAAAATTATAGTTGCATTTACTCAAGCATTTAATGCTACATATATATTTGCATATATGTGTATAATGGTAGAAAATGCATATGGTTGCATTTATTCCAGCAATCCTACTTTTTTTTTTTTTAAAAAAAAGATTCTGTTTATTTATTCATGAAAGACACAGAGAGAGAGGGACAGACATAGTCAGAGGGAGAAGCAGGCTCCCTGCGGGGAGTCTGATGAAGGACGTGATCTCCCAGAACCTTGGTATTACCACTTGAGCCAAAGGTAGACCCTCAAGCACTGTGCCACCCAGGTGCCCCCAGCAATCCTACTTTAGTGAACTTATCCTATAAATATACATATGTTAAATGATGTGTGTACAAGATTATTTGTTGTGACATCGTTTATAATTGCAAAAGATTGGAAAGAAGTGAAGTGTTCATTTATATGTAACTAGTTAATAAACTATGGTACAACCATGCAGTTAACACTATGAAACTGTAAGGAAGCTCTCTCTAAATGTAAAAAAGGATCACCAAGATATATTGTTCAGTGAAAATTGCAAGATAGAACAAAGCATTGAGAATTCTACTATTTGTGAAAGAAAAGGGATATATTTTATGTTTGTTCATGTTTGGATGAAAGAATACTGCAAAGTATATGAACAACAAAAATGTGGATACTTCTAGGGAGAGAAGTGGAAAAGTGGAGAATGGAACAGAGGTGGGTACTCACCTGATAGGAATTATAAAATGGACATTTGTTATCAGTGAAGGTAGTTTTAAAATGCATTTTCTGGGCAGCCCGGGTGGCTCAGCGGGTTAGCACTGCCTTCAGCCCAGGGCGTGATCCTGGAGACCCAGAATCGAGTCCCAAGTCCAGCTCCCTGCATGGAGCCTGTTTCTCCCTCTGCCTGTGTCTCTGCCTCTCTCTTTCCCTCTCTCTGTGTGTGTCTCTCATGAATAAACAAAATCTTCAAAATAAAAAAATGAAAATAAATAAAATGCATTTTCTATCCTTTAATAAGAAAAAGCTTGTATATGTTCTTCCCCATTTTTCTACTGAGAATTTAATCTTTTTTCCCCCAAAGAATTAGCTCTTTGTCTGTAATATTTGATGAAAACATTTGTCTTCTGACTTTCTATTTTGGTTGTATATATCTTCCTTGACTTATGATCAGGTTACATCCTGATAAACCTACTATAAGTTAAAAATGCATTTACTACCAAATATCATAGCTTGGCCTAGCTTACCTTAAATGTGCTCAGAACACTAACATTAGCCTACAGCTGGGCAAAATCATCTAACACAAAATCTATCTTAGAATAAAATGTTGAATACCTCATGTATTGAATACTGCTCTGAAAGTAAAAAACAAAACAAAACAAAACAAAAAACAAAACAACAACAAAAAAAACCCACGATGCTATATGAATACAGGATGGTTTTAAGTGTATGCATTGTTCACCCTCATGATCCTGTGGCTGACTGGGAGCTGAGGCTGGCTGCTGCTTCCCAGTATTACACAGTATTGCATTGCATCTCGCTAGCCTGGGAAAGGATCAAAATTCAAAAGTCGAAGTACGGGTTATATTGAATGCACATATTGCTCTCACACTATTAGAAAGTCAAAAAATTATAAGTCAAACCATCATAAGTCGTGGATCATCTATATTTATCAAACACAAGATTCTGAGTTTTGTGCAGGTGAATTCATGGCCTCTTTTTTGTAAGATTTCTGTCATTCTTTGCCAGGTCTTCTTTGTTCTGACAATAACAAGATAATCATCTATATTTTCTTCTAGACTTTTTATTGTTTCCCTTTTAGTATTTACATATTTTATCTATCTGATTTTATTTTCATGCAAAGTAATAGGCAGGAAGTCAACTTTTTTTTTTAACCTGGTAGAAATCTCTTTGTGATTTATTTTGCTTACTAATCTAATATGACCTCTTCAAAGTACACCAAATCTCTGTCACAAATAACACTCTTTTTACTTTTCATGCCTTCAGAATATATTTTAATGTCTATAAAAGTTAATTCCCTGTCATTGCTATTATTTCTTAGATGTTTTCTGAATGCCTTTGTTTTTTTATTTTTCTACATGACATGTAGAATCAAGTTATCCTTTTCCAAATAAATCCCATTAGTAATTTAATTCGAATTACATTTAACTTAGTCCTTAAAAACCATGAGAAGTTTTCCATTTTCATTTAAAATTTTTTTCATATGGATTTTACACATACCTTGTTGAGATTTTTACTACCTCATCTTTCTTGTTGCTAATATAGCTGTTTATTTATTTTAATGAAAAATTCTACAATATTGTGTTACATTGGGTTAATTCATTCTATGTCATTCATTTGATTAACCTGCAAAGATACTGTCTGAAAGGTCGTCAATCTAAATAGTCTGTGACTTTTACTTATTTTCCCATGGATAATGGACAACATATCTCATATGAAATACTTGTTTCCATGATTTTACAGCATCTTGTTTTAAGCAGTCATTTTAACTCTATTACCTATTAACCATATACTAACTATTCATATGGCTTCTATTTTTTCCTCCAACCCAGTCATCAATAAATTCTTTACAAATAATTTCTTTCTTTCAACATGTTAAACAACTGTCTTGGTGTATGAACATAAAATGAGTCTAAAGATTTAAAAATTTGAGACTAATAAAAAGAATAAAGTGGGTACTTTTTTTTAGGTTTTATTTATTTATTCATGAGAGACACAGAGAGATGCATAGACATAGGCAGAGGGAGAAGCAGGCTCCCTATAGAGAGCCCAGTGCAGGACTTGATCCCAGGACCCTGGAATCATGACCTGAGCCGAAGGCAGACACTCAACCTTTGAGCCACCCAGGCATCCCTGCTTGGTACTTAGATTTCAATATGTATGGAAACAGTATGCAGGGAAAGGAAAGCAAGGAGCAAGGCAGATCCTATAACTGTCATTATGGGATACCAACAGGAAACATCCCCTAAGTAATAGGACAGCAGTTTGAACAGAATAGTGCTAGATTACCTTAAGGTAATCTTTCCTATTTGTAAAAAATAACATGACCATGGAAATTATGCATTTTATATATCCACTTGACATGATGAGCATCCTAAAGGGATTGAGAAAATAGTATAGCCATTAATTAGCTGCTTTCAGTAACACAGAAATTAACATACATTCACTTTCTTGGTAGGCCCCATACTTCTATTTGATATCCTTTCTTATTTAGTCTTGATTGAATTTTACTGCACTTTTCATTTTTCCACATTCTTAGACCTTTATGCCACTGTATGTCACATTAAACAACTTTAACATAATATGTTTATAGAATACAATAGAATAACACATGTAGACGTGTTGTCCATATACTGTAAGGGATAGGCAGGAAGCAAGGGAAGAATGGGGAGAATTTGTTCAGGAGAGAAGAAAAATATAAGAGTTTAATCTGAGAAAGAAGATAGAATCAAGGAACATGCAGTGTTAAAGTGCTTCACAGACACTAAGATATTAAGTATATTTTAGAGAAAGGACTGGTGTAGCTGACATCTCTAGACTTTTTGTTATTTGAGTTTTTGTGTGTATCTAACTGAGTTTTAAATCTAATGCAGTTAGATTTTGGTAAAGATTGATTAGATAATAGGTTAATTCTACAAGGTGATTAAGCTAGTCCCCTGAGGGTGGTAAGCAGTTTGGGGAGATGTATTATTTCTTTCAGACCCTTAGAGTGCCATTTAATCCAGCTGTTCAAACACGGAGCCACTTAAAGTGCTTTCTACCACTCAGAAGGAAATTCTAGATAATATAGATAATCAACACTAATGACATATCCAGCGTGACAAGGGATCTAGATGAAGGTAGAGATTGTAAAGGGTCAGAATGAGGCACACATGAGCAGGGAGCAAGTTCCATCATGGAGCTGAGGGAGCAATGTTAGGGAAAGATTGCTCTATAAATAATGAGTCCTAAGAATCATTACCCAGATAGACACCAGATGACCAGTTAACGGGTTCACTTAGGAACAGGGAAAATGGGTATTTGCTTTCTTACAAGGTGATTCACTGATTCTGTCACCAAAATTCTTGTTCTGACCTGGTGGATTTCACACTATATTATTTTAAAGACATTACTTAGTTTTGACTATTGTTTTGTCATTAGGTTCTTCTACCTTCTTTGCTCTAAGCAGAATGTGGGATTTTAGAGGATGTAACAATGGACTATGGGCATCAAATTGAAATTGTAGGTGTGTGGCTGGCTCCTATTTGGGCCCACAATTTTTTCATCCCACTAGACATTAGCATCTACACTAGAATTATCAGGCCCAGATGGTATATTCAGGCTCCTCATCAAATCTAGTGGAAGTAGGTGTAAGAAATATGCATAGTTCTTGCCAAGCCCTATACTGGATGAAATTGAGTTCCGGATGTCCATTGTATACAGAAGCATCTGCAGGAAGAGAGTTATACAATTCATAATGGCAATGACTGATCAAGGTCCCATTATGCATTTCTAGTAGGTTATATCTGGTATTAGAGCTCATATAAGGAGAGACAGATCTAACATCATATACAAGGAGCCTGGTCTGTAAAACTCCATAGCAATTTTTTTTCTTTTTTTAAAAAGATTTTATTTATTTATTTATTTATTTATTTATTTATTTATTTATTTGAGAGAGAGAGAGAGAGAGAAAGAGAGCACAGAAGCAGGGGGAGGGGCACACAGAGAGGGAGAAGCAGGCTGCCCCCGAGCAAGAAACCTGACACAGGGGTTGATCCCCGGACCCTGAGACCATGGCCTGAGCTAAAGGCAGATGCTTAGCCGACTGAGTCATGCAGGCACCCCTGCAGCAAATTTTCATACCACTAAACTTGGCCTGAAGATTCAAAGGTTCACTCAGTTCTGCTAAGTTAATATTTCACAAACCTAGTAAACATGAGAATAAAATGGGTGGGGGAGGTTTGTTAGATGTGTGTATTTCTAAGCTTCACTCTTGGAGATAATGATTCAGTAGATCTAAGACGGAATCCCACAATCTGGATTTTTAACAAGCATACGTATTGATTTGAATGTAGGTAAACCATAAAAAAACACTCTAAGAAAACTTGTGCTGGGCAGTCACTGATGAAAGTTACCTAAGTGGTAAATGAGTACTGAGTTTGAAAATCAGCAATTTTATAGGACTGCATGTTTTAGATCGCGGCTAAAGTTGACTTCAACAAAATTCAGTAGTGGGAAAGAAGGCAGGATAGTTGAATGGCTGACAATGCAAAGAGCCCTAGGTTCTAGCTTGGCTTTCCATGTTGGTATTTTATCTGCCCATCAATTTGGAGATGGTGTGTCAAAGCCTGGATGGCAGGGACACTTTAATTTCTGGAGCATTTTGGAGAATCCTCCATAAATAGGAGACAAACCAGAGATTGCCCAAAATGGGGAAATGTGAATCTGAAATGTCTGAATATTTCTGAAAAGTAAAGAATCCATTTGTGCTGAAGTTTGGTTTCATTTTTTCCTCAATCTACCTCAGTGGGATGCCATATCCAAAGGATCAGAGTTTGGTTAATGAAGCTACTACAGCTGTGCAATTTACTAACTCTGTTAAATTAGGTGAGGGTAATTCATATCCTTGAGACTTAATATCTTCATCTGTAAAATCTGTATAATAACAGTGAGCTGGATTATTCTGAGGAATAAGGAAAATAGATATAAAAGCATTTTGAATGGTATCTGTGTATACAGAGATTCAATAAGAGGCAATTCTACTTTTTTTCTTTCATGAACATAATGGAGTAATGGAACAATGTGAATTCTATAGTTAGACTTGGCTTTGAATCCTATCTCTGTCACTTCCTAGCTATATAACCTTGAGCAGTTTACTTCATTCCTCATCAAAATTACTCATTTAAAAAACAGAACAATAATGCCTGATACTGCAAGATTGTTGTGAATATTAGTAAGAACCGAAGCTAAACACCTGGCATTTTATAGAAATTAATCAATAAATAATACTGTTCCCCTCCTTCTTTCCTTTCTCCTCCTTCCCCTTCTCCTCCTCTTCCTGCAACTCCCTTTTCTATATATTTTGACATTCTGAGCTCATGAAACCTGTGGGAAGGGAGCTGGTCTCCACCTTGATTTTAACTGGCAACTTCCAAAATTTGCACATGGAGGCTAGGGCTGAAAAGAACATAGATTCATAAGTCAATATGAGCAGAGCCTGTCTGAATGCTTCTTTGGTCAGTCTCCTATGAAATGACTAATTGCCCTGATTTAATAGTGAGACCTCCTGCTTGCTAATCAGTTCACCAGGTTTGTGCAAGAGAACTGCATCAGCTTAATATTAGGTGGTAATCTTGTACCCCAAGAGTTATCTGGGTGTCTATTTGAGGTTCTGGATCCTCCTTGGGTGAGTATGCTGCAAGATGCCATTCTCCTTAGGTCTTCTAGTTAATCCTTCCCTACTAGACAGGATTAAAGACTGTCAGTTTCTGCCAGGAAGCAGGTATTATAGTGTTTGACAATGAAATAATGACCTTTGTACTGCAAGCAAACATTTTCCACCTTCCAGAAAAGCCCACATTTTTTGGACCTCACAACCTCACAGAAAACTTTCATTTGATGCGTAAAGAACTCTGGTTATGTACTTATGAAGCTGGTCAATCATCTTCCTCCAATTTAGAGGGTGTGAAGTAAATACACCTTCATCTTATAAACTACAGGGACCGGAGAGCCTTCATGTAGGCAAATGGGCATGTGGAAAATCTACAATTCCCAAATATTTCCAGAGACACTTTAATAGGAAAAAGTTAATATGTTATATATCCAGGGAATATGTTATATATCCAAATGGAGGTGTTTCCATTTGAAGGGCGAGGTCATTCACTGTGTTACTTTAAAATGAAACCTCCAGCAGAATAGTGTCACCAGCTTGGTGTGAATCGGGGGTTGATCAGAACTGAAAACCAGAGTCCCGGGGATTAGTACCAACCAGGTATACACAATGAATTACTAGCTTGATCTGAGATCTGGAGAACAGCAATGGAGATTGTTAGCCATTACCAGTTAGGGAAATCTACAATTAAATACTATAGCTGTGAGGTAGGTATCAAAAGTTAAAGAGCATTAGGAATTAGAAATAAGGGCTATTTTGGGTCATTGGATAACTTCAATGGATTCTACAAGAGAATAAATAGCCTCCTTGCTTGCAGCTATTCTTATTGGGGCTCGTTAATGAGTTGTATTTTTCTAACTGTACATTAACATACTTTAGTGATAAACAAATCACCATTCATAGTTAAAATTTGAGACATTTCACTGGAGTATTCCCTACATGCTAGGCTTGGAACCAGATACTAAAGAATACTAGTCAATCAGAAGCAGAGGATATGGGATCCCTGGGTGGCGCAGCGGTTTGGCGCCTGCCTTTGGCCCAGGGCATGATCCTGGAGACCCAGGATCGAGTCCCACGTCGGGCTCCCAGTGTATGGAGCCTGCTTCTCCCTCTGCCTATGTCTCTGCCTCTCTCTCTCTCTCTCTCTGTGACTATCATAAATAAATTTAAAAAAAAATTAAAAAAAAGCAGAGGATATAATGATGTAAGATGCCTTTTCTTCCTTCAGGCTTGGAGTAACTATATTAGACAAAGATTAGGAGGTTAGATGAAGAGGCTAGACTGTGGAGAATGTAACAGAGAAGGATGTAAAAAGGAAGGAAGAAACACTGCTTTAAAACCACTCCTAACTTCTTATTAAGGGGTCTGGTTAGAGAAAAATCCAGAGAAAACTGCCAGAATTTTGTGTTTCTAAGGAGTAGAGAACCCTATTGTTTAACTGATAAATTTGGCAGATTTATGACATAGAAAAGTGGTGAAAGATCTGAAAAGAACTGAAATTCTCTTCATAACTGAATGACCAGAATGTAGAATTCCATGGGCAGTTAGGAGATGATGGATTATGAGAAGAGAGGTGGTAGAAGGAAGAGGAGTAATCAAGAGTCAGGAAGCCAGGATGCTTTTTAAGATAGTTTGGTTTGAGGTAGAACAATCAAAAGATTTTTTAGGAACAGAATGTCTATTTTATTTTATTTGTATTTGTATATCTATCTATCTATCATCTATCTATCTATCTATCTATCTATCTATCTATCTATCTATCATCTATTGACCTAGCTACCTACCTGTCTATAGAGAGGGGAGGTATTTTATGAAATCATAGAAAAATACTGTGCTCCAAAACTGAGATGATAATCTGTGGAACAGAGTCCATATATGGGATAGCAAGAAAATTCGTAAACTAGCTCAAAAGAAGCAGAATCTTAAAGCCAGAAGGAATCATAAACAGAAGCCTTTTCATTATTCCTTTCTTCTTTCTTCACACCCTAAATGTAAAGAGGTTGCTAAACTTTCTAAAAGATATGGAATAAGCTTTGAGCCAACTGTATTAAGATCTTATGGGTACAGAGTGACCCCTGTTGATATTTGTATTATATTTAAATATGAAACTAAGAAGCATGGACTTTCTTTATAATTAGAATCAAATTATTAAAACATTTTGAATCTGAGGAGTAATTTATTTGAACATTGGTAATATATCACAATTTTGCTAAAAAATTTTAGGAAATTTTTTTGTTTTTAAGTAGTAGACATTTTTTATTTTTTTATTTTTTATTAATTTTTTACAAAATTATTGACTATTCCTTATGCTGTACTTTTCATCTCTGTGGTTTACTTATTTTATAACTGGAAGTTTGTACTTCTTTTTAAAAAATATTTATTTTTTAGAGAGAGAGTGCATGTGAGTAGGGGGCAAGGGGCAGAGGGAGATGGAGAGAGAATCCTTAAGCAGACTCCTTGCTAAGCATGGAGCCCAGCACAGGGATCAATCCCAGGAGTCTGAGATCATGATCTGAGCCAAAATCAAGTCAGATGCTCAATCAACTGAGCTACCCAGGCACCCCAGGAAGTTTGTACTTCTTAATCCCCTTCACTTATTTTATCTGTTATCCCATTCAGCTCCCCTCTGGCAGCTGCTAATTTGTTCTCCATATTTTAGTCTTTTTTGTTTACTTGCTTGTTTTAGATTCCACATATAAGTGAAATAATATATTTGCCTTTCTCAGACCATTGCACTTAGCAGACCTCCAGATCCATCCATGTTGTCACAAATGGAAAGATCTCGGGATCCCTGGGTGGCGCAGCGGTTTGGTGCTTGCCTTTGGCCCAGGGCGTGATTCTGGAGACCCGGGATCGAATCCCACGTCAGGCTCCCGGTGCATGGAACCTGCTTCTCCCTCTGCCTGTGTCTCTGCCTCTCTCTCTCACTGTGTGACTATCATAAAAAAAAAAAAAAAAAATGGAAAGATCTCATTCTATTAGTATAGATTAATAGAATAATATTAATAGTAATATTCTATTATATATATATATATATATGCCCACATCTTCTATATCCATTCATCTATCAATGGACATTTGGGTTGCTTTGCTATCTTAGCTATTGTAAATAATGCTGCAGTAAACACAGCGGTGTATGTATCTTTTTAAAATAGTATTTTCATTTTCTTTCAGTAAATACCCACTAGTTGAATTGTTGGGTCATGTGGTATTTCTATTTTTAGTTTTTTTGAGGACCCTCCATACTGTTTTTCACAGTGGTTATACCAATTTACATTCCCACCAGCAGTTCTTGAGGGCTCCCTTTTCTGCCCATCATCACCAAAATTTGTTATTTCTTTTCTTTTGGATACTAGCCATTCTGACTGGCATGAAGTGATATCTCATTGTGGTTTTGATTTGATGATTAGTGATGTTGAGCATTTTTCATGTGTCTGTTGGCCATGTATATGTCTTTGGAAAAATGTCTATTAAGATGCTCTTTTTTTTTAAGTGGATTGCTTTTTTTTTTTTTTTTGGTGTTGAGTTGTAAAAGTTCTTTGTATGTATTAGATATTAACTTATTATCAGATATATCATTTGCAAACATCTCCTTCCTTTCAGTAGGTTGATTTTTGTTTTGCTGATAGTTTCCTTTGCTGTGTAAAAGTTTTTATTTTAGTGTAGTCCCAATAGTTTATTTTTGCTTTTGTTCCCCTTGCCTGAGGAGATTTACATATCTGTAAATATGTTGCTAAGGCTGATCTCCAAGAGATTACTATGTCTTCTTTTAGAAGTTTTATGGTTTCAGGTTTCACAATTAGGTCTTTAATCCATTTTGAGTTTATTTTTGTGTATGGTATAAGAAAGTGGTCCAGTTTCATTCTTTTGCATGCCACTGTCCAGTTTTCTCAACACTATTTATTGAAGAGATTATCTTTTTCCCATCTTGCCTCCTTTGTTATAAATTAATTGACCATGTTAAAATGGGTTCTGTATGCTGTTCTATTGACCTATGTGTTTATTTTTGTGTCAGTACTGTACTGTTTTGATGATAAGTACTTTTAGAATTTGACTCCTTTGAAACTGGGCCAGAGTTTGGGATATATATGGTGAATATATGATTTTTTTTTAAAATAAGACAGGAGAGGGTCAAGATGTGGCATAGAAAGATCCTGAACTCACCACTTCCTACAGACATACCAAATCTGCGACTACATATGGAACAATTCCCATTCAGAAAAGACCTGAAAACTAACTTTGTTTCTCCACAACAAAGGATAAAAGGGTGGGCACACTGAGATGGGCAGAAGAGGCATTCCACCCAAAATCCCATCCCCAGATAGCAACTCACAAGAGGAATCTCACAAATACAGAGCTTCTCCCTACGAGTGAGAGATTTGATCTCCACCTCAGGCATCTCAACCCTTAGGACCTGCATTGAAGAGTGAGTCCCTAAATGCCTGGCTTTGAAAACTGACAGGGCTTACATTTAGGAGACCCTAAGGCCATAGGAAATGAGTAGTATTCCAGTGTGTGTGTGTGTGTGTGTGTGTGTGTGTGTGTGTGTGTATCACTTCTTTATCCATTCATCTGTTGATGGACATCTGGGCTCTTTCCATGGTTTGGCTATTGTGGACATTGCTGCTAAAGATGTTGGAGTGAAAAAAATAAAAAAATAAAAAAAAACATAAATAAATAAATAAATAAATAAATAAATAAATAAATAAATATGTTGGGGTGCAGGGGCCCCTTCAGAGCACATTTTTATCTTTGGGGTAAATACCAAGTAGTGCAGTTGCTAGGTCATAGGGTAGCTCTATTTTCAACTTTTTAAGGAATCTCCACACTGTTTTCCAGAATAAGCTGGCCGCACCAGCTTGCCTTCCCACCAACAGTGTAAAAGGGTTCCTAAAGGGGCTTCTTTAAGCTGAAAAGAAAGAGCACTAATTAGTAAACAGAAAGCCTATGAAAGAAAAAAAATCTCACTGGTAATGGTAAATATATAGTAAAGGTGGTTGATTAACCACTAATAAAGCTAGTATGAAGGTTAAAAGAAAAAGGTAGTAAAAAAATTACAATACAATATTTAAGGAATACACAAAATTAAAAGAATACACAAAATTAAAAGATGGAAAATGTGACATCAAAAATATAAAACATTGAGGGGGTATTAAAAATGTAAAGTTTTAGAATGCATTCAACTTAACTTGCTAAAAACTTAAAATAGACTGATTAATATATATCTATATATGTCTCGTGGTGGCCACAAAGTAAAAAACCTACAAGAGCTACACAAAAGAAAGATACAAAAAAGATAATGAGAAAAGAAACTAAGCAACACACTTAAGAAAGTCATCAAACCACAAGGGAAGGGAGCAAGAGTAGAAAGGAACAGAAAGAAACCACCAAAAGCCAGAAAACAACTAATAAAACAGCAGTAAGTACATACCCATCAATCATAACTTTATATGTAAATAGACTAAATACACCAATTGAAAGACATAAGAGTGGCTAAATGTGTTAAAAAACAAGACCCACCTATATGTTGTCTATAAAACTAATTTCAGATGTAAAGACACACACAGACTAAGAGCAAAAAGAGAACAAGATGTTTCATGGATTTGGAAACTAAAAAACCCCAAAAAACCTTAGGTAGCTACACTTATATTAGATGAAATATGTTTTAAAACAAACACTGTAATAAAAGACAAAGAAGGGTATTACATAATGATAAAGGGGGTCAATCCAACAGGAAGATACAACAGTTGTAAATATTTATGCACCCAACATAGGTGAACCTAAATATAAAAAGTAATTATTAACAAACCTAAAGGGAGAGATTAACAGCAATACAAGAATAGTAGGAGACTTTAATATCCTACTTACATCAATGGATAGATAATCCAAATAGAAAATCAAATAAGGGAATAGTGGCCTTAAATGACAAGTTAGACCACATGGACTTAATAGATAAATACAATATCTATTGTATTGTATTGTATTGTATTGTATTGTATTGTATTGTATTTAGAGGGAATAGAATATTCCCTCTAAAGCAGTAGAATACACATTCTTCTCAAGTGCACATGGACCATTCTCCAATATAGATCACATGTTACCACAAAACAAATTTCAATAAATTTAAGAAGACTGGAATAATACCAAGCATCTTTTCCTACAATAATGATATAAAACTAGAAATCAGTTACAAGAAGAAAGCCAGAAAAATCCCAAATGTGTAGAAATTAAATAACATGTTACTGAAAAACCAGTGGGTCAATGAAGAAATGTGGTTTATGTATACAATGGAATATTACTCAGCCATTAGAATCGACAAATACCCACCATTTGCTTCAACGTGGATGGAACTGGAAGGTATTATGCTGAGTGAAGTAAGTCAATCGGAGAAGGACAAACATTATATGTTCTCATTCATTTGGGGAATATAAATAATAGTGAAAGGGAATATAAGGGAAGGGAGAAGAAATGTGTGGGAAATATCAGAAAGGGAGACAGAACATAAAGACTCCTAACCCTGGGAAACGAACTAGGGGTGGTGGAAGGGGAGGAAGGTGGGGGGTGGGGGTGAATGGGTGACGGGCACTGAGGGGGGCAGTTGATGGGATGAGCACTGGGTGTTATTCTGTATGTTGGCAAATTGAACACCAATAAAAAATAAACTTATTATAAAAAAAACAAAGATGAGGAGGAGGATGGATTAAATACCTAATCCAACAAGAAAATAATAAAATTAATAAAATAAAATAAAATAAAAGCTACTGTAATAAAAACAGTATAGTACTGGCATAAAAACAGACATGTAGATCAATAGAATAAAATACAGAGCTCAGAAATAAGCTCATATATATTTAATTTATCATATATATATATCTGATAAATTAACTTATAACAAGGGAGTCAAGAAAGTACAATGGGGAAACGACAGTTTCTTCAATAAATGGTATTGGGAAAACCGGACAGCTATATGCAAAGAATAAAACCATCTTACTCCAAACACAAAATTAAATTCAATGGATTAAAGGCTTGAACATAAGACCTGAAACCATGAAACTCCTAGAAGAAAACATAGGCACTAAGCTCAACATAACTTGGTGATCTTTTGAAGATGACTCTGAAGACAAGCGCAACTAAAGCAAAAATATACAAGTGGGACTGCACCAAACTAAAAAGCTTCTGCACAGCAAAGGAAATCATCAACAAAACGAAAAGACACCCTATTAAATTGGAGAAAACATTTGCAAATCATATATCTAATAAGGGGTTAAGATTAAAAGTATATGAAGAACTCAGACAACTCAATAACAAAAGAACAAACAATCTGATTAAAAAATTGAATATCTGAATAGATATTTTTCCAAAGAAGACATACAGATGGCTAGCAGATACATGAAAAGATGCTCAACATCATTAATTATGAGAAAAATACAAATCAAAGCGACAATGCGATATTACCTCACACCAGTCAGAAGGGCTAGTATCCAAAAGACAAGAAATAACAAATGTTGATGAGGATATGGAGAAAAGGGAGCCCTCATGCACTGTTGGTAAGAATGAAAATTAGTGCAACTACCATGGAAAACAGTATGAAGGTTTCTCAAGAAATTAAAAATAGAGCTATTATACCACTTTTGGGTTTTCATCTGAAGAAAACAAAAACACTAACTCAAAAAGATATATGCACCCCTATGTTCATTGCAGCCTTGTTTACAACAGCCAAGATTTTAAAACCTAAGCGCCCGTCCATTGATGAATGAATGGATAAAGATAAGCACACAAATGCACACACACATACACACAATGGAATACTACTCAGCTATAAAAAAGAATGAAATCTTGTCATTTATGACAACATGGATAAACTCCGCAGGTATTAAGTGAAATAAGCAGATGGAGAAAGATAAATACCACATAAGTGAGATCTAAAAAAAAAACAGAACAAACAAAAAACAAAACCAAAACTAAACTAAAAGATATAGAGAGCAGATTAATGGTTGCCAGAGGGAAGGGGTTAAGAGGAGGTAAGCAAAATGTATAGAGGGGGTCTAGAGGTACAAACTTTCAGTTATAAAATAAGTAAATTAGGAGGATATTATATAGAGCATGGTGACTATAGTCAATATTAATGTAGTGCATACTGAAAGTTGCTAAGAAAGTAAGTCTTAAAAGTTCTCATGATAGGAAAAAACCTGATTTTATATTGTTACAGATGGTAACTAGACCTATTATGGTAGTCATTTCTCAATATACAAATATCTAATCATTATGTTTAGTACACCAAAAACTAATAAAATGTGAGATGTCAATTATACCTCAATAGAAAAAATAAGGGAAACTGGGTGAAGGGTATATAAAAATCCTTTGTACTATCCTTGCAACTGTTCTGTAAATTTAAAATTATTCCAATATAAAAATATTATTTAAAAAAATTCTAATGATAGGATATTCAAGAAAACATTCTTTCATTGGGTTTGATTTTTAAAGAATATTTTGTACAGATACTCTAGTTTTTTTCTTACAATACTTTTTGTGTGAGTACATATGTATTTTAATTTATGGTCGGTAGCAGAATTTCAAGCAAGAAAAATTCACCTAATTTTTGTTGCTGAATGTAAAACATCTGACAGTATTTACCAAGAAAACTTAAATTGCCTTGCTTTGTTTGCATAAGCAAAAGGAAAAGTCCAGGATATCCATCTGCAAATCAACATCAAAGCATTTTCACAAAATGTAGGGAGGTGACATGTATTTGGAGAAACAGTATGAGATCCCTCTGTTACTAGGGCACTGCTGGCTTGGGCTTTCTACACTAACCACAGCCAAGGGCAACCGAGGTTTATGTGTCTTTATTGCTGAGGTAGCTGGTCTTTTAGAGCTGAAGCTCACAGCTCTGTCTTTTGCCCACTCCCCCACCCTTTAACATCTGTTAATGATGGAGATTCACAGAACATTTTCTATGAAATGAAGCCATTTAAAAAAACTTTCATAAAGTCAAAGGTTTTGGGAAAAAAGGAGAAAAAGTCATTAAGTAAATACATCATTTCTGAGACCTGATGCTAAACGTGCCATCACTTCACATGAGTTATTTGGTGCATATAAAATTTACTTCATAGAATTATGGCCTTGACCAAAAAGTTTCATTTATTTCCCATTATTAATTGGATCAGATTTCCTTTAATCATAATAAGATGACCACAATCATCTATTTTAGAGATAAGCAGATAATTTAGACCATCCATGAGTTCCAAACTTCTTAGATTCTACAATTACATATTTTAAGCAAGGGATATGTCTTTATAGGCACTGATAATACTAAATTATCCAATATTTGGAAGACAGATGATGCACACTGCCCATATGATGCTATTCTATATAAGCTATACAATTGCTTTCCTCCCTTCTTTCCCCTTCCTTTTTTTCTCTTCCTCCCTTCTTTCTTCCTCTTTCTTCACCCCCTCTTTACCCCTTTTTCTTTAATCTCCTTTTTCTTCCTCCTCTACCTTCTTCTTCTCTCTGTCTCTCTCTAATACTTTCTACTACATTCTTCAAAATTTTTTATTGGAGAAAAACAATGCAGAAAATTATACAAGTTGTAAGACCTCACTTGGTAAATTCTTACAAAGTGAACTGCCTTCTGTAACCAGCATCCATTTCAAGAATAAAACTATGTTAATATCCCAGAAATCTGTCTCTTCCAAGTTTCTAAGCACTCTCCTCACCTCCTTCAAAAAAAACCCTCATCTCTATTCTGATCTATAGCATATTGATTAGTCTTTTTTGTTTCTAAACTTTATATAAATGTACTCTTTATATAGTATGTACTTGTGATTGGCTTATTTTACTCAACATTATGTAGAATTTATCCATGTTGTTGCTTAGAACAGTAAGATATGTGATTAGAAAAAAAAATAACAGATTTAGGAAAACATTTCTTCATGAATTTTTTTTTTGTTTTCAAAGATTTTATTTATTTGAGAGAGAGAGAGAGAGAATGAGCAGGGGGGAGAAGCAGATGGAGAGGAAGAAGCAGACTCCCCATTGTGCAGGGAGCCCAAAGTAGGGCTCCATCCCAGGACCACTAAGCCACCTGGGCTGCTATTTTTTATATGCTAAGAAACACTTCTTGAGTTCCAACCCTCTAATTACATGGCTGGTTTCTCACATAACCAGCACCCGTTCCTCTCAGAGTCACCTCATTAGCATAAACTTAGCTATGGCTAAAAGGGGCTTATTATAAGTAACAAAAGATGCTCCTTTCATCTCGATGTCCATCGAAAGATGAATGGATAAAGAAGATATGGTTTATGTATACAATGGAATATTACTCAGCCATTAGAATCGACAAATACCCACCATTTGCTTCGACGTGGATGGAACTGGAGGGTATTATGCTGAGTGAAGTAAGTCAATCGGAGAAGGACAAACATTATATGGTCTCATTCATTTGGGGAATATAAAAAATAGTGAAAGGGAATAAAGGGGAAAGGAGAAAAAATGAGTGGGAAATATCAGAAAGGGAGACAGAACATGAGAGACTCCTAACTCTGGGAAACGAACTGGGGTGGTGGTGGAAGGGGAGGTGGGTGGGGGGTGGGGGTAACTGGGGGACGGGCACTGAGGGGGGCACTTGACGGGATGAGCACTGGGTGTTATTCTATATGTTGGCAAATTGAACACCAATACAAAATAAATTTATATATATATAAAAAGAAGATGCTCCTTTCATTCCCATCGCTTACAAATTCCAAAGATTTTAGTAGCTCTGTGCCAGTAACCAGGGACAAAGACCAAATATATTTTTCTTATTGTATTGCAATGTCAAAAGACTTTTGTCCATTTTAAAATTAGCTTATCAATCAGTTCTTATTGACCTTCAGGAATTCTTAATATATTTTGTTTATGGAGCATGTGACAAAAAATGTATGTTGTAAATGTCTTCTCCCATTTTGTGGTTTTCTTTTTCACTCTGTATTCCTAAGTTTAATATATCAATATTTTCATTTTATGATTAGATTTTTTGGTTCTATTTGAGAAATCATTCCTCACCCTGAGTTCATGAAAATATTCACCTTTGCTAACTTCTAGAAACTTTATTGCTTTATTTTATTCTTGTAAAATATTTTACTTATTTGAGAGAGAGAGTATGAGGAGCAGGAAGGCTAAGAGGGAGAGGGAGAAGTAAACTCCTCACTGAGCAGGGAGCCTGACTAGGGGCTTGATCCGAGGGTCCTGGGATCCTGACCTGAGCTGAAGGCAGATGGCTAACCAAATGAGCCACCCAGCACCCGAAATTTTATTGTATTCTAATTCCCACAGTCTTCATTCCAATTTGGAATTGAATTTTGGAATGATGTAAGGTATAAGTCAAGATTTATGTGTAGATATCCAACTGACACAGCACAACTTATTGAAAAGACCATCTTTACCCACTGCTGCATAGTTTGACTTCATCATAAATCAAGTTTTCATATATGTATAGGTATATTTCTAAACCATGTTTTCTGTTTGGTCTATTTTGTCTAAATTTTCACCCAAGAGAGTACATTGTCTTAATTATTAGCTTGAAATATTCTTGATAACTTATAGTGTGAACACTCCAAATTGGAATCTTGTTCAATAATATCTTGGCTTTTCATGGGATTTGCATTTCCTTTTTTTTAAATAAATTTATTTTTTATTGGTGTTCAATTTGCCAACATACAGAATAACACCCAGTGCTCATCCCGTCAAGTGCCCCCCTCAGTGCCCGTCACCCGTTCACCCCCACCCCCCTCCCTCTTCCCCTTCCACCACCCCTAGTTCATTTCCCAGAGTTAGGAGTCTTTATGTTCTGTCTCCCTTTCTGATATTTCCCACACATTTCTTCTCCCTTCCCTTATATTCCCTTTCACTATTATTTCTATTCCCCAAATGAATGAGAACATATAATGTTTGTCCTTCTCCGATTGACTTACTTCACTCAGCATAATACCCTCCAGTTCCTCCACGTCGAAGCAAATGGTGGGTATTTGTCGATTCTAATGGCTAATATTCCATTGTATACATAAACCACATCTTCTTTATCCATTCATCTTTCGATGGACACAGAGGCTCCTTCCACAGTTTGGCTATTGTGGACATTGCTGCTAGAAACATTGGGGTGCAGGTGTCCCGGCGTTTCATTGCATCTGTATCTTTGGGGTAAATCCCCAAGAGTGCAATTGCTGGGTCGTAGGGCAGGTCTATTTTTAACTCTTTGAGGAACCTCCACACAGTTTTCCAGAGTGGCTGCACCAGTTCACATTCCCACCAACAGTGTAAGAGGGTTCCCTTTTCTCCGCATCCTCTCCAACATTTGTGGTTTCCTGCCTTGTTAATTTTCCCCATTCTCACTGGTGTGAGGTGGTATCTCATTGTGGTTTTGATTTGTATTTCCCTGATGGCAAGTGATGCAGAGCATTTTCTCATGTGCATGTTGGCCATGTCTATGTCTTCCTCTGTGAGATTTCTCTTCATGTCTTTTGCCCATTTCATGATTGGATTGTTTGTTTCTTTGGTGTTGAGTTTAAGAAGTTCTTTATAGATCTTGGAAACTAGCCCTATATCTGATACGTCATTTGCAAATGTCTTCTCCCATTCTGTAGGTTGTCTTTTAGTTTTGTTTATTGTATCCTTTGCTGTGCAAAAGCTTCTTATCTTGATGAAGTCCCAATAGTTCATTTTTGCTTTTGTTTCTTTTGCCTTCGTGGATGTATCTTGCAAGAAGTTACTGTGGCTGAGTTCAAAAAGGGTGTTGCCTGTGTTCTCCTCTAGGATTTTGATGGAATCTTGTCTCACATTTAGATCTTTCATCCATTTTGAGTTTATCTTTGTGCCTGGTGAAAGAGAGTGGTCTAGTTTCATTCTTCTGCATGTGGATGTCCAATTTTCCCAGCACCATTTATTGAAGAGACTGTCTTTCTTCCAGTGGATCGTCTTTCCTCCTTTGTCGAGTATTAGTTGACCATAAGGTTCAGGGTCCACTTCTGGGTTCTCTATTCTGTTCCATTGATCTATGTGTCTGTTTTTGTGCCAGGACCACACTGTCTTGATGACCACAGCTTTGTAGTACAACCTGAAATCTGGCATTGTGATACCCCCAGATATGGTTTTCTTTTGTAAAATTCCCCTGGCTTTTCGGGGTCTTTTCTGATTCCACACAAATCTTAAAATAATTTGTTCTAACTCTATGAAGAAAGTCCATGTATTTTGATAGGGATTGCATTAAACGTGTAAATTGCCCTGGGTAACATTGACATTTTCACAATATTAATTCTGCCAATCCATGAGCATGGAATATTTTTCCATCTCTTTGTGTCTTCCTCAATTTCTTTCAGAAGTGTTCTATAGTTTTTAGGGTATAGATCCTTTACCTCTTTGGTTAGATTTATTCCGAGGTATCTTATGCTTTTGGGTGCAATTGTAAATGGGATTGACTCCTTATTTTCTCTTTCTTCAGTCTCATTGTTAGTGTATAGAAATGCCATTGATTTCTGGGCATTGATTTTGTATCCTGCCACGCTACCAAATTGCTGTATGAGTTCTAGCAATCTTGGGGTGGAGGCTTTTGGGATTTCTAGGTAGAGTATCATGTCATCGGCGAAGAGGAGAGTTTGACTTCTTCTTTGCCAATTCGAATGCCTTTAATGTCTTTTTGTTGTCTGATTGCTGAGGCTACGACTTCCAGTACTATGTTGAATAGCAGTGGTGAGAGTGGACATCCCTGTCTGGTTCCTGATCTTAGGGGAAAGGCTCCCAGTGCTTCCCCATTGAGAATGATATTTGCTGTGGGCTTTTCGTAGATGGCTTTTAAGATGTCAAGGAAAGTTCCCTCTATCCCTACACTCTGAAGAGTTTTGATCAGGAATAGATGCTGTATTTTGTCAAATGCTTTCTCTGCATCTAATGGGAGGATCATATGGTTCTTGGTTTTTCTCTTGCTGATATGATGAATCACATTGATTGTTTTACGAGTTTGAACCAGCCTTGCGTCCCGGGGATAAATCCTACTTGGTCATGGTGAATAATTTTCTTAATGTGTTGTTGGATCCTATTGGCTAGTATCTTGTTGAGAATTTTTGCATCCATGTTCATCAGGGATATTGGTCTGTAATTCTCCTTTTTGGTGGGGTCTTTGTCTGGTTTTGGAATTAAGGTGATGCTGGCCTCATAGAACGAATTTGGAAGTACTCCATCTTTTTCTATCTTTCCAAACAGCTTTAGTAGAATAGGTATGATTTCTTCTTTAAACGTTTGATAGAATTCCCCTGGGAAGCCATCTGGCCCTGGACTCTTGTGTCTTGGGAGGTTTTTGATGACTTCTTCAATTTCCTCCCTGGTTATTGGCCTGTTCAGGTTTTCTATTTCTTCCTGTTCCAGTTTTGGTAGTTTGTGGCTTTCCAGGAATGCGTCCATTTCTTGTAGATTGCCTAATTTATTGGCGTAGAGCTGTTCATAATATGTTTTTAAAATCGTTTGTATTTCCTTGGTGTTGGTAGTGATCTCTCCTTTCTCATTCATGATTTTATTAATTTGAGTCTTCTCTCTCTTCTTTTTAATAAGGCTGGCTAATGGTTTATGTATCTTATTAATTCTTTCAAAGAACCAACTCCTGGTTCTGTTGATCTGTTCCACAGTTCTTCTGGTCTCGATTTCATTGAGTTCTGCTCGAATCTTCATTAACTCTCTTCTTTTGCTGGGTGTTGGATATATTTGATGTTTTTTCTCTAGCTTCTTTATGGGTAAGGTTAGCTTTTGTATTTGAGTTCTTTCCAGTTTTGAATGGATGCTTGTATTGCGATGTATTTCCCCCTCAGGACTGCTTTTGCTGCCTCCCAAAGATTTTGAACTGTTGTATCTTCATTCTCATTAGTTTCCATGAATCTTTTTAATTCTTCCTTAATTTCCTGGTTGACCCTTTCATCTTTTAGCAGGATGGTCCTTAGCCTCCATGTGATTGAGGTCCTTCCAAACTTCTTGTTGTTATTTAGTTCTAATTTCAAGGCATTATGGTCTGAGAATATGCAGGGAACAATCCCAATCTTTTGGTATCGGTTCAGACCCGATTTGTGACCCAGTATGTGGTATTCTGAAGAAAGTTCCATGTGCACTTGAGAAGAATGTGTATTCAGTTGAGTTTGGATGTAAAGTTCTGTAGATATCCGTGAAATCCATCTGGTCCAGTGTATGATTTAAAGCTCTCGTTTCTTTGGAGATGTTGTGCTTAGAAGACCTATCGAGGGTAGAAAGAGCTAGATTGAAGTCACCAAGTATAAGTGTATTATTATCTAAGTATTTCTTCACTTTGGTTAATAATTGGTTTAAATATTTGGCAGCTCCCACATTCGGGGCATATATATTGAGGATTGTTAAGTCCTTTTGTTGGGTAGATCCTTTAAGTATGAGATAGTGTCCCTCTTGGTCTCTCACTACAGTCTTCAGGGTAAATTTTAGTTTATCTGATATAAGGATGGCTACCCCTGCTTTCTTTTGAGGACCATTTGAATGGTAAATGGTTCTCCAACCTTTTATTTTCAGGCTGTAGGTGTCCTTCTGTCTAAAATGAGTCTCTTGTAGACAGCAAATAGATGGGTCCTGCTTTTTTATCCAGTCTGAAACCCTGCGCCTTTTGATTGGGTCATTAAGCCCGTTCACATTCAGAGTTACTATTGAAAGGTATGAGTTTAGTGTCATCATGATATCTATTCAGTCCTTGTTTTTGTGGATTGTCCCACTGAACTTCTTCTTAAAGGGGAATTTTAAGAGTCCCTCTTAAAATTTCTTGCAGAGCTGGTTTGGAGGTCACATGTTATTTCAGTTCCTGCCTGTCTTAGAAGCTCTTTATCTCTCCTTCCATTTTGAATGAGAGCCTTGCTGAATAAAGTATTCTTGGTTGCATGTTCTTCTCATTTAGGACCCTGAATATATCCTGCCAGCCCTTTCTGGCCTGCCAGGTCTCTGTGGAGAGGTCTGCTGTTACCCTAATATTCCTCCCCATAAAAGTCAGGGATTTCTTGTCTCTTGCTGCTTTAAGGATCTCTTTATCTCTAGAATTTGCAAGCTTAACTATTAAATGTCGAGGTGTTGAACGGTTTTTATTGATTTTGGGGGGGGGATCTCTCTATTTCCTGGATCTGAATGCCTGTTTCCCTTCCCAGATTAGGAAAGTTTTCAGCTATGATTTGTTCAAATACATATTCTGGCCCTCTGGCCCTTTCGGCGCCCTCGGGAACCCCAATTAAACGTAGGTATTTCTTCCTCAGGCTGTCGTTTATTTCCCTTAATCTATCTTCATGGTCTCTTAATTGTTTGTCTCTTTTTTCCTCAGTTTCCCTCTTTGCCATCAACTTGTCTTCTATGTACTCACTCGTTCTTCCACCTCGTTAACCCTCATCGTGAGGACTTCTAGTTTGGATTGCATCTCATTCAATTGATTTTTAATTTCTGCCTGATTGGATCTAAATTCTGCAGTCATGAAGTCTCTTGAGTCCTTTATGCTTTTTTCTAGAGCCACCAGTAGCTGTATAATAGTGCTTCTGAATTGGCTTTCTGACATTGAATTGTAATCCAGATTTTGTAACTCTGGGAGAGAGGACTGTTTCTGATTCTTTCTTTTGAGGTGAGGTTTTCCTTCTAGTCATTTTGCTCAGTGCAGAGTGGCCAAAAACAAGTTGTATTGGGAAAAGGAGAAAAAGAGAGGAGAGAAAGAAGGAAAGAAAAGAGAAAAAGAAAAAAGAAAAGAGGAAGAAAAAAAGAAAAAAGATAAGAAAAAGAGAAAGAAAAGAAAGAAAGAAGAAAGAAAGAAAGAAGAAAGAAAGAAAGAAGAAAGAAAGAAAGAAGAAAGAAAGAAAGAAAGAAAGAAAGAAAGAAAGAAAGAAAGAAAGAAAGAAAGAAAGAAAGAAAAGAAAGAAAGAGAAAAAAGGGGTGGGGGAAGCAAACAAATCTAAAAGCAAAAAAAAAAAAAAAAAAAAAACACGGGGGAGTATCTTCTGATTCTGTAGACTTTAAGTCCCTTGACTTCCCCTGGAACTGGTCTGTCCAGCTGGTCTTCTGGGGGAGGGGCCTGCTGTGCTGATTTTCAGGTGTTAGCATTTGGGGGAGCTGCTCTGCCCCTGCCTGGTGCAGGGCTCAGTGGGGGTTGTTTACCCCGTGAGGCCCCAGGAGGAACAGCCGCAGTGTCGGGGCCAGCTCTGCAGCCCTGGAGTCAGCTCCCGCAGTAACTCCGGAGCTCTCCCTCTGAAGGGCCTGGAGGCTCCGTGGCGGGGCCACTGATTTGCTCAGCTCGGGGCAGGAGCGTCCTTGCTGTCCTGGGCCCTCCCGGCCTCTGCCTGTCCCGGGGGAGGCCGGGTCCTGGGCTGTGTCCCGGCGCCCCGTGCTCCGGGGCCTGTGCTGTGGGATTCGCGCTCCCGCCCCGCAGCCCCCTCCGTGGAGCCGCCGCCCCCTCGGAGGCCTTTTGTTTCTTTATTTCTTTTTCCCCGTCTTCCTACCTTGATAGAAGCGCGATCTCTTCTCACTGTAGCGTTCCAGCTGGTCTCTCTTTAAATCTCAGGCCGAATTCGTAGATTTTCAGGATGATTTGAAGGTTATCTAGGTAATTTTGTGGGGACAGGTGACTTGGGGACCCTACTCTTCCGCCGTCTTGCCCCTCCTCTCCGGGCTTTGCATTTCCATATAGAATTTAAAATAATCTTGTCAACCCACCATCTCTCACATACAATTCTGAAATTTCAGTTGAGAATACAGTGGACCCATAGATCAGTTTGGGAAGATTGTACTATAGTATAGCTCTGGCTATTTAGCTCTTCTGAATCCTTTCCTCAGCTGAGATATGAAGTTATATGGATATAAAAGTTTATAGAAGTATGAAGTGGAAAGCAAGATTATAATGTTGGCTCTTTAACATAAAATGTCTTAAGCATGGTATTTAAAAAACACACACCTCTTGTCTACAAAGACTTTTTTGACAATATCTCATTCATCCTCCTTCCTGCCCCAAGTCTCATTGTATAAGTAGTTTTCAATAAAAGTGAGGTGATGAGATGGAGAGTGAGGAGACCTACTCAGATAGATTGTGACAAGGTTATAAATAGATTGTAACAGAGACTGATATTTCTCTATCCAGGATCAATGAGGACACCAGAATGGCTGTCCATTCTCCCTAGCCATGTTGCCTCAGGGTCTCTCCTCTCTATGTGACTTCACTAGCAAGGTAGTTGGACTCCTTACATGGTAGTTCTAGGCTTCCAAAAACAAATATGTATTAATTACCTGCCTGCACAGGTATAATGTGGAAGAGGACTCTATGAGGCTGTGAATACCTGGAAGCATGGTTCATTGGAGACCATCATTGGTCTCCAACTGCCAGAAGGGCTTTATCAGAATCCCTGGAAAAGTGTATGTCTTACTTAAGAGAATTTTAACTAAAATAGTAAAATATCTGGGAAAAGAGTAAAGTTATTTACTTTTATAATTAAAAAAAACAATCAAAATACAATCAGACTAAACTTCTGTCTAGAGGAAAGATAGAAATTATAATGTACAATTCTCATCTTAGGTGTATGATCACTTAGTCATATGAGAATCTTGAGAAAGTCATGCTTTCGTTTTGTTTTGTTTTTTGAAGGGGAGCGGCACATCAAAGAACATGATGACATGTTTACCAACTAGCAATTAGGATATTAAACCAAAACTCTGATAAGCTTACTTTCTCCACTCCAATTGAGGTTTGCATTCATGTTGACTTTTTGCTAAAGCAGTCTTTTACTATGTATTTTTATTAGATTAAAAAAACATAACGTGCTCAGGACTAATGCATATTTGCTTTCAGAAGTTCTTCTCTAAGACTTCTCCCTTCATCCTCACAAACATGTTCAAAGTTGAAATTTTTGCATTATTCTACAAAAGAACACATAGCTTTATTCAAATTTGATCCTACTTTCTTTTTGTGAACATCCAACTTATTCCCTTGATGCAGAATTGAAACAATAAAACTCCCATTAGTTTTCATATTCATTAATGATAACATCTAAAATTTCAGACCTTCCTTTAACTGGGAAATTTTCAAGGTCACTCCCCAGAGAAACTGCACAAGGTCATTGAGCTCCTCATTAAAGAGTCTGACCCTTGGGAAGGTGTGAAGAGGCATTCTTCCAAAGATGATATTTTCATTACCCCACATGGAGTTCTACTTCCATAAATAAAACAGCCTAACTTAAGTCAGGTCATTTGAAGCCAATCTCCTGACACTATAGGCTGTGCTAAACAGCACAAGAAGATATATGTGTGATATAGCCAATATTTTGAATGAAAGAAATGTACTGAAAAAAGACTTTTAAAAGCACCTTAATAAACCTAGGAATGGTTAAGTGAAAAATTTGTTTGAAAATGGATTTCTCTTTTTTGAATAATAAATACTGAGCCACTTGATTCAGGCTCTAGTGAAATCTAAGATATAAATATTACTCATCTCTAAATCTCAAAAGCATAATTCATTGCTTGGCACTTAGAACATATTAATCAACATTTGAAGAATAAATGAATTAATCATTCAATCAATAAATATATTAGATGCCCTCTAATCTTCCTCCTTACCCCTCAACTGGAATCCTGGATGCTATGTGCTATCATCTTTATGTCTTGATTTGCTACAGCATAATATTGGAAACAGATTGTGACTAAATTCAGTGACTGAGCTCTGAAAAGCCTATGTTTTCTCTTGCCCCTTGCCTCCCAACTGTTATAGCCTAGATTCTGTGAAATGTTAGTGAATTATTTTCTTCAAGGCTAAATGGAAAGGTGCTCCATTCTGTAGTCATAATTTGGCTCCTACCATCTTTTTCCACATTCAAAAAGTGATAATAACCAAAAATGTGCAATAATTGATGAAAGACATGAACTCCTGGATTGTAGAAGCATAGTGAGCTCAGAGAAAAAAAATAAAAATAAATCCAAGTAGAAGAGAAACTGTAAAACATTAAAACCAGATTAAAAAAGAAACTAATTCAATAAGAGAGAAAAGACAGATTCCTTTTAAAAATAATAAACTTCTCATCAGCAACATCAGAGGCCAAAAGACAATGAAATACTATCTTCTAAGTGTTAAACTATTAAGTAGGAGGGAGTGGAAAATAAAAATATTTGAAGAAATACACTGAAGATATTGCCCACACAAATATCCACTGTAAGTACTACTAAAGGATATACTTTAATAATAATTAAATCTGAGAGGAAAGAGTGGTTTGTGTGAAGCGATGTAAACAAATTGGTAAATATAATAAAAAACATTTAAAATAAGCATTGAATTTTTAAAAAATAAGGACAAATTGGATGGTGTTTAAAACAAGAAAAGATCAAAATGATAGAAAACATGGAAATAGGAGTTGGTGACCAGAGTTAAAGGGATATGAGTTTTCTTTGTCTGAAAGAAATATAGAGCTATTAGCTTTAGACTTTATTAAAGCAAATATGTATTTTCATATGTATGTTCAAATTTTAGGGAAAGCCATGGAAATAACAGAATTATAAGATATAACTTCCAAATCAGTAGAGGGTGGTTAAGGAGATTTAAAAAAATAAATGAATCTTGACAACACGGATGGACAGAGAGAGTATTATGCCAAGTGAAATGAGTCAGACAGAGAGAGACAAATACCTTATGATTTCACTCATATGTGAATCTAGAAAACAAAACAAATGAACAAACAAAGAACTAATCAGACTCTTAAATACAGAGAACAAATGGGTGATTGCCAGAGAGAAGGTGGGGGAAAGATAGACAAAATAAATAAAGGGCATTAAGAGGTACAAACTTCCAGTTACAAAATACATAAATCACAGAAATGAAAAGTACAGCATAGGAGATATAACATGATTACGCTTATTTGGTAAGCTTTGAATAATGTATACAATTGTCAAATCAGTATGTTGTACACCTGAAACTAATATAACATTGTATGCCAATTAAACTTCAATAAATAAGTAAAATGAACAATGGAATTTAAAATAAAAAGCATGGTATATAGAAAACACAAAATAAAATAATAGCAATATGCATGATAAATCAATAATCATAATACATGTAAACAAACTCAATGGTTAAGGAAAGACATTCAGACTGGATTTTATTTTTTTTAAGATTTTATTTATTTCTTCATGAGAGACACAGAGAGAGAGAGGCAGAGACATAGGCAGAGAAAGAAGCAGGCTCCATGCAGGGAGCCCAATGTGGGACTCGATTCCAGGACTCTGGGATCACGCCCTGAGCCAAAGGCAGACGCTCAACTGCTGAGCCACCCAAGTGTCCCTCAGACTGGATTTTAAATGTAATATGCTGTGCATAATTGACACTAGGTTTTCAAAAGAAATCTAAGTATATGATGTTTTAAGAGGACACATGTGGACACTGAAAGTTTGAAAATACAGTTATATAAATGGAGTTATCAGGAAAAAAGAGAAAAATGAGGTAGCCATTATAAACACTAGAAAATTATAATGGTTGGGGTGCCTGGGTGGCTCAGTCAGTTAAGTGTCTGCCTTCGGCTCATGTCATGATCCTAAGATCCTGGGATCAAGTTCCCATTGGGCTGTCTGCTCAATGGGGAGTCTGCTTGTCCCTCTCCCTTTACCCCTCCCCCCTGCTAGTGCACGCAAACGCGCTCTCTTTCTCTTTCAAATAAATAAAATCTTAAAAAAGAAAAAGAAAAATTATAGAAGTTATTATAAATTGTGATGAAGAGTCTTAATTTCATTATAAAAGAGAAAGTTACCAGAGAGATTTAAAACTCCTGAGCCTGTTAATCTTGCAATATATTAAGCAAAAATTAGCATAATATTAAATAGAAACAAACACAAATACAGAATGGTATTAGGAGATTTGAACATAAGTCTTTCAGAAACCAAAAATAGGGTAGCCAAAAAGCAGTAAAAATATATAATATTCAAATGACATACAAGAAAATAACTTCTCTAATTTCTCTAGAAGGATTCTATCCAGAGTTATATATAAACCTGCATATGGAAAATTGTCCTTAAAAATCTTTCTAAGCCATTAAGGATGTCTCAAAAAATACCAAATAATTACTACAATTCTGAGCAATATACCTTTAGTATGATATAGTAAAACTAAAAATTAATTTTTAAAAATGTTACATCAAAATTTGTGTAATAAAGTTAAAATTATATTTAAGAAACAAATTTATAACTTTAAATATACATTAGAAAAAAATTAAAATTAATGAGCAAAGTACAATTTCAATGTAAGAATATTCATAGCAAACTAAACCTAAAGAATGTATATGAGAGGAAGTGTTTAAAATAAAGGCAGAAATTAATATAGTAGAAGATAAGATTCATTAAAAAACAAACAAACAAAAGACAGTTATTTGGAAAGATAAAATAGCTAAATTCTGCCAAATGTGACCAAGCTGAGAGTGGCCAGAAGGGACAGTGTCAGGGAAAAGGAATCAATATTAGAAATGGAAAAGAGGACATACCCACAGATAAAAATAAAAATTATAATATAAAAGGCAATTAAGAATAATTTTATGCAACTAAATTTGAAAATGTGTGCAATCTCTATAAATCTGTGAAAAAAATGAAGAAAAAATTTAAAAAATTAAAAAAATGCAAAAATGACAAAAATTTATTCAGTAAGAAATTAAAACACTAAAATGACCTATACCCATTAAAGAAATCAGTCTCATCAAACTTGACCCCAAGTAGAGGCAAAGGGCCCATACAATTTTACAAATTTTACCAAACTTCCAGAGGTAAAACCTGTACTTATATAGATTGTTTTTATGGGCTGAAAAATAAGAAAAGTTCTCCTAAATTTATGAATAAGTATTTGTGAAACTTATTTTGTAAATGCTAACATGTACTTCATAAATAAACTGGAGTAGGAAAGTACCAGAAGAAAAATTTATAAGCTATTCTCAACTATAGAAGCAAAAATCTTAAGTAATGTAGTAGTTAATTACTTCAGTAATGTAGCTTTTAAATAATTGTGACTAAAGAAAACTCATCTTGGGATTAAAATAATGATTTAACATTAAGAAATCTATTAAGCAAAAAATAAAAAATAAAAAAGAAATCTATTAAGCAATTTAATAATTAACTGATTAAAAGTGAATTTATTTTCTCAATAAGTATGGAAAATTATTATATAAAATTCAGCAATTATTAAGATTGGGGAAAAAAAAGACTTATGCCCACAAGAAATTGAAGGGGGCTTCCCAAACCTCATAAAAGATATCCAGCAGAAAACTCTAATAAATTCTCTTCAGTGACTAAATATAAAGAATGTGCCCTTCAAAGTTAAGATAAAAGGAAATAAGCCCATTATCATTACTTCTATTTAATCTTGTACTAATCATAACAAAGCAAGAAAAAGAAATAAAACATATATGAGAACTTTATGAAGAAAAACATTAATTGTTGTTGAAAGAGATAAAAGACAGCTTACATAATGAAGAGTTATATGCCTGGAATGAAAAAGTCAATATCACAAGCAGATCAATCATTTCAAAATAAATCTATAAATTTACTGCCTTTTTAAAAACTCTCAAAACCCTTTTTCAAATAATTCAATAAACTAAAATTACAATTAAAAGGGGAGAAGAAGTGGCCAAGAATTATTTAAAAAAATAAATCCATGAAGGATAAAGCAGGACCACCTTATCAGATATCTAAAATCTGGTCATGGTTAGTAGCAAATAATGAAAACAATGTGATAGTGCAAAGATAGACAAGTAGATTAATGGAACAGAGACCAGCACCTATAAAAAAAAAAACCTCATGGATATATTGAACTTTGGCATTACAAATGAAGAATAAATGTTAAGAAATAATGAAAAAAATTGGTCACCTCTATGGGGAAAAAAGTCTTTCATACACCATATACAAAATTCCAATGTGCTTAAAAAGTAAAATTTTGAAACATAAAGTGATAGCATCTTTTATGACTTACTAGAAGAAAATTTTCCTGAAGACATGAAAAGGCATAAGCCTTAGAAAATTGATAAATGTGAGTACATTAATATTCAAAGCTTCACCTCTTTTTGATCCTCTTAAATTTGGAGAAGATGGTCACAATGCAAGTAACAGACAATAAAGTTGGATCTAAAATACAGAATCTATAAGAGGCAAAAACTTAAAAACAAAAAAGAAAGAAACAGGGCATCTGGGTGGTTCAGTCAGTTAAGCATTGACTCTTTTTTTTAATGTTTTGTTGGAGTTCAATTTGCCAACATATGGCGTAACACCCAGTGTTCATCCTGCCAAGTGTCCCCCTCAGTGCCCATCACCCAGTCACCCCAACCCCCCGACCACCTCCCTTCTGCTACCCCTTGTTCATCTCCCAGTCTCTCATGTTCTGTCACCCTCACTGATATTTCCCACTAATTTTCTCTCCCTTCCCCTTTATTCCCTTTCACTATTTTTATATTCCCCAAATGAATGAGACCATATAATGTTTGTCTTTTTCCAATTGACTTATTTCACTCTTGATTTCAGCTCAAGTCACGATCTCAGGGCTATGAGATGTAGACCCATATCAGGCTCTGTGCTGGGTGTGGAACCTGCTTGAGATTCTCCCTCTCCGTGTGTGTGTGTGTGTGTGTGTTTGTGTGCCTCCTCTCTAAAAGAAAGAAAAGAAAAGAAAGAAAGAAAAGAAAGAAAGAAAGAAAGAAAGAAAGAAAGAAAGAAAGAAAGAAGAAAGAAAGAAAGAAAGAAAGAAAGAAGAAAGAGAAAGAAAGAAAAGAAACAAAGAAAGAAAAAAAGAAAGAAAGAAGAAAGAGAAAGAAAGAAAGAAAGAAAGAAAGAAGAAAGAGAAAGAAAGAAGAAAGAGAAAGAAAGAAAGAGAGAGAGATAGGAGAGGAAGGAAGAAAAGAAAGGAAGGAAGGAAAGGGGAGAGAAGAGATGAAGGAAGGGAGGGAGGAAGGAGGGGAGAAAGAGAAATAGAATAGTTGGCAATTGTATAAACAGGCAATAGAAAAGAAAGCCTAAATAGCTAATAAAACATAAGAAAAACTGTTCAGCCTTAATAGCCTGGAAAATAAAAACTAAAACAACATTGTAATAAGTGGGTAAAATTTTTAAATCTGGTGATAATGAGAATAAATAGAAAGTGTCCTACGTCTTTAAGACTGGATCAGTACAACCTGTCTATCAAATAATTTAGTGTCATCTAAGAAGTATGTGTATGTCTGAGGTCCCAGTAGTTCTACTTTTGAGCATATGAATAAATTCTTATTTAGAATTTGAATTCCAATTCTATTTGAATTAGAATCGATAGGGAAGTTTATCACATTTTTTGTAGCAGCAATAAAATGAAAACTAAACGCCAATTCATTCACTGTTCGGACACCTTGAATACACAAAGACTGAAACAAAGCAAAACAAAGTCTCTGCCTTCGGGAGTTTTTTTGTTTTGTTTGTTTGTTTGTTTTAAGATTTTATTTATTTATTCATGAGAGACACAGAGAAAGAGAAAGGCAGAGACACAGGCAGAGGGAGAAGCAGGCTCCATGCAGGGAGCCCGATGTGGTACTTGATCCCGGGTCTCCAGGATCAGACCCTGGGCTGAAGGCAGCGCTAAACCGCTGAGTACTCGGGCTGCCCCCTCATGGAGTTTACACATCATGATTCAAGAATTCCAAATATCACTCCACTGGATGTGTATCAGTATATATAATATACCAAATACTAAATCTATTTTGTTTACCTCCAACCTTCCTGTAAATTGACTAGGAGCCTGTATTCTTTTCCATAATATGTATAAGTAATTAAAAAGGGCATTTTGGTCCATTTATTGCTTAATCAGTTAAAGCATTTTAGTACATTTTAATGACATGAATATCTAAATAATTATGTGGAATGTATGTCATCTGGTTGTGATGATAATAAAAGAAAAGTAAAAAGAAATTTGCAATTGTCATGTGTTATTTATATATAAACATGATTTTAGAAATGGCACTCTTTCAATTTAATAATAAAGGATTAATCACTCAAATCTGACCAAAAAAAAATTGCCCAAAGGAAAAATGGAGCTTTGTAGTTATGAGAAGGCAGCTGGCAGACCTTCCCAGAATGCAGACTTTGATTTGATAAGTCTGGTCTTCAGTTCAGGCCCTGTCACATTTTATCCTTTGTCAAATCATCTAATTTCTTTGAAATCATTTTTCCTTCTGTGAAATGGGACAATGCTTACCTCATAGGATAACCTCTACCAGCTTTTGACACAACCATCAGTGTAACTGATGTAGAGACCCACTAAGGTTTCTTTAGATCCTGTCAAGACCCAAACACTCACATCATGACCACATGCTTTCTAAGACATTCTTGGGGCACATTTATGCGTGCAAGAAATCCGAATTTTCAGGTTATCACTCATTACCTGGATTCTCATACCCTATAACTTTATACATCCCCTAATCAGACTCAATTTGACAGTCCTTCCCAAACCTCTGAACCCTTTAGAGTCTGTCACGAGAAAAATCTCTAGAGCCTCAATCTCTTCCCTAATGTTCCCTTTACTTTCTTGTTCTCCACAGGTCTGCTCTTCCTGAGTTGCTTTGCCAACACCCCTGTGAAACCCCACGCACCTTCTGCCAATGGGCTGCTCACCATGCATTTTTCTTTTCCTTCTTTTAAACCTCACAGTTCTTTTTGAAGTTTTACTACAGACTATATACCACATTCAACCTCCTTGAAGCAATCATCCCCAGACCTCCATAAAGCCTCATGCTCTGCAGATTTTGGTAACAGGTCTCTCTCAAACACTATTATCTTAATTTGTGGTAATCTCAGCATCCACATAAATAATCTTTCCAAGACTCTGACTTCTCAACTTCTTGGTTTCCTCAAATCCAGTGATGGCATCCACTAATCCAACTACTCCGTGATTTCAGCCTTGGCATAATCAATAATCACATTCCCTTTATAATCTCAATTTCAATTATCCCAATTCCTTTTTTCCCAGCTCACATCTAAGGGCTTCAATTCAAACAATTCTATGTATTAACCCCTTTAACCCTTAACCCTGTCATCTGTTTGAATCCATACTTCCTTCTTTAAAGGCTTAGGAATGGTCCATAAATAAAATCATTCCTTTGTGTAAACCCTCAGTGGCCTTGGCCTCCCCTTCAACCTTTCTTGATAAAACCCCAATTTGATTAGGTTTCTATCTCTTGTTACAGTGAAGTGTCCTGACTGACATGTGTCCAAAAGTAAGTTTTATTCATAGAGCACTTTATACTATATCAAATCCTGCATCTACCCTTAACATGGTTATAATGGCTGTTCTCACTTTGAACTCATAGTTGATGGTTTCAAAGCATTAATTCTGCAAAGCAGGTAAGTAGGAACTGCCAGTTCATGTGCATAGGGCAGTAGTAATGGGACAATTTTCTGTGTAGCATGGATGTTATTGTCCTGCTGCTCTCACCCCCGGTAGTCTTAGAAAATTCTAGAACTTGTATTCTGCTGAAGAAAACCACTCTTTCCCTGCCTCAGGATAGGCTAAGTTTCCATCTGAGTAAAATCCAAAGGTGAGTGTCCATTCAGGAGCTTCTCCAGGTGTATAATCATACAGGCTCAGTCATCAAAACCATCCTGGAGAATCCAATACTGTTCTGCTCCTGTATAACTCGGAAAGCTGGAAACCACTACCATGTGGCAACTCAGATCAACAACCCATCTACACTGGCTAGGACAAGTCCTACTCAGAAATATGAAGTTTACAAAGCTATTTTTAATACTTGGCATGGTTACTTTTCCAGACTTTTCTCCCTTCTATTCAGATTACTTCTTTTTTTTTTCAGATTACTTCTTTATCAGTATCTGCTATATGAAAATAATATTATTTAGCCTTATTCTCCTTAGTCTGAGATTAAATCAATTATGGTATTAATTAATGATTAATGGTTTTAATCATTTAGGGCATTAGCAGACACATGAGGACTTTTTTTTTTTTTGATGGGAAAACAGTTCTCTCCACTGTCTATAATGTTTCTGGGTTGGGTTGGGCTTCCTGGATCCACTTTCAATGTGCATAGTGCAGAATCAGCATTTTTCTCCTCATACTTACTAATAGCACAATGGCCTGGACTGTGACAAGTCTCTCATATAGTCTACTTGACCATTTGTCATTAATTTTAATACTGTAACTCTTTAGGAGGTGTATTCAATTTTTCATTCATTAATACCCATACAATCAATACAGATTGAGAATCTACAACATTCAAGGTCCTGTGCTAGGTGCTAGACCAAAGATGAGAAATATAGAGCCCTGTCTAGTTATCACAAGAAGGTAGGTAATGATTATTAATCATGTACACTACAGAGGAATAATTTCAGTGAGAAGTGTCAGAATTATTATGCATAAATGAGAGTCTCACTATTCAACATATTTAAAGCATCCAATAGAAGGATGCTAACTAAAAACACATTATTCTAGTCTTTCTCTGAAGATCTCAAAACCTTTGTAAATATCTTTTACAAAATGTGCCTAAGAGATTAGAGGAAAGAAAAAAAAAACCATGGAAACATGTAATTTGGAAGCCATAGAATTTATTTTTTTATTTTTATTTACTTATGATAGTCATACAGAGAGAGAGAGAGAGAGGCAGAGACATAGGCAGAGAGAGAATCAGGCTCCATGCACCGGGAGCCTGACGTGGGATTCGATTCCGGGTCTCCAGGATTGCGCCCTGGGCCAAAGGGAGGCGCCAAACCGCTGCGCCACCCAGAGATCCCTAGAAGCCATAGAATTTAAGAGCTGAAAAGTACATCAAAATTCAACCAAACAAGTTTTCTGGAGGATGCAGTCATAGGAGCTTTTCACTCTCTTGCAGTCTTTTTCTCTACATACTCCTCACAATGTTTATAACGAAGATCAAAGAATTCTGAAAAGCTTCCCTGGTAGTGCCAGCCTGACAAAGGTGACAGCGGCCCTTATAAAACTCTCCCCATATCCATCTCTCCTATCCCTCTGGTGAAAAAGTCTTAATCTGCAGAGGAAAAAGCAACGAAAACTATCACTTTAGTCCACTGCTTGAAGCCCACTGCATCTGGAGTAAGAAAACAGGAAAAATAAAAGTATCCTCCCTTTTTTAGGGAAAAGCAGCAATACATAATAATTCCAGCATTAGAGCCAGAGGAGGAGCAGGACCATTTAGAAGGACCTCAGATGCTGAGTATGTGCCTTAGACTACAGTTTAACCATAATATCAGAGAACATTTTCTGCTCCATACTTTCTACCATCACATCAACAAGTACCGAGCAAAAATATTAGTGAAATACTTCTCAAAAGCTCGACAAGAGATAGGTACTCTCTGCAGAGCATTCAATAAGAAAAACTCTGTGATATACAAGCTTATATCCTAAACATAAGGCATCAATAGAAGAACATGAGGCCTATGGTGCACTGAGGGGAACCACAGCAACAACAAACTTTAAACCCAAGTAAACTCTTGGCAATATTAACACAAACCACCACAATAAAGTCTAGGCAGAAGGAAAGGTAGGCTCATCTCCAAGCATAAAATATATTTATTGGGGTGCCTGGGTGGATCAGTGGTTAAACATCTGCCTTTGGCTCAGGTCATGATCCCAGAGTCCTGGGACTGAGCCCCGCTTTGGGCTCCTTGCTCAGTGGAGAGCCTGCTGCTTCCTCTGCTTCTCCCTCTGCTGTTTCCCCTGTTTGTGCTCTCTGGCACTCTCTCAAATAAATAAATAAATAAATAAATAAATAAATAAATAAATATCTTTAAAAAATATATATTTATCTCAATGTATGTTGTCTCATACAATGCACCTGGCTTTCATCAATAAATTAAGAGGCACAAAGAAAAGCAAGAAAAAATACAGTCTGAAGAGAAAACGAATCATCAGGATCACACTCAGGCTACACGTCTACCTTACAAATCTAGAGAAAAAAAAGTTAAACCTGAAGGAAGAAGAAGGAAGGAAATAATGAAATAATCGATGTTAAATGTTTCAATGGAAAAAGTACATAGCAGGCACCAACAGATAATTTCATTTAAGATTAAATATAATCTCTCCAATGAAAAAAATCAATGAAATACTAGAAATGAAAGGCACAATAACAAAGATGAAAAGTGACTTCAACAGGTTTATTGGTAGGCTGCATATAGCTAAGAAAATAATCTGTAAACTTAAAAATAAGTCAATAAGAATTATTCAAATTTAAATGAAAATTGAAAAACCAGAACAGAGCATTCAAAAGATGTAGGACTAAATCAAACAGTCTAACATACACATCATTGGATTTCCAAGGAGAAGAGAAAGAGAATAAGGTAAAAGTAATATCCGAAGAAATAATGTATGGAAATAGTCCAAAATTGATGACAGACACACACACACACATAAAAAACAAACCCAAGAAGCTCAGCAAACAACAATATAACTATCTAAAGCAAGATAAATATCTAAAGCAAACATACCGAGACATATATTAAGACAATAAAAATGCAAAAACATTTTTAATTATACACAAAGGAAAATCCAAACTGATATTCCTCATAAACATAGATGCAAAAATCTTCAACAAAGTACTAGAAAATTGAATCAAAGGATATATAAAAAGGATAATACATCATAACTAAGCAGGGCTCATCCCAGGAATACAAGATTGGTTCTACATTCAAAAATCAATCAATGCAATCCACCATATAAGTAGATTAAATAAGAAAACCCATATGATCATAACAATCTATGCATAAAAAGCATTTGACAAAATTCAAAATTCAATCATGATAAATAAAACACAGGAAAGTAGAAATTAAAAGGAATTTCAATAACCTAATAAGAGGCATTTACAAATACTTACAGCTAACATCATACTCAATGGTAAGTGGCTGCACATTTTCTCGCCAAGTTGGAGAACAAGACAAGATGTCCTCTCTCACCCTTGCTATTCAACATTGTGCTGGAAGCCTTACCCAGTGCAGTAGGACAAAAATGGATGAATGAATGAATGAATGAATGAATACAGATTGCTAAGAAAGAAATAAAACCGTCTCTGTCTACAGACAACATGATTGTCTACATTTAAAATCCCAAGGAATCTATAGCAAATGCTTTTAGAAATGCTGAGTTTAGCAAGAACACAAGCCATGAGGTCAATATAAAAAAAAAAAACATTTATTTTCTTGTATACTACCAATAACAAATTGAAAATTGAAATTTAAAAAACAATACTATTTACAACAGGGCCAGAACAATAAAGTAGGTGAATATAAGTTAAAGAAAATATGTACAGTTTCCATATGTTAAGTACAAAATATAATGAAAGAATGAACTAAATAGCTAGAAAAATTAAATGTGTCCATGGATTTTAAGACTCAATATTGTTTAGTCTGTAGCTCTATAGACTCAATTCATTTCTAATCAAAATCTAAGCAAAGATAGATAGATATTGTATATACAAGATATACAAGATATTGTAGATATTGAAAAGCTGATTCTCAAATTTACATGAAAAGGCAAAGGAACTAAAGGAGGCCAAAACAATTCTGGAGGGGGATTCCTGGGTGGCTCAGTGGTTTGACGCCTGCCTTCGGCCCAGGGCATGATCCTGGGGTCCTGGGATCGAGTCCCACATCAGGCTCCTTCCACGAAGCCTTCTTCTCCCTCTGCCTGTGTCTCTGCCTTTCTTTCTCTGTATCTCTCATGAATAAATAAATAAAATATTAAAAAAATCTGGAAAAGAAGAGTAAAGCTGTTATTTAATTAATAGTATCCAATAGTAAAACCAATGTTACTTTCCTAGTTTTGATAAATGCATCATAGCACATAAATGTTCACACTAATAGAAACTGAGTGAAAATTATATGGGAGCTCTTTATACCACCTTTTCAATTCTTCTGCAAATCTAAAATTATTTCAAAATAAAAGTTGAAAAAATCCAATTCCATTCCCACTCACCAAAATGGTGAATTTTTGAAAATAAATTGGTAATCCCAAGCCTGTTCTTCTGCTTAAGCCATAGAACTGCATTTTTCAGCTGGACATTTTGCACATGGGCTAAGGCAACATCTTGTGTCCTGTTGACCATTTTTCTCCACTCTCCACCTCCACATCATCACCGCAATGGTTCTACTGAGGACACTGGCAATAAAAAGAAGGACAGGACTTGTGCCATTGCTCATGCTTTCCATGTAAACAATTTTTCCCTCATCCTGTTTTCCTTAAAACTTTGACCTAATTTCTTTCACATGCTGAGCTAATTCTCATGACTGTTTAAAGGCAGCTAAAAATATCAGCAAGGTCTGCTAAAGTTCAGAAATGAAGACCCCATTCATTCAAACCCTGTCTTCTTGAGTCATCATTTCTTTAAATGCATGACCCAAATATGTTCTTTTCTGTCTTCTACTGGTACTTTTACATTAAGACATCATTAGAAAGCAGCATCCAGGCTACTTTTCAAACCGTACTAGCTGAACTCATCCATTTTCCCTCTACTAAAAAAAAAGGTGCTTAATTCACATTATGGATTTTCGATTAGCAATAATAATAAAGAGTAGTGTGTAGTGCTCAGAAGACCTTACTGCTGCTTTCAAAGCAAATCTCAAAGTGCAATGATCAAGCTATTTCTAACACCTATAAAAGGCACAGATTTATTCCTTCAGAAAGCTAGTTTGCCAGTTCATATTTCAATAATTTTGACTCTGAGGCATCAATTCGTACATGGGAAATTTGTTCCTGGAGAGGTTCCATCCAGGTAGGCCCAGAGAAACAGGAATTTGGGGAGACAAAATGGGTTCACTAAGTAGGAGATGCACCTTCATTTCTTGTTTTCTTCCAGCAATCATCTTATCCATTCTAACAACAGAGAAGCAACAAGGCTGATGCCTTGGGCAGATGGATTCAAGGAGTAGTAAAAGATCTGGAAATCTTTATTCACTAACAGAAACCATCAACACAAATATGGCTCCTGAGGACAGCTTACAATGATGAATTCTGAGGATCAAATACATTAGCTTTTGCAAAGTGCAAAACAGCTGCTCTTCTTTAAAGACCTTTTCTCTGTAACGCATCCTTCTCAATTTCAGAAATATAGCTCTTTCTAGTTCTATGCTCTCAATCAATACTGCTTCAGGCATTTCTTCTACCATTCAGTCGTAGTTTATTAGGAGTCTAAGCCAATATGTCATTGCCTCTATATTTTGAACCTTAGTCCTAATTGGGGAATAAGTGATAAATTTCCAAGATTAAAAGACTTTTAGCTACTGATGATCCTAAGAGAAGTGGACAGAAGCTAGACAGAAAGGAACCTTAGCGCCGTCTCAGAAATCTATCCACTTCTAGGTTGACACAAATGAAAATACTCAAAGCTGTTGTTTGTGACTTACTATATAGTTTCAGCTTAAATCATCAGGGTAAGTATTATTTTTCCTTCTCTCATTACTCACCTTGTTGTTACTTTAATCTTGGTTCAGTTCCTCAAAATAGGAATTTTGCCAGGGGTTAAAGAAGGAATGAGGTGAAAAATCCACCCATATTCAAGGCCTGTGCCGATGTCCTCCTTGGTATTAATATGCCATATGGTTTGGCGCAGTGGCATTTCTCTCCCTTCTAAAATACCCTTTAGCTTGTGTGGCATCCATCATTTTGCTTGTTGACTTAGTTTCATTTTCTGTTTTTCTGGCCTGCTCAACTGCCTGTAACAGCATTAAATTATTCTTCTGATCTTTCCATTTTCCTGAGTTCACAAGCTGCAATTTCTAGGAGTTGTTAAACTTAAAGGGTCTTCTGATAAAGGCAGATGCCAATAAAATGATAAAGGTCAAAGGAAAATTGTATACCTTAAGGAGGCAGCACCCTTCATAGAAATATATTTTCATATTTTATGTTAGAAAAAATATTGCAATATAGAAATGAAACAGGACTTACAGAATGTCTAGCCCAACCTCATTTTACTGCTGTGGAACTGAGGCTTCAAAAAGGCAAGTCACAGAGTTATTCAAGGGCAGAACTGGAACTTGAACTTGGCACTGCCTGACTAATTTACTGCTTTATTTACTACATTGTGCTAACTCTTTTAATTATATATTCTTCATGATGAAAGAATGTGGAGTAGAGGGAATAGCTATCAAGTGTCAGGAAAAAAATACACAGAATGTTTTCTCATTTCTCAACCAAAGTCTTACTTTAGAGTGATGTGCCTAATAGTAAATGACCATTTGATCTATGGAAATCAAGTTGTGCTATGGGGTAGAGGAGGCATTTTATTTTTCTCTCTCGCCCTGTATCTCCTGTATCCATATGATCCCTCAGCCATATTCCTGCTCCTCTGCAATGTCCTTGCTGACACCTTTTGGTTCATATTGCCCCTCTTGTAGTTCATAATGCTGCCAAGTTACACCTAGATCTTTGGAATAGATTTTTTAAACTGTTGATCTTTGGTTAGAGCTCCTCTCTCCCTTTCAATCAATGATGATGAAAAGAGCCACTAGAGTATCATCTTCAGCATGGCGTTATCATTTGACTTTTACTTCTTCTGACCTATTATTCTATACCATTGAGGCTACGGTCCCTTCACTGTTTTCCTTTTCTGGGTCTTGTTTTGCTTTGTTCTTTAAATTGTTGACCCTAGTTTAGCCAGCCCAAATAACTTTGCTCTAGGGCACAGTAACTATGGGAGTAGTATAGAAGAATAAGAGGCTTTGGGGATTTTCACAACACTCCCATTTTACTTCTGTTTAAATTACTTTCTCCTATATTCACATTTCTCCAGTGAAAAAGGTCGAGCGGTGCTACATCACTCACTACTGTTTTCATTTTAGCCCTTCTGTCTTGACATTGTCATGAGAATGAATTACCTGCACTTGTCATGCAAGTAGTAACACAGTCTTGCTGTGCAGCTGACCAGCAATGCTCTTGAGAGTTTTCATGCTTTTGCCTGGGTTATGACTATTTCCTTTTGGAAAAAAAAACCAGCCCCGTATCTACATAGTTAAAGCAGCATGAAGATCTTCTTTCAATTTAGTGAACATCATTAGTGTCTTTGGAAACATTATGTTCAAGGCTTTGCCAAGTTGACTTACGTCAGAGGAAAGATGGCCAGGAAACCTAACATAGTTCCAAAGGCCAATTTTTGTCATTCAGATTGTGAGCTATCCCTCAATATTTATCCAATATATCTTACCCCACCCCTACATAAATCATTTTTTCTGGTAAAAACCTTGATTGTTACCACAAAAAGATTGTGCCCTACTTTAGCCCTACGTTGAAACTTATCTTCAAAGACCAATCACTTAGCTTCTTTGATAGAGCTGTTCTCCTCCTGAAATTAGTAGAATGCATCATCAGATGAAACAATGTGTATAAACATAATTTTCAAATACATAAGTTTCTATGTAAATATGAAAATGACTTCACATTTTTTAGTAGCCCTATTCAATTCAGCGCTTTTGAGTAAGTTTGATGTGCCTTATGTAAGACCTCACAGACACAAGGAAGAATAAGTCATAGTTCACTTTACCAAGGGTCTCATCATCCAGCAGAAGACACCGATATGAAAAAAACCCATTATAATTACATGTGATAAGGGCTATATGAGTATATAAATAAATTGTCACATGAACTTCATCATGTAAATTACAGGCTCCTAACCTATACATTTTTTTGAAACTAAAAATCTACCCTCTTGCAATATAGAAAAGGGAGGGAAAATACGCACTCTGCCTAGTTGCCAGCATTTAAAAATCATATTTCACATAAACTTAGGCCCATATGACAAAAATTAACTGTAGCTTAATAGTGGCTTCCCACAGCAGTCCAGATATGCATGCTTCAGTTTGCCACAGTTCCCAGCACTCTGTACTGTTTCCTCTGCATGAATAACAGGTGGCAGTGACTGTGTTTCATGCCACTTACCTTCTTATTTCCTTATGTTGGTCTGTGTTACTTGTTTGTTTCCTGCCAGGCTTTTGTAGACATTTGAGTTGATATCACTTCTTTGAAGGCAGTCTCATGGAGCCAGGAGGTAGGATGTCGACAATCACCATTATTCAACATTATTCTGAAAAGTTTTTTAAAAAGATTTTATTTATTTATTCATGAGAGACACAGAGAGAGGCAGAGACACAGGCAGAGGGAGAAACAGGCTCCTCGCAGGGAACCCAATGTGGGACTCGATCCCCAGGATCCTGGGATCACACCCTGAGCTGAAAGCAGATGCTCAACCACTGAGCCACATAGGGATCCCTATTCAGAACGTTTTAACCAAGACATGAAAATAAAACCAGAGGCATAAATATTTGAAAGAAGACACATTTATAATCATTTGGAAATCATATAATCAGATATCTGGCTATGTCAGTGCAAAGTGTCATTAGAAATAATGTTCAGCAAGATGGTATATTACAGAACAAGTATACATACAGCAATAACTTTCCTATTTAATACTAATAATTAGAGAATGGTATGAGTTTTAAAAAATCACTACTCAAAATGATAAAACATTTATAACATAAGAATTAACCTAACAGAAAATGTGTTGCACCTGTATGAATAAAACTAAGAAACTTAAAGTCAAAAAATATCTAACACATAGAAGAATTTAGTACATGACAATAATGGCATTTTGAATCAAGGGATAAAAAGGTTGGGCAATACCATAAATCATAATAAGAATGAATTAACTTTAATTGCAGAAATAAATAGTATAGTTCTAGCTCATCTAGTAATAGTTCTAGCTACCTGGTATTATTTCTTGGAGTTACTTTGTGAATGTTTATTTTTTGTATATATTTTTTATTGGAGTTCGATATGCCCAGTGCTCATCCCGTCAAGTGTCCCCCTCAGTGCCCGTCACCTAGTCACCCTATCCCCCCTCCCACCTCCCCTTCCACCACCCCTTGTTAATTTCTCAGAGTTAGGAGTCTCTCATGTTCTGTCACCCTCACTGATATTTCCCACTCATTTTTTTCTCTTTTCCCCTTTATTTCCTTTCACTATTTTTTATATTCCCCAAATGAATGAGACCATATAATGTTTGTCCTTCTCCAATTGACTTATTTCACTCAGCATAATAACGTTCCAGTTCCATCCACGTCAGAGCAAATGGTGGAATTCGTCGTTTCTAACGGCTGAGTAATATTCCATTGAATACATAGACCACATCTTCTTTATCCCTTCATCTTTCGATGGACACCGAGGCTCCTTCCACAGTTTGCCTATTGTGGCCATTGCTGCTATAAACATTGGGGTACAGATGTCCTGCCGTTTCACTGCATCTGTATCTTTGGGGTAAATCTCCAGCAGTGCAATTGCTGGGTCATAGGGCAGCTCTATTTTAAACTCTTTGAGGAACCTCCACACAGTTTTCCAGAGTGGCTGCACACTTCAACATTCCCACCAACAGTGCAAGAGGGTTCCCCTTTCTCCACATCCTCTCCAACATTTGTGGTTTCCTTTTTTTTTTCCTTTGTGGTTTCCTGTCTTGTTCATTTTCACCCTTCTCACTGGTGTGAGGTGGTATCTCATTGTGGTTGTGATTTGTATTTCCCTGATGGCAAGTTATGCGGAGCATTTTCTCATTTGCTTGTTGGCCATGTCTATGTTTTCCTCTGTGAAATTTCTGTTTATGTCTTTTGCCCATTTCATGATTGGATTGTTTGTTTCTTTGCTGTTGAGTTTATAAGTTCTTTATAGATCTTGGATACTAGCCCTTTATCTGATAGGTCATTTGCAAATATCTTCTCCCATGCTGTAGGTTGACTTTTAGTTTTGTGGACTGTTTCTTTTGCTGTGCAGAAGCTTTTTATCTTGATGAAGTCCCAATAGTTCATTTTTTGCTTTTGTTTCTCTTGCCTTCATAGATGTATCTTGCAAGAAGTTGCTGTGGTCAAGTTCCAAAAGGGTGTTGCCTGCGTTCTCCTCTAGGATTTTGATGGAATCAGATCGTTCATCCATTTTGAGTTTATCTGTATGTTGTAAGAGAATGGTCCAGTTTTATTATTCTGCACATGGCTATCACATTTTCTCAGCACCATTTATTGAAGATACTGTCCTTTTTCCAGTGGATAGTCTTTTCTGTTTTGTCGATTAGTTGACCATAGAGTTGAGGGCCCATTTCTGGGTTCTCTATTCTGTTCCACTGATCTATGTGTCTGTTTTTGTGCCAGTACCACATTGATGATCACAGCTTTGTAGTACAACCTGAAATCCGGCATTGTGATGCCCCTGGCTCTGGTTTTCTTTTTCAATATTCCCCCTGGCTATTTGGGATCTTTTCTGATTTCACAGAAATCTTTAAGATGATTTGTTCCAACTCTCTGAAGAAAGTCCATGGTATTTTGATAGGGATTGCATTAAATGTGTAAATTGCCCTGGGTAGCATTGACATTTTCACAACATTAATTCTTCCAATCCATGAGCATGGAATATTTTTCCATGAGAATTTTTGCATCTGTGTTCATCAGGGATATTGGTCTATAATTCTCCTTTTTGGTGGGGTCTTTGTCTGGTTTTGGAATTAAGGTAATGCTGGCCTCATAGAACGAGTTTGGAAGTATTCCATCCCTTTCTATCTTTTGAAACAGCTTTAGTAGAATAGGTATTGTTTCTTCTTTAAATGTTTGATAGAATTCCCCTGAGAAACCATCTGGCCTTGGACTTTGGTGTCTTGGGAGGTTTTTGATGACTGCTTCAATTTCCTCCCTGGTTATTGGCCTGTTTAGGTTTACTATTTCTTCCTGTTTCAGTTTTGGTAGCTTGTGGTTTTCCAGAAATGTGTCCATTTCTTCTAGATTGCCTAATTTATTGGCATATAGCTGCTCATAATATGTTTTTAAAATCGTTTGTATTTCTTTGGTATTGGTGGTGATCTCTCCTTTTTCATTCGTGATTTTATTAATTTGAGTCTTTTCTCTTGTTTTTAATAAGGCTGGCTGATGGCCTATCTATCTTATTAATTCTTTCGAAGAACCAACTCCTGGTTTTGTTGATCTGTTCCACGGTTCTTCTGGCCTCTATTTCATTGAGTTCCGCTTGAATCTTTATTAACTCTCTTCTGCTTGATGTAGGTTTTATTTGCTGTTCTTTCTCCAGTTCCTTTAGGTACAAGGTTAGCTTGTGTATGTATTTGAGTTTTTTCCAACTTTTTGCTTGTATTGTGATGTATTTCCCTCTCAGGACTTCTTTTGCTGTATCCCAAAGATTTTGAATGGTTGTATCTTCATTTTCATTAGTTTCCATGAATCTTTTTAATTCTTCTCTAGTTTCCTGGTAGACCCTTTCATCTTTTAGCAGGATGCTCTTTAACCTCCACGTGTTTGAATTTCTTCCAAATTTCTTCTTGTGATTGAGTTCAAGTTTCAAAGCGTTATGGTCTGAAAATATGCAGGTGATAATCCCAATCTTTTGGTATTGGTTAAGACCTGATTTGTGACCCAGTATGTGGTCTATTGTGGAGAAAGCTCCATGTACACTTGGGAAGAATGTGTATTCAGTTGCGTTTGGATGTAAAGTTCTATAAATATCTGTGAAATCCATCTGGTCCAGTGTATCATTTAAAGCCTTGTTTCTTTGGAGATGGTGTGCTTAGAAGATCTGTCATTTGCAGAAAGCACCGTGTTGAAGTCTCCCAGTATTAGTGTATTATTATCTAAGTATGTCTTTACTTTGGTTATTAATTGATTGATAGACTTGGCAGCTCCCACATTAGGGGCATAAATATTCATGATTGTTAGGTCCTCTTGTTGGATAGATCCTTTAAGTATGATATAGTGTCCCTCTTGATCTCTTACTACAGTCTTTGGGATAAACTTTATCTGATAGGAGGATTGCTATCTCTACTTTCTTTTGAGGACCATTTGAATGATAAATGGTTCTCCAACCTTTCATTTTCAGGCTACAGGTGTCCTTAGGTGTAAAATGAGTCTCTTGGAGACAGCAAATAGATGGGTCTTGCTTTTTTATCCAGTCTGAACCCCTGTGTCTTTTGATGGGATCATTAAGCCCATTCACGTTCAGAGTTACTATTGAAAGATATGAATTTAGTGCCATCGTAATACAAATTCAGCCCCTGTTTTTGTGGATTCTTTTGGCATCCTCTGTCTTTTCAGCGTCTCCCTACCATTTCTTGCAGAGCTGGCTTGGTGTTCACATATTCTTTCAGTTCCTGCCTGTCTTGGAAGCTCTTTATCTCTCCTTCCATTTTGAATGAGTGCCTTGCTGGATAAAGTATTCTTGGTTGCATGTTCTTCTCATTTAGGACCCTGAATATATCTTGCCAGCCCTTTCTGGCCTGCCAGGTCTCTGTGGAGAGGTCTGCTGTTAATCTAATATTTCTCCCCATATAAGTTAGGGATCTCTTGTCTCTTGTTGCTTTAAGGATTTTCTCTTTATCTTTGGAATTTGCAAGTTTCACTATTAGATGTCGAGGTGTTGAATGGCTTTTATTGATTTTAGGGGGGGATCTCTCTATCTCCTGGATCTAAATGCCTGTTACCCTCCCCAAATTAGGAAATTTTTTTTGGAGGGGGAGACAAACATGTTTATTCCATTCCAGTTTATTGGAGGACTTAAAACGTGTACCACATGGCATTCTGTTATTATCAGCACTGACAAGGGAAGACGGTGCCTTAACAACAACCTGCCCCAAAGCCTGCTGATGGCTGCTGCAAAGCTCCCTGTCAGTCCGTGGTCTTCCTCATGATTGCATGGTTAATGAAGCTTCCACTCTTTGTAGAGACAGGCTCCTTAACTCAAAATTCATTTTGTGCAGAGATGAGGAAAGAATATGATATACTAACTGTTCCTCAGATAAGCCATAACTTAAATTCTATCTTAGTATTTAACTATTTTATTTTCTGATCAAAATTTAAAAAGTGGGGAGGGGGCAAAGAGGCAAAAGAAAGTATACTGTGCTGATACCAGTCAGAGTTAAGACTCATATTAAAGGTCGATTGATGCGAGTTCAAAGGAAATAACTATATGGAATCAGAGCAAGATATGCATGAGTTGATTCTCATTATTAGCCTCAATAATGTAGGAAAACAATTCTCAACAAGACTGGAGTCCACACTTGTCAAGTATGCTGCTGCGCATGAGCAGGTAAAGTCTGGAGAAATGGTTTCTCTCTATTGCCCTGGTGACAAGGAAAGAAAGCTCATGGTTTCATGAAAAGAGCAGCTCCTGTTCCCAGGTGGTGCCTGTAGCTCAGAGCTGAGGTTAGCAGTGGAATCGAGTGGAGAACTTGGGAGAAACAGGCACAGTCAGAGGCTGGTCACTTGACTTCCACATCCTGGTACTTGCGTATTGGATTTGCCTGTGCACCAGTTCTCAGCTGTGATTTGTTCAAATATGCTTTCTGATCCTCTGTTCTTTTTGGCACCCTCTGGAAGCCCAATTAAATGTAGATTTTTCCTTCTGAGGCTGTCATTTATTTCCCTTAACCTTTCTTCATGGTCTTTTGTTTTTCTCTTTTTTCCTCAGCTTCCTTCCTTGCCATCAACTTGTCTTCTAAGTCACTCACTCTTTCTTCTACCTCCTTAACCTTCATCGTTAGGACCTCCAGTTTGGATTGCATCTCATTTAATTGATTTTTAATTTAGGCCTGATTAGATCTAAATTCTGCAGTCATGAAGTCTCTTGAATCCTTTATGCTTTTATCCAGAGCCACCAGTAGCTTTATCATTGTGCTTCTGAATTGGCTTTCTGACATCCAATTGTAAACCAAATTCTGTAACTCTGTGGCAGAGAGTACTGTTTCTGATTCTTTCTTTTGTGGTGAGTTCTTATTTCTAGACATTTTGCTCAGTGAAGAGTGGCTAAAAATGAGTTGTACTGGGAAAAGGAAGAAAAATGAAAAAAAAGAAAAAACAAACAAAAACAAAAACAAAAACAAAAACAAAAACAAGGAGGGGTATCCTATGATTCTAGATACTTTAAGTCCCTCGACTTCCCCTGGAGCTTTCCAGTGCTGCTCGGCCAAGAACTTGCTCTTCCCCAGTCCTTCCAGCCTGTCTTGGGGGCGGGGGGGCTTGCTGTGCTGATTCTCAGGTGTGTGCACCTGGGGGAGCTGCCCGCCCCCTGCCAGGTGCCGGGCCCAGTGGGAGCTGTTTGCACCGTGAGGCCCCTGTTCCCTGGCGACCCCTCTCCCTCCCAGGCACAGGGTGACACCAGGAGGAACACCACCACTGGCGGGTGCAGGTCTCCAGCCCTGGAGTCGGCTCCCGCAGTAACTACGCAGCTCCCAGTCCGCAGGGGCCTGGATGCTCCGGGGGCCGGGGGCGCTGACCTGCACAGCTTGGGGCGCCCTGCGGCAGGAGCGTCCTCGCTGCCCTGGGCCCTCCCACCTCTGTCTGTCCTGAGGGGAGCGCAGGATCCCGGCTGTGTCCCTGGAGCCCTGGGATCCGGGCCTACACCGCTGGAATCGCGCTCCCAGGGCCGCGGCTCCTGAAGGCAGCAGGGCGCAGCCCCCTCCGCCTGGAGCCCCCCCTGACCCACCGGCTTCTCCCTGGGGCCCCGCCTGGTTGCGCGCTCCAGCTCTTTAGGAGCTCGGCTGTGGTGTGTGGGGCGCTCTCCCCTCGGGCGCACATCCTCTCTTAGTGACCCCGGGGACCTGGGGGCTCCACTGCCCCTCCTGCCATCCTGCCCGAGCTCCCTGCGAGCGCCTTTCCCTCTGGGAAGATTGGTAAAGTTCCCGCTCCTCGCGGCGGGCTCTCCGGCCCGGAGGCACCCCCTGCGCCCCCTTAGCCCGGCTCCTCGCGGGGGCCTCTCCCCCACTTGACTCTTCTTCCCCTCCCCCTTCCTTTGTTAGAAGCGCAAACTCTTCTCTCTGTACCGTTCCAGCTGTTCTCTCTTTAAATCTCAGGCCGAATTCATAGGTTTTCAGGATGATTTGAAAGTTAGCTAGGTAAGTTGGTGGGGCCAGGTGACATGGGGACCCTACTCTTCCGCCATCTTGCCCCTCCTCCTCTATTTTTACCTTTCTTAATCCTTCACCATGTAATATCTTCTCTTATCTCTTGGGAAATAATAATGATATTTTCTTCTTATATTTTCTACTATTATCTGTATTGTTTCCAAATCTGTCATTTTCTGTTTGCTGGTTTTGGTCTCAGGCTTTTGTAAGAAAGGGTTTTTTTTTTTTTTTTTTTTTTTTCAGATGTCCTGAGATCCTTGTCCATCTATTCATGTACTCTGAGACATGGTGGAGTCTATCAACAGTGGTTAGGGAGTTAAAAACCTGGCTACTTTTTCTAGGTTACTCCAAATGGTCAGTATAAGTCTTTTTTTCATGAATCATTAAATTTCCCCAGAAAGTAATTCTCCAATCTCCTGCCTTATCACCCATGTTCTGGAAGCCAAGGTAAAAGGGTCTGGGTCAGAAAAAGGATTTTTCCCAATAGATCTCCCAAGTTTCATTATAGTGACTCACCCTTGCCTATTCAAGGTCTGGATTCAGTGCCTCTCTGGTTGAGTTTCTTCAGAGAGTAAATCTCTAGTCATATGGTCCCTTGGGGATGGGGAGAGGAGTGTCTCTAATTGATATTGCAGGGGTTGATCTGGTCTTTTCATAGCTTCTTATAAAGACCTTCCAGCAATACTCATGTTTTCAATCTCCTTATGCACCCTCTTTGTCAGAGGTAACTAATGCCTCTTTTCCTGAGACTTTCAGGTGTTCTATGAATAGACTGGTTAGGCTAATATTTTGTCTTCTACTCTACCAAGTCAGTTGTCATCTGTCCACTGGCTTTTCAGCTTCTGGAGTTTTCTTGGCATTTTTCACTTGCTGTTCTTTCCAACCCTGTTGTTTTTTTAATTCTTGTGAGTTTATGCCACCTCTATTCTTCATTACCATTTAAGTTGAAGTTCAGGAGGGAGCTGTGGGTTCACTTTGACATGTTCAACTATAAGTTATAGGTACAACTTAAAAAAGAGCAGTTAAATCATAGGACAATGTTCACAGCTTTTCACTGCTGGAAGAGGGCTTAAATATCACCTATTTCAAATTATTGCTTTAAGTATGGGGAAAAGAATTCACAGAGAATGTGAATGGACTACTAGGGATATCTGGGTTATTATTAGAAACAAAGTCAGGACACTCTTAATAGGCACCTTTAGGAAATGTTGTTTAGTTGTGTATTAGAGAACTGCTCTCTACTAGGAACTGCCTTCATCCACAGTGCACAAGACTAGACTCATTATCTCTGCTTCCTCTTCAAGAGCCCGATCTCTGTGATAACTGATCTAAGCGAGGCAGATTATCAGATCCAACCTGGGCCCAAAATTCTCTCCCATAGGCATTTGGATTTGAGACCCAAAGATACTGCCTACATCCTACTCTAAGGTGTTTTTTTTAAATTATTTTAAGATTTTATTTATTTATTCATGAGACACACACAGAGAGAGAGATACTGAGAGAGGCAAAGACACAGGTAGAGCGAGAAGCAGGCTCCATGCAGGGAGCTCATTGTGGGACTTGATACTGGGACTCCAGGATCATGCCCTTAGCCAAAGGCAGATGCTCAACCATTGAACCACCCAGGGACCCCCCCCCCCCAGTAGAAAATTCTAAGGGTTCTGGTGTCATTTGTTCACTGAGCCACCCAGGCATCCCTGAGGTGTTTTTTTTAATTTTGTTTTGTTTTTGTTTTGGGGGTTTTTTTTGCTTTTTTTTTTTTAATGAAAAGAAAGCTCAGATGCAGGTGGTCAGCAATCTTTGGAACCATGTCTATAAATGGAAGTATTTTATTAAGCTTGCACACGTTAAGAAAGACAATAAAGGTGGGTATTACACACATACTTAATTATTTTTACAGATTTTATTTATTTATTTCAGAGAGAGGGAGACAGAAAAGGCAAGAGAGAGATTGAGAATGAGCAGGGGAGAAGAGCAGAGGGAGAGTGAGAAAAGCAGGCTCCCCACTGAGTGAGGAGCCTGACGTGGGGCTTGATCTCAGGACCCCAAGATCATGCATGAGCAGAAAGTAGACACTTAACCAACTGAGCCACCCTGTTGTCCCTACCACACACCTTTTAGACTGGGTTCATTTGTCCTCAAGTACTAAGTTTGTCACTCTCACCTCTATTTCTCTAGAGAAAATCTTATAGCAAGTGACTTCAACATGAGTAAAAACAATAGGGGAGATCTGTGTTTCTCAGGGTGGACTCAGTCTCGAGTTGCATCCTAAGATGCCCCAACATCTGAAGATGACAACTCTTCAACTTTTATGCTGCTATGGCTTTGAGTAATTGTTGAAGGACAAGAAGTGTTACAAGGAAAGTTGACAGGACTGAGTACAGAAAGAAATAGAGAGAGTAGAGAGTGAGAGAGAGAGAGAGAGAGAGAGAGACTGGATGAGAGACAGTATAGGCTAACATACAAGAATGTATGTTAAATAAGGAAACAGGCTACCAACATGCTTGTGTAATTGTGTTTGGAGAATGATTGATGAAGATATGTCTGCGACGTGTACTTTTTTAAGGGAAAAAACAACAAAAACAAAAAATCCCCAGTGCAGCTGGCCCCCTACTGCTATCCTTTCCCCATCTCTTTCTGGGGTGGATATATGGCTTCAGTTTCTTTCAAGTGTCAGCTGGTGTCTGCCGGGGCTTTCTGTAACTCTCCAGGACTCTTTGGTTTCTATGAGCATTAAAAACTTTCCCAGTGACTTAAAGAAACCACACACATACACACACTAGAAGCTCATCACAAGAACAATTTCACCATGTTGGTTCGTTCTCTCATCTTTGTAAACTGACTGTTCTCTTCTCCAAAGAATTTCTTCCTTCTGCTACATGAATATGGTTGATGAAGGTGTTATAACAGGAGTAGAGAAGGTTGCTGATTAGTGAACTAGTAAAAGAGGAAAGGAAAGTTTTTAAATTCCAAGTTAATTATTTACTCTGGCGAAGTTGATGCTCTCTGTGTTCCTGTTCCTGTTTCCTAAGTAGCTAGAAACAGGTAAAGCTGCTGGAACAAAATATCTAGCTCACATTCCCATGTCTTCAAATAAAAACAAGTATGGGCCAAGAAAAAAAAGAGGGAGTAGAATTTATGAAAATAAAACAGCAGAACAAAATAAATGTAACATATCCATTTCAGTCTTTCTGGTTCTCACAACAACGACTATGGCTGGCAACATATAGACTAAATACTGTGATTTGTTTTCAAATCCATGTTCTCATTTTTGTGGAAGCTGTCCTTACACCTGCCCTCCCTCCCAAGCAGAATTGACCACTCTCTTCCTTATCCACACACAGGAAGATACATGCCAATTTATTGTTGAATAACAAAACACTGTGCTGCACTTATTTGCATACATACCCATGACACTGCCACCTCTAGTAGAGCATAGCTTCTTAAGAGAAAGAAATTTAGTGGAGTTTTTTTTTTTTTAATGTTACTTATTTATCTTAGGGAGAGAGAGCAAGAGGGGGAGAGCATGAATGAGCTGAGGGAGGAGTAGGGGGAGTAGAAGAGAGAATCTCAAGCATACTCCACACTGAGCACAGAGCCTGACATGGGGCTTGATCTCAGGACCCTGAGATCATGATGTGAGTCAAAGTCAAGAGTCAGTCACTTAACCAACTGAACCACCCAGGTGCCCTGAGAAAAATTTCTTATTTGTCCTTGGATTAACACACAGCACAGGGCTGGTACAACTGAGACATTTGATATTGAACAAAAAAATAATTTTAATGAACAGAAACTACTTTTAGGCAAGTCTTCCACCCTAATCTCCACAAATATTCCCAGCTATCAACTGGAGGGGACAAAAGCACCAACTCATGGAGCCAGCTGATCACCAACCAACCTTGGTTACCATGAGACCCAGTGCTAGATAAGGGGAATATGGGGCTCATAAGACCTGAATTATGACTCTGTTGCTTTAAATTAGTGGCCATGAGAAAGTCACCCCACTCTTTGGGCCTCCATATACTTATCTCAAATGGGCTAGAGGATCTTGGGGATACAAGTAATTAAGTGAAATAATAAAGTCCATCATATCACCTAGTTCACAGCAGGAGCACAGCAAAAATCATATACTCTATAAGTAGGAATCTTCTCTACTAAGAAATTCTAGAGCAGGGGAAGGATTCCTAACAAACGTCCCCCCTCCTTTTAAAAAATAACTAATATATTTTTGTGGGCTAGGTTATTTGAAATGAAGAATGCATGCTGGTATGCTACTTTAACTTTATAACTGATGTACTAAACCTGATTTTAATTGTTTAGAAATATGTCCTATATTAAGACTATTTACGACTTTCTTTAAAAAGGGACTTCTATGATCCAGGAATTTGAACAAAAAAGGACGTCATAAACATATAGTGGATGATTGAATGAATAAAAGACTCAATCAATCAATCAATGGAGCTAATGACAATTCCTGGAGAGTAGAGAAGGGTTTTTTCCACAGGAAGATATAAACACACTCAGTATCCCAGCAAAAGATACTGTTAGTACAGAAGGTTGAGGAAGACATTCTAGATAGTTCTTTTCAGTTTATATTTATGACTCTGGTTTATTATGATCTTGGTCTAGTCCCTAGCCAAGAAATTTGAATTGCAGTTGGAAGTTTTACTCCATGAGTCATTTTGCACATTTGGGGGATTACTTGCTTATGATTCCATCTACTTCACAAAGCCTGCATCAATTTATTTGGTCCTAACAGCTAAATAAGCCTGGCTTGAGAGTCAAGAGGCCTGGCACTGTCATTAACCAGCTGTGCAAAATTGTGCATTTTATGAACTTTTTAGATTCTTTGTATTCTTACCTTTGAAAATAGATGGTTAGACTTGACAATTATTAACATCCCTTCTGATTCTAAAATTAGAAGGTTATTCTACAAATTGCATCCCTTGGGGAGGTGAGAATACTAGGAAACTCAGAAAAGCTGAGTGGAGCTCCCGGCACCCTGCACGGGAAGGCAGGGTCTGCCACGTGTGGAGCCCCTGGACGGCAGGGTACAGCCCTTGCTATGGCCTGCTCTGGGTTCCAGGCCTCCTGCTCTAGCTTTGTGAACCCAAGAGCTCTTCCGCTTGATTTCTCGCTGTCCCTCTCACTCTGCCTCTTCTTTATACTCTCCCTACAATTTTTTCTCTCTCCTTTGCACCAGTTCTTATTCTGTTTTGTGAATTAAAACTGCCTCACAATTCCCTCTGTGTTCAGATCTCCAGTCTGAAGTTGGGATTTATACTGTCCCCTAGATCTGTTTTTCTTTTCTGAGCTGCTGACAGAAACAAAAATGGGCAAGAGCTCTAGCCAGGGCTGTGTAATGAATGAGGGATTAACAACAATTAGCCCTGAATATAGATGTATTCTAGAGTGTTCGGTGGAAGCTGAATGCTAGGGAGAGAGCTCTGACACTGTCTGTGTGGTAGGGAAACATTCTGAACTCTCAGCAGGAAAGCAACCCTGCAGCTTTAGTGCTAACGGGAGGAACTGCCAATGATAAAAACAAATCTTCAAAACCTAGAGCAATGAGAAAAAGTCTTCATCTGTCCTGTGACAGGAAGCACAGATGTCTCAATATACAAACATCCTACTCTTAGGGGGCAAATATTAGTCGAATGGAGCTCTCCTTGTCTTGAAAAATAATAATGTGTCTCCAGAAAGCTTCAGTGATTTGGTTGAGAAGACAAGGATATGATTAGAGATGAAAAGATATTTTAATTTGTCCTCTTTCTCTGAAATTAGGTCAAGCAAACTCTTAGATTCATGCTTTCTAGAATGTCTCTATGTTTCAAAAACTCCGTCTTCAATTTGTATTATTTTTACTTAACTTCATCCTGGGAGGAAAAAATAATCTGGAAGGGGCTCTAGCTCTTAACACAACACTTAGTAGCAAGTGCTTCTAAATGCCCATTGAACTAAGAGTCTGATGAAGACATGAAAATTGACTTATTTTACCAGAAAATAAATAGGAAAAAATCCAACAGAAACTCTTTACATATAAAACTGTACTGGCAGGGAGTCTGAAGTAAAAGCCCTCCCAGTTTGATGCATCAACATAAAAGCCCTCTGACTGATGAGGGACATTTCACTTAAAAAAGAATGAAATAATAATTTGAGTAGAGGCTGGGAAGGCTAAAGGGCAATTCTATTTCTCATGGTCACTTGAGAGGGAAAGAATCAGTCCAGCTTGGGCGATGCCACAGCCACCACAGCACCGGAGACCCTGCCTGTCATTTTCATTGATAATTATAAGACATACTACTTATTCCACAATACACTACCCAGTGGAAACAAGTCTTCACTTACCTTGTGCAGTGCGGATGTCGAAGGCTTATTATTCCTGCTCAATCAGCTTCAGCCAATGTGTAAATATTGAAGCAAGTCTAAGGAGCCAAGGAAAGGAATGATGATTACTACATTAATACTAATGAGTGGAATGGATTTGGGAATGTGTTTAGCTAATGTTGCTGCTGAAGGAAATGACTTAGAAAGGAGAAAGCGATCAACAAGAGATTATTGATTTAAAAAAAATGACCAAGATATAAAATCCACACGAGGTAAGAATCAAAGAGAAAAAGATATGATCCTAGAAAATGTGTATGTGTGTCTGTTGTAACGTTTAGTTCATTCAAAAGATTCTGTGTGGACTCTAGCAGCTACTACATGCCAATAAGAACAGTCCACACACAGCTCTCTTGTTCCTCTCTCTCGTTTGTAGCCTTTCTTGGTACATAAAACACAGATGTGTCATATACCCACAGCAAATGCACATTATTATCAACATATGCCCCGACTTCTACTGTAGTGGATGCCGAAGGATCCAGAAGAGAGTCTGTAAGGGTGGAATCTTGGGGAAGGGGAATATAGAAGAGAATATAATTGCAGCCATGTGAACTTATGAAGGTCATTTTTCCCTTGCACCTCATTAAATGTTGTAACACCATCCTTATCAAACCCACCCGATACTCAAACAAAAGCCATTTATTTGGAAGTGGACATCGTGCTTATTTATTTTAAGGGGTCTGCCCTATATCCAATGGTTGCAATAACTCTTTACCCCTCATTTTGGAATGCTCGCACTTCAAAAGAAATTAAATTTCTGGTGACAGTAAGGGAGGTTTAGAAATAGGCCATTCTCTAAATGTTTTTTTGTTTTGTTTTGTTTTGTTTTTTAAGTAAATATAACTCCCAAGCTCTGCCCAAGCTTTAGGAAGGTTTTGCCAGCAGCATTTCATTTTCCTCTACATTGCAGGCTTTTTGAGCCTGGCACTGAGCTCTGCTCCTGGCATTCAGAGCCGGTCAGTTTTCAGTGTCCCCGAAGGTCTATGCCTGAGTCAGAGATAGCGCTTCAAGTAAGTAGAAGCTCATACCCAGTGCTTCTCTTGGCAGACACAGGGAGGCAGTGCGGGAAAGCTTGGCTTCTGCAAGCCAGGAGAGAGACTATTGCTGCAGAGTTTACTTACCTTTTCCACTGCTAAAGGCCTCAGTCTCCTCAATTGCTTGTTTAACTTTTATATAACTAAGAATTCTTAAAGAAAAAGATCAGGTTACTTGACCAATGAAACTAATCCCTCAAAAAATTGTTTTGAATGATTGTGTGTTCAAGGGGCAATAATACTGTAAAAGCTATTAAAAGTAGCAATTATTTAAAGCAGTCTTAAATACACAATACATCCAATATCCAACACCCAATATGCATCACAGAGGCGTACCTTCAGTTTCCTTGACAATCCTGCCCTCTCAAGAGGATTTACAAAAGCACTTTAAAATACATAATCTCACTGACTTCTTCCACTAGTCCTTGACATTACAATAACCATGGACTTGTTTCCATTTCCTAGAGAAGGAAACTGAGCTTAGAGACCGCATGGCTTGAGAAGGTCACGTGGTAACCAGGGAGCAGTTAGCTGGTAAGCACTGAGTCAGGACTTCAGCCTATGTCTGACTCTGTCAAAGGTCATTCACTTTATCCTTCTCAATCAGATTTGCACAGATATCAGAAATCAGTTGTCTTCCAGACGGCCTCTCCTAAAATCCTTAAAGGGAACTGAATTAAGAGGTATTATCTTTCCTTTGTCCAGTGTAGTAAACAGGACATAAAGTTTAAAACGTTATAATCCCTATTTCAAGCATAATCCCGCATCTCACACCCAACTATTCAAACAATTTCTTCCTGCTTTCCTTCCCCAATTATTCTATGAAACCAGGCTTGCTTTTATTCTGCATTATGTTACCCTCATTCCCACAATTATTTTCTTCTCCTTTGCCCATATCTTGAACCTGTCAATGAGTTTTCAAAACTTGCATAGTGCTTCCCAAATCTACCTGTTCTCTCTACATTCCTGCTACCATCACCATAGATCTTATTTCCCTCTTTTTCTAGAACTGGAAGTTTCAAACACATGCCCTTATTTCCAGGTCTTCCCTGTTCTAATACATCTTGCATGGCACTTCCAGATTAACCGTTCTAAACTGCACTTGAATTAAATGGGTGCCCAGCTTCCAAACTTTCAGGAGGTCCCCTTAGCTTATTCAAAGGATATACAAACTCTTCCTCTAGGCAATTAGAAACACTACAAAATCTGATTTAACTTCACATTCTAAATGTAGCCCCTCTGTTTTCTCTCACTCAGGCTTTGCCCTTTCAAGCTTCTGTCTACATAAAGAAGTGTACTTTTTGCTTTGCTCATTTGTAATGAGTGCCCTTTGCACTATGCTTACATCTCCAAAGTTAGTATTCACCAGAACCTAATCAAACACTAGGTCCTTCATGAAGCCTCCCTGATTCACCTAGAGTCAAGTCATTTTTCTCCTTCAAACTCCCATGCACAGTCCAATGCAAAATTTTAAAAAATAGATTAAATGTAAAAAGTAGGTAAGTAGATAAATAAATAATAAAATAGATTACATATAAATAGCACAAAAATGAGAAACTTCCAAGGCACCTCTCATCAATTGTCTCTTGAATTATACATATTAATCTTCTGTCCCAGGTACAAGTGCATGAGAGAAAGTACCAGGTCTTTTTCTTTGAATTCACAGCAGCCCTATAACAGCTTTTACATATTTCGTATTTAGTAAGTGAGTGGATTAATGGAGAAAGGGTTGAGGATAAGTCAAAACTTTCCTGTTTTCCTCCCATATGTACTATCTATATGAATATATTCAATATTAAATATGCATATGTGTAATATTATTTAATATTCAATTGGATTTTCTATCACTCAATAAATTAAGTTTTCATATTTACTAATTGCATAATATGTCAGGCACTGTACTAGGTACTGTGGTAAACAAAACAAACATGTTCCAAAACACTACGGAAGATAGATAATAAACAAATTACTAATTCTTGAAGATAGTGATGGGACTATAAAAATGTGCAAAGCAGGTGCAGAGCTCAAGGAGAGGCTTTGAAGAAAATCTCAGGCTGGAGTTTAAGGGAAGTTTCTCAGGAGATAAGTAAAACTAGAAGATGAGAAAAGTGCCATTTGAAGGTCAGGCGAAAGTTCATTCTAGATGGAAGAACTGCAGGAATAAAGCCAACGGGTGGGCAAAAGCAGAGTGTTTTTTAGGAACTGAAGGAGAACAAACCCAGTTGGATCATAATGAATGAATGGAAAAGGTGGGCCAAAATTGGGTTGGACAAAGAAATAAGAACCAGACCCTGCTAAGGAAGTAGATTTTCTGTCAAGTCTGTGAGAAGCCATTAGAGAGGTCAAACAGTAGAATACTATGATCCATTTGTACATTTAGACCATTCTGGTAGCTGTGAAGATTAAAGAAAGGCAAGAGTAAAAGTGCAGTTTAGGGAAACCAGAAGGGGAACCATTGCAGGAGTCCAAGTGAGAAATGATGTGACTTAAGCTTGCACAGCAGTATGGTGGTGTGGGGGAGAGGACAGATATAACACAGCAACCACAGAGCTTGCTAAGTATAAGGCATAAAGGAAAGAAAAGAATCAAGGTCAATGCCCAGGTTTCTGGGCAATTCGGCAATCGTGTTACCATTTAGTAAAATAGGAAAGATCAAAAAGAAAGGTTTGAGGGAAAAAAATCCATTTGCTTAAACTTTAAAGCCATCTTAAATTATAATTATCCATGTGACAAATACTGGATGCATGTTTTTGAACAACTGCCATATGCTGGACACTACATTACATGCTAGAGTAAATCAGATAGATAGAACCCTTGCCCTTATAGTGCATGCCGTCTGGAGAAGAACACCAATGTCTTTAAACATTTTTTAAAAGTCAGATGGCAATAAATAAATAAATAAATAAATAAATAAATAAATAAATATCAGATGGCTTACAGGGTAGTGTGCAGGCATGCAGACTCTGTTGTTGGAGATTTTATATAATACAATAAATGTCACACTACTTTTAAAGATTCTTTCCATTGGATGTTTTGTTCATATTTGAAATACAAAATTTAGTTGCAATTTTGCAAACAAATCCTAGGAATCCATGGAAGTAGAAGTCCAAACTAAACACATAATAACCTCGGGAACTGCTGCTCAGTTTGCTTTCGTTTTGACTTTTAATGTCTCTTAACTTCAGCCCCAAGCATCCTCTTAGATAAGCAAGGCTGGAACATGGTCTGAAGTCATCATACCCAATCTCTGCTGCCATGGCTAGGCTTCTCTTTAAGGTGACCTCTTTGAAGAAAAAAATGAAGTGTACATACAGGTCATCCTACAGCCTCATCAAGAAGAGATTAGGCCAAAAAAAATAATCTCAAATTGTGAAACTTTTGAAAGTTAAATCCTGCTTTTCAGTCTGAATGGAACTTACATGTCCCAAAATTTTTCTCTATATACACCACTGTTTATGATCAAATCATTCAAAAGAATAGCCTATACAAGGTTAAAGGAAAATGCAGCTTCTTTTTAATGTTTTACCAAATCTTTCTCAGCATATCTGCAATAAAGTATATAATCAAATACATTACACAACCAGTAACTGACCATATCTGAAAAACTCAGACACTGAGCCCAAGTTACTAAAATATCCATAAATTAAAATTTGGCCAAGGATCTTTTTTCAGGATTGACTGACAATTTATTGATACCTTTCTTAAAATTCCTGTCTATGCCAGCCTAAAGTATCCTATTGTGAGAGTGATGATATTTTGCTTTAGTGTTTGTAACATTTGCCCACTTCAAAGGATTCCTTTTCTGCTGTAACATGCCTAGAATTGGGTTCATTAATTTTCTAAAAAATAGTTTACATGAAGTCACATTCTTATAGTCACCTTCCTAATGCCGAAAATCTTGTTTTCCTTAGAACATATAACTCTGATTTCTGCAGATGCCTGTCTTGGCATATTCTCCAACTGCTTTCACTGTTCGCTGAGCCCCGCCCAAGAAGCTCTGACCACATGTACTGACTAAATCACTATACTTCTTCTCTGGTAATATCAAATATATACAGTGGTCAGCTGTCTCCCTTTGATCTTCAGCTAGCACAGTGCTTTCTCCCTAGGTTGTCCTCTGTGGTTTGTTTTTGATATTTAAACAGTTTGGACATCTCTAAAAGTGGAGTGACACTGACACCAAGATAAGGTGCCAATCAATTTATTAAGTGATTTTGTACAAAAATGGCAAACTTAACATGACCCTAGAGCATGACTGATTCACCCAACAAGAAGTGTGAAGAAAGCCATTCATCTGTTCTTGCCCCTTCCAGCTGAGGACATCTATATGGAGCTCTTCTCGAGTTGGAGCTATCCAAACTCAACAGAATTTTTTTAATTTAAAAATTTTTAATTAATAAACATAAGTAATATCTTTATTTCTACATTTCTTTATTTAGTTGAATTATGAATGTAGAGTAGGTCATAGGGACCTGCTTCATGTCATTATGAGGGAGATTTTTTTCTCTTAAGATGAGACTTCAATACTTTGTTAGCCATCGCAATTACCAAACATGACAATTACAATAAATAATTTCCAATGAAGGAGAAATCAGTTATAAAAGGCAAATGTGTTTCATTCATCTCAAACTGATACATCCTGGGTAGCTTAGAGACAAACCCAGCCTAAGAGAACTAAATGTTTTTAAATTTTGCATTTCAAAACAAGATAGACAATGTCTATGTAAATAAGAACTATGGTTATCTTTATCCCTTATTCTACATGAATGGCAAAACAATAGATTACTTTGAAATTAAGATAATAAAAAATGACCTTTTGATAGCATTGCTCCTAACAATATAGCTAACTCAGAATGAATTGGCCTGACTGCCTCACAAGACCAATTTTACATAAAGTGGACTCCATCATCCCTGAGTAGTAAAGCCAAAGAGCAACCATAATTTAAAGCAGTTTGCCTATTGACCAGACACAGAAATAGACTGGGGGACAACTGACAGTTTAGACAGAATGCCACATTTAAGGGACAGATGAGAAAAAGAAATTACTAAACTACAAGGAATGATCATAGAAATAGTTGGAGAACATTATGTAATAAAAACCAATTGAAGTGGGAATTACAAGATGGCAGAGTCCAAGAAATGATAAGAATAATTCAATTATTATTGACCTCTATGCCCAGAGAATATGGATTATTCTGGTACCCAAGAAGAGACGTTTACAGGTCTGAAAGCATCCCATTATCATCTTCCAGATTGTACACAGCCTTCAGTTATGGGTTACATTGTTTATTTAAAAGATATGTTTAAGTCCTAACCCCCAGTACCTCAGAATATAACCTTATTGGGAAAGAGGGCTTTTGCAGGGCTAATCAAGTTTAAATGAGGTCATTAGGGTGGGCCTAAATCAAATATGACTGGTGTCTTACTAAAAAGGAGAAATTTGGATACAAAGACAGACAACTCACAGAGGGAAGACAATGTGACCAGCCACATGACTGGAGAGATCATTTACAAGCCACGGAATGCTAAGGACAGCTGGTAAACACCAGAAGCCAGAAGAGGCAAGAAAGGATTCTCTCCTACAGCCATCAGAGAGAGTGTGTGGTCCTTCTCACACCTTGATTTTGGTCTTCGAGCCTCCAGGACTGTAAGACAATAAAGTTCTATTGGTTTAGGCTACTGGTTTTTGATAGTGTTTTGGCAGCCCTAAGAACCTAATACACTCCTCACCCTGAAGTTGCACCATAGTGACAGCCATTTGACATCCACCAACACGATCCCCAGGAGGGAAGATTTATAGGCCAGAAAGATCTCATTGTATCAAGCTGCCCATAGCCTGGTCCTGACAGAGACACCTTTCTTGCAGAATGTCTTTTATGTTATATCTTCCTCCCCACTCTTGACTTGTCCACTCACTAGTGAATGCCCTAGAAATAAGGAGTAGGTGGGTGGTGAGTATGCATAAAACAGTGAACAAGGGAGGAAGCATCAGGGGCTTGAGGTTGGGACAGGAAGTTTGAACCATCCAACACTTATATAATCATTACTTCAACAGATATTTGCTAAGTACTTTTTATGTATTAGTCATTGTGCTAGATGCTTAAGGAAATAGCTCTGAATAAGACAGACAAAGAAACTACCCTTGTGGAGTTTATGTTCTAGCCTGATTGCACTCAATCTCATACAAATAAATGTTTATTAAACACGTCAATCAAGAGAGTTTAATCCTGCTTACACCAAGCTTTGAAAGAGCTGGATTCCTCATGTAGTTTGGATTTGAAACTACTTTTCAGTTAATATTCATCTTCTGTAGACATTTTGGTTTAAATAAGCTAATTAATAGTTTTTCAAGGCCTGCCCTGGAAGGGTAAGCTAATACGGCCCCCTCCAATGAGTGTGCATGGATGTGCATGTGCATGTCGGGTAGGGGCTAGGAATAGAAACATAAATTATGTTGCTAATACTTATATGCGCAGCTGGCATTTCTATTGTCCTGTCTCTTATGACAGTGCCCTCCTCTGGAAGCTGTTAGGATAAGAGCTGCTAATGTCGGCTATGCCACACAAAGGTGATAGCGAATTGATGAGCCTGTAAAGAGATTCGGAGGCGAATAGGGAAATGCATTGTTAATGCTATTAAATATTACTTAGCCTACAGCAAGCTGCATGTTCAACAGTTTAAACTTTAATTGCTAGCTGATGCAGAAACAAGCCTGGATATATGTAAATCCTATTGAAAGCTAATATCATTTTGGCTGCTCAGATGGATTAGCAGCCACTACAATTAGCAGCATGTGCAGCTAATGATATTAGGGGAGAATCCATCATGCAGCAGGCTGGGCCTTTAAATCTGAAAAGTTCAGGCTCTTCTCCCCACAGAAACCTCATAGTGGGAAGTCTTGCCAAATGATGCAGCAGGCTCCAGGGGTGAGCCTAGCAGCATACAGAACACAAATGACTGACTCCAGTATCACCTTGAATTGTTCTTCCTTACGCCCTTTCTTAGATATTCCAGCTAAGCATGTTATGGCCAGTGCCCCCTCTTCCCCACTCTCCAGGGAGTGACACTAGATCACTGAGTAGAAACAAACAAAAAAATCTCTCTTCAGTTTCTGAACTTATGACTCGCTCTGGCTATGGTGGTTGTGGTAGAAGGAGAAAGAGCAGAGATCTTTCTCACATGTAGCACCATTGGAAGCAGGTTGTCATCTGAATCACTTACTAAAATGCTTATAATGACATAAGAGAGGAGCTCCAGTGAAAATAATTCTCATTTTAAACCTTCCTACTTTAGAGTAATTTATGAAAATGAAAACTGTCATATTTTGACAAATTTCAAATTTGTCAAATTTCTGTATCTTTTCTATAAAAATAAACTTCATAATGCCTTTTGATGTCACCAACTATATGGAATATGACAGGGTAGTAACCCTTCCAATTCTAAAGATTATTTTCTGGCCCTGATAAATATTAAAGTCAAAGTACTTCAAGGAAAGATTGTCCTTTATTAGTAAAATTTCTAAAATATGAAAGGTTGTAGTTTTATTAACCCCGTTGCTAAAAAATTATTATAGTTAGTTACAATAGGATAGCACATACCACAATTAAGCTAAAATGGCTACTTACAAATAATTTTAGATAATCTAATTTTGAAAAGAGAACTATTTCATAATCAAAACTCTAAATACTAACATAAGGAACCAATAATACCTTGATCTGTAAGACTATTTATTTTAGATAGATTCATCAATGATTATAAACTCTAATTTTTAACTGAATAATAACTATGTTTAAATACAAATTCTGAATGTATCTGGTAAGTATCAATTAGGAAAGTCTTAACTTATTAATATTACATGAACAGTAATTATTAGTTTTTTTTTAAGTTATAATAAACCGAATGTTTAGGAAGATGAAGGCTTAACAATTGCGTATATAATTACAATTTTGTGAAAACATCTACTGTGGCTTACCTTTTTATCAAGACTACAGGATGTGATTAAACTCTCAGTGTATTTTTCACAAGAAGTTATGTTACAAGACGATGATGAACAAAAGTCAAAGAAAATACAGGTTAGGCTATTCTTTTCATTTCCCATCATTTTAAAGAAAGTTTTGCCAATTTTGCTCATATTGGATTTGTCCTATAGGGATCTCACCTTAGCATGGACAGCAGGCCTAAATGAATCACTGTTAGTACAGAATGGAGATGATTTGTTGTCATAAGCAATCCCTTCATGTTACTCTGAGAGAGCTACACTCAATAGAGGTTCAAACACATTCAATCTAATGGAAACTTCCATCTCACTACATGCACTTCTCAATTTTTTATACTGAGATGACTTTGAGTTCTGTAGGACTCAAGCAAAATGACAGCATTTTCCATTAATACAGTCTTTCACAATAAATTTATTAATACCAAAACTTTCCTCTCACCAGCCCTTTCTCTATTCTGCACTGTTTAGAAGCCTGTCTTTACTCTTTCATGAAGCAGAATGGGGTTCTAAGATGCGTGAGATGTCAGGTCAGAGGAATGATTTGATGACAACCTTCCACACTTGAAAAGTGAAAACAGCAATCAAAAGGAGTTACATTCATTTGTTCTTAAATTTAGCAGACATTCATAAGAGGACCTACTGAGTGCCAAACACTGATATAAACATACCTAAGGGATTGCCTCTACCTTCAAGAAATTTATAGCTTAGTGTGAGAGAGACACAGCATAAGTCTAACCTGGATAGAAATATTCATAGGCTCAATGGACACAAACAACTTAGATTGGAAGTGGTCAGAGTCTAAAAAAAAAGTTTAGTTCCAAAGAATTGATGGTGAGTATTAGAATATATAGTGTGGGTATCAAGAAGGATTGCAAGGTGTTTTTAAGAATAAAGTTTTAGAATGCATAGAGCTTGAATTATATATATATATATATATATATATATATATATATATATATATATATATCAAGTTCATCTGAAGCTTCCAAGAGAGTCGAGTCTAGGAACACCACACCAACTTGGTAACTCTGGTCTTCTGCTGTGACCTTTTGCTGTCTGGCACAGAAGATGTGTTCCCTGCTCCACTGCTCAGCTCTAGTTTCTGCAAACATCAACACCTTTCTGACTCTTCTCAGAGGTCCCTCAACATTATACCCAAGTTTACCTTCACATCTTGTGCTCTTCACCAATCAGCTCATTACTCATGACTATAAATGATTTGGCTCAGGAATGTTGTGTAGTAAAATAACCAGAGAATAGATTATTTCTTTTCATCTCCCTCGTCTGACAAAAACTTAAACGCAAAATATCTTGAATCCTGCCACCAACCAATTCTGTCTAAAACTGTAAGCTGAGGAGGGAAAAGGTGCTTACTTAACTTTACCAGGATGTCTATTTATGGGTAGTGCACAGGTATAGGAGGATGTTTAAAAATAAAGGTAATGAATGATTATTTCAGAAGGCTCATGTTTAGTACATACTTGGAGTAATTATTCCAGACATAAGCCTTGAATGTAATCAGTTTTTGAAATGAAACCTCCAACATCTGAAATCCAACATATCCAAGACCCATTTCCTTCTTTTAAATTTGTTTCTCTTCCTATTCTTTCCAGTTTAGTATCACACTCCACTTGGTCAAATACACTAGATTACTACTCTTCCTTTGACTTCTTTCCACACCATTCTGTCAAATTGGTCAACAAACCATTTTCTCTTTCCAACATCTCTAAATGCCTTTCTCTCCCTTTGTTTCCCACTGCTGCTACTACCTTAGTTGTATTAGTTGGCATCTCTCATCTGCACTATCAGCAGTGGTCTTCTAAAAGGTCTCTTGCCTCCAGCCTTAACTTCTCCCCCCTTCACCTTTCACACAACCAGCAGCATTCTCTTCCCAAATGTGCTGTTGCTTAAAAACCTTATGATCTAAACTGTAGAATGTGAAATCCTTGGGATGGTATTCAAGCCATTTTCCAATTTGGAACCAAGAAGTATTTTAGGCTCATCTTTCTCCCATTCTCACGATGAATATGTGAGTCTAAGCTCCAGCCAAGCTGGACTGCTGCAGGTAGATTGAGAACTTTCATACTTCCATGTCTTTATTTATTCTGGAGTGCCACTGCATCTGTGTTATCCCACACACTTAAACTTGGTGAAATATCATCTCTCTGGGCCTCCTCAATATGATCTCCTCTCCAAAGCCTTCCCTAGTTCCTTAGACTACTCATTAAATATCTCTTAGGGATGCCTGGGTGGCTCAGCAGTTGAGCATTTGCCTCTGGCTCAAGGTGTGATCCCAGAATCCGGGATCGAGTCCTGCATTGGGCTCCTTGCAGGAGCCTGCTTCTCCCTCTGCCTATGTCTCTGCCTCTTTTTCTCTCTCTGTGTGTGCCTCTCATGGATGAATAAATAAATTTAAAAAAAAAAAACTCTTACAACACAGACCCCAAAACATCCAACAGGCAAAATGCAAATGCTTTATAACTTTTTTCCTTCAAAAATGTTTAGTGAGAACCAGCTATGTACTAGTATTGTAATAGGTGCTAGGAATACAGAGGTGAGCAAGACAAGTAAGACAAGTAAGATTAGTTTCATGGGATTTCAATTTTAGTGGAGAAAATTTAAAAACAGGCGTAAATAAATGAACCCAGATAAATGAGCAGAGCAATATGCTAGAGCAACTGGGTAGATGAAGCATAATTTTTTATTAGTTGTCAAGGGAAAGCTTCTTTGGGGGGCGCTATCTGAGCTGGGACCCAAATAGTAAGACAATGTATTTTAATATTACTTTTGGTTTTTTGCTTTGAATGAGTGCTAGTACAGAACATTTTAGAGAAAAAAAAATGAGGGACGCCTGGGTGGCTCAGTGGTTGAGCCTCTGTCTTTGGCTCAAGGCGTGATCCAGGAGTCCCAGGATCGAGTCCTGGAGTGTCAGGACCGAGTCCCACATTGGGCTTCCTGCATGGAGCCTGCTTCTCCCTCTGCCTATATCTCTGCCTCTCTCTGTGTGTGTGTGTGTGTCTGTGTGTCTCATGAATAAATAAATAAAATCTTTTTAAAAAATGAGCATCCATCATTTAAAGATCTTGTGCTTTTTTCAAAGAACATTCTGGGAACAACAACAATAACAAAACAACCTAATTTTACCTATTGTTCCATAGTAAGCCAACCCATAATTCAGTGTCTTAAAACAGCAATGACTTACTTCTCATGAGTGTGTGGGCCAGTAAGGGTTTGAATGACCTAGGCTGGGCTTTGCTGGAGAAGGTTAACTCCATGTTTCTCTCACCCTCTTCTCCCCATGGAAATGGCAGAGATACAAGAACAAGCAAGCCTCATGGTGCAAGTGCTTTAAATAAATTTATTTGCAACACATCTGCTAGTATCTTGTCGGCAAAAGTAAGCCACATGGCCAAACCCAGAGATGAGGTTGAAGGACATGATAAAGATGTATACCATAAGGCATGGAAACAGGAATGGGAGGAAAATTTCGCTAGAGTAGCAAATAACCTACCTGGATTCTAGTACTGTCTTTGCCACCAAAGGTATCATTTTAGGCATGTCACTTGCTCCCTCTGGGTCTTAGTATCTTTATGTGTAAAAGTCAATAACTTGGCTCAATAATTCCTAGATCTCTTTGAAGCTCTAGGTTTCCCAAGATCTTTTAATTTTGGAAGGCTAGATGGCATTTAGAGCAACTATGCAAATAAAAACCCCAATCTGTTATGGAAAGAATTAAAATCTATCATTAGCTCTTATCAATGCTTCAAAATACAGTGTTGACCTTAGTGACGCTGCTGAGTTGTAAAGGTTACAAAGGTGAAAAGGGGAACAACAACAGGAGTGGACAGCAAGAAGATCACAGCTCATTTATGGATTCCCACCTGGACTACTTTTCAACCCTTACAAGAGGATGGTTGAGCACCCAGAAAAGTGTAATGGTTAGGAACCTGGGTCCTGGAATGAGTATAAAGATGCTTGGGTGGGAATCATTCAGCTGTCTCATTTTCAGTGTCTCAGTTTTCTCATTTTTAATAAGATGACAACAAAAGTATATACACCATAGTACTGATGCTGCATATAAAGTTTAGGAACAGTACCTGGACCACAGTGCTCAGTAAATATCAGCTATATGTATTACTTGCTTAAGCTAAGTATAATGTATATATGCATATATGTATATGTATACATATGTATACATATGCATATATGTGTATATATGTATATATAATGTATATATTATGCATATATATGCATATATATGTGCATGTATACTGTGTAGAGTGTGTGTAAAGTACATACATGTATACATTACATACACGTATACATTTAAATGTAAAAGTGTACATGAGCTCCTATTGTCTTAAATGCAACCCACTTCACTCTTTCTAGATTCTATAGATATTTGCACTTTCAAACTCTACTTTAGAAAATTTTCAGATCTTCTGCAGTTTCTCTAGAGGAGCACTGGACTCTGAATATGAACCTACTACAGACTGGTCAGTAATCTTCTCAATGGTTCTTCTAGCAAGTGAAGCAAACTCAGAAGAATATATTCCAATTTTTTTAATGCCTAGAAAAAGAAGCAGCAGCCCTTTTTTCCCCCTTACTGTAGGCTTTTAGGCATCTCGATTATGAAATATGGCTGCAACATTCTTTTAAATCCTTTTAAGTAGCAGTCATCTGCCTCTCCCCCTCCCATTCACCCCCCCTCCCTGATACTATTAAGCCCTTCACAGGTATCAATCGTAGGGAAGTAGGAAGAACTGCACTTTAAAAGGATTTTAAATAATGTCTCCAAGAAATATAGCAGCAGATTGTTTAATAGGGATTATCAGCCAAGAGTGTGCTAGAAGGGGGGAGGGTTCTCTTTTAAAAGGTCTTTAAATAATGTAAGTGTACTTCTTGGCAACATTACTCAGAGCCATTTAAAGAGCAGATATCTCTGCTGCACCTCTCCACAATCAGGAGTGTGCACTGGCAAAAGAGACATGAGAGAGACACATAGTGATGATGTTGCCACACCCTTGACACTGTCGTGACACAAAGATTGTAAATTTTATCCCAAACATTGAGAGTACCAAAGACTTGCTTAGTAAAGAGATCCTCTCTCTTTCCAGGAGTCAAGGTCAAATAACCCCAGAGAATATTTGAACATTTGCTCAATGATCTTTGTGGGGGAAATATATTTTTATGTGTTTTCTAGAGGTTCTTGAGAAAGGGGCTGTTGCTCTATTTTCTCTTCTCCTTCACGCCTTCATAAAACCAAACATAAGGTCTAAAATCATCACAATTTAAACAGTACACTCTCTTGTTCCAACCACTCCATCTCCAACTCCCTCCCAGTCTGGCCTTATTAATACCTTTAGGATGAGTAGAAGAGGAAGGGGTGTGGCATGGGACTTTGTTGTGGAGACAGAAAATCTGAGTTTAAAATCTGGTTCTGCCACTACTGGTGACTTTAGGAAAATGTTACTTCTTCACCCTGGGCCTGAGTCTTCTCATCTGCAAAACAGGGTTAAACCATTCTTGCTTCTAGCATTACTACTAGAGTTCAATAGAATCAAAGAATGGAAAACACTAGGCTCGATGCCCAGTACATTCTAAGTGCTCAATACTCAGGGTGCTCTGACTTAAAAACCATGATTTTCTGAGTGTGACTTTAGTTGTTTAGGGTACAGACTGCCTTAATATATATGCCTTGGATAGCCCAAGAGTTGCATCTGATACACAGCTGGTACTAAGGGTATTTTAAGGATCATTTTTAGGATGATTGTATGTTGTCTGAGATCTGGGAATCAAGCAGAGCCTTCCTTTTGAGATGGAGATTTCCATCTCCTTTTGAGATGGAGATTTCCATCCCTTATACCATTTGTACAAATTACAATGGAAGGAAATTACAGGAAAATGATTTCTTTCCCTGTTTCAGAGACCTAACATAAAGCAGGGAAGACTGCTCAAAGATTCACTATCTTCCTTTACAGCCCAGAAAAGTTTCAAAAGTGAGAAATACTTTTATCCAGTGGACCCATACACCTTACATTCTTGGAAAATTGTGAAATGTTAGGGCCAGGATCAAAGAATATCTCCAAAAAAGGACATTGAGCTGACAGGTGAGTGGAAATAATGCATCTCAAATGATGTGAGGGAAAATGATGTTCTTCTAGCATTCAGACAGTGGAACAGGTCTTGTGTCATTGACCACAATGACAGAAAATCAAACTGAACCCCATTAAAGGAAAAAAGCCATCTATTTTAGTTAGCCCAGCAGGCACCTGAAAGCTCCTCTCAGTATGAAAAAATGGAAGGGCACTTGAGAAGATGGAGGTCTCAGTTCTAATGACTATGTTTGCACCTCCTGGAGAGGATGGATCTCTCTTTTAAATATGAAGGATTGATTTTGAAAATACTCTTCTCTGCTGTGTTAGTTCTTTTTCTGCCTTTCAATGACAAGAGGACATGATTAGGTGAGGACCTTTTCAGTTAACGGAGATGAACCAAAACAAGGAAACCATTTTTTAACAACAAAAAGCTGGCAGGGCATTATTTGTTCTAACACTTTAATTCCCGTGTATTAAACAACAGTGCCTCAACAGGAGAAATATAAGACAGAGCATCAGAGAAATAGGAAAAAAAGATGCTTTGAGATTTTCTTAAAGCACTTCAAAGAACTCTGCACATTATCATTGCTACCTGGTAAGAAAAGGTAGAAATTATCTTTTTTCCAATTGGGATTCCAGTATCTTGATTTTTCTAATCATCACCTATTGATAGAAATACAGATTGACTCTTTGGCCCTTATGAAATAAAGCAAAAGTCCAAAGCAACTACCCAGATAACAAAAGGCCCCCTCACCCAAATTCTGACTTCGGCTATGCTGCAGGATGTATATAGAGAACTTTTAAAATTTTCAAAATCAATTTCCATGAATACTTCCCCATTGGCTCCACCATGGTAAATGGCAGTTTTTCCAAGCCATGGGCCCCAGTCATCATTATTATTATTATATTATTATTATATTATTATTATATTATTGTTAATAGTGCTTTACAAGCTAAAATGGAAAGGGTTACATTTACATACCCTTAAGCACAGTATGTGAAACACATTTTCCTAGACATATCTTGATTTCAATGTATTTCTTAACTTCTTAATAGAGTTCCAATAACTCACAAACCAACTTAAGACAATAAGTATCTTAATGATTTTCCCCAACTAGACAGTCTTTCAGGACTTTTAAGTCATGTTCTGGGTAATGCTTTACCTGCCTACTCATCCCTTATACTTGAATTTGACTTTCCAGCTGAATACAAATATGTAACCAGTGCCATGGAGCAAAGCAAAGATACACATTTGTCTCCTAAAAACAAGGTAAGGAACCATTCCCTTGAGTGTCAGACCTCAGAGCCTAGCTTCACCTAGGACCAAAGAAGGGGGTGGTAGGCAATATTTCTTTGGTAGTAAAATATAACTGTTCTCGTTTTTTTAAAGGCTTATTCGTTCATTCATTCATTCATTTTAAAGAGAGAGCACATGAATTGGGAGGAGGGGCAAAAGGAGAGAGAGAAAAAGAATCTTCAAGCAGACTCCCTGCTAAGTACAGAGCCTGATGCTGGGGCTCCATCCCAGGACCCTTAAGATCATGATCTGAGCAGAAGTCAAGAGTTGGCTGCTCAACCAACTAAGCCACCCAGGTACCCCATGTGTGACTGATTTTAGAGCGCTGAGTTAGGTGTTGAGAAAGAGGGAGGGAGTTATGGTTACAGAGAGTGACTTCAGAAGGTTCTACCACAATTCAAGAATGACAAGGTAAAATCCAGCTTCTGAGTCCCAGTGTACTTGGAAAAAAGAGTAGAATTTCACAATAAAAGAGAAAAAGAATGCACTCATTATAGTTAAAAAATCTTTTGGGGTCAATGTTGAGTTAAACCCAATGACTCATTGAAATACTGGCAAGTTCCTTCCATTGGCATTGATGCTTTAAACAGAGATGGGACATTTGAAAGGTAGCAAATATGATTTGCCTGCAACAGACAAGCTGCAACACTTGCCTCACCCAGCTTGGTCGTTGTGTTGATTCCAAAGCATACGAGGAGGGTAGGTCTATGGCTTAAAACATCCCCATGGCGTCTGGATGATTAACTCAGCAGCTTGAGCTATTCCAAATGTTGCTCTCTTGTCGGAGAAAAAGAATAAATACATTGGGTGTGAGTGATGGCCAGCGAGGGAAAGCTGGAATGTTTGCTCAGCCTCAGTGTTTTGCGAGTCGAACAGCTTTCCAAAGCCACTTTTTTACCCCTCTCCAGATGTTCCTAAGGAAGATGCAAATGAGCATATTTTAATGTTGCAAAACTGTCAAATCCTGTCCAAGGAACCTAACAGAATGTCATCAAGGCCAGCAGGTCTCCTTTCTGATGGGGAATGTCTGTATTGCTATCAATCACATAATCAGGGGGCTCCTAACAAAATATATGCTGTTTTCCTCCTCCAGAACTAGACATTTCTCAGATATTCTCATGCACACTATCTTAAATTATTTAATTTTCTCATAATACTAGCTCACAAGTGTCATCCCATAATATAGCCAACTGATGAGACATTATTTCACTGTATTACCTGTGATATTTATGGGTGACTCCACAGATGAGTAGCCTGAGGAATAGAGAATGTAAGTACACTGGTCCAGCATCTCCCCTGATTGAATAGAAACAAGTATAAAAACCACATTTCCCCTTCAGTTTTCCCTCAAGCCATAATTAGTTAGTTTTGGTTGTTTGTTTTCTTCCCAGGTTACACAATTTTTAAGGTGTTAATAGCATCACAAGGTCTCAGTTCTGAGTATAGCAAATGAGAGTTCAGAGATTCTCTGTTGATCTCCTGGCAGAGAGAAAGGGCACTGTAGGGTCTGTGCCCAACCCTGATTCATCCTATCCAATGAGAGCATCTGTCCCAGTTTGGATTAGCCAGAATTGAAATTTGAGAATATTTGAAAAGGCTCAACTAGAGGAAGGCCTCAGAATTTTGGCTAATAAAAGAATTCTGTGGATGTCAGAAAGAGAAAAGAAGAGAACAAATCTAGAGAGAAAGGGATAACAGAAAAGGAACAATTCCTACAGCATATATAAGCTATGACTCTGCAATGCCAAAAAGCTGATTAAAAGGGAAAAACTTATTCCTCTAAATATTTACAAATATCTTCATCACCATATCATTTAGGAAATATGAAATTTGACTAAACTGTCCAAGTTTCATCAGATTCTATAGCTTAATATTAAGCCTGTGTAAAATGTCCAAAATGAAAAAGAAATCCATCAAATATCTGGTTTACCTGAAAATACACATTATAGTTAGTGAACCAATATAGTATTACTTAAAGTCCACAGTTTACTTAGTTTTTACCTAATATCCTTTTCTTGTGTGTGTTCCAGGAGCCCATTCAGGATACCACATTACATTTAGTCTCCTCAGACACCTCTCTGCTGTGACATTTTCTCAGACTTTCCTTGTTTTTGATGATTTGAAATTTTGAAGAATATTGTATTTTGTAGGATGCCTCGCTATTGGAATTTGTCTCATGTTTGTCATGTGATAACACTGGAGTTATGGAAATTTAAGGAGATCTTAAAGTTCTCATCCCAAGAAAAAATATTTGTAAATATGTGAGGTGATAGATATTAACTAAACTCATTGCAGTGATTACTCACTATATATATAGCCATACATAAATGTATATATATTCACATACATATATAAAATCACATATATGTGGATATGTAGATTTTATTTATTTATTCATGAGAGACACACAGAGAGAGGCAGAGACATAGGCAGAGGGAGAAGTAGGTTCCCTACGGGGAGCCTGATGCAGGACTCGATCCCAGGACCCCAGGATCATGCCCTGAGCCAAAGGCAGATGCTCAACCACTGAGCCACCCAGGCATCCCACATGTATATATGCATATATAATGCATACATATAATCATTATATATGAATATATATAATCATTATATTGTATATCTTAAACTAATACAAGGTTATATATCAATTATAGCTCAATAGAATCAGAGGGGTATTTATGGGTTATTCATGGAAGACCACAGAGATACAGTGCCATTGTCATATCAAGGGTTCATATTTTGTTTTGTTTTGTTTTGTTTTTTTGACAAGACAGAAGGAAGAATGACCTTTATTTACTTATTTTTCTTTTTAAAATTTTAATTCTATTTTTTATAGGAGTTCAATTTGCCAACATATAACATAACACCCAGTGCTCATCCCACCAAGTGCCCCCCTCAGTGCCCATCACCCAGTCACCCCAAGCCCCTGCCCACTTCCCCTTCCACTACCCCTTGTTCATTTCCCAGAATTAGGTGTCTCTCATGTTTTGTCAAAGGGTACATGTTAACAACATGATTTATGGTTATTGCTATCAGCCTTGGTCACTTGATTAAGGTTGTGTTTGTCAGGTTTCTCTCTGTAAAGTTACTCTTTTTCTGCCTTTTTCTAGTGTATATTTTTGGAAGTAAGTCACTATGTGCAGCCTTAAACCAAATTTGGAGTCCTTCTTCATCCTTCAGAGATTTCTCTCTTCTTTTTCATGTATTAATTTGTTGAATCCTTTACATCACCATAAACACATGGATATTTCTTTTATATTTCAGGTTGTAATCCTGTCCTATATTTATTTTGTTGCTCAAATCATTACACCTTTGACTGTTAGGTATTATTTCAGTTGGTTCCTGGGCAACTTTGATATACCCTGATCAATGTGTGGGGTCTTTGTTTTTTTCTTTCCATCTTTCCCTTTTTCTCTTTCTTTCCTTTCTTGCCTTTCCTTTCTTTTCTTTCTTTCTTTCTTTCTTTCTTTCTTTCTTTCTTTCTTTCTTTCTTCTTTCTTTCTTTCTTTCTTTCTTTCTTTCTTTTCCTTTCTTCTTTCTTTTTTATTTCTGAATGCTTCCCTACTTTCTGACACTACAAGGTGCTCTAGGCTCATCTTTTAGATATCTTTTTGCAATCACAGAATCAGTCATTTCTCCAAGAAACCTTTACCTCTTTTCTCAGACAACAGTATTGCAAACCAATATTTAGGTACTAGATGTGTTTCTTGCTCCTGTAATACCATTTCTTTTAGGCCATCTCATCTAACACAGCAAAGATATATGCTTTTGTACTAACTCATGTATATACACAAATCTGTAAGTATTTCTATATGTAACCATCTATATTATCTCATCACATGGGCTATTAGGGATGCTAATAATGTGGCAGCTTGCCCCCACCACCACCCCCCACCACCAAGCAAAAAAAAGGGAGAAAGAGCAAGATGGAAGCTACAGCATCTTTTAAACTAATCTTAGAAGTTTCATACCATCTGTTGTCTGTGTGCTAGTGATCATACAGACCTACCTTAGTACAGTGTGAGAGGGAACTTGAAAAGACTATGAAGACCAGGAAGCAGAAATCACTGGGAGCGGTCTTGAAGGCCAACCTCCATGGTGTGAGACCATTTCCCAATCTCTCATTCTCATTGATATTTGCCAGATACCTACAAGATGCCTAAAGCTGTAGTAGAAATAAAGGAATTAGGAACACTGGTCAAACTGGAGAATGCAACACCATACAATTTCTTTAACATCAGATGAGATGATGAAGGATGAGAAGAGGACAAAACGTATACAACCACAGTTTTACACAGTGAACTAAACTTATTACCTTGTGTAATATTCTTTTTTTAAAAAAAAGATTTTATCTTTTCATGAAAAACACAGAGAGAGAGAGAGAGAGGCAAAGGGAGAAGTAGGCTTCCCACAAGGAGCCCAATGCAGGATTTGATCCCAGACCCCAAGATCACGCCGTGAGCTAAAGGCAGATGCTCAACTGCTGAGCCATCCAGGCATCCCACCTTGTGTAATATTCTTAAATAACCCTGTGTTCATCCATCCAACTGAGACAGTATCTCTTCATTACCCACTAAATAAAAAATCAAATTTTGACCTCTTACCATCTTATTATTTCCAAACACATATGATAATAACATTAACAAAAAAAGGGGGGGTTGAAGTTCTTCAATATAAAGAAGGAGGCAACAATGACCAAGACCAGGAATAGGGTGTTACTATAGAAGATGGAAAATGTTGTAGCTTCATAATCAGCAACTTCATTCTTCCACAAAACTCTTTCATCTTTTTCCTTTTGAGACATCTTTTTGTTATCAGCTTCAGAGAGTTTTCAAGTCACTTCTTTGGAAATAGCATCCTCCCTCTTCTGTGCTACTCTGGGGCAAGATCCTGAACATGAGAGCTTCAGTCCCCATGGACTCAGGAGCTGGCAGGTTGGACGTGTTAAATGAAAGATAAATTGAACCTGGTATTTCCAACTCTCATCTATTTCCACACAGATCCTTCTTACTTCCTCCTCTTGCTTATTTCCAAACTCCTACTCCAATAGAAAGAAACTTGGCTCCACCATCTGCCACCTATTTACTTAATTGTTCTAATCCAGTATACATGTATAGCAGTATCAGAATTGTGGCAGTAGCAGAATCTCTTGTGGGAAACAACTTCATCAACTTCAGTGTCATGCTATGGATTTTTCCTTTCTCTTCACTCTTTCAGACTTCACTCATTTCCAAAGATACTTAAGTCAGCCCTTTATCCCTATCCTCTTCAGTGAGTTTGCATCATACATTTGTAACACGGTTATATGTTCTTGTCAGTATCTACATTCTTTCCTGAGATCCTCTAACCTTCTAAATAACTTTTTAAAAATTGTCCCCAAGGCTCAAGGTAGTGGTAGCACTTCCCTTTAATACCAAGGAGGCAGCCCTGATGATCTCTGAATCACCTTTGGGGTCAGTCTTCTTTTTTGAGGAATGGTGCAGATGACTAGCTCTATTCCCATCCTGTTCTCTTTGGTCCAAACTGGCAGTGTCTCTGTTGGTATAATCCCATCTCTATTCCTGGCTTCTGTGGGGATGACTAGATGATTAGATCTGTGGTTCACATCAATATTAATCTCCTTATCAAATGATTGTTCAGCCACATCCTTAGTGTTTTCTTCAGAGTGTACTTTCTCATTTTTTGCAATAAGGATAGGCTGAGCACTTTCAGGTTTCCTAATTCTAATTCCTTAACAATTCCTTCAACTTATCTCTCTCTTCTCAAAATTTTCTGTAAGCATTAAAGAGAAACCTACCCACTCCTTCAACACTTTGCTTAGAATCTCCTCAGTGAGAGGACACCTGGTTAAGCATCTGATTCTTGGTTTGGGCTCAGGTCATGATCTCAGGATCCTGGAATCAAGCCCTACATTGGGCTCTACACTCAGCACAGGATCTACTTGTCCCTCTTCCTTCCCCTCTGGTCGTTCCTTCACTTGCACATCCACTCTCCCTTACTCTCTCTCACATAAAAATAAAATAAATAAAATAAATAAAATAAAATAAAATAAAAATCTCCTCAACTATAAGAGACTCTTAACTACAGAGGTCAAACAGGATTGATGGAGGGAGATGGGCAGGGGATAGACTAAATGGGTGATGGGTATTAAGGGGAGCACTTGCTATGATGAATGCTGGATGTTAAACTTAAGTGATGAACCACTATATTCTAAACCTGAAACCAATTTTGCCATATATGTTAAATAACTAGAGTTTAAATAAAAAATTGAAATCAAAAGAAAAAAAAGAAGGAAAGAAAAATCTCCTCAGCTAAATACTAAAACAACACAATTCAGGCAAGTTCTTTGCCATTTTATAACAAGTATTACCTTTCCTCCAGTTTCCAATGATATGTTCCTCATTCTACCAGAGTAACCTTTAACATTCATATTCCTGCAAACATTCTGTTCATGATGATATATGTATTCCTTAATAAAGGCTTTCTCTCTAGCTCTCCTCTTTTTCACCATTTAACTTCCATACTTCTCATTTAACCTCCATATTTCTACCAAAGCTCCCTTCATGACATTCTAGGCTTTTTCTAGCATGTATCTCAAAACTCTTCCAGCCTCTCCACATTACCCAGTTTCAATGTTGCTTCCATATTTTTAGGTATTTGTTATAGCAGAAGCCCACTTCTTGTACCAAGTCTTGTAATGGTCTGCTTGGGCTGCCATAACAAAATACCATAGATTGCATGGCTCAAACAAGAGAAATTTGTTTTCTCACAGTTTTGGACACTGAAAGGTCAAAGATCAAGGTTCTTGCAGAATTCAGGTTCTGATGAGAGCTCACTTTCTGTCTTGTAAATGGCCATCATCTTGTTCTGTCCTCACATGATTCTCCTTAGTGTGTACACAGAAAGATTTCTCTCTTTTCCTCTTCTTATAGTGCCACCAATCCTGGAATATGGTGCCACCCTTGTAAAACCATTTAACCTTAATTACGTCCTAAAGGCTCTCTCCCTAAATTTAGGCACATTGGTGGCTTAAGCCTCAACATATGAACTTGAGGGGGAAGGACACAACGCAGCCCATAATAGTACAGATTAAAGTTAATTCTTTGTGCTATATACTTTTATGGATTTGGACAGATTGCAATATCTTATATTCACAACTACACTATTATGCAGAATAATTTCCCTGTCCTAAAAATCCCCTGTGCTTCATTATTAATCCCTAATTTCTCCCCCAAACCTTTGAAAACCACTGATCATTTTGCTTTTCCTATAGTTTCACTTTATCTAGCTATTTGGTTCATTATAGACAAGCAAACTGCAAAATTTCTGCACCAAGATTATGTATAGGTGCAGAAATACATAATCTCTCAAGACACCAAAAAGAATGATTAAAAGTTTGAACTAAAAGAACTTTTAGGTCCTATTTCAGCTCAGATACTATATGATATTATGATTTATCCTATTATTTTCCTATCAAAAATGGAAGCAGTTATCTAAGCTTCTGTTGACATGAACTTACTACTGCATAAGACCTCTGTATGTTATCTCTTAGCCATCATAAAATAATGTCTCATATTTCCTTCTTGTTTTCCCTGTCTAATTTAAACTTAAAATTCAACACCAGACTTAAACTTACTGAAGTACCAAATTACAACTGATGTTCAAAAATACGATTACATGGATCCCTGTATGGCTCAGCAGTTTAGCACCTGCCTTCGGCCCAGGCTGTGACCCTGGAGTCCCAGGATCAAGTCCTGTGTCAGGCTCCCTGCATGGAGCTTGTTTCTCCTTCAGTCTACGTCTCTGCCTCTCTCTCTGTGTGTCTCTCATGAATAAATAAACAAAATATTTTTTAATGTGATTACATGTATGATTAGCTTCAAGAAAATCTTATATAAGTAAACTCACTCTATTATTCCCATTAAAAAATAATTTACTGAAATATTTATTTAAATAATTCACCCTCAAAAAAAATTAAATAAATAATTCACCCTCTCGGTGCATCCTAAATTAGATTAAATTAACAAAACTGAATTTGATATATCACTTCTCAGCTGGTTTATAGCTACACCTATGCAAATAAAAATTATCAACCTGGTAGAATGATAAAATAACAATACCAGTAAATTTTCATATATTTTTACTAAAGCTTTAGCAAGGAGAATGTTCTTTATTAGGAACCAAATCCTCCTACTTGTGCAATAACTCTTCATTTGGGTGGAAGTTTTAAAATACATATGCAAGTTTTCTGACATGATCCCTCCCCATCAGATCTGGGCCAATTTAGTAACTGGTTATAACCAAAAGAATGTAACAAAAGTGAAGCCACACAAATTCAACTTCTTATCAGACACATCACCAGAGGCAAGGGAAACAAAAGCAAAAATGAACTATTGGGACTTTATCCAGATAAAAAATTTCTGCACAGAGAAGGAAACAATCAACAAAATTAAAAGGCAGCCTACAGAATGGGAGAAGATATTTGCAAATGTCTCATCAGATAAAGGCCTCATATCCAAAATCTATAAAGAATTTATCAAACTCAACACTCAAAAAACAAATAATCCAGTTAAAAAATGGCAGAAGTCATAAATAGACACTTTTCCAAAGAAGATATCCAGATTCCTTACAGACATAGGAAAAGATGCTCAAGATCACCTATCATCAGGGAAATACAAATCAAAACCATGATGAGATACCATCTCACACCTGTCAGAATGGCTAAAATTAACAACACAAGAAACAACAGGTGTTGATGAGGATGTGGAGAAAGGGGAACCCTCTTGCACTACTGGTGGGAATGCAAACTGGTGCAGCCACTATGGAGAATAGGTTGGAGGTTCCTCAAGAAGTTAAAAATAGAACTACTCTATGACACAGCTCTTAGACTCACTACTAAGTATTTACCCAAAGGATACAAAATTATAAATTCGAAGAGTTACATACACCCCAATGATTATAGAAGAATTATCAACAATAGCCAAACTATAGAGAAAGTCCAAATGTCCATCAACTGATGAATAAATAAAGATGTGGTATACATATATAATGGAATATTACTCGGCCAAGAAAAAAGAATGAAATCTTGCCATTTGCAATGAGGTGGATGGAGGTAGAATGTAGTAATGTGAAATGAAAGAAGTCAATCATAGAAAGACAAATACTGTATGATCTCATTCATATGTGGAATTTAAGAAACAAAACAGATGAACATAGGGGAGGGGGGAAAAGAAAAAAAGAGAGAGAGAAACAAACCATAAGAGACTCTTACAAATAAAGAACAAATTGAGGGTTGATGGAAGGAAGTGGATGGGAGATGGGCTACATAGATAATAGGTTTTAAGGAGGGTAATTGTTATGATGAGCACTAGGTGTTGTACATAAGTGATGAATCACTGAATTCTACTCCAGAAACTAATATCATGCTGTATGTTAAATAAATTTCAATTTAAAAAAGGTGATGCCACAAAAAATCAAAGGCTAGATCCAAAGGATCAGATAGTTCCTACCTGGTTCTTTTGGGAAACTCACTTTGGGGAAAGCTAGTACCCATGTCAGATAAGTCACCACCTTGAGACTTCCACTGCAAAGGTTACCTATAGGATCCCAGATCACTACTTCCAACTGAGTTCAGCAATTGAGTTATTTTAACCCAGGCTTCAGATATGTGTATGAGGAGCTTTTAGGTGATTTCAGATGCTAGCTGCCATCCTCAGCCTTTGAGTATTGCCACTTGAGGTTCCAGACATTAGAGTTGAGACAAGCCAACCTCTTGTCCCTACTTGAATTCCTAACCCAAAGAATCCATAAACTTAACAAAATAATAAATTATTGTTTTATGACACTAAGTTTTGGGGTGTTACTATAATGGCAGTAATAACTGGAAGAGTTTGGTTCTCCCAAAAGCAGACCTTGAGATTAGGAATTGATTGCAAGTAGATTATTTAGGAGCTGATTCTAGGAAGCATCAGTTTGAGAGGAGAAAGGGGAAATGAAGAAAGCTAATATGGGTATGTTATAAGTCACAACTGTGCTCATATGGTCCCATTTGCTGCTAAGGGCCTCTGGAAGATTGTATAGAAAATGCTTCCAGGGACGCCTGTATGACTCAGTTGGTTAAGCATCTGCCTTTGGCTCAGGTCATTATATCATGGTCCTGGGATTGAGCTCTGGATAGAGCTCCCCATTGGGCTCCCATTCATCAGGGAGCCTGCTTCATCCTCTCTCTCTGCCCCCCAACTTGTGCTTCCTCTGTCTCTCTAGTATTCTCTCTATTTCTCTCTCTCTCTCTCTCTCTCTCTCTCTCTCTCTCTCTCTCTCAAATAAATAAATAAAATCTTAAAAAAAAGAAAATGCTTTCAAGTTGTCATTTGGGGAATATAAATAATAGTGAAAGGGAATAGAAGGGAAGGGAGAAGAAATAGGTAGGAAATATCAGAAAGGGAGACAGAACATAAAGGCTCCTAACTCTGGGAAACGATCTAGGGGTGGTGGAAGGGGAGGAGGGCGGGGGGTGGGGGTGAATGGGTGACGGGCACTGATGGGGGCACTTGACAGGATGAGCACTGGATGTTATTCTGTATGTTGGCAAATTGAACACCAATAAAAAATAAATTTATTATTAAAAAAAGTTGTCCTATCTGATGAGTGAAGAAACTAGAATATTTATCCATCAACCTTCATCTATCATTGGTTGAGAAGTGTTCTAGGGTGTTAACATGCAGGCATCTGACCTGCCCTACAGTTGGGCTACACTCTTCTGCAGAGAGTTCATAGGAACTTATAGCAAGAAACTATAAGTGGTGGATGCAGAGGGGATATAAGTGGAGCCTCAAATCCACTGGGCAGTTGTTCTTAAACTGAAGTCCATTGAGCCATGATTGGATTTATAATGGGTCTAGCAACCTTTGGAAACTATTTTTCAAACTCTGGAAACGTGAACATGTGTATATTTTTCTAAAAAGAGAGTTCAGGATTTCATCCAAATGGTCCAACTGGTCTCTGAAGCAAAAATGGTTAAGAATAAAAAGCCCAGATAACAACAAGAGTTATTCACCTTAGGCTCTCTTTATTATACTGGATAATAATAATCTGTAATAATTGATGTTGCTATTAAATTATAGATAGGTATAGAGTAGTTATACAGTAAGTCTTATGAAATTGTATGGAACTATAATAACTAAAATTTACTGGCAAAAAGATTGATTGTCATACTGTTCTCTTGGCAGAAGAATTTTGGCAGATGAAGAAACTAAAGAATATCCAAGAAAAAGTAGTCATACTTCAACCACTGCCAAAATATGTGGTTTCATAAACAATACTTAGGCATCTGGTGAACAAGAGGATAAATTATATCTTTGTGGATAGTCTAAGAGTGACACATTTGAGCACTTCATTCTCAACAATGACGAATATTTTTATTGATATGAGATAATAAAACAATAATACTACAATGAAACCATAATAAGAATGGAAATCAGTAAAATGCTTCGATACCAAGAAAAATCTCAATGTACCAGGCATGTCCTCAGCATTAAACTTATGCAAAGTTGTCTTCTTTTAGTCAAATCCCTCCAGACTTAAAGAAAGCAGGAACCAGTTCCAAAGAAAAACTGTGAAATTATGCCTGCCTGATGGAATTTGGTCATGTTATCCTATCTATTCAGCTAACTGGTACTTAAAAACTACCCTACCACATCTCCCAAACCATAGCAACTCAAGGGTACTGTCTGACTATTTTTTTTTATTTTTTCAACTAGTTATGTTGGCTGTTGTGCATCATTTAAATTTACAGCTGTAAAACTATCCACCATTAACCACACTCCTAAATACTTCTCAAGTATTTTGTATGAATTCAAGGACAGTAAAAGCAAAATTAATTCAAGTGAGAACAGTTTACAAGTTGCTAAGTTAAAAAGTAAAATGACAGTACTTTTTGTTGAGGGAGGGAGGGACAGAGGGAGAGAGACAATCCCAAAGAGGCTCCACACCTAGCGCAGAACCACACATGGGGCTTCATCTCACAACCCTAAGATCACGACCTGAGCCAAAATCAGAAGTTGGATGCTTAACTGATTCAGTCACCCAGGTGTCCCTAAAATGACAGTATTTCAGAAGATATCACTTGATTTCCTTTAATAAAAGTTGCCTGGAGCATCTGGGTAGCTCAGTTGTTTAAGCATGTGACTCTTGATTTTGGCTCAGGTCTTGATCTCAGGATCCTGGGATTGAGCCCCACATCAGGGTCCTGACTCAGTTGGGACTCTGCTTAGGATTCTTTCCCTCTCCCTCCCCCTCTGCCCTTCCCCTCACTTTCTCTGTCTTTCAAATAAATAAATAAATCCTTAAAATAAATAAGTAAATAAATAAAGCAAGCCTGCCACCTATGTCTGAACCAGCTATTTCAAGCTATTCTTCCTAACTTTCTGAATAAGGGACTGTCTCTTACTACCCTCTCCCCATCCCTTCACCTCACAGATAAAGTCACTTATCTATATATTGTTTTGTTAATGCTTTCCTATGGGTGTCTTTTGATGATAATTGGTTATTATGAAGCCCATAATGACTTAATTCTAGCATCTACTGTCACATGCTGTCATTTAAATCTCAATGGATATCACTGTCTCCTTCTCACTTAAAAAAATACATTTTCACCTCCAAACATCTGCATTAGCATATAGCTTATGTTTTCCTTGGATAGGTTAAATGAATTACAAAATGCTAGTCTCTGAAATTAGTATCTTATGTGAATTAGCTCAAAGAGAAAAAAAATCCTCTTATCTGTCTATACATAATGTATATATAAAAGACACAATGCTACTTCAATGTGTACAAAAAAATGTATTCTAATGTCATTGGAAAAAAAAAACTAGAATATAGCTTCATAGCTCTTCAATTCCTTCACAGTCCTTCAACAGTCTTTGTCAATTAACATAAATATTGTTTTAGAAAATGCCACCATATATTTGAACTATTTATTGTTCTGTATGTTGCAATAAATTTTATAGAAATATTAAGCCCTCCCCTATCAAAATAAAAACCATTAAAAATATGTGAATACTAAACTCATCTCAATCAGCTATTGGTAAGGTATCCCTGAGAAAGCTGCATTATTATTATTTTTAAAGATTTTATTTATTTATTCATGAGAGATACACAGAGAGAGGCAGAGACACACAGAGAGAGGCTCCCCTGAAGGGAGCCTGTTGCAGAACTCGATTCCAGGACCCCAGGATCATGACCTGAGCCAAAGGCAGACGCTCAACCACTGAGCCACCCAGGTGCCCCAAGAAAGCTGTATTATTAAAATGAGCTGACTTGGAGATCCCTGGGTGGCTCAGTGGTTTAGTGCCTGCCTTCGGTCCAGGGCATGATCCTGGAGTCCCGGGATCAAGTCCCACATCAGGCTCCCTGCATGGGGCCTGCTTCTGCCTCAGCCTGTATCTCTGCCTCTCTCTCTCTGTCTTTCATGAATAAATAAATAAATAAATCTTTAAAAAAAAATAAAATGAGCTGACTTATGTATACTTATGACTATCTGACCACATGATTAGACTTCAGATAACTGAAACCTTTTTTAAACAGTAAGGTGCCAATTGTTTTATCACTTTAATTTCATAGAACAAATATGATAATCTTTTTATTGATTTATCTGATTTTTATTAATTCATTGAAGCACTTACATTATTTGCATATATGGACATAATTTTTATTTTTTAATTTAATTTAATTTATTTTTTACATTGTTTTATATAAGTTAGATTTGCCAACCTATAGTATAACACTCAGTGCTCATCCCATCAAGTACACTTCTCAGGGCCCATCACCCTAGCTTGTATATAAAAGCAAAAATTAGAAAAGAAATTGTGATAAATTTTTTAGTTATATCTTAAAGGGCTATGACTAGTTAAGAAATTGTATTGGCCACTTAACTACATAGAAATTCAACTAAGAAGAACGTACATATCTAAGTCCTCCTTTGATGGGAGATAATCAGTGGTAAACTATGCCAGTGGGCTTCTCTGGGCAGAACTAGGAGTGTGTATCTTTCACGTAAAGTTTCAGGCAATCAAAATCCTAGATGTGCACAGAGTCAAAAGCCAAATGGGAGACATCAAGGAACCCAAGGAATTCTCTCTTTGGAGCAGAGAGGAGAGTCCAAATAGGTCCTTAAGAGCAGATTTTAAGAATAAAAAACATCATGAAGTCCAAACTGAGAGGCTATACAAGAAGGGTGATTAGGGTCAGCCCAAGGGGAAGCAATGACTGGACCTGGGCAATTACACTAGGCAATTATATGGGCAATCATTGAGCAAGATCTGGGGGATTTGATACCTGAAACACCTGGAAGCAATCATTCCCAACCTACCAATACCAAAGAAGCAGATGGAAAGGAAAATCAACTACCAAACCAAGTTGAATCAGAATGACTACCTGGAAATAATAAAAATAGAAAGCATCAAAACACAAAGTCTTTTGAGCTCAGAAATGTGGTAAAGAACAAGGATGAAGAACAAAGAAACATTCAGACCCTAACTCTGCAAGTTGGTCCACGTCAATCATCCATTCTCTTTTCATATGGAAGTCAGAAGTAGGAATAATTGATGCTGACTTAATCCAATGAGGATGAATGTGTGAAATACTTCCAGAAAACTTTCTTCACAGAAATGCACTTTATAAGAAGAAAGATGAATGGTATTAAGTAGGGACAGTCATCTAAGAGAAAAAACTGTAAGTTACTTATATTTAGTGATAACAACACTGAGTTTACCAATCTACAAAATAAGAACTCAATGAAACATGTACCTTTATAGGTAAAATTACAATGTTTCCAAAAACCTTATTTTCTGGGTGCATAATAAAGACTGAAGTGAAGAATGAAAATAACCATATTTTAAAGAATAATATTAGGAGTGACAAAAACATAGGACCAATGTTTCTATTGGGTGTAGATAAAAACTAAAGCTATCAACCTAGAAATCTTCTAGTAGGTCCTGAAGCATTCTTAAGTTCTGGATAGACTACTCAGCACATAAAATATTACAAGGCTTTCATTAGTGATAGGTTATTTTCCTATTTGTAAAAAATTAAGAGTACATGCTTACTACCAAATAGTTGTTAATCCATTCAACAAATATTTCAGAACATCTGATATATTCTCAGCACTGTATATTATAGGTATTAAGCACTGTTCCTATCCTCAAGTAACTTGTAGTTTAGTTGGGAAGGAAAGAGACAAATTCAACAAAGAATCAGAGAGCAATTCAGCATTATAGGGAAAAGGAGAGAAAATGAGTGGGAAAAATCAGAGAGAGTGACAAAACATGAGAGACTCCTAACTCCGGGAAATGAACAAGGGGTAGTGGAAGGATTGGGTGAGAGGCACTGAGGACACTTCAGGGGAGGAGAACTGGGTGTTATATGTTGGCAAATCGAACTCCAATAAAAAAAAATATACAAAAAAGAAAAAGAAAGAAAGAAGAAAGAAAAGAAAGAAAGAAAGAAAGAAAGAAAGAAAGAAAGAAAGAAAGAAAGAAAGAAGAAGGAAGGAAGGAAGGAAGGAAGGAAGAAAGAAGAAAGAAAGAAAGAAAGAAAGAAAGAAAGAAAGAAAGAAAGAAAGGGAAAAAATAGACTATAATGTTGGGCCATGCTTTGGTTCTTTTAGGAGAAAAGGGACAAAATATTGGCTGAAAAAAATCCATTTCAAAAGAGATGATAATAATGAGAAAGTGAAGGAAGGGAAAGAGGAGGAAGACAGTTATTATTAGGTACTAGGCACTGGGCTATGTTCTTTACATATAGTAAAGCTGTTTTTTTTAAGGTCATATTAATGAAAAGAATAATAATATCTAATGATGTTTATTGCTTTTATTTTTTGAGTGCTGAACAAATATTTACAAATATCAACTTCTTACAATAAATCCTATAAAATAGTTTTCCTCCCATATCACAGATAAGACAACTGAGAAAAAGATGTGAATGTGTTCAAGATCACAAAGCTAATCACACTGCTAGGAGAAAAACAGAATCTGTCTACAGAACCTATCCTCTTATTCCTTGCTAGCTATATTGTTCCCATTTTACAGATATAGAAAAGGGCTCTAAATTAGGGCTGCCCATATGTTTCATGAGTTTTCTCCTGCCTTGTGAGAGGCTCTCAGGAGAGACCTGAAAGTGGATTAATCTCCTTTACTCTGTAATTTAATTTTCTTTCCTGAACAATGAAGAAAGTCTAGGATTTTTTTAAAAAGATTTCATTTATTTATTCATGAGAGACACAGAGAGAGAGAGGCCGAGGCAGAAGGAGAAGCAGGCTCCATGCAGGGAGCCCGACATGGGACTCGATCCAGGGTTTCCAGGACCAGGCCCTGCGCTCAAGGCGGCGCTAAACCGATGAGCCACCCAGGCTGCCCAAGCCTAGCCTTTTTAAAAGGAATATTGTTAAAATAAAATTAGCAAAGGTAAAACACAAGGAAAGGAAAATTAAAAGGCAATAGCAAGATCTAAAAAACAAACAAAACATAAAATGTATCGAAAGATCATGTGTTCAATTTAAGAACTTCCTAAGCCTATTTTAAACCTAAAATGGAGTCTTTTCTATAATCTTCCAGCTGTCTTTAGCCTGGATAACTCCTACTCATTCTTTAGGATTCAGGTCAAAATTCGTGACACTGACCAAGACATTCACACATGTGTGCACACACACACAACACACATGTGCACACACACATTCCTCAATTGTAGAGTCTGGTTCAGGTGCTCCTTTGGGTTTCCAGAGCACAATACATTTCCCTGTCTTCAATCACATCACACTTTGATGTTGACATCACATCTGATGCCCATTGATGGAGATAATGGAGATAATTCTTACTATTAGAATTCATGAATTAACATTTTTTTAATTTAATTTCAATTTGCCAACATACAGTATAACACCAGGTTCTCATCACATCATATGCCCTCCTTAATGCCAATCACACAGTTACCCCATCCCCCATCCACCTCCCTTTCAGCAACCCTCAGTTTGTTTCCCAGAGTTAAGAGTCTCTCATGGTTTGTCTTGCTCTCTGATTTTTCCCTATTCAGTTTCCCCTCCTTCCCTTATGGTTCCTTGCAGTATTTCTTATATTCCACATATGAGTGAAACCATATGATAATTGTCTTTGATTGGATTATTTCACTTAGCCTCATACCCTCTAGTTCCAATCACATCAATGTAAATGATAGGTATTCATCCTTTCTGAAGGCTGAGTAATATTCCATTGTGTATATATACCACATCTTTATCCATTCATCTGTCAAAGGACATCTTGGCTCCTTCCATAGTTCAGCTATTCCGGACATTGCTGCTGTAAACATTCGGGTGCAGGTGTCCCACTGTTTTACTACATCTGTATCTTTGTACTACTTATCCAGTAGTGTAATTGCTGGGTCATGCGGTAGCTCTATTTTTACTTCTTGAGGAATCTCCACACTGTTTTCCAGAGTGGCTATACCAGTTTGCATTCCCACCAACAGTGCAGGAGGGTTCCCCTTTCTCCACATCCTCTCCAACATCTGTTGTTTCTGTCTTGTTAATTTTAGCCATTCTCAGTGGTATAAAGTGGTATCTCATTGTGGTTTTGATTTATATTTTCCTGATGATAAGTGATGTGGAATATTTTTTCATTTGCCTGTCGGCCCTTTGTAGGTCTTCTTTGTAGAAATGTCTGCCCATGTCTTCTGCTCATTTCTTGACTGGATTGTTTGTTTTTTGAGTGTTGAGTTTGATAAGTTCTTTATAGATCTTGGAAACTAGCCCTTTATCTGATATGTCATTTGCAAATATCTTCTCCCATTCTGTAGGTTGTCTTTTAGTTTTGTTGACTGTTTCCTTTGTTGTGCAGAAGCTTTTTATCTTGATGAAGTCCCAATAGTTTATTTTTGCTTTCATTTCCCTTGCCTTTAAAGATGTGTCTTGCAAAAAGTTGCTGCAGCCAAGGTCGAAAAAGTTGCTGCCGCGTTCTCCTCTAGGATTTTGATGGATTCCTGTCTCACATTTAAGTCTCTCATCCATTTTTAGTTTATCTTTGTGTGTGGTGTAAGAGAATGGTCTAGTTGATTCTTCTGCATGTGGCTGTCCAATTTTCCCAACACCATTTGTTGAATATTTTTTTTTCCACTGGTGCACTAACATTTTAAGTAAGGTGGTGCACTAACATTTTAATTAAGGCTCTGAAGCTTCAACTATCTTTGTATATTTAGTTTGACTCCTCTCTAACAAGCTCTTACAAGATAAAAGCAGCTAAGTAGAGGGTGAAGAAGAATGCTTCTAAAAATTATAAAGATAGCAATGGAGGATACAACTTAACAATGATGAATGTGAAGAAATTACAAAAGGCAGACAAAGAAACTCAAAGACACCCTGATTACCCATTTTAGGTTAAGGCAAACAGCCCTAAATTCCTCAATAGTTACTAAGAGCATTATTGTATTTTAAAAAGGTCAAGAATTAGTGTTCATAATCATTGCAAGTCACAAATAAAGATTAATTTACATCCAGTATACTTTATTTTATAAAAATTTAGTATGTTTTGTAATTTGTTATTAAGTTACTATTAAAAGTTAAAACATGCACAAATAAGCTAGCACTCAACAAACGGAAAATTCTGACAAAATAAAACAATTCACTCCTTGACGAGATTAAGGATCTCAAGATTTCCTTCCTCAAGATTTCAGTTGGCTGCTCAGATATGAGAGGCATTTCTTTTTTTAAAAAGTTAAAGAATTGTGAAGGCTGATTTTTATTTTATTTATTTTTTTAAAGAATTTATTTATTCACAGAGACCCAGAGAAAGAGAGAGAGAGAGAGAGAGAGAGAGAGAGAGAGAGAGAGGCAGAGACACGGGCAGAGGGAAAAGCAGGCTCCATGCAGGGAGCCCGATGTGGGACGCGATCCGGGGTCTCCAGGATCAGGCCTTGGGCCGCAGGCGGCGCTAAACTGCTGCCCGACTGCAGCCGCCAGGGCTGCCCAAAGGCTGATTTTTAGAATGTCTATTTCTCCCAAGTCTACTTATAAAAATAAAGTGAAACTTTATTAAATGATAAACCAGTAAAATGCAGTGTTAAATTATTTGCACAGGGACTGGACTGAAGTTTGCATTTGCATTATCCATGTATAGCTATGAAAATTATTAGTAAATCAAAATCTCCAAGGGAATGCTTAGCAAATCAAGGGAAGAATTGATTGGCATTCATTCCCTCTGAGTCTCATCTTTGGAGAACATACTGGAGGTCTCCATATATGTAGAGGCAGAGAAGGTGTTACATGGAAAAAATGGAGTGAAAGAATAAGATTTTAAACAAAGCATACAGGCAGAGTGGACTGTTCAATATTAAATGGCTTTTCAAGTTGCAAGACAAGAATGAAGACTTTGTCACTTTGTTCTGGATGACATGTTGACAGATAGCAGCCCTCTGATAGCTCAGCAGAGGACGAAGGTTTTATATGCCTGTAATAAGAACATTAACGAATTTGACAGTAGACAGCAGCTTGTACAAACTGCTGTGCTGATACCATTCTCTGTCCAAAGACGACAAGTAATGATAATGATGAAAATTAAGCAATGAGAGTGAAATCAATTATGTTAGAAAGAATACTGAAAAAAAAATACAGATGGGAGCTCCTATGCATCTGAGATCTTTAAAATGACTAACGTTTTAGATGTATGGTTATTACCAGCCCAAGTGCCTTTTCTTTATCTCTTCTTCTCTATTCTCTTACCCAGCCCAAATGAATCTACAAACATTCAAGGCTGCATGTGGTAAAGCTTCATCTTTTAGAAGACAGTAGAGAATGCTTCAGAAATATGTCACAATGGAGAGTTAAAAGCCAGGGATGGACTATGAAATTAAGTTATAAAATGACCTGTGATTAAATGTACATATTGTGTTTATTATATTCTAGGCACTAAATCTATAATTAAATGAAATACATAAGATCATTGGTTTCCTAAAGTTCAAGTGGTTAAGAGAAAATTAGTCAAATAAATGAACAAACAAATTAACAAATACGCACATAAATTTCCTTATGAAGGAAATAAATGAGTTGGTGAGTTAGAGTAATTGAAGGAGGTTATGGTAGATAAGTGATCAGGGAAAGCCTCTCAGAAGAGGTAAATAATATGCCAGAAGATACCAATATTTCAGTAAAGTTGGAAAAAAGATCTAGTATATTTATGGCACTTTTGCAAAGAAATTTTAGCATGACTGCTGAATTAGATGTAAAAGTAGCTAATATTCAACAGGCCGTCAATATTTTGGGTTATCTGTTCCACTGGACAGAAATTGTGTGCATATCTACAGGGTAAAAATCTGTAAGTAAAAAAAAAAAGGAATTTCACTAAGTCTACAGTGAGCTGATACCTAAAGGATGAGAATTATTAAGTCAAGCAAAAAGATGGAAATGCTGGGAGGAGGGGGAAGACGTGAATGCTCTAGACATAGAGGGAAGAGAAAATGCAATAGCCAAGAGATAGGCAAGAATTAGAAGAACTGAAAAGACACCAATGTGGCTAAAGCGGAGTGACCAAGCAGAACAGCAACATGGGATGAGGTTGATGAGGAAGGAATGAGCCAGTTCATGCAGAACCTTTTAATCTGAATTTTTACTATAAGATTAATTGTAACCCAGGAGTAAAAAGGGATGAACATATTTATGTTCCTGATAGGTCACCCTTGCTTCTATGTGGAGGTGGGCTATATGGGAGAGAAGTTGAGTAACGAGTACTAGCAGATTTAGTCCATTTCAGTAGTTCTGAAGAGCTGATGGCAGTTTGAATAGAAATGAAATGAAGTAAATTGACATGAGACTAACTTCAAAGTAAGAAAAACTGTTTTTGTTTATGAATTGGAATGAGGCAATGGAATAATCAAGGATGCCTCTTAAGTCTTTTGCCTGAGCTAACAAGATGGGAAATGAGTGAAAGAAGAAAAATGGGTTTGGGAAAACACAATCAGTGCCACACTATAAGTCATATACGGAAGGCTGGGAGAAAGTTCTATACCATAATCCTTGGGAATCACATGTTCAAGTAAGAGACAGGATATGAGAAATATTCTGCAGGAGGAATTAGAAACTCTAAGTTCAAGTATTTATTTTACCACTTACATTAGAATTACACAATGGATATGGAAAGGACATGATGGGTCACCCAGTGCTGCTTCCCACTGATCACAACACCTTCTAATAAATCCAGTGATTAGATTCCCATTACCCTAGAAGGCAGCCACTCCATTTTAGGAAAGCTCTGACTGTTGAGGAGTTCTTAATATTGAATCAATATTCTATGCACTACACACACCAACTTTAACCTCTGACCTACACAGTAAATTCCCCTGGGATTCTCTTTACTGCCTCTGATACCTAAATTTGAATCTTAGTTCTAACTATGTGCATTCCTACTCAATGTCTACATACAAAAATAGTCAAAATTATAATTTTTGTAATGTTAATAAGACTTTCATGGTTGCCTTCGTATTTTGATGTTTTGTAACTATAAATCTTTAATCTGCTCAATTTTCCCGTTTATAATACCAGCTATATTACAGATTTTGAGGAGTTTCTAAGGAAAACATAATTGTAATCATTTTCTAGTTTGCTGATTTACAGTTAGTGAAGCTAAAACATAAAACTGAATAGAAGTGAGCAAATTAATTTAATTTCCACTTGTTCACTGATTTTCTATCTTTCAAAATCTTGTTTTCAGCTCTCATTTTGTCATCTCCTCTCCTAATTCCTTTCTTAGCTATCATTTAGTTGGGGTTTGAGAGGCAATGGAGTTAACTCCATGTTGTTTGATATCAGGATGAACCAGAAATCTAACAATGTAAATTTCCATTTCTCCTTCCCCTCCAAGATTATTTATTCAAAAATTTGGTTGTTGCATTTTAAATTTAAGACCCTCAGAGATAAATTCTACTATAACCATATATTTTCTTAAAACCTGAGTGGTAGGAAAGATTGTGGCAATATAGAAGAATTAGAGAATCTCTAGGCTGGTTCTGATGTGGTTTATTCATGACCATCCAGTTTTTCAAATAACCATGCAATGATCCAAAATGGCTGTTTAATAGAAAAGAGATACTGCTATTTCATCATTTTATTGTTATTACAAGTTAGCAGCTCTGAGACACTCGGGTGGTTACACTATAGTCACACAAAGGGAACCAGAGCTGATGTCTCTCCCAAGGAAAGCTATTTTGGCAGTTAAGGGTTTCTGATGGCTCATGGCTACATATTCTCAGAAATACAATTTTCAGCATATCTTCAATGCTAATTTTAAAATGCCACTGGTAAAATCTGTGCACAACTGATTTTCCATATGAATAGTATGTACTAGACACAACTGCCTATAATATGTTCACTATCTTTGGAGTAATCACATAATAGTAGATTTAATGACATCTCAAGGATAAATTCTCCTTGAAATACAGTTTCTTTATGAAAATACAATAAGGATAGGAAGGTATAATAAGGATTTGGGGGTCCCAGGTCATTAGTTTAGAAGCAAGTCTGGTATTCATTAAGCAAATGTTATATACTCTGAATATTAAATGATAATTCATGTCAAGGTAGGGAGACAGCAGTGGCCAGTCTACTTATATTCCTCACTGCTTTCTTAGTGATATAAGCATTACCAAATAGATCATGAATGACCTTACAAAATATCAAAGTGAAATGAAAGAAAAAGATGTGAAAATGGGATGGTTATCAATGGACACAGATAATTCTTCAGGTGATTCTGTAAAAGAGAAATATTGAAAATATTTGAACATCTCCTGAATCAGTGAGGTACATCATGTTTTTTATTCCTTCTTCCTCCTTCACTTTTGTCAATTTTGACCATGGATATGCTTTGTACATAACTATGACTATATGTTGTCCTTTTTAGGATCTAAGGTTCTTGAAGAGTCAGATCCTACCTGCTATCCTTGCTTCTTCTTATCTATAAATTTATATTTTCAGCCCCCCAAAATTGGGAAGCTTACAAGAAGTCAACATCATTTTTATTATTTTTATTTTATTTTTATTATCATGGGTACAATATTCCCCTCCTTGCAGAAGTCCTGTTTTTTTTGTTGTTGTTGTTGTTGAGGCTTATTCCCATTCTATATTTCCATCTTTGCTCCCGAGACTAATTCTTGGGAGGTTTCCCTTGTATATGTAACTTGTATGTAGAATATTATAAAAAATACCCACAATTGTTTGTAGATACTCCTTTCAAGAGATGGAGTCTATTTCTCCAGTCCTTGAATCTGGGCAGGGTTCTGACTTGTGTTGGCCAATAGAATGTAGCAGAATGTTGGCCAATAGAATGTACTCGTTGCTATTGGATGAGTATCCATCCGAGGTCTCATTTTTGTTCTTGCAACTGTTGAATCTTCCACCATGTGAACAAATTCATGTTAGTGTGCTGGAAGATGAGAGACCATGTAGAAAGAGATCACAACCCTCCCAGCTGTCTCAGCCAAGTCTCTCATAAAGACTTGTGACAGACCATACAATGACTATAGATGTATAAGAAAGCCTAGCTGAAATCAGTTGAGTTCAGTCCAGACCAGAGGACTCATCTGATGAACGCAGCCCTTGGATGATGTGTAGAATTGTGAGCTAGATAAAAGACTGCTGAGGGCATAAAAATAATGACACCCCAGTAGCAACAAGCACTCCCTAAACCCAGATGTTGATTTCTAATATGAATTTTCAATAAAAGGAACCAAGGCCCCTCAGAAAAATAGCTAATTCTAGGACTAGGGTAGGAAATATTCAAAATGAACCTAGAACCTGACGGAAAGTTAAGAACGGTTTTTAAAAAATAACAACAGAAACAAACAAAAACTACCACACAGATAGAGGTATATTGAATGGACACAGGACCCAATTAAAAAGAGTTCCCAGAGTTAGGAGTCTTTATGTTCTGTGTCCCTTTCTGATATCTCCCACACATTTCTTCTCCCTTCCCTTATATTCCCCTTCACTATTATTCATATTCCCCAAATGAGTGAGAACATACACTGTTTGTCCTTCTCTGATTGACTTACCTAACTCTGGGAAACGAACTAGGGGTGGTGGAAGGGGAGGAGGGCGGGGGGTGGGGGTGAATGGGTGATGGGCACGGAGGGGGACACTTGACGGGATGAGCACTGGGTGTTATTCTGTATGTTGGTAAATTGAACACCAATAAAAATTAATTTAAAATAAAAAAAAATAAAAAATAAAAAAATAAAAAGAGTTCCCAAGGACCAAACCTGGGATAATGTAGTATTGGATATAACCCAAAATAGAAAATAAAAATCCATGAATGTATGTTGTTATAAATAACTGAATTAATGAATAAATAAATGGGAGAGAATAGATAAATCTCCCATGCAGAAAAAATTCCAATTCCAGATCATGTAGATACTTCACCCTGTGTGTGACCCAGTGGCCCAAACAATGCACATGCCCATATGATGTTCCTTCACCTGATGCATTCTAAGCCACAAGTTCTGTTGACATCCCCTCTAAAATATGTTGTAAATCTCTCCATGTCTCTCCATCTCAACAACGACCAGCTAGTACAAGCCACATTAAGTCACCTGGACAAAAGTATAGTTGCTGATGAGCCCACTAGCTTCCAGTCTTATACCACCACAATTCATTGCTCAAGGAGTCAGAGAGCTTTTTCACATTGTGTAAAGTAAATAAATAAACTAGCCAACAAAACTCCACTTACACACTTAAAATCCAAACTTCATGATTTGTCTACCTTTCTCACAACATCTTATTTCATTCTCCTTATTTTATATATTCCAGCCACTCTGGCCTTTTGTCATCTTCAACACACCAAACTCCTTCCTACCATGCAGCCTTTGCATAAATACTTTTTCTGACTAGAATGTTTTCTCTCCTAGCTCTTTGCATGGTTGGCTTCTTCTTGTCATTTTCCTTAAAGGCCCTTTTTAGTACATATTCCACAGTTAACAGCCCAGTCACTGTCTATCCTGGATCATCACTTTCTTATTCCTATGACTGTCTTAGCTTGGTGATGTCCTTAACAGATTAGCTGTTCCTCCAAGGGGTCATCCAGGAACTTAGGCTGATGATTGCTCTTTTATCTTCAATGTGAGAGTTTTAAATTCATCCTATGGGGCCACATCCTAATCACTCCAAAGGGAGAAGGAACACAGAGGAGTACATGGGAGAGGTTTTCAAGGGCTAGGTCTGGAAGTAACACACATCAATTCTACCCACATTCTATTAGGAATAAACTGACTCACAGGTAACTGCAAAGGAGGTTGGGAAATTAAATCTAGCGCTTTGCCCAAAAAAGGGGGTCTGATATTTGCTGGACAGCTAGTAGTCTCTGTCTCTTAAAAAAGCAGATCTAAGTACTTGATACATACCTTGGATATCTTAGAAGAAAAATGGGACATCAAATAGTATCTAGTGAAAATGCTAGCTGCTGGAAGCCAAAATCCCCCACATTTCTTAGAACGATAATTATTTTATTACTCCAAATTACAAGGCAACTTTCTCCTACCTTGAAATCCACCATTCCCCAGGGCTCCAGAGTTCTCTGCATCTATCCATAGATGAGGGAAGATGACGAAACAACTCCAACCACTTTTTGCAAGTCCCAACCTCTAAATCAAACATCACTTTCATTTACATCCTATTAATGAAAAGTAGTCATATGGCTGCACTATGGATAAAAGGGAATGTAGTCCCTGGCTGAGTAGCTTAATGGCCCCACACTAGAGAAAGGAAGTATAAACTCTGTTGTACCAGGAGCTTTTTCTACCACAGGTGACCTCACCAAAACAAGGCCCAGCCATTTATCTCCAACTTAGAACATGTTACTGGAATCTTTACAAAATAAACTATTTTGAGCAAATAATCACCTTCCCTCCCATTATATCTTCACAGAATCAAATTTTGCTTTAAGACACCGGGTGCACATGTAAATATGTCACTTTCTTGCTTAAAATAATTTAATAGATTCCACTGCTCTTAGAATAAAATGCAAATTGCTTACCATAACCCACAATGTCTTATGGGTTCTGCCTCCTTCTGGCCTCTCTAACCTAAAAAACTGTATTCCTCCCCTTTGCTCTCTCTGCTCTGATCACACCAAGACTCTTTTAAATTACTTAATGTCTCATTCCCTCTACCAGAACTTCCCATGTGTTATTCTAGAAATGCTTTCTCCCCAACTGTCCTCATGGCTAATTTATTCTCCACTTTCCATCTTTTTTTAAGATTTATTTATTCATGAGGGAGAGAGAGAGAGGCAGAGAGAGAAGCAGGCTTCTCTCAGGGAGCCTGATGTGGGACTTGATCCCCAGACCCAGGATCACGCCTTGAGCCAAAGGCAGATGTTCAGCTGCTGAGCCACCCAGGCATCCCTCTTCCCTTTCCATCTTAAGCCCAGTGGTGATCCTTTCAGAAGGGTCTTCACTGGCCAGCTCTCTCATAGGGCCTCTCACAGATCTTTCTATCCCTTCCCTTATTATTTTGTCACAGCAGTTGTAACAATCTGTAATAATGGTGTTGAGTAGTTTGCTTGTTACTATTTGCCTCTGCACATGAATATAGGTTCCCTGAATGCAGGGACCATATCAGTCTTATTCACCATCATAAACCTATTGCCTCATACAACACCTAACATGTAGCAATCAATAGATATTTAAGGAATGAATAAATTAATGGATGGATACACAGATGGACCCAGTTGAATCCAAACACATACCTTGATTGGGCTACTTCATCATTACTGCTGGAAAAAGTAGTTTGAGAACCTGTCCCTCCGTCAGGAGCTCAGGAGTATCCTCTATATCATAATGGGAGGAGAAATGGTAAGCTTACCCCATACTGACACTTCTCTGGCACTGATTTCAGATAAGCAAAGGGAATGCATTAACCAACTGTGATTTTCTAAAAGAAATTGCCGTCAAGTTACCCACAGTGCACAGGCTATCCAGGAAATCTCTCAGGAGAGGTAGTGATGGGATGGGGGACAGGGGCATCTGAGAACTCACATGTCATAGCAGCTTGAAACCAATGAGCTCTTCTGCCAATTAGATTCATTTTTTGGATAGGCTTAAATTATATGCTCTGTAAAAAAATAATAATAAGTATGCTTTTTCTGGGGACGGAAAGATGTAAATGCAGGGGTCTGGCAGTGGGGAGAGGGAGGAAAGGAGATTGATAAACAAGGACCAAAAAAAAAATGTTGGCAGCCAAAAAAGGTGCTTTATATTAGCTACTATGATCTAAAATGGCCCAGTAGAGATCAGCGTAACATCTGCCTTGCTCATTTCTCGCATGTCTACATATTCATGCCCAGCCTTCAGAATTCTCTGGAGGCACTTGAGTATATAGGAAGATGAGTTCCAGTGAGCTGCAGCCTCCTGCCTTGCTGAAGGGATACAAAAAGAAATCTTGCTTCCCTAATTCAAACTCAGCTTCAAGCATTTTCAAGCCTTTACTAACCAATGGAGATTTTTGGAATAGGTAAAAGAAGAAATGAAAGATAAATCAAATTCTCAACATAAGTTGGATAAATGTACACAAACTGCATTAGACCCCTATGATAAAGAAAATGGCAAGGGCTCTGGAGTCAGAAGAACATGAGTTTCAATCCTGGTTCCCTCCTACAGCTATGTGGGCAGTCACTTATTTAGTACTGACCCTCTCTCTTCATTTGTAAAATAAGCAGATATATCTGCTAATATCTGTAGGAGCAACTAATATCTGTGAATATCAGACATGCAATAAGTACCCAATGGATGGTACCATGTTTATTATTTAGAACAATTTAAGTACCCATCCAGCTCTTTTTCTTCATACTGACTTGTTTGGAGATTTGCCTGAATCATATAGAAAACTATATCAGCACTGCCCTTAACCTTGGCTTTGCTCATCAAACCACAAGCTCTTGTCACTGAACAATATGCTAAATCCAGTAGACCACTTCCACATATTCAAGCTTCCATTTATATTGCTCCTTCAGTCTCATCTACCCTATGCTCTGTCTTTCAAAAGCCAGTATTTTAGTCAAGCTTTGCTGGATATTCCCAGTCAGATTTGATCTCTTTTTCGATCTCTTTTCATCTGCACCCACTGCACCCACTTGTCCATTTATTCATGCATTCCATGAAAAATTATTGAGAACCTGTTAGATGACAGGGAATTTATAGATGCTTAGAAAATGAAGATGAATAAGACACAGTCCCCATTGTTACAGTTTAGTGAGGAAGACTGAAAATTGGACAGATGATTGCATTCAAGCATTATACATGCAGTAAAGGTGTGCACATGGACTTGGAGCCCATGGGAGACTCTCCTCCAACTGCTTATACCTCTGACTCACAGTCACTCTGATTTTCCTTGCCTCATAGTTTATTGCTAACATAACCATCTTCCCTGTTACACGGTAAACTCCTTGAAGCCAGATGCTATCTTATTTGTCTTTGTATTCCTTTAATGTCTTGCACAATATACTGCAAATAGTAGGTGTTCAATAAATGTGTTCTGAATGTATTATCAGTATGTGGGTGAGCTGAAGTCATCAGCAATGAGTACTTGCAAATAATTTGGTCTGTCTTAAAAGACCTATATTCTGTAAAAGGCAACATATATAGTACACTGTTATAAGGACAAGGGTATCAAAGCCAGATAGCCTGAGTCCAAATGCCTACACTAGTCTTTAATAATTGTTTACATTAGGCAAAGTGCTTCATCAGCTTGTGTCTAAACGTATTTGGTAAATGGAGGTGATAATAGTATCTACCAAATTAGGGGTGCTATAAAGATCAAATGAATTAATCTATTCATTAAGAGTACTTAGAAAAGTACCTTAATAGTAACTTCTAATAAACATTATCATCTCCTCTTCCTAAACAGACTTGAAGACTTTCACTCCTGTAGAACATAGACTATTGCTGGCAGACCAAAACTTTGAATTCCACAGATAAAACACAGTTTTCATCTTTTGTACTTCTTGCCAATTTTAGTTGCAATGCCGGTCTGTTACAAATCCAGAAACTGCTGATTTACAAGTTCCACAAGCCATACTGCTACGTTTTCTGACCACACCAGAAAATATAATGCCATCTTAAGAATGTCCCATTTGAAATTATTACCTCTATTCATTGACTGATATCAATGTGAAAAGACTCAATAAAAACAATAAATAAAAACTGGCATTTACTATGTTCCTATTATATGTCATGTACTTTACAAATGCTATTGACAATCCTTAGAACAATTTGCAAGGTAGATGTTATATCCATCTTATAGATGGTAAAACTGAGACTCAGAGAGATTAAGCTCTTCATGCAGAGGTCCCAGTCCTGCAAGTAGTTTGACATACCCTAGCTCCATCTCACCTCAGTGCTTTCACCCTTCACATTATGTCCCTAACTAGCTTTAGTTTGCTCTTGGCTTCATTATCCTCAATCTGCTTATTCAGCACCGCTGAGAAAGATGAAATTTCCAGATAGAAGTAGAAATGGTGGGATTTTAATCTTATCATTGAAAATATTTTATCTTATAATTTCAACAATTCAGTGTGATTCAAGGTGGAAACAAGGTCTCAAGCCTCCTGATAACACTCCCATCTTTCAGGCAGTACTATAGCAAGGTTGACTGACATATGGCTATGGATCGGATTTTCTGAGATTGGTAGGCATGGACATTCCAAGGCCCCTGTTTGCCAGTTTCAATATTTAATAGCCATTAAACCTAGTTTATTCTGTTTCATATATTTAAACTCTCTTTGCATGCTAAGCCCATTAGCTTTTATTCTGTCCACTACAGATTTAGAGAACAGCTGTTCATTGCCATCTTTATAATTATCCTTCATATGGTCTGATGCAACACTGTCCAAGAGAAAAATAATGTGAGCCACATACATAATTTTAAATCAACTAATAGTCACTTTAAAAAGATGTGGAATAGGTGAAATTCACCTATGGGATAGTGAAGCTAATTTTAATAATATATTTGTTTCCTGTGACTGCTATAATAAATCACCACAAACTTGGTAGCTTAAAACAACACATTTATTCTCAAGGTACCCTGAGTGGCTCAGTTGGTTAAGTGTCCAACTCTTGATTTTGGATCAGGTCATAATTTCAGGGAGATCGAGATCAAGCCCTGCATCTGGCTCCACAGTGGGCATGGATCTTGCTTGGAATTCTCTCTCTCCCCCATTCCCTCTGCCCCTCCCCTACATGTTTATTCTCCTGAAGTTCTGAGGCCAAAAGTCCAAAATCAGTATCAATGGACCAAAACCAATATATCAGTAGGATATATCCACTCCCTATGGAGGCTCTGGGAAGAAAATTTTTCCTTTCCTCTTCCAGCTTCCGGTGGCTTCTGGTGGCTGCTGGTGTTCCTTGGCTTACCACCACATCATTCTAATTTCTGCCTCCATCTCCACATCACCTTCTCCTCTGTGTGTGTCTAACTCTCTCCACCTTCATTTCATAAAAATGCACATTTAGGGCACATCTGGATAATACAGGATAATCTCTCCATCTTAGGATCCTTAACTTAATCACATTTACAAAGATTTCTTTTTCCAAGTAAGTAACATTTATAGGTTCCCAAAATTAGGATCTGATATTTTAGGGTCCATTATTCAGCTTTTTATCTGACCCACTATATCCAAAATAATATCACTCCAAAGGGCAATCAATATCTCATGCTAAGTCTTCCAAATCTAGTATGTGTTATATATATATATATATATATATATATATATATATATATACAAAATGATATAAAATACAGTATAAAATATATATGATATATACAGTATAAAACATATAAAATATTATATATATGTATAATTTACAATACATCTCAATTAGAATTAGCCACATCTCAAGTGCTCAACACCCAGCCACCTGTGGCTACCATATTAAATAGTGCAGTTAGGAATGCCTTAATTTTCTCATCCAACAATTTTCTTTCTTTCTCAGAAGCAAAGAAGCTTCTACTAGCAATAAAGGTGTCCTAATCCAATATTTTTTTATCACCATGAGTATAATTCCTATATTTCTGCCTCATAGGATTTGCTGTAAGAATTACATTATGAAAACTCTCTGGAAAGCAGTCCTTTCCAAAGCCACCCAAATTTATTGCCAAAGTTTTCTGCTCAATATCTCACAGTCATTCATGCCCATACACTTGTCATTAACTGAAACCTATAACAAAAAGAGCAAAAATGAAGGAATGGGGCCACTCTGCAGACTAAAACTGGGAGCCTGAGCAGTACAGCTGGTCATGGATAAAGAAATATGAGGGAAATAGGATCAATGTTTAAACATTAAAAATAAACGTCCCCATTTCAGCACAGAAAAGATTCATTCATTCACCAATTCAACAAATGTACTATCCTAGGCACAATGCCAGGTGCTGGGAATGCAGTGCTTAATGGTGAGGAAAAAAAAATATAGTCCTTGCACCCTTGAAGTTTAGAGTCTAGAGAGGAGGTAAAAATAAATTAAATGGGAAAACTGCAACTGTGGTCTTTTCTACCAACTAACAGAATGTGGTTCTCTGGAAGGGAGTTTGACTTTGTCAGGGGGGTCAGAGAAGGTTTCCTTGAGGAAATGATGATTAAGCTAAGATATGAAGCATAAGTAAGAATTAATTCAGTGAAGAGGAGAGGTAGACATCACAGGCAAGAGAATCTCATGCACAAAATCCTTTCTGTGGAAGGAATAATGATGAGATGATGGACAAAAGCCAAAATGTGTGGATTGCAGAGAATGAGCAAGGAGACCAGGCACGTGATGAGAACAGGGAGTGAGGAAGGACCATGATGTGACCATGTAAGGGAGTTTCGTCTTTTTCCCAATGTAAATATTAATCCACTAATAGCTTTTGTGAAAAAAATCACTGTGTTAGCGTGTGAAGAACTGATTGTTGAAAAGACAAGGGTAGGATAGATTGTGGAATGGATAAGAACATATACAGGTGGAACGGTGAGGGGACTACTGCAGGCAAGAGATGATGGTATGTTGTAAAATATGGAGTCATCCTTGAATCATCTTTTTCTTTCATTTTCTTACATCTAATCCATTAGGAAATCCTGCTGGCTGAATCTAAATGAATCCTTTTATCATTTCTAGTGTTAAACTGTGATCCGAGTTACCATAATTTCTCCTCTGAACCATATCAACTATCTTGTCTTGTCTCTGCTTCCAATGCTGGCCCTATGGTTTATTATTCCACACATAGAAGCCAAGGGGATTCTCTTAAAGGTAAGTCAAACCATGTCACTCATCAGCTCAACACCTCCCCTCTCCCCGCAGTGGCTTACTATCTCACTCATAATCAAAGCCAAAGTGCTTCAAGGTGTTTCACGATCTGGTCCCCTACCACATCTGACCTCATCTCCTACCACTCTCCCTTTTGCCACAATGATCAGCTTGCTCTTCTTTAAACAAGCTAAGAATTGTCTTAACTCAGGACGTTGGCACTTGCTATATCCTCTACTTGGAACACTCTTTTCCTAAACACTCATGGTTCCTCACCTAAAGCTCATCATATATATTTATTTTCCTTATCTAAAACTGTAACTTGGGCAGTGCTCGTGGACAAGTGGTATAGTGCTGCCTTCAGCCCAGGGCGTGATCCTGGAGACTCGGGATCAAGTCCCACATCAGGCTCCCTGCATGGAGCCTGCTTCTCCCTCTGCCTGTGTCTCTATCTCTCTGAATCTCTCTGTGTCTCTCATGAATGAATAAGTAAAATCTTTAAACAATTTATTTAAAACTGTAACTCCATACTTTATACAAGAAGTTGAAAGAGCAAAACACAGAGATATTTGGAAGGAAAGCATTACAGACTGTGGGAATAACAAGTACAAACCCCTAAGGCAGGAGTTGGAGTTCAAGGAAGGGCAAGGAAGCCAGTTATGCTGGAGGCATGCTGGAAGAAGACGGATTGGAAGGGGGAGGCTATGCTTGAGGTCACAATGAGAAACATAGTTCTAGCATGCATATCGCTTCGAGGACATTGCTTTCACTATGAGATGAGAAATCATTAAAGGGTATATAGAGTGGAGATGTGGAGTTACCTAACATGTTTTAACAGGTGTATTCTGGATGCTGTATAGAAATTTGGCTTAAAGAGGACAAGTGCAGAAGCAGAGAGTACAGTTATGAAGCTATTATAACAACCAGATAAGAAATGATGGCAGCATAGACAAAGCTCTTAGCAGTGGTAAGAAGTGTTCAGATTCTGGATGTATTTTGAAGGTAGACCTGTCAGGATTTGCTGAAAGAGCATAAGTATGTTATGATAGAAAGAGACTTGAGGCCTGAGCAGCTAGAAAATGGGGTGGTCATTAACTAGGATGAGGAAGACTACAGGTTTGGGAACAGTTAGCAGCAGCTGAATTTTGGATGTTGGCTTTGAATGACCATTTGACATACAAAGTAGAGGTGTCAAAGAGGCAGTGTGAGGTACTCAGGGGAGAGGTCCGGGCTGGAGATACAAATTTGGGAGGAATCTGTGCATAGATGGTATTTTTAGTCATGAGCTTGGATGAGACCACCAAAGGAATGGCAACTGCTAGCAACTAAAGGAATCCTCTATAAAATAGGAAAGAAAAGGAGTAACTTTGCAGTTGTAACACATTGATAAAGTAGTGATTCTGGGCTATAACCTACTCTGTGTCAAGGGACTCCCCAATAGGCAGGTGTAGGAGATGGAGTAATGTTGGTATATGGTTGTTCCAGGTGTGTGAACTAATCCAACACCATAGTTAACATGTGAACCAGGGATCCCTGGGTGGTGCAGCGGTTTAGCGCCTGCCTTTGGCCCAGGGCGTGATCCTGGAGACCCGGGATCGAATCCCACGTCAGGCTCCCAGTGCATGGAGCCTGCTTCTCCCTCTGCCTGTGTCTCTGCCTCTCTCTCTCTGTGTGTGTGACTATCATAAATAAAAAAATAATAAAAATAAAAAAGGTTTTATAAAAAAAAAAACATGTGAACCAATTAACTTCCTTGCCCCAGCTATCTGTAATAAATGACTCAAGTCTGTTTTAGGAGCAAGGCCCTTATATGAGTTACAGTACTAAGGTCATCCATGAACTGATATATTGTCCTGGACACAATTTTATAGGTATGTTCCCTCAAGCCACATCACTTGCTTTTACACTCCTCTCCATCAATCTGTTAAAACTTCTAGATCATAATAATTATAATGATGACCATGATGACCCCAATTCTCCAACTATGGCCAAAGGGCAAACTGTTGTAAACCCAAGAGGGAACCTCTCTGAATCTAGTTGAGGAAACAGCAGAACTGATCCTTCCAATGTCCTCCACTTCTCACCACTACTTTAGTGTCAGCTTGGATGCCTGACCTGGATCATGAAAATGGAAACCAGAGCACCCAGTTTGTGGGGGATGGGGAGATGATAAAACACATGGACATAATGGATGAAGAAGGAATTTTAACATGTCAAGTGCACATATGTTAGGACAACTTTTCCTTCCGTTGCCTGGTTTTATGCAGTACACCCAGAGTCCTATGTCACACTCCCCCATATTTTCTTCCAGCCATACTCAGAGACTTCTAGTCTAAATAAGGAACCAAAGCCATAGTGTGGGCAACCAAAATCAAAGAGATGGTCCCAGCTTCCATATTTTGCCTATCCCTTACCTTCCTGCCCTATCTCCTGCCATTTTGTTAAATGGTTACTCTGTATGGACCTACGGCTTATATGTGCTACCTAATGGCAGAATTGTTCTTTTTAATTATATTGGCTAAAATTTTTCAGGCAAACTAAACCCCAGAGCTTTTGGACTGTGAGATATGTGTTGGGCACCTCGAGTGGGACTCAGATAAACAGGTAAAAGTGACAAGGAGGCGGAGTTTCCACCGGCACTATGAAGGAGTTGACAATTTCTATGTAAATAAACCATTTAATTATTTTAAAAATTTGTGAGGTCCACCATGTTCCAAGAATATAAGTCACGTATGAGTGGTGATGAGCAATGAACTGAGAATATAATGATGAGCAATATAGATATGTTCCCTACATTCATGGAACTTATAGTGAGGGGACAGATAGTAATCAAATAGATGCCACCATAATACATATATATACTATGGTACATGGAAGGGGAGAAAAAAGTGCTATAAGTCTTTTAGTTTGGATATAGTAAGGAAAGATGATGAGGAAGTTTCTCTGCAGAGGTGACACTTAAACTAAAATATGAAAGGTGAACAAACATTAGCCAGGGAAGAGAGGATGAGAGAGGAGCTTCTTGCAGAAAGAATAGCATGTGCAAAGGTCCTGAGGCAGGAAAGGAAAACTGAAAAAAATTGGTGACAAAATAAGAGCATTATTGCATATTATAATGCAGAATAATGGTTGCCTGATGCTGGGGCAAGAGGAGGGATTCAGCCATTAAGGGGTACTGGGGATTGTTTTAGAGAGAAGGGAACGTTCTATATGTTAATTGCAGTGATGGTTACATGACCATACACAACTGTCAAAATTCTTTGAATTGTATTGTATATAAGTTACTCCTCATTAAAGCTTGGGAGAGGGGAACAGTAAGCTTTTCATGCCTTTTTCTTTTCAAGTCTCAATTTAAGGTTAGCATTAACCTAACTTCATTCAATATGAAAACAAAGCAGAGACACACACACAACTAAATTAACTGTATTTGTTTAAAATTTTAGTGACTTGTTCATTTGTTCATGGCTCATGTGTTTTAAAAAAAAAGGATTTTAGGGGCTCCTGGATAGTTCAGTGGTTGGGCATTTAAGGGCCATCTGATATTTACATTTTCACATCCAGGATTAAGGCACTTGAACTTCTGAGCCACTTTCCTCATCTGTAGAAATTTGGAGAGAAACATCTTTCATATCAAGCTATTGAATGGATTACCTAATTTAATCCCCTTGGAAGATGTCAGTTCCAATGGATATATTGTAGATCCTCCTTCACTTTTTGGTATCTAAAAATCAAGCACATTGCTAATTTTTTCCTGGTAAAATCAGCTTCCAGCTTCCACATCACCTGATGTGTGACTGCAGGTGTTGTTCTGGCTATGGGGTGCTTCTGTGGTAGGACACTAAGGGTGGGCAGGGCTGAAACAGTTTGGGATAGGAACCACTGGTGCATGAGGAGGAATCATCTCTACCTTAAGTTGTTCCCTGCCCCATCCCAACTGGCAGAAACATTACTACTTGGGGGCTCAGCACACCAACATAGAACCTACCTAAAGTTCCCATCTGTGTCAAGGGACCAAATCAAATGTGAAAAGTTGCAACATCTCCAGAGAAAAGTGAAAGAAAAGTGGCCATGAGACTATTCAATTCAGATGCAGAAAATAATTGCACATCTAAAGAACCTCTTGAGTTTTAACCAAACTTTATTTTCTCTCTTCTTTCATCCCATTTTCTTCTTTTCATTTTCTTACTATAACTTTCCAAGTCATAGAGATAAAATTTCTGACTTTCTAGTCATAAGTAGACAAAATTCATTGTTAAAGCCTGAAACAATCCACTCTGACTCCCTTTAGTTTTCAATTACCCAAGAAAACCTAGTTTTTCAATGGATAAAGGCTACCCTTTCAACCAAGTTGGGGTGTCTCTGGAGCAAGGAATTGTGTTGATCGTCACCATAAAAATGCACAGGCAGAGGGCAGACAGGCAGATAGCTTTTGGGAGACTCGTAGACAAAGGAGGTGTTATGTGTAGTACAACCATTCACTGCAAAGGGATTGTTTAAGTGGATGTGGCTAGTCGACATTCACACAAGAGGGAGCCTTCATACGTAAATAAAGGCTGGCTGCCGTAGAAACCCCTCCATCTGTTGCTGCCCATTGCCTGACTTACAAGGCGCTGGCTGCACTAACTGAAAACATGGATGGATTTGTGCCCCACATGTTCACTTTTAGGAATCACTGAGAGTTTTTTTGTTTTGGTTTGGTTTGGGTTTTTTTTTTTTTTTTTTTTTTTCGGGTAGAAGCAGCCCCAGCCAACTCCCTGCTCCTCAAGCCAAAAGAATACCCATTTGGGGTGCTTTACAGCTGCTGTTGTCTTATGATCATTGATTCTTGATACTTTCCCTCACTGAAATCTTCCCTCTATTTGGATAGCTCTAACTGTAAACATGGCTAGTGATTTGTTAAGCAGCTAAGCTTCTTTTACTTTAGGGCACGATCCAAGGCAAGGCCTGAGTAGATCCCCTTCCTCTGAAGAGAGAAAAAAAAAATGAAATGGAGTACGGTTGTGAGCTCTGGAGAGGGTACTATTCCAGCCTTTGCAAGCCATGCCCTGCTGTGCTCCGAAGGTGTTACTATGTCTTCAGTTTCCGTAATTAGCCAGATAGAAATACAGGATCCTGGGCAACGGCAAACCAGCTGCATGCAACAATACCAGCCCCTTCTTAAGTTTCCTCCTCCTTCCAGGCTGAGGCCAAACTCAAAGTGTCAAATAAGAGGCAGTCATGGCTCATAAGCACTAACATCTCCAGAGTGTACACAGAAGTCGATCCTGAACTGAAAACTGTTGACAAGTTGGCTTTACCCTCCCTCTCCATCTGATGGAGATAAGGCAAGTATATTTGTCACCTCTATTTTGCACCTAAAGGAAACTGGAGACACAAATGTGCAAAATAACACCTATAGTCTCACCCTCATATAATGAACTCAACTGCTCACTAATAAATTAGAGCTCTTTTTGTTAGGTCCTACAGGCTTACAAATAGTCACTGGGCTCTTCCAAATAACCTCTGTGTCCCCCACAGGACAATAAAATTCTGGGGGTAGGGACAGAATCTGAACTCATGTTTATGCTGTCTAATGCTGAATAACATTAATGATGTACTGTCTCCGGGAAGGAAGAGTTTCTATTTATTTGCTGGAAGAAGGTGGTATATCACATAAGTTGCATAAAGATAGAATCCAGAAATTGAAACTCTTTTTCTGTGATATCCCTTCATGCTTTTGATCAGGCCACTCAAGCACAGTCACGTATGAAATGTAAAGAATAAACTGTCTTCTGCAGAAGTACAATTTTGGAATTTATTAAGATTTGTGTAGCAAACAGATCTAATTGACTTAAATTACTAAGGATTCTATTATTTAGTATCTGTTTATTCACACAATGATACTTATTGAATAATAAATGCAGTCAGTGAAGTCCCATTTGATGCATTCTAGAACACCTGACTTTTATAGGGTGAGCAAATGAAGTTACTTAGCCCTGGACCAGCTTTCTCCCAAAAGCCAAAATGAAAGCCAAAAAAGAATTAACAAGGATGTTGGAAGTCACATAAACACAGCTGAAGAAAACATATTGTCTTGATTTCAGCTTGAAATCTGTGCTAAATTAGGAGTAGGAAGTTTAGCAGAAACGCCTCATTTCCTAAAACATCAATTGTTTTTAGCCTTTTTGCAGCACTTCACTTTTGTGGGAATTAAAAAATTAAATGCATTTTAAACTTGCCCTAAAAATATAATCATATATCCAGAAGATGCATTCACTAACCTTGTTTGTCCCATATTCTGTTTTCTGGGTAGGCTGCAACCATATTTATTTTGTTAACAGTTGATACCAGTATTATAAACAAAACAGTGTTTTGAGATTTTTCAAAAATCCCCAATAACCTCTTAAAACATTTAGTGTTAAAGTACACTATGCAGATGTTATTGGAATAGTTTTAAGGTCCTAAAGATATTTTTTGACAGGGGATCCAAATCAGAATTTACATAATAGATTTTGGTCTTGTAAAAGGTGCTCATAACTCTTGTTAAGTTTCTGCTTGCTTTTTCTTTAATTCAAGTACACCAAACTAAGAAATGGGGCTAATCCAAGATAAAAGTAGGAACAAAGTGATTAAAGTGTTCCTCTATTTTGATAAGGGCACTGGGTTAACATGCAAACGCCGCTGTTGATGTCAGAATCCCAAACTAAAGATAAACATAGCCAGACTGCTCTTACTTCAGATTCGGGTGACATTTTTCTTTGTTAATGAGGATTTCTTTTTCTACAAAAGGAAGAAAAGTTTTATCTTAAGTTTTATGGCTTCAGGCCAAGAGAGATCTTTTCTTCCCTCTCTGTTGCCAATGTTTTGACAAAAATAACAAAATTCCTTCTTTTTCATATTTATCTTTATATTTTTGTTAATATCCTTTTACTTTCATCTCATTATGACTTTTGTACCTCCTACTTTTGGAGGGAAAAAAGGAGTCACTTCAATAATCTTTATTTTTAAAAACTAATGTTTATTTTAGACCTTTCTCTTGAAACCCATATTTAACTGAATTCATGAGTGTGAAAGGTACCAGGTTTCTTGGGTCTGAAGTTGTTAGGTGAGCACAGCTTTGTGACTATGTCTCTATGGACACTTAAAAAGTATTTTCTTTTGTTTGGGTGAGATTTACTTTACTACTGCCTGGTTGTTGAGTGGAGTAAATCCAGTCATTTGTTCCTAAGAGAAGTTGGTTATTATCCATGTCCTTGGACTTTAACACCAGCTTCAAAAGAATGTCTGAGTATACCAAAATCTTTGCACTGGATCTGGATTCATAAAGGGTATTTTGGTGACCCTTTCTTCCTATCAAGAGAAACATCTGTCGTGAGAGATGCTCTTTCCTTTTAGCAGAGGGAGAAATTGATCCTACCTCGAGTAGCAGGATGGTGCAGTATAGTTGAAAACCAATGGAGCCAGGTATTAGAAGACCTTCTGACTCAGCCCAATACAACATTTAAGACCATCTCTTCTCCACCAAGAATCTTTTATTATTATTTTTAATTGATTGACCACGTTTTGGAAAAATTAGGTCTGCCAAACACACCGTATTTTACAAAGTAGAAAACTAAATCTTTCATTTTTCTTTAATAAGCAATCTATCCTGAGTATATACTCAATCAAATGAATATTCTAGACAGCCCAAGATGATCTAAGCATACTAAGCAGCCACAGAGCAACAAAAGTTGATGTTATAATTATCTTATGTAGCTTGACTCTTGAGTGAAGGTAACTGTGATTTCTTTAAGCTTCTTGAAATATTTTAAAAAGTCCTGATTTTCTATTTCTATATTCTCATACTCCACATGAACACAAGGCCCAAGATTGGGAACCATTGGTTTCACTTATCTGAGCCTCAATTTTATCTTCTTCAAAATGGAGAAAAATCACAGCTCCTAGGCTTATCTCACAGTTGTTATAAAAAATAAATTAAATCATATGTATTAAAGAACAGTCATGTTTGTACTAAGTAATCCCACTCCTTGCCCACAGATTATTGGAACAGGAGTGAACACCTGTCTCATAGGGCAAACTGAGACCATCAGATCCTCTCTCATTAGGTTTTGAACTATAACTCTCAAAATCTTAAGTCATGATGGGTACTTACACTGAAGGTCATAGAGAGTCATTCATTCATTCCAGAAGTAGATACTTATTACCTGACAGAAATCAGGCACTGGACTAAGTCAAGATAAAGTCAGAGTGAGCCAGAATATGTGGTAAGAAAAGCCAAGGTCATGTATAACACACAATTATGGGGAGCAAGAGTTAAGAGCCTACAAAGAAGCAGGTTTGCAGAGATGAAGGGAGAAACTGATAGGCAGAGAACGCAGAGTGAAAGACATGCTGAGGGGTTGCCTGACAATTTCCACCTTTCCAAGCCCCGCCTGCATTTTCAGCCTTAGTTTCTGTAATAATTCCTGATATCCTCTAATAAGGATATCTTTGCTTAAGTTCTTTGTGTGGGGTTTGTTTCCTTACAAGCAAATGTACCCTGACTAAAAGAGGTGACATTGTTAATTCTTACTGTAAACTTGAAAGATTAAAAAAAAATTATCTAAAAAATAGAGATGGTTTAAGGCCATAAGTATTAAAGTTAGTAATAAAATTCAACTTTGTTCATCTCTCGTACTACTGACATAGTCCCCAAACTTCTCACCCTAGAAAGTGCATGAATGGTTTGGAAGAAGGGGGTTAACATATCATTTCCCTGGGTCCCAACATTGGAGGGAAATGGGGCTAACTAGCAAGTGACCCAGCCGACAAATTCCATTTCCCAGCAAACATATCTCCTCCAGCACAGACAGATTCTGATTTTATTTAAATCCTGCTCAGAATTAAATCTCTGCAACATCAAACTGAAAGAAGAGCTAGGTGTGAGATGGAGAGAGAAGCGGCTTCCTAACCTGATGCGTCCTAATGAAATGGCATACATGGGGTGACTGCTAAGTGCCTGGAAGGAGAGGTGGCCGGGAGCAGCCCTGATGGGTTGCAGGCACCTGAGGGAGAAACCAGAAAAGGTAGGGATTTATTGTGTTTGGTTGTCTTTCTGAACACATCTGTCTTTGAATCACCTGCTCATGTAACTAGGTCAGGATGCAGATTTTGTGAAGAAAGAAAGTCATAACCAATTCAAAAGGCTTCAGGGATTTTAGTGATCACGGTCAAAATGCTCCTCTGGGCTGACTTGCCAATAGGCCCTAAAAAGTGATGGATTGGAGTTAAAATCCCTTTTAGGTCATAATGAGAAGGAGAGAGCAGGCTTTAAAGTTATCTGTTCACTCTTAGCGCCTTCTCATTCCCAGTCCATTGCCTGCTCTCCTTCCTAAGGCTATCTCCCAATGTCTTAGGCTTCCAGTGTGCTCATGAAATCATACATACCTCTCATAAAATTCATGGATATGTCCAAAAAGGCACTCACATCTAAGCACAAATGACTGATGAGTTTACAGGTGAAAATACTCCCAGAACTATGCATTTTAACATAAGACAAAAATGACTATAGAATTGGTCTCTTGTTATAGGGATTCAAGCATCAGTGAACTGCAGGAAATTATATAAAAGGTGAGAGGGATCCTTCTGAGGTTAATGTGAGGGGCTCCACTTCTTCCACTGAGACAGCATTTGAGCAAACATCTAGCTACACTAGAACCTATTGGATGCAGAGAATCAGAGTGACCAAGAATCACAGGAAAATGACCCCCTGGCTTTGACTCCTTCCACACCCCCTAGGTGGCCCATATATGGCAGCATCTTCCCATAATTCCCCAGCAATCTATAAAGAAAGAAATAAAATTCCTGAAAATATTCAGAATAAGATAAGCTCTGGAAAATCATGAACATTCAAGTTCAGAATGCTTAAGGAAGCCAGGGAGCAATACTCTGTTGATGTTCATCAAAATGTAAAAGACCACTGATTATGAATGATGCGAGGTTCTTAGCAATACCTGGTCTTCCTTCCCATCCATGTTACCAGAAACCCCACCTCCCCCAAATGTTCCCCCATCTATATCCACACCACATCATCACTTCCACCCCACTACCCTCAGTGATACACATAGTGTCCTTATACCAAAATCAAAACAAGCATGTTACTAAAAATCCATCTGAGGTTTGAAGTTAGGATGAGGCAAGGGGCCAAATAGTATGGGGGAAAAAAAGATAAGCTAGTAATTCACATGAACAATTACAAGAGTGATTCACAAAGTGGTCACTGCTCTCCAGGTTTTTTGACTCATGAGAGCAGAATCTGTTTCCAAAGCAGAATAAGCCAGATCTTTATGATGAATGCTTTCTCACATATTACATATGTTCAAAAATTAAGTACATGCCTGCAAAACTGAAAAGTCTGTCACTGTAGTTCATGTTCTCAATAGGAGATGCAACTTCGTTGTTCAGAGGCAAATAGAATAATCCTTTCCATGATGATGAGATTTGCTCTCACGTTCTTTGAACATACCTCCAATTGACTTAATAGCATCCTGGACATGGGGTTCACTCCCTCTTTAAGGCAAGGCAAATTTTCATGATGTAGTGCCATAAGGAAGAGTTTCCAAGGACAGGAAGTTATTAGTCTTTTAAAAAAAAAACAAACATCAAAGGGAGGTTTGGGTTTTGTTGTTTATTTATGCGATGTCTAGTGCTAAGGACCCGCAGTACTTCCATTGTTCCACCTGTATAAAGTAAGGTTATTTGGGGGTTCTTTTGTGATAGACTTTGCTGCCCCTCCTTTTACCCACAAAGTAAAGGCAGAGTGACAGCACTAAGTCCTTCTGACACAGACTGCAGTTTGTTTCTGGTTTAACACTCCCTTTATATATGATCTCCTGCATTCTGGTCCCTCAGCTGGTTTCCTTCTTTCCATTTCCATATCCCTCATTGCTTAGATTGTTCTTACAAGGAAAACCTACACAACAAAGAAAGGGAACCCTGATACCATCATGTTTGGCACCACAACCAGTAACCACTGTGAAACCCATTTATAAAAAGGCTATTATTCCATTTATAATCTGCTTTCATGATTGCTTTTAACTAACTCAAGGAGTAGCTGCACTAAGGTAGAAAGGTTTGTGACCCATCTGTTGAGTGTATAATTTCCTTTTCATTGGCTAGCACAGCCCAATAAAAAAAATATTATGAGGTGCACTAACTCAATCAGCAAACAAATGACAGGCAGATGGTCTTCAAAAACAATACTGGCCATGAATGCCACAGAGCCACAATGTGGGCCCCAGCTTTTAGGCAGCCTTTGTCTGAAAACACTCCACTGGGTTAAGTGATGCAAAATAAGACAGAAAAGAGAGAAGCTGTGTGTAAATGAGGGAGAAGTTAACCGCCTCTGAAGTGCTCCATGAAAGGCTATGATAATTTTACTGGGAACAAAAAAAAAAAAAAAAAAAAAAGGCATCCTATTTACATAATATCTGCTTGTGATGGTACTAAAATCCAATAGATCACATTCACATGCCACTTCTGTTCTAAATCTTTATTTTAGTCAGATTTCTTTTCTCCAAATGGCCCTTTTTCTGCCACAATTTTCTCAAGTTTTGTCTTAGCTAAATGATGCAATTTGGTGAGTAAAAGCTTTTGTATGAGACAATTTCACTGGTTGAATGGAAGGAATTAAGGAAGGAAGGAAAGAAGGAAGGAACTTTTAGAAGCTTTTGAAAAATCAGTGAGGTCTGAAACTGATATGGGTAATTTCAAAGTTATGAAGATAGATCCATAGATAGATATATCCATATATCTAGATCCATATAGATATATAGATAGATCCATATCTATCTACCTACCTATCCATCCATCTATCTATCATCTATATCCTTCTATAGAGAGAGTTTAGCACATTGCCTATTACATAGTAGGCCTTTAATAAGATATCGATGAAAATAATTTGTACAAAAATATACATACATTTTTATGTATATCTATATATAAAAAAGAGAGAGGGAGTTGGTAACGGTATGTAGGGAACTAGCTCCATGTTCTGGAGAACCCACCATTCTCAGGGCATGAGCTTTGGTTTTTTTGCTCAAGAGTGGCTCAGGATATGAATTCAATAATCCACACATCTCTCTTATGAGTGGTGGTATGCCTGCTTTCTATAACCTCTGGACTGGTATCCCTGAAAAAAACATGACCATGTCTAGTTGACATTTAAAAAGTGGGGTTTTCTTTTCTCATAAAATAATGCAAGCTTGAAGAAAAGAAAATTAGAAGTACATAAAAAGTCCCTCAAATCCCACCACCAGGGATAAATCTTAAGGGGTAATATATCCTCCCAGTAGTATTTCTTTGCATTTTTTTACATATTTGAAAATGCTTTATTTTGAATTTTTCTTACTTAGACTTATAACAAAGCTCTTCACAAGTATTATTTTAAATGGCTGCATAATATTTCACTATTTATGTATAACACTTCTTTTTTAGCATCTTAAACATGTGGTAATCTCTCTGCTAGCTTTGTAAATTTGGGAAACTAATATAACCTCCTAAATCTCAGTTTTCATTTGTAAATGGACATTATAAAAACACCTGTGACATTATATTGCTTTGAACATTGAGCTGAATAATCCATATTAAGAGCTTAGTACACTGCCTGATACCTACCAACCAGTCAATAAAAGTTATCAATGATGATGACTTAGGCATAAGAATTCTTGTTCACATTTCAAAGAATTGCTTTAAGACAGATTCCTAGATCTGTCTTAAAGGACAAAATATTTGAATGTACATATGATCTTAATATATACCATAAAATTCTCCCATATATATAATAACAAATTACTCCCAACCAGCGATTTATAAGTAGCCCTCTTACCAAGGCCTTACCTAAATTGAGAATTCATTTTTTAAAAAACTTTGGTTAGATAGATTAAAATATTGTATCATTACTTGCTAAATTTGGGATTCCTTGTTAAAATACAGATTCTGCATTTCTAATAAATTCCCAGGTGATGTTGATGCTGGTTCACTTTTCAATCTACTTGGTTACTGAGGGAATCCTGTACTTGACCCAAGCCGTTGGAGTCCAAGAAAAGCATCTTCCTTCATTATTTTCCATTTTTAAAGAGAAAACACTGCACATGGGATGCTCCAAGAGAAGCCATTTAGCTGCCAAGAGACTTCCTAGAGTGTAAGTGTCCTTGGTCCACGGTCTGGAAATGGTTAAGGTCTGCAATTTTCTATTACAATGACTGATGTCAGGATTTTATGATCACCAGTTATCAATTAGTTTGGGTTATATAAGTCCATTGATATCCTAGCATTTAACAGTTTATCTGCCATGATCAATTAACTATCATCACAGATTTTGGGCTTACTACTCCTTAACATAATTAACTATGCCTAGGTGATTAAATGTTATCATGTGCCTTCTGTGTACCAGGGAGCTCCATTTCATGGTATGTCTTTTAATGTTCATGCAGCTTGCAAAAAAAGCTACGACCTAGCCTCTCAAAGATACTGGGCCTCTCACCAGTGAATTCCACACTGCTTCAGAGAAGGTAGTGTCCTCCGTGGCCTCCCAGACACCAGAATGGGGTGATGGAGTCCCTGTCCTCATACATTAACCCATTACACACACTCCCTCCTCCCTGGGCTTCTGAATCCTCCTGCAACACCTTGTCAATGCAGTCTATGGCTCCACTTCATCAGCATGCCCCAACACCCCAACATCAGGGAGCCATACAGTCATAGTAGGAGTAGTCCCAGGTATCCTTGCCAGTACCCTGAACCTCTAGTCATGGGTGAGTGCTTCCATGTCAATACATTTTCTTCTTTGCAGCTACAGACTCTATCCTCATTCCCCACCACTCCCATCCAACATGATATCTGTTCCACAAATGTTATTCAAGTTCATGAATGCTAGCCAGGATGGGCAGGTCTTTGGTGTTTCAACCATTTCCTCATAGAATAGGGATAGTATTTTCCTATTGGAGCTGTGCCAAAACCCAACGCTCTTTCTTGGTCTAGAGACAATGAGGGAAGACAAGGGCATATTATGAGCAGGGTAATGGCATCTTGTAAGGCATCTGCCTCAGTGAGGCTTTAGCAGAGTCTCCAGAAAAGGAGAGGGTAGTATCTTATGAGAAAGGAGAAGACTGTTTCCACCAGACTGAAAGATTCAGAGGAACCTGGGGAATTAAGATCTTCAGGCTTATCTATCCAAATAACCCCAAATACGAGTTCAAGATCCCTCTCTTCTACTATAAGGCCATGACTTTCTCATAGAAGATCTGTCAAGACTGTGTATTTGGTGTTCTTTGCAGTTCAGCTACCCTTACAAGTAGATCCTGAACCTGATTTTCAGTAACTAAAAGAGATAAGGGTCTTCTTAATCATTGCCATAGAGGCTTTCTGATTTTCATATCATACCTGTTATTTTCTCTTTTCAAAGCTTTTAATGAGTTAACAAGTGCCAACCAACTACATAATTCTTATGGTTACCATAGCCTCTATAATACTTAAGGACCACAGCCTTATATAAGCCTACACCTTATCTCAATCCACTCTAGTTGAATATCTGAGTAATTATGAATGAGGCTATGATCACCACTCACTTAAAATCAGCAATGGGGTTTTTTTTGCTTTGCTACCATCTGACTAGTGAGGGATCCATCCCTAAAAACCCCATCCTAAGGATTTAGATTCTGGCAACTCTCCCCATACCAACTGTCTTAGCCCGAGGTCCTCTGAAAGTCATGCCTGAGACAGGCAGTTTATGATGAATGTAATTCCAGAGTCAAGTATGTTAGGATGAGGGGACAGGGAAGAAAGAAAAGTCCACACAAGGATGTGTTATTATATTGGCCTCTGACTCTCAATTCCATGGGACCATCTGAGGATTTTTATCAAATGTGTCCAATCTGTCAGCCCAGATGGTGAAATGGGGAAGCCATGTGTCCATCGGTTCCCATCTCTTGTTGGTAAGGGGGACCTCATAGGTATTAACTCTCTCACGCTTGTAAGTTGTATAAGCATAATGGCTGAGCAGGTTCCTATAAACATCCAGGGAGCCCTGGGCAGTTTCCCTTGCTGGTATAAAACCCAACAGAAAATGCACAACTCATTATCTTCTTTAGGTAAATGGCATTTATTGTCTCCCTACATTTTCTGGCATTGATCAGGATAGAAAGAATTAATAGAAAGTTTAAAAAGTTCCAGGTTTTATTTTGAGTTGTATACACATTAGGTAAAATTGGTCTGCAAAGCTTATGATCCATTATTACCCTGTTCTACATTTTGTCCTGATAGGAGCATTCCTTTCATCTTTTAAAAGGCTCAGTTCTGCCATGATGATTCATACTACCCTGGCTTTGGTTGTGTGAGACTTTTAGTAAATTTCAGGTTATTCTTTGAAAATTTCCAACTGAAAAGGCCTTCAGCTGAGGTTAGAATGTTCTTTTTTAAAAAGGGAAGCCACTCTGCTTTCTCGAGATATTTATTCTACTAAAAGCACTCATTTCAAATCAGGAGGCATCCTTCTCCTTTCTTTCATTCTTTTCAGGACTCAATCTTCTACTTCTTACTAAATAAGTTCTAACACTCTGGACCATGTGTCCTTTTAGCATTTCAAGCTAAAAAGAGACAATTGAGCAAAGAGAACATTTAAAGTCATCATTACCCACATCTAAATATCTATTATTAAAATGTGCACATGGGAACAATCATGTTTAATTCCAAAATTTTATAAGAACAAATGTGGCGACTATCAGAATATTCATTAGGAGACGGAGAAAAATAAAATGGGCCTGGGAGACAGATTTGTGAAGTGTGGATGTGGGGAGCCAACACATGAGCCTGACGCCTCTGAGCGTTAACACATGGTCCCTCCATCAAAGGTCTGTATACGCAACTCAGCTGCTGGACTGACAGAAGATTTGGGGTTGTTAACACACACTTCATTAAAATACCAGCTAAGATCCAAGTTCGAAATCCCACAGTTTGTGTTAGTTGATAAAACTCAATTGCTTCTAATTACTGTTAGTGCAGCTTTAAAATAATATTTTGCTGTAATAAAGGATTCAATATGACAAGTGAGTGTTGGCCCACTGAACTGGAAAGACTAGGCCAGAGGGAATGTGTGCACACACAGGTTTCACTGCTCTGCCTGACTTGTTTTTCTGAACATTTTCTAAGCATCCAACGGAGAAAAAATGACCAGTCTTCAAACGGGTTTCAAAAGGGCAAGGACAACTCAAACATTAACTGTTATTCACATCTCTGATTAGTCACTGCAGCCTAAGAGGTAGAACACTGAGTTGAAATGAGACAGGCATAGTTGTAGTTTTCCAAGGTTTTTATGGAGCATGCCCCAAAATTAGCCAGTATCTTCTTTCATATTTTATTTTCTCCCTCCACCTCCTCCTTAAAAGATTATCAAGATTGGCACACCTGATAAAATGAAACATCTTCAGATAGTGGAAGTTCTTGCCTGTAGCATTAGAGAAAGAAAGGAAATCTCTCTTACTTATCTCTTCCACTCCCCAAAATCCAGGAGCACTGGTCTTCTGAAGATTTCTCAGGGGGCTGAGCAACTTCCCAACTCATGGCCTTCGTACTTGCTCTTGTCCCCAGGGCTTACTGCCTTCACCGTACCCTTCTTAAGGTCCCTAAGTCCTAGTAAACCTATTGTCTCATCCTAAACTCTAGTCCTGATGGAAGTCTTCCTTGACTGCCTACATTTAAGTCAGGCCTCCATTGCCATCATACCCTACACGTCTCCTTTAAAGCACTTTTCTCAAAACTGTGATTATTTGCATAATATTTGCTTAATCTGTTATCCTGTCTTTTCTAAAACCATATCCAAAGTATGCAAGGCATGGTAATTGACTGCCTATGTAAGTGATAACAAAGACCAGAAAATTGAAGTGATTTTTACAAGTATTGGGGAAAAAAAGAATAAGGTACTAATATGGAGACACTGGCTAGAAACAAGGCAAAATGTTTGGTGAAACACCCTTCACTCAACAAGAAAGAAAAGATAGTCTTCTCATCCTGTTGGCAGAGACCTCAAAGTAATCTATAAAACCATCTTGGAAAAACACAGGTTTATATGCTGACCAACGATTCTCTATTAGGAAGGATAGTCCTAGTTTTCAATGTCCTGTCACACATGAACAGGTGTCCCAAATTGGTCCATATCTGAAATATCTCTACTTCTCTCCAAAGACTTCTCTATTTGACTCATGCACAATCATAAATTCCATCTTAGCCTTGAGTTCTCACATCATACTTTAGAGATAGGTCTCAGGTATAGATCTCCTCCTCCAACTAACAATTGAGAATAAAGATGATGATGGTAAGATTCATAACAATAATAAATGTAATGGCGAGGTGGTATCTTTCAGCTGACAAATATCCATCCCATCTTCTCCAGTAGTAGCTTCCTGATGTCTTAGGTTGGAATGAGAGTTCCCCGATAATTCCCAGTGGTTATCTTCTGGTTAGGTGACTCAGTTGCTCACTCCCTATAATTTAAATCTTAAAAGTAGCAACTAGAAAATAGTTTGAGCTCAGCTAACCAAGAGAAGCACCCTAGAAAGACAATTGGGGAATTCCTTCTTCCTAGGTCCCTGCTCCTCACCTTGAAATGCTAGAGTTTACCTACGCAGCCAGAGTCTGTTCCTATTAGTCTCAACCAAAGATTCAACTAAATTATGCTGTACAGTGATTATGAGGATGTAACAATGAAGATGATAATGATGAAAATAAATACCTCATGAGACTTCACAGAAATCTTTACCAACGCTCAAGTCAGTCTAAAAGTATGACACTCAGTCATTCAGATAACCTCTCTGGAATCAAGTAGTTCAAATATAAATCAGTTCACAAAATACTAGTACACCAAACAATCCTATGAATATTGGATTCATATTCATTCAATCTAATGTCTATTATTTGGCCTAATATAGTTATTTTAACTCTTACAAACATTTATTGGATAAAAGAATATATTTTCCATACAACTATCTCATTAAGAAACTCTCTATTAAAATTCATATTGCAAATTTTTCCTTATTTAAATATTTGGAAGTTCTAAAAATTATTTCTTTACAAAAATCTACAGCTTTCGTAATCATTATTATTTTTTTATGATAGTCACAGAGAGAGAGAGAGAGAGAGAGAGAGAGGCAAAGACATAGGCAGAGGGAGAAGCAGGCTCCATGCACAGGGAGCCCGATGTGGGATTCGATCCAGGGTTTCCAGGATCGCCCCCTGGGCCAAAGGCAGGCGCCAAACTGCTGCGCCACCCAGGGATCCCTCATAATCATTGTTAATATTGTAGTGCTCTTATTTAAATAACAAGCTTTTATACATCAACTGAATAATAGAATTTTATGAGATAAGGCCATTGAGAAAAATTTCACTCCAAGTTAAATCTTGAATGCTTACCTATATCTGAAATTGCATATTCACAAGCTGTATTAGACATGTATTCTATGTAAGAAACCATGCCAAGATTCAGTGACTTAAAACCACAATTATGTAGTCTTCCTCATCTATCTGTAGGTCAGCTGAAAATCAGCTAATGTAAGCTGGGTGACTGATGCAAATGGCAAGACCAGCTGGATTTTGCTCCTTGCTGCAGTTCAAGCTCAGGTTTACTCTCCAGGTGGGCATTCTGGATCCCAGACTTATGGTGCAACAGCTGCTCAGAAGCTATTCTCATAGCAATGGCAGGGGTGGAAAACGGCAACCCCAACTGCACAAGCACATCCCAAGTTTTTGCCTGATATCCCATTGTCCAAAGCACATCACATGGCCAAGCCCAACATTGATAGGGAGAGGAAGTATATTCCATACATATGGGAGGAGAGAGGAGTGAATTGTCCTGAACAATAATCCAAACTATCATATAAATTAGCAATGCATCTGAAAGATATATCATGCTTATGTAAACAATACTATTTTGCTGACTAAATGTAATGATAACTTACTTGATATTGGACAAAATCCAAGATAGCAGAAGTGATGTTGAATTTCATATTTAGTTAACTGGCTGTCCAAAATCTAAGGCCAAAACTAGAACCTTAGTCCACCCTGACCTAAAGCACACAAAGGCATACAACTTTGGAGTGGCACAGCTGGGAGGTTTAACCCACATTCTTCGGATTCAAACCCCATGTTCTTAAGCACTAACCTACAGTGTTCCACCACAAGTACTATGTCTTCACTTTTGAAAAGGAAAAACTGAAGCATGGAACATTGAAGCATTAAATATTTTCTATATGCCAGCTTTGAGCTAAAGGTTTATCCATATTATTTCATTTTGTCCTTAAATCTCATGAGGTCAGAGTAATTTTTCATAATTTACTGATAGGAAAATAATCATTCAGTAAATTTTAAAATTTACTTTTCTAAAGATAGGCAGGTAGAAATTTTTAAAACCACCCTCATCTGACAATAAAACACATGCTTTTCTTTTAAACTACATATAATCATCTCAAAATATTCAGCAATCAGGACTGAAAGCCAGTACCTGAACCCATGCATCTTGAACCAGTGATTTTTCTATTGTTGCTTCAGCAACCATATTACCAAAACCATAAGCTTTGTTTTAATATATGGTTTAACAACTGGTCAAAGTATTTGAATTTAAGATTCTTCAATACACTTTGGATGCCATAAATATATGACATACCTCCTAATTAATTCAACTACCATCTGTGACATTTTCACTATGAGGGAATGATCAGCCATATACATTATTTCACATAAGTGTATTGTCTTTTACCATTGAGAAAAAATTTATATTGAAAAGGTGAAGTAAGTCTAAGTGTTGATCAAATCTGTTTGTTCCACTGTCCGCATATGTGGAACAATGTTGCCTCCTGTCATTGGTAATAATAATAATAATAATAATAATAATAATAATAATAATAAATTATGTTTTTAGGAATTCTCAGTCCTTAGAATTTAATCATTCTTATAATTGATACATTAATAATTTCTTTCAGATCATTGTATTTTGATAGATTTTATAATGCATTCTTCAAGGCCACTTTTGTAAAACTTTTAGCAAGATCAGCACTATGAATATACTTTGTTTTTCAAAATATGAGACTAAGCTCCTCAATACTATTCTATGCTGAATTTACTGAACTCCATGTATAGTGAACCTCAAGCCAAAGAGTTGGCTATCCTTTGGATAATGATTCTTTGTGAATTATACTATCTGTTGATTAATTGAAAATAGAATGACTGCACCAAAATAAAAGAAAAATTTGTTATCCCAACTTGAGATGATATTATAGAAATAAATAACTGTAAGAAATGAAAAGTTTTCCCACCTTCATCAAGGTATAATTTACAAATAAAAATTGAAACTCCTGTGAGGAACGAAATATAATAGGAGGGACAATGTGCCACTTCTGAGCCTAGGCCTCCAGAGGCCTTGCATGTTTTGGCCTTCTCTTTTGGAACTCTGCCCAGACACCCATATAACCCATATAAGCTTGTGCTTGCCTTCTGGAATATGAAAGTCACGTGGCTCAGGGCTCAGCCAACCCAGGTGAGGCTATCCTAAATTAACCAGTGTTCAGTCAACTTGGCCGCTGAATCTTAACCCATGAATGAACCCAGCCAAGACCAGAAGAACAGTGCATCTGAGCTCAGCACCAATTCTTGGCTTGCAGAATTGTGAGCTATATAAATACTTGTTTTAAACCGCTAAGTTCTTGGGGGTAGTCTATTATTCAGCCAAATCTAATCAATTAAAAAGGAGCTATCTGACATAGGACTCAAGGCAGGGAATTGGATTAGGTAGGGGTTTAAAAGGAAAAGAAAACATATGAGACAAATGAAAAGACTGCTGATATTTGTTGTTCTAAGTGGTGGGTACATGTGTGTTTAAAGTCCTCCCCCAAAATACTTTTTTGCAAGGAAATCTAAGACATTACATGTACAATTTAGAGAGAGGTAGGAGAGACTTCAATCAAGACTCAAAATCTAAAAGGTATAAAAGAAAATATACATATATTTGACTATATAAATATTCAAAATGTGGAGCACTTGGCTGGCACAGTTGGTTAAGCATCTGACTCTTGGTTTCAGCTCAAGTTGTGATCTCAGGGTCATGAGATGGAGCCCCACATTGGGCTCCACACTGGGCTTGGAGCCTGCTTAATATTCTCTCTCCTTCTGCCCCTTCCACCTCTTCTCTTTCTCTCTTTCCCTCTCTCTTTCTCTCTCTCTCTCTCTGCCTCTATAAAAATGTTTTTTAAAAATTCAAAATTTTTGTGTATCAAAAACCACAGACAGAGTCAGTGAACAAACTCATGAACACTGGTTGGAGCAAAGCAAAACACAAACACAGGTGTGATGTTTATAATGTACAAAAATTTGTGCAGGTTTCCAGGAAGGAAATAAGCAACCAAATAGAAAAATAGGCAAAATGCATAAAAAGGCAATTCACAGATGAGCCAATTCAAATGGCTATGTAACACAGAAAACAATCTTCAAACTAGTCAGAACAATGCAAGTTAAAAGTGACATAGCACTGTAGACTCACTATACTGGGAGGAAAAAAAAAGGTTTTACTGTTAAAATGCAGGAAAAGGTCAAAATGCTCACAAAGATAGGCTAATTAAAATGTAAATTATTATAGTTTTTGGAAAGAAAACTTTCAAAAATCTATAAAATTTTACATACACGCACTCACTTAAATCCCACTCAGAATGGTCTCTTTCAGAAAGATAAGCATCAATACAGAAGGATATTTATTACATTATGCAATTTTTGTTAGTGACAAGAAAAACAACAACAAACATAAATCAGAGAAACAGGGAATGCCCATCAAAAGAGAAATGGATGACCATGTTGCAGTACATTTTTCTATGAAATATTTTAAAAATGAATTAGAAAAATACTTGGAAATATACTTGTATAATATTTCTATAAAATATTAAAGAAATGAATAAGAAATATACTTGGAGATAGAAATGTTTAAATAATATGATCTCACTTTTAAAAAATGTTCCAAAACACTAAACATATATATGCATGTGTCTATATATGTCAGTGGATTTGTATATTATTATATGAAAGTAAAACAAAATGTAAGGAGATATGCTGGATTGTTAAAGTGGGCTACCTCAAGACAAGGGAGTATAAAATAATTCTAAGGAACAGAAGGAAGAAGGAACCAAAAAGGAAAAAGAAGAAAAAAATACACTAAAAAGAGGTAATGTAATGAAATCACATTCCAATATTTATATACATTTTATGTACAAATATATCACATTCATATATTTATATGAATGTACATATAAAAAATGCATGGGGGGAAAACCTTTTAATTACTTGTTTTTTTTAAATTTTTATTTATTTATGATAGTCACAGAGAGAGAGAGAGAGAGGCAGAGACACAGGCAGAGGGAGAAGCAGGCTCCATGCACCAGGAGCCCGATGTGGGACTCGATCCTGGGTCTCCAGGATCGCGCCCTGGGCCAAAGACGGGCGCTAAACCACTGCGCCACCCAGGGATCCCTTAATTACTTGTTTTAATGAAATTAACCTTGATTGTTCTGGGCTGAATAGTCTCTCTCAAAAATTCATATCTTCTCAGAACCTCAGAATGTGACTTTATTTGGAAATAAGGGCTTTTAAGATAGAATCACTAAGATGAGGTAATACTGGATTAGAATGTGTCCTGAATTTGATGACTAGTGTTTTTATAGGAAGACCATGGAAAGACACACAGGGAAGAAGGCCATGTGAACACAGAGGCAGAGATTGGAATCATGCTACCACGAGCCAAGGAGTGCCAGGAGCCACCAGAAGCTGAGAGAGGGAAGAAGGGACTCTCCTCTAAAGCCTTTGGAGGAGGTCTGGCCCTGCTGACACTTTGTTTTGGATTTATAGCCTCCAGAACTGCAAGAGAAAAAAAAAATAGGTGTTCTTTTAAGCCACCAAATTGGTGGTAATTTGTCACTGCACCACAGAGCATAGATTTTATATGTTGGGTCATGTGAAAACCATTGGCCCGATTTTATCTCCAAATAAATTTACAAAGAGCACTGCCTCTGCTAGATTGTAAATTCCATGTCTATCTTGTCTTCCCACATATTGGTACATAGTAGGTACTTAATAAATGCTTGCAGAATAAATGAATTAATAGATGAATGAAAAATATACATACTCCACACATTTGAATTTTGAAAATAATTTGGTTTCTATGTGTTGTTCAAGTTTGTGGCCAGTTCACAAGAATACATTTTGTTTCTGACCATGCTCACTGGCTTTTATGCAATGTAAATGTTGGACCAAGACTCAAGGCCCAGTCTCTCTGAATTTAATAACCAAGGGAAAAAGTGATAGCAGTAGGAGTAGTAGCAGCGGCAGCAGAATCTAAGGAGGAAATCCAAACTTTCATCTGCACACTATACTATTCTTTTCACAATCCCTTTACAGAATTTCTCAGCATTATCAGTAAAGCTGAGATAACCTCAGCCCAGGATATCCACCAGGACTGTTCTGTCGAACTGTTCCTATCAGACCTCTTCTCCAAAAAGTAAGCTTGTGTTGTGTTGTATAATAAATTGTTACAGAAACCTTTCTAGAACATAAAAGTTATGCTGGTGTCTGACTAAAGGTTACTATAAGCATTCTGGAAGAATTTCTAAAGTAATAGAAAGGCTGAGCAAGTGAGTAAAGTCATTTCAGAGCCATTCTTGAAGGGTAAGGCCAGCATTCCAGAGGGATTTCAGCGCTCAGCTAGAGGGCGGCAGAATTATTGCTGAAGTATTCCTTGTGGAGAGCTTTAACCTCATGGCCGAAGTGTATTCAAAACAATTCTGCTGCGATAGTAAAAAATATATATCCATGCTGTGCATTCCCAGAAGAGCATTCCGGGCTCCTTATTCACATGAGCCAAGAACTGAAAAAGAGCTGAGGGGGTAAATTGGTAAAGTGCTACCACAGAGATTTTACTCTGAATACTGGTTGGGGAACTCCATGTCCCAAAAGGTTAGAGACATTAGATATTTTACAGGGCATGTGCCAAAATGAATAATTCATGGAAAAATGCTCTTAACTCTATCCAGGTAAGATTATACAGTAAAATAAGAGAAAATACCAGATAATTTTTTTTTTGCTCAGTGGTCCTTCTGCCGAACCCCTAAATTAATCCTTCACATGTACCCTGTGCACAGCACTCTGCTAGGTATTGGGGGGACAGCGTGATTGCCCCTCAAGCTAATTGAGCATGCAAGACATCCATATATTCAACAAATATTTATTTAACCCTGAACTGTTAGGTGCAAAGGAGCTGCTAATGAGCTACCGATAGGCCTTCTTTTGTCCAGTGCTGTTCCTTTCCCATCCCCACTTAACACAGCTCAGAACTCTTCCCCATCACTTCCAGAGATCCTATGCGATGAGAACTTATCCTGCCACCCTTATCTCTGGCCACTCCCTCCCGCCTTACATTGCTGCAGCCAGGTTCTTGGCCTCCAATTCCTTGCCTTCAGGGCCTCTGCCTGGAAAACCCCTTTAACTCACCCCACATCTCTACACAGCATGATTCTCCCCATGCTTTGGGTCTCAGCTTCAATGTTACCTCCTTAAACAGGTCTTCTAGAACCCTGTGTATAAAGTATACACACCTTTTTTTTTTAATCCGCTTTATCTATTTCATCCACCACCCCCCCCATTTACTTCCCCTCTGGCAAATACCAGTTTGTTCTCTGTATTTATGTTTATTCATGAAGATTTTTAGATTCTACATACAAGAGAAATCATATGGTGTTTCTCTTTCTCTGTCTGACTTATTTCACTTAGCATATTACACTCTAGGTCCATCCATGTTGTTGCAAATGGGATGATCTCATTCTTTTTTATAACTGAGTTATATTACATTATATATACACAGTATATTTTCTTTATCCATTCATTATTGATGGACACTTGGGTGACTTCTATATCTTGGCTATTGAAAATGATGCTGCAATAAACATAAAAGTTACATATATCTTTTCAAATTTGTGTTTTTCTTTTCTTTGGGTAAATACACAGTAATAGAATTACTGGATCATATGATATTTCTATTTTTAATTTTTGTTTTCCACAGTTGTTACACCAATTTACTTTCCCACCAACAGTGCAATGGAGTTCCCTTTTTTCCACATCCTCACCAACACTTGTTATGTTTTGTCTTTTTGATACTAGCCTTTCTTCTTCTTCTTCTTTTTTTTTTTTGATACTAGCCTTTCTGACTCATATAAGATGATAACTCATTGTGATTTTGATTTGCATTTCCCTGATGATTAGTGATGTTGGGTATCTTTTCATGTATCTGTTGGCCATTTGTATATCTTCTTTGGAAAAAAATGACTATTAAAGTTCTCTGCCCTTTCTTTAATCATATTGTTTGTTTTGTCCTTGATTTGTATGAGTTCTTCATATATTTTGGATATTAATCCCTTATCAGATACATCATTTGCAAATATCTTCTCCCATTCAGTAAGTTCCTTTCTGTTTTGTTGATGGTTTCTTTTGTATGCAAAAGATTTTTATTTTGATCAGCTCTTAATAGTTTTTTGACCTTTGTTTCCCTTGCCTGAGGAGACATATCAATAAATATGTTCTTAAGACTGATGTCCAAGAGATTATTCTATGCTTTCTTTTGGGGGTTTTATGGTTCCAGTCTCATATTTAGGTCTCTGATCCATTTTGAATTTATTAGAATGTGGTCTAGTTTCACTCTTTTGCATGTAAATTGTCCAGTTTTTGCAACACCACTTATTGAAGAAACTGTCTTTACCTTATTTTATATTCTTGCTTCCTTTGTTGCCAATTAATTGATCATATAAGCACGAGTTTACTTCTGGGCTCTCTCCCCTTTTTGATTAGTCTATTTTTGTGCCAGTACCATACTGTTTTGATCACTGTAGCTTTTTAGTGTATCTTCAAATCTGGAATTATGATACCTCTAGGTTTATTCTTCTTTCTAAAGATTGCCCTAGCTAGTAAACACACTTTTTATTATTTTCTTCTCAATGTTTATTCACAATTTGTACTTATTTTATTTGTTTACTTAGAGGTTTTCATACCAGGTACTCTATCAGTCTTGCTCACAATTATATATTCAATGCTTAATACAGTGAGTATATAATAATAAAATTAGTATTTCACTAAGCTCAATAGTTGCTTAATAAAATGTATTGCCTGAATGAATGACCCAAAGTGGCCAATGTTGGCTCTACCTCAACTAAATAGAAATTAAGTTCAAAATCTTGGTTATAAATTCCTATTTTCTGCAAATTCAGAGCTCAAGATGATGGAATATGGGGAAAGATGAACGTTAACTTTTAGAAAAATGTTACTTCTAAAAAAAAAGAAAAGAAAAATGTTATTTCTGCTTCACTTCAAAATTAAGAATTTACTTTCATGGAAATTTGATGGAATTGATTAATGGCTCTTTAAGGAGCTAAGATTATTTTCCAATCTACTCATATCACTCCTTTGCCTCAAGAATTCAAGTGATGAAGAAGAAAAAGACTCATAAATACAGAGAACAAACTGATGGTTGCCAGAAAGGAGGGGGTGGGAGATGGCAAAATGAGTGAAGGAGAGTGGAAGATACAGGCTTCCAGTTGTGGAATGAATGTCATGGAAACCAAAGGCACAGCATAGGGAATATAATCAATCATACTGTAATAGCATTGTATAGTGACAGATTGTAGCTACACTTGTGGGCACAGCATAACTTAGAGACTTGTCGAATCACTGTTGTGTACCTGAAACTGATATAACACTGTGTGTCAACTATACTTCAATTAAAGAAAAAAAGAATTCAAGTGACAATATGGGTAGGTCCAAAGATATTAATTAGCATACTTACAGTGCCTAAAGCAGCAACAAAAATAATATAAATAAATCACTATTGGAGCAAATACTCTCTTCCCTGTTTATTTCTTGGTGTGATCTTCCATCTAAAATGTAAAAACAAGGCAGCCCAGGTGGCTCAGCAGTTTAGCGCTGCCTTCAGCCCAGGGCATGATCCTGGAGACCTGGGATCTAGCCCCATGTCGGGCTCCCTGCGTGGAGCCTGCTTCTCCCTCTGCATGTGTCTTTGCCTCTCTCTCTCTCTCTCTCTGAGTCTCTCATGAAAGATCTAACTGTGAGACAAGATTCCATCAAAATCCTAGAGGAGAACACAGGCAACACCCTTTTTGAACTTAGCCACAGTAACTTCTTGCAAGATACATCCACGAAGGCAAAAGAAACAAAAGCAAAAATGAACTATTGGGACTTCATCAAGATAAGAAGCTTTTGCACAGCAAAGGATACAGTCTCATGAATAAATAAATAAAAATCTTTAAAAATAAATTAATAAAATAAAGTAAAATAAGATAAAATAAAATGTTAAAAACATAGTCTGGACATAGGCTTAAAGAGAAATAAATTAAAAAGATTGCTCAACCATTTTGATTCCAGTTTCAGGGTGGCCTATTCCAGGCTACAGGACACATGATTCTGTGTACTATGGCCTGTATCACTAGAAATTATTCTTTGTTTAAGGCAAAAGAGAGAGAGTTTGGGAGCAAACAGAGAGAGTCTGATGAGGGCATAACCTCTCTATAACACCCTCAGGGTCTTTATATGGCTTTGGTGGTTATTCTATAGTTTGGAATCAGAATCCTGAGTTCTGAGAAAATATGTTTAAGAAAACCATTAACACAACTTTCCTCCCCTCCCCAAATCTCTTTCCAAGAGATTTATTGGAAATTAAATAGAAAAAAATCAATTTATTAAAATTCTGATGAAGGTGATAGTCTATATATGGCAACAGTCACAGAGAGAATGGCTGTCTCTATTACAATTCCCAAGCAGCTGAATGCCCAGAGATGACACATGCTGGGAATACAGATGTTTTAAATGTAACAGAAGATGGTATGGAGAAACTTAAAAATGGTGGACTCCCATGTAGCAATACAGCATCTCTTGGTAACGCCACAGATTTCTGGCAAAGTTGTGAAACTCAAAAAGTTCATGAGTAGATTTCTTATTTTTAAAAAATGTTGGCTTTTTCCATAATTTGGCTATTGTGAACATTGCCACTATAAACTTTGGGGTGCAGGTGCCCCTTTCGACCACTACATTTGTATCTTTGGGATAAAGAGCCAAGATGTTAATTAACAGACGGATATATATAGAAGCTGTGGTATATGCATTTCAATGGAATATTAGCTATCAGAAAGAACGAATACTTACCGTTGACATCGACATGGATGGAACTGAAGGGTATTATGATGAATGAAATAAGTCAATCAGAGAAAGATGGTTATTATATGGTCTCACTCATATGTGGTATATAAGGAACAGCACAGAGGATCATAAGGGAAGGAAGAGAAAACTGAATGGTAAGTCATTAGAGAAGGAGACAAACCATGAAAAATTCTTAACTATAGGAAACAAACTAAGAGTTGCTGGAGGGAAAGTGGGTGGGACCATGGGGACCTGAGTGATGGACATTAAGGAGGGCATGTGATGGAATGAGCACTGGGATTTATACACAACTGATGAATTATTGAACTCTACATCTGAAACTAATGATGATATATTATATGTTGGCTAATTGAATCTAAATAAAGCAAAATCTTAAAGGGAATAAATTCTTGAATTTGCTGGGATAAAGTTCAGCCAAGATGGCTCACATGGAAGCAACCCAGTGACAGAGGCACCTGGAAGAACTACACTGTAGAATTTGCACTAACCAAATCAAAGGGGCCGGACTAGTACAGACTGTGATACTGGGTTTAAGTCAAGTTTACCTAAAACTTGAAGAGTGAGGGAATCTCAGAGGACATACATGTCAGTTAGCAGGGTCCCCACCTGGAGTTTTGCATCCAAAATACTCAACTGTATCTTGGATTTAGTCATCATCCTAGAACTGGAGAACTGGACCTTTTCCAAAATTGCCAACATCTAGAGGTAGAGAGTAAATTATCATACCTGTCATTATAGAAAGTGACTCAACTCAAGCCCAGAATTCTCTTAAAGTAGCAGATTCTCCAGGTGATGAAGCAGCCAGTCCAACACTAGTTACAACAGTGCAATTCACCATTTGAAAGTCATTGATTCAGGACACCATACTTTTCTCCATTACTTAACACAGGTAAGGAAGAGTTGGTTTCATTACCTGACAGCATCTAACTTTATTCAGACTCATCTATCTCCAATTACTTTTCCACTACTATTTAATAAAAATGCAAATTTTTGAACCTTGGACAGGACTTAACTGAATGGGAATTTCTGAGAGTGGAGTCTAGGAATCTTTATTCCAAAAGGCAACTCAAAAATTCCTACATTCATTGAAGTTTATAAACTACCATTCTTTCCTCTTTATTTACATAATATGATGTGCTTCTTTATATACCCACTATCAATCTCACTTCCTATGGCCAGATACCTAACATGTGCCAGATCCTTCAGTTTTCCCATTCTTTCTCTATTGCTGCCACTAATGCACTCTGTCCAAGCAGGCATCCTTTGGACACCTGGGGGATTCAGGGTGTGATCCCAGGGTCCTGGGATCTGGTCTCGCAGTAGGCTTCCACAAGGAGCCTGCTTCTCCCTCTGCCTATGTCTCTGCCTCTCTCTCCGAGTCGCTCATGAATAAATAAATAAAATCTTAAAAAAAAAAAAAGACAGCATCCTGAAAATAGTGACATTGGGTAACTGGCATTAATGGACTGCAAAATAGTCTCTGTATCCTAATGTTCCTGCACCAAAATCCCCAGTCTTAATTATCTGACATTTACCTCTCACTGGTAGGTGATAAGCAACTTATTATAGATGGGACTACTGGTACTCGGACTTGGCATATCAATAAGTATTCAGCACCTACCATGTCCTCAGCACTAGGCCACAAAGATGCACAATTTTGTAAAGTATCCTAAATTCTAAGAAACCATCTCTCTCTTCAAGTTATTTAAAATCTAATAAGAGTCTAACAGTAGTCTGAGTTAGTACAAATGCATAAGAAAGTAGAACCAAAAACTTACCAAAGTAACAAAACAATTTGGTGGAAATGTAAAATTATGTAAATTCTATGGCAATTAGTATGCCATTTCCTCAAAAAATTAAAAGTGGAATTACCATGTGGTCTGGCAATTCCACTTTTTGTATATACCTAAAGGAACTGAAAGAAGGGTCTTAAAGAGTTCTTTGCACAGTCGTGTTCATAGCTATGTTCATAATATTCACAATAGCCAAAAGGTAAAAGCAACCCAAATATCCATCCATAGATAAATGGATAAACAAAATGTGGCATATACATACCATGAAATATTATTCAGCTTTTAAAAGGAAGGGTATTCTGACATATGCTACAACATAGATAAACCTTGAGGACATTCTGCAAAGTAAAATGAACCAGTCACAAAAAGACTATATGTAAAATGCTATATAATTCCATTTATTTATAGTAGGTAAATTCATAGAAACAGAAAGTAGAAAGGTGGTTGTCAGGTGCTGGGGAGACGGGAAATGGGAAGTTGTTTCTGGATAAAGAGTTTTAGTTTTGCAAGGTGAAAAAGTTGTGGAAGTTGGTTGTACAACAGTATGAATATACTGTAAGTAAATTTTGTATTAGGTGTATTTTATCAATAAGAAATAATAATAACTTACAGGTCAATTGCTGTTTGGATTGGCTTGTCTTTGTGAAAGGCCTCCACATGTCAGGCAGCTAGCCTTCCTCGTAGGCACCATTTTGCCCAGACAAGGCTGCAACTATCCTCCACCAATGTATGGACGGCCTGGAAAATCCCTCACCTGAGATTTAAGTAATGATTCTCTCTAAGCTCTCAACTCAATAGTTTTCCTCATGCACGGGTTGAAAGGCTATTCTCATGGGTTCCTGCTAGTGTCTTCCCCTAGACAGGCTGGAAAGAAGAAATGAGATGCATCAGCACTTTAAAACATTGAATGTTCTTCAAGGACACACCTTGTCCACGGAGGCCATCATGGGAAAGGTAGGTACATTAATCATCTCCCCTGCTGGAAACGTAGGAGAAGAAATAAATAAACAGCCCATCATCATGATCAGGTATCAAAGGTTTGTTTTAGGTCATACCCCCATTAAAACGAATTTCAATGTTGTCAGGAGCAATGTCATGAATCTTCTGTACTTTTTTTCATGAGTAATTCATTGCTGGAAGGAAGCATCCTCCCTATGAGCTCCATAATGAGTACCCTGTCATTTCTCTACCTTTCCATGTTTGACTATTGCAAAGCAAGCCTGGAAAAGTGCCATCTGTTTATCCCTATATTAAGTGCTTCTGCCTTAAATACTAAGTAAAGTTAATGTAATTGGTGAGAGAGTCAATAACTTAGGAAATGCTCTTAGTATTTTGTTCTGTTTGTGTCATGGAGGGTTATCATTTTATGTTACTACTTAAATCTTCTTAAAAATAACATATCTTTTTTATGCATCTATATGGAGATGTTCAACAATACAGATGACCAAAAAGATGAAAATTAACATTCACTCTGCTACCTGTCCAGTGATAAGTATTAGCACCTTGGTATATACTTTACAAAATCATTTTTCAGGTACACATACACACACACATGTGCACACACAAATAAAATATTTTGGAAAGACAAGATCTCATTGCCCATTTGATAATAGAATTCTGAGATGCCCCCACCATATTCTTCCAGACACCAGACACCAGAGGTGTCCCAAGAATATGGTATTGGCGTCTAGGAACTCCAGGAAACTGGGTGGAGCAGTAATTACAAACCCATGCCAACTCCAGGAAAACAGCCCCAAAAACATATTTTACTGATGTAGCATCAGCAACATCATCTTTATGCATGAAGGATAAAAAATTGTTTTGATTCCTTTAAATGTAAAAAATTTAAAGATGTTCCCCTTTCCAGGAGATAGTTTAGGAAAAGAGCTCAGTATCTATTAAAATCAGTAATTCTTAGTAAGAATGAAGCCAGGGACCTGTTGTAGAGAAAGTAAAGTTATAGCTTTTGGGTTGGAGGACAAGTTTGAAATTCTTTAAATAAGCCCCGTCTTTTTTACTTATGTGTTTTTAAAATATGGTAACTCAACTCCCACACTATCCTGCTGCCCAAGGCCTAACCAGTAGCAAAGAGAATTAAAATAAAACCTGAATAAATAAACAAAATTCTAAACCCTTATTCTATGTGAAAAACAAAACAAAGCCAAAATTGACGTTTCCCCTCCCCTTCTAACAAAATGCCCAAAAAAGAAAAATTTTCTCACACTGTTAAACCCAGCCATCATTAGATTCCCATGGGCAAGAATGCCAAGTCTGCTAGTATATAAAAGAATTTAGATAACTTGTCTCATTTCTTAAAAATAAAATTATTTAAAACCCAAGGAAAACTATGCTAATGTCCGAAAAATTCTGATTCCTGATTAATTCTGGCTTCAGAAGAGTTTATTTTTGTTTTAAACACTATTATTTGTTAATAATGAATAGATTTGATATATCCCAATGTTTTGCATTCTCTTTAATTATGGAATACACATTCATATTAAATAACCCACTTTTCTCAATGGATTTATTTCTAAAAAGATTTTATATATATATATATATATATATTCAGAATTTTTTAATTTTTATTTTCTTTATCTTAATCAGAATATTAAGAAACCTTTGACCATATTAGGGTAACTAATACTGTGTTTTCTTCCCTGCTATAGACAACTATAGAACAGGATAAAATATATGAAAGAGCTCTCTCAGATAATGGACAAGAGTCAGCATATGACTGTGATATTGAAAGAAAGGAAGTAAATCAGCTGAGCCCTGCAAGTACCCCGTATTTCTTCCTAGGAGCACTTTCAGACTAAAGTATAGGGATATGAGTAGACCATCATGGTCTCTCCGAGTTGAAGAAATAGAGACTAGAATTCAGAGAAGCTGAAGCAGCTAAGATTTGTGGGGCACAACACTAGATAAGAAGAAATTGTCCAGAAAAAGAAAAAAAATTCTAGACACATATATAAAGTTTCTCTCAAGTATGTTGCTGCACATTAAGCTATGCTTCTACTTTATACAAGATCAAACCTCATGAACCTAAGTTGACAACTACTAAGGCACTGTCTGAAGCCAAACTCCAGGCTTGGGGGATGACGGAGTTCTGTCTGACAAGCTAGAATGGAAGGTCCCCGTTGAACATCTGAGGCATTCAGTACATACCTCAGAAAAGCCATGCCTTAGAAGTAGGACTAAACCAGCTCTAGAACATGAGCTACTCTAGACTTGCCCTATCAAAACTTTAAACGATTCTCAAAAGGATCAAACTTAACAGTAAGTAGCTTAACTGTATAAGAGAACAAAGCTCAGCAGTCTTTAAAAGAAAACAATGAAAGCCAGATAATCAATAACATAAAATTTATGACCTTCAGCACCCAATAAAAAACTACTAGGCACGCCCTCAGAAGCAGGAACATGGGATCTAAAACCAGGAGAAAAATCAGTCAATAACACAGAACCAGAAGTGGATAAAATTAATGGCACAGAATTTTAAACTGGGATTATATACAAATATAGTCAAAGGAAAACATAAACATGATGAGAAAAACAAACTATAATATACAAAATCAGAAATTTTTTGTATAATAAAGATTCATTAGGTGAGATTAACAGAAATTTCGGCACTGTAGAAGAAAATGTCAATGAATTTGTAGACATAGAAATAGAAGCTACCCAAACCGAAGCTTAAAGGGAATGAGACTGACAAGAAGTCAACCAAACATCAGTGACCCCAAGGGCAATATAAAGCAGCCACACATACAGCTGGAGCCCCAGAAAGAGTGGAGGGAAAGGGTTGGAGGAGATATTTTTGCAGAAGTTTTTTCCAAGCTACATGAAAACAACAAATCTATAGATTCAAAAGTTCAATGTCTTCTAAGCAGTATTTCACAAAGAAAACCACACTAAGGCACTTCATAATTAAATAATAAGGAAAAAAATTAAGCCACCCTATATATAGGAAAACAAAGATAAGAATGGTCACAGACTTCTCAGAAAAAAACATAAGCCAGAAGATTTGGGGAAAATATTATTAAAGTTTTGAAAGAGGGAAAAAAGCTGTCACCCTAAAATTTTATATCCATCAAAGATGAAAAATTTTTATTTTATATCTTGCAAAAATGGAAGTAAGCCAGTCATTTTGAACGACTAAAAGAAAGCTGAAAGAACTTGATCTAGAATAATTTGAACTGCTCCTGACCGACAAGAAATATGGAAAGAACATTTTTAGGCTGAAGGAAAATAATTCCAGATGAAAATATTTAAAAACCCAAAAGTGGTAGAGAGAAGCAGTATAGTCTATATGATGATCACAGGATTTGGAATCCTGATGCTGCTACTTGTAGATTATTTGTTTCCTCATCTGTAAAATGTGTATAGTTATGCCTGCATCACAAAGGTGTTGAAAAGATTCAGTGAAATAAGGCAGTGAAAGCATTTAGCAAAGTGACTGGAACATACTAAGCACTCAACAAATCACAGATATTAGTATTTTGTAAATATTTATTAAATGTGCCAAGACATGACTGTTAATAACTCTTGATGAATACTTTTGCACAGAGCAACATATATATATATATAAAAGAGAAAGACTGCTTGACATGAAGCTTTATAATTTATCTTAGAAACAGGCAGGTGATTAAATATCTTAGTATTATCAGTGCTTTGCAATGTAGGAAACTGAGAAGAGATACTGTGATACAAGTTTACAAAGAACAGTTCATAGGTGAGAGGGGAAGATTCTCCACTTCTAGATGAAAAATCTAATCTTGTTGGTTTGTAATAAAAATCTCATCACATTTCTATTAGGTAAATTATAGCCTTTCATTGTACATCCAGAAAAGCTATCAAAAAATAACTATTTACAATTGTTTTCTTGATTCTTAACTTTGTTTCATTAGGAGTCATTCTGAGGAAAAAAAAATATTAAGTAGCTATATGTTTATGGTTCTATAAAATAACTGTTGCTATGGATATTCTCAAATAACAGCATTAAAGACCAACATCCGTGTGTAATAACAAGGAAACAAACTATCTAAATTCTAAGTAAATACAAGGATGAATCAAATAAACCTATAAAAGTCCAGCAAGGTAATGATTTCAGTATAGACTCTGGAACCCAGCTGCCTAGTTCAATTCCTATTCCACCCCCTACTAGCAGTGTAGTCTTGGGAAGCCACATAATCTTTCTCTCATCTTTTAAAGGGAGCAAACAATAGTATCTATCTCATAAGGTTGTTGGAAGATTCAATCAGTTAAGGGGTAATATGTATGGAATGCAAGCATTTGCTGCTACATTGCATAAGCAGTGATGAGAGCCTTAAAGAAAAGTTATAGGCACTACTATATACATTCTTTTCCTGAATGTCTTTCCAGCTTGAAGTTGCTTTTAAACTGCCTGGGGGTAAAACATGGTTGCCACTAGTATTACTCCTAGCATTTTAACATGAAATATCAGTTTAATTTGTGGAGAAAGGAAAGCTTCTTCTAGTATAAAGTCCCTAAGAAGCTCAAGACAGCACCTGGAGTGCAGCGACTACTAATGTACAAAGAAGACAATCCCTGTCCAATGGCAGTAGCAAGCTCTGCTCTAATCATTCAGCTGAACAAACAAAATCCAGGATTTAGTTATTTTCCCAGAAACTAGATAAACAGCCACTTCCTTTTTAGTGTCCCTTTTTAAACTAAGAAGGTCCACATCTCTCCTAATCATCACTTCACTCTGTATTTCTATTTTAAAAGTTTTTTTTTTCTAGATTTTTGCTATTTTAGGCCAATAAAAAATGTTATAGGCATATACAGTATGTTCCTTAAATAATATATGAATGTAACTAATATGCTGTTGTTTAAATATAAATTTTAAACCACAAATTAAACCAACAATCTATTAGGGCTCAGTAGTGCACTGTTAAAGACTTATTTGGTTGTATGAATAGAAACCCATTCACTGAAGATATTGGAACTGGAACAGGCTGAAAAACCATCAGGAATGTGGATAGCTCTGAAGACGGACTAATTTATATAGCCTCTTTCAAGGGCCACATGATTTCTCCCTGTTTCATGACATATCTATTTCTCTCTGCATATCTGATCTATTATTTTAATCGCCACCTTATTTCTGTCTTCTGTTAGCTTCCACTTTTAACTTTTAGTTATACATTAGCCACTGTGGGCTTTATCTTACTTTATCTCTGAATTAACCATTTGGTTTAAATCTTATTATCTTCCTTATTCAAATTACCACCCTCACTTCTACCCTGTGTATGAGGTTTACTGGTGGCGCAACTTTCATCAGAAGTATGAGCAAGTAGGCATGAGAAATATATCTAGTAAAATACTCCAAGAAAATAGGCCATGTCCAGACAGCATTCTGCCATGGACACTGTTTACTTGGTCTGTCCACTCTGAGAACTAGGGTCTTAAATAAAAATGTTGGTTGGGTTCATGTTGGTCAGATATCTGATAGGATTTTTTTTTTTAGCATAAGACTTAATAAGTGTATCAGAATGGTTCAAGCTCAGAATTACTGAAATTGTACCTTGAAACAAATTATAAACAATTCGTTAAACAGAAAATTTAAATCTAAGTATAGATGCAAGCTATAACTGCAAATAATATATTCACATAGCTACAAAATGGTCCCAGTCTCATTTAATTAATCTATTCCTGAAACCTTGAGTCCTTTTGGATCTGTAAAATTTTCCATAGTGTCATATTTCTTTTGCCATATTATGATGGTGTGCTTTCTGCTGATTCACGCTGATATCCCTAAAAGTTCCTATTAGGATGATCAACTCCTTGTATCTGGGCTATTCTAGTTCGAGTACATCCTTAATCTCTAAGATGGCAATTTCTTAACAGTTGCCCTTTAAGCTTTAAATTTATGAATTGTATGCTTCTCTAGATATTTAATTCCCTGTTCATTAATGCAGAGAACCATGCAAATGATGCAGATATGCCAACTGCCACATGCCTTCTTCCTCATGTTGCTGTGAAATACATATCCCTAGATTGTTTAGTTTTGTTTTTAATTTATATCTTTTTTTATTCTAATATAGTTCAAACTTGTTCAAAAACAAGTTCAAAAAACTTGTAAGACCTGTACAAAAGAACTCCCAAATTCCTTCATCCAGATTACACTGAATTAAATTTTTAACACTGTACCACACATATAACCTTGATATATATTCATTTACTAATTCATTCATATAGATTCATTCACTCTCCTGTCAATGAATATTTCAAGCATTTTCTTGGTTATTACATAATATTGCAACACCATCATTCTTACATGTATCATTTTATACAAGTACAAGAGTTTCTCTAGGGCAGCAGTTCTCAAAATATAGTACACAGATCTCTGGGAGTCCCCAAGTGTTCATGAGGTCAAAATTATTTTCATAGTAACACAAATATTTTTGCCTTTGTCACAGTGTTGACATTTGTACTGAAAGTACAAAAGCAATGGTGGACAATGTGCTTGTTCCACCATGTACTTGCAGGTTTTTAGTGCCAGTTTCTCTTTAAAATGTCTTGATAAAACTTTAATTTTATTAATTGTATTTTTAATTATCGTTTCATTTATTAATAAATATTCAATCTTGAACACACATCTTTTTTAATATTCTGTGCGATGAAAGTAAGAAGGAAGCATGAAGCATTTCTTCTGCATTTGAAGTAAGGTGGTTACCTCAAGAAAAAGTGCTATCCAATTGTCTGATAGAAGAGCTGAGCTAGATGCTCCTTTCAAGGAATATCATTTTCACTTGAAAGAATGACTGACTAATTTGGGCTCAGATATTTGACAGACTTGGGTATTTGAACAAAGTTAATGACTTTGGGAGAAAAAAAACTGACAGTATTTGTTGCCCATACTAAAATTTGAAATTTCACTTGAAAATTCAAATTTTGGAGAACTTATATCTGCCACCATTAGCTTAACAGTTTACCAATATCTAATGACTTTTCTGATAAGATATGTAATGATATTAATGAATGTAATATTTCATATGGTGTAATAAATGCATTAATATTTGGAATTCTATAACTCAGTGAATAAGTATTTTCCAAATGACATACATAATGTTACCCAATCGTGTATTAGTCAAAGAGCCCCTAAAAGTTAAGATAAGCCAATCCACTTTAATGCAATTGATTACAAATTTTCACATTGCAACTAACCTCTAAGAAATTAATACATGCTGAGTTTTGATATGATACCAAAAATAATATCCACAATTATTTGAAACTATTAAATTATCTGAGCTATTAAAATAATACTCATTTCTCCTACTATATATCTATGGGAAGCTAAATTTTCTTCATTTGTATTAAACAAAACAACATACTGCAACAGATTGAATGCAGAAGGAGCCATGAGAATCCAGCTATCTTCTGTTAAACCAAACCCCAAAGAGACTTATAAATAAGTAAAATAATGCCACTCTTATTTTATGTGTATGTGTGATGTGTGTGCATATTGGAAAATAGTTATTTAAAAAATGTTACTTATGTAATGTACATGTAATAGATTTGTTATTCTTGTTTCTAAATAAATAAATATGTCTTGATAATTTCTCAGTTTTAAATTCTAATATGGTATGTATAGCTCACATCAGCGAGAACTGTTTGGGGTTCTCTATAATTTTTAAGAGTGTAAGGAGTTGATTTCTGGGGAATATGGTGGAGTAGGACAACCCTTAGTTCACTGCATCCAACAGATACAACTAGAACCTTATCAGTATAAATAACCCAGAAAATAACCCAGAGGCTGGAAGAACAGACCCTCCACAACTAAATGTAGAAAAGTCTAGGACCAGAGAGCTTAACAAATCAATTCTATCAAATATTTAAAGAATTATTAATATCTATTCTTCTCAAACTATTTCAAAAACTAGGGGAGTAAAGAAATCTAATTTCATTCTATGAGGATAGCATTACCCTGTTATCAAAATCAGATAAAGATACCACAAAAAAAAGAGAACTGTAAATCAAGATCTCTGATGATTATAGGTACAAAATTCCTCAACAAATATTAGCAAATTGAATCCAACAATACACTTTTAAAAAGATTTTATTTATTTATTAATGAGAGATGGAGAGAGAGAGAGAGAGAGAGAGAGAGAGAGAGAGAGGCAGAGACACAGGCAGAGGGAGAGGGAGAAGCAGTCTCCATGCAGGGAGCCTGATGTGGGACTCAATCCCGGGTCTCCAGGATCACACCCCGGGCTGAAGGCGGCACTAAACCACTGAGCCATCAGGGCCTGCCCCCAACAGTACATTTTAAAAAATCATTCACCACAATCAAGTGGGATTTATTCCTGGGATGCAAAAGTGGTTCAAAATCTGGAAATCAATCAATGTGATACATCTCATCCACAAGAGAAAGGATAAAAACCATATGATCATTTCAATAGATGCAGAAAAAGTATTTAACAAAGTACAATATCGATTTATGATAAAAATCCTCAACAAAGTAGGTTTACAGGGAACATACCTCTACATAATATAGGCCATATTTGAAAAACTCATACTCAATGGTGAAAAACTCAGAGCTATTCTTTTAATCTCAGTAACAAGACAAGAATGTCCACTCTTATGACTTTTATTCAACATAGTACTGGAAGTCCTAGCCACAGCATTCAGACAAGAAAAAGAAAAAAAGGCATCCAAATTATTAAGGAAGAAATAAAACTCTCATTATTTGCTGATGACATAATACACATAGAAAACCCTTAAAACTCCACCAAAAAACTATTAGAACTGATAAATGAATTCAGTTAAGGTTGTAGATACATAAAAACAATATAAAGAAATACACTGTGTTTCTATATGGTAATAATTCAATGAAAAATACAAGAATACGCAATGGGGAAAAGACAGTCTCTTTAACAAATGGTGCTGGGAATACTGGAGAGCTTAGATGCAAAAGAAAGAAACTGGACCACTGCTTTTACACCATACACAAAAATAAACCCAAAATAAATTAAAGACCTAAATGTGAGACCATAAACTATAAAAATCCTAGAAAAGAGCACAGGCAGTAATTTCTCTGACATTAGCTGTAACAACATTTTTCTAGCTATGTCTCCTGAAGCAAGGGAAACAAAAGCAAAAAATAAACCATTGGGATGACATCAAAATAAAAAGCTTCTGCACAGTGAAGGAAACAATCAACAAAACCAAAAGACAACCACTGAATGGGAGAAGAGATTTGTAAATGACATATTTGATAAAGGATTAGTATACAAATTATATTAAGAATTTAAGCAGGGATGCCTGGGGGACTCATTGGTTGAGCGTCTGCCTTTGGCTCAGGACATGATCCCAGGGTCTGGGGATCCAGTTCTGCATTGGGCTCCCTGCGAGGATCCTGCTTCTCCCTCTGCCTATGTCTGCCTTTCTCTCTGTGTCTCTCATGAATAAATAAGTAAAATCTTTAAAAAAAAAAAAAAAGAACTTCTACATCTCAATATAAACCCCTCCACAAATAATCCAATTAAAAAATGGGCAGAAGGTATGAACAGAAATTTCTCCAAAGAAGACATACAGACATAAGAAAAGATGCTCACCATCACTAATCATCAGGGAAATGCAAATCAAAACCAGAATGAGATAATCACTTCATACCTATCAAAATGGCTAAAATTTAAAAAAAAAAAAAAACAAGAAACAGTAGATGTTGGTAAAGATGTATAGAAATGGAAACCTTCATGCACTGCTGATGGGAATGCAAATTAGTGCAGACCCTGTGGAAAACAGTATGAAGATTCCTTAAAAATTAAAAATAGAGTTGCCATACTGTCCAGTAATTCCACTGGGAGTATTTACCCAAAGAACATGAAAACTCTAATTTGAAAAGTTATATGCACCCTATGTTTACTGTAGCATTACTTACAATAGTCAAATTATGGAAGGAGCACAAGTGTCTATTGATAGATAAATGGATAAAGGCATATATGTATATATAATGGAATATTACTCAGCCATAAAAAAAGAATGAAATCTTGCTATTTGCAACAACATACATGAATCTAGAGAGTATAATACTAAGTGAAATACTCAGAGAAAGACAAATACATATGATTTCACTCATATATAAAATTTAAGAAACAAAACACAGGAAAAAAGAGATAAGCCAAAAAATAGACTTTTAAGTATAGAGAACAGATGGTTACCACAGAGGAGGCAGGTGGAGGGTTGGGTGAAATAAGTGAGGGGATTACGAGTACATTAACCATTATGAGGACTGAGTAATGTATAGAATTGTTGAATCACCATATTGTACACCTCAAACTAATATAATACTGTGTGTTAACTATTCTGGAATTAAAGATACATATTTTTAAAACAGTGTAAGGAGCTTGAGAGACCAAAAAGTTTATAGACTGCTTCTTCAGGCTGTAAGTCTGGAAATGAATTTGTGATGCTGTAGGCTATACATAGCTTCAATATTGCTCATCAATGTCAAATTCTCCCCATTCAATCTTGAATTACAGGTCTACATATGCAAGTTGAGAGATGATAGCTTAATTGAATTATCATAATGGTTCCTTGGCACAGGCTAATTAGTTATTAAACAGAAATTGTTTAAGTAAATTTTGGATGCTATTTAAGACAGCTTTAAAATAATTCTGTCCCACTAAATGCCATAAAGTTTTATTATTAAAATTCAAATAGGTTCAAATCTTTTTGGATAAGTATACAGGTTAAATGTATCCAGAGATGTTAAATTTCATTACACTATTTTATTAATAATTAAGTCAAACAGGTATTCCAGACAACCAACAAATTGAAAATACTATATATTCCTCCTGTGTAGCTACAATATATAATTATTCAGGGAGGCTATGCACTGATTAAAAGAGGTGCAATGATTAAAAACATGTGGTCTATTACCATGTAAAATAGGTTTGGGATTAATTCTACAACTGTTTGATATTTAAAATGAGTGTGTAATTCAGTATATTAAAGAGTTTTTATCTATATACAATAGGAAATGATTTTAGATTTCTTAACATTAAAATATAATGCAAGAAGGAGGTAGAAAGAAATTATATTAATTCTCCCAGAGCAAGACATTATAATAAGCTGAATCACACAATTTTTAATTTTAAATTTATGGGTTAAAAAGAATGAAAGCCCTTGGGACTAGATGGAAAAAGATAAGATTACAATCCCAACAGGGAACTTTTGGAGATCTTTTCTTCAGACATCATATCATCAAGACCTCATGAAAGAAATGGCCTTTCAATCACATCTTCTGAAGTCATAGAGAATTTTATCATGTCTCGTGTATAATGAAATGTTAATGTGATTTTTCTTGACTGATACAATTCTAAGTGAGTGATTCATTTTCAACACCAGTTCTCACTCATTATAAGACTGATTTAATTTGGTACTTATAATTGGAGTCTGTTTTTCAAAATGGCAACTGAATCCATAGGAGTAATGAGCCTTCTCATTTCTAGGAAGAGTTTTTCTTTAGAGAGTACTATTCGCTGGACTCTGTATTCATTGAACTAAACTTTAGGTATAGAAAAGAGTTTGTAGATAATCTTTAATTCATTAGAACCCTTTCCCTTAGTTTTCCCACCTCTAGCTCCACTTCAGGTTCAGAAATTACATGAAAATATTTTAAGTATTGTTCTAAATGAAAATTTTAACCATTAAGGTATTTATAGTAGTGGGAATATATATATATTGGTGAGGTTTACCTCAATAAACTGCCTAAAGTACTGGCAGACATATTAACTAGACATGTTCATCATAAGTTGGGGCCTGAGATTACAACCAGAGAAAAATTATCTGACACTCAAAGACCAACTGTCCATGCAGGACACCCAGAGTGCAATGCAGACAGAGAAGAGGAAAGTTTCCACACACACATAAATGAAGGAATAGACTCTACTCCACCCCTTTTCTTCAGGTTCAGTTTTGCAGGTTTATAGTTCATGTTTGCAGCTATGACCTCAGAAATCTGTCTTTCTCTGTCTCTGTCTCTGTCTCTCTTACACACACACACACACACACACATACACTAACACACACACACACACACACACCTGAGGAAATAAATACAGTAAGGAAGCCACCCTACATGGAAAGCTTCAGAGCTCACCTCCCATAGAATTCCATGACGGACACCCAACTATTGGGAAGTCAGCCGACAAGCCTAGAAAAGCTGCTCAGACTGTCATCTGTGGCCCTGGCCATATTGCAACAAGGCCAAGAATGCCAAGAGTTAGAAAGGAAGTAGAAATACTTCCCCTCCCCTTCTCATCTACTTTTTCATTCTCTGGGTAAATAGAAGATGGTTAAATAATCTTTTTAAAAATGCCATTGCCCTTGTTCTAATTTTCATTTTGAAATAATCTTGAAGAAATAATATTCCATGGAGGAAATAAGAAACCTGGAATGCTTTGTGTATTATCTTGGTATTCAGAGCTCAGTTTCAACATTTCCCTTCAGGGACTGTTCTTGACCTCCCAATCCACTCTCTATCACATCATCCTATATTAGTTCTCTACAGAGGAGGTATCATCATTTGATAGTGTTCTTGCTTATTTGTTAGACACTAAGATTAGTGTAGACCTTATTAATGCAGATTCTGAGTCAGGCTGCCTGAAATGGAATTCTGGTCCTCCAATTTAATAGCTGTGGGCAAAGTTCTATGCAGCAGTTTCTTCCTCTAAAAATTGGGATAATAATTTTACCTACATCACAGAATTTGAGAGAGGACTGCACTAATTAATAAAAGTAAAGTGCTAGATTAGAGGCAGGCACAGAGTGAACACTTGATAATGTGAGCTTTCATTCTTTGTTGGTGTCTGTCCCCCCATCATTGTTTGCTTTGGTAACCAGTACCTAGAATGATGCCTAGAGCACACATGAGACTTTCAATAAGTATGTTAATTAATAAGTCTCCATTGTGGTTTTGAGATTTAAACCCGACTCAATAGACTTAAGATGGCTTAGACTGATAAAATTACAAACTCAATAGTGCACAGTATTAAGTATCAGTCAACTATGTGGCCAAGAATACTGACTCTACTCTTCCTTCCTTTAATTGCAGAGATATTATCCTAGTGGTTATCTGCTCTGTATACTCTAAATACCTGATAACCTCGTTTCCTGTTGTTATGCATGACTGAGTCACTTATAACCATTTGGTCACCTCAGTATCTACAGTGCAAGTCTTTCTGTCTTGATTCTCCCTCACGCTTTCTCTTGGAGTTACTTCTTTATGCGTCATGACTATTTCCACTATTATCTCCCCTGTAAAAAGAAAAATCCTAATTATCAGGCCCATGCTAAAATGTCCCAGAACTATTAGAAAATGTATGGGTGTATTGCTGGAGGGGAGGTGGGTGCAGAGATGTGGTAATTGGGTGATGGACATTAAGGAGGGCACATATGTAATGAGCACTGATGTTACATGCAACTGATGAATCACTAAATTCTATCCCTAAAGCTAATAATACACTATATGTTAACTAAATTGAATTTAAATTAAAATTTTTTCAAAAAAAGGAGGTACGTAAGTAATTTACCTAAACAAGCCCTTAACATACCCTGAGCTACCTTCAAATCTAAGTTGCCCTTTCTTAGCCAGCTGGACTAGGCAAGTGTAATTCCAAATTAAATCAGGGGCTCAAATGGAATAAAACTATTGTTGAAAACAGCTAAAAAATAAATAAATAAATAAATAAATAAATAAATAAATAAATAAATAAAAAAAAACAGATCCATCTTCTTAAATAACCAGACTCAAAATAATCACATTACCATTCCCTCTCCATAGTCTAGTGACTATGAAATACCTTATTCACTGGTGGACTTGATTGAAGGGTCATCTCTTCATTCAGATCAAAGATTGTGTAGGGTGGATTTATTGCATAGATGTGTTAAGCAGCTCTCAGAAGACACAGGAATGTGGGGCTGGCATAAGCCCAGGGAAGCTCTAGGTATTCCATTGATAGAGGGCAAAGTGACAGAAAATTGTGGGGAAACAACACAGACCACAAGATCCTTGAAAGGAAATTAAACTAAGATAGAAGAATCCTGGATCTTGTTAGGATAATAAGTCAGCTAGGAAATAATTACATCGTGAAACTTCATAACCTTAAATGAATGTACAATGCTATTACAACTCTGTAAGGAAGAGGGGGCACTTCTCACAGCAGCTGTCAACATCTCCTACACTGTGGGCTTAATACTTTTCTGGACGCTTTCTTAATCAACCTGAAATTGATTTAACAGACATTTATTGAAAGCCCACTATGGACCAGGCACCATTCTAATCACTTGAGATACAGTGGTAAGCACAAATAGACACAACCTTGCCCAGATAGAGTTCACAGTTTGGTAGGAAAGAGAGACTACATCTGTTAACCAACCACCCAATCATTATAAAACCGAAGCTGTGCTAGTGCTATGAAGAAGGAAATGGTATTCTAAGAGCACACAATAGGGATTGGGTTGATCAAGGAAAGCAAAATTTCATCTTAAAACTGAAGGATGAACAGTTGTTAAGTGAATGAAAATGAGGGGAGTATGGAGGGACTAGATGGTTCGGGGCCCTGTCAGGGTCTTGTTAAGGAGTTTTGTTTTATTCTAAGAGCACCGGGAAGAATAATATTGAAGAGACCCTGGGTGGGTCAGTCAGTGAAGTGAAGTATCTGTCTTAGGCTCAGGTCATGATCTCAGGTTCTAGGATCAAGCCTCACATTGGGCTCCCTGCTCGGTGGGAAGCCTGCTTCTCCCTCTCCCTCTGAAGCTCCCCCTCTTTGTGCTCTCTCTGTCAAATAAATAAACAAAATATTTTTTAAAAATACAATAATATTGAACTTCCACCACACAATCCTACCATCATTCCAGCTGGCACTTTGTACATTCAACGCAACATAATATTGAACTAACTCTGGTAAAACAGTAAGAAAGGAATTAGTGGGATCTGAACAAGTTGGAATTAGAAGTCTCCAATCAAGATTACTGTAGACAATGGGAAAGCACAAGAATGAACCTGAAGCTCAAGGCAAAATTCTGTGGATCAAAGCCACTTGGATGTTATTTCTGGATAAAATCCATAGAGTTCCCACAAATCACATCTCCCAGGCCTCCCTTCTCCCAACCATTTAGCTATTTGAAGATTTTCTTATGTTCCGGCCCTTTGAATGTCCATCACAATTGCAGAAGTAAAATGAATGGTAATAAGAAATTGATTTAAGGTCTTCCCTAAGGTAAAATAATGATTCATTGACGTTTGTAGCATTTTATTGTAAGTGTGGTGGAAATGATTATTATCTTTAATGGTTAACTGAGTAATTGATTATTGATAAATGAGTACTCTAGGATCCATCTTACATCACCTGGAAAAGGATGATGTTCCTACTCTTTTAATGACCATTAAGTGGTAAATAAGGAAGTGGAAATGTTTCATAACTTACATATTAAGTATCTTTGGTCATTTAACCACCTCTACAATGAGAGCAATAAGGCATCTGGGGGTAGATAGCTGACTTAAGGAAAGATCAATGACTGTTTTTCAGAGTTTTATTGAAAGTGCATTATAGATTGTCTTGCTTTTAACATTATTACTTCATTGAATAACGATATATGAATAGGCTACAGGGGAAAATTAGAATACAGCTATGCAAGGGTATCTGTGTGACAGGATGAGAATTACATATAAAATGGCCTCCAGAGAAAATTTCAATGCCACCCCCACTCTACCCAATGCAAATGGGGTTGGCCATTGGGGAAAACAGCAAAATTAATGAAGTTAGACTTTGTGTTCCACCCCCTTTTTCTGTGTACCCCCGTTTATCTTCCCATATCCTTTCACAGTTACCAATCTGAATCCCTATGTGGCTCTCTCACTGCTCAGAGTTCACCCCCCACAAACAACAGACACATCTCACTGAGGCTTATAATTCACACAAGTTTCCCATGTGCCATAATGATCTCTTCTGCAATCACAATTCTCTAACTCTCATTCCTTTAGTATTTTTATTTCAGCCAAGCTTTAAGAAAAAAGCAATGCGATTTGACTAATTTATATTACTTCCTATTTAACTTGCTTTGTGCAGGCTTCATTTCAATAAAAATGCCAGTGTCACATTTAATACATTTTCAATAAGAGGATTTTCAGGTGGTTTAACACAGTGATATGAAGTTTCTTGGGACAATACATTGGCGCAAGGTGGAGGGAACATAGGTACACTATGTATTTCTGAAACTGGTTATCAGAGGTAGGATTAAATGGTGACCTTGAAGTCCAAGAGAACTGGGTTCAAATCTTGGCCCTCTCTCTTACTGGCACGGGCTACCTCTAAGCTTGAAATTCATCTGTAAAATGGGTATCATGGTTTCCTGAGATTAGAATGGGTAATAAAAAGAACCAAATTATAACTAACATTTTTCATGCACAAATGGGTTACCAAGGCATTCTACCTAAACACCAGTGTGGACCACCAATAATTTTTTAAATTTTTCCTGATAATCCCAAGGAGGAATTGAGTGGATTAGCCAAGAACTTAATAAGGAAGAAAAGCCTTGCCTAGAGTTCAATATCTGAACACGACTATCCACAAAACAATAGTCTCTGACCCCAAGTCAATCTGGAACTTAGCTTGAGATCTATGAACTTTTTAAATTGACCTTGACTCCAAAAGCAAGGGCATTAGTCCTAACCTATTAACACTTCAAGATAATTTGAGAGCTCATTCAATATCCAGATATTTATATCAACCACAGACTGATTCTAGGTGAAGTAGGATGATTTCATGTTTATAGGTCACGAAGATACAATTGCTAAGAGTCCAGTTTCTTTGAAATATTTTTTTACACTAGCTTCCAGCATATTTTCACCTACCATGTCTTCTGACCTACTTTAAAATCTGCAGTATTTCCTATTTAGCTAGGCAAAAAATCTTACTGCCTCCTGTCTTTTCCTTTTCCTAATACTAAACTCAGACGCAATGCTGTGGCTTTTTTTTTAAGATTTTATTTATTTATTCATAAGAGACATAGAGAGAGAGAGAGAGGAAAAGCAGGCCCCATGCAGGGAGCCTGAAGTGGGACTCGATCCTGGGACTCCAGGATCACATCCTGGGTGGAAGGCATGGGCTAAACCGCTGAGCTACCCAGGGATCCCCAATGCTGTGGCTTTGGTCTTTGCTTCACCTTTCATACACTCCTGAAGCCCATGGTAAAAAATAAGATAGCTTGATTGGGGTTGGAAAATATTGATTTAGTACATTTCTCTAAGACCATTTCTAGACAGAAAATATTTATAATTTAATGTTCCAGATATACCATCTTTTTTTAAAAGTGAGAGGAGGCACAATCTAGCCATAAATTCATTACTTCTAACCCTTGACCCCAAAGCTTCAAGCCATTCATATATCATATAGGAGAGTCAAAGTTCAGAGTCCCTTTAAATCATACATAGCAGTTACTCTCCTAATAGTCTATTGAAAAGAGCCACCAATCTACTTTAAATGAAAGAAGTCCATATTTACCACAGCCCAACTGCTGTGCAGTTTTTGCACTAAAGCAGGAAAAATGATAGAGAAAGCAGGAGGACTGAGAACATTGGCAATTGTGAGGAGAGTGGATAAGGGCTTTGCATTAGGTAATTGTATAACACTTCATTTCCCTCATAGTATTTACTCAAGGAAGTGGTATTCAAATTGTGCCCTCCAAGGATTCTGTAAAGCTATCCAGTGTAAGACTCAGGGGAAGGTGAAGCAATAAGGTTTAGGGGATATCCTATAACTAGAGTAACCCTGCTTTTATCATCTGGCATCCATATATAAGAACATACTAAGAAAAAATAAGAATTTGATTTCTAAAAAAAGTATTTGAGAGTCATTAGTATAAGGTTCTAGAGGATTGTTTCCCTCAGTAGCCAAAAAATAAACAGAGAAAAGATATGTATGATGTTCATTGAAACATCTTTATAAATTACTATTCTCTGGCTGTCAAAGATGAGATGATGAAAATCGTTAAAGAATACCTACACTATATTAAGTGCTTATCATGCTCCTAGGACTATGCTAAGGGCTTCACATTGATATATTTCATAACACAAAAAAGTGTGTTGCATTATGATCCCCATTGTGCAAATAGGAAAACCAGGCTCAGAGAGGCTAAGCTGTGTCTGAGGTTACACAGTCAGAAAGGAATTAACAGGGTAGCATAACTGTTAAAAACAACCTCAAATTCTCGGTGGCTTAACACAGAGATTTATAGCTTATTCAGATATCAATCCAGTGAAGAAGTTAGGTAGATGGTCTTCCACTGTGTGACTCAGGGGCTCCTTCAATCTTGCAACACACTCTCTAGAACCTCAAAGGCCTCTGCTGGATTTCTGTAGACAGATAAACAGAATATTGTATGGAAGGTTTTGTAAGGGGCAGACCTAAGGAATACATAACTTCTGCCCATATTCTGTTGATCAGAACCCATCAAAAGGGTGTGTCCAACTCTAAGGAAAGTCGGGAGATGTAGTCTGGCTATATGCCCAGGAAGAAAAGGAAATTTGTTACTTGCCAGTCTCTACCACAATGATAGGGCCCGGATTCAAACTCAGGAGCTTCAATTCTTCCAGAGCCCACTACGGTATAGAATTAACTTGCCTCCAGACATAAAATAAGCATCATGAATTGTGACCTCTAGGGTCATCATTTCAGATTCTGTATAATCCCTAAGAGCATTGCATATGCACATTCACTCATTTATTCATCCAAATGTATTAAACACCTACTATTTACCAGGAAGATATTCATTCATTTATACAAAATTTATTGAGCACTCAGTGTTTGCCAGGCTAATAGTTGGGACAGCAGCAATAAATAAGAAACAATCCTGCTGACATGGAACTCACATCTAAATGACTTGAACTGTATTCTTCACATAAGGCACTTTACTACTTTCTACAAAAAATCATGCACCATCATGTGTTTTGTGCCCTTTCAGCTTCTTCTGGACATATAGGAATATAGGAAAATATATGTTTTCTATTGGAGATATATGTTGAAATTCCCTTGAAAAAAGCAGAAATCTTACTGTATCTCTTTGTATCTCTGGTACCTAACACAGTATCTGGCATGTGAATAAACACTGGTGTCATGGACAAAGCAGTAGACTAGGAATTGTGAGGTTTAGGTTTTGTTCTTGTTCTGTGGCTCAATTCACATATCACTTGGGCATGTTTTCTCACTGCAAAGTGCAACACTTTAAACAAAAGTTTTCCAGGTCTCTTCCATCTCTAAAACATAAGCTTAACATTTGTAAGACATGCTCTGTAGTGGAAACTACATGTGACAGGGGATGGTCAGCAGATATGGGCTATAGCTCTGGTTTTCTAGTTCCTTAGAGAAGTCACCCCCAGATCTCTGGTTCTCAGTCCATTCACTGGTAAACAAATGATTTTGAACATTAAGATCATCCTTTCAAATTCTAGTTCTAATATTCTGTTAGTATCAGTATTACTAATGTTAGGCACCAAAAGATCAGGTTCCTGCTTCAGAATTTCATTTCCTAAAGAGGAATCCTAAACAAGGAGCCCCAAAGATCTTAAAAATGCAGAACTCCTTCCATGTGTAGCAGGAGTAGTTTTCTCTCCCTACCTGATCATATCAAGCATCTTTTTTCTTTTCTCCAAAATTCACAACCATCCTGATTTCAGCTACTTGGCTTGGTACTGAGTCACTCCCTATTTAGCTTAGTTTACTTGGCTAATTCATTACTTAATAGCTGCATTACTCTGGACTCTCAGCTTTCCTCCCCCCAAATTAGAAACCACATCAGAACAAAATGATTCATAACAGCCTGAACAATGAGGCTATCTCTAACACCATGCCATATTTATTTAAGGTTTTAATCAAAATATGAAAAGCATGGTCTTAATAATAAGGAATAAAACGTTATTAATGCTCTGGAAATCAAGAGATTATGGACAATTAAAATTCATAAAATGTTTAATTTTCACAAAAGTTAGTGAGACCTATTGCTAATGAAACCAACTCTATTTGTAATATTGGCTGGACAGTTAATGAAATAATATCTGTGGTGCATATGAGGGCTCTGTAAGAAATGTAGATGACACAAGATATAACTATGGTGATTTTACCAATACACAGGAGATGTAAACATTTGTCTGAAAGTGTCTACAACTGTGAAAATAAACATACATCACAAAACTAGTGTTCAGTTCTTTCCAAGAGGCACTAGATAGAGACAATTCCTTTCTAAAATAGAATCAACCATAAATCAGAATCAGATTGCTTACAGAATCTGTCCATAGGCATTGCTAAAACATGGATTTTTATTTGGGTGGAGGCAGGGGACTAGAAGCATTCTATAGTAAAGAATGAAGAATTAAAAATCTCAAAGCCAAAGGTTTGTGATGCTTTCATTCATTATTTAAAAACAAATCTTTTACAGATGCAATGAAACGCCAGGACACCTGTACCCCGATGTTTATAGCAGCAATGTCCACAATAGCCAAACTGTGGAAAGAGCCTTGGTGTCCATTGAAAGATGAATGGATAAAGAAGATGTGGTTTGTGTATACAATGGAATATTACTCAGCCATTAGAAACGACAGATACCCACCATTTGCTTCGACATGGACGGAACTGGAGGGTATTATGCTGAGTGAAGTAAGTCAATCAGAGAAAAAAAAAAATTATATGGTCTCATTCATTTGGGGAATATAAAAAATACTGAAAGGGAATAAAGGGGAAAGGAGAAAAAATAAGTGGGAAATATCAGAAAGGGATACAGAACATAAAGACTCCTAACTCTGGGAAACGAACTAGGGGTGGTGGAAGGGGAAGTGGGCAGGGGGTGGGGGTGACTGGGTGGCGGGCACTGAGGTGGGCACTTGACAGGATGAGCACTGGGTGTTATTCTGTATGTTGACAAATTGAACACCAATAAAAAATAAATTTATTAACAAAATAAATAAAAATAAAATAAAAACAAATCTTTTTAAAATGAGAGACTTCAACTCAAGTATTATTTGGTCCCAGTCTAATATTCCCAAGGGACACTTTACTGGCCGTCTGTGAGCCCGAAAGATGCTATTACTCTCTGGCCAGCAGTGGCTGTGCAGACTCTGAGGCCCTGAGGGAAATGGAAAAGTCAACACAATAAGCACATCCCATGTGCATCATTTTTTTTCTAAGTACTTAAATCCTGCAGAAACCGGTCCCTACTCTTGTGTCTTCAAAGCTACACTCAACAGAGCCTTTTTCTATGAAACCTGATGGGGTGACTTGGATAACCAGTTTCTAAATTGGTGGTTTCCTAAGTGTGAGAACAAAAATGATCAACCAGGGCATGAGAAGAGAATATTGAAACTTAATCTTAGGCTTTACTAGTACTTGCTATATGGATGGTGACTAGTACATGTCTTGGAGGAATATCAGTCAGGATCTCAGCAGGAAACAGAAGGTATTTTCAAATTAAATAAACTAAGAAGAGTTTAATAGAAGAATAATTGGCATAAATTTGGAGCACCAAGTTTTAGTAAAAGTAACAAGAAAGGATACACTCTGAACAAGTAACTGCAGTGAGGTGCAAAAGGAGGGAATTGAGACCAGAACCAAAGGCAGAGGCATGAAGAGGGCCAGGAGCTATAGCCTTCAGGAGAGGAAATAAACTAACCCACAGCCACTGAGCAGTGTGTAAGCCAGAAATAGTACCCCGTCCTCACTCTCTCCTGTCCTCTGGGTTTCCTGCCAAACCCACTGGAAGTCAGAACAAAAGAGCCCATTGAAATGGCCCATATGGATCTCCCCAACTTGTCCTGGAGGGGTATACAGAATCTATCCATAGCATAGAAACTATCCAAAACTCCAGTCTTCTTTACTAATATGGTATTCATTTGTATAACTCAAAAAATTAGGATACCACTGTGCTAAATAACTTCACTAGATACTGACTATGCTAGAAAAAAGCTAAGTTCAGAAGGCTTAAGCTGCCTAGATCTAGGCTCAGTGGCCCATAATTAAGTAGGAAAAGCTTGTTCTGCACAAAGGAAGGGAAAGTATAGCATTTGAGCCATGTTTTTGCCATCTCTGCTTTGGGTCATAAAGGCAATATTTACATCACTGGATTTATTTTTATTCATTCACTCTCATTCATTATCTTATTCATTGTTCCAGGCATTGTACAGGTGCTCAGAATACAAAGATGAATTAGATACAATCCCTGGCTTCAAGACTGTGTAAGTTTGTAGAAGGAGAGAGATATACAAGTAATGTGCAGAGTAGTATTGTAATCATGCTGAGAAATCAGAGCAAGTTATAATGGGACTACCAAGAAAAAATGGCCATTTCTTCTAGAGGTTGGGAGAAGGTCAAGAATTGTTTCAAGTAAACATTAATTTGAGAAAACTAAAGGAGAAAATAGACAAAATAGTCCAGGCCAAGAAAACATTGTAAGCAAAACTATTCGATGAATTTGAGGGAATGGAAATATTTCAACAGAGCTGAGACTCAGAATAAAAATGGGGGAAAATGCACAATGAAACTGTAAAGGTAACCAGGCCAAGATTGTGGAAAACTTCACTTGCAAATCTAAAAATCGAATCATGTTATCTGAATGATTTTCTACTGAGCACTTATTTGTTCAACTCTTCCACAATATACTTGGAGCAGTTATCTCAACTGGAAAACAAAAACTACTGGTCATATGCCATAACTCAGAATCAACTGAAAAAGTCATTCTGAACCACAGTGTTAATAGCTCCTGCTATTTTATGGTGAATGAACCAGCTTTGAACAATTTGTCCTAAAATCAGTTTTGGATGCTGTGAACACTCTGTTTCTTTAAGGAATTACAGGGTATTTTGAGTAAAACATGTGGCTAAATAACCTAGTTTTGTCATTAGAATTAAAATTTACTTACCAGCTGGCCATGCTAAACATCATCAAATAGAGTCTAATTAAGACACAGCCATTAAAGATCTTTTTCCTTCTTATAGGTTTGCCTAGCTATTGGATATGCAGTTCTATTAAAAGTTCTCAGTCCTACCCTGAAAGTTGCAGAGCCTGGACATTTTTCATGGACATTAGATATTTTCACAATATTACAATCCTGATCATCTAACATTTTTCCAGTTGGTTGACCTCTATGGGTGTGGGAGCACTGGCTTTGGCATATTTTATTTCTGAAAACAGGAGGCTAATTAATTTGCCCTCTCTGTGCTGATAAGTACTACTACAAATAAGTCTGATTTTCAGCCTGCCTCAATCACAAAATATCTATTAATTGTATAAAGCAGTTTAGAGAGTGCATTGGCTATTTGACAACTCAAATGCACAAAGAAATTCAATAAAGATGGTTTGTAAGGAACAATGGAGTAAAGAATAAATTCTGAAAGCACTGAAAGTCAAAGTTGACCTCTTAAAGGAGTACATCAAATGAATGAACAATAAATTTTCCATAAGGCAAACCAAAGCATATTTTATAAAGCAAGAATTGTCTCCCCTGAATACTCAACAAGGTACCTAATGTGCCCAATTCTTATCTATTATAACTCTCACAGACTGCATCTGTTCTTTTCCCAATACATCCACTGGCACTCATATTTCATTAGGTTATTCTCAATCAATATTCCTGCCATGACTGGCTAAAGCCACCACCAAGAGGGAAGCATTTGGAGGACTTACCAGCAGTTGGGTCCTCCTGTGGACAAAGTAAAGTGTATTGTTGCCTCTTAAGAATTCCAAGGTAAGGGGTGCCTGGGTAGCTCAGTCAGTTAAGTATCTGCCTTAGGGTTAGGTCATGATCTCAGGGTCCTGGGGCGAAGCCCCATGTCAAGCCCCCTCCCACAACACATCCTCTCTCTCAAATAAATATATAATTAAACCTTTAAAAAAAAAGAATTCCAAGGTAAATAAAGGCAGATGCCTTTCTACTCATAGTCCCATAGTTAACTCTTTTTGAGACAAGCCAGTAGAACTTCTCATTATAGACCAAATCTTCAACAATATTCTCCGAGAGGTTTTCATAGTTTATACTGAAGCTAGAGGAGCTTCTAAAAGTCAGAACAATTAGATCCAGCAACCATCCCAAGTATCAATGGCCTGTAGAGCTGGGCCATCCTAAGCTAGCAGAAATGAAGCAGGAGGCATGGCAAGTAGGTGATGAACACCTTCTGCCACTGAGAAGATCAAAAGTCTCTTCTCAAGAAGCCAAAAAGAGCAAGGAAGAGAATGCTGATATCATAATGAACCTCCTAAAACTCTCATTGCCTTCTTTTACCCCCATCCAGGCTCTATCACAAAGAAAGCTATGGGAAAGATCCCCAGGGTCTCTCCATTGTCTTTCAGTTATTCACCCTCAACTTATTTTTTGCTGTAATCTATGAAATCAGTGCAACTGAAGGAGTTGCAGATGGATTGATTGTGAACTGATTTATGATCCTTATTGCAACAGAGAAGTAATTTTATGCATATAACTTCTTTTACAATTACCTCCACATGATTTCAAAGGAGTTCACTGCTTATGGGAGGAGGCCATCAATAAGTGACACTTGCATATTCATTCATTTCAATCAGAGATTTTTAAAGACTCAGGGGAATAGTTCAATGCCATTGAAAATTACTTTCTTTTTCATCATGTTTCCCGTATTTTTTTCCACAGTCTATTTTTATTTTACTTTATTTTTACTTTTATTTTTAAGGAAATTATATTTAGGGGAGTTAAAAAAAAGAGGCTGCAATTATTAAATGTCAACTGTGTGCCAGAAACTGTGCTAGCCCATATCTACATGAAGTCTTATATTCTTTTCAAGGTCATAATTTTTTAAAAAGATTTTATTTATTCATTCATGAGAGACACAGAGAAAGATAGAGAGAGCAGAGACATAGGCAGAGGGAGAAGCAGGCTCCCTGAGGGGAGCCTGATGCAGGACTCAATCCCAGGACCCCAGGATCATGCCCTGAGCTGAAGATAGATGCTTAGCCACTGAACCACCCAGGCACCTCTCATAATTTTTTAAAGATATTATTTACTTATTCCAGAGAGAGAGAGAGAGAGAGTAGGCAGTGGTGGGGAGGAGCAGAAGAAGAGGGACAAGAAGACTCTGAGCTGAAAGCAGAGCCTGATACAGGCCTCAGTCTTAAGACCATAAGATCATGACCTGAGCCGAAACCAAGAGCTGGATGCTTAACTGACTGAGCCACACAAGCATATCCTAAGGTCATAATTATTTTGCCTGTTCCACTAAAAAAGAAACTCAGAGACGCACAAGTGTTTTATTGCCCAACATCAAATAGCCAATAAGTATCAGGCTGATGTTTGAACTCATATCTGTCTAACCTAAAAATCCATCCTCTTTCCATGACTTCACACTGTCCTCAGCTTTGGGGGATAAAATTCATCTGTTTTATATTTCTCAATCTGTGAAAAGTTTCTTCAGGGTTCTTGAGATAGCCTGACACTGTTTGCTGCACCCCAAATGTCTTGTGAAGCACATATTCTCAATGCTATCTTTTCTTTTGTTGTAGTTGTTGTTTGTTTGGTTTTTAAATACGACTTACATGGGGAATGCCTTGTGCCTACCAGGGTCTGTGGACCATGTGTTCAAAGCATTGCTTGACCCTGACAACTCAGCCAGGCAATGCTACTTCAGAGAAGAGGTCATAAAGTCACTTGGTTTTGGAACCTTGTGCTGACCAGTTTTTCCCAAAGTTTAATTACATAACATTTATACCGTTTTTGCCATATCTAAATGGTACTGAGCAATTATTAACTTGCTATGTTTTAATCAACTTCAATCTGATTCAGTTTTTCATTTAATCTTGTTCTAAACGCAAAGATATGTTTAAAATGCTATCAATATTTTTCTTATACATATTAAATACATAGACATTTTTTAAAAAGGGAAAATGTCAGTATAGTAACCAAAATCACACTCTGGGAAGCACTAATGTAAAGCAACTGGTTGGTTTTTCCTTTTTTTTTTTTTATTGTGTATGCATCATTTGTCCATGGTCTCATAATACCTTTTTTATTCATTTACTCAAAACACATGTAGGAAGCACCAATTGTATGATTGACACCATCTGGATACTAACAGCCATGTAGAGTGATTTGTGCCAAGGAGAGAATGAAAATATAGAAGCCAGGCAGAGAGTTGCTGGATTATTATGGTAACCCAGGAAGATGTGAAAGGGAATGAATGAGATCAGTAATAATGGAAAGGAATGGATATGTTTAAGATTCATTTCAGAGGTAAAATTAACGGAACTCTGTGTTAAATTCAATTCACAATGGTGGCTAGAAAGGGGAAAATGGAAAAATGTCCCTAAAACCATTTAAATATTTTAACTACAATAAATTGTTATACTTTTTGTCTTCTTTAACAATCCTGAATACAACTATAAACTCATAAGTAATGGAGAAAATTTGGGGAGGAGGGAATCTACTTCAAAATTAGATATAATATTTAACATATTTAGCAACCAATATGGTATTGGCCACCAACCAAATGGAAAAATTGCTTAAAAGGTCATAGAGGCCTCCTTCTGAACTTACAAAGTGGAGTCGCTTTGTATGAGAGGGGTTACATGTGGTAGGAGGCCCAAGGTATAAGTTACTTACCTAGAAATATGAAAACATTTCAAGATTTTGCCAGTGGTCACAAACTTCTAGATTATCAGCCTTACTTCAGTCCCTTTAGTAGCCTTCCCCCAATTCTTTCAAGTGAAGCCTAAAATTTTGCTGTAGTTCCCAAGGCCTGGACCATGCACCAGCCTCATCTCTCCAGCATTATCTTAGCTCTAGTCCCTCATCTTATCTCCACTCTCCAACTCTCTGAAATCCCAAACTGCAAAGCCTTCATGAATGCCTCTCCTGAGAACACTCCTCTGTCCTTCCAGTGAGCTCCTAGTAATCCTGCTGGCCCCACGTTAATGCGGTATCTTAGAGAAGTTTCTCCTGACCTTCCAAACCAAGACATGTTTTTTCTTTTTACACACAGTAAGTACCCTATTCTTCTCCTTCCAGCATTCAGACACTTGGAATTACATAATTCATTGGATAAATTATTTGTTTCCTGTTTGTCTTCTATTCTAGACTCATGAAGCTTCATGAGGGCAGAAAGGAGGCCAGGTTTTTTCACCATCCTTTTCTCAAAACCTCACATAGCGCTTGCTATATCAAAGGCACTAAAAAGTAGCAGGAAGAGAGAAAAGACAATGCCTGTTCACTTCTTATTGTTGATTAGAGGGAGGTTTGGGACATTTAGACGGAAATTATCATTTTTAGAACTCATACCATACCAAGGCACTGACCTTGGAACTTCTTTTTATTTCACTAAGTTTCACTAAAATCAGTAACTATAACTATAATTATAGTTATAACTGTAACAGGTATCATCCTGTTTTTTAGGTGAAGAAGCCAAAGTTTAGAGAAGTAAAGAAACTGGCTCAGCATCACTCATCTAATAAGTGGCAGAGTAAGGATAAAAAAATTCTGGGATCCCTGGGTGGCGCAGTGGTTTGGCGCCTGCCTTTGGCCCAGGGCACGATCCTGGAGACCCGGGATCGAATCCCACGTCGGGCTCCCGGTGCATGGAGCCTGCTTCTCCCTCTGCCTGTGTCTCTGCCTCTCTCTCTCTCTCTCTCACTGTGTGCCTATCATAAATAAATAAAAATTTAAAATATATATATATATATATATATATATATAAATTCTGCCCCACTACAGCTTCCCAAGCTTGGTTATTGAACTTTCCCCTAGCATTTATTGGTGCCATCATAATTGTCAGCAGATGACACACAACAAGAGGATAGAAGAATTTTGCTATAAGCTCTTATAGTGAGAAGGAACATCTGGTGGTATAGCCTGAAATGAGATCACTCAAATCAGCCAGTCATGAAGGGGATCAAGCACAGTGGTTCATAGTATCACTGTATTATAGTGATTGCTCCAGTAATAGTTGTCCATAAAATGGTGACCTTAACCCAACAAAAAGATCCATTTATTCTTGAGGAATTCTGTTTAATAAGGAAGTATGTGTATATTTTAGAAGGTTTTCATTAAAGTCTTTTTAATAGTCACCTTTTTAATAGTGTTTTAGATATCTAGGAAACCTGTCTCTTCTAAAAATATTCTTCTCTGTCCAGATCAATATGGCATTGCAGTGCTTCCAGGTTAGACCACACAATTTGGCTCGGAATGTTTAGTTCCCTTCTAAAGCTAAAGGGAGACATAAATATCCAGCAAGATAGAAACCTAATCCATTGATAACCAATCTGATTAGGATGCTTTTTCCCGTGAAACTGATGGGTATTGATTCATTTACAACCAATTAGAGGCCTTTTGCCTTGGAAAAGTCACCCTTATTCAGGCAGAAATGAACCTAGTAAAACAGATTGGAAATAAAAGTCGAAAAATTGGTGTGACTAGTCTCTACAATGATTATAAAAGCTCACTTCATTGTTTTCATGTCTTTCCTAGCATTCTTGTGTGTAGCTACAATATTATTCATTTAGCAGTGTTTCCTACACTACTGACTGCTGATCCACACCCTGTTTCATTTTTTAAAAAGTTGCTTTTAGCCACAAAGACATATCATAAACTTCATATGTCATCATTTCTTTCAAATTGTCTGTGAGAAGGCAGCACTTAGAAATGTTGCATGATTCATTATTACACTGTCCAATATTACAGTGAAGTGAACATGCCCAGTGACCAGTGGTTTTATAGGTCAGGATTTATAAAGAATATATACATGATTTCTCTGTTATCCATCCCATACTTTCACCCACATAAGCAGTTTGGGGATAATATGCCTTCTCAAAACTTCATATACGCCAACATACATGGGAGGAAGTTTTTTTCTAAAAATTTCCTTCTCAAGTAAAGAGTCACCTTATTTAGAAATCTTTTAAAAGTATTCATATCTAGAGTACTCTCTCAATGATTTCAAAGAACTTGTTATTTTTATAAAGAAGTTTGCTTTACCCTATAATTGCCACAATCAACACTAGTTCTAGATGCTCACAAAAGATATTTTACTGAATTAATGAAAAACTAAATCAAAAAGTCAAAGAAATTTAATACAGTTTTTCACTCTTCTTGGGGATATCTCCCAACTTACAAGTATTATTAGATACTGCTACAAAGAAGCCTCTAAAAAACTACTAAAAATATACATTTACACACACACACGCACACACAGAGAGTAGATGACTCTTATTAAAATGTAGTTTGGGATAGAATTGCCAAGAAGAACATATAATAAACATGAACTTTTAAAAGTATGCAAATCAAACAATTTAGATGACAGTGAAGATTATGTATGCTGGCAAACTGGTGATGACTCTAAAAGTGGCTCTACGATATCAAAGATGCTTCTGCATAGTCTGAACAATATTATGTTCTAAGTGTGACAGTGAAATACTATCTCTATGCTAAAATTATTAATACAGAATGATTCTGAATGCTATTATGAATAAATACCATTTATATAGGCAAGTCTTTTCTCTGTAAGCCTAAATTTGGTCCCCAAATTATTTTAGGGATCATTTCATCTGAAAAATGAATAATCACCCCTTTTGAAAGTGAAGGTACATATCTTTTTAAAAAAACTATTATACCCCCACTGGTTAATAGAGTGCCTGCTTAGAATATTCTAATTGCTTCAAAATATTAATTAATGTATGAAATAATTAACATCACTTGTACATGAGAAAGAAGAGACATTAGACATCTCCAACTGAGTCCACAAGCATAACAATTTCATGACACCCTGTCAACAGATCCATTTTGAGATTCCTGAAGCTAATTAAACATGTAGACTATTTGAATGGAAGTCATATCAGATATCATCTATCCAATCTCTATATTTTATAGATGAGGAAATCACAGAGCAATTGAACGCTCTCCTAGAGGACACATTGACTAGAACTATGAGCTTCCCAGTCAATGGTATTACTGAGTTGGTCTCTTTGGTTACTTTATCCCAGTCTCTGATTTATATTTCATGTTGAAAGCAGGCACCATTTTTTGTTTGAGAATGAGTTCTGTTGAGCAAGGCAAACACATATTAAATGGGCCCTAAGAACTGATGGACAATGAGAGAAAGGTAGAGTTTGTGATACAAAATCTAAGTAGATGCCTTCTCCGAGTGTTCATGATCTGCTATGGGAGTTAGTCACCTAATCATAGTGAAATGTATTTACCTTTTTGGTTTTGACAAGCTTTTCAGTCATTATAGGTCTTAGTTCAGTTGACAGCCCTGGAAACTATAAGGTCCCACACCAAAGGACCAGAAGAAAAGCACACACAAGCAGTACAGCCAAGCATTTTTAGGTGCTCATTCAGCAGACCATGCATTTTTGCCCAAGAAAAATCAATAAAAGTGAATCTCTTTCCTTGCATGATGTATTCTTTGTAAAAAAATCATTCTATGTCTGTAATAGATTCACAAACAGAAATACAGGTATTTCTGTAACAGTCTTTGCAGAAATACCCAAATTATTGAATTTATAAAAATCCATTTGAATGCTGCTTACTGTCAAAATACACAAAATTTCCCCCAGTCTTGCCTTTTACCCTTTAATCTGTTATTTTCCCCACTCAAATAGCAGCTTTAGTGTACCTTAAACTGAAGGTATCCTGAAATTAAGTTAACCATGTTAAATTTACTAACAGGCTTCAGAATAGATGCACTCATCTTAAGCAATAATGCATACATAATTAAGATCCGGGCTATATATATACAAAGCACATATATGCCTTTATAAGCCTGCAGAAAAGGATGCCATGGTCTCTAACACTGCTAATAACACACATGTCTCAGTTACTAAGTACCAGACATCTCCCCAAACGCTTTACTTGCATCAGTTTATATAATCCTCCCACCATCTTCCCCTTTGTACAGATGAAAAAATCAAAGCTCAAGAGGTGAAATAATTTACCCAAGCTCAGAGAGGTGAAGTAATTTAACACAATCAGAAAGTTTTGGTGGAGCTGAGGTTTCAACCCAGGCAGTCTGGCTCCAGAATTTGTGCTCTTAAATATTATGATTTCATCCTACAGCCTGGTTTGTCAATTGCTATTTTTACTTACTTTGAGAGCTTGCTCATCTGTTTACCTTTTTTATTTTAATAAAAAATTTTCTTAGTACTCTAATCTTTCAATTATGATTATAGTTATATTATGTAAATTACTTCTATTATTAAGTAAAACAATCTCTGTGCTTATAGAAAACACCAAGATTCAGATGGATCTCCCATCTGGAATGCTCACAATATAGGCAAATGTGCAATTTCTCTAGATTCCCATGTAGTTTGTGGCATTGTAAGTTTGTGGATTATTTGAGCACCAAAAACTTCTTTTTTTTAAAGTATCAAGAATGACATAAATAATAAAACATGACTTAGCATGAATTACAGTATCTGAATTCATTTCTCCAACTACTGTGTTTGTGGGCCTAAGGTTGAAAGCAATTAGGGTGTGAATTATTACACCATCTTCCATGCTCTGGACGGTTTTATGATGATTATAAAATTTTATTATTAATGGTTCACTGTTTTTGGAGGAGTTGTTAATTTAAACATATATATTTATATTGTTAATTAATGACTAGGAAAAATTAGTTTGGTGAAATCTTTCTAGAGACCAGAAGCGGTTGAGGAGTGGAGAAGATGTTGTTGGCACCAGGTGTAGGAGCTGAAAGCCAGGCCTGGGAGAAACAGTGTGCTGCAGTTTGATCAAGGGCTATTGGAGCCATGGGGGGCCATGGAGACCATCCTACCCAACTTTCTTGTTTATAACCAGGCAAAATAAGTGACTTTAATAAGTGTTTATAACCAGGCAAATTAAGGACTTTACCAGGATCACACCACCAGTTCATGGCAGAACCAGGTCAACTTAGCCAAAGACAGGATCTTGGCTCCCAGTCCAGTGTGTCTCATTTTCAACAACTGAAGAAGATACAACAGAATAGCTGGGGAGGCACGGATGACATTGTTAGAAATAGACAAGAAAAATTATAAAAAGGAAAACAGAATTTCAGTTTAATTGGGCTAATCTGAGAGTCAAAATAATGCTTGACTGTGGTACAGAGAAGCTGAAAGAGGAGGAGGAGTCCGGAAACTTCCTATTGATAAGGTAGGTTGAGGCCTCCAGGGTTGTGATATGGATATTGTATAAAAAACCCATGGAAGGGGCAGGGCAAGCTGGTGGAGCAATAGGGTCCCCAAGTCACCTGGCCCCACCAATTTACCTAGATAACTTTCAAATCATCCTGAACACCTAAGAATTCCACCTGAGATTTAAAGAGACAACAGCTGGAACGCTACAGAGAAGAGTTTGCACTTCTAACAAGGTAGGAAGGCAGAAAAAAAAAAAAAAAAGAATCAAGTGGGGGAGGGGCTCTGCGAAGAGCCGGGCTAAGGCCCAGGGGAGAGCCTGCAGGACTGGAGAGCCCAGCCCCGGAGAAGCAGGAACGTTGAAAATCCGCACCAGATTCTTCCCAGACTGAAAGTGCTCAGCAGGGAAGCCGGGCAGAACCGCAGGAGGGGCGGTGGGGCCCCCGGGTCCTCGGGGTCACTAACAGAGGAAGTGCGCCCTGCGGGAGAGCGTCCCGCACCCCGCGGCTGGAGCTTGGTAAAGGGCTGGAGCGCCCGGCGGGGCCTCGGGGAGGGGCTCCGGGGGGAGAGGACTCCGAGGGAGGGGGAAGGGGGGCTGCGCCCTGCTGTCCTCAGGGGCCACGGCCCCAGGAGCACGATTCCAACGGTGCAGGCCCGGATCCCAGGGTGCGGGGGGACACAGCTCAGGATCCTGCACTCTCCCCGGGACAGACGGAGACCGGGAGGGCCCAGGGCAGCGAGGACGCTCCTGCCGCAGGGCGCCCCAAGCTGTGCAGGTCAGCGCCCCCGCCCCCGGAGCATCCAGGCCCCTGCGGACTGGGAGCTGCGTAGTTACTGCGGGAGCTGACTCCAGGGCTGGAGACCTGCACCCGCCAGTGGTGGTGTTCCTCCTGGTGTCACCCTGTGCCTGGGAGGGAGAGGGGTCGCCAGGGAACAGGGGCCTCATGGGGCAAGCAGCTCCCACTGGGCCCGGGACCTGGCAGGGAGTGGGGCAGCTCCCCCGGGTGCACACACCTGAGAATCAGCACAGCAGGACCCTCCCCCAGAAGACCAGCTGAAAGGACAGGGGAAGAGCAAGTTCTTGACCAGGCAGCACTGGAAAGTTCCAGGGGAAGTCGAGGGCTTTACAGTATATAGAACCAGCAGATACCCCTCCTTGGTTTCTTTTTGTTTGTTTGTTTTGTTTTTTCTTTTTTTTTCTCTCTTTTCTTCCTTTTTCCAGTACAACTCGTTTTTAGCCACTCTGCACTGAGCAAAATGACTAGAAAGAAGAACTCACCACAAAAGAATCAGAAACAGTCTTTGGATTTCCACAGAGTTAGAGAATTTGGATTACAATTCTATGTCAGAAAGCCAATTCGGAAGCACAATTATGAAGCTACTGGTGGCTCTGGAAGAAAGCATAAAGGATTCAAGAGACTTCATTACTGCAGAATTAAGATCTAATCAGGCCTAAATTAAAATCAATTAAATGAGATGCAATCCAAACTGGAGGTCCTAAAGACAAGGGTTAATGAAGTAGAAGAAAGAGTGAGTGACATAGAAGACAAGTTGATGGCAAGGAAGGAAGCAGAGGAAAAAAGAGAAAAACAATTAAAAGACCTTGAAGAAAGGTTAAGGGAAATAAATGATAACCTAAGAAGGAAAAAAAAAAACTATGTTTAATTGGGGTTCCAGAGGGTGCCGAAAGGGACAGAAGATCAGAAAGCATATTTGAACAAATCATAGCTGAGAACTTCCCCAATTTGGGGAGGGAAACAAGCATTCAGATCCAGGAGATAGAGAGATCCCCCCTCTAAAATCAATAAAAACCATTCAACACCTCGACATCTAATAGTGAAACTTGCAAATTCCAAAAATTAAGAGAAAATCCTTTAAGCAGCAAGAGACAAGAGATCCCTAACTTATATGGGGAGAAAGATTAACAGCAGACCTCTCCACAGAGACCTGGCAGGCCAGAAAGGGCTGGCAGGATATATTCAGGGTCCTAAATGAGAAGAATATGCAGCCAAGAATACTCTATCCAGCAAGGCTCTCATTCAGAATAGAAGGAGAGATAAACAGCTTCCAAGATAGGCAGAAACTGAAAGAATATGTGACCACCAAGCCAGCTCTGCAAGAAATGTTAGGAGCACGCTGTAAAAGACAGAGGATGCCAAAAGAATCCACAAAAACAGGGACTGAATAGGTATTATGATGACACTAAATTCATATCTTTCCATAGTAACTTTGAATGTGAATGGGCTTAATGATCCCATCAAAAGACACAGGGGTTCAGACTGGATAAAAAAGCAAGACCCATCTATTTGCTGTCTACAAGAGACTCATTTTACACCTAAGGACACCTGTAGCCTGAAAATGAAAGGTTGGAGAACCATTTATCATTCAAATGGTCCTCAAAAGAAAGCAGGGGTAGCCATCCTTATATCAGATAAATTAAAGTTTATCCCAAAGACTGTAGTAAGAGATGAAGAGGGACACTATATCCTACTTAAAGGATCTATCCAACAAGAAGACCTAACAATCATGAATATTTATGCCCCTAATGTGGGAGCTGCCAAGTCTATCAATCAATTAATAACCAAAGTTAAGACATACTTAGATAATAATACACTATACTGGGAGACTTCAACACGGCGCTTTCTGCAAATGACAGATCTTCTAAGCACAACATCCCCAAAGAAACGAGAGCTTTAAATGATGCACTGGACCAGATGGATTTCACAGATATTTACAGAACTTTACATCCAAACACAACTGAATACACATTCTTCTCAAGTGTACATGGAGCTTTCTTCACAATAGACCACATACTGGGTCACAAATCAGGTCTTAACCAATACCAAAAGATTGGGATTGTCCCCTGCATATTTTCAGATCATAATGCTTTGAAACTTGATCTCAATCACAAGAAGAAATTTGGAAGAAATTCAAACACGTGGAGGTTAAAGAGCATCCTGCTAAAAGATGAAAGGGTCAATCAGGAAACTAGAGAAGAATTAAAAAGATTCATGGAAACTAATGAGAATGAAGATACAACCATTCAAAATCTTTGGGATACAGCAAAAGCAGTCCTGAGGGGGAAATACATCGCAATACAAGCATCCCTCAAAAAATTGGAAAAAACTCAAATACATACACAAGCTAACCTTGTACCTAAAGGAACTGGAGAAAGAACAGCAAATAAAACCTACACGCAGCAGAAGAGAGTTAATAAAGATTTGAGCAGAACTCAATGAATTAGAGGCCAGAAGAACCATGGAACAGATCAACAAAAGCAGGAGTTGGTTCTTTGAAAAATTAATAAGATAGATAAACCATTAGCCAGCCTTATTAAAAACAAAAGAGAAAAGACTCAAATTAATAAAATCACAAATTAAAAAGGAGAGATCACCACCAATACCAAGGATATACAAACTATTTTAAAAATATATTATGGGCAGCTATATGTCAATAAATTAGGCAATCTAGAAGAAATGGACACATTTCTGGAAAGCCACAAACTACCAAAACTGGAACAGGAAGAAATAGAAAACCTGAACAGGCCAATAACTAGGGAGGAAATTGAAGAAGTCATCAAAAACCTCCCAAGACACCAAAGTCCAGGGCCAGATGACTTCCCAGGGGAATTCTATCAAACGTTTAAAGAAGAAACAATACTTATTCTACTAAAGCTGTTCCGAAAGATAGAAAGGGATGGAGTACTTCCAAACTCGTCCTATGGGCCAGCATCACTTTAATTCCAAAACCAGACAAAGACCCCACCAAAAAGGAGAATTATAGACCAATATCCCTGCTGAACACAGATGCAAAAATTCTCAACAAGATACTAGTCAATGGGTCCAACAGTACATTAAGAAGATAATTCACCATGACCAAGTGGAATTTGTCCCCAGGATGCAAGGCTAGTTCAACACTCATAAAGCAATCAACATGATAGATCATATCACCAAGAGAAAAAACAAGAGCCAGATGATACTCTCAATAGATTGAGAGAAAGCATTTGACAAAATACAGCATCCATTCCTGATCAAAACTCTTCAGAGTGTAGGAATACAGGGAACATTCCTCAGCATCTGTAAAGCCATCTACAAAAACCCCACAGCAAATATAATTATCAAGGGGGGAACACTGAGAGCCTTTCCCCTAAGGTCAGGAACACAACAGGGATGTCCACTCTCACCACTGCTATTCAACCTAGTACTAGAAATCCTAGTCTCAGCAATTAGGCAACAAAAAGCAATAAAAGGCATGCAAATTGGCAAAGAAGAAGTCAAACTCTCCCTCTTTGCCAATGACATGATACTGTATGTAGAAAACCCAAAAGACTCCACCCCAAGATTCCTAGAACTCATACAACAACTCCGCAGTGTGGCAGGATACAAAATCAATGCCCAGAAATCAATGGCATTTCTATACACTAACAATGAGACTGAAGAAAGAGAAAATAAGGAGTCAATCCCATTTACAATTGCACCCAAAAGCATAAGATACCTAGGAATAAACCTAACCAAAGAGGTAAAGGATCTATACCCTAAAAACTACAGAACACTTCTGAAAGAAATTGAGGAAGACACAAAGAGATGGAAAAATATTCCATGCTCATGGATTGGAAGAATTAAAATTGTGAAAATGTCAATGCTACCCAGGGCAATTTACACATTTAATGCGACCCCTATCAAAATACCATGGACTTTCTTCAGAGAGTTGGAACAAATCATCTTAAGATTTGTGTGGAATCAGAAAAGACCCCGAATAGCCAGGGGGAATATTGAAAAAGAAAACCAGAGCCAGGGGCATCACAATGCCGGATGTCAGGTTGTACTACAAAGCTGTGATCATCAAGACAGTGTGGCACTGGCACAAAAACAGACACATAGATCAGTGGAACAGAATTGAGAGCCCAGAATGGGCTCTCAACTCTATGGTCAACTAATATTTGACAAAAGAGAAAAGACTATCCACTGGAAAAAGGACAGTCTAGTCTCTTCAATAAATGTTGCTGGGAAAATTGGACATCCACATGCAGAAGAATGAAACTAGACCATTGTCTTACACCATACACAAAGATAAACTCAAAATGGATGAAAGATCTAAATGTGAGACAAGATTCCATCAAAATCCTAGAGGAGAACACAGGCAACACCCTTTTGGAACTTGACCACAGCAACTTCTTGCAAGATACATCTATGAAGGCAAGAGAAACAAAAGCAAAAATGAATTATTGGGACCTAATCAAGATAAAAAGCTTCTGCACAGCAAAAGAAACAGTCAACAAAACTAAAAGACAACCTACAGAATGGGAGAAGATATTTGCAAATGACATATCAGATAAAGGGCTAGTATCCAACATCTATAAAGAACTTATCAAACTCAATACCCATGAAACAAACAATCCAATCATGAAATGGGCAAAAGACATGAAGAGAAATCTCACAGAGGAAGACACAGACATGGCCAACACGCACATGAGAAAATGCTCTGCATCACTTGCCATCAGGGAAATACAAATCAAAACCACAATGAGATACCACCTCACACCAGTGAGAATGGGGAAAATTAACAAGGCAGGAAACCACAAATGTTGGAGAGGATGCGGAGAAAGGGGAACCCTCTTACACTGTTGGTGGGAATGTGAACTGGTGCAGCCACTCTGGAAAACTGTGTGGAGGTTCCTCAAAGAGTTAAAAATAGACCTGCCCTATGACCCAGCAATTGCACTGCTGGGGATTTACCCCAAAGATACAGATGCAATGAAACAGCAGGACACCTGCACCCCAATGTTTATAGCAGCAATGTCCACAATAGCCAAACTGTGGAAGGAGCCTCGGTGTCCATCAAAAGATGAATGGATAAAGCTGTGGTCTATGTATACAATGGAATATTCCTAAGCCATCAGAAACGACAAATACCCACCATTTACTTCGACATGAATGGACCTGGAGGGTATTATGCTGAGTCAAGTAAGTCCATCGGAGAAGGACAGACATTATATGGTCTCATTCATTTGGGGAGTTTAAAAAATAGTGAAAGGGAATAAAGGGGAAAGGAGAGAAAATGAGTGGGAAATATCAGAGAGGGAGACGGCACATGAAAGACTCCTAACTCTGGTAAATGAACAAGGGGTGGTGGAAAGGAGGTAGGTGGGGGGTTGGGGTGACTGGGTGACAGGCACTGAGTGGGACACTTGATGGGATGAGCACTGGGTGTTATGCTATATGTTAGCAAATTGAACTCCAATAAAAAATAAATATAAATATACCAAAATATACCAAAAAAAGAACCCCTTGGGATAAGCAATAGTTTCCTAAGAATGCATTTTCTACATGTTGGAACCACAACTGGGCAAACCAGCTTACCCCAGCAGCTATGTAGTTAATGACTGGTGAGAGCCCAAGAAATGACCACATACAATTTCTACCTCTGGATCTCCTCTTGCCATGCTTTTTAGCTCCTCTCCATCCCTCATCCCCAAATTCTCTTCCTCATGCTCACTGAAGGGTGAAAAATATTTACTTGGGCAAATTTAGTCATAAAAGAGCAATTGAAAATTGATTGGATTTTTCCATGGGTAGGCAAGAGAAGGTATGTGCAGCACTTAATAAAGCTTTTATCAAGAAATTGGTGATAGAAGCAACCATGCAGAACTGCGAGTACATCGAGCTGAAGTCTATCTTTCTGAATAGCAAAACAAGGTCTCATTCCTGTTGGGATTCTCCAGAGGAGTTTTAGACAAGTGGCCAAAATGAATTTGACATTGAGAACATAGGTGTATGTGTGTATATATTTTTTCCTTCTCTTATAACTCTAAATGTTTGCCAAGCAAAGCCATACTGAAAGCCATTGTCAATTCAATCTAACCGAGCAGTGACTGACAGCACCCTCTCAACTTAGCTCTTACCTGTTTCTGATTATTATTGCCTGGGTTCCTGGGAGCATGACCTGGATCCTCCCAGTGTACTATTCCAGTCGCTTGACCAGAGACAGAAACAGTTCATCAGAAAAGAAACACATTTTGTACAAACAAACATGCTTTACTTCAAGCTCAGTATTACACTTGTACTGTTAAAAATAAATTCATTCACTTGGACCATGGCATTATCTAAATCCCTTTTTTCTAGAAAGCCAAGACTCACTCTCTCTCTCTCTCTCTCTCTCTCTCTCTCTCTCTCTCTTTCCCATCTAAGTTGAACATAATGTTCTTTCCACACCATTTGATATTTTTCACTGTGAATTCTATGAATATCACAGGCAATTACAATATTGAGTAAATCACTATACTAGGCAATGCCCCATCTTATATAATTCTATGGAAGAGACAATGTTTTGTGATATCTCTATTTCTTCTCTCTAAACACCCATCCCTGTGCTGACTGCCAACTATATATTAGGAAAAAAGACTATTCATTTGAGTTTCAAAATCTGAAACCCTTATGTCACGTCTAATATTCCAAAAGATGGCTTCTACTCACCCCCTCAGATAAAATCCCAACACTCCACATTCCCCAATACACAAAATTGCCAAAAACCCAGAAATCTTCCATTTTTGTCTTATTTTGGCATAGCCTTTCATTTTTTAACCAACAAGAGCTAAAACCATCTCTTATTATGATAAATCAAGGTACATGACACTAAGGAAGTGGGTCTTTCTCTCTGAGTTCTAACCATTAGAAGTTAGTGCTGCACATATATTTTCCACTTGTGTCTACATCTATAGTAACTTCTTTAGATCTGTCCTCAGTCTATTTGTTGCACTTAAATTCTATGAAAAGTAGATTTCAAATAAGATGTAAAATTCACTACATGATGAAATATAAATACCATAGTTAAAAATGAATTATTCCATAAAGGGGAAAATATTTACTGCAAGCAATGGAGAAATAAATCTACATTTTAGAGTTAGGTATAAAATACACAGTATTTTACACAAATCCTTGGGAAAAGGCAAGGTAGAGCAGGAGGAAGAAGCCTGCACACTTTTATTAGCAACTACGCCTTCCAGTTTAAATGGTATCAACTGTTCTGCTCTCCCCTTAAATTTGCAGTTCTTGAAAAATGTTTTAAACTTTTCTCCACAGCATGTATTTTAAGAAGAAAGGAGTTAAAAAGAGAAAACATCACATATTATAATAAAAAATTCAGATTTTTTCCCAGAAACATATTTTCAGAAACAATCTGATCTTATCCCAAAGCTGAATTGAAACCCCTTCCTCTCCTTCAGTATGTTTCATTTGGATGGGTTAGCAACTTTAAACTAACTAATGAAAAGGGGAAAAAATGTTAAGGAAGCATTTCTGTTTCATTCATGATAATATCCAATCTAAGTCTGATTAAAAAGTTGTAACAGGGCCCCCCGGGTGGCTCAGCGGTTTAGCGCCGCCTTCCGTCCGGGGTGTGATCCTGGAGACCCGGCATCGAGTCCCATGTCGGGCTCCCATGTCCTCCCTGCAGGCTCCCTTCTCCCTCTGCCTATGTCTCTGCCTCTCTTTCTCTCTCTCTCCTGTGTTTCTCATGAATAAATAAATAAAATCTTTAAAAAAATAAAGTTGTAAACATTGAATTTTTAAAATATGCAGTTGAGGCATTTAACACTGCAGTAGACAGATAGATGATAGATAGATGATAGATAGATAGATAGATAGATATTGTGGGCCAGTCATTGCATTTAAAACATTTCTTATACAAATCTTTGAGGTTGAGGATAATGCTATCTTCTTTCAGAGAGGACTATTATTTGTTCCTGAAAGATACATGTGAGCATTAGCAATCTTAGAATCCAATTCAGACATTGACATTAATCTAGATCAAGAGAATAATTTGAATTTAGCCATAGCCTATGTGAATGTTGGTTTTCTTCCAGTTTATCCTTACTTCTAGGATCAAACCCTTTGGATCCCATACCCAAAACCAGGGTTTACCAGATCCCCCATCTTTCTTATTAGCCATTTATTCTAATTTTCATGCTCCTGATCAAAGGCTGTCAAAAAGTACTCTCAGACACATTTATTAGATTGGCAATCACCTAAATCACCTAGATTCGCAAAAACTGAGCTTCCTTCTATTTTTGGTGTCCCAAATACCAGATTAGTAATTCTAACTGCCTTGTCAGCTCTCCAACGTCTTCCAACAAAAATTTCATCCAACTTTTCTATATGCCCTCATTGGAAGAGTTGGTGCACACTCACTAGATCACCATTACATCTGTACTTTAACAAATATTTTCTGTTTTTTAAATTTCCAATAATGAACATGAATTGCTTCTATGTTCAGATCAGGTCATGAGAAGTATCATTCATTTATTTGTTGTTTTTAAGTAGTATGTGAGCCTTTAATGATAGTAAATTTAAAATATTTTTCTGCACATTTATAGGTAATGACCATACTTTTTGTATTCAGTAACTTTGGGCAGCCCTGGTGGCTCAGCGGTTTAGCGCCGCCTTCGGCCCACGGCATGATCCTGGAGACCCAGGATCGAGTCCCATATCTGGCTCGCTGCCTGGAACCTGCTTCTCCTTCTGCCTGTGTCTCTGCCTCTCTCTCTCCCTGTGTCTCTCATGAATAAATAAAAATAAAATCTTTAAAAAAATATATTCAGTAACTTACATAGTTGGGGGGAAAACATGCAGGATGGGCTCTTGTTAAAGAAAAGGAATTTAGTCTATTGCTCTTCTCTATATTCATCAGTAGGACTAATCCAATGTAGAAGTTCAGCTGCATGAAATTCTGAAAGTTATTGATAATTAAAGAGCTATTCACTGTCTTCTTCAATCTATTCCCTATAATTCAGCCAAAGTAAAAGTTCTAGAATTATAATCTAATTGAGCTGTTAGCCTGCTTGAAACTCTAAAAAGGCTTCCCCCTCAGTCTCAATGAAAAAATCCAAATTTCTAAGCAGAGCATACACGACCGCTCCACTCTTGCCTCTTACCTTCTTACCCTCCCACTCTATGTCAGCATATAGAACCCCAACTTGCCATTTTCTTTTGCTCCTGGCCCTTTATACACTCTAGCTAGCAGGGATATGGCAGCAGCAAGGGCAGCTCTCTTGGACCTGAAGGCAAAAAGCACTTGCTGAGAGCAGCTGCATCACTCAAGCCTCTTACCTCTAGATTTTCATGAGAAATAAATCCATGTCTATCCTGTTTAGGTCGCTGTACCGTGAAGTCTATTTATCACCAATGTTAAATAATAGCAAACTTTTCCTAAATAACAGCAACCTTTCCCTCATACTTTTTCATTCCCCAGTTTTCCCATAATCTGTTGCATCTCTAGGAACTGTCCCCTCTTTCCTCACCCAGGTGAGGTGCCCGTTGCAGTAAAATCATCACAGGGCACACCACTTGTATCAAAACCATCCACTTACGTCTCTGTCTCCAACACTAAGCTGAAATCCCTAAGGTCAGAGATTGTGCTTCTTCATGTTTTTTTCCCCAGCACCAACCACTGGGCCTGGCCCATAATAAACACTTTATAAATACATTTTGAATTAATGCAAGATTAAGGAAGGATTACAAAGCCTAATTCCACATTATCAAGAATCTATGAAAAGTGATTACAAGATGAGTACCCTTGAAATTTCCCATTTTTATTTATAGACAAATATAGGTAGGAAGTTTTGGAGAGAATTATACCTCTTTGATCATCAGTTAAAAACTGTATATATTTATAGTAAACTACACAATGGCATATACAATATGATTTAGCTTCTCCATTCTTCCTCTACTCTACTTCTAAATATCTTGGCCTCTCCGACAAACTGAGATTTATAACCTTTAGATTTATTTCTTTGAGCTAAAACAGGGTTTCTCTGAAAAGACTGCCAAAATGGAAATAACGTTAAGAGACTTCAAACCGTTAGCACACATATGCCCATTCATAGGGATTAAATTATCAGAATGTATAAAAGGTAACAGAGCCCTAAAGAAATGAACTGGGTGGTTTTGATTGGAAGAAGAGATTGGGACAAAGATATCTGAGGAGGGAAGGTCTGCACCATATCTGCACCAAAGTCTGTACTAAAGGTTTGAAGAGGGCACAGAGCAATCGGAAGTACTGGCTCCTACTGGGACAGACAGGCTGGGAGCTAGTAGACCAACCAGGCATGCCATATTATTTATTGTTTGTCCTGAGAGTTTACATGAGAGGTTTCTACTATTGTTTTCCTTGGGTAGAATTACTCACATGGTTGGATTATGTTCACATAGCCAGCATCCCATAGTTTCTTTGTTGAAGTCATTTGTCTTGAAGAGGAATTTTCATTTTAATGCCCAAATAGGTATATCCTAGTGACTTCCTGAGATCAAAGGGAGAAATCACTCAAGTTTTTAGTTGAAGAGAGCAAACCAGATACATGTTATGATATATCCAAGGGAATCCTCTAGGGGCTTCTCCTGATTCTGCTCTCCTATGATGACACTTTCAACAAGAACAGAAACTCACGCCAAACGTAATGCATTTTTATGACAAGAATTGAAACAAGAGTGGCAAATGTCTCTCATTCTTTTTTACTGGGTCATGACTGTAATCTCATGGCCCTGTCCAGATGTCAACCTCTTGACTGGAAGGGCAGGTAGATGATACAAGAGTTCATTCTTGTTCCACCCCCAATTTGTTCACTGCAAAGTGAAGAGGGAGGTCTCCATCATAAAACAAGGCATGTGCTTCTTTTTTTGCATTTGACTCCCAATGTGGGCAGTAAAGTGGATGGAGTTGACCTCCTCATGCTTTAATCTATCTGTCAAGTTATTTCTAGAGCTTTAGGTCCTGCAGCGTGCATGTGCATGCTCCCATGCACACATACACGCACACACTCCAATAACAATCACAAGCATATTTAGCTACTAAGTATGCTATTTGTCAAATGCAGTTCTCCTGGGACTTAAAGCAAACAGCATCTCCAAAGCCTGGTTTATATGTACCCTAATCTGAAATCATTCTAAAAAGTTAATTTAAGAAAAATTTAAGCAAAGTTGTTGCAGATACTAGATACAATGTCACATATTATTTTTTCCAAGAACAAGGATTGTGTAAGTCTATAGAATTGATTAATAACCCCTTATTTCATGCAATTTAGCACAGATATATTTCTTTGAGATTAAAGGCTGCAACATTGGGGCTCTTAACCTTTCCATGTCACAAAAGCAGTTTTAGAGCTACAAACTCTTTCTCTAGAATAATAAACACACCTAGACAACTTTTTGTGTATCAAGGGCTTTACGACTTTATAATTTGTACTTTAATGATAACCATATATTTTCCAAAAATTTGATTTTACTCCTGGTCAAATCCTGTCAACAATGACTTTACAGTTTACTTTTGAGTTATTTCTTTTATCCTGAGATTTTAATGTTCTGAACTTTGCTTTAAAAATTCTAGAAATGACCACTTTCTTGATATAAAAATGCTTACACGTAATTCTGAATGGATGAATAAATGGATGCAGAAAGAATAAAGGGTTATAATCTGTATTATCATTTGTTTCAAAACCATTGCCCCAATGTCAATATAAATATAAAAATTATAATTGATTTCTCAAGTATGTTTTTGTGTTCTGAGTCAAAACAGGGTTTCTCATAGACTGTTCAGGAAATTTTGAGAATCTTTTCCTCAGAGGTTCTGATCCATTTTATCAAAAACATTTCGAATAACTAGGCTGTAACCCAGGGACCTTCTATCACATCACAGAGTGACCACCACACTGCTAGCTCTAAGAATCTGGGCTTTCCATTGCTCAGATATGCAAATCTTGCAAGAAACAGAAGACAGAAATATACTGCGTTATGTCATAAGCAAAATGTCAGTATGCCCTCATGATTACTGAAAAAGAAAAAAGGCCCAAGATCTTTGGGCCTCCTTCCTTATTCGCTGGGCAAGGATTTATAGAGCATCTCTTCAGCATACGGTCCTAAGCTAGACCTCTACAGCACTTGCACTCGTGCAAATCCATGCAGAATTCCCTGGTGAGCTCAGTCTGGTTGGCATCAGATGGGAATTACAGCCAAGCGAATTCTCCATATTGTAACCCTATTATCTCTCTCTCCCTCCATCTATCTCTCCTGTGCTCTGCATGGTTGGGCCTTATGGAAAGTTATCATTTGGATGCAAAACAATTATCCTAAAACAGTTAGCCAGAGTGGTCTGGACACACAGATTTATCTTCCCTCTCCTTCAGTGAAGAACATCTATCTTCCATGACCTCTTGATTACTGAAGCCTTCAGAATATATTCTTTGGTCTGTGACACTGTGCTTAGTGCTGGGCTGAGCATTAAATATCACCCTCTATGATTAATTGGAAGTTAATTAAATCTATCACTGAAACAATGGGAAGGCAATGAGCTATGTAATCATTGCAATAGTAAATGAAATGATGTACAGGTCTCTCCATCTCGCTTATTGACAATGATGGAGGGGTGGCAGCCCTTGGATGCCTGGTGAGGCTTGCTGCCTGACCTCACAGGCAGCGATAATTTTCACAGAGCCCAGGGACAAGGCAACTAAAAGTGTTTTCTGACCACCTCTGCTGAATGAGGGAGCTCTTCTTCCTGAGGCCTCCAAAGGGTCCTTGTCAGGGCTTTTCTGTCTTGAATAACCTGTGAGATAAGGTATGGAAATGGCTGAATGGACCATGCCAATACTGGTTGTTACCACTTCTGAACAGCTCAAACTTCAGGGCTTCAAATTTCAGGGCCCTTCAAATGCAAGGAATAGAATACATGTCTATTGAACATTGAATGCTTTTGTCTATATTTAAAACTTCAGGGGCAGCCTGGGTGGCTCATAGGTTTAGCGCCACCTTCAGTCCAGGGTGTGATCCTGGAGACCTGGGATAGAGTCCCACATGGGGCTCCCTGCGCGGAGCCTGCTTCTCCCTCGGCCTGTGTTTCTGCCTCTCTCTCTCTCTCTCTCTCTCTCTCTCTCTCTCTCTCTCTCTCTGTGTGTGTGTGTGTGTGTGTGTCTCATGAATAAATAAATAAAATCTTAAAAAAATAAAAATAAAAATAAATAAAACTTCAGCCATTAGAAACGACAAAACTTCAGAATTTTTGAAGTGTTTTCAGACGTGATGCCATTTGGTCCTAAGAAGACCCCATAAGGTGGGAGAACTGTGAAACAGAGGTTAAGTGGTTTGCCTGAGTCTATATAACTGGTTATTGACAGACATGGGTAAAGCTAATTAGAAACTAAACTGATAGAGCCAGGCCTACCAAATCTTTAGTTCCTGTTTTCAAACTTGACTTAGTTTGTGGGTTGTGAAGACACAGGAGGCCATGAGGTTTGGAAAGGTAACCCCAAGATGCCAGATTGCTAAAAAAATTCCTCTGGGATCCAAACTGGCATACTTTAGCATTTGGTATGAATATTAATTTTTATCACAGGGTTGCCATTCAGATATTAATTTACGTTAGTCTGCCTGGACTGCCAAAACAAAAACTATACACTAGGTGGTTTAAACAACAGAAATTTATTTCTCACAGTTCTGGGGGCTAGAGGTCTGAGACCAAGGTGCCAGCAAGATCATGTTCTGTGGAGAGTTCTCTTCCTAACCTGCAGACAGCTGCCTTTTTTCTGTGTTCTCACATGGTAGAGAGAGAGAAATTAAGAGAGAGAGAGAAAGGAAGGTGTCTTCCTCTTCTTAGGAGGCCCTAGTCCCTTCAGATTAAGGTCCTATTCTTAGGAGCTCATTTAATCTTACTTACCTCCCAAAGAGTCTATTTCCAGATACAGTCACATTGGAGGTAGAGTTTCAACATATAAATGTTAGGAGGACACAATTTAGTCCATAGCATAATTTGAAAGTATATTTTTAAAATTATCACTCAAGAGTTATAGATCAGGATAACCTCTTTAAATGCTAGTCACCCAATATTTTAATTTCCTTTCCTTTTTTTTTTTTTTGTCCCTAAGTAGAAGAGTATTTTTAGCCCTCAGAATTAACTTGGGATCCACCCTCCCCTTCTTTCCCTTCCATCCCTACTCATTCCTAATGGGACAAGCCTGAAGTTCTGGTGGCATGTCTCCTCTATTTGAGGAGGTTTGGCCTTGGAGGAAGTCTGTCCCTACCTTCTTAGATACACACTGGGTATCAGGAAAAAGAAGATAATTATCAATGTGCCATGGTTCTTCTGGACCCAAGGGATCCTTAAAAAGACTAAGGCACTTTGGGGAATCAATTAAAAACAAATTAATTAAATAAAGGTCCCTTATCACAGTACTGAAGTTTATTATTATTTAGCAGAGAGATGTTCAGGTGAACTTCTTATCAATGGTAGTCAGAAAAGATATGCAACCCCCAAAGGTATTTTTCTTTCTCTTTCTCTCCCTCCTGCTGACACACAATCAGGCCCATCTGCCTAATATTGTCTAACTAAACATCCAGGACTTCAGGAAATATCACATTGGATCTGAGTACAGTTTGGTCCTGCTCCAGCTCCTCCCAGGAAAATCACTGGCTCACATGTAGTACAGTGGCTATACAGAAAGCAAATCAAAGTCCATTTAAAAAGAGGTTCTAGAGAAGCAAGGGGTGAGCACACTCTACTTTAGGGCCTTTACACTTATTCTTTCTTCTTGTGGCAAACTTCCCCCAAAAATCTGGTTAGCTTATTTGCTTCGACGTGGATGGAACTGGAGGGTATTATGCTGAGTGAAATAAGTCAATCGGAGAAGGACAAACATTATATGGTCTCATTCATTTGGGGAATATAAAAAATAGTGAAAGGGAATAAAGGGGAAAGGAGAAGAATGAGTGGAAAATATCCGAAAGGGAGACAGAACATGAAAGACTCCTAACTCTGGGAAACGAACTAGGGGTGGTGGAAGGGGAGGTGGGCGGTGGGTGGAGGTGACTGGGTGACGGGCACTGAGGTGGGCACTTGACGGGATGAGCACTGGGTGTTATTCTATATGTTGGCAAATTGAACACCAATAAAAAATAAATTTATAAAAAAAAAAACCTGGTTAGCCCTTGTCCTTACCTCCTTCAGGCCTTTGCTCCCCTGATCAAGTTTGGCTTTCTCTGATCATATTATCAAAATGGTGCCTCCTTTCAGCCTGTCACTTTCAACCATCTTATACCACTTTACTTTTCCTTCAGAATACCAATCACTAATTAACATTATTTTATTCATTTACTTAGTTTCTATCTTCCCCTCCTAAAATATCGACTCTAAGAAGTAAGGGGCTTTGCCTGTTTTCTTCTGTATCTTGAAGCTTTGCACACAGCATAGCACATATTAAGTACTGAATGAATGAATGAATGAATGAATGAATGGACTTAAGGGGTAAAGTTAAGCCAGTTGATAGGCCAACATTACAAGGCCAAGCCAGCTATGGGAGCAGAGGACATAATGGAAGTATCTGGGATCTGTTATAAGCTGTACACTTCAGGCTACTGGCTTAACCTTCCTGGATCAGAGTTTACTCATCTTTAGTAAGTGAGGTTTGAAATACATGTTTTTCTCCAGCTCTAACATTCTATGAGCTCTAATATGAATTTTAAAATGATGATACAACATGCTGCCAGTCTCAGAAGTCCTGATCTTGAGTCTGCTAGGAGAGGCCAGGCAGAGATAGTTGGGATACATGTTTCATGGTTGTTTTTTGAGGTCCAGATTTTTTAAAGTTGAAGAGCCAATTTGAGTCACATACTGATGACTAAAATTTGATGCTGCTATCCTTGTGGTCAGTTTAGTCCTGTGTTTTTCCCAGATATTCACCTTCTTAGTCTTTTGTAAAAATAAAAACCATGATTTTGTCACAAATTAAGTAGATAAATAAGCTCAATCTAAAATTCCATTCTTTAAAAAAAAAAATGAACAGGATTAAAGTGAGAAAAGAAAACCGAACAAAGAACTTCCCTGGAAATACTTCACATGGTGAAAATGTTATCAAAAAGATAAATGTGGATGGTACATTTTAGCTCAAAGAATACCTTGGGCTAATAAAAGAGTATAATTATGTTGTCAATGTCACTTCCGGTCATGACTTGGAGTACTATAGCCAAGAGAATCTTATTAAAATGATTGGAGAAGTTTTTGTTTACTTATTTAGCCTATTCACTTAAAGATTCTGGGCAAATGTACAAAATACTCATTTGAATTGCAAATTGAATCCATCAGCTAAAGTTACATATTTTTTAAAGTCAGATTTGGAAACCTATGCCATTAATTCATAAATAGTCTTCTGTAGAGTATATGAATTAGCCTATCACAAAGATAATGACATAACATTATTGAACAACATAAAATAACTTCCTTTTATTTTCCCATAACGTCTGAGTTCTAGGTTTCCTGGCTCTCTCATAATGCCTGATGGTGCCGCAGGGCAAATACGTGTGAATTGCAGTTGCAATATGAAAAGTGACTCCAGAAAAGGCGTGTTGGGGCTTTCAGGCTGATTCCCTGTCAATAGTCTCTACATCAAACCGCCTCAGTGTCTAGGTCAAGCAATACTTTTCATAGATGCTGGAGCTGTCAGGTCAACACAAGATCTGAGCACTGAGATGTGTGTAGTTGGTCTCTTACATCAGTCCCAATAAGAATGATCTACTTCAGGTGGTGTAGGGGGTGCAAAGAGGGAGGAAACAACCTAATGTTACTTTATTGTGAGTGTGTAGGATCATAATGGCCTTTCACAGACAAGCGGAACACTTGAGGATTGATTCTAGGACTGATCTATGGAGATGGATGTTTCCAGTCTACCCTATTTCTTGGTGCTATGATGAGACTCAGAGTTTTGAGCTGACAAAAGCATAGGAGTTAGAGAAGCTTATTATGAAAGCAAGCATAACTTCTTCAAAATAACTGGAGGGAAAACAGACACATTTGCTTATGTCCAAAACAAATCTTGTAGCACTCAAGGGTAAAACAAACTTTGGCAGTCTCCATACTTGATCCAGTTAAAACAAAAATATCAAGCTGTTTGGCATTGTGTAGCCTCTGAAATAAACAAAAGGAGGAGAGGAGAAGATTGCATTTTTCATGTTCAGTAGCATAAATGAGCATCCTATTGCACATAGTAGGAACCCAAAACAGTTTGAGTCATCAGTTTTACAATGGTATTTGTTTTGGGACCTTGATCTTGGGTCTAAGATTGAATTCATTTTATCTCAGAATAAACTACCGAAAAGTAGAAATTTGGGTTAAACAACATTTGTTTTTCTGTTTGATGCCAAATAATTAACATGAATGGATTATTTGACCAGATTGACAAAGGAATTTAATGTCTTATTGACATAGCCATAATCTCCTATCTTGATTTATTTATTAGGAAAATAAAGATAACAAATAAAGATCTCCAGGCTTCCTTTCAGCTATACAACATTTGTGAGTCCTACAATCACTTTCAACCTTCATACTTTTAACAGAAATTAATGTTCTCAGATATTAAAAAGTAAGGGAAGGTGATTAAGAGAAAGGGCTTTGATGGCAGCCAGCTCTGAGTTCAGACATTGACATGCCATGAATTAGGTATATAGCCTTGGGCAAGCTACCTGTTGGAGCCTCAGTTTTTTCATCTCTAGCATGGGATGATAATATAGCTCCATCCATAGGACTGCAGTGAGAAATAAATGAGATAATACAGATAAAACACTTAACATGGTGGTGCGGGCATAATGAAGGCTCAGTAAATGTTAACTATGTTAATTTAAAAAGGCCTTTAAAGGACAAAATCAAAGCAAAAATATCATCCCATAAGTTTTTATTTCAACTTGGGAAGAGAAATAATATTCAAAGAAATAAGCATTAAATACATAGATAGATTCTCATGGGAAGTTAATATTTTCATGAAATAAAAGAATGAAGATACAGAAAATATTCCTTCTATGAAAACATCAGACAATGAAAGCTTCCTCGGCCTGTTTCACTTCAATCTCAGTCAGGAAAAATTGTAAATGCTCAACTATAGCAAGTATGAAAGGGATGAACCTTCCTGTTCCCAAGGAAGTTAACTAGGAGCATAAAAACAACTCCTTCATAGCATTAAAATTCCTCTTTCCAATAGCCAACTGAACAGTACTTTTATATCCTGCCATCGGATGATGGCAGACTAATGCCTGCAAGGCAACAACTCCAGGTGCAGCAAGTGAGTATTCTTGTTTTGCATTATTTTGTTTTCTTATTTTGCTTTGCTTTCTGTGATGAGAAAATTCAGATCAAATATGACCTCGTTGGGAATTGTTAAAGCTCTCTACCATTTAAGGCATCACTTCTAGGCCAGCTCCAAGGACATGCTGTCTCACTCTAGGCACAATGGCTTTTAACCCATTTTATCAGTATTTATGGCATGTTAGCATCAGGCATGCTCAGTGGGCAAGTGGGAGAGCTGGGTCATGGCTGAAAGCACTCTCAGTGACTGTGCCCACAGGTGTTTTCTACAATGTTTAGAGCCAACAAATAGAATATTTAACTTAACAAATCTCTCATTTTAAAATTATGACTTTCTCATTTTGTTTCTAAAATCAAGCAAAGTCTTATATGGACTTTCCTTATATTTTGGTGGGGTACAAGTTGGAATCAGGAAAACCGAGGTTCAAATTGTGGCTCTTTGCATTGAATGGATAGCCATGTACTATGGGCATGTGATTTATCTCTCTGAGCCTCAGTTTCCTGAGATTATAATACATATAAAGTGATTAGCATGGTGCATAGTTATAGCAAACATTGAAGAAATATTTGTTTCTACTACCATGTTACGAATACTATTTAATCTAAAAAGGAAAAAATATGAACTCATCTAACCCATTCACAAAGTTGGTCCCAATTAAGCTTCCATCTGGCTTATTATTTTTTCAGGTTGCTCTTAATTAAAAAGGTTCTTGTCTTAGAAATAGTACTCACAGACTGGTCTAAGGAAGAACCAAAAATATTTACTCTCAAATACATCTTTATAGCTTCATCACCATAATACCTAAGCATTCATGTGGACAACATCATTTCATCATAAATGAGAAGGTCGTACTATTGAACTGTAATCCATCCATTGATTTATGGTCCCAAGTTCCTCCAAGGATTTTCACAAATGCCTGTGACGTTTCCTAGTGCTGGACTTTGCATTTGGATCTGTGATTTAGATGACAGATGTGTGAAATCATATGTAGCCAGACAAATCCCGGGTGATAACACATTTGAGGGGGCTCAAGCAGTGATGGATTAAGGCCCAATCAACCAGATCAGCTAATCTGAGCCCTCCTCAGTGACATTGGCCCTGATGCTTTAAAGGGGCACCCCCAAATAAATTACTTTCCAGAAATAATACTTTCTGTTCTGCATCTGATCTTACAATATTTCCTTTTCCACAATAACTCCCAATACCATTGTAGAAGCCCTGCCTGTTTCTGAAGAACAGATTATTGTGTCTGAGATTAACATTTGCCTTTATTGACTGGTTAACTTTACTTTTAAAATCTAATATTCCACGTTAAAATGGGACTATTAATATGGACAGTTTGACTGATAATAACCATTTCTGAAAGTCTGACAAATGCAGAAGCTGCAAAGCCAAGGACTTAATAATAGCTTCTTAGAGAGTTCATTCCAAAGAAACCCAGCAACTCACATCCAGATGATATATAAAATCAAGACTTTCCTAGGAAGAAGCTAATATAAGAATTTGACACTGAAGCCTTTCACAAGAGTGAACCTTATAGCACCATGTATAGGCTTACTTTCAAGATAAATAGATTATCTCACATATACTTTTATGGAAACAGGAAGGAGACAAGAAAAATACTTTGGCATAGCAATAAAGAAATATAACACATGATATAGACCTATACTAAAAGAAAAAACAAGGATCTCTCTATTGCTGTGCAGTCCATGCACCACCTCAAGAGTGTGCCCATTTAATTTCATAAAAGACAGGCTTGAATGCTTTACTATTTTATCACTTCTCTGGGCCTCTTTCTTGATTTTTTGTCCTCAGAATCAACTTCAGACAATTTTTTTCTTCTTTTATTGTTGCTTACAGTGTTACCCAAAATGATCACATTAGGATTTGTTTCATCACAATGTATGTCAGCCGCAGGCCTCTAAACAAGCCTGTGCTTCATGCCTTGGATCATCAAGAAATTATTTGTAGTAAGGATATAATTTCATTTGTTCGGTTGTGTGATACTGAGAGCAAATAAATAGGTGTATAAGTCTCTATTTTTGATTTTACCTTGTTCTTGACTTGCTTCCTTACCTGACTTTCTTTTCTACCTTGAAACTTCCCTATGCTATTGTCTTTTGGACCACTTTAAAGATGACATTACTCAGCATAATAATCTAGTAGTTCACCTATCTAAACCCCTTTTAAAACAGGCCTGTCTTATAACAAGTTATTTTATTTGCTGAATTGCATTAAAACAAGCTTTTAGCAGGATGTTTCAAACAGTAGAACTTAACCTCAATAGCTGCATTGCACACTTATTCCCTCATCCACTCATGGCATTAAAAACAAAATGAAACAGGGCAGCCCAGATGGCTCAGCGGTTTATTGCCACCTTCAGCCCGAGGAGACCCAGGATCGAGTCCCACATCGGGCTCCCTGAATGGGCTCCCTGAATAGAGCCTGCTTCTCCCTCTGCCTGTGTCTCTCATGAATAAATAAATTTAAAAAGCCTTTAAAACAAAACAAAAACAAAAACAAAAACCAGCCAGTAGTGTAGGTATGAAACTGAATGCTGGCACATATGCTCAAAAAACAATCAGAGTAAACTAAACAGAAACCTGAAAGGGGCAAGAATATAAAGTACTCTCATCCATTTTGTCAATTTTGCTCCTATTTGCAAAACTCTCTCTCAATGAACTTCTTGGAATTTATATAAAGACAGATTTCTGTATTCTTCTGAAACAATATTAAGAAGAAAAAAGAAGAGCAAGAATAATAATGTGAAAGGAACAAAGATAAAATTTATAAGTCAAGTAGAGCTACTATGATTAATTTGGGGGGGGGTGGATATTATCATCTGATCCAGGGTTTGCAAACTATAGCTCAAGGGCCAAATCCAGCCTGCCATCTTTTCCACATCCATTGGTCTACTTATTGTCTCTAGCTGCTTTTGTTCTACAATGGCAGACCTCAGCCACTGTGACAGAAATAGTATGGTGCACAGAGCCAAGAATATTTACTATCAGGCCCTTTACAGAAAAATTTTGTCAATCTCTAATCTTCAGAAGATGACATATACTGTTTAGAAATTAAACTACTTTTGCACACTTAATACTCTTATAATCTTTGAAAAATTATGCATTAAAATTTACATATTTTTGTGTTTTTTGTGGTTTTTTAAAGATTTTATTTATTTATTCATGAGACACAGAGAGAGAGGCAGAGATAGAGGCAGAGGGAGAAGCAGGATTCCTATGGAGATCCCAGGACCCTGGGATCACGACCTAAGCCAAAGGCAGACGCTCAACCACTGAGCCACCCAAGTGTCCCTACAACTATGTTTAATATGGGAAAGAACGTGTGTGTGTGGGGGGGGTACCTTCACGTGCATTTTGGGGATTGTCCTAAAATGAAATATAAAACACGCTTGCTAGGAGAGCTTTTTGAATACTCAGAGGTTTCGTGTACGCAGAGTCAATGGTATAATAATGGAAAGATTCAACTTGAAACCAAGAGCTAGAAGATAAAGTCCCAGTTATATCACCTTGGACAAGTCATTTAACCTCCCTTTCCTCACCTGAACAGTAAGAATACTGATGCCTGCCTCCCAAGGTTATATAAATCGAATGGTTACCTATGTGTGTGTAAATCCTTTATTGAACCATAAATTACTCAAATATAAGTTGTTGTTATTGTGCAGTGCCCAGAATGCTTTCCATGTACATGGGATTCAGAGCAAGGATATCTTAATGAACTGATTAATGTAGTTGTGATTTTCCCTTAACATCAGTTGCCTCTCCCACCCTCCCTCCATGAGCTCTCTATATTGCAGCAAAGCACCATTTCAAAGAAAGCATCATTTTAAATTAATAAATCTAAAACCAAGTCTCAACACATAAGATGCTTAGTTCAGGTACACATCTGGGGGAGCAATTTCAAAATAATCTTCATAGAAGTTTGTCATTTTCTCCCGCCTACTATTTGCAGTTCATCACACGGCATTTCTATACCTGACATTTCCTCCCTTAGCTACAGCTTCGTTTATACCTGTCCCCCTTCACTCCCTCTCTCCCCACTGTCCCCTTTCAGTTCCACCCCAGTCCCCTTTGATCCTTTTCTCATTTCTAATTCTGAAAGCCCTTTGAGAAAGGGGGAGGGGAGGAAAACAAAAGGTTAATTTTCTCCAGCCTGCCCAGGCTGACTTAATGTAACAGAAGGCAGCAAATTGTATTGATTTAGTGACATGCAACTGTCCAGAAAGAGCTATTTATACATTATTCAGGACAAACACTGTCATAATGGACAAACAGCAGCAGCATCTGGGATGTTAATGTCTACAAATAAGATTATTCTTTGAAAGGATTAGGATGAAGCATTTTGTGTAATTAGATTTCTCCGTTTCAGGAATGAATTGCCTTTTAGCAGTAAAAGCTGTCACTGAGGGAGCCATTAGCTCCTTATAACTGAATTAAATGCATAATTAGTGACATGATCACATTAGGATTTGTTTCATTTTTAACTAATCTGAAGGGGGAGGGGTGGAGGAGCCTTGGGAGCGGAGGCGGTGCCATTTCCAGGTCACTGCGGCCTTCCTCAGCTGGGATAGGCCTCAGCTGGCGTGCTGAAGTTGGTAAAAGTCAGGCGTGTGTGAATCAGAGCCCGGGCCTCGCCACGGCGACGGCCGGGCTATTCATCACTGGATGGTGGGTGACAGTGACTGATGGGCTAGGCCCGGGCCTGGCACTTCACCAGTGCAAGAATCATACGAGCCAGGGAGCAGAATGACAGCTGGAGCGCTGTGTCAAGTGGTGGAGAGACCAGAGCTATTAATAATGTGTGCCACATGATCTCGGCCGCGAGAAAACAATGACTTAGACATTGGTGAGAATAAAGATTTTACATCTAGTCCAGGGGTGACTCTTCTCCTTGGCACTTGTAGAATAAATCGCTATGCAATCAGCATGTATGAAAATCAAGCAATGCATATATTAGAGCCCAGCTAGTGAAGGAGGGGATATGGGTGGGGATTTAAAACCCACACATTGGTTATATATGCTGTTAATCCCATGTTCCTGACATTTCTGCAAATGCCTTGAGGTAACAGAAGAGAACAAGTAAGATGACGATGAAGAGGGCTTTCATGTTTGCTCACTCACTTGATCCTTCTGCACTTCTTTGCTGAAAGTCTACTTCCCTCAGTGCACTTTTAGATACTGTAAGAGAAACGAAGAGGTATGGGGCACTGTCTCTGCCCTCAAGGAGTTTAAGAGAATTCAAAAGGTGCTGAGATACCAAGGGTGTGCCATTGGAATGCACTGACATTTATTTGCTTTTGTTGGACCTCTAATTTTGTTTCTTGGTCTGAAAATTAGGTTGAGAAGAAATGAGCAGAATAACAATGGAAGCTTGATAAAAATGCTTCCATTCAGATTGCTTAATATTGAACAAGACCCACACCAATAAAGCCAGCACTAGGTAGATGGTAACCTGGGGTGACTGCAGTCATTGAGTTTGTGGAGAAGGAGATCCCTTCTGGCTTGGACTGCACACTCTATTACTAGGGGAACTGGCAGTTTTGGGGTATTAGGTTCCAGATTGTTTCAAGTTTCTGGCAGTTGTGATGGAAGCTTCTCCAAGAAACAGGAATGGAGAGCAACTAAAATGCTCCAATCCTTCAGAGACTTCATCCCTTCTTCCTCACCACTGAAGCCTATACAATAACTTCATTTAGAGATCCATGATGGCCAGGATTTACCAGCCTGCAGTCATCTTTTGATAGTGTTCATCTTGAAGCCAGGAGAGAAAAAGAATCTAACAACTAGATGAATACCCTTTCAGACCTAAATGCCCGGGACTCTGTGGTTAAGATGTGCTGTTACAGAAAGACTTTAGCTCATGATTGGTAAAGATCATGTAAGGAAATGTCACTGGTAACCATGATGATTCGGTGAGATGTTCTTTGTGCTCTCCTAAGGGATGGCTTGAGTTCTATTAAACTTCTGTTAACCTTTGCTGTACCAGAAACAGATCACATCAAATCACCTTTACTAATGCCTCAGCAAAAGTCAACAAAAGGGAAGAAAGTAAAAATTCTTATTTCTTAAAGTTATCATCTGAGAGAACTGAACTTTTAAAACAGACTTTTGTGAATCACTTGAGAAAATATAGAGCTTTCATGATGTTATGCCTAGAAAATGTATGTAAAAATTCACATATAACCTTTATATATTGGTGAGCATTAAGATTTCCTGTTCTTTGAGGCAAATATTGACCTTGACTTCACCTCGGTCAATATTTACCTCTCAGGTCAATAGATCTTGATGTTCACCTCAACAGAAGTCAATATCTACTTATTATCTCATTTCTATCTGTCAGGTAGCAGTGTGTAATCAGTAATGTGAATTTTCTTCCCTTATGCATTTCCTGAGGTTAAGATGGGATTAATTTTGGACCTTATGCTTTCCATTTGCTAAATACCTTCTCCCCACAGGAGTTTTTACAGAATTTTAAATATGTATTTTAATCTTCTTCCATTGCTTGGTCTCTGCTATCCATCCCAAATTAAGGTAGCACATGGTACCATAAAATGTTTTCATTTGAGAACTTGATTCATTTACTCAACAAATATTTATTGTCCATCATATATCTGACACCAAGCTACATCTGGGTATATAGCTGGGATATGGTAGACATGGCCCATGTCCTCATGAAGCTTACTTTCAAGTTCAGTGCTTTCCAAATTCCAATTTGGGAGGATGAAAGCAGGCTATATCACTATCACTAGAAGAGAGTTTAGGGTTTGTTTGTTTGTTTGTTTGTTTGAGAAAGCATCATTTTCACAAAGAGCAGCCACATACCAAATGGTATGCTGGTGAGCAGGCCCTTACAGGAAAAAGCCCCAATTTGTTGCATTTTCTGATTTTCATGGTGTAAAAACTCCCATCATGGCCAATTTCAAGCCACCAATGTAAAATCACTGGTTGAGAAGAGATGTGCAGAATCAAGACTGGCAAATTCACACCAGTTCCAGCAGAGAACTGCTCTCTTTACCTATGATTATCTGCTGTTAACATTTTACCCTCTCTGATTTCATATTGTTGCTTTATTCTCCTCCTTTTCTTCTTCCTCCTCCTCCTTTTTCTTCTTTCTTTTTTCTCTGCATAATTTGTTGGGGAGGCGAGGCTTTTTAAACACACAGATTCCAAAACCTCAAATCCATAGAACTGCGATGAATTTCAGGATGTGTTAAAAATTCCACAGGTGATGCAAATGCATGGCCATGCTAAGCAACACTGGCTTAGTCTAGTAGACTTCATATAATTTCACTTATTCAGTGTTGAAATTTGGAACCTTATAGATTCCACCCTGACCTTTATTCAAGGAAGAACCAGATGAATTTTCCTGGACTCTACCATGCCATGGCTCTCCAGCCTTTTATCCAAAGGGTTTTAATGTTTGGTTTGGCACAACCTATCTGTTTCCTGATCATTCTCTATAAAATCTGATTTGAATTCTTCCCTCTTCACTCTACTCATGTAGAAAATTACTACAAAAGGCTCTGTGCCCATTTAGAGTAACAAGAATCTAACCATAAACTGAAAGTAGTACATAAGGGAGTAAGATATATTATGCTGTTCAAATGATCAAAGAATGCCTTTTAAGCCATTGATAAAGAACTTTAGATGGGCTTTGACATTTTTAATGCTTGTTAATTTACTCTGGGAATGCTTTTGTAACTTCTGGATAAATTTAGCTGCTAAGCTCTGTCTTAATTTATACAGTTTCAGTAACATATCTATTTACCAGACAGCTCAAACTATAACTTTTGGTTGACAAAATTCAATTGTAGACTTTCTCCATGAGAGCACTCAACCACAACCCGTGATGTATACACTGCTGTGATGAAGCTGCTGTAATGCGAAGCAGTGCTGATCTATAAACATCTTTACTCCGCCAGGTGGGTATGTCCTTTAATGTCAGAACTGAACCATCATGTGTACTCAAACTGCCTTACAGGTATATCTGGGAGAAGCATAGTTTTGAGGAAGAACAAGCCTTACTAAAAAGACTTTCTGGCAATCCACTTACTAGCTGTCACCTCAAAAAAGTTTCCTAGACTCTTTGACTTGCCATTTCTTTATCAGTAATAAAAGAGCAATTATAATGCACAATTTTGTTGTGAAGATTGAGATATCATAAATAAAACACCTAACAAAGTCTGATGGATAAAAGGACTGTAATGGATTTTATTTTCCTTCCCTCTGTCCACTACCACTGCAACTACCACCCATATTATGATCACACTGATGGCAGTATTGTATATATATTTTAATGTATCACATATAGTGCACATACACTCATATACACACACATATACAAATATCTTTTATAAAGTGAGGACTCAAAAATGTACAGTGATGAAGAAACAATGGTGGTAATGATGACAATGCTTTAAAAAGGAGAGAAAAAGAAGGGGATGAGCAGAAAGGGGAACTTATAGCAACAAAAAAAAAATCATCTGCTTCTAATTGACAGAACAGATTCATTGCTTGGATAAAAGGGTGTTACAAAGTTACCAAAATGGCATAATATTGGAATACAATGGGAAATAGAACTCAATTTTTTTTTTAGGAAAGTGGTTGATTCTATTTGTTTACTTACAAATCACCAAGGCAATAAATATTTTCTCTAGGTAAAAAAAAAATGACTTTATGAAAATTTAAATCTCTAGGAAACAACCTAAAAAAACTTCTCAAGTAGTGAAGCTAAGGATGGCCAATTGTGAATGCCAACCAACTGAAGAGCTATCAAGTCATTTTTACCCTGACGAGTCCTGGGGAAGGGCTAACATAGAAATGTATTTTTTATGAATGAAACTTAGATTCATTCAAAAATATCGTAATACTATTTACACTTTCCAGAAACAGTCTAATATTTGTGTATACTCACTTGGCATGGTTGTTTAAATTTCAGTATTGAGCTCCAAACTAAATTCTGCAAAGAAATTCTCTAAAACCTACAAATTCTCAGAAATGTTTCTTCAATAAACCCTGGGAGAGCTCTTTCTTTTCACAGACCCTCAACAACCTAACATGGTTCAGAGGTGTCCAGAAATGAGTTAGATCCCATAATCTGGTCTGCCAGGGGTTTGGGTGACTTGTTTCCACTGAGGGAGGACTCAGGTTATAGATATTTCTGCAAACTAACTGTTCTCCCTCTCTGCCCTGCTTCATTTACCTGGAGAGGTAAATAACAGCCACCACAGAATTTCCCAACTTTTCATTGTCTTATTACTTTATTTTTCATCTAAGATGTACAATATAGAATTCAGTTGAAAGAAAAACAGCTTCCAGTGGCAATGATACTCATTTCCAATAGCTCCTTAAGTCCGACACAGTTAAAATGGCGATCATTTCAGTTTTAAACTGACTGTGACGAAAATCAATAGATCTTTTTCACCTCTGAAAAACTGGGTTCAGATCTGAATTTGCTCTCAAGTGAAATCAATTTGGTGGCCTCTTAACCCAGTGTCTGGGAACCACTGGTCCCCATCACACAATCACCCTGTTGCTTTTATTCAGCCTGGGTGTCTTTACTCTAGAGAGACAAAGGATCATAGGTGAGAGAAAAGCCAAGATGGAGTTGAGGATGAAAGTTGACTTAGGGGAAATCTGACAACCACCAGTCAGGTGACAGCAGTGCTTTATGGAAGGGGGTCGGGTTTGATGAGAAGGAGAGGGAAGGACAATAGATTCTGTATCTTGGTGTCAGGATTTATATCTTCACATAGTCCTCTTCTCTTTCACTAATGATCAGTATGCTGCCTATTTCCTTTGCTCTTTTAATAGTGAAGTGGAATTTACACTTAAAAATTCACAGTGAAAGTAAAACTAGGTAGAAAATAAAAATTGTTAACCTCTATATAAATTTTATTCACAATTTTAAGTCTTCAAGAACCAAAAGTTAGAAACACACCCCAAATCTAAATTCAACCAGGTTTTCATGTGACAAACATGCTCTGCTTTATTTGCTACTGACATGTCAAGTAATATATACATATTTTTTAATATAACATATATGATATATATGGTAATTCTTTTCTTTTGACGAAGTTACCAGCCACTGTCATCAATGTCGAACAAGTAGATATTTTCAGCTGAGCCGGTCTTTAGAATATTTTAATCCTCTTTGAAATATGAGAATTCAGTTTTTCAGCACAGGAAAGTGTTTACTTCTTATGAATATTATGCTTTGGATCAATAGTCAACAGCTAAACCAATAGAGATACTTATCTTTAATAACAATAAAATATGAACTGAAACTTAAATTTTTAATTTCACTTTTTTGGAACTCTTTTATTCATATCAATGAAAAGAAATATGGTGATTTTTTTTCATTTTTAAAGTTGTAAAATCACAATAAACCTGGAGTTTGAGCTTTTATATTTAATTGTTCTTAACACATTTACTTAAATAATAATTACAATCATGTTCTTTCTCTAAGTTGTACTGTAAAACATAACTACAGTTGACCTTTGAATAAAGTGGGTTTGAATTGATTGGGTCCACTAATATGCAGATTTTTTTCAATACAGTATAGTACTGTAAATGTATTTTCTCTTCCTTATTATTTTTTTTTAAATAACATGTTCTTTTCTCTAGTTTGCTTTATTGTAAGAATACAATATAATATATAAAATATGTGTTAATCAAATGTTTATGTCATTGGTAAGGCTTCTGGTCAACCACAGTAAAGTTTCAATATTGTATTTTAGTGCCTCAAACTTAACAAAGTACTTTCTTGCCTCTTAGCCTTTATAAATACTATTCCTTATAGTTCTTTATTCTTCTGCCTTTCATGTCCTCGCATGATCAATACCTATTTTTTCTCTTTTAAGTATATAATGATTTTTAGTAAACTTATAGAATTGTGCAACCATCATCAAAATCTGGTTCTAGAACATTTTGATCATCTCAATAATATCCTTGGGGCAATTTGCACTCAATTCCCATCCTCATGCCCAGCTTCAGGCAACCAATAATCTGCTTACTATCTTTGCCTTTTCTGGGCTTTTCATACAAATAGAATCATGCAATATACAGTCCTTGGTGTCTTCTTTCATTCAGCATAATATTTTTGATGCTTATTTATGTTGCATTGTGTATCAATAGTTGGTTCCTTCTTATTACTAAATTCAATGTCAATTGATTATGCCACTTTTGCTCATGTATTCACCAGTTGTTGGACTTTTGGATTGTTTCCAAATAGACTATTATAATTAATGTTGCCATGAATATTCATGTAAAAGTCTTTGTGTGGATAGATGTTTTAATTTCTCTTGGGTAGTTACCTATGAGTAGAATTAAGGGTTGTATGAGAAATTAATGTTTAACTTTTCAGGAAACTGCCCAACTATTTTTCAAAGTGGCTGTACCATCATGTATTCCCACCAGCAATGTGTGAGGATTCTAATTTCTCCACATCCTCACCAACACTTGATATTGTCTCTTTTTGACTATAGTTATTCTAGTGGATCTAATAGATGTGGTATTCATAAGAGTCTTGATTTGCATTTCTATAACTATTGATGTTGAACATCTTTTCATGTGCTTATTAGCTATCTATATGCCTTCTTTAATGAAAAAGCTTTTCAAGTATTTAGTATCTTTTTATTATAGTTTTGTCACCTGTAATTCATTTATATGTTCTAGATATGAGTGTCTTTTATCAAATATGTGCTTTGCGGGCAGCCCCATGGCGCAGTAGTTTGGTGCCGCCTGCAGCCTGGGGTGTGATCCTGGAGACCCGGAATCGAGTCCCGCATCGGGCTCCCTGCGTGGAGCCTGCTTCTGTCTCTGCCTGAGTCTCTCTCTCTGAATAAAATAAATAAATCTTTTTTAAAAATGTGCTTTGCAAAACATTTTCTATCTAGTCTGTGCCTTGCCTTTGTATTTTCTTAACAGCTCCTTTTTGATGCACAAAATATTTTAATTATGATAAATCCAATTATTGAATTTTTTCTTTTATGAATTATGCTTTGTTGCTATATCTGGAAACTCACTGTCAACCCAAGATCACAAAGATATTCTCCTATGTGTTCATTAGCAGGCTTGTAATTTAATTTTTACATTTAATCCTAGGATCCAGTTTGAGTTGATATTTTTGTGTGGGGGGGAGGTAAGATTCTAAGTTTATCTTTTTCACTTTTTGCATGTAGACATCCAACTGCTTCAGTCATTTGTTGAAAAGACTATCCTTTAATCCACTAAATTGGCTTAGTACTTTTGTCAAAAATCAATTGACCATAAATGTAAGGATTTATTTCTGGACTTTCAAATCTGTTCCATTGATAGGTCTAGTCTTATGCCAGTACCACACAATTTTTATTACTAAGCCTTTAGTAAATTTTCAAATTGGGAAGTGTAAGTCCTCTACCTTTGTTCTCTTTCAAAAGTTTTTTGGCTATTGTGTATCTTTACATTTCTATATGAATTTTCAGGTCATTTCCTGAAAAAAAAGAGCCTACTTTTTTTTGTGCTGAATATATGTCAGTGTAGGGGTAATTGCCATCTTAACATTATTGAGTCTTACTCCATGAGCATGGGATATTTCATAATTTATTTCGATCCTCTAAAATTTTTCTCAGCTATGTTTCATAGTTTTTAGCTTACACATCTGCACTTTTTAAATTAAATTTATCCCTAAGTATTTTATTATTCTTGATGTTATTTTTAATGTAATTATTTCCTTAATTTTTGGAGGATTCATTACTACTACATAGAAATACAATTCAGTTTTATTTATTGATCTTACATCAAATAATCTAGCTGAACTCATTTCTTAATTGTAGTTCTGAGGATTCTGACTGCAAAATCAAAATCTTGTGTGTGATCCTTCAGTCCTAACCATAAACAGTTACAGACTTTGTCTGACAGGCATCAGGGAGGGAAGCCTCCCTCCTCATACCAGCCTTGGTATACAGCCAGTGCAATGCAGTTTTCTCAATCCTCCAGGCAAAACCTTAGTTCCCCAATCTGAGCCAGCCACATTCATATGCATTATCTGTGTTCCCAACCAAGGTACCTCCATTCAGAAGTATCCTTATTGGAGGCCTAGAATGAGGCATTTTCCCTGTACCTCTTCTGAGACCTTATCAGAGACCTTGGCTAAGGCACTTTACTCCATTTTGACAAAGTACCTTTCCAATCCTAGACTTTTACCTTATTTTCTCCTTTCCCTCCAGCCATAGGTCCATAAAGAGGCAGCATCCATCTGTACTGCATCCACCTGACCCCTGTCCAGGGCCATTCCATGAAAAAGAATGGAACACTGAGAGCAAGTGCCTCATTTTGCCTCTTGCATGCTAGGTCACAGTTAGTTTAAAAAAAAAAAAAAGACTCTTGATTTTTACTTTCAGTTTGTCTAACTGTCCTAATTGATCAACTCCACCTTACCATGTAATAGGTTTCTTTGTACATGCATAGGATTTTAAACATACAGGATTATGTCATTCTGAATAAAGAAAGTTTTACTTCTTCCTTTCCAGTCTAGATGCCTTTTATGTATTCTGTCTGACTTTACTGGATAGACTATCCAGCATAATTTTGAATAAAAGTAGTGAGAACATACATGCTTGTCTTATTCCTGATATTAGAAGAAATGCACTCAGTCTTTCATTATTAAGTATGATGTTACCTGTATACTTTGTATAAATGCCCTTTATCAGACTGACAAGGTTCCTTTCTATTTCTAGTTTAAGAGTTTTTATCATGAATGGATATTCAATTTTGTCTAATTCTTTTTTTGCTCCTATTGAAATGATTATGTCACTTTTGTCCTCTATTGTATTGATATGGTAAATTACACTAAAATTGATTTTGGGATGTGCATTTCTGGAATAAATTTCACTTGGTCATGGTATATGATCCTTTATATACATGATGTATTCAGTTTCTTAAAATTTTCTTGAGAATTTTTGCATCTACATTCATGAAACATGATGGTCTATATTTTTTTTCCTTGTAATATCTTTGTCTGGCTTTGAAAACAGAATAATTCTCATTTCATAGAATGAGTTGGGAAGTGTTCCTTCCCCATCTATCTTCTGGAAAAGCTAGGTAATGGTTGGTATTATTTATTCTTTATATATTTGATAAAAGTAATCTGTGAAGCTACCTGAACCTGGACTTTCTTTGTGGGAATGCTTTTAAGTATTACTCAATTTCCTCATTTTTTATAAATCTATTCAAAGTTTCTATTTTTTCATATGCACTTTTGGTAGTTTGTTTCTAAGAATTTGATCATTTTATCTATGTTTTCTAATCTAATAGTATAAAGTTGTTCACAGTATTTTCTTTTAATCCTTTTCATTTTTCTGAGGATGGTAGTAATGTCCCTTCTTTTATTCCTGACTTCCTTGAGTCTTCCCTCTTTTTTGCTTGCTCAGTCTTGATAAAGGTTTGGCAATTTTTTTTATCTTATCAAAGAAACAACTTTCAGTTTCATTGATTTCTATTGTTTTTCTGTTTTCCTTTTTTGATAAACATTTTATTTCCTTCCTTCAACTTGCTTTGGATTTAGTTGGCTCTGTTCTTTTTCTAGTCCCTGAAGTTATTCTTTGTAATCTTTCTTCTTTACCAGTATAGGTATTTAAGACTATAAAATTTCCTCTGAATATTCTTTTAGCTATACCATAATTATGTTTCAATTTCAATCAATTCAGATTATTTCCTAATTTCCCTTGTGATTTCTTCTTTGACCCATGAGTTATTTAGATGTGTTTCTTTTTTTTTCAACATTAAATACAACTCTATTTTCTTTTTTTTTAATATTTTTTTAAATTTTTATTTATTTATGATAGTCACACAGAGAGAGAGAGAGAGAGAGAGAGGCAGAGATACAGGCAGAAGGAGAAGCAGGCTCCATGCACCGGGAGCCCGACGTGGGATTCGATCCCGGGTCTCCAGGATCGCGCCCTGGGCCAAAGGCAGGCGCTAAACCGCTGCACCACCCAGGGATCCCACAACTCTATTTTCATAACAAACATGCATCGTTGTATTAGAGTATTCATGGGACATGGCCTCTTGACCTAAATTTATAGTCAAAAGATACTTTCAGAAATAAGTATGAAGATGACAAGCCAGAATAGTTCTTAAGGAAAACAGCTATAAAAACTGGACAGAAGGCTCCTTAGCTTCTCATCTTTTAGAAACAGCTTCATAAATCATTTAGGAAATTAGCCTAGAGGTAATCATAATAAACCACATTTCTTATCCATTCTTGAAGCCAATCTTTCTTGAGAATTGATCAAACAGCACCTGTTGTTGAAAATAGCAATAAGGCCTGACCCTGATACTTAAGCTTTGATTCTGGATCGGTTTTCTGGCTTGGGCTGGTCAGGAGTTACTTCCTTCAGAATCTTCATCAGTGAATTTAAGTGATAACTAACATTACCTTCTCTTTGAGCTCTGCAATATTTTCTGGTAGAGAGAAGTTGTGAATATCCATCTCATATGTATTTGCTGTAGCCTTTGTTTTTAAGAGATAGCACACCATTTTGTCACTGGAGAAGCAGAAGTGATCTCTCAAGGCAGCCAGGGCAGCATGGGTAGTACACAAATGAAAACCAATGGGAATCCCATAGAAAGTATAGAATAAAAAGTTTTTAAGTGCCACGTTTGAACAAAATTTTAATGCCATCTAGGACGAGAGCTTCCCAAGCCACGTTACTTGTTACTCTGGAGAATATCACAGCCCAGAAAAACCACAACAGGACCCATGGGCTGTAGGCAAAGACTGCAGCTGTGGGCTGGATGGCAGGTCCTCAGGCCCCAGGCCTGCAGGGCCAAGCACCAAGCACCCATTTACCACCTGGTTGTTTCACTCCATAGAAGTCATACAATTCTGCCAGATGTCTTCTTAGCACCATCACAAAAGTCACCCAAGGCAGCTCTAGTTGGCATGAGTGATGCTGCTGCAGTGGAGCTGCCATCTTCCTGCAGCTGATGCCTCCATTTTGAACACCTAGATGTGTTTCTTTTTTTAATTTTTAGGCAGCCCGGGTGCCTCAGTGGTTTAGTGTCGCCTTCAGCCAGGGTGTGATCCTGGAGACCCGAGATCGAGTCCTGCATCCGGCTCCCTGCATGGAGCCTGCTTCTCCTTCTGCCTGTGTCTCTGTGTCTCTGTCTCTCTCTCTCTGTCTCTCATGAACGAATAAATAAACAAAATTAAATTTTAAAAAAGAGTCAACTCTTGAAAAAAATGATTTTTCATTAATTCCTACACTTCCAAATATCTGTCAATTGTTGACTTTTAAGAACACTCAGTCAGAAAACATACTTTGTACAATTTTTATTTGTCAATTATGCCTTGACAAAGCTGGAAAAAATTTATAGCAAGGCATGAAAAGAGATTCATTCATGAAGAGATAGAAATTACCTTCAAAGTTTAGTCAGCTTATCCTGCTTTTGCTTTCCACTGGATCTTCAGATGTCTTCCCTGAGCATTCTCCAGGCCTTACATTGATCCTACATAACTGGGCCCTCTCTAGTCTCTTTTGGGTATGTGCATAGCTTTTTCCTAGCATGCATCCTTCAAAACCATTAGGGAAGGAATCCCTGGGTGGCTCAGCAGTTTAGCACCTGCCTTCAGACCAGGGCGTGATCCTGGAGTCCCAGGATCGAGTCCTGCATTAGGCTCCCTGCATGGAGCCTGTTTCTCCCTCTGCCTGTGTCTCTGCCTCTCTCTCTCTCTCTCTCTCTCTCTCTCTCTCTCTCTGTGTGTGTGTGTGTGTGTGTCTCATGAATAAATAAATAAAATCTTTAAAAAAAAAACCCTATCAGGGATATGTGAAAGCTTATCAAGGCTCAACTATGACTACTTCATTTACCCAGATCTTCCTACTGAATTTCTAGCCAGTGTGCTGGTTTGTTGCTTACTCCCATTCAACACAATGACAACCTCAAGCTAGCCGTGAAGCTGGAATTTTCTGATTGCCATTGAGATTGCTGATATTTACAATGTGTATGCACCTGCTCCAAATCTAGTCAGCTCCATCAAGTACTTCTTACACCTTATCCTACCCTGGTAGACATCTATGCCAATAAAGCTAAAGAGCTAAAACCCCACTATTACTTAAGATTTAGCTGTTTTTCTTGAATAAATGTTCCTAAATTTGTTGTCTGCTATCTAGAGTGCTTAAATGGTTGTTTTTGAAAGCTTCATCCAATTCTATCACTGATTTTTGAGAAAAGAACTTAGCTAGCTCTACACCCCACTATTCTAGAAGTTCCTTTCCAATACCTACATTTTTATCTTGTATCTAACACCAATTCCTTTGACTTCATTGCCTAAGACTGAATTAAATTCCTCCTCAAAAAAAATCAAAAAAATAATTCCTCCTCAAAGTCTTGACTTAAGACCTTGTGTTGTTTCAAAAGATTTTTTACATTAATCACAAGTAACTGTCTGGTTATTTATATGTCCTCCTCACCAGACTATAAACTCACAGAGGACAGGGTATGTGTCTCTTCTGTTCACTGATTACCCAAGCAACTAGCATAGCATTTGACATGCAGTAGACACTCAATGAAAATAATGTATTTATTTGGATTAATGAAATGAAATTTAAATCCACAGACTCATTTATGGAGAGTAGCTATTGTAATTCTAACATGAAGACAGAATTGAGGGCATTTGGTGGTTTCTAGCCATAATCTTTGACTCATACCACTGATCCAAAAAGTCAGATGTATGTCAATAAATATTGCTAAGGGGAAAAAAATCTGTTACTCAAAACTTGGCAGCTCAGAAACATTACAACACGTTGCATTTTCCAGTGGAAGGGTCACATGGATGATCAGCCACATGGCAAGAGAACTTGAAGTTACCATCACTTGATTCATGAAATACAGTAACAATGACTTATTTGGGCTGGCAAATATCAACATACCTCTGAACATAAGAGAATCAAGATGCAGTACTGATAAATTTCAACACACACTAAAAGCACTGCCCTAAATTGTATAAATATCTAGTGCAGCATACTTCATAATAGTGGGAATAAAACCTGTCAAAGATTGTTAGTCTCACATTTTGTTCTTAGCTAGGAAAGTAAGAACAGATGCCAGAGCCATGCTTATTTTAAAGCCTCTCAAAGACATGCTCTCTGTTTATTATCAGGAGACTGGGTCAGGGGTAGGCAAGGACAGAACTTTTTCAATGACTATGTGATTGTATACAGGAAGGGTTCAGTGAATGTTGTCTGAACAACATTTATTGAACACTTTAAATTTTATGCCATTAGTTATCAAACTATGCTCCATGAATTGCCACAAAAGTGGCTTCAAAGAATGTATCTAAGGACAGGGGAGACCAAGTGAACAGGTGCCTGACCCTTCTATATTTTCACGCTTATTTTTATGTGTTTTATATATTGGAATTTATCATAATGTTTTTTAATGGATTCATGGCAAAAAATTTTGAAAACCACTGAGCTTTATTGTATAAATACAACTGCTTGATACATTTTTTTAAAATTTTCTCACAAATGGCCAGAAGACACATGCAAAGATGCATTAAGATGCTCATTAATCATTAGGTAAATGCTAATCAAAACCACAATTAGTTATCACCTCACACCTGTCAAAATGGCTAGAATCAAAAGACAAGAAGTAACAAGTGTTGGCAAGAACGTGGAGAAAATGGAACCCATGTGCACTGCTGGTGGGAATGCAAACTGGTGTAGCCACTGCGGAAAAGAGTATGGAGATTCCTCAAAAAAAATAAAAATAGAAACACCATGTGGTCCAGTAATTCCACTACTGAGTATTTACCCTAAGAAAATGAAAACACTAACTCAAAAAGATATATGTGCCCCTATATTTATTGCAGAATTATTTATAATAGCCAAGATATGAAGCAACTCAAGTGTCCACTGATAGATAAATATATCATGTATATAGATATATACATATATTCCCTAGCCCTAAAAATGAATGAGATCCTGCCATTTGTGACAACATGAATGAACTTAGAGGGTATTACGCTAAGTGAAATAAGTCAGACAGAAAGACAAATACCATATGATTTCACTTATATGTGGAATCTAAAAAAAAATCAAGTGAATAAACAAACAAACAGAAAGCAAAATCAGACCCATAAATACAGAGAATAAACTTATAGTTGCCAGAGGAAAAGAGGGTGCAAGGATGGGCAGAATAAATGAAGGGGAGTGGGAGATACAGGCTTCAAATTATGGAATGAATAAGTCATGATGATAAAAGCTACGGCACAGGGAATATAGTCATGGTATTGTAAGAGTGACAGGGGTAACTACACTTGTACAGTGACAAGGGATAACTACACTTGTGGTAATCTTAGCATAACATAGAGACTAATCAAATAAATGAGTAAATAAAATAACTTTGTCACTGGATTGTTGTGATTACTAAATAAAATGATACATTTGAAAATATTTTACAAACTGTAAAATACTTATAAAGTTAGATATTATATATTATTACTGCCCTTGTGAAACTTGTGGCCAAAGGGAGACCAGCATAGGAAGCATATTTATACCATATATACATCTCAATATCTTTGCCATTTATACTTATATTTTTCTCTACAGAGTTTTTTTTCTCTTGGAGACATTCATAGAATCCAGTGAATTTGGTCTATTACGGGTACAGAAATGAACTATCTCACCACCTACATCTCCTGGTTCCCTACAAAGACACAGCCTGCAGGGACAGTTTCATAGCCTATAGTGGCTATCACAAAACAATGTCCCTCAAGGGAGAATAGAAAGAGTTGGAGTTTTTAATTAAAATATCATAATTCTACTCTGTCTTTCATGTTGCAGTCACACAAGTTAAGGAGGAACAATGTTTGTCTAAATCTGATTTTATCTCACAGCCCAGTGCCTTAAGAGAAGAAAAACAAGCACCCCATTATTCTGGTAATAGAGAATGTTCTCTTAATTTCTTATTGTTGTGTACAAGATTTAGTGCTTACTCTTTAATTTCAGTGTCAGAATGTGAACTGTAATTAATTTTCATAAAATGGAAAGCAATAAAGTCAGATATTGCTGGCTGTAGAGGTTGAGATTGTATAATTTACAATTAGGGGTGGTGGGGGAGGAAACAGCCCACACATTAAATGAGTAATAACTCATCTTAACTTCAGCTTCAGGATTATGAAAGTGGTCAACAAAGATGCTCAAACAAAACCTCCAAATCTATGGGGTGTTTGGAACCTTCTCAAGAAAGTCCATCAAACTTGATGTCACCTTTCCTTATACCAACATTTGGATTGTTTTTATTATCATTAATTAACAATAATAATATGCATGGACTTAAATTACCACCTAATAAATCACCTAAAACCTTTCCCAGGCATTATTTGCAACAAACTATAGATAATAGACCATAACTCTATATCAACCATAAAAAAAGTCAGCTGCATACTCATTATAAATGCAGGTTCCCTTCATCTTACCATCAGAATTTCCAGAGGAGGTATGGTTGAAATTGGGAAATATTTGTATGGTAGTTATTTATAAGTTTTAGGCTATATACTAAAATAAAGGATGCTATACACAAAAGTAAAACTTTTCCATATTTAAAAGAAAGCATATGCATGTTGGAGTAATTAAAATGGGCACATTTTCCTATCCTCTGTCTTGATTCAGGACATGTTTCTTAGAGAATTAGACTATGGAAGCAGTTATTAAAAGAGCAGAGAGAAGTAGTCATTGCTCAGTTAAATGAAAACTTATTCTAGAAAATATTGGTACAAACTTTACAGCTCACAAAGATCTTTCATACACTTCATTTTAATGTAATCTTTTTTAAAAGATTTATTTATTTTAGAGAGAGAGAGTACTGAGTGGGAGGTGGAGAGGGAGAGGGAAAAAGAATCTCCAAAAGACTCCATGCTGAGTGCAAGCCTGAACCTGACACAGAGCTTGATCTCATAACCCTGAGGTCACAACCTGAGCTGAAACCAAGAGTCAGACACTTAACTGATTGAGCCACCTAGGCATCCCTACTGTAATAGTTCAATAGCCCTAACGGGAGGACAGAGTGAACTCCTATATTCTGCATTTCAAGAAGGACATTGAGAACTGAAGTTGCCTGTCCACATTCACACCATAAGTAAACAATCAAACCAAAAACTGAATATAGGTTTAGGACTCTCTAAATTCAGTCCTGGAATCAACATAGACAACACTAGCTAATGAGACCAAGAAAGAGTTCATTATTTGGTATGGACCATGTCTCACACAACTGACTTGAAGTGTGTTTACAAACATAAAGGGAAAGAAAATGGCCCTTGGGCATTAAAAGGGGAACAAGTACAGCAATCTCAGGTATTATTTTGAAATAAAGGGGACACAAATGATGATGATGATGATGATGATGATGATGATGATGATGATGATGATGGAAAATCAGGAAAGGGAACAATAACTGAGTTACAATCATTTCCAACCTATTAGATTTTACACCATAGCCAGGAGACAGGTTAATGCAGAAATGACACAGAAACTATATGGATCTTAACTTCAGGTGCAACTAATTATCCACAGTTTACTTACTCTCATAAAAAAGTATACAAATTGGACGTGTTCAGTCCTCTATGGATCTTACTGCCAGGAGCTGGAAAGTGGGTGACTGGTCAACTGACACTTACCATGGAAATGAAAAAGAGTTCCATGTTGGAGCAGTGAAAGATTACAAAATAATAAGTGATTATTTTATATGCACATAAAAAACTAGGGTATGCATAAGAAAAAAATCTGAAGGAAATTAAGTCACATTGTTAATTTCAAATTTACCAAGAGGCAAACTTACAGGAAATGATTATTTTTTTAATCTTATCTGTCTATATTACTTGATTCATAATGAAAAGTTATCACATATAAAAAGAAACTAAACATGAAGATTACATTTTGTAAAAAACCTAATCTGCAGTCTCACTAACTTTCCATGAAATATGCTAGTTGACTTGAGAATACTGCTCAAATTTATGTGTCATTGTAAGCCTCCAGTCTAGTCCCAGCTGACATAAACTTTCTCCAGGAGGCCTTCCCTGACACTGACCACATACCACTACTCTAAACGGGGTTTCTGCACAAGAACCTTCCTAGCCTCAGGCTTCTTCCTCCATAGCCCTTCTCACAGCCTGTAGCTACATACACATGTGTACGGTTAGCAGCAAGCTGCACTTAAACCCAGGAAAAAGAAATTCTATCCTAGGCCCCTTGCTTTAGAGAATCACATATATCATAAATATCAAAATAAATGCTCTATTTTTTTTAGACTCCAAAGAAAGATGGTTGAGAGTTCGGTCTATTTTTGAGTGAATTGTGGAAGAGGGATGTATTAAGTAAGTGACACCATGCAGGACAGAGCATGCCAGGCTGAAAGCAAAGGAGCCTGTGTTAGCTGAGAAAGAAGAAAACCTTAGCCTCTGCCCTGGAAAATGGATAGCGGAAAACCCTCTTTGTTTGAAGTTGTCAACCCCAGAACACCCAAAGCAGACAGGGTTTCCCAGATGACTACACTCCATCCCTCTCCTCTACACCTGCCTAAAAGGGGATGAGAAAATGAGTCATGGGACCTCCCAGCCCAGTTCCCTGGGCAGCTGCACAATGTCTGCTCCTATGCCAGTGTCTGATTCAGTCACCACCCAGGACACAGGCCACCTTCTCTCCTGCCCTATGCCGAAAGCTCCTTGTTGCCACTCAGGGTCACAGCTAGCAGGACTGACCTGGAAGAGAGCAGGGCTCCTTTAACCTCAAGGAGCTTAAAGGAAAGTTGCAAGGAAACCCCCAGGGTGTAAGCTTTGAGGTTCCAGAAGAAAACATGAACTGAGCCAAGGTCAGAGCTTATCACTTTTAAATATTTAAATATGTGATATATGGCAGCCACCTGTCCTTTTGCCCCAGACCCCACAAATGTCAGATGCACATCTGATTATTAGTTTAATGACTGTCTTCCTTGCTAATGGATATGCTCCATAAAATAAAAGATCATATCTATTTTATTTAAAACACTAGTATAAGGTCTAGCACCTGCTAGGCATACAACAAATACTTGAAGAAAGAATAAATAGCTAAAAACAAAGCATTGGCACACAGTATAGCCATGTGCCTTGCCCTAAAAGGCCTTGTGATAAAAGTTAGTATCTATATAAAAACGTTTCAGAGTTGGTAAAGCACAATGTGCATTAAACCTATAATTGGAACTGGTGATCCCTGTATTCCAGACGAGGGATGACATTTATTATATATCCTGATCAATACCTACCACCTTGTAGGCCCTTAATAACTGAGAAATGATCATTTCAACTCTGCCAGCAGCCAACTTCAGCTAAGGTACTTGCTTATGTGTTGCTCACCACCAATGGGCAAATGAATGCCTCAGAAAGTTCAGCAGGCTCTTACTAATGGACACTTCCTTAAGTTTTGAAAGAATACATGTTTCACGTGTATAGTTTGTGGATACAAGAAAGGACCAAAAAACATTAGGGACACACGTTAAGAGAAAAACATGCAAATCTACTGGCGGAAAGAAAATGTATTAAGAGCAGCTAAACTGATTTTTCATCTTCATTTCTGAAAGCTTTGAAAAAAAACATTTAAGCAACATAACAACAAATATGGCCTGTACACTGGCAACCCTTGAGTAAAACAGAGAAATGGAGCAAAGTTAGGAACAGTTTGATTCAGACTAACTGCCTCATGATTTACAAAGCTTTCATTACCATTGTTTCAGTTGATCTTCCACATACTCAGTGAGGTAATGCACTGTCCTGTTTAATGACGAGAAAACTGAATTGGGCTTGAACTAGAATGTTGGTTGCCCTCTTAATATCTGCCCTCTCTTTTCTCCTTCCTTTGATTTGTTCACACCTCCACCCTCCTCCATATTGCATTAGATGTTGGGGAAGGCTGGAACCATCCCCGGCCTACAGGTCAGTTCTGATTAAGCAAGTCAACCATGGTGATCCCATTCCCCTTGCCAATGGCTGGCTTAGGCACTGTCATGTGATGCAATTTAGCCAATGAGCATGAGGATAGGTCTGAAGAACTTTCGGCGCTTTTGGAAAGAGACAAAGTATGGAAGACTCTTTTCTGCCTATTTGATTGGGATGTTCGAGACTGCTGTAGCCATTGTACAAATCTGTTATCTCCACTTCTAATCTTTCCCCCACACTTTAGATAGGACATCCATATACCTGTTTGATAATCCCATCTGCATATTTAAAGTACCTCAAAGTTGGCATATTCAAATTAGGTCTTTACCCAAGTGTCACCACCACTCATCCAGATGCTCACTGGCAAATCTAAATCTATCAAGTCCTGTCAATGCTCACACTAAAACGTAACCACATCTGTCCATTTCTATGCATTTCCACTGTTACCATCCTCAACTAGGTCCACTGTCTTTTGCCTACATTACTGCAACTTCTTACTTCTGCTAATCTTGCTTCTGCTCTAGCCCTTTTGAAAATCTAGTCTTCATGCACCAGCTGAACCAACTTTGAAAAAAGTAAATCAGGTTATATCACTCCTTGCTGAAAACCTTCAAGTGACTTTTATTATTACTAACGTTCAGAATAAAATCCAAACTCCTTAGGATAGCCTATGTGGCCCTATAATACCCCAACCCCTGTTACTTCTAGAAATTCATCTTCTATCCTTTTCTAGTTACTAGAACACACGAAGATGATTCCTGCTCAGAGCCTTTGCATCCACTCCTTCCTCTGCTTAGTACACCCTCACACCAGATCTTTATAGAGTCAACTTCAACTTGACAAGTTTCTATTAATCAAGATAAGAAGCTTTTGCACAGCAAAGGATACAGTCAACAAAACTCAAAGACAACCTACAGAATGGGAGAAGATATTTGCAAATAACATATCAAATAAAGGGCTAGTTTCCAAAATCTATAAAGAACTTATTAAACTCAACAGCAAAGAAACAAACAATCCAATCATGAAGTGGGCAAAGGACATGAAGAGAAATCTCACAGAGGAAGACATAGACATGGCCAACATGCACATGAGAAAATGCTCCGCATCACTTGCCATCAGGGAAATACAAATCAAAACCACAATGAGATACCACCTCACCCCAGTGAGAATGGGGAAAATTAACAAGGCAGGAAACAACAAATGTTGGAGAGGATGCGGAGAAAAGGGAACCCTCTTACACTGTTGGTGGGAATGTGAACTGGTGCAGCCACTCTGGAAAACTGTGTGGAGGTTCCTCAAAGAGTTAAAAATAGACCTGCCCTACGACCCAGCAATTGCACTCTTGGGGATTTACCCCAAAGATTCAGATGCAATGAAACGCCGAGACACCTGCACCCCGATGTTTCTAGCAGCCATGTCCACAATAGCCAAACTGTGGAAGGAGCCTCGGTGTCCATCGAAGGATGAATGGATAAAGAAGATGTGGTTTATGTATACAATGGAATATTCCTCAGCCATTAGAAATGACAAATACCCACCATTTGCTTCGACGTGGATGGAACTGGAGGGTATTATGCTGAGTGAAGTAAGTCAATCGGAGAAAGACAAACAGTGTATGTTCTCATTCATTTGGGGAATATGAATAATAGTGAAAGGGAATATAAGGGAAGGGAGAAGAAATGTGTGGGAAATATCAGAAAGGGAGACAGAACATAAAGACTCCTAACTCTGGGAAACGAACTAGGGGTGGTGGAAGGGGAGGAGGGCGGGGGGTGGGGGTGAATGGGTGACGGGCACTGAGGGGGACACTTGACGGGATGAGCACTGGGTGTTATTCTGTATGTTGGTAAATTGAACACCAATAAAAATTAATTTATTAAAAATAAATAAATTAAAAAAATTAACTAAAAAAATAAATAAATAAAATCTCATATTTTAAAAGGGGTTTATCAATCTGAAGTAGCTCCCACATGCACAATCTCCCTCACATCACTCAGTGATATAAATAACATCATTGGTGGTGGTGGTATCATTGTCATCATTGTTAAATTGTTTTTTAGTACCTTACAATTTCATGAGTTAGGAGTTCAGGATTCAGCTGGAAGTTTCTTCTGTTCTACGTGTCACTGACTGAGGCCATTTGGTGGTATTCAATTGGCAGAGGTGCTAGACTGGATAACTACACTTGCATGTCTGGTGCCTTAGTGGGGATGGCTGGAAGGCTGGTCAAAGCCGGGTCACCTTTGCAAGACCTCTCCAATATGGCTGCCTCTGGATAGTGAGACTTTTTACATGACCCACATAGCCTAAAGAGACAGGAAGTGAAAGCAGCCAATCTTTTAAATCCTAGGCCAAGCAACTGTGATATTATCTCCTACATATTCTGTTAATCAAAGAAGTCACATAACTGACCCAGAGTCACAGGAAGGCAAGATCTCATCTCTAAATGAAATGTCAGAGAATTTGTGGACATCTTTAATTTGCCACACCATTATCATTATAGTTAAAAATTCCTGCTTGCAATCCTGACTCTCCATCACTGGCCAGCTGTGTGACATGGCTAATTATTTAACCTCTCTCTAACTTGGCTTCCTTGTCTGTGAAATGGGGATAATAAATGTGTTCATTCAACAAAAATGTATTGAGGATGTAGTATGCAGCAAATGGCTGAGAGCAAAAAGGAGAATAAGATGGTCTATGCTTTCAAGTGGTATACAGTCTAGACTAATAGAAGAAAAGATGTGTATTCATTCATTCTTTCAACAAATATTTAATAGTACTTAAAAAGCACCAATAGAAGCATCTGTGTAATCCCTGCTGTGTAACAGAATGGAGTCAAGGTTGTAAAGGTCAAATTTTTTTCTCAAACTGGATTTTAATTAAGTGGGACCTTAAAACCATCTATTTCCAGTTTTTGGTTGGTAAACACAGAGACTTGACCTGAGCATTCTTTTTTCAACTGACATTTAGACAAGAACCCTAGTTTCCTTTCAGGATCCCTTCATTTTCACACTGGTTAAGAACTATACAACCACAGCTCACACAAACACACAACAAAAATAGTAAGAGCATCCATTTCTGGGTTTTTTTTATGTAAACCTAAAATAACTTTTTCATTTCATTCAAGTTGGAACATTTTTATATTGAATTTGAATGTCAGATGAGATGCAGGAACCATGGAGAGGCCACTGATTGAAGAGCTTAATAGAAATGACATGTACTACCTGAAACCTCTCATCTATACTAAAAATCCCTTTATGAATGCAGAGTCAGGTTGGTGCTTGATGACAGGGCCTACCTGGAGGATTTCAGTATTAGTTTGGTTTTGGTATTTCAATAATCATTTCAACTATTAATAACCCTTACTCTAAATCTTTATGAGTAGTCTTTAAAAGAATAACCAAAGAATAAAATAGACTTCTATGTCATTGCTTTATTGATGAAGGAGAGAGTAAAAGTACAACATTCTGAAGTGATTTTGTGATACCCTTAAACAGATACAGATAGCTGAAACTGGAATATAAAGTTATTGATGTTTTGATGTTTTTTGTCTCTCATTATCCTGAGCTCATACATTTGACAAGATAAACAAAGATTTGGTCACTTTGTATTTCACCACATTTCACCACAGGACCTTCCTAAGGTTAGCATTTAATCAAATCTTTGTCTCATAATCAAAATTTTGGGGCATCTGGGTGGCTCAGTGGTTGTATGTCTGTCTTTGGCTTAGGTCATGATCCCAGGATCCTGGGATCAAGTCCTGCATTGGGCTCCCTGCAGGGAGCCTGCTTCTCCCTCTGCCTATGTCTCTGCCTCTCTGTGTGTCTCTCATGAATAAATAAATAAAATCTTTATTTAAAAAAAACCTTGCCTGTGATTTTTATATGTTTTCACATAGTAGATATCCAATAAATAAGTTTAAACAAATAAATACATTCTTATTTGCACACCATGCAGAACTAAGCAACAGGGCAAAATAGTTAGGAATACGCCTTTGAAGTCAAACAGAACTGTGCTTAAATCCAAGCTGTGTCACTTCTTAAATGACTACAGTCTCCATTATATAGAGAGACCACATCTTTATCCATTCATCTTTCGATGGAAAGTGAGGCTCCTTCTACAGTTTGGCTATTGTGGACATTGCTGCTGGGAACATCGGGTTGCAGGTGTCTCAGCTTTTCACTGCATCTATATCTTTGGGGTAAATCCCCAGGAGTGCAATTGCTGGGTCATAGGGTAGATCTATTTTTAACTCTTTGGGGAACCTCCACACAGAATGGAAAAAGAAGATGTGTTCTATATATACAATGGAATATTCCTCAGCCATTAGAAATGACGAATACCCACCATTTGCTTCAACATGGATGGAACTGGAGGGTATTATGCTGAGTGAGTAGGTCAATCGGAGAAGGACAAACATTATATGGTTTCATTCATATGGGAAATATAAAAAATAGTGAAAGGGATTATAGGAGAAAGGAGAGAAAATGAGTGGGAAAAATCAGAAAGGGTGACAAACCATGAGAGACTCCTAACTTGGAAACAAACAAGGGGTAGTGGAAGGGGAGGTGGGCAGGGAGGATGGGGTGACTGGGTGATGGGCACTGAGAGGGACACTCGATGGGATGAGCACTGAGTATTATACTATATGTTGGCAAATCAAACTCCAATAAAAATATATACAAAAAAAAGACTACAGTTTCTAAGCCTCAGACTCCATGTATAAGATGGGAATAATACAAGTAGAAGCCACATAGAGTAGCTGGGAGAATTTATTTATTTTTTAAAGATTTTATTTATTTCTTCATGAGAGACAGAGAGAGAGGAAGAGACACTGGCAGAGGGAGAAGCAGGCTCCTTGCAGGGAACAGGATGTGGGACTTGATCAGGATCCCGGAACTCTGGGATCACACCCTGGGCCGAAGGCAGATGCTCAACCGCTGCTGAGCCACCCGGGTGTCCCAGCTGGGAGAATTTAATAATCATTTAAATCACTTAGCACAGTGCTTTGATATTATATGTTTCCAATAAATGACAGTTGTAATTTTATCATCCTCATTTGTTATTTAGGGATGGCCTTTAAAGATGCACAAAATAGTGCGGCAAAATGTGTTCCTGTCCTTTTTGGTATCTCAACCCCCCTGCCCCCACTTCTTAGACATGCTCTTTGGTGATATCTGAACCACTGCAAAGACTCCAAAAAACAAACATTTTGAGATAGAGTATCAAAGTTCCCTGGGACAGGGCTCTGTCCTGTGACTCTTCAACCCAGCTCTTTGTACCTAAGAGATGCTCACTAAATATTTTGATAACAGTAAAATGAAATATTTTCTTTTCATGACAAAAACATTCAACATATTTTAAAGCTATTAATAGCAAATTGATAACTCATGCAAAAAAAAGCTAATCCTTTTAAAAGTTCTTATAAAATAAAATGAATTTCATGAGATTGCACAGAAACAAAGTATTAAACTCTGTTATTAACATGTAAGGAGAAGTTTGTTGTCTTCTACAATTTCCAACAACTGTTCTCTCAAATCTTTTCAAAGTGTTCTTTGTCTCATGAATGGCCACAAGCCCTGCCTTGTGAAGGCCTGCGACCAGAGTCGCTTTGAGTTATAAGCTTGCAACCTGGTGAATCATGTCTCAGAGTGAGGCAAATACCAGCCCACTCGATAATACCTCTGTTACACTAGGAATAAAGTGGCTGAAAATGGTGAATAAACTATTGATTCATGAGCATTAGCCGGTAATAAAGGGTAAGGAGATGGTGGGCTTTGTGTTCCTGTTTTATATAACCCATGTGTCACAAATAAAAGGGAAAAAAATCCCTGCCACCCTCACGCAACCCAGATCCTTCATTCACCTTTGAACATGTCCTCCTCATATTACTAAGGCTGGAAACCAAGCCTCAGGTTCCTCACGTGGATATTCCTTTGGCCTCTATTATACGTACTTTCTGTAATAAGAGAGAATCTTCTGAACATTTCCTCTTCACAAGCAAAACACCCACACACAAGCTTTTCTTCGGCTAGAGTTATCTCACCCCTGAAAAAGCACATTCGCCTAGAGAATCTCTGGAAGAGCAGAGCCAATGGCCTGGAAAAGAAGATCTGCAGACTCTCCAGCCACAGCTCCAATTTATCCTTCTCAAAATCCACAAGCAAGTCCACAGAGCTGGACACTCCTGGAAGCTGAGAAGAGAACTTGTGGTGCGGCAACCAAGTCTAAATAGCTTTAGAATCTGTAGGATAATGCAAAGCCTCTCTGGCACAATAAAATTTCAGAGAACCCATTTGATGAAAATAAGATTATCATCCCAGTTTTAACCCCATTTAATTACCTTTATGTATTTAAAAGTGCTTGGAAATATGATGTTTGGTTTGAGAATGCAGACTGTGTGGTATTCCCATCCCTCCTCGTCCTATACGTGATGGACAGTTCTGCAACAAGCTTTTGGCCCCAGGGCTGGTGAGAGAGAGGTGAGGGAGCAGGCAGGGGGGAAGGGACAGAGAGGGAGGGCTGGCACTTCAGGAGGCAACTTCCAGTCCACTTCCTTTCTTCAGAATCTCACAAACCATTCTGAGAAGCACAGTCCTGCCCAATAAAACCAGAAGCCTCTGACATCCTGGCTGCTCTGCATTAAACTGGCACCAAGGCACTTAACCTGCTGGATCGCCTTTCTCCAGACACCTGCCCAGCAGCAGACTAAACAAACAGGGATTCTCCACTGCGCAAAAGTTGGCTTCTTTCACTGGGTCTCCCATCTGTTAAAAAGCCATTGTCTGAGAAAGTGTTCAGCTAGCTGGGGAGCGGGAGCGATTGCATACTGAACTGCCCCCTTTTCCCCATAAAAAGTCCTCGTTAGCATTTTCTTTTCTCCTTGGTTTTCATTGCCTGATTTATTCATTGGTTTCACCTCTTCTCCCCTCCCCCTTGGTTCGGGAGGAGAGCCTCCTTGTCTTCGGTTTCTCAGGGGTCATGTCTTTTCAGTCACTAGGACAATACCCGCTGCTGGCATCTGCTTCCAGATCCAATCAGCCATATTGTGAACACATCCTGCCAGAGAATTGTTCCTCCTTTTGCTCGGCTTTGTTGCCAATTTCATGCCATGTATTGCTCCATGTTTTGTGCTTCATGAAGCTGTCACAGGCATAAAAGTGGTCTGACCAGGGTCGTAGTAAAAGGGGTGGGAATGAAACATCCACCAAAATGTTGAGCAGGCCACCCACAGTCCATACACACATGCACACACATACACTCACACACATACAATCCTCACACTCACACCCAGCCCACACACACCCACTGTCTTCACACACACACACACACACACACACACAGTCCACACACACTCACAATCCACACACACAATACACAGTCACACCCCACACAACCCCCACATATGCATAGCATAGACATGAATACACACAGATCTGAGGCCCTCACACATTTTCTCTATTTTCCACACAATTTAATTGGCACCCCAGTGAGATACATTATGCTTCTTTAGAGGGCTAACAGTTTTATAAGGAGACATAGACTTTGATTCCTTTAATAATGGTAAAAAAATATATTAAGTTGGGGAGGGTGAGTGAGCGACTGTTGTAAAAGTTAAAAAAAGAGCTTCGATCTTTTTTCTTTTTTCTTCAGGTATCTCTAGTCACACAGAAATAATAATCCTTTGGGGCACAATCTTTAAAACACACCAGAAAATGTTTTACAGGTAAATTAAACTACTCCACATTAAAATGACAACATTATAGGAAGCATATTCACTTTTTTGATATTGACCTCTCATAAAGAACAACAATATATAAACAGAGGGAAATGTCAACAAAAACATAAAAATTAACCACTTGGTTTTGGGAGAAAGGTGTCTATGAGCCCCCTTCTCTCTGAGTTTTGGTCCCTGGATACAGGAGTAGCCTGACTTATCAAGAGGCTCTTTGTAAAGCATGGCTTAGCCTGCCAGAGCACAAAAGACTAACTCCGTTGCAAAGCTTTGCTGAAACCCAGTTTTCAGGAAGGAGGAGAGCTGAAGTTGCCCATCTCATCACCCAGCACCCCATGGATTGAATTGGGCCCAAGTGCTGGCTGCCAGCCAGCTGAGAGGAAGTTGCCTTTCTCCATAATGTCATAAGTTAAGGGAAAAGAAGGAAGGAAAATGGAGAATGAAAATTCAAAATCCTCATAGTGGAAATCTCACTGAAGTTTCTCTTTTTATTTCTACAGTGTGTTCTTTGCTTTTGTTTTATTTAGAAAAGTTCCAGAGATTCTGAATGTAGCTTCTTTAAAGTATACAGTATCTATACTTACAGTTTCTTGTGTTTATATCCAACACCATTAGTAGGTCCCCTTGCCTTTTTTCTGTGAGGGCATTTTCTGGTTGTCGGTGGTGGGTTGTGAATGCCAAAGAGTTTTAGAAAAGAGCAGAACCCTATATGTGGACACAGGAAACAGCTGCCTCTCAGGGCAATTCTCTTTTTTGTCTCCCCTTCTCTAACAAACTCATGCAGAGGCCTATTCCGGTGCTTAACATTTCCATCATTGGAATCCCTTCTCTCCAGAAAGCTATAAGCTATTTTAATTAATTAATTAATTAATTAATTAATTAAAATGCAAATCTGTAACACCCCCCCAGTACATTAAAACGAAGTTGTCTTAGCATTCAATTCTATCAGTAATCACATGAGTACAGAATAGATGTTCCCAACTGAATGAAACAAAGAATGGATAAACTGTGATCAACAAAATAGAGTTGGAAAACCTAAAGACCTGCAGCACAGGTGTTCAGTAGCAAGCCGGCTTTTCCTTCTCTGTAGGGGATAGAGAATGACAGGAGAAACCTGCCCTGGGAATGAGGGAGAAAAGAAGATAAAAGGTGGAAAATGCCAAGACAGCCAGGCTAAGCTACCTGCAGCCTCCCTGGAATGATTTTAGACTTATTGAAGAGTAAGTGTTACTCTTATTCAGCTGAGACATGATATTCTACTTGGAGTTTTATTTAATTAGCCAAACACTTTAATCACAACTTAAGGGCTTCACCTTCTTATTAACTGTTTGTATCCTTCTCAAATTCATATGTTGAAGCCTTAACCCTCAATGTGGCTATACTTGGAAACGAGACCTCTAAGGAAATAATTAAGATTAAATGAGGTCATAAGGATAAGGCCCTCATTATTTTTAAAAATACATATTTAATTCAGTTATAATTAAAATTTTTCTCCAGCTTTACTGAGATATAGTTGTCACACAACATTGTGCAAGTGTGAGGTATACAGTGTGTTGTTTTGATACATTTATATATTCCAGAATTACTGTCATGACATTAGCTGACACCTCCATCCTGTCACATGATTGGTATTTTTGTGGCGTGTTATGGTTCTGTGTCTTTGGATGAATGTACACATCCAGGCGACTGCCGTCGTAAGTACGACAAAACATCCCCATCTCAACAAATTTGTTTAGCACCTCTTCCACTCAATTCCACCACATGGGCACTTTTGTGTTTTTTCTTTCATGGAGCATGTTTTTGAAATCCATCCATGCTGTGTAGATCTTGTATTTGTCTCTTGTACGGGAATTATTGCAAATCATTACAGTATATGACCTTCTTTCATTAGCTTCTTTGTGGAGATGAAGAACCAAAAGAATCAGTAGTGAAGCCTGTGGAAAGAATATGAGATTCCATAATGGGACAGAGGGAGTAGATGTTAGGATTTTGGCAGCAGCCGAAATGGACTATATTGTGACCAACAGAATGGTCTGGGAGAACCTTAAAATTGGAGCATATGCTGAGTTGGAAGGAAGGTGTCGGATGATCCGTGTAAACCAGGGAAGCAGGGTAGACACCATGAGGGGATCCTGCAGGTGCATCCGTATTTCTCTTGGAATAGCTGGTCTTGACTTCTTCCATCCCAGATAATTGCTGTTTGGCTTGCTTGAGTTTTGCTCTGTGGTTCTTGAACCAAACCAATAAGATTAACATCTTTAAAAGAAATCAGAGAATGAGCTCCACCTCTCCATACACACAAAGAAGAGGTCATGTGAGCACACAGAAAGATGGTGATCACCTAAAAGCCAGGAAAAGGTATCGTAGAATGAAAGTTACTTTGCTGGCGTCTTGATCTTGAACTAGGAGCCTCCAGAACTGTGAGAAATACATTTCCCACCCAATCTGTGGTATTTTGTTAGGGCAGGTTGAGCTAAGACACACCCCAAGGTGAAGTAAGGATGACTAATAGTTTCAGAGAAGTGATAGAACAATGAGTATGGATGCCACTGTCAAGAATAGGGTATCCCTTCACAGACTGCCCTGAGGCAGGATTGTTTGGAGTTGGATTTTTTCTCTACCCTGACCTACCTCAATCCTTACTAGTCTCCTATTCTTTTGAACTTATTCCCTGAGTGATTTCCACTCCCAAAATACATTGCATCAGGGTTTTCTGAGAAATAGGACATGTCACTGCCAAAAAGTAGCGTACGCAAAATCAAAGTAAAGGAAGCCTCACTCAAGGAACTACGAGAAGCTTACATCTCACCTACCCTGGCAAAGTCTGGACATGGCTCCCATTCGACATCACTGTACACTGAACATTGGTTGAGCATCTACTATATCTCAGCTGCTACACTGAGCTCCGATAAATGAAAATGAATGAGTCACAGCCCCTGCACTCAAGAGCTTCAAATCTTGAGGGAGACAGGCACTCACATCAAATGTTACAGTTCAATATATGTCACAATATAAAAACTATTCTACAGAGAGTGGAATGGAGAGTAACTCTCCTGGAAAAGCACTTCCCTCTGTAAAAGGACATTCCTTTGCAAAAGCCAAAAGTATGAAAGGACCTGATTTGAGAATGAAGAGGGGAATGTGCAGAAGCATCGAAACGTAAGATACAGAGACTTACAGGATGGGAATGTTAGGACATGGGGTATCAAGGGATAAAACAGGTAAGGGCCATACTGAGAAACTGCTTTCCATGGCACCCAGGACTGGAGGATCCAGGGAGTTGACAGTAATACCTTGGTGATATCAGTTCTGAGAGAAAAGAAGATGACCTCAAATACCCAATTTCCTAACCTAACCCCTGCCTATCCCAGTCCTTTGTTTTTCTTATGACTTCATTATTTCTAACTTTTTCAAAGGCCTTTTGAAACTTTAAATACATCCAATGTAACCAGAGTCCAAAATGCGCTTTTTTGTCATTTCATGAATTTTTCTTTTCTAGCCCTATATACTTTTTATTTATGTTTAATAAGGACATTGAGCCAGCAAGACTCGTAAGAGGGCTGGAGCCAGCTTTGTGCTCTGTGTGAGCGTGTATGTGTGTGTTAAACAATTTCATGGACATCTGTCATGCACAGTTAACTTTGCATTGCTGCATTTTAAGTGGTGGGCCCAGGCTTGGCCGGCAGTGATAAAGTAGCTGGCAGTTTTCAAAAAGCCACAGGATAACAGAGCATGAATCATAAAACACACTACTGTGTAGCAATATCCAAGTTCATTCAATGCAATGAAACCATGCAGAGGCCCTTTATCCCCAGCTAATTATGTGGAAACGTCTAAGACAATAAAGCATCTGGTGGTCTTTCTTCCCCGTTTCAATTTTTCTCAATATTGTGACAGGGGAAAGTATTGTGCCTTTCCCAGGGTAGTTGCAGTGAAGAGGAGTAAAAGCAAGGGTCAGGGAAGAGCAAATAGATGAATTTATAACTTTCTTTTTATTTATTCCTTCCCCATTGTCTCTCTGGAAGTCTTCCTTGAGGGCTGTATTTTGGGATCACTATTCTCATTGCACTATGCTTGAATCCCCTTTTCTCCCTCTTTAAAAAAAAAAAAATACCACCCAAACTGCCAGACCCTCTATGATTCCCTGTTGCCAGTGGGGCTTTCTCCCGCAATGAGCATCCAGGAATTTAAGTCTAAGATTTATAATCACTCTCTGGACTCAGGCTTAAGGGAAGGGTTCATACTTCTAGGAATGAAACCTAAGAAGTGATTTACTTTCTAAAAAGAGGTGATGAGAATGGTCCTTGTGATTAAGGTTTTCCCAGAGAGGGTTCCCTGTAATTGCCTTGCACATGGCTCTTTTTGCCATTCTCTGGAAAACACAGGCAAATGCCATGTGTTGCACTCCTGGGGGTTTTGATGAAAGCCCCTTTATAGCTAAGTACTGTGCAATGAGACCAGAGCCAGAGTCTGATGAGGTGACTAATTGGTACCACTAGCTTAAAAAGCTAATAAGTTAATTAGATTAACTTCGTTCCTGTTTGCACAAGGCTTTGAAGAGGGAAACACTACAGGAGTCCTAAGCTTCTCTGAATTGAGATCTGATGCAGCTTCATGCTGAGTACAAGCTTTCCTCTGGAAGGACATGACTCTATTGTAGTTATATTCTGTTTCATCTTGTTCTATTATTTAATTCCTCAGCCACCTCCCAATCTTTCTCAAAAGCCATATTAAAGTGATATAACATGCCTTCAGTACCTCCCAGTGCAACATTTTTAGTCATTATAAATATAAATTTGATTAATACTATTATGAATGTTTTTATTTTCTCACTTTCTCTATGTATGATTGTTATAACATCCCAATCATTTTATATTTTTTTAACTGAAGTTTGATTTGCCAACATATAGTATGGCAACTCAACAATCAAGTCAGATTCTTTTTAATGCCAAGATAGAAATAATTACAAGGCAATTTAACTAAGTGGTATTTGCATTTTCTTTGGATGGCTTAATTATTCCACACTTTGAAAATTCAATGAGGCCCAGATTTACAGTATCATTGTTTTTTGTGGAGTCTCAGCATTAAGTAAATTTTGCATGTATCATCAATGCCCCCCCTTATCTATCTATCAATATATCTATGTCATGTATTCAGCAAACAATAAACAAGACAGTAATGTAATGCTCAAGGAAGATATGGTGATAAAGACAGCCCTCAAGGAACTTTTCATCTGGACATATAACATATCTTCTGGGTAAAGTACTTCAGGGCAGATGAAGGAAAGATATGATTGAGCTGAAAAACCTAGAGAGACTTCAAGGACAAAATTGGTTTTGAACCAAAGTTTAAATAGTTTTGACAAGTGGAATGAGGAAGGACATACTCTGAGTTGAGAGACTGCATAAACAAAGTTTCTGACAAGAAAGGGCACATGGCACATCCAATTAGCAGAAAATAATGCAGTATGGCAGAGGCACACACGGAAGTGAAAGATGGGGCTGACAAAGCAAATGATATCAGATCATGAGTAGCCTTTCTCAGGTTTGTGGGTTTTGTGTATGTTTGTCTGAGCAGGAAAGGAACCAGGCAAGAAGTGACTAGGAAGATCAGTGAAGGCATTTTTGAGATTGTCCCTTAAATGGCAACAAAGATCCAAACCAAAGGAGTGGCAAAAGGTAATAAAAAAGAAAGGGGAAAAAAAGATGCATCAAACATTCATGAGACTTTTTAAGTGAAAAAAAATTTAAGAGTGGATCACAAATTAAAATGTATAATTTAATCACACAAAATCATGTTTTCATTTTAAAAGATTTTATTTATTTAAGAGAGAGAGAGAGAGTACACAAGCAGAGGGAGAGGCAAAGAAGGAGAAGCAGACTCCCCACTGAGTAAGGAGCCCCATGCGGGGCTCGATCCCAGGACTCTGAGATCATGCCCAAGCTGAAGGCAGACGCTTAACTGAAAGAACCACCCAGGTGCCCCAAAATCACATTTTTAATCATCTCTGGATAGTAGGTTTAAAGTGTTTGCTTAGAGACACCTGGCTCAGGCAGTAGAGCATGCAACTCTTGATACTGAGGTTGTGAATTCGAGCCCAACATTAGGGGTAGACTTTACATTTTTTTAAAAAAGTGTTTGCAGGATCCCTGGGTGGCTCAGCGGTTTAGCGCCTGCCTTTGGCCCAGGACATGATCCTGGAGTCCCAGGATCAAGTCCTGCATCGGGCTCCCTACATGGAGCCTGCTTCCCCCTCTGCCTTGTGTCTCTGCCTCTTTTTCTCTCTCTCTGTGTCTCTCATCAATAAATAAATAAAATCTTTTTTTAAAAAAAAAGTGTTTGCTTAGGACTTTTTACGACTTATTTTTCTCAGTAATAAATATGTATCAATTGTAAAATAAAGGATTTAAAATTTTATCAACCAGTGTCAAGACAGTAGCGTCCCTAAAGTAAAAATCTATAAAAAGTAATTCAGATGAAGTAACCATCACGCTAAAGCAAACAAAAAAGTGTTAAACCTTGCGGTGGCATAGTGGACAAGCATCACAAGAATTAAAGGCAAAACCACTTTACAATATAACTAAGTATAGCTCTGGGCCAGGTGCTTAATTTCTCCAACTCTGTTTTCTCATCTGTAAAACGTAATAATTGTGCCTGCTTTATAGGGTCCTTTGTTGGAATGAAAGGAGATAGCCAACGCAAAGAGCCTAACTCATGTTAGACACTCAATCAATAGTACTCTCTTACCCTCTCATAACCCAATGTCCAAACCTATTACAGTGTCTGTATAAAGGCACAGAGAGAGACCATCATGAAAAAATTTCTTAATATTCACTTCACCTGGGAAACCTAGAAACGCAGACCCGTTCAGGGAAGTAGGACAGTACCAAGCAGCCCTTCCTACTCTGGAAGTATACTGCATCCTTGCTTCCAACAAGTTGCCTCTCCCTCCTCCTCTTTAGCGTCCCAGCATGGAGTTTTCTGCTGCATGCAAGCTTGAATGAAGACATAAAGATACTATCTTTGCCTCTTCATTTGCTAGGATAGCCATAATAAAGTGCCACAAACTTGGTAGCTTAAAAAAAACATTTATTTCTCTCACAGTTCTGGAGTCCAGATGTCCAAAATCAAGGTTTTCGTTGGGCTACATTCTCTAGAAAGCCTTTAGGGAAGAATCTCTCCTTGCCTCTTCCAGTTTCTGGCATTCCTTGGCTTGTGGAAGCAAAACTCTAATCTCTGCACATGGTCTTCTCTGTGCCTTTGCGTGTCCTTTTCTGTCTCCTATAAGGACACTCTCATTGGATTTGGGGCCCACTCTAATCCAATCATCTTGATCTTCATCCTAATTACATCTGCAAAGACCCTATTTCCAAATTAGATCACATTTTGAGGTTTCAAGTGGGTGAGCATAAGTTTTGAGTGAACACTATTTAAACCACTGCAAGTACTTTAAATCAAATTGGTTTTTTTTTCTGTCAGTTGAACAACCATAAGAGAAATGACACCCTTGTAGAAAACAAGCATACCTAGTGCCCAGATCTTGGTTTCTAATACCATTCTCCAATGAAAAGAACTAAGACTTCTTACAGAGATGGCCAATTTTAGGACTGGAGCAGGAAACATACAAGATGATCTTGGAACATCTTGTATTATCAGAAAATAACAAAGTGCTAACATATACATATACACACACAGATTGGAGATATGTCAAACGAGCATAATACCTATGTGACTGACCTCATGCCATAGCATCTGAACAGATGAACTGTTCACTAAAGTCCAGTAAACCCACAGAATATAAGAAAGAATAAATTGTGTTGTTTTAAACCACTAAGTTTTGGCTTTGTTTTACAACAATAGACAGCAGACATACATAACTTTTCCTTTTATTAAATTGGTAAATATATGTTTTTTAAAGTGTTAGTGCCCTTAAGAGTGAATCAAGATATGACAAATCAAAATTAAAATTGTTACGATTTTTCTGGCAAAAAAAAAAGGGGAATATAGGAGCAACTGAAAGTGCACCCAATGACAAAACTAGAACAATTTGAACAGCATAATAAATAAATAAAGCAGAATTGAATTATAGCACAAAGTATAAAATAAATATCCATGAATAGTCCATAGTGATATACGTAATGATGGAATAAATTAATAAATCAGAAACAAGACAAATCTTCATCGCAGAATTCAAAATAATTTATGTAGATACTCCACCCTCAAGGGAGGGGGTCATGATTCCTAGGCCTTATGTGGGCTGCACATAATGGCTTCTTTCCAAAGCATACAGTGTGGAAAGGGGTGAGAAAAAGTAGCTTTCCAGTGGAGAAAACTGACAAACACTACATCAGTGAGGTGACAAAGGGTCAATATCAACAGTCATAAACCATGTTGATAGTATGTACCCTTGACATGATGTGATAAAAATGGCTCTTTACCTCTGTGGTCTCCCTCCCAATAACTCAAAACCCCAGTCTTATCATAGGGAAAACCTCAGACAAATTCCAATAGTGGGGTATCCCCCAAAAACTTGATCAGTACTCCTCAAAACTAGTATTTGCAAAAAAGAGGGAGATCTGAGATTGAGGTTAAAATACTAGTTTTAGAGTATGACACCATGCCTCCTAAGGTTAGTGAAAATGAAAAACACTACATGCAAGGTGAAATCCCAAAACTGAATCTATGCAAATTTGTACTCTTCAAGGGTCCATCTCCATCACTCAAGGCTCAGCCTCCAGCATGTCTGCTCTGCAGCTGGTGCTGGGGCCATACTGTGTCCTGAGCAGCGCTGGGATCACGTGTCGAGCTCACGGTTGAAGATCTGTGGTGGGCTACTACTTTTTTTTTTCCTGAGGTATGCCTGTAATTTATTTTTTAGGTTCCTCTGCAGTCAATATCATCAAAAACAAGGAAAATCTGAGAAACTGCTACAGCCAAAAGAACTCTAAGAGACATGATTATTAAATGTAATGTGATACCCTGTATGGATTCCTGGAACAAAAAAAGGAACATTAGATAACTAAAGAAATATAAATAAACTATTATTGTTAGTTAATATTGTTTCATTAATTATAACAAATATATCACACTAATACATGATATTAATAAAAGGTGAAACGGAATATGAGGTACATGGGAACTTTCTGAACTGGGTTTTCAGTTTTGCTGTAAATCTAAAACTGTTTTAAAACATAAAATCCTTTTTAAAAATATATCACTCAAAAAAATAAAATTGCATCCATTCCCCTTACACAATGATATAAATTTAAAGGAAGCTAATGAGAACAGAGATTGTGTTTGTTTGTTGGCTTTATCTACTGATATAACCTAAGAGCCTAGAACATATTGTGGCACACTGGAGACACTCAATAAGCATTTTTTTAAATTTCTAATCATCTATTTATTCCTCACATAGTTACTGAACAACCTCTCTGTATAAACCTTATACCAAGCACTGGGGATAAAACTGAATTTGAAATTTATTTCCAGCTCTCTTCCAGAATAAGTAGTTTTAACAAAAGATATTTCTAATTTACAAGATGTGTGTGGCATTAGCTCTGCTGTTCCAATCCCACTTTTTGGGATAGTTTCTTCTCTCTCTCTTTTTTTAAAAAACTTTATTATTTATTTGAGAGAGAGTGAGCGAGAGAGAGAGAGAGAGAGAGAGAGAGAGAGAGAGAAAGCACACAAGAAGGAGGAGGAGAGGGAGAAGCAGACTCCCTGCGGGGCAGAGCACCCAATACAGGGCTCGATCTCAGGACCCAGAGATCATGACCTGAGCCCAAGGCAGATGCCCAACTGATGCCCACCCAGGCACCCCAGGATAGTTTTCTTCTTATTGATGATGACCAAGGAAGCAATATTCTCCTTTTTAAGATTTTTAACTGCATAAAAAAATAGTTTATTGAACAAGCTAGATGTTTCAATAAGTACTTTTGAATGAATTAAAACATAAATAAAAATGTATAAAGAAACTTACAGGGGCTAAAGCTTTCTGCTATTTTCTGACTTGCCATTTCTCATTCGTTTTATTTGTTCTTCTTGGCATGCTTCCCATTAGGGAAAGAAATTTCTTTGAGTAAAATGTTGCTGAGCATTTTAAAACTTCCTAGATCTTTCAACTAGTTTATTAATGAATGACTTGAAGTGCAGGATATTTCTTTGCATATAAACTTAACTCCCACCCAGTGCACTCACAGATATTAGCACAAGGATCTCACAAGATGCACTTCAGGTCCATTCTAACCAAATCTTACAGGGGATGGGTGACCTAGACTCAGGCTAACTCTACATAATGCCAAATACCTGATAATTCGGGAGGGTTTTCACATATTCACAAATTGCTAGAAGCATCTGATTATAAGTTTCAATCTTGCCTCTGTTAGTGACCTCCATCATGGTTGGCAATTTTCTATTTAAAATATCAGTTGTCTTGGGGATCCCTGGGTGGCGCAGCGGTTTGGCGCCTGCCTTTGGCCCAGGGCACGATCCTGGAGACCCGGGATCGAATCCCACATCGGGCTCCCAGTGCATGGAGCCTGCTTCTCCCTCTGCCTGTGTCTCTGCCTCTCTCTCTCTCTGTGTGTGACTATCATGAGTGAAATAAAAATTAAAAAAAAAATATCAGTTGTCTTGCTTGCATATTTAGAGAAGAATAAGGCCTTATATTCTTATTTTTTTATTTATTTTTTAATATAAGGTTAAAGGAAGGCAGCGCTTTCAAGGTTCAATTCTTCCAGCTGAGCAAATTCACTCTTTTGACTGAAACTGAGAAACTTTAAGCATAATCCTCTGAAAAAGAAAGACGGAAGGTAAACAATGCTGAAATGAAGAAAATTTAGAGCACAAGACTATAAAATGTTTCTTGATTGTCAGAATGCAAGATGCTTAGATCACTGGGCTGAAATCATTTCCCCATGTCATGGAGGAGAAAATATTAAAGAGTGGCCACCTGCTATGTAACACTGGTGATTTCTGTGAGTTAAGAGGTGATTGATTGGATCATTTAAAAATGTTAATTAGAGGGGCACCTAGGTGGCTCAGTCGGTTACATGTCCAACTCTTGATTTCAGCTCAGGCCATGATCTCAGGGTTGTGAGATAGAGGACCACACTGGGCTCTGGCTAGGTACGGAGCCTGCTTAAGATTCTCTCTCTTTCTCTCCCTCTGTCCCTCCCCCTTCCCTACTCACTCATGCCCTCTAATAAAAAATAAAATAAAATAAATAAATAATAAAATAAAATAAAATAATAAAATAAAGATGTTAATTAGAAGAGACTTATTTAATCATTTTGTTTTTAACAGGGAAGAAGTAAGTCCAGATATAACAATATAATTTGATGCCCAGTATAATTTGGTGCCATAAAAGGGAGCAAGCAAGTAGCCCTAAGAGACCCATCAAACTACTAGGTGCTCTTTCCATATCAAAGCACCACAGACTACAATATACTGAAGGTTATTAAACACAGGTCATCATGGAGAGAAGCACATTCTCCTTTCAAGTCTGTTTTTCTGTCTTTTGTTAAATTGTTTTTTAAGTTAACTGTGCCATTGTGCTTTATTGAACACCAAGAGTCCACATAGACATGCTTTGGCATCTATATGAGCACAGGCATGAATAAATTAGCCAACAAGAAATCCACCCATGCTGCCTCTACTTTTCTATTTTCTTTTTTTCAATAATCCTCTGATTTTAGCTTGCACTGCCACTATTTTTCTCTCTATGATCTCATTACTAACTCTCTGAGTAAATCTACTAGCCTTTTCCCTCACACATCCTCCCTGACTTTTCTGGTGCATTTATTACTGTTGAGCATCTCCTCCTTTCTGAAACTCCTGGTTCATAGACTTCATGGCACTAAATGATCCTCTAGTCTCTTTTTCTACTTGTCTTTACTCTTCCTCATTCTCCATAACTGCTCTTCTTCCTCCATCCTTTAAATGTTAGCCTTAGCTAACATTAAATGTGTTCTAATCTTATTTAGCCTTGTCAGACACCTTCCACAGTAATATCTTAACTACTTATTGGAACTTCTAAACAATAACACCTTCAAGCCTTTATCAGCAAGTAGTATGCCATTCTTTCTTTATTTCTTTCTTTCTCCAGCCAATAAACTCTACTTATTTTTCTCAAGACAGTTGAAACACCATGAAGCTAGTCTTCCTTATTGAAATTACCAATCCTGCTTTGTAGTCTAATTGTTCAGTCACATATTATAGGGTCCTAATTGGAACAAGAGAAGACCATCAATAAAAGTGGTTGAGTGTGAGCTCATGAGTTAGACCACCTGCTTTTAAATCCTGACTCTCCCATAATTATGCCTCAGTTACCTCATGGGGAATAGTATGGCAGAAATAACAATACTGATTTCCTATAGTGCAGTGAGGATTAAATGCGTTAATATATGTAAGAAATCTAGAACAGTACGAAGGACATATTTAGTTCTCAGTAAATGTTAACTCTAAGAGTTACTGTAGCATGTTACCATACTGACTCAAAAATATGTATTTGCTTGTCTAACTCTGTTACTAGAAAATAAGAACCTTAAGGACAAAGCAGGTTTCATCCAACATTCTGTACCCAAACTCATACCACAGAGCATATAACAGCTTGGAAACTGTTGATCAAATAGAGTACTTAGGGTAGAATAGATGAAGAATTAAAGTGATACTGAGCTGGGAGCATACTCAGTTTCCTTGGTCAAGCAAAGATATGATGCCTCTATAATAAAGATGGAAAAACTAATAAAAATTAGGAAAAATAGAGTTTTAGGAGACTTCAACCACCAGGAGAGCTTTAGGAGACTACAAATGCTGAAAGCAGGGCATCAGATAAATAACTGACTTGCCTGAAACACTGAAGATAATGGAAGAAATGAGAACTATGTATGTAATTCAGACCAATCAGATAGAGCCACTTAGAAAGATAAAAATAGAATTTGGGATTAATCAAATTTAACAAAGATATATTTTGTAGCTATCACAAACTCCCACATACTGTATTTTTTTCTCTTCTGTCACCTATCCCTTTCTATCTTCCTTTATAATTAATTTGCATAAAGACGGCCTCTTTTCAGTTGTTACTCTTACAGGGAAAATACCATATCTTGCACACGTTGCCTCTCACAGCATGTCACGCAGTCCCTTTCATGTAGGAGTCGGTTAATATTATTGACTAAACGAAAAGGAGCTGAGAGGGGAGTATAAATGGAAAAGAAAGGGACATACGATTGTCAATTTTTTCTGGAATCAGCAGGACTTAGTAACTTTTTAGATACCCTAGGGTAACAGAGAGGAAACAATGAAAGGTCAAGTATTCTGGTCAGGGGATTAAGAGAAACTGGCACTTTTTTTAGGATTCAAATGTCATTTTCATGAGTGGGATGATGGAACATGAGAGACTCCTAACTCTTGGAAACAAACGAGGGGTGGGGGAGGGGGAGGGGGATGGGGGTACAAGGTGACTGGGTGATGGGCACTGGGGGGGGCACTTGACGGGATGAGCACTGAAAAATATACATTTTCAGCAACTGGTTTCAGAAGCAAGAAAATTAATGTGGTTCAGACCTGCTGACTAGGGCTGTTTGGTCAAATATATAAATAGAAATACTCTCCATGGCTGACTGGATAATTCTAGAGCCCAGAAGAAGATTCTGGACTAGTCATAGATGTGAGAGTTGGCTGCACAAAGGTAGGAACTGAAGACACTGAGGGAGATGTGACTATTACAGAGAACATGAAAAGAAGTAAGAGAAAACCTCCCAAGATTAGATCCACAATCGCAGGAAGGGAAAGGAAAAGTTTTAAAGGAGCCTGAGACAAAGCAACAAGAAAAGATAGGAGTACCATGAGTGTCCCAGAGGGAGAAAAGCAGGAGAGGAATTTCTTGAAGGAGCATGTGGTCAATCTTGTCAAACATATCAGGGTCAGAGGAAACTGAGGAAGGATGAGAAAAAGCCATTGTCTTGGCAGGGAGCAGAGTTAGTATCCTTGTGGAGTCAGGGGGGCCATTGTGAAAAGCTAACCCCTCCAAAAGCCTTGAGAAAATTAAGGCAATGACTGTGGGCCACTTTCAAGAAACTGAAGGGAAAGGACTTAGCACCTGCTTCTTATCTGAATAAGTGAGTAATTAAATGAACAGGCCCTGCCGCTTGCGGGTATAGGGGAGCCATGGACAGAAAGACTCAGATGGACTATCCAACATCTGACCTGGAAGGGACTTTCTAGAGAGCATGAAGGTCAACCCTCCAATGTTCCTGAGGAAGACAGTCAGAATGGCCGGGTAACTAGTTCACATTAGGAGAGAGATTCAAATAAAGATCTCCAATCTCTGAGCTGCGAGACTTTTTCACTACACTCTCTTTGCAACATGAACCTTAAGCTTGGCAAATAAAGAAATGAAAAGAAAGGAAACAGTTACACCTGTTCTTGTTCTCCTTCCAGTTACTTCTAGCCCATCTATCATCCCTCATGAAGATATAATATTCAGCCTTCCTAACTAGTCTATAATAAACTATTGCTTTCCATGGGAAAGATGGCAAGTGGATGCTTCCAAAATTATGGACAGTATAGTTTTCCTTATCACACTGACTTTTACCTTGCCATGAATATACTAGGTTCCAAGTGGCCAAATTCACAAGTGCAGAGAGAAGTTGGCAGAATTAGCAGTTGGGGGGGGGCAGTTTTCCTCTTAGTTGCACACAGGCAGAGTCTACATAGCCAAAGTGGGCTAGAATGGAGGATTGAGTGATAATCTGGCAAACTCAGGCAGTGTCTAACTATACCCAATCTGACCACTCGGGCCTCTAGGCAGAGAAAAACATTTTCCCTGACCCTGCCAACTTCCCTCCTCATGCATGAAAACTGCTCCAAGACTGGGCCTGCGGGATTCATGGATCCCAAATGGTGGCAATGCCAAGTTGGCATGGGATTATGTGAAGCCTCTATCCAACAGCACACTGGACCCCATCCTCTCCTCACCCCCAGGCCCCGCCATTTTATTCCTTTGTGGCACTAAGAGAGTATTTGGGAAGGAACACCCTCTATGCAGCCACCAGGGGACCATTTAATGCACTGTATTAGTAATGCAGTGTCAGGGGTCTGGCTAACATAGATTCACTGGCGAAGAATCTAGATGCTATGGTTATAGATGAGCTAGCAGAGCACAGGTAACTACAATGCTGCATTTGTTACTTTATGCGTTGGCTTCATTTACTGACTGGCTCCCGCTTATTCTGGTAGAAGAAGATATTTCTCATCAGTAAGTCATTTTATGCTTTCCTTGGATTGCCTCTTCTACAAATCTGAGTCTAGACTTTTAAATTAAAATGGAAGAGTGAGTCTCAGTGTTTTCTCCATATAAAAGGGGGCCTGGAGTATCAGGTATTATGTACTCTTCTCTCTATGTCCAAGTCACTGAGTAGATAACTGACAACTCCTTTCAGGCCAGGGGGAGCCTTGGAAATTCCGAATCACTTCATTAGATAATTACCTCCCTGAGTTTCTCTGACACTTCTACACCCAACTACGCCTGCTTCAGCTAGGAGCATGGCAATTCTGTCAGAAGCACACTCGTTTTCAACATGACTATTATCTATTCACTCAGGAATAAGAGTTTATGGGGCTGCTATACTTACCTAGCCACAAAAGCAAGATTATTATACTCAAGTATTCACTCTTTTTCTCCTTTTTATTTTTGGCAACCCCCTAAAAAAGTCCCAACAATAGCAATATTGGAGAGGAGCTGGGAAATCTGCCTCTTCACAAAGCTGACACAAACATTGGCGGACTAATAATGTATTCAGCAGCCACCTAGTCAGCAATGCAAAATGATTCCCAGGTTCAAGGCTATGATACATTAGAATATAATTTGGCTGGGGCTTCTCTCTCTATTATGGAGAACAAATGCATTTTTGAATGACTTGAAGAAGAGGTCATGCTATTACTTATGATGGGTAAACTCAAAGAGGGTCAGGGAGGAGACGCGGTTCAGATAAGCCCCTGGAAAGTATATATGTTCTTTTAAATCTAATCCTATTTTTTAGGTCTCTCTTCACTTTCAGGGCAGGAAACTTGGCTGCCATCTGGAGCTCTATTTTCAGCTTGTTGGGAGTTTTCAGACAGCTACTGAATCCCACAGTGTACCCCTGTTACTCCATCTACAGAGTATGGAAAATGCCACCCACCTCAGGCTGTAGAAGACACTGCAAAATTGCTAGGGCTGCTTTTGAGGTGATTATTTCTCAAAAGACTAGAACCTAGCTGATCTCTGAGACTTTTAAGATAGCTAAGTGACATGGGTTTTCTTCCTAAGTATAGCATGTTGAAAAGTCTGTGTGCTCAAAGTTTTGTCGTCTTTTCAGTTCCTCCTCTTGTCTGTTTTGTACACAGGATGATGTTCACAAAAGAACCAGTCTAAGTTCTTTACTGAAGAGCTCAAGTTTCTAATTCTCACAACCAATCAGGTAGTATATTTAGAGTAAAGGCAAATTACCTTCAATATTCTTTGCTAAACCCTTTAGAGAAAATTGCTTAGCACTGTATTCTATTTGCAGTCTACCCTTCTCTAATTAAACTGGGTTAAAGAAGGCTTGGGAAAATTCGTAATTACATGAAAAATCAATCTCATTCTGACAGGCTTTGAGTACATTTTTAGATATCTTGACTAAAGTCATTTTTTTCTTTGTTCACATATTTTTCCACATGTGCTATAGATTATGTGAGCTTCCAAGTCCAGGCCATAGCAATCCCTATTGGTGCCTGTTGGTAGAGGCAGAGTGGACCACACGAGGGCCAGGTCAGCTCGCTCTATGAACAGTCTCACAGTCCTCAGAGCAAGTCTTGGCTGCACATCCTTCAGTCTCTGCACCAAGTTTCTTTTGCTTGAAAAAGAGTCACAGTCCATCTGCTGTGCAAATACACAAATACAAAACCATCACCCGTTTCATTAGGAATTAGTCCCCACCAGGATACAGCAGCCCTTTCACCTTTCAGACGAGGAATGAATGTTGTAATTGTAGATCAAGCTCCTGAGGCCCTTCCTCAGGATGAAGGAGGAATGGAGTCAGCCTTGGCTCCAGGGGGCCACCAGGCCAGTGGTGCCCAGCACAAAGAGGATACGTGCCAATTTTAAGCCTACCTTCTCTTGCATTGTTTTCCATCTCATGAAGTGAGTTTGGATGGCAAGAACTGAAGATCTGAGTGGACTTCCAGATATCCACAACACCTGTACACAGGTCCACAGGAAGTAAACTTTCTGTATCTTCCTCAGAGACAGTATTTTCAGTCAGTTTCTGAACTATCCTAAAGAGTCAGGCAGACTTTATACAGTTCTGCATTGTTCTTGACTTCTTAGTAATTGATCAGATATTATTTCTATAATTAGAAAAGTAAACCAATTGAATGTTTGACATTTTATATGATTCCTTCCAAGACTGGGCCTTATCAAAGAGATTAAAGGAGAGCAAGATTTAAAAGTGAGTCTCATGTATATGCACAAAATACCTCGGGAAGGATCCCAATACCCTGGTAACAGTGGTTGTCTCTGGAAAGAGAGGTGGGTGCTGAGGAAAAAGATGTCACTGACATTCACCATCACTGGTGGAGGAGTAGGAGGAGAAGGTAGTATGGTTTTCAGAGAGATGCAATTTTGTTTTACATAGAAAACAAAAACATTTCTCATTTCAGACATGGGTAAAACTCCCCCAGTTGCATTTAAAAAATAAAACAAAACCTGCAAAAAGATGGCTATCAGAAAAGATTAATTCCAATAGTCAGTCTACAATGCAAATCCTTGAATATGGCATCAACCTACTTTATTTTCTCCCTCTCTGACGTGGTCTTTAGCAGTCTCTTCTTCTCTGTTGGACACATCCATAGAAAAGACACAAGGTTCCACACCTAAAATGCTGATTATCTAAAATGATTTGTTCTTCCTTTGCCCTCGTCATCCCTTCTTTTCAGTATGTATTTCCTTGCATAACTTTCTCAATCCTCCATAGGTTTCCATCATTTAATTTATCTATCTTTCCTTTCCTCTCTAGTAGCATATTCTCTCTTTAATGTCATTTTTTGAGTTCTTATTAGATGCCATTGCTTTACGTGCAGTATCTCACTTAATCTTCAGAACTTTATGAAGTACCATTGTTATTGTCATTTTGCAAATGAGAAAATCAGATATTAGACATATGAAGTACCTTGACCCAGGTTCTGCAGCTAACCCAGAAGGGCCCACTAAAAGCCCACATACTAAGTTGTAAAAGTGTTATTCGTACCTTACCCTTTAATCTCTTTATTCAAATTTCATTTTGTTTTCAAATTCCTGTTCACTATCAAATACCCTCCTATTATTTGCCTCTCCTTTTTCCCTCAGTATTCCATTGTTTACCCCTGCACAGGTGGTACCATCTTCCATTTATTTATTTATTCATTCGTTCATTTGTTTATTTAACTCAGGTCAAAAATACAAGTAGGCTATTATTTTTCAGGGTCTTCTTTCCTGCCACTCAGAGTCACAGTGCAGGCATAGCAATGACTATGGGCTATGTATTTGCAAGGGAGGTGATTTCCTGCTTAATTAACACTATGGCCCTTTGATAAATTCTTATCCTTGTCTGTGCTTGAAAATGGTGCTTGTCCCCAAAGATAGGTGACCTGTCATCAAGTATCTTAGTAAAGTAATGGAAAGAGAGGGATTGTGTTTGGCTATATGTTAGTGTCTAGCTAGTGTTGGTAAGTTAGTAAAATATGTACTTTTTTCCATGAAATGTAGTTTTTATATTTGTGAGAAATGCAAACAAAATCCTATCATGAACAAATGCTTTTATTTTTAGCTCCAAAATATATTAAGCTTTGCAAAGATGTTAAGCATAAAACAGCATTCCATTATTGAATTGTTCTTGTTCTATTCACATCACTATATTTCTGAGATGGCTCTTATCATCACTATCATCATCATCGTCATGATCATCATCATCATCATCATCATTACATAATGGAGAAGGAGAACTTGAAGGAAGAACATCAAGATTCCAAAAATAAAACTCATATATAAGTCTTGCCCCCACCTTTGCACCTAATGAACTATGGATTAACAAGAAAATATAAGAGAAAAGCATGTGTAGCTAATATTCATATTCCAAGGGCTAAGCTAAAGGAATGAAAAAAATTCTGTCTAAAGATAAATACACATGTGGACATAGACATGCACACACTCAACCTCCTATGCATCGGAAGCCTTGGCCCAACAGAGCCTATGGCAGAGACTCAACTATGGGACATCACTGCACCTTGGGTACTATGTGGTAATGAATTCATTGCATGGGATCTATGACCAGAAATTCATCCCTGTCCTCCCCCTTGCCCAACCCTTTCACAACAGCAAGCCAAATTTGTGTGGTACCACTGTGCTGCTCAGCCTGTGTGCTTAATGCATTCATTAAACAGGAGACTGAAGATGATTTCCTATGTTTCTCATTATTTAAAAGAACAAGTTAATCTCCCCTTTGGGGGGCAGCAGGGGAACTGAAAACCACATGATCCTCTTAAATAGTTCTTTGCCTGGTCCTCCCCTGTTGACAGGTCTGCCTTCATAATTTTATTGTCGTAGCTCTGAAGCAAATTTTAGAGAGGTAGAGTTAGTTGATGGAAGGGTGGAAATGAGAAGGAAGATGAGGCTGGGAAAAAGATAGAGGGTGAGGGAAAGAAATCCAGCCATCTGATATATGGCAAGTCTTTTATCAGATCTATCTCCTTCCCTTCTCGAGTGCTTATCATATCACACAAACTGCTCCTGAAGAGCCCTCCATTTACCCTCTCCCCTAATTAAATGTGCACTTCATTAATGTAAATTGGGGGTTTAATGCTCTTGTTGAAATTCTGAAGAAAGTGCTATGGCCTTGCGAAATGCTTAAGCATCATTGCAAATTAGATTAGGGACCAAGAAAGGCAGTAAAATTAGAATGATAATGGCTGATGTGGCTTCCTGACAGGCATGACTATTCAGGGATCAATGGAATGGAGAACAGTTTCCCGAGCCGAAAGTGAAAGGCAGGGACAAACGTCAGCCTACAGATGTGGCTTTTGGAAGCACTTTCAATTAGTTTAATTTGGTAAATGGTGGGGATTTAGAGGCTCTCAGCCAGTCATACAAGACAAGAATACATTGAAATGTTTTTCACTTTTTAACATAAAATAGGATTGGCTTTAGATTTGCATTTCTCGAACAAGAAGATGGAGTGGGGCGGGGTGCGGGGGTGTGGGGTGTGGGGAAAGTTTCCAAAGTGTTTCACCAACTCTGCTTTTGAAAATGGAAATGGCTTTTATGAGCTTGGACTGCAACCTCCCAAATAGTGGGAAAGGGGAGAGTAAAATGTACCGCTTCTGGTTCTCAGGGAAGCCTTAAATCCTGAACACACCAAGAGCCCAGTATGTACTAAAACATGTGGTCAGAAGCCATGAGGGGAGCAGTAGGGGCAATGGGCAGTGCAATACACTCAAACTCATTCATCATATCCCACTACAAATATGATCTTCTTCTTTCAAAAAAAAATGCTATCTCTCAGTTACAGGATTTGTTCTGTTCCTTCCTCTCAAAAAAAAAAAAAAGTCATGTTTTTAAAGGTATCACAAAAGGAGAATACTCCTAATTTTTTCCACAAATATTCACCCAAGCACGTGTGCACCGAGTTTCGTTCTGAGGGCATGAGCACCACCTCAGCAGACATTCACTCCACTCGATGGACACTCATTGAGGCTCATTTGGTGAGTGCTAAGTGTGCCTTTTCCTTTTTCTTCCCTCCTGCTAACTCCACTCCACCTCCAAACCACTGGTGTCTTCACTGGAAAATAAACTGGCACTAATCTGGTGAGGACGTTTACAGGCAGAACAGCTTCTGTGCACAAAGACCTCCTTCAGATTGCGCATTTTGACTACAGGTCCCTCCTTGTGTTCCCAGAATGCTGTCAGGCTCCAGTTGGACCTCCTCCCTGAAGGCGTCTGCATCTTTCATGAGTGAAGAGGAAGGAGATGATGCGTCAGAAACTCCAGTAAATATTACCAAATCCCCTGTGACTCCCCAAAGCCTGTTCAATTCTGTGAACCTGTGCAGTGATTCACCTTCCAAATCCATACGTTCCTTTTTCGGATTCACCAAAGATTTGTTAATAGGCTCATCTCTCCCTTTTGTGAAATTAATACTGCAAGTTAGCAGCAAGCAAGGTAATAGACCAATGAATACTGAAAGGAGGGAGTCATATGACTGAAAGAAAAGAGAGTAATCTCCACATGCAGTGAAAATAACACAGGGCAAAGGTAAGCCCATGAAATAGTTTGCACTGTTAATAATTTGGTGGCTGGAAGTTTTCAGTTCATCATGAAGATGGTAGCAGATCCCTGGTATTACAAACAACACGATTTATGGACTTTATAAGGCCTCACTTCATAAAGGCTACTTGTCTCCTACAAAACACCCAGAGAAGCAGTAGGAAAAAAAAATTCCAGTGAAATGATCCCAATGAAGTCAATACAAATAATAATAATAATAACAAAACCTAATATTTGTGTAGTACTTTGCTGTTTCCCAAGACCATAGACAAATCCAATTATTTACTTCATCTATAGGAAAATCTTCTGGGGTAGAAAAGAAATAAATAAATCTCTCTCTTCCTGTTTTATAAATGAGGAGAACAGGGATCCCTGTTCTCACAGCCATCACTGTGGCTCAGCGGTTTAGCGCCTGCCTTCGGTCAGGGCAGGGTCCTGGGGTCCCGGGATCCAGTCCGGCATCCGGCTCCCTGCATGGAGCCTGCTTCTCTCTCTGCCTGTGTCTCTGCCTCTCTGTGTCTCTCATGAATAAATAAATAAAATCTTTAAAAAGAATTTTCTAAATAAATAAGGAGAACAAAGTTCAGAGGTGTCCAGTGGATTTCCCAAAGAGAATTAGTGAGTGGCAGAGGAGGAATTAACACAAAAGCTTTCTTCTTCCAATAACTTCAGTGTTGTTGTGAAATTAATAGATGGTTATTGAGGAAAAAATTTCAAATAATACACAAATGTACAAAGAAAGTAAAATGCTTACCAATCATTACCGAAACTATTTTGCATACATTTCATAAATCTTTCTTTGCATATGGATAGATAATATTAACAATGATAATAATAGGAGCTAGCATATATTACTTCTTACAATGAGCCAGGCACTATCCTTGGTATTTTGGATATTTACATTCATTCCTTAGGACAATTCTGTAAGGTAGATGTAACTTATAAATAAGGAATGTAAGATCTGGAGAGATTATGTAATTCGGCCAAATTCATACAACTCTAAAGGTTATTTATAAAAAAAATATGATTTATAAAAAAATATGATCATATAAGTAGGTAACTTGCTTTTTCACATGACAATATATCATGAGGATCTTTTCATTTACCCACCTCATCATGCTTCATGGCCACGTACATTTCATTGTACGTGTGTACCATAATTTAATTAACATATCCCTATTGAGGTACTTGAGGTTATTTTAGTTTTTTCTTTTGTAAACACTGCTATGATGAAAATCATGAGCATCCTCTCTTTCACACTCAGCTGGCAATCTCCTTAGGGTTCATTCTTACACATGAGATTTAGAGCAAGACTTAGGTCTTCTGATTGCTGGCTTCACAGGCTTGCTCTCACTGCACCAATCATGCAGCCTCCTTAATGGATATCATACAAACTCAACAGCTGTTGGCAGGAGGTTTTCAGATTTTTCACAAGTTGGCAAATTATGTCCCCAATGTGTGATCATTGCTTCAAATAAACCCCTGTCTAGAAATCTTCTGCCTCAGTGGGCACTCGGAGAACTGCCAGTAGGTTTAGCCCAGGCTCCCAAACAATAGTGCCGTAACAGTGCTGAGATGAGGCACTGTCCTTCCTCCCTGCCATTCCACGAACACTTGACTGGATACCAAGGAAACAAGCCCAATAAAATAGAATCAATGCCCTTAAGAAGCACACAGAAATGGGAGACAGAAAAGTAAAGAACCAATTACAAAGGAGTGTGAAAAGTGCTGTGATAAAAATATTCACATGATGCTTACAGGGCAACCGAGCTGTTTACTCAGCCCAAATGGTGAACTCAGGGAAGGCCTTCTCCCAAGGAGATAGCTAGGGGATCCTGAAGGATGAGCTGCAGGTACCCAAGCAGAAGAAAATAGGTGGATGCAGCCAGTGAAAGTTACTGTGAAGGAGCCCTCTCCACACAGCTGTCTTCTCCAGATCCCATGACCATTCCTCCTCCCTACCCCTTGAGGTCATAGGGTGGGAGATAACTGTTTCCCATCAGCTAACCTCAGGATACTTACTGTGTTATCCCATTCTCATTTTTAAAAACCCTTCCCAGTTCTTTGTAAACAGCCCATTATTGAACTCCCCTACCCAATCTGACTGTGATATCTGTTTTCTGTCAGGACCCTGACTAATTCAACAAATATATGCATAAGAGACTGGGCACAAATCTACAGATTTTACAGCCCCTACCCTTGCTCTCACTCTCATCCCAAAGCCCACCTAAGGAGGCAAGAATAAAAATCCTAGCTCCAGAAGAAATGCATAGCACTCAAGATTGGCTCTGTTCCCTTACTGGCACAAAGACCTCAAAGGGACATTTCTCTTCTGGCGCCAGTTAGAGATGTTCAATTCCATTTCACTTTAATTTGCAATAAATGTGCCTAATTTTATTTTTAATTTCCTAAATAGATTGATTTGGCAAAGCCACTTTGCCAGCTCAAAAGTTAAATTTCTGATTGAAAATGCTAATATGGAATTCATTTTCTCAAACACTGATTCTCTGATATTGCAAAATTCCTCTTGTTTAGATAAGTATCAGAGAACTATAGAGTTGACGGGTTCAGTAGACATGAACCCAAAGGGTACAACCAGAGTTAAAGGTCTTGCCCAACAAGATACAGTGTGTTAATAACATTCTTCCACCCTCCTAAATCCTGGATTGCAGGATTGAGGCAAATGTTGTTTGCATTGGAAAAGTACTATCTCCTAAAAATGATTCTTTGTAATTTGTGAGACTCTCCATTCCCTGGCATTCAAACCACTTTGAGATATGGCCTCAATTTTACTTACCATGTCCTAGATGAAGGTTGAAGATGAGAAGAATAGCACAAGAATAACTCAAGAAGTAACAGTTGCTTCCTACAGGACTAAAGGAGTGGGAAGGAGAATTACTTTTTATGAGTTAATTTGTAACTTATGACAGCTATAGCATTTGAATTTATTATCTAATTGAAAAATAAATCAGCTTATTAAAAAGATGCGAAGATTCTCTATTCTGTTCCATTGGTCTATGTGTCTGTTTTTGTGCCAGGACCACACTGTCTTGATGACCACAGCTTTGTAGTACAACCTGAAATCTGGCATTGTGATGCCCCCAGCTATGGTTTTCTTTTTTAAAATTCCCCTGGCTATTCGGGGTCTTTTCTGATTCCACACAAATCTTAAAATAATTTGTTCTAAGTCTCTGAAAAAAGTCCATGGTATTTTGATAGGGATTGCATTGAACGTGTAAATTGCCCTGGGTAGCATTGACATTTTCACAATATTAATTCTGCCAATCCATGAGCATGGAATATTTTTCCATCTCTTTGTGTCTTCCTCAATTTCTTTCAGAAGTGTTCTATAGTTTTTAGGGTATAGATCCTTTACCTCTTTGGTTAGGTTTATTCCTAGGTATCTTATGCTTTTGGGTGCAATTGTAAATGGGATTGACTCCTTAATTTCTCTTTCTTCAGTCTCATTGTTAGTGTATAGGAATGCCATTGATTTCTGGGCATTGATTTACTGGCACAAAAACAGACACATAGACCAATGGAACAGAATAGAGAATCCAGAAATGGACCCTGAACTTTATGGTCAACTAATATTCGACAAAGGAGGAAAGACGATCCACTGGAAGAAAGACAGTCTCTTCAATAAATGGTGCTGGGAAAATTGGTCATCCACATGCAGAAGAATGAAACTAGACCACTCTCTTGCACCATACACAAAGATAAACTCAAAATGGATGAAAGATTTAAATGTGAGACAAGACTCCATCAAAATCCTAGAGGAGAACACAGGCAACACCCTTTTTGAACTTGGCCACAGTAACTTCTTGCAAGATACATCCATTAAAACAAAAGAAACAAAAGCAAAAATGAACTATTGGGACTTCATCAAGATAAGAAGCTTTTGCACAGCAAAGGATACAGTCAACAAAACTCAAAGACAACCTACAGAATGGGAGAAGATATTTGCAAATAACATATCAGATAAAGGGCTAGTTTCCAAAATCTATAAAGAACTTATTAAACTCAACACCAAAGAAACAAACAATCCAATCATGAAATGGGCAAAAGACATGAAGAGAAATCTCACAGAGGAAGACATAGACATGGCCAACATGCACATGAGAAAATGCTCTGCATCACTTGCCATCAGGGAAATACAAATCAAAACCACAATGAGATACCACCTCACACCAGTGAGAATGGGGAAAATTAATAAGGCAGGAAACAACAAATGTTGGAGAGGATGCGGAGAAAAGGGAACCCTCTTACACTGTTGGTGGGAATGTGAACTGGTGCAGCCACTCTGGAAAACTGTGTGGAGGTTCCTCAAAGAATTAAAAATAGACCTGCCCTACGACCCAGCAATTGCACTGTTGGGGATTTACCCCGAAGATTCAGATGCAATGAAACGCCGGGGCACCTGCACCCCGATGTTTCTAGCAGCCATGTCCACAATAGCCAAACTGTGGAAGGAGCCTCGGTGCCCATCGAAAGATGAATGGATAAAGAAGATGTGGTTTATGTATACAATGGAATATTACTCAGCCATTAGAAACAACAAATACCCACCATTTGCTTCAACGTGGATGGAACTGGAGGGTATTATGCTGAGTGAAGTAAGTCAATCGGAGAAGGACAAACAGTGTATGTTCTCACTCATTTGGGGAATATGAATAATAGTGAAGGGGAATATAAGGGAAGGGAGAAGAAATGTGTGGGAGATATCAGAAAGGGACACAGAACATAAAGACTTCTAACTCTGGGAAATGAACTAGGGGTGGTGGAAGGGGAGGAGGGCGGGGGGTGGGGGTGAATGGGTGACGGGCACGGAGGGGGACACTTGACGGGATGAGCACTGGGTGTTATTCTGTATGTTGGTAAATTGAACACCAATAAAAATTAATTTATAAAAAATAAAAAAATAAAAAAAAAATAAAAAGATGCGAAGAGCAAGTATGTGAATTTTGCTCATCAAGGAGGTACTGCCCACCTACTGCATGTTATGAAACATTCTAGCAAGTACAGGGGACATAAAGATAACTAAGGCATAACCCCAGACTTCAAAGAGTCTATTATCCTGAGGAGGAGACAGAAATGCACAGAAACAATGATAATCCAGGATGGAATGTGTGAGGTCACAGAAGCAAGATGGAAGAAGGGTCATTTCAACTCAGTGCAACTGAGTTGCTTATGAACAGATGGTTAGAATTGGGGAAGGATGCATACCAAATGGGAGAACTGTCAGCAAAAAGCTTGATAGGGGAAATGAAGGAGGACATATAACTTGCTTCTGGTCACACTGCAGTGGGTGAAGACAGGCAGTAATCCCTAGTTCCTCCCAAGTCCCAGCCATGAGGATACCCTACATTTTTTACAAAAGTCCTATTTGTAATAATTATGTCTTATATGAGTATGACATTTTAGTTCTTAAAAGGTCTTCTCAAGTAAACTATCCCATTTAACTTCACAATAATATGTCCTCACTATATGGTTGGAGAATCCAGCTATGAGAGGACAGCAAAGTTGAATGGGATTTTGAAGAAAACTGTCATCTCACAGAGGGGGAAACTGAGGCATAGCAAGAATATGTGATATTCGGTTAGGAAAAGAGCCAGAAATTTCTGAGGTTGTTTGCCTCAGACTCACAGGGAACAAAACAAATCCATCTTCTAGTCAAACACTGCCAAGTGACATTTAACGTATATACACCAATTTTCTGCCTATATACAGAAATAAACATATACACTACAAGTGTCCATATCTATCAACCACCTAGAAATGTATTAGGAAAAAAGTAATGACTATCATTAGTACCTTGTTTTTAGTCATAGGTCTATTGCTAGGTGGAGACTCCACACCTTAGGTGCGGTTATAAACTTTTTTTTTTAATTTTTATTTATTTATGATAGTCACACAGAGAGAGAGAGAGAGGCAGAGACACAGGCAGAGGGAGAAGCAGGCTCCATGCACCGGGAGCCCGACGTGGGACTCGATCCCGGGTCTCCAGGATCGCGCCCTGGGCCAAAGGCAGGCGCCAAACCGCTGCGCCACCCAGGGATCCCTAGGTGCGGTTATATATCTGAGTGTGGCTACAGACTAGATTAGGGGAAGACAGCTCTAACAACAGGACAAGTCAAAGGTTTGCCTAGTAACCGCATTCTCCACCATCCACCCAGAGAATATTCTGATAGGAGGGGATATTAAATGTTTGGAGGTATTGTTTTTAAAAGAGAAAAATCAAATACATATTAGGTTATTGATGATATAAAGCTGCAAAAATTTAGGGCAAGGCTAGCTGCTGTAGGTAGCAAGCAGCATGCAAAATGGATGGAAAGAGAAAAGACACAGGGGCCTGTATGTAATATAGAAGTAATTTCGTCTTACACCCCCTCAGTACCCCTTCACAAAATGCACACTTCTCTCCCTTCAGCCAGCCCCCCATATCCATACCCTCTGCATCTCTCGCCTTTTTGAGAATCTCCCCCGTGTCCCAGCTGGGCCTGAATGATTAGGTGTGGCCCTATAGCTCGCTCTCACTTATTCAGCTGTTAAAGCAGCTTAAACCCTCATAAGAACATTAACATTTGGGTGCCAATAACAGATTGACCTTTATTCATAAAGTGCAAATAGTTGGAAGTCGAACAGATTGGTTGCCAGCGATTGCCTTTTATGTGCAGTTTAACGCTTTGATTTCTCTCCCCTTTCTTCCTTTAATCTGACAACGCTGGCTTGAATACGGTTTGCACTCTAAGTAAACAGGGCCAGGGAAGGCCTCTGCTTTTGTACCAAAGTTTGCTTGGAGGAGGGAGGGAGACGGGAGAGTGACTTTAAAAGATTTGCCTTTGGAATTAAACAATTTAAGAATGGATTGGAGACCCCCAAAACTGAATGGAGCTGTTGGAGGAACTCTGAACTGAACTCACAAGAGCCTTTTGCATATGAGACCATTTATCCAAAATCGGCCATCTAGATGCAGAATGAGAATGTAAGGATTTATATTAACTCTCTTGAAAGTTTACTCCACATCATATACAAAAGGGAAACTCAGAAACCCACAGAGCCTATGGATTTGAGATGGGACCACACTACACTGCTTTGTTACGCACTTCTAGCCAGCTGTGAGCATTTTGATGCTTCAGAGTGCAAAGGGTGGCTTGATCTTTTAAACAAGTTGTGTTTCTTTAAAGCATTCCAAGGAAATATCTCTTAAGCATAGGCTTTTTAAGATACTTTCCAACACAGCATTCAGTTCTGGATTTTTTTTTTCCAGATCTATCTTGACAATACTTCACTTTCAAAAGCACAGCCTATGCTTTATAGCAAATGGAGACTCTTTATAGCATTTTCATAGGTAGCATGTGTAAAAGCAAAGCTTCCCAGCAATCAACTGTGTCCATTTAGAAATAATAAAGTTCTTTGTGAGTCAACAAAACAAACACAGGAAATGGAAGGTATGAAGCTCTCATGAATAAGGCTTGACCGTAAGTGTAAGGCAATTTTATGTGAATGTTGGTTCTGCTAGAGCTTTTGCATTGCCTTGAAAAAACATCTTAATTGTATTTTAGGAATGAAAGAGAATTTCTTTTTGATCCAGACAATTTAGCAATGTACTGTACACGAACAACTTTGGCTTTAGAATTAGCCATATCTAGTTTTGTGTCCCAATCTTTACTAGAAGCTCCTTAGCTTTGTGCCTTAAACAAGGAACTTTTCTCAAAGCCTCATTTCCCCTTCTGAAATTTGTAGGCAACTATAGTACCAGTCTCAGAGGGATAAGCATCCCTATGAAGCTCATAACACAGCTCCTTGCCCCTTTAGTAACTCAGTGAAAGTTATTATTTTATTAATTTTTAATTCTGTACAGCTTTGCTGTCATAGTTCTTTCTGAAGATAATGACAAAGAGAAATAGAAAAGAAAAAGAAATAAGAAAGTTTTTAGCAATGGATCTATCTCACAATTAACCACAATAAATGGAAATTGTTATTATTGTTGTTATTATCAGTTTATACTTTCCTGTGTACAGACTGCTTCACTATTTCAAACTACATTATGGTTGTCTTAAGGCAGAAAATAGGTCTTCCATTTCTTTTGCATCCCCTGATGCCATGAGCACAATATTAGATGCAGAGTAGGTGCTTAACAAATGACTTGTTGATTAACTGTTTATTCTCCTTTATTGAAAACCACCTGGTCAAAGCAAAAACAACAAAAAAACAACAACAAAAAAAAAAGGCACTATCTTTCCCTCCCTCTCTTTCAATCTTCATTTAATCCATTACTAAGTCTAGTCATCTCTTGCTTGAGAAAATGAGCTCTCCTATTGTCCATTCATATTGTCATCAGGCTAATCCATGTGTGCAGTAGCCTTCTAATTAAGAATGTGCAAAAATAATAAAAATAAAGAATGTGCTCTCACTCTGTCCTCACCACCATTTCCCACCTGCTTCCAGTCATTCTGATGACTGATGTTGGGCAAAAATTCTCCAGATTTCTTTTATCTCCACCTAACAATTCATACTGTGGCCTCTATTCTCTTCTAGACTTTCTTTAATAGTCATATGGAAAGTGGCATGGATGGAAAGAGTTTTTTAAAAGATATAAGAATATTATCTACAGTACTTTGATTCAAGGTTTTTTCCTGAACTTGGAATATCTATCACAAAGAGGACAAAACCTTACCAATTTGCTAACTGGTTATCCATCTTGCCAACATGTACATGACTTCAGCCCATACGAGGGACAGTTATATAGATCAAAAATATACAACTCAGGAAAAAAGCAAGTAACCCAAATGAAAATGGGCAAAGAACCTGAACACACTGATCAAGTAACCCAAATGAAAATGGGCAAAGAAGACATACAAATGGGTAACAGGTACATGAAAAGTGCTCAACATTCCCAGTCATCAGGGAAATGCAAATCAAAACCGCAATGAGATATCATCTGATACCTGTAACAATGGCTATTATCAAAAAGACAGGAGATAACAAGTGCTGGCAAGAATGTGGAGGAAAGAGAATCCTTGTGCGCTATTGGTGGGAGTGTAAACTTGTGCAAACACTGTGAAAAACAGTATGGAGATTCCTCAAAAAATTCAGAATAGAACTGCCATGTGATTCAGTAATCCCACCTCTAGGTATTTATCTGAAGGAAATGAAAACCCTAACTCAAAGATATATCTGCACCCCCATGTTCATTGCAGCATTATTTACAATTGCCAAAACATGGAAGCAATCTAAGTGTCCATCAACAGATGAACGGAGGGAAAATTGAATATGCATACAAATTTCTATATACAAATTTCTTCTATATCTATACTAGAATATTATTCAGCCATTAAAAAGAAGGAAGCAGTGACATTTGCAAAAACATGGATAAACCTGGAGGGTATTATGCTAAGTGAAATAAGTCAGGCAGAGAAAGACAAATATTTTTGTTCTCACTTATATGCAAAATCTAGAAAAGCCACAATCATAGAAACAGAGAGTAGAATGATGGTTGCTGGAATAGGGGGTGGGGGAAATAAGGTGACACTGATCAAAGGATACAAACTCCTAGTTATAAGATGAATAAGTTCTGAGGATCTAATGTCCAGCATGGTGATTATAGTTAACAATACTGCATTGTATACTTAAATCTACTAAGAGAGCAAATCTTAAGTGTTCTCACCATACACACACACGCACAAAAGATAATTATGTGAGAGGATAGATGTGTTAACCAAACTTATTGTGATAACATTTCACAATATGTACCACATATCAAATCATCACTCTGTAGACCATAAACTTACTCAGTTGTTTTGGAATCCCAAAACAAAGAGCAGAAGCAAGGAAAAGTTAAAAATCACATAGAAATAGTGGAATAGAAGGCAAAAACAAAAAATGAGGGAGAGCGAGATGTTCATTTTTTGGAGTTCCAGGACCAGCCCCTTCTTTTCTAAGTCCCCGGAGTTACTCCAAAGAAAGGACAAGAGCCATGGGCAAAGAAAAACTTGTTTTCTCAGGTCTCATGCTCACCAATCCCCAAGTCTAATACACACCCCAACTCAGGGCAAAGTGTTTATCTTCAGTGGAAACTCATTTCAGTTTAATTGTTTTTTTTCTCAGCTTTTCCTTCCATAATCAGAGACTGCAATGCCAAGTAGCTCTCAAGCCAAGTCATTTTAATGAGGGAAAGATTTCAAAAAGATTATGGATGGGGTTTTAAATGTCTACCGAAATGCACACAGAAAAGTCTTCATTGTAGGAGGAAATGCTTTAAAAAAGTATCTTTAAATAAATCCTCAATAACAGAGACTTGGCAGGCTCAGGGCTGCTACCCAGCCATCCCTGGGAGAGTGGGCCTTTTATGGATTTCAATCTAAGTGTTCATGCTGACAGGAGCCCCCTAATCTATAGTATTGTTCAGTACTCATGAGAGTCTCATTAATTAGTAGCTGATGAGGTACAAAAGGAGTAAATTTTGTTTCAATTTAATGATGACCTTCATTTTCATTCCATTCCCTTTGTGAAAACCTGGAAATTATATGACTATCCCCAAACAGTAGAGTTTTTAAAAGCTCCTCTAGTCAGACAAATTGGTTTAATTTCTTGCCCCTTTACTGAAAGCAGAGCTTCAGTGAACCTAATGTACTTCTGGAAAAAGAACTGATGGAAGAAAATTTAAGTTTTTGGACTGCTGGGAAAATTTTGGCAGGAGATAGATAGGAAAAAAATGAAAGGTTTTGGTTTGCATTTATGGCAAAGAACAGATCACATAGAAAGTCTGAGGATGACAAAAATAAATTGTTAGTGTCATTAAAATGAAAAACACTTAATTCATCTAGGAGACCTTAAATAACCTAGAGATCAATGCCTGGCACAGATGTGCTTAGTAAATGTTTGTTGAATGAATGAATGAATGAATGAATGAATGAATGAATGAATTCTTTTGATGTCACCTATTCTCAGCCAATACTCATATTTTAAGCTGTAATGTTCCTAAATTCAGTTAAGCAGTGGATTCACTTCATTGTTGGTACTAACAAATGTTGAGCAATTAGTTGTGAAGACAATCCTTGGCCACTCCACGGAGTATAAACTCTTAGCTGCACTCAGGGAATAAGCCAGAAGGTACAGGACAAGATGAACAGGTAGCTACCTGCCTCACCACCACTATGATTTCTCAAATTGCGGATCCCAGGAGCAAGGGTTCTCCATGTAGGCGACTTACTGAAGCTGCTGGAAGCATTTCAGTCCAGGACGTTAATATTAGCTTTTGGATACTGCCATTTTAATGAGGTAAAAAGAGTAGTGTTGCTTTTTTCTTTCTTTCACTTTTTAATGCCAAGTAATCTGTGCAAAAGATACCTCTCAGACTTACATCATCCTTGACTCCATGTCCTTGGATGGAATATGGCTGAGATGGGTTGAGCATATCCACATCACATACTGCTAAAAAGTCTTTCAAAACTGAAAATTAAATAATTTGAAAGTGAAGTCAAGCTGCCCTATCTTTCATATGACCCCTAATTTCCTTTGTACACACACATATACACACACACACACATTCTTATCTACAAGACTACTCATTGAATGAATGAGTGAATGGTTGCCATAATGAATTACAACTAGGCATGGAGTTCACATCATTGACTGTACTTACAAACCAAATATTTCTAGAGCGAGATTGTACCTGGGGGCGAAGTGATCTGTTCAGAACAAGATATGACTCTTAAAAATGTTATGAATGCTGGATTTCAAGCACCAAAGATATGAGTCTTCCCAGCATTCCAGCTGAGAGAATCAAAAGTGCTCACAACCCAGATGGGTCAAACTCTCAGGCCATCTTGAGGCTGTGTTGTCTCCTCTTTACTGTGGGACAGAGGAAAAAATGGGGAGGCCATGGTGGTATTCTAGTCTTTTCTGGACAATGAAAACCATAACTCTAATTTCCTCTCATCTCCAAGGCCATTTCTCATCTCTCTTAATAATGGATCCAGAATCATTGCAAGGAATCTCAGGGCAGATTACTCTTTGACCTATTTATCTTTCAATCATGGAAGCTGTCCAAGATTCTACTCATGTCCCCATTTTCCCTTTTAAGACCAGCTTAGCACACACACACACACACACACACACACACACACACACACATGGCCTCGTGGGTGGATTTAAGAAAAAGTATCTTTTCCTACTGCCTGGCTCAGGGCTCAGTTCAAAAGTTAGAGAGGCATCCACATTAACAAGTAAGCAACAGCAAAAAAAAAAAAAAAAAAAAAAAGCAAACAATCCAATTTAAAAATGGGCAGAGAATCTGAATAAATCTTTTTTTCCAAAGAAGATAAACAAATGGGCAACAGGCACGTGAAAAGGTACTCAACATCACCAGTCATCACGGATATACAAATCAGAATCACAATGAGATATCACCTCACACCTGTCAAAATGGCTATTATCTAAAAGACAAGAAATAACAAGTGTTGGTAAGGACATGGAGAAAAGGGAATACTTGTACACTGTTGGGGGGAATGCAAATTTATGCAATGACTATACAAAACAATATGGAGATTCCTCAAAAAATTAAGATAGAACTTTCATATGACCAGCAATCTCATTTCCAGGTATTTATCTGAAGGAAATGAAAACATGAACTCAAAAAGATACCCTGCAACCCCCATGTTCATTGCATTATTTGCAAGAGCCAAAACATGGAAGCAATCTAAGTGGACACACAGCAGATGAATGGCTAGAGAAAATGGAATATTATTCAGCCCTAAATAAAGAAGGATATCTGGGTATTTGTGATAACATAGAAGGACCTTGAGAGCATCATGCTAAGTGAAATATGTCAGACAGAGAAAGAAAAATACTAGATGATCTCCCTTACATGTGAAATCTAAAAGCAAGCAATAACAACAATACAGACCCATTATTTGCCAGGGGCAGGGGATGAGTAGGGCAAAATGGGTGAAGGGCATCAAAAGACACAAACTTCCAGTTATAAGATAAGTAAGTCATGGGATGTAATATACCATATAGTGACTGTAGTTAAAATTACTGTACTGCATATCTGCTAAGAGAATAGATCTTGAAAGTTCTCATTACAAGAAAATTTTGTAACTATATGTGGTGATGAATTTTAACTACACATTGTCATCATTTTGCAATATATAAAAATACTGAATCATTAGGTTGTATACTTGAAGCTAATATACTGTCATAATATCAATTTTGTCTCAATAAAAATAATAAACATCACTGGGAAGAGTAAGAGAAATCTATAGTCATTCACACTCTAGTACAAATTACCAAAATCCTATTGCTTTCCTCCTTTATGTCTATCTGAAATGTCTTTATACTTTCCTCCTGTATGTTTCTCATGGATAAGCTCTCAGTAGCTATAATCAGGAACCAGAATCTTGTAGAGACTATTTATACAGTATAAAGCCTATACACAGTAAGTTTAACAGAAAGATTATTAAAACTGTAGGAAATAAAAAAACAAAATAAACATATATTATGCTTTTATAGATTCTTTTGCATTTTTTCATTTAATCTTCACACAACTCTTCAAGGTAGTATTGTCACCATCCATCCTATTTTATAATGAGAGAAAGAAATTAAAAATCTTGCTTAATAAGGAGATCTGGACTTTGAAACCTAGATAGAAAAATCACAAAGCTAAGTGTCGTTTACAATGCTGAGGCATCTCTGGGAAAGATACCTGAGATATCTTGGCATCCCTGTTTGTGTGTTTTAAGGCATTTGTTACCATTACATGACAAAATTTGGGAAGTAGCAGAGGTAATTAAGGAAGTCCAGATACAAGAAAATAAGAAAACTAAAAGTGTTTTCAAATGGAAGCAAATCCTTTCACCTTCCCCTTGTTACTTTCTTTTAAGTCTTCCACATCAAGGGAAGTCTAGCTTCATGCCCCTTCCTTCATCCAGAACATTTTAACTGCTTCTTCAGTTCAGGGTTAAACTGTCTCAAAGTTATCCATCATTGACCAGGGTGGAGTTACGTGCTTTCCTTATATAGCAACACCAGGCTGTTCAGAATTGGTGGGTCTACAAGCTAGAGGATGTCCAGCTCTATCCTGCGCTCCTCTTTATCAGACAGGGTCTACCTTAAGCATATCAAGGTGCCCTACAAGGTCCTAGGAATAGGTATTCCAAAGAGCAAAGTTATTAATGTCTCACAAAGTCCTCTATAGCACTACAAAGTAGTATTCTCTTTAATATTTTCAAATGCAAAAACTGGATAGGTTAAGTAATTTTCCCAAGGTCGCACAGCTACTAACTGATAGGACAGGGATTTATACCCATGCATCAGGGCTCAGGGTGTGGGTTCTTAATTAAGCACTACCAAAAACTGCTTCACAAGAGACTTGTCAGAACCTGGGTGCATTTATCCTAGGTAATCTAAGACATGGTGGTAAATGACCATCTTCTACTTGAACAGGATGGGGAAGTAAATGCAGAACTAAGGCTAACCGGTAGGAGTTCAAAGAAGTATAACTTTCAACTTTCTAAACACAGATATGTCTGCACAGATTGGCATGTCTATGACTTCCTATAACTTGTCTTTTAAAATGAGACTTCTTGGGACGCCTGGGTGGCTCAGTGGTTGAGCGTCTGCCTTTGGCTCTTGGCGTGATCTCAGGATCAGTGATTGAGTCCCACTTTGGGCTCCTTGCAGGGACCTGCTTCTCCCTCTGCCAATGTCTCTGCCTCTCTCTGTGTGTGTTCTCATGAATGAATAAATAAAATCTTTAAAAAATAAAAATAAAAATAAAATGAGACTTCTTTTTCCAATGAAAATTACTTTGAGTAATTTTATTAGTCTCAGCTATAAAAACTCAGCTCAAAATAGCATAATCAAAAAAAAAAGAAAGAAAGAAAGAAAAAAGAAAAAGAAACTGAGGCAGTTTCCCAGAACTAAAAGGTAATCAGAAAGTGTAAGGGTGACTTTATGGAGGAAGTGACCTTTACTTGCATTTTGGTAATGTGTAGGAGTTTCCCAGGAGAAGGATAGGATAAGATAGGCTTTCTATATTTGAGATACTGTTCCATACAACTTGAGCATATTGGAGCATGTGGAGAAGCATAGAAATGAGGACAGATATCTGATCCACTAAAAGCCATATTGCTTATTGACCAATTTGTGGAATGGCTAATTTACTAAAAAATCAATTTACCAAACATTCAAATCATAATTTACCAAGTTTATTGATTTGCAAAAAGAAAGAAAGAAAGAAAGAAAGAAAGAAAGAAAGAAGAAAGAAAGAAAGAAAGAAGCCTTTTTGACTACTTATATAAGGTTTACAGCAATTTGTATTGGATCAGTAGCCTTGGCTAACTAGCTTTTATGTTGTTTTCAGAACAGCATTCTAAGGAATATTCAGTTTGTTAACACCTAAGGTCATATTTGGAGGTGGGAGTTATATCCTTAGGACTATATTTAATATTCAGAAAAGTCTATTTTAATCAATGACCAAATGTCAGTGTTTCATATGGGAATTCTTTCAGTTTTTACTGATTTCTTTCAACCTTTTCTCACTTTCCTGAGCATTTGCCACATCTTACCTGACCTTACTAGATACATTTCTCTTTGGAAAAAGTTTTCATCTCTCTGCTCAGACTTCATTGTTCTAATACTTTAGACCTGTACCCTTAGATGTGCAAGCCACCAGCCACATGTGGCTCCCTAACTTCAAATTAACTAAAATTAAGTAAGTTAAAATTTTAGTTCTTCAGTCATACAAAAGCCACATTCCAAGCAATCAACATCAAGCCACATGTGGCTAAGTGGCTACCATATTGAACAGCACAGATAAGGGATACTTTCATTATCACAGAAAGTTCTGAACCTATCTAATGTGTTGTGACCCTACCTTTTCTCTAGGATTCTTTGATTCCCTCAGCTCTGTACCCCACAGAAACTAATGAGCTAGACTCATTCCTGCCCCTGGTTTCAACTCCTCCTGGGAAGGAAGGGAATTTAGAAAGTAAGCTCACAGTTGATCATTTCTATTTTGTACTTTTAGCCTAGAAATAGGATGAGTTGTTACAATAATTTAAGGGTCCCTGTGTGAAATTTTCTGGGGAATTATCTTCCTCAAATAAATGCAAATACATTTTGTCCGATTCTACAATGTTTTCCTTCCTCAAACCCCACTGTCCCCAGAAAAAGAGGGAGGGTAGAAGGAAGAGAGGGAGGGAGGAAGAGAGGAAAAGAGAGTGGAGAGGGAAAGGGTGGAAGAGAGAGAGGGATCCTCTTGTCAGCAAACTCCTTACTGAAAATATTAATTCCACTAAAAGCATCAAAAGAGCTTTTTTCCCCTTAGAATGAAAAAAATACAGCTGTATAGCAAAATGGAAGGCTTGAATGAACATTTCAAGTCCTACCTGTCACAAGCCATTAGTTGAATTGCCTACAGAAATCCCTTGACAAATATAAGTGCTGTTTTTATGTTAGAGAGCTTCATAATGTTGGCCACAAGAAGAAATTTCTCCACAAAAGCTCTTTCTGTTTAATAAAGTGATTTGTTCCAGTAACAGTGATAATAAAAATGCTGAATTGAAACAGGATTGTTCAATGAAGACCTGAATCCAATTTGCTGGACTAGTATGATTACACTTTTATCTCTATGTTTACTCATTTGTAGAATTGCTACCAGTCTTTTGATAAGCAATTAATAGGATTAATGGTTTTCAGGACTTAAAGGCAGTAAGAAGGAACAGAACCCATCCTATGTGGCCTGGCAGCTATGTGCTGGCATCTTTTAAGGCTGTGCACCTTGCTGGCTGGGTGCTACAGAATGATAGGTTGATTGCCTTGCCTTGTCTTTTAAAATGAGACTTCTCTTTCCAATGAAAATTACTTTGGATAACTTTATCTATGGTATTTTATGTTCCTCCACACTGTAAGTTCCTCAGGCGGTGATGGTAAGCCTTATGCCCAAGGAAAATAGGTAAAGATTAGAGTAACAGTGACAATTTTCTAAAATTTAACTTTTGAAGTGATCTATCTCCCCCTTCTAATCCTACATTAAAATTTTTATTACCACTATTGGTAGCTTTAATAATAAAATTCAAAAATTTTTACAAATCATTAATTCATTGCCTGAAAATTTTTGAGGGCTTAGATATAACATATTAAGTTATTTTGGTGATAGTTTACATATGCTTAATAGTTCAACATTGCTTTTGACATGGTGTCATCTTTTTATTTTTTTTAGGATTGTTTTTAAATTTTTTTATTGGAGTTCAATTTGCCAACATATAGTATAAACACCCAGTGCTCATCCCATCAAGTGCCCCCCTCGGTGCCCATCACCCAGTCACCCCCACCCCCCACGCACCTCCCTTTCCACCACCCCTTGTTCGTTTCCCAGAGTTAGGAGTCTTTATGTTCTGTGTCCCTTTCTGATATTCCCCACACATTTCTTCTCCCTTCCCTTATATTGCCTTTCACTATTATTCATATTCCCCAAATGAATGAGAACATACACTGTTTGTCCTTCTCCGACTGACTTACTTCACTCAGCATAATACCCTCCAGTTCCATCCACGTCGAAGCAAATGGTGGGTATTTGTCATTTCTAGTGGCTGAGTAATATTCCATTGTATACATATAGACATGGTGCCGTCTTAAATGCTCAAATGGACTAGTATAATAATTTGATACACAAAGTAAGGCTTATTAAATACATCTTTTGTGAAGATGTTTGTTTGTTAGGGCTTGGTTGGTTTTCTTTTTATAACAGATCAAGAAACTACTAAAAATATATCTAATAATGACAGAAATCAGTCTTTATCAGTTACCAAAATATTTTTTATTGAACTATATTTGACATGTAACATTATGTAAATTTAAAGTATAAAACACACTGATTCAATACATTTATATATTACAATATGATTGTCATTGTAGCATTAGCTAGCACTTCTATCACTTCACATAATTATCATAAATGCCCATTGATGGACAAATGGATAAAGAAGATGCAAGATAGACAGATGATTGATAGATAAACAGATATAATGGAATATTATTCAGCCATGAGAAAGCTACCAGAATATCTTAAGAATAGATAATTAATTTTTAGCAGACACTAGTGTCTTTGCCTGATTTCTTAGTAAATACAGCGTAAAGTAAATCTTAGTGTTAATGATTTAGAGAGTTTACAATCCCAGGGAAGCAAGGGTGAGGTTAAAAAAAATGAAGTTAAGGAAAGGGGGAAGGCATATATAAGGTAATATGTTACCAAGAATCACTGTGGTTTAGACCAGCTATGAGGAGGACACAGAGAATCACTATATCTTAGAAGTCTGTCAGAAGAAAGAAGGACAAGCAAATGTCCACACTGATTCCTTTCTAACTCCTATCTTTCATTAATGAAGGTTCTGTCACTGTGGCGTTAACAATCCAAAGCTTCTCACTTGTGTTGTATGGTCCCTCAAAGGAGTCACTGGGGAATCCAGAGACCTCTGAGTCTTGTTAGATTAAAATATGGTGACTTACCTGCTGCATGTTTCTATGGAATCAGTGAAAACTATGTATGGTGGAGCCCAGTGCTCATCCACATGGGAAGCTAAAACAAAACCAGGCATTAGAAGATGAGTATGTGGCACCAGAGCTTTACACTCACAGAAGCATGTCAGCTGTCACTGGGAGTTGATTCAGCTGGAAAGCAGGGAAACACTCAAGGATTGGGGGGTTAGACACAGGCAGATGTGACAGAGCTGATCTGGAGTAATGCATAAACTGAGTGTAGTACAACTGTCAAGTTAAATATGTTCTAAAGAGCTATTTCCACAATGAAGATGAACATCTACCCCAGGTCTTGATCAAGTGTAAAAATTGTCAGACTATTTGTTTTACCTTCCAAAATGGCATCTCTTAAACAACCCTCTGCATTATGTAGAGTGTTTACATCATTGTAGCTGGAGTTTGCCTGCTATCACCTCAAATATGTGATCCATATAGTCAAGATACCCTCCCAAGATGTAAAATGGTATAACCACTGTGGAAAACAATATGGAGGTTCCTCAACAAATTAAAAACAAAAATACATATGATTCAATAATTCCACTACTGAATAACCATCCAAATAAAATATAAATACTAATTAGAAAAATTATATGCACCCCTAGATTTATTGCAGCATTATTTACAATAGCCAAGATATGGAAGCAATATAATAGATGTTGCTAGATGAATGGACAGGGAAAATGTGATATATATATATATACATGAGGGAATAATACTCAGCAAAAGAAAGGATGAGATCGTGCCATTTGCAACAGCATGGATTGACTAGAGAGTATTATGTTAAGTGAAATTAGACTAAGAAAAATACCATATGATTTCATTCATATACGGAATATTAAAAATGAATAAACAAACAAAAAGGAGAAATTAATCTATAAATACAGAGAACAAACTGATAACTGCCAAAGGGGAAGAGGCTATTAGACAAGAGTGGTGAAGGCGAGTGGGAGATAACAGGCTTTCAGTTATGGAATGAATAAGTCATGAGAATAAAAGGCACAGCATAAGGAAAATCGTCAATGAAACTGTAATAGCATTGTATGGTGACAGATGGTAGCTACACTTGTGGTGAGCACAGCATAACATACAGAAAAGTTGAATCACTGTAATGTATACCTGAAACTTATATAACAATATGTATCAACTGTACTCAAATTAAAAAAAAATTAAGACATCCTCCCAAGACAAAAACAGGAATGGCTGAATTACTCAACTATGACTTCAGGGCCTTGTATGTGATAGAAACTATTTTGAATGAATGAAAGAGTGAATGGTCAGGTAATCAGCCCAAGGTATCTGCCTGTCTAGCCCTACTCTCATCCCAGTTCTGCCTGGTTTTACTGAATACAACCAGGCACTGAAAATGTAATTTCACCTTAAAAAGATATTCTGGGGGATCCCTGGGTGGCGCAGCGGTTTGGCGCCTGCCTTTGGCCCAGGGCGTGATCCTGGAGACCCGGGATCGAATCCCACGTCGGGCTCCCGGTGCATGGAGCCTGCTTCTCCCTCTGCCTGTGTCTCTGCCTCTCTCTCTCTCTCTGTGTGACTATCATAAAAAAATAAAATAAAAAAATAAAAAAAATTCCGGAGCCTAACAGTAGCATTTCCATTCTCACATTTTAGTTGAGATAGGGTCAAATATTTTCCACTAGCCTTGAGTTTCCTCCCTGGTCACTTAGCAAGTTGCTTCTTTAATCGCCACATCTTGATTAGTATTTGGTATCAGAATATTAATAAGAAAATATCATTAATATGTTATATAATCCGTCACAGTGCCATGAATCTGATTTTCCTCAGCCACTCAACAATTGCAAAACACTTTCTTTTGCAATGTTGTAAAGGATATGTTCTCAGAGTCTTCTTAAGCAGGTAAAGTTCTTTATTCCAGCATAGATAGTGACCATAGCCTTCCATTCAACATAATAGTGTCTGAAAATCTTACTTTATGAGTAACAGAGAATTCAAATGGACCAGAAATCCACTTTTTTTACATGCAGCTAGCTTTCACTTTGCACAGTAATATGAGACCATAAAAAAGACCTTACTAGCTGAAAGCATGCAAAGCAATCTCAATACAACAAAAAATCATGATGGTCCTACAGTATATAAAAATGTTGCCTAAATGTTCAAAATTCTCTTACTATAAGTTATAAATTCTAATAAAATTGAAATACTAAAACTAGTATTTATTTAGTACCGTTGACCCTTGAACAACATAGATTTGAACTACACGAGTCTACTTATACGAGGATTTTTTAAAAATAATACATAACTGTATATGTATTCTCCTTGTTTGTGATTTTCTTAATAACATTTTCTTTTCTCTTACTGACTTCATTGTGAGAATATAGTATGTAATACATATAACACAAAATATGTGTTAATCAGCTATTCATATATTATGAATAAGGCTTCCAGTCAATAGTAGGCTGTTAGTAGTTAAGTTTGGAGGGGAGTCAAAAGTTATAGGCAGATTTTTGAGTTTGTGGGAGTCTATACCCCTAACCCTCACACTGTTTAAGAGTCAACTGTACACTGTAATTTAAATCATCAGGAACACTAATGCTTTACTCCTTTGTAAAACAAAAATCTTACTAAGAATGGGTTAGCAGTACTTGCCTCCTTCTCATATATAAGTGAGCATCATTTCTATGCAAATAAAAATAACTGAAAAATCATAAATAAATAATAAAAAATAAATAAATAATAAATATGCAAACAAATAAAGAAATGATACGTTCTAAATAACTGATAAATTGTCATATTCCCCTCTAAGTATAGATCAGCTTCCAATCTTTTGTCCTTTTGATATCAATGACATGAATTATCTCTGAGAGTTCCTTTAATTTGACATTTTTTGCCAATTTCAGTTCATCCAGTACTTGCTCATCCTTTTTATTACAACCACTTTCCTCATTTATTTTGGTGAGTTTCCCTTCACTAAGTCCTCTGACTGCATGTTCGAGAGCTCTTCCTTAAGGACTGTGTCAACATTCTCTATCAGTTATTTCTTCTATAACCCCATTTAAGTTTGATTTGACTTTCACTTCCAGGATTATCACTTTTCATTTTTTTGCTGCAATTTCATCTTTCTTGGTCAATTCCCTTTGTTCTATTGTCCATTTCTATAAAATGCCACTTAGCCTTTTCGGTCTCCCAGATCCATCATGCATCTACCCTTCAACTTGTCTCTGGCACTCAGCATGATGCCTGATACATAGTGAGTATGCAATAAATAGTGAAAATTTAAAAAAAAAAAGAACAGGTAGGCAACACAACAAGTACTTTGTAGTCTGTGCATGAGCTGAATAACAGATGTTCAATAACCAATCAGTGACAGAGTTTGAAAACAGTGATGATTGGTCATTGATCATAACACATGCATCATTTACATAGTGATTTATAGACTAAAGAGCTAGCACTGAAGTTTATATTTTATGCAATTATTCACAGTTAATATACCATGGTAACTAAAATTTGAACCACATTGTTGGGTACTGTTATTGTTTATGTAAACCAAGTAACTGAAATATACTCATATCAGAGCCTTGTAAAGTGATGACTGCCTATATTTGATATCCATGCCTTCTGGAATTGGTAAGAGAACCTAGCTAAACACAAGATGTGACCATCTAATCCAAGAAATACCCAAAGGACGAAAGAATGTATGTGATTTTTTTTATACACACGTGTGTGTGTGTGTGTGTGTGTGTGTGTGTACACCCATTAGGGACTGTGCCTAAACTCACGGAGTACAGTGGTTAAGTGTATATGTTTTGAAATCTGACAGAACTGAGTTCAAATGTTACAATCTCTCACAAACTCAATTTCCTCACATGTTTAAAACTTTATCTCAAAAAATTATTTTGGGGATTAAGTGAAATAATACATGTAGTACTTTTAATTCAGTGCCTGGCTCACAATAAGAGTACTTATCATTAACACCATAAATAGAAGTAATGATGGTGGTCATCACTGTTGGGTCATGGTTGTATGCTAAAAAAATAATGAAACACGGAACTTTAAACAAGAATAGACCTAGAGTACTGAATTAGAAAAACTTGAGTTTTCCAGAAGGTTATTACAGTATAATTTTATAATGAACTCATAGAAAATTTACTCTGAAAATCCAGAACTTTAAATAGGTTAAAATGCCTCCAATTTAGGAAAAAATGAGCAAATAAGCTTTGACATACATCCATGCCAAGTAATGATGCCAGAAAAGCATTTATGTCTCCATTGTGAACTTTATCCAACATCCATTTACCAGTTCCCGGTTTGCAAATCCAATTGCTGTAGGATAGGGATTTGAACAGCAAAATTGGCAATATTTTAAGCTTGTAAATTGGAGCTGCCAGGATGATAGCACAATTGTAGAAAGAGTATGCCTTGCCCATTTCAAGAGCTTACTGTGAATTTACCTTTGAGTAAAGTGACTTTCATTAACCATCTCAATGTCATACACATTTGGGAAATTTGAAGGGACCATATCCTAATTAGACAGGTTAAATTTACTTAGATTAAATTACAAAAAATGACTAGCATTATTCAAACAATTGAAAAGTCTTTGACTTTTACAGCTTTGTTTCCTACAGTATGTTCTGGTGGAACATCAGCATTTATTGTGATATAGTTTGTATTCCTCATAAAAAGGGGGGAGAAGTTCATAGTCATAAATCTGGAGACTAATAGGGAAGATTAGCATTCAAAAGACTGAGAGCCCCTACAGTTAAAAAAAACTTTAAGTTACTCACATTTCCCAAATATATTGACCCTAAAACACTTCTTTAAAAATGTTGCTTTCTTACAGAACACAGCATCTCATGTAACAATTTTAAAAAGCTCAAAACTGGGATCCACACCATTTTTTTATTCTTTTAAAGATTTTATTTATTTATTCATGAGAGACAGAGAAAGAGAGAGAGAGAGAGAGAGAGAGAGAGAGAGAGAGATGCAGAGGGAGAAGCAGGCTCCACGCAGGGAGCCCGACAGGATCAGGCCCTGAGCTGAAGGTGGCACTAAACCGCTGAGCCACCCGGGCTGCCCAAGGGATCCACACCATTATATGATTTATATCTTGAGACACTGAAGAGATTTTAATAGTATTTCTGCACCATATCCTTGAGCATCTGCACATTTTGGACATAAAATTCAGGTAGCTTTCAGCAACAATTCACAAATTTACCTAAAGTGGTTTATTCCTATACAAGTTCCCCTTTCACTCCATTCCATTCCATTGTCTGAAATGGACCATGATATATTCCTTAAGAACTACTTTTCTTATTGGACAGAGTTTCTTGCCCAGTCATTTTAAATGGTTCTCTAATTCAGTTCATCAACAAGAAAAGAATTTCCAACTCCTATTTATGTTGAGAAGAACACAAAAGATATAAATGCTCTGGTACTTGGACTCAAGAGCCTTACAATTAAGCAGGAAAGGGAAAACTAACATTGTAAAGCATTTAACTCCAGAAGTTTTTAAATAGGGTAAAATAACACACAAGCTAAGAAACCTGGAGAAGTCTTTGTGGTGGAGATGGACTTGATCGTTTGAATAGGATGTAAGAAAGTGTGATGGGGGAGAAGGGAGAAGATTTCAGAAAAGAGGAAGGAATGACCACAGTAAAATGGCAGGAAGAAGTAGCTGGAGTCAAAAGATGTGGGGGAAAACATAGGCATAGTAGTCTTCCTGGAGTAGAGCATTCATGGTGTATGTGGAAAGAAATAAGATAGGATGAAAATAATGGGCTCCATGCAATGGAAGATTCTGATCACCAGATTAAAAATCTGGACATGTTTTGCTAAGCAGAAGAAAGACATGGTCATAAGAACAAACTCAAAAGTTTGAACCTGGTCAAAAAATAACCAAATGAATGTTCTAGAGAGATTAGTCTTTCAACTCACATGGAGAGGTTGAAGAGAAAAGAGAAAGAAACCAAAGGCCTGGATTGAAAATTTAATACTGTTGAAATAAACCATAGAGTAAAACTCTCAACAAGTGGGAATTTTAAAGAAGAAACTGTGAATCCACAAATTTAAAGGCACAAATGACAAGATTTGGTGCTAGAAAAGGATAGATTTCAACACAGCTTCAAAGCTTCTAGTGGAGGAACGTGAGTAACTCTACAAACTAAGTTTTGGAGAAAGAAGATGAATATTTACTAAATAGGAAATGAAAAAGCATCTTTTTGTTGCTCTCTAGTCTTCCATAATTTAACCTCATTTTATACATCCTACATCATTTTCCACTACGTAGTCATCAATTCAACAATTATTTTATAAGCATCTTTTTGTATGTTTGGCAATATTCTAGGCACTGGGGGGAAAGGATGTGGATGGCGTGGTTTGAGGCAAAGGGTGGAGATTGATGATAGATGTGCAAATAAATAATTAAAGAATGTGAAATTTCTCAATATTCCTTATTTGCAGTTTCAAGGGGATAGGTATTAATATTTATTGAGTTCCTACTTGGCATCAGACGTTTTAGATTCATCCAAATGAATTTCTACATCAATACAAAGAAGTAAATATTGCTATTCCCATTTTTCTTGATCAAAATCATCACCTATGATCTTCTGACTATATAGAACCACTGAAGACACCAACACTTTGAAAACCCCCTGGAAAATATTACTTCTTCTCTAGATACAACTACCAGGTACTCCTGGATGGATGGCAAAGATCTTTCATTATAAAAACAAGATCTGTCAAGGTGCTACAAGCATTCAAATATTCTACCAAGATGAACTAACTAGATTTCCAGGATTTTAGATGCATGATTTTTTTTCACATTTTAACATATTGAAGAGGTATCCTATTTTTCTGTTAAAGAAGGATTCCTTTCATCCATCCAGGGGTCCTTGGTATCTGTGTCAAGATAAGCAATGATTTGTTTCATGGGAACTGTTATTTTTGCTACCTTTTTTGTGATGTTTTCCCATCATGGAGACTCCAATTCACATCCAAATGAATTGTCTCTAATGATTTTTTGAGAAGCAACCATAAAATTGCATTAGAGAATTTAGTTTCCAACCCACATTTTATTACATTTACTTTATTAAATATAAGCAAGAAAATGTTTCCTTAACAAGCAAGAATCATTCTACAAGTATTAGACATTATTTTAGAAAAAAATATTATAATTATTGTGTCATCAGGGTGGTTTTTTGTTGGTTTTAAAAAATGTTCTTGGGGTGTCTGGGCGGCTCAGTCAGTTAGGCACTTGCCTTCAGCTCAGGTCAGGATCCCAGGGTCCTGGGATTGAGTTCTGAATCAGGCTCCCTGCTCAGCAGAGAGCCTACTTCTCCCCTCTCCCTCTGCTACCCCCCTGCCTCTGCTTGTGTCTGTCTCTCTCTCAAATAAATAAAAAATCTTTTAAAAAAACAATAAATGTATTTCTTTACTATGGTTTGCTCACAAAATTGGTGAAAAGGTAGACTTCTGTATTTAAATCTTGCTCCATACATAAAATTAGGAACTGTGGCCAAAATGAATTTAACCCCAAAAGTTTATTTTCTTTTTTTTTAAGATTTTATTTATTATTTATTCATGAGAGACACACAGAGAGAGAGGCAGAGACACAGGCAGAGGGAGAAGCAGGCTCCATGCAGGGAGCCCGATGTGGCACTCGATCCCAGGACTCCAGGATCACCCCCTGAGCCAAAGGCAGACGCTCAACTGCTGAGCCACCCAGGCATCCCCTAATCCCAAATGTTTCATTTCAAAAAAGCGAGAAATGAATATTAGCAATTCTCCACTCTGGGAAGTGTCAAATTTTAATGAGCCTAACAGTGGAGAGGCAGCTTGATGCATCTACATTTTACTATACAGGTAGCCAACTCAGCTTTTTAGGTTTTGTCACACTGCCAGCATTTTTGCTTGGCATGACTTCAAGGGCTTTATGTGTCCAATCCAAGGCAGCCCCCTTCAGGATACATGAGCCAAGCTAACTGCATGCAAACCAGGCCGGGTCTTGGAATCAGTTTATACAGGCATGTTGTCAGAGAAAGATGTTTATGTGTGTGAGAGCCTTAAAGGACTGAATAGAAAGATCAGAAGCAAGGTTAAACAGAATGGGGCTGGGAAGAATTCCACATGTCCTTAGAGGGCAGGCAGAGGATAAAAGAAGGTACAGTAGGGAGGCAAAAACAGAAGTGCATTCTTCACAGTCTGGCTGGCAAGCCCCGCAACAGTGCCATTCTTCAAACAAAACCTCCCTTGGACTCAGATCCTACACTGGTCATGCCAGCTCTATTGATTTACACAAAACCTTCAAGACTTTGATCAGCTACCAAAATCCAAACATTTTAAGCGATGCCCCAAAGAAGCTTGTTTAAAAAACAGTTGATGTAAGGGTTTAAAACAGTCCATTAACAATCTCATGTAGAAACATATATACATATATGCCTACTCATGCATGTTTCTTTGCAAAAGAACATTTTTAGAGTCTATTAACAATGCCATGTACTTATTAAACATGTTCACTTTGAATCCAAGGAAATGCTCTTTATTTGCAAATTTAAAGTTGAAAAGAAAAAATTAAACACTTCTTTCACTGAACTTCACACTTATTCCCACCCAAAAAGGTAAAATGGACATCATATTCTACTCACCCATCATATGCGAAAGGGTGATTTGTACTTGTGTCTATTCAGACCGTAAATTTTTTCACAGTGTATGTTTTTAGAATATGAATTCATCACATAATTTTAGAGCTCTAAAATATCCAAAATGATCATTTCTATCTCTTTGTTTCTTATTGAGTGCCCCAGTGTTGGCCAATCTGATAAATACCCTGTACATTATTACAAGAAAATCGCTGCTAGAAATCATGCCCCACCACACATATTAAATGCCAGCCTTTATGGACCCTGAGGTCTTGCTCAACCTGAAAAATTGATTCAGTGAGCTAGCTGGAGAGAGCAGCTGGCAAGATCTCTAACTATGAAATAGGCAGCCAGGAGGTTTAATGGTGTGGCTCCTGTACTTTAAAGAAATTACTAAATAATATTTGTCTGCCTTGAGTCATTTGGATTCTATTTATGGACCTGATCAGTGTAAAGAGTTCTATTTTGTAATAAAAAATCATTTCATCCATTCTAAAAGAATAATAGTACCTTAGCTCCAAACTACTCCTTAAAAAACATGCATACACACATACATTGGCTCACTGGTCCAAGTTTTCCTAACAAAGTTACTATGAATAAACTGGCTTATGACAGGATATGATAGTAAGCAAATGTGGTCAGATGACTTTCAGCTAAGGCTTCCTCCAGCTGGAAAGTCAAACAGCAGGAGAGCAACTTCCTAAGTTAGAGTGATGCACTAGCCTGAGAAGGCAGGGCAAGGGGCAGCAGGATTTCAGTTCCTTTGTCCTCAAAAGAAAGATTACAAATACTGTTCTATCTCAGTGACTTCCAGCCCTTATGTTCTAGTTGATCCCAAGTCTTATGTGTTCTATGCTGAAGCTCAGGGTTACAGAGGCACCAAGAAATGTTAAAATAGATGCCATCCCTGGGCTGCAAATAATACAGGCCTTTCCTAGCTCTTTACTGAATAAACTGCTTCCAGAAATAGCCAAATCCTCTCTGAAACCCACAAGCAGAGAAGTACCCTCCAGACTAATAAACACTAACAAAGACTCAGCCAGGGTCTCCCCTCTGTCAGTTCAGGTTTCTGACCTGATTTGCCAGTATGACTCCCTCTCCTCTTCACTCTCCTCCTCCAGCTGAGCAAACTTCTTCAAAGCCCCCTTCCTTGAGTTCTGTACCTTCTTATGCTATTACCCATGCTCAGGAGAGCATTAGAGTATACAATCTCCCCCCACCCCCCTTCATTGTAGTGTATACAAAGCCTTCCTCCACTAATTTTTTTTTATGATAGTCACACAGAGAGAGAGAGAGAGAGGCAGAGACATAGGCAGAGGGAGAAGCAGGCTCCATGCACCGGGAGCCCGACGTGGGATTCGATCCCGGGTCTCCAGGATCGCGCCCTGGGCCAAAGGCAGGCGCTAAACCGCTGCGCCACCCAGGGATCCCTTCCTCCACTAAATTTAACTGAAGTGTTGTATATGTCTATTTAATCAGCAACATATGCAAGCCCTCTTAAAATTATAAAGACAAAGAAATCCAGAGAAATCCACTTGTTTTAAAAAAGCAGTGCTGTAGAGTGGTTAAAAGTTGTCATTTATGGGGGCACCTGGATGGCTCAATCTGATGAGTATCTGACTCTTGATTTCAGCTCAGGTCATGATCTTGGGGTCATGGGATTGAGCCCTGAATCAGAGTCCATGCTCAACAGGGAGTCTGCTTCTCTCCCTCCCACTCTCCCTCTCCCTCTGCCCCTCTTTCGCTTCTGCTTTCTCTCTCTAAAATAAAATAAATCTTTAAAAAAAAAGTGCCACTTCTAGAGTCAGGCAAACTTGGGTATATAGGCAAGCACGGCTCTATCAGGTAGGCAGCACCTGGCAAGTACTGCATCTAATCAAGCTTTGTATTTTCATCTATAAAATGTGAAGGAAATACTTCACAGGAAGTACTTCACAGGATTGTGACAGATTAAATGTTGTGTGTGAAAAAGAGTCTAGAACTTACATCCACACAAAAGCCTGTACACAGATGTTTAAAGTAGCTCTTTTCACAACTGCCAAAATTTGGAAGCAACCAAGATATCTCTCAGTATGTGAATGGATAAACTGTGCCACACCCAGACAATGAAATATCATTCAATATTAAAAAGAAATTATCTATCAAGCCATGCAAAGACAAGGAGAAATCTTAATTGCGCGTTACTAAGCAAAAGAAGCCAATCTACCATTGACCCTTGAACAACGCAGGAGTAGGGAGGTGTGCCAACATCCTGTACAGTTGAAAGTCTGTGCATAACTTGTGATTCCCAAAAAACTTAACTACTAATAGCCTCCTGTTGACCAGAAATCTTACTAATAACAAAAATGGTCAATTAACACATGTTTTATATATTATATGAATATAATAAAGTAAGCTGGAAAAAAGAAAATGTTATTAAGAAATTCATAAGGAAGAGAAAATGTATTTATAGTATACTGTAACATATCAGAAAAAAGTCCACATATAAGTAGACTTGCTAGTTGTTCAGGAGTCAACTGTATACGACATTCTGTAAAAGGCATGGAGATAAAAAAGTCGGTGGTTTCCAGGGATTGGAGTCAGGGCCAGGGATGATTAAGTGAAGCACAGAGGATTTTTAGGCACTGAAAATACTCTGAATGATGCTATAATGATGAATGGATGTCATTATATATTTGTCCAAACCCACAGAATGTACAACACCAAGAGTGAACCCTAAGGTAAACTATGGACTTCGGGTGATTATCATGTGTTGATTTAGGTTCATCAGTTGTATCAAATGTACCACTCTGGTGGGGAATGTTGATAATGGGGGAAACTATGCATTACTGGGGGCAGGAGGTATATAGGAAACCTCTGTACCTTCCTCTCAATTTTGTTGTGATCCCAAAACTGCTTGAAAAAAAAATGAAGTTTTTAAAAGAAAAAAAAGTGTAGCATATGTTTCCCTTTCATGGCTGCAGGACAAAAATTTTTAAAAACCTTCATGCTCAGCAATTGTCTCAATGAGACGAATTTGTATAAGTAAAAGGTTTACATGAAGGTGTTTAGTTAGATTGCATGGGTATGAACCCCAACTCTACCCCTTACCTTCTATAGATCCTGTATGATCCTCAGCTTCCTCATCTTCCTCATCTCTGAAATGGAGTTAATAACTACCTACTTCATTAGGTTGTGAAGATGCTGAAATGAGAGAGTGCTCAGAAAATGCTTAGCCAAGTACCTACAACATTGATGTTAGTTAAGGTAAGCAGACTGAAAATAGGAACCAGAGCATGGCTGGTCACTAAAGTATTTGCAACCTTGTGGAAAGGTTTGGAAAGAAGGAACAAAATTGGGGTGAGGTGAGAGAAAGGAGCATTGTTGGTCTCGGGCGGCCAGGAGTTACACGTGTCCATTAGCGGGCAAGCTCCCTAAATCAATAACATGGGTCTACCCATGCAGGTGGGGCAGTAGGGGAAACACTGACTTTCTTTGATGTTTTCTCCCATGGATACTCTCTCCTGTCACTTGTTACTTGTTCCTCCCAGTATATCTCTAAAATAATCTTAAAAGAAAATAAGATTCATCCTTGTATTTTAAAGCTGTCCTTTTTGAGTTCTCACCTGACTCTAGCTTGAGGCAGCTTAGTCCTAGGCACCACAGGAGCTATGGAAGAGAACCCTGTCCAGCTGATTAGCCAGTCCTCTCCATCACCAACCTTCCTCCCTGGCCAGAGCAGTTACAGTTCTGAAGCCCAGGTGACTTCTATGTCCAAGTTCTTGCCATTTCATAGAATGTTAACAAAGGACTTTCTTATAAAATCATATAAATGATAACATGTAAATTTTGAAGTTTTAAAATGCCCCGAATGAATTTATCTTTGGTTCTATTCCTAATCTTCATTGAAAATTGTGACCTTACTATAATCCCTTTCACTATTTCTTACTGGGTGGGAAAAATTAGGGAGACAAACCATGAGAGACTCCTAACTCTGGGAAACAAAGGGCTGTGGAAGGGGAGGTAGGTGGGAGATGGGGTAAATGGGTGACGGGCACTGAGGACGGCATTTGATGGGATGAGCACTAGGTGTTATACTATATGTTGGCAAATTGAATTTAAATTAAAAAATGTTAAAAACGAAAAAAGAAAACTGCGACCTTAGTCAAGTCTTTCCATCTCTCTGAGCGCTAAATTTACCCTACAAAAAAGGGGGGTGTATACCTTTAGATCTAAATTCTAAACTACTATATGATGCACGATTTCCTGACTCCTATACCCAAGAAAGAAGGCAGACGTTTCTGGTTTGGTTTTGACCTCCGTGTATGCAGTTTATTCTTAGAAAGGTAGTGCAGTGAGCACCGCGGTGCCTCAGCAGGTTAAGCACCTGCCTTCGGCTAGGGTCATGATCCTAGGGTCCTGGGATGGAATTCAATAGGGCTCCCTGCCCAGTGGGGAGCCTGCTTCTCCCTCTCTCCTTGCTCCTTCCCCATGCTCATGCTCTCTCTCTCTCTCTCTCTCTGTCAAATAAATAAAATCTGAAAAGAAAAGAAGAGAAAGAGAAGAAAGAGAAAGGAAGGAAGGAAGGAACGAAGGAAGGAAGGAACGGAGGGAGGGAGGAAGGAGGTGCAGCATGGTGGTTAAGCAGCCCAGGTGTGACTCAGCTTTGCCATTCCTGCCCTCCCCACCTGCAGCCTCAGCAGGCCCCTGTGGCCAGAGAGAGCGGTAGTAGCTCATGTAATGGAAGCAGGAAGGTCTGTGTGGGCAGGAGGAGTGAGTGCAGAGGGTACTGGGCAGGACACCTGCATTTGGGCTACATTCCTCATGGGAGTGGTATGAGAATTAAATAAGCCAGTATTAAAAAGGGTGCATGCAGAGTCATGCCTGGCACAGACTGAGCACTTCTTAAGTATTTGCTATTATCGTTGGGATACATCAGAGGCTCTCAAAAAATATTCACTGTTCTGAAATGAAGATCAGCATGGAGCCAGACACTTGACATATGTTATCCATTTAATTGTACAACGACCCTGAAAAGAAACTGCTATCCCCACTTTATACAATAAATAAGAAAACAGACTCCAGGAGGTATAATAGACTCAGGAAGCAGAATAAACTGATAGTCAACACCCAAATCCATGCTAAAATGCAGCATTACCTACAAAGTAATAATACATACTACATTGTACTTTTATATAATAAACAACATGTAGACAATCAGCTATTTCATTTTCATTCTCTAATAACTGGGCATCACTTTAGAAAATTGTGAATAAAGTTTGTTGAGCTATTTTTCTGTAAACCTGAAAGTCTCCAAGAATATCCCCATGATTTACTAGGAATAGGAATCTAAGCTAATATGGTCACTTTAAGTCTTATATCAGACTCCAGTCAACATTACCATCTTTCAATCAGAGCTCCTTGAGTAAAAGTAACAAAAATATCAAACTTACCTAAGGAAAGCAAAGGACATTTATTGCATATAACAAAGAGAGGGGGATCCCTGGGTGGCTCAGTGGTTTAGCGTCTGCCTTTGGCCCAGGGCGTGATCCTGGAGACCCAGGATCGAGTCCCACGTTGGGCTCCCTGCATGGAGCCTCTGCCTGTGTCTCTGCCTCTCTCTCTCTCTGTGTGACTATGATAAATTAATTAATTAATTAATTAATTTAAAAAATCTTTTAAAAAAACAAAGAGAGAACCCCATTATTCTGTCACCAGTTCTCAGGGGACCAGAACCAGGACTCATGAAGTTGGCAGGAAGGCAGCAACTGCATAGTCTCCTGTGTCTGCTTCTCTCTGCTTCATCTTCCTTTGGTGATCAACTTTCTCTGCTTCTCCAAAGCACATCCCCATCTGCAGTTCCTTACTCAGAGCATTCACATTCTGACTCAGGTTGAGACTCTCTCGGTCCCAATTCAAATTCCAAAAGTAACCAAATAGAATAGAAATCCCAAGGCGCGCGCACACACACACACACACAGGTAAACCTAGACAGCTATCACAAGCCTCTAGCAAATGAATTGCTGCTACTTTGTCATATTTTCACCCATTATTCTATCAGAATACTCAGGAAATTCTTAGTGTATTTGAAGGGGAGTTCAGTTCTCAAGCATGCACAGTGAAACGAGAAATGGAGGAAAGAAATTTTGAGAGAGAACACATTTGAGCTCCCAGAAAATTGCCTGTGAGCAGCAGCTGAGCAGGGGGCTGAGAGTGAGCCTTTATGTGATGCGTAATCAGATGGTGATGAGGGAGGGGCCCTGCCAGGCTAGCCAGCCAGCAGCCAGCCCACCGGGAGCCTCGGGAATAGGGAGCAGTCTGCTGTAGAATTCTCGCACAATAGCCTGGCAGAAATGGATGGTCCACACAGGGAAGGATCAATTGTAAAAAGTGGAATTAGTCATTCTAAATCATGCAGCTGTGGTCGAAGGGAGCTCTTCTAAAAATCATTAAACAATCATGTATTCCTATTGATTTATTCAAAATACCTTGAGGGAAAGCAGATTAAACACAAGGTAAAAGTAAGCTAATGCAGATTAAATGGATGAAGGATGGGCCAAGAGTTCCCTAGGTAGTTTTTGTACTAATGAGAGGAAAATTATATGTACACTATTACCAGGATAAAAGGGTCTATTAGAGGTCTTTTGCTTGACATATTTATGTATTTCAAATACTAAGTAGCATACTGAATTAGGTTTACTCTGGACATTTGTTATTTTTATTGCATCTCCAAAGTGATAAACAGAGTTCTCTGCTGAGGGCAGTGCACTGCCTCACTCCAGGAAACCCTGCCTGAACAGACAAATCCCAATGCTAGTGTGATTCCCTGGATGTCATTTATTAACAAGTCCGGTGCAATTTGACTGCAAGGACAAGGCTTTTAAAATCCAGGAGCAAAATGCATAACCTGGAAATATAAATGAGCTGCAGTACTCAAAGTGCCTATGCGCTGGGCCATATGCAGATATCCTTTCTTCCTCAAGTGGGATTTATTCAAATACCTATCACCTAAGAAAACCAGAAGTGTGACGTATATGTCACGTATTGTTCTCATATGCAGTTGATACGGCAGGTGTTATGATCCTCAGAGGAAGAGAATGAAGGCAGAGAAATGGTAAATGAGGAATCCAAGAACAGACAGCTAGTGAGGATTAGAATCAAGACTGGAAATGTTCTCTCCCTGCATTTGTGGTCCACTATTGCACAGAGTATGATTATCACTAAATTCCTTGAATGTTTAAAACTAAAGTTTTTTTTTCTCTCCAAACCAGTTCCATCCTTTGAGTTTCTCACTCCCAATTATCCCTATTTCAGTCAACTAGGAAATTACATCCTTTTCTCATCGTCCTCTAGATCAAAGCACTGAAACTCCAGCTGATGCCTTTCTTCCAATCTTTCCTCCCTCAAATCCATTCTGCACCACACAGCCAAGATTACTCTTTCCAAAATACTGCTTTATCATACTATTCTCTATTCATAAAACCCATGGGGATAGGGTGGCAGGTATCCATATTTCTTTCCTACTCAGTCTGGAAAGGTGTCATGGAAGGCTAAGATTTAGACTGGTTTTAAAAGAGATTACTTATAAAGGAAGTCTTTCTGGTTGATGGAGCCTATGATGGCTTGAATCATGAGTGGGGTAGGTCATAAACATGGTTAGAGCAGAAACTGAAAGTTCAGAAAATGGAAGAAAGAAAGATTAACCAGCTGGTACACAAAGGGAAGAAAACCTAAGATGGAGAACTGGGTGTTAATGACAACTCATGCCAAGTGGGTGATATCATTGGCAAAACTCAACTAGAACCAATGGAAAACATTAACCTCACTGCATTCCAGAGTAATCATTTTATAAATATTGAGGTACTGCATTGGTTCTCAACTCTAAAAATGCTCAGACCCCACTCAGATCTTCTGAATCAAAAATCTCCCAGAGAGGAACCCACAGGTGTGTAGTTTTAGAAAACCCCACATCTTTTGAGGCATAAGCTACTTAAAAGCCTCTATGTATTACATTAAACTGCATCTAGCAGCCAACTGCACTTTTAAGAATCGGTTTAATAGTTGACAGAACTCCCTGTTTCAGTTAAGTCATATATTTCCTTAGACATTATATCTCTAAGTGGCTCTTCTTATCTACAGAACAGATATCATAACCATAGGCTTGTGCACAGTCTAGACAGACAACTAAAGAAATAGTCTACTCTTGTTATGGGGATAAACATTGTCACATTTGTGCCGTGTAATTGTGTTCTTTACATGTTTTATGAGGGAAAGCTAAAATCTGAAGAAATAAGGCTGTCTTGTGTTTTCATAGCACTTAAATTACATAGATACATTGATTTACTTGACCTTTGCTTCAACCTCTCAGAGATTCAAGGAGATATTATTATTCCTAATTTGCTGATGGAGAAACAGATTCAGTGATATTGTAAAACTTGTGCAAAGTCCAATTAAGTACTAACAGAATTCAAACTAGAACTGTTCTTCAGAATGTACTCATCTGATGCTCTTTTTCATTAAAGCATTGTCATACTTGGGGCACCTGGGGGGCTCAGTCAGTTAAGCATCTGACTTTTTATTTTGGCTCAGGGCATGACCTCAGTGTTGTGAGATCAAGCCACATGTCAGGCTCTGCGCTGCGCAGGGAGTCTGCTTGAGATTCTCTCTCTGCCCCTCCCCCATTCTCTCTCTCTCTCTCTCTCTCTCTCTCTCTCTCTCAAAATAAAAAAAAATTTATAATAAAATAAAGTGTCAAAACATTGTCACTTTTTCAGGGAAAGTCATACATATTTATTGAAAGAACAGTATATACAAGAATATCAATAAAAGGAAACTAATACTGCAACTACAATTTTGAAAATGAAACCAATAGAACAGGAACAAAATATGCAAAACATGAGAGAATTGTTTGATTTTGACCCACAATGCCTTCCTTATCTTCATGATTAACCTAAATGTCTTTGTTAGAACAAAACTACATACCTTGTTCTGACCTTAAGTGTTTTTTTTAAAGCAACAACATTCTAAAACACTTTTACTTTGAGATGTGTAAGATTCACACATTTGTTCAAGTATATAGATTCTCTTTTTTTTTCATTTCAAGTTTTTATTTAAATTCTAGTTGGTTAATATATAGTATAATACTGGTTTCAGGAGTAGAATTTAGTGATTCATCACTTAAACATATAACACCCAGTACTCATCACAAGCGCTCTCCTTAATACCCATCACTCATTTAACTCATCCTCCCACCCGCCTCCCCTCCAGCAACTCTCAGTAGATTCTGATTCAACAGCAGATCTACATTACCTTTTTGTTCTCTTAGTATCTTGAGTAGCATGTACTCCTGAGCGAGTACTATCTGAAATTCTAAAATTATTGATCTCTGAAATAAAATATATTTCAGTTATGGATTTTTAATAAACTAAGATAAAAGTAAAATTCACTCCCCACCACCCTCTCCCCAGGAACAAATAACTCTTTTCAAGTCTATCCTTCTACTCTAAAGAACATTTCTTACTAACATTTCTGGTAAGGCAATAAATACTCCAGAATAATCTCCACTATACACTTGCAAAGATTACGCTATTTAGTATCAATAACAAAAACAAACCAAAAAGAGAGAAATTAAAAAAGAAAGAAAGAAAATATACTTCAAATTTTCAGGCTTAAATATGTGTAAGACAGTCATGGCAGTATTTTTTGAAATGATGTAAAGTTATATACTTATCAAACAATATCAAAAGCATTGTCACTTTTTAACAAGCTGGAAACAAGTCTAAAAGAATTCCAATCTAAACTCTGATAAGTACTTTTAGGTATCCGTATCTAGATTTCATCAAAAACTTAAATACAGATTATCAGCAATAGGATTTTCCCTTCAATATCATATTGAAGTATTGAAAAGAATCAACAAAAATTTCAGGGTGCATATATTTATTAATAACTAATGGTGTTATCACTTCATTCATTTCCAGATATTTTCTGTGCCTTTTAGATGTCAACAATGTACACACACACACATACATTGACTGTTATACTATCTAAAGTTATATCTTGGACAAATCTAGATAGTAGAAGCAAAGATCTACAGAATGTTTGTCGGGTTAAAGCTTCTTAAATATCAAGTCACAGAGAGAGTACAAATACCATGCTAATACATGTCATCAATGCCGCAAAACACAAATTGTCTATTCTGGTCTAAGGTAACATCCTTTTCCCCAAATCACCAAATCATAATCTAGGCTGTAATACTAGCCAAGAAATATGCTTTCTCCCCCATATTTCAATAAAAAAATGAGCTTTCAAATAGTCAAATTCAAGAAGAGGCATCAGAGGAAGGACTTCTTAGCTCAGGAGACATTACCCAGTTGACAGTATCTTTTGTCCTCTTTTAGGGGGACAGTTTCACTATAGTCATGTAAGTCCAGGACAGGAAAGGGCTTTCTACTTACTGAAAATAAGTTCTATTCACAACTGTGCTCTTTCAGAGTTTGGCTATCCACAATTTCTTGGACGCTGTTAGAGTTATAAAATAAACACTTCCAAGATTATTTTCTTAAAAGTCAGTCCAACATAAAATAAAATGAAAAGAACTTTTCTGAGTCTTCAGTTCAACATGGGTGCATTTAACTAGGAACATACCTTTTTCTTCCCCTCTTTGAACTTCAGATTGATCTTTGTTTTTCAAAGTCTCAACACTGGCTCATTCCACTGGAGACTTCTGTTTGATGGCTGGCTCCATCCTGAACTCTGGGACAACATTTGGATGTCAGTTATTTATTTAAGATCTGAATTTAGGCAAATAGTGAGACAGGTGTTTAGGAACTGGAGCAGTGGTTGGGTAATTATAGAGCTTAAATCAAGAAGGAATCTCAAGAGACCTATGATCTGGTCAGCAGCTTTCAAACAGATAAAGTATTATCATCCCACTTTACAGCTGGGACTCTTGAGGTATAGAAAATGTAGGTTCATTTGTTAATGGATGAACAATTATTTGGTTAATGAAGATAGGGAGAAAGAAGAATGAGGTAGAGGAGAATTGGATCCCAAACTGCCTGCTTTTTAAAAAGTGTACTGCTTCCACTGCATGTAGAACAGCTGGTATCATTTACCTACCACATACACATCTTTTTTTTTTTTTTTGCCACATACACATTCAATCCTAAAATTACAGCAAAATAGTTGACAACTTGGATTCTAACCTAATCACACAGGCCTAAGTTTCAACCTTGTTTCATCTATCCACTGGGCGTGAGAATGAGCAAGTTTTTTATAGAGTGAGAAAAATAATAGAACAAATACCTTAGGGATTGTGTGAGAATTAAATAGATAAAATAAATAAAAATTAAATACTTATTATTTATCTGAGAGTCTGGCACATGGTAAATGCCTAAAATTATTAGCTTTTGTTACACATCAGTAACTATAATCTACCTGACAAGGGTAACTTTATAGTGATTATTTGGAAGCTTCTGATAATTCCAAGACAGGAAGAACGAACTGCCTTCAAACAGGTAAAATGGAAAAGGAAAGAGAAAAAAATTTTTCATACAGTAAGTTAGCATAAACTCCAATAAAATGGGCCTAGCTGAGGTCCTGGCTGAGGATCCAAAAAGGCTTTACTTGATTTAACGAGTCATATGACCATGCATGGATTTAACACAAAGCTAATGAAATCTATTTGCAGAGTCTCTCAATTGCATAGGCTCTTTTCAAAGCCTTGCCAGAGGCCCTACCAATACCTTCAAAGAGTACTTTGATACTTTCTCTTAAAGAGTTCCCCTGAATTATTTAAGCTTCAGGCCCCAAAAAAACTTGAATTTGTTCCTGCAATGGTACCCTGTTTGTAACTCCTTAAAAACTAAACAAAGTCAATGCTGATATAATTGTGGGCAGATGTCTCCTTCATTTGGCTTTCTGCTTTTCAAGTGCCTTGACACCAGCACTTGATCAAGGAGAAAGGGTCAGGTTACTGTTTTGCAGTACCAGAAACTAGATGGCTCCTTCCAGGAATGTTAAAACCCAGACTGGGCACTGCTCCAGGGAGTTCTGGATCAGGTGACTCAAACAATGAACCAAAGAAGTCAAATTTCAGAGTCCACCCAAAGACTTTGAAGACAGGCCATTGGTTAACTTAGTGACTCCTACTGAGGAACTGAAATGGGCCATCATGTGGAACCTGGCTAAGAAAGACACTTCTTCCTGAGTAAAAAGTGGTGTTATTAGACTCTTCAAGAGAACACAGCATAGTGGCATTAAATACACAAGGCTTGTTCAGGTGGATCTATACCTAACTTCTTGTCTCGTTCTTGAATTCCTTCTATTTCCCTATTCTCTGACAGCATGGCTTGATCGTTATTTTCCAAGAAGGGACACAGTGGGATAAAGAACTAAACATTGACTGAATTCTCACAATTTGAGCAAAATATATGGCAGTACTGTGTATATTCTGTTGTTTCATCACCACAACCCTTAGATACAGATGATGACAGAGAGGCTAAGAGAAGTGTGGAAAGACAGTGAGTGATGGAGCTAGGGTTCCAAACACAAAATAAAAATAAAAACCTAGACATTAAAAATTAAGTTACTTTCTTGGGGCTTATTTACTTATAGCACATCCTCTATTACCGCAGCAGCAACATAAAAAGGAGAAAAGGGATAGTATGTAGGGAATTAAATGATTTCTTCCCTCACACTCTCTTTGACAATCTGGACTCTACTCCTCAAAGTTATCCAGAGAAAAGCAAGAAGGTGAGAAAGAAAGAAAGCAAGGAGGAGGAAAGGAGAAAGGAGAAATGATGGGGTAGAGAATGATTTGCACCTTATGGGCGTAACAGAATCCCAAAGTCTAGAACTAATTTTAGCAAACTAAAATTTAGTTTTATTTTATTTTTTAAAAATTTTCTTTAAGTTTTGATTAATTTTAGTAAATTAAATTGCACTCAAAGAGTATAGTGGATTATCAAAATTTGCCGACCTGAGTTTAAATTCTGATTCCAACTACATGATTTTGAGCAAATTACTTAACCTTTAAGTTTTAATTTCCTCATATATAAATTGTGATTAAAACAGTGCCCACTGTATAGGATTGTTGAAGGATTATATGTGTTTATATTTGTAGAGCATTTTTGACCATTATTCCCTTTATCACTGAAATTGCATATGAAAACTGATATAATGCAAATCTTTTTGTTCATTAATTTATCCATCCTACAAATTGTAACATGCACATCCTGGGCTGGGGACACAGCATGAGGAAGACAGATCCAGTCCCTGCCTTCTTATAGTTCACAATCTAGAGCAGTCTTTATTCCATCTAAAATGAATGGGAAAAATTATTAACTCCCTTTATTTTTTTGGTGTCACTCCAAACAGACTTCTTGACTATAATTCCTTTAGTTGAATGTACTAATTGCTTATAAAGCACCCAGTAGATCTCTGCCCATTTCAAAGTGGTCTTTGATAAGGCTATCTAAGATAGCTCAGCAGGGCACAAGCTGCATGCAATTATTTCTTAGTTAATCCCTTTAGAGATAAGTCTACTTGTTAAGTGTCAGGAAAGAGTGTGTAACGTAGGGAAGGAAAAGCCTCGATTTGTATTGGCTCATGTGTTTCATATTGCCTGGTGAGCCTCTGCTCTTCATTTTCAGGGAAGTGTCATCGAAGAGACATCTTTGTGTCATCTAACATGTGTTTAGTGATTACTTAATCTGTAAGTGGTGAAGATCATACTAAACGATTGCTTCCTCTGTCTAGTTAAAGCTGACAGGGTTGTCACTACTTTGGTGATGGATTCAACACCACAGCTTCTTTTCACTAATACGTCTTATTCTGTATCTGAGAAATAGGAATAGTTTGAGAATGGATTTAGCCAGCAGTAGACAATAGATTCAATATCACATTCTTAGAGTCAATATCAGATAAGGAAGGTTTATTTAAAGTTTGTCTTTCCTCTATTCTAGAGCCCAGAATTAGTTCTCTGCTTTTGATGTCAAAGTGGATAATTTAATCAACTATTTAATGCTATTTTTTTAAGTATGTTTGTAGAAGATGGTTCCACTTCTTCCCCCAATTCCTCTATCCCTTCCAGATAATTGATGTGAATTCAAGTAATGGCCTCTAGGGTAAATATCCCTACCTTAATGAGCAGGAATGACTTTAGTGGTGGCAATTTTTAGCCGGGATAGATAGGAAATCAAGTCACAGTGGAAATAATATTGATAAATGGAACTTTAAGAATTCCTTAAATAACAAATAAGCATAATAATGGCAAAAGAGGTGGTTAAAACACTTAAAGGTATTTTTTATACATATCCCTTTCTTGTTTGGAATTGCTTAGAATCGGGGGTATTCTTCCTTAAAGCCATTTTAATTACTTACCCTCTCTGATGGTAAGAATAATGCTCAGCTTCTAATACAAGCTAGCCTATCACATAGTTCCTTTTTTGTTGATGAATGGGTAATTTCAGATACTGACATTCACTGATTTTGCTTTTTCTGCTAAGCTTTAATTTCACCATTTAGTTCTCACCTTGGAAGAAAATTCATGGTCTAGAGTAAGATGAACAAGATCTTGGCAAAGAAATATAGTGAAAAAGGCCAGGGTCTCAATAGAAATATGTACCTGGTGCTAAGAAGGGAAGGAGACAAGGAAGTTGCTGAAGCAGTTGGAATAGGGAATAGGAATGGTCAGTCAACCAATCAGCAATGAACAATGAAAAGGTCAGGCTACTTTTGAGCATTACCATGTCTTTCACAGGCTAAAGTGAGCATTAAAAATCTGAAGTCTTCCTTGCTTCCCAAAGTTTAGCAAGAACAGAAAATGGTGCCACACCAAGACTGTGATGATATTTAGAAATGCTCTGAACACCTGAGGGTAAATATGAGGTGACCCTTGGAGCACTGCCATAAACCTGGCCATGCTCGTCACTTCTCTCCCCTCACCCACTCCTTCTCCTCTCACTTTATGTATATCCATGGGGCAGCTGCCTGATAAATCAGACAGGATTCGTCAAAAGGCCCCTGAGGGGTCGATAATCACAATAAATATTACAAGTTTGTCCTCATATAGACCTTTATTCAGAAGACCTTCTAGGCTAGCCAGTTTAATTGTTATGACTGCTCTTTTTTTCCTCTCTCATATGGGATTGATGAAGCACAGTGGCTTTCCTGAGGTCACCCAGCAGGATGGGGTTCCTACCAGAAGTTTCCATGCTGCCTAGAGAATCAATGATGTTGCAGAACATAGCTCCATGGGAGCCAACAAAAATATGTCAGTGGGTTTTACAAAGGACTTTTTAATAAAACAGTAAAATCCATTTCTGTACCAAGTCATTTTAGTTGTCTGTGTTATATTATTTCAGTGGGCTCTACCAACACCAAAATAAACCAAATAGGAACTAAATTTTGTAGTGTTTATAATATGATTAATCCTAAGTGGTGATTAACTACTTTTTAAAAGCATAAAATTTTTAAAAAATAAAATCCACTCTACCATTTATATTCTTCTTGAGCCAATAACAATTGATACATACTCTCCTAACAGTGGTTCTAACCAGGGGCAATCCTGCCCAGCAGGAGATCTATGGAAATGTCTAGAGATATTTTTTGTTATCATTACTGGAGAAAAGGAACTACCAAATCTACTGGGTGGGGGCCAGGGTTGCTGCTAAACATTCTACAAGGCACAGGATAGCCGCCCCCGCCCCTACAAAAAAAGTTATCTTGTCAAGAATGTCAGCAGTGTCAGGATTGAAATACAAATAGCCTGCAAGCAGAAATAAGAATTGGAAGTAAAAAGAAAGAAACTGGTTTGAAAGTCTCCAGGTGTCTTCCTTAGATCTGGACAGCAGGCAACTATGCTATTGCTAGTCCCACTTTTGCAGTAAACCCTCCAACTTCTATTACATCTCTCTGTATTCCTAAAGCAGAGGTAAGAATATTTTTGATTTTGTTGTTTGTGACTTAATGACATAATCTATAATGATATAATCTTTGGGGAATGATACTTTCTACTCCAAATTCTATTGCTAAGATTTACCTATTTTTGCTGCTGGCCACAGTGTATTCATTTTGACTGCTATATACTATTACATGATATAAGTGAACTACAATTTATTTTGATCAATATTCAGGTTGTCCACAGGTGTTTGCTATTATGAACAGCACTCCCAAAAACATCTTATATAAAACTCATAGTATTTTTCTTTTTTGCAAGTGAAAGAAATGGAATTATGTACACTCAGATATTAACAGTGATTATCTCTACATTGTTGGATTATTAATGATTTTAGTGATATTATTATAATGATTCTCTTCCTTATTTATATTTTCCATTTTTTCAATAAACATGTGTTTTTTGTAATAGGAAAAATAGTTTTGAAAAAAAAGAGAGAGATGAACCAAAAAACAAACTCTTAACTATAGAGAACAAAGTGATGGTTACAGGGGTTGAGGGGTGAAATAGCTGATGGAGATTAAGAAGTGCACTTGTCATGATAAGCACTGGGTGATGTATGGAATTGCTGAATCACTATACGGTACACCTGAAACTGCTATAACATTGTATGTTACAAAAATATTTTCTGAGAAGCTAGGATGTTCGGGCACCTGGCTGGCTCAATCAGTACAGCATGTAACTGTGCTCTCAGTGGTTGTGAGTTCGAGCCCCATATTAGGTGTAGAGATTACCCAAAAAAATAAACTTTTTTTAAAAAGAAGTTTAAAGTGCTAGGAGATTGGCATTGTTTTTAAATAATGAAAAATAGTTAAATATGCATAAATATCTGTAAAATTGACATAATGCTATTTCCTTTAGTTTAATCCAACCTATAGAACATTCATGAATTTGTTGTTTTGTTTAACTTCAAGCTAGACTTTAACCAAAAGTAGCAGGCATATCTATTAACCCTATTTCTGAATTTGGGCAAACAATATATAGAGTCAAAAGTAGGCAAAACGATACATAAACTAAAACCTAATAAATAGTAAGTAATGACAAAAAAAAGATATCAAAGGCCAAAGAAGAGCAACCTTCTGCTTATCGAGGTCCTTATACATAATTAAAAGTCAACTATATCTCAATAAAACTAAGGGGGAAATCCCACTTTCCTCGAAAGAAAAAGGCTGCTTGGACTTGTAAAAATACTTAAGTGATAAAATGTGAAAGCACATTTTATATGCTCAAAGAAATTTTTTTAAAAAGTGCTGCTAACGGGATCCCTGGGTGGCGCAGCGGTTTAGGGCCTGCCTTTGGCCCAGGGCGCGATCCTGGAGACCCGGGATCGAATCCCACGTCGGGCTCCCGGTGCATGGAGCCTGCTTCTCCCTCTGCCTATGTCTCTGCCTCTCTCTCTCTCTCTCTCTCTCTCTCACTATCATAAAAAAATTTTTTTAAAAAGTGCTGCTAACATCAAAAAAGTTAGTTTTTATTCCCCTTCACCCCCCCCCAAAAAAATGTAAACACTCTATCATCATCAAGATTGCAGTCTGGCCATTCAGGATTAGGTCTGGTGATAATAAATCATAACCTATTTCCAGCCTATTTGAAGAGGTGATGGCTGAGGGGTGATGCAGTTACCACTACGTAGTTATCATGTAGAGGGGAGTCACTTGTTCTGCCTTTACTGCTTCCTCCCATCCACAGAAAAGGCGACAACTGACCTCATGGGAAGAAAGCTGGAATGGGGGCCATATCCTCAAACATTAACCAAGAGAAACAATACAGAAATGGACTCTCCCTGCTTCCATAAAAAGGAACAACACCCTTTCTCAATAAGTTTGTCAAAGGGCAGCCCAGGTGGCTCAGCGGTTTAGCACCGCCTTCAGCCCAGGGCATGATCCTGGAGACCTGGAATCGAGTCCCATGTCTGGCTCCCTGCATGGAGCCTGCTTCTCCCTCTGCCTGTGTCTCTGCCTCTCTCTCTCATGTCTTTCATGAATAAATAAATAAAATTTTTTAAAAAAAAGGAAAAATAGAAAAAAAAAAAGTTTGTCAGGGGATGGCCAGCCAGAATTTACTGCATTTTTCCTTTAATTTTCCATCTTGTTTTTTCTGAGTGGAGAAAATCTCAATGCTTACCTCAACACCAGTGGGTTTTTTTTTTCCTTTCCAGCATCCCCTGCTGTGTAGTGTTTGGAATTATGTGACCTGAAACTTGAGCAAAAAATGTCATATAATACAAGATAAAAAGCAGTGTGGGGGGGTGCAGAGTGAAAGAGAGGTGTAACTAAGTATGGCAACAGTTCGTCTCTAAAGCCCAAAAAGTTCGTCCTGCAGAGAAAATGCCAGTCCCACTGGAAACCAGAAACTATAAAGAATGTCAGCTACTGTCAAGTATGTTTCATCTTGTCATTGGAGAGAAAAACAGACAGGTGGCAGGCTTCCCGGTCACGCTTCTGCACATGATGGTCCAACTCTGCACACAGGCACATGCAGAGAGATCTGCAGGCTGAAAAGACACTGGATGCAGAGAAGCTCATGGTGTTTGCCAGAGGTCTTAAGGGGATCTTCTATTTCATTCCATAGTAATGCCCTTTTTGTTGACAAAAGTAAATTGATGATAGTCAAGAGGGAAGCATTTGGTGGAAAAATTCTGTTGACCCTTCTCAGATTGAATTTGACCACAGAACAGGATACCAGCAGTTGCAGAAATGATAGATTATTGTAATGACTGCCAGAATGGCCTTTTGGCATGTTTAAATGGCAATAAATTTCACCAGGAAGAAGGCAATTTTACTACTTTAGAGCAGTAAGGAAACACGGTGTTTAAGGTGTAAATAAATCGTGGGTCATTAACAGGGAGCATATTCTGTCCGTGGTGCAATTCTCAATCAGTGGCTATTCATATTTAATTCAATTACGTGGATTTACTTAGCCAATTATGTTTTTTCGTTCCAGGTCACAGACTTCTCAGGCTGACAATTTTGCTCTTTTCCTGTCTCCCTTATGTCCATAAACACAGCCCTACTTTCTCCCTCATTTTTCCTTCCACAGGTACATAAATACGATCAGTGTAGTTCAATAATGCTAACTCACTGAATAGGCTACTGAGATGATTAAATTAAAGACTGATTTGCCATGTGGTCTTTTCCTTGGCTCCAAAATCCCCTCCGTCCCTCGCTCATTAATCTGGCTCGGTCCTTCACTGAACTCTGCCATTAAAGGAAGAGGCAGGAGGGAGAGGTGTGCAATGAAGTTTGACATTTCCTCAAAAATGATTGTATTAAAATCCACTTACATTTATAGCTCTATCTCATTTGAGAATGTTAATAAGTTGCAATTTCATCAAGAAAAAGGTATTGGGATCTAATCAAGTCAAAGGCTTGCTTACATTGGTATGGATCGTGCTTCTGAAACATCACTTTAAAAGGTCATTTTTAAATACAGCTTAAGGTGATAATTAACAAAGTTCATTAATAACAATCTGCTTGTGGACCATTTAAAACATTTGGGCTCCATCTACAGTACCAGTTTGAGGCCAAATTCAACTCACTTCAAGTCTGCATCAGCTGTGACCAGAGGAACAAAATTCAGGAGACACACTCCACATCAGTCAGGTCAATACTGCACTCCCCAGAACCAAATCAGTGTTCAACTTGGTTGGTCAAACAAGCATAATGCCTCCAAAAGCCTATAAGTCTCACTATATAGTAAGCACAGTGTGGCTTCTCCTTTTCCTAACATGACTGAAAGTACTGCCCAGGTGATTAGACTCAAGCCTCACTATTGTATTTAAAATCAGGAACCTAGGCTTCTTTCTGATGGTTTTGTGTTTCCTGGAATATTTACTAAGACAACATTGGAAAGCTTTTCTGTTCCCATAATGTTGTACACTGCCAGGAACATACCAGTAGTCCCAACCACCTTTATGCCAAAAACACCATTTTGTCTATCTCAGATCAACAAAAGACTACAGGTGGCTTATATGCAGCATGGAGGATACAGGGTGTTCACCACATTGAATTACTGACCATCCCACAGTACATGTAATTGGCTTCCCAGATAGAGATGGAGGAGAAAATACAAGAAGATATTAAATAAGGAAAGGAAAGCCACCAGCCGAGGAGTTTATAGCAAGAGAAAAGAGTCATTAATGTAGAGGTTGGGAAATTTTAAAAAATGATTTATTTATTGTCTCCATTTACAGATAAGCAAATAGAGAACGCAAAATCTGAGTAGCTTTCTCAAGGCCAACAGGGTTTGGTGACAAAATAGGACTGGAACAAGGTCTTGTGACCCTAATTCTAACACCCCAGTGAAGAATATGCAGGAAGAACAAGCAACTGAACATGCCACCACGCTGCAGCGTGATCAGCAGATCTAAGAAGCAGCTACAACCCGCGGCACAGGAGCCTGAGAAAACCTGCAGGTGTCCTCACCTCACCCCTTCGCACAAAGTTCTGTGCTCACAATTCCTGAAAACAAAGGTCTACTGTGTTTGGGTTGCAGGGGTGGGAATGCACAGTTTGCCAATTCTACATGTCGTTTCCAAGGCCCAGGCTCATTTCTGTCATGATTGCTAGAGAGATAAAAAGAAAACCAGGGAGAGCAGGATATTTTTAGAGTATAGGGCAAGGTTATCTGGCTCTGACTGAGATAAATGTGAAGGGTCAGAACCTTGCCAGTTTTCACTGCAGTAAGTCAAGTTGACCACATGTGAGGAAGATGGAATTTTTATAGAAGTTGTCGACATTTAAAAGCACATAGTCACGTGTAGTGATAAGTCAAGCCTCCCGTGTTTTTAATGGACTTGTCTCCCAGCCTCACTTCCCCAGCTGGTGATAGCCTTATCTCCTAGGGCTGAGTTAACCCTCCAGCTAGATCTACCCCCAGTCAGACAGACCAAGGGGAAGTCGGCCTGTGCTCCCGTTGTTTACCATCCTCGGCTAAGCTAATTGTAGGTTAGTGAAAATGTTTCTGCATGAGGGTAATCATGACCACAGGGAAGGTAATGATGTTGGTGATGATGCTGATGCTGATGCTAGCATATGAGATGGATGTGGACAGCTTTCTCTACTTACTGATGGGTGCCAAACTATTAAAGCGAATAGCCTGAGATAAGATGTAAATGAAGCAACTCGAGTCAATAAATGACTGTTTACTTCGTATCGTGAATAAACATGGTAGCTTAACAAGCAAAAAAAATTCATTTTCTCTCTGTTTGATTTCTACTTGGTTGGCTTTATGATTTGCTTATTTTGTCAGGTTGATCAGGTACAATTAGTATGTCTTTCTAACAGTGATTAATAACTCTTCAGGTCAACAAAGGGCAATTAGATGTGGGGTACATTATACCAATACGGTGCGAAGGAGACTCATTATTTGATCCTGTGCTGTTAGTCATATGCATGTGTCATAGACTCCATCTACACCACAGCAATGAGGGAGAAAAACCAGTTCATTCAAGTGTAGGTAAGAGACCCTTTAGTTTACAGCTAATTACTCTTATATAATGCTTCCGAAAAGTGGTTGTTTTGAATTGGCTTTGTAAAGATAACATCTACTGAGCAATCAGCACAGTACAGACACTGTGTCACATGGTTTATGTACATTTTTTAATTTAATCCTTATAGTACACATCTATAAGATAGGCTTGGAAAAAATCCATCCTCCCTTTTGTCTTCAGCAATAGAACACTAATCTTACCCATGGTATGGTGACAATATTGCCAGCTAAGAAGATATTTTCAGCTTCCTTTGTGGAATCCTAGGAATGGCCATGGACATAAATTCTAACCAATGAGATTTATGCAGAAGAACTGTTTGGGATTCAGAGATAGTTTCTTAAAGGTAGTTACTGCTTTTGCCCTTTCCCTATTTTTTCCTTTCTTCTGTCTGAAAAACAAATATGATGGCTAAGCTCCAGCCGCCATCTTGGACCATGCATTAGGACATTAGAAGAGGAAGACAGAAGGAGCCTAGGTAGTCTGATGAGATCTCTTACAAGGAGAAAAATAAAGTTCCATCTCCTTTTAGGCTACTGATCCTTAGATTTTCTATTATATGTAATGAAAACTAATCCTAATATAAGAGGTAAATGTTATCATCAGCCCCATTATAGAGATAGGGAAATTGAGGCTAGTAAGTGACAGAGCTTAAATGTGAATCAAATTGTCTGACTCTGGAACCTCTATTCTTTTTAATTTTTTTTTATTTACGATAGTCATACAGAGAGAGAGAGAGGCAGAGACATAGGCAGAGGGAGAAGCAGGCTCCATGCACCGGGAGCCTGACGTGGGATTCGATCCCGGGTCTCCAGGATCGCGCCCTGGGCCAAAGGCAGGCGCCAAACCACTGCGCCACCCAGGGATCCCTGGAACCTCTATTCTTAATACAACATTGTTTATTAAGAGTAATTGAAATGGCAGCCTCCTGATCTTACTCCTCACACTCTTCACTAGAGCTATCTAGGATTTGCTTCAACCCTTCAGACCAAACTGACCCTGATCTGTTTTGCTTTAGATGCGTGCATATATCACTTTCTTTGACTGGAAAGCTCTTCTCCCTCTTCTTTGCCTGGATAACACATATTTAGCGTTTAGAACTTAATTTAGACCTCACTTCCCCTGAAAAAAACTCCCCTGATCCTTGTAGCTTGGTTATGGTTCCCTCCAATATACCACCACAGCTCTCTCAACACTTAGCACTTATCAATCAACCTTAACTCCTTATAGACTATGAGGGAAATCACCGTGTCTTCCCTTGTTATCTTGCTCACCGTTAGATGGAACAGCGCCTGGTACCCACACAGAGCCAAGAATACCTCTTGTTCCTATCAGCCAGACTAGAAAAAGACTTCATAATTCATAGGGTATTAGGTGTTTTCAGAAGGATCTTGCCTCAGTAGGAAAGAATAATTAGCCCCAGACTAGATATGACTCTTGTCACATTACTAACAAATGTTGAAAACAAGACCTGAATTGATCTTAACTGTGTCTCAGAACAAAGTTCAATGGTATTTTTATATCCAGCAAACCAAAGAGCACCACGCATGCAAAAAAGCATGGAAATATGATGTATACTGATATGACAAAAAAATCTGTCATAAAGTATGATGTTTTCTCTCCATAATAAGAGAAAAAATAAGTTAACTGAAACTGAACTAGATGTTAAAATTAACAGATAAGGTCATTAAAACAGTTTTTACAATTATCCAAAATTTAAGTTTAAGTAGAGACATAGAAGATATTTTTTAAAGATCCAAATTCAGCCTCTAGAGGCCATAGTGTGTAAACTGAAAATACACTTGGGATTAATGATGGATTAGCTATCACGTAAGTACATATTAGTGAAGTTGAAGACATAAGAATATTAACTACCCAAAAGAAAATACAAAAAGACTTTTTTTAATGAAAAGACTATCAGTGAACTTTAATAACTTCAAGCAGCCTAATATATGTATACTTGGAAGCCCAAAAGATAGGAAAGAGGACAGAAAAAAAATTGAAGAAATAGTTGCAAAAATTTTCCAAATTTGATAAAAATTACAAATCCACAGATCCAAGAAGTTAAAAGAAACACAAGCCCAAGAAACATGAAGAAAACTATACCAGGGCACGTCATAACCAAATTGCTGAAAATCAGTAATAAAGAAAAAACTTTAAAGGCACCCAGAGGAAAAAAAGTCACCTTCTATTCAGAGGAAAAGAAATAAGAAGGATGGTGATTTCTTGTAGGAAATATGCAAAGAGGAAGATGGCACTATCTTTACAGTATTGGAAGAAAAATAAACGATAACCTGGAATTCTATACCAGCAAAAATATGTTTTAAAAGTGAAGGTCAAACAAAAGCTGAAGGAATTCATCATTAACAGACTCACACTAAAAAAAAAGATGCTAAAGGAAGTCTTTCAGACAGAAAATGATAGCCACTGAACATATGGATCCACCTAAAAGAATAAAAAGCAAAAAAAAGCAAAAAAAAAAAAGAATAAAAAGCATCAGAAATGATAACTATATGTGTGTATATATATATATATATATATATATATATATATGGCTTTTTTCTTATGATATAAATCTTAAAAGATAAATGTTTATTTTTAAATTTTATTTAATTTCAATTAATTAACATATACTGTATCATTAGTTTCAAAGGTGGAGTTCAGTTACTCATTGTATATAACACCAGTGCTCATTATGTCATGTGCCTTCCTTAATGCCTATCACCCAATTACCCCTCCCCTCCCACCCATTCCCCTTCAACAACCCTCAGTTTGTTTCCTATAGTTAAGAGTCTCATGGTTTCTCTTTCTCTAGATTTCATCCTATTTCCCCCCCTTCCCCTATAATCCTGTTTTGTTTCTTAAGTCCCACAAGTGAAATCATATGACAACTGTCCTTCTCTGATTGATTTATTTCACTTAGCCTATGACCTAGCAATTACACTACTAGGTATTTACCCAAGGGATACAAATGTAGTGTTTCAAAGGGGCACCTGCATTCCAATGTTTATAGCAGCAATGTCCACAATAGCCAAACTGGAAAGAGCCCAGATGTCCATTGACAGATGAATGGATAAAGAAGACGTGTGTGTACACACATACACAAACACACACATATACATACATACATATAATGGAATATTACTCAGCCACCAAAAAATGAATACTTACCATTTGTAATGACATGTATGGAACTAGAAGGTATTACACTAAAAGATAACTGTTTAAACAAAATAGAAAGACAATGTATTGTGGGGTTATTGTAAAGTAGAACTTCTTTTTTCATTTCAAGTTTTTATTTGAATTTAAGTTAGTTAATATATAGGGTAAAACTGGTTTCAGGAGTAGAATTCAGTGAATCATCACTTACATATAATATCCAGTTCTCCTCATAACAAGTGCCCTCTTTAATACCCATCACCCATTTAGCCCATGCCCCCCACCCACCTTCCCTCCATCAACCCTCAGTTCATTCTCTATAGTTAAGAGTCTCTTATGGTTTGCTTCCGTCTCTTCCTCTTTTTTTTTCCTTTCCCCTCTGTTCATCTGTTGTTTCTTAAACTCCGCATATGAGTGAAATCATATGGTATTTGTCTTTCTCTGACTGACTTATTACACTTAGCATAATATACTCTAGCTCTATCCAAGTTGTGGCAAATGGAAGATTTCATTCTTTTGATGGCTAAGTAATATTCCATCATATATATACGTATATATATGTATGAATATATGTATATGTATATATATGTATGTATATATATTATATACCACATCTTCTTTATCCATTCACCAGTCAATGGACATCTGGGCTCTTTCTACAGTTTGGCTATTACTCATAATGCTGCTATAAACATCAGGGTGCATACAGCCTGTATTTTTGTATCTTTTGGGTAAATCCCTAGTAGTGCAATTGCTGGGTATAGGGTAGGTCTATTTTTAACTTTTTGAAGAACCTCCAAACTGTTCTCAACAGTGGCTACACCAGATTGCACTCCCACCAGTAGTGCAAGAGTGTTCCCCTTTCTCCACATCTTCACCAACATCTGCTGTTTCTTGTGTTGTTCATTTTGGTCATTCTGGCAGGTGTGAGATGGTATCTCATTGTGGTTTTGATTTGAATTTCCCTGATGATAAGTGCTGTTGAGCATTTTTTCACATGTCTGTTAGTCCTCTGTATGTCTTCTTTGGAAACCTATCTCTATTCATGTCTTCTGCCCATTTCTTAACTGGATTATTTATTTGGGGGCTGTTGAGATTCATAAGTTCTTTATATCTTTTGGATACTAACCTTTTATTGGATTTGTCACTTGCAAATATCTTCTCCCATTCCATAGGCTGTCTTTTAGTTTTGTTGATAAAGTAAAACTTTTGACAACAATAGAATAAATGCAGGAAGGGGAGAAACGGAACTAAGGTCCTTACACTATACATGAAGTGGTATAATATCAAAGGTGGACTGTGATAAGTTAAATATATATGTTGTAAATGTTTAAGCAACTATTAAAATAGCAGAGTTATAACTAATAAATCAAGAGAAGATAAAATATAATCTTTTAAAAATGTGTAAGCCAAAATAAATCAGAAAAAGAGGGGGAAAAAGCAAAGCACAGGGCAAACAGAAAACAAATGGTGAAATGACAGACTTAAACCTAATCATATCACTAATTTCATAAAATGTAAATGGTTTAAACACTGTAAAGATTATCAAACTGCATTGAAAAAGAGGAGACTTAATGACATGCTGCTACAAAAAAAAAACATATTTTAAATATAAAGAAATAGGGACATCTGGTTGGCTCAGCAGTTGAGCCTCTGCCTTCGGCTCAGGGCGTGATCTTGGAGTCCCAGGATCGAGTCCCACATCAGGCTTCCTGCAGGGAGCCTGCTTCTCCCTCTGCCTAAGTCTCTGCCTCTCCCTGTGTCTCTTATGAATAAATAAATAAAATCAATCAATCAATAAATAAATAAATAAATAAATACCGGTCAAAAGAAAAGAAATGGAGAAATATTCCATGCTTACACTAAGCCAAAAAAAAAAAAGGTAGAGTGACTATATTAATATCAAACAAAGTAGATTTCAGAGCAAAATATATTAGCAATATCAAGGTTATTTTCTGATGATAAAGGTCAAGTCAGAAGAGGACAATACAATGCTAAATGCTTATGCACCTGATATCATAGCCTCTGAAGACATAAAACAAAAACGGAACTACAAGGAGAAACAGCCAAATCCACAATTATAGTTGGAGCTGTCAGATACCCTTACTTCAATAACTGATAAAAGAAGTTAACAGAAAAATCAGTGAGGATCTAGGACACCTGAATAATATTATTAACCAACTTGACCTAATTGACAATTACAAAACAATCCCCTAAACAACAAATACTCACTCCTATCAAGTGCTCACAGAACAATTACCAAGGTGAGGAGAAGAATGGAGGGATTTAAAAGAGCACAAGGAAACTTCTGGGCATGATGGTTATGTTCACTATCTTGATTATGATGATGGTTTCATGGGTGCATATATTGTCAAATTATAAATTATATATATATGTATGCAGTTTAGTGTTCATCATATCTCAGTGAGGTCATTCAAAAATATATATGTATGTGTGTATGAGTATTTCTGAGTTGCTCTCTTCTGGGTTGATCCTGAGGTAACAAGTAAGATTAATCTCTAGACCTCTACATTGACCAGTAATGAAATTCCCTATCCTAGGCTCCATGAGCAATCACTTGAATTATTTTCTCACATGAAATTTTGCTATAGAATTTTTCTGACAAATATCCAACAATAGATTTGTTCTATAATCTCTCATCTTCAGTCTAGCTTTATACTCAGGCAGCAAGAGTATATGGTGAAAATCCCCATCTGTGTGCATAGGTGTCAGATTTCTGGTTTCCAATCTTCAGCTGATTTGAAATCTTCAGGAAAATGCAAGATCTTATACTTCTATTCTATTACTCTTTAACCTGAAATGCTTACCTGGTAAACTTTTAAGAAGCTTACTCTGATGCCCTACCAAGTCAGAGGAGTCAACCCATCCAGACTCTAAACTATTTCTATACCTATTATCAGTCTTACTCTGTTATATATAAAATTATGTATGTGTGTGTAAAATTTTATATCATATATTTAAAAATTGCATACAATTTCATATATCCATATGTACGTATGTACAGTTGAACCTTGAACAACATAGGTTTGAACAGGATGGGTCCACTTATACAAAGATTTTTTTGATAAATGCAGTTCAGCAATGTAAATATGTTTTCTCTTCCTTATGATTTTCTTAATATTTCTTTTCTCCAGCTTCCTTTATTGTAAAATACAGTATATAATACATATAACACAAAATATGTGTTAGCCAACTGTCAATGTTATAAGCCTTCAGGTCAACAGTAGGCAATTAATAGTTGGTGGGAGTCAAAAGTTTTATGCAGATTTTTTACAGCATTGAGCACTGGCACCCCTAGCCCCCACGTTCTTCAACGGTCAACAATATATGTATGTATAAATTTTTTTGTTTGTTTGTTTTCTTCCCTATCCTCCTTGCAAATTGGAACAAGGTCTTATAATCTAGTACTTGGCACACAGTAGGTACTCCATGAATGATTGTTAAATTGAATTAAATTGACTATTTTTGACACTGCCACACCAACAAGTTTTGGAGAAATCAGGTACGAGAAAGTGGGGCACTAGATATTCATGAGATCGACTCTACCACTTTGTGTGGCTGTACGTGTCATTTTGAAATCTGAATAAATAATTGCTAGGAGTCTTTAGTAAAGACAGTATGCCCAGCAGAGAGAAAGTCTTACCCCAACTTAAAAATAAAGTATAGAAATTTGCTTTCTTTCAAAATATTTACTTAACAAAATTCTAAAAAGAAAAAAACTAAAAATTCATTAATTACATAAAAATTTCCCCTATCATCCTCATCTCATACCACTCTGTCCCAATGCGTTGTTTTGGTTTTTGGTTTTTTGGAAAGAAAGAAAATAGCCTTACACAAATCAGTGATAGCATTCTGCTGGTGACTTGTTGAAGTGTCTCACCAGCTGAAGTGTCTCATTTCTCCTTCTGGCAGGACAGTGGGCCCCTGGAGACAATAGGTTTTTGTTCAAACCCACACTGCTCAGTAGTGCCCGGGTTAAGAGCACTGGCTTTAGAGCTGGGTTGCCTAGGTTTAAATCCCAGGACCACCCTGTAATGGCTGTGTGACCTTGTATAAGTTACTTAACCTCTCTATATCTCAATTGCATCGTAAGCAGCCAGTGGATATTAGCTGTTATAATGAGCACTCAGTAAACACATACTAATGAGTGGCAGTTCTCATAACAAGAGAAAATATACTATAAGTTATAGTTTTAGAAGCCTAATAGTAAGTATATCCTATATAGTTTGGGTAGGTTTTCCTACCCCAAAAATATTTCACAACTCCTAAAATTCCACCATAAAACAAATCTTTTCGAGTTAAACTGAACTCTTTCCCTGAGGTCTCTTTTAACTATTAGGGGTCATCACCAACATCATTTGAATCATTATTGCTATGTAATGTCCATTTGTCTTCACAACCATCCTATGATCTCAGGATTCTTCTATTTCCCTTTTATAGGTAAGGAAATGGGGTACAAGAAGAAACTTTGCCCAAGGACACAAGGTAAGACTATGGTGGAGCTAGGATCCAAGCAATCTGACCCTAATGTCTACACCCAGAAGCACCATGTTTATCAGTCATTTATTCATGAAGTAAATATTTATTGTCTTCCATATACCAGAATTCACGCCAAGCTCTAGACATAAGGGCATTAGACAAGAGGCAGACTGTATCCCAAAAAGCACAGGAAAGAAGCAGAAGAGAGAGGTGGCTGGGAAGTATGAGCTAATTAGGGAAATGAAAGAATAGAGTTCTATCTTTGGTTATCTCTCAGGTTTCTTGGTGCCCAAACTTGTAATTCCCTAAAATATTTGCATTCTGCTTCAGCCATGTTCCCAGTCTCTTTCAGTGTAGCAACTGGAGATTGCCCAACTAAAGGCTGATTCCATCACTTACAACCTATTGCAAGTATCTGTTAAGAAATCTGGGTCTCACCTCTACAGCAGGGATGTAAACTCTTACAGCCAGCCTCCATGAATTGAACTGTTGGGAGAATTAAATAAACGAATCCATGAAGGTAAAGCACTAAAAATCTTCTTTTTCCCCCTGAACAACTTCTTTTAGAAAATTTGGTTCTGACAGCCCATCTGGTTAATGATCTAGAAGTCTTTTTCCCAACCAGGCTAATTTCAACTCTGAAGAAAAGAATTTCCTGCTGCTTTCTCTTTGAGAAATGGAGATAATGTGCAAATCCCAAAAGACTTCTAAAAAGACAGGTAAAAATGTTTGAGCAGGGGATGATCCTTTTGAAAAAGGAAATCTCTGGTCCCTGTAGTCCAAACCCATCCAAAGGCCAAATACTTTTCCCCAGGCAGCTATTTGGAATTACAGTAAGAGTTATCTTTGGTTGACTGACCCGAAGAGCTAAGAGCTGGGAGCACATTCATTTAAAATTAAAAGGAAAAAAATCTGAAATCCTTCCTGAAATACTGGTTCTGAAAGACTTCTTAAACTCAAAATCAAGCTCAATTAAATTTCATATCTAGTTCCATTCCATCTTAGCCCCACACTTATGCTTTATTCATTTATTATTTATATCAATAATTATTTTTATAATCGCTATTTTATTTCTATTTATTGTTTATTTATAGCTCACTCATCATGCAATATTAACCAGGCTATAACACACGAGCTCTAATGGAAAGGTAGACTCCTGTTTCATTTACCTTTGTAAATATTTCAAACTGGTAGCCAAAATGCACAATTCCTCCATTTTTATATAAGCTCCTTGATGTGCTAGGTTATGAAGTACTACAAATTCTTTGCTACAGGCACCAAAAGAAATGCTTATCATAATTTCCCCAAATGTCTCTGCACTTAAGAAGATGCTCATACATAGATACTATGTCACTGCTACCAAGAACAGACCTCCCCAAGCAAACTAGGGGGCACCATGGTTAATGTGTTAGAGAAAACCACTGAACCACAGACCAAGTAGAGGAAATATCAGCCATGGAATTTGGAAATTTTGGCTTGTATTTATCTCTATGTTAACATTAAATCTGGTTTAACAGTATACTCAATCTAAGCACTACATAGGACCACTACGGAGATGGCAAATTCCAGTCACTTGAAGAACCAATGATTATTAAACATAATTTACATTACATATCATAGTTTTATGAAACTCATATGTTTTTGCATTTGCCTCCAGTAATAGAATATGAATTTCCTTAACACATAAAATATACATAGGTGTTGAACAAATGGGTCTGGTAGCAAATCAAAGATCCAGTCACTAACAATAGGATTATTATGTATGAAAGCATTTTATTGGTGAATCAGAACCATGCAATGGTTTGTCCACTCAAAGCTACCTCAAAAGAACTAACCCATCCCTCAATTACAAGTACCCTAGGACTCTATACTTGATCATTCTGTAATAACATCAAAGGCAGTTAAGTGAGAACTTCCTATATGTAAGGCTTATTGCCAAGTGCATTGCATTTTCATAAATATGTTGCCATTCAACTTCATAATGTCCCTATGAAAGAGATATTGCCTATTTTTACATAAAGAAAGCATTTTACTTTGCAAGTTTTTCTTTTTTTACTAAAATATTTGTTGTTCTCAATAAGCAATACAACTGACACCTCAAGATTTCAAACAATTCATGTAAGTTATATACCCACTTTCCCCTTGTTCCTTGGGAAAATTATAAATTAGTACTCTTATTCAGGAGCAGAATCTACCTATTTGAAGTAAACACTTCCACACCATATTATACTTCTGGTCCATGGACAGTAGCAGATTATTTTATTCTTACTATAAATACTGTGTCTCTTTAGTAGGTCTCCTAACTCTCTCCTTCTAGACCCTCTTTGGCTTTTTCATTAGAGAACAGGCAGGTAAATGGGAAAAAGTCAAACTCCACAATTATCCCTTTCAAATATTTTTTCCACTGAGTTTCCATTAGTCTCATACATTTGTTGAACTATTTGGAACATACCTGGCTCACTGCACACCACAAAAGTTAGCAGGCATATTCAGTAATTATAATTGTAGAGTGTGCTATTCTAAAAAGAACTCTATTTATTTAAAACTACCGTATGGAACTTAACCAGGAGCATAAGAAAGAAGATTTAATGACTAAAAATTATGGTTATTCTGGATAATCAGTATCTAGCACAGTACCTGACACATGTAGGTACTCAGCGAATTTTTTAATAAATAAATATTCTATTACCTCTGATTCTAAATATTCCCCACCAACTCTGTCGTCCCTTATACCACTAATGAGGAAAAATTCCAGTCACAGTCCTACTACATGGTCCTTAAATTAGCAAGTGTGTACAACAACCAGGAAGAACGTCATTGCTTGAAAGGATAAAAGGGACCTGGCCAGCCAGACGCACCACATGAATGTTCACAGGATAATAAATGGCTTATCCTTTGGGATGAGAAGAGAGAAAAGAGGTTAGGGAATGTATTCCCCACTTTATGGATAGTAATCCAGTACTTTTTTGGTCAAATCCCTCAGGACAAGTATTAGTTAAAAAGGTTACTGCAAAAGAGCTTTCAGGGGCATCTAGGTGGTTGAGCATCTGCCTTTGGCTCAGGTCATGATCCCAGGGTCTTGGGATTGAGTCCCACATCAGGCTCCTCAATGGAAACCTGCTTCTCCCTCTGCCTGTGTCTCTCATGAATAAATAAATAAAATCTTTAAAAGAAAAAAAAAAGAAGAGCTTTCAGAAGAGGACATTAAAACTAGCTACAGCTATAGGGAACAAACATTTTCAACTCTTCATATTATTTGACCCAAAGAACTTTTCATTCTTTGTTATAATTATCTATAAACTTACAAAGAAACCAAGAGATGGCTAAAAACAAGGTAGGACATATCATTTTATTTTGCATTTATCTTTAACATGTTGTCTTAGAGTCAGCATTTCAAACTACTGGTATTTAAATAAGTTGAGATACAGTTGCATTTCCCTCAAGTTGTCACTTAATAATTGGCCCTGCCTATTGAAAGACAAATATGAAGTAGAACGGGAGGCATTATTTTATTTGCAAAATACCTGCTAACCACAGTATGCTCTGTCCCATAAAATACTTCAGAGGGTTTTGTTTCTAAGCTAAAAGAAAAAAATGTATACTAATAAACACTGATTTATTCTCTTCTCTGATTCTAAATTACTCTAAAAAGTATGAGTAATATATTTGTAGAGTACTCCTATGTTATAACTATACCCTCACCAGAGTACCTGAGTAGCTCAGTCAGCTAACCATCTGTCTTCAGCTCAGGTCATGATTTCAAGGTCCTGGGATCGAGTTCCACATCATGCTCCCTGCTCAGCAGGGAGCCTGCTCCTCTCTCTCTCTCCCTCTCTGCCTCCCCCTCTCTGCCACTCCCCCTGTTTATGTACTCTGTCAAATAAATAAAATCTTAAAATAAAAAACTACCCCCACCTCTTTAATCAATTTGCCATTCCAAACTAAAAAAAATGATTTAGGAAAAGCTGTCAAACAGAAGAGAAAGAAAATCTAATCTGGGTAAATTATTAAGAAAACTGGTTCTTTGAGTCTTTCACATTTAAACTGTCCTTGGAGATTCAGAAATGAAGGTGATGGAAGGGCAGGCAGCTTGGGGCAGCGGGCAGAGACCACAAAAAGGGACTAGATGCCACCATGGTCACCATCTAGCCCTATGGCAAATGGAAAGACAAAAGAATGGGGAACTTATGTGTGAGGGATAGAGAGAAAAACCAACAGAGACAGGTGGCAAAAAGGACAAAGTATGAGGCATGGGCACGAATAAGGGAAAAGACAATGGGGGACATGAAAAGTAGAGGAAAAGGAAAAAAGAAGTAGAGAAGGGATCACAGAAAAAGAGAAGAACAGAGAGGGTGCCTGCAGGGAAAAATGAAAAGGAGAGACACCCAGAGAAACGGAACAGCTCCTCCATCATCAGATTGCCTTCTTCATCTTCGTCTCTGTTTTTTTCAGATGGCACACTGACAGAAGATTAATTCAAGTCAGCTGCTGAAAATAATTATTGCATTATGGGAGCAGTAATCATTATTTAGAACATGATTAAATATGTCTGCACCTATTGACTCTGCCTATGATTTATGTATTTGTTTAGTCAATAGTCTAATGTAAATGATGTAATTAATTATAGATGGTGGTGTCAGGTCATTGGTGAAAACAATCTGAGGAGAACAAGGGCTCTGTTTTTTTCATGACAGATGCAGAGAAGGGGGGTGGGCTGAGTTGAGGGAATTCCAGGGGAACTTTTTCACGTGTGAATGGCGGCTCGGCTCTCAATTTGCATGTTGTCTTTCTCTTGTTCAGCCTTCGTTTAGAAATTGAAATAACTTGTTAAGCAAAGGGGAAGGGAGCACATGATTGCCAAGAGGACACCTGGGACTTGGGCGGGTGAGGAGGTAAAGAGCCAGCTGCTCCCTAACACAGGGGAGCGTGGCACCATCATTTACCGCTTCATAAAATTAAATGTTTTCCAAATTAAATCAGTAGGCAGTGTGCAGGAGGCCTACTATCTCTAATAACAATTTTTCAATCAATATTAGGAGCCTTGCTGTATGAAATCTGAGCTGGGAAAGTTAGCACGCGTTGGGGAGGGCGCACTGGGGGAGGGCAAAGGATAGGAGGTGGAAACAAGGTTTGAGTACTGAGGCTTTCAATCAAACCAAAGGTTTAAAAAATATAGATATATATGCATGGTGGATTCGCCATCACTGTGAGTCTATTCCCCGTAGATTTTTCTCTTAACTGATAATTCGGTCAGTCACATTCCTCAGAGGGAGGTCACAGGTCACCCCAGCCCCTGTCAGGCCTCAGAGAAACCATTTCCATTTTAATGCCACAGCTATAATCTATCAAAGATGTGATGTACAAGATACAATGAATTTAAGTGGTCTTCATATATCACTGAGCTTTCATGCCTTCACCTGGGTAATAGTCTGAATTACTCTCCCTACCTCACAATCTGTCACCCCCAGTAAAATAACTGCCATGCTGGTGTTAATGGCAGATTTGTCCAAATTGGGGCCACAGTAGCCAAAGTCATTCTACATCATAAACTTTAGCATTCACTGCTTAGCCTGGAAAGGGCCCGTGGCTTAAAATTCTTCTGTAAATAATTCTGCAGACAGGCTCTGCTCATGTTTTTATTTATAAGTGCTAAAATAAATCTAGCTGGGCCTGCACACAGCCTGCCTTCTCCATTTTCCCCTATCTAGTCCTCCACTCCTCTCTCTCTCTCAAGCCCATCTAATCTGACCTGTCACTCTTCCCCAAAAGGTGTCTAATAGACACAGGTCTCTTCCTTAGACAATAAACACAGCAGAGTTCAGAAGACTCAGCTAATAGTGAGTGACCTTCTCTGCAACTCAACCGTTAACCCTTCTTATTTTACCACTAAGTAGTAAAAGTCCTCTAATTTTACCACTAAGGAGTAAAAGTAGTAAAAGTTGTTGACACATATATCTCCCACCTAAACTATCTCTTGCTGTGAGACTCGTGTGCTGCAAACCTCCAGAGATGAAAGGCTCATGTGTCACCTTATTCACATGGCTTTATGCATCCCTCTCCATTTCTATTCTTTTCACCAGTTTCATGGTATATTATCACCAATACCCAATCCACTATTTTTACTTGTGACTTTTAGATCAAAGGGGTCTGAGTTTCAGAGGATATCTGTCTTAACCTGGAAAATATTTGCCATCCCACCAGTGGATCCAAATGATAGAAAAGACTTTACAATGGTTGATCATTTAGGTCCTAAAAGCCCCTGGATCAGACCAAGAAACACAAAGAAAGATTAGGTCATTTGGCTATAAACCCTCATCTCACCAGAGCTCTGATATAAACGTCTTATGATAGCGAAGCACCTAAGTTTGAGAAAGTCAAAGTACTTGTGCGATGTTGAGGGCAGACCTTGGTTTCCGTGCATCAGTCTAACATGATAAGAATACAGACTCTAAAAGAAATCTCATAATATATTATAGATTTTCCAGGAAAGGGGTAGTTTTATTTTATTCACAGGTTACCTAGTACTAGAGCCACCCAATGCTTATAATTAACAGCCACAGATAAATGTATGAAGTCTGTTAATTTTTCAGAACTCTCTGCTTCTATGTCATTTAATGGCTTTTCTGTACCTTGTTCTTCATACGTGAAAATTGGGACCATTAGGACTTATAGATGTTTTACCTCTCGAAGCTATGAAAAGGATTAATGAAGTAAGGTTTATAAAATGTCTTGGGCCACTCACTCTTTCCATAGGGTATAGATTTCTAGAAATGGAGGCAAAGCTGTCTAGAAAGCTGATGGCTTGGTTAAAAGGCCAAAAAAAGTCAATAGAATTGAAATTATTAGGAAAGGTTCAGACAGAACATGGAGCAGCAATTATTCCTTCAGGTTTCAGACTGCTGGTGTTTAGCAACAACAAAAGAGTCAGCCCTCCTGCCTCTGATAGCACTTTCATTAAGGTAAACAGTATATTATTCATGCTGAGGGTTTCTCCAGCAGGCTCTGTTTGCTTCCACTTTATCTGAGCTTTTTTGCAGTGAATTGTAAACTCAGGAGATGTAAATTAGAAATATGCTCCTAGCCAGTCAAAATCAATGAAAACTCTTCCCTTATACTAGAAAGAAATTGTAATAAAATGAGGTCGAAAGAAGGAATGTTCTATCAATGTTCTTGAACCCACCATGGAGCAGACGTTATTGAACTCTCCTAAAGTCCAGTCACAATATATGTTTTCAAGCACATATCATACAAACCCAGTAAAAAGATGCCCTCATTCCTACAGAGTTACATGGCAGGTTCTTGAAAAGAGAGCACATCCCATGAGCATAGATATCCCAGGGAAATCACTTTCTCATAACCATGCACACTTTTTGGCCTGAAAGATTCTTTAAATTGTGACAGATATTAAAAAAAAAATTAACCTGATTCTCTTCTAGAAGAAACTAGAACTTGCACAAAGAATTCCAAAACTGCTTTCATTTTGTCCTGTTAACTTTCCTTGAAAAGATATACCCTGATTTTACCAAGAAATTAACTTCACTTCCCTACCATGGGAAGAACTGAACAAAGTTAGCAAATTGTGTAGCCCAATACTTAGAAAAATCATCCTAGATTCTCAAAGAAAGTAGGGAAATGTCCATCTAGGAAGCATCTGTCCATCCCCCCCACACACACTTAACCCCACCCAACACTGAAAGGACAAGGTTTAAAAAGATAATGGGGTGTGTGCTGATAACACTCAGATTTTCTAAAGTTGTCACTTTTCCTGTGGGAAAATACTTGCCTTGTAAAACAGGATAGGCAAGGCTTCATTGACTCCATGTGTGCACACTTTAGGAGTTTACAAAGCTGCTGAGGCAGTCAGGGTCAGATCGGCAAAAAAACCCTGCCACTCTCCATCTTCCCAAAAAGTTTTCAGCTGGAGTCAAAGCTTTGCACTAGTTCAGAATATAGGGAAACCCCCTAAATCAGTATTTCTCAAATCTCAACGTGTCTAAAATTAGATTGCCAAATAAAAGACAGGATGCTCAGCTCTATTTGAATTTCAGATCAACAATAGTGTTTTAGTACAAATAAGTTCCAAAAATTACATGGGATATACTTATCCTTTAAAATATTGTTTGGGGGCACCTGGGTGGCTCAGTCAGGTCATGATCTTAGGGTCCTGGAATTGAGCCCTGGACCTGGCTCCCTTGCTCAGCAGGGAGTCTGCTTCTCCCTCTCCTGCTCCTCTTGCTTGTGCTCTATGTCAAATAAATAAATAAAATCTTTTAAGAAGTAAATGTTGTTTGTCTGAAATTCAAATTTAACTGAGTATCCTGGGTTTTTTTAAACTCCAAGATCATGACCTGAGCTGAAGGCAGCTGCTTAACTGACTGAGCCACCCAGGTGCCCCAGTATCCTGGGGTTGTCTGTGGGTTTTTTGTTTGTTTGTTTGCTAAAGGTAGCTAGCAATCCTAGAAATAAGCATTATGTGGATGTTTACAATGTAAATTTGATAGTACTATCATGGGGTCAGAAAATCTTACTTTTTAAGTTACTCTATGGAAGATTCCAGTGCACACAGACTTGAAGCCAGTCTTTGGGAAACATATCATAAATGTCAGAATGCTCTGCGATATACGAAAGTATATCAAAATGTTTTGAATGTAAAGGTGCTAGTTATTACAACTTTGCCACAGGAAGCCTAATATGTTTGCTCCCCTTCTAAAATCCCAAAGACAGATAGAGTCCTTGATCTCCCAAGGGGATAAGCACAAACAATACGAATTTCTGTCAAGGGATTAATGGAGCCTATTACCTCTTACTGGTAATTTTCCTTTTTCACATATAGAATAAACTGATTTCTGTTGCTGTATTTCTTTTGCAACTTGGGTATTATTTACAATAAATTGAATCCTTTCCATGCTTGACATACTACACTGATCTATGACTTTGCTTTCATTTTGTCCTGTTAACTAGAAACCCACTTCATCATGAAATATGTTCCTCACACTTTCCTCCATAGTGAGTAAAAACATTGATAAAGCATCATAAATTGTAGGTCATTTCTCAAAAGCTTCCTGTTACAGTGTGGATTGGGAGAAGGAAAAGTAAGTACTGATCAATGGCCACTTGATAAAATTTATGCTGAATGTATGGACAGAAAAGCAATGGATGTATTAGAAGCCGCATTATAAGATGCTTGCTTCACATCCAGACTTCATTCTTTACTCCATGATGCCAAAGGTAATTCAGCCTTCCTCTCTCTAGAAAACCACCTCCACCCCCAAAATATATTAATTCATGGAAATGTCTAGCAGTGATTTTTGCCGAAATCACCTAGATAACTGAAAAGGAAGCTACCAGGATGGTTACCCTGTCTTCCATTTATTTTTGTGTAAATCTTGCATACACATTGTTGCTTAAAGCCTAATTTGGACCAGAAATTTGAAAATAACACTGATCCTAGAACGCATAATATCACCAACATAATGAGACATGTCAATTTACTGTGTGCCAATAAACCTACCAGGCATTTTACCAGGGCTATCTCAGGCAGGACTTTACAACATTTTAGAAATGAGGAATTAATGATTTGGTTCAAACCACAAGGTAATGACTGGAAAGAGAGAGAAATAGGGAAAGAAGAAAAGAGGTGGGGGGAAACAAGGAGAGGGGAGAGATAAAAGGATGATGTGCTTTAAAACCTGTTTCAGCTACATTGTTTCTCAGTACTCTTTAAGCTCGAAGTAAAGCATTAAATATCTGAGATCCTTGAATATTCCAAGGAAATGATGCCTTCTTTGCCATAGTACAATATCCAATCTATCAACCTTTCCTTCCCTGGAAGCTGTGCCTTAGTAAAATTAAAATATTCTTTATGAGTAAATTCAACTATGATAATAAGCACTTGCCAATACACCCTAATACAATGATGTAGAGTACCCAGTCCTACACCCTGCAGTTTTTAGGGTGGCATACGCCTTAATGCAATAGGCTAATTATTCCTCTGCCAAGTCTCTTCAGCCACATATTGAGGAAAATGAACCTGCCCCTCAGGATCGGTATGAAGAATAGCTTATAAAAATGAGTGCGAAACCCTTTGCAAATACCAAGTGCTGTATGAATGCTAAGTAATAATAAACATCTGTAGGAATGCAGTGAAACAGCCCAACTTCCAGGTGCTTTTTCAAACTGGACACCACCCATTTAAGATTCATCCATCATTCACCTTCAGGCATCCCTTTCTTTATGAAAAAATAAAATGGGCTGTCTGCATTGCAAGGAAATGGAAAAATTGAATTTCAAAGCATATAAGTCCCCATATCTTTGACCATTTGAAGTAATGGGTTATGTTATTTAGTTAATGAAGATAATGTTCATGAAGTAATAAAGGGGAAAAAATACCAAGTCCCATCATGACTTTGTTTTCTGCTCAGAAGGCACAAGATTCTAGAGACATCATAAAGATACATGGCACACAGCCAGTATCACACAGTCATTATGCCTGTTCCTAACTCCCCCAAGAAGCCACTTGTCTATAATCCCCAAGCATTGTCTATATGTTAGAAGACCGGGGAGGGGGAGAAATATGACATTCATAAACAACATGACAATTGATGACTGTTATTCTGCAGTCCCTTAAAACAAGAAGGATAGAAAAAGAAAGGGAGGGAGGGAGGAAGGCAGGAGGGGGTAGAGAAGAGGAAGAAGAAAAAAGTAGAAAGAAAGAAAGAAAGAAAGAAAGAAAGAAAGAAAGAAAGAAAGAAAGAAAGCTCTTCTCCAGCAAATCATTTCCTTCAAAGATATGATTCACTAACATTTGATTTGACAAGTTGTAGGCGCTCGTAACATTATTTTTCCCCTTTGTGTTCATTTGGGGAGCAAAGATTTATTGCCTCTCCTGAAAAGGAAAAGGGATGTACTAGAAATAAAAAATAATAGGTTTTTTTTTCCCATTGCCCGTCTTTAAAGAAAAGCATTACTTGACCAGATTTTTAATTCTTTTCGGTCCCAAAATACAGTGAATCTTTCTCTACAATATTAAATAAAATTTGGAGACAAAAGCAAACAGTAGTTATGTTGTCGGGCAATAGGAGCTGATACATTTAAAAGTCAAATCCTCTCCCTATGTGAAGTTTCCTTTCCACACTGTCAATAGTCCCTGTCACTAGACTGGCCTCCTCTTTAAATGTAGTGTGCATAAATCTGCCACACATATGAGCCATATTGTATATGGGTTTGTACTGAATGTACACTAAGAAAAAATTATGTAAGCTTTCATTCATAAATACCAAGCAATTATTGTTGAATAAAACAAAGAAAAAAAGATGCTGGGTCCTAGTCTGCATTGATATTTTTAGGTATCTAATAAAATGCTCTATGAAATAAAAACAAGCCAGGAGAGTCACAGACACTGCCCATAGAGTTTTATTCCTGGGTACAAAAGAAAACAGTTTGTTTCCTCCTTCTTAGTAAGTAAGTCAGTCTAAAGAAAAACAGGTAAACTTTGTTCCACATGCACTATATGAAACTAATTTCTATGACTGCTATTATATTTTATTGCTGGTAGAATAGGGACAACCTCCCGTATAATATGCATATACATCCTTTTAAAGCAGTCCTAGCTCTGGCTGTTAAAATGGCAGAGAGCCTCTCAGCATTTCCATTATAAAACCTGATTTTCAGGGATTTATAACTAAACTGAAGATTTCCTTCAGGGTGAAACAAGAATCACCAGGTCCCAGCTCAAAGCACAATTTTGCTTTCAGTTTTCTAGGAAGTTTGGTTTGGTCATTATCAAGTTATGGAAATGCAAAAATAAATAAGTCAAAGCTTACAGGGATCTGGCTTTTTTCTCCTTTTTTAAAACCCTCATGGAGCTTTCAAACAGCGTGGTTATCTGAAATGACATTTAGTCCAAAATATGGATTTCTTTCTTAAAATGGCTGCAACTTTGACATTTAAAGATTGGTTATTACACATGCATAGAAGCTGCTTCTCCAAAAGATACTTGGCAGTACTGTGCAATATTGTATGTATCACGCATACTTAATGCCCACTTTCCAAATTGACCCTCTCCTATTGCTAGGAGAAGGAAATAGCTTTTAACAGGAATGACAAATATACTACCAATTCAATTATTGTTTTATTATATTGCACTCATTAAAGATTGCTTGAAGAGTAGCATAGATTAGGCAAAAATTACTGAATTTCATGCATTATTTTAAAAGTAATTATTTATTTCCAAATTAATATTAGATGAAAGAGCTTAAATACCTGGCCACTGAAGACTTTTGGAAAACCACAATGGTAACTCTTTGCAGGGTCCAGAGGCATAAAAGAAAATAATTAAGATCAGAATAATATTTAATAAGCACTCACGGAATGAACCATTGTAGTTTCACTCAATGAGGATATTATGTTCCACATGCTCCACAATGTATTTGAAAACATACAGATTTCAAGGAAATCTAAATAGGCTCATTTTTAAAAATAAAATTTAATTCATTCTCACTCTCACTTACATGGTATTTCTTTCCCTTAACGAAAATGCTGATAAAAATACATACATTTACAAGATGTTTTTAGGATGTGTGATCAAAAAGCTTTTATAAAGTTATCTGAATATCATCTCTATGACAAATCCAAATCCTTTCAAGAGTCGACAAAATATTTTTTAATTTCTTTATTTGAATATAGATGACACACAATCTTATATTAGTTTCAGGTGTACAGTGTAGTGATTCAACTCTATACATTTATGCTATGCTCACCACAAGTGTAGGGACTATTTTAGGCAATCTCCTTTAAAACAAAGACATTAGTAGTCAAGACTTGTGAATAAAGCTAGCATAAGAGCTTTGGTTTGGCCATAGCCAATGAAACTGGTTTGGTTTTGAGGTTTATTCTTTTTTTCCTGTGACCCTTAAGCCCAAGCTGAAAACAATATAAAAAAGGTAGTATGGAAAAATGTTTTTTGGAATGGAAGCATGATGGGAATGCATGACTTTTTTTCAACTCATGAAATAAATATTACATGCCTACTGCAGTCCAAATACTGTGCTGGGTGTTGGGATCACAAAGATACTGGTTATGTTCTCAAAGATTTTATGGCCTACAATCAATAAATTTTTGTCCTTTAAGTTAATATTCAAACTTAATCATATGCACATTAACCTATAATATGTACTCGTGACACTATGAGATTTAGACAAAAGACACTTCGGTTCTTGTTTCTGTTCAACAAATAACTGAATGAGTGAATCTTTGGAAGGGTTCAAACAAAAGGAGAAAGGTGGCTGTAACGTCAGTCAATAACCTGTCAAGAGACTGTATGTTTTCTCAGCTATCTGAACTCCTTAGGAAGAAAAAAATACATCTTGTGAGAATCTGTTCAACTGCTTAACCATGACATAATTGCTAAAAATGATATATAATCCTGAAGAATTTTCTAGTTACAATGCATTTTTACATACTTTTCCCCATTTGATCTTCACACTATGTCTGAGATAGGTTGCGTATTATCCCTTTTTTTCAAGATAAATTGAAGTTTGGAGAGGTTAGCCACACAGTTAGGAAGTGACAATTCTGGGACTAGTCAGGAGTCTAGAAACAATAAGATATAATAATAATCGGGTTTAAATGCAAATCTCTCTGAAGTTTGGATTGCCAACATATCTTTTTACCATTCCAATATACTTATATTTTTGTTTCTTCCTTTCAGTAGCTGAGACTGTCATTCACCTGCCACAATTAAACCAACCAAAACACACAGCAGTCAATATTTCTGATGATCTTAGCTACTTCTTGACTAGTAATCAGTTTAACTTCACAGTAAGACTGCTTGGGCATTACAACAACAAAAAGTACAGATCAACTTTACTGTCATCTGGCTTTTCCTGTCATCAAAGTAAATTAAGACCAAGAGATTTGCTATTGAGGTAAAGAGGGTGTTTGAGTGCTTGAGTCATCGAGAGAGGCTCTTTATAGAGTAAAAATTGCTGTTTAAAACATGTTCTGATCTCCATGTTACTCTGCCTGTGTACATCATCACTAAATTGTGCAGCAGGATAGAACAGAAGAAATAAATAATTGCAGTAAATTAAAATAAAGAAAATGGTCCATTTACCTCTGTCTTTTCTTCATTCTGCTCTTTAATCTGCAAGAACAGAGGCAGATCACTTATCTCTCTGGAAAGGACACTTGGCTGCATTACATATTTAACATACAGAAATAGAGTAAACATAGACATACAAAGAGTGTGGCTTATAGTAAAAGTATGTACAACATTGAAAAGAACATGAGACTTACAGTCAAATCCTGGATTCTAGACCTCCATCCAATGTGACCTTGATCAAATCACCTCTCAGCCTTAGTTTCCCTATAGGAGAAAATAAAATGTGAATAATGATAGCATCCTACTAGATCACGGGCAAAACAAAGTGAAAGCGCTTTGTAAACTATGCAAAGGACTGTAGACATGTGAGGTATCAATTTTAAAGTATTTTTATTATTATTTTCATGATCACAGGGGATTTTTTTTTAAATGTAGGTTTTTAAATGCCTGAGAAAATGGGGCAGTCACAGAACCATGACTTTAAACAAACTTTATTTGGGCGCATGACTGACTGGCAATTGTGTGCAATCATTTTAGCTGTCACAGGCCCAGAGAAATGTGGGAGAGCTCTTCCATGAAATGTTTATATTTCATAAACAAAATGATGTGCTTAACAGTCAGAGCGATGGGAGGGTTCCGGCTAATGCATTTTCCAATGTGTGAGGCAGATTATTAATGCGCTCCAGTAGCTGTTAATTTCAGTTTGCCGGAATGATTTATGGGGAGGTAAAGGAGAGAGACATAATCTAATTGAGATCAGAATCACTGTTCTAGCAGCAAAGCACCAGCATGGGCCCTAGGCACAGCAGAATGATTAATATCTAATACGCAAATAATCCGTTAAATTATTATAAACATTACTTTTGACAACTCTTTTGTTGGCAAATGAAAGAGAGAAAAAAAAAGAAACAAAAAAAAACAAAAGATCTAAAAATCACCACTTTCTCTAATAATATTGTAAGGGCAGATTTTGTCAGGGCAAGAGTGATAGATATCATGATGGGTTTGAGTGTTATGATCAATTTTAAGCACACTGGGGAGAGATTTTTACCATAACATGGATGACAATTGAATACCCAGAACAAGATCACTCTTCAGAAACAAAAATGAATAACATCAGTTCTCGAAGTGCAGCTCTTCTTACACACTTATCTTTATCCCTCTAGTAAGTATGCCAGTCCCTTGCCACTATGAAGGTAATCAAATGTGAAGCCTAAAAAGGAGAGGTAAACAGCCCCTCTCACGCCAGCTGCTTTTATTTTTTTTATTTTTCTTTTTTTAATTTAGTAAAATGTACATAACATAAAATTTACCATTTCAACCATTTTTAAGTGTACAATTCAGTGGCATTAAGTACATTCATATTGTCATGCAACCATTACCATCATTCATTTCCAGAACTTTTCATCCTTCAAAACTGAAAGACCATGCCCATTGAACAACTCCTTATTCCTCTCTACCCTCATCCCTGGGAAACCATTTTACTTTTGTCTCTATGAATTTGACCTCTGTGGAACACATACTAGTGTAATCATTCAATATTTTTCCTTTTTACTTAGCATAACGGTTCTTCCATGTTGTTGCATATGTCAGAATTTCCTTCCTATTTAAGGTTGAACAATATTCTATTGTATGTATATACCACATTTTGTTTACCCATTCATCGTTGAAGGACAGTTGGGTTACTTTTATCTTCTGACTACTATGAATAATGCTACTATGAAAGTAGGTATATACAAATATCTATTCAAATCCCTGCTTTCAATTCTTTTCTTCCACTATATTAGGGTATAACTGACAAAGCTGAAAGATATTTAAAGTGCTCATTGTGATGTTTTAGTACACATATACATTGTGAACGGATTCCCCTCATCAAGTTAATTAACACATCAATCACCTCACATAAGTTACCTTTTTTTGGCAGCAGGGGCTTGGTGGGGAGAATGTTTACATTTACTTTCTTAACAAATTTCAGTTACCCAATAAGACATTATCAACTCTAGCCACCATGGTTTTTTTTACATTAGAACCTCAGATTTTACTCATTACTGAAAGTTTATGCCCTTTTACTAACCTCTATTTCTCCTACTCTCCTGCTCCAGGCAATGACTTTTCTACTGTTTCTGAATTCAACTTTTTTTTTTTTTAAGATTCCATACATAGGTGATACCATGCAGTAGTTGTCTCTCTTTCTCTGAGTTATTACACTTAGCATAATGCCTCCGGCTTCATCTAAGTTGTCACAAATGATAGAAATTTATTTTTTTAAGCCTTAATAATATTTTATTATATACGTATATATGTATGTACATATATATCATAATCAAGAAAATAATCCTATTTTCTTCTATTCATCCATCAACAGACACTTAAGTTGTTTCCATATCGTGCCTTTTGTGACTAATACTGCAACAAACATTGGAATACAGATCTCCAAGATGATTTTGTTTCTTTTGGATATATAGGCAGAAGTGAGTTTTCTGAATTGGATCATATGGTAGTTCTATTTTTAATTTCTTGAGGAACCCCCATACCGTTTTCCATAGTGGCTATATCAATTTACATTCCCATCAACGAAGCACAAGAGTTTCCTTTTCTCCACATCCTTGCCATCATTTGTTATTTCTTGTCTTTTTAATAATAGACATCCTCACAGGTGTTTTTATTTCCATTTCACTCATAATTAGTGATGTTGAGCACCTTTTCATATACCTGTTGGCCATTTGCATGTCTTCTTTGGAAAAAAAAGTCTGTTCAGGTGCTTTGCCCATTTTTTTAATTGAGTTGGGATTTTTTGCTATTGATTTGTATGAGTTCCTTGTATAGCTTGGATATTAACCCTTTACTAGATATATAGTTTGTAAACATTTTCTCCCATTCATAGATCGTCTTTTAATTTTGTTGGTGGTTTCCTTCATTGTGCAGAAATTTTTTATGTAGTCTCACTTGTTTATTGTTGCTTTTGTTGCCTTTGCTTTTGCTGTGAAATCCAAAAAATCATTGCCAAGACCGATATCAAGGAATTAACCCCTGTTTTCTTTTACAAGTTTTATGCATTTTGGGGTCTTACATTCACTTTTTATCCATTTTCAATTAATTTTTGTATAGTATAAGGTAGTGGTACAGTTTCATTCTTTTGCTGCCCAGTTTTCCTGACATGATTTAATGAAGAGATTATCTGTTCCCCCATTGTATATTGTGGGCTCCTTTGTCTTAAATTAATTGACCATACATGTATGAGTTTATTTCTGGGCTCTCTATTCTGTCCAATTGATCTATGTGTCTGTTTTTATGCAATATCATACTGGTTTTGATTACTGTAGCTTTGTGATACAGTGTGAAACCAGGAAATGTGAAGCCTCTAGATTTGTTCTTTCTCAGACTGATCTGGCTACTCATGGTAGCCATAGCAGTTCCATAAAAATTGTAGGATTCTATTTCTATATTTTTAAATGCCATTGCACTGAATCTGTGTATCACTTTGAGTAGTCATTTAACAATATTAATTCTTCTAATCCATGAACACAGAATATCTTTCTCTTTATTTGTGTCTTCTTCAATCTCTCTCATCAATGTCTTAGTTTTCATTACATAAATGTTTTATCTCCTTGTAAATTCCCAGTTTTCAATTTTTTGAGGCATTTTCCCAGAAGTAGAATTTTTAGGTCATAAGGAATGCCATTTTTAATTTTTTGAGGAAACACACCATTTTCCATAGCCTCTGCACCATTTTACATTACCACAGCAGTGCACAAGGGCTCCAAATTCTCCACATCCTCACCAACACTTGTTATTTTCTGATTTTTTTTTATTAATAGCCATGGTAATGGGTAGAGGTAGTTTTTTTCTTAAACAGATCAAGTTATTTAATCTGGCTGTATTATCTCCAAAGGAACCAGTAAAAACTATATAAGTCTTGGGCCTGCTGAGGGACTTCTATCCTTTCTATAGTGCAACATGTATTTGGCATCTACATTATGACAATCATAGACCCCTCTGGGTACACATCAACTAGCTAAGGAGGCAAAAACATACTGAAATTAGTAAAGAACAGGAAAAGAAACCCCTGAAGAGTTCAGAAGGGAGTATGTGTATTTGAGGAGGTGCATGCATGTACAGCTTTTACACTACAACCCAGAAATCCAAAGCTGTTATTAAGAAGGGCTCTTGTGGAAATCCTTGGGTGGCTCAGCAGTTTAGCGCCTGCCTTCTGCCCAGGGCTTGATCCTGAAGCCCTGGGGTCGAGTCACGTTGGGCTCCCTGCATGGAGCCTGCTTCTCCCTCTGCCTGTGTCTCTGCCTCTCTCTGTGTGTCTTTCATGAATAAATAAAATCTTTTTTTTAAAAAAAGGACTCTTGTGCACCCCTCAAGCTTTATTTCATCTTCCTCTACTTCTTCTTTAACAATTTCCTCTGGACTCATGTCTCCAAGATTAATCATACCTGTTTGAAGCAGCACACCAGTGCCCATGCCTTCTCTTCCTCCATCTCTTGGTCCTGACCACAAATCTAAGTCAATAGTCTTCCCTGGTGAAACAATTAATTCCTCACTGTATGAGTGTAAGACATCTGAGGTCTGATAAGAGCAACTCAGTCACCCAGGGGACTAGTGGCTCTAACTTCTTGTCTCCCACTCTATTACTGACATTCTAAAGAGCATGACAAAGTCATATCTCTTCTCTTTGCCTCAATTTCTTCTTTCATAGAGTGGGAGCAACAGAATTAAGTCACTGATTTTATTAAGATCTATTCTGGAGACTGAAACTTGCTTTGAGACTTTAAGTTGCCTCTAATTAACATTATTATCAGCATTACAGCTAATGTTAGTAATCTAAGAATTTATTAGCCCAGGGGAAACATTAGTAGATATGGGATAATGAAAGATCTAGCAAAGAATGGGCAATTAAATATTTGGGACCTGTTTTATATATAACGTACCAATCCCTTCCCAATCATCATAAAGTCACCATAAAATGTCTAGTTACTTATTAATACCACGGTTGCCATAATGAAATTATTTGCCATCAGTTTGAGTTGTTTTCAAAGAGTTTATCAAATCTAAACTAGAATGATAGAGAAATAACATTTACATTTCTAATGAGAGCAAAATTGGCAAAGCAAGAACATACAAATATTCCTAAAATATTATTCCGACATACCCTTCAGAGATATTCCCAGGATACTATGATAGTATATTTCAACTTTTTTTCCTGAAATTCATCATATAAGATGTGTCTCTATCAAGAATGCCAGAAGAGGATGTCTCCCTTCTTCACACTCAAATTCCACACTACACAAACAAAATGGTTTTATATTCTTTCACAGATCACTTATCTTAAGAAATTTGTTCAAAACTCTCTAGATGTACACTAAGAAAGTCAGCCAAAAAGACAACCAAATTTCTAGGCAATCGCTCCATTCCCCTTTAGCATGTGTAACTCTTATTCCTCAGAATCCCTGAATAATTCACAGGGACATCTCTTTTTCACAATCACTAAAGGACTGAAGTTAGAAATAATATTTAGAAATCACCAGTCCCAGTCTTTATATTATACCTCTTGATTTTTGGAAAGGATTCCCTGTCTAAAGGCCACAGACTGGCCACCATAAAACTTAAGGGTATCCTCTTTGCAAAAGCTTAAGAGCTTTGAGACTCTCTCCTAAGGTATCTAAATCAGGTAGATTTCCCCTAAGGTATCTGAAAAACCTTAAGGGTACCTGGGTGGCTCAGTTGGTTAAGTGTCTGACTTGGGCTCAGGTCATGATCTCAGGGTCCAGGGTTCAAACCCCACTTTGGGCTCCCTGCTCAGCCAGGAGTCGGCTTGTCGCTTTCCCTCTGCCCTGCCCCCTGCTCATGCTCTCTGTGTGCCTCTCTCTCAAATAAATAAATAAATAAATAAATAAATAAATAAATAAAATCCTTAAAAAAATATTTTAAAAATATTATAAGTATCAGAGCTTGAAGACATGTTAGAAACCATTTTCCAGATACAAAAAGTTGGGTTTAGAGAAGTCACAAAGTTTATTAGTGACAGAGCCTGGACTATAAACAAGAGCTCAAATCTATCCACAAAACTGTCTACTTCTCCAAATTTTTTTTCTCACCAATTCTAGCTACTATCACTTATTATTGCTTTTATTATTACTGCCCATTCAACAAATTTAACTGGTTGAATAAAAGACATTAGAACTTAATTTATTCAATCATTGAGCTTTTTACTATGTGCCATGTACTTTACTAAGCATTTGGGTCAGCACCATGAGTATGACAGACCTGTCTTCATGCATTTATATTCCAGTAGAGGAGAAAGGAATTATCAAGTAAACAAAAAATTTAAGTAGAATTATACATCATGGTAAGTGCTATGAAGATAAGTGCTGTCAGTCATGAGGCAGTCATTAAGAGAAATCAATTTACGTTGGGTGGTCAGAGAAAACTCTCTTAAGTAGGTGTCGTTCAAGCCGAAGTGAAATGTGAAGATAAATAAATATACAATAAGCTGGAAAAGAGTGTTGCAGGTTGAGGGAATAGCATGCAGAAAAGTCTCATGACCCAAAAGAGCCAAGGGGTCAGAGGACCAGAAGACAGGCCAGTGTGGAAGTGAGGTACATTGAGGAAGGTAAAAAAGAGGTATGAAATGAGGATGCAGAGGAAAACTGGTACTAGAGCATCCAGGATCTTGCAGGCCATTTTATAAAATTTGGTTTCATTTGGATAGTAATGAGAAATCACCAAAGGTTTTAAGCAGGAGGATGATGTGATCTCTTTTATGTTTTTAAAGGATCAGTCACAACAAATGAGTAGAGAATGGATTATAAGGGAATAAATGTGGGATCAGGAAGACAAGACAAGACAAGACAGGCTACAGCCATGGCCAGGTAGAAATGAGGCCATTTTGACTAGGGCAATGACAGTAGAGTAAAAAGAAGTAGACAGATTCCAGGTTTTGGAATTAGAGCTGACAAGAGTTGAAGATGTCTAATAAGAGTGCAGGAAATAGAGAGACTAAGGATGGCTCTTGAGTACTGTCATTAGACACTGGTGGTGCAATCTAGCAAAGTGAAGAATTTTTCTGTCACTTTGCTTAGTTACCTAACAGGGAAAACTTCAGGAATATGTTGCTATGTCAAGCTAGGGGCATAACCAGAAATTAGAAATATCTATGACACCACCAAGAGAAGCACCTAAAGAGGTTCATCCATCTCTCCAATTACTAAGCATGACCTCCCATCAATACCAACAAGAATGAAAGAACATGTCCCTGCATTAATTACAGAGCATTGATTACAATCAGCTTATTTTGGCAACTCCACACCCTTTCATTCCAGAGCTTTCCAAATGCCTACCAAATAGCTAGTGATTCACTCATTAAGTCCTTCAGGGAAGTCTACAGTCTGGTATAGATGCACTAAAAAGAGTAAGTGGGAGAAAGAATTCTGGATAAGGTGTTCACTTTAGAATATCATTATATAACACATTATCAACATTTTGACACTTTGAACAAAATATCCATACTTTCCTTACTATTTCACAGTTACATGCCTAAATGAAAATATATTCTTTTTCTCCACATAATCCAAATGTGCATAGCCTCCAAAAAAGTGTTTTATGGTACTTCTGAGAGCAACACCTATATACATTACAATAAAAAAAACATACTTGGTATTTGCACAGCACCATATGTTTTACAAAGCACTTTTACATACATTAGTTTAAACCATCTGGCAACATCAGTTAAGTCAACAGGACGAATATCGTTATCCTTTTTTTTTCAGCTGAAGACATTGTGAAGAAAAACTTTTGATTGAATTGAAAATGTTTATTCCCTTTGCTCTAATAATTCCACAATTTATCCTAAGGAAATAATTAGAAATGGGAAAGAGATTTATGTACAGGCTAAACATTGAAGTATTACTGAAAAAGCAAAATACTGAAAACTTAAATCCCCCCAAATAGGGGACTGCCCAAATAAACTATGGTATGTTTGTGTTGTGAAATATTATGTAGGCATTAAAAATGATTGTTTGAAGAATACTTACCAACATCAAGAAGTGATAATGATATAATACTCCTAGAAGCAATAAGGTTAAAAATCTATATATGTAGTTGTTGCTTCTTAAATTGGCCCCCAATCATGAAAGGCAGGGAGACCACTCCAGATTGGTAGGTAGCTGTTTAACAGGCAAGGGAACTTACTTACGAGGCTCCCCTTAGGCTGCTGCAAGACAAATAGATCTCTATACTCGTCTGCCAGAATCTTAAAAGTTTATATAGGGGCCCTAACAGTGTTTAGTCACATATATTGTCCAGATGGTCTCAACAACACATTGCTCTCTTAAGACTGTGTCCTTGGGGCAGCTTCTGGCATGGGGAAGACATGTAGAATACACATTCCAAGAAAAGAGGAGGGAGTGAGGAGCCTCTGCCTGGGTCCAGCTCACAGGTCAATTGGCGGTCATGTCCTTTTGATTACCTTCTCCAACAGTAGTAAAAAAATTTCAAGTGTGTTAAAAAGTAAGTACATATACATGCCAAGAGAAGTAGCTAAAAAGAAATAAAACTAAATTAAGAGTAATTCTTTTTCAGTGGCTGATATTTATTTTTTCCTTTATGTATTTCTATAGTTTCAAATTCCCTATAGCCAAAACATATTAGTTTTATAAATAAACAAAAATAAATAAGAAACACATTTTTTAAGAAAAAAAAGAAAAAGGAACAGCTGTGGGCTCAGAGAAGTGAAATAATGACCCAAGCTCCCCAAGTGACAGTATTTTTTGAAATTCCCTAAGAATCTTGCAACAACTAAACCATTTAGTCTTGACAACCCCATGAGAAAGAAATTATTTTTTCATATTTTACAAGTGAAGAAACTGAGGCATGAGGAGGTTAATTTGCCTAAAGTTACAAGCTGTTAAAAGAGCAAAATTGGAATTAAGACATCAATCTTCTGATTCTATTTCAAGTGTCTTTTCCCAGCCATTAAGCTGCTTTCTATTATATTACTCAGAATGAGGTATTACCAGAGGGTATCTACAGTGATGAAGAGGATACTACCCATAATCCCTCCCAGAGAAAATTATTTCTTCCAATTGTCAGCTAGCTCAAGAGCCTTTCTTTCATGCACTCTCCCATTTGCAGGTTATCCACCAAGACATTATGGACCTACTCCTGTAAAGCTCTTTCCAGTCAATTCAAAAGGAACTTTTTGGTTTAACTCTTTAATCATTCCCAGATAACTCGAAGGCCTTCCTCAGCATGAAGGACTCCAGAATTTGTATCATCCATTCTCACCTTTCCACCAGTCTGTGACCAACAGGATAGAATAGTTATATTGAATACAAAAAAACTGTGGTCCATTAAGCCTATTATAAAAAATAACTAGTAATCCAAAGCAATCTGCACACTTGATAAAATCCCTATCAAAATACCAATAGCATGTTTCACAGAGCTAGAATAAATAATCCTAAAATGTGTATGGAACTAAAAAAGACCCCAAATAGCTTAAAGCAATCTCAAAAAAAAAAAAAAAAGAAAAGAAAAGAAAAGCTGAAGGCATTGTGATTCTAGACTTCAAGTTATATTACAAAGCTGTAGTAATCAAAACAGTATGGTATTGGCACAAAAATAACACATAATTCAATGGAACAGAACAGAAATCATAGAAATAAACCCACAACTACATGGGCAATTTATTTTTGACAAAGCAGGAGAGAATATCCAATGGGAAAAAGATAATCTCTTTAACAAATGGTGTTGGGGAAACTGGACAGCAACATGCAAAAGAATGAAGCTGGACCACTTTCTTACACCATACACAAAAATAAGTTCAAAATGGATTAAAGACCTAAATATGAGACCTGAAACCATAAAAATCCTAGAGGAAAACACAGGCCTCTTTGACATTGGCTATAGCAATTTCCTTCTAGATATGTCACCTGAGGCAAGGGAAACAAAAGCAAAAATAAACTATTGGGACTACATCAAAATAAGAAGGATCTAAACAGCAAAAAAGAACAATGAACAAAACTAAAAGATGACCTACTGAATGGGAGAAGAGATTTGCAAATAACATATCCAATAAAGGGTTAGTAACCAAAATATATAAAGGACTTTTCAAAATCAACACCTCAAAAACAATCCATTTTTTAAAAAGGGCAGAAGACATTAACAGAAATTTCTCCAAAGAAAACACCTAGATGGCCAACAGATAAATGAAATGATGCTCATCACCACATACCATTAGGGAAATGCAAATCAAAACTACAATGAAATATTACCTCAAAGCTGTCAGAATGGCTAAAATCAACAACACAAGAAACAACAGGTGTTGGAAAGGATATGGAGAAAGGGGAACTCTCTTGCACTGTTGGTAAGAATTTAAACTGCAATGACATGGATGGAGCTAGAGTATAATGCTAAGCAAAATAAGTCAGTCAAAGACAAATACCATATGATTTCACTCATACATAGAAGTTAAGAAACAAATGAGCAAAGGGAAAAGAGTGAAACAGACTATTATAGAGAACTGATAGTTACCAAAGGGAAGGTGGGTGGGAGGTTAAATAGGTGATGGGGATTAAGGACTGCACTTGTTGTAATGAGCACTGAATGTTGTAAGGAACTGCTGAATCACTATATTGTACTCCTGCAACTTATATAACACTGTAAAAAATAAATAATAATTAGTGTACTCTACTTTCAAGATAATATGTTGTACAGGTTATCAAAGATTAGGCAACTTCCTTTTAAAGAAGACACAGCATTGCAGGGATCCCTGGGTGGCGCAGCGGTTTGGCGCCTGCCTTTGGCCCAGGGCGCGATCCTGGAGACCCGGGATCGAATCCCACGTCGGGCTCCTGGTGCATGGAGCCTGCTTCTCCCTCTGCCTATGTCTCTGCCTCTCTTTCTCTCTCTCTGTGACTATCATAAATAAATAAAAATTAAAAAAAAATTAAAAAAATATCTTAAAAAAAATAAAAATAAAATAAAGAAGACACAGCATTGCATTTATTCATTCCCTCATTCACACATGAGACAAACATGCATCCAATGTCTACTCTGCGTACACACAATTGTATGTGTTGTGGTGACACCAGTGAACAAAACATAGCTGCTACCTTCCTGTATGTCATATTTAGTAGGACACTGACTAAGTTAGCAAATCAAGTGATTTCTGGTAGTGACCAGTGATAATTAGAATAATAAAGCAAAGTAAGAGATTTAGACTGTGGGACATGAAGAGAGTTGTTTTAAATAAGTGATTTGGGAGGTCTCCCAGCTAAAACCCAAATTGTGTGAAAGAATGAGACATGGGAAGATTTGAGGGAGAAGACAGGCATCACTGCTTTTGAAACTCTGATCTCCTAGACCCTAAAACCTACAACTATGGAATGGCCTTTCCAATTTAGTTGATTTCTCCCAGTTGAATCTCTTCCTGTCTATACTTACTTAATCCACTCTAGCTCTGTTCACTCCTTTGGGGCCAATTGTTTGCCTTCTGGTTTATGACAGCCAAGAGGTCCTCCAGCCTAGCTTGTCCTCCTAAGCCACCTCATCCTCCAGCTGCCCACATCCCAGCAAAGAGGCAATTTTTCTACTAACAAATGAAAGTAAAGACAATTAAAATGATGTGAGGAAATAAGTAGAGATAGCCTTTTGGGTTTTTTTGTAGGGGTGGAGAGAAAATACAAAGAACATTGTGAAGAAGTTTGCTTTTGTGAAAAATCAGGAGACATAGAAACTATGGGATCTACAACAACAAGAGAGAAAGAGAAATGTCATCAAAAAGGATCATTGTGCAACTCCTAGAATACCAGCAAAACTGGAGAAAACAGGGAAGGAAAGCACTTGTGTTTGTTCAAGCCAGCTATAGCTATATCAAGTGTACTGTCAAGGTCTTGGGTCCTTCTAATTTCAGCACGGATGGAATAGAAAATAAAATTAACAACTATGCCTTGATTCTTGTTCCTGAGTAATATCCCAAGTTTGAAATCCATTCATATGAGAGAATACTGTTTCCAGCTCTCACTGGGACACTAAGCAGCCCCCATTTTCCCTTTGAGACATACAAATATGCCTGAATTACTCAAAGTGTTATCCACAGAGGGAAACACAAATTCCCACAGAAATGACCCAATGTCCTCTATGAAGACTAAAGCATGAGTCATCAAACTTCAACTTTTCATTAATCTTTCTCTACACAAATACTTTACATTAATGTACATCCAAAGAATGAGCCATAAACTTTGGAGAAAAGAAGAGCAGCCCTAGTTTCAAACCAGTGGTCATACCCCACCATTTATATGTCCATCAAAGAATGCCTCAGGAACAGTTTTGAGTCCTGGATCAAGAAATCATAAGGCTTCGGAACCTGTACACAGTCCCTCAGAGAAAAAGTACAGTATCCGTGTTGATGTCCCTCCTTCTCAAGCTATCAGTAATTCAGTAATTTATCCTATTTTCTGTACTCCTTAAAGACTATGTTTCTTGATCACATAAAAAATTTTTTCAGAAATATAAAGGTGGGGTGCCTCGGTGGCTCAATGGCTGAGCATCTGCCTTTGGCTCAGGTCATGATCCCAGGATCCTGGGATCAAGTCCCACATCACACTCCCCGCAGGGAGCCTGTTTCTCCCTCTGCCTATGTCTCTTCCTCTCTCTCTGTGTGTGTCTCTCATGAATAAATAAATAAAATATTTGAAAAAAAAAGAAATATAAAAGTAGAATCTTTCTAAACCTTTCATATTTCCATAAAGTTCATTTTCCAAAGCTGATTTAATTTATTTTTCCACAAAACTCATTCATGCATCACTTGACAACTAAGCACTAGAGATATAGAGGAAAACAAAAGAAACAAAGAGTCCTGCTCTCCTGGAACTTGCTCTCTGGACTGAATCAAAGATTGAAACACAAAAAATAAAATCATAAAAATAATAGGATAAAATATTATAAACTCATAATCTTAGGATGATAAGGAAAGTCTTTTTATACACATTTCATGAAAGCTAAAAATAATAAAAGCCTGACATGTCTATCAAAATGATAAAAGACTGACAGATTTAAGAATAGAGTAAAATTCTTGAATTGATAACAAAATGACAACAATGGCAATAACAAAATAAACAAATCCAAAAGACAAATGACAATTTGGAGAAAAACTATTTAATACACACATCAAAGAGTAAGCATCCTAGTACAAAAAAAATACAAATGGGCAGCCTGGGTGGCTCAGCAGTTTAGTGCTGCCTTCAGCCCAGGGCCTGATCCTGGAGACCCAGGATCGAGTCCCACGTCAGGCTCCCTGCGTGGAGCCTACTTCTTCCTCTATCTGTGTCTCTGCCTCTCTCTCTGTCTGTCTCTCATGAATAAATAAATAAAATCTTTAAAAAAAAACAATACAAATAAGATAAAACAAAATAGGTAAGTGGACAAAGGACATAATCAGGAAAGTCTCAGAGAATGACCTACAGTCAATTAACATGACTCAACCCCACTTAAATGTAAATTAAAACAAATACTTGAGTTTTTATTTAAAATATTTTTAAATTTTCTAAGTTTTAGAATGTCTAAGGGTATGAGAAAATTGTCATTTGCTATCAGAAAAGGTATACATTTTCATTTTTGTTTTTGTTTTGTTGCATTTGTATTTAAATTCCAGTAGTTAATATCCAGAGTAATATTAGTTTCAGGTATATAATATAGTGATTGAACATTTTCATACAACACTGGGTGCTGATCAAAACAAGTGCACTCCTTAATACCTATCATCTATCTAACCTAACCTCCCACCCACCTCCCTTCTTGTAACCATCAGTTTGTTCTCTAAAGTTGAGAGCCTGTTTCTTGGTTTGCCTCTCTCTCTTTTTTCCCTTTGCTCATGTGCTTTGTTTCTTAAATTCCACAAATGAGTGAAAGCTTATGGTATTTGTCTTTCTCTGGCTTATTTCACTTAGAATAATAATCTGACTTCCACCTATGTCATTGCAAATAGCAAGATTTTACTCCTTTTTATGGATGAATAATATTCCATTGCATATATGCCACATCTTCTTTATCCATTCATCAATTAATGGACACTTGCACTATTTCCATAATTTGGCTATTGTAGACAATGCTGCTATTAGCATCAAGGTGCAAGTATCCCATTGAATTAGTATTTTTGTATTCTCTGAGTCAACACCCAGTAATGCAATTGCTGGATCATAGGGTATTTCTATTTTTAACTTTTTAAGGAACCTCCATGCTGTTTTCCACAATGGCTACACCAGTTTGCATTCCCACCATCTTGAAATGTGTCTGTCGGCCAACTGTATGCTTTCTTTGGAGAAATGTCTGTGTCTTCTGCCCTTTCTCTTTTTTCTTTTTTTTTTCTTTTTGTTGAATTTGAAAAGTTTTTTATATATTTTAGTTACTAACCCTTTATTGGATACATCATTTGCAAATCTCTTCTCCCATTCAATACGTCACCTTTTAGTTTTGTTGATTGTTCCCTTTGCTGTTCAGATGCTTCTTATTTTGATGTAGTCCCAATAGTTTATTTTTGCTTTTGTTTCCCTTGCCTCAGGAGACATATCTAGAAGGAAATTGCTATAGCCAATGTCAAAGAGGTTACTGCCTGTGTTTTCCTCTAGGATTTTTATGGTTTCAGGTCTCATATTTAGGTCTTTAATCCATTTTGAACTTATTTTTGTGTATGGTGTAAGAAAGTGGTCCAGCTTCATTCTTTTGCATGTTGTTGTCCAGTTTTTCCAACACCATTTGTTAAAGAGATTATCTTTTTCCCATTGGATATTCTCTCCTGCTTTGTCAAAAATAAATTGCCCATGCAGTTGTAGGTTAGAAAAACTAAAGATTTTTACATTTCCATTTGGAAAGAAATTTGGTTAAATGTATTAAAATTTTAAATATGCTAACCCTTTGACCTCTCAGTGATTTTATTTCTAATAATCATATAAATATACTTAAATATATGTGCACAAATATATATATTTAATGATACCCAATACAGCAAAATTTGCAATAAAATGTTTTTAAGATAATGATTGGGAAATTAGTTACATATCATGGAATACTCTGCAGTTATTAGAAAAAATGATGCAGGTCCATGTATACTTATATGAAAAGATATATTATTAACATTATTTTTTCATATATAATATATTTAATATATGTGTATACATATATCAAGTGGTGAATAATGATTATTTTTGTAAAAATTAAAATTATGGAAGTCATTTATTTTTTATAACATTTCTAAATTGTCTAAATTATTTATAGCACCATTTTTACCTTTGCAACTAGAATAAATTATAAAGGAGCAAGCCCATGGTTTAATCATTATGTGCTTATCAGGCATTTATTATTATTTATTATACACTTTTTATCCTTTTTATATGCTGATGTTATATTGCTAACATAAACTAGACTAGCTATCCATCTACACCTGTATGATTGAACATCATTGCTCAATCGAATGCACAGGAGTTCTGTTATTTGGGTTTCCTAACAAGAGAAGATGCTAGGATAGAACACTCCACAACTGAACAGTTGTCTTCTACTACAGTAGGTGGAGGAGAGCTGTAGAGGACAAAAGGTAATCTGAGTATGTGCATGATACTTATTACTAGTTAGAGTCTTGGACAAAGCCTTTAGGTTCCGATTATGCTGAACTAGGCTGGACCATGTAGGAGCCTACAGATTTATTCTGTCACTTTAGCTTAAGACCTAGGCCAAAAACAGAACATAGAACCATTTTCTTGCCCAATTTCACCCATGCCCACATAGCTTATCTTGGCCAATCCACCTATAACATTGTAAGAAGGTAGGTGAACAAATCAACATTATCCCTTTTTCCAAAGGTCTAGTGTTGGAAATGCCAAAGCATCTTCTCAATATGTTCTTCTCTCTGAGCCCCAGACTGTCCTAGCTTAGTCTTCTAAGAGTAGAGGCATAGAAACTCTACCTTAACCCACAAGTTTCATGGGGCTAAGAGAAAAGAGAATTTCAAAGAGAGGTCCAAGAAGAGGGTATAGCCTGCTTTCAATTTTATATATAATACTTTCATCATTTCTACTAAAAATCCCAACTGCCTAACTGTATTTTTGACTGGTGTGTGTGTGTGTGTGTGTGTGTGTGTGTGTGTGTGTGTGTGTGTAAAATGTTGGGAATATGGAGCTCCTCCTAGTGGTTGGAGTACGTGGCCATCAGGTTCAAAACTGAAGTCCTAATTTTTTTTTCAGTTGTTAATTTACAAATATTTGTAGGGCAATAAAATTGAGGGGCTGAAATCATGCTATCAAAAAGGAAATGATAGAATGACTGAAGAAGGCAATGGCTGTTCTCTTTTTTTGCAGGAACAACTGGGGAGAATATCAGTCAGGCCAATGGAAACTTTGGGTGACAAGTGGATAATTTGGTGACTGGGTGACGGGCACTGAGGGGGGCACTTGACAGGATGAGCACTGGGTGTTATACTAGATGTTGGCAAATCGAACTTCAATAAAAAAATATATTAAAAAAAACAAGTGGATAATTTTAGGAAATCAGCACGTAAGGTTGAAAAATCCTACTTCCCAAATTATAAAATAAATAATCCTAGCAATAAGTCAAGGTGATATCCATGCTTTGTCCCAGGAATTGATAAAAATATTAATATGTAGAGGCACCTGGCTGGCTCAGTTGGTTAAGCAGCTGCCTTTGGCTTGAGTCATGATCCCGGGGTCCTGGGATCAAGTGCCCATAACAGGCACACTTCTCGGTGGGGAATCTGCTTCTCCCTCTGCCCCACCCCCTGCCTGTGCTCTCTCACTCTCTCTCTCAAATAAATGAATGAAATCTTTTTAAAAAATACTAATATTTATAAGCATTCAATAAATATATTTGTTTATTTGTTTAACTTGTTGAATAAAGGGCCTAAAGAGCCAAAACTACTTAAGAGTTGGATTTGATTCAAAAGATCTTTATTTCCTATTGTATATGAAGCTCTCTTGGCCTAATGGCAGTCGGTAGTTATCCATGAGCAAAATTCTCATGAAGAAACAACTGAATTTTAAGCTACTTTAAAAAACAATAGTTTGGGGGGCACCTGGGTGGCTCATTCAGTTAAGCATCCAACTCTTGATTTTGGTTCAGGTCATCATCTCAGAGTCATGAGATCAAGCCCTGTGTTGGGCTCCACACTCAGTGGGGAGTCTGCTTGAGATTCTTTCTCCCCCTCGTGCCCCTCCCCCTCTAAAATAAATAAATAAATCTTAAAAAAATAGTTTTAAATGCAAAAATATCTACAGTTTCTTGCCTGACAGCCCCAAGGAACAGCAAAACCCATACAGCCCATGACAACTTAATATGATTTGAGGAATGTTAAAAAGATATATCTAAATATTTCTGACCATGGGGTGCCTAATGGCTCAGTTGGTTGAGCATCCACCTCTTGATTTCCACTCAGGTCATGATCTCAGGGTCTTGGGATCCAGCCCAGCATTGGGCTACACATGGAGCCTCCTTGAAATTCTCTCTCTCCTTCTCCCTCTCCTCCTCCCCGTCCCCCTCCCTACTGCTTACACTCTAAATAAATAAATAAATAATAAAATCTTTTTTTTAAGATTTATTTATTTCTTCATGAAAAACACAAAGAGAGAGAGGCAGAGACATAGGCAAAGGGAGAAGCAGGCTCCCTGCAGGGAGCCCAATGTGGGACTCATCCTGGATCCTGCTCACACTCTGAGCCAAAGGCAGCTCAGCTCAATGGCTGAGTCACCCAGGCATCCCAATAAATAAAATCTTTTAAAAAGAAAATCCTTCCAAGACTGTTCTAACACTTCATTGGATTCATTGCTAACAACCTTTCAAAATCATCTGCATTTACCTTACAATTTTTGACCAATTGGCTGTTCCTATTAAGATAAAATATAAACGGGGCACCTGGCTGGTGACTTAGTTGCTTAAGACTTTGGCTCAGGTCGTGACCATGATATAAAGCCCCACATGGGGCTCTCTGCTCAGTGGGGAGTCTGCTTCCTCCTCTCCCTCTGCACACACTGCCCCCACCATGCTCACTGTCCCTCACGCTGTCTCTCAAACAAATAAATAAAATCTTTTTTTTAAAAAAAGACAAAATATAAGATTGTTTAAGGAGGAGTTTAATTATGGAAAATCTGTTTTCTACAAATTACATTCTTGTAATAAATGGTCCACTACGCTATCTTTTTGAAAGGAATTATAAAAAAAATAGTAAACTCACCAAATAAATTCACTTCAACATTAGCAACTTTGAGAATTGTGGTTTTGACTATTTTTAGAACTATCACCAGTCTAAGATCTATAATGATTTAAAGTTTTGCTAAAGCAAGCATTTGAATCAAACTTTGTTGAGGGACTAAGGTACAGCAATTCACTTAGCTTGTATAGACCATGAGACTCGGTGAAGCTTTATTCTCTGTTTGTTTTCACATGTACAGATCTGTTAATGTAATTAAACAAGGAAGAAATTGGACTGAAGTGGCTCTGATGCTTTGGTGGTCTACATAAGCAAATCAAAACTTAAGGGCAGAGTCAATGCACTCCAATTCAAGAAAATGAAACCTAAGAACAACCAGCCTCAAACAGACAACCAGGCTTTCCCAAATTAAAAAAAAAAAAAAAAACACCTAAGTTTTAGCCAATTAAGTAATTTCCTTGCTTTGCTTCCCCTAGCTACTCTTAGTGGAGTGCTCCTAGCCACTTTTGGTTGCTACTGCCCAATTCAAATTGATCATATTCAAATAAAATTTTTTAAAAAAATTAATATGCCTCAATTTACCTTTTAGTATCCTCAATACAGAACTGAAGTCTTTTGAGGTCACTTAAAGTTTTCTAATAAAAATGAGGACTACAAAAGACATGGACTTATTACTCAAGAAAAATCAAATTCTATAGCATAACTTCAGTTTTAATTTAGGCACTACCACTATTTGTCTACAAACAGATTTTACCTTTTGATTCACAATCATCCAATAATTAAACAAATATTGATTGAATGAATATTGTATATAGAAGAACATTCAGTAGATTAATCTCTGTCGTCATGAAATTTTAACTGGAGCCCCAAAGTTAAAAATAGGCAATAAGTACCCTACTAATCTAAAAAGAAGAACAATCATTACCAAGGCCAGTCTTACTAAAAGCTCCTATCAGCCAATACTATCAATCCCTGTCACTAGAACAACCTACTCTCACTCATAGAAATGTTTACCAGGTACAAAATTTTTAGCCTCAGCAGTGACACAGGAGTAAAAGAAAGTCACTGAGAAAGTTCTAAGAAGAAATTAGCATGTTTAAGGAATTGCAAATTTTGAGATTGATATCTGCTTCTCACCTGGTGAATTTAGAAGGGAGAAAGTAATCAACACATGCCAACTATAGCAAAGAAAGGAAGGGAAGCAGCAACTGGGCAAACTACACGCCTAGGGTTTTACATGGCAAAAGATGTTATATTTCCTATAAGCCAAGTGGATGCCGTCAAAGGAAGTTGTGTTTATGCATGCCCTCTTTGGGTGAGCAGATTCCAGAAGAGGCCCTTGCAGGGATTTAACTTTGGAGCAGGAATTGAAGGGAAAGCCACAAGAAATATGCCTGGAGGTACTTAGTTCCCATCAGAGAAATGGGTAGATCCCCCACAGAAGGCTTCCAAGAGCCCACAATGCACCCAGGGAGAGACACAGCATGTGGGTACTCCAGGACTCCATGACAAAATTATACCACCAGACCCTTACCCACACCTGTGCTCCTTTTATCTTTCTTCCCTGCTCTCCATCCAACCCCGGAAGAAGCAGTAGCAGCACCAGGATTAGAGATGGAGTGACAGGGCCAGGATGAACAGTGAAATAATATGCCAGTCTCCCTTCCTCACCCAGATGCCCATGCCACAAGCCAGGCTGAGCAAGAAGAAATGGACAAGTTTTGGATTGGATCTGAAATGAAAGTTCTAGTAAGAAATGGACAAGTTTTGGATTGGATCTGAAATGAAAGTTCTAGTGTGTGCCAGACCAGGCTTTCTAAAAATTAGTGTTCTTATAACTGAACAATCAAAAAAAACTTTTAAACTGAAAACACTTTTTTAAAAAGCTATGCAATTTACCCACAGTGGCAGGGGACAAGGAAGGAAAAACATAGTAAATGGCAGCAGCTGGAAGAAAACAACGTCTATTCAATAAACCCATTATTTGTGCAAAATGCTTTGCTGGACGTAGCAGGGAATAGGAGATAAACGTGATGTGGCTGGAGTCTTTGAAAATCTAACAGTCTGGTAAGAAAGGTGAGACATATTCACGAATAACTTCAATACAACAAAGAAAATATATGAGCATTGCACTGCTGATTCTGTCTCTCCCCCTATGATTTTGATTCCAACTCTCTCTCTTCCGTCCAAACCTCTAAAGAAAAAAAAGAAGAAAAAAAAACTCTATCTTAGGCAGAGAAAATGAGGTGAAAGACAAAATAATTAATTGCTTGTTTATTTGTTATAAAAGATTTTGGCAGAGAGCTTTACAAATTAGACTAAGATCAGTTTTAAATTTTAATTATCTTTCACTTAGCCATATAAATCTAGCCCTTGTCACCACCAATAATCGTGTGTGAAAGAGAACTGAATACTATAACCATTTGAAAGGCAGAGGTGGGAAGCAAAATCACTACCATTTACAAGTAACAGTAGGGTGACAACTTACAAAACCTAAGAAAATCAATTGAAAAAAAAAATGGTACATCAGTTTGAGAGTTCGGTAAAGTAGCTAGATATCAAAAAAAAAATTAGTATTGCTGGTGTCTTAACAATAAACCTCTGGTAAGCAGAGTACTCCCCCTTATCCACTGGGGCCGCATTCCAGGACCCCGTGTGGATGCCTGAAAGCGCAGAGTGCCAAACCCTATGTATCCTGGGGGGTTCCTGCACGGAGGTACCCACGATACAGTCCAATCGCTAAATTAGGCTCAGTAAGAGATGAACAGCAACGAGCAGTAAAAGATAACGATGATAACAATGCGCTCTAAGTCCTGTCACGTGTTCCCTCTGAACACTCGGGCGCCGCCGGAGCTGATGGAGCGCCCAGGCCGCGAGCGCAGCCGGGACACCGGCCACTGCCGGGTTTCAGCAGGTTGGTCACAATCCTCTGCTGCCTGCCACGGTTGACCGCGGGCAACCGAAACTGCGGAAGGCAAACTGGAGCCGTGCAGAAGGGGAGACCACCGCGTCAGGAAAGAAAAAAAAAAGACAAAAAAAAGACAAAAAGACACCATACTGGTTGAGGTCACAGAGCGGAGACCAGCACTGGTCGAGCCTCCGCCGGACCTGGGCGGTCTCCTGGCCGCACGGCTCCGGCTGGCCTCGGGCCCTGTGCTCTGCCCATCATGCCCATGGTGGGGATTGCTGCCAAGGATGCAGCCTTGAGAGTCCTGCGTTGCTCAGACCATCTGTACAGTATACGTGACTGAAGCCCCGGTTCAGGCCTCTGTATAAACATTGATGGTTCTGGCAGGGGGGTGCAGAGATCTGTTGGTGCTGCTGCCACCCAAAACTAGCCTCGCAAGTTCCCTTGCACATTAAAGCTGCCACCACCAGACTGGGGCCGGCTGCCTCTTGCCTTTGTCCCTCCTTGCCTTCTGTACACAGGGACCAGTTTACAAACCAACACATAACGGTGACCCAAAGTATAAAATATCTAGGAATCGCACTAATAAAAACTGCTGGACCTCTTTTTTTGAAGTCTATATTTTTATTGAGACAATATTCTAAAAGCATTGGGCTGTTTTCCTGATAGCTATTTTGTGTGCCATTTAATCTGGAACCAACAGACTTTGTTACAACAAGATGCGTGACATATGCTGAGACACGATCCAATCAATGGGGGGGGATGCGTGAAACATGTTACTTCACAGACATAGGTACTGCTGCCTGTAGTTTTCCTACAGTTTATGACTGCATATCACAAGAATTCTGTGAAAAACTATTTTTCGCAATTACCATCAAAAAATATATATCTCTCATGGTGTGTTTATAATTGTTTTTTTTTAAAGATTTTATTTATTTATTCATGAGAGACACACAGAGAGAGAGGCAGAGACACAGGCAGAGGGAGAAGCAGGCTTCACCCAGGGAGCCCGACGCGGGACTCGATCCCAGGTCTCCAAGATCACGCCCTGGGCCAAAGGCAGGCGCTAAACTGCTGAGCCACCCAGGCGTCCCCATGTGTTTATAATTGTAAGCACTGTATTATTGAACACATTTCTGATAAGGGAGAACTTCCACTTTGGGCATTGATGAGAACCAGACTCTCACTTAGATTTTTACATAACCGATGATTGGAAGAATTTCCGTAAACTGACCTCTGGTTCTGCACATTTTAACTTTTCTTTCTCCCTCACTACCCACATACTTTCAGATGCAGGATCTGTTTAAGATGTGTTCTGACATCATACTGACATATGATCTCTTGGTGATGTTCCCATCACCAAGTATATCCACGTAATTGGCTATAGGAGTATCCCTGGAATCCTTTCCTATCCCAAGACTGCCAAGAATAACTTAATTCTGCATGCAGGTTATTCTGAATCTCAACATGTATCCTACTAAAATTCAGACTAAAAAATTTCCCAATTCAACTTCCCTATAGCCAGGTATCAAAAGTACCTCAGGGACAGTGTAATGGAAAGGCAGTCTCTGTCGAACAATGAAGGGATTTGGAATTTTAAACTGATGGAGTTTTAAATATCTTACTGTTCCCTGGTATCATAACTATTTCTGGATGAGTAAAAACAGAATTTTCCTTCCTGCACATATTCACCTTCTTTTCCTGACTTCTCCTATGCTTGGAAGAGAAGGCAAGGGGATGGTGGTATCGGTCTTGGCCCCATTCTGTTCTTGCTGAGCTAGACTGTTGTTAGGCTCTTAGTTACAGCAACTTTTACATCACAGTGCGGATCATTCTATTTTCTCAAGTGACTTTTCCACCTACTCAATAAAAATAGCTTGTCTCTTCTCAATGTAGTAAAATTTTTAAAGCTCTGATCTTTTCTTGCCTGATCTTGACACCTTCCAATGTGAATACAAGAAACAGAATACCATTCTGGTTGTCTTCATAGTAACTACTACTGTTTCTAAAACCAAAATCAGAGCAGATACACATCTTAGGAGGCTGGGCTTCCTTCAGTCCCACAACCCATTTCTCCTGCTAAATAATCCTCAGAGCCTAAAATGGAGAAAAGGGAGGATAAAAGCACAAAATGTATCTGGTTAGCAAAACTTTGGGGCAATGAAATTCCCAATTTTACTTTCTTTATACACTATTCTTGCAACCCAGGAAATCTCATCCATTTCTTTGGTTTCAAACCACCTATAACCCAGTGATTCCAAATTCTGTATTAGAATTTCCTTCTAAGTTCAAGGTCTACCTACCCAATTGCCATGGAACATTGTAACTTAGACACATGTCTTAAATGTAACTTATTATCCCTTTCAAATAATTACTTTGTTGTGTATTCCCTAAGAACAAAGGCATTCTCTACCATAACCAATTATCACAACCTAGAAAATAATATTGATTCAATGCTACTATGTAGTCTGCAGGAATTATTCATATTTTACCAATTATCTCAATAATGCTCTTCATAGGGAAAAAAATCACTGATCAGGTATTACACATTACATTTAGCTGCCATGTCTCTTTAGTCTCATTTAATCTGAAATAGTTCCTCAGTGCATTTCTTTTTTTCATTACCTTGACCATTTTTAATGAAGCGGGCAAGTTAATTTGAAGAAGGCCTCTCAATTTGGTTTTATCTGAGAATTCCTCAAAGCTGTATTGTGTGGCAGTATTAACATGGAAGTCGTGTTTTAGCCACTTCAGAGCATCATATTAAGCAGCATACGATGTTTGCACCGTTACTGTAATATTAACCTTCATCACTTGGTTTCAACACCATAAATTTGCTATTTTACCTTTGCAGTTAGCAAGTGCTTTGTAGGAAGATACTATGAGATTATATAAATATCCTGTTGTTCATCAAACTTTTACCAACTAGTTGTACCATTTATTAATGATCATTGCAGGAATCAATATTACCATGACATTTGCCAAATGGTGATTTTCTAATTTCATCATTCCTTCTATACAAATCATTTGGCATTCTACTCTAATGAAGTTTTTCCTTTTTCCCATTTATTTATATCAGTGTGGTCTCATGAATACCTGTTTTATTCAAGGGATTAAAAGTCATCATGATCATTTAAATGTTCAGATTGTCCCAGCAGGAGCTATAGAGTACTTATATACAATAATAAACCCCCAAAAATGGTATAGTGAGTGAGCCCTCATTAAATGTCCTGTCCAGGGATGATGCCTGGGTGGCTCAGAGGTTGAGCGTCTGCCTTTGGCTCAGGGCCTTATCCCGGACTCCTGGGATCGAGTCCTACATCAGGCTTCCTGTATGGAGCCTGCTTCTCCCTCTGTGTCTCTGCCTTTCTCTCTCTCTGTGTCTCTCATGAATAAATAAATAAAATATAAATAAATAAATAAATAAATAAATAAATAAATAAATACCCTGTCCAATCCCAGCTTTGAAAGAACTTATTGTGTGGACTGTATATCTGATATTCTTTCTTATATATGTCGTTGGTGTGCATTCACAAAATTAATAATAAATCACATGCTAAATTTATTAAGAATTTACTGTGTTCTGAGCATATTGCTAAGCACTATCCATGTGCTACCTCATTTAATCTTTAAAAAAATTAACCCATAAAATAGATATTATTTTTATCATGCCTATTTTACAACTGGGGAAACTAAGCCTTATAGAGGTTAGACAACAGCCCAGAAATAGGAAAATGGGTTTGAACACAGGTCATCTGCCTCCAGAGCTTTTATCCTCTGAGACATGCTTAGGTCTTAGATTCTTAAAGAGTAGACAGGAGGCACCCAAATGCCTACTTCCTCGAAATTCCTTCTGAATTCAGAAGATCAGTCTAGTACAGTACTTGAGAGCACAGATACTAGAGTGAGGCTGCCTAGATTCTTTTTTTTTTTTAGGACTCAACATATGCATTTTTTTATAAATTTATTTTTTATTGGTGTTCAGTTTGCCACATATAGAATAACACCCAGTGCTCATCCCATCAAGTGCCCCCCTCAGTGCCCGTCACCCAGTCACCCCCACCCCCCTGCCCTCCTCCCCTTCCACCACCCCTAGATCGTTTCCCAGAGTTAGGAGTCTCTCATGTTCTGTCTCCCTTTCTGATATTTCCCACTCATTTTTTCTCCTTTCCCCTTTATTCTCTTTCACTATTTTTTATATTCTTCAAATGAATGAGACCATATAATGTTTGTCCTTCTCCGATTGACTTATTTCACTCAGCATAATACCCTCCAGTTCCATCCATGTCGAAGCAAATGGTGGGCATTTGTCATTTCTAATGGCTGAGGAATATTCCGTTGTATACATAAACCACATCTTCTTTATCCATTCATCTGTCGATGGACAGGCTGCCTAGATTCTAATTCACGTTCTTCCACTCATGAGCAGTATGATTTTGCCTTCCATGAGTTTCAGTTTCTTTCCATCTAAAACAGAAGTAGTAATAACACTTAACAGAACTGTTTTAAGAATTGAAAGGGATCATGCAGGTAGAGCGTTTGGCTTGGCAACTTGGCACATAGTAGGCACACAATAAATATGTTTAAAAAAATACTAAGATGGTCACAGAAAATCTCTGCTTGCGATTTTTAATTTTAGCCATACCTTTGCTATGATTATCTCTTTGAAGTAGCTTTAAGTGTTTCTTCCAAGAAACAAAAAATATTTATTGCTGTCAAATGACTGCTATGTTTGACTTCAGAATTTCTGAGACCCTGAAAGCTTCTACACTAGTATCTTCAGATATTTTGCACCTAGTCCAAATCTGGCTTTCATTAGCCATTAAAATCAAAGGCAACTTTATATCAAAGAATAAAAGAGACTTTTCCTAAGCTTAGTCTCACATTAGCATTTGAGAGAACCTGCATCAGCAAAAATCTTTTTTTTAATCAACCTAAACCTCTGACTAAATTAATAAGTGTTGAGTTTGACCTTTAAAATGCTAAAAAATACAGTTCCCAGTATAATTCTTGTTCATCCCTGGACCGAACCATTCTCATAGTAAATTATGGCATTAACAGCTGGCTACCAATGAAGTCAACTATTAATTGTATGTTCACTGCACTGCCTGATATAAATCAATATGAGTAATGAGCAACTGTCCTCAGTCTATAGATACACAGATCCTACATTGCAGAATAATTTAAGGTTGGCTGTCAACCTTCTCAGACTAGATGTCATTTGGTCTTTGCTAAAGATACAGCAAAAACTAACACACATTGAAAACCACGTAATCTGTCTCTGCAGCAAACTTCTAGTCATCCCTATAAAAATGACAACAGAAATTATTTTGATAGCATATTAAAATAAATAATTTCTAGACTTTTAAAAATCCCCAAGACCTTTAAAGAATAGGACTCAGGGTGTCACTACTTTCTGATCTCAAAGTCTCAAAATTCCCTCTCTGTCCATGTCTTTCTATCTTTCCCACTCCCTCCTTTCTACCAAACCTGCTCTTCATCTTCATAAAGGTCACCAGCCTCTCTGTTTTCCGACTTTCCATTACTATCTAGCTTCTTTTGTCTCTCTACCCTGTTTCAATCCCATGGACACTAAGGGGTGGTGACACTTTCATTATATAGTTGACTCTTACCACTTTGGGAATTGCTTACACTAGGCCACCCCATCGTTCCTCATCTCTGACTCCTGGATGGCAGAGTATTGCCAGGGAATGTAAGAAAATGACACTGACAAGTCTATCATACACCATCTTGTCTAACTTTGATAGGCTCTCCATACAGTTCAATAATATTTAAGTGCCAGGCTTTCAAAATGGCTTCTGTAAAGCACTCTCAGAATATTTGACCAGTATTTGGTGTGGTTGGTGGATTCCATGGCTATTTAAGCTTGAAAACCACTGGTTTAAATGAGGTTAAGCTCTTTTCTGCAGAACTTAATAGAGCCAGCCGTGCATTGAGGATTTCCAGAGAGGGATTACATATGAACCATTTCTCAAAATTTCTGCCTAAGGAACCACTTTTTCACATTACAACCATATCTCTATATACTGTGAAACAAGTTGGTGATATATTAATTCATTTCTTACTAACTCCTAACACAGCTGTTCTGAACCATGTTTTTTATTTTTTTTATTTTTTATTGGAGTTCGATTTGCCAACATATAGCATAACACCCAGTGCTCATCCTGTCAAGTGCCCCCCCTCAGTGCCCATCACCCAGTCAACCCATCCCCCCACCCACCTCCCCTTCCACTACCCCTTGTTCGTTTCCCAGAGTTAAGAGTCTCTCATGTTCTGTCTCCCTTTCTGATATTTCCCACTCATTTTCTCTCCTTTCCCCTTTATTCCCTTTCACTATTTTTTATATTCCCCAAATGAATGAGACCATATAATGTTTGTCCTTCTCCAATTGACTTACTTCACTCAGCATAATACCCTCCAGCTCCACCCACATCGAAGCTAATGAGTATTCGTCCTTTCTAATGGCTGAGTAATATGCCATTGTATACGTAGACCACATCTTCTTATCCATTCATCTGTCGATGGACACCGAGGCGCCTTCTACAGTTTGGCTGTTGTGGCCATTGCTGCTAGAAACATTAGGATGCAGGTGTCCTGGCGTTTCATTGCATCAGTATCTTCGGGGTAAATCCCCAGCAGTGCAATTGCTGGGTCATAGGGCAGGTCTATTTTTAACTCTTTGAGGAACCTCCACACAGTTTTCCAGAGTGGCTGCACCAGTTCACATTCCCACCAACAGTGTAAGAGGGTTCCCTTTTCTCCGCATCCTCTCCAACATTTGTGGTTTCCTGCCTTGTTAATTTTCCCCATTCTCACTGGTGTGAGGTGGTATCTCATTGTGGTTTTGATTTGTATTTCCCTGATGGCAAGTGATGCAGAGCATTTTCTCATGTGCATGTTGGCCATGTCTATGTCTTCCTCTGTGAGATTTCTCTTCATGTCTTTTGCCCATTTCATGATTGGATTGTTTGTTTCTTTGGTGTTGAGTTTCATAAGTTCTTTATAGATCTTGGAAACTAGCCCTTTATCTGATGCGTCATTTGCAAATATCTTCTCCCATTCTGTAGGTTGTCCTTGAGTTTTGTTGACTGTATCCTTTGCTGTGCAAAAGCTTCTTATCTTGATGAAGTCCCAATAGTTCGTTTTTGCTTTTGTTTCCCTTGCCTTCATAGATGTATCTTGCAAGAAATTGCTGTGGCCAAGTTCCAAAAGGGTGTTGCCTGCGTTCTCCTCTAGGATTTTGATGGATTCTTGTGTGACATTTAGATCTTTCATCCATTTTGAGTTTATCTTTGTGTATGGTGCAAGAGAGTGGTCTAGTTTCATTCTTCTGCACGTGGCTGTCCAATTTTCCCAGCAACATTTATTGAAGAGACTGTCCTTTTTCCAGTGGATAGTCTTTCCTGTTTTGTCGAATATTAGTTGACCATAGAGTTGAGGACCCATTTCTGGGTTATCTATTCTGGTTCCATTGATCTATGGGTCTGTTTTTGTGCCAGTACCACATTATCTTGATGATCACAGCTTTGTAGTACAACCTGAAATCCAGCATTGTGATGCCCCCAGCTCTGGTTTTCTTTTTCAGTATTCCCCTGGCTATTCGGGTCTTTTCTGATTCCACAAAAATCTTAAGATGATTTGTTCCAACTCTCTGAAGAAAGTCCATGGTATTTTGATAGGGATTGCATTAAACGTGTAAATTGCCCTGGGTAACATTGACATTTTCACAATATTAATTCTTCTAATCTATGAGCATGGAATATTTTTCCATCTCTTTGTGTCTTCCTCAATTCCTTTCAGAAGTGTTCTATAGTTTTTAGGGTATAGATCCTTTACCTCTTTGGTTAGGTTTATTCCTAGGTATCTTATGCTTTTGGGTGCAATTGTAAATGGGATTGACTCCTTAATTTCTCTTTCTTCAGTCTCATTGTTAGTGTATAGAAATGCCACTGACTTCTGGGCATTGACTTTGTATCCTGCCACACTGCCAAATTGCTGTATGGGTTCTAGCAATCTTGGAGTGGAGTCTTTTGGGTTTTCTATGTACAGTATCACGTCATCTGCGAAGAGGGAGAGTTTGACTTCTTCTTTGCCAATTTGAATGCCTTTTATTTCTTTTTGTTTGTTCTGAACCATGTTAAATAGGTTCTGGTACTAATTCCAATATGGGGGCAGAGGGAAGTGGATGGCACACCAACAAGCAATTCTCAGATGCCCCCTGAGTGTCCTACAATTGAACTCAAATCCAATACTATCTACCTGGAGATAGCATCAGATCCCACAGGTTAAAAGTTCAGTCCTAACAAGACTGTCCATCTGCCCGACCCCCACCCCCCAACTTTAGAATGCCAGTTGCAAAGACCTGGGCTTCTGACCAACTAGCTATAAATCGGAGGTTTCCATGACCTCCTCCTTGGGTTCTGCTAATTTGCAAAAGCATTTCACAGAACTCAGAGAAACAATTTACTTGCTAGATCACTTATCTGTTACAAAAAGATATAACTCAGGAACAGCAGCTGGAAAAGATGCATAGGGCAAGGTGTGTGTGGTGAGGGATTGGAGCTTCTAAGCCCTTTGCAAATAGGCAGCTCTCCCAGCATCTCCCAAAGCTCTTCGAAGCTCTTCAGACTCCCCTCTTTTGGGTGTTAATAGAAGCTTCATTACATATGCATAGATTGGCTATTGGTTGTTCAACCTCCAGCCCCCCTCCCCTCCCAGAAGGTTGGTGTGTGAGAGTGAAAGTTCCAACCCTCTAATCAGATGGTTGTCCCTAAGGCCAGCCAACCCTCTTAGGTGCTTTCCAAAAGTCACTTCATCAACATAACAAAAGACATCTCAGGCTCTCCACACTTAAGAAATTCCAGAGGTTTTAGGAGATCTGTGCCTGAACCAATACAAGACCAAATACATTATTTATTATTTTAAATCACAATATCACACATGACCACTCTAAAAATTCTTTTTTTTAAGCTTTTATTTATTTATTCATAGAGACACAGAGAGAGAGAGAGAGAGAGAGAGAGAGAGAAGAGAGAGGCAGAGACACAGGCAGAGGGAGAAGCAGGCTCCATGCAGGGAGCCCGACGTGGGATTCGATCCGGGGTTTCCAGGATCGCCGCGCCCTGGGCCAAAGGCAGGCGCCAAACCGCTGCGCCACCCAGGGGTCCCCACCCAGGTATCAAGCCATAAACCTAAATAACTTTGGTTGATACCAATGATGATGATGAATTTTTAGATACAACATCAAAGTCATGATCAATGAAACAATTGATAAGCTGAGATTCATTAAAATTAAAAATGTCTGCTCTGTGAGAGACGATGTCAAGAGAATGAGAAGGTGGGATCCCTGGGTGGCCCAGCGGTTTGGCGCCTGCCTTTGGCCCAGGGCGCGATCCCGGAGACCCAGAATCGAATCCCACGTCGGGCTCCCGGTGCATGGAGCCTGCTTCTCCCTCTGCCTGTGTCTCTGCCTCTCTCTCTTTCTGTATGACTATCGTAAATAAAAAAAAAAAAATTAAAAAAAAAAGAGAATGAGAAGGTAAGTTGTAGACTGGGAGAAAATACTTGCAAAGAATCCATCTGATAAAAGACTGTTATCAAAAATATACGAAGAATTCGGGCAGCCCAGGTGGCTCAGTGGTTTAGTGCCGCCTTCGGCCCAGGGCGTGATCCTGGAATCCTGGGATCGAGTCCCATGTTAGGCTCCCTGCGTGGAGCCTGCTTTTCCCTCTGCCTGTGTCTCTGCCTCTCTCTGTGTGTCTCTCATGAATAAATAAATAATATTTTTAAATATATATATGCAACCTGGGTGGCTCCCCGGTTTAGCGCCACCTTCAGCCCAGGGCGTGATCCTGGAGACCGGGGATGGAGTCCCACATGGGGCTCCCTGCATGGGGCCTGCTTCACCCTCTGCCTGTCTCTCTGTCTCTCTCTGTGTCTCTCATGAATAAATAAATAGTCTTTAAAAAAAAGGAAGTTTAAAATATATATATTATATATATAAATAAATATATATAAATATATAAATAAAAATATATATATACACACAAAAAGAATTCTTAAAACTCAATAAGAGGGATCCCTGGGTGGCGCAGCAGTTTAGCGCCTGCCTTTGGTCCAGGGCAAGATCCTTTAGTTCCGGGATCAAGTCCCACATCGGGCTCCCTGCATGGAGCCTGCTTCTCCCTCTGCCTGTGTCTCTGCCTCTCTCTCTCTCTCTCTCTCTCTCTCTCTCTCACTCTCTGTGACTATCATAAATAAATAAAAATTTTTTAAAAACTCAAAAAAAATTTTAAAAAAACTCAATAAGAAAACAACTGGATAAAAAAAATGGGGCAAAAACCTTAATAGACACTAAGATATACAGATGGTAAATAAGCATATGAAAAGGTGCTCCACGTCATATGTCATCATGAAATACAAATTGGAACAACAATGACATACTACCACACATCTATCAGAATGGCCAAAATCCAGAACACTGACAACATCAAATCCTAACAAAGATGTGTAATAGGCACTCTTCATTCATTTCTGGTAGGAATGCATAATGGTACAGCCACTTTGGAAAACAGTCCAACCGTTTCTTATGAAATTAAATGTACTCTTACTATAAGATCCAGGAATTGCACTTCTTCGTATTTGTCCAAAGGAGTTGAAAACTTATGTCCACCCAAAAACCTGCACATGATATTTACAGCAGCTTTATTCGTTACTGCCAAAGTATGGAAGCAACCAAGATGTCTTTAGGTTGGTGAAAGTATGAATGAATTATGGTATATCCAGACAATAGAATATTATTCAGTGTCAAAAAGAATGAGGTATCAAGGGATCCCTGGGTGGCGCAGCGGTTTGGCGCCTGCCTTTGGCCCAGGGCGCGATCCTGGAGACCCGGGATCGAATCCCACATCGGGCTCCCGGTGCATGGAGCCCGCTTCTCCCTCTGCCTATGTCTCTGCGCCTCTCTCTCTCTCTCTCTCTGTGACTATCATAAATAAATAAAAATTTTAAAAAAAAGCTATAAAAAAAAAAAGAATGAGGTATCAAGCCATGAAAAGACATGGAGGAAACTTAAATACATATTACTAAGTGAAAGAAGTCGATCTGAAAAGGCTATGGTTGCAATTATGTCATTCTGGAAAAAAACAAAACTGTGGAGACAGTGAAAGGATGAGTGGTTTCTAGGAGTTGGGATTGAGGGAGGGGTGAATAGGTAGAGCACAGAGGATTTTTAGGTCATTGAAAACATTTAGACAATTTGCCAACTTGCCCCAGTCACCAGGCTTCTCCTCCAGCAACACACAATGATGCCTTCAGGTATCCTGGAGCACATTGCCTATGTTAAGCTGGTTCTTCTTACCACAGTACAGGAATTGGCCAGTGTGGATGCCCTTGGTGGCAATGAATAGCTCCCTCCACTTCTTAAATCAGCGTGAATCCCAGAAGACTACCTCTGTGAGGGGCACACCCCGACCTGGGTCATGGATGATGTTCTTCATGATGCCCTTGATGTAGCTCTACTGCTCTGTGAAGTCTACAGTGCGAAGATGGGCAGCGCCTTGCTGTCCTTCACATGGGTGTGGGACACTGAGCTGGCACCCTTTCTCTACCTCAGAATTATGTAGCTCATGGTGGTAGTCTACTGCCAAGTGCAGTTGGAAGAGCTCTAGTAAATTCTGAAATCAGGTAGTCTCAGTCCTTTGACTTTCTTCTTCTGCTTCATTATTGTGTCAGCTATCTGGATTTCTTGTCTCTCTATATAAATTTTAGAATCAGTCTGCCAATATCCATAAAATAATTTGCTGGGAATCTGACTGGAGTTGCATTGAATCTATAGATCTAGTTGGATGAAACTGATACCATCATAATATTGAGTCTTACTATCCATGAACATGAAAATGTATCTTCATTTATTTAATTCTTTGGTTTTGTTCATCAGAGTTTAGTAATTTTCCACATAAAAATCTTGTACACATTTTGTTAGATTTACACCAAAGTATTTCATTCTTTGGGTGCTAAAGTAAATGGCATTATGCTTTTAATTTCAAACTCCATTTGTTCATTGCTAATATATGGGAAGCAATTGACTTTCACATATTAATCTTGTGTTCTGCAACCTTGCTATAACCACTTACCCCAGTTTTTTTAATAATTCTTTCAACGTGGATGGAACTGGAGGGTATTATGCTGAGTGAAGTAAGTCAATCGGAGAAGGACAAACAGTGTATGTTCCCACTCATTTGGGGAATATGAATAATAGTGAAGGGGAATATAAGGGAAGGGAGAAGAAATGTGTGGGAGATATCAGAAAGGGACACAGAACATAAAGACTTCTAACTCTGGGAAATGAACTAGGGGTGGTGGAAGGGGAGGATGGCGGGGGGTGGGGGTGAATGGGTGACGGGCACGGAGGGGGACACTTGACGGGATGAGCACTGGGTGTTATTCTGTATGTTGGTAAATTGAACACCAGTAAAAATTAATTTATAAAAAAAAAATAAAATAAAAATAAAAATAATTCTTTCAAATTTTCTACACAGATGATCATGTCATCTATAAAGACAGTTTTATTTCTTCCTTCCTAATCTGTGTATCTTTTTTTCCTTTGCTTGTCTTATTGCATTAGCTAGAACTTTCAGTATGGTGTTAAAAGGAGTGGTAGGAGGATACATCCTCTCTTCGTACTTGATTTTAGTGGGAAAACTTCCGGTTTTTCATTGCTAAGTATGACACGAACTGTTGATTTTTTGTAGATATCCTTTATCGAGTCGAGGAAGTTCCCGTCTCTTCCTAGGTTGCTGAGTGTTTTTATCATGAAAAAGTGTTATATTTTGTCAAAGGCTTTTTCTGTATCCACCGATGTGATCATTCATTTTTTCTTTTCTAGCCTCTTGATGTGATAGATTACATTAGTTGGTTTTTGAATGTTGAATCAGCCTTGCATACCTGGGATTGATCCCACTTGGTTATGGTGTATATATGTGGTCTTTTTTGTTTTTTTTTTTCTTTAGCTTTGTTTTACTATACATAATGTGATCTATTTCTCTAGTTGCTCTTAAAGTTTGCTTTTTGATATTGGTTCTCAACATTTTATTTTATTTTATCTTATCTTATTTTAGAGAGAGAGAAAGAACATGAGCAGGTAGGAGAGGGAGAGAGGCTTTTAGGCAGACTCTGCTGATTATGGAGCCCAACATGGGGCTCCATCTCACAACCCTGAGATCACAACCTGGGCTAATACCAAGAGTCAGATGATCAACTGACTGTGCCACCCAGGTGCCCCAGTTTTCAGCATTTTAATTATAATATGCCTTGATATTTTTTTCTTAATATTTATTTTACTTGACATTCATTGACTTTGTTATATCTGTAGGTCTATACATTTTCTCAAATTTGGAAAATTCTTTATCATTACTTCTCCAAATTTTATCTTCTGCTCCATTATCTTTTTTTCTATTTCTAGGTTCTCAAGGTCACTAATTTTTCATATGCAGCACCGAAGCTCCTATTAGACCTATCCTACAATTGTTTTATTTTATTTTTTTTAATTATGTATTTATTAGAGAGAGGGAGAACTCAAGCAGTGGAGAGGAACAGAGGGAGAAGGAGAAGCAGACTCCCTACTGAGCAGGGAGCCCAACTTGGGGCTCAATCCCAGGACCTCGAGATCATAACCTGAGCTGAAGGCAGATTCTTAACCAACTGAGCCACCCAGGTGACCTGCACATTTTTCATTTTAAATCTACAGTCGACTGGGCAGTCCCACTGGCTCAGCGGTTTACACTACCTTCCACCCAGGGCGTGATCTTGGAGACCAGGGATTGAGTCCCACGTCGGGTTCCTTGCATGGAGCCTGCTTCTCCCTCTGCCTGTGTCTCTGCCCCTCTCTCTGTGTCTCTCATGAATAAATAAATAAAATCTTAAAAAAAATCTACAGTTGACCATTGAACAATGCTGGGGGTAGAAGAGTATCAACGTCCTACACAGTTGAAAATCCACATATGACATTTGACTCCCAAGAAGCTTAACTATAATAGCCTACTGTTGACCAGAAGTCTTACCAATAACACAGTCAGGTAATACGTTTTGCATGTTATATGTATTTTATACTGAATTCTACAATAAAGTGGTTAGAGAAAAAATGTTATTAAGTAATTATAAGGAAGAGAAAACTCACTGAAAAAAAATCCACATATATGTGAATCCATGGAGTTCAAAATCTTGTTTTTCAAGGATCAGCTGTATTTTTTAAGGTTCAAAAGTTCCATTTGTTTTTATATCTTCCATTTCTGTCCTCATTGTGTTCATGCTTTTATTAAATTCTTAAAAATATTTATACTAGCTATGTTAAAGTTCCTGTCTGCTAGTTCCATTATCCCTGTCATTTCTAGCTCTGCTCCTGTTGACTGATCTTTTATTCATGGTTATGGTCACACATATTTTCTTACATACCTAGTAATTTTGATGCTGGACATTGTGGATATTATACTGTTAAGTGCTGGTTGCTTTTGTTTTTGAAATTTGTCTTAAAAATCAGATAAATTATAGCTCAGTCCCTTTAAGATTTTTTGTTTAAACTTTGTTAGGGCAAGTTTAGGAACTTTACTCTCAAACTAATTTAGCCTTGTTATTGAGGCATGACCCTTCTGATATTTCTATGAATTGCCCCAAGAGTTCAATGAGATGTCTCTAGTCTGGCTAGATGAAATTTGGTCATCTCTGCCCTATGTGAGCTACTGAATTTATTTTATAGCCCTCTTGTGACACATATTCTTTTCCTAGCTTCATAAAGAAATGCACTGATAAGTATTCACTCAAAGACTTTAGGGCCCCCCTATGCAGGTTCAAGAAGCTTTCTTTCTTGTTCTGCATAGCTTTTTCTTCTCTGTAACTCTGCTTTCAAATTCAAGATGCTTAAGCCCCTCAATCTCTATCGTCTCAAATCAGTTAAGTGTAATGTGCTTTCCTTGAGTTCCTCCTCCCTCTGCCATTGTTTAAAAACTGCCTCTAGAGATACAGCATTCATAGGTCTTATATTTTTCTAAGGGATCAGAGTCCTGGATGGCCTGTTGTCTCGATTCTGCAATTTTTTAGTTGTTTATGGGGGGAGGGCAAGTTCCATACCATGGCAAGTCCTGTCGTGTCCAGAGCACATGTCTAAAAGGTTTTGCTCTGTTAAATTTGAATAAATAGGTCCTTTCATCAATTAGTGTATCTTTTGCAAACTGTTTAATATTCTCAATATACCTTTAGATAAATATGCGCATAAAAGAAAGGATGGGTGTGGAAGCAGTGATGGCATTCTTGGTGGGGACCCCGGACACCCTGGCCTGCGTGGTGAGCCTCTCTGGTAACCAGGCTGTGCGCCTGCCCCTCATGGAGTGTGTGCAGGTGACCAAGGATGTGACCAAGGCCATGAACGCAGGAAATTCGATGAAGCCATGAAGCTGAGAGGCAGGAGCTTCATGAACAACTGGGAGGTGTACAAGCTTCTGGCTCACATCAGACCTCCCGTCTCGAAGACATCGGCTAGCATGCACACGGTGGCCGTGATGAACGTGGATGCCCCAGCCACAGGCATGAGTGTTGCCATCCGCTCCACCGTGAGAATTGGCCTCCTCCAGGGCAACCGGGTGCTGCTTGTGCATGATGCCTTCGAGGGCCTGGCCAAGGGTCAGAGCGAGGAGGCTGGCTGGAGCTATGTGGGGGGCTGGACTGGCCAAGGTGGTTCCAAACTTGAGACTAAGAGGACTCTGCCCAAGAAGAGCTTTGAGCAGATCATTGCCAACATCACTAAGTTTAACATTCAGGGCCTGATCATCATCGGGGGCTTTGAGGCTTACACTGGGGGCCTGGAGCTGATGGAGGGCAGGAAGCAGTTTGACGAGCTGTGCATCCCGTTAGTGCTCATCCCTGCTATGGTGTCCAACAACGTCCCTGGCTCGGACTTCAGCGTGGGCACTGACACAGCCCTCTACACTATCTGCACGACCTGTGACCGCATCAAGCAGTCAGCAGCAGACACCAAGGGGCGGGTGTTCATCATTGAAACTATGGGTGGCCACTGCAGCTACCAGGCCACCATGGCAGGCCTGGCCGCTGGGGCGGATGCTGCCTACATTTTTGAGGAGCCCTTCACCATTCGGGACCTGCAGGCGAATGTTGAACATCTGGTGAAAAAGATGAAAACAACTGTGAAGAGGGGCCTGGTGTTAAGGAATGAGAAGTGCAATGAGAACTATACCACGGACTTCATTTTCAACCTGTACTCTGAGGAGGGCAAGGGCATCTTCGACAGCAGGAAGGATGTGCTCGGCCACATGCAGCAGGGTGGGAGCCCAACTCCGTTTGACAGGAATCTAGCCACTAAAATGGGCACCAAGGCTATGAACTGGATGTCTGGGAAAATCAAAGAGAGTTACCGTGATGGGAGGATCTTTGCCAATACACCAGACTCGGGCTGTGTTCTGGGGATGCGTAAGAGGGCTCTGGTCTTTCAACCAGTGACTGAGCTGAAGGACCAGACAGATTTTGATCACCACATCCCCAAGGAACAGTGGTGGCTGAAGCTGAGGCCCATCCTCAAAATCCTAGCCAAGTACGAGATTGACTTGGACATCACAGAGCACGCCCACCTGGAGCACATCAGTCGGAAGCGATCTGGAGAAACTTCTATCCAACCCTCTTTGGAGTGAGGGTCATGGATTGTCTGATCATGGTCAGCTCACCCCCTGATAGATCCAAGTCCATGTATCCCCAAGTATTTTAGCTCATTTTTCTTTAGGTTTCCTTTTATTCTGCAACTGTAGCCATGACCAGCTCTGGCTGGGGCAGTGGGCAGTGAGTAGAGGCTCCTTTTAGGTGGAATTTATCAACTTCTACCCCAGCTTCATCTGTCACACAAGACTGGGCTCCTCTAGTGCTACTGCTAGATTTCAGTTACTCGGTTATTTATAAGCTTTATTTATTTATTTGTGATAACAAAGTCTTGGTTCCTCTATTACTTTTACTGCAGTGACAAACAATGGCTACACTAATAAATGCCAACTGGTCACTGTGAAAAAAAGAAAAGAAAAGAAGAAAAGAAAAGAAAAGAAAAGAAAAGAAAAGAAAAGAAAAGAAAAAAAGAAAGAAAGAAAGAAAGAAAGAAAGAAAGAAAGAAAGAAAGAAAGAAAGAAAGAAAGAAGCACTTAAAGATCTGTAGGAGTTCCTTACAATGGATCTAATATGGTTTTCCTGTCACAATCATGAATGCAAAAAGCAGGTCAAAACAATTTTTGTAACACTATCCTCTCTCGATTGCAAAGGAAAGTTATTGGCTGTCCTTACCTGGAGATTCAAAAACCCTGAACTCTAATCGCCTTTCTTAGTTACTGATTAGCTTTCTGTGTCTATTTTATCCGATAACAGGGACCGAAGGAACTAAAATTGATGGTTAAAGGTATATACACATAGGAAGATGGGAATTTCAGATATACTTAATATGGATTTAAGCCTTTAATATTTGCTTTCAACTAGGTCAGACAGGTAACCTAGAAGGTTGAAGGGACATAGTGGGGAATGAGGCAAATTGTGTAACACATGGCCCACCTGAAGAGTTCCGGTAGACTACTGACATGCGGGATGCAAAGCAAATGTTTTCAGCTCTTCTAATTATTTAAGAGAAGATAAAGATCTCAGAAATGTAAATATTTTGTATTAAATCCCCTAACATATAAATTTTGGAAATTAATTCAAAATTTAAAAATATTATTAAAAATAGTGGGATTTAACCTAGTAACCACCATTACACTCTACTGCTCTTCTTCCACTCCTGAAATTAAACATTTCAGACATCAACCATTAGGAACAAAACCAATGTATTATAGAGAAGGTTCAAAAGAGGTTGGGACCAACATGTAAATGATCACAAGATATCTATAACAAAAAGCTAGTACACTTTGTGAGAAAGGAATGTTCATAAGAGTTATCTTGACGTTACATTCCCAAGTCTTTTATAATATTCCCATGAAAATTGTTATTGAAATGGAGCCAACTGTGAGATTAATGGGGAAGAATAAAAAACTAACTTAAAAGAAAAAGGGAAAATCAGGTGGGATTAAGTGAAAATGGAGGAAAGCTCCTACAAGATGAAATATCCCAGTTGTTGAGGCATCATGCATTATAAAATAGTAAAATAAGTAACTGTAGAAAGTGTATAAGCTTTAGAAAGATAACATCAGTGCATGAATCAAAAGTGTGAGAGTAGAAGATAAGCTTCTCTATGGTGAGATATTTGCTATCATCACTTCACATGTCTAGGTGTAGAAATTCAACATGCAACAGGCTGCTTATTTTCTCTAAATACTCTGCAGTTAGAGTAAATCTAATCTAGAAGAGTAGCAGTAATTTTATGCATGGAAGTCAAGCTTCCAATTACCAGGTAACCAAAGAAACATTATCAGATTTTTTGTCTCCCTTAAGTATAAAAGTAACTATTTAGCAAAATGTTAATATAATGATATTAGAGAGTATTTGAAAGCTATATATAATAGCCAAAATTAAGATAAATTAAATGCTTAAATATACTTTAGCACTTACACATTAATTCTTAACTATGCTCAACTACCTGGTTTTATGCATGAATTGAGAGACCATTCCTTTCTAATTTCAGGTCATTATCTGGGAATTAAGGCCTTTCCAGGGCCAAGGTCATGAGCTCCAAGATTTCAATCTACTTTGAGAAATATTTTCAGCTCTTCTAATTATTCATGACTCTTTCTTTGATTCTCATTGTTTTTCATTTTCAAAAAAAATTATTTACCCTTGACTTTAAAAAAAAAAGATGTATTTATTCATTTATTTGAAAGAAAGAGAGAGTGTGTTCGAGTGGGGAGGCGCAGAGGGGCAAAGGGAGAGGGAGAGGGAGAATCTTGAGCAAACTAACTCCCTGCTGGCATGGAGCCCAATGCAGGGCTCAATCCTACAATCCTTTCCTGAGATCATGACCTAAGCCAAAATCAAGAATCAGACACTTAATTGACTGAGCCTCTCTGGCAGCACATACATTTGACTTTTAAAGATAATTAAAATGGTGGTTCTTTGACTCTTAGTTCTCCTACTTTAAAAGGAAAAGAAATAAAAATTTAAAAATCCTAGCAGTGTAATATAAGTTACTATGTTTAACCCAATTGTCTCCTCTTTCATTTAGTAGATTTAAGTTTCCTTACCCAATTTTCACTGCTCAAGACACTGGCCTACCTATATCCTGTCACTGGCCTTTTCTAGGCCTGTTTCATCTATTCAAGGAGGAATTTGAATTGAACTATCTCTGAGATTCAATAATTCAGTTAAATTCTATAAAATTGCAACCTAAGGCAAAATCTGATTTGGATTTCCAAAAATATCAGTTTACCCTAGAAATTGTTCTCTAAAAGGGCTTGTTACCTCTTCTAGAAAAAAAAAAAAAGAAGCACTTTCAAATAGGATTTATATATAAAATTTAATGTGGTTTTTAAAAAGATGTACAATGATAGCACCACAACAGCATGTTAAGAAAATTTCCAAATATACATAAAAATTACAGGGCAGAGTGTCACTGCCCAGTTAATGGACCTATAAGTCATTGCAAGCCTTTCCAGGATTCTGCTGTAGTCAAAAATACAAAAATATTAAACATCAACCCAAGAGGCAGGGTAAATAAAATTAAGAAGTAGTACCTTACTTTCATACAAAATTAAAAGTTATGCACAAAATTCTGGTCACCGCAGCATAAAAAAAGCAAGCCTTGGAGAAGAATATTTCAATAATAATGAAATGGCTAAATGGGATGGCTAAGGCCATAGTCTTTGAGGTTAAACTTTTTTAAAGGTAAGACTGTTTAGTTTTAGCGACAAAGGGTGAAGGGGATGCAATCAAAGTTAATATCATTTTAAATGGAATGGACAGCTTAAACATGAACTCATTAATCAAACCCTAGAACACTAGAGTACCAATTGAAATTGGAAAGAGGTTTTTATAGAGCAAATGAAGGAAGATAGCTAACATGGAAATTCTTACTTTCAAGAAATGAGACAAGCTGGGGAAAATTTGTGTGTGTGTGTGGTGTGTGTGTGTGTAATTTCAGTGCAATTTGAGATAAGTTGAGATTTAATTTAGTGAAAATGTACCTGTTATTGTGTCCAGAACAATACTGGATATGACAGAAATGTTTAAAACATGGACCTTCTCTTCAAGATTTATAATCCTCCTAAAAGAAGTGTGCATTCATGGATTAACAATTCAGAGTAGGCTGCTAAGAGACAGAGTTATGTTGGGGTATAAATTGAATCATTTAAACTTTTTTGATGGCATTGTTAGAGATAAAAATCCGAGAAGCAGACAATGCTTGACCCTATGATAGTGTTCGTTATGTCACACATTCTTCATGAAAACTATAAGAATATAAACTATAATCTTCTGTTCACCTATGACTCTGCATTTCATGAGTTGAAAAAATGCCCTACAAGAAAATAAACATTAGCAAGAACACAAAAAGTCATAAAAACTGAGGACATACCTAGGCCCTAAAGTGATATGCAGCAGAGCATAAGTGTGCACATACAGCCAATCTCCCCGGAGGCTAACACAGTAATGTTGGCTTGGGAAGGCAGTTAGTTTAGTGATGAAGAATATGGCTCATGGAGTCAGCCTGCCAGGTTTGGATCTTAGCTTCAGTATGGAAAAGCTACTAAGCCTTCATTAATCTCAATTTCCTCATCTGTAAAATGAGGATAGATATTGAGTCAACCTTATAGAGTAGCTGTAAAGATGAAATCAGATAAACCATGTAAAGAACTCAACACAATAGCAGGCACATGAAAAACATTCCTTAAAATACTAGCTATTTTGTTAGTGAACAACAGACACATGTAATATAAAAAGCAAAGAGTCTCAGCGATTCCTTTACTAGCTAGCTGAGTTTGTGGAGTCCCTTCATCTCTAAGGCAAGAGCATAAACTCCAGTGGGAAGCAGAATAAGAACATGGATGTAAAAATGCTTTGTAATATATAAAATGGTAAATGCATGTGGGTTCTTGCTATAGTCACAATTCCTGTGCACCCTTCTAAATAAGTTGGCTGCTTATATTTTTGTTTGCTTTTCGCAGACGTATCCCAGCATTTAGGAGAGTGATTGGCAATTGGCATATAGCAGTGGTCATTAAACATAATTGAATGAATAAATGAAGATCATGTCTCTATAATCCTGAAGTTCGTTTTGTTTGCCCTTTTATCTCTCTGAAATCAGTACATATGAGGAATCTGAAGGCCTGAGTAGTCACATAGACTACTGTGTGACTACTGCGTGGCTGTGGAACAAGCTATCACAAACAACACCTACTCGTGCACTCACGGTTCTATAAGACAGAAGTCTGGCTCAGCGTCTCCTGGGGTTGACATCAAGGTATCAGTCAAGCTATATTTTTCACTGGAGGCTCCACTGGGGAAGTTTTTCAAGCCCATTAGGGTTGTGGCAGATTCCAGTTCTTTGTGATTGCAGAACTAAGGTTCCCATGTCCTTGTCATCTGGCTATTCTCAACTCCTGGGGGCTGCCTATATTCCTTCTCATGTGGCCCCTCCATAAGCAATTCACAATATCTCATGGCCAGCAACAGGGTCCTCCTCACCGTGAATCCCCCACATGCTTTGAATCTGTCTTCTCCTGCTCATCTGCTAGAGAAAAACTCTCCTAAACCCAGGGGCACCTCAGTGGCTCAGTGGTTGAGCATCTGCTTTTGGCTCAGGTCATGATCCCGGCGTCCTGGGATTGAGTCCTGCATCAGGATCCCTGCAGGGTCCCTGCTTCTGTCTCTTCCTCTCTGTGTCTCTCATGAATAAATAAAATCTTAAAAAAAATAAAGGAAAACCCAGACAGTCTCCCTTTTACTACAGAATGTGACCTATCCAAGGGAGTAATATCTCGTCATGATCAGAGGTTCCACCCACACTTAAAGGGAAGGGGCTTATAAAAAGTCTAGGGTCATTGTAGGTTATTCTTAGAATTCTGCTTCCCCACATACACTATACTGCATGAACAAAGATAGACTGTCATAAATATATTGGTGAACGTTTTAAAAGCAGGTGATAGAACATACGTCTAGGATGATCCTTTATGTTTTTGGGTTTTTTAGACTTTATTTATTTATTCACGAGAGGCACAGAGAGAGAGGCAGAGACAGGGAGCCCGATGTGGGACTCAATCCCAGGACTCCAGGATCATACCCTGAGCCAAAAGCAGACGCTCAACCGCTGAGCCACCCAGGTGTCCCGTCTTTTTTCAATGCAAATTCTAAACACTTGTTTCTCCCCTACTTTAACTCAGTTCACCAATAATGCCGCAGATCAAGTAAAATAATTTCTTCTCCTTTACAGCATCTTTCTCTAAGAGCTTTACATATATTTCCTTATGAATCATCTCTGAGTTCTTGCTCCACACTTTCCTAGATTCTCCACTTAAGGTTCAGAAGGCTCTGTCTTCATGGTCCCAAAGGCAACAAGAATTTCACAGCTCTGCTAACCCCACTCTCCCGATACTATGGACTCAACACCATCAACTTACTTTTTATCAAGTAAGCTAGGTCTCATCTATGTTTTTCTGCCCAAGGAAGGAAAATAAAACCTCAGAAAACCCTCCAATTTAAAGAAAACTGTCATGTTGTAGCCGAGCATAACTGCACAAACCATGTTTGCGCCAGTAGATTGGATTAGCTGTATATTGTACAGTAAATGAGTTAGAAATCCAAGCAGTAGGTGTGCTGATATTTTGTTGTAAAATTCATGTGTCAAGAAGTATTTGACAAGCAGTATTTCCATGCTTAAATTGAGCAATGGATTGAAGCCTGAAAAAAAGCAAAGGGAATGTATTCTGCAGTGGTCTCTTAAATCGTGTTACCCACTGATAGTTTTTTTCCCATGGAAAAAGCAATCCCTTCAATATAGAGAGACTGCAAGCCAAGAAAACAGGCTTTAATTAAATCAGTTATGTTGCATTATATCATGTGAACAGTGTGCGCCCACAGCAATCTTTCCATGGAAAAAATTAAATAAAGCAAATTTATAATTCAAATGTATATAAACATGGTTGGGCTACCTCATACACTACCTGTTGTCTGTTCAAGAAAAACCTCTAAATTCTAAAAATAATGGATTCTTGGCTGGGGTGAGAGATACCAAAGAGATTTTATAATATATTTAAATTTCATCAGATTTCTACACAGTCTTCTCAAATAAGCTAGAAAAAGTCCAGAAACAGTAACCTTTTGTCTGTACCAACCCCTACCCTGATTATCTATTCTTGTAGTTTCAATAATACATTTCTCACTGTGCCTTGGTAACTCCTATCTATAACTACCCACACAAAGCCCAGATGGCTTTGCATTTTTTCAAAGTACCACAACATAACATATAAATCAAAAGCAATGTAAGTGTTAGCCTAGAAGAGCTGGTCACCTTGAGTAACTTTCCCTAGCTGCCTAATAAGGTTAGGAGTAAGATCCATTTTTCAATGTGTTAGCAGTGTGTGATTGTTGTTACTATGAGAGAGATTTTTCATTTAAAAAAATGCATATTTCATCCTCAGAAAAATCTTCTTATCCAAATCTCCCAAAGAACTGAGCAAGCATACATTATTCTATATATTATGATGTGGAAGTATTTTGAAAAGCCAAAAGTGCTACACACATTTTTTTAAATTATCAATATTCTGAGTGTTTAACTTCTGAAATATGTTGGATGCTGAGCTAAATTGACTTTTTGAGTTTTCCAAAAGTAAACTAATAGGTGGGCTCCAGTGTTCTATCTATACTTGAACATATTCACAAATATTTCCCTCAACACTTAATTTACTACGAGAGATTGAAGAACTGGCTTTATTTAATTATGTAATGTCCCTTTAGGGCATGTAATTAGTAAAAATGGGTCACAAAGAAGCCAAAAGACATAACCATAACAAGAAAATACTGCAAACAGCAGTATTTATATTCTGCAAACAGCAGAAATGGACCATGTTTTAATCCTCAAGGTTCCATTTCTCACGTCAAATAAAAATTTAAGTAACGGCAACTGAGGGGTTTTTTTGTTTGTTTGTTTGTTTTTTAGCAACTGAGGTTTTTAAACAGCAGAAAATCTGAACAATAAAGATAACATTCATTCAGTCAGGATACTGCTAACTGACTTAATATTTAGTATCTGAAGTCTCAATGGATTATCACAAAGGGTATTTCTTACTCACTTAAGGTTCAGGGAGGAAGAGAGAATAGAAACTCCATGGAGTCATTCAGGGACCCAGGCTGATGAAGGCTGTCATCAACTATTAGCTGTCAGTGCTGCCCTAAGGATAAACAGCTAGCCAGTAGCTGGAGCAAGAGGGATGGGAATATCACGGAGAAAGCGTCTCTGGGTCAGGCCTAGAAAGTGAGATGCATCACTCCCACCCACATTCCATTGGCCTGAACTCAGTACTATGGTCACACCGAAACGCAAGGGAGGCTGGAAAATGTGATCTATCTGTGTGCTGAAAAGGAAAGATACTTGGCTTAGTAGACTGCAGGCTAGTTTCAGCCAAACCACAAATGCTCTCTTAACCCCCATTCACAAGAAAAAAGAAAGAAAACAAACATCAAGAACAATTTTTAAAAGGAAGAAAAAGAAGAAATGTTCTCTCCTAGTGGGGCAATTTAGTGTCTGGCTTTTCCAGAACTTCCATTTCTCCAAACCATTTGAGCCCCGACATTCATTCTTCTATTGAGCGGTATGTCCATTCACATGGCCTTCAAAAACACAAAAATCATAAAATATGGAAATAAGGGGCAGAGCAGAAAACTTATGCAATTTAGTGCTCAGAAGTTTGTGGGCCAACTTGATTTGCTAATCCACAGTCTGTGCTTCTGGAGAGGAGAAGAAGGGGGAGTTCACAATCCACAAACCAATTTGTGTTGTTTCTGCAACACTGCAAAAGTGCGACTCATGAATATGCTAATGAAATTGCAATGAGAGTTTTGGCACTATTTCATCACCTCAACTAGATTAGAGAGTAATAACACTATGGGTTTACATGTCTTCAGAAACTGCTGTGGTAGTAGAAAAAAAAATTGGATCTGCGATATTTATAATGCAACAAAAATTATAACCATGCTACAATAAAATAATGATAATTATTTTATATGTAATAGTTTGCAGCACACACATACAATAGTTCACTATGAAGGTCATTCACAGCTTTCCGTGTTTCTGCTTCCTGGTGTTAATGTGAGTCTATATTTGTGAATGGGCTCACACATTTCTATTCCTTTTTCCAATGATAGAAAAGAGATGAAAAATGGGAATACTAGTGGAAAAAATTTATTGGCAAGGCAGGAATCTCTTTATAAGCACATAGTGCCTTTTTTATCATTAATTAGGGTACTAAGAACAGAAGGACTAAGAAAAATTTATTCTTACCCTTATATTCCAATTGCTAACAAATAGTCAAACTATATCCTGGGACTCTAGAGTTGTCCCTCAATTCAAGCCTACTTAACAGTTTATGAATGCAGTTTTAAGGTAGTGACCTATTTGACAGGTAGGGAACTATATAGAGACAAAAAGGTTAAAGATTAAATGAAAAGTCTTCAACAGCCTTCATTAGGCAACCTGGGCCACAATGAGGCATCTGAGCATTTTCTCCACGTGGCATTTCAGAATGCCTATTATGAGCGTTCAGCTGAGCTGACCCCCTGCAAAACAGAGATTATGCTCAGCCTTCAACTTCCCAGTAGATGTTCTCATTAGAAGCTACGAGAAGTAAGAGAAAATATGGGGAGTAAAAATCCATAGGCTCCAAGATTTGGAATAATCTCTGATCCCATAAGAGATGAGGATGTCTCTAGTTCTATAAACTAAGTGGATGCTGATGATATTCTCACGTTTCACAGGCACCTTGTAAAGGAAAATATACTAGGATTTCTTTTACATTTGTTTAATCAAGAGAGAAATTTTTTTTTAGATTAGTAATGACCTGTATATAAAAGACATGTAGCTGCTAAATACTTTCATACACATTATCTCAAATAATGCCATCCATCCATCAGTATGAGGCTAGGCATCCACTATTTATGATATTAAATATCCCAAAGTGATAAAATTTCAAGGCTATTTATATACATCCTCTGTCCTTCTGGTGTGCCCAGTTTATTATTTTCAAAACAATAAATAAGTTGTGACTAACTCCAGTGACACTTTCAGAATATCCCTGTCCCAAAATGCCTTCATTTTGAGGGCAATTAGGTGCTTTAAATAAAGATGATTTTGCTTATAGAGAAGTTTTCTGGAAAACAAGAAAAGGAAATAATTCACTCTAACTGTACATAAATAACATTGTACACATTTGAGCTTTTATGTACTTATACTTGTACATGTATGGATGGATATGTGTATGACACACATACATACACAATCATAGGAAGAAAAAGAAAAAGCCAAATTGGAAATTATCTTTGAGTTGGTATGCATTGTGAGTTCTGTTTACTTTGATTCCAAATACACACCTAACTGCTGTTGGTGATACAGTATCATAAATAAGCTCTAGGTTGGGGTTTAACAGACTCTGGTTCTAGCTCAAAATCTAATTTGGTAAAGAATGACTCTGTAATATCAAAGATCTTTTCCAACTCTGAAATTCTGACTCTGTGCTTTTCCTATACCTGTGGAGACCTGGCCCCTGGGGTCCTAAACATATTTCTACATTTCCTTGGATCTCATTTGGCACAACTATAGAACTATTTAATATGTGCTTTATCTCACAGGGATTATCCATGGACATGTGTTTCTGCTACATTTCAATCTGAAATATTTGGGTAATTATTAATTCGCAAAGTTTATAATGTGGATACAACAACATTAGGAAGAAAAAAAACACATAGCACCAGAAAGGATCATTTATATAGAAATTCATTTTTCTTTGTTCCTGTTTAGTCTCTTTTCAGACCCATTTCATTTGACCAAAACCTTCGGTGGCTTGGTATCGAAAATGACTTCAAGAAGTAAAGATTGAAAATTAAAACTATGATTTTTTTTTATTCAGGTGAGAGTCACGTGGGGTGGAAAAATGCAGGTATATGAAACAGGATTTCTTAAATTTGTATGTCTACAAAGGAAACTAAGGGATCTCTTTAAAAAGTCAAGAACTTTTCATTCCAGCTGGATCATAAATAAGTAGCAGATATTCTAATTAAGTAACACTTTCTGAAAAACAGAGAGTGTAAACGCGATTTGATTTAATAGAACCATCTAGAATATTTATACTATGTTATGGTTCTTAGACTCTTTGGATGCTGAACCCCTTTGAGAATATGACGAAAGCTATGGACCCTCTCTCTAGAAAAACACACAGGCATGCAATTTTGCAAATAAATTCAGGACCCTACTGGGCCATGGACCACAGGTTAATAACCCCTGATTTACAATGTTACAGCCCTGTTTATAAAGTACAGGGCTCTTGGATCAGAAGAGTCTGAATTTGTAGGGTTATTTACATAAATTTGCATACTCTATTCAATCTGCTCTACCTCTATGTTTATAAGATAAATTATTTAGTCTAACCTACTACAATAGTATTCAAATTCAATATCAGTGACATGATATACATAAAATCCTTTAGCAGATTTTTAAACCAATCAATTTAATCACATCTCACAACCAAAGTATAGCTACAAATACTCTGGCTAAAATGAAGATTGCTCCATGGGCTTTCATATAGTGAAGCCAGGCAGACCCTGGCTTGATCTTACCACAAAAATGCCACAGCCCCTTCCTGATGTTTCCTGTATCCTATGCAGCCCTAGAATGTGATGAAATTGCCTTTGGTAGTTTATTTACTAGCCATCAAAGCTATTCTTTCATTACCTTCAGAATGTAATGGTTATTTTATGAAGACTCATTAAATTTAATGAGATACAGCCATGTTTATTGCTATCCTATAAAACAGGGGTTAGGGGGAGACCCATCTTCAAACTGACTCTTTCTTCTGTGGAGTACCAAAAATAAAATGTCAGCCATTGCACTGTACTCAGAGGAAGGTGCTTCAGAATTCAAGAAGTCCTTCCCAAGAGTTGAAGTTGATTAAGATCATAATGACCATTGTTGTTCTTATTACAACCTGGCCTTATTAACAATAACAGCAAACTCATACAACTTAATAGTAAAAATATAAATAATCCAATTAAAAAGTGGGCAATGATTCTGAATAGACATTTTTTCAAAGAAGACATACAGAAAGAAAAAAAGAAGAAGAAGACATACAGAGGGCCAATGAGCATATGAAAAAGTGCTCAACATCACTAGTCATCAGGTAAATGCAAATCAAAGTCACGAGACCTTATACTTGTTAGAATGGTTATCATCAGAAAGGCAAGAGATAACAGGTGTTAGTGAAGATGTAGAGAAAAGGGGACACTTGGGACACCTGGGTGGCTCAGTGGTTAAACATCTGCCTTCGGCACCGGGCATGATCCCAGAGTCCTGGGATTGAGTCCCACATCAGGCTCCTCACAGGGAGCCTGCTTCTCCCTCTGCTTATGTCTCTACCTCTCTCTGTGTCCCTCATGAATAAATAAATAAATAAATAAATAAATAAATAAATAAATAAATAAATAATCTTTAAAAAAAAAGGAAAGGGGACACTTGTGTACTATTGATGGGAATGTAAATTGGTACAGCTACTATGGAAAACAGTATGGAGGTATCTCAAAAAATTAAAAATGGAGCTACCATAGGATCTAGCAATTTCACTTCTAGGTATATATCCAAAGGAAATTAAAACAAGATCTCAAACAGCACCTGCACTCCCATGTTCATTGCAGCATTATTCTCAATAGCCAAAACATGGAAACAGCGTAAGGGTCCATCAATGGATGAATGAATAAAGAAAACCTTATATAGTGTCATATATTATAAATGTTGATTTATAGATATATGAATGTGAAATATTTTTATTTCATAATGGAATATTATTCAGCCATAAAAAGAAGGAAATCCTGCCATTTGTAATAACATAGATGAACCTGGACAGCATTATGCTAAGTAAAATAAGTTAAATAGAGAAAGACAAAAACTATATGATCTCACTTATAAGTGGAATCTAAAAAAGCCGAACTCATAGAAACAGAGAGTAGATTGGTTGTTGCCAAGGGCTGGGTAATGAGGAAAATGGGGAGATATTGGTTGAATAGTACAAACTCTCAGTTGTACAATGAATAAGTTCTGGGAATCTAATGTACAGCAGTGACTATAGTTAACAATACTGCATTGTACACTTGAAAGTTGCTAAGAGAGAAAATCTTTAACCACCATAACAATAACAAAAATCTCATCATAACAACAACGAAAAATGGTAATTATGTGAGGTGAAGGATGTACTAATTAATCTTATTGTTATATGTGTATGAAATCATCACACCATATACCTTAAATGTACTCAATGTTACATGTCAAATATATCTCAATAAAGGTGGAGAAAAAATAGTATGGTGACAGTCATAGTAATAGTATCAATAATAATAACAGCTACCAATTTTTACACCCTTACTTTGTACCAAGCATTACTGTAGGCACATTACATACTATCTCACTTAATTTAGTTATGCCATTAGTCATAAAGCAAGAAGATGCTACATTTTCGTATGCAATCTGGAGCCTCAGCCCAGCCTAAAAATTGAGTTGGGATATGATGAGAGAGCCCCAATGGAAAGGCAAAAGAGCAGAGCCAGATCTTAAAGCAGAACCAGGAGAAAACCCAAGAAGAGAATCCAGATCCACTTTTAGGTAAAAGTTCTGCCTTGTAGTTTTATGGCCAAATCTCACAGTTGAAGCATCTCGTCTTAGAACTCACCCAAACCAAGGGCAACCAGGCTGCCAGTAGTGACCAAGAGCTAAAAAGTACTAGCAAAGAGCCACTTAAATAGAGTCTCAACACTTGGAATTTGGAATAGGATTTGCTGCCCCTATGGTCCAACATGTTGGAGATGAAATATTTAACTATCAATAGCAATTGGGAGACCATAAATTTTATATGCCACTTCTCAGAGCAGATTTTAGATTTTGTCATATTCCATACATGAGAATTAAGTTCTATGTTAGAAATCGAATAATTCCAGAATCTGGGTATATTCTTTGCTTTACCTTAATTTTGCCATTCATAAAGGAAAAAAGGAAACTCTATGCTGGGCCCTGAAATTATGTGTTTAACTGACCATGCTCGTCTCCTCTTAAGTTTTCTTTACTTTTAACCCTGTCCCAGAGAGTGTCCAACATCAGAGGCACTCAAAGAAGGGCAAGGTTGTTTGGAAGGCAGAATAGGAAACTTCCATTGCTCTGAGCCCAGATTCATCCCACTGAAAAATGTTCCACAGTGTATAATGAATATTGAGCATCTGGAAATAGAAATATTTATATTTTCTATTTCCAAATACGTTTCCAATTAATTCTAAATACAAGCTTATGAACAGATTGTCCCTGCAATCTGTGACCTGCAAGTGTCCCAGAAAGTTGCATTTCAGAGGCCAGGTAGAAAAAATAGTCTGGATAAAGAAAGACCAGAAAAAAAATGTGCATTTTTCGCTTCAAAAGATTTGGTCCAGCCTACATGGAGAAAGCAGGTTAATAGTCAGATGAAACAAACAGAAACCAATACAGTGCTGAGGTATAGAGTCTGAATAACAAACCTTCCCAAGCTCCAGGAAAAGTAACTCTGAAGTAGGATGCTTGTCTGAAACTTTCTCAATTCCATTGAAAGTTACCTTAACTTTTTTTGTTTTGGGGGCACCCATGTGAGCTAATCTGATATAATTAACAGTATCCCAGTCAATTTACTAAGAAAAAGTTTCTAGGAATGACAGAGTCCCATGAGAAACTGTCCTTTGGAAAATACAAATCTGGGACACCTGGGGGGCTCAGTGGTTTAGCACCTGCCTGGAGTCCCAGGATCAAGTCCCACATTGGGCTCCCTGCATGGAGCCTGCTTCTCCCTCTGCCTGTGTCTCTGTCTCTATCTGTGTGTGTGTGTGTGTGTGTGTGTGTCTCATGAATAAATAAATAAATAGGAAAGTACAAATCTTTTTTTCTTTGGGAGTCACAAGGAGTCATTTAGGAAATTCCTATGGCAGCAATGGGCTCCTTGTGATCTTCTCTTTATCTCACTTAGTTACCTCAAAGAGCTTCCTAACTACAGACATCAGGCAGGCCATTTACATTTGGTGGTGTTGACCATCATATACACTATGGGACAGTTTTTCTTTTTTTTTAAGGTTGATTGATTGAGGGATGCCTAGGTGGCTCCGCAGTTGGGCGGCTGCCTTCGGCTCCAGTCGTGATCCTGGGATGCAGGATCAAGTCCCACATCGGGGTCCTGCGAGGAGCCTGCTTCTCCTTCTGCCTATGTCTCTGCCTCTGTGTGTGTGTGTGTCTCTCTCATGAATAAATAATCTTTTAAAAAATTGATTTATTGGAGTGTGTGTGTGTGTGTGTGTGTGTGCATGTGGGGGGAGGAGCAGAGGGAGAGAATCTTCAGGTAGACTCTCCAGGGAATGCAGAGCCCCACATAGGGAGCTTGATCTCACAACCCATGAGATCATGACCTGAGCTGAAATCAAGAGTCAGACGCTCAAACAACTGAGCCAGTCAGGCAACCCAACACTATGAGACAGTTTTGGTTAAACAACACTGATTTATCATCCTACCCAATTACTTGTTTATCAGTGTTGTGTGAGTTAAGTACAAAAGCTTATTTTTTCTTAGAACCGAAGTAGCTGTATACATTTCTTAGGCCTTCTCCTTCTATCATGTTAAACTGAAAAACAACAGCTGCATGGTAAGATAAGAGTCTAAAATGATGAGAAACAATTTGCAAATGGAAGTGTTTTAAATGACACATTTCATGAAGGCACCATCAGACATTTTAACTGTTTTAGTGACCAAGTTTGACTCCAGATTAATAGCTCTCTTAATCAAAGTTAAATAAGTAACCTCTCTGAGGCTCAGCATCCTCATCTATAAAATGGTGACCATAATAATACCTACTTCATATGGTTATTGATAGGATTACATGAAGTGATGTAAAGTACGAGAATATGTGTACAGTATGTTACCTAGTGCCTGGTATGTGGTGAGCACCCAATAAATGAAAAATATTGCTAAAATTTGAGAAAAGAAAACCTAAAAATTAAACTTACAAAAAGTTATTTTTACCATTCTAAGAAATGAGCTAAAATCTCTCAGGAAACCTTATAAGGTAAGGCAAGCTTGTCTATGCTTATTTAGATGAAGTTGAGTAAAAGTCTATTCCTGTTTTAATGCAGTGATCTAATTAACCTTTTGCCAGTATTAAAATGACCTTGAGTTGGTCTTGTGACCTCAAATGCTTCATATTGTTGACTTTAAACAGGCTTTTTGGGATGGTCAGAAATAGCATCTGGTGACATGGGCAAAAGGTCATATTCATTTACTTTGTAATAAATAGCAAATATATTTTGCATTAGCCACTCACAAATAGGAAGGAACGCATAAAATTCATTTGCCAAAGCAAGTAAGATATTACATAAGGAATTTAGAATAAATCAAAAAGTTCCAAAAAGGTTCCAACATTGATTTTTGGTCTCACGCCACTTATTTTATACCAGAAAGTGATTAAATTATTCATTTTTATAAACTAAAGAAATACATTTCCAGCTAACATTAAAATGAGGTAAAGATGCATCTAATTAAACAACACTGATTTATCATCATAAACATTCCTGTCTCAGGCAGAGAAATCACTGAGCTACGATGAAAGGGAAAAGATAAATGTAGCTTGTGAAAATGTCAGAACTGTATGATTTCTAAAATTCTTTCTTGTTTTACAAATGTTTATGCTTCAAAAACCAAAACTCTAGTGGCAACCCCCATGTTATCCACAAGCTTTAGGGTAAATGACTTAAAAGTAGCCTCTTTGATCAACAGAGCCACGTTGGGAAAATTAATTTCAAAAGAGAATCCCAACTATGAATGATATTACATACATTATTTAACCAAAGCCAGTAAATACAACCACATCTGATTTTTGTACCTCTTACTGAAACCTTGTGTGTGTGTGTGTGTGTGTGTGTGTGTGTGTGTGTGTGTGTGTGTTGGCGGGGGAGGGGTACACTATTCATTGAGCAGGTTTCTTTCTATTCATATAACTCTAAGTTGAGTTTCATCATACGTAATAATCATAATTACTCTTGATACAGCAGAAGGAGCTGTATCTTTTTATTTACAAATTCCATTTATCACCTTAATGTCCATTTCCATTTCAAAAGGACACCAAAAGGAGGACATGAAAGCATTCAAATATACTGTTAATATGTGTGCAGTCTAGAGTCTTTTTCAAAATGAAATCAAGCTCAAATGCCTGCCTGTCCAGCATTGTTAAGAAAGATTTGTAAAGAAAGCATCACCTTATTGGAAATATATCCAGCTTCTCTCTCTTCCCTGTAATAATTGTTAAGCTATTTAGTCAATATCTGGCATCTGTGCATAGTTACTCACATTATGCAGAAGCACTTTATGCCTCCACTGATCATGTAGGGCCATCATTCGCCTTGTATTCCTCTAAGCTCAAATGTTTACCTCGGCAGTAAGCTCATTCAGTTATCATTTATATTAGTTATTGGTTACAAACTGATCACTCCAATCCCTCCATTTATTAATTTTTTTATTGCCCCTCAGATCATGCCCCATTTTTCAAGTGGTGTTTCAGAGCCTAAATCGTTTCTTCCTGCAAAAAAATCTAGACATAAATGCCAACTATTTGTAGTGCATTATCATTTGTAATGTTCTAATTATTTTACATAATCAATAACATCAAGTCCCTTTTCTTGGGGACTTTCTGTTTATTTACATTTTATTCTACACACGTCAGTTTCCATCAAGAGCAAAACCGATTTTCTTGTCCTGCATCTGCTCTCAAGACAACCTTAATTCACCATAAATCTATTTGTGTTCACTACATAGTTAGACCCAGTTGGCTATGTTGATAGAATCTTGGGGCCAAACATGTCTTGCTCTGCAAAACAAGACTTAAATGTAACTCAAAATGTTACTCTAATGATGACCACGGAGACCAGAGGTGGTGTTTTATTTCGCTGTTGTTATTTTGCAGAGGTCTCTGTTTATGATGTGATGCATTTGGGCCTAAGCACATTAGCTGCATTATTCATTGGGTACATTTGTCAGAACATGCATGTGTATAAAGAACTAATGATCCATATTAAATTAATGGCGCTATAAAAAAGAAAAATACTCCATACAAGCAGCTATGTCAGAAACTACAGACTTTGATAAACCATAGAAAGGACCTAATCAGATGAAGCATTGGACTGTTCTGTCTCCAAAATTACATTTCTAGAAATGTACTTGTACACAATGTTGGTTTTATTAAAACAAATTAATTCAGTCATTAAGGAATCATAAGGCAAGTGTCTCATAAGTCAGGACCTCCAGTGTAACAAATTGATTAAATGACTGTGTAATAGTCTCTTTAAACAAATCTAGTGTAACAAGTTAATAGATCTGCTCAATTACCATGCTGGGGTGATGAGGATGTGGGCGACTCTCTCATTAAATCCGGGAGATTGTTCTTAGTTTTTCCCCCCCTTTTCTATTTTTCCGTGAGGGCTGTGTTGTGTTTTGGATTTGAGGTTTATTTTTAGGCCTCTGGAAATTGATGGTCCCAATGGCAATTTAAAAAAAAAAAAAAAAAACTGAATTCGACGCTGCTGACTTCTCCAGGGGATTGGTCAGCTGCTGTTTCGGGTCCGTGGGGGCCCACCTGGCCCCTTCCCCACCTCACGCTGGGCGTTGGCTCGGGGCCGCGGGGCACCACCACGCCCCGCTCCGCCCCCGCGCGTGGAGCACCGAGGTCCCTCCGCGTGCGCCCGGCGCTTTCCCTGCTTTAGCAAAATTTATGGCAAAGCGTTCTACCCGGGAAACACGCGGCGGGGTGCGGGGTGGAGCCGGCAGAGGGCACCTAGGTTTCTGCTGAGTGCAAGCTGAAAGGAAATGTCCTTAGGATGGGCCAGGAGCGGAGTTCCATAGAGTCCCTCCGCAGGCTTCTCCACGCGAGGGGAAAGGTGCCTGCAAGCCCGCGGGCCTCCTCGGGCCGCGTCGTTTGCCCCCACGCAGTGTCCTGGCCGGGAGGACAGAGCGTCCCGGAGCGACTCGAGGTGGGGTGGGCTCCCCCTGCGGCCAGTGTAGACGGAGAGTGGCCCGAGGGGGGGGGCAGGGAAAGAGCGAGAGGGGGAGAGGGGGAGACAGAGCGATTTGGAGAGCGAGAAATGGTTGAGCCACAAACCCTACATTGGCATTTCTTTCGGGGGAGTGTTGAAATCCCGGAGCCAAAAGAGGGAGGCCAGGTAGGGAGCAGACTCTGGAAGCCTTCCCTCTCCCAGCTCTGAGGGGATCTACCCGGGGCTGGTTCCGGGGTTCGGACAGCACACAGGGAAAACGGGCCTTCTGCCTCTTCCGAGGCGTGGGTGCCCATGACACCCTTTCGCCAAAAGCCCTGGGAGAAAAATCTATTACCTCCACTGCCATTTTGCTAAGTGTTTGCTCCTGCGATGTGACCCTGCCACTTTATCTGTTGGTTTTTATTTTCTGAGTGCATGTTGCCCATATGTTACTCTAATAGTTGCTATAATTCTTGAGCAATGGGGCTCGTATTTTACGGGGCTGAATTAAAAAGAATGCACTTTAATAAAAACCTGAGCAATACACTAATGGCCTGACATTGATGTATTTGCATAGAAATGAATTATACCGGCCTGCTTGACACGACTTTTAATAAATGATTGAGGAGGTTATTATAGGGATGCACTTTGGTGTGTGTTAACAGGTTATCTTAGTGCCTCCGTAGCCAAAACTGAGAGCAATACAGTCCCGCATACAGTTGCAGGGTACTTTTTTGGCTTATATCTTGTGACATTTATTGGGACCAATCCGTCCCCGTATCACAGTCGCAAACTACATTTTATGAACCATTCGTAATGTTCAATGTGAATGGAGTCGGAGGAAATGAAAAAAGAAAAGTGGAGCTGCCCTCTTCCCCATAAGCCTCGTCCCACATTAGCCATCAGGGTAGTCAGTAATGAGCGTTTGATACCAGGAGCCCTCACCTGGGAAGTTACAGAGGGCTGCCCACGCTCGGCTCGAACGAACGTGGCAGGAACGTGGCGGCGGCTCTGCCGGGAACCGCAAGGCCAACTGCTGCTGGGCGCAGGCGGCGAGAATCCGCCCAGGGAGGAACGGTCGGTGCACGCGGATGACCCAGGAAACGATCCTCCCGGGTCTGTGGGCACATGGACCCATGAGAGTCTTTCCGAGCCCAGAGATCCCAGAGCTCAGACACTCTTTAGATTTAGAGAAGACACCCCCAGGAGAATATACTCAAATACCTGCCTGCATGTGCGTCCTTTTGTCCTGTTTAAATTTCTTTTCATCACGCGCGTGCACTATCTAGTACAACACACACAAGATAAAACTTAGTTGTAACTGGAGGCGGCCCCGCCTTTCTCCCGGTCTTAGAGGAGACCGCTCCGACGCGCCGCTCGCGGGGTATCCGCCGCGCCCCAGCTCCGCGCCCCAGCTCCGCGCCCGCCCTTGCACCCACCCCGGCCGGCGAGCTCGCGGGACAGGGGCGCAGGTGCAAACCTTCACCTCCAGCTGGCGAGGACAGTGGAGGAGGAGAGGCCCCCCACCCACCCACCCACCCACCCGGAGCCTACTGGGTGGTGGAGTGAGAACAAAGGGCCAAGGTGGGTAGCACAGGGCGGGGGAGACCGCAGAACGCCCCCACCTCGCGCATTTCGGGCAGCGTCGCGGCGCCCTTCGGCCTGGGGTGCCTGCGCTCTGGAAAATCCTTTGCTACCTGCAGGGACCCTCTCCCCTGGCGCTGGCCGCGGTCGGGTGCTCCCCGCGGCGCCGCACCCGCCGCCTCGGCTTCCAGCCTCTGCCCGAACAGATGTTTTCGTCCCTCGCAGAGATTTGTAACGGATGTTCGGGACAGCTGGTGGACGGCGCCGGCAACCCGTGTCTGTTCTAGAACATACCTGGTGGGAGCTGGGGGGGGGGAGGGAGGTAGAGGCAGGAATGGGGGGAAGAATCAGGGGTGTGTGTGAGAGAGAAAACAGATGTACACACACGTGCACACACTTCTCTAAAGATACCGTTTAATAGCTTGTTGTAAACGGCGGGGTCTAGCCCAGCGTGGTGGCCTTTATGGTTTCATCGCAAAGCCAAGCAAGGGAGAGAGAAGCCCGAAAACTGCTCCGCGGAAGCGAGCGCCGCAGCCTCGGGGCCGGGGCGCTCCGGGAAGGGGGCCCACACTTGCGCGAGCTGGCCCAGCGCGGCAGCTCCGTGAGCCCGGAGCCCCCAGGGAGCCGACCACCCCCCAGGCCGGGGGCAGGGAAGGTGCAGACGGCGCTGGGGGCTCAGCCCCGGAGCGCGCGGCCGTCGGGGCCCGCTCGGCCCCGCCGCGGGGGGGACAGCCTCGGTCAGGATCCGCAGCGCCCGCCGGGACAAACCGCCCAGCCTGCAGGGGGCGCGCCGGGGCGTCGGGGGCCGGCTGGGGGCTTCCGAGGTCAGGCTTCCCAAGCTCAGCTTCCTCCTCCAAGCTCCGATTAAAAACCCAAAAACCCGAGGTGGCAAAGAACGAGGGAGCTGCCAATGCTCAGCTGGCCCTGGACACCGGGGCTTTGCTCCTCTGCGAAGCTGCGCTGTCGGGTGCCCCGGCAGGAACGGGGTCAGTCCTGGGGACAGCAGAATCGAGGGCGGATAGTACCAGAGGACGGTCAGGGATTCCCCAGGGAGCTGCTCAAGCCCTCTCTTTTCAGCGAGAGGCCGTCTAGGGGAGGGTCCGGGACTGATGGCGCACACCTGGTGAGGGCAAGGAGCACCCCAGGCCCCCGCAAGTGTGCACCCAGCCTCCGCGGTGGACCCTGCCCCAGTCACAGGCGGACTGGGGCCAAATGCGATCAGGGTTCTGAATCAAACAAGGACTTCGTCCAGCTGGGCTCAACAAGGAATTTGCCAAAGGCCGAATCAGGACCAGAAAGGGAAGTACCGTGCCAGGCACTTCCAAAGTCTCTCGAATTTCCGGGGCCTTGGCCTTGCGGTCCCCCCAAAGAAAGAACGTGGTAGGGAGCATCTGGTGTGGAAATGAGTTCCGTGAGACCCGCTGGATTTTAGCTCAATCCAAACCGTGGGAAGGTGTCCCAGAGGAGTACATGAAAAGAGGTGTATAAAGTAAGGGACAGTTGGATGACAGAAGGCAGCGGCCACCGGCACCCTTTCTGGCTCTAGGGGTATCTCCAGGAAGGATCCAGACCAGCAGCACCTGTTCCTCTGCGTGTAGGCATGTGCTTCCTGGACAAGTGTCCTCAGAGGCACCACCTTTCGGGCTTAAAGGTGTCCACAAGCAAACTAGAGAAGCAAACTCATTCACGGGGCCCAACTGCCAATGTCCAGGCATCACCCACATAGCGAGCACCACCGTTAAACCCCATGCTGCTGACTCGCCCTTGCCCTCTCTTCTCCCTTTCCAGTCGTGGACTCAGGAAGCCAGAGTGTGCAAATTAGAAAGGCAGGAGAGGACCCACCTCGAGCATGTGTATAGGATTCCCTGGCGGGGAGCCGTTTTCATAGCAAATGGCATGACACAAGCAAATAGCGTTTTTTTTTTAATCTGTCTTTCCATTTGATCAAGACGAATTCGGATTTGTCTCCTTCTCACCTCTGCCTGTGACTCAAAGGGAGCCTCAGCATCTTTTCTTTCTAGGTCCTTTTTGAACCAGTAGGACCCCTGAGAGGTCCACTCAATTAGGCCCTGCAGGCTTCCCTTTTCCCCTCACCTGGATGGAAAGTGGTGGGAGGCCCAGGCCAGATATTGGGCGAGATTACTTTAGCCCCAGCCAGTAAATAGGACCACTGAGCATGTTGCAGACTTTTCGCCTCAGAACAGATGTCCCAGTCCAGGAAGCCTTTATGCGCAGATATGGCCCTTTTCGCCCTAGGGAAGCCAAGTTTCCTCATTCTCTGCTCGCATACAGACCCAGCTCTTTAAAGAGAGCCTCATTTGTGACAGTATGAGGTGCAAGGTGGGATCATGGAAACAGCTCCTTGAAAGGGAAACAAGTCTTCCGCCCAGCTGAACAGAATCAGGTAAAGTAAGAGAGCGCAGACTTCAGCTGTGGGACTGAGCCCCGCGAACCATGCTCCCACTCCCCCGGTAAAGGACGCCCAGATTTGGGGGGAGCCTAAGATACCACAGGGTTTTTCTAGGCTGCCTGGGCTTCTAGGGGTCAGTGAGGGGGCTATTGCCATAATGCAGCTATGGAGAAAAAAGTACTGAAGAAAAGGAGTCGACCAATGAAGTCCTTACAAGCGGAAGAACGCAAACCCCTTTGGAGAGGGGGTGGGATAGGAGCTGCGGAGTGGCAGCTATTGCTTGTTTTATCATCTTATTTAAAAGACCCGAGGTCTGGACTTGTTCATTTCTCCTCCTCCTTAGACCCTGAATTTGCTCATGACCCTCAGGGGAAAAAATTTTTTTTAAAACCTTCCCCTCCTTGGAAACAGAAGTGGTCATTGGCAGTTGGCTTTCCATACAGAGGCTCATGGGGAAGAGTAAACAAAAAACTAGGAGCTCCTAAATTCCCTGTTCTGGAGGAAAGGAAAAGGAGTGGGCTAAAGAAAACAGCCGTAATTGTAGCCTTGGCCAACAGGTTAAGAGAAATTGACTCCAGCCCCACCACCACCAAAGTGCAGCAAGTTCTGCTGGGGGCTTCTTAGCCCTCACACAGCCTCTGAGATCAGTTCACCACAAAGGGGGCTCTAAAGATGCAAACAAAGGTCTCCGCAGTGCATCCAGACTCTTCAGGTACTGAGATGGGCATCAGACAGACACAGAGGGAGGAGTGGTCAGGAGACATTCTTCCAAGTCTTAGAGAGAGAGGAAAGCCTAGTTAAAATATGTAGGAGTTGGTTGTATTAATTTATATCATTCTAAATTTTTGTCTCAGGGAAAATATTGCTGGAAATCTAAGTCTGGTATTCCAGACTCTCTGATGGGATCAGTGAAAGAGACATGAGTCTCAACTGCTAAGAGTACTTTAAGTGGCCAATAAGTCCTCCATGCAGCATTTTAACCCATGTGCCTTGGAAAGTGAGGCATACATTTCTACAAATGATGATTGTACTGAAGATTTTATTTTACAGTTATTATGTTGTGAGCTGATAAATGAATGTGTTATAGTACCCTTACTTGATCTTCCATTTTTCCCAAGGAAAATCTTCACATTGAACTCCCTCATTTGCTACTTAACCTGTGTGTGCTTATTTTTACAGCAATTTATCAGATGTTTATATATATACTCACAGCTAAAAGAGACTCTTGATAGTTTGGAGATCATTTCTCTGCTTCCAGGCTGGGAGAAGAGAAAAGGTTACATTACAAGTTTATCATTTAAAAAAAAAAAAACAAAAACAGACAAACAAAACAAACAAACAAAAACCTTCAAGGGAAAAATAGAACAAAACAAAAAAACCTTGCAAGAAAAAGCAAAGTTCCCTGCAGCTTCAGCGTTTGGGGGTGTACTGTATGCTCATGTGCGGGTGCAGACACTCAAGAAATGTTCTTTGAATACCCTCTATGTGTCAGGCACCATACAATGTCCTGGGGTCACAACAGTAAGCAAGGACCGTATAGTCCTGTCCCTTGCAGTCCTCCTATTCTGGGTTTCAGTCTTCCAACAGGTAGAACAGTTGCACCTCTTCCAAACTGTAACCCACTCTGATCTTTCTGAGGCACATTCTTCCCCTAGGTGAAATGGCACAGCACTATACTGTACAGAAGGAGGGGGAGAGAAGAAGGAGGAGAGGAGAAGAAGAAGAAGAGGAGAAGGAAAATAGAAGGGAGGGAGGAAGGGTAGCAGGTAGACTATCCACTTGGAAGCCATCATGGTCTCCAGGTAGAGCATGGGTCCCTGGCTGACATCATCATCTTAAGGGTGCTGAAAGCAAGGTCCCTTGAAGTCATCCACTTCTGCCTTAGTCTCTATTTCATGGAAGTTAATGACAGTGTGCTGATTTCATATTTGCCTTTGCAGTTCCTTTTCTCTGTAATTGCTTTTAACAGAATACCTAGACAGGATGGCTTCTTACACCAGAGGCAATGAAGCCCGTCCTCAAGTGTACTTTCCGTTTTTATTGATACCCTGGTGCACTGAGTTCGCTCTGCTGCTCTGTTGGAAGGAGTGTCCAAGAGTCAAGTAGGAAGAGGAACTTCTGCCCATCAACTTCAGTTGGCAAATAATGTCCAGGCTCCCTGGAAGGAGCAAGGTCTCTAGGAGTTTCCTTCTTAATTAAGAGCTCTCCTGACTTTGGGGCCAGGTGTGGTGGAGGAGGTTTCCTTTGTTGTTCTAGGGGCTTGTTGCCTCTCTTCCTTAATCCCAAGTAACCAACAGCAGCTTCAGCATCTATCACTCACCCTCTCTCTCTCTCCTGCCTTCTTGCCATCCTGTCTTGGAAACAGAGTCATGTTCCTAGTTCTCAAAGAAAAACTAAAGGGGACAATTCCAAACCCTCAGTCCTAACTTGAAATCCAGGGTCCCTTCTCTCCTTTGCATCTTTTTTTCTTTTCCTGAGCTCCCCCCACCCCCCCAAACTCCCCCACCCCAGATTTTCCAGCATCCAACCAGTCTGAGTAAAGCTAGAAGTGTATCTGGGCCATTTTCCATGGGGAGAGAAAAAATACAACCCTGCAAAGCCAGATTCAGACTTTTTTCTATGTCTGAGATTCCTTTGTGGGAAACAATAGTATGACATGTTTAACCAAACTATATACATCTGTATTATAGGACAGTCATCACCTCCTACGTTTATGTGCTGCTTCATGCTTTATGAAGCCCTTTGGCTTTTGCAAATTTGTGAGGTAGTAATTCAGATGGTTTTATAGATGAGGAAATGGAAGCTTGTCTGAGTTAAGTAACTTTCGGGGGGGGGTCAAGTTACCATCAAGAAATAGAAATGGGCAATAGGGCTCAAGTTTTTTACCCTGATAAGTTACCCAAGGCTTCTTTCATACCATGTGGGGTCGTTCTGGAGGCATTTTCAAATGACTTTAAGTAATCATGAAAGATGTCTTTCTCAGGAGTCTGTCTTACACTACTCTTTATTCAGAGAACAGAAATAGTTCTGTTAGATACTGTATTAATTATCTAAGCTACATAACAACGTATCCTCAAATGTAATGGCTTAAAACAATAAACACTGAGTATCTCACGCAGTGGGTAAGGAATCCTGGAGAGCTTAGATGGGTGATTCTGCCTTGGGGCTCATAACATTGCAGTCTGGATGTTGGCCAAGTCTGCAGTCATGTGAAGGCTTGGCTGCACTGGAGGATCAGCTTCCAGAGTTTGTTTACACTCCTTGCAGATTAGGACTCATTGTTGCCAGAGGCCTCAGTTCTTTCCCAAATGGACCTCCCCATAGGGATGCTTGAGTGTCCTCACAACATGGCAGTTGAATTCCCCCAGAGCCATAATGCCTTTTATGACCCAATCACACACCATCACTTCTGCTGTACTCTGTTCATTTAAGTCACTAAACATAGACAGAAGAAGGAGATTAGGATACACTTTTAAAAGAAAAGAATACCAAAGAAATTTTAGAAATCTTTGAAAACCACTACCAGTAGTTAACTTTTAAGTTTCACATAAAATGAAAATATCCCTTGCTTACTTCTCTTCCCGCTTTCACTTTTCATAACCTTTCCTCAGTTGAATAGTTATTCTGCACAGGACAGCAGGGTCCAAGCTAGGAGCAACCTGAAACTGGCTGTTCCTGGTGTTGGTAGTGGTGATGATGGCTAAGAATTCCATAGCTTACTATTGGCTGGGCACTGTTCTAAGAACTTCTGTATGTTAATCCATTTAATTCCCCTGATAATCCTATGGATTGCATACCGTTATTTCCATTTTAAAGATGAGAAAACTGAGGCATAGAGAGAATCATTTGACCAAGATCACGCAACCAGTCAGTGATAGACCTGCAATTCAGATCAGATAATCTGGCTTCATAGTCCTACTCTCAACCACTATGTGATCTGATTGTGGCAAAGGTAAACCATTTCTCAGACCCTCTCATTCACTTGGAACCATTTGGATTTGGGAGAAAATTTTAGGCAAATGCTTACAAACCAAGTATGGAGCTCAAAGAGGAAAGAAGAAAAATCCAGTGTGAGAGTGGGAGTGGGGGACAGGGAGAAAAGGTTTACAAAATTATTTTCAAGAGCTGAACCACAAGAAAAAAAACAAAAACAAAACCCAACAACAGCAAAAAAGAGCTGAGCCATAGCCTGAAGCACAAGAACCACAGCTACCCATGATGACTAGAGGAATTACTACAAACCTTGGACCCATGGAGGAGGCTCAGATTGGAGGCAGGAAAATTTGGATGCCTTTATTTGAAGGTGGTTAGGCCATTTGGTAGTAAAGTTAATAGATTTTCAGCAACCTTGCCTTTCTCTGATCTATACAAACTGGTCCCAAACAATTTACTGGTGATTAATAGTGTTTTTTTCATAATTTTTGCATATCCAAAAATAAAACTATTATAGAGGTGTGCTGGTTTTCTTTCTCAATTTGATATATCTGTCTCCCTTGTAATAATCAAATATATGGAATAATCATATTTTGACATTTCTTTTGCCTTTACCCAAATACACGGAGGCAATAACATTAGTGAAGTGGTAGGGCTCCTCTATGACAATAATGCTCATTTTCAATTCTGTAGAAAAAACTCTTCCTCTCCCTAGAATGAGGAAGAGATCCATCGTTGAATGTATCTTCATTCAAACTAGCCCTTAGTATTCAAAATATACTAAATTGAAGCTCTGGATGAGGCTTCTGCTTCAGAATTCTAGCCAGACCCCAAAAGATATTAAACACCACAGAGACATCATGCTCTACTTTTTAAAGTCTTCAAGTGTGGTATTCAATGAACACATTTTGTCGGGGCCAGAAAACAAACGATGCGTATCTAGAGATTTTATCTTTAGGCTGAATGATCTGGTGGATGAAAGAGGAAGAGTAGATAGTGAACTGAGGCTCTCAGATAAACTTTCCAGTTTGTGGAGCAACCCCAAGCCAATCTATGGAATGCTAAAGCCCCAAATTCAGGAAGATAGCCCATCCCTTTGTCATCCCCTCACACCATGCTCTGCTCCCTAGTCAGACTTTACATTAACAGTGGAGAGGAGTTGTATGAATGTGTTTTCTGCAGATCTGAAAAAGGGCTATGTTATGAAGAATGTATTTCTCTGTGAAGCTTGTAGTCTAAATATTGCAGAACAAAATACTTTCCTGTCAAAAAAAGAAGTGTACTGAGGAATCGGCTTTTTTAAAAGTCCTACTGAAGAGGGGAGAAGAGCATTTGTGCATGTATCTATGTGTGGTAAGAGCGAGGAAAATTAGCGCAGAGAAAGCTGTCCAATTTAGGTTAAAATAGAGTCGATAGATGAAATCTACTGCTTACCTCTGTTGTTATTACATGATTGTATTGTCAATGATTAACAAAGGAGCCACTGTCTCTTTAAGCTATTCAGTGCTAGGAGTTCCCAAGTGGAATTTCACCTCCCGGGGTGTGTGTGTGTGTGTGTGTGTGTGTGTGTGTGTGTGTGTGTGTCCCCGTCCCCACAGATGACCAACTTAAAGGACAAAACAGTGAGGATCTAATAACATACTCATGTACATGACATTAGGCCCCAAGGGATTTCAAATGCACCCTCAGACTCTGTTGCTTAGTACGTTATTTCCAAGAAGAGCTGGTCTCCAGTCCAAACTTCCTGCACAGTAAGCAGTGAAAAAATGCACATCTCTCCAGAGAAGAATGAGTGGTTTTCAGTCCCCCCTCTTCCCACTGTCTCCCAAGGAGTGAAAGGAAAAATGGATTAAAGGTGGATTTCCCAAACTTGGAAAGCTGCTCACTCTACCACAGCTTCTGGGAAAGAAAGCATAGAGCTCTAAGTTACAGAATCCTCTGAATGTGAATGGAAGAGAAAGTCAGCCAGCAATGGAGAACTGAGCTTGGACTCTGGAGACTAGGAAAATATAGAAGCTGAGAATTGTAAATGCTGTTGGAACATCTGAGAGACCCAGATAGGGCCCTTCCCTTCCATCTATATCTCTCACCCAACCTCACTGACTCTCTTCTCAGAAAAAGGAACAGAAACACACACACTTTAAAACACAAATGAAAAAGCAGTTTTACCCTTCCTTTCACTACACCTACAAAACCCCTTTTTTTTCTCATTTCTCATATTTCCATGTTGACATTTCATTGCCTGCAAGCATTTTTAAAAGGAGAGGTTGACTGCTGGGGAGTTAATGGGTGATGGTGGTCAAAGGTAGAAAACATCTGGCCATGTAATGGTGACGATAGTTAGCAATATCATATATTGGAGAGTTGTCAAGAAAACAGACCTTAAAAGTTTTCATCACAAAGGAAGAAAAGTGTAACTATGCAAGATAATGGATGTTAATTAGAGTTATTATGGTGATCATTTCACAATATATACATATATCATTATATTGTACATTAAATGGATATGATGTTATATGCCAATTATATCTCCCGTAGAAGTGGGAACATTTTAAAAATTAAAGTAGTCCATCAGGTCACTTGCTGTCACTTTGTTTTTAAGTCATGACCCCTTTAGTTGTAATAACTGAGTGACAGCCTTAATCAAATGTTTATGGCTGGTTAATGCCATAAAAGTTTCAAGCCAAAATGGAAAATGATTCTTACTCTGCCTTGCTTGAGCAGTTTCCTTAGCTTCCCCATCATGCTAACTCTTTAAAAAAAAAGAAAAAGAAAATTCTTCTTGCACATACACAGAACCAAATCAAACTGACCAGTATAAAGGAACACCTAAGTAAAGTGTCCCTCACCCACTTATCTCTCATTCCCAGTTTTCTGGGGCCAGTTGCAACTGGTGGCCAGCTGGAATCCTGGGTGGAAGTAAATTAACTGGAAATGTCAAGTCACTGTTGCAGTCAACTGGAAAAAAGGAACGAAGCCAGTGCAGAATGGCCCATGAGCCCAGCTCTGGCTGCTGCCCACACAACTCAGAGCACTTTAGCAGAAGCATGAAGACCCTGTTTGCTCTCCATATAATCACCTGTAGGGCACAGGCCAGCCCACCAACTTCCACTTCACAGGTGTTCTCAATGTAAAGGTGAAGAGCTCAGAAGGAATGCTTCCAAAAAGAATTGGAAGAGGTGTCTTTCCACATTTCTAACTTGGAATAAATACTGTAACCCTATTTGCTTCTTGAGAGAAAGCTTCAGTCTTGGTTCCAAGTTTCTATGGTTGATTCTACTATATTACTACTACTACTACTACCAACAATATTAATAATAGTTGTTATTATATTCTAAGAATAGCATTTCTAATTATCTTGTGAATTTTTGTTTTCTTAGGAAGAAGGAATAAGTAAAAAGTTGCTTGGCTTTTCAAGGCAGAAAAGGTTAAAAAGTAGTAATGAAGTAGGTAAGACACTTTCATTTGTTGCATATCAGCAAATAATAAAGTGAAGTTTTTAACAGACTTTCACAGTGCCCCCTCCCTAGATCCTTTCATAAAAAAAAAAGAAAGAAAGGAGAAAAGGAGGGATGAAGAGAAAGAAGGAAGAAAAGAAGAAGGGAGGGAGGCAGGGAGGGAGGGAAGGAAGGAGGAAGGAAGGAAATTCTTATTATTTATAACAAAGGCTCAAATTATATTACCCCAGCACAACAAAAACTCTTTTGAAATAGCTACCTCTCTATAGGAGACACACCTCAATCTTGCTAAGAATGCAGAAATTCAGAAGTTTAAAACTTATTGGGAACTTCACAGAGAAACTAGAGAAAAGAAATAGGGCGATTTGCATCCTTTCTTTCCATTACACCATGCCATCAGGAATATATTCTATAATAATTTCCTTCAGGCAATCTCATTCCCAGTTTTCACAGTTTCCCCCCCCCCCAAGGGAACAAAACAGACCCACACTTTCTTTACCTAAGGCTAGCCTGAAGAATCCACTGAATTCTATTGATTTTTCTCTTTGAACACAAGCTCATTAACCTGAAACACTAAGGGGATAACTATATTTCATCAAGCCTATAACTGAGTGTCTGAAAACAAAAAGATCCCAAGATAGTGATACAGCCCTCTCCCTAGGTAGGATGCCTTCCCACCCACCCACCCCCTGCAAATTTAGCTGCAGAAGCTGTGACTTTGATTCCATAACCCTAAAGACTTTTGCGTCCATTAGAAAACGCTTTCTTTAAATTCATCCTTCTCTATTGTAATGGTCAGCAAAATCAAGGTTCTGTCTTTCCACCAACATCTACATTCTTACAAGCTTCAGGGGGTGGCTAAACGTTAGCATCAAACAGTAGTGCTGCAGTGCCAGGAATCTCCTCTGCCTCCTCTCAGCTAATGGAGCCAGGGCTCCACTAAGGAGCTATCTTGGATATATGGAAATGAGGCCTTCCTCAAACCCTCCAGGGACTTCTTTGAGAAGGAAAAAAAGCAATCAGGAAAAAATTAGACAACACAGACATCAGAAGCAGCCTGTTAGACAAGTCTGTTCAAGAAGCCCCATGAGTGGAGCTACATTTCTTTTATCTTCCTAATCCAAGAGAATGAGAGCTGTGACCCCCTCTTGAATGAATGAATGAATGAATGAATGAATGAATGAATAAACGGCAGCTATTTTACCCAAGGAACCAATATTAATAATTTTGTGGTCTTGACTTTTGAGATCTCTGGCGAGATCAAATGATCTGTACCCTTCCATTCAAGGCAACAGACATCTTCAAATTGTTTTTTTTTTTAATTTGATTTATCCTTTGAAACAGAAAGTGCATTACATTTAACTGGTCTTGCAAAGGGGGTTCTCTTCTCTTTACAAACCGAATTCCTTATATAAATTAATAAAGGTTAAAGATGCTAATATATCACCATTATTAGCTTAAAAAAGAAAACAATATACATAGTCTATAGTATTCTTATGGTACAAAACACTTCAAATTCAATTACAGCAACTAAATGGATTTTTATGTTTCTGACCCGGAGCAGTTGTAACGATTCCCACCATCTACTTTAACACGCAATCTTATCCGAAAGGAATTAAATTAAATACAAGCTATTGTAGCCCCTCCCTCCCCAATACTTCTCTTTAAATCACTAATAAATAGCAACAAACGACTGTGCAATTTCAGAGAGGAACGGAGAGGCAGGTCTGAGGCCTTCCCTGGTTCCACGTCTTCTACTTCAAGTCCTGGAGGCGGGAGCGGGGCGCGGAGCCAGGGGGGTGGTCAGGGACGAGCAAGAAGGGACAAAGGGAAAAGTGAGATTGAACAAATCCAAACCCGAGAGAGGAGCGAGGGGGTGGGGTGGAGGGTGGTGGTGGAGAACATTCTTGCCTCGCTTCTCAAATTAAGATCAAAACACAAGGGAAACGTGTGGCTTGAGTAGCTCTTAAAAGGAGGCAGGGTGCAGGAAGAAGGAGGGCCATCTTTTTATACCAAATTCAAAAAAGCATTTTACATTTTAAATATTCACAATAAAGTAACTTCTAGTCAGTGTGACTCACGATTTATTTACAAAGAGCCTTCAACAGGTTGCTTTAGTCGGCACAGCAGTGTGTGGGGGTGGGAGCCTCCCTCTCTGCTCCCCTCCGCGGCGGCCGCCCGCCCGCGCGGCCCCGAGGTCCCTGCGGTGGGCGTGGAGCCTTCGGGAACAGCTCTCCGCCCCCGCCCCGGCCGCCGCGGGGGGCACGGGCGGGAGGCGGCGGTGCGGGCCGGTGCGGGCCGGTGCGGGGCCGGTGCGGGGCCGGCCGCAGCTCCCGCGGGGGACGGGTCTAGGGCGCCGAGCGGGGCCGGGGGGCGGCCGGCTGCGGGGGCAGGTGCCTTAGAACGCAGTGCGGTGCGTGGTCTTCTCTGCCTTCGGATCAACCCCCGAGCCTCTCTCCCTCTCTCCCTCTCCCTCTCCCTCTCCCTCTCTCTCTCTCTCTCTCTCCCTCCCTCCCTCTCTCTCTCCCCCGCCCCCCCTCAATTTCCAGGTTAAAAAAATAGACATGTACATCTCAGAAAATAGCAAAGGGCCCGGGCAGGCGGGGCCGGGTGGTCCGGGCCCGGAGCGCGGGGAGGCGCGGCGCGCGGTCCCGGTCCCGGGGCGGAGGCCGGAGCCCCCGCAGGTGCCGCGGGCGGCCGGCGCTCAGGACGAGCTCTCGTTCTCGGACGCGTGCAGCAGGAGGCCGCCGCCGCCGCCCGACTTGTGCTTCTTCAGCAGCTGCGTGATCTTCTCGTCGTCCGAGTTGGGGTCCAGGGGCTTGTTGTAGTCGTCGTCCTCCTCCTCGTTCTCCGAGGCCCCCTTGAGCCGCTCGGTCTCCGAATCCTGCTTCTTCTTGGCCGTGGCCATCTCGGCCGCGTGCTTCTTCCTCCACTTGGTCCGGCGGTTCTGGAACCAGACCTGAGGACCAAGAGAGGGGAGGGGAGCGGAGACGCGGCGGCCGGAATTGAGGGCGGGCGGATCCGGGCGCGGCCGCCTCTCCCGCGCCCCCGGGTCGCGCCCCCAGGCCGCCCCCAGCCGGCCTGCCACCCTCCCTCGGAGACCTCCCCGGCCGGGGCCGTCAATGTCAGTCCCCAACGCCCCGGCTCCCTCCCAGGATCCGGCACCGACCGACCGGCTGCCGTTGCCATAGCGATGGTAACACAGGAGTACAGACGGTGTCGGGGAGCTCGCTCAGAAGAGGGAAAACTCGGGAACTGAAGTTTCCCTAAAAAACGAGTCCGCCTTCCTACTTCGTAGTTTGAAGTAGAAGAGTTCTCGCCTTCCTGAGTTTGCTTCACAATGCCTGTGATTTCATTTGTTGTGTACTTTCTTAGATGAATACTTTCAAACAACTTGAAGCGTTCTTGCTTTTCAGTGTGATTTGTGGGAGAAAGCACAGCATTTACCCCAATTCCTCTGTTCTCCTTTTCAATTTTGGATGTTGGTCCCTTTCACCTATCTCAAGTCTGAATCCACACAAACACGGTAGGTAAACACTCTCCTCCCCATTTACATTCGCAATGTACCACATCAAGTTAAAAAAAAGGGGGGAGGGATTTGCTAAAACAGAAACCTCAAATCGCTAATAATAATCAACATAAATGCTTGAAAATATTGAATAGGTAGGTTAGCTAAAATCATCACAGTAGTTTGTGTGTGAGTCTCTCTCTGTGGCTTAATGTTTTTCATAAAACCAAATCAAGCTGAAATTTTCATTAGGTTTTTTAAGTGAAATGTTGCCAATTAAATTATTTCCCACTGTTAGCATCACTACCCTTTCAAATATTATTTTAATATTGTTCTTCTCCAAGACATTTATTTTATATAACAAATATTTTAGCTATTCACGGTGTTTGACACCGTGTGTGATACACATAATTTAACCTAAAGCATCAGCAATAAGCAACCAATTTCCCAAAGATATTATCCTCTTTTTATGCTTCTCATCCATTTTCTCATCTGTTATGTATTTTATCTAGAGAATCAGAATTGTTAAGAAAGTGATTTTTATTTTCCTTATACAGCTATAATAATTCACTTCTAGCCACACAGACATATTTACGGTGACAAATGAACACTTCCAGATTACTGCGGTAGGCTCTGTACCAACCATTGCAAAAATAATTTTTTACTGTGATGGTATTCTAATGGTCACATACAAAATCACTTCTGAAATGCATTTTATGATGCTTGCCCCAGGGGAAATACACTCTAACCAGCAGACGTGGCTAACAGTTATTCCTACTTAATTTAAGGAGCAACAAAATTACTAATGAAAACAGACTTACACTCCTCCCTCTCCCCCCCCAAAAAAACCACCCAAATATAATAAACTGAAGAAGAAACTCAAAAGAGAATACTGGAAATATAGGAAACCACTTTAATTTACCTAGCTGGTTCAACCTTTTTATTTTTCAGGGAAAGACTTCTCAAATTTGATTCCCTGAAAATATACTGTACAACTCAATTATAAGCTAAGTGACATTTTAATTATAAATTGTCACAAACAGTAAATATCGTACTTCTGTTTATAAACTTAGACAGGATTCTTTCATAATACAGTAATAATCTTGTCAAATCGTTTGGAAAATTGCTATTCCAAAGTGATGATCCTCAGCTAAACTAAAAGCAGATTCATCCCTGTACAGGGTTGGACCTTGCCGATTTTTTTTAACCTGCAAGTTAACATAGTAGCTAGCACTATAAGGCTGATCTACATCAGGAAATTATATAACTAACGGAGCCGGAATTGACAAACAAAAGCTTGAATAAACCTTACAAATAGAATAAATAGAAGCTATCTAACTGGCCTGATCTCCACTCTGGGCTGATATTTCGGTAATGCTTTTATTCTCCAATAATGGCGAGCTCCCCCAGCACATGCTGCTATCTAGATTAACCTAATTTCAAAGGCGGGGGCTTGATTCCTTTTGTTCATCAACAGTTTGCCCGCCTCAAGACCCCAGGGCCTTTGTAACCCCCACTCCCACCCCTTTCGCTGATTTCATCTTCTCCCCAGGCTCCTCAGATCCGCACCCCCGAGCGGCTGTTTGTTAGAGGGGGGTGCGCGCGCGCGCACGTGTGTGAGTGTGTGTGCGCGTGTGCGCGCGTGCTGGGGCTTGGGAGACCGTCCCTCGAGGTTTGCAAGGTCTGCTCACCTTGACCTGACTCTCCGTCATCCCCAGCGAATAGGCCAAGCGAGCCCTCTCGGGACCCGCCAAGTATTTCGTTTGTTCGAAAGTCTTCTCCAGAGCGAAGATCTGCTGGCCCGAAAACGTGGGTCTCGTGTGTTTTCTCTTCCCGTCTTTGTCCAACAAAATGGATCCTTGATCTGCGAGAACAGACAAACAAGGGAAGTGGGAAAACAATCCGTTACAAGCGGCGCTACTGAAAAGAAACGAATTCAAAAAACAGTGTTTTTTGGACAGCTTGTACCGTGGCAGACAGCAGAATTGTCTGGCGCCTCCAGTCCCACCGCGCGCCTTGGCCTTCTTACGCCCACCTGTTTTAAGAAGCGCGGTGTGTTTGGAGCAGCAGTAAATAACCTTCTGTTGAACCCAGACGTCAAACAGTGAGGCCGCGCATTGCTGAAGTTTTCCGGAGCGGAATCGCCAGGCCCCAGTAAATTGAGGAACGCGGGGAGAAGGCCCCTCTCGCCTCCCAGCCTGGTAGTGCTCGCTGGGCCTCGGAGACTTTGCATGAGGATGACTAATTTTCCCTTTCTCTTCTCTTTTTTCTTTTCTTTTCTTTTTTCTTTTTCTCCTTGAACGCTTTCCTAACCTGTGCCTGCACAACAAAGGACGCCTTGTTTTTTGCACACAAGAGAGCTAACTCGCCCCCCAAGTCTAAAGCCGCTGCGGCCGAGGGGGGGGGGGTGCCGCCTTTGTTGGCGGTCCCTATAGGGCCATCAGAACTAATACAATAGCGTCTCCCCGACACCCTCACCAGCCTGGGCCGCCCTCGGTCCCCAGGCTTCCCAAGGGAGCCTCCCCTTGGCTCCCGCAACCTCCCTTAGTTACACGGAAGAGGTGTAACTCTTTCTCTTTCCATCAAGTGGAAACTTGCGGGACTCGGTCAAGAGCAAAGAAGAGAGCAAGAAAAAGACCCGGACAGGGTCTCGAACTCCACCTGGAAGGCTAGGAGCCTCTGCGGAGGTGGCCAACCACCCAGAAGATTGGAATGATCGCCGGTTAACTCGGTTATAAGCAAGGTCGTGGTGGGATGTGCACATTCCCCAGCCCTTCTGCCGCGACCTCGTTTTTCCTCTGGTTCGTTTTCTTGTTAGGATGTTGAAGGCCACGATGCCTCTCAGTATTCCCAGGCCCAAGACGTCCCGGCCCTTCGCCACCCACACACCCCCTCCCCTCCCGGGGCCAAGGCAGGTGGGAAAGCGAGAGCCGGGCCGAGGGGAGTGGCCCGAGTGACTGAGCTCGCTCCAGCTCCTGCCGCGGGCCTGGAGTCTACGGGCTCACTCGGCCCGAAAGTACTGGGGTGGGGGTGGGGGGGGGTGGGGTGGGGGAGCTCCTCGAAGGCGAAGAGGTTAGGTGGGGACTCCCGGGGCCGAGACGTACGTGCAAATATACGCGCTCGCTCGGGGCTGTGGGGGGCTTGCTGCTGTCGTTCCCCGCCCCCCACCGCGGTTCGCAGAGAGGCCAGGTAGGCCGGCGTAGGTGCAGTGGAGCCCTAGCCGACTACAGGCGGGAGCCGGGAAAGAAGAGGCGGCGGCGGGGGCGCAGTGGCCTCACCTGCCCTTCCCACGTCTTTAACCCAGGCAGGGCCTGAGGTTGCCGTCAGGCTGTTCCAGAGCAGCCGGGGCCTCGGATGGGACCCACGCCCGGCACCGCGTTGTTTTCAACGCGAAATGTTTTCATGCACACCCGCTCCTCGAGGCGTGCCCGAGACTTGGAGAGAGGGGGCGCTTGGACGCAGGCTCAGGGAAGCCAGAGTCCCTCAACGAAAACGCTGGCAGAGCCTACATCGTGCGACTCTGGCGCTGCCAAACTACTGGGGAGCCGAGAGGGTGCACGGATCCCCGTGCACAACAGGGGCCATGACCCGAGAGTGAGCAGGACGCGCACAACTGGACTCGGGGCGACCATACTCACGAGGGGTGCAGGCCAGGCGGGCGTCCCTCCAGGGCGGGCTCTGCATAACTCCTGGCCAGAAGATGGGCGTCCGGCCGGGCAGTTCAGCCAGCGGCTTGGGGTACCGACCTACGGCGGCCACGGCCGCTGCGCTGGGGCTGAAGTAGAGCCCAGGCGGCGGCGGCGGCGGACTCAGGCTGCTGAAGCGGGGCAGGCCCGCGAGCAGCCCCGCTGGGGAGGAGGCGGCGGCTGCAGCGGCCGCGGCCGCCGCGGCGGCTGCGGAAGCGGAGGAAGCGGAGGTGGACGAGGAGGAGGAGGAGGAGGAGGACCCGGAGGGCGAGGCGGAGGGCAGGGCGGCCCCTGAGGCCACGGGCATGGAGGGCCGGCTCAGGATGTCGTTGATGCCGTGGGGGGTGGCGGCTGAGAGCTGCTGTGGGGGGCTGCCCAGGGACGAGAGCCCCCCCGCGGTCGGGGGCTTCAGGCTGCCTGGGTTGTGGGCGCCCAAAGGCGGGGAGGGCGACGACGAAGAGGACGAGGAGGACGAGGAGGAGGGGGGGCCGGCGGGCAACGGGGGGTACGCCGCGGGGTACAGCGGGGTCTTCATTTCGGCCATGCTGTGCAGGGCGGCCAGAGGCGGGCTGCTGAGCAGGAATGCGCTCTGCCGGGTGCCCTCCATCGCCCCCACCGCTAACATCCCACGGCCAGGCCGGAGCCCGCAGCCACTCCGAGGGGGCGCCGGCCGGTGCCCCGGCGGGGCTCGGGAGAGCGGGGAGTGCCGAGGGCGCGAGCGAGCCGCCGCTCCGCGCTCCCGGGGGCGACCTGCCAACTGGGCCGAGGACGCCGCGGCCGAGAGGTGCTCTCGAAGCTGCGCAGCAGAAATGTCCAAAGGCGCCGCTCGAGAGGCTGGAGAGGCTGGAGGGGCTGGAGGGGCTGGAGAGGCGGCGGCTCGCCGATCAGCGGGCGTCCGGGCGGTTCGGCTGTCCTTTCGCTCCTGGTCGTGGATTCAGTCTCAGTTTCTTCTCTTCCTCACTCTTCCTCGCCTCTCAGTGTGCGCTGCCTCTCATCTTCTCTGCCCCCTCCCCGAGAAATAAGCAAAGCACAACCCAGGCCGGCCCCAGAGTTTGCAACAAAGTTAAGAGCCACTGGGTCTCCACTTTGATGTCGGAGTGTGGGGACTGGCTCGCTCTCTTTGGGGAGGCTCAAAGGACTCCCGGCTCCGCTGGACGCGCTCCTCCAATCTCACCCGGCTGCTCTGTTCTTTCTCCGCGAGGCTGATTCGCACTCGGCGCTCCCCGCTCGCGAAGAGAGAGCGCATCCAGCCCGCGGGAGGATCTCGCCTCTGGGCGGCCTCTTCCTCCGCCGGCTCGGCCCGGGGCTGGTGCGCCAGGAAGGGCAGTGCCACCAATCCCCGCCGCGACCGGACTCGGCGCGCCAACCCGCTTTCCCCTCTGGGCCACGGGGCACCGGAGTTGCAATATTGAAAAAGAAAAAGAGGGAGGGGGAAAAAAAAAAAAAGAAAGAAACCCACAGAAAAAACAAAGACTAAGTGTGCAAAGTCCGAAGGCTCGGTTCGTCGGTCCACCTCTGTAGACGGGCCTGGAGACCCCCGCCCCACCCCCCAGCACCCTCTCCTCTTCTCACTCTCCGCCTTTGCCTCTCCTCTCTCGCATTTTCTTCGCAGCTTTACAGTCAGTCTTCGTTCTCCTAAGCCCTGTCCTCTGGCCAAGCTGACCCTCTCCGGCTCTTCCACTCCCTCCCTCTCTCCTCTCCGCGCTCCTCTCTCCCTCCGGGCCTGACAGTTCAGATGAAGCTCTCAAAGGTAATAAAACATTTGCATCACTCCCTACCCCTCTTTAGCTGGGGGACGAAAAGGAGGGGGAGGTGGGGGTCCAAAATGAGAACTTTGAGGGACGTCACTGGAGGCGGCCGGCGGGCGGAGCCGAGGAGGGTGCAGGCTGGGGGCGTAACCACCGTCTCCAATTGCGCGCAGCCTGGGGCCTCGCGTCGCCTCTGGGGCGCGCCCTCCCCGGAGCGCCGCGCCCGCTGATTGGCTGAGCAGGGCGAGCCGTGGGGCCGCGCCCGCTGGGCTCCCGCCCCCTCCCGCCTCGGCCCCTCCTGTGGGTGGGACCAGGGGGCGGGGCCTGGCGAGCGGTGCGGTTCCGCCTTGGGGCCAGGGGACGCCTCAATTAATTGTGTTAAATAAAATGGAAAAGTGGAGGGGGGAGCGGAGACGGAGAGGGTATTACTTTTTAAAGAGAAGAATAATGAAAACCCAGCCCTTTTATGGAAAAGCAGTTCATATTCTTCCCTCGCCTCCCCCCTCGCCTGCTCGCCTCACCCTGCCCACCCCCCTTGCCCCTGCGAGCTCGCGACGCCTCACCTCGAACAGTCTGGTCCCTTGTAAAATGGAGCTAATGGAGCGGGCAGCCGGCGCAGCCCTGGCCTAGCTCCTTCTTTTGAAGGGATTAATTAAAGGCCATCTGGGCTCTCCCAGAATTGTGTAAATTAATTTGTTGCTCCTTAAGCCTATAGATGTCCTTAATCCCTTAGTAGGCCGAAGGATCGTCCTCTTCCATTTTTGCCACCTCCCCCTTTCCCTCTCTGTTCTTTCTTCGTTACTTTTCTTTTCATTCCCAGGTTCCTCCGCAATGTTGCCATTTATAGGATTACTCAATACACAGACAACGGAATCAGCTTAATGGGAATATTTGTTTTCCGTGTGATGTTTAGACCTGAGCGGAATGAACTTTTTTTTTTTTTTTTTGGCTTTTCATTCCTCTGATTATTGTTGTTGTTTGTTCTGAGTTTGCGCGGGAGCAGAATCACCAAAATTGGCGTCTGTGTACAGAAGTATCTGGGTACCCGGCTCCCCCAGGGGACTGTACGTTTTTGAAAACTGCCTCGGAAACTCTGTCCCCTTGCCTTCAACTCCAGGGTTGTTTGGAGAGATGGAGATGTCCAGGCTTCTGGGCTGTGGTGATGGGATGTCTAAGATTTGGAGAGTGATTTGCTTTATTCTTTTTGTATCTTCCATCCCTGGTCCCTTGTAAAAAGATCTTGAAATCGCTGGCAGGGGGGCTGAGCCCTGCAAGTGAGGAGGAAGACCTTTGCACAATTTTGAGAGTTCAGGATGTTGAAGTAACATACCAGTGAGGGGTAGTCACTAGAGCAATTTGGGGGAGATCATTAAGTCCAAACTTAATTCTCAGCAAATAGAAATTAATAGCTCAAGAGTAAAATCTGAGCGGTACCACCCATGGACGGAGTTTGGCTGAGGGCTAAAGCACTCATGTGGGTCCAAGCACCCAAAGCCAGGAGGGCTTATGCTGCTTTGATAGCCCTCCTTTCTAAAGCTTTGGTCTTTTCAAGGTGGCAGCTTGAACTTGAGTTAGTTTTTAAATGTTTTTGTTTATCCTTTGCCATTTTTAGTATTCATTTCTGAGATAAAAGCAATTTTGTTTTTATTTGGTCCCCCCTTTCCCTCTCCACCCTCCGCCCTTAACTTCGAGCCTGGGCTAAATCGATCACTTCTCAGACCTTAGACCCTGGCCTGAAACAAGGTGAATTCCTTCCTCCACCTGAATTATGCTGAGTCGGACAAGAAAAGAGGTCCTGCGGGGACCGTGTGCATTTCCCCGGGAAGATGCCCTGCTGGCCTGGGGTCTAAACTCCAGCGCCCCGCCTTTTCGGCCAAAAGACTGCGTCAGAAGGATGAGGCGGAGAGGCCGGCGGGTCGGAATTGTTGGGGCCCCTCTGCCTCTCGCTTCGTTACAAACGAAACTTTTCCTTACCTCAGCGGACTACCACTTGACAGTGGCACACAGTCTCCCTCCTGAACCCCTCATCTGGGCCACCCGCGACCTCTTCATGTCCCCCCCCCAGGACCTCACGTTCTCAAGAACGAAGTAGGAATGGGGGGGGGGAGTGACTAGTGATCCCCAAAGATTCCAATTTCCAAAAGCGATCCCTCCTTTATTTCATGTAAATATTGTGCCCCGGGAAAGAATTGGATAGTCTCCTTTTGTAAATTCAATATCTGATATGGGGAGAAGTGAGGTAAAGAGACAGAGAAATATGAGAGAGACATTCAACTCGATCCAACCAACTCCGGCTTAACTGACATTAGCTAGTAGCTGCAAAGCTGGGGGTGCAAGGCGTCCCCATCGTTTGCTTTTTATTTATCAATCACATTGAGGAATTCAAATAGCAGCATTTTTTCTTGTGACAATAAAACAATTCTGGAGTCTGTGTACCTCGATCCCCGGGGTAGGGGTGAACCCTGGGTGCCTGAATCCCGCGTGGGCCCGCTTGTGTTCCAGACACACACTGCGCTGCGCTGAAGGAAGGCGGTGCCTCCTGCCTGGTGCTGGTTGTCACCGATCTGCTCTGCTCTGTCTGTCTCCAGCTGGGAGCGGGAAGAGCTAGGGGCGTCTTCCGAGGGGTGTGGGCTGCTCCTGTCACTCGCAGGGAGAGATGGCCCTGCCCCTGCAGAACTATTCCCACATTGGGGGGCCGAGTCTTGGAAGAGCAGATCCCCACGCTGACCAGGGAGGCCTGTTTCTGTCCGGGGCGTCTTACGCGCGGCTTGCAGACGCCCTACAGAGCCCGGACTTTCCCCTGGGGAATCTCCAGGACCCTCACGCCTCTCTGCCCACGACCCAATAAAGTCGGACATTTCTAAGTCCGACTAGGAGTAGACTCTAGGAGTAGAACGCGTAACACGTGGTCGCGACGCCCCCTCGCATCTCGGCACTATATACATATATATATATATATATGGAGGGGCTGTGTTTGCAAGTGAACGATTTGCATTTTAATTGAAAAATAAATGAAAGAGTGTTGGCAAATTCTGAGGTTGCAAAAAACAGCTAAAATGATACGGATGTAGAAGGCAACACGCCTCCCTTGACTTTCTTGAGCCCGTGAATAAACGAATCCGTTTTCCAGTTACTGTCGTTAGCCTGCTTCTACGGTTAAGCCGCCCGTGCGATCCACTTGACCACCCTACCCTCCGCGTAACCCTGGACTCTGAACCTCCTGGCGCGTTCCGGTACTTCTGCTTTAAGTTAAAGGAACAGCCAGTGCATTCAGGGTAACTCGCAGAAGGAATGCAAATGAAATCTCAGCTAAATGTGCTTAAATTCAGCAGTGGGGAATGAATAACTATTCTTGCCCCAAATACATTAACGTCAAATGGCAGCATACTCAAGTGCGACCGCAAGAAGCCTATTCTACACTCGCAACAGGCCGGGGACACGGGCAGGGGTGGCGGTAGGAAGGGAATTAGGTGTGTGTCTCAGGCCATAAGCCTCTCCGGTATGGGTTTGCTTGAATTACCTGGATAACATCTTTAACGACCCCACTTGCCAGAGAGCGGGGCCTGTACGGGCTGAACCCCAGGCCCGCTGGGTTTCTGTGAGTGTTGTAAGAGGGGTCGAGCAAGCCCGAGGGAGGAAGGAGAATGGCCCCCAGCTTGAAACAGGCCAGTCCCGGAGGAGAGCAGGGGAGACGGGGAGACGCGCTGCTTCTCTGTCTGTCCCTCTCTTTGCCTCCTGCAAACGCTGAGTGGAAACTGGACCCTTGGCTGCTTCTGCTGACCAGCAGTTAAGGGGGCGGATTTGGGGGAGTGTTGGAGTCGAAAAGGGCCAACAAATGCCCGGTGATGGAGAGGGCTGTAGGATCCTGCGGTCCAAGCTCTCCCAATGGAGCCCAACAAAATATGCGAGGGAGGTGACTGGTGTAGACGTGAATCCACTACCAAAAAGATCTCGAACCCCACGCCAGGATATTCCTCAGGGATCTTCCAAGTGGCAGCATATTCCTCCTGCTGCACCATCACGGAATAGGTGCTGAGCTCTCCTGAGGCGGGGCTGGGGGGGGGGGAAGGGGATACTCGCACCCGGGAGGGTTCTGAAACGTCCCAGAAGATGGAGAACTCTCAAGTCCAGAAACGTCTGCAATATCAAAACCCAATTCAGGAATGACAGTATTAAATGCAAGAAAACACTTAAATACCTTGCTGGAGAGAAAACAGGTCTTGAACTTAAGCAAAGCATATAAAAGCATATATATATGCATAAACGCATATATTATATATATGCATATATTACATGCATTATATATATATATTCCATATATATATATTCCTCTCCCCTGCTGCATTTTCTGCGGAGAGAGATCCGTGGGCTTCCAGGGAGCCCCCTGGCTTGGGAGTACCTCCTGCAAAACGCCCTGTGCTTGAAGGCATGTCTGCGGGGCACTACAATTTCCTTGCGGAGTTACAGGCTAGCCCGGTTTCATCCACCAGATTATATCGTGTCTGATGTGAACGGCCATGAAAAACTCTATCTGTGTAAATAATGTCCAGCGAACATAATTTCCAACGAGTCTGTAAATTAATTCCTCTTTATGTCCTGCTTAAAGGTGCTGCTTCTGACGGGTGTGCGTGAGTGTGTCAGGATGGGTCCTTCCGGCGCCTCACACGTGCGGCGCCTTATTCTTCATGCAGAAAAAGTTTATTTCATTTGGGTCGCGGCGTGGTTTCCAAGGGTCCGGCTCCTTCACGAGGCCCTTTGAAAAAAAAAAAAAACAACAAAACCCTGAGCAGTTACTGCCCTCTTGTGGGTAAAAACTTCGTAGCGTTTCCTTCTGTCGAGGGAAGACCGGCCTCCCCGGTTGCAAGTGCCTTTTTGGGGATTGATGACCTCCGTGACGCGTCTGCCTTTGTTTCGCTGCAGTGGTCTCTAACTAACATTTATTTAATTTGATCTGAAATGCCAAATTCATAAAATGAAGTGTGGGTCTGCAGTTCTTGCTTTCTCAAATAGCGGGAGCTCTCTAAAATGGACATTTTAGATTTTAAATCTTTTTTTCCTCACCTACTGGGTCTTGATGCTCTGTTATTTGACTCAATGACGATAAAACAAATTACTGTTTTCATTGGAATCATTTTTATTTTCTACTTTTCTTCCCTGATTATCAAAACAATACTATGCTCAATACAGAACACTTGGAAAGTAGAGACAATGATAGAAACACAAGGAGTGGCCCATAATCCCCCTTCAGGGGGCAAATGCATCTGATATTTGGCATATGTGCTTGCTATCTTTTTTAAAATTTTATTTATTTATTCATGAAAGACACAGAGAGAAAGGCAGAGACACAGAGGGAGAAGCAGGCTCCATACAGGGAGCCCGAGGCGGGACTGGATCCCAGGTCTCCAAGATCAGGCCCTGGGCTGAAGGCGGTGCCAAACCGCTGAGCCACCCGGGCTGCCCATGTGCTTGCTATCTTTTCTCCAGGTTTATTCTATGCTTTGTTTTAATGGTTGAGATCATATTGAGCCTAGAACATTGTATCCTTAAGCCCATTTTAATAACCTGCTTTATTTACATATTGTAGCAGGTACAGCTCAGCACTGAAAAATCCTAGACTTTGTCTTCAGTGAGGTGGGAAGGGCCCTGAACATGTGTCAGAAGACCTGGGTCCAATAAAAAGGTAGTCGTGCATGGAGGCAATGTGCTCCAATGCCTGATTTTTCCACTCACCGTTAACCCCTTCAGATTCTCAGACACTTTGTCACTAGTTCTTAGAATGTTAGGAAATAATAATAATAATAATAATACTTAACACTGAGTGTTTACCATTCTGTGTACTTTATGGTATAAATTCAACAGCAACTCTGAATCTCTGAATTAGGTACTATAGTGGTCCTCATTATAAAAATGGGAAAAGATGACAAAAATTAAGCAAGAAAAGTTAAGTAACTCATTTAAGATTACACAGCTACTAATTGGGAAAGGTGGGGTTTAGACCCCAGGTAGTCCGGCTCTAAAATCTATACTTTTAACCATTACACTAAACTGCCCCTCTGACAACTGAAAAAATTTTTGTTTGGGAGCAGGAAACAACCAGTGTGGGAGAGGATGTGGAGAAAGGGGAACCCTCCTGCACTGTTGGTGGGAATGTGAACTGGTGCAGCCACTCTGGAAAACCGTGTGGAGGTTCCTCAAAGAGTTAAAAATAGATCTGCCCTATGACCCAGGAATTGCACTGCTGGGGATTTACCCCAAAGATACAGATGCAATGAAACACCAGGACACCTGCACCCCAATGTTTCTAGCAGCAATGTCCACAATAGCCAAACTGTGGAAGGAGCCTCGGTGCCCATCGAAAGATGAATGGATAAAGAAGATGTGGTCTATGTATACAATGGAATATTCCTCAGCCATTAGAAACGACAAATACCCACCATTTGCTTCGACGTGGATGGAACTGGAGAGTATTATGCTGAGTGAAGTAAGTCAATCGGAGAAGGACAAACATTATATGGTCTCATTCCTTTGGGGAATATAAAAAATAGTGAAAGGGAATAAAGGGAAAGGAGAAAAAATCAGTGGGAAATATCAGAAACGGAGACAGAACATAAAGACTCCTAACTCTGAGAAACGAACTAGGGGTGGTGGAAGGGGAGGAGGGCGGGGGGTGGGGGTGAATGGGTGATGGGCACTGAGGTGGGCACTTGACGGGATGAGCACTGGGTGTTATTCTATATGTTGGCAAATTGAACACCAATAAAAAATAAATTTATTTAGAAAATAAATAAATAATAAAAAGTGGGGCTTCTTGAATTCTTTTTTAAATTATTCAAACACAAATATAATTCCTGAAAATAATATTAGGTCTTGGTTTACACACAAGACAAGTATTTAAGTTTCAGAATAATGTTGATTTTAGTTACTTTTTAAAATTAATAGACTTTGGGCACCTCGGTGGCTCAGTCGGTTAAGTGTCTGCCTTCACCTCAGGTCATGATCCCGGCGGTGGGGGGGGGGGGGTTGGTCCTGGGATCAAGTTCCACATCAGGCTCCCCGCCTGGCTGGGAGTCTGCTTCTCCTTCTCCCTCTGCCTGCTGTTCCCTCTGCTTGTGGTCTCTTTCTCTTTGTCAATAAATAAACAAAATCTTTAAACAAAAATTAATGGACTTTATTTTTAGAGCAGTGTTAGGTATTCTAATTACTTTTTAGCTTTAATTTTTCTTTTAGCATATACACACTTCAGCTTCTTATCTTCATCCCTGATCATGGATTTGCTTCACAGATAATGTAGATTGTAGCTTTAAAAAGCCATTCAAAGACCAAGTAGCATTCAAACAGTCATCCCAACCATCTTATCCTACAAAATTACCAAAGATGTAGGTTATCCCCTTGGTCATCAAGAAAATCTCCAATTACTTGGAATACTTCAGTTATCATGGAGTAATGAGCAAATCTAAGTGGTTCTAAAGTCATTTTACATCAGCACAGCATAGCTATCAACCAACCAGAAGAGATACTCTTGTCTATTAAAATGAATGTACTATTTATCACCCTGGAATTCAGCAACTCTACCAAGTTCTGGCTCATGCCCTGTACCCTCCTAGCTGTCATCTTAGTTAACTAACTTAGTTAAGTTAGTTACTTTTTCTATAAAACTGGCACTCTTGAAGAGAGGCTGGATCTAGTGCATTATCTTCCCTAAGCTTGTCCTGTAGAGGCGATCTTGCAGTGATTGTTGCTCTTGTGTATATAGGGGTGAGGTTTCCTCGCCAGAAGGGAACCTTCCTGGTCTGAATTATTAATAGAAGAACAGGAAGGAAGGAAGAAGGAAGGAAGGAGATACTTGAAGCCTAGCTTTAGATAATTAGGAAAGAGGAAATGTTTATCTCATTCAGTATCCCCTGTTTTGGTTTGGATTTTGAGCTCTCCAAGGTGTTTTTAAGGTAGAGATTAAAGATAAGCACTGTCACTGGAGGCAAAACTCAATCTTGAAAGGAGGAAATCCTGGGAGGAACCCCAAATCAATGATGAGTGTGTTGTATAAACTAGCTTATCTAGTTTTATGATACTCATTTTTGCACTTCAATTTCCTCTAGATTATTAGTAAGGCTTTGTTTAAATGTTCTAGCACAGTCTATGAATTGCTCCTGGAAAGTACAAATCCACTGTCCACGTTTGGACAGAATATTAAAGAGAGTTCTGTATCCCTCCTAGGATGTCTAGGTCAGCTATCCAGGTACTTGGATACCCTTGGATACTGGTACCCTTCCAGCTCAGAAATGTTGCCTTAGTGTAATAGAAGAGGTGACAATTTGTGTTTTTCATAGAAATGTGCAGTCCTCTGACAGGTTAAGAGATTACAGCAAACAATGAGAAAAAGGACTGCATTGGCTTAAAACAATGGCTCTTAACTGTATTAAAGCTAGTGCTGGGATCCCTGGGTGGTGCAGCGGTTTAGCGCCTGCTTTTGGCCCAGGGCGCGATCCTGGAGACCCGGTATCGAATCCCACATCGGGCTCCCGGTGCATGGAGCCTGCCTTATGTCTCTGCCTCTCTCTCTCTCTCTGTCTCTGTGCATGTGTGTGACTATCATAAATAAATAAATAAAAATTTTTTAAATTAAAAAAAAATAAAACTAGTGCTACCAGTACTATAGAATGAATATTTGGTAATGGTTCTTTTACTACTCTGAAATTATAGTAATAGGCAATATAATCTCCCTACCCACATAATTTCTAAAAAGAATCAATATAGAACTTGAACCATAACACAAAGGATAAATAAAAAGAGAAGTATTTATAATGAGAGAATGTGTAATTCTATATTTAAATGCACAGAGATGGGGTACTGGGTTGCTCAGTGGTTGAGCGTCTACCTTTGGGTCAGGTTGTGATCCCCGTGTCCTGGGATCAAGTCCCACATCAGGTTCCCTGCATGGAGCCTGCTTCTCCCTCTGCCTGTGTCTCTGCCTTTCTCTGTGTCTCATGAATAAGTAAATAAATAAAATCTTTAAAAAAATAAATGCACAGGGACTATCTACACTGAAGACAATGAAATAATCAGACATACCTATATATAGAATCACAGTAGACGCAATCATTGCAAATATAGGCTGATTAAGGAGTTTCAAATATTATTAGTGGCACTGATATTTGTGTGTTGATTTTCAGAAATGGTGAGTAACTCTTGAATTATACAAAGTATGTCCTTCTCTTAGTTTATGTGGAAGTTACATTCCTGGATAAATCAGTGTTTATTGAAATCATTATTAAAAACCTTTTTGTAAAAAAAAAACCTTTTTGTTTAAATATCAAATGAAGTAAATGCTGGGCTCAATAATAAATAACTAGATTTTTTTACATATGTAAAAGTTCATTAGGAGAATTGAAAATTTTACTTTTTTCACGAATGTTTCATATATTATAAGATATCTCACCTCCCTGGGCTCTGTCTGTTAACCAATCTGACAAAGGAAAAGCACCCACAGATTTGTCAAATGCCCCCAAAGGAAATCACTGTTTTAGAACTTGAGACAGTTGAGAAAGTATTTATATAAATATTAAGTTTACAAAACATTCTCATATATATTTCATTTAATTCTCCCCCAAGTGCATGAGAAGTATATCATTACTGTCATTTTTAATGATGAAGAAATTGAAGCTGTAAAAGGAGATGTGAAAACTCAAAGCCATTCAGCACAGCACATCTTTGTCATTTTTTGGACTCATCAGTCTGAAGTATAGAGGCAGATAGAACAAGTGATAAAATTCTGCATATAACCGAGAAAATTCCATTGCATCTAGCTTGGCTATCTAGACCCGGGCTGTGCAATATGGTAACCATTAGCCACATGTGACTATTTAAATTAATTAAAAATAAAATGAAAATTAAAATGTAGTTCCTCACTTGCACAACCACATTTCAGTGCTCAATAGCCACATATGGCTAGTGGCTGCCACATTGGACAGAAAGAACCAATATAGAATATTTCTGCCATTACTGAAAATTCTATTAGGCAGCACTAGTATATTATTTCAATTTATTGTTAAACTTTCAATTGCCTCCCTATGGCCCACTCTTTCCTGTAAGCTGCTAACAATCTTAAACACACACAAACATATTATGCTCAGCTCTTTCTCCACTTCTTGGTTTATGCTGTCCTGTGTCTAGAATGTCCTGTTACTTCACTATTGAACCTATTTGCTTACATAGTTGTCTCCCTACTGGACCATATACTTGAGAGCAGAACCATACCTTATTCATCTTTGCATCCCCAGTACCCTGCACAGTACCTGGTACACAGTCAGAGCCCAACACTCACCGATCAATACTACCTTGCCTGCATTTTCTTTTTGATCCTCATTTTGCAGGGTAACTGATAATGAAAATATGCACGCTCTCAAATAAAGTGGATGTAAATAAAATTAATCTTGAAATCCAGGTTATTAACTAGTTTAAATGAAAGTACTTGATATTTACTAACTCCCATCTGTGTGCCCAGTACCATGGTGGGAACTTAACAGATACAGAAAGCATAACCCTAGCCCATGGCAGTCCATTGTCCTTGGAGAAACTAAGCACATACAATATATGAAATGTCTGGAGATAATTAATCAGTCTTTAGTAGAGCTTGCGATTTAAAAGTTTAAACTAAATGTTGCAGGAATACAGAGATATACAATGTAATTAAAGGGTCGTGCTTAGAAGAGAAAACTTGTGAAAAAGAGCCAGTCACTTATAGTGGGTCTTAAATGAAAGCAAGATTTGCATAAGAAGAATGAGAAAGAGAATTCTGGTTCTAGAGAGGAGCATTGTAGAAAGAAAGCACATAGTCAAGAAATCAAGAAAGAAATGAAAATGATGTTGGCAAGGAGAAGATAATATTAAAATACACTGTAGCATTTACTAGCTGCTTCTTTTGTGTCCTTGACACAAACAGATGGAGCAGTGAGGAAAGGGCATTGCTTCATAGAGGTGGAAACTTTTAGTTCTTCCTGAAAATATGAGCTTTCCTCAAATTGCCCTCAAGTTGTGCCAAATATTTGTGTTTTTTCTATTAGTATTTACCTATTATTCCCTGGATCCACTTTTGCAGGACTTGACTGCCCATACCTCAATCAGGTGGGGAAAAAAACAAAACCCAGAATGGAGGCAAATGACACAGGATCAGGCCAAGGAAGGTGTCAGAAGTACCTCCCCTTGCTCCTGGGAGAGTAAAACACACGGAGAAATCAGTAGCTTAGGACACTAAACTCCACAGCAATAAGAACAGAGAGATTTAGAGTTTCTAAGCCACATTTAAGAATCCCACTTCAGGAGTCTAAATTAAAGACAATAAAATTGCTCAGACCACTAAGGAACAAATGTCATGTTTTACAATCACAGCCACAGTTCCCAGGTTTGGGGCCTCTTCTTGGTTAGGATTAGCCTGGATTAGTATTTAGGGGTCCCAGAATCATATGGGTTATTTTATCTTTGCAGATCTAATTTTTTTCACCTTCAGAGGGTCCACAGGTAAAGCAGAGAGTTGTTTTAGGACATTTCTATGGTACCTTTTGAGTCTCATACTCTATGGGTCTAATAATCAACCAACAGCCAGGTGTATGCAAAAAAGCAATCTAAAGGCTAATATGAAGCAGACTGTAAGGCTGGAACATAGGAAACCAGTGAGAAATACCAGCAGACTCCAAAGAAGGACACAAATGAAAATACTGTTAACCGGCTGCTGTGGTTTGGCTTCCAGAGGGCTGGTTTCCTGGGAGGCTGCTACCCACTGGCTGTATCCAATTTCTGTGCTTGGAGCAGTGCAGCACACTTGTGATCACAGCTCATTTAGGCACTTATTTTTAACTTAACACTGTTTACCTTATGCTGATGTATTACAGTCTCATAAGTCTGTACAGCATTTACTTCCCCAGCATTCTAAGACCCGTGACAGGGGTGGCTTATTCTGTAAGAACTCTCCACAGAATTCCTTCACAATTATTTATTATTTTAAAAAATTATATTACAGGCAACAGATCTCAAAGACTTACTAGAAGGATGCCATGACTGCCTACCTGCAACTTGGATATATGAATAGATACATGGGCAGATACAAAGATGTTTAAAATATTTTGAGAAAAAAATTAAAATATATTTCTACATTTTGGATGCAAATCAAGTCCAGAAATAAAGCAAGGTGTGATATTGAAGTTTTAGAAGTAACTTGTATTTCCAAACTTGCCGGAATATAGTGAGTAGAAAGAGTGCTTTACTAGAAATTGGAATCTTAGGTGCTAGCACTTAGTCTGGTTTTCCTCATGCAAACAAACAAACAAACAAGATTAAAACATATGTCTATTCAGAAACTTTTATGCTAATGTTCACAGTAGCATTATTCACAGTAGCCAAAAAATGGAAGCAACCCACATGTCCATCAACTAATTGATGGGTAAATAAAATGTAGCATATCCATATAATGGAATATTATTGGACAATAAAACGGAATGAAATACTGACACTTGCTACAACATGGACGAACAGCATGGATGAACCTCAAAAACATTATGCTAAGTGAAGAAGCCAGTCTCAAAAGACCGCATATTCTATAATTCCATTTATGTGAAATGTGCAGAATAGGTAAATCCACAGAAACAGAAAATAGATTAGTGGTTCCTTGGGGATGAGATGGGGTGAAGAAGCAGAAATGGGAATGACTGCTAATGGGTAGGGGGCTTCTTTGGGAGTTATTGAAAATGCTCTAAAATGAGATTGTGTAATTGCACAGCTCTGTGAATATACTAAAAATCTCTGAACTGTACACTTTAAATGGGTGAATTTTATGGCATATGAAACATACATAGCTCAATAAAACTATTTTTTAAACAAGACAGAGATTGTGTAAAGGACTGAAAGGAAAATGCTCTATTTGTGTATGAGAAGCCACTATCATCTTCACCTAAGGAAATTTGCTGGAAGGGAAACGACCAAGTGCTAGGAGCTAAAGGAATCGATACCTGAAGACAAGGGTATGGGGATGACTGCCATATAAAAGGAAGGCTAAAGTAAAATGTAATAACACAATGTAAAAACATGGCACCAACTCACTTATTTTTCCTTTTAGGTTTGCCTTATGTTTTATATGTAAACCAGATGTAATTGGCTTGTAGAAACAACAAATGTGCATTTCAGATACTTTTTTACTATTTTAGAATCATAGAATCCATAAATCAGTCCTTGACTGCCCTAGAGACCAAGAAAAGGTATGCAGAGCATTTAAGCCAAGAAATTTTGATGTCCTACTGGGTGTTAATTCTACCTCTTAATCAAAACCTGATTACAAAAAAGGAAGGCAGAACATAAAAATGCTATAAAGATTTAAAGTTTTTCACTCTTCTCCATAACTCACACTGTAAATGTGCTGCTCATTATGACATTCACTAGAGCAAGAAAATTGAGATGTTGTTGCAACGTTCTGTACAGCAGAATCTCTGCCAATTATGATGAATAATCCAAGTCCATATGCTAGCTCTATAAAGCTCTGCAATATCAAGGTATTCCATGCTGCTTTTGATTCCTCAGAAATATATACTATATCCAAAGAATAGTAAAAGGGAATTAAAAGTACATAATAGCTTAATCACAATTAGTCTTCTATTTGCCCAGTGCAGACACTGGTTTGCTGGTGATGCAGGTGTAAGGCATTATCTTGAGCCAAGAAAGTGAATCAGATATTTAATGGATATGTGGAAATGGAAATTTTCTTGTAAAATTACAAAAAAAAATGCAAGCCAACAGTACACTAAATTATAATAAAGTTTTTCATTAATATTCTGAGCAGGAACATTATACATTGTATTCTTTTCCCCTGAAGGATTAAGTATTCTCAAAGGAATGCTTGAATACTATGTTCATACTTTTATAGAAAAATAGAACTCACAGGCTAGTCTACAAAGCAAGTGGATGAATTTTTCCCATTTCATTATTTCTATACATTAAAGGCCTGGGGCAAGAAGCAAGATCCTGGTTATCAACTAGCCATTTCTGTGTAGATCTCTAAATCAAAATTGAAAATGCCTTACAGCAGAATATCAGGTCAGAACCTTAGATCTCTGAAGAGTCGATAGGAGTAGTTCATACTGTATATAACACTACAGTGCTTTATCAATTACTCCTCTTTAAAAGTAAGGCTTTGTCTTTGGCTAAAATTGAAAGTCCCTGGAAAGACTGAGTGATATGCCTTAGCTATCATATAAGTCCAGGTGTAATGAATTTAGCAGATCCTTACCTAAGAGTAAGCTTTAATAATGGGAACACGGCGCGGGACAACTTGGCTACATTGAACATCTAAGGGCTAGGGAAAGGGGCCATGCTGGAGCAAGGGGTCTTTACAAAAGATGGAATAAGAACAAGAGAATGCCTCCAATAAGCTTTGACTTCAAAATCATAGAGCTGGAGAACATAACCACGGAGCTCCCACAGCCCAGGGAGTCAGCTGATACGCAGAGGAAGTAGGAATATAAAATCTTTGTAGGGATGAGTGGGTGGCTCCATCCGTTAAAAGCTTCTGACTTTGGCTCCGGTCATGATCTCAGGGTCCTGAGCTCTCTGCTCAGTGGGTAGTATGATTGTCCCTCTCCCTTCCTGCTCATGTTCTCTTCCTCAAATAAATAAATAAAATATATATATATATATATTTTTTTTTTTTTAGAAAAAAGCTTTTGTAAAATTTCTTGAAGTTAGTAACTTAGTTAAGTTACAAGCTTAAGCACCCTTGTTTTTCTTTTTCCTTCCCAAAGCCTAGGGATTCTGTGTGCTTATATTTAGGTACAGCAAGCAACAATGATACCTAGGAGACTTCCCACCACTCTTGACAGGTCTTGAGGAGAGCTTATCTCCAAGCAAGGCATGTTACCTGGTGTGTATGTATCCTTGTGTCTGTGTGTGTGAACTGGAAAAAGTGGACAGGCAGTGGAGCAAGGCTGTTTAGCCTACAGCTTCCACACACAAAGGGCCTCACATTTAGATTTTGTAAGTTTCCAAAATAGAAAATGTATATAATCACAGTCATATACACTGACCAATGGAAAGAAAAAGATGGAATTTCAATTTTAATCCTGTGTCCCATTACCCTACCACATAGTCTTTGTAGGATCTACATTAATATTTTTAATAAATCTTAAGAATTATCCTGTGAATGATAAAAATGCACATGTTAATAGTGTTAAATTGTTAAAGGTAAATGGACCAGAATTTTTATAATCCTATTTTGGAATTCATTTATCGTCAATATACCACAAACTTCAAATCTAGAAGTAGCTCATGCCCCTATCAACTTTGACAGATTCTGATGTGAAGAAATTGGATGAGTATGTCAGCTGCTGAGAAGAGAGGCAAGTACACTTAATTTCTGGAGTCTGTAGTAATGGGAAAGGAGTAACAAAGAATTTTGCTGGCCTGAGAAGGGACCCTGAAACTGTAGTAAAAAGATCCTTAGGAGTGTCCCTAGCATTATTATTTGGACGCTATATCACAAATCTACTTCTGTTTGGATTATCGTAACATTTTCAATAAAGGTAATTTTTTGTTTTTTTAACCAAGCATTTTTTTAAGCAGGCTCCATGCCCAAAGTTGGGTCAAATTCATGACCCAAGATCAAGAGTCACATGCTCTACTGACTGAGCCAGCCAGGTGACCCTTAAGTTTTTATTTAAATTCCAGTTAGTTAACATACAGTGTAATATTGGTTTCAGGTATACAGTATAGTGATACAGCACTTCCATACATTACCCAGTGCTCATTACAGCAAGCATCTCCTTCATCCCCATCACCTGTTTGGCCCATTCCCTTGCTCTCCTGACTCCTGCAGTAACCATCAGTTTGTTCTCTATAAAAGCCTTTTCTTTATTTCTCTCTTTTCCCTATGCTAGTTTGTTGTGTTTTTTAAATTCCACATGAGTCAAATCATATAGTATTTTTCTTTCTCTGACATTTCATTCAGCATAATACTCTCTAGCTCCAAGTAATTTTTTATTTAGATAAATAAAAATCATTTCGATAATTTAGACTTTTTGTTTAGATAATCTAGAACATCAATTTACCCCTTGACTTTAAGGATGTAGAATATAGTCTTGATCTTAAATCAGCGAGGTGCTGAGTACCTACTGATAACTTAGTTCATTTATGTAAAAAGATAACTAGCAATGCATGGCAGAGACTAACTGATAAGTACCATGCCTGTGGCTGGTCAACTAGGAAGATCCGTGGGAGTTCATTGAGAAGAGAGCCTCTGGTCAGAGAGAAACTTGCAAGTAAGACAGAATCTAATCCATGCTGGGCCCTTTCACTTTTGAATATGTGTTTGTGCATTTTCCCCTAGACCAGATGTTCGTGTGCATTTTTGCAGAAACCAGGAGGAAGAAAATGCAATGGGAGAGACTGAAGATTCTAAAGAAGGAGGAGGTGATTGCTAAGAAATTTCCAAGAGGATGAGAAAAGATGGAAAGGTAAGCCTTTCTTCAGGGTTGAAGGAGGCAAGACAGGGTATATAAAAAAAAAAAAAAAAAAAAAAAAAAAAAAACAGAAGGACGCCTGAGTGGCTCAGTCCATTAAGCCTCTGCCTTCGGCTCAGGTCAGGATTCCAGGTTCCTGGGATGGATCACGTGGGGCTCCTTGCTTAGCAGGGAGCCTGCTTCGAACCTCTGCCTGCCAGTCTCTCTGCTGTGCTCTCTCTCTCTCTCTCTCTGACAAACAACTTTTTTTTTTATTTAAAAAAAAAAAAACCCACAGACATTTAGGGTAGGAAAATAGATAAGGAAATTTCTATCAGGTAAACAGGAAACACCCATCTGATGGAAAGATTCAGGGAAAAGTTGGTGATGTAAGAAGGGAGAGAGGTCAAGAAAGTTGCCACAATAAATATGGGAATGGATCAAGAAGAGGTGAATGTAAAAGTTACTTAGTAACAGGATGGAGCTCCCCAGTGACTGGTCGAATGTATCAGAGCTGGAGGTTTGTGAATGCAGCAGCTTCTGCAGCAAGGGTCATCCCACACCAGAAGCTGGATTGTTGAGTGATTAGTGGACAGTCAACAATGTGACCCATCCTGTGAAAGCAAAGGGCCTGAACTTTGAATTCTTTTTCTTATTGGTCCAATACTTGGTTCCTAACTTTTTAGAGCGGAGGCATGGCTTGAGGATCTGACCAGCCTGGCCAGATCTCAGGCTTTGCAGAAAGTAGAGGTGGCCCAATATATGGGATCATCTTTATCTGCACTTTTTATAAGAGGTATTTCATAAATGGCTTATTGGCAAGGTGCATCTCTTCCATCAGCTGGTTATTTTTTTTAATTTTATTTATTTAAACCTACAGAATGGGAGAATCAGACAAAGGGCTAGTATCCAAGATCTATAAAGAACTTATTAAACTGAACAGCATAGAAACAAACAATCCAATCATGAAATGGGCAAAAGACATGAACAGAAATCTCACAGAGGAAGACATAGACATGGCCAACATGCACATGAGAAAATGCTCTGCATCACTTGCCCTCAGGGAAATACAAATCAAAACCACAATGAGATACCACCTCACACCAGTGAGAATGGGGAAAATTAACAAGGCAGGAAACAACAAATGTTGGAGAGGATGCGGAGAAAAGGGAACCCTCTTACACTGTTGGTGGGAATGTGAACTGGTGAACTGGTGCAGCCACTCTGGAAAACTGTGTGGAGGTTCCTCAAAGAGTTAAAAATAGACCTGCCCTACAACGCAGCAATTGCACTGCTGGGGACTTACCCCCAAAGATACTGATGCAGTGAAATGGCAGGACACCTGCTCCCCGATGTTTATAGCAGCAATGTCCACAATAGCCAAACTGTGGAAGAAGCCTCAGTGTCCATCAAAAGATGAATGGATAAAGAAGATGGGGTCTATGTATGCAACAGAATATTCCTCAGCCATTAGAAACGACAAATACCCACCATTTGCTTCAACGTGGATGGAACTGGAGGGTATTATGCTGAGTGAAGTAAGTCAATCGGAGAAGGACAAACATTATATGGTCTCATTCACTTGAGGAATATAAAACTTAGTGAAAGGGAATAAAGGGGAAAGGAGAGAAAATGAATGAAAACATCAGCGAGGGTGACAGAACATGAGAGACACCTAACTCTGGGAAACGAACAAGGGGTGGTAGAAAGGGAGGTGGGTGGGGGGTTGGGGTGACTGGGTGATGGGCACTGAGGGGGGCACTTGATGGGATGAGCACTTGGTGTTATACTATATGTTGGCAAATTGAACTCCAATAAAAAATTTGAAAAATAAATTTAAAAAAATTATTTATTTATTCATATCACACACACACACACACACACACACACACAGAGGCAGAGACACAGGCAGAGGGAGAAGCAGGCTCCATGCAGGGAGCCCGACATGGGACTTGATCCCGGGTCTCCAGGATCATGCCCTGGGCTGAAGGTGGCGCTAATCCACTGAGCTACCCAGGATGCCCCCAACAACAGGTTAAAATGTTGTTTCTGTTTCTCACTTTTATTTTATCAGTATAGTTTAAAAAGTACAGCTGTGCCCTAGATTCAGAATTGCTGACAAAGGAGTTACATTTAAACCTATTAGTCGGGGAAAATATCTATTGGTTTCTCCTAAAGAGCATATTATAATGGTGATTCAAAATAGAAATTCCCAATATCCTCTTTGACTCCCAATCAAGATTCAATTAACAGGAAAGAAGATGAAACATAAAAATAGCAGCTCTATAACAGATTTGCATTGCCTTAATCTCTATACTTAACTGATGCATCACATAATGTACCTTTTTTTAGGCCCTGAAGAGTTCACCTGCAGAAGAGCATCCCCAAGCACTGTGCTTATACACTGCATTGATCATGATGCATTGCATTTTTTTAAACCACAGAGTAAGAGCTTGATCCATTCTGTATGCCTAAAGCAACCTACTCTAAGTATCTATTTACATCTCTTCATCCTGACCTTTGCTTCCAAAGCTTGACCAGCAAAGCAGCACTCACCAATGAGTGGTCCTTTCTGTAGTTAGGAGAAAACTGCCAATTATATAAAAAGATGTATTTTCCTGTCAATTGGTTCAAATGCATAAAAAATACAGTCACCCAGATGACTACAGATGCCAAGTCACAAATTTGATAAAATTTTGAGTTAAGTGAAGCATTATTCAGCCATAAAATACACATGGCCAAAACCAGGTCTACCTCTTCCATCAATCAGCAGAGAACTAGCCCTGAAAATGTCACCTGGGGCACCTGCTAGAGAAGCCAGACAGAGGGTGATGTGATTTATAAGTTTAGCTCTGACTAACACCACAATTACTTGAAATATGGTATGCTTCCACACCGCTATATTTTTCTAATATTTTCCTTTAACAAAGATATAGTTCATATCATGTAATTCAGTTTAATGTTAAGTTTAGAATAAATTAGTTCCACAAATGGAATTTCAAGTAAAAGTAAAAGCATTATCAAAAAAAAAAAAAAGGAAGGGAGGAAGGAAAAGAAGAAAGAAGAAAAGAAAGGAAGAAAGAAAAGAAAACACGGCACAGGAGGATTCCTGCACCATGGAATGAAATCTAATAAGGGCAAGTGGGCACCACACACAGGAATAGAAAAGCAGGCAGATATAAACACCCACTAGCATGGATCAGGAAGGCAGAGATCCAGCCAAAACAGACCTGCAGACGTGAGCTGCCACGATAACTGTGGGCCCACCTTATGTACACAGAGCTGATGGTCCTTGAGTAGCAGGAAGTGAGGCAGAGTTGCTCAGGTCTGTCTTTCCCATCTCTGAGTAAGAGTGGAAACCCTCTGAAATCATCCTTTGAACTTTCCCTCAGTCCACAGTCCAAATTCTCAGTTTAGAAATTTGAACTGTGACATTTAGCATTGCAAACCAGGAAACACAGACATACATGTGTATAGAGATGATGTCCTCTAATGCTTCCTATTCTATTTTATTCTATTTCATTCTTTTTAAGTTCTGATGAAGATACATATTTTGGGTTGAATTGTATCCTGCCTCAAAATTCACATGTTCAAGTCCTAACCCCCAGGAACTCAGAGGGTGACCTTATTTGGAGATGGTATCTCCATATTACAGAAGTCATTGTGTTAAAATTAGGTTATAAGAGTAAGCCCTAATCCACTATGACTGGTATCCTTATAACAAGGGGAAATCTGGACACAGAGACATGCATAGAGGGAAGACGATGTGAAGAGACACAGGGAGAAGATGTCCATCTGCAAGACAAGAAGAGAGGCCTGAAACGGACCCTTCCTTCACACCCTCCAGCAGGAACCACCTGCCAGCCACCTGCCAACACCTTAATTTCAGACTTCTTGCCTTCAGAACAGTAGGATGATAAATTTCTGTTACTTAAGCCACCCCATCTGTGGTGCTTTGTTATACATCAGCCCCAGCAAATTAATACAACACACTAAATCAATTTCATGAACCATTAATAGACCATGAAGAGCAGTTTGGAAAAAATGCATCTGATCCCACCAACTTCTCCAGCGTCTTCTGTCCATCTCAAACACATATGACAGAGAACTCACTACCTACCATGGCTAGGCATTTTGTCTTGCAGATCTCTGACAAAGCCAAAAATCCGATGCCTATAAATTTTGTCTCACAGCTTGACTGCCATCTTTCGGTCATCAGAGAAGTCAGTTTTCTCCTTAGTATGTCAGTCTTTTCAACCTGGCATTTATATTCTGGGGCTACCATATTTGTCCCAGTATCTCCTGTAAAATCTCTGCTTTCTTCCAAATTGTTGTCTTTCAGTCCTGTGAATAGATACAGACCTATTTCTTTGCCTTTTTTGATGACCTCTCTAGCAAAGTGGGATTGCTGGCCCTTCCTCTCCTGCTGGCCAAGCCCCAACCTAAAGGCTCAGCCACCTTTACAAGTCATTTTTGGGTCCTGCCAACCCAGGGCAATCTCTTCCTTGTCAAACATCTAATGCTGTATGCTAAATAGTAATTAAGGATGGGCTCATACTTACCAGTACTTAGGCAAATGGAGTTTTGACAATAGTTACTGAACTTCAAATTTAATAGAGGGAGTTTGAGGAGACAGCAGCTTCATGTATCAGATCCCAGATAGACATACCTGAGTGAGCATCTTCTAACCCTTTACTTTTGTTCAAACCAGTTTTTCCCAAAGCGTCTTCTAACCAGCCTCCTTTTGAGGTAAGTAGAAGCTTTGAATCAACAGACCAGGAAAGAATTGCAGATCCTCATAAATCTGAAAGTAGGCTGCTGACAGAGTTGTGTAGTCCCCCCAAAGCCTCTCTTCCCATCTATGTTTTCCATTCCCCTCTCTCTGTTTTCTATGCACTACGTTGTATCATCTTGCCACTTTTGTGGCTGTGGCTCATTGATGCCTCTCTCACCAGGTCTCTTATTTGAGATCTCCACTTACCTGTCCAGTAACTGATTTCACAGGCTCCTCAGACTCCACAGGTCCAATATGAGTCCATCATCTTCCTCTCTTCATCAGTATCTCCCACCTAGGGAATGGCCTCATCGTCTACCCATTTGCCCAAGCTAGAAACATGGGTATCATTATAACTCCTCCTCCCACCTCATAGTCAATCAGGCGCAGCTATTGTGAATTCTACCTTCCTTTTTTTTAATTATTTATTTGTTTGAGAGAGAGAGAGAGAGAGAGAGAGAGAGCATGCAGACACATGCATGGGGTGGGGGAGGGGCAGAGGGAGAGGAAGAGGAAGAGGCTCTCCAGCAGACTCCCCACTGGGCAGGGAGCCCATTATGGAGCTCAATCTCAAGACCCTGAGATCATGACCTGAGCCGAAATCAAGAGTTGGAGGCTTAAGAGACTGAACCACCCAGGACCCCCTGGATTCTACCTTCTTAAAATCTCTCTGATTAACCTCTTTTCATTTTACACTCTGACCACTGCCTAAATTCATCCCCTCAACATGTCTCACCTGGGTTACTGCACCATCCTCAGTTGGTCTCTCCACTTCTGTCTTCCTCCATGCAATCAATTTTTCCCCTGAAGTTTGAATGATCTTTCCCAAATATTAATCAATTATATCATTTTTGTACCAGTCAGTGTCCATCCAAGGAACAAACTACTCTGACAATAGATGTAATTTCATGCTGAAAATTGACTAGAAGTCAAAGGAAAGATGGAGGAGCAACCCAGAGATTCAGAAAAGCAGAAGAAAGAGACACCTCCTCTGCTTGTCTCTTTAGGTCCCTTTTACCAAGCCTACGAACCCTGGCTTACCCTTACATGCAACTCAGTGCTCCCAGCTAACTATCTGCCTGCAACTTTCTAAATATGCTAAGCTCTCCCACCACTAAACCTTTCTTACTACTAGTCCCCCAAACTAGAATCCACTTGCTACCCCTTCCTCACCTTCACACACCGGCTCCCACTCCAACACCACTTGTGCCTCCATGCACCTGTCAGCATCCTGGGAAGCCTTCCAGAACCTCCTGCCTCCCATCCTCCTCCATTGGGTGCCCTTTCTGTGTGTTTCCATGGCACCCTATGCTCACCTCCAGCATCATATTATCCCCTGGATACCAAAATTGTCACTTTTCTGGTCTTCCTCATTTGAATGTAAACCCTTTAAAGGTAAGGACACTTTCTTATTCCCTTTCTCCTTCTCAATACAAAGCGTAGTGCCCAGTACATTTAGTAAATACTTATTGAATAAATGAATAAATTTGGTTTTAAGGAAAGTTATACTTCACTTAAGATGGCAGGGCCGAGGGCAGCCCCGGTGGCTCAGCGGTTTAGCGCCGCCTGCAGCCCAGGGTGTGATCCTGAAGACCGGGGATGGAGTCCCACGTCGGGCTCCCTGCATGGAGCCTGCTTCTCCCTCTGCCTGTGTCTCTGCCTCTCTCTGTGTATGTGTTTCTCATGAATAAATAAATAAATAAATAAATAAATAAATAAATAAATAAATAAAAAAAAAAGATGGCAGGGCCAAAAAAAAAAAAAAAAAGGATGGCGGGGCCAGTTCGATTCAAAACTTATGACTTCACTCTTCAACCACAAGGTTTATTTTAAAAATTTATTCCAAATATTTTTAATACTGGACAAAGTTTCCTTTCTGGAAACCAGGGAGTCCCTCCTAGATATTTTTGGAATATGACTTGAAAACTGAAAACCACCTAAAAATAGAAAGTAAGAAAGCTAAAGAATAAGCAGCATTTTAATATTTTCCAAGGGTATTAATTTTTTAAAGAAATAATATTTTACTTAGCAAAAGTTTTGTCCTAAATCATAGTAGGGCAGTGGTTCTCACAGAGTGGTCCATGGAACCCTAAGAGTCCTTAAGACCTTTTCGGGGGGTCCACCAGTTCAAACTACTTTTATAACAATCCCAGGACATTTTTGCCTTTTTCACTGTGATCACTTTATGGTATAAAGGCAATGGGAGTTAGACTACTATTAAGTTAAAATGAATTTAGGTCATGGCACCAAAGAGTTCTAGTAGTCATTATGTCCTTTACCACCATGTACTTGCAGGAAAAGAAAAACTAAATAATGATGGTTTTACTTAATAATGTCCCTGATGAAGCTGTAAAAATTACAATCTTATTAATGTTGACATTTGAGTAAATATCTTTTAAATATTCTGTGTCATGAAATTGGAAGTATACACAAAGCACTTCTGATGCATACCAAAATATGATGGTTGCCTTGACATCATTTGTGGTTCCTTACAAGTTGAACTAGACACTTTCCCAAAAAACATACCATTTTTACTTGAAAGAACAATTTAGACACACAGATCTAATATTTGGCAGGCATTTTCTCAAATATAAACACGATAAGCTTCTCACTTTAAGGAAAACAACTCACAGTATTTTTGTCAGTGATAAAATGTAAGGTTTTCAGCAGAACTTTTGAATATTTGTATTTACTACTATGAGCCTGACCACTTTCTAATATTTAAATCCTTTCTGATTCTCTTGGAAAAATGATGCATGGTTGACACAAATTTCCATAAACTTAGTGGCTTAAACCATCACAAATTTTTTATTTTATAGTTCTATTGGCTAGAAGTCCAATACAGGCCTCTCTGGTCTAAAATCAAGGTGTCAGTAGGTCTGTCTGGAAGTTCCAGGGCAGAATTGATTCATTTGCTTTTTCCAACTTCTAAAGACTTCCTTGGCTCATGCCCCTTCCTCCATCTTCAAAACCAGTAACATAGCATCTCTGACTTCTGCTTCTATCATTTTTCCTCTCACCCTCTCTTCCAACTCTTTCTCCCACTTTTACAGTTCCTTGTGATTGATTACACTGCATCCACCTGGATTATCCAGGCTGATCTCATGCTTAGCTGATTAGCAAACTTCATTTCATCTGCAACCTTAATTTCCCTTTGCCATGTAATCTAATGTATTTCCATACTCTAGGGATTGAAAACTGAATTCAGTTTTCAAAGGTGTGGACATCTTTAGGGGACCATAATTCTGACTACAACAGATGGTATTATTAGCAAATGTGATTTTAAAAATATTTTTAAATGATATGTATCAACATTTGAAAGTTCTGCATAATTTAGTGAGTCAACATTTTTGAAATGTTCAGTGATTGATATTCAAAATCATGCATGAGTAAAAGATCCATTCAAACTGCAAGGCACATGGATTTCAGGTTATAGAGTACAAAAATGTTATTGACGTGGTTTCAGATTCCAAATTTCACCAATCTTTTAGAAACTAGTACTTGTTGAATTTTGATGTAGTATCAAAGAAAAATAGATACAATCATCTGAAAAAGGCTACTAAGTTCTCCTCTTTTCCAATTACATATCTGCGTAAGCCCAGATTTTCTTCATGTAAATCAACCAAAACAATATATTGCAACAGATTGAACACAAAAGGAGGTGAGAGAAACTAGCTATTTCTATAAAGCCAGACTTTAAAGAGGGTTACAGAAATGTAGAATAATGCCACTCCTCTCACTAATTTTTTTGAAAATACAATTATTTTCATAAGAATATGTTATCCATGGGCACCTGGGGGGCTCAATCGGTTAAGCATCTGCCTTCAACTCAGATCGTGATCTCAGGATCCTGGGATCAGCCCCCACAACGGGTCCCCTGCTCAGCGGGGAGTGTGTTTCTCTCTCCTTCTGCCACTCCCCCTGCTCTCAAATAAATAAATAAAAATAATAGATAAATAAAATACATTTTTAAATAAATAAAAATATTTTAAAAAATTATATAATTCATCTTAGCATGTAATATGTTTATTAAATACATTTTTAAAAATATTTTTTAAAAATTATATCATCCATCTTTTTTTTTTAATTTTATTTATTTACGATAGGCACACAGTGAGAGAGCGAGAGGCAGAAACATAGGCAGAGGGAGAAGCAGGCTCCATGCACCGGGAGCCCGACGTGGGATTAGATCCCGGGTCTCCAGGATCGCGCCCTGGGCCAAAGGCAGGCGCTAAACCGCTGCACCACCCAGGGACCCCTATATCATCCATCTTAACATGTAATATGTCTATTATTGTTACTTCTAAATAGATTGATAAATTCACATTTTTAAGTTCTCGGTTTTCATTTCTGAAATATATATTGATAGATATAACTCACATAAGCAAAAACTTTCTGAAATCCTCAATGATTTTTAAGAATATAATGGAATCCTGAGGCCAAAATGTTCGAGAACCACTGCACTAGAGTTATAATTTTTCCAGTGAGACAAAAGAATATGTGATCTTTAAATTGTGTTCTGCCTTGGGACGTTTCCTTATTTTCTCATGGCCCCAGATTCTTCTTCTATTACCTAGGACTGCCTATTCATGACGGTTGTTGTGAAGCTCAAAAACAAAAATAATGTATATGGCAGGGCTTTTCATAAACTATAAATTCTCTTGTACAAATGACAGCACTAAGGAGGAACTTGATGGTGTAACTTTATTTCTCTCTCCCACCTTCATCATCCCCACTCTCAATTCAACCCAAATGCAATCAAAGTAAAATCATAATTTTTGCTATAAAAATGCAAACTTATGGGGTGCCTGGGTGGCTCAGTCAGTTATGCACTTGCCTTTGGCTCAGGTCCTGGGATGGAGCCCCAACATCAGGTTCCCTCCTCTGCGAGGAATCTGCTTTTCCCTCTCCCTCTGCCTCTCCCTCTTCTTGTGCTCTCTTTCTCTCTCAAATACATAAAATGTTTCTTTAAAAAAAAGGCAAACTTACTTTTTCCAACCAAACTGTTACTCCCAATACCTTTCTACACAGCCATCCTATACCCTTCTTTGTTTTATTTATTCTTCTGTTCAGTTCTATACATTCTTATGTTTTATTTATTAATATTTGGCAATATGGTGTTTTTACAAGAATTTGAAATGTTCAGTAACTGACTTGTGCAATCAATCATTCCATTCCATTAAATAAATATTTAAGTATTTACAAAGTGTCAGGCTCTGAACAAGGCAGTGGTTATATAGCAGGGAAAAAACATACAAAAATCCCTGCCTAGAGAGAAAGTTTATATTCTAATGGGGGCTGGGGGTGAGATGATAGGTAGTGAAAGCCAACATTACATCAAAGGGTGATAATGAGCTATAGAGAAGAAGGGAAGGGGATAGAGGAAGGTGTAATAAATTATGTAACTATGACAAGGCTTCAGGACTATGATGTTATTAAAGCTAATAACTGATGTTGGATGGAGAAGATGGTTCAAGGCAAAGAAGACAACAAGCACAAAGGTCCTGAGGCCTGGTGTACAGCAAGGGTACAACAAGGAAGCAGGATACCTATGGAGAGCAAAATAGGGGGACAGTAGTAGAAAATGAGTAAGAGAGAGAGTGGTGTGGAGTAAAAGGACAAGATCCAAGGTCTTCCAAGGTCACTATGGAAGAGCTTTGAGCAGAGGACTGAATGGCCAGGTTCAGGTTAAAAGAACTACTTTGGGGCCACCCTGGCGGCTCAGCAGTTTAGCGCCACCTTCAGCCCAGGGCGTGATCCTGGAGACCTGGGATGGAGTCCCATGTCAGGCTCCCTGCGTGGAGCCTGCTTCTCCCTCTGCCTGTGTCTCTGCCTCTCTGTCTCTCTGTCTCTATCTCTGTCTCTCATGAATAAATAAATAAAATCTTAAAAAAAAAAAGAACTACTTTGACTACTTGCATGGAGAGTAGACCATTGAGCAGCAAAGATAAAGAAAGGCTAGCTAGGAGGCTTTGAAAAGAGATCAAAGTGATGACCACAGAGATGGTGGGAGGTAGACCGTCCAGATATGTTCTGATGGTTGAAACAGAAGGATTTGCAGGATTGGATGTGGGTTATAAGAGGAAGAGAGGATAACTAAGGATTTGGCCTGAACAACTGGAACAATGGAGTGGCCTTTTACTGAGAGGAGGTGGGCTGAAGGTGGACCAGGTCTGGATGGGAGGGAAGATTAGCAGTTGTTTTGGACATGTCAGTTAGGAGACACCTTTTTACATCCAAGATGTCAGGAAGTAGTCAAATATGAGTCTGGAATTCATGGGGGAAAGTCTGGGCTGGGTGTAAACTGGGGAACATCTGCATTTATATGATGCTTAGAGCTATATTGAGACTAAATGATACTGAGATCATGAGTATGGATAGGGAAGAGAAGAATTTCAAGGACTGAGACCTGAGCCTTTTAAATCAAGACTCTGGGGAAGAACCAGCAAGCAAGACTGAAAAATGACCAGTGAAGTTTAAGGAAAAGCTGCAGATTACTGGAATCTAAAAGTGAACAAGCATATCAGGGAGCACGGGAGTGAGGGATCAACCATGTCAAATGCTGCTAATAGGTCAAGTCAGATGGGAACTAAGAATTGACACTCAGATTTAGCAAAGGGAAAGTCATTACTGACCTTGATGAGAGCAGGATGGTAGCTGCATTAGGTAGCCCTACTGAAGTAGATTCAAGAAAGGATACAAGGAAAGCAACTAGGGACAGCAAAATACAGATGGCTCTTTTGAGGAGTCGTGCTATAAAAAGAAACAGAAAAACAGGGAGAAGGAGAATATAGGGTTGAGAGGCTTTGTCACCTGAAATATTTTTATGGAGGTGTTTATAAGATGTTTATAGACACTTTATTCATAGTTCTTTATATGTAAGTATACAAACAGCCAAGGTAGGACATAGATAAGTTTTACTCTCAATTTCTCTTTTCATAAACATGACTAGCAACTGTACAATGAAGAAGGAAAAAGCCAAGTCTTACAGAGAGACCAATGCCCCATCCCCCGACACATAGCTAACAGGCAGACCTTAATTGGCTTCAGACTTTGAGCACAAATGAACCCAAATGGATTCAACTTTACTGAACTATGTATCGTTTATTTTGTTACTGAAATAAGAGTATCAGGCAACTGGAAATCAATGAATTGATTTAAATATTATGCAAAAGATGGAGCTATTACTATGGGCACATTTTTATGATTTAAAAATCACATTTCAGCATTTTCCTTATGTCAGGGGCTATGACAGGGCAGCATTGATTAACACATTCAGACCCAATCATCAAGAAAAAGACTTGGAACTGCAAATTTCTCTTGTAAAAGATGTCTTCATAGGTACATACTGAGTTCAAAGTTATTAAATAATAACTACTGGGTTTTGGAGTTTTTTTGGCATGTAATTTGTTTTTTAACTTTTTACTATGAAAAATTTCATAATATGCAGAAGCAGAGAGAATAGATGATGACCTTCTTCTAGATATTGAGGACCCAGCTTCAATGATTACCAACTTATGGTTAGGCTTATTTCCTCTATAGTCCCTCCCTCTTTTCTCTCCTCAAGCACTGGACTCTTTTGAGACAAATCCCAGACAACACATCATTACATCTGTAATTATTTCAGTGTGTATGTCTAAAAGAGAAGGACTCTTTTTTAAAAGCCCGCTATAGGGATCCCTGGGTGGCGCAGGGGTTTGGCGCTTGCCTTTGGCCCGGGGCGGGATCCTGGAGACCAGAGATGGAATCCCACGTCGGGCTCTCTGCATGGAGCCTGCTTCTCCCTCTATCTGTCTCTCTCTCTGTGACTATCATAAATAAATAAATAAAATCTTAAAAGAAAGAAAAAAAAAAGCCCGCTATATTATTAACAACCATTTACACACCAAAAACTAGTTAGATTTCTTAATTCCATCCAGAAATCCTTCAGTGTTCACACTTTCTCAAATGTCCCATCAATGTATTTTTACATGTAGTTTGTTTGCATCAGCATTCTAACAAGGTCTACAAATGGACACATCATTTTTGTAGGAGATAAATGAATATTTTAAGACAGTTTTGCAAATTACCAGCTCTTTAGTGTTAGGGTAGATAGTATAAAATTCATTTTGATTGAAATGGGAACAGTGTATTTTTAAATATTACTTGTTATAACGAATCTTCCAAACTTGAAAAGGATTTTCTCAAACAAAATAAAAAGTGGAGATATGATTTGGGGCTGCCAGTTACAAATACATTCATGACTGACATGGAAGTTTCCAGTTGAAAACTTAAATCTGATTTTTAAAAAATATGTATTTCTTATGGTAGTTGCCTTGGCTCTGTGTTGTAAGCCGTAGCCCATTCATTCTTCTTAGCTATACTAACATAGCCAGCTTAAACATTCTTCAGTTCGGTCCAGTTCTAAGAAACTATTCTCTTATCCTCCAAAAAGAATCAAAACACAGCACGTAATAAAAATAATTACATGTTAAAAATTTCTGCATGAGTAAATTATGACTCTGATTCTGGTGTTACAGGAGGTTTGGCTAGAGCAAAACGAGGACCATATGACCATAACACTTAAGGTATTAAGAGTTAAGCAAACACCTATCTTTTTTTAAAAAAAAAATTTAATTTTTATTTATTTATGATAGTCACACAGAGAGAGAGAGAGAGAGGCAGAGACACAGGCAGAAGGAGAAGCAGGCTCCATGCACCGGGAGCCCGACGTGGGATTCGATCCCGGGTCTCCAGGATCGCACCCTGGGCCAAAGGCAGGCGCTAAACTGCTGCGCCACCCAGGGATTCCAGCAAACACCTATCTTAAACATAATTACACTAGTTTACTGCTTTTTACTGTCACTATCATAGAGCATCCAAATCGGGAGGACCCTTGGAGCTCCAGTCTTTTTCTCTTAGGGGTAAAGCAACTAAGGCTGAATGACTTACCTAATGTCAAACAGCAAAACAGCTGGCCCCCCAAACCCAGGTCACCCGACTAGACTACTAGGCCAATCCTTTCTTATGCTGCTCTGTCACACTGAGTCTCTTAACTGCCAGATTATTTCTGATTCAAAGCCATTCTATTTCCATTAAAAGTCTCCCCTCCTCTTGGGGGAGCAAGATTTGGGAGCGCCACTTTTAAGTTGTCATTCGTCTTTATTTTACTTTCTACAGTCATTTCAGAGGATGCTGTTAACTATTTTAAGTGGTTTGTTTTAATTTCCCTATTTAATGTGACCTTATTTAACTATACAATACAGCTCTACCGATTATTAATTTACCTCCTACAATTTCTGCAAAATCCTTTTGGCCAAGATGGAATGAGAGCCTAATGCAGTTTTCAAAGTTTAGTAAATACTTATTATCTCCAAATTAAATTCATGTTTGTCTTTTAAAGCAGTTAGCTATCATATTTATTGTCTTCCCAAAAGTACAGCATAGTACTTACCAATTTTCACCCCATAGCAAAGACACATTGTCAATAAACCATGAGAAATATTTTTAAAAAGAATACCACATAGTTTGTTATAATAGCTCCCCCTAGCGAACATTCCACTATTGTTTTTTAAACACCATTTAGAGCAATTACTTTTAATACTTACTACCTTTTCTTAGAGCTTTTCTATCACACATACAAACAAAAGTTATGTTACTAAATGTATTTTCAGCCTTACATATACTCACAAGAATTTACCCCATCTGCAGAGTGGTTTTCAACTAGAAAAGAATAGTGTAATTTTTTGCATTCACCTTGAAACAGAAAAAATGAAAAAGAACAAAGAAGTCAGTAAATATGATTGATAATATTAACTATGTTTTACTGAGGATTCACTCTGTGCTATAGATTCTGCTCGGTACTTAAATGGGTTTTTTATTTATTTTTATTTTTTATTTATGATAGTCACAGAGAGAGAGAGAGAGAGAGAGAGAGGCAGAGACACAGGCAGAGGGAGAAGCAGGCTCCACACACTGGGAGCCCGACATGGGATTCGATCCCGGGTCTCCAGGATCGTGTCCTGGGCCAAAGGCAGGTGCCAAACCGCTGTGCCACCCAGGGATCCCTTAAATGGGGTTTTAATTTAATCCCTGTATTACTTTATGTTGTTAATGTGATTACTAATCTCACTTTACAGATGAGGAAACGAAGTCTTTGACCTAAGGACATATAGCTAGCAAGAGACAGCTGAAATTTGGATCCAGGTAGTCTGACTCCAGCTCTTTAGTGTTAGGGTAGATGGTATAAAATTCATTTTGATTGAAAGGGGAACATTCCACAGAATAGAATAATGCTCCAAGCCATTATTAACAGCTACAAGACAAGTTACATCTCAAACTTGGTTTTTCTCATAATAGCAAAACTGCTTGCTAGATTATTGCATTATTTATCCTCTCTACTTTGCTTGTCACAGAAAGACTGGAAGTCCTACTGTCTCAGGGTTATAATTCCCCCCTTTCTGCACACCCACCTGAGTCTATAGCTGCCATCTTGTTAAGAAGTCGTAGATTAAAGTATTGCATCAGTGTAAAGAAACTCCCTGAACTTGAGCACTACACTGTGCTTATGTAAGAAAATATCTCTATTGTTAAGAAATATACATGGAAACGTATGGGGGTAAGTTAGGGGTAAAGGGTAATGATGTACATAATGGACCCTCACATGGTTCAGGAAAAGGGGTGTGTGTACATATATGTGGGCACAGAATTTCAGAGTTGCAAGACAGAAAGTTGCCTGGTCAGATAGGGGTGTGGTTGCACAAAAGTGAGAATGTACTTAACGCCACTGAACAGTGCTCTTAAAAATGGTTAAGGTGGGGCATCTGGGTGGCTCAGCAGATTAAGCATCTGCCTGTCGACTCAGGTAATATTCCTGGGGTCCTGGGATCAAGCCTTGAATGGGGCTCCCATCTCAGTGGGGAGTCTGCTTCTCCTTCTCTCTACCCCACCACACCCCACCCCTGCTCATGCCCTCTCTATTTCAAATAAATAAATAAATAAAAATTTAAAGAAAACATACATAGAGAGAGGGGGGGAGAGAAAGAGAGAGTAAGCAAATGATAGAGCAAATAGGGTAAAATGTTAAGGAGAGGTAACTTTGGGTAAAGAACATTTGGGAGTTCTTCATACTACTTTGACTTCTGTAATTTTTCTGCAAGCTTGAAATTTTTTCCAAGTTCAATTTTACATGTAAATAAAGTAATAGCAACAGTCACAGCTACCTTGAGAGTGGCAGGAGATGCCCTCTGGGAGCTGCTACCTGCATCCAGCTCTGCACCCGCCCCCGCCCCCCCACTCTGCACTGCACCTGTGCAGTGGCCCTTTCTTTCAAAGGCCTCTGATGTGAGGCCACGTGACCAAACCGACTGCATTCTTTTAATGAACTGTCTGGCTCCCAGCGGCCTGGATAAGATCAGGGAGTGGGTGTAAGGTAAAGAGACCTCGACAAGGTGGGGAGGAGTCTGCACCTGGCTGATCCTGACCCCACAGATTAGCCATGTGGCCTGAGCAAATCATGCCACCCCCAGATAAACACACCAACCTGGAATTTATCTAAGGTCCCTTCCATGGTTTTATGTTTTACACCCACCACTTTTCAGAACTGGCCACCAATGAAGCAGTAGATGATATATCTCTAATGTTAAAGCCACCGAGGATTTGAAATCTTCCATGTGTTACTTTCTTTTCTTGCTGCTTGACCTTTGTATTATGTCGCATTCTAGGGAAAGTAGAGGTAAGGGTATGTGTGTGCACTCGTGCAGAGAGAGAGTCTATCAGGAAGACAACACCTACAAATGATGATATTTAAAGATCTGTAGCACTGAAATTTTAAAAAGGTATGTTGGAACAAATATAGCCTGGAAGAAAGTGGTGAAAGAGGTCCAGTGTTTCTTCTGTATGGTCATTAAAATGCAATTTGAATTTTACATGCTCTTCAAAGAATATCTTAGCAGAATTCATAATACTGCTTTTAATAAAGAACCAAAAATGGGGCAGCCTGGGTGGCTCAACAGTTTTGCGCCGCCTTCAGCCCCGGGCCTGATCTTGGAGACCCGCGGTCGAGTCCCATGTCGGGCTCCCTGCGTGGAGCCTGCTTCTCCCTCTGCCTGTGTCTCTGCCTCTCTCTCTCTCTCTCTCTCTCTCTGTGTCTTTCATGAATAAATAAATAAAATCTAAAAAAAAAGAACCAAAAATGTGGGCAGTTAAAAAAAACCTCTAGCATTAACTCACAACTAAAATGAATTTCATTTTTTTTATTCTTTATCTAAACACACTTTAGTTAATATATAGTGTATTATTAGTTTCAGGGATAGAATTTAGTGATTCATCAGTTGCTTATAACACCCAGCACTCATTACATCATGCGCCCACCTTATTGCCCATCACCCAGTTACCCCGTTTCCCCCACCTCTCCTCCAGCAATCCTCAGTTTCGTTTCCTAGAGTTCAGCATCTCTTATGGTTTACTTCCCTCTCTATTTTCATCTTATTTTATTTTTCCTTCCTCCCCCTATGTTCATATGTTTTGCTTCTTAAATTCCACATATAAGTGAAGTCATATGGTATTTGTCTTTCTCTGACTGACTTATTTTGCTTAGCATAATACCCTCTAGCTCCATCCTCACTCCACCAAACAAATGGCAAGATTTGTTTCCTTTTGATGATTGAGTAATATTCTACTGTGTATATACTACATCTTTATCTATTCATCTGTTGATGGACATCTATAAAATGCCTTTCATTTTATGAAATGCTTTGCAGTTTGGAAATAGTTCTAGATTCATGTTCTTGTCTTCTGAAGAGCTCTATGAGACAGTTGGGTCAGGCAAAATTATCCCCACTTTCTTTTAAAAGAGTTACTATTTATTTGAGAGAGACAAAGAGTGAGGATGCAGGAGAATAGACGGAGAGAGAGAGAATCTCAAGTAGACTCCCCACTGAACATGTGGGGCTTGGTCTCATGACCTGGGCCAAACTAAGAGTGGGACACTTAACTGAGCCACCCAGGGGCCCAACATTATCCCTATATTAAAGATGAGTACATTGGTTCCAAGAATGCAAATGATGCACATCTCATTTATGGTGGATCATCAATTAGAATCCCATATCTCTGACCCTATGTTGATATTCTTCCCTCAAATTTCAAAACCTGTGAGATTTTTTTTTCCACAAAATAGGTCTGTATGCTTCAAAAAGGTCACCGTCATGAAAGGCAAAGAAAGACTTAGAAACTGCCTTCTAGAATAAAGAAAACTAAAGAGGCACCACAACTAAATTGAATGTGTGGTTCTTGACTGGATCTTGAATTAGGGAGAAAAAGTTGCTTTTATAAAATACATTATTGAGTACACTGTCAAAATTTCAATTTAGAAATGTGTTTTGTTAAAATTTCGGAATTGTTTCTTGTTAAAATTTCAGAATTTGATAATAGTACCATGGTTATATATGGCAATGCCCTTGTTCTTAGGAGATGATACTGAGGTACTTAGGGATAAAGGGCCATAATCTCTAGCTTACTTCTAATTTGTTCAGGAAAAAATAATTAAAAGAATAAAAAATATTGTACAAATTATATTGTATATTATAACCATATTTATTAGAAATATATGTGTAGCAAATATAATGTCTAGAAGTTCTTTGTAATATTATAATTTTTCTGAGGTCTGAAATATCAAAAGTCCAATAAAATAAATAAAAAAGAAAATATCTGACTTCAAAACACTCTAGGAAATATCCTATTGATCTCTATTATTTTCATTACAATAATAATAGTGTAATAGTGCTGCTTCTATGATTTTATTATAATATACTGTCTTCATCTGTCATTACTGAGAAATATAGTAATTCACAGAAATCACTTTTCTAAAACACAAGCGAAAACAAAGTATAGACCCTTCAATGCTGATATACATTTTTAAAACCAACTTACAAATACATTTAACATATTTATATTTTTTTGTTTTTTTTATTTTTTTAAGATTTTATTTATTTATTCATGAGAGACACAAAGAGAGAGAGAGATGCAGAGACACAGGCAGAGGGAGAAGCAGGCTCCACGCAGGAAGCCCGATATGGGACTCGATCCGGGGTCTCCAGGATCAGGCCCTGGGCTGAAGGTGGTGCTAAACCACTGAGCCACCAGACTGCCCCCATATTTATATTTTAAACAAAGTGTGAGGAACATAATGTATTCATGATTCTGCACATTTTAGGAGTCAAATGCTCTAAATAATCCATGTGGTGATAATTGTTCCTTGGAGGCTATTGAGATGTGTAAAGCTTTTTGCATCTAATCTACAGGACACCCCCAACCCCAACTGCTGACCTCTGAGTCTTGCTGGAGAAGCTGCCATGGTAAATTCAAGATTATCAGCTTCACTACCTGACCATCTTACAACTGCCTTTAATTCTCTAATTCTTTCATTTTCACACTCCCTTTCAAACCACTAAAATATTCCATGTCAGCCAATTCACCAAAACAGTGTTTGTTATGATCTCCTAGTTGATAAATCCAATACGATCTCCTGGTCCTTACTTTACTTGATTTCTCTGCAACATTTAACTGATAGTTCTTCCATTCTTTCTGAGACCATTTCTCCCCCTGGTTTTCATGGGTCTAAGCTTTATTGATTTTTCTATTTCCACTATTATTCTTTCTTCATATCCTTGAAGGAAAAGGCCTTTTTTTTTCCTTCTGTGTTTTGGTTTTGCTTTTTTGAGAAATAAAGTGTTGTTTGTTTTGTTTTGTTTTGTTTTGAACTCTTAGCTATTATTATGAATTCTCACAGCTAGAGACAGGTGGGAAGAGAAAGAAAAATGGAGTTAAGCACAAGGAAGAGAAATGAGCAACAGGTGAGAAGAAAATATTATAAGTATTTTATTCAAAAAATGGTGTATGTTCAGAGACACATGTCAGATTAGAAGGAAGTATAAAGGCACATAAGGACAACTGGGACCAGTTTCCACTTCTCCTGCCTAGTACTTACCAGTGAGTTTAAAGGCAGTGCCTCCATCTGAAGTAAGCGTTGGAGGAGACCTATTTTGGCAGATGTTATTTTACCTGGAAAATGGGTGTGGGGGTAGGTGGGTGTCTGGTGTGTCTGTATATACACTCCAAGGCTCTATTATATATATTTGAACTAACTCATAGCCCTCCTCAGTTCTAATTGAGTAAATAGATATTACAGGAAGTAGAACTGGCAGCCTTTTGACAAGAAGCTTTCTTTCAGACACCCTTACCCCATCCCCATCTCCCTTACACCTACTTTCAATAATATTCAATAGAGGGAGGAGGGGCTGCCTGGGAAGGCAAGGTCTCCCGTCCAAGGCTAAGGAGTAGTGATGGGAGTAGAAGATTCCAATACCCCAAAGAAGAAAACTCCTTATTTAGCAAGGATTTACTCAACAATCACTGCTGTGCACTTTCCAGACAGCATCTACTTTCCAGGAGCTCAGCATTCAGTGGGGAGATAAAGCCATAAAGAGGTACTCTAGTCTAATATACAAAGGAGAGTGGTACACCGTGGCTCTCTTCTCTGCAGAGTTGTACAGTTAAGTGAAGCTTCTGTATCAAGGTGAGTATTGAAGGATGAATGAACATTTCACTGAGTAGGAACTAGAGTCTGATTAACTCAACTTTCTGCACCTGAGAGTCATAAGGTAAGAATATATAGAGACTTATCACCTCGGAAGCTGATGGCAGATCCAAAGGGGATGACAAACAGAGGGAAAAGTTCATTCTGTGATCATTTTAATACATTTTCATATTCAAACATGTAATGGATTATCAAATTCATGTGAAGTTTTTAAGATAAATCATAGAACTTTAAAGGAAGGTCACTATTTTAAGTACTTCAGAGTTTGCCACCAGCCCTGGAAGATTGCATTTCTTTTCTTTGCTCTTATAGGCAAGTCCCTGATCATTTCATATATATTTTTTTAAAGATTTTATTTATTTATTCATGAGAGACACACAGAGAGAGGCAGAGACACAGGCAGAGGGAGAAGCAGGCTCCATGAGGGGAGCGCGACGTGGAACTCGATCCTAGGACTCCAGGATCACGCTCTGGGCCAAAGGCAGGTGCTAAACCACTGAGCCACCCAGGGATCGTTTATATTTGATGTTTTAAGATTTATGTTAAATATATTTCTATTGCATTCCTCTCCTTCCTTTTATGCTTATAATGTCTTTCATGCAGAGACCAGCGAGGTAGCCACTCATGATTTTTCAACTTGGATATAATTTCCCTGCATTTTTCCTCTTCACAAACTTTAATTCTTTAATCCATTTGAAATTTATTTTTATTCATTTATTTAAAGTGCACGTATTAGGCATGGAAACCAAATAGATTTTTTTCTTCCTAATTACCAATTTTCCTAATATATCCTATTATTTTTCCTGTTTTTTCATGGTATACCCCTCATCCATACCAACTCCTCTTTTGTGACAGATTCTATCACTGACCTATTTATTCTCTCCAAATGGAGTTTTGCTTGTAATTGCATGAATGTCAAAGTTATTTGAGTAAAGCAGGCCACAGTACAGTAGTAGTCAATCAGTATTCCTCACAACCAATAGACTGAGTTCTGCCTAACCTGGACAAGGAAGGAACTGGGACGGACCTGTGGCAGCTCCTAGAGTCAACGGAAAAGCTGAACAACCATAGGGCAAGTCCAAAACCCTCACAGCTCCAGGCTCTGAAACAGAATGCTCTGTAGAGCACCACCTCTGGGATGGACGGGCATCAGTTTCCCAGCCTTTGTGTCAACCAATCAGAACTCAGACTGCAGGGGGACCAAATCCACAGAACCAACCTGGGTCACACGCTCACCTAAATCAAACAGATGTTAGTGGAAGAAAAGAAAATGAATGTAAGTAAATCACTCAGTGTAGCTCTACCCAGGCCCCACCTCAGCTGCCTGCACTCAAGCTCTTGTCTCAGTCTCCATTCTCAAGGAGGAACCAGACTGCAATTCTTTCCAGTACCAGATGTGACACAGAAGAAGACTGAGACCTCCCTGATGTTGCCAGTTCTTTGTGGATAACAATTTTCTTGGATTCTTGTAGGATTTCTTCTTTATCATTAACGTTTTCAATTCTATCAGAATATATTCAGGCACGTTGCTTTTTGCAAAATTTGTCTGGTACATAGATGGCACTTGCTCTTAATTTTCAAAGTGGGGTCTTTGTGTGTTTTTTTGAGTACATGTTCACATATTTATTGGACATTGAACTTTTTCTATTTGGGAATACACATAATTTTTGACTTTTCTATTTGATTATTTTACTTTTATTACTTGTATTTTTTATTTTTATTTTTATTTTGGGGGACTGGCAGCAGCTTTATTTGGGAAGAGACACTTGAATTGGCTTTCAGTTGGGGGCATGGACAAGAAGGGGTACCCAGGGCAATAGACTCCCCGTAAGGGTAGGCTGAGGACTGCAGCTGAGCCTTGTACCGTACAAGCAAGGCTCCCCTGCACAGTTCCTTCCCCAAAGGCTTTATGGGGGCCACAAGAGCAAGGAGCCTGGGAGGGCCCATGGTGGCTGTTCACTTGGGCAGGACGTCAGACGACTCAGACGCCAGCTTCCCATCACGAGTCTTGATCTTCTTCACAACCATGGCCTTGGAGGAGCTGCTGTGGCTGAAGGAACAGCCAGGGCCAAAGATGGACTGGAAGGAGCTGTGGCCATAGTTGAGGCCAGGGCTTGTGAGGCCCCCATAGGCCAAGTTCAGGCCACCTGAGTAGCCGCTGGTGGTCTTCGTATGGATGCTCATGTTCTGCATCCCAGACTCCAGCCGGCTCTCCTCGCCCTCCAGCAGCTTGCGGTCGGTGGCGATCTCGATGTCCAGGGCCAGCTTGACGTTCATGAGCTCCTGGTACTTGCTCAGCTGCCAGGTCATGTCCTGCTTGGCTCACTGCAGGGCGGCCTCCAGCCCGGCCACCTTGGCATTGGCGTCCTGAATGGCCAGCTCCCCGCGCTGCTCAGCATCGGCGATGGCAGCCTCCAGGGCAGCCCTCTGGTTTTTGAGGGTCTTGATCTCAGCCTGGAGGCAGCTGATGCTCAGGTTCATCTCAGAAATCTGTCTTCGTGCGACAGAGGTCATCCCCGTGCTTCTCAGCCAATGTCTGCAGCTCCTCATACTTGATCTGGTACATGGTCTTGGCCTCTGCCCAGCTGTGGTTGGCGCTGTCCTCATCCTGGGCCTTGACCTCGGCCTTGATGTCGTCCAGGTCCAGGAGCAGCTGTTGTCGTCCATGGACAGCACGACGGACGTGGCCAGACGTGGCCGAGATCTGGGACTGCAGTTCATGGGTCTCCTCTTCATACAGCTGCCTTAAGAAGTTGATCTCATCGGTCAGCCCTTCCAGGCGGGACTCCAGTTCCATCTTGTTCGTGTAAGCTTCATCCACATCCTTCTTGAAGAGGACAAATTCATTCTCCATATCTGTGCGCAATTTGATCTCATCCTGTATTTATTCTTGAAGTCCTCCACGAGCCCCTGCATGTTGCCAAGCTCCACTTCCAGCTTCAGCTTCTCCTGCCCCAGGGTGTCCAGCTGCCTCCGGAGGTTGTTGATGTAGCTCCCAAACATGTTGTCTATGTTGCTCCGAGCAGTTTTCTGCTGCTGCAGGAGGCCCCACTAGGTCTCCAGGATTTTGTTCTGCTGCTCCACATGTCTGACCTTGTCAATAAAGGAGGAAAACTTGTTGTTGAGGCTCTTGATCTGCTCCTTCTCCTGGGTGCGCACTGCCTGGATGTTGAGGTCCACCTCCAGCTTAAGGGGGCTCAGCAGGCTCTGGTTCACTGAGACAGTCATGATGCCCCCGATGCCCCCGGGCCCTCCGTAGCCCCTGACCACACTCATGCTGCTATTCAGGCTACCCTGGAAGCTGCTGTGGCTGCTGCCCACCCAGGAGAAGGTGGAGGAGCTGATGCGGGAGCCAGGCCCACTCGTGTAGGAGCGGCTGCTGAAGGCCCGGGGCCAGAGGTGGACACCTTGTAGGACTTCTGGGTCACCCTGATGGACATTGTGGAGGCTTCCATGGAGGCTGGAGTGGAGGCGAGGAGGCCGAACCTGACAGAGGCTCTAGAAGGAGCGTGATGAGCTGCTTCTAGGTGGGCTGTATTTTTTTTTATCTATTTAGTAGTATGTTTTACACATTTTCAATATAAGAATTGAAAAAATGGGAAATAATGTAAGACTGAAGCATGAATTTAGAGATGTTTTTCTAGGTGGATATCCACACATTAATCAAAAATATCTATCACTGGGATGCCTGGGTGGCTCAGTGGTTAAGTGTCTGCCTTTGGCTCAGGGTGTGATCCTGGAGTCCCAGGATTAAGTCCCACATCAGGCTCCCTGCATGGAGCCTGCTTCTCCCTCTGCCTGTGTCTCTGCCTCTCTCTCTCTCTGTCTCTCATGAATAAATAAATAAAATCTTTTTTAAAAAAAGGTCTATCACTACCATGATAAATCAATTCTGATTTTCCCCAAGTATGAAAGTTTAATATATATGCATATATATTTTATATATATGCTCATTTATATATTTTTAATTAAAATTCAACTAATTAACATAGTGTATTATTGGTTTCAGAGGTAAAGGTCAGTGATTATCAGTCTTATATAACACTCCCTGCTCATTACATCACATGCCCTCCTGAATGCCCATCACCCAGTTACTCCATCCCCCGACCCACCTCCCCTCCAGCAACCCTCAGTTTGTTTCCCCTCCAGCAACCCTCAGTTTGTTTCCTATAACTAAAAGTTTCTTATGGTTTATCTCTCTCTCTGATTTATTCTTTTCCTCTCTCCCCCTATGATCCTCTGTTTTGTTTCTTAAATTCCACGTGAGTGAGATCATATAATTGTCTTTCTCTGATTGACTTATTTCACTTAGCATAATATCCTCTAGTCCCATCCACGTCATTGCAAGTGGCAAGATTTCATTTATTGATGGCTGAGTAGTATTCCATTATATATATGTATATATATATATAGTATTCCTATATATATATGCAGTATTCCTATATATATATATACACACACACATACCACTTCTTTATCCATTCATCTGTTGATGGACATCTGGGCTTTTTCCACAGTTTTGCTGTTGTGGACATTGCTGCTATAAACATTGGGGAGCAGGTGCCCCTTCAGATCACTACATTTGTATCTTTGGAGTAAATACCCAGTAGTGCAATTGCTGTGTCATAGGATAGCTCTATTTTCAACTTTTTGAGGAACCTAAAGTGGAGTCTTTCTTTGGATCAAGAAATTTATCTTCTTTGATTACTGCTTCTGTGGTGATTGTGTCAAAATTCCTCTCACTGAGAGATTAGATTTTTTCCACCTGTCTCATCTAAGACTTTCATAATTTTCATCATTTTGTCATTTTTTTCTGTGAGTTTTGGACAATCTCTCAAATTTGCCTTCTGTTTAATTAGCTAGATTTTCAGCAGTTTTTAGCCTCCTATCTAACTAGCCTTTTGGGGTGAATACATTGGCTCAGGTTCCCTGCTAACTCCTGTAAGTAGATACAAATAACATGTCATATCCTTTTTGTGCTTAGTGACTTGCTTTGCGCAAATGAAACTTTCTTCGGTGCTCAGTCCTGGCTTGGAGTGCCCAAACACCCTGTGACCTGACAGTTCTCCATCCTACTAGTGGGCTTGAAATGTATTGTTAGAAAAGAGAGGGGATAGGTCCAAGTGGAGCCCATCCCTACATTCTCATAGGTTAGTCTCATTTCCAGGCCTTGGGGCAGGTGATATTTGCCTCACAATATAAAGGTTACAAAATAATGTACATAAAAGTGCTTTGCAAACATGAAAGCCTTTTAATTTAAAAACATCTAGTGGTTAAACCATGAAAACACTCTGGTTATGGAACTTTACATCACAGCATTGTTACCTCCTCAGTAAGCTCTTGGAGTGAGCAGACTAATTGACTGAGAATCAGAAGCATTGGCCCTTTGCCAATATGCTTCTCTGAACTTCCTGCTCCTTTGTAAGGACTTGTGCCAAGCCTTTAATCTATCCAGCAGTCCCCCCCACCTTTTACTAATACCAGCACTCAAATGTCCTTTCCAGATGCATCTCCTCATTACCAATAAGCAAAGTACAGATGGGGCTAACCTCATCCTTATTCCAAAGGTGGGCATTTCACCCAATTGGGGTCAATAAATGTAAATCTCTTTCTGCTAGGGTTGGTAACTGGTAGAATGTAAGCCTGGAATTATTGGCCACCATATTTGCCACCAAAGGAAAGAAACTGTTGGAGAATGGGATTAGAGCAAAAGAGAGCAGACCCATTGCATAGCAAGAGATAGACTTCTGACTGAGCACCTGGCTGTGCAGTATCCGAGCATGACCTAACTTGGCACCTTCCTGTTTCCTAAACCTATACATTCCCCTTCTGCACAACCTTATTAGAGTTGACATTGTGTCATTTACAACAAAATATTGCTAATAAGAAAGGCTACATATAAAACTGGTCCTTTGTTGAGATTGCATTTGCAGTGTATAGTGGGGGGAGAAAAGAGAAACTGGAATTTAAAATAGTTTAAGTTTCAAGTCCTGACACTTAGCAGTTGCTGGACATTGTGGTGTGGTCTGAACGTCTTTCTCCCCACCAAAATTCATTTATTGACATCCTAATACCACCCAAGATGGTGGTATTAGGAGATGTAGCCTTTGGAACATGATTAGGTTAGAAGGGTGGAGCCTTAGTTAATGGAATTAGTGTCTTTAAAAGAGAGCCAAAGAACATGTTTTCCCCTCAACCATGTGAGGACACAACAAGAAATCTGCAACCCAGAAAAGGGCTCATACCTGAATATGACAGCATCCTAATCTCAGATTTCTAGTCTCCAGAACCATGAGAAATAAATTTCTACTGTTTATAAGCTGCCCAGTATTTTGTTACAGCAGCCCAAACAGACTAAGACACATTGGAGCAGTCATTTCAGAGCCTTATTTATCATCTTTAAAATGATAACATCCTATTTACCTCACAGATCTGTTTGTGTATCAAATCTGAAATGTAATCGAAAGTGCTGTGTGAATTATATAGCATTCTGAAAACTTAAGTTATTAAAATCTGATTATGTTATTTTGCTTCATCCCAAGAAGAGATACATTGTCTGGGGTTTTTTTTGTCATGAAAAATGCTATCAAATGACTGTTCTTTAAAATCATTTTGTTTTACCATTTTAGCTAAAAATTTAGGTATGTCTTTAATTCCTTCTCATTTTTTCCCACTGATGTTTCTAAATAAAATAATAGGAAAGCTTTATTATCAAAATATGTCCTGATACAAACAATACAACATCTAGGTTTTGCAAGATGGGGAGTAGCAGGGTAGTGGGTTAGAAAAGCTCAAGAAAATTGTGAGTTGATAATTGTTAAGGCTGGATAACTGCATGAATGTTCATTATACCATTTTTATCTGTCTGTGTATATGCTGGAAAACTTACATACAAAAATGTAAAAAAGGGGATCCCTGGGTGGCTCAGCAGTTCAGCACCTGCCTTTGGCCCAGGGCGTGATCCTGGAGTCCCAGGATCGAGTCCTGCATCGGGCTCCGGGCATGGAGCCTGCTTCTCCCTCTCCCTCTCTCTCTATCATGAATAAATGAATAAAATCTTAAAAAAAAATGTCAAAAAATTCTACTGTGTCTCGGTGGCACACTCTTGGATTCAGCTCAGGTCATGGCCTCAGGGTTCTAGAATTGAGTCCTTCATCAAGCTCCATGCTCAGCATAGTGTCTGCTTGAGATTCTCTCTCTTCCCCCCTTCTCTCCCTCCCTCTGCCCCTCCCACTCCTGCTCTCTGTCTCTGTCTTTATCTCAAATAAATAAATACATACATACATAAATAAATATCTTTAAACAAAATTTTTAAATGAAAAAATTCCCTGAAACTCTAAGGTAGCAAACACCTGTTCAAGAAGACTTACTAACATGCATACTCAAATGTCAGGCCTAGTTTTTATAGGTAAAATCATATCACTCAACTTGCAGGAATATAGTGGTGACATATAATCCAGAAAAATGACATTGAATACCCTAGCTAGAGCTAACAAGAGAAAAGCAGGGCTTGACAGTGATAGTGATGATGATAAAATTTCTCACAAATATAAACAACATCATTATCATTAGCATTATAAGTATGGCTAGAATCTTGTGCTCACTTTGGCAGCACAAATACTATGGCTAGAATCTTAACACTTTAATAGACACTGCTCTTTGAATTGTTTTGTACTCTATATAGTGTTTAACTGTACCTATGTCTTTATCTGAAAAGAAAAGAAATCCATGGAAAATATAAGAGAAAAAAAATCAGAACATTCTTGAAGAATATCAGTATTTCCCTAAAACCGAAAGGTCATGTCCTGCATTCCAAGAGGTCTACATTCAAGCTGCCAAGTGGGTGGTCATCTATCTTGATCAGTAGGGTATCAATCATCATGTAAACCAAAGCTCATGTGACAACCTTGAAAGAATCTGGAATTGGGGGGTGCCTGAGCAACTCAGTTGAGCATCTGCCTTCAGCTCAGATCAATGATCCCAGTCCTGGGATTGAGTCCCACACTAGGCTCTCTGCTCATTGGGGAAACTGCTTCTTCCTCTCCCTCTGCCTGCTACTCTGCCTACTTGTGCTCTCTCTCTCTGTGTGTGTCAAATAAGTAAACAAATAGTCTTTAAAAAAAAAAAAAGAAAAGGATCTTGGATTTGAAGTTAAAAGCAATGGATTGAAATAGCTCAACTATCTACTGGCTCTTATTCCTGAACAAGTCATTTAACCTCAGTGACTTTTAGTTATTCATCCTTAAAATGGAAATGGTAGTAATCTCCACCTGAGGGGATGCCAAATACAACATAGAGAGGTAAAAGAACTTTGTAAACTGTAGTAGCCTGACTACTTATTTGGTTAGTGGTTACTTATTTGGTTGCCATTGTTGCTATTAATATGATTGATTATGAGAACATTTTCGTGGTAAAATGTTTCAAAGTAATATAATCCTTATGTTCAGAATATTTTTCTTAAAAGTTACTTAAGTTCCTCCTGCTAAAATTAAACTCCATTCTTCTTAGTGAAAATAAATGGATCCATTCAACATAATCCATGGAGCATCCATTGAAAATCACAGATCCAAACGCTTGTGTGCTAGAGGGGACTTTGGCAATTGGTCCAGCCTTCTCATTTCCTACATGAGGAAACCAAGGTCTACAACACTGAATCATGAGTTAGGGTGACAGAGCTAGCAAAAGAGATAGGCTAAGCTGTAATCTAAGTCTCTGGACTTTTTGTCTTTGCCAGACTATGATGTGATGTCCATGACATCATAGTATCTAAAGAGGGAGGGAGAGAGAGAGAGAGAGAGAAACAAAAACATAAGAGTAATTAAGACACCATATATCTATATTATTATTTACCAGATGGTATCCATCGGAATACAAATTCCTCAAGATATTAATAAATGGTATATAGAAAAGAGTTCCAAAGATAAATTTATGAACTGTATTAGATAATTTGATACTGAGTAGGATTATTTACAGAAAGCCTTCTCAAAGTTTTGCACTAATAAATTATAAATCCAAAAAAAAAAAGAGCAGAATTTCCAAAAAAATTTGATCAAAGAACTCTTCTTTTAGTAACAGACTCAAGAGCCAGATGGCCTTTGTTCAAATGCTGTCTAATAACAGTGTCTATCTTGGACAAGTTACTTTTTTTAATTTTTATTTATTTATGATAGTCACAGAGAGAGATAGAGGCAGAGACACAGGTAGAGGGAGAAGCAGGCTCCATGCACCGGGAGCCTGACGTGGGACTCGATCCCGGGTCTCCAGGATCGCGCCCTGGGCCAAAGGCAGGCGCTAAACCGCTGCGCCACCCAGGGATCCCTTGGACAAGTTACTTAAACATTTTGTGCCTCAGTTTATGCATCTGAAAAGCTGAAATAATAAAGGCACTTACTTTATTAAGTTGCCACGAAGATTCAAGGAGTTAATATATGTAACGTTTGAAAATACCTGGCTTATAGTAAACACTAGAAAAGTATTTGCTATTGTTACATTGTTCTTATTATGTTGTTGTTGCTATTGTTACTCCAGTTGTTATTTTAGAGGACTACACATTAACACCTCAGTGAGCTAGATCAGTCTAACAACTAAAGAAACTGCTCAAGGTCAGTGGTTAACCAACCTGGTAGATCTTCAAACAATGGTTTGCCAGTCCTCCCACCGGAGATCCTGATGAGACGGATCTGCAATGGGGCCAGGAATTAGCATTGCCTTTTTTTTTTTAATAGTCTTAAGAAGACTTTTATTTGATATGAAAATTATAGTCTTTATCACAGAAATGGATTCCTGTGGTATCATGTGAAAATCTGATGACATGTCTTTGTTTGAAGATGTGTCGGGATAAAGAACCAGAAAGTAGCAATAGTTTTGGCAGGCATTGTTGATGCCCACCTGGTGTCCTGCTCTTCCCACCCTTTTTTCAGTAGCAGAGTCCCTGTGTGATTGTGTGCCCAGGAAAGCTGACCCTATTTTAGACTCAGAGAGAATGTTGACTAGTTTTAGTCAATCTTGACAATTTCATCCTTCCTGCTAATAGAGTCACCAGGCAGGGGCCAGTAACACCAAAAGAGGTTTGGTAGGGGCTTTGGTGAAAGACATTCTTCCCTATCAAAAAAGAGACACCAAAAGAGAAACTGCCCTTCCTGTCTTTGAACAAAGTTACGTGAAGATATGATGTCCAGAGCTATGGCAGCCTTTTTTAGAACATGAGTGGAAACCTAAGAAAAATACAGAGATGTTACCTGGGAAGCTGGAACTACCTTGCAGTTCTGTGGTAGTGAAATTGTCTCTGGATTTGGCTAGTTATTCTCCTAATTGTAATGTGCCTCTGAATCACTTGGGAATCTTGTTAATTTAAGATTATAATTCAGTAAATCTATATGCTCCCAGGTGAGGCTGATGCTGTAGGTCTAGGGTCTATACTTTTCAGTAGCAAGATAAAAAGCTTTTGCACAGCAAAGGAAACAGTCGGCAAAACTAAAAGGCAACCTATGGAATGGGAGAAGACAAATGTCTTATCAGATAAAGGGCTAGTATCCAAGATCTATAAGGGACTTATCAGACTCAACACCCATAAACAAATAATCCAGTCAAGAAATGGGCAGAAGACATGAACAGACATTTCTCCAAAGAAGACATACAAATGGTCAATTAGATACATGAAAAAATGTTCCGCATAGCTCGGCATCAGGGAAATACAAATCAAAATCACAATGAGATACTACCTTACAACTGTCAGAATGGCTAAAATGAACAACTCAGGGGAAAAAACAGATGTTGGCAAGGATGTGTAGAAAGGGGAACCCTTTCTGTTGATGGGAATGCACTGATTTTTAAAATGCCCCATTTCTGTCGTCAATTGCCCTTCTTGTCGCTAAAGGAATGCCCCCAGGGCATGAAGAAGACTTTAAAGCTATTCCTAACTGGAGTTGACAGGATGTTCCCAGGTTCACCCCAGAAACAATACACAACCTTTCTTCCTCAGTTATGCTAAAACATCATGCCAAGCCCCCTTGTCTGGGTAAACAGGAGCTTTGGTCTCTACCTTTAAGAAATCTATGGTATCTGTCACTGTCTTAATCTTCCATGGTAATAAATAGATTGGCTTGAAAATGTTATCTTTTATCCCACATCAACAAAGAGAAATGTCAAGATGCTTTTAAAAATCGGTTTCATACCATTATGTTATTCCATAAACTGAATATGGCTATTTAACATATTATGGAAGCTAAATTGATTTCAGTATTGAGACGGTGAATTGATTTAAATTACTTTAATTCAAAAAATATTATCTATTGGCTAAGCATAATGAATTTGTATAAAGTTTTATGTATCACTTAAAGCACAACTGGAATTGGACCCAACAGAGCAGTCACTGGCTTCAGCTGATAGTGAATTACTTTATCCTCTGCAGAGCTTACTAACTAGAAGGTACTTGAAACTTATTATATTGATTATAATACCATAAATAACTGTAAAATAATGGATTTTTTTCCTCTTAGCACACACATACTTTCTCTCTTTTATTTCTAATGCAGGAGTAAGCAGAAAGGACTACTTTCATCCAGCTACTCCATGTGGGCTCTCATCCAACAAAAGGGACATAGACACTAAAGAATGATCCTACAAAACACTAAATATATCATTTCCCATTAGCACAGCACACATCCTATTCCTGGTAGTAGAAATTAGGCCATGCTAATGTCAGAGCCCAATAATGAGAGCATAAAAATTAATACACATCTCTACAATGAGTTTCAAGTTTCTAAGAATCAACTAATTCTTTTTTTAATATGCTGAGTTTTGGTGAAAAAAGAATAATAGCATGATGGTTAATTTTGTGTTGACTTGGCTAGTCATGATACCCAGATATTTGGTCAAATGTTATTCTAGAATTTTCTGTGGGGGCATTTTTCAGTGAAATGAACATTTAAGTCAGTTGATTTTGCAAAAAGCAGATTATTCTCCATAATGTGGATGGGCCTCATCCAATCAGTTGAAGGCCTTAATAAAAGAAGACTGACCTCTCCCAATGAGAGTGAATTCTGCCAGCAGACTACTTTTGGACTTGAATTACAGCCTCAACTCTTCCCCTGGTCTCCAACCTGTCAGTCAACCTGCAGACTTAGGACTTGTCAACACTCACAATCACATAAGCCCACGAGCCAATTTCTCAAAGTAAATCTCCATTTCTTTTCTTCTTGATAAGATAGATAGATGGATAGATAGATAGACAGACAGACAGATAGATTCTATCCTATTGGTTCTGCTTCTCAGGAGAACCCTGACTAATACAAATAGTAAAGGGTTTACAAGTAATACTTGGAAGTAGGAAGTGAAAGGGAGCAAGGAATGAGCCCAAGAAGGAAGAGGCAACTCTCTAAACAGCTAAGGTATCTGTAATGAATTGGGCAACCACGTGACATCAGACCAGGTGAGGCACCTTCCAGCTGTGACACAAGACTTTAAGCCCAGGTCCAACCATGCAGACAGCCCACAGTGAGGGAGCTCAGCCTTGTTTACAACAAAAGTTTGAACTCTCCCAAATTACTCCTGCTTTGTTTCCTAAATATATTCAAGTGTAGTGGAAGAAAAATAACTTTCCATTTTAGGTTCTTGGCTGAGACTTTCCTGTAATAAAAAGACAGACTAACAGAAGAAAAACAAATTTAATTATGGACACACATATTAACATACAGAAACCCCACAAAGGCCTGGCATTCAAAGAAGTGGCCAGAACAGGAAGATTTCATACCTTTTTGACAAAGAAACAATAGATTTGTGAGGAATTGACAAGACAAAGGGGTTTGGGATAAGGGTAGCAGAATGGTGAAGAAGTAATAATGTTTGTTTATGTAGCCTTCTTAGCCCTAAATTCCCAGACAATGGTGATAAGGATGTCTTCCAGCCTCCTGGCACAGGAAGGGTAACTTTCATATGGGAGATTTATCTGCTGTGTGTTTTGGAATATACTTCATACACTGGCTGATTCTCAAGTACCTTTAATTCAAGATAGTCAATATGCCAAAATGGCAGGTTTGGGAGTGACATATTCTGAACCCTGGCACGAATTAGCCTCTGGTTCCATCCCTGGCTGCCACCTCACCCCTCATCATCACCAGCATCCCTACTACCTGATGATAGATTTTGTTTTTTCCACTTAACCCTTGGTAGACTTCCATGGACATATGACATGTGTCTTCTAGCTTTATCCACTCTTGACATTTCTCCAAACAGGTCCCAATCTCAGCCCCTGTTCCTAGGATGCTGACCATTCATTAAGGAGAGACTCTTATCTGCTCACTTCATCTTAGCAACAGGGTCCTTCTTCAATGTGGGCTGTTAAGGTTCTCTAGGTTCAGGATTCTCATCTTCTCTTTAATAATACTTATAGAGACTTTATAAAGGAAACGAAGATATTACTTGTAAAAAGCTAAACCTATAAGATGGTATTAATAAAGTATAATTTACTAGATGGCTAACTAAATTGTATATATGTATATAAAACAAAATACAGCTGACCCTTGAGCAACACAGGGGTTAGAGGCATCCTGCATAGCCAAAAATCAACCATAACTTTTGACTCCTCAGAAACTGAACTATTAATAAATAACCTACTGTTGACTGGAAGCTTTGCCCATAACATAACCATCAATTAGCACGTATCTTGTATATTATATGTATTATATACTATATTCTTACTTTAAAGTAAGCTAGAGAAAAAAGTTATTGAGAAAATCATAAAGAAAATACATTTATAGTACTGTGTTGTATTTATTTTTAAAAATCCACATATAGGGATCCCTGGGTGGCGCAGCGGTTTGGCGCCTGCCTTTGGCCCAGGGCGCGATCCTGGAGACCCGGGATCGAATCCCACGTCGGGCTCCCGGTGCATGGAGCCTGCTTCTCCCTCTGCCTGTGTCTCTGCCTCTCTCTCTCTGTGACTATCATAAATAAATAAAAATTAAAAAAAAAAAATCCACATATAAGTGGACTCACACAGTTCAAACCTTGAGTGTTGCTCAGGGGTCAACTGCATAACAGCTGTGACTGTTATCAATTGCTGCATGTGCTTCACTCCAAAATTTAGTAGCCTAACACAGCAAATGAACTATTTCACACAGTTTCTGATGGTTACCAAGTCCCAAGAGCTGGATGGATCCTGGATCAGGAACTCCTCTTGTAGGCAAGATGTTGGCAATGACTATAGTCATGTAAAGCTCAAGTGGGACTGGAGGATTATGTGCTGCAAGGGTAGCTCACCCACATGACTGGTGGGAGAATCCCTCAGTTCCTGATCACTTGGGTATTTCTACTGTCCTCAGGACATAGCAGCTGACTTCTTGCAGAGTTAGTGATTTTGGGCAAACAAAAAAGAAGCTGCAACATTCTTTACGAACTCTCCTTAGAAGTCACACTCTGTCATTTACACAATACCCTGCTAGTTACACAAGTCAGTCCTATCTGTTGTGGGACGGGACTATACAAGGTCACAAACACCTGGAGGTGGGCACTATCTTGGAGGCTGGCATTCACACTGGTCTGTGGGCCATGCACTGAGGAGCAAGACTTGACTATCTTGAATTGGCATCATTCGATACCAATTGGATATTCCAATATCCTTGGAAGCTTTGTTGTTGTTACTCCCATGGCATCAGATTTCACTTACATATAAATAAATTCTAAATTTTTATGACCCCCCTCCCAATTTTCTCCTGAGTTCTATACTTATAACTGTTACTGGCATATCTTGCTATTTGAGAAGCACTTCAAACTCAATATGCTCCAGGGGCACCTGGGTGGATCAGTGGTTGAGTATATGCCTTTGGCTCAGGTTGTGATCCCAAGGTCCTGAGATCCAGTCCTGCTTCTCCCTCTGCCTGTCTCTGCCTCTCTCTGTGTGTCTCTGATGAATAAATACATAAAATCTTTAAAAGAAAACAACTCACTATCCTCCAAAATGAACTAATTTCTGCCCTTACATGTACCCTTCCTCCTGAGCCTCATCGTCTCAGCACAAGATAGAGTATTACCATCCATACAGGTGTTCAAGTAAAGAACCTGATAGTCCTCTGCTCCTTTTGTGTCACCTTCATATACCTAAATGGTTACCAAGTCCTGCATTTTTGTCTTGCAAATATTACCCTTCTTCACCAATATCATCACTGCTCCCACCTTAGGATCAGACCAACTGATCTTAAAACAATTTTCCTTAACTAATTCAGCTATGATTAACTATATAGTCACCTAAAATTCATTTAAAACATTCCATATATGATAGGCAAGTGTCAGTCCCTTTTAAGAATTTCTGCATACTCTCTCTTTCCCTGGGGGTATGGGGTAGGGTTCTATTTCACCTACTATTTAGCCTTAAGGATTTTTTTTAAAACACATTGTCTAAGGACATTTTCTTTCTTTTTTTTTTTTTTAAGATTTATTTATTTGAGAGAGAGTGAGTGAGAGTGCATGCATGCTCTGGAGAGGGGCAGAGGGAAAGAGAAAGAAACCAGGGAGCCCAAGGTGGGGCTCAGTCTCATGACCCTGAAATCAGACCTGAGCCATAACCAGGAGTAAGATGCTTAACCAACTGTACCACCCAGGTGTCCCTAAGGACATATCTAATCAATGTTTTTCTTCTAGTATGATTTTAAATAATATTGATGCATTTATACACAATTACAATGTTTTTCTGTTTCTGAATACATATGGTTTTGTTTTTCTATTTTGAAAATTTCAGACTTAGCCATCAATGATGCCGCTTTTTATTTTCAAATGTTTCATATATTTATCAAATCTGTGGTGCTCAAATCCAGTATGTCAAATGTTTTCAATATTCTTGTCTTTTTTCAAGCTTTTTTCCTGATTGTACATGTATATCTTTGCTACAAAATGGATTTATTTCATAAATCAGCACATGCTCATTGCTGATTTCTGGTTACTTCAGCCTAATGTGCTGAATGTAAGAGTACAAAAATATTATGGATATATCTAGTGCAATTTTAGTGTACTTTTCCTTTTTTCATACTATCTAAATCATAAAATGATGCTGGACTTGAAAATATTTATCAATATAAGTAACATCTTTTAATCTGATCTTTTAAACAAAGTATTTTTAAAAGTAATATAGTTCATTTTCTTATTTGAAAGATACAAAGTTTTAAAAATCAGTCATAATTAGGGCCAGATTATGAACATTAGAACCTCTAAGCACTGAAAAGATAGCTTATCCACACCCAGTGTAATTCTATGTAAACCACAAAAACACAAAACTTATATATGTGTTGATATCGAATAGATTATATCTAGACTTTTCTGAGTCAATAGTTTGAAACCAAACTTCTGTCTCTCCTTCCTTCTCGCCTTTTCCCTCCCTCCCTGCCAACCTACCTCTCTTTCCTTTTCTCTCTTTCCCTCTTTGCTTTTGTGTATATGTCCTGTTTTGCTACTGTCCTAAGTGTAGGTTTAGTTTACCTACTGCAAAATCCATCAGTTTCCATGGTCTCACTCCTTCACTTAACAAATAATATATTGACTATCTGCTATGAGCCAGATGTTGTATCTGGTGCAAAGAATACGATAGTGAGGAAAAGAAAAACAGTGCCTGTATTCCTGAAGCTTATATAGTCAGGCCTGAGTATTTGTTGTTTAAAAAGAAAAAAATCCCATTAATAAATATAGAATTTCAGTCTGTGATAAGCATCTCGAAGGAACAAGGCAGGATGCAATGAGAGTTGATTCCCTCCTAATTCAGGGTGCTAGGAGAGTATGCTTTCCTGAGATGGAGATAATTTTTTTTTAAGATTTTATTTTTAAGTAATCTTCACACCTCGCATGGGGCTCAACTCACAACCCTGAGATCAGGAGTCTCATGCTCCATTGACTAAGTCAGCCAGGTGCCCCAAGCAGGAGATATTTCTGAGTGTAGGTAATCATAATAGGGGGTAATTAACTATACAAAGATGTTGGGGACAATGGGGAAGAAGGTGTCAAGGCAAAGAGTCAAGAGTGATCACCTGGTGAACAGAATCTAGCAAAGAACTGATGCATGTAAATATAATGATAATTTGGGTATCAGTTATGTGTGAGGCATTTTTTCTAATCTTTTACAACCTTGAAAAGTAAGTATTATCGTCTGCCTTCAGCCTAAGGCGTGATTCTGAGACCCGGGATCAAGTCCCACATTGGGCTCCCTGCAGGGAACCTGCTTCTCCCTCTGCCTGTGTCTCTGCCTCTCTCTCTGTGTCTCTCATAAATAAATAAACAAAATATTTTTAAAAAGAAAAGTAAGTATTATCTCCACTTCTGAAGAGAGGAAACTGAAACCCAAAGAGTTTTTATGCTGTCCAACATGGTAGCCACTAGCCACATGTAGCTATTTATTTTCAAATTAAATTTAATAAGGCTAAAAATCAAGTTCTTCATTCATACTAGCCCCACTGCAAGTACTCCATAGCCACCTGTGGAGAGTAGCTACTGTATTGGACAGGGCTAAATCATAGAACATTTCTTTACTGCAGAAGTGCTACTAAACAGCTTGGTCTAAGTTAATTCAACCCAATCTGATAACTGGTAAGTAATGGTCTAAGAGCAGTGGTCTAAGAGCAGATCTGTTTGACTGCAGTGCCTGTTCTTTACACCAGTAGGGAATGGGCCTCATGAGTGCAGCTTGATTCTGAGCTAAAGGTGTCCTAGACAAGGAGTCACTGAGCATGGCCTGACCTGGCCAGAACCAATCTGAGAATGTACATGAATGCGCTTAGTCCTTAAGGCGCCAAGCAGGTAGCCCTGGTTGAAATAGGAACCGATGTGGTAGGAAACAAGCAATTACTAATTTGTTGACTTGGTCTGCCCACAGTCAGCATATACTTAATAGTCCACTTTTGAGAATGAAAGGAAGCATTATTAATAATTATGCCAGACAATAAGCAAAAAAACAGAACTGCACTAAGCACACCTTGTTATCCTGCTAATCAGGCACTGTGCATGACATAAATATACAAAAGTTGCTTTCAATTTACCTTCATTTTTTGCAATTCTTCCATAATTATGCTCTTAGAATAATTAAAAACTGGTGTGCCTGAGTGGCTTGATGAGTTAAGTGTCCAACTCTTGGTTTTGGCTCAGGTCATGATCTCACGGTCATGTCTTCAAGCCCTGCAAGGAGCTCTGTGCTTAGCAGGGAGTCTGCTTGAGATTCTCTCCCTCTGCTCCTCCCTGACTCACATGCATGCCCACTCTCTCTCTCAAATTAATAAATAAATAAAATATTTTTAAAAAAATCATAAGGAACTTAAAAACATTTCAGTCATTCATTGTTTAAGGAAAAATGAATAATTTTACAAATGAAAGGTATAACAAGAAAATTTTTAATGTCATTAATCTAAAAAAAATGCCTATATAAAGTGATCAAGAAAAGTGCCACTGATAAGTGATAGAACATCATTTCTGCCATGTACATACAGACCACTTGGCACAAGGGGGAGGGAAACAGGGGATAAATACAAGAGGCAAGAACTGAGAACCATCTTGGATGCTGGTCACCACAGGTATAAATTTGTTTCCTTGGGCTTTTTGTTTTGCCTCAAAAGCCTAACAAAAGCTGAGTAGAGAATTACTGAATGATTGATGAGTATTCCAAATAGATGTTTGCATTAAAAGTAAAGATATTTGATGAATTATACATTGCATTATGCTCCTGAATCTTAGAGAAAGAAGTCATTGCATGAGAACAAACTACCCCTGCCACTCAGTGGTAAATCATACTTTGAGGATCCATTTGGGGATGCAAGAACGAAAGAAAAGAAGTAAAGTAATATATACTACTTAGACACATTTCATTTAGTTGAAAAGTTAACTAAAAACAAAACTTTAAAAGAGCTCAGCTGAAGACTGGCTGAGCTCCCCTTGAGGCACCTTCTTTTGAGTGAACACCAGAGAATCACACAGATGAACAGGATCCAGATGATAATTTATTACTAGTCCGACACCATGGCCTTCAGACCCAGGGAGTTTATGAGGCTTATTAAAGTTACATAGCTGATTCACAGCAGAAGCAAAAGCAAACATGGCCTCCTAATTCCCAGTCTAGAGTTGATTTCTTTTAAAAGATTTACTTATTTGAGAGAGAGAAAAAGAGAGTGTGCAGGGGGAAGGGCTAAGGGTGAGAGAAAATCTTTTTTTTTTTTTTGAGAGAGAGAAAAATCTTGAAGCACACTCCCCATTGAGCAGTGAACCCAACTAGGGCCCAATCCCAGGACCCCAGGATTATGACCTGAGCCACCCAGGCACCCCAAAGTATTTAAATTTTTATAAATTGCATTATATTTAATTCTTTTCATTTTTATAGAAATAAACTCAATATGGCAATATACGATTTTAATTTTGAGTAGTAATTTTTAAAAAGCAGTGATTTTAATTCACAGTGATTAGTTTTGGAAAAGGCAAAACTATGGAGATGATAAAAGATCAGTGGCTGGGCAGCCCAGGTGGCTCAGCGGTTTAGCGTCGCCTTCAGCCCAGGGTGTGATCTTGGAGTCCTGGGACCGAGTCCCATGTCAGCATCCCTGCATGGAGCCTGCTTCTGTCTCTGCCTGTCTCTCTCTCTGTATCTCTTGTGAATAAATGAATGAAATCTTTTAAAAAAGAGAGAAAGAGAAAAAAAAGATCAGTGGTTGTCAGGGGTTATCGAGGAGAGATGCATGAATTGGCAGAGTACATAGGATTCTTAGGGTAGTGAAATTATTCTTTATGATATTTTAATGGTGAATACATGTCATTATACATTTGTCCAACCCCATAGAACATACATCAAGAGTGAGCCCTAGTATAAACTTTGGGTAATAATGATCTGTCAATGTGGGTTTGTTGATAGTAGCAAATGTACCACTCTGGTATGGGGTGTTGATAGTGAGGGAAGCTGTGTAAAGAGGCAGGGAGTGGTGACAAGGGATATAGGGGAATTCTCCATACTTTTTATTTATTTTTCAAGAAGGCTTCATGCCCAGCATGGAGCCCAATGCAGAGCTTGAACTCATGACCCTGAGATGAAAATTGAGCTGAGATCAGAGGCAGAAGCTTAAACAGCTGAGCTATCCAGGTGCCCCTTCTCTGTACTTTCTGCCTGATTTTACTATGCACCAAAACTGCTCTTAAAAACTAAAGTCTTTTTTTTTCAAATAATTTTTTCTTTTTAAAGATTGTATTGTAATTTTTTTTCAAAAATACAAAATTAGAAGGAATAAATTGAATCCATCAAACCAGTTTCAGTAATTATCAACACAATAGCTAATCTTATTAAATCTCTACTCCCACTTACTTCCTTCCACCCCCTCCACTGAGTTATTTTGAAACAAATCCCAGATATCAAACCATCTCATCAAGCCAAATTAATTTCAAGGAGTTGAGAAAGATTGAACCAAGCATAGTAGGGCGTCATAACCAAAGGTTTCAAAAATCCTCATCATTTTCCTCATTATGCAATAATAACTAAAAATGGAATTTTCAAAATAACTTCAATTTATATCCAGTCACCTAAACTAATAATGTGAATTATTTTACTGTATTTTCTTTTAGATTTTTTTCTTTTACATCTAAACATTTTTGGATGTTTTTTCCTCTAGATTTACAGTATGCCCATCTTTTTCAACTTCCAAATACCTTCTAAACAAAATCTGTTTATAAAAATTGAAAAGTAGGAACGCCTGGGTGGCTCAGCAGTTTAGTGCCTGCCTTTGGCCCAGGGCATCATCCTGGAGTCCTGGGATCAAGTTCCACATTGGGGTCCCTGCATGGAGCCTGCTTCTTCTCCCTCTGCCTATGTCTCTGCCTCTCTCTCTATTTCTCATGAATAAATAAAATCTTTAAAAAAAAAAAAAAAGAAAAATATCATGACTACTGTAATAAGTGAATAACTTACAAAAGCCCCAAGGGAGAAAAAACAGAACACTACAAAATAGTGTCTAAGCTGTCTTACGACTTTTGAATAAGTCTTAAGAAGTAAGTAAAACCCACGCTTTTATTATCATATTTTCTTGGCACCAGGACATCTCTTTATGGGCCAAGTTCTCGTTTACCACTCGAGTAAGCCATTATGAGGCACAACTTGGTCAACCCTCCTGGAGTGCTGAAGTCAATGACCTGAGCTTCCTCAGGGACGAGCTGAGTAACTTCACGTGATATGCTTAGGAACGCTTACAACAATATCACCTGCTCACGAAGGGCAGGGCTGGGATCTTTTTTTCTGATAAATATTATTTTAAGTCATATTGCAATAAGGATCTCCATTCACAAATGGTATACTTAGTACCAGGTTTATCACCACTATCTACCAAAACTCCATTGAAACTACAGGAAGGGAATTTAAAAAGATATAAAGCCAAAAGAATCAAGAAACAGGGAGATGAAAGAAAGAAAGAAAAGAAATGGAAATGAGAAGAGAGCAGATGAAATGTCAACAAAATCTTGGAAACTGGGAAGTAGACAGATGAATAATAACCAAAGTACAGAGCAGATAAAACGGAAGTTGAATTGTTACCAGGGAGAAAAGCCAGTACAGGGTAAGATATTTCTCATACAAGGCACCTCTGCCTCTTTTTTTTTTAAGACTTTATTTATTCATGAGAGACTTTATTTATTTATTCATGAGAGAGAGAGCGGAGCAGAGACATAGGCAGAGGGAGAAGCAAGCTCCATGCAGGGAGCCTGATGTGGGACTCCATCCCGGTCTCCAGGATCAGGCCCTGGGCCCGAAGGCAGCGTTAAACCAGAGACACCTGGGCTGCCCACGCCTCTGCCTCTTATCCTTGCCATTGAAAAACACTATAACACCCTGCCTGCCTGCAGATGGGAAGTTGGGAGTAGGGCAAAAAAACTGGAGGATTTATTGAGATCCTACATAAGGAGCAAATAAAATTATAAGGAGTTCAGGATCCTCATGTACAGCCTGTGTGGCTAGGCTAGTACCATTCCCAGTCTGGCAGAAGACCAGTTAACTCTCTGAACCCTGGAGTCCATGGACTTGGACTAGATCCTAGACATAGAGGAGAGCAACGGGAAGGGACTAAACTGAAAGCAAGTAATGACATCCACATCCTCAAAAGTGAGACTTCCAAATCAGCTCCACTCCACCACCAATGTCCATCTGGCTTCTAGAACATGAGAGGCAGACTTAACTCTATATGCAGATGCTGAAGAATGTCTCTCTGGGGAAATCAATCAAATCAAGGGGGCAAAAAAAAGGATATCAATATTCAATACTTGATCACGCAGTAATGAAGTCCATAGGTCAGCAAGGCCTACCATGCACAGGGTTCTCAGCAGATATTTAGGGGCAGTATTGCTGGCTGTAGAGCTCAAAGCCTGGCTCTGGCTGTCCCAGAGATTTGTTCAGCTACTCAGTAGTCTTCCACAAATTCTCTACTGTTTAAATCATCCAGAGGAAATTCTGTCCTCCACAACTAAGAATCATGACCAATACTGTACAATGGAAAATTCAGACATTAACATTATAAAGTTCATTGATACGTCCTCATATACAAGAAGCTCCAAGGCATAATGTTAAACCAAAAAGGAAAAGACACAGAATGATGTGCAGTATTCAAAAATAAATAAAATAATATAAGAAAGGCCCTTGGATTCACTGAAATAAACTAACTTGAAAGGACTCCAAAATATCACCATCTATTGGGAGCCAGAGTGTCATAGTGGAAAGAACAACACTTTAGACCTGTGTTCAAAGTGTACTTTTGCTGATTACCAGCTATTACACCGTTGGCAAATTTCTTATCCTTACCCTCTCTGAAACTCAGTTTAAGCACATGTGAAGTCATGACAGTACCTGGTGCTGTCAGTCTAAGAACTAAAAGAGAACATAGGTAAAGTTCTGGGTAGAGTCTCTGGCCTCTAGTAGGCTTTCACTAAGTGGTACCCCACTTACTACAGATAGTCACCCTTCCTGTCACCACATGGATGGAAAACACTAAGCCCTCTTTGGTTTACATTGTGGGGTGTTTGAGGGAAGTGGAGGAAGGCTGTAATAGACCATGGGACAGCATCAAAGCTGTGTGGATAACTGGCACACAGATAAGGGCTGTGGGACCTTAGCATTATGAAAAAAAGAACATCGGCTGTCATTTCCCCTCCATTTTCTCATCTTCAGGAAGGTCTGGCAAACACTCTATAAAAATGGACAACCAGTGACAGGGGTGGGTGCGGGTGACTAGGGAAATAAAGACTGTCCGGACTTGAGGTTGAGTGATTCAAAGTGCTGCTTAGGATGCAAGGTAACGGCTAAGCCGGGAGACCAGCAACGAGCCAGTGGGTCCGACAGACACCACCAGATGCCCCACAGCCCAGCCACAGAGGTGACACTGCCACATCATGCCAGCTGCTTGAAGTTCTAATTCATAGATAGAATTAGGAGAAAAATTCCTGTGTAATCCAGCCCTTAAGAGTTCATTAGGAAAATGCTTATATTATTAAGTGAAAAAAAAAAGATTAAAATGCAGTGTATGCAGATATATATATATATATATATATATATATATATATATATATATATCCATGTGTCTATGTGCGTGTGGGTACTTCCAGAAATGACTAGAAAGCAATATGTCAAAAGATCAATAATAATTTAAAGTTTAAAGCAAGATCTCAGGGGCACCTGGGTGGCTGTAGGTTGAGCCTCTGCCTTTGGCTCAGGTCATGATCCCAGGGTCCTGGGATGGAGTCCAGCATGAGGCTCCCTGCAGGGAGCCTGCTTCTCCCTTTGCTGGTGTCTCTGCCTCTCTCTGTGTGTCTCTCATGAATAAATAAAATCTTTTTAAAAAATTAAAAATAAAAAAAATAAAGCAAGATCTCAGGAAAATCCAAATCCTGGGGAAAGAATAATCATTCTAAAGAGTAAGAGTTAATAAACAAACCAACCAAAACTCCATAAAATTCACTTCAGTTTTAGCAGGGAAAAAAATAATCCAAGTAATCATCCTAACAACAGTGAAATAAATAACCCTTGGGCTGTCAGTGTTCTTTTTTATCTCATCATTCATGAGGCATGCTGATTTGTGCGCTTTGGTTCTTGGTTGAGATAATGATCTCTAAGATTGTTTCTGGGTGTGTCTGAAGAAGGCAGCAGGGTAGTGAAAGTGGGAACTTCAGAGTCCTACGATTCTTATTTTTCTTTCTTCTTCACACAGAAAGCTGATACTCTGGGTTTAATCTTTTTCTTGTATTGCAAGGCTCAAGAAGAAGAAAACAATGAAAAATCTTGCTGATAAATATCTTGAAATGAATTTGAAGTTAGGTTGTCATTATCTGCTTTTAACTTCCTCCTGGAAAGAGATACTGTTTGTGCTTAAGGATTTTTCACAGCAGCAAATTATGTGCAGCACTGTGAGCTGCCTGTGAAAACAGGAATAATATGTTTAAGTGGTAACATCCTACTAGTTATAATTAAAATAACACCTTTTTTTTTCACCTGTCCAGTTGAGGCCATGGTATTCTGTAACTAGAATGCCTACATAAAATTGCTAATTAGAATGGTACCAAGTCTTAAATACTAGAATAAATAGGAGGTATTTGTTGGCCAAGCCTATGAGTTCTATAGTGCAATTCATTTAATTTTACAGATGAGAGAACAGGCTTATGGAGATTAAATAGCTTGCCCAAAGCCACATGTTGGGAAGTAAAAGGGTCAGAATTACGAACTAGGACGGACTACCTGGGAACTGCTCCTATCCACTGAATGGCATGACCTTTCCAGAGCTGGCTTTTAGAAGTTGTTGACCTAAAAATAAAATGGCTAGCTATTTTACCAGCAAAATGTGTTTTTTTTTTGGGGGGGGGGGAATAGCAGAGGAATTGCAAGCAATTCAGGACATGCAAGCTACAGTGTAAGTCATAGGCAAATCCAGAAAACAGAGGCCAGGACTGCTCCTTAATAGTGGGAAAGGGTGATGGTGCCAGAGTGGCTGTCATACACACAAAAAAATCCACTGGAATAAACTGGGAGTTTAAAATGTAGTGACTTTTCATTGGCTGAGTTGTGACTGTCCTTATTGGCTAAACTCTGATTATGTCTCACTGGTTGAGCTGCTACCAGGCGAGAAGAAAATCTTCCTTCCCCTCTCCCGTAGTAAGAATGCAAAGTATATCTCTTCCTGTTGGGTCTGCCAAGGGCTGCAAGGAGCAGTAGTGTGAGAGCTCCCCCATTCTGGCCTCCCAACTTCATTTTATTTTATTTTATTTTATTTTTTATTTTACTTATTTTATTTTACTTATTTTATTTTATTTTATTTAAAGATTTCATTTATTTATTCATGAGAGACACAAAAGAGAGAGAGAGAGGCAGAGACATAAGCAGAGGGAGAAACAGGCTCCCCGCAGGAATTTCTGACCAGGGGATCACACCTTGATCCAAAGGCAGACATTCAACCTCTGAGCCATCCAGTCATCATCCCCCAACTCCATATTAAATAAAATTTATTTAGTTTTCCAAAGCCAGCTACCCCAAATGGCTTAAGTTGCCCATCATCTTTTCTTCCAACCTCTTGGTTTCCCATTTCCTCCCTCTCCACCTTCACTAGTGCCTGCTACAACTGACAGGGATGGCCAGGGCAAGTCGAGAACTATTGAGAAGTTTATTCTCCTCAGGTCAGATGGATTGAGATCAGAAAATAGATATTTTCTTTAAAGTATGTGTATTTAGAACACAATTTAAAATTAGTTGGGAGGGACATGCTCTCCAAAGTAATACCATAGGGGTGTCTGGCTGGCTCAGTCAATAGGCATGCCATTCTTGACCTTGGGTCATGAGTGCAAGCCCCATGTTGGGCATAGAGCCTATTTAATTAAAAAAAAATAAAAATAAGGTAATACCATAAAAAAATCACTTCTAAGGCAATGAATGATTGCATGTATATGTGTGTATATATATGCATATGCATGTTAATTTGGGCAATTTGGATTTCTTGATATTCAGTTTGGATTGATACATTAAACACACACCCTTACAAAGTACATCCAGAATTAAGTCAGAAAATATAGAATAAAAACAAGAGTAAAGGACCACATTGGATTTATTATGAAGTAGAGAACATTTTGTCTAAAAAGAAAGACTAAGTGGAGAAAAAGCCTCAATGATTACATATTAATAAAAAACAGAAAAAAAAAGTACTTTAAAAGATCTTTATACAAAATGTATAAAGGAATCTGATTAAAATGGTTATTCTGAAAGGGACAAAGTGAATTATTCTATGTAGACAAATAAACCAGAGAGTTATGCTGCATGGTGAATCCACACTGGATGTCCTAGTTCAATCACTTTGGAGTAAGATTGATTGGTTTCTGAAAAGTAGAGATCTTCTGAATTCTAAGAATTCTTATTGTGGAAAACGAGTGAGTAGGTGGTAAGTCAGAGTTTACTAAATCATCTCAACCATTTAACTTGCAAATATTGGTGAAATGTTTTTTGCAAGGATGCCACGTCAATAAGGATGGTTTCATTAAAAGCTTAAATTGATTTATATTTCAAAGTCTTTCCAGATTCTTGCTCATATTTTACAGATCTGCATAATCAAACATAAACACTTGAGACTATCATTACTGAATATTTTATCAATATCTGTGATGAAAAATGAACTGCAAATATATATTCATGTGTTTTGAAAGTTAACAAGCATATTTGCCTTTTAATAACCGATGTTGGGTTTTGCACAGAGCATCTGAGATTATTATAAGCTCCAGAAGGGCAGGGACCATGCCCGTTTTGTTCACAGAGAAGCTGGACATTACAAGAGAGTGAGCTTTTAGCAGTAAACTGCCTGAGTTTCATCCTGCCATTGACACTTTCTGGGAATGTGATGCTGGAGAATTATTCAACCTCCCTTTGCATATCCAGATCGGTGATTTTACAGATCAGCCATCCATAAAATGGGTGATAATTATTAAAGTATCTATCCATAAAGAGTGCTGTGAGGGTAGGATGACACATGTAAAGCTTTTGAAGCGGTGGATGGGCACAAATGAAGATCAGCTACCATACCTCACAGCTGTATCCCCAGCCAGGCTCAAAGCAAATCCTTATTGGCTGAATCAATAAATGACAAAGAATCAATTCCTTTTTCTCTTCTTTTGGATTTGTTAACAGATATTAACTTTATGGCAATTTCATGGTGTTGACATACATTGGTTCTTTTTACTGTTAATATGTATAAAGATATTATATCTAGCAGAAGTAAAGAAGCCTAACTAAGGTAGGAAAACCACAAATCAACATATATTCTATCTCAATTGCAATCATGTTTGTTTCTGATTGGACATCTTTAATGGTTTTATAGATAAGAAAAGGGGCCTGGGGATCCCTGGGTGGCGCAGAGGTTTGGCGCCTGCCTTTGGCCCAGGGCGCGATCCTGGAGACCCGGGATCGAATCCCACATCGGACTTCCGGTGCATGGAGCCTGCTTCTCCCTCTGCCTGTGTCTCTGCCTCCCTCTCTCTCTCTCTCTCTATCATAAATAAATAAAAATTAAAAAAAATAAAAAAAAAAAAGAAAAGGGGCCTGGAGTTGGTAGAGTACTATAGAAAGTGAGAAAGTGAATAACCTAGTAAACAATTACCTAACCTCTAAGACTTAAGCCAGGTATTTAAAAGTAAACAGGAGAGGTTTTGGCGGGACTTTTGAGTAGCCATTTACTTAGTTTAAATAAACTTGAAAACCACAGAATTAACTCTAATTTTTAATGGTATAGATTTAGCCAGTGAATGTTCAAATTCAGTGTGAACCCACGTAGCCATGAGACACCCAGACTGAACTTATAGCACAAATAAAATTCAATTTAGCTACATGTCATGCTCCATTCCTTGGGGAATGTGGGCGTCCTGTTTCCTGTTGTCCACAGCATCTGAGTACTCAGGAAGTATGGTTTATAAATATCTCCAAGTATGTTCAAATGGAACTGAATCTCAGAGGCAACATTTTGTACCATTTCTCATTTTGTGCAATGAGTTGCTGGGTTAAATTAATTTGAATTGCCAAGTCAGAATAAAAGATGACCTGAACTCATAGTCTTGTCAGGTTGCCAGATCAAATACAGGATGCCTAGTAAAATTTCAATTTCAGATCAACAGTGAATATTGACTTTTAGTGTAAGTATGTTTCAAATACTGCATGGGACATATTTACACTAAAAAGAAAAAAATTGTTGTCTGTCTGAAATTCAAATTCCACTGGGCATCCTGCATTTTTATTTGCTAAATCTGGGGAGAGGAGGGAAGAATACTAGCCTAAGAGGGAGTAGAAAATATTTAATAGTTGTCTTGGTTTCTATCAGAAAGAAAAGAAATGGAGAAGGAAAAGAGAAAATAATACCTTCACGATTAACATTTTTGTCACATTAGGGTGGTCAGCTATTTTCTACTTGTAACTAAACCTGTTCAACTGGGACTATTGGACCCTCAGAAATGTCAAGTTCTCTCTGGTGGTTGAGAAGGAGAAAAGGGTCAAAAGGAGGCAAGAGACCATGAAATGAATAAGACATGATTTTTTCAGAGGCTGAGCTTGCAAGGTAGATGCAGCACAGGTAGAAGTACAAGAGCCACCTGACAGAGGTTAAGGCAGTGGCTTTCAAACTTTAGTTTCATGAGATATACTTAATTGCTAACATGGAATAATGGCTCCCTCCCCCACACTTTAATTTAATATATATATATATATTTTTTTTTAAACCCCAGAACAGACTTAATAGCGTTCAAATCCCAACCCCACTATCTAACAACTAAGGTGAGTTATGAACACTTCTCAATAACTTATTTGGGACTAGAAGGTCTGACAAGTGTGTGAATATTCATTAAGTATATAAAAGGCACATCACTGAGCTTGGTACACAATAAGGATTATATAATTGTATAGAAACTCTGGATTCTCAAATGCATTCTCCAGAGTAGAGCTTAAGGGTCTGGATTCTAAGGTTCTGGAATCAAATCTGGATTTGATTACCAATTATGGGACTCTCAATAAATTATTTAACTTTCATACGTCAGTTTCCTCATCATCAAGGAGAGGTATAATGTAACAATACTTTGATCATATGGTTACTGAGAATTTTAACTGAAATAAATGCATGTCATTATTTTTTTATTTTATACTAATTCCAGTATAGTTAACACACAATGTTAGTTTCAGGTGTACAACATAGAGATTTAACACTTTCATACAAAACCCGATGCTCATCACAGCAAGTGCACTCCTTAATCCCCATCATCTATTTCACCCATCCCCCACACACCTTCCTTCTGATAGCCATCACTTTGTTCTCTATGGTTAAGAGTGTTTTGTCTCTCTTTTTTCCTTTGTTTTGTTTCTCAAATTACACATATTAAAAGTTTATAAATGCTGGCTATTACTGTTCTTGTTGAATAAAAACATTCACTTCATTGGCATCCACAACAGTTTAACATTTTGATTCTGTTCTTATGTCTTCATCTTTGCTTGTCGCTGCCTTATATTCTTGCCTTTTCCCTGCCAATATGAGTGAGCCTTTTGCACACTCACTCTCTCCTCCAGCCCCCATCTCCATGCTGACAACTCGTAAGTCTTTTACCTTCAATCTTTGTTCTCCCACTTATACCACAGTCTCATCAACTCCCACAACCTCAGTGTTGTTACTTCAGAGTATTACTACCATCTCAAAACATGCATGTCCAAATAAAATTCTCAGCTCCCACCCACTGCTAATTTTCTTGGGATTACAGAAGTAGCAGTTTCTTTCAATTTCCCTGCTTTTTTGGCAAACATGGTCATTCTCTAGTGATCTCAAAGATCTTGGAGTCACCTTTGACATGTCCATTTCTATCCTCCTTCATGCCCATTCAATCACCAAAGCACTAGACCACCTACCAAATACCAGGAAAAGAGAAATCAAAATCCCTGATAAAAATAAAACTGGATGATGCAGAGGTAGAGATGCGCTAGGGAAAGGCTAAGGAGACCACTGCAGGGAAAAGTAGCCAGAAATGAACCTCAAGAGAAATCACAAGTTTTCTGACAAGCTCTTCAGTTAAGAGTAGGACCTAGATTGGATCCTGGCTCTACCATTGTGATGGCTAACTATGTGTCAACTTTAGTGAGTAAAGAGGTGCTGAGATAACTGGGAAAACATTATTTCCAGGTGTGTCTGTAAGGGTACTCTCAGAAGAGATCAGCATTTGAATCTACAGACTGAGTAAAAACCACATTCTCCAATGGATAGGCATTGAATCCTTTGAGGGCTGACAGAAAAAAAACTTGGTGGAAAGTGAATTTGTTCTCTTGCTTGAACTAGGATATTCATCTTCTCCTGCTCTTGGACATTGGTACCCTTGGTTCTTGGGCCTTCAGATTTGGATGCGGATTACACCTTAGGTCCCTTGCTTTTGGGTTTTCAGACTTAGATTGAGACTTACACCATTGGCTCCCCTGACTCTCAGGCTTCTGGGTTTGAACTGGAACTGTACCACCAGGCATCTCTAGGCCTCTGGCTTTCAGACAGCAGATACTAGGACCTTTTGCCTCTACAATCCCATGAGCCAGTCATTTATAATAAATCTCTTTCTAGAGATATATATCTTATTGGTTTTATTTATTTACTATTAAATTTTGCTTCACAATCATATTTTCCATTTTTTGAGAGCTCTTTCTTATTGTTTTTCCCTTTTTCACAAAAGCTGTGATACATGCCTTCTGAGAAATATATATATTTCTCAGATATATTTGGTCTTCACCCACATTTCTAGAGCCATAAAGGTGACATGGATGTCTTGTTACTAATGAAGGTGATTTTGGATTCCACAGAAGGCTGGGGGCTAGTTGCCAGGAGGACCAACCATATCATTAGAAGTTTGGACTTATCAGCTTCACCCCCTGAGCTGTAGGGAGGGAGAGGAGCTGGAGGTAGAATCAGCCAATGGCCAATGACTTAGTAAATCTTGACTGTGTAACAAAACCTCCATGAAAACCTACAAGGACTGGCTTCAGGGAGCTTCTAGGATGGTAAACAGGTGGAGATGCAAGGAGAATGGCATGCCTGAAGGGGACATGGAAGTGCTGCACACTTCTCCCATATCTCACCCTATGTATCTCTTCATCTGGTTGTTGATTGATTGGTATCCTTTATCATATCCTTTAGTAAATTGGTAAACATCAAGTGTTTCCCTGAGTTCTGTGAGTCATTCTAGCAAATTAAAAGAACTGAAGGAGGAGATTCTGGGAACCTCTGATTTATAGCCAATTGGTCAGAAGTACAGGTTATAACCTGGACTTGCAACTGGCATCTGAAATCCAAGGAGAAGACTGTTGGAACCCCCAATCTGTAGCAGACTGATCAGAAGCACAGGTAACAGCTTGAGACTGGTGTCTGAAGTGGGGGGTTAGGGGCAATCTTTTTGGACCGAGCCCTTAACCTGAGGAATTAGTACTATCTCTGGGTAGACTGTAATCGAATTCTCCGACATCCTGTTGGTGTTTGAGAACTGCTTGGTGTGGGGGAATGGGGGGGGTCCCTCGACATTGGAATTGGGTCCAGGAACCCAAAGAGTTTGTACCTGTAAAATAGCACTCCATTCTTATTTCAAAAGTCTCTTCTAGTTTCGAAATTACCTTTGCCAAGGGTAATTGTTACTGCTTAGATATCTATATCTTTATTTTGTAGCCTACTTTCTTTAAATGTCTGGTGCCTTTTTTCACTTTCGTATTAAAGTAAAGCTGGAAATATCACATCATGATACTGCCTGTGGGTGGGGTTGGTCAAATAAGGGAAGTTGCTTTGAGAACTGGATAAGATGCAGGTGGTGGAGAGATTTTTTTCCCCCTCTTGGACTGGTCCATTATCTTTAGGAAAATAAGTCTTTGATATTTGCCAAGCAATACGTGTACAAGAATGAGGTGGAGGCATAATGCGGTGAAGTTAATTCTTTAATACACTGGTTTCCAATGCCCATTTCCAATCGCATTCCCCATTCTGATAGTTGGCATATTATTTTTTTTAAAGATTTTATTTATTTATTTATGAGAGACACAGAGAGAGGGAGAGGCAGAGACACAGGCGGAGGGAGAAGCAGGCTCCCTGAAGGAAGCCCGATGCAGGACTCGATCCCAGGACTCCAGGATCACAACCTGAGCTAAAGGCAGATGCTTTAACCACTGAGCCACCCAGGTGTCCCATAGTTGGCATATTATTAAATAATATGCTCCAAGGCATATTATTAAATTAAAAAATATGTTACAGAATATTATGTAGCACATATATGTATATGACATATAATGTATAATGTAGTGTGTATATATAATGTATATATCTCTATATATTTGTGTGTTTGTATATGTATATATGTATATGAATATATATAAATATACATATATATGTGTGTATATATGTGTGTGTGTGTGTGTATATATATACATATATATATATATTAGCAAGGAAATCCAGCAAACAGTTAAACAATGGTTATTTCCCAGAAAAGTAGTATATTTTCAGGAAGAAGGAAAGAGGACTACATGTTATTATATACTCTAGATAATACAGATTGTTTAACTTTTAGCTTTGAGTATATACTCATGTATCATTTGTAATTGGATGTGTGCGTACACAGATAATAAAAAACAAATCTACATATTGGGATTTCAGTTGGTTCTTATATCTGAATCTCATAAAGTACCTAGCATAGTGCACTGACATTGTAGGTACATAATAAATATTTGTTACATCCATGTAAAGAAAACAGATATGCATTATTATGGCTGCTAAAGTATAATTTCCAAAAATCATGAATCATAAATCTCATGAAAATATGAAATGAACACATGTAAAAGATTTTAATGCATTAATTAATGAGGGAGCCAGAAAGATATTAAAATCAAATGGTATTTTGACTTAAAATGACTTATATTGTCTATCAGACAAAATTCACTTATGTTGTCATGAACAAGAACCATGTCCATGATCATTAGTTTTCCACAAATCAACTTTCATCCCTACAGAGTTATAAAATAGCCTCAGTGATCAACTATAATTGCTATAGACTGAATGTTTGTGCCCCCCACCAAAATCATATGTTGAAACTATATCCTCTAATGTGATGGTTTTAGAAGGTGGGCCCTTTGGAAGCTAATAAGGATTAGATGAGGCCAGGAGGATAGAGTCCTCCTGAGTAGGATTGGTGACTTATAAGAGTCATTAGATAGTTTGTTCCTCTCTCTGCTCTCTGCCAACTGAGGATTTGAGAAGCCAGCAGTCTGCAACCTGAGAGAGTTCCCTTAAAAGAACTCAACCAAGTCGACAACTTGATCTTAGACATCCAACCTCCAGAACTGTGAGAAATAAATTTCTATTGTATATGGGCCACCCAGTCTGTGCTATTTTTGTTATAGCAGCCTGAGATGACTAAGACAACAAAGGTGCATTCCGCTATAGTACCAGATAACCCCCAGTGGACCTGCTAGGCAATGGCTAACATCCACTGCAAGGATCTTTTTTGCTTCTTTCCAAAACATTGCTAATTTTTCCTGACACCATTATGTTAACAATCATCTGTTGTCTTGATGTTTTGGAACACTTATGAATCTCTTTTCTGTTGATGATTCCATAGTTCTGAATAATTTCTTTAATCCATATATATGCAAATTGATACTGTTCATGCATTCTCTCTCTCTCTCTCTCTCTCTCTCTCTTTTAAAAAGATTTTATTAATTTATTCATGGGAGACACAGAGAGGCAGAGGGAGAAGCAGGCTCCCTGCAGGGAGCCCGATGTGGGACTTGATCCCAGGACCCTGGGACCACACCCTAAACCAAAGGCAGATGCTCAACCACTGAGCCACCCAGTTGCCCCAGGGAGCCTGCTTCTGTTTCTGCCTCTCTCTGTGTCTCTCATTAATAAATAAATAAAATATTTTTAAAAAAACCAACACTAATATTCATTGATCAAGATATCAATTATTGTTGTTAAGGGGATGGATGAGATTAATCTTTGTAATTTGGGATATTAATATTAATTTAGGAGCCAATAAAATATCTTAAAATATGATAAAAGTATTTTTAGTAAATCAAACTTTAAGAGGGGCAACAGACATTAGATATTACCAGAGATATATCTAACATTAGAAGTCTTTTTTCAGATGCAGGAATAAAATAGATTAACTAATGAAATAAATTTTTAAATGGGCTTGCTAATGATATTTTCCAAGCCAAAAATTAGTCTAGCAAAAAGTGTATTTGTTTGTTTTATTTTGGGTTTTGTTGTTGCTTGCTATGAGAATATATAAATGTGGAAAAGTTTTTCAAGTTTTTGAAAACTTAATAATATTATAGTTATATATTAAACAAATATCCTTACTGAAAAGAAAAAAGATGTATGTAATTAGGACCCATCTGGAAAATCCCAGATATGTGATCTTCCTAACCAACCAATGCCAATCTTTAAAGTGCTATATGCTTCGCTGACTCAATTAAACCATCATTTTTAAAATGCACCATTATTTCATGTTCTGCTAAGACAAATAAAATAGCCAATTCAAATAAGACACAATGTTTTCTTACTGCATCAACTGTAAGACACAGTTGGTTTGTATGATTTTAGAGAGGTTGAAATGTAAATAAAAAGGGAGTCCTAGGGGCACCTGGGTGGTGCAGTGGGTTGGGAGTCTGCCTTCGGCTCAGGTCATGATCCTAGGATCCTGGGTTTGAGCCCCACGTGGGGCTCCTTGCTCAGTGGGGAGGCTGCTTCTCCCTTTCTCTCTGCAGATCCTCCTGCTTGTGCAATCTCTCTTTCTCTTTCTCTCTTTCTCTGGCATAAATAAATAAATAAAAATTTTTTAAAAGGGGGAGTCTTAGAAGAAATATGGCATTTGTTATGTCTTCCAACAGACATGAATTATAGCTTTTATTTCTCTGCTCAGTAAGGATTTTTTTTTTTTACAAAAAGTTCTTATGGCTATTATTGATTGGATCTTTTCAAATTATTTTTCCCTTTTTCTATTGAAATATAATTAATATACAGTATTATATTAGTTTGAGGTGTGTAACATAACGATTCAACAATTCTCTGCATTACTCAGTGCTCACCACAATAAGTGTGGTTATTCTCTGTCACCAAACATTATTACAATCTATGGACAATATTCCCTATGCTGTACTTTTCATTTCCATATCTTATGTATTTTACAACCAGAAGTTTGTACCTTTTTATCCCCTTCACCTATTTCACACACAGCCCCACCCACCTCCTCTCTGGCAACCACCAGTTTGTTCTCTGTATTCAAGAGTCTGGATTTTTGTTTGTTCCTCTCTTGGTTTCTTTGTTCATTATTATTACATCTTATAAAGAAATGAATCCCGTTGTTCAAAGTATAAGTAAATAAAAGTTTGTGAAGAAAAACCTAAGTGAGAAAGAGACAGCTGTGGCAACTGTGGCACCCAGTGGCTGCTGCCCTCATGGAAATGGTTCAAGCTATGGTGGCTTGTCCCAATGGGTCCAGTAGTTGGGACCTCATTTGGCTGGTATGGCGTATGGCTTGGACTCTAGACCTGGCTGCTGCTTAGCATCTTTTGTTTCTACCAGTTTTCTATATGGGTTCTTCAGCTTTCGCAACAGTTCTGTGAGCTTCTTTCAGTAAATTCCTTGTCTGCCTACATCAGCCTGATTTACAACTAAGAACCTTGACTGGTATTTCTGGATTTCAGCAATTTGTTGACAGAGACCACTGATATAATTAGGAACAAATCCGTAATTCAGCCCCTCTAAGGACAGTTAACCAATCTCTTCCACTTCTCTAAACGACCACCTCCAAAAGAGATATAAACCCAGCCAGATTCAGCATTAACAGAATAGTTGAACTACGCAGTATCAAAAGGACCCCTAGATCTATTCTTTTAGTACATAACTCAAAAAGTTACAGAGGGAATATACTGCCTATTTTATAAGAGAATTAAATCACCAAAATAAAATTTGCTGAGAGTTATTCTGATTCATTGGAGAAGCTAGAAAAAGAAGGAACTTGCGAGTTACCACACCATATACAAGCTACACGGCAGGAACGGATTCCAGTTAATGATAGGGACTGCCAATTTCATTAGTTTTACTACCACTGAAGGGTATAGCAAAAATTAATTAATTTGATAAGCTGATGATTCCTGTGCACTTATTTGCAAAGTTGCCCTACTCTGTTTTATAATTTCTATCCACCTTACCAAAACAATGTTGGCGTATCCTTTCTGCTTCAAAGTATTCTGGGGGAGTTGAGGCTTCAGTGAGTTTAGAAGTTGAACATTGTTCTTGAGAAATGCAACTTTTAGTAACACAAATGGTAATCACAGATAACACTCGTGTAGTGCTTCACCATGGGCAGGGACAGTTCTAAGTATTTTTTATATACTAACCAGTGTCATCTTCGTAAGAATTCTAGGAGGAAAATATTATTACCCTTATTCTTATTTTAGACACAAGGACACTGAGGCACAAGGGGGTTAAGTTACTTGACTGATAGCACAGGCCAGTATGTGGCAGACCTGGGATTTGAACTCAGGTAGACTCCCAAGGTCCTGTGTTTAGTTGTTAGAATAAGTTGTCCCCTCGTAGAAATTATTTGTTTCTGCTATGACCTATTTGCAGTACAGAGTGGGCGCAACAGAATTTGAACTATAAAAACCCAAACCCGGGCAGTTTACATACGGAACCTCAGATGTTTTTACCTTGTAAAGTGGGAATAACAATAATTGTCCTGCCTACCTCACTGGTTGTTGAATAGAATAAATAATGTATATAAAAGTGCTTTGTGAAGTGCTACATGAAGAGTTATTACTTAAATTTTGAATGGTCATGTCAGTAAGCATACGGCTCCAGCCGTATGTGATGTTTCACAAACTAAACTGGGTTACAGCTGGAAGATGGCAGAGCTATGCCTGGACCCCATGGCTGCCCTGTGCTTCTAACTACACCACTACCCTCATTCCTCTGATTCTTGGTAGTACCTCATGAATTTCCTGTGTCATTTCATTAAAAATAAGAACATAAACAGAAATTATCCTTCAAGAATTTCCCACAAAATGGTTCTCTGGTAGGCCTATATCAGAAATTTCTACTACTAACTTACAAACCGACAGGGGGCAACAGAAAAAGATAGGTCAGGTGAGGAGAGCTATAACATTGGTGTTCAAGCAACCGGAAATGACTCTTGCCTGAGGAAGATTTCTTCCTCCCCCAGCAAGCTGGGACATTCCAGTCAGGGGCCTTTGAGGCTCTGACGTGGAAAGCAGCTCAAATCCCACACAGGAGGAGAATGTTTATCAGTCTGGGAACATTCTCAGGGAAGACAGTGATAACAGGTCTCCCCACTTCATCCAGTTACCACTCCAAGCAAGGTCTGTCCATCTTTGGGTAAAATCAAACTAAAATAAAAACCATATAAATAATAATGTTAGTATTCTCCCTCTTTCCCTTCTAGCAAATCCCTTGCTGAGGGTTATAAATCATCCCGATATCACTAAAGTAGAGAATCTATAAACCAACCAAGAAGTATTGGCAAAGTGTCTCCTGTGTAATTAGTCCATGCATGCACTTGTGGTTCACATGATGCCCTTTAGCAGATTAAACTCTCATAAAACTAACAGGTGAGGACTTCGAAACCATTATATGCCAGATTTTGTGTCACTGTACATAAGTATAAGAAACGTCAAGAAGTAAGCTCCTCGAATGAAGAAAAATGAAAGATAAAAATGAAAAAGCACACCTGAAACTAATGTAACATTGTATCCAAAAAAAAAAAAAAAGTAAAAAAAAAAAGACACCAAGAAAGTCTGAGAACACAGAACTCAGGAAGGCCATTTGTGGCTGACTATATATCATAATATATCTGAAGTAAAATGTGCAAGTCATTACTAGAACCCCCTTTTAATACATACTAAAGTCAATCTTTCTCTTTTCATATAACTGAAGAATGACAAGTGAGCACCTACCTTTTTTTTAATTTTTATTTATTTATGATAGAGAGAGAGAGAGAGGCAGAGACACAGGCAGAGGGAGAAGCAGGCTCCATGCACCAGGAGCCCAACGTGGGATTCGAACCCGGGTCTCCAGGATCGTGCCCTGGGCCAAAGGCAGGCGCTAAACCGCTGCGCCACCCAGGGATCCCGAGCACCAACCTTAATCCAAAAGAGATCTTTCCATTGCAAAAGCACAAATACCCTATATCTTTCCTGACTATGCTGCACTCATTCATTTCTTCATTCACTTCTTCAACAAACGTATTCACTAGAAGGGAGTAGGGGCCAGCACTATGGCAACAGCTTGGCCTACGAAGATGAATTTTTTTTTTTTTTTTTACGAAGATGAATTAATTATGGTTCTTGCTGCCTGGACTCAGTATGATCACTCGACAAGTGGCAATAATTATAATGAAGAAGACAAAGAAATTACTATCTCAGCTGAAATTCAGGAAGTAGGCAGAGCTTAAGGAAAGGTGAGGTAAAGTAGTAAACCAGTCTATTTTGGTGGTCTCTGAATAGGTCTCACTTTTCCTAGGTCAGGGAGTATCATTTCTTTTTCCATGCACTTTTGTCCTTTATTGTTCCCTCCTGCTACTTCTCTCACCCTTTTTTCCTCCTGCAGCAAAAGGAGAAGAAAGCCAAAGGAGCTATTTGGTTGACTAGGGAAAAGAGAAGGAGGAAACCTTACAGGTATTTTGCTATGGTAGGTCCCCCTTTCTTGAGGCATGGGGGAAAGGAAGGACTGGGTTCTGAAAAAGTGAGATTTTAGTTACAGAATCATGTGTGAGCTGGAAGGGACCATAGGGGCCATCCTCCTCAGTATCCATGTTATAGCTGGGGACATTGAGGCTTAATGACTAATTTAAGCCAATGAGCGACATCAATGAGACTGGAACTCAGGCTTCTTAATTTCCATGAAGGCCAGAATGGACCAGTGGAGAACTTCTTAGGCCCCTTTTCACTGAGTTGGGTGAAGGAGCCAGGGATGGAAACTTCACTACTGCCTTCAGTAGCCTTTTCAACCTTATGTTCTTGACAAGTGGGTAGTCCTTCATTTCTGGGCCTTCAAAGAAATGGAGGACAATTGATTAATCTAGTCACCCCCTAGCATTCTGTTCCTTTAAGAAAACCTCACTATGACCATCTCTCAAAGGACTTTTTTCATATCTTTTATCATTTTTGTTATGCTTCCCATAAATCTAATTTCCCCACATCCTTTTGAAAATGTGATGACCTGGGTCGCCCGGGGGGGCTCAGCGGTTGAGCGTCTGCCGTGGGCTCAGGGTGTGATCCCCGATTCCCTGGATGGAGCCCCACATCGGGCCCCTTGCATGGGGTCTGCTTCTCTTCCTTCTGTCTGTGCTTCTCTTTCTCTGGCTCTCATGAATAAATAAATAAAATCTTAAAAAAAAAAAAAAAAAAAAAGCAAATGTGATGACCCAATCTGAACCTAGAGCTTTAAAGATTTGTTTGGTGAAATAAAATGGTGTGCTTGTGCTCTGGTCTTTAATGCAACCTACTCTGACTTTTTGGTTTCATTGTTACTAAATTTTCTGAACAATGTGTTAGTAATGACCTTACTGATTTTCAACGTGTTAGTAACGACCTTGAGAAATCTGTATTGTTGATTTGTCTTAAGGGTGTCTTCCTGAACATTGTTCCATTTGTGTGACGGCCTGTCTCCCCACACTTCTCCCTCCCCTGTCAGTAATGACCAGGTGGTGGATACACGTCAGGAAAACTAATCACCTTGTAACAGGATTTGGAATGGAATTAATGCGGATCTTGTGCCCTTCCTGTTCCAACTTTAGCAGCCCAAGGTCCCCGACTGCTCAGAGATTAGCTGGTTGGCAAATGCACCCCGAGTCATTTTGGGGTCTGGGTTCTCTCTTTGGACCGTAGGCAGTGAACGCTGTGAGATCCAATACTCGAGTTTCTAGGAGACAGAGCTTGGGTTTGTCACTGAAACTGGCCAGTGCACTCCAGGACGCCCCGTGCGGGTAAATGCATCTCGTGGCATCTATTTTCAAGGTGATGACACTGGGTTCAAATGCCGCGAAGTCAACGCGTTCATCCAGCCGGACAAGTTTCTGCTCCTGGACGCCTCTGAGGCTCCGCCACGCCGCGGTGCAGCAGGGGGTGCGGCCGCGGAGTCCGGGCGGGGGGGGGGGCGGGGTGCCGGCAGCAGTTCCCAGGCGGGCGGGCGGGCAGGCAGGCAGGCAGGCGTCTCGGGGAGCTCCTCCAGCCCCTCGGTTGCTCGCGGACGAGCCTGCAAGTTCTTAACTTCTCGGCTAAGCCCGGGGCCCGTCCCGCCGCCACCTCCCGGTTCCCCCCGCCCTCTCTCCAGCGGGCGCGGCTCCCACCTGGCTGCGGGCGGGGGGGGGGGGCGCGGGGGCCGTGACGTCAGCGCCCCGCGAGGGAGGCGGGGCTGTGGGGACCGCAGTGCAGCGCAGAGGGGCGGGCCGGGGCGGGCCGGGGCGGGGCCTGCGGCGCGTGACCCGGCTGCGGGAGGCAGGAGCCCGCGGAGGTGTAGGGGCGGGAGGCGGGAGGCGGGGCCGGCGGGGCCGGCGGGGCCGGGGGGCCGGGGGGGCCGGCGGGGCCGGGGCCGGGGCGGCGGGCGCCAGGTGAGGCGCTGGAGCGGCGGCGCTTCCTCCTTCGCTCCCCGCCCCTTCTTCTCCTCCCACCTGGGCCTCTGCGAGGAGCGCGCACCTGGCAACCGGCGGCCGAGCCCCGCGGCGTGCCCGCCTTCTCCGCTCGGGCCGGGTGCCCCGAGCCGCCCGGGCCCTGGCGCTCGCCCCCCGCCCCCCGCCCCCCGCCGCTCCGCCGGCGCCGCGCTCGCTGGGGGCGGCCTCGAGCGCTCGCTCGTTGATGCCGTTTTGGGGGTGACCCGGCGCGGCGGCGGCGGCGGCGGCGGCGGCGCCTGCCTGCTGGGGGCGTGTGAGCGGCCGCGGCTCTGCCGACGTCGGGGCGCGGCTGCCGGGTGGCGGGTGCGGAGCAGCAGCTCGGGTTTCGGGGCGCTGGCGGAGGCCGCCGCGGCCGCGCGGGGCATGTTGGAGCTGAGGCACCGCGGAGGCTGCCCGGGCCCCGGGGGAGCGGGGCCGCCGCCCCCCCGCGAGGGAGAGGCGGCCGGCGGCGACCACGAAACCGAGAGCACCAGCGACAAAGTAAGTGGAGCCGCGGGGGGCGCGCACCTGCGCCCTGCGCCCTGCGCCCTGCGCCCTGGCCGGGTCCTGGTTTGGGCCGGGACGCGCGGGAGCAAGGCTGGGGCCCGCCGCGCCGTCCTCCGGCCTGGCGCTGCTTCCTCCTCGCCCAGGTGGGGCTGGGAACCGGGCACCAGAGACGGGGCTTTGCCCGGGAGGACCACGGCCGCCGCCCGGCGTAGCTGGAGGATTCGCCTGCACCGCGGCTCGGCTCCTTGCCCTGCGGCTGCCCCTCCCCGGCGTCCGAGGCCGAGGCTAGACGCGGGATGGAACCTGCCACCCGGGTAGCTGCCGCCTAGCACGTCGTCGCCGCAGAGAAATAAAGTTGGGGAGGGCTCGAGTCAAGACGTGCGCCTTCGTTCCTAACCTGTCGTCGGATCCCGACGCTGGAAGCGTCGCTGATGGCGCTCCCCCCTCGTTTCCTCTGCCCTTTCTCTGAATGATAGATTTTGGCGGGGGGAGGGGGCGGGGGGGGGGACGCGGGGGAGGGTCGGGAGTATCATGCACGTGACACAGTTGTAATCCTCCAGCTTCTTTGGAGGCAGCTCTTCCATCTGTAGTGGACTTCCTTTGACCTGATATGCTAGTTCATGAAGACTTTTTTTTTTTTAATTTTTATTTATTTATGATAGTCACAGAGAGAGAGGCAGAGAGAGAAGCAGGCCCCATGCACCGGGAGCCCGACGTGGGACTCGACCCCGGGTCTCCAGGATCGCGCCCTGGGCCAAAGGCAGGCGCCAAACCGCTGCGCCACCCAGGGATCCCCTTCATGAAGACTTTGAACTCCCATTCTATTAAAGGGTAGAAAAAGAGTCAGGGTTCAGCTTATTCCACAATAGAGTGGTCCAAGTAGGAATTTTGGGAAAACAAAGCACTTTTATGATCTTTTAAACTAGATGGAAATTGATCTTTTAAACTAGATGGAAACTAGATTGTTTCATAAAATCTGTTTATGCAGCTCCATTGTATTTTAGAAGCCCGAAGCTCTTAAACTATTCCTAGAAGCGTTCTTTTCTAGAGCAGATACTGCCGTTTGAATTGTTTGAATTACAGAAGTGAAGTGGATTGCCCAAGGTCAAGTCAGTGGCCTTTTGGAAGTAGAATGTATTTCCTGATACCCTTTCTTCCGGTTTGTACTGTTGTTGAGCCTCACTGGCAGTTCTGATGTGGGGAGGGTTCCACCTGCAACTTGATGTTGATGAACTTGATGTACCCAAGTTATAAAGCCCTGGTAGGAACATGACGGGGTATCATGAAATAATCGATTTAACAGTGATTTCAGGAATGAGACTTTAGAATCAGTGGGATGACAGATCCTTTTATTTTTTACTCTTGATAACAGGAGGAATAAGATGAGGATCTATGATAGAACATATGTGTCGAGGAATTACACAAAATATATAATAGTTTCCAGTTACTGAAGATTGGTGTTACAAAGCTAGAAACAGTGAGCTGAGAATAGTCTTTGTGAAGACTGCCTTGGAAACTAGACCAAAAATAGAATTAATTAGGTTGGGATTTGTTTTGTTTTAGCACTGGTATAGTTCAGAATCAAGGAAATACCGGCTTCCCCATGTTGACTTACTTAACCGGCAGAAGCTAACAAGCTTTTAATCGGAGAAAACATGTTCAGGAAGTCATGCATAAAATAACTTTTGAATTAATTTAGTTTCTTAACACCCTAATGTATTTAAAAATGGAAACTACTGTGGTTTGATTTAACTCATTAGAACTGTTGTCTCTCAGAACATAAAGACTTCTAACTCTGGGAAATGAACTAGGGGTGGTGGAAGGGGAGGAGGGCGGGGGGTGGGGGTGAATGGGTGACGGGCACGGAGGGGGACACTTGACGGGATGAGCACTGGGTGTTATTCTGTATGTTGGTAAATTGAACACCAATAAAAATTAATTTATAAAAAAAAAAAAAGAACTGTTGTCTCTAGCTATCTGTGAATGGGTTACCTCACTGTGTATTTATTTATAAATACGGTGCTATTGGTTTTCATTAATACATACCCAGCTGGATTTTGTCTTCTGAGAGTAGATGTTGCCATCTATTAAGATTCCTTAGACAACAGTGAGCATTTTCAAACTGAAATATTGCTGCACTTTTAGAGTTTATCACAAGGAACCCTTGACTGGGCAAGCTCTGAGACATTGAACTCTATCCCCTAATCTGTCCTTTCTTATCAGGGTGTATATTTGAATGCACCTGTATTTCCAGGTCAAGGGCTGTTTTAAAATCAGTTTGCACATCAGAGGCTAGTTAATATTTGGTCCATTTAAACTGTTTAAGTCCCCTCTCCGTTCAAGTCGAAGTGAAGGCAGAACTCTTGGGGAATTAATGAAGTAGAGGAGGTGCATTATATTCTGCTGTTCTAGTACACTCCCATACCGTTTTGTAATCTTTTTATAGTAGTGTTGGTAACTTGACATTCTCATTGTTCGGGACCTGGAGACATGCTGGGAGAAGGCTCTGTGCTTCAGAGAATGAGCAAGTGAAAAAGTGTGTCTTACTGCAGGGTAGTGTTCCCAATTGTTAAATGCTGGAGTAATACTTGAAAGATGACAAGACCATCTCCTCAAGGAAACTCCCAGGAGACAGATGAGTTAGATATATGAAAAGTCTCAACAAGGCTCATTGTTAGCATAGGGGGTCTTCTTGGACTCTATATTGGAGACACATGTAAAGCTTTAAAGAGGAGGTGAGGGTTGAGCTTGGAATGAAAAGATGCCTGAGGACTCATCAGGTGTGCAAGAGTTGGGGCAGGGTGTTCTAGGCAAAGGGTGTGAGGAACTGTTTCTTGAGTCAGCATTCAAAGCATAGGGAACTGAAATTTGTTTGATAATCCTGGAGCATAAACTGTGTATATTTGGGAGGTGAAGTTGGGAGTTTGAGAGTCTTGTGAAGGAGGTTAGGCTTTATTTTGTGGACCCTGGGAAGTCACTGAAATGTTTTTGCAGAGACATTAGCCTGTCACTCTAGCAGCAGTCTGGAGAAAATGTTGGAAGCTGGAGACACCTGCTCAAAGCAACCAGATAGGAGCTTATTGCAAATGTATTAGATATGACATGATGAGAGCTTGTAGTGGGTCTGGTAGGGACAGGGAAATAAGAGTTGAGAGAGAATGTATATTTTAGATGATGGTTATGGGACCTAGACTAGAGTGATCACAGTAAGAGTTATACAGTAAGAGCCTGCTGGCAGATGTACTTTGATCTATAATTTAAGAGATTTTAAGGGAAGAAGCAGAAATTTCAGGGTAATTTTGCAGGTTGAGGGTAAGCATGAGTGAATTGGGTTGGGCAGGGTTTGTCGTTCTCTAGAATAAGAGAGGTGATTCAAGGTGGTGATGGAAATTAAGATGAAAGGTCAGGTCTCTGAAATGTTAACTTTTGATTAGAATAGTGACGGGAGAAAACTGAAAACAGAACCTTGGGAGGTGCCCATGTATAGAGCGGAGTTGTAGATGTAGGGAAGGAACCAAGATAATGAGATCTTCTGAGCTGAAGGAAGAGGGATTGCTTAGAGAATATCATTAATAGTATTTAGGAATAAAGGTGAGGCATAGAACACTAAGTTTAGCAAAAGATCCTAGTAGAAGCCAAGGTTTTAGGTTAAAGAATGTGAGAGGTGAAGTACTGGTAGCTAATGTCAGGAAGTGGCAGTGAAGGGGAGTATATGATAGCAGCTAGAGAAGTTGTTCAAGTGAAAATTTCCTTTTTCAAAGGAGGGAAGATAGTTATTTGTATGAAGGAAATCAAGTGAGAGTAAAGATGCTGATGAGGATGGGCAGGCCTAGAAAAGAAACAGACATTGTGTAGAGAGTACAGTAGATTAGGGTATCCAAGGAAAGGAAAGAAGGAATGGAGGATGGATATAGAAACATTTTGAAAAGCAGAAAAGGGGAGATCAAAGTATTTAATGCTTTTACTTTTCTTTTTTTTATAATAAATTTATTTTTTATTGGTGTTCAATTTACCAACATACAGAATAACACCCAGTGCTCATCCAGTCAAGTGTCCCCCTCAGTGCCCGTCACCCATTCACCCCCAGCCCCCGCCCTCCTCCCCTTCCACCACCCCTAGTTCGTTTCCCGGAGTTAGGAGTCTTTCTGTTCTGTCTCCCTTTCTGATATTTCCCACATATTTCTTCTCCCTTCCCTTCTATTCCCTTTCACTATTATTTATATTCCCCAAATGAATGAGAACATACACTGTCCTTCTCCGATTGACTTACTTCACTCAGCATAATACCCTCCAGGTCCATCCACGCTGAAGCAAATGGGGGGTATTTGTCGATTCTAATGGCTGAGGAATATTCCATTGTATACATAGACCACATCTTCTTTATCCATTCATCTTTCGATGGGCACCGAGGCTCCTTCCACAGTTTGGCTATTGTGGACATGGCTGCTAGAAACATCGGGGTGCAGGTGTCCTGGCGTTTCATTGCATCTGAATCTTTGGGGTAAATCCCCAGCAGTGCAATTGCTGGGTCGTAGGGCAGGTCTATTTTTAACTCTTTGAGGCACCTCCACACAGTTTTCCAGAGTGGCTGCACCAGTTCACATTCCCACCAACAGTGTAAGAGGGTTCCCTTTTCTCCGCATCCTCTCCAACATTTGTGGTTTCCTGCCTTGTTAATTTTCCCCATTCTCACTGGTGTGAGGTGGTATCTCATTGTGGTTTTGATTTGTATTTCCCTGATGGCAAGTGATGCAGAGCATTTTCTCATGTGCATGTTGGCCATGTCTATGTCTTCCTCTGTGAGATTTCTCTTCATGTCTTTTGCCCATTTCATGATTGGATTGTTTGTTTCTTTGGTGTTGAGTTTCATAAGTTCTTTATAGATTTTGGAAACTAGCCCTTTATCTGATACGTCATTTGCAAATATCTTCTCCCATCCTGTAGGTTGTCTTTGAGTTTTGTTGACTGTATCCTTTGCTGTGCAAAAGCTTCTTATCTTGATGAAGTCCCAATAGTTCATTTTTGCTTTTGTTTCTTTTGCCTTCGTGGATGTATCTTGCAAGAAGTTACTGTGGCTGAGTTCAAAAAGGGTGTTGCCTGTGTTCTGCTCTAGGATTTTGATGGAATCTTGTCTCACATTTAGATCTTTCATCCATTTTGAGTTTATCTTTGTGTCTGGTGCAAGAGAGTGGTCTAGTTTCATTCTTCTGCATGTGGATGTCCAATTTCCCAATTTATTGAAGAGACTGTCTTTCTTCCAGTGGATTGTCTTTCCTCCTTTATCGAATATTAGTTGACCATAAGGTTCAGGGTCCACTTCTGGGTTCTCTATTCTGTTCCATTGATCTATGTGTCTGTTTTTGTGCCAGGACCACACTGTCTTGATGACCACAGCTTTGTAGTACAACCTGAAATCTGGCATTGTGATGCCCCCAGCTATGGTTTTCTTTTTTAAAACTCCCCTGGCTATTCGGGGTCTTTTCTGATTCCACACAAATCTTAAAATAATTTGTTCTAACTCTCTGAAGAAAGTCCATGGTATTTTAATAGGGATTGCATTAAACATGTGAATTGCCCTGGGTAACATTGACATTTTCACAATATTAATTCTGCCAATCCATGAGCATGGAATATTTTTCCATCTCTTTGTGTCTTCCTCAATTTCTTTCAGAAGTGTTCTATAGTTTTTAGGGTATAGATCCTTTATCTCTTTGGGCAGGTTTATTCCTTGGTATCTTATGCTTTTGGGTGCAATTGTAAATGGGATTGACTCCTTAATTTCTCTTTCTTCAGTCTCATTGTTAGTGTATAGAAATGCCATTGATTTCTGGGCATTGATTTTGTATCCTGCCACGCTACCAAATTGCTGTATGAGCTCTAGCAATCTTGGGGTGGAGGCTTTTGGGTTTTCTATGTAGAGTATCATGTCATCGGCGAAGAGGGAGAGTTTGACTTCTTTGCCAATTTGAATGCCTTTAATGTCTTTTTGTTGTCTGATTGCTGAGGCTAGGACTTCCAGTACTATGTTGAATAGCAGTGGTGAGAGTGGACATCCCTGTCTGGTTCCTGATCTTAGGGGAAAGGCTCCCAGTGCTTCCCCATTGAGAATGATATTTGCTGTGGGCTCTTCGTAGATGGCTTTTAAGATGTCGAGGAAAGTTCCCTCTATCCCTACACTCTGAAGAGTTTTGATCAGGAATGGATGCTGTATTTTGTCAAATGCTTTCTCTGCATCTAATGAGAGGATCATATGGTTCTTGGTTTTTCTCTTGCTGATATGATGAATCACATTGATTGTTTTACGAGTGTTGAACCAGCCTTGTGTCCCAGGGATAAATCCTACTTGGTCATGGTGAATAATTTTCTTAATGTATTGTGGGATCCTGTTGGCTAGTATCTTTGCTTTTACTTTTCTCAGTAGAGTCTGAGAACCACAGAGCTTTGAGGGATCTTAGAAGTAATTTAGTTCAACACAGTCTCTCTCTCTCTCTCTCATATATAAATATCTATATTTTATATAGAATTAAATATATATTAGATATTTCATTATATATTTATGTTATATGTTATGTTTAATATATATAATAATAATAATAAACTTGGTCTAGAGTGTGGCTGTTATTTCCCAAAATGACCTAATGCAAGCAGCAGAGCTGGAACTAGAAATCATCTCTGACTGGGATCTGTTTAGAGTGTTATTTTAAGGAGTATGATATGAAATGACTGAGAGGCAACCGGTAGAATTATCACTCAGTACAGATTCAGTTGAACTAAAATTAAACAAATTTGCTATGTACCAAATTAGCATAGTTCTTAACTCAGTAGCGTTATTGGTCATAGTAGTTGATGCTTGTAGAGTGATTTAGAGTTCACAGAGTACTTTTGCATTATTGGGGCCGAAGACTTTGCTCTTCAAGGTCCTTCTAGATGGACTAAGAATGAGATTGAAATAAGACAGATAAACAAGAGAATATAAAATTTAATTTTATATGTACAGGGAATCAAGACAAACATGGAAATTCCACAGCAAAGCAACATGAGGTATACGTGGTACACAAAGAGAAGAGGGTGTATATGGTATATAAGGAGAAAGGGAGTAGGGATCTGGGATCTTGGAGGGAAAGAATGCAATTTAACAGGAAGATGATAAAGAGTAAGTGTTCGATAAATGAAATGTTTGCTAGGCCACTGAGAAACAATGGGACATGGAGGACTTTGATCAAACAGGCGTATCTAGGTCCCTCCCTATCATACCTAGTTTGTAGTATAATATAGTTATCTGTGGTGATAGCTCTCTACCTGGAGCAGGTCTTCTATCTAATTTCTTTTATGCGGTTGAGGTAAAGACTTTTCCTGTCTGCTGGGTTTTGATTGCTTTTAATTCAAAAAAATTTTCAAGTCAAAGTGTCCCATCTTGGGGCTGCCTGCTCTTCACCCCTAACGTCTTACTTTGTTTCTCACAACTACTATATGTGTTAGGAATAGCCATCATTTAATGGCTGAGAATAAGAAAGGCAGTAGGTGTGATTTCGGCCTGGAAATGCCAAGTCAAGAATGCCAAAAGAACAAACAAATCAGCAAGAGCAAATTGAAGTGACTGACCACAAATTAGGGTAGGCAAAGGAAGCGGACTGAAGGCCAAAGTGAGCTGTTGAAGCTCTGAGTGGATTGAGAGAGATGGAGCAATTGGAAATCAAGCTAAGACCTGATTTCCTAGACCAAAATTGGGAAAGAAGGGGGTGCACATGGAGGTTGTAGCTAGAAAGGGGAGCACATGTGGAACAGTGTGCATGGGACAAGATCCCTGGGATGCTTGTATGTGAGGCTGCTACTTTAAAAAAAATTTTTTTTTTAAAATATTTATTCATGAGAGACACAGGGAGAGAGGCAGAGACATAGGCAGGGGAGAAGCAGGCTCCCTGTAGGGAGCCTGATGCGGGACTCAATCCCAGGATCATGACCTGAGCCAAAGGTAGATCCTCAACCACTGAGCCATCCAGGTTCCCCCGAGGCTGCTGCTTCAATACAGGTTTTGGCTTGTGAAGTTGAGGGTGAAACAGTCTGGTCAGTTAATTTCTGTCCTTCCTCATTTCAGATGTGTGTAGTTTCTTTCATTAATAACTTTAATATTGTTTTAAATAAACTTTTAGTTTTGGAACTTGTGTTTCTGTAAAATCTTCATTTTGGCATACTTCTCTATGGGTTGTCTTGGTATCACCTGTAAACATTTCCCTTTTTTTCATTAAAATCTAGGCCACTAATAAATACTAATATTTGTAATAGACATCTAGAATACTGTTTAGACTAATATTCCCCAATTGTTGATTAATTATTAATCGATATTACCACCTAAGTAATTTTCCATGATTCTTTTGTCGTTTGCAGCACACTCATTTTATGTAACATTTTTTTGCTTGCTGGCTCCTAAAATATCACCAACCAATCAATTGATAAGGTAAATGTGAATTTATGGCTTCCTGTGTTGAGGGAGAACAGTACCTCAATAGAGCTTTGGCAGAGTCTTGGAGTGGGAAAGGCAGAGTGGGATTTTAGTGAGAATTGGAAGTTTGGCTTGAGGCAGATCTTTGGACTGTTTAGGAATGAGTAAAGACCACAAATAACAGTTTTGGGTTGGTGGCAACAGCCATGTAATGATTTTAAGGCAAGCGTTCAGAGAATCTTAGAAAGAAACTTATTTGTTGATGCTTCCCATTTAAGAGTTGATGTGTATTTCAGAAGTTCTTTTGGTGAACAGTGATCTCCAGACCGAGTGTCCAGGAATAGGAAAGTTATGCTAATGTAGACAGGCACATTTTAAAGTCCTGTTAATGTAGTCAGTAAACTTTGTGGAGGTGAGGGGGTGTTAGTTTCTTTTCGTATCTTTAAATTATGTTTTATATTTTTCTTGGGACATCTAAAGAATATCCTGGTATTGCCATATGAATTTTTATTTACTACTTGTGATCTTGTCTTTTTTTTAGAGGTTTTATTTATTAAAGAGAGACACAGAGAGAGAGAGAGGCAGAGACACAGGCAGAGGGAGAAGCAGGCTCCATGCAGGGAGCCCGATGTGGGACTCGATTCTGGGTCTCAGGATCAGGCCCTGGGCTGAAGGCAGCGCTAAACCGCTGAGCCATCCAGGCTGCCCTGTGATCTTGTCTTTAAACGGTTTGTTTTCTTAATATTTTGAGAAGTTTTATCATATGATGTCATCAGTTTTATCAGGCTTTGGATGTGTACTGCAGTGGACTTTTTGATGCAAACAATATTTTGTCATAAATATACTAGGGAAAAGTCGGACAATTTAAAGTAGTACTCTGGAAAATTATCTCATAAAGAAAAATAATGTATATATGTAAATAATTTATGTTAATATATATGCAGTTTTGTAAAACAGACGTTCACATGTTTCTTCATAGATAGCACAGGTAAAAATAAAGTTGTTTTCTGTTTGTTTTCCTTTACTCTGTAGTTAGGAATGTCTTTTTAAAAAAATACAGGTTTTGGTCCAGTATAAGGAAAATAGGTCATTTAAGAATTTGTATACAGACATGTTTTATGAGGCTTGTCTGTTTCTGTGCATTCAGTAAATACTTGTTGGATGCATATTTTGTTTGAAGTTCTGATTAAAAGTTTTCTTTTTTGTGGCTCTTTATACCTTTGAGAAAAGGGGCGAGGCCAGGATTTGTTTGTTGTTCAATAACTAATTGTAGGATATATACTAATTTCTTGGACTTTGGACTTTAGCTATATGGAATAAAGGTAATAAAGTAATTTATAGTTTGCAAAATACTCACTTGCACATAATGCCAGTTTGAATCTCTTAACAATTGTGTAGACAGGAAATAGCCTTAGTTTATGCCTGAGAAAACCGAAATTCCTTTCCCAAGGTCATATGATATTAAGAGCTGGGATTTACCCTAAATTTTGTAAGAATATGTGAAGGAGGAAATTAGGTATGTGGTCTTAAATTTATAAAATTAATTAAAATACTTTTTACTTTACTATTAAAACCTTTTTTTTTTTACTATTAATAAATATTAAAAAAAAACTTTTTTTAAAGTAGCAGCCTCACATACAAGCATCCCAGGGACCTTGTCCCATGCACACTGTTCCACATGTGCTCCCCTTTACTAGCCACAACCTCCATGTGGAACCTTTTTTTTTTTTTTTAACTATTACCACTTGTGTGATTTTTTTTTAAACTAATTTGGCTTTTCTGTTCAATTAGAACCTTTTAACTGAAAACCTATAAATCTGTGATTTTAAGTACCTGGATTCAAATCAAACAAAATAGTTTCTAGGGAGGCCTGGGTGGCTCAGTCTGTTGAGCATCCCGTTGTTGATTTCAGCTCAGGTCATGATCTCAGGGTCATGAGTTTGAGTCCCATGTCAGCTTCTACGCTGGGCACAGTCTGCTTAAGATTCTCTCTCTTCTTCCTCTGTACACCCTCCCCCCACCATACACACACTCTCTCAAAACAACAACAACAAACCCAAAATAGTTTCTTTTTCACTTATTTTTGTGATTGATTAGGAGAAGAAGTCATACATTTTTACTTTATAGGCATTTATATTTTGATTCATTTAGTTGGGAGATGTTTCAGAACTTATTTAATGAGAATGATGTCAGATTTTTGAAGTGACTCCAGGAAAGTAACTAATTTCATTAGTGACTAATTGGTTATTGATCATATGCCAATTTTAGTTATCTTTCAAATTGTTTACTAGTTTTCTTATCCACAGGAGAGGTCAAAGTTATTTTTCATGTCATGTCATTGAATGTGTTTGCTTAAGACTCAGAACTATCAACATTATTAAGCTTTCTTTTAAATATAAAATTGGAATGCACAGAGAGAAACAAGAATCTAGGCCAACATGAGGAGCTCATACCAATGGAAATTTAAAGTTCCTTTGTGCTAACTTGGTGGCTAGGAAAGCAGTGTTGCTTTTCTGTTTCCTAGCTATGCTTGCTGTTGCCTTTATTTGCCAGGACCTATGGCCAGCTATTGAAGAGCTTTATGTAAAGCTGATAAAGCCAATCTGACTTCATCATCTGTCTGTCCCAGGTGAAACCAAACCTTGGCAGCTCAGATTGGGCTCAATGCCACCTTCCTATTCTAAGCAGGTAATTTGAAAACAATGTAGTTCTTTGGGGCAGCAAATATTTATTAAGCTCATCTGAGGCTTAACATTTTACCTCAAAATACAAAAATCCAGATCTGGAAAATCAAATTAGTTTCCTGTCCCTTTCAGGGTTTTTATTTTTATTTTATTTTCACCCATTTACTGTGTTCGTACATGAACTGTTTCTGTGTTGTCTTTGAACAACTCTGGGACACCATTCATGTAGGGATTAGTGTAGATGGTGCCCCCTGGAATTCTGCATGTGGTAGTGCTCCTTATAATAACTTGTATTGATTGTTATTAATAAATATAGAATTGATACAAAAGGATCATGATTATAAGGAACCCCGTAGGCATCTAACTAACCACAGCTTGAATTTTCTATTTAGTATTTCCTTCTTTTGGTAGGTTTACAACATATTTATATCCCTGGTGTTGTGTAGTTCTGAATTTTTTCCTAGATTTTTATTACAAAAGTTTTTTTTTTTTATTACAAAGTTTCTAATGTAGAAAAGTTAAAAGACTAGTATGGTGATTATCTGTCACTCAGCACTTAGATTTAACAATTGTTAAATTGTAGGTTTGCTCTATCTTGCCATATATGCATATGCAAATATTTTGCTAATGAGCAAAATATTTGAAAATAAGTTGCAGATCTCATGGTCCTTCACTCCTAATATTAAATCATGCATCTCTTGAAGACATTCTCTTTTGTAACCACAATACCATTATCATATCTAAAACAACTAACAATAACTTTCTTATCTACAAACAGTTCATATTCATATTTTCCCATTTGCTGCCAAGTGTCTATTTGAGATTCCTCTCTTTCTCTACCCTTTCCCTTCAAACCAAGATCCAGTCAAGGTTCACACATTGCAGAAAATATCCAAGGACAGATTTAATCACTCTTAATGCATATACTTGTTTTTCTTTCCAAAAAGCAAGATGAGCTGTAAGCATTCTTTCTCTTAGCCCTAAGCCCTACGGAGAGCCCTGCACTAATATGATCTCAGATAGAATGCAAATTTGTGATAATAGTAATATTTCACATTTGAATAAAACTCCTCAAATTTCTGAGCTCGTGTATATTATCCCATGGATTTTGCCCTTAGAGATCTTTATTTCTAATTTGGAATTTAACACTCATATAAATGAAACCATAAGATCTAATAAGATTTATCTAGTAAGATTTTAATATGTAATAGAATTGGGTGTCATTAGGGGAAAATCTGAAGGAGCCAAAAATTTAGCAAAGATTTAAAACAGGCCTAGAGGGGCACCTGCCTGGCTCAGGTGGTAAAATGTGCAACACTTGACATCTGGGATGTAAGTTTGAGCCCACCTTGGGTGTAAAGATCACTTAAAAATACAGTCTTAAAAAAAAGAGGCCTGGAAAATAGATTGGATATGAATATTGTAGGTAGCATTTTAGGAATGGCAAAAAAAAATAGTAAGAATAAAGGTACTGTAGATTGGGAGAATCAGCTTGATTCTATTTGGGGGTAGAGATGACTAGTTACCATTTCCTCAGGACACACTCACTGGGCTCCTTGTTGTAGGAGTGGCCATAGTGGGCAAGACTCTGGTGGGCAAACCAGAAACCTCACTACGTGTCATGTAGGCTGTGGCAGAGGTAGGCTGCTTGAGGGGCATGAGCAGCACAACTGGGCTGGGGGCCTCTGAATTTAGTTTCCAGTTGCTACTGCCAAATCACCACAAATCCACTGTCTTACAGTTCTGGACATCACAAGTCCAAAATGGGTCTCACTGGGCTGAAATTGAGATGTTGGCAGGACTGTGTTTCTTTTGGAGGCTCTTGGGGAAAATCTGTTTTGCTGCCTTTTCTAGCTTCTAGAGGCTGCCTACATGCCTTGGTTCATGGTCTCTTCCTCCATCTTCAAAGCCAGCATCACTGAGACCTCTGTTTCTGTCATAACATCTCTGACTCTGGCACTCCTCTCTTCTCTCTCACCTGAAGGACCCTTATGATGATATTAAATTTACCTGGATAATCCAGGCTAATCTCCCCATCTGAAGGTCAGCTGATTAGCAAACTTAATTCCATGTATTACTTTAATTCTCCTTTGCATTGTGATGTAACATATTCACAGGTTCCTCAAGACGAGGACATCTTTGGGCACCCTTATTATTCATTCTTCAGGGAGCTTATGACAGGCTCCCTGAAGAAAGGTTTTCTAGAAGTGATATCAAAACTGAGACCTTAAACAAACAAAAAACAAAAAACCCTAAGACCTTCAAGATAAATAGATGCTAGCCAACAAAGCTATGCTCTGAGGAGGAAACATTATTATAAGAGGAAAATGTCAAGAAGTTAAGACTGTTCTTTCTGTGTATGCAAGAAGTTCAGTTCCACAGAGCATGAAGTGGCAGGTTGGGCATACTGAGAGCCCTGGCTGGAGAGTAAGAGGAGGTTGGATTTGAGCAATGGGAAGTTTCTGGAAGATTTTAAATGGGTGATTGACAGAATCAGATTTGCTGTATACTAAGGCATCGTTTTTACAGATTTATTTGATAGAGGTAGAGAGTGAGCATGTGGGAAGGTGGGGGCCGGGTGGGGGGAGGAGAGAGAGAGAGAGAGAGAGTCTTAAGCAGACTCAAAGCCTAGCAGGAGCCTGACTCCGGGCTTAGTCTCACAACCCTGACATCACGACCTGAGCTGAAACCAAGAATCAGATGCTTAATGGACTGCTCCACCTAGGCACCCCATCAAGGCATTTTATGTGTTGCTGATGCATATTGAATCTTCTCTGATCCTGACATTGGACCTACTAAATAGTGTGATGTAATGCCTGATCAGAATAGTATCATGGTGCACTGGAGTATAAGTCACCTCTTTCCTTCAGTGGGTGATTAGAACAGGGCTGCAAAGATTTGAGGACCAGTCTTTTTCTTTTCTTTTTTTTTTTTTTTGTCTTTTTCTTTTCAATTCAAATTTGGAAAAGGCAAAGAGGCTTTATCAATCATAGTAAATAAAGGATAGGACCATAGAGCAGGTCACTGAGATAATCAGATTTCTATCTGTAGAATGTAAAACACTCATCATCATCACAAAGGTCTTGAAGACCCCTGTACGCCACTCTTCACTGTTAGTTCACAATACTGCTGACTCACCAGGAAATAAATCAGTTTAGTCTCCCTCCCCAGCACAGATATAAGCAATTCTGTCCTCTGTTCACTTCTTGTCCTTGAAGAAGAGGAATCCATGTGTATGTGGACACAATGAAGGAACCAAAAGAAGATGCTGAAATTGGAAATATAACCTAATATTCTTTCAAGTAAGAACTGCTTAGCATCAAGATTTTTTTTCAGGCAACAAGCTGTTTTACTTATAATTACCTTCCCCACTCATAGAATAAGACATACCCCAGGAATAAAGATAATCTATTGTTAATCTTACAATAATTTATATCACCTGACTTCAAGATAAAGGTAATGAAATTTTAAAAAAATTCACTTTTATGGGAGAATTACGGGAGACCAAATAGAACAAGATCAGTAAACTTTGCTTGATGGGCTCATAGGATGAGAAGGTTCAATAGGGTTCAATAGGGACTTCTTGTCAGGGAAGTATAGTAAAACCACTGTGGAATGAATGTGTGTAATATCCTTAGGAAAGGACTAATAATGTAGAGAGGAAGTGAGGAATGCAGCCTGAAATATAGGACAAATGTGTTTGCAGATGGCTTATGATTCCAAAATTGGAGTTGGGATTTTCATCTTATAGAGAAAGGAATGTATTTTTGAGAAAATCCATACGTGCCTTCAAAAAATGATCTACAGTGATCTTTCACAATATACATTTTTATAGCTTCATGATTTTTTAAAAGCCCTCCTCCTTTTAAGCACACTTGAGGGTTTCCATTTACTTGGTTGCAATTTTAATGTTGAATTAGTACAGGGATCGACATGAACCTCAAGGAACCAGTAGTGGAGAAGCTGACCCTGACTGACTGACTTTTTAGGGAATCAGATATAAAAGGATTGGAAAGTGTGAGTGATTTAATATATTATCCTTTGTTGAATTCTAAACTGCTGCTTACCATAATTAGTTTAGAGCTTTTGGAACCATGATCTTGTATGGACTAGAGCCATTCCCTCCTTCCTATCCTTGAATCCCCAGCATTGGGACATATTTCGGTTCTCTTTCCCTGACCACTGGCTCTTGTGTGCTCTTCAGGAATCATCATGAGTTATAAATGACATACACTAAGCCATACAGACACTGCAAAATTTTGTAAGTTCTAACGTGTATAACAGTGTGAATTCATCACCGGAATCAAGATAATAAATAAATATATCCATCACCATGAAAAGTTTGCTCCTGCTCTTTTGTAATTCCCCCCTCGAATCCAGTTAACCACTGATCTGCTTTCTGGAACTACAGATGAGTTTGTGTTTTCTAGAATTTTTATATAAAGCGAATACTATACATACAAGTATGCATACAAACATACATATGTACTTTAAAAAAAAAAAAAAACAAGGCTCATGCTCAATGTGGGGCTTGAACTTATGATCCTGATATCAAGAGTTGCATGGTCTACCAACCAGCCAGGTTCACATCTCACATCTCAGGTCTACCTGAGCCAGCCAGGTACCCCATATGTACATTTTTATAGGTCCTCTTTATTCAGTGTACTTATTGTGACATTCATCCATATTATTACTGAGTAGTATTCCTTTGCATGATGTAGCCCAACCTGTCCTTTTCCCTGGTGGACATTTATTTCCAGTTTGGAGATATTTCAAATAAAGCTGCCATGGGAAAAAAAAAAAAAAAGCTACCATGAACATTTGTGTACAGTCTTTGTGTGGATATATACTTTCATTTCTCTTGGTCAGATACCTAGGAATGGAATGACGGGGTCATATAGTGGATGTATATTTAACTTTTTAAGAAACTGCCAAACTATTTTCCAAAGTGTTTTTACCATTTTACATTCTTGCCAGTGGTGTGTGAGAGTTTCAATTTCTCCACATCTTCTCTAACATTTGGTATGTTTTTATTTGTTGTTTTTTTTTTTAAATTTTAGCCATGTTTCTCAATGTGTAGTAGTATTTATATGATATTGGTTTGGATTTCCCTAATAACTAATGATGCTGAACATTTTTTCATTCATTTAGTTGCCATCATGTATTGCCTTTGGTGAAATATCTATTCAAATATTTTGCCCATGTATTTTGAGATGATTTTTTAAATTATATTTTGAACTCTTTATGTATTCTGGATTCAGGACCTTTACTTGGTATCTGATTTACTTGATTTCTAGCCTATGGCTTGTTTTCTCATTCTCTTAAGAGTGTCTTTTGAATTAATTTTTTGTAAATGGCGTGAGATGTGAACCAAAGTTCTTTCACTTCCCTTTCTTTACATGTGGACATCCAAATGTTCCAGCATCATATATTGAATTACCTTTCAACTTTCTTGAAAATTAGTTGGCTGTGTATGTGTGGGTTTATTTTTTGGGCTCCTTATTCTGTTCCATTGATCATTTTTTCTTTCATACCTATACCACAGCTTGATTACAGCTTTATTTTTTTTTTTAAAGATTTTATTTATTTATTCATGAGAGGCACAGGGAGAGAAAAGCAGAGACATACATAGGCAGAGGGAGAAGCAGGCTTCATGCAGGGAGCCCCATGTGGGACTCGATTCTGGGATTCCGGGATCGTGCCCTGAGCCAAAGGCAGATGCTTAACTGTTGAGCCACCCAGATGTCCCATGATTACAGCTTTATAATAACACTTAAACAGGTAGTGTTAGTCCTTCAGCTTTGTTCTTTTTCCATGGATGCTTAGGCTCTTCTAGGTCCTTTGTCTTTTCATGTAAATTTTAGAATCAGCCCATACATGTCGACCAAAAAAAAAAAAAAAAAAAAAAACCTTTTGAGATATTTATTGGGATTACATTGGATCTATAGATCAATTTGTAGGAGAACTGTCCTTTAAATTTCCCTCCTGCATGGTTTCAAATCCCAGCTATATTGCTGAAAGCTGTGTAAAACTTGGGCACTTAGCCTTTTGGAACCTAAATTTTTTCACCTAGAAAATGGAAATGATTATTTGCCTACCTCTATGGTAATGTGAGCAGTAAATAAAGCAATATTTTTAAAGTGCTTTTGCTCTTATTTTCTAAATATATTTCTGTAGAAATTAAATTTACAGGAAAATAAACTTATTTTTTTAACTTTGAGCCATCATTTCCCAGACATATTTTCATTAAAATTTAATATTTGGAAAATAGTAGTCCTTCATAGTCAGCAGCCTTCGATTCATGTAAATAAGTGCATCTGAGGTCTCATGCAAGGTAACTTGGCCAAGACTACTCAGCAAGAACAGATGAGAACTTCTTATTTTTAATCTTAAATATTAGCATGAGTTGACAGACTCAGTTTATTCAACATATTTATGTAGTGTCTAATAAATAAATGTCAGCCACTGGGCAAGTTCCTCTCCTGGCATCTTGAGATTCAAAAATGAGGCCAGTATTTCCACTTCTCACAAAGCCTTTGGACTACTGGAAAATGAAGTAAGCAAACAAATAATTTTAATGTAAACTAATAGGTAAAAATTAAGGGGATTGTGGGAACATAGTTGAAGAGCAGCTAACCTGGAGCTAGAGGGTCAGGGAAGACATTTCAAAAGGAAATGACCTGAAAGCTGAGGTCAGAAGATGAATGGGCAATAGCTAGGTTTGAGAAATGGAGAAGGGAAGATTGGAACTGGGATCCAGAGAGAAAAAGTGTACAGTTTGTACTTTATACATAGAACAAACATCTGGATTCAAGAGAGTATGGCACTGTGTGAAACTGGGCAGTCATCAAAGAGTGGCTGGGAGAGCAGGGTCCTGTCATGAAAAACAGTAAAAGCAATGCTAAGTAGTTTAACTTTATCCTGATGATTTTAGGCTGTGGAGTAGTAAGATCAGATTTGCAATTTAGAAAGATTCTTTTTATGTTGAACATGAATTAGAGGGTTGCCTGGGTGGTTCAGTTGGTTGAGCGTCCAATTCTTGATTTCAGCTCAGGTCATGATCTCAGGGTTGTGAGATCGAGCTCCATGCTCAGTGTGGAGTCTGCTTGAAATTCTCCCTCTGCTGCCCCTCCTCCTGCTCTTGCATGCACGCACACACACACTCTCTCTCTCAAATAAATAAATCTTTTAAAAAATGACTTAGAGAAGGCAGGACAGAGGGCAGGGGGATGAGCTATGCAAGAGAGGATGCTCAGCAAGGATAGAGCAGTGTGTAAGGATCAAGACGGAGAAAGATGAATGACAGGTTCAGTACTAACTGAATGAGTTTTGGTCAAGGGAAATGCAGGTGTTGATAGCCAAGTTTCAAACCTGAGTTAATTGTTGAACTGTTTTGGTGGTGGTGTCTTTACCTGAGTAGGACATACAGAAAGGGCAGTAGGTTTAGTGTGGAAAAGATAAGTCAGTTTGCTTATGTTGAATTTGAGATGATGTTCATGGAAAACCCACCCACTCAGAAATGGCTTGTTGGAAGCTAGAGATGCAGGTCTTTGGAGAATCATGAGTTCACAGAGACGAAGAGGCTAGATACCATTGGATACCCTGGTAAGTTGTGGCTTATGATGAAAAGTGGAGGATCATCACCTTTAAATTACAGGCTTGAGAAGAAGCCCCTAATTTGGTTTTCTCAAACAATTTAAGTACCTTCATTCAGCAGGCACAGTGCTTCATGACTCTAGTTGATCACTGAAGTACTACTTCTTTCCCATGATCTCCAGTTACACTCATTTGTGTGTGTGTGTGTGTGTGTGTGTGTGTGTGCGCCAGTTTTGGTATCTTTGTAACAGGTTCCATAAAAGAAATATGAAAACATAGAGTCTGGCATTCACTGAAGTATTTGAGTAACATTGCTCAATGAAATGTCATTATTTTGGAATTATCTTTCATTATTTAGTTATTGGAATGGAATTGAAGAAGCCTAGTTAAATCTTAAGTGTTTCATTTTGTGTTTCTCTAAGGTGTATAAAATAGAACTTAGAAGCGTAAATAATAAAAATAAAAGCAGGGCAGCTGTTTTGAGAATGTGTGCATGGCGGGGTTGGGGGATTGTGTCATATCACCATTATTGCCAAGTGGACTTTGAAGTGGCTTACTGAGAGCTTTAGTGTTTGGAGGGCACAATTTGAATTCTAGTCCAATGTTTTTATTTTATGGGGAAACCAAGGGCTGAGTTTCTTAACTGAAGGGCTGAACACTTTGCCTTTCATCACAGTAATAGAGTAGAAGTAGAATTAGTAGAATTAGTACTGATGTTGCCTTCAGGAGTCACATCCATTAGTCACTATCTCTACTACTACTCATACCACACCTACAACACTGGATTATTGAAGGTTAAAAAAGAGTAGCAGGGAAAAGGGGAAAAAGTGATCCATCTTTCTAGATGTCAAAGACCTTATGGCATGTTGGGCTGAGAGCAGATGCCTTGAGATTTTCAGGGGGTGTTCTGGCTCGTGGTTTATTAGTCAGCATTTCTCTCTGTATAAGCTATTTTGGAGACAACTGACTCTGTTACAGTGAGAATTCAGCATGTGTATTTCATTTATCATTTTTGGAATAATGACATTTAATAATTGCTTAATATGAAAGTTATAGTTAGTAAACAAAAGCTTATTACTGCTATATGAAAAATGAAAATGCTCCCCCAAGGCTAAAATTTTATTTGGTAATCTACTTAATGGAAGACTTGGTTCAATCATAATATTAGCTTGTTATTTCTTTGACTTTACTAAGTCCTCAGTATTATATTAAATGTTTTTGTTTTATGGATGAAAAAACAGGTATACACACACACACACACAAATGTATTGTTCTGCTCGTGTAAGATCCTGCTTTTGTTGGTGGTGCTTTGATTGTAATCAAAAAAGGGACTATGCACAGTTGATCAGAATTTATATGGAAATAACACCATGCTCTCCCAGTTAAATAGCAAAACAACAAACACTTGATTCTTGTTGGTAAATTTCTGATTTAGATAATATAGGAAGTTTCTAGTTGTGTCTTTTGTTTAAATTAATCCTTTATATTGATGGATTTTAGCAAAGATCATCAAACTCTCCTAACAGGGAAGTACAACAGTGCTTGGTTGTTCAAGATAAATTAATAGTTGTTTCTTTGTTTCAAGTTATATAACTAAGATTTAATACACTGAACAATAAATAAATGCTTTGGCAATTGTGCTTTTTTATTCTTTTTCAATTTTGCAAAGTGATTTTCCTTTTTCTTTAACTTTAGGAAACAGATATTGATGACAGATATGGAGATTTGGATTCCAGAACAGATTCTGATATTCCAGAAATTCCACCATCTTCAGATAGAACCCCTGAGATCCTCAAGAAAGCTCTGTCTGGTTTATCTTCAAGGTATGATTGAATGAAGATGACTGTAATGGGTGCTCAAGAGAAGTTGTGAGGTTAATGCTGCGATGTAATAAATCTCCCCTTTTCTAAGTTTTGGAGCTGTGAAAGAGAAGGCTTTTACCTTTTCGCCATATGTGAGGCATGGTACTAAATGCTTGATGTACATTCTTTCATTTAAGCCTTACAGTCTTGTGAAGTATGAGAAAACCAAATCTGAGAGGTTAACTGGGGAAGGTTACAGAGCTAGGAAGATCCAGACCTGGGACTCTTGCCCTAATTTGTCAGATTTCTCAAGTGAATGATCCATTTATCACATCAAGTTACCTTTTCTGGTATTGGAACATCTAAGAAAATTCTGTTTTCTCTGCTCCCCATTTTTTCAAATGCCAGGTGAAAATAGGTCATTCTTTTTTTTTTTTTTTTAACTGAGTTTAAAATTATCAGCCCAAACTCTGCAAACCCTTTACCATTTTATGTTTACTATAGTTTTGAATGTTTGGTCATCAGCAAATTTGAGCTACTCTTATATTGCCCTCCATTGTATGCTTTAGTAATATGAATTGCAAAATTTGTAAAAGCAAAATAAATATAAGCTTTTATCCAGATTAATGTATGAAATCTTAAATGTTGATATAGAAGAGTGTTCTTCCAACTTTTTTGACTGTGACACACAGTAAGAGATACATTTTACACCACATCCCAAGAGACATACAAATGTGTATTTTAGGTGTTGCAAAAATATTATGAAGCAGTTCTTGCTATTTATTACTGTGTGATGCCCTCTGATTTCTTTTGTTTAATATTGTCCTGTATTACTGAACAAAAAATGCTGGATGTGACTTACTAAATTGATTTACTATCCATAGGTCAAAACACAAGCCATTGGTTAGCCATATCTAATACATGTTATATGAGTTTTTTTGTTTTTGATTCCTAGCAGAATATCATATTAGAATAAATTGGTTCAAACAGGAGTTTTCATATTTTTTAACCAATAGAACAACTTTTTGCTGTTCGTGACTGAAAACATGATTAGTATTTCAGTCGTTATTGATCTCAGTTTTTCTGACATCATTCACAGATGTTTGCTTTAAAGTATTATCAGGTCTATCTCAGAACTGAAATTTTTCTTATATTGATATTATATAAGAATGAGGCTGGATTCCTTTGTGTCATTTATAGTAGATTTTCCTTAATGATGAGATGTTTTTCTTTTTTTTTTCTGGTATAAAGTAACAATAGCAAATAATAGCAACTGATATTTATTGAATATATACTATGTGCACTACTCCAGGCACTTTACACATATTGACTATTCTCATAGCAACCCTGTAACACAGGTTCAGTTATATAAACCTGTTTTATGAATGAAGAAATTGAGGCACAGAAATGTTATATACCGAGGGTCATGCAGTTAGTAAGTGATAGAACCACATTGTGACCCTAGGTATTGTGCTGTTTATAAAAGAATTGGTTTTAAAAAATGAATAATGCATAATATATAATCAGTTTCAATCTTCTCAAACTTTGCAATGAATGTTTCAAAACCTTACTCATTTTAGGCTCTTGTTAAGCTAACACCCAAAATGTCTGTTTTGTAAAGTTTTAGAAGCTGTAGATGCATGGGATTAAAAATACTATTTACGTTTAAAAAATACATGAATTGCAGGGGGAAAAAAACTCCTGTAGTCTTCTCTCCAAACATTGATATTTAAAATATTGTGATTTTTACTATTTTTAAAGCTTTTTTTCTTGTGCGTTGTGTGTATATGTGTGTGGGGGGGGGAGGGGGAGTTGTGTAATATAAAAATAGCTTTATACTGTTTCCTACCTTTCTATTTACATTTTCATTCTGCTGTTTTAGGAACAACATCATTAAATATACTTAAATATTTTTAATGACTATATGATATGTTCCTTTGGATGGCTATGGTTCATTAAGTAAATGGTTATCGCTGGGCATTTAGCTGGTTTCTAAATTTTCATGTTTTTTTTTTTTTAAGATTTATTTATTCATGAGAGAGAGAGAGAGCGAGAGAGAGAGAGCGAGAGAGAGAGAGGCAGAGACACAGGCACAGGCAGAGGGAGAAGCAGGCTCCATGCAGGAAGCCCGACATGGGACTCGATCCCAGGTCTCCAGGATCAGGCCCTGGGCTGAAGGTGGCGCTAAACGACTGAGGGCACCACCCCCCCCCCCACCCCCCCACCCTGGGCTGCCTGCCAACCCAGATTCTTGATGACTCGTGATATTTGTGCCACTAGGAAAATAAGTTTTTAAACCTTACCATTACTTTTGAAGTAAAAACCACTTAATATTTGTAGTACAGTAAAACGTTGTACATTTCATGAATGATTTGAGCAATAAGCATATAACCACTTTACATAATTACTTTTAAGGATGCTGCTTAATTATATACTTTTTAGAAATCTCATTTTTAGCTCATGTAAGTCTTGGAGCCATGAGACTTGAATGCAGTTCTTCTTTACTGATTCTGAGTTCCTTTTTCCAAAGCAATCATGAGATGACGGCTTGAACTCGAAACTAAGACTTTTCTAATGTGATTATGGTAGCATGGTAAAAGAAATAACGTATCTTAAATTTAGAATCGGGCTATTGTCTGGTTTTTGTAGCAATGAATTTTTCTCTCTCATATCATGCTGTTTTGAAATCAGAGGTTCTGTCTTAAAAGATGACTTTCAGTTACTGCATCAATGGGTATATATGTTTTAAGTATGTTCTTTTACTGGCTTAACTTTGTATTAGGTATTCTTAGGAGATTTGGGGAATCTGTTAAAATAATTAAGGGAATTAAGTCTTTGGCCTTGCTTAAGGAGGATAGTTTTTCTGGGAGGAATATCTTTTATATTATAAAAGATAATCAGGAAAAAAAAATAATCAGGATATGTTTCTTGAGAGCACAGGTTTTAGGTTACCATGGAATTTTTGGATAATATGAAAAAAGTAGGTTTTCTGTTTAAGATCTCTGGTTCTCAGTAGCTACCATCCTTTGAAGTTCAAAGCCAGGCATCTAACAGAGGTACAGATGGACGTTGGCAACATCCTAACCTGAGGACTGATTTCTGACACCTACATAGTATTCTCTTCTGAAGGTTCTCAATGATCCCAAGTCTGAGGGGTCAGTTATAAAGGAGAGCTAAATACACTTCTGGGTTTCATACAGACAGAACAGGATTATCAGGAGACTGGCTTCTGGTCCTTTATTTACTTCTGACTAGCCCTCTGACGTAGCCCAGTTCCCAGTCTATTCATTAATCCACAAAGAGTTATGTCTGTAAAAGCAAATGAAACTTTTCAGCTGTAGCATTTTTTGACTCTCTACTCACTTCAGTTCAGCCCTAAAAGTTACAGTCTCATGAGAAATTGGTGAGTCTACATAGTTTGTTACACAGTAGAGGGAAATAGAGTTGGGTAAGTACAATTTGACCACTTCATAAAAAAACTGGGAAGCTAGATAAAAGAGTTTCAATTCAGTGTTGTTGGCATTTTAGAACTTGAGTGCAGAAATGACATCCTAAAAGGCATATTTAAGAAATATCTAGACTGTATAGGAGAGTGATTGAAAGCAGGGAATGCAATCAATATTTGACAAATGGATGAAGTCAGCTAATATTTCTTTCTATAGACAGGACAATGAAGGCCTGTGCTTTGAACACTGTGTGTATGTGTGTGTGTATACACACATATGTGTATGTATGTTACTATAAGGTGAATCCAAATCTCTTGTAACATAATTTCAATGCTATCATTAGAATTAATAAAACCCAGAAAAGTCTTAAAGAAAAACTTTACTGTGAGTTCAGTGTAAAAGGACTGTAGAATGAATAAAACAGGGGGGAAGGAATTTTAAATTCAGAAATACCATCCATATATAGGTATTATTCTAATCCTATTAGAATAGTGGCTGCTGACATTTTTCATGACATGGCCACAGAAAGAGCGACAGTACTTGTAAAATACGCTGGGGATGAGTGTGAGTCTCCTGGGTATGGAGGGAGGGCCACTGGGCACCCCGTGCCCTTACTGACACCCAGAGGATCCAGGGAGATTAGTTCTCAGGCTAGCCAGGCATACGGCAGAGAAGCTCTGCCCTAAGGAACATGAGAAGGCCCACGGATGTGGAAATGCTTTTGTACTTCACGCTCCTGTCCCTAAGTGAGGAAAACCAGCAGCTTGCTTTGAGCACTAGAAGGAAGTGACCATCAGTCTGGCCTTGTCCTTAGTGACTGACGACCTTGTGTCCTCTGAAATTTCAGTTAAACCGCTTTGCTCTGCAGTTTCACTTCTGTGTTAACCTTTCTTTACTTTTTCTCATTGGAAAGCTGTGTTCTCTAAACCATCCTAATAAAATCATTTTTGTTTTTATCTGCCACCCAAAAGGATAGAGCATCTTTTCAGAGGGCTTTTCTTCCCTTCTGAATAACCCTGGTGGGGTGTGCACATGTACACATTGACCATCTCACTGCCTAGCCTGGTGATTCATCTTCAATCATGCTGAACAAAAATTCATTTCTTTCTTTGGCTAACATAATTTTTACACTTAGTTTAGCTCTAAGTTAATCAATGCTGTTTGTTTGACTTTTCATTATTATTGTATAAGGTGAAGTAAGGGATTCTTAAGAGGAGTTTAGGAAAATCCATACTGAGACCACACAAAAGACTTTAGGAAAGAATACATTAAATGCTAACTGAATAAACATTTTCTCTGTAGGTGGAAAAACTGGTGGATTCGTGGAATTCTTACTCTAACTATGATTTCGTTGTTTTTCCTGATCATCTACATGGGATCCTTTATGCTGATGCTTCTTGTAAGTGTTTTACATTTACCTAAGTATTTCTTGCTTTGTTTTTCAGCACTGATCTGATTGAAGTAATTTGAGCATTTCATGAAAAAGAAGGCAGTTCAAGATTTGCTAACAGCAAATTTAGTTCCCTTAGGCATCTTCTAGTTCATGAAATGACCTGCACCAATTTTTTTTCTGTTTGCAAAATGGCCATTCAGTGTGTTCACTCAGCAGAGACCAAGTATGCATAATAAATACGTCTTGCCAAGCATTAGATATTGCTTACACACACATGACTTTATCATATAGGACTATTAGCTAGATCCCTAATTTCAAAGAACTCAATCTAATGGCAGAGACATATATAAGTAACCATGTGAATAAATAGTATAGTACATAAGTGGGTGAGTACTGTGATACACATTGTTGGTTGAACACAGTAAAAAAATATCTAATCCAGCCACTCCTGATCTTCTCAGGGTGAACCCATAGAAGGCAGTGAGTGCCAGCAACCACCACTTGGGCCTTTCAGTAGTGAGTGTGTGCAGACCACCTTTTAGTGCTGTGTGCTGAGTGTCAGGGCAGGGGATGAAGGGATTGGGTTATAGCTGACAGCTCAGTAAGGCTTGGTGGAGGAGGGGACCTTTCAGTGGACCTGAGGGTATATCAGGGTGGAATGAGCACTGAGCAAATGCCTAAATGGCTGGATGCGTTAGAACAAGGTGAGCAATACTCTTCCTGGAGCACAGGACCTTTGAACTTGCAAAAGTAATTGGAGATCAGATTCTGAAGGCCCTTGCAATACTATGGGAAGAAGTTGGAATTTATTTGTAAAGCATTGGGGAGCCATTGAAAATATTGGGGATCACTTAAATTATTATTCCCCTTTAGAAGGTACTTTTGATCTAAGACATTGACGAAATGAACATTCTTGATACTTGGATTCAGGCTGGTTTGGTGGGCTCCCTGTGAGTAAGTTAACATTTTTCTCCAAACTAAACTGTTTGGTATGGTAACTCAGGCCAGAATTTGTAGATAAAGGCTAATTTTTAACCACTCATTAATGAGAAAATTCAAAACACTTTCTAACAAATTTTATTGGAGTTCAATTTGCCAACATATAACACCCAGTGCTCATCCCGCTAAGTGCCCCCCTCAGTGCCCATCACCCAGTCACCCCAACCCCCCGCCCACTTCCCCTTCCACTACCTCTAGTTTATTTCCCAGAGTTAGGTGTCTCTCATGTTTTGTCACCCTCACTGATGTTTTCACTCATTTTCTCTCCTTTCCCTTTATTCCCTTTCACTAATTTTTATATTCTCCAAATGAATGAGACCATATAATGTTTGTCCTTTTCCGATTGACTTATTTCACTCAGCACAGTACCCTCCAGGTCCCTCCATGTTGAAGCAAATGGTGGGTATTTGTCGTTTCTAATGGCTAATATTCCATTGTATACATAAACCACATCTTCTTTATCCATTCATCTTTCGATGGACACTGAGGCTCCTTCCACAGTTTGGCTATTGTGGACATTGCTGCTATAGACACTGGGGTGCAGGTGTCCCGGCGTTTCACTGCATCTGTATCTTTGGGGTAAATCCCCAGCAGTGCGATTGCTGGAAAACACTTTTTTTTTTAAATTGAAGTTTGATTTGCCAACATATAGTATAGTACCAAGTGCTCATCCCTTCAAGTGCCCTCCTCAGTGCCCATCACCCAGTCACCCCGTTGCCCCCACCTGCCTCAAAACACTTTTAGAGACATCCTCACATATTTGGACTCTGATTTTTAAAAAAAGAATCATAAGCATACCTATAGTGCTTAGGCTCTCTTGTCTCTCTTTCCTTTATGAGAGGAAAATACCATTTTATTACAAGTTCTTCCTTTCATTGGTGAGCTTAATCAGCAAAGAATATTAAAATCTAATCTAGAATATTAAAATTCTAGTAGATTTGAACTCTTATTGCTTTTACTTAGGTTTTTGCAGTGCATGCGCACACAGGCACACATGTGCACATGCATCCATACTTATGTTTTATTTATGGTATTCACATTAAGGAAATATGGATGAATAAACACATAGACACAATGTTGGTATTCAATTGATCCTACTTTTATGTGTTATAAAGTCTTAATTATATTCATATCACTCACGAGGTCATTTATATTTTGAGAAGTATGCATTGTATCTAGCTTGCATTTGCCCTACAATATCAACATTCATAAATGACTAATTCAAGGGAATTTTATTGAAAACTTATTTCTAGGAAATGATAGTTACTACTTTAAGATGGAACTCAATACATGAATAATGAATAATAAGATGTTCCTTAAAATAAAAAGAGCCTTTTTGCCTTCAGCCTTCTACTTATAGTATTGTAGCATTCATAGCTTGCAGTCATACGTTCTAAGTGATGGAGATACTAAAGCATATTTTGATATAGAGGCAGATAATATAACAGGCTCCCCCCCTCGTCTCCTTGGAAATGCCTATAAGTTTTAATTTACATTATATAATTTATGATATACTACTTACAACTAAATTATATATTTAGTTTATTTTTTCATATTGTGAGAGTTATACAAGTGTGTTAAAATTACTTTGGGAAATTGATAATTTTTGAAAATCACTCCTAACCCTATCATCAACTACCAAAACCCAATTAATACTTCTGTTTTTCTTTTATCTCTTTCATGTATTAAAAATCATGGCTATAGTCATAATATGACTAGACTTTTTTTTTTTAATTTTATTTATCTATTCATGAGAGACACACAGAGAGAGAGAGAGGCAGAGACACAGGCAGGTGGAGAAGCAGGCTCCATGCAAGGAGCCTGACGTGGGACTTGATCCCAGGTCTCCGGGATCACACCCTGGGATGCAGGCGGCGCTAAACCACTGCGCCACCAGGGCCGCCCATGACTAGACTTTTGTATCCTGCTTTTCAAACTAAATATCATATTGACTGTTTTGTGTTGTTCCACCATCTTTACAGCCATCAACTTCCTTAAAAAAAATTTTTTTTAACATTTTATTTATTTGTGAGAAAGAAAGTGCACATGTGTCCCAATGAACTGGGGAACAATCACAGGGGGAGGGAGAGAGAATCTGAAGCACACTCCTCACTTAGCTCAGAGCCCTGTGGGGGCTTCAATCCCATGAAATCATAACCGAAACCAAGGGTCAGACCCTCAACCAACTGAGCCACCCAGACAGCCCCTATCAACTTTAACACATTCATTGACCTCAGTGGAATGGAATGCATCATAAGTTATGAACCACTGTGCTATTTTCAGACATTCAAGTTATGTTTTGGTTTTTCTTTATGTTGAATAACACTATCCTGAACATTCTTTTTCACATGCAGGATTATTTTCTTTTACTTTTTAAGATTTCATTTATTTATTCATGAGAGAGAGAGAGAGAGAGGCAGGCAGAGACACAGGCAGAGGGAGAAGCAGGCTCCGTGCAGGGAGCCTGACATGGGACTCGATCCCAGGTCTCTAGGATCATGCCCTGAGCTGAAGGCGGCGCTAAACCGCTGAGCCACCTAGGCTGCCCAGGATTATTTTCTTTGAATAGATTCCCGAAGTGAAAATGGGCACTTTTATTTGGATAACCCACGGATAACCATAGTTTGAACTCAACATATCCAAATCTGAACTTCTGTTTCATCCCCAGCCATTCTGCATAAATCTTTCCAGATGTTATTCTGTGTTCCCCAGTCTCTCTTAGCCACCCTTCCCGTGCCCAGCAGTTTCCTCCACCAGAAAATCCAGCCGGTTCTACTTCCTCAGTTTCTTATTCCGTATACTATCCCCCTCTGCCACTGGCCCAGTTAAAGAGTCATCTGCACTTGGGTGAATGGTGGTATCTTGCCTGCCTTACTCTTTCTACTTTTGCTGCTGCTCTAGTCCATTCTTTCTACCTCTCTTATCCCCAACCCATACATCTGATCATGTCCTTTAGTGATCAGCCTGAACTCCTTTGTATACTGCTTGGTGCTGCTTGCTGTGATTCTGTGACCAGGCTTGTCTCTGCTTCTCAACCCCATCTTTGCGTCTCAGCAACTCTGAACTACCTGTAGTTCCCTAACATGCCCCATCCTCTCCAGTGTATGTGATTCTATATATCCTTCTCTGTCCCAACTGCAGCCTGTCCCCCTTGCCAGCCACAGGTGTTTTGTTTGCTTATGCTTACATCCATGTGGCTATTTCGACGTGGTGTTGTAGCCACTTGTGTCTTCCCTGACAGGCTATACCTCTCTGAGGAAAGATGTCCTATATTATTTCTCCAAATCCTCCATAACTAGCAGAGTCAGCATTTACATATTGATGGTGGTTTTTAAGGCTCTTAATACATTTATGGGGCCAGCAGAGCCCTACATTGGTATGTTGCTACCGGTATTGATTATGGGGCCAGCAGAGCCCTACCAATGTATGTTGCTACCGGTGTTGATGGCCTGGAAATTTAGTTTCCATGTGATCACCCAGCCTGGAAGATGCACATATATTTTAAGGATTTTAGCTATGTTGTTTTGAATCCTCCATTTGCTTTTTTCCCAGTAGCTCTATATTGATTCTACTTGCAAACTGTGATTGACAGTCATATAAATATATATGTATGTGCTATTAAAAGTAGTTTTCCCCCCCTCGGTATAATACCATGTGTAGTGCTAATAATGGCTGTTCTTGAGCAAATGTGTTCATTTAGCAAATAGAAATTGCATCAGTACATCTGATATTTTAAAAGCCTTTGGTTCTACAAATAGCATGGCTTTGCCATTGTATTTTAATGTCTATCATTGTCTCCATTCTGTGATTATTTTAAAAAATGACTTTTGACATTATATTCAAAGCTTACTTGAAGGATGCTATTTGAATTTCTTCTTGTCTTTTTGTTATAAAACAGTAATGACTTTTTCTTAAAAAAAATACTTATAGTAGTTTGGCCTTGTATTTTCTTATCGTGTGGCTGAGGGGGCACAATTACTTTAAATATGTGACTGGACGTGTAATAGGTAAAATGGGAAATACAACTTAAGAACATCCTGAACACTAGCTTTAGGAAAGCTAATTTGTGGAAAGCTTAAAAGAAACACCAAAGTATTCTTGGGCAGAGTTTGGTAAGCTTTTTAAAGAAGCAGGTGAAAATATTTTAGGTTTTAAGGAACCACATATTTCTCAGTCACATCATGTTTGGGTTTTGTTTTTAACTTTTTAAAAACAAAATCTGAGGTACCAGGGTGGCTCAGTTGGTTAAGCATCAGTCTTTGGTTAAGATCATGATCCCAGGATCCTGGGGACTCAATGGGGAGTCTGCTTCTCTCTCTCCCTCTCACTCTGTCCCTGCTCTTGCTCTTTCTCTTTCAAATAAATAAGTAAAAATCTAAAAATATATTTATACGTATAATATATACATATGTGTGTGTATGTGTATAGATATAATTGTTCTTAGGTGCAGGGCTGTACAAAACCAAGCCCTTGGGTATACTCTCTAGAGACGGAAAAAGTTAGTCTGCTACGTTCACAAAGATTTCAGTCTCTTGGTTCATGGTAATAAGTGTTCAACTTGCCAATTTGCTCTTCAAGTCTTGGAGTTGATTTAAGGCAAGTATTACCTATACCCAAGTTGATGGATACAGCAGTTTGAAGGACTATTAAGTAGACCATCAAAAAAGGATTTGTAAATATTAATCCATTTATTATGAATGTACATAGGACACTGTGCAAACAAAAACACATAGAACCAGTTGACTGGCTGACGTGGCTGCAAATGTAGAAGGCTGTTTATAATTTGCCAGTGTAGCACCACTTGGATTGACGAGAGATGTATGCAGCTGGCTATATGAGAGTTGGCACAGCTGGAAGAATAAAAAGACTGTGCCCAAACCCTGCTGGGTGACAGGGTATAGATGTTTTAACCATTTGTTCTGACAGTATCTTTATCTTTAGAAAGCATACCAGGATGTAAAGAAATACATATAAGCAAACTTGCACATATGATCATTTTCGTAGGGTAACTCAAGAAACAAAATGGACCAAAAGATTGTCCATCTTAAGATGGACTAATGAAATGAAATAGTAATGAGGGATAAAGCCTAGTCAATTGAGACCAACCAGACTCTATCCCTGTTGATTTGCTTACCCCTCTGAAATATCACTTGATTTTAGAAACACCAACTATTAAACTTCTGCTGCTGACATTTAGAATAATTAAAAATGGGCAGGCTAAAGATTTTTAAAATACATATGACAACAAACTGTGTGTTAAAGGATGAAGCACAAATATAAACACTAGGAGATGTATGTTAATGTATTCTCTTGGTTTCAGGTTCTAGGCATCCAAGTGAAATGCTTCCATGAAATTATCACTATAGGTTATAGAGTCTATCGCTCTTATGACCTGCCATGGTTTAGAACATTAAGCTGGTAAGTAATTTAAAGCTGTTTCAGATATGAACATTTGACTCTTTTCTAAAGTTTGTAAAGGAAGCGTCCTGATTGGGCAGTATCACACAGTTGATGGTATAGATTGATTTCTGGAGGAAGATAAATAAAAAGAATGCAACTGGATTTTGAAAAGAAGAAAATCACCTGTAAGTCTCCCATCCCAACACAACTATTTTCATTTCTTTCAGTCTTTGTAGAGATACTTTATATCTGTATATATCTTCCTCTTTAAAAAACATTATATTGGACACATTTTTATATCCTTTCTAATGATAATTTTAATAAAATTTCATTTTGTAAAATGTTATAAATATGCATGTTTTGCTTTATTTTGCCTCAGTTGACATGAGACCACACACAAAATTAGATTATCTCTACAAAGAGTGATAGATGAGATACGAAAATAGTTGTGGGTTTTCTGTTTTGTTTCTTGAGTGGCTTATTCAAGGGAAGGAAAGCCTAGGATAAATACCTGTCTCCTTCCTACCCTCACTGGCCCACCTCCCTGTAGGCTTTGGGGACAGGGCAGGGATGGGGTATGTATGTGGAGAAAGAGAGAGAAATGATGACTCCTAACTTTGTTGTTCCTGGTTTGATCTTGTCTTCAGGCCTGGGACCCCATGACATGATACCTGGAGGGTAGTTGGAGGGAAGAGTAAGACTCTTGGAGGGGGCAGTATAAGGCAACCTTATAAGTAGCACTGGCAATTACCAGCCCATGAAATATTATATATGTACAAATACATGTAAAAATTAGTTTAAAAAGTCATGTGATTTTAATATTTAAAGTCTTATATATCTTTACAACTTTTTTTTTTTCTTTACAACTTTTCAGCTAGGATTTTTAGTTATTAAGACTTTTATCAGGAAACATGATAATATGATTATTCATTATTAACTAGCCATGCCTTTGAATATAGTTTTAAGATTATTATCAGCCAGAGGGTCCAGTGTCTTAAGAAAACAAATGTATCACCTTTGAGGTTTAAAGGGGTCAAAAAATAGTTTCTTGGTTTTGGTAATAGCTAATTTTCCCTTATAGCAGGTTTTTCTCATGAAGGGCAAAATGTATGGGAAATGTTAGGTAGATTAAGCAGTTAGGGAACAATTAAATGCTAAACCATTGATTGATTCTAAGTATAGGAGGAAAAAAAACTAAGGATGGGCTCCAGTTATTGTAGAAGTCTTTATGGAGAAGGTGAGAAACAAACTATCACTTGAAATAAAGACAAGTTTTGGATAGAAAAGAGTGTTCTGGATTGGGGAGGACACACTCATCAGGTTCTAGATGGGGAATGGAGGAGGCACATGCCACAGATAGACTTTTCCTGGGCATAATAATGGGGAAAAAGTTGGATTGGTGGGCTAGAGTAGGCCTTGATAGCCTTAGAGAGGAGTCAAAGACCGTTTCCATTGTAAGAGAATGGAAAATGGTATTTACAGCTATTAGAAATGAGAATACTTTGAAAACATTGGGATCTGATTCAGCCCATGACAACTAGAAGGGAAATTGTTCCTTTCCTCCTCTGCTCTCCTGACCACCTGGAACTCTGCTCTTCAAAGGAAGAGGGACAGAAGAACTCTGAGGCAGTGTTTCTCAGCCTTTTCCCCTGGCTCACACAAGCTGCCATCAGCAAAATGTCACGGTTGATCCATCCTTTCTCCTAGAGGGAAAGGATATACCAGACAGAGCTGGGTGGAGGGATAGGTGATTACATAGTGTAAAGAGGTTTCTCTTAGAGATTTTTACCTGCTGCTCCCATCACCCACTACTACTTCTTAAGAATCACTGTGCCACTGGAATCCATCTGTAACATGGAGGAGAGGAAGAAAGACACCAGTATGCACAGGGCAGTGAAGAGAGAGGTCAGAGGTTAAATTACCTCTTTGTGCTTTCCCCTTTGATTTTCCTTAAGGCAGGTGGGGGTTTGGCATAGGATCTGCCCTATTAAAAGGCTTTAGAGCTGTGAGTAGTTGGGAGTGAATATTCATTATAATCAGTACTGAATGTGTGTGTCTGTGTGTGTCTATGAGAAAGAAAGAATGTGTGTGTTTGTGTATGTGTAGCATTTTTTACATTGTTTCCCAATGTGTCTGGCATTAGATTTTGACCTAAGTAGAGGCATGAGCTATTTTCAGTCAATTTTTGTTGATGGATACATTTGGAATTAAATTTAAAAGCAGAAAAACATGTTTTGGAATATCCTAAACCTGCCTACTTAATTTGGTTTTTGATCTTTGCGGGATCATCAAAGTGTAGAGAATAGTCTTTTGAGTTTCTCAGGGAAAGAAGGCTTCAAATATAAAAAAGGCTAATTGTTTTTGAATTATAGGTACTTTCTACTGTGTGTAAACTACTTTTTCTATGGAGAGACTGTAGCCGATTATTTTGCTACATTTGTTCAAAGAGAAGAGCAACTCCAATTCCTCATTCGCTACCATAGATTTATATCATTTGCCCTCTATCTGGCAGGTAAGGAAAATAGTATTGATATGTTGCTAGTATATGTTACGTGTTTATTTTTACTTCATGTGATTTAAATTCACAACCTTCTTTGTTACATTTTAACCCAGCTTCTCTTTTCACCTGTCCTGTGTATAAAGCTGTTTCTCTCATTGTGGTCTTAAATAGCAGTTACTCCCTAATATGACTAATAAGAAGTACAGACTCATTTGATTGTCCACAGATTTCAAAATTTCCTTTGGAAATTGTAATAAAGAAGCTTTTTAATATATGAATTGGTTGTTAACCAAGTATAATTTACAAATAAATTTTTGCATATATATTGCTTTATTTGTTCCCAGGAAATAGTGTTCATATAGAATTAATCAGGGTATTTAGTTTTACGGACATGTTTTATTTTATATACTTTATATACATTTATATATATAAATGTTATATACATATTTGTTTATAGTATGCTATTTTTGTGATTTTATTTTTAAAGACTGGATTCATTCTAGAGAGAAGGGAAGGAAAGAGAGAGCATGTAAGGGGTGGGGCAGAAGGAGCGGGAAGAGAGAGGGAGAGAGACTCTCAAGAAGACTCCCTGCTGAGCACAGAGCCTAACTCTTGGCTTGATCTCAAGATCCTAAGATCACCATCTGAGCTGAAATCAAGAGTCACGCTTAACCAACTAAGCCATCCAGGCACTGTCATTATTTTCATTTTAAAGGAGGATATGAACTTTGAGTTCTACTTTAGCTCTTAATAGTTACTGTTTTAGTTCTTAAGAGTTTTCCAATAAATAAGTTCTCAGTACAATTTTGGAAACTGAATACAACATGGGTTTTCTATTTCTCATTAAAATAGACATACGCAGAATATATGAGGAAGTGTGTCAGGTTCTCTAGAAGTATGTTATTTTATTCAGTTGTTATGTTGTTCCTTCAAGGTGTTCCCGTTTTAATAAAGCCTTTCTCAGATCCTGGTCTGATTTTGTTTCTGAATCTAGAAAGTCAGAAAGTGAAACACAATCTGAAATGATAATAGTAATTTTCAGAGAATCATTTTTGGGGTAGGAGGAACCTGCATTTTCTCAAGAGTTTTCTTCTTTTTGCATTCAGGTTTTTTTTTTTGCATAGTCTAGTTTTCTGAGTCTGTTTACTATATTTTTAAAAATTATTACTAATACATCTAAAGAAAGTACATTCTTAGGAAAAGATATTGAAAAGTATTCCTGTTCTTTCAAGGGCATAAGAAATTACTCATTTTAGTTATTCAGTTTTAAATTTGAATTAGTTTAGAAGAATCATGATGATAGATTATTGATGACCGATACCAGCTAAGATTTGGGAAAGAAAAACACTTGACTCTGATTCTGTGTTTATCAAAGCACATATGTGACATTTTTTTCTTGGTAGAAACTTCGAGTGGTTTATCTCACTAATCAAACCAGTGCACTGATAAATGTAAGGTAGATATTGGGATGAATTCTTTACTGTTATGAGAGAGAAGAATACAGTGCTTTCTCACTTTATATATAGACTGGCAAGACTTTATTGGTATTTTGAATTTTAAAAACAGTTATTAGCAAGAAATATGTCTAGGGGCTCCTGCTGCTGAACCCAACAACTTTATGTTATTTCATAAGATCATTCTTGTACTTGCTGATAACAAAGTTATGATTAATGAAAATATAAATCATTCATAGCATTAATAGATGTTTAAGAAAATAAATTTTAAAATACAATGTAAACAGCAACCCTGCACCCCACCACTTACAGACTTTTTTTCACTTTTTTAAGTAATATGCCCATTTCTTAATTTTTATCAGGCATTACCTATTGACTTCCTATTACAACCTTTCTCTCTTCTCCATACTGTTTGTTATTGTCATTGTTGACATTGTTAAACAGATACCTAAAATACCACTTACCGGGGATCCAAATAGTGTCTGTGATTACATTTCTATTCTTATACAACTTTTGTTTTTTTCTTGAACTTAGTAACTGCTCCACCTTCTCCTTTCCACATCTACAAATTTTCATGTAGGAATCCTTAATTTCTCTTCTGGGTCTGTTCAATGTCTATTGGTAGTTTTTTTCCATGTTCACACCAATCCATGTATCAGTTTTTTTTCTTTCCTTGAGACCTCTGTTCTAGAAACTCTGTAGTACTATTGCATTTGGACTGTCTGCTTGTAGGCCTCCTGACTCAGTATCCTGATTTGGCCTCCTCATTTCTTCTATCCTGCATCTTCCAGTTTCTGGGTTGACATCCTCCAATAGTTTCCTGTGAAATGCACTTGGAAGGTAAATGTTTTATGTTCATATGTTTCTCAAAATATTCTCACAGTTGACTGCTTTGGGTAGGGCTTGCACTAATTACTAGTAGATTTTTACTTAGTACTCTTGTCTAGAAATCTAGGCCTTAGACTTGCCTTCCACGGAGTCTTTTCTGCTCAGTTTTCTCTAGAAAGTACTATTGGTCCCTGATTTCTCAGGTCTGCTAAAAGTTATCCAGTCTGTTCTCCTTTTGCAGCTGTTCCTCTTAAGTTTTCCTCAACATGTCTTCAGTTCTCCTCGCTCTGTGGGTTTTCACCTTAATTAATTAATTTCTCTCTCTCTCTCTCTCTCTTTCTCTCTCTATTTAAATTAGTCTCCACACCCAGCACGGGACTTGAACTCAGAATCCCAAGATCAAGAGTCTACTGACCAAGCCAGCCAGGCATCCCCTCACCTTGATTTCTTTTAATGTTAATTTAGTGAACTGCCAGGACAGAGTTTAAATAAATGCATGTGATCAACTTGCATTTTAAGGCAGAAATCCTTAACTAGTTTTTCTATTTTTTCCTTTGGCTTAAAACAATTTATTCTTTTTTCTCTGCTGGTTGGCTTGGCTTCTCTGGGCAGCTCTAACTTAGTACGTCTCTTATGATTGCAGTCAGGTGGAAGTAGTGCTCATCATTTCAGTCTTGAGTCAGCTGGATTGAGGTAGCTCACTCAGGGCCATAGTCTGTGCTGGCCACTGACTTGAACACACACATCTGGCCTCTTGTTGGGGCTTGGATGTCTTAGAGCACAATGGCTGGGTTCTGAACAGGGAGAGTGCCAAAAGCCAAGTGCTTCAAGAGTCCTTAGGTAGGTTGTGTTTCTTTTTGTTTTAATGAGATTTTAAAGATAAAAACCTAGTACAGACCCATAGTAAAAATCTGGACTAAAATGGAGTATTGTGAAATCTCCCTCCTGCCTCAGAGCCTTATATACAATCTCCAGAAACTGGCCACTACTGTTGGAGGAAGTTTCTGAGTATTCAAGTTTATATGTTTATATCCTCTCCACCCTCATTTTTAAAATACAAATGAGTATACACTATTCCTTAACTGTTTGTGCTTCCAGTTAATGCAGTTTATGGATGATTTTATATCAGCACATCTAAACCTAGTGCATCTTTGTTAATGTGCATACAGTAATACCGGAGGTAGAATGTGAGAAAATAAGGTGACTGCTATTTCCTTTTCTTACTTTCCTTTTGGAGTTTGTTACAACTAATATTTGAGAATAACTGTTACCACTGAGTTGGTAAAGAATTGAATTTATTTTCTTTGTTTTATTTTACATGTAATATATACTCTAATTTTTAGTAATTGCTTCATACATTAAACTTTCTGTTTTTCTAAAGTAAAATCAATGTCTCTTTTTTTCTGATTAATTTCTTGCTATTTTAGGCTATTAGAATCATAAAAGCTCATTGCAAGTCGTCATTTTTTCAGCAAACATGTGAATGCTTTCCAAATGCTAGGTACTGTGAATGATTTAGAGGACAGAGAGAGAAATAAGGCTGATCGGGTGCCTTCCATGGTCTTGAAACTAGTGAGACACTAGTCCCCTTGTGCACTGCTGAAATGTGAACAAGGACCTCTAAGCTCATGAAGGGTAAGGAGAAATCTGCTCTGCTGAAGACCATAGAAGGCCTTTGAGAAGAGATGGCAGGTGTCACGAAAAGTAAAGAACAAGCAGGCATTTGCTAAGTGGATAACGGTAAAGGGCATTCGAGGCAGAGGAAGCAGCTGTGCAAGGCTTGGAAATGGGCGCGGATTGTGTGTTTGGGACCAGAGGCAAGCATTAAAGGTTGGAAAGGTGAGCAGGAGCCACATCTTGAGAAGCTTTGTGTGTCATAGGAAGGTTTGGGACTTTATCCCTAAGAAACCATTGGAAGATTTTAAGAGATGATATAGCTAGATCTGTAGTAAAGTGAAGGATGGATTGGGAGACATTAATAGGATGAACAAACAGGAAGCTGTTGCTGTGGCTCATGCTAAATACAATAAGGGCCCGAGCCATTGGGGTTTGTATTTAAATACGAAGAGGGTTGGTTATACATCAAAAAATAAAAATACTGTGGGCTGATCCCAGAAACCAACTGTTCTTTATGACAGTCTATGAAAAATTGTTTTTGTATTCCATATATTCTTGGCTTAAAATGTACTTTTTGTTGAGCTAATCATGTATTTACATGTAGTTGTAGGAAGTGACAGAGCTATCCCTTATGCACATGCCTAGTTTCCACCAATGGTAGTACCTTACCATGGTTCACGGTACAATATCACACCAGGATATTGACATTATTAGAGTCCTGTGAATGTAATTTCCTAATGCAACCTTCTTAGGAGCTACTGGGTTAAATGATGAAACGTCAAATATACATCATGCGTAATATTCTGTATCTGTTACCATTCTACATGTGGCCTAAATATGGTCCTGTGAGACCATAAACAACCTTCTTTGTGTCTCTGTTTTTTTATTGGAGTTCAAATTGCCAACATTTAGCATAACACCCACTGCTCATCCCGCCAAGCGCCCCCCTCAGTGCCCATCACCCAGTCACCCCAACCCCCTGCCCACCTCCCTTTCCACTACCCCTTGTTCGTTTTCCAGAGTTAGGTGTGTCTCATGTTTTGTCACTCTGTGTCTGTCTTATGTTTTTAATTCCTAGTGCCTAGTGCAAGGCCTGGCATTTAGGTTCCCAATACATATTTGATGCACAGTCAAGAGGCTGAGATCATGCACATTCATATACAGTGTTTTTCAGAGATATTTTTTCAGCATCAGTGTTTTGTTTGCTGAGTCTTGAAACCCTACTGGTGATTCTTGAAGTGGTAAACACTTCATGGGCTTAGTCTAGCAAATGGAATTTGACTTTAAAACTGGAGTGAGGAAATAGAAAGTATGCTTTGTCGAGGTGTGTGTACCTTTCTCTTAAATGATACTGTGAGAATCTTTGGAATTCTTTTCATAAAACAATATTCAAAGAGTCCTGTCAGAATTTTAGTTCTGCAGTGGTCAAATGACTTTGGAAGGTATAGGTCTTAGCAGATTTAAATAGCAGAGACAGCCCATGTTCTTTCACTGATGTGGAGTTTTGTTAAAATAGAATACGGTATCTCCAGGTCTAACCTCCTCCCCACAACCCATGAGACTAAGTGACTTATCTAATATCCTACAGAACGACTCACTGACAAAGACCCAGAAAATCATTCTGACATTTAGATAATTTTGTTGTAAAATGAATTTGCCTGATGGCAAACAAAAAAATCAGTGAGACTGAAGGTTATAAGGCAAACATTTTCTCTAGAGTCTAGATAATTTTTTAAAAGATATTGGTAATTTGGATTTGAGGCTCTTTAGGAACCAGAGCAACCGTGTGATTATAAATGAGTAATGTTGAGTGAATAAGCTTTTAGAATGTTTGACTCTTAATATTATCACCTTAACATCTATGTAGCCAACCAGAGACATGCATGTTATTTTTAGTTGTTTTTGTTTGTTTGCTTGTTTTTTCTTGTGTATGCATGGCTATTTTGATTTTTAAAAAACCCTTAAGGAGAAAGTACAACTTGAATACTTTGAATTTGAGAAAATCAATAGACATATGAAATTAAACTTAGCTAAAATGAATACATAATTAAGAAATTTTCTCCCAAACATCCTGTGTATCTTATTATCTCAAAGGATGTTGATGAAATCTTTAGAAAGATGTCACAAATAACTGTGCACAGAGGACTCTACCTCCAAAACTACACTTATAGTTTTGGAGTTAAAGACTATTAGACTCTGTGCACATGTGCCAGTGTTTTTCTACACTTTAAACCCAACATGTAGATTAATAGAAAACTTTTCTTTATCTTAGCTAGCATAATGGTTGGTTTGTGTGACAATTTCTACAATGCAGATTCATTTAAGACTTTTTAAAAACTCCATCATGGTATAGTGTCTCAATCGGGGACACATAATGCAGTGTGTTTCTGAATTAACCTAACATGATATCTGAAATGTTTTGAAAAATATAGCCACATGGAAGATTGAAGAAGAGTCATTAAGCTCCAGTATTTAATCCTGGGCCGGTCTTAATGTCTGTGTCTTGAATTAAGGACTACATGTGTTTATTGAATTAGTTGATTACCAATAGTAAATTTTAAAAACAACTTCATTAATTTATGTTTTCTTTTTGACTAGATTTTGAGTTCCTTGAATGGGAATACCTGTCACATTCATTTTTTTTGTATCTGGTATATAGTTAGTGCTCAATAAATATTTTTTGATTGTCCATTTTTCTGAAATTGCCTCTATCCCATCTTCTGGGCTTTTGAATAATTTCTTTCTCCTTTACTTCTCCTGACTCCTTTAGAAATCTCATTCTTTTTTGTTCTTTTCAAATATACCTCTCTTTAGTCTATTGGGTAACTGATCTCCTGAACTCCTTGGGAGCTCTTTGGTATACTAGACAACAGGATGTACACATCTTCGGACAACACTAGGCACAGGGCTGTGTACATAAATGGTGATCAGTAATAATAACTAGACATAATTGCATAATAAGAACTGTAGGTTAGGAAACTTTTTCAGTGAATACTCTTATTTATAATACTTATATCCTATTTTTTTTTTTTTTTTGGAAATGTAACAAGACAGAGGTTCATTGTTAATTAGAAAAAAAAAAACTATGGATCCAAATGGATGAAAATTTTCTTTCCATTAGATTTATTGAAATATATAATAATGTATTTTTACACATTTAAACATAAAATATATATATATAGCTATATGGTTGCGAATGAAAAAGTAAATTTACGTGTTTCTTTTTCAGACTGTTTTTCTTTAAAAATAATATTCCTTAGATGTTCTAGGAAAACACCTTACTTAGGCCTTCCCCAAATTAGAAAATTATGTTATCTTAATGTATCTAGAAGTCAGACAATTATATCCTTTATTAAAGCACCCAAGAAGCTGAATGTTACTGGTGATTTAACAGTAAAATTGGATTAAGTAAAAGTGAGTAGCCAAGACTGTCCTGGATAAAATCACCATTAGGACAATACTGAATAATTCTGCTAGTAATTTTGTTTCAAGAAATGCTTAAGGGTGAATGGTATTATATGACTTCAAAAATGAGAAAACCATACATGTGAAAGCAGTATTCATGAAGAGTTAATTCACAGATAATGATGTTCAGAAGTTCCCAAGGTCATGCTGGGAGCATCAAAGGGGTCCATTTGCATGGACTTGGAGGTTTCAGAGGCATCTGTCTTAGCTTAGCTCTTACCCCATTTGCCTCTGCACCAATTCCAATTTCCATTCATTTCTAACTATGAAGCAGTAGCATAAAACACAGAATTTACATTATTATTTGAGCAACAAAATAAACCTGCCTGTTATAGAATAAAAACTTAAAAGCAATGATTTTAAAGAGGTGTTTTTTTGTTTGTTTGTTTTTTTTTTTTTTTTAATGCTACTAGTGATTTCAAAGCCACCAGTAAGGTCTCAAGACTCAGCAAACTCATGGGGTTTTTTTTTTTTTCTCTACCCCCTCCCAGTTTCTTTCTCTGTCTCAAGAAAGTGACAGATGACTTTCAGTTGTGCTACATTTGAAAATGTTCCCATATTTCTTTTGCAGTTCAGTCAGATTACTCTGTAGGTGACAAATAGGAGGTGAGATGGGATCTGGGAACCAGTATGTATTCTCTTCCTTTGTCATTATCCTTTACATTGGTGTTTCAAATTAGCCTTCAGAAAATAGGTCAAGGAAGCTGCTGGTTGATGTTTTGCTCTGGTCAGAGTAGTATGAACCTTGCTTACTCTGGTGGGTAAAATTGCTTTGGTAAGTATTACGTATGTATAAAATCTAGCATTTATTTCATGTGTGATAACTTACCTGATAATTAATTTTCTATTTTGGAGAACTGACTGTAAAGATACTGCAGAATAGAATGGATGGATACCTATTAATCTGAAATTAAACTTTGTTTATACATTTGCAATATCTACCTATGTAAAAGAATATTTCTCTTTAGAAGTTTACTGATATATTGGGCAAAAAGGGCTTCCTGTTGCCTCCCATTATTTTTGTGTATGATTATTGAATTTCAGTTAGGTAGACTTTTTATTTAGTATAATGTCATTGTAATAAATTTGTGGGATATAAACATAAACACAAAGCACAAACATTTGCTTTATAAATCTTTAAATTATTAAGAGTGTTGTATTTTACTACAAGTATTATAATATGGTTCTGAGAAATTTCAAGTCATTCTTAACCTGAAACTTAGTGATAATGGTTTATGGAACTACATGACACTTGAGAGTCAATAGGATCTGAAGGTCTAACTGTTTCCTAGCCCTGTAATTTTCAGTCAATTAATAAAGTCCTTTGTCCATTTTTCTTCACCTGTAAAATGGAGATAATAATAGATATGTTCATTATGGGGATGTTGAAAGCATTAAATAAGTTGATATTTGTAAAATGTTTTAGACAAGAGCCTGGAACATAATAAGTGTTCACTAGATGTTAACTGCCATATAATTATTATTAATTTTCTTATTATTGTAGAGATTGAAACATTCTATACATGTACACTTAATGTATTGATACAGCGAATAAGTTTTTTTCATAGTGATACTTTTTTTTTAGTATAGTTGATACAATATTACATTAGTTTCAGGTGTACAACATAATGATTTGACAAGTTTATACATTATGCTATGCTGACCACAAGTGTACCTACCATCTATCCCCAAGCATTGCTATTACAATGTCAGTGACTATATTTTTTATGCTGTGCCTTTGATTTACTCATCCCGTAACTGAAAGCTTGTATCTCCTACTCCCCTTCACCCATTTTACCCATTCTCCCACCATCCCCCTTCTGCCAACTGTCAGTTTATTCTGTATTTTTAGGTCTGGTTCTGTTTTTTGTTTATTTACTGATTTTTTGTTTTTAGATTCCACATATGAGTGAAATCGTATAGTATTTGTCTTCCTCAATCTAACCTATTTAACTTAGCATAATACTCTGGGTCCATCGGTATTGTTGTAAATGGTAAGATCCCCTCTTTTTTTTATTCCCAAATAATATTCCATTATATATATATACTACATCTTCCTAATCTGTTTGTCCCTTGGTGGACACTTAGGTTGCTTATATCTTGGCTATTGTAAATAATGCTGCAATAAATATAGGGTGCATGTATCTTTTCAGATTAGTGTCTTTGTTTGGATAAATACCCAGTAGTGGAATTATTGATTCATATGGTTTTTCTATTTTTAATTTTTTGAGGAACCTCCATACTATTTTCCACAGTGGTTGTAACAATTTACATTCCCATTAACAGTGTATGAGAGTTCTTTTTTCTCCATATCCCTGCCAACACTTGTTATTTCTTGTCTTTTTAATTTTTGGCCATTCTAATGGGTATGAGGTGACCTTGTGGTTTTGATTTCCATTTTACTGATGGTTAATGATGTTGAGCATCTTTTCATGTTTACCATCTGTGTGTCTTCTTTGGAAAAAATGTCTATTCAGGTCCTCTGCCCACTTTTAAATTAGATTCTTTGTGTTTTTGATGTTGAGTTATAGAAGTTCTTTATGTTCTTTGGATATTCACCTTTTATTGGATATATCATTTGCAAATATCTTCTCCCATTTAGTAGGTTGCCTCTTGTTTTGTTGATGTTTCTTTTGTTATGTAAAAGCTTTTTATTTTGAGATAGTCCCAGTAGTTTATTCTTGCTTTTGTTTCCCTTGCTTTAGGAGATACCATCTAGAAAAATGTTGATGTGGCTGATATCAGAGAAATTACTACCTATGCTCTCTTCTAGGATTTTTATGGTTTCAAGTCTCACATTTAGGTCTTAAGTCCATTTTATTTTGAGTTTATTTTTGTGTATGGTGTTAAGAAGTGGTTCAGTTTCTTCTGCATGTAGTTTTCTAGTTTTCCTAGCACCATTTATTGAAGAGACTACCTTTTTCTTATTTTATATTCTTTCCTCCTTTGTCATAGATTAATTGACCATACAATCATGGGTTTATCTAAGGGGTCTCTATTGTGTTCCATTGATCTATGTGTCTGTTTTAGTGTCTGTATCACAGTGTTTTGATTATTATAGTTTTGTAATATATCTTGAATCCTAGAAGTGTGATATCTCCAGCTTTTTGGATCTTTTGAGATTCCATACAAATTTTAGTGTTATTTGTTCTAGTTCCATGAAAAATGCTGTGGGTAGTTTGATAGGAATTGCATTGAATCTGTAGATTGCTTCGGGTAATATGGACATTTTAACACTATTATTGTGACCCATGAGCATAGAATATGTTTCCATTTGTTTGTGTTATCTTTAAGTTTTTTCATTAATGTTTTAGAGTTTCCAGAGTCCAGGTCTTTTATCTTAGGTTAAATTTATTCCTAGCTATTTTATTCTTTCTGGTGTAATTGTAAATGGTGTTGTTTTCTTAATTTTTCTTTCTGCTACCTCATTATTAGTGTGTAGAAACACTACTGATTTCTAGGTATTAATTTTGTATCCTGTAACTTTACTGAATTCATTTATTACATCTAGTCAGTTTTTTTGGTATATTTAGGATTTTCTATGTCTCATGTCCTCATCAGTTTAACTTTTACCAATATGGATGCCTCCTATTTCTTTTTCTTGTCTGATTGCTGTGGCTTAGACTTCTAGTACTATGTTGAATAAAAGTAGGGAGAGTGGACATCCTTGTCTTGTTCTTGATCTTAGAGGGAAAGCTCTCAGTTTCTCACTATTGAGTATGGTATTCACTGTGGGTTTTGTGTGTATGTGTGTGTATACATACATACTCTAGCCCCACTTTCTTGAGAGGTTGTTTTTTTTTTTTTATCATGAATATCATCTTGGGATGATCATATGATTTTTATACTTCATTTTGTTGATGGTGGTGTATCATAGTGGTTGATTTGTGGATAATGAATTATGCTTGCATTTCTGGAATAAATTCAACTTGATCCTTGAATGATCTTTTTAATGTATTGTTGTATGTGGTTTCCTAATATTTTGTTGAGGATTGTTGCATCTATATTCAGGAATATTGGCCTATATATATATTTTTTGTGGTATTTTTGTCTGGCTTTAGTATTAGGGTAATGCTGGCTTTGTAGAATATATTTGGAAGTTTTCCTTTTATTTTTTTGGAACAGTTTGAGGAGAATAGAGATTAACTATTTTCTGAATGTTTGGTAGAATTTACCTGGGAATCCATCTAGTCCAAGACTTTAATTTTGGTGGTTTTTGATTAGTGATTCAATTCCTTTCCTTGTAATCAATTTCTTCAGATTTTCGGTTTGTTCCTGATTTAGTTTTAGAAGAGTGCATATTTCGGGATCCCTGGGTGGCACAGCGGTTTGGTGCCTGCCTTTGGCCCAGGGCGCGTTCCTGGAGACCCTGGATCGAATCCCACGTCGGGCTCCCGGTGCATGGAGCCTGCTTCTCCCTCTGCCTGTGTCTCTGCCTCTCTCTCTCTCTCTATGTGTGACTATCATAAATAAATAAAAATTAAAAAAAAAGAAGAGTGCATATTTCTAGAAATTTATCTATTTCATCTATCCGTTTTTGCTAGATTGTCCAATTTGTTGGCATATAAATTTTCATAGCAGTCTCTCTTAATCGTTTTTATTTCTGTGGTTTTAGTTATTACTGCTGTCTTGTTTCTGATCTTATTTATTTAGGTTTTTTTTCTTGATGAGTCTGGCTAAAGGTTTATCAATTTTGTTTATCTTTTCAAAGAATCAGGTCTTGGTATCATTGATTTTTTTTTTCCTAATGTGTTTTTTAGTTTCTGTGTCACTTATATCTGCTCTGATCTTTATTATTTCCTTTTTTTCTACTGACTTTGGGCCTCTCTTTTCTTTTTCTAATTCCTTTAGTTGTAAGGTTAGGTTATTTATTTGAGCTCTTCTTTCTTAAGGAAGACCTATATCACTTTGTATTTTCCTCTTAGAAATGCTTTCACTGTGTTCCAAAGATTTTGGATCATTGTGTTTTCATTTTCATTTGTCTCAATGTATTTTTTTTATTATTATTTCTTTGACTTCTTTTGGCCCATTAGTTGTTAGGATCATATTGTTTAGCCTCCATATGTTTGTGTTGTTTCCATATTTTTCCTTGTAATTAATTTCTAGTTTCATATCACTCTGATTATAAAAGATGCATGGTATGATTTCATTCTTCTTAAATTTATTGATGCTTGTTGTGGCTCAATATGTGATCTATTCTGGAGAGTTTTCCTTGTGCACTTGAAAAGAAAATAGTGTATTCCGTTTTTACTTTTTATGTATTTTTAAAAGCTTATTTATTTATAATCTCTACACACATTGTGAGGCTCAAACTCATAACCCTATGATCAAAAGTCACATGCTCTACTGACTGAGCCAGCCAGGTGCCCCTATTCTATTGTTTTTGTTTTTATTGTTACTTATTTTATTTTTAAAGATTTTATTTATTTGATAGGAGGAGATGGGGAGAGAGAGAGAGAGAGAGAGCAAGCACAAGCAGGGGGAGAGGCAGAGGGAGAGGGAGAAGCAGGCTCCCCACTGAGCAGGGAGCTTGACATAGGGTTCAATCCTAGGACCCTGGTATCATGGACCTGAGCTGAAGGCAGAAGCTTAACCAACTGAGCTACCCAGTTGCCCATATTCTACTGTTTTTAGATGGAATGTTCTGTGTGTATCTGTTATATTCATCTGGTACTATATATCATTCAAAGACATTGTTTCTTTTGTTGATTTTCTGCCTGAATAATCTATCCATTGATGTAAGTGGTATGTTAAAGTCCTCTAATATTATTGTATTACCATCAGTTTTTCCTTTTATGCCCATTAATATTTGCTTTATGCATTTAGGTACTCCAGTGTTGAGTGTATAGATGTTTGCAATTGTTCTATCTTCTTTTTGGATTGACCCCATTATCATTATGTAATGCCCGTCTTTGTCCAGTACAGTTTATTTTAAAGTCTGCTTTGTCTGAGATAAGTATTGCTTCCCTGCCTCTTTTTCCCCCGCTTCCATTTCCATGGTAAATGCATTGTCATCTTTTTGCTTTTGGTCCATATGTGTCTTTAGATCAGAGAGGAGTCTCTTGTAAGCAGCACACAGATGGATCTTGTTTCTTTATCCATTCTGCCATCCTGTGTCTTTCGATTGGAGCATTAAGGCCCTTTATATTTAAAGTAATTATTGATAGGGGAGCCTGGGTGGCTCAGTTGGTTAAGCATCTGCCTTTGGCTCAGGTCATGGTCCTGGGGTCCTGGGATTGAGCCCCACACAGGCTCCCTGCTCAGCAGGGAGTCTATGTCTCCCTGTCCCTTTGCCCCTCCTCCTGCTTGTGCTTTCTCTCTCTCTCTAATAAATAAATAAAATCTTAAAAAAAATAATTATTGATAGATACTGCCATTTTGTTGTTTTCTATTTGTTTTTTTTTGTAGTTCTTCTCTGTTCCTTCTTCTCTTGCTCTCTTTCTTTGTGATTGATGAGTTTCTATAGTCTTATGTTTGGCTTTATTTTTTGTGTATCTATGATAGGTTTTAGGTTTGTGGTTACCATGAGATTCATGTATGACATCCTAAGTAAATAGCAGTCTACATCAATTTAGTGGTCATTTAAAATCAAACACATTCTTAAAAAAAAAAAAACAGGAAAAGAAAAAATACCTTTTCTTTTTCCTTCTCTCCCCCTTTCTTTATTCCTGCCTTCATGTTTTATGTATATGTGACCATATTTTACAATTTTTCAAAAAAATATTTATTTGAGAGTGCACGTGAGAGAGTGTGAATGCAGGAGAGGAAGAAGCAGAGCAGGGAGCCCAACATTGGGCTTCATCCCAGGACCCTGAGATCATGACCTGAGCTGAAGGCAAACATTTAACCCATTGAGCCACCCAGATGCCTCTACATCTTTCTTTTTTTTTTTTTTTAAGGTTTATTTGAGGTCATTTGAGAGAGAAAGCACACCCATGTGTTTGTGGAGGGAAGGGCAGAGGGAGAAGGAGAGAGAGAATCTTAGGCAGGCTCCATGCTGGGAACATGAAGCTTGATGTAGGTCTTAATCTCACAACCTTGAGATCAGGATCTGAGCCAAAATCAGGAGTCCAAGGCTTAACTGACTGAGCCACCCAGGTGTCCCACATCTCTTTATTCAAAATTGTATTATGTCTACTTATAGCTATTTCTTTTCTACTTAAAGAAGTCCCTTTAACTCTTCTCGTAAGACTCCTTTATCTTTTGTCTAGAAAATACTTTATTCTTCCTTCAAATTTAAATGATAACCTTGCCAGATAGAATATTCTTGGTTGTAGGTTTTTTTCCTTTCAGCACTGGCATGCCACTCCCTTCTGGCCTGCATAGTTCCTGCTGAAAAATCAGCTGAGAATCTTATAGATTTTCCCTTGTAGGTAACTGTTTCTCTCTTAGCAAATAACTTTCATTCAACTGAAATTCAAAATCTGTTTTTCCATGTCCACATATTTGCAGGAGACTAATTCACTTAATTAGTGAAGGCGATGTTTGTTGAATTCATACTATGGAATATATTAGGCATTTTGGAGAATATAAGGTCATTTTACTCAAGAAACTTATTTAACATGCTTATTATGAGTAGGAGAGGTGGCTGATGAATAAATGCTATAGTGTACTTTGAAGTGATAAGAAAATCAGATTATTTGAGCTCAGTGAATCTTACATTTTGTAACAGATTGCACAACAAGCACATGTTTTTTTGTTCTCAAACAGGTTTCTGCATGTTTGTGCTGAGCTTGGTGAAGAAACATTATCGTCTACAGTTTTATATGGTTTGTATTAACCATAACTATATATAATAAAAACGCCTACCTTTATTTTTTTTCTATAGTGAGAAGATCTAATCTGCTAGTTGATGTTTTGCCTAAATGTGAGGGGTATTTCAATTTTTGATGATTATTAAATATAAAAGATTTAAGTTATACAATTTTTGAAGATTTAAAAATTTTAACTGGTTTCAGTTTCCTAAAAACTCAACTCTTTCTTTGAATATTTTCAAAGACTGTAAAATTAAAATCAAGTATTTGAAGTGTTTTCATAGTCTCCTGAATAGTTAGTAAGCCTGAAAAATATCTACCATATTTTTTTATGGAAAGTAACTATATTTGTTCTTAGCCTGCACATAAATAGAACAAAACATACATTTTCTTGCTAGCTATGGTTAGTCACACAGATAATTACATAATTCTTTTTGCCCTAAGGTATTTTATGCAGTGTATCATTGAACTGTGTTTAGTATCTTATGAAATTTATCACTGAGTATGATGAACTTTCTTATTTTCTTAAAAGATAGCTAATTAAAAGGTTGCAAAATGGAAAATACAGCATTTAGATCTGTGAATCCATGTATTAGTAAGGCTTGTTCTGGATTTGGGTATATTTCCTATTCTTTATGCTTTGCTTTTCTTCATTGAGACATTCTGCTGAGCATCATCACTGGGTAACTGTAGTATTTCTTACATTTCTAATTTCTAGGGATCCTGAGAGGAGATTAAAATGATCCATGAAAATCTAGAAACCATCAAGATAAATTATAAATAATAGTATCTCCTATGAAAATATAAATGGTGCCTATTGGAAAAAAATCATTTAAGCATTTTGAAGCAACTGGGATAAAAAAAAATTGGATCTTTTATGCAGATAAAAATAAAACAGCTATATATTATTTGACAAAATTGGAATAGGTTAATTATGAATAAATCAAAAATTGTAAGAATTTTGAACGTTTCCTAAATTCTAGTCAAAATTATGAGACAAATATTTAGAAACATCAAATTTTTCATTCATATTGTACTCATGCTGGTGATGCGAAAAATTACTAAAGTGGCATCTCTTAGGCTAGATGGGCTTGATGAAATACACAAGTTTGAAACTGAAGTTGAACACTAGCATTGAACAGTACTGTGAAGACAACTTTCAAGTATGAAAAGCTGGCATTTAAGAGTAATTGGTCCCTGCTGGTTTGAATTATTTGAAGTCATTAATAACTCTTTATGGGAAAAAGTTACCACAATGAACTCTGAAAGAATAGCTTTTAGCAATTTTAATGCAGAATGCAGCCAGAGTAAAATGTTCCTCTCTAAATGCTGTAACACCACTATAAATTTCTCATTATCATTTTAATCTAATGATTTGAGATTATTGTATATTTTGTATGCATTTTTAAATCCAGTGGTGTTTCTCGGTATTTTGAGCATTCCATTTGTGTGTAAATTAAGATTACTTTGTTAAATGTCTTCATGGTTTTAAGGTTCCAGTAGGCACCAAAATGAATATAATTTACTAACAGCATTTATTTTGTACAACCCTATCATACAAAATTTGACCAGAAATCATGCTAGAAATTTGTGTTTCAAAATTGCTGTTGCTCCAGGGCTGCACTGATCAGTTGTATTCACTAATTGTTGTGTTGTTGGGCTATTAACAGTTCGCATGGACTCATGTCACTTTACTGATAACAGTTACTCAGTCACATCTTGTCATCCAAAATCTGTTTGAAGGCATGATATGGTAAGGGGACAGTATTATGCTGCTTTGTATTTATGTCCTAGCCTTTTTAAAGCTCTTTCCCTTGGACAGTGTCTTGTAGATTGCTACTAAAATGTACTCTTTGTTGTTGCTGCTCTATGTCACTAAAATATCTTACTGAGTTTTTCTTACTATTTGACAACTGAAGACAAATACTTTGTTAACCTGAAAACCCTTCTTTTTGGGGTTCCAAATAAAATCCAGGAAGTCCTTGTGAAAGCTCCAAAAATTAAGTATATTTTCAGGTGTTACTACACCTTAGTGTGGCTTTTTACAAAGCATACCCAGACTTTAAAAAGAATATATTATTTTTGTGGGATGCAAAAAGAACACAAAAGTTGGCTTGTCAGCAAAGAGTGTGCTGGCAATGTATTTTCTCTGGGTGAAAGTTGGGTAGGTTCTACACTGCCTTTATGTAGCAGTGGGTATCCAGATTTCAGATGGAGTTACTTGCTATGTAGCAGCGCCTTGCAGGTTCAGAAAGCATTTTTGTTAGTTTTAAAATTATAAAAATTATTAGTTAAATATCAGAGTGAAGAAAAACAATTTAAGAAATCTGACATATTATACCCATATTCTTTCTAAACCCATTAATTAAAATCTCTTACAGTTGTTAGGTTTTATCAAGATAAAACCCCTCCTCACAGCTTCATGTTTTATTTTGTTTTTATACCAAGGTGTGTGTACATAAAACAATCAGAATCATTTTAAGATTGTCTTCCATATGCAAACTTTCAATTGATATGGGGCAGTTACTGAAATTAGTAGGTTCTGTACAATTAGTAGGGTTTAATGTAACTATAGACTAAGGTAGAATTAAAATTGATAGTTATTCCTGAACACAAGAAATTGTGCTAAGAGCTTGGTATAAATTTATGAAATTATATTGTGTCTAAATAAATGCCTTGTTTCCATTTTGAAATACTTCTTTTTTATTCTTTGTACTATTATAACTTATTCTTCATAAAGCTGAAATTTGAAAGTCCATAGCTATAGAAATAGATTGCTTAATATTAAAATTAAATTGATTAATATTTTCCTTAGGAATATTCTCCTGACATGTTAGTTTATTTATAGATTTTGCTCTGCTGAATTGCATTAAGCAGATCTGGGCAAATTTACTTGATATACATCGTTTCTACTAATGTTCTGACAAATGTTATGTTCTGGATGAGGCTGCAGTGTAATCCAAAGGGTTATTGCGTTGGTTCATTATGAGTCATAACCTGTATAAACGTTTGCCACTTAATCATACGGACTTTTTTTCTGATGTTTTTTTTAAGGTTCCTTGTTCCAATATCAAGTGTTATTTGCAATGACATAACTGCTTACCTTTTTGGATTTTTTTTTGGGAGGACTCCATTAATTAAGGTAATGGAAGAACATCACAAGCAGGTCATTACCATAACCTTAAAGATGAGCCACTGGAGAAAATTTCCAACAACTTGGTGCTGTTGCACATTTTATTTCTGAGGTGCTTTGATTTTGCTTAACTGTATTTAACAACTACAGTGTAGGGGCAGTGAGCCATATTTCCCAATGGTTCCATCTAGAGTCTTCATGAGATACTCTGTTGGCTCCTCAATAAGGACCTGGCTCCATCAGTTATCCTCCATCTTGTGAAGGCTCATTTCACCTTTCTGCTGGTGCCTTTCCATTAGCTACAGTGCAATTTTTCTTTCTTCCATTCCCCAGCAACCCTACAAACAAGCCTTTACTAGACTCTGTTCTCCCCTCAAGCCATCTCATCTGTCACCTCTTTTACCAAATTTTTTGAAAGTCTGTCTACACTTAACCATCTTCACATACTCATGTCTATTTGTAAACTTTACACCCAAACTCATTTAAAAAACAAAACAAAACCCTGAGGCCCTAAAGTAAAATACTGATAATGCAGTAATAAGTAAATGTTAAGATAAGGGAAAGAGACAGGAGCAGATTTTGTCGTTTTGCCTTAGATTTGGTTCTACTTACAGTCAGTGGAGGCAAAGAAAGAAGTAAGTTACACAATTCTCATTTGGGGGAAACTAAGCCCTTGTAGAAAAACAGAACTTTTACTAGAACTAATTACTTTTAAACAAACTTTTCATGTTGGGGCTTTAGATATGCTTCATTCCATTCATGTATTGGGCAAAATATTTAGTAATATTCCCACAAATATGTTAATTGGCTATTTTGATGTTACTCTATGAAGGCAGTTCGGAGGGACTGAGACATCTGTACAGATACAAAACCTATTTGATCAGAATGATGCAAGAGGAGCTTAAGTGTTTCCAGAGAAAAGCATGGGCTGCTTATCCTTCAAAAAAAAAAAAAAAAAAAAATCTTCCGTAAATTCTTCCCCACATAGGAGTCCAGCATACAGCATTGGGCTGAGCTGTAGGGATACTGGCAAGCAAGCAAAGCAAATATATATATTTAACATTTCTAAAGCTGCTTCAGCATAAGAGAAGTGATTAAATATTCAAGGCGTCTATACCAGATGAGAAGTTTTTGGCTTAGGAAGCCTTCAGAGAGGCTGTTATGGTTGTAGAAGAATGTTACTGTCTGATTTTTAACACAGATTTCTAGTGAATTTACCAGGCTACATTAGTTGTATAATATGCCCATATGTAATTAAACAAGTTAACCCCTAAATCAGTTTGATATAGATCAATTTAATTGATAGGTTATCTTTTTTTTTTTTTTTTTAAGATTTATTTGTTAGAGAGAATACAAGTTGTGGGGAGGGAAGGAATGAAAGGGAGAGAGAATCCCCAAGCAGACTTCCTTGCTGAGTACAGAGCCTGACACAGGGCTCAGTCCCAGGACCCTGAGATCATGAACTATGCCAAAGTCAAGAGTGAGCTGTCCAACCGACTGAGCCACCCAGGCTCCTGATAAGTCACCTTTAAAATAATCAACAGGCACTTTTGAATTTGATTCAGCTCCTACTCCATGACAGTAATATTGAATTATCCTAGGAAATAGTGTATATCAGTCTCTTCTCTGTGGCAGAATTGTTATCAGATTTGTCAAGAAACTGTATCAACACTTTTAGCTTTGGGCTTTATGAACATCATTAGGACAAGAGGTCTATAAAGAGATCAGGTAGGTTAGCCTGTCACCTGTTTCTGTCTGCAGAAACTTCTGTCTGATATTTATATGGCTTCTGTCCCCACCCATCCACTGAAAGGATCCTCACAGAGGTTATCCATGATCTCCTGAAGACCAGATCCCTGTTTATCAGGCCTTACCTACAGGGCACCTCAGGCAGTTAGCGCTGTCCATTCCCAAATCTTTCCCTCCTGCCCCTGCATCACTGATTTCCAAACTTTCCTCCAGATTTCTCTGCCTGAATGCCCCATTGACTGAGAAACAATAGCCGGAATCTGAAACAGTATCTATTCTTAGAAGCACAACATGTTCCTTTCTTCATGGAGACAGACATAGATTGTGACCAAAGGGAGAAGGATATGTGAATACTTGTGGAGCAAATACTGTATCTGGAGTGTTTTGCCATTTCAGAAAGAGGTCTGTTGTATGCATGGCATTTTTGGGAATATATGAAAATCTGGTGCGCTGCAATGTCTGTGTTTTGTTATACTCATCCTATTTTTTGTCAGTAGTAGGTCAATACAGACTATATGTACTTGGAATGAGTACGCCTCATCCTTATTGCAAGAACTACACTATTGTGGGGGTTTATGTAAGCATAAAAGTCATGGGACGATGATTTCAATCTAGAGATTATAGTTCTTTGAGAGAGAAAAAATAAGTGGAGGTTATATAGAAACAAACAGACAAATTCACAGTATTTCAATTGTTTGAGGGTCTAATATGTTAGATATTATTAAAGAAATTTGCACAAATAAATTAGGATCATGGAATGAAGGAAAAAGGGTTGCAAAGCCATTCCAATAAGAAAAAATGTAAGGAGAGTTGTATAAGGTATTGTGGGACTTCATTGAAGAGAGTTTGCATATGTATTTGTGTGTTTTGTGAGTGCAGTAACTCTTTTTAATTTATTTGGCCTTTTTTTAGCTGTCTCCTAAAAAGACTTGGGAAGGATTCATTGGCGGTTTCTTTTCCACAGTCATATTTGGATTTGTTGTGAGTTTTACTGAAGTTTTTATTTTATTTATATTTTGAAAAATGATGGGAAATTTATTAGGATATTCTAAACCAAAAAAACTGAACCACAAAATGCTAATAATGTATTTATTGAAACCCACTAAACAGAACCAATTCTGTACCCCAGTAGCTTTGATGTGGTCTCTTATCAGAATTACCTGGGGATTTTATACAAAATCTATGTTCCAGCCTCCTCCCAAGTCAGTTAACTCCCCCGGTTGATTCTAATATATACTTAGGCTCGGGACCACTGCTGTGCTGTTGTGCTTTGGTAGTTTCTAATAGCTATTCTGCCTTAAGGGGGACACAGGTGTTTGGACAAGTAGTGGCTTTGAGTGAAGTATAGAAGACAAATGATGTTGAAGAACTCTGCCTCCTTAATGAGTGCCAGCTAATTGGCTTTTTGGATGCTACTGTGAGCCCCAACTTACAGGAAAAGTTTGTTAAAAATAGTGGACATTTACTTTTAGCCATGCATAATGGGTATTGTTAATGTTTTAAAAATTAGTGTACAGTTATGAAATTTAGGTTTTTATTTAAAGAGTTTTTGTGAGAATCAAAGGACAATAAAGTGGCTGGATATAAGATGAGTATACAAAAAATGACTGTTAGGAAGTTTAATTTTTGGAACCTAATGAAAAAAGATGGATAGATATTTTATATATATATATATATTTTTTTTAATTCAATGTTTCATGGACTCTTACTTTGTTATTCAGGCTGCCTACATGTTATCCAAATATCAATACTTTGTCTGCCCAGTGGAATACCGAAGTGATGTAAACTCCTTTGTTACAGAATGTGAACCCTCAGAACTTTTCCAGCTTCAGAGTTATTCACTTCCTCCCTTTTTAAAGGCAGTGTTGAGACGGGTAAGATAAACATAGTTGAGGATCTTGTATCCCAAAGATAAAGGTTCATTTAAAAATAGGACTAAACTTTTTACAAGAAATCAGTTTTTATAGAATCTTTAACTCTATGATACAGAAGTGGTATCACTGTCTACTTAGCATCAATAATGTTTTCTATCCCCTTGTGATTCCCCTTTCTTGAACATAAAATGAATATTACTATCACAAACCACTTGTCTATTAGAAATTTACTTACCTAATGATTTGAATGATTACTGATAGTAATTTATCTTATATTTGTTTTGAAAACATCTTTCAGGATTCCTTAGGTTTCTACAAATCAAATGGGTTACAGTGAGCTTCACTTGTAACTGGTAGGAACTGACTCAATTTGGAGCTTAAGTAAAATTCAATAGCTCAAGGATTCCTTGATTTTTAGGGGACCCTTACTAGTGCAGAAAGCTCTGGCTTCTAAAAAATCGTTTCCCTTTGAGAAGCACACTGTGGTCATTTAAAGGCAGTTGCTGAGGTCTCTCACTGAAGAATGTTGACATGCTGCCCAATAGAACCCTGCTGATCTGTGCCATCAGGACTGGTGGGTGCTTGGTTAAAGTAAGGAATCAAACAGCTCTGTGTGTGTGTGTGTGTGTGTGTGTTGTGTATGTGTGCGTATCTGAAATATTTTAAACTAAAGTCTGTAATTTCTGAGGTGCAGGTTGACCAACAAATTATTTCTCTCCTTGAGTGCATAATACATTGAATCCAAGAATTTTTTCCAATGTCCTAGCCATCTAACCTGCGACAAAACTTTTTGATGATACCAATCTTTGATGAGGGACAAGGCCTTTGCTTTGAGAACAGGTCTAGAGATTGGTGTTCTGAATGATCTTTTTTAAGCCATACCTATTTATGCACTGTCTACAATTTGTAGTTTCAGTTTTATTTAAAGTGGAGCAAGAACCAAGAATTTACAATTTGCCTGCAGAATTCTTCTGTTTTTATTATCTCCTCCCTGAATCTTTTATGACTGTCTTGCTGATGCTCAATTTGGTGGTCTTTTTAAAATCAACTTAATGACAAACTTTTCCCTCATTTTGTCATATAAAAGTGAAATAAAATACAAAATTAAAATATATAAAGTTCTACTGGTAAGAAATAAAGTCAGAAATTAACTGATTCTTAGTAATCCTATAACTCAAGTGTTGTAGAAGTTTCTAGATGAGCTTGAGTATCCTGTCAACTGCAAGATTTCACTGTGCCAGGTGCTGTCAGTATGCTTAGAGAGGTAATGGAGAGTGCTGGCTAAGTAGAGGTTGGAAATGAGAGCTTACAACATACTTTTCTCCCATGATCCTGAAAATTTATGAAGTTAACAAAAATGTGGTATAATGGTTTGACTTAATTTTTATATCATTTTTAGTTTAGGTGGCATGCTCAGATATAATTTTAATGCACTTAAAGGCACTTTAATGCCCTTTTTCTTTATTTTCTCTTTAGGAAACAGTGAGCTTGTATCCTTTCCAGATACATAGCATTGCTCTTTCAACATTTGCATCTTTGATTGGTCCTTTTGGAGGCTTCTTTGCCAGTGGATTCAAAAGAGCTTTCAAAATCAAGGTGTGTGTTTAGAATCTGTTACATTATTAGAGAATATCATTAGGGAATGTAATATAGTTGTAATTTGTTTCTCTCTTGGTCTCCCACTTTAAGCCTATGGGCAAAAACTTATACATACTATTTGTTTTAGCCTCACAGAAATGCTTCCTGGCTAATTTGAGTGTATTCAATCTTGTAAATTTTGGTCATGCTACGTTAATACGTTTCAAAGTGTTATGTCAGCCTCATTTATAGAAATGGCATGTGTCACTTAATGTTGGGACAAACACAGAATCTTGGTCCTCAAGTGCTCATCTAAAAATCCAGCTATGAATAAGTTTATGTGTTGTGCCATAGTCTCATTTGAAGAGACAAGCAGAAGAGCGTTTGGATATAATCATCCATTCTACTAGATCTGGGGCCAATTAATTCTTTCTGTAGAGGAGAAATCATACATTTATTAATCATATTGCAACTACTCAACTCTAAACTCTGCCTCTGTAGTGCAGAAGCCCTGCTGGCAATATGTCAATGAATGGACATGACTGGGTTTTAATAAAATTTTCTGTACTAAAAGAGTCAGTGGGTGAAACGTGGATTATGGGACATAGTTTGCTGATCCCTGTTCCAGATACTTTTTATTTTTATTTTTATTTATGATAGTTACACACAGAGAAAGAGAGAGAGAGAGAGGCAGAGACATAGGCAGAGGGAGAAGCAGGCTCCATGCCCCGGGAGCCCGATGTGGGATTCGATCCTGGGTCTCCAGGATCGCGCCCTGGGCCAAAGGCAGGCGCCAAACCGCTGTGCCACCCAGGGATCCCGCTGTTCCAGATACTTAAAATTATCCCTATATTTAATTTAATTTGGATTCTCACATATATTTGCCCTATTATCTCAGCTATCCTCACATGCCTTCACTAAGACTGAATGTTATGCCATTAGGAGAGTGGCTGCTGAAGGTGGGGTGAACAGAGCAGGCCTCTCTGGAGGAGGTGGCATTTGAGCAGGGGTCTGAGAAAGAAAGGAGAATGAGTCCTGTAGAGAAATCTAAGGAAGAGAGTTCCAGCGAGTACAAAGGAGAGGAGGAGCTTAGCCTGTTTGAAGGGGAGTGAGAACAGTGTGGCTGTAGTAGAGAGTAGGTGATCAGAGTGCAGAAATTGGTGGGGACAGATTACACAGGGCCACAGAAGCCAGAGAAATAGAAAAACTAACTCAGTGAGTGCTTAAAATGGGGATGATAGTATATTAGGTGGAATGCAGCATGCGGAAGTGTATAGGATACTGTCTCTGTTCTTCAGATGCTCACCACCTACTAGGGGAGATAACACATGTCCACAGTGAACCACAGCAAGGGCTGTGCATGAAAAGTGTCCTGAAACGGCCTCAAAGAGCAGAATGGCATTAAGTTACTGTGGCCCTCTTATTCCTTCAGATAGTAGGGAAGGGAAGGAAGAAAATGTGTTGGCAAAAAGTAACTAGAGAATTTTTCAGTAATTGTTTTAAACAGGAAAATGTTACATTTAGAATGGTATTTTCTTTAGTGGTCTCTGATGCAAGGTTTCTTTTTGAGTGATGAGATTATTTGGCATGTCTGAAGTAAGGCATAATAGCTGTTGGATTTAGATGTTTTTAGGTCATGTGAGTAAACTCAGAAGAGAATCTTTCATTTCCATATCCTTAGCACTCAGACATGTGGATATATCTATAGAGTCCATTCAAGAGACTTATTAACCATTCCGTCAGTTTGGCCATTTAATGGACTAATGTGCCCCAGGTGATCTATTTTGATTTTCTTTTTACCCCAATGCTTAAAGGATACTTATTATAGTAGCAAAATATTTACTTCAGAGTAGAAACTACTAGGATAAACAGGAGTTAGAACTAGTTGTACATTGGTCAACAACACAAAAACTCCTCAAATAATTTCTGCTTACACAGAAAAGTAAGCTACAGTATTAGATTAATAGCCGATAGCACTTTTGATTTAGAAAAAGCTTTATTAAGTAAAAAAAGTTAGTGCTAGATTTAATTAATAATCAGTATTACTTGAATGCTATTGGTCAATTCGGGAATCATTCTAATGTGTGTACATATTTGAAAGATGTGGTTTTAACTTGTGAGACATGTTCTAGTAGTTAGTGAAAAAATCCCGTAGTAAAGTATTTCCCTTAGAGCCCCATGATGCCAAAGAGGCATTTGCAGGTAGGAGTTTAATAGCAGGTGATTTTTTGAAAATTTGCTCATATGTTTGTTTGTTTGTTTCTGAAGGATTTTGCAAACACCATTCCTGGACATGGCGGGATAATGGACAGATTTGATTGTCAGTATTTGATGGCGACTTTTGTGCATGTGTACATCACAAGTTTTATAAGGTACTTTTAGATCTTTTACAAAATGTTTTGTTAGATGACTTCTTTGAGTTCTCATTTCCATAGGCATTAATTTGAACTAGTTACTTTTCCTGTCAATGGTAATTTATGATATAAAAAGGGAATGGTGGCCCCTGGAGTTTGTGTCACGTTATAGCCCTGAGAGGTATGATTAAGAAGAAACAATTAAATCATAATTATTTTGCACACATTTGAACAACTTAAATAGTATATGTCCTGATCTTTAATAGGACCAAGGTAAAATCTGGGTAATGTGGATGGATTGAAACATCAGATTTTTCATTTTCAGTGGTATTTTTTTTTTAAAGATTTTATTTATTCATGATAGTCACACACACAGAGAGAGAGAGAGGCAGAGACATAGGCAGAGGAAGAAGCAGGCTCCATGCAGGGAGCCCAACGTGGGACTCGATCCCGGGTCTCCAGGATCGTGCCCTGGGCCAAAGGCAGGCGCTAAACCACTGCGCCACCCAGGGATCCCCTTCAGTGGTATTACAATGATAGTGAACACAAAGTAAAAAGATCCAGTCCACCAGTTATTGCTGAGTGCCTGTGATGTGCTGGGGAATGTTCTAGGCATGGATGTAGCAAAGGACCAAACAAAAGCCCTGCCCTCAGAGCTTACATTCTTACTGGGGAGTTGGAGAGAGAAGGGGCAGAAATAGACAGAAAACAAACCTAGTTTGTTAGGTGGTGGTAAGTGTCAGAGAAAAATAAAGCAAGTCAGGAGATTATGGTTGTATGGGGGATGAAGAGGTGGGGTGAGTGGAGGCGGTGTTGCTTTTTTATATATAGGGTGGCTTATTCTTGTTATTAAACCTTAAGCTTTTGGATCTGCCCTAAAATGTTAGTTTGGAGTGTGAAAGCAAACCTCAACGACCACACATTAACTTTATTTTCCATGGTCTCTACTAAGTGCTTGACCACAGAAAATATGTATTTCCTTCATAAAGTATTTAGAATGAAACTCATATTTGTAGACCTCTAAACACATATTTTAAATATATACCCAGAGGAGTGTAGGAATTTTGAATTAATTTTTGTTTTTCTTGAGCAGTCTTGTTAGTTTATTTCACTAATCTTGTCGAAGAATCAAATTCTGGGTTTGTTAACTTTCTGTTTCATTGATGTCCACTTGCATCTTTCGTTCCTTCATCTTTCTTTAGACGCAATTTGCTGTTGCTTTTTGAGTTTCTTGAGATAAAGCTTAGATTTTGATCATCAGCCTTCTTCTCTAATAGATTCATCTAATAGAGACATCCCTCTTAAGTACTACCTTATTCTCATCTCACATGTTATGTTTGCATTTTCATTATCAGTTAAAAATATTTCCTCATTTCCAGTATGGTATCTTCTTTAACATATGGATTATTTAGATGTGTATTGATTGCTTTCCAAACAAATGCAGATTTTCTTATTCTCTTTCCTTTATTGACTTTTCCCTTCATTCCCTTGTGGTCAGAAAACATACTCTTTATTATTTCAGTTTTTAATATATATGGAGACTTGTTTTGTGCCCCCGCATATTACCTGTTCAGGTATATGTTCATATACCCATGGAACAAGTGTGCCTTCTGCCGGTTAGGGATGTAGGGTTGACTGATTGTTTGCTTTGTTTTATCCATTTTTTTCATTATTTCAAGAAGAGAGCTTTGTCAAAATCTCCCACCAGGATTGGTTATTTTATTTTTATTATTTTATTTTTTTTTGAGAGAGAGAGAGAGCAAGCAAGCACACACGAAAGTACACAAGAAGGGAGGGGCAGAGGGAAAGAAAGAATCCCAAGCAGGTTTCACGCCCAGTGAGAAGCCCAATGCAGGCCAACCTCGCAACCCGTGAGATCATGACCTGAGCTGAAATCAAGAGTTGGATGCTCAACCAACAGAACCACCCAGCTGCCCCTCTCTCACTGTGATTGTAAATTTATCTATTCTTAGCCTGCCAGTTTTTGCTTTATGTATTTTGAGGTGGTTTTAGGTGCATGCAAATTTAGAGTGTCATATCTCCCTATTGACTTGCTCCTAATGTCATTAAATGACATCCATCTTGATATATTACTTGCTCAAAGCCTGTCTTTTTGGGTATTAGAAGAATGGCATCAGGGATCCCTGGGTGGTGCAGCGGTTTGGCGCCTGCCTTTGGCCCAGGGCGCGATCCTGGAGACCCGGGATCGAATCCCACATCAGGCTCCCGGTGCATGGAGCCTGCTTCTCCCTCTGCCTGTGTCTCTGCGCCTCTCTCTCTCTCTCTCTCTCTCTGTGACTATCATAAATAAATAAAAATTAAAAAAAAAAAAGAAGAATGGCATCAGCCTTCTTTTGGTATTTATATAGTGTTGTTAGTATTTATATAATGTTTCTTTGTTGATCCTTTTATTTTTAGCATTTCTTTATCCTTTTTGTCCTCTAACAAGCATGTACCTTGGTTTTAGTTTATTTTTTTATTTTTTTGGTAACCCAGATGATCACCTTTTTTTTTTTTTAAGATTTTATTTATTTATTTGAGATACAGCAAGAGAGAGAGCACAAGTTGGGGGAGAGGCAGAGACAGAGGGAGAAGCAGGCTTTCCACTGAGCAGGGAGCCTGTCATGGGGCTCAATCCTGGGACCCTGAGATCATGACCTGAACTAAAAGCAGATGCTTAACCAACTGAGCCACTCAGGCATACCCAACCTTTGTTTTTTTAAATTGGAGTGTTTAATCTATTTATATGATTCATTTACCGATATATCTATTAGTCATTAATGCTTAAAATCCTTGGAACTCTGTTTTCAGATGGTGGAAGCTTTTAGGGCATTAACTCACATTTTTTTTTATCCAGCAATTCTCTCAGCAGAGGAAAGTCATGCTGAGCCATGCTGTCTACCATTTGAAAGCAAATATTTAGACTATTAGAAATACAGGGCTAGTGCCAGGGTGCATCTAGCTGGGAGCACCTGCTGACATAATTTTGCATTTAGCTGAACTTGCTATAGTACTCTTCCTTTTCCCTGTGGGTCCCTACTCTGGGTTTGTTATGAAGTTGCTGAATCTTTTGAAGACATGGAAGACAAGCTATGCCCTGACTTAAATAGATATTGGCTGTGAGAGACATATGGCCACACTTTTGGCAAATGAGTTGAGCCATGTGCAAGAAGGTAACCCATGGGATGGCTAATCTTTGCTATTGTGAAATTTTTTTTGGGGGGGTACAATTTTTTAAATAAAGCTTTTGTTGTGATATCCCTATATAGCAGACATTCCTTTTGTTGCTGGGTTTTCTATTTCCTGGAATTCCATTTGAACTGAACAAGTTCAGTTCAAAGTTGTGATATGTAGATCATAAATTTAGTTACCCTGTGTAAATGTCTTTCTCAGAATTCGGTGCCATTCTCCATATATCATTTATGTCTTGCTTTTTTCCATTGGATTTTACTAATCTCTCTTTATAAAAAGTTAACCATAATCTCTTTTTCTCATTCAAATGGGCTGTAGAAATTGCAGAGAACAATACGTATACACTAAAATCTGAATTAGGTTCATTCTGAATTTGAGAAAATAGCCTTCTAGAAGATCCCACATGTGTAAACGGCCTGAATTCTAGAGTCCAGGGGATGGAAAGTTAGGAACCCCTGACTGTCAAAGTGTCAGAGCAGGGAAAGGGTAAGAGTCCTGGTTAGGACCTTTCCTGAGTCCCAGCGCAGCATGGAAGGGTGGGAAGAGGAGGCCTGGAGCAGGGATGCTGGGGGAGCTGCGGAGGAGGCCCCCGCCCCCCCGCGCTGGCCATTGAGATGTCCCTTAGGAGGGGGAGCTTACCGCATCACTGCCTTGTGGCTTCAGTTCTGCCTGGCCTCGTTGCCTCACTACTGGGCCTGCAAGGGGCAGGCTGCCTGCCTCCTCCTCCTCCTATCAGCTAGAAAGGAGGAGGATGTTTCCTATATTGGGGTTCACCTAAGACTTTTTTTTGGACAAATCTGTAGGCCCTGAGTAGGGGCTCCAGTGCTAGATCAGCACCTTTGTGTCCTCTTCCCTTGAATGTTGGTATAATACCCAGGGGAATTTCTTGGAGTTTCTTTGAAGATAAAAATTTAAAGTATATTTTCATGTTCTCTTTTGGCTTATCTCCATCAACCAGGATTTTTGCTCCTTCCCTTACAGGTTAATTTTTGTGTCTTGTCCTGTCTCCACCTTAACTCAGGTTGTTCTTGGAGAAGCTTTGTAGAACTTAGATTTGCACCCCCTAGATTGCCTTGTGTTGTTCCTGGGGTTTGTGTTTGTGCATCCTTCCCAAATCTAGACCATATGCCTCTCAGTGCAGAATATTTCTGGGTCTTTTTCTCCCTCTGACATTAATGTTGGGCACTAAAGTGAGCTGATCAAGTAAAGATTGTTACTCTACACTTAAGTGTATGGTTTACTTTCAATTGGGGGAATATGCTTCCCTTAGCTCTCTTAAAATAGCATGAACTTGGCCTTTTCTGCTTTGTTATCAGGGGTCCAAATCCCAGCAAAGTGCTACAGCAGCTGTTGGTGCTTCAACCAGAACAGCAGTTGAATATTTATAAAACCCTGAAGACTCATCTGATTGAGAAAGGAATCCTACAGCCCACCTTGAAGGTATAGCTGGATCCAGAAAGGGGAGGACTGACAATAAGGAATTCTACAGAAAAGCACTGGCAGATAGAATTTTGTGATTGTACAGAAAACTGGTTGAAAATGCAATAGATTGAAGTTTTACAGACACAAATGTTCCTTCTCGAAATTACTGTGAATATTTAGCACTTACTTGATCTAAGTTATGAAATAAGTAGCAAATTATCAGCAGAAGATCCTGTACTTTTTCTAAAGTGTATTTTCTGATGTTAACTTCCTTCCCGTGACTTGGTAGGTTTCATAATGTAAAAAGACTTGTATTTTAAAGAGTCAAACAGAAAAAGAGTAAATTGAGGATGTCTTAAGATCAGATCTGGCATTGTGCCCTTTGCACAAATATTTACTTTTGTACTTGGAGCTGCTCTTGATTTTAACAAAATGTTTTATGTGAGGCACAATAGGATGTTAGTTCTCCTGCACTTCCTCCTCTTAGTCTGAAGTCCTTTCTGAAGGGCTAAGTTGGATCCAAAAAAAAAAAAAACCTTGTTCAATTTTCAAAGAAGTAAGTAATTATTTGCCTGGGAAAAACATTCCACTTTTAGGTAGGTTCAAAAAGAGCAGACATCAAACTCTACTCCTGATAAAATTGTTTGGAAAAACATGACACTAGCAAAAAATTTTTCAAGAGAAACAAAGGAGAATTCTGCTATGAAGAACATAATGTACACATCCTCCACAGATTATCTCCACAGATGACAACAGTTCAGAAGGCAGCGTAAGACAATGGTGTGGGACCCGGGCCACCTCTTGGTCGAATTCTCCCCTTTTCCTTTTTTCCCAGTTAGCCGGTTTCTATCAGTTCTGTGGCCTCAAGCACATAAGATCAATATATAGAGTAGTGAGTAGGGGTGGTGGCTGAAGCAGAGCAGGGGGTGCTTTGCTGAGCAAGAGTGGCCCATCCCCGGATGAGGCTCTGCATGCCTGTGTCCTGGGGGCCTTCCTGCCAGTGCCCTGTGGGCTGCCCCTGTGCCGCCCACAGGACACCCACCTGGGGAGAAGAGATTCAGGTCGGGACTAACTCCATGGTAACAGTTAATCCTTGCTCCGTTCCTCTTTCACATCATGTCATTAAATCTGAGGACATCAGCTGATGATTTTTTTCTTCCAAGAATGAAAATCAAGCAGAAGTGACTCTCATCAAGAACAAAAAGCACACGAATGTCAAACCTTTCCTTTGTTGGACAGGACACTGTAACTGGATAAGAAATTTATTCTCATCAGTGAATGTAAATAAGCTGTAGTTGCTGTGTGCCCTCTACAACCGTATTTATTGTAGTGAACAGGTGGCACTAAACCTTCAGAAAATTGCCTAGTGCTCCTTGGCTCTTCAGAGAGGAGAAATTGATATATTTTAAAGAATGTTTTGCTAATGAAAAGAGTAATTATTTTTGTTTAAATCAGAAACAAATTTCAGTTATTTTATATTTCCGTTCTATACGTGAAATAAAAGATCACAGATCTGCCTGAGATCCATGGATCTAAATCTGTAACTAGCAGCTTCATCATGCGCACTACATGATTTGTAGATGTAGTTGAACTCAATACCAGAAGTCTGATTTCTCGGTTTGGCATGCACACAGTCAGTTCATCTGCACTGGATGTGTTCAGTCAGCGTTATTTCAGACCACCCGTCCCGTAAAAACGTAGAATTGGCACTGGAAATGTTATTACAGGAGGGGATTATTCCTCTTAAAGTCAGGCTACCTACAGGTTTAATTTGCAGCATCTCTCACTTATATTTGCCGCATTAAAAGCTCCAAATGTTATCATAAAAGAATTTAGATTAGCAGAGGTTAAAAGATAAAATGGAAAACTTGTCACAAGAACTTACAATAAAAACTTGGTGATTTATACACTAAGAACTGCATGGAGATACACAGTTCCCTCCCCAATTTTTCTTTAAAGTAATTGGTGAGGCACTGCAATACAGAATTACAAGAAAGCATTACTGAATACGTGTATTATAAAATCAATAATATTATAAACACCCAATTCATCACTCACCTCAAATTTTTCCCCTACCCATCCAAACTCCCCACAACAAAACTATTATTTAATTCCCAAATACATAATAACCTCCCTACCAAAAACAAAATCCCCATCTCACTAACGACTTTACTTTTTCTTTAACCAATAAATCCATAAACATAACCACTACACACAAACTCCCCCTCAATCCCAATCCCCCATCAAACTACCAATAACACAAATTCCCAAATCCTATCTCCAACCCAACCCTCTTATTTCAATATTATTCCCTCCCCCAACACCTCATTTTCAACCAACTACCATTACCAACCCCAAATACAAAAATTCTTACATACCCAAAAATTCAATCCAAAAAAACCCATATTTCATCCACGTTAAACCCACCTATCAAAACCCAAATATTATTAACCACCCCCAAACCATAAAATCCACCCCCCCTCCACAATAATCAAAAAAAAACAATAACACAACCAATTACAAAATTAAATCCCCCCTCAAACCCAATACCCTATACCCCCCTAATTCACATATTCAACACCATACACATTTATTTATAAATCTAAATCTACTCCAACACAATAACTCTCATACTAATAAGAACATTAAGAACTTCACCAATAAAATTAAAACACAACAAAAATCCATTTTAATATCTATTATACTCAATTCTAATCCACATCGTACTATAACGTGTATTTACAACTATGACCACAGATGTGTCCGCATAGCATATTGTCGTGAAAATCCACCATCGACATCTGCAGCGACATCTTCAGGGCTGGGATACATAGTTCTGTGTTTGTTGAAAGGTGATGTCCTCTTAATAGAAAGAGTACTTCATTTTTATATTTTCCACAGTTTATAATTACACATTTAGTTTTGTGGATCTCTGATCTGGGCCCCATCAGAGCTTTAAGCGGATGGGTGCTGAATGGCATTGATTTGGTTATTCCCTGCCCACCCCAGTTTTCATTTTGCATGACTCTAAAATGGATGCCATCATTCCTAGTTCTTAGGGTTGTTTTAAGGATTAGGTAAAAAATTCGTACAAGTGTACCATGATTTGTGTCCAGCATAGAGGAATCTGATGAGTAATCTTTTGTTACCTTCCTTCTTCCTGTTCCTCTTCTGTTGCCCATGTCCAGTGCAAAGTGGCAGTCTAGTAGAACTGACCAGAAAGGAAACCACATTTGGCTGCTTATGATTTGGGTGGTGGTAACATTAAGGGTCCCCTGTATGGTAGACGGCCCACCGGCTTACTTCAGCAAACCCACAGCATTTCCTAGACACCTAGCACTGTGCTTTGTTCTGGCACCAAACAAGGTGGATGTTGACTGGGACAGTGAAATGTGTAAACCGGAGGGAGAAAACAGGAGATCACCATTCTGACCTCTACAGGCGGCTTAATGTTGCAGGACCCCCCCCCCCCCCACGAGGCTGAATCCCAGACCCTGATATTATGACCTGAGCCACAATCAAGATCAGATGCTCAACCAACTAAGCCATCCAGGCGTCCTGTCATGTCCATATATATATATATATATGATAGCCATTTTGGCTGGGATATAGAGGTATCTCAAGGTGGTTTTATTTATCTGTTTAACCTTTCTAAAAAAATTTAATATGCCAACATAGAGTATAACACCCAGTGCTCATCCCTTTGAAGATGGTTTTAGTTGCATTTCCCTATGGCTAATAGGGCTAAGCATCTTTTCTTGTGCTTATTTGGTATTTGTGTATCTTCCTTGGTGAAATGTCTATTCATATCTTTGCCCATTTTTACATGGGGGTAGTTTTCTTTGTACTGAGTTACAAGAGATCACTATATACCCTGGATGCAAAACCCTTATCAGATACATGACTTGCAATTATTTTCTCCCAGGCTGTGGTTTTTCATCTTTTTGGTTTCTTTTTTTCATTTTTAAGACTTTTTAAAGTTTTTAAGTTTTATCCTTTTATTGTTTTTAATTGTATTTAAATTCAATTAATTAACATATAACTGGTTTCAGAGGTAGAGATCAGTGATTCATCAGTCTTATGTAACACCCAGTGCTCATTACATCACGTGCCCTCAATGTCCATCGCCCAGTTACTCCACCCCTCCCCCTCCCCCACTCCAGCAACCCTCAGTTTGTTTCCGATGATTAATAAGAGTCTTTTATGGTTTGTTTCCCTCTCTGGTTTCTTGTTTTATTTTTTTTCCTCTCCCGCTATGATCTTCTCTTTTGTTTCTTATGCTAAGCGAAATAAGTCAGAGAAAAGCAAATATATTATCTCACTCATATGTGGAATTTAAAGAGTTTTTTAAAAGCTGTTTAAAGTTCACAGTAAAACTCATGCAAAGGTACAGATATTTCCCATAAATCCTTTGTTCTGCATCCCGCCCATCTATCTGTCACCACATTCATAGTCTCCCTATTATTTACCTACCCAACCAGTCATGCATTTGTTGCAACTGATAAACTTGCACTGACACATCATAATCACCTAAGTACAGAGTTTACATTAGCTTCATTTTTGCTGTTGTACATTCTTTGGATTTGGAAAAAAGTATGATGCTATGTACCCATCATTGTGGTATTATACAGAGTATTTTCACTGCTCTAAAAATCATCTGTGCTTCCCATATTCATTCCTTCCCATACCTCTAATCTGATCTTTTTGGGAATTATGGTTTTGCCTTTCCCAGAATGTCGTAGAGCTTGAATACAGTTGGAATCATACAGAAGCCTTTTCAGATTGGCTTCTTTCACTTAGTAGTATGCATTTAAGTTTCTTCCATGGCTTTTCATGGGTTCATAGCTCATTTCTTCTTAGTGCCAAATGATATTCCACTGTCTGGATATACCCCAGTTTATCCATTCATCAATAAAGGACATCTTGCTTGCTTCCAAATTTTGGCAATTAAGAATAAAGCTGCTATAAACATCAGGTTTCTGGGTGGACATAATTTTTCATCTCCCTTGGATAAATATCAAGAATTGCAGTTGCTGGATCATACGGTGGTAAGAGTATGTTCAGTTTTGTAAGAAATTGCTAGGATGTCTTGCAACATGACTATATCATTTTGCATTCTTACCAGTTACTTAAACAAGACATTTGAAGGGAAAATGATCTAGGATTCATTTAGAGTATTTATGCCTAAAGACAGATTGCCTTCCATGTAATAGCTACATACAAAAAAGTTATAAATTTGTCCTTGGTTTTACAATGAACAATGAAAAACATTAAAATTCTCTAATCAAGGTAAGCAAGGATTTTTATGTTGTTCTTTTTTCACTAAAGAATGAGAGCAAAGTAACTTCCTGGAATATAAAGCTAAGAGCTGAACGATCATGCCATGAATGGAGAGAAGAGGTATTTTTACAGAACAGTATTTCCCCCATCCATCTCCATTTGATGTTGATCAAAACATACCATTGGCCATTTAGTCACAAAAATGCAATATGCTTGTGCACATACATAGTTACTTTACGTATAATGAAGGAATTAGGAAGGAAAAAATGAAAGAGAAAAACTACTGTAGTGGTTGGGAGGCGGCAGGACCAAATTGCAGTTTTCTAATTGAGAGTGTCGTCTTGGTCTGGAGGAGCAGAGTCTGCAGTAAAGTAGCGGGCTCCTTTCTTAGTAGACACCTCTTGTCTGCTGCTGGAACCCATCAACTGGATCTTCATCCTCCATCTCCGACAGTGCGGTGTGTCTGTTTCATGGACTGGTTCATGGAATTGGAATCTGATCCACTTCATTGACAAACCTTCCAAAGTAGCAGCAGCCCAACATGCTCCAGAAATTAACAGGTTTCTGATTCTGTGTGAGAAATGAACATACAGCTGTTTTGGGCCGCTGAAATCAACTGGAAAGATGAAAAATCTTTGGGCTTTTTTTGTCAGCCATGAGGAGTGCCAGAAGCTCCTTAGCTGCCGCTTCACAAAAGAGGTACCAGGTCCACAGCCAACTGGCACATGAGCAGCACCAGGAGCGGCAGGAGGAGGCAGCAGTGGAGCATCTTTTCATATGCTTGTCATCTGTAGATCTTAAATGGTGAGATGCCTGTGAAGGTTTTTGGCCCATTTTTTAATGGGTTTGTTTTCTTACTGTTAAGAATCTTTGTATATTTTGGATGATAGTCCTTTATCACATGTCTTTTGCAAATATTTTCTACCAGTCTGTGCCTTATCTTCTCATTCTCTTGACATTATTTTTTGCAGGACAAATTTTATTTATTTATTTTAAAGATTTATTTATTTTAGAGAGTGTGTTTGCAGGGGAAGGGGAAAGGGTAGAGGGAGAGGGAGAGAGAAACTTCAGCAGACTCTGCACTGGGCCCGATGTGGGGCTTGATCTCACAATCCTGAGATTACCACCTGAGACCCTAGCTGAAACCAAGAGTCAGTCATTCAAATGACTGTGCCACCCAGGTGCCCCCAGAAATCTTCAAGTCCAGCGTATCGATTCCTTCTTTCATGAATTGTGCCTTTGATGTAGTAACTATGATGTAACAACAACTTAGATGTTGTCATTGCCATACCAGGTTATCTAGGTTTTATGTTATATTCTAGATTTATAGTTTTGCACTTTACATTTAGGTTTATGAGCCATTTTGAGGTAATTTTTGTAAAAGGTGTAACATCTATCTCTACACTCATTTTTTTTTGCATGTGTGTGTCCAGTTGTTCCACCACCCATTGTTATCTTTGCTCCATTATTATATCCTTTGCTGCTTTGTTGAAATCAGTTGACCATATTCATGTGCTTCAACTTCTGAGCTCTGTGTACTGTTCCATTGATCTGTATGTTTATTTTTTTTGCTACTACTACACTGTCTTGATTATTGTAGCCATAAGTATTTACTGTTTGCTATATGTAAGCTTCTGATCTACAACTTAATATAAGTAAGGCTTCAAGTTGTATAGTGTCAGACTTCCAACATTGTTCTCCTATGATATTGTTCTGGGTCTTTTGCCTCTCTGTATAAATTTTAGAATCAGTTTATTGATATCCACAGAACAATTTGCTAGGATTTTAACTGGGATTGCAGTGAGTCTATAGATCAAATTGAGAAGAACTGATATTTTGACAATATTGAGTCTTCCTATCCATGAAGATGGAATATCTCTCGATTCTTTGATTTTGTGTGTCAGAATTTTGTGGTTTTCCTCATAGGGATCTTGTACATACTTTGTTAGGTTTATATCTAGGTATTTCGTTTTGTGTATGCTCATGTAAATAGCACGGTTTTAATTTCAAGTTCCACTTGTTCATCGTTGATTGTTAGGGAAATGATAAGGTTATGTATATTATCTTTATATCCTGCAACCTTTCTATACTTATTAGTTTTAGGAGGTTTTTCATCAATTTCTTTCAACTTTCTACATATGATCATGTCATCTGCCAACAAAGACAGTTTTATGCCTTTTCAAGCTGTATATTTTTCTTTTTCTCATCTTATTGCATAAGCTGGAACTTCCAGTATGATTTTGAAAAGGAGTAGTGAATGGGGACATCCTGCCTTGTAACTGATCTTAGTGGTGAAGCTCTGAGTTTCTCACCATTGAGTGTAATGTTAATTGTAGGTATTTTTAGTCCCCAGAGCAGACGTTGTATGATGTCCATGTGAGCTTAAGAAGCATGTGTATTCTGCTGTTGTTGGGTGCTGTAGTCTGTAGACATCAGTTATATTCAGTTGTTTGATGGGGTTGAGTTTAAGTGTGTCCTTGCTGATTTTCTGCCTGCTAGATCTATCCATTTCTGATACTGTCATGTTGAAGTCTTCAACTATGATAGTACTTTAAGGAGAAACAGATGAATGCACTACCAGGTTTTGGCTCACATAGTTTGAAACCCAGTTGTTAGGTGCATGGCTTGGTTTTATTTTCTTAATGGTGTCTTTTGAAGTTTGATGCCTTTTGATTTTGATGATAATCAGTTTTACCTGTTGAGAATACTGTGGGCAGTGTCAAGGTCGGCCAGGAGGATGGAGATCACCCAGACCTTCTCTGGTCTCCACCACGCATGGACATAGCCTCATCCAAGAATATGCTTGGCTCAACCACAAACTTCCAGGCTTATGGGCCCATTAGCTCCCCCAGTTCACTCTCTGCTGAGATTGTCACTTCCACCGACAACCTTACTGGGTTCAGGTTTCATCCATCGTTTCAAATTTAGTGAGTCCTGTTTGACTGCTCATATTTGTCCTCATAGTTCTGTCACACTCTGACCAAACCTTCATGTCAACTAAGCTGGCAGGGGAACGGGAGTAGCCTGGGGAGACAACTGCATAGACCTCCCTGTGCAGCAGTTTTTCAAGCATAAATGCCTCTCACATTGTTGTAGATCTTTGGCAGTTCCTTAAAATGTTAAACATAAGTTATCATATGATCCAGAAGTTCCACCCTTGGGCATCTATGCCCAAGAGAAATCAGATGCCCATCCACACAAAAACCTGTACATAAATGTTTACAGCAGGGTCATTCACAAATAGTGAAAAAGTGGCAACAACCTAAATATCCATCAAGTGGTAAATGGATAAAGTGTAATTTATGCACACAGTGGCTTAAGCTGCTCAGCCATACAAAGGAGTGACCTACTGATACATGCTACGATATGGATGGTAGCACACTTAACGTGTGTTAAGTGAAATAAGACAGTCACTAAAGACCATGACTCCATTACACAAAATGTCTGAATAGGCAAAGCTGTAGATACAAAGTAGATTAGTGGATGCAGGGGGTTGGGGAAGTGACTGCTAACAGTATGAGGTTTCTTTGGAGGCGATATGCTCTAAAATCACATGGTGGTGATAGTTGCCCAACTCTAAAAACATGGTAAGACCCATTGAGTTGTACACTTTAAATTGATGAATTTTATAGTACATTAATTATAGCTCAATAAAATGGTTTAAAAATATGATTTAGGAATCTGTAATGATGGGATCTGCAGGGGAAGCTATTCTGGGCTTTGGGAGGGTGAGGGAAGGGCTGGCCAGGTGGTTCCATTGTGGGACCCCACAACTGGTCCCACCTCTCTGAACTGTCCTATGGGTAGTACTGAGGATGGGGCTTGTGCTGGAATATTTCAACCTCCCAGTTAGGTGAGACTAAGAGGAGGAGCGCCGGCTTTCTCCTCTGGTGTTGCTGCAAAGGCCCCAAGGCTTCTATCCTGCCCTGGCAGGCAGCTGGTTCTCCCAGTAGGGAGAGGCTACCTTGCTCAAAGGTGCCCTTAAGAGCTGAGGAAATTTGAATGTTTAAGATTGAATCCCCGTGACAGAGTGTGAAACACAAGTACTCAGGCATGTGGTATATGAAAGCTCAAATTCAACACATTAAAAAGGATATAAGCTCCTCCAGAGCGGGTTACATTAAGGCTGAAGATCCACAACATGATGCTAAGTGCAATAAGCCAGTCACAGAAGGACCAACACTGTACGATTCCCGTCTCGTGAGTTCTTGAAAGTATTCGAACTCCTAGAAGTAGAGAGTGGAATGGAGTTTGCCAAGGGCTGGGGTGCGGGGGCACAGAGAGAGGCTCTTCAACAGGCATAAAGCAGTTCCTTCAGTTGCCAGGATGGTCGAGGGTAGGGGTCTGCCGCACGGCACTGTGCCAACGCTAACGAGACGGGAATTGTACGCTGCAGCATTTGTTGAGAGGATAGATCTCAGGTTAAATGGTCTTCCTACAGGGGCACCTGGGTGGCTCAGGGGTTGAGTGTCTGTCTGTAGCTCAGGTAGTGATCGTGGGGTCCTGGGATCGAGTCCCACATCGAGCACCTCGCAGGGAGCCTGCTTCTCCCTCTGCCTGTATCTCTGCCTCTCTCTCTCTCTGTGTCTCTCATGAATAAATTAAATTAAAAGAATAATAAAGTCTTAAAAAGTCTTCCTACAGTAACAAAAACACAAGCGAAAAATCCGATTGGTAGAGGTGGGCAGGCTGCCTCCAATTCTTTGGCTCACGTTGCAGCTCCTGTCTCCGGCCGCGGCGGGCCCAGAACACGCCCACCCCAGCGTCCCCTCAGAGTAGGGGGACCGGGTGGAGAACTCACCTCCCCGGAGCTCACAGGCTGAGGCTGAAGCGCGGGCGTGGGGGCCACACTGCGAAGGAGGAAGATGAACATCCGCGCCAGGCGCCCCCGGAACAAAGGCAGGCAGGCAAGTGGGCACAAAAATGCTTGCAGAAGACCAAGATCCAGCCCGTCGGGCGGGGTGGAAACCGGGCCTGTAGAAGAGAACTTTCTGGTAAGGCTTTGCGTTATATATAACTTAGAAGAACGTGCATTCAATTCATATCCAAGAGGTGATGGCGAAATCACAGAAGGATACGAACGATCGCAGAGCTAAGAAAACAGATGCGAGGACCGCGTCATTCTTACCGAATCGCAAGCGGTGGGGAGTGGAAGGACCAGTCGAGGACTGAGTTACAGAGAGCGGCATGAAGGCAAGCCCTTGGTCTTGGCTAGCAAGTCCCCGAAGAGGGCAGTCCTGGCATCTTTCTATCCTCCTCAAGGCCCAGTGGGGGCGGTGCCCGCAGGAACTCAGAAACTCCCTTTGGAGAAGGCAGAGTGCGTCCATGTGGGTCCATGTGGGTCCATGTGGGTCCATGTGGGTGCATCCGAATTTGAGCCAGACGCATGCTTGATGGCGCTGCTTTGGTAGCTGTGTCTCCTTCCTTTTGGCAGAATCAGCTGCAGAGCCAGACTGTGAGGATTCTTCACTTTATAACCAAAGACTCCTTACGGTGACCTTTGTTCTACAGTTTGTTTCTAATGAGGTTGCAAAAAAGTGGAACAGAAATACCACTTAGGACATAGATTTTGTTTGCAATTTGGAGTAGTGTTTGAGGACAAATTAATAAGTTGTCTTTTTTTTTTTTTTAAAGATTTTATTTATTTGAGAGAAATAGTGACAGAGGTAGTGAGAGAGAGCAGGAGCAGGGAGGAGAGGGAGAAGCAGGCTCCCTGCTGAGCAAGGAGCTAGACTCAAGGCTTGATCCCGGGTCCCCGGGATCATGACCTGAGCCTAAGGCAGATGCTTAACCAACTGAGCCACCCAGGCGCTCCAAGTTGTTTGTCTTTAAATAACTGTCCTCAAAAAAGAAATAAAAATTAAATAAAATAAATAAAATAAAATAAAATAAAATAATAACTGTCTTCTGCTCTCGACTGCAGCTTGCACCTTTCTTTTGTAGAGCAGGAAGTGTGACAGCAGAAGGCCAACACTGAAGTCCTAGTGTTTTATTTTCCCAATAAAGTAAGCATGATTATGTATGGATGATACTGAAACAAAAATCCTAAGTACATTTTCACTGCACTCACTCAAAACAAACAAACAAACAAACAAACAAGAAAATGCAAACTGGGAAGTGTTTATAAAGAGCGTTGGCCTGGGAGTCAGAGCTGAGGGGTGGAGATGAGAAGGATACTCAACACCAGCACAGCCTGCAGACCAGACACCTCTCTCAATCCTTTTCCTCTTGCGTTAAATCAGGGTCTGAGCAGGTGATTTCTAAGGCCTCTTCCCACACTTAACATTCTGGCTGCTGTGCAGCAGACTGAAGATGAACCACCTACCACTGGCTTTATTTGGGCCTTTAGAAATGTTTTAACACATTCCTTTTATGTTCCTATTTCCACATTGACACAATATATTGAGAACATACATGTCAGGCACGACATGTCCCACATCTATAAATTTGATTTAATTCTTGCAACAATTCTCTGGGGGCAGGCATCATGATACAGAATTTACACGTGAGGAAACTCAACTGCAGAGTGATAGCCCCCTTCACAGCGAGTGGTAGAACGGGCACTGAACCCCCGGACCGACTCTGGCTCCATGCTCCTCACCGGTGTATTACACTAGGTAGAAATGTACCTAACATGAGAATAGTCCTTTGACAGGCTTTTTTCTTGATCATAATTTGAAAGTCTTGACTAAAAGAACTAAGAAAAGGACACACAAACTCCCAACACTTCAGAAACTCACTCTTGGTCTCTGTTCTGCTTTGAGCCGTGGAGGCCGTATTCCCATAGTGGGGTGTGGCCGCCAGGTGCTGGGTGGCGGAGCCTGGTCTTGCACTTGGCAGGTTTCCGTGAGAGCCCAGTTGGAAGGCCCAGGCCTATGATTAGGAACCCGGCTCCCAAATGGGACTGCACACACGCTTCTTTGCAATTTGAGAAGTGTCCTCACACATCTCCTTGGACTGGTGCTTCTGAAAGTTTGGTTCACAAAGCCCTGGGAGTTCTGAGTGCCTTTTGGGGGTCTGCCAGAGAAGATTATTTTCATGATAATACTAAAACACTGTTGGCGCTATTTGTACTGAACTGAGGTGCAGAAGCAATGGTGAGTAAAAATGCTGGAATTTACACATTAATCAAGCTGGAATCTACACACCAAACTGCTGGTAGGATCATGATATTCCTTATCTCAAGCACTTGCTATAAAAAGAAAGTGCCCATTTCACTTAAGAATGTCTTGGGGTGGGGGCCCGCATGGATGGCTCAGTTGGTTAAGTGTCTGCCTTCACCTCAGGTCGTGGTTCCAGTGTCCTGGGATCGAGTCCCTCATCGAGCCTTCTTCTCCCTCTCCCTCTGCCATTCCCCCACCCCCCAGTCCCTGCTTGTGCTCTCTGACTCTATCGCTCTCTCTCTCTCTAAAAAAAAAAAAAAAAAAAATCTAAAAAAAAAAAGCAGTAAAAATTGCTTTTATTAAATCTTGAAATTTAAGTTGTGTGACACAAAATGAGAAGTACCATCCACAATTATAGGCATCCTCTGTGGAGCCTGGAACACATCTCCTGTGGTTAAGAGGGGACTGCTATACACCAGCTAGCCTTGACGGTATCATTGACCATCTTCCCCCACCCCCACCACCAAATATCTCTGGAACCAGTGAATATGTCATGGGACATGGCAAAAAGAACCTTGTAAATATGATTAAGCATAAGGAATTTTACAGAGGGAAATTAGACATGCTTACCCAGATGGGCCCAATTTAATCACACAGGCCCTTAAAAACAAGAAATTTCTCTACTTAAAGTCGGAGATGAGGGATGCCTGGGTGGCTAGATGAGCATCTGTCTTCAGCTCAGGACGTGGTTCCGGGATCACAGCGTTGAGTCCTACATTGGCCTCCTTGTGGGGAGCCTGCTTGTCCCTCTGCCTCTGTCTCTGCCTCTTTCTCTGTCTCCCATCAATGAATGAATGAATGAATAAATAAACAAATAATAAATAAATAAATAAATAAATAAATAACTAGATGTGTGGTGGAAGAAGGAAGTAGAGAAATGACTTCAGATGGGGAAGTCAGAAGACTTTAGATAAATTTTGAGTATGAGAAGGATGCAGTGTACCACTTGCTGGCTCTCAGACATAGGGCCCAGTCCAAGGAAGAGTCCAAGGAGAGTCCAAGGAAGCCCAGTCCCAGTCAGGGGCTATAGGTACTAGTAACTTCCCAGAGCCATCAGATACGAGCCCAACCAGCTGACATTTTTATTTCAGCCTTGTGAGACCCTGAACAGAGAAACTGGCAGAGACCACCAGGGCTTCTCAGTTCCAGAACTGTGAGTTAATATATTTATGTCTTAAGAGCAAAATTTGTGTTCATTTCTTACAGTAGCAATAGAAAACACAAAGTAGAAGGTACCATCACAAATCAATGCTTGAAGATGTTCTGTAACATGAATACCAATCCTTCAATGCTATGTGGATGCCTAATACCTTATATTTTAAGTCAGAACCTCCAAAACATACATTTAAATGTCATGGAGATATATGAATCCATTTTTGCAGAAGAGAAAAGACAGAATTTTAATGTTGTATGTGTAGAAAGAATGGAGAGCTTTGAAAATATTTTTGAGTATATTTCATGAAACTTGACAGTCAAACCAGAAAACGTGGCAACATCCTAACTCATCTTCCAAGTTACTGCATTTTCAGTGTACTTAGTACTTACTGAAAGAATAAACTAACCTAAAATATAACCCCCCCCCAAAAAAAACAAAACAAAACAAAATGAGAAGGACCCATAAGGCACCCCCATCCTGAAGTACAATGTTGGCCTTGAAGAAAAGTACTGTGTTAATTGAATTGTGAGTTGAGCTAGCTGCTTTTCTCACTGTACGCCATGTTTACATCAAAGAACTGGCAAATTGTGGTTCTTTGGCAAAGATGTTCTTGAAATTAAGAAAGAGAACCTATTGCTTCAAAGAAAACAGCAAACTATTTATTGGCAGTGATAAAATTTTAGGTTTTAAGCAAAAATTCTACTAGAAAACCTTGTATATCTATCACTCTTTGGCTTAGAATTTCCTGAAACTGCGGGTTTAGTTGATGTTATATATAATTTTTAATATATATATTTTGAAATGAAATATGTCAACACTTGGAAGATCTATACACACTTCAGTTATAGTAGTGACATACTGCATTACTCTGTCAGTGAATCAGTATTGTCTAAATGACCAGCGCGTGGGGCACCTGGGGGGCTCAGGTCATGATCCCAGGGTCCTGGGATCAAGTCCCACATTGGGCTCCCTGCATGGAGCCTGCTTCTCCTCTGCCCATGTCTCTGCCTCTCTCTCTGTGTCTCTCATGAACAAATAAATAAAATCTTAAAAAGACCAGTGCATGCTATAAATTATGCCTGGGTGAATGATGGATTCACAGTGTAAGATTATCAAAAGTTCACGGGTGTAGTTCCAGATGCTATACAGTAATCAAACTTTAACAAACTATTATTTTAAGAAAACCCCAATAATCTGGATATGCTATTAAAATACTGCCCCCCCCCACACTTCCAACCACATACCTGTGTTAAGCTGGATTTTCCTCATATGCTTCCACCAAAATGAAGTATCCCCAACTGGAATGTAGAAGCAGACACGAGTCCACCTGTGTTCGATTAAGACAGACATTAAAGAGATTTGCAAAATTAAAACAATTCTACTCTTCATTAATTTTTTTGGGTGTTTAAGGTTTTTTCCCCCATTGAAATATATAATTGATGTTAATATATGATTATTTTATCATTGTTATTTTTAAATGAATTAACATATCTTTTAAAAAATCTGTTTTGATTTCTAATACAATGACTATTGATAGATGCAAACCACATAAACAGAAGTGTTGGGGTCCTTGATAGTTTTTAAGGACCAAAAGGTTCTAAAACCAGAAAGTTGAGGAAGTGCTATCTTAACCCCTCCCTACTCCTGGCAGCAGGCCACAGGAAAACCTGACGCATTGAGCTGCTTCAACAGAGGCTTCTCGAGCTTCTTGAGCTTCTCAAGGTCACAAGCTGCAGGTGCCTGCAGCCTCTGGCTCTCAACTCCTATTTCAGGGCTCCCCGAAACACCGTGCTGGCTCTCAGTGTGGTAGTTCGGCTTGCTGCCATTTCTAGCAAAAGTCAAAAGGAACAATTAATAAAAAAGAGCTTTGCAGTGTGTGGGGAAGGTGAGAATAGCAATAAAGAAGACTAAGCCAAAAAAAAAGAAAAGAAAAGAAAAAGACTAAGCCAATGCTAGATCAATTCCATCGGCCTGCTTCTTCTCGGAGGGGTGCAGAGGGAATTTTATTGAAGATGAGAAGCAAATGGCAAGAGACTTAGTGATCATTTGTCTGTTTGTTCTTTAAAGCCTTAAAAAATTTCAGCAATGCCTATCCTTGACTGCATCTCTTTCTGAGGTCACTAGAATAGTATTGCACTATTCTAAAGAATAGTGGGAATGACTAGAGAAATGGGAATGACCCTGTTTTCTCTCTTACCACTTTGTTGTGTTGTTGAAGAAACGGCTGTTTGTTGTCTTAGAAGTTCTTGGCATTCCTCTATCTTTGCCTCCAAAGGGAGTTGCACTGAGGTGGGATTTGCAATAAGCCCAATATCCTCAATATTGGGACTCTGCTGTTCAATCTTGTATTAACTGGATTTTGTTAGTATCTTTAGAAAGAGGAAAACTAAAGTTGCTAAAGCAGCTTAAGTAAGTTTACAGTGTGTTTTCTAGACTCAGAAGGCAGTTTTACAACTAAATAAGCTAGTAAGACAGTAAGAATAGATTTGTGAGTTTCTTAACTCTCAGACTGAAGACCGAAATGGAAAGACTAGCATAGGAGCACCTGGATGGCTCAGTGGTTGAGTGCCTGCCTTCGGCTCAGGGCAGGATCCAGGGGTTCTGGGATCGAGCCCCACATTGGGCTCCTTGTGGGGAGCCTGCTTCTCCCTCTGCCTGTGTCTCCACCTCTCTCTCTGTGTCTCTCATGAATAAATAAAATCTTAAAAAAAAAAAAAAAAGAAGACTTAGCTTGGGAGAGAAACATGCTGTGCTTCCAGAAAAGGGGTGGGCTACCAAAATATTCCTGATGTGAATATGGCAGGCGTAGGAGATAGATGATTTACTGTTGCATACTTTCCACAATGTGATGGATAGAGACTAAGGCTCAGTAAAAAAGACCCCAAACCACACTATGTAGGCTTTGTCCATGGGGGTCTATTGGAGTTAGCAGGCATGTCTCAAAGTCACCTGCTGCTTCCCGCAGCTGTCCACACACACTCATCAAAACCAGGAAGCCAGCACGATCGGGATGCAGAAAGCATTTAAAGATGGATCAAACAAGAGCTTGAACCAGACCCTAACAGCCAACATTTCTTTAAGCAGGAGCTTCTGGAAGGTATATTCACAGCTAGAAAAGAACTACAAAGTTTAGGGAACTTTTTGCCTTCTGTTTTGTTTTTCCTTCTCTGAATAAACTGGCTTAAAAACAACTTTTTTTTCTTTGGGTGGTAAATAGTAGGTATTTATTTGAAATGAAAAAAAAAAAAGTACCTGGACTATTGCATTTAATCATGTATTGTAATTGTGTTACTCTACCTTTTTGCATCAGAGACAGATATACAATGAACATTCAGTTATCACAGATTGCACACTAGATAGTAATTCTTCAGGCCTTTTACATAACCACCAAAGAACAGATATTGGATTCTGCAGTATAGTACAAACGTCCACAATCAATCCAGTCTTAGCCAGTATCTTCAGTTTACTTCTGTTGCTGTACAAATAATTGGCCATTACTAGGGCTTACAAGTTAATAACAGGACAAAAAAAATATACATTGCACTGACACAAAAAGTCAGCTGTGTTAATAGTCATGCAACAAGTAACCAAACTTGCTGAAATTAAAAATACTTTCTAAAAACAGTTTTAACAGCATAAATATTTTATACACAGTTCATTTACCAAAACAAAATGTATTTAAATGATACAAAGCAAAAATAAGTTTCTACCAACTTTATACATAAGAAAGTGCAAAATAACTTATCTAGAGTGTTTTGCTATTATCCAGATGGATGGCTGCTATGGGCAGCTATTTTCCCCTTCGGAAGCATGACATTACAGTTGTACGCTACACACAAATGTTAGAATAAGTGGATGAATGAACAAAGGAACTACAAAGGTCAGGCAGGAGCCCTGTGAGGTACTCTCAGAGAAAGAATACAGACCACACAAAGGTGGATGTACATGCTGAGAATATATGTTGGTAAACAAATTTACATGGAACATAGAAAAACATCCAGAGAAACAATTAGTTTATGTATGTGAGTGTACTTGCATGTGTGAGTGATTTGTGATTTCTACATTAGAAAGCAAAAAGAAAAGAAATCCCACTGAATAAAAACAGTTGCCCACAGCACCAGCTGCCAGAGGAAATACTATCATGAGGGTTTTGGTTTCCACCTTCTAGTTATGGAAGTTGTGTTGGAAAGTTTAAAAGTGTTCATCCCAAATAACTTCATATTACACAGAGGAATAACCTTTAAGTAACTACATACACACATTCATATATTCAAGTCTTTAAAGAACACCTCTGCTATTGGGTTTGGGGTAAACATGGTTCGTAGACACAAGGAGGACGCTTCTTTTAAAAAGTGTAGAATAACACTGCTACAACTCATCTATAGGGCCGGACAAGGGCAAAGCCCACGATTATGTGATAGCACAATTCCTGCCACTGTTGAACATCCAGCATTATTTATTAGAATTGGAGTAAGATGGTGGGTGGGGGTCGGGGAGGGGTGAGGAGTTAAGACACAGGAAGGAAAACAGAACACAACTGTTCTTCAAGTTAAAGTATTAATGCCAATAATCCTTTTATTAACAAGTGTATTTGAACTTTTAGAAATGGAGGTGTATTAATCAATTTTGATATGTAATCATAAATAGACTGTAGGCTCAAACCTAGGTAAATAAAGGGTTAAATTTAGTGAGCATAAGGCACTAAAGCAGCCTTTATATTTCTCTTGGAGACCTAGTTATCAGGAAGAACAAATTTGTTCTTAAGCTGGTTTCAGCCCATTAGGTACAAGGTTACTATTGTACCAATGCCTATTTTTGAATGCATGTGCATATATGTGCATTTTAGTGCATAAGTGTGCCTGTCAACAGGGCCTAAAGATGAAAAGTTGGGAAAGCCAAAGCCACTGTCCTTGTATGATACCTCCATGAGGGCGTGAAGGCCTGTCCTTCCTTGCTTGGGCCATAAATAATTCTCCTTTTTTTTCAAATCACAGGGCTTTTAGAATTGTTCATAATATTATCACTAAATATCTGAAAATGTTAAAATCTAGATTAATTGTTTCATTTGTTTTTTTATATATATGTATATATATATATATGTACATAACACACATTTAAAAAAAATCCCACCACCAAAGCCTTTTTTCTGTAAACTAAACTTCTCTCTTAGCCCCAACCAGCTTTAGTCTCCCTAGATTTGTGTGTTCTGTATCCAACTAGTAGAACAAATTAAATAACTAATTATTAAAATACTGTAATTATATTCATAGCAAAAACAAAAAAATAGACATTGATACAGTATAAATCTCACTGTTTTCAGGTAGATGGCATTAAATGGTAAAGGTTAATTATAAGCAGTTCTGACATGATCCAGTTTTACAAGATTTATATGTTAATTCTGTACACTTTTTTCATTTTTTTACCCTTTTTTGAAAATAAGATATAGTAGAACATTAGTGTCCCCAAAGACACATACTTATTATGTTCTATGCAAGAGAAGCTAATGTGGGTTACATGCAAGTATATTTCCATTAGATGAGGCAGGGCTGTCTCCTGCATCGCATCGCATCGATCACCTGACCGCCACACTCTGCAACACTAAAAGGGACGCTGTGGCCACATGGCAGTCCAGATGTGAGTTTACGAGGGGCCTTAGGACACTGGAACAACACCGAGGTGGCGCGTAGCCAGGTGTAAGTCGCCCAGCTATTTGCAGGGTATCTTGTGGCAGGACGCATAGTCTCCCACACTGTTTCCTAAAGTAAAGAAGGTCCACATTGTTTTGGTTACTAGCCTAGTTTAAGTGGAGATACTGTGGGCAACTTGAAAGAAAGCACACTGGGCACACAGGCTGGGCTGGGAAGGGGGGAGAAAAGACCACAGATTATGTCTTTGAGGATTTAAAAAACATATTTATAATTAATTTGTGAGAGGTGTCAGACAAACCGTAAGTAGTTCACTGAGTTAGTGGTTTAGTTTGAAGTCTCATGTTACAGACAGTTAAGTCCTTATTTAGAAAAGAAAAGGCCTTTATACCTATTTACAATATACACAGTTACTTGCAAAGAAGTCAGATTTACAACCATTTTCTAAAAGCCTTTTTGTTTTGTTGGTGGTGGTTTTTCCAAATAAGGATGAGTAGATCTATAAAAATGAGACGCAAGAAAAGCCAGTTAATAAGTGAGGATTTTCTCTTGGAGACAGCTACTGGTAACAGGGAGAGTGGGATACTGGAGAAGTCGCTCCGGGGAACCACCTGCCGCTCTTCTGGCGCTGCTCCCCCGGAAGGTGTCCGCCCCCTGACTGCACTCTACACCCGCTTCTTCGCTGATCCCTCGGAATCCAACGCTCCAAACACGCGGTATGAAGAGAGGCAGAAACGGAGACTTGCTTCGATGCCTCCCGAGCTGTGAGCCGTGACGGGGGAATCGGGAAGGGGGTCTACAGACTGCAGTCTGCCACCAGCCTGTGGGATCTTCAACAATTCCGAGGCCCGTCCTCTGAACCCCTCTCGTGCTGGAGGTTGTAGTAACAGTTCTGACACACACGCACCGGGGATGAGATCTTCAAGCGTTTGATTTCTGACTGAAACCGACTGCACCTAAAGGGAAGGCAACATCAGGTAGTTACAGGTCATCTCCACGTTTGATCACTGGGCCCACTGGGCCGAGAAACACAAACTGAAAAACTCCGCAGAAAGCTTGCGCTGTCATGCCAAAGACCTGTTGGTTTGTGTCGTGTGGTTCACCCAAGATCACAAACACTACCGTATTGTTTCAGTCTATGATGAAAAGTAATATTAAATCGAGGCAAACTATCTATTTGACTGAGAGAATTTTTATTTTTTATTTTTATATATTTATTTAGGTGTATATTATTTATTAATACATTTATTAAGGCCAGGTTTTCCTACAGGATGAAGCCAAGAGTCTGAACAGCTGTGTGGGCCTGGCCCTCCTGCCCTAGAAACTTGGGAGGGATGCCAATGCCTATTTGGAGCTTAACTTTTTTCTCTTAGCAGAAGATTTACTACTAGATTGATTGATTGATTGATTGATTGATTGATTGATTTTACTACTAGTTTTAAAAGACTCTTTGGTCACTATCAAGTTCCTCTGGGCTTTTAAACACTTTTTGATCTAACTCCTCGGTGATTTCTTGAACAGTAGTTTGGCTTTTCTGTCTAGTCCAAATGGTCTCATTTTCTGTTTATTTTGATAGAATTCCATGAAGTAGACTCTACTTTAAGAGGTGCTCAAAATCTTTAAGAAGTATTCCTCTTCCTGGAATAAAGCACGGTGTGACCTTGGATGTGGCATTTAATCACTTTAAACTTGCCTTTTCATGAGACTGAAATGGAAAATTCTGTTTTCTCCAATATTGTACCAGTAAAGGTGTCCAGAGAATAAACAAAGTGTCACTAGCCTAAGAGGCTTTTTTTTTAAATTTCATTTATTTATTCATGAGAGACACAGAAAGAGAGAGAGAGAGAGAGAGAGACAGGCAGAGGGAGAAGCAGGCTCCATGCAGGGAGCCTAATGTGGGACTTGATCCCAGGATTCCAGGATCATGACCTGGGCTGAAGGCGGCGCTAAACCTCTGAGCCACCCGGGTTGTCTGCCTAAGGAGTTTAAAGGGCTGTTCTTGGACTTTGAGGAGACCCTCAGCAGTGCTGACAAACTCTAGGGGCACCTGGGTGGCTCCGTCGGTTAAACGTTCAACTCTTGATTTCAGCTCAGGTCACGATCTCAGGGTCATGGAATCGAGCCCTGCATCTGGCTCCATTCTCAGCGAAGAGTCTGCTTAAGATTCTCTCCCTCTCTCTGTATCCCTCCCCACAGCTCACATTCTCTCTCTCTCTCTTAAAAAGAAAACTATTTAAAAAAAAAAAAAAAGAGGAAGCACTGACAAACTCTCACCAACTGAAGGGCACAAAGAATGGCAGGGTGATGCTATGCTCTGCCAAGACAGCTCTTGCTTCTGTGTCTGCTCTATCATAATCAATCACTGGTTGGTTGGTTTTTCAAATACAGCCTCCAACTAACATCTGATAGCAACAGATAAATAATTATCTACCCTTAAATAATATTTGGAAAATTAGACACTACAAGGAACACTGTATGTGCCAGTGCATATACAGGGGTATTGACCACCCAAAATTACTAGATTACTAGGTTTTGTAGAGTGGGCTTCTTAAAGCCCAGAAACAAAAGACAGAATCCTCTGCCAGCCTCCAGGAAGTCCCAGAAGGAATGGCTGGCACCAACATTCTGGCTACCTCATCTTGAATCAGATTTCCTAGGAAAATGGTTTAAGACATCAGTCTGAAAAACAAAAACAAAACAAAACAAAACAAAACTACCATTCTATAATAACATCTTTTACTGAAGACCTATATTGCCAGACTTTTACACTTGGTGTTTTATAACATTCACACACATGATTTCATTGTTTTCTCACTCAGCACCTCTATGAGAAGGTGTCATTATCCTCATTTTACAGGTTAAAAAAATAGACTCAGGGAGGGCCAGTAACCTGCCTGAGATGACATAATGGACAGTAACCCAGGATGTATTTGGTCAGTGTAAACCCAAGAACCACACCTTTTTCAATAAGCCAAAGCCTGCAAGACCACAGTAACTGGCTGAAAAACAACTATATGGTTCATGCTTTCTGTGAAAGTATCTCTATAGTTAAGCAATGTGAGCACTGAAGACCATTTCCTATGGGACCCTTTCCATTGTCTGCCATGAAAAGTGTGGACTGTACATGCATGTTGGGGATCCCAGCATATGAGAGAGATGGCATCCAAGTCAATGGTGAGGGGACTACTGACTTCTCATACAAGGAAAATAAAAAAGATCCTCACCACACACCATGCTACCAAATAAATTCCAAGTGTATTTGGACCTGAAGACCTAACCGTGAAAAACAAAACCCTGAATGTTGTAAAAGGAAAGAAAAAAGGCTGTCTTTAATGATCTCAGGACAGGGAAAGATTTCTTAAGCCAGAAAAAAGAAAATCACAAAAAGTAATAAATGTGACTACATCATTAAAAACATGTCTGTCAGAAAAAACATATATAAAGTGAAAACATAAACCACAGACTTGGAGAAGGTATCTGCAAGATGTATATAGAAGACAACTAGAAACCAGAATAAAGAACTTCTCAAGTATGATGGCGGAGTGGGGGTGGGGTGGGGGGACAAGCAAACCTAAAAGGAAAATGGGCCACGTTCCCCAAGAGGAAACTCAAACAGCCAACAAACACATGCCAATCTGTTCCACCTCGGCAGTGCTGCGAGTTACAACCACCAAGTAGTGCTGGCTCCTGCACTGGTGAAAGTGAGAATGTGGCAATCCCAGGTACGAGGAATGGGGACAGCCTGCTGCAGGTCATGTCGAGCAGCACTGCTGGTTTGGACAGCAATCTGGCAATATCTAGTGCAGCTCAGGAGTATGTTTATCTTCTGTCAGTTCCAGTCTGAGGTCCCTCCTCTATGGAAACTCCAGCTCACATATTAGGAGGGCATTTATACTAAGGGTGTGTGCTGCAGCACTGTTCAGAGCACTAACCAAATGAAAAAGTCCCCTAGGAGCCCATCAAAAGGGAAGCAGATAAACTCTTACAGCTTCATGCAAAAAATGTATGACAACAGTTAAAATGAAAATATTAGTTATTTACATGAATGGATTTCAAAAACCATGTTAGGTAAAAAAAGGGAAGTTCTAGAAGGTACAGACAGTTATGCTGTATTTATGTAACACGAAACAGTAACATGGTGTTGTTTATGGAGATGACCCGCACTCTAAGTAGAAGGCCAGGAGGGCAGTGACCGCAAGGGCAAGCATCCGCACAGCGTTTAACATGCAAGTACGACGGCACCGCAGCACCCTCCCGTCCTGAGTCACGGATGACCAGGTGTCTGTAAGCATCATCTCTACAACTGCGACGGGACACAGGTTATTCACAATTGTGATGAAAGAGAGCAAAGAGTTAGGGAAGGCTGGGTGAGGCTGTGGCAGGGGGGAGCAAATGGGAATTAACACCCCGGGCCTGACCCACGGAAACTCAAAAAAGCTCACGTCCCCTCTTACTTCTGGCAGAAGAGCTGGCCACAGTTCCTGCAATGGTGCCGTCGTTCTGTCAGGGAAAAACGCACAGAGCAGCCCGAACAGCTGTCCCCGCCTTCATCCTTCACCCAGTGGTCAGCGGCGGAGCGGCCCGGCTGGTCACTCACAGACCAGCTGAACACGCGTCCTCGGCTATCACCAACGAGGATTCTGCTGTGATCCCTGCAGGGGACATGAAGGACATGGTGTCACCTCGGGGGAAGCCTCAGCACAGGCATGATCACCCCCGTGGTTCTCCGGTTTTCTGCGGGTGTTTGTGTCCTGCTGGGGTGGGGATCGTGTGTCTGGGGAGACAAAAGAGAACTGAGCCCAAATGTACACTTTCATCTCAACTCTCTGGGTCAAACCTTGCCGTCACCTCGAAAAGCAGAGATTTTAAAATCTATGCGCCGGCAGGTCTCTTCCTCTGCTTTGTCTGTTCGAGCAACATCTGATACTGCAAATGCAATCTGTGTTCCCCAAACTGGTCCAGGCCGTGTGGACACGAGCTAGGCCAATGACTCAGTGAGGGGGAGCAGCTGGCAAGGTCTGGCACTCACTTGGAGACACCCAGGGCTGTGATCTCGGCCGGATGTGCGTTGTCCTTCCGATCAAAGGCCGTGTGCATAGTTAGCTTGCTCCTGAACACCAGCTGCCGTTCCCACCGGTACCCTGCAGTGCAAAAGTGTGAGACATGACACTCTGAATGGGAAAAGCCGGCATCTGGTGGGGGTGCCCTCAAGAGTTAAGGTGCTAACAGAGCAGCGGTCGCTGCCTGGGCCAAAGTGGAAGCAATCTATCGTGAGGCTGTTCATGGAACCGGTCAGAGAGCGCCCCACTTGAAAAGACAAATGCAGAGACGGGGGACTTGTTCAGTGTAAGAAGACAGAATGCCTCCAATTGAGAACCTAGCCGCTAACTCTCTGACAGCCAAAGCTACCTGTAAATATGGTTTAATTTATTTCTCTGTAATCAGTAACTTAACTTGTTTGTTTTTAAAAGCTTTCATGATTTATGAAAGAATGAAGTTTTTGAGTTGAGGTGAAGGTTTTTAAGAAATGCCCAACATACAGCAACCCACTGTGGGACAGGATTTCTAAGTCCATTTTATATAAGAAATTTCAAAGGCCTTCTCTGTGGGTCCCTGAGGCTACAGAGACGGGTGTAGGGAGAACTAGAGCCCACAGCCTCACTCCATCAACACACCACCCACAAGGAGCAAGACACTGACACCAGATTTCAAGTTACCAGGCTTCAATCTGCTGTAATTCCGCACTTCAATGGGGCTGGGGTGAGGGTGGTTAAGGGGACCCTGCAGATGGGCTCTGGTCTGGCCCTCTGAATAGTTCACAAATATGAAGCCGTCCTTCTCATCCAGACTGAGTTGGTCGGACCAGCGCCTGGAGTCATCTGAGCCACTGTCCGTACACCAGACAGCCACTGCTCGGCAGGAGGCCGCCCGGGGCCTGTGGCTGGTGCTGCTGGGCTGACTGGGCACGTCCTTGGGATCCTGGCTGGTGCTCTGCTCATCTGCTTCTGAATCGCTGCTGTCCTCGTCCTGGGCTTCCTGCCCTGGGTAATGCATGGGGAGAATAGAAAACACCCACACATGTTATGCTTAGACCCAGCTTTGTCCCACTGGTATTTTCCCTCTACCAGTTAAGACCCAACACACATAGCATTTTTAGCTAAGTATAACAATAATAACACCACCACCAGAATTTTCAGCTAGATTACAATAGCAAAAAGGAAAAAAAAAAAAAAAGGAATTTCTGAGTTCAAAGAATGCTTTGGCCACAATCTTGAGGTTGGCATTCATGCTCTGCAATCTGGCCAAAACCTGCCTTTGTGAATTTCTCAGTGCCTGCTGCACATTCCCTACCATGGCTCAGCTGGCCCATGCCAACTCTGTTCTCCACAAAATTCTGTTCCCCCTCATGGCCAATGCTGCACGTGCTGCTGGTCCTACAACACCCTGCTACCCCATCTCTCAAGGAACAGTGGGCATACTGCTTTTGCTCAAATCTTACCCGGTTCCTGCAGCAGAAAGTAATTCTCACTCTTCGGGACTCCTTGAACAACAGTTGTATGCCCTGCATATTGGAATTCTCACCCCAAAGTATTACTTTTGGGTAATCTTTCTATAAGACAGTGGTCAGCCCCAAGCACAGTGCCTTCCATTTGGCAGTCAGTATAAATGACAATCTAGATGAATCAATTATTGATGAAAGCTTAATCTATTGATGTGGGGTTATTCCTTATTCCCACTGTTATTATGCATTTCCTCAACCCAACTCCCTACTCTCCTGCAAGAGTCTGACATAGAAAAAATTTGTAAGAAATAAATATATAGAATTGAAAAAACAGGAAAGCCAAGAACAAGTGTGTAAGCACCAGCTCGCTATAAGTACACTTTTTTTTTAGCAGGACAAATTCCTTGTACTGACACTAGTAGTCTAGTTGGCTAATTTGGGTGATTTTTTTTTTTTCATTTCAATGGCTTATGACTATGAGCTTTAAGGTCTTCACTGACAAACTGTCTTAAAAATGGCTTTCGTTTCCAGCAAACCACTGGCTTGCCTTGCCATTCATCCAGGCAACTGCCCTCGAGCCCTGCCACTCCTGTGCTGTCCAAAGTCAACCCTTCCCTGTGGGCTGCTCTCCACACTGCCACTTCTTTCAAGCTCTGTCCACAATATGAATAGATAAGAGGAAAGAAGACACACCAGTATGTTTCCTTCCTGAATGTGACCTCTTCTACCTCATTATTGATCTCATCCTCTGCTGTTATTCACTTAAACCCTTGTTAAAGGAGATTTCTCCTCGGACTGCTTAATTCAATGTCTAACACAACAGGTAACCACCAAATACTTACTGAACTGAACTGGATTTAGGTAGAAACTATTTTCAGCTTACAAGGAGAAGTGATTTATGCCTTTCTGATAATAAGCCCTTCTTCTCATATCATCAAACTCATGCAGAATTCTCAGAGTACAAAAACTCAACAAGAAGAAACAATCTGAAGGTCAAAGTTAAAACCCTGTTCCTCTCTGACAAGTCCATTGTACCAATTGTTCTAAATCAAAGGCGAGGATGTAAAGTCTCTGGAGATTAGCAACCCAAAGCAGATCTCAGTCTGGGTTTATGGCACTGCTTCCAATCATTCTGTATGGCAATCACCCATCTCTGTATTCCTCTGGAAAACCTTAGAGTGTTTCATAAAGAACAAGTAACAGAGTACAGAACACCAAGCTTCAGTCTGAACAAAAACCCTTTTTCAGCAGACCTATGGTGGGGATTCTGGTTGGCCTCCACAAACATGATGCCACCCTGTCATCTATACTGAGCCTGTTAAGTGATGAGCAGAACAGATGTGGGACTGAGGGCCATCTGATTTGTCTACCACTGTGCCCTCCAGATTTGCTTTGTATTTTCAGAAGTGAAAGGCCAAGCCTTTGGTTGCTAGCCTCCGGGAAGCTAGCAACTCTATTTACCATGGGATGAGGAAGCCAACCACCGACACTAGCACACCAAGTACTGCCTGATGAACTGGAGAAATCTTTGTGTGTCTGCCCCATTATCTCACGTGTTCGGTGGCAATCGTGCCTCTGACAGCTACACTCAGCCTTAGGCTACTGGTTTATGCTGTTTGATGAAAGTTTATCCATAGTGACTTTAAACAAACAAAAGAAATATGAAAACCATGGAATAATCAGAGAGTATTTAATACCTATTTGTGCTTCTGGACAGTCTTCCTGCATTTCTAGGACTTCAACAGGCTCAGGAGCTGGTGTTTCAGGAACTTGCAAAAATTCCATTCTCCAAAACTGAATTTAAGGAAGTATGAAAATAAAAGTTAAGCAGCTTCAAGAAACAACTTACATGTTACTGGATGAAGACGAATTCTTGGGATTAAACAGGTATCTTTTATTATTGTGTAAATTTCCCTCTATCTTGAAAAATGTGGGAGAGGACTGTGAACACACAGCACTTCCTGAACTTGGTTCCATGAGTTATTGGTGAGTATTTCATGGTGGAGGGAAAAGGATGGGGGTCAAGAAGGTTGGAAAAACATGGTTCAACTAAGCACACTTTTATTTCCTACAAAAACCTGAGAGCCTTGTGTGCATACTAACATATACTCTAGATCTCCAAGGAGGCATGTAGTAAGCGGGATCCCCAAATGCCTCGGGTGGAGGATCCCCAAATGCCTCGGGTGGAGTCATCTGGAACACTGCTCTGGAGCCAGCAGACATGGGGGGTGCCCGTTGCCTGAGGCACAGGATGTGGTGTGGCCAGGGCTGACTGCCTCATTGTTCGCTCAGCTAGTGACTGACTACAGGGCTGCAATGATCTGCTCTCGGCTTTTACAAAGAACACAAAGGAAATCTCCTGAGAGAGAAAAACCCAAGTATTTGAAAACACTATAAAGGAAGACTCTGTGGATTTTGTTCTCTGCAGAAGCCCAACACAAAGAAAACTATGAAAAGGATAAACTAGGACTTAGGTGAAATTATCTAGGATTCTAGATAGGGATCGGACAACATGAGTCCTCTGAAAGCGGTTTCCAGCTCTGTGATTCTCTGTAAAGAAGAGATTGTGCCTGTTTTCCCCACGAAGCCACCTAAGAGGCTGAAAAGCCAATACTTTTGCCATCCACTGTGACAGGGAAATCATGTTTATGTGGCCTTGGGTCAAGCTGTCTGGTGGTTACTGGCACTAACAGGTTGATGTAGTGGAAAGGAAAGGGGCCGAGTCACTGAAGTTGCTTGTGTCTGAGAATGCAGCTGCTGAGGCTTGTCTGAATCTGAGCAAAAGCTGGCTCACTAATACTACAACCTGTTCAGGGGTCTCTCTACCGTGGACAGCTCCAAGAGCTTCTGGTAAACCAGGGCAGCTAACCCCTAGGGTGCTTCCTCACAGAGAACTTACCCGGACCACGCCATCTGAGTGTCCCGTTACTATGACGTTCTGTGTGTCCCACTCATTCATCTCCGACACGCAGCAGCAGACGATCTGCTGGCTCCTGCCTGTGAATGTGTTCACGCTCACAATAGGGTTCCCGTTGATGCTCCACACATGGATATACGTGCCAGCACAGGACACGATGTCCCCCTGAGAAGGTAAAACAACCTCTTCACTCTCTTTGCTCCCTTCGTATCACATTCTGGTTTCAGAAGCAAAGTGGATCTTTGGCCTAGCTCTCAAAAAACCTTTTAAGTTCTTCGATTGGTGATGCGGGATTTCTGAGGTAGCCTGGAATTCAGGGCTTGCGGACCTAAAAATATACTCCAAACAGAGAGGCCTCTTAAAGAATTCACAGGTTAGTGGATGCTGTGGCTCAGGTGTTCTCACACGGAAAGAAGGGCAGGAGCCCTTCCACGCTGTCAGTTTCTGCACCAGGATACTACTGGGTCATGCATGACTTCGTGGGAAAGCAGCCTGGAGGTGAGGCCCTACTCTTGTGCCTCCCATTGTTTACAAAACCTATTTATATCTTTCATTTAGAGGCAGGAATCCACCTCTGCATAATTTTACAAAATCAGTCCAATCACCAACCCCACAAGGTAGAAAAGAAATCTTTCAGTCCAGATACTGTTATATCTCTCTTCTCAATAAATGAAGATGAAATGTTGACAACATTCATCTGTAGCACCTTTTTTACAATTTGTATTCATAGTAAGGGGAGGAGAATGAGGAAAAAAAAGAAGAAAATTGGAATATAGGTCACTTCTTGGGAAACTGACTCTCTAAGCTGTTAACTCAGGTTTTTGTAAGTTCCAAAGACAAAAAAAGGATAGGCTTTTCCCCTTAAGTTCTACCAGGTAGGGCTCCACCCAACCTGGTGAGAATCCAACTCATTCCTGTTACAGGAATGAAGATGCTTTTGAAGCATCTACTATGTGTCACTTAGTGTGGTGGACACTTCAGACATTCCATTTTATCCTTTCAACAGCCTCTGAGGTTAGCGATTACCAGCGACCCTGGAGAAGGGATCAAAGTCAGGTGCAAAGAGCTTAAGCAACCTGCCCATTGTCACAGGATAAAGATTTGAACTCAGTCCTCTCTGGCCCCGAAGCTTACGGACCACACCATGCTGCTTCCCTAATCCCTAAGACAGCCTGGATGTCACAATGCCAGGCACTGACTTTAGAAATGACCTGGTGAATTTCAGTACAGTCAACAGGTACACGAGGACCTATCGAAATAGGAAGATGGTCATCAAAAGCAGGAGGAAACTAAAAGCTGAACAGCGGCTTCGACTCAAGAAAGAAGGGAAGGGAGAGCCAAGGGTGGCATGATGAGGAGGCCTGGGGCTTTCCCAAACCACCCTCTGCGTCAGTCTTGCTACTGTTCTCTTCCTTCCTCTGTCCTTCTTCTACCAAGATGGCAAGAACCAAACCAAATCCCAAACAAAAGTGACACTTGGCCAAGTAGTGCTATGTCTACCTCTGATTCAGCCACTGAACCACCTCGGACAATGAGTATTAGCAGCTGTGCTGTAATTAATGGCCTCGGTCTCTCTAAGAGATGAGAAGCTACTGCTCCACTGTGCACTGTGTGAGGCTCTCATCCAGTACTCCAGGGTGCCTCAATTAGAGAGCATTAGAGCAGGTCCTGTGGCTGTGAGGGCTAAGCATAAGAGGAGCTAAAGGGCAGCTGCAAGGTCGCTTATGCCCAAAATGCAGACTGAAGCCACGCAGACTTGACACTGGCTGCAAAAAATACGACAGAAATAGAAATCTTTTCATGTGTTATTAAGAGATTACAAGAGCACGTAAAAGGGAAAAATCAAACACATCTGTGGTGTTTGCTGCAACTACTGCAATCCACTGCACAATAACAACTGCAATCTGTAGCAGAATAACTTCCCTGAATAACAACTGACTATAAATAAAATTCTCTGTATTAAAGTTAAGAACAACACAACAACAAAGCCCTCAAAATAGTGCCTTAAGCATTTCATTCCGAGCAACACTGCCAGATCAGAGCCATTCTGTTGCATTGAGGTTTTCATTAAGCTCTTCGGTACAAGCGTTTGCAGGACCAACCCACGGTGCCGTCCTAAAAACATCTTAAACCTTTCAAATATACCAAAAAATGAATTTGACTTCTTTTACCCCTGTATGCTCCCCACTCATTGCCAGGTCTGATTGCTCTTACTATTACCAGCCACTCTATGTGCCATTCACTACAACTGAATTGTTTTCTTCTTCTTTGACTACAAGGTATCTGGCTAAAAGCATAAGTTAGTATCTTCTGGTGGAAATTAAGGATTTTGCATCCCTCCAAAGAAAAGCTGTCTGTGTGGGTGATGCTATGGTATGGCTACATGGTGTCACACAAGAAGACACTGGGACAGTACTAAGGATGAGGGAGGGAATGAATATAGCTAAGAAACAGTGAGGCTGGGGAGTTCTGGTCCATTTGCAAGACTGATTTGCGTATGTGGGCATCACCAACCCATGAATGTGCTAACTTGTCCCTCAGACACAGGGGCCTCAGTCTTTGCATGCCCACCCTTAGTTTCCCCTGCTTTCCCACACACCTTAGCAAGGACTATACTTTCTGCACCCCACCTTAGGTGGGCTCAGTCTCCGTGGGGGTCTTCTAGGCCAGTGCATTTATTTTATGCTGACTTATTTATTTACATATATAATATTTATTTTTGAGAAGAGATAATATCCTCCAGTAAGTTTGGGATAACTTTGAAAATAGTTTCTATAACAATTCTGCTCATTTGGTTACCCAAATGTTACTCTTTTCACCTGACATAATAAATTATCTGAACATATTCCATAAAAAGGTCAACACAACTTTAACATTCCTAACAAATCCTACAAATTCCTTGTTTTTAAAAAAGCCTAGTCTAGAATGTTGTTTTGAACTAAATCTTGCTCATCAACGTATGCAGCAGTGAATGGATTTTAAGACAAAATTATTTCTGAGTTACAAACTTTAATATCCATTCGCTTTTTGCATAAATCAAGGAACATGTAGTAGCATTTATTTTTATTTTAAAGATTTTATTTATTTATTCATGAGAGACACAGAGAGACAGGCAAAGACATAGGCAGAGGGAGAAGCAGGCTCCATGAAGGGAGCCCGATGAGGACTCCATCCGGAGACTCCAGGATCATGCCCTGAGCCAAAGGCAGACGCTCAACTGCTGAGCCACCCAGGTGTCCCTGTAGTAGCATTTATAAAATGAGTGCCTATCAACTTAGAAAACACTCATTTTTTGTTTACATTAGCCAGAAATACTTGTCTTCCTAACCATAAATCAAGTGGACAACTGACTACTTACTGTTAGTTCATTGATACAAAGAGCAGAAACTGGAGCTCGATGGCCTCGGAGCTGAGTTAGGAATGATAGTTTGTTCAGATCCCAAATGATGCAGGTTCGGTCACGGGATCCGCTGACGATTATGTGATAGGCTAATGATGCTGTGGCACAGGTGACAGTATCGGTGTGGCCAAGTAAGGCCTATGAAGGAAAACAGAAAAAACCAGGCTGATCACAGTGACTGTACTTCAAGGGGCTCCAGAAGGTCCTGGATGCACTAGGAATGAAAGGAGCGTGTGTGGGGAGCAGCAGCATCTGGAAAGTCTTCCTTTTTTGCTGACGGTCTTTGTATCATCCTACTAGGGGAAGACAGAAGTCTGGAGAGCTCTGGAGGCTCTAACCTCCATCTTTTTTTTTTTTTTTTTAAAGATTTTATTTATTTATTCATGAGAGACACAGAGAGAGAGGCAGAGACACAGGCAGAGGGAGAAGCAGGCTCCATGCAGGGAGCTCGATGCGGGACTCGATCCTGGGACCCCAGGGTCACGCCCCGGGCTGAAGGCAGGCACTAAACCGCTGAGCCACCCAAGAATCCCCCAACCTTCATCTTTATATCACTTCTTTCCTGGACTTGGGCCAGAATCTTAGAAGGGGAATGGAAGCTGCAACACAGCTTAGGTTTCTTCATCCTGTTTCTACATGGAGATGCATCCATTATGGCCCTCAAAGTATACAATTTAAACTCTGCATTGATTCTTTTATGCTACTGTCTCCTGTTAGTCTGAGGAACTACAATTGGATGGATCTTTAAAAAACAAATGCGGTGAGGGCTGCATAGTTAGGGTACATGGTCCTAGCAAGATAAAGGAAAAGCGTGGTTCTGACGAGTGTGCTGAGCTCCTGTTACTGACCTGGACACATCTATGCCCAAGAGATCCTTCTTCAGACTAGAATAGGAACTTTTGTCTTTTGCTAGAACATGAAGAGAAACAGGACACTGGGAAATGGTAATGTGGGAGAAGAAGCATTTCAGAGAAGATTCAGATTACTCTTAAAAGTTCCTGACAGTTTAACTATTTATAAATAATGAGTTGGTTTATAATTTTTTTGTCCTATATAAATCTCTTCTGTATGCTTAGGGAAAAACCCCAGGAGGCTGTTTTAAGTAAGTGCCTTCTACTGAGGGGTTACTGGCAGGTACACTAGGTTCAAAGCCTATTTTCTAAATAGAAAATATTGTTAAGTAAGAGAGTCTGGATCAGCAAACTACAGTATCAACCTTGTATTTGTTCATGTTGGCACTGTATTTTTTTATGTGGTCCATATTTAAACTCAGCAACCAATGAAGTTTTTGGCCCATATACATGACTGGTGGTGTAAGTACAAGGGGGTCCATTCTTTCCACAGATATTTAAGATGCCACTGTCTGAGTCTGGCTTCTAAAGAAATTTGGAGTCACAAAGAACTGAATTCACATCCTGGCTTTACTTCTAAATGTGACTTGGGTTTGTATCTTCATCTCCTCAAGCAGCGGTATTCTCAGGTACAAACAGGCTTATAAACTACCTCATAGAATTGTGAGGGTTGGAGTTTTACATTTTAAAACACCCAGCACAGTTGTTCTGAACATGATACATGCTCAATATACAACAGATATTATCGTTACATTGTTTTTCAAATCTGTTATCATAAAATACACTTAGATGTGTACTACATAAAAAAACCTCACAACTCAAATGTTAAAAAAAAGATGGCTCAATTATAAAAGGTTTCTTGCTTTAGGTAAAACTTTATGCAAGCACATAATAATCAGATGATAAATAAGGAAAGAGAAAAAAAATGAATCAAAGAGTTACTAGTTTAGCCAAACAGAAATCACCCAGAAAGATAATTAATAGGAATCAATCACAAATATAATTTGGCTTGGAAAAATCCAATCTACATACAACACAGTTGATCCTGAACAACATGGCTAGGGGTACTGATCCCTGATAAGTAAAAAATCTGTGTATAACTTTTGAAACCCCCAAAACTTAATTACTAATGGTCTACTGTTGGCTGGAAGCCTAACCGATAACATAAACAGTTGTTTAACAAATATTTTGTATCTACATTGTATACTTATAATAAAGTAAGCAAGAGAAAACAAATATTAAGAATATCAAGAGAAAAAAAAGAATATCATAAGGAAAAGAAAATACATTTATAGCACTATACTGGATTTATTGAAAAAAAGTCTGTGTATAAGTGGACCAGGTCAGTCCAAACCCATGTTGTTCAAGGCTCAACTGTATTACTTAAATATATTAAAGTGTGTGTGTGTATATACATACACACACACACACACACACTTGTTCTTGTTTTTAAGATATATACATATATATATATATATATATATATATATATATATATATATTAAGACTTTATTTATTCATGAGAGACACAGAGAGAAAAAGAGGCAGAGACACAGGGACAGGGAAAAGCAAGCCCCATCCAAGGAGCCCGATGTGGGACTCGATCCCGGGACTCCAGATCACGCCCTGGGCCGAAGGCAGGCGCGGAACCGCTGAGCCACCCAGGGATCCCTATTTATTTATTTTAGAGAAAGAGACCACATGTGCACATGTGAGCCAGAGTGGGGAGGGGCAGAAGTGGAGGGAAAGAATCCTGAGGCAGAGCTTGACCCCATGACCTTGATTTCATGACCTGAGCTGAAACCAAGAGTTGGATGCTCAACCGAGCCAACCAAGAACCCATATTAATATATTACCTAAAGACAGCTTGCTTTAGATTTCATTTACTTATTTTTTAAAGATTTATTTATTTATTTATTTATTTATTTATTTATTTATTTATGAGAGAGAGAGAGAGAGAGAGAGAGAGAGAGAGAGAGAGAGGCAGAGACACAGGAAGAAGGAGAAGCAGGCTCCATGCTGGGAGCCCGACACGGGACTCGACCCCGGGACTCCAGGATTGCACCCTGGGCCAAAGGCAGGCGCTAAACCGCTAAGCCACCCAGGGATCCCTGTTGCTTTAGATTTTAAAAAAGGCCCAGTTTAGATCATTTTTAGAAATAGTACCATCTGATTTCATTTCTTTTTTCTTACGACCCATTTGTAGCAAAAGAACATACATTTTTTTGATTTTGTCCATTATATCTGAAGCACCTTAGAATTAAGGAAGCTTTGTAGTTTCTCTAGAGCACAGGATGCCAAGACGGGATAGGTCCAGCTTCCATTTATTTGGTTACCTGTTTGAGAGTGAGGGTCTTGGCCTTTTCTTTGGAGGTGCCCATCTCCCAGACACAGACAACTGTGCTCGTTCCACCTGTGATGACCAACTTGGGGTTGGGGCAGATTGCGCAGAGAATCTGGCCCCACTCAGACAAACATTCGTAAATAGTCACTACCTGTAAAATAAAATAGGTGTGAGACACACACCAAGCATACTGAGTGAAGGACAACCCCCACGTAGGTACCTCATAGGCAAACGTCCATGTAAATTCTGGATTGGATTCACTCTGGCAACATTTCTGCTGAGGCTCTACCCTGAACTAGCCCTACGGCCTCTAGTGGCAGTTTTGGTGAGAAACCATATTAAAAGGGACTTTGCTCATAGTGGGTATATCTCCAGTTTCTTCAGTCCAGAAAAATGATGTTCTGACTGTGTGATGCTGTGTATGATGCAGGGGACAATCTGGTAGAAGGATGTGTTTGCTGTAGCCAGTTAGAGGTAAATGGAGATTACAGTGCTGCTGTTCAACAAGAACGTTAACTAAATAGAATTGTGTCACACAGCGATACATAGACTTGCATAAACTAGATCTCACCTGCCTTCAGGAGGGGATCGGCAGAGGGCTAGCAAAGGAAATTGAACGGTCACACGTAGAGCCTCTCCAAGAGCTACTATGGGACTCCACACAGTAGCTGCTGCTGCCTGGGTGACAGGTGATAGGTTTTCCATCAGCCACTTAAAAGTACTGAAATGGTTAAGTAGGCCAGACCGTGATCCACCAAAAAGAGGCTCTTTTAAGTTGTCAGAAATGGTGAATACCTGGCTGGCTAGGACCTCTCAGAGGAATTCTTTTTTTTTTTTTTTTTTCAGAGGAATTCTTTAAGAGGGAAACTGCTAGAGCATAGTGCACAACTTTTCAAAAGAGGCTTATTCTGTAGGAAACATGCCTTGTCCACCAACTCCTTCAACCTGATTTGAGCCGTAAAGCTCTCCCTTCTTCAAGTTTCTGGAGGAGCAGGTGATTAGCCCTTGGCCCAGGCTCTTCCCACCCCTTTGAAGCAGGATATCCAAACCACAAAAGAGCAAGAAACAATGCAAACCTTGTCTGACTCATAGGTTCCCAGCCTGCAGCTCAGGTCTGCATAGCCCCAAGCGAAAGTTTTATTCCAGGTTGGTGGAATAAGAACTTTATTCTGTTCTACTGCAAGAATGCCTTTATCTGTACACACTATTTGTCCCACAGGCTCTTTAAGTTCTGTAAAAAAAAAACAAACAAAAAAAAACATATCAACAGATCAGAACAGGGACAAGAAAAATGAACCTCATGACCTTATAGGGGATGGTCATCTCAAATATTCATATGAATCAAGTATCCTGACATGTACATTAGGACAAAATAACCTTAGCCAATGAGCTTGGCTTTTGAGTCTCCACTGGGTGGATGGACTTGGACCCTGACAAGTGTTCTGCAGGGCTTCCTTCCAGCCTTCCTGTCTCTTGACACATGTGGGTTTGGTTCCTAGCAAGTGGCTTGTCTTCTTGATCATTGGACAGCACAGAGTAATCTGGGATGCTCTCCAGAATGCCATATCCAGACCTTCAATTAACCTAAGCCTTCAGCACCTCCCAAATGATATCCAGCCTTAGACTTCCTGAAGGAAGGACATACTGTCCCTCAAGAGGTCCGACTCCCTGCTCTGCCCCAGAACACTGCTGAACACACCAGTGTTCCATAACCACTACTGGTGGTGAGTGGAGTTGGCACAGGTCAGTTTCTGTAATGAGCCAAAATGGCACGGAGTGCCTACCTAATTAACCAGACTTTGATACTCCAATTTTTGGATTTGTTTAACAGTGACAACCTCAAGACGTAGCAATAACATTTTTTCATTCTAAGGGAAAAAAATCCACTTGAGAAAGTACATTTATTTATTTAAGATTTTATTTGGTGGGGGGAGAGAACGGGTGGGGAGTGGCAGAGGGAGAAGCAGGTTCCCTGCTGAGCAGGGAGCCCACTCTGACTGGGGCTTGATCCCAGGACCCAGAGGTCATGACCTGAGCCGAAGGCTTGCTTAACCAACTGAGCCATCGAGGTACCTCAAAAAAAAGTACTTTTAGATAACTCACAACCACATTAGATAAAAGACAGATAGTTTTAGTTTGCATATCAAAAATGTAGTCTTTTTACTGTTATCTCTAAATTGACAGAACACATATAACTGTAGATTACAAAGGTTTTTCTACACATAAAAAGTTGACCTACGAAATTTGGTATATTAGAGTTTTCTCGCTATCTTAGCAGGGAGGAGAAACCTGTTTGGTTCTTCTTGATGAAAAATTCAATAGGCCAAAAATACCCAAACCAACTAAAAGGAAAAGGAGAAAAATCTAACAAGTATTTGGTGATTTATTACAAAAAACACAGCACTTACTACAAATGACACTAATGTTGAAAAACACATTTGCTATTTTTTTAAAATTTATTTATTTATTTATGATAGTCACACACACAGAGAGAGAGAGAGAGAGAGAGAGAGAGAGAGAGAGAGAGGCAGAGACTTAGGCAGAGGGAGAAGCAGGCTCCATGCACAGGGAGCCCGACGTGGGATTCGATCCCAGGTCTCCAGGATCGCGCCCTGGGCCAAAGGCAGGGGCTAAACCGCTGCACCACCCAGGGATCCCCCACATTTGCTATTGTTAAGCTGAGATTGTTAACTACTCCCACAAACAAAGGCTGACTTCCTATCACCTCACCTTTTACTGGTGTTAGAGAAGGCCTCAAGTTGTCCAGGTGATGGAAAAAGATCTTGTCACTTGAGGACCCCGGGGGGGCAGAGGCACCCATACTGTCTCCGTTCAGTCGGCTCCTCACTCGTTTTGGTGGATGAGGTTTCTTAAATAACTAGGATGAAAGAGGTGACACATTTTACAATGAAAGCTAACACTTACTGAGCGCCCTTTTATATGCCAGTAGTTACGTTTATATTTCACTTGAGCTTCACAATGACCACTAGGCACTACATTACCACACCTTCCCCTGGAGGAAAGAACTTCTAGGGAGGCTCAGAAGGATGCCAGAGGTCTCCCCCATCTCAGCAAGCAGGGATGGGACCATGAAACTTTTTAAAAGCTTGGGTTATCACCATGCTCTATGCTGTTCTGATTTCATAACTTTTCAGGAGTAAATCAATCTACTCAAACTATAGTTGACCAACAATTATTTTCCAATGATTTTAAAAAGTAACCAATTCTTTATAGCCGGATACCATTCTGTACCACTGTGGGCAGGCAAACATTCTAACTAAGTTATTTCTGACTTCAACATGGTCTTTCTCTCTGTGACATCATTTTGGTGTCTTTTAGATGCTACTAATTTGTTGAAAGTATGAACACTATTGCCTTCTTTGTGCATTACAATGCTATAAAGGGGAAAAAATAAAATAAAATCTTTCACATCCCTGTTCGGTATTACTATAGAACTAAAAAATTATCAATACAGATTTAAGATGATTTTTTTCAAATACTATAGATCTCCAAAATAGGCATAGAGCCATTTCTGTTAGTCTGAGGAAGATACTTAGAAAATCTTAGGAAAATGAGATTTAAAATGACTAGAAAACCTTCATATTTTGTGAATTTGACATTCTGGATTTCCAGAAGAAAAAATGTTTTGTACAGAGAAAGACATTTTAGACACCCAAACATTCAAACACATTGTTCCTATCACATATATATATATATAATATATATATATAGGCATAGATCAGGGTTCTGTTATTTTCTCTAAATGACACAGACTCTTCAGTTGCATAAAAAGACCCCCCTACTTTAAAGCATGTTCATAAATGGACATTTGCTGAAAAACTTTTAAGAGGACCTAGGGATAGAGCACCTTGCCAGGCGAGGGTATATAACAATGTACGGATAGGCTGACAGTTAAACCTAGATTTTTCTCTTTCTTTTTCTTGAGGATTTTAAAAATTTATTTGAGAGCAAAAGTATGAGTGGTGGTGGGGGAGGGGGTTGGGGGTGGCAGGCAGAGGGAGAAGCAAACTCCCTGCTAAGCAGGGAGCTCAACGTAGAGCTGGGATCATGACCTGAGCCAAAGGCAGACACTTAACCAACTGAGTCACCCAGGTGTATCTAAACCTAGATTTTCTAGGATGGCATACTTCGAAGGACTCTTATCAGTCACTGGAATGTCTGAGAAATATTCAAACTATAGTTCCCATACTGTCTGCCTCTTAAACTCAAAAAAGTGGGACTAAAATCCTTAGTGCATGTGTCTTGATTTTTTTGTTCAGAATATTTGTGTCTTAAGAGAGTACGAAACACTTCCTGTGCTTGTAAACCTCAGTAAAAAGGAAAGGTATGACTGAGATTCTTCAGCTGCAATTAAAGGTCATCAATAAGCATTTCACATTAAAAGTAAACACAGTTCCAGGGTGCCAGGGTGGCTCAGTCAGTTAGGCGTCCAATTCGAGTGTTGGCTCAGGTCTCGGTCCCAGGATTGTGGGATCAAGCCCTGCACTGGGCTGGGCGTGAAGTCTGCTTGGGGCTCTCTTTCTCCCTCTCCTTCTGCAACTCCCTCTTTAAAAGTAAACATAGCTCCTTGGTTGGGGGGTCGGATTGCACCATGAGTGGTGTGGTTACAGGTTCTCCTGCTGTATGTCATACAAAGATGTGTCCTTGTTCTGAGTGTTCTCAACTATCAACCCTGGAAACCTCCAAGTTGGTTTAATGTACAGAAAGGGAGCCCAAGAGAGAGATCTGAGGCAGGACCAGAGAAGGATAGCTAGGACAAAGTGCAGAGCCTGGGGCACCTGGGAAAAGCAGGTGGTTTGAATGGCCAGCAAAGTGTGTCTTTCCCACAGCGCTGGTTACCCCTGGCACATCACACTCTTCTGGTGTGGTCTGGAGGATGGGGAGGAAAGATGGTATAAAGTCTCTAATACGGGTTTGCTCACTATGAAGGTGAGAGATCTACTCCATCTGGGTACTGGGTGGCTATGTTCTTGGTCTTTCTGTTCAGGTTGGAGACAGCAGTTAGAGCAGCTAGTACAGGGCTAATTCTTGCCATTCCCATGGCATGCATCTCCTCCAGAGCACTCATCAGACCTGCATCACTAATCTAATCTACACACCACTATCTGTTCCCTCGACTACTATTAAGAGCTTCCTGGGTGGTATTCTGCTGCTAACTTGGTTCCCCTAGAGTGTGTGCATGTATAAGACTATGGACAGGATGATCTTTAAAACTGAAATAAATATGGGGGCACCTGGCTGGCTCAGTCGGTATAGCACACAACCCTTAATCTAGGGGTTGTAAATTCAAGCCCCATGCTGGATGTAGAGATTACTCAAAAATAAAATCTTAAAAAAAAAAAAAATCAAAATATGACCATGCTATTTCCTTGCTCAAAGTCAGCGCTGGCTTCCAACTGGCCTTGGGATGAAACCCCCTCTGGGTGTGCTATGGCCCCCAAGACCCCATCTTCTTTCCTGATTGTGCTCTTCCCATCCTCCCACCAGGTCTTGTGTAGATACACAGAAGCACATTCTGCACTAGTCTGAGGGGAAATTCTCTTTGAATATTTCTATTTACCTAGACTGCAGAAGGGAGGAGAAAGCAATCATCTCGGAACCTACTGAACCTATTGGGTGGTATGGCTCTTCAATGAAAACTTAGCCTAAACTTATTATATTATATGGCCATTCACCATCTATAGCAATATCAAAGCTTAAAAAATGAAACTGAAAGCAACAATAAGAATATCCATACCTGTTTAGGGATCTGACCAAAGTTATTAATAAATCCTATGGTGGCTGTCTCCTTTAGTGGATCATTTATGTTGTAGATATCCACTTGACCCTCATAAAAAAGATGGTGGAAGACATTTACAGCTTCTACTGCAGCAGGGCCTTGCTGTTTATAGCCAAAGATTAAGTCAATCCACTCATGCAGATGGGCACTCACGTAATCACATTCCAAAGCCTGTAATTTCAAAACACATGTTCAGTCACAGGCTGACTTTTATTACTTGCTCAGAAAGCAAAAAGAACTGGTCAGAGATCACAAGGAACTAAAGATAACTAAAAATCATAAGAACCACATCTGTAATTCAAACAAATGGGTGATATTTTGCTCAAAGTCCTCTTTTGTAAGGAAATCCAAGTTCAACTGCAAAGGAGGCTCCCATTACCTCACGGTGGACTCTGATGAATTCCCGTGGGTCCCCTTTTGCCCATGGTGGAAGGATAACATCTCCAAGCTTGGTGCCATTTTGTTTACAGCCTGTGCAATTGGATAAATTAAAGAGAAAATGAAAGACAGGATAAATAGTAACTTTACATTAAAGTAACAGAGAAATAGTGGGTTAGGTTCATCACCAGAATTATGAGATTTTACCACCAGAAAGGACCCTCTGAGATCATCTACTCTGGTATTTCCCTAAGTTTGCTCCTTAGAGTGTTCCCTCTCAGATTATTAAGCGTTAGCAAAAAAATAAGGGGCCCGCCCTGTCAGATGACTTCAGAAATGCTGAGTTACCCAAAGTTAAACATGTTTCCTCCTGCAAGATTCCTCAGAGGCACAGCCCTTCTCTGGGAGGGGTGTTAGGCACAACATTCCTGAAATTTAACTGACCACAGGACTCCTTTGTAATGAAAACTTTTGTGAGGCTACTGTTTTGAGTTTGGAAAAAATGCTCAAGTTCCACCCCCTTAGGTCTGCACATTTGGAAGATCATCAGCAATTTCTCTCAAATCTTTTGTTTGCGTTTTTCCTGAATGCTTAGAACTTGGTGAGTCATCAGCAGTGAACCACTACTGAATTTCTTATCTTTATGTTTTGACAAAATTTTGCCATTTACATGAAGGCTACTGGAGAAATACCTAATTTCTAAGTCACTGAGAAGTTTGAGTGCTCTTTTTGCTAAAGAGGAAATGAAAATATCAGCCTTTCAGAAATATTCGCAATACACGTGGTTTCTCCTATTTCTGATTCTTAAACTCTTTAGAGAGCGCTGTAGAACTGACATGTATTATGCCGTAGGGACTCTCATTAAAAAAAATCAAATCTGATACGTAACTTTTTGCTATTAGTATACCATTTAACAGAAAAAAACATCTGGAAAAACTATGGGGCTATTGGCAGAAGCAAAAAATACAAAGAAGTGATATTTATTCCATAGGAAACTGTTAATTTAGTCACAGCTAGATAATCTGAAAAATATTAAAGAAACTGTTTGCTATAAAATCCATCCAAAACAAAACATATTACATGGGACTGGTATCTCAGGAAACAGGTCCTGTCTTTTCATTTTTATGAAGTAAAGATCAAAAAGTCAACCTTAGCTTACAGTTTTCCTCAATACAAATCAGATGATCAATGTAAAAAATAATTCTATGAATAATTATGTTGACTCGGATAAACAGTTGTATTAGAAAATTTCAGAGAAGTACCATTGTTCAAATTCTAGAACACAAAGGCAGTTTCAAGTGAGGGCCAATAAAAATATTTCCCACAGAAACAATCTTATCCTCATCACTGTTATTTAATGGCTTTACTGACAATGTGATATAAAGTGAGAAACACAAAAATCAGTTTATTGTTTAAAGGAATGTCTTAACTTGTTGGAAAAAATACCATATGACTTAAGAAAAAAAAAAAAAAAAAAACAAGTTACTGCCATCTCTCCCTCTCTTTCACACTCTCAGTCCACTTCCTCTCAGGCCCAAGTTTTCAATAAGAAGCAAGTAATAATCCCCAGACTTGACATATAATCTACTTTTCAAAAAATATGTTTATAATCCCTAATATTTGTGCTATATAATTTTATTTCACCAGCACTATCTGCAATTTAAAAATTTAAAGGGAACATTCTGTAGTATACTCCTGGTCTGGTTCTGGTACTCTGCAGCTTCCCTGCATGTATACCTATATCCAAGGGTATAAAGATAAGAAGACTGGGAGAATGTTACTCATCCCAGAACCAGGGAAAAAAACCCAAGTGTACTTTGTTTTACATCATTTCTATCTTTTCCAGGTAGAGGCCAAACAACGTTTTTGTGTGTGTTTTTTTTTTCTTGGTAATTGAAATGAAATTTACCTAACCAAATTAACCATTTTAAAGCAAACAATTCAGTGGCATTTAGTACATTCACAATTTTGTGTAGCCATCACCTCTATCTAGCCCTAAAAGATTTTCATCATCCCACAGGGAAATCTTGTATCCATTAAGCAGTGGTTCCCCATTCCTCCTGCCCTCCTATCCCTGGGTAACCACTGATCTATGTTTTTTGTCTGTAGATTTATCTATGCTGGATATTCTATATAAACAGAATCATAAATTAAGTGATATTTTGTGTCTGGCTTCTTTCACTTAGGATAATGTTTCTGAGATTCATCCATGTTAGAGCGTGTATCAGTAATTCCTACTTCTCCATGGCTGAATAACATTCCACTGTATGTATATTCCACAATTTGTTTATTCATCAGCAGACATGTGGCCTGCTTCTAACATGTGGCTACTGTGCGTAATGCTATGAACAGGTGTGTATATGTACTTGCCTGAGTCCCTGTCTTCAGTTCTTTTGGACAGAGATCTCAGAATGGAATTGCCAGGTCTTATGGTGATTCTATTTTTAAAATTAGAGAACCCACCAAGCTGTCTTCCACAGCAGCTGAGCCATGGTATACATCCCCACCACCAGTGCATGAAGCTGCTACTCTTTCCACACTCTTCTCAGTTCTTACTTTTTTCTATTGCTGTGGCTTTTTTTCACCACAGCCATCCTAGTGGATGTGAAAGTGGTACCTCACTGTGATTTTCACTGGTACTTGCCTAATGACTAATGATGCTGAGCATCTTTTCATGTGCTTACTGGCCATTTGTATAACTTCTTTGGAGAAATGTCTACTCAGGTCATTGGCCCACTTTTTTTTATTGGGTTATCTTTTGGCTGTTGAGTTATAAGAGTTCTTTATATTCTGGATACTAGACCCTTAAGAGATATATTGCTTGCAAATATTTTCTCCCATTCTGTAGGTTTTCTTTTCAGCTTCTTCATAATGCTCTTGGACACAGAAGTGTTACATTTGGATCAAGTCCAAGTCATCTTTTTTGTTGTTGATGCCTGTGAATGCATCAGCAAACAGAAGATCATTAAGATTTAGATTTAACCCTATGTTTTCTTCAAAGAGTTTTATAGCTTTAGCTTTTTTTTTTTTCTTTATGGCTTTAGCTCTTACATGCAAATAGTGTTTTTTAAAGTGTGTGATTTCATGGAAGGAAGATTTATTATGAAGCTGAGCATGACAAAAATACATGACCCTTTTTAAATTTACTTATTTAAAACTGGATAATTTAGTGGGGTTTGTAAGTGGTCTGGGCTAAAACATTTTTTCAGCATATGTTATTATAACTGATCTAGTGTTTCTGGAAGATTGGGGCTCTTTCTGTACCTCTCCATATTTTTCTCTTTGAAAGTAGTATCCCCAGGGAAGAGAGTAGCATTTTCCAAATGGGAATTATAAGTGAACACATAAAACACTAAATGTGCATCCATATTCAAATACTGTGCATGCATTTGTCGTTTTTCCCTGTTCACCATCTATTCTATTCCTTTAAGGAGCCATCACTCAATCCAACTCCAAGGTCTACAACTTGGTATTTTTAGTTTCTCAAAAGTTAGCTCTAGGTCCGATCACAGGTGATGAGACTGTTTCAGGTCTTTTGCGGGAGCTATTGAGAGAGTCTTATTATCTTTCCCATTATACCTGGAGCCATAATTTCACAAAGTTAGAACTGCCAATGGACAATTAAAAATTATTTAAAACTAGTTTTAAAAAGAAAAATCCTCAGATGTATCGGATATGAACATTTCCCTGAATTTTCTATTAACAAAACTTCAAGGTAGTACAGTAATGGTTTATATGCTGAACTCTTAAATATGATATGATATGAAATATGAAAAATATATGAAAATAGAAGAATGTCTGGCAGGAATATTCTAAAGTGGAAACAATGGAATTTTGATGTTGAAAAAGAAATACTCAGAAACCTAGATCAGCAAACTATGTTCCAAGAAACTGTAGCCAAAATCAAATCTATTTCCCATAACTGGATTATACAAAGAAAGCAGAGTACTGACGAAATTTCTCTACTTCTTAGAATTATTGATTTGTTTGTTTTTCTAGATAATACTACTCTAACAGGATAGAGAAGAGGAATTAAAGTTATTCTAAAATTCTAATTTTAAAACATATTAGCATGCAAGCTGAGAATGCCTCAGGCAATACATAAGATTAAAGCAATACATGAAAAATGTGGCTATATCATTTTTGGCTATTAACTTCAACCTTAATAATTTTGAAATATATTGTCACCTCACCTTTGTTTTTATTGAAGTCACAATATTCTGACCATTAAATGTAATCTTTGTTAGTTTTTCAATTTTCCCAAGATTCCACATTTGAAACAGCTATTTTGGGCATAAATCTATTTTTCCATTTACACCCACACACCCAATTATAGTAAGTAATATCTGCTGAAACCACAAGGAAGTCCTTTCCTGTCACTGTGTACTGCAGACAATATTCAGGAAAGTTTCATTTCTATTGGTCTTTTCCAGGTTAATGTTCCTAAGACAGTGCCACAACTGTACATACCTAGATCAAAGTTGTTGGAATTGAACAGGAATTCTGGTAAGTAAAAAAACTCTGGGATAAGTTCTTTTACGTCTGCCATATTGTGCTTTGATGCTGAATACCAGGCCTCACGCACACTGTGGAACATCCGGTCAGCCAGGTCAAAGTGGCCTCCCTGTGGGCAAAATGAGAAGACACTGGTCTGTTAGAGAGCCATCCCCACCTCACGGATTCTGTCAAGCTCACTGGCTTGAAAAAATAAAATAAATACATTTGGTCACAATTCAAATTTCCCATCATCCTAGATCAAACACACACAATTTTAAGATTTTATTTATTCACAAGAAACACACAGAGAGAGAGAGAAAGAGAAAGAGAGAGAGAGGCAGGCTCCATGCAGGGAGCTCGAAGCGGGACTGGATCCCAGGACTCCAGGATCATGCCCTGGGCCGGAGGCAAGAGCTAAACCGCTGAGTCACTCAGGGATCCCAACACACACAATTTTAAAAATCACAAAAAGAAAATTAATCTCATTCTTTTGGGGGTGCTTCTTAAAAGGAGTGCTTCATAATTGTGCTTAAGCATGTATTTTGTAATCAAAGTGAAATCCAAATACAAAGACTTTTAGAAGCCATTTAAAAATTAATTTTTAGTGAGAGGGCAAAAGTGTAAGGAAATATGAATTCTTCCATAGTTTGATGATGCTCCTAAAAAAAAGATTCTACTGTGGCCATCTACAGTTGGAAACATTCAAGTTAAATATATGTTTGATTGATATTTTAAATTAACATGACATGCAAGTTCTCACACTTCTAAGAATTAGGTGAAAAATTAAGAAAGTAGGGCCAGGGCAAGCTGGAGGAGGAGTAGGGTCCCCAAGTCACCTGTCCCCACCAACTTACCTAGATAACTTTCAAATCATCCTGAAAACCTACAAATTCGGCCTGAGATTTAAAGAGTGAACAGTTGGAATGCTACAGAAAGAAGAGTTTGTGCTTCTAACAAGGTAGGAAGACGGAAAATAAATAATTAGATAGACAGAGAGATAGATAGATAAATAAAATAAATAAAAAAGAATCAAGTGGGGGAGGGCTGCTGTGAGGAGCCAGGCCAGGGCCTGGCGGCAAAAGCCTCTTGACAGGAAAGCCCAGTCCCGGAGAAGCAGGAACTTTTAAAAATCTGCACCAGGTTCTTCCCGGAGGGAAAGGCACTCACAGGGAACTTGGGCAGGATCCCAGGAGGGGTGGTGGAGCTCCCAGGTTCCTGGGGTCACTAGGAGAGGAAGTGTGCCTGGGGGAGAGCGCGCCACACACCGCAGCCTGAGCTCAGTAAAGGGCTGTAGCAGGCGCCCCGTGGGCCCCGGGAGCAGCTCAGGCGGGGGCTCCGCGCTGAGGGGGCTGCGAGGCCCAGGAGCGTGATTCCAGCAGCGCAGACCCCGGAGCTCAGGGCGACAGGGACACAGCCAGGATCCTGCGCTCTCCCCGGGACAGGTGGAGGCAGGGAGGGCATAGGACAGAGAGGACGCTCCTGCCGCCAGGTGCCTCCAGCTGTGCAGATCCGCGCCCCGTCCCGGAGCATCCAGGCTCCTGGGGACTGGGAGCTGCGGTAGTTACTGCGGGAGCAGACTCCAGGGCTGGAGAGGTGACCGCCGCTAGGGGTGGTGTTCCTCTTGGTGTCATCCTGTGCCTGGAGAGGCGGGGCTGCCAGGGAACAGGGGCCTCAGCATAAAAAGCTTGCACTGAGCTGTGCACCTGGCAGGGGGTGGGCAGCTCCCCCAGGTGCACACACGTGAGAATCAACACAGCAGGCCCCTCCCCCAGAAGACCAGCTGGAAGGACAGGGGAAGAGCAAGTTCTTGGTGGAGCAAGAACTTGGCTGGAAAGCTCCAGGGGAAGTCGAGGGATTTACAGTATATAGAACCAGAGGATGCCCCTCCTTGTTTTTTATTTTTTCTCTTTTTTTTTCTTCCTTTTTCCAGTACAACTCATTTTTAGCCACTCTGCACTGAGCAAAATGACTAGAAAGAAGAACTCAACACAAAAGAATCAGAAACAGTATTCTCTGCCACAGAGTTACAGAATTTGGATTCCAATTCTATGTCAGAAAGCCAATTCAGAAGCACAATTATGAAGCTACTGGTGGCTCTGGAACAAAGCAAAAGGATTCAAGAGACTTCATGACTGCAGAATTAAGATCTAATCAGGCCAAACTTAAAATCAATTAAATGAGATGCAATCCAAACTGGAGGTCCTAAAGACAAGGGTTAATGAGGTAGAAGAAAGAGTAAGTGACATAGAAGACAAGTTGATGGCAAGGAAGGAAGCAGAGGAAAGAAGAGAAAAACAATGAAAAGACCATGAGGAAAGGTTAAGGGAAATAAATGACAGCCTTAGAATTTAAATCTACATTTAATTGGGGTTTCAGAGGGCGCCAAAAGGGACAGAGGTCCAGAAAGTGTATTTGAACAAATCATAGCTGAGAACTTCCCTAACTTGGGGAGGGAAACAGGCATTCAGATCTAGGAGATAGAGAGACCCCCCCTAAAATCAATAAAAACCGTTCAACACCCCGACATCTAATAGTGAAACTTGTGAATTCCAAAGATAAAGAGAAAATCCTTAAAGCAGCAAGAGACAAGAGATCCCTAACTTATATGGGGAGAAATATTAGATTAACAGCAGACCTCTCCACAGAGACCTGGCAGGCCAGAAAGGGCTGGGAGGACATATTCAAGGTCCTAAATGAGAAGAACATGCAACCAAGAATATTTTATGCAGCAAGGCTCTCGTTCAGAATAGGAGGAGGGATAAAGAGCTTCCAAGATAAGCAGAAACTGAAAGAATAACTGACCACCAAACCAGCTCTGTAAGATATATTAAGGGGGACTCTGTAAAAGAAAGAGGACGCCCAAAGAAATATAACCCACAAAAACAGGGACAGAATAGGTATTACGATGACACTAAATTCCTGTCTTTTAATAGTAATTCTGAACGTGAATGGGCTTAATGATCCCATCAAAAGGTGCAGTTTTTTCAGACTGGATAAAAAAGCAAGATCCATCTATTTGCTGTCTACAAGAGATTCATTTTAGACCTAAGGACACCTACAGCCTGAAAATGGAAGGTTGGAGAACCATTTACCATTCAAATGGTCCTCAAAAGAAAACAGGGGTAGCAATCCGCATATCAGATAAATTAAAGTTTATTCCAAAGACTGTAGTAAAAGATGAAGAGGGACACTATATCCTACTTAAAGGATCTATCCAACAAGAAGACCTAACAATCATGAATATTTATGACCCTAATGTGGGAGCTGCCAAGTCTATCAATCAATTAATAACCAAAGTTAAGACATACTTAGATAATAATACACTTATACTGGGAGACTTTAACACGGTGCTTTCTACAAATAACAGATATTCTAAGCACACCATCTCCAAAGAAATGAGAGCTTTAAATGATACACTGGGCCAGATAGATTTCACAGATATTTACAGAACTTTACATCCAAATGCAACTGAATACACATTCTTCTCAAGTGCACATGGAACTTTCTCCAGAATAGACCATATACTGGGTCACAAACCGGGTCTTAACCCATACCAAAAGACTGGGATTGTCCCCTGCATATTTTCAGACCATAATGCTTTGAAACTAGAACTCAATCACAAGAAGAAATTTGGAAGAAATTCAAACATGTGGAGGTTAAAGGCCATTGTGCTTAAAAATGAAAGGGCCAACCAGGAAATTAGAGAAGAATTAAAAAGATTCATGGAAACTAGTAAGAATGAAGATACAACCATTCAAAATCTTTGGGATACAGCAAAAACAGTTCTGAGAGGGAAATACACTGCAATACAAGCATCCCTCAAAAAACTGGAAAAAAAACTCAAATACACAAGCTAACCTTGCACCTAAAGGAACTGGAGAAAGAACAGCAAATAAAACCTACACCCAGCAGAAGAAGAGAGTTAATTAAGATTTGTGCAGAACTCAATGAAATAGAGACCAGAAGAACTGTGAAACAGATCAACAAAACCAGGAGTTGGTTCTCTGAAAAAATTATTAAGATAGATAGACCATTAGCCAGCCTTATTAAAAACAAAAGAGAAAAGACTCTAATTAATAAAATCACTAATGAAAAAGGCGAGATCACAACCAACCAAGGAAATACAAACTATTTTAAAACCATATTATGAACAGATATACACCAATAAATTAGGCAATCTAGAAGAAATGGACACATTTCTGGAAAGCACAAACTACCAAAACTAGAACAAGAAGAAACAGAAAACCTCAATAGGCTGATAACCAGGGAGAAAATTGAAGCAGTCATCAAAAACCTCCCAAGACACAAAAGTCCAAGGCCAGATGGCTTCCCAGGGGAATTCTATCAAATGTTTAAAGAAGAAACCATACCTATTCTACTAAAGCTGTTCCAGAAGATAGAAAGGGATGGAATACTTCCAAACTCATTCTATGAGGCCAGCATCACCCTAATTCCAAAACCAGACAGACCCCACTAAAAAGGAGAATTATAGACCAATATCCCTGATGTACACAGATGCAAAAATTTTCAACAAGTTACTAGCCAGTAGGATCCAACAGTACATTAAGAAGATTATTCACCATGACCAAGTAGGATTTATTCCTGGGATGCAAGGCTGGTTCAACACTCGTAAAGCAATCAATGTGATAGATCATATCAAAAAGAGAAAAAACAAGAACCATATGATCCTCTCATTAGATGCAGAGAAAGCATTTGACAAAATACAGCATCCATTCCTGATCAAAACTCTTCAGAGTGTAGGGATAGAGGGAACTTTCCTCGACATCTTAAAAGCCATCTACGAAAAGCCCACAGCAAATATCATTCTCAATGGGGAAGCACTGGGAGCCTTTCCCCTAAGATCAGGAACAAGACAGGGATGTCCACTCTCACCACTGCTATTCAACATAGTACTGGAAGTCCTAGCCTCAGCAATCAGGCAACAAAAAGAAATAAAAGGCATTCAAATTGGCAAAGAAGTCAAACTCTCCCTCTTTGCAGATGACATGATACCGTACATAGAAAACCCAAAAGACTCCACCTCAAGATTGCTAGAACTCATACAGCAAGTTGGCAGTGTGGCAGGATACAAACTCAATGCCCAGAAGTCAGTGGCATTTCTATACACTAACAATGAGACTGAAGAAAAAGAAATTAAGGAGTCCATCCCATTTACCATTGTACCCAAAAGCATAAGATATCTAGGAATAAAACTAACCAAAGAGGTAAAGGATCTATACTCTAAAAACTATAGAACACTTCTGAAAGAAATTGAGGAAGACACAAAGAGATGGAAAAATATTCCATGCTCATGGATTGGAAGAATTAATATTGTGAAAATGTCAATGCTACCCAGGGCAATTTACACATTTAATGGGATCCCTATCAAAATACCATAGACTTTCTTCAGAGAGTTGGAACAAATCATCTTAAGATTTGTATGGAATCAGAAAAGACCCTGAATAGCTAGGGGAATATTGAAAAAGAAAATCAGAGCTGGGGGCATCACAATGCCAGATATCAGATTGTACTACAAAGCTGTGATCATCAAGACAATGTGGTACTGGCACAAAAACAGACACATAGATCAATGGAACAGAACAGAGAACCCAGAAATGGGCCCTCAACTCTATGGTCAACTAATATTCGACAAAGCAGGGAAGACTATCCACTGGAAAAAGGACAGTCTCTTCAATAAATGGTGCTGGGAAAATTGGACAGCCACGTGAAGAAGAATGAAACTAGACCATTCTCTTACACCATACACAAAGATAAACTCAAAATGGATGAAAGATCTAAATGTGAGACAAGTATCTATCAAAATCCTAGAGGAGAACACGGGCAACACCTTTTTTGAATTTGGCCACAGCAACTTCTTGCAAGATACATCTATGAAGGCAAGGGAAAAAAAAGCAGAATGAATTATTGGGACTTAATCAAGATAAAAAGCTTCTGCACAGCAAAAGAAACAGTCCAGAAATATAAAAGACAACCTACAGAATGGGAGAAGATATTTGCAAATGACCTATCAGACAAAGGGCTAGTATCCAAGATCTATAAAGAACTTATTAAACTCAAAGCAAAGAAACAAACAATCCAATCATGAAATGGGCAAAAGACATGAAGAGAAATCTCACAGAGGAAGACATAGACATGGCCAACAAGCACATGAGAAAACGCTCCGCATTCTTGCCATCAGGGAAATACAAATCACAACCACAATGAGATACCACCTCACACCAGTGAGAATGGGGAACCTTCTTGCACTGTTGGTCGGAATGTGAAATGGTGCAGCCACTCTGGAAAACTGTGTGGAGGTTCCTCAAAGAGTTAAAAATGGAGCTACCCCCTATGACCCAGCAATTGCACTGCTGGGGATCTACCCCAAAGACACAGATGCAGTGAAACACCGGGACACCTGTACCCCAATGTTCATAGCAGGAATGTCCACAATAGCCAAACTGTGGAAGGAGCCTCGGTGTCCATCGAAAGATGAATGGATAAAGAATATGTGGTCTATATACACATGGAATATTACTCAGCCATCAGAAATGACCAATACCCACCATTTGCTGCAACGTGGATGGAACTGGAGGGTATTATGCTGAGTAAGTAAGTCAATTGGAGAAGGACAAACATTATATGGTCTTACTCGTTTGGGGAATATAAAAAATAGCAAAAGGGAATAAAGGCGAAAGGAGAGAAAAGGAGTGGGAAATATCAGTGAAGGTGACAGAGCATGAGAGATTCCTAACTCTGGGAAACGAACAATGGGTAGTGGAAGGGGAGGTGGGCGGGGGGATGGGGTGACTGGGTGACAGGCACTGAGGGGGACACTTGACGGGATGAGCACTGTGTATTATACTATATGTTGGCAAATTTAACTCCAATAAGAAAAATTCAAGAAAAACTAAGAAAGTGATCAAAAAGTTATAACAAATTCAAATAGAAAAAGAATTTCTTTTGATTGCATAGCCTCATAGATATACCACACCTTCCTCAAACGAACTCCCTATTGCTGTTTTAGGTGGACACAGTGTATCTGTCTTTATGAGGAAGCTCACTGTAGGAAAATGCCAAAGTCCATACAATGCCACCAAGGCCTGGCACCTCTCTGATACCATCCTCCATGAGTTTTCTCTCCACTTACTCTGATCTAGACACAGTGGCCTCCTTGCTGCTCCTAAAACATCTCAGGCACATGCTTAACTCTGGGCCCTCACATGGACTATTCCCTCCGCCTAGGACACACTTTCTCCAGATAGCTGCATGAGTAACTGCCTCATCTCCTTCAAGTTTTTGCTCACATGCCACCTTTTCAAGGAGACTCACTCTGACCACTCTATTTATAACTGAACTGCACCCTCCTCTACCTCCTACTCCTATATTTCCCAGCCTCCTTTCTCTGATCTATATTTTCCAATAGCATTTATTATATTCCTAAACATTTTAAAATGTATTTATTTATTATTCTTGCCTTGTTTCCCTCAAGTAAAATACATAAGCTCTACCAAGCAAAGCTTTTATGTTTATTCACTGATATCTTCCATGTACTTAGAACAGTGCCTGGTACATAGTAAGTATTCAATAAACATTTTCTGATTAAATGACAGAGAATGTGGAGAAAAGTAATTATAATCAAGAAGACAGGAAATAACCTAGAGTATATTACTCTTTTTAAAATATTTGTTGTTAATTTAAACCAGTCAGGTAGAGAGCACACAGTACTTGCTTCTTTAACAAAAGGACCCTAGCTCTTGCTTACTATAAACAAATTCTAGTTTACTTATTAATTTTGATCCAGTGAAATTCCACTTTATGTTTGACTATATTTTGTGTCTAAAACTTCAAAGGGCTTCTTGTAAGGCAGTATACCAACATTAAAAAGAAAAAAAGCAACAATTTTAAGTAGAAAGAAGGTTTGACTAAAATAGAAAAACAGCAAATTTAGAGTTTTACCTGCAGCCTTAAGAATATCTGTGTGAATGGCTCCATCCTTACTAGATACGAGGCCACAATCATTGCAGATGAATAGTGGGTCCCATAGTGGTAGGCTGGAGTTTCTCCTGTTCAAAAAAATTAAAGCATAATTGAAAACAAAACTGTAAAGGTGAAAAATAAAATTGGTATTAATATGCTTGAAAACACTAACACATGTGATAGCTGTGACACTAAACACAATCAGTATTAGCATTTGTGGAGTTGAAAACTTTACGGCACCACTATCCCTCGCTTATCTGGCAGTAATCCAAATTAACTATAACTCAGTGCCTTTCCCCACAAACTTAGCATATCCACCAATTCATGTTTTGAGGCTTCCTATAATAGATAAGCCTTAATAGCAAACGATCTTCCACTAAAGTGGAAGTGGATATTGACTTACAGCTACTTTTCATGAGGTTCTGGCTTTGCAATGATCTCTCTTTAAATTGTTGTCTATGAATATTATGCAATTGTTATCACATATTTTCCTTGGAGGGAAAAAAAAAGGTCCACACAGGGAATATTGTTAGGCTTAGGTTTTTCTTTCCTTTGTTTCATCCATCTGAGGGGGACACATGATAAACACTAAACATAACAGGGGTGCCTAGGTGGTGAAGTCGGTTAAGCACCCAACTCTTGGTTTCAGCTCAGGTTGTGGTCTCAGGGTTGTGAGATCAAGCCCTGCATCAGGCTCTGTGCTTAGTGCCGAGTCTGCTTAAGATTCTCACCCCATCTCCCTCTGCCTTTCCCCAACTCACGAAAGCAGACACATATGTTCTTTCTCTCTCAAATAAGTAAGTCTTTAAAAACAAAACAATAACAAAACATCAAATATAATAAATAAGTATAGAGTTTCAGGAGGTAATCTATTATTATTATTATTATTATTATTATTACTACTGTTGTTGTTGTTAAAGTAAAAGGATGCCAAAAAATGCCTCAATAAAATTAGAAGACAGTTTAATTAAGGAAACTGTAGTTCCTGGTATATTATTATTTTTTTAAAGATTTTATTTATTTATTCATGAGAGACACACACACACAGAGGCAAAGACAGAGGCAGAGGGAGAAGAAGGCTGCACACAGGAAGCCCGACGTGGGACTCGATCCCGGGTCTCTAGGATCAAGCCCTAGGCTGAAGGTGGCGCTAAACCGCTGAGCCACCCGGGCTGCCCCTAGTTCCTGGTTTAAATATGATTAGAAATAAAAGCAGATTAGCCGATGGGAAATTTCTAACCTATACAAAGTAGACACTTAGTTTTCTGCCAGTACCTGATAAGCCACCTAAAACACGCCTTCTAAGCAGGGCCATTAGGTGGCATGTTAAATCTGATAGCTGTATATATGTGTAAATATATAACATATATAGATGTCATGATATATAAGCAATTTGGGGAAAGATACAAGGATGTCAGGCCACTAAATCATGGCTTACATGTGAAACTAAGGTACAAAGTTCAATGACTAGAAAAGTTACTTACCATTAGGATCTTCCCAGTCTTTATACCGCTTCTTATATTGAGCTAATCGTTCATCTGTCTGTGCTCCCATTGGCTTAGCCAGGTTTCTAAACGTCTTGGGATTAGTAAGATCCACCTCCTAAAATACAAAATGAAACCCACCAAATTACACTACACTTTTCATTCTTGCCAGTGAAGATACAGCAGCCGTAGCAGACAATGATTTATAAATATTTGTGGTTACACTGGGCAGAAGGGACTCCAAAACAATGCCTTGTACCTGCTGGTTATCTATATTTTACAGACAGGCACGAGGCAGTTTGTTAACTGATTCAGTTTGAAGGCAACTACTTAAGAAATTAAGTATTTATAGAAGACACTCAGGATCCAGGTTAGAGATGAGGAATAAGAGAAAATCCTTCCCAGTCTTGGCAAGAACATGGCAGGAGACTTGACACAGGAGCCCTAATTCATCTTTACCCTCCATCACCCATGCAACTGGAGTACCAAGTCTCCTTTTCTGTTCTCTTCCTCTCCTCCCCCATTTCACCCTGATGTCACTTCTCAGTATTCTCTTCTTAGAGGTGATCAGAAAGTGAAATAACTAGAGCACTTGGTAACTCATTCACCTCTGAAAGTCATCATACTAGACCATGGGACTTCCAAATGAGATGGAATCTTGCTTCTACCACCAATTATTTTAAAAGTTCATTTCTAACTGACCTAATCCATATACTTAGAACCAAAATTTACCACTGGAGGTTTCCAAAGTAAAAATCTGAAATATGTACCAGGGGGATATTTAATCTGTGTCCTTTTAAAGGGCAGCACGACCAATCAATTTTGTCAAATTTGTACTTTATTTTTTAAGATTTTATTTATTTATTCATGAGAGACACAGAGAGAAAGAGAGAAAGAGAGAAAGAGAGAGAGAGAGAGAGAGAGAGAGAGGCAGAAACACAGGCAGAGGGAGAAGCAGGCTCCATGCAGGGAGCCTGACATGGGACTCGATCCCAGGTCTCTAGGATCAGGCCCTGGGCTGAAGGTGGCGCTAAACTGCTGAGCCACCTGGAGTGCCCAAACTTGTACTTTAAATGAATCTACTTCCATGAATATAAGTCAAGTTAGTTATAAATCTGTCTTCTCAAAATCTATATGCAAAATCCCTCATTAATACTTTTTTGGTTAATTTAACAAACATAAATTGTATGCAATTTATGGTCCCGTTCTAGTGGTTGGGAATTGAGAGATCCGGGACTGTTTTCTTTGTGCTCAACGGATATATGTGTAAGAGCTACTTTGTGAAGGGTGCTGTGCTGAGGTTTCTAAATTCTTTTCAAGTTGTGATGATCATTCACTGAGTAATTTTAAACAGAGCGATGACTTAATTACAGTAGTGTTTCTAAAACTGGCTGCAGTGTAGAGGACAGAGGGACACCCACCAGGGGATACAAATTAACTAGCTCTTAAGAAAACAAAATAGATATTATGAATATCTAAAATATTGGTCAGTGATCTAAATTTTGTACAAGTTCAAGCTAAAACTCTTCTCATCTTCTTAAAATAAGTGCCTGTTAAGAACTTTAAATTATAAAAATCATAAATTATAGTATAAATTAAATTATAAATAATAAAGCAAGTAAAACATTTGAGCAATTTAAGTACCTCTTAATTACTTCTGAAAATGTGTTCCACTTACACAAAATGTTTTGAGATTTACCTCTGAGTCGTAATCTGCAAGGATCCAGGGGAAGACAGGATACTGCATGAGATCATTATACGATCTGCCAGCCAAAGTGTTCAAGTGCATCAAATACTGGAAGTTGCTGATTTCACCTCTCTTGGGAAATATAAATAAAGGTTCATTTCAGGACAATTATTACTACTACGTTCACTTTAAAAAATTTTTATGCAAAATGAGGTAAAAGTTTCTTTCTTACAGATTTCAAGACAACAAGACATTTGTTTCTCCCAAAAAGAACAGAAACCAAAGGTTTTTTTTTTTAATGTACGTAATTTACAGATTGTTGAAGTGCTTTTAACTGTTGAAGTGCATCTAACTACAAATTATGAACAGAGCTTGTATTTTCATTAAGCCTACCTCCCATCTTTGAGTCACAGACTTCTCTCCAACCAAAGTGCTAAGCAACCCAGATCTAAAAATAAGAAATAATTAAATAAATTATAGGCAATATAATTTTAAATCTGAGTAATAATCAAGGTGAAAAATTTAAATCATCTGGTCCGGGAATTTTTCAAACTATGGAAGACCTATTACAAATGGGTCATGAAATCAGCTTAGTGTGTTGTAATCAACATTCAAAAATATGAAATAACATGGAATTAAACTGAAGAAAATACAGAACACAGCAGGGTACCACACACAGTAAGGGAAAAGTATTTCCAGTCAACCTTGTGTTAGTATTTGTAACTCAGTTTGTGGGTTCTGAAATGTAATGTAAACAAAGTATATTTTTACTATGGGTTACAGCAGGAGTTTGAAAAACAATGACCTAGTTCAACTGTCTACCTTTTACAGTGGTCTATATGTAAACAAATTCAAAGACATTAAATCAGAATAATTGAAATAGTATACACAGCACATTTCCTAAAAGAGATGTTGAAAAGTGAATAAAAATATGAATATTTTATGACAATAAAGCCATTGCTTTTTAGGTCATTAGAAGTTATGGACTTTTTGGGATATCAGATGTTCTTAGAATGCTATAAAACTCTTTTTAAGGTTTAACAGCTTTATAATATTAGTAATTAATGATTTGAAGATTGTGAATTGCTCACTGAATCCACTGGAAAGTACTGAACTATGTATTTTATTGTATGAAAGGAAATCAACAGATTTATCAACCTTAGTTCTTAAACATTTCCAGCTTAATAGTACAGGTAATACTTTCTACTTCTATTGAGTTTCCATCAGGCAAACGGAACATACAGGAACTCTCCCTGGAAAAAGAGCTATGTTGATTCCTCAACTTTATAAGAAAGGGAACAACTGAAAAGATTAAGCTGGAAATGAATTTCTGCTTCTTGCCTTTGAGCTTTTTAACAGATCTTTAAGAACTGCCAACTCAGCACAGAAAGTAGCAAGAATAATAAAATAACAAGTTGAAGATTATCTAAGCAGGTGAAAGTACTGGCAACTTAATTACAAGTAGAAAAAAAAAGGTTCAATGTGCTGTAAAGGGACCTATTATTTCCTGTTATTTATCTTAATACAAATGGTTAGGAATAGAACATGATCTGAGGTTAACAAAAGCACATATTTAGCATTTGTATTGGCTAAACCTCAGCTAAAGAAAAAGAAAGCGACAATTTAAAAGAGAAACACACAATTTAATAGAGTCAGATGCACACAGACGGGAATAAAATTTTATTTACAAAATACAGAATCCCCAGTAAAATTTTAAGTCATTTTCTTGCATGTTGCAATCATTTGTAGCCCAAAAGCACTGCTTCTTTTCCAATGAATTATAAATGGCTACCCATTCCTGAATGACTATAAATGGATTCTTGAAATGGCTAGATCATCCAGAAGGACTTTCTAAGACTAAAAGCAGGTGAAATGAGCATAAAGGAACCACTGATAGGTTTGAACACCTAAAAACAAAAGTTTAAATGTAAATGTTAAAAAACAAAATTAAGAGAAGACTGGGCAATTTTCAACAAATAAAATAAGCAACAGAGTAATAATTATAGAAAAAACCCATACAAAATGATAATAAGAACTCAGAGGAGATGTCAAGTAGACTTATCGTGATCATCTTTCTCAATTACACAAATATCATATCATTATGTTGTATACCTGAAACTACTATAATTATATGTCAATTATGTCTCAATTAAAAAAGAAAGTCAAATCACCAACAATAAAAAAGAACTCAGGAAAAAATAGATGAAGTTACACATAATTCAAAATGAGGATTTTAAAGGGCTAACAAATATATACAGAGATCAAAATTAGTAAGATAAATGTGCATCTAAAAAATGAGAAAGCATTTTATAAAATCAATAAAAATAAGATAAGTATAAAAAGCTGGCAAGCATCTACTGAGAGAAGTTAACTTATCCACTAGTGGTGGAATATAAACATGTATAATTTTTATGGAAATCAAGTTGGTTTTGTATATCAAAAGCCTTAAGATTCATACACATTTTTTTTATGAAAGGAATTTTACCTTAAAAAAATAATGAGCAATCACATTTGTATTATTAGAACAAGGAAATTTGACAAAGATGAAGTATCCAAAAGTAAGACAACGCTTTATACATACAATGAATAGGTAGTAAATAAAAGTAATATTTCTGAAGAATTTTTTTAAAATGCAAGGGGAAATAGTTACATACAACACCGAATGGAAGAAGCAAATAAAAATCTGTGTTTAGAGTATGCACTCTATTATACACACAGGACCATATGCCTGTTTAAAAGACTCAAGGAAATCGATCAAACTGGGAGTGTTGATCTGACAGGAGCAATCATGCATACCATGTCTTTTTCCTTTTAAGTTTTCAGTATTTAAAACATTTTGTACAACCACTAGGAGGGGAAAACACTCATTAAAAATATTAAATAACTTCTCCCATTCTGTTGGTAAGGGCAATGTCTATAATAGCCAAACTATGGAAAGACCCCAGATGTCCATCGACAGATGAATGGATACAGAAGATGTGGTGTGTATACACACACACATACACACACACACACACACACACACAATGGAATACTACTCAACCATCAAAAAAATATTGCCATTTGCAATGACGTGGATGGAACTACAGTATTATACTAAACAGAATAAGTCAATCAGAGAAAGACAACTGTCATATGATCTCATGCATATGTAGAATTTAAGAAACAAAACAGGATCACAGAGGAAGAGAGGAAAAATAAGACAAAATCAGAGAGGCAGAAAAACCATAAGAGACAAATTGAGGGTTGCTGGAGGGGATCGGAGTAGGAGGATGGAGTAACTGGGTGATGGACAATAAAGAGGGCACATGATGTAATGAGCACTGAGTATTATATAAGAATGATGAATCACTGACCTCTACTCCTGAAATCAATAATAGAGGTTAATTAATTGAATTAAACAAAATTTAAAAAATAAAATACATAAATGTTAAAAAAAATTAAATAATACAATGCAGATGCAAACCATCCTAATTTCACTATTAAACTAAGATGCAAGAAGCAAACAACCTACCCCTGCTCCACACTGGTGTTCGGTCGTTGCCCAGACACAGACTCTGAACTGTCAGTTAGAGATGGCACTACAGCCAAAAACCTGGAAAATTTAAAAATAGCATAAAATTGGAAATGAAGTGAAAGTCAGGACTGAATGGGAGCCTCAGAAGGGATGATTCTTCAGACCTCAACTGTTGCATTTACCCCTCCACTACCCAGGCAAAGGAAATACACAAAAACTGGAATACTCTTATAAAAAAGGGTCAGATGATAGCTTCTAAAGCCAAATATAAAGGTTCACAGCAAAATCTATCATTCTGGATTTTAAATATGCTGTCATAGTACTGGAAGAAAAAAGCCTTGCCACACTGATTCACAGAAACTGAGTCAACTTAATCAAGTCCTGAAGAGTGACTAACAGCTAAATATTCACATGATAGCAAGTAACAATGATAACTAAACAAATGACAGAACAGGGACAACACTAAACAAATAAAGATACATACAAGAAAAGCAACTTTATGGGATGCTTGTACCTCTTCTTCAGAGTTGCTCACAATGTCAACATAAATATTTTAAACGCAGAAGAGAATTATAGGAAAATTCTCAGAATAGATGTGAATCCTGACCTTGGCACTTTAACAGAAATTTCTCAGGGAAAGACAAACTCATCTCCTTGTAATAGCTGCTAATTATAAGAGCAAATAATTTCCTAGCATCGAAAACATTGTCTTTAGAAGTGGACAAGATAGATAACTAAAATCTCAGTCACTTTATTATTTCCCACAGTGAAAAGAGTTTTGGATTACCAATCACCATGCACTTTAAGAACTACCCTCATTTCCCTTTGGTCACAGGTAGTATTACTGTACTGCAATGATAAGCAATGTTGCTTGGCATCAGACATTCCTCATAGAAGTAGGGTGAAATATAAAACTTCCCTTAGCAGAGGACTTGCTAGGATCTGTAATAACCTTCAAAGAATAAGAGAAGATCTCTCATATCTGTGATGAGTTCATAAAAGCCTCATTATACATACATGCAACAGATATTTTCAAGCACCATGTATACATAACTGCTTTTCTTTTACAAGGCAGATTTTAAATAGAGCTTATCAAAAGTAAAATATGGTGGTTAAGTTAGATTAACTGCTTTGATTTGGCTATGCTACTTTTTAAAGTCACAACCTCCCTTCGAAGGCCAGAGAAAGTCTCATATAATTATAATTTCTAAGTCAACTCAGTCTCTGCATTCAATGCAATGCATGCAATGCAAGGAATGGCACTGTTTTCTTTTTTGGTAAATAGGAAATAAGCCTATTTTGAACCAGAAGTATTATTTTTTACGCTACAGTTTCACCATTCTTTTACATTTAAAGACACGGGGACTCAGTGATAAAAGTGATGGCATCTACTATAGTGACCAGAAAGATAAATGGTATTTTAAAACAGAATAGCATCATTTTAAAAGCTAATTAGAAGAATCATATTTCAAGAGGTTGGCAAAAATGAAACAAGTATTTTCTTCAAAGAAGTTTACTCACTGATCTCAAAAGCCTAGACTTTAAAAAACTAGCTTATCTGGAGCTGTTTTCCTTCACCCCTGCCCATGATAGCATTATCAAGTATTCCTAATAAATAATACCTTTGATAGACTTTATTTCTAATTCCTTTTTGAAAAGCAAGGAGGTAATTGCGTCCATCTCCAGAGAAAACCTCCACAGCAATAGGCTGAAATGATCAAAGAGAAAAACATTACGAAAAACACAAACAAGGTTATTTATTAACTTTTCCACTATGAATATCTACAATGTTGAAGAAATTAACTTTTTAAAGAACATTTTTAGAGTCATGAATTTCCAGCAGATTAAATTGCAAAATAAACAAAGCCAATGTGGGACTCCTGGGTGGCTCAGTGGTTGAGCGTCTGCCCTCGGCTCAGGGTGTGATCCTGGAGTCCCGGGATTGAGTCCCATATCAGCCTCCCTGCATGGAGCCTGCTTCTCCCTCTGCCTGTGTCTCTGCCTCTCTCTCTCTCTGTCTCTCATGAATAAATAAATAAAATCTTAAAAAAAAAAAAAAGCCTATGTACTCTGTTCAATTTTTGTTTCTAAAATCTTTAATAGAATAGTAAGATAATTTTTTTAAAGATTTTATTTATTTATTCATGAGAGACACAGAGAGAGAGGCAGAGGCACAGGCAGAGGGAGGAGAAACAGACTCCATGCAGGGAGTCCCATGCAGCACTTGATCCCGGGATTCCGGGATCATGCCCTGAGCCAAAAGCAGACGCTCAACCACGAGCCACCCAGGTGTCCCTAATGGTAAGATAATTATAAAACTATAATTTAGAAAAATTACAGTGAAGATGCAATTTTTATATTAAAAGATAATATATGTTGATTTGGATGCTATAGGGAAAGGTGGATATTATTCAAGTTTTAGGCTGTGTTTAAAAAAAAGAGAGGGCAGCCCAGGTGGCTCAGTGGTTTGGCGCTGCCTTCAGCCCAGGGCGTGATCTTTGAGACGTGGGATCGAGTCCCATGTCAGGCTCCCTGCATGGAGCCTGCTTCTCCCTCTGTCTGTGTCTCTGCCTCTCTCTCTCTCACTCTCGCTCCTCTCTATATATTCTCATGAATAAATAAATAAAATATTTTTTAAAAATAAATAAATAAATAAATAAAAAGAGAGATGTATTATAGAGCGTCGTGCACCCATGTGATGTGAGTTTGTCTATTATAAAATCATCTGAGGAAATACTGTAAGAGATAGTGTAGATCCTATAAAGGCAAATATGAGTTTTAAAATAATACATCCTCTGAAAAAAGGAAGATGACAAGATGTTTAGTACTACTAAATCAACTCACCTGTAGGAGATACCTCCTTTTATGTACTTCCTTGATATCTTCATATGCAAAAATGCTGCATGTTCTCTTGAGCTGACTGGGGCCTTGCCTGGCACCTCTGGGGATAATTGGCTCATGCATACTATAGGCAGCCAAGAGAAAAAAGATAAACAGAAACACAGCAAGAGATAAATTCACTGTTCAACAAAGGGTGTGTTATTTTCAACCTATGAGTAAGAGCAGGGAACAATACATCAGAATATGGAGTTCAAAAAAAAAATGTTTAAGAGAATAATGTATCAACTACTCAGCAAAGAGCCCTCTTTGATTAATTTTTAAAAAATCCCACTGTCACTCTCAGGGCTAACTTATCTAAGAGACACAGCCAGTATAGTGCATAGGCCCACATTCTTTTAGGCACCCAAGAAAATGTTTTAATTTTTTCTGAAATTAGAAGAAAAAACAATTTTTTGGTAGAAAAAATGGTTTAACATATAATATGAATATATTATCTTTAAACAACACAGTCACAAAATATAATTTTTAGTATTTTTATATGGAGTAAGGGGCCACTGGAAGTCATAATATGGCCCTGACTGTTGCTGATAGTTCAGTATTCGAAACATCTTCTAGGAATGGACCCCAGAGGCCACGTCTATATTTGGCAGTTAGGTATTCAAAATGTTAGAGAGAAGAGCATGTTGACTTTGTAAGCTGTAAGCTTTCTGTCTTCCTTCTGGCTTTGTCTGTCTCCTGGATTTTTGTTACCCACTATCATCCCATCACAGGACCAGCAGAAGAAAAGGAAGATAGATAAAACTCAGTTAATTCCTGCCTGTGCTTCAGTCACTGCTTCAAGGGTACTCAGAGGACATGGACACTCTTCCACCATTTGTAAGAGAGTTGTGTAGTTACCTGCATTTTCCCTGTAACTGTGTTTGTACTAAAATTTAAAAACAACAATTTGCAATTCTGAATAAATTTATAAATATGCAGATCATAATATAAGGAATTTGGGTCTAATGCTATTAATGCATAACAAAAAATTTTATTTAATTTTCATTTTGATAAATAAGACAAATGTTTTCTTACCTTGAAATAACTATTACCCTTGTGAATATTTAGTGATACACAAACTAAAAGATAACATTCTTAAAACACAATTTTTGGATTAAAACAGAACTATATAAATAGATTGCTTTCTCAAGATAGCTGCACTTTGTGTCTCTTCATTCATTTACTTACTTTGGAGGTAAGGTTTCAATATCTCTTATTTCCCTGGTTGCTGTCATTGTAAATCCATCAATCACATAAAAATGCTCTTTACCAAAAAGAAGTAGCCCCTCACTGGTATCTAGGCCCTGGACCCGAGCACAGCGGTACATGTGTTGAATCTATAAATAAAACCATAAATGTTTATTAATATAGTTAACAAAAACCCTGATAATTTTTTTGATATAACGAAATGTGGATTTAATGGGCATGCAGGATTTTACCAAGATGTAGTCTGTTACGGTATCCCCTGAGCTAAGCGTATTAAACCTGAGTTTAAGCATGTTAAAAAGAGTCAGCTAAAACTGCCATCTGATTTGCAGTTGAATTCAGTAAAAGGAGACAACCATTTTATTCACATCCATACACCTATCCATCTAACTCACTTCTCCCACTATTCACAGAGTACTCACTGGGTGCCAGGGACATGTGTACTAACTAGGCTCTAGAAGTGATGAACAAGTTAGATAAGGAAGGAGACAGAGACAATAAACTTGGCAGGAAAAAAAGAGGACTGAAGCGTATATGTAAGATTAGGATTATGCCCTTGGTGAGGCAAGAGTGAAAACAGGTCTGCTGAGTCTGACAAACCTGAGTGAATTCCCAATGCTGTCACTTAGTTGTGGATTTAGCCAAGTTTCTTAATTTCTTTGGGTTTCTGTGTCTTCCTTTGTGAATTTCAGATACAGTCTGGCACGTTGTGAGAGTTACTAAAGTAAGGTACGTGACCATGTTAGAAACCGTTGGCTGCCTTCTCTTCCACACAGCTCAATTTTGTCTATTTCCACAACAGCTCCAGGGATGGGGACTGTGACACACTTGTCCCTGTTTGCTCCCCACCTGGGGTCTTGCTTGCCTGGCAGACTGCTGTGCCATTGTAAAAAGCCAAACTTGGCAGAGGTGGTATTTTCCTCAGAGGAAGAAAGAGTTGCTTAATCTCTCAATGTAAGTATTGTTTTCTTTCCAACAGGCAGGATCTAGTTTTTCTTACCTAAAAACTATTTCTTGCTTAAACTCAGTTCAACATGAGTCAAGGAAAAAAATATCAGCAACTAAACTACAGTCAAAGAAATGTTAGTCTGAATATACTTCTTGCAGTACTCAAACTTAAAAAATGTACTCATGAGATTAAAAGTTTAAGAAATGACAGCATTAGAAAACAGTAAAATACACAAATGTATTCATTTTCATCACATCTGTACTACATAAAAACGTAGAATGTTATAGGAAAAACACTGATACTTTAAAAATAATTCTATTGTGTAATACACAAACACAAAAATGTTTTCTGTAAGTGCACAGCTTGATGAATTTTCTAAAATGCTAAAAATATGATGCAGCCAGCATTTGGATTAAGATATAGAACATTCCCAAGACTTCAGAAGCTTCTCTTATGCTTCCATCAGATGTAATGTACTTTTAAAATTATGTGTCTTTTAAAAATATTTTCATTCAGGCACCTGGGTGGCATAGTGGTTGAACATCTGTCTTTGGCTCAGGTTGTGATTCTAGGTCCTGGGATCGAGTCCCACATCAGGCTCCTTGCAGGGAGCCTGTTTCTCCCTCTGCCTATGTCTATGCCTTTCTCTCTGTGTCTCTCATGAATAAATAAAATCTTAAAAAAAATTTTCCTTTTTTTTTAAATTTTCATTCAAGATTAATTGAGCTGTATATTCAAACAGAATTTTTAAAATTAACCCCTAAATTCTAGCTATATCTTAGTGGGTAAGATTAAAAAGGTTACAACAAAGATCTAATATGAGAGGCAAAAAGAACATTCTTTTAAAAAGGTGATATAGCACATTAATTAATTCATTCCTTCATTTACTTAATTATTCTTTTATTTACTCAAGAGATCTTGAGAAATGAGACTGTACCCAGTGGGGAGTTCCTAGGATAGAGATTATGCAAGTGATGGAGAGAGGGGCATCCTGGCAGAAAACACAGTGACTAAAAGCACAGACTAAAGAAATAGCATTATGGATGTAGTGAATTGCCAGATACAGGTGCTGCAGGGGCCTTGGCTTATAAGGCAGAGCCCGAACAGGTTGGCAGAGAGGGAAACAGAAAGGTAGGGTAGTCTTCTGTGAGTGAAGGAGAACAGGGCTTAAATACAACCCTGAGAATGAATGACAGTACAGATAGGCTGAAGTTGCCTGTAGATGGTTCATGGAACTATGCAGGTGTAGAAAAAAAGACAAGACCAGATTACTGAATGGTGTGCATGGTCTAAAATAGAGACTTACAGCAAGAAGTACAGTCTAATAAAGGGTACAGATAAAGAATGAACTAGGTATCCAGTGTTAATATTGTCTCATGAAATTTTGGGTTCAGTGTGGGTTTAGTATGTTCAGACAGGTCAAAAATCCTGAAACCAGGACATGTAGAGTACTGAAACCAAAAGATTGCTTACTTTTCACACGGTATTTTATTATAGAGAGGAAAATATTTATCTTCTGCCACCAAGTAAATATCCTATCAGGTTCCTGTTGTAAAATGCAAATAGTTACTTCAATGTAATCCTTACTTTTTTAGAAGCACAGTACCTTTTCTCCTTCCTCCAGTAGGCGTAGCAGGGTGGCATTATCCGTTTTCTCCTCCTCCTCTATAGAGCTGCCCTCTGCAATCTGGTCTTGTAGCTGCTCCTGGCTCTCCTCATCTCCCCCATCAGGTGCGGATCGAGACCGTTTCAGAGGAGGCTTGACCAGACCTATGGGACCATAACCACAAGAGCCCTGTGACCTTGGCAGGGGCCATTTGGGAAGCCGTTGGGGCTCCCAGTCCCTCCTAACATTTCCAAATTGAGATAACTCTCAATTGGTACAGGGAGGCAACACAGTGCAGTAGTTAATGACAGAGGCTCTACAGTTAAATAATTGTGTAACCCTGGACAAAGATCTGCCTCTCCAAACTGGCTTTATCATCTATAAAACTGGGACAAAAACACTATCTTAGATGGTTGTGGAGGACTTAATGAGTTACTCATGCTTAGCATCATGCTTAATAGCAAATTCTAAATAAGTATCAGATGATGATAGTAACAGAGCATAGTGTAATTGATGGTAAGAACGGTACTGCTAAGGACAGGTGTCATTGCAGGGATACCATAAATAAATGATCAATCACTATCGGAAACAAAATTAAAGAGAACAAGTTATAAATATTATTATAAAAGATCTCACCTACTCGGAGGGCCCATGAGGACTCTCTCAAGACTTATATCACAAGCAACAGTATGATTGTTCATATATGAACAGAGGTGATTAAAATACAGGGAAAGATCATTTAATTTGCAGATTAAAGCATTCTATTGTCTACATTTTGATGACTTTATTAATAATCACAGGAGGTGACATTAAAATCAATTGATGAGATACCAAAGTATGACAAGCACTCAAAATACACTCTAAATCCCACATTTAATTAATATTCTTTAGTTATTCCAAAAAAAGTCATGTTACACCTACCAATGATAGTTGCCCTAAGAATTTTGAAAAAGGTAAGACATAGATCAGAGGTTCTTCTTTGCCTTAAGAACCTTCTTTTCACATAAAAAAGAGTATGTAAGTAAGAAAGAGAGCTGAAGTCCTGCTGAGAATATCCATAAGGGGATAAAGCTTATAATTACATTTTTTAAAAGTAAGCTCTATGCCCAACATGAAGTTTGAACTCACAATCCCAGATTAAGAATCCCATGCTTTACCAACTGAACCAGATGCCCATATCATTGCACTATTTTTAATAAATTAAAACTTCCAATTCTATGTCTATTATAACACCTTGCATAGCATAGTAGTGACACCAAAATTTGTGAAATTAGGAAAATGAGGCCAAGACAAGCGAAGTGCTAAAGACCCAAACACAAGTCTTCTGACTAACTCTGTGAATTATACCTTCACTTATGCTCAAATAATAGCTTTGGATCCATTTCCATAACTTTGTTGGTGTACTGTCAAGAAAACTAGAAGACTTTTATAAACTTGCTCAACTACTAAAAGTTTTAGGATTCTATTTAAAACCTTAGATAAATTATGAAATGCTTAATAAGTCACAGTCACCATGAGAGAGAAGAGGAAAATTATAATCAGAGAAATGGGTCACAATTTTTAATGGCGTGTTTTGCTGACATGGTCGTATATTATCAATTTTTTAATCAATGGGATCTGAAACTAATTTTTAACTTAAAGTTCTTAATTTATATCCTAAGGCTTTGTTTATAGAGTATGCCAAGATCAGAGGCTTCAAAGAGTTAAAACAATGGGTTGATTTACTTTTTCAATAGAAACCGAATCCCCATTTTGTGCTAGGCATGTGCCAAAAGCCATAAAGTGAGAAGAAAAATTATCTCTGCCCCTGAGAAACTCATAATTTAGAAAACAGAAATCAGTGAAAAATCACTGAAATTGTTGGGAAATGGGCAAATGTATCTGTGGACAGGAGAGTGGGAAAAGGTTTCAGAGAAGGTTGATTTGATATTTGACCACGGTCTTTGAGGCTGGGTAGGGTTTGTCAGGATCCATATCAAGGGGTAGAGGGCACACATATGTAAAAGTACAGAATCAAAAAGTCCAAATTATCTCATGTGTATTTTACTAAGCTCATAAAGTACAGTTGTGGAATAATGTGTCTTAGCTCATAGGAAGAAAGACCATGATTTCTTAACTGTTGTCTAACATGCACTAATAACACATTTAGTAGTTGTTTTAATTTTATAAATATTTATTTAGTTATCAGGGCCTTAAATTAAAATGTCAGGTGTCACTGAGAATCCTGCCAAATGTAATAAAAGCATTATCAAGCCAAAAAGGCACATTCCATCCATCTGTAGGCAATAAAGAGCCAGTCTCTTTAGTTCTGATACAGAAAACAATCTTTAAGAAGATTGTTTAAGATTCTTTAAGAATAGATAAAATATGTATGGATACTTTTATCTAGAGGATTGGCCCTACTTTTTATGGTAGATCATATTTTCATAAAAATTCAAATATAAGAAATACTCCAAAGAGATTTTTACTTCAATCAAAGAGGAAGGCTGACCTTTGACTTTAGCAATAGTGTCTTCACCGTGCTCTGGTTCTTGCTGAGCAGCTTCACCTTCTGAACTCTCTACAATGGCATCTTGGACAATGGCTGGATTCCCAGAGGCTAGTCGCATGTAGTATTCTTTACTGTCATAACTTATGGCTCTTCTGTATCGAGCGGGTTTCTAAGAAATAGCAGAAGAAAGGATTCAAATAATTATTTTCAAGAATTAAAATATAAGCTTCCCAAAGGAAGTATGGTATCAAGACTTCTTTAGGTGTTACCTTTTTAAAGGGATTTTTAACAGACTGCATTTATATACAGTAAATCCAGACTTCTGGGTTAAGTTTCTCTATTTTTAAAATGCATTGACTTTTAAAACAGACATATCAAAAAAACAATATTAGCAGTTTTTCTTCCTGAAATAGAAATAAATCATCTCTAGTCAAATAACGCTTTCACGTTAGTATTATATGGCCTCACTGATGTATTAGGAAACCTTCCTAGACAGTAAAGAGAACACTCAGTTTTGGAGAGCATCAAGTTGCAAGAGGATGTCTGGTTTGCATAAGGGCTGGAACTTTGCTTCCATCCCAGATAAGGTAAGTAGTCAGGCCTAAAGGCAAATGCGTTCAATTGGAATCATCAGTGCCAATGTTACTTCAGATACTTAGAGGTAAAGACTAAGAACTGCAGTGTTCTTCCTCATATTCCCAGTTCTTACTAAAGCTCCAGAAATGGCCCAAACCTTCTGAGAGTTCTGACTCAACACAGAATCAACCATCTTAAGGCCAGATGGTACTCTCTGCTTGGCCTGCTCCTCCAAGCTGGTACCTCCAATTTGCTAAGACATCCCTGTTGTTTGTTGTGTAAAATAATATGCTCCATAAACTCACTAACTAAATGAGTATATTCAGAATATATATATTATACATATATATATATATATATCCATCTTGAAGAAGAAATTTATTATCTAGAAACATTAGAAAAGATTTGATATTTTTGGCATATGATTCAAGAGCATTTCTTTCTCAGATTTAATATTTATCCTAAAAATATACTTTGCAACTGACCTAAACCTTTCTTTCCCCCCTTAAAACCATAAAATAATGAAAAAAAAATAAGGTCTCGAATGTCCTACACAACTGTAAAACCATAGGGAAAATTTAGTATGTTATACAGGTTCTTTGATCAGAATTAGACCAGATTTTGGATTTAACAATTAAAAAAAGGATGCGGTTTTAAACATGCTTTAAAACCTTTCCTTTGTAGAGGCACCTGGGTGGGTCAGTTGGGTGAGTGCCCCACTCTTGGTTTGGGCTCAGGGCATGATCTCATGGGTCTTGAGATTGAGCCCCACACTGGCTCCGTGCTCAGTGGGGAATCCGCTTGAGCTTCTCTCCTTCCCCCTCTTCTTCTACATTTTCCCCCCTGCTCATATGCACTTTCTCTCTCTCTAAAATAAATAAATAAATCTTAAAAAAAGAACCCTTCACTTTTTAAACGTTATTTCAGTTTTCTTTTCCAAGTCAGAATAGCTAATTAAAAATACTCTATTGGCCCTACTCTTCAAGTCAAATAGTCAATATGTATTATCCACAATAATGTTTATTTCAAGCAAGACCATTTTAAACAAATGATTTCCAATTCAAGTGGAAAACAGGTGTCCAATTGGTTGGAATATTTAGACTAAAACACTGAAACTATTTTGAGATAAAAAACTATGTAACTGAAGTCACACTGCCCTTCTTTTAAATTTAGATACATTCAGATACAGAGTCAGGGAATCTAAAGAGCTATAAGCTAACTGTGGAATGATACACAAGAAATGGAAATTGAAATATATGACAAAGAAAAGTATTAAAATGAGGTAAAATCATATTACAATGAAGGAAGAACCAATGTGATGAGCAAACTAACAAGAATATTGCAATATTTCTGAAATGTAACAAAGGCAGTAAACTTTGTACCATACCACTTCTTCTATACAAGGTATAACAATTATCTTCAACTCAAAATTGTTTATTTTGAAAATGATGAAAGCATAGTTAGTGATGGGCAAGACAATGAATTAATAGATGTGGGACATCTACTTGATTACTGACTTCAACTTGGAACTCTAAGTCTTTTTCCCTAAATATTTTGAGGTATATTTCTGGATTCTAAAGAACTACATCTTTTTTTTTTTTTTTTCTGAATTATGTACTGAATCATTCTGGAAAGAGAAAACTATTTTAACTATTTAAATAAGTTAAAATTGTATTTTAAAAAGTGATCTATTCATACTCTTAGTTTTCATTAGTTCCTTCTGATTGAAAAATAATTTTTAAAAGAGAATACTCCTTGAATTCTCAAAATACACACTGTTTAGTATTTGGAAGAATTAAATGAGCAAATAAAAAAAAAGTTGAAGGTGTCGGGCTGCCCATTACTAACATGCGTCAGAACTTGTTAGTTTATATGTGAAGCAATATACATTTTATGGTGAAAGCAGTGAATACTCAGCCTGTTAGTGAGCAGCACACAGGCCCTAGAAAGCTAATTAGAACAAAGCTGAGAAAGACTAAAACCCTTCTCAGCATGAGTGACACCAACTTTTCAACTCTAAGGAACTTACAGGAAGAACAAATGGAAAGTCAATCTTTTATGTTAGTCTAGTCTACCATGCACTAGAAAACAAAAACAAAGAAAACTGCAAGTATTTTGCATTCTCTTATGGTAATTTGTGTTTTACCTTTTGAGGAATGATATCATCAGGTGTCTCAGGCTGTTTACTTGGGACCTCAGACTGAAAACAGGGTATTAAGTATAGAAATATCAGAAAAAAAACAACATAAAGAACACCACAAAAATAAAATTTTCTTGAGGATTGTATGAAATATGGAAGATGCACACACTCAAAGAAAATTAATATGATATCCTATGTTGTTTGAAACAATCACTTAGCATCTTGTAACTTTTTTATTATTATCAAAAGTAGTTTTAAAGTAGAAACTACAATAAAATTCTCAAGACTACTCAACAGGACTTACTTATAAATCACAGACAAAATTTCAGCACAGGTGGCCAGAGTCACGGATGACTGACAGGCAACTCCACATGGCTTTGAAAGGGAAAAACTGAAAACTGGATAACAGAATCCAATACTTGCTATTACCTTCCACCTACCTTTCACTGTGCTTATCCCTATATCTGTTTTGTAACAGGAGCAACTGGTTTACTCCATTATCTCCAATTCCCCATACCGCAGAAAACATGAGGTGCTTATTAGTGGAAAAAACATTCTCCCATAAAAGCCCAGTGACCTACTTTCTTTATTCCTTTCACAGATATAACCCCAGAAAAGCTAAAAGCAGAAGGTAGGAGACTGGGGCATCAGCCTCCAGACCAAAAGTTTTGGTAAAAAGTACTTTAAAAAGTATTAGGTGGTTGCTTTATATTTTATTCTCCGAATCAAACAAAAGGGCAAAAACCTCTGTTGGGCTGTCCTGTGTTGCTTAGGCACCTAAATATACAAGCCATATATGGGCAATAACGGACCCAAGAATAATCCAGTTTTTCTTCCTTTTCACAGTTTTATCTGGAGATGACATCTAGTGCTTCTCCCCACATAAACATGCACCGGCAAAATAATTTCACAAATGTTTCCTCCCTAGGCAAAACAAACACTGGACTACTGGGCATACTTTCAAATACTTCACATGGTTTTAATAAATGTTTCTCTTTAAAACCCAACTTTTAAAAACATACCTTGTAATGAAGAATCATCTTTAAAATATACATCTATGTTCTCTATCTTGGTAGGGGTTTTGGCTACACGAGTGTAAAACACACAGATGTGAACACATAATGGAACACTTAAGATTTGTATATTTCAATGTATGTAAAATTTATGACAACAAAACGGAATTACAAAGACTGAACTCTACTGATGTACATGTGGAATTATGAAGGAGTGAAGGGTACTGATTCTGCAATTCTCTCTGAACTTCATTAAAAAAAAAAAAAAAAAAAAAAACAAGATAATTTCCTGGATGTGTGACAGACCAACATAGCAAAATAGACCTATTACTGCTGTCGAAAGCAACTTTAATGACCACTGTTTACCCCCCAACCAGAATGTGGGAAAGGTCTGACATTCACTCTTTGTTTTCCCTGCAGGGTATAGTACAGTGCTGGTTTAATACATATTTACATTGATCCACTGCCTGGGGCTCTCATTTTACTACAAGGCACAGCATTCAATCAATTGTAAAGAGATATGCTATACTAATAATTTTAGTGTTATCATAGCTCTCTTTTACTTAAAATTCTATAATTATTATAATTATATTTACACAGAAGTCTTAAATTTTCAAAGTCAAAATTTCTAGAAAATAATTATTTATTTCTCTTCAAATTTTTCTATATTGCTAGCAATGGAAATTTCCTGAATGAGCTGCTTAGTTTCCATGGGTTCCATGACATCTATATATTACATAAAAAATATATGTAGGGGTAGCCACAGGAGACTCCTTTAATTAGAAAAGGAAACTTTGAGTAAGTCGCTTACCCTTCTGTCCCAAGCAGTCCCAGATTAAAAGGTAGACAGTGGGGTCTTCAGCACAATGGTTTTTGTAAACAATAGTTAATTTGTTTGAGATTATTATTCCATCAAAATAAATTCATGAAAATAAGGGGATCACAGAATTAAAACCTGGTATTTATACCTAAATATGATTTTGTAATGGCAAAATATGGAATCTTATTCTCCTTCCATAGGATTCAGAGTAATGAGACAGTTGCTGAAAAGCCACTGGATTTTATATTTTCATCATATCCAAGGCTCACATCTTAACAGTATCTGCAACTGACATTACCTCTTAAGATACAGAATTACAGTGCAATTTAGCATAGCTGTTTTGTTATGGAAATTACCCCATAAGGAAAGTCACTGTGCAAAGAGGAATTATTTTCATGTGAGAATAGATAAGTTTCTACATGTATCTAATTTTTCTCATTACAAAAATTATTACTCTTGCTTTTATTAAAATAATTTTTGGGGATAAACTTTCTTTTTTTTTTCTTGGGGATAAACTTTCAAAGCATTTATGTCTAAGGCAAATAAGACTCTAAAAATATAGTCTATATTCTATAAACAAACATCCAATTTAAAAATCAAGAAACAAAGTTCAAAACTTAGAATGTTAGGTAAGCTATCCTGTATACAGCGGACAGCAGTATCAAGATTTAAGAAATAAAACTTTAATGACCAAAGGGAAAAAAAACAACAACCCTCAATTCATTTCTAATACATCAAAGATTTTAAAACAAGAAAATAAATTTTAATCATCACTGTATTCTTTCAGCTTAAGCAACAGAATAAAAATTAAAATGCCACCTAGAAACAGTAATTATTCTTAATAAGGCAAAAGATTAAACCAATTAATTGTCCTTGCTCAGATAAAGCCTGTTTTACCTAGCAAGAGGCTTTGAAAGCATTTTTTAGGTTGGCACAAACCCCTTACATCACAAAAAATATTGACTATATTTTATAAACATGCAGGCAAGGAAGGCAACACATTTATAGGAACAGAAGTGGAAGAAGTGATAGATCTCTAACTCTGGGAGGTAATCTGGAATATTGTTCAGGGTAGAGGTGGATTTTCTATAAAGTTAATAAAGAAAGCTTAAACTTCAACAGTCCTCACTTCCCACGGGATCCTTTCAAAATCCTGGAAAGAGGCACCTGAGTAATTTCATATTCATAAGTTTACACCCTTTTTCTTATATAGCCCTCTGTCAAGTTATACTTGAGGCCCAAATTTTATAATTTGTTACCAGCCCTTTTTAGTGGAAAAATTTCAGAATTAGGAAACTTCTACAGAATGCTGAATTGGAAAACAATGGAAAAAGTCTCTAATTTTGGGAGGAACAGTGCTGGTAGTCCACTCATTCAATATTTATAAAGTTCTTGATACTCTATTAGCATCAGGCAGACAAAACCTAGTATACTATTTCTGTCTGGAAGAAATTCACTGTCCACCGATAAGGTCATCAATGGTTGGAATCTCTTCTCATTTAAAAGTAAATCAACTTCTAAGGAAGTGTCATCCTATATACTCATGTCATACTCTACTACTTAGGAGCTGTGCCTAGACCTTTCTCTAGGTTTTGACTCCTCATCTGTAAAATTGGGAAAACTGTATTCATGTTGTGTTCATTGTGCTTTTATTTGATCTTCTTTTTTGATTTTATTATAGAAGTCAGTAAGATAACAGTTACTTCTACTTTTTGGAATTTTCTTGACACTCAACATTGCCAGATTGCACATTCCATAAAATAAAAGTGGACATTTAATGGCGTTTCAAATTTACAAGGATTTTGAACTGGCAAAACCAAAATAATTAGTCATTCAGAAAATTTCGTCAGAGCAGATCAATCTTGACTTGCATATGAACTAAGCCACACAGATTCCACATTCTGTAACAGTCTCCCCTTCCCCACCTGCTCTTTCCTTTTTTGCTAATGTATCTCCAACATTTCTAGACTGCCTTGTATTTCCCAATATGTAACCCATCTGGTTAAAAAATAAGTTCCATATGGTGCATACTTATTTCTGAGACTGTCTGTTTAGATTTTACAGGCTCGTGAACGCCTTTGCTTACGTAAAATGCTAATATTACTAAGGTTGTAAGTGTGAACTCCAAATAGGTTATTTTGTTTTTATCTGGTACAGAAGTTTAAATATATTTTTATAATGTGAATGGCACTGTTGTAAAGAAGGAAAGGAATAAACAATATAAAAATGTTATGGTTATGTAAGTAAAAATATACTTCAGTTAAATAAAAAACTCAAAAACATATGCCTCAGTTAAATAAAAATAGTGAGTTGGTCACATTTTTGGGAGAGCATGTTTATCTTATATTTGAGTATTTTTGAATGGATTCAATTTATAGGACTGTTGACTAAATAAATATTTTGTCAAATTGTTACAAGCTTAAAGTCTTATTTATTTGGGGAAAAAAGGTTAAGAATTAAAGACTGTATTACTGGTTAGCTCAGACAAAAGTAGTTGCTAGTAAAAATCTGCAAAATATGGGTGGATTAATTTTTTCCCCATAGTGCAGTAGTACTAGAAATTATGGTGCTTTAAGTTACAGCTGTACCAAGTATGACGTTCTTGACAGAATGGAATAGCTTTGAGAAAAGTGGACTTTAGAAAGCTATCTTGAAAAATCTCAATTATATATTAGCAGCTCTAAGACCTATGTCCTAGAAGTATCAGGACAGAAGTGAAATCACTGAGTACAAAATAAACAGAGCCAGTGTTTTGGTAGAAAAAAAAAGAGACACTGGAACAATGCAAACTGCCCTCACATTATAGAATCTGAACTATTTATTAGAAGATTCATGTTCTAAGCCTCTTTCATAAATCTTAATTTCTTCAATTGTTGACAGAATCAAAAATAAAGTCAACAATGTGAAAGTACTTAAAATCCATGAGGGTTTTGAAATTCAGTTTTTAAATAAAATATAATAAAACTTCTACACTGGGCAGGTGTTTGTACTGTATGACCTCATAGATTCTAAAATCATATTAACCAAACATCAAGAAGAACAAGCCAAAAACGATCTTCAGTGGATGAGTCTTTGCAGTGATCTGGGTTCCCAACAGGGTGTAAGAGTTTATATTAGATTCATCTTAGAGGCAGCTAAACACTAAAAGTGAAACAAAGCTTGGGATACATTCCCTTGAGAGATAGTCACTTTTCTCTCTTAATGAAGCATAGTGTGGTAAGATTCCTGAATCTCGGAATATGCTTTTCCAGACTATATTTTTTAAAAGTCACGGTATTAATTTTTTAAAATTTAAATGATACCTCAAAAAAATTAAATGATATTAGAGGGAGACGTAAGAATTTTATTTATCAAAATGGAGTATACATTTAAAGAAAGTCACAAAACAGTGGTCTAAAAGTTAGGGATTCTCTAGAGCTGTCTGGTCCGTTACAGCAGACCCATGTGAAATGGGACTAGTATAAATTGAGATGTGCTGTAATTATGAAATACAGATTGCATTTCAAAGACAAGGTACAAAAACAGGTAAAATGCTTCAGAGATAATGTCTTTGTAACTGATTAAACATTAAAATGATAGTGTTAGAAAGCTGGGTAAGATAACTGGTTGAGACCCCCTCTCAACTCCCAAAGCTGTGATTCTATGACAAAAATTAGTTTTCTACGGACAAAAGTATTCTTCATTTTGGAGGCAAAGGATTATTACTGGACACTGAAGAATCGAATTATTATTTAGAAATGTTATAAGGATTTTCAGAATTAAATTCAGTAGATTTTATACCCCTGTGTTTTCTCTTTTAAACTTGTAGTAGCTTTATTGGGAGAGTATATATTTTCCTGAACTTAAAAACATGATTCTTGGACCATCATCAACTTAGACAGAATTCTTCTGGTCATGTGCAAAAGTCTGAATAAAGGCTTTTGGAAGGGTGACTTGTCTGAATAAAAAGAAACTTACGGGCAAAGGCTGTGTTTTAAACTTGAGGAAATCAGTAATGAAGTTTCTTGACATAGAAAGATCTACATATTCAGGCTATTATTCTTTAGCTGTCTTCTGTATTTCTTCAAAGATTATTACTTATGCCAATATTTATTTACTTAACAGTCACTTAGAATAGTGTCTGGCAAAAAATAAGCACTATATAAGTACTTCACTGATTTTAACCAAGCTAATCCCAACAACTTTTGAGATGGAACTGTTATTCTCGGTGTGTTTTTCTCCACATGAGACACAAGGACACAGACACCTAAAGTGGCCAAATGGCCTGTCCTAGGTCAGCCAGCTAGTGAAGTGGTAGGGCCAGGTTTTAAATCCTGGCAGTCTGACTTCAGAGCCTGTAACCTAAACCACTTCACCAGTCTCCCTGTTACACTGCTGCATTGCTTCATTATATCACCACCACCACCACCCTGCATTACGAATTTAATATAGTTTAGTGCATTCCCAAAATTAGATATTTTAGGTAACTGACCTAGAAGAAAAATGCCTACCAAGAAGAAGAAAATTTGGAAGAGCCATTACCAACATTTAATTCTGCATACTCACCGCCACATTTGTCTCTTGCTCCGTTTCTGGCACATAAGGGTAATGGTTATAAAACATATCATTTCGCACCATTTTTTTCCTCATTCTGCAGGGCCCTTCTGTCATCTCCAACATCCACTTGTCTAGATGGGAACCGATGGGGGGACCCCACAACCCTCGCTCCCGCAACAGTTCGTACTCGATTTGGCACCACTCTTCTGTCACGTACTTCAGGGCATTTTGCTGACGCTAAGGGGAGGGAGTCCAGGTTGGTTTTCAAGCAAAAGCAGGAGTAATCATTAAAAGTCTACAAATAACTTAAAACCAAGTTAATATTTGGAAACAAAATCAGTATATATCATTTCAGTCTATATCATAAAAGTAAAGTTACATTTATTTATGGTTACGGCAGCCTGCTAATTTTGTGAGAGGGTGTGATTTTTGGGGTGGCCCAAGTGTTTACATCAGCGCCAGATACATCAAGGTAGAGGGTGCAGTATGCTTGAACAAAGTAACACTGAAACAAGAAAGATGGTAATATTACCATCTGAAAATACACTGAAATGGTTAAGTCCAGTGTAAATTGATAGATAACATGGTAGTTTAAGGATGACTCTCTTCCTGCCACCTCCAAGTTATAAAAACAGGTACCAGAACATGCACAGGAGAAAATCTAGTAAATGGGATCACACTGCCATCATCTGAGCTTACTGGTAAGCTTAACATTTCCAAAGATTTTAGGTAAAGAATATAAACATGCAGCTTTGATAAAGAACTTGATGATCATATAAAAATAAAAGAAAAATCATTTTCAAAGGACCACTGGGATAGATCCAAACTATTTTACTTAAATGAAAATTTATGAAGTGGTATAGCTTGCTAAATTATCAAATGTCAAGATGTATAGCAATTCAGCAGATGATTATAAATTATAACTACCTTATCTAATGATTCATGGAATTTAAGTATATAAGATCAATCTAAGAAGATTACTGAATGAATAATCTTAAAATTACGTGATATCACAATAGTACTTATGTGTTCCTGGTAGGGAGGGGACTCCCTTATAACAACTAGCTAGTGAATGCCCATAAAATATTAGCAGTTTATCATTCAGAAACCTTCAATAGATCTAAATCAGCCACACTGGAAATAAAATATTTAGGATAAGTTGCTGAGTAATTATGAATTCACCAAAAGGATTTTACTGAATTTATTTCTTACCAACATAATCACCCAAGTGCTTATAACAAAAAAAGTTATTTTAACTTTAAGGGTTTTTCTTTTTAATTTTAAGAGACTTTGATGCATATTTTCAGAATCTCTTTGTTAACTCTGAGAGGGATTTTCTTGTATTTTAATATTTATTAAGAACAACACTTGCAATATGTCAGTAGCTAATGTCAATGGGACTCAGTTGTGATTTCCAGTTTGTTGTTTTTTTTAATACCACCTACCTCTAGAAAATTCAAACTTTTTATCTTAAAAACAATGGCCAAAGCAGCCGTTGGGAGGGATAATTAAAAACATCAACTGACAATGAATGCAGCTCAGCAACTTACTCTTAAAAGGGATAAAATCATCATGAAAAACAGAGTCCTTTCTCATTCAAGGAATACAAAGCAAACCTTTCTTGTGGTTATGAATTCTTACCTCCTGATATTCCTTATATTGTGTGTCTACTAAGTCACGGACAACAGCAATATGTGTAAACATCCACTGAGAAATCTCCTAACAATGGACAGAAAAAGAGTCTTAATATTTCATGGATTTTCCTGGAAAAATGTTAACTCGCCTTAAAATAATGCTAACTAAATTTATTAAAATCCCATGAAAGACACAACTACAAAACAAAACAAAACAAAAAACTGATAGATTAATTTTATGACAAATAGATTAATTTTATGACAAATCTAGTGGAGGCTTGTGTGATGGACACAGATCAACACCTCCTATGACCCTTCCCCATGCCCCTTCAAGGATGGGACAGCTCCTATAGCTTCTGAGGGTGCCTTCAACACCTTCAGGGATCATCTCAGCTGTAGAGAACTGCCAGGAAACTCCAAACTGAATGACTGGCTGATCTGGAGGTAAGAAGGTTCAGCATCTCAGCTCAGTATAGATCAACTGTGACAGTCCACTCTGGCCTCAAAGTTCCACTTAGGTCAGTTGAGGCTAGACCCACCTTGTAACCTGGTATTTCCTGTAACCAATCCTGCATCTTTTCCTACCCTTGTACAGACAGGGACCATGAGAGCACCTGTAAAAAACACCTTGCACCAAAAACCCTCTCAGTGTACTTCCTGGAGAACCCAACCTGATGCAGGGAATGAATGACACATATGGTTTCTCTTAGGCCCTTTTCAGAGATGCCACTAAGATTCTAGGATGGTAAAGGCAGTATGATGAGGAAGAAATTAATGGAGGTAGAGGAATTAAAAAAAAAATCAATCACAAATACATATGACAAGATGATAAATAAAAACCCCATTTTGTTCTGCTATTGCTTCAAAATTTATATGATTATCAGTAACAAAATTATTGAAAGTTTGGAAAAACTGGGAAAAAACTACCCATGGCTGATTACATATCAATCACTGAATCTCATCTTATGTCCAATTATGAAGTGGGTCTGCATACACAACATTCACAATGCAATTTTATCATAATATATTGGGAGAGGTTTCCATAATCTGGGTTATCTCTTTATCTCTTCTAAAAGCAAAAATGCAGAAAAGTTCTACTTCATAATGTGTGCTTCTACACATGAAGAGTGTTATATAAAACGCTACAACTAAACTTTGAAATATAAATTTCTAGTAATGCCATTGATGAAACCAAGCAATGTACCTGGGTGGAAAGACTGTGTTTATTAAGACCACTTTCCTTTCGATTCCTTCTCGATCCTGTTAACTTGGAAAGCCCAAAGCCACTGCTGACACGGGACAATTTGGACTGGGTGGTAGGCACTAAAGCTTCTCCTCGACTTATGCATTTCTTTTCATGGGCTATGAAAATTAAAATTAGATTACTTTACAATTTCTCCATGTATTTATTAGTCTTAACATTTTTGCATCATGGCTACAAATCACAATTCTATAGTTTTAAAAGTGGCTTATATTACAGACACAGACATTCTCTTAGATATTACAGATTTACTTGCTGGTAATCTTGTATAACCATAGCAGCTTGACAATTAGTGTACTAACTGAATTGACATTTGGTGGAAACTTTACAGCTCTGCAATAATATGTAAACTTATTTTAACTGTATTCAGTTTCTATGTTAATAACAATTTATAACTCCCCACCTAAAATATTTGGTGCTGTGAATACTCTGAAATTTAGAAGGTTTTGGATTTTAAAAAAGTGATATGATACATACACTGTATTTTATAAATACTGAGGGTCAATGGTAGTAAACCATAACTGAACACATTAATATCTCTGCAGCAAAATGTGTGAATATTTACACTACGTAGAATAAAAATACATTAGGTTTTGCTACCAAGCGATTTTAGACACCAAATTCATGAAAAAAAACTTAGGTTTTAGGGCTTTTTAAATTTCAGAATTACAGAGAAGAGACCATAGATTTGTAGCCAAGACAGTGACCATAATTACATCTGCAAGCAATGTTCCAACTTCATAGATGTCAGATGTGTAACACATTTTAGATTTTTTAAAAAAAATCTGAGAAGAAAAGCCAAATCTCAACATAGTCATTCTAGAACGGGTGTTGCTCTTCACTAATGCTGCCATCATAACACCCTTTTGGGAAAATTTTAATTACATATCCAAAGTGCACCCATATACAACCCAGTTGCATGTAAATCTCGTAGCCACAGGATCTCTGAGGACTCTCTTACCCAAATGATTCTGCCAACACTTTAAACCAGCTTCTTCAATGAGCGGCCTTGCTATAGCTATGTCCACGTGGCCCCTTTCGTTCACAGGTAGAGTGACTTTGAAAAGCTCCTCCAAGGCTTGTTTCTTACTATGGATCAATTCAGTCCAAACTCTGTTGACAGCTTTTATAAGAAGCTGACGTCCTAGGAAATGAAGAAAAGCCATTTATCAAAAACATATACCAATCCACTAGCTATAGCTCTCTTTCTGCCAAGTTGGGTAAACCACTTAATCACTGATATTGCTAGCCCCTTCATGAGAACACTGTGAGACTTGATGATACTTACATTTGTACAAGTAATAGTACCAATGCTAACGTGGCATTTGCCATTAAGAGAGCTGCTTATCAGTAGTACTAGCTGCCTCTCATTAGAGGTGCAAATATTGCTTGAAACAGATGGCTGCTACTACTGTTTTTATTCTCTTATATTTGTTTTCTCTTTTCCCAGTGATTTTTGTAAGTACTGTACATTAAAATCTTTGGGGTGGATTGATTTCTAATTGGGGTGGATTGATTTCTAATGTGCAGTGGTCAGTAGAAAGTCAGATAACTATAAGAGTGTTATATAATCCCTAGCATACTAGCTACAGTGGGTTGGTATATGTTGGTGGGCATATTGATGTACATTCAGGAGTGACCTACTGGAGCACTGGTTGTCAATGCTGGCAGTTTCTGAAGTGAGTCTGTTGCGGGAAGGGACAGGGTATATCTTAAAAATTGGAAATGAGGGGTGCTTATGTGGCTCAGTCAGTTAAGTATCCAACTCCTGATTTTGGCTGAGGTCATGATCTCAGGGTCATGAGATTGAGCCCCAGCGTGGAGTTCTCTCTCTCTCTCCAGCTTAAGTTCTCTCCATCTGCCTTTCTCTGCTCATACACTCATTCTCTCTTAAAAAAAAAAAAAAAGTGGAAATGGGGAGAATGGGGAATAAAAAAGGAAGAAAATAAACTACCTTCACTAATATCTTGGCTGTAACCACCATCTGGTTCAATGTCAGAGGGGATCATAATGTGCCATGTAGTCATGCGGGCTTCTGCTTCCAGTCCAAACCCATCCACATTGCTGAAAAATTCCAGTCAGTTTAAACTATACGAAGGAAATGATTATAGCTGAAAACCATAATGACTAAGTATAACTCTCCAGACACAAGTAAATGCTGGCTCTATCACAAAGTTCTATAATTGGCAAACAGAGATTTGGCAGGTGCACAAAACAGAACTACTACTTTATCATGAAAATGCCATTTTAAAGGGATGATCTCACAAATCCACTTGACTAAATGTAATTAAACTAAACAACAGCATCAAGATGAGCATCTTAATATTTAAGGTGTTTTTTGATCACGATTAATATTTTTACCTAAAAATTACAAAGTTCCTAAGAACATTTTCCTCATATGCCTATGCACCACCTCCCCCCAGTCTCTCTCCCATCACCCTTTGCTCCAGGAGCAGTGACAAATTTGCAGTTTCCCGAAAGTGCCATATGCTTTCCTCCCTCAAGGCAATCACATAGATGGCTCTTTCTTCCTACATCACTTTCCCATCCTTTTTGGAGAGTTAACCTCCTTGTCAAACACATTCAAGTTGTAACTCAGCAGGTGTCTCTTTCCAGGTAGGGGCACCAGTTCCATGCTCCCAAAGAACCATGCTTCCAGCAGAGCACTTAGCGCACTTAGCACACCTTGCCTGGTCTGGCTTAGTTGTCTATTTTCCCTCCTAGACTGCATGTTCCAAGACCCTGCCATGACGTCTTTCTGGCTCACATTTTATCCCAGTCCCTAATTCAATGTCCAGACATTAAATAAGTATCTGTCAAAGCAATCAAGGAAAAATACTAATTACGCCCATTTAACATATACCACTGCATTTATTCATTATTCTTTCCTTTTTATCCCTCTTAACCTCCAACATTGTATACTTTGTTTATTTTAAAATAAACTTTTAAAAAAAATTACATACATGACTTAAGGTGATTAATGACCAATTTAAAGACATGGAAAATTACAGAAAAAATACTCATTCTTTTATTGCAAAAATGTTACCCTTGTGTTTATATTTTCTATGAAGTTTTAAAACTGAGATTAAAAGGAAAAAAATGTTACTATCAAAAAAGTAGGACAAAGAGTTTTGGTGGAATGACAAATTCACCACGGTGGCAAACTGAACGTGAAAAAGTTACCTTCCAACATGTAGATTAATAAGGCAGTGAGCCAGACAGCTAATGAATTCTTGGTCATGGTTCCCAGGTCCCAGGATCAAGTTCCTGTTTACAGTCAGTACCCTGAGAGAATCTAGGAGAGCTACTTGCTGTGGAACAGTTTTGTGTGCCCGTGAGAACTGGTACAAGATGGTCCTATTGAGGCAGTGATAAACTGCATCAAGTGACAATCCCTGTGATCTTCTTTTTGACTAAAGATAAGAAAGATACTTTATTTAGTAAAATAGAAACAAATAGTCTGCTTATCATTCGCATATAAATATTAGGTTTATTACATACCAGGTGCCATGCTCAATACAAGGTGCTGAGTTAAAAACCAAAAAGCTCTTGCTATTATGAGGTTCAGAACCCAAGAGACACATAAGTATAATTTAACGAGATGAAAACCACATGCCCCATTGAGAAGAGCTGCTAAAACTCCTGTAGGCAGAGCAGCCTGCCTGAGTACATATGGAAGTGTAATCTAAGGAGAATCTCCTGCAACAAAAGTTTTGTTAGGGTGAATGATCTCTATTCACAATTACTGAGAAAAACAAACAAACAAACAAACAAATCTAAAATGTTAGTAAAAAAACCTTTGACATTCTAGATTGATTTCCTCACTTGTAAACTTTTCTTAGGCTTAAACACAAATTTATCTCTTAAAAAATTCTTAGATGACACAAAAGAACCTATGCACCATATGCTAATAACACGTGGTAACAGTATTTTCTAGTTTCTACGCTGTGTTGAATAAGATTAATCACTTGTGGCAAACCAGGCCAACATTCCTAGTCAAAGGTACCACACGCACACACACTCACTCACTCACTCACTAAAATGACACCTTCAAAGAACTACAATGAACTCTGTGAAGATTTAAGTATAAGAAGAAAATATTCCTTTCATATCAACTCTTCGTGCTCTGTAAACCTTTACATACAAATGTAGCATACTGTAAAAACAAACAAAAAAACCAAGTCATCAAATTGTATTAACTTAAAACCATATTTGAACCATAAGAAAGTTACCCAGGTATTTGGGTAGCAAAGAGCAATACCAGTGGGGAAGCCAGTGAGAGCCCAGAGCTTAAGAGAACTAGGCAACTTTACAAGGGACACGCTGGTACCACCCTATGGGTAAGGAGGGGAAGGGTTAGAAGTCTATGGTTTTTACTCACTTTCAACAAGCTGAGCTTTGTATTAAATGTTAACATTATCTTATTAGTTACATTTATTTCCAATAATTTTGACACATTAGGAAAAGTTTTTCAATAGGAAAATATGTACTCTAAAACTAATAGTGACAATAGATTACCTGTGCAATTAGTTGAATTATAAAATCTATAAGAAGTTTAGATTCTTTGTTGAACATGCCTTGCCAAAGTTTGTCCACCACACGTTGTGTGAAATAAAACACATTGTTCACCAATACCTGGTAGCTTCCTCCACTGGTAATAGGCAGGGATGCATCTTCCCCTAAATTTGAGCAGGAAAAAAAAGAATCTAAGAAACTATTATCAACCAGCAGAAGACCAGAAGCTCCAATAAATGAAGCTAAGGCAAAATGAGTTCATCTACTACATTCAGAAATAAGACCACTAGCTCTTATGTACTACTTTAAGAAAATGATGTTCATGGCCAGAAATCACGACAAATGTTGGAAGAAACCATTTCTGCAGTATAAAATAGTTACAGACTGAGAGTATGAAGTCTCTTACTGCCTCGAGAATGTCTGTGATAAGCAAATAGTTCCTCAACTTAAACTAGCAATGACAGAGGATCTCTGAGAAAAAAAAAGCTGTCAGGTTATTTGCTGTGAATAGATTCTGTATAACTAATAAAAGGTAAAACAAGTCATCAAGCAAAACTCTAGTTCTGAATGTACCTTTGAGCACAATGAAGTAATATATGCAGGAGAGGTTCAGAACAACTGTGAAAAATAAACTACAATCAGTGCCGGTGGGGCCAAAGGGGCACTTCTTCCTCCCTCCACGATTACCTTCAGTACTGTTTCTCTTCAAAAAGCTACTCCAGCGCCTTCAGTGTGTTTGCTGTGTCCATACCACTTTAATCTTCCTAACAAAATGCCCTCTGTAAGCTCCCCCTTCCTAGATATTCTGGAGCTCCACTGATTGTGATTATTATTCCTACTAACTAAATTATTCCATTATGCAAAACTCTTCATTTTGTATCTTTACATAGTAAGACTGATACTATGTAAGTAAGATTCTCAAGTGATAAAAACAAATGCAAAATTTGACTTGACACCATGCTTTGAGAGTTACACATTAAGACAACACTAAAGATTTCTTGGCAATTTTGCAAAACAAAGATAATTTAATAGGATGGAAGTTCTCTGATTAATATTATTACTGGGAACTCAAGTAACAAATATGTTAAATCATTACTTTTTCTTCTCCTTTAAATTCTGTCATTATTTTATATATAAATGTTAGCTCCATTGTAAATGTATGAAGCTTTGAATTTTTATTGTAACTAGATAGGGACATACAGAAAAAAACATCATAGTAGGTTTTGAATTTATGTCCTGGAAGCCATCCTAAAGAATAACATAGGGGTCGAGGTGCCTGGGCGGCTCCGTGGGTTAAGCATCCTAGTCTTTATTTTGGCTCAGGTCACATTCTCAGGGTCACAAGATCAAGCCCTATGTGGAGTCCTAAGCCCAGCTCCGTGCTGGGTGTGGAGCCTGCTTAAGGTTCTCTCTCTCCCTTTCTCTCTGCCTCTACCCTCCTTCAGAAAAGAGTAACATACATATACTTCTAACCCAACAATTCCACTCATGGTATTTATTTAACAGATATGTATAAATACTATATACAAGAATACAAACAAGAATATTTATTGTAGCTGTATTTCTAAGTGTCCCAACCTAGAAACTACTAAATGTCCAACAACAGCAAAATGGATACATTTATATATTCATACATTCATATATATTCATTCATATATATTCATATGATAAAATACTACAGAGTGATGAAAATAAATGGACTTTTGTTACAGGCAATAACGTGGACAAATCTCACAAATGTGTTGAGTATACAAAGCTAGACTACAAGGAATACATGTATGAGTTCATTTATAAAGTTCAAAAGGATGCAAAGTGAATCTGTTGTTGTAGAAGTTGGGACAGTGATTCAGTGAGCAGTTATTGGGTCAGGGCAGGAGGGAAGTTTCTGGGGATGTCTATAAAGCATTTTTATCTGAGGGGCTTTATATAGTCATGATGTCATATTTCTAATTCATAGAGCTTTATAATTTGATTAAGTATATCACAGTAGTTAATTTTTAAAAGTATTAGACATTCATAGAAATGTAGCTTGTTTACATAATATGGATTTTTTTGTAGCTTGTTTACATAATATGGATTTTTTTTAAGATTTTATTTATTTATTCATGAGAGACACAGAGAGCGAGGCAAAGATACAGGCAGAGGGAGAAGCAGGCTCCCTGCAGGGAGCCCGATGCAGGACTTGATCCCAGGACCCCAGGATCATGATCTGAGCTGAAGGCAGACACTCGCCGCCACCCAGGCATCCATGTTACATGGTTAACACATTCTCTTTACTTGTGCTCTTCCTCCCACCTGAATGTACAGATGTGGACAAGCAACTGAAGTACTTCCTGTTGCTGATTCTTTATCCCAGATTCAAAGGGAAGAGCTATATGGGCCTTTTCCTCACTACAGAAAAGACCAATAAGAAGGGAAGATGCACAGAAAGGAAAGATGAAGTTAAAAAGGAGATATACTTGGGGTTTAGACAGAGAAGAAGAATGATCAGGTACTTTTAAAAAGTGAAAGTAAAACACAGTATTACCCAATAAGACATCAGCTGCAAGCAAATGGTCCATCACACTATCCAAAATATAAGTCTGGAATTCTTTTTGCTGAGTTCTTGTAGATCTTTCAGGGGAAGCCTAATCAATAAAATTTAGAATTAGAAACAGAATCAACTAAATAAAGATAAGGGTTCAATCATTGTTATATTATCATACTTACACAGTCAAATAAAAAAAACTACTGGTAAATAACAAAATATGATATGAGAGATGGTAGATATGCTTATATTTTCTTTTATTTTTCTGACCACAGAATTAAAAAGAAGCAAAAGTGAAACATCATCTTCTTTTGAATCCAGTCTTCCAAAAACAATATTCTAAGCACTGTAGGTATTTAATAAATATTTGATAGTATATCTCACTTCCAAAGACAGCTGGCAATTTCTAATGAGATATAGATAAAACTATAAAGCCATTAAAACAAATACCAAGGCTCAGAAATCTAGTATTCTAGTAATCAATGGGGAGGGGAATGTTTATATCAATAGGTTAGCTAAACATACAATTTAGCTCTGAGCTTCCCATGTATCAAGGAGAAAAAAAAAAGATGATATGGTTTACAAAGCTTTTTATTGTCTATAAAAAGTAGCACACTAGATTGGCAGGAAGCATGCATTCCTAAAATTGTTCTTGGAGGAATGTTCTCTGTCTTTTTATAAAGAGGACAATGATAACTCTATAGGTAATGCTTTTGATAACGGTTTTATACAATCTAAAGATGATTTTAAAAATTATCTTGAATAAGAGCTTATGGCACAAAGTTAAACTACAGTACTCAGATGGCATTTCTATTGGTAATTAGGGTAATATAATCCAGGTGCCTAAACGTCAAGTGTCTAACCTGTGAGGTGGGTGGCAAAGCACTGGCAGTCCAGTGGATAAAAGGTGGGAAAGATCCTTTTGTCATTCTCAAATGCCAGTGGTTTTAGTCAGCTTTTGATAAGGGCTGGATATTAAACAATTCAACAAACGGACATAAAATTTTTTCTTAAAAAGAGATCTTTATGTTTTAAATACAGGCATAGCACTGATGCTTTGTAGATCCTTGAACAGATAGATTTGGGACTACGTTTATGACCATGTTACAAAAGTAGGCTTTAGACTACTGTTGTGAATTTAAAATTAAAATCTGCTCTACTTCAAAAAACCCATTTCTTTCCATTCTGATTTTCAAGATACTGATAAAGGAGCAGTTAAAATTTAAATTCTCTATTCAAATAAAAAATCTTATTCTAGGGATTTGAAAACCAACTAAACCAAAGTTGCAAAAAACATTTTTCTGTTTTCCCTGTAAGACATATTTATTTTGTTTTAAAATGACAAAATATGGGCCTTAAATAGTTAAAATAGTACTAGTGTTACAAGGAGACAAGCTGTATTACTCAAATCTTACCAACAAATCAATGTCCCAATAAAGAATGATGAATGAAAAAACAAAATAGTACTACTGTTCAGGAATTTGGTCTGGTATTAGAATAATTTAGGAAAAAGTGAAGGACATGTCATGTTGTTTTTGATCTTAATAAATTTTCCTGTGTGGCTGAACAGATTAATAACAATGGTCAGCAGGAGAGCCCTGGTCACCCATGCCCTGCTTAGGTCACCCATGCCCTGCTTATTCCTCATGCTGATGGTACAGTGAGACCCCATCCCTGCCAAATGAAGAACAAATGAGAATGTTTTAAGTGGTAAGCAGCAGATTGATTAGATCTTTGAGGATTACCTTGTAATCAGATCAGAGACCATTTTATCAAATAGCTTGAGCTGATCAAAGTTTACCAGAGTAAGGTTCTCCATTCACAGGAGGATTTGAACACTCCTGAAGATGATAGTGTTCATTCTGGATCATAATAACTAAAGGTGGTTAATGGGTAAGTAATAATGAGCAGAGTTTATCAAAACTTAACTAGACAAAGTTTTGGGGTCTACAAACAGAGGGACCACAGGACACAGAGAAGTAGCTTCATTAACAATTTTTATCTTTACTTAATTAAGAAATATTATTTTGCATTCTGCAAGGATTTAAGGCTGGCTCAGTCACCAATTGACATTTAATCCTCTGAATCCCCTCACAGAAGCTGATATAGGAGTGATTATGACCCAGAATTTATACTTGTCATCAGCTCAAATTGCTGAGTTTATTTTTTTTAATTTTTTTTAATTGCTGAGTTTAAATGTTATTGGTGACATTTATTGTAGCCTAGCTTTTTAAGGATTTAAGACTATATAAATACATGCACAGTGTCTCAGAGGTGTTTTTTTAAAAAAACATTCTATGGACTTACTATTATGTACCAGATACAGTGCTTAGTTTTATGTACATTATCTCAATCTGCAAAATATCTCTCTGAAGTAGATACTATCACATTTCAGAGATACAGTAACTGAGGCTTAGAGTGGTTAAGTCACAACAAGGATTCAAACCTCAGTTTCTTTGATGGTAAAGTCCATGGCCTCACCTGCTATACCATACGCTTCCAGCTTTACTAAAAGTCTCCATAGTGAAGTTAACAAATGCATAAGAGCAACTCTGCTACAATCTCCTCACCAATCTTTTAGATAAACCTGGTTGGCTGCACCAGATAACTGTGATGAGTTCAGGGTAGAAGGAAGATAGGGTGAGCACTATGATCTGTTCTGGCTTGTGGCCGTCAGATGCCTTCCCTATAGAAACAGGGAAGCCAGTCAATACCAGTATTCAAAAATATCACAGCCTCCTTTTTGCAGCCTATAGACGCTGTGCAGAATCTTTGCGTGTACAGGCCAGATAGCCCATGGAGCCTGCTGCTCACATTCAGGGCAACGTGGCTCTGAGAGGAAGACTTTTCGTATCCTGTGGTTTCTGTAATGGGCTGAAGCCCTTAAGAGGATTTTGAGCTTCTTCACTCTGGCTGCAGTATTCCTCTTAACTTATCTCTTCTCTTTGCCCCCTTTTGCCCCCTTTTGCTACCTTTTGTTTACTGCCCTATAGTCACCCAGGGTAGATTTCACACTGATTTGAATGGGGAAGTCTTTTAGAAGATGGCTGGAATACAGAGTCTTAACTCCTGAGACCATGGAGAAGTACGTATGGCATCAGACAAGCACACTTCAACTCAGCCCCCTTAGCTCCATTATCTTTCAGGTATAGCCAAAACCTTTTCTATCTACTTTCCTGCCGCCATGGTGGCATTTGTGCACAGCAAATTCACTGGACCCTCCATTAGACACGGTGGTGACAGCAGAGACACACATGAGTTGGGAGCAAGGCTACTGGACACCCACAGGTATATGACAGTATAGGTCACTGCATTTTCTGAGTAAGCCTTACGTGCCAGGTCTTCTGTTAGAATCTTCAATGTATTATCTTATTTAATTCTCATAGCAGTCCTCAGAGACAGGTTCTATTTTATACCATTTGAGAAGTGGGCAAACTATAAGGGGTGAAGAGAACTAAGAATGGCCAAGGTCACACAGCTATAACCAGCATACATTTCCCAAAACAGTTTTGCTGGTGATTTACATACACTTAACTCCCACAAAAATCACGTAGGGGAGATTGTATATAAATTATTTCCCAGAGAATGGACTGAGCTCAGTGAGATGAAAATTCTTATATAATAAATAACAGGGCTAGAATTCAAAATAGGTATTTCTCACTCCAAAACCTCTGCTCTTTCAATTACGCCATACTATCTCCTCTGTACTTGGACTCAGTGTCACACTCTGGCCAGCCTGTATGAATGGGAATCTTATTTTTATAAACTACTAATAAAGATAATTTCACACATTCTTTTGTAGATCAAATCAAGTAGATAATCTCATGGTGAGACTCTTACAGTCCTAAGACTGAAGATGGTCTGCCTCAAATGTACCAAACTGAAAATAAGTTGGTTCAAACCCCATCCTTTATGTGTAGGTAAATGGTAAATATACAGGATAATTCTCTTCTTGAACTTCTTCAGAGATAAGGACTTTATAATCCCAACGTTCAAAATCATATGCTTGCCATTCACTTTTTTACACCATAGGAAGACATGTGGTGCAATAAATGTTTTGTATGTTTATTCTGTACATGTGTAGTAGAGTTGAAGTTCCTCAAGGTATTAAGTTAATTTTTAAAAGCAAATGTGTATCTCTTATTAGACGATATCATATCTGCCTGTTTGAGTACTGCCAGGATGTAGTTTTAGTTAAATGATTAAAAAAATACACAAAAGAATACATCAAAAAACTGTACTAATTCTGTGAGAGATTAAAGGACATGTGAAAGGTGGTGACTAATTTTAAGGAGTTTATAATCTACCTGGGAGTTTCAATCTTGACATTCCCTGTTTCTCCCTGAAATATAACCCTAGCATCCCTGACTTCCCAGTACAGATACAATTCCACTATAGGGCAAATTACTATCCACAACAAAGAGAGTATTAACTAAAGGTTGACACATGCTATATCAAATCTTCTTTTTGAAAAATATAGAAAACCAAAATAAAAGACAATTATATCATTTATTCAAGGCTAGTTAGCTATCAGGGTTTCTACAAGACTGAAAATTCTATTACTGGATAGATCTCTCCATATATTTCATACATACATTTCATTATTTGGCTCAGTTGTGCTTTCTTACACACACTTCTTCTGAACTTTATTATCCTGTTATGTCCTGATCACCATTTCATTTTGCATAGAGTGCTCCAAATGCTTACCCAATACACTAAGGTGCTAGCCATATTGCTTCTTAAAGTTTCCAAGGGGGGGGGGGGAGTTTCCAAGGAGGACAAGCTCTACTAGGCATGCTTTTAAATCCACCGAATGAATTATTGATGATAGTGATTATTTTTCTGCCAATATTAAACACTGTGGTCCTGGTTAAAATGCTTAGCATGACTGGTATCTAAATTACATTAGCAATTTCTTTTAACTGACTGAACAGAGACACTTTCACATGAACAGGATAAAATATCTCCTGCAGTTTTAAGGTTTCAAATAAAAAAATTAACTGTGTTAGCCACTAGAGGGAGCAGAGAAAGTGCAGATTCAGTTGCCAAAAGGCCAAGAGCATATGGGAAGTTCCCCAGAGAGAAAAGCAGTTAGTCTTTTGCATTGACTGAATCTTTAGAGAGCTAACGTTATTATTTTCAGAGATGTGGAATGAATGGACTGCTTGACCCTACCTATATGAATTGACCAAAAGAATATGAATGTACAGGCAACTAGTCATATACTAAATTCTCTTCCTTTGATCTTTTGAGATTTTTTCCTAGGTGAACATTTGGTTTTCAGGGATGATCAATTTCCAGAGCCAGCAATATGGCCACTTAGGGCTCATTTTTGATGTGTCAGCTGATCTGTATCATTTATTAGGAAAATGGACAAGTGCAATGGAGTAAATGTGTCCCTCCAAATTCATATGGCAAAGCTCTAACCATCAATGTGATGGCACTAAGAGATGGAGCCATCAGAAAGTAATTAGGTTTAGATGAGGTCATGATGGTGGAGTGCTCATGAGAAGATTAGTGCCCTTATAAGAAAAAGAAACACTAGAGCTTGCTCTTGTGCTCACTCTTTCTCTCTCTCCCTCTGCCATGTGAGAGTATAGCAAGGCAGCCATCTACAAGCCAGGAAGAGGGCACCAAAACTTCACCAAGCTGCCACCTTGATGTCAAGATTTCTCAGTCTCTGGAACTGTGAAAAATAAATGTCTGTTACTTACTTAAGCCACATAGTCTATGGTATTTGGTATAGCAGTCCGAGCTAAGACAGCAAGCAACCTAGAACTTTGCTGCCTTGGGGAAATTTCAGTAAGTGCATATTAAGCAAATACTGTGTGCACTGCACCATGTTTTAAGCTGCACAGGACCCCAAGAGCAATAATACCTGATAATATTACAAAAGTGGGACGAAGTAGGAAGTTATAAGCTGAGGAGACAAGGTCGCTGTGAGTGGCATGAGAAGGTGTTGGTACATGAAGGCCCACGGGCCAAATCCAGCCTATGTCTGTTTTTGTGGCAAAGTCTTACTGAAACAGCCATGCTCACTCATTTATGTATTGTCATTGGCTGTTTTCTAGCTATAATGTTATAGTTGAATAGTTTTATAACAGAGACTGCATGGCCTGTAAAGCTTGGAATATTTACTCTTTGGCCCTTTACAGAAGAGTCTATCAATTCCTGCCTAGGGAAAGGATGATAAAGGGCTGAATTAGGGATACGCTTGTGGGAATGGAAAGAAAATAAGTTGTTAGAGTATATAGCATATCTGAGATTTAAAAAAATTCCCATAGTCTGTGATATGCTCTGCCTGTACAACCCAAAATATGAAATCTGAAAGGCATCTGGCATAAAATGTGCTTGGTTATTAATGTTCTAAGTATAAAAACTACACAAGAGATGCAAATGCATTTTTTTTTCTTTACCTCCAACAAAAGATCAATTAGTGGAGTCTGCTTGCTGGCAGGAGTAAGACAGAGGTTGTCAATTATTAAGACTCGCATGAAGTCAAAAACAAATTTTTTGGCTGGGTGATTGGTCAGATAGGTCTTTGTGCCCACATTGCAATATTCTGACTGGCTTCTGTTCATCCCCGTGTCTGCTGCAAAGGCTTTAAATTCTTCTGCTGGAGATCCAACTTCATCATCAAGATCAGTCACCTGGTAAAATCAAGCAGGAGTATATGCTAATCATATTTGATTTTATATGATATTTTCACTTTCATGTTTCCTAAAAACTAAATTACAGTAGCAACAGTATTTCCCTTCAGTCTTTTACCTCGTATTAAGCTATTCAATACATTACTTCACTTTGCTTATTTAACTCTCATTTCAAGGTAGCAACCGGGAACCACATGTCATGGTTACTTAATGCATGGTCTTTCTGATATTAAGCTGACCAGTCACTAACCGTGTATCTGTTTTATGTTGAATTTTAGCTCTATTGTGGATAACTGTGCTTAAAATAAATGAAATGAGAACATTATTTGCATATTGAAATACAGCTACTGAGAAGTCAAATGTCACAGAATTTCAGAGAAAGATCTGGCACAATGGTAGCCCCTAAGGGCTGATCCGCTTTTGCAAATTAAGAAAACCCCAGATCAATAAACAAAATAAAACCAGGGCTGATTTTGAGCCAACAGGAAAAAAAAAGACCAAAAGACAGATTATAAATTGCTAAGAAGGAAAAGGTGTTGAAATAATATTGTCTGTTTAAAAAATATATATATATATATAAATCCATATACATATGGATTTAAAAATCCATATTTATAATTTTATATTATATTTATAATTATATTTATAATTAAATATTTATAAATCCATATGCATATGGATGTGGCTATATACATATTTATATATAGGATTTAAAAATTACAAACAAGCCAAGGTATTAAGGTCATGTGTTTTATTTCTCTTTCTCCTAAATTCCCCACATTTTTATAATGAGTTTTTCACCTTTATACATGAGGAAAAATTAGTATGAACAAGGCAGTTTATTTTAGACCCTAGAATAAGTGGTAAAATAGAAAACATCATGAAATTCTGAAGTGTATGGAGTGGTAACTGTCTCTGGAGCTTTGTTTTAAAGGACAGAAGAAGTACCTGTATTACCTATGATATAGTCTAATAATTTTCTATTAAAATACTATAAAATATTTTAAAAGTTGAACAAAATAAGTAAAGCTGAACGAAGAAGACACAGACCTCATTTTTGTATAAAGACAACCAATCCTATAATTAATCTGTAAAGACTAAGTCCAGGAGATGCCTAATTTCTGAAATAAATAAAGTGGAGACCAATTCAGACTGACCAGAGTTCTGTGACTTGAATACGACATTTCACAACAACACTGCTATGAGCACATAAAGCAAGAAATGGGTCTGCGATGACTTGAAGAGGGAAGTGATTAACCAAGGATTTGCAAGAACACAGTACACAAAACAGGAAGTAGGGTTCACTGCTATTTTAGGGAAAGCAGAAGGAGAGTGTGGGGAGGCGACACCAGACAATAATGTGAGAGGTGAGGCTATTAAAAGCTTAAAAGCTCAAAAGCTTAAAAGACTGGGAAGAAAATGCTGCTAACCATTGGAGCCGAGTAATTCCAGTTTGACATTCCCTCTGCCCCCTTTCCTACCATCTCTGAGTAAGGGCGGATGTTGAAGGGGAAGACCGTGGCTGCTAATGCACACAGGAAGTCAGGGCTCATCCACATGGAAGCCAGGTCGGGAACGTTGTGATATAAGTATCTAAAGAACTGCATCAGGGTCACAGGATATTCTCGGAGCCAAGATCCCTCTTCTTCTGATTGCCAAGGCTGTCATGGGGACAAGAAGAGAAATAATATGTTAGAAAAACTGACACTGCTAAAAATTGCTTTAAAAATACATTACTCACTGCTTTTCTAAAACTGGGTATGTTGATGGTTCAGAACTCTTACGAACTACACACATGAGCAAATATACATAAACAAATCTAGAAATGAGCTAAAACAAACACAATTCTAGAGACTGGCAGAAGGTTTCTCTATTCACTGATATACTCACAGCTCAGTAACTGGAGTCAGTGGTTTTAATTATTTATCATTATCACCATGAGTATAGTTGGTGCCAGTAGTGGCTGTATTATCCACAAAGCTGTCCCATCCTCCATCATGTGAGAATTAGGAGTAACATAAAAGATGGGGAAGTTACTTCACCTTTCTGAACCTCACACTGTCATATGTAAAATGACAAGAATAACACTTCCAACAATATTCAACTGTAATATTATGATTTATAATAAGAAATATATATACTTGGTCTTTTTCCCGTCCCATTCTTGGCACAGAGGTACTAAAACCCTTGGAATGTCCTAAGAAGGGACACAAAGGTGTCTTTCATTAATCATAACAAACCCCTTTCAACCACAGCTGAGTTAATGTTAATGATCAGACTTAAGGAAAGCCCTGAAAGATAGAGGCTTGCCAGGGGAACCAACCACCTGATTAGAGGGTCAGAACTTTCAGAACTAACTAACTGCACTTCCTAACTTCTGCACTTCCTAACTTCTAGGGAGGGGAGAGGGACTGGAGATTGAGTTCAGTCACCAGTGGCCAATGATTCAATCACGTCTATGAAATGCAGCCTGCATAAAACCCCTAAAGGACAGGGTTTGGAGAGCTTCTACGATGATGGACAGAGGTGCTGGGAGAACAACAGGTGGAGAGGACATGGAAGCTCTGTGTCCTTCCCTATACCTTACACTCTACATCTCTCCCATCTGGCTGTTCCTGAGTCATATCCTTTTATAATAAATTGGTAATCTAGTAAGTAAAATGATTTCCTGAGTGATTTGGGAACCTCCAATGTATAGCTGGCAGGTCAGAAGCACAGCTAACAACATGGACTTTTGACTGGCATCTGATGTGGGGGTAGGGAACTGCAGTCTGGTGGGAATGATGCTATCTCCAGGTAAACAGCATCGGAACTGAACTGAGCTGTGGACACCCAGCTAGTGTGGTAAACACCCCCATGTATTTTGTGACCATAGTGTCAGAAGTAAAGCAGTGTTATAGCAGAGTGTTGGGAGTGGAGGAGACACATAAGAGTGTGTTTTTTCCTTAAGAGCAATTCAACAGGGTAGCCCAGGTGGCTCAGCGGTTTAGTGCCTGCCTTTGGCCCAGGGCGTGATCCTGGAGACCCGGGATGGAGTCCCACATCGGGCTTCCTGCATGGAGCCTGCTTCTCCCCTCTGCCTGGGTCTCTGCCCACACCCCCCGTGTGTGTGTCTGTCATGAATAAATAAATAAACTCTTTAAAAATATATACATATCACAGGCAGGAGGAAGTACCAGCAGGTTTAAGTATGTCTGTAAACTTACTGAATTCAGCATGCTGCGGAGCATCCCCAATAATAAAAAAGCAGCTTCTGTGCACACATTATGGATAGAAGAGACCACAGTTCCACTGGAGGCAGGAACTCCAAAGATGAATGTCCAAATGGAATCTAAATCAAACTGCAGAGGTCAAAGTGAATGAAGATTAGCCACTGCCAATTTTTTCACCTAGAGTCCCTTACAAGTTCCAATATTCTAAGACTTCAAAACTAATTAGGTTTTTTTCAAAGTGATCAATGATGGAGAGATAGATCTAGCATTCTTCCCTCCTAAATTCTGAAAATTTGTAAATTTTTACATTTATAAAGAAAAGAGAATACTATGTATCATCCTGTCTTAGGTACCTATGTTAAAAACATTGTTTTCTACTTTTTTTCTGTAACGAAAACAAACAAAAAGAAAGTACATGCTAATTAACCAGGAGATGATATTATAGAACTGAGATTTTAAGCACAATCTTTTAAAAAAAGCATGTGGGACTCACTTTTTTCCCCCCTCTCCTAGCAATGTTCTAATTCACTTTTAGGTTACATACAGATAAGATTTGACAAAATAAAAATCAATTGAGGAGACTTATTCACAGCACTTTTATATAACACTTTATGACTATGGTGTCATGCTTATTTTGAAAAATTATATAACCAACCAAACTCTGTTAAGCCTGAATCTATAGTATTGTGACTTAATGTAAAGGTACAGACTTTGTTTTGGTTTAAAAGGTTTTGTCAATTACTAGAATAGATCTGAATTAGCATTTGGCTTTATGATGGAAGTATAGTAATTGAGTTGAAAACTAAATTCCTAAGTCATAAGCTATATATAGATATCCACAATAGTCTTCAACTAGGATTCAAATAAAGCTTTAGTGTTTTCCTAAAGTGGATGTCACCAATCATTAAGAAATTTAAAACATTTTTGTAATCAGAACTTGCACTAAAAATCCTATCCAATTAATTCATGGTATACATACCACTCTCTTTATTTTTATTTCTATAGAAATGACATTATACTTTTAGATAAAATCACATCACTTGGATTCTTCAAGTCACCATTAAAATACCACCCAAAGTCTTTATGCACACAGGATCATATAATCAAAAACAAAACAAAACAAAACAACAAAAGACGAAACCAAAAAACCAAATAGGGAAAAAGGACTTTTTGCAAAAGTTTTCCACGGTATCTTCAGATTTTTCCTCCCAAATCAAATTCTAACTGTGAGAAAGGGATGGAAGCCTTTCGGTTTTACTGTGAGTAACCGATCACCATGTGGTGATTTTCCGGCACATATAATCACACTTACGCCTTACTAGATAATTCCTACCTGGCAACCCTGCTTACATCGGCTGCTGATGACAGGCACACTGACCTGCAGGTTCTCAGGCAGCTCACTAACTGGCTGCTGTAGAAACAATGCCATGAGGAGAAAATAGAGAGCAGGGACATTAGTGTGTTTAGGAAGGAATGACTGAAGAACTGGGAAACCAGGAAAATGACAAGCATCCCGGTTAATCTCCCTGACCGTCGATCTCCCGCCAGCACTCCTGCCCACATTGAATCCTAAGAGGAGAGGAAACGTAACAGTAAGTACAAGCTGAATAACTGATTGCCTTGCTGTATTAACAAAGAAAGGAGTAATTCACTACATGTGACATTTCTACCCAGAATATCCGTATTAATACAGGCAATTAACTATTCCATTGTTGAATTAATCTTCCAGTTAAAAGTTCTACTTTACTATCTCTGATTTCAGCAAGCCTGTCTATTGGAGTACAGGTCTTGAAAAATACTTGAGACAATCAGATACAAGAGGTAATGTAAATTCTCCTCATTAAAACAATGCCCTTGTGAGCTCTAAAATTTCCCTAAGAAGAAAATAAAATTCAAAATGTGGCCAAAAGTTAGGATATACAAAAATGTACCTTAAAAAACAAAAATTGCTGTAATTATATTTAGCATGTAATTATAATTAACTATATTTAGTTAATATGTCGTTTGTCCTGAAGATCATGTTAAACTAGTTGATTGCAAATTATGTACAAGTTTTGAGACAAGACAAAATAAAATAAATCCTTCCTCACAACATGATCCGTGATTCTGTTGGAAGGTTGCCCGGCGCTGGGACAGCAAATCTGAGTCTGCTGTGACTGTGGCTATCTGAATGAACAAGCAGAGTTCTTCCTAGAAATACAGCTCTGCTAGGAAATGGTCAGTGCTTATGGATGTGGCTTACATAGCATCTGTCTTTCTGTCAATCCTGATCCTTTGGTTATGTAACTAATCAGGATACAACTACAACTTGAATATTTAGTCCTTTTGCCTCCCCATACCTAGTGCAATGCTTGGCACAGAATAAGTGTTGGCCAGAGTTTCAATGTAAAACTCATATGAAGAGCAACCAAGAGATGAAGGATTTTTATTTACCCTGAAGCAATTTTTATTTCAAATGAATATTCATTTTTTTCTTACAATTTGTTTTTTTCTAGGATGAAGTGAGCACATATTTGCTACTATTTAAAATAATAAAAGAGAAGTTCGTCTAGCTAGCTTTTTAATGATTCCATCCTAAGCAACTTACTGTGATGTGAATTAATGTCCTGAAGTTTTTTCTAATTAAAAAACTGCATAGCAATTTGCCAATCTCTTTCATATTATCATCTCATTTCTCAAACACAATAAATATGTGAGTTAGAAATTGCTATGATTATTTTTATATGGATGGAAATAAGTTTATGTGGAAAATATGCAATTTGTTCAAAGTCACAAAGCTGAAGAGTGGTGGCCCTAGGACTCCAGTAAGTATGTCTCTATTTTAGTAAGAGAGACTAAAGTAAGGAGACTCCAGCCCGATGTCTCTATTTTAGAGTTTGTAAAGTTACACTATCTCCCTTGGCCTTCTTAAGGACACTGGCACATTTCTGAAAGACTGGCTGCAGTGGGACACTGGTGGTTTTTGCTTATAGTGAATTCTAAGCTACAAAAAAAAAGTCTTGAGTTTTAAGAAGTCAGAAGACATAAAGTAATAATTTTATACATTCAATAGGAAAATAAATTTTGAACAAATTACAGGTTCTAAATGAAAACTAGTACCAGCATTTATTTCCTTTCTAAATTCTCACATTCTACTTTTCCCTATAATTAATTTTAAGGAATACTTAGTATGTTACTAACAATTAAGATTCAAGTTAAAGCTATGTAGAAGGTATTTTATAAAGAAAAATTTGATAAAAACTAATAAATGTGAATAAAACATGCAAGAACAGGTTGCTCACATCAAATAGAATCAAATTATATATATATATAATATATATATATATCTGTCTACAAATATATATATGTGTGTTATCACACAGGTATTTAGGAAAATTAAATTGAATCAAATTTATATTAAACTTAAATTCCTAGATTTCTTTTTTAGAATAAGAGAAGCATATGCAATTTGTAAGCAGAATGAAGGACAAATAAATTCTAAGGCATGAAGTCAGGTAGGTCAGATACAGAAAAAGCATCTTTTTCTGATATTACTGAAGTGACACAGGTCAGACAAAAGAACAGGATTACCATTTAGAAGACAGCTACTTAGACACTATTATTGTCTGACTCAGGAACCTAATGCACTTAACAGTGTTACTTTCCTAGTTAGAGAAATCAATCCTTAATTTGTATTTATTAGGTTTATTTCCTATACAGTATAACTTATGATAAAATATACATCTGCCTCCAGAATCATTAAGCTCAAAGGAGATGACACATGTTAAAAGACTTTGGCAAACCACAATGTGCTGTATGAATCTTAGGTGCTAACACTACTGTGGGTGGTTTTGGCTTTTGATGAGAAACAGTGCTATCAATTGGTATTTAAAACTCACACATTCAACAGAACACACATTCAGCAGAATTCGCATTTATTGCTTACTCTCCTAGCAGCTATCATTAAGGTCAACGAGTGAAATCTCTTGCTTTCAAACTGTTTATAATAATGTTTGTAGGTTATATCCCTCTCCTAAGGTCATTGCAAAATAGTGAGACTTTTTAGATCATGAAAGTATATATATAATGATAATTTAGAATACATATTTGAAAGCCAAAAATTTTCTTGAGAAATCATTTCACAGTGAATTCTTTTCTTCATTACAAAGTTTCTTCAGCCATTCTCCAAATAAAATAACAATAAAATCATCTTATGCTGTAAAATCTGTCTTCCTATCATTTTCCTTAATATTTGAGAAAGCAGTGTAGGCAACACCTAGGTACTGATGCTTTTACATTTTTTTTTTTACAGATAAGTTGCATATTCAATCTGGACTCCTAAATAACACGGGCAAATATGTATTCTTGATGCTTTATTCCAGACTACAATTACATAGCATTTTAAAATGTAATGTTATAAAGAAATATATTTTCAAAATACTTGAATTAAAAATACCTTAAGAATTGAATGACTATAATTTTCAATAAAAACATCATTTTAAATATATATTTTCCAAAACAATGTCATTAATGTGAACAGAAATATAGCAGTTCAAATGAATCTAACATAAGAAACTATAATTTTCTAATTTTACTTAAATGCTTAGTTCCATGTTAAAAACAGCATAGAACTAGCAAGCAGGTAATAGGGAACTTTGGCTGAACTTTGAGCTTAGATCTTTGAGAGGCAATATAACTATTAAAAGCACAGTTTTATTGAATCTAATTGACCTGGATTCAATTTTTGATACTTCCTCACTGACAAGTGACTTCATCTGTATGCCTTGGTTTTCTCATTCTCTAAAATGGGTGTGATAGTATTTATACCTCTTGGGACTATTGTGAAAATAAGTTATTGTGAAAATGAAAATGTTTAGTAACTGGCACAGAATTGGCACTCAAAATACTGATTGTTCTTAATTTAGTTTTTGATAATTTGCTAATTACCTACTTACAGATCAAAAAGGGAACTATAGAACAACAACAAAAAGAGAATAAGGGATTCTCTTGAGTTTTCACATTGTTAATATCCTGTGTCTGACTTTAGTTTGATTTGTAATTAAAAATGCCAAATTTGAAACTAAGTTTTTTATTCATTTGTTCACTCATTAAAATTCATAATTCTGGGGCACTTGAGTGGCTCAGTCAGTTAAGCATCTGCCTTCGGTTCTGGTAATGATCTTGGGGTCTTGGGATCGAGCCCTGAATCAGGCTCCCTACTCATCTGGGAGAGTCTGCTTCTCCCTCTCCCTCTGCCCCTCCCCCTGCTCGTGCTAGTGCTTGCTCTCAAATAAATAAAATCTTTAAAAAAAATAATTCATGATTCTTAATGATTGTCAGATAAATTGAAGAGTATATAAGCTTTGATAAGATTTTAAAAAAACAAACAAAATACAAGAAAGCTTATTTTTAAAGCAGCTGATGGTAAGTCCCATACCTAATACAGTTCCAATCTTATTAGTTAAGACAGAATCTGTCTGTTCCAGCCACCCTCCACCGCTGAGTCCTTCCTTAAATTTGATGAGGATAGACTGATTACTCAGTAGCACAACAAGAATCCTCATGGCTGCCGTAACTGTGGTGGAATGCAAGTGTTCTTCCATAAACATCATAATCCAGTCAAAACCCAGTGTCTTGACCAGTTCTTCACAAGCTCTATTTAAAGGCAGATGAATTCAGAAGAAAAAAACAGAACATTAATTTCAAGGATTAGTACTCAAAATTTCAAGAAAGACTAGTTTTGTTTGAAGATACTGTAAGTTGCAGGGTTCAAAAAATCTATTAAAAGTCAGTAGCAGGTCTTCCTTTACTCTGATTTAACTAGTAATAGACACTGCTACCATCAAGTCTAAGAAAATTTTACTTACTGCAAATTAATGCTTGTCTTTTCTTTAGATGTGTAAACTAGTTTTAACAAGATATCTAGAAGTCTGTTCCTCAAAAGTATAAGATTAGCAGACACAAGACCTCCAAACTCTTCTTCAGTTCCTAAAATGAAAATATATATATTAAATTGCCTTAGTAGATAAACCAGTATAAAATACACAACATTGTTCTCGGAAATCTCACTGAAAAATACATTTTTTAGGAAATATTTTCTCTAGGAGTGCTTTCCACTAATGTGGACAAGCAGAAGCGTCTATTAACTACTTCTCTTTAGAATCCTGAAAATTGTTCATTACATTTGACATATCTAAAACAAGTAATAAAAGGATGTAAACCCTTTCTTAAATATTATTTGCCCCACCAGTAGAGTGAAAATAGCCATATGAATAAAAATATCAATCCAAATTCTTAATTGCCAGTTTCATTTTGAAGGATATAAATAAATTTACAAGATTTAAAAATGAAAAATAGGAACATAAACTACTCAATAAATTTGTAATGTATAAAAGAGAGATAAATAGAGCTACCCTATGACCCAGCAATTACACTACTGGGTATTTACCCCAAAGATACAGATGTAGTGAAACACCAGGACACCTGCACCCCAATGTTCATAGCAGCAATGTCCACAATAGCTAAACTGTGAAGGAGCTGTGTTGTCCTTCAACAGATGAATGGATAAAGAAAAATGGAATATTACTCAGCCATCATAAAGGACGAATACCTAACATTTGCTTCGACATGGATGGGACTGGAGGATATTATGCTGAGTGAAGTAAGTCAATTGGAGAAGGACAATCCTATGGTTATACTCATACATGCAATATAAGAAATAGTGAAAGGGATTATAAGGGAAAGGAGTGGGAAAAATTAGAGAGGGAGACAAATCATGAGAGACTCCTAACTCTGGGAAACAAAAAAAGGGTTGCAGAAGGGGAGGTGGGCGGGAGATTGGATAACTGGCACTGAGGGCACTGAGGGGGGCACTTGATGGGATGAGCCTGCGTGTTATACTATATGTTGGCAAATTGAACTTCAATAAAAACAAATGAAAAAAAATAAAGAAGACTTAGAATTAAATAGCATAGAAGAGAGGCAAAGGCACTCAAATGCACAAGAGAAAAGGGAAAAGAAAGGGAGGAAAGCAGAGAACTTATGGTTCTCAATGGATAGGACTGGAAGCACAAAGGACTGGCATCCATGGCCAGGTGTTCCAGACCCAGGCCTGACAATGATGGGCTCTGGCTTGGTAAATCACAATCTCCAGGCCTTCCTTTATTCTAGAACTGAAGCTCGGGCTAAACTTGGACTTTCAATGGTCATTTGCTTTTATTTGTTTGGGCAAGGGATTCCTTTCATCCTTAAACATTGTCTTTTAAAATGCTAATTCTGGGATCCCTGGGTGGCGCAGTGGTTTAGCGCCTGCCTTTGGCTCAGGGCAATCCTGGAGACCGGGTCCCACGTCCGGCTCCGGCTCCCGGTGCCTGGAGCCTGCTTCTCCCTCTGCCTATGTCTCTGCCTGTCTCTCTCTCTCTCTCTCTCTCTCTCTCTCTCTCTCTCTGTGTGTGGACTATCGTAAATAAATAAAAATTAAAAAGAAAACTTTAAAATGCTAATTCTGTGCCTTAATCATTGGGAAGGGTGCTTCAAGTTTACCAAGGGAGATTCAAGATTCCCTTCTCTTCTAAGAGGTAAGACTGATATTTTATAAACTGCTTTATTAAAAACATACCATACAATCTAAATTGAGATACAGAGAGCTTCCTTTCAATTATTCCTTTTCAGTAAAATGGTGATCCACCCAGAAGTGAAAAATTTTCCTTAGACTGATTGATTGTTTGATTTTTCTCCTTAGATTTACATCTAGTTTTCTCACTGTTAGTTTTGCTTCCCCTAATTTTAAAATATAAAACAATAAAACTCTGAATTTCCAGCTTAACCTCTTCCCACTCAGACTGATGCTTTCTTCCATAGTGCACTACCCTTTTATGGTATTTTATTTTCCACTGATTATTATATTGCTGTTCTGCATTATTTAAGCAATCTTCTTTTTTGTAGATATATCCTGAATGTTGTATTAATTACTTCAAAGAATAAACTATGGTTTTAATTTTTTTGGAACATCACATTGCAGTTAATATAGTCTTTTGTAAAATACTTTTTTTTCTTTTTTAAATAACATCTTTAATTAAAGTTTTTGCAAGGTAAAATTAAACTTAAAAAGTCTTAGTCTTTGTAAATACTTTTTTTCTTTTTAAATAACATCTTAATTAAAGTTTTGCAAAGGTAAAATATTAAACTTAAAATAGGTCTTAGTACATCAAAATACTAAATTCTCTAACTGTATTCCAAGATGGTCTTTAAAACATAATATCCTGTATATCACAGAAGAGCAACCTTGATCTGCAACTGTACAGAATGAATTTTACAAACATAATAAATATACTTACGCCCTTATACATAACAGCATGTACAACAGCAGTTGACAATAGTAGCTCAGAATATCAAAAGGATTAGCCCCTCCCCCAAAATTGTAGCCCTGACACATATTGGACCGATTTAAGGAACCGATTTAAGGAACCTCCTGTCCATGTCAAATAAACAGCAAATGCCCTATACTATCAAGACCAGTAGTATACTTCTGATTTTTTCTATTATTTCAAATGTCAATGAAATGATGAGAATACCAGTCTGATTAACCTGGCAGATCAACAGAAAAATTTAGCAGTTTATACATTTCCACCACTGTGCTCTTCTCAAAGAAAATGTTATATTAGTTGTACTAACTGAATTCAATAGCCAGCAAGAAATATGGAGACTAGAGAAATACTTTTCATATATCTTTTTAATATTTGAAAAAATGTTATATATTTCCAAAGATTTTTTAAAGGGCTTTTGCTAATAGCAATTTACTTGGCTTAGATTAATTAATTCAGAGCTAAGAAATAATCCTTGCAAATGGCAGAAAAATGTAGTGGTCAAAAAGCTTCCAGTGTTGGTCTGGATTATCTGGGTTCAAATGCAAGTAGTATGATCTCAGGTAAATTTCTTCTACTTAATCTTTCTGGGCCTCAGTTTCTTCCCTTGTAAAACTAGGATAACAAAAATACTTACTTCATAGGATTGTTATAAGAATATAAAAAGCACTTAACCAGTGCATGGCAGATATTAGACACTCAGTAAGTATTAACCATTGATTTTATCTTTAGGCTTCTCATCCACTGCTAATCTGCTTTATCAAAGAAATATCAACATTGTTCCAAATAAGTATAGGAGTAGATGAGTGGTCAGCAGCAGCCTTATGTTCCGCTATAATTTGCAGGAAATCCCAGGTTTAAGGAATTTAAAGAGACTCTTAAATCCAAGGTTCTCTTTTGAAAAACATGATTATAACACTTTCTCTTCTTATTCATGAAGCACCAGAGAGGCTGTGTTCCAGGTGGTATAGCCAACAGAGGAAAACACCTTTGTGTGGTACTGATTCAACAGCATTGTTTCTCCACTGTCCAGATGGATAGTGGTATAAGGAAAGTCATTTATGTGATATGATTTAGGAATAATAGGATAATAATGGAAATAATGCTGACAAATATAAGATATTGTGAATTTAATTACAAGTTAATGTAAAAGGTTCTTTCAATGCTTTCCCAACAAATCTATCCTAGAATACATAAAAGGAAAAATATGGACCAGAAGGGGAAAAAATATGCATCAAATGAAGAAAGGTTAAAAAAGAAAAGTGGGGGTGCCTGGGTGACTTAGTTGGCTAAACATCCGACTCTTGATTTTGCCTCACATCATGATCTCAGGGTCCTGGGGTCAAGCCCCATGTCCTCAGGCTCCACTTGCAGTGGGAGTCTGCTTGATACTTTCTTTCTCCCTCTCTCTGCTCCTCCCCCTGCTCATGGTCTCTAAAATAAATAAATCTTTAAAAAAGAAAAAAAAGTGGTTTTCATGGGCTCAGAATCCCACAACTTATGAAACTATTTTTATTTTTATTTTTTTAACTATTTTTATTTTATACTTACATAAAATGATTCCAGTAAGTGTTTTTCCCTGATTACTAAATATTTCATAGGAAAATGAAAATAAGTTATATAGATATAATTCATACTATCAAGTATCTGCGTTTCTGAAGAGATGTATATAAATTTTTAAAAATTAATATTCAAAAATCACATAGAATAGAGTTTGCTATTTAAAGGATCACTGCTATGAATCCTCTAAGATTTAATTAATTAATTCTATTTTTAATTTTTTTTACACAGTGATTTGACATCTATATATGTTATGCTATGTTCAACCACATGTGTAGGTAGCTACCATCTGTCACTATACAACATTTACAATATCACTGACTATTCTGTACCTTTCATCTCTGTGACTTTTCTTTTTCTTTTTTTACTGCTTTAAGAGTTTTTTTTTTTTTTTTTAATTTTCTTACAATTAACATACAGTATTGTAGGGGCACCTGAGTAGCTCGGTTGGTTGTGTCTGCCTTTGGCTCAGGTCATTATCCTGGGGTCCTGGAATCGAGCCCTGAATCAGGCTCCCTACACAGCTAGGAATCTGCTTCTCCCTCTCCCTCTGGACCTCCCCACCCCTACTTGTGTGCTCTCTCTCTCTCTCAAATAAATAAATAAAATCTTTAAAAAAAGAAAAACAGGGATCCCTGGGTGGCGCAGCGGTTTGGCGCCTGCCTTTGGCCCAGGGCGCTATCCTGGAGACCTGGTATCGAATCCCACATCGGGCTCCCGGTGCATGGAGCCTGCTTCTCCCTCTGCCTGTGTCTCTGCCTCTCTCTCTCTCTCTGTGACTATCATTCAGAAAGAAAGAAAGAAAGAAAGAAAGAAAGAAAGAAAGAAAGAAAGAAAGAAAGAAAGAAAGAAAGAAAGAAAGACAAACATATATTAGTTTCAGGTCACGATTCAACAATTCTATACATTTCTTAGTGCTCATCAAGTAAAGTGTACTTTTTTTTTTTAAGATTTTATTTATTTATTCATGAGAGACACAGAGAGAGAGAAAAGCAGAGACACAGGCAGAGGGAGAAGCAGGCTCCATGCAGGGAGCCCGATGTGGGACTTGCTCCTGGGACTCCAGGATCATGCCCTGAGCCAAAGGCAGACACTCAACTGCTGAGCCACCCAGGCACCCATGGTAAGTGTACTCTTAATCTCCCTTATTTCACCCATCTCTCTACCCACCAACAGGAAAGATTTTAGTTTTTAAGTAGAATTCACACCCTATTAAGTTCCATAGGTAATTCTGTATATGCTTATTATATAGGCTTGACTTAACATAAATACATCTGTGAAAGACCATGAAAAGTAATGTAAGGAGAAAAGTAATATAATAGCATCACATATAATTATAAATTGTGCAAGAAAACAGGGCATAGCAATTAGTTTTCAAGCTCCAGACTGGACTCACCAGTATCAAGCTTCTCTTCATTGTTTATTTCCATAACTACAAATTTCTCACAAACCGCAAATGTTGGTAAAGTAGAAGAAATAAACTGGCCAAACCTTTAAAAACAAGAGAAAAGTTATGGATTTTAGGCTTTTTCTCTCCCCAAACACAAAGAAATGAAAAAATAATACTTCTTGTTTTAACTAATCTTTTATAGACCTTTAAGAGATTGTGTAAATTTTACTTCCCCTAGGAACACTGTAATTAACATTATATGTTACAATATTTTAAAACATAGGATAAAATATATTTCTCCAGAAATTAGGCCTTTAATGCACTAACCCTTTAATGCATTTTTAAGAACTGAACAGTATGATCCAAATTAAAATGTCCTAACATTATCTATATGGATCCACTGTAGCCTGCTAATTAAGAACTTTGGTTTTAGAAACATGGGTAATGTTAAAATCCTGGCTCTACCAGTTTTTAATCTTGTTACTTGAGGCAGGTAACTTAACCTCTCTAGGTTTTAGTTTCTAAATTGGTAGATAAAAATAAAAACTTGATGGGTTTCAGTGATAATTTTAGCAAAATGATTATTATAGTTCCAGAATAAGATTTAAATAGTTACTGTTAAAAAACAAACACACTAATCTCCAAAATAATTTTCAAACTCCAGTTTTAAATCTGTTGCAAAGTTACAAAAATGTCCTTAAGGTAAATAAATATTAAAAAAAAAAAAAACCATGGTACACAGATTAGAGACTAGTCTATAGGGAATATTCTAATCAGTCAGCGTGGTTTTACCTGTGATACCTGGGCAAGTACGTGAAAAGTGATCAAATTGAGTTTAAGGAATTCTCTACTTGGAAAATACTTTGGTTAGGCTGCATTTTCCTTCCATTTTAAGATGGGAATTACCATGTAGATATTAAAATTATTCTACAGACAACCTGTAAATATGCCTTAAGCCATTTCTCATTAGCTGCAAAATAATAAATCATATGAAAGGTTTGAATATACAAAAATAAAATCTCATCATCTGTTTGGGTGACAGAAAATAAATATATAAAAGAGATGGCATGCCCACTACAGGGGGCAGGGTAGGAGATTGTGCACAATTGGCACATACACTTGAGAAGTAGCAGGGCTTAGGGAAGATGCACCGAGAATTCGTATACTGAACACATTTAACGTATAGGACAATCAATGTTGCTGGGCTCAGTCCTATATATTTTCTTATTCACTAGTGGCAACAACTGATTTTGCTATATAAATACAAGATACTGATACATGCATATTTTTATGCCTTTCAAGTATCTGGAATATTAACATTACAGGTATGACACATGCATAAGAACCAATTACATTTGTCTCATTCACTTTAACCTCACTGATACTTTTAGTTAATATACAGATACAGAAGTTTTCACTACCTGAGGAGATCATTGCTATTGGGAAAACCTTGCAGTAAGAAGCTCAGCACATTACTAATAGCAGCAATAGTAGGTTGGGATAAAGACATATCTCGAAGAGTCAGTAGCAACTTGGGAATTAGCTGGAATTCCCTCATTAATTTGGCATTCTTTGAAGCTTCACTGTAAGAGAAAGAACATTTTATATAGACCAAGTTATCATCTCTTCTATTACTGAACAATTAACTTATGGATATTAACTAATACCTGGACTCGGTGAGTAGTTCAATAAAATGTTCAAATAAGGAAAGATGAAGTTCATATGGTGCATGGAGCCAAACCTACAATAAAAACAAAGAATAGTGGTACATTTAGGGTTAAAAAAACACCCCGAATGACTATCCAACAAACATACATGCAACACACAAACTTATTTCACTTATATAGTTGACTGAATATAACCACTTTATAAAATTTTATAATATTTTATAATATTTGGCGAAGTCCTATAAAAATGCTAACGCATAAAACTTCTGGTTCTATTTATAAAAGATTAATTGCTATGGAAATTACCCTCCAAAACAACTGGAAAGGTAAGACGTATTGAAAAATCATCTGTAAATCAAGGACTGAATATTATTACTGAATACTGAACACAGCATACAGAATAGAATGAATACTGAGTGCTGCATCCAGCAGACAAAGACTGAGTGACTGGAATCTCATGTGGAGTCCAAAACTGGAATCAATCACTGCAGTTGAGTACAACAAACAATTCCTGGAATTTATGAGTCTGAGACTAGTCTGTAGCCCCACCAAAGAGCATGGAGACTTCCTAATATATAGGGAGTTGAATAGAGGCCCTAGAAGTGAAATACCTGAGTAATGGGGCTAAATTAGTACTAAAGGTTACTCTAGGTCCACCCTAACAAATATTAAAAGTGTGACTCAAAAAGATAAATACAATGTTAAAGTTCATACTTTTATAATGGAACACAACAAAATCTAGCACTTACTAATGTAAAATTTAGTATACAATCAAAAATTACCAAGAACACAAAGAAAAAGGAAAATATGATCCATAAGTAGGTAAAAAATCAATTACTATACATAGCCCAGAAATTACAGAGATGATAGAATTATCAGGACTTTTATTTTTTTTTAAAGATTTTCTTATTTATTCATGAGAGGCACACAGAGAGAGGCAGAGACACAGGCAGAGGGAGAAGCAGGCTCCATGCAGGGAGCCTGTTATGGGACTCAATCACAGGACCCTGGGATCATGACCTGAACCAAAGGCAGACGCTCAACCGCTGAGCCACCCAGGTGCCCCTATCAGGCCTTCTTAAAAGTTATTAAAAATATGCTCGAGGAGCACCTGGGTAGCTTAGTCGGTTAGGCAGCTGACCACTGATTTCGGCTTTAGTCATAGTCTCAGAGTCCCACAACAAGCTCTGTGCTCAGTGGGGAGTCAGCTTGAAGATTTCTCTCCCTCTTCCTTTGCCCCCTCCCCCAACTTGCGCATGCTCTCACTCTCTCTCAAATAAATAAATAAATCTTTTTTTTTAAAGCTCCATAAGCTATAGAATATAACCAAAAATATGAACATGAGGAGGAAAAATAGAAAGCAATCAAAGATCCAAAATGAACTTCTACAGAGGAAAAGTAAAATATTTAAAGTGAAAACTATACTGGATGGGACTAACAGGAGACTGGATACTGCAGAAAATAATTCAGTGAGCTTGAAGACACAACAATAGAAACTATTCAAAATCAAGCATGAGAAAAGAACTAAAAAGAAATTACTAGATATAGCATAAGTGACTTGTGGGAAAATATCAAGCAATCTAAGACATATGTAATTGGAGTCCAGAGGAGACTGGGGGAAGGCACTAGGAAAAATAGCTGGAGAAATAATGGCTAAAAAATTTCTAATTTGATAAAAATGACAAACTCACAGATCTAGAAAAGTCAACAAATCCCAAACAGAAGAAAAAGAAAAGACAATGGAGTGATGGACATCTTTAAGGCATAAAAAGAATTTTTAAAAGTCAATTAGAATTCTATTCAAAAAATAAAAAATGAAGACTTTTTCAGATGGGATAACTGAAGGCCAGCGGACAGGCACCATGAAAAATGCTAAAGGTTTTCCAGTTAGAAGAATCATATAAGATGGAAATCAGGTACTACACAAAGGAATAAAAATGCCATGAATATTACATATGTGGGTAAGTATAAAAGAATTTTTAAAATTTTCTTTAAAAGATAACTTGCTATTTAAACAAAAATATAGAAAGTATTATGGAGATCATAAACATACAGAAATAAAATGTTGGACCATAACAGCACAAAGGACAGGATGAAAGAAATCGAAGTTTATCTTTGTAAGGTTTTTATGCAATAGGTAAAGTGGTATAATATACTTTGATGACAGAATGATTTGTTATAAATGTATATTATAAATTTTAGAACAACCACTAAAAAGAAAATGCCTGTAAATTCTATTACTATTATCTTATTTTTATCTGTCAGATGCTGTTTTAAAAATAGGGTGAATTAAGTATTTATAGACTATTATGTTTTGCATTAATTAGGAATGCTATATGATGCCATAAAATGAGAGAGATAATTTAAAATGAAACAAAATATGTTGAGCAACCAAATTTCTGATGTTTGTATATTAGATTTTTATCAGATACTTGAAACTAAAGATAACCCATGATTTAAACATATCAGTTTCCAGATAAAAAAAAAAAGCCAGGTTTGATTAAGTAGGTCTCCTTAGAACTCCTGTAATTCTCTCTGCATACCTTTATCTCTATATTTTTACACATTTTTATTGGTCTATTTATTTGCTCTTCTCTTCTAATGGACTTCTTTATTTTTGCATCATTAGCACCAACAGGATGCCTAGTTCAAACATGCTCAAAAGGTATTTTCTAAAAGAATGAGAAGTTTGTGTGTTACAATTTTGAATATCAGGTTGAGAAATGTATACTTTATTGTTTGGAAGGGAAATCATCAGAAGCTTTTGAATAATTAGTATGATTATGCTTTAAAAAGAATGAGGTCAAAAGATCTATGGATAGGTTGAGGGAAGGAGGAAAGAAGTGGTAGTTACCCTAGTAGGTAAGAGAAGAGTTGATCAGGGCTTGGGCTAGGATGTAAAAGTAGAAACAAGAAGGTAAACTATAGGAAATATGGAAATATAGTCTACAGGACTTAATTTCAGACTGTTTATAAACAGGGAAGAAGAAGAAAGCTGATTTTTCAATTTCAAGCCTCGGTGACTAGGGAAATGGTTTTATTAACAGAAATACAGTTAGAAGGAAGAACTAATTTGGGGGAGGTAGTTAAGTTCAGGTTAGGTGTTGCTGGGACATAAAAATGGAAATGTTGATCAAGAGATCAGAACTAAGTGGGGAACTTAGATGCCAAGCTAGAGATTCAGATCTAGGGCTGAACTTTGTAGAGATGAGGCTGTGGGAAGAACATGAAAGGAAGAAAACAAAAGGGGATCCCTGGGTGGCTCAGCGGTTTAGCACCTGCCTTCAGCCCAGGGCATGATCCTGGAGTCCCAGGATCGAGTCCCACATCGGGCTCCCTGCATGGAGCCTGCTTCTCCCTCTGCCTGTGTCTCTGCCTGCCTCTCTGTCTCCTTCTCTCTCTCTCTGTGTCTCTCATGAATAAATAAATAAAATCTTAAAAAAAAAAAAAGGAAAGAAAACAAAAAAAGGTAAAGAAGTTGGACATCTTTAAGTAAAATAATAAAATTTTCCAAGCCGGAAAATTATGGGGCAAGTAGTAAGAAAGATACAGGAGCTGCAGGCTAGCAAGAGTCAGAAGGTGCAAAAAGAGGGAGACACTGGAGTGCTTGGGTAGCTCAACTGGTTAGGCATCTGCCTTTGGCTCAAGTCATGACCTCAGGGTCCTGGGATTGAGTCCCGTATTAGGCTCCCCTTCAGCAGAGAGTCTGTTTGTCTCTCAACCCCCCCCCCACTTGTTTTTTCTCTCTCTCTCTCAAATAAATAAATAAAATCTAAAAAAAGAGAGAGAGAGAGAGAGAGAGAGAGAGAGAGAGAGCAAATGCAGAATTTGCTCCTGAGCTGCAGGTACTGTAGACGGAGTATGGGCCAGGATGCTAATATGCATTCAAATAAAGTTTCAGGAAAGCAATTAGGGCACATAACCTGTTTTTCTGTTTTATTTTTTGGGGGGTTTTTTTTTAAAAAAAGATTTTATTTATTAATTCATAAGAGACACAGAGAGAGAGGCAGAGGCATAGGCAGAGGGAGAGCGTGATGCGGGACTCAATCCCAGACCTGGGGATCATGACCTGAGCCAAAGGCAGATGCTCAACCACTAAGCTACCCAGGTGCTCACAAAATCTGTTAGGAATTTATTTTTTTTATTTATTTATTTTTATTTATTTATGATAGGCACACAGTGAGAGAGAGAGAGAGAGAGAGGCAGAGACACAGGCAGAGGGAGAAACAGGCTCCATGCATCGGGAGCCCGACGTGGGATTCGATCCCGGGTCTCCAGGATCGCGCCCTGGGCCAAAGGCAGGCACCAAACCGCTGCGCCACCCAGGGATCCCCTGTTTGTTAGGAATTTAAAATAACCGACAAGACAGAGATTATAGTAGTTATGAGAAAGAATGGTTTTGGCCTAGACATTACAGCCAGCAAACATTTAGTACTAGACATCAATCTGGGTGGTAGGGATACAAATGAAGACAGGATCTCTGCACACGTGAAGTCCACAGCCCCACAGGGGAGATATATACTGACATCAAGTGTATAGTATATAAAGTATATAGTGATGAGTTGTAAAGTACTGTGAATGGGAAGTTAAATGGATAAGGGATATATGAGAGTAAGTGGTACCTATTAGAATTATTTAATGAATATACGTTTGCCTCTTATAATGCCAGAGAAAGCAGCAAATTAGCTATAGTTAGATAAATGCCTTATACACCATTTCACTTCTACACTACTTGTAAACTGGAAAACCCCTGGGGAGAAGAAACCCCATCACTATTCTATTTTTGTACTTTACCAATGACATTAACAGGAGCATCATAAAATTATAGAACTTAAACACATCCTAGAGACAAATTTTTTAATACTTAACTCTATCAACATGCAGAGTAAGACATGGATTCATTGACTGCATATTAACAATTAGTGTTCATTTACATACTTCAAAATCACAAAGTAGATCCTGGAAGGCAGTTGAATTTGGAATAATGGAGGTCTCATGTCCACTATCAACAGTTCCCACCAAGGAAAACGTTAGATGGAGAATGTGGCTGTTAAGGAGGGAACGTTTCTTCTTAAGCAGCATCGCCAGCAACTAGAAGAAACAGTATCATATGCCCACTGATTAATCATATCATATACGCGCGCACACACACACACACACACAAACTCTATGTAAAGCAATTCCTTGAGACTTCCAAGCTGATTTCTAAATTTTTATTATGACAATATAAAATTAGAGCAAATCTAATAAGCAGGGTCATCCCAACTACTCTATCATTAAAATATCTTCTACATGAACGCTTTCAATCCACCTATATGTAATTTGTTGCCAAAACATGTACATACAACTTTTTTACTCTTTTTCTCCATTTTATTACATTTCACTACAAGGATTTTTCTTTTGCAACATAGACTTCATAATTTCAAATTTAAAAGGTTGAATGGTAATCTCTGGAATGGATATAGAATTATTAGTCATCCTCATAATGTTGGAACATTTAGAGGGCTCGTGTATTTTCATGAAATGTGGTGAGCAATGCCACAATAATCATTTTGAAAGTTTTGCAAAATAGAACACTTACCAAAATAATGTGATTAAATCTACAGAAAACAAACAGTAAACAGTTTATTCACTAGCAATGAACTGCTGGCTATAGTAGAAGAAGGCATTCATACTTCATCTACACTAAAGAGATTAAATTTTACTCCAAATACTTGTTTCTTTTCTGACAAATAACTTTTTGCTTAAACCTAGTAGGTTGTGGATACATGAATACTGGATATTTTTAATCCCACTTGAGTTTTCAGGACTAGCAATGGCACAGGTATTATAGAGTGGTTCTCACATTCCCTAGGTAAGAGAACGGGGGCGGGCGGTCAGTAAAAGATGACTGGATGTGGAGGGAAGAGACGAGGAAAACAAGGAACTCTCTCAATCTATCACCCATTTAGCAGCTAGCGTGGGCTGGCAATATGACCCTGTTTCATTTCACTCCAATTTCCATAGAGAAAAAGAATTCTAAAGTTGCAAATAGATCTGAAATAACTGAATAACTGAAATAACAAAGCCTAATTCAAGAGTTTATTTTTTTTTTAATTCAAGAGTTTAGGAAACAAGATTTGATGAAATAGGATAAAAAGTTTGAGCCAAAATAAACAATTCACATTCTCACTTGAAATATATTACTTTTACTAAAAAACTACTGACCTTTAAAGTACATTTGGATGAAAAAATTCTTCCAGAGTTTGAAAAAATATAAATAATAATGAAAATTATATATATATATTTTTCCCTAAACATGAAGTAACGTGAGAGTGAAGCTTTATGGTTACAAACCTGGTAGCCCTTGATTCTTTCCATTTCTTTGCTGGCTAGTGGGTTACTCTTGACAACACAAACCAGGGCCTTGACTGCTGCATATAGCCCTTCCACATCAGAAGCCATGGCCACCAGGCCCAGGATGGCTGCCGCTCCACCAATGTACTGCAAAGTAGTGGCAACAGGCTTAGGGACAAATGTTCTTACTCCTGATTAAAAGACAGTGAAAAATAATTAAATTCCCTATGTAAACAAGAACTGAATAAATCATCTTAAGAAATATTTAATTAATTTTAAATTATACTCTATCCTAAAATAAAAATTCTAAATAAAAATTCAAGGTCGGATGTGGAATGTAATAAATGCTAATGTCTACACTCAGAGACGAGGTGGGAGTAAAGGAGTGAGTAGAGAAGGGTGGGGATTCGAGAGCAAGCTCAAAGGTTTTGACTGTGTAGCTTTGGACAGCATAAAGGCAAAGTACAGAGGCCCTGAGAATTCACTTCTGAGGTGAGTGAGGAGAATGCCTGACTAGGTACTGCTGGGGAATAAACTTTGGGAGGGTAACAGCCCTTGAACTCTGAACTGGGGAATGGGTTGTGGATGTCATCCTGGCAAAGACCAAGTATTCCCAAGATGAGCCAAGCAAGGCACTTCAGTAGCCATTACTCAAAACTTTCTAGTTATATAGTCTGAGTAACAGTACACCAGTGACAGTGACGCCAGAAGAGCATAAGCATGTGGAAACACAGCACTAGAACTCACTTCATGTCAACTAAAGAAACCTCGCTTCTATGTTCCTAACTTTGCTTTTTTTTTCTAACCTTGCTTTTAAAAGAAAGCACTGTTTGAATGTCATTTGCCTACTAATCAAGACTGAGTTTTCCAAAAATAAAACTAATATGCATTTTATATTTCTATGTGCTTTGCAGTATCCATAATATTTGCATATATTATGGCACCAAATTTTGAAAACTACTTTCTGAAGTAATTAGGGCCAGTATTACTAGTTTATAGATAAGAAAGTTGAAGTCCAAAAAGCTCAAATGTCTGGTATAATGTCACACAGTTATAGAATAGGAGCAGGAACCTCAATCTCTTGAACTCTTCACTCACTGATTTTTTTTACTATACCATGTGCTGTTATATTTTTGCAAAGGACATAGAGCAGAGCTCAGTAAATACTTGCTGAATTGAATAAAGAAAAAATAACATGTGCATTAGCATAAAGAAAACTGTTTTATAATGCAATGTGGTTATGAAGAAAACCAAAGTTAGGATATGTACACATCACTGAGACAATAAAAGCTGCCAAGGACTGATAAATACGTAGGATTCTGACCAACAGACCACTAACTTTTTATTAATCTAAAAAAGAACCAATATTAACGTACTCTAGATATATAATGGCTGGTTCTGAATTTTGGATGACATGACTGGATTATGTCTCAGGATTCTATCTAACCAAAAAAATCAACTCTTTTTAAGCACACATCAAGTACGAGGCTCTGTAGAATGTCCACCAGCTTTAACTTCTACTATAGTTGGAGTCACTGTTTATACTCCAGAGGTCTTATTTCTAGCTCATTTCCAAATAACAGATGCACTCACGGGTGCCACCACTGCTGCACCAAACCATGCAATAATCACCAATATTTCTAAATCTTTACATCTCTATCCCTAAATGTAGTGTGAATTTTACCTTGAAATTACACAGAAATATGTAGTCAGCACTCATTAGTGCTGACAAAATAGGGAAAAAGTTAATGGGATTTTTAAAAAGGTTATGATTTTTAAAGTTGACTGGAGTTTGAGATTGTTATTAATTTCTAAATATTGTAAGAACACTATAAAATATGAATGCAGTGAATGCAGATTTGAAGGCCAATAAAGGAGTCTGAAACAGTAAGGCAATCTGACTCACCCAAGTATCCAATCAGAGTAGCTCCAACTGTCCGTGCAGGTCCATTAAGGTGTCCTGCTGAGTTGTGTATCAATTTCACAGGAGTGGCATTCTCATGGGAAGAAATGCCTAACTGAAGAATAGGAAAGGGGAGAAAAATGTAACTATAGAAGAACAGTCTGAACATTTTGATTGGAAAAAAAAAAAAAACCAAACAAACGAACACACGACCATGATTTGTAACATCATTTCTTTCTCTTATCAGAATATTAAAAACATGGGCATTCATTTTTTTTTTTAAGTGTGCAAGCTCTTCCTATGGATAGAAAGTCACAGATAGTAAGTTAAGTACAATCTACTGAGATAAAGATGGTGAGGGGTTCATTGGAAATAGCTTCAGAGATCTTTCCAGACGAAATTCAGTCATGGATTTAAAGTTCTTAACACTAGCTGTCTCACGGTATTTCTGATCAGTGAACATAATATTAACTTTACTTCATATCCAAGTAAATGTCACATATATTATTCAAGTGTTTATAGATAAAACATGCCTACAAAAGAGAAATGATAAGTTTTGCATATGTAACACAAATATACACATAATGGGCTTTCAAAGCAAACACAATCCTAAAACTTTAATTCTATTGTTCCTTGTAGAACTAAATTTATCTATAGTTCATGTTCCTTGAAGGATGGTCCATGTACTTACAGACATATGCCTGCACAAGAGTTGTCAATACTTACTGTTCCCAAATCCTTTCCTCCCATTCTCTCGATTTCCTCCCTTGGGCTGTGCCTCCTCTAATCAGCCAGACAGCTTGCCAAGTTCACCTAAGACTTCCACCTTGTTAGACCCACTGCTGGTCAGTCCTTAGTCCTAGTCTTTTCTGGACCAGAGACATTTGCCACTGTGAATTACTGATTTCTATCACATCAAACTCTCCTCATTTTTCTCCTTTTCTTGCTGGCCGCTACTCCTCACTGTTTTTTGCTGGTTCTTCATCTCCATAGCTCCCCAGTACTAGATGTCCAGGTCTCAGTCTGGAACCTTTCTCTTCTCTAGCCACATCTATACTTAGATAAAAGCATCTAGCCTCCCGGCTTTAGATATCACTTCTGAACATCCATGGTTCAAACCTCTACCTCAAAGTCCAGATTCACATTTCCAATGGCTTTGAGATCTCCAATATACTTCTCAAATTTCTCTAAAACATAGTTCTGAGTATTCTTCCCCAAAGTACTCTTCCAGAAGTTTTCTCCAAATCAGAAAAAGCAACCCTGTTTTCCTCAATGTCAGAGCAAAAAAACCTTGGAGTTATCCTTGATTTCTTTCTTTTCTTCATAATTCACACCCAATTTCCAAAAACTGTTGGCCTCATCTTTAAAATATACCTCAAATCTGATCATTTCTCATCATGGCCACTACTATCCTCCCAGGTGTCACCACCATTATAGTCATATGAATTATTATAAAACTAATCTCCTTGTTTCTACCTTTGTCTGTTGTCCCCCTTAAGTCTATTCAAGGAAGGTCAGAGCCATCCTGACTAACATTTCATTCATTAGGCCTGGAACCCTATAATGCTTTCCATCTCACTTGGCTCAAGCGAATGTCTCTACCACTGCCTATAAATCCAATACAGTCTAGTACCTATTACCTATCTGAGTTCTTCTTCTACTACCCAGGTCTTCTCTCATTTGCTCCAGCCTCGCCACCTCTACAGCATGCATGGACCTTCCTCAGGGCCTCAGCACTTATACCACTGGGACAATATCACCCATGCTGTGACTATATCCCATTCTGCATGTTCTCATGGCTTGCTGCCTCTCCTATATCAAGTCTTCTCCAATTTCACCTTTAGAATGAGGCCTCCTACAACCATTCTATTTAGCACTATAAGTTGATCACTTTCTCCTTCCTTGCTTTATTCTCTGCACTCTTCACCTCCTAATATAACCTAAGATTAGGTCATTTCTTTAGTTATTATCATCTGTCTCTTCCACTACAGTGTAAGAAACATAAAGGCAGGAATTTTCTCTATATCCACTTCTGTATCCTAAACAAAGCGGTACTTGGCACATAGGAGGTGATCCAGAAAAAAGTTAAGTGATACCCTTAAAAATAGCAATTGTTTTCTTTCGTTTTCTGTAATTCAATTTCTTAATTGCCAATAATAATATTTTAAAAAGAATATAAATCATGCACAGAGAAGGAAATTCTCACTTTTCCAAATTAAGCTAATTATCTAACTATGTTTTGGCTTAAATCCAAATCCAATAAAACAAATATAAACAATACACGAAAGGCACTATTTTCAATAACTATTCAAACTTGGGTGGACCCATAATGATGTTCTGAAACACTTTCCTGGGAAAACCAGCCACAGCTTACTGTGAAATCATTCTGCTTACCTGCTTAGCGATGGCTTTGCTGTCCAACTTGTTGTACACTTTCCGGATTCTTGCCACCGTTAGGGAAGACACAGAGAGTGCATATAGGCCAAATGACACCTTTTCTTCTGGTACTAATGACACAGGAGATGGGACTACACCTTCAGACTTTGCATCTTTACCTTCAAATGAAGAATAATCCTTTTCAAAATTGTCAGTATTTCTCCTTTTCTTACACAAATGTTTTATTCTTACTATCATTTTTAAATGGGTGGACTTGAAAAATCGTTTGAAGTGGAACATTAGGGTTAAATTTAAAAACTGTAAATTTTCAGCTCTTCATTTATTTCTTTTTACAAAATAAGAGAAAACCACCTAGTAATGGACCTTCACATTCTAAGTTTTAATCTTAAAGTGTGTTTTACAAGTAGCATAATATAAAGGAAAAGAGTTTTAAGTATTATCAAAGAAATCATACCTCTCCCCCTTTAACTTCAAAGGAGAAAGAAAATGAACATGAGTGGAATGCCTATAAGTTTTGTTGCAGTAGGTCTCTTCCCCAACGAGAGCCCCCATATGTGCTTCTCTATATTCTTCTAAGCTAAGTAACATAGCAGAACAGTTAAGAATATAAGTCTTGGAGCTAGATGGCTTAAGTTTGAATTTTCGCTTTATCACCTAAAAGATATGTGACTTACACATTTCTGTGCCTCAGTTTCCCCATCTGTAAAATGAGGATTATAAAAACAGTATGTAAGTACCAATGTTTGAAAAGATGAACAAGGGGCACCTGGGTGGCTCAGTGGTTGAGCATCTGTCTTTGGCTCAGGTCGTGATTCCTGGGTCCTGGGATTGAGTCCTCCATCAGGCTCCCTACTGGGAGCCTGCCTCTCCCTCTGCCTATGTCTCTGCCTCTCTCTCTTTCTCTCTCTGTGTTTCTCATAAATAAAAAAATAAAATCTTAAAAAAAAAAAAAAGATGAACAAATACGTGTGAAGAACTCAGAACAGTTCTGTCCTTCACGTGTATTAACTTATTGCAGAGGCTGAGTGCTCAGTCTTAGCTCTTATTAGATCTCTCTAAATCAAGAATATGAGTGAAAGAGGGGTGCTATGGTGGCTCAGTTGGTTGAGCATCTACCTTCAGCTCACGTCATGATCTCAGGTCGGATCAGCCCCACATTGCACTTCCTGTTCAGTGGGAAGTCTGCTTCTCCCTCAGTCCCCCTATACAGTCATGCTGTGTGTGCTCTCTTTCTCAAATAAATAAAGTCTTAAAAAAAAAAAAAAAACAAAAAGAACACAAGAGAAAGACAAATAACTTAGCCACAGGATTATCATCATTTATAATAAACTCGTCCTAATTCTTCTGAGAACATCACTTGGAAAAAGTACTGCTACATCAGTTCCTTTGACTCTAAATTTCTTTTGGAAGAAAGGATAAGAAGAAGTAGACTGTAGGAGTAAAGGGATAAGGAAATCTGATGTTAACTGGTCTAACCTGAAAAATATTTATGAGTGTGTATTTTTTGGAAACATCCTTCCTTTCTTTAACCAGAGTAGATAACACTTTAAAATGCTTATATATGGGGCACCTGGGTGAGTCAGTCAGTTAAGCATTTGCCTGATTGGCTCCAGTCATGATCTCAGGTCCTGGGATGGAGCCCCACGTGAGGCTCTTTGTTCAGCAGGGACTCTGCTTCTCCTCTCTCTGCCCTCCACTTGTGCTCTCTCTTGCTATCTCTCCCTCTCTCTTACAATTAAAATCTTTAAAACTAAAATAAAATGCTTATTTAGGAAAAATTATAGAAAGAGAAAAAGGTTATAGTTTGACTCTTAGAGAGCAAACATATCTTGGAGCCAATAAGAGAAACTAGAAAGTTAGTGATCAGGCATGAAAACAAAAATCAGGAAAGTATAGCACAATCAGTGGAGGAGAGCATCTGGAAGAAGAGTGAATCATCATCAATAATATCACATTGAAGAAAAGTGAAGGAGAGGTCTCTTTTATAAGAGAACAATGTATAACCCTATCCACACCCTATATACAAGCCTGTATATACACGTGTATATGCACTTATTCATGTACCTACATGGCAGCTTCACACATTAAGCTTCACACATTAAGTTACTCACATGGCATACATACGGCCTGAAAGCTTCCAACATAATTTGGTCCTAGTTCATAAATGGTAGTAACATTTGAAGGAGGTAAAACTTCTTCCAGAAAATGAGTGGGTCCAAGACGCCAAACCAATGAAGCAATTTGGCGTTGGGCAGGTGGAGTGCCAACATATGCATAGACTGTGCTGACCACAGGTGGGTTAGCAGAACCTGAACCTCCAGGAGTACTGTGAACATAATGCAGCTGTAGAAAAAAAAAAAAAATGAAAGCAAATGTAAGAGATACAAACCAAAATCTCCCACTTTCACCAGGAAAATAATCACTTTCTGCATATAGTTTCATTATTCCAAGGTCATGTAACTTTATGCACAAAATAGTTGGGTTGAGAAATACAAGGGCAGACCAAGATTCTGGAACCTGATTTGGAAGATGGAAATTTGCTATTATCCAACTCTCTGATAAACTATCTAAAAAGGGAAACAATCAAATAGAGGGATACTATTACTGTATGGGGATTGGTTTGCATATCAAATTAACATTGCTTCTATGAAATTTTTGGGTTGAAATAAAAACAGAGCTTTCCAACTATGGAATTCAAGTAGTCTTGAAATTATGTCACCTTCAATCTGAGTGTGTCAATAAATTATTCATGAGAAGTGTTTTAAATAATGGGTAAAGTGCTACAAAAGTTCTAAAATTTAACAGTCTGTTATGTAATTAATACAAACATAATCTCAATGTAAAATATATTCTCAGATTTGAAATTTCACTAGTGTTTACTGACAAGGTGCAAAATTATCATTCAATTCATTTGTAGTAACTATATAATTAGAACATAAGAGAAAATAAAGTCAAGTGGTTTCTTATGGTATAGGCAGCTTCTATCACTCGATAGTACGAAGGATATTTTACAGTAACACGTTCTCGACTTCAGATTACATCTATCACTCCATATATTACAGAAAAGTTCTGGTGATGTTAACAGTTAAGTATGAAGACCACCACTCAGCCTAAAGTTGGTTTCACGGGACTGCTGACTCCTCACAGGCACAGTGATAACGACGATGTAAATATATTGATAATAAATCTACCTCTCAATTCTAGAAGCTGAGGATATTTTTATTTTAAATAACATTAAAAATAACAAAGGAGCAACCTATTAGAGAATCCACAAGCCCATTCCAAATGCAATCATGTGTACAGAAGAAACAATACAATTCCCACAGAGTGGATTTTAGGGTTTATCTTATTGAAATACAAATGTCACAATAAAATATCATTAATGAAGAAAATACATTCAAGGAAGCTAACGATCTCAATGCTTTTTAAACTTTAATTCACAAACAAGGATAAACTTTGCTTCTTTCAACAGATAATTGCTATAAAAATGGATACTATATTTTAGATACCTATAGCATTTTAACAGCTTGCTAGCTGAGTTCTGTCAGAAGTAACTAGCAGCATTCATCCTGATACAAAAAAGGAACTTCTGATTCTTTACTGTTTCAATTCTCTTATCTCTCTTCTGAATATCATAGTATAGTATACCTATATCTAGAGTAATATTATACACTCATTCACCCAGCGAACAGTATTGCAATACCTAACTACTATTATCAGGGCTATTAAATGGATGATCTGAAAACAAAGATGAATAAAAAAGTTCCAGCTCCAAAGGAATATAGTCTACTGGAATGCATAACATGACAGAGTGACAAAACTGCTCATAGGTTATTTAGGCATCCTTCACCTGGTTTTTCTTTCATGAAAAATCACTTAGCAAACTGGCTCAAGTGCTAACATATTTACAATCTTTTTTAGTACTCAGTAACCTCTTCTTTCTCTTCTTCTCTAAGTAAGTGATATGAATCAGCCAGCCACATGACTTTTAAACACATTGTTCAAATGGGTAATAAAGGTCACTCTGAAATTAAAACAGTAATTTCAGATATACCCCTGCAAACACGTACACACAAACACATCTACCCCTAAACTATCTCGTAAGGCAGATTAAGACTTACAAGCACAAGTGTGCTTACCTTCACAGTGTTAACAAGCTGTCCATCAATATAGAGGGCTGCAGTACTGTTTTTCAGCATGCCTTTGCTCATCACCAAAACTAAATGATGCCACTGACCCTCAACTATAAGTTCTCCACATCGAAAGCGGGCACAGCACGGGAGAATCTCATAAAAAGAAGATTCTTCACTAAAATCATCAACTAAAATAAAGAGGAAAAAGAAAAAACTCAACATCTTCATTCTAACAATTATTCATACCTAGATCTTGACTTTGTTAAAATAATATAATACTGGTATAGACAAAAATACCCTCTTTACTCAACAATGTTACCTGTAGCAACAAGTAAAACCTGGAATGTATTTTTGCTTTCTTCTGCTCAAGATACAGTTATTATCAAATAAAGTTATAAGAGTTGATGAAATAAAAAATAGACAATAAAATAAAGTTATAAGAGATGAGAAAAAGAGACTAATTGATTTTTATCTGTCATGGTCTGCTTAAAAAGGTCTTTTTAAATTCTTATTTGCCATGTATTTCATTACAGCACTGGTTGGAAAACTAAAAATTTTAATCTTGCCATATTCTCTGCTCAAAGACACAATGAGCCAACTATCTGCTCTCAGGTTGTAGTTACACTGCCCTGACCCCTGCCCTATGATAGCCGGTAGTAAGGAGGTAATTTATGGAGTGGAAAGGTTTATTATATTAGTTTCATGTGTACAATATAGTGATTCAGTAATTCTGTACATTACTTGGTGCTCATCATGATAAGTGTACTGTTAATCCCTATCACCTATTTTACCCTGCCTTTCAAACCCTCCTTCTCTGGGACCATCAGTTTGTTCTCTATAGTTAAGAGTCTGTTTCTTGGTTTATCTCTCATTTTTCCCCTCTGCTTCCTTTGTTTCTTAAATTCCACATGCATGAAATCATATGGCATATGTCTTTCTCTAACTTATTTTACTTAGCATAACACCCTCTAGCTCCAACCATGTTGTTGCAAGTGGCAAGATTTCATTCTTTTCTATGGCTGAGCAATATTCCATTGTATATACACCACCTCTTCTTTACCCATTCATCTCTCTTTTTTTTTTTTAATTTTTATTTATTTATGATAGTCAGAGAGAGAGAGAGAGAGAGAGAGGCAGAGACGCAGGCAGAGGGGGAAGCAGGCTCCATGTACCGGGAGCCCGACGTGGGATTCAATCCCGGGTCTCCAGGATCACGCCCTGGGCCAAAGTCAGGCGCCAAACCGCTGCGCCACCCAGGGACCCCTACCCATTCATCTCTTTTTTTTTAAAAAAATATTTTTTTTTACTTTTTTTAATTATTTATTTTATGATAGTCATACAGAGAGAGAGAGAGAGGCAGAGACAAGGCAGAGACACAGGCAGAGGGAGAAGCAGGCTCCATGCACCGGGAGCCCGACATGGGACTCGATCCCGGGTCTCCAGGATCGCGCCCTGGGCCAAAGGCAGGCGCCAAACCGCTGCGCCACCCAGGGATCCCCCATTCATCTCTTAATGTACACTTGGGTTGCTTCCATATCCTGCCTATTGTAAGTAATGCTGCTATAAACATAGGGGTGCAGAGATTTTTTTGGGTTAATATTTTTGTTTTGTTTTTCATAAATACCCAATAGTGGAATTACTGGATCATATGGAAGTTTCTGAGGAAACTTCATACTATTTTCCATAATGGCTACATGGAAAGGTATTTTTTGATTCAAGTTTCCTGCTTCAACAGACAACTCTGATTAATTTCCTAACACTCTGCAAACATTTCGTGGCTCCCATCTATTTTCTCTCTGCTACCCAGTATATTGCCTGATCATGGTAGGAAATAATGGGTCAATATTAATTCAATCTTAGTGTTAAGCTAATTAAAAATTAATTTAATTTTCCTAAACATCCAAGGGGTGGGACAACCCTGTGGTGAGCCTGTTTCTCCGTCTTCTTATGCCTCTGTCTCTCTCATGAATAAATAAAAATCTTTTTAAAAAATTCATTCCTCCACCTACCCCCCCAAAAAAAAAATTTCAAAAAGAACTAGTCTGTAACAATGTAACTTTAAGCAGACCCACCATTTTTCAGGATAAGCACACACAAGTAAATACACTAAAAGTTAAAAGTGTAATTTATATGAAGAAAGAATTATAAATAAAATAAAAAAATACGATAGAGAACCACAAGCCCATTCCAAATGCAATCATGTGTACATGATAAAATACTAACTTTAATTTTTGGAATCCTAAAATATCAGTGTATACTGAAATGTCAAGATTATATTTTAAAAATGACAATACAGAATATACACCCATTCATGAGTTAAGAAAGGCACAATCTTATCAATTGGTGACCTAATATAGGAACAGAATTGAAGAAACCAGGGGAAAAGCAGAGTCAAACAGTTTTGAAAAGTCTAGTGTATGGACCAAAGGATGTGAAAGAAAAGATAACAAGTATGCTCAAAACCAGGAACTCTTCTCTTTTTCTTTCCTGTTATTAGACTGAATCTTACCAGAATTGTAGATTTCACTTAAAAATTTTTCTGAATTTCATATTCTGACTCAGGCTAAGACTAAGCCATATCCAGCATATCCAGCATGTCAGGATATCTTGGTGAGCCAACTGGTTTCAGACAACTCTTAATTACCTACACATCTTAATGGGCTACAGCTGTTCAGAGGATGGATTCTTGTAGTAACATCATCTATAACTAATGTTATCTGTTACTTTAATTTCTAGTGATATATAGATGATGGTAGTCTTGTAAATTAAATTTTGAGAAAATGATGCAAAGTTAGAAAACATTTCCCTAGTTTACTGAAATATCACTAGTTCCATTCGTTAACTTTTCTACTAACCTCTATCCCTTTTCTAAATTCTCCATTATTATTCACTTTGCTCATTATTTCCCTTTCAAGCCATCCATATTTATTTTCCTTTTCTTCTCATTCATTCATTCATTCATTCATTCATTCATTCATTCATACTTCTACAAAACATTTTAAGTGTTTGGGTGGCAGGGCTTCTCAGATTACCAAAGTAATAAATCACATAGCATGTGCAATCATCTAGTTCTATTTTTGTCTAGACAAAGACAAAAATAAAGAATTAAAATCTTGGAAGTCCAGATCAGTGACAAAAAAACCAAACCGAGTAATATCTATGATGGTGGACATAAGAGGAAGGGAAGAATTACGAAGAAAGCAAAATTCAGTGAGACTTAATGAAAGGGGTGGTAACTTGAGGTTTATAGCTAGGCTAACTGGTGGAGGAGGTGTCATTTACCAAGATAGGAAAATAGAGATGCAGGCTTTATAAAGTATTATATTTTGAGTTGTTTACAGAATGACTATTCATATGAAGATGTCTACTTTGCAGTTAAAATATGAAGAGAAAGCATGAGACACAGATAAATAAAAAAATTTTTAATTTCAGAATCCCTGGGATTAAAAAGACCTAAAGCTAACAAAGATAAGATTTTTTTTTCTTATGAAGAGAAGTTTGAATACAAAGACTAAAGATGAAATCTGGGAGAATATTAATTTTAAGGGGAAGATGGAAAAGAAAGAAGGAAGTTGTAAAAGAGAGGTCAGAGATTTGGTAAAAGAAAATGAAAGAATGCAAATAGGTCTGATTATGAGGAAAACATCACCAGGATTAAATAGAGTGTCCTAATAAGAATTTTAAAGCAGTTATACTATATTGATGCATACTCTGTGATAGTTGTAAAGAATACTAGGAAAAGAGGCCTTACAATCTAATTGAGCTAACATTCAAATTAATATTCAAATACCAATCACATGTGAAGCAATACATGGCATTATTTGGTTAAAGATAAATTTAGAAAACGATAAAAAAGGTGTATTTATATTACAAATACTTATATTCAGAGCAAAGGACATTCAGTAAACTGAGACTTATATTTTATACTATTCACATCATTTAGGAAGATCTCCATGAATGCCTTGAATAAGTTCTACTGATAGTAATTTAACATTCTGGCATGTTGGAAAGAATTAGAAAATTAGATTATTAAATGCTATGCATTAAGCCTTGAAGGTAAGTGATGGATAAAGTAATTAAAATGCTATTGTGTCTAGCACAGAGTAGCACATATGGTAGGCAGGTGCTCAATGAATATTCATTAACTAAGCAGAATTCATAGCCAATGAAAATCCTTACTAAAATACATCAAACAAGCAATCTGCTTTCCTAGCAAAAGCTGTGATTTCTTGGCAAGTAGAGAGGAATCCTTATTTTAAGAACTCTATCCATTGTTTTCTATCTAAGTCTCTTTTGAAAGTGCCTTAAAATTCACTGGTAAACAATATTCAACATTTCATATAACTTATTCTTTTTTTTTTTTTTTTAAAGATTTTATTTATTTATTCATGAGAGACACAGAGCATGAGAGAGAGAGGCAGAGACACAGGCAGAGGGAGAAGCAGGCTCCATGCACCGGGAGCCCGACGTGGGACTCGATCCCAGGTCTCCAGGATCGTGCCCTGGGCCAAAGGCAGGCGCCAAACCACTGCGCCACCCAGGGATCCCCATATAACTTATTCTATCCTATGATAATTTAAATTGGAAAAAAATTAGCAGCTGGATCTTAAAGATGAATATTATTATTTTTTTTTATAAATTAATTTTTATTGGTGTTCAATTTACCAACATACAGAATAACAAAGATGAATATTATAATAAAGTTTAATACTTTCAATTACCACGAGAAGCAAAAAGAAACTGATACGAACCATAGTTTTGGAGTAGTTCCTCTTTGGTGGAAACAATCAGAGATCGGTCTTTTGCTGACAGAACGATGGCAAGGCACACATAATGCTGCTCAGAAGAATTTGCTCGGCGCACAACAGTAAGAAGTCTGACAGGGTGGTTATTTGGAGGAGAACTAAAATGTTCAATACAGAACCAGCTAGAGTAGCTTAAGCCAGATGGAGGAGGGAAGAATCTTTCACCTAAAAATAGAAAAGTAACAATGAAAGAGTTTGTGTTGATTCATATTTACATTTTATAAAGAAGGCAATAAACTCTAAATAAAATATAACCGACTAAAAAAAGGAATCTCATGAGCAAAGAAAGTTAATATTTACCAGAACCAATGCCACTGACCACAGCCCCATCGGTAAGACCCGTTGTGACGGCATTGTTTGTAGGAGCATTGTGAGGGGCCAAACTAGGCAGGAACAAGCAGCTATTAGAGAAAAGACAATGTACATATGAGAGATCAACCGTTTTCTTCTCTTACCACTAAACACTTACCATACTGAAATAAACTGCCTTCATCTAAGGGCAACTGGAACAAAGAGAACATGAAACAAACCTGGCTGCCTAACAAGGTCCCTCCTTTCTTGTAATTATGAAAGAGTGCTGAAAGATATATTTTAAAAATCTCCAGTGGCATCATTTTTATTTTTAAAAAATTTTAAATTCAGAGTACAGGTTGCATTATGGAAAAATGCACCAATGTATAACCCTGTTCAAGACACTGGAACACTTTCATCACAGAAAAAGGTCCCTGATGCCCCTTTCCAGTGTGTTGTTTTCCTCTGTGCCGATTAGTTCTGACTATTCTGTAATATGTTTTAATCCATCATTTAATAATAACCCATGACAATGTTCTTAAAATACAATTTATAGTTTTAGACTGATGTATAAGAATCCCACAAAAAACTAATATAGACCTAGATCTACAGTATTAGCATTTGTGTCTGTTTTGAGGCATAGGATTTTATAAATTCTTCGAGGTTTTCTATAGATTCTTTATTGTTGCTTCTGCTACAATAGCATTTTCTGCCACTTGAAATTATTTACTCATTTGATGTGCTAGTCATTGCATATTTATAATGTATAAGGTTCTAAGCTAGGTAATTGGGGAAGAAAGGAGGATGAGTAAACCCAAACACTCTTTAATTTTAATTTGCATATTACCTATAAATCTACTGTACTAACTCAAAGGTGGCAAGCATTTTCTGGAAGGGCCAAACCATAAATACTTTATGCTTTGCGGATCAGAGTCTCTGTCTTGACTACTCAACTTTGCCATCCTAGCACAAAAGCAGCCATAGACAATACATACACAATTGAGTGTGGCTGTGTTAAAATACAACTTTAGTTGCCAAAAAATAAAATTTACAAAAAAAAAAAAATGTGGACCATGGGTCTTAGATTACAGAGTCCTATAACATATCAACTTACCTAATAAATAATTTAAAATTAAATACTAAAAACCTTAAAATAATATGTTCGAAGAACTCAATCATTTGAGAATACATAGTATATAGTATATTTTAACTAAGTATATTTAAAACCAAAGATCTATTTGTCAAAGGCAAGTAGGAGGCATAAAATAGTATAATAAGGCTTGGCTACCTTATAAATTCCTTACCCAAACCCTTCAAGGGATGTGTCAAATTCAACAAAAGCTGGAGTAACTGATGATCCATGAAGTCTGATGTCATGTGGGGTTGTCATGGAGACCAGACACTTCACCCTAGTTAGAGGTACAGTACTTCCTTCTGCAGATTTTACCAGGCTCTTGCTTATCCGATAATGGTTATCTTCATGTAAGCTGAAAACATTATCAGAACCCAGACCTTCCATAGATGTGATCATACTACCTGTAAGTCAAAGGAAATCTCTTGGGAAAAATATCATGGAGATTTCTAAAATAATGACTTTACAAAGTGGACTTATTTTTAAATACTTCAATTTCAATATATAATAATTTTATCTTTAAACACCAAAGCTATCATCCAGTTTTAATGTACTTTATGTTCATTTTTCAACTTAAATAACATGTGTTTCCTTTTTTACTTATTACTAAAGTCATAAACACATTGCATAAATGTTGGAAACTACACAGTACAAATAAGAATCACCAGTAACCACTATCCAGGCCACTGTTACAATGTAATTTAATTATAAATTACAGATAATGATGTTTCTAAAAGCCAGATTATATTTTTTTCACAAAACTATTTATCTCCGAGAAGAAAGCAAAATAGTCTAGAAGATTACAATTGAAAAAAATAGGCTGTCTTTATCATAAAAATAATCAGATACAAAGCAAAATCCTGCTTCTCTCTCATTTTCTCCCTACTTTTAACTCTTCCCTTACAATTATTAAAATTAAATATGTAATCACAAAAGTATGTGAATTAAAAAATTCCTATATGCACGTAAATGGTAATAATTTCAAGAATAAAAAGACAAATTTTAAACAAACTGGTTGTTTTTCAGGAATACATTACCAATGTAAAGAATGGAGAAGATATTCCTTCTCAAGGTAAACTCCATAAATGTAACTGGTTTCCCTCTTAAATGTACTAATAAGCATTCAGGCAACCATAAAAAATCTCAATATTCTCTTAGAGAAAGGAACTGTTTTGTTTCTGCTCTTTGCAAAGGAAATCAGAATCCAATTCTAAAGAATTGAGTTAAGTACTAAAACAATAACAAAAAATATATATATATATATATATATTGACAGATATGGAAAACTGCAATAATTTGTTTTCCAGTATACCGTGCTAAAACTCTAAAGATCTTAGTTTCCAAAACACAGTATTCACTAATCACTGATGATAATTCACAGGAGAAAAAATTTAGACTGAAATAACAGTGGTAGGTTGCTTAACCTTCTGGATTCTCACCTGAAAGAACAAGGGGATGAATGAAATGATCACTACAACCTTTCAGGGAAGTTGTTCTACTTTTCTAAGTTTAATTCTTTCTTGCTTTGCTAGTAATGGTTACTTCAATCCACCTAAACAAATGCCTATCACTATGGTTCACAATTCTACACAACAAATGGTAAAGAACAGAACCCCAACAAAACTACAGAATTGGCACTGGGAGAAGTTCAGCGCAATGCAGCTCTCTACTGAGGACATGCTTTTCCGTGGCTTTGATGGACTCTGTTGCCTCTTAGTGGTCCCTGCCAGACTGGGAGGCAGTGCCTGTGCTCTGCCAGTTGCCAGGCATCATGCCAGCAGCTTGATGCAAAAACTTCTCCTTTTCGGGGTTCCTCTCAGCAACCTACCGCACACCTCTGTACAAAAGTGCCCTCCATGACTACTGGCAGATCATCCTCGGTCTTCTCTGGCCTGGTTGTTGCCAGTATACTGGGAGACATCGAGGCCCACAGGTATAACCCATCTAACACCTCACTTCTAGCTCTAGGACCATCTTTCACTCCAGAGCCATAATTTGGTCATGGTCCTTTCTGTCACGTGTTTCACTGCTCCAATTTTTATTGCATTATTTGTGCTCCCTTCTCCCTGCCCTCTCAACCCTCTAGTTCTCTCATTCGTTTTCTTTTTTTCTTTTTTTTTTTAGTTTTTTTTTTTTTTTTTTTTTTTTATTTATGATAGTCACAGAGAGAGAGAGAGGCAGAGACACAGGCAGAGGGAGAAGCAGGCTCCATGCACTGGGAGCCCGATGTGGGATTCGATCCCAGGTCTCCAGGATCGCGCCCTGGGCCAAAGGCAGGCGCCAAACCGCTGCGCCACGCAGGTATCCCTCTCATTCATTTTCTCACACTACATTTGCTTTCTGGCCTAGATGCTATTCTCCAGGCCAGTGACCTATCCCTTTTCTCACGGCCTAGCAGCAGCTGCTTGGTTTCACTTCTCTCGCTAGCCAGCCTTGGTGTAGCTCTTCAACTACTTTTATCAGTATTTTTAAATTCTGGTCCTCTGTGTCCTCCTGTAGCCGCTGTCCTGCAAACCCATGGCCTGCTAACAATCCAATGAACCACTCTCAGTTCACGTTGCAAGGGCTACTTGAGAAAGGCAAAGAAATTATGTAGCCTCCGAGCAAGAGGTATTGCCCTTTCCGAGCCAAGTGCTCCTGTGCACATAGTAATTCTCATCTCCTCTGGATCCTGCTTACATCAGTGACTCCTTTCTCACCCCAGTTGGCCCCCTCTTCAGCCAACCAAATTTTATGTTTCCTCATTTTTTTTGTTTCCTCATTTAAATAACGACAATCCCTTTTCCTTTCTTCTCCTTCACAGTGAAACTTCTTGAAATCATATTCATCCCCTACATGATTCTCATATACACAATAACCAAAAAAGGGAACTTCAAAGGTTAACTTACTTCTCATCTCTGGCTCATAACTCAGTGAACTTGGTTTGTGGACCCTATATTGTTTTAGCAGTTTTTTGTCCCAGGCACCACAATTTAATGGACTTGCCAAACGCAAAAACTCCCTAAAGAGGAGACAAAGCAGTTATTCCTTGATTGAGAGCATTACAGAATTCATAAACAAAACACAAAAAATGGGGTTTCATGAATTGCAACAGACTACTTAAAAATAAAAAGCATTCAAAAAGTTATTATAAAATGATATACAATGTTAATTTTATATTTGAATTACCTAGCACTGAAAATAGCACAGAATATTGTGAAGGGCTAAAAAATGAAATTCAAGGAGCATGTTCCCTTGAAATGTGATATACAAAAATGTAATAAACTGGAGTTACACAAGTAGGAGTCCTTCATATCCAGTCATTTATGGCATCAGGTAAAAGGAAAAAAAATAAAAGAATATTTCTCTGAATTTTCAACTCCCTATAGCAGAAAAAAAAAATTTTTTTAAGTTAGGTATCCTTTGACAGTTTTTCAGGTAAAGTACAATTTATGAGTTTATAACCTTATAGTATATGGCTTATCAACAACTCAGCTATCTGTACCATCATGAGCTCTTTTGTTCTGAAAATTCATTCACAGTGAAAACTGAGCACGCACAAATGGTTGATCTGCATTGCTTAGTGTTTCCTGACTAGGCCGTATAAGTTATTCAATAAAATACTAGTATCAAGTACAAGATAGTCCCTCTGTCTCATTCATTCTCTCTACTTTTAAGGCAGCTGATTAACAAAAACGATCAGGAGAAAATCTCCATGACATTTCCAATATTTTAGGTTCCTGAATATGTCCATAAGATGATAGACAAAGTGAGGAGGGATGGTCTCATTCATCTTGGTACTGTCAAGGCCTAGTACACACTGATACAATACTGTTTAATGTTTGTCACATGGTTTATTCTTAATACATCATTATTTGGAGCCAGTTAAAAAATATAAATTGTAACCATTTTAAGAAAATTACTAAAAGCTATATTAAAAAGGAGTACTTCAGCAGAAAAAAAATTATCTTACAAAGAGAGCTTCTCATATATGATAGTGAGGATATGTAAGTATATTTTTGTAATGGACAAGTTGACCTACACATTAAATCTATCTATATATATATATGGGCAGCCCTGGTGGCTCAACAGTTTAGCGCCACCTTCGGCCCAGGGTGTGATCCTGGAGACCTGGGATCGAGTCCCAAGTCAGGCTCCCTGCATGGAGCCTGCTTCTCCCTCTGCTGTCTCTGCCTCTCTCTCTCTCTCTCTGTCTCTCATGAATAAATAAATAAAATCTTTTTTTAAAAATCTATACATATATTTATTTTTTTGAGAGGGAAAGAGGGGGGAGTGGAGAAAGAGAGAATCTTAAGTAATCTTAAGTAAGCTCCACACCCAGCATGGAGCGTAATGCAGGGCTTGATCTCACAACCCTGAGATCATGACCAGAGTCAAAACCAGGAGTTGGATACTTAAGTGACTGAGCCACCCAAATGTCCGTCCCTTAAGGAAAATACTTTTTTAAATAGTTTCACCCCAGGAGCACTTGGATTGGCTCAATTGGTTAAGTGGCCGACTTATGGTTTCAGCTCAGGTCACGATTTCAGAGTTCTGGGATTGAGCCCTATGCCAGGCTCTGCGCTCACAGGGGTTTGCTGGAGATTCTCTCTCTCTCCCAATCTCTCTAAAATAAACAAACAAATCTTTTTTTTTTTTTAAGGGTTTATTCCTAAAATAGATTACTGCTTCTCTTGCATTACTAAGATTTAAATATACATATAATAAGAAATATATATATTTCATGAATGGTTAAACTGTGCAAGGTATATTCATTCATACCATAGAATACTACTCAGCAATAAAAAACTACTACTGAAACATAACAATTTGGATGTATCTTCAAGACATTATGGTAACTGAAAAAGTTGATTTCTAAAGGTCACATACTATATGACTTCATTTATATAACATTCTCAAAGTAACAAAATTACAGAGATAGAAAAGAGATTAGTGGTTTCCAGAGGTTAGGAATGGTGTGGGCTGAGGGGAGCGAATGTGACAATAAAGGAATAGCATCATTAGGGAGATCTGCCGTGGGCAAATAAATCTACACATGTGGTAAATACCAGAGAACTACAGAATACAAGGATATATTGTAGCAATGTCAGTTTCTTACTTTCCATGGTGTACTATAGTTACATAAGATGTAACCACTGGAGGAAAGTGGTGAAGGGGACCAGAACATCTCTGGTCTACCTTTATAACTTTCTCTAAATCTCTAAGTATTTTAAAATAAAAACATTTAAAATCATTTCTTAAGAGTTTTTACATATAAAAAGTTCTTAAATATAAAGTAGATGCAAGTCATATAAACATAATAACATGACTTTATTTTTAAAGGAGAGTTTGCTGGATTCCAGTAGAAGGAATAACCAATGGGCAGAAACATCCTCTGTTTTCTAATAACTAGACTTACCTAAGACTGACATGCCAAGCATTTTGCCCATTTTGGTTATTTTGGTTTTGTCCACAGATACTTGAATATATGTCTATTAAGGCAGGCACTCCTGAATATAAAGACTCCAGGAATTGTCATTACTAATTGTGGCTTATTCAACCGTGAAAAAGAGAACATACTGACCTCAGCACCATGGGCTCCAGAGCCTGAGAGGCTAATCGCTCAAACATCCGCTGGAGAGGTGGGTGCAATGAGTGGTCCTCGTCAGCCAGGGCAGCACTGCACCGCTGCAGCAGCCGTGCATGAAGACCAGCTTCACACATGACCTGCTGGTTTCTTTCTGTATGCACCAGGGATTGTAAGATATTTGCCACAGCAAGTTGAAGATCCAGAGCATGCTAAAGTTAAAGAAATCCATGCCACCAGGGCATTCTTAGTAAAAAAGGTTACAGTCCTCTCCACATGAAGCACACCTTTTAATATGAAGTCTCTACATGTTTCAGATTACCTTCAGATGAATTAAGAAGCTCACTCAGAGTGATACAGCAACTTCAGAACTCAGTGAGGCAAACATTTCCTATCCTCAATTTGCTGGAAGCATACCAGCATACCTACCCTCCATGCTGGAGGTAGACTCCACTGTCTTCGAAGTCTTTTGTATTAAATGACTATATAATAGTATTTTAATTTTTGTAGAAATAGTGAACACCAAGTCTTTTACATGCTAGATAAATAGCCAGTTTAAAGGAAACCCTATCATTTATATTTGTAATACTTTAGGTCTCAGAGGCCATATACCATTTTAACAAATTTGTCACTAAAGCTCCAATTCACCCAAACTCTTGACTGCTATAAGTCAGAACAGATAAATAGGCTCAAAGTGGTATCTGCAGTCATTTTTCTTTCTGCACTATTTATTAATAATTTCCACCACTGAGCAGAATTTATAAAAGAGGAAGAGAATTATTTTAGCACCTGTTGTGGTTGCATTTGTGATAAATGAATTGTATTCTAAAACAACATATCTAGCTTAAGAAAGTTAAGATTCGGGGCACCTGGGTGGCTCAGTTGGTTAAGCATCTGCCTTTGGCTCAGGTCATGATCCCAGGGTCCTGGGATCAAGTCCTGCATCATGCTCCCTACTCTGTGGGGAGCCTGCTTCTCCTCCCTTTGCCATTTCCCCTGCTTATGCTCTCTGGCTCTATCTGTCAAATAAATAAATAAAATATTTTTTTAAAAAGTTAAGAATTAAATTTTAAAATCCTATTTTTTCCTTTCCTACATTAGTATATGATATAGAATGGTTCCCCAACCGTCTGTCATTTTTGGCCACTGCCTTGCTTATACAGTCACATTCACGTCCTTTCACTTATTAAAGGTGGAAAGGAGCTAACATATCCAAGCTTACTTCTGGCTGTGTCACTGACCCAACAGAGGCCAGGAGGTCCAGCATGGCAAGCATGGCTCCAGGATGGATGATGACGGCATCAGAACTCTGGAGAGATGTAGTTGCCACATGTAGTTTCAGGTCAACAATGTTTTTAGGAGGGTAAACAGGGGGAGTTGAAACAGAATGATACGCATGCCTGTAAAAAAGAAAGAAGGGTAATTTAGCATCAAAGTCCAATCAAATTCTCTGTTCAACTTCCTCATCTCTTATATAACCTTTATCCACAGACAAGCAAAAACTTTTGTAATTCAAGGTTGGGTTACAAAACACTTTAAGGTTGGGAGGTAATAGAGTCATATTACCAATTCTTAATGAGTCATGTATAAACAATTTAAGTATGAATTCTTCTAGGCTATGACATGTCTTTACCATTTGTTATCTGAATTGTTTCATTAAAGAAGGGCACAGAATGACTAAAGCTAACATTCTCTCTGGTATATTTGAAAGTTGCTAAGAGAGTAGATCCTAAAAGTTCTCATCACAAGGAAAACATTTTTTTTTCTTGTATCTGTATGAGATTATGGATTTTTTTTTTTGAGAGAGAGAGCATACATGCACAAGCAACAAGGGGGGAGGGGCAAAAAGGGAGAGAATCTCAAGCAGACTGTGCTGAGCATGTTCATAGGCTTGATCCCATGGCCCTGAGATCATGACCTGAGCCAAAATCAAGTCGGACAATTAACCAACTGAGCCACAGAGATGCCTCAAGATGGTGGATATTAAATAAACTTATTGTGGTAATCATTTTACAAACTATGTAAGGCAAGTCATTATGCTGTATAACTTAACTTATACAAGGCTGTATGTCAATTATGTTTCAATAAAACTAGAAGAAATGACACCTGTACCAAAAGATACAACAAACACGTAAAATCACAATGATGATTAACAAAACTTTAGGTAAGGCAAAAGTTCTGATAAAATGTGATGAGGGTATAAATTAAATCAAATCAAATCCCCCCTTGATACGATTTTCTATTTTCTCTTTTTCGTTCTTTTTTTTGAGGGTGGGGGATGGAGGGGCAGAGGGAGAAAGAGAATCTCTAGCATGGGCCAGAGAGGGAGCTTGATCCCACAACCCTGAGATCATGACCTGAGCTGAAATCAAGAGTTGACTGAGACACCCAGGCACTCCTTGATTAAGATTTTCTTTTGAAATTACCTATGTGTTTTTAACCTTTCCTCAAACCATGGGTAACATAATCAAGGACTAACAAGATCTAAGTGGCCCATTCTATACCTGGGTCAACCAGTCAGGGTTGGCTAAGAATCATGGCTACCTGACAAGAAATAATGTTAAACATCAAGGAAGTTCTCCTTTAGTTTATTTGGAACTACAGTCCCATTCTTTTGTTTTACCCACTTACCACTGAAAATACTCCTCAGGATTTTTAAAAACTTAGAAGGCGTATTTTATATAATAAGCTTCTATGAGGTAGAAAGCCTAGCTATATCCTGAACATACCATATTTCTTCTCATCAATGATCTCCACTTTCCATTTCATACTATTCTTCTACAATTCATGAGTTTTGCACATTTTGTATTCTGGCACTAGAAAACAGATGCTTGTGGCTTCAGCCTATGGGAGCTCTTTGTTCCAATGAATTGGTTTCAGCATAATTTGTCTAATGCTGAGCTCTGTCACTGAGAGCAGTGCAGTTTCAGCTCTCTGGCACAAGAGCAGCTTGGGAAACAGATGCTTTAAGTCAGTGATTTTGTAGCAAAGATTTGGCACTGTCTTTTTTTTTTTTTTTTTAAGTACCATTCTCTTTTTAACAGAGATTCTAGGAAAGTATTCAGCTTCACTTAAAAAAAAAAAAAAGCATGTGGGCTCTCCTAGTTTATTTAAAGTCAGTATGTCCTCCACCTACACACTTTTTCAAATCTGGGTTTTTTAATGGTTTTTTTGTTTGTTTGTTTTGCTGTTTTTGTTCAGAAATATTTAATTTCTAAACTTACTAGGATAGATTTCTAAATACTTATTACCAATAGGTATCCTCTTCCTATGTTGCTTCTTTTATTCTATGAAATATTTTGGCCTATCCAGAAAATATAATTATAATGTAATAGAAATTCTCAACCATTAAGAAATTTCATAAAAACTGTTTTTCATTACACATAAAAAAATAACTCAGTTTGGAGAAAAAACCAATTCTACTTGCATATTTTAGTCACAGGCCTTCCAAAATATTTCCAAATTCCAGATTTAATGAAGACTGAATTATGGATATACCCAGGAAGGAACTTTTATGTCTCCGGAAATATAAGGTTTCCAGGTTTTCTTCCCTAATTCTTAAAATAGAGAAAAATCTCCCGGATTTTACATGTTAGACAAGTGTCACAAACTCAGTTTCCTTGTGTCTGAATACTCCACAAGCCATAAAAACTAATACAATGTTGGTTTCTCCTTTTGCTAAAAAAACATGTTTTGCCACAAGAAAAAGATGCTGGCGTAATTTGTTGAGATGTTCTAGAGATATTCTAATTCCAAAAGTTACCATATTTGCATTTGAAAATAAAAGCATTGTTTTATTAGCTTATGATTCTTGTCATTAAGCAAAACATATGTAATCTGACCAGAATGGCAACTGGAAAATGTCAACATTGACCTTATTATTATGAACAGTATTGGGACACTCCTTGGGGTAAAACCAACCTGAAAGCCTAGTTAGAATTCCCACAGAAAGGATTCACTCAACCATGACTATTGATTCAGTGATAGTTTCCCCTTAAGTCCGAGATATGGCATCCTTACATGTAGCTGTGTTGCAAAATGTTTTTGATCTAAGCCCTTAAATAACTCTCTATGATGTGGAATAAAACTTCCCTTTGTCAAATTATCATTTAAACAAATTTGTTTAAGACTATTCTGAACTATTGCATGATTTCCTATCAGAAAATGAGGTGTAAGTGCCAGTCTAAAATAAAAGGAAAAGGAAAATATAAAATCCACATATCTAAGAAATAGTAATACTGGAATATATTGAAATATAGGATCTGTAACAAATAGTTTTAATATAAAACTCCACTAATATTCAAATTTCAAAATCTGAACAGACATAAAATTAATCAACACCACAGCTGAACCTCAGGATTCATTTTTAGAAAACTGCAAGAGAAGAATATATTAACATAAGACTGAAGGACTTATACTTGGTTATGTGAAAAAGGAGAAGGAAGGGTATTGGTCCCAACTGTACAGACTATGATCATTTTAAATACCGGTTGCAAACAGAATCTTAAATGGATCTGAGTTGTACTCATGTCGATCAACTGCTGGTTTTTTATATTTATATGCTTTATATACAAGGTAGACTAGATCAGCTTAGAAAGAGATGTGTACACAGAACCAATGAAACCAAGAGCAAGGGTAGGTTTTTTTATTCATTTTTTTCAAAGGTTGGCCGTGACAAGTCTCCACAACAACATCACATTTCAACTGGTTAAACCTGATTGAGAAAACACACAGTTCCTTGCCAGTCTGTGATGTTCATTTTGGAGTAAAAGCAAAACTGGAGAATGATTCCTGGCACATTTAAAGTAAAAAGAAAAAGTACACTACTTAAAAGAGGCACTAAGTCCTCATTTCTAAATTAATTTTAATAAGACATAAGCCTGCTCTAAAAGTAAAATGTCTCTTTTACTCTAAATAATAGAATCAGATGACAATATTCTAAATGTCCTTCATATCCTCATAGCATTTACACATTTTATTCTCAGAAATATACTTAAAGTTGGTAATTCTAAAACCTTAAAAAAAAAAAAATCAAATAGCCAAAAAATTTTTATACAAAGCACAATCACATTAACATATAATTAAGCACAGACCCCCAAAACCCCACACAAATACAGATTGACTTCTGTTATAAGATCAGTACCTTTTCCTGGACAAAGCTGGTGTACCCCAGGGAGAGGGGAGAGAAGACTCACTTGTCAGGCAAGGAGGGATCTGTTCTGCACGACTACAGACACAAAACAGACAGGGCGGTTTTGAGAGGTTAGAAGAGAACACCAGGTTGGCGGCTGGTTAGTTTCACAAGAAATACCAGTAAAAGTGTACTAAGGAACATCTTCCATACTCAGCGGGAACAAGAAACAAGACCACACACATGCACTGAGGGGAACAGAAAAGCATGCTCAAGGCAGATGCTTATTTATTAATGTTAACACTTAGTATGTTTGTTAAACAGAGGGCCATAAGCCCTGTTTTCGACAAAGAAAACTAAAAATGAGGTCTACTAATTAGGATAAGTAGAAAAGGGAAAAGAAGTTGAATCTAAATATAAAAATTTCAAACAGCTGATTCCTTGAATATTACACCATACTATGTTTCTTCTAACAGTATATGTGCATTTTTATTTTCAAGATGTTAAAAATGGGAAAACAATTTTTCTTACATCACTGTATTCTCTTATCTAAATGGTAAGGTCTAAGAAATATCATCAAGAAACAAGAAACATCTTAGTAGGTATTTCAAGGTAGATTACCTAACGGTAAGGATATAAAAGTTATTAGAAGCTCTAGCCAAGTAGAGTTACTTGTGTTACATATGGGGGTAATATAGAAACAATTCAGTTATTTTATGAAATAAAACTACAGCAATTATTTAAAGTGATAATGCTTGGGACAGATTATTACCATGCACACTCTTACATTATGTTCAAAGTTGAGAAAACATTTTAAGAACTGAAAATAAATGATTTAGGTAAAGTGGTACTCCTATGATCTGCCTTCCAAGTCTGGAATTCCCTCATCATAGATTTTATCACAGTATATTGTAATTGTTTCTGTGTCTGTATTTAAGCTAACGGATGGCCATGTCTAAAGTAGTCTTGTGCTTGAACCTCAAGACTAGAACAATAACATGGCACACAGCAGGTGTTCATTAAGTATTTGTTTAATGAAGGCATGAGTAAACAAGCCTGACAGACTCTTGAACTACCAATGTCTCTTATGGATCTATATTCTCTTACAAGGATTATGAAATGTTGAGAATAATTATGAATGCTAAAAATATATCATCTGTCTGGAAATACATATAATCATAACCATGCTCTCCTACTGATAATATATATCAGTAAGTCTATACCTAATGTTGAGAATAGACGAAAAAGGGAACAACAGTAAATACCACCATTAAAGTAAACTTTATAGAAACTTTCATTAAGTGTATCGAGAGCTAACTGACCCTAGATTTACAAATAATACACAAATATTCATATTGAAAACCTTAACATCAGAGCAACAGTAATATTCACAAATAAGTAACAGGTAAGTAAATAAAAGAAAGGATTCATTTTCATTCTCTTTCAGGTTAACTTATAATTCAAGTTTTAATGCTGAAGTCATACAGAATACCCTTTAATTCAGAGCAAAGTCATACCTGTCAAAAGAATCTGTGGCTACTTTGTAGAGATAAATAAAGAGTTTACTGCAGTGCCGTAAAGTGGGTGACACTGTGTCCATCGAGATTATATCTTCCTCCAAAAGTCTTTGAAACGGCTGTGTGTTTGAGGGGAAGACATTCATGGGGCTTATTTTTCTTAGGTCTGAGAAGCAGCCAAGAAATCGAACGGCATCTGCCAACTTCTCATACTGAATCTCTGTTTTGAAGAAATGAGAGTTGGCTGGCTCATAGCGCATTGCCGCAGTCAATGTGCAGAACACAGTGTGGAGTAGTTCAAACACATGATTCTGGTTCACTTTCTCCCAGCCATTCTTGGGTGGTGAGCTCAAAGACCTTTCCATAGCAACAAGCAAGGACGTAATGTACACAAATCCTCCAACTTTCCTGAAAACTGTTCTTGAACGATGGCTTTCTCGAAGGACTGACAGGAGGGCCTACAGGGGATGAGAAAACAAAGGGTCTCCCTTATACTTCAAATTAAAACAATGTACATGAATGTCAAGGGAGAATATCATTTCTGTGAGTATCTGAAAGGAATGTTTCTGTAATTTCCCCATTAAGCAGCCCTATGAAGCATATCAGATATTTTAGTAATTAAAAAATGACACATTACACAAAAATAGGCATATAGATCAATGGAACAGAACAGACAGCCCAGAAATAAATCCATGCTTATATGGTCAATTCATCTATGACAAAGGAGACAAGAATATACAATGGGGAAAATGGACAATGTCCACAAATGGTGCTGGGAAAAATGGACAGCTAACACTGGAAAGATTTAACTGGACTGGTTTCTTACATCATACACAAAAATAAACTCAAAATAGATTAAAGACCTAATTTTGAGACCTGAAACCATAAAACTCCTGAAAAAAAACAAAACACAAAACACAGTAAATTCTTTGACATGAGCTATATAAATATTTTTCTAGATATGTCTCTTGAGGCAAGGGAAACAAAAGTAAAATTAAACCATGGGAACTATACCAAAGTAAAAACTTTTGCACAGCAAAAAGACAGCCTACTGAATGGGAGGAGATATTTGAAAATGACTTATCAGATAAGAGGTTAACATCCAAAATACATAAAGAAGTTACATATTCAATACCAAAAAAAAAAAAAAATACAATTTAAAAATGGGCAGGAGACATAAGCAGTTTTCCAAAGAAGATATACAGGTAGCCAACAGACACATGAAATACTCCACATCACTTATCCAGGGAAATACCAATCAAAACAATAATAAAATATCATCTCACACCTGTCAGAATGGCTAAAATCAAAAACACAAAAAACAACTGTTGGCAAGGATGTGGAGAAAAAGGAAACCCTTTGTGCCCTCTTGGTAGGCATGCAAATTGGTATAGCCACTGTAGAAAACAGTATGGAGGTTCTTCAAAAAATTAAAAATAGAACTACCATATGATCCAATAATTCCACTTCTGGATATTTATGAAAAGAAAACAGAAACTCTAATTCAAAAAGATGCATGCACCCCTGCTTATTGAAGCATTAATTACAATAGTCAAGATACGGAAGCAATCCAAGTGCCTATCTATAGGCAAATGGATAAATAAAATGTGTGTATATATAATGGAATATTACTTAGTCATAAAAAAGAACTAGATTTTTTTCCAATTGCAACAACATGGATGGATATAGAGGGCATAATGTTAGTGAAATAGGTTATAGAAATACAAATGCTGTCACTTATGCATGGAATTTAAGAAACAAAACAAACAAAGAAACAAAACAAACAAGAAAAAAAAGGAGACAGAGTCCAATAGAACAAACTGGTGGTTGTCAAGGGGAAATGGATGAGGGGATGGGTGATACAGGTGACAGAGATTAAGAGTACACTTATCATGATGAACATTGAGAAATGTATATAACTGAATAATTATACTATACATTTGAAACTAATAACACTGTATATTAATTTATACTTCAATTAAAAGATGTCACATTAGAGGCAGAAGATCAGTGCTAGGAAACACTGCCACATACTTCTTGGTAGATTAAGGCTATACCCAAAAGCTGATGGAAAAGCTTTTCCTTTGTCTTTGATGGATATCAATGAATTCAGTGATTTTTACAAAGTAATTATATTAAATGAGTAAAGTAAATATTCTAGTATAATTTTTATTTTTATACTACTATGAACACTTATGACTGTGTATGTATACAAACTGATTTATTCTAGGAAAGATCAGAAGTCAGGGCAGCCAAGACCTAAAAGTATTTGAATTCATACAAAAAAAACATATCCTGATGCTTTGGAAAGAGGAGTATCTTCAGGGGACTTATAGGCATTCTTTCTTGCAAAGTCAATATAGTCTGATGGCTGAAGGCATGTTCTTGCCCAGAATAGCTAGAAGTCCTATGAAATAAAACCTGAAGGTCAAGCAAGTAAAACAGCCTTTCAGAACTATCAGTTATTTTCTGAACTATCATACTTTTAACTTAGTTTATTATCAAAAATAACACTTTATAGAATTACCTACATTGTATGGGCCCTTATTTTGGATAAGGTACTTCTTCAAATTATATATCAGCTTAGTTAAATCTCTCCATAATCCTATGTATTACCCCCACATGGTAGTTAAACGCAGTTCAACATGGTTAATTAACTTGCCAAAGATTGTACGGCTTACACAATGGCAATGGGAAGATATAAACCCAAGCACAATGATGTACCTACTCGTGCACTTAACTACAACACTACTGCCCCAAACAGCAACCTGAAATTTTTGCTGACACATGCGCTTCTTTTCCTTCTGTTTCAGCTACTGGAACAATATGGTATCTAATGTTACTTAAGACATCATGTGTAATCTTCCCAATCATTACATTTGAAAAGGCCATTTTATTAAAATACCTCCTATTACTAATAGTACATGAAGAAGGGAAAGGCCAAATATTAATAAATATAATTACCCTTTTGAAATATACTGCTTCAGAAATTGAGATATTATACATAGAATGCCTTATTTTTTTTAAAAAAATATGCAATCTGTATAAATAAAAATCTAAACTCCAATGCATTCCTTCCATTATTCTGCCAATAATTTTCATTTTAATAGGATTTAATAGTACAGTTTCCCTATCTTGTCAAATTTAATAAACTGTATTTATACTTGCAATATCAACTTTTTTCTTCTTTTTAAACATTTTATCACCTAGCCTGGAGATTAAATGCAAGGGCTTGAATTAGAATGCTTGGGTTGAAATTCTGAATCCGATGTTATATTTTTGGAATTTTATGTGCCAGTTGTTAAAACACAGGCACGATTAAAAATTAAGTTCTATAAATCTACAACTAAATAATGTAAAAAACAAAAACAGTAAATACAGAAACTCATCACTTCCTAGTTATTTTATGCATTTTACTATTACCTATACTCTTAAGATACTACATAACAGGGTGCTAACATCCATCTCTTTCCAAACCACATCCAGAAACACATTAGCTGCCTGAAATAGGTCATAGTGGCAGTTTATACACCATAGAAATCAGTAAGTACAACACATGAGGACCTCTCTCCTGCCTTCTTCCAGTCGGAGAGTCAGTTATTACCATTACAGAATAACAATGAGTTAATATCACAGGTCAGCTCATTACCTCTCATTGGCTTTATCTAACAATGTTTTACAAATCCAATTAAAAAGGTATTTTTAATCAAGAAAGAAGGAAAATGTATGTTTAAAAAGCTGGCACCTTAAAATCTCTGGAAGGCACTTGTTTTTTTGTTTTCCTGAACCATACTTTCAAATATACAAGTATTCCCTAATATTGATAGGCTATAGATTTCCTTCTCATCTGTGAGATTAGTTGTGGTCAGATTATGTTTTAAAATAAAATGTATATTCAAAATTATTATACACAATCAAAACAGGATGAAATATACAATAGAATAAAGAATAAAAACTTCTTACTGATGAGAAAATCACTGAAAAAAGCAAAAGTTAATAAAACAAAATATGAGATTCTAGAAAGCAGCTATATTTGCTGTGATATCTGTGCCAAGGATGGGGCGAGGGGGCAAGGGGTGGATATCAGAGGGGAAGGAAATGGCTCCCTTGAGGGCTTTGGAGACTGGAAAAGATACTAGCTTTTCTTCTACTATTATGATTTTGACATAATCTTAGACTTGAAGAAAAACTGCAAGAATAGCTTATGATCATTTTAAGTCATTTAAAAATAACCACGTATTTTAATGGTACGAGAGTAGTAACAACACACTTATTAAATTTACCCTTAAAATGTCAGTCTTCAACTGCAATTCTGTTGGTGGGGCTGAATGCATTAGGCCCAGGAGAGTGCCCATGTCATCCTCCCCATTTGGAGAAAGCACCAACTGCTGGATAATCATCAGGGCATGCTGCCGGCACTGTGGGTACTTCACTATATTATGTGCACATCTCGCACCTCCAAATTCTCGGAAAATTCCTTGAAAGAGAAAAAAGAACAACATGGGTTAACTTAAAACATTCTAAGACAATTCAGATGGAATAAAATCTTATCTTCTTGTAGAAAGGATAACTCAAAAGAATGCAAATAAAACCCACCCAGGCATTTCACCTTTTAAATCAGCACACAAAACTGCACTGTAGGATGTTGGCAAAGGCATAAACAAATTCTCTCTTGATTTCCTTAATGAAAGATTAATGCCCTAATATGTCCACCATGTTCAAATTCTACAAATCTAGAACATTCAGAAATTTCACAGGTAGGTACTAAGAGATTCAATATTTTTATGTAAAGGCTTTTAGCTTAACAATATTGAAAATTAAATTATGTAAAAAGCTTTCAGGTGAACAACAACCCATAAATGAGGTTAAATTGAATAAGGCATCCAAAGTAGTAGCAAAAAAGGAGTGGAATAAATATTCTTTAATGAGAAAAATTATAAGGAACTAAACTTTTTGGTGACATAGAGAACACAAACAAACAAAGAGACAAACTCTATAATAAAAAGCATCAGTCCCTGTACCACTCCAAAGACTTTCATAGACTGACTTATTTAATCTTCATGCTGTACTGTACAGATGAGGAAATGAGACACAGAGAAGTTTGGTAACATGGCCAAGGTCATCCAGCTAACAAATGACAGAGCAGGACTGATACCTACATGGACCAACTTTAAAGCTTTAGACTTTTAGAGTACCTTGTATATGTCACTATTACAATAGTCTATATCAAACAGTTTAGTGTTATATGTTTGTATGTTTGGTCCCCCATTAAACTTAGGATTTTCTTCTAGGCTGTATTTCTTTCTTTTTTTTTTTTTAAAGATTTATTTTTATTTATTTATGATAGAGAGAGAAAGAGAGAAAGAGAGAGAGAGAGGCAGAGACACAGGCAGAGGGAGAAGCAGGCTCCATGCCAGGAGCTCGACGCGGGACTGGATCCCGGGACTCCAGGATCGCGCCCCGGGCCAAAGTCAGGCGTGAAACCGCTGAGCCAACCAGGGATCCCCTTCTAGGCTGTATTTCAATAAATATTTCCTGAGTGAAAAGATGTCAGTGTATTTTGCTATAGTGGCTACTGTCCCCTCTATGTAATGACTTTTTATTTGCAAACTTTAAGAATTATATGATTCTCAAATGAGTGTAAGTCCTGTGCTGAGATTTAGCACATGGAAAGCTTCCATGTGTACTTATTAACTGTGGCCAGTTAGTGCCCATTACATAATCATAATGGCTAATATTTTCTGAACACTTACTATGAGCAAAGCATTGTCCAAGTGCCAAGATCACACACTTAAGTACCATCTTTCTTAATAAGGAAAGATAGTCAATAAGAAAAGAACTTTGTGAAAACGTATGGCACTCTGGGAGATGTGTTAAGTGACTTGTAGTCACACAGAGTAAGCTCTCCACTCTCCTCCAATAGTCCAATAGAACTATTCAGTCCCTCTTGAATAATACCAGGTCATGTCATCAAAAGATAATCTGCCAAAGAAATTCTTGATAGTACAAGAATTTATCCTTCTAAGGATAAATCCTTCTAAGTCAACTAAACCTAGCTTAGTTAGTGGAAATGAGGAGATTATGCTTTATACCACAGTCAAAATGTTAACAGCATACCCATTAAACTTCACCATACTTATTATTTAAACGACCTACTAAATTCATTCAATTCTGTCTTGGCATTTGCCAAAACTATATTTAAGTAATAATATATAATTACATGTTGACATCTTTTCCATTGGGTTATAATTCCTTCAGGGCAAGAATCTCTGTTTCTATAACATCTAGCATGGTGCCTAGGACACACAATATATTTTAAATATGTTGAATACTGGGATCCCTGGGTGGCGCAGCGGTTTAGCGCCTGCCTTTGGCCCAGGGCGCGATCCTGGAGACCCGGGATCGAATCCCACGTCGGGCTCCCGGTGCATGGAGCCTGCTTCTCCCTCTGCCTGTGTCTCTGCCTCTCTCTCTCTCTCTCTCTCTCTCTCTCTGTGTGACTATCATAAATAAATAAAAATTAAACAAAAAAAATTTAAAAAAAAAAAGTGTAATACTCTAACCTGAATTACTAACAATTAAGAAAATCACCAAAGGAAGCAGATATTTTAGAAAATATTTAAGCAAAGTCATTAGACCAAAGTCTATATTATGTAAATCTAAAAATAGAAAAAGACCACTTCAAAAACAAGGCACACTACAAAAAGCAATAAAATATAAGAATATATTTTGAAATAATAAAATAATGTTATATATTTTGTAAATAAACTTATAAAGGTCAAAAGTATTGTATTTCTAGATATGACAGTACCATCACTGAATCAACAGTTTTTTCTGTAAGTGACAAGAACATCTCAGAAGAGTCATTAGAGAAGACAAAACCAGACATAATGCTCCCCCAAAGAATTTGCGAGTAGCCTGTGTAGTCACCTGCATTTGTGTTTGATCCTTGGAGCAGCACTGTCAAGGTCTCCATAACCAACAAAGCCAGATGTTTTTGGTCTTCAACTGAACTATTATTTCTTGAGTCCCCTAGAAAAAAAAAGATGAAAGGTTCAAAGAACAAAAGCTATAAGCTTACCTTTTTTTTTCTTGATTAGGTTTTGTTTTAATAATTTATTATTTCTTACTATTCACTTTTACCACTAATACAGCTGATATAATACAACCTTTCAAAAAGATGTATGTTTCCATCAGCTACCAAAAGTAAGGCCAAAATCAGTGTTTACAGATTTTATTTCGGTGTGGCTAGAAAGTTACAGCTGTCTAACAAATAGGAAAAAGGAAAGGTCAGCGCTGGGTGATGTACTGAAGTGGGGAATCACGATATTACACACCTGAAACTAGTATGTTAGCTGAAATTAAAATAGAACTTTAAAAAATAAAAAAAGGGAAGATACCAAAGTTAAATATATTCTTCTTACAAAGGTCTTCCTAATCAAGGTGAAGGTTAACAGGAGAAAGCTAAGATTTTAAGGCACTATTTATGAATAGTTCTATCTATTCAAACTGCATTAATTCATTAAACATATGTAATAGTTACTAAGTGCCAGATACTACCATTCTTTTATCAGATTTGAAAGGATGAAAAATATCACATTTAAGGTACTTTAAATGATAATATATGTAAATGTACATAACTTGACTAAAAAAGATCTATTTTTTTTTTTGCTATCTATAATTAAAAATATTTTGAGGGACCTAAACATCCCAATTGTTTCCAGGATCTTTTAAAATTCCCTCTTAGAAGCAGAAAGTAGCACTTATGAGTCATGTGGACCATAAAGGTTTCCCTCAATTTTTGCCTTAAATTCTTTTCCACTACAATGACATATATCTAGGCGCCTATCCCCTCCCAATTCTGTAACAGAGGTTGAATGGACAAGTTAACTGTGGGAAATATTCACAAGAATATCACCATAATGTACATTAAGTCATTCAAATCAACAGCCAAATAAAAAGCAAAACATGAACAAAACACCCTGCCCAAACCCCTTTGTCAAACAAAAGTGAAATCATAGAAAATGCTTTACCTTGTTCATTTAGTGCCTGAGTTGGATCCTTCAAGAGGGCAGCATATTTGTGCAAAAGGTTTACCATGACCTCCAGAAGGCCCACCTCCCTGAACACATCTTTAAATATGTAGTCATGTCGTGTAAACTTAAGGAGCGTCTTCATTGCAATAATGCTACAGTGGTAAGAAGAGCTAGATTTTAAGAGGATGCTAACACTAATGAGTTCTTTACAAGGGATGTAATTTAAGCTAAAAACAACGAACTCCAACATCTCAAAGTATTTGCTTTGTACTTCTGGGAGTTTAGAAATCTTTTCTGCAAACTGTGATAGTGTGTGCTGTGACTCGAGTATGAAGTAATTGGCATTGTCAGCCATGTAAATATTTGTGATGGCATCGAGGATAATTTGGGCAAGGAAGTTGGTTTTTGCTTTTAAAAATGCATTCTGAAGAACTGCAAAGGCTTGGATGTTTCTCACACTGTGACCTAAAATGGAAAACAATAACACAAAAGTAGGTGCTACATGGTATTTTAATCATGGCAAAGTAGTCTATTTAAACAGATTATAACATTTATCAACTATTTACAAAGAACATATCCTGTTTTCAAAATAAGTTGTTTTTCTCCATCTGACTTCAGTCATTTAATTAAAAACAATGTTGATTAAACTTTTAACGCATTATTATGAATATTCCAATTCAAGAATTGTTATATATTGAAACAGTAGGCTGTTTTACAGAGAATAAATCGTATTATGTAAGTCTAGCCTTCTGAGTTTGGAAATGTGCAGGGATTTCACTTTTTATTATTTGTAAGATGGACCTTGACTGTAAGAACAGTTACGTCTCATTAAAAGACTTTTAACCTGAGCAGTAAAAGGCCAAGGAGTATCAAGAATGGAAGACGGAAAACAGGGGGTTGAAAATTCTCTACATTCCAGTTTCTCTTTATAATTACCACACTAGAACTTCCATAAATTTTAATTTGAAAACGTATTTTGTTTTCAAGCTAAAAGTGCGATTTCTTTACATATACGTTTTTTAAAGTCATTTATGGCTAACTACTAGCTATGTTCAACATCTGATTTTTTTTTAAAGATTTTATTTATTCATGACAGATACAGAGAGAGAGAGGCAAAGACATAGGCAGAGGGAGAAGCAGGCTCCTCGCAGGCAGCCTGATATGGGACTCGATCCCCGAAATGGGATCATGCTCTGAGACAAAGGCAGATGCTCAACCGCTGAGCCACCCAGATGTCCCAACATCTGATTTTCAAACATACCAACTGAGAAAAAAAAAACTACATATATGGCTCGTGTGAGGCAAATTAATAAAATTAATTATAAAGAAATTAACACATAAAGTTTTTGAAGCACCCAAAACAAGTGTTTGCCTCTAAAAACTGTCTCCAGGTTCACAACTACTAGGAGTATAGGGCATTTGCCAGAGTGAACAAAAATTTAACCTAGTACCAAGAAATTAGCATAGTCCATCATTTCTTATCCAAAACTAGATTAATAAGATATCTAACAACAGCAAAAACAAAAACAAGAAAACCCACTAAAACCAAAAGTCAAACTTAACAGTCATAGTTAAAAATGGGTAATATTTATTTATTTATTTATTTATTTTATTTTTATTTATTTATTTATTTATGATAGTCAGAGAGAGAGAAAGAGAGAGAGAGAGGCAGAGACACAGGCAGAGGGAGAAGCAGGCTCCATGCACCGGGAGCCCGATGTGGGATTCGATCCCGGGTCTCCAGGACCGCGCCCTGGGCCAAAGGCAGGCGTCAAACCGCTGTGCCACCCAGGGATCAAAAATGGGTAATATTTAAAAAATCAATTGCATTTCTAGAAACTAGCAACAAGAAATCTGAAATGAAATTAAGAAAACAATTCTGTTCACAATAGTTTCAAAAAGAGGGATCCCTGGGTGGCGCAGTGGTTTGGCGCCTGCCTTTGGCCCAGGGCGCGGTCCTGGAGACCCGGGATCGAATCCCACATCGGGCTCCCGGTGCATGGAGCCTGCTTCTCCCTCTGCCTGTGTCTCTGCCTCTCTCTCTCTCTGTGTGTGTGTGACTATCATAAATAAATAAATAAATAATTTTAAAAAATTAAAAAAAAAAGTTTCAAAAAGAATATAATATTTAAAGGTAAATTTAACAAAAGAATTGTAAATCCTGTGCGATGTACACTATAAAACTATAGTTGGAGAAAATAAGACCCAAATAAATGGAAAGCTATATATATTCATGGATTGAAAGATTCAATATCATTAAGATGCGAATTGTTCCCAGGTTGATCTACATTTAATGTACTCCCAATCAACTCCTAATCTCAAGAAGCTTAGTTTTGTTTTTAAACACTGACATGATTATTAAATATATATGGAGTTCAAAGAATGTAGAATAGCCAAAGTACTTTTGAAAAGAACAAAATCAGACAACTTAAATGACTCAATTTCAAGAGTCACTTTAGATAGTCAACACTTTATAGTACAGGCTTAAGGACAGACATATCCATCAATGGAGCAGAACTGAAAAAGAATCACAGATATCTGGTTATACACAGTCTTTTCAACAAAAGGTCATAGATGTCCATACTGGAAGAAAAAAACCTTCTTTTCTACTATATATATAAATTAAAACGTATCACAGACCCTTACAAAAGTTATCAAAATATGAAACTCCTAGAAGAAAACACAAATCTTAGTGAATTTGGGTTAAAATTTTTCAATTCGAGGTAAAATATACAAAATAATTTTTTTTCAAAATATTTTTAAAATGATAAGTTGGACTTCATCAAAACTAAAAAGTTTCCATTCTTCTAAAGATGCTACTAAGAAAAAAGGCAAGTTAAGACCAGGAGAACATACTTACAAAATATGCATAACTTTTAAAAGATTATCCAGAATATTTAAAAGACTTAAAATCCCAATAAAAAGAGCAATCCTATTGAATACTGGGTACAGAGATCTGAACCAAAGTAGAGATATAGGTGGCAAATAAACACATTAAAAGGTCCCTGAAATCATTTCAAAAAATGCAAATTAAAAACACAACTAGATACTACAACGTACTCACTAGAATATCTAAAATTAAAAAGACTAACACTACCAAGTGTTGCTGAGGATATAAAGCAAACTTTCTCACATTGCTGCTCATGGTAGTGCAAATGGGATAGCTACTTTAGAAAACAGTCTGGCAGTTTCTCATAAAGTTATATATTTATATGACCCAGCATTCTACTGTGTGGTATTTGCCCCAAAGAAATGAAAATACATGTCCCCACTAAGACTTGTTTCATATAAATGTTCATAGTAGCTTTATTCATGATAGTTAAATAAATGCCATCAGTTGATGAGGAGGCAAACAAAGTACAAGAAATCCAAATAATGAAATACTATCCAAAAAAGGAACAAACTTCAGATACATGCAATAACATGGATAAATAATAAAAGTGAAAGAAACTGGATACAAGAAATTATATACTATATGATTCCAGTTTATGAAATTCTAGAAAGGCTAAAACCAAAGTAGATCAATGGTTGCCAGGGCAAGCGGGTAGGGAAACAGGGATTGCAAAGGGAAACAAATTTTTAGAAGGATTGGAATATCCCATATTATGATTACAGTGGTGATTACACAAGCACATATACTTACGAAAACTCATCAAATTCAACACTTAAAATGAATAGATCTGAATATGTGCAAATGATGTCTCAATATTGTTGACCAGGAAAAAAAAAAGACATTCCATATTCTCTGTATGTGAAACAGAGCTATCTCCTTTAGTCTGCACAATAACTCTACAACGCAGGCTATGGGAAACATATTTTTGGACTTATAGATGAAACTGAAAATGATCTAGCTGATCCATTCACTTTATAGACTATTATTACATCAACTATTCTGAAGAAGAAAGGGATGATTTAGAAAGGTTGAATGACTCATGGTCACCTGAATTCTGACTCTGGGGGCACTGTCCTTTTAGTTAACTGCACTTTCGTGGACAACAAGTCACTAGATTCTCCCAGTAACCCCAGGATATGTGGTTATCTCTGTTACAGATGAGACAATATAAGGAAAACATATGAGGAAGGTTAACTGTGCTGCATTAATTCTCTCATTACAAAATTATGCTATTATAACTAGCTATTATGCCAGTATCATGATTAGATTAATCAAATAAAACAATGAAGTTTAAAATAAGACATATGCTGTGAGCTATTTTTAAATTAACTCAAAGAAATAGTTAATTGTGGAATATTCAAGCTACAGTCTATAAATTAGAAGTTTTTGGGAACCCTGGGTGGCGCAGCGGTTTGGCGCCTGCCTTTGGCCCAGGGCGCGATCCTGGAGACCCGGGATCGAGTCCCACGTCAGGCTCCCGGTGCATGGAGCCTGCTTCTCCCTCTGCCTATGTCTCTGCCTCTCTCTCTTTCTCTCCCTGTGTGACTATCATAAATAAATAAAAATTTAAAAAAAAAAGAAGTTTTTTGAGACTCTTATTTTTTTCTTAGTGTTAAATAAAGTGAAACCTTGAACTTCTCGGTAAGATATGCCTGGAATTCTAGTTATTGCATAGAGACTCACTTGAAAAGTTCTATATAACCTACACAATGAGGGTACAATTTACTATAGGAAATCTGACAACTCCAATCTAAGTCATGACTTTTTTTTTTTAAGATTTTATTTATTTATTGATGAGACACACAGAGAGAAAGAGAGGCAGAGACACAGGCAGAGGGAGAAGCAGGCTCCATGCAGGGAGCCCGACGTGGGACTCGATCCCAGATCTTCAGGATCAGGCCCTGGGCTGAAGACGGCGCTAAACCACTGAGACACCCAGGCTGCCCTAAGTCATGACTTTTGAATATAATTTTCTCCAGTAAATTAAATTGAGGACTTTCTAGTAAATCCATTTCTCTTCACTGAAGAAAAAGATTTATAACTGCTGACTTCTATGTAATAAAAATACATAGATAACATACTGTGATACTTAAATAACCAGACATGTTGATATTTTCTGGCTAGTTAAATTTTACATGCAAATATCGTAACTACCAAATATGTAGTAAGTGACAATCATAGAAAAGAAACTAGAAGAGGCCTTCAGGCTCAGATCTTTCAGAACAGTTATTATGCAGTTAAAAAAATTAAACAGTAAAAGTTGCTTGCACTCTTACGTAACTAAATGCTACTAACTAAACGAGTTTTCTTGGTAAAAAAAATCACTAGATGAAGAGTCAAAGTTAGGAAATGTGAACTATAAAATTTATTCTCCGGCCTGAAAGAAATAATATAACGTCTTTGCAGGGCACCTGGGTGGCTCAGTTGGTTAAGCATCCAATTTTGGCTCAGGTCATGACATCAAGGTTGTGAGATCCAGCCCCTGGTCAGGCTCCATGCTAGGTGTGGAGCATACTTAAGATTCTCTCCCTTTGCCTCTCTCTGCTCTTCTCTTTCTCTCTCAAAAATAAAAAGTCTTTGTACCTATTTTTTAAAATATAAGCATTTTCACCTCTGCTTTCTATTTATATCTTATATAGAGATAAGCATGGTGATCAGCAAGTGAATCAAGTTCCAACCACATAATCTGGAAATGCATTAGCAGCCAACATTCAAAAAGAGGATGTTTAGGTTATTAAGCTGTTTGAATGTTATAAGATGAAATACTAAAATGTAAATTTCATAAGCTGATTCTTACAGTATTTTCATAATATACATTGTTTTCAAGTATTAGATCTGGTAAGGTTGTCACTCAAGAATTTACACCATAAATAAAGCATAAACTCTGATGAAAAACAGCCTATTATCTTTCTACATATAACAAGGAGTACTCAAAGTTAAATTTATTTATTTACTAATTAATTGTTTCTACATCTTTGAGTGGTCCAGAATAGGAAAACAAAAGCAAAAACAAAACTCACCTTTCCCTGCAGGCTGAGGTACTGCAAATCCAGGCAATAAAAAGGGTGCTCCTGTGGTAATACCAGCTGGTTTTAGTTCATTGACACCATATGTTGTTAGGGAAGTTATCAGATTAACCAGATCTTTCAAGGCATCTTTGGATTCTGCTTCTTTTGCTTGTTCCAATCTAGGAAAAGTATGGTTTAGTAAATATTTTTTTCTCTTTTGCTGCATATTCAAATTTAATATAGAAATTTTCAATTTGCATATGCAATAAATGAATAAAGTACTCCAAGAAGTTTCTTCATACAATTTTTCCTTATATAAAAACAAACTATTTTTTAAACCTACAAATTTCATTATAAAGACATTACACCACAACGAAAGAAAATTATGCCAAATATGCTAAGACCTCATATATGTAAGCGCTGATCTTGCCTTTAACAGTGTTATTTTCGGTAGATCACTAAACTTTGATAGAAAGTATCTATAAAATAAAAGAATGAGATTAAATGTCTCTTAAATTCCCTAGAATTCTAAGATTATAAAGTTTCACTGTTTACAACTAAAACCTTTACTAACCATTTCTTTCCAAAGACATTTCTTTGTTAACAATTTTTAAAAATTAATTTCCTGGAAAGAATTTTAAATCTTTATCTGTATTTCATTAATTCAAGTACTGACTTTGGAATACATTTAAGTAAAGTTCTGAGAGTCTGACAATTTTTACAAATAACACTTGGAGTCATTATGGAATTATCTTTTGACTGTGGCTTTATCAAAAACACAAAATAGGGTGCAAAACTATTTTTTTTAAAGACTAAGATTTATTGGGGCTTCCTCCATCATAGAACTAATTATTCTCATTAAAATAAAGCTGAAGAATGCACACAAGTAGGAAAAAAAGTAAAAGTAGTTTTAGCCTCACAACTCACTTTGAATAACCTGTTTTTTTGATTTACCCATGTTAACACAAATGTTTTTCCTTTAATATAAAATCCTTATACATATTCTTTCAATGGTCTTGAAGAGCCAACCACAGATTTGGGGAAAAGAAGGCATAGTCAGTAGAAATCAGAATATAGGAGCACTAATACACATAAAATTTTGTCTACATTTAGGATTATATTTTTATATTTTTGGATTAATAACCATAAGTGAAATTACACTCAAGGAGTATCAACATTTTTGAGGCTCTTGATAGTAGCTGATCAACCTGCATTCTCAAAGGATTATACCAATTAACACTCCCCCTAAGTAAAGTGAAATGCTTGTTTCATCTATTTTTATGTCCTCCTTTATAAATAAGGATATTGTACAAAATTATATTCTGGGGAACTGCTTAGTAGTAATGGCAACTAGGTTAAACTGGTGTCAGAAATAAGGAATTTACAAGAGTGCAGATAAAATGATTTAAAAGTAAGTCATGGGCCAGGAACAACTAGTAAGGCATGAGTATTTTCTTCCTAAGAAATTTGCAGTCAGTCATTTTCCCAGGATACACATGAAACATTTGGGATGGACAAGGGGGCTTGTGAGACATTTTGTTTTATATATATATTTGTAAGGTCTCATTCAATCCACGTAATTATTATTAACTATATTAATAAACCACTGGTATTGTAAGAAATCCCAAAAATACAAGTAAGCACACAGAGTTTATACTTTAGGAAGATGCTGATTAGTTCATCTAAGCTCTTCTCCCACAGCTACTGCAGAGCAGATTTATTTCCACACCTGACCACGGACTCTACCAAGTTTGTAGCCTGCGTTAGCCAGCTTAAACTCACTTTTTATTCTCTGTTGACAGACAGGAATAAAGAGAAGGGATTAAAGCCAAAGAGATAAAAGTATACATTAAATAAGTGATTAAAAATAATAAATAAATAAATAAATAAATAAATAAATAAATAAATAAATAATTCCTTTTTCTCCATAGTCCCAGACCTCACTGTTTCCATTGATGAAAAAGACTGAGTAGACATTTAAAACATATTCTTAAATTGTGGGGTTTTACCTAAGCAAGAGATCACAAAGGAAATTATATCCTTGCCATATCCGAAAATCATCCAAAAGAGTTTGGGAAACATCACTCGAATCTTTGAGGAAACAAGAAAGCCCAGCAAACATTTCAACAATTTCTAGGGGAGACAGGTCATCTGATTGCTGCATATTTTGAACACATGTAGATAAACATTCTTTTTCTGCAAAAATTAAGAATTAAATAAACATATTATTTATGTCAATTGCTTTAAAAAAATTTTTACTCTTAACCAGTGTTTAATAAACATTAAATTTTTAATGTATCTATAAAATACTGTAAGATAAAGGTTACATGTTCTAAAAGTAAATATAAGATTCAAATTCACTGGAAAAGCTCTGTCTCAAAGTAGTAAACAAAGAGTAATACAAATATTGAAAAGTAGTTGACATGTATAGTTTTTACATATTTGGATGTTTTTCATTAAACAAAATGATTCCTTGCTGCCAAATGGTATTTTTAATCTTTTATGTTATTAAAAAGAAAATTCCAATCATTAGTTTAAAAACTCAAATTAGGGTGAATTTGGACCAATGAGATAGACAAAAACTTCAAGAAAAAAAATCTTTAAGTTATGTTTGCCCTATATATTACTAATTTAAAGCACAAGTTATACCTTCTCACTGACTTTGGCAATTAAAGGCTTTTCAAAAAAAAGATTTTCTCTCAGCCACCTGCAGGCACATTGCAGGCCCAATTCAGCCTCGCAGTCAGAGGAACACTGAGCTTGGACCCCCAAGCAGGCTGTCACACACTCCTTAACTACAAGAAGCTTTCCCAGCACAGAGCCTTGTGGAGAGTGCTGGGTAGATGTGACATCTATCACAGAAACCCTTGCACAGCTGGGCAGGCACTAGGATGTAATGGTAACTCATTTGTTCTTGTGGACCCTTCTGACCTTTGAGTTAAAGCAAATTTTCCACTGAACACTCATAGCTCAGTAAAAGCATGGAGGAGTGTGAGTTCGAGCAGAAGCAGGTTGACTCAGGAATCATGACCAAATTTAAGAATAGAAATGGGGTTTTGAATGAGGCATAACTCTGTGATTTATTAGTTGTTCCATGAAACAAAATAGTGTAAACTATCAAAAAGAAAAAAAAAAAGAAAAAAGATTTTTCTCTCTCTTTAACAAAATTTGTTTGTCTAAAGGAAACTCGGTGTCACATAAAAAAGCCAAGAAGATTTAACATAGGAATGGAGGCAGGAAACATTTAATGACTGGATGTTATGAGTAAACAAACCGTTGTATTAAAAATCATTTTGAAAGATTTTCAGGAAAAAAAATATAAGTGAACTATCTGAGATGCTACATTGTCTCTTATTTAGACATTTTGAAGGTTAGCTGACACTTATATGGGAGTTCAACAGAATCTATAATTTCCCCTTAGTGCTAATAAAGAACCATCTAAATTCATTTATGTCTCATTGGGCAGATACTTATCTACCTATTTATGAAGTATCTTCAGAAAGGCTTTAAATTATAGCATCTCAAAAAAAAATTTTTTAGTAGAAAAGGAGGAAAGAATGGGCTGTGACACCAAACTTACATTATGATTAAACAAGACAATGAAATTATTTCAACTCTTATAAACATCCTTTGTTGTAACATATAAAAATTTCTAACATTTGAAATGCCTCATGAATAAAAAAAAAATTTTCTCCTGGTAAATATCGTTTTTAATTCAAAATAAAATCAATCTTTAGAGGATTGAGAGAGAAAAAAGCAGTGTTGTCATCATATGAGGAAAATGGAAGAAACTTTCAGCAGCTAAAATAAACATAAAGAAATATTCACCATGAATATACTTCACTACATTGACACTAAGACCGTGACGGGATATGGTCATAAGGACTTCTCCAGCACTCTTCCTCCAAGGCAGGTTGTAGGGAGGGCACCAAGAGGTTATTGCACTGAATAAAAGCTGGAGATCATCTTTTTGAGCCAGCTCCTCCGCCGGAGATACAAAACTGCAGAGTTTCACTAAGATCTAAAAAACACAAAACAAATATGTATTTAAATAAATGAATGGATGGGTAAAGGGAGGAGCTAGAAGAGGACTAGATCTTATTATTAAAAACTTTGAAAGTTCAGGGTTAGTATAAGTGATATCATTAAAGCCACAATGATGGGTGCTCTTAACTAAGGCAACATTAAAAAAAAAAAAAGCCATAATTCAGAAGTATGTTATGGTAAGACAGTAAGCCAGACCCACTTTTATCAGCTTATTTAAAAACAACAACAACTCTGGTGTTTACTATCCTGTCTTCTCTGTGCTATTTTTCTTTTAAGATTTTATTTATTTATTTGAGAGAGGGAGAGGGAAAGAGAGAGAGAGAGAGAACATAAAGGGGAGGAGCAGAGAAAGAAGGGGAAACAGATTCTCTGCTGAGCAGGGAGTCTGACATGGGACTCGATCCCAGAACCCTGGGATCATGACCTGAGCTGAAGGCAGACACTTAACTGATTGACCACCCAGGTACCCTTCTCTATGGTATTTTTGCATACTGACTCTAAACTGGAATAAATCAATAGTAACTTTCAAGGTCAACATTTTGGCTTTCTACTTTGGTTTATAAATTCTTAGATTGTCCTAGGTGAGACACAATTTTCTTCTTTAAATAGGACAGTTTTAGGGAAGTGAGAAAGTAAAAACAGGCCTGTAGAATTATTTTTTTAATTGTTCTTATCTCTGTACAAGTAAAAGGGGATATTACAATAATAAAATCATCTTTATTCAGAAGTATCTTTCAATTATGTCTAGTAGCCAAAAATCTTCTAAGGCTTGGCTTTCAAAGAAGATTTAAAACTTCTTAAGCTTTGGGATGAGAGCTTATCCCTTACCTATGATTTGCAGAATTTATATTGCACAAGGACTCAAAAAAACCAAGAGCCACTACTTGCAAAATTCAGTTATGGTTTTTGCCTTCAGTGAATTCTTTTCCTCTAATCTTGACTCAGCATCAGAAGTTAACTTTTCTCTTCCTTGCTAAAGTTTCTTTTCTAAATATTTTAAAATACATATAATAATGAATAAAGTAACTAATTCATGTAAGTTTTATTCTTTTGAAAGACAAGTGCTTTATGAAATCTGAGTATTTCAGTATCTGTAGGGAAACTGCAAAATACAAAAAAAAGTATTTAAAATATGTTTTGTCTGAGATAGCTAGGTTTTACTTTTCCTATTTCCTTCAATGCAAAAATTTAAATAGAAGGGCTTTCTAATTCATAGCTGCCAAATATCAGACAGGGGAAAAAAAAAAAAAAGGACCAAGAATTCAAAGAAAGAAGAAATTTACAAAATCAGTAAATACAGGCTTTCCCCTCCAACAGACATATATAAAATCCCTAGAGAAAAAAAAAAATGCCTAGAGAAATTGTTGGATCTGACTTAATACATGTAATAGGTATTATCTTTTTCCATGTGTCAAATGCAACAAAAATGATAATATGAAAAAAGGACAGTCAACTGCAACAAAAATACCTCTCCTCAGAAAGGTGTATCGTCAATTACACTTTTCACTGGTTCTCACACTGCCCTTGTGATTAGAGAAATGGATGTCATTTTTCTAATTTGTAATATAAAAACAAATCCAAAAATAAAATATTTTTCTAACTCAAATCTTTGTTCTCAAAAATGAACTGAATTTAATTCCTTAAATTTGTTGATTCTTAAAAATAACTAGTTCTTGATCTTTAAAGGCAAAAATATTCTCAGAAATAATATCATGTAATCCTTTTATTTTATAGAATAAAAAACCAAAGAGTCTGTATCTCATCAATTCCTCTTCTCCCATACAGTAACCATTTCTATTTGCAGGGACTCTGTTATTCATTCCAGCCAAGTGTAGGAGAGAAAACTGGCCATATCAACACAACAACAAAACCCCATAAAACACACACACACAAAAAATACAATGCATGCCTACATGAAGCAGTACCAATGCTAAGGTCCCAGGAAACCATCTGTCACATAACATAAACATAAGGATTTCATCTAACACAAACAATATGTATGCTGAAAACATTCAGTAATTCTGTCTCCACTGGTGTTCTAGACAAAACGATGAAAACAGTGTCCAGCCTGTGATGAGAAACTGAAATGAGGAAGTGAAAAGCTAAAGGAAGACTGGGTTACGAGGTGGGAAGAGCAAGGCTCCTATCCCTGCCACACACCTGCTGTGCATCACAGCCTTGGCTATTAGTTTCTGTAACTTTAAATGGGGAGTTTCAGTCAAATTTTCTTTGAAGTTCTTTTTGGCCTTAATATTCAATGGTTCTAATATGCTAAAATGAATCCCACATTCCATTGGAAACACCCACTGCATTCAGATAGAAAACACTTTTTTTTTAAGTTTTAGAAGAAATCTTTGCTATACGTATTTAGAATTAAATGCATAAAATTCAGCTTCTATTTAATGCCTAATATATTAATTTTTAGAAGGCTTTTATTGAAATAGGGACAGTAGCCTAATAAGCAAAGACTAACCCACTACATTCATTAGCAATGTCTTAAAGAAGCTTTAATTACTCCTTTGTTTATTCCCATTGCTTTTCTCAACCAATCTAATTCAGGACTCAGATAAACCTAAATTATAATCCTATTTCTACCATTTGCTCTCATCATCATTTTGCGGAAAAGAAAAACCTCTGAAGTTATGGGTTGTCTTGCAAATTATAGGAGATAATGGATGCTACCTAACCACTGTAAAAAGTATCCAAAAAAATCCAGTGTTCGAGAAATTTTTGTTGAATTAGTACTTTATTTATAATTGTCTCTTTTTTTAAGATTTTATTTATTATTTTGAGGGAAAGAGAGAGAACACGAGTTGGGGGGAGGGGCAGAGACAGAGGGAAAGGGAGAAACAAATCCCCTGCTGAGCAGGGAGCCCAGCCTGGAGCTCTAACCCAGCACCTTAGGATCATGACCTGAGTTGAAGGCAGATGCTTAGCCAACTGAGCCACCCAGGGACTCCATGTCTTTTCCTTTCTAAAATTGCCTTGGTTTCCCTCTCTCCTGTCCCTTCATGGCTCACACCTCCACAAAGCTCTACAGCAAAAACCCCAATATATGATGTGCGATCGTCACCTGTACCTGGATCCAGCTTATCTACTTCAGATACTGTCCTCTCTGCCACTCCCACTGACGATGGTGGCATTGGTGGTGGCAAGAGCAGCAATCACAGGGACTTTCAGTTCATGTCTACCACACCCTGGGCAGAGAACCATTGTTTTGTGTATTGTTCCACTTAATCCTCACAAAAACCCTTTAGGTAGGTATCATTATCTTTATTTCAGAGGTGAGAAATCTGCATCTTAAAGTTATGTAATTCCAGAGAACTGAATTCAAACAAGTGTGGTTTTTTTTTTTAATTGAGGTAAAAACACATAACACAAAATTTATCATCATAATCATTTTTAAGTATAGAGTACAGTAGTGTTCACTACATGCATGTTGTACAACAGATCTCTAGAACATTTTCATCTTGCAAAACTGAAAACTCTACACCCACTGAACAACAACTCCTTGTTCCCCACCCTCCAGCTCCTGGGAACCATCACTCAACTTGCTAAGAGTCTGACCACTTTGGATTCACAGAAATAAAAGTACGTAGTATATGTCCTCTTGTGTTAAATGTGGCTTTTTTAGTACTGTATTAGTCCCACGGACAGACTGTGTTCCACATGTGTATAGTTTTGAAAATTTTCTCCTAAGAAAGGATATGAAAATGATGGCAATATTTTCAGGCTAACAACAGCCTATTTAAACCTTGGTTAACTGCTAATGCTATTAAAAGAAAACCAGCAACAGCAGTGAAGAAGGACTTTAAGCAAGAAGCAAGAAGCAGAGGAGGTGGTAGCAGCTACTAAAATAAACTGCTTTGTACAAGAAAAATATTTATAGGCTAGGAATTTCCTGTATTTAGAGCAATGAACAGAATCTCTTGATATTAAAAGAAATATTACCCCAAATTTAATATGATTGTCAATAGAAGTTTTTCTTGCTTATTAGTTCATTTTGGGGATGTTATTGCTTTATCAAAGGTAACTTTAATAGTTGAATCTGTTCAAAGAAATAAACTTGTTAATGCCTCATTCCTTTACTCCTCAAAGTAAATGTTCATATTCAAGAAATGCGACAGTTATATGAGATGAAGTCAATAATAAAGAGCATAGAAGGGGTGCCTGGGCTCAGTCAGTTAAGCATCTGCCTTCAGCTCAAATCATGATGCCAGGGTCCTGGGATTCAGCTCTACATCATGCTCCCTGCTCAGCGGAGAGTCTGCTTCTCCTCCCTCTCTGCCGCTCCCCCTGCTTGTCCGCTCTCTCTCTCTCTCTCTCTCTCTCATATAAAATAAATAAAATCTTAAAAAAAAAAAAAGCATGAAATACTACAGAAAATGGAATAAGCAGAAATCTCTTTACGAGAGCACCTGCTTCATTTGAAATAGACTGGTATTGATGGGCAGGCAAATAGCACCCTCCATACCTGCACAAAAACTTTCTGGAGTAGTCCACGACGCTCTGCTAGAGGTAGCTCATTCTGTGCACCTCCAACTGCCTCAGGCACATGTGGAAGGTCAAAAAACAGATATAAACATTTAACCAGGGTGGAAGGCACTGACATCGTTGTCATGCAGTCCACGGTTTTCTGGAAAACAAACCAATTAATAAGTGAATAGGTAGACAGACATATAACTGCAATTTGTACTGCTAGGTAAGTTCACAAATTTTAAGCCAGAAGTTAAATCATTAACTCACAAATTTTAAGACAGAAAATTATATATCAGAATAATTTTATAAATGCCTGAAAAATTTAAGAATGACTTTATGCTGACAAATATTCATTTTCCATTTAGACAAGTTTGCTTTAATCAAATATTGAGATGTGTTTGTTATTTATTAAGTTTGCTATTTATTCATTAAAAGGCAGCATGTTTCAAAGAACATAAGCTTTGGGATTTAGAAAAAAGAAACTTAACCATAAACTTGGGCAAACTAATTTTGTTGGACCTCACTTTCCTCTCCTATGAAACAGATCCATTGACACATAAGTCTTAGAGTTAATATGTAACAAATGTGAGATATATTAAGCACTAAATTACAAATTAGTAGTTGCTTTACTATCATTTTTATTTTATTATACATTCTTGGGGCTGGAAGGACACTTGGAAGGATACAGCCATCACTGACATACACAGAAATCTCTATATTATTTTCAACAATCCACCTTTATTTACGGTAAACCTTTCAGTATTCTTAAGAAGTATACTATAATAATTGCCAAATTTTTTCATGGTGCAGTTTGGAATAAGTTTTACCACACTGGAGATCAAGAGGCTGGCATCATCTGTATTTAGTTTATTAGCATTTTCATCAAGCATTTTTTGAAAGCATAGGGTATGTCTGGCAGTATGCTGGGAACTGGACATGTAATGAAAAAGCACCCCTGTCCTTTAGAAGACTGTAGTCTATTAGCAGAAGTAGGTTCATCAGTCACTATGATTTAATCTCTTAAAGGTAGAAATGATAGTACACACAGGCTAATATAAAGAGGAGTGATCCACACCTCCAGGAACGGAATGGAAAAGTATAGGAACTAAGAGGGGGAAAGATCACCTGGAAGATACATAGGAGGTTGAACTATATGGTACAGTATGTTTCAGGAACCTGAGTCCAAAACTGTTAACTCCTGAAAAGCCACAATAATAATGTCAAATCTTTAATGAGTATAAATCATAGAATAGGCATAAGGCTACGAATTTTAATTATCTCATCTATTCCTCCATCAACCCTACAAGGTAGATTCTATCACTGTATGTTCCTTACTTTACACATGAAGCAGTTGAAGCTCATCACTGACATAAGCTGTCTTAGGTTAGAGAGCTGGTTAAATAGTCCCCAAGTGTATACTATGTATGCATATGGTCTCCCACACTAGTTTGACTTTTTTTTTGCTGGCATTGGAGAACCAGTGAAGTTTTAAAGTGTTACAAACAAAGGAGTAACAGAATCAGATTTCAAAAAAATAACTGGTGATAGTATAGATCTAAATTAGATAAAAAGGGCAAGAGAGTCAGGATAATTAGGGAACTAGTACAGAATACCGTATGAGAGATGGGGCCTGAACTAATGCAGTAGTAGGATGATGGAGAGAAGAGAGAAAGCCTAAAGAACAATCCTTTGGGGGGAAAAAATCACAATCCCTTGCATCATCTGGACCCTTTCTACATCTCCAGTATCATTTCCTCCAAGTATTTTAAAAACCCTTTGCTCTTCCCACTATGATTATTTCCAGTTATCCCATGTCTCCAAACACCTGATGATCAGTCTTTTTTTTTTTTAAGATTTATTTATTTATTCAGAGAGAGAGAGAGAGAGGCAGAAACACAGGCAGAGGGAGAAGCAGGCTCCATGCAGGAAGGCTGACATGGGTCTTGATCCGGGTCTCCAGGATCACACCCCGGGCTGCAGGCGGCGCTAAACCGCTGCACGACTAGGCTGCCCCTATTAATTTTTTTAAAGATTTATTTGAGAGAGAGAGAGAGAGATAGTGAGAGAAAGCCCAAGTGGAGGGGAGAGGGAGAAGCAGGTTCTCTGCTGTGGAGTTGGGTCATGACCCAAAGGCAGATGCTTAACCTACTAAGCTACCCAGGCACTCCCTGACATTAAAGGTCTGACCATGTCTGAAGCTTTAATTCCTTATCTTTCCTCCTACCCTCACCTACGAAATTTGTAAGGCTCACATTTCAATTTTCATAGCACTACGTATACCCCATGACTGCATTTTATAGTATTGTCTTCATCTACTCCATCTCTGTCATCTACATGTTGATTTAGGATGCCTACAAAAAAGTCAACTCAAAATATTTAACACTGAATTTTCTTTTAAAATGTCTCTTTTTCTAGTTAGGTTATTACTAGCTTTCCCTTTACATTAGGCAAAATGGTATGATTTTTCATTCTCATTTTATAACTGATAGACTAAACGTATAACTTGGTATCCAAACTAGTAATCAACATCTTTTGTAATTTTTTCAAAAAGTGATTTGGTTTCTCCTGATTCTTTTCTTACACTTTTAAGGCAATCTGTCTATCTGTACACATGTAAGTTAATCCACATTTACTGACTTTCTACTGTGTTAGGTATTCTGGTAGGATACACTTTCTGTTCACACGTGAAAAAGATAACATCTACAGAAAATATGAATAAAACTTAGAAATATCACAATTAAAAACGATTATTTTTACATGCTATTCTGAACCCAACCAAATTTTTTGTACAGCATGGAGACATATAGCTACAATCAATAGCAAATAGAACTGACATTTTGATAGTTTTCTGGTATGGTCACAGATACATGAAACAGTGGGCCTCTTTAGGACTATCTGAAGGTTACTTAGGATAAATAAATACCTCTATTTGCCCAGGACTCAAGGATTGTCTGTCTGGGTTGTGCGGCTTGCAGGCTAAAATCTGGAAAGTCCCAGGTACATCAAAGCAAATTGGTCTGATTCCTTTTGTGATGTTGAGAAACAAACAAACAAACCTAAACCAGCAAACAAAAAAGGGGATTCTAAAGGAAAAAACTCCAAGTGCTCCTACTTTAGGCTAGTGATTAGTGTCAGGACATGGTTACTAAGGAATATGCATTGTTTCCGCTGTGGCCCATCACTGTAGAACAGACTAGTGTCACAGCTACCTTTGTAAATTCAATTATTAAATGACATGAGTTGTTTGAAAAGCCCACTGTAATAACCATTCTCAAGACTAGTACTAACTTTGCTGGGTAATTCTATTTGGAACTGTAGAAGGCTGCAAAAACCTCTTGAATGTCCACATCACAGACCAATAATCAGGTATCCAAATAGCTCATCACCAAGTAGATGCAATACAGATCATGGCAGATATTTTAAAGGTGATTGGTGGGGCAGGGGGCAATCTCCAGAATAAATTAAGCAGGACAGGAATATATATTATCCTGAAAATGTCAGTATTCCCATATTTTCCATAAAAATTAGAAAATTTAAAAGTATTTTCAATGTCATTTATACCTTATTAGTGAAGTGACCTCAGATGATTCTTCTAAGGCAAGTTCCCTAACATGAGTTACAGAAGTGTTGGTCTGGGTCTGATGGAGCCAGAGCTCCTGGGCTCCTTGTCTACAGTCACAGGAAGTCCACTGCTATGCCTAGGATGGTATTGTGTTCTATACACGTGTTATGAGGTGACATAGATGGAAAACACTGTTTAAGTTAGGCATTTCCTCAGGTTTAAAATTTCTAAAACATAAACCTCCTCATAGAGATGCTGTAAGCAGCATGAAGTAAAGTGTAAGAAAGATTAAAAGAATACAATGGTTATATTAAAATCTTATTTGGATACGGTGATAAATTTCACAAAATTCCAAGAGGATAAAAAAAGTAGTTACCAAACATAAAAACAACTTACCTGACCAGAGGATGCTAACAAATTAATTGTTGTCAGAAGCATCCAACCTCTACTGGCTTCTTCACTCTGATTGATTTCTAGAAATTGGACTATGGCGCGACTTGCAGCTTCTATAAAACCAAAGGAAAGACATAAGGTGGGGGGTATCACATATAAAGAGGTTTTTCCTTAAAACCTGCCGAAAAACGATCATTTAAGCACATCTTTATATCAACACAATTACATGCTCTATGTAAAATATGTTAAAAAGAGCAATATTTTAATGGTATATCTAGGCCCTTACAGTATATCATCAGATCAACACAAAAACACAGAAGTCAACCTATAGATTTTAGGGATAGTTACGTCATGAGCTAGTCAAAAAGAGTCATGAGAAAGGTAAAATTTGAGCTAAACGTACCTGGAAAACAAGGATACGTTTGTCTAGGAAGTGGGAGGGAAGGCAGGGAACAGAGAGATTAAAAGCACAGTATTAAAACAAAAGTGAAAATAGAAGACTGAGCCTAATATGCAAGATCAAGACAAAGAACTGTAATAACACTGGGTTAATATTCTATAAGAGCATTTTGAGAATTAGAGTCTAGTATCAACAGTAGTGATAGAAAATCAAAGCCAATTTAGGAAGGAAGGTAATCTAATGGCTGTATTTGACTCTCTGAGCAAGAGAAAGCAAATGTAGTTTTTTTGAGCAAAGTAGATGATGAAAGGATCATTCTCAGACTATTTAATGGTGATGTGTAAAATAAACTGGAAGGGCAAAGACACCTGGTAGAGGTGACACAAATCATGAGGCTGCCATAGTGATACACGTGAGGAGGGACTTGAGCAGTTGATAGTGGGAATAGTGTCATGCACAGCATGGTACCATTGCAGCAATCTATGAAAGTAAATTTAGTCATTTACGGCTTCAGAGGTAAGGGAAAAAGGACAATTCCCAAACTATGTGATTAATTTCATCGACATAGAGTTCATCAATTTTTATATCAATAAAGGAGATGAATTAAAGTTGTCAGAAAAGAAGCCCATCTGTTCACATATCAAACCAACCTAATAAGTTGCTAATGTACACTTAACACACATGACAAAAATGCAAAATGCAGAATAAATAGAATTTAGGTTGCCTTAGAGGTATTTTTTTTCCTCCATTTAAGAAAATCAAGATAAAAGTGTTTCATCAAATAATTGAATGAATACAAGACTTACATAGGATACTATGCTAGGCATATTTCATCTTTAAAAACTTTGAAAGAATATTTTAATAGTAAAAATAAGCTATCTAAAATTTTGCCTAAGTCTTAATTGTAGAACACTCTTTAAAGTACTTGAGGATTTAGCTCATTTAATCTTTACAAGAACCTTATGAGTTATTTTCTATTCTTAAACCTGTCATAATAATACAAATTGAGAAATGGAGAGAATGAGTAATATGCCTAGAACCACATAACTAGTCAGTGACAAAACTTATATTCAAATCCAAGCTGTCTAGCCTGTAAGAGATAAAGATAGTGATTAAATAAAAAATTACTAGAAAAGAGGGAAGCCAACAGAAGCCTGGCTTATTTCTAATATTTCAACATCTTAAACGGGTTGAAATTATTGTATTCATATTTTCACGGATTTATACCCTCTTGCCCCTCTCTGGAGAAAAAAAAAAAACACCATGGGAACAGACTCCTTGTCTGCCTTGTTCACACTACAGTCCCTAGTATAAAGTACATCTCTGGTACTAAGTGGGTCCTAGATACATATCTGTTAAATGAGTGAATAAATCAACCTAAAGAGATCAAAGAAGGACACTTTGAGCTCAACTTACTACAAACATCAAGAGTGTTTGAGTTTACTGTGGATAACAAAGATTCCTAAAGGTTCTGAGAAGGGGAGTAACAATATAAAGAAAGCAACATTTAAGGCTAGTTAAATTTTGAAGGTCTCTCTAGAGAGGGAAGCAAACAAATAAAAGAATGCCACTGAGAAACATTCTTTAGCAATTGTGGTTTGAGACCATTGGTAAATACGGATATGCAAGTTTTCCTGCAAACCTGTAATGGATCAGGTTTTAACACTACATTACATAAGCTCTCTTTCCTTGATAGGAATTAAATGCTCATGTAAGGAAGAGGACTCCTTTCCAGTGAGTAAAATTCTCAAAGGCTGCAATGCTCTGCTTTCATTTCCTAGGCCTCTGTACAAGTTAGGCAACTTTGGTGTTAAATTGTGCATTTTCAACTTCGTAACTCAACATACTAAAAAACTACTTGCAGTCGTCAAATTGATTATTCCATTGTGAAATCAATGTAACAAAATTCTATTTCATAACAACAACAAAAAAGCTGATTAGTAAATGAACTGGTCAATACCACCTATGCTTCTGACAGAAAATTTTAAAAAGATGCTGAAAAAATAAACAAAATTACCTTCCTGGTACAAAAGCTAGAGAGCTATAGATAAGACACATTTTGAGTGAATTTGAATGCTACCCATGTTTTTTAACATAATGCTATTAATGTTAAAAGAAAATTGGACAAAAAGGTATTTTCTGCTACTCAACAACTGCTATTCAGTAAGTTGTCAATTATGAACAATGAATGCTAATGCTTATTTTGAGAACCAAAACACCAAAAATGCACTCCTGGCTTGCAACAGTTCTATTTATCTGAGCAAGAGTGGGCATTTACACAAATGTGTGCTTTCTCTTGTGTTGGATGACAATGAATATTAAGGTATTCCTCAAGATCAGAACAGATAAATAATAGAGTTTTTAAAACTCTCAATGTTCTAATTGTTATTAAACATTACAACAATGGATTGATGACCTGACTTAATAATACACATGAAAATATACTGAAAAAGATCAAGATAGTGTAATTATTAACAGTATCTAACAACTGTACCAATTTAATAACAACTACTATTCTTTTCTGAGAAGAATGTGGAGAAGATCTCATTGACAAATGATCTTTACATAACAAATGTATTCATAAAAACTATTTTACTCTCACCTACTTTTTTCAGTATGTTGTCATTCAAAACACCTTATTGGGTTCTTCCACCTTTTATTTTAAATAAGTCAAGAAGCTCATAGTAAAAGTATTTAATATTAAGTGCCATCTTAAAAATATTTTTAATTATACTAGAAAATAATTTTAAATTAAACCTCCACAAATTATAGTTTCTTAAAACTTTGAAATAAAGACACTTCTAGTTAAAAAAAAAAACTGCAACAGGAGCTTTCATTTTCACTAATATTTAACAAATACAAATTTAAATGATTTAACTTAAGGTTATAAGAGTTAATGAAAGGAACATATTAATATTAACCCATCTTGAGAGTTGCCAATCATTTGATTCAAGCTTTAGTTTTCACACTGCATTTCAATACATACAGTTAACTGAAAAATACAGAAATGGAGTTAGCAGACCTCATTATTAAATGATAGCTGATTGACAATTTTAAAAGAAATTTACAGACAGAATGTAAGTGAATTCAGTTAGACAATATTGAGATCAGAATGCAAAACTTGTTAGTGCAATACAATTTTTCCTTTGCATTTAAAGCATAGTCATTGTCAAATTTATGCAAGATTATAATGTGAAACCATCAATAATATCATTACATTTTTTCATTAATGAAGAAACCAAGCCCTAAAAACTCCTTCCCATCTCAAAAAAACTTCCACAAGTTAGTCAGAAAAATAGTATTAGAACTCAAAGCTTCCATGCTCTTTTTTCATTTGATAATACACAACCACACCTTGAGAAAATTACCTGAGGGTGTTGTGGCTTTGAAATCCTTGGAGGACAGCGGGGCACACTGTTTTTCTGTTTAAAAAAAGAGGCTGTGTTGTCTACTTGGGGATTCACTATGTTATACTAATCCCACCACAGATGCTATATAAGACACCAATTGTGGTAAGCATCCACCAGCTTCTCCATCACCAGGGTGCTGCCCACTGGGGATCACACCATTGTATTTAACAGCAGCACCTATTATGCAGTAATGCTATTAATAATAAACTGAAGATACTATTTCACATGGGTGGAGATTTTTTGCTTCAATGACATAAACAGACCATATGCCCTTAGAACTAAGCAGACGGCATAGTCACACTTAACAAATACCTACAGGGGGTAGGAAAAAAATCTTAGACTCTATCTTGTACACAATATGACCACAAAATAATAAATTTTTTCAAATTAGTTGAGAGCCACTACATATTTTTAATAAAAGCCACATGGAGGGCAGCCAGGGTGGCTCAGCGGTCTAGCACCACCTTCAGTCCAGGGTGCGATCCTGGAGACCGGGGATCAAGTCCTGCGTGGGGCTTCCTGCATGGAGCCTGTTTCTCCCTCTGCCTGTGTCTCTGCCCCTCTTTCTCTCCCTCTCTCTCTCTCTGTCTCTCTCTCTGTCTCTCATGAATAAATAAATAAAATCTTAAAAAAGAAATGCCACATGGAGGCAACAATCAAGAGAGAATTATGGGGAACAGAAAAAACGGTAACTGTCAGGTTGCCCTAATATATTACACATCAGTCCTTGTACCCATTTTGCAGGTTTCCATTTTTACTACATTCTGATGGATAGATTCAAACAACAGAATTGCAGATAAGCATATCTTCCTACTGAGATATCTACAATCCATATTAGAAACAATCTGATAAAAAGACTTTATATGTGGCTGGTAATTAGGTAGCAAACAAAGTAACAAGTACTTTACACCAAATTCAGAAGAGTCCTGAAAAAATAACTTTGCCATGATGCACAACAAATAGACAACAGAGGGCTCAATTTTTAGAGAAAAATTATGTGCATATAAATTTTAGCAAAATTACTTTCAATGATAATTTCCTGTGAAATAAAAGGTCATGTAAGGTATCAAAAGTAGCCAAACTCATAGAAGCAAAAAGTAGAATGATGCTGAGGCCAAGAGAAGGAAGAGATAGGAGCTGCTGTTCAGTAAATATAAAGCTACAGTTACACAAGATAAAAAAGTCCGAGAGTTCTGCTGTAGGACATTTCACTTTGCGTGAACTGCGCCATACGCTAAGAATTTGTTAGGAGGATAAATCTCGTGTTATGTGTTTTTACTGCAATAAAAATCAATCAGCAATCAGAAAATGAGAATGGGATATACAAGAGGTAAGATGACTCAGGAGCCCCTGGGTGGCTCAGTTGGTTAATCAGTGGACTCTTGTCAGCTCAGTTAATGATCTCAGGGTCCTAGGATCAAGTCCTGAGTCAGGCTCCACGCTCAGAGGAGAATCATCTTGTCCCTCTGCCCCTCCTCCCAACTCATGCTCTTCTCTCAAATAAATAAAATCTTTAAAATTAAATAAATAAATAAAGGACTCAGAATGTCAGAATGAACCTAGGGATCTTGAAAATGTTTTACTAGAAAAACCAAAAGATCAAAAAATCTCTAAGAAAGTAGTTTTTTAAAAGATATTTATTTATTTATTTATTTGAGAGAAAGAGAGAGAGAGAGAGAGAGAGAGAGATCACAGGCAGGGGTGAGGGGAGAGGGAGAGGGAGAAGTAGATTCCCCACTGAGCAGGGAACCCAATCTGGGGCTCGATCCCAGAACCTTGTCATGACCTGAGCTGAAGGCAGACACTTAACAGACTAAGCCACCTGAGCACCCTTCCCTCCAAGTATTTTTGATAACAACATTATCCAAAAGAAATTTCCAATGTTCAAGACTAAAAATAAAATAAAGATTCCCCCAGCCAGAGTTCTTTAAGACTAAGGAGATACTCCAAAATTATGCTCTTCCCTTTTAAACATCAGTAAGTCTGGCTTTTCTATCACTATTCCAATTTTCAAAGCATTTAAAGAAAACAAAACAACCAAACAGAGAAATCCTATACCAAAAATCAGTAACAAAAAAACAAAAATCTGGGAACCCTGGGTGGCGCAGTGGTTTAGCGCCTGCCTTTGGCCCAAGGCACAATCCTGGAGACCCGGGATTGAATCCCACGTCAGGCTCCCGGTGCGTGGAGCCTGCTTCTCCCTCTGCCTGTGTCTCTGCCTCCCTCTCTCTCTCTCTGTGACTATCATAAACAAAAATTAAAAAAAAAAAATCAGTATTGAGCATCTAATCTGTAACAAGTAGTTCTCTAGGTGATAAGGGGTGAACATAGCAGACTATAAAATTAAGTAAATGAGATACTACAAATGACAAAGCTCTAGAAGAACTACTTAAGGTTAAAAAAAAAAAGAACTACTTAAGGTGAGTGAATAAATAAAAATATTCACTGGTATAGGGAGAGAGGATAAAAGTTCTATTTGAGATAGGGTGATCAGGAAAAGTTTTTCTTGTGGAGATAATACCTATAAAAGTTGAATTGAATCTCAATTCATTGGAATCTGAAGTTAATAAATTTCAAAAATTTAAAACTAAAAATTATATGGAATTACATGATGTAAAAAATATATCTTAAAAATATCTGAAAAACAAGAAGTCACCAGTGCATGAGAGGCACAGGGGACTCTATGTGCTAAGTTTACAATTTCCAGTGAATCTAGAATTATTTCAACATAAAAAGTTAAAAAAAAAAAAAACTCCTTGTGTAACTATTACCATATTAACAATAAGTCATCTTGTACTCCATTTAAGATACTTTTCAATATGTCCAAAAACCTATCCTATGTATGTGAAATCATAAAAGGATTTAGGAAATCGAATCTCTAGTGCAGAAAAGCATTTTTCTACAAACATGCAGATTAGGTATTTAAAAAGACAGAAACAGGAAAGCAAATACAAATACAGTTTGGGGAATATTTTATTCTAATCTAGAGATATCACTAAAGAAAGAAAATGCAATGACAGGAGTCAGTATAGAACAAAGAAATTTCCCTTCATGTTACCTGTTTAAAATAGCTAAAAAGGCATTAAACATACAACTCTTATAGTTAAGAGCAATTTTTTAGTTCTACAGGAATAACTGAAATCAGGAAAACAAAAGGATGTGGGTGGTGAAGGGAGAAGGCAAGGGTGGGAGTTTACCTTAAACTATCTTACTACCTTTCAGTGGACTTGCTTTAAGGACTGCAAGAATAATTAAATCATCCCACTTTAAAATCCATACATCAATTAATATAATGTACTACTTCCGAATTAGAGATTTAGTCCCTCATTCTAAAAATATTTTAATGGTTGTTGTTCTAAAGACTCCATCACGGGCTCCAGTTAAAGATGGAAGGTTGTGCACGTGCACTAGCATGTCCACAGCTATGGAATGAAGCATGCCCCTCTTCTTGAAGCATGGTGATGCACTAACTCTTAATGTGATGGTACCACAGATGGAGCCTCTTGAGAGATAATAAGGGTTCAGATGCAATCATGATAGTGGTATCCTCATGATGAGATTAATGCCCTTATAAGAAAGACACCAGGGATGCCTGGGTGGCTCAGCGGTTGAGCGTCTGCCTTTGGCTCACAGCGTCATCCTGGAGTCCCGGGATCAAGTCCCACATCGGACTCCCTGCGTGGAACCTGCTTTTCCCTCTGCCTGTGTCTCTGCCTCTCTCTGTGTGTCTCTCATGAATAAATAAATAAAATCTTTTAAAAAAAAGAAAGACACCAGAGCTCTCTCTCCTCCAGCTGAAGCCACATTAAGAAGGTGCCATTTGCAAGTCAGGAAGAGAGATCTCACCAGAAACCAAGCATGCTGGCACTCTGATCTTAGACTTTCAGGCTCCAGAACTGTGAAGGAAAATTTCTGTTATTTAAGTCACTGGCCTATGGTATTTTGTTATGGCAGCTTGAGCAGATTAATACACCCACTAAAATGGTTATAAAAGGATTTTTCAAAAAGCCTAAACCCATAAGGACAAAGAGAATAGGAAAGATGAAAGCAACGTTTTGGATACTAAAATAGGAGAGAGGTTAGTGGTAACTGATTTAGCAAACTCTAGAATCTTAAAGCAAGCACAGGAAAAATGAAAAAGCAACTAAACTACCACAGAACCCCCAAGAGGCTCAGGAACTGGTGGCACCAGGTACCTTGGAAGCACAGGTAAATGTGGGAGTATATGCAGAAGCTCTAGAGCTCTAGAGCTCTTAAGTATGCTTAAGAGCAGCAAGACACCCCCCCCCCTTCCCACTATGTGGGCACCAGACCGAAGGTCTCCTCACTAGACAGAGACTGTGCTGGAGCTGGGGTGGGAGTGAGGCCATCACACCAGGCACAACTGCAGACCTGTGGAGGTCAAACAGAAGCTTACACACTGAATGCAGAGGGTCCTCAGACGTTTCCCTACTTGGCTTCCAAAATGCTGAGAGGCAGACATATATCTTCCAAGGAGAAACTGGACATTCACTGGGGACTCTGTCTAGCTCAAGGGAGACAGTCAACAGAACAGCCTAGCAAGATCTCACTGGGTGATGCCCACAGTTTCAAGCCCCACCCACAACTGCAGAGCTACCCAGCAGCTTTCTATGGCTCCATTCTTACACAGGAGCAGATGGCCAAGCAAGTTCTCTAACCTCAAAGGCAGACAAAAGCAAATTAACAAAAAAGGCAACCTGAAAGAAACAGAGCTAAAAAGAGAATCTATGAAAGAATAGACACCAATAAAAAAAAAAAAAAGAAACTCTTAGGAATTAAAATTATGTCACAAATGAAAAAAATAACCTCCACAGAAGGGACAGATGATAAAACGGATAGAGCCAAAAACCAAAAATAAAAATAAGAGAAAATAAGAAAATGGGAGGGACAATCTCAGGAGTACATCTGACTAGAGAAAGAAAACTGAGTGGAGGGTATTATTATACAAATAATTCACAAAATTTTCCCAAAATTAAAGGATGTGACTCCCCAGACTTCAAGTTCTAATAAATACTCAGGGTAATGTATAAGAATATATGTTCTATGGGCACCTGGATGGCTCAGTGCGTAAGCGTCTGCCTTCAGCCCAGGGTGTGATGCTGGAGACCTGGGATCGAGTCCCGCATTGGGCTCCCTGCATGGAGCCTGCTTCTCCCTCTGCCTCTGCCTATGTCTCTGCCTCTTTCTCTGTGTGTCTCTAAATAAATAAATAAAATCTTTAAAAAAAAAAAAAAAGAATATATGTTCTAAGGCATGTGATCAAGAACTTTTAGAACAGCCCCCCACCAAAAAAAAAGAAACAAAAAGCAGGTCACAGAAAGAAACAAGAATCTAGGTAGCTTCAGATTTCTTAATAGCAGTGTAGGAGTTTAGAATATGAAGGAGAAATTATTTTAAAATTCTCTCATAAAATGATACCCACCCTAGAAACTGATATCCACTAAAAGTGGGATAAATGTAATGCAAGCTGCAAGATTTTCCAAAATGATCAGAGAGCTCACCACAGGCTTACTGGAAAAGGACTGAGAGCTAAGACAGCCCCTTTACTGACCATGTCCCCAAGGAAGTTGTTAGACCTAAACTCAACTTCCCATGACACTGGTAGCTTCCGCTCTCTGGTAGGAGGGCCTGTAACTTGCACTGGGCCCCAAAGTCTCCTGGAGTGAAACAGCTAGTATCTGTAAATGGCTCCTACAAACATCCAACAGATATTCAAATCCAGTACTCAAGTAGCCTACATCATAAGAGGTGTGTTTATTTCTTCACTGATAAGATCGAATTTGTGCTTATACTTTAGGAATGGAGGGGCATTAAAGATTTTTCCAAGCACACTTTTCTGTGAGATAATGAAGGTGGTGCACCTGTGCCTTCTTTTCTCTTGCTGAGCCCCTGGTTTTAGGTTTCCCCCCTCGCAGTAAAGCCATGATAGATGATGTGTTGTCCTAAGCCCTTTTACCTGATGGGCTGTGAGCCTAAAGACATCACTTCCCTTGGTAAAAAGAAAGGAACCCATCTTATACAGTAACAGTCAAAAAATTTTTCACTAGTGGGATTTCTAAAAAACAAAACAAAACACACACACACACACACACACACACACACACACACACAAAACCCAAAACTGAAAATGGTAACTCCCCTACATCTTTTCTCAGGAAGCTGCTGGAAAAGATGCCTTAACAAAAATGAGAAAGTTGGTTTGAGAAAAAAAGATGTGATGAGATTCAAGAAACAGAGGCTCCATTCCAAAGAAGTGGAAAGACATCCCAGACAATGTGAATGGAAATGTGAAAGGGACAGCTGTGCAGCTGGCCTACAGAGCAACCACCACGGATTAATGAATTAACCTAGCCAGGAAGTTATGGAAGAGCTATTTCAAGAAGATGAAACTGACAGAGTATCTGATGCCTTCAATCATATTAAGGGGAGATTCAGAAAAACATTTTAGCAACAGGGGATGAATGTGTGATGAAAATTTAGAAAACTAGTAAATAAAAAATAGGCAATTATTAACTCAGATGGAGGTGGAAAAGAAGTTTTCAAGAAAAGAAATCACAGCATACCATACAGCTCATCTCAAAATAGTGTTTTCAAAGCCTAAACAAGATAATATTGATCTAAACAAATAATGACAGAGCAGTATTAGAAGGGTCTAGGAAGCAGGCATGTACAGCTAGTGGCAAGGAGTTTAAGAGAGTGAAAGTCTCATTTTCTTTTGTGGGAGTCAAACGACAGTGTCTAAAAGTGAAAAAACAAGGGCGTGCACTGTAAGCACACTATTTAGAAACACAGAGGTAAATATCAAAAAAAATTTTTTATAAGTAAGAGTGAGAAGTGAAGTTGAACTAGGATGATGGAAGAGAGATGCTGTTTTCAATAAGCCTTTTAACTATTGGACCCTTAAAATATGTGCCTATATCATGTTAATAAAAATAAAAAATTTAAAAATAAGATTATATAACAAAAACATTACTATTACTATTGGAAAAATAGTAATTTGATAAGCTGAAAAGAGAAGTGATTGCCCACAGGGACATTATAAAGAGAATTTAAATCACCAATTTATTAGTCTAATGCTTCAATAAGAAAGCTATCACTCAACCATTACAAAACCAAAATAACAAAATAAAACAAAGTAAAGATAAAAATTCCTTAGACATGTGGTCAATTTAGAAAATGACTAATGATAAATAAACTCAAGAAAACTTCTCTTAATACTGGATAAAGGAAAGCTATTTTTAAAAGTTTAAAATTACCTAATTATGAGTAAGCATTTATAAACAGCTTACTGTACATAAAGATTATAGGTTAAGGACCCAAGCAGTTTATGGTCTAATAGAAGATAAAGACGCACACACAAATAACCACTGGTGGAGGTGAGAAACAAAGAGCAGTTCTAAAGAAAAGTTTTTCCTTTGATTAAGGGAATCAAGAAACATTCCATCAAGAGGTAGGATTTAATCCAAGCTTCAAAGATTGAGACATACTGGCGTGGCGGGGGTCTCCCTTCTGGGTGAACCATCATAAGTAAAGGATAAAATTAAGAGCACAGACATGTTTGGGACTATAAGAACATTGGTTTCACTGAAATATAGAAAACAAGAACTAAAAGGCAGACTAAAAAAAATTCGTATGGCCAGATCCTGGGTTTGCCTTGAATGTCATGCTAGGAATCTGGATTTTTGCCAGAAGGAAACAGAGTGTTCTTGGGAGAGCAGGGGCAGGGATGGTATAGGTCCAAAGACAATGGCCTTGAGCACAAGTGCTCCACTTGGGAGCTACTGAATCAACCAACAGAACAGAGTGTAAGAATGGGAACATGGACAGGTAATTAAAACCGACATGGATAAAACTGGGTCAATTTTCTCTTTAATTTTAATAGCACTTTTACCGAATAGCTCATTCAAATTGTTGTTGCAGGGCTCATAAAAATACCTGTGGATTTGTTTGATGCTCTCCTTCGAATTTCTGTCACCATCAGTCGTGAGACTTGGGTTGTGAACTGCAGAAGGTCAGAAAATTTTTCTGTCATCGTATTTGGCGGAGCATTTCCAAAAACCTGTGGATGGAAAAAAAAAATTAATGAAGCATTGTCAACTACTGCCCTTCATTCTGTGCATTTCAAAGTGTGCTATGATTTGAAAATCAAGTCAAAAAAGTATTCTTACACAGCTACTTTGAATCTGAAAAATGTTTATTTTTATGTTCTCATCTTCCATTTTATTGTAAATGCAGGAGTGATCACTCTTTTACTATTTATGAGTAACCACCTGACAACCATTTCAGGCCCTCATTCTGCTTCTATATTCTCTAGACTATTCCTGTATCCTCTCCTTTTTTTCTCTTTAATTTAAATTCAGTTTGCCAACATATAGTATAACACCCAGTGCTCATCCCATCAAGTGCCCTCCTTAGTGCCCGTTACCCAGTCACCCCATCTCCCCATTCTCCTCCCCTTTCACAACCCTTTGTTACCCAAAATCAGGAGTCTCTCATGGTTTGTCTTCCTCTCTAATTTTCCCCATTCAGTTTCCCTTCCTTTCCCTTATAGTCCTTTTCACTATTTCTTATATTCCACGTATAAGTGAAGCCAGATGATGACTGTCCTTCTCCGACTGACTTATTTCACTTAGCATGATACCCTCCAGTTCCATCCACATCGAAGCAAATGGTAGGTGTTCATCCTTTATAATGGCTGAGTAATATTCCATTGTGTGTGTGTGTGTGTGTGTGTACACACATCTTCTTTATCCATTCATTTGTCAAAGGACATCTTGACTCCTTCCACAGTTTTGACTGTTGTAGACATTGCCACTCTGAACATTGGGGTGCAGGTGTCCCGGTGTTTCACTACATCAGTATCTTTGAGGTAAATACCCAGAGGTGCAATTGTTGGGTCATAGGGTGGCTCTATTTTTAACTTCTTGAGGAACCTCCACACTGTTTTCCAGAGTGGCTGTACCAGTTTGCATTCCTCCCAACAGTGCAAGAGGGTTCCCCTTTCTACACATCCTCTCCAACATTTGGTGTTTCCTGTCTTGTTAATTTAGCCATTCTCACTGGTGTGGGGTGGTATCTCATTGTGGTTTTGATTTGTATTTCCCTGAATGCAAATAATGCAGAGCATTTTCTCATGTGCTTGTTGGCTATGTGTAGGTCTTCTTTGGAGAAATGTCTGTTCATGTCTCTGCCCATTTCATGACTGGATCATTTGTTTCTTGGGTGTTGAGTTTGATATGTTTTTTATAGATCTTGGATACTAACCCTTTATCTGATATGTCATTTGTGAATATCTTTTCCCATTCTGTAGGTTGTCTTTCAGTATTGTTGATTATTTCCTTCACTGTGCAGAAGCTTTTTATGTTGATGAAGTCCCAAGAGTTCATTTTTGCTTTTGTTTCCCTTGCCTTCATAGATGTGTCTTGCAAGAAGTTGTTGTTGCCAAGTTCAAAAAGGTTGTTGCCTGTGTTCTCCTCTAGGATTTTGATGGATTCTTGTCTCACATTTAGATCTTTCAACAATTTTGAGTTTATCTTTGTGTATAGTGTAAGAGAATGGTCTAGGTTCATTCTTCTGCATGTAGCTATCCAATTTTCCCAACACCATTTTGAATAACATGTTTAAAATACAACTTGTACAATAAATCATATCTAGTTACACTCTTAGTACATATTGCACAACCTTTGAATGAATGATTAAATAAATGAAATAAAAGGCCAAAGACTATTTATCCATAAAATGTGAATCAATCTTACTGATAAATTTTAGAAAGCATGATGTTTCTCTGAAGATATCGTAAATTAAGAATTTACAGAAAGGAGACCCTGGGTGGCTTAGTCAGTCAAGCTTCAGACTCTTGGGTTTAGGCTGAGGTCCTGATCCATGGGTCTTGAGATCCAGCCCCACTCTTTGTAGGGCTCCATACTCAGTAGGGAGTCTGCTTGAAGATTTTTTCCCTCTGTCCCTCCCCACACTGGCCCACATGCACATGCTCTAAAATCAGTAAGTAAATCTTTTTTAAAAAGATTCTTTTTTTAAAAAAAGAAGTTAGAGAAAAATGGTAAGGTTCTATGATGGCACATAGATACATCAGATGGTGAAAAGCAGGGATTTATCTATGGTTAAGTCCTAGGCTGAATACAGAATTCAGTAAACTCATGTTAAAGCTCAGAATTTTGAAATTCTAAAATTCCCAAAACAAGACTGTTAGGAAAAAGACTAGGATAAAGAAAATGAATGTGAGGGTCATGAAAACTGCTTGTTTCTGGACAGCCCGGGTGGCTTAGCGGTTTAGCACCGTCTTCAGCCCAGGGTGTGATCCTGGAGACCCGGGATCGAGTCCCACGTCAGGCTCCCTGCATGGAGCCTGCTTCTCCCCCTGCCTGTGTCTCTGTCTCTCTTTCTCTCTGTGTCTCTCATGAATAAATAAAATCTTTAAAAAAAAAAAAAAAAGAAAACCACTTGTTTCAATAAAAGTCTAAGACAAAAGAACTTTAGAATAAATAATTTTTTGAGTTTTTGACATCTTATTTATTTATAGAGAACAAGGGTGAGAGAGCATGCATGCAAGCAGGGGAGAAGGGCAAAAGGAGAGGGGGAAGAGAATCTCAAACAGACTCCTTACTAAATACAGAGCCCTATTCAGGGCAGAGCTCAATCTGAAGACCCTTGAATCATGACCTGAGCCTAAACCAAGAGTCGGAAGCTTAGCCCACTGAGCCACCAGGAGCCTCTAGAATACATAATTCTTAAAGATAAAACAATGTGAGTTCGGCAAAGAAGACAAGAAAATGAAACCTGGACTGATAGTCATAGGAAAAGAAATGGTTTAAAAAAAAAAGAAAGAAAGAAGAAAGAAAAGGTATTATAATGGCTATATAGCTGGATATACCCTGAAATATTATTTTAAAAACTGTTCTTTATAGCTAAAACGAAATAGTCTTTAAAACTATTTTAATAGCTCTCATATTATTTTGTATTCTTATTATTTATTCAAATGTTACTACATAAGGAAGGAACATATCTTATCTTTGTATTCTACTTTAATTTATAGGGATGTTCCCTAAATATGTTTATTTATATGCTATCTCCCACTCCCCACAACAAATTCTAGAGAATGTATAAGTAGCATTGAAGGATACATAAAATATAACATGAGAATATAAACTAAAATTAAGAAAAAACAAAAAAAGGAAATAAACCAAGGCTAGGGAATGGATGGAAGGAAAAAGATTAAAAATCTAAGACCAAAGACTAATTCTGTATTTGCCATGTTTTGGTCATAAATTTTAGCTCAAATAGAAAAAAAACAAAACAAAACAAAACAAAAAAACTCTATCACCTGGTTCACAGTGTCCTTAGGTAAGAAAAATATACATTTAAGGAAGTATCTGTGTTTTTATACAATAGCATGAAAATTTCTTTCCAAGGATCCTCAAAAAAGGGATATAACTTATAATGTAATATCCTTGTAACAGAAATATATTTTTTACATTCTTAGAACAGATACTATATTCTTTATAACCTCCTTCAAATTGAGCTGAAAGTACCAAACAAATCAATTCTACAGGATATAACTTTAACTATCTAAAGACTGTTCATTAACTTGACACAGGAGTAATTTTACATTATCTCAAAGAACAAATAAACTGTACTTTTCAAGACCTCAATAAATTGCTTTTTTTCTGCTGAGATATTGATAAATGTTGTGTGCTTATAGCTCAACTATATCACTTAGACTGATACTCTTTAACAAACAAATTGAAGGCAGGTTAGAAATTGAGGGGTGCCTGACTGGCTTAGTTAAGTGTCTGCTTTGGCCTAGTCATGATCCCAGGGTCCCGGGATCAAGCCCCAAATTGGGGAGTGGGAAGCCCCTCCCGCTAGGCAGGGAGCCATCTTCTCCCTCACCTCCCCGTTCATGCTCTCTCCCACTCACTATCTCTGTCTCTCTGAAATAAATAAAATCTTTAAAAAAAAAAAAAAAAAAGATTAGAAGTTGAGAAGCCTAATAATGACACATGCTTGAATAAACGTCCTACTTCCAACTCAGAGATGTGCGTATATAACTGTTGTTTATAAAACAATTGTGTATTCTGCTAAGGCATTTAGGAGGCCTTCTGCCAAACTAATTTATCTTTTTATTATTTTAAGATTTTATTTATTTACTCATGAGAGACAGAGACAGAGAGAGAGAGAGAGAGAGAGAGAGAGAGAGGCAGAGACATAGGCAGAGGGAGAAGCAGGCTCCATGCATGAAGGCCAGTGTGGAACTGGATCCCGGGACTCAGGGATCAGGCCCTGAGCCAAAGGCAGGTGCTCAACCGCTGAGCCACCCAGGTATCTGTAAAACTAATTTAAAATAGGCCAATATTCCTATCACTCAGTATATATTAATATATATTTTGCTCCTAAGAATTATTTGGAAAAGATTTTATTATTTTGAGAGGGACAGAAGAAAGCATGAGCAGAGAGGGAGAAGCCAACTCCCTGCTATGAGGGAGAAGCCAACTCCCTGCTATGTAGGGAGCCAAATGTGGGGCTTAATTCCAGGACCCCAAGATCATTACCTGAGCTAAAGGCAGAGGCTTAATTGACTGAGCTACCTAGGCACCCCAGCTCTGAAGAATTACTAAGAGCTATTTTATTCTGAAGGGTTATTTAGACAACTTCGTAAGATTAAAAGATCACTTCTTAGACAGTAAAAGGATACGACTCTTCAAGCAGTCTTCATGTTAGGTGAATAATACATTGTTAAAAATCCAACTAACAACAACAACAAAAAAATCCAACTAACTTGGGGTGCCTGCGTGGCTTAGTCGAGTAAGCGACCGACATTTGACTTCCGCTTAGGTCATGATCTCAGGCTTGTTAGACTGAGTCCCAGGTTTGGCTCCACACTGGGCATGAAGCCTGCTTAGGATTCTCTCTCCCCTTCTGTCCCACCACCACCCACCCCCCAACCCTGCTCTCTTTAAAAAACAAAACAAAACTACCTTTTCACACAAATCCTGATATTTAACTGCTTTATTGCCATAAGAAACTTTTTTCAAAAGATATGTCTTCCTTGAACTGACCAAATCACTATTATGGAAAAAGAGTTATGTCCTATTTGCTAATTTGAAATGAACTGTTTCTCTTTTAACATAAATTTAGTCCAATGATTCTTTTATTTAATCAGTCATAAACATGTATTGATCTAAATATGCCTGGCAATATCTGGAGTCATGAATACAAAGGTAAATAGAGAGTTGTGAATACAAAAGTAAATGAAGCAAAGAGGATTCTTGTGCTTGGGGAGTGCACATTTTAGTAGAAGAGAGAAATATTAACCAAATTAAGAATGGAAATTACACTAGTGATATGTTCTAAAGGAAGTAAACAAGGTAACTAGAAGGGAATGCCTGTTGTGGGGAAAGGCTGTCAGAGAAGGTCTCCCTGAGACGATGCCGGCATGGATGAGTGACACTGCATGATGAGACAAAGTCACACAGTTCAGACTGCAAAAGAAAGAGGGTTCTGGGCAGTGCGGAGAGTTGTGCTCAGCTCTCCAAAGGGGACATTACATTGAGGTACGTGAGGAATACAAAGACAGGTGAAAATGGAATGTATTTTATGAGATGGAAAATATGTACACTAAGATTGGGAGAGGTACAGGGACTAAAATATGAACTTGACATTTAGATAATACTGAATATATAAGGTTGCATAGAATAGAGTAGATTTTTCTGTGATTAACTTCAACATTAAATACAAAAATATTAGGTATATATATTGAACCACCTTCCACAAATAGTGGTACTTCTTGAAAACATACAACACTTAAATGATGTACTTAAATGTGTGCCATAAAGGATGGAGCATGGAGCTAGGAGTCCAAGGAGACTTGGATTCGCCTCCTCTTCAGAGACTACTGGTCAAGTTTTTCTGGTTCTCCACTTCCCTATCTGCCAAGGGAGAGAGCTAAGCAAGAGACTGAAGTAATACATTCAACTCAGAAGAAATGATTCTACAACATATACGTGACATTCATAAATCAGATTAAAACCCAGAGTAGTGAGGAACAAACATGCCATCTAGCAAACTCAATAAAAATAATAGTTACCATGCAAGAAGCATTTATAATGTGCCTAGTATTATTCAAATACTTGATACATAATGTCGTTTAAATCTCATAAAATCCTATATGTGTCCTTGTTTTACAGATAAGGAAATTAAAGTTTAGAGAAGTTAAATAACTCAAGCCAGAAGTGGTGGAAACAGAAATTAAAATTAGGTCTGATTCCAAGCCATACTCTAAATCACTCAGTACTAAGTTGTCTCAATTAAACTTCGCATGAACCCTATCACTGTCACTTTACAGTTTCACCTTAAGAGGGGAACAGTATGGTTAGACTTGTTATCAGAAGAGTCATTTTTAATATCCACCTGAATTACAGAAAACTTTCTGGCACTTCCTCAACTAAATGCTTCTGGCATACTCAGGGAGAACAAATCAATAGTGTTATTTATTAATGCCATGTACAAAATAGAAGCTCAATATATTTTTGTTACTGAATGAAACTACTCAAATAAAAATGTATTAAATAGGACTAATAAAAAGAGGTTAGAATTTATACAAAGTTTTCTAAAATGGTGTCTTTTATTTCCTAAACTTATGCAATATCTAAAATTAAGTTACATAGTACTGACCATTAGGAGACCTGGAATAACCTGCTATACATAACAGATTTTAAAAATTAACAATGAAGATATAATTGCATTATTTCATAGTAAATGAGTCTTATTAATTAATATAAATGATTAGGAAAACATGTGTATCCTCCCTGTTTCTAAGAAGGACCACCAACTCAAGAGAAAGGAAACTGAGAAAGCTAGCTCAGTCCCTTTCTCCCTTTTGGGATATGCCCACCTCATGAGAACATTCACTCTCATCTACTCTGTATGGGGCTTCCAACTATCCAGTTTTGCCTATGGCTAGGTAAGAAAATATAGCTATTTCAGATGTGAATTTAGCCAATCCACTGCCATACAGACCTAAGCTACATTGTCCAATACCAGCTGTACTGGTATTATGTAATAAGTACTAAACTGTATATATGTAAATACAACGCTGTAAACATGCAAATAATACAACTGTGTGACTCCTGATCGATCTCTCCTTTGGTTCTCAATTTGAGTATTCTTCTTTTAAAGCCAACATTTTAAAAAGTAAAGGTCACTTGTAAGGGATAAAAGAAGAAAAACATTCTATTCAACTTAGGTGCTTTTCAAATCTAAATAATTCAAAAACAAGGGGAGTTTCTAAAAGAAGATCTAGTTAGTAAAATTGTATTTTAAATCACAATGAAAAAAAAGGAAAAAGATCACAATGAGGTATGATAATATATACCACAGTAATTAATAATGGCAGTTAATTTTTAGATGATGAGAATGTTATTCATTTTTGAACAGCTTAAGTATTTTGTCAATAAGGTTTTGTTCTTAAGATTGAAAAGGTTAATTATTTTTAAGAATGCTGGATAAGTATTATTCAGCTATTTTCAGACTCCACTACCACCTCTCAAATGACAGCAGCAGTTTCTTTGCAGAACTGCAATGAGGACCATGGGAGGCAGCTGACGACCACAGCATGAGCCCTGGCCCAGAAAAAGGACTCAACACATGTCATTTCTCAACCCGTGTCTCTTAAAGGCAAAAATCACATACTGAAATAACACTACTGAGCACTCTTTTTTAAAAACAATTTTGTAGATAGATGCCCATGACTAACAGCAATATGGTTTATTTACCATTGAGTACAAATCAAGCGAAGTCTCAAAAATTGACAGTACAATTCATTTTTAACAATCATGGTAGGAACTCTAGAGCCATATCGAGCTATTTTTCATCAAAGCTATTTCTTTCTTTCTTTTTTTAGAGAGGGAGGAAGTAGGGAAGAGACCGAGGGAGAGAGAGAAAATCTTAAGGAGGTTCCATGCCTCAGCCCAGAGCCCGATGCAGGGCTCAATCTCACCACCCTGAGTACATGACCTGAGCCAAACCTGAGTCGGATGCTTACCAACTGAGCCACTCAGATGCCTCCCATTAAAGCTATTTCTTAGCAGTGGAGAATATTCGTGTATAAATGGTCAAACACTAAATAATACATGAAGTATTTCAAAACCTAATGAATGGAATGTCTTATCTAAGGATTTTAGTTTATTATAATCCAATAAATACTCTTTATATACTTTTTAAATTGGTCATAATGGTACAGAGATAACTTCCTCTCTTTTCATTAGTTAACAGCTGACCTTTTAAAAAAAAAAAGATTTATTTATTTATTCATTCAGAGAGAGCGCAAAGAGAGAGGCAGAGACACAGGCAGAGGGAGAAGCAGGCTCCCTGCAGGAAGCCCGATATGGGACTCGATCCTGGGTCTCCAGGATCACACCCCGGGCTGCAGGCGGCGCTAAACCGCTGCGCCACCGAGGCTGCCCAACAGCTGACCTTTTATGATAGTTAAATCACTCATTGTATTAAAGGTATATAAGACAATGCATATACATATGTGCTTTTACTCAGGCAATTAAAAACTTTTGACTTGAAAGAATACTTAATGAAACATGACAATATACAACAAAAGAGTCACAGTCTAAGCAACAGGGAATCACTAAAGCATTTTTTTTTTTTAAAGATTTTATTTATTTACTCATGAGAGACACAGAAAGAGAGGCAGACACAGGCAGAGGGAGGAGCAGGCTCCATGCAGGAGCCCGATGCGGGACTCGATCCCAGGACTCCGGGCTCATGCCCTGAGCCAAAGGCAGACGTTCAACTGCTGAGCCACCCAGGCGTCCCATCACTAAGGCATCTTAAATCTACTTTAAAAAAAAAAACAAAAACAAAAACAAAAAAACAAATATTTAGAGGATTCTTCCAGTCTGAGCCTCATTAAATTGGCTGTAGAAGCCCAACTGATGAAATACATGAGGCACATATGTAAGATATTACTTACTAATTTATGTTAATAGCTGAGAACAATAGCCCTAACTATTCTGAACATTATCAACACTTTGTAAACGTGCATAAGTCTGAGAGAAGGAAATTACCTCAAACGATCCGATCCGGTAGACAATAGTACATAGTGACACTGAGGTAAAACAAAAATAAAAAAAAACTTCCCAGAACTGATTCCAATAAAAATTAATGACTGTTACCTCACCAGGGCTTGAAAAAAATGGTTTCTCCATAATCAGTTTCTCTCTCTCACTTTCAAAACAGCTATTTTAAACCTTTCCTCACCTCTTTGCATACTCGTACTCTACCATAACCTCTGTCCATCATTCTGTTTCTTATTTCATAGATTAAAAAGAAAATGAACATCCTCGAAATGTACTGTTTGCGCCTGCTCTTCTCTTCTATTCAACCCAATAGGTGATATGTGAACTGATCTATTTCCTTCTACCCCTTCTGCCTTACTACCCTCGCAAAACCTCAATCCCAACAACTAATGTATCTTTCTGCCTCTACTTCTACCCACACGCTGCTGAATGCCTACAAAAATCACACACCCACATGGATAAGATCCAGTACAAATTTATCATCCCTAACTTTCATTGGACCCTCAATACCTTAATTCTTTTACCATCTTTTCAACTCTCTCTCTCATTCCCTTTCATAATATTCCAAATCATCACAATTTCCTTAAGGCCCCTAACCTAATTTACTCCAAGGCTCTTTACAGATAACATCTTCTGTTGATAACTCCAAGAAACCAAGGTCATCAAGCAAGATCTTATTCAACTTTTCATTTAAATACAAACCATATTCACAGCCAACAATACATGCTCTCCTCCAGGATGAAGTATCTTTCTCCTGCTCAAGGCTCACCTGCCCCCGCCCCCACCACCCTTAATTTAACTCCATGCTCTCCTCCCTCAATTTCACTCTTAAAATTTTCCAAATCTCCCCTTCTGCTTTCTTCCCTTCTCTTTATGAGCTGCATCTCCTCCATCTTTACAAAGCAAAACACTACAAGCATACAAAAAAAACCCTTCTCATCACCAAGTTCACATCCATCAATTTCTTTTGTTATCTTTTCTTTCAAAATTTCTACAACCCCAGTATATACTTACTGTCTCTTTTCATCTCCCATTCACTCCTCAATTCACTGTTTTCTGGCTCTGCATTCTAGTAACTTACAAACTGGCAAATTTCATGAACATTTTTTCAATCTTCATCTTACTGGGTCTATGGTACATGATAGTGTTGACTACTCTCTCTCTCCTTACATTTATCTTTTGAGCTCGATAACCACCCCTCTCCTGATTCTGTTTGTAGTGCTACTGACCAGCTCATACTCTGTATCTTTCATGGGTTCCCCTTCTTTCATCAGACATTCATATTCACCATGGTTCATCCTTAACCTAGTGCTCTTCTCACTTGGCAGTATAAACCATGAGTAACTGCTCATCCCCTTCCAGGGTTCCAACTACCCCATCTGTGCCAGTCCCCAAAGCACATATCCAGCCAAATTCTCTACCTGAGCTTCTAATTGCTTATTGAATACATCCACTTGGGAAGCTTACAAATAGTTCAGACTCAATGATCCAAAGTGAATAGATCTTTTAAACCTTTTTTTCTCAGCAACTGGGAAAAACATTTCCCAAATTAGAAACCTAGAAGATAACCTGCCTTAGTCCCTTCTACTCTCTTATTCTATTGTTTAAAATACTTCACTGGCTCTGTAGGACTCCAGGAAAAAGAATTGGGTCCTAATACAATATACAAATCCATCTTGATGTGCCTCCTATCAATCTTGACAGTCTTATTTTTTGATCCTCCTCGATATGAAATTAACGTCTTGGACTCCTTATAGATACTGGCACATATGAAAATATTTACCTTTATCTTGACTCAGCTTTATTTTTTTTTAAAGATTTTATTTTATTCATGAAAGACACACAGAGAGAGAGGCAGAGACATAGGCAGAGGGAGAAGCAGGCTCTATGCAGGAAGCCCGATGTGGAACTCGATCCCGGGAGTCCAGGATCACGCCCTGAGCCACAGATGGACACGCAACCACTGAGCCACCCACGCATCCCTTGACTCAGCTTTATCTCTTACATAAATTAACTCCGTGGTTAATTGAGTCTAGTTAATTCCATTTGTGCTAATGTTTATCTTTTAAGACCTCAAGAATCACATCATATGCTTTTCTTTTTTTAAGATTTAATTATTTATGAGACAGAGAGAGCATCCAAACAGGGGGAAGGGGAGAGGAAGAGAAAGAATCTCAAGTAGATTCCCTGCTGAGTACAGAACCCTAGGTGGAGTTGGAACCCACACCCCAAGATCATGACCTGAGCCAAAATCAAGAGTTGGACATTCAACTGACTGAGCCGCCCAGGCACACCCACAACACATTCTTGGAGGAGATGTCCTTTCCCCAATCTCCACAGACTTTTAGACAACTTTCTCTCAAGGGGTGCCCTTCAGTGCTGAAAGAGTTACAAGTAGCCGCAGTAATTGGCAGTGAATGGTGGAGCATCTAAAAGCCCTATGGAACTACTGACTTTTTAAACTATGTACTTTTACACCTCTGATAAAAATATAAAAATTATTTTAAATATCCCCACCAAGATTGCTACATGTAATTAACTTAACAAAATATCTTAAGAAACTAACTCTATTTAACTTAACAAAATATCTTAAGAGACTAACTCTATTTAGACTCCATCTTGGGCCTATAAATATCCTCTTTCAAAATCTCTTACAGAGAACCTGCCAAACAGAGCAAACTGAGATGATTTTGTAAAGTGTACAAAATACTCAGGCAATTAACTATCATTTCAAAAAATAATGGAAATGACAAGTGGTAATTCCTATCCCCTTCCAAAACTCAACCACTATAGGAATATTGTAAAGAATGCTCAGTCTTCCTTTTATCTGTTAGAACTAAATGAAGTTCACTCTGACCAGGTCTCAGATAGTCACATGGCTTTACGCAAACTGAAAAAAAGGAATGAAAACATCAAGCTTCTTAAAAACTCATTCTAGGGGATCCCTGGGTGGCTCAGCAGTTTAGCACCTGCCTTCGGCCCAGGGTGTGATCCTGGAGACCTGGGATCAAGTCCCACATGGGGCTCCCTGCATGGAGCCTGCTTCTCCCTCTGCGTGTCTCTGCCCCTCTCTCTCCCTCTCTCTCTCTCTCTGCCTCTCTCTCTCTGTCTCTCATGAATAAAAATAAATATTAAAAAAAAAACAACAAAAACAACTCATTCTATCATTTTTTCCTACCTATGATTTATTATAACCTTAAAATTCCTGCAGTGCCACCCTGCCTTGGAAGGCCTGGCCTTGGCAACCAGGACTTACCCTGTTAAACACTGGCAGCATCATGTACAGCTTCTCCTCTTGTTCCTTCTGAGTCATGTGCCGGGGAGGATGGCACAACTCCGTGAAGAGACGGCGGAGGTGCATCAGTCCTAAGGCGTTGTCTTGGGGGCTGCACTCCTCCTGCCTCGGTCGCCCCATAATCCTCTTCACCATGTTCATCTTGGCTGGTTGGTAATAAACACTTCTAATTCTGTGGAAAGATGTTCATACATAGACAGTCAAAATGTCATCATCCTGATCAGGTCAAGAGCTTAAAAAAAGCCAGAAAAACACAAAATCCTGTTTGAAATGTTTTTTTCTTCTTCTTTAAATAGAAAATGTAGAGAGGCAAAGCTAATTTTGATAAGTCTCCCTAAGTGACACATTAGGAATCATGGCACTCAATATTCCTACTAGCTTTGGCACAATGTGTATAAAATGTAGAACATTAATTGGACAAGTGTCAAATGTTTCCAACTAAGTCATATGAAGTTCAACAAAAAAAGGGACCACAAATCTCACTATTAATATTGTTGCTTAATAGCTCAGCAGATATAAAAAGAATGAAGAATAGAAAGTTCACCCTCATCTCAAAACACCAAACCAATAAAAAAAAAACACCACTCCAAAACAAACAAGCAAAACAAATAACCAGCCTATGCCCCCGGAAACATAAGGTTTTCTATTTTTTTTTTTTTTTTTCTAGATGAAGGATTGCAGTTTGGGTACCTGTTTGAAGAGTCTACTTTATTTCAGTTTGAAAATGTACAAATTAAAATGAATGCATCCCAATGTATTTTACAAATCATAAGACGACAGTAAAAATTTTCATATAGCTTGAAGATCACTTTTTCAGACTAGAGTTTGAAACTCTGGCAAGTCATGTTAATTCATTTAGTGGATCATGATGCACGTTAAAAAAAGTGAAATGGAAGATATTGGAATACATATAGTAAGGGGGATTATCATTTCATGCAACTTATTTTAGGTGATTCATGCATACTAAATGACAATGTAAAATGTATTCCTGACTAGAGCTGCAGTTAAGAAATAAACAAACCAACCACTGGGTTAGGATATGTACCAGAATCAATAACACTAAGCATTCAGAAAGCATCATCAGCCCTTTTCAATCACCACCAACTGCTCCAGCAATCACCTAATTTCAGATACAAAAAGAGGGTATCTTACAAAAGGAACCAGAAGGGCTGGGAAGACATTATGAATATACAGAATTTGGATAAAAGGCAATTAGCTTTTTAATCTGTAGAAAAGTAGGAATAACCTGAAGATTAGTTTTTAATTTTGCTGTATAACCACATTAGCCAGTAATGCCATTTCTTAAGAAATAAAAGATTACTGCAAGGCTAGAGTTCTACTTACTAAACATTGGTCTACTGATTTTTAATACTCTAAGAACTGGCATCTTACATATGCTTGAGAATTTTGAGTGAATTCCATATTTGGCCACGGGTACATGCTTATGCATTCTAGGATCTAGCCTACTGCAACAGGAGGCCATGAGGTGACTCATCCCAGGTAAGGAGTAGAAAGACACTGACTGCCTAGAGCCCCGCCAGTGGCTCTGCCATGCTAAGTGACTGCTGTCCTGAGAGCACTTAAAACACTCTAAGGGGTCCAATCATGGGGGAGAGTACTTAGACACATAGGCAAAAGCCGAAAGAGCCTCTAAACCACAAAATGACAAACCAAAGATCATCCAGTTCAAAGCTGTTTAATGTATTTCATCCTTGGAAAATAGGTAAGACCTTCAAATATAAGGATTTCAACAAATACATTCAAATCACCTATGTGCTATTTTTACTCCTGGAGAGCCCCAGAACAAAAACAAAATTTGAAGTGAATTATAAAACTTTTGATGATTAGCTAACATTTTAGATCATGCTTATCTCTGCATTTTGCTTAGCCCATAGCTAAAGTTCATGATCTAGACAGTCCTGAAGAGGATTTAGATTCATGTTCCCTAACACTTCAAAACATTTTTAAGAGCTCTCAGCTTTCCAAGGGTTCTATGTCATTTTTTAAAAGTCAAGTATTATTACTCTATATTAGAGTTCAAAGCACTTTCAGATCTTCTCCTTTGCTCTTCATTCTAACTTAAGCAAGTGGGTGGACAAGAGGATTAACTCTGTAAGGCCCTGAGACAAGGGCCATAAGCACAAAATCTCACAGTGATAAGGAACTGGATGAGAATCCAAACCTCCTACCTCCTGGTCAAGTACCCTTCCCACCTAACTCATATTCACGTGCATTTTTTTATGATTTTATTTTTTAAAAGATTAATTTATTTATTCATGAGAGACACACACAGAGCGAGGTAGAGACATATGCAGAGGAAGAAGCAAGCTCCACGCAGGGAGCCCGATGTGGGACTCAGTCCTGGGACCCTGGGACCCCGGGACCACACCCTGAGCCGAGGGCAGATGCTCAACCACTGAGCCATCCAAGCATTCCTTTTTTTGTTTTTTAATCTTTTTTTTTTTTTAATTTTTTTTTTTAATTTATTTTATGATAGTCACAGAGAGAGAGAGAGAGAGAGAGAGAGAAAGAGGCAGAGACATAGGCAGAGGGAGAAGCAGGCTTCATGCACCGGGAGCCCGACGTGGGATTCGATCCGGGGTCTCCAGAATCGCGCCCTGGGCCAAAGGCAGGCGCCAAACCGCTGCGCCACCCAGGGATCCCCATCCAAGCATTCCTATGATTTTATTTTTAAGTAATCTCTACACCCAACATGGGGCTTGAACTCACAACTCTGAGATCAAGAGTCGCATGCACTACTGACTGAGCCAGCCAGGTGCCCTCCTCACGTGCTTATTTTAAATTACAGAATTCTTAGAAACTGGAACTCTAGAAATAATTTATTTAACACCAAGTAGCAGTGAGAATGGGAAATAAATCTTTTTTGATTTTTCTTAAGATTCTAATCAACTTTCATTAAAAAAAAGAAACCACATGATCACAGAACGACAAACAATAACTAGACGTAATGAAGCTATTGTACTATCGTTTTTTAATATTTATCTGATACAAAAGGATATATATTAATCAGCTAAGTGGTTTTACTGGTATTTCTCTTACTCAGATAATCTCAGTGATGGAAAAATTCAGATTCCTCCTTCTCTCCTTCCTTACCAAGAAACACTTAAGCATATCAGATTGCTGGATTATTGCTTTGTCTCCACTCCAATATTTATATTTAAAGTAGTATTCAGAACAAGAACTATCATGTTTAAAATACTATTCAGCAATGAGAGACTAAAAAGAATAAGCACTTTTCAATCAAATCTGTAAAAACATATCCATGTGATACAGGTAGCTTCAGGTTTGAATCTTGGGTTTCTCTCATCTGTAAAATCTTTCCTCACAGCCTTTTTGTAATGCATACATAAAAGAACTTCGTTTCTATTAAGCGCCAAACACATTAGTTTACATTCAATAAATTCTTTTTCCTTCCTTTGAGCCTAATCATGAAACATTTAATCCTTTTTATTTACATTTTTAATTATTTAAGCAAGTAAGGAAAACAGTTTAAGACTTTACAGTATTTGGCTTTAGAGATTTACACACAATGATAAAAAATTAGCGAAGTATTTATTTCTCTGTTAGATGCTCAATAAGAAACTTATAGGGTAATAGAGAAGAGATAGGCAAAATATAATAATAATAATAACAACAAACCACAGAATGATTATTTTGGGGATATTGTCACTAGAGGTTTTCAAAATATTTATAAAGATAATTCTCTATAAGAACTAGTTTTCTAGTGCAAACCCTATTTTGTTTCACAAAAGTATTCGTACCACCATAGTGCCAACAGGGGGTTATTTAAATAGCAATGAGATAATTACTGCAATGAGCCCAGACAGTATTTCTTATTCTAATCTCCTGTATTAATGCTTGAAAATCCCAGATACTTTAATCTTCTCCGCCCAAAATTCTTTAAAGAGTCTGCCATTATTTAAATTACAGAAGGGTATAAAACAAGTAGCCTAAATTTTAAAAATATATTATTCAAGTAACTAGCTGCCTTTGAGTAGCACAGCCAAAAACTTAAAATAGCTTTCCTTTATTTATTTATTTTTAAAAGATTATTTATTTATTCATTCATGAGAGACACACAGAGAGAGAGAGAGAGAGAGAGAGAGAGGCAGAGACACAGGCAGAGGGAGAAGCAGGCTCCATGCAGGGAGCCCAATGTGGGACTGGATCCTGGGACTCCAGGATCACGCCCTGGGCCGAAGGCAGACTCTAAACCGCTGAGCCAGCCAGGCGTCCCAATAGCTTTCCTTTAAAAAAAGAAAAAAAAAATCCCTTAATTCCATAAGAGAAAAAAATAAATAGTTCACATGGCTAAAGGAAATCTTAAAATTTCATCAAAGAATTACAGGTAATTTCTCATGTATTTATTTTATTCTTAAAACTTCTGGGGAAAAAAATCCTTTTCTTTACTGTGAAAAACAAAAGCAAAACTTCTTACACTTTATAAGAGTAAAGGGCAAAACCTGGAGAAACTCCCACCACACTGGTTCTATATAGCTCAGCAATCTAACATATATACACATTGAAAAATACCTATAGATACAGTCCTCAATTAGAATTTAATCTTTCTGCCTGCTAAAGCATTAGCTTTTTTTGCCTTTTTTGTCGTTATCAGATTTTAGTCTCTTCATTTACAGATGAATCAGCCACTTCATTTATTTATATAGCAAAATACAATCACTTAAGACCTATTCCCAGTATCTCCCCATCCTTTGCAGACCATCTAGTTCACTCATCTACTGCATATATACTGAACTAAACAATTTCTCAAAGCATCTTTTCGGTATGCTTAATTTGCTTAATTTTTCTCTCTTCATAGACAAAAGCATATTCCAAAGTCAAAAGCGACTTGCTTCCATTTAAGAACACTTCACTTACATATGATTTCCAAGTACAAGTAGCCACTGAGGACATGTCCCAGACAACTTTCTTGAACCCCTCCTTTTAGCAGCCTCTACTGCTGTTTTGGCAGCCTCAAAGGCAAATTTACACCAATAGATAAACAACAGTTAGGTTACTTGATATGATTAATATTATAGTATAATTAAATCATTTATGGAATAAATAAACTTCTGTAGGCTGACCTGAAATCCCCAGCATTCTTTGAAAATGTATTTTATGCAAATTGTGTTCTAAATTTTGTATAAGATCCATGAAAGAAGAATATTTGTAGCATAATGCTTCCGTAATTTGTGATTATCTAACACTGGCAAATTTCTGCATTCCACACACCTCTACTACTTCTAGTACAAATCATTCAGCTCTGTGATCATTTATTAGTAGCCTCAGTGGATGGCACAGGGCAGGAGAGACTGACCTCCAGAGTGAGATGAATATTAGCAGGCCCAAAACTTTAGGGCCATATTCTACACCTACCCCCCAATAGGAATTTCTCTACTTCTGAAATTTCAAATTGTGAGATCTCACTCTGAGATCCTAATTTTCAATCCATCTACTTTTCTCATTCCTTAAATCTGTGGTCTTAACTGAAAATATACAGATTGGAAACTATATTTACATAAGAAAAGGAGGAATGTCAGAGAAGAAATAAATGAAGGTAAAATAAAATTTTATTATTCTCTTTTTTATTCAAGTATTACTATTTTTTTAAGATTTTATTTATTTATTCATGAGAGATACACACACACACAGAGAGAGAGAGAGAGAGAGAGAGAGAGAGAGAGGCAGAGACACAGGCAGAGGGAGAAGCAGGCTCCATGCAGGGAGCCTGACATGGGACTCGATCCCAGGTCTCCAAGATCACGCTCTGGGCTGAAGGTGGCACTAAACTGCTGAGCCACCCGGGCTGCCCTCCACAGCTGATATTTATAGAACACTCCATCCAACAAAAGAATACATATCCTTCTCAAATTCACATGGGACATACTTCAAGACAGATCACACATTGGGCCATAAATACGCCTTAACAAATGTAAAAGCAGAGAAATCATACAAAGTATGCTCTAAGATCACAATGGAATTAAACAAGAAACCAGTAACAAAAGGTAGCCCCAAATACTTTAAATTAAATAATACACTTTTAAATAACACATGGAAGAAGTGTCAAGAAAAATTCACAAACATCTTGAACTGAAAATACAACTTATTAAAATGTATGAAACACAATGAAAGCTGTTGTGAGAGGGAAATTTGTAGCACTAAATGCATATATTACAGAAGAAAAAAGACCTGCAATCTTTCAAACTTTACTCTGCCCATACCTTGTCTCATGCAGGTCTCCCTCCTGTGCTTTCATACTTCTGTGCCTCTGCATACCCTGAATCCTTTCGGGGGAGAAGGGGTTTCCCCTCCAGTTTATCTGAATTGACCTGATTACTAATCATCCCTTAAATCTCTAGTCCGGGGCATCCTGGGTGGCTCCGCGGTTTAGCACTGCCTTCAGTCCAGGGCCTGATCCTGGAGACTGGGGATTGAGTCCCAAGTCAGGCTCCCTACATGGAGCCTGCTTCTCCCTCTGCTTGTGTCTCTGCCTCTGTGTGTGTGTCTCTCATTAATAAATAAATAAAATCAAATAAATAAATAAATAAATAATAATAAATAAATAAATAAATAAATAAATAAATAAAATCTTAAAAAAAAATCTCTAGTCAGTTGTTCCTCTTCTAGAAAGCACTCCCCAATCTCCCTGTTAGAGATGAACCCTTCTTTCCCATACAATACGGTGCATATCTTTATCACAGCATTTTTCACAATGTTACATAACTGTTATTAGTTTTTTCCAATACTAGACAAATAATATAAGATTATGGAAGGCAAAGTTCACGTCACATTCAACTTCTTTCCCCCAGTATTTAACACCTGGCAAATAAGAGACTAAGAAACGGCTGATAAATGAGTAAAAAGAGACCAACAAAAGTTTCGAAGATGAATGAACTAGAAACAGCTCAAGCCAAAGGTAAGTTAAGGTGATTTAAAACAGGACAAAGATGGGGAAATTTTTCTATAAATTCCTTATCTGTTTATTTTAAAACAAGAAGGCTTAGAAGACAACTACAATCTTTATGGTTTGTTTAAATTCAATTTTATTATTTGAAAAAGTAAACCATTACCATATGACCATTTTTGGTGAGAAGTATTGGGTAACCCAAAACATATTTTTCTAAAGTAGTCAGGGAAAACAGATACAAATTCAGAAAGTAAGAATTATGAATGTGGAGGCAGGGACAGAAAGGATAAAAATCACTGCTAACAGAATTGGTTGGTAAGCAAACAAACAGCGGTGAGCCAGAATCTTTGACAGGGAATCAATGTATCAACAACAATCTTGAGGACAAGGAACATCCAGAAAGGAAGTCACTTTAGCACCATCAACAAGAAATCACTTCTGTGTGAGTGGGAATATACTCAGTGATCTGAAAGTGATGAAAAGGAAATGACAAATGCAAAAGACAGTGTAGAATTGGATCAATAAAATCACACAAATAAAAAAATAACATTATCAATGAAAGAAAGAATGGGAAAGTAAGTGTTGGCTTCTTCACAGACTAAATTATACAATAATGAGAGTTTTAATTGTGAATTCCTATACTTTCATGTTTCTCAAAGTATCAGAGTTCATATATTCAGATAAATTTTGCTCTACCCACAAATTATTTTCAAAGGCTATGTACACAGAATGATGTGAACATGGTTCAAAATACTTTTTAAAATTCCTCTCTAAAATTGCTTTCAGAGCATTTTATAAGCTCTATCTAAAAATCAGTGTCATCATATATCATGTTTTACCAAAAATGGTATTACCCAGTTTGCTCATTTGCCTTAGTTCCTAAACTTTCTCCATATAACTTTTGCCTATTACTAAATATCAAATCCTTTCAAAAAGACTGAAAATTGACCACTAATAATCAAAAGAATGCACTGTAGACTCTGCAGCTAATTATGAGGAAAATATTCTATTAGATTCTGAGCAATGGCAAGAGTCTACTATATGCAAGGCACTCTGAGTGTATCAACCCTCCATGGTGTGGTGTATTCACTTTCCTAAAATTCCTAACAGATCAGTGTAACTTCCCTTAAAAGTGACATGACTGCCTCAAGTGGAATAGAGCCAAAACCCTTTACACGGCATAAAACGTTTCTCAAAATCTGTTGTATATCCAATTTTGCAACATTTTCTTCTGCAATATCCCTCCTCTCATTCTACGCTCATAGAACATCACCTAACCGCTCTTCCCTGAATATGCCATGGAACTTCAAACTCTTCATGCTTTCCCCCCCATGGCCTTTCCTCTGCCTAAAATGGCCTCCTCAGATTTTCTTTTTACTGCCTAGGAACCTCTCATAGATAGTTCATAATCTTACTTAATACAATTTAAACTTATCTCCAGCATAGTAACATGATCACTGATTCAAATAAATATTTGTCAAGACATTCCACACCTCATCCGAATCTCTTTCTGTTCCAGCCACCTAGCTCTGCTTTCAGTAGCTTATATTCGCCATGTCCTTGCCACTAAAGCAATTAAGAAATAATTTGAAACACAAAACTTTTAAAATATTTATAAGAAAAAATGTTGGAAAACATATTTATAACCTCAAGGTAAGGAAGTAAGGAAGAAGATCTTTATTTTTTTTTAAATGCTTAACTATTTTTATTTTTATTTATGATAGTGAGAGAGAGAGAGAGAGAGAGAGAGAGAGAGAGAGAGAGAGAGGCAGAGACACAGGCAGAGGGAGAAGCAGGCTCCATGCACCGGGAGCCCGACGTGGGATTCGTTCCTGGGTCTCCAGGATCGTGCCCTGGGCCAAAGGCAGGCGCCAAACCGCTGCGCCACCCAGGGATCCCAGGAAGAAGATCTTTAAAAAAAACCAGCAAATTAGACACAGACAAAATTAACCTTACCAAATTAGTAACTTTTGTACATGAATAATTAACAGAAAGTCAACACAAGCCACAAATTAGGAATGAAATATCTCCAATACTTATAATGAACAAAAAAAGCATTTGATCTAATATATATAAAGAATGGCTATAACTCATTGAGAAAAGTAAACCACCCAATAAAAAAAATAGACAAAAGACAGACATTTCACAGAACAAGGCAAATGACCACAAATATATAAGGGTGGTGCACAACCTCATCAGTAATAATTGAAATAGAAATTTATAATTTTCTGACAGCTTTTTGCACTCTGGTAAGAATGCATGTTCATTTACCTTATGTCTGTTTTTATGCCATTGACTGTCATCCACCCTCCCCAAATCCACAGGACTCATTCACATCACATAGAAAAACATGTACTAGAGATCCGCATAAACTTCTCCACCAGGGTTGAGCCTGTAGTCAACAGCCAATAACCTAGTCTGATCCCATATGAGGCTATTTCTCAACCTACCACAGGTATAGTACACAAACATCTTAGAAGTTATGGAGGGTATATCCAGGAACAGGCAGCTCCACCATTTCCATACATTGAACCTAGTTTGAAGCCAGTGACCTATAAATATATATATATATATATTTAAATAGAACAATCCTATCGATTTTAAAACTATCAAATAGATTTTTTATTTTATTTTTTTTAATTTTTTTAAAGATTTTATTTATTTACTCATGACAGACCGAGAGAGAGAGGCAGAGACACAGGCAGAAGGAGAAGCAGGCTCCATGCAGGGAACCTGACGCAGGATTTGATCCTGGGTCTCCAGGATCACACTCCGGGCTGAAGGTGGCGCTAAACCGCTCAGCCACTGGGGCTGCCCTCAAATAGATTTTTTAATATATATTTTTATATTCAACTTTTTGGTGTTTGCCACATACCTGACCTACCAAATATAATAATACATTTTTATGGATGGCTACATGATAGTTAGGTGGATAGAGTGAGGCAAGAAATCTTCCTGCTGACACTTAAAACTTTTCCATAAATTCCTCTATCCAAATATCATTTAACAGAGGTATATGAATGAAAACACTTATGAAATTTATTTTTATAAAATCCTTAAAGAAACATACTTTTTTAAAAAAAGGTGGTACTAATATGAATCTTTTGGACAAAAAGATTACTTGTTACCATATACAACCTTTTGCTAACCAGAATATTAATTGCTTCTCTTTTAATTTTTTTACATTAGATATTATACAAATGAAATATCAAAATATACTTACATTCTCATGACTGAGGGGTACATTCTCACTAAAAGGGTCAAGGGAAGGGAGCTGAGGAGTGAAGGGGTAGAAGGAGAGGAGAAAAGAATAAGAAAAACTGTATTTCTCTATCGTTCCAATAGTAGCATATAAGAATGATTGCCACAAATAGCCATGTCCTAATTACATCATTTCACTGTTGATCACATGTAGCCTATTTTAAAAAATGCCTTTGGGGAAGAATAAGAGGGAAAATTCTATTCTTAACAGTTGGCTATTTAATACATTTTATAAATGCATCCAAAATATTGATAATAATGTTTTAAATATATTGCCCTTTATTCCAGGGAAATAAGTTATTAAAGTGAATAATTTTGCAGAGTACAACTCAATTTACCATATTTTTCTTATAATAATTTCATCCTCCTCTTAGAAAGAATGCCACGTTAATACATAAAATACTATCTTAAACAAATTGGCAATGACCCCGACGATGGACATCAGTGTTCTTAGGTTTGTTAATTTTTTTAAACATTCCATAATATTTAACATTCATTGTTTTGTGGGAACAATCTAAAAAAAAATCACTGACTTTTCTTGAAGGACCAGAGGATCAAGCATAAACCAGCATTATTCTCATTTTGCTCATCTCCTTATCCATTTTACAGCTAACCTCTCAACTAGAGCTGGAGAACAAAGGTATAGGCTATACAACTGAAAATTCCTAGCTCATAAATTTACTAGTAGACTGAATCTTTGGAGGTTAAAATTAAAAATATAAAGTATTTTATTTCAGAGGTCTAGGCTTTTGAATCCTGCTCCTTAAACAGAAAATATAACCTATAAGAAATGCAATTTTCTATAAATGAAGACTATGAAGTTTCATTTTGTTACTTAACTTCCTCCTACTAATTATATATAATATTCTAAAAATCACAATTTGGATTGTTTTAGGTAGGGAAGTTCACCATGCAAAGACTAAGGACTGAAGAAAATATAGATTATTTTTCAGCTTTATTTTTCTTTCTCAAATTATGTAAGACAAAGTTATTCTATAGTCATTCTAAGACATTTTAGTTGATTCTGCTAAAAAGCAAAATTTAGTACCTCAAATGGGGAAGAGACCCATGAAGCAATTATAATTAATTACATTTAAAGAAATGGATTAGGGGATGCAGGGCTGGCTCAGTGCTGAGATTCTGACTTCAGCCCAGGGTGTGACCCCAGTCCTGGGATTGGGTCCAACGTCGGGCTTCCTGCATAGAGACTGCTTCTCCCTCTGCCTGTGTCTCTGTCTCTCTCTGTGTCTCTCAGGAATAAATAAATAAAATCTTAAAAAAAGAAATAAAAGAAAAAACCTTAATGAAACCTGCACATTAAATTATGTGATTGTAAATTCTGAAAATAATCGTCTCCATATCATGGTAGTAAAGCCGGTGGCTGACATAAGAATAAGCAAACCAAAATGCAGCTGAGAGCTCAGAAAAAGACCAGTCACAGAAAGGGATGTGACTGCTATGTAGGTGGTACTGACACACTTGACCTCTACCTAAAGCCATACACAAAGGACTCAAGGTGGATTAAAGACCGAACGGTAAGAGGAAAAACTATAAAAGAAAATGAAGATATTTTTATGAATCACATAAGAATTTATTAAGCATATATTCAAAACTACATAACATGCAAAACTAAAACGAATGTGATCAAATCTAAAGTTAAATATTTTGGGGACCCTGGTGGCTCAGTCAGTTAAGCACCCAACCCTTGATTTCGGCTCAGGTCATAATCTCTGGTTTGGGAGATTAAGTCCTGTACTGGGCACCATCTCTCTCTCCCTCTACCTCTGCCTCTTCCCCACTTCTAAAAAAAAATTTAGAAATATTTTGGCTCAGCAAAGAACATGGTGAACCAAGCAAAAAGCAAAATAACACAACAGGAGAAGATATTTGAAATGTCTAGAACCACAGGGATTATAATCTACAATTAACAACAACAACAAAAAAAAAAAAAAAATCCCAAATAACAAATTCAAATCCCCAAGAAAATTACAGCAATCCCAATTAAAAAAAAAAAAAAAAAAAGATGAACAAGCACCCTGGAAGGCCAAAATATGAAAGAGATATTTTTACTTTACTCAATAATCAAAGAAATGCAGGCTAAGATAAGGAAATGCCATTTTACACCTCTTAATTAGCAACAAGCAGCAAGTTAGGAAATGCCCTAAATTCATGGACATGTGGACAAGACCCACATACAGGGAAAACTGTCTGGTAGAGGACCTAAATAATGGGTTTTTTTTTGTCCCCATTTTCTTAAAATTTAGGTATAACTGACATACTGTATTATGTTACTTTCAGGTGGAGAATATAATGATTCAGCAATTCCATACATTACTCAGTGACCATCACAAGAAATGTATTCTTGATCCCTTTAAACTATTTCACCCATCTCCCCCCAATTTCCCTCTTGTAAACTACTGTTTGTTCTCTACATTTAAGAGTACTTTTCTATCTTTTTAATTTGTTCATTTGTTTTGTTTCTTAAATTCCACATATGACTGAAATCATATGCTTTTGTATTTCTACGATTTATTTCACTTATCATAATACCCTCTAGGTCCATCCATGTTGTTGCAAATGGCAATATTTCATTCATTCTATGGCTGAGTAATATTCCAGTGTGTGCTCAAATATGCACACACACACCCCCACACACCTTCCTTATCCATTTGTCTATCAATGGACACTTGGAGTGCTTCCATATCTTGACTATTGTAAATAATACTGCAGGAAGCATAGGACTGCACATATTTTTAAGTCAGTATTTTTGTTATCCTTGGGTAAACACCGCACAGGAAAATTACTGGATCATATGTCTAATCATGTCCTCTGCCTATTTTTAATCATATTTGGTTTTTTGGTGGTGAGTTGTATAAGTTCTTTACATATTTTGGATATTAATCTCTTATTGTATATATCATTTGCAAATATCTTCTTCCTGTTCAGTAGGCTTGTTTTGTTCATGGTTTCCTTTGCTGTGCAAAAACTTTTTATTTGGTATAGTTCCAGTAGTTTTACTTTTGTTTCTCTTGCCAGAAGAGACATATCCAAAAAAATGCTTCTACAGTCAATGTCAAAGAATTTATTACCTATTATTTTCTTCTAGGAGTTTTATAGTTTCAGGTCTTCTACTCACATCTTTAATCCATTTCGAGTTTACTTTTGTGGATGGTGTTAGAAACTGGTCCAGATTCATTCCTTTGCATGCAGCTGTCCAGTTTTCCCAACACCATTTGTTGAAGAGACTGTTCCCCATTGTATATTCCTGCCTCCTTTGTCATAGATTAATTGACCATATAATTGGAGGTTTATCTGGATTCTCTATTCTGTTCTATTAATCTACATGTCTATTTTTGTACCAGTACTATACTGTTTTGCTTACTACAGCTTTGTAGTAAATGTTGAAATTTGGGTTTGTGATAGCTCTAAATTTGTACTTTTTCAAGATTGTTTTGGCTACTTAGCATCTTTTGTGGTTCCACACAAATTTAAAGATTATTTGTTCCAGATTTCTGAAAAATGCAGTTTGTATTCTGATAGAGATTACATTAAATCTATATAATTGCCTTGAGCAGTATGGACATTTTAACAGTATTGATTCTCCCATTCCATAAGCATGGAGTATCTTTCCATTTGCTTGTGTCAGCTTCAATTTCTTTTAACACTTTATAGTTTTCAGAGTATGGGTCTTTTCCTCTTTAAGTTTACTTCTAAGTATTTTATTATTTTTGGTGCAACTGTGGGACAGTTGTCTTAATTTCTTTTTCTGCTACTTCATTTAGTGGACAGAGATGTAACAGATTTCTGTATATTAATTTTCATTCATTTATGAAATAAAGTTTTACTTCTTCCTCACCAACTTGGATACATTTCTTTTTTTGTCTGATTGCTGAGGCTAAGGCTTCCAGTGACATGTTAAATAAAAGTATTAAGAGTGGACATCCTTATTTTGCTCCTGACCTTACAGGAAAAGCTCTCAGTTTACCACCATTGAGTACAATAGTAATTTCAGGTTTTTCATATATGGCCTTCATTATGTTGAGGTATGTTCCCTCAAAATCTACTTTGTTGAGAGGGTTTTTACCATGAATGGATGTTGTAATTTGTCAAATGCGTTTTCTGCATCTATTAAGATGATCATATGATTTTTATTCTTCTCTTATTAATGTGATTTATCACTTTGGCTGATTGGTGAATATTGAACCACCCTTGCATCCTGGGAAGAAATCCCACTTAATTATGCTGAATGATCTTTTAAATAGTGTTGCTGGATTTTGTTTGCTAAATTGGGAGGATTTTTCATCTATGTTTATCAGAATTACTGGCCTGTAGTTTTTTGTAGAGTCTATCTGGTTTTGTATCAGAGTAATGCTGCTCTCATAGAATGAATTTGTTTTTTGTTTTTGTTTCTTAAAGATTTTATTTATTTATTCATGAGAGACACACAGAGAGGCAGAGACATAGGCAAAGGGAGAAGCAGGCTCCATGCAGGGAGCTTGATGTGGGCTCTCTCAATCCTGGGACTCCGGGACCATGCCCTGAGCCGAAGGCAAATGTTCAATCACTGAGCCACCCAGGAATGAATTTGGAAGCTTTTCTTCCTTTTCTGTTTTTTGGAATAGTTTAAGAATAGGTATTAATGGTTTTTAAATGTTTGGTAGAATTTCTCAGCTATCTGGTCCTGGACTTTTGCTTCTTGGCAGTTTGTTGATAACTAATTCAATTTATTACTGGTACTTGGTCTGTTCAAATTTCCTATTTCTTTCTGATTCAATGTGCAGAAGTTACATGTTTCTAGGAATTTATCCATTTCTTCTAGGTTGTCTGATTTGTTGGCATAGATTTTTCATTATATTCTTATACTCCTTTGTATTTCTGTGATGTCAGTTACTTCTCCTCTCTAAAGGGCAGTTTCACATTATTCAATCTTGCATTTTGTTCCTCAGTATATACTCCAAAGAAATTCATATGGGTAATAACTTATAAAGGGATATTTACTGTATTGTTGTTTGTGAAGACTAGGGAGCTGGAAGCTATTCAGAGGTTCATCATGGCTCATCACTAAGAAGAGGAGTAACTAAAACAGAGTTGATAATCATATATATTCATTTAAAAGTATACATTTTGGGACGCCTGGGTGGCTCAGTGGTTGAGCGTCTGCCTTTGGCTCAGGGCGTGATCCTGGGACCAGGATCAAGTCACACATCCGGCTCCGTGCATGGAGCCTGAGAGAACCTCTGCCTGTATCTCTGCCTCTCTCTGTGTCTCTCTCATGAATAAATAAATAAAACAAAATCTTTAAAAAAAAAGTATACATTTCACATAGACGCATCTTAAAAACACAGTGATGAGTGAAAGGGACTAAAAATAGGATGAAATATGTTTTTAGAATACCATTTTTTTAATTAAAAATATGTGCACATAAAATAAATATTTTGTAAGAACACCTACTAACTAAAGAGAACACTAAATGCTTCAAACTTATTGTGCCTATCCTTCATTAAATTACAGGTCTTTAAAGGAAATACTTTGTAATACTTCTGAATTTAGTTAAATTAAAACCAACAAACTACTGTTTTATGTAAGAACTATACATTCACTATGATTACTAAAATCAAACTTAAATAAAAACCATTTCTTAAATGAGTTTCAACTGAACCACACTTAAGTCATATACAAGTAGTTAATTTTTTTCTAAAGTGATTCTTAGCTATTTCTCAATTTAGCCTTTTTATTCCTTTTAATCCTCTGACATTTAAAAAAAATCCTTTAAAGGAGACTTCAGGGCAGCCCGAGTGGCTCAGTGGTTTAGTGCTGCCTTCAGCCCAGGGTGTGATCCTGGAGACCTGGGATTGAGTCCCACATTGGGCTTCCTGCACGGAGCCTGCTTCTCCCTCTGCCTGTATCTCTCATGAATACATAAATAAAATCTTTTTTTTAAAAAAAAAGGTAGATTTCATCTGCTATGCAAGTAACAAGAAAAAAACTTACATGTGCAGGAATATTTAGCTAATCATTTTTCTTAAAGCCACTTGTGACTGTTAGAATGGTACAAGGTCTGGATAGATTTTTCCATCCCTCCATCCACCTGGGCTGGAAAGGGAATGACTTTTAGTCAGAGATGATAACCTGGCATGGATAATAAACCTTAAGGAAACAGGACCTGGCTCAGAGAAAGAAGAGCGACTTCCAGGAAGATTTCCAGTATCAGAGAGTAAAACGGAAATAAAACTGGGTTTCTTATTACCTCAAAATAAATTATGTAGTTTTTTTATAAAGAGAGAGAAAGAAAGCAGGGAGGAACAGAGGGAGAGGGACAAGCAGACTGCTGTCTGATGTCCCATCATGCTGAGCATGATGTCTGACGTGGAACTCCATCTCAGGACCCTGAGATTGTGACCTGAGCCGAAGCCAAGAGTTGCATGCTTAACAGACTGAGCCACGCAGGCACCCCAAATGGTGCAGGTTTTAATGATAAATCTGAGGTTTTTCTAATCCTCACACAAGCCTACCCTTGATCTCCATTAACAAAAAATCACATTGGCAATACTAAGATCTTCTGTCATGTTTGATAAACTAGATTTGACTTTAATAAAAAAAAGAAACTTCTATTAGTATTTGGAGTTAGTAAAACTTTGTTATAATCTCTCTCTCTCATCTTTTCTATGGCTATATACTAAGAAATTATAGTTCAGAATGCACTATTAGTTTTGCACTAGGATATTTGCAATTAAGAGTAAATTATAAAATGCCAGCCACTGTGCCAGAAAGAGCTTGGGATTCAGTGGTGAATGTCCATAACAATTAGCAGATGTGGCATTTACCACTGGTTCTAAAATGCCAAGTCTTTTAAGAATGACGTGATATCTGATCTCATAGAGCTTAGTCTGGGTGTCACATAGGCAGGTAAAGCGTGTTGTACCAGTGAAGCACACAGCACTAGGGAAAAGTACAGCAGAGAACCTGATCTAGCTGCAGGAGGGCAGGGCTATGGGGAAGAAAAGTGTCAGAGGACAATAAGTACATTTTTCAAACATTTTCAACAATAGAGGGGTGCCTGCGTGGCTCAGTCAGTTAAGCATCTGAGTTTGGCTCAGGTCGTGATCTCAGGGTCCTGAGATCAGGCCCCGTGTTGGGCTCCCTGCTCAGCAGAGAGTCTGCTTCCTTCCCTCTGCCTCTGATCCTCTCCACCCCCACGTGCATTCTCTCTCAAATAAATAAATAAAATCTTAAAAAATAAAAAAAAAAAGATTTTCAACAATAGAAAGAAAATGGAATTCAATGGCCTATCCACAGGCTATTTTAACCAATCACATTTGTGTAGCTTTGTTCTCTCCATGTTAATTCTTCACACACAAAACTTTTCTGCACATTGGTTTGTGATCAGTTTTTCCAAGTGGAAAACACCAGCTATTCTGCCCTTGAATCATTTTAAGAGTCTAAAGGGACAGCATCAGTAATTAGGAGCCAGTACTGGAGTTAATCCCTAAGGAACTCTTGTTTCCTGCCTGTGTGCGTTTTTGTCCAGGAAATACAGACTTGAATTCCACAGCCAAGTACAATGAAATTGTATTCATTTATTTCCTACCACAGAAGGGTAGAATCCCTACTTTACCGATAAAGAAGCTGAAGTTCAGAAAGGTTACAGCAACTTACCAAAAAGATCCAATAAGTAGAAATAGCTGAAATTTAAATTCGAGACACTTAATTCCAAGTCCAATGTTCTTCCTATTAAATGGAAGCTGTCACCTTTTCATTGTGAAATAATTTTATTTACGAGAGCAGTTGTGATTTTATTTTCTAGCTATTTCCAGAAATGATAGTACTATTTGTTCTTCCCTAAAACATTTGGACAAAATTATCTCAAGTATTTTCATCCCAAAGATGTTAAAAAGACACACACACAAAACCCATGTTTACTCTGTGTATCTTCCACCATGGGTGTAACCAGACTAGCAACAAGAAACTTAATTCATGAGCAATATCTTGGCGGAGAACTCTTAGTATCTCTAGATATATCTGACACATAAGGGAAATGCTACATATACCTAACTACATTTTCTTTTTAAGTTTCCTGTTCTCTTTAATTGAAGTCTTTCCCAGCCCTCACACCATGCACTCAACCATGTAATCCCAAAAATGGAATATTCAGAATATTAAGGAAATAATTTCCTGGCAGGATTCAAAGAAAAATACAAATAAATATTAGCAATTACATACAACAATATATTATGTAATTTAACATGTTCTGAGCAATTTTCCTCATTACAGAGAAAATATAAATAATCTTAGAAAAAATTTCTTCCAACATCAATAGAAATTATTCATTTTATTCTTCTGTAAATAATATACTTTTTAAAATAAGATGAACACTTTGATTTACAAGAGAAACTGAATTCCACAAATGAGTGAAATCAGATGGTATTTGTCTCTCTCTGACTGAATTATTATATGATACACCTAAAACTAATATTACACTGCATATTAACTGCAGTTTACATAAAAACTTAAAAAATAAAGAGAAACTCGAAGTTTCATGAAATATTTTCCCTGCATATTCAATATAAATATAAATGTAAACTATTTTTGCCCTGCCTTGTCCAGTGTTTTTATCTTATTTGTAGGCTAAACTTAGTGGTGTGGTATAACCAGCTCATACGAGCCAATGGCTAAATTTTCAGAAATGTGGAAAACCAGTTGTCAAACCATTAATAACTTAAAACCAGCTATGATGAGAGTATTTATACCAAAGAAATCAACAAATGCTAACAATCAGGGTTTCTGGGAATTTTTTCCTAGACAGCCAGTTGCTAATCATTTATCAGCACACCACTGTACTTGGGCCTCACTAGTAGTACCTCAGAGGCTTATATTTTTTTTTTAATTTTTATTTATTTATGATAGTCACAGAGAGAGAGAGAGAGAGAGGCAGAGACACAGGCAGAAGGAGAAGCAGGCTCCATGCACTGGGAGCCGACGTGGGATTCGATCCCGGGTCTCCAGGATCGCGCCCTGGGCCAAAGGCAGGCGCTAAACCGCTGCGCCACCCAGGGATCCCAGAGGCTTATATTTTATTTACTTCATTACGTCTCTTCTTTTTCTCTTCAAGTCTGATTTTGTGCTTTCATTTATTTTTTCCCAAGGCCTAGCCTTGAAAATATTTAGACTTAACCTCAAAAAGTTAGGATATTATGACTAAGGATATAAATTAAAAATATTCTTTCACCAAAATATTCTCACAGGAAATATTTCCCTGAGTCCTTATCTGATTGGCCTAATTTAGCATACTTGGCTACTTTCAGGGCAAAGTCTCTATTCTTTGTGAGGCTGCTGACATGAATATTGTGCTCAAGGTTTATACACATGTTCCTTATAAAATATAAATGTATTTAGTATTAATACTAAAACTTCTACTGTCTCCTAAGAAAATAGAGTGCTGTATATTCAGAGACCCTTTGCATTAAGTATGAGTATTATGCAAAAAAAAAAAAAAGAAAATCTTAGTCTGCTTTTAGTGAAGAAACAAACATAAGAGGCTACAGTTTCTATAAAGGCAATGAGAACTGAATTAGAATATTTAAATGTTCTCAGTATGTTACATAAAATTTCTGGTAGATTCATAAAAACAGAACATCACAGGCAGACAAGCAATAGGTTGGCAAGAACCAAGGAAGGTAGTAAAAGGGTTCTGGAGTCAAGAAAATGTAGGTTTGAAACTCTGTCCACTCACTGTGTGACCTCAGGAAAATTAGACAAATGACCATAAGCCACATTTTCCTTAACTGAAGTGGAATAACTATGGTACTGGTTTTACAGTGCTTTAAAGAACAGAATGTCAGGGGGCGCCTGGATGGCTCAGTCAGTTAAGCATCTGCCTTCAGCTCAGGTCATGATCTTGGGGTTCTGGGATCAAGCCCCCATCGGGCTCCCTGCTTCTCCCTCTCCCTCTGTTCCTCTGTCTTGCTTGTTCTCTCAAATAATGAAATAAAATCTTAAAGGAAAAAAGAATGTTAGAATACATGTGATGTGACTATCATCTAGCTAATTAAGATCTAGTTATTACATAACTAGAATCAGTTATAGCTAAACCAGTCAATAGCTCTAAATTAGAAATATATATATACGTTAATGAACAAAGTTAGAGACTATCGATTTCAAATTCTTACAACGAATGGCGCACCTGACTGACTTAGTTGGTGGAATGTGCAACTCTTGATCCTGGGGTTGTGAGTTCAAACCCCACATTTGGGTGTAGAGATTGCTTAATAAAATAAAAATAAAAAATCTTATAAAAGCAAAGCAAAACAAAACAAAACCCAAGCAAACTCTTACAATTAGTGTATGATAAATATGGTAGGAGTTAGAGCTCAACATCCATTCTACCCTGCTTCAATAATATACCTTCATATATCACAGAGGCTACAAAGCAAATGGCAGGGTTTCCAGACTCCTATGTGAATAGGGGCTTGTTGCAATTGACATTCAGCCAATCAAACTCACTTGTCCAAATTCTGAAAGGCAGAAGTGAAGCAGAGACCACATTCTGCTGACATTTACATTTTTAGCTGCACTGTTAGCAGAGATTCAGTAACCAGTAGGGAAGCAGAGTATGACACATCCATTTGGCTGGCCCCTAATACTGGCTGTAAAGCAAGCAACAGTAGAGGTAGCTTCCTAAAATGGCAGTGAGTATTCCAGAAGAAGAGCTGGCAAACTTCTTTCTGTTTAGAGCCAGATCATCAATATCTGACCATGTGGTTTCTGCTGCACCTATTCAACACTGCCACTATCGTGTCAAAGTTACCATCAATGACAGGTAAGTGAGTAAGTGTAGCTGTTTTCTAATAAAACTTTATGTATGAACACTGAAATTTGAATTTCACATAATTTTTAGGTGCCACAAAACATTCTCTTTTTTCTTCTTCATTTAAAAATGCAAAAACCATTATTAACTAGAGGGACACATATAATAACAGTTTAGATCAGACGTTGCCTACAGGTGGTAGTTTGCTACCTCCAACAGTATCCTGATACAAGAGAAAGTAGCAGATGCCTCAAGCCCAGCTCAGTGGCAGAACACTAGGAAAGGTCTGTAAACGGTCAAGACCCATGAGCCTGGGAACCCTGGGTGGCGCAGCGGTTTAGCGCCTGCCTTTGGCCCAGGGCGCGATCCTGGAGACCCGGGATCGAGTCCCACGTCGGGCTCCCGGTGCATGGAGCCTGCTTCTCCCTCTGCCTATGTCTCTGCCACTCTCTCTCTCTCTCTCTGTGTGTGTGACTATCATAAATAAATAAAAATTTTTAAAAAATTAAAAAAAAAAGACCCATGAGCCTAAAATCTGCTTGTTGAGCCCTTCCTTCTCTCTGTAAGCCATGAAAAAACTGCTGTAAGTATCTGGCTGCTGTAACTGGCTAGAATGGTTTCACAACCAAATCCTGACTGGTTTATAGTGCCACTACATACACATTGTTAAATATCCAGTGTTCCAATGGTCAATGATTTAATAAATGTCACTTTTATAATTATTTTACATGAATCAGGATAAAAATAAGGACAAATTATTGCTATCTGCTGATAATGTCTCTTAAACCTCTCCACATGGATCTCCCAATTTTTACAGGGTACAAGAATTGATTCTATGTTGCCTACTAGAACACCTGTATATTCATGTATTTGCTTAATAGTCTATTCAACAAGGATTTATTAAACAACCACTATGTGCCAGGCACTGTTCTAGGTGCTAAGAACACAGAAGGGGAATAGAAGCCTACTAACCATGCATCCTTTTAGAGCGTAGATGCTAGTAGGGAAGGGGGAAAAAAATCAATATATAGGCCTGCTGGTGAGATGGCTATGAAGTAAAGTAAGCTTTGAAAACAGAATGTTCCCAGGGTTGCTGTTTGAGTCTGCAAAGTCAAGGAATGCTTTTTAAAGTGTGAACACCAGGGATGCCTGGGTGGCTGAGCGGTTGGGCGGCTGCCTTCGACTCAGGTCATGATCCTGGGATCCAGGATCAAGTCCTGCATAGGGCTCCTGCGAAGAGCCTGCTTCTCCCTCTGCCTGTGTCTCTGCCTCTCTCTCTTTCTCTCTCTCTCTCTCTCTCTCTCTCTCTCTGTCTCTCATGAGTAAATAAATAAGTCTTTTAAATAAATAAATAAAGTGTGAACACCAGAAGAGAAACCTGAATGAGGGAGCAATCCATCAGCATTTCTAGGGAAGAATTTTCCAGGCTGAGGGACAAGCAAAATCAAAGGCTCAAGGTAAGAACATGCTTAGCATGGTTGAAGAATTGTAATGAAGCCAGTATGGCTGAGGCACAGATAGAAAAGGAAAATGTTAAACTGTCAATTGTCTGCACTGTGATTCAGGATTTACTTCTCATCTGCTGCTTTACATCAACTGACGCCTAGGTGACAGTTCTGTAAACTACCTCCTCCAGTCTGCTGCTTTTTCCCCACTGTTTTCTGCATAAAAAGTCTATCTGTGTCTTTTCCTGCAGCCTCCTCTTGCCTGCCACTCTGTAGAGTTCCCAGGCCACCTACTTTGGGGGAGCTCTTGCTGTGTTTAAGATGTTTTCACAGTTCCTCAATTTATTTTAAAGTTCACAGTGTCTGGCAGATCTTCTTGCACTGAGGCTTAGGATTATGGTTTTCTCATTTCACTAAAGTCAAAAGCTTTCTTCCCTATTCTTTACTCTTAGTTTGTTCACTTAGCATGAGGAAGGAGAGAATACAAATGTTTTCCCTCAGTTATCTCAATATGGAAATCCTTTATTTCAGACATTCATTAAAATACGTATGTCTACAGATGAGTAAACTTAAATTTCTCAATTCTTACACTTCTTTTTTCAAATCCTCTATTTTTGACTTCAATCAACACTTTCCTATTTGAAAATCTAGATCACTGAACTCTACAGACTACAGATTAAAGATCACTGAGATCTATAAACATATAACTCGTTTAAAAAATTAGCACAGAATTGATTTAAATGTATATGAAAGTATTTAAAGGAAACATAAAATCACATAGTAGTCCAGTAAATTACTACCATGACACTTATATTGAAGCTAAGAAATTATAAAAGGCAAATAGTTATCAATATCCAAATGAATACCAGTGAGAACAAGTAAAAGGTCGAAACAACAGATTATATGTTAAGTAAATACAGCATTATTACTTTCAAGAACATAAGCTCTGAATATGTTAATAAAGGCTTACTTTATTAGCCTTTAAATATTACTTAAAGGTTTCTGATTTAAATAATATTCAAAATGTCTTGGACTTATCATATAAATGATTTGGATAAAAAGTATTCTGAATCATCTAAAGTTACTTTTAAAAAGTCAGTTCTTTAAACAAGTAAACATCTTCCTCAATCTTAGTTATACAGTCTAGTAAGCCCTTTCTTCATAAATGTACAGTTTAGTTTAGCTCTTACTAAATTATCAAAAATACTGAATTAGTGAGCTCAAGGAATGATAAAGCAAGTATGCAAAAATGCTGTATGTTTTACCTTTTATTTTCTTGTTCATTCACTAGTACTTTCTACAACAAAGTACTATGCTAAGTCCCTACCCTCTAAAGACACACAGTTAAGCTAAAAAATATTACAGAAGTGGTAAGTGCTAAAATAAGCAATAAATAAGTAAACAAAAATGATCAATACAAAAGGTGACATTTGAACTAAATCTTAGAAACTGAACAGGAGTTCATTCAATTGACAATGGGCCAGATCTCATTTCTAGCAAGACCGTATGTATACAGAGGAGAAGACACAAGACATGCGGCTGTGTCCTGGTACTGGTTGGCAGAGCTGGAGCACAGGGTAAATGTGGGAAAAACTAGAGGTGGAGCTTGTACAGAATAGGTCGACGTGGGTAGATCATAAAAAGCCTTACACACTAGGATATCAATAAACTTCATAGGATATCTCCTATGAAGTAGGAGAGTAATATATGTTGAGAAAGTATTTCTAAACATCATATAAAGTGCGGAATGGATACTTAAAGGATTCTTCATCGATAAAAAGCAGTGCCTATGGAGGTAAGGTAAGGAACAATCGTAGGGGAAAACACAAGAAATGTCACAGACACAGTAGCAACAATCCGGGACTGGGATGTCTTTTAGGGTCAGAGGAAATGGATGAAGGCGACTGAGATTTCCAGCCTGAGTGATGAATGAGAGCCCCATTAACTAAGTTAGGAAATATAGTAAAGGAATAAGGATTAATGGGAAAGATAAAAAAGAAAGATGAATTTGGCCGTGGTGAAATAAAAGAGCCAGGAGAAAACATTAAAGCAAAGTGCAGACCCAGGACTTAGGTTCAGAAAAGGAAAAAGCAGATGAATATACCTAAATAACACATCTAAAACAAGAAGTAATATACCAAATAAGAAGGAAGTATCTTCAATTTCATTGACAATGAGGTTCTATCTTCTAAGTAATAAAAACTCTAAGCGTAGCTGCAAAACTTTTTTTAAAAAAACCATGTTTAGCCATTGAAAAGATTTTTTGAAGTTTAAAGTATGCATGGTGTTTAAAAAAAAGAAGACACTAAATAGAATATACAATAGAAGTAAATGTGCCACCATTGGGCCCCAGGTGGCCTACCCAGAATCAATCATACTTACCAATTTCTTGAATGTCTTTGCAAAGATATGCAATATATGTATAAGCCTATAGATGTATATATTTTATGCATGCTCCTTTAAGTAGTCAATGGAAAATAAATAATTCTCAAGAAGATACATTTTGTATCTACTCATGAGTAATTTATAATTTTAATTTGCCAAAAAATTTAATAGTAATAAAGATTAAAACCAAAATACCACTAATTTCTCTTCCCATACACTGACCTTTAGGGAATTCTTTGGATAACAGGTTCTGAAAGTACGAGCACAATAAGGTCCATTCTTCTGATGAGCCATTCTTCTGATGATACTTTACTCAAGACTTGAAATCGGAACACCTGGGTGCCTCAGTGGTTGAGTGTCTGCCTTCAGCCCTAGGTATGATCCTGGAGACCTAGGATCGAGTACCACATCAGGCTCCCTGCATGGAGCCTGCTTCTCCCTCTGCCTGTGTCTCTGCCTCTCTCTCTCTCTCATGAATAAATATATAAAATATTTTTTAAACAAATAAAAAATAAAGTGAACAAATCAAACTTCCCAGAAGTGGCATATCTAAGAATGTCTCATAGGGTCTCTAAACCAGGATGACATGGAAGAGTTCAGGCCTGTGTTGTCCAACATGGCAGCCACCAGCCACATGTGGCTATTGAAACTTAAACTCATATTAATTTAATTAAATAAAAAACAATTTCTCAGCTGTACCAGCCATATCTGAAGTACTCAACAGCCATATGCAGCTAGTGAATACCATATTAAGAACCAAATGTCACAGAAGGATATATTAGACAGTGCTGGCTTGGGCTAAATGAATCTCTGAAGAATAGACATATATTCTAGGAAGATGGTCTATGATTTTTATTTGATTCTCAAAGGAGACCATCTATGATTCAGTTGCCAGTGCCAGAGCCTACAGTAGATAGGAAAGAGCTCTTTTTTCAAAGAGTTATCTCTTATAAGAAGGATATATTAACAGTTGCACTTCCTACCCACAGACATAACCTTTCAACCATCACATTAAGACAAGTGGAACTGTGATTAGTACAAAATGTTCTTCTACTTCCATAATGTTGTCAGGAGCCTAGGGCTTTACTGCTTGTTCAGAAGAGCAAAACTAATTGTAAACTACAACCAAAAATATATACCTCTTCTGATTCACCACCTCCAAGCTTGTGGTATATCTAAGAATCTTTGCCTCCCTTTCAACCTCAAATCCTTACTTTTGGTAGCAATGGGAATCATAACCAAATATTAAGTAGTATTTCCATAAGTAATGGAAACATTATTATGGAAAGCTAATTATGCATCTCATAGACAAACCAAACAGAAACAACAGCCTTCCAACAGCAACTGTAGAATCCTGTTCCCCAGACTAATTCCAAGGACATAGATATAAACCTAAGATTTAATGCCTAACTCGTCATCAGGAACTTACACAAAATACAAAGACCCAAGGATCTCCTGAGTGAGCTCCCATTATAAACAGTTTGGGTCTGGTATTGAAAAAATGAACAAACACTTCTAAACAGACTGCATATCATAACGTGATGGCTGCCTATTCAGTTACACTCAATTTCTAGGATAAAATCCACTGTTCGATTGATTTAAAAACCTATCAGGGGCAGCCCCGGTGGTGCAGCGGTTTAGCGCCGCCTTCAGCCCAGGGTGTGATCCTGGGGACCTGGGATCGAGTCCCACGTGGGGCTCCTTGCATGGAGCCTGCTTCTCCCTCTGCCTGTGTCTCTGCCTCTCTCTCTCTGTGTCTCTCATGAATAAATAAATAAAATCTCTTTAAAAAAATAAAAAATAAAAAAAATAAAAACCTATCAGTTCTCACTGTGATTCACTGATCCTAATACATCCCTGAAAAAAAAATCTCTAAATATCTTAAGATACTATCTTAAGTGACTCAAATAAAAATGACTGAAAGAAGGGTATACCCTTTATTTTGGAAGGAACGATCCACCTAAACCAAAAGACCTCATATGAATATGAATAAAAGTAGAAGTCAAAACAGATCCTCAATGTAAGACAAGACCAAAAAGCTTATCCTACATCATAAATTATGTAGGCCTGATGTGTGAACTATAAGGTCTGAGTTTATCAACATTCCACAGTCAAATATTATTAAACAGTATTTAAAAATCAATAAACTGGCAGTTTCTTATCAAGTGAAACCTGTATTTATGTTGTCCCTGGCAATCTGTTACTAGATATTTACCATGGAAAAGGAATTAGCAAATTATGGCCATGTGCCATATCTGGCCCACCTCCTGTTTCTAAATAAAGTCTTCTTGGAACACAAGTGCATTCATTCATTTATGTATTGTATATGACTGCTTTCATATTACAAGAGTAGAGTAGGTAAAACAGAGATTCTATAGCCTAAAATACAGACTATTTAGTTCTTTACTGATCCCTGCACTTGAGAAATAACTTAGGTTCACAGAAAATCTAAACACAGTTTATAGCAGCTCAATTCATTATGGCTAAAAAATAGAAACAACCCAAATGTCACTCAACAGGTTAATGGATACACAAACTGTGACAAAGACATACGACTCAACAATAAAAGCAAATTATCAATGCATACGATAACTTGGGTGATTCTCAAAGCATTATTCTGCATGAAAGGAACCAGTCTCAAAAGGATACATGCTGTATGATTCCATTATAGAGAAGACAAACTGATGAAGTCAGAGTAATCACCAGGAGTTAAAGGTAAAGGGAGAGACAAGGAAGGAATAGGACAAGGAAGTTTTTGGGGTGATGAAACCATTCTATGCGCATAAAGTGGAAGTGGTTACACTACTCTGTATATTTATTAGAGTTCACAGAGCTGTATACCAACCAAAGATAAATTTTATTTCATAATAATTTGAAAAAAATAAAAATCTTATGGACTGGTATAATAATTTAAAGAAAAACAATAAACTAACAAGAAAACAGTCTCTAAAAATTCAGGGCAAAGAATAAGAGTTTGCCAAAGAAGATCAGATAAGAAAAAGTAGTCTAGGTCACTATATTCTCAGGTTTTATTCCTGGTCTTACCATTGATTCATTATAAGGCATTAAATCAACAACCCATTTCAGTATTTCCCGATGATTTTTGCGCATACAGTTTGACAGGTGGTATCTAGGAGGAATACAAAAATCCTCCAAACAATATTTCCCCTGTCAAATATAACATTCTACATGAAGAAATACTACAATTCAACTTATCTCATAATACTTCCATTCTCCCTCCAGATTAGTCATAAATATAAAGGTGTGGTTTATAGTAAAGTTGTCAGGTCTTTTCACACACATTTTCTCACTCTGCTCTCAAAGCTCGTTCACATTTCCAGCTGTCTAGAAAATCTGGCCTCTTATTCCATACATACACCAAAAGACTCTATCACATATGTTTTCATTCTATACGTGGTCTGCAATTTTCTTTCTGGCAACCAGACCTGCAGATTGCCGATGAGCAGTCTGCAAACTGCTACCCTGAATTCATCAAAAGGTAAATATGGTAAATACAAAACAATTTTCAGGGAAAACAGGGGGTATGGTTTAGTCCTTTTACAGAATCAACAATAAAAGCAACATAAATTATATATTTTGTAAATGTAATAACATAGATTTCAAAAAAAAAAACAAACAATAAAAACTGAAAGATCAAGAATCCTGTGCCAGTAAGAACATTCAGACAAACTGCTTTCATTGTGTATTGTTAATAAACCATATCTCAAGTTAAAATCAGAAAGAGAACGCAGGATGTGACCACTAATCTATAAATCATTTATATCCACATCAAAGAAAAAAGAAAAAAAATTTTGAGAAGAAAAAAACTTTAAGGGCAAAAATAAATTTTTCATCATGACAGCACATTCAGAAGTCTTTAGTTTTTTGTGGTGATTTTAAAATGTCAACAAATTCTTAGACACTCTTACCTTCAAAAGGAAGAAGGAGCCTATCTCCCTCCTGAAAGAGAACTCTTTTCTAACAAATACACTGTTGGGAGAAACACAACCAATTTCCAAGACTAGGTCATTAAAAAAATTCAAATCCTAGCTCTGCCATTTATAATCATTATTCTTCCAGGTCCATTGTCAAAATTAGAGATAACATATGTAAAGCCTTTTAGTTATTGCCAGGACATTAGAAGCTTAACAGCTTCTAAACAACCATTTATAGTCCTCAATATCTCATGGAAGATGTGTATTATCAACATTTAAAAATGAAAAAAGTGGAGTGCCTGGGTGGTTAAGTTGGTTGAGTGGCTAACTTTTGGGTTCAGCTCTGGTCTGATCTGAGAGTTGTGAGATCGAGCCTCACTTGGGACTCCACACTTAGCACAGAGTCTGCATGTGTTTCTCTCTCCCTTTTCCCCTTCCCCCGACTCTTAAAAAAAAAAAAAAACACTTTAAAAATAAAATAAAGATGAAAAAAGTTAATTATGTTGTTAAAAGAATGAAAGTCACAAACAGCTGAAGTCAAACCAAACTGCAAGGAGTATAAAGACTATTAGGCAAAATTCTCACTTTCTATTAGGTTGAATCAAATGAAATGCCATTTTTATTAGGTCAGAAGGGGTAGAGTACCAGCAACTATAAGGTTAAACCTAATAGTTATAAAAAGAAAATATAGGTGACCATAGAAATATTATCGAAGTGGCTTTTCTAATTATTATAAACTAAAAAAAATCATATTTCACAAGTTATGGTAGAAGAAAAATTGAAGCCAAGATTGTTATATCATGATACAGTTTTTCTATAGTCATTTTGATATGTTATTAATGTAGCCTCATCTGAGTTCAAATGAAAGTTAAATTTATTTGTAAATAGTTCTAGCATTCTCTATCAGAAAGATCACCTTGAGGCACTGAAAGTGAAGGATGTGACCCAGAACAAAGCCTTAAGAACAATTCATAGATTTTAGTTTCTAGTGGACTACAGACGTGAACAATAGACCACTTTCTCCAATTCAAACAAAAGATGGGTCTTATAAAAATCAGAAGAATGACTGGAAAATTAGCAAGCACCTTGAGAAAAACAAATTCCCATTCATTTGAGAGCCAGATACTAGATTAGTCACCATGAAGTAAACACAGAGAAAACAATGGTATTTTAAGTGCGTCCATGGTAAAAAGGAGAAAACACTGTGCATTACAAACTCCTTTTATATTTATTATTTTAAGCGGCAAATTACTCTGGCTTAAACTCAATAGTAATGGAAATATTTCTAAGTATCTTACTTATTTATGACACTGAAGTTCTAGGTACTCATTTAATCCTCAAAACAACCCTATGAGATAAGTACTACTATTACCCACATTTTACAGAAGAGAATATTGAGGCATAGAGACTGAATAAGTATCCCACTGTCACAAGCAAGTGGTAAAGTCTAGATTTAATCAGGCTATTTGGCTCTATAGTTAGTGCTCTTAATAAGTTCATTATGTTACCTCTCATATTCAACTAACTTCATGGTGTTACCTCTTAAACTTCCTAGACATGGGTCTAAATACAGTCAGTTTTCTGGTACCAACTCTGACAACCAAGGAAGAGGACTAAATTAAACTATTATTCTCAGGGTGCCTAAATGGCTCAGTCAGTTAAGCATCTAACTCTTGAGTGTGGCTCAGGTCATGATCTCTGAGTGGTGAATCAAGCCTCACATCAGGCACCGTCCTAAGCATAGAGGCTGCTTAAGATTTTCTCTGCCCTTCCCCTGCCACTCCTGTGCTCTCTCTCTTAAAAAAAAAAAAAAAAAATCTCTGACTTATTAATCTTTTAACAGTTTTTCACCGGAGTAACAAATCACAAACTATCATTTGTGGACAAAGAGAAAAATCAGTTCCAAACTTAAACCAAAGTTCATTAAGGGAAAAGACAAATATCTACTGGTTCATGAAGGTAAGTTATGATGACCTTGAGCCAGGTAGATGGAATGGACAAGCAACTGTGGGAACAAATAGAAACGTTTTAAATACAGAATACATGGACCAAAAGCCTCAAAGATGATCTAGAAGTATTTTGGGGACTGATGTTTCAGAAGTGATTTGATCATTATAATGTTCTACTATGGGCTAACAAACTTAGCTTATTGACAAAATTCCGTCCCAGGCTGTTGTTGCAAACAAATTTACTGGAACATAGCAGTGCTCATCTGTATTGTCTAAGGCTGCTTTTGTGCTACAACAGCAGAGGCGAACAGCTGCAACAGACGTTGTAGGGCCCATAAAGTCTAATGTATTTATTATGTAGCCTATGCAGAAAGTTTGCTGACCTGTTACATTTATCAACACTGAGGAGAATACAAATGCAAAAAAAACATAATCTGACCTCTAAGAAACTGATTCATATTTGACATGAGCATAAATTAATATCAAATTTATGTATTCTGTGGCCTGAGACTTAAAGTTGAAGGGCTACCATATTTCTTCAAATCCAAGATACCACCAACTATAAGACTATTTCATGTACCAAGAAAAAAAACCACTACCAATTAAAAAAAATGACACAATAATTTCATAACATATCTACTGCAAGATGATTCCAGTGTGAAAATACTGCACATGAGAAAAAAAAATGTGTATCTTAGAATTGATGTATCTTAGAATTGATGTGATATAAATTCACACATAAAAGGTCATAGGGCTATGATACATTTCAAAGTAATGGAATATCCCCTGGAGTATATTCCACAGTAGAATACACATGAAGAGACTCTGTGAGTCACTGCTTGTATTTGGAGGAAAGGAGGGGGGTAAAAGTGGAAGGGAAGGGAAGAATGAATTACAAGCAGATTTCAAAGACTCAAATTTAATATTTTATTTTTGTCTTCAAAGTATTAGATTATCCAATTTTATGGCTGAGAATGAACAATTTAGTATGCAATTGAGAATTCTATATTAATAATTACAAAGTTTTAATACATAGGAGTAGAAATAACTTCTATAAGACTGCTGTAATTCATTCTCCTACTCATGAGGCTTCAAAAGTACTTCAAAACAAACCTTTATCTTAGTGTTTCATTATTTAAGAAATGACCTTTTTATTTATTTTATCTGAGAGAGAGTATGTATGCTTGGGGCTGGGGGGGTGGGCAGAGGGATAGAGAGAGAGATGCAGACTCCCTGCTGAGCATGGAGCCTGACATGGGGCTGGATCTTTGAGATCATGACCTGAGCTGAAATCAAGAGTTGGACACTTAACCAACTAAGCCACCCAGGTGCCCCAGAAATGACTTTCCTTGAAGACAAGAGAGTTAGGACAATCTGAGAAAATCAGGACAAAAAGTCTATGAACACTTGGCAAATAATAGTTATCACATATTTAATAAACTATGCTACACACACATATTTTATGCTACGTTTGTATCTCTCCCTATCTACCTAACATCATATAAAAAAATAGTGCATTAAGTACAACATATGTTTCAAACACCTCTCCTGTTGAGATACACATATGAACAAATTAAGAGCAAGAAAAAGGAAAATAAAAGAATATTGAGTGTTTACTCCCACCGGACACCAACCCGGGCACTTTAGATAGCTTCATTTAATCTTCAAAATAAGTCTGCTGTTATTCTCTTTAGCAGATAAGGAAACTGAGGCTCAGAGAAATAAAATTCCAAAGTCACATAGCTGGTAAAGTGGCTTATTCATTCAACAGGTGGCTGGATGGAGATTTAAATTTCTCATTTAACCACACTGCTGCCAAATTAAAACAAAACAAAACAAAAAACATGTCTTTAATATTTATTAGATAGAAATAACCAAACTTTCTGTGCTACAACTTTGTCTTATCTTTTTTAAAGAAGAAAGCAACAATGTTGCCCATGCATGCAAATCCTAAAAACTGGAATTCCTATGGAATCCCCTTTTTAGAAAGGATCTCATCTATTCCCCACTTTAAATATCATCTGTGTATCCCCTCTTGCCTATTTTCTCTTTTGCAGCCAAATGGCCTTTTTGCTTTGGTTAGCACCAACTGTAATATGGAACCTCAGAATCCTTTAATAGTTTTCAGTGTGTTGAATAAAATCCATACTCCTTATCATAGCCTCTTAAACTTTAGATAACAGGATCTCTTTCTACCTCTCAAACTCTATTCCACTCTTCCCCTGGACATATCCAGGCATTCTTTCAACTCCTCATACACCAACTGTTCACACTGCAGGGCATTCCCTCTTCCTATAAGCTCCTGGCAGGGATAGCTCCTTTATTTCTCAGCTTTAAGGTCACTTCTCCTGACAAGCCTTTTCTCACAATGTAGAAGTAACTCTGTCTTCCCATAACTCTCTATCGCTTCACCTTTTTCATTTCTTCCATAGACAGTATAATTGCTGTTGGTAAATATCTATTTATCTGTTTATTATCTGCTCCCTACCAGATCATGGACTCCAAGAGGACAAGAATATCTCTCTTCTGTTCACTGATATATACCAGCACACAGTAAAATGCCTGGCATATGTTAGCAACTCCAATTTTTCTTAAATGAGCAAATTATGTATATTAGCTAAAAATACTTTAATTTTTGTACAATTAGCTGAAATTTTGTTTTAAGCTACAAGTTAAAAAAGCTATCATTTCTCTCTTAAAGGTATATACAGTTCACAGAGAGATGCATTTGATTTTTTGAAGACCTGCAATAAGCCTTAAAGCAGTGAATTCTGCATCACATTCATTTTATAGGCAATACAGAACTTAAGGGACAACTTTCTTATTAAGGGATGAGGAAAACATGGGCAGTCTGGGTGGCTCAGGAGTTTAGTACCGCCTTCAGCCCCGGGCGTGATCCTGGTATCCCAGGATAGCATCCCACATAGGGCTCCCTGCATGGAGCCTGCTTCTCCCTCTGTCTGTGCCTCTGCATCTCTCTCTCTGTGTGTGTCTCTCACGAATAAATAAATAAAGTCTCTAAAAAAAAAGAAAGAAAGAAACTTTTATCATCTTAAAAAAAAAGGGATGAGGAAAACATAAGGATGAAATATGAAGAGACTAGAGGTATAACCACCAACTGGGTAAGGAAATACGTTATAGGACATACTCTGAGCTCTACCTAAAGGCAGTAAGGAAACACTGAGAATTTCAAGAAGCTGAGTAAGAAAACCAGATTTGCACTCTATAAAGAGGATTCTTGCACCATGGAAAGGGATTCAGATGGAGCTTTGTCTAATCCAGACAGTTAAAAAGAAAGTGCAGCCATTCAGTTTAGGTAGGATGATGGCCTGAAATGTTAACAGCAAGAAGAACAAATAGTAGTAGGTGAAATCAGTAAATATTAGGAAGGTTTAGGGGCACCTGGATGGATCAGTGAGTTAAGCATTTGCCTTCAGCTCAGGTCATGATCCCAGGGTCCTGGGATAGAGAACCTCACAGGCTCCCTGCTCAGAAGGGAGTCTGTTCCTCCTTCTCTCTCTGCCTGCCACTACCCCTGCTTATGCTGGCTCATGCTCTCTCGCTCTCTGTCAAATAAATAAAATCTGTAAAGAAAAAAAAAGAAGGTTTAAAAACAGGTGTATTTAAAATTAAAGGTCACCAATATCTCAAAACTGAAAAAAGGAAAATCACAGTAATATAAAAATATTTAGAATAAAGGAAAATCTTAATTAGTATACGTGACATAGTTTCTAAATTTAAAAAACCACCAGCACATTCTGAAAATGGAAAATGATTTTTTAAATTACCACTGTCCTTAAAAAAAAAAAAAGGAACTATAAAGTCAGTATAATGAAAGCATAGTAGTCATTCTAATTCACCTGATCTAAAACCATAATAGTGATTTATAACTGATAAGTCTAACTCTGTATATTTCTAACTTTTTTTTTTTCCTGGCATCAAGTGTAGCTCTATTTCTTTTTCTTTTAAGATAAAAGGGCTAGGAGAATATTGTATTACCTCTCCCTGAGTATGAGTCAGTATGTCAGATACAATTCACTGTTTATTTGGCTCAGGAATTCTGTTTTGTTTTTCTAAGGCTGGACTCAAACTCTTCAAGACTTCAGAGCCCACAAATTTTCAGCATAAGAAATGGGTCTAAGCTATTATGTTAAATTCCTTCAGTAAAGAGACTATCTTAAACGTTTGTCTATCCCTAGCATTGATCTACCACATCTAGACCATAGTAGAATTTTTTTAAAAATTTACTGAATGCATTTGCCCTAAACTGTACACACTAGCAGTCTGTTTCTATACACACACACACACACACACACACACACACACCTGTACTAGAATATTTACTGATGAAATTATGTCTAGAATTTGTTTCAAAATCATACAGGGATAGAATAAGTACATGGGGATATAGATAACATAAGACTGGCCATTATACAACTTTCAATAACTGTGAGACTTATCAGGAAAAAAGTGAAAGTAAGCAACTAAGTTATGCGGGAGCATCTATTTTGGATCACAGGGTAGAATTCAATTATAGCAAACCATAAAAAGATTAAATTATGTTTTCTTAGAGAGGTCTGCCTTTAATATAACCCAGTATTCCTGTTACAAAATATTTTTTTCATAAATACTAAATAATTTACTTAAGGCCTACAGTTAAAATATAGGGGAGGAAGGTATAAACCTACTCTGAAAAAAGTGATAAAAACAAAAATCTGTATATCAACAGAGAAAGAATAACATCTGATGTTCTAATTTTCTAATTTTTGTTGCAGTCTGAAAGGAGACAAATTAAGTCAGAAATCTGTAACACAGGGATGCCTGGGTGGCTCAGAGGTTGAGCACCTGCCTTTGTTAAGGGTACAATCCTGGAGTCCCAAGATTGAGTCCCACATTGAGCTCCCTGCATGGAACCTGCTTCTCCCTCTGCCTCTCTATGTCTCTCATGAATAAATAAGTAAAATCTTAAAAAAAAAAAATCTGTAACATAAAAAAAGCCTAATAAACACGGCCATTCAGCTCTGGCTTAATAATTAAGAGTCTGCCATTAACTAGCTCCTTATTGAAAATGTTCCTCACAAAATACAAATTATTTTCTTTTATGAAATTCCTGAAAGTTTCATTAAGTAGATTACTTTTGGAACTAAAAGAAAATGACATTTAACATGAAATTAAAGCATCACTTACTAGATTACATATACATAATTGGTCTTTCCAATTCCTTTTGTTCTTTCTGTGGCCAAGTACAGACAATATTCATTTTTTTGTATTTATGGTTTTCCCTATGATTTCTGAAAAAAATGCAGTATCAATTAAATAACCCCAAATTTGCTTGCTTTAATATTAATTTTCCTGGTATACTAACTCCAACAATATTCATTATAAAGTTGATATTTGCAGCTCATGTTGAAGTCCTGTCAACTAAATATAACTATTGAAAGCAAATTTTAAAGACACATATTAGAAACATTTTTAAAGGTACACATTAAGAATGTTAAACTAGTCAATTTGGAACGTCTGGGTGGCTCAGCAGTTGAGCGGCTGCCTTCAGCCCAGGGCATGATCCCGGAGTCCTGGGATCGAGTCCCGCATTGGGCTCCCTGCGTGGAGCCTGCTTCTCCCTCTGCCTGTGTCTCTGTCTCGGTCTCTCTCTCTCTCTCTGTGTCTCTCAGGAATAAATAGTCTTAAAAAAAAAAAAAAAACTTAAAAAAAAAACCAAGAATGATAAACTAGTCAGTCAAAAAGAAAACCTTTAATACAGTAATAAAAACTATGTTCTGGTATAAGGATGGATGTATGGTGCAGTGGAATAGAATAGGGAGCCCAGAAAAAAAATCTCACATATATGTCCAGCTGATTTTCAACAAGAGCCAAGACAATTCAGTGAGGAAAGGATCTCTTTAAATAAAAGTTAAAAAAAAAAAAAAAAAAGGTGCTGAGAGAACTGGAAACCCACATGCAAGAAAAATTAAGTTGGACCCATACCTTACACCACTCACAAAAATAAACCTAAAATGGATCACAGATATAATTTAAGTTAAAACTATCAAATTCTCAGAAAAAAACATAAGAGCAATTCCTCGTGACCATAGATTTGGCAATAGTTTCTTAAATATGACACCAAAACCACATGGCAAAAAAGGAAAGGATAAATTGGAGTTATGAAAATTAAAAACTTTTTTGCATCAGAGGGCACTATCATAAGTGAAAAGACAGCCCAAAGAAAGGAGAAAATATTTGCAAATCATATCTTTACACAGGGTTTAATATCCAAGATACATAAAGCAGAGGCTCTTACAACTTAGCATCAAAAAGAACCCAATTAAAAAAAGGGCTGAGTAGCTCAGTCAGTTAAGTATCTGACTTCTGATTTGGGCTAAGGTCATGATCTCAGGGTCACGAAGTAGAGCCCCTTCTCAGCCTCTGTGCTGAACATGGAGCCTTACAATTCTCTTTCCCTCTCCTTCTGCCCCTTCCCCTCAACTCATCTTTCTGTCTCTCTCAAAGTAAATAAATAAATCTTTTTTTAAAATGGGCAAAAAAACCTGAAGAAACACTTCGTTAAACAAGATTTATAGCCAATAAACACATGAAAAAATAGCCAATATCATTATCAAGAAAATGAACATCAAAACTGCAATAAGAGACTACTTCACATCCACTAGGATGGTAATGACCAAAAAATGGAAAATAACAAGCGTTGGCAAGGATGTGGAGAAACTGGAATCACTGCACACAGGTAGTAAGAATGTAAAATGGCAAAGCCACTATGGAAAACAGTGTGGCAGCTCCTCAAAGTTTATTAGAGTTACCACATGACCTAGCAATCCTGCTCCTAGCGATATATCCAAAAGAATTAAAAATGAAGACTCATACAGATACTTGTAAGCCAATGTGCATAACAGCAGTTTTCAAAGTAGCAAAAGTAAAATAACAGATGAAAGGATAAATAAAATGTGGTATATACATACAAGGGAGGATCACTCATTCATAAAAAGGAACAAATTTCTGATACATGCTATGAAATGGATTGAACTTTAAAAACACCTTACGTGAAGTAAGTCAGACACAAAAGGAAGGACAAATATTATATGATCATATTCATATGAAATATCTAGAGACAGAGAATGGAATAGAGATTACAAAGGGCCAGGACAAAGGAGAATAAGGAATTGTTGCCTAACGGGTAGAGAATTTTTGCTTGGGTTAATGAAAGAGTCTCACAAACAGATGGTGATGATGGTTACATGACATCTGGAATGCACATAATGCCACTGAATTTAACACTTATTATATATGGTTAAATATTTAATATGGTTAAAATGGTAAATTGTAGGTTATATGTATTTTGCTACAAGTCTCAAAAAATAAAGGAGGACAGATCTTAATTGCGCACAAAAGCTTGTATACACACACTTGTACCACAATGTGTCTTATGCTTTTGGTAAGTGGGACAAAACCAATCACTCACTATGCTGTTTTCTACTCAGAAATGCTACCATTTTCCAAAAATTAATAAAGAAACTCTTTTCATAATAAATCTAATACTGAAGTTACATTTGATGTTCCTAATCTACAAAAGTAGAGCCTTATATTTAGAGGCAAGATGTTATTCATAAAAAGATCATGTTTTATCACTATGCAGGACAGCAAAATTTTTTTGTGGATAAGCTCTAATTTTAGAAGAGGACTTGAAAAACATCATAAACTAAACCGAACACAACGACACAAAAATGACAAGCCAAGAAACAAAACACAGCAAAAGGTAACGTTTAGACCATCAACGCAAGTTCACAAGAAATGGCCACAGGAAAAACAGTGAATACAGACCTACTCAGCAACGCTCCTCTGTGACCATGTCAGTCCTCTATCCACTTCTTGCCAACAAGTATTCTGTCCTGCCATGATCACTATCACTGCTGTTCTCAGTGAAGAGAAACCAAATGTGGACTTTACTTACGCAAATAATTAATAGTCATTAAGAATCCACTGGTTTCTTTTCTTGCCTCTGTTAAAATATTTTTTCAAAAGAATACTGATACTTTCAGCATACAGTTACCAGCAAGTGACTGGTCAGCTTCTACCTAAAGAGGAGGGAAGACTATTCTAAAACTCTAACATTGTACTTCAACTGCGTTTCAATTCATTGAGAATATTGCTCCAAACAGAATACAGGCCCATAAAATAAAATGAAATGAAGAAATCTCAAAGCCTTTGTGATGTCTAGTCATTCTTTCAAACTAATCATGGACTCTTGATAAACTGAAAATGAATACACTGAATTAATAAAACAATTTTCATGGAGGCTATCAAATGAAAACAATGTAATTTCAGTTTAAAATAACTGCAGTACAAGGAAAGTTCCATTAAACAAACTGGAATTTTTTAGCGTTTTCTGTGTTATGTTTAGATGCTGGCTAGCAAATGTCTGTAAGTTGTTTTAGGTTCATTGATAAAAGGCATTTGTAGCTTCTGCTCTAATAACAAATACATATGTATACAGTAAACACTGTTTTATTTTGACCTGAAATAAGAGATACAATTCTTTTAAAGATTTTATTTATTTATTCATGAGAGACACAGACACAGAGAGGCACAGGGACATAAGCAGAGCTGAGCCACCCAGGGATCCCCCAAGAGATACAACTTTTAATGCATCCATCAACCAGACTGCTTTTGCGCTATTTTCACTGATCCGTGCCACAATAGTCTCTAACCTATTATTCTCTTTCTCACTTTTTTTTCTATGCACTTCAGATATGTGGAGATGGTGGAGTTACAGAAGCCTGAAAGAGGTCAAGTCTAGTGTTAGTTTTATGGATGTTTGAAATTTTCTGTAATAAAAAGTTAAAATAATTAAATGGCATACTCTATAAATGAAATAGTAGATTCCTGTGGTTCAGGCTTTAAAATGTAAAATTGTGGGTCAGTGACAGAGCACAGATAATTATCCCTATTTCTCTGATATAGATTATTACCCCATTCCTTCACTGTTAAAAACAGTAAACTGATTCCAAATTCATTGTTTTCTAACTATAACTCAAAATGCCAAGGCTATAGAAATCATTAATAAATTCAACTACATAAAAAGTTTTTTAAAAGTTTCTGAATGGGGATCCCTGGGTGGCGCAGGGGTTTGGCACCTGCCTTTGGCCCAGGGCGCGATCCTGGAGACCCGGGATCGAATCCCATATCGGGCTCCCGGTGCATGGAGCCTGCTTCTCCCTCTGCCTGTGTCTCTGCCTCTCTCTCTCTGTGACTATCATAAAATAAAAATAAAAATAAAAATTTTAAAAAAAAATTTAAAAAAATAAAAATAAAAATAAAAGTTTCTGAATGGCGGGATGCCTGGGTGGCTCAGTGGTTAAGCATCTGCCTTCAGCTCAGGGCATGATCCCAGGGTCCTGGGATCGAGTCCCACATCACATCCCCTGCATGGAGCCTGCTTCTCCTCCCTCTGCCTATGTCTCTGCCTTTCTCTGTGTGTCTCTCGTGAATAAATAAATAAAATCTTTAAAAAAATAAAAGCTTCTGAATGGCAAAAAATACCATAAGCAAAGTCAAAAGAAATGAGAACACTGGGAGAAAATATTTGCAGATATCTATTACAAATAAAGAGGTAATGTTCCTAATATATAAAGACCTTAATAACTTTGGGGAAAAAAGGCCAAAAATCCTACAGAAAAATGGAAAAAAAAACCACATATAGAAACCCACACCTATATATATGGATCTTATATAGCAGAAAGATATAAACTTAACACATAAGAAATACGCATATTAAAACTACACTGAGGGGATCCCTGGGTGGCTCAGCGGTTTCGCGCCTGCCTTTGGCCCAGAGTGCGATCCTGGAGTCCCACGTCGGGCTTCCGGCATGGAGCCTGCTTCTCCCTCGGCCTGTGTCTCTGCCTCTCTCTCTCTATGTCTATCATAAATAAATAAATCTTAAAAAAAATAAAAATAAAAATAAATAAAAAATAAAACTACACAAAGATAATATCTCTTTGCCATTCGGACTGGAAAAATCAAAAGCTTGACAATATATTCTCTCATAAAGCTGTGGATAAATAGGGACTTTCATATATTGCTGGTGGGAATGCAAAACAGTACAATTCCAATGGAAGGAGATTTGGTAACATCTAGCAAAAGTACATATCCATTTACCCTTTAAGCCAGTAATTCCACACCTATATTTATCCTGAAGATCCACCTCCAGCAGTAAAAAAGACATGCACAAGATTATTCATTGTAGCACTCCAAAACTGCAAAATCACCTCGATAGCCTGGAGAAGATAGGACAGAAGACAGGACAAATGAACTTGCATACACACACACACAGAATAATGATGATCTCTATGAATTGAGACAGAATGACTTTCAGGGTATATTTTTTTCAGTGAAAACAGCTAAGTGCCAAAGTACTTATATAGACAGCATTCGTGTTTGTGCTAGAAAAAAAGGAAATAAGAAAAAATACATGTTATCTGTTTACTGAATCAAAAGAAAAATCAGAAGAATAAACACAAAACCAATGAAGTTAGTTATCTACCAGGGTGGGGTGTTGTTTTGGTTTTACAGTGGTAAAGGTGAAGTAATTCTGAAATCATTTTAGATGACGCTCACTTAGGGCAAATTAGTAAAAATACTGATATTTAGGTATCAGTGTTCTCACTACACAAAAATGGAAAACAGAGGAACCAGTGTAAACTCATATTTCTAAAGTATATATCCATATTCAAGCATATACCTGTGTAACATAAGCACATGCATGCAAATGTATTTATACATATATGTATGTGTACATATAAAGATACATATATTTTCTAGCTTGTTCCCTCATAGGGCCCAGGAGCAAAAATACCCAATGGCGACATACATACTAAATGTCTAGATCTTGGCTCCTACTATCATTTCTCTTCCCCCACTAACAGGGACCAGGGCTCCTAGGAGACATGACTGACTCTAGGGGCCGAGAAGATTAAGGTTATTTTTAATAATGATAACAATGAAGTACCTGAAAAGCAAAAAATAAAAAATGATAAGAGCATGGAGAAGGATAACAGGAGCCAGCATGGAGAAAGAGGATCCCACTGATGAGATCTGGAACAATTTGAGAACCCAAATATTTAAGGATAGTAATAAATTATTAATCATTGGGTAATAAATAAGAACCCAGGAGTTCAATAATAAAAACAATATGGATAGATAAAATAAAAAGGCTCTTATTTCAATAGAATGCTGAGTTATCACTGGTCAAAGTAGACGGAGAACTGGTGTTAGAAAAAATCATCATGAAAAAAAAAAAAGAAAAAATCATCATGTAACAACCACGATGGCAACAATTGGTAGATCCTACACAAAGGGGATGAAATTTTGATGAGAGGTAGGATATTTTAATTGTCTTAAAGTACCTCCTCACAGTCTGCTTATTAACTGTATGAGAGTATAGTAACTATAGAGTGAAGAAATCAGATAATGAAACAGGTGGTCAAAATTTATATTACAGGGGCACCTGGATGGCTCAATGGTTGAGTATCAGCCTTTGGTTCAGGTTGTGATCCCAGGGATCAAGTTCCGCATCAGGCTCTCTGTAGGGAACCTGCTTCTCTCTCTGCCAATGTCTCTGCCTCTCTCTTTGTGTCTCTCATGAATGAATAAATAAAATCTTTTTTAAAAAATTTATATTACAAATGAGAAGCAGACAGACACTGCATACCTCCAGATATGTTAAGACACATCCCTTATATGATATTCCATCTAGAAATGCATAACCTGAATCTTATCAAGAGGAAACATCAGATAAACTGAAGATAAGACACACGCTGTTAAAAAGGAAAAAAAAGAGAAAGGGGAATGACTATATTCTTTGAAAATGCCTATGTAATAAAGGACAAAGAAAAGCTGAAGAACTCTTACAGATTAAAAAACGTTGAAGACATAACATCTAAATGCAATATGGGTCCACAGACTAAATACTATAGTGGAGGAGAAGAACTTTGCTTACTATAAAAGACATTTATGTGAACAACTGACAAAACTGGAAAATGACAAATCAGATCAAAGCAATATAGGAGCACCTGGGTGGCTCAATTGGATAAGTATCTGACTCTTGATCTCAGCTCAGGTCCTGATCTAAGGGTCATGAGTTAGTTCAACCCTCAGTAGGCCTAGCATGGAGCCTACTTAAAAATAAATAATAGATAAATAGATAGCAATGTTAAATCTACTGAAGTTTTGTTTTGTTTTTGAAGATTTTATTTATTTATTCATGAGAGACACAAAGAGGGAGAGACACAGGCAGAGGGAGAAGCAGGCTCCATGAAGGGAACCTGATGTGGGAGTCAATCCCAGGAATCCAGGATCATGCCCTCAGCTGAAGGCAGGCACTTTAACCACAGAGCTACCCAGGCGTCCCTTAAATCTACTGAAGTTTTTTAAGCTGCTCTATATGAGATTATCCTCATCCTTGGGAAACCCACACTAAGATATTTAGGACTAAAGTGCTATATGATATGTTCAATGTAACTTTTGCATGATTCAATGAGAATACATGTACACGTGTGTGTATTTACACATATATACACAGAAATATTCATTTATAAAGTTAATAATAAAGCATTAGGGACAGAAGGCTAATAGATAAATCTGAACAGAGGACACATGGGTGATCTTTATATTACTGTTGCAGCTTCTTTTTAAGTTTGAAATTCTTTCCAAAAAACCATTATGCTCAAAAATCTAACCCATTATTTTTTTTCCCTCAATTCTATTTTTTCTTCTAGAATTTCTACATAGCTAAACAGGATACAGAGTCAATCAGTCATCCAGGTAAAACTTGGCAGTTAACCTGGCCTACCCAATGGTTTCAATTAATTTCCTTCCTTTCATATTACTCAGCCACTAGAAATGACAAATACCCACCATTTGCTTCAATGTGGATGGAACTGGAGGGTATTATGCTGAGTGAAATAAGTCAATCGGAGAAGGACAAGGTCTCGTTCATTTGGGGAATATCAATAATAGTGAAAGGGAATAGAAGGGAAGGGAGAAGAAATGAGTGGGAAGTATCAGAAAGGGAGACAGAACATGAGGACTACTAACTCTGGGAAACGAACTGGGGGTGGTGGAAGGAGAGGAGAGCAGGGGGTGGGGGTGAATGGGTGACGGGCACTGAGGGGGGCACTTGACGGGATGAGCACGGGTGTTATTCTGGATGTTGGCAAATTGAACACCAATAAAAAATATATTATTAAAAAAAATTTCCTTCCTTTCCTTCAACTCTCACACCCAAAGGGAGCATATCCTAAGGGAATATCTTTTATATTTGTCCTTTCTCCAGTCATACTGAATGGGTTCAGGAACTAATCATTTAGCATATCTCATCTGATTTATAATCATCCTTCCACCTGCCCTCACTCTAAACCACTCTCCACACAGCTACAGAGTACCCATGTCCAAATGAAACCTGATCATGTCACTCTGTATTTCTCAACTGGTCCTGATATGGATAGGAAAGAACGTACTAGATCAACTTAGAAATCCCAACACTGAGAAAAGGTATTACTTTGGATCTTAAGAAGTAATAAATAAGTGAAAATTACTGCCTAGAGGCTCAAAAGCTAGTATAACATAAACTCAGTCATGAGACAACAGAGGTTTTCTTGGATCAAATCATAAAATATCTGCTATTAAGCAGTGCCTTCAGTGTTCTTACACAAATAACATGGGATAGAAGTTCAGAAACAGAGGTCATTAAAAATAAGGGATGAAAGAAAAGGAAGGGAACAGAAGAGAAAGGTAAACTACTTAAAAATATGGAAGGAAAAGGAGAGAAGAGAAAAAAGAGAAAAGATGAGAAAAAAGTCTATTTTCACAGTAAAACAGACTTGTCTTGTAGTAAAATGTCACCATTTTGAGAATTAACTAGCTCTCTCAATGCCTCCTAGTTGAAAAGCACTGAACATAATCAGATAAAAGTTCTTTATGTCTATGAATATCTGACATTTTATCAGAAATTACTTGAGAGAAGTATTATCAGTATGTTCTATGAGTAGTGAAAATATTTATAAGCAAATATAGAATGTTTCTACTGCTTTCATTTTGTATTCTTTTTTTAAAATTTCTCAATTCAAGGGTTCAATACATAAACTACATTATATAAAACTGCATATATGTTTTATACATGTATATTGCATACAAAAGTTATAAAACTAAAATCCTTCCCACTTAGAGTACCTACCTACACAATTATTCTAGTACATATATAGTATATATATATATGTGTATATATATATATATTCTAGTATATATATATGTGTGTATATATATATATGTATACACACATATATATATGGCCAAAGTATAAAAACATGACTCAATTTTTTGAGTGATATATTTTTTGATATATTCTAGTATATATGTGTGTGTATATATATATGGCCAAAGTATAAAAACATGACTCAATTTTTTCCCCTGGAAATTTGCAAGAAGCAGTACAAAATATGAATATGACCCCTGTACTTTCACAGGAAACCTCATAGCTAAGCAATACACACAACCTCCTTTGCTTTTCTAATAGCAGTTAGGCTGACCTAGGTTCATTGTGCCTACCTACACAGTTAGTGCAGAAAATTCAAAGACTTCATTCGTTCAACCTCTCAGCCAATGCCGAATGAGTATCTAGCCCTCTACCTCTACCTCTAGGTACTAGGTACTATGATTCCCCAACCCTCTCCTCCCTCTCTTTCTTCCCTCCTCTCTATAAACAAATTACCTGCAGCCATCCCTCACTGCCATATGCATTCCCTTTAACCTCTTTCTTTTCCTGTTCTTTCTCAAACTCTGCTTCATTAATCTGAAAGAAATCTTCTCTATTCTCACTTGTTAACCTCAACCCAGTAATAACCACTTCCAGGCACTATTCAATTCCCCTACAAATTTTGTCATATGTATCTCATGTGGCTTCCTGCTCCTGTGGAAGGAATATTTTCTAATTTCAGTGGGCAGGCTACCAGGAAGGAACAAATGCAGAATGTGAATTGCTAACAAGAGAACTTCTGGACTCTCTTCAAAAGGTGAGGATCATTAAAAAAAAAAAAAAAGAGGAGGAGGACAGAGGAGTGTGGCAGAGGAGGAGAAGGAGAAATTAATCTAGATTTTTATCTTTCTTTTTAATCCAGATTTTTAAAGATTTTATTTATTCATGAGAGACACAGAGAGAGAGGCAGAGACATAGGCAGAGGGAGAAAGAGGCTCCCTGTGGGGAGCCAGATGCGGGACTTGATTCTAAGACCCTGGGATCATAACCTGAGCCAAAAGCAGACACTTAACCACTGAGCCACTCAGGCATCCCTTAATCTTGATTTCTAAAGACTAAAGAGATATAAAGCAAATGTAATGTGTGGATCTTAACTAGATTGTTGTTTGGAGAAAGCTATAAAAGAAATCTTGAGGATAATTAGAGAATTTGGGTATGGACTGGATTTAACATAACAATGTACTGAATTATTGTTATTTTGTTACCTATGATAACAGTGTAATGGTCATGTAGAGGAACACCCTTATTTCTAGAAGGCCCATGCTGAAGTATTTATGAAGTATCATGATAGCTGAAATTACTTTCAAATGGTTCAGCAATGCCATCCCTCCTCCCTGAAATGTATATAAATACAATGGGAATGTATGTGGCAAAACACTGGTAACTACTAAGTCAAGGTTGAAAGTATTTAGATAAATGCTGTATTTTCTGTAAAATTTTGCAGAAATAATAAATATTTCTGTATATTTAAAATTTCCAAAATGCAAACTTTGGTTTAAAAGGAGAGGCATAGGGTTGCTTGGATGGCTCGGCTGGTTAAAGTGTCCAACTCTAGGCTCTGATCATGATCTCAGGGTCCTAGGATCAAGCCCAGCATCAGAGCTCCACACTCAGCAGGGAGTCTACATGGCATTCTCTCTCTCCCTCTCCTTCTGCCTCTCCTCTACTCTCTCTAAAATAAATACTTTAGAAAAATAAAAGGAGAGGGATAAAACCATTGAGCAGTCTCCACTTGTTTCTAGATTTCTAATATTTTTGAAATAAGAAACTTCCCATTGGTCTACAAAATGCCAACTGATAAATCTTAGAATAGTTAACCACTCTAGCCAGGTAAGGTACATTGTAAGGATACACAAAGCCATGACTCTTTTTCCTATACAAACAGATGTATTTTACATCACCAATACTTTAAACATGAAACCATATTAATTTCTCCCATGTTACCAAAGATGAAAATCTGTGGTCATACTGCACAAATCTTTCTTTAAACCATGTAGTTTACAGTCTGCCTTAGAACATCATATCAAGGTAAACAAAATGTCATGGAGTAAAGTATATTTTCATAATCTGAGAATTATTTGTATATACTTCACACAATCTCATAGATGTTCTTTTTGCTAATTCTGTGATACTTTTTTAAAAGATATTATTTATCTGACACAGAGAGACAGAGTGCACGCACATAAGTACATAAGTAGGCAGAGCAGCAGGCAGAGGAAGAGGAAGAAGCAGATGTCTTCCCTGCTGAGCAGGGAGCTTGATGTAGGGCTCAATCCCAGGACTCTGGGATCACGACCTGAGCCGAAGGCAAACACTTAACTGACTGAGCCACTCAGGCATCCCGACAGACACTTTTTTTTTTTTAAGAGTTTATTTATTTATTCATGAGAGACAGAGAGAGAGAGGCAGAGACAGAGGCAGAGGGAGAAGCAGGCTCCATGCAGAGAGCCTGATGTGGGACTCGATCCCAGGACTCCAGGATCATGCCCTGAGCTGAAGGCAGGCGCTAAACCGCCAAGCCACCCAGGGATCCCCAGACACTTTTTTAATCTTAAAAGATCCTATAACTCTCAGAGGCCTAGCTCTTTGAAAAATCATGCAGAAAGAAGTGCAATGAATTTAAAGTAAAAAAGATGGCTGACACCATCATTTTTTTTTTTTTTTTACTGGAATACACATCACAGAGGATACTGTTTAAATATTTTTAGGACCTATGGTGCCTGGCTGGCTCAGTCAGAAAAGCATATGACTCTTGGTCACAGGTTGTGAGTTCAAGCCTCACAAGCCTCACACATTCTCCAAAATACAGTTATAAGATATAGCTAAAATATTCATTCATTGAATTTACAGACCATTTCTTCTATTAGACTTCAATGTATCTATCTCCATTCCAGGCTCATAAACTATGAACCATGGAAAACAAGACTGCAAAATAAGAAAAGCAAAGAGCTAATTCAAATCAATAAACTTAAAACATATTAAAACTTAAAATCTCAAAATTTTTCTCATGAATAATTTATTTTCTTCCTACACACAACCCTCCCCTTTTTTTTTTTTTAAATTTTTTTATTTATTTATGATAGGCACACAGTGAGAGAGAGAGAGAGAGAGGCAGAGACACAGGCAGAGGGAGAAGCAGGCTCCATGCACCGGGAGCCCGACGTGGGATTCGATCCCGGGTCCCCAGGATCGCGCCCTGGGCCAAAGGCAGGCGCCAAACCGCTGCGCCACCCAGGGATCCCAACCCTCCCCTTTTTAAAGATTTTATTTATTTACTTACTTATTTTAGAGAAAGTGTATGCAAGCATGAGTAGAGGGAGGGCAGGGGGAGAAGGAGAGAATCTCAAGTGGACTCCACACTGAGTGCAGAGCCTGATGAAGGGCTTGGTCTTAAAACCCTGAGATCATGACCCAAGCTGAAATCAAGAGTCAACCACTTAAACAACTGAGCCATCCAGGTGACCCACACACAAGCCCTTCTTACAGAATCTGCCCTTCCCCACTCAGGCAATTCTATCATAAAACACATAACTGGGTCTTTCCAGCAAAAAAAAAACACAATTTCTATCATACAGCCTTTGCACCAATAAACTAAGGTGTTCTTCCATAGGGGACAGCTTGCCTTCTCATTATATTCTGTAAGTTTTCCTTCAACAACCTCTGACCCTAAAAGCCCTTATTCCTGAATGGCCACTTAGACACCGCAAAGCATCCTGATGATCTACTGATGTTGGAGGAAAGTAAAAATATTTGAAAAGGTTATTTTAATTTTAAAAGATACTGTTTTTAAATAAAACAAATCTTAGCTCTGATCTCAAAAAGAACCATGATTAGTTCTGAGACAATTTCAAAAATTCATTCTTAGGGAGCTCTTTGAAACATTTGTTGGACTAGGCAATTGATCTAGTTAAGAAAGAGCTACAGATATTTTAAGGAGAAAAACAACTCTTCTATCATGAACACAATAACATGATTTGCTTCCTACAAAACATGCAGTAACAACCTGAAATGTCAAAAATTATGTGGAAAATAGGAAGGGAAGGAGTAAATGTGGAAGGGAGAGAGGGCAGCCATTATAAATTATTTCAGTTCTTTGGAGGTGGAAAGAACCAAGATTTCCTAATTTCTCTTTTAAAGAACCAAAATAATTAAAAATTTAAAAAGAAAAAAAGAATGGAATGTATCCTTGCTTCCCTTTATGTTTTTAACTCATTCTTTAACTGACATTTTACTTCAGCGTATGGACATACTCACGCAATCTTTCATTCCATTAAAAACAACAACAACTAAATCTTTACTTTCCAAAAGATGATTTAGGCTAGGCTTTAAAAAAATTATTTATTTATTTATTTGAGGAAGAGAGGGGAAGGGGGGAGAAGGAGAAGCAGATTCCCCACTGAGCAGGGAACCTAACACAGCTTGATCCTGGGATAATGACCTGAGCTGAAGGTAGATGCTTAACCAACTGAGCCACCCAGGCACCCTTAGACTAGGCTCTTTGAGGTTCCTTCACCACCACACACAAAGAAGATAATAAAACAGCTTGAGAAATTATGCTTCACACTTCCTTTCCTCTTCCTTTGTCATTTATTGTACAACACTTCCAAATTACAAACTCTACGGAGAGCTATGGCCTTCTTAGTTTTCACTGACATAAAGCACCAAAAAAAAAAAAAAAAAAAAAAAAGCTCAGGGAAGGTAAAACTGACGTCTTACCAAATTAGCAGCAAAACAGATGAACAGGAGACTTCCTCCAAAATTCAGTATTTCAAAAAACAAACAAAAAAATTCAGTATTTCCCTCAATTTAGACATAGATCCTTCTTCTACAAGGAGAAGTAGCCTAGCTTTCTTAGGATGCTCCTAAGTGGCCATAATCATCTCACAACCAGGTTAATACGGGGAGCCCTGTGGTACAGGTTTTCATAAAACTGAAGCAAGGGGTAATGCTACCACGGGTAAGAAGACATAAGACTGTGAAGGGAATAGGTACCCCCTCTCTCACTCCTTTCTCCCAGGTCAAAACAAAACAAAAAACAGTAGTGGCTAGTAGTAAAAGTCTAAAGAGAAAACGGAAATGAAAAGTTGACTTCCTTGGGTTATAGATTTATAATACCGAATACCTATGTATTTGGTGACTGCAAAATAGCTCCTCAAACCTAGAGCAAATCAGAAAACAATACAAATTTAAGGTTAGAATATAAATAGAATGATGTTCTGCTAATGACAATATATAACCCTGCAAACATTACCTCATTTAACCCTTATGATACTTCTATTAAATATTATTAATAAACTCACAGATGAGGAGTTTACAGATAAGGAAGTAAAAAGAGAAATTAAGAAATGTATACTAGAGGGATCCCTGGGTGGCGCAGCGGTTTGGTGCCTGCCTTTGGCCCAGGGCACGATCCTGGAGACCCGGGATCGAATCCCATGTCGGGCTCCCGGTGCATGGAGCCTGCTTCTCCCTCTGCCTGTGTCTCTGCCTCTCTCTCTCTCTCTCTCTCTCTCTGTGACTATCATAAATAAATAAAAGTTAAAAAAAAAAAAAGAAATGTATACTAGGGCAAAGAGCTATAGCAATGACTCCATGATCTAAACTTAGAAATATGACTAAGTTTGGTACCTTAACCAACACATATACTACACTACAGTTCTCTCTCATACCTGCTTTTAAATCTTTATATAATTTTTAATGAAGATCAATACATAATTTGTCTGTGCTCGCTTTGGCAGCACATATACTAAAAACAATGCATAATTTGTCCTCAAATAAGAGCCAAATAAGGAATACTCGAGGTCAAAAATAACTCAAAGATGAAGTCATAGAAACCTCTAGCTCTAGTCAATCACCAGAAGTCTACAGAAAAAAAAAAATCACAAAAGGGGATAAAGTGTGATAAAAATGATTTATATTTCTAAGTCCCGAACTTTAGGTATCAATTCCTGAAATAAAAGAAAGCTGAAAATTTTAAATTCCAATACTCTAATTAGTGATGCTATTTTTTTCAACTTCTATTTTTTTCTGATAATAAAAACTTTTAAAACTTTGTAATTTAAGCTTCACATTAAATACACCTGTATTGAGGCACCTCGGTGGTTCAGTAGTTGAGCATCTACCTTTGGCTCAGATCAGGATCCCAGGGTCCTGGGATCGAGTACCGCATTGGGCTCTCCGTGGGGAGCCTACTTCTCCTTCTGCCTATATCTGTCCCTCTCTCTGTGTGTCTCTCATGAATAAATAAAATCTTAAAAAAAAAAAAACCTGTATTTTTCATATTGAGTTCCATTTCTTAAACTTTTTAAACTCTCAATATATGTTTCTATGTAGAATGCATTCTACATTGGGACACCTGGGTGGCTCAGTGGTTGGTTGAAAGTCGGCCTTTGGCTCAGGGTGTGATCCCAGAGTCAAGTCCCTCACTGGGCTCCCTGCATGGAGCCTGCTTCTCCTTCTGCTTATGTCTGCCTCGCTCTCTCTCTGGTCTCTCGTGAATTAAAAAAAAAAGAATGCATCCTACATAAACTTTCATTTCTGGGTAATATTCTTCTAAACCATATAATATTCAACACTATTTCTTTCAGAGTCTAAAGCCCCTCCTCCTGCTCATGCTTGCTCTTTCTCTCTTGAACAAATAAAATCTTTAAAAATAAATAAAACTTCCTCTCTGCCATAATCAATGCAGCAGAGCTTTTTTCCAAAGAAAAAATATTACCATTTGTTCAAACATAAGAATGCATTCCCTAGCCCATTCTGTGTATCAAAAGAAAGTCTTCAATTTAAAATTCTGTATGGTGTCTGTTAAACCACATCCTGCTAACAAGTAAAAAAAAGGATATTCCATACAAATTCATACTCACTTTACTTTTGTACAGTATGAAATGATTTAAACTTACGAACCTAGCAAGATTTAAAAATAAATCTCATCATTTCTAATAATTAGGTGTTCACTAATAATAACTCATAAATTCATTTTATAATAACTCACAAATAATTATAAACAACTGCTTAGAAAATTCAGTCATGTAATCAGTACTTTAGAAGTATATGCTCAGGGCAGCCCGGGTGGCTCAGCGGTTTAGCGCCGCCTTCCACCTGAGGCGTGATCCTGAAGACCAGGGATCGAGTCCCATGTCGGGCTCCCTGCATGGAGCCTGCTTCTCCCTCTGCCTATATCTCTGCCTCTCTCTCTCTCTCTCTATGTGGGTCTCTCATGAATAAATAAATAAAAATCTTAAAAAAAAAAAAAGTATATGCTCAAACTATTCTAATGAAGTTGTTTAAAACAATCTTTTCTCATTGAAGTGGAGATTTTGTTAGACCAAATTTACTGAAGAAATGTCACTCCATTTGCCACATACACACAAACTTATCTTGGATTAAACTCACAAAGATAATGTCAATTAAGTCAAATCTCACTTCCAGAAACTCAACTATACTGCCTTCCAAACAAAGATTACAAAAACTAACCCATAATAATACTTTCCAAGTACTTCTCCATCAATGTAAATATTAAGAACTGCTAGCTGGTAGATATAGCATATGTGACTGTGCCACTACGTTCTGTAGAAGTAATTATGACTGTAATTTCTTTCAGCCAATTCACTGTATTAAATATCCTTACAAATGTCTTAACAATTGTTAACAATTTAAAATATAACTTAGGGGCACCTGGATGGCTCAGTGGGTTGAGTCCACCTTCAGTTCAGGTCATGATCCCAGAGTCCCGGCATTGAGTCCCATATCTGGCTCCCTGCTTGGCAGAAGTCGACTTCTCCCTCTGCCCCACCCCTGCTCATGCTCTCTCTCTCAAATGAAAATAAATAAAATCTTTACTATAAAATAAAATGTAACTCAGTTGAAGAAAGTAACCATGGTAAAGCTGGTAAATTTGAAGTAATCTTAACAATATAAGACCTCTTATTCTTCAATATTTTTAGGGACAGAAGGTTAAGCTTTTGGATATTCTATGAGAAATAGTTTAACAACTCAGCAAAGTGAAAAGCCAGATACCATTTGAGCATTTCTACATAGGACCAAAAAATAACTAATTTAATGAAATGCACCATTTTGCTTTAAAAAAAAAAAAAGGGACACGTGGGTGGCTCAGTAGATTAAGCATCTGCCTTCAGCTCAGGTCAGGATCCCGGGGTCCTGGGATTCTCCCTCTGCCCCACCCCTGCTTATGCTCTCACTCTACCACCCACTCCCCTGCCCCTGCACACACACACACCCTCTCTCTCTCTCAAATAAATACAACCTTTAAAGGATAAAAAAATTTTAAAATAAGGAAACTGAAGATAAAAGTTACATTTCTTCCTTTTTTAAAAAAATAAGAGTGAGGAGGTACTTTCTCCTTACAAAGTCACATGGCTTAAGGGTATTAAATTTCTGTTTAAAGTTGAAGACTAAGGGTGTCTGGTTGGCTCAGTCAGTGGAGCATGACACTCTGGATCTCAGGAGTCATAAGTTCGGGCCCCACACTGGGAGTAGAGATTACTTTAAAAAGTCAAACACTTAAGCTTTGTGAGTAATATCAAATTATGTATTTTTCCATTTAGCATATTATCTTCTCCCTTCATTTTTATATACTACTATAGGGAGCTTCAAGGATGGCTCCCAATGACCCCACCTCCTAGTACACACACTCCTGTGTAATCCTCTCTCCTGAGTGTCTGCTGGATTCAAGGACTTTTTTATTTTTCTTAAGATTTTATTTATTTATTTGAGAGAGATAATGTGCAAGCAGAGGGAGGAGCAGAGGGAGAGGGAGAAGCAGACTCCATGCTGAGCAGAGTCTGACTCGGAGCTCAATCCCATGACCCAAAGATCATGACCTAAGCCAAAACCAAGAGATGGAGGCTTAACCGAGACACCCAGATGCCCCAGTGACTCACTCTTAACGAAGTGAAAAGGGAGTAAGTAATGGGATGACACTTCCATGATTACATTACAAAATTAAAGGCTCACATGGAAAGGAATTAATATAGGCTATTGGCAAACAGCCAATATGAGAAACTAGGGCCTTCAGCCCAACAACCATGGCAGAACTCAATGCTGCCAACAACCATGTGAGTGAACTGGAGACAGATCCTTCGCCAGAGCCTTCAGATGAAACCATAACCCTGTGGACATGTTGAAAGCAACTTTGTAAGAGACCTTGAACCAGAGGAGCCAGCTTAGATTCTTGATCAACAAAATCTATAACATAACATTTGTTGCCTTAAGTCACTATGTTTTGGAGTAATCTGTTATTTTATTTATTTATCTATATTTATTTTAAAGATTTTATTTATTTATTCATGAGAGACACACAGAGAGAGGCAGAGGGAGAAGCAGGCTCCATGATGGGAACCCAATGTGGGACTTGATCCTGGGACTCTAGGATCAAGCCCTGGGCTGAAGGCAGGTGCTAAACCACTGAGCCACTCAGGCATCCCTGGAGTAATCTGTTATGCAGTGCTATGGGTTGAATTGTGTCCCTCAGAGAATTCATATGTTGAAGTCCTAATCCCCACTACTTCAGAAATGTAACTTTTTTTGCAGACAGGCTTTTACAGAGGTAATCATATTAAACTCACATCATTAGGGTAGACCCTAATCCAATGACTGGTATCCTTATAGAAAGGGGAAATTTGGACACACACACACACACACACACACACACACACAAAGAAAGACCATGATGTGAAGAGACAGGGAAAAGATGGCTATCTACAGGCCAAGGGAAAGAGCACTGGAATACAACCTTCCCACATGGAAAGGACCAATCCTTGAGGGATTGGGGTCCTTGGGGTCATGGAAGGGACACACTGATTGCAGACTTTTGGCCCCAGACTATAAGACTAAAAATAAATTTCTGTTGTTTAAGCCACCTAATTTGTAGTAATTTGCTATAGAAGCCCTAATAAATTAATACATATAGCCAGAGAGAACAAATACATATACTTAATACAAAATAACTTTTATTGGCAGTACCAGTATCAGTCTTAATGCAAGGCTCAAGTAGTTGGCCAAAGCTTCTAAGTATTAATTCTGAAAAAAGACATTAGTCCTATCAGAAAAATCTTAGACCACAGGTTTATTTTTTTAAGTCAGCTAGGACTCCAGCAATCATATAATCTAATCCATTTATTTCAAAAATTGAGGATGCTGATGTGCTAGGAGCTGTTTAGAACACTTAATATATAGTAATACCTCTCAAGAAACTGATGAGGGATCACTATCATCAATTCCATCTTTAGATGAAGAAACTGATATCTAGAAATTAAAAAATCACACAGCTGGTAAGTGGCCCTAACTTAGTAAACTGCGGTGCACAAGAGATAAGTGATTTAAGCAAAATCACAGTTAGTAGTTGAGCTGGGACTAAACCTAATGGTCCTTTCTCTTAACCTTCAAATCTTTTTTTCAGAAAGTTAAATTGAAAAGCTTTTCTTCTACTTGCTATATTCAATAACACTGCTACCTTAGAAATATATGTGATTATCTATCTGCCCTTCTCTGACTACCCAAACATGGTTGCTCATTTTTCTCCCACTCCCTAAACCCTAAAATATCATCTTTCCATCCCTAATGCTCTTCTTTCATCTATGTTAATCATTATTATATACTGGAACTCAAGGCTTCACTTCTACTCAGTTTGGGAAACAAGGCTTTAGCTTAATGTTTGATCCCAATTAAAATACAAATACACCTGGAAGGGCTAATTTCCTATTATGAGCCATCTGCATTTCAGTAGGAAAAAATCAGATCCTTTTTCAGAGAACAGGCTTCTAAATAAATATGTCAAGACAGCCATTGTCAAGTTTTAAAAAGACTCTGACATAAGATACAACTTATTCTGGGGTACCTGACTAACGAATCAGTGTCTGTTTTGGGATATCTGGGGTTGGGTGATAGCCTTTATTTGGGAGTCTGAACTATAAGACACAGAGTGTGGGAAGTGGTAACAACCATGTTTCCCATGACAAAGAAGAGAAATGTGAAAAGTCAGCTCTCCGAAGACGGTGAAACAGACACAGAAAAGAGGCACTCCACTGACAGTGTGAGGGAAATCTGACTGCATTTGGGTACTGGGTTCTTGTATAGCCCAGCTGCATTTCTGTGTCCCTGAATCTTTTGATGTCTCCTGGGACACACTCAAAAGTCTGATAACTTCCCTTTTGCTTAAGCTATTGGAATTGTATCACATGCAATAGAGAACTAACATCGTCAAAAAGATACCCTCTCTACAACTAAGAACCGGGATGCCTGGATGGCTCAGCGGTTCAGCAGTTGAGCGCCTACCTTTGGCTCAGGGTGTGATCCCAGGATCCCAGATCCAGGATCAAGTCCCACATTGGGCTCCTTGTGGGGAGACTGCTTCTCCCTCTGCCTGTGTCTCTGCCTCTCTATGTTTCTCATGAATAAATAAATAAAATCATTAAAAAAATAAACTATTCACTCAAAAGAACTACAATACAGCAGAGTTAAAGAGTTTCAAACCCTGAGCTTACAACTAGATTTTTCCAGAAGAAAAAGAAAATGATGTTTTAAAAACAAGATTTTATTCTATGTAGGTACCAACAATAAAAGTAATAATGCATTAAAGCCAAAATTGAAACTGAAATTAATTTCTTCTAATATATCCTTTTTTGGATGCAGAAAACTCAAGCCCTTCAAGAAAGCAGGTTTGCCTAAGCTTAGCCAGCCATCAGCAATTAAAGGAAGACTAAAATCTAGCTCTTTTTTGAGTCAGAGTTCAGTGGTCTTGTTACAATGCTAATGCAAAAAAAACTACCATAATTCTTGCTCCTCACTCCTTATTCAATAGACAAAACAGTCATAAAACTGACCTGATTCTCTGTTCTGGGCTGGCATGAACCTGCGTAGAAACAATAGGAGTAGCAGGCACTTTCTTCCTGAAGCAGATGTGGAGAAGTATTATACCTATGATGAAAGAAAGAAAAAGAAAACCCAATTTATTTTCAGAATATGTTTTGGCATAATGAGTCGATTTTCTACTGATTCCTTCTTTATCTCCTTATTTGTTGGTAGTGATTTAGTAGTGGAACACATGACAATGATTTATTCAAGACAGATAAAATTTACTAGATAAAATCCATAAAGAATACAGTTGTTTAAATTTGGTATCTATAAACCATCTGGTTCAGCTTCTTCATTTTACTGAGACCAGGAAAAGTTATACTAAGAATCAAGGACAACAGTTACTTAGTGGCAGAGCCAGGTTCAGAACGTAGTTCTTCCCATATCCAGTCCAGTATTCATTGGTACATCACAGATCAAACTCGTTTTGGAAAGCCAAATATAAGCAAAAAAAAAAAAAAAAAGCAAAAAAAATCCTAAATTCCTGTTAGTTTTGTCAAGCATCTGAAGGTAAATGTAGTTTGTTCTATATTAAAATCAGAAAGCAATGTTTTCTCACTTAATGGTTATAACCCAACCTCAAGAGATTTAGCATGCCTTATATAAGATAGTAAAATGTTTGTTTTATTTGGGGCACCTGGCTGGTTCAGTCAACACAGTATGCAACTCTTGGTCTCAGGGTTGTGATTTCAAGCCCCATGACGGATATAGAAATCACTTAAAAAAAAAAAAGTCTTGGGGCACCTGGGTGGCTCAGTGGTTGAGTGTCTGCCTTCAGCTCAGGTCATGATCCCAGAGTCCTGGGATCGAGTTCCACATCAGCCTCCCCATAGGGAGCCTGTTTCTCCCTCTATGTCTCTGCCTCTCTCTGTGTGTCTCTCATGAACAAATAAATAGAATCTTTTTTAAAACGTCTTAAAAAATGTTTATTTGCCATTCAGTATTTCAATATGAAAACACTAGTATATGAATCACGAAATATAGGTTCTAATCTTTCCTAATTCTATTCTCAACAAGTTTTATGTTCTTAATCAATTACGTCTTTGGTTCCAAAGTGACTTCATTCAAAAACGAGGAGGGTGAACTAATTCCCACGGACCTTCTAACTCTAAAACATTATACCTATGAATCGCTTCCTCTTTTAGCAACATTCTGCTTTTCTGATCGACTGTTTTTTGTCATGTATTTGTTAATCTCTCTGATATTATTACAGGAGTTAAAACATAATCAGAAATATTGCCTTCAAAGGAAGCCTGGTTGGTTAAGTTGGTAGAGCATGTGACTTTTGATCCCAGAGTTGTGAGTTCGAGCCCCACAATAGGTGTAAAGATTAATTTTAAAAAAATAATTAAAAGAGAGTTGTACTTAAAAAAAGAAATACTGCCTTCAAATATACAGTTAATTATCACTCAAAAGCCTATGTAACAATAACCTAGTTTTGCTGGCTAGCTCACCCAGCCTGAAGTGGAAGAAGTATTTTTCAAAATCTACCTCTTAGGGAGTTTTTTTTTAAATCTTGGAATTATTTTCCCAAATGATTCATTCAGTTATTCATCCAACAAGTTGTTACCAAGTGACTTGACAGATAGACACACACCAGCTTAATCAGATAAAAGACTTTAAAACAAGATACCTCTAGTGAAAAACTGAATGACATTAGGAATTCAAGTGGCAATAAGGGAATAAGCAGAAATGATGACATGTCTCCTAATTTACGCTTTCCCTATTTTTTAACTTATTACATAAAAGTTACTTGTAACACGTTTTAAAAAAAGAAAAAGAAAGAGTAAACACCCAGGTACCTACCACCCAACTCAAGAATCTAAATAGAAGTTCCTGGTAATGTTCTCCTAACTTGTTCACCCTCTCCCATGCCCCACCTCTCTCACCCCTTCAGTTTCCTCTAACTGCTCTACTGTCTTTTGTGTTTATCATTACTTGGCTTTTTAAAAAGTTTATTGCAGGGGGGCGCCTGGGAGGCTCAGTCGGTTAGGTGTCTGACTCTTGGTTTCAGCTCTGGTCATCATCTCGCACTAGTGGAATGAACAGGAGCTTCATGCTCAGTCTGCTTCAGACCCTTTTTCCCATTCCCTCTGCCCCTCCTCACTCACTCACTCTCTCATAAATGAATGAATGTTTATCATAGGGATGGATACCTGGGTGGCTCAGTTGGTTAAGCATCTGACTCTTGATTTTGGCTCAGGTCATGATCTCAAGTCCCCCACCTTACCCCTTGAGCTCTGTGCTGAGCATAGAGCCTGCTTAAGATTCTCTTTTCCTCTCCCTCTGCCTCCCCTACCAACACCCGCTTCCCCACCACTAGCATGTGCTCAAGTGCTCTCTCTAAAAATTACCTAATTAATAGTTTGTCACAAGAGAGGCACCTGGGTGGCTCAGTCAGTTAAGCATCGGACTTCAGCTCAGGTCATGATCTCCCAGTCCTGGGACTGGGACCTGCATCAGGCTCCCTGCTCAGCAGGGAGTCTGCTTGTCCCTCTGTCCCTCCCCAGTTGGTGCTCGCTCTCTCAAATAAATATGTTTTTAAAAGTTTATCATATATGTACATATCCCTCAGCAGCATAGTATTCCATTGAATTTTGTGAAAAGAGTACTAAAATAGCTCCCGTCTTTTAGGGTTTGACTTTTTCATTCAGTATTACATTTTAAAAATTCATCCATGTTGTTCCCCTTAGTTGCAGTTCATATCTTTTCACTGTAGAATTATTCTTCATTGTATAAATATATCATAATTATCCATTTTCCTCACAATAGTATCTTATTTTTCTTCCAGGGTTTTTTTCCCCCTATTATGACCATTTGTTATAAATGTTCTCACACGCCTTTTCCTATGTCCCATGTGCCAAAGTTTCACTTAAGTTTGTGCCTAGGAGTTGAGGAATATGCACATGTTCAATTTTTCATGACGATGCCAATTTTTATTTTCCCCAAATGTGTTTAGCAACTTATAATCCCACCAGCAACTACCTGTTCATATTAAACCACATCCAATACTTAGTAATGCTAACTCCTTAATTTGAGAGTATAAAATGGCATCAAATTGTGGTCTGACTTTGCTTTTCCCTGTTGATTAATGATACTGAGTATTTCTTCAGATTTATTGGCTAACTCATGTTTCCTCTTTTATGAAATGCCTATTCATATATTTTGCCACTTCCTCCTCAGTTGTTTGCTCATACTTATTGTTTCATAGAAATTTTAGTACTTTGGATGATTATTTGGTTTTACCCATTTTGAACTACCAGGTACAAGCAAGTGTTGAGATAAAGAAGCAGAAACAAAACAGCAGGAGGCCAGAAAGAGTGGGAAACAGTAAGATAGAGGACCAAATGTTTTTGTATATTAACACAATCTACTGATGTCTTAAAGTACCAGAAGCCTAGAATATTACATAATCCTGTTTTATAATCCTTTATTTTCATATAAATGCAGCCAAAGGCAAATGCTTTGACATGATTTCAATGTACTGTAACTGTAATATGCAATATAATTTCAAGTATCAGCTTTATACAAATTACAATTTAAATCACACTCTAGACAGAGTTCTCATTTTAACCCTGACGTTTTACCTGTTTTCATTTCATGCTTTGGTTGCCTCCAATTTAGAGTAAGTCAGTTATATTGTCAAAGGGGTGAGAATGAATGTATGAATATGCACACAGGTATGAAAACTGAATTCCAAAAATTAAATTATATAAACTAGAAGATCACAGAGATCCTCATTCCAGACTTGGCTAGACAATTAACTATACCTTGCCCTAAGTATGTCTTTAAGTTGATTTTCTTATATTCACATGAAAATTCTAAGGACATTAGGATCATACTCTGGCTTGAATTTCAATAAGGAAAAAAAAAAAAATTCTAGACAGTCCCAAAGGGGTTTTAGGAATTTCTTCCTAAGTGTTATACAAACCAGATGGTTAAACTACAGAGCAACAAAAAGTTGAATGTCTGAAAAAAAAAATTTAATAAGCAGTGCTATAGCCTTCCTGAGCCTTCTCAGGACTCCTGACAGAACACCTGATGAACAGCATTATACAGGAAAAAAAAAAAAAATCAAAAGCCACATAAAATCTGAATCACTCTACACACTGGCCTTGATTCCTATAGAAGAGAACTTCCAGAACCACACTTACCCACTTACCTAAATCTGTACCCTTCTACTGTGCTTGAACTTTCTGGGTCAAAGTCTAGCTCCTCTACTTTAATACTAGGACCATGACCTTACTTTTCAAGGGCAGTGTTCTATAAAGGCCCACTTCTTTCTCATATATCATCAATTTCCTAATTTCCTCCTTCAGATAAAGCAAACCATTAGTGTATACATACATTTCCAATCATTAGAAAACAAACAATAACAATGAACCTTTTTGATACCACTACCCCTCTAGGTCATGACCAGTTTCTCTGATTCCTTTTTGCAAAAGGTCACAAAAGAGTTGTCCGTACTCTGTCTTCAAGATTCTTCAATTCAAATTGAACACATTCCAATTAGACTTTTGCCTCCCAAAATGTCATTGAACTTGAGGGCCACCAATTATCTACATATTGTTAAATCCAAAGGCCAGTGAGTTCTCACCTTTCTTGACCTATCTGCAACTGGCATGACTCATCAAGCCCTGATACACTTTCTTTACCTGGCTTCCAGAACAAAGACTCTCCTGGTTTCATCCTATCTCACTGGCTACTCCTCACCTCCGCTGCTTATTTCTCCTCTTCTCACTGATCACTTAAGTTCAAGTTCTTACCCTCTCTCCACCCTATCAGTAACCTGTACTGACTCTGTCTACAAAACATATCCAGAATCTGACCACTTCTCCTCACCTAGACTTTGACCAGAATAACTATCATTTCTCACTTGGATTTTTCCTACAATTTAGTAACTGGCCTCCCAACTTCTACCCTTGCCCTACTTCAGTTTTTTCTCATCAAAGCAGTCAGAGCAATCCTGATAATCTTACATAATTCATATAATGTAACTCCTGTGTCCAAAATCTCCTAAAGGCTTCTTATCTCAGAGTAAATGCCAAAATCTTTAAAATAGCATAAATAACCTACATAGTTTGGCCCCATAGTTACCTCTGACTTCATTTCCTAAGAGACCTCCTTGCTATTCCTTATTCATGCGAAGCATACTCCATCTCAGAGTCTTTACATTTGTTGTTCTCTCTGCCCAGATGCTTTTCCAGGAGATAATTATCTCTGCATTCCTCACTACTGCACTATCTTTAAGTGATGCCCAAATGTCTACAGGGCTAAGTCGTCTTTGTCCGCTCTTAACAAAATCTTAACAATTTTGCTCCCCAAGGCACTTGGCAGGATGAGCACTGGGTGTTATGCTAAATATTGACAAACTGAACTCCAATAAAAAAATTTTTTTTTCTTTTTTTTTTTTGCTCCCAAGATCCCTAATCCACCTTTCTGGTTTATTTTTCTCCAGTGTTACTAACATACATTAAATTCACTTCTATTTCTGTTTGTGTCCTCCCATGAAAACTTAAAACCCACAGGGCAAGAGCTTTTGTTTTGTTTGGTGCTATACCTTCAATGCCTAGGAAGGGTTATGGCACACAGTAGGCATTCAATAAACATTTTTTGAATGAACAAATAAAAATTACAACCTTTCTGAGTTTTCAAAACAAGAAAATCTAATCAGGGTGCAAGAGTTAGATTTTTTTACATAAAATAACCATTCTGATTTTTTCAGTTAAATGATAACTCTGAAGAATTCAGTAGATGTTGCAACTAATACTTCTAGAAATTTAAATTAATCGCTATAGTAAATAATTTCCCTCCCCAAGTTAGATTTTAGACTGTAGCTGTCCACACAGTGACATTTATTTTCCACTAACTGCTGTCATATTCAACAATGGTTGGCTTACAGAGCCACAACACCAACACACAGGAAAATATTATAAAAATGTTCATTCCAAACTGGTTCCAGACAAAGAACCACACTCTTTATAAATAAAGAAACTCTAAAAATAAAGGGCAGATATTTTTAAATGTTTTAAATATTTGGTTTGGAAATAATTTCAGACTTACAGAAAAGCTGCAAATATCAGAATTCAAAACCACCATTATACCTACAGTCACCAATTTTTAATGCTACTGTTTTATCATCTGTGCTCACATCCTCTCTTGCACGTTCTTTCCTTTCACACACACATACACACACACATTTTTTTCTCTAAACCAACTGAGGATAGGGATGCCTGGGTGGCTCAGCAGTTTGGCACCTGCCTTCAGCCCAGAGTGTGATCCTGAAGACCCAGGATTGAATCCCACCCATGTCAGGCTCCCTGCATGGAGCCTGCTTCTCCCTCTGCCTGTGTCTCTGCCTTTCTCTCTGTGTCTCTCATGAATAAATAAATAAAATCTTTAAAAATAAATAAACAAACTGAGAATAAATTATATACATCATGGCCCTTGGCTCTGTTGACTTCTTATGCATTTCCTTAGTCTCTTTTATAATCATAGTACATTACCTTCAGTAATTTGAACAGTATTATAACATTTTTTATGTAGTCTAGTATCCATATCCCCAATTTTTTCAACTGGCCCAATTATGTCCTTTTATGGTATTCCCACACACACACCATCCAGTATAGGATCCAGTCTAGGGGCAGGTATTGCAGTTAGTGATTCTCTCACTTAAACCTCAATACGGAACACTTCCACACTCTTTGTCTTTTATTGACATTGGTTTTTTGGAAGAACACAGCTCCCTCCCCTTTTTATTAGGTAGAATGGTCCTCAGTGTGAGTCAGTCTAATGTTTCCTCATGATTAGATTCAGGTTATGTGGTCTTGGCCAGACTATCACACAGATGATATGTCCCCTCAGGATATCATATCTGGAATCACATGGTACCCAACCTCCCTTCTCTATTCATTTATCAGTTTATTACTATGAATAATGAATTCTTATTGTTACTGGTTCATAATTCATTATTATACTTATTTGATCATAAAATTAATCTAGACTGGTCCAGTAGGAAGCCTAATAGGCTTCTTATGAAATGCTCCCATTTTTTTTTCCAAAAACATTTTATTTTCTAGTATATCAATAAGGAAAATGATTTGAGGTTCACCTGGTATATACCCTGCCCAGGCCTGCAATCAGCCAATTCTCTGAGGATCTCTGGTTCCTTTGTGCTGGTAACAGTTTTAGAGATCAAGATTTGGCAATTAAGTGTTCTCTGCTCTTTCATTTTTAGCCTTTTTGTTGGCAAAGCTACCAGGAAATACAAGTGCATAGATACACATATGCATACAAACATATGTAAATGCACATGTTCATACATATACATACATGGGCACATGTAGACACACATACATGTATACATACTAGCTTCAAAAATAATGAATTCACATTAGTACCTTCAATTGCAATCCATTCCCTCAGGATTCATTTTTGCCTTTCCCCATTTCATATTTGTATATCCCTCCTTCCTCAGGTCCTGGCTCAAGCAACCTCAAAACATTTACTCAAAGCATAATAAACCTAAAAATGACCCGGAGTTGCTTTCTTCTTATCACTACAAAAATAAACTCCAGTAGAAAGAGTTCAAGATTTGTTTGCAATCCCTCCCTCTTCCTCCACCCAGGCGAGAGTAAATAGTCAAATACTGTGTTAGTAAGTCACTTAGATTCATTCTTTCTTCCCTTTCAATGTAAATATAGCACTAAATGAATATACAGTCAGGCTCATTTGTTTTAATAGTTTAAGATTTTCCCCATCCCTGTTTTTAATATGAAAGATAACATGTTTTGCTTTAAAAAATCAATATATAAAAAGAGATAGTTTGAAAAGTGTCATTTCCACCCATAAACCTTTGGTCCCATCATCTCTTACTACCCCTACCTTTTGCAAAGTTTAGCAGATATATGTATATTTTATACCTCACCCTTTAAAACAAAACAAAACAAAACAAAACAAAACAAAACAAAACAGACTATATATGTGTGTTAAACTAACAAGTTCAACCCAGACTGGAGGAAGCTCTTCCTACAACATTTTATGAGACCAGTAATTTCTTAATGCCAAACCAAACAAAGATACTAAGAGAAAAGAAGACTAGAAATCTGATATCCTTTGTGAAGACAGATGAGAAAGTTTTAACAAAATATTAGCAATATATAATAGAAATATCACATTACGACCAAATGGAGTTTATCCTGAAAATAATTTAAAGCTGATTCAACATTTGACAAATTAATATAATTCACTAAAAAATAAAAAACTAAATTAATATAATATTAATATAATTAATATAATTCACTAAAAAATTAAAAAACATATGATAATCTCAATACAAAAAAAAAGAATTTGACAAAATTCAACATCCATTCATGATATTAAAACTCTTCATCAGGTAGGAACAAAATGAATCTAACCTGATACTTGGCATCTTTAAAACAAATACAGCTAATTGGTTATCATGTTTAATGGTGAAAGACTGAATGTCTTTTGTATCTAACATTATATACAGGGAGTCCTAGCCAGCGCTATAAGGTATAAAAAAGAAATAAAAAGCATACATTACAAAGGAGGATATAAAACTGTCTTTAGGGCAGCCCTGGTGGCTCAGCAGTTTAGCACCGCCTTTGGCCCAGGGCATGATCCTGGAGACCCGGGATTGAGTCCCACGTCAGGCTCCCTGCATGGAGCCTGCTTCACCCTCTGTCTCTTTTTCTTTCTCTCTCTCTCTCTCTCTCTCTCTCTCTTTAATAAATAAAAAATCTTTAAAAATAAATAAATAAAACTGTCTTTATTTCAAGCAACATCACTGTCTATATATAAAACCTCCAAAGAATCTACAAAAAGCAAACCCTACTAGATTTAATAAGGGAATTTGGCAAGGTTGTAGCATACATAATTCAATATACAAAGATCCATCATGGGGACACCTGGTGGCTCAGCAGTTGAGCGTCTGTCTGCCTTCGGATCAGGGTGTGATCCCAGAGTCCTGGGATCCAGCCCCACATCAGGCTCCTTGCAAGGAGCCTGCTTCTCCTTCTGCCTATATCTCTGCCTTCTCTCTGTGTCTCTCATGAATAAATAAATAAAATCTAAAAAAAAAAAAAAGATCTGTAACGTTTCCACATAATCAATAATGAAACAATTGAAAATTACACATATTGCCACTTATAACAGCAACCAAAAATCATGAAGTGCTTAGGGATAAATCTAACAAACTATGTGCAAGATTTGTATCCTGAAAACTACAAACATTGATAAATCAAAGATGACCAGAGTAAATGGAGAGAGATACTATGTTCACAGATTTGAAGATTTAACAGTTACCACTTCTCTCCAAATTTATCTACAGATTTAATGCAGTACCAAAATTTTAGTACTTTTAGTTTTTTCTTTTTTTGGAAACTGACAGGACGATTCTAAAATTTACACACACACAAAAAAACAAAGAAACGAGAATAGCCCAAACAATTTCAAAACAAAAAGAAGTTAGAGTGCTTGTATTAGTTGATTTCAAGGCTTACTCTAAATCTATAGTAATCAGGACAGTGTGGTACTGGTGAAAGGTAGACACCTCGATCAATGGAAGAAGAGAGATTCCAGCAATAGACGTACACATATGCAATCAACTGATTTTTGACAAAGACGTCAATGAATTCAGTGGAGAAAGGCAGAACTTTTCACCAAATGGTGGTAGAACTCGGCATCCATATGCAAAAACCAAAGCAAAACAAAAGAATCTCACCAGCCCATACATCAGAACACACTCAAAATTTAACTCAAAATGAATCCTAAATCTGAATGTAAAATCTAAACTATAAAACTTCTAGAAGAAAACAGTACAAAATAATGTTGACTTTGAGTTAGGCAAAGAATTCTATGATAGGATATAAAGCACAAATCATAAAAGGAAACACTGACAAACTGGATTTCATCAAAAGTAACTTCTCTTCAAAAGACACAGTTTTAAAAATGAAACAAATCCAGGGTTCCTGGCTCAGTTGATGGAACATGCAACTCTTGATCTCAGGGTTGCGAATCTGAGCTCCATGTTGGTCTAGGCAGAGTTTATTGAAAAAATAACTAATAGTAAGATTTTTTTTAAAGATATTAAAAAAAAAAAGAACTCCCAAACTAGGAGAAAGTATTTATAAAACATACACCATAAAAAAAGAAAAATATATCCAAAATATACAAAAAACTCTTATTATTCAATAATAAAAGACAACCTAATTTTAAAAAGAGCTGAACATGTCAACACTTCTTAAAAAGACAGATGTAGAGGGGCCCCTGGATAGCTTAGTCGGTTAACTGTCTGGAGCTTAGGTCAGTCATCCCCTTGTTGGGCTCCCTGCTCAGTGGGAAGCCTGCTTCTCCCTCTCCCCACTGCTTGTGCTCCCTCTTGCTAATTCTCTCTCTCAAAAAAATAAATAAAATCTTAAGAAAAATGTAGATAGAGCAAAGAAACACATGAAAGGATATTCAATATTGTTAATTATTCATTAAAATTATATTAGAACCATTTTGAATAATGCTATGAACATTAGCTCTTTTGTGGACATATGCTTTCGTTTCCCTTGCATATATACCATGGAATTCATAGCTCACAGAGAAACTGTTTTTTAACTTTATAAGAAACTACCCAACTGTTTGCCAAAGTAGCAATACCATTTCATCAGCAATGTATGAAAGAAAACTTCTAGTTGCTCCACATCCTCACCAATTTTAACACTGTCTGACTTTATTCCTAGCCATGCTAGTGGGTGTGTAACAGTATCACCCTATGGTTTAAATTTGCATTTCCTTGATGACTAGAGATGTTAAGCATCTTTCTACATACTTGTATCTTACTATGCAGGATGTATTGGCATTCATTTTTTTGTCTATTTTTTGACAGTTCTTTGTCTTATTATCAAATAGTGACAGTTCTTAAGATATTTTAGTTCAAATCCACTGTGAGATATATGTTTTGCAAATATTTTTCCCAGCCTATGGCCAGCCTTTTCATTTTTTAAAATAGTACATTTAAGGGATCCCTGGGTGGCACAGCGGTTTAGCGCCTGCCTTTGGCCCAGGGCGCGATCCTGGAGACCTGGGATCGAATCCCACGTCGGGCTCCCGGTGCATGGAGCCTGCTTCTCCCTCTGCCTATGTCTTTGCCTCTCTCTCTCTCTCTCTCTCTCTCTCTCTGTGTGTGTGTGTGTGTGACTATCATAAATAAAAAAAATTTTTTTTAAATAGTACATTTAAATGTTCATTTACAGAAAATTCACTTACAATTTGTTCACTTTTCTCTATGTATACACTTGAAGGAATAGGGTTTTGTTTTGTTTTTAAAGACATAAATGGACTGCTTTTTGGGAGGTGACAAAATCATTGTCAACTACTGAATAGTCTTAAGATAATACAATCTGGACTGCCATACTAAAAACTGGAAAGTACATCCTTTTACTTCTAATTTACAGCCCTTCATAGTATTGGGTCCCTATCAGATGCCTGACATGAAACCTAAAATTAGGAAGAGAGAATAAAAAACATGTTGGAAGCCTCCCTTCTGCAACTCCTTATTATAATTTGACCTCTGAATTATAGACATTTCAGGTTAGGATGTACTATACTTTTTTGTTAGTTACAGTTTGTTTGCTTTTTTTAAGATTTTATTTATTTATGAGAGACCGAGAGAGGCAGAGACATAGGCAGAGGTAGAGGCAGGCTCCACGCAGGGAACGTGATGTAGGACTCGATCCCGGGACTCCAGGATCAAGCCCTGGGCTGAAGGCAGATGCTCAACCGCTGAGCCACCCAGGCGTCCTAGTTAGTTACAGTTTTAAACAAAAACTTTATGTTGATGAGAAAAGCAAACAAACTCAACTTTAGTGTAAATACATGAAAAACTGATTTATGAAATGGCTTTCAATAAGTAGCTGATTGTTAAATACATAAGCTAAAGAAAAATATAAAAACATTACATGCACGTTTGTGTTAAGAGCACAGCGCTTATAAGTCCTTAATTATCCTGAAATTCTAACTTTAACTGTAAGAAATAAAATCTTATGGTGTTTTTCACGTTAATGAAAGTGCATGCTCAGTAGAATACGAAATATCAAGCAGAACAGTTTTTTAAGTAAAACAGTAAAAGTTGCTCTCTACCACAATACCTACTCCTCTTTTCCCCCAACCCATGCTCAAAGATAATCATAACAGTCTGGTATGCAATTTTTAGAACACTTCCTATGCTCAAATGAGTGTGTATATGTATATATACATACACACATGCCTTCACAAACACAGGATATATGGCATTTCAGTATTTTATAAACGAAATAAAAATTTAAAATGAAGCCTTTATGGCTGAGAAACTATAAAACATGAAATCAAAAAAAGATTTGAATCAATTAAGACAAAATATATTCTAAAAGTATTCAAAAACTTTTAAGTTTTGAGAACTTATAAAATATATTATTACTTCTGTAGTAGGTACTTCTTGAAGTGGTTAGAGAACCTACGATCCTTCCCCTTCCTGTGGCATGATCAATGGCCTTGAAGGAAAAAGATCAGAGGAAAAACCATGGGGAGATTTTTTTTTCCCCCATGGGGAGTTTTAAGAAGTGGCTATTTGAATGAACCTCTCACACTGGGGCCATAGCCTAAAAAATTCCTCACTGAATCCTGCTACTGCCAAAGCAAACAAATCAAAATATGAAGCCTCTTAATGATCACTGGATATATGACCCACATCAGAGATCAAGTACTCCTGCAGCCAGCCTAGTCCTTGCTCAGTGAGTTCATGAATTCAATCAAACCACGTAGTAGGAAGGGCAGTTATGCAAGAGATCAATTACCTGACTCACTAAAACTGACCTCAAGTGACTCTACTGTCCAGAACCCATTTGCCTGAGTTCTCCATAGGTGCTACTTCTTAGCATGCAAAATACCACAAGCCCCGATTCCAGAAATGGTGATGGCAGGGGTGTCTGGGTGGCGCTAAGCGTTAAGCATCTGCCTTCAGCTCAGGTCATGATTCCAAGGGTCCTGGGATCAAGCCCCGCATCGGGCTCTCTGTTCATTGAGGGAGTCTGCTTCTCCCTCTCCATCTCTTTAATAAATAAAATCTTAAAAAAAAAAAAAGAAAGAAATGGTGATAGCAGTAGGTGTGGGGATGGGGGAAATGGGTGATGGGGATGAAACAGTGCACTTGTGATGAATACTGGGTGTTGTATGGAAGTGTTGAATCAATACATGTCATATCTGAAACTAATATGACACCACATGTTAACTCGAATTTCAATAAAAACTTTTTTTTAAAAGGTGATGGCTGGTTCTTGCTGTAAGAGACACTGATTCTGAATTTACCTTGCCAGCAACACTATGCAAGGTTAACCAAATATTTCATCTAAATCACATGGCCTCTGATCCAAGAATCCATTTCAAATGACAATGAGTGGATGCTCAGGGCCTCATTATCTGGTAGACTCTTACTCAGACACAGCTGTCTCCCCAGTAGGAAGTAAAGGCTTCTTGAAGCTTAATATACAGCTGTCCCAGCTAAAAACTTCTGAATTTGGGATGGTGCAGGATATAAACGAGGCTCTGAACCAGCAGCCAATAAATGCTGTTTCCCATCTCCAGAATACAACAGAGGAGGGAACCAATGATTACAGTGGAGTGATGTCTTTTCTGCTCACAAGATTTTGTTTCTTTTTTTTTTTTTTTAGATTTATTCATTTATTTATGATAGACATAGAGAGAGAGACAGAGGGAGGCAGAGTCACAGGCAGAGGGAGAGGCAGGCTCCATACCGGGAGCCCGACGCGGGACTCGATCCCGGGACTCCAGGATCGCCCCCTGGGCCAAAGGCAGGCGCTAAACCGCTGAGCCACCCAGGGATCCCCAAGATGTTGTTTCTTATCTCAAGAACTCTGAATTCTGCTGACCTAGAAGTTTTAGTGCCCAATAAAGAAAATTCTTATACCAGGAAACAAAGTAACTATTTCACTCCATTGAAAGCTGAGCTTATCATGTTCAGTTTGATTTCCTCAGGACAGCAGAAAAACAAAAACAAAAATAAAGGCTACAGAACTGGTTGGGGGAGGGTGGGGAAGACTGTCCCTGACTATCAAGGGGAAGAGGTTGCTACTATAACTCTGGGAGCTTGGAAGACCATGAGAAGAACTCCAGGGAATTCTGAGTACATTCTCAAAAACATTCTCACAGACTGTGCACATGTTAAGGTTGTAGACGACTACCCAATTCCATACAGATGGAACTATGAGGGGCTCAGACTCAAGAATGAAGGACTGGGTCAGCTTGTTAAGAACAGAACCCTGATAAGCCAAGATTCTAGCAGAAGGTAAAAAATCTGAAGTGGAACAGATTAGGGTGTGTGCACTGATGCAATACTAAAGACTGAAGCCACCACTTATTTCCTTACTAGTCACCAGGTATGTAGTAAGTACACCTATCTTTCCTTTTAAACACATTTTCTGTTTGTTTATTTGTTTAAGATTTTATTTATTTATTCATGAGACACACACAAAGAGAGGCAGAGGCAGGCAGAAGGAGAAACAGGCTCCCAAGACCCTGGGATCACGACCTGAGCCAAAGGCAGACACTCAACCACTGAGCCACCCAGGGATCTCTAAACATATTTTCTTTTTTATTTCCTTTTCCCTTCTCCCAATCACGCAGAGGGCAAGTTGGCAGAAATTAAATTTAAGTTGTAAAATATCAAGAATCACAATGCAACCAGGGGCAACATAACACTAGAACCAGTAGCCCTATGGCCCTGCCTCTGGATATGGCACCTCAGCTTGTGTTGAGATTTTCTCCCATTAGGAAAAACTGTATCCCCAGGTGGTATAACACGATTATATCTACACTTACATAAGTGAGTAGGGAAATTAGACGAAAGAAGAGAAGTGAAAAAAAAAAGAAGAAGAGAAGGGAAAAGAGGTGGTTAAACTACTACAGGCTGAGATATTTTAGATATTTACTAGGACGGCTATCCCACCTTTGATTTCCCCTTCTTGAGAACGGCCCCCAGCAATCATGGACTCCAGGGGCTATGACTATGTTTCATAATCCTGGTCCCTACCTCTGGAATACAGATACCTGATCTGAACTGAACAGGGTAATCTAATCCTCTCTTATTGGAATGTAAAAACTGAAAAGGCAAGGCAGAGAGACTAAATCCTTGGTGTGAAGTCACACTAATGGCAGGGGTCTAGAAAGAAGGTATAAAAACTCCTGCAGATGAGATCCCAAGAGATCCTGATTTCTTTTATTCAAGTCGCACTTTTTCAATTCAACATTCAATATCCAGTATGGGTTCCAAAAATGGCTTTTGTTCCCCCTTAAGCTTATGAGTATCAGCTGACTGCAACCCCAAAAATGCCAATATGACTTCTAGGAAGTGAAAAAGGTGTGGAAGGTTCTCATTTTAACGTCGAATTATCGTAATCATACATTTTCCTTGCTTCCTCTTACCCTGCTCAAAAGCTCAACTCCTATCATATTGTACTTTTGCCTTCAGATTCATGACATTAGAACCCTCATGCCTACCATGCTTTTTCATATCCTCTTATTTTGCAAGAAAGTGTACTTACTCCAAAGCTTCAGTTTGTTCATTTCAGCAGCAGTTCCCTGTTAAGGCTTTACTATGAGGCATCAGCAGTTCTTTCAACTCGTGACACCTTACTAGTGCCAATAAAGCAAACTAAATGATTACTGATTAACAACAGGAATGATTTTTTTCCTTAAAAGATACTTACAAAAATGTCAAGCCCAGTCTAATTCTGCTCTCCATGTGCCTCGCTCTCTCTTCCTGTCACTTAAATCCTAGATCACCACCATGGACTTGTGACAGGAGAGGCATAAGCAGTTTTAGCCCCAATCTTCGATTCCAGATCAAGTCGTCATTAATACAAATTCACCCAGCCCTTATGCCCTAGATTAGAGGATTCCTAACTAGGGTTCCTAGCTTGTTCTCATACACACTCTGTCCTACTCTTACCCTTTCTTCTGTCCTAGTCCTGTTCATACCTCAGTTATTATGACTAGGCTTCTGTTTTGACACTTTTGGAGGTTCCTGGTCTGATCTTCACCTTGACTCTTCTTAGGATACCTACCTTTGATTACCAGTCCCAATCCCAAAGACAGAAATCAGCCCATGATCTGGAGCCCAGGACCCACAAACAGAATTCTCTTACAGCCACTCATATATGTGTACCTGTAGGTATTTGATTCACTTACATTTATACACACACACATACACACACACACACACACACACACACACACTTTTTCCCCCAAGATTCCATGTGCTTCTTCACCCTGAATTCACAGTTAACAAAAGGTTTGCTCTCTGGCTTTTCTACTCATGATACAGATTACCAAAGAGACCTTTCCTCCACACCTGTAGTGTAGACAAGACTGGCTCTAACATGCAGCACTACTTTTAAGCGTGGACTTCTAGTCTGTCCTGTGTAATAGTAACCTGTGTTCTGGGCTAAAACTTGCCCATGCTCTATCATCATAAATACAAAACTCTATCATATCTTGAGATATGGTACAAGTAAGCAAACTTACAGAATTTAGAAACAAAGCAAATAGGTATATGAAAGAAAAAATTATTTTCTAAATGGTATAGATTGTAAACTTTGTAGTACAGTAATATTAAAGTAACATAATATGATTTCTGGAGCTTTACATACAAAAAAAATTTTTTTGATCACTAGATTATAATTTTTTAAAAGTAGAGAAAAAGACAAAGACTACATCACAGTTTATATATTCTAATATAGCATATAGAAATGACCATTTCATTCCCAAGAGTTCTAGCAGTAATTTGACACAAAACTGATAAGGTAATAAGAGCAGTAAAACAGTGTAAATATCTGGTCACATAAATTAGTATCTTTTTTTAAGATTTTATTTATTTTTAAGTAATCTCTTCACCCAACGTGAGTCTTGAACTTACAGCTCTGAGATCAAGAGTCATGTACTCTACCAACTGAGCCAGCCAAGTGCCCCATATAGTATCTCTTTTGATCAAAACTGAATACTTCATTTATGAAACTTAAACTTCTAATCCCATGTAGTATTCAAAATGGGATTCACATCACTTTGTCCACCTTCATTATATTTCACCTCCATTGAATAAACTTAAACATTTCAGTGAATACTACACCTTCATTAAAGTTGCTCCTCCTTCTGGCTTTCTCTACCTTGATTCAAGCCACAAATGGGATCACAGGTATAAGGGAAAACAGCAAAGCAGCCTAAGATTCAAGGAAAAAGGTGTACGTACTTACCTTTGGCCCCTTATAAGCTAAGAGAACTACAGTAAGAACAAATGAAGGAATAAGGAACCCCAAATACTGTGGTTAGGGAGGAAAGCCAATGGAACCTCAAAACAGATGTCATTACCACAATATTAAATAATTATCTGTTCATAAGCTAAAGTAGTTTACTAACTCTTCAAAATGAGAATCATATTTTACCATCTTAACATTTCAAAACAGAAAACAGTTAACTTTTGTTGAATGAAAAAAAAAATCAGGGGTTCAGATGGCTGCTTAAAGGAATGTCAAAAGTACTCATCTTAGATGTAATACATTTATTGTAGAATGACAACTTCCAGGGAGGCCCTTACTCTAACAAAACCAAGTGTGATGTGAGTTCTAAGTCCCTCTTCCCAAAAACAACTCCCTACTGACATCAATTAAGCACATGCAAAAATGCATCCCAATGTCATGGATTAATTTCATTTGCTCTTACCCCTTGACCAATTATTTTCCTCTATTCCAATTTTATATTACTGTAACCCTTCCCTTGATCTAACACTATGCTTAATATTTATCTTTTAAAAATCCATTTTATTACAGGCATCTGGGAATGAGTTACTGGCCAATATATCATCTAAACTGCTGTTAAGACCTCTTACAGTAAATTGAACTCTCATGAAGAAAACAGATTACGTGACAGGAAAATAATAATGTAATTTAGTTTTAACAATAACTCCAATAACCCAGAAGATTCTTTACTAAGGTAGTCACTTTGCCATCTTTAAAAATTTTTGAAAAAAAAAATTTGTAAAAACAGGACTATCTTATTGACCCCTTAATGGTAGTAGATAATGAAATGCACCAAACTCAAACCTTGTGTATACTACTTAACTGTTACTCAGAAGGATAGACAAAAATTTTCAAAATGCCAAAATCAGCATGCTATATAAGAGCATGTCTAAGCTTTAATAAAACTGGAAAAAGCACATGCAGATGTGATTAATAGACATAAGCATGCTAGATATTAAATAATAAACACCAAAACAATAGTAGGTACTGGAATGCAACTGGTCTTCCATCTAAACAGCACTTGCTAAACAATCTTGAGGACTGGAATAATGCTTTGACATCAGGATATGCAAAGCAACTCTAAAATCTATGCTTAAAGTAGGTGTCAACAAGTATAATAGGAAGAAAGGCCAGAATATGAGGATCCTTTTAAAGATCTTTCAACACTGGCAAGCAACAGCCAAAAAAAGGCTCATTTTTTTTTTTAAGATTTTATTCATTTATTTATGAGAGATAGACAGAGAGAGGCAGAGACATAGGCAGAGGGAGAAGCAGGGTCCATGCAGGGAGCCCAACGTGGGACTTGAAAAAAGGCTCATTTTTGATGAGGTAGTAGTCAGGCTGAGAAAATTCAAAGGCATGCAAATTCACAAAGAAGAAAAAGAATAAACTTTCTGAGAAAGACACGATACTCTTCTCCCTGCTATGCCTACACATCACTAGTATTAAATATCATCATCTCCAGAAAGGCAATTCAGCACATATTTCTCCTGCCCTGCCCCAAACACACAAATAACGTCCATGGTAATGGTAGCCTCCATACCATTCAGCAGCTGCCATGTCCGGTCTGGCTTCCCCACACCCTTCTAAAAGTAGAAACACCTATGCCAACCCATGTGGTTGGTGAGGTTATGCAATCTAACACAAGCTGGGAATCACTAAATTTATTTACCCTGGTGACTCAGATTTAAATCTAGGTCTCTTTGGAAAAGGAAGTGGAAAACATGAATGTGTTAACACCATTTTCCACTAATATTTATTATATCACTAAAGCAAACTCAAAAGATTTTCTGCTCTTCCTATAAGTTTTTATTCTCTTTATATAGGTTTGACAAGAAACTAGCTTTCAGAAATGCTCAGGTCTAACTAGGTCCAGTAGGGCATCAGCTACACTGAACAACAAGTAATTCCCTTCGACCTATGGTGTTGCCATTCACACACACGGTCCTTTTCCTTCCTCCTCTAACCTCGGTTTAAACTGCCACCAAGAGCTACCTCTTAGCAATGTGAAACTTCACAACGATAATTTTTTTTTTAAGATTTTATTTACTTACTTATTTATTTGGAGGAGAGAGAGAATCTCAAGCAGACACTCTGCTGAGTGTGGAGCCTGATGTGGAACTCCATCTCATGACCTGAGCTGAAATCAAGAGCCAGATGCTCAACAGATTGAGCCACCCAGGCACCCTATCAAGATAATTTTTCAATACTATTTCACCCAGAGAGAACAGAAATACTTGAAACACTGGAACCTCAGAAATAATACAACAGCAATAAAACAGTTTTCATTTTTAGCAAAGAGATAACTCATCTATTTCTGGAGTTACCAAACTAAGATGAAATATATAAAGCACATTTGTCATTGATCCGACAGATCAAATTATCTCTAAAAATAATGCAGGCTAGGAAAATCATATTTAGTACAATTTTCAGGGTAACCTAGATGCAAAATGCTTCAGGAGCAAAAGTAAGATTTTTTTTTAATATTTTATTTATTTACTCATGAGAGACACAGAGAGAGAGAGAGAGGCAGAGACACAGGCAGAGGGAGAAGCAGGCTCTATGCAGGGAGCCTGATGTGGGACTCGATCCCAGGACTCCACGATCATGCCCTGGGCCAAAGGCAGGCGCTAAACCACTGAGCCACCCAGGGGTCCCCAAAAGTAAGATTTTCATATTAAAAAGAGATTTTTTTCTAAATGTTTTATTTTATTCCTAATCCTTATCTTCATTATTTAAATAAATAATAAAATCAGACTAATTTTTTCCTAGAAAATTCATCTGACTGATAGTAAAATCAATTGATTTTATAATTTTTCTGTAATTCTGAAATAAAAAATTTCAGTTTTCACCAGGTAATTCTATCAATCTCCCTGATATTCAGATCAAACATCATCTTAGGTTCCCCTAATCATCTCAACTGAAAGTAATCTTTCTACACACTAAGCATCCATAGAATGTCTATACCTCACAGACTAAGCACACACTATTCAATTACTTATGAGTCTATTTTATCTTCACTATATTATAAAGATATTGCGAAAATTACCCATGTCTTAGATATCCTTGTAGCTCCCATAACACCCAGCATAGCATACTATAAAACATTTTTAGCATCTTTGAGAGACTATTTACAGTGTATCATCATTTTGGGAAATAAGAACTCGGTTCTCAGAGAAAGTTTAATCCCTTATATTTGATCTAATTTAGTCAATAGTCATTACAGAAATAAGTCAAACTAAATAAAATTATAGGCAATCAATACACAATGATTTTTCTAAAAATAACTGATAGGGAGCTAATTTTTATTTCACACTTGTTTACTTAAGTATGGCATTTATCACCTAATACTGTGTTTTAATGAGCAATGAGCCAGGGGAAAAACTTGGACTTTAGAGTCACAGAGACCCAGGCTTTTAACAAGGAAAACTGATTATGAATTTACCAAAGAATTTCTAAGGTGAAGAGAATAAGGAAACATAATAAAGCATGTATTATCATTCTTTCAGTCGATAATGAATAGTTTTAGAACTCCTAGGAGTGACAGTAAACATTTATTTTCTTAAGACTTACATAATTTTGTGACAACATGATTACCTAAGTACATTCATTCACTCAACAAATGCTTACTGAAGGCCAATTATATCCCTATGTGTACGTGTTTAGAGAATAAAACTTGTTGAAATACATTATACAATATGTGGTAATGTTCTACAGCTGTTTATTCATCTACACTATAAATACCCCTTCTGCTTTTCCAAAATTTCCTTTATATTCAATATAGGGATAGAGGGTACTTATAAATAACCTTTGACTAACTGTCCAATATTTTTTTCTTTATATTCTGATACATGTTAAGAATGAAAGCTCCCAGTCAACAAATATACTAGTGATTAAATAAAGAAGTCCAACAAAGCAGAATTAAGAATGCCATGTAACTGAAATTTTATATGACTATATTCAGGGCTGTGAATGAACTATTCAGTGGAAAATAATCAGCCATTTGCATAGTTACTCATCACCTTTTTTACAGCAAATGCAAGGAAGAAATATCTATCTTTCTCTGGTGCCTATGGAAATAAGCAGAAAATCTGAATTTGTACATGCTAACCTCTTCACCCTGAGGTGAATAAAAATATCAGTATTCTTTTATCTGTCAACATTTTTCAAAATGAACAAGACCATTATGCTTTTAGCAATAAAATACAGACAAATCAGTATTATACTATAGTCATGTAAAATGTTACCACCAGGTAAAGGGTGATAGGTGAAGGGTACATGGAATTATATTTTTGCAACACCCTGTACATTTATAATTACTGCAAAATTTAAACATACAGAGTGCACCTAGGTGGCTCAGCTATTGAGCATCTGCCTTTGGCTCAGGTAGTGATCCTGGGGTCCTAGGATTGAGTTCTGTATGGAGCTCCCCAGAGGGAGCCTGTTTCTCCTCTGCCTATGTCTCTGCCTATCTCTGTGTCTCTCATGAATAAATAAAATCTTTTTTAAAAATTGAAAAATATATATATTAGTAAGGTAATGCAGTTTGAATAAATGAGACATTAAAACAAATATATAAATTGCTTTTCTAAATTCAAACACTTAAAATGTACTAAGAGATCTGGATATTTTGAGATGATACTTGTGGGATTTTTTTTTTAAGACTATATTTTATTTTAGTTAATCTCTACACCCAACGTGGGACTTGAACTCACAACCTCAAGATCAAGAGCTGCATGCTCCACCGGTCAGGTGCCCCACGTGTTGGATCCTTTTTAAAGTGTTGAGTCCTATCACTCACTCAACAGCACATATACTAAAACTTGGAACAATAGAGATATTAGCATGGCCCCTGCGAAAGGATGACAAAGTGATGAATCCTACCTACAATAATTAATCACCTCCTAAATTATAAAGTAAAATTTATGTATGTGGATATTTATTTAGAGCAAGGCAATAAACCGACAAGGTTCTATGTAGATATAAACAAATTAGTCGTCTCCCTGAAGGAAAAAAAATACAAAATAATTTTGGCATGAGTTTTTAATATCAAATAATGGCTAAGTATAACAGTGTATGTCAACTACATTTCAATAAATATAATGGCTATATGCTAAATGCTTACCTTTCTTAGGCTTATATTAAATTAATTGACCTCTTTAAGTCCAAACTGGCCAGAGAAGAAGGAAACATGCTAGAAAGAAACATGTAAGAAGAGGAAGCTGGAATAGATATTTAAAAATGCAGCAAATTCAGGGTGCAGTTGGTTGAACATCGGACTCTTGGTTTTGTCTCAGGTTGTGATCGTGGGCTTGTGGTATTGAATCCTGCGTGGGCACTGCACTCAGCACAGTCTGCTTGTGACTCTCCCACTACCCCTCCTCACTGCATGTGTTTATTTTCTTAAATAAATCTTCTAAAAATATGCAAATCAAGTGTTGATGACATATCTTGTATTCGTGTCAAAGGGTACCCTGTAACATGATCCCTCTCACAACACAGGTACCAAAGGCTTAAGAACTGAGAAAAGCAAACAGAACTAGTCAGAACTCAACTACCACTATTATCTAAGGGACCTGCAGTGGAAAAGACTGCCAACAGATGGAGGACCAGACGCCAGATGAGACCCATCAGAGGCCCAAAGTAACAAGCTCTGTAGTGACAGAGGTGGTACAAGAATCCAAATCCCTTAATTTCTGGGCCTCTAAAGTACCATTATAAATAGGCACTTATCTTCTCTAAAGGGATTAGGCCATACACAAAAGAATCAAATAACTGTAATTAGTTTATTAAAAAAAAAAATTCTCATCCAGTAGTCTTCTAGACTCCAAAATAGGAGCACAGTACTTTTAAACCCACGATAGCTTCCACATGAATGTAGTTGACTTACAGTCACTAATCTAAGCTTGTAACTTCACCAAAATGGATAGTAGCATTACCACCTAAGTCTGTTCTCTTTGCTGAGCAGAGGTTCAGTTTTCCTAAGGCTTACCAGTGTCTGCTACTGGGTCAGTGTAACAAAAAGAATGGGTTGTCACAGCACACCACAAGTCTCAAGTGTGCCTGGGTACTGCAGCACATGACCGCAGCGGTGCTCTTCTGTGGAATAGTACAAACAATGATATACTGTATTTAAAATAACTAAATGTGCTAATACTGTCCTAAGTCATATACTAATATACTATATATAAAAAGGTGACAATTCTTTTTTAATTTGTGGGAGTAAATTTAATATAAATCACTAATAATCATCCTTGACTTAAGTAAACATACAAATTTAACAGGAAGACCACTCTATTAGAGAAATAAAATGAAAGCCCTACTCACACATAACCATTTAAACAGCAACAACAAAAAAAAACTCAAACCCAAAACAAAAATTCAGCACAGAGTGAAATGCCCATTTTATTCATCAAAATACAACAGTAACCACACTGAGTGGGTTTAGATATATAAAGTATTTCACATACTAAAAAACTAAAGGGCCTATCACACTATCACAACAGATTACAACACTATTAAAGATCAAAAATCCAATTATTTATGATTACACATAGACAGCCTATTCGACACAATGATTTTCAGTTAAACAAAAATCAAAGAAAAATTCCTAACATTATGTTACTTTAAATGCTTTGCCTCGTCTTACAACAGATACAATACTTAGACTCTTTCAAGGTCCTTCCTCTGCAGGCTCAAAGACATGCAGATATTGGAGGGGAGGGGGAGAGAGAATGTGGAAGCCTGAGATGTAAGGGCTGAGGGACTAAAGAGTTACTGGTAGGATTTCCAGGGGTTTTTTTTTTTGTTTTGTTTTGTTTTGTTTTAAGATTTTTATTTAATTGGGAAACTGGGTGGCTCAGTGGTTGAGTGTCTGCTTTGGCTTAGGTCATGATCCCAGGTTCCTGAGATTGAGTCCCACATGGGGCTCGCCGCAGGGAACCTGCTTCTCCCTCTGCCTATGTCTCTGCCTCTGTGTCTCTCTCTTTAAAAGAAAAAAAAAAGATTTTTACTTATTTGAGAGAGAGAGAGAGAGAGAAAGTGCACAAGCAGAGGGGAGATAATAAGGAAGGGGAGGGAGATGCAGGCTCCCCACTGAGCAAGGAACCCCACGTGAGGCTCATCCCAGGACCCTGGGATCATGACCTGAGCTAAAAGCAGACACTTAACCAACTCAACCACCCATGCACCCCAAGATTTCCATGCTTAAGATGATACCTATATGTTGAAGAGTCCCTGCTACAGCTGGCCATTTCTACAGACTCAGTCAGTGGTGAGCACAAAGAGCCCAAAGACCCGCACCAGTATAGTAAGGAGAATAAACTAATTCTAATTGTTTGTTCATCCAAATGAAACACACTAAGAAAAACTGTTGATTTTATTTCTGGTACTAGACTTTTCACACTCTGCTCCTGCTTCAGTTGTTTACAGAAGTGATATTCTAGACCTATCAGTATCTTGTTTATTAAAGATTCAAGAGCACCTAAAAAAATAACCTCAAAAAATTCCCACCAAAGAAAGGAAAACAGAAGTGCAAATGAGTCAAAAATTGTGCTATAACCCCCACCTATTTAACCTGGAAAGAAATTACCTACATTTCTTGGTTACATTTACATTCATTTATAGTGAGTGAATGAATGAATTTCTGAAGTATTGGCATTTCTTGAGCTTGTGATTAAATAAAGGATAAGGTAGCAGGGAAAGATGTTAAGAAATTTGGGGGAAGTTTGCCCATGGGTTTAAGGGAAAGAGAAGAAAGAATAAGCATACGGGTATGTACTTAATCATTCACCAAGTATTTAGTGAACAATTATGCACGATTCATTGCTTGGGCACTAAATGCACAGTGATTGGCAAAACAGAATCAACATTCCCATGACGTAGCAGTCACTAGGCAATACTGTTGAGTATCTCTTACCCAATTTTCAATAATTACCCCAGTTTCAGCAATTCTAAAATTCAACAGACATTAATGCAATGAAATAGGAATTTAGGAAATAGGAATTTAGAGGTTTTCAGGATGGCTGAATGGCTCAGCAGTTGAGCGTTTGCCTTTAGTTCAGGGAGTGATCCCGGGTCTGGGGCTCGAGTCCCACATCGGCCTCCCTGTGAGGAACCTTCTTCTCCCTCTATGTCTCTGCCTGTGTGTGTCTCTCATGAATAAATAAAATCTTAAAAAAAAAAAAAAAAGGAATTTAGAGGTTTTAAAAAACAATCCAGGACTTCAGCCTAGGGAGAGGAGACAGACAAAGCAGCTATTAAGTATGGGTATGACAAAGAGTGCTAAGGGAACACGGGAGAGACAACTCAGCATTACTCCTGAGAGAAGGAATGGCTTAAGGTAGGAGAGGTAGCATACCTCAGAAAAACTTCAAGCAGGAGACAGGAATGCATCTCTGTCCACGCAGAGGACACACTCTAGGCTCAAACTCTGAGCTCAGAAGTCAAAGTCCTCATGCTGGCCTGCTGGGTCTGCAGGCACCTCCACCAGCCTGACCTCAGCTCTCACTGTCCTTTTCTCTGAACATCTCAAGAACCCTCCCTCTTCAAGGCCTCAGCACCTACACAGATCTAAAACTCTCACTCCCTTCAAGTCTGCTCAGATGTCACCATTAACAGAGGCATTCTCCTACAGCCGCAGTCTATTAAGGGCATGGGCACCCATACCTCAGCAACCTACTAGAACCTAACTCCTTACCCAGCCTTATGTTGCTCCTAGGCACTTAGTACCAACTGACAATAGCAGACACTTGTCTGTCCCCCTCTAGAGTTTAAGCTTGATAAACCTCTATCACCTAGCACTCTGAAGAGCACACACTCAAATCTCTTTTTTTTTTTTTTTTAATAAATGACTCTCTGTCAGAGATAAGACCAGAGAAGCCACAGCCAGGTCACAAAAAGCTTTGGACAGACTAGTAGCCCATGCTTTAAATGGCTCTTTGTTAACTTAGGGTATTTTAAAAATTTTTAAAGAGAAAAAAAATGCATATTGAAATCATCACAATTGTGTATTTTTCAAAATTAGAAAAAAGCATTTGTTTTAGAAAGGGTGTGAGGGGAATTGATGTGCAGAGGTGAGACCAGAGCTAAGGAGATCATGTATAGAGGAGCACTGCAATACTTCAGCAGAGAAATACAGGCCCAAATTACAGGCCCAAATTAAGGCCTATTAGGAGGAGAAGTACTTAGAACATAAAAGCAAATGGACCGAGGACTTCCTCAGTGGAAACTGAGGAAGACAGAGAAGTGGAAGATGACAGTCAGGTGCCCACCTAGTGACATGGTAGATGACAATGGCATTTTCTCAAATTGAGAAGAGAGGAGGAAGGAGGACACTTTGCAGGAAGGAAACATTAGGAGTTGAGGTTTGAATAGGTTGAGGTTGACAATGTCTATGGAACATCTCAGTTGGGTATGTCTAAACTAGCAGTTGGATATATGAATCCAGAGCCAAGTATATAAGGTTTGGACAGTAAAGTAACAAGTGATAGTTAGTACGCATGCTAAAATATCACAAATGTACTGCTTTTAAGTTATATTTAAATGATTAGCCTTCAAATGTGTTGTCACTCCAAATGGAAAAACTAAAACCCATTTTAGCTCTCTGAAGAAAATCAGCACTCTAAACGTGATTAACGTTTACACATTATATATGAAAAATAAAACTTGACAAACTGATAGTAGCAAAAAAAATACACTTAATTAGAAATATACGTTATAATATTACAAGAAAATTGGCTTTCTAATTTTCTAATTTTTCTAATTACCAGAAAAATAATGCTTCAATCTTTTTTTTTAACATTTTTTTAATTTTCTTTTATTTATTTATGATAGTCACACAGAGAGAGAGAGAGAGGCAGAGACATAGGCAGAGGGAGAAGCAGGCTCCATGCACCGGGAGCCCGACGTGGGATTCGATCCCGGGTCTCCAGGATCGCGCCCTGGGCCAAAGGCAGGAGCTAAACCGCTGCGCCACCCAGGGATCCCAATGCTTCAATCTTTTATGTATTAACACTTCTTACAAGTTCCTGGATGAGTTCAAAGTCTACATGACTAAATTATTTCAGTCTCTCACTCTCTCTCTCTCTTTTTTTTTTTTTGTTTAAGCAAAAGTTGAAGAAATGCTTCATAATTTGAGTTTTTTTTTTTAATTCTAAATTTTTATGAAAGAAACAAAGCTTTACCTAGGTTTTTCTTAGCCACGTTTTAAAAATGTTAACAGCTAAGTTTCAGAATTCCCTAGTGATTCCTCTCAAAAAAGCAATTCTAATAACATGAAAGGCAATTTCATAATAATCAAGAAACATTTTGAGTGCTGTACCTTTCACAGTGAGATGATGACTGATGAACAAGTCAAAAAGAATCATTCAGCAATCTCAGTCATAAGCTTCTGTTAGTTCAAATACTACCACAAATGAGTTAAAAAGTCAAAAACATTAAAGGAGACTGCTACACACAAATTAATGGCCAGAAGTTTAATAACTGACAATAATAAGTACTGACAAGGATGCAGTGCAACTGAAATTCTCCTAACACTCTGGCAGGAATACAAAATAGTACAGTCAATTTGGAAAAGTCTGGCAATTCACAGAAAGTTATTGCTATCGACAAATATACACTTCTCTGAGGACCCTATAATCCCACTCCTAGGTACAACTCAAGAAAACAAAAACATTTGTCCCTCACACTGTTTACAAAAGCTTTATTCATAACTGACTCAAACGAGGCATGACTCAAGATACCTTAACACAGGCCATGATAATAGTATTTATGCTGCAATAATTAGCAAATAGTATAAATCAGGTTTTTTTTTTCCCTTTGGAGAGCAGGTTGTTACAACATTTATCAGAATACCATTAAACAAACTATTGATACATGCAACAACTTAGTATCAAAATCATTATGCTCAGTGAAAGAAGACACACAAGACTTACACATTGTAGGATTTCATTTACATGATATTCTAGAAAAGAAAACTATAGAGATATGAATAAGATTAATAGTTGCCAGGTGCTGGGGGCAGAGGGAGAGAACCTTTTGGTCTGATGGAAATGTTTCCTATCTTGATTGTGATTATCCAATTGTATATATTTGTCAAAACTTTTACTGCTGCGTGCAAATTATACTTCATTAAACCCGATGACAAAAAAAATTAGAGTAGGAGTCATTTATCTCTTAATTCTTTTATGGATGATAAATGCATCATACATACGAAAGGGAAACTGGAATTTAGCAGAAATGTTAGGAGGCAGATTTTAACTTACATAAACAGAAAAAGATGTAAAATGTCGAAAAAAGAAGTGAACTTGTAATCACATAGGTATGAAAATCAGAGGCTGGATGATCCTTCCAAGAATGCTATAGAAATGGCCCTACTGTGGGTATGATTTCAGATCAGTATCATTAAGAGAGGTTAGCATCACTAAAGGTCCTCTTTTTTGCTGAGATAATCTGCATTATCTTCCTACACTGAATCAGTGGCTCTAAAATTCCAGGATATATGTTATAATTATCTCAGATCCACTTTTCAATTTTAACGAAACATCAATTACTCACTGTAACATCAAGTAAATGTTATCATTGACTTAAAGCTTAGTGTAGCCTTGTTGCTAAAAGTGCTAGCTCTGACTTTAGACGGCCTGGGTTCAAATGTTGACCCACCAGTGGCTGTGTGACTTTGAACAAGCATCTCTAAATATCTGTCTCCTCATCCGTAAAACGGGATTAATATTTTCCTGAGGGTTCAGTACGACCGTGAAAAATGATTTGTATGTACTAAACTCTCAATAACAAAAATTTCTTGGCCATAACTGCAAGGAAAAGGATATAAACTATCAAGTCTCCAAGAATTTTACCTTCCAAATTCAGGAGATTAATTATATATCCACTATTTCATAATCTTTTGTGGAGCCGTATCTTTTGGGAATGTGATGACTCCATGAACTCTTTATCTAGAAAAGAATCCAAATATATGCTACATGCTGCATAGGCTTTCTAAGGATTCAAGGACCCTCTCTGAAGCACATGCATTAAATTAAGAATGGCTGATATAAACTCTTAAAATTGCAAAGTTTAAGAATCTTCCGAGTAGATAATCCAAGTAATATTGAAATATCATACGGTCATTTATTTTCTTTTCCTGTTTAATAGATTTTGCAAGAGCAGGACGTCATGCTCTCTAATTCATATCTCCTTTTTGCAGAAATTTTAAATCAGAGATGTCAACATTTTTTACATGTATTGATTTCAACTCAGAAAAAGAAGCTAGTAGTCTAAATCTATATTTCTAGCAGCCTGAGAATGAATGGTTCAAAGTATAACACGTAGTACTGTGCTCAAATATTCTAGGAAGAGTTCTCAAGTCCGTCTAATGCAGTATGTATTTCTAAATATAAAAAAACATACCAAGCTATTTCCTGTGCTTAGAGTCCCACCATAAAGTTCGATTTTTTTTTTAAGCAGGATTAATTTTTTGCTAGACCTGTGCACTAACACACACGTTTGTTCGGTTTTTTTAGCCAACATATTTTTGGTTCTGTTTTACGTTGTTTTATTAGCCGGATGGTGGAAACTAATTGTTCTAAACCTGCTCTCAAACGATTCCAACCTGGAAATACAGTGCTATCTCAAAGCAAAAGGTTTTGTAGTTCTTTTTTAATCGTTTGGTTTTCAGACTACAAATAAGCATTTGGCACTAACCAACTCACACCCATTACTGGGGAAAAAAAAAAAATGTTTTCCCTATGCATTAGCACCATTTTCCCACAGGAAACAACCATTTTCAAGGCACTGGAAGTAGAGGCAAGGATTCACACATACAGTAAACATCCTTCGGTCAGCTTTTATCAGATTATCTCAGCAAAAAAGAGGACCTAATGCTGCAGATGTCAGAATTCAATGGCATGAATCAACGAAATGCTGCACCTGGGGCTCAAACGCGGGCCAGGTGGGCCGAACGGCTTCTGGTAGGGAAAGGTCACGCCCGCCCTCGGAACCCCACCGCGACTGAGAACGTCTGCGATGCCGCCGCATCCCGCGTACGAGGAAGTAAAAGGGCGAACACACACCCCGGGAGCCGCCCGGTTCCCAGCACGGGGCGTTGGGGGCGAGCAGGGCTCGGGAATCAGCAGCAGGAGAGGCCCGCGGCCCGGGAGACGGCGCCCGAGGGATGCAGGCCTCGCTCGGCGGCGCACGGGCGCAGGGGCCTCCGGGAGCGCGGACCCCGCGGGGCCCGGGAAAGGGGCCCGGGAAAGGGGCCCGGGAAAGGGGGCCCGAGCGGACCCACGCGGCGCCGCCGGGTCACACCTCCCCTGCTTGCTCGCGAGGGGCCACGTCGGGCGCGGTCCGCCCCCGCCCCCGCCCGCCCCGCGCCCCGGCGCCGCTCCCTCGCGGCCGGCCGCGCGTGACCCCGGCCCCGACCCCGACCCCGACCCCACCGCGACGGCGCCCTCTCCAGGCCGCGGCGGAGGGCACAGGGCAGGCGGCCAGCCCCGGCGGCGGCGGCGGCGGCGGCGGCGGCGGCTCGGAGCAGCGCGGTCCCGGGGGAGGGCGGCAGCTGGGCCGCGGCCTGTCCGCGGGGGCAGCGGGCACGGGGCCGCGAGTGGGCAGCGCCTCCGCCCCGCACAGACAAAGCGGCGCGGCGCGGGGGCGGGGGCGCGGGGCGGGGGCGCGGGGCGGGGGGCGGGGTAGAGGTAGGGGTAGGGGGCGCCGGCGGGGGGCACTCACCGGGGCGCGGGCGGGCGGGCGGGCGGGCCTGGCCCGGGAGCGGGGACCGCGGCGGGCCCGAGCGCGCGCCGGCGCCGGGCAGGGGTCGGCGGGCGCGGCGTCCGCGGCGGGGCCCGGGACGGCGGGCGGGACGGCGGGCGGGACGGCGGGCGGGACGGCGGCTCGCCTCTGCGGCCGCGGGCTGCGGGAACCGGCCCGCCGGAGCGGGCAGCGGCGCTAGGCGGCCGGGGCAGCGACGCCGCCGCCTGTCCCTCCTGCGGCCCCGCTCCCTGCTCCCGCGCGGCCTCCTCGTCGCTGGGTCCCCGCCGCCGCCGCCGCCTCAGCCTCGGCGCTCCCCGAGCCTCTCCTCTCCATCAAGGCCGGGCCGCCCCGCGGGGACCATCCCGGAAAGTGGGGGGCTGCTGCCGTTCCCCGCAGCTGTCGGTGGCCATCTTTAATCCTCCTCCTCCTCCTCCTCCTCCTGCTGCCGCCGCCGCCGCCGCCGCTTCCCCACCTCCCGCCGGCTGCCTGCCTGCCTGCCTGCCTGACTGACGGACTCTGGATCCTCCTCCTGCTCCTCCTCCTGAGCCGCCCGCAGAAATTGCAGCCGCTCTTCCTCTCACCCGTCCCGCCTTTCCTTCCTCTTTCCCGGCCTCCCCCCGCTTCCCGCCCCCCCCCCGCCCTCCCGGGCCGCCTTCGCCCCCTTTGGCAGGCACCGGCGCCGGGTCCGGTTTCCACTCGCGCCCCTCCCCCTCCCGTCCGGACGCGCGCACGCCGGGCCTCGGTCCCCGGGACCAGGGCCCCGCCGCCCCCGCCGCCCCCGCCGCCCCCGCCTTCCTCCCCTCCTCACCCTCCCCAGCGCCCGCGTCTCGAAGGGCTCGCTGGGGGCTGCTCTCCTTCCCCTACACCCATTGCTGGATGCTGGATGCTGGATGCTGGATGCTGGATGCTGGCAGCGGCGGAAGAAGGGAGGCTGCGCTCACCTCCGCGCAGCCGGAGTACAAAGGGCCTGCCCACGCCGTGGTCCTGCGCAGCTCCGAAACTCCGGGATGCGTCGGCTTTGGCTCCAGCCGGGGCTGGGCCGAGGAGTCGAGGAGCCCAGGCTCGATGTTGCCTTCCCTCAGTGACCTTGAGCCCGTGCACTTAGAACTTTAGGGTCTGGGGTCCCCCCCCCCCCCGTAAAGGCTGTTACTTACACCTTTGCAGTCCTGACAAACATCGTGTCTAGACCAGATTCACAGGCTTTGGTAGACCCAGAACTAGTGAGCGGTCATCAGTTTGTCCCTCTGTGGTCTGCTCCTGATCGACCCTGTAGACGGTTTGGGGCAAGCCTCAGGACTGGCAGCGGAGGCCACCTGAGTCAGCAGTTAGGAGCGGGGACTCTGAAACAGGCTTCGAGTGGGAAGTGGCAATATTGTTCTAATGACAAATTTGATTTTCCTAAAACTGCAATCTACAGAAGCTTGTGAATTTCCTCCACCGAAGATGAAGCAAGGGGGAACTTGATGTTTGCTTCTTCTTAACCACTTTGCCTTTGGCAAACGGAATCCATTCGTAAGGATCCAACACAAGGTTCAGCACCTGCCACCAAACGCGGGGTATTATATACGTGAGCACTTGGATTTGGGGGCCTATAATTTCTGTTTCTTAGGGATGGTGGCTATCAAAAAAAAAAAAAAAAGCACCTTACCCTTTCAGAATAAGAGAACTAGATGCATTCAAAGGTTAATTCCTAAAAAAAGAATACCAAAAAAAAAAAGGGGGGGGGGATCCCTGGGTGGCGCAGCGGTTTGGCGCCTGCCTTTGGCCCAGGGCGCGATCCTGGAGACCCGGGATCGAATCCCACGTCGGGCTCCCGGTGCATTGAGCCTGCTTCTCCCTCTGACTGTGTCTCTGCCTCTCTCTCTCTCTCTGTGAATATCATAAATAAATAAAAATTTAAAAAAAAAAGAATACAAAGGTTAATTCCTTCAACAGAACAAATAACGGGGAGAAATATTTTCAAATGTAGTTTTCGATGCTACATCAAAATGAGTCATTTTTTGAAGCTTAAATCTAAAACATGGTTACTATAAAAATGTGTTTCAAAGTCCTATGAAAAGAACATGTTCAATAAAAAATTTTAGTATGCTTTGATGGGGTCAGTGAGGTGGGGTTCTAGTTCTTTGATCATCACAAAGTAACCTGTACCCAGTTAGGTTCCAGATTTCGGTTGCCATCTTTCAAACCAGTAATTCTGTTTGAAATCGACAACTGCATCAGCATCTAAAACTCTTTCAAACCCCAATAAAGTCAAGTCTTTCAGACAGCTTTGTGTCTCAAATTCCAAATACATTTTGGAATGAATTATTAAAAACAAAGCATTTTAAAAAAAGAGAGAAAAAAAAAGACCTGTGTGTTGTGTGTTTGTACTTTTTAGCCCTTTAATGTTTATTCTTCATTTAGATTGTGTGTTTCTCCAGTCTATTACTAAGCAAAATTACAGCAAAATTCTTAACAAGTATTTCCTTATAAAATTGCTTATTTCCAGAAATAAAGATTGGATAACATGAATACAGAGTAAAAAATCAACTGACTTGTTTTAAACACAGACCAGCATGCATTTTAAAAAGGAGGGTTTTCGGTTAAAGGAGAGGTTTCAGGAGTCTTACTGTCATTTACACTAAGGAAAAAAGCGTTCACATTTTTTAATTCATTAATACCTTAATTATATTTTTCTGTTGAAAGAAATATATTGCAATAGAGTTCATGGATAGCTCAGTATGCAGATACGGCTGTTTCTTGTTAATGTCTTACAAAGTGAAAATCTCACAAAGGTTCTTCACTGATACAAAAAAAGTAGCACGCCTTTTTCTCTTCCTGAAGCTGTATAGACACAAGCACTGTAATAATGGATAGTATCCCAAGGCGATCAGACCCTTCATTACTATTTTGCAGGTCTGTTTCAGATCTGTCATCCTTATAGCCCTTAGTCTTTGTTACTGGCTAGGTGTAGTTTCTCTGTCATCTTAGGGTTTGTGTATGGAAAAAAAAAAAGGTCAGATCAGGTTCTCCTGTAACATGATTATTGTTTCATATGTATTCACTCTCAGATAAACTCGAGGCCCTCCGTAAAACAAAGAATTGTGTTAAAGTGGGATAAACCCTTTGTGCAGAGGCCAGATGGAAAGGGATGGAGGCATGTGCAGCAAACTCCTCTGGGAATAGAGGAACAAACACTAAGGGCTATTTCTAAGCAGAGCCTGGTCCACAACTTACAATTCATGAATAAGGTGATTGTGGAGAATAACAAGAGGATATCTGTGACAATAAACAAACAAAACCCATATTTGTTTTTAACATGATTGAGAATTCTATGAACACAAATAAGGAAAGCATAATTTGAAATGAAGGAAGCTAGAGATAAAAGGTTCGTGAAAACTATCAAAAAGCAAGAGGAAGAAAATAAAATATAATAGAGCAATTTTGGAAGATTGTCAGGATAAATAATATGTATTGACAACTTGCTGTTTAAACCATTGTTTCTGTTAACGTTTGCTTTTAAAACTAAAAGAGTAAGTTAAACCTGGGTAGGTAATCTAATAATCTCAGAAAGAAACATATGTAAATTATAGAATTTTAGGATATTTATTACCAGAATACAGAGTGCTAAATTATGTTGGAACACAAAAATTAAAAGGAATTGAAGCTTCAATAGACATTTTTAAACTACATAACTACCATATTTAAAATACACACCCAGTTTTCCAGGCTGTTAAGTACAGCAGTAGTAGTATCATATTATTTTATCTTGTTTGAAAGAGCCGGATGGAAAATAAATGGACAAGCAAATGAAAGTCTCTGGGGGTCATGGAAATTGAATGACTATAAAAACCATATTCCAGACAACAGTATAGTCTTGTAGTAAATGTTCAGTGTGATTCTCATAATCTCTATTCTTTTAGAAAAGACAATATTTCTGTTCCATGTCTTCCTCTTTAAAGGGACTGTCTAAAATATCAAGTGAATAATGACAAGCCATATTTATCTACACTGATTGAAATTTAGTATCATTCTTCACTCCTCAATTTAGAGAACTCCTTATAATTAACTGATGAGCTGTCCTCGAGACAGTGCCATTTAGAGTCATTACTGCACTCTAATTGGGGAGAAATGCTTTTAGAAAGTTCCAATTAGAGACTTTTTCTGTTCTTATAAATACATTCGAGGGAGGTACTGAAGCATTTGTTTTGTGGGGATTTTTTTGAATGTGTCTTTTTTTTTTTTTTTTTTTTGGTGGAGAGGAAGTCATTGCTTAGTGCATTGTTTTTATGTTTTTACTTAAATAATAGAAGATAAAGCTTTGTATTTTGAAGATAACATGACCATATGAAGAAAGCGAACAGCAACAATTTTTGCTTTTGCTCATCATTATGATCGTAATTATAATAGGAGTTTTCTGAACACTTTGTTATCAGTGAACTGTTTCCACTTAAAGGTTGAAGACCCACTGGATCCTCAATCCCTTATAGAGAGGACACATTTTTAAAACCAGTATCTTGGCAATGTTTTTACAAGTTAAAAATAGTGATACCGGGAAGCCTGGGTGGCTCAGCAGTTGAGCGCCTGGCTACGGCTCAAGTCATGATCCTGAAGTCCCGGGATCAAGTCCCACATCAGGCTCCCTGGATGGAGCCTGCTTCTCCCTCTGCCTATGTCTCTGCCTCCCTCTCTGTGTCTCTGATGAATAAATAAATAAAAATATTCTTAAAAAAATAGTGAGACCCAGACTGGATTTACTTTATTCATTAAAAAATGTTGGCAAAGAATTCAAACGGCTTGTTATAAGTCATTTGGGCATATTTTATGGGACTCTGAAGAGAACCCAGATCTCCTGACTCACTCTTCAGTGCAAAAACTCCAGAGTTGAAAGGATTAATCTTATAAAATGGTAACTGAAGCCCAATGAAACTTTTAACTGTGCCACATTAGTTTAAATATAATTTAAACCTTGTTTCCAGAAGTACTGTTCAGTATTGACCTTTTTCAAAAATAAAGCTAAGGAATAAGGTAAAAGAAACTGTTTTCTTTGTTGTTGTTGACAAAAATGAGAATAATTTAAAAAAAAAAAAAACCTGTAAAAAGCAAATTGAAAAAGAATTCAAGAAAATTCTAATTGACTAAAAAATGTGTGAAATTATTTTTTTAATCTAGAGAAGCCCCTATTCTATAATATTTATTTTGGGGGCAAAAAGTATAAAATTAACTCTCAAAAATACTGTGTTTTTTAGTAGAGTAAGTCTAAATCGGAGCCGAAGAAACTTCTATTAGCTAAATAAAGTAAAACACTGCCATCTGCTGACCAGATGAAAAAAGTAGTTGCTCTCTGTATGAAGAGAAAGAAATTCAAGAAAACGGTACCAATTTATTCCATATATCTTTTAATCATACTAAAAAAAAACAATGGTGGGTAAAATTAATCAATATCCTACAGAGAAACATATCATTCTATATTCTATACTAGCATGTGGTATTTGTTGATAGCACTATTTGAAATCAGGCCAACAATTAAATCTTACCATATTAGTAATGCAGCCATATTTAACAAATCCACATTTTCTTTTATGGGTGAAATTTTTCTTTTATGGGTAAAATTTAAATGAGTAAGTAAAGCTATTAACTTGGAATTTTGAATTGGGCAAATTGTAAAGATTTTTGTTCAAAAATATGTAAATTCACTAAAAATTATTTGGAAAATAGAAAACTTTAAAGTTTGGTTCTTCCACCTAATTATTTCACTTTGCAAATATTTGAGTGGCTGCTATGTCAGAAGCTTCACTGCCTGCTGGAGATATAAATCAGACTTTAGTGTCTGCCCTCATATAGTTCACAGTCTAGTGAAGGAAACAGATATAAACCAGAAATTATAACATATTAAGAATTATAATAGAAGCATATGTGGGATGGTATGTGAGTACTTCATTCTGCTCTATTAGGACACGCAGATCATTATCAACAGTTCATATAAACTGAAGTCTATAAGCATTTGTTCCCATATTTAATTGCTATAAAAATATTCCTTGGATTTGTACAAAAACTGTAGTTGAAAATTTTCTTCCTGAGTGGTGTTTTCTATTGCTTTATTCAGAAACCTCAAAAGGCAATATTCATAACATTTCCATTTCTCTCATTCCCTGCATCATCTATCCCTAAATATCTCTCAAACATCAATGCTTCCATTTTTCCCTGGCACTACTCTATGCTCACTTTCACAACGGCAATACCTCTTGTCTGGTCTACCCACATTCCCTTGGGCCTCTCCCAGTCCATTGTTGCCACTTACAAATATTCAGTGGCTCTTAGGACCTGTCATGGTTAGTTCACCACACACCTTTGTAGCATCAGCTCATACCATGATTTCTTGCATTTTCTCTGCTGCGGCCACCCTGACCTTGGCATATGCTCCTTCTGCCACAGGGCCTTTCCGTGGTCTATTCCCTCTCTTTCCATTCTTCACTTATCATAAAGAAGCCTTCACTGAAATATCTAAGTCAGAAAATCCCAGCATTAAAAGCTTTCACATAAGCACTCGATCTTTCTTCACAGCATTCATCAGAGATGCAATTTTGTAGTTTTATGTTAGTAATCACATGTTATCAAGTAACTTGTGTCTATAAATCCAAGGAGGACAATGACTGTCTGTTTGGGCTTTCTATTGCTCCAATTTTGGCAACACAGTTTTGCATTACAAAAATATTCCAATTCATATGGAAAAGTATTAAATCAAGCAATTAAGAGCTATCATTGCTTAATGACATAATACTAATAAAAGGAATGAATAGAATAAGCTGGATTATTGATGATTCCAAACACATAATATTTCCTCTCACTGGAACACCAGTGTATTATTTTTTCCCCTGCTTATTTCCTCTATGTCACAATGAGACTAGAAAACATATTTGTTTTCTTTAAAATTGCCTACTGGGTCTAGTTATCTCAATCAGAATGCTTGCTAACTTGGGGGCGCACTATCTACAAGACAGTATTATACTGGGGGAGAAACTACTAACAAAATTAAATATGGGCCTAATATCTTTTTAGATCGTCCCCATCACTGAAATGTTCTGTGCTTCCTCTTTTGTTGTTCCTTATCTCCTGACATTTCTGCCATGATTATGTGCCTTTAAAAATCAAGTTCCTTTTTTACTCTACTTTTGAAATTTCCAGCCAATGGGATAGGAGTAGAGGGACATAATAACAAACCAACCAACCAAAAACACAACCTACAGCTTCTTTCTTTTACTTTTACATTGTCTCAATACCTTTGGGTTGTTGGTTTTTTTGTTTGTTTGTTTGTTTTCTGTTTTTGTTTTGTTTTTTTTGGTTTGTTTTTTTTTTTTAAGTAGACTCCACCATAGGGGCTTGAGCTCACAACCCTGAGATCAAGACCCTGAGCTGAGTAAGATCGAGAGTCTAATGCTTAACCAACTGAGCCACCCAGGTACCCTGCAATACCTTGGGAGTCTAAATAGAACCAGTCACTAACAAATGCATTTCTATTTTCTTGCATCGTCAAGAAGTTAAATCATTCTGAATTCAAATCAAGGTTATGTAAAATCAATTTACGTTATATATACAACATCGAAGATTTATTTTTCTTTAAATAAATCCAGATTTCATTTAATGACAGATGGTTGATTTTATGTGTCAAACTTGAGTGGACCATCCAGTACTCAGATATTTGGTTAAACATTCTTCTGGGTTTATCTGTGAGGGTATTTCCAGATGTGATTAGCATTTGAATAGGTATGCTGAGCAAAGCAGATTGCTTTCCCCAGTGCGAGTAAACCTCATCCAATCTGTTGAAGGCCTAAATACAACAAAAAGGCAGAGTAAGGGAGAATTTATTTGCTGCATAACCATTTCAAGCTGGGACATTGGTCTTCTCCTGGCTTTGGACTTCAGCTTGGACTGCAACTTATACTATTGACTCTCCTGGGCCTCCAATTTGCTCACTGCAGATCTTGGGACTTCTCAGTCACCGATAGGGGTGAATTAATTTCTTACAATGAATCTCTTCATTATATCTATAGATTATATTTATCTATATCCTATTGGTGCTGTTTCTCTAGAGAAGCCAGACAAATACACATATCATGATATTAAAGACTGACTAGAGGTACATAAATTTTATAGTATTTAAACATAGTTATGTAAATTGATTTTAGTCTTAAATTCCAGGCAGTTTTATCTTGTATATTCATCTATTTATAAAATACGAGTGAAGACACACACACACACACACACACACACACACAGAATCTTTGGTCTTTTAAACACTTTCAAATTCTTTTGGTCAAATGGAGGAAACATCCCAATCTCTTTTTCTTCCTTCTACATTTTTCAAAGGAAAAAACTATTTATACTAAGTTTCTCCACTTAAATCCCTAATAGTCGTTCAATTGCCTGCTACTTTACCGCTCTGTTGAAACTGGTCCTATTTTACCATTCTGTTGAAATTGTTCATACCAAAGTCACCAATAATCTCCTAATGCAGCATTAAATAATTTCCACTTTATACTAGAGGTTGTCTATCCTTATTTTGGAAATGCTAATACTTTCTTTCCTTGGTACGCTCTACTTTCTTAGTTTATTTTTAAAAAGGACTTTGGTTGCCTCCATTTTGATCTTAAACTTTCTAGTCCTTTCCAGCTTGTTTCTTGGCTCAGGTGGAAGGCCCTGAAGGCAAACCATCCCCTGATGGGAACTGAAACTACCCTCTCCAGCAATAAGGACTGACCTGAGTCAGCAAGATTCCAGGTGACAGACTCCAAAACAGTGATCAACCTGACCTTTACTTCCCACCTGCACATACCCACCAACCTTTGTCCCACATTTTCCTTATATAGCCTACAAGGATTTTCAGCACTTTGGAGACAGTCTTTGAGATGCTAGTCTGCTATCTTCCTGGTGTTGGCTTCACTGAACTAAGTTCCTTTCTTGGTTCACCACCACTCATTACTCTTTCTTTGGGTTTTGTTATCATGTTTGGCTGAAGCTGGTCAGTTGTGTACCCCCAGAGCCAGGCGTTCTTACACACCTGCGCCCTGGCTACAATATGCCAGGTCTCTTCCTGGTTCCTTTCAAATTCTCTTCCCACTCCTTCTGTTTCCTTTACCAACTCTATTTCTTTTGCCTGATCCTTACAGTTATTGCTCTCCAAGGTGACACCATTATCCCAGTGCTTCTTCCAGTAATTCTTAAGAAATTCAATTCTATGCATTAATCACATAACTTGATATCTCCAATCTAGACCTTTCCCCCTATGTTCAGCCTCATATCCAATGACTGCTAGGTATTTTATACTCAACTCTCTGAAACTAAAATCATTATCTTTTCCCTAAGCTGATTCCTGCTCCTATTTCTCATGTCTCAGTTGTAGAAGTCTTCATTTAACCTTCTTCTTTATCAATGAAAATGCTAGCATAATATGGCAATATCTGACATAAGGAGGGTGTTGTGAATTACATTATTGTTTACGACTACTATTTACAAGTATTGGTTGTTCAACCCTGGGAGACAATTATACTCCCCTGCCTTACTAACAGCAGTTCTGACCCTTTGACTTGCTCTGGCCAATAAAATGCAGGTGTAATGACTTGTCACTTCCCACAGATACTTAAGCACCAGAAGATAGTTTGCCATCCTCTTTTTGCCCTATGTTGGGACAACCAACAATATTCTAGATGCTCCATCAGCTTAGGTGTGGCATAAAGATGAAGCCAATCTGCCAAGAAATAGTAGGGTGACTGAGAATAAAGCTTTAAAATTCTGGTCACTGAAATTTGGGGTTCATTTATTAACATAACACATTCTAGCCTAAATTGAGTGAGCTGGAACTGGAGAAGTTTTAACCAAAGAATTTTATGCCCATATGTATAATTAGTAGTGTGTAAAGGCAACAGAAAGATGTTCTCAGATATGCAAATACTATCACAGGATCTTTAAAGGACTTTTTAAAATAAAAACCTTAGGGTACCTGGGTGGCTCAGTGGTTGAACATCTGCCTTCTGCTCAGGTCGTGATCCTGGGGTCCTGGGATGAAGTCCCACATTGGGCTCCCTGCAGGGAGTGTGCTTCTCCCTCTGCCTATGTCTCTGCCTCTCTCTGTGTGTCTCTCATGAGTAAATAAATAAAATCTTTAAGTAAATAAATAAATAAATACATAAATAAATAAATCCCTTAAATATTTCTCCAAAGAATGAAATATGAAGCAAAATTAAGAGCTAACAGAAAATGAGAACTTGAAATGACTAACCGCAAGCACTGAAACTTGGTAAAAGGGCAAATATCTGAAAAAATGGATGAAGATCTGCTTACAAACTGAACTAAATATCACTAATAATTCCTAAGAGGAAAGAGATAGGAAATATTAATACAGTAACTCCTTGGATCTAGATTCTATATTAGCAAAGTTGGGAAAGGAAAAAGTTTACAAAATTCATTGTATCAAATAAAGAGAATTAAAACTACATCATTTTACTCTCAATAATGAATATTATAGAAATAGAAGTTAAAGGAGCACCTGGGTGGCTCAGGGGTTGAGTGTCTGTCTTTAGCATAGGTCGTGATCCTGGGGTCCTGGGATCGAGTCCCACATTGGGCTCCCTGCATGGAGCCTGCTTCTCCCTCTGCCTCTGTCTCTGCCCTTCTCTCTGTGTTTCTCCTGAGTAAATTCATAAAATATTAACAACAACAACAACAACAAAAGTAGAGGCTTTTATTTTTTTATTTTTTTTTAAGATTGTATTTACTTATTTGAGAGAGAGTGAAAGGGAGCAAGAGTGGGTAAGAGTGGCAGAGGGAGAAGCAGACACCCCACTGAGCAGAGACCTGATGTGGGGCTCAATCTCAGAGCCCTGGGATCATGACCAGAGCCAGAGGCAGATGTTTAACTGACTGAGCCACCCAGGAGCCCCCAGTATAGACTTTTAAAGACAACAGATATTTTTTTTATTCCCTTCCTTGAAATCTACTAATAATAAAAAAATTGAAAAACAATTAGAAGGGGGAAAAAAACCTCATCTTCAATGAAATAAGGAAATGATACAACCCTTAGTTACAAAACAGAAAGCAGGGCTGCCAGGCAATGAAGTGAAACGAGGAAAGAGACTGAGCGCTGAGAACCAAACCATGCCCTCCTTCACCTTGAGCAGGACGCAGAATTCTCTCAAAGGAAGAGGCACAATCCTGAAAGACTATGATCTGAATTGCAAGATCTGGGCCTGGAGGAGCCTCAGCAAAAACAGAATGTCTGAGATGAAGCTGAAGGGTTGGCGGAACTAAAGTAGACACGAGGCTGGCGTGCCATCTTTACAGCCTTCTGCCTATTCTCTGAGCCAAGAGGATTGCTGGAGCTGAAGCAGCGTGAGGAGAAGCAAGGAGCCAGCAATCTCATATCACTCCTCGGTCCTCTATGAAATTTTGCCAGTAACTCATTTACAAGTACTTCGTGTCATGGCAACCCCTAGCTGCAAGGAAGGCACAGAAAACAAATACCTATTAAAGCTTCTATAATAGTTGGTTGAGAAGGAGAAAGATAAGCAAATCTGCAATTTTTGCCACTATATTTTAAAAAAAGAATTAGAATGCGATCTAGCAATTAAAAAAAAAACTAAAAAGAGGAGAAAAAGAAAATAAATGAACTGGAGGAGGAGAGTATACAGTACAAAATAAAATACCTCATAAACAGACTGAGAGCTAAGATATGTTTCTGCATAGTCTTTCAAGGGGGTTGAATAATGTCCCCCTAAAATTCAGATCTACTTAGAACCTCAGACTGTAACCTAATTAAGAAATATGTCTTTGTAAATGTAATTAGTTAGGAAAAGGTCATGCTGGATTAGGGTAGGCCCTCAATCAATAACTGATAGCCTTATAAGGAGAAGAGAGGACATGCAGAGACACACATAGAAAAGAAGTACATGTGAGAGCCAAGGCAGAAATTGGAGTGTGTATCTACAAGCTCAAGAATGCCATGGATATCAGGGAGCTACCGGAAGCTGGGAGAGGCAAAGGATTCATCTCTAGATCTTCAGAGAGAGCATAGCCCTGCTGATATCTTACTTTCACTTCTAGACTCCAGAACCATGAATCAAATATTTCTTTCAAGCTACCCAGTTTATATTACTTTGTTATGGCAGCCTAGGAAATTAATACATTCTCCAAGAAACTATACACAACATGAATGTGGTGGACACATCCTAGGGTATTCCCATGATTCCCACTTCTTGGTGCTTATCCCCTCATATTATTTTTTCTCCTTCAGTATGGGTAGGACCTATAATTTGTTTCTAACCAATAGACTTCAGTAAATGGGATAGGATGTATATAATTATGACATGGAGATTAGAGGCATCAACCCCTGTGTAGTTGAAAATCCACATAAACTTTTGACTCCTTAATGGCTAATAACTTATCGTTGACTAGAAGCCTTACTGATAACACGAATTAATGTATATTTTGTATGTTATATATGTTATACACTATGTTAGTAGAATAAAGAAAGCTAGGGAAAAGAAAATGTTATTAAGGAAATCATTAGAAAGAAAAAGTTCATTTACAGTATTGTATTTACTGTCTGTGCGGTTCAAATCCAGCTTATTCAAGCATCAACTGTATATATGATCACATTACATAAGGGAGACTTACCCTTGCTAACTTTGAAGAAGCAAGTTACTATGTTGTGAGCTTCATGCGATTTGGAGAGGACCACAAAGCAAAATGGTGAGGGTTTCAAGAGCCAGTAAGAAAATGAGGCCTGGGGGCAGCCTTGGTGGCGCAGCAGTTTAGTGCTGCCTGAAGCCTGGAGTGTGATCCTGGGGACCCCAGATGGAGTCCCACATCAGCCTCCCTGCATGGAGCCTGCTTCTCCCTCTGCCTGTGTCTCTGCCTCTCTCTCTCTCAATCTGTGTGTCTCTCATGAATAAATAAATAAAATCTTTAAAAAAAAAAAGAAAGAAAAAAAATGAGGTCTGGGACGCCTGGGTGGCTCAGTGGTTGAGCATCTGCCTTTGGCTCAGGGCACGATCCCAGGATCCAGGATCAAGTTCCACATCAGCCTCCTCCTGGGGATCCTGCTTCTTGCTCTGCCTGTGTCTCTGCCTCTTTTTGTGTCTCTCATGAATAAATAAATAAAACCTTAAAATGAGGCCTTCAGTCTGGCAGCCTAAAAGGAACTAAATTTTGCAAACAACCATGTTCAGTTGGGAATTAGATCCTTCCCCAGTCAAGCCTCAGATGAAACAGCAGCCTGATACCTTGATGGCAGCTTTGTAGGACTTCAAAGCAGAAGATCTGACTAGACTATGCCCAGACACCAACCCACAGAGATTAAGCCCTTAAATTTGTGGTAATATTGTTATATAGCAATAGATAACAGTGCTCTCTGTAGAGAAAGAACTCAAAGAAGAGAGTCAAGAGTTTAAAGTAACAACTTAAGGCAATAGAGAAGGAGAATTTTGAGATGGAAAATCTCAGAAAATAAATGAAAGAGATAAAAGCCATGTTTGAAAAATACGGTAAAGAAAAACCCAGAAACATGCAGTTAACATTTTGGCATTTATCCCTTAAACCTTTTATTCCCTCTGTACATATTTGTTCATCTCAAAAATAAAGGCCAATTTTCAGATATTTAGGAAAAGAAAAGAAAAAAATAGACTGACTATACAATCTAATGAAATCATATGATGCAAAATGAAAATATATATAGCAATGTAATAATAAATAGATTTGATATGAAAAAAGGTAACATAGGCATAAAGAAGAAAATAGATTTGAGGAAGACATAGAAATGGAGGAAGAAAATAGACCAAGTGTAGTTAAATAAATAACAACAACAACAACAAAAATAATTACATGAAACTTTCAGGAAATAAAGACCAGAATTTGAAGATTAAAAGAGTAAACTTTATCCAAGAGAAAAACTGATATAGAATGAATGCACCACAAAGTAGCCTGGTACCCAAAACATCCAAATTGTTAAATTTTAAGAATAAAACCAGAATTCTATGGAAACTATATGCAGAAAAGCAAGTAGCATTCAAGGTGGAAAAAAAAGTTTAGTCTCTCCTTGAATTTCCCCATAGCAATATGTGAATGCCAGAACACAAAGGAATAATGTCTAGTCTATAAATTTCTGAGGGAGAGGAAATGTGTCTGTAAAATGTTTCCCTAGCCTAGTTATTATTCAACTATAAAGAGAAGGACATATATTCTCAAGGGTACAGAAACTCAGGGAATACATTGCCCACAGGCCTTTGAAAAACAGTATATCAATGAAATTTAGTCAACTAAGAGGTATAGAGAATCATAGAACTCACGAAAAAATTAGCTGAGGTAAAAAGACTGATGGTGAACACTGAATCTCTTTAGGTATAAATTAGCCAGCACTGAAAAGTGTCAAGAATTTTGACTGCAAAATAAAATGTAAATATTATTCATGTTGACATTATATAATTAATAATATGAGTCATACAAATCTGGGAGAGTGCTGTGGAGGAAACTAGGTACATGAACCTTCCCTTCTTCCAAACAAGAAGGCCATGGATACTGTGCAAAGTCATAATATGTGGCTTATAAAGTCATGAGTCCAACCTCCTCACAGTTTTCTTAATTCAGGAGAAAATTTTTTTAAATTTATTATTTGTAGTAAAGAAACATTGATGTCAAGGTCACCAATTCCTCTAGCTTCACTTCAATTTCTACTTTTGTTCAATTACATTTTAATTGAATAATTTATCAAAAGCAATCCTTTAATCCCCATCTGGATTCTATTTGCATAACTGAATATAAGTGAAATTTTGCTAAACCAAAGTTTAGTAATGGCTATTTTTGGGCAACAGACTTGGAATAATTTGTTCATATCTCCTTCATATTTTTGTGAATTGTTTATTTAGATTTTTAAAATGATAAATGTGTATGGGACACCTGGTGGCTCAGTTGGTTAAATGACTGAGTATTGATTTGGGTTCACATCATGATCTCAGGGTCCTGAGATTGAGTCCCACATCAGGCTTTGCAGCATGGAGCCTGCTTGAGATTCTCTCTCCCTCTCCCTCTATCCATCACCCTCCCTAAAAAATAAAAATAAAAAAAAAATAAAGGAAAAAAGTGATGTGTGTACATTTTTATAAAAGTAAGTTTTCTTATAAATAAATCTTGTTCATTACTAATAAATTAAAAGCATAATGTATATACCTAATAAAAAAAAGAGAAGATAAAACAAATTATTGATGAAATAAATATCTACATCTAAAATTCAGCGAGGGGCACCTGGGTGGCTCAGTGGTTGAGAGTCTTTGACTCAGGTCATGATCCCAGGGTCCTGGGATCGAGTCCCACGACAGGTTCCTCGTAGGGAGACTGCTTCTCCCTCTGTCTGTGTTTCTGCCTCTCTCTGTGTGTCTCTCATGAATAAATAAATAAAATCATTCAAAAAAAGTATATTAAATTAAAATTTTAAATTAAATTCAACTATATGCTGTTTATAAATATTTATGGGACAAAATAACTTAATAAGCCTATAGTTTACTGTGCAAGAAAATATTAGGAAAATACAAGCAAAAAGAAAGTATAATGCCTATAAGAAATAAATGCATTTCAGAAAAAAAAAAAGCCATCTACATTAAACAAATTTTACAAGAAATAAAGGAAGGGGACCTGGATGTAAGTTGGTTAAGCATTTGACTCTTGATTTCCTTTCAGGTCATGATCTCAGGGTTGTGAGATGGAACTCCTAGGCAGGCTCTGTGCTAGACATGGAACCTGCTTAAAATTCTCTTTCCCTCTCCCTTGGCCTCTCCCCTCACCTTCCTCTCTTAAATAAATAAATAAATAAATAAATAAATAAATAAATAAATAAATAAATAAATATTCACAGATGCAACTTAAATGAAATATCATGTGTATTAAAATGTATTATGCAAAAGCTATTTGAATAAAAGAAGAAATTAGCAGAAATACAAATAAGAAAATTTAATTTAGAGTAGGCAAAAAAAATAAAACAATTTAAAATACATGAAATATAAATAAAATCAGTTTGTACCCTATAAACAAAGGCACATGATTTCTCAGTGCCTAAGAACATCTACAAAGTTTGATTATACATTGAGTGAAAAAAATATACAATGATTTTTGAAAGACAGAAGGCCATATTCACTGACCATATGCAATAAAATTAGATAAACAAAAAGTAACAACAACAAAATAGAGGGACTCTACACTCCCTTGGAAATAACATAGTAAAATGTTAACCAAATGTTAGTAAAATGTTAACCAAAGAATCATTGGTTAAAAAAAGAAATGAAACCTGTGATTGTATACCAGTTAGATATTAACAACAATAACAATGATATTACATATAAAAATATGTAATAAAAGTACATATTTTGACCCAAAACCGTTTACAGAGAAAAGTACATAGTTTTCAGTGTATTTACTATTTTTTTTTAAGTTTCAGGTATTTATTTATTTATGTTTATTTAAGTGATCTCTACACTCAATGTGGGACTCAAACTCACGACCCCAAGATGAAGAGTCAGATGCTCTACTGACTGAGCCAGCCAGGCATCCCTTAAGTTTTTATTTAAATTTCAGTGCATTTGTTCTTTAACAAGGAAAGGAATAAAGGAAGAAGAAAGAAGCAGGAAAGAAGGAAGAAAAGAATGAAGTGAATGAAATGTATCTAAGAACCAAGAAAAATAACAACAAAAAATAACAATAGACAGTTATGTAGGAAAATGGAATAAATAAAGCAGATTTTAATGAATTAGAAAATAGTAGGACTATCAGAAATACTTAACTTTAGGGAACAGAAACTATTGCAACTATTTTCAATAGAAAGGGATTTAGCACAGTGAATTTGATACTTACAACATAATTAGAAAGGCTGGAAACTAAAGCTTTTGGCTGGGTGTTCAGGAATTGCTAAAAAAAGAATACTGAACTGCACTGCCAGTTTCAACCTTGTCATATCAAGAAGATGGAGATTTAAGAGGCTACAACTGGAATGGTGGAATTCAAGAACACAATTATGAAAGATTTTAAACAGGAATCAGAAACCTTGGATGAGAGGCTACTGCTGCTACCATTGCAATTCCTTTGCTCTTGCAGAAAAACCCCCTATCTCTACCACTGGGACAGACAGCAGCAGCAGCTGGGTTAGATGAATCCAGAACTCAGCCTTAAATGGACCTGGAAAAAGTGGTTTTGGGTTTTCAGTACAAAAATTGACATTTAAAGCAGGCTGGAATGAATGCTGAGTACTAGTTACCTACATTGACCATAATAGCTAGTTTTTCCTAAGCAGTAATACCAGGGACTGTTTTAAGCATTTTACATGTATTAACTGATTTAATCTGCATAATATCCCTACAATTTTTGGTACAATTATTAGCCTCTAGTTTACAGATAAGGAAAATACATGTAGAGATCGAGTAATTTATGCCAAGTTTCATGGTAAAGGATTGTGTCAGGATTCAAATACAGTCAGTCTCTGACTCTAGAACTTGCACTCCAAACTGTTACATTCAGCATTTGTCGTTTTTTTCTTTCTTTTTTAAAGATCAAGAAAAATTTGCAGTGCCTGGGTGGTTCAGTTGGTTAAGCAACCCACTCGTGATTTTCGCTCAGACGATGATCTCATGGGGCATGAGATGGAGCCCTGCACCTGACTCCATACTCAGTGGGGAGCCTGCCTGAGATTCTCTCTCTCCCTCTGCCCCTCCCCCCATAGTATCTCTCTTTTTCTCTGTCTCTCTCTCAAATAAATAAATCTTTTAAAAAAAGACCAATAAAAATTTAAAACTTCCATCAAAGTTAGTGGACAAAACAAGAGCAAAAAACCAAATATATGCTATTAAGCATTACGGGTTCTACCACAGAGACAGAGGACATGACAAATGTTACATGATGGTATCTGGGGAATCTTGATGGTATTAAATTCATACATTTCAATGAAATAGATATTTCTAAGAAAATATAACAGTCAAAAAAATGCAAAAATGAATTTGGAAATGCCAATGTATCATCAGTCATAGTAAAAAATAGCTACATCCTAAAAAGTGTAAGACCCAGACAAGTTCTTTTTTTAAGTATCTTTTTTTAAAAAAAAAGATGTATCCATTTATTTGAGAGAGAAAGAGTGAGCAAGTAAGCACAGCAGGGGGAGCAGCAGAGGGAGAGGGAGAGGGAGAAGCAGGCTCCCCACTGAGTGCAGAGGCTATTGGAGGCTCTATCCCAAAACCCTGAGATCATGACCCCAGCTGAAATCAAGAGTTGGATGCCCAACCAACTAAGCCACGCAGGTCCCCCAAGACCCAGACAGTTTTATAAGCATAAGCAACAGCTGAAAAATCCTCAAGGAACAGGTAATTTCTATACTATTGTGCCACTTACAAAATTTCTGAGCCACACTATTGGGTTTAGTGAAAATGTCATGTTTCTTTTCTATAATACACCTTAACCACATTAGAAATAATACACCTTAACCACATTAGAAATAACCACATTAGGGGCACCTGGGTGGCTCAGTTGGTTAAGCATCTGTCTTTGGCTCAAGTTATGATCCCAGGGTCCTGGGATGGAGCCCCACATCACATTGGGCTCCCTGCTCAGCGGGAAGCCTGCTTCTCCCTCTACCTATACCTTCCCCCTGCTTGTTCACTCTCTCTCTTTCTCAAATAAATAAATAAATAAATAAATAAATAAATAAATAAATAAAAATCTTTTTAAAAAGTAGCTGGGTTTTCAGTACAAAAATTCACTACAAAACATATTTCAGGGCCTCTATTATAGCAGAAAAATAATATTTGCATTGACATAATTTCCTTGATTGTTTTCTTTCTCTTCCTCTCCCTGGGACACCGTTTACCTTCAAAGAGCTTAAGTGTAGTCATAGCATGATGGTGTGAGCTGTTTGTAGCCCCCTTGGCTGGCATCCGCCTGAGACTCCAATTCCCAATCCAGCCACCTCTCCTCAGTGTCATCGGCTGAATCCTGGTTGACCATATCTGGTTTCTAGTCATTCAATTCCATTACTGTCATTGCCCAATTCCCTCTTTTACCTGGGAGATTTCTCTAGTCTTCAGAGGGTTCAAACAAGCAGGAAGGAAAACATTTGGTTCCTCTGTCATTCCTTCTTGGGATACAAAGTTGTTCTCCATGAGTCTGTCTCACTCCTGGACTCCTAGATGTTGGGTAGAGGTTCTACTCAGCTACTCCATACTGTGTAAGGTTGAGGGACACTTCTGGGCTCAAGCTTACAGGTACAACCAGACCTGAAGTTGAGCTCAGGTCTCTTCTAGTCTCAAACCCCAATATTTCCTGCAAGATCATCACCATCCCCTCTCTCCTTTAGAAGCCGAAGGATCAGAAATAAGGGCCACCATGGAAAGGTGGTGGAGCACTTGACTTTTTCTTGGAGACTATACCAGTGTCCATGCCTTGCTTCCTTTCCATCTCTATGGAGGATAGAGGGAAGACAAGCAGAGGCTCTCCTGATAGGAAACTATTTAGAGACCGGAAGTAAAAAATGTGGTAGTCAGGAGATTCATTGTGCTTATTTATATGTCCAGTGAAAATATTTCTTTCTTAAACCTTGACTTGGAACTTTGATGTTCAAAACTAAGAACGTGATGCTTTTGTTTCTCTGCTTCTACTATGATAGGAAGTTAACGGAGGAAAAGAGTGTCCTGACCTGTGACTAGTCACCAACACTCTTAGTTGACTGCAAGCTCAGTGTACACTTCCCTGAAAAATTACCATCCATATGCAGTTTAAGCATGCAGTCTACTTTCTCTGGACTCTCTCTCTCAAGACCTGCACAAATCATCAACTGCACAATGGCCAACTCTTGTGCCATCTACGCTACCTTTATTTTCTAGACCTAGTCCCTGGATTCTTTACTGTTATCCACATCAAGGCATACTCAATCTAAAATGAAGATAAACTTGCTGCTAAAAGTAATACAGAAGTAAAACCATGTATATTGAAACTTTCACAAGATGAACTTGAAACTGGGGAGGGATAACTGTGCTGCATTGAAAAATTTTTGTTGTTCTCTCATGTCAACATGATGTTTTTCTAACTAGACTGTGGATTCTTTGGGGCTCACAGACTAAATATTCAGTTCTTTGTGTATAAATATTCAGTTCTTTGTGGAAGCTCCCAACAGCTCCAGATGTAGAATTACTTCATTGATTTAGATGGAAACACCCAGGGCAGCCCTGGTGGTGCAGTGGTTTAGCACCCCCTGCAGCCCAGGGTGTGATCCTGGAGACCCGGGATCAAGTCCCATGTCGGCTCCCTGCATGGAGCCTGCTTCTCCCTCTGCCTGTGTCTCTGCCTCTCTCTCTGTGTCTCTATGAATGGATAAATAAAATCTTGAAAGAAAGAAAGAAAGAAAGAAAGAAAGAAAGAAAGAAAGAAAGAAAGAAAGAAAGAAAGAAAGAAACACCCAGCAACTTTATCTCTCTACTTGGGGATGCTAACCGAAGAAAACTCCTTACCTGTTTTCAGAATTTCTTGGCCACTCTCCTCACCTTCCACAGCTCCCATCCCCCTGCAGGCTGGTCCTGTATTCTTGACACCTACTAAGTCTCTGCTCTGACTGCATTAATCTCACATAGATTTCAGTGTGTCGTTCTTAAATCCGAGCAGAGCTTGCCTTCTCAAGGTCCACTCCACTTTGCCTCAGCTTCCTTTATCTTTTCCAAGAGGGCACTGCAAAAACATCTGCTCCTATTCTGCATCTACTTCACCTCTCATCTCTTCTCAATCTCCTCCTTTGTTATTATTCCCAACATATTGCACTTACTCTCTAAATATTCGTTGATTGATTGGTTGGTTCTGCATTATACAAAAGGGTTACTGACTCTATTTAAAAAATAATGAGAATTGTGACTTCCCGCAAGCAGGAGTAGGGAATAGATAAACTCCTGCATGACAAATCAAGAAAATAAACATTTTATCTTATTAGATTGTTTCCACCGAGATGCAAATGAAACAGGTGATAATTCACCACCATCAACTAAATTATAAACACTGCTTAGGCTTATAATAATCATTATTATATCTGCAACTATTTTTTGTTGTTTTTAAAATTACTATCTTGGTCAAAAGGAAGAATGAAAAATGTCCATTGGATCAATAATGTGTTCTTTTAACCTGACCCCAACTCCTAACAGTGGTTGCAGATGCATTAAATGCTGGTTAGAGTGGGGATCCATCAGGGCATAAGGGATCAATGCCAGCCTAAAGAGCAGCAGTCATGTTAGAACCACATTATCCTGTATCCCACTTCTATTAACAGATGGTCCATGGGCTCCATAATGTTGAATATGTGAAGATCTGGATTTTGTATTCATTTTAGTTCAATTGCTTTTTCTTTGTGATGGTAGACGGTTTCACTCACTCCCTTCCTGAATTGTATTCCTCAGCTTACCATAACTTCGTGGTGGGCAAAGTAGACTCCCGACTCAAAAGACTGAGGCATTCCTCTCAAATTTTAAAAATACAATGAAATAGATTAGTAGCTGATTTTATGTGAGCATTGTTCCTTTTGTTTATGTCTCTATTACAGGATTATCACATTAGTTGGTTTTCTGTCTTTTTAACTCACCAGATTAAAATGTCAGGGGACGGGGCAGCCCCGGTGGCTCAGCAGTTTAGCGCTGCCTTCAGCCTAGAGTATGATTCTGGAGACCCGGGATCAAGTCCCACGTCAGGCTCCCTGCATGGAGCCTGCTTCTCCCTCTGCCTGTGTTTCTGTCCCCCCCCCCCCCCCGTGTCTCTCATGAATAAATAAATAAAGTATTAAAAAATAAAATAAATAAAATGTCAGGGGACCATGGCTTGTTCACCTCTACTTATATAGAGTCTGGACCATTGGTGATGCTCAGTATATATTTGATTAATAAATAAATGAGTAGCTATGAATGGAACAGCTGGGAACAGAGGAGAAGAAAAGGCATTTCTATTGGTTTATGATGTGAAAAAAATAGAGAGAGGCGGGGGGATAAAAGCAAAGAAAATTTACAACAAAGACATCTCCCTACCTTGTTTGAAAGGTGTAATATGTATGCTAGGAATCCTGGTCAAATGTGTTCAAATTTGACTAGTAGAATGAAGGCCAGATTTAGGAGTTTGGGTCTTTATTCTATAGATTGTAAGAAGTTTGACTTAATTGTAACAGAAAAATGTCACAGGAAAACAATGCTTCAGGAAGATTAATCTATGTGCAGAATGCCAGAAGGACTAAATTAGAAAGGATGGGGGATTGGAGGGTGAGTGTAGAGAATTAACTATAAAGAAAGGTAAGGCCTGAACTAGAATGTTAGCACCAGAGTAGCAAGGTTGGGATGATGGAATAAATGTTTTGAAGGAAGAATCATCAGGAGTTTTGTTATGTTTGGATTTAGAGAGCCAACAAGAACCATATGAAAGATGACTTTCAACTTCAGAGTCAGGATCACAGAAACATCTTTAGTTCCAATGCCAATAAAAGAGGAGCCTGGTGCCATGTTGGGAGAAGGAAGCCACTGGAAATGGGTGTTAGAAATTTTAATTTTAAGGAGATTGAGAAATATATGAATATAAATATCTTACACATAGTATAAGATGAGGGATTAAAATTCTGAGTAGAAAATTGTACCAAAAATAAACACTTGGTAGTACTCTATTTAAGGATGAGAGCTAATTTTTTAGACAATGGAAAAAAGTCTCTAAGAGATACTAGGAGAACAGTAGTAATAAAAAATAAACTTCCAGGGATCCATGGGTGGCTCAGCGCCTGCTTTCAGCCGAGGGCATGATCCTGAAGTCCCGGGATCAAGTCCTGCATGGAGCTCCCTGCACAGAGCCTGCTTTTCTGCTTCTCCCTCTGCCTGTGTCTCTGCCTTTCTCTCTCTCTTTCTCTCTCTCTCTCTCTCTCTCTCTCTGTCTCTCATGAATAAATAAAAAAAATCTTTAAAAAAAATAAGATAAACTTTGGAATCATCTATATTAAATATGGTTATTTGTGGACAATGTACATGAAAAATAAGATTATCAAATTATTGTTTTAATTATTTCACACTTTAAACTTAACTTCGTTGTAACCTCTATAAATAATTTCTTAAATTGACTTAAGCTGAGTTAATGGAATTAAGAATGATTAAAGATAGTCCATCTACACTCATAGTTCTCAAACCAGGAGATATTTAAAATTGTAGACAGGGATGGTATTTTTACTTATTATTTTATTCCTATACATATTTTATATGAATGTAATAGTAACTTTCTTTGAGAAATTCGTTGTCAGTTTTGAGCATTCCCTGATATTATAATATCAGAGCAACTTCCCCCCTCCCCAGTTTTATTATAATAATAGAACATCTTAATGTCAACTTTCTAAAAAATCTTAAAAACAGTTAAACTTTTATACAAAAAGCATTATGCAGATTGTCTCACACAGTTTTTTTACTCATCTTATGTCTCAATACCCTGCAGGCTTATAACTCCCACTAAAATGTTTGTTAGTATTAATCAACAGTTATATAGTGTTTTATACTGTACTTTGTACATAATGCTCAATTTAATATTCATAGTAAATCTGTCAGCATTATTATTATAATTGCCATCTTAACAGATGAATAAAATGAAACTCAGAGACGTTAAGCAACTTTCCTGAGTTTTTTAGTTTTTCTTTTTAATCTAAAGTCTCATGGGCTCCCCAGTGGCCTCTAAAAAATGGAATAAAGGGTATTATACCCAAAATCCACTAGATGTGAGAAACAATGATCCTGTCTATATTTTAAATATAAAAATAAGATCCTGGGGCACCTGGGTGGCTCATCACTTGAGCACTTAACTCTTGGTTTTGGTTTTGGTTCAGGTCCATGATCTCTGGGTGGTGAGATCAAGCAAGGCCTCTTGCCCCCATTGCCAGCCAGCTCTGGGGAGAGTCTGTTTGGTATTCTTTCCCTCTCCCTCCCCATCTACCCCTCTCTCTGCTCATGCATGCCTGCTCTCTCTCTCTCTCTCTCTCTCTCTCATGAATGAATAAATAAATAAATTAATTAATTAAAATCTTAAAAAACATAGAAGTTAAATTTTACCAATATTAATATACTGACTGTTGCATGCTGAACAGTCGACATTTTAAATGGTCATGCTCTCTGGCACTCTGGATATGGGACATGTTTGGATGGAAGTGTAGAAGCTCCACATGCAGATGACTTCACAGGGGCCATTCTCTTGTGTATTTACTCTCAGTTCATCATGTCACAGAGTAACTTGCATGTGCCCATTTGAGAGGATTTATGGCTTAGATGACCCATTTTAACTAAATCATCCCCACAAAATAAAGAAATGACATACAGAGATTCCTGTAAAAAAGATGAACATTGGAATAAAGATGAACAATGCTTAAGTAAGTAAATTACAAAACGGCAGAACTGTCACTTCCCTTATTCATAATGTAAGATTTAAAAAAAATTTTACTTATTTGAGAGAGAGAGAGAGAGAGAGAGAGAGAGAGCACAAGCAGAGGAGAGGGAGATGCAGGCTCCCTGCCAGCCTGCACAGGGAACCCAATGTGGGGCTCAATCCCAGGAACCCAGGATTATGACCTGATCCAGTCCCAATCAACTGAGCCACTCATGCATCCCCATAATGTAAATTTTTATCAGCCATATTATAAGACAAAATAATGATCTGGAGAGCAGTTAGCCAAAAAATATTTTGACAATCAAGGATACTATTTAAAATATAGATTTATATCCACTGTCATTATTCATGAATATCACATGAAGTGTATATTTTCCCTTGAGATGTTGGCTAATGATTTGCAAGCCATTTTAACACAAATATCTAACATGATGACAAAATTCTATGTTTCAAATCAAATTCAAACCAGTACTTTACAAAATTTTTCTAAACACTCATGAAAATTTCGAGTTTCCTTTAAAATTTCGTATTTAATTACAAGGGCAGCAAGTAGTCATTCACCATGTCACAGTAAAATCACTGAAATAATACACCCAATATAGTAGCAAACCAACAGACCCTTTTCCAGCAAAGTGTCAGAAATTGCCTAGTGAACATTGCTGAGGATTTGAAAAATGTTACAACAAATTTCACAATAAAATAGGACATGCTATACAGCAAAGTATCAATGTTTCTCCAAAGTGAAAACTTGTGATATTTTGCTAGGTTTCATTGCAATAATAAATTTCACAATAAAGCATTATTCCTGTGTAAGTCACTAAAGAACATGAACTAGAAAAGATATCTCTCAAAAACCTCCTTAATGAAAACATTTTCTACAAATATTATTTATATAATCAAAGATATATTGTCTGGAATTTTATTTTTTAATTTAATTAACTAATTTAATTTATTTACTTTTTAAAAATATTTTATTTATTTATTCATGAAAGACACACAGAGAGAAGCAGAGACATAGGCAGAGGAAGAAGCAGGGCTCCCTGTGGGGAACCTGATGTGGGGCTCCATCCCAGGACCCTGAGATCGAGACCTAAGCCAAAGGCAGATGCTCAACCGCTGAGTCACCCAGGCTACCCTTGTTTGGAATTTTAAAAAGTACTGTGAAGTTACAGATAAATTTCAGAGAACACAACCCAAATTTGTTCAGTCCACCAATCATAAAAACATGAAGTGAAATTAAAGTCATACATGTACAAAGGGTGTCATTAACATGGTTAATTTTATAAAAATGACAAATTTAAATTTACAACAAAAGCTCTGAATATTGTAATCATATGTGGCATGATTATAAAAATCTTTTATACTATAGTGAGTCTGATTGGTTATTCTGTACCAAAGACTTTTTTTTTTTCCAAAAACTTTTTAAAAGTTGAATTTGTAGACAAGTATACATTTTTCTTAAAAAAAAAAAAAAAAGATAGGCATGCCTAGGTACCTCAGTTGTTGAGTGGCTGCTTTGGGTTTGGGTCATGATCCCAGAATCCTGGGATTGGGCCCCTCATCAGTCTCCCTGCTCAGCAGGAAGCCTGCTTTTCCCTCTGCCTCTGTGCCTCCTCCCCACTCTCCTGCACTCTCTCAAACAAACAAATAAATAAATAAAAAAGATAAAGATTCCTTTTCTAATATAATGAATGTGGTTGTCTATTAAACTATTGCACTATCTGCTACCTATCAGAAAATTACACTTAATCTGTCCCTTGCCTCCAAGGAATATTTTAATGAGAGAAAATTAGGACTTTTTTGGAAAGAAGTATATTATAAAAGGAATATTTTTTTAAAAAATGGATATTCAGAAATATTTCCATCTTGATGTGATGTAAGTATATGGGTGATAGTGAGATGAGCTGACCAGATTAAAGAAAGACTTCCTGCCCAGCAGTGGGGAATGAGGTCAGCTGCTTCATGCTTAGCCCAGCTACAGAGCTGGGATACATGGTGAATGAGTGATGCAGGGGTATGAAGGCTCAACCCTTTTTGACCAATGCAAGATACCCTCTCCAGAACCCCTTGTTTGGTGGGGTGGAATCTAAGCATTGTTGGCTTCCATTGGAGTTCACCTTCTTCCTCTGCATCACTTCATTTCCTCTTTCTTTTCTTTTGTCCCCCAATTCAGAAATGTCTGCTTTCTGAGAACCTAAACTGCAACATGTATCAACTTAAACTCTGCACACCTAAAAATTTGGAAACAGATTTTCTTAACTTTTAAAAAAATCTTCCTTGGGGATCCCTGGGTGGCTCAGCGGTTTGGCTCCTGCCTTTGGCCCAGGGCATGATCCTGGAGTCCAGGGATCGAGTCCCACGTCAGGCTCCCGGCAGGGAGCCTGCTTCTCCCTCCTCCTTTGTCTCTGCCTCTCTCTATGTCTATCATAAATAAATAAATAAATCTTTTAAAAAAAAATCTTCCTTATGAAGAGTTCCAATGGTTTTGAAAATATTTATGAAGGGGCACCTGGCTGGCTCAGCCAGTTAAGTATCCGACTCTTGATTTCAGCTCAGGTCCCAGTCTCAAGGTTGTGAGACTGAGCCTCGCATTGTGTCAGGCTCCATGCAGGGTGTGGAGCCTGCTTAAGATTCTCTCTCTTCCTCTCCCTCTGCGCACCCCCCCAAAAACAAGAAATAAGAAAATATTTACAAAAAATAAAAAATTAACTTTTGATGGATGTATAGATTTTAGTGTCCAAAATCATGGAAGATCAAAATTTACTCTTCAAATTTCAACAAAATATTTACCTAATTAGTAGACTGAACTGAATTATTTAGATGAGCAGAATCAATGATTAATTTTCTGGATTAAGATTTATATATTTCGATGTGGTATGTTTTTAACCAAATAACAATTAAATCTGAGTATTTGAATAAAATGAACTTAGATTTAGACTGTCAAATTGGTATATTACAAAGTAGTATGACAATGTTTTCAAGAATAATAAAATATTCATATTATTCTTTCTAAAAACATCAATCTCGCTAAAATAATTATTAGTGACAGCAAAAATGCTTTACATGTTCAATAAATAAAATAGTTGTTTCTAAAAACTCTTTCACTTTTTCAATATATTTTGTTTACATATATAATTTATAAATATATTGGTAGTACCTAAATTTTTTTCATTGATATGGATACATTAAAATTTTTAGTCATCATTACAGTACATCATGCACTGTCTTTGATATTCAAAGAAAAAGGACTGTGACAAAGAGCAGGATGAACAAAGAAAACATGAGAGGATAGCAAACAGAAAAGCCTAGATTTTAGCAACCAGAACACATTCCCTTATCCTGGAATAACATAAATTAAAATCACAGGAGGCTAGATACTCAGGAGATTTTACCCTGGAATTCAGGCAATATTCTAGATCAAAAGTGTGATAATTAATTCTATGTGTCAACTTGACCAGCCACAGGGTGCCAAGATATTTGGTCAAACATTATTCTGGGTGTGTTTATAAGGGTGTTTCTGGATGAGGTTAATTAACATTTGAGTCAGTAGACTGAGTAAAACAGATTACCCCCCTTAAGGCAGGTGGGCCTTATCCTATCAGTTGAAGATCCAGATGGAACAAAAAGTCTGAGTAACTAGGCATTTTGACTGCCTGTGCTACAATACTGGTCTTATGCTCTTGGATTAACATATACCACCAGCTCTCCTGGGTTTACAGCTTGCTGACTGAAGATTTTGGAGCTTCTTAGCCTCCCAAATCACATGAGCAAATTCCTTATAATTGTCTGTCTGTAACCGGAGTGCAGGGGTACAAGAGGATCTGGCCTCGGGGGTCCCAAACAGACCAGGTTCAGCCACTCGCTGGTAACAAAATCCAAAAGCTAAAAAAAATAAAAAAATAAAATAAAATAAAAAATAAAAAATATAAAATATAAAAAATAAATAAACAAATAAATAAATAAAAATAAAAAATAAATTAAAAAAACAACAAACAAACAAAACAAAACAAAACAAGAAAACCAAAATCCAAAAGCAGAGTGACAAGTGATGGTGAAACAAGAAAGGAATTTAATTATCTGAACCACCACTGGGAAGACAGTAGACTAGTCTCTCAAAGACTGTACAAAGTGCTGAAATCCTCTCAGCTTTATATAAGGAGAATATGAGGCAAAGGTGGGTGAGCTTGTGCAGGTGGGAAGTAAAGGTCAGGTTGATCATTGCCTTGGAGTCTATCACCTGAGGTCTTGCTGGCTCATTAATAAGAGCAGTACTTATTGCTTAAGGGGTAGTTTTGGTTCCCATTAAGGGATGGTTTGCCTATAGCGTCTTTTAGCTGAGTCAAGAAATAAGCTGGGAAGAAGAACTTAATCAGAAAGTGCAGACTTAGGTCAAAATGGAGGTAGTTCATGTTTTTCCTGTCTGCTATCTAATTATAGAAAATTCACTATGTAATTAGATAGGCAATTCTCCTACCTTCCCCCATTACTGTCATCACAAAATACTTTAAACTCTACCTGATAAAGTGTAGGGAGGTGGAAGGAATGTTACCAAGTGAGGTTGAACTCTTTGTCCTTTGTCCTGAGAGGTCTCTAATTCTACAATGTTGGAAGTTCTTGGCATTAAGAAATCCAAATATCCACCCTATTTGGTGGAGAATTGAGCTATGTTAAGCACTTTGTTACTTCTATGAAACTTCAAAAGACCAAGGTTAGGTATGAGGTGAGGAGAAAAAGACTATTCTTTTCCAAGTCACCTCAAAGCAGAGACAGTTAAATATTGAACCATATTTCCGTTGTCAGATTGGACAATTGTCATTATTCACCAACCTTCTTTTATCTACTGGTTTATTCTTTCTCTTCTCCATCTTTTTCTGTGCTCCGTTTAAGATAAATTCCTGACAGTGGGTTGTTTTACCTATACATACTTTAATATGTACCACTAAAAAATAAGATTTTGTTTCTTTCCAATACAAACTGTCGACATTATATAAAACTCAACATATTTTCTTAATACCATTTAATATACAGTTCATATTTCAGTTTTCTAATTGCATCCAAACTCCCTTTTCATGGTTGGTTTGTTAGATTAGAGATGCATATAAGATTCACACTTAATACATTATTGCTCTATTTTAATCTAAAAGTCTCACCTTTTTTTTTTTTTTAACTTGCCATTGATTTATTGGAGAAACTGGGTCACTTGTCTTGAGTCTTGAGAAATGACCCATTTGCCTGGTTCCTTGTGGTATTATTTAACTTGTCCTCTAGCCCCTAGAGGGGCCATATATGTATATTTTTATATTTTATATTTTTGTATTTTTTTAAGTGGTCTCTACACCCAGCATGGAACCCCAATGCAAGGCTTAACTCATAACCCTGAGATTAAGACCTGAGTTGAGATTAAGAGCCAAATGCTTAACTGACTGAGCCACCCAGGCACCTCTAGCTCCTATTATTTCTTAAGCTAGAATTTAGCTTGGAAGTTCTAATTAGATTCAGATTTATTGGGGCACCTGGATGGCTCAGTTGGCTACGTGTCTGCCTTTACCTCAGGTCATGCTCCCCAGGTCCTAGGATTGAGTCCTGCATCTGTCTCACTCAGCAAGGAGTCTGCTTCTCCCTCTGCCTGTGCTGCTACCCCCTGCTCATGCTCTCGCTCTCTCAAATAAGTATTTTTTTTATAACTAAATCTTTTCTTAAAAGATTCAGATTTGTTTATTTATTTGCAAGACTACGTGTGATGTATACTCCATATTGCACTGTATCTGAAGGCACATGATATATGGCTGCCCAACTTTTATTGTTGCTTAAGTTTGGTCACTGGTTTTTGGTGATGGCAAATCAATCCTCCTTTGTTAAGGTTTCCTTTTTTTTTTTTTTTAAGATTTTATTTATTAATGAGAGGTGCAGAGAGAGAGAGAATGAGAGGGAGAGACACAGGCAGAGGGAGAAGCAGGCTCCATGCAGGGAACCCAATGCGGGACTTGATCCCGGGACTCCAGGATCACTCCCTGGGCCGAAGGCTGGCATTAAACCACTGAGCCACCCAGGGATCCCTGTTAAGGTCTCCTATCAATTTTTCTCCTAATGAATTTTTCTTAGTCCATCAATTCTTTTACAGTTATTTTCTGGAATTTTTCTCTAAGTAACTTTCCTTTATCAGTGAGGACTATTTTAAATATTTTACACAGAATTGATGTGATAAAAGCTGATTTCTTTCTCACAAATTGCCATTTTCAAAGTAATAAGTCAGTGCTCTAACTAACTCCAATGATTTCTTGTTAATTTTTTGTTTTTGGCTCTCTCTCTCTGTTGGAATATCATTATCACTTATGCATTTTTATAAAATTATTTTTAATGAATTGAAATTATTGTTTTTATGCTCAAATTATTCCATCTTTGACCAAGCAGGATCTTATATCCTTTTGACAAAACTCTATTTTATAGTTTGATGGCTGCTTTGTCTTTTGTCACCACAAGATGTCTAAGGCTTTTCTTATAAATTTCTTGATCTGAACTGGGATCTGGGCCGTTTTTATAAGGATCCCTACTTTCTTTTATTGACGAATGATATCTAGAGAGCTCACCATCTGTCACTAGGTATGGTCATTGCTTAGACATTTTCAATAGACAGAGCTAACGTCTTATTATAGAAAATTTGAACTTTTATTATAGAAAACTTTAAACATATCTGTAAATAGAGACAATAGCATAATAAATCCCTCATGTGCTATCTTCTAGTTCAACATATATCTATGTTTTGCTTCTCTTGTTTTATGTAGTTCACAATTTTGTATAAAAAGCTCTTAAAAGGGATCCCTGGGTGGCACAGAGGTTTTGGCGCCTGCCTTTGGCCCAGGGCACGATCCTGGAGACCCGGGATCGAGTCCCACGTCAGGCTCCCAGTGCATGGAGCCTGCTTCTCCCTCTGCCTGTGTCTCTGCCTCTCTCTCTCTCTCTCTCTCTCTCTCTCTCTCTGTGACTATCATAAATAAATAAAAATTTAAAAAAAAAGCTCTTAAAAATCTAGGGTAGAAATACGTATAAGGGACAGGAAGTAAAACTCTACAAATGGTCAGAAAATTTGGAAAGATATTTGAATTTCACAATGATTTTCAAATTACAAGAAGTAAAGATTAAAACATGATTGCCCATTATGGATTAGGTTATAGAAAAACAGAACATTCATACTGGAGGGAAAGCAATTGGTGTAAGCTTTCTGGACAGCAATCTAACAAATCACATAAGAAACCTTAAAACTATTCTCTCCTCTGTAACAAAAAGGCTTTACAATGCAATGACTTGAATAAGAAAGACATATACTTCTTTCTGTTCCATGGAATCATTCATGAGTTAGTAGAAAGACCGCCACAAGTGTAAGGCATTGTCATCGTGTGTGTGGTAAAGACTGGGTCACCACTATATCCAACTTCCTGGTGGAAGAAAGGGGGAAAAATATGGAAGAGGCATGTCCAATGTTGTCAAGACCCAACCTAGCACATGTCATTTCCACTCATATTCTATTAGTGAAAATATATTTCTATGGTAAAAATGTAGTTATATACTAATCTTCAAGGAATATAGATTAGTTGGTCAGCCATGTATAAGAAGGATGAAAAAACAGATTTTGTGAACACCTAGTAATCTCTTCCATACTTATGACTCAGTAATTTCATTCTAAAAATTTAACTTTAAAAATTATGACTGGTCCCAAAGATTTACCTGCAAGTATCACAGCTTTTTGTATAATTGTAGAAATTGGAATCAACACAATGCATGATGGAGGGAGGAGCAAAAAGAAAGGGAGAGACTATATATAGTTAGACTATCTATAGTTATATATAGAAAGACTAGATAAGTAAGATGTTATTTGTTTATTTATTTTTGAGAGAGAGGTAGAGGGGCAAAGGGGGAGGGAAAGAATCTCAGGCAGACCCTGAGATGAGCATGAAGCCAACTGCAAGATCATGACCTGTGCTGAAACAACAGTCAAACACTTAACCAACTGAGCCACCCAGGTGTTCCTTTTATTTTTTTATTTTTTAAAAATATTTATTTATTTATTTATTCATGATAGACATAGAGAGAGAGAGAGAGAGAGAGGCAGAGACACAGGCAGAGGGAGAAGCAGGCTCCATGCAGGGAGCCCGATGTGGGACTCATCCTGGGACTCCAGGATCGCCCTGGGTCAAAGGCAGGCACTAAATGGCTGAGCCACCCACGGATCCACCAGGTGTTCCTTTTAAATAGATTACTATGCATTATTGTGAAGGAATACTCTATCGCCCTTAAAATGATGTACCGAATATTTGAAGACAACAAAAGTAGTTCAGTGCTATAGTAGAAATGTTTGAATTCAAAATGGATTAAAGACCTAAATGTGAGAGACCTGAAACCATAAAACTCCTAAAAGAAAATGTAGGCAGTAATATCTTGGACATTGTCTTTAGCAACACATTTATAGATATGTCTCCTCAGGCAAGGGAAACAAAAGCAAAAATAAATTTTGTAACTACACTAAAATAGAAAGCTTTTGCACAGCAAAGGAAACAACCAACAAAACAAAAAGGCAACCCACTGAATGACAAAAGATATTTGCAAATGATATACTGGAGAAGGGATCAATATCCAAAATATATAGAACACTTATATAACTCAACACCAAAAAACAAAAACAGAAACAAAAATAAACCCAAACAGTTCAATTATAAAATGAGCAGAGGATCTGAATAGTTTTCCAAAGAAGGCATATAGATGGCCAATAGACACATGAAAAGATGCTCAACATCACTAATCATTAGGGAAATGAAAATCAAAGCCAGAATGAGTTATCACCTCATAGCAGTCAGAATGGCTAGTATCCAAAAGACAAGAAATAACAAAGGTTGGCCAAGATGTGAAGAAAAGCAAACATTCATGCACTGTTGATGGAGAGGTTAATTGGTGCAGCCACTCTGGAAAATAGCATGGAGGTTCCTCAAAAAATTAAAAATAGAATTACTCTAGGATCTAGTGATTCCTCTACTGAGTATGTACCCAAAGAAAACGCAAGCACTGACTTGAAAAGATAATATGCACCCCTATGTTTATTTAGCATTATTTACAATAACCAAGATATGGAAGCAATCCAAGTGTTCATCAATAGATGAATGGATAAAGAAGATATATATATTTTATATATAAAATATAAGACAAAATATATAGAAAAGAAAATATATATATTTTATATATAAAATATAAGACAAGAAAAGTAGTTCAGTGCTATAGTAGAAATGTTTGAAACTCAAAGTGGATTAAAGACCTAAATAAATATATAGAAAAGAAAATATATATATTTTATATATAAATATATTATTTTATATATAAAATTATATATTTATATATATATAATTTTATATATAAAATATAAGACAAGAAAAGTAGTTCAGTGCTATAGTAGAAATGTTTGAAACTCAAAGTGGATTAAAGACCTAAATAAATATATATTTACACAGACATATACACCACATATACATACATTATATTACATACTGGAATATTATTCAACCATAAAAAAGAATGAGATCTTGCCATTTGTGACAGCATCAATGGACCTAGAGGTATGATATGGAGTGAAAGAAGTCAGACAGAGAGAGACAAATGCCATATAATTTTACTTACATACAAATCTAAAAACAAAACAAATGAACAAACAAAAAACAACTCTTAAATTCAGAGAAAAAACTGGCTGTTGCCAGAGAGGAGGTGAGTGGGGAGGTGGACAAAGATAAAGACGATTAAGAGGTATACACCTCCAGTTGCAAAATAAATAAGGCACAGTGATGAAAAGTATAGCATGGGAAATACAGTCAATAATACTGTAATAACATTATATGGTGACAGATAATGACTATACTTATTGTGGTGAGCATTGAATCATGTAGAATTGTCAAATCAATATGTTGTATATCTGAAGCTAATGTAACATTGTATGTTAATTATATTGCAATAATTTTTTAAAAAGAGAGAAATATTAGAGATACTCATCTAGCTCATCGTTATTTTACAATTAAATTTTAGTCCCTACTTAAGGGGTAGGCTTAGTTAATACATTTCATTTACATCAAGTGGGGTAGGCTTAGGTAACCAATTTCATTTATATCAAGTAATACTACTGTAGTAATCACTGCTGTTTGTATGAAAATAATCTCAAATATATTTTCTTTCAATATTTTGGTTTTTTTTCTTTCAATATTTTGAACCAAGATATGCAGAGACTAGTCATATTATACTGGGATTTGGGGTTTTAAGATGATGCACATGCAGTCTGAACTGAATGTACATCTTCATGTTCTGTCTATAAATTCTCCTTTTGTTCTAAAATTCTTTGAATATTTTGTTTCTTGCAGCTCAATGATCTAAAAAAAAAATCATATATTTTTACCTAAAAAATAAAACAAGTAGGTTTTATACATACAGTATGATGCCTCTTTTCAAAAAGACAAATGATAGAAAAAAGTTTGTATTACTAAAAACAATTAATGAAATACAGTTGCAAGAAAGGTAGGCAGGGACAAGAGGCCCCATCTTAGGAGGAAACCACCCTTAAAAGGATTTTACACCACCCTGTAAGGAGCCCTCCACCCTTTCCCACATGAACAACTGCTTAATGGGTAGATGAGCACGTGGACAAAAACTTGATTGGGTGACAGGTGCATGGAGGGTCAAGCGCTGACTTGAAAAGATAATATGATTAAAACAGCCCACCAACAAAGCCCATAAATACCCCTAGATTTAGAGACTCTGGTAACAACCCTCTTGGGTCCCCTCCCTATTAGGGAGCTTTGTACTATCACTCAATAAACCTCGCTTTGCTGCCCACCACTCTGCTTGATTTACCTCTTCATTCTTCAAAGTGGCATGACCAAGAACCATGGGCACAGAAGAAAAAGAAATCCTGAAACACAATGAATATCTCTAGGCGGTAGTATTATGGTTGATTTTTATTTTCCTCTATTAATCTGTATTTTCTGAACTTTCCACAGTGAACATGTTTTCTTTTTATTTTTTCCTAAAAATGAATAACATTTTTAAGAAAAGATTTTATTTATTTGAGAGAGAGAGCGCGTGTGTGCACAAGCAGGGGGAACAACAGAGGGAGAGGGAGAAGCAGACTCTTTGCTGAGGAGGGCGCCTGATGTGGGGCTCAATTAAAGAAAGATAGTTCTGGGATCATGACCTGAACCAAAGGCAGATTGCTTAACGGAGTCACCCAGGTGCCCCAATGAGTAGCATTTTTTAGAATTTGACAGAAAGTTATAAAAATTGGTATTTGGTAGCCACACTATCCTTTGGCACACCAGTTTGTCTGTTTCTGGATATCACTCCCATGAGAACCTCAGGCAGAACTTACCATTACAGAGCAGTTGAAAAATCATCACATGGAAAATTACAGGCTTTGCATTTTATGGACTCATTAAAAACATTAATGCATTGAGTATTTGTAAATTTTAATCTAGTTTGCTTTTATAATCCTCAATGTGAGATTAAGGAATAAGGAGAATTGGAAGAAGGTATATGTATTTTTTTAAGTTTTTTTTTTTTTTTTTTTAGATTTACTTATTTATTTTAGAGAGGGTGAGAGAGAGCACATGTATGCACACCCATGTGAGTGGGGGAAGGGGCAGAGGAGGATGGACAGGTAAAAGCAGATTCCCCACTGAGTTGTGGTGTCCCATGCAGGGCTCTGTGGGGGGTGGGGGGAATAGTAATCCATCTCAGGACCTATGAGATCATGACCTGAGTTGAATTAGGACTTGACCCTGACTGAGCCACCCATTTACCCTGGGATGTGTGTATTGAAATTAGATATTGGGTCACCTGGGTGCCTCAGTTGGTTAAGCATCTGATGCTTGATTTCAGCTCAGGTTATGATCCCAGGGTTGTGAGATCAATCCCATGGGGTACAAGTGGGGCCCGGAGCCTGTGTAAGATTCTCTCTCTCTCCCTCCCCACCCTACGCATGCTTTCTCTATCTCTCTCTCTCTCTCAAAAAAAAAATTAGATATCAATGTAGCATTTGTACCTGGATTTGTTCAACATATAGAGGGGCATACTCTCTAAAAATGAGACATAATGAGAATGCTTCAAACCTGAATAGCATATGCACAAAACACAGACATTGTTTTGCATAATCTGCATGAACCCTGTAACAAAGATGATAATTTGAGCCTCTCAATTGAGATGACATGCTATGTTTTTGGCAAAGAAAGAGCAAGACAAAAAAACCACAATTGGTATAGATAAGGATTAAGTTATAGAAAAAACATTTTAAAAATAGCAGTAACACTTTGCAACTTCAGGAGTATTTCTGCCTCTGATGCAATATAATCATGTATTAGACTTCCAGCCTCCACAATAAATTCTTTATCAGCACCACAAATTTAGAATATATAAAAATATCAGCACCATTATCCCATGTGAGCAGCATAGCATAGCTCTCACAACTGTGATGTTCTATAAGAGCAGATTGAGAGAAACACTAGAACAAAGTAATAAAGTTTTTCCTAGAAGATTTTAGGAGGGTATGAAATACATCTTTTTAGGGAATAATGATTTGTTTGCAGACTCTCAATTATAGATAGCCTCACCTCATCTAAAATCATCTTTCCTTACTATTTCCTTTTGTCAATTTCTCAACATGAAGAATTCCAATTCTTCCTATTATTATGACTCCAAAATAAGCTTTGGGAAATGATAGTGTTAAAGTTACGAAACAGGGAGGCCCTTAGACCAAGCAGGCTCTAATGCGTTGGCAGCCTATGTAATCAAAGCAAAAAAAGCTAAGCCAGAGTCCATGCCTATTCATGTCTCAAGGCTGAGAAATCAAAACCTCAGGAGGACCAAACAGCCAAACAACTAGATTTTCCCAACCAGGAACTGCCTAAGCTCTAGCCAATCAAATAATTTCCTTGCTTTGCTTCTACCTCTGCTCTGGCTGCACTTGATGGAGTGCTGCTCACCACTTTCAGTTTGGTGCTAAGGGTTCAGTTTGAGTGGAGGTCTGCTCAAATACTTCAAAACTGTAATGTACCTCAGTTTATCTTGAGCATTTTAAAAAAGATTTTATTTATTTATTCATAAGCAACGCACAGACACAGGCAGAGGGAGAAGCAGGGCCCCTGCGGGGAGCCGGATGGGGGACTCAATCCCAGGACCCTGGGATCATGACCTGAGCCAAAGGCAGATGCTCAACCACCCAGGCGCCCCTATCTTTGAACATTTAGTGTGTTATCATTATTAACAGCATCCCATTAATATTGTGCTAAGGGAACAAGCCCCTGGAAGGCAGATGTGCTATTTATGTAGGTATTTTATAATGTTGGATTGGGTCAGAAACAGCACCAAGGTTTTTGTTTTTGTTTTTTTTTTTTACTTATGATAGTCACAGAGAGAGAGAGAGAGAGAGAGGCAGAGACACAGGCAGAGGGAGAAGCAGGCTCCATGCACCGGGAGCCCGATGTGGGATTCGATCCCGGGTCTCCAGGATCGCGCCCTGGGCCAAAGGCAGGCGGCAGGCGCCAAACCGCTGCGCCACCCAGGGATCCCAGCACCAAGGTTTTAAGCCTGGGCGCACCTTTCCTTCCGATGGTTAGGGATGAATTTCAGTTCATCTTGCCTCCCCAACTATTAAGCTAGTGCAGCGCATATAATCTGTTCCCAGAACAGAAATTTGGAGGTCAAGGCTTTCTCCTCTTGCCAAATCTAATTTGCCACCGTATCTAGTTAATCCTACTTCATAGCCAGACCTACAGGATAAATTCTAAACTTTGTACCCCTGAATGCAAGGCGTTTTAGCGCCTGACCTTTGCCTGCCTACTTTGTGGCCTCATTTGTAGCTATTCCTCATTTGAGGTCATGAAAATGCAGCACTCAGGTCTCATACTGCAGAAAATGTAATTGATTGATGGCCCTTTTGTTACAATATTAAACCTTGTTAAGCAACCCGGGCTTACCCTGTGGCATCTGGTATTTCTGCTCTGTTTTTGGGGTGTTTAGCTGTTGATTTTTTAGTTCCTCTGGTTCCTCCGTATCTCTTCGGCTTTGCTTCAGAATAACCTAATAAAATAAAAGTCACATCATTCATTCTACAAATATTTACTTATTGAATGCCTACTGTGTGTCAGGCACTTGGAATACATTACCAAACACGATTAAAAAAAAAAAAGAAGAAGAAGAAGAGGAAAGTCCTGTTTTTGTGGCGATTAAATTATAACCAGGGGAGACAGACAATAAGTAATAAACATAATATGTAATTTAAAATAACATATGTAAGATGATGATACTTACTGTGGAATAGAATTGTAGAGGGTAAGACACACCTCAAATGTCTGTGGGTATGGGAGGCGAGTTGCAAGTTTTAATACTTTTTATATCAATTTTCTGTTTAAAACCCTCCCAATTATTCAACGAAGTTCAGCATTGGACACCAAAAGCCCACACAATCTGGTCCCTACAATCTCTCTGAACTCTCCTCCTTATACTGTCTTCTTCTATCTGATTACACTGTCCTCCTTGCTGTTTCTAGAATAGTCCAAAGATGCATCTAACACTGGCTGGACCAAGCTTCTCCCAATATTCACGCAGCTGGATTCTTTATGATATTAGGTATTCGCAAATATCACTTTCTCAATGAAGCTGTTTACAACCACTTTATTTTAAATTGCTTTTTTTTTAAAATCCCTTGTAGCCTTTCTCCTATTTCTTTAATCTGATTTCTTCTCCTACTCATTGAATGTGGATGTAATATACCACATAATAGACTTATTTACTGTCTGTCTCTCCCTCACTGGCATGTAAGCTCCACGAGGGCAGTGTTCTACTGTGCCTCAAACTTAGTAAGTATTCAGTAAATATAGGTGGAAAAAGAGTCTGAACCTGGATCAAAATGGAGAGCCTGAAAGATGGTGGCAAACTGGACCTGTTCTTGTACAACTTGAGATCTACAGAATAAAACTAGCTTAGATCATCTCCTTAGATTCATGTATATTTGATCACTTTCTGTAGCCTGGAGAAATTTGTTACCATGTAATAACTAAATAGCCTGACTAGCTTTGACATTTGTGCCTTCATGCTTTGATCTGTTACATCTCAGGGGCCAGCTTGTTGTGATTTTCGAAGAGATAATAGAAAATATATTTAGAAATCTAGGAAGATAACTTTTCTTGACCTCAAAACCATAGTAATGAGATTGTACCTGTTGCTAATATCTCTCCCAAGCTAAGATTACTAGTGTTGGAGTTATATTTATACCTGCACATATTGATTTTACCAATTTTTATTAACTATGAAATTTTGATTTTGGAATTCATCAGAACAGAGAGATAGAAATTCACATACTTTAGAATCTCAATTGTAGTTGTTACTTTCTCCCCCGAAGTAAGGTTACTACTAACATTGAAATTTATGTTTATTATTTATATTTATACCTGCACATGTTGTTTTTACCATTTTTCTACTAACTGTGGAAACTTGGTTTTGAAATGTATTTCAGCAGAAAGATGGATGCACATGCCACTACAGTAGCTCAGCTGTAATCAACTGAGCATTGCTACAAGCCTTGACTTCCAAATGTTGGGAACAGATGCTCTGTGCTGATTTTTATTCGTCTTATCTCCTGTAGGGAAGATTAGATTATTATGTAAAACATGCAGGTCATCCTTTTGGACATGAAATAGAATGGATTGCTTTTTCATGAACCTAATAAAAACTTATGCAAGAAATAGGCTGGCATGATTTGATGTTATACTTATGAAGTTTCAGAATATATTAAAATTCTACCATTCCTCCATTCCTGTCAGACTGCATTTTATTTTGTTTAATTTAATTTATTAATTATTTATTTATTTATTTATGATTTTATTTATTTATTCATGAGAATATACAGAGAGGAGAGAGAGAGAGAGGCAGAGACACAGGCAGAGGGAGAAGCAGGCTCCATGCAGGGAGCCTGACGCAGGATTCAATCCCGGGTCTCCAGGATCACACCCTGGGCTGAAGGCAGGCGCTAAACCGCTGAGCCACCCAGGGATCCACTTATTTATTTATTTTTAAAAAGATTTTATTTATTTATTCATAAGAGACACAGAGAGGCAGAGACATAGGCAGAGGGAGAAGCAAGTGCCCAGCAGGTAACCTGATGCAGGACCCCAGGATCACACCCTGAGCCAAAGGCAGATGCTCAACCACTGAGCCACCAGGTGCCCCTGCTAGATGGCATTTTAAATATCATATTAGAGGGATGCCTGAGTGTCTCAGTGGTTGAGCATCTGCCTTTGGCTCCGGGTGTGATCCTGGAGTCCCGGGATTAACTCCCACATGGGGCTCCCTGCATGGAACATACTTCTCCCTCTGCCTTTCTCTCTCTTTCTGTATCTTTCATGAATAAATAAATAAAATCTTTAAAAATAAATAAATAAATAAATAAATAACATTATATAAGATGTATAGGTCACATTTTGCTTATTTCCTTGACTTATCCCTTAGTGGGTCTACCTCATAAATTAGGAATTTTGAAGATACTGTTTAGGAAATCTTTCTAATCATCATGGTTTCTCCTTTATTTGCTGGCTTCCTAATGATTTTGTTTCTTTAGTTATAGATCCTTGGACTTTTCTAAAAGAATACTATTAATTCAAGTTTCTAAATTCTCTGGGAACTGGTTATCAATATCAAATACATCATTTTGATGTTCAAGTCTTTTTAGAATAACACATCATTGCTATGCTTAGTGTATTCCCTATATTGCTTTCATTAAAAAAATTCTTTTAAATTAGTTTACTTGACAATATACATGTTTGAATTTTCATTTCTATTCCATGTAGGTGGGCCACTTTATACATGTAAATTTATATCTTAATCTTTGAAACTAATATTGATAAATCTAGGCACAATAACAAATATCAAAAGGTGAATATCTGAATTCAGTTGCGTTAAGACATAAGTTAGTTATAGGGATGTTTAAGTTAAACCTAAACATCAGTATTGGTAAGGATCAGTCTCGCTTTAGCTGTTTTTATGATGCTTTCTATATTGTAACTTAAAAACACACTGGAGGACAAGAAAGACTTATTAGCATTGCTGTATTGTGTTGCTAGGGATTTATGCATGTGAGGGAAAGAGCTTTCCAATGAAAAGCTTGATATTTGTGAAAGATGGCTTTCATCATTTATACATTCACCAAATATTTTATAAGAAAATGGCATGTTTGGGCAGTCCGGGTGGCTCAACGGTTGGGTGCCGCCTTCAGTCCAGGGTGTGATCCTGGAGACCCGGGATCAAGTCCCACGTCAGGCTCCCTGCATGGAGCCTGTTTCTCCCTCTGCCTGTGTCTCTGCCTCTCTCTCTCTCTCTCTCTCATGAATAAATAAATAAAATCTTTAAAAATAAAAGAAAATGGTATGCTGGGTAATGATCTGGTAACTAGTAATACTAATAATAGTCTTGACTGTTATGGAGCTAATAGGTGAAGGTAACAAAGGAACATACAAATATATGGTAACTCTAATAGCAGTAAGTCCTGTAAAAACACTAGGGAGCATGGTATAGAGAATGACTCTGATAACTTTGATGGAATGCCAGAGGAAGTTTCTTGAGAAAATGGCATTAAAGCTCAGATTAAAAAAAATAAGGAAAACAAGAGGTGCAAAAATCCAAGAAAGTAATGATACAGCTGGATTAAGGGAGTGAATGGTACAAAATCAGATTGGAGAGAGAGAAATAAGCAAGAGCCAAATCATGGGTGATCTTGTCTTTTATTCTAAATGTGGTTGAAAGCCACTGAGAAGTTCTAAACAGAGGAGAGACATAGTCTAATGAATTCTAAAAAGATCACTCTGGTTTCAGTGGGGAAAATGGAGAAAGGGGTAGTGTGGATGCTTTGGAAACTCATTCTTCTGCATCATGAGGGGAAAGCGGGGAGTAGCATGGGAAAAATAAGGATCACTACACCTTTTTACGTTCTTCAAAATCTGGAAACAGCTGATTCAGTTGGGATTTGTTGCTGCTTTCAACCAAATTAGGTTTGTGCTAAACACACACATATTATATTTGATGAACACTTATTAATGTGACTTTTTTTTGATGCCTTCACCCATTTTTCTACTCTCTGGTCTGCCCTCTACTTTTTGAAGTTTCTTAGTTTTCTAAATCTCAGCTATGTGAGAAAACACTTCCCTTGTTAAGGATTTCTCTCTCTTTAAACCTTCTGTCAAAATTCGTTTGTGCAGATTAAATCCTCTAAGAGAGAATAGGTAAAAATGAAAGTGAGAAATACAATGTGATGCATAAAGTCAAATAATAAACCATGTTAAAGAAAAACTCAAGCTTGAGTGTAAAAACAGATTTTTTAAAAAAGATTTTATTTATTTATTCATAGAGAGAGAGAGAGAGAGAGAGGCAGACACACAGGTAGAGGGAGAAGCAGACTCCCTGCAGGGAGCCTGACACGGGACGCGATCCCAGGTCTCCAGGATCACGCCCTGGGCTGAAGGTGGCACTAAACCACTGAGCCACCCAGGCTGCCCCCACCCCCCCCCCCAAAAAAAAAACAGATTTTATTCAGGAACCATTGTGATAGGGAAGAAGAGATCTTGGTGTGGAACTGGGCTCAATTCTGAATGCAATAATGACAATTGGGGGATTTATTACCAAGAAGCAGAGTGGGAATCAGTGTATAGAAAATCACTAAGAGGTAGGGCGCCTTGGTGACTCATTTGGTTAAGCATCTGACTCTTCATTTCTGCTCAGGTGGTGATGTCAGGGTCATGAGATTGAGCCCCACATCAGGCTCCCCATCAGTGTGGAGTCTGCTTGAGATTCTCTCTCTCTCTCTCTCTCTCTGCCCTTTGACCTTGCCAAATAAATAAATAAATCTTTTTAAAAAATTACAAGAGGAAACATCAGGCATAAGGAATATTCTTACTAAACTGACTTGCTAGGATTCTTAATGAACTGGACAATTCAGTCCCAACAAGTGTGGACAGTGAAGCCCAAGGTTGAAGCCTGGTTGAGAAAAGGGTTTAGGAGAGCCTAAGTGAAATTTGATCAAGGAGAGAGTCTTTGTCAACCAGGAAGAAATAATCACCTCTGTATTGCTATTTCTTCACTGCTAATGTGAATAAAAAGAATTAATCTTGTGTAAACTGCAGAGTCCAGGGAAAATCAACTATGAATTTTATTCAGAGGAAGCAGTGTTAAGTGGATCTTAAGGGTAGTCTTAAGGGGAAAATAAAATGTTATAGGAAAACCACATGCATTTTTTTTTTTGGAAGGAAGTATAAAAGGGATAAGAAATAAGCCAGTTCTATCTTCCATACCTTAATGACCTGGGAAGCAGTGGTAAGTATTTTTAGAGCCACTAAGGGGTTCACTTTATTCTAGGAAAATAAATTACAGTGCTTGCTGCATTCATGACCTATATACTACTCTACCTATATCCCTCACTCTACCTATATCCCTCATCTATATCCCTCACTTTATATTCAGCATGTATAAAAGCGTGTATACATTTATACAGCATGTATAGAAAAGATAATCAACCACCCATGTCTTATATTTTATGACTCTGCTCCTTTGGCTATTGGTATGGCATTAGGAGCACTTGATCTAATGGCAGCCAATGCATAGATCTGTCTGTTAACCTATGACATACATGACTTACTGTGAAATGATGATTTGGACCAACCACATTCTCACTCCTGTTAGCATGAATTGAGAAAAGAAAGAATCAGATTATTAATATTGGGTTTGAGGCTGAGGATGCATAGAGAGAAACCCTTGAGACAAATTTGTAGCCATGTATGAGAGATTAGATTTAAGTCTATGAAAAACCAGGACAATCTGAGTTACAAGCAGAAGCTATGGGTTTGTGGGGAAGGGGAGTTCTAGAATACAGAAAGAAAAAACTAGGCTAGTTGGTGTAGTAAATTAAAGATGGCTACAAATTCTTTGACAATTTCTCCTATACAAAGGTGAGGTCTATATCTCCTCCTTTTTTATCTAGGTGAAATTTTGTTTGTTTGTTTGCTTAATCAATGAAATGCGATGGAAGTAACTTTGTACTATTTTAGAATCTCAAGAGATTGTTAGCATCCATTTTCTATCTCTTTGAATACTTGCTCTAGGAAACAAACCAACATGTTATGCCACTAAGAAGACTCATAGAAAGGCCCATGTGGAGAAGAAAGGCCCCTCTCTTTTTTTCAATAATCTAGAATGGGCTCCCAGCCAACAGCAGCACCAATATATCAGCCATGTGAGTAACCCATCAGAAGTGGATCTTCTAGGTACAGTTGAATGGCCCTAGTTGACACCATGGGAAGAAGATGGTACCATCTACATCCAGCCCTCCCCAAATTGCAGGTTCATGAGCAAAATAAATGAGTGATAATGTAGGAAAGATATTGGGGTTCAGAGTCAACAACCAAGAACGAATGCTTGAGACTTCTTTGGTGCAAAAAGGTAGTTTTATTAAAGCAGGGGGACAGGACCCTTGGGCAGAAAAAGCTGCAGTGGGGTCAGAGGAATTTTTTTAAAAATTTTTTTTAATTTTATTTATTCATGATAGGCACACAGTGAGAGAGAGAGAGAGAGAGAGAGAGAGAGAGAGAGAGAGGCAGAGACACAGGCAGAGGGAGAACCAGGCTCCATGCACCGGGAGCCCAACGTGGGACTCGATCCCGGGTCTCCTGGATCAGGCCCTAGGCCAAAGGCAGGCGCCAAACTGCTGCGCCACCCAGGGATCCCGGGTCACAGGAATTGTGCATTATATACTTTCAAGTTGGAAGGGGGTTAGGGATAGCATACGCCTCCAAGGTATTTTGAAAACAAGGTTTCCAGGATATTGAGGGGGCCAGCCATTGTTAGGAAAAGGTCATTCATTACTGCTTAGTAAAAACAAAGTCTCAGTCATGAGACTCCGCAGATGTGTATCGGTGGGTCATATGTTTGGGGGATGATTGACAACACATATCTTGGGGGTTAGAGATAAAGCAAGTTTCCAAAGAATTTTTATATGTTAAAGTAGATTTACAGGATCCTGGAAGTCAGGCTAAGATTGCCTTTTGCCCTTAGCAAAGCATTAACTTCAAGGCAGCTGAGTTCCTAGAGGAATGAATGTCACTCTGCCTGTTTCAAGAACTCGTCAATGGGCTGTAAGTAGTAAGGAAATTTAATTTTTCTTTTGCCTTTGTTTCCTACATCAACTGATTTTGGTGTTTTTATTTTTAATTATGGTGAAATACACATAACAAAATTTATCAACCATTTTTAAGTATACAGTTTAGTGTCATTAAATATAGTCACATTACTGTGCAACCATCATCACCATCCATATCTAGAACACCTTGCATCTTGCAATATTGAAACTCTATATCCACTGGGCGACAGCTCCCCATTCTTTTCTGCCCCATCCCTGGCAACCAGACATTCTTTACGTCTCTATGAATTTAACTATTCTAAGTACCTCTTATAAGTGGAATAATGCAAGCTTTATTTATTTATTTTCTTTTTGGTGAGTGCCTTATTTTACTTAGCATAATGCCATCTTTAGCATAAGGTTCATCCATGTTGTAGTATTAGAATTTTCCTTTTTTAAAGGTTGAATAATATTTCATTGTATGTATATAACACATTGTGTTCTATTCCACATTCATCTATCAATAGCTATTTGGTTGCTTCTACTTTTTGGTTATTATAAATAATGCTGCTATGAATATGGGTATACAAATATCCGAACCCCTATTTTTAATTATTTTGGATATATACTTAGAAATGGAATTATTCACTGTCATTTGTTTCTGAAAAGTGAAAATAAATAAAATTAAGAAGTACTATTCTACTTGTTATGGGTTTACCAAACTGATCACAAGCAAGCAATCCCTTTAGGATAGAATACATAGCAAGCAGGTGGGTTGGGGAATGGGGTAACTGAGTGATGTAATGAACAATGGGTATTAGATAAGACTGATGAATCACTGAACTCTACCTCTGAAAGTAATAATACACTATATGTTTATTAATTGAATTTAAATTAAAAAAGAATACATAGCAAACAAATCATTAAATATATACATATAAATTTTCTAAATAGTATTTTTACTGGATACTATGATGCCTTGTTCCACAAATTAAACTTAAAACTTCTAAATGAGATGATTTTCTCCAAAATCATTGTAACTCTAGTGAATCCCTACAAATGTAGATGTTGCAGAGCTTTAAATTATAAATATATGTTCACAAATTAGTTTATTTTCAGTTAATTTATCACCTGAATTTGTCTCTGTCTTGTATTAGTCTTTTGATTTTTATGTGATTGTTTTAAAACACACAGGTTAACACAACCATTGCTTTAACCATTAGCTTCAAATGACTTCTCTCAGGCTTGTCAATTATAAAACCAGCTACCTTTCACTTGCCTATGTCCCTACCTTGATAGACTTTGACAGCGAAGCATTCCCCTAATTGGAAGATAGAGACTTCAAACAGTAAATTGGGATTCTCAGATAATTCCAACATGAGGGGAACCCCCTCCCCCAAACACCAGCAGTTCTTGGACACCAGCAGGGTGTGTAGATGACAGCCGCAAGCCCTAGGCTATTACTGATGTAGTTTTTATTTTTATTTTTATTTTTTATTTTTTTTTTTTCTGATGTAGTTTTGGAATGTTGGTGAGGTCTGGAGGCACAGCCCAGAAAGAATTTTTGACCTGTTTTTGGTGCAAAAGGTTGATTTTATTAAAGCCCAGGGACAATAGCCATGGGCAGAAAGAGCTGCTGCCCTGGGATAGTGAGTGGTGACTGACTATATATAATAGGGAGTTGGGGGAGGTAAGGAAGAAGTGAGATGTCCAAAAGGACTTTCTTTTTTTTTTTTTTTTCCAAAAGGACTTTCATACGCTGGGACTCACAGGATCCTGGAGGCCTTGCTATTGTCAAGCTAAGGTTGTTTTTCTCTCTAGCAAAACATTAACATTAAGATAGTTGGAAGTTTCCTGGAGAAATGTCACATATATCCCATGGGGGGGGGGGGACTTGTGGGGGTGTCCGCTTGTGCTTTGTCCTCAGCTGGCCTTCTACTCCCTCATCATTCATTACCACTGGCTGCAAATTGGAGGTTTCAAGGACTTCCTCTTTAGGTTCGATTAATTTGCTGGAGTGGCTCACAGAACTCTGGGAAAACACCTAGTTTACCAGATTACTAAAGGATATGATAAAGGATATGAATCAACAGTCAGATGAAAACCATCTTGGAAGCTCTCTAAACCGGCCTTTTGGATTTTTAATGAGCCTTCATTACCTAGTCCTGATTGACTAAGTTATTGGCCACTGGCTGATTCAAATCCAATCCCCTCTCTCCTCCTTGTAGGGCAGAGGGTGAGGGGTGGAAGGGACTGGCTGGGACTGAACTTTCCTATTCTCTAATCATCTGGTTGGTTCTCCAGGCAACCAACCCCCCCTATCCTTACCCTAAGGGCTTTCCAAAAGTCATAGCATTAAAATAACAAGAGACACCTTTATTGCTCAGTCACACAAAATTCCAAAGGTTTTAGAAGCTGGGAGGCAGGAATCATGGATGAGGATCAAATACATATAATTATAATACCACAAGCATTAAGACCAAAAAAAAAAAAAAAAAAACCCAAGCATTAAGATATAATTGTCATGGCTTATTATTCTCTGAATATTTGAGTTGGAGATGTGAAGGACTATGAAGAGTATCAATATGTCAAATGGTTGATGTGTGTGCATGTTACATGTGTTTCTGTGACTTACTTAGACTGTAGGAGCCCAGAGCCACAGTTCTTAACCCTAGATGCATAATATTAGTATCTCCTGGGGATCTTTTAAAACTACCCTTTACCACCAACTCAGAATATCTGGAGATTGGAATGCTATCCAGGTTTTTTTTTTTTAACGTTCTCCAAACAATTCTAACAAGCCCTCAGAATACAGAACAACTGGACAAAAGAATAGAAACTGTGTAAATTTTGCAGAATTTGCAAGAGGCCAACTATACTTGGAGTACTCATTAAACATTAAGGATGCCTCTGTTGGACTTTGCTAGTAACAGATGAGGCCTCAATTAGATAGCTAGCCCTCTATTCTGTAGTGCTTTCAGTTTCCAAGTTGACAGATAAGATGAACAGTATCCATGACAACGGCAGATGTGATACATCCATTCCCTAGTTTTCTATTTCCTTTGGGACATTTTGTTCCCTAGGATGTCATTTGTGGCAGCTCATATTCTCTATCAGCCATCTGGCATCGCTGGTGATTTGACCACATCTTCATCGACACCTTTTTAACATGATAATCCTAAGGTTCTGCCGAATGTACGTTATCAGTTCGCACACAGTTAAAAAAATGGCACAGTATTTACATGGTTGTGATAAAATTCACAGATTGGTTAATTTACGCTTTGAGTATTTACTGGATATTTGTTGCATGGTCAATATTTGAATGTGGATCCTTACCTTCAAGGATCTTATATTCTAAGTGATGATTTTTTTTTTTTTTACCATCGAACCTATTTTATGATTTAGAGTCTCAAGCTTGTTTAATTGTATTAGTCAATGTTCTCCAGAGATACAGAAACAATAAAATGTGTCTATACACAGAAAGATATTTATTATGAAGATTTGCTCACATGATTATGGAAGCTGGTAAGTCCAAATCTGCAGTACGGGCCAATAGACAGAGACTCATAGAAGTCCCAGTTCTTGTCCAAAGGCTAGCAGGATAAAGACCCAGGAGACCTGACTGTGCAGATCAAGTCCAAAAGCAATCTGCTGGAGAATTCCCTCTTGCTTGGAGCAGTGGGTCTTTTTGTTCTATTTAGATTAGATGAAGCCAATTGAGGGCAATCTGTTTACTCACAGTTCACTGACTTAAATGATAATCTTATCCAAAAATAGCCTTGAAGCTGACACATAAAGTTAAATAGCACTGGTTAGAGGTGCTTAGAGCTGCTGCTGACAGGTACAGCATATTGAATGCTTACCATGTGCCAGACACTGTGTTACTCGGTTTACACACTTTAATCCTTACGTTGACCTTATGAAGGAATTACTGCTACCATCTTCATTGTATAGAAAAGGAAAGTGAGACCTACAAAGTTAAGTAACTTGTCCAAATCACACAGTTAGTAAGGGTTGGTCCTGCCATCTAAATCCAGATCTGCTCTTGCCCTTAACTGCCACAAAGCTTCACAAGATTTTTTAGAAAGTGTTCTTTCTGTTATTCTCTGAAGTATACTCTTCAGGGGAAAGAATGTATTGTTGTATCTTCCAAAGAAATTTTTTTCATTCTCTTCAATGTTTCATTTAATACTAACTTAAAGTACTAGGGGCAACTGCATTCTAATGTGTTAAATTCAGAGCAAAGGTGTTTTTCCATTGGAAAATTTTCGTTAAAATTAAGTGTGCCCTGCTTCTTACCATTTGAAGTGGAGAGGAGATACATCCCACTAAAGTTTTATAAAGTACCTTGAGATCTTCAAGTGACAAATACTCCAAATAGAGGTGTTGCTATGCTGACTTAAATAATTGAGACAATGAACTTCATCCATCTGATCAATGGAAAGTATTATTATAGCATTTTGGCTCTTCTGACTTACTTGCATTAGGGCATATTATGAACATAAAAGTAATGTTGTCAGGAGAGCTGTGCTGAAAATCAGTTAGAATGGGAATCATAATCTTACCTATCATAGGAAAAGAGAAAATTGGTTGAGTCACAGAAATCATTCTGCAGTGCAGTACCTTCTTATTTTCATTTCCTTTGGTTCACTAAGCATTTATTTTAACTGATTATTTAGTTAGCTAGCAATCACTCATTCAAAAAACTTTAATTGTGCATGTCTAATGGGAAAGGTAGATAATTAACACCTGCTTGGAACTTAAAATGCAACTTCACACACATTCCATTTATCCTTACCCCTGCTCTGAAATGGACATTAACTCCTCTCCCTTATGCACTTACTATTTTTGTTCATGTTTCTACTCCTTTTCAAAAGTTACTTTTGTTTATTTGTTTATATTTATTTATTTATTCTTGAGCGAGAGTGAGAGAGAGAGGCAGAGACACAGGCAGAGGGAGAAGCAGGCTCCCTGCAGGGAGCCAGATGTGGGACTCGATCTCTGGCCTCCAGGATTATGCCCTGGGCCGAAGGCGGCGCTAAATCGCTGAGCTTCCTGGGCTGCCCAGTTACTTTTGTTTTAATGTAATTCTACTGATGAAGATCTGGGTTCTCTTCAGAAACAACTTAATAGCTACTGATTTCCAAAAATCTATGGGTTTCACTGAAATCTTCCTGCTTGGTCTTCCCATTTCAGTCAGTAAGATTAATTTTTACCATCTGTAATTCTTTAGTTGAACAGATCAATATCATACTGGTTCTTGTCATTTCTTTAAGAAAGTATCAATTATCAGATCAGTGTCAGAATTTTGGAATATCATTTGTGAGAAAATGTTACATGATGAGAAGAAAAGCTTTATTAAGCTTTACGCTGGTTTTTAAGTGAAGCGTTAGGTATAGGAAGATTGTATTATAAAGGCACACAAAGGTATTTGGAAAAGGAATTCACATTTGACCAGTTAATGATTACCTAGCTTAGGTTTTATGTATAGCAAAAATAATGATTGCCGGAAACGTCTATGAAAGATATGAACTGGCTTGTCTTCTCTGTATTTATTTTCAAAGATTTTATTTTGTCTCTTTACTTGAGATAGAGCACAGAGGCAGAAGGAGAAGCATACCCTCGCTGAGCAGGGAGCCCCTGCGGGGCTCAATTAATTCCAGGACCCTGGGATCATGACCTGAGCTGAAGCCAGACACTTAATCCACTGAGCCACCCAAGTGTCCCCTCTTCTCTTTAAAGGGAAATATTGTATTCACTTTTTCCCACTAACCATACTATTCTTTGCTTTGGAAAAGGCTGTCAATTAACTGCCAAGTCATTTCCAACATGGTGGGCTATGGAATGTACAGTAATAAGTCATGAACTTATTATGATTGTGGGTATAGAAAGGTTTTAGTGAGTTCTTTACTCTAGCAAGTTGACTTTATTTTTACTGATACTTAACATCAATAGTCCTGGAGCGTTGAGTTTGCCATCTGTTTTAGGATTATATAGAGATAGTGATCTTTCTCTGTTTTTTTTTTTTCTGATAAATGAAGCGATCATAAGCACATTAAAATTAATTCATATGTGCTCAGAATACAGAGCCACCCAGAGTTCCCGGGAATATTTTCTACATCTCCCAGTTCCTACTTGCCTTCCCTACCCTTCTTTACTCCATTCCAGTGAGGGAAGGTGTAGAATGGGATTCATCAGGATATTATCCAAGCTGTTTTAGGAGTGGAACCTAAGCAGGAGAGGGTAGATGGGACAGCATGCTCTCATCTTCCCTTCTCTGGCTTTCTGTATAGCATTGACAAAGTAAGATCTGAGATTTAAACTTGGCTTTGGAGTAGAAATAACAAAGCAAAACTTCCAAATCAGAGCTCCTTAGGCCTATCCAGTAGAGACAAGTTTGCTACTTTGTCTAATCTAGAAAATTGGGGCTTATTTTGGGAGTTTGTGACAGGACTCAGGCACTAGTAAAGTGTGACCTTGTCTTGATTTATCATACACATGTGTATATACCTCCCATATGACATTCTGGGGAGAGGTGAATTAAAGCATAAATGAGTATTTACATGTTTTAGCAAAGATTACCATGATGCCATTTCAATGGCATCCATTCAATCAATATTTTTTAGTATTTAAGAGGTTATTATACCAGGTATACTAAAGTAGACTTAAAGTAAGCCCATTCTATCTGTTTCCACCTCCAAACTCAAACCAGAGTATTGACTTTTACTCTAATAATTCAACAAAATGGGATGAAAAAGCATATGGGGTTAGTAGAAGTTTCATCCTCAGTGATGGACCAATCAGTAAACCTGCAATCTGATGGGGAGAGAGGGAGTAGATAAGGGTGGGGCAAAAAGGTAAAGAGAAAGTTCTTCTTTTTTTTTTTTTTTTTAAGATTTTATTTATTTATTTGAAAGAAGAGAAAGATAGAGCATGAAGTCAGGGGGGTTGGGGGGGACAGAGGGAGAGGGAGAAACAGACTCCCTGCTGAGCACAGAGGGCTCCAACCCAGGACCATGACCTGAAGGCAGATGCTTAATTCCCTGAGCTACCCAGGTATGCCAAGAAGGTTCTTTCATTAGAGGCTAGCATTCTTTACTCTAGATGTAGTCTGAATAACAGCACTCAGCACAAATAAACACAGTAAACTCTGAAATATAACACAAACACCCTGAAAGTAATATAAAACTTATACTTGAGTTCCTTCCCTCTACCCAGGGCAAATCTGGCAAAAAAAAAAAAAAAAAAAGTACAATTATATCCAGAGATAAAATGTGGCATGTCAAGTATACCTAATGAAAAGTTTAAAATCCCAATATATGAGGTTTTAATATATCCTATTTTAGAGAGAAGAAAACAAGTCTCTCTTGCTCAATATTGACATCATTGTTCTATTCCTTCCCTAAAGCTAAACACTCGACACTGCTCATCTTTAAGGAATATTCTCCCTGAAAGCAAGATTTCCTGTTAACTCGATTAAACTTAAATTCTCTCAGTGAAGAGACAAAAATAAAACATTTGGTAACATTTATGGAATAGTTTGTGCTATACATCCTATTACACTCCTGTTTAATTTTCCTGACTATGTATGTCTAACTTTTAAAGATTAGGAAACTGGGACTTTGAGATGTTAAGATTCTGGAGGTCATTCAGCTAATAAGTAATGCCTGAGATTCTTTCTCAGGACCGTCATACTCCGGAGCCAGCCTTCCTATTTGCTATCCTATTCTGCCTCTATTATATACATAGATTAGTATAGTATAATTTTTCTAGTTTAAATATTTGGTTCTGTTACAAAAATATTATGCTGGACAAATGTCCTCCCAAATATTTGCATCACAATTATATGCCATTCATCAGAACTCTTTGAAAGTATGATACTATTTGGAAACCAGACTTGTGAAAACTAATTAAAATTTTTATTTTTTTTCCCCTGCTGAGAAGAAATTTCTACAATTTTCCTGTTTAAATGTCCATACAGAATTATCATTCTGTGATTTCTCCATATGTTTTTTCTGGAATACATGATAGGTCTTAGATATTACCTTTCATTTAATTTGAATTAGAAATAGGCCCTGGCTGTTCAGTCAATAGATGATGTGACTCGATCTCAGGATCAAGAGTTCAAGTCCTACCTTGGGTGTAAAGCTTACTTAAAAAACAGAAAGAAAAACAAAAACAAAAAAAGTAAAAGAAATGGGGAGAATCTTAAATATAAGATTTAAAGATCTTGTCCCTTTAGAGTTTGAATATAAGATCTAAAGCTTCAAGTCTACTATGAACTCAATTTGGGAAATAGTTCTACGTGGCTGAAATAGAGATCCCTGAGTGTGTAGAAAAATAAAGATGTGGCTGAAAAAATAGATTGGGGCCAACTTGTAATTTGGCCTACGTGTATACTTTGTTGGAATAGTGTTGCTTTCAGCTGTTGAATACCCCACACTTCGAAATTAGTCTGCCCTAAGTGCTGTACTGTACCTGGCATATAGTAAGTGCTTATTAAACTGAAGAGAAGGTTATGCCTGGGTGGCTCAGCGGTTGAGCATCTGCCTTTGGCTCAGGGCGTGATCCCGGTCCTGGGGTCGAGTCCTGCCCCGGGCTCCTTGTGAGGAGCCTGCTTTTCCCTCTGCCTGTGTCTCTGCCCCTCTCTCTGTGTCTCTCATGAATAAATAAAATCTTTAAATATATGTATTTGAAGAGAAGTGGGAAATCAACTCTGGCAAGACAAAATTTTAATAGAACATCATTAAGAATCAAACATGGATTAATGTCTTAATATTCTTATTTTTAGTAGCAAAACTAGTTTTGGAAAGAAAACATATTGGAATATTGGCGAATGATTAACTCTAAATTAGATAATAACATAAGGAAGATCAAAGTTTCTGGAATAACATTTAATACAGTGCCTAGTGCACAGAGAGTCAAGAAATGTTGAATGAATTAATAAAAGAGTGAATGACAGGTGTACATTATGTGTGTGTATGTACACACACTGATTATACCAGTAAATGATAAATAGGTAACAAATATTGAAAGTTCAATGTATTCAAATATATTCACATAACACTCAAAGTTTAACTTTGGAAAAACCCAATGGGAAGCCAAATTCAGCAAAACTTGTTCTTTATCTTTACCCAGTGCTGCTAAGCCTTTTGACAGCTTGCTTGAAATCTCACATTCCCTAATGCAGTACTATAATAATTTAGGGAAGAAAATCAGAAATATGCTGTTGAAGAATAATTAGCATTTAACTGGATGTGAACGCAAGCATGAAACAATGTCCCAGTGGTAGCAGACATAAAAAAGACTCAATGAAGAAAAATAATGAAGATCAAAACAATAAAAGATAACTCTTTTTAAAAGACTTTAGGGTCTGAAGTCTTTGAAATATCATTGAAGGTTTCAGTCACAGAATGGCTTGTGGGATACCTGAACATTTCTGCATTGTTTGGTTTGGGAAATTTAAAAGTAATCTCAGGGCGAGTGGGAGAGCATGGCTTTGTAAAGCAATAGTTTATACCCGCACTATCCTTCTCCTACTTCCTCTGTGATTATGTGATCTCACTCTATGAATTCCCTCCTCTCTGGGTATCTCAGGCCAGTCAGCTTTGAAGGCTGAGCCTAAAGTTAAACCTCACTTGGGGAGAATCTTGTAGAATCCTTACGAATATGGTGGAGTTTGCTTTTGTTAGGAACATCAAACAAGAAGAAGGTAACATTTTAATGCTGTTAAGTCATTAATTCAGTTTTAAAATCTCACCATTCTGTAGGGAAAAAATACTCAAATTCTCTGTCTCCAGCTTTGATCTTTTGTGAGTACATTTTTTTTTGCCACATATTTTGCATATCTATAAGCTCCTTTATTTAGATATTCTGCCAAGAGGCACCTGGGTGGCTCCTTTGATTGTGTCTGCCTTTGTCTCAGGTCTTGATCCTGGGGTCCTGGGATCAAGGTCGGACTCCCTGCTCAGGAGAGAGACTCTTTTTTTTTTTTTTTTTTTTAAGAAGGGACAAATACATCTTTTTTTTTTTTTTAAGATTTTATTTGTTTATTCATAGAGAGAGAGAGAGAGAGGCAGAGACAGGCAGAGGGAGAAGCAGGCTCCATGCAGGGAGCCTGACGTGGGACTCGATCCCGGGTCTCCAGGATCACGCCCTGGGCGGCAGGCGGCCCTAAACCGCTGAGCCACCGGGGCTGCCCGAGAGCCTCTTTCTTCCTCTCTCTCCCTCTCTCTCCTTCTCAAATTTGTGCTCTCTCTCTCTCTCTCTCTCAAATAAACAAATATTTTTTAAAAATAAATTTAAAAAAATAAATGTTTACCAAAATTTTCCTCTCGGGCAGCCCCGGTGGCGCAGCGGTTTAGCGCCGCCTTCAGCCCAGGGCCTGATCCTGGAGACCCGGGATCGAGTCCCACGTTGGGTTCCCTGCATGGAGCCTGCTTCTCCTCTGCCTGTGTCTCTGCCTCTCTCTCTAGGTGTGTCTCTATGAATAAATAAATAAAATCTTTAAAAACAAAACAAAACAAAATTTTCCTCTCTTCCACCAACCAGCCTTGCCCTCTCCCAATCAACTGACACCCTGGTAATAAATTTTGCAATAATTTTTCCTTCTGTTTCTTTCTCTGTTCACAGTCTCAGTCTGTTACCTTGTCTTATAATTTTTCTTTGAAAAATTAAATTCTTAAAAATTGAAGTTAAATAAAGACTTGTACTCTTTTTGCTCTCATCTGAATTGTCCTTACTAATTAAATGCTTACCTAAAATATTCTTCAGGGAAATAAAGGTAATAGTAGGGTTGTTGTAGGATTGTAAGTTTTAAATGAATTAATGTATGCGAGAGTCTATAGCATATACCAGATGCTTAGTAAATGGTATTTACTAATGCATTTCTCTGCAGAACTTCATTGTTTTATTGTCTCCAGGATAAAATTTAGAAATTCAAACTGATATTCCAGATCAGGAGAGTTGTAATTACCTGTATCAAATTATTTTCCACTAATCTCTATTATTTAATCATACACATCTCTTTGTGCCACAAACAGGCCATATTTATTCAGACATATTTGTCAATAATCTTGCTCTTTGTTCTTGGGGACTACTGCTTCCTCTATTTAATCATTTGCTCCAAGTTTCAGCTTCTGTCTTGCCATCTCTATGGACCTTCCTTTAACTGTTCTATGTGCAGGGGGTATAGCAGTGGACAAGTAGACAGTGTCTCTGCTCTCATGAAGCTTGTAAGCTTGTACATTGTAATCTAGTGGGGGAACAGATAAAAACCAGATCAATAAAGAAATAAACAAAATTTGGTATATATACGTAACAAAATATCATTCAGCCTTAAAAAGGAAGGGAATTTGGGATGCCTGGGTGGCTCAGTGGTTGAGCATCTGCCTTTGGCTCAGGGCGTGAACCCGGAGTCCTGGGATCTAATCCCACATTGGGCTCCCTGCATGGAGCCTGCTTCTCCCTCTGCCTGTGTCCCTCATGAATAAATAAATAAAATCCTTTTTTTTTTTTTTAAAGAAGGGAATTTTACACTATGCTATAAAATGGAAGAACCTTGAGGACATTATGCTAAGTGAAATAAATCAATCACAGTAAGACAAATACTGCATGATTCCACTTATATGAGGCAACTAGATTAAGCAAAATCATATAAACATGAAGTAGAATGGTGGTTGCCAGGGGCTGGCGAAAGCGGGAAAGGGAAGTTGTTATTCAATGAATATAGAGTTTCAGTTTCCCAAGATGAAAACATTCTAGAGATGTACTGTGCAACAATGTACATGTAGTTAACACTACTGTATATTCACTTAAAAATTGTTAAGATAGTAAATTTTATGTATTTCTTTACCATAATAAGTAACAGAAATTACTGAGTTAATCTCAGATAATTATGAGTACTATTAAGAAAATAAAGCAGGATAACAACATAGAGTTACTTTGAGGCTTGCTACTTTAGAAAGCCCCTCTGAGGGAGTGGCTTTTGAGCCTGAGACTGGAATGATGATGAGGATTAGTCACGAGAATCTGAAGGAATAGTTAAGCGCAAAGGTCATGAGGCAGAAGCCAATCTGCCGTACATAAAGAAGAGGAGGGCAATTCAGAGGGCATGTACTGAACTTGCTGATGAAGGCGGACAGCTTCTGTAGGGACTGGTGGGCTTTGGAAAGGAGATTTAGTTCATCTTCCTGTGCACCTCCCCTCTAGCAACCTTCAGTTTGTTCTCTACAGTTAAGAGTCTCTCTTATGTTTTGCCTCTCTCTCTTTTTTTCTTTCCTTATTTCACTTAGCATAATACCATCTAGCTCCATCCACATCATTGCTAATAGCAAGACTTCATTCTTTTTGATGGCTGAGTAATATATACCACCTCTTCTTTATCCATTCATCAGTCAGTGGGCCTGTTCCATAATTTGGCTATTGTTGATAATGCTGCTGTAAACATTAGGGTGCATGCACCCCTTCGAATCTGTATTTTTGTATTCTTTGGGTAAATACCTAGTAGTGCAATTGTTGGGTCATAGGGTAGTTCTGTTTTTGACTTTTTTATGAATGAGGCACCTCCATACTGTTTTCTAGAGTGGCTGCACCAGTTTGCATTCCCACCAACAGTGCAAGAGGGTTCCCCTTTCTCTGTATCCTTGCCAACATCTATTGTTTCCTGTGTTATTAATTTTAACCATTCTGACAGGTGTGAGGGTGGTATCTCATTGTAGTTTGATTTGCATTTCCCTGATGATTCCCTGATGATTTTCATGTATCTGTTGCCCATCTGGATGTCTTCTTTGAAGACATGTCTATTTATGCTTTCTGCCTATTTCTTAACGGGATTATTTATTTTTTGGGTATTGAGTTTGATAAATCCTTTATAGATTTTGGATACTAACCCTTTATCAGCTATGTCATTTGTAAATATCTTTTACCCTTCCATAGGCTGCCTTTTGGTTTTGTTGATTGTTTCCTTTGCTGTGCAGAAGCTGATTCACAGTTTTAAAAAAAAGTCGGCTAGCTATAATAAGGAAACAGAGAGAAGTAAATATAGAAGCTGAAACACCAGTTAGAACACATTTTCACTGGAACACAAATGATGGTGACGTGGATAAGAGCTGGGAAGGAGTGAAGTTGTCGAATTGGGATCTATTTTGAGGTAATGACAAGTAGATTTGTAGATAGATTGGTTGTAGGGAATGTATAAAGAATTAAGGATGACTTCTATGCTTTTGGCTTAGACAAAAATAGAGGATAAAATTGAGAGAGAAACAGGCTTGGGTTTGAGGGAGTAAGAACTTCAAAGTTTAGTTTTAGCCCTGTTAGGTTTTGTTTTGTTTTAACATTGATACCAAGATATGATTCACATACCATAAAATTCACACTTTTAAAGTGTTCAATTCAAGGATTTTCTTAGTATATTCACAGAGCCGGGCAATCACCATCACAATCTAAGTTTAGAATATTTTATCACTTCAAAAAGAAACCTGTATCTATTTTCCTGGCCCTAGGCAACCGCTAACCTACTTTCTGTTTCTATAGATTTTTCCAGTCTTAGAATTTCATGTTAAGGAATGCTCCAACATGTAGTCTTTTATGGGTGCATTCTTTTATTTAACTTAATCTTATCCGTCAGGACTTTAATCCTTTTTAGTGCTAAATAATATTCCACCATAGAGATACACTGCACTTAGCTTATTCATTCATCAGCTTATGAACATTTGTTTCTTTTTTAATATTTTATTTATTTAATAAACACAGAAAGAGAGAGACACACATACACAAAGAGTGAAAAAAAGAGGCAGAGACACAGACAGAGGGAGAAGCAGGCTCCATGCAGGGAACTCGATGTGGGGCTCAATCCCAGAACTGAGGATCACGCCCGGAGTTGAAGGCAAATGCTTAATCGCTGAGTCACCCAGAAGTCCCTGAACATTTGTTTCTACATTTTGGCTATTATGATTAATGCTGCTATGAACGTGTATAAATTTTTGTTTGGACATATATTTTCATTTCTCTTCAGAGTATAACCAAGACTGGAATTGCTAGGTTAGGTAGTAACTCTATGTCTATTTTGAGGAACTGCCAAACTATTTTTGAAAGTGGTCACACCATTTCACATTCCCATCAACAATGTATCAAGGTTCCAATTCCACTACATCTATGTCAATCTCTGTTGTTGTCTTTTTTTCATTGTAGCCATCCTAGTGGGTATAAAGTGGTATCTCATTATGGCTTAAGTCTGCATTTTCCTAAGTATTAATGATGTTGAGCATCTTTTCATGTGCTTATTGCCCATTTGTATATCTTTCGGGACATTTCTCTTTACATCTTTTGCCCATTTTTAAGTTGGATTATTTGTTCCTTTTATTGTTGAGTTGTACTACTTTTTATTATTGAGTTGTACTGCTTCCAGATATAAAGCCTATGTCAAATAATGATTTGCAAATGTTTTTTTTTTCTTTTTTTGGACTGGATTTTCACTTTCATGATGGTATTGTTTGCAGGACGAACATTTTAAATTTTGGTAGAGCCTAATTTATTTTCTTCTTTAGACACTTTAGCTTTTAGTGTCATATCTAAGAAATGGCCAGGTTAAATTTTAGTTACCTATTAGGCATCCTAATGGAGATAGCAGATAGGCAATTGCATAGGAGTCTGAACTTCAGAGGAGAGTTCACACTGGATAGAAATTGGGGAGTAATCAGTGTATAGATAATATTTAAAATTCTGAGCCTTGATGGGATCACACAGAGAGAAAGAGAGAGAGTAGAAGCAGGCAAGTCATGAAGGACACAATTTATAATCATTACATGTAGCATTGGGGTTCAGTTTGTGCCCCGGAGTACTGGGATAATCTACCAATAAAGAGAACCTAACCTAATAAATAAACACTAAGACTGCCCACATAGGGATAGAGCAGATATCTCCTTGGAAGAGCTTGTGAGATCACTTCTACTCTGTGGCCACTGTACTAAAATTGACTTTTTGGAATAAATTGGAATAGAATTTTCTCCATATGGTCTTAATTTCCTAGGAAGCTTCCGACAATGAGAGTACTCCTTCCTTATCAAGCTTCTGTATAAGGTGTGCATACTGATCAAAGGGCAAACAAAATCCATTCCAGCTCATGTAAGCTAACAAAAAAATTAGTGGAGAAAATCAGATAGCTCACAGAATCCTTGTCATCAGGTCAAATTACCAGGAACTACATCCAGAACCTAGAAGCATGCTGCAGGACTTGCCTATGTGGGAATTGTTACTGTTACTACCACCACAACCCAGCCTTCTGATGCCAGGAACTGGACTTCTCTCAAATTGCTGTTGATACTAAGAACTTGACTTTATTGCAACTTCTGCTGCTACTCCTTTAAAGCAAGATCCTCAGCTGCCACTTGTACCAGGAAAATAGATGTTCAACACTTCGCCTGTTTCCTCATACCGTGAATTGAAACCTCATATGCATGCACCTGCTGCTGGAACCGAGGTTATCTGCTTGCATCCTGGTTGTCTAGGATGGGGAAGGGGGAATGGGTTTTATGGATTTTCTCTTGGGAAGGTCAAGCTCACAGTGGAGAAACTTATAAAATGTAGAAGTTATTCAGAAGGTGTTAGGAGGGGCGCCTGGGTGATTCAGTTGGTTAAGCATCTGCCTTAGGCTCAGGTCATAATCTCAGGGTCCTGGGATCGAACTGAGCAGGGAGCCTGCTTCTCCCTGCCTCTCCTCCCCAACTCATGCTCTCTGTCACTATGTCTGTCTCTGTCTCTCTTTCTCTCAAATAAATAAAATCTTTAAAAAAAACAAACAACAAAAAACAAAAGGTGTTAGAAGGCCATGCATGAGAGGTGTTCCCAATAATGTGCCATGCATACCTAGCAATTACAGAATTCCACTATTACCTGTGAGGGTATGTGCTTTAGATAGCATGTAATTGATGATGGTTACTGTCAAAATCTTCCATTTTGAAGTGACAATTTCTCCACCTAAATATAACACAGGGCGAACTATATTTGTGAATTCACAAGTTTATTTACTATTTGCATTTCTTTTAGAACAGGACTCACAACTAGATGGTAAGCTGTTATATATACATATATATGTAGTGTTATAAACATTTTAATATACATGCATAATTCACTCATGTTACATTATTGAAAATTAATAATTTCTCTTCATAGGGAAAGAAATTTTATGATGCTACGCATTTAATGAGATCTCCGTGAGTAATTTTTGTCTGTGAGCTATCAAGCAAAGTCACCATAAAGATATGGTATTTACTGTTAATTTATTATAAATCTTTCAAATAGCAACTTAGCGTGGCTTGAATAAGAAAAGAATTTTGCTTTGCTTAGCCATTGATTTTTTTTACTCCACTTTATTGAGTTATGATTTACATAAAATTAAATAAACCCTTTTTTACATTGGTAAGATTTGGCAATATATGCACCTGAATAATCACCAGCCACAGTCAAGATAAAGCCCTGTGTAACATCCTTACCTCCCTAGCCCAATCAACCTGCTAATCTACTTTTAGTCACCACAGATATGGATTTTTTTCAAGTTATCGTGGCATAATTTATATACAAGATAATGCATTCATTTTAAATGTGCAGTTTGCTAGAGCTATTGATTTTCAAAAAGTAAAATTACTGTCTCTATAATGTTTTGCTCTTGAATTCTCTTCCTAATCATTTGTTCATATAGGACAGCATTAAATGAATTCTTTTCTTTTTCTGTACACACAAACTCACATGGCATCATTCCATACTTTCTGCACACAGCTATGTGATATCACAATATTGTTGATCTATAAACTGATCTGGAAAAATTGCTGATACAAGCCCAGGGAAAGCACATGTAAAACTAAGCTACTAATTTAGACCCAAGCTACTATTAGCACACCTGTGAATCATAAGTTCCCCAAAATATAGGTATTAGTGATGCTCCTAGCTAATCACTCTTACAACATTATTTTAAGGAAGTTGGAGTATGAATCATGAGTACACAAATGAATAAATAAATATACACTGTTGGTGATTTAATGTTTGATGTGTGTGGGAGAGGCTGGTTAGAGTATATGTCATCCAAGGACTTTCACTAATGGTACAGTTCTAAAAAAGCTTATTTGAAGCTATTAGCATGTTTTGTGAGTTATTGATTTCTAAATGTCTTCCAGTTTGGCAAGAGAATCAGATATTAGGGGACAATGCCAGCTAATCCTTTTTATTAGGTAGGATGGATAATGGTTTAAGTATAGTTCAGCTCCCTGGATGGGAAATAAATGGAATTTTCCACAATATGGTGTCCCAGTTTGCATGTGAGTTACAGTAGCAAATGCTGTGAGAAAATTATTATAGCTTAGAAATTTGAAGCCCTTGAGAAAATTTTCAAAAGGGGATCCCGAACTATTTACAATTTGCAAATAAGTAAGAATAGCAATTGTACAATCAGTTAATAGCCATCATACAATCAATCACTTCTTTTTTTTTTAAATTTCATTTATTTATTCATGAGAGACACACACACACACACAGAGGCAGAGACACAGGCAGAGGGAGAAGCAAGCTCCTTGCAGGGAGTCTGATGAGTCGAAGGCAGACGCTCAACCGCTGAGCCACCCAGGCATCCCTTAGTCACTTCTTTTTAACAAATATGTTTTGTGAACATATTATGCATAAAGCACCACTTAAGGCCACATTGATACACAATGAAGGAAGGCTTCTGCTCTCAAGTTCCCACTTTAAACAGGCAGGAGAGAAAGAGCATTGAATAAACAATTGGAACATAGAGTGCTAAGTTCAATAGCAGAAATATGACTAGAGTGCCATGGCATCAGGGATAAAGAACACTGGATTTAGGCTGAAAGAATCAGAAATATCTTTCCCAAGGTGATGATACTTTTTGTTAGACCAAGGAGGACCAGCAGACATTAGCCTGACAGAGGAAACAGTCTGGCTGCCTTCCTAAGAAACTTCCTATTATTAAAAAGTCACATTATAACACATTGTACACTTCAATGGAGAGACAGGGAAGATCCTAGATTTTAGTGGAAGTTTGTTTTCTTCTGCAGAATTTTTTTCTTTTTTTTTTGAATATTTTATTTTATTATATATTCATGAAAGATACACACAGGGAGAGAGAGAGAGAGAGAAAGAAAGAGGCAGAGACACAGGCAGAGGGAGAAGCAGGCTCCATGCAGGGAACCCGATGTGGGACCCCATCACAACCTGAGCTAAAGACAGGCACTCAAGCCCTGAGCCACCCAGGGATCCCCTCTTCTGCATAAATTTCAATGATAAAGATATTTCTGTTGTTATAGGTTTGTTTTTTTATTTTTTGTATTACAAACAGCAACAAAAAAAAGCAAAATAAGAAAAATCAAAACTAAACATTTTCTCCTTTACCCTCTGGTCCATGCAGCCTCTGTTGAGTCCTGATGTATCAGGACTCCCATTTATCACAGGTGCCAAAGGTAATGAAGAGAGCCCAGGATTACAGGTCCAAAGGAAAATGTTGGCAGAGCATCTGGACATGTGATCAAAGTAGTGTTAATGTGTTTTGTCTGCATGAGTTTTGTTTTTTTTTTTTTTTTTTTTTCTCCCTCTACTGGTGAGCTATTAATTCCCAGTAGAGACTGACCTATAACCAATAGTAGTTTACACAATACAAAGTAGGTTTTATAATTAATTGATTGCATTATATCTGATTCCTATGTATAGCAGCTTGTTCTGTTGGAGAAATGCCTGAAATTTGCTGTGATTGGAGCATAAGGTTATGTTGAGAGTGAGGCTGGACAAGTAGCCAGATTCTGGAGGGCTTTGAGTTCCAAGCTCAGGGATTTGGATTTCATTCTGCGAGGAAGAGAGTGTGATTGGTGAATTTCAGGGACCATTGAGAGATAGTATAAGATTTAAATTTAGTAAAGCCCCTGCTCTGGTGGGTCGCAGTGTGAAATATGGATTGCTGCGTTGGGGAGTGATGAGAGACCATTAACAGGCTATTAGGATAATGAGGACCTGAAGTAAGGTAGTAGTAAAGCAAAGGGGAATAATTTAGAAAGATAAGGAACATTGAATGCTTTTACTTAGTGACAAACTGAATATAGGGAGTGAGTGTATTTGTGTATGAGGGACAGTGTGACTCTGTAGGGGGTGTCTAAATTAACTCCTGTTTTTCTGACTTAGGGCTCCCAGGTGAGATTGAGGGAGACAGGAGGAGAAGCAGGAACAGGATTTCTGGAGGGGAGCGGTGGAAGAGGATGGCTCATATATGAATCTACATATTATGGGACATCTAAAAGCAAATACTCTATAGGCAGGCCTGAGAATCAAGAAATTGCATTACAGATACAGGATTTTAGAAAATAAAATTTTATCAAAATAAAGCATACACATAGTAAAAAACATCAAATCGTCTGTATAAAGAAAAATCATGATTATAGTGTAGCAGTTATCAATTTATTGCCTCTCATTTCCAAGTCCGCCCTCAATGCCTGCTCTGCCTTCATAGGCCTGGATCCTCTGAGCATTTTCCCCTTTGCAGCAAGGACAACATTAAGCTTTCACAATAGAGGGTGCTGCAAGGGCACCTGAAGAGGAAGAGAGTTCTCTTACTGATTCCTGTGTGTTCCTTCAATCCGCTCCCGCAGAACGGATGGCTCCTGTCAGGGCCAGAGCTAAAAGCAGATGCAGCCTTCCCCAGCTCTGGGCTCTGGCAGAGGGCACAGCGTCTCCAACAGGCAGTGGCCCACAGCTTCCTAGGATGTCTCTTCTGGCAGCTTTGCAGCAAGTTGCTAGATTTGACGTCTCTCTGTAAATGACTTGCCTATGAATGGCTTTTCTGGCATCCCAGAGGGTGGATTTCCAGCCAGCTCCAGATGATGGGTTTCCAGAAAATTCCATGGCATGGCACCACAGTGACTCCTCTGTGGTACAGTGAGAACAGCTGTGCCCTCTCGTGCCAGGTCTGGATCTCAGCTCTGTGGCATGCACTTCCCCTAAGTATTCTAGCTCAGTCCTAGCCATAGCAGCTGCTGCTCTTTTTCTCTGTTAGGCCTGTATTCTTCAGACTTCTCTTTAGTTCCTAGTGGTCAATCTTTTGTTACTTCAACCCTATGTTATAGTTAGTAGCACTTTTAACTTCCCAGCTTCAAATTACTGGGGTGTTTCTTCTGATTGGAGTCTGGCTGATATAATCATTTTTTTCTATGCCTCCACAGATCTAATGCCATTCTCTGGAGGCAATACTTCTTATTATTTTTTTGTTTTTATCATTTTTAAATTTTTTTTAAATAATATTTTATTTTTAAGTAATCTCCACTAGTGTGTCACTTGAACTCATGACCCCAAGATCAAGAGTCTAATGCTCCTCCAGCTGAGCCAGCCAAATGCTCCTGCTTTTACTATTTTAAATTATTTTTCATTTTAATTTTTCTGATTTCTTTTTGGCTGTTCTAAGATAAATGATGACTTAGTATATTTTTGTACTATCCACATCACTTCTGTTCCTTTCTCCCTTCTCTCATCCCTTCCTTCTCCCCTTGAAACTAATATCTCTCGAAGTTCCTCCACTGCTCACCCTGTAGCTTCAAGTTACATACTTAATCCCTATTTCTTATTCTAGCACCTAAAGAAAACATATAAATATTTTTTGTCAATAACTTTGTAAGGTGAGAACATTATCACTTTCCTCCTTTGCTCCACATTTTTGCACCATTTTTGTCTCCCTATATGTATCAGCTCTGCTTCTATTTTCTTGTTTTTATTTTTAATCTTTTAAGGGTTTTAACTTTTTTGTTTTATTTATTTATTTATTTATTTATTTATTTATTTATGACACACAGAGAAAGGTAGAGACACAGGTAGAGGGAGAAGCAGACTCCTTCTGGGGAGTCTGATGCAGTACTCGATCCCAGGACCCTGAGATTACAATCTGAGCCAAAGGCAGACACTCAACCACTGAGCCACCCAGGTGCCCTAATTTTAACTTTTAAAAAGTATGTATTTATGTATTTATTTATTTATTTATTGTAATCTCTGTACCCATGGGACTTGAACTCACAGCCCCAAGATGAAGAGTCTTACTCCGACTGAGTTTTCTGGGTGCCCCAGTTGGTTGAGTGTTTGACTCTTGATTTCAGCTCAGGTCATGATCTCAGAGGCTATTAGGATAATGAGATATTAGAGATCTTCAGATCTCTTAAGATTTTCTCTCACTCCCTCCTCTGCCCCCCCTTTAAATTTGATAAAATTTACATTCTAATCTACAAACTAGAATGAATCACAGAGATAAATTCTTTTTTTTTGTATCAACAAGTTTACTCCCTAGTGATAGAATACAAATTTTATACACAAAACACTGGATTTGATATTACAGAATTTAACCTGTTTTATAAACTATCTTATGGTGTTACTCTGCTTATCTGTTCTAAGAGAAATTGTATTGCACCAACAGACCCCCCTCCCTTTCCCATAGCATTGTTTTTACTATGTCTTTAAATAGTTTCTTTCCCTTAAACAAGGTGGAAAACCTGAAGTTTCCACCCAGGAAAACAGTTAACCCAAATTTCAGTTTCAGTATTTTTAAATACCAGAAATAGGTTCTGTGCAACTCAGATCTTTTACCTGAATACTATACAAGGTTACAGTGTTGACCAAAAGAAGACACAGGTTTCTCATTAAACTTTTGTTTTAATGGGTCTCAAAATTCTGTGACAGATTTTTGGTCAAGTTGTTTCCATTAAAAAGTGCTGATTTTAAAAATTAATAACTTAAAACTGCCACACACACAAAAACAAATGGTCCACAAAACGTTCTCCTTTCCTTCTGAAGGTTTTACAAAGCATTGTTATCATTAACCAGTCTTTTACTATTAAATGGCCAATTGACACAAACAGTTCTGAGACCGTGCCTCCACCATTGATTAAATCTGGGGTGGCAGGTATTGGGGATAATATTCATTTAGCCTTCTGAGCTTTCTGGGCAGACTTGGTGACTTTGCCAGCTCCAGCTGCCTTCTTGTCCACTGCTTTGATGACACCCACAGCAACCGTCTGTCTCATGTCACGAACAGCAAAACGGCCCAGAGGAGGACAGTCAGAGAAGCCCTCAACACACATAGGTTTGCCAAGAACCGTATCAACAATGGCAGCATCCCCAGATTTCAAGAACTTGGGACCATCTTCCAGCTTTTTTCCAGAATGACGATCTATCTTCTCCTTCAGTTCAGCAAACTTGCAAGCAATGTGAGGTGTGTGACAACACAGCACAGGTGCATATCAGCACTGATTTGGCCTGGATGGTTCAGAATAATCACCTGAGCCGTGAAGCCAGCCGCTTCCATTGGTGGGTCATTTTTGCTGTCACCAGCCACCTTGCCACGACGAACATCTTTGACAGATACGTTCTAGACATTGAAGCCCACATTGTCTCCAGGAAGAGCCTCACTCAAAGCTTCATGGTGCATTTCAACAGACTACTTCAATTGTAACATTGACCGGAGCAGAGGTGACCACCATGCCAGGTTTAAGAACACCAGTCTCCACTCGACCCACTGGGACAGTACCAATACCACCAGTTTTGAAGACACCCAGAGAGGCAAATGCAAGGGCTTATCAGTTGGATGAGTTGGTGGCAGGATGCAATCCAGAGCTCCAAGCAGTGCGGTTCCACTGGCGTTCCCATCTTTACGGGTGACTTTCCATCCCTTGAACCAAGGCATGTTAGCACTTGGCTCCAGCATGTTGTCACCATTCCAACCAGAAATTGGCACAAATGCTACTGTGTCGGGGTTGTAGCCAATTTGCTTAATGTAGGTGTGGACTTCCTTAACGATTTCCTCATATCTTATCTGGCTGTAGGGTGGTTCAGTGGAATCCATTTTGTTAGCACCAACAATTCATTGTTTTACTCCCAGTATGTAAGCCAGAAGGGCATGCTCACGGGTCTGCCCATTCTTGGAGATACCTGCTTCAGATTCACCAACACCAGCAGCAACAATCAGGACAGCACAGTCAGCCTGAGATGTGCCTGTAATCATGTTTTTGATAAAATCTCTGTGTCCTGGGGCATCAATGATGGTCACATAATACTCGCTGGTCTGGAATTTCCACAGGGAGATATCAATGGTGATACCACGTTCACGTTCAGCTTTCAGTTCGTCCAAGACCCAGGCACACTTGAAGGAGCCTTTTCCCATCTCAGCAGCCTCCTTCTCAAATCTTTTGATAGTTCTTTTGTTGATCCCACCACATTTGTAGATCAGATGGCCAATAGTGGTAGACTTGCCCGAATCTACATATTCAACCATGACGATGTTGATGTGAGTCTTTTCCCTTCCCATTTTGGTTTAGGTTTAGCGGTGGTTTTCACGACACCTGTGTTCTGGCCGCAGGCCGTTGCCACATAGAGATAAATTCTTAACGTTGGAGGCCAACAAATAGCATTTATGATATTACAAGCTGTTAAAAAATTGCTTAGTGAGCCAAATAATGCACTGTAAGTTTACAGATTTAGTGTCATCCAAAAAACAATAATCCCAGTAGAATTTTTTTGTCGTTTACTCAAACTCATGCTGTATTTTTGTTAACTTCAAATTTAAGCTGCCTTTCTCCTATAGCTTTTTTTGTTTCTTTTTCTCTTGTGTTGTTTTATCTCTTTATTTACTTGCATAATTAAGCAGAAATACATGCAGCCTTGAGTTTTTCAAGCCCTCATCCATACCATAGATTGTATGAATTCTCTCCCCATCCCCTTTTCCTTAGAGGCCTCCCTCTTAGAGGTCTCTATTCTCCTTTGCTAGTTTTAAGATCTTTGTTTTCTATGCCTGCTATTTCTGGCTCATTGTGTTGGCTCCTATGCTGGATATTCTCCATTTGTCTCTCTGGATGCACTTTCCACCCTTCATCCTGAGGTATGCCCCAGGAGGGTGGTTTTATGGACTACAAAAATAAGCCCCCACCCCCATCCCTCTGGCTCCCAGTAGTTGTGTTTAAACAATGGAAGGCCTCATAATAGAAGGTGGGAGGAAGGTAAAATTGCGCTGTTTATTCCTATGGAAACCCCCCTGCTGAGCCATGTATGGGCAGTGGTTGAATTTCTCTACAGAGAATCACAGCTCCTACGAGGCTTAACAAGTATGAATAAAGCTTAGTGAGTAGGCTCTCGGAACTGCTCCTTATTCTTGCCCTTACACACCTAGGGATAGTAGTTGCTTCTCACTGTTCCTAGACTCAGGGTGGCTCCTTATTTCTTATTGGATTCCTCCTAACACTGACCACACCAGTGTAAATTATCTGTCTCTTTTAAAAAATATTTTATATATTTACTCATGAGAGACACAGGCAGAGAGAAGCAGGCTCCATGCAGGGAGCCCGATGTGGGACTCAATTCCGGGACTCCAGGATCATGTCTTGGGCCAAAGGGAGGGGCTCAACCACTGAGCCACCCAGGCATCCCAAATTATCTGTCTTAAGCTCTTTTTGATACTCATTTTGGGGTGCTATTTTGTGTCTATGAGTAACCTGACTGATACATGCCCCCATGCCATTTTCTTCTTAGTAGATGAATATATGCATTCAGAGAAGAGATCAATACTTTTGCTTATCCTCCTGTTATGATTGGTAGTTGGGAGAATAAGTGAATCAGGATCAGAATATAGGTGATATTTGGAGCATGGAATAAGGATAAGATGACCCCAAATTATGTTTTGGAGCACAAGTTACATTTTTGCCTATCTGGTCAGGCCTATATTAACAATTTACCTTTAAGAAGTTAATCAGTGGAATGTGAGCACATTTAGAGAATTTAGCTCAAACTGAGTATGTTAGGATTTTTTTTAAACAACTTATTGATCTTGAATAAGACTAAGTAAATAACTGATTAGATAACTTTTCATTCATAAGTAGGGGAATTCTCTTTTTGGAGATTATAGGTTGATTGCTTGTCAGCTTTTTATATCTTCAAAGTGTATTATTACTATCAATAGAATAGAGCATAATGTCATTTATATTGGTGATTTTTAGCTGAAAAATTTAATTATTGCATCAGCTGTAATTAATAACACACATAAATATACATATATTTTAAAGGGCAAGATATACACCAGAATTGCATTCTTATGGTTATTTTAGGGAAATAATAAGTAGAGTGGAATTTATGTGTCTTGAGAAAAATGTAAGTGATATCAGAGACTTTATAGAGAAGGATAAGTTGGGACTCATCCTACCACTAAGTTAAGTGCATAGTCACAGTGGGTTGCAGGATACACAAGACTGCTCTATCTGGTCTGAACTTTTACCCTCACTAGCCTGCCATGACATTGTTTTCCAACTCTCTCAAAATTCTCTTTATTCAAGTCATTAGTTTGGTTAGATAATCAAGTCATGGAGGGGAGGAGAGAGAACAGGTACAGTGTGGTGTGGTAACTACGCCAAAATCCTTGCGTCCATTGATAGGGGTTGAGATGGGGCACATAGGCTTATAATAAAACTGCTCCTTCCCTAACAGAAGCTAAGAGAGAGAATCTAAGAGAAGAACATTAGATTAGGACCATTTTACTTCTAACTTTTTATTCTCATTGTTAGGAAGCCCTAGGAATCCACTTCCCCTACATATTAATATAGGCTATCAGCAGCATCTGTATCATATCTCCCTGGACTACTCTATTATCCCACTTATGTCTGTTTATGTCAGCCTTCAAAGGAGTCTCCAGACATCCAGGTCACCTCTCCTCTCCTGCACTCTAATTCCCATTGCATTCCATATACTCCCGTTCTGTTCCTTTCCCTGCCTTTATCCAACTTCTAAAATTCTTCCACAGCACCCTTTGGAATTTGAGTTCTATTAGAAGTAAAACTCCTGTTCCTCAGCCTATTCTTTGAATATTCTCTTCATCTTGCTCTAAAAGAAACCTGGCTCCCTCCTGAAATTTCTGCTTTCCTAACATCTGTCTCAAATGATGGCTGTTTTTTTTTTTTCCATAGCTTTCTCACCACTGGGCCTGAGACTGAAAAAGGTCTTCTGCTTGCACCTTATTGCTGTTTCTAGACCATTCTCCTTTTCCCCTACCTATGGCCTCTCAACATTCTCATGCTGTCATATTATATCTGTCATTGTCCCCTGTAATTGCCATCATTTACTGATTCTCCAGGCTTTCCCCCTTATTTTCTATGGTTTTACTTGTGGCTCATTTTTGCTTTCTCTAATATACTCATAATTCTTGCTAATTTTAATATGGACACAAAGAATCCTTCTAACATCTTGACCTGTTGAACTCTTCTTTAATGAACTTGCCTCCAGCCTAGTGTAGCCCCTTATTCTCATGGCTATATACTAGACGTTGTCATTAGTCTTAATTCCATAATTTTAATTTCTTTTTTTTACACATTTTTATTTAAATTCTAGTTAGCATATATTGTAATATTGGTTTTAGGAGTAGAATTTAGTGATTCATCACGTATAAATAATAGCCAGTGCTCATTATAACAAATGCCCTCTTTAATACCCACCCCCTTTTTAGCCCATCTCCCACCTACTTCCCTCCATTGACCCTTTGTTTTTTCTCTATCATTGATAGTATCTTATGGTTTGCTTCCCCCTCTCTCTTTTTTTTTCCCTTCCCATATGTTCATTTGTTTTGTTTCTTGAATTTCACAGATAAGTGAAATCTGTGGTTTAGCATAATACCCTCTAACTCCATCCACATTTTTGCTAATAGCAAGATTTCATTCTTTTTGATGGAGGAGTACTATTCCATTGGGTATATATACCATCTCTTCTTTATCCATTCATCAGTCAATAGGCTCTTTCCATAATTTGGCTATTGTTGATAATACTTCCATATACATTGGGGTGCATACATCCCTTCAAATTTGTATTTTTGTATTCCTTGGGTAAATACTTCATAGTGCAATTGGTGGGTCATAGGGTAGTTCTATTTTTAACTATTGGAGGAACCTCCACACTATTTTCCAGAGTGGCTGCACCAGTTTACATTACGACCAATAGTGCAAAAGTTTCCCCTTTCTCCACATCTTTGTCAACATCTGTTATTTCTTGTGTTGTTAATTTTAGCTATTCTGACAGGTGTGAGGTGGTATTTCATTGTGGTTTTTATTTGTACTTACCTGATGGTAACTGATGTTGAGCATCTTTTCATGTGTCTGTTGGCCATCTGGATGTCTTCTTTGGGAAAATGCCTTGTAGTATTTTGATAAGAATTGCATTAAATGGGGATCCCTGGGTGGCGCAGCGGTTTAGCGCCTGCCTTTGGCCCAGGGCGCGATCCTGGAGACCCGGGATCGAATCCCACATCAGGCTCCCGGTGCATGGAGCCTGCTTCTCCCTCTGCCTATGTCTCTGCCTCTCTCTCTCTCTCTATCATAAATAAATAAAAAAAATTAAAAAAAGAATTGCTTTAAATGTATAAATTGCTTTGGGCAGTATAAATATTTTAACAATGTTTGTTCTTCCAATCCATGAGCATGGGATTTTTTTTCCATTTCTTTGTGTCCTCTTTAATTTCTTTCATCAGTTTTCTATAGTTTCCAGAGCATAGATTTTTCACCATTTTGGGAGACTTATTCTTAAGTACCTTATTATTTTTGGTGCCATTGTAAATGAGATTGATTCCTTGATTTCTTTTTCTGCTACTTCATTATTGGCGTATATAAATGCAACAGATTTCTGTATGTTGATTTTATATCCTGCAATGTTGCTAAATTCATGTATTAGTACTAGCAATTTTTTGGTTCAGTCTTTTTGGTTTTCTACATAAAGTATCATGTCATCTGAAAATAGTGAAAGTTTGACTTCTTCTTTGCCAATTTGGATGCCTTTTATTCTTTTTTGTTGTCTGATTGCTGAGGCTAAGACTTCTAATATTATATTAAATAGTAATGGTGAGAGTGGACATTCCTGTCTTCTTCCTGACTGGGTAGAAAAAGCTTTCAGTTTTTCCCCATTAAGGATGATATTAACTGTGGTTTCATTCCTTTATCTTCTTCTTCTTTTTCTTTCTTTCTTTCTTTTTTTTAAAAATGTATTTTATTTATTCCTGAGAGAGAGAGAGAGGCAGAGACACAGTCAGAGAGAGAAGCAGGCTTTATGCAGTGAGCCTGATGTGGGACTCGATTCCGGGTCTCCAGGATCAGGCCCTGGGCTGAAGGCAGCACTAAACCGCTGAGCCACCAGGGCTGCCCTCTTTTTTTTTTTTCTATACTCACCCAATGCTGTCATCTAATATCATGCCCATGGTTCCTAAGTCCAGACTTTTCTTCTGAACTCCAGATTCATATATACAACATTCTACAAGACATCTTCATTTGGATGTCTATTGGACATCTAAAAATCATCATGTTAAAGCCTGAATTACTACTAATCCCCTGTCCTTTACCCATAGCCTTCCCATTTAGGTTGATGGCAATTCTGCCCTCAGGGTTAGTTACTCAGGCCAAAATTCTTGAAATTATCTTTGACTTCATTTTGCCTCAGTAGCTTATACCCAATTCATTAAGAGATCTTTTGGTTCTGCTTTCAAATATATCTAGGGCCCAGAGTCCTTACAATAGTCTTTGAGGCCCTTAGCACTCAGACCTCTATGACCACCATGACCCACCCACTCTTCTACCTTCCCATTCTATTCCATGAAAAAAGCCATGCTGGTTGGCCTTCTGGAACACACCCTGTTCCTCCCAACATACCAGGCATCTTTCTCTTTAAGTGGCTTTTTTCAATTGTTATTTCTCTAGAGTTGTTTTCTCTCAGATGTTCAGCTGGTTTCTTTGGTTTTTGTTTTTTGTTTTTTTTTTTTGCTAAAATAATACCTTCCCAAGGAGATCTACTTCAAGTAACACCCTTATCCCCATACTTTCTACTTTCCATAGTCTGCTATATATAGCTCAGATATGAGAACTTTTCCCTTAAAAAGCTTCCTCATTTTTCATCTCTATTTTCCAAATCAAAGATTTGAAAAATGTATCAAGGGAATATATTTACTCTGAAATAATTTGAATATGTGCCTTTTATACTTTTTTTAGTTTGTTTAGTCGAAATGGGATGTATCGCATACAATTGTAAAAAAAAAAACTTTCTTGAAATGTAATAAAAATATCAATAATGCAACTTCTTAGAGACTTGGGCCCTATGATAGCCACAAGAAGAGAAATGACTATTGTCCCACTAATAGCAATTGCTAAGCAACTTTCTATATTTCAGCTACTATGAATAGCTAATATTTACTAAGTACCTAATAAATGTCAGGCATTGCTCTAAATGCTTTAAATATAACATGTTCTTAAGCCTTACAGGAATACTGTGAAGAAGGGCACTAATATATCTTTACCTGTGGCTTCATGGGGAAAGTATGAAGGAAGGGTGTGGACAAGTATGGAAGCAAGGGCATATGAGCTTGGCATTTGTCCTCCATTGCTCCTAATCTGTTCATCCTACCCTAAACTCTTACTGGAGAATCTGAAGAGATGATGAACCAAGAGAGAAGCAGAAGGATTTCACAGAAGTGGTCAGGGACAGAAGAAACAGGAAACATTGAGGCAGAAACCACAGAAAAAAATGGAGTGTTCCAGCAGGGTTAATGGCCTCCATTTTCTTTTGCCTTGAATAAATGTAAATATTCACCATAAATAAGTGGAAATGTCTCCTGAAGTTCTGGGACCAAGTTAAAGGCCCAGCACCAGGAGCCAAACAAGAACTATAGTGTCCAAAAATCTAATCAGAGTCATGGATGAACCAGGAATGCTGAAAAGAGAAAATGAGATTCAAAAGGGTTAGCCAACCAGGGTTCTGTTGAGCACAACTTTGCAGTTGGAATCTGCATTTTCTGTCCAACACACTAAACCTTGCTTCTGTCAGATAATGAGCGCAGATAAGTAGACTGGAAGCTAGCAGCCTCGATTTCATGCTCATTGCTGATTCTTCTCCAATGTGGCAGGGATAAATGATGGAAACCAATGTGTTCATCTTTGACTCCCCTCTCTCAAGCTTCCCTATGTTCAGTTTTGTATGGGGATGCAAAGAGCTCCTGTGCTTTTTGTAAAAATGGAAAGATCTGATGGCATCTTTTGATATCCAAAGTTGTGAGAGCAATGTTCCAATGCATAGTTTATCTTGACACTCTTCTGTCCTGTGGCTGTACTTGATGGGAAGGGGACCAGTGCTCTGGTAATAATTAGTTAGTAACTAACTCATTCTGTAATTGGAAATGCATCAGGAGTCTGAGAATGATAATGCTGCCTCAAAGTCCTTTGTTTATGAAGTGTTTTATCATAATTTGAAAAATCTACTTGTTTTTACACAAACCTGTGAGTAGGTTATTTTTACTGCCATTCTCATGATGAGAATGTGGAGCTTAGGTAACTCCTACAAGATCAAAAGAGAAGTTCTTGGCTTAGTCAGGATGAGAACTCACAGTCCTTGTTTCACCAGATTATTGCCCTTTGAGTCACATAATTATAGTGACAAATGGAATGACCAGAGGTAATGTGTTAAGAGGTGAGGGCGCATAGAAGTCCATTGATGCAAAAAGCTAAAAGGCAAAAGGGGCCATTATTCAGGCAACAAATATAGACTGTGCCATGCTTTTAATCCACCAAGGACAAGTGAAATAAATACATATTTGTTTTTTTTCATTGTTGTTATCTGTGTGGTCTCTATTGTCTGGACACTGACCTTGCTTTTAGGTTTGTCAAGGGACTCCACAGTACCTCTTATCATTGGTAGAAATGAAATAGGTAGGGCTTGATGTTCCTATGGTGTTCCAGATTTTCACGCTTCATACTCACAGGGCAAATGGTGAGTGGATAATTAACTGATAAAAAAGATCAAAACACAGTAGAGGTTTTAACAAAGTCATTCTGCCTTTGCTTTTATTTTTCTTTTATTTTTAAAAGATTTTATTTATTTATTCATGAAAGACAGAGAGAGAGAGAGAGGCAGAGACTTAGGCAGAGGGAGAAGCAGGCTCCATGCAGGGAGCCCAATGTGGGACTTGATCCCAGGACTCCAGAATCAGGCCCTGAGCCAAAGGCAGCTGCTCAACCGCTGAGCCACCCAGGCGTCCCTGCCCTTGTTTTTAGAATCTCGTGAAATAGATTGTTCTCTTGAGAAAGAAGGACATGGAGGGTGAGAACAAAAGAGACTAATGTATCATTTTACTTGTTTTCTCAATGTGATGATTAACAAGTGGAGGAGGTCTTAATAGATTAGGTATGTGAACCATAGACGAAGCTGAAGATGGAGTCAGAAGAAAAGCTCAGGCTTTATGATTCGGAGAAAGGAATTATTTTACTTGGATGTGACACTGGAGATTTAAAAAGAAGGTCCTCATTGTCCCATTTTATTTTTATTTATTTTATTTTATGAAAATATTTTTATTTATTTATTCATGAGAGACGCAGAAAGAGGCAGAGACACAGGCAGAGGGAGAAGCAGGCTCCCTGTGGTGAGCCCAATGTGGAACTCGATCCCAGGACCCCAGGATCACGCCCTGAGCCAAAAGCAAATGGTCAACCACTGAGCCCTACCCAGGTGCCCTCATTGTCCCATTTTAATTGCCATGCTGTCCAGGAGTGATAAGACTGAACAAAGGCAAGCATAGTAGTGAGCGCTCTGTGACAAAATAGATGGAAAGGATGTCCTTCTGAGTGCTGGCAAGAGCAGAGCTTGTGGACAGACATGGGTAGGACTAGCCTGTAACAGAGTAATAGTCCATTTAATGCATGTGTGGGAGAATAGGGAGACATTTCTTACCTCTGCATGTTGAGAATAAGAACAATTATAAGTAAGAAAGAGTGAATGCCTAGTTAGTTTGGAAAAAGCCTTGGGAACCCAGTGTCAAGTCAAGATGGTTCAAGGGGAAAGTAGTTCAGCCTGCCCTCCTCCCCTTGGGTGGAAAATCATCTCTGAGACTATTCAAGTATAGTTGTTGGCCGTTACAGAATCATTCCTGCACATCAGCAACAGAATAGTTTCATGGAGGGAGAGAAAATTGGCCCGGCTAGGTGGCCTCCTTTGTTCTCTTACAGAGCCTTGTATCACCCATGTGCCGGGGCTTACAGTACAGTAGTTGTGTGTGTTCTTATCTCTATACCCCCACAGGTGTAGGCTCTATGAGGGGAGAGGTTTTGTCTGCTTTTTCCTAGTGGTATGTCCAGTGCCTGACACATTGTGCTTGGCACTTAGTGGATTAAGTGGTTATTAGTGGTGCAAAGGAATGAATGTTGAATCAAGAAAAGGGCTTGTACAGATAGGGGAAAAAGTCAAATTTTGGTTCCCATATCTAATCATATTGGTATTCTTTTGAGAGACATACAGTGTGTAATTAAGACTCAGGCTGCCTAGTTTCTAAATCTAGTTTTGTCATCTCCAGGATGTGCCATCCCATGATGTTCCCTAACTGTATCTGTGAATGGGGACAATTATACCCACTTATATCAGTGGATATACATCAGGGATACAAGTTTGGCTGAATGTATAGAAAAGCCAAATAAGAGTACCATTGATCCATGAACAACAATGGGAATAGGGTTGGTGCCCCTAACCCCCTGGCATTGTTCAAGCATTGATTTCAATATAAATAGGATAAAAGTTTATATTTTACTACCTAATGAGAAGTTGCTTGAAAGAGAGGTAGTTCAGAGCTGTGTGCCATATCTATGAAATCATGACCAAGGCTCTTTCTCCCCATTTTTTAAGTCAGCTTTGGAGTGTGCCTTTTACTATGGTCACCTCATGGGTGCTGAAGCTCCAGCTACTGCACCTGCTCTCCAGATGGGAAAAAGGAGATGAATACAAGCAAACTTTACATGAGAGTGATTTGTCTCCCTTTAAGGATATTTCTCAGTCTTGACCAAAAACTTCCACTATATCTCATTGGCCAGAATGGTGTCACGTGAACCCCTCCTCTGAAAAGGAGTCTAGGAAATATGTCCTCTTTCTTTCAGCTGGGCATATTGCTGTTGCCAAAATAAAAAGGATTAGGCTGGTAAGAAAAAGTGGGGATTGGATATTGGATAGGAAGCTGTGTTGGAGTAGGTAAAGATACACATGATAGGTACTAAGGAAATGTTGCTGTACACATACTTACATTAGGCTTGCAGCTATAATTAAAAATGTATATAAATATATAGAAATGGTAGAAATGTAGACTTGAACTTAAGATTTAGATGCTATTAATAAAAAAGAAGATATACCTTTTGGTTGGTTTCCCAGCACATGGATAATGATTAATGTTCACAGGGTATTTATTATGAATCTGGGTCTTTGTATGTATTCACTCATTTAACTCTTAACGATGACTCTGAGAAGTAGTGACAGCTATTATTTCACTTTGTGGATGAGGAAATCAAGAGTTACGTAGGATGCTACCACAACTATCAAGTGGTAGAGCTAGGTAAGATTTGAACTCAGACGATCTTTCAGAGTCTGTGCTCTTATTCACCAGTGTAAGCAAGAGAATGTCTTCCAATACAAGTGAATTTTTAGATATCTCTTTTTCTCTAAAAATTTCCTAGCTCCCTGGATGGAATAAGTTAACTCTAAAATCTTACAAATTCATTAAAACTTGTTGTGTCTCTGTGATACCATGTTCAAAATAAAGAATAAATAGCAGATGGTGATATCTGTTAGAATATAAACCCGATAAGGAAAAGACTGCCATTTTTCTGGCTGAAGGAAGTGCCTGATTTAGTGTCTCAAATATTGTGAAAGTACTTGGCAAATCACATTTGTTGGTGAAGCCCACACTTTGACTTTCCCAGCTATCAAGGCTCAATATATAAATATGCTGCAGTTTAAGAGCTTCCTTTACAGATGGAACTAACATTATCGTCCTTAGTCAAAATGAGACTATGCTGTTTGTAAAACCATTTCAAGCTGAATGATCACCAACCAAACAGCTTGAAAGAAAAGGCACATATGATCAGATTGCAGGCATACACACACACACACACACACACACACACACACACACACACACACCTTTGTATATATTTTACATGTAGGTATTATAAGCACTCATGCTTATAAAGAAAAAATCGCCGATTATTTTTAGAACATCTGTCAGAAGAGGACATTACCCAGGCACCCTTCCTTCCTTGAAGGAAGACACAGATGGTAAGTAGTGACTGACTATGAAGAAGTACCTGTATCTACACAACGTCAGGCAAACGAAGCCATGAGCCATTTCAGTGTTGGGGGAAGGCAGTTGAAATGCAAATATGAGAGAGAAGGAGGAGGTAGCAATTACAGGACTCACCAGTGACCAAATAATCATCAGTTATTAACCCTGAGTGAAAAGTCAGTTCTCACGCTGACAAACAATTGATTGGCAGTGGAAGTGGGTGTCTCTTGTAACTGCTCCTGATTGGCTGCTTTCACAGCCTTCCGAAGGGGAGGGGAGAGGAATCAGCAGGTGGGTTGACCACAACCAGTTCTTAAACTGGAGACAGGATACTATATCTACTCTAATTAATTCCGGGGGGTGGGTGGGTTCCTTATTCCCATTCTCCCCTCGGTTGTATTTTGCTAGTTAATGCCAATCACGTTGACCTTTCACTCTGCCCTCAAAGAAACCCCTCTGCCAGGCCTGGTGGCTACTGCTTTTAGTCACACACACTCAGGAATCACTGAGTATTTTCTCTGACTAGTTCCTCTTTTCCTGTGGACTTCATGGGTTTGGTGGTTGTTCTTTCTTCCTGTTTGAACATCTACTGTCACAAAAGTGACTATGAGGGCCAAAGGAAGAAGCCTACCAATTCCATGTGAGCCCTCTCTGGTACTCATTGGCTGGTTCCTAAACTGTGATTGTTTCAGGGATGGTGGAGAGATCATTTGCTGCTCTTGGTGTGGGGAAACCCTATAATAAAAACAATTTCCAGAAAGAATATCACCTCTCGAAACATTATTAATACTGTTGTTATTGTTGAAATTATCAGAGCAATGATCTTAGGTAGAAAAACATCATGGAAGTATAGGAAATCAACTGAAAACGTGTGTAATTTCCATGAAAATGCATCTTTTCCTAAGGCTAAGAGAGATGAATGAGGACAAGAGGGCAGTGATAACTATTTGTTCCTTCCTTTTTTTTTTTTTTGTTTCTTCCTTTTAATGGAAGTTTTACTTGGTATGGGTTTGTTTTTTTGTTTTTGCTTTTTGGTATGTTTTGTTAAAACTTTGTAAAAGATATACACTAATGTCTGGAATTTTAAAAACATCCGCTTTTTAAACTCTTTGTAAAAATTTATTTTCATGACATTGGAGTTTTTGCTTGAGCATGATTATTCAAGTATATTTCCATAGTAACAGGATAAAATGTATTGAATAGGTTGTTAAATCTGATTATTCTGATTATTAAAGGAAAATAACCACTTATTTTTTTTTGGCATTCCAATTTTTAGTATCTTTTTTCCCTTTAGAAATACCCATACTTCATGAATTTGGATGATAGAAATTGGCAATATGTCATAGTTTAGGAGTAGAATTCTTCTAGACTGGTCTTAAATCAATGGTAGAGCAAATAGTTTGAGAAAACAAGGTTGTAGAAAGTATGTCTCAAAAACTAATGAAAATATAGTTTTTAACTATTCACTCATTGTCTACCCAGACGTAATTTGGAAACATATTTGCATTAAACAACCCGGTGGTTACAAGGCTTTTCTACCTCTCACCTACTAATGAGGGACATTTTATTCATCAAATATGTATTGACAATCTGTCTTGTCCCACCACCTGTGATTGGCATGAAAGATATCAGAATGAATCAGAGAGATCTCCGTCTTCGGAGAACTCAAGAGTCTAGTGACATGACCTATAGGAAATAAGTCACAATAAAAGTAGTTAATGTTCTTGTATGTGTTTGAACAAAATGTGTAGGTCACTGTAGTTCACTGTTAAAAGCTTTCAGGATTTATTCAGGAGGTGAAATTTAAGTTGTTTTTTTTTTTTTTTTAAAGATTTTATTTATTTATTCATGAGAGACACACAGAGAGAGGCAGGGACATAGGCAGAGGGAGAAGCAGGCTCCCTGCAGGAAGCCTGATGTGGGACTTGATCCCAGGATCCTGGGATCATGACCTGAGCCAAAGGCAGATGTTCAACCACTGAGCCACCCAGGCGCCCCTATTTTAATTCTTAAAACCTTAACACATTTCAATAATCTGTTGTTGGAAAACAAACCTCTGGATGAAAATACAAGTCTGTAAAAGTTTTGACTGTTTGCTTAAAGATGATAAATACTCAATTCTGAACCTACCTTAGAGATTATTTTTCACTTGTTATAGCTATGCAAGGGAACTAGAGCAATGCTTTTCATATTTATTTAACTAAATCCCAGAACTCAGCGTGTTGGCCAAGATTCATCGGCACTAACAGCAGTTAGTACATCTTGTAACAAGTATTTTCAAAATAGTCCTAAATCTTAGAAAATTGTGTTAATTGTTTATTATCATACATCAGGGCTAATATCAGATTGATGAAGTCTACAGTTACTGAGATGGACCTTTTTGGGATGTTACCGTTTTTGTTGGTCATTACTTGTTACTCTACCTCACTTGGTTTCATGAGCAGCTGACATTTTCTTTCTATTTGTGATTTCAGTGATGATTGTTTTGTCCTTGATTGATCCCATATATGTATGTATATCTGTTAGCCTGATGGAACTGCTTGTATTGCTGTGGCCATAACCAGTGTGTTTTAAGATGTAAATTGGAGTTATGTCCAGCGATCAGATTATAAACATTATAATCATTCAGGATTACACTTAACAGCGGTGTATGCTCCTGTGAATGATTCTATTTTTATTTCCTTATGTGACCGGCAGACTATTTTAGTTGTGATGTTTAGATGTGGAAGAAGACATGTTGCCCTTAGTACATGGCAACAGTATCTTTTAGGATTTGTTTGAAATTTTTATGCCATAAAATGGTATCATGGTTTGTTTATTGCTTTAATTTCTTGCTTTAACTGAGGGGTTTTAATTTTATCTCCACAGGAAAACAAAATACTTTTCAACTAAATGATAGAAACATTAATATCAGCAGTTATCATTATTTTGTAAGGGGGTTTTATAACAAATCTTAGGCATCTAATTTAGCATTATTTTGTTGTGACATAAAGGAGAAACTATGAGAAAAAATCCTCAGTAATTTATATGTGCTATATTTGTGTCACCATTCACCCCTAAGATCTCTTGTAATTTGACCTTTGTGGTAGCTATAAAAAGTTAGACGAAAACAAGACCATAGTGAGGTATTTATCTAAGGCAACACATTATTTTAGAATCAATTTTAATGTAAACATTATAATGATAAAATTAGAAAAATCTACTTGTTATGCATATGACCTTAAAACGCTAATTACAAATCATTATTAGTCATTGCTTTAACCTTCATTTCTCTACTCTGTGTTCTCAACTAGAAAAAATTGTCACTTTAAGGGATTCTATTTTGCCTTCATATGGCAGTGCTAGAATTTCCTAAAAGGAAAATGAACATTTTCTAAAAGGGAATTGATTGCTAAAATATATGTTCAATAACCTTGAATACTTATTGACTGGGTCCTTGGCAAAGAATGAATGAACAAATATTTACTGAGTGTCTCCCATGAGCCCAGCCCTCTTCTAGGCATGGAGGGGTAGCAGTCAACTGAACAAAATTGCTGCTTTTATAAGCTTACATTCTATAGCCTAGAATGATCTACTTGACAACACTTTCCCAAACCTCTGTTTTTGTTTTTTAAGGCTTTATTTATTTATTTATGAGACACACACACACACACACACACACACACACACAGGCAGAGACACAGGCAGAGGGAGAAGCAGGCTCCATGCAGGGAGCCCCATGTGGGACTCAATCCTGGGACTCCAGGATCACGCCCTGGGCTGAAGGCAGGTGCTGAACTGCTGAGCCACCCAGAGATTCCCCCAAACCCTGTTGATAGAGTTATTGTTGAACTATAGTGGTAATCTGTTTTTTTCCCATTGGGAAATTCTGACCAATGGTTGATTTCAGATTCCTGTATTTTTAATGACATGAAAGTTGCATTTGGAATTAGATAGTAGCCATGTGTCATGTGGGAATTTTCCATGAATCCCTATGGAATGAGAGTTGCTCATCAAAGCTTTAATGGTTTAGGTGAGTGGTTCTTTTTTTTTTTTTTTTTTAGGTCAGTGGTTCTTAACCTTCGAGTACATTTGAAACAACTTTGGAACTTGTTAAATGTAGACTCTTAATCCCACTTGGGATTCATTTTTTTTTTTTTAAGAATTCATTTATTTATTTGAGAGAGAGTAAGAGCTAGAGAGATCACAGAGGGAGAGGCAGGAGCCGACTCTACCCTGAGCAGAGAACGTGACATGAGGCTTGATAGCTTGATATCAGGACCCTAAGATCATGACCGGAGCTGAAGGCAGCTGCTTAACTGACTGAGCCACCGAGACACCCCATAGAAATTCAGATTCTTTAGATTTAGGTATACACTTAGAAATATGCATTTTTGACAAACACATGGTTCTGATGATGCTGGTACCTCAACAATATATTGAGAAACACTCGTTTTTAGATTTATATATGTGGTATTTGCTAATATTACAAACTCAATCTAATTATACTAATTGCTATGAAAATTACAAACTTACAGATAGCCTTAGCTGTTCATTGGTGTAGATGAGATATATGATCCATGTGAGAAATTAATTTTAGCATGAGATGTAGGAAATGTTTACTTTCCCTGGAGAATTAGAATATTTTATCCCAGTGCTTAATGTCAAATTGTAACTGACCATGTTTCTCTTTCCATTTTGCTAGTCAGGCAGCTTTTCATCAAATTGATAGTTGAACAATAGTCAGAAATTCATCATGATAAATACTCTAATTCTTTCACACCCTCCTCCTCCAGATCTCTAGAGTCTGTAATTGTTTCTTCCAACCTTTTTTTCTTTGTGGTTCTGATGATAAATTTTTATTCGTATTTAGCAGTTATACTTCCATACACAGCCCCAAATGCTGTGTGGGATGGCATATGTTATAAACAAAATACTTTATTTTTTTTTAATTTTTATTTATTTATGATAGTCACACACACACACACACAGAGAGGCAGAGACACAGGCAGAGGGAGAAGCAGGCTCCATGCGCCGGGAGCCCGACGTGGGATTCGATCCCGGGTCTCCAGGATCGCGCCCTGGGCCAAAGGCAGGCACCAAACCGCTGCGCCACCCAGGGATCCCAAACAAAATACTTTAATTCAGACTTTTATTAATTCAGACAAATATTTCTTCCAATTTAGTCTAATTTAGGTAGCACTATGTTAAAGAGGAAAGATATTTCCTCATTTTGCAGTTGTTGGATTTTTGAAATTTGTATTCATTTACGAAATACTGAGAATGTGGTTAATAAATACTGGCATTTGTAATAACCATCACCCTAGGCATATGTGATTATGCAGGTGTGATATGAAAGAGACAGTGTGCTGGAGAGTCCTGGACCGAGAACCATGAGCCTGGGTTTTAGTCCTACCTCTATTTATAATTATCTGTAGGGCTTTGGAAAATCATAGCTTCTTTGAACTTCTGGTTTTCCCTTTATGAAATCACATGATTTGGAGTAAATAATCTCTGGGGCTCTTTTAGGCTTATTTGCAGATTAATATAATTTCCTTAAGATTTATAAAATATTAACCTTTTTAAAGTATGTTTTTAACAGATAAATGAATATATTTAAATGGGATATCTTTGTTTAATTGGACAATCCATCCTTAGGAATTGATCATGATTTCAAGAAATGGGCCAGACTCAATTCTGTGTAAGAAGCTTTTTACACATAAGACTGAAAGCCTAGGTAAAGATTTGCTGACATCTCAATCTCTGTCTGTTTCATAGTAGCTATACAAAAGAGGATATGGGTGTGAGTATATGCTTTATCAGGAAAATCAATTTACATTCAGACAGATGTAAAGTTTTCATCTTCAGGTTTGTCTAATACTTTTCCTTCTATTACCTCCAATACCCATTCAAGCCTTCTGTATACTTAATCTTGCTCACTCACTTGATACTTCAGGGTAGACCTCACATGGAGATTACAAACCTTTGACATGGTGATTTTCTAATGCTAATTTATGAGAAACTAAAATCAGCCTGGAGAATATTTATCTCTGTCTTAATTGCTCACTTAATAGTCTAGGCTTATAAAATCATTTTTTGATGACTCAAAGACACACTTCCAGTGTTCACTGTAATAGCCATGATGAGAACCTCAAAGCATTCAAGGCTTCTCAATAGAATTTGCTTAATATACTATGTAATCTTGTTGCCTAGAGAGCAAGAGACTAAACATTTTCAGCACTTAGTAGCTTGGAGCATCCTTTTCTTTGTTTCTTCTATAATAAACCTTCAGACAGAGTGGAAGCTGTCAGCATATACCCAGAAGCAGCAGTTTTTAGACATCCAGTTAGCAAGAAGATCTGTAATCAAGAGCACACAAACCACAATCAGCACTAATTAGTCTTTTTATTTTCCCCCACTGTGCTGGGACAATAGGAATTGTCATCAAGAGCAGTGGCCATTGGGTATTGTACTAACAAGTGCATGTTCTTTGTCAAGCTTACAGTTTTTAAGAAATGTTTGTCTCATAGAGTGTAGTCCCAGGGACCATATTAGAGGAGTCTACATCATTGTAGCTGAAATTTATGTTCCATTTTTTTTCTATTTTGACATTCCGTAAAAGATATTCATTGATGATTATTAGATAGCAAATTATTTCTTGAGGACTGTCAGGAGTTGGCTCTCAGTAGGCTAACTGGGGCAACCACAACTTTTCACCCAAAATCTATTTTGGGACCTATGTACTTCCCATTGTGGTAGGTACAAAGGTTTGTTACACACAGTCTCACCCCTGAGGGAACTGAGGAGCCAAGGCATTGGCTTATAAAAGTGTGACTAATTTATGAAAAAGAACCACAAAGGATATCTTCAACAAAAACAGTGCAGAAAGTGCTGAAAGAATGATGTGGAAAATAAATGCTGAGTGTATAGGAGGAACAAATTACTGTGGATGGGGGTGCCCTGAATAGTCAGGGGGGCGCCATTACTGAGGAAGGTGCTCTTCAGCTGGCTATGATTTTATGGCCAGTGAGGAAGGGGTGGGATGTTTCCCATAAGCAAATAGTGTGTGCAATATTAACATGAGAGGAAAATGGGAATCCGGGGTATAGATCAGACCTGCTTCTAGAGTAGGGTTTGGTGACTATAGTGGGATTTGGGGAGGTGTCATTGGAAAGGTAGACTGATGTCGCAGAATGACATATCCTATAGAGGCTGGCTCAGAAGTTGGAGTTCTGTGCTGTAGGTGATGGAGAACAATCAACCAGGAGGAAACAATCATTTAGGAAAATGTAATTGTAACATACAGGAAAAATAGAGCAGTGGTTCGCAAAGTGTGGTCTATAGGCTCCTGGGCTTCCCCCCAATCTTTTTAGGGATCTATGAGGTCAAAACTGTTTTTGTGATAACACTAAAATGCTATTTACCTTTTTCACCACATTGATATTTGCACTGGTCATTTGAAGTGATACAAAGCAGTGGTGGTAAAACTTTGTGTCATCCACTACAGAGATTTGTAAAAATGTAAAACAATGGCACTTGCCTTACTACGTTTTTTTGTTGTTTTTTTGGAAATGTAGTTATTTTCATATAATATATGTAATTTGTGTTTGTATTTACTTATTTGTTATTTTTGTAAAAGATTTTATTTATTTGAGAGAGAGAGCAGGGGAAGGAGCAGAAAGAGAGGGAGAAGCAGGCTCCCTGCTGAGAGGAGAGCCCTGACATGGGTGGATCCCAGGACCAGGATCATGACCTGATCCCAAAGCAGATGTTCATCAAACTGAGCCACCTAGGTGCCCTTGTATTTATATATATATATATTTTAAATTTATTTATTTATGATAGTCACACAGAGAGAGAGAGAGAGGCAGAGACTTAGGCAGAGGGAGAAGCAGGCTCCATGCACCGGGAGCCCGATATGGGACTCGATCCCGGGTCTCCAGGATCGCGCCCTGGGCCAAAGGCAGGCGCCAAACCGCTGCGCCACCCAGGGATCCCGTATTTATATTTTTTAAGTTTATTAATTTTTACATGAATTTCTTAAAGCTATCATTTTAAAATGAGAGCTTTATGAAATTCTCAGTTTTAATTTCAAATATAATAAATATCAGTAGCTATTACCTAAGTAATAGAACCTACCTCAAAGGGTTGTTGTGAGGGTTAAATGAGTTAATAATTGTGTCACAGATTAGTGCTTTCATTCTTGTGGTGCTAAGAGTTTCCTAGGAACATGGGGCATTTCAACACTCAGAACCATTGGGAAACTGCCATATTTGTAAATAACCTTTCATCTGAAATAACTTAATCTGAAGTTTTTCAGCCCTAATCCACAATGTTGTTCATCTTTGATATGTCATGGGCACATTTTAGAACAAAGTAAAAGTAAATATAGAAGCAAATGAAGTCAACAGGTAAAACCTTCATAAAATATGGTCCTATAATTGTGATGCCATATCATAGTTGAATTTTGAACTGTCACAGGTAAATCATCTGATTAGTGAGTTACTAGTCTGAATCAGTTATCAGTATCTTCTTCATTTTTTTCACTCCTTAATTGATATCATAAATAAATACATGTGTGGACGTGTGTGTGGATAGATAGCACTAGGCATGGCAATATAACAGTGGTAAAGAAGACTGATCCTTTTTTTCAAGGTCCTTTTACACAGGTCAAGTTTCACGAATTCCTTTTTCTTTCATACACCATCCATTTGTTTATTCAAAGTTCAGTGGGTAGACCAGAGAAAATGCAAAATATGACTGTGAAATAGCCATTCATTATAACTTCTTTAAAAAGTTTTATTGAAAAGATTAGCCAGGGACGCCGAGGTGGCTCAGTGGTTGACCCTCTGCCTTCGGCTGAGGTTGTGATCCTGGGGTCCTGGGATCGAGTTCTGCATCCAGCTCCCCGCAGGGAGCCTGCTTCTCCCTCTGCCTATATCTCTGCATCTTTCTCTGTGAGTCTCTTGTGAATAAGTAAAATTTTTTTTTTTTTTTTAAGAGGAAAGACTAGCCAGTTTCATCAAAAGAGGTAGAAGTCCATAGGGAAGATGATAACAAATTGTTGACTGTATTTGGGGTAAAGAAGTTATTAGGGTTAAATGAGGTCATAGGGTTGGGGCCTAGATCCAATAGGATTAGTGTCCTTATTAGAAGAGACATGGGAAAGCTCATTCTCCCCCGTCTCTCTGCCATGTGAGGACTTAGTGAGGAGGTGGCTCTTTGCAATTCAGAGAGATCTCATCAGGAACCAAATGCCCTGGAACTTCGATCTCAAACTGCCTAGTCTCCAGAACCGTGGGAAATAAATTTGTTTGTTTTAGGCAATACCGATGAGTGGTATTTTATTACAGCAGCCTGATTAGACTAATACAGGGCTCGATGGATGAAAAAAATTTACCTGTCAAGATTGAAAGCAAGGAAATCTGTAGTCTTGCTTTATTGTAAGAACTGATGCCAGTTTGAAGGGGACTATTATTATTTTTTATTATTGCAAAAATACATAATGTTAGATTTACCATCTTTTTAAGTGTGCAGTTTAGTAGTAAGTATATTCGTTTACATCACTGTGCAAAAGATCTCTGGAATGTTTTCATTTTGCAAGTCTGAAACCGTATACCTACCATGCACTAATTTTTCCTCTTCCTTGTTCCCAGCCTTTGGCAACCAACCTTCTACTTCCTGTTTATATAATTTTGACTACTTTAGATACTTCATATGAGTAGAATTATACAATGTTTGTTCTTTTGTGACTGGCTTATTTGGCTTGGCATAATGCCCTCAAGGTTTTTCCATTTTGAAGCATGTGACAAGATTTTCTTATTTTTTTAAGACTGCATAATATTTAGTTGTAAATATATACCATGTTTTATTTATTCATTCATCTGTCAATGGACATTTGGGTTGATTCCACCTCTTGGCTGTTTTGAATTGTGCTAAGTGTGAAGGGTATTATTTATCTGTTTATACCATGAAATGATTTTGAAAAGCCCATTCTTTCTTTCTTTTTTTAAAAGATTTTATTTATTTATTCATGAGAGACAGATCGAGAGAGAGAGAGAGAGATAGAGAGAGAGAGAGAGAAAGAAAGAGAGAGGCAGAGGGAGAAGCAGGCTCCATGCAGCGAGCCTGATGTGGGACTCGATCCCGGGACTCCAGGATCATGCCCTGGGCTGAAGGCAGGCGCTAAACTGCTGAGCCACCCAGGGATCCCCCAAAAGTCCATTATTTCTAAGGGCAGTGGATTCATTTAAGTTTCCACATCAGTGATAATTCATGAAGTTTCACATCAGTGATAATGATATATAATGAATACCTGTCAGTACTATGGTGAGTAATAGTTGGAGGTGTGAAAGAGGACTTTTAAAACAAATACAGAGAAGCAACTGCAAAGAACTGTTGTTAATGGCATAGTTGGCATAAGTCAATTATACCTCAGTTCTTGTCATATAATTCATTTGAACTTTTATAACTACTGTCCTAGACAAATCCCCGATGATTTTCTGTCAGTGATAATATGATTACTATAATGTATAAAGTCAACTGCTAGTTTTCTCTAGAGACTTACTAATTGAAAACAAAAGACTCAAGAGTTATTTTAATTCCTTTTGCATTCCCTCCCCGCCTCCCCATCTTTGTTTAATCCTTGTTACTTACAAGTGTGTTTTTCTTAGAGGGTTTCTTCTGAGATGTTGGCTACCCTATCCCAGTATTTGGACCTTCTCTCTCTCTCTCCTATGTCTCATCCAGTCTCATGGTTTTATTTTGTTTTATTTTATTTATTATTTTATTTTATTTTATTTTATTTTATTTTATTTTATTTTATTTTATTTTAAAAAGAGTTTTATTTAGACACAGGGCTTGATCCCAGGACCCAGAGATCATGACCTGGGCCAAAGGCAGATGCTTAATCAACTGAACCACCCAGGCACCCCCAGTCTCATGGTTTTAAATATCATCTATGTGGTGATAATTTATGTATCCCATTCCTGCCTACTGCCTGGATTCACATCTATATATTAAACCTCCATCTCTGCCTCAATTTCTGTAGCAATCTCCTAATTGGTCTCCTTGCTTCACATTGTAACCAGGAAAATCCATTCCTGTTTTTGTTTTTTAGGATGTTAATTTTCTGACTTTATTTTATTTTATATATTAGGTAATTTTTAAAAAATAGGCTTTTCAAAAGTTTTAGGTCCAGGGGCACCTGGGTGGCTCAGTGGTTGAGCATATGCCTTCGGCTCAGGTCATGATCCCAGAGTCTTGGGATAGAGTCCCACATCGGGCTCCTCACAGGAAGCCTGCTTCTCCTTCTGCCTATGTCTCTGCCTCTCTCTCTTCGTATCTCATGAATAAATAAAATTTTAGAAAAAAAGTTTTAGGTTCATAGCAAAATTCAGTGGAAGGTACAGAGATTTTCCATATTATCTCCTGCCTCCACATACACATAGAAACTCAATCTTTTTGACTTATGGTGGTACTATGCCTTTCCCTGTTTGGTACCTTCCGTATGATATAGAGAGTGAAAGCCATATTTCTCACCTACAAGGCTCTTCATGACCTGGGCTCTGGCAACCTTTTCTTTCTTTCTTTCTTTCTTTCTTTCTTTCTTTCTTTCTTTCTTTCTTTCTTTCTTTCTTCTTTCTTTCTGATTTTATTTATTTATTCATGAGAGACATAGAGAGAGAGGCAGAAACATAGGCAGAGGGAGAAGCAGGCTCCCTATGGGGAGCCCAATGTGGGACTCCATCCCAGGACTCCAGGATCTCGCCCTGAGACAAAGGCAGACACTCAACCACTGAGCCACCCAGGCATCCCTCTAGTTGGTTTTCTACGGAATCTCTGGCTGCCTAAAACAGTGTTTAGTATATAGTAGGCTCTTTATACCAACTTTTTGAGTGAACATGGATGAATTTTGTGCTAATTATTTTTGAATGTTGGTTCTGCCCCTGTTTGTATGCTCAGCCGTTCTATGTCTTCACAATCTGCTCTCCCTTTCATTCTTATGCAAGAATTAGATTTTGCTCTAATGGGTTTTTATTCATTAGAATATTTCTTTTGAATTTAAGGACCTGCAATTATGTTCTTTTCATCATCTCTAATGACTTTCTCTTTTGTTGCCTCTTTCACTATCCATGATCAATGCATCAAACCTGTGTATTTATGAATTCCTTCACACCCAACATGCTGTTTGATTAGTAGAATATTTTCTGATTTATCCACTGAAAATACAAGCCCTCTTAAATGTAAATTCCCTCATGTTCTCTGTGTTTTTTATTTAAACTTCAAATTGTATTTAATTTAAAAAAAAAAGATTTATTCATTTGTTTTAGAGAGAGAGAGACAAAGAGAAAGAATGCAATAGTTGGGGGAGGGGGCCCAGGGAGAGGAAGAGAATCTTAAGTGGATTCCCCGCTGACTGTGGAGGCTGACTTGGGGCTGGATCCCGGGATCGTGACCTTAGCCAAAATCAAGAGTCAGACATTTAACTTACTGAGCCACCCAGGCACTGCAAATTATATTTACATTTAAAAAAAAAAGATTTTTATTTATTTATTTGAGAGAGAGAGAGGGCAGGAACGAGGAAGAGAGGGATAAGCATACTCCCCACTGAGCAGGGAGCCTGACATGGGGCTTGATCCCAGGACCCTGGGATCATGACCTGAGCCAAAGGCAGACAGATACTTAATGACTGAGCCACCCAGGTCCTCCAATTTATGCTTTCTTAATCTTTCTTTTAGCCCTCCTTCCTACTGCCTCATCTCCACAGCTCTTTTACCTCAGAAGTAACCTGTTATCTTCTCATTATCAAATCCAGTAATTTTTCTTCATCTTCATACCATATGACCTTTCCGATCCATCCTATATTTCATAACCGCATGTCATTTTTGTTAGGTCTCTTTAGCTTCCTTGTTTTTCTTTATACTTATTTGGCCATTCATATGTTATTTATTTTATTGGTACTTGTTTTTCTTTTTTTTTTAAATTTGTTTTTTTTTTTTTTTAATTTATGATAGTCACACAGAGAGAGAGAGAGAGGCAGAGACATAGGCAGAGGGAGAAGCAGGCTCCATGCACCGGGAGCCTGACGTGGGATTCGATCCCGGGTCTCCAGGATTGCGCCCTGGGCCAAAGGCAGGCGCCAAACCGCTGCGCCACCCAGGGATCCCCGGTACTTGTTTTTCATATGCAGCAGCAACAATATGGGTGCTAATTGAGGTTCTATACTCAGTTACTAGGAACCAAAACTCAACTCAGACCAATCTAAGCAATAACAAGAATGTTAACAGTGGGCCTGATTCATTGGCTCTAATATTGTCAGTAGAATCGTCTGCACTGTATTTCTCCATACTGTGGGCCCCACGTGGTGGCAAAGTTGATCACTGACCATTCTAGGCTTACATTATCATTATAGCTAACAATCCTGGGGAACAGAGAATGTCTGTTTTCTGATAACTTTGTAGATGTCCGAGGTATACTCTACTGGCTTGCTTGGGTTCTGTGATCATCCTTGAGTCAATCACTATGGCCAAGAGAAGGGAGGTCTTGGAATTACCAGGCCTGGACCACATACCCACTCCTGCAATTGGGATTTTGTTTATATCTTTTTCTGAAACACATGGCCTGAAAATGGGAGTAGGATGAGCTCTCAAAGAGATACCGAACATTTTCTCTTCCTATTCTGTACATTGTATCCTGGGACTATGGTGTCCACTGTCTTAACTTCTGTTACCACCTATGTGCTGATACCTTGCAAATCTCATAATACAAATGAACCATAATTACACTGGAAAGCCATTGGAAAATCATTTTTTATTTATATTTTTTGGTAGTTTTATGGTTTTATTAGCACAAATATGACACGCACATAAGCTGTCTATTCATTTTCTTCACTACGCAGCCTGGCATTGGGATTGGTGACTCTGATGGCCAGCTGGGCTGCTCTTTCCATAATGGCTTTGCAGTTTTTGGAAGATATGTTGTGAGCAATCTCTGCGCATTAAGATTCGTTGCACATCAGCAGCACCTCAAGCTCCTTGATGTTGTGGACTAGGAACTTCCGGAAGCCATTGGGCAGCATGTGCTTTGTTTTCTTGTTGCTCCGGTAACCAGTGTTGGTCATCAAGATCTGGCCCTTGAATCTTCTGCCTACCCTATTGTCAATGCTTCTGGGTTTCCACCAGTTGTGCTTAATTTTGACATATGGGTCTGACTGGTTGCGGATGAACTTCTTGGTCCTCTTTTTAACAATCTTGGGCTTCACTGGAGGTCTGAGGGCAACCATGATGCCCAGCAATCGATGGCTGCCACCTCCGCAGGTGGCGCCAAGGAAGAGAGGGGGCCATTGGAAAATTAAATGGAGTTGATGTTATTGCTCTAAGTGCAATGGCTGGTCCTGATGAGGAAAATTCAAGGCACAGTGTGGTTTGTGGAATATCACTACCAGGATCTGGTAAGTGAATTCAATAGCTGAGTAGGTCAGTATTATTCAAACAGGAATTACAGGAATTCTTTCTTCTCATCACGAAGCCTTCTAAAGCCTCATATGAAACAGAATCCGACCCCACAACTAAAGGAGGACTAGCCGGAGTCGTTGAGGCATCCTGGCCCTGCTCAAGCAGGTTGGTTTTCAGCATAAAACGTAAGTGCTGAGGACAGATTAGAAAAGTGGATAGATTCACTGGGAAGAGCATAGGATGGTGGCAGGCAGGCGTCCAATATGGATGGGACCAGTACAAGGCAGGGATGAGAATTGCAAATCTGTGGCTTGGAGTCCAAACTCAGGGTTTATTCTTATGTAATAAGGACCAGATATGGTTAGAAGTGTAACTTTGCAATAAACTCAAGATACTGTAAATGCTCAAAGATAGGCTTTTGTGCATTTCTGTTTTTGCCAGTTGAATTTGTGTTTCTTATTTGTAAGTAATGAATTACAAATGAAACAACTAGATGGGATTAACTAATCTCTAAGATATCTTCCAACTATACAAGTCTGTAATGCTTAGAGTATTCAAGAATATAATTAATAACATAAAGGCAGAGATTTTGTCTATTTTTCCCCATGGATTCATTAAGCTAGAACATTACATTGCACAAAATTGTTTGTTGAGTTTCAAAACTGTTGCTATATATGGAGAAAGAAAAGTGGGCTTTGGCTTTTATTCTCTATCTCTCCATTAAAGAATCAGATTTTTTTTTGTAATTTATTACATGAAAGGGGGCTGATAACAGTTTGATAGGAGACCTGGAGAATTCTTCACTATTATAAGAAAACTCTGGTAGAGAAAGGTCAAAAACATTTGTAATGCTGATTTCAAGCAAGTTTACTTTCAGTTTACTTGAATGGCTCTTGTTCTTACATGAAGAGAAGAATAGAGGTCGATAGAATCATAAGAAAAATGTTTTATTTTAATATGTATTTTTAATTAGCTTTAACTCTAAGGAAAACCCAGGTATCCATATAGTACCATTCTGTGGAAGACTTTTACTGAATGATGGTATAATGTGAGAAATTCCCTTAGAATCATTAAACAGGAAAAAAAAAAGAAAAAAAAAGAATCATTAAACAGGAAACTGGAAATTTCAAGTTGTGTTTTTTAGAGCTGCAATCATAATTGTTGGTAGTGTCAAGTTGTAAAACCAAATTAGAACACTAGATGGCATGAGATGCAAGTTGAAAAACAATAGTGTTCTCAGGTAGGAAATGTAAGAGCTGCTCTATACCTGTACCCTAGCTTACTTTTGTATGTAGGCATATTAATCTGGGAAATTCTCACTAGTGAGAATGTGAAGTCTTTACTTATGAAATACATATAATAAAAGAAACAAAGAAAGCATTAAGCTCTTAGTTGAAGAAAAATCGTTTAAAAAAAGCAACAAATTTTATTAATCGAGTCATTGGATACTGAGTTAAAAAATTAGAAAGGGGGCACACCTGGGTGCTTCAGTTGGTTAAGCATTTGCTTTCGGCTCAGGTCATGATCTCAGGGTCCTGGGATGGAGTCCTACATAGGGCTCCCTGCTCAGCAGGGGGTCTGCTTCTCCCTCTGCAACCCCCCACCCTTGTACTCTCTCTCTCACTTCAATCAATCAATCAATCTTAAAAAAAAAATTAAGGGCTATTAAGGGATCAATAAAGTTAGCCCCAGGCTAAACTGTGGAGTGGGGGAATTTTTTTTTTTTTTTGGAGTGTGGATTAATTCTTCTCTTTGGTATCTTGTGGGAATCAAAATAGATGGTTCTCTCTACTTTGCCATTTACTTTTGGGAAGTCCCTTCTCCCAGCTGCTGCTCTTCTTACTATCCTCAGCTGCTCCATGCTAACTACTGTGGGCACCCAACAAAGTCATTTTACTTGCACATTCATCAGAACATGCCTCTTCTATGTCTCATCCCTTGGGGTCAGAAATTTGAGCTCTTTCTGTACCCTGGGTAATCAAGAAACAAACCATGCCCATTGGTGAACAGAACTACTTCAACTTTGTTTCGTTCTAATGAACGCATTTCATACAGATGAAGTGCATTTTCATACAGGTCCTATAACTCAAGATCTGAGCAGGAAATGGGCACATGAGGTGGGAAAAGTGGGGAGAACATTAACTAGTGGTGGGGAACCGCACTGGAAGCATCAACAAGGGGGAAAATGGTACCATCCCTCGCCATGGAGTAGGTGACTCCCATGAAGAACTGGGGACAGAAATAGAAGAACGAAGGCACCATAGACTTAAAGCTCCAGCCTCGAGGTGGTGGTGGTGTATATGTTTCAGTAAAGAGATCAACTGAAGCATATGAAAAATTTTAAGTGTTTATTTGAGCAAAAATTGATTTAAATTGAGCAGCGTGGAATCCAGCCAATAGAGAGAATCCCCGAGGAGCTTTACAAAATGAAAGACATGTAAGCAGAAGGGAATAGGAACAAGTTATAGTAGACCAAAAAAACCGGATTTGTTATTGCAAGGTTACTCTCCTTTGGGGGATGGCAAAGGTCTCTCAGGCAGATTACCTAACTAGTGCTGATCAGGTGACTCCTTTTTTTTTTTTTTAAGATTTTATTTATTTATTCTTGAGAGAGAGAGAGAGAGAGAGAGAGGCAGAGACACAGGCAGAGGGAGAAGCAGGCTCCAGGCAGGGGGTCTGATGTGGGACTCGATTCTGGGACTACCAGAACCACAACCTAGGCTGAAGGCAGACTCAACTGCTGAGCCACCCAAGGTGTCCCTGATCAGGTGATTCCTGATCGACTGAGTTAAAATCTCATTTCAGAGCCAGAACTGTAATTAAGTCTTAGTATGGTGATGTGAAGCTTAGCATGAACAATTCTATTTCGGGTCTGTTGTCCTTTTTAAAAAACAATTTCCCACTTTTGATCTCAGACTCTTAGTCTGAGAGACTTGATAAAAAAAATCTAAGGCATTAGCACTATTATCAGTTACTGCTCTGGAGTTCTTGCGGTTTTTGCTAAATCTCTTTGTCATTCACAGGTCACACTGTTGGGTTCACATTCTTTAAGTTGGTCATTCTCTTTTTTCCCCTTTTACAATGTTCTATTCTTAGGGAGGTCATTTGTTTGGTGGTTAGCAGCTGTGAACATGCATTTAAAGTTTTTGAGAGAATACAGTGCCCTATGATTATTATGAGCAAGATCATTCCCAATGTATGGAGTGCACTTTATAGTCATGGTCCACAAGACCCAAATCAATCAGACTCAAATAAGCCAAAGGAAAACCCTTTTGAAGGAGTCACTTTCTTAAGCCAACTGGCTTGTTCAGTGATCTTATGTAGCTGAGTCTCAACTTCCCCAGAAATGTTAATCTAAGTGCACCAAGTGCTGCTGACCATAGCAGAGACATCTCCTTGCTTAGCTAAAACATAGTTAAGGGCTATCTTACCATCATGAAGAACAAGGGCCAGAATGTGAAGACTTTTGTTGGGTTGCTATTTCTCTCCTACTCGGTGGGAAGCCTTCTTCTCCTTCTCTCTGCTGGTCCCCCTGCTTGTGTGCTCTCACATGATCTCTCTCTCTCTCTGTGTCAAATAAATAAATAAAATCTTTAAAAAAATGGCAGGATAAAACAAGAACTGTCTGTAAATGACAAAAGATTTTAAAATGCCCAGGGTTAAAGATCCATATAAGAGTTCATTATAAGGGAACTGACAAGGAAATTTGGTTATTTCTGTGATATATAGCATTTTAAGATAATACCTGGAAATACTACTGTTAACCTTATATCAGGGCATATCAGACTTTTAGGAATTTCTTACAATTTTTTAGCATAGTTATTTTCAATAACATGCACCCATACCTAATAAGGTTTATCATCACTTATTTGGCAATGCTTCTCATGTAATTTAACATGGCAAATAAACCTAATTAATTTAGTATTTCTCCTGTACAAAATGAGAGATAAATCCTTTGAGATTTTTCAGGGATTCTCAGGGAAATCTCAAAGTTACTTTGAAGTCAAAAAGACTACATTTAAATATTATCTTTATTTATTTGAGAGAGAGAGAGAAAGAGAGAGAGAGAGAGCATGATCAGGGGAGGGGAAGCAGAGGCAGAGAGAGAAGCAGACTTTCTTCTGAGACAGCCTGACACAGGGCTAGATCCCACAACCCTGGGATCATGACCTGAGCCAAAGGCAGACAGACGCTCAACCACTGAACTACCCAGGTGCCCCAACAAGAGAAGATTTTATCTATCTATCTATCTATCTATCTATCTATCTATCTATCTATCTATCTATTTTTAAGAGAAGATTTTAAAGGCAAATACATAAGGTTACAGAGTTGTGAATAAAACTTAGCTCTTAATATTGGGAGGACTGGGTTTCTTTAAGTGATTAAAGACCTGATAAAGGAAATGTGAAGCATAGTAAGTTATTTTGGTAAGACAACATCTTTGCTTTTCACACAGATTATTCAAAAAGTAAAAGAAAACAAAAACCTTTCACAATCCCTTATCAAGAGCAGACCAATACTAATAAAACAAAACAAAACAAAACAAAACTGTCTTTCTAACAGAGAGAGAATCAGATTTGCACTGATGTACTTTTGATATTAAAACTCACTTTAGAACCTTAAATAAATCCATTCTACTCTTAGCCACCTTGACTACATGTAAAATTTTTTTCCCAACAAAACTTCTACAACTATTTATATCCATTCACATTTATTGTAGTTTTTTTTTTCTCATTCTGGAGCAATGATTCATTTTATTTTCCTTACCTACTTTCATACACATTGTTTCCTTCCAATCTTGTTATTTCTAAGTAGTTTTAATTATATGTGTTAATTAGAATTCCTTACCTTAGAATCCTTTATTCCTTTTTTTTTAAGAATTTATTTTTATTTATTTGAGAGAGAGAGAGAGAGAGACAGAGATAGCAAGAGAGAGCGTAAGTGGAGAGGAAAGGGAGAAGCAGGCTCCCCACTGAGGGCTCCATCCCAGGACCCTGAGATGAACCAGGACCTAAGCTGAAGTCAGACACTTAACTGACTGAGCCACCCAGGTGCTCCTAGAATCATTTATTCCTGGTGAAAACTAAGAAGTAAGCAATTGTGGATGTCTGTTACACTAGGATTTTCTGAATTGGCAAATTTATAAATACCTTTCATAATTTCTAGAATTACATTCTTTCACAAATTATTCAACGTAAGACAAGACATGTTAATTGATTGACCCCCATATTTTGTTCCTTTGTAATGAGAAGCCAAAAGTAGATACATTGGCATTCAATAACTAATGTTTCAGTATTTTATCTTATTTGGAAATGATCTAGATATTTAATGAATACCCATCATTTAACTTATCTCAGTATAATATTAAAGTTTCAAGTTACCAAAAAAATTATGGGAACTTTTTAAGTTAACACACCAAAAAATATGATTATCATTGGAAAGTTCATTTATATACTTTTATCTTAATTCCATATATCTAATTCACTTGTTCTTAATAATTATGTTTAGATTACTCATGAAAATTTTATGAGACATTAAACAGCTAACCATTATTTTAAATTATTTCTCTTGTTGACAAAGTCTGTAACAGAGATAATAAGCTTATTTGACTTTTAGTAAACCTAGGTAGAATAAATGTATTATTAATGCTGGTAATATGCTTTTTAAAATTAAGCTCACAAAGTTAAACCAGTTTAAAAAATATTTTTATTGAAAATTATCTTCAAATGAAATTGGAAAATATTTGGGTTAATTTCCATGTTTCTGAGAATAGGCTTGATTTATATAAATACTTATTTGTATATAAGCCAAGTAAATAGAGGTCTTACAAATTAATTTTGGCTATACCATCTGGAGGTAGAAAAAAAACACATGTTTATAACATACACACAGACGTATGTAAACATACAGACAAAAGCAGACAGATATAGCTTTTATTTTAGCCATGAGACAGCTCCAATAATGCAATACTCTTTTTTTTTTTTTTTTTTTTTTTGTAAAAGAACAGTTGGATCCAAATTGTGTTTCTGGCAGATGGGATAAGTAAAGGTTATCCACTCAGATGACAGATGGCTAAAGATTTTTTACTAATATTTGTGCAAGAGAGTTTTTAGACTTTTTACAGGTCTTGTCACTAAAATAACCTTCCTTTTCCTTTTTTCTCCTTCTCGTAAGAATTTCCTTGGTTTCTAGGGCAAACTAGTAGAATACTTCCATCTCAAAAAGCACAGAGAAAGAATACAAGTCCCACCAAAATGATTTTTGTTCCCTAAGTCTAGATTTTTTACAGTTCCCTTGGGCCTTTGGAAATGAATAGGGGGAGGTTTGGGATTGGTAAACGGGATAGGTAGATTTTGAGTTGTTTCTAGAGTCATTTTCTGTTCCCATAAAGATTAAATCTGTAAGATAAGTGAGGTTGTTTGTGGTTCCTCAAAGAACTGAATTGCAAACTGAAGGGTGTCTAGAGGCTGACCTACCACCCATCCAACTATATTGTCCTCAGTTTGCTTCTTTATATTATGGAGAAGATTTTCAACTACGGTGTAAATGGAAAGATCCCTATATTCTAGATTTAGAATTGTGTGTCTTGGAATGTTTTAATAAATCCTTCCACAAAGGTTTCAGGATGATTGTTGCTGGGTACATAGTTTCATTTTAGCTTAGGGGAGAAGGAAATTCCTATCAGCTCTGAATATCAGCTTCCAACGTGGCCACCTCCGACCATAGAGTTACTTCAAACAAAAACCAAAAACATAAAAATTGTTTTCAAATAACAAGGCTTCAGGCTTCAGCTAACAATAGTAAATACTCCTGTCAGCATTTGAACAACCCCTTGGACTCAAGTGGCATCTACAGAGAGGGTACAAAAGATACAAGAATGGAGCCATTCCCAAAGATAACCAAATGACAGACTGAGACAATTGCCCTGAGAGTGGGCAATGGTGGTAGGATCCTAGCAGCAAGTGGAGTACGGCCCAGCATTTCATCCCACATTGCTGTCCAGCCAAAGGGGATGAAACCTGCATTTCTGTTTGACCATATTTTGAGGCTTCAGCCTGATGGCTGCCAAGCCAAGTTCTTAGGACACAAAATGAGACAACAAGAAGGCAATAGCTGTCTATGGGAGAGTAAGGATCAACAACCAGTGGGTCCCTGAAAGGAAATTCACAAGTCACAATTGAAAGATCCAATTCTTAATGTTTTTCCCCTGCCAGTATGAATTTGAAAAGGAAAAATGTAGAATTTTACTTTCCTCCCCCAACTAGGCACTACAGACAGAGATCTGGGAGAGCTAAGGTGGATAAGAATTCTTACCCCTTTCTGGCTTCTGCCAGTTTTCCCAGGATCCTGTCTGCAGGCTCTGGAGCAAGTGGGGTGCCCCAGCAGGTCTCATGCTGGTCAACCGAAACTATAGAGAAGGGAAAGTACTTTTCCCTCTATCCCTTATGGTGAGTGCTTGGCTGAGACCCCTTTTTCTCTGGGACCCCTCATAAATGGATAAGCTTATCTAGGTTAAAAGTCCTCCACAGTGCTCACTGCAATTCAAGTCTATCTTTGATAAGATTTGCAATTCAAGATTATTTTTGATACGATTAACCAAGCATATACAAATGATCCTCAGTTGAAACATTTTCCGTTTCAGGCACAACTGCTTCATAACCCGCTTTTCTGATCTCTGATTCAGGTAATGCCACTGCAGTCTACATGTGAGCAATCCTGCATTCCACCTTCTTCCTACTTCTCTGTAAGCCACTCATTTCTGCATGCTTCTTCAATATTGCTGGAACCGTTTCTCCTCTCCATACTGTTTGCTACTGCCCTAGGTTGGATCATTTCCCCACGTGGGTCATGTGCTCCGGTCATACTGAATTCCTTGCTTTTCTTCAGACTAGCTGTAGATCTTTGTTCCTCTGTGTTACACCTCTTCATTTTATCTGCTTTGTTTAATCAGCTTGTATCAGTCTCTCTGGGATGGAAGCCATAACTGACTTCTCCAGTAAGCTTCCCACTCCTTTGTCTTGATTCTTGTGGTACTTTGTACATATTTCTAAGACATTATAGCTATTACTACTGTGCTGCCTGTGCTGATTTCTATGTGTGTGTCCTCAGGATCTTGAGACTCTTGAGAGTTGGGACTTTATTTTACTATCTCAGTATCCCTGAAGCATTACTAAACAGTCATATTTTCTCTAGCTTTATAAGTGTTGCTATCTTGTGGCAAATTTCTGTCTAATCCATTCAATGTAGCCTTAAGATGGAAGGCTCTAGGTTCCAGGCGTCAGCACATGCCTTCAGGGCAGGAGTCGGTTGAGTACCTGTTTATTACATGGACTCCTACTTCTTCTTGATTCTGTGGCCTCTGAGGACCTCTTTTACTGTTCATATTTTTAGCTATTTACTTAAAGAGTCTTTCTTCTTTATTCCAAATCATCTCACATTAGTGTTTTGTCTGGAAGGATTTTTCAGGATATCTTGTTCTCTGTATTGCCAGAGGCCAAAGCCTCCTCCATTTGGCAAGGAGAAACAATTTGCTTTAAAGAACATTTCCAGATTCTGAGAGGAACTATTACTATAAAATTTTTTTTGTGAGTATGAACAGGGAGAGGAGGATGGCAAAGAGAAGTTTAGTTTTATGTGGTCTTGATAGGCTTTACCAATTAAAATATTATATCTAGCATGGAATATTTTTCAGAGATGTAGCCTACCATTTTTTGCCTATAACAAATAGTAAATTCTTCAGAATTAACCAACTAATGGTAATAGCCCAGAAGACAAGTTTTTAAAAACATTTATATAATCCTTACCATCTGCCAGCCACTATTTTAAGATGTTTACAAATATCAGCTCATTTAATATTTATATATCTCGATGAAGTAGGTAGTGTTATAACAGATTGATTAACTGGGACATGGAATCATTAATTAAGTACTGATTATGATTATGTGGCAAGTATTTTGCTACCTGCAGAGGTAAAAAATATGAATAAGACATGCTTTCCTTCTTCCAATTCTCACTTCTAGAATCTAGCACAAAGTTTCCTGGGATGGCAGACGTGGCTTCCATTGAACAGAGGGACACCTCTGAAGGAACTTCCTTACATAAACAGTTTGGGGTGGGAAGTGTGAGTGAAAAAGGTAAATATATACAAAAGAAAGGAAGCAGGGAGATGGATAATTTGACCATTTGCTGATTTATTCTTATTTTACCTATACTGGTGCCCTATTTCTATTTTCTGGGACAGTTTTCCTCTGCTCTGGACACTGCAGATAACATGTGAATGTGATAGATAAGTTTGAGCATGTTAGGTTCAGAGAATTTATTTATTTATTTATTTATTTATTTATTTATTTATTTATTTATTTATCCATCCATCCATCCATCCATCCATCCATCCATCCATCCATGAGGGACACACACACACACAGAGAGAGAGGCAGAGGGAGAAGCAGACTCCATGCAGGGAGCCTGATGTGGGACTTGATCCTAGGTCTCCAGGATCAGGCCCTGGGCTGAAGGTGGCGCTAAACCGCTGGGTCAGCCGGGCTGCCCCTCCTTTTTTTTAAATTTAAAGACCGTATCTATTTATTCATGAGAGAACACAAAGAGAGAGAGGCAGAGACACGGGCAGAGGGAGAAGCAGGCTCCTGACAGGTAACCTGATGTGGGACTCCATCCCAGGACCTTGCGATCACAAATCACAACCTGAGCCAAAGGCAGAGACTCAACTGTTGAGCCACCCAGGCACCCAGTTTCAGGGAAATTGATGAGGAAGGAAAAAGAAGATGGCACATCACAGAGTTCATTAATTGTCATTTTTCCTGTAACTTCAGTGAAACAAGGAAAGTAAAATTTCTGACTGTTCTAAAGTAATAAGTCAAAAGATTATCTGCAGTGTAAACATGGCTGCTTTGACTTCTCATTCCAGTTTGTATAATCAACTTGTATGCCACCTTGAACAATTTGTGCTTGGGCACTTTTTTCACTACCTAATTCTCAGAATTGTAAAATAAAAGAAAAACTAAAATGAAGTCAATCAAAATATCAAAAACTAAAGCTGATAAAGAAAATATAGACTTTATGAGTTTTTAGATTATTGTTAGTTGAAAATTTTGTGTTTTTGTGAATACTCTCAAGTCATGTGAATATTTCCAAATCCACAAAATTTGCTCTTCATTTAGAGCTGACTCAACTAGTTCAGAATCAGTAATATACGTTCTTAGATTCCTCTTTAAGTACCAGGAATAATTCTATGTTCCTCTTTCACCTGGCTTCCTTTCCTTTTATGACAAATATCATGTAGAAGACCATTAAGTTGTATTTTGGTGAGATAAAACATTCATGTAAATTGATTTAATTAGAAGAACACAATTACTGAATTGATTTTTGTACTAAAGAAAATATTTGTCATTGCACTTGTACATCATATTGGAAAAGTTTTCAGTTAGCAGTAATCGCACCTCAGATAAACCTCATTGGCTGTGATACTTCCACTGCATGAAACTTGTATGTTGTATTAGAAACCACACAGAAAAATTCTAGAAAAATGGAGAAAAGAATTAGGCCAAGGCTTGCAAAGAAATATATATTAAAATAACATTTTTAAAGGGCATATTAGTAACAAGAGTTATAGGTGAGATGAAACAAAATGAGAGCAGTAGATCTTAATATTCAGGAAAGCTAATGGAACTCAAGTTCACATCATTATAAAAGCATTTCAAAGGACCAGAAATCCACCCTACTTGGGGCTTTGTGCATGATTCTGAACCTTATATGACAGGAATGGTAATGAAGCATCAATAAAGACAGCCATGATGATAAAAGATCTTTAGGTCATAGATCCTTGTGGAGATTAAAAATATAAGGTCAGTGCTCATTCTCGAGAGTGAAATGAAAGGTGAACATGATGAACGTGAATCAAGTTTGGAAGACAGAAAATGTATATGAAAGGAAAGTGTTCAAGGATATAATAGTTCAAAAGCAAGAGGGCATGCAATAGAACAAAGAAGGGACTGATGTTTAAGGAATATTATTTTTTTTAAAGATTTTATTTATTTATTCATGAGAGACACAGAGGGAGAGAGAAGCAGAGGCACAGGCAGAGGCAAAAGCATGCTCCAAGCAGGGAGCCTGACATGGGACTTAATCCTGGGTCTCCAGGATTACACCCTGGGCCGAAGGCGGTGCTAAACTGCTGAGCCACCCGGGATTCTCTTAAAAAATATTATTGAGAGAGCGAAGTTTAGATATGGAAATAATGGAAATAGAGTGGAAATAATGACCAAAGGTGGCCATGGAATTTTCCATTTAGGAAGAAGGAATTTATTAGATATTTAATAAAATCACATAACAGATTGGAAGGTGTTGTAAGGATGACCTGGATGTTCCTTCATGAAGAACTTATTTTATGTCTTGGAGTATATGTTATAGGTAGCTTGCTCAGAGGTAAAAGATCACATCTATTGGGCAGTTGATAGTATGTTTAATGCTGCATCTAATTCATTGCTGACAATCAATCACTTGTTGTATATGTGAAATCACATTTTGAAATTTTTATTTACGAGTATTTATATGCTGGTGAAACCTCCAGAAACTTGTCATTGGAAGGGTTACAGGGTGGATCAGTTGGTTAAGCATCTGCCTTCAGCTCAGATTATCATCTCAGGGTTCTAGGATGGAACACAGGAGCCTCTGTGTCAGGCTCCCTGCTCAGCAGGATATTGGCTTCTCCCTTTACCTTCACCTCCCCCCCACCCCCCCGTCTCAGGCTCACTCGCTCTCTAATAAATATAATGTTTTTTTTTAAAAAACGTGTCATTGGAGAGCATTACATTTGGCTAGCTATATAAAGAATCAAAAGACAAACATAGGGTCTACCTAGGTAGATCTGGGAGGAGACCAAATGTTAATTTATTCCAATTGAGTACTTTCTTTGTTAAATGGAAGTATACTATATGTACATGAAACTTCCATTTCCCTGAGCTATACCAACTTAAGGGTAAAAATGTCCTTATGGTAATCACAGTAAATTGTGTGCTTGGGTTTTTTTTTTTTTTCCCCTGGATTTTTTACCGCTTACTATTTCATTCTTCCATTACCCCTTGTATCTCTTCTATAGATTTCTGGACATCTGTGGGGCCAGAAATGTATATGTGATCTCACAAAGATGTCTTTTTAGTTGCTATGTAAAGCTTTTCCTAGCTGCTTCTGGTGTCCACAGATTCCACTAGGCATGGCCATTGGGCACCACCACCCAGTGTCAATGCTGCTCTTGGATGTCCTAACGCAGTCCCTGCTATGTGGGACCTCAGTGAAACATGGGCATTCAGCCACACTCGGCCCCCCTCCCACAGATGAGGGAGGATGTCTCTCTCCCATGTTGAGTTTTGTTTTGTCATGTGGATACCAAACTGGTGCTGCTTGGTTTTGATAGCTTATTTAGGTTTTAGTGAGAAGATCATATATATATTGATTTAAACCTAACTTGGATTGAGTTAATGGGCCAGGATAGATGGTCTATGATAAATACTTTGCTTTCTCTTTCCTGATGACTAATGTTATCTGGCCAAGTTATTTATATTCTTTGGATGCATTCTTTCCTGAGGGACTTGCTTCTCAGTCCCGAATGCAAATATATTTCTATATTTCTTCCTCCACCCCTTTTCCCAAATCTGTGAGAAAAATTTAGACATATCGGAAGCCTGAAAATGAGCCACTTAAATAGAAGCTAGGAGATCAGGTTGAGTGCAGAATCGTAAAAAATGAAACAAAACAAACAATAAGGAGAAGAGGTGGAGGACGAGTAGAAGAGAAAGGCAAGGCAAAAGAGAAAAAAAAAAAAAGCAAAGAGTAAGTGAGTCTCCCAGTCTGCTTTCCTCCCTTGCTCAGTATGTGGTCTTTCAATATTCTGACTCTGATGTTTCTTTGTTTAATTAACATTTCCCTTCTCTTGGTATCAAAATCGATGTTTCTTATCAGATGGTATCAGTTGGAACCCAACGCAATCTTTACATTTTACACTTTATACAGTAGATGCGATTTCAGGGTTCAAAATGAAATTAAGTTTTGAGCAGTGATAAGCTTACAGGCATCTTGTTTGATTCTCTTTAGAGAGAATGCCAGAAGTGTCCCCTTATGGTTTCTGAAGAGGAAGAAATTCTCTTTGCAGGTCTTTCCAATTCTCATTGGCCCCTGCCTTGTGCCATAATATTTTTGTTGGTGGCTGGCTACATCTTTACAATATAAATTTCCATGGCATAAATTTCTTTTCCCTGGGCCAGTAAGTTGCTGTTTTAACCCAGTTGAGCAGATCATTTTCACAGATGTTTGTTTCAGTGACATCAACAAAACCTGTGAGCTACCAAACACTGTCAGAGCCTGACTCTGTGTGGACTGTGGTTCCTTTAATCTCTGGAAGGTAGGGCTGCACAGCCTCGCAGGCAGGGTGAGACAAGCCCCCAATGCCAGTACACTGGGCAATTTCTAAGGCTAGGCTAGCTTTCAATTCTTAAAGAGAGGAAGCATGTCATATTTATTTGCTGATGAGCATAGCTGAAGAGTGAACATTGGCTATAAATAGCAAAATTAAGCAGGGTGTGGCAAGTTTCTATGACATCATTAAAACTTGCTGGAGAGGACGTTCAGCTTTAAAATTGAAATAATTATAATTCACATACTATTGTAATGTATAATACAAAGTGATCTCTTGTACCCTGTGCTTGGTTTTCCCCAATGGTAACAACTGTTGTGTAAAAACAACCAGGATATTAACATGGATGCAATCCACCTATTCCTATTTCTCCAATTTTACTTATACTCTCACACATGCATTTATGTGTGTGTATTGTATGTATGTGTGTATATTAAGTTCTACGCAGTTTTATCATCTTATAGGTTCACGTATCCACCACCACAGTCAAGATACCGAACGGGTCCGATATCACAAGGCTCTCCTGTGTTACCCTTTTATAACCACATCTACTTTTCTTCTGCTCCCACATTTTCCTTAAACAACCACTAATCTGTTTCTTATTGCTATATTTTGTCAATAAATATAGTCATGCCTGAGGTAACTTTTTTTTTTAATGGACTTTATTTTTTAGAGCAGTTTTAGGTTCGCAGCAAAGTGGAGCAGAAAGTCCAGAGAGTTCCCATATACTTCTGCTTTAACCCATGCATAGCTTCCCCATCCAGAATAGTATGTATATTACAATAGATGAATCTGCACTGACAGACACATCATTATCACCCTAAGTCCATAGTTTAGATATTTTATATCAGGTTCACTTTTGGTGTTGTATATTCTGTAGGTTTTCACAAATGTAAAATGACATATATCTACCATTACATTATCCCACAAAATAATTTCACTGTCCTAAAAATCCTCTGTGCTCTCTTCCTGTTCCATCCTTCTCCCCCTCAACCCCTATGACCATGGATCTTTTTACTGTTGCCATAGTTCTGCTTTTTCCAGAATGTTATGTAGTTGGAGCCATACATGTCATAGTTGGATTTCAAATTGGCTTTTTTCACACAGTGTAATTCTCTCGAGATTCATCCAGATTGTTGTGTGTATGAATAGTTTTGTCTCCTTTTTTAAATTGCTGTAGTATCCCATGATATGGATGTACTGCAATTTGTTTAAACTTTCACCTGTTGAAGGACATTTGGACAGATTCCAGTTTTAGGCTATTATGGTTAAAGCTGCTGGGTACATTCATGTACAGGTTTTTGTGTGGATGTAAATTCTCCTTTCTCTGGGATAAAGGCCCAGGAGTACAATTGTTGGATTGTATAGGAGTTGAGTGTTTGGTTTTATAAGAAACTGCCAAGCTGTTTTCTAGAATAGCTGTATCATTTTATGATTTCACCAGCTATATATGAGTGACCCAGTTTCTAAACATATATAACTATGCCAGCCATTGGTGGTGTCGCTTTTTTGTTTTAGCCATTCTGATAGGTGTGTACTGAAATTACACTGTGGTCTTACCTTGTATTTCTCTAATGGATAGTGATGTTGAACATCTTTTCATGTGCTCATTTGCCATCTGTATATCCTCTTTCTATGGGCTTTCATAGAACAAAAATTTAAATTTTGATGAGGTCCAGTTTATTAGTTTCTCATCTTATGGCTTTTGCTTTCGGTGCCAATCGAAGAATTCTTCCTAGCTCTAGATTCCAAAGCATTTCTCTGCTGTATTTTTTTCCTAATAGTTTGGCAGTTTCAGGTTTTATATTTAAGTCCATCATGTATTTTGAGTTAATTTTTGTACATTGCATAAGTTTTAAATAAAGGTTTATTTTTTTTGCCTATGGTGTACAATTGCCTCATCATCATTTGTTGAAAAGGGTATTCTGCTTTCATTGAACCGTTTTGTAACTTTGTCAAAAATCAGTTAAACATATTTATAAGGATCCATTTTGGGTTCTTTATTTTGTTTGAATGATCTATGTGTTAATTATAAGATAGTCTCTTTTTGTGATATAATTTGATGAGTGCATGTACTTTGTGTGAATTTACTATTTATTTATTTAATATGATTACTTTTTGTATTTTTATTGATTTAAATTCAATTAGCTAACATATAGTACATCGTTAGTTTCAGATGTAGAGTTCAGTAGTTTATCAGTTGCATATGAAACCCAGTGCTCATCACATCACCTGTTGTCCTTAATGCCCAGTTACCCCATCTCCCCCACCTACCCTCCCTTTGGCAACTCTCAATTTGTTTCCTATTTAAGAATCTCTCATAGTTTGTCTCCCTCTGTGATTTTTTTCCCATTCAGTTTCCCTCCCTTCCCCTATGATTTCTGCACTGTTTCTTATAAAGTTCCACATAAGAATGAAACCATATGATAATTGTCTTTCTTTAATTGACTTATTTCACTCAGCATAATACCCTCCAGTTTCATCCACATCGATGTAAATGGCAAGATTTCATCCTTTCTGATGGCTGAGTAATATTCCATTGTATATATTTACCACATCTTCTTTAACAATTCTTCTATCAATGGCTCTTTCCATAGTTTGGCTATTGTGAACATTGCTGCTATAAACATTGGGGGTGCAGGTGTTTGTAGTAGAGGCAGGAGAGAAGAGTTTGTCATGGGGTTGGGACAGGTGAATGAAAGTTTATGGTGGGAATCCCTTTGGATTTTTCCTTTGGCTAGTGCTGATGTATTAGAATTCATATTCATATAAGTGAATTTACATGACTCATATAATCTCTAAATTCCTGTACTAGCTATTTGGTCATACATCAGTAACATGCTGACTTCTAGGATAATATTACTTGGAGCCTTGTTATTGGTTACACTCTTACCTAATGCCATGCTCTTTTTTTTTTTTTAATTTTATAAATTAATGTTTATTGGTGTTCAATTTACCAACATACAGAATAACACCCAGTGCTCATCCCGTCAAGTGTACCCCTCAGTGCCCGTCACCCATTCACCCCCACCCCCCGCCCTCCTCCCCCTCCACCACCCCTAGTTCATTTCCCAGAGTTAGAAGTCTTTATGTTCTGTCTCCCTTTCTGATATTTCTCACACATTTCTTCTCCCTTCCCTTATATTCCCTTTCACTATTATTCGTATTCCCCAAATGAATGAGAACATACACTGTTTGTCCTTCTCCGGTTACTGTGGCCAAGTTCAAAAAGGGTGTTGCCTGAGTTCTCCTCTGGGATTTTGATGGAGTCTTGTCTCACATTTAGATCTTTCATCCATTTTGAGTTTATCTTTGTGTATGGTGCAAGAGAGTGGTCCAGTTTCATTCTTCTGCATGTGGATGTCCAATTTTCCCAGCACCATTTATTGAAGAGACTGTCTTTCTTCCAGTGGATCGTCTTTCCTCCTTTATCGTATATTAGTTGACCATAAAGTTCAGGGTCCACTTCTGGGTTCTCTGTTCTGTTCCATTGATCTATGTGTCTGTTTTTGTGCCAGTACCACACTGTCTTGATGAACACAGCTTTGTAGTACAACCTGAAATCTGGCATTGTGATGCCCCCAGATATGGTTTTCTTTTTTAAAATTCCCCTGGCTGTTTGGGGTCTTTTCTGATTCCACACAGATCTTAAAATAATTTGTTCTAAGTCTCTGAAGAAAGTCCATGGTATTTTGATAGGGATTGCATTATACGTGTAAATTGCCCTGGGTAACATTGACATTTTCACAATATTAATTCTGCCAATCCATGAGCATGGAATATTTTTCCATCTCTTTGTGTCTTCCTCAATTTCTTTCAGAAGTGTTCTGTAGTTTTTAGGGTATATTTTGAGAACCATTTGAATGGTAAATGGTTCTCCAACCTTTTATTTTCAGGTTGTAGGTGTCCTTCTGTCTAAAATGAGTCTCTTGTAGACAGCAAATAGATGGGTCCTGCTTTTTTATCCAGTCTGAAACCCTGCGCCTTTTGATGGGGTCATTAAGCCCATTCACGTTCAGAGTTACTATTGACAGATATGAGTTTAGTGTCATCATGATATCTATTTAGTCCTTGTTTTTGTGGATTGTTCCACTGAACTTCTTCTTAAAGGGGAGTTTTAAGAGTCCCCCTTAAAATTTCTTGCAGAGCTGGTTTGGAGGTCACATATTCTTTCAGTTCCTGCCTGTCTTGGAAGCTCTTTATCTCTCCTTCCATTTTGAATGAGAGCCTTGCTGGATAAAGTATTCTTGGTTGCATGTTCTTCTCATTTAGGACCCTGAATATATCCTGCCAGCCCTTTCTGGCCTGCCAGGTCTCTGTGGAGAGGTCTGCTGTTACCCTAATATTCCTCCCCATGAAAGTCAGGGACTTCTTGTCTCTTGCTGCTTTAAGGATCTTCTCTTTATCTTTGGAATTTGCAAGCTTCACTATTAGATGTCGAGGTGTTGAACGGTTTTTATTGATTTTAGGGGGGGATCTCTCTATTTCCTGGATCTGAATGCCTGTTTCCCTTCCCAGATTGGGAAAGTTTTCAGCTAGGATTTGTTCAAATACATATTCTGGCCCTCTGTCCCTTTCGGCGCCCTCGGGAACCCCAATTAAACGTAGGTTTTTCTTCCTTAGACTGTCATTTATTTGCCTTAATCTGTCTTCATGGTCCCTTAATTGATTGTCTCTTTTTTCCTCAGTTTCCCTCTTTGCCATTAACTTGTCTTCTATGTCACTCACTCGTTCTTCCACCTCGTTAACCCTCGTCGTTAGGACTTCTAGTTTGGATTGCATCTCATTCAATTGATTTTTAATTTCTGCCTGATTGGATCTAAATTCTGCAGTCATGAAGTCTCGTGAGTCCTTAATGCTTTTTTCTAGAGCCACCAGTAGCTGTAGAATAGTGCTTCTGAATTGGCTTTCTGACACTGAATTGTAGTCCAGATTTTGTAACTCTGTGGGAGAGAGGGCTGTTTCTGATTCTTTCTTTTGAGGTGAGGTTTTCCTTCTAGTCATTTTGCTCAGTGCAGAGTGGCCAAAAACAAGTTGTATTGGAACACGGGGGAGTATCACTGGTCCGTCCAGCTGGTCTTCTGGGGGAGGGGCCTGCTGTGCTGATTTTCAGGTGTTAGCACTTGGGGGAGCTGCTCCGCCCCTGCCTGCTGCAGGGCTCAGCGGGGGTTGTTTACCCCGTGAGGTCTCAGGAGGAACAGTCGCAGTTGCTATGGCAACTCTGGAAGCCTGGATTCAGCCTCCGCAGGAACTACGGGGCTCCGGGCTCTCGGTTCTCCGTCCGTTGGGCCTGGAGGCTCCGGGGCGGGGCCGCTGATCTGCTCAGCTCCGGGCAGGAGCGTCCTTGCTGTCCTGGGCCCTCCCGGCCTCTGCCTGTCCCGGGGGAGGCCGGATCCTGCGCTGTGTCCCGGCGCCCTGTGCTCCGGGGCCTGCGCTGTGGGATTCGCGCTCCCGCCCTGCAGCCCCCTCCGCGGAGCCGCCGCCCGAGCCCCTCCGAGCTGCTCCGGCCCCGCCGTGCGCGCTGCAGCCCTTAGGGAGCTCGGCGCACTCTCCCGGGGCGCAGGTGTCTGTTAGTGTCCCCGGGAGCCCGAGGGCATCCCCGCCCTCCTGGGTCCTGCTCCACCTCCCTGCGAGCCCCTTTCCGCCCGCCCGGGAAGGTTGGTGCAGCTCCTGCTCCTCCGGGACAGGGACGGGGCTCTCCTGTCCTGGGGACACTCGCCCCGGCCTCAGCCCGGCTCCTCGCGGGGCCCCTCCCCCTCGGAGGCCTTTTGTTCCTTTATTTCTTTTTCCCCGTCTTCCTACCTTGATAGAAGCGCGAACTCTTCTCACTGTAGCGTTCCAGCTGGTCTCTCTTTACATCTCAGGCCGAATTCGTAAATTTTCAGGATGGTTTGAAGGTTATCTAGGTAATTTGGTGGGGACAGGCGATTTGGGGACCCTGCTCTTCCGCCATCTTGCCCCTCCCCCCCCTAATGCCATGCTCTTGAAGAGGATTATGTGTTACAACTTCGACTGGGGTACAGGAGTGGTTGGAATGGCACCTCTGTCATTTTGAAATGTTAGGTGTATTTCATATACTAATAAATGTGAGCCACAACTTTTCCCTTTAATAATTCTAAACAGCTCCACTTCTGTTATGAAACTGCCAGTACGAGAAGATCTTATTTGCTAGATTACCTGTGTGTCCTACCCCAAAGCACAACTGCAAATCTAAATGCAGCGTTACCATCTGCTTAAACATTGTTACTGTGGCTCCAGAGCACAAGTCACATATATGCTTCTTTTGGAAAGGTTGACATTTCTTGCAGAGCACTTCACCTTTGCTCTTACCAGATATGTGCAATTTCATTTAGCAGAGAAGTGCTGAGATGGGGGAAAATAGAAGCCTTGAATACATTGTAAATCTGATATGCAAATTTTATCACAGTTGCATTATTTGCTAAAGTTCATTTTGAGGCACTCTGGGATGTGATTAATTTTAAGGGCAATACAGGATGTTGTCTACTGAATTTAGAAGCCCTGTGGGATAAGTGTACCTGCCTGTTTCCTTATTATCAAGGGAATTTTTAATATAAAATGGAAGCATAACAGTTAGAGTAGAACATTATAGTATCTTATTTTTACTGGGGCATAAACTATACTTGGAACTGAGCCATAGGATAAATGGGCCTATTGCAGCATAGGTCAAGCTAATAAAATAGATTAAATTCTATCTATTTGTACTTTTCTGTGCATCATAAGAGTGTCTTATACCTCTTGGAGAAGAGGTTTTATTCTACCTATCTACTTATCTATGTAATTATCTATCATCAATCAATCATCTATTTTTTCAAATGATTCCAAATTTCCCCAACCATAATTTACTACTTGCTTATCATAATTTATATTCCTTAGAGTTTGCAACAATCATTTGGCAACAATCATTTGGTCTTGTATTATTTTAGAATTCATATTTAGATTCTGTATTATTGCACAGATAGTATCTTTTTTTTCCCCTAACTGGATTATCAGCCTTCAGAGAACAGTGACCCTAATTTACTTTTTGTATTACCCAAAGGTCCTAATGTAGTTCTCAATGAATATCTTATTGATTTTAAATTATATAGGAACATTTTTTTTAACCAATAAAAGAAAATGGAGTTTCAGAATATTTAGCAGCTGCTCAAGGAACCAGGTGTATGCAGTCAGATTATATCCCTCTACATGGGTAAGGGACTACCCATGCCCATTCATTTCATGAATATTAACGAGAATTTAGTTCTTAAGGCACTGTGTATGGTGGCAGGGAGAATGGATAAGTTCTTTTTTTTTTTTTTTTTTTTTTAGTTTATAAAGCTATTTTATTTTTCTCCAAAGCATACAGGAAGACCTTTATTTCCCAGTATCCCTTTGTGTCCAGGTGGACTGTGTAACTGAGCTCTTGCAATGAAGGTGAGTGGAAGTGATATACGCCACTTCCAGGCCATAAAAAGCCCTTGTGCAATCTTCCTTGCTCTTTCCCCCTAACCCCACAGCAGTAAAGGAAGGCTTTTGATAGGACAGAAAACACGATGGAAATATCTCGAGTCCTGAATTGAGCACTTGGAAGGGCTGCCCAGAAGATTTCCTGGCCAGGGGCTTCAGTTCTGGATTTTATATGAGCAGGAATATTATATTATTAAATAAAGCTGTGAGACATTGCAACTGCCTGTCACAAGTTAATATTGAGTAAGACATGTAGAAAAATCAGTAATAAGGATTGAAGGGTTAAGAGCTTCAATGAGAGGAAAACAAATGAAAGGACAGAAGGAGGGGAGCTGGAGTTAAGTGATGTGGCCTTTGGGCTCCATGGAGTGGATGCTCAGAGGTTGGATGCTGTTGGCCGTGTTAATGGCTGTGTGAACTTTAAGAACAGAGATGTCAAATATTTAGTTGAGATGTTTTTAGAATGTAGTACTTAATACATATAAGAGAAATATAATGATGTTTAATTTTGAAGCATAGCAGTAAAATGAACACTTGTGAACATACCACCCAGCTAAAAATGAGAATATCATTATTATATTCAGTTGAAGCTGCAACTGTATGGATAAATATTAGAAACGTGATGAAAAGAAGCAGGTGTCAGAAGATTATAGTTGATAATATTTTTGTATAAAGCTCAAAAAAAACCCCATATAAAAGAATGAGGTTTTTAGGGATACATACATGCCTGATTTTTAAGTTGCTATGCTGTACTCTTTTGCCCTACACCTTTGGTAAAATCTTTTATGAATTTTGTTGATGAGGATAAGGTTTGAAATTTAATGACAGAAGAGAGATATATAAACATCTGATTATAGTCTTCTCAAAGTGTGTTCTGTGGACCAGAAGCCTTGGCATAATTTTGGATCTTATTAGTAATGCAGAATTTCAGTGCTATTGAGACCTACTGAATTAGAATCTGCATTTTAACAATGTACTCATTGATTTGTATGCACGTTAGCCTGAGAAGTACCTGACTACAGCACACACTGTAGGGCCCATTCTCCAGAATCCTTGTTTTTTCCCCTTCTCTTGAATTGGCTCCATATACTGTGTTCATTGGATAGTTTCACAGGGGGACAAAAGAAAGCGTCAGGAAACTAATGTCGATTGAGGACTCACTTTGAAATACAGACATATCTAGGGTTATCCTTCCTTCTTCTTCCCCCACTCCTTAATTCTCTGTTATAATCAGGCTTATAGTAGCAGGAGTCACCAATTCATATAAATCCTTAAATCACTGTAATGGCTGTTTAGCCATACGTCAGTAGAATGTTGACTTCTCAGGAAATATCAGAGCACCTCTTATTGGTTATACTCCTACTTAATGCCATATTTCTGAAGAAGATCATGTGCTACAACTTAGGCTACAGTGTAGGAGAGATTGGGATGAAGCACTAATATGTTCTCTTCTCAAATGGCACCTCTATCTTTCTGAAATGCTGGGTTTATTTCACATACTAATGAGTGAACTTGCTGGCTGCTAATGCATTGCCAGAAAGCATTAATTTGATCCAGTTCTTACCAAGTCCTTGTGGATCTTGTTCAGGAATAGGGCTAAAAGATGAGGTTAGACATTTCCTTAACTAGATTTAAAAAAAGGACAGTCTCTTTAGTTTTATAAAATGAGTTGACATGTGGCATTAAATTCATTGCTGTTATCTGTCATTGGCTTTTCCGGCAAAAATAATGAGTGCTAAATTTTGTTAGAAATATGGCTCAACACTGGGTGTTATTCTGTATGTTGGTAAATTGAACACCAATAAAAATTAATTTATAAAAAAAAAAAAAAAAGAATATTATATCACCAACAAACACTAAAAAAAAAAAAAAAAAAAAGAAATATGGCTCAATCTTTATATCATAAATGTGTTGGTAGAGCAGAAGGAATGTAATTGTTTTATCAGAATGACTTTGGTTTGTGGAGGTATAATTAATGGAAGAGATAGATTATGCCATCAGAATTTTCCACTTGTGTTTTGAAAATCTAACAGAAACCTGATAATGAAATATATTAAAAAATAAATCATACTTAAGAATATAAAAGAAATTAAAGAATAACTGAGGGGACTTCTCATTAAGCATGGTGGACAGTATATGCATTCTCTATCACTGCCACTGAAAGCTCTCTCAAATGACAACATAGAGATAAAAAAAAAAGTCATAAGCTTCAAGGACAAAAACACCAGGAGAAGAGAAAAATACCACACAATTTGGAAGGGAAAAACAGATTGTTCTGGTAATCTATGGCTACATAATTAACTATCTTAAAAGTTAATGGATTAAAACAAATATTTTATCATACCTACAATTAAAAAAAATATTTTATCTATTTGACTGAGAGAGAGAGAGAGAGAGTGCCAGCACAAGCAGGGGGAGCGTCGGGCAGAGGGAGAGGGAGAAGCAGGCCCCCCATGGAGCAAGGCTCCATTTCAGAACCCCAGGATCATGACCTGGGATGAAGGCAGACACTTAGCTGACTAAGCCACCCAGGTGCCCCTCTACTCTAATTTTTATGGTCAAAAATTTGGACAGGGTTCAATTGGGTGATTCTTCCATTTTGAGTGGCATTGACTATGAACCCTGGGGACTATTTTTTTGGCAGTATCCAAAAATACTGATTTGGAGTATCCAGGATGGCTTTACTCATGCATCTGAGTAGGGAGCTAGAGTCTAAGTTCACCTGGATCTCTTTCTCTCTCTATGAAGTCTCAGTCAGGGTCTTACCATATTACCTCTTCTGCAGGGTGGTTGGATTGTTTACTCAGGAGCTCAGGGCATCTGCAATGAATGTCCAAGAGGTAGGATATGGATGCAGCCCCTCTGTTAGGGCCTGGGTCTGACAACTGGTGCAGCTCTATTTCTGCCATATTTTAGTAGTTTTAATAGAACAAATGGGCCAAGAACATTAAGGCCATCTTTATTATATATAATATTATATATATATATAATTTATATATAAATAGTAAGAGTAACTTAGGGCAAGGAATATGAAACTCAAGCTAGCAGTGAGAGAAACACAGAGGTCACCTAAGTCTGCTTTAGAGCTCTGGAAAAGTAGGCTTAGGAAGTGCAGGTACCTCTGAAAAGAGGGAGGTGGTACAAGTTGTGCCAAAAATATAAGGATTGGCCAAATGTCTGTATAAAAGCAGTGTAGGTCTTCTGATCCCCTTCCACTCTTTGCTGAGTTCCTTCTGCATGATCATAGAAGACTAGAGGTCTAATTTCCAGAGAAGTTAAACCAAGAAGACTCTGGACTGGAGCACAACTGAAAGCAGGAGAAGCATGTAGAAAACAAAGATATTAAATTAAAATTTCATATTGTGCCATGGAATCCCCTTTTCCTCATTTCCTAAGTGAGTGCTCATGATATTGACAGACTCTTAGGTAAGAACTGGAGGATTCATCTCTTGAAATTTACATCTAAAAGTAAATGTCTACAGATGTGGACAATTAGGGGTCCAGTGGGATGACACCATCACATCCACATCAGTGAAGCAGTCAAGTCCCATCTACACGTACAGCATCTACTCAGTTTTTCAGTGCCTCATTCTTAAAGTCGACAATCAAGGATCCATAGATCTTTGAGCCAAATTCTTTTGAAAGCCAAACCAAATCTGTAGAAATAAAGATCATTAGAGTAGATGAAAAATGCAAAGAACAAAGTAAAATAATGAAAACTGTAATTAATATCCCTAAGTAGATGAGAAAACATATTTTATAAATGAAACAAAAAAGGCCACCAAATAAGCTATAATTCTTTGAAATAAGAACTATTGGATCACAGTGAGTAAACAAAGTAAATTTCTTGGAAATGAAAAATTTAGGACCAGAAATTAAACATTTAATAGAATCGTTAAAAGATATATTTGAGGAAACTTTATGAGTAAAACAAAGAGATGAAAAAGCTGAGAAATTATAAGAGAATTAGAAAATAAGTTCAAGAGGTCCTCTATTGAGATAATGGAATAAATAAAGAGAACAGAGAAAACAGAAGTGAATAAAAGGTGGGGAGAATTATCAGGAAAACATACCATATCTGAAAGGTATGAATTGACAGACTGATAGGACCCGCTGAGGGAGCACAGAACAAAGGATGAGAAAAGGATCCACACTGTGGCACATCATCATGAAATTCCAGAAAATTGGCAAAGAGAAACTCCCAAAAGCTTCCAAGGAAGAAGAAAATTGACCAGTGTTCAAAACTGTACACGTTTTCTCATGAGCAATCCTGAGTACCAGAAGATAATGGAATGACATATTCAAAATTCTGGTTGAAATTATTTCCAATCTGGGATTCTGCACTCAGTTAAGCTATCAATCAGGTGGGGGAAGAAAAAGGCATAATGCTTTTAGCTGATTAAAATGTGATAGAATATTTTCAGGATAAAAAAAGTGGTGTGTATTACTGCTTATCATGCATTCAATTCTCAATTATACTCTAAATTCCTAAGGGCTATGATTTTAATTTAAATTTGGTCCTGTATAACATCTGCATAAGGAATCTACTCCAGTTCGTTTCACATAGTATGTGGCCAATGGCTTTATGAAATTGGATATTGCCTGAGCTGTAGTAAACTTTGCCTAGGAAAAGGGCGCCTGTGTGGAGCAGTTGGGTAAGCCTCGGACTCTTGGTTTTGGCTCAGGTTGTGATCTCAGGATTCTGAGATCAAGTCCCAAGTGGGGCTCTGCACTCCCCATAGAGTCTGCTTAAGACTTTCTGCCCCTTTCCCCTACTCTCTATCAAATAAAATAAATAAATCTTAAAAAAAAACTTGGCTTATAAAAACATGCTTGACTTAATGCTCTAAGAGAATAATATCCTTAGTACTAATTATTGATATATGTTTTCAAAAAATTTCCTTCAGAGGTCTGTTTATTGAAAGACTCAGTGAATGCATGTGTAACAATGTGAGCATCCTCCCAAACTATTGATTTTATTAATCATATCAGGTCTTTCGTGACTCATGGAGGAGTCAGTTCTAGAGTCATCAGCCTGCCTCTCAACAACAGGGGATCCTGGCAGCATATGGCTGGAAGCCCTTGGTCCTTATGATTACTAAATAGCCTTCTGATTCCAAACGCTGTGTAGAGCAGATGGTGGCCTACTCCACATTTAAGAATGTTTGGATGAGCATATATCACTGTAAATTTAATTATTTGGTAATTGTTGAGTAAAATCATCTTTAGAAAATAAACTGTCTTTAGAGATTTTTTCCCATTTCCAAATTAAAAAAAATTGCTTACATGCTAATACAACTGTAATATTTAATTAAGGTGCCTATTTATTGACTTTCCCAAGAGAATTCTTTCTTGCTTTTCCTGTGATACATTGTAACATTACGATTTATTATTTCTTATTTTCACATGCATTGCTCTGATAATTGGGAAAACTCAGAAAATCCAACTATTGAAATGAGTGACCTTTACATCTGGAAAACTAATTTGTTCAACATAAATATAGGAACTCCCATTATATCACTAAAATACACAGAATTAATAATCAATTTAACTTTTTTTTAAGATTTTATTTATTGGACAGAGAGAGAGAGCACAAGTAGAGGGAGAGCAGCAGGCAGAGAGAGAAGGAGAAGCAGGCTCCCCACTGAATTGGGAGCCTGATGTGGGGCTTGATCCTAGGACCCTGGGATCGTGACCCAAGACAAAGGCAGAGGCTTAACTGATTGAGCCACCCAGGTGCCCCTCAATTTAACCTTTTATTAAAGGAAATTATTTGCTTAATCAAAGTATGTATACCTATCTTTCTGTATGTGTTTTTTTTTTAAGATTTATTTATTTATGGGGAAGGGGGAAAGAGAGCAGGGAGATGGGTAGAGGGAGAGGGATAAAACAGACTCCCCGTTGAGCAGGGAGCCCTATGAGCTGGATCCCGGGACTCTGGGATCATGACCTGAGCAGAAAGCAAGTGCTTAACCCATTGGGCCACCCAATAGTAATGTGATTAGCATTGACTTTCAGATAAACGTAGGGAAAAGGAGTCTTGAGAATTGTATAGATAAGTCCGAGGGCATCTGCAGTGTTGTTGCAGTGGTGAGAGCATTGGTTTGGGAGTAAATGGCTCAGATTTTAATTCGTATTGTAACTAACATGCTGGCTAGCCTTTGGCAATTCATTTAATCTCCCTGAGGTACCTAATTTCTGGATAGAAGAAGACTTGGGTTCAAGTTTATTACTAGGGTTGTGATCTTATAAAGATCTAAAATTATTCTCTAATTTGTCAGCTAGAGATAATAGTAAGTGTCATACAACCCCATAGGTTATCGTTTTGGATTTTAGCAGATAAAATATGAAAACATTCATTAGATTGTAAGGTGATTTCCTAGTGATAGTTGCCATTATTTTTTTTTTCAAGATTATATTTATTTATTCATGAAAAACACACAGAGAGAGGCAGAGACGTAGGCAGAGGGAGAAGCAGGCTCCTTCTGGGAGCCTGATGTGGGTCTCATTCCCAGGACCCTGGGATTATGACCTGAGCCAAAGGCAGACACTCAACTACTGAGACACACAGGTGCTCCCATTTTTGTTTTTTTTTTTAACATATCATTTGAAGACTATCTTGGACATATTTGAGTCATAGTTCAGCTCTGCACTGTCCAGTGTGGTAGCTACCAACACATGTAGCTATTAAGCATTGCAATGTGGCTAGTCCAAATGATACAGGCCATAAATGTAAATGCACCCAGGATTTTAAGACTTAGCATGAAGTAAAGGCAAAATATCTAATTTTTTAGTATTGATTGTGTGTTTAAGTGATGCTTTTTGGATATATAGTTATATAAAAATATTATTACAATCAATGTCACCTGATTGTTTTTCTCCTTTTTTTTCCCTTTTAATTTAAAATCCTATGTGTCAGAAATTATTCAGCTGAAGGTGTGACCTTAGTGGGTATGTTTGTACCAGGTAGACTTGCTGCTTAACTTCAGCTGGCTCACACTGAGACTCTTAGGGCCTCCAGAATTCCCTATCCATGGAAGGCTCTTATATGGTCGTATCCACTGTGAGGTCAGGTCTTCCCATTTGGGTAAATTATTGGAACATGTGGGATACTAAAGAGCTAGCCACCTAAAAATGCTCTGCTGTGTTCCTTAATTAGTTCTGATGTATTAAGTTCCCTAACAGCTGGTTGTTTATATCACAGGAACTCAGGATGCCTCCTGCATTCTGTCTCCTTCTCCCTTTGATGACCTGCTCAGCCTTCAGCTCTGATTCCTGCCTGAGTTTACACTGCTGCCTTCATCTCTGTAACTGAGATGTTCTTGTAATGACCTTCTCTTAAGTCCTCCATAAGCGCTGTCCCCCAAGCCTGTCTCCTCGTTAAATGTGCAATGTCTCATGCCTGATGGCTGCACGCTCGTGACGAGTGGTCTGATTTCACCTCTTGAGTTGAATCCAAATGTTAACAGCCTTTCTTACCACTGAGGCTGAGCTCTAACAAGATCTGGTTTGTTATTTATCAGTTTTTTACTTACATGGTTAGACTTCACAGTTACTGTATACAGTACTGAGTACATCGTCTCTTAATAATGACAGTGATTGACTGGCATATCAGTAAATGAGGTGTATATATGTTAATCTGAATAACTTTAAAAGCAAATCTGACAGAATAAATGCATTCAAAAGCGCAGGTCTTGTATTCACTAGCCTTATGATGGCAATAATTTCACAGTATACACATACATCAAATCATCGCATCACATACCTTAAACTCATGCAAAGTTATTTGTCATTTACTCCTTACTAAAGCTGGGTGTGTGTGTGTGTGTAAAAAAGTAATAACAAACCAAAGCACAAATCTTGAGAGGCTGTGCAGATATTCTAATTACATGGCCAATACTTAAGCATTAACTTACAGTCACACTTCGTAAGGTTTTATTTTTATGATACCTGCATTTTGTTTGTGGTGCTCCAAGGAACTCAGTCCCAGAGCATAAATAAGATGCACCCTGCCAGAACACCTATGGATGGCCCAGAGCTGTGGGGACGGGAGGGGGAGGCTGTGCATTTTGATGGCAGACAGTATGCCAAAGAATGAAGGCAGGAGAGGATGATGAGTCAAATCAAACAAAACTAAATTTCCCTGGGTGTCCAGAAGATGAGCTGAAATAAAAGGTGGAGAAAACATGGTTTATTAGCAACATTATCAGAGAAAAGAAGAAAGAATGACTGGTCCTGAACTAAATTCATAATATGAGATTTCAATTTGGATTGGTTTCTTTGTTTGATCTAAAAATCTTGCTTTTGACAACTCTTTGGCTCCCTTAGCCTGCAAGGCCAGGAGCCTGTCTGTACTCCTGTCCTCTGCACTGGCCCTTTTACTTCTGCTGTGTCTTTCAGTACAGCACGACAAATGTCTTTTCTATCAGAGAAGATTTCCTGTTAGGGGCCAGTGAGGAATATAGGTCCTTTAAAAGGACAAAGAGGATTTCTTTCTCTCTCCATTGTGATGTTTTTCTCCACAAAAAGAACACAGCTTTTAGGTTTTACTTTTGCAGTGTTTGGATACCTCTATTTTTAAAATGGATTTTAAAAGGGAGGGCAGGGGCAACCCAGGTGGCTCAGCGGTTTATCGCCAACTTCAGCCCAGGGTGTGATCCTGGAGACCAAGGATCGAGTCCCATGTCGGGCTCCCTGCATGGAGCCTGCTTCTCTCTCTGCCTCTCATGAATAAATAAATAAATAATCTTAAAAAAAGGCGGGGGGGGGGGGAGAGCGCAGGTCCAAACCTTGATTGGCTACTTTTTTTTTTTTTAAATTCATGAGAGACACACACAGAGAGGCAGAGACATAGGCAGAGGGAGAAGCAGGCTCCATGCAGGAAGCCTGTTGGAAAACTCGATCCCAGGACCCCAGGATCATGCCCTGAGCCAAAGGCAGACGCTCAACCACTAAGCTACCCAGGTGTCCCTGATTGGCTACTTTTAAAGAAATTATTGTGAAAGCAGAAGGATAGAGAATTAGCTGGCAAAGGAATGATTCTTCAGGGCTCTGAGTTACCTAACTCAGATAAAGTGTGTTAAAGAATGTCACAAAGGTGTGATATGGAGCCTTTTGAGTGTTGACAATCTCTTCACTTGTTTCTTCAAGAACTGCATAGATTAGTAGATCTATACCTCACATACACTGAAACTATACCTTAAACTAATTTCTCAAAGGGAAAAAATTCTCTCATATATATATATATATATATATATGGATATATATATATATATATGGATATATATATGGATATACACACACATTTTATTTTTTAGATTTTATTTAAATTCAAGTTAGTTAACATATAGTGTATTATTAGTTTTAGGGGTAGGATTCAGTGATTCATCAGTTGCACATGACACCCAGTGCTCATTACATCGCATGCCCTCCTGAATGTCCACCCCCAGTTGCCCCTCTTCCGTGGCCTACCGGGTCTCCTTGGCTAGGTGTGTTGCTAACCTTATGTGTCTACCCTTATAGGTTAAGGACCTTCCCCCCAGCTGCTTTCAGAATTATCTTTACCTTTGTATTTTGCAAGTTTTACTCTGATATGTTCTGGTGTTGCTCTGTTTTTGTTGATTTTATGGGTAGTTCTCTGGCCTCTTGGACTTGAATGCCTGTTTCCTTCTCCAGATGAGGGAAGTTCTCAGCTGTGATTTGTTCAGATTAACCCCTCTCTGCCCCTTTCTCTGTCTTCTCCTTCTGGCTCCTATGATATGGATATTACTTTGCTTTATGGAATCGCTGGGTTCCCTAAGTCTACCTTCATGATCTAATAGTTTTCTTTCCCTCTTTTCAGCTTCATTTTTTCCCATAATTTTATCTTCTTTTCACATGTTCTCTCTTCTGCTTCTTCAGGCCTCATTGTGATTATATCCACTTTATTTTGCATTACAGTTATAAGATTTTTTTTTCAGCCTCAGTAGTTTTTAGGTCTTTTGTCTCTACAGCAAAGGATTCTCTGGTGTCTTCTATGCTTTTTTCAAGTCCAGCTAGTCGTCTTATGACTGTTGATCTAAACTCTTGTTCAGATATATTGCTTATTTCTGTTTTTAGCAAGTCCCTGGTCTTGATCTCCTCCTGACCTTTCTTTTGGGGAGAATTCTGTCTTGTCATTTTGGGTAAGTTTCTGTCTTTTACATGTTATGAAAGCTTAATTATGTTTCCTGCACCTCAGCAAAATGCTATATTCAAAAGAGGTCATACATTGTGCAGGGCCTGGTGCTACAGAAAGTGTTTCTCGTGGATACTGTGTGCACTCTGCTGTTGGGTTTTAGTGCTCTTTCACACTTATCTGTCCTCTGCAGAGTTCTTCCTCGCTTTCAATGGGGAGCACTTGCACCTTTATCTAGTAATGGTTTGATTTGTGTGTTGAAAAAAGCTTGGAAAAAAGGGAAAGAAAGGAAAAGATTTTTTAAAAGAGAGAGAGAAAAAAGCCTTCTCCATAAAAAAAGGGGAAAAGGAAAATGAATAGAAAAAAAAAAACCAACCCAACACCCAGACAGTCAAGAAAACTATAAGTCTGATTCCAAAGAAAAAGAAAGGAAAAAAAAGAGAAAGAAAAGACTGATCCCCCCCAAAAAAAGGGGGGGAGGAAATGAAAAAAAACCAAACAAACCAAAAAACAAAGGAATATAAACTATAAGCCTAATTCCAAAGGGGGGAAAGAAGAAGAAGACGGAGGAGGAGGAGGAGGAGGAAGAGGAGGAGGAGGAGGAGGAGAAGAAAAAGGAGAAAATACCGCCTGGTTCTATTTCCAGCAGAACTGAGGGGGCATTCTGAAGCAGTGTAAGGTCAGTAGACTTGGTGCCTAGGACGGGCTGCCTGTGTTGTTTTTCCTGGGGAGAGGCCCCCTGGGCTGGCTCTGAGTTAATCCTGCCCCAGTAAAAAAAAACACTTGTCAAGCATGGGCTACGGGGGGTTGGGGGTTGGGGGTTTGACATAAGCAGCTCCCATCTCCACTGGGGGCTGTTGTGTGGCTCTCTGATGTCCCACCATGTCGGTAGCGAGGGTAAAATGGTGACACCCCACTCTCTTGTCCGGGTCAAGGGATCTCACACCCCCTCGCTGTTCAGGAAGACCTCATAGAGAAGCAAGGGCCTTCAGCACTCCAGACACATTTTATCTTTGGCACAGGGCTGAGATTCAAAACTTCAAATCTTAAAGGAGCCAGCACCACTCAGATGCACTCCCTCCTCCAGATTAGAGCCTCCCTGCACTTTGATTAGTGTGCCCTTTGTCCCAGAAAAACAGTGCCCTGCCTGTGAGGTGTGTGGAATCTATGGTATGTCACCTTGAAAAGCAGTGACCACTGTTATCCACCCTCAGCATGCACCTTTTTCTCCTGTGGATGAAAAGCTGTTTGCTGGTGCCTTCAGGGTCTATTGTCCTTGAAGAGGGTATTTACCCCCTTTCAAGTGTTCTAGAGGAAGGGGAATGAAGTTTCCCGTTGTGATACAGGGGATCCCTACACCACTTTGTGTATGTTCCTGGGCCAGAGCCCTTCCTTCTCTCCAGGAGCACATGCTGCAGGTGCACTCCCGTGAAAGTTGCACACTGCCAAAACCTCAGAGCTTGAGTTCCACTCATCGTTAGCAAAAAACCTGTGCTGCTTAGTTGTAGCCCGTACTGGCTCTCCAGTTTGTGGTCAGAGAGGTTTTCTTCTCGTGTGACCTGATGCCACACTCGCTCAACCCCTTTCTTCCTCTCTTCCTTTTCTCTCCCCATAGGAAGGGTTCCCCCCCTTCCAAGGCAAGGCAGCATTTCTCTCCCCCAATTCACTTCCACACACCTTGCACCTGAAAAGCCATCTCCCTCCAGCCTTAGAGATCCTACTTCCAACCCTCAGATCAATTTCCTGGATGTTCCAAGTGATCTGACCTCAATACCACTGTGTTCAAGGGACTAGGAAAACCCAGGGTCTCCCTACTTCTTTGACATCTTAACTTCTCTTCCACACATACTTAATTTTCAAATGAGAAATATTTGTAACAGGTACAGCTTTGAAACTGATTTATCATATGTAATTACATTTATCAAAAAATAAAGAGGATTTTTCTCTTGTATGTCATCACTGCTTTCTTCCCACAAAGGTTCAGAATGTCATCATCAGGGCACCTGGATGGCTCTGTGGTTGAGCATCTGCTTTTGGCTCAGGTCATGATCCCAGGGTCTTAGGATCGAGTCCTGCATTGGGTTCCCCACGGGGAGCCTGCTTCTCCCTCTGCTTATGCCTCTGCCTCTTTCTCTGTGTCTCTCATGAATAAATAAATAAAATCTTAAAAAAAAATGTCATCATTCTGAGTTTTTAGAATTCATCTGGTTGAAGATGAGATAGAAATGCTTGGTATCCAAATTTGAGAAGGGAAGAGAAGGTGAAGCATTTGAATAATTGTGCCTTGGCCAGCAGGTATTTTGTTTGCTGCCTTCTGTTCAGATTTATTAGCCATCATCCACCTCAGGGGAAAATTCCAGGGGGATGTCAGCATATGAAGGGATATCAGGCAAGATATCAAACATTCTTTGCCCAAGACATTCATCTTGTGGATCTCATGTTATTTTTTTTTTATTATTTTTTGGATCGCATGTTGGTCTACTGTGTGACTTTGTCAATTCTGACATACTTAACCTTGTGTATTGCCAAAGAAAATACAGAATGGACCTCTCAGGTGTGCTTGAAAAACGGGCTGAATAGAATTTAGCCTCAGATACTATACTATTGGACCAGATTAGGCTGCAAGCTATTCAAATCCCATGAATCTGTTTTGATAATATCTACCTTATATTAATTTGCTTCTACCTTATCATGAGGTACCAAAAGTTAGGCTAAAAAGCCCAGTAGATAATGCTTGTTCTCCCAAAGAGTGACTCTTTTCTTCACCCTTGTCCTTCCCCATGAGATCCTCAGAATCAGTCTGAATATTTCAGGGGATATTTGACAGCTCCACATTTAAAATCAGTAGGATTTCCTTGGGATGCCTGTGTGGCTCATTCAGTAAGAACATGCAGCTCTTGATCTTGGGGTCATGAGTTCAAGCCCATGTTGGGCCTAGAGATTAGTTTAAAAAAATCAGTAGTGTTTTCTTACAAAAAAATAGGAATCCAGCCACAGAATACCTGAGAGGAAGTCCTAGAACACTTTTCATTTCCTGACATTCAGAGTTAGTCCCATTCTTCTAGAACCAGCACAGTATTTATTAAGACCCCAAATTCTGGAACCTAACTATGTGGTGTTGGATCCTGATTCTGTCAGTTGACAGCTGTAAGATCTTAAACCACTGACTTAACCTATATGTGTTAAGGACAATAAATGTTTTCTATTATTACTATAATTATTAAAGTCAGTGGTGCTACTCAATATAATCTCTCAGCATCCTCAGTTATTTTTAGAAAATTAATATAAAGATATGACACATAATCACAATTTTCTCTCAAAAGTTTCTTAGGCTGGGGATGGGCTATCTCACATAAGTTATTCATTTTTGTTTGTTTTGATACTCTTTTATTTTTAGAACGGCTTTCATAAATATCCCATGTATTATCAGGATAGAATCTTTACAGTTGGTGCTTTTTAATTCCCTTCTGTTAACATGAAAACAAAGCTGCAGTTTCTTGTTCTTGGATTTGTTCACAACAAGGTCTTAGGATGGTGACTGTCATGCTACCCCTGGATATAATACATTAGCATTGAATACAAATTTGCTATGACAACCAAAGCACAGTTTACATTTTAGAGCCTCTTCATGAATTCCATGAAATTACAAAGACTGCCACATATCTTGTCCAAAGATGCAATGTTCAATAAGAGAATTTCTCGATGCCTGTAATTTGAAGCAGTTTGAAGAGCTTCTTTTTAAATTATTTACCTATTTTTGTAAGGATAAGAAGAATACCAATTGCAGTGTGTGTGACATATTCGAAAAACAGAACACTGAGAAATAGAAAGTATTTCTCTTGCACAAATTTAATTGATGATATATGACACTCAAAGTTTCTAGCTATTGTATCTCTTAGCCCAGTTCCCCATGAGCATCAGGTAATTTGGGATTTTCTCTACATGTATTTGTGTAATTTTTTTTCAAGTTTCTTTCTAGTTGGTGATTCTTTTTTCTCAGGCTGACCCTTCATTTCATATCACTCAGTCCAGGCAGAACCTGTACTCAATCACTGATTCTAGTACCCTCTACTTTAGCTCTCCTACTTGCCTCTGAAATAGTGAAAAGCTCATCATGCTTACTGCAGTGACTACTGTCCTAGATCTAATTATTTCTGACCATGTCTGTTCCTTGATAACCATGAAGTCTCAAGTGAAAGTATCTTCCATAAGCCTGTCAGTGTTCTTAATGACATCCCCAGGGTTGGGGATCAAAGGCAAAGATCTTGATCATCAATGTTCTTGTCTGGCTATGGCAATATAGCTGATATGAGAAGATTCTTTGTCTCTGAAATTTCAGTTCACTTTTCATCCATGACTTCCAGATTAAAAAAAAAAATGAGGAAGTGAGAGTGGGTTAACAATTGTATTTTTAGTTGTTATCCAAGAGTTAGCATTGAGGCCACCTGGCTCACATAAAAAGAATACATTTCTCCAATCTTTTTCCAACAACTAGTCAATGCATTTTAATGCAGGTATGCTAATCATTCACACATGAATTACTGATATACCAGAAATAAATTCATATTCTTCAGAGGCAGTACCATATAGTGGAGAAGGCCCAGACATTGAAGTCACTTATGTTTAGTTTGGCTTTTAACAATTACCTTGCAGTTTATTATTTTTTTTTCATAATTAAGTTGGGAATAGTGTTTTATTCACAAATTCTTGTATTATATGAGATGCTAAATGCATAGCACCTAGTATACTGGTTGGGACAGATAGGTTCTTTACTAAATTATATTATTAGTGGTTTTATACTGTTGTTCTCTGTTATCATTAGCAAGCATCTTCTATACCACTATCACCACCATTTCACCTCTATTTGTGAAAGCACTGCTCGTTTTTACTATTTTTCCCCAGAAAAAAAGCAGAAAACAATAGCAAAATTCCAAGTGGCTTATAATGAGTCTCAAAAAAGTCTTAGGCCTCGCTATCTTGATCTTGATCTTTTGTAACATGGCTTGAATGAGAAGATTAATAGAAGTATAGATCTTCACTAGAATTAATCCCTTCTTATTTTATTTATTCTAAGGACCTTTCCATCTAGAAGTTAGTAGAAGGTGTTATTCAATACATCTCTGCCCTCCAGCACACACACCCCTCTTGATGTGGTCTGTCATTAATATGGAACATGTCATTATGAGACGCTCTCTTGCTACAATGTTTAGAATCTGTCCAGAATAATTGGTTCTAATCCTGAAGAAAATAACTTTATAATTCAGAAAAGACAGTTTAAAAATTAGACATGTGTGTGTCCTGAATCATAAACTGATCTGTCTGTTGGATGGTCTTTTAAAACTTTGAGGAGATTATTATTAAGGTAACTTTGTTGTCATTGAAAATTGAAACTTTTCCAAAAAAAAAAAAAGAAAATTGAAACTTTTCCAAACTGTTTTACATAAAGATTAGACTGAGGTTATGATTTTTTTTTGGAGGTAAAGTGCCATTTTTATTACATCATACCAAGAGTACTTACTATCAACATGATTTATCACTGTTGGTGTTGACCTTGATTACATGGATAAGGTAGTATTTGTCAGGTTTCCTGTAAAGTTACCTACCTGCCCCCCCTCCTTCCTACACTGTTCTTTTTGAAAAAAGTCAGTATCTGTAGCCTACACTTAAGTAGTGGGGAGTTACACTCTATTTCTTTGAAGGCAGAGTAACTCTATAAATTATTTGGAATTCTTCTGAGAGATTTGTCTGTTCTCTCTTATTTATTCAATAGTGTGTTCATATCAGTATGGACTTGTGGATATTACATTGAATTTCTATATTATTGGAAAATAGAAGACTCAGAATAGCTCAGAAAGGAAGAAATTTAAAAAATACCTAGTTTCACTGCAAATTCATTCTCATTTTAAGTTGTTGTGAGCAAAAGTTCTGTTCCCTTTTTTCCTTACTGGTCATGCTGCTGTGTACATGCAATTTCCATAATTTTACAAAACTTAAAATATATGTAAGAATAGAACTTAGACTTTGTTTCATTTTATTTATTTATTTTTTCTTTCTTTTTTTAAAAAAAAAAAGATTTTATTTACTTAATTTGAGAGTGAGTGTGAGAAAGAGAGCACAAGAGGGAGAAGCAGACTCCCCACTGAGAGGGAGCCCAATGCAAGACTCCATCCCAGAGTTTGGGATCATGACTTGAGCTAAAGGCAGATGCTTAACTGACTGAGCCACCCAGGTGCCTCTACTTTTTCTTTTTTTAAAAAAAGATGTGTTTTGTTTATTTTAGAGAGAGAAAGAATGTGCAGTGGGGAGGAGAAGAGGGACAGGGAGAGAGAAACATAAGCAGACTCCATGCTGAGCGTGGAGCCCAATGCAGGGCTCCATCTCATGATCCTAAGATCAGATCTGACCTGAAACCAAGAGTCTGAGAACTGACTATGTCACTCAGGCAGTCTAAGATTTGTATTTTAAAATAAAATACACATATTTGAAGACTTTTGTCTCCTTAGGTATTCAGTGTCAGGAAATATTAGGAGTGTGAGACTCAGCAACATATAGCAAAGCATAATCTCTATCAGAACCTTTGGTCTTAGCCTAACAAGTATGAAGTTTTGTACATCACAAGGTACAGTGGATATTCCAAAGCAGGGGCAATTTGTTTCACTACTCCTAAAAAGCAATCCAGTAATTGCTTTATAATTTTCCTCAAAGCCAATTCTCTTCTTAAAGGAGAGATTTATATTTCTGACTTGATATTTCCTATTGCAAGGAGAGGGGTTATGTATGCTATTCTCTCTCTCTCTCTCTCTCTCTCTTTAAAGATTTATTTATTTGAGAGAGAGAGAGAGAGCTCACATGGAGGGAGAGGAATGAGGGCAAGGGAGTGTTAAGCAGACTCCACGCTGAGTGCAGAGCCCAATGCAGGGCTCAATCCCACAACCCTAAGATTGGAACCTCAGGCAAAACCAGGAGTCAGACACTTAACCAACAGTGCCACCCACATGGCTCAGGGGGGTTATGCTATTCTGATTCTACAATGGTGACTAATAAGAGTAATTGCATTTGGTCTCAAACATGCTTATGCTGGTTAAGCTTATGTTTTTAAATTCCATGCTTTAAAATTAGGAAAATCTACAAGAGTGTAATAAGATAGTGGTTGTTCCTATGAAAACTGAACTTTTATTTTTGAAGATTTTATTTATTTATTCATGAGAGACACACAGAGAGAGAGAGGCAGAGACACAGGCAGAGGCTCCCTGTGAGGAGCCTGATGCTGGACTTGATCCCAGACCCCGGGAACACACCCTCAGTCCAAGGTAGATGCTCAGCTGCTGATAAAAATAACACAGAGAGAAGCAAACCATAAAAGACTCTTAACTAAGGAAACAAACTGAGGGCTGCTGGAGGGGAGGTGTGTGGAGGGTTGGGGTAACTGGGTGATGGGCATTAAGAAGGGTACATGATGTGATGAGCACTGGGTGTTCTTTGCAACTGATGAATCACTAAATGTTACCCCTGAAGCTAATAATACACTGTATGTAAACTAAATTGAATTTAAATAAAAATCTAAAAAAAGATACAATTTGGGAATTGTGAAAAGATCATAAATTCAGATACTTAAAATATTTAACTTTTTATTCTGCTTAGAAAACCTCAAACTGCAATCATAGACATTGTATCATAGGTAGGCTTATCTGGAACTGCTTGTTTTATGGGTGGAGATCCAGCATCTCACACCCAATTTAGTCTCTTTTTCTGAAACCAAATGGCATCATTAATTCTTGTGTTAAAGTAAGTCTGAATGGGTTAGACTTCTATTTGATACTGGGAGCTTCTGCTGTGACCTGTTCTCTGGTGTGTGAGATGCATATGCAGTAAGCAGAGATGGCTCACTAGACAAGCTATGTCTTATAAAAAGTATTTAATGAAGAAAGGTGTCCTGAAGTAGGTGAAAAGGCAATGCTCTGAAAATATTGGGTTGAAATATTTATAGATTTCTAAGTAAAAAAATTACTGTCTATAGTAAGAATATTTTCTTATTTAAAAAATGTTATGCTACCCAGAAAAGTTCATTGAAGGTGTCAACATTTTAAAATTTATCAACTATAAAATGCGACTTTGAAAATGATTGTGGGCAGTTTTGTAGGGGGGAAAATAAGAACAATAGCCAAAAACCAGTAAAAGCATATTAGAAAAACTGCATCAGTTAGAAGTCTAGTGACCCAAGATTAGACTGATATGATTAAAGTATGTGAATGCATATCGAGACTATTTAATTATTCTGCTTATTTTAAAGTGTTCATGTAATCAATATAAATATTTTAAGCATTCATTTTAATATGTATGTGCATACTTCTTTTAGCAGGAATTTTAATTAGGAATAGTTTTTTAAAAATATTTTATTGGTTTATTTGAGAGAGAGAGAAAGAGAGAATGATCAATGGGGGCAGAAGGAGAGAGAGAAAGAGAGAGAGAGAGAGAGAGAGAGAGAAGCAGACTCCCGGCTAAGCAGGAAGCCCCATGTGGGGCTTGATCCGGGGACCCTTAGATCATGACCTGAGCTGAAGGCAGGTACTTAACCAACTGAGCCACCCAGATGCCCAAGATTAGCTTTTAAATCAAACCATTTGTCAGTCCATAAGTAAATATTTCAAAAAATTATAAGATTTTAATTACTTTAGTAACTCTGTCACTCTCAAAACTCTTACTTTGATGGTAAATTATATGGTCACCCATAATATTGATGTGGAACTCCAGTCATTGATTCTGTAATCAAAGAAAGGTTCTTGGCCCTTATTTTACAGATTGGTGAAAAACTTCAACTCTTTCTAAATAAAAATACTGTGTTTCATATTATCCTTTTTCTGCCAGTAATTACCTATTAACAAACGCAATTGAGATTAGTTTCAGTTGCATAGAACAAAACAAGATAGAAGAAACTATGTAAAAGTTTATTTCAATTTCAAAATAAAAAGTAGTGGTTAGGAAGCTGGGCTTTGATCTAAAATCTGTGCTTTTATTCACTGCTTGGTGTGTAGCAGTTACGATGTTTTCAACTGTAAGTAAAGAAAATCCAACTACAAGTATCCTACTTAAACATAAGGCGTTTAATTCCCCATGTAGGGATGCCTGGGTGGCTCAGCATTAGGCGCCTGCCTTCTACTCAGGCTGTGATCCCAGAATCCGGGATCGAGGCCCACATCAGGCTCCCCCCAGGGAGCCAATTTTCCCTCTGCCTGTGTCTCTGCTTTTCTCTCAGTCTGTGTCTCTCATGAATAAATAAATAAATCTTAAAAAAAATAATTCTCCATGTACTAGTAAGTCTGGAATTAGAGGGAGTTCCTGGGTTGGCTGATTTAGTGGTACAATAATGTCCTTAAGGACCCCAGATCTTTTGCAAGACAGATAAAAAACAACTAGCGAAAAAGAGGGTCTCATCTCTTGCATTCCATGTTATTATCAGAGAAAAACTTTTCAGGACACCTGGGTGGCTCAGTGGTGGAGCCTCTGCCTTTGACTCATGGCATGATCCCTGGATCCTGGGATCGAGTCCTGCAACAGGCTCCCTGTGGGGAGCCTACTTCTCCCTCCGCCTATGTCTCTGCCTCCCTCTGTATCTTTCATGACTAAATAAATTAAATCTTAAAAAAAAAAAAAAAAACTTTTCTGAGAAATCCTTCAGCAGATTTGCCTGTAGGTCTCATCAACCAGAATTGGGTCCCATGTCCAAGCCTGGACCAATCACTAACAAGGGAAATGGACATCATGTCATAATTTATGACAACAGTCATAATTCACCTGGGAGAATTAACTTTCTTGCATAAGAATAAAGCCCCAAACAAAAGTCTGACTTGCTATCAAGGAAGAAGGGGCTTTCCTGTATATAATCAACAGTATTTGTAACAATTAGCTATCTCCTAGTTTGCTATCATGATCAATTATGTCGTCGCCTCCTTCCTTCAAATACTGTAATCATACTAAAGCTATGGTAATTTTCTTGTTAGTTGCAGTTGCCAGACATGTTATCACATCCCTCAAAATGAGTCTTCAGTGGTGACAGTTGTGCTTGAGCCTCTTTTCAAAATACCCTTGAGTCTTGGGGTGCCTGGATGGCTCAGTAGGTTAAACATCTGCCTTCAGCTCAGGTCATGATCTCAGGGCTCCCGGCTCAGCAGGGAGTCTGCTTTTCCCTCTTCCTCTGCCTGCTGCTCCCACCCTGCTTGTGCCCTCTATCTCTCTCTGTTAAGTAAATAGATGCAATCTTAAAAAAAAAAAAAAAACAACAACAACCCACCCCAAACCAACCAAACAAAATATCCTCAAGTCTCTTGGATAAATTTGATACATGTTCTACTATCATAGTGTTGATTTAAATAAGTATTATTGAATACCTAATTATATGCAAAGTTGTCCATGAATCATGGTGTGAGATAGAATGGATAAGGTAGGGGTTCTGTCTTTAAGGATCTTAGATTATAATAAGCACAAAGATAATCATCATTATTTAAGCTTGTGACATAATTTTAGTGTCTAAGTTTCAAGGAGCACCTGGATGTCTTGGCCAGTAATTATCCTAGGGAAAAACTTAACACCAAATTAAAAAAAAAAAAAAAAAAAAGAACATTCAGTTGCATATGTCCTTACTTATATGTAAAATAAAATCCCAACCCAGGTTTATTGAATCAAGATGCTGTCTCTATTGGCAATCTGTCTGGAAGAAAACAAAATTAGATCCCTTCCTTACATCATTCATTAAAATAAATTCCAAATAGATCAAAATTAAAAAAAAAGAAAATATTAAAGATTATAGGAAATATGGCAGAAAATGAGACATAAACCTAGAAGCATAAAGGAAAAGGATGATCTATTTCATCATACAAAGATAAAAATAGGGGATCCCTGGGTGGCTCAGCTGTTTGGCACCTGCCTTTGGCCCAGGGTGCGATCCCGGAGTCCCGGGATCGAGTCCCACGTCGGGCTCCCGGCATGGAGCCTGCTTCTCCCTCCTCCTGTGTCTCTGCGCCTCTCTTAAAAAAAAAAAAAAAAAAAAACAAAGATAAAAATAAATTAATATGACAAAAGACACAAAGTCCAAATATAAATGATAGTTGGAAAGGGCAATAATAAATTTCATAGATCAAGGGTTATATCCCTAAAATGAAAAGATCCCTATACGTTTTTACGTGTGTAGGCGCTCTGCACTATGCAATTAACATGTGTGGGTGTTTGGAAAGTTTTCAAATCCTTGTTTAATTAGCTCAACTGGAAAGGTGTCTATGGCTGTACATACAGAGCAGGTTAGCATCTTAGGTAGCAAAATACCAATCAGGCTACTCCATTTTTCACAACAAAATGAATACTTTATCTCTATTTCTCTGATAGCTCATGCATGTGTTTTGAAACTCAACTAACATCGCAGCCTAGAAGCAATACAAATGAAGTTAGAGGAAACAATTCATGCTGACTACAAAGCTGCTTTGCATAAAATTCTTTTAAGACATCTGATATTTGAGAAGGAGTTCTTTCTATTCTTTGGTGAAGTCATCAGGGAACAGCATTTCTAAGCCATAGTGTCTCATCCTAGTATCCCTTTATGTTTTGCTCTATCTTTATTGAGAGGGTTTGTAATTGAAACCTGCATTTGAGTGACATTTCTGTGCCGTTTATGAAGCCATAATTGATTAAATGACAAATTTTTACAATGTTAGCCAGACACTCTACTGTAGGCAGGAGATGAAATAATTCCTATTTAAATTTATTTCCAGGAATAAGGTTGTTTTTGGTGATGAATTTGTTCTTTTTCAAAAAATTATTCTCCCTGGGAAACTTCACATCAAATATAATGTCCCAATCTAGCAATTAGTTTCTTTCAGAAATCTTGTAATGGATAATCCATTTATGTTTTTAGATGGTCATCTTTCTACTTTGAAATTTTTTAAACTGGTATTCTCCAGTTTTACAATGTTTTTGATTTATTAAATCATACAACATTTGGAAGCAGAAAGTACAAATCCCTGATCTTAAATGCAACAGAATGGAGGGTCCTAAATGCTAATCGGCTAGCCTAGTCTCATGCCAATATGCATGAGGGCTAGAGACCTGTCCCTTCACTATCAGTATAGAGCTTGTTCCGCAGGTACACCTGTGTGGCTCAGTCTGTTAAGTGTCTGACCCTTGGTTTTGGCTCAGGTCATGATCTCAGGGTCAGGGTCATGGGGAAGCCCTGGGGAAGGACTCTGAGCTCAGCATGGAGTTTGCTTGAGATTCTCTCCCTCTTCTTCTCTCTCTCCCCCTTGCTTGCTTATGTGCTCTCTCTCAAATAAATAAATAAATCTTATATAAGAAAAAAAAAAACAGAAAAAACTTGTTCTACATTACTTTCTAACTTCCTGGCCAAATTTTCCATTCGAGATACTATTCTTCCAGAATCAGGTAAATTGTGGTTTCTAGGATTTGATAGCAAATTTCAATTTCCAATTGTGTCTTAGGAATTCTCTTGTTTTGTTAATTTAAATTCTAGTTAGTTAACATATAGTGTAGTACTGATTTCAGGAGTAGAATTTTGTGATTTAGTAGTACAATTGTTGGGTGATAGAGTAGTTCTATTTTTAACCTTTTTAAGGGACCTCCATACTATTCTCCAGAATGGCTACACCGGTTTACATTCCCACCAACAGTGTAAGAGGGTTCCTCTTTCTACGCATGAGAAACAGTGTCTCTCATTTCCTGAGTTGTTAATCATAGCCATTCTGATAGAGGTGAGGTGGCATCTCATTGTAGTTTTGATTTGTTTTTCCCTGATGATGAGTGATGTTGAGCATCTTTTCATGTGTCTGTTAATTATCTGGATGTCTTTTTTGGAGAAATGTCTATTCATGTCTTCTTATTTCTTAACTAGATTATTGGTTTTTTGGGTGTTGAGTTTGATAAGTTCTTTATAGATTTTGGATACTAACCCTTTATCAGATATGTCATTTGCAAATATCTTTTTCCATTCTGTAGGTTGCCTTTTAGTTTTACTGATGTTTCTTTTGCTGTGCAGAAGCTTTTTATCTTGATGAAGTCCCAGTAGTTCATTTTTGCTTTTGTTTCTCTTGCCTCAGGAGACAAGTCTAGTAAGAAGTTACTCCAGTCTACATCAGAGAGGCTGTTGTTTGTGTTCTCATATAGGATTTTGATGGATTCCTGTCTCACATTTAGGTCTTTCATCCATTTTGAATTTATTTTTGTGTATGGTGCAAGAAAGTGGTCCAGTTTCATTCTTCTGCATATTGCTGTTCAGTTTTCCCAACATTGTTTGTTGAGGAGGCTTTTTTCCTGTTGAATACTTTTTCCTGCTTTGTTAAGATGGCAACATATTAGGAGGATCTTATGCTTGCCTCATCCCTCGAATGTAGCTGGATAACAATCAAATTATGCTGAACACCCAAGAAATCGATCTGAGAACTGAGAGAACAAACTGCACAACTAGAGGGAGAGAAGAGGCCACATCATGGAAGGTAGGAGGTGTGGGGGAGTAATTTGGGGGAGAAAAAGATCATAGGTGCTGCAGAGGGGAGGGGGACCTAATCCAGAGAGAGGAGAGAGGCAGAGAGAGCAGAGAAGGAGGGAGAGGAAGATAGAGTGAGTGAGAAAGCAGTACACAAGGAATCACACAAGAAAAACACTTCCCCAACACCATCACCTGGGAAGACAAGAGGAGCTAATCATTGTGAGTTTTTACAACCAGTGGAGCTCAAAGACTGGAGTTTTAGAGGTCTGTGCCTTGACCGGTGGAGTCCAGCAGCCATTGTAGTCCTCCTGTGGAATTAATTTTTAAAGGCAGTTCCTTATAGTGGTTTAATGCTATTTTAAAGGTATATATTAAGAGCAAGTAGTCGTATATTTAGATTTCTAAATATATATTTACTATTTAGTAGTGGTCTGGCTCCATCTTAGTATGACTTTGTCTTTGAAAAATCCAAATATATATAAGATGAATTATAATATACTAGAGTGTCACACAATATTTCCCCCCAAAAAACTCATCAATAGTTTTGTAAGTGTTTCTACCAGAAAAAAACACCACTTAACATATAACCAGAGGAATAAATTTCAGCTTTTTTTTTCTTTGTGACGTTTTCCTCTTCTATTTGGCTGCCAACTTAAGAATTCTTTTTTTTTTTTTTTTCAACTTAAGAATTCTTGAATTTGGCAGGTGTTCTCCAGATTTTCAACATACTTGATTCAAAACAACCAATTTCTTATGATTTCCTTTTTAATTGTATGACATGCCATGTTATCTTATTTCCTGATATCTGAATTACTAGTCTCTCAGAGGCTGTTTGCCACTCTATATAGTTTTCAAGTATTTGCCAGATAAAAGTTTCCATTCTGAGGACTGCACAAAAAGAAGCCCTGACTAACTCAGCTGCCACACTGGCTGACCATTTCTCCCTGATACTCTCTACTGCAGATGAAGAATGTGAACAGGTGCACCGCTGCCTTTCCCGAAAGAAGAAAAAAGTTTTTCAGCTAAAGCACATTGCCAGCCATACCAAAACATGCATTTTTGGGGGAAAAAAAGAGGCCAAATTATCAGGGTATCTTTATCTCTGTATTGATCCCGTTGAAGTCACTGGAACTAGGTGCAGAAGAATTGGGTGAGGTGGACAGTGTGGAACATTGCCAGGTTTGTAGTGACTCACCATATCCCTTATTAACACACGTTTCCCAGAGCTTCCTGCAAGTCTGGACAGCACCAAGGTGGTTGCCATGGATTTACAGTGTTTAGTTTCCTACTAATGTGCAGTGACGACAGGTCGTGTGTTTGTGTCAGAGAGACTGGCTGCTTCTCTACTCCCAACCCCAGCACAAGTGGAAGCTTTGCAGCTGGAAGACAAGATTCAGACAAGACCAGAATCAACCAATGTATCCAAGACAAGAGAAACTTTAACAATGTTATGAAACATTACTCCAGAAAGAAATTTCTTTTGCTCTTCCAGTCATAGCATGCATGAGTCTAAGTCTAGATTTCTAGGCATTGGAACTTAACCATTTACTACAGTGCTCCTTACAATGCCTTGAAATTTCATTTTATGATAAGGAGATCTGAGGTTCTTTATATACTCTATCAGATGATCTCTATCATTTATTATGGAAAATTTAAAATAAAAACAGAAGAGAGAATAATGTAAAAAACTGATTCTTCAGTTCCAAGAATTACCAGCATATGATAAATTTTATTTCAACTATAATTTTTATATTCCTCTTTCCCTATTGGATTATGTAGAAGCAAACTTGAGATAGCCTACTACTTTATGTTAGAATTTAGTGTGCATTGTAAAAAAGTGAGGACTATTTTAGTATCATTACATTCCCCAAATTAACAACAATTTCTTAATATCACTAAATGTCCACTCAGTATCCAAATTCCCTGATTATCTCATAAATGTCTGTATACAGCTGGTATTATTTGAATCAGGTCCCAAAAAAGGTCCACAATGCATGGTATATCTTCTTTTTTTTTAAGATTTTATTTTTATCTATTCATGAGAGACACACACACACACACAGAAAGAAAGAAAGAGAGAGAGAGAGAGATAGGCAGAGGGAGAAACAGGCTCCATGCAGGGAGCCCAATGTGGGACTCGATCCCGGGACCCCAGGATCACACCCTGGGCCGAAGGCAGGTAGGTGCTAAAGTGCTGAGCCACCCAGGGATCCCTGTGGTATATCTTTTTTTTATGCTTAAGGAGCACATCAAGACTTCTAAATAACTTGTGTTTTTTTTTTTCCCCTTCTTTTTTCACTTGCCCTTTACTTGTTGAAGAAAATAGGTCACTTGTTTTTAGAATTTCCTACATCCTGGTTGTAGCCGATTGCATTCCAGGAGGTGTCATTTACTGTGTTCCTTTCAACTCCTGGATTTTCTGTGAAAGAGCAGGTAGGCTTGGAGGGTTAATCAGACTCACATTTTCTTTTGAGGCAAGACCACTTGACTAGTGGTATAATGTATTTCTTCTTGAATCACATGAAAAGACTCATGAGATCTGGTTGTCATTTTTTTTTGTGTGTGTGTGGTAATTGATCAGTGAGTTCAGATGTTGTCAGCTGATCCATTCATTTTAACTTCACCAACTGCCCTTCACCTACTGATTTTAGCAGCCTTTGCCCAGATTCATTATTTCATTAGGGTTGCAAAAGGGTTATACTCTTAATTCTATCATTCCACTTGTATTTATTAGCTAGAATTTATCCATAAAGAACATTATTTTATGGATTATTTCAATAATTTGTAAAACAGCTTGTATAGTAAAGGCAAGGCAACTATTTTATCTTTTTCCTTCTCATTTTATTTATCATATCATTTTGAGGCAACTATCAAGCCCTCATCTTGACTAATATATGCAAGAACTTACACAGAAAACAGAGAAATGACGTAATACAACGGAAAAATCAGAAACCTAGACACATGAGAATTAAACTTTTTTTTTTTAATTTATTTATGATAGTCACAGAGAGAGAGGCAGAGACACAGGCAGAGGGAGAAGCAGGCTCCATGCACCGGGAGCCCGACGTGGGATTCGATCCCAGGTCTCCAGGATCGCGCCCTGGGCCAAGGGCAGGCGCCAAACTGCTGCGCCACCCAGGGATCCCAACACACGAGAATTAAAGGGTCTAATCTTGTCATTGCAGGATGTGTTACAATTGGCTTATACATGTGACATTTCTGGCACAAGAAGTGCTTGGTAGGCTTAAGAAATATCTTTCATTATAAAGTTTGTATTTCTACAGAGAAATTCAATTCTTTTATTCCCATTATCAGGACCTCTGTCTGGCATTATCTCTCTGTCTGCTGCCTTTATTCATAATATACATTCTTAGTTCTGATAAATATGTTTATAATATCACATGCCACTCATTCTACTTCATGTTAGTTTCTCTTGTTTATCTTGGAAAAACCCACTGAATATATGATCCATTTTTTGTAAATAAATCTATTTTTTTTTGTCCTTTATCCTGCCCTCCAATTTAACTAACCCAGGAAACTGCTTTCATCGAATTATCAAGCACTTATTCTGGGCAGAATAAATTACATATTTACCTACTAATGATTTTCCCTTTGATTCTGCTTCTTGGTAGTTATGAGAACTTGGGCAACATATCTTACGCCTCAGTCTTATTTCCCTCATTGGCAAAATTGACAGTGATAAACCGAACCCCAGGGTGTTCTGAAGATTAACAAAGATAATTTATGTGAAATAATCAATCATCAAGCCATCTAATTTTTTAATTTTCTTAAGGAATTTATTTATTTATTTATTTATTTATTTATTTATTTATTTATTTATTTATTTATTTATAGAAAGAGAGAGTGCATGCTTACACAAATGGGAGGGACAGAGGGAGAGGGAAAGAAAGAAGCAGAGAATCTCAAGCAGACTCCACACTGGGTGTGGAGCCCTGTGTGGGGCTCGATCTCACCATCCTGAGATCATGACCTAAGCAAAACCAAGAGTTAGACACTTAACCGAGCCACCCTGGTGCCCTAATCATAGAGCCATTTTAATATTCATTCATCCCGGCAAGTACTTACTAACTGCTTTATTGGTAGCTTCTACACTAAGTTCTAAGGATACACCAACTAAAACAGCCATGGATGTCTTGCTCTCATAGACCTTCTGTCCAATGGTAAATACCAACATTAAAAATACAATTACACTAAATTCAAAGATGTTCTGCAGATGATTGCTAAATTTGACTATTTCATCCATTATATTGTTGATTTATTTCTAATTTTTTTCCTCTTACAAGTTAATGTTTAGTTCTGGATCACTACTGTTTTCATAATACTTATGTCATCTTGATTTTCTTTATTCGATTTAAGGAATAGCATAACATTGAGTCTTACTATAGAATTTTCTAGGTATTAAATACATGAGTGAAATCATGCTGGGGAGTATAGAATTTCCATTCAATTCTTCCATTCATCCATTTATCAAATATTCAATGAGACTAGAATGTACAAGATAATTTCAGAAAAGATAAAGATGCTCAGGCTAATTTGTTTTATAAGGCAACAGAGGTGAGTTCATCAGAGTTAGACAATGTTTGACTGGTCATTTATTGGCTGAAAATTGGATCAAATATTTGAGATTAAATATTTGGATCAATATGTTTGACTTAATACACTAAGACACTAATAACTTGAGACGGCTTAATCATACTTTTAAAAAGTAGTTTCCTTTAAAATATAGGTAGGGCTATGAGACAAATGAATAGGGAATGTCACCTGCTAGAACTGCACCGTGATTTCCTTGTTTATGATTCTATAAGCAAAATTGTGCTTTTCTCATTGTCCCCACCCTAACCTCTGTTTCCTTTTTCTTTTCTTTTTTTCCATTTTTATTAATTGGTAAACATATATTTGGCTTGCTTGTTTTTTGCAATCAGTAATATTTCTCTGTGAGGACATAAGTTGTTCTTCAACCCATAGTTTAAAATATCTAAGTGTGTGTGTGTGTCTTTGTGAGTTTAAGATAGTCCCTCAGAAGATTTCAAAATTTAATTTTTGTTCAGAAGTGCAAGTTGGATTGACTCATATATTTTAATTAAATTTGTAGCTTTATTACTTTTTTTCAAGTGGTGATCAAGGAGAGTAAATCATCTCATTGATATTTTGGTTCTTTTTCTCTTTTTTCATAATTTGGTTACAATTCCTTTTCTCTTTGCATAACATTCTCTTAACATTTCTCTTAACTTTTAGTTTTCAAGAGCGAGGCTATGGTAGAATACATTCTTCTAGGTATTATTATTATTTTTTTATCCTTCTCTTTCTAAGGGCTATACTTCTTGATTCAATTGATATCAGATTAGGTTAATTGACTTGCTACCAATGGAATGTTTGTGGAGTAACATTAATGAGCCATCATGTAGTTTTATCATTATTCTTTTTCCTCTGCTGTGAGATCAAAGTAAGGGCCTGGATCCCTGGATGAAGAAGGCATTCAGCAGGAAGTGGTAAGTGACATTATTATTGTAAAAATGTCAGATTTTCAGGGCCATTTTCAGGGCTACTGTCAGCATATAACTAAGCTGAGTAATGCAAACGGTAGTTTCGTTACTGTTAAAAGGCAGGTAGATGGGCTGTTAGTGTAACACAGAGGAAAGAGTACATGTTTTGGAGTTAGGGAGATGGAGTTTTGCTTCAGGTTTGAATTTTATTAGTTGTGAATACTTGGGCTAGTTATTAAACTGAACCTTAGTTTTTCCTTCTATAAAATGAGGATAAACCTACCTAAAATTACTAACTTTTCTGTGGAGATGAAATAATCGTGTTAATATAAGGCTAACTGCTGTAACCAACAATCAAATGGAAACACGTATAATGACTCAAAATTTATAGAAGTTTATTTCTTATTCACATAAACTGCAAAATGGATGATTCTATCAGATGTTTTTTCTCCAAGCATTGATTAAAAAATTCAGTCTCCTTCCTTCCATCTCATAGCTTTGCTATCTGCAATGCATGGTGTTCCAGGTTTCCTAGGAACTATTTCCACTCTAGTTATCCAGAAGGACAAAGAAACATGGAGGATCTCAAGAGGAAGGTTTTTGTGAGATAGGCTTGGAAATGGTACATATTGCTTCTGCTCACGTTCCAATGGTTAGAATCTAGCTGCATGGTCACACTAAGTACAGTGTAGCCTGGGGGTGCAGTCAACTCTGCTTGAGAAGAGAAGGAAATAAGTTTGAAGAACAGTTAGTATTGTCTGACATGATATATGGGAAAGGCATAGACTACTAATGAAAACCTAGGAGATGCATAATAAACATAAACATTCTTTCCTGTTTGCTCCTCTGGGTTCCTTTAAGCCTTACATAAATACCAAAAAGAGTTTTATCTCCTGGGGATCAGACACAAGACATTTAAGATGGAATATATAAATCTTGGTACCATGAAAAAATTCTTAGTTTATAGGTGTTCTTTCCTGAAAATTCTTGATATTCACACAGCAACTTGCTTAGCGCAATGATCTTGGTTCTTTGACTATCAGAACGAGACGTAATATTACAGGCATTCACTAAATGTTTTGTTGAATGCCTCACTGAATAAATGTACCTCTCTGATTTTGTAAAATATTATGACTGAAAAAGGGTTGGGTCCTTTTGTAATGCATGCACTGAAACATGAGGAAATATATTGGCTCTCTAGAGATTATTGCTTTGCCATCCAAGAACTGATATTTGACTTTTATAAACCATGGGAAATGTTGGTATTTCAACATGAACTTAAAGAATTTTGCACAAACTTTCAATTTTATTTTCATTGTTATTGAGTAAACCCCTTAAACTTACACTTTCATGACATGGATACGTGTGAAAGCTACTGATGATTTCTTGAAATCAGGATTGTAGGAGTTTTTGCAAACATAGAAAGGTGGCTTTGATTTTCAGTTTTTCTTTACTTCCACTCAGGTAGTTGACCTTGCCAACTTATATTACATGTTTAGGCCTCAATTATTTCATCCATAACACAGGATAAGCATAAACCTAGGGTATGTTTATAGTGAGTTTTAAATGAGAGATAATTAGGAAAATAAAGAATACATTTTCTGGTATATGATAAATACTCAGTAAATGGCAACTTTTAATTAATATTAATAACAATGGTGGTACGAATGATAATGGGGATAATGATAATAATTTTAATAGAATAATAAACTATTACCAGGGAAAGATATATTTTTCTGAGACACACTATTAAAATGAAATAGGAATGATGTTTAAACATCTTTTCTGTTCAAAGCCACCATCCCTAGAGAGCACATAGGGTGAGTTGCTTCCCGTAATGCCCAGAGTGAGCTTTTGTTCTTACCTGAGTGTTTTGACATTGCGTAATTGTATAGTAAACAGATTATGTCACATGCTTGGCTTGTACTTCTTAATATTCTTGAAAAGCCACTAGAGGGTGCTACTTTGTTAGGAAAATAAAAGCACCTCCCAACAGTAGCAGTCAGTCTGCAGCGGCCACGTCTGATGTTAGGGGCCAGAACTGAGCTCTCTGCTGTGAGTATCCGGATACAATTTATTCATTTACCGTTTGTGTCGGAAGTAAATAGCAATAGTTTCGGTAAGCCACAAAAGTTGATTCAGATAAAATAGTAGTCTTTTCTTTAAGTAAAGCTTTATGCCAATTCTGTATGGTAAAACTGTGAATATTTCTTACCAAACAAAATAGGGAGGCTGTATGACTTTTTTGTGAGAGATAAGCTGGCTGCAATATGTGTGCTGTGTTTTGATTAGGCATCTGTTGCTTTAAGTTTGGTCGAATGATTTTCTTCTGGCCTTGGTAGTTTTTATTATGAGGATTGGTGAAGGTCTTCTTGTATTATTTTTGCCCTCTGACAAATAATATTTCAGGGATCCAAAGGTCGCAGATATATTCAGGTGGGTGAGGTGCAGAGAAGCTAAGTGCGCGACCTTCATTTTCATTACTCTGGGTTGAAAGTTAATGCTATGTTGGTGACAGGTTGTAGGAAGTGTCAGCTTCAATTATGAATAACAGCCTCAGTCTATAGTTCATATCCAGCAGCAAGTGCATCTTTTGTGGAGTCCGTTATCTAAGGACAAAACACAGTCAGCACAGGGTTTAGTCAGAAGATTTCTGCAGATTAACTATTGTCCTTTTAGCCAGCCATGAGGTTATGCTAGAGATGGAAGAAGATTGTCAGTCATTGGATGAGAGGAAAAAATAGAGGGGGAGACCTAAAATAATTCTATTTCTCAAATAGAAGTGAACTATACAGAAATTGGGGGGTTTCAGTGTATACATTCTTGATCCCCGAAGAGGGATCAGGAGAGAGGGATAACTCTCAAGAAGAGTTATCTTTCTGAGGGGTATTTTCCTACTACTTATTACTTCTGAAATAGGAGTGGAAAGAAGGGTTTTTGATTTGACTTGCATAAGTGAAAGGAACAACTAAAAACTTTCAGACAAAATTATCCAGAAGAGCCCAGCTTTCAGGTCTTCTGAGCTCCTCTTAGTCAAGGAAACTATTCAACAGTCTGGGCTGGACTTGATTAAACAAAACATAGGGAACTGGCTCATGGTGTGTGTGTGTGTGTGTGCGCGCGCGCACGCGTGCATGCATTCTGCACACATACTCTTCGTTATGACTTCAACAGGTTATATCAGTCAAGAGCTCAGTCTTATCCTGTTTTAATTTTTTTGTGTTAATGCAGCTTCTTTAGCTTGTTTAGATCTTATGTTGGGTTAGATAGTTATCGGTGGCAGTGGGGGAGAAGTCAGGGGGTTCTGATTATTATTCACCATTGAGATACTTTCAGTCCCATAGTTCAAACCCTGTACAAAGAATTTGAGACTGGGAACAATTGGATGGCACTAAAATATGAAAAAATTGTTTTTGTCTTCTTCATTAACGTAGATCATGTCTTTTTACTCAAGTTTATTTGAAGATAGGAATAAAATGGAATGGGATTATCTCATTGTTCATATTCGAAGAGTAAGGAAACTCCGATGTACCTTTCTCTGGATATCAGAAAGGTAATTGTCAAGTCTGGGCTGAGTTTTTGCTCAGAAAAATATCTTCGTTTTAATTTTCCAGCTGTATGAACGCATGGATTACAGGAAATAGTGTTCAATTAGAAGGAAGCTGGTTTTAAGCCCTCTGATTCTGATGTGCCATTTCTAGTTGTGACTAATGGCTGTACATTGAATAAACCATGGACATAACTAAGCTTTGCTGGATTTTTGTTTTGTTTTGTTTTTGACTTTTTTTTTTTTTTGTAAGAAAGAATAGCGTTGACTAAGTTTGTATCAGAGGATTGTTAGGAGCAACATATAAAAAAATACCATAAAACTATAAAGGCCAATAGAACTGTTGCCATGGTCTGTGACAATATGGTCATCAAAATTGGTTTTACTAAATTAATTGAACACTATTAGAAAAATACCCTGCTTGTTTTCCCATTCTTTGGGTTTTCTTCTTTCTTTCTTTCTTTCTTTCTTTCTTTCTTTCTTTCTTTCTTCTTTCTTTCTCTTTCTTTCTTTCTTCTTTCTTTCTTTCTTTCTTTCTTTTTTTTTTGCATTCCAGCTTCTTGTCTATCCATTGGCTATCTTGCAGATAACCATATCTATGTTTCAGCCTGACAGCAGATGCTAAAGGTGTGATGATGAGGGAAGTAGAAAAGGTAGTTTATCTTCTCATGTCATATATAAGCATCATTGCCAACACCCCACAGTTGTGCTTTTGCTTTTGCTTCATAACTTTTATGTGTCCCAACTCCTGGTTTAAGGCACATTGAATTCTTGGTCTCTTAAACTTAGATGCTTCATAACTTTTTATGTGCCCCAACTCCTGGTTTAAGGCACATTGAATTCTTGGTCTCTTAAACTTAGATGCTCAAATAATTCCATGGGATCCCTTTTACAGACTTAAAACCAGAGTGGATATGAAATTGGAAATACTGTCCAAAAAACTCTTATTTTACACTCAGATTTTCTCATTTGAGAACTTAAGGGGACTAAGGTTTTTCAGTAGCTTCCATTGGTATAACTCTGTGGCTCTGAAACTCTGGAGGTAGCCATCCCTTTATTACTCACCGGACTGACTATTGTCAGGGAGCCCCATTGTTTTCCCTTGTACATCCTTAAAGAAGCCCAATAAATGACAGCCTTGGTTTCCATACCTCAGAAAATAGTATATCTATATCTATATCTATATCTATATCTATATCTATGCACGGATACTTCAATCTGACCCTATGTATGGGGTAAGATAGACAGACATCAAAGAGGTCAAAATACTGCTTTAACCTTAGGACTGATAAAATTACTATTGGAGAATATGACTTGGGGAAGTGGTGACAGTAGTCCCTTAATACCAAACTCCACCTAAAGGCAGGGTGGAGAGCACATACTCTATCAGTACAGCTGGCTCCCTTGAGGATGTGGGGAAAGCGGCTGAGTGACAGCTGGCTAGTTCCTCCCCCAAACTCATCAATAAGCTGACTCTAACTTTCTGGGCAAGAAACCTTAGAAAAACCCCATTAAGTTTTTCCTAGGGGAGGAGTGAATGTCCCCACCCCCCAAAACTCAAAATACTCTTCAGGGATCTTACCTTATGGAACTTAACTATCAAGCCTGCAGAAGCAGGATCTGTACTTTTCTCCTGCAGGAGAAAATCTACAGTCTACCAACACAGCCTGCTCTGTGAGGCTGTTGCCCTCACTGGTCTCTGACTTTCTGTGAATCTGCTTGGGACACTGGTAAGAGGGACATCTTATTCCCCTAGCAGGGTCTAAGAAGGTCAGTCTGTACTAAAGCTAAACAGTCTCTCCCCTTTCTATTCCCAATCCAAATTGTTACCCACATGTCCAGGCTTATTAGAGATTTTGCAATGATATCAAATGACCTCGTGGAGCTATTCCAATAATAATATGCCAAGAAAACTAGACATCCTAAATTTGAATATAAATCTCTGCCCATTTTTAAATTCCTCATCAAAAATCAAGGTTCAAATTTAAATGGTAGAAATGAATTAAAACCCAGAACCAAATTATTTTACCTTGGTGGTTTCAAAGAAATCAGTGAAAAAAAAATCATCCTTGCCAATTTCTGATTCTCATCAACTTCAACAAAGATTTCTTGATGGCTGGAGAGGATGGGTTTCCTTTAGCAGCTGCAGCCTGGATTATTTCTCATGGAATGGGTGTAGTTCTTTTATAAATTCAGAAACTGCATTAATTCATTGCCAAATTTCTGATGTACGTAATTTTTTTAAAAAGGGGCTCATGAGATTATTACAACACTGGCCCCCATTCCCACCAAATTTAGAAAAAAAATATTCTCTAGCCCTTAGATGAATTTTTCCAGGGAAAATTGTGTTCTCCAGACTCAGTATCTAGTGATGTTAAAGATTCTAGAAGAGACTCAATGAGATCTGAGAACAGGGTAGACTGTTTCTTGATTTTAACCTGATCAGGATGCCATTCCATCTGGGCCAGGTTTCTAGAATGCGTGACTTGGAAACTTGAATTCAATTGGGAGAATTCATGTATAAAATATATTACCTTTGGCCCTTGAGAATTACTGGATCTTGAGAGAAAATCCATCTGTGAACTATTTGCTACTCTTGGAAAGGATATTTGAGACATGCTGGGCAAGCTACAGAATTTGCAAGCCTTTCTACATTCTTATTTGGCATGCCATTGGGCCTTCCATTTGGGGGCATCCTAATGGTGATTTTGTGTGGATTTTTGTCTAGTGACAGGTCACCACTCTCTGTGCAAAGGTGGGTGATTCCATTGATCTTGCTATGAAATTGCTTAGCGCTAAGGACTCTCACCTAGAGAAAGTTTCTTTCTGTTCTTCATCCTTATTCCAGCTGGCGAAACATCTTCAGATTTCTGAACTCACTCTTTGCTTTCTATTTCTTGAAGCTTGTATCTTTGGAGGGGTTTTGTCAGGACAGGTGTCTTTTTGTGTTCTTCAAGAAAATGTTATGTGGCACAAAAAATTTAAAGTTAAGCCCTCAAACACATGTGCTTCAAAAGCACTCATAAAATGTAGACACTGTGCACTTAAAGACAATGCCTACATATGTGGTTGGGAAACATAGTAATATCAACAAAAACTGTTTGACCTGTTGTCCACACACACTAGGTGGTTCAAGGTCATGCTATAGCAGCTAGCTTCTGGAGGTCTGTGTGGCCCATGGGATTTTATTTAAGGCCTGGGGAGCCCTGACTATGTAAAAAGAGCCTTTCACAGTATAAAAATAGCCACACACCTGTGGACAAGCCACCAAAAGCTTCAGTTTCCCACCAAATGCAAAATCCCATGGTGACTGATCTCTTTAAAGTCCAAAATCCAGAGCTGCTACTCAGACTACACTGATTATAAGCACACCACACAACTGTGAAAACCACTTGCATGGTGCAACCACAAAAATCAACAACTGACACAGCCTGATCCCACCCAGTGCCTCAAGGTTCAATGTTATTTTTACTCTCTAAACTGCATACCATGCAATATTCTATTTCTGAATATTCTGGGTATAGGACACCATATCCTAACCCTCATTTGATACGAACTTCCAAAGTGTGGGCAGAGGCAGAGTCTGCCCTCTAAACCATGGGATTTGGAGTAACAGAAGTGAATGCCTATGCTCTGTAGTCAGCTGGGTCACAAGGGAGAGGTAGGCAGAAGGAGCTGAGCCACTCCTATCCAATTCTTTTCTGGAACTCACTAATCAGGTAACTTATTCTGCTTCATGCACAAGAAGCTGTAGGTATTTCGGACAAGTCTCTCCTCATGGAAAGCAGGAGAGGAGAAAGGTTCTATTCCCGCTTAACAGGACTTGATTGGATTACTCCCCTGTGGCCTCCTTTGATAGCCTGTTCTTGAAACCAGTTTCACTCTCCAGAATGAAAAACCCAAACCAAACAAACACAAAAGACTAAGTAATTGAGAAGCTCAACAGTTGAATGGCTCAACTGATGCCTCATCAATTTCAATTCTGCTGCAGAAGGTTTCTGCAGGTGCTTTACATATGTTAGCTGTAACTGATCTCTTCAAATACTCAACGTTAACACATTTCTGGAACTGCTTGGTTAAGTCTGGTTTTCCAAAAGTAGGTTGGAAAGATTTCAAGTAACACAAATGGAAAAAAAAAAAAAAAGGAATGAATAGGAAAATGATTCACAGTACACATTGATATAGGGAGATGTAATTATATTAAGTTAAATGAGGTAATAGTTGTGAAAGCTTTTGGCAGACTTGAGATATATACCATATGAAGATAAAATTTTAGCTATTACACTCTGCGTAAATGGATTGCAATTTGAAGTCTACTGTGCCTATCATAAGACTTTTGGTAGGTACTTTAAAATCTAGTTCCATTCTCTCTTAAAGGCACAGGAGCCTTGAAGGGGTAAATGATCTAAATCTTAGAGTTTATGGTTACCAAATTAATGAATAGGCAAGTGGGACCAGAAGATAATTTGGTTCTCTTAATGGTTGGTGCCAGAAGCTCATGCTTGCCTAGTTTCAGGTGAAATGAAAGCCACCAGTGCACGAGACCTCACAAAGATGAAAACCTGGTTATAAAAACATGTTAGTAACATCAACTCCAGATACGAAGAAAAAAAGATATGTATGTTTTGGAACCTGAAAGGAATTAACCCCCCTCTTTTATTTGCTTTTTTCTCTATAATGTAAGGAAATTATTTGATTAGTAATAGCTTCTTAAAAAATGATAAAACAATATTACAAAAGGCCCTTATCTATGTCCTTCTTTTACATATATTAGTTATACATAGAGATTTTATCCAGAGGACTAATTATCATTTTGTCATTTCATGTGAAAGTTTGGTTCAGTGATGCATTATCTAATGTCCAATGAAATACTCCTTTCAATAGAAAAAAATTCTTTATAGAACTTTCAATGTACACTAACTTCTGCTATTGAGGAGCTTGTTTTGAAAACATGAAATTGTTCCAAGACAAGTGACATATTAGGGAACTTTGAATGTTTCATGATACAAATTTTGTCTTTGCTTCTGCACAGTTTTGTTAGAAACACTAGGTGAAAGCAGTCAGCTGCAGCCAGCCAAACCCAGATGCACAGGAATTCATGCAAGCGCACACATGCACCACCCTCCCTCCAACTATCTGTTACCTTGTTCCCCATGTGTAACATAAGCCACACCTACCCATGTCTGGGGTTGGAACTTTCAGATCTATTTCAGATAATCCTTCCATCATTTCACAACACACAAGCTGCAACCCTTCTGCAAACTTCAGGTCTGTTTCAAGGTAAAGTGCTGTATTTATTGCATATTTATGTATTTCATAACCATTTCACATGTATTAAACTGTGCTACCATCTTTTATTAGGATCCTACCTTCTTAAAAAACATGTCACTGATGAAATCTCTGAGTGTTGTGTCCCTTACTCTACTTTTTTATAAGCTCTATAGTTTTTATTGTGTGATTTTGCATAGCATGGACATTTTAAGGAATGCAAATGTTGTGTTCCAGCAGAAATGACTAGATTTAAAATTCAGTTTTTCATTTTTATTTATATTTTGGAGCACCAAGTAATATGGTTCTGTATTTCTCGTCCTTCCCCCCACCTCCCAAACTTTTTTTGACAGTGCTGTTAGTTTATTGCAAGATTGCTGTTTGCTGGCTAGTTTCTGTGGGAAGCAAGCCAGTTTGGGTTTACATGGACTTTGAACAATTTCTTGCAGATATATACCTTTGAAACCAGACAGACACCTACAGTTGTCTTTAGCCTCAGAGATACTGATTGATGGCAGTCATGCATCCTTGTTTTTCCATGCTCTGAATTTGAGAGGAAGTTTGGCAGTCAAAAACTTCCATATATGATATTTGATAAATATATAGATGAAATGTACATAAGGAAAAAACATTTTCCCCATGATTCTGTTTTTGTTTTGTGCATCCATCTCAGGCCAGGTGACTAATATGTATCTGGTATATGCCTTTACTATGATATTTATTGTTGTATTTGTCTTTAGAAGCCTCTTGTTTTAAACTTTATTGAGGTGTAATTGAAAAATAAAATTATAAGATATTTAAAGTATATACTTTTATATATGTATACATTGTAAAAGGATTCCTCCCATCTAGTTAATTAGTACATCCATCACCTCACTTATCTTTTTTTTTTAGCAACTCCTTTACTTTTGTATACCTCTTATCCCATTCATCATGTGCCATACCCTATGCACAAACCACAGTGCATAAAACATAAATTATAGAACAAAATGTTCAATGATGTGAAGGAAATATATTACTTGTTCATAAAAGCTGAAAAGAGATATTAATAGTTACTAACTTCCTTCTGTGTTCCAGGAAGTTGGCTACCTTGTTCACTGATAATATATCTTACCTCATCATCACACTATCTCTTATAGTTTATACTTGTTTATACTTTTTTTTGTTTTGAGAAAGAGCGCATGCACACGTTGACAGGGGAGGGGCAGAGGGAGAGGGAGAGAGAATCCTAAGCAGGCTCCACAACCCATTCAGAGCTGATTTGGGGCTCAGTTTCAGGACACTGAGATCATGATCTGAGTTGAAATCAAGAATTGGGCGCTTAACCCACTGAGCCACCCAGGTGCCCCTTTTGCTCACTATTTTAACAGAGGAAGAAACTGAAGCTCATGGAAGGTCATTAGCTGTTCCATATTGAGTGGTGTTAGAGTCAGGCATCAGTTTGGGTTCTCTGTTGTGTGAACACAAAGATGAGATTCAACTTGCAAGAGGTTTATTGAGGGAACTGCTATGACAGATAAAGGGAGGGAGCAGGAGGATCTTCAGATGATGATACCAGTCTGACACGCAGGAAAGGAGAGAAAAGGAAGGCGGTCTTGGTAAGAAAAGCCTTAAAATGCATGGAGTTTTGAGAAAGTCTCATCCAGGTCAGTGAGTCAGGGCATCCCAGAACCAAAAATGCCCATTAGAAGAGTCCGGCGTTGGGGAGGAATGGCCCAGTTCTGGTATTCTTGCCATATTCCACCACTGGCTGGGAGCAACCTAAAGGAAGCATGGACACCATGAGCTCCAAAGGTGTGGGCAGCAAGAAGCTGCCAGTCTGTGATACTATGAGTGGATTCTCTGCAGGGAGACCTGAGTAGTGCACTGCAATGGCCGCCCCATCATCATAATTCAAGACAAGGTCTGCTTGAGTCCAATTTCTCTACAGGGTGTCAGGAGTCGTTTCTCACCAATTGAAATAACACCCTTAATCATCTCCAAATAATGTAACCTCAGTACCATGTAGGAGGTTGATAAGCAGACACCGCTTCAGGACAGGTTTCTAAGTTGCCTGGCTTTCACCAGCCTGCTTCATCCAAGTTTCTTCTAAAGAGAAATTTTGGAGCTGCCACTTAAAAGCTGAGGAAAGAGAAGCAGTTTTCTAAAGCAATGGTTCTTAATCATGGTGGCACATTAGAGTCAAGGAGAGGAGATGGTTAACATTTCTTATGGCCTGTCTGCACCTCCAACAATGAAATCAGAATCACTTGGTGGATCCTAGGCATCAGTAGTTTTTAAAGATTCCCAGGTGATTTCAATGTGCATCCAAAGTTAAAAGCTACACTGTAAAGGATATTCACCTTATGCAAAAAAAAATATATATATATATATCAAGAATATATGTCTTTGAACATTTTTCTAGGTACCCAATCTCTCTACCAGTACCACTCATACCTACCTACTCCAGGGGCTACCTAATTAGTTCAAGAATGTTCTCAGAGACCATCAAGCTGAAATATATATATAACAAAGTTGGCCTCCAACATATGTGGAATTAGCTACATCTCTTGTTTCCAGAGTTTCCTTGTAAAGGTTTGGCTTTTTTTCTGGCTTGCTTGGGGCATGGCTTGTCTCCAACCTCTGTGAAAATACATATTCCTGCCTTTAAACAATAGATTGGAAACAAACCATGATGGCACAACAAGTGTAAAGATTATAAACTAGAACTTGAATTAAATTTTGTCACTCTATGTGATGATTTGGAGGTTTTATTTGTGTTTAACGTTTAAACGCTAAAATAGTGTGGAGTGAGAGATGTGATATTTTTGTTTGGCAAGTGCAAATTTTAGTTCTTACATGACATATTTTATTGAATTCAAATAATGTCTTTTAAATTGAAATTCGCTCTTTTTGTATTTGTAATTTACTTTAAAACTAAAAACTAATCAAGGAAATAAAACATTGCATCAGTGTGATTTAGAAGGTGTAGACATTTTAGTTTTATTAAAATTCACTTAAACTGGCATGATTATATATTCACAAAACTTAATAAAAAGAAAAGTTGGCTGTCTTTTTATCTTTTCTGGCCGTTACTCATTCTATTTCATGATTATTACTGAAAATAATTTTGTTATATAAAGTAGGGGAAATGCTCTCGTCTCAGTGCCAAATAATCCAGATGTGACACTGCTCCTACTGCTTTTGCAAAGCTCTTGCAAGTCACTGCAATAGGACTCAGACTTTTTCCTTCATCATGTCTGTTTTCCCTCTTTCTCTGTTCTTCCCTCCTCCTTTGCTTGCTCCTAGCATCCAGTCTCCTAAAGCAGGAAATGTCTCCTAGAAAATGTAGAAAGAAGTCACTAATTATATTTACAGTTCTGGTTTTCTGTGTTGTCAAAGAGGCTTAAAGTAATCCTTCCTCAGACCTGGTCAAGGATTAGCTGAGAAAGCCTGAAGAGATCAGTGAGATTGATTTGTCCAGTACAGGGGAAGTGTGATGAGTATTCTACTGAGAAAGATAATCTGATTTAGGCTGTCCAGAGGAGATTGGTCAGATTAAATTGGTCATTATATACTATGAGTTCTGTTCAGCAGTAGTGTTCAAACATTTCGTTGCTCTTTAGTTGGTAAGCAAAGCTGACAACTTCTTTTTGAAGTGCATAGTTGAGAGAGAAAGGAAAAAGATGGTTCTCCAAAGATTTAAGAGTAAAGCATGGAAGTGAGAAAGTATAAGATTCGAGGATTTGTTGCACACTTGTACTTCTGCTTCCAAATAGAATGACATCAAAGCACTTTGGAGAGATATAAATGAAGATGCACTCTTTCAATATAAATACTAAAGCAAAGACTTGGAGTTGATGTTCTAGGTTCTCATTTTGTTTCTGAACTAAATAAATTCATGAATAAATAGGACAAACCACATACAATCTAGGTAAAAATAGAGGGACTGGGCAATAGGATCTACACAAGCCACCTTTTTAAACTCCCCTCCTTTTTTTTAAAGGTTATTCATTGGGCAGCCCGGTGGCTCAGCAGTTTAGCTCCGCCTTCAATCCAGGGTATGATCCTGGAGACCTGGGATCGAGTCCTAAATCAGGCTCCCTGCATGGAGCCTGCTTCTCCCTCTCCCTCTCCCTCTCCCTCTGCCTGTGTGTGTGTGTGTGTGCGTGTGTGTGTGTCATGAATAAATAAATAAAATCTTTAAAAAAAATAAAGGTTATTTATTTATTTATTTTAGTGATCTTTACATTCACGATCCTGAGATCAAAAGTCACATGCTCTTCTGACTGAACCAGCCAGAAGAAGCCTCTCAAATTTTTAGTGACATCTTAAAGCGTGACTCAAGCTTGAGATGTACTACAAAAAGGTATCTTAATTCCTTTGGTGTATGTCAATAAGAAATAACTCTTTTTTTTAATTTAAATTTAAATTTAAATTTTTTTAAAGAAATAACTCTTGAAATTATACTGATTTTTTTCCCACAAAACAAAACTACAGGGGAATATCATCAACTAAAATACATCACTATGGACTCAAATACTTACACACATTCCAAATAGAAATAATTAGTATTGTTAACATGATCAGTACCATTTTAATCATATGTAATTTAATTTCTTGAATTTTATAATTAAGCTATCCTTCAACTATATAAAAGTTAAGAGAATATAGAAATTATCTGTGTATCCAACACTCAGTTTTACACAAGTATAGTATTTTGTCATTCTTCCCTTAGAGCTCTTTTGAATAAATTTTTGAAAAACATGATGGTGACTGTTGAATCTCTGCCAACTTATTTCTAATTTTGTTTCCCTTTTCTCTCCCTTTCCCTGGGGATAAACACCATCCTGTCTTTTGTGATTATCATTATCATGTATGATGCTGGTCACTCTCTGCTCCAGGTCCAAGCCCAGTAGACCATAACTTTAGTTCTACTCACTACTTTGCATTTCCAGTCTATAAAAATTATAATTAGACACCTGTTAGGCATGGACACCTCCAGTCTTCTTGTCATAACTTGTCTTTGGTACTCTCGGCCATTCATTTTAGCCACAGGCACTGCCACATTGACCAGCTCTCTTTGGAAAAGCCAAACAACCTTCACAAAGGTGTGGCTAAATAGCACTTACCATGTACTCTCTCATTTCCATCATCTTTGCTCCTGATTGAAGACAGGCAGGTGATACTATGGCCCCAAACATGTACAACCTGGAAGTGTGTGTGTATGTATGTGAGGGAGTTTGGGAGAGAGTTAAAGACTTGTGTGGTAAAGTTTTAACCAATAAGAGATGGGACCCTGTCAATAAAGTCTTCCTTTCTTCCATGGACTGAAAGGTCATTTATATAGCCTCTCAGAGGACAGTCTTAGGAGATGATCAATCAGTCATTCATAGCACCTTGAATTGGTTTTTCCTTCTTCATTGTCTCATCCTTCTTTTCCTTCCTTTCTGCTCTATGGGATTGTACTACCTAATAAAGTAGTAAGTCTTTGCCCAAGGCTATGCTTTCATGGGAGGCCAGGTTAAAACAGAGGTATTTATCTTGTTCTAGCTCTCTCTTTAGATTTATCTTTCCATATTTTATCCATCATTGCTATGTGTTCAGAGCAGAGGTGGTATATCTTGCTGTTTCATCTCGATTGGAAGTCATTGATTCTGTATTTGCAGTTTTTCTTGTCAAAAGGCATTCGCCTTATTTTCTTATTTGCCAAGAAAATTTTAGCATTAGTTATTCATAGATTTCCTATACATATAAAACAATATGAACAAACTTATAGCAGAAAGCCTGACATGGAAGAGGAACATGATGAATATTAGCTGCATTCCTGTACCTTTTTCTAAAATGTTATTCCAAAGGTCCCAGAAATTGGAAGGTATTTTTTTTATGCTCTGTACCATTGGTACCTAATGTTGGATATTTGTTATTTCCATATCTGTCCATCTTCCAAGACTCTGAATTTGAGGTCAAGATTTGTGTCTTATTCATCTTTGCAAACAGCATACAGCCTGGCCCAGTTGGTTCTCAGTTAATGAATGTAGAATAGATGTGATATTTGGTATGTATGTAAACAAGTATAAACATTTTGAGTATTTATATGCAAATCTCTTGACTTCTTCCCTGAACATAGAAAACTATCAGTAGATTGCTGGCAGTTCACTGTTGTGATGGCATGTGTGTTTCCTGCTGCTAAGTGCAGCTGTTTGAGCAAATGTACTTGCTGATGTGATAGTTTCTCTGGAAAAGGGAATATTCTGTAAATAGCATACTTTCAGTAAGTCAAGACATAATTCATAATGAGGATTATATAATATCATGAGACACATGTCTCATTAGCAATAGCAGCTATTAATGTCACTCTTCTTAATAAAGGACTGAAATAGCATCTCTCATTAGAATAGAAAGGGCAGGAGTGATGCAATCAACATTGTGGTTGAAGAGTTGGTGAATGAATGATTAGATATTGGCAGTGAAAAAAAAAGCTGCAATCCAAAGTGAGTCCCAGGTTTAACATTTGGAGAACATTAAAGATGGTTATATCATTTTATGAGGCAGAAAAATAGGGAAAAAGATATTTAAGGAAAGTAGATGGAACTTTGCTTTTAACTGACTTTAATACTAAAGAATATGCATTTTTAAAAGAATGAATTCACTTAGTTTATATTGAATACTTATTTTTACCAGACATTGTGTAAGCTCTGAGCACACAAATGATACTATCAAGACATTCCCTTAAAGAACTTCGTGTCAATACATTTTTAGGTGACTCAAAGTGGAATAACAATTTTTATATAAAATAATATGAATAAAAATTATATTATTGAATTGGCAATGGTGGTACAAAATTAAGGAGATGAAATTTAATAAAAATAAATTTGTATGAAAAAAACTTGGTGTCTGTTAATAGTATGACATAGCTACCTCCCAAATATATTCTTAAGGTGTATTAATACAAATATACAATAAAACAAAGATGTAGTACATGTTTGTAAATTAAATAGATGCATAAGTGAAATCCACAGTAAACTTTTCAGATCATATTACAGTAGTGTGTTCAATGCTAGATGCTACATTTTAAGCACCAGTCAACCAGATAAGTTTAGTTCTATGTCAGGTCAGGAGAGTTAAAGGACTTAATCACAATTAGGAGAAAAATTGCTTTGAAGTGCCTAATTACAGTGTTAAAACAGGCCATTTGGGTAGCAATACTAGGGAGGAAGACTTGATACATCATAAAATGTAACAGTCCAGTAATTGGAGCTATGCTATGTGAATGAAAGCTGTTCATGGGGTACCTGGGTGGCTCAGTGGTTGAGAGTCGGCCTTTGGCTCAGGGATTGAGTCCCTTATCAGGCTCTCCACAGGGAGCCTGTTTCTCCCTCTGCCTCTGTCTTTGCCTCTCTCTCTCTCTGTGTCTCTCATGACTAAATAAATAAAATCTTAAAAAAAAAAAGAAAAAAGAAAAAAGGAAGCTGTTCACAGTAAGACCAGATGGAGAAGTAGCAGAAGCCAGTCCTATTAATAGACAGTGGACTTCATTTATTGTTTGCATACTGTTGGCAGGTATGTATCAACATTCTAGCAGCCAATTATCTCTTCATTCTAAATCTAAAGAAAAAAGAAACAAAGTGTTGTCATATATATATGTAATATATATGTAATATATATTTAATATATTTATTAAATTTAATATATAGTATATAATATATAATATAAAGCTTTAATTAGCTTAAAGGCTAAAACAGGAGAAAGTAGATCCATAAAATGAATTTGCACTCCAATGCTCTGGACATTTTCTTGTCAGTTGTTTTATGGGGTGACATTCTCATAGAAGAAGAAAATAAAGGGAACGGTAACTTACAAAGTTGACTGGAGGAAAGGTTATTATGGTTACCGACAGATAAAAAGGTCACATTTAAAGAGTCTTCTAGGATGTTAAAAAAAAAAAACCCATAGAATTCCTTTAATAAGATTTGTTAGGAGAACAGGTGGAATGTACATTTTAACTCTTTCTATCCCAGTTGAAATTATACCAGTTTATTTAGCAAAGCTAAATAAATGTTTGTAGGTAGGTCCCATTGACATTATAATTGTTCATAATTATTCATTAATCTACTTATTTATTTATCAAACATTTACTGAGGGGCTACTAAAAATGAGGAAATAAGGAATAAACACAAAAAGTTATGTCTGCAGGATAACTGAAATTGCAGGAAGGGAGACAGGAAATGAATGAATGATTGTTATGAATGTGATAGGTCATGTGTCAGAGGCTGTGGTAGCCCTCATGAAGATGATCAACTCTGTATGTATCTAAGTGTGACTTACTGAATTGCTCTTGAAGAATGGAGGAGGTTCAGATGGAGGATGGAGGAAAGGATATCTCAGTATAAGGAAGCAATGTGTACAGATACACCAATACAGTAGTCTACAACCTAAGTGTTTTTGGGGTTCTATAAGTAATTCAATATAACAACATCAATAATTGTTAGGTATCTCTAATATTTATACCTAATTACCTATTTAGGTAATTAATAAATCACTAATTATTATTAGTGATACCTAATAATTATTTGTGCTTATTATGTCCAAAGTACCAGTCTTTTTTTGTGTGTGTGTAGATTTTATTTATTTATTCAAGAGAGACAGAGAGCGGCAGAGACATAGGCAGAGGGAGAAGCAGGCTCCCCATTGGGACCCCAATGTAGGACTTGATCCCAGAACCCTGGGATCATGCCCTGAGCCAAAGGCAGGTGCTCAACCACTGAGCCACCCAGGCGTCCCTCCAATGTTCCAGTTGAAACACATTATATGTGTTGACTGATCTAATTATCATAGCAATCTCAAGTAGTCTGCCTCCAAAATATTTTCCTTTAAGTTCCATATTACAGACTTTTTGAAGAGATGGCTGGAGAGTTGAACTATTGTTTTTAACAGTATGGGAAATTAGGTACCTTAACACTAAGTGAACAGTGAAAGTTGGAACTCAAGGACATATTTACATGCTGCTTCTGGGAGGGTACTTTGTTACAAACACTTTGGAAAAGAGCTTTCTACTTAAAATCTTCTAAAATTTTATTGGTTCAACCCTAGTTCAGACACAACAATTTCACTCCTGGGTATATTACCCAGGATAACTCTTAACATGTGCTCCAGGAGTCAAGGAGAAAGGTATTTGTGGCAGCATGTTTGTAATGGCACATAGACACAAATCAAACACCAAATGTTTGTTTTTAGCACATCAGCAGTAACAGGATAGATAGAAGCTTTGTGGTAAATGTACACTTGACCCTTGAACAATGGGGGGGGCGGTGGATGGGTTAGGGGCTCCAACCTCTCACACAGTTGAAATTTTTGACTCTTCCCAAAACTTATCTACTAATAGCTTGTTGTTGACTGGAAGACTTGATAACATGAACAGTGGATTAACACATACTTTGTATGCTTATATGTATTATATGCTGTATTCTTAAAGTAGAATAGAGAAAGAAAATGTTATAAGAAAAATCATAAGGAAGAAAAAATACACTTACAGTTCTGTATATATTTATTGAAAAAAAATCTGTGTATAAGTGTCCCCATGCAGTTCAAATGCATGTTGTTCAAGGGTCAACTGTACATAATAGAACACTACAGCAGTAAAAATGAATGAGTTATAGTGCCAGTATGGATAAATCTCTGGAAGGTTATATGAAGTAAAAAATGTACATTTTGGAGTACTGAAAGAATACATTTGTGTAAAGCTCAAAATATGATAAGTATTGTGTAAAGCTCAAAATGTGATAACAAGTGACATTGCTTAGAGCTACAAACATATGTGGTAAAATGATAAGAAAAACAGGAGGTGATTTTTAAAAATTCAAATTAATGTTCCCTCCAAAATGAGGAAAGGAGAATGAAATATGGCAGCAATGTGTGGATAGAGGTCACAGTAAAGTTCAATTCACATTGTTGTTATTCTTCATACCTATATACCTTACACACATTTTAGAAATTGTTTTTTTTGTATCTACTCAATGATTATCACATTTCATTAATTTTTAAGCCAGTATTTTTTCATATTTCAATACTTCTGAAATTAAGATAAATCTTGAAATTGATAGTATTATACAAATGTAATGGTATTTTTCTTTCTTAGTTTGTAGAAAATAATGCAGTGCCTTATAATTGAGGGCATCTTAGATCACATGAAATGTAGTAAGAAAAATAATATTTTGAGAATAATTTTGATAAATGCCCTTGAGGCTATGTAGAGAATGTGTAGACAATGGTAGGATATGAGATTGCAATGGTATGTGGGGCCAGATTCCTGAAGAGGTTGCATATCACTGTTGAAATTATTCATCCCATTAGAAATGGGATGCTATTAATGTGTTTTTTTTATGAAGAAAAATAACCTGATAGACTTATATGACTTTGAAACTTAATTATGACTTTGTCTTGAATTGATCCTTTTCATTCAGGCTTCAATTTTCAAACAATAAATATTATCCTTAAAAAAACTCCTAGTGAACTTGAATGACAATGAATGTAACATTTTTTTAAAAGATTTTATTTATTTTATTCATGAGAGACACAGAGACAGAGGCAGAGGGATAATCTCCCCATGGGGAGCCCGATAAAGGACTTAATCCCAGGACTCTGGGATTATACTCTTAGCTGGAGGCAGATGCTCAACTACTGAGCCACCTCAGGTGTCCCCAACATTGGTTTTTAAAAATAATATGCATCCTATGTGGGGAAGTTGGACTTCCACTCCCATCTGACAGCAAATAAGTGTCCCTTTTTCCTCCTTTGGGGCCATATCAGAGAAGGACTAGTGAAGTCAGGACTTTTCTCATCACCCAGAGGTAATGAGGCAACCTCCACTTCAGTGCCAACGTAGACCATATGGGATGCTGGAACTCCCACCTTGTCTAGCAGTAACGAGGAGCCTTCCTCCTCCCCCTTAATGTCAGTGAATGCTGAGTGAGGCACTTGGTTGTCTGTCTCCACCTGGCAGTAGTAAGGCAGTGCTCCCCCACCCAAACAAGCCTGCTAAAGTGGAGGGTTTAAATAAGATTCAGAGTTTTGTAACATTATGAAAATATTCAGATTTAAATAAAAAAAAAACAGTCAGCATATTAAGAGCCAAGAAGATCTCAAACTAAATGAAAGAAGGCAATCAATAGATGCTAATACTGAGATGACAGAGATGTTTGAATTATCTGACAAAGCTACTATGACAAGAATACGTCAACAAGCAATTAAAATGTGTTTCAACACATTTGAAACAAATGAAAAATACAGAAAACCTCAGCAGAAAATAGAAGATTTAAAGAAGAACCAAATGGAAATTTTGTGAAAACCACAATAACTGAACAAAACAAAACAAAACTCAACACAATGGATGGGCTCAACATCAGAATGGAGGGGACAGAGGAATGAATCAGTGAACTGGAAGATAGAACTGAAGATAGTACATAATCAGAATGATTATGGGCAAAAAAAAAAAAACAGCAGTCAATCAATCAAATAAACAAACTGAGCCTCAGATATCTGTGTGACTCTAACAAAAGTTCCAACATTTATATCTTTAGAGTCACAGAAGGAGAGCAGAAAGAGGGTGGGCTTGAAAGAGTACCCAAAGAAATCACAGCTAAAACTTGCTAAATTTAGCAAGAGACATAGACCTATTGATTCAGGAAGCTGAGTGAATCCCAAAAAGCATACAACCAAAGAAATCCACTCCCAAGATACATCATAATTAAACTTCTGAAAACTAAAGGGAATGAATAATCATGAAAGCAGCCAAAGTAAAATAACACCTTATCTATATGGGGGGAAAAAAACAACACAACAATTCAGATGATAGTGGATTTGTCACCACAAACCAGAGGCCAAAGGAAGTGGCATCATATTTTTCAAGTGGTGAAAGGAAAGAAATTTCAGCCCAAGATTTTATACTCAGAAAAAAAATCCCTGTGAAGAGGAAATCAAGATATTCTCAAATGAAAGCAAACTAACAGAATTTGTCACCAGCAGGTCTACCTTAAAAGAATGGCTTAAAGAAGTTTTCTAAAGAGAAAGGAAAAGATAAAAGAAGGAACCATAGAAGATCATGATAAGCAAGAATATTGCTAAGTACAATAGACTGTCCTTTTGTGTTTTCTAAATTATGTTTATGATTTTTAAAAAATATTTTATTTATTTATTCATGAGACAGAGATAGAGAGATAGAGAGATAGAGAGATAGATAGATAGAGAGAGAGAGAGAGAGAGAGAGAGAGAGGCAGAGACACAGGCAGAGGGAGAAGCAGGCTCCATGCAGGGAGCCCGATGTGGGACTTCATCCCGGTCTCCAGGATCACGCCCTGGGCCAAAGGCGGCGCTAAACCGCTGAGCCACCAGGGCTGCCCTATGTTTATGATTGAAGCAAAAGTTATAACACTATCTGATATGTTGAATATGTATAGAGGAAATACTTAAAATAATGAAATAAAATATAATAAAATAATAAATATTTAAAATGATTTAAAATAGTTTAAAATATTTAAAATAAAAATAAAATAGAAACAAAGGAATGTAAATATGGGTAAAGTTTCTATACTTTACTTGAACAGATAAAATAACACCAGTAGACAGTGGAAAGTTATGCATAAACAAAAGTATTTAGAGAAACCAGTAAAAAACATATATAAAAAGATACGCTCAAAAACAATATGGATAAATCAGAATAGAATTCTAAAAAAATGTTGGAATAACCAACTGAAATTTATGAAAAAGGGAGCAGAGAAATAAAAACCAGGGAAAACTGTCAATAACAAATAAAATGGTAGACTGACTCCTTAAGATATCAGTAATTATGGTAAATGTAAATGATTTAAATATACCAATTAAAAGAGAGATTAGTGAGAATGGGTCAAAAATGACAAATGACATATAGATATGCTGTTTCACTTCAGATATACAATATAGGGAATAAACACTTTATATATATGAATAGGAAGGCTGGAAGTAAAAGAGTGAGAAAAGATACATCATGGAAAATGATAATCAAAGGAAAGCGGGAATGACTGCATTAGTATCAGTTAGAATAGACCTCAGAGCAAAGAAAATTATTAGGAACTGAGAGTCTATCCACAAAAAGATGTAGCAAACAAACAATAGAATGGCAAATTAAGTAGAATAAAAGAGGACAGAACTGAGAGGGGAAATAGGCAACTTCACCATTGTGGTTGGTGACTTCCCTCTTGCAATAATTGATAGAGACTATGGGAGAGAAGGTCATCAGAGATATGAAAGAACTCAACGATAGCATCAACTAACAGGATCTAATTGACATTTATAGAACACTTCATTCAGCAACAGCAGAATACACATACATAAAATCAGGTATTAGAACACTAATTCTATAATAAGCTTTGAATGTTGATGATACGGATGTAGACATCAAAAAGCATATTGCTTTTCCTAGAGATGCTTCTGCTGGTTAGAATAGTTAATTCTCATGATCCACATATCAGATGACCTCTGGGGAAAAGGAGAATCCCTAGAGATACTTTGTTCTCCATTTGAAGCCAGGAGGCCTGAAATTTGTCTGGCACACTCAGCTCACACCTACTTCAGTAGCAGTGCTGTGTGAGCTATGTTCAATGTATGTGCCAGAATAATATTCTGTGTGTGAAGGCATTCTGGAGCGCTGCCTTTGACTCGAGAGTTTCTTCCTCTCATTCCCATAAGACAATCCTCTTAGAATAAAAAAAAGTCAGTATTTTTTGAAACCAGTTTTGTTGAAAATGTATTTTCAAATATTTTTCGTTAGAGGGTCTAAGTCATTCTGTAAATAGGCAAGATGAAAAACATGTTTGCACTGGATGGATAGGTGACATTGAAGTTCCTGAGTGATTCATTTTTATCTTTGGTATCTTTTTTTTTAATCTTTTTATCTTTGGTAATTAAATTACCTGAACCTTTTAGCCAAAGGATTTCATGCCTTGACTTTTAATGTTTGCTAGTGCATTATAGACTGTGGTTAGAGATTTCTGTGCTGTTTTTCATTGTGGTAGACACCCAGACAGGGAACAGAAATCATGTGGATTAACTCTCTTTCTTTCTAGATAGACAAGGAAGATAGATAGATGGCTCTGTTAGTTGTGTCAGTTCCTTTTACTTGTCTACTTGACAAAGAGATAAACAAGACAGCTACTGTACTTAAAACAAATCTAACAATACAATCTGTTTTATGTTTTTTAATAAAAAACAGTCCATTTGGGTTGAAGAAGGGACTGCAAAAATAACCAGCATTACCCTTCATAGTTTGCCATTAATTCATTATCTCTCTCTCTCTCTCTCTTTTTGGGTAAATTTAGAAGACTTCACTTCTTAGTCTTGCCCATCTGTACCATATGTATTATTTGTTTCAACTATCACAGTTGGAGAGGGTCACACAAGTAGCCACAGCTTCTCTGAGCATTGACAGACACTTGCAAATAAATCGAATGGTATTGATTTTATGTCCCCAGGGTACATAATCACAGACTGTTTCTTTTATCCTCAATTACTAGCATGATATTGTAAATATAGACTGTTGGCTACAGGAGAGTACAGCTGACAGTGTATGTGTAACTTTGTACAAATTGTTATCATTACCAGAAAAACAGCAGAAGATCCATATTTAATTGCTACATGGGGCAATAGTGTCACCTATGTCATAAAACGAATGATTATCTTCTGTGTTCAAGAAGTCAATATTTAGTTTTTTCCCCCTCAAAGTTAAAGAGAAATGTGTCATTGGATTGTGTGAAATGTATACTGCTAAATTGGTATTTCTCAGTACAAGGTCATTTCTAACAAAACAAGTAAGAAACCTGAATTCTTAAAGGTGATGTTAATTTGGTTTTAAATTTCTTATATTAACGACTTTTTTTTTTTCTTCTCAGCTTGGACTTCACTGAAGGGTGTTTGAGTTTTTAAGAGTGCAACATAAGTGGGTAAATCTAATGATTCATTTTGTATCCTATGTATAGAGCCTTTAATAAAAACACCCACAGACTTGTACTAAGTGCTTACCTTGAATTAAAAACCATGCTTATGGGACACGTGGGTGGCTCAGCAGTTGAGCATCTGCCTTCAGCCCAGGCCATGATCCTGGAGTCCCGGGATCAAGTCCCACATCAGGCTCCCCATAGGGAGCTTGCTTCTCCCTCTGCCTGTGTCTCTGCCTCTCATGAATAAATAAATAAAATCTTTAAAAAAATGCTTATTAGTAGTGAGAGGAGGAGGTTGTGTGCTATAGTATCCATATGCAGGAGGGGCAAAATTGTAAGGTTTTAAAGCTTAGTTCATGGCTTCTGTCTCACTGTATTATCTCGTGGTCATCTGATATGCCCAACTCTGGGTGGTTTCAGTTCTTGCACCCACACTCTCATCATCAAAAGCTACTTGTTCCATGCCCTTCTCCCAGGGTGTAGCTAGCTCCTCTGATCAAAGAGGCTATGTATACAAGCTTTGCTACAATCCTGTAATATCATATTTTACAAGTCCCCTCTCAGGAGCAAAACAAACCCAGGAGTTGAGGGCAACGTGGGAGTTTCAGGTGTTGTGGAAGATATGTAGGTTAGTGATTCCATGTGGCTTTTCTGATATCATTGTGGAATCATACTGTGTGGATAGCCGCATTTTCATAGGGTCCAATATATACCTGACAAATGAGCATGTTTTAAATGAAGGTCATAATCCTGATATTAAAAAATAATTGGAAGTATTAGATCTATGATATTCTCACTTAATTATTGTTTTGTAATTTTGATATAAGTGGGGTAAATAATATTTTAGTAGAAATGCTTATGTAATAGATTATGCTTTATAATTAGACCTTCAGGTTTGTGGAATATTTATTAGTACACTGGCAGTTCTTTTCCTTTTTTTAAAAAAACTGGAATCATTTAAAAAATTAGGGATTTTTTAAATCCCTAATGTTCCTGGATTTGAACATTTATTTATTTGTAAATTCAGGCATAGTCCTTGAATTCCGATTGTGTTGCAAGCTCTCAGTCTAGGGAGTGTGGAAATTTTCATAAAGAGGAAAAAACTAACTGATCATTTGGGATTTATGAGTGGATAACTAGACATTACACATATCTTACACAACATACATATTATTGAAGTGAAAAACGGGAAGAAACAAGCACACACATAAATAAAAGCAATAAAACAAAGCAGAGCAGGTTTAACTCAAAGTATAGAGTCATTTCCTTTCCAAAGGCCCTATCCCAAAGCTGACCTTCCTGCAGGTGCCCACCTTTGCTGCACTTCTTCCTCATTTACAAGATCACCTTATGTACCTTTTTCAACAAGATTTTCTCAATGTATTCAACCTATTGCTCAACAAACTCTGCAAAGCAGATGGCAAATTTGCATTTAAACACACTTTGGAAAGGTTTTTTTTTATTTTTATTTTTTGGTATCAATTCATTGATTTCATCATATTATTGAAGAGCACGGAGTGCCTCTTAACTATAAGGAACTGTTAACCCAGTTTTAATTATATTCCCTACTTAGAAATTAGATTCTGTAGTTTTAACCTGCCATATTGCGAAGGATTTCAACTTAGTGGATGCTTGCAAATGCAATATATGAATTTCTTTCTCTTCTCTGTAATGTTGTTTATAATGAATGTCTCAAAGGAATCCAAGCCCTTAAATGAAGTCATATTTGCTTTCTTCTCTATCTGATTAAAATGAAAGTCAAAGACCATGAACATACATGTGTCTAGACAAATATATTATTCAGCTTATAATAAAATTAGGCTAAGAAATATAAAAAAATATTGCTGGTCTACATATTTACCACCTTTCTGCAGTTACCAAAGTTTTTTTTTTTTTTTAACTAATTCTCCTGTGGTGATGATGTTATTCCAATGATTTTTTATTTATAGTCAGTTTAGAACTTCCACAGTTATGAACAGAGCTACGTTCCAGAGCAAACTATTTTCATTCTGCTCACCATCAACAAATAGTTTTAGTAGTGGTCTATAGTCATTTTAGTTTTGGCTATGTTTTACTATTTCCTATATTAGTCATAAATTGGTGGCCCTTGGACTACAAACTGTTTTATTTTGTCAACTCAGTGTTTCTTTTTCTTTTTACTCAATTTGTGTCTTTTTAGTTGAACATTTACCTAAAGATTTTGCTATAAAACTCCTGCAGTCTCTTTTATATACGGCCTATTCATTTTAAATGCCTGTACCTGGCTGGCATTTAATGGCATTTAAGTTTGTCATATTGGCTGTGTAACTACTTGTAAGAATAGGGATAAATGGTAAAGATTGAAAGTGGCAAAAAATAAAAGGTAACTGTTATGTGCAAATACAGCATAGAGGAAGAATCATTTCACAGGAGAAGCAATCAGAAAGAGCAAGAAGTGATCATCTGTTCTTTGTGAAAAGGGCTGGACCTATGCCGTGATAGTAGGAAGAGTGACTGCCAGAATTGAAAACTTTTGGTTGTGAAGCTAGAGGATCAGCATCAAAGTTGAATGTTTTCAGCTTCATGTACGTTCAGGAGATGGCTAGGAGTTTGTTGGAAGAACTAAAGGCCAAGCATGGTGGAAGCGAGGTTGATGAGATTATTGCTGCAAACTACACCTAGCTTTGTAGGCTCCAGGCCTATTTGAATCTGTGCCACATCAAAGTAAGGACAGAGGCTGTGAGGCTGCTAATGCAATTTCTTAGAAGGAAAGTTCTTCACCCACTACAAATGAAATTGTTCCATTTTAAGGGAAAGATGGCAACAGGATGTATACAGTGAGGTGGTGAATAGTGTGCAGGATTTTAAAACTTTGAAGGACTGGTGAAAACTTCTGTGGGAGAGTGTGTCCCAGGACTGCAGATTTAAGCTTCCTTTATTTTAAACAGTTTTTCAGATTAGGACTATTTCATAGTTTGCAGAGGGATAGAGGAATGGATTTGTTCCTTGTCATATCTCTAGTGGTATCAGATCTAGAAGCAAAAATGAAAATCCATGACTTAAAAATGCTGTAGATAGAATTTTGCTATGGGTTAAAATTTTTTAATTTAAAAAATTGTGGTTAAATATTCATAATATAAAATTTACCATCTTAACTGTACATGTTTAAGTGTACAATTCTGTGGCATTAAGTATATTCACATTGTGCAATAAGTATCACCACCCATTTACAGAACTTTTTCATCTTCCTCAACTGAAACTCTGTATCCATTTCACATTAACTCCCCATTACCCCCTCCCCCTTCTAACCCCCACCTCCATACCTCTCCAACCCTACAACCACCCTTCTAATTTCAGTCTTTATAAATCTGATTACTCTAGGTATGCCACATAAGTGTAACCATAGAATATTTGTTCTTTTATGGCTGATTTATCTCACTTAACATAATGTCTTCTAGGTTCACGCATGTTGTCGCATGTGTTAGAATTTTCTTCCTTTTTAAAGGCTGAATATACCCCATTTTGTTTATGTATTCATCTAGCAATAGACCCTTGGGTTGCTTTCACCTTTTGGCTATTGTGAACAATTCTGCAGTGAATATGGGTGTATAAATATCTATTTGAGCCTGCTTTCAGTTCTTTTGAGTTTATATCTAGATGTGAATTGTGGATTATATGGAAATTCTATTTTTATTTTTTTGAGGAATGATCGTATCATTCTCCACACTGGCTGCACCATTTTATATTCTCATCAGCAATGCACAAGCTTCCAATTTCTGCACATCCTTGCCAACACTTGTTATTTTCTGTTTTTGTTTGTTTGTTTGTTTTTTTGGTGTTTGATAATAGCTATCCTAATGGGTGTGAAGTCATTATCTCATTTTGGTTTTGATTTGCAAAACCGTTGAAGTTCTGCTGAACACTTTGTCATGTGCTTTTTTGCCTACTTGTGTATCTTCTTTGGAGAAATGTCTATTTATTTAAGTCATTTGCACATTTTCAAATTGGGCTTTTATTGTTGCTGTTGTTGAGTTGTAGGAATTCTTCATATATTCTGGATGTTAATCTATCAAATACCTGATTTGCACATATTTTCTTAATTCTGTAGCTGTCTTCTCACTTTGTTAATCTAATCCTTTGATGAATGAAAATTTATAAGTTGGATGAAATTCATTTATTTTTTTTTCTTTTGTTGCCTGTGCTTTTGGTGACATCTCCAATAAACCATTGTCAAATCCAATGCCATGAAGTTTTCCACTTTTTCTTCTCAAAGTTTCAGAATTTCATTTCCTACTTTTAATTCTTTGATTAATTATGAGCCAATTTTTGTATATGGTATAAGATCAGTGTTCCTTTTTTTTTCTTTACATGTGGATATGTAGTTTTTCCAACATCATTTACTGAGTAATTTTCAGGTTTTAAAGAAAAATTCTGATTTTTATCATGCCCTTTGGTTATACTTAATATTTGCTTATATTTGTCACCTTTTTTTTCTAAGTTCAATATAAAAGAGCACATCCACTGTAGGAATATCCAGATAGACACACATACAGATGCACACACAGAAACATATCAATAAACATATAAACCACAAAACAAAATATACAAAAATAAATAAATAAACCATATAAAACATAAGAGTTATGTTTGCATGAGATTCCATTAGGCTGCTTATGTTCCATAAGACATTACAGAATACATAGGCACTGTTGAATGAAAAATTTTTATACTATTTTGAAGAAAAGCAAAGTAAGTTCTTTACCTTCTGGTTTAATCTCTACTGTATATTTTTTGATTATAAGAGAAAATAATCATTTAATGAATCACAGTATTCTCCACATTTTAAAGTACAATGGGGATGGGCCACGTATAATGTAATAGCATAAGTCCAGTCACCACCAACTCTGATGTACACAATTTATGATTGAATATATTATTTATTTGGAAAAAATATAACTTTTTCTTTAATAATTTCACATATATTTTTGATCAAAGTTATTATCATGAGAACATAATGAGTTATGATATATATTTTGATAGATTGGGTTTTCTATAACTATTTTACAAATGTAACCTCTGAGTAAGAAATCTCAGGCAAAACCTAATCAGATTTACTGATTTTAGTTTTTTATGAAAGCTGAAACGTTTTTTTTTTAAATTCAGCATGATTGTTTATTTTTCTTCTCAAATATTTATTTAAATTAATAACTTGTTCATTAACATTTAGTGTGGTATTGGTTTCAGGAGTAGAATTCAGTGATTCATCACTTATGTACAACACCTAGTGCTCAGTATAACCAGTGCCCTCCTTAATACCTATCATCTATGTAACCCATCCCCACTCACTTCCTAACATTGACCCTCAGTTTGTTCTCTATTTTTCAGTTTCTTATGGTTTGTTTCCCTCTCTTTTTTTTTCTTTTTCCCCCCTCTTCCCTATGTTCGTCTGTTTTGTTTCTTAAATTCCACATATAAGTGAAATCATATGGTTTGTCTTTCTCTTACTTATTTTGCTTAGCATAATACCCTCTAGTTCCATCCATGTCATTGCAATTGGTAAGATTTCATTCGTTTTGATGGCTGAGTAATATTCCATTGTGTGTATATATATATGTGTGTGTGTGTGTGTGTGTGTGTGTGTGTGTGTATATATATATATATATATATATATATATATATATATGCCACCTCTTCTTTATCCATTCAACAGTCAATGGACATTTGGGCTCTTTCCATAGTTTGACTATTGATGATAGTGCTGCTATAAACATTGGGGTCCATGTGCCCCTGCAAATCAGTATTTTTGTATCCTTTGGGTAAATCTTAGTGCAATTGCTGGGTCATACGGTAGTTCTATTTTTAAATTTTTGAGGAACCTCCATGCTATTTTCCAGATTTATTGCACAAGTTTCCATTCTCACCAACAGTATAAAAGGATTTCCCTTTCTGCACATCCTTCCCAAAGTCTGTGGTTTCCTATGTTGTTAATTTTAGCCATGCTGACAAGTGTGAGGTGGTATCTCACTGTGGTTTTGATTTGTATTTCTTTGATGATGAGTAATGTTGAGCATCTTTTCATGTGTCTGTTAATTATCTGGATGTCTTCTTTGGAAAAATGTGTGTTCATGTCTTCTGCCTATTTTTGACTGGATTATTTGGTTTTTGGGAGTTGATAAGTTCCTTACAGATTTTGTATACCAACCCTTTATCAGATAGATCATTTGCAAATATTGTCTTCTATTCCGAAGTCTGCCTTTTAGTTTTGTTGATTGTTTCCTTCACTGTGCAGAAGCTTTTTATCTTGATCAAGTCCCAATAGTGATTTTTGCTTTTCTCTTGTCTCTAGTGGTATATGTCTAGTAAGAAGTTGTGGCCGAGTTCAAGTAGGCTGCTGCTTGTGTTCGCCTCTAGGATTTTGATGGTTTACTGTCTCACACTTAGGTCTTTCATCTGTTTTGAATTTATTTTTGTGTATGGTGTAAGAAAGTGATTCAGTTTCATTCTTCTGCATGGTGCTCTCCAATTTTCTCAACACTATTTGTTGATGAGACTGTCTTTTTTCCATTGCATATTCTTTTCTTCTTTGTCAAGACTAGTTTACCATATAGTTGTGGGTCCATTTATGAAGTTTCTATTCTGTTATGGAAGCTGAAATTTCTAGACATAATCATTTTTTCCCCAACTTTATTTGCCAGGAATTTATTTCATAATTAAATATGCTCAAAACAGTTAAGTAATTTAATAGAAAAAACCCAGTCATATAATAGTTTCTCTTCTGACTTTATGGAATTATAAGCAATTTATTCCTATTTTAAGAGAACTAGATTATAAGTTTTGAATGTTAAGGGTCAGAAAAACTTATAAATGAAGAATGCAATCTGTTTTGACACTGATTCGGTTCAAATTTTGGAAAAATACCCAAGATTATCCAATTTCATAGTTCAAATTTTAGGCTTTGTGTCACTTGATTCACCTTTTATGACATATAAAATGACTTTTGGGTGGCTCAGTGGGTTAAGTGTCTGCCTTTGGCTTAGGTCATTTTCCTGGGGTCCTGGGATTTGAAACCCATGTCAGGCTCCCTGCTTAGTGGGAAATCTGTTTCTCCTTCTTGTGCCCCTCCCTGCTGCTCATGCTCTCTCTCATGCTTGCTGTCTCTCTCTCAAATAAATAAAATCTTTAAAAAATAAAATAAAATAACATGAATAATAAAGCATTAGGAAAAATATTGATCACTGAAGAGATTTAAATCATTTAAATTTAATATTTAGGGGCAGCCCCGGTGGCGCAGCGGTTTGGCGCCGCCTGCAGCCCGGGCTGTGATCCTGGAGACCCTGGATTGAGTCCCATCTCCGGCTCCCTGCGTGGAGCCTGCTTCTCCCTCTGCCTGTGTCTTTGCCTCTCTCTCACTCTGTGTCTCTATGAATAAATAAATAAAATCTTTAAAAATTTTAATATTTAGCATGAATATTTGGGTTGAAAGGTCAAATCAGATCACTTAAAGGTTTAAGAAAATGGATGAAAAATATTTGAATTTTCTTCACGGATATTTGGCAGCAACCATTGTGTTCCCTTTTATTTCAGCAGATACTTTCTGTGTTACTTCATTTAAGTATTATATTTTTGAATATTTCTAGCTGAATGGAATATTCAGTTACCTTTAATAGGAATAGCACTTCATGTTTGCCAAATTTCAGTCCCATTTCTTTGTTATTTTTCAGTACATTAAAACATGTCTGTTTAATGTTTCATTATTTCCATTGTTCCTATAAAACAACAGAAGTGCTTGTTGAATTATAACAGTTAATAATCAGAGTTTTAGGCTCATAAATAAATGGAGAAGTAAAACTCATCACTAAATTATAAACCATGTGTGTAAGACTATGTCTTACACACACAATTAATTTCTTGAAAATCTATCTATGTGCCAGACTTTGTGTTAAGTCTTTGAGAGCTAATGGTGAGAAACTTGGAACCTAAGGGATTCAGACAAAAAACCGGCAATTAAAATATAATATACTATCAAAGTTCTTTAAAAGAGTTTTTGAGGCTGTCTCATAAATGTCTTAATGTTTGACCAAAGTCCTATCCGTATTGATTGATATATCAAATGACAAAGAATATTTTCTGACTCTAAAAAGTTCAGGTGAAAGTTGTAAGGAAATGGTTCTTTCATTTTTTTAATATGATTACATGTCTGCCTTTGATTAAGTGAGCTCTGCTAGAGAGCTGTGTTCAGCCATTTGTAAAGAGGTCAGAATAAGGTTATTTGTTTTGTAATGTGGTAGAGAGTTTTTGGAAGTCTTTAGAACACTGGTTTTAGCTAGTTTTAAGTTTTCCTTTTGTCCCCTTGAGGAGTAAAAAGAAAAAATAAAATGGAATGCTGAAAATTCCTTATGCCTCCCAGTAATTACATAGCCAATCCGGGGTCGCAATTTAAAGAAAGAATTGAAGTATGCAAGAATAAGTCAAAGATCAGCTTGGTTTGTTTTCTTTAGAATATGTAAAGTTTTTGCTAAATTAACTCTAGGGTTCCTTCTGAAGCTGGATAACCTGACAGCAAAAATAAACATTTATAAATAAATAAATAAATAAATAAATAAATAGGAATACTAGAAGTAATCCAACACTTGAAATAGAAGTATTTGAATTTAAAAATTCACAGCAATGAAAGAATGAATCAGTGTTTTTAGATCTTATAATTGAGGCTATGCTCAAGATATAAAACTAGATTATAAATTTAGAGATCACGACTCTGATTTAGAGATTATGAAGTTTCTGGTTCTACAGCAGGAAAATTATGTGATCTTGTTTTACCTTAGTTGAGTCATTCATGAAATGAAGACCACAATATCTATGGCGGCTGTCAAGAAATGACAATAAATAGTACAATCAGTTCTTGATCATATTACTCACTTTGGGGAATTTTCATGTTCTTCTCTTTCATTTTCATGTAATCTGCACTATCCATCTTTTGACTATGCCATTTATCATTGATTACATTAGGGTGGTCATTAGGGAAAGAAATAGATTGTTAAAAAGATTTTTTCTTTTTCTTTTTGTCTGTTTTTATTTAGGATTTTAAAAAGCATTGATGAAATTAAGATTTGAGGTTGTAAATTGGATGCAGTGGTGTAGGGCTGCTACATAGAGCTCTACAACCCGCAGGCAGTGTCAGAGGGAATTTCTGTAGGTTAGTTGTAGAACCCAAGTTAAATGCTGACTGTAGCTTCTACAAATGAAGCCTTTCCTACTGATTTCTTGGTTGGAAATTCATGCAGTCAATTTCTCTTATGTTAGTGATTATTCTTACTTTATAACTCTTAGCAAGTAAGGAAGTGGATTAAGAGCTTGAGCCTTCTCCCAAGGTAAGGAAATTAAGTGCTTTAACTCTGACCTTCCGTCTTTCAGCTTCAGTGCTATCATTCATTATTGCCGATTTTAGTTGTATCTCGTTTTCCGATCCCCTGTAATCAGTGATTATTATTACTCTTTTAACAATTAATGTTTAAATTTCCATCATATTTAGCAGTTTCATTCTTTTTTTTTTTTTTTAACAAAGATTTTGTTTATTTGAGAGAGCAAAAGCGAGAGTGCAGAGGAAGAGTAAGAACAGACTCCTTGCTGAGCAGGGAGCCTGATGCAAGGCTAGATCCCAAGACCCTGGGATCATGACCTGAGCTGAAGGCAGACACTTAACTGACTGAACCACCCAAGCGCCCCATATTTAGCAGTTTCTTTACTCTTGGTTCTTGCATCCCAAGCCTTTCTTCTTGGTTCAATTTTCTTATTACTGCATTCCATACTTAGTTATTTCAGCAAAGTGGCAAATATTTCAGTCTTATTGTGCAGGACCATAATTTTACTCTTATCTGTCAATGATAGTTCAGCTGAATATAGATTAATAATTTTTCCTCAGCACTTTGAAGTTCTCTTCTGGCAAGTATCATTACTTACGATTCGCTGTCAATATAGTTGTTCCTTTGTAGATAATTTATATTTTCTCTAGATATTTTGTAAGATATACTCTTTATATATGATGTTCTACATTTCACTAGATATAGATTTAGGTTTATCCCAGTTGGGGCTGGTAAACCTAACCAGTCTGAGAATAGTTCTTGTCTTTCTTTTATTCAGAAAAAAAAATCAGTTGTTTCTTTAAAAATGATTTTTGCCATTGTTTATTTTCTCTTTATTGGGATTCCTGTTATACATATCTTAGAACTACTCATTCTATAATCCATGTCACTCAGATAGTCTCTGATACTTCTTATCAGCTTGTCCTGTTTTGTATTCTGGGTAATTATTTTAAATCCATTTCAGTTTACATTTTTTACCCCCAGCTGTATCTGGTCAACTCTTCAATATATCCCTTTGAAGTATTTATTTCAATGGCTTGAATTTTCACTTCTAGCATGAAAGTTTTTCTAGTTTTATTTCTTTTTTTTACTCTGTTTTTACCTCATGGCTTCTATTCCTATCTTTTATAGATTACTACATTCAGTTTTGGGATGCACATTCCTCCATTGCTTTAGATGATTCTTAAAAGGAGTTTATTTTCTGGTATGGCTTGTAACCTTGTGAACTAGCTTTCAAAAGAAGCTGTTATTCATGGAAATTCAAGAGTATTCTACATGATGGAAGTATGCCATCATTGTTCTCATTTTGCTTCTGCAGGGGCTCCAACTTCATCACAGACAAATTCTTCCTGATGTTTCACAGAGACTTAAAAGCCAATTTCTCCAAAAATATCCCATCATCTCCTCTATCCCAAAGTTGCTTCTCCTCTTTCTCAATGAAGGGTACTATAGTTTTTTTTTAAGATTTTATTTATTCATGCTAGAGTGAGAGAGAGAGAGAGAGAGAGAGAGAGAGAGAGGCAGGCTCCATGCAGGGGACCTGACGTGGGACTCGATCATGGGACTCGATCATGGGACTCCAGGATCATGCCCTGGGCGGAAGGCAGGCGCTTAAACCGCTGAGCCACCCAGACTGCCCTACTATAGTTTTGTTAGGGCTGCCCATAACAAAGCACCACAGACTGAGTGCATTAAGCAACAGACACTCATTTTTTTCTCACAGTTCTGGAGTATAGTAGTCCAAGATCAAGGTGTTGGTAGAGTTGGCTCTTCTGAAGCATCTCTCATTGGCTTGTAAATGGCCGTCTTCTTCCTTTATCTTTACATGGTCTTTTCTTTCTGAGTGCCTGCCCTCATCTCTTCTTAGAAGAACACCAGTCATATGAGATTAGAGCCCACACTAATGACCTCATTTTAACTTATTTGCCTCAATAAAGGCCCTATCTTCAGAGATAGCCCATTCTGAGGTACTGAGAGTTAGAACTTAAAGCATATGGATTTAGGGGGCTAAATAATTTGGGCCACAACAAATACCAGGCAGTTACTCAAGCCAGGAATCTGGACATTGTCCTTTATTATTCTCGATTTACCTTCTCACTTCAGGTATCACCATTGATTTCTATTTCCTAAATATCTGTCAAATTTATTACTTCTACGAATCTTACCTGTCACTTCCTAACTTTTTGTCATCATTATTTTTTCTGCTAGATAATGACAATAATCTCCTAATGTCTTTCCCTCTGTTATTGCATTCTTCTACTCTTTCTTCCACATGAAATCCAGCCAGGGTAATTTCTTTAAAAATTATAATTCTTTTTTTTTTAATTTTTTTTTAATTTTTATTTATTTATGATAGTCACAGAGAGAGAGAGAGAGAGGCAGAGACACAGGCAGAGGGAGAAGCAGGCTCCATGCACCGGGAGCCTGACGTGGGATTCGATCCCGGGTCTCCAGGATCGCGCCCTGGGCCAAAGGCAGGCGCCAAACCGCTGCGCCACCGAGGGATCCCCAAAAATTATAATTCTTATATATTATTGTCTTCTTATTAAAAATAAAACTACTATATGATACCATAGCTCCAGTACTGTGTATTTACCTAAAAATATATGGATATATATTATTATAATATATATATAATATTATTATTTACCCAAATATACATATATATATAGTGGAATATATATTTGCATATATTTATAGTAGACTGTTACTCAGCCATAAAAAGTAATCTCTTGGTATTTGTGACAACACAGACCTAGAGGGTATGATGCTGAGTGAAATAAGTCAAAGAAAGACAAATTCTGTGTGATTTAACTTATATGTGGAATCTAAGAAAAACCAAAACAAACAAACAAATAAAGCAAAAGCAGAAACAGACTCATAAATACAGAGAACAAACTAGGAGTTGCCAGAGGGGACATTGGTGGGGGGGATGCATGAAATAGATGAAAGGGATTAAGAGGCACAACTTTTATTTTATTTACAAAATAAATAAGTCATGGAGATTAAAAGTACAGTGTAGGAAATGTAGTCAATAATATTATAATAATGTATGGTGACAGTAACTACATTTATTGTGGGGAACACTGTATAGCATAAAGAATTGTTGAATCACTATGTTGTGCACCTAAAACTAATAAAACATTATATGCCAACTATACTGAAATAATAACAATACAAAATATGATTCTTAGGATTATATCCTTGTCTGTCCCTGCTGAAAACCTTTAGAAGTCTAAATTCTTTTCTGTAGTTTATGAAGTTTTGTTCTGAATGGAGCCTGCTTTTCTCTTTAATCTCATTTTTGTCTGATACTTTTTACTGAGCCATTTTCTGTTTTCTGCACAGGATGTATTCTCTCTCCAGCGTCTGGCCATTTGCATTCCTGTTCATTACACTTGAAGTGGTCTCCTTCCTCCCTTTCACTTCATGTTTCATAACTCCTACGTATCTTTTAGATTTTGGCATTAAATTTTTTCTATGAGGAAGAGTCTCATTATCCTTTAAGTCAAATGAGTGGTTCCTTAAACAGTCTGCCACCATAGTAGATGATGCATCTAATTATAATTGCTTCTTTACGGCTGTATAACCCTCTGGAAGCTCCATTAGAACAAGGATTATTCGTACATAGTTCACAGTTGTGTCTAAGTAGTGCCTAACCCATTGCACTTAATAAATATTGATGCTTGGCATACTCCATATCACTGTTATGAAACTGGAGGGAATGGTACCCTGATTTTTCACATCATCCTACTTAAAAAGTTCAACCCTCCTATTCATCCTTGCTTTATTTTTTATAGAAATATCCCTATCTGATTTTGTATCTATAGATTGATTGATTGTCTCTCTCCCTCCCTGCCTCTCTCTACAAGTGTAGATAGAGCCTGTGCTGTAGACTAAGCATAGGTAAGAAGAGCCCACTTCTGTTTTTACATCTCTTTTGATGGAAGACATTTTATACAATGTAAAAATTTCTGGCTTTGTATATTTCAAACTTTGGTGCTTTCTGTAGGACATGTTCATATCACTATAGCATCTTTGGCTTTACAACTTCATATCATGATGCTAGGTGAATTGGCACCGTAGAGTGATGGGAATATTCCTGGAAATTATCCCTACACTAGGATAGCTAGCAATAACTTAAACATGCACAGGGGTGGTTTGAAGCATAGACATATATCCTGCTATACCTAAACAAAATCTATCCCCAGATTCCTCCTTAACTGTATATAGCTCCCTAACTAATAACTTCTTAACTGCCACTTAACACCAGGGGAAGTAAGAATGAAAAGAGATAGAGGCCTTAATTAATTATCATTTTTTTCCTACTTTTTCAAGTTTTACAAAACCTATCACCATGTGAACACGTTGCTTGGGGTCTTGGAAGAGTCTTTGCAAGTGAGGGTCTTTGAAGCTTAGCCTCATCATTTCAAGATGAATATGCTCCTGAAGTCAAAGCTGTTCTGGTTGAAGTGGGGATATGGGTGGAATTGGAGGCTGGAACCAAGCCCAGTGAAACCCATTAATTCCTCCTTTCTCCCCCCAACCCCTGCCCCACAGATTCCTCCTTTCCTATTCCTAGAAAGACTTTAAGATATCCCTAAGGTATCTGATCACAGATGAAAACAACTTTCCTAATCCGACTTTCCAGTGCCTTTCCTTTAATATATAGTTGAAGAATTAGATTTGGAGAAAGGAACATTAATTTTTTGAATATGGAGAGGAAGCACAATTCTTTCCAGCAGAAAAGCTCTTTTATATTTGTGAGACTGGTCCTGTCATTTATTATCAAAAGGATAATTCAAATCTCCACTCCTGATCTGTTGGAAAATATCCAGACTTTCAAGATCCTATCAAAACAAAGCAGCAAAGACCTTCTTTTGAAAGGGAAATGATGAATTGGTGCAGAGTGCTGCTGTGAAGGCAATGAAGGGTAGTGCAATCAGGCTGTGATTATAGGTGTATTACCTCTGTCTGCCGAGCCGTCAAACCAGCAGTAGTGATTAGGTTGCACAATATAAATGCCTGCCCATATGAACACTATTTGGTAAGTAGTGCATGAAAGTTTCCAACCATAACTAAGTAATATTATTCAAGAAGAGATGATTTTAAGACTCTTCATGCATGCTTTAGGCCCCTTAACATGGAAGCTGTTTTCAGATTCAGTGATATTCAGCTTCCTGCTGTGACCTTGCAAGCAAGCAGAGAGAGGATTCAGAATGAAGCTATCACCCAAAAATGAATGTTCTTTTGTAACTGAACTATGCCAGGTGGTATATAGTTTAAACCTTGAAAAGAGAAATCTGCCTTTTTTTTTAAAATTAAAAAATGGAATCTGTAGTCTAATGTTTGTCAACGTTGATAAAGATAATGATGAAATAAAACACAAATATGGTTAATTTATATAAGGTGGAAAACTGAACTTTGTTCTTGGTGCCAGGATATGGTGAATCTAATGAATTACCTTCCAAACTTAGAAATTCAGCTTGTCTTCTGAGAGTTAAGCTAATCAAGTCCAGATATAATAAATGTCATTATAAGAGCAAATATATAAATGGGTAAAGGAACAAAGAAAACCCCAAGAAAGGTGAAGTGGACAGAATCATTTTTAGGAGAAAGTGGCGGATAAAATTGTAACTGGGGAGAGGATTTTATGGATTTATCAGTGATTTTATGAGCATGGAGCGTGTGAGACAGTGATGGGTCTTGGATGCACTGAGGTAGGACAATTAGAAGAACACCTGTTGACAGGGCCCATCTAAGCAGTATCCAGTGGCTTAGCCAAGTAGGCATGTGTCTCTTAAACCTCACGAGAGCAGGAACTGTACATTTTTTGTTGACTGGCATATAATGAGCAGCCACTAAATTCACTAAATGAATTCATGAAGAAATGATAGTGGCAAATCTTTCACTTGAGAGCTGAATCTTATCAACTAACTCCCCTTCTTTTGAATCTATGCCTGGTAGAGAAACTTATGATAATTTGTATTGTTATTCGCTTGGTTGTAGGGAAGAAGGTTCTGATTTGGTTAAATTGTCATTTTAGTATCTGAGATCTTTGTTATTCTGGTACAATTCTGAGAACCTGATTATTCTCATTTTGGTCACGAATTCAAGTAATCGGCACAGTTTATGCCATCAATAAACTTAGCATAGAAAACAACCAACTTGGAAATCTTTTGTTGGCAGTTGCCAGCCTTTTTAGGTGACATTCCACTCATTAGGCACCTTCTTAGAATGTGCAATATTTCTTATTATTAATTTTTGGACGCTTTTAAGATGATTTTAAAGATACAGGGTTTAGGACTGCAGAGAATATTTTTTGCTTTGTGTTCATTAGCTACGAAGCATTTCCTAAGTAGAATCAATTATTTTATTGCAACAAGACAGGGTGGGAAGGGGGGGTGGTGGCTCAGGGCTGCTTTCTACAACATAGATAGCTTATAGATTTTAAAAATTAGGGAAGATCCTATTTGTTATTTATCTGCTTATTGAAAAAAAGACATTCTTCATCATTTCTTTATGTTAAAGATGTGGTACAAATATCAACAGCCAGGAGAAAAAAAATAGTCTAGCAAGATGTCCAAGGTAGGAAAGTATCAGTATTGGAAACGAATCCCCTGCTTCTGATCATAATTGCACCTCTAGAATAGAAAGATTATATTATTGCTCTTGCTAATCACATTCATCAAGATGCTCACAACAGAATTCCTGAGCTCTGATGATGCTGGAAAAATTAACAGGAGTAGCAGAGGAGAATATTAATGCCTCTTGCCTTATAAAGGGTTTTGTAATTAGACAAGAAGCAAAGTACCAGATTATCTTGGTGTACAAAAAACCTTTGATAACCTTATCAAAGTTTATTGTATCATTGCTCAGGTGTAAAACACTATTAAGTTGACTGTCCTGATCTTATTCTTTCCCATTGCAAATTAAATAACCTATGGCTAAGGGACACTTCATTTCCTCATGTTTACAGGGGTTCAAGATTGAGTATTAGTTTACCTATAGTGGGTTGTGAAGGCCACTTTTCTAGTTTATCTTCATGTGATGTTTAGATGTGGATTCTTATGCTGTGCTTTGTTGATGTGGTTACAAATTGACCTGAGAGTTTTGACTATGTTTGAATTCATTCATATTTAGAACAAGGAAAGAATTCAGTAATTGAGAGTAGAAAAAGTAAATGTAGTTGAACTCTGGGATAGGCAAAGAATCTCCAAATCAAAAAAATGGCATTTTTTTGATATAGGCATTTAATAAACCTTTGTTTCTGGGTTTAGCATGGCTCACTTGCTTCTAAGTGGGAGTAAAAATATGCACATCTTTTAAAACTATTATCTTTATTATCAGTTCATTTTTTATTTGAAAAATAAAATTTGATGAAATTTTAAGTTTAATGATTTTGACAAATGCATACTTTATTATAGTCACATTATTATCAAGATACAGAATATTTTAGGTTTGTATTATGAATGAAACTGCTGAGAACAATCTTGTACAGGTCTTTTTTGTGGTTGCATATTTTTATTCTACTGGTAAATACTTAGAAGTGGAATTACTGGGTCATAGGGTGGGAATATGTTCGGTGTTACAAGAAATTGCTAAATAATTTTCCAAAATTATTGTCTGTTTTATATTCCCATGAGCAAATATGAGGATTCTGGGTGTCCCACATTTTGGTCAACATTTGGCATGGAAAACCTTTAATTTTTTCTCCTATTCTAGTGGATGTGCAGTGATGTTTCATTATGTTTTTACTTTGCATTTCCCCGGTGACTAATACCACTCAGCACATTTTACTGTACCTATTACCTATTGATATAACTTCCGGAAAGTGTCTGTACAAACCTTTTGGCCATTTTAATTAGGGTTAATGAAAGTTTATCGTTGAAGTTTTCTTTCACTTTATATGAAAAGGCATATGGTTGTGTTAAGTTAAAAATTAATATTGTGATTTCTAAAGCAACCAACTAAATAACAAAGAAGCAAAGCTAAAAAACCAAGAGAGAATATAAAATGGGAAAAAGTCCCTGTGCTTTCTTAGTCCAAAAGAAAACAGGAAAAGAAGAAAAAGGAAAGAACAGATGGAACAAATGGAAAAGAAATAGCAATATAATGGACTTTAGTTCATCCATATCATTCAGTTGCATGATCAATTATTTATTTTGTCTTATTTCTTCTTTCTGAAAGTAAAATTACCTGCACATTAATCTGCTTGATATTTTCCCACAGATCCCAAAGTCTGTGTTTAATTTTTTAAAATATTTTTTTCTTGGTTTTCTAATACCCTCTTGTGTGTCCTCCAGAACATCAGTTGAGCTCAAAACACTTCCCTAGCTCTTCTCTGCCAAGCTTTATGCTTCCCCCTGCAGATACACAGCTTAAAGTACAGCTAACAAATCAAAATGACCATATATCTTTTCTGGGCGGCAATATACTCTTAACTGACTTCCCTTTAATATCTCTTAAAATATTATTGTCTATATCTTCTTTTCTGGGCTGCAATATAGTCTTTCTTTTTAAGATTTTATTTATTTATTCATGAGAGACACGCAGAGAGAGGCAGAGACAGGCAGAGGGAGAAGCAGGCTGGGAGTCTGATGCAGGACTCCATCCCAGGACCCTGGGATCATGACCTGAGCCAAAGGCAGACACTCAACCACTGAACCACTCAGACCTCCCTGGAATATAATCTTAACTGACTTCTCTTTAATATCTCTTCAAATATTATTTTGAGGGTCATCAAGAGATGGAATAAGGAGTATCAGAGGAATTCTATGTATAGAGGGGGAAACAAAGGAGTCGCAAAATGATTAGGATTGCTGCAGAGAAAAAGCAAATGATTAATGAAAAAGAATGATCTTAATTTATATTTGTAGTTTGTTATGTTTTTTGTTATCTGTTCTCAAATCTTACAAAAGTGGATTTTACTAATTCTGTGTACTGAAATTCAGCAGCATATGCTAGTACAGGGAAAGTGGTTGTTAAAACCTTGAGCACTTCCATGCATGATAGTATATAGCCACTGCTTCTAAACTCTCGAGTGCCTGTCTGCTGCCCTAGCTGCCCCTGTGACCTAGCAACTCATCCCAGAGGTATCCATACCACTCATTAAGTTAAGGGTTAAGATCTGGCTTAGTAGGGGGCTACTGGGACCTATGCCACAGTAAGTTAGTGTCTTATGCCATACTCTTAGTGGCTGAATATTCTAAGAGACCCTTATTTATACATATGTTATGATTAAGCTTCTCCATATTAACAGAATGCTGTTAAGCTTTTAGCTCATTGAGCTCACTGGAAAAATACAAGCCCAGGTACTTGTCAGAGTATTTTCTTGATTTTGCTGCCACACAACGCTTTTTGGAAGTTGAGACTAGCCATCTTTTTAGACACAGGATTACATGAGTGATATGCAATCCATCCATTCCCCATTTGAGGCATGAGAGTTTATCCCTGAATTAAGCCAGATTGTCAGAGTGGTGTGTATTTTAGAGTGAATTGTTTTATCCTCTTCTTGAATTGCTCTTAGTAAATTGCAGTTGGTAGTATACTATTAGTCTGTGCTGAAAGATGTTTTAAGAAATACCATTCAGATTTCACTTTTTATCAAGATGTATTCTTCATAAGAATTCAGAGGAGAAACTCTTTCCAAGGCTTAGTGGGGGGGATATTTTGCTTCTTGACAGTAACTATTTGTTTTCAAGTAAGGAAACCGGTGTGTTGAATAGCAAATTGTGTTTCTCTTTCTGGATCAATCATTAACCTCAGAGCCCAATTTGTTTCTCACTTTTAAAAAGTCTTCATTTTAGCTCTTATTATTTTTAGAAAATATTATGTGGTAGATATTTTTAATAAACTTCCTCAGGTCATTTTAAAACAAAGATGAGTACAATTAAGTAAGCAAAATACACAAATGAAATATAACAGGCTTTCCACTGAAAACTTTCTCCTTTATCCACAAAGCTGGAACCTAACAGGTAGACTCTAAGGGCAGAAGGTTCCCCTGGTTCTGTGAGCTTTCATTGTTAACAGAGGCATGCATGTTACATGTCATTGATTCAAAGATGCACATTTTTCCACATATTACAGTGAAAAATCTAGGTGTAGTATACAATTGGTAGTGTCTTGAATTAGAGGGAATATGACATTTCTATATTTTTGTGGATGTCAAAGAAAAAGGGAGACATTGCCTGATTTTCTCCTTAGAAGCTTTGCTTTTTCTACTGTGTATTCTTCTTTCTCCATCCTCTGGTTGGCAAACCTGATGTGCTTTTCCGGGTTAAGGGCAGATACCATCTTCTTCAGGAGGCCTTCCTTGATCACTCAGTTCAGATTAGGGTGCTTTTTTATGCTTTTAAGCACCCAGCGCCTTGCCCATTGCACATACCATACTCTTCATAATTATTTGTTCAGGGGTTTGAGAAACAGTGTAGCAGAATGGTTAAGCACCTAGGCTCTGAAGGTAGAAATCACTGGGCTTAATTTTACTGTTACCAATTTTTGGGCAAGTTGCTTAAGCTCCTTCCTTCAGTCTGTTCATCATTACAATAGAATTATGATAATCTATCTCATGATTTCAGTGATTAAATGATTTAAGACATTGAAAACAGAGCTTGGAATAGTACATGATTCTTCTTCTTTTTCTTCTCTTTTTAAAGATTTTATTTATTTATGAGAGACACACACACAGAGGCAGAGACATAGTCAGAGCAGGAAGCAGGGTGGGGGACTCCATCCCAGGACCCAGGGATCACACCCTGGGCCCAAGGCAGACACTCAACCACTGAGCCATTCAGGTTCCCCTCTCCTTTTTCTTCTTTTCCTCTTCTCTTCCTTTTTTGTCTTCTTATTGTCATCCACATTAGAAGGTGGGCTCTGGAAGCAGGAACTACCTAAATCCCATCAAAGTCTTTCATTTCTAATTTCCTAGACTCATAAGAGTGCTTGATACAAGGAAGTTTTTACTAGATGCTCACAAATAAAGTCTTGCATTAAATATGGATTTGTGGGTGACATGTCATATTTCAGTGAAAACTGAACCGTGTTTGTGAAAGTGCCTTAGGAAACTAAGCTGGAATAGTTAATTAGCATATTTTTCTAGATGATGTAAAATCATTGGCTCTATTGAAAAGAATTTAATTCCTTATTTAGTAAACATTAATTGAATGCCAACTCTGTCAGAGACGGTCCCAGCTACACTGGAATGCCAAGGTAGAAAAGAACCTGTGTCTTCACGAACTAAGTTTCTAGTGTAAACAAGTGATAGCATAGGTTTTTTTTTAAAGATTTTATTTATTTATTAGAGACACACACAGAGAGAGAGAGAGAGAGCGAGAGAGGCAGAGACACAGGCAGAAGGAGAAGCAGGCTCCATGCAGGGAGCCTGACATGGGACTCGATCCCGGGTCTCCAGGATCAGGCCCTGGGCTGAAGGTGGTGCTAAACCGCTAAGCCACTGGGGCTGCCCCCCCCCCCTTTTTTTAAACTTGGCTTTTGATTTGTCAGGAAAATTTCCTTAAATCTAGCAGTTTGTAATATTATCTGCAGAAATAAGAAAGTTTATTATTCCACGAATTTATTTTATGTTTCAGAGTTAGTAAGATGATACTAGGCATATTAATTTCTTCTCAAAATTAAAAAAAATTAGTCATTTCCTTATCTATTCTCTCATACATTAAAAAAACTGGAATAGAGTGGCTAGCTGTTGATGAGTAATTTCTTTAGATTGTGTGATAACCATTCATGATGATAGATATTATCTTTGAAAAACCTCTTGCATTTCTTGGCTTTTAGTAAGTTATGTTTGATCCTAGTTAGAACCACTACATAGGCTCAAATTTTGGGGCCCCCCGACTCAAATTTTTCCACTGGTATCCACTTAACTCATTTGTAGTATATAAAAGTAGCTCATTAAAATAAACCCAGTGCTCTTGTGTTTATGTTGTGTTTCTAAAACAGCAGTAGTTATGAATTCTCTCTCTCTCTTTTAAAGGAAGTCCTTAGCTACCATTGACTTATATGGTGGAAGATGTTTTCTTGAGAGAGGTTCTTATACAGCTTTACTTTTATGAGGATTTCATTTTTAACCTTCAGTTATTCTGTGTGATTTAATACCTACCCTTAAGTTTTCACTGATATAATTTCTCCTATGGTACATATCTCAAGAGATGATTCCTCCAAATGTTATGTATACTACCTACCAATCCTTAATTCTGGGGCAAGATTCCATCTCCTGAACACAGTTATCATTTATAATCTGCCAGTTTTTCTTCTTTCCACTTATTTATCCATCTGGCATTATACTTCTGAGCCTTACCATTTATGAATCATTGGCAGTATTCACACCCAGTTGTCTATGACTCACTAGGAATCTTTGCCAGATTTCTCAGTATTTAAAGGATATTTTCCTGTTTCATGTTCTCTCACTTTAACAGGGACAGTTGGCACATATGTTTCTTTATACTGTAATTTCACAAATGGATGCCACATTAAAAGTGTTTCCCATATTTAAATCATTTACACATGTAGCTTCTTGTTCTAAAAACTTGCAAATTAAGACATTTTAGGGGTCTGCTCTTAACAAGCATGGATGTCAAATTTAAACAAAGTGAACTTCTCTAGGCGAGACATGAAAGTAATTACAGAGTTATTCTAGTTCTGTAGGAAGATTGAGAATGTTCAGTCTCTTTAGATAAGGAAGGAATTCTTGGAAATTATAATTTATTTCTAGCAGCGACAAAAACATAGGTTCTGTAACTTGCTAGCTATATGATCTTATACATGTTTATACACCTTTATGTTTCTTCAGTTGTAAAGACATATCTATGAAGTTCTTTCTTTAGTACTATTAGGAATTCTTTCCATGGAATGAATTGTTTCCTAGAAAATATTTCTATTGATTAGAAGTAGCTTAAAAGATACATACACAAAAGATGAATATATGGAAGAAAAGGCTGACAACTATATATATTTTCAGGTATAGGAATACCTACACATGATCATCTCACATTTCTTTTGGATGGTGTTGAACAAAGCATTATTATCCTAAGTATATGAAGAGAGCCTATAATTTAACAGAGTAATACCCTACTAGTATAAAAATACTGAAGATATGAACACTTTGTGCAAACACAAACACAAAAAATTGCAATTTGATTATAAATAAGTAAAAAACGTTCAATCTTCAGAGTGATCAAAGAAACTCCGAGTAAACAAAAAGTTCCATTTTCTATTTATAAATTGATAAAATGATAGTAGGTAGTATTGGCATGATTTTGGAAAATGGACATCCTTATGCATTGCTAGTAGAACTGTGATTATATTATTTTAAGGAGTCAATTTGGCATCATATGTCAAAAGCCTTAATGTTTTTCTAAAACACTATAAACCTACGTTTTATTTCTAGAAATTCATTATATATAACCAGAAAATCCCGCATATGTGTATATATAATATATGAACATAGACATATTGATTGAATGTTGTTATTAACAGCAGTAAATCAAAATAATAGAAGTCTCTAAAAATCAGATGTACAATGTATTTCTCATGTTATCAATAAAACTGCTCTTCTTTTTGGCTTTCTCCATTTCAGTTAAAGGGAAATGACTTACGTGAAAAAAATTTTGAATTATTTGTTTCATCTCTCTCCCTCAACCTCCACGTAGGGTCAGTCCCCAAGTCCACTTCTCCATATCCCTGGCTGAGATCCTTTCTTTTGTAACATGGTTTAGGGAAGCATTGTAATTTGGTAGAAGAGCACTAAATTTGTGTGAGAGCGCCTCAATTCACTGATTACTAGTAATCAGTACTTGAGCTAGCTCCTTGACTACTTTTTCTTGTGTAAAATGGGAATGTAACATATAAACTACTGACTTAGGACTTTGTGGATTTGCTTTGAGGCTGAAGCAATGTAATGGCTATGAAAGTGCTTTGTGTTTTGTGATGGTCTTCACTTACCCTGCCTGGCCTGTGGCTATGCTCACTGTAATAGAGAGGGGGTAGTGGCGAGCAGGACTACTGTTGAGTGTGTGAGACTGGCGATGGCCTTGTGCCTCTGTCAGGTTGGGATTCATCCCCACCTCACCCCCCAGCCCATGCCCAACCCCTAGTGGATGACTTTTTCAGGATGGGGGTGGGGAGAGATTAAATAGAATAAACAAAGGGCATAATGTATAGCCTCATTTAAAATAAAATTGGTTTAGGTTAATAGCATCAGAAAAGTTAAAAGAAGAAGCATATATGGCGGTATCTGGGTGCATAAATGTGTGAATCACATTGGCTCGGAGAGAAGAAGAGAGAAGAAACACAGAGCAGAGAGCCTGGATATAACAATTTACTTCTTTTTTGGATGCTCACCTAGTAAAAATAATTCTCTTTTTAGGGCTAACAGGATTTTTTTAGTATGAAGTTTGGACCTTGGGTGATAGCCTTATTCCTTGAAAGTAGCTTAGAAGAGGCTTTTCTATGAGGGATAAAAACAAGGAAGATGGAGTGCTATCTAATATACTTATTTACTGTCTGAAACCTCCCATTGTTTTTATTATTTTATTGTTGTTGTTATTGTATTTGGATTTGAATACATTTTGAGCCATCATATAAAACCTGTCCTTTAACAGCAATTGGAAGCCACGTGATATTCTTTCTATGCTTTTTTGATAAAGGTTTCTTCTAGATGTTTGGGAATTTCTTTAAAACAGGATTTTCAGTTCTTGTGAAATATCATGTACTAGTATTAAATATCTATGTTTTTTAAGTTGGCAAGGTGTGGTCCAATGTGGTTAAGTGAGTGGGTTGACTAAGTTTATTTAGCAAAAATATATATATATATATATGATGAGACCAGAAATGCTGAATATATTGTGGTATTTGTACAACTGGTTTTCCTAGAACTCTGGTTTATGTGCTCTTAGCTGTTATTGCTATTTTCACTGAACTCACATGAAATGGAGGCTGTAGGCAAAACCACGGTGCTGTCCACATGTCGCAGGCTATCACTGTAGCCTGAGAAGCTTGATTAGCTCCATTAGCAGGAATGCTCTGCAGGGACCTTTAGATAAAAAATATTAAAAACTTGGATTGTCAACAAACTCTTAGTGTTATTTGGGTCTCATACCAATTGAGAAATTGAATTGTCTCAAGAAATTAGATTCACTGGGGTTACTATGTCAGTATTATATCAGAACACTGCTTCTTTCTTTTTAGATAGCTATAATAGACTTCCACTGCTTAGCTCATTGTACTATGTTGATGGAATGAGATGGATTCCTACTGAAAGCATTGTTTGGCAGTGTGAAAAAACATTAAAAGGCACTGGAGATAGCCAATGCGATTTTTTTAAAAAAACTTACTTTTAGTTAAATTAGTGACAAGTTCAAAGTGGAAAAGGCAATAAAATGTTTCTGCTCATAGTGCCATACTGTGATTCTTAGGTGGGTTATCTTTTTAAAAAGTCCGTGCTTTATAGGTTAATGTTCTTTGTACAGAAATCAAAGAGATTCAGATTGAATTTGGAGAAGTAACATTATCTTCTATATACCATTCTTTGGTAAAACCATTTCACAGACTTCACAGATCATAATTTCAGATTTACAAGTGATTTTTATGAACTACTTTCTCATAAAAGTTCTACTTGATTTATAAAGTTAATGTGATCCTTCCAAGGTTTAATCAGAGATTTTTTATTTTTATTTTTTTGTCTTCAACATTCAGATTTCTCATCATAGTAGTGGTAAATAATAACATTTCTTTCAGGAGAGTTCTTGGATTGATGAAGTTAAATGAATATATGTTAATGATCTGGAACAGAATAGGTGCTCAATACTGAGAGAGAGAGAGACAGAGAGATAGAGAGACAGAGACAGATGCTCATTTACCACTGTCCCTTTTCCCTGACATTGAACCAATTCTCCATTCCTGATAAAGTATCTTTTGTACCACAAATCTACATTAATTTAAATTCTCAAAGCATTCTTCATTAAGCAATGCTGTCAAAGATTTCTAAGTAATCCAAATTAGAGATTATCTACTTTTCCACATGCTTATTTATTCACTTGTTTGCTTCTTCCTTACTTCATTCCTCCCTCCCTCTTTCTCTCTTTCCCTCTGTCCCTCTCTCCCTCCCTCCCTTTCAAGAATAATGGCAGATTAGTTGGGCATGAGTATTTTTTAAAAGACTTAAAGCCTTTCCCAGTTAGTAGGTTGCTCCTACTTAAGTGTGTGCTGATGTCCTTCCCTGTAATAGACATTATTAACCTGCCAGATAGGAAAAAGAAGCTTGCCTTATTTTTAAGGGGAGAGTAAGGCAAAGTGCAGTATACCTCCACATGCTATTCATGTTGAATTACAACCCAGAGGAGAGAGGATAGGTTCTTTATTGCTTTTTCTCAGTATTTTGTATATTCTGAATACATCTGCTTTAAAAGGCCTGATCTTAGCTAACTTCTGCTAAGTTTACCAAATATCATGTTCTCCACCAATGTGTATGGTAGCAGTTCCATGATGTGGGGGTTTTCTGTGGCTTCAGTGACATAGCTCATTTCTTTCCCCTACTTTTAATGTTATCACCTTTTTTTTTTTTATTAACCTCTTTTCTGATTTTAGAAGGCCAAGACAAATCTCTGTTTCTCCCAAGGACACCTGCCCACATAAGACCTAATTAATCAGTCTACCTTTGAACTTCTGTGGCACTGGGGACTGTGCCATTTCTTTGCCACGTGTCATTTACCTGTTATATTGCTAGTGTGCTCATAATTTGAATTCACCATATTTCACACCAAATCTTTTCCTATTCCAGGATGAATGATGGAAAATCATCCAAACAGGTGTTCAAGCATAACCTGGGCATCATTTGTGACTCTCCCATCTACCTCCTCAACATGTAAACACAAAATCTTGTGTCATCTCAATATCTCTGTCCTCTACCATTTTCTGACATTGTTCTTTCACTTAAAATGTCATCATCTCTTGCCTAGATACTGCTACAGCTTTCTACAACTGGTTGGGTTCCATCACTGTTCCCTTTTAATCGGTTCTCCTTCATGCAGCTGGAATGTTTGTTAAAATGCAAATGTGACCTTTTTGCTTTCCTGCTTAAAATTTTTCAATGGTTTTGAAATACTTTATTTTTTAAAAAGATTTATTTATTTATTTATTTTTTAGAGAGAGAGAGAGAGACAGAGAGTATGTGAGCAGGGAGATGGGAGAGGAAGATAGAGAATCTTTAAGCAAACTCCCCACTGAGCATGGAGTCCAATTCAGGGCTCAGTCCCGGGACCCTGAAATCATGACCTGAGCCACAATCGAGAGTCAGCACTTAACTGACTGAGCCACCCAGGTATCCCAGTTTTGAAATGCTTTAAAAATAAATTACAACATTTTTAGCATGGTACACAAACTCCTTTGATGCCCCTACATCATTTAGTGTGGAATTCTGTCCACATTCCACTCTAAGCTCTTGCTATACTGAGATGAACACAGATATTGCCTAAGTTGGCAAATGTGTAATGGAACTTCTCCTGTTATCTTAGAAGTTCTGCTAAAGCCTCAAAGTTAAGGGTAGGAGGCAATAGGTATCTACAGTTTCTAAAGAGAGCTGCTAGACATTTCTAGGGAACTTTCAAAAAGATAACTGTGAGTTTGTGTTTATCATTTTGCATAACCCATCGTTAGCCTCTACAAGAAAAAAATCAGAAATTCAAAAAACACTTTGTTGTAAAGTAGGAAAATTACTTGTGCTAGATGATGCTATAGTATTTCCCCCCCTCTGTCTATGGAAATCAGAGGGACTACATCCTCTTTCCCAGGACATGCAAGAAGTCATTAAGACTATCAGATACTGGAGGTGTCTAAAAGAGGGAACCATATCTTACAACCTTGCTGTCTATTTAGTGTACCATGGCATTGCTAGCTTGCACTCTAGTGTGTACTGGAGCAGAGGGTTGAGAGAATTCTTCCCTGGGGATTGGAAACATATGAACACTGAACCTTGTAATTGCATCCCCCTGATGAATTTGAATGGCAGGAGGCTGACAGGAGTAACAATATAAAGTGGACCAGGTGACAGTTCATAGAAGAAAGATTTTTCAGGGCAAGGATGTGGGAGCTTCCCATGGTCCAAGTGCATGTCATGGAGGGAGGTCATTTATAAACTCCCTGGGGGAATTTGCCAAAAATCAGTGGAGGGATGGAGCGCCTGGATGGTGCCATGGGTTGAGCATCCAACTCTTTTAGCTTAGGTTGTGATCTCAGGGTCACGGAATTAAGCCCTGCACGGGGCTCTGCACTCAGCAGAGTCTGCTTGGGTTTCTCTGTCACTCTCCCTCAAATAAATAAATCTTAAAAAAAAAAATCAGTGGGGGGAGTGTGCTCTCTGTTTGGAACAGATGCAGTGCAGAGGTCCTGTGGACACCAGGGACAATCTCTAAGGAACATCCTAGCATATCATGAAACAACCAGTATTAGAATATTCTCCATAACTGAGGGCCTGAAAACCAGCTGGAGTCAGCTAAGAGAGAACTTCGTTCCCATCTGTTAGATAAGACCTCTGCCCCATGTCTTCTAATCCCTCCTCCCCTTTTTCTTCCTTCCTTCCTTGGGGAGGCTTGCAGGCATGTGGAGGAGATAGAACAGGAAGAGTCAAGAAGCAGACCCAGCTCCCAGACTGCAGCTCTGGGAGGCTCGAGCTGGGGAGAGGAGAGAAAGTGTGAATAGCATGTGCTTAATTCATGCCTACCATAAACATTCATTGGGCACTTATGGTATACCCACCACTGTTCTAGACATAGGGAATAAAACCTAAGGGAACAAAACATAGAATTTCTTTTAAGACTGTATAATCTAATAGAGGAGAAGGACCAAATTTGAACAGTAAAAATAAACTAAATATGTAGAAGATGATATTTGGCTATGGAAAAAAAATGAATTAAGTAGGGAAGGGAAGAAGACACGTGGGGAGGGAGTTCAGAGTGGGAGAGACGATAAATGTTTGCCAAGCAATAAAGATAGCCAGGTTTGCCGAGGGTTGGACGTGGGGTATGAGAGACAGGGCAGATTAGCATGGCATTTAACCTGAGCAATGAGAGATGAAATTCTTATTACCTGAGAAGGGCTCTACTAGAGGAGGAGCAGATTGGGACAGCTTAATTTTGAGATGGCTGAGAGACATTGGAGTGCAGATGTGGTGCAGGCAGTTGAAGTTGAAGGGAGAAGCTGGGCCTAGAGAGAGAAATGTTGAAGTGGTCAGTGTGTGGATGTTGTAGGAAGCTATGAGACCGAAGTCTTGATTTATATGACTTTGGAATTTTTAATACCTGAAATTGAAACTATCTGTAAAGCTGAAAATGACTGAAAGGTTATAGGATTGGCCCAGGATGGCATTAAGGGACTTGGATACAGGCAAGAGTCAGAGGGGTGTGATGGACCCAGTGATCAGAGAAAAAGAATATATCCTGTTTGTATCCCATTAGGTGCAGCTCATTTAACAAACCAGTTACTCCCTAAATGTACCTTTCTCTCTCGAATCTCCCTCCATTTGCACATGACTTTTCTTGCCTGGGTAGTGTCCACGCTACCTCTACTTATCTTTGGCGGGACAGCTAATGTGCATTTTTGTAATGCTTTGTGAGAAGCATTTTCTTACTCTCTTGTGGTTGAATCAGTTTGCTTCTTATGAATTCTAAGATTTTTCCCTTTCATGACACTTGTCTTTGTCCCTTTCTAAACAGTAAGTTCCTTGAGGGCAGGGCATATGTCTTATCAACCTCTCTGCCTCTAGGACCTGGTTTAAGACTCATGCAATAGTAGATCAGTAGATGCCCAATAAATCATCATTAAATGTAAGTAAGAGGCTACACTTTATACATCGTATTGTGTATTGTTGTCTATGGCACTTGAGTGGCTTGCATCACACTCAGGAGCAAGTCTGTAAATGTCAGTGTTGTATGAGTGCTGCTGGTCTCTTTTACTCACTCCAGGTGCTAGACACTTGATAGTATAAGAGAGGCAAAGTCCCAGTTTCTTTTTCTTTCTTTCTTTCTTTCTTTCTTTCTTTCTTTCTTTCTTTCTTTCTTTCTTTTTTCTTTCTTTCTTTCTATCTTTCTTTCTTTCTTTCTTTCTTTTTTCTTTCTTTCTTTCTTTTTTCTTTCTTTCTTTCTTTCTTTCTTTCTTTTTTCTTTCTTTCTCTTTCTTTCTTTCTTTTCTTTCTTCTTTCTTTTCTTTCTCTTTCTTTCTTTCTTTCTCTCTTTCTCTCTTTCTCTCTTTCTTTTTCTTTCTTTTTTATGGGAATGTCTTTTTTTTTTTAGATTTTATTTATATGTTTGTGAGAGGCACAGAGAGAGAGAGGCAGAGACATAAGCAGAGGGAGATCTCAGAACCCCAGTATCACTCCCTGAGCTGAAGGCAGATGCTCAAACCACTGAGCCACTCAGGTGCCCCAAAACCCCAGTTTCTGTAAGTGCTGGTGAGTTTCCTTATCTCCATACTTTATGAAGGTGACAAAAGGATTTGTTGACGGTGACTAAACTTCTCACTAACAGCAAAATACACCCAAGTTAACAGCTTCCTTTTATGTCGCACTCTTCCTTTCCTCCACTCTGTCCAATGATGCTGATGTATGACAGTGATGCATTACTGTGCAGAAGTTCTGTGCTGGGATTGTCATCGTATCATTTAGGATAGATGTAGCTGAATACTACAGAACACCTAAAATAACAGTTACTTAAATAACAGTTTATTTATTTTTTTATTGCAATGTGAATCCAGAGATAATACAAGGTGGATTTGGTGCTTCTGTAGTCACTAGGAACTCAGACTTCTTCACATCTTCTGTTTCTCCATGAGCTTATTAGCCTGTGCTTCCACCTTCAAGGTCATTCCATAGTCATAGAAGGGTTTTGATGCACCAGTGATCATGTCCATATTACAGAAAGAGGAAGGAAAAAGGAATGGTAACAGGGACTTTCCTTCCAAAGGAGGCAGCTGCTTTTAATCAGCCTTCCTAGAACTACCACTCAACACTTTGTATCTTATTCTCTAGAGTTAGTCACATGACAACTGCCTGCTGTAATGATGGCTAGGAAATGTTTAGTTTAGTTTTAGCTAAAACTGGGGTTCTGTTATTTATAAAAAAAGAGATCGGTGACAACTGAGAGGATAGTTTCTCCATGGCTGTATTCTTGTATTAGGGTTAACTACCCCTAGTCCCTTATTTTACACCATGTTCCCCTCATGTACAAAATCTTAAGTTAATGGTTTCCATAAAATACCACACTTCTCTCTAATCCATTCTGACAATCCTGGCTGATGGCTCTGTTTGTCTGCAGAGGAACAGCTGTGGTCGGCGTGCCTGGCCTTGCCTCCCCCTTTCTGACCTCAAGGCTCCCTCCTGTGTGTATGTTCTCAGGGTCAGCTGTATTCTCCTTGGAGGGCAGGCACAAAGAGCAGGACTTTATTATGCTCCCTTTCAGTTCATATTGTCATTTTCATGTCAGAATCTGGGCTGAAAATCATGCCTTGGCTTTACAATATTTTGATACTTCCTGTGGTCAAAGGATGGGTAGGTGGAGGGTCTCACTGTGTCCTGAAGTTTTGACAGACTATTACTCACTGGAATGAGGTCCCATTTCTTGGAGCTTCTGATTCCTAGGTGGGCCACCTCTTCCTTCTCTGCTGGTCCCCTCTGGCATGTCTAGGCGTAGTCCCTTCAGTGAGTTGCTTCTTTCTCCTGAAGGTTCCCTTGGAAAGACAAGCCCTTGGTGCTCTATGCCAATATCCCATCAAGCTCTGTGGCTTATTACTTTACTCAGTCAAGATTTGGGTAACTATATTGAATTCCATGTAGATAGTAGAAAGCGGAAGCTATATTATAAAAGAGGACTTTTTAATGGTCAAAGAAGAGCAATCTAAGATATCCAGTATTGCAGAGGGAGCCTTTCTCCATTGCTCCTGTGTATTAAGTTCTTTCTGGGGATCCCTGGGTGGCGCAGCGGTTTGGCGCCTGCCTTTGGCCCAGGGCGCGATCCTGGAGACCCGGGATCGAATCCCACGTCAGGCTCCCGGTGCATGGAGCCTGCTTCTCCCTCAGCCTGTGTCTCTGCCTCTATCTCTCTCTCTGTGTGACTATCATAAATAAATAAAAATTAATAAAAAAAAATTTAAGTTCTTTCTGTGGGACCCAGGAAATTGAACAAAATCCCCTACCCCTGGACAAGCAGAGCAGGACTGACTCTATTTTGGGCTGCACCGCCTTGTGCTAACTTGCTTATTACTTAGGGCACTGCCCCGCCCTAATCAAAGACCAGGGCACACCCTAATCGGAAATCCGGCTCAGCAGACCAGCATGGCTGTGCAACTTTCTGCGTATCCCATTGGCCACTGGCCCCTAGAAAGCTGCTACACCTCTTAGTCTCGGGGTCCAAGTCCCTGCTCCGCTGCGTCGGGTGCGCTTGGACCCAGGCTCGAGCTTGTAAATAAACCCTCGTGTGATTGCATCGGTGTCGGCTCCTTGGCGGTTTCTCGGATTCGTGATCTTGGGCACAACACTTTCTTGAGAGTACCTTTTCTCTGAACACCTTTGGAGAAACCTCCTTTCCTAACCAGAGGAAAACTGGTTTCACACCAGAACACATTGCTGTCCTGATTCCTCTCCCAGTTCATTTCTCCTTCTCTGAATTACTTGAAAAAGGATAACATCCAAGAGAATTCGTTGTCACCCGTGACATTACAGGTCACATAGAATGATCAAGAATGGATACTCCAGGTTTCCCCAATAGTGTGAATTCTTTCTGATCATCTCGTAGATAACTATACCCTTTCTACCAGACACACGCACGCACCCACATATACACACATACACACCTCTCTCTCAAAGGTAGACAGTAAGGTGGTCAGTAAATTGCCTGAGAATTTTCATGCTCCAAAAAGATTCATTGAAGAAGGCTCTGATACCAGGTTACCTTGTTTCGACAGTGAGAAGCATTGGAAGGACTCTATGGATGTGTTGTCTCAGAGGCCCAGCCATTTGTTTCTTTTGTTGATTTTGGGGTGCACTTGTTTGGAAATGAAGATGTACTGATCTGGAAATAAGAAAACTTGCCTATTCTTGAAAGAAGAGGTGGTTTTGAAACTTTCTGTTTTTCCTTATAAATTAGAAAACAGAAGGTAACCATGTAAAGACCTCAAAAAGGAAAGGTAGAATTGAATTATTATAGTTTAGCCAGCCTGTTGTTTGCATTGCTGGAGAACATTTTCTTCACCATACAAAGTGACATTTTGACAAAGTGAAAACTTAATATATGGTCAGGCTTTTCTTTTTCTTTTCTTTTCATTTATTTTCTTTTTTTTTCTTTTTCTTTTCTTTTTTCTTTTTTTTTTTAGACAGCCTTTATTTTTTAAAGCAATTTTAGGTTCAGAGAAAAATTGAGCAGAAAGTACAGGGTTCCCATATACCCACTGTATGGTTAACTTTTAAGGTGCAATATGAATTTCTGTTCCTGCCACCAATTTATAGTGAAATTCATTTCACGTTTGGATTTTAGTGCCCTTTAAGTCAACTTATTAGCAACCATTAGGGATAGTCATTAACTTCTGGAGTACAGAAGGACTTCAACATAATTGTTGGGTTGGCGAGACTGGGGACCTCAAAACGGCGACCCCAGGCCAGCAGCCTCCCAATAAGGCTGCCTTGCCGCCCTACCCTAACTTAGCACACAAAGACCTGTAACCCTTGCCCTAACTGGAATGCAGCCCTACCCCCATCTTCCCACCAAGACCACCTTACCTCCCTACCCTAACTTAGCTTACAAAGACCTGTAACCCTTGCCCTATTCGGAATGCCACCTTGCCCCCATCTTCCTGCCGAAAACTCTTTATAGACCCCCCTGCGATGGCGTGACTTCCCTGACTCCAGCCCCTCCAAGTCACGGAACCTCGCCCGGGAGCATTCCCCATTAAAGCACTCTCGAATGGAAAAGCAGACTCCGCATGGAGTAGAGTGCCCGATGAAGGACTTGAACTCAGAACCTCAGATCATGACCTAAGCCAAAGGCAGATGATTAACTGACTGAGACATCCAGGCATCCTGGAGATGTATCTGTTTAAAGAATTATAAATCCACTGAGGTGTGGGCCTAAAGGGAAGAAGAATGTGAAGGAGTGATGGGAGAGGTTGGAGTAGGTAGGTACCTATCATGAAGAGGTTTCTTTGCATGTAAATGAAGAATTTTGAACTTGACTATGAAAATTACAGGGATTTACAAAATGGTTCTCAAGCAGAGGTGACAAATGATATTTCTAGTTAGGAACATCATTCTGGCAGCAATTAGGAGGAGCAGTGGAAGCAGGCCAGACTGAGGGAAGGCCAACTAAATTATGACACTATTGCAGTATCCAGGAAAAAAGAGATGCGGACTTCAATTTAGGCAGTGATGGTAGGAGTAGAGGAGAAACAATTTAAAGAGACATGAAGGTGATGTCTCTGGTATTTCTTCTATGTCCCAGGGTGAATAAATAGGTCGGTGATGTTAATCTGTAAGAAAGGAAATGCAGAAAAAACCCCAGGCTTTTTGGGGACAGATGATGTTTTATTTTGGACATGTTCAGGTAAAAGTGGCAATGGCATATCCACTCTAAAATTGAATGTATGTGCCTGAAGCCAATGGAGTGTTCTGAGCTAAAGATATAGATTTGAAATCATCAGTCTATATGCGGATACTAAAGCTTTGGTGCTAAAGAAGAACCAAGACTTTGGAGAAATCTTGATATTTGTGAGGCTTGTGGGAGATGATCTCATGGAATATACTGAAAAGAAATGGCCCTTCGCACATTATCTTACACATTCATGTTATCATTGTTTACTATAAATGGTAAACTGTCAATAGATTCTTGAGGGGGAACATATGGGGAGGAGGAGGGAGGGTGGAAAGAAGAAAAGTTGGGTAAAGACTGTCTGTCCAGTAGAATGCCTTGTGAAACTATGGCACCGAAGAGAACACAGGATAAAACACTAGATCCTTTCTCTGTAAGCCTTGAGATCAAATCTGATTTACTTTAGGAATGTCCAGAGTTATTTTAGGTCATCTGTATCATGTATTTTGAAGATAATTTTTTCTAGAGTTTCCACAAAGATCCACTTTAGGATCATCATTTGGCCTACGTTGTGACAGACCTACCTCCTTGGGCTACACCTGAAAAGTTCAAGTGCTCAGAGTCTTTTGGAATTACATTGAATTTTCAGAATTATTTGCCTATGTTAATTCTTCTTTGGCATAAACTTATAAACCTGGGCAGCCCCGGTGGCGCAGCGGTTTAGTGCTGCCTGCAGCCTGGGGCGTGATCCTGGAGACCCTGGATCGAGTCCCACGTCAGGCTCCTTGCATGGAGCCTGCTTCTTCCTCTGCCTGTGTCTCTGCTTCTCATTCTTTCTCTGTGTCTCTATGAATAAATAAATAAAATTTAAAAAAAACTTATAAACCTATTATTAGCCAGGAACTCCACCTGACCCTGAATAAGCAAAAGGAAAGGATGGTGTTACTGCCATAATATTCACATTAACCTTACTGTGCCTCGTCAGTGATTCATCCAGGGCTTTGGGTATTAAGGAAGAATACATGGAAAAACTCAAAGTCAAGGCATGTGAGAATGTTTATTTAGGAGCCTTATACCTCTAGCCTCAGTATATAACACCTGACTCCCAGGGGTTAAGAGAAGCTATCTTCTTGGTAAAACAGAAGTATCAATTAATGAGTTAAGCTCCAATAGCCTATTATTTCTGTTTCTCCCCAGTCCCTTTTAACTTGCATAGATGCTCTCAGATCTCAGCCAGTGCTCTTTTACTTTGCTTGTACATCCCTCTTAGGATTCTTTATGTCCTAAAGTAGGTGCAGTCTGCCTGCAGTTATTACTTTCTTAGGGGTGGGAAATTCTTTTCATGTTTATAAATAGAGCCACATGGGGCATAATCTAGAACCCTTGCAAATACTGCTAGCTCTCACCTTTACTAGTCAGGCTTTCTCTGATTGTTTTTGGTTTTTGGGTGTTGTTGACATTTATATGTGAACTTCTAAAACTTTTCAACACTTTCTCTTAGCAACATTATGAAAAAAAATGATTAGCCATGTATTGCTAAAATGGATTATCTTAATGAGATAGGAAAAAAAAAAGGAGCTAATTAAAGTAATAATCATGTCTTTAGACAAGACCATTGAGAGAAGACATGCAGGAGGTGGAAGTGGTTCAGTGAAAACAAAAGCTCATGGCTAGTAATTGGAAAATTGCATTTACTTTTGCTTCTGAATTTAATTCTATCAGACAGTCTACTGTGCAAAACTGTCCAGTAAGCTGTCAGCCACCAACTTCATATTTCCTCTCTTTATGCCTTCCTCTTGTGCTCTCCTCTTTATGTATGATAAGCAGATGGAATGCTCAATTAATGCTAGATCTAATATTACAGAAAAAAAATCCAAAGAGTGGAGGACTCCCTTGAGCCCTTACCTAAAAGGCAATGGAAAATCGCTAGGCAGTATGTATGCGCATCTCAAATTCTTTGGAACAGTGTTGATTGATAGACACAGAGATAGGAATAGTAATAGGAGCGGCCCCCGTGTCTTCTTGCACTTTGGGTCAGCACACAGATCTAATAGCACCAGACATCAGACTCCAGGAGAGGGAACTTAGTTGTGAGTTTATAAACTGCCTGCCCTGGGAAACCAGCCCTTGTCCTGGCATAATCAGGGGCATAATAAGGATCATTTGGCCCCTGGCCCTGTTTTTCCATCTCATATCAGGTTGGGTGAACACCAACCTTGCTGTAGGCCTGATCCCAGCCTTATGGTGGCAGCTGTATGCTTTGGTGGCCCCTGGGCCCGATTTACTAACTCAGCATTCAATGAGGGTTGCTTTAGCACTTTGTTCCAGCTGTTTCTGTAATGCTTTACAAATTTCTCTGAGTGGCCAGCCTGTGGCAGTCAGTCAAGGCAGCAGGGATTGAGAGGAAGAAATCTTTGGAACATCACAGTCCCTTCTGTATGGTAGTGAGAGTCACGAAGGGACTGCTTTATAACACAAGACACATGTAATTTTCAAAGAAATTTCGTGTGATTTCAAAAAATGCTTCCTTAATAAAGTGTTTATATTTTTCATGGTAGCACTAGCTCTTCAAGAGCCCTAGCTCTTAGCAATTTAAATTTTATGTAACTAACATAATGGGTGCTTACTAAATGCAAGGTACATAATGGGGCACTGTCACTATGTTTATGTTACAGATAAGAAAATGAGGACTCTGAGAAATGAGCTTGCTTACCCAAGGCAACATAGCTAGTAAGTGGTTAAGTTGAAGTTCAGGACCAAATAAGTATACCTGGATCTAAAGCCTACTAAAATTATGGCTTGTGCAAAGACAAAGGTCATACATAGATTTATGCTATTTTTCAGGGATCTTATACTGCAATGACTTTTTACCTCCTCCTGATTCTGAGAACATGATATCTAATGGTGACCTACACATGAAGTTTGCATTTCTTCAGTCTTACCCCCCACGATACGTTAATTAGCAAATGGCATTTACTGAGAATTTCATGAAGGAGTCAGAGAAGGGGTTTATTTATTTAATTATTTTATTTTATTATTATTTTTTAAAGATTTTGCTTATTTATTCATGACAGAGAGAGAGAGAGAGGCAGAGACACAGGCAGAGGGAGAAGCAGGCTCCATGCAGGGAGCCCAATATGGGACTTGATCCCTAGTCTCTAGGATCAGGCCCTGGGCTGAAGGTAGCGTTAAACCGCTGAGCCACCCGGGCTGCCCTATTTTTTTTTTTTTTAAGATTTTATTCATTTATTCATGAGAGACACAGAGAGAGAGGCAGAGACATAGGCAGAAAGAGAAACAGGCTCCATGCAGGGAGCCCAATGTGGGACTCCATCCCAGGACCCCAGGATCATGCCCTGACCCGAAGGCAGACGCTCAACTGTGGAGCTACCCAGGTGACCCGAGAAAGGGTTTACATTACTATGACACACATGATTTTAATTGTCAACATAGATGTTATTTAAAAAATATCCACCATTTGCCTTTCCAAAAACAAAAAACAAAGCGACTCTCCTCTTCTTCCGAAGCTTTTGTATCACCAAAACCAAGATCCTCGATGTCTTATGTTCTAACATGAATAATCATGGATGTATTCCCCTTTTTTTCACTCGCCCTAAAAAAACATTTACTCAAAAAAAAAAAAAAAACATTTACTCTATAAGATGAATACAAACTTTCTAATTTTATAATCAGTAGATGGAATACTCAATTCACTATAAGCAATGGATTAGAATAAAAAGGTTCTTAAGTAGGGCAAAGACATGATCAGCTCTATATTTTATTTTAAAGATTTTATTTATTTATTTGAGAGAGAGAGAGAGCAAAAACAGGAGAGGATCAGAGGGAGAAGCAAACTCCCCACTGAGCAGGGAGCCTGATGCAGGGCTTGATCCCAGGACTCTGGGATCATGACCTGAGCCGAAGGCCGATGTTTGACTGAGCCACCCAGGTGCCCCATTAAGCTCTATATTTTAAGAAGGGCTAAAATATAACCTTCCTTTGGTTCGGATTATTTATGTATTTCAAGATACAGCACATCAGGGATCCTATTATTAGCAATAATTATCAATGTTTTGATTATATGCAAAAGTATAATCAGTCTTTCTGGTTAACAGTATGAAGGATAATAGAATCCAGTATCCCATCATATAGGACTTTTCTAGAGGAATTCACTGTAAATGTAAAAAATAAATGCCTGGCTATTACTTCATAGTGGTTTAAAAAAAAAAAAAAGCTGACAGTCGGATTCTCTGGCACATTCATTAACCACAGACAAGGTGGTTAACCACAGCAGAATTTGCTTAAAGAAATGCAAATGGATGCCATTGTCCTTAAAAGTGAAGACAGCACAGAGTAAGGAGGACATTTTGGCACTTTTTAAATAGATGTTTCTTTTCTGTGCAGATAAAAAAAAAATTCTTTTTTCTGGTGAATTGTACTGAAGTGTCTGTTTTACTTAGATCTATAGTAGTATATGTGGTTTAATTCTAGTCAAAATGAGGACATTAAAAAAAACTCATTAGAAACTTGTCCAGATTTCCTATTTATTTATTTATTTATTTATTTATTTAAAAAATTTAAAATTACTTTTAAAAAAGATATATTTTTATTTGAGAGAGAGAGAGAGAGAATGAGCAAGCGAGTGGTGGTGGGAGGGAGCAGGGCAGAGGAAGAGTAGCAGACTCCTCACTAAGTATAGAGCAGGTTGGAGTAGGTTTTGAGGCTCATCTCAGGAACCTGAGATTATGATGTGAGCTGAAACCAAGACTCAGATATTTAAACAACTGAGCCACCCAGGCGCCGCCCCCCTAAATCTTCTTTTTTAAAATAACCATTTATAAAGAGGTAGATCAGTATAATATGATGTTCTGCATTCTTATTATTTTTAAAAATGAAATTAAGGCACTCCTGAGTACCTCTCTATTATGGTAAACCTTATTAAGAATTGTACATAACATTAATGAAAAACTATTACCAAAAATATAACCACATGTAAAAAAATAACATGGTTCTAAGGTAATTACCTCTTCCAGCCTAATTTCCAGTACTAACATTTTGGGCATTCCACTGTGCCTTTGCACATGTTCTTTCCTTTGTGCCTGTTCCACTGGGAAGGCTCTTCTTCCCCATGGAAAAAGTCTTTGTCTCATGACTGGTTTCTTCTTCTCCTTCTTCAGATCTTTAAGGATACATAATCATTTTTGTTTGGGTGAGGATATGCATGAGTTTTAAAAAATAAATAGGAATGAATCAGAGATTTAATGAAATATCCTGTGGTTTGAATGTAGTATATATGTGTGTGCAGGTGAGTTAAAGATTAAATTATAAAGGTAAGCAGGCATCAGTCAGGCAGGACTTTATGTATCATTCTATTGTGCTTGTCAAGGCAAAATTGGCTGGAGAAAATGATTGGAATTTCAGAAGGATCACTTTAATAGCAGTGTGGAGGGCAGCCTGGGTGGCTCAGTGGTTTAGTGCCACCTTCAGCCCAGGGCCTGATCCTGGAGAGACCCGGGATCGAGTCCCGCATCAGGCTCCCTGCATGAAGCCTGCTTCTCCCTCTACCTGTGTTTCTGCCTCTGTCTCTGTGTCTCTCCTGAATAAATAAATACAATCTTAAAAAAACAATGGCAGTGTGGAAAGTTGATACTGGGGGGTGTGGTGGGGTAAGACTGGAAAAAAGATTAATTGTTAGTAGACTGTAGTAATGTAGATAAGAGATTATATGGAAGTACCTTGGTACAATAAAAGTGGAAAAGTGTAGTGGGGTGATAGATGAAATAGATGCAAGCTACTTTACTGAGAGAAGTTGACAGGGTGAATATAGGTGTTAGTGGAAGACAAAAGAGATTATTTTCTAGTGTTATTTCTGGCGTTATTTCTAGACTTTGATGAATAACTAGATTATGGTATAATTATTCAAAGTGGGAAATGTAGGAGGATTACTGAATTTTAGGGGAAGGATTTTCTTTTTTGTTTTTTGTATTTTTTTTATTGGAGTTCGATTTGCCAACATATAGTATAACACCCAGTGCTCAACCTGTCAAGTGCCCCTCTCAGTGCCCATCCCGCCATCCCCCTACCCACATCCCCTTCCACGAACCACTTGTTCGTTTCCCAGAGTTAGGAGTCTCTCATATTCTGTCACCCTCTCTGATATTTCCCACTCATTTTCTCTCCTTTCTAGGGGAAGGATTTTCAACCAAGAAATGTACAGTTTGAGCTTGAGGTATTATGAAATATTGGGATAGATCAGTGATTTTCAAAATATGATCTCTCAATGCCTGGAGTCTCTAAGACCCTTTCAAAGGGTCAATGAAGTCAAAATCATTTTCTTAATAATATTAAGATATTATTCCTCTTTTCTGCCATCTTTCTGTGCCACCATAAGGTGTGCACGAATATTCTGGTAGGTGCTCTCAAGAACATTAACAATGCTGAAAAGAGAGGCAGACTTCAGCATCTTATTAGGTCGTGCTTGGTATGGAGTCTGCTTCAGATTCTTTCTCCCTCCCTCTCTACCCCTTCCATCTTGTGCGTGCTCTCTCTCTCAAATAAATAAATAAATAGAATCTTAAATATTATTGTGATATGATGGCAAAGGTTAGTTCAAATTACTTAATAGGAAACCAACTTATGTAAACCTGTATACTTCTAGCTCTAAAAATTTTGCGTACAGTTCAATTTTTAAAATATTTCTTTTTCCTCAGAATGCTCTTTTTAGTATTTCATAGACAGGAGTTACTCCTTAGAAATATGTAAAGTGCATATCTTTTTATACTCCACTTGGTGAAATGGGAAATATACACAGTGAATTACAAAATTTGTCTGGAGGATAGTAACTTGTCTTTGAGTTATGAGCTGAACTAACCACTTGTTTTCACAGAATGTCATTTTTATTTAAAAGTAAAACTGACAGAAAAGCTGTGTTTATTCAGAATTGAGTCTTTGGCTGTTATGTTCTTGCAAATGAATGAACTGTTATCTGGAGAAGAATAATAGATAGTATTTGATGCTAGTGATAAAATTTAAGTTATCAGGCAAAAATAAGAATTTTAGAAAGCTTGTATTTATCATCATCAGCCTGATGGTTTCCCAACTCTTAAAGGTTTTTCTAATGAGATTGTTGATAACACTAAAAGTGTAGTAAAAAAAAACTATTGTGTAATAAAATGTGCCAACACATGGAAGATCTGTATAACTAAGTGAACCAATATTTTTAAATGACCAATCTGTAATGTTTACAAAATTGTGCAAGATATAGATTTTCAGTTCATTGATTTTTTTATGAGCTCTGTCAAGTATACTGATGAGCCTCTCAATAGAATTATCTCTCATATTGTGTTTTTTAAATAAATTCAAATATTTCCAATTGATTCTTATAGTTTCCATTTCTGCTGGAGCTTATATATTTGTACATGTTGTTTACCTTTTTATTAGATTGTTTAGCATATTTACCATAGTTATTTTAAAGTCTCTTTTAAAGTCTCAGATTCTTATTCTGTTACTTGTTTTTTTTTTAAATTTTTATTTATTTATTTATGATAGTCAGAGAGAGAGAGAGAGAGAGAGAGAGAGAGAGAGAGAGAGGCAGAGACACAGGCAGAGGGAGAAGCAGGCTCCATGCACTGGGAGCCCGACGTGGGACTCGATCCCGGGTCTCCTGGATCGTGCCCTGGGCCAAAGGCAGGCGCCAAACCGCTGCGCCATCCAGGGATCCCCTCTGTTACTTGTTTTAACTTTTGAAAATAAATTGTTTTTCTTTTATCTTTTGGAAAGGAATTGTTTTCTCTTTTTGCGTGTCTTGTGGGTTTTGTGTGTGTGTGTGTGTGTGTGTTAAATGCTGGACATAGAACAGTAAAGATTGAGATAAATAGTATTTTTGCAAGAAAATAAGCACTTTTTCACAGAACTTCATGTAGGGGCTTGATTCTCTTTAGTAAGGAGTTGGTTTGGGTTTGGTGTTTTGCAATTGCTTTGTTATCTTCAGGGCACCACAACCTTCAAATTTCCCTGGTTTGGGGCACTTTTGCCTTCAGGTTAGTCTGGGAGTTAGGGTGCCAGCAGATTTTCCTGGGTTTGTGCTGTACCTTCAGCTTTCAGATGTCCTTGCATGTCTGCACCACAGAAGGGATCTCTCAGTGCTCCAGCACTAGGTTTGTTATGGTGGCAATGAGGTTCTCCATCATCCTAGTTCAGTGTCAGTCTTATGAAGGGATTGCATACTTGAATCTCGGAGGTGGGCCTTTTTTTTTAAGATTTTATTTATTTATGAGAGAGAGAGAGAGAGAGAGAGAGAGAGAGAGAGACAGACGGAGAAGCAGGCTCCATGCAGGGAGCCTGAGGTGAGACTCGATCCTGGGTCTCCAGGATCAGGCCCTGAGCCAGAGTCAGCGCTAAACCACTGAGCCACCCAGGCTGCCCATGGAGGTAGGCCTTTTTTTTTTGGCATTCCTGCCGCTTTTTCCCTGTGGCACACAAACTGCCTTGTATCTATGTCTCATCTTGACTGGGAGTTTCTCCCTTCACCCTAGCAATAGTAGACTTCTGTATTCTGTATATGCTTAGGTTTCTGAACCAGGGTGGCTTCCTGCCCCTCCCAGGGAAATTAGCTTTTCTTTCTACCCTTCACTCAAATGCAGTGGGTCATTGCCTGTTCCCTGGAAGTTACAGTGGTTACTACCCCATCTCTAGCAGTTTAAGGCTTTTGCTTCTCAGTAAAAAAAGAGTCCTGGGAAGCAAACTAGAGTTCACATCTTTTCCCCCAGTAGCAGTTGACCACCCTCTATAGTTCTGTACCATTGAGGTAGGTTCTTCCTGGTCTCCTGCCTTGCTCCATTCTTTCATGTGAACACTTAGAGGAAGTCCAAGGAAAAGAGCTCTCAAGTGAGTGCAAATATGCCTGTGTCTCCTCCAGCTATTCTAGAAAAACATGATAGTCCACAATTGACCCTTGATAATCAATTCAAAATTTTTAGTTGATTTCTTTTTGTACATCTGAATAGTGACCACCTCTTTTTCCCATGCATGCTCTGATACAAGTAAGATACTTTCTGTAGTTGGTCTTAGAGAAACTAGCTTTAACTTAAAATTCAGGGTATTTGGTTGTCTTGTGCACTTAGCTATCTAATGGGATCAAAACAGTTTTGATTTTATACTTTATCTGACTTAGTCTCTCATTGTTAAGGTGGGAGTGACTTTCTAGCTTTCTACATTCTGAGAGCAATGGATTTTAATATAAATTTAAATTATGAAAACTTATTATTGATATTCATTTAGTTATTTTTAATGATTTATTTATTTATTCGTGAGAGATACAGAGAGTCAGAGATATAGGTAGATATAGGCAAAACTTATTATTGATATTCATTTAGCTATTTTTAATGATTTATTTATTTATTCATGAGAGATACAGAGAGAGAGTCAGAGATGTAGGCAGAGATATATAGCAGGCTCCCCACAGAGAGCCCAATGTGGGACTCGATTCTGGGATCTGGGATCACACCCTGAGCCAAAGGCAGATGCTCAACCAGGTACCCAGAGCCACCCAGGCATCTCCTATTATTAATATTTTATTTTATTTTTTTATTTTTTATTATTAATAATTTAAATTTCACATTGCAACTTACTTTTAAGAACCTAATACCTTTTGAGTTTTGGTGTAGTATTAAAGACATATATTCACAATTATCTAAAGGAACTGTCCAAATACTCCAGTTTTTAACTAGTTGTCTGTGCAAGGCTGAATTTCACATATTTCAACCAAAACAATACCATAACACAGCAAACTGAAAGAAGCAAGTGTGAGAATCCAACTGTCTTCTCTTCAGTAAGACATTAACAAATGTGCAAAAAAGGGGGTTCCTGGGTAGTGTGGTAGGTTAAGTGCCAAACACTTCGTTTTGGCTCAGGTCTGATCTCAGGGTCATGAGATCAAGCCCCACATTGGGCTCTGCGCTCAGCAGGGAGTCTGCTTGAGTTTCTCTGTCCCCCTCCCTCTGCCCCTCCCCCTCATTCTCTTTCTCTCTCTGAAGTAAATAAACAAATCTTAAAAATATATGCAAAAAATAAAAGTGTCATTCTCATTATTTTTATTCTGAAGAGTATAGTTTTTAAAAATAAAAACATTATTTAGGCAACCTACAATGGATTTATAATTATTATTTTTGAATGAATCAATATTTTCTTTAATATTAAAAGACTAAATTAATATTTAAGATAATAAATATTTCAAAGATATCTCATTTTTAATCTCTGGTGTGGTAAATATCTATCAATACAACCTGCATAAATAGGAGCTCTTTGGGATTCTTAATGATTTTTTGAGAATGTAAAGGGCTTGGTTTCTGGCATGAAATATCTGAGAAGTACTGAAATAGATTAACTTTTTTAAATAAATTTATTTTTTATTTTTATTATTGGCAATTTGCCAACATATAGAATAACAGCCAGTGCTCATCCTATCAAGTGCCCCCCTCAGTGCAAGTCACCCAGTCACCCCCACGCCCCGCCCACCTCCCTTTCTACCACCCCTATTTAGTTTACCAGAGTTAGGAGTCTCTCATGTTCTGTCTCCCTTTCTGAAATTTCCCACTCATTTTTTCTCCTTTCCCCTTTATTCCCTTTCACTATTTTTTAAATTCCCCAAATGAATGAGACCATATAATGTTTGTCCTTCTCCAATTGACTTATGAAATAGATTAACTTAATAGCAGAAGGATATATGGGTCTGGAGGTGGAGAGATACGAGGCAGAAACATTGCTTGGGAATCAACAGTGTGTGCTATGTAGGGGAAACTATGTGAATGGATAATATACGGAGACAAGTAGAGTGAGAAGAAAAGAACCAGGAATAGACCCTGGGAACAGCAATATTATGGCTCAGTGGAGGAGGAGGGATAATCATGAAGTACTGGAAAGGAATAATCAGGAGGATATAGTGTCACAGCTGTCAAAGGAGTAGAGTTTGAGAAGAAATGTATGGCTTAAATGGGTCAGTCAACATCTTGGTGAAGGAAATGTTTCTTAGATCCTCACTGGGACATGTTAGTAGGTGGTGAGGTCATAGGTAATAAGTCCCCTCCCTAATCCCCTTAGCTGTTGGACTTCTTCCTATGTACTATAAAAAGAAATTCTACCATCTTAATTTCACTTGATGTAGGCCAGTGTTGAGTCTGCATTCCAAGTGAACTAAGTAAACTGGTAGAAACACTTTAAGCCACTCAGGCTGAAACAGTGACCCCAAAATTATTTATCCAAGGTGACTGGCTTTCTCTCTGTGGTCAAAGAAAATTTTAAAAGAGGGATGTGGTGATGTTGGGTTGACTATAAGTAATTTAGCACAAGGTGTGAGGTATTGGGGTCACACTGGGAGATCTGGTAAGATTCAGAGGCTGAGCAGAGGCACTGGAGTTTGAAAAGTTTGAAAGCAAGCAAAAGACTTAGGGAAATGTTATGCCCCAAAGACTCGGCTTCATGTTGAAATTCAAGCCAGGGAGAAGGCAATACTAGCAGTTATTGGTCATGCAGGCCCTTCATGATATATTCAAGAGCTATCTTCCCATTCTTAGTTCCAGACCTCCACTAAGCATTCTGTGTTCAAGGCCTTCTTTCATTCCTTCACATGGGAAGCCTGATGTTCCTTTTGCCTACAATACATTCCCCTCATTTCTGCACGTGATAGCCTCTGGCCTATTTTCTAGGTCTTAGCTCAGAGGCCTCTCCCTCAGAGATATTCTCATAACTAAAATGTTTTTATACCCTATCAGAATGCATTGGTTATTTCCCTTAGAACTTCTAGTGCAATGAACATCTGCTTTATTTAAATTATTTCCTTAAATGAGTTTAAATATAAGATAAACCAACAAAAAATCCAGTAAGGAAGAAATATATTAGTGGTTAGTGGGTCAGTAGGGGAGCTATTTGAGTCACATGACTTTTCAGGGCACAGTAAATCACAACATTTTGATATCTGCAACTCTGCTTATAAAACACATATATCCATATAGATAAATGTGATCTTCCCCTCATTCATATTGTGTTATTGCATTCTTAGTTTAGAGTTTCAGTTAATTGCTATAAAGCCTGGTACATTTGGGTATGTCAATGACCATATGGTCAAAACTGTTAAATTGCTAATTTGCTTATTAGTTTGTGTCACAAATATTTTATGTATATCTAGTAGCTCACCAAATTTTCAAGCTCCCAAGCCTCATAGGTATTGAATTTACATAACAATTAGATAATAGCTCCCATCCTCTTGGTGCCCCTGTCAACCAGCTTACATTGCCTCAGATATAACTATGACATGGTAGTTTATTTTATTTACTTTCCATTTTATGGAAGCCAGCACAAGTAAAAGCACAGAAGAAAATTGTTAACCTGTAGATTTCTTTAAGAGACAATTCCCTGTTTCTCAGTTTATATTATACTGCTTAGGTTGGTGGAACTTTACAGTATTGTTAGCGATGAGGGCAGAACTCCCGTCTATGTTATAGACTAAGAGTGTAATAGACTTTTATTACTGTATTTATTTCTAGAGACAAAACATGTAAAGCTCGATCCATGGAGCAAAGATTCTCCTTCTATAAAGACCAAGTTCCACTTTTTCCCCTTACTAGATGGCACTCTCTATGTTTATTTGTAGAATTGTGTATTTACGTGTGCGAATAAACACGCAAGCACACAGTGCAATAAGATTTGCTAATGTTGGTTTTATTTGGCTATTGTTTCTCTTGTATATTCCTTTGTTTCCCTTCTTAATTCCTTCACATAATCAGTCACCAGGCCATATTCTTTCTACCTCTGCCAAGTCTCCCAGACAAACCTCTGAGCATTATTAATTTAAGCCCTCCCCAATGATCTCTTTCTTGGAAAGTTGCAACAGATTTTAAACTCTTTTCCTTGATTTGGTTCTTTTCTTGAATTTGTTTCTGAGCCGAGTTCTTACTAGATGGCTTACCTGGGGTGAGTTATATACTTTCTCTGAGGTTCACTTTTGCTTTTGGAAAGCAGGCACAATCATAACAGCTTCTTGTTCTTATTGTGAAGAGTAAATGAGTTCGTGTATGTAAATTCTTAGCACTTGGTAAGTTTTCAATAAACGAAAGAGAAAGGCAATAGTTTCTATAATATGACCTCCCTTTCTAGTTTCCTACAGTTCTCCTTTCCCAAATATAGTCTCCGCTGTAGTCAAATTAAACTCCCCATTTACTCCTCAATAGTCCTAAGTTTACCTGCTGCCATTTCCCCCTTTATGTGCTGCAGTCTAACTAAATGGTTCATGTCCAGCTCACGTGCTCCCTAAACTCACAGCCTTCATGATTCTAACAATTGGAAGCGATTTCTTCCTCCTCCACACTCCCAGAATCAAGCCTTCCTCTTGCCCTAGCATGTCCCCATTCTTGCTATTCTGAATGTGCTCCTTTCCCTTCTTCAGCAAATTAGAGAGTATCAGAGGAATGCATTTAGAACCTTTATCTTGAGACCCAGCAGACTATGGAAATAGATGTCTCCCTTTGCTTAAAGGTGGAGAGGCCATGCACTTCTAAGACTGCACTTAGAAGTGACTATGGAAATAGATGTCTCCCTTTGCTTAAAGGTGGAGAGGCCATGCACTTCTCTGCGATGACTAGCCCTGACCCCAATACCAGATACAGCAGCCAGTCTATTGTCTAGAGATTTTTTGGTCCTTGCTCAATTTCATCTGTTGCTTCCTTGATTCCCTCTTATGTCAAATATTCTTTCAACAACTCCCTAGGTTTCTTTCTGGTCTCCTTTCTTTTTTTTTTTAAGATTTTATTTATTTATTCATGAGAGACACACAGAGAAAGGCAGAGACATAGGCAGAGGGAGAAGCAGGCTCCCCGTGAAAGCCCGATGTGGAACTCGATCCCAGGACCCTGGGATCACGACCTGAGCCAAAGGTAGATGCTCAACTACTGAGCCACCCAGACTCCCCTCTGGTCTTCATTCTTAAGCAAGGCTATCTTTCTTCCCTGATCTTTCTATTTCCATCTTGGCCAAACTTCTAGGTTATAAATTCATTATAGCAATTGCCTCCTATTATTGCATCTCTACTTTACTCCATCATTTAAAATGTATATCTTAGGAATAATGCACATAACCTGTAGCACTCAACTAAAACTTTAATATTGTTAGTTGCTTTCCTCGCCTTTGAGCTATCTAATTCTGTCCAGGCATTTATCCTTCCTCTGCCTCCATGAATTCCTCGTAGTCAGAACTACACTTTTCCTCCCTTCAGGCCCTATCTTCTTTTTACTTGGCATTGTTCCCATTTACCTGGGAGTTTTTTGTCACACATTTGGGAAAAGGCAATTTTTATACATTGCACTTTTCATGTACCTGATATTTATCATATCATTTACCAGTCCCTACTTATGGGTTGTAATGGCCTTAATTTTATAGTTCCTATTTGTTATAAACTCTCTAAAGAGAGAGACAGCACATTAAATACCTTTATATTCCTTAGTGTCTTCCTTAGTGCTTTGCAAATAATAGGTATTAAATAAACATCTAATGAATGAATACAATTGTAATTATGACTTATATTTAAAGATGTTCATTGCGTATAATGTGGAATTGTTTTGTTTGTTGCTATTCTTTCTTTTACTCTTTTTCCTGGTTAACAAATAACAAATACTTCGTTTTGTGTTTATTATTATTTTGAGAGAGAGAGTGTGAGAGTGCGAGCAGGGAGGGGAGCAGAGGGAGAAGATCTCAAGCAGACTCCATGCTGAGCATGGCATTGGATGTTGGTTTGATCTCATGACCCTGCAATCATGATCTGAACTGAAATTAAGAGTCGGATGCTTAACTCACTAAGCCCCCTAGGCGCCCCAGTGAATACTTGGTTTTGACCTAGAGCTTCTCACTGTAGATACACAAACTTTCAGGGCTGAGCGAAATTGCTCTGTGCCTCATTCTTCAAGCAGCAGATGAGAAAAATCCGTATTTGGAATAGTCATTTCCTTTCTACCCCCTAAATGCTAAGACTGAGGCAGGTGGTAACAGGCTGCCCTGAAAGTTCACTAGGGACTACCACACAGGGACATACAGAAAATGCTAAGTGCCTTATAAAGTTATCTTCAAAGGAATCCCAGTGCATATGTGGTGAATGCCCATAGATGGTGCAGATATGGCTTGTCCTTGCTGCTTCTCCAGTCAAGTTATACATGCTCATTTTGGTAACACCAGGTAGTTTTCTGGAGACAATGGCAGTATCAGTTTGTCAGATTGCATAATAAAAATGCTTGAAACTCAGGCTGATTTTAGTCAGCTTTGTGGATCAACAGTGATATCCATAATAACTGGTAAATTAAGTGGAATGGAGAGAGTACACCCAAAAGGCAATAACAACAATAATGAAAACTAATAAGGTGGCTAAATAACATACTGTTTTTGTGTCAGTAAGGAAGCAATTTTCCAGTTGTTCTAGGTATAAGACAAAATTATGGACTAGACTGTATACATTTTATCATAATTTGGTTTTGTGTTGTTTTTTTCCTCAGGCTTCTCCACTTCCTATTTTTACTTCTATTTGTGCATGTGAATGCACACACATGTGCAAGTGGATGTATTGCTTACTTTGCTAAAGGTTTCTTTTTTATTTTTATTTATTTTTTTATAAATTTATTTTTTATTGGTGTTCAATTTGCCAACATATAGAATAACACCCAGTGCTCATCCCATCAAGTGCCCACCTCAGTGCCCATCACCCAGACACCTCCACCCCCTGCCCACCTCCCCTTTCACCACCCCTAATTCGTTTCCCAGAGTTAGGAGTCTTTCATGTTCTGTCTCCCTTTCTGATATTTCCCACACATTTTTTCCCTTTCCCCTTTATTCCCTTTCACTATTTTTTATATTCCCCAAATGAATGAGACCATATAATGTTTGTCCTTCTCCAATTGACTTATTTCACTCTTGCTAAAGGTTTCTGAGGATTTAGTGCTTGGGTTGCTTTTGAATAATTGCATAGCATACAAATTGGAATTTGCCTTCTTGGCAGATGTAACTTGGTGGGAAGCTACAAGACTGTGAATTGCATCAATGGCAATTGAAATACTCTAAAAATGGGCAGTGGACTTTTGATACTGATGTGGTCTTTCTGTAGTCAAATCCAGAATGATTGTCTCCCCACAGGTCATGGAAAACTGAGACAATTAACCTCCTTGTGAATCTGGCAGTCTTCAAGTCATGGTTTCCTGAGTTAAACCATAAAATCTAGGGGAGATATGGGTATGCAAGTAATCTGGGGACTTTTACCCACTTTAGGCACCCATGAAGCCTATAGTGGATTTCAGTAAAAGCAAAACTTCATGGAAATCCCAGTGCCACACTAACCTTGGGAACTTGAATTTATGAGATAGATATACATATATAAATTCTCTATTGAACCTGAGTAAGAAAACTCTTCTGAAGGAATTGTTTATTTCTCTTAATTAAATGGACTGTTCTGTAGTTGTAGAGATTGGTTTAGAATAGGTCACACTGTATATAGGAGCCCTAAAGCAAGGATTATATGGGGCTGAGGAAGGGGTGACAATTGCTATCATTGTGTGGATATGTCTATGAGAAATGTTCCACCTTAGACCCCAGGATTTGGTGGTCCAGAACATGTCAAGTTGCACATTAAAGAGATTTATTATGACCTTGTCTTGTACCCCTGATTCTGCTTACTCTCAGCCAGCGTTCCTCTGTCTTATAGTCCTTACACAGATACCTAGTTTTCTTGGATCCAGCCACCATAATGCCCTGGTCCCAGGGAGTCTGGTCTTAGAAAACCCTGATTGTGTTTAAACTGTTCTTGAAGATGCTGCTAAATCCCTTATAGCACAAGGCTATAAGAGAGAGTTGGGGTGTAAAGATCCATTGTGAATAATAAAAGCTGATTATTTACTATAAAAATATTGAGTAGCCTTCCTTAACATAGTCAACAATTACATATGAAGAGTGCTACTGTCCATGATGTTAATTCCTTAAGATATCAATGTCTTCTGACAATGTGTTTGACTCCCATAGCTAAATTTTTGTGTTCTTTCTTATTCTAAAGGATAAGGTGAAACTTTACATGAAAAAATAAGGCTATTTGAATAAGCAACCATGATAATATTGATTTTACTTCATGATGATATATCTCTTCTAGGTAGAATGGTCACATCATCTAGTCAAAATTCCTACTGAATTCATATTGAATTCTCCTTAAAATTCAAGAGCTATTGTAAAATAATTGCTTTGCAAATATCACTATTTCAGTACCTCATTTCTTTCACATATTGGGAAAAAAGATATTTAAGAAACTGAGTAAATTAGTGTGACATTTCACCTAGTGAATCCTATTTGAACAACAAAGGTGTCTTCCTTTGGTACTAGAATGGTTCTCTAGCATCCTTCTCAGTGCCCCCTCATGCCTTCCATTAACCATACCTTCTCTTTTAGACATAAAACATATATGACTGTCTATCCTAATGTAGGAGCCAAACTTCTATTTTTTTAAAGATTTTATTTATTTATTCATGAGAGACACAGAGATAGAGGCAGAGACATAGGCAGAGGGAGAAGCAGGCTCCCTGTAGGGACCCCAGGATCACGACCTGAGCCAAAGGCAGACTCTCAACCACTGAGCCACCCAGGTACCCCTGGAGCCAAATTTCTTTGATACTCTTTGAATTTATCCTTACTAACCAATCATTCTCTTTCTTCATCTTTGTATGCTTTTTACCCCTATACCATAAACTTGTCTTAGTTCATTCATGGTGATGGTATGCAGACCTAGGCCAAAAATATTTAGTTGACATCAAATTATTAACCAACTCATCCTAATTGAGCAACTACTGGCAGTCTGTTAGTGTCTGTCGCTAAAGCACTGATTCTCAAACTTGAGTCCTGGGTTTTTAGGTAACCATAAAAATAACAGTATTCATTAAACAGCTATTTATAATTAAAAATGTTTACCTGAAACAGCATACCTCCCTGCAAGGCTGAACCATAGTTTACTTTTGACTGGAGATACAGTTTAATTCCTTTGGTAACACAGATGATCTCATATAGATCACATATGCTGACTGTATTTTGGGAATACCTTACTGCATATTTAGTTGATTATGTTTTTGCATAATAAAAATGGGAAAATATGTTAATTGTTACTTAGTACAATTTGCTTTGGTACATACTATGTTTTAAAATATGGAATCTGATGTGGAGGGGAGAGTAAAAAGTAAATATGTGACTAAAATATTAGTGAATATTAGTTTCCAAACTTTGTTCTGTGGCTGTTTTGTTCTTAGTCTTAAGAACTGGACGTACTGAGCACAAATATGTGGGATCTCTCATCTTTTTTTTTTTAAGATTTCATTTATTTATGAGAGATACACAGAGAAAGATAGAGACATAGACAGAAGGAGAAGCAGGTTCCTCAACAGGGAGCACGATGTGGGACTCGGTCTTAGGACCTTGGGATCACACCCTGAATCAAAGACAGACGCTCAACTGCTGACCACCCATGCCCCGGGATCTTGCATCCTTATTTTAACCAAAATACCTACAAATTTATTAGTTTTTCTAATAGAGGATATCCACAGTATTTGGAAACATTTATTTCTTTATAGATTTGGGATGTCTTTGGTGACATTATATTCCTCTCTGCTTCTAGACTTTACAAACACTGTAGTATTAGGCTTCTGAATAACTATTGACTGAAGAGAGAGTATTCTGAGGCCACAGGACATTGAAAACCAATGTTTTAAAGAGTGCTTATTTGTCTTAGGCTCCCAGAAGCAGGAGCAGTGCATTATTATATTAACTAATCTGAAAGCACTGCTTTTCTTCCATGGTTCCTTACTCAAATGGTAATGGGCAGAGGGTTTTCTAAAAAATATTCCTCAAAATCACTGCGGTAAATTCCACTTAAAAATCTAGATAGATTTGGGCAGCCCCGGTGGCTCAGCGGTTTAGCGCAGCCTTCAGCCCAGGGCCTGATGCTGGAGACCTGGGATTGAGTCCCACATCGGGCTCCCTGCATGGAGCCTGCTTCTGCCTCTGCCTGTGTCTCTGCCTCTCTCTTTCTGTGTCGGTCATTAATAAATAAATAAAATCTTTTAAAAAATGTAGATAGATTTAAGGAAAAGGCATAATGATGATGTTATTTATGATTTTGAGGAAAAGCCATCCATTCACAGAAGTCTGCTTCAGATAAAGTGTACCCATGCTTCATTAGACATTGGTTGAGGAAACTGTTGCCATTTGTTGAGAGCTGCCCTGTAATGGATGAGATTTTCTGCTTCCATTTTATTTTGGAACATGAACTGAGGAATGAAAATATAAAAGAATTCCTTTTATTCAGTGAACTCTTGCATCTTTAGTCTTACTCTTTCTTTTGTTAAAGATTTATTTCTTAGAGAGGGAGCAAATGAGTAGGGGGAGTGGCAGAGGGAGAGGGAGAGAGAATCTCAAGGAGACTGCACTGAGTGTGGAGCCCAAAATGGGGCTTTGTCTCATGACCTTGAGATCATGACTTGAGTGGAGATCAAGCATTGGCCACTCAACCGACTGAGCCATCAGGAGCCCTTTCAGTTTTATGCTCTTGCTGAAACATTTCTGTTTGTCTCCTTTTCATTAATAAAGAGGGATAGGCTATTGATATAAAACAAACATTTTGGGAAAATCCCATTTTTGTTACACAATGTAAGATACTGTGATAAGAATGCCAGAGCTGGATCTCCCTGTATACCTATCTTCTTTCATCAGGGCTCTTTGAAACAGTGGCCATCATAGTGAAATCTAATTCTAAGCTTACTTAAAAATTAGGAAATACTGTTTTTAAAAAAAGTAGTAATGGAAACAAAAGATTTGCTTCAAAATATGTAAAGTACAATTCGTAAGCACAGGATTGTCACTTATCCATCATCTAACATACGATTTCAAAGGGTCTTCTGTCTCTTGTGTGAAAATAAAATTGATGACAATCTTATGTTTTTGTTAAAGCCTTTTATTTTGGAACAATTTTATATTTACAGAGAAGTTGCAAATATAACACAGAGAGTTCCCACACACCCTTCACATAGCTTTCTCTAAAGTTAGTATTTTACACAACTGTGGTACATTTGTCAAGACTAGGAGATTAACATTGGTATGTTATTACTATTAACTGAACTCCACAAAGTTTATTTGGATGTCTCAGTGTACTTAGTTGTTATGTTTTGCTTTCCTCCTCTGGTCTATGACTGTTTTGTAGTCTTGTTTTTCATAATCTTGACTCTCTAATGAAGTTTATCCTGTACAATATTTAGTTGTCCCACAAGCTTTTTATTTACCAAAAATTCAAAGATCTTTTCTTTATTTTTGAGTCTTAAGTCTTTCTCTCTACATAGATCCAAGTTCTTTTGTTCTCATTTAGATAAAAGTAGTTTTAGTTAGTTTGTTTTATTTTGTGGTGTGTTCATGATTTCATTCCCAGCCATGCTCAGTTTTTCTCTCCCTAGGAATGTTTAATTCTTTGCTCAACTATGAAATAGTGGGAGGCTGTCTTCTGTTTGAAGTTGTGGGCCAAAAGAAATTCTCTTCATAGAGAAAAAAAAAGCTGTCTCCTGGAAAAATAAAGAAATAGCTGACAGTTGTTAAAGTCTACCCCAGAAAATAGTGAACAAAAAAGAATTGTAAAGAGCTGTCAAGAAGAATTTAATTGTGGAGATAGATTCCCACTCCTAGTAAAAGTTTGGTTGTTAATCAGTTTGAAATCATCCAGAGATCTGCTCAGACACTACACTACTCCAGCTAGTATAACATGATAGGAAACATGTGATGATATTTATAAGTAGAATTATAGTATTTTTAAAAATGGTTTCCATAGATTCCTCGTGTCTTTGCTTGTATTTGGCACATTATAGGCCAGTCATTACAGTGCACACATGATATGCTAGATAGGGAACTTGAGCAAGTAGCTCCCTTTCATGAGTGTTTTTATCCAACATTTAAGGATAGCTAAGGTTTTAAGACTATCACCGTATTCTTAAATTACAGCTTCCAAAGATGTGTGACTTTTTTCATAAAATTGCCCATCAAGCAACAAATTCCCTTCCCCTGCCCTACCCCTACCGTGTGGCAGATGGGCAGCATTATTATTAGCATGAAAACCCGTCATTGATTCAGAAAGGCAATGTTAGTAATAATGTGATATTTTCCCCAGGCAAAAGCACCATTGCTTTCCTTGATGGGACCAAAGACTGGATAAAAAAATGTCCTGGGTAAGAATCAGTCAATAGGTCATGTTTTGTTCACATGTGATCCAGTTCAATTTAGCAATGGTTGAGTAAAAAGAGTGTTACTGTCCAATATTTTGTAAGAAGCAAACTCCTATTTCATGTTACTTTAATGATTGCTCTGTGATGAGTAAATCTAAATTTTACATTTACACAAACTGATAGAAGGAAACCTAAGAAATCATGTCCTCAAATATAGTATATTTCAGGCCCTTAAAGCCATTTGTTTTCATTCAGTGAGTGCACATGTTCAGTAGCTTTGATTTCCTCTTTACACAAGTTTCCTTCTAAGGAGGTATATTCGCTCTCTTTTGTGATGCTTCTTGTTTAGCTTAATTTTATATTTTTTAAAGATTTTATTATTTGGCAGGGAGAGAACACAAGCATTCAAAGCAGGAGAAGTAGGTTCCCCCTGAGCGGGGAGCCCAATGTGGGGCTCCATCCCAGGACTCTGGGACAGTGATGCTTAACCGACTGAGCCACCCAGGCCCCCTTCTTGTTTATTTTTAGATAAGTGTTTTATATTTATTTATTTATTCATGAGAGAGACAGAGAGAGAGAGAAAGAGGCAGAGACACAGGCAGAGAGAGAAGCAGGCTCCATGCAGGGAGCCCGACGTGGAGCTCGATCCGGGGGCTCCAGGATCACGCCCTGAGCCAAAGGCAGACGCTTAACTGCTGAGCCACCCGGGTGTCCCAAGTGTTTTATATTTAGCCAGTGAATGCCGAATTTAAGATTGTTAGCTGAATATTTACTGTCATATACTTAGATCTGGTGAGACATGTGGGTAGAGCAGGATTCAGAACTACTAGATCTCCTCACTGAAGTTTGATGAGCACCAAGGTAGTTGGTGATCTATCAGGGTCCCTGGTTAGAGGAATCAATCTGGTGATCAAAGAGAACAGGCAAGGATTTCAGTAATCTCTGGTCGTAGTCGATTGGCAGAGGGAATATTACATGAAGTAGCATATTGTTGTAAGAAGAGGATTTGGTTCAATCAGAGGGAGTTGTGTGGAGAGGGAGCTGTATTTCGATTGAAGATGAAGCTAGCAAACAGCGTGTCTGGAAAGCCTGTACTTGGACATAAAGGCCCCAGGTATTATCGGCACATTGAATGGTGGGTTAACACCTGCAAACTCACAACAAAAGACCAAGACAGAAGTTTAAATATAAGAATTGAGATTCATATGACCACTCATGAAAGGAAATTAGGAATTGAGAGAAAGTAGTAATCTCTATTTCACATCTATAGAGCATGTGCTAGTTTGTGACCTCTCAGAGACAGTTGTCAAAGCAGAATTGAAAGTTCAAGAACTTTATTAGAGGAAATAGCTGTGTGGGAGACAATGGGGTAGGGAACAATGAAAGTCTGGGGTGACCATTAGATGTAAATCTTACCCTGCAGAGGAAAGGGGGAGAGGGCTGGGTAGAAGTGCCTTGGTCTGCCATGCAAGACCTTCAAGTCTGATGAAGACTCCACCAGGCTGTTTGGGAATTCTCAAGGCAGTGTCAACCATAAGACACCTCCTATTTCTCCCAAGAGGGTACCTGCCCCAATATGCCTGCTGTGCTCAGGCATTGGTTTGGAGGGACCTGTGAGAAAGTGTGGCCTTGGTGTCAATGTGGCAGTGGATTTCAGAGCACAAGAGCTAAGACTCTTGGTCACTTTGCTTTCTTTCTCTGTGGTTGAATGAGTAAGAAGTGCATCCTTATGATCATTCTAGTGTATTTCATCAAGAGAGATATGATGCTTATCTCAAACCGTGGGACTGTGGCTCTGACTTGAATTGGTTTTAGACACTGGGATTGGAATTGATTTTATAAGATGAAATCAGTTGATTCACACTGGGGAGAGGAGAATGGATGTGAAGATTAGGAACCAGTTTGACTTTGACAACTACTTAGGGGTGTCAACTGTTTCTTAGCTTTCATTTTCTGTATGTATGTATGCAGTTCCCATGTTAAATGATTTTCTGTTTTATGATCCATGTATAACTTAATTGTGTCAATCAATTCTCACATGCCATTTTGAGGGCTATTACAATGAAATATTCAAGTTGCTTAAATGTTGTGACTAAATAAAACCGCAATGTCAAAAGACAAAGTGATTTATTTCAGAGGTTAGTAGTTTTTCTTGTTTCATCACCTTTTATCATATTAATTACATAGGAAGAATAATAGGAAAACAGTTTCTCAAATACAAAGAAGTAGTCAAACTGACATCATGATATCCCAGATTTCCTTGAGTAATAGTGAGAACAAATGGGCTTCTACTGATTTTGTATTTATAGATTTCAGTGCTGTAGTATGGAAAGTCTTTTTTTCTTTTCTTTTTTTTTTTTTGAAAGTCTTAAACTGTATATGGGATGAAGGCTTATAAGGTCTTAGGGTTAGAAAGATATGTTATTTTTGTGTTGATGGTTCCCATTGACATCCATATTGCTAAATGTATGTGTGTGTGTGTGTGTGTTTAAAGGTTTTATTTATTTAAGATTTTATATATTTATTTGAGAGAGAGAGAAAGAGAGAACAAGAAGGGGGAGCAGGAGAGAAAGAAGCAGGCTCCCTACTGAGCAGAGCCCAGTGTAGGGCTCGATCCCATGACCCTGTGATCATGACCTGAGACATTCAGACGCTTAACTGTATGGGCCACCTGGGTGCCCCAAAAGATTTTATTTATCTGAGAGAGAGGGAGAAACAGAGAGAGAGAGAGAGAGAGAGAGAGAGAGAGAGAGAATACAAGCACAAGCAGGAGGAGAAGCAGATTCTCCACTGAGCAGGGAGCCCAATATGGGGCTTAATCCCTGGACCTCAGGATCAGGATCTGAGCCAAAGGCAGATGCTTAACTGAGCCACCCAGGCGCCCCACTAAATGTGTATTTTCTTAGTAATGAATTTTCCTGTTTAAATCTTTCTCTCTGGTCCTTTTCAATTGGCATTGTTTATTCTGTTTTTTGGTTTGTTTTGTTGTTTTGTTTTTCTTAAAGCTAATAGATTGAATTCAATAGCCAGTAATAAGCTTTAACAGTTACTACCTAGTCCTTGGAATGCTTTAGATCAGATTTCTGTGGTGATGTCCTTGCTGCTGAGAAGCAGGAAAGAGGAACTGGTGAGAAAAAAGCAGGAAAACTATAGTAAGCTTTAGCTGACCCCGAGCCCTTATTGAAGTTTGTCTTATTGGTTTCCTTTTAGGGCACAGTCTGACTGTCTGTGCTTTTCTCTTTTTAGTCAGAATTCTGAGGAAGAATGATAACAGAGGCACCAGAGCATAAGATGATAAATGATAAGCCTGATTATTAATGGATAGTGATCTCTTTGGATACGCATACCTACTTGTATAATATATGTACACCTTTCTATCTGTCTATACAGATATATATGTCTACACACACACACACACACACACACATATATACTTTTAGTTAATTTGGAGAACAAAAGATACAAGAAGAGCATATATTGGAAGGTTTCCATGGTTCATAATCTTGGAGAGTTCCACCCGTCATGGTGTGGTCCTTTCTGATTTAGTATTTATTAGACTTGGGGCTTCTGACTTTCACTTATATTCACTTCAGGGAGCAGCTTAGCAACTACCTGCATTATTTCTGACTTTGCCTTTATTAAAGATAATATTAGGTTACATAAACCCGTCTTCTGTTGGCCTTATCTCCCAAAATAAAAATATAGAAAGGCTTTAAAACATATTCCATGCCAATAATTGGCATTCTTTTCGCTGAAGTAAATGATTTGCCTTCCTAAAGACTTGTAAAGTGGGTATTACTCAGTTCACTAGAGTCTGCCCAATTGACTAAAACACCTCATGGTAGTTTCGAATAGTGACCACAATAAATCACAACTCTAGTATCCATATATCTCTGCCTGTGACTTGTCTGTTTCTTAAAGCAAGATGTGGAATCTATTTCTATGCCCCTTGAATCTGCACTGGTCTTGTGACTTACTTTGTCTAATAGAATGTGGCACAAGTGACCTAGTGCAAGTTCTAGAGCTTAGACCTAAGAGGTCTTATAGCTTTTATTTTTACCTCATTGGGACCTTGAAATCACCATCCTGTGAAGAACCCAGACTAGCCTATTGGGGAATGAGAAGCCAAATTGCAGGAGAATAGAGGCTTCCAAGTAGACAAGTAGCACACAACTGCCATGTGTGAGTGAGGCCATTCTGGGCCGTTTCTCTAGCTCCAGTTGAGCCATCATATGACTGCCCCTACATGAGAGATCACAAGTGAGGCTAAAAGAATTACTGAGATTGACAACCCATAGAGTTGTGAGAAGTAATAAGTCATTATTTTAAGCTGCTACATTTTAGCATGGTTCTTTTTTTAAAAAATATTTTATTTATTCTTGAGAGAGAGAGAGAGAGAGAGAGAGAGAGAGGCAGAGACACAGGCAGAGGGAGGAGCAGGCTCCATGCAGGGAGCCAATGTGGGACTTTATCCTGGGATTCCAGGATCACACCCTGGGCGGAAGGCAGGCGCTAAAACGCTGAGCCACCCAGGCGTCCCTATGGTTTTTTATATAGCAATAAATAACTGAAACAACCCAGGATAGAAAATGGGCAAGGAGTAGGCCCCCATCTCTAGAGAGTCGAAGGCTGAGGTGTAATACAAACTGCCAATCGCTAATTATAAAATTTCTGTCTCATGTTTGCTTTAAAATATTGTGTGATTTGGGATTCTCTTCAATGATATATTTATGTTTATTCTGATCCAGAAATAAATTTAAGAATTTTCCTACCACTAAATATAATTGATGCTTAAGAAATATGTGTTTTATTTATCCTGTGGAAACATAACTCTTGGCATAGCGCTCTGTATCCCATTTTGAATAGTATAGTATTACTAATGTGTAGCTATTGAAATGCAAAGTATTGGAAAATAAGGTGATTTAAACTGCCCATCTTTTGTAGGTATGTTGGAATGTTGTTTCTCTCATCATTTATGATGTGATAAGCTCTCCTGCTGTTTTTCCTTTGTATTCTTGAATAAGAATGAGTCTTAGTTATCTAATTATGGGCAGTGTTCATAGGAGACTCCAATGAGAGCCTCCAGACCTGGTTTTGGTCAGTTCTCTACAGATCTAAGGCTTTGTTTTTTGTTGAAAAAAAAAAAAAAAGGGTGACCTGTTCATTTTTGTTGTTGCCAGAATAAATTAGTTGTTGCCTAGCAACCAGTTTGCCCATCAGCTTCATAAAGCAGGAAGTGTTCCTAGGCAAATCACTTTATAGTTTTATAGAAAAGATTAGATTTATCCAAATATGTTCTAGGGTTTGGAAAATTATCCTGGAAGCATCAGAGTCACAAAGATAAAGTCAGAGAATGAGCTGATTTTTACATTAAGCCAGTTTGACCTAGTTCTGCTGTTATGATATTGAAATACATTCATATTAGTTGGAAGATAGCCACTGCTCTGATCCAGATAGGTGTTCTCTATTCCTCACCATCTCGTTCCCCCTCCCCTACGCCCTGGGCTCACCTCTACCCTGTACATCCGAAGGATTAGGATCTGGAACCATTCTTCAGAACTCTGCCCCAGCCATTCTAGTTGTTAAACATTTTTAATATCACCCTGGAAATGACCATACCATATAGTTCAATTCAGTTTTTATCAGAGTAGTTGGCAGAACAGATAAAAGAAAGTATGTACATGAAACTATCGGTAAAGGGGCTTGTCATGTTATGACTTTAGGACTAGCTAGCTGAATAACATTAATCAGGTCTGACATGTCTACATCTGGATAATGAAGGAATTGATCTATATGATCTCTAAAGTCATGATCAGTATAAATATGTTTATGATTCTAGGTAACAATCTCCATTATTCAAGTTGAATTACATCCTAATTTAGGAAACATATAGTAGTTAATTAAAATAAGGCTCAAATTGCAATGCCAGTGGGGGACATTAAAAAGCAACAAAATAAACAGAGGGAGTCTGCTAGCAGAGGGTAATTATAAATCTCTGAGAGAAAATCAGAAAATTCCAAGACCGTAAAATAAAGGGAAAGAAATAAGAATGCTAGTTATTGTGCATTGATTCTATTTTTCAAACAAATGGCTCTGAGTGATTTATAATTGAACTTATTAAGAACTAATTATAAAATTACAAAGTTTATTAATAACAGTTAATCTAGTAATAGTAAATGACTCTTCCAAAAGAGTGAGATGGTATATTTAATAGCTACCATGACCTGATAAAAGATTTAGAAACAAAATGGTGTATCCTGCTTATTATAAGTATTTAATTTAATGAATATCTTTTGATTAATCTACATAAAGTAATAGTGATGATTAAATAAAGTTTGATATAAAAAGATTTGAGGCTGGATGTCAGCAGCATGGCAGGCTAGGAAACTCCTGGTCCTTGTTCCCTCATGGGAACATCAATAAACAACTAGAAATTTCCAGACTCAGAAAATAGTCAGAGGTCTATAGAAACCAAGTGAGTGTCCAATCAATAAAAATCCACAAAATGGTAGGAAATTTTGTGGCATTTTTACTCAACCTTGTCCCAACCCATTCTTGGCTTGATATGAAATTGGTCTGGAGGCTGTGGCAGCCCAGTTGTGTTATGTTAGAATGTTCAGGCTTCCATGACAAAATATCATAGATTGGGTGGCTTCAACAGCAGAAGTTTATTTTCTCACAGTTATGAAGGCTAGAAATCTGAGACCAATGTGGCAGCATGGTCAGGTTCTGCTAAGGATTCATTTCTTGCAGATATATGCCTTTTTGTTTTGTATCCACATATAGAAGAGAAAGAGCAAGTTCTCTGATGTCTCTTACAAGAACACTAATCCCTTTGTAAAAGCCCCATCTTCATGATCTCATCTAACTCTAAATACCTCCCCAAAGTCCCACCTCCAAATGCCATCACAGTGAGGGGTTAAGTCTTCACTTCTAACTTTTAGTAGGAACATAAATATTCAGTCCATGATGCCTATCTTGAACTGCAGGGAAAAGAGCAAACCTTATTTGCAACATCCTTACCTGTTTGAGAGCTGCATGAAGGATTGGTCTTTGTTTCTCTTAATGTGGATCTCAGGTGGAAAACAGCATGGGTATGGGTAGTGAAAGCTGCAAAGAGACAACAGATGTGCAGACTCTTGGGAAAAAAGGTTACAGGTAGGGCCATATAGCAGACTATCTGTGGCCCTGAAGAGCAACTGGGATTGGGCTCTTTGGGAAATTAAGAAACTCAAAACCATCCATAAATACAGGGGAATTGAGATATCACACCCAGGCCCAAGTAAGATGCATGTTTACAAAAGACCTGAGCTGGATCTTAAAGCTGAGAGCAAGTCCTACTTGAAGGACTTCTCTGGCATGGACTGCCATTTGCAAAGACTAACAGAGGTGTCTGTTTTTTTCAAAAGCCTACTTTCCAACAACAAAAATCGCAAGGCATACAAAAGAACAGAAAAACACTGTTCATTAAAGAAACACCATAAATTGGCAGAAACCGTCCCTGAGGATGACATTGTGCTAGACAAATACTTTAAAAATACCTGTCTTAAATATGCTCAAAGAGCTAACAGAAAACATGGACAAAGAACTACTTGAAATCAGGAAAACAATATATGAACAAAATAAAATATCAACAAAGAAGTAGGAGTTATGAAAAAGAACCAAACAAATTCAGAATCTGAAAAATAGTATAATTGAGTCAAAAATTTAAATGCAGAGGTTCAGCATCATACTTGCGTAGGCAGAAGAAAGAATTAGTGAACTTGAAGACAGGACAATTGAAAGTATTGAGTCAGAAGAACAGAAAGAAAATAGGTGGAAGAATAGTGAATGGAACATCAGGGATTTGTGAGAGAGACACTATTAATTGAATCAAGGGAAAAAGAGAGAAAGGAGCAGAGAGATTATTTGAGAAATAGTGTCTGCAAACTTTCCAAATTGGACAAAGATATGCATCTACAAATCTACAATGAACTCTAGGAAGGATAAACCTAATGAGACCCACACCGAGACACATTATAATCAAACTGTCAAAAGACAAAGACAAAGAGAGAACGTTTAAGGCAGCAAGAGGGAAGCAACTCATCACACACAAGGATCCTCAATATAGTAAAAATCAATTTCTTAGCAGAAATCTTACAGGACAGAAAATAGAGGATTTACTTCAAGGGTAGAAAGAAAATAATTTCAACTGAGAATTCTTTGTCTGGCAAAGCTATCCTTCAAAAATGAGGGAGAAACTAAAAGATTCTCAGGTAAATAAAAGCTGAGGATATTCATTACCACTAGATATGCTATGCCTTACAAGTAATGTTAGAGGACACTACACAGTAACTTGAAGCCATATGAAGATATAAAGATTTCCAGTAAAGGGTTACTGCATGTATAAACATAAAACTCAGTGTTACAGTAATTTTGGTTTATAACCCTGCTTTTTATTTTCGGCAGGATTTAAAAGACAAATGCATAAATAATTATCTATGTTAATGGATACACAATGTATGAACATGTAACTTGTGCACCAATAATCTAAAGTGGTGAGTGAGTGGAGCTATATAGAAATAGATATTTTGTATGTGATTAAAGTTGAATTGTTATCTATTAAGATTATTGTTATAGTTTTAGGATGTTATATGTAATCCCTGTCATAACCACAAAGAAAGTATCTATCAATTATACACAAAAAGAAATGAGAAGGGAACAGAAATGTGTCATGACTCCATTTACATGAAATACCTAGAAAAGAAAAATACCTAACATACAGTGTTATTTAATATCAGGTGTACACTAGACTGGAATTAAAATTAAAAGAAAAAAATAGTCAAATTCAGAGACAGGTGGTAAAATGGGTGTTTCCAAGTACTATCACAGTGAGGAGTAAGATTTCAACATATAAATTTTGGGAAGGCATAAACATTGAGTTCACAGCAGGTGTCAGTATCTAAGAGAAGGATTATTTTTTATTTGATTATGTCATTTTAGTACTTAGCAGAGTGGCTTGTATGCAATAGGCTCTAATAAATATTTAAATGAATGAATGAATGAGCGAACTAATTCTTCAGGGGACTTTGGACAAAGTGCTTAGTCTATTAGTATCTTAGTTCCTCTATTTTAAAAAGTCTTCGAGCATCTTAAGATTGTGATATTTAGTGAGAAAATATTTAAACTATTCTCTGCAAAGCATTTTGTTTAGAGCTAAAAACCTAAAGAAACAAATTTTAAAGTAGTCTAGAAATTGTATGTAATTATGTTTACTCTTCTAAATTATAGTACTATGTCTATCTGTAATCCTAAATCTTTGTAAATCATTATTTGACAAAATAGAGTATTCCTTTCTTACAACATCTTTGTTATAAGCTTGAATACTTTTGTTGGAGAGATTATTAATTATGTTTTTCTTTATAATATTTTGCTTACTTAATTTGTAATTGAGTAGTTTAGAATTATGTAAATAAGTATAATTTGCATAAAAATGATAAATCAAGATAGGTAAACACTGAAATGCCTAGTTTTATACAATGTTTATGGATAATAAAGGGAAATTGACTTGCTTGTGTCTATTCAGTTTGCAAAGCATCTGCCAAAATGTTGCACTAGGTATATACTTCTGAATAGATAATAGGTTTCCTAGTTCCATTGAATTCTCTTGTAGAAAATTTTCATAGGATGCAAACAGATGCCTAATTTGCTAATCTATCACAAAGGAAAGAAAACTAGGATTAGAGGTGATGAACTTGCCTGTATTGTTTTCTTGTTTTTGAAATCTTGAAAATAAATGAGACATAGTAAAGCAAAAACATACAATTTGGTGAAATTTTGAAGAGATACATGCTTTTTACAAAATTATTTTTTGGTCAGGCAGAGCAAAAAAATTTTTTAACGATTTTATTTATCTGAGAGAGAGAGAGAGAGAGAGAGAGAGAGAGAAAGAGAAAGAGAGACAGAGAGAGGGGAGAGCCCTAGTTGGGGGAGAGGCAAAGGGACAAGCAGGCTCTCTGCTAAGCACGGAGCCTGATATGGGACTTGATTCCAGGACCCTGAGATTATGACCTGAGCTGAAGTCAGATGCTTAACTGACTGAGTCACCCAGGTGTCCCAGGGCAAAATAATTTTGCAAAAATGAAAAATGTGTTAATTTCCTCTGAGGTTATTGGCCCTTTTATTTTTAATATATATGTGTCTTTACATTAAAGTGATTTCTATACTTTGCAAGCATGGTAGTTTTCATCTCTAGAAGTTTGATTTGAGTGTATTTTTATATCTTCCATGTCTCCAATTAACATGCTAAGTTCTTCTAACTTCTTGAGCATATGGAATGCAGTTAAAACTGTTTTATTGTCTTTGCTAATTCTATCATTTGTATAATTTCTAGGTCAATTCCAACTGATCAACTTTTTTCTATGCATGGGTGAAATTGTTTCTTTACATGCTTGCTAATTTTTTATTGGATACTTGCATTATGAATTTTACCTTGCTCTTGTTGGATATTTTTGTATTCCTGAAATTACTGGGGCATAGTTAAGTTACTTGGAAACCATTGGTTCCTTTTGAGCCTTACTCTTAAACTGTCAGGTAGAATGAGACCAACATGTGTTCTGGGGCAATTCCCGAATCCCCCCCTCCCCGCTCAGTATTAAGGCAAAACTCTTCTAAATACTATAATCAAGGTCCTGTGACTTATGAGGTTCTCAGTTCTGTCTCGTGTGACCAGAAACTCTTCATGGCTCTGTGTGAACTCTGACATTCCCCCCGCTCCCTTAATCATTTTGGATGTTTCTTTCCTTGGCCTTGGGTAGATTCCTCACACTTACACTCTGATCAGTACTTAGCCAAAGACATGAGGAAGATGCTCCTCAGCTCTTGGTTCTCTGTTTTTGCAGCTCTATTCTCTCTGAACTCCAGTTGCCTTGGCTTCCTTGAATTCCCAGTATCATCTCTTATGAATCACCAGGCATATGTTCACCCTGCCTGAATCATCATGACCGTAGGACTAGTCTCTAGGCACTAAGCTGAGGCAATCATAGGGCTCACTGTGTTTCCCTTCTCTTAAAAATCACCTGTTAAATGAAACAGATATAGTCTGACATTCATAGGTTGAGAATTGTCATTTCACATATTTGTCCATTTAAAGTTTGGCTTTGTTTTGTTTTTTTTCAGAAAAAAAAAAAAGACAAATCCATCCCCTGCTACTCAATTTTTCTGGAAGAGAAGGTTTCTTCTGGTGTTATTGAAACTACTAGGATCATGAAGTTTTAGGTAGAGTATCTGGAAGAGAATAAATAGTAAAAAGAGCTGAAGGGGTGCCTGGGTGGCTCAGTTGGTTAAGTGTCTGACTCTTGATCTCAGTTCAGGTCTTGTTCTCAGTCAAGGTTGTGAGTTCAAGCCCCATGTTGGGTTTCATGCTGGGTGTGGAACATACTTTAAAAAAATACTCAAGATCTAGAGGGAAAAGATGTGAATTTTGAGGATCTGGGTTTTCTTGTCCCTGAAATCTTTGGCAAATAGCAAATATGCTCATGGAACGATGGAACACAGAAGTTAGGTACCTGGTTAAACCTAGTGGGAAACTAACCTTTCAAAGTGCCCCTTATGAAATATAAGGGTGACAAGAAATGAGGCCGGAGATACATATGAGGGATGGATCCTAAGGTTTGTCTGAAATTCTCAAATCACAATACTTCCAAAGAAAGTAATTCAAGGATAATTAGCTTAAAGTAAAACAGCTGTAATTCAGAGCTCAGCTCTCAGAACATCTGTAACAGTTTCAGAGAAATTAAATTTGTACTGTAGGAAAATTGCAAATCAGGGTCCTGTGAACCTTCATGGTAACCCTCCAATAGCCTTGTGTCAGAGAGGTAAATCCATAAATGTCCCTATTCTATTACATATTTAATAGAGATACAGGTATTAAGATGAAGTTCTGGAAGGGTGACAAGAGTAACTTCTGGATAACTCTTTCTTGAGTGCATTATATTCCTGCCTAGCATTTGACACCTCATGAGACTGATTATAGGCTTACTTTTAAATTAGAAAAATTTAGCCAACAAACCCTTAAAGATTATAGATCATTTGCTAATTGCACACCATTGCACTGCAGGGTGCAAAGAAAAGAGAAATAGTGGTCTTGTTGCAGCATATATATCTGGAAGCTTGATACATTCATTTGAAGATATAGGCAGCAAAGTGAATGCTCATAAATTACATGAATGGAAATATTTTACCTGGTTCTATCACAATCAGAAACACATCTTTCTTTTTAACATAAGGAATATGTCATTAAAAGTTTTGTTCCTAGGCATAATAGAGGCCAAAAACATGACTTATAGAGATCTTTGGATAGTGAGTTCTGAACTCTATAAAATGTCAAGCTATGATGAACATATATCTCCTAAGCTTGCAGACATAATTTAGCTCAAAGGCTAATTTTTCACAATATGCCTAACCTTTCCATGAAAGTTTTTGTTTATAATATATTCTTCAGTGCAGGGCAATGTGAACATAAATTATTTTTATGATACCTCAAACAGTGAATATGAAAGCATATTGGGGTGATAAACTTATAGCAATATTGGATTTTGTGGTTAAATCTATTTTCCTGCATGGTAGCAAATAATGAATACTCTTAGATTGAAGAAAAACATACACATTTTATGGCAAAACATGCTCAGAATATAATTAAAATTATATTACATTATAAAATATAATGAGGCGACTTTAGGATCTGTTTATTGATCTGGTTGTCTAAAAGGAAATGACCACTTTAAAGAGTATGATTTTTAGGTAAAGGAGAATCTTCCAATATTCATTGATAATTGGGAGTACTGCATATCTATCTATCTATCTATCTATCTATCTATCTATCTATCATCTATCTATCTATCTATCTATCTATCTATCTATCGTTTAGATTGAAATTCAATAGTAAGTGTCAATGATTATTTATTAGAGATGTGGGAAAACCTCAGATTTTATCCTAAGGACATGATGCTTTATCTAATAAACATGGCATCTATGCCTATGGGATGTTAAAACACTTGGATCAATTTGGTCACTTATAAGGTTGGTGCTCTGACTCTAAAATACATCTGGTACATACAATATATAAAGCTCAACCTAGTGAATGTAAAAAGCAGTAATTATAAGACTGGACCTCTGTTTTAATATGGGAAGTTCCTATATTGAGGGAAGTATTATTCTTTTAAATGAAGCAATGCCAACTGATGTGTTTTAAAATATTTTTGGGGAACATTCTTGTGGCTTACATTTCAATAGGCTCTTCATTTCTTAGTAGTAATCTGGCAGCTGCTAGGCTCTTGTTAATGAGTTCATTTGGATGCATACTCTTTCCTTAGTTAACACATGCCAAGCTTTCTCTTCATGAAGTAAATCTTCTAATTTGCTTGCCTATATTGGTTGTTGGTGGTTGCTGATACAGCTTCTGGAAATATGCTACCTGACAATTTTGGATTAATGAAGATTGAATTGCATGTGGTGACATTTTCACTCAATATTATAGCAGCTCATATTTACACTTTTAAGTTGGTAAGGGAATAGCCTGTCAGAGTCCCTAGAAATTGTGCTTCATTTTAAGGCATCCTTACTAATATCAACAAGGCAGATTTTCAAATAGGTTTTTAGCATTTCATCCAGCGCCCAGCTCTTTATTCAGATGGGGATCTAGGGGTGTCTGCCTAGATGACTCTTTCTTTGCATCCTTTAAGACACAATTGAGACATTATTTTGTCCCCAAGGTCTTCCTCATGCTTATTGTAAATAATGCTGCAATAAACATAGGGGTGCATATATCCCTTTGAATTGTGTTTTAGGGGTAAATACCCAGTAGTGCAATTCCTGGATCACAAGGTAGTTCTATTTTTAACTTTTTGAGGCACCTTCATACTGTTTTCCAGAGTGGCTGCACGAGTTGGCATTCTCACCAGCAGTGCACTAGAGTTCCTTTTTCTCCACATTCTCACTTTATACTTGTGTCTTGTGTTTTTTATTTTAGCCACTCTGACAGGTGTGAGGTGGAGATAGAGAGTACAATGCTAAGTGAAATAAGTCAGACAGAGAAAGACAAATATCATATGATTTCACTCATATGTGGAATTTCAGAAACAAAACAAAGGAACAAAGAGGGGAAAAGAGAGAAAGAGAGAGAAACCAAGAAAAAGACTCTTAACTATAGAGACAAGCTGATAGTCACCAGAGGGGAGGTGCATGGGGGGCTGGGTGAAATGGGTGATGGGGATGAAGAGTACACTCATCACGATGAGCACTGAGTAACATATAGAATTGTTGAACCATCATATTGTGTATCTGAAACTAATACAACACTGTATGTTAACTCTACTGGAACTGAAATAAAAAACTTAAAAGAGAAAGACTTCCTCAAGCCTATGCACAGGGCAGGTGCCCTTCTTATCCAGTCTAATAATCTGCTTCATCAAAGCATAGATCACTTGCTACCACAATGACCTGTTTACATGTCTTACAGCTTTAGCCAGTAGAAGTGGATTCTTTGGGGGACAGTGGTATGTCTTTCTAACCTAGGATCTCCAAAGCTTGGTACCTAATAAGTACTTAGTAAAAATTTGTTGGATCAAAAGTGGTATAATTACAATTGTTTAAGGTTGGTGAATATCTATGCCTTTTTTTGTGTGTAGAATATTCATAAGGTATGTTTTTGATTATGGGATATGTTTTAGTAGAGTTGGTTAGAGAATATCATTATAACAAAGGTATTTTGGTTAGGTTTTTAGGTCTTTTTTTCACCAAGATGCTAAGATCTCTGGGTGGCCAGCATGCCGCTTTTCAGCCTGATTCTCTGAAATTATTCCTTTAGTGTCTCAGTGTGTTCAAATGATTGTGAGTGGTTTTCTGGGTCTTAGAAGTTTTATAATATCTAAGTGATAACTTATAACTTAAAGATTGTTTTTAAACATATACAATTATATTATGTAGTTGATATGGAACTGCTTCTCAGAAATATATGTATTTATATATATAAATAATATTATATATAATATATAAATAATAATAAATAATATATATTAATATATATATTTATGAGGTTGATGTTCTGAAATCATGTTTCCAATAATAGAATGTGTAAGACCCAAGTTACCGAATGCAAATCTATAGAAACGTATATGTGTGATCTAGTAATGACCCATTAAGCCAAATACATGTGTTAAGATTGAACCAATAGCAGAAGAAGTTTTCTTTCTTTTTTCTTTCTTTTTTTTACTTTTTAAAATACTGGCTGAGTTGGGTCTGCTGCTTATAATTCTGAAGGGTAAGGCAAGAACATGAGCTGATCCTTAGTCTAAATAAATACCCCTTAAGAATATTTCTATGACATAAAATGTATTGAAAATCATCTCACTTAAAGTATTCCTCAAAAGAAATATTTCTTATTTATAATCAATTAAACATTCTTTGCGATTGAATATTTATTATGGGCTAGACACAATACTAAATTCTAGAGATTATTTGATTAAATCCACTTCTTCATCATCAAGCTCATAATTTAGAAAGAAAAATAAACTTGTATCCCCCTATGATTTTTCAGTGTTATGAGAATTCATATTATGTAATATTTAATTTCATAAAATATATTTGGTAACCTTATGATATGTAAAAAAGTTCACATACGTGTATTCATGAAATTCTCATAACTGTGTGAAGTTAGTTCTGTTATCATTATAAGAACAATAATTACAGATAACAAAGAATATCATAAGAATAAACATATGTAATTGAGAAGACTATTCTCTTGTCAAGAAAATGATGTATATTTAACAGATAAGAAGAAGTATTTAATTCTAAGAGGTTTATATCACTTAAAGTTTAATTAACCTTAAAAAAAGAACATGAGTTGAATACCTACCATATACCAAACATTTTACATATATCATCTAATTTAAACCTTATAGTAAGCCTATATAATGCATGGGTTACTGTCCCATTTTATAGATGAGAAAAGTGAGCTCATAGGTGCTAGTGATATAGATGTGATGTTTCTTGTTCAAATATACAGAGTTAGTCAGTGATGAAGTCTGGTTTTAAAGCCAGAAATGTCTGAGAATAATTGGTGATAAATTTGGCACAATAATTGCTCTTAGAACTTCAGCCGTTAACCCATTTAATTTTTATACTAAGGTTCCTCTGATGATACAGTAAAGAGAAGCAATACATTATTGTTAAAATATATTAATGTTAAAAAGAACTTACAGATATTGTATAGGAGATTATATCATTATTATGTATAACCTGGGTTTATACAGATTTGTAAAGAATAATTATACATACTTCTATGTTCTTTTAATTTCTTTTTTCTTTCTTTCTTCTTTAAAAAAATGATTAAGGACAGATGTTGCTTTTCCTGTGGGTGCTTGAACATGTGTAAAATCTTTAATTAGGTTTTCTTAAGTATTAGTAGTTTTTTCTCTAGTAGAGTTTATCGGAAGATAATAGAACAAAGACCATTTATTCTATTCTTCAGTTATACATATGAAAAACTGAAAGTAAAAGGTATTTGATCTGATGATGGATGCCTGCTAACATTTTGGAAGCTTTTCTAATAGAATGCAAAGTTACTAAGTGATAGTGAAAAATATCTTTCAATGACATGTCTGAGGATGGATAACAAATTTTCTTTCTCTATGGAAAGCAGTTAACATTAATGCAGTATGTAATGAACATTTTCAAAAGATGCCAAATGAATGTAAATTAGCTACAACTACACACAAAGATAAAGACAGCCCTTAAGTTATAGATGAAAAAACAATCTATTGGATTAACCTTTGTTTCCACAGCTTTTATAGCCTGGGGGCGAGGAATCACACTGAATATTAATAATTTATATCTCACCCCCATTTGTAATTAGAGGATTATCAGCTACCATCCCCCGAGTATCTTTGCAAGTGGTACACCAATTTAACATGTCAAAAAAAGTTCGTAGAAGCAGCAGTAAATTAAAAAAAAAAACAAATTAAGATTAAAAAAAAAGAACTTTATTGATCTGAAGAGGGAAATGCTAGTACCAGACCCATTCTTTGGGATTGACCCAGGGACAGCAATCCCAGTGGCAGAGCTGTGCTTCATTTAAAAATTTTTATTGTTTATTTTTCTCTTGAAAATGTATTTTGCACACATGGCATCAACTTCCAGGCATGTAAAGGTTCACCCAAATGTGAATCTTTCTTTTATTCTCATTTCTGTTCCCCAGAGGCAACACCATTATAATTTTTCTGACTTTCTGTCCAGATTATGTATTTATTCTAAATTAGGGAATTTCTGGAATGTTCCATCATGTATATTTCCCACAGAACACATTAAAGTCACTTTCCTTTTCTAACTGCACCTTTGGAGTAAATGTGGGATGAAAAATTAAAGTTGCCCGGCAATTCTGTCATCACATGCTTGATATGATATATAAATGGTTGGCATCTTTGCCCTCTGTAGCCTCAGTGGCCTGAGAATTCCCATAATAGCAGCAGAATGAATGACAGGTCAGATCCGGTAGCCTGTATTTAATTTTCAGTGAGCTAACATGAGAAAAAAGAATAAGTCTTTGTATTTAAAGAAGGCTCAGTATGCTTATCCCAGCATTATATTACCTACTGGCAACTAGGGGATTCAAGAAGAAAATTGTGTGTATTTGTGTGTCTCCTTACATAGTTGCCATGTATGTAGAATGGTTGAGGGCCTCTAGTTTACGAATGGGAAAAAAATGTTGTGTTTCCCGAGAAGCAGAAATCTGTCTCTACTGTGCCTTTCTGGGTCATCTTGGTGGTGCTATATATTCTTATTTTTTGAAATCTGCTATACTGAGGTATAATTGACACACAATAAATTCCACATATTTAAAATGCACAATTTGATAAGTTTGACATAAACAGTGAGACCCATCACTACAATCAAGATAATGAGCACATCTGTCATCCCTAGAAGTCTCTTTAAAGCCCCTTGGTTTTTCCTCCCTTTTGTCTTTCCTGGTCTAAACCCGATTGCTAATTTGTTTTCTGGCACTATAAACTGGTTGGCATTTTCAAAAATTATACAGAAATGGAGCATACAGTGTATATATTTTTTTCATGTGGCTTTAACTCAGCAGGATTATTTCAGAGTTCATCCCTGTTGCCACATGTATCAGTGGTTCATACCTTTTTTTTCTTAAACATTTTGTTTATTCATCACACACCCACACACACATACACACATACCACAGAGGAGAGACATAGGCAGAGGGAGAAGCAGGCTCCATGCAGGGAGCCTGACGTGGGACTTGATCCTGGGACTCTAGGATCACACCTTGAGCCGAAGGCAGATGCTTAACCACTGAGCCACCCAGGCGTCCCAGTTCATACTTTTTTCCTGCTGTGTAGTAGTCCATTGTATAAATGTACTACAATTTGGTCATTAACTTATTTACAGTTGTTTGGGTTCTAGTTTTTAGCTCCTACAAATAAATTTTCTATGAACAATTATTTTCAAGTCTTTGTACTGACATCTTTCATTTTCTTGGGTAAATACAAGGAGTAGGATGGATTTTTTTTAAAGATTTTATTTATTTATATGACAGACACACAGAGAGAGAGAGAGGCAGAGACACAGGCAGAGGGAGAAGCAGGCTCCATGCAGCAGCCTGATGTGGGACTCGATCCTGGGTCTCCAGCATCACGCCCTGGGCCAGAGGCAGGCACTAAACCACCTGAGCCACCCAGGGATCCCCCAGTAGGATGGATTAGTCAAATGATAGGTATCTATTTAGTTTTTTAAGAGGCTGCCAACTGTTATTCTAAGCGATGGTAGCATTTTACATTCCTACCAACAGTATATGAGAGTACTAGTTGCACATCTTGACAACCCCTGATATGTTCAGTGTTTTAGTTTTAATAATTTTAATAGGTGTGTCATGGTATATCATTGTATTTTTAATTTTAATTTTTCCAATGACGTGACACTGACTATCCTTTTATATGCTTATTTGCCATTTGTATCTCTTCCTTGGTGACATGTCTGTTCAAACTATTGCTTTAATTAATTAATTAATTCAAGTTGTTTTTGTATTGGGCTTTGAGAAGTCTTTATATATTCTAGATACAAGTCCTTTATCTGATATGTGATTAGCAAGTATTTTCTATGTGCAAATAATTTCTCAGTCAGTGGTTATGTTCTCATTCTGTTTATAGTATCTTTCAAAGAGCAGACGTTTTAATTTTGATGAAGTCTAATTTATCAAATTTTTTAAAAAAATTATTGTGGATTGTGCTTAAGTATTGTATCTTAGAACTCTGCTTAATTCAAGGTCACAGGTATTATCTCCTATATTTTCTTCTAGAATTTTTTAAATTTAGTTTTTACATTTAAGTCTATAGCACCTTTTGAGTTAATTTTTAAGGGTGGGTGAAGTAATGAGAAGAGTTCATTGTTTTGTTCCCATTATTACCCTATCTTGATTACTGTGGCTTTGTACAATTTTTGAAAATCCCAAATCAGGGATCCCTGGGTGGCGCAGCGGTTTGGCGCCTGCCTTTGGCCCGGGGCGCGATCCTGGAGACCCGGGATCGAATCCCACGTCGGGCTCCCGGTGCATGGAGCCTGCTTCTGCCTGTGTCTCTGCCTCTCTCTCTCTCTGTGACTATCATAAATAAAAATTAAAAAAAATCCCAAATCTAAGTCCTTAGACTTAGATTTTATCACCTTATCGCATAGCCTAGCACTTCTTTTTTTTTTTTTTTCTCTTCAGCTTAACACTTCTAATATAAATACTTCTAATACAATACTAGTTCAATAGCACTAGCGACAGTGGTCATGCTTGCCTGTTTCTGACCTGAGGAAGAAACATTTATTACCCCTTCAGTTTTTTTAAAAGATTTTATTTATTTATTCATGAGACACACCGAGAGAGTCAGAGACATAGGCAGAGGGAGAGGCAGGCTCCCCGCGGGGAGTCCGATGTGGGACTCGATCCCAGGACCCCAGGATCAGGATCCAAGCCTAAGGCAGATGCTCAACTCGTAAACCACCCAGGTGCCACACCCCTTCAATTTTAAAGATATTTTCATTTCAATTTAACAGTACTTTAAAGACACCATTCCACGGTCTTCTAACTTGCATTATTTCTAATGAGAAACCTATAGTCATTCTCATCTTTGTTCCTTTGTACATGTTGTGTGCTTTTTTTCTCTGCTTTTAAAATTTTTGTCTTTGTCACTATTTTAAGTGATTTTGATGTGCCTCAAAAATATTTTTGTTTGTTTTTTGTGTTTGGGGTTAATAGAGATTCTTGGATCTCTGGGTTTATGTTTATCAAATTTGGACATTTTTAAGTCATTGGTTCATTTATGGCTTCTGTACCCACACTTCTTTGAAGACTCTACTTGCAATTACATTATATACTTCATAGGCTGTCTTATAGCTCACTGATGCTCTGTTCATTTGTTTTTGGTATTTTTTTTTTCTTTCTGATTCATTTTTGGTAGTTTCTAGTGCTATGTCTTCAAGTTCAATATTCTTTTCTTATATAATGTCCAATTCATTGTTTATTCCAACCTAGTGTATTTTTCACCTCAGAATAGTAGTTCTCATCACTAGAAGTTTGATTTGCATCTTTTTTATGCTGCTACATTTTACAGATGAGGAAACTGAAGCACATAGAAGATAAGAGATTTGCCCAGGATTTCAGAACTATTACAAAGTGGATGCTGAGATACAGGCAGCCTGGTCCCAAAGACTTCATTTTTAATCAATATGCATATTTTTATTTTAAATGATATTTCGTTATCCCATACTCTTATTTTCCAAAGCATTTAGAACAATGCTTGGCACTTAAAAAGACATAATAATTGTTATTGTTATTGTTATTGTTATTGTTATTGTTATTGTTATTGTAGTAAACTATCAGCAAGCTGCAAAACTTCACCAAGGTTCAAAACTCAACTTAGATGACAGTTCTTTTTTTTTTTTTTCTGTTTTTTTTTTTTTAATTTTATTTATTTTTTTATGATAGTCACAGAGAGAGAGAGAGGCAGAGACACAGGCAGAGGGAGAAGCAGGCTCCATGCACTGGGAGCCCGATGTGGGATTCGATCCCGGGTCTCCAGGATCGCGCCCTGGGCCAAAGGCAGGCGCCAAACCGCTGCGCCACCCAGGGATCCCTAGATGACAGTTCTTAAAAATATCCCTGATCCTTCATCACCAACACAGGCATTTCAAGCCTTTGTTCTTCTTTCTGTAAAGGTATTACAGAATTTTGTAACTTGTATATTTCCTTGTATACTGAATGGAGAGGAGGTTGGATGGTGGGCCAAATATTTAGGGCACTGCTAGCCTATTTGATGGTCAGTGGGTGAAGTGCTGACAGCCATCAAAGAAGAAGCTCACCAGACCCTAGCAGGAAGGATAGATAACATGACTTCTCAACACAAGCCGTGTACCATGGATAGGGACTGGGCAGTCTTCAAGGGCTACCTTGGCTCCCTCCACAAAGCTTCTTAGAGTTGTTTTATATGGTGGCACGACTCCAGAGGGTGCCATTCAAGTCAGTATCTATGTAAATAGTAACTCCTTAGAATTGTGAAGTTCAAAACCATCACAATGGGATGCAGCTGCCCTTTGAGGATACCATGTATATTACAGAATAAGATGACATAAATTGGAACTGCACTGGAAGCAAGATGGCCTCTGAGTACTCATTCTTCTTGCAGTAAGATCCCTTTGAGGCCTGGTTACACTGTCTTAGGCTCTACCAATGTATCTTCTCTTATAAGTACTTCCTCCTTTCCTGTTTAATTAATTTCTCTTCTTTCAGTTCTGAGACATTTTTATTCTGTCACAGAGGCAGGAAATTTAGGACTCATTCATCTAGTTTCTTCTTTGCCCTGAATTCCCTGAGAAGTTAGGCTTTTGAAACTTAAAAATATTTATTTTTTTCTAGAGTAATTTGTTTTTTCTTGACCTTGCATGCTGCAAGATCAAATTATTACACAAATGAGGGGAGAGTAAGAGATATTGGAAAAGTGGGAAATATTAGTTGTTATTTCAAACATATTTGTCTCCCCAAATAGACCAAGAACTCCCTAAATAATTTACCCTCAAGCATGGGGAGCATGTTTTTATAAACAAAGAGAATGGATTTGAGTGCCATACAAACTTGCTCAAGCTACAGTTTGTTCTTTTCGTTTTTTATTAGTTGCTACTACTTCAGAGGAAATTCTGTTCTCTTATTGCATTCTGCACAGTTTTATCCCTGAAAATGTTTTGTGTACTTCACTAATAATTTATTTCCGGGCTATAGAAGTGATTTAGTTATAAGACTAATATTAGTTTCCCTAATTTTGGAAACTGTTATATTGATTTTTCTCCTCTAACCTTGATTACAGCTTATAACTATTTATATTAACTACATTCCATCATGCAAGCCTCTTAGATTCATGTCTCTGAATTATAAACAGTAGGTAACTGATCCCATTCTTACTATTATCAGGATCCTCACATTTTTGTTTTGTGTTAAAATGATATATTCCATATTTTCATAGGTGTGTAGGCAATTATATTTAAAACAGTAGGGATGAAGATTTAATGAGTTGGTATTCATTTTATTTTGTATATCTGGAATTACAGTTCATATCTACAATGTAATTTAATGTTAATGATGTACAAATTAGAATCTGTAAAAATTATAATTAGTTGCCATCACCTGCTGGCTATAGGCACAAAGCAACACTAAATAAAAAAACCTCTTTTGAGCTTATTATTTTCAGTAGTAAGAACTATGGATTCATGTTCTGTAGACTTACCTTCTAGTTTCAGTTGTAGAAATTCATTTTGTGACTTTGAAAAAATATTTAGCCTTTCCAGTTATCTGTTTCCTTGCTTTTATGATGAAGGCATTGGATTGGATCAGTCCAATGTATGGTCACACTTTGCATGAATATCAACTCAGGAAGAAGTATCCTTTGAAACAAATAAAACAGATTTTATTAATAATATATTTTATCAGAAAATGCAGTATTTGTGACTATATGTAAGATTTCTTTATTATATCTCTGTGAATAAAGAGTTTCTTTATTGAATTAAATTTCAGGAAATAAAATGCTATAATAAAAAGGTATTGAGACTGAATTAAAATTTCTTTTTGAAGTTGGTGTATTTTGCCTCCTTACTAGCCTTCTAACCATTAGCTGGAAATGTGTTTTTTTCATATCAGGACTCTTGATGCTGTATTCTTTACAGCAAGATTTTCCCATTGCTAATGGGAAGAAAATCAGCAATGTTTTTCATCTAAAGAATATTATTCCCCAGGCCCTTGTGTTGGAACAAATGATTTTCATCAGCTACTTCTCTCCTCTTGGCGATGGCCATAGAAGTATTTTATGTTTTATTCAGAAAACAGCCTGTCACATACACATTGACACCTGCTGTTTTTTTCTTCTGTATTCCACACTGAGCAGATCATTTCTTACATTGCTTGCCCAGTAATTTCAATCAACATATTCTTCCCTAATAGCCAGACCCAAGGAATAGAGCTTCAAAAAATTGATTAATAAGTGACTGCTAAAGGCTGGAAAACAGTAAGCAAAATTTGGCTCTGTCCAAGCCCCATTCTTGAGCAACACCAAAGAGTCAGAAGGGCCAAATTTCCAGCTTGAAAATCTCTTATTTCATTATGCAATATCAAAAACAGAGTTTTTATTGCTGTTGTTTTGTTTTGTAGATGTAGGTCTTTCATTTCCACCAGAACACTATGAAATAAACCCATGGGGGGCCTTTTGCCCTGGAATTCACTATTGTTGGTTACCATCTTGGTGGTTCCAAAAAATTCAAGGTGATTTTTGAGAAAATTGGGCAATAATATTTTGGGACCTCCAAGAAGTTTGTTACTGGTTGACAGGCCTAATTACTCCAGAAATAGAATATCAAACCAGATTTTCATTACTCCAGTTGAATTTGGAAATTTAAGGTGACCTAGAAAGGATAAAAATTTCTTAGAATTTATATCTATGTTTATATAGGGCTGCAAACTTCAATGGGCTCATACAGAAAAATTTACAAAGGAAGACATGAAAACAAATATCATAACTGTAATAAAACTGCAAACAAAAATTTTCTAACACTAACTACTGGTCCAACTAATAATAGTATTTTCATGACAATGGAATGTCTTAACAGATTTAATGATGTTTAGAGGTACCGATCATTAACACCAAATTTAAATTATTATTAACTGGCTGAGTGCTATAAGCTGAGAATTATTGCTATAAATTAAGTTTATGTTTAGAAAGTGCATTACCATCTCATCCTGCTTGAGGCTGATGTGGTAGGGATATACTATATATTCTCCAAACCTCATTTTATTTCTCTCTTAGGAACACAGACTATACTTCCCAGTCTCACTTGCAGTTAGGAAGCATAATCATATGACTGAGTTCTGACCAAAAAAATGTGGGCAAAAATAAAATATGCCATGTACAGCCCTGACACAAAAGTTCTCTTAACCATCCTACATACCCATTCTTTCCCCATTCACATGGCTCCTAAAGGAGGATTCAGTGGAAGATTTCAAGATTGCGCAGAATGGTAGAGACATTAGATGAAAAAAAAAACCAAACAAACAAAAAACCAAAACTGGTTCCTTGAGTAATTGCAGAGTAGAGCCATGGACCCACTTCGATGTTCTGCTGAGAACCTGAATTTGAGTAAAAAATTAATTTTTACAGTGTTCAGCCAGAAATTTTGGAGCTGTTATTTTGTAGTTGGTTTGACTTCAGCAATACAGTTTATTAGTAGATTTACCACTCTTCTTAAATATTATGCCTACCATTCAGAAATCCACTGTGGCTTTTGAAGTATAGGCTCAACCAAAAATGGCAATTAAGTTTCACCTTGTTAAGACAATTACAGGATTGATTGTGGAAAGCTGAAAGGTCAACCTTTGCAGAATTTTGAGGCTATGTTTAAATTCAGTGGGAAAAAGTCCAGATTCATGAGTGATTTTTGTTTTGGGCAAAAAGAGAATAAATAGTATTTTAGATGCCATATATTTGAAATCTCTGGATAAGACAATTACATCTTTTGAAGGCATGATAATGGAAAATAGTGAGATAATCCCAGTTACAGTCAAAGTTACTTTTTTCAATAAAAATTATATAATTTACAACTGTAATTATATAGTTATAACTTCAACTGTAAATCCCAGCATAGTGCCTGGATCTTAATTTGGTGAATTTTTGTAGAATGAATAAGTGAATAAACAAATAGAAACTAAAGGTATTTGCCTATCAAGAGAAAATTCTTTTAATATAAGTTGTAAGGAAAGATTACACATTCATACATAGCTGTCAACTTTCTGTTTTACTTTTGTGCTATCAATTATTGGAATTATTGGGGCTCCATGAGGACAGAGACCTTTGTTTTGGTCAAAGTTGTATACATGATCCCTGGAAGGGTAGCTGACACATGGGAATGTTTGTTGAACCAATCAAATAGAGTTTATAATAATCTTATACTGGCTGTGATTTGTTTTCTATAGGCAAAAAGCCTTCCGCCATTGTGCTTATAGTTGACAGTACTTGTGTACTTGATACTACATATCTTGTAGGCAGGCTGTTTAATTAGCTGTTTATCCATATGAGAGAAAGGTATTATTCTTAATGTGGAATGGGCCTTGGAATCGAATCACAGAGGCTACCACTTAGGCTTCTTAATAGCCAAGGTAAGTATTCAGTTCTGTAAGCACAAAAAGGAAATATTTGATTAACAACATTGTGCAAATGCATTTCTGGCCCTTCCTGGAAATTTGTGCTTCTCAACTCAATAAGTAAAGAAATGTGTAAAAAAGTACAAGCGTACATATTGCCAGTGAAGTTTTGGTTGCCCCATCTGATTATTCTGTAGTTCCTAAAGCATTTTGAACACACCTTACAGATAACAGGGCATTGCCTGGCAAAGAGCAGGTGCCCAGTAACAAAAATTGTTTTTTGAGTAAATAAATGGGTGAATTAGAATGTGTCAATAGCATGTCATATAATACATGTATGTGTATCTAACATTTAAGCAGAAGATGTTCTTCTTCAAACTTGAAAATGAAAGCAGAAAGAATCAAGAGTAAAAACAGGACAGGGTGCCTTCGTTAAGTGTCTGTCTTTGGTTCAGGTCATGATTCTGGGGTCCTGGGATTGAGCCCTGTGTTGGGCTCCCTTCTCAGCAGGGAGTCTGCTTCTTCCTCTCTGCCTCTACCCATGCCCTCCTGCTCATGTTCTTTCTCTCTCTCTCTCATAAAAAACTAAAGTCTTTTTTTTTTTTTTAAAGAATGAGAACAGGACAACTGAGTTCTTTTCTTTCCATACCTATGAGAGTAAAAAGCTGAACATAAATTCACTGCCTATGAAGACAAGTCATTACTTGTAAGAGTAAATTAATATTTTTTAAATTTTGGTATTGTTTATGGACAATGTACTCAGAAACATTCAGGGGTTTATTAGAGAATGCTTTGTAAACTATTTTTATGATCCAATTCAGACAGACTTCCCTTAATTTCAGGGAATATTATTTCCTGAATGTATTATGATGCATTACAAACAGCAATACTGTTACTTGGATTTTTTAATAGAACCTTTTCTCTGTGAAGCTCAATGTTTGAAAAACGTCATCTTCCTAACCTGTCCAATATTTTGCCGCATTTTGGCAGGAAATAAACCCAGGGAGGTTGACATTAGATCAATACCAAGAATGAAAAGAAACCTCAAACTTTTCATTCCAGCCTCAGAAATTTAAATTCACCATATGGATGTGTTATTTGCAACACAGTATGATGCATAGTTTTAGCACAAATGACAGTTCATACCAAATAGGTTAAGTGTTAGTATAATCAAAACACTGTTTTTGCCCAGCCATTGAGTGTAGTGCTGATCTAAATGTCATGGATTTGCTTTGCTTGGGATGTGGTCTATTTGGTGCTTATTCAGCCACATTGAGAGATTGATAGTTCTGCCATTGTGGCTTGCTGCTGCAGTCCTGGCCATTGATTGAGGTGACTTAGGTAATGGGTTTGGTTATGTTTCATGTGTATTGTTTCTGTCTAGCGTAGAAGCTCGTTTCTGCAAAAGCAATGGTTGTGGGCATGTAATTAAACACTAAGTTTTGGTTTTACATTAAACTCAAGAATTGGACTAAAGCTAAGAAAGATGTATCTGATTACTTTTGTTAGATGCTAGCTAATAAATTGTACTAACTAGAGAGATATAGTTTCTTCTTGAAGAAATAAAAGATCTCTTCAGTTCCTGACTCGATGGCTAACCTAATAGGTTAGGCTCCATTTCGGTGCTACTGACAGACATTCTACCTTCAGAAAGTAGCACTGTCAGATTAAGTTGAAACAACAACATGCTGACTGACACTACTAATTTCATTTTCAATGGAAAAAATTAGCTAAAATAGGATGTTGATTTAATTTTTTAAAAGATTTTATTTATTTATTCATGAGAGACACAGAGAGAGAGCGAGAGGCAGAGACACAGGCAGAGGGAGCAGGCTCCATGCAGGGAACCCGGCGTGGGACTCGATCCTGGGACTCAGGGATTATGCCCTGAGCAGAAGGCACACGGTCAACCGCTGAGCCACCCAGGTGTCCCTTGATCTGATTTTGAAGCTGTATTTTCTTGCAAGAGGTCTGTCTCACTTATTACAAGTTAGAACTTACCTAGCTGGCTGCTATACCTATCAATTTCCTCTCTAATATTTTTTTAAAAATTAATGAAATAAGAATACAACGTTCCAAGTTTGTGATACAATTTAATAGGGTCGTTAAATATAAGACTTTTATTTGGAGCTTTTACTCAAATTTTAAAAACTCTGGCACTTATCTAAAAATTTTAGATTATTAATAAAAATTGTAACATGTTAAGATATGCATATGTAGTTTTCTTATTCCTCCTTTCTGTATCATTTATGTTTATACTCAATATTGCTTAAAAGTGTGAAATATACAAAAACATCTTTTAACTTTATTCTTACTTGAATCTATGATTATTGCTCTATAAATACTTTAATGACATTTGTTTCCAAGAACTAATAGGAGTAATTTTTTGTCATCAATTCTATATCAGAAACAGAATAGAAAAAAAAAATAGGACTAAGAATCAGATAAAACAGCAATATGGTGTTATATGAGATTTTGGAGAATTCCCACCAAGAACTGAACCTTCAGGCCTTGACTGTGTAATGATGCAATGATTTATTTTATGGGAATAAAGGATAATAATGGAAGAGGGTAATTATTCTTAAACAAGGTAGACTGACATAACTCTTCCCTTTCCTATAATATGTCTCCCAACGTACATTAAGGGGTAACACACAATAAGTAAATCCTTTTATGAAATTCTTTAGGAATCCCACTGCCTTGCTTTTTGATAAGTATGTTTCTCCAGTTTGTTTAGGGAGAGATTAGGTCCTTTGCAAAAACAGTTCAAAAGAAACATGGAATGTTATCTTTCCAAACAGGTCGAGGTCTAGAGGCATTTTATCATGGTGGAGTATCTAATTCATTTTTTAGCAAGGCACAAAAATCATACTCCAGGTTAAATAACAAAAGATTCAACATGCTCTTTTGGTTTGAAACAGGAACTCTAGATTAAAAATTCCCCAGAGATAGTTTAGCTATAGTCAGGAAATGTCCTTTTTATCATCTAATCCTTAATCATCAAGCTAGAAACAGCTTCTGGGCACAGAACCATTTCCCTTAAGTGGGCAGAAAGTTCAAGAGAGTGTATGTATACGATAACCAAGTATTGTTTGAACTTTACCTTTCCATAGGAAAGTTAGCATATATGAAATACTTTACCAGTTCGATCTCTTGGTTTTCTTGAAATTTCCATCCTATTATTTTACAAATCAGAATAGGGAAATCTTTCCTTCCCTATAATATGGAGCTTGAGGTTGTGGGGTGGTGAGGAGAGTTGAGGAGCCAAGAGCCACATGGCAGAGGCTGTGGAGAGGTGGAGACTGTGATGACTATATGACATAACCCATGTTAGAGAATCCACCGGTATAGTATTTGGCAAAGTTTAAGTCCTCAGTGAAAGGCAAACTTGCACTGGGGCCTTTGGGGGGGCATTTGGTAAAGAGTACACTACTCCCCTACCAGGATTGTGAAAAAGTTGAAAAGTAAAAAGAAAGAAAAGTAGAGGAAATACAGGCTTTTAAAAATTATTTATTTATCTATCTATCATCTATCTATCTACTTATTTATTTAATGTTTTTACTGATAGAAGCTAGATTGAGCAAATGGCTTTAGGTTTAGTAGTCAAATGTACTCAATAATTTTGAAGCCCAGACAGATGAGATTTCCTGGCCTAATGAAAAAAGCACAGGGCCAGGGCAGACAGAGACTTGGAAAAGGAGCAGAAATCATTCTCCTCGTGTGCAGCTTACAACCTGGAGGAAGGATGATGCTTACCACACACATTCTAGTTTGTTCTTCCAAAATTTATTAATCAGATTTCTACCTCCACAGGACTGGATTGAGTAAAAGTTGGAGAAATTCTAATCCTCTGCTTAAGAAAAAAAATCCCTCCTCAAGAAAACTTGGAGACATTCACCCCCTATAAAACTCATTTATAAAAGGAGGCAGGAATCAGAACCTTCTATGATATAATAGGTTTTGATCTTATAGTAAAGGTGATGGGTATTTATTAAAGAATTTTAATAATGGAGGTAAACAGGATTGACTTTTAGAAAGCTTATTCTGGAATGGCATACACATAAAGGATAAATGGGGTTGGGGTTTGGGGACAAGAATAGGGATGAAAAGCAGGAGCTCATTTAGAAGGCTTCCCCCATCTTAGCTAGAATTGTGAAGATCTCAACCATAAGATTGCTAAAAGATTAAGAAAAGAATGCCTGTTTGATGCACCATAATTGTAACCATAAGATAGTGGCACTCATCAGAAATCAACTCATACAACTCATGATTTTCTAATTTATGCTGTAAGTCTTTTGCTGTAAGTATAGGTTAAATGTCAAGGACAGCTTTAATTCTCTGAATAGAAATCGTTAAAGGAACAAAAATGATCCATTGTACCTCAAAGTATTGTATGAGTCACTAAAAAAGGGTCAAAATAAAAAGCACTGATGTAGGTAATGTTTTTAATCCTTGCATTCATAGGTGTAAAGGTATAAACCTGAATTTCCTATGCTGCCTTTCATCTGATGTGATTCTTAGAGTGATGTTCTTGGTATAGAGTCCTCAGTTTAGTTACTGCCTGCAATCATGATACCTGTCAGCAGAGAATGATGGGACCCTCATGCTGGACACATTAAATACATGCAAATTATTTTTCCTAGAGAAAGCATTTTAAATTATTATGTATTTGTTAATACATATTGTTATTTTCATAAAAATTATTCCCTTTAAAAATTCAAGCTGTATAGAAAAGCATAAAGAAGAAAGTAATGTAAGAAAAAATGCTCAAGGGGATCCCTGGGTGGCGCAGCAGTTTGGCGCCTGCCTTTGGCCCAGGGCGCGATCCTGGAGGCCCGGGATCGAATCCCACATCGGGCTTCCGGTGCATGGAGCCTGCTTCTCCCTCTGCCTGTGTCTCTGCCTCTCTCTCTCTCTGTGACTATCATAAAAAAAAAAAAAAAGAAAAAAAAGCTCAAATGTCACAACCAAAAAAATCCAAATTTAATAACATCATTTCAAACCTCTCTTTATCCATATATGCAGATATATTTTTAAAGATAATTTTAGAAAAATAAATGGATCACACTATACATTCAATTTTTAAGCTGAACTTTAATTACATTTAACAAGAGAGGCAGAGACAGAGGCAGAGGGAGAAGCAGGCTCCACGCAGGGAGCTGATGTGGGACCCCAGGATGACACCCTGAACTAAAGTTAATTCTCTGAAACAAAAAGGAATTGCTGAATTATCTGAAGCAAAGGGCTTCAGATGAATGTTTCTCTAGGACAAGAGAGATTGATTGGGTCTTTAAATATCTCCCTAAAGCTAAAGAAAAAGAAAGGGTACTCATTTATACTTTCGTTTGTTGATACTTAATTACATGTTTCCACTTTAGATAGTACCATAAAAGTGAAGAAATTAATTGGCAAGTTCACATTTTCTTCTTCTTCTTGCTTAGGCTTGTATGTACCTTGCCTTTCTTCCAATATCCTTTATGATTTGTTTTTTAATCCTTGTAATTTTTAAAACTTTTCCTAAATATATCATGATGTTGCTCATTTGGCATTAAAATTTTTTTACAAGATTTTATTTATTTATTCATGAGAGATACAGAGAGAGAGAGAGACAGAGAGAGGGGCAGAGACAGAGGCTGAGGGAGAAGCAAGCTCCCTCATGCAGGGAGTCTGACGTGGGACTCGATCCTGGTCCTCAGGGTCACGCCCTGAGCCAAAGGCAGATGTTCAACCCTGAGCCACCCAGGTGTCCCTGCATCAGATTTTTATATCAAATTTCCCAGGGACCTATCCTAATTTTGGTATTGTCTACATTTTTTTTTCTTGATATGTGGTAAGCCATTTCAATATTCAGTTTCAATTTTTATTTTAATGTTTTCTTCTGTGATACTTTTGAATTTTTTTCTCTATTCTACTTGTTTTGTTTGTACATTTGAACACTGTTTATACACTGGATCACTTTATCTCTCTTATCAATCATCTTTTTAATTGCTTTTTTATTTTGTGTGATCCTTTTTTTGTGTGTGTGTGATACTTTTTTATCCCTAACTCTTTTTTTCTGTATTTTTGAGCACCATCAGCTCAATTTTCATTTTAAAGGGATATTATACTTTTATTTTAAAATACTTTAAATTGTTTAAAAATTACTGAATGGTTTGTCTAAACTCTCCATCTCTATGAATTTTTCATGTCTCTCTTCAATTTTGAAGCTTTTGTATAGAGGTTGTAGATGAATTCCTGTTTATTACTCACTTTTTAAAAAAATCTGGGTGGAGTTGACACACAATGTAACATTAGTTTTAGGTGTACAGCTTAGTGATTTGAGAAGTTTATACCTTATAAACTGACCACCAGTGTACCTGCCATCTGTCGCCATACAATGCTATTGTAATATCACTGACTATATTCCTTATGCTTTGTATTTTATTCCTATGACTTATTTATTCTATAACTGGAGTCCTGTATCTTCTATTCAGCCTTCACCCATTTTGCCTGACCCTTGACCCCTCTGGCAACCATCAGTTTATTATCTGTTTATAATTCTGCTTCTGCCTTTTGTTTATTTATTTAAGATTCAATTTATGAGTGGAATCATACGATATTCTTCTTTCTCAGTTTGCCTTATTTCACTTAGCATAATGCCCCCTTAGGTCTATCTATATTGTTTCAAATGGTATGATCTTACCCTTTTTTATGGTTGTATTATATTCCATAGTGTATATATACCACATTTTCTTTATCCATTTTTCTATTGATGGACACTTAGGTTACTTTCATGTCTTGGATATTATAAATGCTGCTATAGACATAAGGGTGCATATAGCTTTTCAAGTTACCGTTTTCATTTTCCCTGGATAAATGCCCAAAGGTGGAATTGTGGCATCATACGCTATTTCTATTTTTAATTTTTTGAGGAAACTTTGTACTGTTTCCCACAGTGGCTGTACCAATTTACATTCCTACCAACAGTGCACAAAGATTCCTTTTCCTCTACATCCTTGCCAACACTTACTGTTTCTTGTCTTCTTGATTTTAGCCACTTAAATATGTATGAAGCAATATCTCATTGTGATTTTGATGGACATTTCTCTGATGATCAATTGAACATCTTTTCATGTGTCTGTTGGTAATCCATATATACTCTTTGGAAAACTGTCTGTTCAAGGCTTTTGTCCATTTTTAAAAAATCAGATTGTTTGGGACACCTGGGTGTCTCAGCATTTGAGTGTCTGCCTTTGGCTCAGGACATGATCCTGGAGTCCTGGGATCGAGTCCCACATCGGGCTTCCCGCATGGAGCCTGCTTCTCCCTCTGCCTGTGTCTCTGCCTCTCTCTGTGTGTCTCTCATGAATAAATAAATAAAATCTTAAAAAAAAAGAATAAAAAAGTCAGATTGTTTTTTTCTGATCTTGAGTTGTATGAGTTCTTTATAATATTTTGGATTTTAATCCTTATCAGGAATGTCATTCACAAATATCTTCTCCTATTGTTTTTATTTATTTATGATAGTCACAGAGAGAGAGAGAGAGAGGCGCAGAGACATAGGCAGAGAGCAGGCTCCATGCACCGGGAGCCCGATGTGGGATTCGATCCCGGGTCTCCAGGATTGCGCCCTGGGCCAAAGGCAGGCGCCAAACCGCTGTGCCACCCAGGGATCCCTCTTCTCCTATTCAATGGGTTGCCTTTATGTTCTCTTGATGGTTTCCTTTGCTGTGCAAAAGCTTTTTATTTTGATGTATTCCCAATAGTTTATTTTTTTATTTTGTTTCTCTTGCCTTAGTTAACATATATAGAAAAATGTTGCTATGGATGATGTCAGAGAAATTACTGGCTGTGTTCTCTTTCAGGATTTTTCTGATTTCAGGTCTCACATTTAGGTCTTTAATCCCTTTGAGTTTGTGTATGGTGTAAGAAAGTAGTCCATTTTCATTCTTTTGCATGTAGCTCTTCAGTGTTCCTAGCACCATTTATTGAAAAGACTGTTTTTCCCCATTGTATATTTTTGCCTCCTTTGTCATAGATGAACTGGCCATATAAATGAGAGTTTATTTATGGGGTCCCTATTCTGTTCAGTTCATCTGTGTCTCCACTTTTATGTCAGTACCTACTATTTTGATTTCTATAGCTTTGTAGTATATCTTGAAATCTGGGATTGTGATAGCTTTAGCTGTGCTCTTCTTTTTCAGGACTGATTTGGCTATCCACAGTCTTCTGTGGTTCCAATAAAATTTTAGTATTATTTGTTCTAGTTTTGTGAAAAATGATGTTGGTACTTGATAGGGATTGCACTGAATCTGTAGATTGCTTTGGGAAATATGGACATTTTGACAATATTAATTCTTCCATTCCATGAGCATGGAATATTTTTCCATTTGTTTGTCATCTTCAATTTCTTTCATCACTGTTTTAAGTTTTCAGTGTACAAATCTTTTACCTCTTTGGTTAAATTTATTCCTAGGTGGCAAGAGTGGACATTCTTGTCTTGTTCCTAACCTTAGAGGGGAAAGCTCTCACATGATAGTATTAACTGTGGGTTTTTATATGTGGCCTTTATTATATTGAGGTTGGTCTTTCTCACCCTGTTTTGTTGAGGGTTTTTATTGTGAATGGATGTTGAATCTTGTCAGATGCTTTTTTTCCCCCTCTATTGAAGTGATAATATGATTTTTACTCATTGTTTTGTTGATGTGCTGTATGACTTTGATTAATTTGAAAATATTAAGCCATCCTTGCATCCCAGGAATATATTCCACATGATCACCTTGAAAGATCTTTTAAATGTACTATTGTATTCAGTTTGCTAATATTTTGTTGGGGATTTTTGCATCTATGTTCATCAGGGATATAGGCCTATAGTTGTTTTTTGTTTGTTTGTTTGTTTGTTTGTATCTTTGTCTGGTTTGGGTATCAGCATAATGCTGACCTTTCAGAATATATTTGGAAGCTTTCCTTCTATTTTTTGGAATAGTTTGAGGAGAATAGGTATTAAGTCTTTAAATGTCTGGTAGAATTTACTTGTGAATCCATCTGTTCCTGGACTTCTATTTTTTGGTAGTTTTTGATTACTGATTAAATTTCATTACTTGTATTTGATCTATTCAGATTTTCTATTTATTCCTGGTTTAGTTTTGGAAAATTGTATGTTTTAGGAATTTATCCATTTCTTCTAGGTTGTCCTGTTTGTTGACATATAATTTTTCATAGTATACTCTTATAATTCTTCTTATTTTTGTGGTATCAGTTGTTACTTCTCTCTGATTTGTGATTTTATTTATTTGGGTCCTTTCTCTATTTTTCTTAATGAGTCTAACTAAGAGTTTGTCAGTTTTGGTTATCTTTTCAAAGACCAGCTCCTGGTTTCATTGACTTTTTCTGTTGCTTTTTAGTCTCTATGTAATTTATTTCTGCTTCGATCATTATTATTTCCTTTCTTCTACTCACCTTGGGCTTTGTTTGTTCTTCTATTTCCTCATTCCTTTAGGTGAAATATTGGATTACTTCATTTTCATTTGTCTCCATGTATTTTTTAATTCTTTCTTTGATTGCTTCATTGACTCCTTGGTTTTTTAGCATCATGTTGTTTAGTCTCCATGTGTTTGTATCTCTTTATTTTTTTCATTTTTTTCTTATGATTTACTTCTAGTATCATACTGTTGTAGTCAGAAAGGGATGCATGGTATGATTTCAATCTTAAATTTACTAAGGCTTGTTTTATGGCCTAATATGTTACCTATTCTGAAGAATGTTCCATGTGCATTTGAAAAAGAATGTGTGTTCTGTTGTTTTTTGGTGGAATGTTCTGTATATATCTGTTATGTCCATCTTGTCCAATATGTCCTTCAAAAATATTTCCCTGTTGATTTTATCTGAATTATCTATCCATTGATGTAAATGGAGTGTTAAAGTCACCTACTATTATTGCATTACCATCAATTTCTCTCTTTATGCCTGTTAATATTTGCTTTATGTATTTAGGTGTTTTAGTGTTGGGTGTGTAGATATTTACAATTGTTATATCCTCCTGTTGGATTGATCCTTATATCATTATATATTGCCCTTCTTTGTCTCTTGTTACAGTCTATTTTGTCTGGTATAATTTTTGCTACCCTGGCTTTTTTTTTTTTCACTTCCATTTGTATGGTGAATGTTTTTCAATCCCTTCACTTTCATTCTGTATATATCTTTTGGTCTGAGATGAGTCTCTTGTAGGCAGCATATTGATGGGTCTTAGATTTTTATCCATTTTGCCACTCTGTGTCTTTTGACTGCAGCATTTAGGCCATTTACATTTAAATTATTGATAGATATATACTTATTTTTTATTTGTTTTTTGTAGTTCTTTGCTCATCTCTTGCTCTCTTTCCTTGTGATTGATGAGTATATATAGTATTTTGTTTGGTTTTATTTTTTGTATAGCTACCATTGGTATGGGATTTTGGTTACATGAGGTTCATATTTAACACTGTAAATAAATAGCAGTCCATATTAATTTGATGGTCATTTGTTCAAACATTCTAAAAAAAAACAGAAAAAGAGAAAAAAATATTTTTTCTTCTTTTTCACCTTATCTTTATTTTTAACTCTGTTTTCTACATTTGATGTATATGTTTTTATATTTTACATCTTCTTAGTCATATTTTTCTTAACTATGGCATTTCTTTTCCACTTAAAGAAGTTCCCTTTATCATTTCTTGTAAGGCTGGCTTATTAGTGATAAACTCCTTTATCTTTTGTTTGTCTGGGAAATTATCTCTCCATTAAGCCTGAATAATAACCTTGCTGGGTAGAGTAAGTAGAGTAATCTTTGCTTGAAGGTTTTTCCTTTCAGGACTTTGAGTATATCATGCCACTTTCTTCTGGTTGCAAAGTTTCTACTGAAAAATCAGCTATTAGTCTTATAGGTTTTCCCTTGTAAGTAACTTATTGCTTCTGTCTTGCTACTTTTAGGATTCTCTCCTTAGGGTGCCTGGATGACTCAGTCAGTCAGGCCTCTGCCTTCAGCTCAGGTCATAATCCTGTGGTCCTGGGATTGAGTCCCACATTGGGCTCCCTACTTGTCAGGGAGTGTGCTTTTCCCTCTGCCCTTCCCCCCTGCTTGTGTTTTCTCTCTCTCATGCTCTCTCTCTCTCACTCTCAAATAAATAACTAAAATCTTTAAAAAAAAGATTCTATCTTTATCTTTAACCTTTGATATCTTAATTATTATGTGCCATGGTATGGATCTCTTTGGATTCATCTTGTTTGGAACTCTCTGAATTTCTTGGACTTGGATGTCCATTTCCCTCCCTAGGTTAGGTAAGTTTTTAGTTATCTCTTCAAATAAATTTTCTACACTTTTCTCTCTTTTTCTGAGAGCCCTAAATATGAATATTTTTTCACTTGATGTTGTCTAAGAGATCTCTTTATCTTCATTAAAAAAATTGTTTTCTATTTTGCTGTTCAGCTTGTGTGCTTTCCATTATCCTGCTCTCCAGATATATTTTCTGCATCCTCTAATCTACTGTTGATTTTCTATAGTGCATTTTTATTTTAGTTATTGTTTTCTTCAGTTCTCATAGATTCTTTTTAATATTTTCTATCTCTTTATTGAAGGTCTCACTGAATTCTTCCATTCTTTTATCCAGCATAGTGAGTATCTTTATGATCGTTACTTTAAATTCTTTATCTGGCTTACTGTTTATTTCTGTTTCATTTAATATTTTTTACTGAAGTTATTTTCTTTTTTCTTCCTTTTTATTTCTTTTGGATATTCTTCTATCTCCTCATTTTACTTGGCTGTGTTTGTTTCAATGGCAAAATGGCTACTTCTAAAGTTGAAGGAGTGGTCACCATGTTGGTGACCCCTATGCAGACTATGTGTGCTTTGTGACTTTTGCTAGCTGGCTGGATCTGTGGGTGTATATGCTAATTACTACTTTATACCATGGTTTTGGGATGGCTCAGTGGGTCAGTGGTTGAGCATATGCCTTTGGCTCAGGTCATGTTCCCAGGGTCCTGGGATTGAGTCCCACATTGGGCTCCCTGTGGGGAGCCTACTTCTCCCTCTGCCTATGCCTCTGCCTCTCTCTCTCTCTCTCTGTTTCTCTCATGAATAAATAAATGAAATCTTTAAAAAAATTTACCATGGTTTTTATAGAGAGAATAACAAAAAATGAATAATAAAAAGGAAAAAAAATTTAAAAAGAAGGAAAAAAAGAATAAAAGAACAAGAAAGAAAATAACAAAACCCAAAAGAAAAAAAGCAAAACAAGACAAGACACATTTTAAAAGGTCAAACAAAATAAAATAAAACAGTCAACAACAAATAAACAAAAACCTCAGAGAAGCCTTGGCTTATTTTCTGTGCCCCAGCATCACAGGGTGGTTTGTGTGGGTTTGTGGATGCTGGGCTTGCTGAGGTTGCAAGTCCACTGTGAGCTGGACCCTGTTCTGCTCTGGCCTTTTGATGTGGATAGGAAAAGAGCTCCTGAGCAGAACTGAGACTGGTATGAGCTTCAGGATCTTGGATTCCCTGAAGTCAGGAGCTCCCTGGGATGATCCGACCCACCTCTCACGGTATCTGGATCCTGCTCTGGTCTAGGCTTTTAAGGTGGGGTGGGAACATAGACTCTGCTGTTCTCCAGTTCCTCTGACCTTGGAGAGCTTTCCCATAGCTCCTCTGCTGCTTCTCAGAGTTCTAGTGTTTCTCTTTTATATACTGGTTACTCTCTTAAACTGTGGCCATTTTTCTGAGTCTAAGGAAAGAAGAATCTGTTCCTGATCCTTCATTACTATGTCTCCCCACAGCTGTTTGCACTGTTGGGAGTGGAGGTACCATTTGTTCCCATGTCTCTGTCTCTCCTGCTGTTTCTTGGAATTCTCTCTGCCTTTGGTTGTTCAGTAGCTGTTCAGTCAGCCCTCACTTCTTCTTCAGGAGGAATGGTTCTATTAATAGGTGTAATTTGGTGGAAGAGTTGAGTTCAGAGTCTTCCTGTATCACCATCTTGAACAAGACCAGTTGTCCACTGGTCACTCACATTTGATAAGACCAGTTATCTAGTGGAAAAAGCATGAAAGAAGGCATGGAAGAAGCAGATGCTGGAGAGATACATGCATTTAGAAGTGAGGCTTGTGCTGTTCTTTGGCAAAATGAGGAATTTGGTTGTCTCTCCCATTTGTGAGTGTGATCCATGGCTCACATATCTCTTTTCTGTTTCCTGGGTTCACAAGCAGTTTTTAAAATGAACATTTTTGGGGATCCCTGGGTGGCGCAGCGGTTTGGTGCCTGCCTTTGGCCCAGGGCGTGATCCTGGAGAGCCGGGATCGAATCCCACGTCGGGCTCCCGGTGCATAGAGCCTGCTTCTCCCTCTGCCTGTGTCTCTGCCTCTCTCTCTCTCTCTCTCTGTGTGTGTGTGTGTGTGTGACTTTCATAAATAAATAAAATAAAAATCAAAAATAAAATGAACATTTTTGGAATTGGAGAAGCCACAAAAGATGAGGTTTTTAATAGGTTGTTCTTAATTCTTAATTTCAAACACATACATACAATCGTACAACAATCGCATTTTGGTTTGTGAGAGGATTAGAGAGAAGAAATAGTGGTAATTGGGGAAGCCTGCAACATATGTCTTAATTGTTGTGTTTTCTGTAAATGTATACTTATCCAAATTGCTGTAAGGAAGTTTTTCTCCTCCTCCTCAGTTGAGGAAAAAAACAAACAAACCCAAACCCTTTTATGCTGACTGAAGAGAGGCTGTGATTTGGATGCTTATTTGTCCTTTCTAGGCTTGATTTCTAGCCTTGTATAAAGTGTAGTTAATGAAGTCACACATCTGAGTGCCTAGCAACCACTTTGCCCTTAATTCCCAGAGAGGCTCACATTCCCAGAGCTGGCAAGGTAAACAAATAAGGTCTGCTTTAGATTCAGTTTTACCAAGTTTATCAGGAACTTGATTGACATCTTGAAGGAGGTGAGAGGAAACCAAAAATCCCAAGAGATAAAAACTGGAATTGCCTTTCACTGCTCTGGGGGAAAATTTCTCCTCCTAAACGGTCAAGTTACCACAGAGTTGTCATGACTATCAAAACTCCCTTTAGAAGAAAGGTGTTTGAGGAGGTCACATTCTTCGGTTTAACTTTCTTTTCTCTCATTTCTATAATTACCAATTAAATTTTGTGAAAATGTCACCAGAGGAGCAATATGCTGTAAGATAAAAAGGTAGAGAGCGATTTCTCCAGGAAATAGTTATTGACAGCTTCATGAGGAAGAGACATTTATTATTTCCTGTGAATAAAAACAATATATGTCATTTGTGGGAAATTGTGTTGATACTAGAATGTATAAAGAGAATAGCATTCATGCATTCTTTAGAAATAAATACTTTAATATTTTGTACGTTTCTGCTTAGCTTTTTTCTATGGGCATATATCTTATGCATTGAAATTATACTGTCTGAACAGTTCTGGAATCTGCTGGCCCTTTCATCAAACATTATATCATAAAAGTCTTCCCACATTGTAATTTTTAATCACTGAGTTATACTCTGAATAAATGTATATATCACAGTTTATTTGATTCCCCTATTGTTAGATATTTATGTTGCTTCTAGTTTTTTGGAATTATAAATAGCACTGCAATAAAAAATTGGAGAGGCATAAATATTTTTCTGAACTTTGAATTTTCTCCTGAAGGCCAATTTTAGACTTACTGGCTCAAGGAGTATGAATATTTTAAGCCATTCTAGCAAATATTTATTATTCGGGTTTGACACACATTTATTCCAACTTTCTACCTTGTCTTTATGATTTAGCATCTGTTACTAGAAGGATTTGCGTGTTCCTAAAATGTCATTAGACTTCCATATATTAGGTATTTCATTGGTACTATTTAGAGATGTGTGTGTGTGCAAGTGTGGATGTATGTGTCTGTGCATGTAATGACTAAACCAGTGTTTGTCAAGCTGTTTTTCATGAAGCATTAGTTCTGTGAGGTATTAAAGCAATTGCTGAGGGGCAGAAATGGTGTATGTTCATGAAATGCTGGTGTAGCTGCTATTTATATTTGCTCTACCTAACTGGATAACCCAGCCTGAAATGAGTAACAGTTAATTGTGAGGAAGTGAACAGCCCATTTCTATGCTTTAATACCTGTAAACAATTGTGCTATGGGTCTGGAGACCTGAAATATTGGTCTTTCAAATAGGAAATCTTTTTCAGAGTCTAAGGAAAGTCAGGTGACAAACAAAAGTTTTGCTCTCTGATTCATCTAGTGTGGAAAGACATATGGGATGAAAGCAAATTAATTTGAAGGCTACTATAACTCTTTCAGGCCACAGAGGGGATGTGGTCCACTGAGATGAACTGGATCAAATACAGGGGGCCTCAAATTGTGATACATAGTGTGTCAGTGTGTCTTCTTTATATTCCTTTTCACATATTTCCTAGGAAAAAAACCTTGGTTTCACCTAAGGTAAACCAGATACAAATCAGTGATTTTGCAATCATGTTTTCCCACGTAATAGAAGATATTTGTATCCTAAACATACAGGAGAGAAGATCAAGGATGCTGTCTGTTATTTTGAGTTTTTTGTTGCCTGGAAATATGTTTATCACTTTTTGCTTCTCCAGAATGGTGGAGCTGTACATGTTATTGTAAGCCTATCTGTGTTTTTATTATAGTTCAATGGTTAGAGAAGGTGGCTGTTGGCAGCTATAATATTCTTGTTTCTTTCCTCAGGGGACTGGTTGGAGGCATTATTCATGGTTATTTACAAAAATCTTTTTTATTTTATTTTATTTTATTTATTTTTTTATTTATTTACAAAAATCTTACCTTGGTAGTGGCCGCCAAGAAACGAAGGACATCATTATTAGAAAGCTTATTAAATACTTGTGACATACATTGTTTTATACTTCCTCGAAGGAAAAGATGACTATTCACTAAATACTTTAATATAATTCCCTTATAAAAATGCCATAAAAATCAATCAGACCTTTGTTTCAACTCTCCTTTATTATTTATAATACATTTGTGTTAGCTGTAGAAACTGAACAAAAATTCTTTTTCTCTTTGCCAAATTAGTTTCTAGGAAGTTCAAGCATGAGGAATAACAAAAAGGTTAGTAGATGTGCCATAAAAAGGAAAACTGTAGTAGAGGTAATGGCAAGTTTTCAGAGAAAACTGTAGGAGAGGAAATTATGCTCAATATTTTATAAGCTTCTTGTCTTCGCAGAGGGCAAGACTTGTTTCCATTAATTCCAACTCTTGAATGCTAGTTCTACTCTGTAGAACTACATGTCTGATCCCCCCACATTAGTAGCCCTCCATCTATTTGAGAGCTGCCATCATTTTTTTTCAAGAGAATGTGATGTTGTCACATTTGCATGAACATGTGTGCAGGTATGTACATGTGTACCCATGCACTTCTAATACCATGTACACATAAACATAAAATTTGTCATGTATATTTGTATTTATAAGTTTTGTTACCACTATATGCTATTAGACAAATGATATCATTTTAGATAATTATTCTCAGAAATACTCTTTTCTTCTTGGCCAAATCTTCCACATGTGTTTCCACCCCATTCTGTGAGTCAAGGTGTAGTTAGAGGAATCAAGAATAGAAATTCTCCTAATCCTCTGAAGGCCTCTAGAAACCAAACTGTTAACTCTTCTCACCTGTCCTGAGAGACTTCTTGACTCATCAGTTCTTCTTTTTGGAATCTGAAGACTACTGCAACCCAACACCATTATGGTCTCACTGACTTTACTTATTTTTAGAAATGTCTGAATATGCAGCTTGGAGATAAATTGCAAGGCATGGTTCTTTACAAGTCTTCCTATAGATGTGGGCATTTCAGTTCCCAGAGGCTCAGGTAATAACCACTGATTATTTTTGGGAAGTCCAGCCCCATCAAATTGGGCACAACTTTTCTCTCATTTACCCACTTTGCCCATTTTATTTTGTTGTACTAAACCCATTTAAAAGTTTCAGACATCTCTGGATTTTAGAAGGTTGCAAGTGGCTCTGATTTTTAAGACAGGTAATTTTTTTTAAGAAGTTTTAGTTCCTAACAACTCTTTGATGTTAAATAATATATGGAAGGTAAAAGGATTGTTTTTGAATAATTTATGTGATAATATTCAAAAGGAAGAAGGTCATTTGCATCAGAAATAGAGGTCAGCGATAGATAGCTCAAAATATCCGTGAATTTAAAACTTAAGAAATTACTGAGAGAAGACATTTACATTCTTAGAAGTGTAACTTTTTTTTAAAAGATTTTATTTATGTATTCATGAAAGACACACACAGAGAGAGGCAGAGACACAGGCAGAGGGAGAAGCAGGCTCCATGCAGGGAGCCCGACATGGGACTCGATCACCGGTCTCCAGGATCACACCCGGGGCTGAAGGCAGGTGCTAAACTGCTGAGCCACCTGGGCTGCCCCTTAGAAGTGTAACTTAAAGAATCAGTTGTTTGGGTCAATTTTATGGGATTGAAATTATCACTGTCTTCTTATAAACTACTCTAATATATAAAGAATTGAGAAAGCTGGATATGTATCCTCACTTAAAAGAAAAAAAGACCTTTCTATAAGAATGTAGCAGCCACGTGAAGGGAGCCATCAAGATATCTTGGCTTTGCTCATAGATGTCTGGGAACTGTGACACAGAGGCAGAGTTGAAAAAAAGGTTCACATTATAGATCATACAGCCAGACTGCTTGAATTCAAATCCTGATTTGGTCACTTATTAGTTTCAAGTTTTTGGGTAACAAACTTAGCCTTGCATTCATCTGTAAATTAGCACTACTACTAGTCCCTATTCACAGGATTTTTCATGAGTAGTAGATGAGTTAATATTTGTAAATTACTTTTTTAAAAAAGGTTTTATTTATTTATTCATGAGAGACAGAGAGAGACAGAGAGAGAGAGGCAGAGACACAGGCAGAGGGAGAAGCAGGCTCCATGCGGGACTCCATCCTGGGACTCCAGGATCATGCCCTGGGTTGAAGGCAATTGCTACACAGCTGAGCCACCCAGGGATCCCCTATTTGTAAATTACTTAAAGCATTGCCTATAGTTAGTGCTATATAGCTATTTATAAATAAAATAATAAAGTGAGAACCATGAGAATCTTCTCTATTGGAAAAAAGACTTGGGTGTGATGACCTACAACTTCCACATGTTATTAAAAAGACTTTTTCTTTAGTTTTGGAATTAAAATGCAAGGTGTGATTTTGGGTTGTAACTTAGCTCTCTCCTATCAGGTTATATCTCCTGGATAAAGTTCTCTAGGCCCATCATTATATCTAAGAAGAAACTGACACAGAAGAGGCTCAATGGATGGTGCTCACGCTTTACATTTTCGCAGTCACTGAGAGCTAAGGTTTGGCCTACAGGCATTAGGATATGTCTTTGACAATGAAATAATAATTTAAATATCTTGGGGGCCAGAGATTTTACGGGCTGATATCTAATATGATTATTTTTTAACTGATTATTTGACTAAATCAAGTAACTAAATCAGCTTCGTTTATTTGGATAATATGCAGAGAACTAATATCAGAGAACAAGTTATAATTAGTTCAACAACAGTGTTGGAAATAGATTTAAGAGATTTTGAAATTAAATTCCATCTTGAATTTCTGAAGTGGTGGTTTCCACTTTTGGGTTTTGGAATTTATAATCATTTAGATCTACAATAAAAATACAAATATACCTTTTAGGAAGATATGGACAGAATCTGTGGGGAAATATATGCTGTAAGTGTGAGGCATTCGGAAAAGCCTAAGAGATCTTGAATATTTAGCTTTTCCTACATAATACATTGCCTTTAAATTATATTGACACTCTCTCAAATGTATACGCACTTTGAGTTTTCCTTAGCAGTGATGATATAGGCCAGTCTTGATCACTATTTTGCAAGCAAGGGAGTTTTTCTACCTCAGAAGTTTTGAGGAATCAATTGTATTTTATCAGTCCTGAAAAACACCATATTCAGAAGAAATAATTGAGGTCAGGGAAGGAAAAAAAAAACCACAACACAATACTTACACTCAAAACAAAACAAACATAAATGAATTGAAGACCCATAAAATTTGATGTATTAGACTTTATCATTCCCACTATTTACAACGACCATACAAGGAATGGAAAATGTGATAATTAATAAGCAAACTAACAAGAATTAAAGGACTATAGTTCTGACTCTGGAAAAAGTATCTTCTAATACAGTCGGGAGGCTAGCATACAAAATTACAGTGTCTTGTGATGTATTGTGTAAGATCACTGACCGGGACCGGGAGAAACAGAGAGCTGAGCTAGGCTTTACAAGGAGAGACAGCATTTGAGCTGGACCTTCCAGGATGATGTATGTCAAGAATAGGTTAAAAAAAAGGCAGAATATGTATAAAGGTTAGAGATGGAGTGAACACCAAATATTTGTGAAATGAGGATTAGCTTACTTTTTAGGGAAGGCAGAGATTGGGAAGGTAATTGAAGATGTGGCTGGTAAGGTAGTGTGAGGTTGGGTGTAAATGACCATGTATTGTCAGACAAGGGATTTTGGGGGGCTTATCCTATACGCAATGAAAGGATCGCAGAAGTTTTTTTCTTTTTAATCACATAAGAATTTATGTTATGGAAAGAAAACTCTAGCTATAGAAAATTAACTGTCATTTTCCCTATGATGCCTTTCAGCCGTTTAAGATATACATTCGTGTTTCAGTACATTGTTTCTCATATTTAAACTGCCAAAGAGAATAATAGGGTTGTTTTTTTTCAGTTTGGATTATTAAAAGCTCATTTAAGATCATATTAATTAAGGGGTGCCTGCATGGCTCAGTCAGTTAAGCATCCATTCCTCTCTCTCTCTTAAAAAAGGGGGTATGCTAGGTAAGTTCAGATACATTTGAAAGACATTTTCTACTTTTTAGCTTTAAAATATTTGCTTTCTTTTTCTAGACGAGGAAAGTACTATTAAATCTACCCTTACCAAATCTCTTAGAACTCTAATGCAAGAGAGATGTTAATTTGTCTTCTTCCTAGTGACTGCTCTTCTAAAACACTTCTACATGCATCATTTGGTCCTAGCAATCTGTGGTCAATAGGAGTCCTAGAAACTTCTTTTCCAAGATGAAGTTATATGTTTGGTTTATTTCAAGAGTAAGTAGGTAGGGAGTTAGACTTATATTTTCATCCTGTCTCCATTTTTCTGAGTTTTACTTACGGCCAATCACTGTCCTTTATTGTAGCCTGAGTAGTTCTTTTCCCATAGCTATGCAGTGAAAGGTTATAACTATATTTCAGGTCTTTTTCTAATCTGTCTGTGTCTCTCATTTGATGTTACTTATTCTAAGGCAGTTTCAAAGCAGTCTAGAAGCTGGTGATCCTATTGGAAGATAGCACCTGAATACTTAGAGAGTTCACGCAGCAAAGATTTGAAAAAAATAGTAGTGCCATGAATAGACTTCTGTTATAGACTAGGAGGGTATATATTCAAGGTTGAACAAATATCTCATGGTTTGAATACTGAATATGAATAAAATCTAATTTTAATCTAAAATAAAATAAAATTTTAAGTTCATGGTTAGGTGAGTTGAAAAATACATACACTTATGTAACCACTACCAAAATCAACGTGGAGGACATCTTTTTATCACTCTAAAGCATTCTCTCACACAACTTAAAAAAAATTTTATTTAAACTCTAGTTAGTTAAAAAAAAAAAAACGTCTAGTTATTTAACATGTAGTATAATACTGGTTTCAGAAGTAGAATTCAGTGGTTCATCACTTACATGTAACACCCAGTGCTCATCATAACATATCTCATGTACCTTTTCAATCAAACTCCTACCTTCAGTTTTAGTCAACCACTGATAACTAGTCACTATAGATTGGATTTGCCTTTTCTAGAATTAACTTTAAATGGAAACATAGAATGCATACTCTTTTGTCTAACTTCTTTTATAAGCATGTTTTTGAGACTCACCTGTGTGTGAATCAATAACTTGTTATTATTGTTGGGTAGTATTCAGTTTTATGGATATACCAATATATGTTTGTCCATTCACTTATTGACGGATATTTGGATCATTTCAATTTTACTGTTACAAATAAACCTGCTGTGAATATGCTTGTATAATTCTTGGTGTGGACATAAGATTTCATTTTTCCTGGGTGAATATCTAGGAGTATAATTGTTGTATCATTTAGTAAGTGTTTGTTTAATATTGAGAGAAACTGCCAAATTGTTTTCTAAAGTAATTATACCATTTTATGCATTGAGAAGTATGTGGTGAGCATTCCACTTGCTCCACATCCTTCACAGTATTTGCAATTGTCAAAAATTTTGTTAGTCATTTTAATATGTAGTGACATCTTATTGTATTTTAATTGGCATTTCATAATATTGAGCATATTTTCAGATGCTTACTGGTCATTTACATTTGCCTGGTTTCCAATTAAGTTGTATCTCTACCTCTATCTCTATCTCTATCTATCTATCTATCTATCTATCTATCTATCTATCATCTATCTATCTATCTATCTATATCTTGTCAATATACTTAGTCACATCAATTGATTTTCTTTTCTTCTTCTCAATTCTTTTTGGATTTTATTTATTTACTTGAGAGAGAGAGAGAGCGCACACATGTGGGGGTGGGGAGGCAAAGGGAGAGGGAGAAGCAGATGGCCCACTGAGCAGGGAGCCAGACACAGGGTTTCAATCCCAGGATTCTGAGATCATGACTTGAGCCAAAGGTAGATGCTTAACCGATTGAGCTACCCAGGCACCCCTGATTTTCTAATGTTAACCCAAACTCCTGGTATTAACTCCATTTAGTCATGATTTTATCCAATTTTTTTATTATTATAATTTATTTGCATATATTTTAAGAGGTTTTAATCTATGTTCATGAGAAGTAATAATCTGGAGTTTTTTAGTAATGTGTATTTTCAAAAAAAAATTATTGTAGTAGTACTGGCTTTTGAATTTAGAATAGCTTTTAATCTGTGCTTAATTTAGACATACTACTAAAGTATTTCCTTTCTAGATTTTCTCAATCCCCAGGTATTCAAGAAGGACACGACTCTTTGGCTAGCCAAATCTCAAATGTCGCCTAGTCCCATATGTGCTCTTGTTTAAGTCTTAGCTGCCAGGTCCTGACTTGTGGGATTCTAGTTAATCCTCATGACTTTGTATTCACCAAGGATGGAGGAAGCCTCTATGTGTTTTTCTGGAGCTCTAGCTTTGTGGCGCTTTCCTCTCTAGAATTCTGCCCTTCGAATTCCAGCTACTCATCTTCACTGCACACAGATCTCTGTCTTCCTAACTCAGTGAGCCATCTCTGCTTTGCTTAGGATCCTCCTCCCTGTACCATGGCTTGGATAGTGCCTGGGGGTACAAAGTTGGGAAGATTGTAGGGGCCACCTCATTTGTTTCCCTCTTTGCAAAGATTAACATTTTATATGCTGCCTGTTGTCTAATGTCTGAACACAGTTTTTGAATCTATTTTGTCCATTTTTCTAGTTGTTTACTGAGAAGGGATAAGTCTTTTTCCTTTTACTCTATCATGGTCAGAGGCAGAATTCTGTGTCCTACTTTTTGTTGTTTAGAAGCAATTGAGTTAAATACAATGTCTGATCCTGCACTCTTTGGATAAAGTGAATGAAACACTGCATGAATGAATAAAGCACTGGGTATTTTTTCTAGTTGAGGGGCAATATGTCCCTTCTTATTTGAAAGAGGCCACAAATAGGCATGCATTCATCAGTTGCACACTCACTGAATCCAAAACCAGTTTGGTCAAATGACAAGGCTTAGAAACATGAGTGAGATCTCTTAAGAGCTGGCCATTTGTTTACTTAAGATCCAGATATTATTTATAAGATGATAAAGGAGTCTTTGGCTCATATATATGTTTTAATCTAGTTAGATTATTTGAATACCTTCTGAAACAGTACATGAATAACAACCAGGAAAATATCCAATGTATTTAGATTCATGTAGCTAAATTTTATATAATTTTAGCAGTAAGCCTAAGTTAGGAGTGGGGAGGAGAACTGAGGCTGGTATGCCCCAAAAGAGAAATACTGCCATATTATTTTAATGGGTTCAGAATATCAAATATTAAATTGATTCTATCAAATATTATAAAGATGACACTAAAGATCAAACATTATGAGGCCTTATATTTTACAATTATGATTTTTAATTATGATGACAACTTGTAAAACTTACCCATGTGTCTGTTTCCTTTCGTGACTAGCTTGAAGTTAGATTTTTAGTCTGTAATCAAACTATTGAAGTAAATTTGTCTTTTAAGGAGTCAGAATATTAACTTTGGCCTCTGTTCATCAGGATACATCAACCACTAGTTATTTTGTATATTACTGACATTGCAGTATAATGAGAATATAGTTTGAAAAGTATTAATGTGCTTTTCTCTTCTGCCTTTTTGAATATAAGACCTTTGCCCTAGTTCCTCAAGGGTAGACATCACCTGGGACTATATTAGGAACTGATAACATAGAATAACAAAGAGAAAGACCTACTTAATAATTAACCTTTTGACATGCAAAATAAAGTTATGCTACATGTTAGGCTTTTAAATTCTACCATAGCCTTGAAAAAGGGTTTTCCAAATTCTTTTATATCCTTGTTAGCATATTAAAACTAGGTTTGAAGGACTCTATTCATAATTCTTTCCGACAGTGTAAAAAGGATACTCCTTCCTTCTATGATAAGCCTCCTCTGATAGAAGGATATATGACATAAGGGAAATAGAAAAGAAGTCTTTCTCTACAAGGGTGGCCCAGGTATTTGCACGAAGAAGATTGGGAAGAAAAGAAGATATCAAAGCATTTAGGAGTGTGTCCTAATTTCCTTTTGGGGCTTGGTAGGGATTAAACTCAGGGGCTGGTTAAATTTAAGAAAAAAAGTTATAGTCATCAAGAACTGAAAGCAGATTGAGTGGGTTGGGTGGTGGTTAGATGGCTGATGTTCCCTATGGGTGCTTCTAGATCTAAAGAATTGAATCATGAATTACCAACTGTAAACTGCAGCAGAAGAGGCCAGCAGGATTCAGAGTGGCAAGGTCAATCAAGGCCATAGTGCTTTAGAACAGTGGACAGCAGGGAGCATATGTTTAAGGATTAGCATGAAGTTATTTCTACCAATGCCAAGGGTACCACAATGCCCACAAAAGCATCTGTGTTGCACACTCTACTTTTCTTTACTCATGCAGATTCCTTAGAGGGGAAGTTAGTGAAAGGGGGAGAATATTGGAAACACTGAAAATTTTTATTCAGAGAAAACAAACTCGGTATGGATTTAATCCTAAATCTGTAACTAGAATCTGGATTGGAGAATTAGTTAATTTTTCCCCTCACTGGCTAGGGAGTCAGTCACAGGGATTATTTGTGGATAGGAGTTTGTTATAAATGAAATGAAAAAGCATCATTTGCTCTGCATGTTTAACCAAACTTAAAAAAATCACTTTATTAATGGTTTATAATTTTGGTATAAATTTTAGACAAATTATTTTCATTTATCTGAGTGAAATCAGAAATCTAAAATGTACAAATTTCTCTTTGGAGTACTATGGAAGATTTAGCAAAAATGCAGAAGTGCTTTCATAGTCTGCCCCTCTTCTACCGCTTGTTTCTCCCATTCTTCAATCATACTCAACAGCACCATCACTAATCAGTCGAAGGATTGTTTTTTACTGAGACAGGAAAGAGGTTGTGCAAATTTTTCAACATGGCACTCTAGGCAGCAACCATTAATTGTTCAAAGTTGGAAGGAGGGCATTTATTATACATTCCTGCACAATACAGAACTCAAAGATCTTTAATAGATGATCTCTGCCTGTGCGTAAATAATTTAATCCAGAAGATAAGTCATGTGTAGAAGTTGACTAGCAAACTAGGTAGTATATGATATAGGATGTGTAAATGGTGGAGTAAATACCACAGGATTTCGCACAGGGAAGGGAAAACTGGAGCCTGAGAGCATCAAAGAAATGTTTATCCAAGATGTGTTTCTTCAGATGCACTCAGAAGCAATTTGGAGAGCTGGATAGAATCAAGGAGGAAATCCAGTGATATTGTGTGTGGTTCTCAAATTCCCAGAATTCTCTAGAATAAGGCAAGTATGCACTGTAACATTTGGGTTCAAAACCCCACTCTACCACTTACCAACTGAGTGAACATGGACAAGTGACTTCGGCTCCTTGAATCCATTTCATCAACTATGACAATGTGAATGATAATAAGAAAATCATAGTATTTTTGAGGATAAAATGAAAAAACTTAGAAGGCACTGAGTTCAGTGCCTGGTGCATGGCTCAACAATGTAATTTAACTCCACTTCCTTTCTGTTCATCATTGTTTTTCATCTCCCTTGACTCAGCAAGTTTTTTTTACAGATTTTATACCACATAGAGTCTTCCTTTTCATTATTACCTTGTATGACACTCTTCCAATTCCTATTATGCTAAAAAAATTAAGAAAGGATCATTTTAAATAAATGTTTCTAAAAGGAGTCACAAAACCAAGAGTGCTTAATTTAATTGTCACAGATTTAAATAAACGTAACCCTTCACATTTTATATTTCACAAACTCTACCTTAAACCCTCTATACAATGTGCTTTCTCATACGTAGAATAGTTAAAATGATTGCATGTACTAGGGACATTGTGTTAAGGACATTACATTTTCTTATCATCTGCAAATATAGTTACTATATTTTACTGGCTATTTTCTGTTCAAATTGCATAGTGTATAGGGGTATAGATACAGGGTAATTTAGTCACGTGACTCTTGTCATTATGCTGTCGGGTCACAGAAACCTGAGCTCAGCAATAGTGTTCATTTTACTTCTTCCCAGCCCTCAGGCTAAAGTGGAAGTGAGGAGTTATGCACATGTGGAATTAATGGGTTTGTTGAGATTAGATTATAATTAATTAGATGATGTAATTCCACATTATCAATTTTTCTGCTGGAAATAAGCAGCATTCTGAACACCTGTATGGTGGTCCATAAATGGTAGAAATTATGTTTCCCATGTGTTTTGGAGAATGGCTGTGGAACTTGGTGACTTGCCAACAAATGTAACAGCCAGTTTATAGCTAAAGAGGTGTTATGTGCAGTGTAGCAAATTGGGTTATGGAATGGCAAGGAAATCTCTCTTTCTTTCTCTCTCTCTCTTTCTCTCTCTCTCTCTCTCTGTGTGTGTGTGTGTCTATGTCTCTCTCTCCCTCTCTCTATGTCTCTAATTGCTGCCAAGGATATAGAATTAAAGGAAGTGAGGTAATTACACAGAGCAGAATCAAGAACAGTATTTTTAGTAAGATTTTCTCTTGCTCATACCTAGGAATAAACCTAACCAAACAGGTAAAGGATCTATACCCTAAAAACTATAGAACACTTCTGAAAGAAATTGAGGAAGACACAAAGACATGGAAAAATATTCCATGCTCATGGATTGGCAGAATTAATATTGTGAAAATGTCAATGCTACCCAGGGCAATTTACACATTTAATGCGATCCCTATCAAAATACCATGGACTTTCTTCAGAGAGTTAGAACAAATTATTTTAAGATTTGTGTGGAATCAGAAAAGACCCCGAATAGCCAGGGGAATTTTGAAAAAGAAAACCTTATCTGGGGGCATCACAATGCCAGATTTCAGGTTGTACTACAAAGCTGTGGTCATCAAGACAGTGCGGTACTGGCACAAAAACAGACACATAGATCAATGGAACAGAATAGAGAACCCAGAAGTGGACCCTGAACTTTATGGTCAACTAATATTCGATAAAGGAGGAAAGACTATCCACTGGAAGAAAGACAGTCTCTTCAATAAATGGTGCTGGGAAAATTGGACATCCACATGCAGAAGAATGAAACTAGACCACTCTCTTGCACCATACACAAAGATAAACTCAAAATGGATGAAAGATCTAAATGTGAGACAAGATTCCCTCAAAATCCTAGAGGAGAACACAGGCAACACCTTTTTTGAACTCAGCCACAATAACTTCTTGCAAGATACATCCATGAAGGCAAAAGAAACAAAAGCAAAAATGAACTATTGAGACTTCATCAAGATAAGAAGCTTTTGCACAGCAAAGGATACAGTCCACAAAACTCAAAGACAACCTACAGAATGGGAGAAGATATTTGCAAATGATGTATCAGGTAAAGGGCTAGTTTCCAAGATCTATAAAGAACTCATGAAACTCAACACCCAAGAAACAAACAATCCAATCATGAAATGGGCAAAGGACATGAAGAGAAATCTCACAGAGGAAGACATAGACATGGCCAACATGCACATAAGAAAATGCTCCGCATCACTTGCCATCAGGGAAATACAAATCAAAACCACATTGAGATACCACCTCACACCAGTGAGAATGGGGAAAATTAACAAGGCAGGAAACCACAAATGTTGGAGAGGATGCGGAGAAAAGGGAACCCTCTTACACTGTTGGTGGGAATGTGAACTGGTGCAGCCACTCTGGAAGACTGTGTGGAGGTTCCTCAAAGAGTTAAAAATAGACCTGCCCTACGACCCAGCAGTTGCACTGCTGGGGATTTACCCCAAAGATACAGATGCAATGAAACGCCGGGACACCTGCACCCCAATGTTTCTAGCAGCAATGTCCACAATAGCCAAACTGTGGAAGGAGCCTCGGTGTCCATCGAAAGATGAATGGATAAGGAAGCTATGGTCTATGTATACAATGGAATATTACTCAGCCATTAGAAATGACAAATACCCACCATTTGCTTCAATGTGGATGGAACTGGAGGGTATTATGCTGAGTGAAATGAGTGAATCGGAGAAGGACAAACATTATATGGTCTCATTCATTTGGGGAATATAAATAATAGTGAAAGGGAATAGAAGGGAAGGGAGAAGAAATGTGTGTGAAATATCAGAAAGGGAGACAGAACATAAGACTCCTAACTCTGGGAAATGAACTAGGGGTGATGGAAGGGGAGGAGGGCGGGGGGTGGGGGTGAATGGGTGACGGGCACTGAGGGGGGCAACTTGACGGGATGAGCACTGGGTGTTATTCTGTATGTTGGAAAATTGAACACCAATAAAAAATAAATTTATTATTAAAAAAAAAGATTTTCTCTTGCTCCTAGAATCTTTATACTTGTGATGTTCCTGGACTGTTAGGATCCTGCTAGTGTGGGGAAAGAGGCTGAATTATTGCTACTTCCTTATTGTTTTTCTGTTTAAGTTTATATCTCATCAATGACACAAATAATCCATGTGTTCCTGTTTAGGAATTATTTAAATACATCAGGTTCTCCTAGTTCATGAAACAAACTCAGAACTAGCAATGCTCACTGGGGTGGAAAATGGAGTTGATGCCTGAGTGTCTCTCGAAAATAAGTCTGCCTCTGGCTTCCAAATGTCCCAGAATATCTGTCTCCCCGAAGTATTATTTGATATTTTCCTCTTTTACCAATATGTCTGGGGCCTCCTGGGAATTGAAGGATGAGAAAATGCTGCTGAGAGGATGGTACAAGTTATAAGAAGCACTAAAATTTACAGTTTGCCGGTTGGTTAATGTTAGCTGTCTTTTGAGATCAAAGGCTCAAAACGATATAGAGTTTAGAGTCTCTGGGTTCATGAACAGTTGTGGATTTTTTTTTTCTTTTGATTTTAGTAAGACTGAGGCCTTATTCCCAGGATGTCTTCAAGTTTATCGCATGCTCAGGATAGCTGTAGTTTTAACATTGATCCCTGGAACAGTGTCCCCCTAGTGCTGGACGGAGACCAGTATCTGTCAGTAATAAGGGTTCCACTGGTCCAAAGTAAATTGGAAAAAATGTTGGTTTTGCAAATTTTGGGGGAAAATTTCAGGGCTCTTTTGAAATCCAAAAGTCAAAAGGTATTGCCCTATAGCATAGTAGGGCAAATGAATAAAAAGAGTAAAAAGATACAACTACATTTTAACTCATCTATTACAGTAGCTGAAAAAATCTAGTAGGGCAAATTGTAAAATCAGCAGCCACTCTGTTCTTTTCTCAGCACAGAGAAAGCAAGATATTCTCTAAGCATTGGGATTTCATTTTTTTTCTTTTTTTTTTAAAGGATTTTATTTATTTATTCATGAGAAACACACAGATAGAGGCAGAGACACAGGTTGAGGGAGAAGCAAACTCCTTGCAGGGAGCCTGATGTGGGACTCGACCCCTGAGCCCTGGGATCATGCTCTGAGCCAAAGACAGATGCTTAGCCACCCAGGTGTCCCAGCATTGGGATTTCTTTTTTCTTTTCTTTTCTTTTTTTTTAAGATTTTATTTATTTATTCATGAGAGACACACACACACACACACAGAGACAGAGTCACAGGCAGAGGGAGAAGCAGGCTCCATGCAGGGAGCCCGATGTGGGACTCGATCCTGGGTCTCCAAGATCAGGCCCTGGGCTGAAGGCGGCACTAAACCACCAAGCCACTCGGGCTGTCCAGCATTGGGATTTTAAATATTGACCAGCAACGTTGGTCACTGTCAGACAGAAATTATGATGAAAGGTAAATTAGATCATATTTTATATTTTGTGTATGTAAAAATAAAGACAGATGACCATGGGTAACTCTATTTAGAGAAACTGCTTAGGAAATTTACCTAGGAAAGGTGAATGCTAGGGAGGGTTTTACAATATTTTTTTCCTACTTTGATATATTTATATATTGTAGTATGATTGCTGATGTAGTGAAATTTATCACATTACATAATTATTATATAATATTGTCTCATCATACTGTGCATTAGATCTCTATGCTTTACTTACTACTCATTACAAGTTTAACATTTACACATCACTCTTGTCCCCCACCTGCCATTTTACTGTTTTTTCACAGATGTAGCTTTTTAAGATTCCATATGTAAGTGATATCATACACTACTTGTGTTTCTATCTGCCTATCTCACTAAGCATAATGTGCTTAAGGCCTATCCCTGTTGTTGCGAATGGGAGGTTATCATCCATTCTCGTGGCTGAACATCCATTGTACATATATACCACATTTTAAAAAAAGATTGTATTTATTTATTTCATAGGGAGAGAGCAAGAGAGAGCATGAGCGGGGGGTAAGGGAGTTGGAAGAAGCTGACTCCCTGCTGAGCCATGTGGGGCTGCATCCTAGGACCCTGAGATCATGATCTGAACCAAAGGCAGGTGCTTAACTGAACGAGCTACCTAGGCACCCCATGCACTTTTTTTTTAATCCATTATTCTATTGATGGGGATTTAGGTTGTTTCCATAGCTTGGCTATTGTGAATAATACTACAATGATTATGGAAGTGCATATATTTTGTCAAAATCTTGTTTTTATTTCCTTTAGGCAGGTGTGGAATTGCTGAATCATATGGCATTTCTTATTTTAGTTTTTTGAAGAACCTCCATCTAGTTTTCCATAGTGGTTGGAGCAATTTACATTTAACCAGTAATGTGTAACTGTTCCCCTTCACTACATCCTTGCCAGCACAAATCTCTTGTCTTCTTGACGACAGCCATTCTAACAGGTGTGAGATGATATCTCACTGTGGTTTTGATTTGCATTTCCCTGATGATTAGTGATGCTGAGCATTTTTCATGTGTCTGTTGGCCATCTCGGTGTCCTCTTTAGAGAAATATTTAGTTCTTCTGCTCATTTTTTAATTGAGTTGTCTGTTCCTTTGTTATTGAATTAACTGAGTTCTTTATATATTTTGGATATAAATCTCTTATTTGATATATGGTTTGCAAAATTTTCTCCCAGTCTGTAGGTTTCTTTTCACTTTGTTAGCTGTTTTTGTGTGTGTGTGTATGGGTTTTTGTTTTTGTTTTGTTTTGCTTTGCTTTTCTTTGCCAACCCTTTGAGCTTGATGTAGTTTCACTTGTTGATTTTTTATTCTGTTGTTTGTGTTTCTGGTGTCATCCCCCCCCCAAAATGGTTGTCAAAATCAGTATTGATGATCTTCTTTCTTATGTTCTCTTCTAGGAGTTTTATGGTAGTAGGTCATATGTTTAAGTCTTTGATCCATTTTCAGTCCATTCTTATGAATGAGGTGAGATAGGGGTCCAATCATTGTTCTGCATGTGTTTCTCCATTTTTCCCAGTACCGTTTGTGGAAGAGACTATCCTTTCCTCATTGGGTATTCTTGGCTCCCTTGTTGAATATTAGTTGACCATATATGCCAGGGTTTAATTCTGGGATCTCTATTCCATTCCATTGGCCAATGTTTTTATTACTATGGCTTTCTAGTATAGTTCGAATCTGGAAAGCATAATACCTCTGGCTTTGTGCTTTTTTTCTCAGGATTTAAGGTTTCACACAAATTTTAGGATCACTTCTTTATTTATTTTGCTACTTTGTTGTTTTTATTATGTGCTACATTAATACACTGCATCACCTGTTAGAAGGGGTAGATGAACATAATGAAGTTATTCTTCATCAATCAGAAAAAGGCTTCCTTAATTGATATTCTCTAACCCCTTTGATACACAGTAATGATTAATTCCAGAGATAGGCCTATCTCTTTGCATCAAACCCCACTGATATGGATAATAGGCAACTGTTTTTTTCTTGCCCCCATTACTGAACTGTGGATGTGTTCAGTGGCTGTGCCAGAGATGACCGAACACACAGCTGTGACTTTGATCTCAGGCAGAATCTTGAACCATATTACACTGCCGTTGCCAGGACCTAAAGGAGACCCAGTTGGTACTGTTTCTTTTATTTCTATGATGAATGCCTTTGGTATTTTGATAAGTATTGTGCCGAATCTGTAGATGGCTTTGTATAATATGGTCATTTAAAAAATATTAATTCTTCTGATCCTTGGAAATGGGATGTGTTTCCATTTGTTTGTGTCTCTTTTGATTTCTTTCAGCAAAGTTTTGTAGTTTTCTTGTACAGGTCTTTCATTCCTTGGTTAAATTTATTCATAAGTATTTTGTTGTTGTTGAAGCTATTGTGAATGGGATGGTTTTCTTTATTTCTCTTTAAGATGCTTCATCATTAGTATAAACGAATGTAATTGATTTCTGTATTTTTTTAAAAAAGTTTTTATTTTAATTCCAGTTAGTTAATGTACAGTGTTAGATTAGTTTCAGGTGTACAATATAGGAATAACACTTCCATACATCACCCTGTGCTCATCACGACAAGTACACTCCTTAATCATCATGTATATAATCCATCATCACAGCCACCTCCCCTCTGGTAGCCATCAGTTTGTTCTCTATGGTTAAGAATCTGTTTCTTGTTTTGCCTCTCTCTCTTCCTTTTTTTCTTGTGCTGGTTTGTTTTGTTTCTTAAGTTCCACATATGAGTGAAGTCATACGATATTTGTCTTTCTCTGATTAACCTATTTCACTTTGTACAATACTCTCTAGCTCTATCCATGTCATTGCAAATGGCAAAATTTAATTCTTTTTTATAGCTGAGTAATATATATATATATCCATCACCTCTTCTTTATCCATTCATTTAGTTGTTGGATACTTGAGCTTTTTCCATAATTTGGCTATTGTAGGTAATGCTGCTATAAACATGGAGGTGCATGTATCTCTTTGAATTCATATTTTTGTATTTGTTGGGACCAGTTTTGTGACCTAATATGTGACCTATTCTGGAGGATGTTTCATATGCCTTTGAAAAGAATATGTATTCTGTTGTTTTAGAATGGAATGTTCTGGATATAGCTGAGAAGTCCAACTGGTCCTTATTCAAAGCCATTGTTTACTTGTTTATTTTCTGTGTAGACGATTTGCCATTGATGTAAGTGGGATGATAAAGTTCCCTACTAATATTGTGTTATTATCAATTAGTTACTTTATATTTGTTGTTAATTGTTTTATATATTTGGGTATTCCCATGATGGGTATAAATATTTACAATTGTTATGTCTTCTTGTTTGATTATCCCCATTATGATTATATAATACCCTTTTTGGTTCTTTTTACAATCTTTGTTTTAAAGTCTACTTTGATTGACATAAATATTGCTATTCCAGGTTTTATTTATGTCCATTTGGGTGATAAATATTTCTCCAATCCTTCCCTTTCAATCTGCAAGTGTCTGTAGGTCTAAAAAAGGTCGCTGGTAGACAGCATATAAATGGGTCTTATTTCTTTTTATCCATTCTGACACTCTGTGTCTTTTGATTAGAATATTTAGTCCATTTACATTCAAAATAATTATTGATACATATGTATGTATTGCCATTTTATTACTTGTTTTGTCATTACATCTGGAGACTTTCCCTGATCCTTTCTTTGTAGTTTTGGTCTCTCCTTTGCACTTAGAGTCTCCTTTAATATTTCTTGCTGGGCTGGTTTAGTCATGAACTCCTTTAGTTTTTGTTTGCCTGGGAAACTCTTTGTCTCTCCTTCTATTCGGAATGATAGCGTTGTCAGAGTATGCTTGGCTGCAGATTTTTCCCCTAAAGCACTTTGAATTTATTATACCACTCCCTTCTGGCTTGCCAAGTTTCTGTTGAGAAGTCTCCAGCTAACCTCATGGGTTTTCCTTTGTAAGGATTTCTTTTTCCTTCTTCTGTTAAGATATATTTATTGTTGTTGTTGTTGTTATTGTTATTATTATTATTATTATTATTTTAGAGAAAGAGAGAGAGAGAGTGAGAGAACTAAAGCACGAGAAGGGGCAGAGGGAGAGAGAAACATATTCCCTGCTGACCATGGAGCCCAATGTGGGGCTCAGTCCCAGGACCCTGAGATCATGACCGGAGCCAAACTTAAAAATCAGACACCCAACTGACTGAGCCACCCAGGCACCTCTTTAAGGACTTCTTTTGCTGCTTTTAAGATTTTTTTCTTTATCGCTGTATTTTGCAAATTTAATCATAATATGTCTTGGTGTTGGCCCGTTTTTGTTGATTTTGGTGGGAGTTCTCTGTACATCCTGGATCTGAATGTCTGTTTTCTTATTAGATAGCAGGAAGTTTTCTGCTTTTATTTCTTGAAATAAATTTTCTTCCCTCTTTTCTCTCTCTTCTTCTTCTGGGACTCCTATAATATGAATGTTTTTATGCTTGATGGAGTCACTGAGTTTCCTAAGTCTATTCTTACATTGCACAATTCTTTTCTCTTTTGTTCAGCTTCATTATTTTCCATTATTTTGTCTTTCCATTATTTTTGTCTTTAATTTGTTCCTCTGATTCTTCCAGCCTATTTTCATTGCATGAAGCCTGTTTCAAATTTTGTTTGTTGCATTCTTCATCTCTGATTGATTATTTTTTATCTCTTTTTGTTCCCTGTGGTAAGAGTCTCACTGATGTCTTCTATTCTTTTCTCAAGTCCAGTTAGTATCCTTATGACTGTTCCTTTAAATTCTCTATTAGGCATGTTACTTCCCTGTAGAAGCCAACTTGTTGGCTTAAACTTGTTCATAGTCTCTCTTATGATGCTATATGTTACTGTAGTATCAGTTAGAATGTCTCCTCTTCATTTATAATTTTTTTGAGTCTTCTCTTTTTTTTCTTAGTCTAGCTAAATGTTTGTCAACTTTGCTTATCTTTAAAAAAAAAAAACCCAGCACTTAATTTTGTTAAATTTGTTTAAAAATTTGGTAAATTTGTTAAAAAACCAGCTCTTTAATTTTTCTCTTGTTTTTATGGTCTCTATTTCAGTCCTATTCACTTTGATCCTTATTATTTCCTTGTCCTGGCAAGTCTGGGTTTAATTTGTTCTTCTTGGGATGCCCAGGTGGCTCAACGGTTGAGCACCTGCCTTCGGCCCAGGGCGTGATCCTAGAGTCCCAGGATGGAGTCCCACATTGGGCTTCCTGCGTGGAGCCTGCTTCTCTCTCTGCCTGTGTCTCTGCCTCTTTCTGTATCTCTCATGAATAAATAAAATCTTTAAAAAAATTGTTCTTCTTTCTCTGGTTCCTTGTGGTGTAAAGTTAGGTTGTTTATTTGGTGTTATTATAATTTATTAATACATACATTTTTGATATAAACTTTCCTGTCAGAACTGTTTTTGCTGCATCTCCTGATATTTGATATGTTGTGTTTTTATTTTCTTTTGTTTTGATATAATTTTTTATCTAGATTGTCCAAGGTTTTCTGAAAGAGCAATTTCATAGGTGTGGGTAGCCTAGTTCTTTATCTGGTTGTTTTCCTAGTAGCTGTGTCAATCAATTGGAAATATGTTTATTCAAAATAAATGGCTTTTGAAATAAACACCTTAGCAATCAAAAGCTGAAGGCCAAGTACTTATGCTGTAGTACTCCATTTCTCACAACTTTGTTCTGCCATATGTTTTAATTGTAGAAGTAAGTACCTCTTTCTCACTCCATCCTTCCACCTCAGGGCAAATATTTCCACCCAACTGGAAGCACCAGCCACTTAAAGCAGCTTAAAGGCTGAACTGAAATTTTTGTCTAAATTCTACTTCAAAAGATGAAGAATTTATTTTACTTTTATTGGTAATATCTATCAGGGTCAAGACACAGATTTTTTTTTACTCCACTAACAAGATAAGACTAGGAATTATTTCATTTATGCCATTTAATTGGTATGACTGGTCCTAGAATGTAGTTATCATTCAAGTCTTTGTTTGAAGCTATAACATCTCTTTTGTCTCTCTGATGATACTTTAAATCAAGCTAATTTGTCTAACTTGAATGATTGTACAAACAAACAAACTCTTAACTCATTTCAGAGGTGATTAATCATCTCACAAAAAACTTTTACTCTCTTATACTGTAGTTGTCTAAGAGGGGTTATATTTTTCAGCTACTCTTATATTTAAGTGGGTTCAGGGTATTGGTTCTTGCGAGTAGAATGTGAGGGGGGGGGGTGAATTCTGCCAATTTCTTATTTTGGCAGCTTTATGTAGATAAACACAGGTAGGTGTTCCAACTTCTTGGCAGACAAATGTTGAGGATGGCAGAGCCATCAGATAAAAAGAGTTTGAGTTCTTGAGCAACACTTAGAAGAGAGAAACTGATCAAGAATACACGTTAGATTTTATGAAAGGGAGAAGTGAACTATTGTGTTTTAGCATTATAAATCTTAATTTTTATCGGTTAATAGTACTTAGATTTGGAATGTGTTTCAGCTCTAATATCTAATTTAACATCTTGTTGCTTATTCAGTCACCAAATATTTCCAGAGAACTTTAACTACATACACACACACACACACACACACACACAAATAGATAACGTTTACAGAGAACTTATTGTGGCAAGCACTAAGGATACTTGGAAAAGAAGACACTTTTGGCCTCAATAACAATGAATTGCCTTGTTTTCCAGAAATCTTCCATGAGTGGTGACTTTCTCTGTTCCTGGCTTTTCACTCTTTTTTTTTTTTTCTGTCAATAGTGAGTTTTCAAGGCCCTGTCCTCCTACTATTTATAATCAATCCTTTTGCTCAATTATCACTTCTATAAAAGGCTTCTAAATCCATTTTTCTGGCAATGTCCTTTTGCTGTTTTCTAATTTTTCATTACAATTATTAACAGAAAAACTTTACTTTCAGGTCTATCATCATCTTAAGTTCAATGAGGAGGCAATATAGAATTATGATTGATAGCATAACAAAAAGAAGTTTAAATCATGATTAAAGTTAAATCTTCCACAGCAAGATGACTATTAACTGAATAACCAACTGTATTATTATTGTGTCTATCAATAACTTTTTTCCTATAAGGAAATGCAAAATGAATGCCAACTGAGTTTTAGTCAAAATGAATTTGTGTGTTTCTTCAACATAAATAAGCTAACAATGAACTGTACCCTCTAAGATGAGTTGTAGCTATAGTAATTCAAAGGCTTTACTTTCACCTTTTATTCTGACATAAAAACTGCAAGCCTTTACCAAGGAAACCTTTATAAAAGCGTTTGTCAATTTACACCTCTTCCTAAGCTCTGTATAGAATGAGGGCACGAAGACAAGGGGCTGAGCTTGAGAACATCTGTCCTATGTTGTTGGAAGAGCTGATGACCTAGTTATCAGGAGCTTTATTTGCATATAACTACTGGAAGATTGTGTGAAAGAGAAAGACTGGACACATTGGAACCTGGCAGGTTTTGCCTCTACCAATCCTATACTAAGACCCATAAGTTATACAATCATAAAAGCCACTCCTTAAAATCTCTCATGGTGTCATGATTAAATTGATGGAAAAGAGTCAAGTCACTCAAGCCTATGGGGTGTATTCTGGTTGGGGATCAATGAGTGATAATTTTAGACATAGCAATGAAGCATCACTAAAATTAACCTCTGGCTCCATCCCAGGAAATCAGTACCTGATTCCTAGAGAAAGACATAGTGAGGCAAACTAAAAAGAGTTCAGTGAAGATGACATATCACTACAGGTGTGTTGGAAGCAGGCACACAAGGCATCTAGATTTTCGATTTTCTTCATTTCCTACACATTCACATCCTTTGGCACCTTGTTCTTTGAAGCATAGCAGGGGAGAAATGGGGACTATAGCAATGGTGGTGTGACAGGAAGGGCATGTGTGGATGGGAAGTTTGGCAGTAAATTGGGAGGTAGATGTGATTGGGCTATGCTTTTAAAAAAGTTTGTCTGAATCTGTCTTCTGAGAAATTTTCCAGGTGCCTTCATAATGCTCTCTTCCTTCCCTCACTTCCTTCTTGCCATTCACCCTTCATCCTTTCCTTTCATATTTCTATCTTCCTAAGAATATTTACTGAGGGGCACCTGGGTGGCTCAGTCGGTTAAGCATCTACCTTCAGCTCAGGTCATGATCCTGGGGTCCTGCGATGGAGTCCCACGTCAGGCTCCCTGCTCAGCAAGAAGTTAGTTTCTCCCTCATGCCCCTTATCCTGCTTGTGCTCTCTCTCTCTCAAGCAAAATCTGAAAGAAAGAAAAGACTATTCATTGAGTACACATGTACTAGACACTGTGTTAGGTATTAGCAATACAAAATCATTGCCTTCAAGAGCCTTACATTCTATTGTGGAAGTTAAAACATAAATAAATTATAGAACACTGGGGAAAGTGTTATGATAAATGTATTCATAGTCTGCCTGAGAACCCAGAGGCAAATCGCTTAAGGATGGAGTCAAGCAAAGTTCTTTGAGGTTGGGAGGGCTATGCTGACTCCTAAGGCCAAGAAGACTGGATAAAGCTCAGATGTGCAAGGGCAATCCAGGTAGAAATATCAAATATAGTTAATAATGACTGGAGTTGGAATGCCACAAGTTAATAGAATATCTGTTTTGCTGCTACTGATAAAAGGCATCTAAGCAACAACTGCTTCAAAAATTGAGTTCATCATCTATTTATCGTTGTAGAATTATAGTCTCACTAGTACTTAACATGAATATGAAATAGATTGAATATTTAGATTTGTCTAGAGCTGAGGTTTGTAAGGGAAAGAACAATAAAAGGAGAACAGGTATAGAGAAACTCAAGGATAATGATGAAATCAGAGGGTTCAGACTAGATTAAGAGGGAAACAAAGTCAGAAACATAGAATTAATGAATCCTTCTTGTCACTATTTTTCCTCATCTAATAGAAAAATATAAGCTGTTATTTGATTTATTTTTTCACTAAACAGAAACTCAAGGATAATGATGAAATCAGAGGGTTCAAACTATATTAAGAGGAAAACAAAGTCAGAAACCTATGATTTAATGAATTCTTCTTGTCACTACTTTCTCTCATCTAATAGAAAAGTACAAGCCATTCTCTTATTTTTTCACTAAACATCAATGGAGGGATCCCTGGGTGGCGCAGCCGTTTGGCGCCTGCCTTTGGCCCAGGGCACGATCCTGAAGACCCGGGATCGAATCCCACGTCGGGCTCCCGGTGCATGGAGCCTGCTTCTCCCTCTGCCTGTGTCTCTGCCTCTCTCTCTCTGTGTGTGACTATCATAAATAAATAAAAATTAAAAAAAATAAAAAAATAAATAAACGTCAATGGAGTGCTGATAATGTGTCAGGATAAGAATTAGGACCTAAGGATGCCAAAATGGAATCAGAAATTATCCTATACTCAGAAAGTGTACAATTTAGTGAAAAGAGACACATGTTTAAACAAGGTGAATCAGGGGGCTAGGATGCAGTTTTCTTGGTTCTGGAGAAAAACAGGCAAATCCTGTGGCTGGGCTAGGGGGAGGGAGGATTATAGAGAAGGATGCTAAATAAGTAAAGGTCCTACTTTTACTCTGTTGCCTTTGGACTAGGGCCATCCAGCTTCTTGATTGTTCCTTTTCCCAGCACTGTCATTGCTCTTGTAAACTGTGTTTGGCCTGTCAGCCTACTAACATACTTCTCTTAATTGAGACTTGACTATAAATTACATGGTTTTTTTTAATTACATGTTTTTTAAAACCTTTTTATTTTGGAATGATTTTAGATTTATAGAAAAGTTGTAAAGATACAGAGAGTTTCCATATACCCTTCATCCAACCTTCTCAGTGTTAATATCTCATATGACCAATTGCCTAACATTTGTCAAAACTAAAACATTAATATGGATGTAATACTATTATTAACTAAACTATAGACTTTGTTTGGATTTCATTAGTTTTCCTATGAATGTCCTTTTCTTTTTTTTTTAAAGATTTTATTTATTTATTTGAGAGAGAAAAAGTGCTGGGGGCAGGAGAGAGCACAAGTGGTGGGGAGGGGCAGAGGGAAAGGGAAAAGCAGACTCCTCACTGAGCAGGGGACTCCCCGTCCCCACCCCACCCCCACACACATGACACAGGGCTCAATCTCAGGACTCTGAGATCATGACCTGAGCTGAAGGCAGATGTTTAACTGACTGAGCCCCCCAGGTGCTCCATGAATGTCCTTTTCTGTTGCAGAGTTCAAACAGGAAGCCACATTACATTAATTGTCAGGTCTCTTTACTCTCCTTGAAATGTGGTGGCTTCTTTGTCTTATTTTGTTTTTCATGCCTTTGACATCTTTGAAGAGTTGTAGTTGTGTTTTAACCATACTTTATGGTTATGTATGCCTTCTTTCCCTGGTGTTATCTTGCTATTAGTTATGATTAGGTTTAGCTGCATATAATAGAAAATGTATAAAAGTTTGGCAGTTGGGAACTGATATGGTTTCTTCTGCATAGGAACCTAGGCTTTAACTTTGTGTCTGCCTGTTATCCTTAACAGTGTCTTCTATCCTCAAGGTCACCAATTGCCCAAGTTCGTGATTGGAACTTTAAGAAGCAGGAGACCCCTGTTCTGTCTTAAAATGCTTTTCTGAAAGTCGTACCCCACAACTTTTGATTAGATCTCATTAGCCAGAACTTATTCATATGGTAATTTTTACTTCAGGGGAGCTGGGAAATGTCTTTCAGCTGATTTTTTTAGCCACACCAAACAAAATTGGGATTCTCTTTCTGAGGAAGAAGTGGAGAGTGAATATTGCATGGGCAATTAGCAGAATCTGCTTCACCCAGATAAGAATAAATGAATAAATAAGTAAATAGTGTGGTGAATGTCTGCATGAAGAAACAGAAAAACAGCCATTTGGAAGTCCTCGATGAGAAGGGAGACATCTGCAGATTGATTGTATTTCTGGGGGCTGTGCAGAGACAGAGATATTGTTTTGTTGATACCCCCAAAGTCTTTGATTGAACTCCTAAGGTCTTGCATGTTTTCTTTTTATTCAGATTAGTAAATACCTTTGTCTCTGGCCATTTACAAATAAGCAAATGAGCTTCATTATAAAGAAATATAAAGATTCTTGATTTCTATCTTCCTTTAAATTTTTAGGAAGATGTCAAGAATTTTCTTGAAATTAGAAGAACCCTTCCCCCTATATAGCAAACACTGCCATTGATGGTGGAAGTGGCAGGGAGAAGCAAGATGAATAAAATCCTGAGTTGCAGAGACAGTTGTTAGGAATTACTTTATTGGGCAGTATTACAAAGAATCAGAGAGCCACTGACATTGCTTAAGGAATGAGTTTTTCTGTCAGTTGGTTGCTAAGGTCTTGCCTTGTTAAAAAACAGGGAGCATACATCTTATGAGAGCTCATTCTTGCTTGTGGACTACAGAGGAGACCTTAAGAAAGACTTTTTTAAAAAAGATTTTATTCATGAGACACACAGAAAGAGAGAGGCAGAAACATAGGCAGAGGCAGAGGGAGAAGCAGGCTCCATGCAAGGAACCCGATGTGGGACTCCGTCCTGGGACCCCAGAATCATGCCCTGGGCCAAAGGCAGACACGTTTAACTGTTGAGCCACCCAGGCATCCCAGGAAAAACATTTTAAAATCAGGCTTGATTGACCATGTATAAAAATATCTGGGTTTCTACCTACAGCGTTGAATGAAACACAGACCTAAAACATGAAGGAATTTTTTAAAGGAATATAAAATTGTCATTATTTTTAAATTGAGGTTGAGTATAATTTTAATTTCAATAATAATTTTTTAAAGAGTTGGTTATCTTATTCTATGAAGAAGTACTACCACTTCCCCTTACCCTGTCATGAATTCTGAAATAATACTAAGTACTGACCATTCAAAAATCTCTGTATGGAACACGCAGCCTTTCAATAATAATTAAAAACTCTGTGCCTATTTAGGTGATTCTGACTACTTGTCTTTTTAGTCCTCATCTGCAATCTCAGCTAGGTGATCTTGTTAAAGGTGCAACGTCTATGATCACACACGACAGCCCCAGTTTTGATGTGCAGCTTGCTAGACCCATCATTCAGCACTCCCAAGATGTAAGAAGATGCCCCTCCCCAACAAGGTCATATGGGTGAGGACTGTTAGGGTACCAACAACCTTATAGTAATGAGCTTGAATTCCTTGTTCCTGACACCAGCGGGTCAGGAAGCAGGTCATGTCATTTCAGCAGGATGAAAGATTGCTGCTCTAGAAACTGCATGATGACTAAAAGCAATTGTGCAGACCACTTTTTATAGTCTCCACAATTCTCTTCCTAGCTACTGAGACCAGGGGAGTCATGTGACTTTTTTTTTGTGTGTGTGTGTGACTTCTTTGAAGTTGTCCCTAGATCAGTGGTTCTTGACTTGGGATAGTTTTGCTCCCCACCCCCTCCAAGGGGACATTTGGCAATGCCTGGAAGCTTTTTTGGTTGTCACTCCTAGGAGGGAGGTGCTACTCCCATCTAGTGGGTAGAAGACAGGAATGCTGGTAAATCTTGCAATGCACAAGAGAGCACCCTCCATCTCCTACAAGGAATTATCCTGCCCAAAATGTCAATAGTGTTGAATTTGAGAGATCCTGCCTTGGAATACTGAACACATTGTTCCTCACATTGATAGGGGTCTGGAAATGACCTTACCTCAATCTCTCACATCAAGGGGTCAGGAAAGCTAAGTTCTCAGTTGATTTTGACTTAGGTACAACTCTAGACAAATCATGGTCTCAACTTCTTTTATCAAATGTAATGAATGTATTTGTTATACTGACTTTATAAGGTAGTGATGAGAATGACATAATAGATATGAATATAGTTTGAAAAAATTTCAAAAAGCCACAAAACTCATTATTGATGCCATGTTGAGAGCTTTCCAGACACAAAAAACATTCTGGCTGACTACAGCTGAATTACTTTCTGCCTTATCCCCTTTCTTAACTGTAACATCAAACAATTCATTTTCAAAACACATCACTTGTTTAAACACAGGATAAGTTCTCTAGATGAGAGAATTTGCTTGGAGTGATTGTCTTTGGTATTTATCTTTTCCTACACTCTATTACTTCCCTTGTCATCACTTTTTTCGTCCATGTTGACATAGTATATTATCCACTTCCCTGAAAAAAAATTAAAGTTGGGCTAGGTTATTAATTAATAACATCATCTAAAATACCATCATTTTTTTATCAGAGTCTGAACTGAATCCGTATAATTTTGAACTTGACTTAAATGAAATAAATTGACCTTGGGGATGCACAATCATTAATGATCATTTGACACAAACACACATTAAATGGGATGGAACATTACTGAAAATCTATGTATGTATGAAAATGGTTCCATAGATGCCTATCAAAACGGTGGTGAAGGTAATGCAAATAGGGCCCCATTGTAAATGTATTATCAGTGGGTGGCCATTTTAACAAAATAGTACAGAACCTTCTTAGAGTGAATCTTTAATTGTAAAACTTCATCTTAAGAGTTAAGAGGAATAAAGTGGAAAATGATATTAGAAATTTACATCAAGAATGTATTACAGCCTGAAAAGAGCATACTGGACAAGGCTTTCAGTTTGCTCCTTTTGGAGCCCTGTTTAGAAGGTGTCTCAGTTGTGCCAGGGTGCCACATATCCATGCTGTAGATAAAATATGTTAGTTCTCGGGAAAGAAGTATCAGAAGTGAAAGAAAATTCTCTGCTTCCTGTCTGGTGATCCCATGATTATACAGAATTGACACATCTGGCATTCTCTGTGTTTCTCTGGAATCCTAGAAAGGAATCTGAAGAGGATGCCATTGTTCTCTGTTTCCTTGATTAAGATTATGATTTATGATACTGGCTATAGTGATATTTACTTACTTATTTATTTATTTAATTTTATTTATTTGTTCATGAGAGACACACAGAGAGAGGCAGAGACACAGGCAGAGGGAGAAGCAGGCTCCCTGCGGGGAGCCTGATGCAGGACTCGATCCCAGGACCTCGGGATCATCACTTGAGCCAAAGGCAGACACTCAACCACTGAGCCACCCAGGCAGCCCCTATAGTGATATTTAAGTCCATTATTTCCTTTAAGGTTTTAGTGCTCGATCATTTGTTTTTCCTTATGCTCAGTTCTCTAAGCCACGCCTCACCATTCTCCCATTTACTGAGTCTTGCTGTACAGAAACAAGGAGCACATAATGCTCTAGATACTTAATTCTTGATTTTGCCAAGGAAAAAAGAGCCAAGATTTCATGGCACCTCTGCAGTACAGATAAGAATGTAAGGGATGGGAACTGAATACGGGTATATGTCCTTTGCTTTCTTCACCCACAAACATTAATGCATCAGCTTCCTTTTCTGCAACTTCTCTTAATAAAACACCCTTTTTACACTCCTTCAAAATGCTGCAGGTTGGGGCAGGGAAGAAGAGGTGGTACATTGGCTTATAAATTTGTAAATTGTGACTTGAGTCCTTCTCCTTCTTTCAGCACACAGAATGCAGGTATCATGGATCAAAGTGAAGGTGTCCTTAATAGGCGCATAATCAATTAAGCCGTTGCTGAGTTTGCTTTATGGCAATAGCTAGTCATTGAAATAGTGTAACAAAGCATTCCCAAACAGTGGCCAGAATTTAAATTGCTACTTACTCCAGATTGACAGGTAGTATCTCTGATCAAACAGAAGGGCTTCGGCTCACCATCGCAGTTTGCAGGACTTTATGGCACATTGCTGCCTTGTTCTAGATAATGCCTGGCCCATTTCTCATGCCCAGTGAGCGTTAAATAATACCAATACTGTCAAGAGCTTCTTATTTTTCACCTGGGAACATTTATAACTCTGTGCTTCATGTACTTTCTAATTCCTCATGCTCAATGATGGGAATGAAAATTAATTACTCTGGGAATGTGAACGTCGCCTTGACAAATCATTTCTATTCTGTTAAATAAAGTTTTTGTTGGTGAAATCAGGAGGTCCCTGGATTCTGTTCTCTTTGCCTAATCCCCTATTATTCCTTCTTCTGCCCTAAATTTTTTTTTTTTTTTAAGAAATGCCAAAACTGAAGAAGAGTAATTGACTTTTAATTTAGGTTCGGGATTTAGATGTGATTTATTTTAAAACCTTCCTAAGTGTGGCATTTAGGTCTACTTGAAATTCCCAATTTTCTATTCCTGTAGCTCAGCCAAATGTGTCGTTTTGATTTCTGAGCTGCACATTCCTGGGAGCATGGGTCTCATTTGTCTGAAAAAGAGAGATGTAAGCTCATTTGAAGTTTTAGTTGACTTATAGTTCTTCTTTGACCTTTGCTACTAATAGCTGGCAGAGAATAAAACAAGACATGTCAATCACTGTCTAGATTTTATAAACTACTGACTGTTTCTTGAAGGAATGCAGTGCTTATTTTATTGGCCTGTTGTACCATAGTAGGAGATTTATAGAGTGTCAAGAAAATGAAAACCATGGCTAGCTAGAGTTATCCAGTTCTGCCAGCAATATAGACATTGAAATTAATAACTATCAATTAAATATAAATGCACAGAAATCACAGCAAGGGGAGAATCAAAAACATTTTAATCCTTAGATTTTTTGGCACTGTCATATTTAATGCTCCATAAATAGTCAAATTAATGACTTTTCTTATTTTTACTTAGCTGAACACTTCCTCTTAGTAGGTTTGTTTAAGTTTAATAACTTCCAAAGGAAGACAATACAAGTCACTACCTATTTCTGTTGTCATCCAGGAGGGCTTACCCTTTTTCTGTTTTATCTCCATTCATACTTTAAAGATTTTTAGTTCTTGGTAGACTGCCATTCTCTCCACACAATTTCTACTGTAATAACTGGCAATTTCTAATACTCCAGACTCTCGATTTTTTAAACTTCTCTCCTCCAGTGATTTTAATTTTGATTTTGTCCTGCATCCAGCCATACACAGACATTCATTCCATTGTTTTCAAAGTGTGGTCCAATGGATGCTAAGGTGCCCAAGACACTTTCTGCAGGCCCATGGGTTAAAAACTATTTTCATAATATTGCTAAGATGTTACTTTCCTTTTTATTCTCATTCTCTCATGAATATACAACGTTTGCCAGAAGCTGCATGACATGTAAAATCACAGTAGATTGAATGTAGAAGCAGATATGAGATCCAGCAATCTTCTCTTTAGTCATTTGTTAAAGAGATTTGCAAAAACAATGTCACGCTTCTATTTTCTTTTGTTTGTTTTGTTTTGGAAAACAGTTATTTTTTACACAAAATATCTAATGTTGACATTTAATAGGTCTTATTTTTAATTGGATAGAGCAAATATTTTAAAAATTTCTATTTTAATTTCTAACACAGTACATATTAATAGATATAATTACATAAAATATTTTTGACATCAATAATTTTATGAATGTAGAGAGGTCTAGCAACCATGAGATCATGACCTGAGCCAGAATCACAAGTCAGATACTTAACTGACTGAGCCACCCAGGCATCCATATTATTCCCATTTTATAGAACTGAGTTACAGTCCCATTATTTAAGTGGGCCAAGGTTATAGAATTAGTTAAGCATCAAGTTTGAATTTGAATCCTGGTGGGTCTGACTTGATAGCCTTCATGTGTGACTTCTAAGCCATTTTAGCTCAAAGTGTTTGAGACAAGCCTAGTTTACACCTATTATCCAGGTATGGTTATTAATCGAGTCTACTTACACTTTCCAAAGTGTCTCACTTGGGATAAAAACTCATGTGGTCTTCCTTCTCAAAAGTCATACATCTCAGAGGGGGAGATACTTGTGGATGCTGGGGGAGACTAGAACACAGACACTGTCAGCATTTCTGTTGTGCTCTGGAGTGGGTCTTTTTATTTATTTTTATTTTTTTAAAGATTTTATTTATTTATTCATGAGAGACACACAGAGCGAGAGAGGCTGAGACATAGGCAGAGGGAGAAGCAGGCTCCATGCAGGGAGCCCGACATGGGACTTAATCCCGGGTCTCCAGGATCATGCCCTGGGCTGAAGGCGGCGCTAAACCGCTGAGCCACCTGGGCTGTCAGAGGAGTGGGTCTTTTTAGAGCAAATTTGCCTTTTCACCTGTGCTTTGCCTTGCTTAGAGTGAAATAATTTTAGTTTTTATTAAAAATCAATAAGACTGAATATATAATGTATGCACACTAATAAAATTTTTGCTTTTTTAATCAGTGATTTTGGAGGAGCTCAGTAATATATATATGTATTCTACAATATATGCAGAGATAGAAATGAAGGTGGATGTGATGCAAATCAAATATAATGATTATTATATACAACTTTTTATCTGTTGTTTGTTCAGGGAATGATTATAGAGAACCTTTCCTCTCACTAACATCATAATAATTTAGTGTGTATTGTATTATTTTTAAACTTTTGGATTACAATTTTTCATACAGATTCAAAGACCTGGTTCACTTTATTTGAATATTTGTTCTTAATTTCTGTCATAGGTTAGAGATACCTCAGAGAGCTATCCAGAGGCAAATGGGAAGAATGCCATGTTAGTTGTATTTACTAAATCATGACTTTCATTTTCATCCCAGATACTAGTCATGCAAATGTTTTTATTCAAGTTAGTAAATTCCTTGATATGAATTGTTAAACTTTCTCTAAAATTACAGGGGGAATGCTGCATTTTTATATATTTAACATAGGAGTCCAAGATTCACTGTAGCCCTTTTTTAGAAAACTAATAAACAGGTTAGAAAATTCTTATGTTTTTTTTAAATAAACTTTAATTTTAATTTTAGAAGAGTTTGGATTACAGAAATGTTGCAAAGAGAATATACTGAATTCCTATGTGGCCCACTCCCAGTTTCCCTATAGTTATCATTCTTACACTATATGGTACATTTGTCACAACTAATGAACCAGTGTTAATGTATTATTATACACATAGTTCACCCTTCCTCTAGATTTCCTTTGTTTTTATCTAATGTCCCTTTTCTGTTCAGGAATAGGACATGACTCCTTAGGCTCTCCAGAGTGTGACACTTAATTTTCCTTTTCTCTAAGACTTTCCTTGGTTTTGATGATATTGACGGATTTGAGGAGTACTGATCAGGTATTTTATAGAATGTTCCCAAGTCTTTAAAGTGTGCATATATGAATTTTTGTAAGTCATACAAGTTACGTTATATTACTCTTTTATAACAAATGCATATAAATGTAGAAACATTTAAAACAGTTATTTAAACACCTCTTCAAAATGCCTATTTTTACTGCTCACTATTAAAACTTCATCTTTACCTTGAGGGAGCAGATAATACATAGTTATCATTATTTTCTGAAATTATCTGCTAGGTGGCATACTACCAAGTGCTACATGTCCATGGGAAAGGTTAACAAATTTAGGACCTTTGTCTTCTTTTAACAGAAAAATGTACCATCTATCTTTCATTCAACAACTCTTTCAAGACTTTGATGCAAGATAACAAATATATCTCTGGGCTGTGCCACAGATTCTCTTGCTCACTCCCTATCTCATTGCTGAGGTATTGTAAGAACTCCGTTGTGTGTGTGTGTGTGTGTGTGTGTGTGTGTGTATACATATACCACATATTCTTTATCCATTCATCTATACAGTGGGATATTATTCAGCCATCAAAAAGAGTGAAATCTTGCCATTTGCAACAATGTGGACGGAACTAGAGGGTATTATGCTTAACGAAGTAAGTCAGTCACAGGAAGACAAATACCATATGATTTCACTCGTATGTGGAATTTAAGAAACAAAACAGATGAACATAAGAGAAGAGAAGGAAAAATAAAAGATGAAAACAGAGAAGGAGGCAAACCATAAGAGACTCTTAACTTAGGGAACAAACCGAGGCTTGCTGGGGGATGAGGTGGGAGGTGGGTGAAGGGGATGGGTTAACTGCATTATGGGCATTAAGGAGGGGACTTGATGGAATGCGCACTAGGTGTTGTATGCAACTGATGAATCATTGAATTCTGCCTCAAACTAATAATACAGTATATGTTAACTAAATTGAATTTAAGTAAAAAAAATTTTTAAAGAACTCCATTGTATTTTAAAGGTCTTTTTACAAATGAATTGCATCAATGACTTCCTGGAGTACTTTGTATACTTCTTGCATTTATTTTGCTGGCATTGCTTGCTTGTGTAAAATGAAGTGAATTGATTAAAAATGTGACCCTATCTCTGTTATTTTCCCTCATAATCTTTTCTTTATGTCAGCCAAAATAGTTTTCATTAATGTTATGTAAATTTAATGGGAGAAAACCACTGGTTTTTAAAAAAATTAAAGAACTTTCTGTCAACAATGTCTTTTATGATACATTTGTAATTTTGCAGTGTACAGAAAGTTAGTTTTTTTCAAAAGGTTAGTTTTGATGTATTTTATTTTTGAAATAGAATCTAGTAAGAACAGTATATTAACTCCTATTAAAAATATCTATACTTCCATCAAACTTTAGAGAAAACATATCACCATGTATAGATTGTTGTCTTAGTTCTTGTTTCTTCCAGTCTTCAGATGCATGTTCTGTATAGCTTTCAAAAGTACTATTTACTCATATAGGAAGGCATATTATTTTGTCTTCATATTGCATGTGCCTGTGAGCACACTTGTGTATGTGTGTGTGTGTGTGTGTGTGTGTGTTCAGCTAATTTCTACCAAGTAAAAAGAATAAAGGTGACTTTTAAACATGACAAAAAATTATGGATCTGTGTCTTTATGCTCTGAGTGTTTAATTTTAATATCCCTTAAAAATTGTGATAACTTCATACCATCATTAGAGAAAATCTCAAAGAACACTATATGAGAGTGTTATACTATTGTTAATAGTAGTAGCTGTAAATCCATATTTCAAATGAACTTCTTGAAAATTTTAGAGATTTTGGTCTATTTCTTGTTAGGTATGATTATGTCATTGCAGTTTCTAGGGCTGATAGAGAGTTCATGTAAAGGATGAAAGAAGTATCAGGCTTTCTATTTTCTTGTTTTTCTCTTGGGCTTGCCTGATTCTTACTATGTTAAATCTGTTGTTTTTTAACCTGAAGAATTTTGACTCACTTGTCAATTTGTGAAGATTTGCTTGATTAAAACTGTCTATAAATCCACCTAACCATTTACATGCATGCTGGAAGGTGTTTCATTACTCTGAAAGTAAGAAGCAATATAAGGCCATATAGTGGGTTAAATAGTGATCCTCCCACCGCCAGTATATGTCCACCCAGAACCCCAGATAAGGGTCTTTGTAGATGGAATTAGGATAAGGATCTGGAGTTGAGATCAACTTGGATTAGGTGAGCCATAAATTCAATATTGGGCATTTTATGAGACAGAAAAGAGACAGAAAGAAGGCCACGGGAAGTCAGAAGCTCAGAGTGGAGTAATGTGTCTGCAAGCCAAAGAATGTCAAGAATTTCTCGTCAAGAATTCCACCAGGAGGTAAAAGAGGTAAGGAAGGAATCTCTCCTGGATATACCTTGACATCTTGATTTTGGACTCCAGAACTGTGAAAGAATACATTCCTGTTCTTTTAAACCACCAACCTTGTGGTAATTGTTATGGTTGCCCTAGGAAACAAATTGTCCTCTCTTCTGTCTGTGACTGTCCCACTCTTTACAGAGGATACTAAGCACCATACCTGACTTGAATGTAAACTGAATGAGGTCAAAGTGTCAACCCAAGCATTAATATCAGTACCTAAATACTAAGAGAAATCTTTATATTGTTCTCCCTTCCTAAATGGGTGCATCATCTTGCACAACACTTTGGGTACATTCACCCCACTTTGGAGACTTTTTACATCTCAAGTGTAAGAGATGTAAACTGTTTGATTGATTGAGTCATATCTCAAGAGTCCTTTCAGACAATATGCTGAGGCCACACAGCAGCAAGTTTTTATTCTTTGAAGAGTGGAGAAAATAAGATGAGAGGAAGAACATGGAACCCAAACATGGTGTTTAAAGAATATAGAGTACGGAAGATTGACACTGAAGTTAATATTTTAGCCCAGGATGTAGCCCTGACCTGAATACTTAAACCACTAACATAGCTCTTTAAGGCCACCCAATATAAATAAACTTATTAAATTTAGAAAAATATTTCTACTTCTTTTTTTTTCTTTTCTACTTCTTTTCTGATGTGCTTATGTCATTACTGCATTTTAAATGATTAAATAGTATCAATTACTTTTTGTTGAATACAATTGAGGATTAAAAAAGTAAGAACTATGATGCCCTTCCTCCTAGTATGTGTATTTTTAAACTGGGATGACAGTAAATATAGATTCTTATTTCCCACTTTTATTCACTTACCATTTTATTGTGTGAATATTAATATGGTTGGAAATGATGGTGTTATGGGTTGAACAATATTCTACCAAATTCTTAGTTTTAAATCCCCCCCCGACACACCAACCTTAGAATGTGACCTTATTTGGAAATAGAATGTGTCCTTGTAGATGTATAGTTAAGGTGAAGTCATACAGGAGTAGGATGGGCCCCTCATTCAATATGACTGGTGTCTTTATATAAAAAAGGGAATTTGGGCAGGTACATACCTAAAGAGAATGCCATGTGAAGATGAAGACAGGGGTCAGGCTGAAGCTTCTACAAGCCAAGAGATACCAAATATTGCAGCAAACCATCAGAAGGTAGGGGAGAGATATGGACACATTATCCCTCAGTATCAGAAGAAACCAACTCTGCCACCATTTTGATTTTGGACTTCAAGTCTCAAGTACTCTAAGGCATTACTGTTTAAGCCATCCAGTTTGTGGTACTTTTTTATGGCAGTTCTAGCAAACTGATATATAGGTATGGTGGCTAAATATGTAGATAATATAGCCAGGAAATCTAAGTTCTGAGTCTAAAATTCAGCTCTACCTCTGACAATCTGTGTTATTGTGGGCCGGCTAACCTTACTTTGTCTCAGCTTACTAACCTATAAAATGGGGAATGACAATAGTTCAGACCTAATAGGGCTGTTATAAGGATTAAGTAAGTCCATAGATGCAAAACACTTAAAGTGGTACTTGGCATATGGTGTCCATTGAGTTATTCCTGTTTATTACTTACTTCTTATTTGTTTGTTTGTTTACTTATTTATTTTAGAGAGAGAGTGTGGGGGAGAAGGGGCAGAGGGTGAGGGACGGGGAGAGAGAGAGAATTTCAAGCAGCCTCTATGCCCAGTGTAGAGTCTGATGTGGGGTTTGATTTCACAACCCTGAGATCATGACCTGAACCATATCAAGAGTAGGATGCCTAAGCAACTGAGCCACCCAAGTGCCCTGTTTATTACTTTTCAAAACATTAGTAACTGAATATTATATCCTATGCATGTACCTTAGCTTATTTAATCACTTTCTATTTTTAAAAATATTGTAAATAACACTGTAATGAACATAGTTGTAAATAAATATTTTTTCCATTAGCCCAGATTCTATATGTGCAATTGTTAGGTCAAAGAATATCAGTATTTCTAAGTCTCTTGATGCTTTATATATATTTTTTTAATTTTAAGTTTTTAAAATTAAAAAAAAAATTAAAAATTTAATTCCAATTTAGTTAACATAAGATATTATATTAGTTTCAGGTGTACAATATAATGATTCAACAATTCTGTACATTACTGCTTATCATAATGAGTGTACTCTTAATCCCCTTTACTTATTTCACTTTATACCCATGTCCCCACTGATAACCATCAGTTTGTTCTCTATAGTTAAGAGTCTGTTTCTTGGTTTGTCTCTTTTGTTTGTTTCATTTCTAAATTCCACATTTGAGTGAAATGATAAGGTATTTGTCTTTCTCTGATTGACTTATTTCACTTAGCATTATATTCTCTAGCTCCATCCATGTTGTTGCAAATGGCATCTGTTTCTATGGCTGAGCAATTGTCCATTTTATATATATATATATATATATATATATATATATATATATTCCATATATATGTATACACACATATATTTTATATATTCTGCCTATGTCTCTGCCTCTCTCTCTGTGTGTGACTATCATAAATAAATAAAAATTAAAAAAAAAACAAAATTAGTGTTCTTAAATACTTTGGGTAAATATCCAGTAGTGAAATTACTGGATCATACAGTTGGGTTCTATTTTTAATTTTTTGAGGAAATGCCATAGTATTTTCTACAGTGGCTGCACCAGCTTGCATTCCCACCAACAGTGCACAGTGATTCTTTTTTCTCCACATCCTTGCCAACTCTTGTTGTTTCTTGTGTTTTTGATTTTAGCTATTCTGACTTGTATAAGGTGATATCTTATTGTAGTTTTGATTTGGGTTTTCCTCATGAGTGATTTTGAGCATCTTTTCATGTGTCTGTTGGCCACCTTGATACTATGTTAAAAAATTCTTATTTTGGACAACTATGTTTTAAAAGAATCCTCTCATCATACTTTGAAAATCATTAAGTATATAATTAAAAATTTTTGCTCATTTAATTATTACACATTAACATATGATATATTACATGTAATATATTATTATATGCCTCTTTTGTTACTTATGATGGTAGTAGGAAGAATGAAATTTATTAATTTTTGAAAGCTGACATTTAAATGATATGTATTTGATTGATGAAAAAGAAATCTGGTTCTCATGAGAAATATACCAGAGCCCCTATCTTTAGAGAGAAGTTAAGCATCTTAAGGTCATTTATTCCAACCCACCCTTTTCCCTATGAGATGTCTGACTTGATCAAGTCCTTGTTAATAAAATTTACTTTTCTTTTCAGTTTTACCATTGATAGCCTAAAAATGATCTCCTGACCCTAAATAAATTGCTAAGACAACCTACAAATGTTTTGAAGTGATATGACTTCCATTCATTGAACAACAAAGCCTATGCTCAATATATCTGTACAAAGACTGAAATGATACTGCAGTAGGCCTTTGTAATAAGTTGTCAGGGAATCGCATGTGGAAGGAGGCTGAGGAAAAGGATGGGAAGCTGGTGCTTTGGTGTTGTCAGGAGCAAAAGCATATTGATCGGTGCTTGTATGAATAACCACTTGTTCATATCATATCAGGGCTTAAAATAAACCACCCCAGGACAGTGTCTTGCCAAATAAAGCTTTGTCCTCAATGCTATCTTCCTGGGTAAAATTTGTTTTAAAAGGTGCTGATAATTAGGTATCAAAAGGAGCCTTTTTTCCCTTAGGAATTAAAAAAATTAACTGAAACAAAGATCGAAAAAGAAATCCTTTGTAAAGTTTAGTCTCCTTATGTGTAACATGCCTAGATTTAGGAGTTCAGAGGCAATAAAACATTGGCTCTTCTAGATCATATAAATAATTCTTTGGTATATTTCAGTGACTGAATTCTATTAACTTAGATTCAGAACAATCATCATACATGTATTGAGATCCACAAAAAACTAATACTGTATTCAGTCTTTTGAAAAATTATGAAATGGGAAAACCCAAAACAAACAAGCCAAAAACCCCATACTGCTTATCTTTGCAATAGAAACTGAAGAACTTTGTAGTAGAAGCTGTAGTAGAAGGAGAAATGATTATAGTCCAATTTTTATCCTTGAAGATTTCATTCAATAGTTATGTTAGGGATCTAGTAAAGCCAGGTTCTGCTCATGAATCTGGAGACATGACAATGAACAAGAACAAATCCTATTGCCAGGAATTTGCAATCTCATGGGGAAGGTAGATGAATGAAGAGTAATAATAATAATAATAATAATAATAATAATAATACTTATATATCTGCTATTGAAGAAGGATATATGCAGAACCATGAGAGAAATGAGACCAAATACCACTCTGATGAAGCACAGTGGGTGTGCAAAGGGTAAGCAGAGAAGATGGAGAAGCTACCATCTGAAGTTTTAAATAAAAAATAGATCATTGAATGAGAAAAAGAAGAGAAAATCAGTGGAATGATATGAATAGAGATGCAGAAGGATGTCTTCTTTCGTGTCATGTGTAATGGAACTGCATGTATTTTGGTAAACCTCAAGAGCAACTGGGTAGGCAGGGAGGCCTGAAAAGCATACAGAGCCTTTCTGTCTCATCAAAAAGTCAGTTTCTCACCACAGGCAAGGGGAACACATCTAGGATTTTAAGGTGGACAGTAATTTGATCAGCTTAGCCCAGAAAACCAACCACATAGTGGGCCAGTGGTCTTGGAGGTTGGATCAACTGAGAAGGAAATACTAAAGCTTATATTTATGCTTTTTATGTATCTTCAAAATAATAAAACCATTAGAATGTGTTCATTTTAGTGGGATGAATCAGAAAGAAGCTTTATTCTTTCTTTCACTTTTAACCCATTGCATGAACTATTCCTTTCCTGCGACTGGATGAAATTTTACACAGGTCTCATTGCTTTTCTGGTTACTTTTAGGGATAAGTATAGTATCAGTTTATCAGTTAAAATGCCAAATCTCCACGGTAATAAAAAACAATACCTTCATTGTTCAAGCTTTCCTCTCCCCAAGATTGGGTCTTCTTCAGGGTAGGAAGCTGGAAAGCATAAGCTTCTTTCTTGTTCTGTCCTTGATCTTCTCTTCTTTCCTCTCTTCATCTCCAGGATTAGAGTGGATCACAGGGGGAGGCTTGGTGAATGCCCTTGTGATCTGACTTTGGGCATTTGGGGGCTTGGGAGATAGACTCACTGGCATGATGTGCTTTTCATGTTTTATTGGAGTTTCATCCTTTCAGGACCTATAGCTGCAATTCCTACCACCCAAGAATACCTCTCTCTTTTCCCTTAGCAGGCCCCTTGCTCTACTCTCCTTTACCCTTCAGGCTCCTAGAAATCCACTCCTTTATTGCGTTACTCTAGTGCTTTTGGGTGGAGATCCTTTCAGGATATCTTTAGGCCAGTTTCCTCTGCCCTGGGCCATTTGTATATTCACTGTCACCTCCATCATAAGGGAAATGCAGGACCCTCTTAGGGCAGCCCTTCTCTCCAGCTCACTCTAACACACTATCTTTCTCCTTCTTTGTATAACACACACACACACACACACACACACATTGATACACACACTCTTTCTTTTCTCTCCTACCATGGGCTGATCTAACTTTGGCATCTCATGGTAGTTCTTAAGTTCCTGAAACTCCTAACACCTACAACTCCTAACCAGCTATTAGCCATCTGACTGGTATCCTTAAGGTACCTCTCACTTGCCTTGGGAGACAGGGGAAACAGACTCCAGGAAGGTGGAGGAGCTCCATGACTCTCTCCAAACTCCAGATGAATTCCAGGCTTTTTGTAACTGAGGAGCGTGATCTCTAATTCTTGAAGATTAGATTTAACCATCTCTTAGCACATTCTTATAAGTGACATGGCAGTTTTCTGTGGGATCTGGGTACAGATTTCCTTTTACAGTGGTTCTCAACCTTTGTAGCTGAGAAGTAATAAAGAGAATTGCATGTATTGTTCTGTTAAATGAAGAATTAGATTAGAATGTAGAAATATTTAATGTATCAATGAAAATCTTAGGCATATTCATATATCTACATATATATTGGAGGCACAGTCTCAAAAAATGAGGCTTGGCCAAGAATTGTCAGCAGGGCACTGGTATAAAGAACACATTGGATGCATGTGAGACAGGGCAGAAGAGACTGTTATGCTGAGCAGGCAGGACATGTTGAGGACCTACAGCAAGGGAACAATGATGCCAGTGGAGAAGGAGGGAGAGCAGGATGTCCTGGACTTAGAGATTTATTATGTTATTGTGGACTGAATTGTGTCTGCCTCAAATTCCTATGTGGAAACCCTAACCCTTAGTACCTCAGAATGGGACTATATTTGGAGATAGGGCCTTTAAGAGGCAATTAAGTTAAAATGGGGCCCTTGTAGTGGACTCTAATCCAATATGACTGGTGTCTATGTAGCCAGAGGATATTAGGACACAAGAGTCACGGGGCATATCACAGAGAAAATGCTATGCGAGCAAACAGTGAGAAGGTTACCGTCTGCAAATCATAGAGAGAGGCCTCAGGAGAAACTAGCCCTGCTGACATCTTGATCTTGCACTTTCAGTCTCCAGAACTGTGAGGAAATAAATTTCTGTTGTTTAAGCCACACGGGTCTTCAGTATTTTGTTATGGCAGCCTTAGCAAACTAATACAGATGCCAGTAGGAGAACAGAGAAGGGGCTAGGACTTTGATTCACCACAATAAAGAATTGTGTAGTGAGGTCAGTGGTGTGACAGTCGTGGGAGGTGCATTCTTGCCTTTCCCTTTATCTCCTTACTTTTCTTGTATATCATTCACTTAACAACCAAGCGTTCATCTAAACTGCTATGCTGTGTATGTTTGTGAAAGATAAGGTTAGAGGGATTAATAATAGTGGTTCAAACAAAGTGAGGGTCTTTGAATCAGAAAAACTCTTGTTCAAATCTCAGTTATGCCATTTTGAGCAAGTTGTGTAACCAGTCTTGTGAATGGACCTAAACCAATTTGGTTTCTTCAATCTTTTCATAAATGATGGTATCTTCTATTATGCTAATTAACAAATATCAGATTTTGTTCAAAGATAAATGAAGAATTTAGAGTCCCGGCCTCTGAATTATTGTTTTTGATTAGTCTTTCAAAGTGCTCATCAGCCCTGGAGTATTGTCCCAACTAAGTACTTCAGATGTGAGTATCTACTCTAGAGAATAAAATACAATGATGTATAAAACGATATATATCACACTGTTCATACCAAAGAATTTTAAGATAAAAGAGAGACAGTATAAAGCTCTCTAAGTTCACTTTCCCATTTCTAAAATGAAATAATTTTACTAACTCCATATGCGTAACACAAAGGTTAAAGTTAATCATGTCTGGAAAGCATTGAGCTCCATTTCTAGCGTATAGTAAGAGCTTAAAAATCATTAGTTATTTTCACTGCGAGGTAACTTGGCTCAACAAAGAAAATAACTTCCATTTTGTTGCTAAGCTAAAAACTAAGAAATCTAACTTAGGAACTTACTAAGCAGCAGCAAACTTTTTTGTGCCCTATAGATCATATCAATTAGATGACAACACAGGACTATTGTGTTGCTTTGGTCTTGCCAGAGATGGAGACTTACCACATAGATTCTTTGTTTTTGAATCTTTAAATATTTCAGTAATCAAATATTTGTCAAGCTTTTGTTATGCCTTTTTTTTTAAAATCCAGGCAAACAATTTTCCTTTAAATCTTTACTCATCTCTGTTAAGAAGTATATATTTATACTCAAAAAAAGGTGGGAGGACTCTACCCTAGATCCCATTTTGAATCGTGAACATTTTTCACAGGAAAGTTTGTTAACTTTGTGCAGAAAAGCTAAGTGTCAAGAGAACGTTTGACACTGAACAGAGAGCACAGATCGAGATATTAAATTCCATTTTGCTACTGAGGGCATATATGACTTAGGATGTTGTTTAAACTCTGCACATAGTTTTTTGATTTGTTACATGGCTTCTTTCTCCTTCATTATTAACATTTCTTGGTGCCTTGCATGTACAACTGTAGATATTGGGAGAAAATGAAGTGCATAGTAACTTCCAGAAAAAACTGTATTTACTGTAAGGTATCATTTTTTCAAGTGTAAACTGAGAAAGTCAGTCAAAATGTGAGCATTTGGGCTATGTGATAATCCTCCCAATATTTGGAAACATTTTAAGTGGGCTAAGCTGAAAGAAGGGAATTGATGTTACTACAACTAAATTTATAAACAATGATTGATCTCTCTCTTTTCCAAAACTGTAATTTAAGTAGGAAAACATGTTGCCTTAGCCATTGCCATGTCCTTCAGAAATAAGAACAGCTGTTTTGCCAGCAGTGTGGGTTTCTTTTTCTATAATGTAAGTAGCATTAGAAAGAAGAGTTTTTCTGATTTTGAAAGCACCAGCTGCTCTGATGTTTTGGGAATATTCCCATATGTTCTGAATGGGAAAAATTAAGTGAAGCCAAACCAAAGACTTTTGACTTCATAGAGGAGACAAAGCTTTTCAAGACCTTCTCAACCAGAAAGTTTATAATTAGAGTATTAATTTCCTGGAGGGAATTTTTGCTTCTTTGTGTAATTTAAAGGACAAATTCTTTATCCATTCTCTCATAGGATTTTTTTTTTGTGCTTAGAATTAATAGTCTAATGATCCAAAAATAGTCCCTGATGCTTGGCTGAAAAGCTAATTCGAGAGCCACTAGAAATGTATTAAAACATGAATTAGTACTCAAAAATCACAGTCTTGCAGCCCATCAGAGAAATATTTGAATATGCTTGACAAATGACTAATTTCACATTTATGTTTAAGCTAACTGGCACTGCTTTGAAGACATCTGTTTTATGAAAACTAACATTTAAATGATATAAAGAAGAACAAACAGAATCTTCTTTCCTAAAAAGTTCCTTGCTGAGACACTAACTGGCCTAAATCTTGTGAGTCTGGCTTTGAAATTAACCACCTTTTCTCCCACACATAACAACGGTCTTCCATTAAGCCTTGCAGAGTCTCTCATGGTTATTTGTGGCCTGAGAAAAATTACAGTCAGGCCTGAACAATTTACATGAAGTAGGCTGGGTGATGGAACCATATGGGAGGACATGAACCAGCATTTTCCAGGAGGGTTGGACCTAGAGGTGACCTCTCCACCTAGAAATTGTATATAATCTTGAACCTAATAAATGTGTATGTTTCTTTACTTGATGAGTGGATAATCGAACTAGTTGTTTATGTTAAAGGAGGAAATTCAGCACGGAAAAAGAAGGGAATTTTGTATCTACAAAGATAGTGGAGATGAGTCTCTTGTCATTTCCATTTCTGAGACTCATATGTGTTCTCTAAGCTACCATTTCTAACCTATGCTAGTCCAACAGTTTCTTTATCTTCTTCAAGCTGTCAACCTCTAAGATAATTTTGTCATGCTTTATTTTTATTTTATTTTTTGGAATTTTGTCATACTTTAATTTCAAATAATAGGTTTATTAACATGCTTTTTGCAAAATACATGCACATACATTCCTCTTCTCTTCAGGAATTTCCTTTATTGTTGCTTCTCCCCATTTGAGAATCAACACCCATGTGTAAACAATATGTCTGTTTATGTAGTCAAACACAACACTTAAATCTGATTTAATTTGGGGACACCAATGTCTACTGATTGTTTCCTGGCCAATATAGTGTCATGGTTAATGATAATAATGGTAAAAAAAAAAAATGACAGCGACCAACACACAGAATGCTATGTTCTGTGGGTGATGTATTATGTCACTTCATGCTTTCAGTAATCTTTCATGGCAGGTAATTAAAAAAAAAAGATTCCTTTTTTATGGATCAGAAAACTAGAGCCCAGATGGAGTATGTATCTTAAGGTCACACAGTTGGTAAGAGGAAAACTAGGATTGGGAGCCGGTGTCACCTAACGCCAGAGCCAAAGCCTTCACTGTTTTCATCACATCGCACTGCTTTCTTGACTAGGACCTCCATGGGGACAATGGCAAGGAATGTGCCATTTTGATTTCAAAGATGGCCTCAGTCTTCAGCACACTTGTTTCTTTTCTTCATTTATACATTCATATCTTTATAATCTCCCTCCTACCTCTTTTGTGTTGCCATAGGAAAAGTTGTATGTATAGAGTTATTAGGCTATTTTTCTTAGAGATGGAAACATTTATGCATTTGTGGTGATTTTATAAAAAGAATATAGGCAGCAGGCAATGCTCACTACAAATGAGTGAATTATAAATTGCAGAATTTCTGCTGGTGGCTCAGGTTTAGGGGCAACTGGAGACTTGCCCGAAACTCTCAGTCATGTCTCTGGACTAATTTCCTTCACAAAAGGGTGAGTGGGGCCGGGGGAGGAAATGGGGTTACCTGGAAAGCTGAAGCTAAGGGGATCTTCTTTCTTGCCACACCCACGGGAACCACTATCCTAAATCAGGATGAAGCTTTGGTGAATCTGATTGTGGTTCAAGAATCAGAAACCCCCTCAATAGTAAATATTTCCTTAAGGTACAGAGTGCTGATTTGACTTACAAGTGCTTCTAAAATGCTGATGTGAATTGGAAGAATAAAAGAATGGTAGCAGAGTAAGAATTACATTTCTTGGATACAGTGAGACCATTCTCTGCATTCATCTGACACTTGTAGCTTATCTTTCCAGTCAGGGCTTCTCAAAGCTAGGGAAATTTTGCTGAGATATGCTATCACTGCTGCTACCCTTTGAGGTTACCTTGTCTTTTAAGCAGATGTTGTATCCTAAAATAAATAAATCCAGGGTAAAATCTAGTTTCACGGACTATGTATGTGGTTGTATATGGCTTTAGGTGGTGCACATATGTGTCTGTGTGTGTGTGTTTCAGGGATGGGGATAACTCTCAACCTAACAGAAATGCTGCAGTGTATAAAGCTGATGTATTATTTCTCAATAGATTTCATATGAAATTTTACACAATTTAAGTGAAAATATTTTGTATTTTTTTTAGACTTCGACTTAAGTCTAAGACTTTAGAGAGGACAGTTTGTTACAGCCAGTTCTTGCAGACAGATAACCAACATTTTTGTGCTGTTTCCTGAGTCCCTGTTCCCACAAGAAGATGTAAAGAGGCCAGTGACACCCCCATACACACAGTGGATTGACTTACAACAGAGGAGCACTGACCTTAGGGAACAGACTGACAGCCAAGGCAGCCCTCTGCCTTGGAGGATAGCACTATCTCTATCTCCCAAGTCTGCTTATTATACAAACATCCTTAAAAATATAGTCTACAGGGAAGAATTTTTAAGACTTATGGAAATGCAGGGGACTCAGAGAGAATTGTCTCAATTTTCTACTTTTCATTTCTTAGCATCTATTTTTACTCCCCTTTCCAGTACCCTGGCCACACTATCACCTTGTACTTATGACCAGAATCAACACAGAGGAAAATGGTTAGTCTGTTGGTTCAGTAATCACTTTGGATCTGTTTTATAGCTGACCTGATCACTTGTGCAGAAATTGGCCACTAAGACTCTCAGAAATAACAGTTATGCAGAAATACTCTTTTGGAACCGAAGCTTGAGGATCAAGAGCCCCCTAGAGGAAAGCCAAACTAGGATAGTCAGGCTCTGGAGATCCCAGGCCCCTGTTCTGGAACAAAGAATTGAAAGAAGTAGCTGAACATCAGCGAGTGTGGTAGTTTTGTGGCTAGAGAACTGGATTAGAAGAAAAACACCTGAAGGACTAGCTGCCTTACGTTGTTTTCTGCCTGGCCTTGCCCTTAGATCCATTTCCTGTCTTTACCCTCGCTATCTGCCACTAGAGGCCTGTGCCTGTAGACGTAATTACCGAGAGTCCCTTGCCAGCTGGCCCTTCCTTGGGGAAGGTCAGTAGTGATAAAAGGTGTGGAAGAGAGCCAGGTAGGGGATTCTTTCCCATGCCTTGCTTGTGCCATGTTTCTGCCAGTGACTCCATCCTTCTGCCAAGTACAGCCCCAGGTCCTCTCAAGCAACTTCTCCTTCACAACTCTGGTTCTGAATGGAATCCAGTGTTTCAAGGCCAGGTGGTAATGGCTTCCCACTATTACTACTTTTCAGGTCCCTCAGGATCCCTGGGTCATACTCTTGATTGTGCCCATCCCTCTAGTGACTGAACTTCATTCAAGTCTCTTGAATATTTTGAGCTGCATTCTGTTTCCTACTGAGATTTTGACTGATATAACTGGAGAAAAAAAGGTAGTACCCTGGTCTCAAAGAACCTAAGGTAATAATAAACACTTAATGAGCCATTATTGTGTGTCAATTTAAGCCTCACTGCAAGCCCATGAGGTAGAAACTATTACTTAGCTCCGTGAGACAAATGAGGAAACCGGGCACAGAAATTTAGCGCTTGAGGGGAAACAGAGACTTAATCCCAAGCCACTGGACTCTTAAACCCTCACAGTTGTCACTACTCACTCTAAGACATATCGCCAATGTCAGGCATTACTTTATACTTGTCTGTGGGGCAGAGGCTTAGTCATCACAATCACAGGAGGAGGCAGCCTCTCAGGAGAAATAAGGCAAGAATAAAATGCCAAGTGGTGTTCAGGATTAGTGTGGGGTCAGGGGCAAACCTGCTTCGTTGCTGCATCACTGGTATTTTAGTCTAGGACTAGTCCTGTATCATAAGTGTAGATTCAATCCAGTTTTTTTGAGGTTAAGACTTTGTAGCTATGGGAGTTATGAGAGGCAAGAAGTCAAGGGGAGTCATTTGCTATGTCTAGGTTTCAGGCTGTAAAGTTTTATGTCCTTTGTAAATGATGTATTTATCTAAGAATGGTGAAATATACCATTGAATGCAGAGAATAGTGCTATTCAAGAACAAATTAGAGTGCAAACATACTTTAAAGAAGAGCTGTATACTAGCAATATGAACTCAATGAGTCCAACAGACTGAGAAAAAAAAATAGCATGTCCAATTGGGTGGTTATCTGACTTTTCAGACATCTGGGACTATTCATTCTCCAAACCAGCAATGGACATGAAAACAAACAAAAGGGCTAATAACCCAAACCAATGAAAATAGCCTATAATAGATTTGGGAACATTTAATGGCTACAGGGAAAAAGCATTATTTCTTCAGCTAATAATTACAGTAACGGTGCTTATTGGCACCAAAGCTCAGAGGCCCTGGAAAAATAACAGGGTAAACAGTGAAAAAGATTGGTGAAAGAATATTTTTAAATATCCACACACTAGTTTGTCTCAGAAAGACAACTGTCTAGTCTCATTGTAAATGCAATGTGACCAGAAGAGAAAAGAAAGCAATGAATTGTCGTGAGAGACTGTGATGAGAAGTAACAGCCAGTAACAGAAATCCTCGCTAGGGAGGAGGTGGAAGAAATACCAATTAGCTGAATCCAGCAGCCAGAGGTTGTTTGCTGTGCTGGCAAGCATGGCTCAGTCTACCCTAATACCTTGCCTGTGTCCTACTTGGGGCACTTCAACTAGCACAGGACAGGAGCCTGTGGACATCCAACCTCTTTGGCTCCCAGCAAACCCTTCTGCATCACCACCTCCTTTACTACTCACCACTACTTTTCTATAGTCCTGCTTTGATCTTCAGAGTCTTGATTCTTGTTTTTGTAGTCTTAGAAGATGCTCTGGGGGAAACAGACGTAGGAAATGCTGCTTCTAATTTCCTCCTCTTGGAGAATCTCAGTGAACATTTATATATAAAAAAATATGTGAGATTCTAGAGAACCCCTTTAATTTTGCTTAACCCAGTCTACTTTAGCATTGGGAAATTTTTTATTTCTGTCCCAAGAACATTCTTTGGAAAATTCTGCTGTAGTTGATACAGACCAGATACAGATGTGTCATGCAGTCACCTGTATCAATCAAGGTTCGATAGTAAGGAAAGTTTAATAAAGGGACTGTTTGCAAATGTGTGGGCTCAACTTATGTAAAGGAACAAGGGAGAGTGAGGAAAAGGGGTTGTGACATCAGAGAGTCATTACTGCTCCCAGGCTAAGGAGACTGCAGAGAGAGAACTTGCCTGGTGAAAGAAAAAAGATACAGCCAACCTGAAAGAGAGAAATGCATAGAAGCCTGATGTTCTCTTCCTTTCTCCTTTTGACCCTGCTGATGCCAGTGCTGCCTTCCTAGAAGCTGGAGGGCAAAGTGGTCTCTTGCACAACCCATGCAGGTCAGCGTCCCAGAGTGGAAAAGGGTGGGAATGGCTGTGAGGGGCAAAGAGAAGACAGTCAGTACAAATTTCCATACTATCAAGTTCAAGCTTTCTAAGTTAAAGGTGAATAATCTGTGAAATTTGTGCTATATTTAAAGAGATACTCAAAGAAATCTCTCCAGAATTTAGAGGACAGAAACATTTGGATATCCTTGCTATGTAAAACAGCTCGGAAAGGACAGCTCCTGGTAGATTTTGAATCAAATAAAGCTGTTGACTAACTTGGTTCATGCATGCAGCTAAATTAGTCTCCAGCTGGGTTTCATGGGAGTACTTCCCAGCAAGAAGATAAGAAAATGTTGCTATCTTTGGTTCACTGATTGCTGAAAAGTATGCACAAAGTTGCTTGACTAGACTTTTGGAGTCCATCATAGCACTCGATGGTAAAATGGCAAATATTTTGATAAAGAACAATTCATTGATCTATTTAGAGAAATAATGCATAGAATTTCTGTTTGACCTGTGAGGTATGTTTTGTCATTCCAGGCAAGCAGTCTTTCAGAGTAAACGTAAGAATTCAGAATCAGAGAGACAGGTTAGAATCTTGATCCCCTCACTTAAATGGCAGTTACCCTCCTGGAGAGTTCATCAGTCTCTGCAGGCATTGTTGTTTTAGCTACAACCTGATGCTAATAGGAGCTAATATTTGCAGAGCTCTCCTTCTGTGCCGGGCACACATGTAGATATCCTCAATAATCCTTATTATAAACCTAGGGGGAAGGTACATTTTCAAACAAAGAACTTGAGTCACTTGCCCAAGGTCACACTGTTAACATGTGTAAGCCCTTGGCATATTACTTGGCAATGATAAGTGCTTGATAAATGTTAGATGCTGAAACTATTTATTGTTACTATTACTGTTAATATTACTTGTCAACCTTGATCCCAGAAATAATGGGCGAATGAAGTGCATCTGGAATACAATGAAATTGGCTAGATTGATTTTATATACGTGATGGTATTACTGGCCCCCATTAAAATAATGTGTAGGTAATTGTTCTTTAGAAATTGTAATCATTCGGGCAGCCCTGGTGGAGCAGCGGTTTAGCGCCGCCTGCAGCCTGGGACATGATCCTGGAGACCCTGGATCGAGTCCCATGTCAGGCTCTCTGTATGGAGACTGCTTCTCCCTCTGCCTGTGTCTCTGCCTCTCTCTCTCTGCATTTCTATGAATAAATAACAAAATCTTAAAAAAAAAAGAAATTGTAATCATTCTGAAATTTTCAAATGTGTTACACATTTACTCATTTAGAGTGATTTAACACATAAAGGGACAAGTTATATCTATTTTTTGATTTGTTTCCCAGATTTTCTCTCCTTAAAAGAGGAATATTTTAGAACCAACAAAGTTCCAGAGAGAAAGAAACGCTTGGTTGAAGCATTGACCTTGAAGATGCAGGTTTTTAGAGTCTGGGAAAACATTAAATATCATTTATTCACTTATTTAGCCATGCACAGTCATTAAAATCTCATGATGTTCCAGGTAGACCAGAAATTATGAAAAGCTATTACCAAAGATTGGCCATTGACCTGTTATATTGAAACAATATTTCAAGATCTAGTCTCCTGCTGGATTCTCTATAGGTGAGGCCTCTTAAAAAAGATAATACAGTGTTTCTTCTGGAAGTTCTAGAATAGGTGAAAATAATCTATGGTGAAGGGACATTAGGGAAGTTCTCTAGATAGTAGAGATGTTGGTTGCATACAGGATTTGCTACATAACTAAAATTAAGTGGAAGAAGACTGGAGGTTGATGTCTTGTTCCCAAGTAAACCATTGCTATAAATCATTTGTTCTTTGTCAAACATTAATTGAATGACCATTCTGATGGGTGCTAATGATTATATATGTCTTTCACTATGTTTATATGTATGTCTATATCTGTATATATGTGTCTCTCTCTATATATATTTATGTCACAGCAATGCTTATTATAGACATATAGACATTTAGGCATAGTTTTTATGCTCAAGACTCAAGAAGCTTACATTACAGCTGGAGGAGCATTCCTCTCATCTTAAACTCTGGTTAAAACAAGGCTTTTTTATATATGCTCATCTACCCCTACCTACTCTGCATTTTGGTGTACTCCTCACTCCAACTTTCTGCTCCTCAGTTTGACCTCAGCCATCCTGATACTAGTTTGTTCTTCTCTCAGAGCTTCAGGTTATTGGTCAGTGTTTCTTGGTTCCCCACATCTGGCAGCAGTTCTGTATGTCTGCAGAAATGGATGTCATTGGGCTCCTCTAGTTCATCCGGCCCTGAAGTACCTCTGCTGTCCCCTAGTGCACCTGGAGCTCAGCCCCCTGCTTAAATCTAAAGATAATATATATGGTTTTTATTTCACTATTATATTTTTTAGAGAGGGAAAGAGAGAGAGAGGGAGAGAGAGAAATTGAGGTAGGAAGCAGAGGGAGAGGGAGAGAGAGAATCTTAAGCAGTCTCCATGCTCAGCTTGGAGCCTGATGGAGCCTCAATCTCATAACCCTGAGATCATGACCCGAGCTGAAATCAAGAGTCAGATGCTTAACTGACTGAGCCACCCAGGTGCCCCTAAAAATAATAAAATACTTTGGGTAAATACACGGTAGTGGAATTGCTGGATCATATCGCAATTCTACTTTTAATTTTTAAAGGAACTTCCATATTGTTTTCCACAGTAGTTGCACCAGTTTACATTCCCACCAACAGTGCACGAGGGTTCCTTTTTCTCCATAACCTGTAACACAAAGGGGATTAAGAGTACACTTATTGTGATGAGCATGACACAATACCTTTAATGTCATGGTAATATGTAGTCTGCACTTTAGACAATATCTTTTATGCCTAGAAATCTTTCAAAAGCCAAATATTAAGGATAACATGGGAAAAAATACTATCTTATTTATGTGTGTAAGGAGTATCATCTAGTAATGCTTTTAGATGAAGATGAATAACAACCTACAGGCTATCTTATAACAAATGCTATCATAAATGAGATGAAATATACAATACTTCTTTAAGTGAAATAAAACAGTGAATTAAATAAAGATGATAAATATGTACAAGTAGTATTCTTATTGCCTATGGTCACATAAACGGAAGGAGGCAACTACATGTCCACCTACGTCCTTGGAACCAGCAAATTCTCCATACTGGGATCTCACCAGAGGCTGAATAGATGAACATTTGCTAGAACAGTATATAGGGATTTTGATTTTTAGATGTTTAAAATAGAGAACTTAAATTTTTCTCCTAATTCAGAGGTTCTACTAGTTTGAAATTTCCTGGGAAGCAAACCAATTACTTGGTAAAAGGTTATTTTATTTTTAATTAAGTAATTAATTAATTTTTAAAGATTATTTATGTATTTATTCATGAGAGACACAGAGAGAGAGGAAGAGAGGAAGGCAGACGGAGAAGCAGCCTCCCTCTGGGGAGCCTGAGGCAAGACTTGATCCCAGGGCCCTGGGATCATGCCCTGAGCCAAAGGCAGATGCTCAACCACTGAGCCACCCAGGTACCCTTATTTTTTAAATTTGACAACTGATGGGCAGCCTGGGTGGCTCAGCGGTTTAGCGCCACCCTCAGCCCAGAGCGTGATCCTGGAGACCCGGGATGGAGTCCCACGTGGAGCTCCCTGCATGGAGCCTGCTTCTCCCTCTGTCTGTGTCTCTGCCTCTCTCTCTCCTTTCTGTATATTCTCATGAATAAATAAATAAAATCTTTAAAAAAATTGACAACAGATTGCGTTTTATAACACCCTGCCCGTAGCAGTATATATAAAGCTGACGTTATCCACCCGTTCTTGGTTACTTACAAGCTTGATTACTTACAAGCTACTTACAGCAGTTGTATTGAGATTTATTTTAATAAAGATTACCCAATTTCTCACTTCTTTGTTTTTCCTATGAATAAATTTTGCTCCATTTATTTTGTATGCTATATGGTCTTCAACAAGATCATGGCCATATTACTGAATTTGAACTATGGAAATCAACACATGTTGAAGGATTTGTCCAAAAAAAGATTCACCATCCATCACAGACACTGTTTATATCAATCACCTATTCATCCTTTTTATGTTCCTGAGTATATAAAATAATTCTTTTGAGAATGCTTACTCATATGATACTGTGTGAAAATGAAGTGTTTATAGGCTCTCATGGATCGTCCACAGAAAGAGCAAAGGAGTATTCTGGAAATTATAATCTTGATTTGTTTCATTGTGTATAATTTACTTTCTCAGTCAGACTTTTATATTCATGGAGAACTAAGTGGTGCCTTTCAGCCCCGTTTTTATCCACAGAAATGCTTAGCGCAATTTCCAAATGCCTGAGGCAGTGCTGGATTCAATACATTCCATTGAAAGAAGGACTAAATCTGGAGTTGATATTTTACAAAAACTGGGAAATTAAATTCATTTTGAGGTTCACAAGGTAAGTGTGTTTCAAGATTAATCAATGCTAATTTTGCTTATTTTTTTTTAAGCTCTCAGGAAAGCTTATTGAGGTAATTATTTCCAACTCTTTTAAGCATAGAGAAAATTCCAGTTCTCAGTGAATTTACTACAAACTTCTGTGCTATGTACTGTTGGAGAAATTTAACTCAGATAGACCAGGAGAGAATATTGAGCATCCAAACCTAGCAGGCAAGTTTCTGTTCCTCTCACAGCACTTCGCGTGATGCAGCCTATCTTGCAAATGATGGGTAAATATCACCTAACCGATGAGCCACTCTACTGTTACTGTTCTTAATAATTATTTCTGGGAGTAAAGGTGATGTTTCTCTGCAATTACTTTGCCTGCAGAGATAACCATGAATGTTTAATGTTCTTATTTCAGAAATGGCTTTAGTGATTTCGGTTGGAATTGTTTAAAATGAAGTTACTTGTCTTTGTGTATAATACAAACACCTATAGCCCTCACTAGTTTGTGATAATACTCTGATAGTGGTTGAATCTAAATTTTACTGGGTAAGAGTTTGCACTGGATACCAGGCCTGCAGGCCTGCAAAGTTCTCCCCGAATATATCTGAGATTCTTCAAAGGCATTTCCCTTCTACCCCCAAATTAGTCCTGCCTGTTCTGTGGCTCGTCTCTAGATGCAGAGACACACAGTATATGCCACTGACTTAGGATTCAATAACACTACTACCCTTGCTTCTATTGCCAAGCCCAGGGATCTGTAATCACTGGTACCATCTGAGCTAGAGGCGAACATTCACTGCTGTGGTTGCAAGACAGTGCTGTAACCCTCACCTCTGCTGCACAGGACCCACTGCCAGCGTGGACAGCCAGGCTGATGTCTGGGTCACAGTGCTCTCATCTTTCCCAGTTCTGCCACCACAGACTGGTCATGGGAATGGCATCCTCCCTCTAAAATATGATTGATTATGGGGATTTCTTAGGAAGGTAGCTTAGACCTTAAGATGTTAGAAGTTTAGTGAAGAATTTCCTTAGTTAACAATATTGACCTTTTTCTTTTTTGGGTGTATACAAATCCACCCAGAATCTAGGTGGAGAGAGGTTCCAGTATTAGGTGTGTATCTGGAACCACATCTCCTCACTGACTCTCAAACTCTGTGCAAATTCTTCTCAACCTTTCCATATTTCCCCTTGAGATTAATTCAAACAAAACAAAACAAAAAAACCACAGAGCCTGAATGCACAATCCTGAGAGCAAGACCTGAGCTGAAATCAAGAGTTGGACTCTCAACCGACTGAGCTACCCAGACACCTCAAGATTAATTCTTTTGTAAGTCCCTACTGACCTTACCTGAAATTTGACTTCTACTAGTCCCTCTTTGCCTATGTCCTCGGTTTGCTAGATATGTTTACATGCAATCACAGTTTGGGAGATCCCCAACACCTGTGTAAATCAGCTGATACAATTAGATATGGTGCGGGAGGAATATGATGCAAAGATGTCACATAACTAAAATATTCCAGTTTACCCAACTCAACTGGGATGACCTTTATATATGAAAAAGTTAGCATTTGCACTCTGATTCTTAGAATGTGTGGGGGAGGGATCCCTGGGTGGCACAGTGGTTTGGCGCCTGCCTTTGGCTCAGGGCGCGATCCTGGAGACCCGGGATCGAATCCCACGTTGGGCTCCCGGTGCATGGAGCCTGCTTCTCCCTCTGCCTGTGTCTCTGCCTCTCTCTCTCTCTCTCTCTCTCTCTCTCTCTCTGACTATCGTAAATAAATAACAAAAAAATTAAAAAAAAACAATATTAAAAAAAAAAAAGAATGTGTGGGGGACAGGTATAACTGAAAATCATCCAGGTGATTCTGATACACTTTTAAAAGAAGAAATGAAAGGGAAGCATGGGTATTGGGGGAGAGTATCAAAACATCACTGTCATTAAAAGGATATAGAATACATCTTAAATTATAAAATACTGTGCCTCACTTAATTACACTTAAGCAGGAGTTAAAATAGGTGAAACAGAATTCTTGGAATGGGTGTGAAGGATTTGAGGAGTAAGAGCATGGGAAACCTCTGGTAATAGCTTCTCCAGGGTTTTGTTTATACCAGTTTTATTGTACTCTCTATTTTTGGCTCCTGCAAGCATCATGGCTTAATTAGATAATTGTCAATTTTCTGAGGTATGTCTCAGGTGGGCTTTTTTTCCTCATTCTATAGGAGTGGAGGGTGTAATGATTATTTCATATCTATCATTTTAGAGAATATGGCTGTAAACTATGGAATCTAGTTACTTTAGCTCTATTGGCCAATGGAAAATACCAGAATCGGCTCACAAGAGAAGAGGAGGCCACAGGAGATTAGGCAGTAATGTTCTGGAAGCATAAATATTCTTCAAAATATGCTGATAATGGACACATCTGGTACTTGACCCTGTAGCAAACAAAGCAGGGACAAATTTGGATTAGTTAGCATTGTATGGTGATTTGCAAGGTCATTAACAGGTGAGGTGAAGTCACAGAATTAGAGAACTTGGGGGCTAGAGGGTTTCTTCTAAATTAGTGGCTTTCCAATTGTGTTGACAAAAACCCACAATAAGAAAGATATTTTATGTCATGACTCAGTATCTCCATAGGTATATCTGAAACAAGAGTTTTAGGCACCCACATACACGCACTAATAATAATACATATACTTACCATAGGGAAGCACTTATTGTCTCTTCTATTCTTGAATCACTAAATTTTTTTGTTTTTTTTTTGAATCACTAAATTAATTTAACATTTCATCTATGGTTATGAACAGAAATTGGAAAGTACTATTATAGGTCACCTTGACCAGCTTTTCATATTACAGAAGAACTGGATAGCCCAACAATTAAGTGAATTTCAGAAGCTGAATGGCTAGTTAGGCCTAGAACTCATGTCTTCTGATGCTTCTAGGGATGCTCTGTTCTTGATAGGAGTGTGTAATTAGTAGTGCAGGGCATTAATTTTTAATATTTCTGTTGGATAGTGTATATGTTAGACTGCATAAGGATTATAATTGTAATGTGTATTAATGTGTAGTAGTGTTGAATGTAAATATATGTTAAGATTTTATTGTTCAGTGAGTGATACATACACTTTCCGTATGCACACAAAGGGAACAGGCAGAGGCTCAAAAATGTGAAGAATGAAATTGGGAGCTACTCCTGAGAGCTGGAATTCCGGATTCCTTGCCTCTCATTGTACTCAGATTTCCTTGATTCTTAGTCATTCTGCTCTACAGTGTGTCACTGCCCTGCATGGCCTTGAGAGGGACTAACTAGGGGACACCTTTTATGGGAACAGCACAAGGCATTTGCTCTGGAAAGGGGGTTTGATCATTCTCAACTCCTAAATGGTCGTTTTTTAGGAGTTTATGCCCAGTAGATAACCTGTCTTTCTTAAGTGCTACTCGAATACTCCTTCTGCCCTCAATGAGTCCGCTGTCTAGCATGGGACCTATATTTTGAATTCCCAGTAAGTAGTATTGAGTTTTAATGTACATATGTGGTCCCATTTCAACCTAGCAGCACACATTACAAAACCAGTGGTTGACCAAGTACTCTGTAAAGTGTTGGCATCAGACCATTAGTATCAGGTACTTGGTGGGTTTGTTAGAAATGCAGAATCCTGAGCCCTGCTAAAGACCAACTAAACTGGACTCTCCAGGATGAATCTGGGAATCCACATCTTTGACAAGATTTTCTTCTGTGCACACTGGCTGACATTATTCCATGTGGGCAGGCATGATATCTCTTTTACTTATCACTCCATCTATAGTAAGTGGCACATCATAGACACTTAAGAATTACTTGTTAACTGAATATCCTACCTCATACTTCATATCTTCAACAACGGGGCAACTGATCAACCAACACTTCAGAAAATCTTAGTGAGACAGTATGTAGGTTCTGGCGCCTGGCTTCCTCTACCCTTTGCCAGTTGTTCAACACTAAGCAAATTGTTTAACATTTCTTAGCCTATATGTTTTTATCTGATGAAGTGGAGAGGACTCTACTACCTACCCATAATTGGTTATGAGGACTAAATGAGTTAATCCATAAAAAGTACTTAGAACAATGCCAGACAGATCTTCTTTCCTGTGCCTGAAATTTCACCATTAGAAGTCAGAGCATAGGGATCCCTGGGTGGCGCAGGGGTTTGGCGCCTGCCTTTGGCCCAGGATCCCACGTCGGGCTCCCGGTGCATGGAGCCTGCTTCTCCCTCTGCCTATGTCTCTGCCTCTCTCTCTCTCTCTCTCTGTGTGACTATCATAAATAAAAAATTAAAAAAAAAAAAAAGGAAGTCAGAGCATAGCATTGAACAGCCTTAAAACACGCAGATCTCCCTTCAGCCCAGGGCGTGATCCTGGAGACCCCAGATCGAGACCCCAGATTGGGCTTCCTGCATGGAGCCTGCTTCTGTCTCTGCCTGTGTCTCTGCCTCTCTCTCTCTCTCTCTCTCTCGCTCTCTGTGTCTCTCATGAATAAATAAATAAAATCTTAAAAAAATGCAGATCTCTAGAAGAAGTCACATGCTATTGATTATTGAAAATCATACTGATTTAGTTTTAATTTATTTTTTGTGGCAAATAGATGATGGGATAAACACAAACATAATTATATATAATTATGTATATGTTTTCCAACAGCACTTAACATAATACTTTATGTATAATAGGAGCTTAGTAAATATTTATTGAATTAATGATTGGATTGATGAATGGATGAATAAATGAGTGAATAAAGAATGAATAGAAGAGGAGGCCCCAAGAATAGAGTTCTTTTCTAATAAATTTAAGAGAAAGCACTGTAAAATAGTTTTATTTTTTTAAACAAATGAAGCAATCTAGATATGCTCAAATTAGTTGAAAAAAAAATGGGATCTAGTAGAGAAGGAGGTATTGTAGAAGATACTGGTATACTTGAAAGAGTTGAGTCTCAAAGGAGATGGATAGGAATAGGATAAATTTCCCAACTGGACGGGTTATCTTAGCAAAGGTATTATTATTTTTTTTCTGTGAGCTTTTCTTTTTTTTGTAAGAATAAAAATTGTCAGTGGGAGAAAGCAAAATGCAGATTCTAGAAAAAAAATGAAGTGCATAAATTCCTTCATTTTGTTTATGTATTTTGAGTTTAGAATGGCTTGAGTTAAACTGATTTATTCTCTTGCACGTGCTATTTGCAATTAAGGACTATTCAGCATGAGCCATCAGCACCTGCTATTTATCTTGGATTTTTTTTTCTTTTTAACCTGGCACTACTTTCAAAGGCTCTATTTCTAAATTACAGATTTCCTTTTAGAAGGGACACAGCCCTAATTTGCAAAAAGAGATGCTGTGCAGTCTAAAAAGCCAGAGCTAGCTAGTGAATTTTAAATTTTATGCATGACAATAAAACATCTATGGAAGGGCTCTTGGTCTCTGCATTAGGTAAGGACATGTTGCATGGCCAAAACATTAGCTCTTTGTCAGTTGTTAGTTGTTGAAACTTGGAAATTTTGAAAGCATTTTATGCATTTGTCTGAGACCAGCTAAATTTAGTCTGTTAGATGAGGATAAGTTACAAATGAGTTGTTTGATAGATCAACTGTGGGAGAGAAAATGCAGATGAGGATGTGGTGAGCACAGGGGTAAATCTGTTCTTTGCCAATGAAAGAAATGGCCGAGCATTATTTTGAGTACACTTACTGGGCCAATTCAGGATCAGATTAATGATGCTAATGACAGAAAGGATCATCCTTGGTTGTTGTTTTTAATTCAGAAGGTGTTGCCAGGGTTCTAGTGTTGTTTCGTGGTAGGTGCTGGGATGTCAGAAAAGAGATCCACTGCTTCTCTGAAGCCCAAGGAATCAAACTTGAAGTGCTTCAAAAGATGAGCTCCCCAATGAATTGGAAATAGCTATAGTGGCTGTAGCCATTCCTTATGGGTATACCTCAAGGATGCTAGCTCCTGCGTCTACTGCCTGGTTGCAATCCTGGCCACCTCCAGTTGCCAGCTGTTTAATCTAGATGCATGGCTAATAATGGCATCTAATTTATGCAGCTTTTGTGAGAACAGAATGAGGTAGTCCACATATAGACTAAGGACAGTGCCTCAAAATAAGCCCTCCGTAAATGTTAGCAATCATTATTCTTCCCTTTGATTATAGGAAGGAGAAAATATGAAAGTGCAACCCATGCGATGGAAGGAAACTCGAGAAATATTTTTAGCTCCAATTTTATTTCAGAAAACCTGCCCTGCTCAATTTCTGAGATTAAAACCGAACAAGCAAGTGAACAGCAGCAGCAGCAGCAACAGCAAAGGTGATTTAAAAGCTTAAATAAGGCTAGACAGCTGCCAGCCAAGCTCTCTAATAGCAGAGGACTTTGCCTACTGTGAGATGCCCTGTGCTCATGATGCATGGTTCAGGGACTGTCACTGCCTCTGCCTAGCCCACTTTCACACTGTGATGCTATTCCCTGTACTATGGAGCATTGAGGCACCTGCCCCTTAGACAGGAGCATATTGCACAAATCTCAGCGGGTCCGACTCTTGCTCTTAGAGGACTGGCAGAAGAAAAGAGAAATGCAGGTAGGGTAATGGAGATTGCGTGCCGAGGGAATGACGTCAAAGAAGAGGGAAAAGCAATCCAAAGGGAGGAAGAGGCATCCCCCTCTCTTGCACAGTTTGGCTCATTCAGGCCTTGGAGTCAGGGGCCCCTCTGTGCCAAGAGTTCCCTACCTCTGCCCTAGGCAGGTCCTGCTGTATTTATATGGAGTGAAAAGAAAATGGGGGTCCTTTTCTCTGGTATCTTTGTAAATGTAGTAAGTCTTCAGAAGTTTCTTAGTTACAGTGGAGTTTGGTATTCCTGAAAGTCAACATCGAAGAGTCATAATGATGTTCACACTTCAACTCCCGTTTGTCTAGACTGCTTATGACTCAGGATTCTCAGGGAGAATAGGAAAGACAGATATTTTGAATTGCTTATTTTTGTCCAACTGTATGTTATGATGGATAAATCTGTTAAGTGGCCTTCAGTGAGGTGGGATTTTATCGTTCGAAAACTCTATGGAATTATCCCGACGTCTCTACATTATACAATTATAAGAACTACGAAGAAATAAAAATGGTAACACATTCTCAGAAGAATGAAATCAGTAATATTGAGCTGACATTTATGTAGCGTCAGAATTTGGATTACTGAAAAAAAAGCTCAGGTTGCTGTGGAATGCAAGTGTTTCTATTGTCCTGTTACAATACTACTTGGTATTCAAATGAAAACGGTGGAAAAAAATCCCTAACCTCTAGAATCTTAAGTAACTTCTAGCATTTTTTGGTCTTTATTTTCCTTATTTTTCCTAATATATTCTGCTACCTTAATTTTCATTAATCTCTCACTGAAAGGTAGCCTTGTTTCAAATGACTTGGTTTAGGGAATTTGTACAGGTGGGTGGGAAGACTGACAATGAGAACTACTATCCAGACATAAGTCAAGGTGCTTTCACATTACTTAACAATGAGACCAAGCAACTCGTGAGGCAAGGAATATCTACTGGAGATGATAACAAGTGAGTAGACACCATGCTCTGATATCTCCTACTTCTTCTACAAATTTCAGTGGTCACTCCTCCTGAAACTAGTGGGGGACCTTAATTTTGAAGGAACTCAGAGCCTAGTTATAAACTAGGAAGGGCACAACACTGTATCTGTGCACAAAGGCTTGTCTCTTCTGTCCAAGCCTTAGAGTCTTTGCTATGCCACTACTTCTATGTCTGGGATCTCTTCCTTGATGATCAAAGCAAAATTTCACTATGACCTACCATATGGTAAGAGCCCTTAAAGGCAGTTTTGTGAATTTCTGTTATGTTATGTTGGCTAGCTGGTGATGTTTTAACTGCCTAACTGACATATGTGATTACTTTTATTAACTCAATAAAAACTCTTAATAAAAGCCAAAGGAATACTTTTATATTATAGTTCAATCATCTCAAAGACAAAGACTTCAGACATGTTCCCCTTGATGAGTCATATACCCCATTATGAAGAAGAATTAGCTAGCAGGTATAAATCTATGTTTGTAGAAGTCACGTATTGCCAAAGTTCCCAGAAACGGGAGCAGCAAGGCAGGAGAATCATTACTATTCTCCAGTACTCTAGAAGATTCCACAGCTACACCTACTGACTACACTGTTCTGGTAGAGTGGATTATTGTTTGCCAACCTCACTCTTAATCCCGTAGCAGGACTATACATTTATGGCCTTTGCATTACCTCTCAGTCGAGTAGGTGGAGTATATATCTCCTCCCCACGGACTTTGGGTTTGGTGATGTGATGTGACTTTTTGGCTGATGAAATGTTAGCAGATGTTGCAGAAACTGAGGTTCCAAATATGTTTGCATGGATAGGTGTGGCTTCTTGTCTTTATGCCACCTAGATGAGAAGACCGTGCTCTGGGAAGCCACTTGTTCCAGGACAAGAGAAGGCCTATGGAGCAGACTTAAAACTGAACTTGACCCATAGCCTAAAGCAGCCCCATCCTCATCAAGCTAAAGCCTCACAAGAGAGAAAAAAATGTCTGCTGTTAGCCATTGAGATTTCTGGCATTATGTATTAGCATTTTCATAGGAGAACTCTGGCTAATATATCTAGAATATCATTTTTCTTTTTGAACTCAGTTTTGTATGAGGTTTATAAATAATAATGAACACATATAAAGAGATGTGTTGAGGTTACCTCTGCAAAATCTCAATAAAAGGCTTCTGGAAATAGGATTTATATGTCTTTTATAAGTGTCCCTATATTGAAATGAGCTTTAGAGAAAAAGCAAGAGAGCTTTATTTGAACAATCTCTTCTTTGTCCTCACACACACAAAATGATTAAATGGTATATTCAGTCCCAAGTAGTGTCTGACACATTGATTTGGAAATATAGTCTGAGTTCTCTTACTTTAGATATCTGAGCACTAAGAATGCAGAAATGTGGAGTAACATTTTAAATCCTTTTTTAGGATGTAAAAAGGACAATATTTTTGGAGAATCTAATGAAATTTTTCATTTCAGAGCACCGCGCTGCTTTTATGCCATGTCTGTGTCCCTCCAGCAGACATTATTACAGTCTTTTTAGTAAAAGGCGTTGACATCTGACACTGGCAGGCTCCACTCAACGCAATTCCTGGGGCAGCCCTGGCAAACGCAGGCCGTATGTTAAGTATTCCCCGCTTCTACCAGCAGGTGGGGCGAGGAGTTAGCCGCACTCCAGCCAGGTCAACCAGCCCTGCCTTCCCATAGCCACTTTTCAGTGGGCCCAAGGCTGTTGGCCCAGTGATCAAACTTGTGGCTGAGCCTTTTGGTTTCGCTATAGGATTTGTCTACCTCCCATCATACTGGTTAGCTTGATTGGAACTCTGTTATTCTCTAGCTTTTCAAATCGTCTTTTGCCCAGGAACTAGACTCTTCTCCTTACCTACAGAGATATGTACTCCACTTTATGCATTTAGTATCATAAATAGGACCCCATCCACCTGACTCTCAGCTTTATCCCATGTTTGTCCCTGCCCATAATCTGAGGCTCCCTACATTTCATGGACCTTCTTATCCCTAAAGTGAGTCTTTTGGTCACACATTAGATATCTTCTACTGGATTACTGATTGCTACCATCGGATGTTAGACCTTTACCATGATGGGTTATTACTAGCACCATCCCAGTCTATCTTCTCCAGTTTATGGCTTCATTCTCTCACTCACCAATAAAAATTTCTGACATTCCTCTTGATGGATGTTTATAAAACCTAACCTTTGTTTCCTTGATCTACTTTTAATAGAGAACATCCTCATGTATTACTTTGCTACAGTTACCATAACACAATAACACAGACTGAGTGACTTACACAACAGAAATTTATTTTATCACAATTCTGGATGTTAGAGGTCCAAGATCAAGGTGTCAGCTTGGCTGGTTTCTTCTGAGGCCTCTCTTATTGGTTTTCAGATGGCTGCCTTCCCCTGTGTCCTTACCTGTTTATCCCTCTGTCTGTATTGCCTGTATTAATCTTCTATTCTTTTAAGGACATTAGTCATAGTGGACCAAACTACTCTCATGACTCTATTTTAAGTTAATCACCCTTTTAAAGTTTCTATCTCCAAATACAGTCACCTTCTGGGGTACTGGGGGTTAGGGCTTCAACATATGAATTTTAGAGAGATGTAATTGAGTTCATACACCTCATTTTTCCAAATAAAAATAATTTTTATTTCTTAGTATTTCATTAAATCAGATTCATTTGAAGCATTTTATTTCAACTTTGAATAATAGTCATGTGGCATGTAGTTTAATCTTTGATTATTTAATCTTTGATTATTATAAGAAGAGGTACCCTAATTGTCTGAATTTCCAATGATGGATGTCATCTCCTGCTTATTTATTTCAAAGAATTTGCAGAATTGTTGCAAAACTACCTAGGAAGTAGTGATTTAAATGAGGTTTGTTATTCATTGCTCCCTAACTCAGAAATGTATGGTGAAGGAAGAGTATGGTGATTAAAGAAGTGTTGTTGGACATAGAGTCTCTTGGTAACAGCATTATTTAAGAGGGAATCAATCAAAGCTTCACCAATCCCCTCAAGCCTCTGATTCATGTCTAGGCTATGAGTGTGAGTCTTCAAGCCCTGGATTCTCTACCTCAGTCTCCTGTCCTCTCATCTATTAACTCATTTCATCTATATCTATTCCTCCACATTTGCTTGGAATCCGAGTCTTTCACACTCCCTTATGTGCCTTACTTTATTATCTTCTCATTTCCAAATTTGCAGGCTCTTTCTCTTCTTGAACAACTTTTTATCCATTTTTATACATGGTCAAGCCTTGCTTATAGATCAATTTTGCTGCAAATCCACTCAAAATTCAGTGACTTAAAATAATGCTATTAATTTAGCTTCTGAGTTTGTAGGTGGGTGATTTAGGTTGGGTTCATTGAGCAGTTCTCTGGTCTCAGATGGGCTCACTCATAAAAGTCTGGTAGGGGGTTGGGGAAACAGCATCTTCATCCCTTATGTCTCAACTCATAGCCTAGCCTATACCTAGGCTCCACCTTTCCTCAATTCCACAGAAACTGATCCTACTGAGAACCCAATGTCCTACTTAATTTCCCAAACCAATGGAGGTTTTTCAGATCTAACTTACCTAACTGTATTTCAGCTTTGGTACTAATACGGCCACTATCTTCATTAAATGTTTTTCCCATTCGCTTCCAAGAGTTCTTTATGTCCCTATTTTTTGTATTTAGAGTCTCTGCCCACTTATTCCACTCTTTCCATCTCTTAAACAGTAGTGCTTTCCAGGGTTGCATACACAGAACTTATCTCATTCTATCATGTCTCCCTAAGCAATGTGTTCATCTCATGGTGTCAGTTGCCAACTCTCCTGTCTGAACAGGGAGCTCGAGAGCAGGCGGTAGAGTAGAAGAAGTTCCATTGTGAGAACTGGTGGAAAAACATGCCTAAGACATCTAAGACATTTTAAAGAACAATTTAAGGAAAGGCAAGACAGATAAACTGGAGGGGTGAGTACAGAGAGGTCACCCAGTGAAAAAGGAAGATCAAAGACGGATCTTGAACATGAGAATACAGCCTGAGATCAGAGAGGTTGGGATAAGTAAGAGGGAAACAACAGGCAAGTAGGGAAGTAGGACAGGGTGGAGTGTACAGAACACGTGTGAATGATGGGGACAGTCATTGTTCTATGTGGTTTGCACAGACAGAATCATTCTATATTGCATGGAGGACAAGTTTTACTTAAAAGGCCAGAAATGGGGGCAGCCTAGGTGGCTCAGCAGTTTGGCGCAGTCTTCGGCCCAGGGCACGGTCCTGGGGACCCGGGATCGAGTCCCATGTCGGGCTTCCCTGCGTGGAGCCGGCTTATCCCTCTGCCTGTATCTCTGCCTCTCTCATGAATAAATAAATAAAATCTTTAAAAAATAAAAAATAAAAGGCCAGAAATGTATTTATTAAAAACATATTTATCAAGCATTTGCTCTATCCTAGAGAAAGAGGAAAAAAGATTCTGTATTATTATAAAGTTTATACTGGGCATGGGAGGTGGACAGAGACCATAAACAATTAACAAATAGTGAAACTATCTTAAAAGGTGACAACTACTATGTGAAAAATAGTGTGAAAAAATAGTAAGGGGAATCAAGAGTGCAGGAGTATGTAAAAATATAAAGGATGATCAGGATTGGCTTATTGAAAGGCAAGATTTTATAAAAGAACCACAAGAGCTACATGGATTTCTTTTTTCTTTTTCTTTTTCTTTTTATTACTATTTTTTATAAATTTATTTTTTATTGATGTTCAATTTGCCTCGGTGTCCATCGAAAGATGAATGGCTACATGGATTTCTTAGAAAAGAGCACTCCAGACAGAGGGAAGAACCACCACAAATGTCTTAGGCCTAAGGGCTTAAGGGGATGGAAAATAAAATTGCAGTTGATGTCACAGGGTCCAAACCTTACAAGAAGAGCAGAAATTCACCTGAAGCTCCTTTGCATGCCAGAAAGGTACAAGGTAGGCTGGAAGGTAGGCCTGGCTTTTTAGCCAGGAGGTAGCTTGAGGTTGAAAAGAGATCATAGTGGTACACACTTACCAGTTAGAGGCCCTGCCAAGGCTAGTGGTGCCAATGCAGAGGGGACAGTCTGGCTGCCATGGCTGGAGGTGAGGGCAGCTAAACCTCAGTGTAGTCCAATCAGGGCAAAGGCCAGCACCCAGACCCCAGTCTCCCTCACAGGATGTGAGCCCTTAATGACTTAAATTACCTTAGAGAGTAAGGAAATTAAAAGACAACCTGGAATTTAACTGGGTATTTGCCCCAGGAGACTGAATTTTAAATTAAAGAGAAAGTGGGCTCTCTCAAATTGGAAACATTATGTTTGTTTCTTTGCTTTTTTTTTCTTCAACCATAATTGCAACTTTAAAGCTAACTTAAATTGAGTTATATTTTTAGACATATGAGAAATATTATACTTGCCATGTGAATGGTTTATAGATGAAGAGAAACCAAGAGTTAATTGGAAAACTTATTTCAATTTTTAATCATTGAAGGTTATGCATCAGCTTATTGACAGTATAATATTCATTCATACATCTGCTATCTATCAAATATTTATTGGGTACCTCCCACATATAAATGCTGTCTTAGATTATAAGCAAATTATGCAACTTTGCAAGACACTAACCTGTCCTCAAGGAGCTGACAATGCGCAATACGAAAATTTTCGGCATTGGAAACATATTAAATGGTCTTTGAAAATTTGCTCCCAGAGGGGCATAGATTTGAAGGTGAAAAAAAAAAAAACACCTTTTTTTTCCCAGCAGTTTACAAAAAAATGAGTGCAAGGTGTGGAGAGTTTCTGTAAACCCCCTAACCCAGACCCTAAATTTCTCCTGTTATTAACATCTTGCATTAGTGTGGGGTATGGTATATTTGTTACAAATTGATGAGCCAATATTGATACATTACTATGAATAAAGTCATTGGAGTTCACTCTGTGTTATACATTCTCTGGGGTTTGACAAATGTGTGATGACAGATGTCCACCATTACAGTTTCACAGAGAGTACTTCCCCTGTCCCAAAAGTCGTCTGTGTTCTGCCCCTCATCCCTCCCTCTTGCAGACTCCTGGCAACCACTGATCTGTTTACTGTGTCCATCACTTTCCCTTTCTATGTTGTCATGTAGTTGGAATTATACAGTGTGGAGCCTTCTCAGATTGACTTCTTTCACTTAGTAACAGGCGTTTAAGGTTCCTTCTGTCTTTTTGTGGTTCAACAGCTCATATTTTTATTGCCAGATAATATTCTATCATATGGATGTACCATAGTTTATCGTTACACCAGTTGAAGAATGTCTTGGTTGCTTTAACAGTTATTTTTTATTTAGCCTTCTGTCCTATGATTGAATTTTTTTCTTACTTAAATTTGATCCTTCCATGTTTTATTTTTTTATTTTTTTAATTTTTTTTTCTTCCATGTTTTAAATAGGAAAGCACTGATAGAGTGTTGTAGTAGAACTTATTTGATTACAAGGGACAGAAGCCCAAGTTGGATTAAGCAAATAGCTTAAGCAAATAGCTTAATTTACCCTAAGGTGATATAACAAATGGAGCCTGAGGACAGGATCAAGGCGAGCCTGGGAAACAAGTGGAACTTCTCTGAGGACATCTTGTTTTGGTTGTAAAATCAGAATATGAGTATGTGTATCTATCAGTTGATCTCTCTGTGCATACATGTGTATATACGTCCACATACGTATGTCACAGATTCTTTTCAGATTGGTTTTTAAGACTCTATAACTTTAACCAACAGAAAGAAACTAGTCTGATTATCTCTTTTGGTATCAAATCCAGATTCTCATGAAAACCGCTTTGATCCAGCTCTGGTTCCTTCCTCTGGATCAATCCATCATGCCATTAAAGTAAGGTCAAGAAAAGACCATGGTTCCTGCAATGACCAAGTTGAAGGTTTAACTGGGATGGGATGGATGATATATAATATGTGGTCAGAAGAAAATAGAGCATCTAAAACAACTATGACATTTTAAAAAAGCAGAATCCATATTTTAAATGCAATTTCATTAGAATTATACAAAATGTCTCTGAATATGGAGAAAAGAACAAAGATAAATAGCAAAACATTTTAGCGATTATAATTTATTCTTACTTTTCTAGATTTTATAAAATTCTTTTGTTGCTTGTTTTCCTTATGAAGTGATCTATTAAAAATTAGATCCACATCCAGCTATTAGAATAGTATCTATTGCAGAAAAAACTTTGCTCAGTGTGCTTTTGAAATCAATAATTCAGAATTCATGTTAGTTCTTTCTTTAGTTTGATGTTGGAAATAGAAGGGTTAAATAAAACTTTTCAATATTCTTTGGGCAAATTAAACTCCCTCCATTGCAAATCCCTGTCTTGTCTTTCCTCACATAGTTTATGAACTTGCCATTATGGTCATTTTGGAGTGGATGAAACACAACAAAGATCATTTATGTTGCATCTTAAATCATTAGTAGCATTCACCAGCTGATTAATTTAGTTGTATAGCTAGAAGTATTAATGACAAAGAACATAAATATTTTGTGGTTTGTGTTTCAGTACAGAAGGAGAGATATATCATTAGATGGGCAGAAATGACATGACAACAGTCATTCATTGTCTGTTTATCATTATTCATCTATTAATTCAACCAGTGTTTACAAGTGTTTAGTATAAACTCTGTGAATATTTGCTAGTGTGAACTCCCTGAGGCATGCCTCCTGTCTTTTGTTATATCTGTCTTTATATCCTTAGTACATGAGGCTAAACTTACCTTAGAATAAGGACTCAACAAACATACATTGATTTGAACTGAACTGGGTTGACTGGTACAGGTAAATAAGGGACGATTAAAAGGTCTCTTTGCTCATGGACTTCTGCTTAGTGGAGGAGACGTGACAACAACACGGCCCCTTTAATTGAGAACCTATTATATGGTAAGTATTTTTATATAAAGCATCTTTATACCTGACAACAACCCCCTCTTGTGTGTGTGTTTGTGTGTGTATGTGTGTGTATGTCAGACTCGGGGTATTATATGGAGAAATTAAGACAGAAAATTCTAAGATATCTTGTCCAATGATATCTAGCTAATAATGTTGTAGCAGATTCAAAACCACACTTTAAGAATTTTGTATTTAAATTCGTTACTGGCTCATATGGTGAGCTTGGTTGGCTTGTTTATGCTTTCCATTTAAAGCAGTGCCTCTTCTTTTGTATACAATCAGAAAAATAATGCTATTGATTTTCAATAATGCACTTGAATTGTTTTTCCAGTGGGATTATGGGACTCATTAAAATGTTCATGCTGTCTCATTTGTGACTAACAGCAGACATTTCAATATCAGGCCCAAGGTTCCTTAATTAGCAAACTCTTCCTCTGTGTGACACTAAATGGCTCTGTGGGGGTGGGGCCAGCGACCTTGGCATCATTAATCCCTTGCATTAGTCATCTGAGCTCTTGTACACTATAAACTCATTATTCCCTACAGCATCTCTTTGATTTGTATAACCATCAGCTTCCAGATTCTAGTATTCCTTCCCACACAAATGCCAAAATTTTTAATATTCTTAAATTAAATATTAAAGATATATATTTAATATTTTTATTCACATATCCCTGTAAATATGTAGTCAGCAAAGCAATAACATTTTTAAAAATGTGATCTTAAAGTTGAGAAGGGCTTTCTTAGACATGAAGGGCTTTGGATCAATTCATTCTCCAGACAGTGTACCTGAGGTATCTGTGACTAGATGACACAGGATCTTTATCATTCTCTTTTGTCAAAATATCTCTTTATCACTCAGCAATGTGAGCACTAACATGACCTGCTCTACTGAGTAATCATTCCCTTTGTTCCCTGCAATCACCACTATTCACTGCCACACTCTTTAGCAATGGCAGATTTTTCTTAATAGAGAAGTCTAAAGCTAAATTTATCTCCAAACTATTGCCCAAAGTGTCTTCAAAACCAAGAGCTTAAATGGGATGGTGTAAGGTAAGAGAGAATGGATATCCTCATAGTTTAGCATCTTGGAGAATAAGTGTCTTTAGACATCAACTATCATCCTTTATTTGGCATTGACACAAAGCACCAAGTCTGCTAAATAAAAGCCACACTTCTTGAATCTAGTATTTAATCCATCATGTCACAGACTAAGAATAGTCTTCACTCCTAAAAAATTAAATTTACTTTGCACCTTAAGTTTTATTTACTTTGGTTAAAGATTTCGAAGTATTGTATATTTAATCTGACAGAGGAGGCATTGCAATCCTACTGTAATCATCAAATTATGGTGTGAAAGTTCAAGTGCTAGGATAAAGGAGTATGGAAAAAATAAATTTGAGATTTTTATTATAATTAGTGTGCCTATGTTAATATTTGAGATAGCTTAAATAGTTTTCTAATAGAGAACAAAAAATGATTACAAGTTGAAGGTTTTTTAAATTTCTAACCTAAATGAATGGAGAAGCTAAAGGAATAGCTTCTAAAAATAGACTAGGAATAAACTGAGGAAGTTTCATAAAAGAAAACAATAACCCACTAAATACTCAAACTTCCTTTACAGTCATGTTCATATTATTCCAGTCTTTAAAATGAAAAGTAAATATGTGAAAGATTTGAAAAGACTAAAAATATACTTTCCATGTGTGAAAACAACTGATTTTCATTTTAAAGCAATTATTCTTGAATATATCCTCATATGACATTCATTTATAAGAAGGAATCTATTTTTGATCTCTTTGAGGGATTTTTAAACCAAGAGGCATTACAATCCTTGTTTCATCTCTGTCTTTTGCTAATGTTTTGCCTGTGTCCTTGATCATGGTTCCCTCCCCTTTTACTATGAATGCCTTTAGTCCCCTTTCCTACCTAAGTGTCCCTGGCGCCAGTGTTGAGATATTCCACAGACCAGTAAGAAGATTTCCCATGACATCGACTCAGTAAATAACTACTTTCTAGATGGTAGGATACTGCCACCCTAAAGGGGGCAAGGCATTAACTGCTCAATAAATAACTTGACTCAGTTACTGTTCCCTTTCCATAAATATGGAAAAACACTCCATGCAGTCACCTCCCACCCCCCACCTCTAATATAAAATCACCAATCACCGCTGGGCAAGTCTCTACTTACCTTGTTGCACAGTCTTGCTAATTATAGCAAGTCAATATTTTGCTATGCATCCTCTGAGTGGAGAGAAACCAAAATATTTCCCAAATAAAGCTTTGATTTACAAACATCTGTCATCCGAAGTACAGATATATTCTTTGTTCATGCCTTCATTTAACAATCAGACATAGAATCTTCCAGGCATTTAACAATCAGGTAAAGAATGTTACAGACAATTAGGGAATAAGATATGGTTTCTTCCCTCTCAGAGCCATTAGTTTAGGGAAATGTCAGACTTGATTAAAGAATGAAACAGCATTTATCACAGCCATTTAATGCATGAGGATAAAACACACCAAATAGCCATTGCTATGGACAGAATGTTTATAACCCCCTCCTATTTCATATTGTAAAGCCTAAATCCCCCATGTGATAGTATTTGGAGGTGGGACCTTCGGGGGATAACTAAATCAGGAGGGTAAAGCCCTTATGAATGCATTTAATGCCCTTAAAGAAGAGGCAGGATAGAGACCGTCTGTCTTTTTCTCAGCCATGTGAAAATACAATGAGAAAATGGGTCATCTACCAACCAGAAAGAGGGCTCTTACCAAACATCAGATCTGTTGCTGTTTTGACCTTAGACTTTTTGGCCTCCAGAATTGTGGGAAATAAATTTCTATTATTTAAGCCACCCAGTCTATGGTATTCTTGACATAGCAGCCTTAACTGACCTAGGCAGTGTTACTGCTAGGATTCTCATGGCTGTCTCGTGGGTCTTTAATAAGTGCACAGGAACAAAAGGAAGCCAAAGAAATAAATAGTGAGAAGAGGAAATTCTGGGGAACATGTGCTGTCAGAAATCCTTCATTATCTGAGTCATTTACTTATTTATTCAAAAATGTATTTATTGAACCTATGTATCAGACACTATTGGATTTGCATAATAATGAGAGATGGTAACTCACATGGGAAACTCAAGCAAAAAAATCCCACAGTAAAAATCCAAAAAGGATGCAAAATATTACATGGAAACCTCACGTTGTGATAAAAAAAAATATGGGGCTTATATATTAGATTGTAAGCAAAATGAAGGAAGAGATTTCTATTTTGTTCACTAAATCTATCTACAGAAGCAAAAACAGTATTTGACACATAGAAACTGCAATAATAAAATATTAGTTGAATAAATCCAATGAATAACAGGGAATGGCTTTATTAGTGGAAAACTCAGAGGAGGGGTATGTATCAGTTTCTTACTGCTGCTATAACAGGTGATCCCAAATATAGAGGCTTAATTAAAACACCACAAAGTTATTACCTTACAGTTCAGTTGTCCAGAAGTACAAAATGAGTCTCACTCAGCTAAAATCAAAGTGTCAGCAGGGCTGCATTCTTTTTGGAGGCCTTAGGGGAAATTTTCTTACTGTTTTTTACTTCCAGGCAATAACATTTCTTGACTCATGGCCCTTTTCTTCCATCTTTGAAGATGCCTCGTCCTTCTTACATTGCCATCTCTCTTGCTTTCTCCTCTGTAGTCTTATCTTCCTCTTCCACTTTTAAAAACTTATGGGATTACATTGAGAATACTAGGATAATTCAGCATAATATCTTAATTTTTTATTATTGAAGCACAGTAGCAATACAATATTATTTTAGTTTCAGGTGTACAACACAGTGATTTGGCAGTTCTTATACATTATGCAATGTTCACCATGGTGAATGTATTTACCATCTGTCACCATTAGTGTTATTATAATATTATTGACCGTGTTCCTTATGCTGTATTTTTTGTCTCTCTGACTTATTCATCTTATAATTGGAATTTGTACTGAGGGCGACACTTGACGGGATGAGCACTGGGTGTTATTCTGTATGTTGGTAAATCAAACACCAATAAAAATTAATTTATTAAAAAAAAAAAGGAATTTGTACCTCTTAATCCCCTTTACCTACTTGGCTCCCCATCTTCCTCTGTATCAATCTATTCTTTGTGTTTATGAGTCTGTTTCTGTTTCTTTGTTTGTTTTTTGTAGATTCCACATATAAGTGAAAACATGGTGTTTTCCTTTTTCTAACTTATTTCACTTAGCATAATACCTACTAGGTCCATCCATGTTGTTGCGAATGGCAAGATTTTGTTCTTTTTTATGACCAAGTAATATTCTGTTATATCTATATCTATATATCATGTCTTCTTTATCCATTCATCTATCAATGGACACTCATGGTTGTAAATAGTGCTGCAAAAAACATAGGGGTGTATGTATCTTTTCAAACTAGTGCTTTTGTTTCCTTTGGGAAAATACCCAGTAGTGTAACGACTAGATCATATGGTAGCTCTATTTTTAACTTTTTGAGTGACTTCCATACTATTTTCCAGAGGGACTACATCAATTTACACCCCACCAAGAGTGCACAAGAGTTCCCTAGTCACATCTTTACCAACAATGTGTATTTCTTGTGATGTGAGGTGCTATTTCATTATGGCTTTGATTTGCAATTCCCTAATGGATAATATCTTTATTTTAAGTCAGTTAAGTAACAATCTTTATCTATTTTAATCTATCTAACAGTTGTAATTCTTCTTTACCGTGTAACCTAAACCAGGGATTTAGATGTAGACATCTTCCGGAGGAGGTCATCATTCTGCATACCATAGTTTTCTCTGATTAGTGATGTTGAGGAGCTAAGATCTGAAAGATGGAAGGATCCAGTCACATAAGGGCTTTATGTGTGTGCATGTGTGCATGTATGGTGTGTGCATACACATGTGCATGTAAGCTAGTAGGGAGGCCGTGGTTGGAGATGGAAAGGGGAGAGATCCTTTAATATAGTCTGTGGGAAGTAGTTTGGATATTATTCTAGATACACTTGGAAGCTATTGGTTTTAAGCAAAATAATCATTTGATTTATATTTTAAGTGGGTCACTCCCAGAAGAAGTTATAAGTAAGAAAAAGGATGGATCCAATAAAAAACAACATATATATATTTTGTAATTTCTGTAAGCCAGAAATATGATAGTTGGGTTATGAGGGAGGAGAGCTTGAGGCAGGTTATGTTTTTGGGGTGCTGAGGACTGTGCTTGGGGCAGCCCAGGGCTCATTCCCTCTGGTCAGTTGCAGATCTGGCCAGGAGAGAAGAAGGATTGGAGTGATGTGGGTGGTAGGAGGATTGTAGTCCTGAGCAAAAGGCAGTTGTTTTCTCTGTGAACACATTCTTCATAGGTGAGTCTTTTCCAACTTTTTGGATAAAGCAAGGAAACTTTTATAATAAGATCTGGCTCTGTGTCTGCTTTTGGCTTCCAGATTTCAGAGAGGTTAAATGAGAAATAGGGTCATGAAACTGAAGATTCCAGGATTTGAGAAACTGAGTAAGTTGTGGCCACCTAGAGATAGCCAAATTTGGCAAGTGCATAATCTTTGGAATCTCTTTCTCAAAAGTCTTAGGTACTGGGAGAGTTTAAATGAGAAATGTGACCTAGAAAATTCTATTTTAAGGATTATTTTTTGACACAGAAAGAAGGAAATGCATTTTATTTTGTTAATATTCATGAAACCCTGTCCCCATGGAAAAGGTAGGGAGGAACCTACCATTGTTTCTTCATTATAGGAATAATGAATTATAAGGTAATCATCTTGGAGGGTTGGGAGCAGTATCTTTGGTATGTTCTGAGGTGTCCAGTGCAGCCCCAGTCCATAGGGATGCTCAGCCAAATGTAAAGCTCTGGACAGCACCCTTATTTGTTTAATAAATTTTGATCATCATCATTCATTTTGTATTGTTTATTAAAATGCCTTCAGGTAAAGCAGTTTATCAGTGAGGGGGTACATACGGTGCTCTATGCTGTGTTGTGACATTAAGAGATTTACTGCGGAGACTGGAGGATAAACTAAAGCTGTCAGTACCCTCTGCTATTAAGATATCCTAACCTGTTTGCCATGCCAAACGTGGCCTAGAACAGGTGACTTGGCTGAGTCTCAGCCATAAACAGATGCTCATTTGGATGCTAATTAAAATTTACAAACTATGTGCCACTTTTTTGTCTTTTCTCTTTTTTGTTTTGGTTACCTCCTTTGAGAAGTTATTTGTTAAATATCTTCCAAGTGCATCCCTTAATAACTGATTAAAAAGTACTTAAAAAGAATGTACTGCTCTGAAAGGAATGCATTGTTTTGTATGCACCAAAAAAGGAGAGCAGAGCATAACAAGGTCTCCCACGAGATATCCAACATGGGATTATTAGAAATAACACAAAACTCCATGAGGGGGCCTTTCAGGTGTTTGGTGGTGAGAGGTCCAAATGACATGTCAGTCTGGGAACCTGTAGTTCTACTCTCTCTCTGTAGTTCTCTGCCTTCAAGTGCCACTGGGAGGACTCTGCTTTCTGGGGTCCATTTTCCTGGTGTCCTCCCAACTTCTCTCCAGGCACTCATCATTCTTGGAGGAAGCCCAGCTGCAGATAGAGAAATAACAGGATAGTCCCAAGAGAAAGAGCCAACCATGAGCAACAGCAGGCGATACATGCAGCAGAGTGAGTAGGAATTACTCTGGGAGAAATCACCGAGAGCATTTAAGTAACACACAGTTGGGATCTGCAGATGGCAGAGAGAGAATTTTGGAACAACTGGAGCCTCTTTACACTGCCTGGGTCTGTGGGAGATCAGAGCAGGCAGGCGGAGATGGAAGAACCAAGTAAGCCTTTGTTTGCTTGGCTCAAGTGACTGGGAGCTGGGATTGGCAATCAATGAGGACATATTTTCCTTTTTCACTCTCCTTGATCCATTTCACTTTCTTTTGGTATTTTTCTGTAATCCTTGTTTTAAAATAGCAGGAGTTACTATTACAGTGGTACTTGGAGGCAAAGGTAGAAAGAGGCTATTCACTGTGGATAGAAATATGAATTTTGTTGGGATTTTCATAAAACACAGGAAATAAAGAAATAATAGAAGGTGGTGACTGCCAGGGAGAAAATCCTGCTTAGAAAGGTTTATGGGGTAGTAAAGACCTAAAAATGAGCATTTTAGTCATTGTGCCATTTTGAGTTCTAGCCTAAGTAACTTCAGAACTCTTTCCAATCTTGCTCCCAGGCATCTGATAGAATTCTTTCATTTAGTAAGTCAACAAATATTTGAGTTTCAGGTGCTGTATTTTGCTGCTGTGTGTATATTCAGCATGACATACATGGGCCTACCCCTTGTAGATGACATTTCTTAACCCAGGCTTGAGGGGAGGGCTATGTCTGAACTTTATCTTAGGCTAAAGAGTTTCATCATGTTAACTTTGGGGCTATGTAGTTTTATTGTCCCCAGGTGAGGAATCAAAATTATCATTAGAACTAGAAGTATCCTTCACTCAGAACAAACTCCCGAGGGATGTTAAATGAACATCTGTGATTATAGAGTAAATTAGATTAAGCTTGTAGATTAAGAAACAAGATGTGTATGTGTAAGAGTACTGTGAAAATAATCATATATTGGTGTATTTTTCATTTGAGAATTGTTTTATTTTAAGTGTATAGTCCAAAGCACTTTAAGAATGTACATTTTTTCCATAAAAAGAGAAATCTCTTTTGTGAACATTTTATTGATTGTTAAAACAATAAATATTGCCTTTAAATATGTAAGAATCTCTCAAAGGAACACAAAATGACGAATCAGAATATTGGCAAGATATAAGATGATAAAAATGTATATAAATGTTAACTGGAAAATTGTATTAGCATTGTGATTATAGGGATATTTAATTATTTAGTCATTTATTTATTCATTAACTCTGATTGAATACTTACTATTTACTAGTGGGAATATTCCATTGGAAATACATGATCCTTGCCCTTAAGAAGTTCATATATTTCTTTATGTTTGTTTGTTTTTGTGGGGGTTTTTTATTAGTTATTTCATACACTTATTGGAGGCAGATTTTTCAAGGAAGCAATTGTAATATATTATGAAAATGTCATAGTAGAGATTCTATGGGCTCTGCAAAGAGAGGCCCTAAATGAAAAAGTCAGGAAGGCTTTGCAGAAGAGGTAGTGATAGATTTAAAACATTATGAATGAATAGAGATCTTGTTTGCTAAATAATCAAGGGCAAAACTATTGGGGCAGAAGTCACAGATTCTGGACAGAGTGTAGAATGTTGTGGAATCAAGAACAACATGCTCAATAGGGGGCAGAGTATCTTAGAGAAAGTGATGGTCAGTGAATCTGGTTAGAGAGGTAGGGGCTGACACTAAGGAGCTTTATGCAATATGCCAGAGTTTTGATTTAATCCTGAAGAAAAAAATAAGCAAGGAAATAAGAAAATCAAGTTTTCAAGTCAAAATGATCTTTCTGATGGCAGAGATAATAAATAAATAAGAAGGGTTTGAGGAATGTGAATTCGTTTCCAATGGCTGCTGTAACAGATTGCCATGATATTAGTAATTTTATTTATTTATTTATTTATTTATTTATTTATTTATTTATTTATTTGATATTAGTAATTTTAAAGCAATACAAATGTATTGCCTTATAGTTTTGGAGTCAGAAACCCTAAAGTCAAAGTGTTGACAGGACGGTGTTCCTTCTAGAGGCTCTAGGAGAGAATTGGGTCTCATGCATTTTCCAGCTTCTAGAGGCTGCTTGCATTTCTCAACTCATAGCCTCTTTCTCTATCTTCAAAGTCAGCAATGTAGTACCTTCAGATGTTTTACTTTCTCTCTGATCCTCCTGCCTCCCTTTCATAAAGACACTTATGATTGTATTGGACACACCCAGATAATCCAAGATAATCTCCCCATCTCAAGACACTCAATTTAATCACATCTGCAAAGTGCCTTTTGTCCTTCCAGGTAACAAACATATTCACCGGTGTAGGATATGGACAGCTTTAAGAGGCCATTATTCCATCTACCATAGGGTGGCAGAAGACTGAAATGGGGATAGGACAGAGTTTCTCTGATCCAGATTAGCAACGATGAGGACTTAAATGAGGTTATGGATGAGCACTTTAACTGCTAGGTATTTACCCAAGAGAAGTAAAAACACATATCTACAAAAAGACTTATACAGAAATGCTCATAGCACTTGTTTATCATAGCTCCAAATTCAGTCTAAATACTCACCAACAGGAGATTAGATAAACAAAGTGTGGTATATTCATACAGTGGAACATTATTTAGCAATATAAAGGAACAAATTTCTAGTATTAGCAGAACAGATGAACCTCAAAACATTATGCCAAATGAAAGAAATCAGACAAAAAGAAATAAACACCATATGATTCCATTCATTTGAAGTACCAGCATAGGTTAAGCTATGCTATGGTAAGGACAGTCAGAATGGTGGATGCCTCAAGAATGAGGCTGGGGCTGAGTTTACCTGGAAAGGGGCATGAGGGAATGATAGAAATGTGCTGTATTTTGATTTGGGTAGAGATTACTCAGAGGTTTACATATATCAAAACTCACCAAGCTTTATGCTTAGGATCTGAGAATTTTATTGTTTATGAATTATACAACTGAAATAAAAATGCATTAAAAAATAAGGTCGAAGCAGTGGGGATAAAAAGGAGAAAGATCAAGAGCAGCTGTTTTGAAACTAAAATTGACAATAATTTGTAAGCCATTGAATGCCAGTGGGAGAAAAAAAGAAAAAGAGAAATCAACAGGGAAATAAATACCCAAACAGCATTGGAGAACAAACAGTTTTTTGGACATAGATTTCTGTTTTATCAACACTATAAAAATAAGACACAAAATATTGACTAATGACTTACAAAAGTAAATAAAAAGCATTTAAGAATTCATTTCTTGTTCTGACCCTTGTGCTTTACTTCATAAGACTAAATGTTAGTTATTAACCACAGAGGGGAGCAATGACTGAGTTTGGATCTCTGGTGGGAAAAATAGGGATGATAGTATACAAGCTTATTTGCCAAGTGGAAAGATTACATGTATAATTAACACTAACTTTGCTGTATTCCAGGACCAGTCTTTGAGGCAAATATATTCAGCAATTAGTGTTGTTTATTCAGAACATGAACAGAAGATTTTTCTTGAACTTCTCAGAGTTTTGCCTGCTGTGAACATTAACATGGTCTTCGATATATTCAAAGCGATGTAAAGAATAAATTCAGTTAAGCTGCAGATTATTTTTAAAAGATGCTGTTACATTTGGTACTATCATTCTGAAAATAAATAGGTTGATTTAGAGAATCTGATTAATTATTTTTGGAGTTTAATGTGAACAGACATCATCTGAATCTTTGTTACAGCAATCCCATTAGTTGGCTAACTGGGAGAGTCTTTCATTTGTGTTCTCTTTCACACCTCCCTTTTCCTACCTATCCCCCCCGCCCCGTCTTCTAGACTCATCTCTCCCACTGACTTAGTAGGTAATATCCAGTTTCACATACCATTTATAGTCTGATAATTCTCAATCTATCTGTAGCCCAGATCCCTCAAGCAAGCCTCACACTTATTATCCCATATTACCCAGAATTGCTCTGGCAGTTCAAGGATTTGCAGGTTCAAGGAAACTCTGACAGTATCTGTTGTCTACAGAGTCCACATTAGTCTACAGATTTCTGTCTGGAAATGGATTGAACCTCTGGTCATATAATACACTCCTATTTCTTCCCATCTTTTCATGCCTCTTCCAAAATAGTCTTCGGGAAGCTACAGTAAAACATTTTTAAAAATTTGTACTTTTGTCCTGATCAGGTCAGCGCAGAGACTCGGATTTCTTAGTTGCCTATATATGACAATTAGTATAATTACCAGCTCTTTATTTACGATCTAGGTAGTTTACTATTTTAATTAGTGGAGTTTTATGTTTATCTGTGCCCTGAGGCAACTTAAAAGGGTATAGTTTCTGATCCTTTGCAAAATAAATTCATAAACACAAAAAGCTGTTTTCAACCAGGCTAATGACAACAGACTAACTTTAGCTGACCATGAGCCACAGCTCAAATTGAACACCTTCATCCTATTGACCTTGTGGAGTCTCTAGTGAAACATTTTAAACAAAAAGCCAAGCAAAATTTCTATAGTTTTGTTGAAAGTTGAAGTTTAGTCCAAGTTTGTGAAAAAGCCCAGTAAAGAAAATGGATTTAAGTGGAAGGAATGGAAGGCATGCCTTTTCTATCTGGGGGAGTTCTTTTGGTGCTTCTCTAAGGAACCATGATTTCTGCCTTAGTCTCTTCACTCACGTTCTTTTCCAGAAATGTAATGTATACTTTAACACGTTTGAGACAATCACAATCAAGCCCAGAGAAGTCCCAATTTTCATCTGTTATAGCACTTAAAATATTTTTTTAAAATAAATGTATTTTTTAAAAGATCTATCTATTTTTAAAACCAATGTATTTTTTTTAAAGATCTATCTATCTATTTTTAGAGGGAAAGAGAGAGGGAGAGAGAGAGAGTGCACGAGTGGGTGAAGGGCAGAGGAGGTGAGAGAATCCCATGCAGATTCCCTGCTGAGCATGGAGTCAGATGGGGGCCTCTATCCCACAACCCCATGACTCTGAGACCATGACCAGAGCGGAAACCAAGAATCTGGCACCCAACCGACCACACCATCCAGGCACCTCAAACCAATGTATTCTTTAATTTTATAATAAAAATCCTTTTTTAAAAAAATTATCTATGGGAATCTTGAAAAAACAAAAGAAATATAAATTAAAAAAAACACAAGGAAGGAAAAGAAAATGCCTACTGTCCTACTACCTAAAGAGTTAGTTTTGGGATCCCTGGGTGGCGCAGCGGTTTGGCGCCTGCCTTTGGCCCAGGGCGCGATCCTGGAGACCCGGGATCGAATCCCACGTCAGGCTCCCGGTGCATGGAGCCTGCTTCTCCCTCTGCCTGTGTCTCTGCCTCTCTCTCTCTCTCTCTCTCTCTCTCTCTGTGACTATCATAAATAAATAAAAATAAAAAAATAAAGAGCTAGTTTTTCCTTCCTTCCTCCTTCTTTTCTTCTTCCTTCTTTCTTCCCTTCCTTCTTCTATCTCCTTATTTGAACACATATTATTTATCTAAATTATATTATAAGTTCTCCTTCTACCTTCTGGCTGTTTCTTTTCAGCCTTCCTTGGATATTCTTATCTTTCTGACCTCTATATGTTAGCATTCTTGTGGCTCAGTCATGGGGCAACTTCTTCATCTTCACTTACCTCCAAGGTGATTTCATCCAGTCCTTGACTTTAAATCCTAACTATATGGTGATCCCTCTAGCTCAGACCACTCCTTGAATTTCAGATTCGTGTGTCACAAGTACCAACTGGCATTTCTGCTTGGATATCGGGTAGGCCTGCCAAATAGGAACTGTTAATTTTTATGCCCAAATTTGCTCTTCTTGTGCCTTTCCCTGTCACAGCAAATGGCAGCTCCATCCTTCCAGTTATTCAAGCCAAAAGCTTTGGTGTCATGCTCTATACTATCTCTTTTGCACTACACAACTAAAACATTAGCAAGTTTTGTTTTCTCTATCTTTAAAATATTTTCAGAAATTGAACTCTCACTGTAGACTGCTACTGCTCTCTACTTTCACTCTTGCCCCTCCTTGGCAGTCTTTGTGATTCTTTTATTTTTTATTTTTTTTTAAGATTTTATTTATTTATTCACGTGCGCGCGCGTGAGAGAGAGAGAGAAAGAGAGAGAGAGAGAGAGGCAGAGACACAGGCAGAGGGAGAAGCAGCTCCATGCAGGGAGCCCAAAGTGGGACTCAATACTGGGTCTCCTAGATCAGGCCCTGGGCTGAAGGTGGCGCTAAACCACTGAGCCACCTGGGCTGCCCTGAGTGATTCTTTTAAATGTTACTCTTCTCTTGGGGACTCCCCAGAGGCTGCCAATTCACACAAAATAAAATCCTAATTTTTTTTGAAGATTTTATTTATTTACTCATGAGAGACATACAGAGGGAGAGAGAGAGAGAGAGGCAGAGACACAGGCAGAGGGAGAAGCAGGCTCCATGCAGGGAGCTCGATGTGGGACTCGATCCAGGGACTCCAGGATCAATCACATCAGGCCCTGGGCTGAAGGCAGGCGCTAAACCACTGAGCCACCCAGGGATCCCCAAATCCTAAATTTTTAATGGTCTAAAATCCTCCGGCTTTATGTGATCTGCATCCCCCCACCTACTCAGATCTTATCTTTCATTTTTTATTTTCCTTATTCCATTCTGGCAGGAGACTTCTCTGCCTCTTCCTAGTTTTTCAGTGATCTCTGCGACAGCAGCCAAATTTTGCACTTGGGTGCCCTCCTGAGAATGTCATGGATCATTCCAGAGCTGTGCTCTACCTAATAGATACTTAGCTGTGGCTCCTGGTACCAGTTTACTGAAGGTCACCATCCTTCTTCTTCTCTCTTTTGCTGGATTGTGACACCTACTCTTACAAAGAAAGATTACTCCTTGGCTGCACTTGGTTCTCTTCTCCCCTTGGAGTAATTTCTGCTTACTCAGCCTTTAATATCTCTCCCCATTCACCATTTTAAAAACAAAATATAATCAGTGTGCTTTTGGCAGTTATAAGGATAGAAAATAATAATAATAATAATAATAATAATAATAATAATAATAATAATAAAAATAATAGTAATAATGCTAAGTCATATTCCTATGACACTGACCTACATGCTCTGAAGGAACTCTAAATTGTCTTGATTCCTTCCAGGTTAGTCTAAGAGAAATCTCCAGTCAGAGCTGGAAAATTGGAATCAACGCCTTTTGTTTTCTACCTAACTTGCTTTGCTCATCATGGTGATGCGGGCTTACTACTGATGCCCAAAGTGGCAGATATACCACTGATATTGACTAAGGTATTATTATCCTTCTGGAGCTGCCAATGCCCAGGGCCAAGGAGCCAACATTTTCCTCTAGTTTCCTGATGTTTGATGTTGAGGGCACTAATGGTGCAGCTGTCACAGCCAAAGCTCTCTCCATGATGACAGCAACTTTGAATCCCCCAGTGAATTTATGGACCCTAGCTCTTTAACTATTCGTGCTTCATTTTTGCAACTCATTTCTGTTAATCTTGGATGTTGAATAACCATTTGTGTGGCAGATGTTGTGCACATATTCATACACGAAGAATACTCACATTCATTTATTCTAACCAGGTGTCTATCATGCAAGAAACACTACCATGGGCCCTGGGAATACAGCAGTCAACCAAGCAGATGAAGTCCTTGCCATCATGTAATTTACCTCTTCGTAGGTGAGGTAGACAGTACAGCAACTAACTTGCTATTTAGCATCATTTCAGGTGATGAATGCTATGAAGAAAATAAGGCAAGCTAAGGAGATAGACAAATACTTTGATATCCTAAAATAATTATTTCTGTCTTCTCTTGACTTGCAAACCAATACACACCTCAAACTCTATGGTATCCATTTAAAAAGTTCCCAATGCAGTTGCAATCAGTGAAGGCGTTAGGCACTGACAAGATACCATCTTAGAGCTCCTGGAAACTTTCAAACTTCCTTCACAATGACATTTGGGAAGTCATATGCAGTCATATTCTCTAAGAGACTATTTTCCAAGTTCAAGTGACACAGGACCACAAATGTATTAGGGTACAGGTGGAGCCTTTTGATCCAATTTTTCCACTCTCTTTTACATAAAAGTAAAAGTGATTTTGGATGTAAGACTTGGGCACAACTCAAAGCAGAGTTGTCTAGATTTAGAAACTTGTGGGGGCTTTTAGAGGCCTCAGGTTATAAGACAGAGAGTGTCAATGCCTAAGCCTGACCAACTCATAGGGAAAGGAAGGGCCCCTTTCATCTCCACTGTCTGGCAAGCCCAGTCTGAAAGGCCATCTGTCCGGCCAGCTGTGCAGGATCCTCTGTTTGTCTCTTGAATCTGAGACCAATGTGCTGCCCAGCTGAGAGAAGATGGAATTGCCATAAGGCCTAAGGCAAATCATCAGAAAAATAAAAATCTGATTCTGATATGATTTCTATAAGTCATGTATATCTTTGATTAGAAAAGGAGGTAAATAAAAACCCTTTGATCTGTGGTTTTTGTTTTTGTTCTCTAAAACATATTATTTATGCATTATTAAAATTAAATTGCTTTATAGTTAATCAGTTACAAGGAACTGCTTGTGTAATAATTAATATTTACTATTTAAAATTGTCAGAATTCATCACTGTCAGGCCAAGCCCGTTTACTCTAACATATGGGAGATGCCATTCTTAACAGTCATGATTTGGCAACAGCAAAGAGAAATGAAGTTCAATTTTAACTGTGTTACATCATAAAAAAGAGGAGAGTTAAATGTATTTAGACATAAATATTTAAGTCAGATATTTATGACATCTTAAAGAAGATTTTACAAATATATCAATTTGACTCTCCAATCAAAGAACTTTTACAAGAATATAGTGATGATAATTCTCTGCCAGAAAGGAATACTTGAAAAAGTGTACTGGAACCCACTGAAGTCTTTTCCTCCTCCAAAAGCAGGACTACTTTAGCTCCCAGAGAACACAATAGTGGAATGGTTGTCAGGTAAATTGGTGTCGGACTGAAATCTTCCTACCAAGAGTGGGACCGTGGACAAATTTTTTAATCTCCCTATGCTTTCTTTTCTTTTTTAATATTTTATTTATTTATTCATGAGAGACACAGAGAGAGAGGCAGAGACACAGGCAAAGGGAGAAGCAGGCTCCATGCAGGAAGCCCGACGTGGGACTTGATTCCAGAACTCTGGGATCATGCCCTGAGCCAAAGGCAGATGCTCTACTGCTGAGCCACCCTGGCATCCCCTCCCTATGCTTTCATTTTATGCAAATAGAGATAATAATGGTACCTACCTAATAGGGTTGTTGCACATTACAGAACTAATAGACAAAATCTACCAGCGAAACTGTTAAATAAATAAATAATAGCCACTACCGTGACCACTAATCATTATTATTAGCTTCACCACTCACGTTGTATGACATTAGAATGACTGTTATCCTGAAATCCTAGGTCTCAACAGCATAAAGAAAATAACTTCAGAGATAAACAAATCTAGTATATAAATTGCATTAATAAGTAAGAGAGGAATTAGAGAGGGAATTCCTTAAGCTTCTGAGTTTTACTAAATGTAAAGATTAATCATAAAGAGGCCAAAAGACTGATTAGGAGAGGAGGTGGTGTTTGATGGCTTCTATTTGTCCCTAGCTTTTTCCTTGAGCCAAAAGTAAGTGACAGTTATATTTTGCACCCACTAAATTTGATATGTGAAAAAATGCTTTCTTGTACTTGGCTTCAAAGTGACTACTCCTTCATCATTATAATTTAATGGAATCCCAAGGCCTATTAATTAATATTATTACTTTGGAGAGCTCCATTTTCCATTCTGGGTTTCTATTTCTAAATGTGGACATAGAGTCTTTCTAAAGCCATATCTAAATTCAAATGCAGAGAGAAAGGGCTGAAAATTCAAGAGTGAGCACCTACTGTATTAGGTTCCTTGTATGTAGTTAATGTAAATATGTTTAGTTATCACAACTGCACTTTGAAGATATTTATTATCATTCTTGGGATATCAGGAAATTAGGTGGCTTGTCCAAGATCACCCACATGGAGGTGATACCTGTTCTGTTGATTGGACAGATCTGTTGATTATAAATACAATGTGACTTTAATTCACCAAATTGTTCCAAGATCATAGATTTTTAGAATTAGAAAATCTTACTTCATTACTTACTGTCTTATTTGGCAAGTTATTTAACCTTCCTGATCTACTGTATTAAATGAGGCAGGACTAGCTTCCTACTTCAAAGGATTGTTATAAGGATTAAGTGAGATGATGAATAGAAAGTATTTCAGGATCAGACAGCTCTGGTTTCAAATCCCTACTCTACTATGGAGGAACTTGGCCAAATTATTTCAACTCTCTGCCCCTAAGTATTCTGATCTGCTAAATGAACTGATTTGTACCTGCTTTTTAAGGTATAGCTTTTAAAGTTTAATAATATACGTAATGAACCTAATCCAAACTCTAGAACGCAGTACAGACTTCATAGATGGTTGTGGTTAATACTTTTTTGGCAGAATTTAAAACATTTTATACATATAATTCTACAGGCCCAATCTTCTCATAACTGTATAATTATTGAGAATAAAAATTTGAAAATGTGGTAACATTTATGAACATATGGCAAAAATAAAAGTCTAAAATTCTCCTTATATTTTACACATAAATTGCCATAATAGACTTTTTTTTTCAAAGAGTCTAAACACTAAATACATAAATTACATACATGCCCATCTCATTTAAATCCTACAAATGGGAAAATTGTGACCTATTGCCAGGATGACTTATCATATTTGATAAAAGGTAGTTGTGTGTCTTTTATAAAGTGAGAACAGAAAATTTAAATAGATATGCAGATCTGGCTGGTGGTAGTCTAACATTTGTCTTGCACATCTATTTTCCTTATTAACGGAGTTTTGGCTGGGCACTTACTAGAACTTAAGATTCCTTATCTCCCCTTGGCATGGACAAATGGCAATGTCTCCCAAGGAAATATGAGCAGAAGTGAGTGTGCTCCTTTTCAGGGCTGTCCTTAAAACACTGTAGCTGCACTCCTCTGAGTTCCTCCAACCTCGAGTCATCTTGAGCATGGTGACGACCGCCATCCTATACTTGGAAGTTATGTGTTAAGGATACCAGAGTTGCTTTTCCAGTCTGGATTCCTGAAGAGAGCCTTGTGGAGTGGAGCTGCCCTATATTCCTGGACCAGATGAACTGTTCCATGGAAGAGACTAAAATATCTCCCTTTTTTAAGCCATAGGGTCTTTTTGTTATAGGAGCTCAAACTTTGCCCTAGCTAATACACAATTAAAGTTAGAACATGGACTACCAGCTTGGCCAGCTATTTCCTTTCTCTGAGAAGCAGGGCTCCCATCAAAGAGAAACTTACAAGGCAGAAGTAGTTTTCATGGAATAAAGCCTTAAGGTTAAATTTGATTACCATTAATAAAGATGAGATGAAGGCTTTTATTGATATTTTTTGACAGCCTAAAATTTCTTCCCATAAGCATGAAGATCCCAAACTTGCCATAAACCATCAACTGTGGTTGCAAAGCACACAGCCTTTTCATTACTGCAAATACTACCTTTACCTTATATCATTTGGTTCGTGGTAAGTTTCAGCAGCATTATTCTGGTAATTTTGGTCTTGTGTTGGCTGGGGAGAATGTACAGGCAGTGACTAATAGGCAAATAACTTAAGAAGCTGCTTCCTTAAATGTTTTACAGACTTGAACTTTCTCTTTCTAAAAGATTATAGCTATTTCATTTCCTGACAAAAAAGCATTTGCTCAATTAAAGTGTTATTAGTGCAATAGATGATTATTAAATATTCAGAGAACTTCAGTGAGAAGATAAAATTATACTTTTCACCCCAAAAAGTGAAAAACACTTTCTCCTTTACCACTCTTTCCTAAAATTATTTAAGAAATTTTTTTCACAGTTTACATGCCTGGGTGAGAATGACTTCTGGGCACAATACATAACAAAAAAGACAAATACATGGCATGTTAATAAAACTTTATGATGCCAAGTGAGGATTTAAATCATAGGGGTCTAGCAGTCTAATTAACAACCAATGTTTTTGTTCCTGTTTTTTCAATAGTGACAGAAGGCACCGAAACAATGAAATCCATATCCATAAGAGAAAGGAAATATGAAGTATCAAGTTCTGTCTTAAATGCAACTTTTTAAAATCAAAGAGCCTGGTCCTCCTCTTTATCATATAAGCCACATCGTTGAAGTAAAAAAAATCTCTAAATTGATAAATTCCTTGAATGCAAATCACAGTATGACCCAACCCAGCCTCTGATGGCTAGCTGCATGGAAGCTGCATGCCTTTGGGATATGCTAAGAATCTGCAGTTCTCTGGAACCCAGGGCAGGAAATATCTGAGTCAACCTGAAGGCTGCCTTACATCTTTGAAGCTCCAGTAGTTCACATAAAGAGCTCAAAGCATCATAAATCTAAGAAAACATCTAGACTGCAGTGATTTCCAGTGCCAAATAACACCATGGTTATATTTTTAGGAGTGATTTTTCATGGTGAGAACTTTGAGCTAGAATGGCTTTTCAGTATGATTGGTTTTCTTTACCATCCTGAGGGATCTGAGGAGTCTACAGGCTTTCCCATACTGTCAAGGAGTCCACAACACAAAATGTTTAAGAAACCTTGATCTAGAGTATTGGGGAGTAGTAGGCATTAGTTGGATCTCAGCGCCCCATTCAACCAGGCTTGAGATGAAGCCGGGTTCTACTAGGAGGGAACTGGCCCTGTAAAAGTCAAATAGGATGCTGGAGTTCAGTATTTGCTCAAGTCCTCAGAGTACAATTTAAGACTCTTCCATTTTCTCTCTCTCTGACCAGACGCACATTCACTATGGCTGATAGAACATGCACAACTCTCTACAAACGGCTTTAAAAACCGTGTTTTACACACCCAATTCCTCACCATTGACTTCTAAGTGATTAGTAAAATGTCTCTATAAACTAAACTCAATATAAACATAACTTCAAGAAAATATTATTTTACAGGAAAAAAGGTCAGATATTTAATTGTTGATCCTACCAGTGAGATAATTCTTTGTCAATTACTAGACATTCTTCTCTGTTGTCCTGTTATCTTCTGAGACTTTAATGCTTCTTCACAGCTTGTGTTGATGAGGACATATTTTAGGCTAAATAAACTCAAGCATTATGTTTCATAAACAGTTGAGGGAACAACCAAACCTTGGTTATGCTTCGCTGAGCAGCTTCTCTAAATCCATTTATGTTTGAAAAGGAAATCTCATTTACACATCCCCAAGTAGTTTACCCATCTCAACCTGTTCTGTGAAAATCCATTCAAAGCCAAAGCTGTTTTGATTTTATTTTGATCTGTCGATCTCTCTATCATCTGTCTTTTGCCTTCCAGTAGAATGCAAACAGTCCTGCTTCACATTCTTTTCTCTAAATTCCAGTTGAAATTCAGAACTTTCAGTGAAATGGAATGACTGGAAGGAAGTCTGATGGGGCTAAAGAAACTGGGGTTCAGGACTCAGTAGCTGAAAAGATTTGGCCACTTAATTTTGTACTTCTCAATTTGGTGACACTTAGAATCATCCAAAAACGTTAACATATGATTCCCGAGGTTCTCTCCTTCTCCCGGCTTGGGTTTAAAGAGCTTGGCATGAGGTTTAGACCTCCAATTTTTTTCAGAAGCTCCTTTTGGTGATTCCTATGGGTGACCAGAGTTGAAATTATTTGGATTTCAATACACCATATGATTTACAAAGTATCTGAATTTTCTATGTCCTGTGGTCATTGTGAAGATCAATGGAAATAACTTGAGTCTATAAAACTAATGATGATGAGACAACATGACAGAAGACTTCTATGTCCCTTGGTAAGCATTGCTAAGCCTTGCCTACGTTTTAGTTTTGGTGCATAAAATTTCATAATGTCTATAAAGCAAAGGTTTATATTACTATTGTTACTTTTTTGCTTTACTTAGTTTTCAAATAAGTCCTGGCTTACTTATTATTTCTCTCAGGTTAAGTAATGGAAACAATTTTATGATACTGCTAATATGAAAAAAGATTCTTTTTATCATTTATTTAGACATTAAACACCAGAAATTTGCTTTATTATGAGGTTGACATTTTGGTTACCAGGTAAATATTTTTACAATGAATATCTTGGATTTGTTAAGCAATTTTATGATCTTGCTCAAGACTTAGGCATATTATTATTTTGTTTTTGTTTTTGTTTTTGTTGATTTTAGAGAAACAAGAACATGCCCTGTAGGTCACTGGCTGCAAAGGATCACTTGAGGAAGTGTCTTGCATCAAGTTCCTTGGAAGCAGAATATGAGATAGGAATTTGAATGCATATGATTTATTGAGGGAATGCTCGCAGGAGAAAGGGAATGAGGGAAGGCAGCTTTCCCAGAAGCTAAGCAATGATGTATCCTCAAGAGAACTCCAGCCTTAGTCTGATACCATGGGGAGCTCAGAAGCATCAACGACACCACAGAGTTTGTCCTACCTGAGGCAAGGGGAGCAGCCATTTGTACCCCAATGACAATCAGATTTGGGATGAAGGCAATTCCCTGGAGAAGAGGGACAGCTGTACGCCATAACAGTTAGATTGGAGTGTATGCACTGATGGTAAAAGAGGCCTGGGAAGGACACCCACTGCAATTAATCCAACATTTGACCTCCTGACCCTAGTATTATTCTCCCCATTTGCCATTTATGTTAATAATTTCATCCCTTTAGGTATTTAAGAGTCTTTAGTAATATGAAAATATCCTTTGAATGGGTCACATTTTAGGTTGACATCTTGGCTATCAAGGAGAAGAGACAGATATTTATTGAGCACCTACTAGGTTTTACACTTGATCTTAGCCAAAAGGCCGAGAAGTGATCCTAGTAGGTTTTAGTAGCTGTGATGTACCATCATCCTTCACAAATATAGTCTTATGTAAATAAGGGATGCTTTAGAGAGAAACACTTGGTTGTCTGAGAACAAAATATATTTAAGAAGGATATTTGAAGAGCAGGAATAATTTCTAAGGAGGTAAGACTACAAACTTTGAGGACGTGTACAAAATGTTAATATTTTTGTGTATTCCTATTGCAACATTGATTCAGGAAATCTATGCTAAAAACATGAATAAATAAATGGCGCCAGGTAATGGAATGATGACAGAGAAGGACTGTTAGTAGCATATAGTTTATTCCTGGTTTATCCTTGAGTTAGAGGAAGAAGAAGGTACCCAAGAGGTAGGGATTTGGTTTAGACTGGTGCCACAAAAGGCCATGTTTTTCTTCTTTATTTTCAAAAGTGAGAGTTTACTATGATTCTGAGGTATTTATCCTGAAAGATAATTGGTTTAATGTGATCACGTACAAATTACTGATCGTGTCAATATTCTGTAGATTCATCCTCTGTGAACCAAAGCTCAGGCTTGTTGATTTGATAATCATAGTGGAAAACATTTTTTCATTTCCTTACAATCTTCCAGGCAGAATGCCCATCAGATTTTCATCAGCCTTGCAAACACATTCTTCTAGCATGGGACATGATTTCATTAAATTGTGCTGGAACTTTCTTCCGGGGTTACACGAAACAAACTGCAGGTGTGAGTCAGGGTGTTTTTCACTTCTCTATGCTGCAGACTGCCATCCTTATAAACTCCAGTCTGCTTGCTGTCTAATCAAAGGAGGGTTTGGAAAATCCATCATTTTTCTGTCATCAGCAAGTCTCTTTACCAATGAAAATGACTGGTCTGTATCGTGAGAATAGTGGTATTTGGTCATTTTTTTTAATCCTCAAATCTCAGTACCAGAAAGATCCCCAATTTGCAAAAATAGACACCCACTTATTTCACTTCCTCCTATCATCTTGCAGCTGTCTGAAAACCATTATCTTCTACTCAATCATTTGAAGTTTGCACTATTTTCCATTAAAAATGTTTTCACATAAGCAAATGTTTAATTAAAAATTAGTAAAGTGCCAACTAACTAAAGATATTTTGAGTTCAGAAATACGAACATAAATATGCTGCCCTTCATCTAGGAACACAACTCTATGATAAGCCACAGGCTCCTTGGAATTTCTTTTATGGGTAGTAGATTTACGTTAGTTTGTTGCTAGTTTCTACATAGTCACCTTGGTGCTGTCTTGAAAAAAAGCTGGGACTGGCCAGATAGGCAAGGTCTCTGGTCATGGAATAGAATAAAGCTATTTGGTGATAAACATGTGGTTTGCCTCAGTCCAGTGCTCCCACCTAGTGGCTATCTACCTTTCCTCTTCCTGACTCATGTGACTGATGAGTTTAACATGCCAAGCACTATACCACAGATGGGACATCCAGGTGACATAGAATAGCTATAACCCCAGTGCACAGTTTAGCTCGTTTCCTTCTCATGAAAAAAGTATATCATAGTGGAATAAAAGATTGGGAATCTTAATAAGAGGAATACTCTTTAATTTACTGTATTACTATTCATGATTCATTTGAAAATATTGCTCTTTTAAGTGTTTAGGCACCATGTGACTTGTGACACATGCTCCAGTGCATCACAGCCCTGCAGATGCTCAAGCCAATACATCAGCAGGCCACTCGTGGAAGGTGGTCAGCGGTTCACCACCGATTCCTGCAGCCACAAGAGGCAGGATGGTATCAGTGGGGGCATGGCTAGAGAGGGGTTAGAAGACCTGATTCTGCCTGTATCCCCATGGATCAGTCTTTCCAAGTTTTCCTTCAATAGCACGAGACTAGAGTAGATGATTTCTAGTCTTTGAGCAGAAACTTAAAATTGCAGTCTTAGTGTCTAGTAATAAACTAAGCATTTCACAGAGATCAGCTAATTAAACCTCCTTGCAGCCCCAGAGAGGTGAGGTCAGTGAAAGTGCACATGGTGTTACTGATGAGGACAGCTTGGTGAGCACAGGCTCCGTCAGACACTCAGTTAGGGATTATCTCCAATCCTTTGGACAACTAAGAGGAGTAAGTAATCATTTCCTTTTACAGATGAGAAAACAGACTTCAAATGGCTTAATGACTTGACCAAGGTACCACATCGAGTTATGCGGGGAACTCTCCTATCAAAGCCACACATTTTCAAGTACATTTAGAACTAGGACATAGGCTCCTCCTCTTTGGAACTTTTATACCTTTATGAATATCCTAAACATCCAACAACAAGCCACTGTAAATACATCATAGTGGAGCTATAGAGTGTAATACCAGTAAGTAAAAATGATGTGAACCAAATATATTAAGTAAAAAAAGTATATGACAAGTTGATCCTATAAATGTATATTTTTTAGCCATATAAATACATCAAAGTGTTCACAGTGGTTGAGTGTGGAAGGTATGATTTGGGGTAAATTCCATTTTTCTTTTTTTTTCCCCTATGAGAGTTTCTAAACCTTTTACAATGAACAACAGTGACCTTATAGCTTAATCAGGCCGAGCCTCAGACTGATCTTCTGAGATAATACTGGTACCTCATAGTGTTGTTGGAAGGATTACATGACAAAATCTGGTAAAATGCTCAAACTACAGCCTGGTAAACTATATGTACTAAATAAATGTCAGTCATTGAGAAAGAAAGAAAATATTGTTTCAACGTGAGTTCTGCTTTGTTACCTAACATATATAAATTTTAAAAGTAATTTAAATTAAAATTAATGGTAAGTTTTTTGAGAGATTACTATCATTCTGGAAGATAACTGTAGCTCCTGGGAGGTACAGGCCAACCAAACTGGACCGTAGCCTATTTTTGTTGAGGCCAGGGCTTCAAGTAGTAATGTGTCTGATGCTGTGTAATTAATACGTAAACTTTACTAAAATGTTAAGTGCAGCAGAAGCTTTAGCTGGAGACTGAACTGGGTTGTTTACCATGATATTTAGGCTATGTCTCATCATGTCCAGGAGCCTGGTAAAGATTACCTCTCATGTGTCTACTTGTCTGTGAGACTGAGAAATTTTAGAGAAAAAACCTAGGGGAACACAGTACATACACTCCAATTTGAATTTTTTAAAAGGCAGAAGGGCAGGAGGTGGGGGGACTTTTGCAGGAGAGGGTTAAGTTTGAGGTGTGTTTACTATGCTTTGGCCAAGCAAGTGGAGTGTTCAACTAACCAAGATTCAAGCTGGTACGGGGTAGAGCTGGGTTTAGAAGAGTACAGGGAGTCATATAGGGAAATGTAACAAGAATCTAAGGGCTCTCCCTGGAGCAAAAGAATTCATGGATCAAAGAGTCTACGGGCCTACTGGTCTCATCTATTTTATTTATTTTTATTTTTATTTTTTTATTTTTTATTTTTTATTTTTTGGCCTCATCTATTTTAGAAAAGAAAATTTGCTTTCTTGGTAGGTAAATTCCAAAACGAGCTAATGTGGCCTCCAGGATCAAGGGGATATTGTTAGAATCCCAGAGAATGCTAAGTCAGCAACCCTTTTTTCTCACTAATCTACCTAGGAAAAAAGTGCTGCACAAAATCCTCTGCTCATGTTCTCACTTTTCCAGTGTCTTTTCAGGATGAACCCTGACAGATAGTTGAACGACTGCCCTTTGGATAGTGCATGCAGATAGCTGAGCAAAGGGCCTGGGAATTCTGAAATACAGATCAGATGACATTCTTATAACTTAATTTTCTTGAGTTCTCTAACATTCTTTTATCTGTCAATATTACATATTAAAATTTTATCATGCCCCCAATATTTATTCCTGCAGTCAGAATCACCCTAGGTCGCAGTCTTAATATATTGCTATTTGTTTTTATTTCATCATCCATCCTGATAAAAACTGGCATAACCTTGAGCTTGAATGTTTACTGTCATTGGATTGGTGTTTCTTGTGGTGACACACCCGTTCCATTGGGTAAAATTTGAAGCCGCAGCAGGCTGGAGATGTGACTGTCAGCATCTAGAAAGGGGAAATATAAAAGACCACGATGCATGAACAATCAGTTGTCAGGGTTTTCCTGATCTCAGTAGGAACAGATTTTTGCTATAAACATCACAGGGGTGTATCATTCTGGTTTTATAAATGCATTACACACCTCCAGGTGTGCTGATCTTGTGATACACAGTTCAGCATCCATTAGAGGAGAGATCCCAGCCTTCCTCTTCCAAAATGTTCCTGGAAGGACCTAATACCTTGCACAGCTGTGCTCCATCTCCTTTCTATTGCTAAAGAGAGGAGATGGGTTAATAGCTGTATAGACAGAAAATTGTTTTCAGAAGGAGTTGGGAACAGAGCTGTAAAAACATAATGTCTTCCAGACCAACTTTTTATCATTCAGACAATCATAACAGACATTCTGTATTAGTCAGACAGAAGACTTTTCTCTCCTTTTCTGATTCCCCTTTTAGAGACTTGGCTTCTCAAGCAAGAGACCCATCTTAATAGTTAAAATTGAGCTTTCTTTATCAATTGTCTTGACTCAAATTTTCCTATATCTGCTCTTCTCTTCCATCTATGATAATTTTAGATTCTCGGATTTCATTTTCTTCTCATATTTCTTCTGTCTTCATATTCATCTGTCCAAATATCTTTACATCTGTCCAAAGTATCTTCTTGCATCAACCCCAGCAGTAGATGGGGTTTTTGGGTGTCCTCAAGTGGGTGACTTTCCTTCTACCTTTTTGCTTGTGTCTATGGAACCTGATCATTTGAATCTGTTTAAAAGTTTTTTAGCTCTGTTCAGTATTTCTTGTCAAGTAAAGTTCCTTTTATTATACGAATTCCAACTCTCTACTACCTTTTGAGAGAAAATGTCTGCTTGTCATTCAGATCTAACCTACATCATTCATATTTGTAAAATTGTCCTTATTTCACTGAGCAATATCAATATACTCACTTTATTTTTAAGTTCTCCACTGACATTTTTCTTGGATGATTTTTCTTCTTGCTGTTTTAAAATTTTAAGCTCGAGCCTTCTAGATGGGGCAAACTTTCATTCTTAAGAAAAATCATCTGAATATTTTGGGGTCATAGTAGCACACAGGAACAACTGGTTCTGCCACAGACCTTTGTTAAGAACTATATAACTTACCACTCCTGACTTCATTTATCAGACAAATGCATTCATTTCTTCCTCCTTCCGAGAAAAAAGAACTAATGGGATCCCCGAACTTAACACTTAGGTTATACCATGGAATCCCGAGACACAACTTCTTCATTTCTCTCTTTCTTTCTTAAAATGGGTTTTGCTTTCTGCTATCTCATTCAATAGTTGTTTTTAAGGCTTATATAATAAAAGCTGTTTTTTTTATATTTTCCCGTTCCTTGATAAACTTATATATATCTTTTGAGGTGATTTTAGGCTGTTTATATAGATTTCATGACAGATAATTATTTGACTAGCAATTTCAGTTGAAACAGTTAGAAATCCGTCGGGCTCCCTGCATGGAGCCTGCTTCTCCCTCTGCCTGTGTCTCTGCCTCTCTCTCCCTCTCTCTGTGTATCTCATGAATAAATAAATAAATAAATAAATAAATAAATAAATAAATAAATAAATAAATAAATCTTAAAAAGGCGGGGGGACTCCTTGGGTGGCTCAGCAGTTTGGCGCCTGCCTTCAGCCCAGGGCGTCATCCTGGAGACCTTGGATCGAGTCCCGCGTCGGGCTCCCTGCATGGAGCCTGCTTCTCCCTCTGCCTGTGTCTCTGCCTGTTTCTCCCTCCCTCTGTGTATCTCATGAATAAATAAATAAATAAATCTTAAAAAAAAAAAAGAAACAGAAATCTTCCACAGAGCAACAGCATTACAGTAAGGCTTAGGAGGGTTTTTGTCCTAGACTTTACCCAATCTGTTCTGCTCAAAGTTGCAGTGCATTAAGAAGTAATTTTATAATGAAATTGCTATAAGAAATAAAATGATGTCACTGAAACGTCTAAGAGCTAAAAGGAAACTGAGTATTCTAATTTCATAATTTTAGGATGAGGAAGCCAAAGATACAGAGATAGTGCTTGTTCAGGATTTCAACAAGGGAAGAGGGCATGACAGAGCAAATATTGCCCTCATGCAACTTAGTGATATCCCATTTATCAGCATTTAGATACTTAACATCAGATCATTTTCCAAATACTGAGGGCTTATTTATCCCCATTCCTGTCTATTTTATCCATTATAAGGAAAGCTTTCTGATTTCTTAAAGGAAAATATTAGATATTTTTTGGATGTCTATCTTCATAACATTATAAATACAAGTTATTATCCAGTACAGTATGACTAGTGAGCATAGGTTCTATTTGTTTAGTCATAATAATAAAGTAAGGCCCAGAGATGTTGTTTCTATTGTTTTTTTTATCATCCCCCAAATAGCTTTGCTCAAACTTTCCTGAATTGATTTATCCCTCCTTCCTTCCCCTTTGGTCGCACATTTGAGCTTGACACTTCTAATCTCCTGTAGGTTGAGAAATATTCAGGTAAATATTGAATGTTAAGTAATATTTACTAAAGCTCTTAGTAAGTGATCAAGAACATAATATAGGCTCTCATGCCCCTTTTCTGTTTATTTTTTAAATCTGGGTGATGATCTTGAGATCTCCAAGGAAGTAGAGAATAGGACATTTCTCTCACTTAACCTTACTGAGATGGTATCAGTATTCACCCATAACACTTGGTTGAAGAGGGTTCCTATCCATGTATTTTGAATGAATCCCCAAATTCCTAGTATTTAACTTATAGGCCTGAGAGAAAACTGAAATTCCACTCTTGCAAACATATTTACTTTATAATCTTGGATCGCTTCCCATGTTCTGTGATTTTCCTCAGATCAGTACACTGCTCCATTTAGAAAGGAACGAACAGGGTATACTCATTTCAGAACTACAGTGTGAGATATATTCAAAAGTCCAATGCTCTTGATCTAGGAGATGAAAGAAGCACTTTTTCAGGGATGGTCTGGTCTTCCCAGACCTTCCCTCTGTTGAACAGGTAAATGGAAATACCAGAGGATTCTGGCAGAAGAGAAACACTACTGGACAGGTCTCTCTTTGTAAGTAATGAAGCACTATTCTTTCTAAATGTCAGCGTTCTCCAAACAGAGCAAATGCTTTTGGTTGTTTTCCACATACTGGTTTCTCACCTTAGAAGGAAATTTCACTCTTTCTCTGTCTCACTCTCTGTATATGTATGCATTCCCAGATAGTGATTGTAAGCAAAGTAAAGGAGGAAGATGTGAATGATAGTGAATCCAAGAGTGACTGACTGACAGTAGCAGAAACCCCAAAAGTTCAAAATAGCATCAGCTCAGTCTCACTATTTGCTGTTATTAACAAGGGATGCGGGAAACAAATGGCAGAAAGATTAAATCAATTTCAAAGTCAAAGCCATCATGGCTTTGTGAATTCCAACCATCACAGAGTATTGATTTTATGAAATACATTTCTTTTTTCTCTGATTACAAATATTCCACTCCTCTGTTTACCCAGATACTAAAAAGTTAATTTCAAAGTGGAGTATTAATCTGTTTTTGATATTAGTTTTCCTAAAAGAGAACCTTTTTTTAAAAATATTCTTTCTTTCCTATATAGCAACTTTCATGTTAGCTGACACCGAATGCCATGAAGTTCAGTGATTACCTAGAATTCCTCATTTTATTAATTTCATGTGGCATTTCTAAGTGTTTGGAATTTTATTTATTAGATCTTTAATATTTGTTCCAGAATATTTTGTCATTAATATATTTTGAAACTTGGTTCTGTTTCATTTTAATGTGATCAATTGTGGTCTTTGAGGCCCTGAACAACTGTTCAGGCTGGATCGAGGACCTGCATTTAGACACTGCTCCTCACAGGCAACTGAACACAGAGCTCCAGCCTTATGTGCTCATCAATATGGCTGATAAAGAAAAGAGTGAATACATGTGGAATTTTCAATCTCTATTATTTAGAAATCATATCTGTGGCTTGATTATTTAAAATAGATATTACCAACCATGATCCTTTACTTTGATGGTAGTACTTTTTTTTTTGTATTCCTATATATTTTATTTCAGGATGAGAGTGACATTATCTAAGTTTTTGAACTCTGCAGCCTTCTCTTCCCCACCCCCCGCTATCCATAAAATTTCTTGTTCAGAGTAATGCAAATGGGTTGAGAAAGAGAGAGAGAAGTGTATGCTTTTTGACATAAAAGAAAAAAAATATGTGAACAGAGAATGAACATGTAAAAAGAAGAAAAAGACAAAAGAAAAGTACATATAATTCATTTGTAATAGGAGATAGGACTAAATTTCTATATTTTTCATGATAATATAGACTTTAATGAAGTAAATTTAAGGACATGCTATGTATTTCAAGTAATGAGTTTTTAATGTAGTCAGGCTACTTGGAACCCCAGTCATAGAATAAACTAATAGCAGAATTTCAAAGCCATCATTTGAGGAAAAGAATGATTCTAGATTTTCAAGTGATTGTAACTGTTTCTTGACACAGAATCCTAAAGAGTTGAATGTTATATTCCTAGCCTCCCACCCCCTACCCTCCCCAGGGTGGTCATTGGTGTTAGATGTAAAAGTAGAGACACAGCAGGAATAAACACAGGGAAACAGGGGCTGAGGAGGTGGACAAAAGTGTTTTCTACCAGAGCTGAAACGGTTCTTAGGGAACTGTCAAAACCTAACCTGAGGCTAGTCTCTGGGAATCTATGACCACCTTAGAAAATAGGAAAATGTCTAGATTGTCATATCAAAACATCTTAGTCACCAAAAACTTTGCATTTATTATTAAGATCTCACAAAAATAATGATTTCACTCTGCCTCATTGACATTGTTTACTCCCTACTGGCTCTGACTCTTTCCTTTCTTCTCATTGCTCAACTTGTGCTCTGGCTTTGCCAAATTGCCAGCAGTCTTACATGCCTAGTATGATCTCAAGTTGGCTCTGCTATCCTGTGTGATCCTGTGTTGTTGTTGTTTTACCCATCCCTGGCTTTTCCACCATCTAACTTTTGGGCCCAGGACTTCTGAACTTTGAAGCTTGTATTGTTCCAAATGGCCTTTCGCCCTAGGATGCAATGACTCTTTTAATTACCTGGGAAAAAATAAGTGTTTAGCTTTGGTCCTTCCCTCCTATTAAAGGTCACCAGCTAGAACACTTAGTGACCTAGTCCTACCTGCATTTGTGTCCTGCCATTTTTTGACCACCCTACCCGCTATGGTATGCATTAACTTTTTAGGTCCCATCTATTTTGTGGAGTGTCACAAGAACTGTATACCCTTTTCGCCACTTATAGTGTCTAATACACTCATGCATGATTCAATCAGCCCAAAAATTGTTACAGCCAATTGTGTGTTCGTAACTGTGGTAGGCATTTGGACAGACATTATAGGACATGTATGTATGTCAGTGTTATTGGCCTTAAGGGGCTTATTTATTCAGTATCATTGATATAAAAGTTACACATTTGTGGGAATGGACTGGCCATTTTGTACAATACACATGCTGCTCTGGTCCAGCATGTGAGTAGAGAAAAGATCCCGGGAGGAGAAGCCCTGATAGAGGGGACTACAATTCAGTCAGACATTTTCTTGTTGGAGTTGTCTTCTTGTGTATTGCCTCTGCTACTTTATTCTGTATCATGCCCCCACTTCCTCCAGGCTAATTGTATAACAAGAATCTCTTCATATTGACTTTAGTACAGTGGATATAGCTTTTCATTCCGAAACATATCATTAAGTAGTAGGTAACAAAATGTTAACAAACAATAACAACAAAACCTCACACCTTACTGCATGGTTTGTCAGTGGCGGTGGTGTGTATGATAAGAGGAGAAAGCAGGGAGTTTTGCAGAACAAGTACATGTCAAGGGAGTTGCAAGTCATGAATAACACATCGCAGTTCAAGGGCAATTTGCTCTTATGGGCTCCAGGAATAGAGTAGTCCTCCAATCCTAAGAATGCCAGCAAAAGGAAAAAAGACATAATCTAAACCAAAATCTTTCACTCCCTAGAGCAACATTGATCATTGAACTTTCTTGGGGTTGGAACAAGAACCATATGCAGCTTTACTTGTCTCTCCTTCTGACTCCCTCCCTACCTGCTGGCCATGGAGACCATCTTGTTTTCCAGTATTCTGGAACTCAACAAGTGAACAACATTCTCCATTGAAGAATAGACAACTGATGAAATCAAGCCTATTCTTTACTTTAAGCCTTCTAAGCATGTCTATGACAGAAAGGGAAATGCATTTCAAATTTCTCTATAGATTTTTGTCTACTTCACAACTGATTTAAAGGCAGTGAGCATTAAGTAATACTTTATTGCCTTCTGGATTAGGTTTTCAGTCTTGCCTCTTCAAAAAACTTTAAATGAAAGACTTGGATCATCCTAGAATTAATCACACAAATATGCAATGTACAGTGTTAATATCTATTTATTGAAGTTTGCATATGCAGACAATGAAGCTGGAATATTGTGACAGGTAGTCTAGCCTTCAGTGACAACTCTTTTATTGGCTATTTGCAATAAAATATCTACTAAGCCATACTCCCTTTTAGGCTGCACGGGCATTGCTTCAATTCTGGTCAGGACATATCTCTACCATAATGGTCTTCTACTCTCAAGGACTCAATTTCCAGACAACTGTTTTTAGGCTCACACTGAGAATTTCAGAGTGAAGGTGAAAGTGACAACTGTCTCTTTCTGAGAGCATTTTCCTCATAAGATGCTGGGCATCTATTTTTCTACTCATTATTCACTCCTACAATGTCCAGTGCCCCTTGGCTGTTGACCCTTTCTTGGTCCTTTGACTATATCTATCTAGCTGCCCAGTCAACTTGTAAAGATCTCCTGGGTGCTTATTGTTTGCATGGACTTTGAGCCTCTTGCCACCTTCTGGTTTTGGATGTTTGCCTCCTTGAATTTCGACTCACCTGCTGCCTACCTTTCTTGTTAACACAGAAACTACTTCTTGGTCTTGAAGTCTTTAATCTGCTGCCACTTATGAATATAAAGAGTAAGCTGCTTTTCTGATGACTGTCTGATGATTTAAGAATTGTCTGTCTGAGAACATAAAGACTCCTAACTCTGGGAAACGAACGAGGGGTGGTGGAAGGGGAGGAGGGTGGGGGTGGGGGTGAATGGGTGATGGGCACTGAGGGGGGCACTTGACAGGATGAACACTGGGTGTTATTCTGTATGTTGGCAAATTGAACACCAATAAAAAATAAATTTATTATTAAAAAAAAGAATTGTCTGTAATTGTTGTGTCCTTTTCAAGGGTATCCTTGTAAAATCCAGTCTCTCTCTGTGGTTGTAGCTGCATTGCTTAGTTTTCTCTATAGTGCTTTATCAGATTCGTCAGGTTTATTTCAGTCTTTATATAACTGTTTCAAGAATCTTGAGATGATATGTGCTTGATGAGAAGACTGATTATTATTTAAGAACACATTACTGATTGGATTATTATTGGAATGGAGAATAGTGCTTAAGGGATTTCTTTTGAAAATAGAAATGAAGTATAGCATGTTTGGTGTCCCTGGCAGCTAAACCCTTATTTGTGACGAGGTTGTGATGTGCCTGTTCTTAAATTAGGTTTGGGGGAGTTGGAAAAGAACATGGATTAGAGGGAAAATAACTGGGCATTAGACAGACTTTGGTTCTTACCCCAGAACTGTTTGCCTACTCTCTAGGTTAAGGCATGCTACTTAATATTTCTGAATGTCAATTTCTTCTAGACTCCACACAGTTGGTTAAAGAATCAACTGAGACAATATATACAAAAGGTCTAGCATGAACTCTTAGACCAAAATAGGTGTTTAATAAATATTACTAACCCATATCCTGTCTTATCAAACCCTTCATTCTTTACATGGCCCCTCCTCTACATACAAATTTGGTCACACTAATTTCTTTCTTTGACCCTTCAGTATCTTAGAATGAAGTAAGAACTCAGAATGGAGATAAAACTCCTAAGCATGACCACAATGTATGATTTTACCCATTAAGATACCTGAAACATTATGGTGTATATGTTCTGGAGGCTATTTCCTCCTACAGATGGCCAGTTTTTCTGCTGGATGGATAGAGAGTGATGGGCTATCAAAAGGAGAAACTAACAGCTTTTCAGAGTACATAATATACATAGTTTACCGAAATATAAATGGACCTCATGGCCTCAGTTCCCATGCAGTATCTGGGTGGAAGTAGTAGACATGGTCACTTGGGTGCATGTTTGGAGATTTCAGGAGAATGATTTTGCCAAGTCTCTGTGTGTTTCTTTGTGTCATTCCTTTGCCTCTCACCCTCTCTCTCACTGCATCTCCTTTGTCTCTAGTTTTCCACACTGGGAAATTCTTTCTAGATTAGAGTTAAGAAGCTGTCTCTAAAACACAATGGATTCTCTCCAGGTCTATTGCCATTTACATGAGTTTTACCATTAACCTGAGTCATTTACTTTTGAACTTATTTTTTGGTTGTGCTGTTTTCATTGTTTTCCTTCTGCCATCCCTTGCCTGAGGCAAATGAATTCATAGATTGAAGGTACAGGGGAGAAAAGAATACTACAAGTAAAAATACATTGGTTAGTATTTCAAAGATAGTATCTCATCACATCAGTGTAATTCTATCACACTAATATGTTCTGATCTGCCATGTGCATAATATTTAGGTGAAAAAATATATTCATATTTCAGTCAAAGTTATTAGGAACATGTTACCTGCTGTTTTAAGTGTGTGGTACCAGGGTAAATTGCTTCCTGTCATCCAATTCACATGGCTACTAAGTAGGGGAGTTGAGATCTCTTCCAGTGTCTGTACTGGATGATGAGGAGGACCCAGAAGAGAGGCGGATGAAAACCTTCAGGGGTCACTTCTTCAATTCAGGCTTGCTTCCTGCCTTATTTTCCTGCTTTATCTTGATATTTTCCTTTCCTTTGTAATTGGTAGTAGCTTTTTCTTTCAGTGAGGATTTCTCTGCTCCCCCAGGGACTGTGATAAAATAGAGTCTCTGTAATTTGAGTCCTTATCCCCTGTCTCTGAAGTTAGTAAATAAATTTTTGTTATTGTTTTTTGTTGTTGTTGTTGTTGTTAGCAAAAATAGGAAGCAGTCAAGGGAAAAAAAAATCACTTTTTCAGGTCTGGTTCTGGTCCTTTCACTATTTGCTCTCAGGAAAGAACTTGTGCTCTAGACCTACATTGGTGGGACCCACCTCCAAAGTTAGATGATTGGGTTGGGAATTATTTCCTGTCCTATCGCTCACACCAGAATTGAGGCCCATAATAGGCTGAGTGAAGACTCATCTTCATTTAGGAGAGAAGATAGAGTCAGTTTTCATAAGAAAATCCATCCCAGACATTCTGTTTCAGAAGTCAATATAGGCATTCCAGTGTGAAGGTGGGACACCTTTGGGAGAGGCACAAGAGGAGATAGGGCAAAGCCTGTGAGGGAGAGAACTGCTCTCCCATTTCCTCTTTATTTTCAGCGGTCTTTCCTTAGCTCTGTAAGCCTACCCTGGGTTATTTTTGGACTGCTGTGTAAAACAGAGATGAGTAGTGGAAAAAGATAAAAAAGGAAAGTAGAGGAATTCCAAGGATAGGATCGGAAATTCAATTAGCCATTTGGCTAGACAGTTATTGAAATTAAAAAGTTGTGCATAAGGTTGTGTTATATATATTAAGAACTACCTAATTGGAAAATTGGGCAGCATCATGTTTTCTTGGGTCAGATATAACTGACACCTGACTCAATTTGTCAGCTTTTCCGAAGAACATCTTCCTGATTTTTGTTTTTGAAACCTTTGTCTTTTTCCAGTATTTGCCACAAATGTTCATACTGAATGTATTGGCCACTTTGGTTCTATAATGTTGTATATTGGGGACTCATGAAGCTCAAAGTCTCAGAAAGCATTTGGGGAATGAATGAGGTGGGTGTTTCCTGTAGGTTAATGTAGTAGAGGCTTGATGGAAGATGTCCAAAGCTGAATGGTAGGAATAATAAGAGCCTCCATTTGTTAAATGTGTTTCCTGTGTCAGGCACAGTGGTTTTCAGTTCATATACAGTAATTCGCTTTGTGTTCAAAACAATTCTGTGAAATACTGTCATAACACTATTAACTCCCAGCTGGAGAGGACACACCTATGAGAAGATAGGGGCTGACATCTAACAAATCTCTGGTGAACAGAATGACAATTAACAAGAACCAAACAAGAAAGAATCTATTATTAGAATCCATTACTATACATAAAATGGTAGGATGTCAATGGTCAAGTGAAGAATAGATCATTGAAACAACTGGTGCCAAAGACTAACAAAAAAAATGAGTATCTCTGGGCAAAATCCATGGTTCTTATAGAATAGGTGCATCAGTTTCCTGTTGGGAGTTTCTAAGAAGTCATTTAGCATTGATGATAGTTTCCCAGTATATTGTTCCAGCTTCTTTGCCCCACCCTTTACAATTTCATTGGGTAAAACACCTATTTAGATTCTGGTATATGTGGAATCATAATATTAATAGTAATTCAGGTTGCATTGTATGTTGAACTATGAGCTTTGAGCACTTCCAATTTTAAACACCCTCATTATCTCCAAAGAATCTCAAATGCTTGACAGGTTCATGAGTATATTATAAAATGTTTGAACCTCTGTACTTACAATACACAAACACCAATATAAACATTGTTTTTGCGAGAGCCTTTGTGTGCTGTGATATGAAACCAATGGTCAGGCAGGAGGGCAGTTGAAATCCTCTTGGAACATAAATATAATGAAGATGTCTAATGAAGGACTAATTGATGCTAATAGGAATTAGTCAATTTTAATACTGTAATTTGTTCAGTGTCACAATAGCAATTAAGAAAAAGAAAGAAAGGTTTTAAATCTCTGAATTCTATGTTGAAAGATCCAAGGTTAAGATAAGGTTGTAGCACAGCTTGTTTATTAACATTGTTAAAAATGATGATCAAGTTAATTAAAATTGAAGTATAATGGTGCCATCTAGATAGACTCATGACAGACATTTTAATGAGCTCCTTTCAAAGTAGCAATAATAATTAAGTTATTTTGAACTCAGCTCACTGTTTACATATGGAATCTTTTGTGCACAGCTCTTTCATATCCCATTGGTAAAACTGTAAGTAGCAGGAAATTTAGACTGTGGACTCTAGAAATAGCTGTGGCCCTGACTGCTTTGTGGTGAACTGTGTGTGCTATTTGAGAAGAGTAGTTATAGTCAATGTGTATTATTCTTCTCTACACCGCTCTTCTACCCTTAAAAAACACTGGTAACGCTAAAGGAGAGGGAAGAGTCTTAGGCAAAAGTCTCCAATCTTTTCTCAATGATTGGGAACTCTTTTCATGTCAAAATATTTAAGAGTCTTCTTGCACATAAGAAGTTGTTTAGTATCCCTTTGATTAATCAAAGGTATAATGAAACTCTATGATTTCAGTAGTAATTTTCATTTTATAAGTCACAACTCTGTATACCTAAGGGAAATATTAGTGAGTTCTTGTTTGAATGTATGATTTTTTAGTTCTCAGACAACATGACTGTATTTTATTCATCCTTTTCCTCTCTCAGGATTGGGCTGTTGGTATTAGAAATCTGAAGAAAGGTAGGACCTCATGTTTTGGCAACTCCTTGATAAGTCAATATGAGCAGGAAGTTGGGGAAAAAAGAGAATGAATTACCATGTTGTAGATATCAACACATCTTAAATCTATTTGCTCTTTACATGAGGATGTTTTTCTTAGAATATACTAAAAATGTCTACCTTATAGATTTGTTTTTGTAATTGGAACAAAATAAGGTTAAAAAAAGAATGAAGCTGGATATTTATTTTTTTGCCCCCGATTCTGCGAATATTGAGACTTCATATAATGAATAACTAAGGCTCTTTATAGAGTAAGTAAATCTTGATGTTATGGACTCCAGAGTGACAAATGATGTTAGTAAACATTGCTCCATGTAGATATCTTCTTATTGCAACCTTTTAACTAAATAGTTTATTTTTTATTTTAAAGCCTCATGATTGCTCAAAAACCACACAAAGTTCTGATAAATATCTATAGGTTGACTTATTAAGGCTCATTAGTAGCCTAATAAGAAGTTATTATACAAATTTGTCACGGTGGCATAGGTTGTTACAAAGCTGTGTGTTCATGGACTATTAGTTTACATTTGAGCACAGTGTATTTTGCCCTGGAAAGGGCTATTTTTGTTGGTGATCCCTGTGTGTCTATTAAATAAAAAATGCAATTATAAAGTCACTAATCTTAGCTTGACAAAAAGCAGATGCAAATTTACTATTCATGGGCTTGTTCATATAATATATATATTACAAAGTTGTGTATTTCAGAAACATAAGTAGTGATTACAACGTCAAGATGAGTCTAACATGGATCAATTAATTGCATTCACATTAAGAGCATAGAATTTTTGTCTTATTGGACATTATGTTTAGAAATCATTTTCCTTGATGGGGCATCTGGGTGGCTCAGTCAGTTAAGTGACTGACTCTTGATTTTAGCTCAGGTCAAGATCTCAGGATCCTGAGATTGAGCCCCTCATATTCTGTGCTCTGCATGGAGCCTGCTTAAGATTCTCTTTCCCTCTCTTTCTGCCCCCCCCCACCCTAACCCCTCACACTCTCTCTTGCCTTAAAAAGTAAAAATGAAAGGTATCATTTTGTCTGCCAAATACTCTCAGAATATGATCATCTATTAAAAGGAACTACATGTAGACAAGGCTAATTTAGATAAGCATTTCAGTTCTAAAGTTGACATCTTTCATTAATAAAATTAAAGAACAATATTGCTATAATCTTCTTTCCATTGAAATGTTAACATAAATCCTTCATCTCAAAAATTCTAAATTAAAATTATCTTTGCGTCCAAAATACAATGAGGGACATCATGAAGAATTAATAAGTCATTTTACACGTGGCAGTAGCTTACTCTTAAATATTTGTCTTATAATATTAATTTTTACAAAAGTCTTAATGAAATGTACATTGGTACTGTGATCCTCCAAAAGGAGAGGAGAGATGGGAGAAAAAGTTACTTTTGAATCACTTCATAAGCAATTAAAGCTAGAGATTAAAATGAAAAGACTTTGTTGATGTCTTAGGCTTTCCTAGTATAATGCTCAATCCAGAAAATATTTCAGTGTTTTCAAGCTGATTTTCAGAAAATTTGATACCATCACTAAATTTCTGTCATTTATTTATAAATAGTGAGTATTTTTTCTATTATTATACAACTCAGAATCAGAGATTCTGTGCAAAGTATGCTAAAAAAAACTCACGTGGTAAGGTAAGTACCTGGACAATTTTCACATTAAATATATTCATTGTCTTCTGGTCTATAAAGCAATACATTTTAAAAATTTAAAAAAACAAAGGAGCATAAAGATAAAATGTCAAAATGTCTTTACATGTTGGTTAAAGTCAAGGCTAACATCTGTCTAAAGCAATGATACAACATTACCACATGAAGGGTTAAATCTTTTGTCTGTCTCTCAAGATGATGCCAACAACTTTCAGAGGCTAGATATGAGCTGAGAAAAATTTATATATTGTAGCATTATTTCTGCATTACCTTAGAGGGAAAAGGACAAATTTACTCTAAACCTTTTTAATTCAGTCATTCTCAGTGGTTGAATATAAATTTCATGAAGGAACAGATTACACCTGAATTGACTTTGCCTTTTGCACAGGCCTTACATTTGGGAGGTGTCAGATATTTTTGACCTGTGTAAAGGAGCCACCCATGTACATAGCCATTAGCTACTTCCTCAAATTTGCTCATTTCTCCCAATATTGTCTTTCTTAAAAAGTTACCAAAATTGGGTTTAACTACACTGCACTTCTAATTCCTTGTATAGTACTGTAGTATACACAGCAGTTTAAAAGGACATAGGTAGGGATATGAATAAAATTCATATTAATAATGAACTTTTATGTACTGGTTAAGGCCTAGGCTTTAGTCTTTAGGTTCTGAGTTTCCACCCAGTAGGATCAGTGGAAGTCTCCATGCCCACTGAGCCTCTTACCTACCCCTCATATGATATGGGCACCTTACATCTTCTGCTTGGGAGGTATTGATATCTTCCCACCACATATCTCTGTGCCAATCTCTTACCTAGTGGCTTTAGTCTGCCCCAGAGTTGATGTGGATGGCCTACTTAGGTTTAATCCTGCTGTAGCTGCAGATTGCTTGTAGAGATGCTGAGTACCCCTTGTTCCCAAATGAGACAGGAGATGCTTTGTCTAAGCTGATCTTAAAATTATTTTACTGGTCTCCCTAAAGGGTGATCACATTCTCTGTCATTGTTTATTTGGTTTTGAAATCCCCTTTCTTGAGGAATTGGGAATCATTTTCTCCAAGTTTGAGTCAGAGGACCTTTGAAGGGACTCATGTGATATCCCTTTCAGAAACATCCTTCTTCCTTGAAAATGCATCAGTATCTTGGGTTGAGGCTTGCATTCAGTTTACATTTCATGAGATGATTTCCACTAGAGCCACTTGCCAGTTTCTTTTACTGGTCTCTCTGTTCATGAATAAAGCAAGCCAGGCAGAAAGTCCTCCACTGAAGCATCTATGATGAATGGAGAAAGCCAGCATTCAGAAACCCCACATTTGTCCTCCTCAGCCTCAACCCCACTTTGGACCACCTTATTGCCAGCCTAACTTCTCTGCTCTTGCAAAGTAAGCCCTCGTAGACTTGCTTGCTACTAATGCTTTTAAGCTTTGAAAAAGTTGAGAAATTTGAGACAAGAAAATAAATGGAGAAGATAATAACTTTATAGTCTTTTTTTTGTCTGCTCAATAGCTCATATCTTTAAGAAATGTTCATTTTAATTCCAGTGTAGTTAACACACAGTGTTACATTAGTTTCAGGTATACAATATGTGATTCAACAATTCTATACGTGATGAGTGCTCATCATGACAAGCGTACTCTTTAACCCTCAGCACCTATTTCACCCAGCAACCCCTCCCCCCCAACTCTCCTCTGGTAACCATCAGTTTGTTCTTTATAGTTAAGAGTATATTTCTTAGTTTGTCTCTTATCCCCCCCTTTGTTCATTTGTTTTGTTTCTTTTTCTTTTCTTTATTTTTTTTAGATTTTATTTATTTATTTATGAGAGAGAGAGAGAGAGAGAGAGAGAGAGAGAGAGAGAGAGAGAGGCAGAGACACAGGCAGAGGGAGAAGCAGGCTCCATGCAGGGAGCCCGACGTGGGACTCGATCCTGGGTCTCCAGGATCAGGCCCTGGGCTGAAGTCAGCGCTAAACCGCTGAGCCACCTGGGCTGCCTTGTTTTGTTTCTTAAATTCCACATATGAGTGAAATCATATGGTATTTGTCTTTCTCTGACTGACTTATTTCACTTAGTATTATACTCTCTAGATCCATCCACGTTGTTACAAATGGCAAAATTTCATTCTTTTTTATGGCTGAATAATACTCATATATATATATATGCCATATTTCTTCATTCATCTATCATTGGACACTTGGCTGCTTTAGTATCTTGGCTATTTTAAATAATGCTGCAATAAACATAGGGGTGCATATGTTCTTTCAAATTAGTGTTTTTCCTAATAGCCCACATCTTGAACTGCCCTTTGGTCATTGTCTTGGAATATTCTCCTGGTTTATTTTGAGAATCTTCCAAAAATCACATTATTTTTATTGATTTCCTAGAAAGTTTATGTTTGGTAATTTCCCAAATATTGGGAAGCTAATTATCCCAAATTCAAATCTCAGTTTCCAATTAAAATGGTTTTCTTGGATGCTGTTTAGACCGAGACTCAGAAGTTTACTGGATTCTGTTAGAGAACTAAACTGTCCCTTCCAAGATATACAGAATCCCACCCACTCCATCAGCTCCCAGAAAAATCTCCTGCTTTAAACTTTCATTGGCCATTTCTTTTTTTTTTTTATTTTTATTTATTTATGATAGTCACACACACAGAGAGAGAGGCAGAGACATAGGCAGAGGGAGAAGCAGGCTCCATGTACTGGGAGCCCGACGTGGGATTCGATCCCAGGTCTCCAGGATCATGCCCTGGGCCAAAGGCAGGCGCCAAACAGCTGCGCCACCCAGGGATCCGTCATTGGCCATTTCTAAATCTCTCACTATTCTAGAGTTTCCCTATGCTTGCTGACTCACAATTTCTTTAAGGTAGCCTATCTTCTCCTGTCATTCACATGTCAGCTCACCACATCCTCTCTCCTTTCTCTACTCACTCATGAGTATAGGCTCATGAATTTGGGGACCAGGCAAAAAAAGCCTTACTTTTGTTGGTAATATGATTCAAACTATTATATAAGGTAGTTATGCACAAAGAGGTGAAGAGTCACTTAGACATATTAAAAAAGTTAATAATACTTATCCCTGAATGGTGATATCATGACAATTTTTAATTTCTTCTTTTTATGCTTCTTTGTAGTTACTATTTTCACGAGTTAACATGTATTAATTTTGTAATTAAGCAAAAAAACAACAACAAACTATCTTGAAAATAAATTGAATCATAGGTTTTGGAGTTTTTTTGGGGGGGGGTATGATCTAATTCAGGAGTCTAGGGGGCGATGGAGTGTGACACAGGCTGCCACCAAAATACAAGTGTGACACAGGCTACCACCAAAATATGCTAATTCAATAAGAGTATGGTGATGGTTGATACTATGCTTCACCCAGAATCTCAACAGGCATGTAACATGCTTCATTTTTCAAGTCCTTGACTAGGGCACCTCGGTGGCTCAGTCAGTTATGTGTTGGCCTCTTGGTTTAGGCTCAAGTAATGATCTCATGGCTTATGACCTCACAGGTCATGGGTTGGAGCCCCATGCCCTACACCAGCTCCGTGCTCAGCAGGGATTGCTTGAAGATACTCTCCCTTTGCACCCCTGTCACTCTCTCTCTCTCTTTCTCTCTAAAATAAATAAATAAATCTTAAAAAAAAAAAAAAAAGCCCTTGACTGACAACAGGCCTGTGATGGAATTAGAGAGTCGGGAAGGACTGACACCATAGTAGCCCTTCTCTCTTTTGTACTTTCTCTTCTTTATTATCTTTCTTACAAGGATTTCACTGGATTTTTTTTAATAGTAGTAATATGTCCCCTTTTCCTGAATCATGGTTTTGGGAATAGTAGGTATGAAACTCCCTCAAATCATATCCCCTCCTTACTTAGTTAAGACAAAAGCTGGTGTTCTCAAAAAGGAACTTCTTCCAGGAAATACAAAGAGAGAACAAAACTAAACCAGGCATTTTGAAATAGATGTTTTAAAGCACAGCCTCTATCTTAATACTGAAATCAGATCCTGGCATGTTCCAGTATACCCACACAAATTCTGCATTGTTGGTGAGAGCCTGAAGGAAATGTTAGGATTTTGGCAGTTGTTGACTATTCAGTTTTGTTACTATGTTTTTTGCCCTCTTAGGAATGTATGTGTCCCCAAAAGAAAACATAACTAAAGAGTCCCAGAATCTGACATTAACAGGCAAGTGGGTAACATGACAATACATTACTCTATGCTGAGGTCTTCAAAGAATCTGGCAAGGAATATGAACACTTTCAGGAAAAACATATTTTTAATCCATATATGTGGTTTTTTTATTTTTTATTTTTTTTCATATATGTGGTTTTTTTTTAAAAAAAAATTCAAACTGGAAATTTGTATCTCTTAGGTTACCTTCCCACCCCCATGTGTTTACTAGTCTCTTTTGACTTAGGTACTTGAAACATTAGACAAAGCGATTGTACAAACTCTGGTTGAGATTCCTTTAACTAAATTCCAATCAAAGTGGCCTGACAGAAACAGCATCCAGGGGGCTTTGTCTGTGGATGCTCTTCTATCCTTGACTCTGGCAATACTGATACTCAAACTTGCCCAAATGCAGAGAGGCTATTATCTTCTTTCTCTCCTCCTCTTCCTCTTTCTTTCCTTCCTATTGCATTTCTAGGTCCCTAAAATCCCCTTAGTCTTGGAAGCACTAAACTTCTCTCTTGTAAATCTAAGGTCCCTCCAACCCCGCCTGTCTTTTATACCAACTTTCATAAACCTTTCTTCTGAGGGTATCTATGACTTAGGAATCTTCAGGAAAGTTAGCCCGCACTCCTGAAGCATTTGTAGGTTTTTTGAGGTGTATCTCAAGCATGCTTTTAACTCAGTATTGAGTTGACTGCTAAAATTCAGCTTTACGTAATGCCCTGGGTAAGTTCTCCCTAGATGCTCTGGGAATTGAATGATAGATGCCATCTTTGCCCTGGAGTCTGGATCAATAACATCAACATGCTCCTTTGGTTAGAATCTTTCACATCTCTGTTTAAGAGTTTATTTCTCCTTTAAAGTTGCTACAAGCAGTATGAGGCATGTCTCCCAGTCCCAATTAATCCAGAACTAAGAGAGGAATAACAGTCTAATGAACAACCAAGCATTTTCTAATTCGGGTTATACTCTGTTGTAACAAAGATCTCTGCTATGTCTCTCAGGGGCTTCTAGAAAAGGAATATGTTGATCCTTGTCTTTCTGCAGAGAAGTGAGAGGGAAAGCCAGGGGCTTTGGTAGGTATACCTCCCGCATGCTTAATCCTCAAGTGAAAATCTTCCTATCTTTCAGTTGTATTGTCCAGCTTAAGACAATCACATACATCACGCATGTCAATGAAGCAATATCAAATGGAAAGCGTAAGGACAGAAATCAGGAGATGTGAAGGGCAAGGTCTGGTTACAAGGTTGTGTCCAGAGGGCATCTCTTAACCTTTGGATCAGGGACTACCCAGTAACCACCCTGAGTTTAATTTCGTATTGTCTTGAGTCTAAATTGCTTGGGGTAATAGTTGTTAGATCCTGAAATAGGTTACTGATGTGATAGTTTCCTTGCCTTTTTTAAATGTCACCATCTTGAATCATACTTATTGACACTTGTCTTCCCGAGGCTTTTGAGTCCATCAAATGTGTGCAGATTTCGTTTTGGTTAATTTCATTGTTTTCTGGCTTTCATTTAAAACTGCCCGTTGGCATTTACCTGCCAGGGTGGAGCTGGAACACATAAAGCCATGTGGGTTGATAAAGGTCATTTAGTCCTACCAATTAGAAAATAAACTACATTGCTTCTGGTTAGGGATTCCACACACATTTTTATTTTATTTGTTTAGTTTTAAGGATTGTATTATTTTACTCATGAGGGACAGAGAGGTAGGCACGTAGGCAGAGGGAGGAGCAGGCTCCCCATGGGAGCCCAATGCGGGACTTGATCCCTGGAACCCCGGCATCATGGCCCAAGCCAAAGGCAGAGTCTCAACCACTGAGCCACTCAGCGTCCCCTCCAACCCCCGCCCCCTACATTTTTAAAAAGGAAATGCCAAAGGAGAGATGATTCCCCCTGCAGAAGTTAATTCGATTCATTAAAGGGCTGAGAATTCCTCAGCCAGAAAATCAGCTTTGTAGTGGGGCATCGGGCTGGGATGGTGCAGATCACCAGGAAGAAAGACCCCAAGAAAGAAGATAAAAGAGGAAAAAAAAAAGTGCCTACATAGGCTTTTATTTTTGCTGTTTCTAAGTTTGCATGCGTGCTCCTCTTCCATATCACTGGAGATTCCTAATGAGAACACTCGTATTGCGTCTTAAAGAAATCCAGTGATGGTTTCAAAGCAACCTAGAGCAGAGATGTCCATAAAGCTCTTTGAAATAAGGGAGTTAGTTGGCTTTCCAGGTGACTGAGATTGTAAGATCTGGATTCGGAACAGGCAGTTTTGGTGGTGGTGGGAAGAGAGGGGCTTGCATCAGCAAAAATGTCACTACTCTGTCCCTTCTCCCGTCCCGGGCGATTCTGAGAGCTCTTCGACCACGATAAGGAAGTGCGTATGCTTTGCATTTCTCTAAGGATCTGAGGGCATCCGTCCAAATGAGCACCTCTAGGGATGCGGGCTTCATGACCCGGGTCATCTGATTGGAGAAGTAAGACTTTACAGAGGGAGCCGAGGGAAGCGAGCGCAGCCTGTGCGGGGGGTTGGGCCGGAGAGGCGCAGCGCTGCGGCGGGCAGGAGCAGGCGGTCCCTCCTCCTCCGCACCCGCAGCCCCAGGTCTGTGGCCGGTTCGCACCTGTGGCTCACGAGTAACGAAACGAGAGATGTCAGCTGCGGAGGGCCCGAGGCAGGGCGCAGGCTCCGAGGTAACCCAGCGGCGCCTCCGGGGCCAGGCCGGGCCCGGGCTCCCCCCCGACCCCCCCAACCCCTCCAACCCCCCCCCCCCCGCCTCCCCAGCAGTGCGGCTCGAGTCCTCCGAAGCTGCCAGTTGCCAAATGAAATCTGAAACCCCGGGCTGCGCCTGAGGCTTGGCCCCGCTCAGTTGTTCCAGCCTCTTGCACTGTGTATTTGCACACGCACACACAATCACTCTTTCTCACTTCTGGGACTCTTTGCGCAACTGCCAGGATTTCTCAAGTGCATGTGGCAACTCAGCCGGGCTCCGGGGGCAGCCGGCGGGGCGCGGAGGGTCTCCCAGGCCCGGGGAGCCGTCGCACGCCGCGGGGCCGGCGGGGGATCGCGGCGCGGCGCGGCGGGTGGCGGGGAAAGCCCCACAGCTGCCCCCCACCCCCCCGGGGCCCCGACGGCCGCGGCGCTGCTGCTGCTGCTGCTGCTGCTCCCGAGCCACAGCTGCGGAGCGCCCGGGGGCACGGGGCGCGACACTTCCCCTTGTTGCGGGAAGTACAGCGGCCGGCCCTCCCCCGTCTTCGCTTTTCCTTTTCCCTCGGCTCGTCCTGGGAGCCTCTGCCCTCGGAGCAGCCGCCGGCCCGCGTCCGTGGAGCGTCCGTGTGCTCGGGGCCGGGTAGGTGACGGCGCGGGGGGCGCGCGGGGCGGCGGCGGGGGGCGCGGGGGCGCGGGGGGCGCGGGGGGCTGCGGCACAGCTGCCGGCGAGGAGCGCCCGGCGTCCCGGGCCGGGCCGGGCCGGGCCGGGCCGGGGGCGGTACTTCGTGCTTCTGGCCCGAAGCATAGATGGATTGATGAGGGTGTGCAGTTCACCCCCTACCACCCATCCTGCCCTCTGCACCCCCCCGCGCCCCTCCTTCTCCGTTGGCGGCCGCTCGCGTCGTAGAGGGTTTTCCTAGATACCAGGCACGCAGGGGTAGGTATTAATACTGAATTCTTTCATCGCAAGCGCAGAATGATGGGGCATCTGGTGAATTTTAAGCCACCCAAAAGATCTTGTTTGGATTTTTTTAAGAAGTAACTTTTGGAAGGCGTTATCCATCCGTGTCCTTAAAAGAAATAGTTTGGACTGTATTTCTTTTCTAAGTCCTCAAATAGAAGGGGAGACACTACTCTAAGAGTGACATTTCTTGCGGATATTAGGTTTCCAATATCCACTAGTACTAGGGAGCCCGGACTCCCTATGTAGTCTGCGTCTGTTTAATTCATTTGAAATAAAAGATAATCTCCAAACTATTTGTGTTTCCGTCATAGTTTTTGTTACTCTTTTTTTTTTTTTTTGACCTTGGCAAGACATCATCACTTCATCTCTTTCTAAAAAGAGGAAATGCATAAATCATATCGGGTATTTGGAATATAAAAGTTGTAAGGGGCTTGCTTATGCGTAAGTAAAACAATGTGTGTTACTGTGTCTACTAAGGAGGACAGATTAATTGAAGTCTGGGGATATTTACAGTACAGTGAAGAGATTTACTCAATTATTGAGAAGAAGATGGACAGACCGATTAAACACAGTCTGTCCCCTGATTCTAATTAGAACTCAAAACCAACCCTTAAGGGCAAGAATGGATGTTGGTATTAAGCTGGGCGTCATAAAACACAGAGAATTAATATATTAGAAAAAAACAGAAGACAAGTATAAAGCCACATCAGACTTGCTAAGATCTCTCTCTCCCTTTTATATTTCTTAATACTTCCTCTTCTCTGGGGGGACATTTCAATTTCTAAGGGAGCCCAACAATTCAATTCCCCTTCTTCTATTTCTTGAGTGCCTGACCTTCAGGTAGCCAGTCAAGGAATCTGTTCTTTAGATCCAGTACTGTGTTGTCAGAGAATTCACTGTAGACATCCTGGAGGACTGAGATATTGGCAAAACTTTAAAATAAATAACATTCCCCTTCCACTCCAAGGAGGTATGTACTTGGTGGAAGACCTTTAAGTAGGAATAAGGGATAAACGATGAGTTTTTTAGATTTGGAATTTAGTTTGAGGTATGTGTAAGGAATACACAACTAGTGTGAGAAAAAGGAAGGAGAACCTGTAATTTTTTTCTGCATCTGAAAAGCTGTTGAAACTCAGTCTGTCTTTGGCTTTCAACTGTATTATTTTGTTTTATTACCTAATCTCAGGGATTTGGAATTGAGAGGTGGATGGTCTCTGAGTAATAATGTTCTTTTGTGCTGTTTCTGCTGGTGAATTTGAACCATTTGAAAACACAACCTGATAGTAAGTGAGGAAAAACTAAGTTCTCAAGGAAAAAAAACCAAACCAAACCCAAACAAACCAAAACAAAAAACAAATAGCACTGTACCCTTCTACAAGAGTGTAGGTTTAAGTGTAAAAGAGAAAAGCATTCTGGGCTTAATCTCCAGTAGGTTGCTTTCTGATTTTGCTTGGTATGGCATTGGCCAAAACCCTGAGAATTTTTACTGGTCAGAGCTTTATTTACTGTGTGCTCCTAAACTCTCTAGGATGGAGGGTGGGGGGTAAGGGAAGGGCAGGAAGGGGTAAGGAATGTGCAACAGGTGGTAATAAGTGGTTTGAGTCTGATTACTTTGCTGTCTTGGCCAAAGCCTAGTTGATGTTTACCAATAGTGCCTTAGTAGTTTTGTTGTGACTTTCTGGCCCATTCAAGTATGTTTTCTTTTTGGCTTATTCATGTCCGGGTTGGCTTCGTAGGGCTAAAAGTAGGCAGAACTGCTGCAAAATCCAGACCAGGCCTTTTGTTTCTGTTTTTAGGGTTTGCAGAGCTGTAGGGTCATCTAGCTACCTGTAGTTATTTTCCCGTGGTATTTTTCAGCTAGTCGTGAAGTTTTCTTTCCTGATGAGTTGAGCTTATGTAATACTGATCCCTTCTTTCTGCCACGTGTCAATTTTTGGTAAAGGTAAGTGCTTTGGAAAAACCATATGGAGAAGGTGGATAGAGCCAGTGGAAGGCACAGCCCCTCAATTATTCACACGTGGGTATGGAGGAGGTTGACTATAACAAGAAACTGAGGCATGTATTCTATAATGGTCACATGTTCCTGAGAAGAAAAGCATACGGGATTCAAAATCCGAAGGTGCTTGTTTTACTCTTAAAACAGTGGCCAGAGGATTAACATTTCTCCCAGCTGGAGAAGAGCATTAAAAAATAAAATTGTAAATAGTCAACTTTGCCATGAAGTTAATGCTCTTCATGTGAAGAGTTCAAGGCTCAGATTGAGTCTTGAAATGGTGACCCGCCTGTCTTTGCTACTTGAGCTCAAATTTTATAAGATTATGATGGCCTTAGTGGCTAAGGCAAAGCACATTTGAAAGTGGGGGGATTGTTCTGATGACATTCAAGGAATGTTCAGTTTTCAGAAGTTATTGTGTACATGTGAGCTTTTAAGCAGCATCTACACTGGACAATTTATAAAAAGGACAGATCTAATTGTGTCAATCCCTTGTTCTAAAACCTTTGATGATGGATCCCAGGGTCCCAAAAACTCACAACATTAACTCTAAACTCTGTAGTATAGTGACTAGAAGCTTTTCAAAGCCCTTACTTTTTAGTTTCTTCTTCCTGCACAAGGACTCCTCATTGTTCACACTTCAGAATTTTTGCTCATGGATTTCCATTCTCCAGGAATTCCCTTTGCCTGGAAAGTCCCACTTGATTCTTGGTGGCCCATTTCAACTGGAGCTTTGGGAGAATTTACCCAATTCTATGCAGGAAAGATAAACCATTTCATCTAGTCTGTTTCCATGGTGTTTTGAACATACTTTGAATAATTATTTTTTAATAATTTTTATTATTAAATGTTACTACCAACCAACTACAATGAGTTCCTTAACAGTTATCTTGGGGGTGGAGGAGCTTCTGTATCCTAGTGCCCAGCCCAGTGTCTGAAACGTATAATAGATACGTGTAATTGTTTCCTTAATAAATGGGCAAGTAAAGTTATAAATGAATAAAGTACCAGTGGACTGCAATTCACTTCATTTTCCAAAAGTGACAATGCTACAAAATATAATTCGCTTCCTAGATCAACCCACACATGCCTGTTTAATTCCTATGATAGATAAAATCTGTGCTTTTGAAATTATGAAGCAAAAGCAAAGCAAAAAAACTACTGTGGAATCATCTTTTTCTTTTGAAAAACCACAAAATATACTTGAGTTTAAAGATAATGGAAACAGTTTTAATAGATATGCATTTTTCACAATTGTTTTTTATATTATACTATAAAGTCTTTAATCTATCAAATCCCAGTGGGAGGTCCCGGCTTTGGCTGTGAGGAGTAATAATGGAATTAAATTTGGAGACTCTGCTGCCTGTGGATGGGCAATAATTTTAATTAATCAAACAAAATAGAAATACTAATTTTGCCTATTTAATAATTATCTTGAGTGCTAGTGCTTGGAGGAAGTTGGATTTAATTAAAGGAGAATGTGGAGATGGATGGAGAGGAGGAAATTCAGAGGGGCATCTGTTTTCATGTTACTGATTTTTTATTATATTAATTTTTAAAAAGATTTTATGTATTTATTTGAGAGAGAGAGAGAGAGAGAGAGAGAGAGAGAGAGATAGTGACAGAAATAATGAGCGAGGGGGAAAGGGATAAGCAGGCTCCTCACTTAGCGGGAGCTAATGTGGGGCTTGATCCCAGGACCCTGGGATCATGACCTGAGCTGAAGGCAGATGCCTAACTAACTGAGCCACCCAGGTGCCCCTATTGATTTTCTTTTCATCTCATTTGAGCACTTAGGCAAATCCAGAGTTTCTTCCTGAAAAACTTTGTCTTACTCTACAGTTATTTCTGCTGCCTGTCATGTAGAAGGTTATTCTTCATTGAACCAATATACAAATGGACTTGTGTCATGTTCAGAGCAGTGATACCTCTGTCACTTGCCTACCTGTACTGTTTAGCTCATGGTTTGTCAATTAAGAATGCATAATGCTTGTGTTTTAGTCACCAGTCAGGGACCTTAAGCTCAAATTGTTCCTTATATAGTATCTTTGAGAAGAGTAGAAGAGCAAGCATTGATATTTAAGAGTAATAGTCTACTCAGTTTCCTAAATCTTCCATGCTCTCTATTTTTATCAAATTATATGACCAGAAGCTTACCTATCCCACTCACATTACAACACCTGTTTGTTACATTGTCTTCCTCATGCTAGGCTATAATGTAGTGCTCTAGATTTTACCGAGTCAACATAAAAGAGGTGGCATGCAAAATACCTTGGCACTTTTTGTTATGTATTTCAATATTCTTTGCATAAAGATCTCTGTAAATTCATTTTTGCTTTTACTACTTTAAAAACTGTGTCTCTTATGATTAACTAGTGTTGTTCCTTTTGTTAAAAGAAAAGAGACTAAGAAATAACCATGTTTCTCATTTGGATTTGTCACACAAGAAACTCAAAACTAAATTTGATGCTTACTTGTAGCCTTGTCTAGGTCTTCTTGTAACAGTTGGCATTCTTTTATTCACCTATCATACCTATACCTTTTAACTAAGTTAACTCAAATCCATTATGGAAATACATTGAATTGCCTTCATTTTGTATATGTTTCACCCTTTTTAGATGTGTAGTTAAGTATTTATAAGTCTCTATTTTGTAACTTCAGTTTAGTATTCTAGAGCCAATAATTTTTCCAGATCTTTTGTGTGTGTGTGTGTGTGTGTGTGTGTGTGGTTCCTAGAAACATTCTAGGTACTGTTTTTATACTCCCTGGATAAAATAGACTTGCCCCAAATGTTACATGTCTTGAAAAGCTTAGAAGAGGAATCATGTCTGAATAATTTTGAAAATCAATATTTAAGGCCATACATGTGTGCTTCTTCAATACATGTATCACAAGTGTATACAAGAGTTCCCTCAGGGAGATTTCTGAGAAACAGAAAACATTCTTTTTGTTACAAATTAAATCTATCAATAAATTGAGGCTTATCCCTATGTAATTGCGGTTGCCCCCCACATTGGGTTTTCAGAAAACAAAGTAAGTTTTCCAACTTCCTGGGGGAAATTGTCCTGAATTCTTTTTCTTTCTTTGAGTCTCACAGACTCTCATAGTGATAATCACTCTAATGAATTAAGTACCTACTCAGTACCAAACACTCCACGAGTTGTTTTTACATATATGACTTATAGTTCTAGAAGTAATTAGAAGTGATTAGTAGTTCTAGCAGTAATATCTGTTCTATTTATTTCAGATATTATTATCCCCATTACCTGAGAATGTTTAGGCTTGGAGAGATAAAGAAGTTCACCTAAGGGAACATAGAAGGGAGAGAGTCAAGAACCCAAATCATATCCCTCTAAGTCCAGATAGCCTGCTATTTTTACTATATCATCTTCCTCTTTGTCCTTTTCTATTCTTAATTTTAAAGTATTAAAAGTCTGTGTGTTTTATGAGTTTGATGTACAGTACGGACTATGGACCTTGGTCTCAACATTATCTCCATGAACTCGCCTTGGTACTTTCTTATGACTTTTTCAGGTGACAGTATCTTGTGCTGATGAGTTGAGGTCCCTGGGGGGGAGTTGCCACTATTAAGGTTCTCCTGTGAGAGATTCCAGAAACCTTTTAGACTGGTAACTGAATCAATTTACGATCAGCCTGACCAGACTATTTTCTGAAGAGAAGTAAATAGAAAAGGTATGATCCATGGGGTTTCAGTGATCTATCCCTATTACTTAATTCCCATATGTGGGACATAAACCCCAGGAACTCTGTGAGCAAGAGGTGGAGGTGGAGGAATGAGAAGGTGCAAGTGGTCCTTGGTCAGAGGACTGGAGGCCCAATTTAAGAAAGCTGAAATACAGCATGAAAGGATGATTTTCTTGGAGGGAGCAAATGAGAAGGGGAGAAAAGTTGAGTTAGTGGTGGTAGTACTCACTGGTCACACAAAAGTGAAGTGAGCATAGGGGAAGTGATTTCCAAGCCAATCTTTCTCAAGGAGGGACATTCACTACAGGGCCTGTGTTGAAATGCATCTCCTGTTTGTGAAGATACAGAAGAGACTGCTCCATCCTCCAAAGAAGACCAAAGGGTCATCTTTTAGTGTTTCATTCATTCAAACATGTTTCCCATATGATGGTTTAAAAATTTCTCACATGAAAGAACTTCTAGAAAGAAAAGATGAGCCAGAGAAGTCAAAAGAGCCTGATGTTATCTTGTTGCAACTTCATTTCATAAATCTAGAAATAGCCATATGAGTAGCACCTTCAGAGTTTCATTTGGTATTCAAACCTCATAAAGATTCAATTGTAATTGTAAAATAGTCAATGCGGTGTTGATGATTTTATATAAAGGCATCTATGGGGTATCCAAAAGGACTCAGCCTTCTCACAATTGTGATTTGCTGATTAAAGACTTCATCTTTTGGTAACAACTTATCATTTCATCACGGAAAAAAATAACTTTTCTGTATTTTTGCTGTTAGGTTCAAGGTGGCAGATTCCATGGCAGAGCCTTGGTTTTTGGTTCCTAGAGACAGGTGGGAACCACAAGGAATTATGTGCATGAGGAGTTCTGAGAACTTTTGCACAACAGGTGAAGCTGCCAGAGAGGATGGATGGGAGAAGGACAGTAGCAAGGCCCGAGGATAACCTGATATCCTCAGAAGCCAAGGAATAGAGAAAAGGCCAATCCAGAGACAACGCTGGGACTAGAAGCCAAGGGAAGGGAGGCTCTGTATGGTGTGGCAACTGAGAATGTGGTCTCTGTCCGATAATAGATAACAATTATGTACTTAGTCATGCCAATCACTTGTGGTAAGTCATCATCCCCTTTAATTCTCACGGCTGCCACTCGAGGAGGCCCTGTTATTATTTCTCTTTTATAGATGGGAAAACTGAAACTTGGAGAGGCTTAGGAACTTACTAGAATCATACAACTAAAGAGTAGATCTGGGTTTCAAAATGAAAATATCTCACTCTGAAGGAGAGATCTTTGCCATTATGCTCTGGAATTAGTTCTCTGTTCCAACATGGCTCTGAAAACGCACCAACTTTGTGAGCTTGGGCAGGTTGCATCATCTCCTTGAACCAGAGATTTCCACTCTATGGACATGGGCATTTAATAATAGCCCCTTAATAACATTATTATGGGTTTTTAATTTATGAAGTGAGCAACACTTGTAAAGAGACTGGGAGGGTATCTGGTACCTGGTAAGTATCAATGCATGTTAACAGTTGCTATTATCAAATTAAATGATGAACATGGGAGTCCTGAGCAGTATTTTTCAAACTGTGGATTTTGATTTATCAGTGTTCATAAAATCAAATTAGTGGTTCATGACCAATGTTTCTTTTTAAATGAAAAGGAATAGAAAAGGATGGAATGGAATGGGGGAAAAATCAGGATTCGTTATATATACTAAAAGTAAGAGTTTCATATGTTTTGATTTCTGTTTTGTGTTGTGTGTAGGTGCATCTTGCACACTGGGTACAAGTGAAAAAAATACATTTCTGTTTACTAACTGCCAAAAAAGTATTGTAAAAAATCCTTTAAAGCAGCATTTTTCAAAGTGTGGCCTGGGAGCCAGTAGCATCAGTTTCACCTGGGAACTTATTAGAAATGCCAATTACTGAGCCCCACCTGTGCCCATTCATGTGTGTTTTAACAAGCCCTCTAGGTGATGAAGGATGATTCTGTATTCAAAAGTGGTATTTGGAATTCATGAAAAAATTAGATAAGGCTATATGTAAATTATTTAAGAATAGCTAAGAGTACATGTTGTATTATACTGGCTAGGGATTTAAATTTTCCACAGAATGCCATCCCGTGTTGTATGACTTGTTTTCCTCAATTTTTTCTATGCTGTCTGCTCACAGTGTAGGTGGCTGAGTCCCACGGACATCAATTAGTTTATATGTAGAAGGACACTAAGTAGTTAGATAACCATACTTTCTTCTAGCACTACAAGATTAAAAGGTAAAATTCTTTTGAGTAGCCCTGAGCCTTGAATATCTAAGTTGTGTTCAATTTGAAACAGTTTAATGAAAATAGTCCAGATGCCTGAACAGCTGCAAAGTTCGGAATTAAGAGCTCATAAAAAACTGCACTCAATATTTTACTAATTGAGATATTTATTTTGAAAAGCACATGCAGACAAGAAGACATTGACAATCTAGTTAATGTAAAACTAATACTGATGATAAAAAAATCCTTTGGGTAAAAATGAAAATGATAGTAATTTTTGTACTGGAATGGTTTTCTCCTCAAAGGAAAGAGTGAAATAGTTTAAGATATTTATTTATTGAATGCCACGTTACTGGTAAGAGAGAGTGGATGCTATTGGCTTGACCAGTCTTTATTCATTATTGTGTTTAATGTAATTTACTGTTATATTTGCTTTTGGGTTGGAGGGTGTGTGTACTGTAAGACTTAAGAATATACTCTTTGAAACACAGCATCCAAATTCACTAGAAAAGACTTGAGGACTTTCTTTGACATTAAAAAAATAAATACTCTTTTAGATTTTTAAAAATTTCTTAAAAAATTTTTCCCCTGGATTTTTAAAAAGTAGCTTTTCAGTGGGTCCCTATCACTAGCATTTAAAAAGTTTTTAGTGATGTGTGAAAGTATTTTTCGAGACAAAAGTGTCAGGGAAAATGAAAGTCTACTTTCTGGCTCACCACAGGTGAAATTTCATATTTAATGGTAGCTTAAGAAGTATTTCCAAAGATCCTTTCCTGCTTTGTATTCTGTGGTTAGAGGAGAGTGGGAGCGGAAGAAAGAGGGGAGGTTGTGGGCTGGATCCTACTTCTGGTATTAATTAGCATCTATGAACTCAGGCAAATCATGTAGCTTTTCTGGACTTTAGTCACCTTCTCTGTAAAATAAGAGGATTGGAATAAATACTTTCTAAGATTGTTCCAGCCTTGAAAAAGTTTCTGTCACTATATGGTCATGTGTTCCTTTTGAGCAATTCTGGTAAGGATATGGCTATGTATGGCTATGTGTATATGTATTAACAGGTCCCAAAAAGCAGATGTTTGACTTTATAGAGGAGTGAGGATTGGAAGCCTTATAAATTATGTGACAAAGTTTAGCTTGACCTTTCCTTGATAAATTTCATGTACCACTGGGCTAGTTTTCATCAACTGTGGGTTTGGGGGCATGGGTAATACCACTCATTAGGTGGCATTTGAAAATGCATGAGGATGTTCTTGGTCATCACAAAGGTTGAGTGAACTGGTATTTAGTGCCCAGAGGCCAAAAGTGCCACATGTCTTGTAATGTTGTGTGATGGTCCCTCACTACAAAGAAGCTTCCCTCCCTGAATTGCAAGAACGTTCCCATTAGGAACTAGCAAATGAAGTTAAAGGACTAGTTTTAACTCCATATTTTATAAAGTCTTCTGGGAAATTGGAAATGAAATTTTGTATACTTTTTGCGGTTTCAGTAACACAAATGCAAACGATATCTATTCTTAGATGACAACAGGTGTTTACGATGCATGGGAAAGAGTGCCTCCAGCTCCCTCCACTATATATTGACTATGCAGTAAGAAAGGCAGGAAAAACCTCAGCTTTGTAGTACGGTGTGCAAATATAACTTAAAAACATACTAAGAATAGTTTTTTGGGTGTGAAGTTCCTCATGACAGCCATATTTTTAATGAAATGGCTTATAGAAGTTTCCATTCAATATAAGTAGACATTTCTCATGTCCAAATAAATGTTCTGATTAAGGCAATAAATGCATAGATTTGATTCTCTATGTTGAGAAATACCACCTGCCTAACAGTTCTCTATATGTTGGTGAGTGACATTAGCACTTCTGGTTCCCTGACTTCTTCTGTAGTTCGGTTGACTTTGCCATATTCCAGGTCAGATTAAGGATGGAATCCATTTAGCAAGAGTCACTTTTCCAGGGCAGCTTCAAGAACTTTGGTAACGTTTTCAAATTTAATGTGAACTTTGCTTTGGAAGTACCTAAATCACAGGATCAGTTTATTAAAATTATTTCATCTATTTTATCTCCTTTGCTTGTCAAGTCCTTGTTTTTTAAATGCGATCTGTATACTTTTAAACTATTGCTTATATTCAGCTCTTAGAACTGTGACTATATTGGATGGATAAAACTGTTGTCTAGCAAACCAAAGCCAACCTGTTATTTTCCAGGAATGAAAGGGAACCCCTACTTTTCCTCCCTTTGGTGAATCTGGGGCTTAATACCTGTAGGAAAAGAGGGAAAGGGAAGGGAAGTTGAAATGTGTAACTTCCCTTTTCCTATAAATTTGGTAAAAATTTAGACTTCAGGAGGAGGTTGAAATTACAGAATTAAAAAAAAAATCTTTTTGGTAATCTTTCATGTTCATCATCCATGCGAGGCCTCCACAATTAATGTTACATTCCCCTCAGGATGAATTTTTTGGACAAAGGCCCACTTAGAAAATAGCTATAACCATTTTACTTCAAACTCAATATGGAAAACGAGTTCAGAGTGGTGTAGGTGATTTGTGTGGTTTGCCTCCCAGTTCAGTCTGGACAAGGCAGATGAGGCTCTTGAGTTTTGGTGACTGATTTTCCTACCACACTGCCCTATTCCTCAGAGGCCTTCCACACTTTGGGTCCTGGAGACAACTAACTGCAAATGCTAGCCTAAGGCAGCCAATGCATACAATGAATCACCTCCTCTTCTCTGCAACTAGAAGGGTACTAGTGTCCCATCTGGCAAAATAGAGAAAACAGTCACTCATGGGTGTTTGGTGTTTGGTTGTTTAGGTGAGGAATTGTGGCTGAGAAAAGTACAAGTGAATCTGTAACTACAGTTTTTTGGTTTTTTTTTTTTTTTTAAGATTTTATTTATTTATTCTCGAGAGACAGAGAGGCAGAGACATAGGCAAGGGACAAACAGGCTCCCTGTGGAGAGCCTGATGCGGGATCATGACCTGAGCCAAAGGCAGACGCTCAACCCCTGAGCCACCAGGTGCCCCTGTAACTACAATTTTAAAAAGTATTTTTGCTGAGCCTAGATTACCCTAAAGGCAGCTGAAAAATATAGCATATTAAAATCAAGGTGTAATATACTATTTTCTGGTTTTAGTTACATTTTAAAACGAATTCATTGTAATAATATTAATTATGTTGAATCCACCTAATATGAATGTTTTCTCAACACACTGTAGATTTTCATTCAATTCAGTCTTCAAACCATACTACTGCTATACATTCTTCTCTTATATTATGCTGTTCATATTTTTGAGAAACCATGAAATAAGTAAGCCTGATGATATTAAATAGTTAAAGGATTTCCTGCAGAAATCAAAAACAAGAATTAACAACAACAAAAACTGGTTAATCTCTTTAAGCACTGCCTTACAGAGTCAAATAATCACTGAAGGTGAGCAAATGGTGGGGGGAAGAGGCTTCCCTTCCTGGCAACTGCTCTGTAAGGCTAAGAAACAGGGAGCCTTCTTTCTGTGCCTGCTTTTATTATCTCTCTGTTTGCGGTCCCATCCTCTACTGTTTAATTTGTGGAACATTCCAGGGAGTATCCTTAGCTTCCCTGACATGAGTCTGGGACTGGGGGTTGATGGCTCTGAGGGACTCCTTTCTGAAACAGGGAAGGACAAATAGAGCCAGTTGGCTGTGTAGCCCATGGCTCAGCTGGTTGAGACAGCCTTTTCATTGGGAGCAGGTGAGATCTTTGCCATGGAGCCATGGGATGCCAGAACATGCTGCCCCATGCAGCTTTGCAGGTAGTTCTGAAGAGTGTAGGATGCGATCTCAGGAAAGTGGGGGTTACTCCTGTATCTCAAAAGAGAGACTGCTACATGCTTAGACTTCCTTCACATGTTTGCATGTGGCTCAGTGGTATTACATCTGGGACTTTGCTTCTAATATATTTATTTTCAAGCACATTAGTGGCTTGTGAGGGGCAGTTCTTGTTTGGTTAGCAAATAACCCTCTCTGGACAGATGTACAGGAATAATAATAGTGGCATACTTTATGTTGCTGTTTTCTGTGTGTTTGATGCAATTAAGATTTTGTTCATGTCTTAGAGCCATGAAATAAAATAAAATTATATCGAACTATTTTGTGGAAATGCCAAGCAATTAGCGGATGGTATCATTAATGAGCTGTATTATTAACATGAAATGCTAAAATAATTCAGAAAGAGTAAATGATATGTAAAGGTCATATTACCCTGATCGGGGGTGGGGGGGGTGGGGATGGAGGAGAGGTGTAAAGAGAGAGAGAGAAGTAAATACACATGTGAGGCTAAGGAGGAATGGACTGAAATTGCTGGTGATGTTTCCTCGGAGTCTGGGATATGCTGCATTAGAGCTGGTGCTGCCGTTCGTCAAGGTTGTCAGGGAACAGATCCTGTGACTGCTTAAGGGACTGGAGATTGATCCCTGATACCAATGTTGACCCATAAACTGTAACCAAAATAATTAGGGCTGTGTTTACAGACTTGGGGATAAGCAGCAAATGCCCCTGGTAACTTATTTCCAACGGGCCAAATTAAATTTTTATCTTAAATCTTGGCTTTGATTTGAAACAAAGGTATTAGCTTGGGTTTTGTTTTGAGTCGGTCGTTCCTTACTTACAACTTCCTGCTATTCCACTGTGAAGTTTCCAGAGAATTCTCTGTAGAATGCATTCACATAGGAATCTGCTACCTGCCTGCTTTCAGAGAGACTGAATTCTGTGTGGTGGTTGATTTTAATCAGAGGCAGGGAAGCCCTATTATTTTTTGACGATTAAGAACAGTAGTAAACAATTCATAGGATGTTTGGCAGTTTGGGGTGAGTTCTTAACCTGGCAGCCCCAACTCCTATTAGAACCGTATGTTTGCCTCTGTGGCCTGAGTGTAGCCCTCTGTTTATGGTGAATAAACGGCCACGAACAAAGAGTTTACAGCTTGTTTGAAAACAATTTTTTTAAAGCAGAACTCGTATGAATTATATCATAAAATTCTTCATTATTATATAACTTATTAATGAATTTTTTCCCCATAGAGACTGTGTGATAGAATTTGGAGTCTCAGATATTTTAATCCTTATGTTTTTAGGCCAACACAAATGCTTCTTTTTGCAGACTGCAGTTTACCTTTTGTTAATAGGTTTGTGTATTTTAACACCTTTCTGATATTCAAGCATGATTGACTTTTATTTTTTCATTTATGAGTGGTATTTATGAGTTAGTGCAAGACTTGGTATTCTGGGTTGATCAATTATCCTATTATCTTGCTTTATTCTCTTCAAAGTTTTGACTAAATTGTGCATGATATTAAATGTCTTGGGCTTTATTACATAAAAATGCTTTCTTAGACTAATTTTAAGTTGCTAATGTTTTCACAATTAATGGCTTTTGAGATTATAATTGTTTATTTTTTAGCTTACTGATGATTAGTATGGTACATTTCTTCCATTCAAAGCAAGACTTTAGGAAAATAACAGTTCTGTTCCTCTTGTTTCTTCTAGAAAAGAAGAAACTATAAATATCAGATTTTGTGTTTAACTATAAATATCAGATTCATAAATTATGACTACAAAAAAGTAATGGAAACATGTCTCCCCTGCTATTAATTACCACTTACTGTTCTGTGACTTTTTTCCTCATTTAATATTAATAAGTCAGCCAGGCTTTATTTCAGTTCAGGTGTTATCTAGAAATCACCAGGACTCCTAGAGTCTGTTCACACCCACATGGCTGCCTAGAAACTAGACTGAAGAGAGCAGTGATGCTGGGCAAAGGTCCTGAGAGGTATTCTGAGTGGATTAAGTCTTACTGGGGTCTTGGAAGCAAAATTTTTCATCTATGCTTTGGTTATAAATCTACCCTTGCTTCTTGGCTTAAGGAAAACACTGGCCAGAGTGCATTGTTGACAGGAAGACCAAAGATTTTGTCTTGTCATGGCAGCCTTCAACTCCTCTGAGCATCCATAATGCCATTTCAGAACAATGAACCTTAGGTTCCCTTAGAAGTTTCTGCTGCTTCATGCTCTGAATTCTAATGAATTCGAAATTGTATTGAGCAGATGACAGCCCCGTATCAACATCCCTTTCCTCTTGCAAGTTCCATGTCTTGGTTTAAAAGAAAGAGAGAGAGAGAGAGAAACCAAGAAACAGACTGGTATTCTAGGGAATAAACTGATGGATACCAGAGGGGAAGTGGGTGGAGGGGATGGGTGAAATAGATGCTGGGGATTAGGGAGTTCTCTTGTTGTGAGCACCAGAGTATTGAATGAAATCATTGTTGTACACCTGAAACATACATAACACTGTATGTTAGCTATACTGTAATGAAAACAGAAACTTAAGGAAAAAAGAGTAAATGATACAACATTACTATATGATTTTTACTATCCTAATATCTTTCATATTGATTTAAGTCTCTCACATATGAAATGAAACAATAGAAAATAGACTTTTCCCCTATGTTTTTCTGACTACAATGAGATAAAGTTTCATGAGAAGCCTCAAGATAAGGAGAGACCTAAGCCAAAAGTAGATACTCCAACCTGACAAGCCATTTTGTTTTTCCAAAAGATGAGACTTGGAGATTGCCGTGTATCACAATCTCTTTCCCTGCTTTGTTTTTGGGCTTCAGGAAGAGGGAAGGGAGCTAGAAGGACCAGAGGGGTTGGTGGGAAATGCTAAAAAGAGGAGAAATAGCCCAAATCAAGTAGCAGTTGAGTCCAGAAAAAGTTTATTGTGATAAACTTAATAATCTGGAACTCCATAATCTGGAATTATCAGGTATGAGGGCAAATTGACTTCTATCAGAATGTCTATTTTCAATAGTGTGTCTGGATTTAGTGCCGTATAACATGAGAGGTGTTACAAGCATTTTTGAAGCTCAGATAGAGGAATGATAGTGACTCGGTACTCGGGTTTCTCTCCTTAGCTGTAATTCACGAGTGTCAGCGTTATTTCTCTTGGATAGAGAAAGACAATTTTAATCCTTTAATAGTACTGCTTATTTTATATATGTTTGCATCTCGTTTTGATTTGCTAGCTTCCAAACCCTGGGGAACGTATGAAGTTGTTAGACTACTGTTATTCTTGTTGTGAGATTTTGATCTTTCATTTTAAATAGATAGTGAACTCTTTGTTTTAGTGAATGCATTTTCCACCATTAGTCACACTCAGTGGTTACAGAGTTCTGTTTTCTTTTATACAAATGCCAACATTTTTGTAACTTCCTGGCTAACGGAGTGTGCATGTTGAAAGTTACTGAGAACCATGAAAAGGAAGAGACCACAGGTGTTTATTTACTGAGGGTAAATAAGAGACTCATTGATATGGTATCATCATCTTTTGTCTGCAGGAATCTAGGAAAGCTTTTGGTTGCATGGGCCTTTCTGGCTTAGCAGTTGTAAAACAAGAACAGCTTGTGAGTATCACCAGTGACAGGGCCATCAAGCAGCAGAAATAGGACCATCACAACCACTGTTGATTTGTGCATGGGAATCTTTGGTATGGTGGGAATGTTTATTTGTTTACTTTTCATAACCTAAAGAACTCCTTCCTTAAGTCTATTTCCCCTCTGGCTTTTGAGAAGATTATAATCTTTCGCATGATTTGTTGATCACCTTTTGACCATAAGTGTATTTGATGTCATATCGGACAGGTTTCAAGTTCAACAACATATAAATAAAAATGGCCATGCAACAATGTGAAGACAAGCATACTTAAGCTCCAGGGCATATTTAATTGTAATAATAAAAAAGCACAGCCTTAGGTGCTTCATGGTTCATCACATTTTCCTGTGAGTTTTGCAGATTCCTAGCTATAGACATTAGCACCCATACGTTGGTCACAAGTTGAAAATCTTTAGGGAAATTGTTATAACCAGTGTCTTTGGTGAAAGTTTATCCTTCTGGGAAAAGTCTTACCTACAAAATAGAGATGAGATTTATGATAGACAATGAAGGAATTAAGTTCTTTTCTAAAGTTCAGAAGTGGACAAGGAAGGAAGGAAGTCATCTCAGGCCGAGGTAAACCCATGTGCAAAGAAACAATGCTGTGATCAGAATATTAGGAGACATTTGGTAAATGTTCAGGAGTTTAGGATGAATTTAGACACTGCTGATGAATGAAGAAGGAGGAAAGGAGTGAAGAGATATGAAAGGGTTAAAAGGACTAAACTTGGTGACTAATTAATGGAAGGAGGTTAGAGAGAAGGAGGTTGGAAAGACCCTACCCAGCTGAGCTTATTAGTCACAGATGTTAGTGACTACATCTCATTTTGCCCCATCCGTTTCTGAATAGCCCGATTAGGGCATTAAATCATGTGCTTTCGTGAAGCCTAAAAATACAGTTTCATGCCTCAGCTCTGTCAGTCATAAGAGCAAGTTTGGGGAAATAACTTCTGTGGGTATTAAATTCTAGAAAAGAACATTTATGTCTCAGAGATCTTATAAAGACTAATTGGAGGAGAGAAGTCACTTTGAAATAATTACATACATGCAAATGTGTTGTTGTCCACTGCTATTAATTGTCAGCATTAAAAATGTGTATTTGCAAACGCAGTTCCACCATGCCAAATTAAGCAATGCAATACTGAATCCCCAAGTTTTTAGTTATACTGTTGTAGCAATCTCTGTACACATCATAGCTTTGCCATACACTTGGGTCTCCCCCAGCATTCCAGTCCCTTTTCCATCTTTTAAATTTCTAATCTAAACAAGAAGTAGTTATGGTCGAGTTCCTTTTTCTCTTAAGTTGGTTAATGAAAAGTGTGCAGTACTTCCTTTTATCCAAGTAAAATAAATGTATAAGCCATGAGGCAGGCTAATAGTTTATTTTCTTTTCTTTGGTGACAGGAACAAGGAGATTTTTGTGAGGAAACAAAATACTTGTTTGCAAAGAATCAGTGTTAATGTGTCAAAGGTGACTAACATTTTGAATCCCATCCAGATACCTACTACAGGGGAACTAAGGACACAGTAAAATAATGGCCATCTTGACTACCTGGCTTGGCTTTTCAGACTAGATTTCCATGTGGCTTGTACCCTGGTGATCTGGGCCAGGTCTCACTCAGGTTTCACAGACACAACCTTGCTCCTTTAACCCAACACTAAACAGCCAAAGGGGTTGTGATGTTATTTTCTCTATGACCTGCTTACTTTGGTATTCTGAATTTTTCAGTTTTCCTAATGGGAAAAGGAAGAACACTGTGCCATGTGTCTGGGCTGAGCCTCATGCTGAACCATTTAGGGAATGAGAATCCACTTCCCCAAGAAGGGAAATCCATAGGTCTGATAGACTATCCTGGCCATAAGAGAATGAAGAGAGCAAAGAGAGAGAGTCTTTCTCCTTGAAAGCCTAGGGCAAAATTAGAATCTGGAAATAGGGCTTTGGAATCGACATTCTAACAAATTTCTCACATGAGTTTGTGTACACAGAAGTTTTAAAATATGTACTAAAATGTCTTCCCCTAACTATGGTCCTTTTATGAAAAAAAAGTGCAGACATATATAACTAATAAGCACTTATCTACATTCTGAGTAAATGAAAGAGACCTCTAAGAGGTCACATGGCCTTATGTGGGAAAGAAGTACCTGGGAGCCTAGAAAGCCTTTATCATTCTTTCATTCCTTCTTTTCCTCCTGCCTATGGTGAAGACTCAAGCTCAAATATACAAAAACACAAAAAGTTAAGGTGCATTCTCAAGGGGTCCAGATGAAGAGAGCTCCCACTTAGCTTGTACCCTTGACTGGACCCAGGATTGGCCCTTCCTTTGCTTAGCTACTATGATCATCTCCCATTATCACCTCTTAAAGGAGAGTCCCATTAAATAACAAAGTACAAACCAAAATAAGACAAATAAACATATGTTTTACACATTGTTGAAGAAGGAATGTGGATAGAGATCTAGGTCTGTGCTGTTTAGTATGGTAGCCACAGCTCTTGGTGCTAGTACAACTGAGGAACTGAGTTTTTAATTTGTTTCCAATTTTATTTCACTTAATTTATAGTTAAATTTCAAAACATATTTTTGTAATTACTGAAAATAATTAAGGGATGCCTGGGTGGCTCAGTGGTTGAACGTCTGCTTTTGGCTCAGGTGGTGATCACAGGGTCCTGGGATTGAGTTCTGTATCAGGCTTCCCGCAGGGAGCTTGCTTCTCCCTCTGCCTGTGTCTGCCTCTCTCTGTGTGTCTCTCATGAATAAATAAATAACGTCTTAAAAAAATAATAATTAAGTATTTTGGGGGGAATAACTAGGTTTCTGGAAATCTACTTTTTAAACTGTAAATTTTAAATTTCATTCCTAATACCAATCATGTATTTCTGATAAAAATTTAGCCTCCACATTGAGATGTGCTGTAATATACACTGGATTTCTAAGACTTAGTAAAAAGAATATAAAATATCTCACTAATGTTTTTAATATTGTTTACATGTTGAAATGATAAATTTTTGGATTCATTGGGTTTAAATACATTATTAAAATTAATGTCACCTGTGTCTTTTTCTTTTTTTTTTAAATGTAGACGGTAGAAAATTCTATACATGGCTTTCATTATATTTATGTGGGACAACACTGATTCAGATGTTGATGACAGTCCCATATTTCCATAGTATTAGGTACTGAGAAGTCTAGTGTTCCATGGTATTCATTTTAATGCCATGACTCCAATAGAGAATAAACATACATTAGGTGATGACAATAAATAATTTTATGTCCTTAGAAAATAGTTTGACTACCCTCTAAGAATACAGATTAATAACCAGGGCACCTGTGTGGCTCAGTTAGTTAAGCAGCTATTTGGCTCAGTTTCTGTCTTACTCTGTCCCTTTGCCCCACCCCCTATTCACACACACTCTCTCTCAAATAAATAAATACATCTTTAAAAAAATAAAAGGTGGAGATATCAAAGGAAATATATATTAAAGGACTAAATTGTAGATTCTAATTGTTTGGAAATTAAGGGAAAACCAAACAAATGTGAACTGAGGGTTTCTTTTTTTTTAATTTTTTTATTTATTTATGATAGTCACACACACACAGAGAGTGAGAGAGAGAGAGAGAGAGAGAGAGAGAGGCAGAGGGAGAAGCAGGCTCCATGCACCGGGAGCCTGACGCGGGATTCGATCCCGGGTCTCCAGGATCGCGCCCTGGGCCAAAGGCAGGCGCTAAACTGCTGCGCCACCCAGGGATCCCTGAACTGAGGGTTTCTAAAGTGAAGGCTATAGGGTGAAGATGCTTCTTGAACTTGGATGGTCAGATTTGCATGGCCCTCGAGAGAGAGCCCCCGGAGATTTGCTCATTGGCCCACTGGGCTTTCTTTTGGACCATTGATCATTTCCTATAACTTTTACTTGCCTTTTTACTCACTGGGATATGAATTCCTTGAAGACAATGATTCTATTTATTTCACCTTACCTATCCCAAAGCCTTTGGTGGCTGGCACATGGTGGGTATTCAGTTATATTTATGAATAGCATCAATGTCTGAATGAATAAGTGAGAGAATTCTCATTGGAAGAAAGAGAATAGCCCAAGAAACAGTGGGGGTATGAGCATAAGAGATATGACTTGCAGAAGACTATTATGGTTCTACTTTCTGATCTAAAAAAATGGAAGTGGTTCCCAACTTCTTCTGAGGAGAAGATCTTCACATGTTAAGAGAAAGGACTTGATAAACTGCTATGTACTATTAAATCCTAGACTTCACTATTATTCACCCAGGGACAGGTTCTTATTCATCTTTGTGATTGTCATAATGCATGGAAGAGGATAGTCAATGAATAGTTGTTTAATAAATGAATCAATTTGTTAATCGAATTAAACAATGAATGGGAGGCCCCAGTCTTGCTACTTCTATATTTCTATTTTCTATCTACCTGAGAATGCAGGTAGCCCTCTTATTAGAAAAGTGTCTAAACCCTGGTTAAACTTTGAGAAGCTTGGCATCTTTGCTTATGAATAGAGTTCATGTATATAAGTCCATGAATATTTTCATATCTCTTTTGATTTTTCAGTAATATTAAAAAACCCTATTTTTATTTTTTAATTAAAAAAACAGTTTCTAAAAAAATAATTTATTATTTTGACAGAGAGTGAGAGAGTACAAGTAGGTGGAGCAGGAGGCAGAGGGAGAGGAAGAAGCAGACTCCACGATGAGCAGAGAGCCTGACATGGGGCTGTATCCTAGGACCCTGAGATCATGATCTGAGCCAAAGGCAGATGCTTAACTGACAGAACCACCCGGGAGCCGCCCCCCCCCCCAAAAAAAACCTTTTTATACGTATTCTTTGGTCATTAGAATTGATTCAGAGTTTAAAGTTTCCAGATGTATGGCCTCAGGATTGAGTTTTCCACTGTATAGAAAGCATATTTCATTTAAAATATACCTTCACATTGCTCGTGTGGTTCTGCTTATGCAAAGCGGGTTGGGGAAACATAAAGTATCTTTCCTGAAATCCTGATTCAAATATACCTAAAGAAAATAATTTGAGGGCAGCAAGGGCAAGGTTACTATTAAAAGAATGCATTAAAAATTCTAATTAAAAAAAAAAGATGCCATCTCAAGAGAGATATTTGCAGAATTGAGTGGTTTGTTTTGAAGGCTGTAGGAGTGATCTTCCATTTTTCAATTATAGCTTTCAAAGAGTATTTCTCTGTGATGTACACTTTCTCTATCTTATAATTTTATTTGTCAATTTTACCTCAGTAAAGCTGGGGGAGAAAAAGAGCGTTTCTCTGCCGGACTCTTAAGCATTGAGAGTCACTGCCTGACCTAAGGCTAAAAGGCTTAAGAAAAGTTTTGTCACCACTAGCTAAAAGAGAAGCACAATGCAGGTCCTACAGATAAAACTGCAGCATCCTGTCTCCAAGCTCTGAGCAATCATCTTTCGTAATACTCCTTCCTTCCATCTTCACCACTGTCAGTCTTCCCCAGGCTGTCACCATCTGCTGCCTGGGTCATTGCTGTTTTGCACAACGGTTTAATATATCTGCATTTTGCTTTTGCTGCAGTGAAATTCATTTTTCATATTGGAGCCAGTTCAGTCAACCACTGCTTTCTTCCTATCTTTCTTCTCCCACGAGGCTCCACTGGCCACTTCTTGTGGGGACTTTCCAGTCATAACTGACCTAGTCAACTTTCTTTCTCCATGTGTTCTTCCCCACAGGCTGGTCTTTCCACTTCCTCCACCCACATTCCAATAGTCTGTCCTTCTCTAGGCCTTTCCCTGCCTGGAATTCCCTCCTCTCTCCTTCAGTGAGACTGGTCAGCCCTGGGTCCCGTCCTATCTTTGCATGAAACCTTCCTCTAGTCTGTTCCTGCAATGGATGATCACCCCATTGTCTACAATGTTAGAGAATTCTAGCTATATAAGTGATTTTTATCATTTATCAAATTCTACTTCCTAGTATTAGCTTTCATCTGCATGTTTTAACTGGATATTGCTTAATTGAATTAAAAAACCCCAAAATATGAGAAAAAAGGGGTGCCTAGATTATAAAAAGACATGCACACATTAAAAACATATGTGATGCATTGCAGAAAGAGGAGACATTTATCAATATATTAAATATAGAAACATTTTCTAGCACTGAAAGTTGAAGCAGTACTTGAAGCACACTTTCTCTTTGAGATACTCTTCCTTTATTTAGGTATTTGGAAATGCTCATGTGCTCTTAACTAGCAGAATGTTTATTCTTAAAGCATAATAAAAACCTGCTTCAAGATCTGCAACTTTAATGCTGCTGACTTTCCTTTCGTTTTTTCACGATGCTTTTCCTGGTTTGAATTTATTAAAGGATAATTTTACTTTGAACCCTGAATCTTTTCATGTAATTTTATATCATATATATTTATTTTTATTTATGGTACATAATAAATACATTTATAATTATATATACTTACAAATTAAATAAGATACATTAAAAAATGCTACTTGTGTAGTATGGGCTGTTATAATTATGCCCTTTACTGAGAAGCTCTGCTCCTAATAAATATCATGTTGTAACAGCACAAACAGAATGGTGACAAGATGTGCCTCCAAATTTATGGCCCTTGATCTTTACTATCCAGAAATATTTCTCAAAGATCAAACCACAACACACTTGGCTCTTGGCACTAGAAAACTTGGGCTTTAATGGTGATCAAGTATTGCATGTGATGTGGCGGCTCTTAAAAGGGACTCTTCAACAACATGATGGGGATATACACTGCTCTTTTGTTTCAGAGAACAGACTTTGCCAAGATTGAAAAAAAAAAAGACACTTTATAAGAGTATTTTCCTCCTTTGAGTTTTTGATGGTTACTTACCATTATGAGAAAGTGCCATGGGATGTCTCATTTCATTCTGTTGAAGCAGCCACTGGGACCCTGAAGAAAATGTCTGCCATGCATATCAGTAAACAGAAAGACAAAGAATCTCACACCTTCACACAATTCAGATAGTTATTTTCTCCTTTACTGTCCCTCCTGCCTCCTCTCTTTTCTCCCCTCTTTCTCTTTCTCCCCAACCTCTACCCCCCATCTAATCTCCTTCCAGGTTCTCCACAGGCTTTCCCTCCTATCTTTACCCTCATTCTATTTCCTCTGCTCACCTGAACCTGCTTTTCCTGGTCTTTCTTTCTCTATCACTTTCAAGATAAGATATCCTCACTGTATCTTTCCTCTATTCTCTGAGTCTGTATTCTCTCTACCTGTTCTTTCCTTTGCAGCAAAATCCATGTCTGTGGTCTAGTAAATTGTTGACTGCATAGGCTCATGTATCATGTGAGCTTGTCTTGTTTGTCCTTTCTACTATGTGTTTGTTTCTTCCAGATGAGTTCCTAGAGTGTGGTCATTTAAATAAAACAGTTGAATGGCCACCCACAAAATACAATGACTCCTTTTTTAAAGATGAAAATTGCTTTAGGATAAATGTTGGCCATTTCCATAATTTAAAAGGCTATTTTATAAAATATTTAAAAATAACTACAAAAATTATGTTTACCACAGGTGAGGCAGAGAATAGGAACTCTGATTTAAAAAAAAAAAATCTCTTATGTGGATCTTTGCATAATTAGAATTTAATAAAATTGAAAAATTATATCTATTTTTCATGTAATTGAATATTTCTTTTATCATCCAGGAGAGACTTTAAGCTGATGTGGTAATAAGACATGCTAAAAAAAAAAAATACATGGCATGCTGAAGGCATTAGAGTTAGGCATTCCATTAGTCTTCTTTTTTTCCACCTGAGATTTATTATTTTTTTTCAATTTTTTTATTGGAGTTCAATTTGCCAACATATACCATACCACCCAGTGCTCATCCCGTCAAGTGCCCCCCTCAGTGCCCATCACCCAGTCACCCCAACCGCCCACCCACCTCCCTTTCCACTACCCCTTGTTCGTTTCCCAGAGTTAGGAGTCTCTCATGTTCTGTCACTCTCTCTGATATTTCCCACTCATTTTGTTAAGAAATTTATTTTTTGTTGGTGTTCAATAGGCCAACATCTAGAATAACACCCAGTGCTCATCCCATCAAGTGCCCCCCTCAGTGCCCGTCACCCAGTCACCCCCACCCCTGCCCACCTCCCTTTCTACCACCCCTAGTTCGTTTCTCAGAGTTAGGAGGCTCTCATGTTCTGTCTCCCTTTCTGATATTTCCCACTCATTTTTTCTCCTTTCCCCTTTATTCCTTTTTACTTTTTTTTATATTCCCCAAATGAATGAGACCATATAATGTGTGTCCTTCTCCGATTGACTTACTTCACTCAGCATAATACCCTCTAGTTTTATTTACATCAAAGCAAATGGTAGGTATTTGTCATTTCTAATGGCCGAGTAATATTCCATTGTATACATAAACCACATCTTCTTTATCCATTCATCTTTCGATGGACACCGAGGCTCCTTCCACAGTTTGGCTATTGTGGACATTGCTGCCAGAAACATTGGGGTGCAGGTGTCCTGGTGTTTCATTGCATCTGTATCTTTGGGGTAAATCCCCAACAGTGCAATAGCTGGGTCGTAGGGCAGGTCTATTTTTAACTCTTTGAGGAACCTCCACACAGTTTTCCAGAGTGGCTGCACCAGTTCACATTCCCACCAACAGTGCAGAAGGGTTCCCCTTTCTCCACATCTTCTCCAACATGTGTGGTTTCCTGCCTTGTTAATTTTCCCCATTCTCACTGGTGTGGGGTGGTATCTCATTGTGGTTTTGATTTGTATTTCCCTGATGGCCAGTGATGCGGAGCATTTTCTCATGTGCTTGTTGGCCATGTCTATGTCTTCCTCTGTGAGATTTCTGTTCATGTCTTTTGCCCATTTCATGATTGGATTGTTTGTCTCTTTGCTGTTGAGTTTAATAAGTTCTTTATAGATCTTGCATACTAGCCCTTTATCTATCATTTGCAAATATCTTCTCCCATTCTGTAGGTTGTCTGTTAGTTTTGTTGACTATTTCTTTTGCTGTGCAGAAGATTTTTATCCTGATGAAGTCCCAATAATTCATTTTTGCTTTTGTTTCCCTTGCCTTCATAGATGTATCTTTCAAGAAGTTGCTGTGGCCAAGTTCAAAAAGGGTGTTGCCTGTGTTCTCCTCTAGGATTTTGATGGATTCTTGTCTCACATTTAGATCTTTCATCCATTTTGAGTTTATCTTTGTGTATGGTGCAAGAGAGTGGTCTAGTTTCATTCTTCTGCATGTGGATGTCCAATTTTCCCAGCACCATTTATTGAAGAGACTGTCTTTCTTCCAGTGGATGTTCTTTCCTGCTTTGTCGAATATTAGTTGACCATAGAGCTGAGGTGCCATTTTTGGATTCTCTATTCTGTTCCATTGGTCTATGTGTCTGTTTTTGTGCCAGTACCACACTGTCTTGATGACCACAGCTTTGTAGTACAACCTGAAATCCAGCATTGTGATGCCCCTGACTCTGATTTTCTTTTTCAATATTCCCCCTGACTATTTGGGGTCTTTTCTGATTCCACACAAATCTTAAGATGATTTGTTCCAACTCTCTGAAGAAAGTCCATGGTATTTTGATAGGGATTGCATTAAATGTGTAAATTGCCCGGGGCAGCATTGACATTTTCACAATATTAATTCTTCCAATCCATGAGCATGGAATATTTTTCCATCTCTTTGTGTCTTCCTCAATTTCTTTCATTAGTGTTCTGTAGTTTTTAGGGTATAGATTCTTTACCTCTTTGGTTAGGTTTATTCTTAGGTATCTTATGCTTTTCGGTGCAATTGTAAATGGGATTGACTCCTTAATTTCTCTTTCTTCAGACTCATTGTTAGTGTATAGAAATGCCGCTGATTTCTGGGCATTGATTTTGTATCCTGCCACACTGCCGAATTGCTGTATGACTTCTAGCAATCTTGGGGTGGAGTCTTTTGGGTTCTCTATGTACAGTATCATGTCATCTGCAAAGAGGTCTATTAGATATTTAATGCTGCTGTAACAAAGTACCACAAACTAGGTAGTTGCAAAACCCAGAAATGTATTTTCTCCTAGTTCTAGACTAGAAGTCTGAAATCAAGGTGTCAGCAGGGCCATGCACCCTCTGACACCTGTAGGGAAATCCGCCTTTGGATCTTTCTGCTTCTGGTAGTTTGCTGGAAGTCTTTGGCTTTCTTTGGTTTGCAGCTACATCACTCCAAGCTCTGTCTTCATTGTTATCTTTCGTTTTGCTGTGTGTCTCTGTATTCGTGTTCATTTTCTTACAAGGACGCCAGTCATACTGGGTTGGGGGCCACCCTACTTCAGGTAGACCTTCTCTTAACTAATTATATCTGCAATAACTGTTTTTCCAAACAAGGTCTATTCCAAGGCAGATCTTCAAAAGATCTTTCTTGTGGGGAATGCAGTTTCACCCAGAATAGGAAGTGTGGGTTCTGGTCTCAATTCTCCACCAATTAACCATGTGACCTTTGGCAAATTACTTAACCTCACTGAGCCTCAACTGTAACACGTAAATAATTATAGATCCTACCTCATAGTGCTAAAAGGGTTAAATGAGATAATGCTTAGTGCTTGCTTCAGCAGCACATATACTAAAATTGGAATGCTACAGAGAAGATTAGCATGACATCTGTGCAAGGATGACACACAAATTCATGAAGCATTCCATATTTTTTTTTAAAGAGAGAAATAATGCTTAGTAAAATGCCTGCCACATACTGAGTACAAGTCATATTAGTCATTATCCTAGTTATTATATAGGTTGTTATTTTTATTGCTGGGGTCACCATGCTTAGTACCTGGTTCACTATAGTTGCTCATTACATGTTAAATTTCAGTCACTTAGGGCCGTTATAATTTGTGTACTGATGTTGAAAATGCTGTAAGAGAATACTCAACTACAGAGTGGTTGAGATTACTATATATTTTTTATTTTTAAAGATTTTTATTTATTTATTCTTGAGAGACACAGTGAGAGAGAGAGGCAGAAACACAGGCAGAGGGAGAAGCAGACTCCCTGTGGGGAGCCTGATGTGGGACTCGATCCTGGATCCCCGGATCATGCCCTGGGCCAAAGGCAGATGCTCAGCTGCTGAGCCACCCAGGTGTTCCGAGGTTACTATATTTTAGTAAAGGTTTGCCACCTGGATTCTAAGGAATTATTTCATTTACCATGTCTTTTGGAATTGTTTGGAAATGTAGGATATTCCTAGGATAAATTAGTACTCAAGGTCATTACTAATGAAATGAAGTCCAAGGTACCTGAATCCTGATCAGATTTCTCTGTGACCTGTCATAATTTTTTTAAAAGGTAAAAAGCTATTTAATTTACATGTAACAAATACAAAGCTAAGATTATTAGACATTGTATGATAATGATGAGCCATGTTTTGATCCAGAAGAAAGAGGGGCAGAGAGAGGTTAAATTACTTTCCGTTGTCACAAAGAGGTTCAACTGAGTTAGAGGCTAATTAAAATCAGTAGTCTGTCATCCAGTAATTCCACTACTGGATATTTACCCAAAAAACAAAAACACTAATTTGAAAAGATATATGCACCCCTATTTTATTGCAACATTGTTTATAATAACCAAGATATGGATGCAACCAAAGTGTCCATTCATAGATGGATGGATGCTTAAGGATGTGAGATATATATATCTATATATCTGTCTTTAAATCTATCCATCCATCTATGTAATGGAATATTATTCATAAAAAAGAATAGGGTCTTAACATTTGGGACAGCATAGATGGACCTAGAGGATATAATGCTAAATGAAATGTTAGTGAGAGAAAGAAAAATACCATATAATTTTACTCATACTTTTGGAATTTAAGAAACAAAGCAAATGAACAAACAAAAGAAAAAAGACAAAAAAAAAAAAAGACTCTTAAATACAGGGAACAAACTGGTGGTTGCCAGAGGGAAGGTGGATGGAAGCGATGGGTAAAATATAAAGGGGATTAAGAGTACACTTACTCTGATGAGCACAGAGTAATGTAGAGAAATGTTCAATCATTATACTATATACCTGAAACTAAGATAACACTGTTAATTATAAATCAATTTTAAAAGGGTAGGGGGAATCAGTACTCTGTCAATTGTTCACACTCCAGAGGACAAAGTACTGAAAAAGGATTTGAGTTGTTTTCCAGGTTAGCTGTGTGGACCATCTCATCCAATATTTGGCCATAGATTACATTTCCTGCTTCTTAGATTAATTTGGCTTTGTCTGTGCCCTGTGGATCTTTGGCACTTCTTCCAGTCCTGTTGGTCACCTCCTGCTCTACAAACAGAAGGGTAGAAGTAATAGCTACTAGACCTTAATTTATTTGCAGGAATGTCTCAATCAAGAGGTGATTCTACAAGGAAGTTGCCACCTAATTCCAAAAGAGAGTTGGGAAAGAAATTTATTAGGTTCTGTCAGTTCAGAAGGAGGTGCCAAACCTCAAATGGACACTTCAAGTGAAGAGGAAATAAGCCTGAGTGTGATCAGGCTCCAGAGGAAGCATAAATTTTTTCCCTGTTGCCACCGTGTCAGCCACATGAAGGTTCTTCCTCCAGTGTTCGTTTTGGCCCCTGGGACTACTAATAGGCCCTTACTGGTCAGCCTATAATTTTTAATCCACTTACAAAAGCAATGTGAAATAATCGTAGCATACCACATTTAAGGAGAAACATTTTCTTCTGCTCAAGTTTTCAGTTCTCCTGTCCAGCTGCCTAAATACTCTCAGATTCACTTCCTTTTTCTTTGTAAAGGTTTTTCGTGTGTGTGTGTGTGTGTGTGTGTTTTCTTGATTGCATGTGTGTAGTTGGTCTCTTGGTCATGAGTCTTTGAAGACAGAAAACCAATTTGAAATAGTTTTAACAGAGAGGAATTTATCAGTTCATATAAGCAAATCATTAGGAAGGGCTGGTGTAGAGCTCACATTAGGGCTGACTAGATCTAGAATCTCACTGTTGGGATTCTACATTTATCTTTTTCCTCTCAGCATGAAGGCTCTTTTTCTCTGATTTCTCTCCACTAGCGAGGAAACCTTCTGTGGGAAGACCTTGTTCACATTGCTATAGCCAGACAAATGGAAGAGTTCTAGCACAAACTTGGTCAGTCTCAACAGACTCTGATTAGCTTTGCTCAGTAGAATACAGACAGTCTAGCCAGCCAGGTGGGACTCAGTCATAATCAGCTAACACCAGAGCCACGTGGCTGGAGGAGAATTTCTTGAAAGAACAGTTGATGTTTGGGTATTAAAATAATAAGTGCTCAATGTATCTGACGTTGTGAAATGTTTTCTTACCTGCTGCTTTGGTTTTTTTTTTTTTCTGGGATTTTTTTCCCTCCTTATGATGGGTTCTCTTTTCTGCTCTTCAGACTGCCTAATTCTGATTTGTTTATGATTTTGGGATTTTTGTGAAAGGTTTGATCTAAGTCATAGTTGTGGTGTCCTCATTTCACTTGTTCTACCTGCTTGTTGTCATGACAGAGGTTCTAATGTGTTTACGTTGCCTTTACCTGCAATCTGTTCTCTTATAAGACCTGAAATCCTGTTTCTATCTGGGGAAATTAGTTCCTCATGAGATTTATTGACAGTCTTTGTGGAGTAGTCTGTTTCCATGTAATTTCTGCAACTTTTATTCTGTGATGGTGCAAATTCCTTCCTCTCCACGTGATACTGCACACATTGGGTATACCTTTTCTTTTCCCGTGTTAATTCTTTGTCACATTGCTCACCTTTTCCATATTCAGCTACTAATCATATCCCCAGCCATTCTGTTATAGGTAATCCATTTATTTCTTAATGAGTTTAAGAATGAGATTGTCGGACTGCCTTTTGCAAGCAGTACATTAACTATCATGTATAATTTTATCTATTGCTTTGCTTATGCAAAGTGTCAGTCACAAGTGAGTCTTAGCTATTACATAAATAGATTTATATGTCTCCAATTCCCATGTCAGTAACACTTTATTAAATATTTATGAGAGTCTGAAAATGCAAGATAAATTATGGAGTTAGATGGGTAACAAAGGTATTATAGCATTCTTTCCATATTCATAGAGGCTAACTTATAGAGAGCCATTCTGATAGACTGTTCTGCGGATATTTATTCAAATCACTAAACACTCGTCTTTTCTAAGTTCCTCGCATCATCTCTGTCTACCAAGAGAAGCAGCCTCATTCAGGTGCTTTGACCTTTCGCTCCTCTCTCAAATACCTTATAATCTCCCTTCTCACAGGAGGATTTGTCAGTGACACAAAACTATCTGTAGGCAGCTGCATGAGAAATTGCCATGTGTAGATGTGAGTAAGAAAAAAAGGAAGATAGCACAAATCAATAGCACTGGAAGGAAAACACCTTGAAACTACAGATACAAAAGGGATTTACAGTTCAAAGGAGAGTAGTATGGCCATATTGTAGCAATAACCTGAAATTTTAGATGAAGTAGATAATTTTCTAAGAAAGAAATTACAAATAATGAAACTAAGTAGAAAATCCAAGAGAGACATCGGGTATATCATTAGAACAATTTATACAGGAGTTTGGCATGTTCTCAGATTCAAGATTAATATACATAAAATAGTAGCATTCCTGGAAACCAGCAATTAACCAACTAGAAAAAATACACACCATTTACTGTAGCAGAATAGTGACCTCCCAATTGGCTGTTCACCCTAAAATCTGTGGATAGGTTAGGTTAGTTGGCAAAGGGGAATTCAATTTGCAGACAGAATTAGGTTTAAATTAAAGGGATTATCTTGGATTATCCAGAAGGTTCCAATGTCATCACAAATGTCCTTCAAATATGAAAAAAGGAGGGAGAAGAGTTAGTATTAGAGTGATGTGACAGGAGAAAGACTCTACCTGCCATCACAAGCTTTTAAGACGGAAGGGAATCATGAGTGTAGGAATGTAGGCAGACTTTAGAAATGAGAAAAGGCAAGAAAGTGGATTTTGCCCTATACAGCTGTTCAGTGTGGAGGAAGATAATTGGCCTTTATTCTCCTGCTAACGTTCCTGAATAAAGCTCCCTGCTCTCTTTGCCTTTCAGTTTTCCACACTCAAGGGCCTAGAGAACTCAGCCTCTCCTTCCTTGAGCTTCTGAGGGTCTGAGGAACAGGCTTATGTATGAGGCTCACTTAGCCCACAGGGGAAGCAGACACACAGACACACAGGAATTTCTACTCAGGTTCCAGCCACTTGCAGATATGGTAACCCTTTGAATCAGGACTGGCAGGGAAAAGTGTTAACAGTGTAGAGGAAGGAAACCCTAATTAAATTTACCTAAATTCCTGTCCAGTGACTTATTGACCACATTCTTAATGATCAGTTGGCCCATTGGATCATGTGTTATCTTTGCATTAATATATGGAATTATTTTAAATTCGTGATAAAATGATAACTCTTGTGACTTAAATTTTTGAATTAAAAGTAATATAACCCTTCTTGCTTTGGGTGTTCCCAGAGCAGACATGAAACAAAGATTTGAATAAAAATCACTTTAGGGAAGTGATCCAAGGAAGCATGTTAAAGAAGTGAAGTCAGACACGAGGAAAAAAGTCAATGAAGGCTGCTTATGGAGAAGGTGATGGCTCTGGGCAGCTGGGTCCCAGTCATGTGGGGCCCTCTGAGAGGGCTAAAATTCTTCAGAAGGAAGCTCCAGCCTAAGGCTTTATAATTCAGAACTTTCAGTTTGCCCTATATGGGTAAGCATAGCATCTCTTATGATTCAAGAACTCCTCTAAGCAGAGGGACACTATTTTTTAAAATTCTTTTTAACTTAATTTTGTTTTATGAATGGTAAATCTTTTACATAATTTAAAAGTCAAAACTATGCAAAAAGGGATGAGTAAACTAAGATACGTATATTTCTTTTTGGGGGGAGAGAGAGGGGGGTGTTGAGGAGGGACAGAAGATGAGAGAGAGAGAGAGAGAGAATCCCAAGCAGACTCCATGCTGGGCTTGATTTCATGACCCTGAGATCATGACTTGAGCCAAAAATCAAGAGTAGGATGCTCAACTGACTAAGCCACCTAGGTGCCCCTGAGATATGTATATTCTTATTCTTCCTTATTTTTTTTTACACAAAATACTTGGTATTTATATTGTTCTATATTTTATTGTTTTCACTTGACAGTGTTGCCTGTAAATCACCCTTATTAGCAGTTCTCAGAACGTTTCCTTGTTTTGTTTGTTTGATTTTATAGCTTCATATAATTTCATTGTGTTGAAGTATCAGAAGTTTTTTCAATAGCATTTAGGCTATTTCTGTTTTTTATATTACAATATATCATTTGAAACTATCATTATTGCAAAATTATTATTTTTCTAAGTAAACCATGAATGTATGTTGTTTTTTTAATTTTAGAGGTGGATCTTTAAGGTAAAATTCAAGAAGTAGTGCTTGGTTAAGAGTAAGTGCACATAGTTTTTTAGGTATTACTATATCATCCATAAAGTTACAAAATATTGTACCTCTCACATTAATATGTAACAATACCTTTTTCTACTCAGCCTTACCAACAGAGTATGCTGTCAAATATTAACATTTAAAAAAATCTAGTAGGTATAGTTATACTTTGAATTTTTCTACTTTGAGAATTCCATCTTTTTTTATTTTTATGGGCTGGGAGATTTGTATACCTTTTTTGGGGGTCAACTTTATATTTTGTACATTTTTTTTTCTTTTTTTTAAGATTTTATTTATTTATTCATGAGAGACATAGAGATAGAGATAGAAAGAGAGAGAGAGAGAGAGAGAGAGAGAGAGAGAAGCAGCGACACAGGCAGAGGGAGAAGCAGGCTCCATGCAGGAGCCAGATGTGTGACTCGATCCCGAGACCCCAGGATCACGCCCTGGGCTGAAGGCAGGCGCTAAACCACTGAGCCACCCAGGGATCCCCTATGTTTTTTTCTATTGGCATTTAAAATTGTTTTTTTATTTCTCAATTTCTAAGAGCTTTTACATATTAAAGTGACAAATTGAAGATTTATTTTTTGTGGTACACATTGCAAATAGTTCGTCATTAGTCTTGACTTTACTTTTTTGAAAACTTATGTGGTTTTTTTCTATAATTTTATGTTATTTATCAAATTTTATTGAATTTGGATCATAACTAGAAAGGCTTCCTGTATATCTGTGCTTTCTTCTAGTACTTGTATGTTTTTTGTTTGTTTGTTTTTGTTTAACATTTAGATGTCTAAATCATATAGAGTTAATTGTGATATATGGTGTGAGGTAGGATTCCCCTTTGTGTTTTTCTAGATGGCTACCCCTTTTTCTCAACCTCATTTTTAAAAAAGTCCATCCTTTTCTCCAGTGATTTGAGATGACACTTTTATCATGTAATAAGTTTCCATGGTGCTTGCATCCATTTCTGAATTTTCTCTTTTATTCTGTTAGTCTGTCAATACATACCAATATCTCACTGTTTTATACATAGAGGAGACTTAAGAGCATATTTAAACCTGTATATTTAACATGGATAGTTAATCCACCACCACATAACTGTATTTAACTCAAGAAATGTAATTTCTGTCACCTATCCCTTATTTTTGGGCTACTAGTATCTTCCTTCCAATTTTAACAGTAAATGTTATTATCATGTTATCTTTGCCTTTCCAAATATTATGTAACGGCGGACTTTTTAATGATTCCTTATGTTGATTGCCAAATTGCCTTTTAAAACAGAACACAGATGCACAACTCTCAAAAAGTTAAAAACATTTTTTCATTTAAAATATTTTTTAAAGTTGTTACTTTAGTCGCTAGAGGCTAACTAATATATATACTTCTTAGATCATTAAAAAGGTTAGACATTTTCTCATAGGTATGTACATTCACTAATTATCATTTCTTCTTTGTGACTTGCTTTATATATTGCCTTTTATTTCATTGTCTTCTTGTTGATTTGTATGAACTTGTATATAAAGACATTAATCCTTCATCAATCATGTTTACTGCAATGCCCAGTTTATTTAGTTTTTAATGTTTTTTGTATGTTATGAGGCTGATATTATAAACTTTGGGTTGAAAACCTATGACTCTGCTTAGTGACTTCTGAAGTAACTTCAAATTTAAAGGTTGATATGTATTTGTAATTTTTAATGAATACATAATGTTTATAGAAAATGTAAAAGCAATTTTGACTTGCTAGTGATTTCCATCCCTGGACTACTGTAGATTTGAAGCAGTAAATTAGGAGACAGAGCGATATTATAGACACAAACTCTTACAGCTTTGGAAGTTACATCTGATGAAAGGATAAGAGACTTTCTAAAAATATCACACAGAAATCCTCAAAATTAGAACAATTTAAGGCCATTGAAGGTAGAGCAAATAAACCTAGCAAAGTGCCCACTTAGTAAAGTGCCCTAAGCTGATGTTCATAAAGTGATTGCAGAGTTATGAAAATATTAAATGATGTTTAGGTTATCATGGGGAAAAGCAAACAAATATATAAGATATTAATAGAAACACTTTGAACTCAAATAATTTTTTTAAAAAATGCTTAGAAGTGTAAAATCCTTAGCCAACCAGGAAAATTGGCTGTGAAGAATGACTTTGTTCTTAGGGGTACCAGTGAGATGACATTTTATAAAAATTATTTGTAACCTGTTTTATATGGCTTCCTAGATTTTAAGTTCTTTGGGAATAAGGACCATGATTTACTCAATTCCCTTTTAGTGCCATTTATCAATAGGGACTGAATGCCAGCTGAGTGCCATTGTTCTATAAACTTATTTTTTAACTTGCTTATTATCCTACTTTCCCAGGGAGGAAACAGAAGCTTGGAGAGGTTATGCTCTTTACCCAAGGTAGATTTCGAGCCCAGGACTGTCTGGCCCTCCCCACATGGCTAATTTCTTTCTCATGACACCTGATACAGTGTCATACCTAGATTTCTTTTACTGTTTGCCAAGTAAATCAGAAAATTAATTATTTTAATTATTAATTATTGTTAACAAGAGGTTGGAAGTAGGTGACATAGTTTCTAATTTTGTTGGAGAAATAAGACGTACACAGATCTCAATCAAATCATAATTTAAAGTTCATTATTTTAATTGCCTTTCTCAGAGCAACTGAGTCAGCCCTGAAGGGTTTTGAAAGCACTGATTGGATCCTTCTAGGCATTAGAAGAATTTTGTATTTGTTTTTTGGAGGAATATAGTTCTCATCAGTTGACATCAGGATCAAAGCAATATATGGTCATGTGTTAGGTGATTTGTCACCCTTCCCTGCACTGAATTCTTCACTGGGACTGGCAATCTCTTAGTCTTGTTGATTATAAAAGTGAAATAAAAGACAGCTCTTTGTCTTTAAAGCCTTCCCTGTCTGTGGTTTGTTGTCGAGTGTTCTCCTACATCATTTTCCACATTCCATCGTGCAAAAATGTTTTTGTGGAGATGATGGCTTTTGCAAGTCACTTTTATACCTTTTTTAGCCACCTAAATATTGCCACCCTCCCCAATTTTTAACAACTTTGATGAGGTATGACATTATATTTTATGAGGATTTAAAAACATGCTTACTTAGTAAGATGAAGCTATTTGCACACTTGTCCTTTGTACTTGTTGAGTTATTGCTTCAAAAACATATTTGGCCTTCTTTCTCACCATAAACCAGTCAAGCAAGACAGATACTATATTAAAAAGAGGTTTAATTTCCACATTCAGTGTAGGAAAACATACAAGATTTATGCAGTTTTGTGATGCAAAAGGTGAAAAGGTTGTCAGGGACTTCAAATGTTTTATAAATCTGAGTGTCCAGGTGTTGAAGGAGGGATGTGGATAAGTCACTAGAGGCACTGATGAATTTCTCAGATCACAGTACCTTTTTTCAGAGTATACAACAAATGTCAAAACTGGTCACCTTGTCTAGTTTGATTTCATTTGACATAGAAAGCTCCGTAACTAAGAGGGTGAGCATAGATAATGTTCCTTCCAAGAAAACCAGTTCTATCTCACAGTTTTCAACAATGCCTAATGTAGTACCAAGAACACAGTAGGTCCTCAATCAATAACAAATATTTGCAAATGGAGGCAATGATAAGGGAGGGGGAGAAATTTTCCTAAGTATTTCTCCACATTCTGTCTTCTAATTTATACTAAAATACCTCTTGTCTTTTTCTTACCTATAAGGTATTGAACTCATTTATGTCTCTCTTATCAATGCAGTGCCTGATTCTACTGGTGTCGAGTCAGAGGAAAATCAGCTGAACATGTAGAATGCACATTGCAGGAAATCTTGCAGATGCAGATGTGAATTAGCATTAATTGGAGTTGGATGGGCAAATATGGGGAAGAGAGGCTATCAGGCATGGTTAATGATTTGCCCAAGGAGTTGGTGAAAATGTGTGGTGTACTTAGGAAGCACTCAGGTAGATGATGATTACTTAAGTATAGAGTGTGTTGGAGGAGTAGGTCAAGGAGTAGAGGAACATTTGAGGGCAGTGAAGTTGGCTAAGAAAAACTATGCCAAATTATAATTTAAATATTATTTGGTCATAGCATGCCTGCTTAAATGGTCTTTTTCTCAAGCTCTTTAACAATGGCCTCAATATATCGATTCTCAAAATAACATTGTTTCACTCTTAAGGAAAAATGCTGTTCATTTAATCTCCCTCCTCAGTACTAACCTTTAGCGGCCTCTAATATGAAGACAAGTCATTGAAAGTTACATGATGACAGATGGTGCGTGTCAGGTAAATGGAGGGCAAGATGCTGGCAGATGGTCTTAAGAACAACTTGAAATGGTAGTATGTATGTTTGTATGTATGTATCTAATGCTCCCTCCCCTTTTTACTCCCTCCATCCTGAAATAGCCACACTCATGTACTACCACCCTCTACTTCACATCCTCCTATCGTCATTCCCTTGGAAATGCAAGCAGCATCCCAACTGGAAATCTTGCAACAACACCTTATTGTTGTGCTTCATCCTCAGATTGTATACTCTTCTTAGTGATATTTCCACTCCTTTCCCTCTTTTAGCATCTCAACCTATTGTTGATTCTAATATGCTATCTATTCAGTTAATAAAACTAGTTGATACTCATTTTAACTAATCTTTACCTATTTAAAATGCTCTTAGGATTATTTTTCTCCATGAATTCATGATTTTTCATGATTCTCACAAGAAACTCCACAGAAACTATCTCATTCTGACCCATGTAAGAGGCTGATAGAATTATCACATATTAGTGACAACCAAGGACACTAACCAAGGTTATGGCAAGCTGCTCTTTGGAAGAAATGGTTTGTATCAGAATGTCACTGGAAAAGCTAAAGCTATCAAGTCATTTAGCTCTCCTTTCTTAAATCATTGAAATGTTTGATGCCTTATATCGTGGAATTTTCTGAACAGTTTAAAGAAAATAGGAAACTATATGTATCTTAGTGTATAACAGTGCTGGTATTCAAATCAGTTTGTGTTTGGATTCTAGAAAAATATGGTTTGTGTGAATTGTTCTGGAAAATATTCAATTAAAACATCATAAAATGAACAGAAAAAGGCTAGGCACCTGTCTTACTAGTATCTGAATATAGACTATGCCTGATAAAGAAAAATAAGGTTCTTAATTGACCTTTGATTTATTCAAGACCATCATGAAGACTGAATGGCACATTAATTAAACGGCACATTAATAAAGTAAACCCTGTAAATTTAGTCCAGTTCAATCACACAACTCTGAGTATTGTTTTGCTTTTGTCTTTTGGTTTAGGTGGTAAACTCAATTGATGAAACATCAAGATAGTGAATACCTACCATGCTACAAATCAGTATTTTCACAACATACATAAGTTGGTGTTAGTGTTAGTGATAGTAGTAGTAGTGGTAGCAGCAGCAGCAGCAGCAGCAGCAGCAGCAGCAGCAATGAAAGTCATGGCGATAATATATACAGGCAATGTGTTGTTATTGCTACTTATGCTATTCTTTCTACATTATGTTTCCAGGTAAGCACATTCTTGTTTGGTCAGGTACTGTTCTGGGTATTTCATAAAGATTATCTGTAAACATCCCAACAACCTAACTAGGTAGATGGTGCTATTCCACCTTTTCAAGAGTAGAGACTGCTCAAATAGCTTAAGCAATATACCTACAGTCTTACAACTCATAACTTGATAGAGCCAGGACTTGAATTCAGATTCTTAGCTCCAAAACTCTTGCCTGTTTCAGTACATTGGGCTGTCCTGTTGTCCTGTCTCTATTTGTCCACATGATACAAAGTAAGGGAATTGTACAAATGCATAATTTGGCTTTTTCCTTTGGGTCAGTTTAGACGCACTGTAGAACTATTGTTTCACTTTGTCCTGGCTTGCCTTTTTCCCTGCATATTCATATAATTGGCTGTGTTTATATCTTGCTGATGTGTGTATGTAAATAGCCTACTTGTCACATGACCACATACCAGATGGGCTGGTCATTTGGCCCTTTGGTGGCTGACTCACATCCAGGTGACTCTGCCAGTCTTTGACATGGTAGAATGGTATCTGATGTATTCAGATAATGTTAGCTATTTAGTATTGAGAACAAAGGCTCATGCAAAAATGGAGACCACATTCTTTTCTCTGACAGTAAGGAAGGCCTCTGCTATTTTAGGATGCTTATTACATGTCTAACACTTCCCCATGTGTCATCTAATTCCACCGTTAACTCTAAAATGAAAATAATGTATTAAGTCCCTTAAATTTTCCAAGAACTAAAACACTCAACTGAATACTGTGTGGGACTCCAGATTTCCCATTTAAAAATAATTTAGGGTTGTGACCTACAACCGTATATGCCCCAGAGCACCTCTTCATTGCCATCCATTACTATATCTCAAAGAACGTAAATCAATTTTAGACATGCCTTAATCAAAATATGACTGAGGTAGCCGTTCTGGAGGAAGTAAACATAAGCATTTCTTTTTTTTTTTAATTTTTGTTTATTTATGATAGTCACACACAGATAGAGAGAGAGAGGCAGAGACACAGGCAGAGGGAGAAGCAGGCTCCATGCACCGGGAGCCCGATGTGGTATTCGATCCCGGGTCTCCAGGATCGCGCCCTGGGCCAAAGGCAGGCGCCAAACCGCTGCGCCACCCAGGGATCCCAACATAAGCATTTCTTAAACAAATATAAATGTTATTTGTACCATTGATAACCTCATTAACATAATGAGACTTTTCCTAATGCTGCTAAACTTTATTCTTTTCTTTTCCCTTCTTCAATTCATAATGCAAATATGGCCAACACTACTAGTTAAGTCATTAATTGCTCTGCAGCTGTTAACATGAAGGTATTGAGGGATGAAGGTATTCAGGTCCTTTCCAGATCGTGTGCATTATATAAGGAATTTAGGATCTGTGCTTCACTGTGATTATGTAACATGATGGGTGCTTAGGCTCTCAGCAATACGCTTTGTGGGATTCACTGAGCTCATGTCTGTGAAGTTCCCGTCCTTATGCAACAATATAGCAATAAAGTGAAGACTGGGATTAAGGAATGATACCTCCTAAGACCCCTTATCTTAGCCACTGTCATAATAGTATTCAGATTTGAGATTTATGGGAGGTGTATGGGTAAATATTGCCGGCACAATTTGCCTTCGGAGTTGGTGACTTTCCAAGCCAAGCTGAAATCAAATTATTATTTCCTCTCTATCTAGTCTAGGAGATGTACTCTCTTCATCTTTTAGGATTCCAAACTGGCTTTACAAAAACATTATACAAAACACTTCAGAAATGCTTTTTTCCTTACCTTAAGGGTAAATGGTGGGAAAATGACATAATTACTAAAATTTTACACTTAGCTAAAGATAATTGTATAATTAGGAACAATTTGAAGGCATAAAGTTGAAAATGTCATTTGAGAGGTTTTTAGCATGTTTAAAGGAGCATGTTAAATTTCTAAGTGGAATTATCATCCATAATATGTAAATATAGTTAGCAATAAGGGTCAGTTAGCTTACAAATAAGTAAATGCCTTAAAAGTGAGTTGGCAAAAAGAAAGATCATTTCTCTCCTCTCTGGAGGAAAGTTTATTGGTAAGAAAATGAAATGAAGTATTTAAAGAATTTGATTCTACTTACTTCCTTATGTTGGAATTTAATTTTATAGAAATAGTCATGTCAATAAATATATTTTTTGTTGCCCCCATAATCTGTACTCTTGACATAATTGCACTGAGATGGAATTGATACTTAAAGAGGTTGGCCATTTTCATATAGATGTGGTGGTGAACAACTCAATTCTGTGCCCATGATTTTCATTTGTATATCTAGACGTCTTTTGGAGATTAGATAATTTATCTCTCATTACAGGCTAAATTGAAGGTAACAATCTTCTCTAGATGTAGCATAGTTTTGCAAAGTGTGGTTTACATATGTCAGTTTTTCCTGGAAAATTCTACTGCAGGATCCTGACCCTCATTCTGGACCCTTGAATCAGAATCTTGGGATGCGCCATCTTTTTACCAAACACCTGGCTAATCTTAAACATTCTGTACTTAATAACCATATTCTTGGCATAAATATTATTCTTTAATGTTTCCTCTACTATTAGTCTACATTAGTAGACAATGTTTACTATGTTTACTATGTTTATTAGTAAACATTGAATACACACTGTAGAAGATTTAACCATAAGAGATAGGAATTTAATTTAGTTAAATAAAGTTTCTATCACAGAATTGTGGAGTTAGTAGTAGTGTCAAGCATATATTGAGCATCTGAACATAAAATGATGTCTTCTGGACATTTTAGATCTACAGTTCTCACATAAGCCCTGCATAGTAGATGATACTATTCTTATTTTACATGTAGAAGATGGGTTAGTGGGGTTGAATAATTTGGATAAGGCCACACCTATACTAAGAGATAATATTCAGATTTAAATCCCAAAATGGCCCAGTCCAAAGCCTATAATGGAATTACTATGACAAAGTGCCCATTTATGAATTCATAGCAATGCACAGGGCTACCACAAATTCATATGGCACCTTTATATGAAGTAGAAAAAGTTATTCTCATACTTCAGAAAGACATAGCCCATGCTGGGTTGCATGCGCAGAACATGGGGTAGATTTCACCTCCCCTCTCTCTCTTCATCATGCCTCTGTGTAGTGAGGAAGCTGAATCATCGTAGGTGGTGGCATAGATGATGCTTTTAGTGAGAAAGTTCTAAGTCTCTGTAATACAGATATAATATCTTATAAACACAAAATTTGTGCTTGCAGACTAAAATCCAGTAAATGTCATAGGCATAAAAAGAAGGTAAAATTAGGAGATAGCTTATTGATTGCCGAATGTTGTTGATTTATTTTGGTTGTCTTTGGGTTTCTTGTGAAATGGAGTGGCTTTACACTCCTATTTTGTGATGGAGGATACCAAATGATCTCAACCTTTTAACTACAGTGTAGCCTAGTTTGACTTGGTTTCTACTTTGTTTCTACTATATCCATTATTTTATTAAAATTCAAATTATGACTTCTAATACCAAACAGCAGTCATATTTATAATCAAGATCTAACTGGACTTTTTCCTATAGCTATATTTTTGTTAATAGTTTTATATGTCCATATATTATTAGTATTTTTAAAAACATACAGCTTATGCTTGTGGCTCATGTAATACATTTAAATCCTTTTCAGACCTCTTCTAACTCACCTTATAGATATCTTACTATTTGATTCAAACTTTCTTTATTCTCTCCATTAGGACTCATCTCAGAAAACCAGGGACAGTTTTAACCATTCTATTTAAAAAAAAAAAAAAAGCTTACACAATTTTGATGAATTTTCTTAAAAAATTAAGTATGGAAAGACATTAATTTCTCAGAAAAAAGACATGGCTAAATCTTTAGCACATACTGCTATTTGAGCCAAAGCTATTATATAAATAAACTATACTTGTTATTGTGCACCTACTGTGTGTTCTGTCCTGTCTTAGGTCTTAGCTAGTTTTTGGCTCATTAAATTTATTCACCATAGTTATTCTCTTGGAAATTACATACTAATCCACAGGTAACATACTGTGGCTGCTTCAGTACAGACTTGTCACTATTCTTAGAAAACAGCATCACAGCAGATAGTTTACTGTTAGTGCATAAGCCATGGATATTGCCTATAATGAGCCACAGCTTGGAGTTCCCAGAGAGTGATAGTGGATGTTCCCTGTATTCCTGTTTTCTTAGAGAGTCACCCTTTTATTTTGCTTTCTCTTTTATCTTAGAAAAATAAAATCAGGTTTTTTTTTTGTAGGAACTTTTATTACCCCTCCCCTACTAGGGTGCCTGTTTTTGGAGGTGCATGCTTTTAATCCTTTTGTTGCATTTCTTTCCTTTGAAATAGAGCTAATGAATTCAGATTTTGTTTTGATGGACATGAATTGAGGGATACTAATTGAGGGACAGAGCATGAAATATATTTTAAAGGTTTCCCCCCTGCACACACATATCTCAGTATAGCTTTCTTAAAATTAGATTTAAGATAAAAACAAATAGGAGCCTGGGAAAACCTTAATGATTTTTAAGTGTTAGATATTAGTGATACAGGGAGGGACTGTCATGAAGCCACTATTGAAGACCACAGGGATTCTACTTATATGAAAAGAGGAGACAACTCATGGGATTTTTCCTGATGTTGTCTAAGAACTCACTTTTATCTGATTCTACTGGAGAATACTGAGGATTCTACTGGAGATGGTTACCGAAATTTTGAAAGCAAATACCACTCTTATTCCTATTGCACAATTGAGTGTCAGTAATAAATTTATGAGTGTCTTATGGAGAATATACACATGGGGAAAATATTCTCTTGTCATCTTTAAAGATAAATAATGTGGGGCAGCCCGAGTGGCTCAGTAGTTTAGAGCCGCCTTCAGCCCAGGGTGTGATCCTGGAGACCTGGGATCAAGTCCCACGTGGGGCTCCCTGCATGGAGCCTGCTTCTCCCTCTGCCTGTGTCTCTTCCTCTCTCTCTCTCTGTGTCTCTCATGAATGAATAAATAAAATCTAAAAAAAAAAAAAAGATAAATAATGTGTAACTTATTTATATTAGATACATACTTATGGACCAATCCCATTATATTGTGTTAACATTTTACCTTTAGGAATATTACACATGATCTGTATATTTTTTATGTAACTTATTTCTTAGTAGTTCAAATAGTAATTTGATTCATGATTGAAGTTCACTCACTGCTTCGTCTATTATAGGTCAGCAATATCTAACACATTTGATTTTCTCGGGAGATGTGGGACAGACCAATGGAATAGCATTGAGGAACTCCAGAGAAAAGTGTGATAGAAATATTAAATTACAGTATTATAGGGAAAGTTGAAGTGAGAATAGTTTCAAGGAACATTAATGTCTTTTCTGAAACCATATCTTATTAATAATTCGTTATAATTTAGAATACAAAGTAATTTTGTATTTTTGACATTCAGTATAGCTCCAACATATTTTCTGCTAGCTTCACTTGTGATTTCTATTCAATTAACAAAACCCATTTTGGACATTAATTATGTGCAAACACTGCACTAGATAGAGTGCAGGGTATTATGATGAACATGGCATTATTTCCTATTTGGGAGGATAAGAAATGCATATTAATAATCAAGAGGCAAAACTAAAGGTTCTGAGCCATAAGTTTTACATAAGAATGTTATCAGAGTTCAGATATGGTAAATATCCAACTTGAAGCCACTCTTTGTAAATGTTACTCTATCGCCCATTCCATCAGAGAGCTTTATTTTGCATATGGAAAATTTTACCTGGGTGTGTTAAACTATTTCACTCATTCCTTCATATACTTTAGTTCTCTTTTAATCTAAGAGAGAATAACTTAAAACTTTATTTTGTACACTCATTCATATACTGTTTCCCAAGCATCACTTTGAAAACAGAAATTCTCTCTCTCTCAAACCTGCCAAATACTTTTTTCTTCCATCTTTTAAGTGACTCCTGAAATTTCACCTCATGCACAAAATCTTTTGATTTGATCAGAGAAGGAGATATGGATTTTCTGGCTGCTCAGTATTGACAATAAACACCCAATTTCTTTCTCTGATTTCCTGAGACATATATTCAATAAGTTTGTTTAGTACCTATTATATGTCAGGAACATAAATAAGTCTGGAATGTGTTTCTTAAACACTGATAAAACAGGTGTATGAACAATAGACTATAAGGTGACATGGTCAGTGCAGTGTATATTCGAGGTGCATTATGAGCACAGAGAATAGAATGACTATCTCTGGGGGAGCTGATGAGTAGGACAGTGCCAGAAAGAGGAGAAAGTCACTAAGGGAAGGAATCAATCTATACAAAGGCAGTGAAGCATGGAAAAAGGTGTACACATGAGTCAGATTGTGCCAAACCCTGTATTCTGTACCATAAGAGCTGGGTTTGAGCAATATAATACCTGTAAAATACTTAATATAGGGCTTCATCCACAGAAAGCAGAAAAATATTAGCTATTATTGCTAAAATTACTATTGCTTATTTTTAAACAATCCCATAAGAAATCTGGGGCCCCTGGAGATTTTAAAGCAGAGAAATTAATGAGTAGATATGCTACTGAAAAATGGCTCTGGCATCAGTGTAGGATATGGATTGGAAGGAGAAAGATTGGTACAGAGTAGAAGATCAGTTGATAAGTATAACAATAATGTGGAAGATATAATTAGGTTCTAATGGCACGAGTGCTAGAATTAACCTCTTTGTACCTGAGTTCCCTCATCTATAAATATAGGAATTATATTAGGATCTAATTTATAGGATTGACATAAAGATTAAATGAGTTAATATTTTCAAAGCTCTTATGACAGTGCCTTGTAAGACTATGTGTTTGTTAAACAAAATTCAAGCAGATGAATATTGTTTGTATGTTTTTTGCATATGCATGAGTTCTAGATTGTAATTGGACATGGATTGTATCTAGGCCACACCCTCTATATAGGCAGTAATAAAGAACTGTTCATTTGAATTGATTATACTTGTAATAATATTCAGTTGATACTTACTTGTCTATTCAATACTATGAAAGATAGAGACAAGTCTTGATCTTCTGAATCAAATATATAATAGTAACTTGACTAGTCTTCAGCTATGACAAAATCCTTCTTGAACATATCATGTAGTAGTCATTGTAGTACATCATAGGTACACATATTTTAAAGGTTGTGTGCACATAAGTGTAAAATAATTTTGTTGTCATCAGTGATTCTTTTGGAACTCAAATTTGCTCTTAAGAAGAGACCATGAACTACAGTGTTCTAGACGTACTAGTCATAAATCAAAGTGTAGATTTTGGCAAGTACCTTGTGATGCATAATTTTATGGCATACTACTCCTAAATCTAACTAAATGAAACACCTGTTTATAACTGAATTTTGAAAAGTGAAAAGCCTTGGTTGACTTGGTTTAATACTTTGATTTTAAAAATAAGATTATTGGTGATTCAGAACAAAATACAGGTGAAACCTGTCAGAGGACTTATGCAAGTTCATCTGGCTTGAAATCCTTTGGATCACTCTTTCTTTGCTTTTCATCATCATTTAGGTATTCTAGGAGGGTTTCTCAGTCTCTGAATTATTGACATTTTTGGTCAGAGATTTCTTTGTTATGGGGGGCTGACCTGTAGGTTAATACCTGACATCTAGGGTGTTTAGTAGTATCTCTGGGCTCTACCCCCTAGATAACAATAGATCCCCTATCCCCAGTTGTGCTAACCAAAAACATCTTTTGGTGTTTTCAAACATTTTCTGTGGAGTAGGGGGAGACCACTCTAATTGAGAACAACTATCCTAAATGATGACTAATAGACACTAAAAAAGTAATTTTCCTGAGTCATGCATCTAAAATATCAGTTTGCTCAGGTTTCATCTCAATGATTTCAGTTTTTTGCCAGCCTTCTTCAAGGAACACATATATCTCTTGCAGATATGCTAGGAGTATTTTCTTCCAAATTATTTTATTGACTTATTAGTATCTTGAGTATCACATTTGGAAAATTTCTGCCAAATTAAACCTGATGTACCATCTGGTGGACCATGAAGCTAATTTCTTCATTTCTGTAGTTAGTCTTATGAATGTTGGTGCTATTTTTTGTTTGTTTCAAGTTTTTATTTAAATTTGTTAGTTATTTAAATTTGTTTTATTTAAATTTGCTAGTTAACATATAGTGTAGTATTAGTTTCAGGGGTAGAATTTAGTGATTCATCACTTACATATAACACCCAGTGTTGGGATCCCTGGGTGGCGCAGCGGTTTGGCGCCTGCCTTTGGCCCAGGGCGTGATCCTGGAGACCCGGGATCGAATCCCACGTCGGGCTCCCGGTGCATGGAGCCTGCTTCTCCCTCTGCCTGTGTCTCAGCCTCTCTCTCTCTCTCTCTGTGTGACTATCATAAAATAAAAATAAAAATAAAAAAAAAACACCCAGTGTTCATCCCAAATGCCCCTCTTAATACCATCACCCATTTAGCCCATCCTCCCATCCACCTTGCCTTCAAACAAACTCTCAGTTTGTTCTTCATAGTTAAAAGTCTGTCTTAGGGTTTGTCTCTCTCTTTTTTTACTCTTTTGTTCATTTGTTTTGTTTCTTAAATTTCACATATAAGTGAAATCATATGGTATTTATCTTTCTCTGGCTGACTTATTTTATTTAGCATAATATATACTTTAGTTCCACCCACATCGTTGCAAATGGAAAATTTTCATTCTTTTTAATGGCTGAGTAATATTCCATTATGTATATGTGTATATATATATATATATATAGATGTGTGTATGTATATGTGTATAAATATATCATATATCACATAATATATATGTGTCTGTATATATCACATCTCCTTTATCCTTTCATCAGTCAATGGACATTTGGGCTCTTTCCATAATTTGGCTATTGTTGATAATGCTGCTATAAACAGTGGGGTGAATATGTCCCTTTGTATCAGTATTTTTGTATCCTTTGGGTAAACATCTAGTAATGAAATTGCTGGCTTATAGTGTGATTCTAATTTTAAGTTTTTGAGGAACCTCCATGCTGTTTTCCAGAGTGCACCAGTCTGTATTCCCACCAACAGTGTAAGAGGGTTCCCCTTTCTCTGTATCCTAGCCAACACCTGCTGTTTCCTGTGTTGCTAATTTTAGCCATTCTGGCAGGTGGGAGGTAATATCTCATTATAGTTTTGATTTGTATTTCCTGTTTTTTAAAAAATAATCTCCACTTTATTTTGTTTCTTTTGAGAATTGGTTAATTTAAGTCTATTCTTATTATATTCACAATGCTCACAGCTAGAGTTGTGTTCAATTAATATTTGTTGAATGTATGAAAAAAAATGGACCTCATTCTTATTTATTGTGAAAATATGAATCTATGGTGAAAGAATTACCTTCCAATTGTTTTACAAAGGGAACTGCTTCTTAATCTAAAAAAACAAAGTGCCATATACTCTTTCAGGCCTAGCTAACAAGTGAACATTTCTTTTTTTTTTTTTTTTTAATATTTTTTTAATTTTTATTTATTTATGATAGTCACAGAGAGAGAGAGAGGCAGAGACACAGGCAGAGGGAGAAGCAGGCTCCATGCACTGGGAGCCCGACGTGGGATTCGATCCCGAGTCTCCAGGATCGCGCCCTGGGCCAAAGGCAGGCGCCAAACTGCTGCGCCACCCAGGGATCCCAACAAGTGAATATTTCTAAGCCACTTTTTATTTTTATCAAAAATGTAGGGCTCTAGTGTGTCTAAAAATAGTAGAAGAGTATTAGGTATGAAGCCTATGAAGTTCTAACAAACGTGTACTTGATTTTCCAAATGAATGAGAATCATGATAAACCATTCATCTTTACAGTGTAGTACCACCTTATTATCAGAACTTCTCCTATGTGAATATTGGGTCTGGACTATTTCACTGTGATACTTAACTTTTGTTAAGAATATCTTCTTTACCCCCTTCACTAGTTCAGCTGGCTTATCACTTTGGAAGTCTCTAGGAACACATCAGCCCTCTCTACTGTACCTTTTCAAAACCCTCATTTTGTAGGACAGAAGATACTTAGAATGTATTTCTGGTTTGTGATTTTCCAGTAAGCACCCCAATAGTACTTTATCGAGAAATATAATACCAGCTTTACTAATCGATCCATGTATAATATCTTAGTTCCCCAAATAGACATTCTTTAACATTCCTTAGTATAAGAAAACAGTCAGAAATCACTCAGCAGGGCAGCCCCAGTGGCTCAGTGGTTTAGCGCCACCTTCAGCCTAGGGTGTGATCTTGGAGACGGGGGTTTCAAGTCCCACCTTGGGCTCCCTGCATGGAGCCTGCTTCTCCTTCTGCCTGTGTCTCTGCTTCTCTCTCTCTCTCTCTCTCTCTCTCTGTGCCTCTCATGAATAAATAAATAAAATCTAAAAAAAAAAAGAAATCATTCAGCAAGTCTAGATTCTTTTCACGAGTGGTATTATTTTATGTATTTAATTATACAGGAATCCATAGGACACTCATTCTAAAGACTGAGAGAGTAGACACTTAAGAATTTTTGTCCAAAGAAATAATTAATGAGTAAATAAATTTAGGTTTTAGTTTTTTCATTTGCACAGTGTAATCAAAGTGACATGGGGCTTTAAGAATAGCTTTTATGTAGTTTGGTAGTATTCCATAATTTTCCAGCAGCACTAATTATGTGGGCCAGATGGTTGGTTTCACTTTCTGTGTAAAACTCTGCCCGTTCTTTTTTATAGTATAAATGTTGAGCATATCAATGGGACCTGATGTGTTGACTCTCTGAGTAAAGCCCATAGTCCAGCAGTTGGCTTGACATACAGGTTAAAAAATACAGGAACAAAAAGAAATATTTCAACTAAAGAAATCCACATCAAATTCTGAGAGTTGGCATTGTTGTTGCCAAGATACATCAGTGGTATATATTGTTTACTACTGTATCCCCAAAACTTAAGAAGAGTGGCTGGAACATAAAAGATCCTCAGTGGATATTTGTTTAATGAATGAATAAATAAGCGGTATAGAAGAACATTTGACTGACATGAGTGAGTGCGTTGAAAGGATGAACAGTATATTCCTTGCCAGTGACCTTCCAGGAATAACTGGCAGCTTCTCCAAACCATTTTGATTTTAAGATCATTATTGTGTGAAAACAGAAGCATCTCAAGACCTAGTATTTTATTACTGGCCTTACAATTTATTTATGCTTTATTAATCCTTGATACAGGGATTTATACTATCTTTGCTTTAAGTATAAGATAAACTTATTACTACGCTGAGCCTATTATTTTGCTTTTTCATAAAACACTCAGATTCAAGGCCTGTTTTTATCCTTACAACAATCCTATAAAATGAGTTTTTATTAATTCCATTTAACAAGTGAAGAAACAAAAGCTAAGTAAGCTGATTTGTGCATGATCACTTGTATAAGCTAAAAAAGACCAATGCTGGGACTCTATCTCCAGGTTTCTTATTTCCAGTTTTATCCCCTTCTACAGCATGCTGTATCAGTGAGCAATTCTCATAGTTCTTTTTGTAATTAACACTTATGGCCTGCAGAGTCCTAAGTCTTGCACAGCTCATTAGGATATGCAGTCTGTATAGTAAAAATGCAGAGCACAAGTGTTTAAGCTATGGTAGCAACTCAGTTATGAGGTGATACTGGAGATGATGGATGGGTACCACTGTTTTCAGGTATCAATTTTAAACTCATAGTGTGAAATTAATTGTTATCTAAAAATTTAGAAGTATGTAGTAGGACATTTCATTTGTTCTTATTTTGTCTCTTTATGAATGATAGTGTTTTACTAAGGGTCCTTGTGGAAAAATAACATTAACCCTAGATGGTCAAAATGAAGAGGGTTTTAGGAAGGAATTTCTTATCAGGACAGAGAAAAACAAGGAATGATCCTCTAGCGGTGAGGGCTGTGGATGGCAAATGATTAATAATTAAAACAAACACTTATCATGAGGATTGTATTATTAATTTTTGAACATTATAATTATAATCATGTCTGCATAACTTTCTTCAGATAGACAGTACATGGTACAATTGGAGAATAAATTTGGTATTATACAAACATTATTCTTTATGTGTAATTTGACCCTACAGAATTTAGTTCTCTCATGTGAGACTGTATAATATTTAATATCAAATATAATATTCTATTATTTTTGAAAGAAGAAAATATGAATTCTGTGATTACACCATAAACACTTGAACATCAGTTAGCATCTGACAACAGTTATTCTTGGTGGCTTATTATTTTCCATGAGGTTTTGCTATTTCACAGTCTTGTTGCATGAAAGTGCACTTTGTGCCATGACCATTCTAATCCTGTCACTTCTAAGAAGCCTCAACAAATCCTTAGTGTATAGTGATACTATTTTTATATTGTCCATGGCTTTCTGTCAGTGATGGAAAGCTTCTGAGTTCCTGACTTTGTTCTGGTCACTGAGCAGTGGCAGCTCTCAATAGGCAAAAACCAATTCTGTCAACAAAAGGCACTGACTTGGGAGAGAAAACTCTGCTAAAACCACAGGGCAACACTTGGCACAAAGTCACCTTCAAGGCCATGGCTGTGTCTTTTGCTTTCCATATATGACAGATTACAAAAGCCTAAATAAAATGTTCCAGGAGACAGTGTGAGACAAAAATATACAACTAGGGTATTTAGTGGAGAATTTGGAAAAGAAGTAGCTACTAGTTATGTTTTTGTAGGGGCTTATGATATTCATCTTCAAATGAAATGTTTCCTATTAATCAAAAAATAATTCATATAAACTTTCAGGCACTGTCTTGAGGGAGGGGGCATTTTAATCCTTTCCATGTTATTGTTTTTTTGTTGTTAATTTTATCCATAACGAAATTCCTGGTTTCCAACCATGATTTGGTGAAATGCGTTTAGTGTTTTTCCTACACTTTTCTTTTAATTATTTTTGCTTTTGACCTTAAATATATATTATTCTGTCAGTCAAGTTCCATTGTATCAATAGTTTCTTTTATTTTATATGCATTCAAGAATCAAATTTTGAATGGCAATATTCTCTCAAATGAACTCTTTTCTGTTTCATATCTTTGAATATATAGTTTGTAGTATTTACTCACCTTTATAGGCTAAAGCATTCTGCATGATTTACAGCATAGAGGAAAGGGTATCCTCCCTCACAACTGAAGTTGGAATGTACTTTTATATTTTAGGGTGCTATTTATATAGTCTAAAATATATCTTTCAGCGTCTGTCTCAGGTGTCAATACAAAAAAAAAACTAGTAAAGATGTCATTAGCAAATTTGTGTTATTTTGGATATGATTGTTATGTGATGATAAATACTATTGTAAATATCACATCAGTACATATTTAAATGCAATAAACTCTACTAAATATACCAGAATACATTATGATAATAATTAGTTTAAAACTTAGAAAGATTTTAAATGTTAAGTTATTCACTTCCAAGAAGACAGAGGATGTATCATACAGAACATTAGAACTTTAGTTAAGACGCTTTTTTCCAATATAGCACCGAGCTTGGCTGACAATGTACATGAGAGCTCAGGAGAGCTCAATCATTAGGGAATAAGAAATCTGCAAGTCCTGAACCAGGGAATGTGGGAATGGAATGATCTCGTGCACATGGAACTAGTCTAAGGAAGTATGTGAACCAGCTAACACTGCAGTGGAGGTTAGATATAGGAGATGTGTGTGTGTGTGTGTGTGTACACTCATCATAAGTTGAAAATATTGTAAACCAAAAATACATTTAATACTTCTAACCTATGGAACAGCATAGCTTAGCCTAGCCTACCTTAAACATTCTCAGAACACTTAGATTAGGCTACAGTTGGCAAAATTATCTAACACAAAGCCTATTTTATAATAAAGTTCTGAATAGTTCATGTAATTTGTTGAATACTATACTGAAAGTGAAAGACAGAATGATTGCACAGATACAGTCATTGTAAGTGTATTGGTTGTTCATCCTCATAATCGTGTGGCTGAATGGGAGCTGAGGCTCACTGCTGCTGCCCAGCATCACAAAAGTATTGAACTGCATATTGCTAGCCTGGGAAAGATTCAAAATTCAAAGTATAGTTTCCACTGAACGTGTATTCCATTTGCGTTACTGTAAGGTCAAAACATTATAAGTCAAACTATCATAAGTCAGGGCACTGTGTGTGTATACATATATAAATAATTTATATAATATATATAATTAGATATAGAAATGAAAATCATTACTCATAGTGAAAGGTAAATAATTTGTGATAACTTGAAAAAGACACCGGAGAAAAGAAAAGTGAGGATTTTTGAGTGGCTTTGTTATACATTCAGCTTTTGGTACATCCTGTTTCGTGTAAATCACACAATAATCAGCAAATTTGGTTTTTAAAGATAACTTCTTAAGTTATGAAAAACTAATAGCTTAATCCTAACGTTCTGAATAATAACCTATAATAAATAACTTCTTTAAGTTTGCAGAACTAGGACGTGGATGGGCTGGGATTCCTACCAAGGTCTGTCTTTGGGACCATTAAGGTCTGCCCTCTTGCCCCCTCCTCTAGCAGAAGGAATGTGATTGGAAATAACTGAAGGAGCCTATGCAATGACAGATTTGCCTAGTTATGGGTAGAGGGTATTCGCCTATTGTTTAAGAGAGAAGGCATTTGGAGAAGACGAAGGAATGGAAATATGTCAGGGTTAAAAGAAGGGTGGTAAGGGAGAATTAGTGACAAGTTTTAAAACCCAAAATCAGCTGAGTACTGAAGTAGAGTACAATGGCTACTCCTCATATTATTTCAGTGATTAACTTCGCATAAGACAATTTGTACAAAGCCTTCAGTTACCAATTTCAGACATATGTAACATCAGTGAGATCCAATTGTTTGACTTCTCTACTTTTCTAAGCTAATCAAAATCACTAGCAATGGTCTCAGGGCAGCAGATCAAAGTGACTGAATAGGGAGACTTGATTGCTCTCCCTCCAGCTAAAACAGACCTACCTAAAATCTGCTGGGCTTATGTTGGCCATATTTATGAGTCAAAGATAGTAACCTCCCTAAATCTGTGTTTTTTAATTAAATGGATCTAAATGTCTCCCAGACAAGGGGTTGAGGGATGCCTGGGTGGCTCAGTGGTGAGCTTTTTGGCTCAGGGCGTGATCCCGGGATCCTGGGATCCATTGCATTGGGCTCCCCACAGGGAGCCTGCTTCTCCATCTGCCTGTGTCTCTGCCTCTCTCTCAGTGTCTCTCATGAATAAATAAATAAAATCTTAAAAAAAAAAGGCAAGGAGTTGAAGTGTGTGGAACACACATAGTCCAATTCAGATTCCAAATATGTAATTTCCTTAAGCTCAGTTGCAAAATATAATTATAAAATGCCTCAAATTTGGATACTGATTGATTTTTCATGTAATGTTTAGAGGTGAAAGGTGCATTATTTGCAAAAATACATTTATATCATTATAGCTTTTAATAGATGGTAAATAAATTATAACTCTTTGTTAAAGAGAAGGAAGTAAAAAAAAAAGGCTGAAGTAAAAAAATCATTATATCCAAAATCGTTCTTAACTATTGCAAGTCAAGCACAAAATATTGTTTTCTGTATGAAGAGCGCACATTCAATTCGATACATGTAACATCACTAATTGAAATGTGCGTATCAGATATATGGTAAATACTAAAGAATGTAGAAGTTAGCAGTTACCATGTTATTAGTAGCACAATGATATGAAAGTTAGGAAGTGCTCAGAGGAGATTTAGAGACAGAAATGAGTCCCATGATTACCTAATTTGTCAATCCTAGTGATGATTAAAATAAAGGAACCCATTAGAACACAGAAGAAGGGATGCATTTGGTTATGGTGAACAATCAGTTCCAAAGCTAAATGTTTTCACATCTGAATCACAGAGCTTTTCCTATTGTCCAAAAGATTCTTCAAACCCCCCACCACACCTCCTCCTCAAAAAAGATGCCAAGATGTAGTTTACACAAACTTCAGTGATGGGGTGTGTTTTGTGCATGTGCATATTATGTATGTGTGTGTTGCCATGAATATGTCTTCCAGTCCCTTAGGCAGTTTAAAAGTCCTATACCTCTAAATTATGGCTTCATTTCTCCATTTAATTACAGATCACTGAAAATATTCTAGTATAGCAATTATTTTTGAGTGGTTCCTCATATTTAGTTTTCAAGTCTGTTGTTCTAAATACCTTTTTATTACTTACTCACATATCTACCTAATTGTAACAGATTGCTGTTTCAGTGATTCAACTGGTAAACAAAAATGTGGGAGCCTTTGATCAGAAGGACATTTAGTGTTTGGATGCCAACAATTATAGCTATTTTGCTAAAAAAGTAATAGTATCTATGACAACTATGACAAACAATATTTATAATGGAAGAGCTTAGATAAATTTTATGAGCTTAAATTAACTATAGATCTTAAAGAAAGATGAGGAATAGTGAGGAAGAGTTGCCTTTTGTTAAAACTGTCAATGATAAATTACGATTAATATCTTAACTTGGATGTGATTTGAAGGATAGTGCCTTTTTATAACTTAAAGTACACAAGACATACAATGGTGTGTGTGTGCAAATATTTAAAAATTTGTAGTAAAAATATATCTTATGAACATTTTAGGTCATATGCAATTTTATACAGTGAATTATCAAAAATGAATATTCAAAGCCACAAGAACTAGCTTCATTCTGGGGCACCTGGGTGGCTCAGTAGTTGAGCATCTGCCTTTGGCTCAGGTCGTGATCTTGGGGTCCTGGGATTGAGTTCCGCATCAAGCTCCCTGCAGGAAGTCTGTTTCTCCTTCTGCCTATGTCTCTGCCTCTCTTTCTGTGTCTCTTATGAATAAATAAATAAAAACTTAAAAAAAAAAAAAAAAAGAATTGGGCAGCACCAGTGGCCCAGCGGTTTAGCGCCACCTTCAGCCTGGGGTGTGATCCTGGAGACCCGGTATCTAGTCCCACGTCGGGCTCCCTGCCCGATGATGGAGTCTGCTTCTCCCTCTGCCTGTGTCTCTGCCTCTCTCTCTCTCTCTCTCTCTCTCTCTCTCTCTCTCTCTCCCTGTGTGTGTGTGTGTCATGAATAAATAAATAAAATTGAAAAAAAAAACTACATTCTTACTATGCTCAATATAGGAGGCTGTGATATTCTAAGCATAATTTGTAAGAACCTAATTTTTCTTCTCCAATTTACTCAAGAAAAAATTAATCCAGAGAAGGAAAATCATTTTTTACCAAGTAATATTGTATGTTAGATACTCCATATTTCGTTGCTATTTTTATAATATCTTTATTATTTACATTTCAATCATTGGACAAGCACACTCATGCTTACCACATGAGTAACCCCCTCCATATTCAGTTCTGTCTATACAGGAGGGGATTTTTTTTTTTTTCAGGAGGGGATTGATTATAAGATACAATCCTTAACCATGAGAAGTTTTCCATCTGGTTGGTAAGATAAGGATCAGATCTAAAACACAATTAGAGAAAAATACATTGACTGTTGATGCAAGGTCTCCCTTCTTGTGCCTTCATGGTGCTATTCATATTCCAACATTCTTTCTTTTCCTCTTTTGATTATTGACTCTGGTCTAGGGCAGAAGGTGTCTATTTTGAGTCATGGAGATATAAGACTTTAGTGTGAAAGAATGTGAACAAAAAACAATTCAAGTGTAAAAATCCATATAGGCCTGAGAGATTCCTGTAGGGAAAAATAATCTTCTTCCTGCTAAATATTGAAAGTATTCTGTAGAGTAAGGTGGGTTCTAATATATAGAAAAAGTATTGCTTATTTGAATGTTTAACACTTCTTTTTCCCATGTTTACTTTTGGCATATACTAGTGTAGAAAACTTTCTTGAGGATTGTAATTAACTCTTGGTGTCACTAAGCATATTTTGCTACAAATTGTGATATTCCCTGGCCAGTAGTAGTCAGCATATCACTGAGGGAAAATGTTTGAATTGTTGAACTTGTACCCTTAGAGATTTATTTACCTTTGGGAATTAAGAAGCTTAAAAATAGTTATTCAAAAGTACTAAAATCATTTAATAACATTTCACTTGTATTTTGGTATTAGGGTTTTTTTTCTCCCACTAACTTCTCCTTTCGAGGTATAGATATGTGTGCCAAGTCTGAAACGTGACATGATAATTTATGGAAGACATACACCTGGGAATTAAGCAATCTGAGCAAAAGAAAAATAAAAATCAGTTGTGCTGCTTTCAGAAAAAGCAATTTATGTTTTAACCTGGTGACTCTTAAGAACTGAGGGGGACAAACCCAGTAACATTCTCATGGGTTTCTCCTTCCTTGAACTTCCTACCTCTGCTAGGAAACAGAGGTAATATAGACACTTGGATCTGAAATATTTTCCCAATGGTTTTATTATCAGGGCTCAAGAAAGAAAGTAGGAAATTGCAATCTCCTCTGTGCACATAAACTTGCCTTTAAAAGGCTATTGTAGGAACAGTGTATTTTGAGTACACAGCGTTCAATGTTGATCATTTTCATTTTAGTGTTTTTAACTTTATATTATGTTCAGTCAGATGAAATTACCATTTTTTGCCAGTTGAATCTGTCAAACATCAGCAATTTGGTATGGATCCACCTAATCAGGACATGATTATATTTATGGCATGAGATGTCCTGTTTATTATTTGATATCCTAGCTACCATGACTGAACAAAGTCTTGTGAGAACATGGCATAAGTACAGAAATGGTTAGACCAATTTAGTTGTTAGAAATATTCAAATTAAAAAAATTCTTTTCAGTAGAGTTGACACACATGTCAATTAGCTTCAGGTGACAACAGGGTGATTCAATTCTGTATATTATGCTGTGCTTACAAGTGTAGCTACCTTCTATCACCAGACATTGCTATTACAATATCACTGACCATATTCTCTATGCTGCATCTTTTATTCCTGTGCTTATTCTTTCATAACTGGAAATCTGTATCTCCTTCTCCCCTTTACCCATTTACACATCTCTCACCCACTCCCCTCTGGTAACCATCAGTTGTTTTCTCTGTATTTGTAGGTCTGATTCTACTTTTTCAGCAAACAAAGTCATAGTCATGAAATAGCCTCTGTGTTTATAATGGAAAGTTGATTTTATTATGCAGTGATGAAATATAAATTTTATAAATATTGGCTTTTCAATTTAATTTACATTATTAATGACATTTGAATCCTGATGGCTTTTGCAAAGAGTTTTGCTTCCACTTTCCCCAATCTACACAATCGTTGAATTTGTGGATAATTAGAGGGATGTATAAATGGTAAATTTAGCATGGAATATGAGAATTTACCTACAAAATGAGAAAATATCCCCGAATATAGATGTTGGCACAGTCTCTAAGACCTGAAACAAAAATATTTGGTTTATCTGCATATTAGAGCTACAAACATAACACAGTATTTTTGTTAGGAATGAAAATACAATGGTTTCCTATATGTTTCATTTAGTATATGTGGAAATTACTTTCCTTTTTTCCTTGCTTTTACTAGAAAAAAATAAAGTGTAACATGATAAAAATGTAAAAGGAAGGCAAATTTTTTTACTTATAATTTAATATATATTATAATGGCAAACCATTTTATAGCTTTATTTAGATCTTCTGTCTTACTTTCTCAAAGAATATTTTAATGTGAGTTGAGGGGATTACTTAACCAACATTAAATATTCTTTGAAAAATTACATAGTCATAATTTATAAAATAAATTAGAAAAAACCACTTTAAAGTATATACTAAAAAGAAAGGGTTTTAAAATTCTGTTATAAATGGAAACTACAGCTGTAACTTTTGCTCCTCAGGCTTTGCTAGCCTAAATTGCCATCTAACAGACATCATATATTTTAACCAAACTTAAATTGGTTAGGTGAAAGAAAGAATCTTTACAACTCTCAAATTTCAAAAATCTTTCTATTATATTCATTTTGAGGATTTATGTGAAAGGTATTTTATTTCTAAAGGAGCTAGTCAGCCAGGTTTATGATATAGAAAATAATGCTTTTTCAAATAACCTTATTAAGATTAGCACAAATTTTCATTTTCTTAAAAAGATTTATTTATTTATATGAAAGATAGAGGCCTGTGCATGAGCAGTGTAGAGCGGAGAGCAGAGGAAAAGGGAAAGAATCTTAAGGAGACTCCCTGCTGAGTGTAGACCCCCCCTACCCCCCCCGACACGGGGTTCAGTCTCATGACTCTGAGATCACAACCTGAGCCAAAATTAAGGGTCAGATGCTTAACCGACTGAACCACCCAGCACCCCCAAATTTTCATGGTTTTAAACAACTCACTACATTATTAAAATTGATCTGTATCAAAATAAGGTAATATTTAGAGAATATATTTTTTAAAATACAAATTTGTAATGGCTCCTTGATATTCTTATGTATCAATATTTATAAACAAACACAATCAAATGGAATTTTTAAAATTCAAGTGTAATGGTATTTTACATCAACTAAGGACAAGAAAGAATGCTTAGAGGTCCATTTTTTTTATTCTAATTCCAGTTAGTTAACAAACAGTGTTAGATTAGTTTTAGGTATACAATATAGCGATTTAACAGTTCTGTATGTCACCCAGTGCTCATCACAAGTGTGTTCCTTAACCCTCATCACCTATTTAACTCCTCCCCCTCCCCCTCTGGTAACCATCTGATTGTTTTCTATAATTAAAAGTCTATTTCTTGCTTTGTCTGTCTATCTGTCTGTCTGTCTCTCTCCTGTTTTTCCCCTTTGTTTTTTTTTTGTTTCTTAAATTCCACATGAGTGAAATCATATGGTATTTGTCTTTCTCTAACTTCACTTAGCATTACCTCTCTAGCTCTATGTTGTTGCAAATGGCAAGATCTCATTCTTTTTTAAGGCTGAATAATATTCCATTGTATATACATATGCCACATTTTCTTTATGCATTCATCAGTTGATGGACAGTTGGGCTGTTTCCATATCTTGGCTATTGTAAATAATGCAGCTATAAACATAGGAGTACATGTATCCTTTGATACAGTGTTTTGGTTTTTTTTTTGGGGGGGCAAATACCCAGCAGTGTGATTACTGGATTGTAAGGTAAATTATTTTTAACTTTTTGAGGAACTTCTATATTGTTTTCCAGAGTGGCTATACTAGTTTGCATTCCCACCAATAGCGCAAGAAGATTCCTTTTCCCCCACATCCTTGCCAACTCCTTTTGTTTCTTGTGTTGTTGATTTTAGACATTTTGGCAGGAGTGAAGTGATATCTCATTGTAATTTTGATTTGCATTTTCCTGATGGTAAATGATAATGAACATCTTTCCGTGTGCCTGCTGGCCATCTGTATGTCTTCTTTGGAGAAATGTCCATTCATCACTTCGGACATTTTTAAATTGGATTATTTGTTTTTTGGTGTTGAGTTTTAGAAGTTCCATATATATTTTGGATGTTAGCCCTTTATTGGATACATCAATTGCAAATATCAATTGCGAATATCTTTTCCTGTTCTGCAGGTTGCATTTTAGTTTTGTTGAATCTTTCCTTCACCATGCAGAAGCTTTTTATTTTGATGTAGTCCCAGTAGTTTATGTTTCCTTTTGTTTCCCTTGCCTCAGGAGACATATCTAGAAGGAAGTTGCTATAGCCGATGTCAAAGAGGTTACTGCCTGTGTCTTCAGGATTTTTTATAGTTTCCTATCTCACATTTGGGTCTTGAATCCATTTTGAATTTATTTTTGTGTGTGGCTTAAGAAAGTGGTCCAGCTTCATTCTTTTGTAGGTCACTGTCAAGTTTTCTCAACATCATTTGTTGAAGAGACTTTTTTCCCATTGGATATTCTTTCCTGTTTTGTTGAAGATTTATTGGCCATATAGTTGTGGATTTATTTCTGGACTTTCTATTCTTTTCTATTGATCTATATTTCTATTTTTGTGCCAGTCCCATACTGTTTTGATCAATACAGCTTTGTAATATTATTTGAAGTCCAAAATTGTGATGCCTCTAGCTTTACTTTTCTTTTTCAAGGTTCCTTTGGCTATTTGGAGTCTTTGTGGTTCCATATAAATTTTAGGATTGTTTGTTCTAGCTCTGTGAAAAATGCTAGTGGTGTTTTGATACAGATTGCATTAAATGTATAGATTGTTTTGCATAGTATAGACATTTTTAAAATATATGTTCTTCCAATCCATAGGCATGGCATGTCTTTCCATTTTTCTGTGTCATCATCAATTTCTTTCATCGGTGTTTCATAGTTTTCAGAGTATGGGGCTTTCACCTTTTTGGTTACATTTATTCCTAGGTATCTTACAGTTTTTGGTGCAATTTTAAATGGGATTGATACCTTAATTTCTTTTTCTGCTGCTTCATTATTGGAGTGTAGAAATGCAACAGATTTCTGTTGACTTTGTATCCTGTGAATTTGTATATCAGTTCTAGTAGTTTTTTGGTGGAGTCTTTTGGGTTTTCTATGTATAATATTATGTTATTTGCAAATAGTGAAAACTTCGCTTCTTTGACAGTTTGGATGCCCTTTATTTCTTTATGTTGTCTGATTACTGTGGCTAGGAATTCCAGTACTATGTTAAATAACAATGCTAAGAATTGACATCCCTTATTCCTAATGTTAAAGAAAAGCCCTCAGTTTGTACCCACTGAGGTGAGATTAGCTATGGGTTTTTGGTATGTGACCTTATTATGTTGATATATGTTCTCTCTAGCCCTACTTTGTTGAAGGTTTTCTTTTTTTATCATGAATGGATATTGTACTTTGTCAAATGCTTTTTCTTCATCTATTGAAATGATCATGTGGTTCTTATGCTGTCTCTTATTAATGTGGTGTATCATGTTGATTGATTTGCAAATATTGAACCACCCTGCAACCCAGCAATAAATCCCACTTGATTGTAGTCAATGATTTTTTTAAATGTATTTTTGGACTTGGTTTTACTAGTATTTATTGAGTATTTATTTTTGCACTTACTGGTCATCAGGGATATCGGCCTGTAGTTCTCTTTTTCAGTGGAGTCTTCGGTTTGGAATGAGGGTAATGCTGGCTTCATAGAATTAATTTGAAATTTTTCCTTCTGTTTCTATTTTTTGGAATATTTTGAGAATAGGTATTAATTCTTTTTTAAATGCTTGGTAGAATTTGCCTCTGAAGCCATCTGGCCCTGCACTTTTGTTTATTGGGAGTTTTTTTTATTACTGATTCAATTTCTTTGCTGGTTATGGGTCTACTCAAGTATTCTGTTTATTCCTGTTTCAGTTTTGGTAGTTCATATGTTTCTAGGAACTTAGCCATTTCTTCCAAGTTGTGCAATTTGTTGGCATATAGTTTTTCATAATATTCTCTTGTGATTGTTTATATTTCTATGGTGTTTGTTGCTATTTCTCCTCTCTCATTTGTGATTTTGTTTGAGTCCTTTCTCTTTTTTCTTGATAAGTCTGGCTAGAGGTTTGTTAATTTTATTGATTTTTTTCAAAGAACCAGCTTCTGGTTTCATTGATCTACTTTATTGTTTTTTCTTAGTTTCTACATCATTTATTTCTGCTCTAATCTTTATTAATTCCTTTTTTCTTCTGGTTTTAGGTTTCACTTACTGTTCTTTTTCTAGCTCCTTTAGGTCCAAGGTTAAGTAGTTTATTTGATATTTTTCTTGCTTCTTGACATAGGCCTGTATTGCTATAAACTTTTCTCTTAGAATAGTTTTTTGCTGCATCCTAGAGGTTTTGGAATGTTATGTTTTTATTTTCATTTGTTTCCATGTCCTTTTTTTTTTTTTTTAAAGAACATGGCACCAAACCTTTTTATTTTTTTGATTTTTTTTGATTTTTTTTTATTTATTTATGATAGTTACACACACACAGAGAGAGAGAGAGAGATGCAGAGACATAGGCAGAGGGAGAAGCAGGCTCCATACACTGGGAGCCCGACGTGGGATTTGATCCCGGGTCTCCAGGATCGCGCCCCGGGCCAAAGGCAGGCGCCAAACCGCTGCACCACCCAGGGATCCCTCCATGTCCTTTTTTATTTCTTTTTGGATTTGCTGTTTGACCCATTCATTGTTTAGTAGCATGTTATTTAACTTCCATGTATTTGTGGTCTTTCCAGGTTTTTCCTTGTGGTTGACTTCTGGTTTCCTAGCGTTGTAAAAAAAAATATGCAAGTTATGATTTTGATCTTCTTGAATTATTTGAGGTTTATTTTGTGGGCTACTGTGTAATCTATTATGGAAAGTGTTCCATGTGCACTTGAGAGAATGAATATTTTTCTGTTTTAATATGAAATGTGCTGAATATATCTGTTAAATCCATCTGTTCCAGTGTTCATTTAAAGCCATTGTTTCGCTTTTGATCTGTTTAGAGGATCAGTCCATTGATTTAAGTTGGGGGTTAAAGTCCTCTATATTTATTATATTATTGAACAGTTTTTTATGTTTGTTATTAACCATTTCATGTATTTGGATGCTTCTGTGTTGGATGCACAAATATTTACATTTGTTAAATCTTCTTGTTGGATCATCCCCCTTTTTATATATAGTGTCCTTTGTCTCTGGTTATAGTCTTTGCTTTAATGTCTATTTTGTCCAATATAAGTATTGCTACTCTGGCTTTCTTTTGATATGCATTTGCACAACAGATGCTTTTCCATCCCTTCACCTTCAATCTGCATGTGTCTTTAGGTCTTAAATGGGTCTCTTATAGGCAGCATATAGATGGATCTTGTGGGTTTTTTTTTTAAGATTTTATTTATTTATTCATGAGAGATACAGAGAGAGAGAGAGAGAGAGAGAGACATAGGCAGAGGGAAAAGAAGGCTCCCCACAGGGAGCCCTATGGGGGACTCAATCCCTGGACCCTGGGATCATGCCCTGAGGCAAAGGCAGACTCGCAACCACTGAGCCATCCAGTCTCCCCAATGGGTCGTTTTTTATTCATGTGTAACTATTGTCATTTTATTATTGTTTTGTGGTTATTTCTGAAGATTTTCTCTGATCCTTTCTTGTCTTTTTCCCTTTTGTGTTTTGCTGATTTTCTTTAGTAATATATTTTAATTTCTTTCTCTTTATTCTTTGCATATTTATTGGTTTTTAATATTTGATTATCATTAGGTTTATATATAACTTTGAGGTCATTTTAAACAATGCCAATAATTCAATGCAACCAAATTTTATAAGCACCTACTAAGAATACATGGCTAATTTCTTCTCAGTAATCAGCAAAATAATGAATAAGACACAGTCCTTGCCTTGTAGATGATAGCAGTCTAGAAGTTATGATCAGCATATTTCTTTTTTTTAAGATTTTATTTATTTATTTATTTATTTATTTATTTATTTATTTATTTATTTATTTATTTATTTATGAGCGACACAGAGAGAGGCAGAGACACAGGCAGAGGGAGAAGCAGACTCCATGCAGGGAGCCCGATGCGGGACTTGATCCTAGAACTCCAGGATCACACCCTATGCCGAAGGCAGATGCCCAACTGCTGAGCCACCCAGTTTTCCCAGTATATTTTTCTTTTTATGTTAGTTTTATTTTGGAATAATTTAGATACCTAAACTGTACATACATAATGTACATACATATAGTTTATATATACTTTTATGTGTACAGTTTAATGAGTTTGACATATATATCCAAGTAACCATCACCCTATATAAGATATATAACATCCCCTTTACCCTAGAAATTTCCCTTATAATCCTATATTGTCATAGTCACTTCTGGCTCCAGACAATGGCTGTTCTGATTTTTTTCCCACCATAGTCTAATGTTGCCTATTCAGAAATGCTTTATGAATGAAAGCATATAGTTAGTAGGAGACAATGCTCCATGACTCTCACAATTCTGCATTTCTGTTAGTAGAGGTAATGACTGCTTTTGTTCAGGACTGTTTTCCCTAAGGTGTTTGTATAGTGTGTAAAGTTGGAAGCTAGAAGTTACGTTCCCTCCTGAGAAAAGGGCATGTTTGTTATTGTCTGGTGTACTAAAGATAATGTGCCCCTGTGGGGCACAGGTCAGGCAGGCTTGCTACCCATTGTAATAGATTCAAATTTCCAAAGTTCCCACATTCTTCTCCTGTAACACAACTTACTGTGCAAGTGTGATACTCTGGCTAATCCTATTGCTGTGAGTAATAAAGTCATTTGTCTCTCACCCAGTAGTCTCATGTCTTGTGCCTGCAAACATGAAACTTGTAAGCTCACACACTGTATGCAATCTCAAGCCTCTCATAATTCTTGACAACAGCATATATTCTTTTGTACCTGGTTTCTTTAGCTTAGCTAAAGAATGTTTTTGAACACTATCCATGTTGTTTCACAAATTAATAATTGGTTCCTTTTATTGCTGAGTTGTACTAATGGCATGATTATCTCAGATTGGTTTGTGGTCACTTGTTGATGGACACTTGGGTTGGTAACAGTCTAGAAGTCAAGATCAGCATATTTTCTAAGTAGTAGTTATTATACCATGTAATCCAATAGAGATATTTATAAAATGCTCTTACAATACAGAAAAAGGAGTGATTAATTATGCAAAAGAAAACTCTACAGATGAGTTGACATTTGAGGTGGACATTGAAGAATGAGTCTCTTCTCTTTGTTAAAGTATAGAAGGCCTGACCTAGTGCCCTGTTAAAAAGAAATCAGAGTTTATTCAAATTTCTAGTCTTGAAATTTTATATATATACTTCCATGAATAAGAGATTTTTTAAAAAAATTTCTGTGCTTCGTTTGAAAATGAGAGAGGTGACTCTTCTATGTTTAAGCATCCTGGAAACTTAACTCTTCTTCAGGTCATCTGCATGATCAATCTCTAATGGCACTGTAATGTTTTGAGGCATTAGTGGGGGCACTGTCCACCCTCCCCCATACTTAATAAATGAACAATAATTTAACTAATATGGGTTATTTATGTTTTCCCAATCTTACGCAGATAGTAAGATCATCTTTAGGAAATGCTGCTATTTTTATAGATTTACAGTCTACTATCTAAATAAGTGTACTTGTTTGGCAACTATAGCTTCAAAGGCTCTGAATCTCTGATTGGTCCCCCAAACCAAGAGCTCTCCTGCAGCCCCTCTGATATAGAAACAGCTACTATCAAGCCCACATCCTATTCTACATCTTTTCAGTGCTTTTACTGTGAGCAAGTCCTGCTTCAGAAGATTTTGACTGGTGAGAGGAAGCTTAATTCTATACACTTCAATTAATTATAATTCTTGAATATTTAGCTTTCATAGTATTTACTCTTTGAATAAAATGATCTTCCTTAGAAATATTTGTTTCAGGCTAACTGTATATCTGATATTAAGGGGCCTCTAAAAGAAATAAAACATTTAGTATGATTTTATAATTTACTAAAGGGATAAAAGTAACATATGTAAAATAGTTAATACCTAATTATGTTACTGAGCCCATTGAATTAATTGGTAATTGAGAGGCATACATATAGTGGTTGAGTATAGAATCTGAAACCAAACTGCCTGGTTTGAATTCCACCTTTACTGTTTACTAGCTGTGTGACCTTGCGTGTTACTTGACAGCTTTAGACCTTCAGTAAAATGAAGGTAGTAATAATGGCATCTACTTCACAAGGTTATTGTGAGGATTATGTGAGTTCAAATGTATGAAGCACCTGTGACATTGGTACAAACTAAGTAATATATGTGTTGGCTGTTGATGTTGATAATGATGATGATGATTTTAGTTATCGTAAGTTCCAAAAGAGGTAAGACTAAGCATTGTGTGTCTGGGTTAAATTTAGTACACAATTTTGGGTGGACTGCTTCATAGGACATTTGAGGGGAGTAATGAACGATAAATTGGGAAAGTAAACTGAGTTAGGTTATGATACCTTGAAAATGAGCGAAATGTAAACAGGGTGTGCTTTGCAGTTGTCAGATGTTGAAGGTTGTGGACCATATAAAATACATATTTGGAGTGATCAGGAGAAGGGCTCTTAGAAGCATGAAATTGGGGGTTAGAATGAAGTCATCATCTAGATGTGAGGCAAAGGCAGGGTGGCGAGAGCAGAAGAGGGGGATAGGATAAAAGAGTGTTTTAGTAGGGGAGAAGGATGAATGATACCACAACTGTTGGTATAGCTAGGAAAGAGAAAACGATGACTAACTGGATTATTTAACATTCTGTTAATGATAAAAATACTGATAAATGACCTTAAAGCATTATGAGAATGGCTTCTGGATCTCAAAGCAAGCCAGATTTGTATTTACAATTGTTTCATTAACAAGTATGATTATTTTTTCTTCATTAATTGGAAATTGGCCATTTATTCGTGTTATATAAGATAGTATTTAAAAAGATGATATAACTGGACTTCATATTTGATTAACTTAGACATTTTATTTCATAACCATGTTGGAGAGCAGAATTTTCTACAATCCTTCAATTTGTTTCATGTTTCTTTTGCTCTAAGATTGTAATTTAAGTTGTGCTAATGCTTGAATTTTTATGGAACCCTTTATGTGATGTTTTCATTTTATGTTTAAATTCTTGAAATCCTAAAGCAGATCTATGAGAAGTAAATACTATTAGAGTATTTCCTCAAGGGTCTGTTAATGCTGTCTTTTGCATTTTTATAACCATGTTAAGCCATGATATAATAAATATTTAAGTACCTACACTTTGTTCCGTTACTACTTTAATTGTTGCTTCATTTTTTAGGAATTCTAGTAATAAAGGTGGTGGTCTGTATAAGGTGATGGTGTAAGTATGCAGCAATATAGTTAAATGTGTGTGTGTCGGGGGGGAGCAAAAAAAAATCTCCACAATCCAGAGTAAAATAATAACTGCTCAGACACTTACTAGGTTATGGCTTGAGCAAGCCACCTTAGCCTCTTGGATCCTATATGTAGCAAGGACATCAGCCATACTTCTTAAGAGTTTTGTTTGTCAAGATTATATGAAATTGCATGGATTATATGGGATTTATGAAAAGCCCTATGTATAAATATTAATGATGATAATTATTTGCAAGGTTATATGTTAGAAGAGTCAAAATATGATGGAACCCAATTCTTAATTGTTGCCATAACTTCCTATCTTTTCTTCCTCTCAAATAATACCATTACCACCTAAAAGCATGCTTAACAGTTGTTCACCATTATTTTTTCTCCCAATCCCCCATTTTTCTCCCCATGAAAGGTAAGCTTGGGATTCACATGAGTAATTTTCCAGTGTCTAGGGAGACCTAACTGAGCTAACCACGTGACTACAGCTGTTGGCACCTGGAATGAGAGCATATGTGTTAGTCAGGTTGTAATAACATTCTTAGGAGTTAATAACTTTGTACTTTTCCAACTAAAGTGACACTGTGCTCTATGGTTCCTTTTTTAAAGGCAAAAAGGAATTTGTCACTTTCACTGCTAATTTTCTCTTCATAAAGGACTAAGCATATGAGCCTTATTCTTTTTTTCCCCTGGGTTGAGAATATCAAGTGTGCTGCAGCATGGCGGGGCTTTATTTGCTGGCCTCTGTGAAGAATGGACAAAGAGCAGCTTCTGGGCTGTTCCACCTGACTGCTTTCAAGCTGCTGAAGGGGAAAGAGCAGCAAGTCAATGTGGCAAAAGTCTCACATGGAAGGGTCTGCCAAGTATTAGAATTTCACAAGTAAAAACTTGAAATATATGTGTATAAATATCAAGATAAGAATATATTAGTAGTACACACACACACATATATATCAGTGTTATTATACAGTCTTATTTTCCAAGACATACATATATATACATATATATATATATACACATACATACATATATATCTATAGTCATAAAAATATGTCCTTAATAGTCATACATATATATATATGTCCTTAGTGGTCATGGATATATCCCTCCATATAGGCATATCTAGATTGATAGACTCTAGGTATTCAATTTTGGCATAAAGAATAGTTTTATTACTCAGATCACTTTTTCTCATGGAATTTTTGAATTTATTTATTATGTAACATTTCAGAAGCAATTTAGAGTGGTGGTTAAGAACAGAAGTCTCTACAGCCACACAGCCTGGTTCAAATGCATGGTTGTTTTTAAACAGCCACTTACCAGCAGGACTATAGGTACCTTCCAATACCTTAGCTTTCCCATCTGTAAAGTGAAAATCATAATTGTATTTACTTTACAGGGTTGTAAGGATTAAAACATATACACACACTTACACATACATATATGTGTGTGTATATAAGTTTTATATATATAATGAATATATATATCTTGAATAGTGATCTGAGCATATGTGAACCCTGTATATCCTTTATTAAGCATGTAATCATACTTCTCTTTAAAGCAAAGAGAATGTAGGGTGCCTGGGTGGCTCAGTCAGTTAAGGGGCCTATTCTTGATTTCAGCTCAGGTCATGATCTCAGGATTGTGAGATCCAACTCCTGCCCCGGCGCATCTGCCCCATCCTGCTTTGTGCTCAGCAAAGAATCTGCTTGTTCTTCTCACCCTTTGCCTCTCTCCCTGCTCACAACTGCATATGTGCGCTCTCTCAAATAAATAAATAAAATCTTGAAAAAAAATAAGAGTAAAGGAAATGTTACATACAGATTTTCAGTGATAGTTAATGTTTTTTTATAGGCTTCAAATTAAGGTGTGGCATTTTCAAATAAAATGACACAATGCTAAAATAGCACAGCAATTCAGTAAAGGGCCAGGAATAAAATAGGACCTCTATTTTTTGCCCTTTTATCTTTAGAAGTATTAACTATAACTGAACTAGAAAATTTTTTCTACAATCTGGTCACTTCTAAAAGTGCAATGTTATTAAAAGACCATTTTGGAGAATCATGATATTTTAGAATTAACAGAAATTTTAGATATCAAATAGTGTTCTTGGGGATCAGAGGACTGAGGCCAAGAAAATCAAATGACCTTCTCAGGGTCAGGTGACTAATTCCAAAGCCACTTTTAGTGTAGTGCCCTTTCAATTATAATAGCAATACTTGAAACTGGCTGGAGGTAGTCCAGCGAAGAACAGAATTTGCTTCTCCTTTGTGTCTTCTTATAGTAAGTTATATATGTTGTATAATTTTTATTTTGATATGCTTTCGCACTTATAGAAAAGTTACAAGAATAGTACTAGGAACTCCTAAACACCCTTTACCCAGATTCACCACCTGTTCACATTCTGTTCCATTTGCTTTAACATTCCATCTATATTTCTATCTATGATTTTTTTAATTTTTTGAAAATAAATCTGGGACATCTTGTCAATTTATAAATGCTTGAGTGTGCATTTCCTAAGACCAAACGGCAATTATCTCATAACTGCAATTATCAATAATTGAAATGAGGAAATTTCACATTGATAGAATATTCTAATCCAGTTAATATTTAAATTTTATCAGTTTTTCTAGTAGTGCTTCCTTTCTTTAATTTTTTAAAATTTGAATATAGTTTTCACACAGTGGTACATTAGTTTCAGGGATACAACATAGGGATTCAACTTCTCTGTATGTTGTTATGTGCTCACCATTATGTGTAGCTGTCATCTGTCACCATACAGCACTATTACAGTATCATTGACTATATTCTCTATGCTGTGCCTTTTATTCCCATGACTTATTCATTCCATGACTGAAAGCCTGTATCTTTCATGCCCTTTTCTCTATTTTGCCAATCCCACTACCCTTTTCCCTTCTGGCAACCATCAGTTTGTCCCCTATAATTTATAGGTCTGATTCTGGTTTTTAAAAAATTTTTTAGATTCCACATATGAGTGAAATCATATGGTATTTCTTTCTCAGTATGACTTATTCACTTAGCATATCACCCATTAGGTCCATCCATGTTGTTGCAAAATGGCACATTCTCATCCTTTTTAATGTCTGTATAGTATTCATTGATACATACATACTACATCTTCCTTACCCATTTGTCTATCTATGAACACTTAGGTTGCTTCCCTCTCATGGCTATTGTAAATACTGCTACAATAAACATAAATATATCTTTCTGAATTAGTGTTTCTGTTTTGTTTGGGTAAATGCCCAGTAGTGGAATTATTGTATGATATGGTGTTTCTGTTTTTAATTCCATACTGTCTTTCACAGTGGCTGTACCAATTTACGTCCTATCAACAGTATATGAGGGTTTCTTTTTCTCCACATCTTCACCAATACTTATATTTATTGTCTTTTTTATCTTAACCATTCTGACAGGTGTGAGGTGATTGCTCATTGTGGTTTTGATTTGCATATCCTTGATGATTAGTGATGGTGATCATTTTTTCATGTTGGCCATCTGTATGTGTCTTCTTTGGAAAAGTCTCTATTTTTAGGTCCTCAGCTCATTTTTAAATTTGATTGTATGTTTTTTTGGTGTTGAGTTGTAGAAGTTCTTTATATATTTTGGGTATTAACCCTTTATCAGATATATCATTTATTAGTATCTTCTTTAATTAAGTAGATTGCTTGTTTGTTTTATTCATGGTTTCTTTTGTTATGCAAAAGATTTTATTTCGATGTAGTCCCAATGGTTTATTTTTAGTTTTGTTTCCCTTGCCTTAGGAGACATCTAGAAAAATGTTGCTATGGCTGATGTCAGAGAAATTACTACCTGTGTTCTGTTCTGGGTTTTTTTTATGGTTTCAAGTCTCACATTTAGGTCTTTAATCCACCTTTGAGTTTACTTTTGTGTATGGAGTTAGAACGTGATTCAATTTCATGTTTGTACATGTAGCTGTCCAATTTTCCCAGCACCATTTATTGAAGAGACTATCATCTTCTCCATTGTATATTCTTGCCTTCTTTGTCATAGATTAATTGACCATGTAAGCATGGGTTTATTTCTGGACTCTTTATTCTGTTCCATTGATCTATGTATCTATTTTCATGCCAGTACCATACTGTTTTGATTACTATAGTTTTTTAGTATATCTCAAAATCTGGAATTTTAATACCTCAAGCTTTGGGGTTTTTTTGTTTTGTTTTGTTTTGTTTTGTTTTTCTCAAGATTGCTTTGACTATTTGGGGTCTTTTGTAGTTCTATAGAAATTTTAGTATTGTTTTTTCTAGTTCTGTGAAAAATGCTGTTGGTACTTTGATAGGGATTGCTTTGAATCTATAGATTATGTTGGTTAGTGTGGACATTTTAACATTAATTCTTCCAGTCCATGAGCATGGAGTATCTTTCCATCTGTTTGTGTCATCTTCAATTTTTTTATCACTGTTTTATAGTTTTCAGAGTACAAATATTTCACCACTTTGACTAAGTTTCTTCCTAGGTTTTTTATTCTTATTGGTTTAATTGTAAATGGAATTTAATTTTTTTTTCTCTCTCTCCCATTCTCTCTCTCCCTTTTACACATAGCTGACTGGCCTACTGGCCTAACAAATCCTTTATGAAGTTGAATTTACAAGGTGACATCAAGTTAAGACAACTAAAGTTCCCGTTTGGGTGTCCTCATCTCCCTCCCATGAATCCTGATCTACTGGCTGCCAAAGCCAGAAGGGTGTTAAGGTTGAGTGCTTGCTCATGGAGAAAGCTGCTGTAGTTGGCCCAGAAGATGGGCAGAGGGAAAGGTTTCACTTCTTTGCAATCTGAATGACATCCTTGTCCTCCAACATACGGTCTTTACCCACTCTTTGAGGATTGTGTTTCACAGACAGACCCTAGACTAGAGCGTATTTAAATTCTTTGATAAGATTATTGTGAATCTTCATGCAGAAATTCTCCGCTGTGGTTCTGGAATAAGGCAAGACCACTGGGATATCTAATCTGGCAGCTGGCCTTTGGGTTTGGTATGAATTCTCACTACTTTCAGATAGTGCCAGATCTTTTCCAATAGGTCATCAAAATTCTAACAGTGATGGGTAGAAATGGGTACAAAGTGAGGTACCTTATAGATAATATCCCGTTTCTTGATGGAGATCTAATCGTTCTTATTCAACACATAGATACAAGGGATATAAAGTCTGTTTCTTTTGTTAACTCTATTTCTTTACACTATGTCAATGAAGTCATCTGCTGTGCCATCACTTCTCAGAGTCACATCAGAATTGTTAATTTTATATTCAGGCCAGAGGGCTCTTCACAGTTTCAGCATCCAACTCACTCTTAGGGCAAGTGGCCATGAGATCAATGCCTCCTTTATCCTTCCTCTTGGGGGGATAAATGTTGAAGGATTTACTGTTCAAGCAAATACCAAAGACTTCCAGGTCATTTTCAAGGGGCATAAAAAGTGCCAAGGGTTTCAGGACATCCAGGACAATCAGGATCAAATTACATGTTCAGGCCACTGCAGTGACTCAGGGACCTCTAACTTTCCCATCCTTGATACTCTCAATGATACCTGGAAGATCCAGGAGCTGGGTCTCGTCACCTTTGTATCTGATGGCACCGAGCACAGTGGTCAGAGTAGTGAACTCAGAGGCTGCCACTTCAGGATATACCCCACCACCAGGTTACTAAGCAGTGTTGACTTCCACCAATGGAAAATCCACAAACCCAATTCGAGCATCCCCTCTCTTGGCCAAATCGAAACCTTCTCCTGCCTCACAACCTCCACTACCTTTTGGGGTTGAGTTCTCTATGTGGCTTAGCATGGCAAGCCTTAAGTAGCCTCAGGTGGTGTGCTGTGGTCTTGTTCTTTTGAATTTGAGCCATTTTGGCTTTAATCTCTGCAGTTTTGGCTAATGTGCTGCCCTAGCGGGGGGGGGGGGGAGGGGGGTGGTGAGTCATGGGTTGGGCCTAGTGGCCTCCACACAGATTATCTTCCCTCTCACAACGGTCAGCAGACTTGCCAACCTTAATTTCTCTTTCTCCTATTTCATTATTGTTTTTTCCTAATTCATTATTAGTGCATAGAAGCATTTCTGATTTGTAGTTATTAATTTCATTTATTTATTCTAGTAGTTTTTCAGTGGGATCTTTAGGATTTTCTATTTATAGTATCATGTCATCTGCAAATAGTGACAGCTTAACTTCTTTACCAGTTGTTTTTCTTGTCTCATTGTTGTGACCAGAACTTCCAGTATTCTCTTAAATGAGAATGTGTAATGCCCCCTTTCTAAAAGTCTTTTTTTCTGGTCAGGATCCAGGCCAGGGTCAAGGCTTTTGTTTAGTTTTTAGTCATGTCTCTTTAATGTGCCTTTATTTGGAACAGTCTCTCTTACCTTTTTCTTTTTTTTTTTAAATTTAAAATCAAGTTAGTTAATATACAATGTCATATTGGTTTCAGGAGTAGAATTTAGTAATTCATCTCTTATCTATAACATCCGGTGCTCATCCCAACACATGCCCTCCTTAAAGCCCATTACCTATTTACTGCATCCCTTCACCTTCCTCCCCTCCAGCAAGCCTCCGTTTGTTTTCTGTAGTTCAGTGTCTCTCATGGTTTGCCTCCTTCCCTATTTTTATCTTATTTTACTTTCCTTCCCTTCCCCTATGTTCATCTGTTTTGCTTCTTTAATTCCACATAGGAGTGAAATCATATAGTATTTTTCCTTCTCTGGCTGACTTATTTCACTTAGCTTAATACTTTGTAGTTCTATCCACATCATTGCAAATGGCAAGATTTCATTCTTCATTGCAAATGGCTGAATAATATTTCATTGTATGTATATACCACAGCTTATTTATCCACTCATCAGTCGAAGAGACCATTTGTATGTCTTCTTTGGAGAAATGTCTATTCATGTCTTCTGCCCATTTCTTAACTGGCTTATTTATTTTTTGGGTTTTGATGAATTTTCTTTTTTAAGATTTTAGTTATTTATTCATGAGAGACAGAGAGAGAAAAAGAGAGGCAGAGACAGAAGAGAGGCATTATGATAGACAGAGGCAGAGACACAAGCAGGTTCCACGCAGGGAGCCTGATGTGAGATTCGATCCTGGTACTCCAGGATCACGCCCTGGGCCAAAGGCAGAGGCTCAACTGCTGAGCCACCCAGGCGTCCCGATTTTGATGAGTTCTTTATAGATTCTGTACACTAGTCCTATATTTGATGTGTCATTTGCAAATATCTCCTCCCATTCTGTCAATTGCCTTTTAGTTTTGTTGGTCGTGTTCCTTCCCCAACAAACTTTTTCCCAGTAACTTTTGCATCCATTGATAACTTGTAACTTTATTATTGCTTCCATATTTATTGACATTCCACTGAATAAAAAGATTTCTCACTTCTTCTATTTGTTTATTTATCTTTATGTCTATCTACCTGTCATCTATGTATCATATCAATAGAACTTATTATCAAAAAACAAGATTTTTAAAATTATTTATTTGAGAAAGAGATAGAGCAAGTACAAGCAGGGGGAAATGACAGAGGGAGAGGGAGAAACAGACTACCTGCTAAGCCCAATATGGGGCTCAATCCCAGGACCCTGAGATCATGACCTGAGATGAAGGCAGACTCAACCAACTGAGCCATCCAGGTGCCTCCATGTATTCTTGTTTTATTCTACAGGCATCATCTGTTACTATTGTTTATTTCAATGCTTAAATTGTCCTATATTTGGCCAGTGAAAACCATTTTAAACTAGCTTCTGTGTCCTCTTGCCATTTTCCCATCATACCTGAGTATTTTCTTACTTTCTGGCAATTTTATTCTAGGATCATCTTATTACTTTTTTTTGACCAAGCCCTGGAATCAACTTTTTATTCCAAAGTAAATGGCATTTGGAAGTCAAGATCTGGACACTAAATGTACTCATTCATTGCTATTGGTATATTATTACTTGTAGGCCCTCTCAGCAAACAGCAGTAAATATGTCTATGTATTTCTATATATTTACATCTATCTATTTAGAACCATGAGATCCTGGTCAAAGGGTGCAGAGTTGCAGTTACATACAATGGATAAGCCTAGAGATCTGATGTATAGCATGATGACTATAGTTAATAATATTTTATCAGAAACTAGAAATTTGCTGAGAGTTGATTTTAGATATTCTCATCACACACAAGAAATGGTAACTGTGTGAGGAGATATGTTAATTAGCTTGATTGTAGTTATCGTTTCACTATGTATATGTATATAGATCATCATACTATACACCTAAATATATACAATTTTTATTAAGAAATAAAATAAAAACTGTGAGTCCATACTAATATCTTTAATTCTGATTTCAAACCACAGGGTATATTATTTTCTTCCCATTTCCATATTTGTAACTTTCTCTTCAAAAAGTGAGAAATCTGGTTTCCCATTATGTTCAACATATATATTTATTTGTGCAACTTGAAATACACAGAAGGTAATTTCATAATTGCTAACCTATACCATAGCAGAAAGCAAACCTGTTAACTAGAATTCAATATTTTCCAGTTTTTTGAATAAAACTTATTAGAATGACATAAATCGTGCACAAATCTCTGGCGACAGTTCATGAATTTAGATAAATGTCTACACCCATGTAACTCATGTCTCATCAAGATATAAGACATTTTCATTACCTTAGAAAGTCCCCTGTACCCCTTCCTTGTCAATATCTACCTCCTCAAGAGTACCCATTTTTCTGATTTCTGTCACTGTAGACTGATTTGGCTTCTTCTGAAGCTTCTTGTGAATGGAATCATGAAGTGTAATTTCTTGTATCTGACCTCTTTCGCTCATTATAATGGCTATGGAATTCATCTATGTTGATATGTATATGTATAGTTTGATTCTTGTTATTGCTAAGCAGTGGTTATAACTGCGGCTATCCACAGTTTGTTGATGGGCATCATTTGGGTTATTTCTGGTTGGGGACAAATTTATAAATAAAACTCCTGTGAATGCTTTTTACAGATATTTTTATGAACATATGAATTCTATTTCTCTTGGTTAAACATCTACAATCGGATTTGCTTAGTCATAGATAGCACTATGTGTAATTTTATGAGAAATTGCCAACCTTTTATCAAAGTAGTTGCACCACTTATCTTTTTATCAGCAATGTATGAAAATTGCTCCAGTTTCTCCATATCCTCACCAACATTTGGTGTTGTTCAGTCTGTTTTTTAACTTAAGCATATGAATACTTGTTTAATGGTACCTCATTGTGATTTTAGTACACATTTCTCTGATGCCTAATGGTGCTGGGACTTTTTAAAGACATTATTAAACATTTGTATATCTTCTTTCATGAAATATCTATTTAAATTTCTTGCCATTTTCTAATTTCTTTGTCTTTTTATCATTATTGTTGTAGGAATCCTTTGTATATTATAGATGTAGGTCTTTCGGTACAGACCAATGTTTTGCAGGTATTTTCTGACAGTGTCTGGCTTGCCTATTCATTTTCTTAATAATGTCTTTTGACAAGCATATGTTTATTCTTTTAATAAAATCAAAATTATAAATTTTTATGGTTATTGCTTTCTGTATCCTTTTTAAAAACTCACTTTCTTTCCCCAGGTAGTAAATTTATTCACCTATGTTTTCTTCTAGAAGTTTAGTTTTATATTTAGGTCTAATATCTATCTTGAATTAATTTTCCTGTATGATACTCTATAGGGAAATCTCTATATGTTGCCAACCTGATTTTTATTATTTTAAATAATTTTTTCCCAGAAATATTCTCATTAAGTGTTTTTCCTTGGTATTAATAATGTCTTTTTTGGGTGGCAAATGAATAAATCCAATTCAAACTATATTAAGTAAAGAGGAATTTGTTTGCTCACCTTACTGGGAAGAATAAGACATATATCTCATAGGTCCTAAGGAAAATACACAAAGGCCAGGACTTCAGGAACTAGAATTAGGATGGATATTTTTAGTCTCTCTCTATTCTTCACTCACATCTGTTTATCTCTGCATAGCTTCATTTTGCAGACAGCTTTTCTGAATGGGGCAGGAGAGATGAACTCTGTCAGCCTTTGATGCTCATGCTTCCAGTGCCTCTGTCCTGGAGAAAGACTCCAGCACTGCTTCAGTCACATGCACACTTCCTGGGCTGGTCATTTTGAGAGGAGCTCAAGAACCCTGCATAATCACATCCAGGCCTACCCTGTGGCAGTGGGATGGTACTATAAACTGAAACAACATGGCATGAGGGAGGGACAGTTTCCCAAAAACAGGTTTCAGGGAATTCCAAATAACATATATGTCTTGTCAAGCTTCCTATTAAAAAAAGAAAAAAAAAAAGTTTTTTTTTTTCTTTTTTTAATGTTTAGGATTTAGTTATCTTTCACTGAACTGCTAATTAAATATATTCAGAGGCAGTAACGCTGAGTTTCAATTCAGCTTATCTAAAACTAGAGTGCAAATTAATTAGATATTTTGAGGAATAAAATGTGTTCAGATTATCTGAGAATAATTATACCTCATCCAAGATCAAAGTTTAACACATCAAAGTTCATCATAATATGAATGATTCTGAATAGAGTAGCAGCTAGATATTTTTTCACTGTAGCATCCCTCCAATTTCTTTAAATTCTAATGAAAAAATTGTGTTGTCAGTACCTCAATATAATAAAACATTGGGACAGCAACTGTGGTTCAGTGATTAGAACAAGATTTATATACTCAGAGTACCTAGTAATTTTCTAGAGCTTATAAAACAAGGTTGATGATGTTCACCACACAGGATTAATTGACAAAGAAGAAGCAGTCCTTATTGGAAATCATTAAGTACCTCAAGGCTTCCATTTGAAGAAAACTTGAGATTTCATTGTAGACGAATAACTATCTCAGCCAAAGTTACCTACTTGGTTTTTTAATTTTAACTTTAATTTTTAATTTTTAAAAAATCAATTAATTAACATATAATGCACTATTAGTTTCAGAGGTAAAAGTTACCTACTTGTAAAGCATTTTCTTTGAAGTGAGATTGAATAAAAAGCTGGCTCCCTAAAGAGCCTTGAAGTGATAATGTAATTGACAAGATATCTGATTTTCCTTGGTTCCACTCACTAAAGGAAACTTGCATTAAAAGCAGTATTTCATATAGGCTTTAATCTAAGCTTAGAAAGATGACCATCAGGGGACAGAGATGGAGGAACTCTGTAAATGATAAACCTGGAGGTTATTTCCCTATTGTGGAGACGACTCAGCTGAAAAGGTCCCCTGCGCCACCCCCCCACCCCAACCCTGACTATCCTGCTTGACATTCCACTTGCTTCAACTTGGCTCTCTCCACTCTTCCCATTGTATACAAAAGCCCTCTTTCATTGCTGCCATTGCTCCTCTATCTTTTGATATTATAAATCCATTACTTTTCAGATTTAGGTGTGGATAACATCTTTGTTCCTTGACACAGCTTTTCAAAACAAAGTTTTAGTGATGAGCAATGAGGGAGGGAGGGAAGGGCACACAAAAGCTTAAAAATTAAGATGTTTATAAAATCAGCTTTCTGATCCCACTTTTTTTCTGATCCTATTTTTAAGGATCTAGTCATAAATTGGATTATTATAAAATAGGAACACCCAACTCCTATTAAAAATAGGAGTTTTCCCTACTTAAAATCTGTTTTCTTTCTTCTTTGTGGCCATAAGATACAATGGTAGTTGCTGTCTTAAAGGTCTCAGTGAAAAAAAAAAAAAGCTCTCAGTGAGCTCTTATTTCCTTCCTTTAAGAAAAGCTGACTTCAGCGTTTGCTTCAGCAGTACATATACTAAAATTGGAGCAATACAGAGAAGATACCATGGTTCCTGTGCAAAGATAGACATGCAAGTTCATAACGTGTTCCATATTTTTCTGTAATATGCAGCACAGTGACCATAGTTAATAATACTGCATTGCCTATTTGAACATAGCTAGAACAGTGGATTATGATATTTTTCATTACAAGAAAAAAATCTTGTGACTGTGCATGATGAGGGATGTTAACTGGACTTAGTGTGGTCATTTTGCAGTATATACAAATATTGAATCATTACATTGTACACCTAAGACTAATATAATGTTATGTCAATGATATTTCAGTTAAAAAAGGAGGAAGGATGGAGAAGTTGACTTTTTCTTTTCCCATTTTGAGCATCATTTTCATTTGTAAAGCACCTGAATTTCAATTTTATATTAGAGGAATACCTTCCGTTCTTGGTTTATTTATAGAATTGAAGTAACAAAGAGTCTCCCTCTCCTTTTCATAAATGATTGATTGGTTGTGACTGTCTACAGTGTTATATTGAGAAGGCATCTGGGGGCAATCTTAGGTTCCACAGGAAAGAGGACTGTGATTAATTAATAATGTCTGCTATGAGCCTGAAGAGCATCTGTAAGGTTGCCATGTATCTCTCACTTCTCTCTTAATCCCATTGATAGTGAAGTATTTGTTCCTACTCAGGTTATCAGCTTTGGGAATTCTAATGATTCTTTTTTTTTTCACTTATCCCTCAACAGTGGTGGGGAACACATCTGAGTACGTATTAAAAACCTTTTTTCTCTATCTAATTTAAAACCTCCTTAAGGGTAAGCAGATTCTTTTTCCAAACTATGAGACATTAAACATACAACAGAAAAAAAAATACTTAAAAGTGTTTTTTAAAATGGTTCATCTTATTAAATAATTTTGATTTCTCACCAAACGGTTATGGAAATATCGAAGCTTCAAATATAAAATGTAGATTGATATTCTTGTTTTAACCCAGCATATACATAATTTTCCTAGTATAGTCTCTTCTCTGATGTTTGTGCAATTTAATTTCAAATGAATCAAGTAATAGGATATTTCATGTTTCCTCAGGAAAATAACTGCACATTTATAAAATTATTACTGTTAAACTTCCCCCAGGTGTGTTCTTCTGGTGACTGTTTTAAACTTCATATTCATAACCCATTGCACTTTATTCACTTCCTTTGTTTTCTTCACATGTAAACTCTTGAGTTTTAAAAAGAGCTGTTTATTTTTAATTCAAATTATGATTGAGGGTAACATCTGGTGAGACAAATGGAAGTTTTCTTTGCTCAATAGTTTCTGAAGTTCAGGTTAGCATTAAACTACTAAAAGAGTAAAGGGTTAGAGTTAGGTGGGAGAATTTGGATTCAAGTCTTTAGTATTGGTGTTTAGTAACATGAACTGCTTGAGGATTTTTGCACTGTACTCTGTGGAGTCTTGAAGCCAATTCTGTTCTTTCCCAAAGACTCACATTTTTGTTCACTCATACATTCCTTCATTTATTTACATTTATTTAACAAACCTTTGAGGATTCAGATATGCTATTAGTCTGGGAGGGGGGTGGTTTCAGGGAGCCCATATCCACAATGAGTTATGATGTAAAAGACTGAAAAGTAGGAAGGATATGACCCACATGTGATAAAGATTATTCCCAGTAATGTGGGGACTCATGGAAGGGAAATGTCCATTTGGGGATGGCAGTGGCTCCAGGCAAGCCTTTGTAGAGGCTGTAAAACTGAAGGATAAATAAAGGTGAACGATGAAGTCCAGGCAGTGAGAACTACCATTTGTGAAAATTCAAGGTCCTTTTGAAGTACTTGAAGGAATTGCTTTTTAACAACAGATTTAGGTTCCTCGAATTTTTCTTGGAGCTAAAACTATCTACACTAGATCCTCTGCATTCTCGGACTTACTATACTGATTCCCTTGTAGGCACCACAATTTGATTCATTCTTTGAGGGGGGAGGTGGTATGCTGGAGAATGAGGGATAGAGATTGAATTATATTTCACTCAATAGTTGTCTTTTTTAACAGTTACCTTACCACAAGCTACTAAGATTTAATTCTTCAAAGTTTTTCTTATATATTTTTTGTAAATATACATTGTCTTAATTTGCTCTGGCTGCCATAAAAAAGTACCATAGACTGGGTGGCTTAAACACAGAAATTTATTTTCTCACTATTCTGGAGACTGAAGTCTGAGATAGAGGTACCAGAGTGGTCAGGTTCTGGTAAGGTTCTTTCTTGGCTTCCAGAAGACCACTATTATTTTATTTTATTTTATTTTATTTTATTTTATTTTATTTTATTTTATTTTATTTTATTTTATTTATTTTATTTTATTTTATTATTTTATTTATTTTATTTTATTTTATTATTTTATATTTTTTATTTATTTATTTATTTATTTATTTATTTATTTATTTATTTATTTATTTATTTTTGCTGTGTGCTCATAAAGCCTTTCCTTGTGCCTTCTCATGGAGAGAAAAGGCAGAGCCAGAGGGAGACAGAGAAAGAGAAATGTCAAGTCTGAAATTACTTTAACAGAATATTAAAAAGAGTCTTAAGTTTTAAATCAGGTAAGCAATTGCAGTTATTGAAGAAATGCTCTGGGAAATAATAAATACAAACCTAGAGCTTTATAGATTGACTGCGATATATTCCATGATCAGATTGTTCAGTGAGCATCCTGTGGCAGAGTTCTTTTATTTATTTATTTTTTCGCTTCAGCAAAGAATATCAGATCTGCAGGCATATACTTACGTGTCTTGTAGTAGCATGGAACTCAGTATTTTAAAAATGAGATGGAAAATATCAATAAATATTTTGCCTGTCAGGATTTTCTTCACTAGAGAAAATGTACAACATGCATATATACCCATACCCACCATATACGTGCACACGTACACAGGCATGCACTCCTATATGCACTATTTCTTTCTGTGCGTATGTTTTTGTTGTGTCAACCGTTACCTATAGAAAGGTTATAAGCTGGCATTTAGACATATAGCCCAATAATATATACTACTGCTTGACAAACCAGCATGTTAGCAACAGCTACAAAACAGCTTTTGAAAAAAATAAGGTTAGAATTTGATAAATATTGACTATCTGTAGTTATATATGGCATACAGTGCGATCACATTCATTTTGCAAAGGAATAAGGTTCTAATGTCAACCCCAAAGGTGGCAATTTGATGTGAACAAAATTACTCTTGAAAGTTACATAAATCTCTCCCAAATTGCAGCATTGTACCAAATCTGCCAGTTTTATTTTTGTTTCCTCCCCTAGCAATAGAACAAATCGCTGTTTTTTGACCGATCAACTGGAGTAGCCGTTTGTGTTGAGGGGTCGTGTGGTGTGAAATCATGTGTACTTTGGAACTCTGGTATCATATTTGCACAGTGAGAGACTCCTGCCCCCTGTATCCCCCCTCCTCCCACAGAGCTTCCAGAGGCCCAGGGAACAACCCTGGCTGCAAGAATGTACCTCCCACTTGTCCTAGTTAGGTGTTCACTGAATGTACTAGAGGCTTTGTGGTGTAATTGTCATGCTATTGAAGTTCTCTCTCCCTTCTCTTTCTCTATAGCTCCATTCTTCATTTTTCTCTTGGGTTTGCTGAACATTTGTAGTCATGTAGGTAAATTCACACCTATTGCAACTCTATGGCATATGGCATTCTATCTATAACTGTTTTGTTTTTGTGGTTGCTTATTTATTTCCTGTTGACATGAAGTCATGTACATAAATACTTATTCATGTGGCTGTTTGACTTTTAGAAAATTCTGCTAGGAGCATGAATTTGCCTCTGATTGCATCATGTAATACTGTTAACCTAAACCTATATGATTGCAAGAATGATACATGAACCAGTTTCCACCCCTGGAAAATAATTCAAAGCTACCAGCCCATCAAATGATGAGAACTTTCTAAACCCTAGCATGGCACAGTAGTCATTGCTAAGGCTTTTTCCTAAGATTGATAGGAGGACACCAGTTAACGTCTCAATTCTGTTTTTGTTTTAGTTCAGAGTAACCATTTATTTATGTTATTGTTGTGTTGTCATTGTTATATTGATTTGCTAAACACTTAAGTTGATGGTTCTATTTTGTAATCTCCTGTACTACCTAGCTGCCATATCCTGACCATGGGGAAAGTACTTTCCAGTGGAAATTCAGTTAAATCATTCTCTGAGAATTTGAGTAATCTGTATTTTTCTTCATGCTAAACCACAATTGATTACATGTATTTCCTGCCAAGGCTAAAATGTGTAAATTCTGAGTGTTGTATTTTTTCTTGAAAGGCAGTTTCAGGTTCATTTAGGTTTGATGATTTTGACATTGTGTTTAAGTACAATGTTCATACTAATTGAAGTCTTTTATGTTAAAGGAAAAAGATCAGGTTCTTAAAGTGTACAGTCTTCTTTATGGCATTAAATGCAATTTAAAAAGTCCAAGATATTATTTGTAGGAATTCTATTGTGGTTGTCACATAGCTTATTCACTGATTCAACAATTATTTCCTGAATACCAAATAAGCATTCTTAAAAGCACTGGGTACACTGTAGTGAGGAAAAGCAAGTCCTTGACCTTGTGAAGTTTATGGTCTCCTGGAAGGATAATTGGCAGTAAATAGCTAAAGAAATAACAATTTAGTCAAGTTTCAGGAAGACAGAGGTCAGAGTTCAGTGATGGAGAATAGCAACAGGGGAACTAATTCACTAGATGATTAGTTAGTGTTTATTGGAATGAGTGGATTTTAGGCTGAGACTTAAAGAATGAGAAGGGGCTGGGTATCTAAAGAGCAATTGCAGGGTGGCTTAACAGAGATCAGCAAGTAACAAGATTCAAGGCACGATGGGGCTTGGGTGTTTCCAGAACTGAAAGGAAGCTGGTGTGGTTGCTTGCATCAGAGCTTGTGTGTGTGTGTTTCTGTGTGTGTGTGTGTGTTTGCGTGTGTTTGCACACACATGCACGTGTATGTTGAAGTGGGAGAAATGAGGTGGGGGTGGTATGAGATTAGGTTAACCTGTAAACAGATGCCAGATGATTCAGAGTCTTACAGGTCATGGTTAAGACTCAAGTTTTTAAAATAAGCACAATGGGAGCCAATTAAAATGTAAAAAGTAGAAAATCATCTGATTTAAAATTTTAAAAGCTCACTTTGGCTTTTTTGTGGTAAATGAAGTATGTGTGAGCATGGGTTTGTGTCTGTAGTTAAAAATGGAAGAAATGAGACCAGTTAGAGGGCTGTCACAGGGTCTTGGTGGAGATGGAGCCAATCGAATGGATCTAAAATATTTTTGAGAGGTATATAATCTTCTGATAATCAGTATGGGGAGGGTCAGGAATCAAAAATGATCACTTTTCTTTTTTTTCTCTTTTCTTTCTTCTGCCCCCCCTCCCCCAATGGGTATATCATGGTACCATTTACTAAGATCAGGTTTGGGGCAGGATTAAGTTTCAGAGGGTGTTATGTTCATTTTTAGATATCTAACACCAAACCTATTACAAAATTTATGAATTCATCAAACATTGATTGAGCTTTACCATATGTCAGCATTGTCCTAGGTGTTGATATTACCTAGGGTCTTTATTTTTATGGAATTACAGAGATGGTAGATTTCAGAGTGCTAAAATTTTTCTGGGTCCGTAGTTAGAAATGATTCAACCCAGAATCCTTGTTTTAAAGATGAAGATTTAGAAATTGAACCATCTAATTTCTGTAGAAATATCAAAACTGCTCTGGGGGCATCTGGGTGGCTCAGTCAGTTAAGTGGCTGCCTATGGCTCAGGTTATGATTCCCGGATCCTAGGAAGGGTCCCAGATCCAGACTTAATCAGGCTCTCTGCTCAGCAGGGAGTCTGCTTCCCCTCTCCTTTTACCCCTCCCCTCTGCTGATGCTTTCTCTCTAATAAATAAATAAATAAAATCTTTAAAAAAAACCTCCTCTATAAAAATCATGGTTACTTTAGTAAAACTTAATTTTACTATTATTTTCTCTTAGGCATATGATACACTTTGTTTTCATTCCTGTTTTACTGAATTTTTACAACTAGTACTATTAAAATACTATCTGATATATTCTGGAATCAGGAAAATATAGGCATTATAGCCAGGAGTTCATTATAGCTCCCATTGATTTCACTGGCTTTCTGGAAGATAGACAAGGAGAATCATGCATCATGTTCGTGTGCACATTTTTTTGCTAAGGTATTAATGGTAGACAAAGGCAAAACTAGGCACTTGTATTTTTTTTTGTTTTGTTTTGTTATTGATGGTTAGGTTTCCCGTTACCTTGAAGCATTTTAGAGGGGATTTTTCAAATTTAATCAAAAATATTAATGTGAGAGGAAAGAAAAAAAAAAAGAAGAGTCCTAGAGAAAGAATTTGTGTTGTATAATGAATTAGAGATTTCTGTGTATGTCTGGATGTGTGTGCATATGTTGAAATGTTTGCTTTAATGTCTTACTCAACTTTAGAAGTTAAGTATTTGGTCAAAGAATAAATAAGCGATGGTGACATCTCAAGTTGTATAGATTTGAACAATTTAAATACCAAGAAGCCAAAAAAGATGATTTAGAGTGTTCTGAATAAGCATACTTATCTAAATTATGTTACAGCATTTATTGTTCTTTTAGAATGAGATTTACTTGGCTCTTTTTACTAGGTCAAGTACTGTGAAAGACAAAAGTTGATAATTGCCTGCCCTAAGGGCATAACAAACTTGAAGCACAGGCATGATCCAATCTGTACACACACATGCACACACACGATGAGAGAATGTTTCCTGCACTAAGTGGCTACTCTCATGGGAATGCCCTGTAGAGCAGAGGAAGTTTTGAGATGCCTTATAGAGATGAGGGCCTGTTAATGAGGAGGATATTTCAGGACAAGAAAGGGAAAAGTGGATACTGCATGAGACAGATGGTAGTCAAGTGACCTACTTGGAGCCTGACAGCAGGGATGGAGAAAACCTGCAATGCATGCCAGTAGAAGAGGCAAAACTACTAAGATGGTTGAAAAGATCCAAATAAGAAGAATTAGAAAGTTCTGCTTCATCCCTGCAGATGGAAAGGCAGGACTACATTCAAAGAAACGAGGCCCAATGTGGAGGGTTCGAACCTCCCTTTATGGAAGAAATGTGGAGGCCGACAATGGAAATTTCATGGAATATAACTAAGATTGTGTACATACAAATTAAGTGAAAAAATAGTGTTGAAAATAAAGACTAGACATAAGGGCAGCTTGTTTTCTGAGATCAAGCAGAAAAAAACCCAGAGCTTTGTGCACTAATATGCCAAACAGGAATATTCTATGTCTTGTTAATTAACATGTATTCTTATATCCTCCTCCAAGACACAGGGTAAACACTGAACTTTTCAATTCCTCGATAAGTGCTGAAAAAAACATTAGCAAGCATTTTCTGGAAGCCTTTGGGACAGGAAAATATCTTTTATTCTTACCCACTGGTCCCTGGCTCTTCCGGAAAGCCACCTCATCTATTGTTACTGTGGTATTTTAACTTTTTACCTGTTGATTAATATTTTTTCCATGATAAACTCCTTTTCTTGCTATGTATAGTGTGTATGAACTTATACCCCTTCACACATACCCTTGAAATCCTCTTCCTAGAGCAGCTGGAGGGCACCACTCACTCCAGGCCAAGCAGGGCATTTTTGGTTTTGGTTTGGGGTTTTTTTGTTTGTTTGTTTTGTTTTGTTTTGTTTTGTCTTTTGTTTTCCTAGACTTTTTCAGCTGCAATAATTCCTTACCAGCCAAAGAAACTCTCAAAGGAATACTTGGGGAGAATGGGGAGTAGATACATTTGGAGAAATTTTCACATATGTAAAACAAATGTCTTCCACTGAGGTTTTAAAAATAGTCCCTTTAAACTTTAACATGTGTCAGGCTAGTGTTTGCTCAGATAATCACAGGCCTGCACATGCAGGACCCAGTCAGTGCACACCAGACAGAGGCCCCCTTATCATGAGAATTATGTTTTTCTTGGTGGTTTGAGTTTATTTTCAAAAATTGCTTCTTAACACATTATCTTTAGAACTTTCCCATTCTTTAGTTCTACTTAGGAAGAAAGGAATATTATCACCCAGCTGACTAGCTCATTAAAGGAAGACACAACAAGCTTTCTCCAAGTTTTTTCCAGGCATATTGTTGTCAGGTCTCTGGTTTGCCTCTAGAAATTTGGCAAGTAAGTGGATATACATTTTTCACTCTTCCTACTTTTTTTAAGGGACAGAAGTGATTTAGGAGGGAATTGAATATGCCAGAGTACCTTATTTTCTCTCTCTTTTTTTCTTCTTCTCTCCTAAATAGGAAAGTTCATCAGCTTGATAATGGAGGAGAACAATGACTCCACCGACTACCCCCAGCAAGGTCAAGGGCGGAACAATGCCATGAAGTGTGGGTGGCTGAGGAAGCAAGGAGGCTTTGTCAAGACTTGGCATACTCGCTGGTTTGTGCTCAAGGGTGATCAGCTCTATTATTTCAAAGATGAAGATGAAACAAAGCCTTTGGTAAGTTAGAGAAAATAAAAAGCACTAAGGTCACAAGCAATCCAAAAGTTAGAAGGGTTTGCTAGAAACTGATGGAGTCTGAGATTGACTCCATTCCCCTGGTCTCCTTCAGCTTTGGCATCTTTCACACTTTTTCTCATTGTTTACTTTGGTTAAAGATGATGGACTTGCTAATTGAGGCCAAGAGGCAAATTATACTTGTCTGATATTAATTTTGACTTTTACTAAGTTGGAACAGAATGTCTGAGTCCCTCAGGCATGCATGCTTTACGAGAAATTTTAATGGACGACTGCTAGAAGATATATATCATAGACAAAACATCTTTCCTTTACTCAGAAGTCCATTGCCAGCAGATTTGAAGGAAAACTATAAACACAGCTTTCAGTAATTTTTGAGACGCCCTCAGCATCAGTTCTCTGGGGGCTTCCTTCCACCTTAACTCACATAATAAAATATGGATATAGTGCTAAATGGAACAACATTGATATATCCAACTAGCAGACACAATACAGTCTTCTGGGAATCATTTTTTGTCTTTTGTAGTTCCTCAGTGGTCTTATATTTGCTTATTTACTTATCATTTTCTCAGCCACGAGTCTCTAGGTTACAATGAGAGAGAGGAAAAATCTCTAGTTCTTCCTGTAGCTACAGCAGGCTTTCTTAGCTGTGATCGTCAGTTGATGGAGGGAGATGCAACCTGAGGTATCCTCTGTGTGTTTTCCCTTCATCTCTAGCCATAGGATATATAAATGAAAGAAGAAACATAATAGATTAAATGACAAAAACATTCCTAACAGTATGTTTTTGAGGCTATTTCCCTTGTGTTAAAGTTCAAGAACTTAATTAAGAATTTAGATCAGGGCTCTGCTTAGTATTGTACATTCTCAGACATTATAATTCCACAAAGTTCTCATTTGTCTAGTTGAATTATTTAAAAAAAATAGCAACAAAGGCACATCCTATAAATATTTTTTGAAATTGCTGCTATGTTTTAAGCATTTATTTACCAAATCCAGGCATTAGACTAAGAGCTTATATATATTATCTTATGAAATGCTCAAAATAGTCCTATGAGGTAGGATTATCCTCATGTATGCATGAAGAAACCAAGGTTCAGGGATAATATGCATTACTCCAAATTAGACAATGATGCCATGATTTGCTTCCAGATAAGTCTGACCTCATATATCCTTAGCCAAAGACCTCATAAATAAATTAATAAGAATATTCCATATTGTTGGTATCATGATAGTTATAGTGCATGTCCATACCAATTATTGCATTTGTCATAGCAAACCAGTTGAGATGGGGATTAGCGTTACAGATGGAGAAATTGTGGTTTAATGATAAGAAGCAATGTGACAAAGATTTATGGACATTAGAGGCAAAGCAGTAGAATCTTTTGCCTCTTATCCTATGCTCTAGGGTTCTTTTCTCATTATACTTATTTTATACTATAGATTACATTATGGTATTATCTTAAATGTAAAATCATTTTTATCAAACTCCGATAAAGGGATCAGGATTCTGAGAAAACAGAATATGGAGGAGCCAGTATGGGGGCTTTGATATGGAGAAACACATGGAATAAAATGGAAGTATGAGTAAGATCCAATGTTTTATCTCATGGAAACTTCTTCTGGCATAGTTTGGCCAGAATGGATACAATTTTAAATTATTAATTAGGTAGGATCTAGGACCTAAATGGGGGATAAGGAGAGCAGAGGATTCAGGAACTGAGTGAGTGAAGATGTGAAAGAAGATCAAACAAATGTTCTCTTTGGTGAACTTAGTGTATTTTCTAGTGAGGAACGTGGGATAGAGTGGATCAGGCCCCCCAGCTCAATGTTTCTAAAATCTGAAACTTGCAGATGTCAGAGAATATGCACAGGAACCCCAGTTGAGGAACTCTGCCCTAAGCTGTTCAAAGAGAATAATATTATACTGCCTTGGCTATGCTCTGTATTTCTCTGTGTAGTTTCTCAGAAGGTTCATATAGTTACAGATGGTTTTCAGATAACTACAATGTAGTTATTTTGTTAACAAATTGACATATAAATAAGAAAATGCAAAATTTTCTGATTAATTCAAGTGAAAATTGCCTCAAAATAAAAATCCCTTTAATTAGTAATGTTTCTAAGACAAGTTGTATTTTGATATCATTATATTACCAGTGTTTCTAAACTTATAATAATTAATATTAGCAAAATAGAGTTATATTGTCAAGAAATTACTAATTCTTAAACCAAAGATAGGATGCTGTTATTTCCCCCCCAAAAGTTTAAAAAGTTTCCAAATATCATTTGTTAATGAAGCAGTCAAAATTTAGGGTAGGGGCACCTCAGTGGCTCAGTCAGTTAAGTGTTGGACTCTTAATATCAACTCAGGTTCTGATCTCAGGATTGTGAGATTGAGCCCCGTATTGGGCTCTGCATTAGGCATAGAACCTCCTTAAGATTTTCTCTCTCCCTCTCCCTCTGCCCTTCCTCCCCTTAAAAAATCGAGGTTGAATAACTTTGAATTATTATTATTTTTTATATTATCTTTTTTTTAAATATTTTATTTATTTATTCATGAGAGACATAGAGAAAGAGGCAGAGATATAGGCAGTTCAAGCACCAAGAATCTTAACATTGTGCTTTTTAACTTTAATCTTTTACACTAACGTTCAAATGCACGCACAAAGAATCAGATTAAAAACTCAGTTTCTGTTTTAGAGGGCACTTAGTAATTTTAAGGACCACATATTTGCCTGTGAATGGGCAATTCCTTGCTTAAAAGTAGTTTCTGGGGCATCTGGGTGGCTCAGTCAGGTAAGCGCCCAACTCTTGATTTCGGCTCAGGTCTTGATCTCAGGGTCGTGAATTTAAGCCCCACGTTGTGTTTCATGTTGGACGTGGAGTCTACTTAAAAAAAAAAAGTAGCTTTTTTAAGTGAAGGTAGGTAGATGCCTGGTACATTGTAAGTTCTGAAGTGTATTTTTACATGAGTTAGTGAGTGAGTCAATAGAAGGTATCTATAGCTAGGAAGGGCAGGGCCAGTACCAGGTGCTGGGAGTAGTATTGACTATTCTCAACCTCATTTATTAAAGTCATAACTGAAAACATAACTTGGTATATTAAATCATAATCACTTCATAACCACAAAGTTTAAATCACATTAAGTAAATCTTTTTTAAAGAATCACCTCAATGAAGAACAATTGAACATCTTGAAAAATGTTAAAACTGGAAAAAATTTAGTTGTTATAAATCCCTTCCTTTTACAGATGAATTGTGTGTGTGTGTGTGTGTGTGTGTGCATGCACGTGCGTGAATGTTGAATGTGTATGTGTGTACTTGCCATAGGATATTGTTAATGACTGGCAGATGAGAAACTAAAAGCCAGATTCCCTTGCTCTTGATCCAATGTTCCCTCAGTTTTGCTTTTCACTTGCTCACAAATCCTTAACTTTTCTTTAGATTTGTTTTCAATCAGAACTACTTCTTACTTATTTATTTTCAGCATTGGTGCTTTCAAGCATAAGAATGCCCTTGGCCTTCATTTATTTTGATGAGGGCTATTTCATTATTACTGGAGGGAAAGTCACTAATGAAATGAAAAAATCACCCTTTTAAGTATTCCTAACCAGCTAAAAATATTCAATAAACTTAATCTGGATTTGTTTTTCTCTCTCTTAGAAGGCATTTCTAAAAGGAGAGTATTAACACCCTTGAAATGTGTTTCTCCTGTTCTAGAAAAAGGTTTTCAATTTATTTTAGTAAAACTTTTACTGATTTTCTCCTCAACTCAATAAAGAGAGTCAAACTCTCTATTATTTTTGTTATTAAAAACTACACATCTGTTGGGGGGAAGAAATGAACAAAACTATAGTTGGGACAGTTAATAATGTAAGCACTGGGCACTTTATTTTTTATTTTTATTTTTTTGGTTAGAGATTTTATTCATTTATTTGAGAGAGAGAGAGAGCACTGGGCACTTTAAAAACACAGATACTATTAATGCCAAGGATTGAGTGATGATTCTGTGTAGGAGGGTTGAGGAAGGTGTCATAAACCAAGAGATGAACCTTACCCAGAGTGCTGAAGGTTGGAGGCAGTTTTCCAGGTAAACTGAGAAAGAAATTGAGAGCAAAGGAAAGCCAGAGAGTGGTAAAATAGACATCAATAGATAGCTCCATTTTGTGAGGGGAGTGAAATGACAAGAAATGGGGTTTAAGTGATATGTGGGGCCTCAATATGAAGGGATGCATATGTTGTTTGAGACACTTATTCTGGTACATAATGGGAAGCTATTTCTAGAACACCTGTAGTTACTCAAGTTGCAAAACTACATTAATCTATTAGAAAGGAATAATGGCAGCCATTTAAAAAAATGTATGTCTGCTTGGGTTGCCATCACAAAATGCCATATCCTGGGTGGCTTAAACAACAAAAACGTATTTCCTCACAGCTCTGGAGGCTGGAAGACCCAAGATCAAGGTTGGTCTCTGGTGAAGCTTCTCTTCCTGGGTTGCAGACAGTGGCTCTCCCTCTGTGTCCTCACATGCCTGCTGCCTTGTGTAGAGGAGCATAAGAGAGCTCTGATATCTCTTCTCTTGTAAGGACAAGAGATGGATTAGGTCCAGGCCCTCCCCTTAAGACCTCATTTAACTTGAATTATCTCCACATGGGGGTGAGAGATAGGACTTCAATATGTGAATTTTGGGGAATCACAATTCAGTCTGTAATACCTAATATGTTGCAAACTTCTGTTAATGAATATAATTTTTTCAGTTAGATTTTTCTTTTACCTGTACCATCAACTTTTATCTCTACTAGAACTTAATAGATCCAATTTAGTGCATTAAACATTTAATTATTTGAACCTACCATTGGTGTCTGATGTTCTTATTCAAATCGCACCTTGCCTTCTAAATATTCTACAACCTGCACAAGTTTGAGATCTTAGAAAGTCCCACTGCCACTTTTCTTGTCTTTTCTTTTTGAGCAAAAGGCAAAAACACCCATAAGTTCTCCTCTCTCTGGAGATAGTGCCTGATTTGTAAATAAGACTTTCCAGCCCTTAATCAGAGTTCCTTGGGCAATACATTAGAAGTATGCCTTAAAATATTTTAAATTTTACATTTAAAATAAATCAAGCTAAAATAATTTATATCCTATAATTTTAAAATGAAAGAAACTTTAGTTCATTTAGGCCAAAACTTGCTCCCAGATCATTTTCTACAGTGTCTGCACTTGCGCAAACACGGATTTTATTCAGAATAGATTTAAAAAATAAAGTTGGGATGGCTCAGTCAATAGAGCATGCAACTCTTGATCTTGAGGTTGCACATTTGGTCCACATTGGGTGTAGAGATTACTTAAAAAATGTTATTCCTAAAAAATAATGGATTTTTGGTTGTTTGGTTGATTTTGGTTGTTTCCAAAAACAACAATAAAACACAAAAAATGTTGCATATAGCCAATTAAAAAATAAATTAATATACCCATGATTATTATAGACTTGTTATAAGTACTATATTTTTCCAGATTTTAGGTAATATTTTTTCTTTTTTTATCTTTGTTTTTTTTGTAAATTTATTTTTTATTGGTGTTCAATTTGCCAACATATAGAATAACACCCAGTGCTCATCCCATCAAGTGCCTCCCTTAGTGCCCGTCACCCAGTCACCCCCACCCCCCTCCCACCTCCCCTTCCTCCACCCCTAGTTCGTTTCCCAGAGTTAGGAGTCTCTCATGTTCTGTCTCCCTTCCTCTTATATATGGAAAAAAAGTTAAAATTATACTGTTTGAAGAATCTATGAAAAAGAGAAGTTCTTCCATCAACACTGAACATCCCTAGCACCTTTGAATTGCTATTTAGAGAGTTTTTAAAACAGATTTACACTGAGTTGTGACAGTATCTGTTTGGCCGTCTTTCATTAATGATTGTGACAAATGACTGTGACCTTAATTGTGGATATTGTAACATGGGGAAAGCAGCTGAGTCAGAGATAAAGTATGATCATTATAGTTATTCTAAATATAAAGTAGTTGTGTAGATTTTGCAAATGAATCCAGTGAGAAATTCTAGTGCTTTTTTGAAACCATCTGTTTCACTTCTATCATGAAACATATAAACCTAAATAATAGCTAAGTTTCAAGTTTGATGATACTTGTATATTTACATACCTTGGGTACTAGAATTTGACACTGGAAAGCAGTGATTTTTAGAAGCCAGCCTGAGACTCCTGATAAAATGACTAAAATCCAAACAGATACCAACCCAATTAAACTAGTCTATAGATTTTCTAAAACAGAGAAATTGATCTGATTGTGTGGAGAGGATTTTTTTCTGGACATGATGAAGATAACACTATATTAGATAACACTGAATTTTCTTAACTTAAAGAATAAAGTGATTTTGAATGAATTATGACCTGAGGGTTTACCTCTAATTGTGCAAAAATTGATTACTAATTTAAGAGTAAGCTCTAATTTTATATATTTAATGAAACTTGTGAGTTAATGAAATCAAGAAATCTCTAAGGCATTTGCTGTTTGTTAAAATATATATGAACTGGAAGAAGACAAAACCCCAATTAAATGCTTAAGGTAATATTAGGAACCTTGATACTTGGATCTCCTCCTTAAATCTAAAACTGACTTTCTGAGTGGTAACTAAATCTCTTGGCCTTTAAAAAGACACATAAAATGGTATTGTGTATCATCATAAATTTTGGGGGAAATCTTAGCTCATTCCTAGAAATAATTATATCAAGAAGCAGTGTTATTAATCTAAAATATTATTTTATTCTGCTTTTAGTTGAAGAAGTTTTTTTTTTTTTTTTTGATAGCTTACTTTTACACAGCCATTTCAGAGTGGTTAAAAATATAGACTTTGAGTCAGATTGTTTGGATTGAATCTTGACTCCACCAGATGCTAATTATGATATATTGAGTAGTGAGTAAGCTGGTTTAAACTTCAATTTACTAATCTGTGCAATAAGATAATAATAGTACCTATCTCATAACATTGTTAAGAGGATTAGGTTAAGTAATTTATGTAAATGATCTTAGTGATGGCACTTAGTAAGCATAAAATGCATGTTAGCTGTTTTTATATTAGCATGATGAAATAGAATTTAAGATATTCATGCTACTCATGCATTCATTTGATTTTTTAAAAATTCAGCACATACTTACAAATCTCTAATGCACCTGTAGTTATTATGCTAGTTTCCAGGAAATACCAAGGTGATATAACCAAAACCAATTCTATAACAAATGGACTCCCCCTTCTCCGAAAAAAGAAAAAAAAGAATTTAAAAAGAAGCAGCCTTATTTCTTTCTCAGGTGAAAGTCCAAAGGAATTCCAGGTAAGTGAGGGGGATCTTCTTGGTCTGCTCCAAACAAATGTTTAGAAACCCAGGCTGCCAGAGATTTTGTAATTTTAACGTTTGGCTTCCAAATTGACCATAGGGTCGGTCATTCCTTTTCTGATCAAATAGGAGGATGTAAAAGGGAGTATTGCATAGAAGGTTTGGATGGACCAGCTGTGGTAGTGGCTTTTACTACTTCTGTTCACATTTCATTAGCTAGAACTGAGTTGCAGAACCAAACCCAACTGAAAAAGGGGCTGAACATGTAGCCCAGCTTTATCCTGGGAGCAGAGGAGAACATGGGTATTGAGAAAGAATTAATGGACTCTGCCACAGGTGATAAAATGAGACTAAGCATCATGAATCCAGTGTTAAATTCCAGTACTGTTACAAATTATTTCAGTTACCAAACAATATAATATCTATTTTGCCATTGGAGGCCAAAGGAGGGACACTATCACCACTTCAAGACTCAGGAAGAGTTTTTCAAAAGAATATCTATCTATCTATCTATCTATCTATCTATCTATCTATCTATCTATTTATTTTTCCTTATTTATTTATTCATGAGAGACACACAGAGAGAAGCAGAGTCACAAGCAGAGGGGGAAGCAGCCTCCCTACAGGGAGCCTGATGCAGGACTTGGTTCCAGGACTCTGGGATCACACCCTGAGCAGACACTCAACCACTGAGCCACTCAGGCATCCCAAAAGAATATATATTTAATTGGGAATAGAAAGGTGATACAGCTAATAAGCTGTCGGGGTAGTGTATGTGACATAATAAAAGGTATAGGCTATAGCCTTTTGGGAGATTGTTGGGAAATATGTAATGGTCAATTAAGAAAAGAAGGCAAAAAGTGTTGAGAGATGAATTTGGGAAAGTATGTACAGACAAGGAAGCTGTGTCAAGGATTGCAGATCTTACCTAAGAACTTATGTTTTCCCTGCTTTTATGTGTCTGTTTTCCTTGGTTTATTGGTTTTAGAGCTAAGCAGTGACCATAGGGATCATTCTAGGTGTAGCTCATTGTAAAGGAATTCAAAATACCCACATAACTAGAAAGTCTTCCTCTGAAAGCTCTGCGATTCTGTCTGGAATATCTATAATTGGCTATTTTGTATTATGACATAATCTCTGGAAAAATGATGGAAAAGCAACTATACTATGGATAAATACTTGACCTTCTATCATACATTAGTACTTAAGCATGAATTATGGGCAAGCCCATCAGCTCACTTTGGACTGCAGTAGGAAGAATTGAGAAAATCTGTTGCTGCTGGAGAGGGCATCTGGGATGAAGAGCAGCAGACAATATCTTGCACAAATGTAGAAATTGATGGGGCACCTACGTGGCTCCATCTGTTAAGCATCCAACTCTTGATTTTGGCTCAGGTCATGATCTCAGAGTCTTGGGATCAAGCCCTGCAGTGGGCTGTGCACTCAGCATGGAGTCTGCTTGTCTCTTTCTCTCTCAAATAAATAAGTATATAAGATCTAGAAAAAAAAAAAAAACAAAGACAGCATAGAGATCGATGGGTGGGGCATGGTAGTCAGTGGGAACACAGTTATGAGATTTCATCCTAATAATTTTCTCTAGAATTGTTTTTGTACAATATGAGCATTTCCCTGGAAAGCAGCTGAACCCGATTATTTTGTATACAGGTTCTTGAGTCAGACTTTGTAGGGTCAAATTAGACTCCATCACTCTCTATAAGCCTTGGGTAGATTTCTTTTTACTTACTTGATTAAATTACTCGTCAGTTAAATGTAAGTAATAATACCTATCTCGCAGAGTAGTTGTTAGCATACCTGAAATGATGTTTCTAGAATACTGTTTATTTCCAGAATACTTATACAGTACCTGACTATATATATTAAGTTCTCAATAAATATTAAGTATTGTTGTTAGTATCATCATCACCATCATCATTTTTATTGTCTTTGTCTATCAGGATACCCTGACATGGCAGTTTAGAAGTCAGGATCTGTAATATATACCTTATTACTTGAATAATGAAGAAAATAATAGATGATCACCCCAAGTAAGTAATGCTAACTTCAAAGCAGAAGATAACTTGTTTCTGCTGGTGACCTATGCTATCAAACTACTGAACTCACAGGAAAAGATTCCTAAAGTACAATGCTCACCTTTGTCGTCAGTCTTTTCTTTTTTGTTTAAATTACTTTTGGGGCTCCTTCAGAGCTTATCAAAAGGATTATGATGACAGCAAAGGAGACTTGAAGGATTTTTTTTGAGAACTGGACCACCCCAGAGAGCAGCAGCCCTGGTTTTCTTATCTTATGTACAGCAGTTATTCCTCAACACCAGTTTGAAAGAGAATTACTGGAGTTAAATCCCTTGAGTTCTGCATCTAACATTTAATCATACTGACTGAGGGCTTCTGTATTTGTGATACAGTTCAATATATGGAACCAGATAGTCTATATATGGATTATCTCATTACCATGAACCTAAGCATATTTCCATTATCCATTTAGTGGAAAAAAGACTTTATGGGAGGAAAATGAAAGGTGAAAATGTGACTTGAACATTTATATTTTTAGTGCTTAGAGTAATCTATTTTCAAAGGTTACTTTTTCCTTCCCCTGATATGAAGTGTTTCATAGGCAGTTGCTAGTGATTTTCTTTTTTTAAGTGATTTTTTTTTTTAAAGTTTCTCTTGGGCACTCAATCTTCCAGTCCTTTCTTCTTTACCGTGATCTTGCCTAGATCCAGCTGCTCTCTATTTTCCTAGCACTATTACCATATGTTCATTCATTCAGTGAATGTTTATCAATTGTAAACTACATAAATTATACTTTACAAAATGTTTGACTGCTTTTACAAGGAAGCAATACGTGAATTGGTATGCCTACTTTCTGAATTTTGGCTTCCTTCCCTTAGCGTAATATTTTCAAGGTTCATCCATGTCTAGCATGTATCAATACTTCACTTCTTTATACGGCTGAATAATATTCCATTGTATCAATATGCCACATTTTGTTTATTCATTCTTATACATTGATGGACATTTGGATTGTTTCCACTTTGAGGCTGTTATAAATAATGCCGCTGTGGATTCTCATGTACAAGTTTATGTGTGAATGTATGTTTTCATTTCTCTTAGTTAATGTACTTAGAAGTGAAATTGATGATTTATATGGTAACTTCATGTTTAACCTTTTGCGAAACTATGCCAATCATCTTTTATAACGTATTTATTTTAGAAAGACAGAGAGAGAGCATGTAGGGGAGGGGCAGGTGGAGAAGGAGAGTCTGCATTGAATTTAGAGCCCCATTTGGAGCTCAATCTCACAATCCTGAAATCACAACTCGAGCCAAAACCAAGAGTCAGATGCCTCCCAGGCACCCCCTATACCCATCATTTTCAGTGATTAAATTTCATTGTAATTTAAAATGGAAGCCTCAGGCTTGGATTTAATCTCATCTGCATCCCTCCACACTCCCATCTCAGCACTTACCAGTCTCGAGGGTATACTCCAAGTAGGGAGGAAGCACAGTGTGCCTGTGTTCTTCTTTTCTCCGTCCAGCAGCAAGAAATGGGTGGAAGAGGGGAGAGAGACAGAGAGAGAGGGAATGTTTGTCTATGCTTGGAGAGAGCCGTGAACGGGATACTCTCTCCTTCTTTCTGAGGCCTCTAGTATTGAGGACTGGAAGAGGAAGAGGAGAGCAAAGACAAATGCATCTCTAAGAACCTATTGCTCTGTGGGGACTGCAGTGATTGGTCTTGTTTCTCTGGCTAAATTCATGGTTCTTTATAAAGATCTTGACTACCCAGGGTGCTGGAAATGGGGCAATATCTTGTCCTCCTTTTTCACCCTCCAGCTCTCAGAGTGGGCAGGATGCCCACAGCTTCTTGCTACTGGGATCTCATTTACCTGGTGTCCCACCTTCCCTAGTTGAACTTGAACTCCTGGAAATTCAAGCATAGCTGACATGACAAATTAGTACTGCAGGCTCCTTTACATTTTCACAAAATTTTCTCTACTCAGCATTTCTTTTGCCCTGTACTCAGGGATAGGTTCAGGACAGCCTAAGCACATTACAAGTGAGGAACAAGCCGCCATCCTCCCCAGTTGCTCAAAATTCTCCTGGAGTTCTTTCTCTTGCCTTGAGGGGTTTATGGCATTCCTCCCCATACTTCTTATCTTAAGTAGGAAGAAGACAGGTAGTGGTGCTGACCACAGTGGTAGTATCTGACTGGGTCAGATTCTTTTTATTTTATTTTTTAAATATTTTATTTATTTATTTGAGAGAGAGAGAGAGAGAGAGAGAGAGCGAGAGCACAAGCAAGGGGAGCAGCAGGCAAAGAGAGAGGGAGAAGCAGGCTTCCCAGTGAGCAGGGAGCCCATGTGGGGCTTGAACCCAGGACTCCAGGATCATGACCTGAGCCAAAGGCAGACGCTTAACTGACTGAGCCACCCAGGTGCCCTGATTGAATCAGATTCTATTCTTTCTTTCTTATTCTATCTGTTAGAACATAATGGCATTAATGGGTTCCTGGGTGACTCTATTGGTTAAGCATCTGACTCTTGATTTTAGCTCAGGTCATGATCTCAGGGTCATGAAATCGAGCTCTGCCTTGGGCTCCATGCTGAGCGTGAGAGCTGCTTAAGATTATCTCTCTCCTCTTCCTTCTGCCTCTCCCCAGCTTGTTTTCTCTCTCTCTAAAAAAAAAAAAAAAAAAAAAAAAAAAGATAAAAGAAAAACAAATCAAGGCACTTAGCAACTCTTTATTTTTGGTTTTAGGTTCCAGAAATCAGTCTAGGACAACAGAATAATTACTACTCAACACCCTATATTATAAAAAGCCTATATCATATTTTTGCAATTTTTAAGTTGCAGCTTATAAATCAAATGTACATACTTGTTTCCCTCCCAGATAAGTGGGACTAGTATTCCCTTATTAACTAAGAATTCTGGAGATAGTTAAAATCCTTCATGTGTCTGACTTCTTATGATTATGAACTTGAAACAATATTCTATTCCATTTATGAGTCAAGTACCTTGCCATATACAAAAATTATTTTTTGGAGGAAGTTTGTAACTCTGGACCCTTTTTACTCATTTCTTCCACCCCTCCACCCCCTACCTCTGGTAGCCACCACTCTGGTCTTTGTATTTATGAGCTTATTTTTTGTTGTTGTTTTAGTGAGATCATACAGTGTTATTCTGTCTCTATCTGACTTATTTCACTTAATACCTTTGACATCCATCCATGTTGTTGCAAATGACCAACTTTTATTCTTTTGGTATGGCTGAATAATACACCGTTGAGTTTATATGATCTCTATCTCTATCTCTATCTCTATCTCTATCTCTATCTCTATCTATCTGTATCTATCATGTTTTCTTTATCCATTCATCCACTGATGATTTTTTTTCCACGTCTTGGCTATTATAAATATTGTTGCAATGAACATGAAGGTGCATATATCTTTTTGAGTTAATGTTTTTGTTTTCTTCTGATAAATATCTAGAAGTGGATATCTGGGTCACATGGTAGTTCTATTTTTAATTTGTTGAGGAGCCTCTGTACTGTTTTTCAGAGCGGCTGCATCAGTTTGCATCCCCACCAACAGTACACAAAGGTCTCCTTTTCTCTACATGTTCACCAACACTTGTTATCTTTTGTCTTTTGATAATAGCCATTCTGACATGTGTGAGGTGATATATAATTGTGGTTTTGATTTGCAAGTACTGATGATTAATGATGTTGAGCATCTTTCCATGTATCTGTTTTCTGTAAGTTTTTGGAAAAATGTCTATTCAGACCTTCTATCCATTTTTTAGATAGAATGGCTTTTGTTTGTTTCTGTGTCTCTCTCTCTTTCCATTATTGAGTTGTATGCATCCTTTACAAATTTTGGATATTAACCCCTTATCAGATATATATATTTTTGAAGATTTTGTTTATTTATTCATGAGACACACACACACACACACACACAGAGAGAGAGAGAGAGAGAGAGAGAGAGAGAGAGAGATGGAGACACAGGCAGAGGGAGAAGCAGGCAGAGGGAGAAGCAAGCTCCATGCAGGGAGCCCGACCTGGGACTCGATCCCGGGGCTCCAGGATCACACCCTGGGCTGAAGATGGTGCCAATCCGCTGAGCCACTTGGGCTGCCCCAGATATATGATTTTAAGATATTTTCTCCCATTGAGTAGGTTGCTTTTTCATTTTGTTGATTGTTTCTTTTGCTGTACAAAAACTTTTTTGTTTGATGTAGTCTCACTTGTTATTTTTGCTTTTGTTGCTTTTGCACTTGGTGTCAGATCCAAGACCTTTGTCATGGAGCTTACTGTCTATACTTTATTCTAGAAGTTTTATCATTTCAGGTCTCATGTTCAAGTCTTTAATCCACTTCGGGTTAATTTTTGTGTGCGGTGTGAGACAGTGGTCCAGTTACATTCTTTTGCATGTCCAGTTTTCCCAACATCATTTATTGAAAAAACTGGCCTTTCCCATTGTGTATTCTTGGCTCCTTTGTCATAAATTAATTGATCATATAAATGTGAGTTTATTTCTGAATTCTTTATTGCCTGATATTCATCTACTGGTTATTTTTATGCCAGTACCATACTGTTTTGATTACAGTAGGTTTGTGATAGAGTTTGAAATCAGGTTTGAGGTTGCCTCTAGCTTTGTTTTTCTTTCCTAGGATTGCATTGACTATGTGGGGTCTTTTGTGGTTCCACACAAATTTTAGTATTGTTTATTTTATTTCTGTGAAAAATGTCATTGGAATTTTTATAAAGATTGCATTTGATAGAGTGTATCTTTATAGTTTTCCCAGGTCATTCACCTCCTTGGTTAAATTTATTCCTAGGTAGTTTTTTTCTTTTTGATACAAATATAAATGAATTGATATTTTTTTTTATTTACTAAATTTTTAAATACTAATTCCAGTTAGTTAACATACAGTGTTGTATTAGTTTCAGGTGTACAACATCATGATTCAACAATTCTACACATTGCACAGTGCTCATCATAATACATGTACTCTTAATTCCCTTCATCTATTTCACCCACCCTCCCACTCACTTCCCCTCTGGTAGCCACCTGATTGTTCTTTATAGTTAAGACTGTAGATTTTGGTTTATCCCTTTCTTCCCCTTTGCTCTTATATTTTGTTTCTTAAATTCCACATATGAGTGAAATCATATATTTGTCTTTCTCTGACTGATTTGTTTTGCTTAGCACTATACTCTCTATCTCCAACCATGTTATTGTAAATGGCAAGATTTCATACTTCTTTATGGCCAAATAATATTCCATTATGTGTATATGCCAGTTCTCATGCTCAATAGAACTGAAAATGTCTTAGATTTACATAGCTCATGTTTTTGAGCAGAGTTTCAAATTTAGGTCTTTTGCTGCAAGCACTAAAGCCAGAGATTTAGACCATAATTCAGATGTGCCTGTTTCTCAAAATGGGAAATGGATAAACTTCCAATCAGAATTGTTAAAATATTCATAATAATTTTAAAAATCTTTGTAACTATTATATAATCAAGGGCTGCCTCATGTTTTCAATAGCTGTTTTTATAATCCCATTGGCTCCAGGTAGTATTCCTTAATTGACCCAATAAAAGAACAGAGATCTGTTTAATGCAGAGAATGTTGCATTCCCTAAAAGTGAAGGCCAGATGATGGTACTATGTGGTGCTGTCTTAAGAAAGGTTTCTTAGTTGTTGGGACAGAGATAAGTGGTAGGCAAATTGGGGCATCACATGCTCCCTGTGCTAATCCGTACCTAATTCATGTGAGTGGTAATTAATTCTTAAGAATAACATCATCTAGTAGGTAACACTGATGTTGATAATTAAATTATATTAATTATATAAGTATATTAGTGGTTTTAGCTTAGTTTTTAAGTTTGCTTAGCACAGATTTATATATTTCTTTGAGTTATATATTAATACATTATCATATTACTATAAAAATATTTACATTAAGAGCCAATGAGAAAGTTTTTCCTTTAGACATACATATACATTGGTCAAATCTGACATAGTCTAAGCAAGCAGCATGTTAACAGATGAAATAAGTACAATTGAATCCATCCACTTGCTAGGATAGGACTTTTCATTTCCTTTCCTGTTTCTTCTTTCTATCCTTCTTTACCTCTGTATTTCATGAATGGATGTATGCATGCAGTACTATACCTGGCTTATAGTACTTGATTATAAAATAAATCACTGCATTTGTGAAGCTAAGTTATAATGAGGGAGACAGCCATTTAAAACATAGTAATAACATAATAAAGTGGTATAAAGGAAATGAATAGATACCTACACAGACAATAATGACATGGCAGTGGTGGTAAGGGCAGTGGAAAATCAGAGTCGGTCATAGAAGAAGAGGAAAGGACATTCTGGCCCAAGGGAAGAGCACACACAGCAAAAATAGGCCTGTACTGTTAACTTCATTAGCTAGGGATTTCTCATTGTCCCTGTCTTGATCTTGGAAATGGTTTCAGCCAAGCAATGTTGCTTTCTCCATGGACCAGTGACTATGTACGCACATGATCAGACTCTCCACAGAAGCCCTCTATTGCTTTTTAATACTATATTAATAATGCTTCCTGCTTGCTGAATGCCATGTGCTATCTTTTAATGTAAAAGCTTTTATTTTTTAAGAGAAAATAAAAACATGTTTCATGTCACTCTGCCTGTCCATGATTTCCTTCTTCATTATTATCTGCCAGGGCATGAAGGTGGAAATTAATAGCTTCCTCTTGTGAATTCGGAGTCCTGTGAGTATCTGGTAGCATTTGCCACAGATGATTGCTATTATCTTTCTTATCTAACCTTTGAGTCCAAAGATCTTCTCACATAGCCACAGTATCTGGCACAAAATACATCTATTGACTAAAGAAGTATCATAAACTCACATTCAACATGAACATAAGATTCTCTGAAGTGTATGGTTATGAAAAATTATATGGAATAGTACATGTACACAATTTTTCAAAGTGATGACTCTTTACTTTTATACTTGGGATTGTTTTAAATTAGTAATTTAAGATAAACTATAGAGGGTTAAAATAAACTATATCTTTTTTGCCTAAGGCTTTAAGAATGTTAGCCTTTATATTTTATTGTTAAGGCAAAACTTCTAAGATGCAGGGGAGGGAACATAAAGAGAATGATTGCTGAAGTCTTTGTACCCTGAATTCTTGATCTCTTTTTCTGCCCTTAAAGTTTCTAATTTAATTGTGATTTAAAATGAGGAAGCATGATAAGTCGTCTCTTCTCCACAGGACATCTGGTGATATTCTTAAAGGTAAGACACCAGCAAGGTGAAGCTTGCAGGAGAAGGCGACTCTATAAAAGAAATTACATTGGACCTCAGAACCAATGGTGTATGATGGATAGAGGTCAATAAACTCGACCATCTCCTTTTTAGCTCTGCAGAGTAAAACTTCTACAGGCATTTGCATGGAGGTGAATTATGTTTGATAACAGATGGAACTAAGGTCTAGCAGAGATCAGAGGACCTGGATTTTAGTCCTAACTTCTGCCACTTAAAATCTGAACAGTTAATGACTTGACAGGCTCATTTTCTTATCTGAAAAAGAAAGAAAGGAAGGAAGGAAGGAAGGAAGGAAGGAAGGAAGGAAGGAAGGAAGGAAGAAAGAAAGGAAGAAAGAAAGAATTGCATTAGAGAACATCTAATATTTCTTCTAGCTTGAAATTTTAATAACTCTTGAAATACATCTTTTATTAATATTCCATATATTATTTTCAACTTACAGCATTCATACACAAAAGCCAGGGACAGGGCATTGTAGCACTGGTAAGCTGGAGTAGGGAAAGGAAGTTTTATTTTTTACTTTAATATTTCAACATTTTTTAATTGTATAATCATGATAATGGCCAGTTTGGGCATGTCTGAAGACTTACTAGGTAGTGAACGTGGCTCCTGGTAACACCTTTTATACCTCGACTAATCCTAGCCAAAGATACATAAATCTTTTGTTCCTTCGGTTCTCCTATCAAGCAATCATTGTCTTTGATTCTCTTTTGAGACTAAAAATTCCTCTTTGGATTTAGTTAAAGACATATCTTTGGCTGGAGCAACCTAGTTGGTTAGAATGGAGGCTGGGTGTGCTTCAGGGCAACCAATTCAACAGGTTGCCTTTGTTAAATTTACAACAAAGGTACTTTATTCTTACAGCAAAAGAAAAGAACACTGTGTGAATTTTGAGATGCAAATTTGCAATTAGTGCTTTTTTTGAGGGCTTTTAGTTTTGAGACATCTATGGTCAAAATATTTTGATAAATATATGCGTGTTATTTACTAATCCTATATGTTAAAATGCTTTCAAAGTATAGCCAAAAGCGAAAAAAAAAATAGAATGTAGATTTTCACTTCACAAATGTTTCCCTCTTATTTGTAAGTCCAGAAATTAAATCTTATATTTTTAGAACCATTGCTGCAAATTTCCGTACTATGCCATACTTTTATACAAATTACTATGATGTGTATTTTGCATGTTAATTTAGATTATCCCCTTTTTAGAAAGGAAAAGAGAATACTTTCTTAAAGCAAAGTTTGATGTCTGATTGCCAGGCAGATTGGTAGCACAGGATACTAATGTTTTGAAAATTACTGTTTAATATAAATGAGATATTAATTTGTTTTGGAAAAACTTCAGTCTTCCCTTTCTTCCTCCCTCCCTCCTTCTCTCTCTCCCTCCACTCCTTTCTTCTTTCCTTCTTTCTTTAATTAAGATAAACACTCATTGAGTATCTGTCGTCTGCCATGCTTGCCCTTCAGAAGAACATACTTTGCAATAGACCCCATTTTACTACTGGACACTCCCTACAACTTTTATCAAAATTACTAATGTACTTTTAAATAGACCTAAAGATACAATTCCTTAAAATTTAACATAAACACTCTCATTTTTTTCCAAAAAAATTTCCACAGTTCTTAGAAATGCATGTGAGAAAAAGAGTAGTCAAATATAAGTGATTTATTATATTGGTTTTAGTTTTCATAATTGTAAGACGAAAGGATTGACAGAAATAGTTTATAATGCCCTGCCCAGGCAGCACTGCTAACCTGGTTGAGAAAGAATGGGATATGACAAGTAGAAACCAAATAATGCCTGGGAATGTGCTTGAATTTTCCTTAAAGAAACCTGTGATGCATGCTCATGAGTTCAGTTTTGTCTCAAGGATTCTCATTCTTATACGCCTGAAGTCTTGAGCTTTTGGGAATGGAGCGAGACTTGTGTCAGCATTGAAGGTCAAATAGCAAATAGAGAGTGGGTAGTGAAAAAGACCAACAGTCAAGATCCTGAGCCTCAAAGTATAGCGATTTAAAAGCAACTAATGAGTGGACATTTCCCAGTTTTTGCCTTGTCTTCCATAGAAAATATTGTTTTCCCCAGTGGTGTCTAGGTAAGTGCCAGATGAACTAAGAGAAGAGAAGAGATATGGAATTTTCTTCAGGGATTCAAGGAATTCTTTTTTGCTTTAGCTAAAGATGGCTGTAGCTATGAGAAAGGCAGTTAAAATCTTCTATGCATTTTCTTCTCATAATCTTACCCTTTCAATGTTAAGACCAGTTTTTCTAAAATAGAAAATGGAAATTCCAAGGGGCTGGAATCTTGAATATTCTACTGAAATAGGAATCTCATGATGTTTATACATTAAACAGTTCAGCTTACCTAGCATAAGTCCTAGGGATTATAAAGAGAAAAAAAAAAAGAGATTTTATGGCTTAATAGCTAGATTTTTTTTAAACTATAATTAGGAGTGTGGAATGTAATTTAATGTTTACCATTACGATTCAACAGTATTCAAAATGTCCATTTTTTGATGCGGACTAGGTATCATAATATTTAAGTCCAAGTATCTTGTGAAATAAATTTACTTTTAAGATATATAAAATAAAAAAATATATATATAATCATTTTTTTAAAAAAATGCATATATTGGGATCCCTGGGTGGCGCAGCGGTTTGGCGCCTGCCTCTGGCCCAGGGCGCGATCCTGGAGACCCGGGATCGAATCCCACGTCGGGCTCCCGGTGCATGGAGCCTGCTTCTCCCTCTGCCTATGTCTCTGCCTCTCTGTGTGACTATCATAAATAAATAAAAAAAAATTTAAAAAAAAAAGAACTGTTAAAAAAAATGCATATATTTAACTAACAGTGACCCACATATTCATACAGTATATTCACCCTGGAACTGCAAAATACTGTTTTTTTTAAAGCAACAATTTCATTTTTTTATTGTAACCCCCTAGTATTTGAATTTCTATTTTCTGTAGATATGTTACTTTAATGAATAAATTACATATTAAAAATCATGCTTCAGAAATATTTTTTTAACTTTGTCTTAAAATACAAGATTTTATTGGTATGAATTTGTCATTAGAACAAAAGACAAAGTTGTTGATTTTCTTTTCTTCATTAAAAAGAAGACAGGTTCTCCTTTCCATCAAATATCACCTCACATCATACAGTATGCCCCAAAGCTCACAACTCAGTACTTACTTCTTTGATCTTTAAGAGTTCCTTGCTTTAAATATAGTTAGTAATTAGAATATGAACTTTGTAAGGGAAGTCAGAGTCTTATTTATGTGATCCCACTGCCTAGAACATAGCACTTAATTAATATTGTTGAGAGTAATATGAGTTAAGAAATTATGAAGAAGTCACTTGAAAAAAAAAAGTGTTTTGAGAAAACCAAGCCCTTCTTGAGGACAGTGAAATGGTACTGAGAGAGTAAAAACAGTAGAAGTTGGGGATTGCCCAACAGGGTAAGGAGTAAAGAAAAAAACTACTTATTTCCCAATTTTGTTGTGTGTTTTTGGTTGTTTATCTTCAGTCACATGGCTTCCACTAAGATCTTATAAGCTATTTTATATGGAGTCTCTTTGAAACTATAAAATTATATTATTTTGGGCAGTGACTAAATATTTTCTCTGTGTAGACACTGATATATGGGAGACATTAAACAAATGTTTGCTTAATAAAAGTATATATACATGTATATATAAAATAACTGTTATCAAAAATATCTTGATAATTTCCATTTGGAATGGTTGCCTCAACAGATTGAAAAGTAGAGAATCTTTTTTTTTTTTTAAGATTTTATTTATTTATTTGAGAGAGAGCACATGTTAGGGGGGGAACAGAGGATGAGGGCGAGAGAAGGGAAGAATCTCAGGAAGTCTCCAGGCTTTGAGTGTAGAACTGGATGTTGGGCTGAATCTCATAGCCCTGAGATCCGTGACCTGAGCTGAAACCAAGAGTCGGATGCTTGACCAACTGAGCCTCCCAGGTGCGCCAAAAAGTAGAGAATCTTAATAAACAAAATCAACTTTCAGAATATTTTATCCCTTGAGCCTACAGTAAGTTGGATGTAACATGAAATTAAGCAATTTCACAATTAAAATATCAGTGAAGATATCTGAAGACTTGTGAAGCCATAGTTATGACAGATGATAGTACTGTGATGACAGAAATGACACTGGGAGATTATCAAATGTAACTTTCATCTTCAGTTTAACTTGGAGAATGATTTCAAGCTCTCCTAAGGGATGGATATATTAAAGTTTAATATATCACAAGAATTTTTGTTTATTGTGCAGCCACATTATAAGGAACACATGATAGAAGCTTTATGACTTCTCTAAAGATGAATTTGATATCAATTAATCTTTTAGTTTTAAATTTTTAATTTAAATTCAATTTAGTTAAAATATAGTGTATTATTAGTTTCAGGGGTAGAATTTAGTACTTCATCAGTTGCATATAACACCCAGTGCTCATTACATCAAGTGCTCTCCTTAATGCCCATCACCCAGTTACCCTATCTCCCCACCCATCTCCCCTCCAGCAACCCTAATTTGGTTCCTTATAGTTAAGTCTATTATGTTTTGTCTCCCTTTCTGTTTTATCTTATTTTATTTTTTAAAAAGACTTTATTTATTTATTTGAGAGAGAGAGAGAGAATCAAGAGAGGGAGGAGCAGAGGGAGAGGGACAATAAGACTGCATTGAGTTTGGAGCCTGACTTGGGGCTCAATCTCACAACCCTGAGATTATGACCTGGGCCAAAATCAAAAGCCAGAGGCCAAACTGACTGAACCACCCAAGCACCCCCATTTTTTAATTTTAGAGACTCATTTATTTTCTTATTTAAAAGAGGTAAAATTTGAGCTATGATCTGTCCAGTTATCAAATGGATACAAGGTTTAGAGATATTACAAGGGTGAATTTATTAGGTCCAAATATGGAACTATCCTCATATTCTACAATTTTACTCATTTCAACGATTCATTTTATATTTTAGATATATCAGAATTATGGTGACTAATTTTCCTTTCTCCTAACGCTATCCATCACTTCATTTATAAGAAAACTGAGGCTCAGAATAGTGAATATCTTGTCTCAAATCCCATAGGTGTTTAATGGCAGAGTTAAAAGAATAAGATAATGTATTTTTGTGTGTGTGTGTGTGCATATTTAATATCTTTGCCAAACTATAATTTGATATTTCTCAGTATTTCACCATTATACTAATGTTTGATGATTCCTTGAGATTATTGGTGCTTAAAACTGCTATTTAAAAAGAATAAAATGAAGGGTATCAGTCAAGGCGTTGAACTGTAGTGCTGGATGTCATATAGTGTTGGTGATCCATAATAATAATCCCATTTGGTTATATGATCATAGATTTATAGAACTTCGATATTCAAGTTTGACGGAATTTTAGTAAAAAATTTTTACAACATTTCCCAAGGCAAATAATTACAAGCGAAAGAAACTATCAGGCTTGTTCAGTAGAATTATAATGCAGGTCACAAATGCAAGCCACATAAGTAATTTAAAATTTTCTAGGAACATAATTAAAAGGAATAAAATGAACAGATGAAATTAATTTCATAATATATTTTACTTAACCTAATGTATCCAAATGTTATAATTTCTACATGTTATGAATATAAAAATCATTGAGATGTTTTAAATTTTCTTTTTGTACTATCTTCAAAATTTATGTGCCTTTTATACTCACAGTACACCTTAATTTAACTAGCCATGCTTCAAGTTTTCAATAGCCATGTATGGCTAATAGCTACCATATTAGATTACACAAGTCTAAACAGTCTAACATGCTGCTAGCAGTGATGGGAAGGAGGAATTAAAAGAGGAGGTGATTAGCTGTCTTACTCTAGAGAGATGTTTAGAAGAGGATGCTGGCATAGGGTATTAAAACATATGAGGGTATACATCTCATTACCAAGTGAGGATGTTGGGGTCTTATTGTGTTGAACAGCCTGCCCAAGAGCTTGGACCTATAGAAATGGCCAAACTGGAAACAGAGCTCAGCTGCTCTTAAACTTCCCCTTCTTTCCCCACTATACTGTATATCTTCTCTGGAAAAATAAAAAGAATCAGTAAATAATGCCAGAAAATCATCCTGTACATAAATGGTCTATAGAAAAGAAGTCTCCTCACCTTAGAGCATTATTGGGTAGAAAACTTCCACTGGACTTGTTTACCCAGGTGACCCCCTCCTAATGGATGTGTTATATTAATAACTGCATTTTGGTGATGTTGATGTAATAACCTTGCACCTTGTGATTTTATTGAAAGGAAACATTTTCCTCTAAGAATTTATATGAATTGCTTTTAAAATTAATGCTTGAGGGATGCCTGGGTGGTTCAGTTGACTAGGTGTCTGACTCTTGATTTTGGCTCGGGTCATGATCTCAGAGTTGTGGAATCCAGTTCTGTGTCAGGCTCTTGGCTCAGTCGGAAGTTTGCTGGAGATTCTCCCTCTCCCACTCCCTCTGCCTTTCTCCTCTGCTCTCTCTCTCTAAAATAAATAAATCAATATTTTAAAACTCAATGAAAAATAAAATTAATTTGTGAAATTTTAGTTTGTATTATATATATGCAATTCCTACATGTAAAATTTGAGCATATGTGAAAATGACTCTACTATTTATATTTAGTATTTTATAAAGTGCCCTTCATAAACTCTATGACTATAGTAAGTGTGGATGTTTTAAAGATTGTGGTGTGCAAGGGTAACTGTTTCTTAAACAAATGAATTCATTTTACACTATTTGTTCATTCAGCTAATATATATTTAATCCTTACTGTATACCAAACAGCCTGTTAGATGCTGACACTAAAATAGAAGATGAAGTAGCATGGTTTCAACCTCATGAAGCTAATATTTTATTTGGGAACACAAATAATAAATATATAACTAAAAATAAATGCACAGTTATAAACCACGTTAAGTGTTATAAAGAGAAAAAAGAAACCAGTATAATGAAATAGAGAATTAGGGGATAGGGTAGCAGATTTCCTCTGGGTAGAGAGGTCCAGGGTAGGAGAAGGGGACCTAATGGTGCAAAGGCCCTGAGTTGGGAAAAGCATGATCTGTTTCAGACACAGTAAAGAAATCACTGTGACTGAAGCAGGGTCATATGATAAGTAGGGACAGAAGAGTCAGGAGCTATAGATGGGGGCCATAAAATATAATCCCTTGTTAAGAATATTAAGGACCTTTATTTTTCTAGCATGTAGGAAGGATATATTAAAGAGTTTAAGAGGGGTATCTGATTTATGTTTAAAAAAAATCACTGTAGTTACTATGTAGAAAATGAGTTTCAGAAGAGCAAAAAAGGAACAAAGAATATAAGAAGGCAATTGTGTACTCCAGAGGAGAAGACAGGAGATGGGCCTTTGTCTACTGAAGAAAAAGGTTTAGAAGGCACAGCACATTCAAATTTTGGTATAGAATAGTTTTGCATTAAATTGTCTTAAAGAAATCACTTACCTTCTTTTGGAAGGCTAAAACCCCACTGAGTATTTTAGATCAAATGTGATGATATATTTTCACAATTCAGGCATTTCTGTGATGAGCTACTCACTTGTGTTGCTTCACCTTCATTATGTGGCTTCCCTCAATATGCTTTTCATATAAGGGACATGTAACATGCTATACTTATTCAACTCTATTAGCAACTCCCACAAAACCTTTTTAAAAAACATTCCCAGGGTAATGTATTCAAATTGATGCATGCCTTGAAAATCCTTTCTAGTTTTGCATTCTGGTCATCTTTTACAAAACAGTGTAAGAAATGGATGCTCAAATCAGGCTTTCTTCCTCAGCAAGATCATTGGTAAGTAATGGATAAAATCTGAATATGCTCTTAGGGTGGTGGCTCTTACAGCACAAAATAATGTATTCATTTTGTCCAAACAAGTCAATAATATTATGGCATATTGAGCATTTTTATTCTATTCATTTCTGATTATTTCTCAATGTTCTATAAGAACCTCTTTTGGTTTTTTTTTTCCTTTATGCTATTCATTACCATTATATTTTTAATTTGTATTCTACTTCTCAACTGAAATGAAACTTCTGGTGAAGTGAAATCGTATTCTCTTATGTTCTGTTCAGGATTAGATCCCTAGGAACTCATATAGTTATTGATGCATAACAAATGCTCAATAAATATTTGTTAGATAAATAAATGCCTGAATGGCCACTTGGAAATAAACTTCAGTATTATACTATATCAAAACCCATTTAGTAGATAACTATTTGCCCAGTATTATATGCAGCAACCTATTCTATTTGAACCTCTCCTTTAACTCACTTTGTGTTAAAGCAGGGTTTCCCACCTCAGCACTATGGACAGGAGAGGCTGGACAATTCTTTGTCACATACAATGGATAAATTCAATGTTATGTGCATTGTAGGGTATTTGGGAGCATCCTTGGCTTCTGCCAACTACATGTCAGTAACACCCCCCAAGTCGTGACAACCAAAGATGTCCCCAGACATTGTCAAATGCCCTTAGTTGAGAAGCCCTAAAGACTTATTTTCACGCAAATAGTGATGTTTAAAGTATCTATGTTTTGATGCGTTGAATACTGAATTCTGGCCTTTTCAATGTGGAACATTTTAATTTGTATTGAATATTTTATCAAGAAGGAGAATAGAAATGGAAATAATAATTTCCTTGTGTCCATTTGGAAAAGCTCCTAAAAGGGTTTACACATCCTTTAAACCTAATTCACAGAAATCAAGAAAGAACACACATTTTCAGTAAGACTCTCCTTTGTTGGCAACAAAATATTAGCACATGAATTCAATTTCCCAACGTGAGAACATAGAAAGTTCATAGGAAGCAAAAAGGTTTCAACTGCAGTGATTGGACAGAACTATTTTTTGCATAGGAAGGAGGGAGAACAGAATTCAGTTAGCACCCTACAAAGCCCCAGGGCTTTTCTTTCTTTCTTTTTTTTACAGAATTTTTATTTTTTTAGAGCAGTTTTAGGTTGGCAACAAAATTGAAAGAAAGATGTAGAGATTTCTCATATACCTCTTGCCTCCACACATGCATAGCCTCCTCCATGATCAACATCACTCAGCAGAATTATAATTTGTTACCAAGGATGAACGTAATGGACACATCTTTATTACCCAAAGTCCATAGTTGACTTTAGTGTTCACTCTTGCTGGTGTACATTCTGTGGGTTTGGACAAATATTTGATGATGTGTATCTATCATTATAATTTCATATAGATTATTTTCACTGCCCTAAAACCCCCTTTCAGTGTTGCCTACTCATCTCTCCCTGCTCCCAACTCTGGTAACCACTGCTCTTTCTACTGTCTCTGTAGTTCTACCTTTTCCAGAAGTCATGTCATTAATATCATAGAGTATGTAGCTTTTTCAAATTGACTGCTTTTACTTAATAATATACATTTAAGTTTCCTCCATGTTTTTTTTCACAGCTTGATAGCTCTTTTCTTTAAGATTTTATTTATTTATTCATGAGACACACACACACACAGAAAGAGGGAGAGAGAGAGAGGCAGAGCCACAGGCAGAGGGAGAAGCAGGCTCCATGCAGGGAGCATTTTGTTATTAGTGCTGAGTAGTATTCCATTGTCTGCATGTACCATAGTTTATTTATCCACTCACCGATTGAAGGGCATCTTGGTTGCTTCCAAGTTTTGGCAATTATGATTAAAGATGCTATAAATATAATGTGCAGATTTTTGTATGGACATGTTTCAACCCCTTTGGGTAAATACCAAAGAGAATGATTGCTGGACCATGTGAAAAGAGTATCTTTAGTTTTGTAAGAAACTGTCCAACTATCTTCCAAAATGACCACCATTTTGCATTCCCAGCAGGAATGTATGAGATTTCCTGTTTGTTCTATACCCTGGCCAGCATTTGGTGCTGTCAGTGTTCCAGATTTTGGCCATTTTACTATGTGTGCAGTGGTATCTCATTGTTGTTTTACTTTGCATTTCCCTGATAACACATGATGGAGAGCATCTTTTCATATGTTTGTTTGCTATTTGTGTATCTTCTTTAGTGAGCTATTTTTAAGGTCTTCAGACCATTTTTAAATTAGATTGTTTATTTTCTTATGGTTGAGCTTTTAGAGTTCTTTGCATATTTTGGATAGCAGTCCTTTATCACATGTGTCTTTTGTAAATATTTCCTACTGGTCTGTGACTTGTCTTCTAATTTTCTTGACACTATCTTTTGCAGATCAGAAGTTTTTAATTTTGTGAAGTCTAGTTTATCAGTTATTTCTTTCTTGGATTATGTTCTTGGGCTTGTTTATATCTAAAAATGCATCACCATACACAAGTTCATGTAGGTTTTATTCTATGTTATCTTTTAGGAATTTTAGATCTTCGGCTTTTACATTTAGGTCTCTGATCCATTTTGAGTTATTTTGTGTGACGATTGTAAGGTCTATGTTTAGGTTCTTATTGTTTTTTCCATGTAGATATCCAGTTGTTCTATCATCATTTGTTGATCCATTGAATTGCCTTTGGTTCTTTGTCAAAGATCAAATGACGATATTTATGGAGGTCTATTTCTGCGCTCTGTATTCTGTTCCATTAATCTATTTGTCTATTCTTTTGTCAATTCCATACTTTTTTGATTACCATAGCTTTAGAGTAAGTCTTCAAGTCATGTAGCGTCAGTCCTCCAACTTTGTTCTTTCCTTCAATATTGTGTTGGCTATCCTGGGCCTTTTGCCCCTCAATATAAACTTCTTTAGAATCACTTTGTAGATATTCATAGAATTTGTAGCCGGCCACTGAATAACTTACTGGAATTTTTATTGGGATTGCATTGAATCTATAGTTCAGGTTGGAAAGCAAAGCATTTCTAAGTAAGAGTGGGGGAAGATAGCCAGAGATTTTTTGTGTAAGAGAGCTTTCAGTAGAGTGTTTACATTGCTATTTCCAGAATATAGTCTTTTATATTGATCAGAGTAAACCATGGTACAGATAAAATTCTGCATTGAACATGAAAAAGGAAATAGCATTTGAAGGAAAAAATAAATTGTATCACACGCAATTTCCAGGGCAAGATATGATGAAGCAAATGACCACACAGTTTATAATGAGGCTTGACTTTTCTGTCAAAACACAAAGGGAAACTTTAGGTTGCAGTAGGGGGAAAGTAACTTCAAAACTCATAACATAATTAGTTGTTTCTCTACTACCTATTTTGTTTTATTCAGGCAACTGCACAAATCAAGAATGCATAATCCTATTTGGAAGGAAGCAGTGGATATGTTTCTGGTGCTCAGTAGACTCATTATCACACAAAAATTTAATAATATTTCTTACCCCTTCCCTGTTCATCACAGTACCATCTTTCAATGCATGTAATTTACATATTTGTTTATATTAGAATTATTTTACTAACTTTATTAAAAATTAAGAATTTATAAATGATAGCAAATAGAAAAATTATGCCTAAGTAAGTCCAAAATTATGTTGTATGTTGTCATGCTAAATTCTCAGTGGGATTTTTAATTCAGCTGATTTGTCACGACAGGAAGAGTGGCAAGTTCTGATTTTCTCTTCAAATCCTATTTTAAATTCCTCACTCCTTGATAAGAGAGACTTTCATCTTAGGTCCCATAATATTAGATAGAGAGAAATCTTACAGTGTTTTGTAATGACATTGAAAAAAAATATCTTTGATTAATCATTATTACCTCACTGCATCAAGTTGCCCTATTTTAATGTCTAATATATTAGGAATTATTTTATATCTCAAGCTCATAAAAACCCACAATCAGTAACATTTGTGAGCAAAGATGTTGTTTTCTAAATGCACCAGCACACTTATATTGTTATACCTCATGGCACTGTGGGGGAAAAAGTTGCTTAACCATTGTAAGCAAACTATCATTTTCCATTTTCAGAAGAAACTGAAAGTTAAAGTTTTACATAATTAACAAAGTCTTTTGTCCTCTATTAATTTGTAGAATAATAAAGTACACATAATAAAGTGTCTTTGATAAAACCATTTATTGGAAGGCCTGAATAAAACATATGGCAATGGTTGCCCACCTTGGAAATGCATCTGTGTAAGGGACTGTTCTTTCAGTCTCCTGTCCTCTGCTGACCATTGTAGCATAGGCACATCTCGTTTATCATCCTTGACATATTCCCCCATATAATAACTTATTAACTTTATCTTTTAAAAGTATTTTAGTTATAAAAAATGTTCCTTATGTTTTCCAAAGGACCCTTATTAAGTCAATTTGAATACTGAATATTTTTATTTATAATACATACATATTATGTGTGTTTCTAAGTAAGAGAAAGGAAATTAGTTAAGATTTTTAAAATCATCAGAATATCATTAGTTTTTTCACTTCATAGCTGATGATCAAATTTAGATGAAAATAGTTATGGGTAGTACAGTATGGATGTCATATGCTAGAAAACTCAGCATAAGTAAAGGGAGAAGAAGATCTATTCACTCATTCGTTCCTTCATTTCATGTTTAGATTTTGATTTCTTCATGTGTTCTGGCATGTGCTATGTGCTGGGAATACATTTATGATAATACACTAGATGTTCATTAATGTGTCTGCCCTAATGGGGCTTTTAATTTGATGTGCCGATAGATGTAAGTGAATGCATGTAAAATTGTAGCTGTGCTAGGAAAAGAAAAGTTCCTGAGGCTGTGAAAACACTTAATTAGGGAATATGACCTAAACTGAGAAGTCAATAATGTATTTTATTAAGGAAATGATATTTAGATTCAAGTCTTAATGAATAGGATATAACCTATGAAGATAGGGTAGCAGGGGGACAGTTGTAATGGTGGTGGACCGTTCAAGCAGAAGGAATAGTATATGAGAAAGTGTTGTGGTGGGAGTAACTAGAAGCAAACCTATAGAGCAGGGACAGAATGAGGGGTAAAATGATATGAGATGAGTTTAGAAAACAATAATGGAAGACTGTCATGACAAAGTGTAGGGTTTCCATATTCTAAAGCTCACACTGCTTACAGATGGAGAAGTGTCTATAAGGAGGCTAGAGAAGATTCAGAAAGATTCCAAGAAGAGGCCTGGAAATGTGGGAGGAGGGTTAAATCAAAGAGGCAAGAGTTGAGATGAAAGAAGTGGATTGACTCCTGGTCATGCAAAGAATGTAAGTTAAGGGTATCTGAGGATGGATTAGATGGTGGTATGTGATTATGAAGGGGAGATCTGTAGCTAGTGTGATCAAATGACTCATGATTCTGCAGTGAGAAACAGAGCATTGCAACAGGACAAGTTTTGCAGTCAGGTAATTAGTTATGTTACTAGAAGGTAATGGACTACACCCTCTGAATCAATTAGGTATCCATATAATTTCCATCTTCAAAATCAAAGCTTACAGGCATCTCTTACTATTGTTTAAGTTGCCACCTGCGCAAAAAAAAAAAAAAAAAGGAGACTCATTCACCTTTCCCAGTATTCTGAGAACTGCTAAAAAGGGGTATGCATCTTTGCAAATCCTGGTAAGGCAGCTCATTAAATATCACATCCATTGGGCAGAATGCTATCTGCAGAACAAGATGTGGCCTTAGACTACAAAAGCAGATGATGTCAAAATTGGACTGGGACTTGAGATTTCCTGTTTTCCACTAACAGACTTAGATGACTCATTAGACTTGAATGAGATGCTTTGAACTGGGGTGACAACAATGATGTTCTCTTCTGCATGTCAAAGTGGGAAGTGCATCCTTGGCCTGTTGTTTCTCTTGCCTGCCATAGAAATTTCCAGCGATCCAATACTTGAAAGAAAACTATGGCTGTATCTTTTGAAAAAAAAAAAATCTTAAAAGATCCAGATGAGACAAGTCACTGACAAATTACCCATTGTTAATAAATATGAAAATACCTTTATTGATGTTAAACAAGCTTGAAATGATATGACTGGAATTAATGTTCATAACCAGCAATAGGGTTGCTGAGATAGGGTTGGTGAGATAAATGCTATTTGTATCTTAGAACACTAAGTAGCCATTAAAATGTCCTTATAGGTGAATAACTAATAAGAAGGAGATAATGCATATGATATTTTGAGTTATAAAGATATATGTGTCATCCCACTTTAAAATTTAGATTTTATTTAGATATATGACTGTGCCCATTCATACATGCACACAAAGAACCAAAGCTGAAAATATTTATGCTGAAGTGTTAGCAGTGTTTGTTTGCACATATTAGGATATGGATGATTTTTATTTTATTCTTTTTTATGTCCAGATTTTAAAATTTTCTTTGATAATGAACACATATTATTTTTGTCATAAAATAAAGCCATATAGAGATTTTTTTGCCTATCAAATTGGAAAATATATTTTTAGTCATCAACTATTGGCAAAACATCCGGGAAATATATTGTTAAATGAGTTTAACCTAAAATAACCTTCCCAGGTAAAGTCCACAACATACCTCAAAAACTTAAAGTGTTTGTATTCTTTGACCATCAATTCTACAAAATGGGATTTATTTTTAATCAGAGAAGTTTATAAATATTTATTTGCATGTTACTTTCATGGCTTTATAACAGCAAATAGGAACAATAAAATATCTACAAATATGGGAATGGCTAAACAAATTATTGCATTCATACAAAAAAAAGCTATATGTAGTCATTTAAACACATGTTGTAAGGATAATCAATGAAATGGAATATGCTTATGATTCATTATTAAGTTTCTAAAAAAGGCGGTATGGAATAGTATGTACATTAAAATCTGAATTTTAAAAAAATATATAGCATATGGGGAAAATGAAAAGATATGGGGATCTTATATTATTTTTTTACTTTTATTTTTTTAAAAGATTTTATTTATTTCTTCCTGAGAGACCCACAGAGAGAGAGGCCAAGACACAGGCAGAGAGAGAAGCAGGCTCCATGCAGGGAACCCAATGTGGGACTCGATCCCGGGACTTCAGGATCATGCCCTGGGCCGAAGGCAGGTACTAAACTGCTGAGCCACCCACGTGTCCTGGAGGATCTTATATTCTTATGGGGATGTTATAGTTGTATTTCTGAACAGTGAAATTGCATCCATGCATCCATTCTTCTGTTTTTCTGTCCATTTCTAAATGTCTACAAAGAGGATGCAATAAGTTCAACAACAACAACAAAAATACACTTCACTCTGAAAACATTAGTGGGGAAATAGGGATGAAGATATCCAGTGATTAAGGGGATCTCAATAAAGTCCTTCAGGAATAATAAGTTATTTACAATCCTGACCTCATTTTCTTATTCTCCTTGGAACCACCTCAGGAGCCATCTGTATTTCTACTCCTCCCACTGGAGTTCTTTCAAAGATTTTTAGGCACATGGGAAATCATAACATTTTTGTGGTGGGTTGCATTCTTAGTTATTCAGATTCAGATGCAACAAAATTTACTGAGAAGATACTAGGTACTAAATATCTTCACTCTTTGGAGCATAGCAGCAGGCCACAAATGGGCACTTAGAATTTCTACAGAAAGAGCTTAAGATATAGATTTCCAAGATCAAAGGTGAAGTCCAGAGGCTACCACCAATTAATTTTATAACTTGAGCAAATCACATTCTTCTGAGCCCTTATATTCACTCATTCATTCATTCATTCATTCAACACACATCGACAAATTCTGACAGGCACTATTCCAAGCCCTAGGGTTGACCAGTGAATAAAACAAAGTCGCTCTTCTCATTCTAGTAGACAGAGACTGACAATCTATAAATACATAAATATGTAAAATGCCAGATGCAGTTAAATGCTTCAATGAAAAGTTAAATCAGTAAGGGGATAGGAAGGGCCAGAGGGAATGGTGGAAGAAGACGATCACTGTTTTTATAAAGAGTTGCCAAAGAAAGACTGATAAGACATTTGAGAAAGTCTTGGAGGATATGAGAGATTGTAATGCTAAATGCCTTGTTTCCTTCCTTGGTTTGTTAGAGAAGCTGTGGGAAAGTGCTTCACAAACACAGAAGGGGATCTTCTTCTTCTTTTTTTTAAAGATTATTTATTTATTTATTTATTTATTTATTTATTTATTTATTTATTCATGAGAGACACAGAGAGAGAGAGGCAGAGGCATAGGCAGAGGGAGAAGCAGGCTCCATGCAGGGAGCCAGATGAGGGACTTGATCCCACAACCCCAGGATCACGCCCTGAGCCAATGGCAGACACTCAACCGCTGAGCCACTCAGGCATCCCCAGAAGGGGATCTTCAACAGAGTGCAGCTTGGTCTGTGAAGTTCTGTTTGCCTTTGGTAGAGAGGACCTGAGTTCACTTCCCTCTGCCTAAAGGAATTCTCCTTTTGGAGATGGAGAAGACATAAATAGATGAGCATGAGTGAAATAAAATCTCTGTCAGGGTCAGAATGGTCAGACGGTTTCCATTCTGCCTAAATGGAGCTAATGAAATACAGATTACAACATTCCCATTAGAGATCTGTATACTTTGCATCAAAGCACCTTTAAGTCTCCTTCATTTTATTCACAAAGATTCTCCAAAAAAAGAAAGAAATGGCAAAAAAAAAAAAAAAAAAGGAAAAGAATCCACACCATCCAACAGTTCGCTGGTTTCAGGTCAGCAAATATCACTAAACAATGTCATACACGTGTGGTCTCTGTACTCCTCCCCTAAGATCTTTAGTAAATTTTGTTCATTTTAATCTCTCCTAGATATCTCTCTGTAGATTTGTTTCTAGTCACATACAATAAAGCCACTCTGAGATGAATTTTAAATTCTAAGGAAGGAAAAAAAGTTTTCAAAGACCATCAAACATTAATTTTGACACTTCCTCCTTAGCCCCAGTATTGGAGCTGTGGCCACACTGTGCCAAGTTTCTCAGGATTTGCTCCTTCAGTCTTGTGCTTTCTCTCAGGTGTTGATGGGGCTCGAGCAAGATGGAATCTGAGAGTGCATGATGTCTGGTGCTGGCTGCAGACCAACGCAAAGCTCTGGGGCTTGCTGTTTATACAGGTGTGCCTCTTACTGTCGATGGGACTGCAGTTCTGTAAAGGAAGCTATAAAATGTGCCAGGGTAGGGGGGAAGCTAAGAATGGGATGAAAATTTCTAAACTCTATTTAAAGATGTCTTCTATACAAGGTCTTTTTTTTTTCTGTCATTAGCAGATTCTATTGCATTGTTAATAATGAATGAGCAGAAAATGCATTGTTCTAGTGTATACTCAAAAAATATGAACTGAATTTTAGCAGGAAGAAAGGCAGGAAAAAAAGAGAAAGGAAGGAAGGAGACAGGAAGGCAGAGAACAGTAGAGGGAGGAAGGGTAGGGTAGGCTGTTGTAACGTGTAATGTTTTAGGACATAAATAAGACATGTTAATAAGGAATTTTTAAAGATATGATAATCGCTTAATATTTCCCTATTTTTGTCGACAGAAGCAACAAAATTGAGTGCTATAGTTAGGGCAAATAGCCAAACAGTTTATAATGTGCTGGCCACTTCCTTTGTGCCCTGCACTCATGTCATGTATATAGCCTCATCTGTGAGATCTCTTTTGTTTTATTAGTTACATACAAACATGTACACAGTAGTATTCATCTCTGTAGCCATATGCTCACTATAGCACCTGGTTGACAGCACTCACTAAATATTCTTTGATATGGATTCATTAATATAATCAAACCTGAGGATCTTCTTTAGATGGACTCTGGAGCCCTACTGCTTACTTGGAACCCTGGCTCTTCCACCTACCACCCAAGTGACCTTCAACCTCTTACTTCACCTTTTTGTGGTTCAGATTTCCCATCTATAGACTGAAAATAATATTACTTACAGCAAAGGATCGTTGTGATGATTAAATAAATTATTTATACATCCACCTCACCACATGTAGCGTAGCCTCTGTTTTAATTTCTATTAATGTCCATTAGTTGGGTAGTTGCAGAACTTCATAAAAATGAAATAAGTCACAATGTTTACTTTGATGTCTATCTCTTTTTCTCAAAGTAATGTCTTTGAGAGCCATATGTTTTGATTTGAGTGAGCTGTTCATTCTGTTTTTAGGGCTGAATAATTTATAATGACTATAAATAATTTTGTAAGAATATATCACAAAATGTTTATTCATTCTCTTAATAACGGATCATTGGTTTAGTTCCAGTGTGGGGTGTTATGAATATAAATATATTGTAAAAATGAAAAGAAATCATTCATATAAAATGCTTAGAAAAGTGCTTAGCATATAATAAGTGCTAGAATAATATTTGCTATTACTTAATTAGGAACTGACGAAGTCCTCACTCTGAAATGAAACCCTACACAATTTTCCATTTTGTTAAACATAGACTGAATAAAATCGCTAGCATATGCTGGGTGCTGCTATCGGCTGAGTTTGTGACCACCATTAGCCAATGGGAACAATGACATTATTTCTGTTCTAACCCGGAGCATTTGTGTTATGTCAGTCCAGTTGACCCTGCCTCCTCTCTATGCCCACAATCTTCTGTAACAGGAGTATTACTTTGGTTCAAGACTGTTTGTCACTGCTTCTATGAATGTCGCAAGTTCACTGTTAGTTCAATATGCATAAACTTCTAAAGCAACTTTATTTCCCTTTTAACATGTTCTACAAAGTATGAACTCGTACTTAAAAAAAGAAATTAATCTGAGAGTGTCTTCACTTCTCTTCTCACATGAGTGCTTCTTGTTGGGTGTGTGTTTTCTCTCACTGTCACTCCCGTTACAACAATGAGGATGGTGCCCCAACACCTGTTTTTGCGGGATGACCAAGTTTACGATTGGGTTGTGAACTGAAAAAGAGATTCTTCATTGCTTAGCACTGTGACACTTTCAATATAAATGTCATCAAACCGCATCTAATCTGCAGTAGCTTACCCTATTTCTAGCCATTTCACAATGGATATTTCTAGACCTCTTAGTGGTTGGGGCATAAGACGATTTAATGAACGTTGTTTATCTGTATGAGCATCTTGAGGGCAAGGACCAAATCTGAGTCAAGTTATTGCTCAGGTCCAACAGTTTGCAGTGGTGTGTTGAATTGGAAGGGTAACAGAATGCTCTGCTCTTAGGCATGTATTCCTTAAAAACCACCCAGGGATTATTGAGCCAAACCGATATATTTTAGTGGATTTGGCTCATTATCAGCCACAGAAATAGATTAGATGCAAAGATTCTGAGGCAGGGGAAGTTGAATTGAAACAATATCCAAATCAATCTCTCAAATTGGTTTCCAGCCTCTTAGGAAAGAAGTGGAGTACTTTTTTCTCATGTGTAGTGATTCTTGCTACCATGGTGAACAGATGTTCCCATTTTCCAAGGTCTTGTGTTCGTTAGTAGTCCCCAGGGTTTCCATTCCCATTCACCCAGACTCTTTTACTGACTCTGTCACCCTGTCTCCACAACCCCATATAGCTGTGCCTCAAATATGGTGGCTCTTATTTTCCCTTGCGGACTTAAGGCTGCATAGTGGGTGAAAGCATGAAATTTGAAACCAGTGAGACCTGGATTTGTCCAGACTTGGTGGTGTGGTGTTCTGTGGGTATAAGAAAAATTGAGAAGGACTGCCTTTTGGCATCAATTTAGTCATCTAAAAATTATAACAATACTAAGACAAAGGATGCTCCTTATTAATGAAAATTGGAAATAGAAAAAGTGAATCCATTTTAAAGGACTCAATTTTGTAATAAATATTAAGTGGATACATTTTATTAGGACTTAAAAATACAGTTATACAACTAAGTGTATCTCCTCTAATGTAGAATAATCATAATTGCAGCTATGTGCTACTGCCGTATGGTAAGCTGGAGATAATAATGAATGGGAACTAATCTTATAGGCCCATCTAAGAGAATGTTTTACGTAATCAAATTCTTCATTGTGACTTTGTAAATGTAGGGACTTGAAAGATAAATTCCCAAATAAAAAGAAAATTTGTCTAAAGTTCTTGTTTGCATAAACTAATATGCATGAAACACACTTGCTGTCATGTTGGATAGATTAAAGTCCTTGTGTAATAATAAGCATGCATCTCCACTGGATGCCAAGACAGTTAGCCACCTAAGGAAAATGGCCTTAAAAACTGAATTTTTAGGGCTTTATAAATTATTTTCAGCTCTTTTAAAAACATGTTCTTCAATTTATAGAGGTGTTTGGGTTTATTCATTTGCCCTGTAAAACTTGGTTATTACCTGAGCTGTTTCCTGGTGGTCCCCATCCCCGCCACCTCACTCTCCTTCTGTGATCTGATCTCTTCCTCAAAATGTTCTTTCTTCAGGAGAACACTGCAGGCACATGAGTCTCAGAAAATGCAGAATGAGATTTCTGATGAAATGTTTAATGAAAATATGTAGTGTCTACTTGTTGAAACTTGACCAGTTATGCAGGAGACAGGTGAACACAACAACTTGCTTGTTTTTAAACTCTCAGCTGGCTTAGTGGGTCAGACACATTGTTTCTGTCTTCATTCAGATATTTAATTATAATCCCCTACTTGACCTGTACTTTTCTTCAGGTTCTGGTATAGTATCAGTGTTATAATTGATTGCATGCAGTGGCAAGTTACCCTTAAAAAATAACTGGTGCAGTAATTAGGATTATATATTTTTCTTTGGTGACTACTCAGGCAAATATATAGATAATTGAGTTCTTTTTCATTGCACACACACACACACACATACACACGATGCAAGGGACAATATGCTAATTTCTAGACTCTATCCTGGGACTGTGAAAATTGCATTTTAAGATCAAGGTATATATAGCAAAACGATCCAAGTAAAGATGGGCAAGTCTTTAAATAGTATCTTATTTTTTTCATGTATGAAGAACTAGTTTGGAGCTGTATACTTATATGAATGCTTTTATTACTTTTATTTGAATATTATTTTTAGTTTTAATTATGAAAGATTTCAGAAATCAGAAAAGACAAATTAAAAGATAGCCATGTATGCACCACCTACATTTAATAAAATCAACATTTTGCCAGGTTTTTTCAGACAGCATTTTTGTAAAGGAATAAAATGTTACAATACAGGGAAAGCCTTAGCTTTTCCTCTCCTTTTCATGTTAGACTTAACTATCCTCCTAAAGTTAGTGTGCTTAATATCCATGTATGCTTTTGCATATTTTTTTATATATGTGTATCCATAAAAACATACTCTAGGTTCATATTAAAAGTTTAATAAGTCCCATCATAGTCTGTACCTCCTTTCATAGCTTGTTTTTATCATTCAGCTTTATTATTTTAAAATTTTATCCATGTTGATATATTCAGTATTTAGTTCATTAATTTTGACTGCTTTATAATGTTCCAGTGCATGAAACCAGTCCTGTTATAATTTAAGAGATCTTAAACTTATTGAATGCCTCCAAGTGTCATGTACTATGATAGATATTCACATATATTTTTGGTTTTATTTTTGCCCCGGGTCATACCTTAATTGTATGATGTTTTACTGACTGACAAGGGTAGAAATGAGAAACTTTTATTTTCCTGTCCTATACAGAACCCAGCATTCCTGGGCTCACTATATGTCCTTTCAGTTCTGTTTGCAAACCAGTCAGCTATTTGCTGAGCTTATCTATTTCTTGTAGCACCATGGCAAATATACGTGCCAGAAGCTCACGCATTCTTTTGATATTCTAGCTGGAAATCTGCTTGCCTAGGTTTATGAGTGTATTAAGTATATTTTCTGTCTCCAAGTTATCACAGACATTTTTACCAAACATTTTACTACTACCTGAAATGGTTCCCTATTTTTCTAGCTTCCTATTATAGCTTCTTGTCACTCACCACCTGATGTGAAAGTCAGTGCTACATATACTAGGCTTTTGGCCCATTAGTACCTTAATTCTAGGTACCAATTTCTTTATCACTTATCTATTGCCACAATAATACATAACAAACTATAATGAGGCTGAGTGTTTGATAACAGTCATTAATCATTACTTTCACATTGGATTTTCACAGTTGGAGACTGGCTGCTCGAGGCTGGGTTTGGCTAGGCTGGATTATAAACTTCAGGTAGAATCCAGATTTGCTCCACATGCCTTTTCTCTTCCCTGGACTATGGATTACTTGGTGCTTAACATGTTCTTGGTCATTTCAGAAGGGAAAATTCAATAATTCAAGTGTCTGTCTGTATCACGTCCGTAACATCCCATTAATTAAATCCTAAAGTCAAGAAGCAGGAAAGGGTAATCAGACTTGGATGGCAAAGAAAAAAGAGTAAAGAATTAAGAAAAACAATGTAATTGCTCACAAGAAGTAAGAAAAACTTATTTTTATTAATTGCCTCCTATGGGCTAGATACTGCAGTAGGTACTTTACATATAAAACTTCACGTAATTCTCGTGTCTTCATCATGAGATGCATATTGTTATCTCCATTTCACCAACAAGAAAACTAAGACTTGGAAGAGTAAACTAATTAACTTAAAGAGTAACAAAGTCAGGAATTGAATCCAGATCATTAGGTCTTCAGATATATGCTTTTTCTTCCCCAAACCATATGACTTCCATTAGAATATCCCAGAATTTTAGTGTAAAAATTTAGACACATATGGCCATGGAATTATCAGTATTTTCTGTGTGTTCTTCAGAACCACTTTATCCTCACTGCCTTTCTTATGAGAAGCAGAGGAGATAAAACAGCATCATCCATTTGAGGCAAAAAAAAAAAGTGAAAACGGAAAAGACAACTGGACCAAACTTAAGAAGTCTGAATTTTTGTTTTCTTCTTATGTTTCTAAGAATATAATTTTTTTCCTTTAGAAAACTTCAGTGGCAGAATGTATAACCAGATTATATTGATGAAACTGAGGCAAAGTGGTAAAGAACTCTGCAATCTTTATTCAAAATACAGTCTTCCAGGAGGTGCCTGGGTGGCTCAGTTGGTTCAGCATCTGACTCTTGGTTTCAGCTCAGGTCATGATCTCAGGGTGGTGAGATTGAGCCTCACATTGGCCTCTGTGAGGCATGGAGCCTGTTTGTGATTCTTTTCCTTTCCCTCTGGCCCTCCATCCCCCACTTGCTCGCTCTCTCTCTCTCTCTCTCTCTCTCTCTCTCTCACACACACACACACACGCACACAATAATATATACAATCTCCTGGAAGAAGACAAAATAATCTTAGGCCCCGAAATGTCTTCTTTATTCTACTGAAGTAAACCGATGGAAGTTAAGGAGGTGCATCTCACTACTACCACTGACTAGCTATGTGACTTTGGGCATCTATGTAATATCTCTGGATTTAAGTTCTTTAACAGTAATATAGGGGAAAGGATACCTACCTTTTAAAGTTGTAAAAGTTAAATTGTAACAAATAATTATAAATATTCAGTGCTTATGAGGGGAGGGAGTTTGGGATCACGTTTAGAGGAATTGCCTTAGATATACCCATGTATCTTTTATACAGCTAGAAAAGTGATTTCCTTTGTAATGGTTAATATGCTTTATATTTATTGACTCCTAAATTTTTATGCATATTTGTTTATATAATATTTGTCTGAAAGGAAGGAAAGGTATTGGAAAAAAGTGGTATTTTATATCCTTAACCATATTTCTTATCATTGATTAGTTTGCATCTAAATGACTGTGACAAGCCCAGCCCAATGATTTTTGCCACGTTAAATAATAATTTGTTGAAATTATTACATGATTTATATGGACACTGGAAATCTTCACTCATTCACCAAGAATTGAAGGACCTGATAATATAGGCATGGTGTTAAGCATTCTTAGGAAAAACAGGAATTAGTAATGAATCCCTTCCTCAAAAGGATTATAATATGATAATGGAAATATTGAATGGAGGTAAGCAGAGAAAAAGAAAGGAAGGCCATTTGTGATTTCTTGTAAAAGAATCACTGATAAAACTATGTAGTTCCAAAGAGTGCCATTACTTCAAATATTTTGATCACAAAGTTTCAGATGGGGGATGGCATAATTTTGATAGGAAAGGCAAAGTTTAGTTATTCCAGAGGGAGAAAATATAATACAAGCAAGGAAGCACAAGTACAGATGCTAATAGAACTGGAGCATGGAGTACTCACAATTAATCAGAGATGTTTGATTAGATCAAGTATAGGTCATTGGCATATCGTTTCACTTGTTTTGTGGAGGAGGTCATTTAACGTATTGTAATACGTGGAGGCCTTTGTGATCTATTTCATGTGCCACAGTATTTCTGAACAGTATGAATCCTATGTAACCTAGTACATGATCAGAAGATACCTATATACCTATTTTTGCCATGAAAAAATGAGATCCAAACTCAGGTGGCCTGAACTATATTGCACTTTTGGATTAGTTCCTGTGGTAACCATTGAATATAAAAACATCAGACTCAATATTAAAATTCTGATGTTTGGGAAGATTAAAAAGCCACTGGGAATAAAGATTGTTGGGAAATTTTTAAAAAAAGTATTCACTTTCACTATGTATTTTGAAAATTACATAATTTATTTTTACTCCAATGAAATATTTTACTAGGAAGCAAAGAAGTAATAGGAAAGGGTGGTACAGCCAGTTAAGCTTCTGACTCTTGGTTTTGTATCAGGTCAGGATCTCAGTATCCTGAGATTGAGCCCCTTGAGTGGCTCTGCACTCTAGTGGAGTCTGCTTGAAATTCTCTCTCCATCTTCCTCTGCCCCTCCCTCTTGTGCTCTCTCTCTCTCTCTCTCTCTCTCTCTCTAAAATAGATAAATTTTAGGGGAAAAGTACACAGAAAATCAGAGACACTTAACAGAAATTCTAGAAATGATGAGGAGTATTTCTTCATATTCTTTTGAAAAAAAAAAAAGGAGGAAAAAAATGAATGAGGAAATTCCATGCAAGCCAGCTCATAACTGTGATAGACTGAAATAGAAAGAAAGAAACCAGAGGGAAGATGAAAGCCTTATGTGGAAGACAGGGGTGAAGTGGGATAAGGTAGGAAAAAAATAGGGAAAAGTCTGTTTCAGTCTTCAGTTCACCAATTTATTTTGCAAAGGCAGACATATTGATTGAAAGGCAGAGCAGCTGAACATGCTTCATTCTATCTTTTGAAAAAGGAGGCAAACAACTTTATATAAGGAGACCAATAACTATAGGACAAACTACTGCCATGAGGACTTTCCAGGTTAAGTAATGTTCCCGAGTCAAATCATTTATATCCATACTCCCTCAACCATGACCCAATGTTGACCAGCTTTATTCTGTTCAGCTGTAAGAGGGCTGAACTACATTACTTCCAGAGTAGCCCTCATTTTCTCAGAGCCATCCATTCTCGGCCAACAGGGAGCCAGAGGGCATGTGAACTGATCCTGAGCCTAAGCACCAAACACAGAACAAATCATACACATTTGATCCATTACTTTCCATTATGTAATGCTCCAGGGTTAATTTCCCATTTTTTAAAACACTTAAATGTCACATTAACTTCTTTTGATAACATCCTATATAATTCTGTCATTATTAAAAATTGCTCATTGATCTTGTGATTAAATGAGGCCATCAAAAAATCACAAAGAGGGATCCCTGGGTGGCGCAGTGGTTTGGCGCCTGCCTTTGGCCGGGGGCGCGATCCTGGAGACCCGGGATCGAATCCCGCGTCGGCCTCCCAGTGCATGGAGCCTGCTTCTCCCTCTGCCTGTGTCTCTGCCTCTCTCTCTCTCTCTGTGTGTGACTATCATAAATAAATAAAAATCAAAAAGAATCACAAAGATACTGATTAATAGATGGCCCTCCTTCCCTATCTCAGCATTGTTTTTATTTTTTATTTTTTTAATTTTTTTAATTTTTTTTTAAATTTGTATTTATTTATGATAGTCACAGAGAGAGAAAGAGAGAGAGGCAGAGACATAGGCAGAGGGAGAAGCAGGCTCCATGCACCGGGATCCCGACGCGGGACTCGATCCCGGGTCTCCAGGATCGCGCCCCGGGCCAAAGGCAGGCACCAAACCGCTGAGCCACCCAGGGATCCCTCAGTATTGTTTTTATTAAAATGTAATTTGACTTGATGTACTGTGTCTATATGTAGAAGCATTATAAGATAAAGGTCTGTGAAAACTAACTTATTGTACTTATTGTAAAGATGTTATGTTTCATATTTCCATTTTATTCTCAAGATGACCCATAGAAAAAAATTTCACTGTCATTAAAAAAATCCTTTATATCAGGTGTACATTTGTTTTATAAACACTCTCAACTTTTTGTATTTCATTTTGTTTTTCTTCCCTCATTTCCTGTTTCCCTCAGTTTTATTGCTTTTATTTAGTTTTATTGCTTTTTATTGATTTTACTCTGTAATATATATATTTTTTATTTTATTTTTTTAATTTTTATTTATTTATGATAGTCACAGAGATAGATAGATAGAGAGAGGGAGAGAGAGAGAGAGAGAGAGGCAGAGACACAGGCAGAGGGAGAAGCAGGCCCCATGCACCGGGAGCCCGATGTGGGATTCGATCCCGGGTCTCCGGGATCGTGCCCTGGGCCAAAGGCAGGCGCTAAACCGCTGTGCCACCCAGGGATCCCTATATTTTTTATTTTAAAGATTTTATTTATTCATTCATGAGAGAGGCAGAGACATAGGCAGAAGGAGAAGCAGGCTCCCCATGGGGAGCCCGATGTGGAACTCAATCCCAGGACCCCGGGATCAGGCCCTGAGCTGAAGGCAGACACTCAACTACTGAGCCACCCGGCGTCCCTCTGTAATATTTTTTCATCCGTATTGAAACTCTTCTTAAAATGAAGATTAAAATTAATTTTATGAGTGGTTAGTGCAAAAAATAATGGTCACTGAGAGATTTCCTTCATATGCAGCAATGACAAACAAAATTTAATATACAGTTTACCTGAACAGAAGTAACTAAAGCTCCCCAGGGACCGTTTTGCTTCCTTGGTTTGCATATCTTGAATCTTTTCCAAAGTTCAGAGTTGGCTTGAGATATGTCATTGCTCATATCATTCTTAAAATTACTAGATGTTATTTTTATAACATAATTATTAGTTGAGAATATTAAACACGTGGGTTAGAATGAACTATGTTTTAATTATGAAATTTTTAAGCAAATGTAACCTTGCAGAGAGCAGAATGTGATCATACCTTCTAGTATTAATTGCTAATTAATAATTAATGTGGGAAATCTCACGAAGAATTAGTGAAAATTTTAGTCAATTGATGAGGTCTATTTCATTAGTTACTTAGTATTTTTAATTCATGTAAACATGCTGGCAGACCGATGGCCCAGCGGTTTGGCGCCGCCTTTGGCCTGGGGTATGATCCTGGAGACCAAGGATAGAGACCCAGGATCGAGTCCCACGTCAGGCTCCCTGCATGGAGCCTGCTTCTCCCTCTGCCTGTGTCTCTGCCTCTGTGTGTGTGTGTGTGTCTGTCGTGAATAAATAAAATAAAATCTTTAAAAAAAATAAGATATAAAGGCCCAAAAAGCTTTTTTAAAAAAATGCATGTAAATATGCAAAAATATATGCTCATTGAAAGTATTGTTTATATTATATATCTTGGAAAAATAATTATTAGAATGTCAATTCCAAAACAATGTCCTTGCCTGATTTTGGACAAAATCTAGTTTATTTGTGTATATGTGTTTCTCTGATACTGGAAAGATGTATATTTTTAAAAAATTATGTGCCTCAAAACAGATCAGACTCATGGAGAACTCAGAGTTTTAATAACCACAAACTGGTACCTTTAAAGGAAGAGAAACTTTTATGCCTTTTCTGCATCATTGAGTTCCTCATCTCATTTTCCAGCGAAACCAAAGGCACAAAACTATATTAATCCAGCAGCTGAGAGGCATATTTCAAATAAAAGATTTGAAGTTTTCTTAGCAACAGCTTTCCTGAAATTTCTAAGCAGTTAATATTATGATCAGAATGGCTGACCGGCAGTTATGTAAAGATATGTGTTGCAAAGAATTGGTGGATTCTACTTCGCTGGAAGTTTTTTTTTTTGTTTGTTTGTTTGTTTTTGCAATGTCTGACCTTTGAAAGAAACCATTAATCTTAACATTTTGTCATGACTTCTTATTATGAGTCTTTTATTTATAATATTTTAGATATTTCTAATGTTTGAAGTCTCTAAATACTATTAGCTCCAATTCTTTTCTTGGTCATGAGTTTGTATAAATTATAAAGCCTAGAAAAATAGATATAGAAGGCATTCAGTCACTTTTTTTGGTATTATTTCCTCTATTTCCAGTTTTGCAAAGGCTCCCTCCTTTGCCTATTTGTATTTTTACTCCTTTCTAGAAATAAATTGAGTGTCTTTCTCTAAATCTCAAATTCAAAGAAGTAAACCTTTGCCTTTATTTACATACCATTGAGACAGAGGAAAGCATAACAGTTTTCATGTATTTACATATCTCTGTTAAGCACAGCAATTTACTTATATTTATTTTAAAATATATTTTTGTATAGCTATGTGTTAGATATATCTAAATGTTAAGTATATCTGTATATCCAGATATAAATTTATATAGATATATATACATATGGATATACAGATATGTTTAACTTTTTTTTTTTTTTTGAGCGAGAGACACAGAGACAGAGAGAGAGAGAGAGAGAGAGAGAGCATGAGCAGGGTGGGGGAATGGAGGGAGGGGAGAGAAAAGAGAATCCTAAGGAGGCTCTACACCTAGCATGGAGCCCAACTTGGGGCTCGATCTCACCACCCTGAGATCATGACCTGAGCTGAAATTAAGATTCAGATGCTTAACCAACTGAGCCACACAAGCGCCTCCCATATTTAGCATTTGTAAAGTAAAAATTTAAATGTTCAAAACAGCATAGGGTGAAATATTTCCCTCCTCTTTGTGTTCCTCAGTCATCCAGTTGCCCTCTTAGAGACAACCTTAGTTACTACTTCCTTATATATTTTTCCAGAGATACTTAATGCACACACAGACACACACAAGTAATTTTCCTCTTTTTTATATAGATGCAGCAAACTATAGATTTTAGTCTTTATTTTTTCTTTCTGATAAAAATATGTCTTTGAGTTTGTTTATATGTATGCATACACACACATACAATGACTTCATCATTTTCATAGCTGCTACATAGAATTATATTATATGGATATACCCCAATTTATTTAATCAGTCCTCTATTGATGGGCATTTTGATTGTTTCCAACCTTTTGCTATTATAAATAATACTTACGTAACATTTGGCATATGTAACTTCTCAATAAGATAGATTCGTAAGCATGGAAAGTGATTTTTAATTATGGTAAATATTTGCAAATCATCACCTATGGGAATTTTGTCAATTGATACCACCACTAGCAATATATAAAAGTATCTTTTTATTCACACTCTCCAACATTGTGTGTTTGAAAACTTTCTTTTTTTATTTTTGGTAGTCTGATTGGTGAGAAAATATTTTAAGATATTTCTTTACATTTGACAGTGCTAATACTATCCCACATGCACATATACACACATATATTGTATATATACGTTATATATGTGTGTATATGTGTATGGATGTGTGATCTCCACATGTATATATGAAATACGTTCCCACATACACACACATATATTATATATGTGTGTTACATGTTATGTATATATGTTATATATGTATATATATGTTATATTGTATATAGATGTTATATATGTGTATGAGGGTGTGTGTGTATGTCCACATGTATATATGAAAGGAAGAGACAGATATTGGTGTAATTTATAGCACTGAAATTTTCAATCATGTCTTCTTTTAGAATAGGTTATGGATTTTGCATCATACTTGGGAAGGTCTTCCACACTCTGAGATTATTAAAACAATTTCCCATGGTTTCTTCTAGTACTTTTATGTTTTACTTTTCACTTTAACTTCATTGATCCACCTGGCACATATTTTGGTATATTATAATGTCTATATCCTAGTTACTTTTGCATGTTGTTATTTCTGTATATATAAGGAATGGAATAAACTTGTCTAGTTGGGGAAAAAAAATCCCATGACTTTTTTATTGGAAATAAGTTAATATTTTGAAATAACAGTGAAAATTGATATCTATATGATATTTATAATTTTAATCAAGATATGATATGTCCTAGTTCCTTTTGGTATCTCCAAGTAATGTTTTCAAGCATTATTCAAGTACATTTTCTACATTTCAGGTCAATTTGACATAGGTATGTCTTGCTTCTGCTGCATGTTTATGGAGGAGAGTTCTTCAAACCGTTACTGGTGATTGTATGTATGTGTGTATATATATGTACACACACACACACACATATATAGTATGGATTCTTTTAATTAATTTTGCATCCAGCCGCCTTTATATAAACCCTTCTCACTTCCCATAAATTTTCAGTTTGTTCCCTTGGATATTGTAGGTAACCAATCATATCTGCTCATGATTTTACCTTTCCAACATAGTTAAAACTAGCTAGTTTCTAAATAAGCACTAAATCTCAGTGACTTACTAAGATTTTATTTTGCATTATGGTCCAATGCAGTATGATGAAGTGGAGTGATCTTATATAACCAAAGAGTAATTCAGGGATATAGGTATCTTCTATCTTCTGTTTCTGTCTTCTTAATACAATGGTTGTCAAAATTTATTTTCACGTAGGGCCAGACAGTGAATATTTTAAGTTTTGCTGAGCATACGGTTTATCTTGCAACTACTCAACTGTTGTTGTAGCTTGAAAGCAGCCATAGACAATACGTAAATGTTTAAGCATGGCTGTGCAATAAAAATGAATTTACAACCTAGGCAGTAGGCCAGATTTGGCCCATGAACCATAATTTGCCAACCCCTCAGAATTCTGCATTGGATTTTCTGTAGCCAGTTGGCAGATGTGCGAAGAAAAAACCAGGATAACTTGGAAATGTTTTTGTTAAACAGACTTAGAATGAGTCCACCTCATTTCTGTCCATGTTCTACCTGTAGAACTCAAACATATGACTTGCCTATTGGGGAGATTTAGTTTATATAGTGCCCTAGAAAAGCAAAAAAACAGATATGATGATCATCCAGCTTGTTTCCGTTATTACTTCTGCTTGACGACCTTTAGAAGAATAATTTATTTCTTTCATATAATTGTATGGGCTATCATCACTAGAAAGTGTGAAAAAATAGTGATGGTAGTGAAGATCCTTTTTTTGTGTGTGTGAGCCTGATGTTAATGGCCTGCTAGAATTTATAATTAATTTTGATGATTATTTTTAAGACTAAGAAAGATGTATTTTCTCACATTATGGAAGAATTTATATTCTCTGTATTTATATCCCACAACAAATTTGTGTACCTATTATTCACAGAAGGATCAGTTTTGGTAAGGACTGTGAGCTAAGAATAGATTTTATATTTTAAAGGGTTACAAAAATAAGGAACATGTGACAGAGACTGAGAACCACAATGCCTAAAATATTTGCTGATTCTCTAGAGAAAGTTTATCTATTCTTGTTCTAGAGTAGTGCTACTTGAAGTGTGGTTTTAGAGACCAACAGAATTAGCAATACTTAGAATGTCAGGACCATGAACATTTCAGGCCAGGTTATTCTTTGCAGTGGGGACTCTCCTGTGCACGTAAGATAGCAGCATCCCTGGCTTCTAGCTGCCTTGTCATTAGCACCCTCCTACATGGTGACTACAAGAACAAATGTCTCCAAACATTGACAGATGTCCCCTGGTGAGCAAAAGCTCCACCTGCTGAGAACCACTGATCTAGAAACTTGTTTGAAGTACAAATTCATGGCTTCATCCCAGAAATACTGAATTAGAATCTTGGGTATTAGGGTCACTAATCTGTATTTTAATAAGCTCTCCAGGTGATGGAACCACTGCTCCAACTTGGGAGAACTACTTGTATAACCATGATGTGCCGTTTGTACAAGGGTAGCATCCTTCATATTTTCCATGTAAATTGATTTGTCTAGATTTTCTATTTTTTCTGGTTGTATTTAATAAGTTATAGTATCTAAAATACTAATAATTTCATCCAGGCTTTAAAATGCATTTTCAAAGAGTTGAGCTAAATAACTTAACATGAATCTTTTTAAAAAAACTTTATTGTGTTAATGTTTTTTTTTGTTTTATTGATGTTTTCAATAGTGATTTCTAATATTTTCATTATTCTTTTATTTTGCTGTTTTATTTATCTCAACTTGTGTTTTTATCATTTTCTCAATCTGGCTTTCCCTGAGCTTTTGTTGTTCTTTTTCAAGGTTCTTTATATGTAATTATTTATTTGCTTTTGTAGCTTAATAGGAATATTTAAAGCAGGAATACTCTTTTTGGGCTCTATCAGGTATCACCCAGGAGTTTTGCTAAGTAATTATTCTAATACTAATATTTTTCTATATATTCTAAAATTTCCATTTTGGTTTTATCTTTGGCTCATGTTTTTGAAGATAAAGTTAATTTGTTTTTGATTTTCCATTTTTTTAGCTCCTCTTTCTCATTGTCTTGTTCATTTCTAGTTTTATTAAATGTTTATAAGAAAATTCTATGCTTAGTCTACTTTTCTGGAATATAATGAGGGCCTTATGTAGTTGATTTTGTGTGTGTGTGTATTTTAACTTCATCTCTTGAATTCAACATATAATTGGGTTTCACTTTGTTTTCCAATTTGTTAGTTATATATATATATATATATATATATATATATATATATATATATATATATATTAGTTGAGTTTAGCCTTATAATATGTTGGTATGATTGATATGAAAATTTTGTTGTGTCCTTTTACATCATGCTTTTAGTTTGTATAGGATATTTTTTTCAATATTTTGTTTTGGGTTCATGTTTCTTTGTTTTGAATGTGTTCTGATAATATGGAAATTCTTACTTTTACACGTGAAGATATCTTTAAACTTCAAATTTGTATAAAATCCTCTGTTGTGTATATTTTATGCAAATATCTGTTTACTCTCTAGAAAGAGGAATGATTATGTTAGCATATTTCTTTCAGTACCCTTCCTTCTCCACACTCAATTTAGTTGACAGTGTTATATTTATTGCTCTATATGTGTTATTAAATAAGCTGAAATGTCTCTAATCACATTTAAGTAATACAGCTTTTCAACTAGTTGTAAGAAAAAAATAACATTTAAAAATTTTTCCAAACCTCTGTCTTAAATTTTTTTCTTGCCTATTTTGTTAGATTATTATATTGTCAGGATATATAACATTTATAAATGTTTTATAACCCTTATCCTCAAGTGTTTTAGTTAAATAGATTCAATATTCACTTCTATTCATTTTGCTATAGTTTCCCATTCTTTCCTGTTTGGCAAAAATTATTACTCATGTCACTTCTTCAAGATGAGCTCATAGCAATATTTCTTAGTTTTGCTTGTTCAAAACTGTGAGTGGAAAATTATTGGATCATACCTTATTCTTTGAGATTTTGCTGCCATTTTTTTCCTACTACTTTCTAATGTTGAATATTGTGGTAGAGAAAACTAAGATCAGACTGAATTTTAGCTGCTTAAAAGTGATTTGATCTTGGTGTGTGGCCACCCAAAGAATTTTTTCTTTACCTAACAATAATGTAACTAGGAGACATGTCACTGTGAAATGGTTTTGGTATACAGTGTGTCTTTTTTACCCATCGAACCAGTTCTTCCTTTTATTCTAAAAAATTAATTTATAAAAAAATTAATTTATATTCTAATATTTTCTGTCTTTGTCTGATTTTGTATATATACAGTGTATCTGTTGTTTTATAAAACCCATTTTAACTCTTTCTTTTTAAATTTTTTCTCATCTTTTCCAGTGTACCTGTGTCTTATAATTTAGTTTGCTCTAATTTTGTCTTTAGTTTTCTGGTGTTTTTTTTTTATAATAAATTTATTTTTTATTGGTGTTCAATTTACCAACATACAGAATAACACCCAGTGCTCATCCCATCAAGTGCCCCCCTCAGTGCCCATCACCCATTCACCCCCACCCCCGCCCTCCTCCCCTTCCACCACCCCTAGTTCGTTTCCCAGAGTTAGGAGTCTTTATGTTCTGTCTCCCTTTCTGATATTTCCCACACATTTCTTCTCCCTTCCCTTATATTCCCTTTCACTATTATTTATATTCCCCAAATGAATGAGAACATACACTGTTTGTCCTTCTCCGATTGACTTACTTCACTCAGCATAATACCCTCCACTTCCATCCACGTTGAAGCGAATGGTGGGTATTTGTCATTTCTAATGGCTGAGGAATATTCCATTGTATACATAAACCACATCTTCTTTATCCATTCATCTTTCGATGGACACCGAGGCTCCTTCCACAGTTTGGCTATTGTGGACATTGCTGCTAGAACCATCGGGGTGCAGGTGTCCCGGCGTTTCATTGCATCTGTATCTTTGAGGTAAATCTTTTTGTTTGTTTGTTTGTTTGTTTTTTGTTTGTTTGTTTTCTGGTGTTCTTAACTTGTTTCTTCTTCCATTTCTTTCCTGAACTTTATCAGCTTGTGATTCATTTATTTTTGTTTTTTCACCATCTGCTCTCTGATCTATTGTATAGCCATGTGCCCATATAAAAATTTGGCTTATATTACTGTTTAAAAGAATAAGAAAATACATATTGGGAGACGATTAGCAGTTTTTCCACGAGTAAAGGCTGGCCTTCTAGAGAGAAACTTTTTCTTGTCCTAAGCTGTATGTCACATAACTGGTGAAAGAATACAGCTGCTTGGGGCAGGAGGCATTTTCTTGTGGCCTCTTAGTACAAAACCTCAGGATTCCATCTCACTGAATTTTATATAGTAACAGAAACTAAGGTAGATTGTTAAAGAAAATACAAAATGAAATATTCCTGTGGTCTCACTGTGTTTTAAAGCCTTTTATATAACATATATACAATGAAGATTTAGGATTTGGTTTTCTGTAAACAGGTATGCAGTCCAGCTGCATGTCTGCATTAATTAATAGCAAATTAATGTCTAATGTCAATGTCTGATAAAATGCTTGACTCTCCAAGCTCCATTTAGTTTTGCAATTGCAATTTCCCCGTGCTGTATATTTCTTCATGGCTTGAGGGTGTCATTTGCAGATTTATAAATATTTTTGAATATCAGGAGATAAAATTAGATTTTGTTTTCCCTGGTAACAGGTGTTCTAGGACACTAATTACCCTAGGAACAGTATCATTTACTTATAATATATTGGGCTCATTAAAAATTTTTCCTTTTGGTTTTGTTCCAATGGATAGCATTTTTGCTTTCTTTTATATGTGTGTTTGGCTCAAGGGAAAATTAATAATGGGCCCACTGTTGTCTAGCCTCTACTGTTTTGAGCTCCTAGTGAAACCTGGCTATTAAAATGCTTAGTATATGTCTACATATAGTGTTACCACACTGCGCATATGGAAATCTTGGCACTTCTCTATTAACAGCTCATCTGAATGGCTGTCTGTTTTTCTTTGCTTTTCTGTCTGGCATTTCTTTGGCTGCCTCTGTGAGTCTCTTTTCCTCTTGATGAGTATCTTTTTGGTTATTTGTCAACCTAACTATAAATTACACACATAGGAAAGACATGCTTTCTATGATATTTTGCTCTCTCTTGGATTATTTTGGAATGTTAGAAAGTTACCCAGGATAAATGACTTTGACAAATTAGCATGCAATTTAGTCTTTCTGTAGTCACTGTTTATTCAATATTTTCTATTAGGATAGAACTGTACTTTCATGTATTTAAATTGGGCAATTTCTTATAACTCTAGGCATCTGCAAATCCTAAAATTTTAATGCAGATTGCTCCTTGAACTGACCTCTCAGTTTATTTTGCCTTACCTAAAATATATAATTTCTCACCAAGAAGTTCTTCTAACAGAGATATTTACGGCCTTTGGCTATCTTACCTTTTTACCTTATTCCCCTTCTCACTAAGATCCAGGAAATTAGAATGCAATTTTAGATTAATACTTTAGATTTTTTTCCTTTTAATTACAATTGTAAATAAATAGTTCAAGATATATTTTTAGAATAGATATAATTGTTATGTGTTGATACCCATGGCTATTTCTTGACCTGTATTCATAAGATACACGCATCCTCAAAGAAACTACCACTAATGGCAATTCTTCAAAGCTTTATTCTTTTTCATTGCTCTTTGTCCTATATCTGAGGCTTGGATGCATTGGTCAAAAGACCTTTTCAGTGACAGACCCTTGAGATACTCAGAATTATTACTAGCCTTTGACTCTTGTCTACTCTCCTTGAAAAAGATATTTTCTTCTCTTACAATTCAAATGAATATAACTCAAACCTTATTTATCCCTAAGGCTTGATAAAAAAAAAAAGTGCCTGAATTCTTAAATGAACTCATCTTCTGATCAGGTGGAAATCTCATCTGTACTTAATTTAAAAATAAATACTTCAAAACATCTATGGTTGTTAGCTATTTATTTCTGCTACCTAGACCAGTATATGATTTTTTTCATGAAGTTTTGTCTTAGAGTACATGAACTACTTTTTTTTTCATGAACTACTTTTTAACCAAGGTCCTTATAAATCACCAGTTTCTTCTTCCATATCTATACCTCTGGCTTCAAAATTTTATTGGGGAAAATGGAGAACGGTGAAGACTTTACCCATTAAGAAAACATGGTGTCAGACTACAACCAAATCTTTCCCAATATTTGACAACAACTTTATTCATTTAGTTCATTTAATTTGATCCATAGAGACATTATCAGGTCTTTTTCAAGTAATCTTCACCTTTAAATTCCTAAGCCCGCTTATTTGTTCTTCACTTTGGCAGATGATTTCTCTAGTTTAAAAAGTATGCTTTCTCCAAAGGCTACATGAAATTTCTTCTTTTCATTGATTTCACTGATTTCTAGCTTTTTATCTTTTCATCCGTTTCATCCTCCTTTTTATGCTTAAGGAAGTAGCTCAGAAGACCTTACTAACACATCCATCCCAACCACTCAACTATTTGGTGGCCTAGTCAGTGAATGAAGACTTTCAGAGGTGTTGATATATTTTAACCTTTTGTTATACTTCTCTCCTTTGTTGCACCAAACCAAAATTGTCAGACTAAGAGCTTATACTCAATGTCTCCTTTATTTCACTGAGAACCTCTTCCATTTTGGTTGAATTTCTCTTTCCTTCTAAATGAATCCCATGGGTTTTTCTGACTTTATTCCTCTTTATCTTCATACACCATTTGATGTGATTTTTCATCACTCTTCCTTCCTTGGCTTCCATCATATTGCACTTTCCTTGTTTTCTCATGGACCATCTCTCTCTCTTCTTTCCTCAAGTTCTTTTTCCAACTGTGGGTATTTCCCAGGAAATAGACCTTAGCTTCACTATTCATCTCTTTAGATCCTTTCCTACATTAAATTAATAACATAAACTTCATTCCCAAGATAATATTTCAGTCTCAACCATGTATAGATGTTCTAACACTACAGTCCCCTGAAACTCGAATGTTTTGCTGTTAATCTGATTTCAAAGTGTCCAACCCAAACTCAACATATATCTTCCAGCTCTATAGATCTTAGTTATTAAACCTCTTTGCTTCAGTGTCCTCATTCTTACATCCTCATTATTCTATATTATATAATATATACTAGTGTTACATAATCAGCACTAGTCATCATTATTACTCCTTCACACAAAATTGCCAATTAAATGAGGCTTTTCTTATCCCCACCTACTCAATTCCATTCCTCCGTTGAAACTTTTTCCTCAATCTGGAGTTGTCGATCCAAACCCAGGCATCCTTGTGACCCACTGTGAGTTTAAATTTCTCCATGAAGTCTCCTGATAAATCAAGGCCAATTAATTTCTCCCTCTTATGTCACTTTTTGCACTAATTATATACACTAAATTTATGTACATCTTTCTGCAAACCAAAGAATAAGGCCTTTGTGGCATGATCCAAACCCCTATGGTTTTGCCCTCAGTGCTTCGTTATCTACACACATGGTAAGCATTTTGAATTAATTTTTTGAATGAATGAATGAATTTCTTTAGAATGCCCCCAAAATGTCACATTCATGGACATGTAATAGTTTTCCTGCATAAATAAATGTGTAAACAATATTGAGTCTGGAGGCAGTTCAACTAGAAAAATGTACAAGCTTACAGTAATTGAATGCTTGAGTTGCATATAGAGCCAGTGTTATCTAGAAGTCAGTGTATTTTTACTTTAGTTCTAGTTCATTACATACTCATAAGGTGTTTGAAACTGGAATAGGTTTCCCTGGATCAAATCCATGGATAGTGGAGGTGTAACTATAACCATAGTTTAGATCCACTAGCAAACAAACTGGTCTGAGCTAAGGTTAGAGCCAAGATTTTCACATCCACTTTTCTAGTCTCTACAACTCCAAATTTCAGCAACAAATAATTTTGGGGATCATGAAGAGTAAAAGATTTAAGTTAATTGATATACCACTAAGTAATCATTCAGCTTTACAGATTTTTCCTTTTTAAACATACATTAGCCTTCAAAATGTCCCTCAATAATAGACTCCAGCATCTAGGTATATGTTGTCAATAGCTGTACATGGTAACCACTAACCACATGTGGCTATTGAGGCCTTGAAACGTGGCTAATGTGAATTGAGATGTGCTCTAAGACACTCAATTTCAAAAACTTTCTATTGAAAAAAGAGTGTAAAATATCTCATTAACCTTTTCAACACATATTCATGTTAAAACAAGAATATTTTAGATCTATTAAATAAAATGCACAATTAAAATAGATTTCACCTGTTTCTTGTTGCTTTTATTGATGTAGCTACTAGATAATGTTAAGTTAAATATTTGGCTCACATCATGTTTCTATTGGGCAGTACTGATTTAGATCAAAGAGATATTTGAGGTTGTTCATTAAAATAGGAACATGTATTAACATAGAGGGCTATCACTAAGACCTAGGACTGTGATTTGCATTCTTATGAGGCTTTATCTAAGATCTACACTCCCTGGGGGCACCTAGGTGGTGCAGTGAGTTAAATGTCTGACTCTTGGTTTTGGGGCTCAGGTCACGATCCCAGGGTCATGGGATCAAGCTCTGCGTTGGGCATAGTCTGTTTGTCCCTCTCCCTCCTCCTCTGCTCAGACCCCGTTGTGCTTTTCAGGTATGTGCACTCATGCTCTTTCTCTCTCAAATAAATTAATAAAATATTTAAAATCTACACTGGCTTTGCATCATCTTCTGAGCAGGAGCTTCACCTACACCACACACCACCTCAGTGGCAACACACTCCTGTCCCAGTCTCTGCCTTAAGAATCAGTACCAGGGCAGGCCAGGAGCATGGCACAGCTTCCTAGGAACTTGTCTCATCTCCACCTGCTTCTTATCAGTCCTAATGGTCTTGCTTGTATGTTCAGAACTCAAGCTTAGCCTTGATGGAAGAGCTGCAGCAGTGATTTAACCAGAGGAATAATTTTGTGCTAGTCTTCTGGTACTTTATTTTAGATCTAAATACCACTTTTAATGATCCTTACTAGACTCGTCCATGTTATATGATACAACTTCTTCTGAGGAATCAGATTCTGCTTGACTTAGTGGTTTTAGTTCAGCTGTTCCAACGAATTTAGAGAAGAGCCTGTTGCAATTTAATATTCTTCTTTCCTAACACCTTTTGGCACCACTTGAAAAACTAAAGGGATGCATTCTTCAACTGACATGTGACTTCTCCAAAACCCTCTCATGGTTATGGGAAGACAAATTCCATAAGTAATAGCAGCTTGTTTTAAACCTGAAGAAAACTCCAAGACTGTTCAATTTGGCAATACAGGATTGTGCGTTCTTGCCCTTTTTTCTTCCCTTCTAGCATTAACATCAATTTTAATTTCATTTGTGTGTGTAAGCATGTGTGCATGTGTGTGCACATGTGCATGTGTGCTCCCACAATGTGTAAGGTACTGCATCAAACTGGATCAGTGAGGAGTCTTCTGAAGCTTGAGTTTTAACTTAAATGACAATTTTCTTTTTTTTAAGATTTTTTTATTCATTCATGAGACACACACAGAGAGAAAGAGAGAGCAAGAACAGAGACACAGGCAGAGAGAGAAGCAGACTCCATGCAGGGAGCCTGATGTGGGACTTGTTCTGGGACCCCAGGATCATGCCCTGGGCCAAAGGCAGGGCTAAATTGCTCAGCCACCCAGGGATCCCCAACAATTTACATGTCATTACTAGAGTAGGTGTCATGGTCAGATGGGATATCCTCTGCCTATTTGATATTTATTACTAAAACCCCTCTTTCTTCACTCAGCATAATACCCTCCAGTTCCATCCACGTTGAAGCAAATGGTGGGTATTTGTCATTTCTAATGGCTGAGTGAAGTAAGTCAATCGGAGAAGGACAAACATTATATGTTCTCATTCATTTGGGGAATATAAATAATAGTGAAAGGGAATATAAGGGAAGGGAGAAGAAATATGTGGGAAATATCAGAAAGGGAGACAGAACATAAAGACTCCTAACTCCGGGAAATGAACTAGGGGTGGTGGAAGGGGAGGAGGGCAGGGGGTGGGGGTGAATGGGTGACGGGCACTGAGGGGGGGAATTGACGGGATGAGCACTGGGTGTTATTCTGTATGTTGGCAAATTGAACACCAATAAAAAAAATTATTATAAAAAAAAACTAAAACCCCTCTCTTTTCTTAAATTTTTAAAGATTTTATTTATTTATTTATGAGAGATACACAGAGAGGCAGGCTCCATGCGGGGAGCCTAATGTGGGACTCGAGCCCAGGACCCTGGAATCATGCCCGGAGCCAAAGGCAGACACTCAACCACGAAGCCACCCAGGTGACCCCATCTTCTTTAAATAAAATTGTTAAGTAATTCCCTTAAGGAGAGACTAATAATAAAAACACTAATGAATTTAAGATAAGAACCTAATGCTATTGTCTCATTTCATTGGGCATTGACTTGAGTCACTGACATACTCTAATGGTGCTAAATTTCAGAATCTCCTTTCTACTCCTTACTCATGGCCTTCTGTTATTCTGTAAGGACATGAAGCTGAAGAAGGAAGGTAAAATATTTTTTAGGTAGTTGCTTCTAATATATATCTAATGGAATGGTGATATATTTGATTGATTCGATGCCATACACTTCTGTTCTTATTGAATGTTCCTGAGCTTCTCCTGAGGTCACCCAGAAAAGGAGAATGTATCCTATGGAATTGAGAGTCAGACATAACCACTGTTATTTTTAATCATAATCTTGGGTATAGCCTATTTCCCACTCTGCAGCTTTAGGAGAGATTGACTACTGAAAATTCAGTACTGTTTTTTTGTTTGTTTGTTTTGTTTTTACTTCAGTATATTCCAGAATCTCAGTGCATTTTCAGAGCCTATCTCCATACGGCTAGTGTTATCCTGAGTATTACATTGGACACACAAAAAAAGTCATCCAGAAGACATAGAAGCAAAGGCAGCCACCCTAAATCCAGGCAAAGACCAGAGGAGAATAGGATATGGAGAAGGAAAATAAGATTTTTTAAACTGTGTTCAGTTTTCAATAAACCTAAAGAGATAAGAAACTCTCAAAGTTGGCTCCAAGACATTTACATAGTATAATTCAGGAAAACAATTGCTACTATATCCTTTGAATCAATGAAGAATTGATAACCTTAAGAAACTCTGTAATGACTTTTTATACTTTTTTTTTGTGTACGAAAATAACCTTCATTTAAAAGAGTCATATTAATTCTACACATGTGTTTACTGAAATAAATAATTTCCAAGAAAAGGAAAAAATAGCCATTGTTTTCATTAAGGAGTTATAAAATTAGGAAAGATTTACCAAGATTTATAGGGATTTAATTGTAACTGCATTTTAACATCAATGCCTAAAGTAAGACTGGACTAATATGTTATGAAGAGAGGCTGAAAAAAGTCTCAAATATTGTTCAGTGTGTTCTTACTAACAAAATGGCAAATTACTAAGAAATAAGCAACTCCTATGTATTAACCATATCTTTTTATATTTTCTGTCTTTTGATTCTTTGACATTAGGGACGTTGCTGATGAGGGATGGTGAGCTCTTCCTAAGATTAGCCAATTCCTAAAGTTAGTAGAGGACTTGCCCTAGAGCACCCCTTTGAATTGCCAACAAACCAATCCAGAATCACCGTCCTGAGCATATCTCCTATTGGACTCTTACATTCTGAGAGCCACTATGCACTTACCTAATTACCCGAGGGCCAAGTACCAGAGGACTGCTTGCTGATAGCCTTTATACCTCAGAGCCCATAGAAATTATTTGAACTAGTTAATTCTAAACCTGCTTGTCCTGCCTCCCCTAATCCTTACCATGGAGACCACAATAGAGGCTTTTTTCCCACATTTCTCCTCACTCCTCCCATCCCATCCCATCTGCCTTCTGACTAGTACTGGTGCTACCCCATGTATCTCTGCCTAGCCCCATGGGTGGCATGACATGCCCCCAACTTTGGGATCTGTGAGTATAACAAAATGTCTTTTCAATGGCAATCATCTCCTGATCTGTAACCCTTGTCATCCCTAATTAGTAATAAAACCTACAGTTTAAAGCATTCTACCTCAAGATTTTAATGTTGACTGTAAGATTTGCATGATACACTTTTATGTTTATTTAACAGACATTTTTTGTGCTCATACTAATTCTAAGACAATTCAAGGTTTCATAGTCCTCAGAGAATTTATAATCTAGTTATTACTAATTCTTCAGCTCAGTAAAAGAGTAATGATTATTTACAATTGTAATTGTCATCTCCTTTTATATTAACTCTCGCTTTAAATGTATTTCTTTTTTCATTTGCATAAATATAGTCAGCATTTGATTATCTGGCACAAATGGTGCCACAGAGTAGCTTATACGAATTGAGAGATAATTTAAAAATTATTAATATTGATTGAATTATAGAAACAATTTTTGCTTATATGGAAAGATAAAAAGTAAATCAAGAACATAGCACTCACATGGAGAAGTTACTGCAAACTCAGACAAAACTCAGTCATTTCTTGGTTTGCCTTCCATGCTCTTGGGGAATCTTCCTTTCTATTTTTACAGCATTCTCTTGCAGATGAATGCAAAAGATGTGCCATTTTAGCTTTATATTCTGTATTAGTTTTCTAGGGCTACCATAACAAAGCTCAACAGACTCTGCAGCTAAAACAACACTCATTTATTTTCTCAAAGTTCAGCAGCCTAAAAGTCTAAGATCCAAGTGTCAACAGAGTCGGTTCCTTCTGAGGTTTTGTGAGAGAAAGTTGTTCCAGACCTCTCTCCTTGGCTTGTAGCTGGTCATCGGCTCCCTGTGTTTTCACACTGGTTTCCCTCTGTATGTATCTATGGGCATATTTCTTATTTGTATAAGGATACCAGTCATACTGGATTAGGACCCACCTTCTTTTAACTGAATAACCTCTGTGAAGAGTCTGTGAAGAGTCTCTTCCCAACTGCAGTCATATTCTGAGGTACTGGGGCTTAAAAAGGAATTTTGGGTGGGGGTAGAAGGACACAATTCAGTTCATAATGTATTCCATAACTCGTTGTTGAGCTAAAAGAAGTAACGTCAGTTATTACTTAGCTTTTGATTCCTGCTATATCCCAGGCTGCATTTCACTTGAGTTAAGAATCCAAATTTTAGGGGAGCCTGGGGTGGTGATGTTGGTTAAGCATCGACTCTTGGTTTCTACTCAGGTCTTGCTCTCAGGGTCCTGGGATTAGGCCTGGCCTCAGACTCCACATTCTAGTGGAGTCTGCTTAAGAGTCTCTCTTCCCCTCCCTTTCCCCCTCCTGCTCATGCTCTCTCTCTCTCAAATAATAATAATAATAAAAGAGAATCCAAATTTGAGCAAAATAAGCTGATAATGCCTATTTCTCCTCTCCATCCCCTCCCCCTTTCCTTCCCTACTCCCCTTCCCCCTCCCCCTTCTTCCTCTTCTTCTTTTGGGAAGTATTACCATTACAAGCAAAGTGACAATGCAAATCATCTCAGGGAGTAAATAGGGCTCATATACACATTGACACACTTCTCTAAAATCCAACTGAAATCCTACTACTTCTTTAATTGGTCACCTAGCACTCAATGGGCAGTCCTTCCTTTTTTTTAAAACTATTATTGTTTTTAATTTTTAATTTAAATTAAATTAATTAACATACAATGTATTATTGGTTTCAGAGGTAGAGGTCAGTGATTCATCAGTCTTATATAACATTCAATGCTGGGATCCCTGGGTGGCGCAGCGGTTTGGCGCCTGCCTTTGGCCCAGGGCCTGATCCTGGAGACCCGGGATCGAATCCCACATCAGGCTCCTGGTGCATGGAGCCTGCTTCTCCCTCTGCCTGTGTCTCTGCCTCTCTCTCTCTGTGTGTGTGACTATCATAAATAAATAAAAATTAAAAAAAAAAAAACATTCAATGCTCATTACATCAAATGCTCTCCTTAATGTCTATCACCCTGTTACTCCAATCCCTCACCTCCTGCCCCTTCAGCAAGGTTTGTTTCCCTTTATGGTTTTGGCTTGTTTTATTTTTTCCTCTCTTCCCCTATGATCCTCTGTTTTGTTTCTTAAATTCCACATATGAGGGACGCCTGGGTGGCTCAGCAGTTGAGTATCTGCTTTTGGCTCAGGGTGTGATTCTGGAGTCCCAGGATCGGGTTCTAGATCGGGCTCCCTGCATGGAGCCTACTTCTTCCTCTGCCTGTGTCTCTGCCTCTCTTTCTCTGTGTCTCTGCCCCTCTCTCTCTGTGTCTCTCATGAATAAATAAATAAAATCTTTAAAAATAATAAAAATAAATAAATTCCGCATATGAGATCATATAATTTTCTTTCTCTGATTGACGTATTTCAGTTAGCATAATATCTTCTAGTGCCACCCATGTCATTGCAAATGGCAAGATTTCATTTTTTAATGGCTGAGTAATATTCCATTGTGTATATATACAACATCTTCTTTATTCATTCATCTGTTGATGGACATCTGGACTCTTTCTATTGTTTGGTTATTGTGGACATTGCTGCTATAAACATTGGTGTTCAAGTGCCCTCTCAGATCATTACATTTGTATCTTTGGGGTAAATACCCAATGAGCACTATTTCCTCTGAACATTTATAACAATTTTGGTTTTAACCAGATTTTTTTTTCCTTTCAACTATATAGTTAAGTTCCACCAAAAATAGAACTATATTTTTATATGTCTTACATATAGATATTCATCCACTGACACAAAAAAAATTCTTGAACAGTTGATATTCAGAAACTGTTTATCAATCCTGAAGAATATCAAACTAAATAAGGTATGACCTCTTCCCCATAAGCCCCCAAACTTATAAGGAGCAATGTAAGTGAAATCAATAATGAGAATAATTAGAATAAAATACTTAGTACTAAAATCTAGCTTTTCTCACCTCTACCTATTGTCATTTCACTAATGATCAAGGTGCTCAGTTCTCTATGATGCTAAGTCCAGGGGTCAATTTTACTTGTCCACCTTACTAAAACTGAGAGCAGAATTTGACGTAGTTGATAAATTTTCTTCACTTGACATTTCTGTCCCACAGGCTCTTGGTTTCCTTCTATCTCATTAGCTTTTCAGTCCTCTTGGCTAATTCTTTTTGTCCTTATTTGACCCCTTAGCTATATAATGCTTGAGAGCCTTCCAAATCAGTCTTTAGTACTTTTTTATTCTGTTTACTCCCTGTATATACTGTATTCTAGGCTCATGATTTTACTTCTGTAGATGTGATAATGATTCCCAAATATCTGTTTCTAGTCCATTCCTTTCTCCTGAACTTCTAGACTCATTCCTTCAACTACTTCCCACAGTCTACTCAATGACTAATATATATCTTAAACTTAGCATGGTCCAAATGGAATTACTGCACTTGCCCTTAAATCTGCCTCATTCACAGCCTTCTTCAATATTGTTAATGACTGTTTCCTTCTTTCCTGGTTGTTCAGACCAAAAACTTTGTGGAGTCACACTTGGCTCTTCTCATCCTCTTATATCTGTTAAATATATTTAAAATATATCCAATACTTTATAAGTTTTTACAACTTTGCCCGCTACTATCTGTGTCTGAGCCACTATCATTTCTCACCTAAATTATTCCCAAATCCCCTTCACTTATCTCCCTCTTTCTGTTCGTGTTGTCACAGTGTATTTTTAACGTAACAGCCAGAGTGATCTTCTAAAACATAATAATAAGTCAGGTCATGTCCCTCGTTTGCTTAAAACTTTGCAGTATTCTTTGTGTTACTTAGAACAGAAGCCAGAGCCCTTCCAGGGGCCTCAAGACCCTTCACCATCTGGCTCTTGGGTATCTCTCTGGCCCATTTCTTTTTCCCTTGATCACTCTCCTCAGCCTGGGACCAAAACCCCAGTCACAATCATACCTGTGGCTTTTGTAGTTGTTCTTCCTTCTTCCTCACATGCCTTTCTTCCAGATAGTTTCATGATTAATTCTTTTCCTTCATTATGTCTTTGCTCAAATATCACTTTTTCAAAAAGGTTTATCTGGATGACACTACTTAAAATTGCAAACTGCTCTCTCCTTCACATCTCAAATACCTTTTAACCTAGGTCTACATTTCTTAATATGTATATATATATATTTGTTTTCTTGTTATCATCTATAGTATTTATCAACTTCTAATATACGATAGCATTTACTTTTATCATAGTTACTCTGTGTGGCCTGTCTTTCCCACAAGAGCACAAGTTTCTAAGAGCAGATATTTTCATTTTATTCTTAGAAGAGCATCTGGTTGATAGTAGGCTCTCAGTAAATATTTGTTGTAGAAAAGGACAGTGAATGAATTAACCAACGTAAACTCACATTGTTATATGTAGGGGTATGTGCAAAGTGGCAATGAAAACTATGGGTTTGAATCTCCCAAGTAATTTTGGGAAAGCTTAGCTGAAAGACTGCTTTAACTACCTTTAATTAAATTTTAAATCGTAGATTAGAAGTTAGATATTAGTCTAAGTCAAAGATGATACTTGTCGACTTTACTCCTGGTGCAGCCCATGAGGAGAATGTTGTCTATTTATAAAATACATGCAATAGTATATCTTGATTGAGAGCAAGGGCTCTGGAGCCATCATTCCTGGATCCAAACAAAACAGCTCAGTATCTTACTAGTTATGTGAAAGGCAAGTGACTTAAACTTTGCTATCTTGATTTCCCCATCTATGACATGGCAAAGCTAAGAGTACCTCTCTCATGGCCTCTTATGAACATTAAATCAATAAAGAGCTTAGGACAGAGCTTGGCACATAGGAACCAATATATAATCATCAGATATTAGTAAAATTACTACCTTGGAGAGGTAGCTTTTTTCCTAATTGAAAGAATATCATATTAGGTTTAAGATTGAAATCTTTTTCTGACTTCATCACTAACTGGTGTCATGGGGTTAAGAATCATTTAATTACTCTGCCTGTATTTGAAAACAAAATAGTACCAGATTACATTTAAGACCTCCACTGTCTCTAAAAGCCTATAATCCTCTGATAATGATGATGATGATGGCATATTATCTTAGAGATACTTATGAAATGCCTAACTCATTTCTGTAGGATATTTATTCTCTAGATAATTTAGAGAGACTAAACTGATAGAATTTATTCTTATGTTAACCCTTATTTGGTATTAAAATAATTGTTGGGATTGCAAGGATAACATGGAACTTCAACAAATACTAATTAATGATGATGACATATATATGGCATCTCACAGATAAACAGGGTAAGCGTTTGAATAAGATATATGAAAACTTACTTTTGCTCTTTTGTAGTTAACTTTTCTTTAAAGGAATGCCACAGACCTGTGTGTGGCATTCATTTTAGTCTACATGACAATTATATATGGACTTGATGAGATCTAGCAGAATCTTATTAAATTGTCACTGTTCAGTTTGATAAATAGAAACTCATGTGCTTGCAAACTATAGATGGTGGCAAGAGAAAAGAGCTACTCATTTCCTACACTTTTTGTAAGATAAGATCTTATAATGATAATCATGAAAGTGATCTGTTACTTTTTTAAAAAATCTGATCATTGAAAGTAAGACTAGCCTAGAAAATAAGTTACATTTAAGCAGATTTCTCTTGGATAAATTCTGGTTATGATCAGTAGACATCTGCTTATTTGTATGCTTTAGTGTTTGTTTTCTTTCTGTTGGTAGCTTAAGATAAAAATTCCAGACAGCTTAATAACAAAGAGTAAGTCCATCATTTTTAAAAATACATTAAAGAAAATCTCTATATAACAAAATTATTTCCATGTTTTTGTCATTGGCACATTTAATTCCAACACCAATTTATATCTTAAACTTCTGGGAAAAATAGGATGATTTGGTTAATAGAATTTGGTCCTACTTTTCTTTAGGCTCTGATTTTGTTTTTAAATATTTTATTTATTTATTTATTTATTATTTATTTATTCATGAGAGATGGAGGGAGAGGCAGAGACCCAGGCAGAAGGAGAAGCAGGCTCCCTGCAGGGAGCATGATGTGGGACTTGATCCCAGGACCCCAGAATCATGACCTGAGCAGAAGGCAGACACTCAACCACTGAGCCACCCAGATGCCCTCTGATTTTTTTTTAAATCTTGATTGCATGCAATATCTATATTATTACTTTGTGGGCAAAAGAATGAAAGAGTCTGTATGATAATCAGGAGAAATAGTGGAGAACAGTTTTTGGTTATAAAGAAACTGTACCATAGATAAAAAATATGAATATTTACCCTAATGCTGGAGAATCCTCTCTGAGTATGAATGTAGTCTTTGTGTAAGGTCAAACTGACTTTTAAAAACCAGGTATCTAGCTGCTTTACCCTGGGAAATGGGTATCACCCTGCATAATGCTGTCTTGCACTAAATGCCCTTACTTTGTAAGCTGCATTTCAACCCTGAAAAAGAAGCATGAGTTGGAGGGAGAATTTTTATAAAAATTTTATAAATATTTTTAATACAAATTTTTCATACTGTGAATTTTGATGTCCACAAGAAGAAATTGATAACCCAGCTGAGAGCTTTTTGAAGCCTCTCTATAAGATTTTAAATGGCTTTGAGATTATTAGCTTAATTCTATGGAGATTTCAAAATACATTATGAATCTGTATTACAGAAGAATGTCCTAATTTTTAGTTATTTCTATAATAGTAAACTATAAATGTTCTCTTATTAAATAAATATTTTTAAAGGTTTCCATTTAGCTTATGCAGTCATTGAAATGTCAGAAAATGTTATGCCACAAATACCTACCTTTTGTTTAGTTTTACATCCCTTTTGATGCTATTAGTTTGAAAGAAGTCTGTACCATTATTTCTTACACTAGTGTAACTTAGAGTCACAATCTATATTTATCTTTACTTCAAAAGTTCTTTTACAAAGATTCACTATTTTAGGATTAAATAACTATGTATACATAGGCATTCAGTGTATAAACTGTATGTACATGCCACTATTTGACTAGTTTATAATTTTTAAATATTGTGAATTTTTTGAAGTCTCTTATTTATCTGTCTTTATGTTTCTGCAAAAATATAAGGGGATCAAGTAGACAGTAATCTGGCTATGGTGTAGTGCAGCTTAGAGTCTAGCTGAGGAAATGAGAGTGGTTGTTCTATGTGTAATTTGATTTCAATTAGGTCAATGTTTGTTTAAAATATACCATTAGTAAAGCTTTGCATTCAGATTTATGTGGCAAACAAGGTTGAGAAAGACACTGTACCTGCCACATAAATATTCATACTTTAATCAAGAGATAGACTGGCATAAAAATCTGATAAGGCAAACAGTTGGATTAGAGCATAAAGGGGACAGAGATGAATTTTAACTGAAAATGAGGAATTGGGAAGAAATCATGTGATAGTAAGATTACAGCTACAAGTTTACATTTGCAGGACATTTTTTAAATAAAATAAAGTGGGAGGACTAACAATCCAGTTAGGTCCAAGGGCCCAAGGTTAGGTGTGCAGAGTAAAAGGAAATAGCAAAATTGGATTTAATTATTATAATTAACATTTTATGAAATACATTTACATTTAATAATGCTCTACGTAGTTACTGTGATACATTTGTGAAACCAAATATGATGAAATCATAGTAAAACAGCAAATTGAGCAAAATTATCCATTATTTTTCTGCCTTTTATTTTTTGGTCTCCCTCAGCTGAGCTTGGTGCCTTGAGTCCTGAGACATCCAGCTGTGGTGACCCACCCCCACAGTCACCATAGTATAGAACTAAGTGTGCAAATTTGAGAACCAAACCACCTGGAGGTGACATCCAATCTTTACTGCTCATAAGTGAGTGATATTGAACAAGTTATTTAAATACTTGTCACTTTATTATTTTTGCATATGAAATTAATAGGAAAGGCTACTTACCTCAAAGAATAAAATGCAATAATGGATGTAGAACTGTTAATCATAACTACATAGTTGATGATGAAAAAGTGCTGTCCCCTGCCGTGTTGGTGGTGGTAGTGCCATGGCGATGCCCTGACCTAGGTTTCAAGTATCAGTGATCTTTGCTCAGATGTCATCTTCTCAGTGAACCTGATCAGACCAACCTTTTGAAAATTACAGTCCTCTCCCTGAAACCACACTCTGACCATTTCTGCTTTATATTTGTCCATGGGACTTATCACCATCTGTCCTACTATACATTTTATTTATTTATTTATTTGTTTGTTTGTTTGTTTATTTATTTATTTATTTATTTATTTATTTATTTATTTATTTATTATTTCATACCTCTTTTCTCTAACTGAAATGTAAACTCTATGAAGGAAGATATTTTCTTCTATTTTTGTTCACTGCTCTATCACTAATGCTTAAGAAAAGTGACCATCACTGAATTTTTTTATTGAATGAGAGCATACATGCCCCTCGGTAGGTCAGCTAATGTAGTCAGCTAATATGCTTCATGGGGCTTGTCCATACCTACCCCTAGGTGATATGTATGCATTTACAGATTATCTCCAGATATAAAACCTTAACCTGGTTATTCTAAAGTTAGAAGCTCTTGATCCCATGCCATATTGGATAAGGGGTAGATAAAGTTTTGTCAGTTGTCTTGCAGAGGTCCTGCTGAAGAGTCCTGAGCTGAGGTACCTTTCTCTCTGCTATTCTGGCATCTTACTGTCTAATGCATATTATTCTTTGATATTTAATCATACTTATGAGTTTAATATATTTTGCACTGAGTTTGAGGTGCCTGGGCATCTTGCTACTTAAACCAGTTTAAGAACAAATGGGGAAAAAATGACAGATAAAAAGAATTGCAGTTTGTATTCTTTGAGAACACAGGTGACAGGGATATTTAAATATATGTTATACATTGGAGTTTTGCAAATAGATAAATTAGATTCACCCCACCCAAAACCAATGACAGAGTAGATCCCTTAAAGCAATCAAACCAAAGATGTAACATTACCATTTATTATTATAAATCCTGAATCCAAATGCATTATGAAAACTAGTGTTTGTGTCCTCTGAATTTTTCATAGGAAGATTTTCAGTCAGGATATAGCTTGTGATTTATGAACTAGAAAATTTAATATATATATGTCTCAGCTTATGAAATTTTTGCTGGTTTGATATATTTTAATTATTTAAAAAAATTAGTTTTCTTCTTTCTGTAAATGTAGTCAGCCTTATCCTCTTAGAACCTAATTATTGTGTCCTTGGGGAACTTCCCAATGTCTGCCACTTAATTTCTTTGTATAAAGCATGTTGGTATTTTAACAATTTAGTTGGTTAAAATGTCCTAAAGTAGAACATATTATAATTTTGCATTTAAAAACATTGCCAATTAGAAATTAACCTTCCTAAAATGAGTTTACAATTGGATCACATTTGTGTACTCAGAACTCTGGGCTATGAAAAAAATGATAATATTTTATTTCTGAAAGTAAAATGCTAAAAATGGCTATGAATGAACTAGGTAATTGTATGAAAGATATCATGGAAAAAATCTTTTATGTGAGACACTTTAATTCCACAGTATTTACTAAATATCTAACCCATGAATGGCACCCTACTGTTATGAGAACAAGAAAATTCCATAGTCACAGAATGGCTTAGTTCAGCAGCCAGTTCCCCTAGTCTTGGTGGTCTCAGTTAGCATATGAACGGTATTTTGTTTTAAAATTCACTATCATATTTAATATTCATCCCAGTCCTGTGGGGGTTTATAGGAGCATTTTAGAGATAAGGAAACAGTCTCAGAGGTGTTCAGTTTTTAGATTAAGTTCTCACAGCTATAAGTGAGACAACCAGAAATCAAACGATATATTCTGACTCCAAGTCTAGGACTTATTTCATTATGCCACAGCTTCCTTTCTTTATGACTTGGTTTTCTTCCTGGGATTTAATATAATATAAAGTATTCTTCTGTTGCTTGGTATCCAGATTGCTTTAACTCAGAGTTAAGAAATCATTGACTTGCATCATGATCTGTCATAGACATGTCTGATCCATAAAGCTGGTTATTGAGACTTATTCTCAAAATTCAATATTCCGTAATTATGAACAACACCAGTTTAACAAAATTAGAACAAATATCCTGACAGAAGCTATTTATCTGTCTTCCTTCATCATTCATTAGATAAGTTGTAGAGTATGTGTAGACTGTCTTCTGGCACTGTGTGGTGTCTTGCCCTGATCAGTAGCCCTGATGTTATTATTTAATCAATAATTTCCTTATATTTCTTTGATACTCCTTGGAGTTCATACTGTATTTAAATGTTAGGCATTGTCTTCCTCTTTTTATAGTTGAGAAAACTGAGTAAAGATAGAAAGACAGTCATAGAAGTTCATATGGGTAACAATGGAGAAAAAAAGGAAAAAAATCCAGTTTTCAAGTCCATATCTTATAGTCTTTCCACTGGACTAACACCTATGTTTCTTTCTTTCTTGAATTAAGATTTTATTTATTTTAGAGAGAGACAGTGGGGAAAGAGTGAGAGCACAGGAGCAGAGGGAGAGGGAGTAGGAGATAATCTCCGACAGACTCCACACTGAGCTCAGCGCCCCATTGCAGGGCTTGATCCACCACCCTGAGATCATGACCTGAGTCAAAACCAAGAGTGGACGCTTAACTGACTAAGCCACCCAGGCTCCCCAACCCCCATGTTTCTTACACAATCAATGGCATGATACTGCTCAGATATATAGTGCAAATATTAGAAGTATATGGTCTTTCTGTAATGCTATCAGCAGTGATTTGGGATAAAAGATTCCATGTTTTTCCTGAAATGTTGTGCTGTGAGATATATTGTTATTAATGAAGCAAAAGCTGGTAGATTTTAGAAGTGAACCATTTAGCAGAATAATAAATACTACTTATCGGTTATTTAGTGTCACCATCACCAAAGCAAGCTAGGACGCACTTAGGCAAACTTTGAAAAATTGGCTCAGCAAATTTTATGTAAAACCATCAGAAGACAAAAGCATTACCCAAAGAAATGACCAATTATTTGGTTCTTTTATTTTTCAATAGTGGCTATGTATTTAGCATTGTTGTTAACAGCAGACTACTTGTGTTTGACAGCTAGTTTCACCAACAGCTTGGTGAAAACTTGACCAACAATCTTGAGCTTCTAGTTTTCTCATGTATAAAATGGGGATAATAAGAATGCCTATCTTGGGGGAAAAAAAAGAGTGCCTCTTCTTATTGGATTGATCTGACTAATCCTTACATCACTCAATGATTTAATGTTTGTCAAACACTTAGAACAGTGCCTGTCTGGCCCCTATGGTAAGCCCTATCTAGATAAGCCTTCGCTATTGTCATACTACTGTAATATGATAATCATTATTGTTAATACTACACACAATGCATTATGGACATACAACAATGAATAAGAGGTAGTCTCTACATTCTAAATACTAAAAATGGAGCTAAGGAGGTAAATTCTGTGTTAGAAAAGACTCCATGAAGGAAGTAGGTTTTTAACTGAGAAGGGGAACAGTGAGAACAATTAGGAACCTTTGGAAGTGTTCACCTTAAGGAGGCCATTTCTGCTAATCAACATACATGTTTCTAGATCAAGCTCCTTACTCAAGTGCAAATTGGACTTTAGCAAATAGTTATGAAGTTATAAACTCGCTCAGAAGATCTAAATAAGTATAAGGTTCTAGAATAACATGGTTCTTTGAAGAGTGACAATTGAAAACCTAGCTCACCCTACTTAAGCTTTATGCTGGGAAATGGTCATTGGGACTATATAGCAATTCCAAACTGGACACTGTATCACAAAGAAAACAAACCTATTTGGGGATGTATGAGAACCTTGCAATGAATTTCACCTGTTGTAAGTGACAGATTAAGCTGATGCTTTTAGCAGACTGGGTTACAGAACAGAAAGAGGTGGAAGCAGATGGAGCATCACCCTTCCTGTCATGAACCCAAGAGAGTGAAAGGGGGAAGAAAACCCTCTTTTGTCCACAGATTTACAAACAATACAAAAACTAATAACATTCAAAGATGGTGCAAATGCAGACACTGTTCCCTTGTATCAGTGACATACAGCGTGCCTAAATATAGAGAATGGTAATTCTTATTAAAGAAGACTTCCATGAACAAATAGATCACTGAGTGCAGGGCCTATAGTTTTGAGGAAAATGAACTCCTGAGCAAGGGCCCCAGTCAGGAGATACCCATTGGTGGTGGTCATGGGGTTGGAGTTCTTATACCTATTGGTGGTGGTCGTAGTGTGGGGCTTCTTTGGAGGTTCTGAGTTCTCACGTGAGCTAGACTTAATATCACCTTAGGAGAATATAAGTAACGTGACGAATTCATCAGTCCAGGGGTGGAAAATGTGGACTGTTTTGTGAAAGTTTTTGTAGTAGGAATGACAGGACTTACTGATGGACTGAAATAAAGATGAGATTTGAGGGCCACAGAAAATCGGGAAAACACCTAAGTTTTTCCAAATTTTTCCTTTGCCTTCACCTACGTGAAGAAGGCATGCAATTTGTGATTCAGTTTATTTTTTATAATTATAAAAATGATGTTTAAAGTTTGAAAAATTCTTGATACCAGATTTTCATTTTTAAATTTTCCATTCTAGCCTTTATCCCAAAGTAGTTTTCATAACTGAAAACAGAGTATACCCATAGTTAAATTTTTGTATTTTCACTTAATAAATCATAAATGGTCTTACATCATCTCTATATAATTTAATAATTTTGGTGACTGCATGCATATATATTCTCTCAAGGTCATATCTTTAATTACATTAAGCATCTTCCACTATTAGTTATTTCTCTAAGAGTAATAAAAAATATCATTTACTAAACCAGACCTGATTTTTAAAAACATGCTTTTGATCTTTCAAAATTAAACATAGTATTAACAGATGGGCTTAGAGATGTGAAAATTGTTAAAAAATATTGAATAGTGAACAATTTAATATCTCTCTCAAAAGCTCATTTCTGGGCATAGTTTATAATCTGAGAATTTTAAAATGCTGATGAAACTGGCCTATTGTTTTGCTTTCTTCTCACTTCAACTTTGACAAGTTTTTTTTTTTTAGTGTTAAAGCAAAACATGGTTTATGTTACATGCTATACTACAATGAAAAAATTTAATGACCAAGCCCATATTAGAGATTTTTCAATGTGTTCTACATTTATTTGTTATTTAATAATAATAAGTGATTAGATGACTTTTGACATGTTTACCCTGTGATATCTTTAGTGAAATGTCAACTTAACAAAAATGATAGTGATAGTACTCCACATAATGGAACAGAGTTACTAATCAGGGATAGTTGTACTATCTTATTATCCCATAACATTACTTTATTGATTCAGCCTATCAAATGGGATGTAATTCAGAACATGAAATTGTATTTCCTAAAGAAATCCACGAGAAGTTAATCCATCACTAGAATATAAATTAGGGTTTTCAAGGTCATTAATATTAGCATTCTCATTTTACGTGTCTCTTATGTTTAGAATTTTTTATCAAGGCAAACATTTTTTAAAGCCTAATGAAAATTCTCATATTTGCAGAAGTATTTAATGATGATGAAAATGAAGAGGGAAAATTTTTAAGTTTTGTAGTAAGAACTTGCTGTGTTATTCTAGCACCAGTTCCTAAGATATGGAGGATAAATTTCCTTTCCTTCAAACAATAATGTAACACAAATGTAAGAATAGATTGTCACTGTTTGAAGATACAAAAACTATAGATTTTGAGAAAGCCAAGTAGAGGTGGTGTGTTTGGTGCACTTCCATTACATAAGGCAATTGTTGCAAAGTTAGTCTGTCTTGATTGGTTGGATAATGGAGGGAGGAACTTTGAAAGTTCTTATGTGATGATTGTAACCAGAATTTTTGTTTGTTTATTTTTTGCTTTAGATTGGGGTATAAGTTTGTTTTCTTTGTTACTTTTTGTTTTTATGTTGATTTGTTTTGAATATTAATTTTGAATATTAATTTTGCCTCAAGATACTAAGAGCTCTTGAAATATAAACATATAATAGTAAAATGTTTTTCTGCAAAATTATATTCATAATGATTAATCTGTGACTTCAAGACAAGGCTAAATTATATCCAAAGGCAGAGGGGAGTCTGATAAAATTTCCAACCAAAAAATAATAATATACAATGAAAAATTTCTGTGTTCAAATGCGTGGCCTTGGATTACACAGAAGAGTAAAACAAGAACCCATCACTGTTGTCAGTAGAAAAGTCATATTTTCTGCACACGAATAATGATAGAATCATTGGAGGATTTTCTATATTAATTATGACAATTTAGTGGGGCCTAGAGAAATCCCTTTATGTATAATGTGGTAGAAAAACTCAGAAAAGCTAAACAAGATGAAAGTACTTTGAGTAAGTGTAGGCGCTCTAGATTTACACTGTCCAATACAGTAACTATTAACTATAGATGGTTATTTAAACATAATTTAAATAAAAGAAAATTAAGAATTCAGTTTCTCTAGTTGCATTCTCTATATTTCAAATACTCAATAGCCACATATGCTTAGTGACTACTCTATTGAACAGTAGAGATTATAGACTATTTCCACCATGACAAAACATTCTATTGAATACTGCTATCCTAGATGCAATTTATATATACACATTCACAATTATATAGAAGTAGAGCTAACATTTTAGTACTAGATTATATGTCAGAAAATGTGTATTTTAACATATATATTTTTTGTGGATAGTCAAAATAATCCTATAATGTAGACGTTATTACTCTACTTTACGTATGAGGAAACCATGACCATGATGGAAAAGCTAGTAGTTAATAGAGATAGGATTTATATCTTGGCCTCTCGCATACTATATACTATGATTTTTTTATACTATGTATACTTTTTAAATTAGTGGATTCATGAATAAAAATAAACATTTTTGAATGTTTTCTTTGAAAACAGAAAATCTGAGGCTATTTGCATAGCTGATGGAAATCTATATTCTACAGAATGGGAGTAGGAGGACAGGGAGGCATGTGACCAAAAATCCTTATCATAGCTATTGACATTTTAAAATGTATATTATTATATAGTCAGATTCATGGCAACAGGTATTCTGTAGTATTATGTGAATGGGTACATGTATACATGTATTTTGTATGTTACTTTAGGATTAGTAACTGAAGACTAGGACACATTAATTTTGAATATAGGGAAGGTTTTGTATGTTATAATTTATACAGAGTAAGTACTAACTAAGCTGAATATATAGAAGATGAACTGTAGTTTCATATGATACTCTGTTTTTAATTTTTTCTGCCATTTATTGGCATGAAAGAGTCTGTCATTCAATTAACAATGATTATTCATTCTTAAAATATTTCTTATATTTTGGTTATTTTTCATTAATAACATAAAACTTTTCTGGCAGCTTTTTTAGGCCTATGTGGGCTTCTGAACATTCTTTGCTACAACATGGTATTCAAAACTAGGTTACTTACAGTCAGATTGCAAGAGCTATCTATGCCCAGGGGCATAGGGTGATGAATGCCCTCACAATTAGTAAAGTATTTTCCATGAATATTCTTGTATCTGATGGACATTTTATCAGCTTTATTATGCAATCATATTATTTTAGCATTGTTATTGAGTAATGTCCTTTAGGGATTTGATACTGTAAAGTAACTTTTATATGACATGACTCAAATATGACATTTTAATTTGTATTTATTTTAATAACTTATTCAGTCTAATAAGTGCCAAGGGAAATTCTTATGCATAACTCTTTTGTTTTAAAATATTTATTTATTCATGAGAGACACAGAGAGGCAGAGACACAGGCATAGAGAGAAGCAGGCTCCCTTGCAGGAAACTCGATGCAGGACTTGATCCCAGGTCCCCAGGATCATGACCTGAGCCAAAGGCAGACACTCAACCACTGAGCCACCCAGGCATCCCCTTATGCATAACTCTTGATCATAGAGATCGAAGCTTTAAAATGGAAGGTTGGTTAGACAATGCCTTGAAAGAATAAGTGTAATGTACGCTTGAAAAAAATATTTGAATTTTTTATCAGGATAAAATAAAGCAATTTCACTTAGCAGCTAATGAGAAGTCACCTATTATTGAGTAGCTTTCCAATAGAAAAAAAAATATGCTCTTTCCATAACTGCTGGATGAATTTGAGTTGCAAATTGCAGTTTTAGAATTTGCCTGCAGCTATTACAACCTGCATCAACTGTTATAATCCTATATTCTTGGGTCAAAGCATACTTTATGAATTACTTACTAGAGTAAGAGGAGATGATGACCATAAACCCAAAACTACTTAATATTCTGTAGAGACAGTTCTGAAATGAATTTAAAAACACTGTTATGAAATAAGAACAAGAAACAATTTGTGTAACCACTGAATTTGAAACTATAATTAAAAACTTAAATGACACTTGAGAAAGTGAGAATTTTTCATTTTCCCTGAAATGTTGTAGCATAAAAATCCTTCAACACATAACACAACAGAAAGATCAGCAATATTTTGGAATCAGTTTGTCTCACATGAATGATTTAAGAAAGCTTATGTTTAACTAATCAGCTTTTTAAAAAAGATTTATTTATTTTGAGAGAGAGTGAGAGAGAACGCATGCACACTGGAGTGATGGGAAGCAAAGGGAGAGGGAGAGAGAATCTGAAGCAGACTCCCCACTAAGCATGGGCCCTGTCATTGGGCTCAATCTCACTGACCTGAGATCATGACACTGAGATCATGATCCAAGTGGAAATGGAGAGTGGGCCACTTAACCAACTGAGCAAAACCCCAGCTTTTTTTTTTTTTTAATACAAACATGCTAATCATGGCCTATGGCCATACTTACCCATAGCTGTCATCCAACTTTCACACAATAGTGGCCAATTAACAGCAATAATATTTATAAAAACCTTTCTCCTTTCATAATTCATTAACACGTATTCTTGGCTGGATTATATATAGGTTGGTGAAAAAGTTTACAGAAAGTCATGTAGAATAGTACAAAATAGGGTCAAAATCAAAAAGGCTCTGAATAATATAAATCTAACATTTAGTGGTGTTTTAGAATAATTTTCTATTGAATAAAACAAAGAATTTTTGTCTTGTTTTTATTTTATTCTTTGTTTTTAGATGTAAATATTGCTGAATTTTGTTTTCTCCTTAACATTTTCATCTTTTTTCTGGGCTCTGGCTAAATTTCTTCATCTTTCCAAGCCTCAAATTATGTCCCACTGTACAATTGAGAGAAGAATTTCTTGGAACTTATTCAAGATTGTATTTTAATAAAGTGCTGTCAGGCATACTGAAATCTTTGGAGTGAAGGTAATGCATTCTAAGTGGCCTACTTCACTCTCCCTTTTGAATTCCATAAGATTCAAGGAGTTCTTCAAGGAAAAGAGAAATGCCTTCTTTCTCTTTTAACTCTTCCTTCTCAAAACTTGTATGCTGAAAATTAACAGCGAATCTTTAACATCTAGCCACCAATGAAATTTTCAATAGGTTTCTAAAGAAATATGGGAAATATGGGAAAATGGTCAAAGCAGAGAAATCTTTAGAAAACTTCCTGTCAGCCTGCTGTTCTTTGTTAGACAAATTAATGACTTTCCCCTTGAGGCATTTTCAAGAGGGACTGTATTCTTGGTTGGTGGGCCAAGGAGGAGTACTTCAGGGATAGATGATAACTATGAAAGAGGTTTTGCAAAGTATCACAGCTCCAATTGGTCTCTATTTATAATCACTTTCTCATTGGTCAATTTGTCAAAACTTTCATTTTGCCACTGACAAAATAAGAAGCACACTCTTTACCTCTCCACTACCTTGTATAAATTGTTCATACAATTCGTTTTTGATAAGTAAAACAGTTCAAGTGGTCACTTGTCTAGTGAAAACCCCTGTTATCACCTGTTGTTCATGAGAGAAAGTAGAAGCATTTTTATAAATATTATTTAGACACCAAATTACTATAGTGAAATGCCACTCTGATACAGACTTAAGCCCACGATAAGCACTGGATAAATACCTGCATTGCATTGACTGTCTGAATGTAAAAGTATCTCATTAATGTGAGAATGAATTGGTATAACACCAGAACATTTAGATGAATTTTTCCAGCACCATCTTTATAGTAATATTTAGCATGTTCTCACACAGTTTAGTCATAAATATGGGCCATGGGGAATCTTTGAAGCCATTTTTTTCTCTGTAGTTGGCCACGTCTTAGAGTTCCTTTTAACAGTCTCAGGGAGTATAGTGTTGGCAAGCACACGTGGGAAAGACAGGCTCGCCCTACCACTGAGGTAAGCAGAGAAATGCAAGCCCTCTAGCCTCTCATATTTGACACTCACTAAGGGAAATTAGGAGTAAAACTAATTAAAATAAATACATTCCCTCATAAACAAATGATGTGAAAAATTGAACTGTTCTCAAGTGCTTTCAACCTTCCAGCAATTGAAGATATTTTTCTGAGCAGTTATTTTGATTTAGCCAAAGAAAAACAGGAAAAGAAATGGTCCCAAGGTGGGTAAGTATCAGTAGCATTGCTATCAGCTGAGGTCATCCAAGACAACAAAAGGGAAAAAGCTTCGTAGAAGAAAATGAAGTTGTTGGATTTCTTAAATTATAACATGAATTACTTGGCAAAATCAAGCATTACTCTTTGCACATAGATCATTGAGTTTTAAACATTGATGTAGATTGAATGAAGTAATGAAGGGATTCTGTGGCTCTAGAAATTGTGTTAAGAAATAATAAGGTTCAATTTTGACCAAATAATTTTTGCTGAAGATTTGTTTGATTTTAACTGATAAGCATGAGGAAACCCAAAAACATTTCCTCGGACTTCTGTAAGTGTAAAGGGAATAATTCATATCATCTCCTTGCTTGCCAAATTCAGGAACACTGTAAGAAAAATTATTCTGAGATCTCAAAACAGCTTCAAAAATTTTAAAATATAATAATTACAAAGAAAATTGTTACATTTAAATTCTCCAAATTGAATAACCAAATGTAAATAAATGGTTTTGAAAATCCCAGAAAGTCCCTTTTAGAACATCCAATAGTTATCCTAGAGAGGCTATTTATTCAATATATTTTGACTGAGAGCCCTTCAGTTATATGCCAGGAACTGTTCTTGGCCCTGAGGATAAATTAGTGAAAAGTAGACAGAAAGTGCTCTTATCATGGAGCATACAACCTAGAGGGTAAAACTAGACAATAAAATAAATGATATAGTGAGATAATAGGTACTTTGGAGAAACGTAAAGCAGGGAAAGGGAGAGTGGGGGCTGGACAGAAGTCCCATTTTAAATCCATTTGTCATGCCTCACTGAGGGCATGACATTGGGACAAAGACTCAAGAGAGTGAGTCTACCCCACAGAGGATACAGCAGGTACAAAGGCCCTGAGGCCGAATCTGATCTGAAGTACAGCAGGAAGAACAAGGAGGTGATTGGAATACAATGAGATGACATCAGAAAAGCCATTTTAAGGACTTTGGCTTTTACTCTCGGTGAGGTAGAAAACCATTGGAAGTTTTTGTGGAAGAGAAGTTGATAGCATTTTAATAGTATTTGTCTGCCTAGTGTGTTCAAAATAGAACGAAGTGGCCAAGGGTGGAAGGAAGGGAACAGGTTAGGAGGCCCTTGAAATAGTCTGGGATTTGAATGTCGGCAGCTTTGGATCAAGGCAGGGTCAGTGGAAGTGTGCGAAGTACCTGTATCGTCAGCGTTTTGAAGCAGAGCCAATAGGATTTGCTAGGAAATTTATGTGGGATGTGAGAGACATCCAAGTCAGTCATGCCTCTAAGGCAATGGTTCTCAACTGGGGATGATTTTATGGCATGTCTGGAGACATAATGGGTTGTCACAACTGGGGAGGATGCTATATGTAGCTACTGGATGGAGGCAAGATGCTACCTGACCAGGACCGCTGTCTCCAACAAAAGATTACTGGGCCCAAAGGTCAACAATGTTGAGAAACTGGACTAAGGTTTTTGGCCTGAGCAACTGGAAAGATGGATTTGCCAGGAACAGAATCAGGAGGCTGCTAGTGGAATAGTTTAGGAAAGTGAAATCAAGGAATTCTGTCTCTTTCAGGTACCTGTTAGATTTTCAAGAGACCAATTTCCATATTACAATGTTTTCAAGTAAAAATGAGATTATAGTTTATCTATTTTTAAATTATATTTAAATGGTTCCTTTTTAAATTAAATTCCTGTGACATTGAAATAGTGCCCCAGCTCTGCCCATGTCTCCAAGGCTGAACACAGGTTCCAATATTTCGAATGTATAGAAAAACATGAATATAGTGGCTATATACTTTTCTCCCTGCTGGTTCTAGTACTCTGTTTGAAATAATGTAATTCTCATCTTAGAAAATTCTGTTATCATGTTGATAAAAACATTTTATAGCTAAAGTATAAAAGTTATAATTAATGTTTTTCTTAATACGCTATAGTTCTCTCCTTTGACTCAGTCTGATTTTTATGAAGGGGAAATTTTCATTCTAAGAAGACTGGAAAATGAGAGATTATGTAAAAAGGGATCCTCCCCCTTTTACAGGCTTTATTTTGGATCCGGGGCTAATACCGCACATTTCTCCAAGGAGCATTTCTGATAGCTTAGAAGATATCCATTTAAGGCTATCCCCAAAAATAACTGATTTCTTTTCACCTATTAGTCCTTTAAAATAGCTTCCTTTTCCTCTGAAACCCAGAATGCTTGCAGCTGAACAAGCAGCCACAAGGGCAGTATGACTTGTTGCTAAGGGAAGTTGGCCTTATTACTTGTCAGCCAAGCTTGATAGGTTATCTGGAAAAAATGGAAGATGCTTAATCTAAGATTTGAAAGTCTTTCAACTTTGCAGTTGAATGCCTAAAATTGAATTTCTTAATTAGCTTTTAAGTTGTGACTGTCTGTTGCACTCTTTCCTGACATGGGTTCTTTTTTCTAGGGGAAGAAGCTAATCAGTAAATACCTTAGACCTTCTCCACCAGCCACAAAGCAAGGAAAATGTAGATGCTAGTGATTTAATTCAGTCTCACCCTTTAGTTAACACTGCTCAATATTTCCCACTTTTTGTTTCCAAATGTGAAATTTTCTCTTCAAATAGTGTGTTAAATTAGCTTCAAAACACCATCTCCCATGTAAACATAACAAAACAGCCAGAATGATTAATTCACAGCTACTGGTTTCAATAACCCAGATGTCCAAGGCTGCAAGTTGTGAAATGGTGAGACTCAGTGAATTAATTGAAAAGCAAATCTGTACGTGGGGACTTTTTAGAAAGCTGTTGGTAGACATAATCCTCTGTGTTATTTATAGAGTTTCAGTTTCTAGTCCATTTGATATTTTGAGAGTTTTGGTTCATCTTCACTTACACCACTTTTATTAAGACTTCAGAAATAGAAACAGTCATAGACAAATACTATGATGCATGTGGCTTCTATTTTCTTATTTCCTATTAAAATACCTAAACTCAGACATTTGATCAGAAACATTACAAAGATGATTGATGCATGCTACAAACCTAGAAAAGCCTTTAGGAACATGCACCGATTTTGCTTTAAACATGTTTTATAACAAAATTGTTGCATGAGCACATCTTTTTAAAACTGAATATAGTGAGTAAATAATATAAAAAATACAAAATACAGGTTGTGACAAGTTAATAATAAGCAAAGAAATAGTTTACTAAAATTCAGTAGTTAGAGAATCTTTCTGAAGATTCAAGGAGAGAGCAGAGCAACCCAATTTCTAGTCTCTTATGGATTAATTTTTTCTCTAGTAGTCAAAAGACAATAACCCATAACTCTAATCCATTACAGCTTGCTTATTAAGTCATCATATGGTCCTCCTTTGTTTTATTTCTTTAGACTTGCAAATTTTCAGAAACTACAAGGTACATGAAAGTTTGTTTTTATTTATTAAATATACAGATTCTGCCTAATTTGCCATTCATTTTCTATTCTTCCCTTAACATCCATTAATTATCTTACTGAATTGCATATCAGTAAGCTAGTTGTGTGTTTCTGTATCCAGAGTCCTAAAGAATCCAATTACAAAAAAAAAAAAAAAGAATCCAATTACCATAAAAAGGCAGTTAAAAGTTTATTAGAAAGATGGAAAGAGATTCTTACCTGTTGACTTGCTGTCTGATCCTCTTGAGGTTTCCAACCATTGTTTAATCTCTTTTTTTCTCATATGTGTCTAGAAACAAAGAAAAAGAAATAGACTTAAATTGAAGTTGAAGAGTTTGGAACATGTAAATATTATCTGTTGTAGGGTAAATAAATTAAGAACTACAGAGGAGGGAGGAGTAAGATGGCGGAGGAGTAGGTGTCCCTAATTTCATCTGGTCCCTGAAATCAGGCTAGTTATCATATCATTTCGAACACCTACAAAATCAATCAGAGATCCGAGAATATAATTGCTACAATTCTCCAAATAGAAAAGTAACCACTTCTTGGAAGGTAAGAGGTGTATCAGAAGATACGGAAGAGGGGCGGGAGCTTGTTTAAGGAGGCTACAACAAAGTATTATATGCAGCAAAATCAGAACTTCTAGAAGTTTGCTACAGTGGGAGATGTCCCTGGCTTAAAGGTGTTCAAGTGGTGAAGCAGGGCTTAATCCCAGGTGGGACGGTGTGGTCTCGGGATCCTTGGGGTCACAGGACAACCAGGACACTGGAGTGTAGCAGAGTTCCCAGGCATCAGAGCAGGGAAACCGGTTGGAAAAGGCTATTCTAGGCATGACCTGTCTGCTCCATGTTGCCATAAGTTGTGAACTGCTATACAGTTGTGAGACTGCTCTCCAGGCAGGGGCCAAAAGACAGAAATGCAGGGAAATTTCCATCCTTCCCTCTGGGAGGAACAGCATGGATTTGCACCAGAGGCGTATGTGTAGTTTGGAGACTGGAAACTGAGTTGTGAGCCTGAGATAAGAATTCTCAGTCACTCTCTCTCTCCCTCTCTAATAAATAAATAAAATCATTTTAAAAGGGGGGGGGGGATGGTGCTTCTGGGTGGCTCAATCAGGTAAGTGTCTGCCTTTGGCTCAAGTCATGATCCTAGGGTCCTGGGATTTAGCTCTGAGTCTGGCTCCCAGTCAGCAGGGCGTCTGCTTCTCCCTCTTCTTCTGTGCCCCCCGCAGCTTGTGTGTGTGCTCTCTCTCTCTTTAATTAATTAATTAATTTTTAAAATCTTTTTTAAAAATGAATACAAGTGGATGAAAACCAGGGAGATGAGAGTGATTGCTTTTCTGTAAGAGCTCACAGAAGAGTGAGGGAGTGTGAACATTCAGCTCTGGGGCTAGAGAGCAGGATGCCGCCATTTTAATCCTCCCCCATTGGTGTTGAAAGCCTTCGGGGGGTAAAATAGCATCACATGGTATAATCAGGAGTCACTTACACTGAACCCAGCCTCCTGCTAAGAGAGGTACAATCCCAACAGGATAGTCAAAAGTGGAGGCTCCAATAGTAAGGATAAATGAGGCAGAAGATAGAGTCAGTGATAGGGAAGACAAAATGATAGAAAATAAGGAAGCTTAGAAAAAGAGAAAAACAACTACTGGATAAAGAAGGGAGAGTTGGAGAAATCAGTGATACCACAAAGCAAAATAATATCTGGATAATAGGTGTCCCAGAAAATGAAGTGAGAGAGAGAGGGGCAAAAGGTTTATTTGAAGAAAGTATAGCTCAGAACTTCTCTAAATTGGGGAAGAAACTAGGCATTCAAGTCCAGGAGGCACAGAGAACATTTTTCAAAATCAATAAAAATAGGTCAATACCTTGACATCTAAAAGTGAAGTTTGCAAATTTCAGAGATAAAGAGAAATTCCTGAAAGCAGTTTGGGACAAGAGGTCCTTAACCTACCAAGGATAGGAACATAGGCTGGCAGCAGACCTGTCCATAGAGACCTAGAAAGCCAGAAAGGACTGGCATGATATATTCAATATGCTAAATGGGAAAAACATGCAGCTAAGAATAGTTTATATGGCAAGGCTGTCATTCATAATAGAAAGAGAAATAAAGAGTTTCTAGGACAAACAAAACTAAAGGAATATGTGAACACTTAAACAGCCCTATGAGAAATACGAAAGGGGATCCTTTGAGCAGAAAGAGAGCCTAAAAGTAGCAAGGACCAGAAAGTAACAAAGACAATTTACAGGAACAGTGACTTTATAGATAATACAATGAGACTAACTTCATTTCTTTCAATAATTACTCTGAATGTAAATGGACTAAATGCTGCAATCAAAAGACATAGGGTATCAGATTGTATAAAAAAAACAAGATCCATCAATTTGCTCTCTATAAGAGACTCATTTTAGACCCAGAGATGCCTCCAGATAAAAAATGAGGGGGTGGAGAACAATTAACATGCTAATGGATATCAAAATAAAGCTGAAATAGAAATCCTTACATCAAACTAGATTTTAATTTTTTTTTAATTTTTATTTATTTATGATAGTCACATAGAATGAGAGAGAGAGGCAGAGACACAGGCAGAGGGAGAAGCAGGCTCCTTGCACCGGGAGCCCGATGTGGGATTCGATCCCGGGTCTCCAGGATCGCGCCCTGGGCCAAAGGCAGTCGCCAAACCGCTGCGCCACCCAGGGATCCCTCAAACTAGATTTTAAACCAAAAACTGTAATAAGAGATGAAAAAGGACATCATATCATAATAAATGGGTCTATCCAACAAGAAGATCTAATAATTGTAAATATTTATGGCCCTAACTTGGGAGCATCCAAATGTATAAACCAATTAATAACAAAATTAAATACATTGATAATAATACAATAATAGTAGGGGACTTTAACACCCACTCACAGCAATGGACAACAAAACAGGAATCAACACAGAAAATTAACAACAAAACAAAGGCTTCAAATGACACACTGGAGCAGATGAACTTCAGAGATATATTCAGAGCAATTCACTTAAAGCAACAGAACACACATTCTTCTTGAGTGTATATGTAACATTTCCCAGAATAGATTACATACTGGTTCACAGATCAGGTCTCAATTAGTACAAAAAGACTGGAGATTATCTCATGCATATTTTCACACCAAAATGCTTTAAAACAAACTCAATCACAAGAGGAAATTTAGAAGAAACACAAATACATGGAGGTTGAAGAGCATCCTACTAAAGAATGAATTAGTTTACCAGGAAATTAAAGAAGAATAAAAAAAAAAACATGAAAACAAATGAAAACATGACAATTTGGTACCATTGGGATGCAGCAAAGGTGGTCCTAAGAGAGAAGTATATAGCAATACAGGCCTTTCTTAAGAAACAAGTAAAGTCTCAAATATACAACCTAACTTTATACCTAAAGGAACTGGACAAAGCAAATAAAGCCTAAGTCCAGCAGGAAAAGAGAAATAATAAAGATCAGAGCAGAAATCAATGATGTATAAACACAAAACAATAGACTAGATCCATGAAACTAGGAGCTGGTTCTTTGAAAGAATTAGTAAGATCAGTTAACCCCTAGCCAGGGATTTTATCAAAAAGAAAAGAGAAAATAAATAAAATAATAAAGGAGAGATCATAACTAACACCAAGGAAATAAAATTATAAGAGAATATCATGAGCAATTATATGCCAACAAATTAGGCAATCTAATAGAAATGGATGCATTCCTAGAAACATATAAACTACCAAAACTGAAACAGGAAGAAATTGAATACCTGAACAAGCCCATAACCAGCAAAGAAATTAAAGCAGTAATCAAAAATCTCCCGACAAACAAGAGTCCAGAGCTAGATGGCCTCCCAGCAGAATTCTACCAAATATTTAAAGAAGAATTCATACCTATTCTTCTGAAGCTGTTTCAAAAAATAGAAATGGAAGGAAAACTTCCAAACTCATTCTATGAGGCCAGTGTTGCCTTGATCCCAAAACCAGACAAAGATCTCACCAAAAAGGAGAATTATAGGCTGATATCCCAGATGAACATGGATGTAAAAATTCTCACCAAGATATTAATCAATAGGATGCAACAGTACATTAAAAGGATTACTCATTATGGCCAAGTGAGATTTATTACTGGGCTGTAGGGGTGGTTCAGCATTCCCAAATCAAAGTGATATGCCACATTGATAAAAGAAAGAACAAGAACCATATGATCCTCTCAATAGATGCATAAAAAGCATTTGACAAAATACAGCATCCATTCCTGATAAAAACTCTCTTCAGTGTAGGGATAGAGGGAATGTACCTCAATATCATAAAAGCCATATATGAAAAACCCACAGTGAGTATCATCCTCAATGGAGAAACACTGAGAGCTTTTCCTTTAAGGTCAGGAACATGACAGGAAGGTCCATTTTCACCACTCTTGTTCAACATAGTACTGGAAGTCCTAGCCTCAGCAGTGAGACAACAAAAACAAATAAAAGGCATTCAAATCAGCAAAGAAGAAGTCAAAGTCTCACTCTTCATAGATGACATGATCCTCTATGTGGAAAACCCAAAAGACTCTACTCAAAAATTGCTAGAGCTTACACAGGAATTCAGCAAAGTGCCAGGATATAAAATCAATGCACAGAAGTAAGCTGCATTTCTATACACAACAATGAGGCAGAAGAAAAAGACATCAGGGACTCAATCCCATTTACAATTGCACCAAAAACCATAAGATAGGTTTATTCTAGAAATAATACCTAACCAAGTAAGTAGAGGATCTGTACTCTAAAAACTACAGATCACTTACAAAAGAAATTGAAAAAGACACAAAAAAATGTACAAACATTCCATGTTCATGGATTAGAAGAACAAATATTGTCTATACTAACATATTTCTATACTACCTATCAAAATGCAATCCCTATCAAAATACCATCAACATTTTTCACAGAGCTGAAACAAACAACTCTAAAATTTGTATAGAACCAGAAAAGACCTCAAATAGCCAAAGGAATGTTGAAAGAGAAAACCAAAGCTGGTGGCATCACAATTCCAGACTTCAAGCTGTATTACCAAGCTGAAATTATCAAGACAGTATGGTGCTGGCACAAAAACAGACATAGATCAATGGAACAGAATGGAGACCAGAAATGGACCCTCAACTCTATGGTCAACTCATCTTCAACAAAGCGGGAAAGACTATCCAATGGAAAAAAGACAGTCCCTTCAACAAATTGTGTTAGAAAAATTGGACAGCCACATGCAGAAGAATAAAACTGGACCGCTTTCTTATACCATACACAAAAATAAATTCAAAATAGATGAAAAACCTAAATATGAGACAGGAATCCATCAAAATCTTAAAAAAGAATACAGGCAGCAGCCTCTTTGACGTTGTCCATAGCAACTTCTTGCTAGACATGTCTTCAAAGGCCAGGGAAACAAAAGCTAAAATGAAATACTGGGACTTCATTAAGATAAAAAGCTTTTGCACAGCAAGGGAAATAGTTGACAAAACTAAAAGGCAACCTATGGAATGGGAGAAAGTATTTGCAAATGTCTTATCACATAAAGGGCTAGTATCCAAAATCTATAAAGATCTTATCAAATTCAACACCTCCAAAACAAAAAATCCAGTCAAGAAATGGGCAGAAGACATTAGCAACATTTTTCCAAAGAAGACCTCCATATGGCCAACAGACACATGAAAAGATACTCAGCATCACTCAGCATTAGGGAAATATAAATCAAAACTACAGTGAGATACCAAACAGATGTTGGTGAGGTTAGGGAGAAAGGGGATCCTTCTTACACTGTTGTGAGTGCAAAAGGGGAATGCAAACTGGTGTAAGCCTCCTGGAAAACAGTGTAGAGTTTCCTCAGAAAGCTGAAAGTAGAGCTAAGCTATGACCCAGCAATTGCTCTACAAACATAATGATTCAAAGGAGCACATGCACCTCAATGTTTATAGCAGCAATGTCCACAATAGCAAAATATGAAAAGAGCCCACTTGTCCATCAACTGATGAATGGATAAAGAAGATGTGTATCTATATACAATGGAATATTACTTAGCCAACAAAAAAATGAAATCTTACTATTTACAATGACTTTGATGGAACTAGAGGGTTTTATACTAAGTGAAATAAGTCAGTCAGAGAAAGACAAATACCATATGATTTTACTCATGTGTAATTTAAGACACAAAACAGATGAACATGGGGAAAGGAAGGAAAAATAAAATAAGATGAATATTGAGAAGGAGCTACACTGTAAGAGATGCTGAACTCTAGAAAACAAACAGAATTGCTGGAGGGGTGTGGGTGGGAGAATGGGGGAATGGGGTAACTGCGTGATGGGCATTAAGGAAGGCACTTGATGTAATGAGCACTGGGTGTTATATGCAACTGATGAATCACTAAATGTTACCCCTGAAACTAATAATACACTATATGTTAATTAAATTGAATTTAAATTATAATAAATAAATAGATAAATAGATTAATGCAAAGCTTTTCTGAAGTGGTTGAGTAACATAAATCCTAAAGTTCTTTTAAAAATGAAAAAAATTATGGGGCACCTGAGTGGCTCAGTTGGTTAAGCATACGACTCTTGATTTTGGCTCAGGTCATGATATCAGTGTTTTGAGATCAAGCCCCACATTAAGCTCTGCATTAAGCATGGAGCCTGTTTAGGATTCTCTCTCTCCCTCCTCCCCTTCATCCCCACCCCGTGCACGCTCTCTCTCTCTCTCTCTCTCTCTCTCAAAATAAGGAGAAAAAAAAAAAAGAAAAAATTACACATCTAAAGTCTTATTTAAATGCTGGTTGGGATGGTCTCTTCAGTTTTGTGACACTCCTTGACATCATGATAATAAAAAGAAATAGGATTCAAAGTATAATACATTTCTTATTAAAGTACACTTGATTCATTTTCTCCTCAGTACTTTAGTTAATTTACACCAATCTCTTTGTTCACAGACTTCCACTAGAATTATAATTTGTGACTTTCTTATCATCATATCAAAGGCCACTAAAGCAAAACAGAACATGGTATATAGTTTTATACCACTCATTCATTCATTCATTCATTCATTCATTCTATTCCACAACTAGTGACTGAGAACTTACTATGTGTGGGCAGTGAGCTAGCTCCAGGAGTTGCTAAGAAACTAAAATATTCTACCCACAAGGAACTGATGGGGAAAATGAAAGAAAGCGGGGGAGTTGGTAGACAATCATAGTGCATTTGCAAAGCGCTACATAAATACAGGCAAGTACGGTTTACTGTAGTAGCACGTAGAAGGGGCTAATGGCATCTTCCCGGAAGAAATAATCTCTAATCTGATCAAAAGGTGAATTGAGGTTACCTGGAAACAGAGAAGAGATGACTGTCCTTGCAAAGAGCCTGGAATTTTGAAAATCTTGCTTTGTCTGCTTAGGGGGAAAGCCTCACAAAACAAAGCTGTGAGCATAGGAAGGTGGTCCTGCATCATGGGCCCAGGAACCAATCCATGTTAGAGTTGGACCTTGATCCAAAGAAACTGGGTTAAAGGGCTTAAGCTGTAAACTGAAGTGTTGGCTAGGCCTGTCAGAAGGATTACTCTGGCTCTAGTTCTGGAAGAAAGAGAGAAGGGGCAAATACCAAGTGAAGGCAATTAGGCTGGTGAAGTAATCAAGGAGAAAGTTGTGGGTGATGTGACCTAAGGTCTGAACTAACGCTGAAGGTGGATAAACTTAGATTTTACGTGTAGTGATAGATTCTTTAACATTCCCATGTATATTCTGCCTTTCATTGACTCTCTGAGCTGCCGTTTTATCACCAAGTAACAGGATTTACTCTGGAATGCTTGGTGGTCCCAGGTATTGGCTCAGTGACTGGGCTTCCTACTCGTGATTGGGTGCACAAAATCCAGGAACATCAAGCCTTCAAAATCTATGTTATTTTTGCTTCCTTGCATGAAATTGCTTCAGAATTCAGTCTTCACTGCCAAGGTAGGTTATCTAGAGAGACAACATGATTTTATTTAATTGAGGAAGTCTGGCTCTCATGTGATATTTCACTACCCTGTAAGCTGGACTTAAGTTTTAGGGCCAACATATTACAGTAACACATCTTGTTAAAAATTCATAGCACACATTATTTGGAGAATGGGGGATGCTTCGAGGTGAACAGACCCATCCTGATCACACTTTACATTTTGCTAGACATTATATGAGAAGAGGAAGTTGGAAAGAGAAGTTACAGAGACAGTGTTGGCGGGAGGAAGTGCTGTTATAAAAAGGAAAAGACCACCAAAATGCAAAACTGTAAGACTTGTAGAAGTAAACAGGAGATCTTGTGACCCTGGATAAGGCAAAGATTTTTTTTAAGAAAGTACTTTTTTTAAGTGTACTTTTTTTTTAAGTGTACTTTTTTTTAAGAAAGTACACAAGGAGTACAAAGAATGAAATATTTAAAAGTGGGATTTCATCAAAATTAAAAACCTTTGCTCCTTGAAAATCACAGTTAAGAAAATAAACCAAACCATAAATGGGGACAAATTAAGAAAATAAACCAAACCATAAATGGGGACAAAATATTGGCAGGACGCATATCTGAGAAACAATTCTATATCCAAAATACATAAGGAACTTTTACAACTTGATAAGACAGACAACCCAATAATAAATGAAAAGAAAGAAAAGACCACCAATAAAAATATATATATGTATGTATGTTTGTCTGTATATAATGTATGTAAAATCAGCATTTACCTGTGTATATGTATGTAATTTACTTGACCTAAATTGTTAGAACTGCAGCTTGCCCTTGGTGTTTGAAATTGTGAAATCTTAATTCTATGTTAGCCAATTCAAATAAAAACACTGCAAGTCATCAACACTGCAAACATACAAATATGCAATCTAAAAAGATTTTGAAAAGTAACCTGTATTAGCCCTGTACTATCAAACAGATAGAACACAGGTTTTTCTGTATAATACATGAGAAGTTGCAATCAAATCACGTATTTTAGTGGCCCAAACTGTCTGTAGGAGATAATGATAGAAAAATATTTTAATGCATCTACTTCTGCAAATGAGGATATTATAATGAAAAACAATCAAATATGTAGATATCTTCAGTAATTCAGGAAAAATAAATTCAGTGTTTTGGTGAACTAGGTTCTTCAACTGTATAGGAAAATATGTCAACATACTTTATTGGGGCCTCAGGACAGATCCCCAGAACACTGATGCTTGGAGGGGCACCAGGAAAAGTAGGAGAAGAGAATGGATATGAAGCTGTGGAAAGTAATTTTTATCTGGGTTGGGATGGGGAGGCTTGCAAACTCTGTTTCTATCCCAGGAATAATTTCTCCTACTTGAATATTCTGTAACTCAGCACCCCCCCCCCTTTTTTTTTCCAATAAGCTTCTCTGTTTGGCTGCATCAAGCAGCTGAATACAGACTATAGTGCTCAAGTGATCCCAGCAGAGAGGGAAGAGGATTGGGGAAAATTATCTGAAGATGCCTCCTTAATATTACTCCCAATCTTTAGAAGAGGACAGAGTGATTCTAGTTGACATTTATTTGACATAAGTTGTTAGAATTGCAACTTGCCCATGGTGTTTGGAATTGGGAATTCTTAATAAGTGCTATGTTAGCCAATTCAAATAAACCCCCCCCCCGGGTGGCCCTGGTAGCTCAGCAGTTTAGTGCCACCTTCAGCCTAGGGCATGATCCTGGAGACCTGGAATCAAGTCCATGTTGGGCTCCCTGCATGGACCCTGCTTCTCCCTCTGCCTGTGTCTCTGCCTCTCTGTCTCTGTCTCTGTCTCTGTCTGTCTCTCTCTCTGTGTTTCTCATAAAAAGCAAAAGAAAAAAAACACTCCCAAATTACCAGCATTGCAAAAAAAGAAGAAAGCAGTAAGGAAATATTCAATTAATATCTTCTTGGTCTCCTATTTAATTTACATTCCGAACCCAATCAACTAAGCAGATGAGAAGTCGAATTCACTTTCTTTCCTCCATCCCATGTCTCCTTTCTTGGGGAATGGTGTCACCAAGGAGAATGTAGTTTTAGGTCACCAATTTCTAGTAATCTAATGTCCATCATTTCTCTTAAATCTACTTACCTTGCTTCCTGCCATGTCCTCAGGACTTCGTTCATTCTTGCCTGAAATTCTGCTTTGCCTCGGAAGCCAATCCCTCCCTTGCAGAATTTCCTTTGCATTCCTTGGGAAGGGACCTACCAGCACTCAAGCTCAATTTTTCCATACTCTCAATTCTTCAGTGGTTCCTAGGAGCCTAAAGCAGTTCTAAAGCAGGAACAGGCAACATGATCTATGGATGTTTATGAAAATATAGATGAGAGGCTTCATCCCAAACTGACAAAATTGGATACTCTTGGGTTAGGGCCCAGGTGAGTGTTGGAAAAAGAATCTCTAGGTCATACTCAATTAAGAACAATTATTTTACAAGATAAAATCTAAATTATTTTGTACGGCATACACAGCCCTTCATTATTAGCTCCCATCTTAGACATTCTCAGACGACACTTATATTTTGCTTCATCAATTCTGAACTCCCTTTAGTATGGGGAACACATTTTTCTTTTATGCCTTTGTGCCTTTGCACTTGGTGTTACCTTTGATGAGACTGCCCTTTCCTTGAATCATCCTACCTGTCTTTCTAGCTTTGGTTACTCTGAGTCTTTCTGCCCTTCTCAGCAAAAATTAAGTGATCTGTTTCCTGTATTCCTACCGTACTTAGTACATTGGTCAGTTATAAAAATTATTATATTAGTTTGCCTCTCCTAAGAAATCAAAAACAACATTCCATATTCCAATAACTTGGCTCCAAGTAGACAGTGAAATAAACATTTGCCAAATCAAAGTATGAGTAAACTAATGAATGTGTCAGTGAATAGAAGTGATTCAATGAAGTTTGTGGATGAGGGAACTGAATATGAATAAAGAGGCTTTTGCTGCAGGCTTTTATGTTGGAGCTGTAAGTGCAGGGCATCCATTTCTGTTAAGAGGGCACTTCTGTTTCTTCTGAAGTTTTCCAAAATGCTTTGTACATGCTCTAGTACAGTTGACCCTTGAACAACAGGGATTAGAACCACACAGGTACTTTTACATATGGGTTTTTTTTTTTTATAAATACAGGACAGTACTATAAATATGTTTTCTTTTATGATTTTCTTAATAACAATTTCTTTTCTCTAGCTTACTTTATTGTAAGAATACAGTATATAACACATAGAACACAAAAGACATGTTAATCGACTTTACATTGTTGCTAAGGCTTCTGATCAACAGTAAGCTATTACTGGTTAAGTTTAGGGGAGTCAAAAATTATTTGCAGACTTTTTACTGCATGGGGGATCAGCATCCTGAACCCCCATATTGTTCAAGGGTCAACTGTATATTTATGCAATTGAAAGGGGAACTTTCTGTAGAACTTTTCTTACATTGACTTCTACGGTTGGGACATGATAGTTGGAGACTAGGATTGCCTAGCTAAAAAATGAGTACCTGCTAGTGCCTCTATTAAAAGGGGGAATGTGCTGCAAATCTACCTCTGAACATATATAGAAAAGTCTCTTGAGAAAGGGCCAAGACACCTCAAAAGACCCAGGATCAGAGATAAATGCTTTTCCCCATTTAAGGAGCAGAGTTACCGACTTTGAACATATTCCATCCTTTTGGTGCCCAAGCTTTGTAGTAAAACTTTAACCTATGGAAAGATGAATGAGTTAATAAGCACACAACACAGTTTTCCATTCCTAATGAGGAAGCAGGCTAAGAAAACTTTTTGCCCATCAGGAGCCATTCTGCTATTATTCTGATGTGTTTTATGTATATAAATGAATCGGAAACCATGTGGATTGAATTTCTCTTAAAAATACCTAGCCTAGTGCATAAAGAGAAAGATCACTGGGCATAAATATGAGTGGAGCCTGGGATGAACTAGAGAGAGGAGATGTTTAATTAAGCCATATTGTGGCAAGATGAGCTCTTTCAATTTCTGGCTACTAAGCTCTCTCTTTGTGAATTTCCTTTTAACTTGCACTTCCTTTTAGTCTGGCTTTCCTATGGAAGTGTGCAAATGGTTTCTCAGCTGGGACTTTGTAACTGGGACTTCATAACTTTGTTTTAGTCATGGCATGGTTTATACATAAATGTCACAACGGAGACACCAAATGGGAGGGACTGTTTTGAGTATCCTCCCCCACCCATTCCATCCACCCCACCCATGGTTGGAGTTGCAGAGACTGATTTTGGCAATGAGTTCAAGTACAATGTTTCCCATGGCCAGCTTGATTATTGCTCTGTATCAGCTGGCAAATCTTGGCTCTCGAGTCAGCTGACCCATCCGTTGTAGCAGTGAGTTTTGGAGTCAAACAAGTGAGAAAGGCAGACCCCTGGTTCCAGTTGGGCCCTGATGGTCCAGGAAGAAATGACTTGTGGATTTCTCCAGGGCAAGGAAATATTTGCTGCTCAGTGTCGATCAGAATGAGAAAAACACGTTATTTAATAACATTTGGAAAGTGGAAATGGAAAATACTGAATTCTAGCATTCAGAGGCTAGCTGCTCCTCTTTGTATAATTAAATATTTTCCCTGCTGGGTGTTTATTTTCATTAGGTCTGGTTGTTTGATGTTCTGCAACCATAATGATGTAATAGCATGCCATCTTTACTAATACATTGAATTTATGTCATCCTTTCTCTAAGGGCATTTGTAAACATTCAGTTCACTTCTTCTTTCTGGACTTAGAGGAGTGTGAGTTTTACCCTTAGGAAGCTAGTCAGTGGCCATGGCATATTTTGACAGAACAAGCTGGAGAAAAGGTTTTCCTCTATTAAGATAAAAATGAGCTTATTATACAAGGAACATGTGCAGTGTGTAGCAGCTGTGTTGCCCTTTGCCCTTCCTTTTGTTTCATATCTACCTCCTGTTAGTGGCCTGAGTTCAAAGATTCCTCTGTTGCAGACTTGCCCATGTGCTGTCCTTATTTGGGACATTTCTTCATCCCCCTTTGTAACTGTACAGAAAGCCCTAGAGGCATTCCCACACACCTATAGGCAGCTTCCTTTTAAAGGGTGAATGCAGTTTATTGTATAATTCTTAAAATTTGGTACTGTTTCATATTCATTTTAGAGATGGATTTTAGTTACTTTTTATGATTTTCTTTTAATGACTTCATGGTATGGGAGATGAGACTTTCCTGTGTCCTTGTTCTCCCTCCTCTGCTTCTCAGCCAGTGTTTCTCTCTGGCCTCCTGTTCTATTCTAAGAATGCGATTTTCAGGATGGGTGTGAAAGAGAAAGAAGAAGTCTCCAGGTTAGACAAAGGGGAGCTGGAAAAGTGCTTAGAGAACATTTTAACACAACTATTGCATTTACCAGTGGGGACGTCTAAGCATTGAGAGGCTGACCTGCCTTGAGTCATTCTGGGAATTGATGACTCAACTTGGTCTAGTGCACTTAGTCACTTAAAGTCAGAGTTTTTGCCCTTACAACTGCATATTCTGTATATTTAGAATCCCCAAATCTGGTTTCCTGGCCTGGAAATGCACTTTAAAAATTCTAATTTACTCATGTAGAAAAGACTTAGAAAGGTTTATAAAAATCATACTTTGTTGGGGACACCTGGGTGGCTCAGTCAGTCAAGCACTGACTTTTGATTTCAGTTCAGGTCATATTCTCAGGATTATGGAATCGAGCTCCACATCGGCTGCCAGTATGGACCCTGCTTAAGATTATCACTCTCTCCTTCCCTCCCTCCCTTACTCACATTCTCTCTAAAGAAAAAAAAAACCTATACTTTGTTGCACAGTTTATATTTAATGGAAATCATAACATCATAACATTCAGAAGTCTGCACTGACTGAAAATCTGAGATGGTCTGCTGCTGTTATTGTGAATGCCCAGAATCTCATGATGTCTTATCCTGGGCTCCAAGCCTACCCACCAAGTTAATGGCATCTGGACTAAAACCCCAGTCTACTGATCAAGCCATGGCTCTCAATCTTTAGCATTCATCAGAACTGTCTGGAAAGCTGATTCAGTAGGTCTAGTGTAAAGCCCCCAAATGTGCATTTCTCTTACTATTCCTAGATGTTGTTGGTACTGTGGGAACAGTGATCACACTTTTATGAACCATGCTCTAGCAGAAATAGTAGATCTCATTAATCTTACTGTCAGCCTAATTAAAAGGGATTAAGTAGGCAAATGCAACTAGTCTTGCTGAAAGCACCTAGTAGTATTAAAATTCAGACCATTTGTACTCACTTCTTAAAGAAGATTACATGAATTGTGTCATTTTATCATTTATCCAAGAATAATACACAATCTCTTTGACAAATATGTGCTTGTAATAATAATACTATAGCTTTATAATAATACTACTTTACTAAACAAATGTATATATACCTTGCCTAAGTCAGCCTCCCTTGAAGGTTGCCACAGCCAATGCTATTTTGCACATTTTATAGATGAGAAAGCTGAGTCACATCTAAGACCACAGAGGACTTACAAATTGCACAACTCCTAAGGGAAGAAGATGGCAGGGATTAGAACTCAGTTTTTCTGACTCCAAGCCCCATGTTCTTCTGACAGTTTCATAGTGAAAATCAATGGGCTAATGGCACCTCTCACTGTTGTTTAAAGTGTGTTAGTGTGCAGAGTATTGGCTCTCCAGGATAAATGAGGATTCATCTCAGAAACCTTGAAGTAATTACTCACATTCCAGCACTCTTATAACCATCTCAAATTGACCTGAAGGATCTGCCTTGAGGTAGGCTTTTTGTTGCTGTTTAAGAATTCCTAATAGTTAATGGGGACAAAAAGCCAAAAATAGCCACATCCAAAAATGTGCATCTTGCCAATTAGAACTGCGTGGTTACTCACAGGTGCCAAGAGGGCAGTCATAACAATTTGTCATGAGAGTTAGGCTGAGAAGTCTTCATGGAGGTTCTTCCTGAGCATTGCTTTGAGAAAAGATACATGATGTGCTTCACGGTAGAGGAGGAGAGAGCAATTCTGGTGAGGGAAAGAAAGGAAGGAAAGATTGGTAAGCCTCCTTCCTTGGCAGAAGTAAAGACTGAAAAGCTGCATGGAGCAGAAAGATGAGGGCAATTCTACATCAGAGGCCAGTTGAAAAACCAAGCTGTCCTTGCCCTTGAAGTACTCAGCTAAGACAGCAGTGAATATAATCAGGGTTTTCCTAACGGAAGTGAGGCGGGAGTCTGGGTAAGAAATGCCAAGTTGTATCACCTCCCCTTACTGGTCCTCTCGGGTGTTTTCTGTAGGCAAGTGTGCTTATAGGGAGATTTGGTATGCATCTTGCAGTTGTGGGAAGCAACCTTAGCAGGTCAGGATGATCAGAAAGTAGCTTCCAGAATGTTGCCTTCATTAATACACGTGAAACTCCAGACGCCGCATGAATTGAAACAATCTAGGAAGTTCTACGACAGACAGGATTGTGGGAGGACCACATCTGGATATTCTTCAAGAGAAAATGTCCTGTAATATTTAAAGTTGATGAGACTAACCTTTGCCAAATGGCAGATGCTGCTAGTAGAAACTTCCAGCTCCTGGATAAGTGATCGCAGTGAGCCTATGGAGTTATTGCAATTATTTAAGGACTCAGTAATGACTCTGAAGCACATATTCTGCTTCACTTGACATTATGCTGAACCTGAGTTGGCTTGTGGCTCACCTCATATGATGAAGCAAACCTGCCTTAATGTTGGAACATGCCTCTGTTGTTTACATGCTCCTGTCTACCCAGACTCATCATACAGGATGAGTAGAGCCAATGCTACTCACACATAATGATGTTTGCTTTGAAATGCATAGCAGCCTCCCACTCTGACCCTCAGAAACTGCAGTGACATCCTGCATACAGTCTCCATGTTGTGGCGGTATCTCCCACCATTAGATAAAAGGTACCTGGAAGACCCCAAAATTAAAATGGAGAAGTAGTGAAAAGAGTTTCCTAAGTTACAAATAATTGATGATGATTATAAAATTGATGGTAAGTTTTCATTGCGTAATTTGATTGATACGGCAGTTATCATAGCAGCCTTGAACAGAATGCTCTTGTGAACAAGATAATTTATCTCATTGAGGCTGTTTCTGCATAAATATTTTAAAATGAAAGGCATAATAAATCTGTCCATAGCGTACACACAGTGGGCTGCCAAGCCTGCCACCTGTTTAAGGTTTTAATGAACCATTTTGCATTCAACAAAAAGCCATATCAAATTAATGTTGACATTTTGCTTTGCTTCTGCCTTTCATATTCCAGGAACTCTGAGAGATCATTTTGCAAAAATCCGCTAAATGAAGCAATAGTGATCTTTTTATTAGAATGCAACAACTGTTAGGCAAGCTCCCCTAGAATTCACATTTATATCTGCAGCTTGATTGGTGCTTGGAGTTTGGGAGTTGCAGGCAGAGTTAAAAGTGTTGAATGAACAGTGTCAGGACCCAGTGAAGTGGGAAAAAAAAAAAAAAGCACTGGACAAGAGCTCAAGAAACCTAAATGTTTGCATTGGTTCTCCTACTGTTATCTGGTGGCCTTTCGGCTCTCGAGGATCCATTGTTGGAACATACAGCACATGTACTAGGTCTGGAGGTGGGGAGAGCAAAGAGCAGTGTTAGGAGTAAGATCAGACGGGTAGAGCCTGAGCGGGGCAGGCAAGCCTCTTTATCTCTAGAAGTCTTGCTGAGGCTGTCAGAGCAATGTCATCTCGTTCCCTAAACATATTGCCCTTTAATTCTGTCAAAAGGAGTAGTTGTTTTGAGGTAAAATACTATGCTAAGGAAAGGGTTTTCATATTTCCTTCCTGCAGTGTCATTACAAGATGCAGGTGCCAGGGGGTCTTGAAAAATGGCAGCACATAAAAGAAACACATGGAGAGCCGCTGCCTCCTTGACGTTAGAGGGGAGGCTTCAGCCTCATAGAGTGGACGTTCTTTTACTGAGGCAGAGCAGAGCACTCACGTTGGGGCAAAATGGTGCTTTTGTGCAGGCTTTTTACAATAAGTGGCATCCATATCTTCGAATCAAGGAGCTTTGATGAAATAAAGGTCATTAGCAAAAGACACATGCAGGGCATTGCGTTGCCTTCTGCTCTGGTCTTCTCTCTTCATCCCCCTCACAACATCTTAATGAGATTTTAATCCTTTATTTTTATGTTAGCATGATTGTACACAGATTTATCTTGTACTCCTGACCTTGGGAGACAGTCCACACTTCATATGCATATTCAAGGGGTGGAGGGGTTTCAAGTTTGCCACCCAACCTGGTTAGGCACACAGCCTGTACCTCCTTGCTGTCCCTTAGGGTGACAGCCAGTGAACAATGAACTTAATTAGCCTATTTCGCATGCAGAATGTATTTCCCAGCTAGCTTTTGGACCTGGCAGGTCACTGAGGATGCATCCACTCCTTCTGCGGCTGCTGCCACTGCTGCTGTTGATGGTGAAGTGAGTTTTTAAGCACAAACTGTTGTGAGTCCTCCGATAATATTTCACTGATAAAATCCTGTTCATCTTTTCATTTCTTTTTCTTTTTTTAGATTTTATTTATTTATTCATGAGAGACACACAGAGAGGCAGAGACTTAGGCAGAGGGAGAAGCAGCCTCCCCATGGGGAGCCTGATGCGGGCTTGATCCCGGGACCCCAAAGGCAGACGCTCAACCACCGAGCCAGCAGGGTGCCCCTCTTTTCATTTCTTTTCATAGTGGTCCCTCAAAAGGAATAAAGTCCAGGTTTACTAGCCAACAAGTGATGCCATGGGTACACACAGTCTGTTTAAGTCAGGAATATGCTTTTTAGCTAATGTCAGAAAAACAAATATGAGCCAACCATGTGTTAGTATCATATGTTGCTTTTTAATTTGGTGGGCTATCTTTTAAGATTTTCGTGTGAAAACCAATATCCAGGCTCAACATAATCAGCCAGAGATCTTGGGTCCAGTGCCCGATTTTATTTTTATTTATAGAACTTTCAGAAAGAATTTTAAAATGACATACAATAAAAGGCACAAACAAGACATTAAAACAAGAGTCAAATAATAAAGGCAGTTGGAGAAATACAACTAAAGCAAAAGCTTAGGCTTCTGTCTGTAATTCTAGATATTCAGGGTGGAAAAGAATTGTAAAATTAGGCCATATAAATTTCTGAGATTACAAACTCAGAATAAAATTAAATGTAACTACATTTTTACCTAATTGATTTTGTCTATTAATCTGAATTCTAAATTCTTATTCTGACTGATAATCAAAACATAATTCACACAATTCTTAGCTGTTTTTAGATTTCCAATCAGTTGAGACAGGATTTTTTTCTTTCCCTTCTTATCTCCAGAATGTGTACTATATTCTAGAGAGTACACGGCACTATAGCATCTGGACAGGTGTCCAGACCCTGTTGGCATCCACCACAATAGGAATCATTTCTTTACAAAAATTCCCTCTGCATACTTATATCTGTTAAGATACTGTCCTGGGTCTTACTGGTGTCTGGCCCTCGGTTCACAGATTTTCTCTTATTCACCCACATATCAAGCACTGTCCATTTTCACCTAACTCCAGTGCTTCCTTTTGAGACATATGAATATTTAACTGTTCCTCCCTATACTCAGTGGAGTCACATACTCAACAGATATGCACCATCCTGGGATGGCATGTGAAACCTTATTACTTGCTTTCCAGAAAAAGTGACCTTGAGCCTAAGCACAAGGATATTAGAACACAGGGTCCTTTCTCTCTGAGAATCTCACTGGGTCTGTCCCTCCTTCTCTCCTTCAATTCTTCTCTCCCATTAGAGGTCCTAGTTTTTATTCTTTTGCTTTGTTTTGTTTTGTTTAAGTGTAGTTGAAAGGGGAATAAGGAGCAGATAAGAGGAAATATGTTGGTTCTGCCCAATTGGACTTTCTGTCATATTTTTGGTCGGAGGTTTTTGTGCTTTACTACTACTCATTTGAAGTTTTACCTCTGACACTACTCCCCTCCAAGGAGATGAAAATGTCCTCCTAGTGGCCCAAATGTGGCATGGTCATGAGCCAGTGAGGAAGTTCAGGAAAAGTGCCTCTTTAATACCTGTATCATCCAGTCACAACTATCTCTGATACTACTAAATCTCATTAACATGAGCATTACCTAAACTCTCTGGACTGATTAAACAGACTCATTGATGAGAAACAACTGGCATCTAATAGTTGCCCTTTCTATCCTTGAACACCTCTTATTTTATTTTATTTTTTAAAAGTTTTATTTATTTATTAGAGAGACTGCACAAGCTAGGAGAGGAGCAGAGGAGGAAGGAGAGGGAGAAAACCTCTAGCAGACTCCATGCTGAGCACTGAGCCCACCATGAGGCCCGATCCCATGACCCTGAGATCATGATCTAAGCCAAAACCAAGAGTCAGGTGCATAACAGACTGAGCTACCCAGGCACCCCAACTCTCATTTAAAAAAATATTTTGTTATGAAATATATCTTCCCATGGCTGCTCCTGTTCTCTTTCTATGCCTATCCAAGGCCCAATGTCTAATTAGCTGAAACTGAAAGGCAGTCAGAAAGGTTGTTAAAAAGCTATGCCTACCACCCAGTACATAATCAATCTTTCATTAAATGCCATACTGCCAAAGTAAACTGCAGATTTGGAAAGGTATTACTAAGTTGAAACCAATTAATGCTGAGAGTCAAAAACATACCAGAGAAGTTTTATATATCTTCTCTCATTCAGAGTTTGATGGTACGAGACTGTGAGCTCGTGGGGATGGGGTCTATGGCTTCTGCATCACAACGCAGGGAGCCCTATGTACTCAATAGTATTTGAATTTGATAAGTAAATGTTGTTTGTACATGTTTCAGAGTGAACTGATATTCAAATGTAGTAAGTGGCAGAGGTGAAGTAAAAATTGAAGTATTCTGAAGTCAAGCCCATTTGCATTATTATTCTCCATTTGTATGGGTGGATATAAGACTGTATATTTCATGAGTTAGGACTTACATTTTGGATTTCACAAGCTTAGCAGTCTCCTCTAACAAAAATGAGGATACTTCTTCCTCTTTACATTTGCCTGATGATTTCCTAAAAATAAGGTGGCAAATACCACAGGGAGGACTTTTACAGCATATCTTGTTTAAAGGATCATCCTGGCATCCAGGAGTGGGTCTTGCAGGAATACACCAGTGCTTTTATATAAGAGTTACCACAGAACTTCTCTAAATTCAATGGGACAGCCTTCAAATATATAGAAAAACTCCTAGTATAATGTTAAGATTTGAAACTAAAATGCTATCCTAACTCTTCCCAAATCTTGCTTTCTGAGAATATCTAACCCCATTTAAAAAAAAAATGAAACAATGAGATTATATAAGAATGTGTGTATTGTGCTATAAGAAGCCATTCAGCCCAGCTGACTCTAGCATGAGCAACTTGACAATCCTATGACTCAAGTCTAATTTGAGGTCCCCAATGAACAGAGATTTCTGGTTTTCTTTCAGATGCCAACAATTTTTCTCCTTGTTCCTTTCTCCAAGAAACACCACAAACCTAACCACATAATGAACAGCATTTGATACAATTAAACATGATGTAAGTTCAAGAAAGCCTTTGCTAACTCATATGACATTCATCAATCCTCTCCCCTCCCAAGGGCTATATCCTGTTTGGAACATTGGAGCCAGTTGTGGCTGGTCAGTAGGAGATAACAGCTGCATTGAGCTCTCTGAATGCATCTGGAAATCACAAGCTCACCCCAGAGAGTGCCCAATTTTTCTAGGAAAGACGCCAAAGAATTTATATGTATGAAACTTAAACGCAGCAATTCAGAAAAATCTGTGTATTCATATTTCCTCTGCAAAATAACAACAGGATAACAGTCCTTACATGATCCTCATGGAGGAAATGGAGTTGTTCAAGGTAGGGAGAAGTTGTAGATCAGCCTTGTTAATATGTGTCTTACATTCATGCCTTTATTTACATGTAAATGGTACTCTCAATAACAAAATGTTTTCTTATAGAAAGGTAGGGAAAAATAAACTAAAGATTGTAGCTAAGATTTATTGAGTACTTAGTATGTGTCGGGTGCTGTTCAGGATGATTTATATGGAACATGTATTCTAAGTCCTTAAAGCACTCCTAGAATGTAGGTACTGCTATTATCCTCATTTTTAGATGGAGAAACTGGGAAAAAGTTAAGACACTTGCCCAAGGTCAAGAAATAGTATAGAGCCCAATTCAAATCAATCTGTGTGACTCAAAATCTGGGCTCTTTCTTAACCAACATGTTAAATACACTCTGCTCTAAAAGAGCATCTGTTCTAGGAAGCAGTCACCAAGCTGAGTTGGACAGTGACCTCTAAGTACCAATACCAGCAGTCCCCTGCCACTGCATTAAAAACAAAAGTGGACATAAATGTAATTTAGCCCCAGATAGACAAGTATTCCTGATTACTTTTATATTGTGTGTCCTCACAGCCCAATAGTGCTTTGATTTGAAAATAGTATGCTGGGAGGGGCACCTGGGGGGCTCAGTCAGTTAGGCATCTGCCTTCAGCTTAGGTCATGATCCTGGGGTCCTGGGATTGAGCCCCCACAATCCCCCACAGCCCTCCCTGCTGAGCAGAGAGACTACTTCTCCCTCTCCCACTCCCCCTGCTTATGCTTTCTTTCTATATATCAAATAGATAAGTAAAATCTTAAAAAAAAAAAAAGAAAGAAAATAATAAAATAGTATGCTGGGGTGCCTGGGTGGCTTGGTTGGTTGAGTGCCTGAGTCTTGATCTCAGCTCAGGTTTTGATATTAGGGTTGTGAGTTCAAGCCTAATGTTGGGCTACACACTGGGCTCTGCATTGGTCATGGAGCCTACTTCACAAAAAGCAGCATCCTAACTTACTGTATTACCGAAGGCTTAATATCTAATATCAATGAAAATAGAGAGTGGTTTGCATTGCCTCAGACTTCTGCGTTTACACAAAGCAGAGGCAATGAGGCTTCATTCTATGTACCCTATAGGATAAGCTGAGGAAAATCCAAGGCAGCCATCCTGACTCTGCAAGCTCCAGTGACTTTCTCACATGGTCATGATGCAGAGTGACCTGCATTATTTTGGGAAAAAAGCAAGAAGAGGGATGCTAGAGATGCTTTGGAAATGCAGAATCATCAGTTTGGTTTCCAGAAGCAGAATTCAAGAAGTTGCCTTTCAAGGAATACAGAAGTTCAGGGGTGGAGGTGAATAATCAAAAGAAAAATATTCCCACCACTTTATGTGGTTCTTTGAACCTTGCTTGCACAGCATATTGACCTCTTCTTGGTAGACCTTACGAAGCAGGCACTATGAAAATTACATTATCTTAACAGTATTGGACTTTGGGCTAAGGAGACAGGGCAAAGAGAACTTTCTCCCTCGAAAACTACTTCTTCAGGAAGCAGTGTCCCTACTCCTGTTTGTCATCAATGCAACCAGTGCATCTCAGACTTATCCAATATATTAAGCACTTTTAAAGACATATAATGAGTATTTGGTTATGAATCTTCCATCCCATTGCCAGAAACCATCTCTCTCCCTTTTCTGCCTGGTACATTCCAAGAAATGAGGGAAAATTATAGGTTTCTGTATTTATGCTGATCCTTAGATTAGGGTTCAAAGATTGGAGGAGCCAAATCTATCACTTTCCCTGATTTCATTACCAATTCTTATCTCCCTCAATTTTGCGGGGGGGGTGGGGACGGAAGGAGGTCACACACACACACACACACACACACAGAGGGAGAGAGGGAGAGAGAGAAAGAGAAAGAGAGACAGATTGAGGTAATAGGAGGCAATGAGTCTTGATAATAATAATAAGTTCTTATAACTTGGGGTATGTTGAGGAGAATGACAGGGGAGGGAGCCTATATTAGTTCCGTGAAAAATTTTCACATCTGTCAACACATGTTTACATAGATTCTCCCACACATTGTAATGTTATGGAATGATGAAATTCTATCCCTGCCAATGAAGGTTATTGATACAGAGAAAACTGTTCTTAAAACCTCATTTTATAGATGGTCTATACAAAACCTACACCATGATCTTTCAATCATTTGATCTTTTAATTGTTCATTTAATTCTTAACTCACTTACTTATTAAAAAAAGTATTTGAGTGGGGCACCTAGGTGGCTCAATCAGTTAAGCATCCAACTCTTGATCTCAGCTCAGGTCTTGATCTAAGGGTCATGATTTCAAACCCCAAGTTGGGCTCCATGCTGGGTGTGGAGACTACTTAAAAAAAAAAAAAAAAAAGCTTTTGAGCTAATTTACATAAAAACATGGCTTCTATTGGATTAGGTATCCTGAATTAATTTAAAATATTTTGAAGTTGTTGTACTTTGTAATATTAAAACACGTTGCATTGTTAAATATGCATATTTTTTAGATTTTGTTTATTTATTATTCATAAGAGACACAGAGAGAGGCAGAGACATAGGAGCCTGATGCAGGACTCAATCCCAGGATCCCGGGATCAGGAACTGAGCCAAAGACAAATGCTCAAACACTGAGCCATCCAGGCCCCCCACGTTGTTAAATATATTTTAATGTGATTAAAAAAAAAACATGTAACATCAGATCTACTCTCAACAAGTTTTGAAGTGTACATTATTGTTAACTATATGTACAATGTTGTATGGTTGATCTCTAGAACTTTCTCATTTTGCATAGCCTGAAACTCTATACACATTAAATAGCAACTCCCCATTTCACCTCCCCACAACCTCTGGAAATGACCATTCTACTCTCTGCTCTATGAGTTTGATTACTTTGGATACCTCATATAGGTCGAATCACACAGTATTTGTACTTCTGTGACTGGCTTATTCCACTTACCATAATGTCCTCATGATCCATCCATGTTGTAGCATATGATAGAATCTCCTTTTTAAAGGTTGAATAATATCAAATTGTGTGTATGTACCACATTTTTAAAATCCATTTATTCATCAAAGGACATTTAGATTGTTTTCACCTCTTGGTTATTATAACTAATGCTTCAGTGAACATATGAGTGCAATTATATCTCTGAGATCCTGTTTTAAACCCTTTTGTGTGATTGCTGGATCACACGGTAGTTCTATTTTAAATCTTTTAAGAACCTGCACACTATTTTCTATAGTAACTATGCCATTTTCATTTCTATCAACAGTGTACAAGGGTTCCAGTTTCTCCACATCCTTTCTAACCCTTGTTATTATTTTTTCTTTTTTTAAAATAATGGCCATCCAGATAGGTATGAGGTGATAGGAGGTGATAGCTCATTATGGCTGTGATTTCTACTTCCCTGATGATTAGTGATAAAACATATTGCATTTATTTTTTTTAATTTTGATTATATTCAGAGAATAAATCCTATATGGTGTAATATCTAAAAAAAATCTCTGCTCTCTGAGTCATTTATTCTGTGACATGAGAAACGGCATTGTGCTTGAAACTGAATGGCTTTCTCAGCTTGCTTCCTGTGCCATAGAAGATTGAGAGAAACTCAGGTCTCATTTCATTTTGTGCTTCTCCCTGGTTTCTGGTCCGAAAGTCAATGCTGTATATGCTAGTTTTTGCTACATTTGCAGCTGGATTCCAGGTACTGTTTTATGTTTCTATTATCTATCACTATATGGTAAACTATTCCCAAACTTAGAGGCTTAAAAATAACATTTTACTGTATCTCATGATTTCATGGGTCAGAAATTTGGGCAGAGTTTGGCTAAATAATTCTTTTGCTGCAGTTGGCAGCAACTGAGGTCACTAGATAGTATTCATTGGTGGATGAGCTGGTTTATGGGTTTGGGACAGCTTCGCTCACCTTGGTGCAGACAGTGGAGCCCTGTCGTGGCTGTTGATTAGAGCACCTATACGTGAGTTCTCTAGCAGAGCCATCCCAGGGTAGTTGTAGATTTTTCTAGAGGATCAGGGCTCCCAGAAAGTGTCGCAATAAACTGTCCTGTGCACAGACATTGACACAGATTCAAAGTAGTCATAGAGCTCACCTATATTTAAAGGAAAGGCCTAATACTTCATGTCTTGATGGGAAGAATGTCAAAGAATTTGTACTTATATTTCATATACCACATATGGTATAAGGAATAATAATGAGTCAGTAATGAATAAAGGAAATAGAGAAAATATCTAGTAGATAAAAATATGCTGTCGTTTGTTTTGTTTCTTAAATTCCACATATGAGTGAAATCATATGATATTTGTCTTTGATTGACTTATTTGGCTTAAGAAACAAAACAAATGAGCAAAAGAACAAAGAGAGGGAGAGAGAGAGGCAAACCAAGAAACAGACTCTTAATATAGAGAACAAACTGATGGTTACCAGAGGGGAAATGAGTGGGGGGATGGGCTAAATACGTGATGGGGATTAAGGAGTACAGTTGTGACAAGCACCATATGTTATATGGAGGTGTTGTGTGGCTGTGTTGTATACCGGAAACACATATTACAATGCATATTAACTAACTGAAATTTAAATATTTTTAAAAAAGAAAAATAGATTATAATCTGAAAACTTATTAGAATCAGAGTGTGAAGTAAATATGCTCTATTATCAAACCGTTTTTAGGTAACAAACATGCATAAACTTAGGAACTTTACTTATATTTTTTTGGAGTAAGTCATGGCAAAGAGTTGTTTGCCAGGAAGATTGAGCCCTTGACGACTGCTTGTACTGATGCAATTCTTAATGAAAGCTCCCCAATTAACTCCTAGAGAGGTCTAATATCGGAAAGCTTACTCAGAATATTTTTTTAAAGATTTTATTTATTTATTCATAGAGACACACACACACAGAGAAAGAGAGAGAGGCAGAGATACAGGCAGAGGGAGAATCAGGCTCCACACAGAGAGCCTGACATGGGACTCGATCCAGGGTCTCCAGGATCACGCCCTGGGCTACAGGCGGCGCTAAACCACTGCGCCACCAGGGCTGCCCCTCAGAATATTTTATAACAGTATTTATAGGCTGTAGAGCAGTGTGTATGAGAGAGATGCCCTCTCCTATTTCTCTTTGTAAAGAATGCCTTGCATACATCAAACAAATCCCAAAGCCTGGTTGGTTATTGAAAAGGAAAGCCTAACTTGTGAAGTGCGAAGATACTTGTGCAAGCAACTTGAACATACCTCTATACCCCAGTATCCTAAACTATAAGGCTTCACTGGTGTGGGGAGTAACTTAAAAGAAGAGGATAAGATTTTCAGTAAAATTATTGTATTATATTAGTCAGTTGGTCTTCTCTGCTTCAGACATTTGGCCAACAGATGTGGGCATTGCAAATATTTTCAGAGAGATTTCCACTGGAAAGTAGGCAAAAGAACCCTTGAGCTGATGTAGAAATTTTTCCATTAATTTTTTTGAATCTTTATCGGGTGTTACCCTTTGTCAATGTAGAAATAGGATTGGGGGAAAGGACCATTTATTCATCAGCTCCTAGAAAAACTTCCCAATCTCCAGTTAGATGGAAGACAGACAGACAGATAGATAAATGAATTGTTTGATAATTTCAGTTAAAAATTTTTTCGGGAGTAATTAGTAGGAAGAAGTTTTGATATTTCCTAGGGGCTACTTACTTTGGGAAACACATTAGATTGATGCAGTAATTGATTTATTTATCCGTTTATATATACATAGCTTTGGCTTTTCTTTAAGTTTTGGGAAACTGTAAGATTGCTCAAACAGGAGAGATTCACCGCAATGTTAATGCAGGAGGGCCTTGGACATCAACCAGGTGGTACAGGGAGATGGGGGTTTGGAGTCAGGCTGACAGTGGCCTCAATGAGTCTATTGTCAACCAAATGTAAGTGCCAGCAGAACAGGAGCTTCATCTGTCTTTCTCACCATGAATGAAAATATTTGTATTACTATTGAAGATGATAGAACTACTGGTATTAACTTTTGTAATCTGTAAAGGACTAGAAAATGTAGTGTTTGTATACATGGTGAAAAAGTTTTCTTGGCCTTTAAGAAACTCTATCTGTCCCTGACTTTCTCTTTCTTCCTCTCTCACCATGTGTACTTGCCTGTGTGTGTGTTTTACATAACAAATACTTAGACGCATAAATACAGTTACATATACATAACTATGCATTTTTCAGTTTAGCTTTAGCCTTTAGACTACAAAAAAAGAGTATGCTAGACAAGTAGATGTAAATATTAGAGTTGTCTTTCCTTTCCTAAGTATATAGATGGATCTTCATGTCAATATTATAATTCAGTTATGATTCTTAAGTAAATCTCCTCAAGTAATGAATTAGCCCCATTTATCATACACTGAGTGGTCGAGTTTCATACAAGGTATTAAAAGTAAAGAATTAAATACAACTACAACATTTACCTCAGGGAAACAACAATGAAGGTAAAAAAGGTAATGAAGTGAAAGTAAAAAAGATATGCCTAATACTCTGAGGTGTATTTTAAGCCCAAACTACAGGTTTCTATTTGGGATTTTAGTAGAAAAATTCAACCCCCAGACATCATCTGTACTGTGAGCTCAGAATATTATATATGTAGTTTGTAGCTTATTCTGTACTTTCTGGTTCTTTTATCCACTTGAAAGAGGTTTAACACTGAATAGTATTATCTTAGTATAATCAGAATACCCAGTTGTACCATAGATGGAAAATAAAATTCTCGTCTAAGGTATCTCTTTATAAACTGTCAACCTTCTATTTTGAGCTAAAACTCCATTGTCATAACAAGTGTGGTTATTAGTGAAGGATTTGTGCTCTATTTGATTGTTATTGATCCTGAAATATTGAAACTAATATGTTAAAATTCTGAAGCTAAGTAAATCACACCTAAGTCATTTGCGAGGCAATAACAGTAGGAAGTCAAAAAAATTAGAGATTGATGTTTTCAAATTAACTCCTATTAGTTAATATTCATTAGAGTAATCCATTTAATTTCCCTTTAATCAGTTTATCTGAAAGGGAGCAAATTAATTGGTGTAATACATTATGCAGTGTTTGCTAGTCCCTACATCCCATCCCCAACGCATATGGTGCTCAAAAGCAAGTACAGTTCCATAGAGAAAATACACTGATTGAGTATAACTTGATTTTCCTGAAAGAAATATATTGACAAAGTTACAAATAACTTAAGACAACCAGAGGAATGGTCAGTTTCCTCTTCATCTATGTTTAACCATACACAGATAAAAGACAATGTAACATTTGGAGATGGACTAAATTTTCAGAATATATGAATTAGGTTGTGAGTGACAGATCTTATTTAGGGACCGACAGCTTTTTATTTTTATTGAACTGAGATCTAAAATGCCACATATTTAAGTTTCTAAAATAGTATGCATTTTGAATGTATTCATTTCATCCTGCTTCATCATCAGCTTTTACTAGAGTGTAACATTCAGACTGGTAACCTAAGTAATAGGAAGAAAATCTATTTACATAATATTTTACCATTAGAGTAAGGAAAAGGTGGATGTATATCAAATAAATATTTATTTATTTATTTATTTATTTATTTATTTATTTATTTATTTTTTAATTTTTTTAGTGGGGTTGGGGTGGGAATCTTAAGCAGGCTCCATACCCAGTTCAGAGTCGAACTCAGGACTTGATCTCACAATGCTGAGATTGTGACCTGGGCAAAATCAAGAGTCAGATGCTTAACCAACTGAGCCATTCAGGAGCCCCAAAATATCAATCTTATTTAGAATGTGATAAGCAGATGATTTACCTGAATCATTTTAGATTCACAGTTTGTGTCCTTCCTGTTGCTAACATACTCATTTCCACTTTTAATGCCTATAGGACTTTGTGTTATTTTTAAGTTAAGTTGGCTATCCTTTTATACATTTTTGCATTTTGCAATAAATGGCAATTTTGTTTGCTGGAAAGAGTTCACTGATACTATATCTGCAAGGACTTTATTTCTCAAACAAACTCTTTCAACTTAACTCACTACTGGATTGTGCTTATTGTGAGTAAAGTATCCAGCAAATCATCCTCAAAGCTAAGGCAGGGGTTTCCAGAGTTCCTGCTTGACTTATATGAAAGGGCACCATACAGAAATAATGAGTCAAGCAGAATATTTATCAAGTTGCTGTGAACCCCCCCGCCTTGCTGATAGAGAAAGAAGCCGTGAAAGGAATGGGCAATTTAGTAGAAATGCTAAGTCTTTCAAAAAATTATGTCTTAATATTAATATATTTTCTTAATCAAACATACACTATTATTTTTAAAGCAAGTGTAAGCAAGAGGTATGTGTTTGAGGGGAGCATGAGTGAGGAATAGAAAAGTGGAAAGGGAAGCTTGCCAGCAGTGTCTACATTACTGTACATTCACTAAAACTTTGTCATGGTTCTGCCCATTATGACAATTTATAAGAAAACTCAGTTATTTCAGGTTTACAGATATGTCAACATTTTTATCAGTCTGGAACTTGAATTCTTTCGAGAAAGTCTTCATGTTTAATCATTTGAAGAACTGATGAACACAGAGAACTAGTAGGATTTCTGTCTTTATGGATGCCTGACAAGGAAAGATGGGTAGCTAGGAAACCATGCAGGAGGCTCTTCTAGGGATATATGTGAAGAAGACAAAGAAGTAGGCAGATGCCAAAGAATTTTTGAAAATTAATAGGTTTTTTGGGATTAATTGAATGTTAAAAGTCTCAACATTTCTAAGGTGCTATAAATGTCTTGAATGTGACTTCTCTATATAATATATTTTCTAGCTTCATAGACTTACATTATCAGTGTTTTAGTACTTAACACTGTAGAGTTATCTTAGTTCACTTGGGCTGCCATAACAAAATATCATTGACTAGGTGATTGACACTTATTTTCTTATGATTCTGGAGGCTGGAAGTCTAGATCCAGGTACCAGCACAATCAGATTCTGGTAAGGCTCCCTTCCTGGTTTGCAGACTGTGACCTTCTTACTGGCCTTTTCTCAGGGCATGGGAAGAGAAAGAGAGAGAGAGAGAGAGAAGGAGAGAGAGAGAAGAGGAAGGATGGGTAGGGACGATCAAGTTCTCTGGCGCCTCTTCTTATAAGGACACTAATTCCAACAGACCAGGGCCCCACCATCATGACTTGATTACCTATCAAAAACCTATCTCCAAATACCTTCCCAGTGGGGATTAGGGTTTCAACATATGAATTCTGATGGGACACAAATAATCAGTCCATAACAAGTGGATATTTTTGTTGTTTGTTTGCCTCTTTCCATTCCCCACCTCACCCATTCCTTGCTTTCTACCTTTCTAACTCATCCTTTGGTTGGTAGGAAAAAGGTTTCAATTTGAGGCTAGGGCAGGATACATCACTTCATTCTGGGCACTTCCTTGTTAATCCTCTTTTTAGAGACACGGAAAATTTCACTTTTCCAAGAGACATACCCAAACCACTCTAATTAATCCTGTAACCTTACACTTTGGTAACTCCTGATCTCACTCTATTTTTAAAAATTTCTCCATATTATTACCATCTTCCAAGATACTACATAATGTGCTTATTTTATGTATTATTGATTGTCTGTCTCCTGTAACTAAATATAAGTTTCATTAGGACAAAAAAAAAAAAGATTCATTAGGACAAAGATCTTTATTTTGTTAACTGATATATTCAAAGTACCTAAGATGGTGCCTGGCCTATGGCAGGCATTCAATATATATTACTGAATGAATAAATGCACAGCTAATAAGTTAGCTAGATGAAAAGGACATATTTATCTATCAACCATTAATCATTTTAACAAAACACAAATTGTGTAAATTCAATTAAGATTTAAAAATTCAAATCTAGCAATGATTTCTACTTTCTTAAGAGATCATACAGTAGAAGTAATGAGTAGATATATTTTGAAGACAGGAGTTACTCATGTACTCCTGAGTACATGCGGGTGGTACGTGTGGGTGTGAAAGAGGGAAATAAAGGATAACTTTAAGATTTTTGGCTGAACAAACTAAAAGAAAAACTCAGCATCAACTGAGATAGGAAGGATTACAGGGAGAGCAGGTTTGTTGATGGTGCCAATGGTGAGTGGGGGTAAGATGAGGAGCTCAATTCTGGTCATGTTGAGTTTAAGATGTCCATTAGTCAGACATCTAGGTGGAGACAGAGTAAGTACTTGAATATGTGAATATCAAGTTACAGATAAAAGTCTGAGCCTTTATCCTTAACATTTATGCAAATTTATATTGATTTCGTTTCAAAACTCACTTCTATTATTGTCAGTTTGATTTGAAGTGAACTATGCATGTATGCTTAAGATATCCCTGAGGAAAACAATGGAAAGTCAGTCTCATTGTTTTTCAGAAGTATCCTATGTGAACATTTCCATTTTATGGTTTCTCTTCCAGCAGGCAAAAGAAAAATAAAATATTCCATTCTGATTATTTCAAATGGTTTTTATATTATTCCTAATTGTTTTATATGGACATTTAATTTGCAGTATTTATTCCTTGAGAGTTTTTACACCCTTCTTCTGGAAATTAACTAAGTAGATCTTGAAGAGGAGGAAATATTTCGCTGTAAGGAATAAGGTGAATACTTTTTGGATATTTTATTAGTTTGTTTGCATAATTATAGGTGTTTTAAAGAAAGAGGAGCTAAGACAATAACCACTTCCGATAATTCTGACTCCATCAGCTACTTATATTTCTTCTTGTAGATGGCCACACTACACTTGAAACACCTTTATTTTCATGACCACAATATCTGTCTATTGTATTCATTGCCTAATAGCCACTAGGTACTTTTTGTTGTTTTTGTTGTTTGAATCTTTCAAAAAAGTCATACTTATGCTTGACTACATCCTATGTAAAATAAAGAACATCAGTAAATCAAGAATTGGGAACAGCTATTATATAAGGAAAAGTCTGTTCTTGTTTTTCATATCTTATCTGATCTGACTTTAGTTGATTGCTGTTTTTCTCTTTTTAAGATGATGAATTTCTTGGGTGGTCCTGACAGATGTTCAGGAAACTTGTAAACTCTCACATTAGCACAAACTGTAGAGTGTGGGACATCGAGATCCATCTAGAGACATAAACACACATGTGGGGGTAGTATATGTATTTGTATAATAAAATGAGGGCTCCAGCTGACTGAAAACACGTGGTAAGTGGATTTAATAAAATTCTTTTTTGAAAGCTGACCATCCAAACCATCTGCAGTGTGGTCAGATCACACATCCTTCATGTCTTGTCTGAGAGGACAAAATAACCAGAGATTTGGATCCAGTTCCTCAGTCTAAAGAAGTCCATCAGCTCCAAGGTGCATATTTCTCCTTCTGAAAGGTTATTTCATCTGTACCCTGCTCTAATAAGCCTTTAAATACGTGTGTCTCTTTTTCTCTTTTTTTTCTAGTTATAGCATCTACATGTATAAAATATACACACCCATATGGAATAAAGCTTCTCTTTTTGTGACTGTTATATAAGAGCATATCAATAAGATGAGGGGAGAGAAGGAAATTAAAAAGGGAAGTATACTCATGTTGTGGTGAAAAGGCACAATGAAAGAGAGAAGTAAAAGTAGTCTTTTTTAAAAATTCTGTTCTGGGGCATGTTGGTTGCTCAGTGGTTGAAAGTCTGCCTTTGCTCAGGGTGTGGTCCCGGGGTCCTGGTAAAGATTATTTTTAAATCTTCAAAAAAAATTAAAAAACAAATAAATAAATCTATTCTTTTTTTTTTTTTTGGCTAAGAGAGACAGATGCACATTGTATTTACACAGATGCAGCTTTCTTAAAATTAGAATAATGCATACATTTAAATGATTTTTTCAGGTTACTTCTTAGCATCATAGTAAATATGTCAACCTTACTAATAATTAATAATTTATTAATATCCATTTTAATGACATGCATTTCTTAAATGGATTTTTAACTGAAACACTTCAATATCCATTAGCATATTAGTGTTTTTATAGACTTTATTACAGAAAAAGATAATTTTTTTAAGATGTTATTTATTCATGAGCAACACAGAGAGAGAGGCAGAGACATAGGCAGAGGGAGAAGCAGGCTCCATGCAGGGAGCCCGATGTGGGACTCAATCCCAGGACCCCGGGATTAGCCCTGCGTGAAGGCAGATGCTCAACCGCTGACCTACCCAGGTGCCCCGGAAAAGATAATCCTTAAGGCACAATGAAAATAATTAGTGTCTTTCAGTTTGATAATTTTTTTTCTTACATGAATCATCAATAGTTATCCAGTGTAATGCAAAAAACAAAAAGATAAATGTTTATATTTGGTTTGTTTTGTTTGCCTTGTGGGTTTGTGAATTTTGATATAATATAGTTGAGGTTGTTTTCAGAATATGCGACGAGATTGTTAAGATTATGTTTAATTTGCAGCATCATTTCTACTCAACTTTGAGCACTGAACCTCAGATATCATTATTTTGAAAATGTAGATTTGTGATATGACTGTTTTTGTATGTGTGTATTGACATTCTAGTATCTTCAGTGCCACACACACCCAGCTTCCTTAAACTGAATAATTAACCTGTGAGTAAGCGTAAGCAAAATTTTAACTTCTTGTAAGGAATCCCTGGAAGCCATTCTTTGGGTCTGAAAAACACAAGATATGTTCAAAACAGTGAGGGAAGAGACCTTTGTTGGCTCTGTGTAAGGTTGATTGTGGACGGACAGAGGTCCATCCAGTGAGACCAGGTCTGCCAGTGAGACCATCACAGAGACCCATGTGAAGGGAAAGGTCACATGCATGAAAGGAGAAACCTGTATATTATGGGATGAAGGAGAAAAATGGGTAAAAACAAACTAAAGATCCAACCAAGATTACACATGAGACATTTGGGTCATTGTTGGCAAAAATCAGGCTGGAAAGGAGATTTTATCTTTTCATTTGTGTTAAAAACAGATCCTATCAAGGCAGTATAGAATAATTAAGATAGAATAATTAATATGAAGCTTGCCTGATCACCAAGAGCCATAGTTCTATAAGAAATTCATTCATGTGCTTTTTAAAAACTAATCTATTCAATAATTTACTCAATCCACAAATATTTTGAGTACCTACTGTCTGAAAGATACTATTGTTTTCTCTGCATGGAGTGTGATAGAGACTGTGCAAAAATTGTGAACCTTGCAAAAATGCATAATGCACATAACTCCTGCCTTGGAGCATATTACTCAGGTGAGAAAACGAGTAGTACAACAGGAATTGGGGATTTCTGATAGAAATTTGCAAAACTATTTCATGGATCAGGGCTAGATCAGTCTGACTGGAGTGACATGTAGAGAGGATACTTCAAGACCAGGTCTTCAGGTGGTCAGGGTGGATTACACATAGGCCAGAACGCGGGAGTGTGGATGAAGCACTATTTGGGGTTGACTGAGTTGGCAGCAATGGGAAATCCTCCAACATCCCCACTACCCCTCCCCACTGGATGCAGTGACACTGCATTTGTTCAATGTCAGGTTTATTGAGGTATAATTAACATGTAGTTACATAATCACCACCACAATCAAGTATAGAATAGTTACATAACCCCAAAAATAATTCCCCTGTGTCCCTTCTCAATCTTTTTTTTTTTTTTTTCTCACCCTCAGCCCCTGGTAACAACTGATAATATTTTTCTCCCTGTAACTTTGTCTTTTCCAAATATGATATAAATGCAATCTACAGCATGTGGTCTTTGAGCCTGGCTTCTTTCATTAAATAAAATGCACTTGAAATTCACCCATGCTGTTCTGTGTTTTCTGTAGCTCCTCCCTTTTCATTGCTTGAATGGTACTCAATTGCAAGGTGGCATGGTCCCTTGTTTCTCCATTCCTCTGCTGAGGGCAGTTGGGTTATATCTAGTTTGGGGGTGACTGTGAGTAGATCCATGTATACATTTGCATACATGTAAAAATGCATATGAGAATGTGTTAAATTGTAAATACCAAACCCCTTATTTTTTAAAAAAATTTATTTATTCATGAAAGAGAGAGAAAGAGGAAGAGATACAGGCAGAGTGAGAAGCAGGCTCCCTGTGGGGAGTCTAATGTAGGATTCGATCTCAGGACCCTGAGATCACTACCTGAGCCAAAGACAGACACTCAAACACTGAGCTACCCAGGTGCTCCTTAACCCTTTACTTATGAATTAAATTTTTTTGGTGGCTGTGAGAAAAAGATCTTTTATGAAATACCTATGGAATGGAGACTATTAGAAAAATAAGAGAAAATACAGCAGTGATAGGGGAAGTTGGGCAACAATTAAAAGTAACTTTTGCCAAATGGACCATCACAAAGTACTGAATGTATTGTCCATTTGCTATCTATACAGGCATGTATGGACTCAGTTCTTTATCCTCAGTTATTTAAAAATATTCTTTAGGGGCATCTGGGTGGCTCAGTCAGTTAAACTGACCCCATGATCCTAGGGTCCTGGGATCAGGTCCCACATTGGGCTCCCTGCTAAGCAGGGAGTCTGTTTCCCCCCTCCCTTCCTCCCCTTGCCCATGCTCTCTCTCTTTCATGTTCTCTCTCTCAAATGAACAAATGAAATCTTAAAAAAAAAGTATTTTTCAAGATTTTAATTAATATCTGACATTATATTCCACTTATTTTTATGTCTCTCCCTTCTTATCAAGTAAACACACAGACAATAATGTGCTTTTTGTGTTTGTCACTTTGTATTTCTTTTTTAAGCACCGTATCTTAAATACCTAGAAAAATATTTGGCATACAATAGGGATTAATATTTAATATTTTTGAAAGTCTAAACAAGAAGATAAAACTTAAAAAAGGAATAGTCAGAAAGCATCATGAGGTAATTTGATTGATAAAGGGGGTTATTAAATGTTTGAAATGTATGATCAATCTAAATAAACTACAGTCACTTAGGAAAGTGAGGTTTCCTTTTTTTTTTTTTTTTGAAAATGAAGTTTCCTGAAGAGTTTGCTTTAGATTTTGATGCTTCTTGTGATGACTATATCTATTCTTCACATTTAAACCATATTTTAATTAATGTGAGACCACGCCAAATGTAAAACATCTCTTAGCTTATGTATTGCTAAGAATAAAACAATACAATTTAAACTATGGTCTCCCACTGTAAGACGTGTCCTAAAGAAAAGACATTAAATGTGAAAAGTGCAAATTATTTATTTTTTAAAATTTAAGTTCAATTTGCCAATATATAGTATAACACTCAGTGCTCATCCCATCAAGTGCCCTCCTTAGTGCCCATCACCCAATTACCCCATCCCCCCAACCACCTCCCCTTCTGCAACCCTTTGTTTGTTTCCCCAGAGTTAGGAGTCTCTCATGGTTTGCTTTCTCTCTAATTTTTCTTTTTCACTCTGAGTGGGGAAAAATTAGAGTGAAAAAATGCAAATTATAATATTAATAAAATAGAAGACTTTGACCAAGTTAATAAGATGATATATTTAAAAATCCTTTGTAAACTATATAAATTTACACAATGACACATACTGTACTTTAACCCAAAATTTAGTTTCTTAACCCAAACTAACAAGAAAATTTAACAAAGAATATATATGAATATGTATAACATACAAAAAGGCATTTGTACATGTAGATTAATCATTATTTAAGCTTATATATTATTTGCATACATATAGACATTCATATGAAAAGTGGTTATGTACTCACTGGGAACAACAATGAATCAGAATACCTATTAGCAAAATTTTAGAGCTTTTTTATTGAATTACGTTGCCCAGATATAGATGCATATAGTGCAGCATTTCTAAAAATTAGTGGTTTTTAGGTACTTACCATGGGTAGGCATTGTGTTAGGCTGTCAATAGTTCTATGAGTCAATTGCTAGTGTGATCTGTGTCTTATAGATGGAGACACTGAGGCACAGAGCAGTTTACAAATTTGCCCAAGATTGTACTAACAAGGAAGCAAGCTTATATGTAAAAGTTGGTCAAACTCCAGAACTCATGCTCTTAACTTCTACTCAGTGGCATTTCTTGTGAGGTTCTGGGTTTGAGGCACCATGCTTTAACAGTTAGAGTGACAGACAAGTTTGGATTCAGAGCAGACTGTCTGGATGATGAGGTGTTTGGACATTATGATTCTGAACAGTTGGTCAAAAATGAACAGGAAGGAGAGATGTAATGTGGGCATGGTAACTATCTTCAGAGACGTTGAGAGCCAGAGGGCATTATCCGGCAGTAGTTTTGAAGGAGGGTGGAAATGGAGCAGAAATTCGCAAGACAAATTTCAGCTGAGTATGAAGTGGCCCTTGAAAAGGACCAGAGGCTACTATTATGGAATGAACTTCCTCTGAAGGTAGTAAATGCCTTTTCACTGGAATGTTCGACAGAAGATAAATGAAGACAGAATCAAGGTATGTTGTAGAAGAATGAACTAGGTAACTTTAAAAGACTTCCCAGCTCTACAATTGTGTGATATGTAGATGTAAAATCAGCTGAGGGGGCAGATTACCTCTCAAAATTCCATTAGAAAAATTCTTTCCTTGTTCAACTCCAAATCTATTAAATACCGTATGTGTTGTACTGGGCGTAAAGATAATTTAGCAAAATATATTTTGCTTGATTTTTAAATAAAAATGACTAAATATACTGTGAAAACTTCTAGTTAAATGCTAACATAAATTTCATCTTATTAAAATTTATCTGTCATAATGAAGAATGGTCATATAGGATCCACTTTTAGTTCGATATTCTTTATGACTAACAATCATTAATTTATTTTAAAAATTTAGTGAAAACAGATTTCTAGTAGACATGAAACATTTCACTGCAACATGTGCTCTTCAAAAAGATGTATTTTTGAGCTATATGACTACCTCCTTTTGTCTATATTTCTAAAATTCAGATTCATTTCCTCCTACCACTGCTATACAACTATGCTAAGAAGTTATTTTTTTTAACCAATGCTTATAGGTAAAGAAAATGAAAAAATATAGTTGATGTTTGTGCTTTTTTTTATTATTCTCCCCAGAGAAATTTAGAGCTCTTCCTTGTGCTTTTGGAATTGATATTTTACTTTGACAATCTAAGAGATAACTGTTATCTACTTAACTTTTATTTTTGCTATGTTGAGAAAAATATTTCCAGTAAGATTCTTAATTACTACTTAGTTATAATAATCATAGAATACAACTAGACTTCATACTTAGATTTTAGATTTCCTCAGAAAGAACTGGATGAACAACAGTGATCCCCTACAGGTTTTTGTTTTTCATTAAAAATATAAGTAGAGGGATCCCTGGGTGGCGCAGCGGTTTGGCGCCTGCCTTTGGCCCAGGGCGCGATCCTGGAGACCCGGGATCGAATCCCACGTCGGGCTCCCGGTGCATGGAGCCTGCTTCTCCCTCTATATCTCTGCACCTCTCTCTCTCTCTCTCTCTGTGACTATCATAAATAAATAAAAAAAAAATTAAAAAATATAAGTAGTTAAAAATAGTTTCTACTCTTTGGACACATATGCAGCACACAAGCTATATTTTCTTGAAAAAAAAAAAAAGAAAACATAATTAACAGTACAGTATTGGACCATTTATTATCCCACCCAAAAATAAGGTCCGTGATGTCTCTGGTACAAAAAAATTAAGGTGGATTATCTCAACCTGGAATGAAAAGGAGGCCAGCATGACTATTGCACCCTGAATGCTAAATGTACACAGAGCATCTGATTTATGTCAGAAATTACTTAATTTTTTTATTTCTTTTTTAGAATGGAAAGGAAGTAACTGGTTTTTCCCCCCAGTCTCCATCTACTTGTTGTTAATAGGTGGCATAATAGTCTGAATGAGCTGAGGAAATTGTTTAGAATTCTGCTTAGTTCTAGGTCAGAGGCTTGCTGGTTTTCATTTCCTAATTTGCCAAAGAAATCTCCTTGCAAGATGACCTGAAAACCCATGTATGTATCAAAAAGTATATTGCTCAGACTTCATTTATTCTTCAACATATGCTATTTTGAGTAATATTGTGTGTGTGATTGCTTTTCAACATATATTGTTCTATTAGGTTGTAGATATAAATAATAATAATAGATAACATTTATTGAGTGTTAAAACTCTACCCCCCAAATTACCTAACTAGATTTAGATATAAAATGATCCTAATTATTGCAAATATTTACTGACCTCTAACTATGCATAAGGTATTATGCTAAACACTGCACATATATTGTTCTGTTTAAAACTCTAAACAATCCTCCATGGATAGTTCTTTTCTTAGCTCCATTTTACAAATGAGGAAACAGAGATACAAATATTTATAATAGTTTTCTCAGAGTTGTATATTTAGGATATAGAAGTTAGAGTTTAAAACAAGCAAATAATAATAATAATAATAAAAACCCAGTTCATCAGAATCTCAAGCCTGTGCTCTTACTTTACTGTCTTTCTCTACTTAAAATAATCTTGATGAATGCATATGTTTCTCCCCTTCCCAACCCTTACATCATGGTGCCTTTACATTGGAAAAGAGGCTCTTAAAAGCACACACTATTGGAATCCTCTTTTTCTTTCTTTCTTTCTTTTTAAAAAAAACTTTATTCATGAGAGACACAGAGAGAGATGCAGAGACACAGGCAGAGAGAGAAGCAGGCTCCCTGCAGGGAGCCCGATGTGGGACTCAGTCCTGGGGTCCCGGATCACAACCTGAGCCAAAGGCTGACTCTCAACCACCCTGAGCCACCCAGGCATCCCTGGAATCCTGTTTCTAACAACCTCACCAAGTGAGGTCCCAAGTCATGTTTGAATTCCTTTGAGATCAATTCATCTTAAAAAACCAATTTTATCCTTCAATATCTATAATCATTAGACAACATGAGTTATTTTGAGAGAATAAAAGGAAAATGCTATCATTTTTATAATGTTTAATGATTTAAGTTCTACATACCTTATTTGATTTTAACCTCCAAATTATCCTTGTATTAGTTCAAGAATGTACTACATTATAATTATCCCTATTTTATAAGTGCCAAAACTCACTAGAAAAATTAGATGGCTTCATTCAACTTTTGTCTATACCTTTTATATGTCTAGTACCTTCTTAACTACTGAGGATAGAGAAATAAATAAAATATAGCTCTGCTCATGAGGGCTTCAGAGACCATGGCATACTCGGGGTTCAGATTCTTTGTGTCACTACTCTAATGAATTGTCATCATTAGAAAATCAAGTAGTACCCATTCTGATGTGGTTTCCTGAGGGTTTCAAAGTTCTCTTAAGATGACGGTGTTCTGCAAGCCTTTATAGACAGAATATTCCTAGAGAATGATTCAGACAGACAGCCAGACACATACATATATATACATGCATACGTGTGTGTGTACACATACCACTCACAGTTATGTCTAGAATTAAGCACTTGTCATTTGTAGCTTTGCAGTTTAATGACACCTTTTTTGAACCATACAAATGGGAAGAGACAAAGGAGAAGGTCATACAGCGTGTTTTAGAGCCAAGGTTGGAAGTACTTTTGCCTATTTACTACTGGTCAGAAAGTACCTAGAAAGTCATATCATCTTACCTAGAAAGGAGAGCGACCGGGAAATTAAACCTCGCAGTGTGCTCAGGAGGGAAATGCAATGGTTGTGTAAATACAGTATCAGCCCTGCTTCATGTAGGTTTAAAAATTAATTAATAGTGTAACAGGTTACAGGAGAAAAAAATCTGATTATTTCTATAGATGTTTAATAAAATTTAACTTCTGTTCATGATATTGAAAAACAAAACAAAGTAATTCTTAGCAAATTAAGTGATAAAGAGTATCTTATTAAAAATCTCTAGCAGTCGTCACAGTTAATGATGGCACATTGAAAGCATTCTTCTTAATACCTGGACTTAGTTAAGATATGCTATCATTACTTCAATTCACCATTTTATTAGTTGGTGCTTGTTAGCAAACTTTAGGATAAAAGAAAGAAATTACTTATGGATTGGAGAAGAAGATACACAACAGCCATTATTTATAGACAATATGTATGCCTAGAAAACCCTTAAATATGTTATAGATAAGAGTTTAATAAGATTGATGTATAAAAAAACAATATGCATTTTCATACCCTAGCAGTGAACAGTTCAAAAACATATTTTTAAATGCCATTTTAAAGAGCATCAACATATACAATATGCATATGCATATTGTATATACACTGCATATATAATATATAATAGCATATATAAAATTATAGATCTGTATATATACACATATATATACAAAAATATACACATTATAATTATTTGTGGAGACGTTTAAAAACGTATATTAATGGAGAGATGTAACATGTTTATGGATTGGAAGTCTTACTTCTATAAAGATTCCAAAAATATTATAAAAGGTTTCATATTGTAGGAAAAGAATTGATCTATGGATTCAATGCAGGGCCAATAAATATCCTAAAAGGATATTTTGGAGGGAGGTATTGACGAACTGGTTTTAACTTTATATGGAAGTGCACAGGGCCAAGAATAGTTAGGACGTATCTGATGAAGGAGAATGAAACAAGACTTACCTTACCAAATATGGAGCCATAATAATTAATATAGTATGTAATTCATGTAATAATTAGTATGGTATATTATTCATGTAAGGATAGAAAAATTGACCAAGAGAACAGAATAACATAGACTGTCACATGTATGAAAAGTAATTTAATAACAGAGTTGGCAGAGATAGGAAGATCAGTTGGGAAAGAATAGATTTCTCAGTAAATAGTTCTGGGTTTATTGTTCCCATTTCTACTGAATCATTGCTGCAGCAAATAAATACACTCTATTATATCCTCCCCTAAAACAAAATAGGACAAAACACAAACACCTTGGTACCTGCATTCATCCTGCTACTAATCATTTATCAGATAGATCCCTGTCACATGGAAAGTTTTGGAGAAGTTCTCTCTAATTACTGTCCCCATCTTCCTGTCATGGATTCTTTCTTCAGCCCACTGGAATAAGACTTGCTTTTTTTCCTACCACGTCATTGAGATTGCTCCTGCCGAGGTCACCAAGATCTTCTTTTGGACCAATTCTGTTTGTCAGTGTTCTAGTTGTGCTGTCACTTGACTGTGGCACACATTTAACACAGATGATGACCATTTCTTGAAATGCTTTCTTATCACAGCTTTCCTTGTCCTGCTCTTCCTCCTTCCCTGACCCCTCCTCAGCCTTTCTCCTGGCCCCCAATCCAGTGTAGGCCCTCTAGATCTAGGCATGCTCTGGAGATCTTTTCTTGGCCTTCTTCCTTAACCAGGCTACATATTCTCCCTGGATTACCTAACTTAATTTTGTGACTTCAAATGCAGTTTACAGTCAGAGGACTCTCAAAAGTAAATCTTCAGCTTGAATCTGTCTCTGGGATTTGAGACTCATGTATCGAACTTCTTACTTGTCATTTTCTTGTATGTGTAATGGGTACTTCAAGCTTAATGTGGCCTATACCAAACTCTTGATTTTCCCCCAACTTCTATTTCTTCCCGACTTTATCTTCCCCATCATGGTATATGTATGAGGAAGATAGATGTATGTATGATCACCGAGTACTCCAATATTGACACAATTCTAGGCTTGTTTCCTCCGTTTCCTTGAGTCCCATGCCCAACACATTATCAACTCCTGTTTACCCCCAAAACATAATCTAAATAATAACACCTTTCTTTTTTTCAAGGGCTGTCAATCTTCTTTATCCTGAACTAGGCTGGCCTCCTGCTTCCACTCCTTTATCTCTACAGTATATTTTCTATTCAGTAATCAAAGTGTCCTTTTAAAAATGCAAATCAGAGAAACAGGTGATGGGGATTAAGGAGTATGCTTGTCATCTTGAGCATTGGGTGATGTATGGAAGTGATGAATCACTATATTGTATACCTGAAATTAATATAACACTGTATGTTAACTATATTAGAATTACAATAAAAAAATAAAAAATCGGGTGATACTGTGCTCAAAACCCTTCAATGGCTTCTCATTGCACTTAGAATAAAAATAGAAACATTTAAACTTAGTTTATAAAGCAGGTTCTGAGCACCCCGCCTTCTTCTCAGACATTGCCTTTATGCCCTTCATTTTCACATCGATGAATTTTTCTTAGCATTTAGATCACAACTAAAATGATACCTGCTCAGAGAGGACTTCTTTTTTTTTTTTTTAATTTTTTTATTTATTTATGCTAGGCACACAGTGAGAGAGAGAGAGGCAGAGACACAGGCAGAGGGAGAAGCAGGCTCCATGCACTGGGAGCCCGACGTGGGATTCGATCCCGGGTCTCCAGGATCGCGCCCTGGGCGAAAGGCAGGCGCCAAACCACTGCGCCACCCAGGGATCCCCAGAGAGGACTTCTTTGAACATTCATTCTAAAGTAGCCACCCAGGCACTTTTAAACATACCATCTTATTTTATTTATTTTTTTAAAGATTATTTATTTATTCATGAGAGATATAGAGAGAGTGGCAGACACCTAGGCAGAGGGAGAAGCAGGCTCTCCATGGGGAGCCCGATTAGGGACTTGATCCCGAACTCTGGTATCACGCCAAGGGCAGACACTCAACTGCCGAGCTAGCCAGACGTCCCCATACCTCCCTATTTGGATTACAATCCAGCACTTTACATTATCTAATTATTCCCTTATGTTTTTTTTCCTTTTATTTATTTTTTATTTTATTTAAATTTAATTAATTACATATAATTAATACATATAATGTATTACTGGTTTCAGAGGTAGAGTTCAGTGACTGATCAGTCTTACATAACAGTCAGTGCTCTTTACATCATGTACCCTCCTTAATGTCCATCACCCAGTTACCCCATCCCACCACCCTCTTCCCTCCAGTGACCCTGTTTGCTTCCTATGAGTAAGAGTCTCTTATGGTTTGTCTCCCTCTCTGATTGTGTCTTGTTTTATTTTTTTCTCTCTTCCCCTATAATCCTCTGTTTTGTTTCTTAAATTCTATGCGAGTGAGATCATATGATAATTGTTTTTCTCTGATTGACTTATTTTGCTTAGAATAATACTTTCTTATGTTTTAAATTTTTTATACCTTTATTAACATGTAAGTCTCATAAAAACAGGGGTATGCTCTACTTTCTATGCTGCTATATCTTCACTCAAAACGTTTTCTGACTTAGAGAAGAAATGCAATAAAAATTCATGTCGCATGATTATATCATTGTCATGATATCTGGCCTTGCTGGATACTTGTGCTTTGTTACAGTGCCTTCTTTAGTGTAGGAAATCGACGCATGTTAAAACAGCAACCAAAACACCAAAAGCCCCAGATCTACTTAATGTATTTTAGAAGTGGGAAGATTGTTATATTAATTTTAGCTGTTGTAAATTAGATTTAAATTAGATTACCACATTAATTGTGTCTGGTTGATCTGACGGGGCAGGGTGAAAATGCATATTTAGATTGAAACACTTTGCCTCGTAATCATAGCAGCCAATTCATCATTTTTAAGACAGAGAAAGGAGTCAGTGACATTTGAGGAGCTTCGAGCAGGAGCCAGGAACAAACATAATGTGTGCTATCATGGAGAGCAAACTATAAAATCAATGGAACTTCTGAGATTAAAAATACTAGACTGTTGAATCCAAAACTTTACTCACTGATTTTTTCCTCTGAGATTATTTTGCTAAGCAAGAATAGCTATTCACCAAGGAAAGCGAAAATTAAATTTAAAATAACAATATGGGATCCCTGGGTGGCTCAGTGGTTTAGCGCCTGCCTTCAGCCCAGGGCGTGATCCTGGAGACTAGGATCGAGTCCCACATCAGGCTCCCTGCGTGGAGCCTGCTTCTGCCTCTGCCTGTGTCTCTGCCCCCACCCCCCATGTCTCATGAATAAATAAATAAAATCTTAAAAAAATAAAATAACAATACTCTTACACACCTAAACTTACACGTTATCGAAGAAACTTAACTATCAAACAAAAGTTTTTACCCCCCCCCCCAATTTTTAAAAATATGCCTAGGCTCATACTTTTTCTAAATTCCCTTAGTATATCCAGAATAATATAGAACCCACAAGCTGTATCTTTAACACCATTAAGTGAATTAATTCAAAAACGTCTTTTTACACAAAAGGGTTATTTTTTCATATTAAAAAAAGTAGTATCTTGCAATGTAGAAATTCTGGAGAAAAAAGGATAGGAATATTTAAAAAATTCAACAGTATAGAGAAAAGAATTAATATTTCATGATTATATTTTCATTTTGATATTATTTACATTTTATTTTGCATGTTATTTTCATTTTAAATTCAACATGAATAGGTAAAACATTCATATGATTTCAAAATCAAAACTGTATTAAATGTTTACATTGAAAAATCCTACTTCGCAACTATTTTTATTCTTCCAACAGCCATACACACACACTTCTATAAGTAACTAACAACTTTGATTAGTTTCATGTGTATTCTTCCCATGATTTTTTTCTTTGTGAATAAAGGCAAACAAAATATATGTTCTTAGTATCATTTCTTTCTTACATAAAATAGAGCATTTTGAATGCTTATTTCTAAACAAACTATATTTTTTCTCTAATGTGTATATACTATTTTCACTGTATATGTATAATTATGTATATAGTCTATAGAGAGCTAATATACAAATTCTCTGATACATATGTTAGTTTATTTTTATGGCCGCATAATACTCCATTAGGCAAATGCATCATACTTTATTAAATCAATTTTTCATTGAACACCTGAGTTGTTTCCAATTCTGCTGTTTGTAATGCAAATAACCTTGTAAATATATCATTTCTTATCTTTCGGAGTGTGACAAATACCACTAAAGTAGCTTCTATAAGAATTTAATATTTTGCCCTCTTACCACCTCTTACCATGAGAGTGCTGCTTGCTTGCTTGTCTGCTTTTAGATTTTATTTATTTATGAGAGAGAGAGAGAGAGAGAGCGTGAGCAGGGGGATGGGGAAGGGCAAGGGGACAGGCACCTCTCTGAGCTGGGAGACCTATGCAGGGCTTGATCTCAGGACCCTGAGATCATAACCTGAATAGAAGGCAGATGCTTCACCAACTGAGCCGCCTAGGCGCCTGGAGAGTGGTGCTTTCTTTACTAATAGAAAATGTTGTCAAACATTTGTAATTTTGCAAAAACATATTATCTTTACACAAGTAAATATCACACTGCATGTGCAATTTCAGCACCAAATTTTAAGGATCATGTCGAAATAGTTCAAAGAAGTACGGGAAAGTCAAGAAAAGTAGGTGCACCACAAATCAAAGGAATTTTTTTTTTAAAAGTTCAGTGTCAAAAGCAAGTTGATTAAATCCTAGGTTGCCTTGGTCCTACTAAAGACATTTTTCTTCCAATTAAACTTTCCAATTTTAAAATTTAAATGTATGGAAAGTTATTTAACTTAAAACGATTATACCTGGTTGTTAAAATAATTGGCAAAATCATTGTATTCAGCATCTCAATGTATTTTGAGACTATAGGTTTACCTATTACACAGTTTCTTGCAAGGTTGAACCACGTTTTTTTCCACTTTATTTTTAAATACACAACGTGTTTATTAGTTATTTAAGAAAACAGGCTAAATGAGACTATTGAAATTACCATCAATTTTCTAGTTCATTGAAAATGGCTTTTTGGACCCTTCTTTTTAGGGGTCCCAGATTTTCCCATAATAGATATTATATAGCTATGTTTTTACTCTTCATATTTCTGTTTTGTAGAGACATACGGTCTAATAGATATTTTTTTTTTTCTTTTTCTCCTACTGCCATAGATCTCACTTGAAACCTTTGGCATTTATCACCTTCTGAACAGTTGACATTTCTTTTTCTGGTTGAGAAATAATAAACGTTGCAAAATGGCATATATTTTGGACATAAAATACAAAGACTAGGTCCTAATAATTAATTGAGAAGGGTTAGCAATTAAACTCAGTCCTCTCCAAATAAAGGCTCTTAACCTTGCCACAGATACTCTGTTCTGGGATTCCAAGGACATGAATGTGATGCTAATCAGTTCCTCATATTGAGAGTAGAGGGTGGGGTAAGGAGGGATTTTCTTTGGCTACCGTATAATTTCAGGACCTTGTACACTGTGGACTTGCCCCCAAAATCACTGGCTCATGAAAAGCTAAACATCCCTTCCAACACTTGAGAATTAGCAGTGGACTTCTTTTAAAACCTCAACATTTTACATGCTCTTTACAAGGGATCATTGGAAGCTTTGCTTCAAAGTATGTTTTATATGTATTAATTTATATATATTAGTTTCCTTTGCTATAACAGATTCCCACAAATTTGATGTCTTGAAACAATAGAAATGTATTGTCTCACAGTTCTGGAGCCAAAAAATTAGAAATCAAGGTAAATATGCAGGGCCAGACTTCTTTCAGAGGCTCCAGGAGTGAGTCTTCCAGCTTCTGGTGACTGTCAGCATTTCTTAGTTTGTCACTGTGTCCTTCCAGTCTTTGCATCTATTTCCACATTGCTTGCCCCCCTCTGTGTGATTATCATATCTGCCTCTTTTATTTAAAAACAATTGTTTATTTATTTGAGAGAGGTGGGAGGATGCTGCAGAGGAAAAGGCAGTGAGAATCTCAAGCCCACTCTGCCCTGGGCAGGAAGCTCTAGGCAGGGCTCGATCTCATAACCCTGAGATCAGGACCTGAGTGGAAACCAAGAATCTAAGGCTTAGCTGACTACACCAGCCAGGCATATCATATCTGCCTCTTTTAATAGGAGATTTGTGATTGGATTTAAGGCCCGCCCAGATAATCCAGGATAATTCTCTATCAGGATTCTTAATTTCATCTACAGAGACCCTTTTTTTTCCTGATAAAATAACATTTACAGGTTCCAGGAGGTAGAACTTGCTATCTTCAGGTAGCCTATATTCAGAATACTATACTATATTTAATCATGTTCTTGAACAGTCTTCCACAGTCCTTTTTGCAAAGCAGATATTTAACCTTGAGGGTCCCAATGCCCCTCTCCATCCTTGCCTTCTCCTGTCATTTTCCTTTGTTTTAAAAATATACTTGTATTTTTTTAAATTTGTATGGAAGTAAAATGTGCTCGATGTTTTAAAGTTATTTTAAAAATAGGAAAAAATTGGGACACCTGGGTGGCTCAGTGGTTTAGCATCTGCCTTCGTGCTTTTGGCCCAGGGCATGATCCTGGAGTCCCAGGATGGAGTCCCAAGTCTGGCTCCCTGCATGGAGTCTGCTTCTCCCTCTGCTTGTGTTTCTGCCTCTGTGTGTGTGTGTGTGTGTGTGTGTGTGTCTCTCATGAATAAATAAACAAAATCTTTAAAAAAAATTTTTAAATAGGAAAAAATTAGCAAAATAAAAATCATCTGTGACCCGAATAGTCAAAGATAACTGCTATTAACATCTCTATTTCTTCCCCCTAAGCATTTAGGATCCTCAGCACATAGTACATATTTAATATATATTTGATGAAAAAACAAATAAGCAAATGAACCAATACATTGCATTGTAGCTTTCCATCATATAAAGGAAGTAGAGCTTGAACTCAGGGTGGGTCAAGTTGCATCTCTGCACTTTATCAACTGCATATGCTACTCAGTCTATCTATGCATCAACAATCTTGCTGTGAAATAGACAGTTATTATTGTACTTCCACATAGGGATTTTAGAAGATTACAATGTGCACTTATGTTGCACATAAGTCTCAGTAGATATTAGCTACAAGATTCAAGATGAGGGAAAAAAAAAAAAAAGAGGATTTCACTCCACAGGTAGAAATTGTTGGGAAATGGATTTTGTGTCAACATTTGGATTTTTTTCGTTTAATTATAATCTTTCAAAAATGGCATGAAACACCACAAGAAAATTAGTGAGATATTTCGGCCAAACTCTGGATGATCACAGTATTGAAAAGGGATTGATATATTTGATAAGCATGAGTGAGGTCATTTCTAAGGTCTCTACCAATTTTGAGAGTGTGATTATGGAATTTTGATTTTGAATAATGATGTCTTCCTTTTCCCATATTCTGTTTTCCTTCTGTTGTCAAGGAATATCTCCATTTTCCAATAAATCAGGAACATGTAGACAAATAGGAGTGATCTAAATGTAGCTAGAATGGTAAAGGCCATGTTCCCAGGGTGAATGTTCATGCAGGAGGACTCCACTGGAGAATAAATTTATGTACCTTGGTCCATAGGGGGTTTTCACATGGGTCCTTGTGTCTGAGAAGAAAGAGTTAAAAGCCTTTAAATGAATTATATCATATTACATTACGTATTTCTCTCCATCACAATTAATGCACAATTAATTAGCCTCTGAGGATCTGAACATGTGTAATAATATTATGCAAATGCTGCTTTAAATGAAAATGAACCCAGAATGACAATGCTTCTCAAGTGCTAAATCTGCTGTTAATATAAAGTAGCAACATGAGACATCTATATAGAGAATTTATTTCTCTTTTTTCAGTAACTACAGAATAGTCTCATGTTATTATGTTTGTCATGGTTAATTTAAATAATGGTTTGGAAATATTACATCTATTACTTTGAGGAAAAACAGTACATTCTACAATGTGGACAGCTTTGTGAATACTGTGCTATTTTCTCTATAAGGCAATTTATAATAATACTTAGATCAGTGTCCCCCAAAGTAATTTCAAAATTATTTTGGTAGATTCTAAAACGGTACGGATTTGCAATCTTCCTTCATTTTCCTCCCCAGCAGCATTCCAGGAATTGGTGTAACTAACTTCAGAGGCTAAGAAGAAACTTAATAACTCTTTATAAAACTTCTTCAACCTGTTATAAGTAGCAGTAATTGGTTAGAAATAGGAACATAAACTGGGTCACTAATCAAAAAGTCCTTAAAGGAGCTTGTATTCATTTATTCATTCATTTTTTTGTTCAAATATGTATTAGGAATTTACCATCTCAGGCCCTTTGCCTCCCTGAGCTTCATGTCCTCATCTTTAAAATGAGAAATACCTACATCACACAGTCATTGACCAAATGAATGATATAAATGGTGTAGATATTAGTTTAGCAAAGTAATAGGTAAGAAATGTTAGCGATCATCATTATCAATTTCATTATGCTGTGCTATATACTTTTAATTGTTAATTAGAGGTTTGTTTGTTTTTATTAGTCTAGGCTTACAAACATGATAGTAAAAAAAATGACTTAAAATATTCCAATTAGTTTACTTCCCTACTTACTGGACTAGATGATAATATTAGCAGATATATATTTAACTTTTACTAGAACTATCTCATTATTTGGGGATTTCCAAAATATGGCCCCAAAATATCTTTGAGGCTTCTGGGATATAAGAAAGATATTTTTTTCATATTAAAACAGGTAAAAAAATAGTATGTATCAGACATTTTTCTACAAACTACCCATATTAGCTCACAGTGACTTTATGAAGTAGGTTCTATTTTTAATCACATGTTAAGAATGTAGAACCTGTGGAAAAAGAAGGATAACTCTCCTGCCTGAAGTCATATAGCTAACTGCTGGTAGTGTGGGAATCTGAAACTAAGTGGATTGACTTGCAGAGCAGATTTACCTAACCAGAAACTTCATTGTCATTGGTAGATTATTATATGGCCACAGTGCTTCTGGGCACAATTTTAGGTTTGTCTGTTTGTTTTTTTCTTTTCAATTTTCAACCTTCCCTGCGGGATCCTAAGATTCAGGAGTGCAAAGACATTGTTGGAATTTCTCACCATTATATCTTCTGTGCCTGGAGAGGGCCTGTTATATGTCAAGTGTTGTTTAATAAATATTTGTTGAATGGCTTAATGAAATTACTTGCTACAAAAGAAAGAAAAATCAAATAAACCTATGTTATTCCAAAAAAACCTGTTGAATAATAGTTATTTCCCCTTGATATCATTTTTCAAACTGTCTCATTGCATTACAAATACATATATATACTGTCAAGCTGAGACTTTGCCAAGTCCCTTGTGATGTTCATGGTCATTGTTAGTACTGGAAGAAAATTTTTATTACTGTGTTCATAGAAACTAACAAAGGTACTACACGTGGTACATTTTTTTCAATCCAAATTCCAGAGAATAAGATTACTGTGCTTATTTTCAACATCATCTTGCTTTTACCCCAATATCTTATGGTTTTGGCTCAGTGATTTGAATGTAACTAGAGATGAGCTCCTTTTCTAATAGCAATTTAAGCTGGAAATGAGACACTAACATGGTTCTCAACTATGTTTCTTTTACCGACTCTTAGCTCTCAAATTATAAAAAGATTTTGTTTAATATTATCTCATTCTAAAGTTTCAAAGATTCTTGAAAAACAGATATTCTCTATAATGGATTTTTAAAAAGCATAATTCTATTCTGAACGTGCTGATTAGTTATTGACATTAAATTATTGTCTTAGATACTGAACTTGGATCAAAAGTTACATCTTGGGGCTCTTGTGTGTCTCAGTAGTTGAGCATCTGCCTTTGGCTCAGGTCGTGGTCCTGGGGTCTTGGGATCGAGTCCTCATATCAGGCTTCCAGCAGGGAGCCTGCTTCTCCCTCTGCCTATGTCTCTGCCTCTCTCTCTCTCTGTGTCTTTCATGAATAAATAAATAAAATATTAAAAAAATAAAAGGTTACATCTCCTTCTTATACTTGAGCCTCTTCTCCATGATCCTCCAAATTTCCAGTGAAGCATATTGAACATTATGGGGTAATATATGCCATTTCATAGAAAACTCAGAACACTTGCAGTGGACTATTTTGTCACTCAAGATCCCAGCAAGAAATTGATGGCTCCACTTTAAAAGGGGTAATTGTAGAGTGTATGATAAAGAAACTATTTATAGTGTCGAAACAGTTCATAGAAACCCACAGATAGGGAAAATATCCGGGACCTGTTAGTTCCACTGGAACCTGATGAAGCCTGAAATTTAGGAGATGTGGACTAAGGTATCCAATGCAACTAGGGAGCTTATCTTGGAGGAGGACAAGTCAATAAATACCTCAGTCTGCTTGTCTTGTGGCCTTCTTATTTTCTGCTATGACCTCTCAAATCCAACCTGAAGTCAGAGGTCAAGAGAGCCTGGTTGATGAAATTTATAGAGATTAGTCTCCTGAGTTACAGAATAAAGTGATGGGTGGAAAAAAAGGGGAGGGGCAAACAGAGCATCCTACCTAGCTACTAACAGAAAATTAAACAATATCACACTTTGGGCTCAAGTACATGGGCTCAATGGACCTTAATTCTTCCCAATTCCCCATTTCAAATAAGAGAGGCACCACCTCCTTTCTAGATACACAGAGAAGTCAAAGTCATCTCTGACTCTTCCTTCTTCATGCCCTGTGCTTAAACTGTGCCCAGTTTCTTTTATGTTTCCAAAAATCTTGTCTCCAGTAATGCATCCCAGGTGCAAATTTATGCCATTTCTGCCGCCAATACCTTTTTATAAGTCTTGATGTCGCCATCTATGACAAAATAATTGCTTCATGGTAACAATCATCTAGGAGGCTGGTATTCCTAAATCTCCATCTGTTTTGCCCTTGTCCTCAGTTATTAGCTGGGATGTCAAGTGCAGCATCCTTTGCAGGGTTAGACTTTCCATGAGGTGTCCTCAGCATCACCAATAGTCTTTACTTCCTAATTATTCCTCCATGGAAAAATTCTCTTATTTACCATGCTCTGCACACATGGCCGTAATTATTTGCTTTTGCTGATATGTTATTTCCTCCATTCTGAAAGATTATCCCTAGCTTACCAAATCTTAAAATCTAATCTTCCTTTGAAAACCGGTTTTTTGTATCACTTTTCTTAACTAGTCAGACTGCCCTAATGACACTGTCTTCTCACACTTTTGTTATATCTGTTTGCTTTTCTACATACTTGTAGGTATGCCTTTCTTGTATAGTCATGTGTTAATGTTATTCTTGCATTGAGAGTAAACAGTTTATTTCTTTCACATGCTTCACATTTGCTGAAGTAGTTTTAGAAATAATATCTGACATATGGTAGTGTCTCAACAAACTACCTCTCAGTAATATGGGCACTTTTATTTTACTTGCTCATTAGCTCTGTTTGCTTAGGTGATTCAGGGCAGCTCTGGAAGAATTAACCAAACCCATATGAATGGTGCATACTTTTTGACTACTAGTTTCTCAGGGATTTGTCCTACAGAATAGGTTAAGGAGGAGCTAATATTTAACTTCATGGATATTCATGAAAATGCTCTTTATGGGGCACCTGGGTGGCCCAGGCGGTTAAGCTCTGCCTTCGGCTCCAGGGCATGATCCTAGGGTCCTGGGATGGAGCCCCACGTTGGGCTCCCTGCTTAGTGGGAGCCTGCTTCTCCCTCTGCCTCTGCCCCTCCCACTGCTTGTGTGCTCTCTTTCTCTTTGTCAAATAAATAAAATCTTGTAAAAAATTATGTTGATTGCTAAATTGGCATAACAATACGTGATTTTTTAAGTTTTGAAACAGATAATAGGGATCCCTGGGTGGCGCAGCGGTTTGGCGTCTGCCTTTGGCCCAGGGCGTGATCCTGGAGACCCAGGGTCTAGTCACACATCGGGCTCCCGGTGCATGGAGCCTGCTTCTCCCTCTGCCTGTGTCTCTGCCTCTCTCTCTCTCTGTGACTATCATAAATAAATAGAAAAACTTACAAAAAAAATAAATTAAAAAAAAAATTGAAACAGATAATAAATTAGACTTCATTTTGATTGCTTTTCTAAAAAATTACTGTAGGTGTTAGTAGACACATACATAAACATATGCAAATATGGGAGGATGTATAGGGCTAATATTAATTATCTATGGTGGGTAAATTACAGGCTTTTAAATTTTATCTACATTTTCTAACAATATAAAATAACATAATACTTTGAAAATAACTCACTATCAAGACTTCTCTCAGTGATAGACTTTATATGGTTTCTATACAAAGTGATCAAGATAGCTGTTTCAATTAAATTGCTTTATTTTACTCACTGAATGACTTCTAGGATAAACCATAGCAAATGTTTGTCAATTATAGCATAACCTCCCCTAACCATTGTCTACTGATATTTAAACCATTATGCTGACATCACAATTTATTTGGAAAACAGTCAAAATATAAAATCTGTAAGATGTCAAATTTGAAAATTAAAATAAAAATCTCAGCCGGAAGTAGCTATTTCACATGTATGAGAAAGACAACAAATGGTAGCACTACTTTGTTTTTTAATAACCAAGTGAAGTAGTTTGGGATTTCATGAAGGAGAATGGCTCATGCAGGAGAATTGTTTATGCAGGAAGGTGGCTTGAATTCAACTTCTACAATATATGTACAGATTAAGATCTGAAGTAGAGCCTGAAGGCATAGAAGTAAACAGGAGCCATACATGCACACATACAAGTATACAAGCATACATGCATGCATAAATGAATATTGTAACTGTCTAGAAAGTTAGATGCTATGTTCTAACACTCAGCTAAGTGTTAGAACAATTTTAATTACTTCACAAAATAATTTCAGTAAGTAAAATAAACTTTTAATTGAAACAACTAATTGTATCACTTTATATGGAAACCATGTCAATTAAGCCTATAGATTAAAAAGGTCTTAATTATGATGAATATTCTCAGATATTTAATAATTTTTTAAATGATTGGAAAATACAAGAAAACAAAGTGGGATCTATAGGCCAGAGGCACTAGATGTGATGATAAATAGGAAAATATATTTCCTGGAGGAGGAAAACAAAAGCAGTACCTCCAACAGTTCATCTTGTAACCAGGGAGGGAGAGGGGTGTGTCTAACCTATAATTCCTTGAATTTTACTTAGGGAGTATTATGCTTTATCTCTCTAAGCCTAGAAGTGGACAGAATTGATGATCATAATTTTCTGTACCAAACCAAGTAGTATGAAAATTGAGTACAATATTACTTGAGTTAAATATTGCTTTCAAGCTGGCAAAGCTGGACTATATAATATGGTTTACAATAACATGGGCTTTTAAATCTGACATGCGTGGTTTTGAATTTTGGCTTTACTGCATTCACAGTACTTATTCACTTAACAATTTTTACCATTAATCTTATGGCAGGCAAAACACTAGACATTGGTGGTAAATCAGTGGAGCAAAACACACATTATCCTTGCTCTCTTCGAGTTTAATGATGGAGATAGACATTAATCAAATAATTTTACAAATAACACAATTGCATACAATGGTAAATCCATGCAGGAAAATTTGCTGGAAGCTATGCAAGTATATTTTGGATTAATCAATCAATCAATGGTTATAAAATAATCCAGGAAAGATTGTAGTCCTATGGTAGATGGGAGTATGATACTACTTAGAGAATTTATACTATTTATTTATTTATCAGCTTGATTATAGAAAGCCATAGAAAGCATCAAAAGCATAAGAGTAGAAAAATGAGCTTATAGACGTGGATGGAGTAGACCAATCAGAACGTGATCCTAGGTGATCCTAGGGCAGATGAAAGGCATTGAAGATTTTTAAACAAGAAAGTTGCAAGGTGAAATTTCTGTTTCTGAAGATACTTTGACTACATTAAGGAAAAATGTGGATTGAAAGATTTTGAGGATCACCTGGGTGGTTCAGCGGTTTAGTGCCTGCCTTCAGCCCAGGTAGTGATCCTAGAGTTCCGGAATCGAGTCCCAGATTGGGCTCCCTGAATGGAGCCTGCTTCTCCCTCTGCCTATGTCTCTGCCTCTCTCTCCCTCTGTGTGTGTGTCTCTCATGAATAAATAAATAAAATCTTTTTTAAAAAAAAACAAGAAAGATTTTTAGTATTATAGGGAATTCAATGAATTTGAAAAATACCAGACCACAGGGGTACCTGGGTGGCTCAGTCAGTTAAGTGTCTTCCTTCATTCAGCTCAGGTCATGATCTTGGGGGTGTCTTGGGATTGAGTCCTGTGCTAGATGGACTCCCTGCTCAACGGGGAGTCTGCATTTCCCTCTGCCTCTCCCCCACTGGTGTGTGCATGCTCTCTCTCTCTCTCTCTCTCTCTCTTTCTCTCTCTCAATTAAATGAATAAAATATTTTTAAAAAATAGAAAAACACAGCAAAACCATACCAGATTACAGATAATAGTCACTTGAACTAGGAAGTGTTAGGAAGTGGTGGTAGGTAGTAGAGATATACTAGAGATAATGACTCCTACATTTTTGGCTTTTGCAACTGATTGGAAGAAGATGCCAGTCACAAAGCTAGGCAATACATAAATATGACCAAAATTAACTGCACTTTTAATTTGACTAAATTTATTTTAAGATGCTTTTGAGATATCCAGATGGAAATTCAATAAGTTCTTGGATATAAAGGTGTAAAGCTCAGAGAATCCTGAGTTAGAAATATTAATCTGATATTCATTTGGGTTATAGTTGGTTATTGAAGTCATAGGCATGAATAAGCTCAGAGGAAGAGAGCATAGACTTAGAAGAGAAGGAATCACAGATACATCTTTAAAACGCTTTAATATTTAAAGGACACTTAGAGCCAGCAGAGGAGACTGAACAGAAAAAAAGGAAAACCTGGAGAACATTAAGAAACCAACGAAAGAAGGTGCTTCAGGAAAGAGCGGTTAATAGCGCTGAATGCTCCTGGGAAGTCAAATTTATTGAGGATTTAAAATTGTCAAGCATGGGGCTTGTGAGAATCATAGAATTAGAATTGTGGGTGCACAAACCAGGCTGCGGAGGATACATATAAGGAAATAGATTAAATATAGGCAACTGCTTGATTAGGCAATGGGGGGAAAATGAGAGCTGAAGGGGGAGGGAGAGTCAAAGTAATATCTCTTAACAGGATAGAATTTTAAGTATGTCTCAGTACTCATGGAAATAATACACTAAAGAGAGATAAATCTAACAGAAAAGAGAAGGAATAATCAAGAGAAGGTTAGACAACATTGGCTAAGTAGCTTAATATCTCTGCCTTGGTTTTCACAGCTGTAAAGTGGGAGAAAATAATACCTAGCTCATTAGACTATTCTAATAATTAAATAATATGACGTTGGTAGAATGCTCAGTAAAAATTTTGGCACACAGAATGCATTTAATAAATCGGTGCTTAAAATGAACCCAAGATGTAATACACATCAGGTGCTCAACAAATACTTATTAAATGTTGAACGAATATGATTCTGTTACATGATTTTTGATTAGTTGGGAATATAAATGAGTGTGATGCATATTACTGTATCCTGGATGACAAATACACTTCGGATATTCATTGATGATGATGATGATATTCAGTATTTGCCTTATGATGATGTTGATGTTTGGGATATTTGTGTTCACAGGGTACTATTTTTCTGCCTGGAAATAAAGTCCTTGAACATCCATGCAATGAAGAGAGCCCAGGAAAATTCCTCTTTGAAGTAGTTCCAGGTAGGATATTTTTCTGGTTTAACTTAATGCCATTCCATGTTGGTAAAAGTGTAGACACACAACCTTTATTCTTCTTGGGTTGAGGTGAAGACCATTAATTTGGAAAAGCAAGTGTCAAGTTCGGTTAGCATTTACAAAGGTTATTATTCCAGGTTTGTACACCAGTACAAATGATCGAACACACACACACATAAAAGACACGTGGCCATATGACTACTGGATATCCATTTGTCCTCATGAGATTCCAGAGTTGACCAGAAGTCATGACATAGCATTTATAAGGGACTATTAGAGACAAAATCAGTTTTATAGTTCTCTTGTGATATGATATTTGGCAAAAAAAGAGAAAGAAATTGGACAAGGTGTTATAGTTGGTATGCATTGCCCAGTTGATTCACTGTCACAGTTCTTCACAGACTGCATCTTAAAGGAACCTTTGCTCTAAAAATAAAATAAAACAAAAATCCTCTTTCAGCGACTAGCCAAGCTATGCAGTTCTGTAACTCAGCTTTGCTCCCAACCAACCACTTCCACATGTTTGGCTTGTAGCATGAAGGACATCTCTGCCAAGCCATGAGATCCTGTAGGTAAATTTCTTCAACATCTGTTCTTTTTTTTTTTTTCCTAGTCATCTGCATCCTTCTCTCTCAAAGTACCTGATCTCCACTTAAATATTTGACTCACTCAACAATAGTTTTTTTCAAGGCCATGATCTACTTCTTTGATCTGTTTTTTAGCTCTTCCTTAATCCTTGATGTAAGGAAAAGGATTAGGAACGTGGCTTTTATAGCGTTGGCTCTGGCTAACCCAGTTCATGTGATACTGACACAGTATACTAATATACATTAAGAACATTTTTAGTTAGTATACACAGTATACTAATATAACACAGATACTAATCACAGTCTAGGATGTATGTGAATTTATTTGGGTGACTAATATGTAAAGCATATCAATAATGCTGGCACAAAGGCAGCCAATAAAACATTTTTTCCAGATTTATAAATGCTGGGAATCTAAAATGTGGAAGCATATTTCTCCCCCTCACTGGAAACAGCTGTAGCACTGAGTTCATCTGGCTCATGATGGAATCCATGACTAAATGTTAATTAATGCAGCTGAAGTGCAGAAAGGTTAGTCAGATGCCTTGTATTATTTGTTTTCCCCCAGGGAGAACACATTGTAAGAAACCTGAATCTTGTTTGCCCTATTAAAATCTTTTTATACTTACTTTTTAGTGGAATACCCTGTATGGAACCAAATTCCAGATGTTGCAAAGTCTTTGAAGTATCACTAGAGGAAATTTCCTTCCCTATTTATTTGCAACATTAGTGCCTATTGGCTTTTCAGTGAACATGGTATTAAACTGACAGCTTTGACTCCTTATCTCCAATAATATGAAAGGTCTGTGCTGTCATTCTGTCTGCTAAATGAGTTGAGATTTCATCTTTTGGTGAAGGTGTTCTGATATAACATAGATGGATATTGTCTAGATTGTTCTAGAAAGAATTGTGTGTTCAAGCCCAGCAAGCCTCCAAACTTCCTCCTCTAAGATTGTTGCTCTAGGGCATGCGTTTCATGTGCAGGGCATGTGACATAACGGCTTTTGATGAGCAAAGCCTAAGAAGTTTGAGACTGTGTGATGTGAAATCTGAAGGTTGTCCTTTCAAAAAAATATCTTCAAGGAAATTTAGGTTTGCTGCAGTAATTATGGAAATAAACATATTATGCCCATAGCTCCTTTGAAAAGATGACTCCTGAATCATTAATACAATATATAGTAGCTTCCAAATTAGGTTTTATAATTCTGAATTACCTTAAGGAGTGGCAAGAGAATTGTGCCAAATACTTCTTTAAAGAGAGAGTTGGAAAAACACTCTGGCTACATTGAGAATCCAGTGTTTGTGCCATTAATCTTGGTCATCGAGGCTTTATTAGTGTGCACCTCACATTAAGATAGAATTTCCAGACAAATACTTCTGTACTTGTATGAAAATGTGGGGATATGTATCACATGATTTCTGGACAATTTTTGCAAAATTAGGATTACTAAGTACACTTGATCCATCTTTGCAAATGAGAATGATAAGATAATGTTTTTTAATTATTCTAGTTGTGTGATCGTTTGATGCAGGGAATCTGGAAAGCTGCAAGAGTGTTTTCATTTTTCAGACAGTGTGGTAAACAGGAAGGACTGCAGAAATGTGGTCAGTGCCTTGCACAGAACCTTCTGTAGTCCTGCCTGGCAGCAGATCCTAGGAACACATTCTTATTCTATATAGGCTTTGTCTGTGGAATTCTCTCAATCATTTGAAAACTCATCCTACAAATGATGTTTGCAGATCCAACATGATTTTGTCCTTATGTACAAATACCTCAAGCCCAACTACCCAAGGTATATCAATGTTTAGGATTAAATCCTTTAATCTCACCTGCCAATACTGATTTCCAACAAAACTAACAAAAGCCTCCCAAAAGCTCTTTGCCAAATAATCTAGTACCTTATATATACACACACCTTTGTGTATGAGTGTGTACATATATATATATATGTACTTTGCGCATATATATATATATATACACACACACACACAGTTTGTTGGTATAGGTGCTGTATATCTTTATAATTCTTTGTATTATAGGATATTATATTATAGTATATAATTCTTTATAATTTTATATATATGTGTGTATATATATCCATATATGCTATGTAGATAGGAGTTTTTGTGTTGTCATTTCTGTTTTGCTTTAGTCTGAAATATCCTCTGAAATTAAGTAATAGCTATGTGTAAATAATACAAAAAAAGATTTCTCAGTAGAATTGAAAGTCTCAGATCTTTGTATATTAGATTTGTTTGTGTATTTCTATGCATGTTTTAAATTTTTATAAAAAATCTATCTGAAAACAAATCTACCATAATTTAGGATTAGCTTCTTTCAGACTTGTTATTATCCCATGAAATGGATTGTCTCTAAATAATTCCATGATTTATAGCATTTCGCTCCAGTTTTTTTTTTCCTATTTCTCTACCTCTTATTCAAAATGGGGATTTTAGCCAAATTGGCAAATTTGAAGACTTTGCTGTCAGGCATGCCAAATTGTAGACTGGAGTGAACTTTTATGGCCAAGTGCTAAGCATTGGGGAAATGTGGTTGAGAAAGGAATGTTGGCAGAATTTAACATATAGTACTTATTTCAAGAAAATGCAGTCAGTCTCTTTGCTTCTCAAAATGTGTTCTGGGCAAATTTTCCTTATGATACTTAAAAGAACTAAACAGAGTAATTAATGGATGATGATGTCTTAACTTTCTTTGAAGAATAGTCTGTCAGAGGGGGAAGACAGAGATTCAGAGACTGCAGGCTGGAAAAGGAGACAAGAAATGTGTATTCCATAAGAGGTAGGAGCCACCTCTTTCTTTTCATCTTGGTGTCTCTAACACCTGGTGTAGTAAAATGCTCGGTGCTGGGTAAATACTCATTGAAGTGTGTATGTTTACTGGGTTTATGGAGGACTCACAATCATATGAAATGGTTTTATTATTGGCGATAGCTACTCCTAACTTGGTTGTATTGAACTCTTATTTCCTGCTGTGTAAGATCTCTCCATCCCCTGGTGCAGCAAAGTCCTCTTTGTAGCTCTAATGGCTAAAGTGGAGGGAAATTCTTTATGTCCCATTTCTCTGCCTTCCTTTCTGATAATGCCACCAAGAGAAAGATGGAAGAAGATAGAAGTGTGTCTACACAGAAGCTGTTGCTGAGGTTAGCCTCTTAACACTGACTGGTTATTACCTCCCTCTCCAAAAGCTGATTCACTCATAGAGTACATTTGTGAATTATTCAGGATCCCTCGAATGGGAAATCTGCTTCACATAGTAGGATTTTCCAATGTAGGCATGGTCCTGTTAGATGGGATACCATCAGAAGGCCCCAAGGCCAGCTGCTTTCTTTTTCTTATCCAGCTACCAGGAAACTCACATATCCTGGTCTGCTAAGGCGGGATAACAAAGGCTCTTTCGCTATTACCGCTTCCTTCAATGCTGTCATCTTTCCCTTTTCTCCATGAACCATGAGCTTCAGGCCCTGCAGATTGAATGACTTGCAAATCTTCGTGTTAGTCTTCAACTTGGAGAAAGTATAAGTGACAGTTCTAGCATACTTCAGAATTTACCAGCAACTCTCTGTGCTTTCCTGACTTGTTCTGATGGCTGAGAAAATTTCTTTTCCTCCCCTTCAAAAAAATAGGGTTTATTTTGAAAACTTTTCTCCAAGAGGCACTTTCTCTGTCCTAATTTTCCTCTTGTCATAGTCAGGGGCAGAGAAATGGGGTTGGGGTTTTTTCTCTGAAATGCATTTTCTGTAAGCCCTGAAGGGAAGTGGCTAGGTACAACTTCCATTGTGGTTTTCAACTTAGAAGGTGAGTTTTTAGTAGTTTTTCTCTTCAGATTTTGATCTTAACAGCAATTCCAGGGGAATGGAAAGACAACTTTTTATCTATATTTGTCTGTGCTCTTTTATTGGATTCTGGAGAAACATTCTCTGATGGATAGTGACGTTAAAAGGTGAATTGTGGATTGAAAAGATATATGCATCCCTATGTTTATTGCAGCATTATTTAGTATTATTTAGAATAGCCAGGATGTGGAAGCAACTCAAGTATCTATCAACAGGTGAATGGATAAAGAACATATTATAGTATGTATATTTTATATTGTTTTTTAAAAATAATGAAATTGCCATTTGCAAAAATATGGATGGATCTGGAGGGTATAATGTTAAATGAAACAAGCCTGTCAGAGGAATGCAAATACCACATGATTCCCCTCATATGTAGAATTTGAGAATATTATTCAGCCATTAGAAACGACAAATACCCACCATTTGCTTCAACGTGGATAGAACTGAAGGGTATTATTCTGAGTGAAGTAAGTCAATCGGAGAAGGACAAACATACGGTTTCATTCATTTGAGAAATATAAAGAGTAGTGACAGGGATTCAAGGGGAAAGGAGTGAAAATGAGTAGGAAATATCAGAGAGGGAGACAGAACATGAGAGACTCCTAACTCTGGGAAACAAACAAAGGTTAGTGGAAGGGGAGAAGGGCGGAAGGATGGGGTGACTGGGTGATGGACACTGAGGGGGACACTTGACGGGATGAGCACTGGGTGTTATACTATATGTTGGCAAATCAAACTCCAATAAAAAATATACAAAAAAAGAGAAGCCAAACAAATGAACAACAACAAAAAACAAAAACAAAAACAAAAAACCATACTCTTAAATACAGAGAAGAAAATGGTTGCCAGAGTACAGGTGGATGGGGGAATGGGTGAAACAGGGGAAGGAGGTTAAAAATACCTTATCTTGAGTCATGCATAAAATTTTTGAATCATTATATCATATACTTGAAACTAATATAGCACTGTATGTTAATTATACTGGAGATAGAAGATAGATGGATAGATAGATAGATAGATAGATGATAGATAGACAGATAGACAGATTTTTAAACCATGTAGTGGGGGAAATGCCCTCTGGAGATATTTCATCTGCGAGAAGCAAGGAAAGCAGGATCAGGCATAAGGAGAAGCTGGCCCACAGCACAGTTGCAATTGAGGTCTCAGCTGATGCTGCAGGGGCCCCAGAGCTGGAATCCCCCTCAGAGCTACTCTAAAAGGAACCAGACATGGTTTCCTGGCATCAGCTAGTCTAGTTGTGATGGGGAAAGGGGAGACAGATAAACTCCGGTGAAGCAGCTCCCTGTTGCAAAGGAGAGCAATTTCCATGAAGGCTTCTGTGAGTCATCAGTAGCCAACATACCAGCCTCTAGGATCTAGACAGAGCAGTAGGGAATCCATGAGAGTAGCTATAGCTTTATTTGTATCTAGCTTTCTGTATCCCAGGCAATGTTCCAGGCTCTTTGTATCTATCATTTAATTTGATCATTATCACAGCTCCAGGAGGCCAGCTCTGTTGTCTCCATTTCCAGGTAAAGAAACTGAAGCACAATAAGTTCTTTTTTTTTTTTTTTTTTTAATTTTTTTATTTTTATTTTTTTTTTTTTTTATGATAGTCATACAGAGAGAGAGAAAGGCAGAGACACACACAGGCAGAGGGAGAAGCAGGCTCCATGCACTGGGAGCCCGACGTGGGATTCGATCCCGGGTCTCCAGGATCACGCCCTGAGCCAAAGGCAGGCGCCAAACCACTGCGCCACCCAGGGATCCCCAATAAGTTCTATCAACGGTCAAATAGCTGACACTATCAGTGAATGCATGTGCGTGTGTGTGTGTCTGTGTGTGTGTGTGTGTATGAGTGTGACTGACTTAACATTACAAAGGTAAAGTTCCAGAAAATCAAAATGAAGTTATATAGATTCTGGCTTAAAAATATGAAGTGTTATAGGCTGGAGCCTGATTTCTGAAATATGAGCAAGCAGATTTTTATTATTACTAAGGGAAATAGATATTTTTGTATTAAGAGTTTGGCACTTGAAGTGAGAATAGACATTCTCATTTATTTGCAATTATTTCTATGTTTAAGCCTATCATAAAAATAGGACTAGATAAAGGTGCCCACTTACAGTTCTTTTGAAGGTATGTTCTAAGGTCACAGCTATCCTGTCGTAAAAAACTGGAGAGAAAAACTCACTTGCCTGCAGATGCCTTACTTATATGTGAATAACTATATCACAGAAGGAATGTGCATCTGTAATTTTTTCCTACGGAAAACTGTTTCATGCTGGAGCTCAGCATTCTTCATTATGGAGCTCACTTTGCTAAAACTGTCTCAGCTTCTTCAGAGACTCCCTTCACATGCTAGCCAAGTTATCACTCACTATCTAGCCACCAGCAAGCACACTTAATATTACTCGTATGTTGGAAAGGTCACAAAAGGAGAAGGTGTCATCTATCCTGCCATTAGCTGTTACTATGCTAATTATTTCCAGTACCCTCTGACTATTGCGTATCACTTCTGTAAATTTCAGCATTTTTATGAGCTAAGTGAAAAGTTAGGGAGCATGGGGACTTAATCCAAAAACGGCACTGTATATCATTTTGTCAGAAAAATGTAAATACTTAACGAAATTGCAAACAATTTGGGGGATTTCAAAGACTCCCTGAAACCCAATGGTGGACTCTAGATTAAGATCCATAGCTTAAATTTGGGGTCCAGAGACTTTATTAATTTCTATTTATCAATTTATCTTTTTCTCCATATTTAGCTATTTATCTCTATGTTCCTATGCATCTATCTATTCCATCTGTATACATGCATGCATAAATGTGACAAAAATTTTTTTCTCTTATTTGTAATCACATGGGATACAGTTAATCAGTTTTTACTTTTATCCCCCTGGTCTAGTTGTTTTCTCTACTGGTTCTATGATAATGTAACTCTCCAGACCTATTTCATGCATTTATAAAAAGAACTCTTTCTAGGCGGAACATTTCCTGGGTCTGGAGACTGTACAATTTTTAATTTACCAAAACTTGAAGCAATTTAGATGGTCAGTGCAGCTGCACTATGGAATAGGCCATATGAAAATAGATAGTTCTGAGAGATAGCTCTGGGTGTCTATGAGAAAGAAGAAGGCTTGGCCAGTTTTTTATTTTTGAGATAATTATTTGGCCCCTGCAATGATAGTTTATCACCCATGTCTATATTTACAATTCGTCTTAGGATGAATAAAGTCATTGGTTATATTAATTTGCTGTCATTTAAATGACATTTAAAAATGTAAACCAGTATTTGATGTCTATTTTGTGTGAAAATGTGGAGATATTTTAATAGTATTCTCGCAAAAAACAGGCATAAAAGTTGGTCATTTTCTTAATCATTAGTTAAATATGCTGCTAAGGCATTTAATTTATGCCACTCTCTTTATCTTAACTCCCCCACCTTTGTGTTAGTACAGTAAGGCGAAATCCATGCAATTATATTTGTTACCCAAAGGCAACTAGGACAATCTCTTTTTTTTTGTCTGCCTAAGTCTGTAGGCAGTCTTGAAGCTTGTATTTTTTTTTCTTAGTTAATGTGTGGAAATCATTTAGAGAATGTGAGTAGGAGTTGTTTATGGTATGAAAACATAATTCTATATACACAAGTAATTCTGAACATGAATTAAATAAATGCCTTGAAAATCAGCATGTTTTTGCTACTATGTATTCTTTTATTTAAGAAAAAATTTGCTTCAAAATTCCCTTCCTACTTAAAATGCCTTAAAATATACATTTGAAAGAGGCTATTAAAATGATACAAAGGGCATTTTGAAATGTTTGTAATCCCTTGAAATTCTAGTGGCTGCCATGTCAACCAGAAGGCATTTGGCACATTTGTGAACCCATTTGGAGTGTGATCTTATGATCACACTTGTGAAGAGTGTTTATTGAAGAGTGCTCTTTTACGGAATTGGTAGAATGTTCATCCATCCCCACTTAATTCTAGTATTCATTCTGTATGCCACATCAGAGGTCAGCAAAGATTTTCTGGAAAGTACCAGGGAATAAATATTTTAGGTTTTGCAGGCCAGATCATCTCTATTGTAACTACTCAACTCTGCCATTCTAGTGTAAACAAATGGGTATTGACTGTGTTCCAATAAAACTTTAATAATGAACACCAAAATTTTGGATTTTATATAATGCTCAAATAGCAAGAAATATTACTTTTCTTTTGATTTTTTTCCAACCACTTAAAAACATATAAAAAATAGATAGTAGACCAGATTTGGCCCATGGGCCATAGCTTATGGATCCTGTAGCTAGATAAAAAAAGCAAACCTATGAAAAAGAAGCTGAAGATACTAATATAAATCACTAATCCCCACTGGTGCCACCAGAGCCAGAATTAGAACTCTGAGACAGCCTGTCTCCCCAGGCCATAGCATCACCCACAGCCTCAAAATCATGATTCAGGAGCGGTTTGCCAACAGTTTTATTTAGAAGCGTCATCTTTTAATAATACCTTCCCCTCCCCCAATCATGATGAATCTAAAAACTTTTAGTGACCAAACCAAAATTCTCTGTTTAAACCCTGTCTTAGCTCATTTAGAACTCCAGATTCTGCCCAGAGCTGAACTCTGTTATGTAACTTTTTAAGAAATGAATATCAATAATAGGAGATGGGTGTGCTCAGCATGAAAACAAACACACAAACAAAACCAAACCAAACCATGTTTTGTTTAGTCTGTACAAGTGCAGGGAGATATAAGTATTCTAAAATGGAGGTATCCCTTGCAAGATCAAACAAGCTCAAAGTGGCTTCTAAACTCACAGTTTTACAATGGACGCTAGCATCTTAAAAATTTAATATCTTAAGGAAAATGACACTACTTTGCTTACTGGGAGAACTAATGAGCTCATTTTCTCAGAGGGGTAGCTTATTTTTCTTACCACTCATTTATTAACATCTCTCTGCCCCTAACCCACCAAGTTTCCTTTAACATCAGCAATGAGAAACACTGCTATCATATTTACAGCTAAGGTTCACTGAAATAGGTGTCTGGCCTTATATAAAACATGCCAGGCTTTATATACAATGACTCATTTAATCTGTGACCACATTTGTGATTGATACCAATTTCCTTTCTCGTAAGCAGTAGTGTACATTCACATTTCTAACAAATGCTGAAACCAGATTTCACATCCATCTGAGTCCACAAAACCACCACAGTCTACAGCTTTCTTATACCAATTCAGGACAAGAATATGGATAGGTTTATTTTCTAGATCCCATAGAAGCCGAATATCCAGGAGTTGAGAAAAATAAAGAGGACAAATAAATGAGATTAAAGGTTTAAAAAGTTAATGTACTCTGCATTTTCTTCATCTCTCCTTGAGACTCACATTTCTTATGTTGTCTGTATTCTCTTTCTTCCTCATTAGATTTGAAGCTCTTGAATTCTATCCCTGGTGCCTGACAGAGTGGCTGTCCTATAGTATATGCTCAACGCAGGTCTGTTGAGTTAATGAATAAACTAGACTTCAGTTTTATTATCTATGGAATGATGGCACTGTATTAATCAAAATTTTAAAAGCCTTGCAGCTCTGAATTATTCAACTTGATCATAGCTTTCTCTACACTGAAGGATACTGGAGACCAGAGAAGTTCATGAATTTCACAGACTGTACTCTTTAAAAGAAAAGTAGTTTGCACTGCATCCTTCATTAACACTAAAACCAATAGTGTCTTTTAGTATTTGGGTGGCAGCAGCTGTTTATTAACAAGCTATTCGCTGGCATAAATGTGATTTTCCTCCCTCCTTTTCCTTTGTGATATTGATTTAATTATGCATTCATGGGCTGTGTATGTTTACCTGTCTTTTTTTATCCAATAATTGAAGAGAGCTTTGCAATCCAGTCATACTAAGAAAGTAACGAAGTGTTTAACAAGTGTCAGTGCCTGTTATTATGAAAAGAGAGTTTCTCCAGGTTGTTTTTTTCCTGTGGTAGGGCCTCTTGGAGCTGTATCTTAGCTGGGGAAAGAGTGTCTGAGTGAGTCGGTGGCCAGTCAACAGAACAACCAATATGTAAGAAATGATATGGGAATGAGAAAGAGAAAACATACTTCACGGGAAAAGGAGTGTAGCAGAAGGAAAATGAGTGTGCAGCAGACGCCTGCTGATAATTTGGGATGGGAACTAAGCTTGCAGCGAGGGTAAAACTGGCATATCACTATGCCCTGTGCCAACTCTCAGCAAACCAGGGAAGGCTCTTTCATTCTTTTCTTTTACTTTCTTTCCTTTTCTTTCTTTTTTTTTGTTTCTTTTCTCTTTTCTTTTTCCTTTCCTTTCCTTTTCTCCCCCTCCTCTTCTTTCCCTCTTCCTCTTCTTCTTCCTCCCCCTTCTTCTCCTTCTCTTCCTTCGTCTTAACAGAAAACTGAGCTGAAGTCTTCTGAATGTTTCAAAAAGTGAAATCTCAAGAATCATCTGCAACCCAGTCATGCACCCTTGAGCCTGTTGGACTTCCTGGCTTTGAAACAAATGTTATCTTTGTCTATTCATCTTTAGGTTCATTTGCCTGGTTCATTATTCAAATGCTGCCTTTCTTAAAACTTGTTCTTCTTTACAGCCCCATTACATCAGGCCTAGAAGGGCCCAAATGGCAATCCTGAGATATCCTGGATCTTGCAGAAATATACTGGTCTAACCTGCTGACATCCCTACAGCCTAAATAAGAAAACTGGCAATTTAGCAGAAGAACCACCTAGGAATTATAAAACCCCAATTCATTCCAGGCACTTTGCTAACTGTTTTTGCTAAATACCAAACTGTTTGCTTTAGATATATGGTGAGTCTGCAGTTAGAATTTAAAGAAATGACAGGATTTTGATTAGATGACTCTGGGGTTAGGAATTTCAGGCTGAAGAAATATTGGCAAAGCATAAAGGAAGTTTTGAGACCAGAAAGGGGTACTTGTGGAATAGAGAGAGGGGATGTACTGGGGACATGCAGTGTGATTCATGTGTGTGTCCTACTGATCCAGGCTGTCCTGGGGAGCTACCCACTTGGCTGTTTCGTTTACAGTGCCAATTCAAAGAAGCCCTGATTCTTAGGGAGCTTAGCTGCATTCAGACACCAGGCTATCCTCACAGGCATTCAGTTAATTTTGTGAAAATATAGAACTCAATGCTAATCAAGTGCTTATATTTCAAACATCAGAGTAATAAACCTAAATTTGAACTTTTATATTAATTCAAAGTGCATCAACCAGCTATGAGTCTAATGGCCTTCACCAACTTTAGAGGACAGTCACCAGACTGTTACAAAGTAGCATTGGTTTAAGGATCCCCTGATCCCATACAAAAAGGTTTCCCATGAACTCCTACTTGATCAGCACGCTTTTAAAATAACATGTTGTGTCTATGACAAGAAAGAGGAGTGGGTAGGAAAAAGTGCTTATTAGTTTTCAGAGACCGTCTAACAAAGTACCATAGACTAGGTGGCTTAAACAACAGAAATTTATTTTCTTACAGCTATGGAGGCTAGAAATCCAAGATGAAGGTGTTAGCAGAAAGTGGGTTTCTTCTGAAGCATCAGTTAGCTGCCTTCTTCCTGTATCTTCTCAGAGTCTTTCCTTTGCATCCATCTGTGTCTTAAAATTTCCCTTTCCTATAAAGACAGTAGTCAGTTTGAACTAGGGTCTACTCTCATGATCTCATTTTAACTTATTTGCCTCTATAAGACCCCATCCCCAAACAGGGTCAGACTCTGAGGTACTAGGGCTTGGGACTTCAACATATGAATTTTGGGGAAATACAACTCAGTCCATAATAGGGTCAAGAAGAGGGCAACCCAGATGGCTTAGTGGTTTAGTGCCATCTTCAGCCCAGGGTGTGATCCTGGAGACCCAGGATTGAGTCCCACGTCTGGCTCCCTGGCATGGAGCCTGCTTCTCCCTCTGCCTGTGTCTCTGCCTCTTCCTCTCTCCTTCTGTGTCTCTCATGAATAAATTAAAAAAATAAAAATAAAAATAAAATAGGGACAAGAAGAAGAAAACCATTGCTGTTCTTCCAGAAGCTTCTCTTTTTATGAGGCAAATTCTTGTTATATTTATTACTGACTACTTGAGTCCCATCCCATTACTCAAAGAAAGAAGCAAAAATTCAGATCTTGCTATACATCAAGCCACAATCCAGAATTCTACTTAATCCTTTCATAAATAATGGAAATCCTGAGTGATATAGCAACCAAAGTATTAGCTAAGAACAAATGAAATAGAAATGGAGGCTGTTCAGAGAAAGAACAAATATTTTATATCTAGCTACACTTTCCTATAAGCTATCCTTGAATTTAAAATTCTTAATTTTGGGATCCCTGGGTGGCGCAGCGGTTTGGCGCCTGCCTTTGGCCCAGGGCGCGATCCTGGAGACCCGGGATCGAATCCCACGTCGGGCTCCCAGTGCATGGAGCCTGTTTCTCCCTCTGCCTGTGTCTCTGCCTCTCTCTCTCTCTCTGTGACTATCATAAAAAAAAAAAAAAAAAAAAAAAATTAAAATTCTTAATTTTGGGCAACCCTGGTGGCTCAGTGGTTTAGCGCCACCTTCAGCCCAGGGCGTGATCCTGGAGACCTGGGATCGAGTCCCACGTCGGGCTCGTTGGGCTCCCTGCATGGAGCCTGCTTCTCCCTCTGCCTGTGCCTGTGTGTGTGTGTGTGTGTGTGTGTGTGTGTGTGTCTTTCATGACCAAATAAATCTCTAAAAAAAAATTAAAATTCTTAATTTTGCTTCTAGGTTTGTTTTTAGCATTTTGCATGAAATAAATAGACTAGACATGCTCCCCTGTGTTGCTATTATATTTTGTTTTTTAAGTCAGGCTTATTTTCTTTGGGAATAAGTCCCTTTCTAACAGTGTTGTACTAATGTGTTAAATACTACTGCAATGTGTCTAGTCAGGAGGAGGAAGCCAAAAGGAGTGCTTGATAGATCTTATCAAATTGTTCAAGTCTTCAGTAGTGAATTACCAACTTGTCATTCAGGGTGTTGAGGAGCAAAGAGTACCCAGACAGGCAATTAAGGCTTCTGGAAAACAATTAGTGCAGGGGCATGACATGGTATAGGGTTCATTCTTTCAGCACCAATCACATTGTCTTTCTCATGACTCATTATTTCTGATGTGTCACTTGCTTACAGGAATCACAGGGGAGATAATGATAGATCTGTACTTAGGGTTACTTGACTCTAATCTAGGGGCTATGATGTGTCATAATGGGCTCTTTGAAAGACAAATAACTCATTCTGATATGGTTATAACTGATACAAATCAATTATCATTTGAAGAGTTTATTTATTTTGTATTTTATTTTTGATCAGCTGTTCTGTCCCATGGATAACCTATTGCCAACTTAATTTTATGGAAATCACCCCCAATTTCCTGATATCAAATACAGTTGACCTTTGAATAACTTGGGGCTTGGGGCACTGACTCCCATGCAGCCAAAAATCCACATATAACTTTTGGCTCCCCCCAAACTTAACTGTTAATGGCCTATTGTTGACCAAACTTGCCTTACCAATAACATAAACACTTGAGCAACAGACAGTTTGTATGTTAAAGGAATATGATAAAGTAAACTAGAGAAAATAAAATATTACTAAGAAAATCAGAAAGAAAATAAATTTACAGTACTATATTTATGGAAAAAAAAAAAAGAATGTACAACTTGACCCATGCAGTTGAAACATGCATTGTTCACGGATCAATTATATACAAAACCAGTTACTTCTGCATTTGGTCCTCTTTCCCTATATTATGATAGAGGAACTGTCCTTTTCCTTCCTAAGTCCTGTCCTTCATCTGTCTTAGAATTCCGTCCAGTCTAACCTTTTAGAGAGCCATCATCTATTGATTGTACTGTTTCCATCTTGTTTGTAGTTTTGTCTTCCGTATTTTTTGTACCCATACGCTTAAAGCAGTAGTCTTGGAATTGGCATTTTTTTTTTACAAAAGTAAATTAATCTTATACATGCTAAACTTTGAAAAATATGACCACACAATCATGTTATTATTCTCTGATTTAAAAAATCATCCTAACCAAACTTTGCATTATCCATTAGTTTGTATGTTTTGCTTCTTTTTGCAACAAAACTGTTCTAAACTCCATACTATACTCTCCCCAATTCCTGTCTTTGCCTCAGTCTACTTATGCACCACCCCCTAGCTCCACCAAACTTTTCCTTATATTATGTCATCAATGGCCTCTAATTTTTCTAAATGATTGTTTCAGGCCTCATAATAATTGCCCAGTCAAGCCATTTCACACACTGATCACTTCCTCTTTCCTGATATACCTTCTTCACTGGGTTTCAAGGATACTACATTTTCTTGGTTTCCTTCTTACTTCACTGCTCACGTCTTCTGGTCACCATAGCTTGTTCCTCCTCAGCTCCTTAACCTCTGGGCGTCCCTTGGGTTCAGTCCCTGGTTCTCTTTGTCTTGGAGAACTGTGATATTTTCCTAGCTTGTCCTCAGACTTTATTCTGCCTCTCCCTCTATTCTACACATTTTTTAAGAGGCTTTATTTCTTAGAGCAGTTTTAGGTTTTTGGAGAAAATGTGCAGAAAGTGCAGAGAGTTCCTGTATATGGAGTACATTTTTGATATTGAAATTCAGTCAAGTCACTTCCTGTTTAAAAAAATCGTATCACAGCTTACTGGCCCCAGATAGACTACCCAATGTTCCAATGTGTTTTCTTCTCCCCCTTGCTCTCTGAACTGTAATCACACTTGCTTTCTTTCAGTTTTTCAAATGTGCCACACTTTAGCTATAGAATCTTTATATATGTTGTTCTTTTTTTAAAAAAAAATGATTCCTTTCCATCATTTGAAGATTCATAAGATAACTCCTACTCATCTCTCAGTACCTCAAGTGTTGTCCCTTCAAAGAAACCTACACTTGATTCTCCCTCCCCAGTCTGTATCTTAACCGATTACTGAAGGTCCATGACCTATATTTCTTGGCATTTTTCTTTTATAAATAATGTCTGTCTCTCTCACGAGACTGTAAGTTCGGTGACAGCTAGAACTCTGCTTTTGCTCATCCTTTTACTTCTAGCACATTGCAAAGTGCCTGACATGTCATAGTCATTTAATAAATATTTGTTGACGGAAGGAAGGGAGGGAGGGAGGGCAAGAGGAAGTAAAGAAGGAAGCATGAGAAAGAAGAGGTAGAGAGAGAGACATAGGAAGTTACTGTGATCTAGAAATGGGTAGATACTGGGGGTGAAAATCAGAAGCCCTGAGTGTTAAACTTATTCTATAACCTAATTCAAACTCAGTGATTGATTTGGTTTATTAAACATTTAGTAAGAATCAGCTCTGAGGTAGATATTATATGCCAAGATTCCATTTTTGAGGAGCTATGGTTTGTCATCCCAGTGAACATTCCTTGGAAGTGGAGTTCCACTGAACACTGTGGAAACATGAATCGAGTCCATTTATAAAGCAGCCCAGCACTTACAGAACTAGCAGGTGGGCAGATGGGATCCTGATCATGCTGTATCTCTTAGGCAGGTTCTCTAATTCCTATGGCCTCTATTTCCTCATCAGTGAAATGAACATTACATCTTGAAACTAACAGATGAGATGATGTATGTGAATGTCTGCAAACGAATGTCACCTAAGTGAACATGTAAATGAGTTCCACTGGTCTACCATCACAATGTGTCTAACCTGTCATCAACCCAGCTCTCTTTCAGGATCATCTCTTTCTTTCTAATATGTTAGAATCCAAAATGAGTGTTAGTTAACATTATTCTCCATCATTTTCTCCCATAGCTGATGTGATGTGTGAAAATTAAATCATGTAACAGGACTCAGTGGAAAAAGAATGGGATGATCTGTAGTGCTAGTATAAAAAAAATGGACTTATCTTACACAGTTGCATTCCCTCCCTTCTCTGAATGCTGAAAGTCCAGATCTGAGCCATAAACGAACCCTCTCCTCAGTCAGTATGAGCTGGGCACCTTAACATTAAATTCACCCACTCGGCTCAGCCCATTGCTGTTAACCTGTGAACCCCAGTGGATTTGATCGCTGCTTCCTTTGAAATGAGTGCCTCCTCATGCACTTGCTGGCAACCCGCAGTGCCTCTTCATTGGTTGTCAGGAACACAAAGCCTCAAGGGCATAAATGATGCTATGGATGGATGGAACAGCTGGTGATGGGCTACTCATGCATAGGAACTCCAGGCAGCAGATGAGCTGTATGCTCCCTCTATTGGTTACTGGTGTAATTACACAGAAGCAGCCAGGCACAATGGCTCCGCGTGTTAACAGGGGCTGAAAACACTATCACCTTCAAAGTGCAGTATTACCACCTCCTTGCTCCTCAAAATAATTAGGGGGTCTCTTTTTCAAATACTTGAATTTGGAGCTTTTACATCTCTTGCTTCCATGGCATTTGCAAATTCATATTCACCTTCAGGTTACTTATTTAAAAATATGAAACAGCACAGAATCTTGACAACCACCAACAATATAAAGAAACCGAACTGAAAGAGTAGGAATAAAAGGTTCACAGTAAAAAGAAAGAATATGGCTCACACTTAACAGCTTGGCTTCTGTTACACAGGACAATGATCCCTGTGTGAATAAATTGCCAACTTGGGCTGGATCTCTAGCAAGCACAGTATATCTTTGAAGCAATTAGCAATTAGAGTCATACCCTTGCAGCAAAAAGTGGATCTTTAGGATTCCTTGGCCAAATAAATATCGAAAATTACTTTTAAATAGGACCCTAAGATTCACCTAATAAAATTAGATTTTATCTTTAACAGCAAAATCAAAATCAAAGGAAGGAATAATTTTTTTCCCTTAGAATCTCAACAAAATTTAAAATAAATAAGCCTCCTTACAGTATGAATAATATGGGCAGCCCAGGTGGCTCAGCAGTTTAGCGTCGCCTTCAGCCCAGGGCGTGATCCTAGAGTCCCAGGATCCAGTCCCACGTCGGGCTCCCTGCATGGAGCCTGCTTCTCCCTCTGCCTGTGTCTCTGCCTCTCTCTCTGTGTCTCTCATGAATAAATAAATGAAATCTTAAAAAGAAAAAAAAAGAAATCAGTGTGAGTCTGAAATTAAGTAGCAAGACTGCTGTTATCCTAGTCCACTGGAATTGGGTAGTATAGTAATGACAATGTAATAATCATAACAATAATTACTATTTGTTGTACTACTATGTGCTAACTATAATATTAAGTCCTTCATATGAATTATTTGATTTGATTCTTGCCACTCTCAGTAGTTAAATATTTTTTTTACGTGAGAAAGTTAGGTTCCAAAGTTTAAGGAACTTTCCAAGATCACAAAACCAGCAAGTGAATGACACAGAGTTCAGATCCAAATAAGTTAGTTAATTTAAGATGAGAATTAGAAAATGATCAGAGAAATTTAAATTCTGTCCTCTAGTAAAAATATTTATGATATCTTATTAGGTCTCTGGAACATGATATCTATGGTTAACTATAATTATATTTTAATGATGAACATTTTCTATCCTTTTAAGAATTGTGTTCCTAGGTAATCATTTTCATATTCGATCTCTGAATTTTTCTTGCTAAATTAATGCTTGATGTCTGTGCTAGACTTTGATGGAATGCTTATTCTACACAGCAGTATTTGAGTGGGTTTATTTATTGTTTTTGTCTCTTACCCATCTACTGTAGAGGCTGTGGGCCTCACCCTGGCACACCTGTTGAGTGGCCAGTACTGTAGTGGTTCCATCTGCTTCCCCAGGAGGCAGAAGGTTAGGTACCCTCCTTTCCTGATCCTCCCTACATACACAAGTTGCCAAGATGCTCTTCTGTGTCAATGTGGAGGCAGGATGCACAGGTACAGGTGAAACCTTGCCCTTTTTTCAGTAATTTGTTAAGGCCTTGTACTTAAATATTAAAAATGCATTGATAAATAATTTGATGGAATGTTACTTCAAGAAACTGACCAAAAGCAGTTAAAATACCATATGGAAGAAGGAAATATGAGGATATTGTGTTTATCCAACAGTGTGATGTTGTGCCAAACTGTTATGCCAACCATCTATTGTTGAGAAGATTTCAGTATGGAAGATGATATTTCTTGAATATATATTCACGTTGACAGTGGGCAAATTAGTGTAAAGTGACAAAATTGAAGACATGCTTAAAAGGCAGTATATTATGTTATATTAGCTTCAGTGTGGGCAAACATATCATTATTTAACATCTGGTTTCCTAACTGTTCTGTAAGAACAAATTGATTTTATGTTTTAACAACATAAAATTAACTTTATTCAGGTATAATTCACATACCATATGCTTCATCCATTTGAAGTGCACAATTCAGTGGTTTTAATATTTTCATAAAGTTGTGCAACCATCATGACAATCAATTTCAGAACACATTTATTACCCCAAGAAAGAAATCTCATGGCTATTAGCATTCACTTCCCGTTCCTTCCAAGCCCCAAGCATTAGACAACTGTTAATCTACTGTCTATATTGATATGCTTATTCTGGATATTTCATATAAATGAAGTGATGTGATATGTGATCTTTCACTTAGCCCTTTTTAACATTTATCCATGTGGTAGCACGAATTGTACCTTCATTCCTTTTTATGGATGAATAATATTACATTTTATGAACATATCACTTTTTTATGTATTTCTTCCTCTGTTGGTGGGCATTTGGTATTTTTTCCCCTCTCCCTGACTATTTTGAATAATGTTGCTGTGGGGATTCACGTACAAGATTTTGTGTGGACATGTATTTTCAATTCTTTTGGGTATATACCTAAGAGTGGAATTGCTAGGTAATATTATAATTATATGTTTAACATTTTGAGGGACTGCCAAACTGTTTTCCAAAGTGACTGCATGCTTTCTTCCCATCAGCAATATTTAAGGGTTTCTACTTCTCCATATCCTCACCAATGCTATTACCTTTTTATTATAGTCATCCTAGTGGAGATGAAATGATATGTCATTGTGGTTGATTTGGTTCCCTAATGGCTAATCATATTGAGTATTTTTTATGCACTTTTGGTCATTTATGTATCTTCTTTGGAGAAATAAATGTTCAAATCTTTTGCCTATTTCTCAATGGAGTTATTTGTTTTTGTTGTTGAGTTATAAGAGTTCTTTATGAGGTTTGGATACAAGTTCCTTATTGGACATATGACTTGTAAGTATTTTCTCCTATTCCATGTGGGGTTTTTTGTTTCTTTTTTTGTTTATTTTTATTTTTTACTTTCTTGATGATATCTTTAAGGCACAAAAGTTTTCAATTTCTATGAAGTCCAATTTATCTGAGTTTTCCTTTGGTGATTTTGTGTCATGTCTAAGAATACTTTGCCCAGACCACGATCATTAAATTTTATTCCTGTTTTCTTTGAAGAGTTTTATAGTTCAGCTCTTACATTTAGGTATATGATTCATTTTGAGTTTTTTTTTTTTTTAATGTGGATATCCCATTCTTCTAGCACCATATGTTGAAAAGAGTACTTTTTCAAATATTCAATTGTCTTGGCACTTTTTTTTTTTTTTTTTAAAGTTATGAGGTTTTCTCCTTCTGGTTTAGTCAGCTGCAGATAGTACAAGATCAAGCATGTTTCTTAAAAAGCCTCATTCTCTAATTTTCAGTCATTCTCTTTTCTGCTGCCTGCTGTCTACTTTAGCCTCAGGGAAGATGCCCAAGCTCTAGCCTGGGATCACCATGGATTGCCTTTTGATGTTATTAAAAAGTTGAAAATAAAAGGAGCATTTAGAGACTATGCCTCACCTGGCTTACTCCATTGACTGCTTTTCTTCATATGGCCACTGCCCCTTCTTAGCTTCAGGCCAGAACTGCTATGCTCTACCTTCCCTTCTTCCCTCCTGCCTACCCCTGCTCCTGCACCCTGGGCCTCAATAATCTGAGTGTCTCCAGACCTCTTCCAATATTTCCTTCTCCAGGTTGCAAATATGCATTTTAATTGAATGGAAAACTCAGGTCTTGCCATAACTCAGGGAATGATCCTTCAATCCCCTGTCTTCTTCTCCCTTACAGTCTAGTCCATCAGCCAGTGGTGCTGACGATGCTTCCAAAATATATCTCCACTCTGTCCTCTTCTCTCCATAAACATGTTCTCATTTTTGTTCTAGGCCTTATAATTTCCCTCCTGGATTTCTGGACTCTATTTTCCTCCAGAATTCCAGAAAGATCATTTTAAAATTAGCTAAACCAAGGCACTGGCTATACGAAGCTTCAACAGCTTCCTATCACATTTAACACATCATCCAGACTTCACGTGCAGCCTTACAGCCCTACAGGTTCCCCTTCCCACCTGCAACTCCTTGCTCACCACACTCCAGCCATGCTGGCTCTCCTTACAGTTCATGAAAGCCCTCAGATTTGTCAGATGTAAGACTTTTTGTGTGCATGTTAGACTCCCTCCTTATGTCCTTGCCTTCATGTTTTTTTTTTTTTTTTCTGGCTATATCTTCTAATTCAGATCTCAATTTGAATGCCTTCTCCACAGAGGAGCCCACGTATTAAAAGTAGTTATCTCCAATCCAATTTCTTGATTAGTCCTCTTGTTCATATCTAACATGGGACTTTATGTTCTGAATCTAATGACATGTTTAACTTTTTTTTTACCTGTATTTTAAAAAATATTTTATTTATTTATTTATTTATTCATGAGAGACACAAAAAGAGAGGCAGAGACATAGGCAGAGGGAGAAGCAGGCTCCTTGCAGGGAGCCCGATGTGAGACTCAATCCCAGGACCCCAGGATCATGCCCTGAGCCAAAGGCAGATGCTCAACCATTAAAGCACCCAGGCGCCCCTTTTTTCACCTGTTTTATTCACCATTATATTCTATGTGCTCAGCTCATAGTTCATACTTAATGAACAATCAAATATGAAGGAGTATTTTCTCATCATCTTTCCCTCCTTTGTGCTTATTTCTTTCACCTAGGTAAAATAATATCTCATTCTTTGCATATTTTTTACCCATGGCTTAGTTTATTATGCAACAGGTCCCCACTTCACCTCCCATTATCTTCTGTTCAGAGATATTTTCAAATATAATACTATCTTAAAATTGCCCCTTACCAGCCCTACCCTATCCCAGAAACACAGATTCCCTATGAATAAAAGAATATTACTAACTTTTGAAAGTGTTTATTCTGCTCATTATGCTGGATCTTAGATTAACATGCTGTAAGGTAGTTGCTGCTAATATCTTCATTTCACAGAGGAACTAAGCTTCAAGGTGAAGTCACTTGCCCAAGGTCACCATGTATTCAAATGACAGAACCCGGGTACCTTTCACATAACCCACTTTGTGATTCTTTCAGAAGAAGCTGAGAAGACAAGACTCGGATAGGAGATTTTTGTCCCTTCAACACCAGACTGATGGATAGGTATCCTTCTAGGCACAAGAGAATACAGGAAACAATATCACAAATATATTGAAGATGGTGCTTGAGTGGTTTTTCTTAGAAATAAATGGGGACATCTTGAAAAGGTCCATAATGATTTCTTATTAAATAACTCAAAGAAAACGGAGAGTTTAGAAAATTCACAGGATTTTGTTTTCATTTTCAGAAATACTTCTGAATGCAAATGGTTTGAAAGTGATGTCATTAAATGTGTCAAACTCCTTACTCTTTGACTATGACTTTTATATATATTTTTTTCAGTTTGGTTCAATAAATATATATATATGTTTATTATTTATATATTGTCTATTGTGTGTACATATGTGTGTGTATAGATAGATGGATAGATAGATGATAGATGATAGATAGATTCAGTTTGGTTCAATTAGGCATGCGCATGTCTCAGAGACAGGCAGGAATGTCCAGCTGGTAGGTGGTTAGCAGCATTGTGGTAAAGAACTATCTCAGTTATCCAGATGTGGGCTATTTTTTTCTTCCCTTACGATTGGAGGAAAGGCAATAATATTGAAACTGACTAAACGTTGAGAGGGAAGCTGAATTTGTTTCAAAGCATAGTTTTACAAAATTACAGCACCATTTCACGAGTGTGGATAGAAAAGAAAGGTCCCCAGGAGATAACTTCTTCTTCAGGCCCTGGTGCTCTTCCTTCATGTTTTATGTGGTAGTTGAATGTTAAAACGGCGGCAGACACAACACCACGTGGTTTGATTATGTAATTCAAAGACCAAACCCAAATAAAAAAATCTGCCCTTTAAAAGCTCTTTTCCATTGAAGGGGATTATGGAAAAAATGACTAGGTTTAAAAGTCTATGTTCTGTTTGCCAAAGTGGGGGAGGGAGTGGAAAAGTCCAGTGAAGTGGAGCAGACTGGCCATGGAAGACAAGGAAGACACCATCTGCCACCATTTGGCAGGACATGATCACCAAGGCACAGAGTGGGCAATTGTCCTCGACTTTTGAGGCGGAAGCTGGCAGCTGACCCAAAAGTCTGCTTTCTCCTAGGAGAGAGAGGCAGTCATTGAGCTGAGACAGTGATGGTGCCTCCCTCATGTTGAGCAACATGAAACTGATAGAAAATGAGGGAGGGCCCAGGAGAGTATAAGGAGGAAGAAAATAAAGAAAAGGAATACTGATGAACTCTGCCTGTCTGTCTAGCTAAGCTTGAGATTGATTTTGCTCACTAGTGGAACAGGCAACCAGAATTTCTGACTTGAATAAATACCAGAATTACCAAGCTACTGTAAGTGTAGGAGAAAAAAAGAGAATGAAAAGTATGTGTGTGTACACATAAATCTATGTAGGTATAGATAGAAATGTATATTGAATTACTGTGATGTCTAACCTCGGCAATTAAGTGTTACATAAATTTCATAATCATACCAATTGGTTAGGTACAGTTTATAGATGTGGATACTGAGTTTTGTGACAAGGTTCAGTTTTCTATTTGTATGACTCTAAAGCATGCACTGTTATCTAATGTTTATTTTCTATTATTGTTTTTATTTTTTTGTATCATGAGGTGATTTATGCATTTCTTATGGGACAAAGACAACATCTGAACTTTTGTTATATCTCAGTGCCATTTTGCAGATAGTTTATGGGCAATAAAGAATCATTTTTGTTGGGATCCCTGGGTGGCGCAGCGGTTTGGCGCCTGCCTTTGGCCCAGGGCGCGATCCTGGAGACCCCAGATCGGGTCCCACGTCGGGCTCCCGGTGCATGGAGCCTGCTTCTCCCTCTGCCTGTGTCTCTGCCTCTCTCTCTCTCTCTGTGTGTGACTATCATAAATGAATAAAAAATTAAAAAAAAAAAAGAATCATTTTTGTGACCTTTAGGATATTGTTTAAACTTGTTAGAATGTAGATATTTCCTGGCTAAGTATATTTGAAATTACTCAGGGCATTGAAATGATTTAAAATGTTGTAAACCTCATGGTTTACATGAGACCAAGAGACTAAAGTCTTGAATAATTGTGGCTTTTGTGAAGCCTCGGTGCGTCATCAAGGCCCATGATCTGAGTTCAAGTGAGAGAATCTGAATCTCTGAGTAATCACAGATGTTTCTGAAATTCAGATTCACTGGGAAGAAACTGAAAACAAAAGGAAGACCATGTTTTTAAATCACTGTATATAGTTACTTGGCTAGAAAAAAAAATCACAAATTTAGATGGAAGGTAGAACACGTCACCATCATTAAGAAGACATTTAGGAGACTAGAGAAGTCTAGAACTTTGGAGGTGAAATCGAGTCGAAGATGGAGGGACTCAGGTATTTGAAAGAGTCAAGGAAACCAAGCACATGGAGAAGAAAAGCATTAGTGTTGCACTGGAGTAACAGCTCTCAGTTTCTTCTTTTTCCACTAAGACTCACAGGCCATTTGAACCGGTCCATGAGGTAGCACAAGAGTGCAATGACTATCACCCATCCTCTTGCTTTATCATTCAGGAAGCACCTCAAAATTTAAGTGAAAGTAACCTTAATTCAACTTTAATTATAAATGAGCAAATTTTTTAAAATGCCACTACTTTATCATTAGCTACCGCTGGGTTGCAACATAGCTCACAACACAGCAATATGACAACCAGGCTGAAAACTGCTTGATTATTTAAATGTTTGCGCTTTTTCCAGCTCTTGAATCCTAATATTAGTGATAGCTGGCCCTAAGAGTTACTGAATCACTGCTCAGTGACTAATTTCATCCTTACCCTCAGTATCTTATTTATTTGCTTTTTTTAAAAGCATCTTTTTTAAGGAAACTATGCATTTGTAAATGTGTTTTTTTCCAGTGTTTCTGTTGTGTTGGTTTTCATTATCATATATGAAGTCAGCCTTTCCCAAATACTCATAGAAAAAAATAGAAGCCATTTTCCACTTGAAAAATGCTTTTCATTTTGTAAGACCCCAGAGTACTTTATGGTAACACCACAATTCAAACATGTTTGGTATTAAGCTTCAACCCCAGAGAGGCAGAGAGAGCCTGGCTTGTGTTTTCTGGAAAGGTTATGTGTTTGACTTCAAATCCCATGGTCCCTGTATCTATGAATTCTTAGAATTCTGTTTTTAATCTCTGTCACATCTTTATATGTGTGAGAAAGATATAAGGCCCAAATCACCAAATTACTGAACAGAATTTCCTAAATGAGAGTGAAAAACTAGTACCTTGTGTGAAAATTTAATGAGAATATCCCCTTAGCAGTTATTAAATACTACTGCACAGTTCAAGGCTGATCGTCTGAGGCTAAGAAGCAGATTGACCAAGATTCTAGTAAGCCCTCTATATGTAGTTAGTTGCTTGTAGCTATGACATTTCTGACTGATAGGATTCCAGAACAACTTTGTAACAAAAGGGACATGATTGTGTTGAATCATCTTTCATATTGGTTCAGGGATATTTTCCATTATGTAGTTTGACTTTTTTTGTAATGGTTCTTGAGTCCTAAAAAATAAATGTATTCCTGTAAATGCCCTTCGTTAAGCTCTTATTTCAGAGAATTCTTAATAGGTATTTGAGTCATTAGAGGGAATTAGCCAGGTGGTACAGAATGCCATATGGAAGGCTCCATTACACAGCCAGACAAGTCTAAATACGCCCTCTGTTTTCAAAAGCCTCCTGGTCCTTAATCTATTCTCAATACTCTCCATTATTAACTCTTAACAATGTTAAATATAGATGTAAGGTTAAAGCAAGGTGCTTTTATTTTCAAAGAGGCTATCATTGTTAGATATATGGGTAAGTTGGTGCCTGGGAGAGGTGAAAAGAGGAGAATCCTATAAATCCGGCAAGTATTTATCATGTTTTGCTTATTTACCACACGGTATGGAAGATATAAAAAAAATAGATAAAACATTTAATGGCATAAACTAAGATATTTATAATCTGATTCGCTGCAGAGTACCGAAGTAGGTGTGTAACTAGAAAAATGTTCTTTGTGCAAAAGAAAGCACTGGAAGAGCCCACTGAAGGGAGAGTCCCCATCAATTGGACTAATGGATTGGAGGCTGGAATGGTCTGTTTTCAAGTTCTGCAGGTTATGCTAATGCTCTGTCTGGTGGCTCGGCTTAGTGCTGGGTACTAGATTCCATATCCCAGTCCCTTCCCTTGAAGACTAACAGTCCAGGAGACTGAGAAAACAGGCATGTCAGCAAATGACCATCATTACGTGTAAAGAGTACTTTTGATTTAACTTAATTAAAATCAAGAGTAATTTTGTTTGTTTGATTTTGTTCTCCTACATTGACAGACTTCCTTGGGATGGGGAAGGGGTGGTAGTGAGAAATAGCAAATGTAGGTGATGATCCATGATCCCACTGTGTTTTTTTCTTAGGAGGGAAAGAGAGGGTAAACTAAAGAATAAAAAATTCACTCACAGGTGATGTGGTGACCTGATTTCCAGGAATGAAGACTCTAGGTTGGAAATATGCTATTTGGTCAAGGATGGTCATGTAAGGACTCATTCTGAAATTGCGATATGCTGTCCTCCCATTTTAGTACACAGCTGACTCTCCATGTGGTGTTGTACATCTCGGTTTTTATTTCTCTATAAACTTACCCATTCTTTGGGCCACATCTTCTTCTAGTAAACTTCACAATAACTAATCCTTGAACCACTGAATCACAGAGGGTACATTATTTTTTTGCTATATTTCTTGTATTGGATTGTTATATTTCTTTTGCATAATTTTCTTTTTTTTTTGTTTTTGTTTTTGTTTTACATTTATCTTATACCCTAACCATGCAAACAGATGGGGGCAGGAGCTGTATTTTGTGTCTCTTAGCAACATGCTTGGATTGGATTGGCACTAAGATTGTTTGGACATCAGAGTCCTTATTTGTGTGTGACCAAATCATTGCTTGGACCCCAATGCCAGTCAGTACCAATATATCTTGAGAATAACTACTTCTTTCTTTCACTTAAAATCATTATGAACAGCATTATAAAGAACAGTTTTTTTCCACTTTTAAAAGACATGCCTCGAGCAACATGAGTAAATCTCTTTTTTAATATAAGCTCTTTCATTTTTTTGGCTTCTCTTTTCTCTTAGCATCAATATTAAATATTAAAATATTTCCATAGTATAAAATATCTAGCATAGCTTTTTTTAAAAATCTTGTTTGAAAGGTAATCTTGGGGGGATATTACTTGAACTTCTGTAGAGCAAAAAGAAGTACTAAGCACAAAACAAACAAACAAAAACAAAAACCCTCTAGACCATGACATTAAAATAGACCCGAAATGAACAACTATCATTTATATTCAGAGTGTGAAACAGAGTAATATTTAATTTTTTTAAAAATATAATCGTTAAGACAGGGGAGTTGATAAAAAATGAAGCTGTGAATGAATGATAAGGATTGGGGATGAATGAGTAGATCTTCTAATGTGAAATTTTTGAGTGACTTTAAAATAAGAGTTATAAACCCCGTATCATTAAAAAATTGATTAAAGTCTTAAGCTAGTAGCTTTATCTTTGTTCCGGCCTGTGTTGTTTGGCTGTGTGGAAATAGTTTCCTAATATGTACAAAATACACAACAATACTGCCCTCTACAGTTCCCCTGAAAGACAGTCACTTGTCTCCAAGTGTGTAAGTGACTAGTAGGTTTTAAATGAGCCCTAACTTAGATGAAAGAGGTCAAATGCATTTGGCTTTGATGTATGTCATAGCAGTAAGCAACCTGGGCCACCTGCTACCTCTATGTGTGATGACTGCCTATAGAAGTCAGATACTCTGGAAGAGCTACACGATCCTTGTTTCTATGAATATGGTATCAGCATTTCTTGAAACATTTTCATTCTGTGGTCCAGTTAGCAATACATATCTCCTTTTCACATACAGATGCCATGCTGGAATTAAGAAAGTAGCCTGATATGCCAGAAGGACAGTGGAATATATAAGGCCTGGGAAAAGTGTTTATGACTGAAAACAGGGAAGCTGCTGCACAGTCATATTTTTTACTTGTAGTAGAGGAAGCATTAAACTCAGTTGTCCCTGATAATGAAAACTAAACAGTAGGAAGAATATGTGATCAAAACAAGCTTCAAGGCCAAACATTTTGGAGTTTAAATGAAATGTTGGTACTTTTTTCTTTTAAAAGTTTTATTTATTTACTTAGAGAAGGCACACGAGTGGGGAAAGGGGAAGAGAGAGAGGGAGACTGAGAATCTCAAGACTCCCAGCCAGAACAGAGTGCAACTTGGGGCTCATCTCACAACCCTGAGAGCATGACCTGAGCTGAAATAGTCAGACAACTCAACCAACTGTGCCACCTAGGCACCCTGAAATGTTGGTATCTTTTTCATTGTAAATGCATATGAGAGACAGTAAGAAACTGGTGGTCATATGACATAATATATGAAAGCTTTGCAAAAAGACTTACATGAAAATCAAAATCTGTAGAGAAAGAAATATGGTTTACCATTTACATTCTGCAAATGTGGTTGCAGAAAGACAATGTTTCCTGGTATTTAAGAGCAGAATTAGGATGGGTTCAAATCTCAGTGTTGTCACATACTGTGGGAGCTTGGGAAGGTTGCCAAAACTCCATATGCCTCAGTTGTGAAATTATATGGTAACTATATAAGAACTGAATAGTATTCACTGTTATTATATTACTATTTTCAGAGTTAAGTATTTGTATAAGTTTGTTTATGAGCATATGTAGGCCATGGGGAGACTGGGGGTTCAACTTCTGCCTCTATTAGGGTATTAATTATAAAGTAGCAGAATGCAACTCATATTACTTGAAATAAAAGGGAGGGTAATATTATAAAAATTCAGTGGTTATTTTAAAGAACTCAAGGGAAAAATTACTACTAAGTCTCAGGATAAATAAAAACACTTAACTTGAAAACTTCCAGCCAGTAGTTTTCTCTGGTCCTGTTCTCACATGGTCTGGCACATCTAGATCATTCCTCTCTCTCATATCAGGCTGACTTTCTCTCCTTCGATGTAGCAGAATATGGCCCCCACAGCTTTAAAGATGTGGTTATACCTCTAGTCATACAGAGATATCAAATATCTTTTTCTCAGCTCCTATCCAAATTCCTGGGCATGGGACTCTAGCCCAAAGTGGATGAGATGCTCGATTGTAGCTCACCAGCTAGGGCCATCAGGTGAGAGACTTATAGCAGCAATATAGACCTAACGTGTTGTCATTATGTCATTTTTTTAAACATCAAATTTAGGAATTCCTTTAATTCTTGCTGTATGAGCAGTCTTTGGTTTACCAAGCTTTCATTCAGACATTGCCTGCTAGTTGTTTGGAATTCAGAAAACATTTCCTGTGCCAACTCTGTTATACAACATTGTTAATAGCCTCAGAGGAATCCATCCTTTGCCCAAAGGAAAAAGTTGCAAATAAAAACTGATTCACTCACTATGTGTCTGAAGAATTATTGCTAATTACTATAGAAGTCATAGACACCAGACACCAAAGATTTTTCAAGACTGTTCTACTTTCATATAATCTTGTCAGATTGTCAAACTATGCACCTTTTTCATTGTTGTTTGAAAGCTGTTCCCCACAAATATAGTTTTAACCATAGCATATAGTGTTCTTTTTAAAGAAAAATAAGGTCAGAGCTTCCTGTCTGTGATCTTGGCAGCAATAGCTAGAATTCCCACTCATTTTTATGCATCCATGCATGTATGCACGCAGACATACACCCATCCATCGATCCCTCCATGTACTGTGCCTGGCCCTGTTCTAGACTCAAGGGAGACTGTATCAAACAAGCTAAGGTGTCAACTCTTCCGGAACTTGTTTTGTGTAGGAGAAAACAACAACAAAAAAAAAAGTTAAAAAAATACAAATAAAAAGTATCAGTTAATGTAGAAGTATCAAGTAATGACAAGTGCTAGTTTTTTGTTGTTTTTTTGTTTTGTTTTGTTTTTAATAAACTAAATCAGACTATTGTTATATGGAATGACTGGGAAGTCTTCATAGTTGGGCAAAGAAATTTTAATCCAGCAGCTGTGGTTCTAGAGGCAGGACAAGGTGCTCCAGCAGGAGGGTTAGGGACCCAGGAGATTGAGAAACACTCGTTACCTTGCACCATCAGAGATATCTAGTCCCAAAATGGCTCTTGCTCACCCTCTTTCTAGAGTAAGGTTCTTAGCCCAACTTTGTTTGTTTTTAATTTCTAACAGCTGTTGAAACAGAGAAAAATATCTTGGATGCTAAGCTCTGCTGGATAATGTGAGAAAACCATATGGATTGTTATCACTACAAAATCATTGTTTCCTATTAACTAGACCCACATTTCCATTTGGGAATGTTCCTGGGAGACTGCCTTTTGATTCTTTCTAGTGCCAAAGCCAGAGTCCTTTACAGTTGCAGGAATTAGTTAGCTGAATAATGGAGAGAAGAAAATAGACCTGGACTCCAGGTTAGGTCTAGGATGACATTTAACCTTTCTAACTTGATTAAAATAATGAATACAGATAGTATCTACCTTAAAAAATAAATGAAGTCATCCCTGTGGCTCTTCCTAGATTAATAAATCAAACCCTCCTTCCTTCATCTCTCTCTTCTTCCCCCTCTCCCTCCCTCCTTCATTTCAGTTATCTGTAAGTCCATACTGCAGAGACATAGCAAGGAAGAGAGAGCGCCTCTCTGTAACCATACAAGCATCAACGTGCATCCAGAAACCACATCCATCCCAGAGATAGGCACTGAGCTGTTTTAGTCACCAGTAGGTGTTCAATGGCATAGACAGCGCTCTCAAAGTCGGGCAGCACAGGGTCTGGATAAGTTCTCATTCAGGCCCAATCTGTGTGTGCAGTTACTGGGGAACAGAGGACTAACACACATTACTCTCCACCATTTGCAAAACACTCTTTGTTTTGCCCACCAAGAAGCTTGACTCTCCTGTTTCACAATCTTTTCTCAGGGCATGTTTTCCTAAAATAACCACAACCCCATGAGGCATGTTTTTCTGACATAGCATCATTTCCGTATGTTGAACTGCCACAGTGGTTCTTGTCTTTGTTAACTCAAGGAATTCAAATAAATTCAAATACTGTTCCAGATTCTGACTGGGTTTGCATTCAGTGGTAATCAGTTGGTATTAAATATTGAGGCCATCACTTTTTTACAGTTGAGAAAAGAGAGACACTGTATTTACATGTTGTGGAATGGTGGACACTGTGGGAATTGGAGGAACACAGGCCCAAGTTTATTTATTTTATTTTTATTTTTAAAATGTTATTTCTTTATTCATGAGCCACACACAGAGAGAGGTAGGGACATAGGCAAAGGGAGAAGCAGGCTCCCCACCAGGAGGCTGATGCAGGACTCGATCCCAGAACCCTGGGATCATGACCTGAGCTGAAGGCAGATACTCAACCAATGAGCCACCCACATGCCCAGGTCCAAGTTTAAAACCTTACACTAGCACTCAGTATCAAAGTGCTTCATTTCTCTAGGCATCACTTTTCTGTAAAATGGGGTTAATAACTCTCACTAAAACTAGTGTTTCTTCTGTGTTAGTTAAGAAAATGTATGTAACACGTCTGATACCTCACATAGCACAAAGAAGCCCTAAAGAATTGTTACCTTTGGGGCGCCTGGGTGGCTCAGTTGACTGAGCGTCTGACTTCAGCTCAGATCGTGATCCTGGAGTCTCAGGATCAAGCTCCACATCAGGCTCCCTGCTCAGCCGGGAGTCTGCTTCTCCCTCTGCCCCTCACCCCACTCATGCATTCTCTCTCTCTCTCTCATAAATAAATAGATAGATGATAGATAGATAGATAGATAGATAGATAGATAGATAGAATCTTAAAAAAAAAAAAGAATTGTTACCTTTGAATTACAATTCTCAATATCAATCTGCCATGAGAGATACTTGCACAAAACACTGACAGAATGTTGGGATTGCAGAGAAATTACATTGCTCTGGATAGGACAGTGCAAATTTTGGCAGCACTGATTAAAATATTCTTCTCAGGATTAAAAACTGAGATTTTTCAGTTATTTGGTAGATGTTTAATTTGGGAAAAGTGGATATAAGAGGACAGGAGAATGAACAGATGAGGGATCTTCTTACACTTGTTTCTCACTGGGGTAAGGAGAAAGATGTCTTTTTGAAGCTCTTGTTGAAATGATTGGAAAGCCCTTAATAAAATGAAGAACACAGATTTTTTTTTCTCAAGAATAAAACATATACCAAGCACTCTGTTTGTGGAATATTTGTTAACGTGAATGAAAAACACAGATTTGAGTTGTTCTAATTGTAGGAAAATGTTCTGATAGTTGTAGGGTTTTATTTTGTTCTTCTGTTTTTCTTTTTATTCTGGCTCATGGGCATAGTAGGCTTGATACCATTACGGATGTCTCTATTTTCCACGGGATTTCAACAAGGTAGTTGTGGGGTGGGTGGCTTACATATATACTTACATAAGGTTCTCAGATAGTAAAGTAGTCATTTTATGGGGCTTTCATTTCAAAGCCTCATGCACATACCAAATTGTAATAAAACCTGCCTGCTTCAAGAACTAAAAAAAATAAAATAAAAAACCTTTCTCTAATGTCAGGGTGTCATCCTAGCCTCTGAATTGATACATTTCAGAATAATATTTGGAAGCCAACATTTTAATAGGGCAATTTGTGGGTCCCACAATAACCCTCTATGTATTAGCTGTTGGCTTCCTCAAATGCTTGTCTTTTAAATTGGTTTTGAAAAGAGGAATGTTCTCTTCTCTGGCTCATTTTAGATCAGCAATCATTCTTCTGAACAAGCAATAGTTTTCCTAGAAATATGCTTATTTAGCAATATCTTTCTTATTAAGCAATATCTTTCACTTAATTTTATGAGAAAATGAGAGTTTCTCATTAACATTATGAGTTATAATTTAAATTATAACTTCCATCGATCTTAAACAGTAGATTTTCCTTATGGATTATCCTTACCAGAATAACTTCAGTGATATTTAGATTTTCATCATATTTCCTAGAAAGGTTCAGATCGAAAAAAAAAGTCCTCCAAGAAATTATATATATATATATATAATCAATACAATTATAAAGGTCCCATCCTAAATTCTGTTAATTAATAAAGAATTCAATACTTCATAGTTGGGTAGACATTGAATTTTCAGTTCTCATGAGCAAGAACCTGTCTAGGTTTGACTCGAGAATTTAGAAAAACAAGGAAGAGCAATTAGTAAAAGGCTCTAAAGTCTGTTAATTACTGAAGGCAGCCAGAAATGCTGGAAAGAGTGCTGAATTTAGAACAGAAGGACTGAATTTAGTCCTGGCTCATAACATTTGTGAATCGTGTGACACTGAGCAAGCCACTTAATTTTTTTGTTCCTCTGTTTACAAGTCTGTAAAGTTGGGGTGATCATTCCTGTTCCGTCTACCTCCCAAGAAGGAGGTGTACAGCTATAAAATGCTATTTGGTTGTTAGGCGTTGGTATGGATTGCCTCTATTTTAAGTCCTGTGTGTTTCTTGAGGAAAAAGACCATGTCTGAGTCACGAACACTCTACAGGCCGGGAACGAATGAATGAAGGAATGTGTGACATAAATTTGGGCAGAAAAACACGGGGAGGCAACTCTCACACTACGGTTTTCTGTGAGATTGATTTGCATTTTCTTAGACTCATGAAATAAAACCTTTTTTTTTTTTTTTTTTTTGGTTTGCCATCTCAGCATACTTATGGAGATAGTTCTTACTTTATGCTAACTGGCTTACCTCGTGTGAGAGCTTTTAAATTTGGTGGGTGAGAGTTTATTGTGCAGGAGAGGGCCATTCCTTATCTCAGTGCAATGCATTTCTAAGTGTGTATGATGTCAGACATCATAACGTAGACACGCCAAAGCTTGTGTGGTATTGAGTGTTACAGCGTATGAGATAATAACACCAACACGTTGGTTTCACAACCATGAATTCTTTAACGATTGAGTAGCATGTTTTCTTCCTTCCTTTAATGGGAAAGTAAACATATTCCTTCATGTGTCATCACTGTGTTAGCTACTGACCTATGGGGCGGAACACCCAGTGCTCTGGGAAGCTTCCATTATTTTGTATCAGTTATGACTGGTTAACACTGAGTAGAGTATTGTTCATAGCCCCTTCAAGCAGAAGCTAAGACACTAAGGAATGCAGTGCTGTTTGAGTTGACAAGAGCCAAGAGATGATACAATATATCCATAGCCATGAAATTATTTCTTGGGAAGTTAATAAATGAACTAATTAAACTAAAAGTCCCATGGAAAATAATTGCAAGTTTTAAAGCTGGGTATGTTTAATTGAAAAAGATGTATTTTAAGGAATTGGACATTATGACCCACACCTAATTTACCTTCTAAAAATTAAAGCTTTCATATTTTATGGCTGACTTCACAATGTTGAAATTTCAAAACTTTTTTGTTATTGAATTTTGGATATTAGTAACTAGTATTCACTTATATTCATTGAAATAGGACTTACAGAGCCTAGTTCCTCATTTCCAAAAATTCTAAGAATCAGAGTTTCTCAGTAAAATGAAGGGGGGCGGAGCTTGTACAAATATTTCTAGGTACTGATCAAGCTCTTTTCTTAGTATCTTTTCTTTCTTTAGTGACTTGAAACTTTTTAAAAATATTTTATTTATTTATTCATGAAACACATAGAGAGAAAGGCAGAGACATAGGCAGAAGGAGAAGCAGGCTCCCCACAGGGAGGGAACTCAACTCTGGGGCTCCAGGATCAGACCCTGGGCAAAGGCAGGTGCTCAATCACTGACCCACCCAGGTATCCTAGTGACTTGAAACTTTTCAAGGACCTCAATAACTTTTGTGTCAAGAATGTCTTCATACTTTTTGGAGAGAAATTTCTTATAAATCATACTTAAGATAGTGCCAACCCCTTTGCCACCTTTTGTTGGTTTGTTTGCTGTGGCAAGGCATTTTATTTTCTGCAGTTGACTGTATTTTGCTGACCTCCAGAACTCACTACCCGTTTACCTGATTGCAGTATGGTTCCAAAATATTTTGTTGACCAGGGGGTTTGAATTACAACTGGGAAGGGAGGAATCCCTCAGTAGTTGCACTGGCTCTAAGTCTATAGCAATGACGCAGGGATAAATTCATTTCAGAGTATTACTGGGACCTTGAGTAATCTTCAGTATGCTCCAAGGTTATTTTTGTGTGTTTTCTTATTTATTTGTCTTGTGAGAAGAGTAGCACAAGGTTCCTGAAATCCAGCTCTTCTCTGGAGGCCAGGTGACCTTTCTGAGCCTGGAATGAATCAATTATAGCACATCTGGGTGGGACTACCTCTCTCCTCCAGATTTACACTCAGCCGGATTGGAACCCAGGGGGATATGCCAGACACTCACTAGAGGGCAGCAAGGGGTCAGTGGAACCAGTTCTTAAGGCATTTGCTAGATTGTTTTTATGTATTGAAAAAAAGCCTGACTGTTTTTTAAATAAGGAATGAATAGTTACTTCTGTTAAAAAAAAAAATAGTATGGAACCAGTAACCTATTCATATGGGTGTGTTTATTTCACAAAAACTTGAATACAAGAGGAATACAACTTGGCTATTATAATGAACAAATCTGTCAGCTCCAGGATGTTCCTCAGCAATGCTCCTGGGGACAGCTGTGTACCCAGGAGAGTGTGGGTCCCTGTGTCCATGTTGAGAGTCAAGCCACAACTGAGTGGATGTTGAGGGAGGAGGCCCCAAGTCCTGCAGTGAGAAATAAAAGTCAATGACTAGGTCTCTCTAACAAGCTGGGATGACACAGAAACATGGGATGTCAGGTGAGGAAGTATTCTCACCAGCAGATAAAGAGCCCAAGTCCCCTGCTCCATCTGGGTGGTGTGCTTGCAAAAAGGAATATCTTTCGCACTGTCTTTGAAGACAGTCCCCTGAGGACACTGGGACAAGGTTGTGAACATCCCGTTTTGCGGTTCTGTGCTGTGAGGGGGGGGGAGCCCAGCATCTCAGAGCATGTGGCACAAGGGAGGAAGGGAAGTGAGCAGGTTGACAAGGGGAATGAATGATTTTATGAGATGTCATGAGGAGCAACATCTTTGTGAAAGGTGGCAAGGACAAGCAGGAGACAAAAGGGAAGGATGATTTGAGTCATTGGTACCGCAGTGTGCCTGAAATGCAGAGACTACTGTCTGAGGAAGAGAAGAGCATTAAGGTCTGTCAGGGAAAGTGATGCACGAGCCACCCCAGGAGCCTTCTGAGGAAAGGAGAGGGTTAGGGTACAGAAGTTGTCATAATTTTGCTAGTGAGGCTTGAATATAAAAGTTATTATTATCCTTTTTATTATGACCATACTCTTCTCAAGGTATCCCACAGGATGGCATGAACTGTACAACTTAGATCACAATTAACAGAAAAAGATTGCACGTCAATCCCCAAATTTCACTATCGCTGTTCAGTGAGGATAAATATGACATACTGTGGTAGAATGTTACTTTTAACCTGGATGTTATTGAGGAGGTATCAGTCCCCATCCCAGGTTTTCTGTGTCATCTGGGGACACCTTGCATTACAGTCTCACAGGGTCAATTGATAATTATACACTAACAATTTCAGGAGGAAGAATTTAATATGGACTGTAGGAAAAAGATATAACCAAATGTTAGGGGAACTTTGTAAAGAAGGGGGAAACGTACTTTCTGCCAAAAGAATCAAAGAATCAGGGAAGATTTAATGAGGAAAGTGGCATTTGAACAGGTTCTCAAAATATACGCAGGATTTTTACAAAGTACTGGGAATCACATTCTAGCAAAAAGGAACAGAATAGCTAGTAGATATCTGCTTGGCTAGCAAAGAGGGACTGCTGGCTGTCATACTGCAATAGAGGTTGAACCCAGCTTATAACATGTTCCATGCAGAATGTTAAGTTTGAAATTTATTCTCTGATCAGTTTGGCAGTTATCTGCCATGATCAGAATTGGGCTTGAGGACAGTTTCTCTATCTGCAGGGCTGGGGCAAAGACGACGGCAAAGGCATGTTAGGAAGTAGGTGAAATTGCCCAGATCCAAGGAAGTGAGTCTGTGGGCCATGGGCCAGTATTAGTGACAGTGGGACAAAGGGCTAAGTGAGACAGATATTAGGGAGGGAAGAAGTTGGTTATTAACATGAAACTTTTAACATGTGCTTCATCAGTTCTTGGAATTAGGAAGGAGCTTTGTCTCCAAAACTGTGTGTTACAATCATGGATCATTTGGGATGTGGCCAAAGACAGTCCAATTCCATTGTCAAGGCTCAGCAGTTGACTTGGAGAGGAAGACAATGAAGAGGTAAAGACAAGAGGAAAATGAGAGTTCCAAAGTATTACAGAGAGCTGTGGGCCTGGGGCTTCATTCGGCTAAAGGAAAATAAACTTTTCTTCTTCCTTTTTCTGGGGGGGGGAGGAGAAAGTGAATTTACTGAGTTACATGTTACTATGATTAATTCAATTTATTTGTTAAATTATTTATAACAAGATTATTTTTAGGAGGAGACATCTGATTTTAATCCTAAATAACAATGAACACACTTAAAACTTGGGATAATTGAAGTCAAGTCAAATTTAAGTGGTTCAGAGTTGCATTCTTTTAATATTCAGTAACACTGATAAAATATAATTCAGCAGTCACAATGAGATAATTAAACCTGCGATCGCTGTCATATTATATATCAAAGCTTTGAAAATATTGTATGACTGACTAAATTATGAATTTTGTTTTTATACTTCTTATTGGTAAATGTTTCACTCATAGAAAGTAACTTTCTTTTATATTGTAATGAGACCTTGCATGCAGGTTTCTAAGAAACTTGGGATTTTCTGTTTGAGTTTTTCTCTAACTGTAGCATTGAGCTCTCCATATGGCAACAAAGATGACATTTTCTTTTTGCTATTTGAGTAATCTGCTTCCAAACAGGAAAAACAGGGAATAGGACCAAATGCCTGTGACACTTACCTTTGGAGCAAGATTTGAAGCCAATTAAATCATTGCCATATGATATTGTTTGGACTCTAATTGCTCTTGGAATGAGATGCAGGAAGAGCAGAGGGCCCCAGAGCCAAGGAGGATGGAGCTTGGAAGAGTTGGAGACCCATCACATTAGTGATTCTTACAAACTGTACTCAGAAGAGATCTGACTGGCGCCAAGTAATTCACAAATTGAACAGCCCAACTATGTTTTATGTACCTTTTCTGCTCTCCAGTTTTGACAGATGTGTATCTTATGTTCCAGGTGCTCTCTGAAAAAAATATTTCTCAGCTCCCTGACTGTGCCTGATCCCTGATTTCAGTCATGGATCAGCATTACTACAGCCTATCAATAATTTAGAACAAAAATGAAAACAACAGTAATGAGATCTCGGTGGGCATGGCACTGTCAACAGAAAAAATGAAGACATGGTAATGAGGGAAACATTAGTCTGATTACTTTTGGAGGGATAAGTTCTTGTTCTTCCATGGTGGTGTGGAAGCTGAAATTACCTCCCCAAATAGGGCTTCAGACCACAAACAGCTCAGAGAGAGCTGGAGTTCTTGCTAATCTGATTCTCTCTTGTTATTCCATGCTTTAGCAACGTTAAAGAAACAGGAGACCAAATCTTATCCCCACCACCAAGATAGTTCTAGAGTTATTTCTTCAAGCCTTGTGATGATTTCTCTTTAGCCTCACAGTGTACTGACACCTCTGAGTAGCTGAGAATGTTCTCCTCTTTGATCTCATCTGCACCAAAACTCCTCAGCAATCACCTGCATCCCTCCCTGGGAGCATTGTGCCCATCTTCATTGGCCTTTTTTTTTTTTCGTTGGCCTCTTGTCTATATGAGTGAATTCTCTTTTTTTTTTTTTTTTTTTTTTTTTGTTCCTCCAAGCTGGAAGTTACAATCATGAGAAGGGGAAAGATAAAACTGAGAGAAAGGAGTTAAAAGTGGACCAATCGAAATTATATTTAGAAACCCGAGTAGACTGACAGAGGATTTTTTTTTCAAGGAAGAGAAAACAATGTGATCCCGATGCATGGGTCAAACAAAGAATGCATATGGTCTGAGAAACGGGTAGAGTTTCAGATTAGGCAAAAAATATGCCTCACATGGATGGCCATGAGTTCCCTCTGTGAGAAATGATAAAGGTGAGAGTGTCAGAAGCAGAAGACACCCAAAAAAGCAGGCAGCAGAGATGGCTTCTTTCACTTCGGCATTCCAGAGGTTTTAACCTGCAGGATGCTGGCTCTTTTTCTTGGAAGGGGCGTAACTTTCAGTGAACCATCAAATTAATTTAAGGTGTTTGTAGCAGAGGAAAAACTGAGTCCATAGTAACGGCTGTATTATGATCAACAGTGCTATTTTGTTTCTTCCCCAGAGTTCCTGTTTATGTCTCAGAGCCTTTATATTGTCTTTTCAAGAACTGAGCCAGTTGGCCAATGGCCATGGTAAAATTGCATTGCTAGTGAGTATAAATACACCCCATCAGTGGACACATCTTTCAGTATTCTGTTTAGCTCCGTTTCCTATTTGAAATGCCATATGGTTATGGATGAATAAAGAATACTATTTAAGAAAGGATGATTTGTTCAAAATAGTGTCAGATATCAAGTGACAGCATAGAGCAGTTATCAATATCATTATGAAAGTCGATCCTATTTTTATATAAAACTATTGTATGCAATTAAATTCATGCATTGGGATCCCTGGGTGGCGCTTGTCTTTGGCCCAGGGCGTGATCCTGGAGACCCGGGATCAAATCCCACATCGGGCTTCCGGTGCATGGAGCCTGCTTCTCCCTCTGCCTGTGTCTCTGCCTCTCTCTCTCTCTGTGATGACTATCATTAAAAAAAAAAAAAAGTGAAAAAAAATAAATTCATGCATTAATATTTGACTCTGAACATTTGTCTCATGTCCAGAAAATCATGGTTCTCTTTCTATGGGAGGGAGAAGGAAAGAATAGAATAGCATCTGAAAGAGAAAATATGATGCCCTCTGGCCAGCCTTCCACTTTTTTCAACCTTCCTGTACCAAGCCTGATACATACTAGCAAATATTATTATTAATAAAGCTATGGTTTTTGTAAAGGTAACAATACTAAGTACTTTATGTATTTTATCTGAATTATTCCTGCAAACAAATCTGTGGGATAGATTATTATGTCTATTTTATGAATTAGAAAAGTAAGGGGAGCCAAAAGGTTAAAAAAAAAAAAAAAGCCAAGGGTCATGTAACCCGTGACTAAATGAGCTGGGATGGGTCCAGTTCTGTCTGACCCCGAAGCCAACACTTTACCACTTAGGCTCTACTGCTTCTGTTAGAGCCAGCTCTGCCAATAGTGGGCCCACCAAAAGAGAGGGAAGCGATTCCTATTACACTTAGGCAAAGAATTCCCATGTGCCAAAATAGAGATTGATTTCATATCATTGGTTGTAACTGTGAAGATCAGGAAATTCCAAAATGCTTTTTTAAAAAAAAAGAAAGGGGATCCCTGGGTGGCGCAGCGATTTGGCTCCTGCCTTTGGCCCAGGGCGCGATCCTGGAGACCCGGGATCGAATCCCACATCGGGCTCCCGGTGCATGGAGCCTTCTTCTCCCTCTGCCTGTATCTCTGCCTCTCTCTCTCTCTCTGTGTGACTATCATAAATAAATTAAAAAAAAAAAAAAGGTAAACCAAGATGACATGGTATAAAACATGGAGTAGTGAAGATTTTTTTTTCAAAGTATATGTTTAAAATTTAATGACCTAATAGTGTAAATCTTCCCATGGATGACTGGTTTTCCTACTAAAATCCAAAATACAATATTTTGAGGGCACCTGGGTGGCTCAGTTCATTAAGCATCTGCCTTTGGCTCAGGTCAAGGTCCTGGGGTCCTGGGGTCCAGCCCCACTTCGAGCTCCCTGCTCAGCGGGGAGTCTGCTTCTCTGTCTGCCCCTTCCCCCACTCATGCTCTCTCTGTCTCGTTTTCTCTCTCTAATAAATAAAATCTTTTAAAAAATAAAATATTTTTGAAGAATCAATTTTGAACCTTGCAGACATTTTATTAGTATTTTGAATATACTTACACTGCTAGATTCTGATATTTTATAGTTGCAGGAAGCTGATATTCCAAGTGGAATGATTTGATGCACTTATAGCTCTGAATAAGTATCCAGTGTAGTACTCGTTTGTCATAAATCACTGACTTTCTGCCGTGGGGTCAGGCCATTATTTTCTTATGTTAGGAAAAACACTGCATTGCAGGAAAGCAGAATTACATCCCATGTAATATTATTTGCAAGAATGATTAACTGTGGTGCCTGAGGCACTTACATAAACAGCTGTTTCGTGTACTTTCCAGGTGCTAAAACCTATTGGTTTGGCAACTTACAGAAAAGCCATTAAATCCATCCAAGAGCCACAGGGATAACTGAGCCCCTTAAGCAGGGTACACCCACAAACAGCGAGAGGAGGAGAGGAGCTAAGGAAGAGGCCGGGATGAGAGGTCAATATCTAACTACCCATCATCCAGGAAGAAGAAAGAGGAGGCAGCATCTTCAAGGGACAGAAGAAGGAGCCGGATTATTTAATCACTTGGTCTTGGTTTGTTTGTTCATTTATTTCTTTATTTTAAAGTGAAAGTGTGTATTAAATCTCTTTTGCCCTCCTGAAATACTGCTGAAAGGGCGACACTCTAAATTGGCAGGAGTCTATGATACATGAATAAATTACCATCTAAGCAATCACAAACTTACCAGGCCTTCCACACTCAGGGCCTTTACACAATGCAAAAGCAACAATAAACAGGATCAATATTTACATTACCATTGTGTGTAAAATTCGTAAGTCAACATCCTATAGTTTTTGTATCGGAGTATATACCACACTTTATTTTCTAAGTGTTTATTTTCTGTCTCTCCTAATAAATGTTAAGATCCATGAGGAAATAGATTTGCAAAAAAAGTTTTTTAAAATATAGAACTCAGTGTCATATGTTAGGCAGAATGTCATGGAGTTGACTAACGACAATGGTGGTTTCTTGAAAAAATCTATTGACAGTTTTTCTTTTCTTTTTAACCACCAAAAATATTCTACACCGAATTTTCTTTTTGTCCAGCTTTTCTTTAATCTGTGCCTCCTCGTACATTATTTTAGATGTGTTATCATAAAGAGATATGCTGAAGAGATCTACTTTTCTAACTAATGAGGGCTCTTCTGAGGCAAGATTTTTTTTAAGACTTTATTTATTCATGAGAGACACACACAGAGAGAGAGAGAGAGAGAGAGGCAGAGACACAGGCAGAGGGAGAAGCAGGCTCCATGCAGGGAGCCGGATGTGGGACTTGATTCCAGGTCTCCAGAATCACACCCTGGGCTGAAGGCAGGTGCTAAACTGCTGAGCCACCCAGGCATCCCTGAGGCAAGATTTTATTGTTATTCTCCTCTGCAATACTCAGTGCCAGTGCCTCCGAAGGGAGGAGAATCTATGCAGAGATTCTTAAACAATCAATGAAACATATTCCCAAGCAAAAGTAATGTGATGGAGTCACTGCAATTTGATTAGTGACCTTTTCATTCTGTGTAGAGATAACCTTTATTGATATCATTAACCAGACAAAATGGTGGAACTCTTTTAACCATGGAGCTGAGTATTGATTGAGAAGCAAGATCTGAGATTTTCTTAGTGTCAAGCTGTTTATAGAAACAAGAGGGACATTCCTCTCCTTTTCTCTAGCCCCAAAATTATTGTTTTGTACCAGCAGGTAACAGAGAGGAGAAATCAAGGACATTTTCTTATTTTTGTTCTGTTTCTAAGAACACAAAGCTATTTAAGTGAGAGAACACTTTCTGAATGCTCACAAAGATGAAGGCATTTCATATTAGCAATTTCGGTACGGCATGAGTCCATCCCCTTTTCTGTTACTGTAATTCTGAAGAATCTCTCATTATGGGGCTCCACAATTCAGTAGTTTCCAATTCAGAAAGTTTTATTACTTCTATTTGTGTTTGTGTCTAAATAAACCAAGTACGTTTATTTGTTGCCCTGTGAAAGACCTGTGTTATCATAGGGAAGACGTAGAGATCTTTGCCTGTTGGCCCAAATAGCTGGTTATCTTTGAAAGGTCTAATCTGTATCTGCTTTCTTGCAGTACAAATGAAATGTTTGTTTAGCCTTTTAAGGAATGACTTCATGTAGGACTCAAACCTTAGGTTGTAATTCCCTGGGCTAATGTTTAAATGAAAGTCAATTCTTAAGTTGAGTATCTTACACATTCTGGGTAAAGAAGAGTTTAGTGAAAGATAGCTATCGCTTAAAGCTGTGCTTTTTAACTTAATTTGGTGAGACTGAATTGAGAATGATTCTGGTTTTGATGTATGAATGGGATTGTATAGTGAGTGGAGTATTAGAACACGCTTGTGAGTTTGTGAGTGGAATTATGAAGTTTTTGTTTTGATTGATTCATGGACTAAGTTCAGAGCACATAAGTGGATTCAGAATGAATAATTAATATTTAGCAAATAAGTGTTAGAAAAAAATGGGTTAAAAGATTTACTAAGGTACATGTATAAAAAGATTTTTGGTGGGGAGGAGTTTTAAAATTCTTAGAGAAGTGTTCCCATATTTCCTTAGTGCCCTGACCACAAAATTAGTTTAAATAAGGAACTGTGGGCACCTGCTTTTCTTTTTATTAGCAAGCTTCTGGTATATTTAGAAAATATAATTAAGTAAAAAAATTATGTGTTTCCCATTTCAGAGGGACAGAAATTAAAAAAAAATAACTATGGAAGATAGTGGGAATAGGTAGTAAGAATGATGTGGTTGTTCACCATAAAAATTGAAAGTCTGTCATAAAAACTTGTCCAGTTTTAGATTTCAAACACAGGGACCAGCTTTTTCAGATGGAAAATATGCTTTTTAAAAAATAAGTGGCCATTCTCTTAAAAAACATGAAATCTCATGTACAGCATGGTCTTTTGGTAGTGAAAAGTTGAGAACAGAGCAGAAATAAATTTACACCTAATACCATGAAGTTGTTTTTCCTTGTTTGTTTGCCACCATGAATCTGGTTTTTTTCCTACCCTTCTGAATTACAGGTTATAGTTTGTGTAAACATTAAAGATGTTGATTTGCTATTCTTTACTATTAAGAATTAGATTTCTTGTACTTTGCAATCTGTTTTCAGCCTAACATAACATCAACAATGGTAATGCAAAAGCAAAATTCTTAAAGCCTTGAAAGGAAAAATCATCAAAATAACATCCCTGTTTCCTAATCCTGGATATTGTGATTCAGCTATCCTTTTATGTATAGAAGAAGGAAGTGGAGAAAGGGGTGGGGGCTGGGACTCAGAGCAGTTAGTGGAGACCAAAAAAAGAGAAAGACAGAGAGAGAGAGAGAGAGAGAGAGAGAGAGAGAGGGGAGGACGAGGGAGGAGGGAGGGATGGAGGGAAGGAAAGGAAAGGAAAGGAGGAAAAAGAAGAAAAAGAAGGAAAGAAAGATGAAAGAAAAAGAAAGAAAGAAAAGAAAGAAAGAAAAAAGAAAAAGAAAGAAAGAAGAAAGAAAGAAATAAAAAGAAAGAAAGAAAGAAAAGAAAGAAAAAGAAAAGAAAAAAGATAGGGAAGGGGAGAATAATAATTAAAAATATTGGAAAATGAGTTTGGAATTTATTGTATTGGCATCAAGTTCTTCAATACATTTTAACACAAGAAAGATCTTGTTACTCCTTGGCCACTGCAGTATCTCTAGGTCCTTAAAATGAACTAGTCTTTCAAAATTAGTAATGTGCAGATCCTTGCCACTCAAAAGTATAACCCTCAGACCAGCAGCCAACTGGGAACTTGTTAGAAAATCAACTTCTCAGGTCCTCATCTGCACCCCAGGGCCAGAATCAGAATCTGTATTTTTAAGCAGATCCCCATGTGATCTTATGTTTGTTAGAGACAGAGAAGCACGGCAATATATGGCCCTGTGTCTACTTGCAGAATATGCACTTGTTTCTGTGTAACCAAGGATCACAAACAAAGAAACACAGCATGTGAAAAATAGAACAAAAATCTCCCAGGATGAAAGCATAAATAAAAGGAACTACAAAATTCTCCACTTACACCAAGCACTTCCCACCAGACAAGAAATTGCTAATGACATTCATTAGCTCTAATTTATGCGAAGCAAACTTCACTGAGTCCACTTGCCTTTTTCTGTTTCTCAAATTCTTTTATTTTTAAGATTTTATTTATTTGAGAGAGAGATAGAGAGAGAGAGAGGAAGAGCACAAGCAGGGGAAGCAGCAGATAGAGAGAGAGAGGAAAAAGTAGAATCCCTGCTGAACAAGGAGCCCCATGTGAGGCTCAATCCCAAGACCCTGGGATCATGACCTGAGCCCAAAGGCAGATGCTTAACTGACTGAGCCACTCAGGCACCCCTACTTCTCAAATTCAAAGACTTCCTCACAATTTTAATGTTTAGCAAATAGTTCTAAATGGTGTGTTTAGCCTTCCTAGATCAAGTCTTTAGGTAATAATATTTCATTGTTTTGATTTTGAATGAATTTCTGTGTTTCTTCAGGTTGCAGTGCTTCCAACTTTCCATTTCCATATGGATATGTGTTTTTTTACGAATTTTTATACGTGTGTTTTTTGGCCATCATGCGCACACACTCACGCCACATTCACATGTGAATGCTTCGTCACCTTTATTACATGTTCAGAGACCACAGCAGTGTCTGGCATTCCTGTGGAAGAAGGAGAAGGCTTTTCTGTATATAGCAAAAGCACTGGATATTTGAACAGAGCACCTCAACAACAATAATAACAAAACCAATCTGAGTGCCTGGGATGGAGGAAGAAAAATGACAACTGCTCTTTGGCATATAGATTGCTATAAAGGAGCAAGTTATTCAATGAGAGAGAAAATTTTTTTCTCAAATTTCAGTATTGTATTTTATTCCAGGCAGCAGTAAATTATTTCTAGCTGATATTTTTAACAAATGCCAAATGTGATTATAGAGAGAAAGAGAGGTTCTTGCCAAACTATGAGATTCTTGGTAGGAGTTAAATTGTTATCATTGTTTTTATCTGGCAGATGCTTCTCTGATGTGTGAATTGGAGAGCACAGTGCATGTTTGTATATACAATGCTATGCTGCTTACATTTTTAACGTTTGTTTACAGTGTGGCCTTTGGAGGTAGCTGTTGAGGAGAGGAATTGCTCTGAACTTGAAAGTCTTAAGATACTCTGAGAGTACAGCCAAAGAAATGTACCGACTCTTGAAGCATTGTCTTTGCTCTGAAGGAAAGATAAACTGTTCTTACAAGGTGGGGAGGGTGACAAAGGGATTCACCATCACAGTCTCAGAGAAGGAAGACTGTTTTGCTGTGGCTGCTATCTTAACCGTATGCAAAGTGAAATGAATTGGCACAACAACCTGCAACATGCTATAGTGAAATCATAACAACAAAAAAAAAAACCAAAATAATTAAAAAAAAAGAGAAAGACACAAACAAATCAGAATAACATGCCAAATAAAGATTGAAAAAAAATCTAATGATAAGATAAGGTAGAAATTTATAGCCCTCCATAAGTTCTCAGTGCTATAAAAAATGCATTATGTAAAGCAACCATGAATTCTATAGTTATGAACTCTAAAACAAAATAATCGACAACAACAACAAAATGCTTCTGAGTGGAGGAGGACCCCTGAGGACTTGAAAAGACCTTTAAAATTTAAGTAAGTTAGAATAAATAACTTAGAGTCAAGAAAGATAGAGAACTGTAGATGAGATCACTGGCATTAAGGAAAGAAATACTTGAAATAATTGTGAAAGCAGAGGAGAGATACAGAAATTAGGATGATTAGTAAAAAGGTGACAAACAGGAGGAGATAATCAGTATTCCTGAAGTGCAAAAACCAATAAATGGATTAGGAAAAATATTTAAAGACATAATGAAAGAAAAAAGTAGAATAAAAGGAGTACCCGAATCTGCAGAATAAAGAGTACCTGAACCTGCAGGTTTAATGTGCACGTCAAATTGACGTAAGACATTAAGATATCTGATCATATGTATGTTACCTAGCATCAAGGGAAAAGGAAAAATTCTGCTGGTATGAAGATGATAAAATCAAGTTACATACAAGGGAAAACAATACAAAATAGGACTATCTCAGATTTCTTCACAGCAATTTTGAATGCCAGGAGACAACTGGAAGTTGTGAGGATAATAAAGGGATATGAATAATAATGTACCTAGGCAAGTAACAATAAGAGGATATTGTCAGTTATCCTATGCCTTCTTGAAAAAAATTACTCAAATGTGAACTTAATGAAACCAAAAATAAATCAAAATCAAAAACTTGAGAATGAGAATGTGTGATAAAATTCTCACAGTGACATTATATTAATTTAACTATAGGACTAAGATGACACAACTGGTAAAGATAGGGTTATAGAACAGAAAGTAGATATAACTTTATTCTTATTATTTTGTGAGTATTAATATATAATAAAAATGTAAGAGAAGATGGGAAGGAAATGGGAGGATGTATAAATGATAATCTCCCATATTTTTAGACCGGAGAATCCAGTCACACTGTGAAAGCTCCAAACATAGGATCAGAAAAATAAAAGAGTCTCTGTGTGTATGTGCGTATGTGCATATATATTTTAAAAATATGTTTTCCTAGCTCTGCATGGTAAGGGAGTCTGGAACAGTCATGAATGTCCAACACTTGGTTTCTAAATGCCTTTCTCCATTAAAATAAATCAAGGTGGAAAGACTGATTTAAGTCTGAGTTAGGGAAGCCTGACACAGCTTACTGCACCAGAAATAAGGAAGTGTTCAAAGAATGATGGTGACATAACAAAAGGACTGAGAAGCCAGTCTGCAAAGTTCCCACTGACCAAATTTGAAATTACTTGACTATTGAAGTACATAATAAATAAGCAATTTAATAAACTACTTTATTAAAATAAAATCCATGGATTACTTATTAATCTAAATAAATAAATGGATGTGATAGGAAAGCTCTTTCTTACAATAGAATGCCAACTAATAAATATAGAAGGAATGAAAGAGTTAGAAAGTTGCATGGAGGGGATCCCTGGGTGGCTCAGTGGTTTAGCGCCTGCCTTCGGCCCAGGGCGTGATCCTGGAGTCCCAAGATCGAGTCCCGCGTCGGGTTCCCGTCATGGAGCCTACCTCTCCCTCTTGCCTGTGTCTCTGCCTCTTTCTCTCTCTATGTCTATCATGAATAAATAAATAAAATCGTTTAAAAAATTTAAAAAAAGAAAATTGCATGGAAAATTGCATTACTGGGTGAGAGTATGATAAAAAAATGGATCCATGTTAACTTTATTAATATCAGGGCAATCTCACATCGTGTGCCTCCAGATATGATGCAGTGAGGACATAGCATCACTTCATTGGCATTTCTGCTAAAAATGCATAACTCAAATCTAGTCATGAGGAAATATTAGGCAAATCTAAACTGGAGACAGTCTAAAAATGATTTGCTTGTATCCTCAAAAAAGTTCAGATCAACAAAGACAAAGAAAGATGGAGAAAATGTTCCAGATTAAAAGAGAATATAGAAAAATGACACTAAATGCAATGTGTGACTATGGATTCAATCCTGAAATGGAGAAATAATAGCTACAAAGGACAGTGGGACAACTCAGAAATTTGAATATGGACTGTGGATTGGTTAGATGAATAATACTGTATCAGTGTTAAATTTAATAATTTTGAGAATTACACCGAAGCTATAAAAGAAACTATCCTTACTCCTGAGAAGTAAAACTGTGTGCTAATAAAGGTATACACTGTCTCCACCTTATTCTCAGTGATTCAGAAAAAAAAAAAACACATGTATATATACATAAGTTAATAGGTGGAGATGGGTAAACCTAGGTAGAGGGCATATGAATTGTGTTTGTGGTAGTCTCATAATCTTTCTGTAAGTTTGAAATCATGCCAAATACAAAGTTACAAAAACATAATGATGGCTCATGCCTTTATGATAGCCTTTCCATCTTTACACCATCATTTCTGTGTGTGCATCCATCCGAGTGAAAGCAAGCATCTCCAAATTTTTCACTGAACAGCATAAACTAAGGCATGTATGTTTCACTCACATATTTATAAACTATACACACTACTAGTCCTCCTAACTTTTCATTGGGAACACAGATCCCTGTCTTTGTTCATCTTCTCTAACTATACTCTCTCTTCTGGCAATCTAATATGTTTTTATATCTTTAAATGTCATCTACCTGTTAATAACAAATGAAGTTTAAAGAGTAGAAACACTCTAACATTCCACAGCAAATTCATTGACACCTCTCCCTGTAAATGAAGTACACAGCCTCTCGAGGGAAGATAGTTCTAAAATAGCTGATGATAGATTCATTGTGAAAAAAAAAAAATCGGAATTGAAGTTCATTGCAAGACCAGGGAATTATCCATGTAGTTTCCAGGCTGAAAACATAAACATTATATTGACTAAAATTTCTAAGAAAAATAAAAGGATTTTTATGGATAAACTAAAACTGCCAGTAACTATCCTAACAGTTCAATTGGTGCTAGCTAAAAGCTGCCTGTAGTAGTGGAGTTGTTTGTTTGTTTCCGGAAAGGCTATGGGAAAAATGCACTGGCATCTCTTAACCTCAGACACTGTATATTCAACAAACCAATTGATATTAATAGACCCAATAAAGTGTTGGTTAAAATAATGAAGGAGATACTGCAGAAACCACTTTATGATGAAGGAGGGGATCTATTCAAGTCAGATTTTTTTATGGCTTTGTGACCATATAGCGATGTTGAAAAATCCAGTATTCAAGTCTGAAACAGACACATCCTCACACAAAAGCAATGATTAAAAGACATTCAAAGAAGCAATTCTGGACACCTGATGCAAAGAGGAATGGAGATTGCTAACGTCAATTCACATGTGGTTATGTCCTGGTAGCTTCTCCCACACTGGTGAATTATGGTCTTTGGTGTGATTCATCCATTCATTAAAATCAGTAAACATTTATAAGGTACTCATTTTGCTATAAGCATCTTGACTGCCAGTAAGATATCATTGCACTTACTTTTCTCAGGCACCTGATATATTGTACAGATAAGTCTTAAGGATGAAAACGAGAGAATTTATGATGGGAAAAGAAGACACATTTATCATTATACCTTTATACTTGCTTATTTAAAGATAAATTTAATAACTGTGTCAAATATTGGAGTAAAGGAAGAATAGTTTTCAAGACCAGATTTGTGGATATACATGTGTATTATGTGTGTAGATTATACATGTATATGGAGAGAGGGAGATAATCTGAATAGATGCAGAGTGAATTGTTGATAGTGGTTAATACTTAATAGTATTGGAGGGCAGCCCCTGTGGTGCAGCGGTTTAGCGCTGCCTGCAGGCTAGGGTGTGATCCTGGAGACCCAGGATCAAGTCCCATGTTAGGCTCCCTGCATGGAGCCTGCTTCTCCCTCTGCCTGTGTCTCTCTGCCTCTATGTGTGTGTGTGTGTCTCTATGAATAAATAAATAAAATCTTAAAAAAAAAAAAGTGTTCCTTTAAAAGAAAAAAAGAATAGTATTGGAGAGGGTTGAGTGGGTCAAAATCCTAAATTTTACATTACAAACTTTTTTTTTTTTGGCTTATGGTTTTTTTTTAATAAAGAAATGTATATTACTTTCTGCATTTAAAAATAATCAAAATAATATGAGGAAAAAGTCTGGCTTCCTTGTATTTGGTTGCTTTAAAGTTAGAGGTCTAGCAGCGGAGGATTGATAGGCAATTTGTTTTCATTATCTTCTGAACCATATCTCTGTATCTAGGGACCTGTCAAAGATTACAGACCAGGGAGGTGCCTCCTATATTCATTTTCAACAGTCTTGTATAGTAAATGTGGATTCATTCTTTCCTTGTGAAAAATGACAGTGTATGGAAGCCACTTTACACTTCTGGGAGAAATCATTTTTTTGGTATGAACTCAGAAAGCTTGATCCTTTGTGTGTTTTGGGAGCCCAAATAAACTTATTATTTAAAAAATTATTGCGCATGGGATGCCTTGGTGGCTCAGCAGTTGAATTTCTGCCTTTGGCTCAGGGCGTGATTCCAGGTCCGGGGATTGAGTCCCGCATCGGGCTTCCTGTGAGGAGCCTGCTTCTCCCTCTGTCTATGTCTCTGCTTCTCTTGCTGTGTTTTTCATGAATAGATAGATAGATAGATAGATAGATAGATAGATAGATAGATAAACAAATAAATAAATAAATAAATAATAAAAAAATTTTTTGAGCACAATGCAGTTCGGCATTTTATATCTGATGACTTTTCCTCCAAGATTTTTTAATAGTCATCCTATTATATGCTAAAAAATGAAATGTCTCCCCACTGCCTATGCTTATATTCTTGGAAGTCTTAAAAGACATTATTATTGCTACCATTGCAATTGGTTCATCGATAACTAGTTGTTTTAATTTCTTTATGATGCCAGTTATCTTCCCAGACCTCACAGATAAGTAAACATTAAGCAAATTTAAAACATATGGAAGATAATTATCTCAGAGAATAGTCAACTTTCATATCCAAAAGAACTTCCAAGGTAATCTTCCTAAATCCTTTCAATTTATATAGGAGAAAACCAAGCCTCAGTGGAGTCAAGTATTTTGTCTAAGGTCACACAGCTAGTTGCTGACAAAACCAAGGTTGAAATCCTAATTACTTTTGGCTGATGTCTCCTGTCTGTCCCTGGGAATGTTTGCTTCCCACGCTATGCCCATCCTTCCATTTGTCTAGCCTAGGAAGGAATCATGCCATGTAAGGAAGGATGTCCTCAACTCTGGAAAGAATTCAGGAGTGGGGCGGGAGAGTGGACTGAGATTTGACTCAGTTTGGTGTTTATTAGTATTGACTCACTGATGGTTAATACATTGAAAAAATAAAGTCTGTGCTTATTTTTAAATAACCAAAATAGCAAGGAGCACTCATCTAGACCAACATACTTATATTCTATGGGATATCTCTGTGAATACGTTATATAGGAAACTAAACACTGTATACCTGTTATCTGTGACTATCTTATAATGAAGTGTCATTTTTCATTTTTATGTATCATTTTCTAATAAAATAAACTATGGAACTAAATTAATTAATACATCCCAAATGGTTCCATTGACCTGACCTCTGTATATCTATCAAACACCTTATATAAGAATTCTTTTTTTAAAAAAAAAGATTTTATTTACTCATGAGAGACAGAGAGAGAGGCAGAGGTGTTGGCAGAGGGAGAAGCAGGCCTGTGAAGAGCCTGATGTGGAACTCGATCCCAGGACCCCAGGATCATGCCCTGAGCCAAAGGCAGATGCTCAACCACTGAGCCACCTAGGTGTCCCTGAGTAAGAATTCTTGACTTTACTTGTCTTGCCTCCCTGTAGGGGCCAGTTACTCTAAAACTTATGTCCTCATTTTTAATACTATCATCTTCTAAAGGTCAAGTTTAATGCCAATCTCTAGGTAAGGTGATGTACATCTGTGTTTGTCTATAAGAGTCGTGATTTTTATCTGCTCTCCTGTTGCAATTAATAATAGTGTCTCCTTTTAATCTCAAAGAGTCAAGGTTTGGATGCTAAACTGTATAATTATCCTACCCATTGTGAATGTAGAATATGCTAGAGAAGGAACTTTCCTATGCCAACTTTAAGGCAAATCTTAACATTTCTCCTGTTTCAGCTATGTCTGCCCCTTCCTGTTTCAGTTTAAGAGTTGTACCTCCTGCCTTCCTAGATTCATTGAAACTGATTTATCTTTCAAACACCATTCTACTCAAAACTCAGTATTTGACTTGATTGAATTAGTGTCTGCCAAGTCCACTTTTGTTTTGGTTTCAACCGGCTCTCCTAATATAGAGTGTGAATAAATCTTCCTGGCTTAAAATAATTAAATCATCAAGAAGACTTTGATGAAGGATTTGTGCTTTGCAAGATAGCTAAACGTATTGTTCCATAGAAACCACACAAATCCAATTGTTTGCATGTTGGATCTCCAATTAGAACATGTTCATACCTGGAAAACCCAAACAGTCTTGCCTAAGGAATCTCTTAAGATACTGCCCAATTATATTCCAAACAACTTCTTTAAGTCTTTGAGGTGGCCAGAATTTATGATCTCAAAGGGCCAGCCAACTTAATATAGAGAATATGGGTTTTGTAGTCAGAGGGCCATGAGTTCAAATGTTGCTATCATTCTTTCCAGTTTGATCCTTCCATTTCCTCACCTATGAATGGGGAGCACTTACTTAGATAATGAGAACCCACTACGTTTCCATGCAGTTCTAATACTGGATACATTTTTCTGTAATGATTTCATACAGGTTTTAGAAGGGATGTTGGCTTTACCACATCTTCCTACCTGTGAGAAAATGTAAATATCTCTTGGTGCCTCTCTTTGAGATCTCTCTGTCCCTATTGCCTAGTTTCAGACCATCACAATGTCTTCCTTGAACAAAGAAACAACCTCTTAGGTAGTCCTCTTAAGTAGTCCTTCAGACCACCTATCCCTAAATTCTTTCTCCACTTAGAATTCTTAAAACAAAGTATCCCCTGCTTAAAAATTTTCAGTAGTTCTTCATTGCCTTCAGGATCAAAAACAAATTCCAGAACCTTTTGCCTATATTTTCTTCTGCATATTTCATCTGTTAGTCTATGTCCTTCATTCTACATTCCAGCTCCATAGAAATACTTGAAGGGACCCTGGTGTACACTGTCTCCTGCCTGGAATGTTAATCCTCTCCCTCTCCTGCACTCAGAATGTGCCTTGGTTTCATCTTCTTACAAATGCCTTCTTTGCTCACTTCCCATCTCAACTCCACGCTGCTGTGATGTGGTCTCCTGTGATGTTGTGCCAGTCTTCCCAACAGTCTGTAAACTTCTCTCACCTGCAAAGGGCAAACTTCCTGACATGGAATTTTGTCTTTGTCTTTATACCAAAACACAGCACATTATTTGGACTCAATAAATATGGCCTTTGGTAGATTGAAGGAAGGAAAGGAAGGAAGAAAAGAAGGGAAGAAAGAAGAAATTTCACCTTATTTTCCAGGAGAAGTTTTTATTCTGGATAAAGAAATATTACCACCTGAGATCACAAGGAATAATTACACAAACCTCATTACCTAGCATGGAGCCTTGTCCATAGAAGACAATCATTCAATATTTGTAGCTTTCATTTACTAACTGAATGCCACAATGTACTTAGATTAATATGTAATCAGTACCATAGGAAAGGAGCACTTTTTTCAAAAATGATTTTAAATGATGTTATTTGCTATCAAGCTTTAGTAGTGTTCAGACAAGAGATTCCTCTACCTTGGTGTGTTCTGGGAGGGGGGACACCTGAGGTGGTGTTTGGGGAAAGTCATTTTTTTTTCCAAACAAAAATTCACCCTCTCATTGCCTGCCGTCACACAGCCACCTTTTTGATATGTCTGGACCTAGTAATATTACCCCACAGTATGTCTGAGCCACAGGACCCACAGAGGCTGACTCACTAGAACAGGTAATTAGGAAGCAGTAGGACATGAGATGGGAGAGGAAATCTAATTTACAGCTCGCTGGAGAGCTCTGAATCAGCATGGAGGAGAACCAAGATGGAAGATTAAATTATCTGTGAGCTCACTCCTCTAAAATTATTTAGTCTGTCTCTTTTTTTCATTTAGAAAACATATGCTGTGAATGCAAGGATTTAGCTCCTGCTTCTGAAGAGTTGGCAGCTGGGAGCAGTTTCTTAAAACCACCTGGAAAGGATAGAATTAGCTTTAGGCTATCTGCTATTCCAATAAGGGCCACTACTGTGGAGTTCGGGAAACAGAAATGTCCGGAAGCTCTTCGGACCTACCAGCAGCTCAAGGGTATTTGCTGGCCTTTGTGTTAACAAAATTCAAGGGTTTCGATGTGCTGCATGTGGATGCAGCCTCCTAGAGCCCAGCAGGGGCTCTTTCCTTATTTCCTGATGCCTGGTTGCTTGAGCCACAGGGAGACTTGCAGAGTTCAGTCAATTGAGGGAACAGATTAGTCTTTGCCTTCATGCTTGTGGACTTCTGTTAGATGCTTGTTGACTGAAGAATAGTAACCCAGGCAACAAATATAAAATTATTCATTCAAGAAATATTAGTCAAATACATACTCTGGTAGATGCTGTTCTGAATACTGGGGAAAATGTAGTTTAAAAAGCTTAAGTATTATATTTCTGATCTTACTTATGACTTCCAACACATTTCTGGTTTATAAAACTCATTCTAGAGGAGATACAGTAAACATTTAAACTAACTGAATGAATAAATAAATACAAAGGGAATCCAAGATAATTTTAGAAAGTGGCAAATGCTTTGAAGAAAAATTAAAATAGAAAAAATGAGGTAAAGAGTGTGTGTATATAAGGGGCAGGGGAGATGATTGATTAGCTAGAGTAGTCAGGAAATCTTTTATCTGGGGAAGTAGCATTTGAAATGAGTCTTGAGTTCTGATTAAGTGGTGATCCTGCAAAGATGTGAGGGGAAAATATCCTGGGCAGTTGAAACAGCAGGTTAGGAAAGCAGTACGAAAGATAAGCAGGGGTGAAATAATGTGAGGCCTAGGAAGCCATCGTTAGGCATTTGGATTTATACTGCATGCGGTGGGAAACCATTGCAGGGATGAAGCAGGGGAATGATGGGAAACATTTAGAGGGCATGAAATGGGATAATGAGAAAGCATTAGGAGGTGTGAAGCAGAAGAATCATGGGATATTGTCAGATGGTATAACGAGGAAATAATTATCCTAGCTGGTGTGAGGAAAATGGTTTTTGAGAGGAGATGGGCAACAAAGTAAGCATGAGCTCCAATCGAAGAGAATTGATGCTTGAGATTTTTATGTGCATAGTTCTCCGGGACTATTAAAAATGTCCATGTATGATATCTCCTCCCAAGCATAGAATATTATAATCCAGTAGCTGTTCATGCAGTCACTTCCCTTCATTGCTATCACAAAAGAGCTCTCTGGGATTCCTTAATAAAAGCCTTCCTCTAGTGTTACTGTAAACCTGAAAACTGAGAGGAGATCAAGAGTTAAGAGAACTCTGACTATCTTGCCTGTGTTAATACAGTCTGCCCTGGATTTCACCTCTGCTGTAAGTACCTCTCCCATCAGTGAAATTCAACTCCACACATCCAGGCTTCATGACATAGTAACTAGTCTCCACTAAACTATGCTAGGATTCTAAAATCCAGAGCATGCCCAGAGTAGGGCAACCTGGAGTATGTCCAAAGGACCTAAATATAGAAGGACAATTTTTTTTTTAATGGTTGTATGTCACTGTGTTATTTTAGATTGCATTGAATTCACACATTGACAGCACATGCTTCCCTTCCAATGGATAGTAACAAACCATGTCATGAACTACAAAGTAAGTTCGAGGACCAATTTCCTGTTGCTGGCACTGGTTACCAAAATTGCTAGTTCCCTCTTTCCTTAACCTATTTTGAGAAACTTTGGTTTTTGCATTTGATAGCTATAATTTATTGTCTGTGGCTCAGCCCACTCTGTTCCAAACAACCTGCTTGTATGTGACTTCTCCTTACACCTTCCTTTGTGAGTCTAGTCCACAGCCCAGGATCACCCTGACTTATTCCATCTAAATCTCTGTGTCTCTCCTCACAGCCTTACCTCTCTTTCAAGGCTTACTCAGATTTCCTTCCTGTTCCTTCTAACAGACAAAAGGCGAAATGTTCAAATTAAAAGTAAAGAAGGAAAAGAAAAATAAGGAATACTTTTAGTAACCTCAAGTAACGTGGATCAGACTGTCAGGCTCTAATCATATTTGACATATTAGTGTTATATATAAATGTAGTGTTGATGTCTTTGGGATTTATATTTGTGCAGAGCTTAGTTAGGCCAAATTAACTGAGAATGGAAGGAGAACAAGATCCTGCCATCGTGTCAAAAAGTATAAAGTAAGGTTTTTAAGATTGCTTTCTCAACTATGGTGTATTTTGAATCAGTCACTTATTTGTCATGGTTGGAAAATTGATTTAGTACCTATTAATTGCTCGACATTTTGGAAAATATCTTTCAAAAAATGAATTGTAACTTAAAAAATACATTTTTATAATTATTTAGTCACAATTACACTATTTTCTTCCAAAGACCAGGGCAAGAGTACATACAGTAACATTTTAAAAGTAGATGGGCAATATCAGAACCAAACTGAATTTCTGAATGAAAGAATATGTCATAGTTTGAAAATGAGTTTTGAATGGTCTGAGCATTTGTTAATTGTGTCATTAAATTGTAGCATGGAATGGAGATTTGCCTTTAGTATTTTAGGAGTCAGATCACATAGAAAGATTAATAGTGACCAGAGAAACTTTGATTTGGGCCATTTCATATTTTGACTTATATGACCCTAGGATGAATGTTGTTGAGAGTGGGCAACTCAATGGAGAGAATGTAAATAAATTTTGGGCACATGCTTATAATGTGAGAATGGATAAAAAGGTAGTTATAGAAAATTGGCCTTATTTCTTAAGTGAGCCCTTTGATTTTGACACTTACGCACTTATCTAAAAAAGTTATTGTTTGTTACTACATTCCACAAGAGAAGGATGAGGTAGGTTTATAAATGTTCGATTAATATTTGTTAAATAAGTGTATGAATGAATGAATGAATGAATGAATACATTTTAGGAAAATTAAAAAAATATTATAATAAGAATATCACTCCTTCAGTAGGGAAAAATAATTTCTTTATATATAAGTAGGAAATGTTACATGAAGGACACCAAATAAAAATTATTATGCTGCTTCTTCTCTTTTATCTGACAAAATATGTAATCAATATATATTACATCAGTATGTATTCTTGTATTAATAACAAAAATAAACTCACACATATGGTAAAAATAAATCTTGACATATTGGAAATAGGGACCTGTGGTAATAGTAGTGTGTTTCTAGTTCGTGTGTGTGTGTGTGTGTGTGTGTGTATGTGTTTCTAGTTCAATATCACTGATATTGGGTAGAAATATTAAAGACTAACACCAGTCACAACACCATCTCTATAAGGACTCATAGACCTCTATAAGGACTCAGGGATGTTAGCATCCCTTGAAAATTAGTGACTCCTGAGACATAAAATTACTATGGAAAATCAACAAAGGATAAGAATCTTCCCTAGTTATACATGAAACTGGGCATCATAGACAAACTCTTAGTATTAAGGATTTTAAAGTGGAGTGAAATTTTTGCTCTGAGAACAGATGGTTCTCACATTGTAATTGTGTTACTGTTTGTTCCTTGCCAACTCATATTGGTATTATCCAAAGATACACAGGAAAAAGGTAAATCATTTCCCTTCTGGTACACTAGAGTAGTAGAAAGAGCATTGAATCCGGAGTTGTGAAACCTGGTAACTATTCTTAGCTGCAGCATTAATTAGCTATGTGAATCACCTCGTACACATCATATTTTCTCTGGGTATCAGTTTCCTCATCTATAAAACGAGGGCATTGGTTTAAATTATATTTAAGATCCTGATACGCTTTCTGTGGTTCTTTTCTTCTTCTTCTTCTTCTTCTTCTTCTTCTTCTTCTTCTTCTTCTTCTTCTTCTTCTTCTTCTTCTTCTTCCTTCATCTTCTTCATCTTCTTCTTCTTCTTCTTTGTCTTTTTCTGAATGCTCAACTACTACATTATTTAAGGTATAGTTCCTGGTTCTTTTTTTTTTTTTTTCTCCCCTCCCCTCTCTGTCTCTTTCTTCAATATATGGGCTAGGAGGACACTGACTAAGTCTGAGGGGCTGGAGGAAGAAGAAAATTAGCTGCAGGAAAGGTTTATATCCCACTCTACAGGAAAACTTAAATATAGCTACCACAGCTTTGAAAGGAATGGTTTATGTCCAAACAGCATTTTCCAGACAAGCTCTGTACTTTTTTGCCAACAGAATTAACTTTAAACTGAACGCAGTAGACAGTTAAACAAGAGTCGGCACTGGAAACAGCTGTGAGTAGACAAGACCAGTTACTTATAAGGTACTGTTTTTTACTCGTGAAATCTCCTTCAGGGTTTCCTTGCTTCGGGCACAAGTATTTCGTGGTCATTTGACCTTTCCCCCTACCTTGTCTCTATTCTGAGAGAAAACACACTCTTTAAAATACCTTAGGTTTTTAGCTGTATTGTTTTGTGGCTGTTGATATTTGAAGTTACTAGGATTTTGTTTTGTTTTGTTTTTTGTTTTGTTTTGAGGAGCCTAATGATTGTTGCTGTTATTTTATTTTGAAGCTTAGTTTAGCTTTGTCCTTTGTTGCATCTTGTCTTGAGTGGGTTTTATGTTTTGTTGTTCATGTCGGATAAAGAAAGATATGCTTTAATATTAAGGAATGTACAGACTGCTCTGGAATGAGGGGGAGGGATAGGTTATTCGTCTTCCGTTTGAAGTATAGAACCACTATAGAGCCAATCGGATAGGAGGACCAAGACCGGGCCACTCCAGGCACTTGAAACTGACTCGGGAAAGGCTCCTTGACCTCAGCACAGCTTGGTAGCTCTGACCTGGAAAACACACAATTTTGAATCAGGATTTTACTTCTAATCTACTTCTATAGTTAATTGTTCATTTTAACCAATCCTTCCCTTCATTTCCACTTATTTTTAAAAATTCTGGCAAGCCTTTTTTTTTTTAAAGATATTAATTTATTTATTCATTGGAGACAAAGAGAGAGAGAAGAAGAGACATAGGCAGAGGGAGAAGCAGGCTTCCTGGGGGAACCTGATGTGGGACTTGATCCCAGGACCCTGGGATCACACCCTGAGCCAAAGGCAGAGTCTTAACCACTGAACCACCCAGGTGCCCCAAGCCTTTAAAAAATATATATTTTTTTCATTAAAAATATATATATTAAATATATATATATAAATATATATATAAATAAAACATATATATTTTTTATTCTGCTATAAAAACATATAGCAGAATATGTTTTATTTTTTTTCATTAAAAAAAATATATATATTTTAATGAAGTTTATCCAAGATCTCCAATCATTGAATTGTGGAGGCTCTCAGAGCAGAAGGGGAATAGCCCAAAATGGCAGTGGAGTGGACTGAAAGGAACCACTATTATCTGAATTGTCATTATTTCCCCAGAGGCCCGGCTGGCTAATATATAATATTTATAGCTGGTCGATAAACAAGTAATGAGACAACTAAGGAGCTCTACATTTATGAACTTCCTAAAAAGTGAAGCTTACAAGTTTACCACTGAAAACTCCAGAAATTTTAGAAAGAATTTAGTTTTGGATCGTTAACTTTCTGAGATCCAGTATATATTTTGATATCTCTCTGGAGGGAACTAAATTCAATTTAACATTCTCTGAACTACCCAGCCTTCTCATCATGGATATAGACTATAGAATTATTCTATCATGTAATGATACATTGGGGGCCTATTCTGTGGTATGTAAGGCTATTACTTCTTCTGTCAAAAGGTCACATAATCACTATGCTCTTTTAAATTGTATTATTTTTATAGGATTTTTTGCCTCCTCTGTCCAGCATGCATATGGAACTGTGACTTCTTAATGGGTGTGGACGTTTTGTGTTCTTCTCACAATGCCCTTCAACCTCAGCCACATTTTTATAATTCTTATTTCTTTTATGCTGTGCACAAGAAAACCAGGAGGGAAAAACACTTATAAAAATTGTGGAAGGAATGAGAAGCAATAACTTTATTTGAGGGCCCAAGTGATTCTCTTGTGAGCAAAGTGCACGTGCCAAAGTGCATAGACAACAGTGACATCTATTTTAGGTACTCAGGAGACTTTTGGTTTGTGTCCAAGTTCTTACTTATGGTCTGTAGTAGAAGTTGCCATGGAAGTGGCTCTGGGATAAGTAAGGCATTACTGCATCAGATACAGAAAGTGTTGTTTGTTCTTCTTTTTATAAAGTTACGGGACGTGTGTGTCAAGGAATCAGTGACTAACCACATCTCAAGGGGCAGATTTAATATTAAGTACTAAGTATTTTATTTTAGTTCCATTCACACATACAATGTTCACATGCATGCATGGCTGGGAAACAGCATAATCATTCTTTGTAGGAAAGAGTTGTGAAAAAGGAAAAAGTATTCATCATCTAGTCCATGCAGTTATTCTGTGTGGAGATTGTGCTTTAAGGAGAAAAGATGTGTTTTTCAGTTGTGTCAATAATGTCTTGATTTGTTTAACTGTATCCTCACTTACAGTTTAAGTCAAAAATACTATGAAGCACTGAATTGTATAGCAGAATATATGTTTTCTTACCTTTCAATATTTTTATGTTGTGCATTGCAGGGCAAAATGAATCACTGGTTTCTCAGTGATTTTGATAATTAATCCCACTTTACCCCTGAAAAAAATTAAAACTGGATGTATTAGACAAAAGCGCGAAGTGATAAACTGAGTCCATGGCAATTCTAAATTCCTTAAGCAGTCCATTGCTAATGACCTGACCATAGAGCTTTACTTAAAATTCTGTGTGAGGACTTTTGTCTTAGAGGCCTTTTTTACTTAATGCTATTTTTTAAATACAAGTTTCATCTAGTCACTGTAGAAATTGTTATTGGGTCTTAAAACATTTTGTGGTATACATGACAAACTTTTTATGTTTGAAACAATGAGTTAACAGACTGCCTTTTGCCTTCAACATTGAATTTAGGGTCCACTTAAGTTCAGAAGCATTGTCTAAAAGCTAGAGATTTTACTTATTTTTTGCTCCCTCACTCTTTCAGTTAAATGACATGAGTTATTGTAAAATAAAATGTTATTCCAATTGAGACATAACTCTTTAAAATTGAAAATATGCTATTTAAGTCAATGCAGTAAAACTTTTTTTTTTAAGATTTTATTTATTTATTCATGACAGACACAGAGAATCAGAGACATAGGCAAGAGGGAGAAGCAGGCTCCCTGTGGTGAATCCAATGCGGGACTCAACCCCAGGGCCCTGGGATCATGCCCTGAGCCGAAGGCAAACGCTCAATCTCTGAGCCACCCAGGTGTCTCCCCCCACTTTTTTTATTTGATTGATTCTTTCAGTTTAATCTAAGTGTAATTTTCACAGGCTTACCTAATTAGGAAATCTAACATATGAAAGGATATGTATTTTACAAGGAAAACTATACTATCACAAGACCTAACCTAAAATTCCTGAAAACTCAGTGCTGTGATAAATATACCCTAATGAAGACTTCCATTTAAAAAGAGCTTTTTAAAACTGGAAAGAGAAGCCTGTTACAGTGTTCACCGATGATGCTGCTTAAGGGTCTTTCTTGACACAGCCTTGTGAGACTGCTCTAGAAGCCTTAGAACATAGCCCCTCATGAACTAAAATTCAGTGAGCAAATGTACGTATTACAAGGAACTGTCAAGTCCAGTGCTGTAGATTGTGAACAAGAGAGAGAAGCTATCAAAATTGACTTAGTTGTTGAACAGAGAAAGAGGTAATTGCTTTCTTCTCATCAAAATCAGAATTTGGTTCATTTTCAATTTCAACATCCCAGGAAAGATGCTCAAACTGATGCCGAAATGTTCTTATATGTTGGCCTTTGCTTAATGTCCTAAATTGGTACTCCTGGACAATTTAAGAGGTGATGTGGTCAAAGACTAAGATCCTTTTTTGTTCATTTTAGTCATGCAAAAAATGTCTGTTGAATGAATATAACTTCCAATCCTTAAATTAAAAGGACATTGGCAGAAAAAAAAAAGTACTAAAACCATTATATTTTAATTCATGTTTTATTATTGGAATATTTGTTCTGTAGTTTCCTGTTGGGTTATGCTAAAACATAAAAACTTCAGAGTTCATAATAAGTTATAAAATTGCTGTTAGCCAACAGTAATTTAAGAACTATGAATTGCGGGCAGCCTGGGTGGCTCAGCAGTTTAGCGCCACCTTCAGCCCAGGGCGTGATCCTGGATCGAGTCCCAGGTCAGGCTGCCTGCTCGGAGCCTGCTTCTCCCTCTGCCTGTGTCTCTGCCTCTCTCTCTAGCTGTGTTTCTCATGAATAAATAAATAAAATCTTTTTTTTTAAAAAAAAGAACTATGAATTGCTATAAGTGCCTATAGCCATAGCCAGTGATAATTTAAAAAGCAGAGTTGGAATACATGAAGGTGTCAGCCTTTTTCCTCTGCTCTTTGTTTATTTTGCTGAAGGTATTGTGGAATTTATAATACATTTGTTACAAGCAGATGCTGCTTTTTAAAATTAATATTATTATGTTAATATAATTTTGTTAATATCATTTGATTTATTATTATTAGTGGGAAAATAGAAGGATATTAGAAGAACAGATAAATGTGGCTGAGTCTAAGACAGTTTTGCAGGCCAAATATTATTTTGGTCTTAATATTTTAAAAAGTATTTTTTAAAGATTATGAAAGTTGTAGGGGCACCTGGGTGGCTCAGTCAGTTAAGTGTCTGGGTCAGGATTGAGCCCTGGATTGGGCTTCCTGCTCAGGAGGAGGTCTGCTTCTCACTCTTCCCCTCACCCCATTTGTGCTCTCCCACTCTCTCTCTCAAATAAATAAATAAATAAATAAAATCTTTAAAAATAATAATAATAATAATAGAAGATTATGTAAGTCTAGGCAAACAATGATACCTTTCCAAACTAACAAAAATAATAATAGTGATTCTAAGGAGCAATTTCCATTTTGCTTTAGCTTCTCCCTCCAACCTGCTTGCTTTTCAATGTGTCTAATACAAAGATGTGTTCTGTGGCCCTTCTCTGCAGCACAGCGCAAGTCAAGCAGGGAAGACAGCATCCATAGGTCCTCCAGCTCCACACATGAAAACAGTTTAAATAGAGTCGAAAACAATAGAAAGGAAAGCAAACTTCCTGCAACCTGGAGGTATAGAAAGTCCTCCCTAACTCACCAGAAAGCTAACAATTATAAGGATTACGAAGAGAGTGACAATATAAAAGGAGAAATAAATTATTATCACCAATTCCACTCTCCAGTGGAGATTCATTCCTATGATTAGATTTCTTTCTATATCTGTGTACATAACATATCATCAATATTTTGTTTGGTTTTCCTTTTACAAAATCAGCTTAAAACTGTACATTTGCATTCCACCTTTCTTCATGTAACATTTTATGAGGAACTTTTTCTATATTATTCAGAATGCTTTGGAACAAAATAACGTGATACTCTCTATTCTACGGCAACACCATATGTAACAGAATGTGCTCCCCTGTTGGGGACCTATGTTGTTTCGGGGTGTTCTGTTGTGCATGAAGTAAGAATAAGCATTCGTTTACATGTGACCTTTGCTCACTGGGTTATTTTAGGATTGTAATAACTTAGAAATTTGCAAGTCCAAATCCTCTCTGCAGTATAGGGGAATGAAGTCCAGAAAGATTGCTCATGTAGAACCCAGGCTTCCAGCTTTCAGTCTAATTTCAGTGATCATCCAGAAGTAATGACTGGATGATACATTTACTCTGGGGCAAAAGGTGAAAACATAATTTCCGTCTGTCTGAGTAAGAGGTCAACCATGTACCCTATCCTCTGAAGATCTCCAGGGAACAGAAGGGTTCTCATACTAAAGGAAGAACTCCAGATTCCGGGCCAGAAGGCTTTATTACACAAGGGGTGATAAACATATAATAGCTATGGGAACATTTTTAAATAGCTGTCACTTTGTTAATGAGTATTTGCTAAAGCATTTCCTGGGCCACTAGTGTTTATGGAACTTTTAAACAAAATATTTATAAGGATGAAACCAGAACTTGTTTTATAAATTACGTCCTTTTACTTGCACCTTAACTTCTCCTCGGTGCACAACCCATGTTCAGGCCTCTGCTACACTAAACAAACAAACACTCAACTTTCTCAACCAAGCGCTCTCTTCCTGATGCCAAGAAAAATTTGTTCTTTTTTTTTGTTTTGCTTTCTCACCTCCCTCTGACTCTAAAACTCTTTGCAGTTGGCATTTATTTCGACTACAATACTGAAATTAGCTCTCAGAGGTTGCTAATGATGGCCGAATTAACGGTTAAGCCAGAGCTTTTTAGCCATTGCTCAGCTCTGCTCTTTTTGCCATTTTTACCACTTACTGACATGCTATTCTTGAAATATTTCCACCTTTTAGTGTTAAGGATCTTGTACTAGCCTATGGCTCCACCTTTCTTTTCTTCACTCTCTTTAGAGGGCCCCTGTCTTCTTCCCACCTCCTTGCTCTGGGTGTCTGGGTTTGTTTTATTCCCTTTCCTTTATAGTTTCTCCCTCAGAAGATTGCATCCAACCCCAGGGCTTTCGCTGAAAGTTTAGAGATCTGGTAGGCAAGACCTCTTGTAACTCACAATTAGCACAAGTTATAATACTGGTTTCCTTTCTCTGGATGCGCAGCACTTGTATTAGGAGCTTTGGCTTGATGGGTAAGTGGGCTAGATTTCAGGCCCAGCTTGACTACACAACCTTCCTTGGTTGCCCTGCTTGTCAGAGTGCCCCATACCAGGCTGCTTCAGATATTCTAGTGCTTCAGACTCCATATCATTCCCTCACTCCAGCCGGCCCTTCATCTTTTATCTCCTTCCTCACTTCCTGTGCAACCAGGTGACAGTTATTATAGAATTTTAAAAACTATAGTCTTTTTTTTTTTTTTTCATCTCCATGACCTTCTTGCTCAGAATTAAATTATCTCTTCTTAACCCATTGTCTTCTTCCTGATCCTGGTTTCTCTCTCTCCAATCCTTTGCCACTCCAGTCCATCTTCTACACTGTTGGCAATTTAAAGAAATATATATATATATATATATATATATATATATATATATGATATAAGATATATATATCTTTTACACACACACACATATATATATATATATCCCCAAATTTTCATTGAGTCCTCAGTAGATAGGTAAGAGCAGGAGCTATGGAGTTGAATTACAGGATTTGAGGCTCAGCTCTGGCATATTTTACATGTATCATCCTTTGCAAGTTACTTAACATTTCTAAACCTCTATTTTCTCACTTAAAATAAGTGTAAGAAGTGTACCAATAATGGTTAACACATATCCAACCCATATATGCACTAGAGTGCTCTGTGTTCTTTCCATGCATTCCTTTATCCAGTACTCACAAGAGTACATTTTATTAGATTTATACTAAATATGCCTTAAGAATGCAATCCAGTTGATCTTAAAGAGACTGATTTATTCTTTATGAGTTCAAATTTTTTTTCTTTTAAGAAAGCTACTCTAAAGTTAACCCAGATAATACCAGTGACCTTAGCCCAATTGCAAATGATGGTAAAACAGTAAGTAGGTGTTTTATTTCAATTTGAGACAAAGGCATCTTCTGGCCCATTCTTTTCTCTTGCTGGAGGGGAGGTGGATGGGAGGATGGGCTAAATGGGTGATGAGCATTAAGGAGGCCACTTATGAAGAGCACTAAGTGTTACATGTAAGTGATGAATCACTAAATTCTCTTCCTAAAACTAATTGTGCACTATATGTTAACTAACTTGAATTTAAATAAAATCTTGGAAGGAAAAAAAAAACAACAAAAAGAGAAAGAGTAGCAAGAAAACGAAAACTTATTTTTTTTGTAACTGCAAACTACCTGATGCAAATGAACATTTTTCTTCATTCAAATACATGAATCAAACACATGTGATTCAAATCACATTCTATGTGATTTTCTTTATTCTTTATGATACAACCTTATGGTCACAAAATAAACAAGTGGAGTAGCCAGGAATCTGTCCCAGGTTTTTGACAACAGGCTCTCTGCCTCATTTGCGGTTTGCTTCTCTTTCTGTGAATTTAAGAATTCCTGCAATGACATAATCAAATTTAAGTGGAAATACTTCAGAGTAATGACTAAGGGGATTCAGGTGTTTGTCAGGAATATTATTTCACTATAGTTTTCTCCTGGAGTAATAGATTGATTTAGGTTTTTCCAAATCGACACATGCCTTCCACTTTGGGTAGATACGCTGACCATTTTCCCCTGTTTCCAGTACCAGTTTTTTTTTTTTTTAAAGCTATTGCTAGTGTCTTCGCTAGTGCTTTCCCCCAGAGACTAAGCTATTTCTGTCAGAGGACTTTGGCTCTGTCTTAGCATCAAAGGTTCTGTGGTTTATTTCATTTCCTTAATCTACTCAGTAATTATGTATGAATGGAAGTTGCCTAAATTATACAATAGAGGAGTTGGAAGGGGTCTTAAGGATATTGTAATGAAGCCTGACCAAAGCAGGCCAAACTAGGCAAAGAGACATATCAATGATCATAGAACAAGTCTAGAGGGTGCGTCCTCTATAAGAATGTGTATGTTGCAGTTATACTGGCAACTTCTTGGAATATTAAGTGCACTGAATAGTCTAAAAATCACAATAGAAATAAATCTGAGTGTTCTCTTTCCTTCTCCCTCTATCTTTTAGTGTCAGGCAGGAATGGTTGGAATCCAGTGGGTATATTAGAGATCCACCCTCTTTTTCATTCTCAGGAGCTGCTTTTTGGTGGAGAAAGCCTTCCAGATGCTGTTTGACTTTAAACTTTCTCAGCTCTGAAATTCGGATTTACTGACATGTGTCACAAATAAAATAATGAAATATATATGAATCATCCTGAAAGTGCAACTCCCAGTGCTCCACAGTGTTCTCTGAAGCAAAGTAAATCTCTGTGTCAGAGACATATTTGTACATTTAAAAAAATATATAAATATGTATATATGTGTATATATATACATATATGTAAACATGCTTGTGGCAGTTTTAAAATATGAAATACAATATTTCTATGAACACACACACAGATTGGGGAAGTGACTTGGGATAACTACGGTTTTGAGAGTGAACGTTCTCCTCCCTTCATGCAGGTTTGTCGTTTTCTCTTATGTAACACTGGCTTCTGCCTTTTTTCAGTTTCACCTTTGTATCATTTGCCACTCGTGGTGGCCTTTCAGACTAGAGTGTTCCTTTGTCTTGTCTTTTTTAGAGGTTATTAGTTCTTTTGAGATGCTCTCCCTGACTCCATCCCTACCCTTACTTCCATCCCCTGACTTCTATGGCTCTGATGGCTTTGCACTTGAACTTTGTGCCTCCTGGCCCACTTCCCTAGCTCAGCTGCACCATCACCTACTGGGACAAAGACTTTGTCTTATAGGTTTGTATGACTGGCACTTAACACAATGCCTGACACTGGATGACAAATTTAGGGTCTCAATATTGCTCTAGTCTTGTTATTACAAGGGGGCATAAATCCTGTGTGAGGTGTTCTCACACAAGGGTATGTTAAAGGATTAGCCAGCCTGTCACACCAGCCATCTAGTTCGTGGAATGGAAAGTATAAGAATACAGGGAAGAGCAAGGAGCTTTTCCTCCCCCCACCCCCCGGCTAAAATATTCCAGGTTTTTGCTCTACCTAGGTCTTACTTCATATTTACTCAGATTTCATGTTAAAGCAGATGGTCACTCAGGTGCTTATTTTATTATTTTTGAATACCTTTACTCATTTCACCATTCAGGTATTTTATGAAACTGTGTTTGTCTTAGCTTCTTCACCATTAGAGTTTCTGCAGTCCCTATATATGATGAAGGAGGCTTGGATTCAGTGCTGAAATTCAAGAAATATTTTGAAATTCATTCACAGTCTGTCCCTTACATTTTCTCAAATCTCATTAATTTTATAACAAATATTGCTTCAGAAAAAGGATAATTAAGAAAAACGCTTTCAAGATTTTTGTTTGCAACAGTTTTTGAGTTTCTTTTTGTTTAAGATCTTATTTATTTATTCATGAGAGACACAGAGAGAGAGAGGCAGAGACATAGGTAGAGGGAGAAGCAGGCTCCTTTCAGGGAGCCCAATGCAGGACTCTATCCTGGGTCTGGGATCACACCCTGAGCCAAAGGCAGACCCTAAGCGCTGAGCCACCAGGTGTCCCTAGTTTTTGAGTTTCAAAGAGTTAACTCCATAAATCTTCAGGATCTAAAGTTTAAATTATAACAACAGCAACAAAAGCAGCAAAATAAAACCATCCCTTACCAATCAATGTTACCTTAAGTGACACACAGAAACTGGTAAATTGCTCAGAAGGATTGTTTCCATCCTAAAAGTGCCTTATAAAGTGAGCCTATACTGGTAATGAGTGATCCTTACCCAAATTCTTTTTTTTTTAATTTTTATTTATTTATTTGTTTATGATAGTCACAGAGAGATAGAGAGAGAGGCAGAGACATAGGCAGAGGGAGAAGCAGGCTCCATGCACCGGGAGCCCGACGTGGGATTCGATTCTGGGTCTCCAGGATCGCGCCCTGGGCCAAAGGCAGGCGCCAAACCGCTGCGCCACCCAGGGATCCCGCTTACCCAAATTCTTAAAGCACAGCTAAGCTGCCCAAGAAGTAACATCTACTCCAAGTCTATGAGCTCCATACAGATCAAGGACAGAAAGGGAAAAAAATCACTTACTGGCTTTCTGAGGGAATTATAGTTTACTCAGAGTAAGGGCTAAAATTGGATGCACCAAGAACTTCCTTATGAAAATCTAAGTTCTGAAAAGTTCTTAATTCCACTGACTGATTTGAGAATTTTCCAAAGTATGGCCTGTTTAAGTTTTCACTGGTCTTCTGGGACATCTATGGAATGTCTTGGCCAAACCTTGACAACTGCTTGTGGATGGCCCAGTTTCCTATTACCCAGTGTGCAGACAGAGAGGGGATGGTATGCAGAAATTGACTTGTATGCATGGGTGAGGCAAGAGATTGTTACTCCATGCAAATACAAATGCAGGCTCTGAATGAAAATCTTCTGGGAGGGCAGGTATGGCATCCCACAGGCATAACAACATTGAGGTGTAATTTGGGGAAGCAGTCATATCAGGGGGTACTATCAGGTGGCAAATGAGATCCAGCCAGCCAGAGAGATGTCAGGCAATCAAAGAAGGTCAAACACGCTTTTGTCCCCAGGGAAATCAGTCAGCAGGTTGGTGGCAGTTCAGGGATAGAACCCTTTTTAAGAGTGAAATGGAAAACAATATGCAGGCTTATTGCACAACTGGGTATTAGACACTAGATCGGAACTTAGACACCAAAGAAGCAAAAACTCAGGTTATAGTAGAACCCCAAATCTAATCCTAGAAAGTGTGGGCAGGGCTAAGCTAGTATTGAGAGTCAAATAGCAGTAGAGGGAAGCAAATTACAAATATTAGCAATAAGAGAAAGCTAGATATTCTGCAGGACTATGCCTATTCTGGACCTATTCTGATATTCATGGTGGACTACCAAAAGGTTTTAGGGATGGGGAAGTTAGTGCCAGCCATTTTAATTCATTTCCTATAGAGACTGTCAACTGGGAATTAGGATTATGTTTGCCCTTCCTTGAGATGCAATGTGGAGGATTCTTTAAAATCACCTTGAGAAGTCCTATTAAGCCATCAGTTGTGATATTTTCTCTTCTAAAGACCACTAGGTTTGCACATCTCCTTGCTTTAAGATCTAAGTTAGGATATTTCATTGTCTTCCCATGTTCTGATTTTAAGTATTCTTTTTTCTGGTTTTCCCTCAATAAATCTGTGGATATTAGATGTTTTTAGCAGTTACAAAAATCACTTGAAGAAGTTAAAATGCAGACTTCTGGGCCAGTGTTTAGGGTGTCTGATTCAGTGAACCTGTTATGGGGCCCTGGAATATGTTTTTTTTTTTTTTTTTTAGATTTTATTTATCCATTCATGAGGGACACAGTGAGAGAGAGGCAGAGACACAGGCAGAGGGAGAAGCAGGCTCCACGCAGGGAGCCCGACGTGGGACTTGATCCTGGGACTCGATCCCGGGACTCCAGAATCATGCCCCGGGCTGAAGGCAGGCGCCAAACTGCTGAGCCACCCAGAGATCCCCTGGAATATGTATTTTAACAAAAATTCCAGGTGATTATGATGCAAGTTATCTCTGAGCCACATTTTGAGAAATCCTACTTTAAGTTATCGAAATGTCTCAGGAAATCTAACAGTTCATTGGCCATCTCTCAAACTGCCTTTAGCTCTCCATGTAGCAGTACAAATTATTCCTAGTCACACCACATACCTTGGTTTCACATTATGAAAATGGTCCTTATAATAATATCCTGGGCCAAAACATTGAAAGTTTTAGAGTATAATGCCAAATTCAAGATAGATTGTGTTTTGACTGTCTTTAATTTTATTGAATCTACACTTTAAAGGACAATTTATTTTTATTGAAATTTAGATCTATTCTGTGATATGAAATTGCTCCAATTTATACCTGAAATGTGATTGTATCTCTTTACTCTTTCCAGAGTGAATTATTTCTCTTTCTAGTTTATTAGAGAACCATTCTTTCGACTGCAAGCATACAGACAGCTGCAGACTCTTGGTAGAAATTAAAAAGTATTTGGGATATTTACAGTGTCTCTTTTAGTATTGGAGGCTGGACAACAAATAGTCATCACATATGGGAAAGATTTACATTGCCTGAGTGGGATCAAGTTTGATGTAGCATAAATGGTATTTCCCCAGATTTTCCATGGCCACAGTATATGCTCTTGTCTCTATGGAGAAATATGCTGGGCTAGGGAATAATGAATAAGCATTCTTCCAGGCACTGTAGTCAGAGCCTTTTCTTTTCAGCCAAGTTTAGTATGACTTTTTCACATATGATTTTGCTCTTCATGAACTAGATTGGAAAAAATGAAAACCTGTTCTAAAAATAAATATATCAAGCATTTAACTACTAATCAGTAAACATTTGTCATTGCTAGGGTCTGTAAGAACCAAATAGCAAGCCTAGTGCTGCATATTAAGTCTAAGTTCTGTTGTGTGCTTAACTTTTTAACCCAACAAAGAAATAAGGAGTCACAGAAATGAAGGAACTCTATGAAATAGTGAATAAAGCAAATTGTCTTTAAAAAAAAAAAAAAGCAAACAGAATTAGAACTAAACTAAATGTCGATATTTTGGGAATCTGTGCAGTCTTCTTAAAATTTTTTGATAATGGCCTTTTTTTTAGCTTTATAAATTCTGCCTCTGTAACACACATGTCGAGTATTAAGGCATATTTGATGGTAAAGATAGAAGATGAAAATATAAAATATTGCTCTCTACCAGAAGTGGTTAGGATTTGAGAGGTGACCCCAGAAAAGAAATTACATGTGTTAAAATCCTGAGTCATGAATTATGTTTAGCAAATATTTTCAGCTGTCTACTTTCTAGTTACTTAATGGAATTATATTATTCCCCTCTTCTGAAGTTAGTCATAGCCATATAACTTACTTTGACCAGTGAAAAATGAACAAAAGTGATGTTTCTCTTTTCTAGGTAGAAGTTATAGGTGCCACTGTCCAGATCATCACATGCCCTTCCTATGCTCTGGGATGGTGGAAGCACATTATTAGGTCCTTGGACAAGCTGGGGCCCCTGCTGACCCAGAGTGGACAACAGTATGAGTCAGAAAAAAAAAATGTGTTATGGAATTGATTATCAGTGCAGCAACATTTAGTCTATCCTGACTAGTACACATATAGACACAGAAGCAAGAAACACCCCAAGTGTTTTGAAGTATATGGGGATTTACCGAGATGGAAGTTGTCAATAATATATGATTGTGCATTATATAATTTAAGGGAGCTCTAGAGTGAGCATAATGGAAAAAACTGTGTTTGCTCAATTGTAGAGTCAGGTCTGAAGACTAAGGAAATAAAAATATGGGCAGCCCCGGTGGCCCAGTGGCTTAGCGCCTGCCTTCAGCCCAGGGCGTGATCCTGGGGACCCGGGATCGAGTCCCATGTCGGGCTCCCTGCATGGAGCCTGCTTCTCCCTCTGCCTGTGTCTCTGCCTCTCTCTCTCTCTCTCTCTCTCTCTCTCTCTCTCTCTCTGTCTCTCATGAATAAATAAATAAAATCTTTTAAAAAATATATTTAAAATTATGTTCATGGTTATATATAACAGCAACATACAACATTGCAAAACTGGCAATGATGACACCTGAACATTGAAAATGGGAGTGAATGGTATATTCTGCTTTTCCTTTTAATAGTTCAAACTTTTTAAATCAAATGATCCTGAAACAATTTTTATTTAAAAATAGAAATATGAGGAAATTAAATACCATACTCCAATAAAAATCTAAATTTTTAGCAATTTTTTAGATAAAGCATAGTGATTAGTATGAAGAGAATTCAGAATATACTGGTCCTGAAGATCCTCCTAAAATCAAGGACTTGGAAGAAAAATGGAGTATCATACATGACCTATATAAAAGCCAAGGCACAAATGGTCTACTTGTAGCATAGATTGCTTTAAAGATACATTGCCCAATATTTGTAATTAAAAAAAAATCTAATGTAGTATGAGTATGTTAGAGTACATTCCGATTCCTGATTCATTACATTATTTTAAAATTCTCTTCTTTCAGTTGTCCCCCAAAACTTGTCTGAATCCTCTAAAAACCTTTTTTTCCCCTGAAATTCAGCCATGGTGCCTCCTTTTCCTTTTCCTCTTTTTTAAATCCTCTCTTCCTACTTCAAGCAGTTTCTCTTCTTCATTTTTCTCAGTTTTCTCTACCTGTTATCCAGATTCTATAAAACCAAAGGCAAGAATGGAGCAGACTCTAAATGTTCTTTGGAGTAAAAAAACAAACAAACAAACAAACAAAAAGACAAAATGCTCTGTAGCAATCAAAAAAAGAGATATGGTGTGAAAAAATTATATATTTTCTTTTTTTTTCCCTATGTTTGACACAGTTATGAGAGATGAGTTTTCAAGAAACTACTCTTTGCTTATCTGTGGGAGTATGCCATTGGTTACATTTTCTATATAGACAGGCCTCTTTTTAAAAATAAAAATTGTGGGGATCCCTGGGTGGCGCAGCGGTTTAGCGCCTGCCTTTGGCCCAGGGCGCGATCCTGGAGACCCGGGATCGAATCCCACGTCAGGCTCCCGGTGCATGGAGCCTGCTTCTCCCTCTGCCTGTGTCTCTGCCTCTCTCTCTCTCTATCTGTGTGATTGTCATAAGTAAATAAAAATAAATAAATAAAAAATATTAAAAAAAAAATAAAAATTGTGGTTTTCCCCTTAAAAGAAGCTAGAACTAATTAAAGGATAAATCATATACTCTGGCCCAGCCCTCTGTGGAGTGCACAGCTTAATAGTATTTTGAGGGATATTATGACCATTTATGGATTATATTCCAAAATGCTATGCACCTAGGAGACATTTCTGGTATGTCTTCCCTCCCAACATCATCCCCGTTTATCTTTATTTTCTTAGGAAATATCTGATCTCACTCAAAGAGCTACTGTATTTCTTGTGTCAGAAATCCAAGATCATCAAGTTGATTTATTATAGACAGTATGACGTCCTGTCAGATCTTATTGTTATCCACCACTGAAGTACATCAACAAATTGCATCCATCAACTAATATTTGGATTTGTTTAATTCTGTCATTATTTAATTAGGCTAAAAAATGTCACAGTAGGCAGAGAACTCATTGTTTTTCTGTGTTAAAGAAATTATTGTGGAAATAGAGGAATATTTTTGCTAGCCCCATAAATTAGAGATGGTAAGATAAATAGAGAGTTGACAGATATAAAAGAAGCAGTTAGTTCCCAGTTATATAACACCGATAAATTTTTAAAGAATGACATTTTGTGTTAGTATGAGGTCTTAAATGTTGTAGCATACACAATTCACTGCACTCTCTGCTTGCATGAAGTAGGACAGCATATATACACTTTTTGTCTAGATAATAAGTTTGATGCGATTGTTTGACTATAAGTGTTTCTGAAATGTATACGTCAAGAAACTGCCAGCACTCATTCTAATGGCTGGTTTACCGTAAGTTTCTAGGATGAGGAATTCTTAAGTAAACCAAGTTGAGCATGTATTATATCCCTAGATCTTGAGAGTATTGCTTCTTAGAGATAGATATATGCTTTGGTTTCGGAACATGTTTTTATTTATTATTATTTTTTACGGGGTGGGCAGACAAGGGGCAGAGGGAAAGGGAGAGAGAGAATCTTAAGCAGATTCCATTCTCCCAACATAGAGCCCTATGCGGGGCTCCATCTCACCACCTGAGATCATGACCTGCGCTAAAATCAAGAGTCAGATGCTTAACCAACTGAGCCACCCAGATGGCCCAGGGACATGGTTTTTAAATGCTAGGGCTGTGAGGATCTCAAGCCTGCAAAACATTGCCCAGATAAATGAAAATGGGATTAGTAGAAGTTTGAAACCTTATTTCCTGCAAAATAAAAGATAAGGTAGGCCTTTCTCTTTTAGTTCTGTTTATGGTACCTGGCAAGCTCTTTTCTATCACATCTATTTTTAAACAAGTTTTGGCTTTTGAAGCTATGACCCTTAGTTTGTATATACTCTTTTTTATCTCAAAATAAATATGTGATAGAATGAGATTAGGCTATTTCCTGTCATAAAAATAGAATGCTCTTGTGAATACTTTGAAAAGAAGAAATGAACAGTCTCTAAGTGTGTTTTCTTCCGTAATTAATCCACTGTCCATGCTGCACTAGGTATTGCCCAAAACACACACTCAAGAAGCAGTGCCTTGCCTTTTTTATAAGACTATATAAGCCACTGTAAGCATGTCGAATACAGGGAAAGGAATAGCAACATGATAGGGGTATAAATAATAAGATTTTGGGGATCCCTGGGTGATGCAGCAGTTTGGCGCCTGCCTTTGGCCCAGGGCGCGATCCTGGAGGCCCAGGATCGAATCCCATGTCGGGCTCCCGGTGCATGGAGCCTGCTTGTCCCTCTGCCTGTGTCTCTGCCTCTCTCTCTCTCTCTCTCTCTCTCTCTCTCTCTCTGTGACTATCATAAATAAATAAATACATAAAAATTAAAAAAAAATAAGATTTTGAAGGACATTTATTGAGACTTCACCTGAGAAGAAAATGTGATTTATTTAGCAGCATGAGGTAATGAGTAAGAAGAGGTACCGTATTGCTCTTGCCATTTTCTTTAGGGAACAGCATTCCTCATGCTGAAGGGGAAAGGCACATCTAACAGTTTAATTAAATGATCTAAATGTGTATCAGAGAGAGGGAATAAAACCATACATTCTTCAAACTTTAGGGGAAAATCATTCTTTTTTCTTTATTTCCAACAGAAGTATCCATTTCCTGTTACTATTTCTGTTGTTTTTGGAGTTGTTGGAGTCTACTGAAGGTAGCTGTGTAAGTCTTTTGTAATGTGATATACATCTATCAGGAGGCTGTCTGAATTCCATTGAAATAATAAAGTGGTAGAGTGAAAAAGAGATACCATATGCCACTAAAGATTATTTTGCTGGTATTTTCAGTATTTTTTAATAGTATTAGTTAGGAAGCCAGTGGCATAATCAATAAAGTACAAAGGGAGAAAAAAATAATACCCAAGTGTAATTATGCTTTTAAAATGTTGGATCTTCAACATCTTATTGAAGATTTTTTTAACTTAAACATTATCTTGACTATCATAAAAAATATTATTTAATGTGATCTTTTAAGTGATTAACACTGAGCCTATTATTATGTATGATCCTCTGTTTCATCTCCCCAGTGGCTTAGTGAAATGTTGTTCTGCAACTGATAAAATAAAGTCTCCCCTCATGCACCAGTGGGGTTAGCCCCCTCAGAGAGCATCCTGAGAGATCTAAGGACCAGGGGAGAGGAATATCACATCACATACTTAGCCAGATCTTTTTTCCTGGGTAGTACACAACATCCACTTGCAAGGAAGCCCTACCAAGTAAACAGTAGGGTGTCCTCTCATTATCATGTTTCTCCATTCTGCTTTACAGTTTTCCACACTTCAACATTTTTGAAATTGGTGTCTGTCTCTGAATTTAAGTATGCATTGACATAGAATTTCATACAAAGAAGCATGAAAATATGGAAATAACCTAATGAGCTTTTCTTCATCATTCTCTATCATGGCTCAATTTCCTCTTCCCTTCCTCTTTCTCCCACTGAAAGGCAGGACAACTTATTAAGAGACCATGGGTTGTGGATTCCAACGAATTAGGGCTTGAGCTAGAGTCATAAATGTGGATTCTTCTGATATTCACTTTTTTTTTTCTATTGTAAAGTCTTGTCATTGTTAAAAGGCTGTTTTGGAGTCTAATGAAATAGCACATGTAAAGTTCCTAGTAGAAAGAATAAGTCTAGTAAATGATGGCTGGGTCTCTTTTCCATTGTGCCCATCAGGCTCCAATTCTGTTGGAACTTCTCATTTTATTTTTCTATCTCCCTCATATAACTTGTTAGATTAAGTGGACTTTGATGAAAAAAAAAACAGACAATGCAATAACAGAAGCAGAAATGAAAAGATTCTTCTTGCATGTATCATGATGAGTCTAAGTTAACATGTTTTCAATTGAATAGAAATCTGTTTCCGATTCTTTAGTTTCTGACTAATAAAGGCCATATTTTAAGTACCCAAGATTTTATTTTAATTATCAATTTAAACTTTCATTAAAAACATCAAAAAGTTGAGATAAGAAAAATAGATTGTTTCAAAATATCTATAAAACTCAGAGATATTAATGGCATAACACGTCATTTCTTAAAAATTGCCCATTAACCACAAAAGCCTCAAATCTGTGTCATATTCCAAACCCTGTTCTATCCCAAACTACAGTGGCCAGACCTCTAATCCAAATAATTTAGAGTCTTTTGGATCCATATCCATTTTTGAAGGAGATGACAGGTTATTAACTTTTGGCCATATAATTGTCCTTGTCCCTTTTATAGCAGTCATAGAAACACAAGTTAGGACTGAGACCCATAAAGTTTGGTGATTCCTCCCACCCACTTTTTGTTGGCAGCGGGTGGTCAACTACTGAGCCACCCAGGTGCTCCCTTGATCTGACTTTTGTGACAAATTCTAACTAGCATATTTCTATTTGTTGTTGTCTTAATTGGATACTGGTAGATAGGGAACAATGATTAAATTTTCATATCCAAATCACTATGGTTTTTCCTATATTTCTGCAGCCAGGATTTATATGCTATTTTCTCACACAGAGAATAATTTTTAGGGACTGTCCAGATTTTGTTACTTTCCTCTTTTTTTTTTTTTTTTTTGAGAGAGAGAGACAGAGAGAGATTGAGAATCTTAAGATCTTAAGCAGGTTCCATGCCCAGCGCAGATCCTGACATAGGGCTCGATCTCCCAACCCTGAGATCATGACCTGAGCTGAAATCAAGAATCGGATACTTAACCCACTGAGCTGCCCAGGCACCTCTATTTTTATATTTTTAATTTGACTACACAATTGGCATCTATTCCAAAAATAGGAGAGCTGTTTTCAATTAATATAGCATGGTGGAAAAAGTTAGCTAAGAACCAACTTCTGTGCACACATGAGATAATAAAAACACAAAACCAAAACTAAAAATAACTTACAGTATTTCTTTGCTTAAGTACACTCAACTTACTGTATCTATATCTTATATTAAATCTACTTTTACCACTCACGTATGTTCTTTTTGCATAGTCTCTGGATCAATTTAAGTGCACTACTTACTTAATGGTTACTTGGTTACCTTGATTCATCACCAGAGAGTAATTAGTATCAATTCCCTGAGAGAAGGGTTCCCTACTGCATGTTGCCAGGTGAGTGGCATGAAACTGGTCCCTTACACTAAAGCCCTGAATGAAAGCACCTGGGTGGCTCAGTCAGTAAGCATCTGCCTTCAGCCCAAGTCATGATCCCAGGGTCCTGAGATTGAGTCCCATGGTGGGCTCCCTGCTCAGTGGGGAGTCTGCTTCTCCCTCTCCCTCTGCCCCTCAGCCTTGCTCATTCTCTCTCTCTCAAATAAATAGATAAAGTCTTTCAAAAATAAAGCTTCAAAGTTGTGAAGCTTATTCATAGGGTTTTTAAAAATAATTTAAAGCATATTTCAGGGGATCCCTGGGTGGTGCAGCGGTTTGAGACCGGGGATCGAATCCCATGTCGGGCTCCCGGTGCATGGAGCCTGCTTCTCCCTCTGCCTATGTCTCTGCCTCTCTCTCTCTCTCTCTCTCTCTGTGACTATCATAAATTAAAAAAAAAAGAAAATTGCTTTAAAAAAATAAAGCATATTTCAAAGTTCAAAAAACTGCTATAATATCATTCTTGTGTAGCTGAGAAAACGTTTCCTAGATTTGAGTCAGTATTAATGAAGTGTCAATACTGTCTAAGAAAAATAGGGCTTTCTAAGATCAGTTAGTCTTTATTAACCTTCTTATTAATTTTATGGATCTTATTTGTATCAGAATTCTTCCAGTGCCAGTTATAAAAACCCAGATATAGCCAACATCAGCAGAAAGTGGAATTATTACATCACAAAAGAGACAAGTCCAAGGGTAGCTCAGCCTTCAGGCATATCAATCTGGGTCTAAACAGTAGATAGAAACTGTATAATAATTTGAATAGAGATAGTTTAATATAAAGAATTATTAATTATCACAAGGGATTAGAGTATCAAGGATTGGCTAGGAAGAAGTAAACAGGTCTCAAGAATATAGGCATAGCAGATATAAGAAGTAGCTATGACTTCTAGGGGTGTGATTGAGTTCCCACAGAAAAGTCCACCCCCAAATGGAGAACTAGACCTTGTTGTTTCCAACAGGCCTTAATGATAGACAGTGGTCTGAAATAGCCAAAGGACAGACAATATTCAAAATTCCTCCTCTACGAATTTTAGTTCAAAGATCCATAGAGCTTTGGAGGCTGAACAAGGTATCTGCCATAGCTTCGGTTGTTCTTTTGTGTTAATGGCTTCTCAACATTTCTCTTTCCTTTTATCTTTGGTTTTACTAGGCTGCCATCTTAGTTGAGGATATATGCTGACAAAATAAGAATAAAGATATACGATAAAAGTTTATTTGAGTTGCAGGGTCATAGCAAGCACGAATGCAAGCTAATTAGGGAGCCTGTGGTGAGACGAATAGGGAGAGTCTCATAAAAATATATCATCCTGATACTTTTGCATTTAAAACTGTCTGCTGGAATGCCTTCATTCCTTGAAAAATGGGTGGATTGGACCAAGGATCTTGCTGTGGTTCTTCCCCTTCCCACCACCATCCCTTCTTCCCCTGGCCTCTCTTTTAAAATCAGTAAAGGGAAAGGTTCTGTTTAGGTCCTGCAAGAGTTCACTGTGGGTGAAATGGAATAGTCCTTCAGAGCAGTCAGGATGACTATCCAGCTGCTTTGACAAATTTGCCAACATCTGTTCTAGAGTCATTTTTGCTGCACAAATCTGCCATTAACAAACAGTAAGGACTTTAATTAACTGAGCATACCAAGGAGTGAAGCTCTGATAAAATGGCACCATCTGGAATAAAAAGATGCAAAATTTTCTTCTCAGCTCTGTTGATAAGGGATTATATTTAAATTTGTCTTGATCACAAATGACTCCCCTGCTGTGTAAGTAAGGGTTAGTAGCAAAGACTTTATGATTCAAAATCCTTTCCTCAGGTGTGCCACAGCATTAAAATGTAAATTTCCTGAACTTCAGATTTTTCTTTTGGCCTTGTGTTAATGCTCCATTAGTGCTCATTAATTTTGCTTGCTCCACAAAGAGTCATGTTGATCAACTTTGAGCTTCAAAAAGAGGTCAGCCAGAACCTAGCAGCGTCCAAACACTTGAGGAATGTTCTTAACAAACCTGTTTGGACATTTAGTGTAAAGTCAGAATAGTCTCCCTAGAAAAATTCACTTGTACATAACCAGGGAATTTTGGATATGATTTCAGGGAGTGCTTCATAGACTCTCTGAAGGCCATTCATGGTGTATCCATGGATCCCAGATTAAATATCTCTTCCTCAGGCGCACCCTTATTGTCTCTTAGACAGGCAGCATCGCATCCACTTCATTCCAGCAGCTTACCTCATTTAACTGCTTCGTTTGTCCAGACTTTAAGATTCCTTAGCAAACATAAACTTTGGATTTAAAAATTAAACACGTTCCAATTTGGTTTAGTCTAATGGTTCCCAACCGAGTATATTTCACTACTGACCAGAAGAAGTGATAAACTAAATGGGTTGCAAGTCACCTGTCTTGGCTTCCACTGATCTAAGGTGAGGAGTAGAGGGTAAGGCTTGAAGTAGATCTCAGAGGTGTGTCCACGGGACTCTCTCATGTACTTCTTAGCAAAGAATCAGTGTTTTCTCCCCAAAAAGATAAGGTTCACTGCAGCTTATTTGTAGCAGACTCATAAATGAAACCATTTCGTATTTGGCAACAGTGTTTGACAATCATGAATTATCTGGTCTAAAAATTATACATTGTGCTTCTAAATACACTTGAGAGAAGGCTTTAGGGAACAGTCCTAACATGCTGCAAGCAAATAACATATTCAATTGTGTAACAATTGTTCTCTGTGGGAGTGACTTTTTCTTCCTAATTGGGACTAGGTTAGGGACTCAAGAGAAGGTTGCTACATAGTCCCTTGATATGTGATAAGACAAGTACACAAATGGGAGTTATAAAATAAAGATTTTTCACCAGATCTCTCATTTAACTATTATTATTTTCATAAATTATTTTGGATAATCTCTAGTTTTAATTTTTCATGTATAAAATGGAATACGATATAAGTCCAGAATTAGGTAATTAAGAGAAAGTAGTGACTGACTCAAAATAGGTAGCTTTCGAAGCATATGGCTTTTTCCCACTCCTAATCATCTTCACATCAATCTAGATAATGACTTGCATTTTTCAGATGGTAGAGAAAACCATTTGTGATGCACTTTTTAACCTAACAGAAGACCTACATAGTATTGTTTTACAACAACTGTATTTACCTTTTTAACAAAATCAAAGGCACGTAGTGTCAGAAAGATATCTCCAACTAATACTAGTGTCTTCAAGTTGGAGACCCTTTTGTGTTTTGTAAAATTGTATAAATACACGTAACAGTGTAATGTTAGCCTTCTTAACGGATTCAGTGCCAATCAGTTACATTGTTTCTCTAATTATCTTAAATTAAACTCTGAAATTCAAGTCACCAAGATGTGAAAGAAATAAAAAATCAGTCTAAGCCATTGTTGTTCTTCCTTATATCATCTTTCCCACCCTCTAAACTGGGGCTGTGTAAAAATTTCATAGATGGGACCCAGGTCTTTAACTCCTACTAGGCTGAAATAATCAATGTTCAAGCCACATAGTGCCCTGCTGGTGGATGGTTCTGTGACTTCTGTGCCAAGGTCAGTGAGGGCTTTGCACCTTTGTCCAGCCTTGAAACCCCAGAGGTTTGGGGACTGGCCCAGAGCTGTGTCGTGTCACCATTCCCCTCCGGGTTCTCTTCTCTCCCTGGGACACTTCAAGCCCCACTATTTCAGTAACTTTTCTGACCTTGAGGACAGCAGCTTTGGTCTCTGATCCACTATGCATTGTTCTTTATCTCTCACCACTGCATACCCTTCCCCCAAACAATTTCACATCCTCCCCATCATGGGTCTTCATGACCACAAATTTGATCCATCTTTCTCTTTGGGAGCCAAAGAGTGTTTCCTTACTAACAAACTCACTTTAACACATATATTTATTTACTTGTTGACAATTTTACATAGTTGTTTCAACTTGTAATATAAGAGACGAGGTGTTTCAGCATTCTGGTGTTTGTCTCCCTGTTCCAAAAATGTGCTGCTTATTTCAGTGTGATACTTCTGAAAACATTATGTAGCAGGCATCAATATAAAGCAAGATTCTCAATGTTAAAAAAAGTCCTAGGGGTGATTGATGGGCATTTTCAGGCCTTACCATTCTAACTCCGTATTTTGGCAAGTCACTCTATACCTCTCTGATCACCGTTTTCTGAGCTTCCTTCCAACTGCTTTAACCATTCTGCTACATTACCCTTTATTGGTTCACTGTGAATCCTTCAGTCACTGGCTCCTTCTTTTCTCAGATACTCATTTAGTTGCTCAGGCAGAAAGTATAGTTCCAGCTTCTTTAGGTTAAAAAAGAAGAAAAGGTGAGCTGTTGGTTTCCAGAGTTTCTTGGCCTATCCGAGGGAGAGGTGGGGGGAAAGCTAGATTTCTAGGTATTCTAAGGTATTCCCTCCATCCCATTTCCCCTCTGCTGCTGTTTATAATGTTTTATTCCTAAATGTTGTCACAGAGAAGGAAGATCAAGATCAATCATCCTGGCAGTGGGAACTATGAATCTAGAATGAAAGGAAGTTGGCCCTGGTGAGGCAGCTCTTTCTCAGTCTTGTTTTGAGATTCTGAATGATACTTTTCATTCTTGTTCTGCAATCTAAATGTCCATATGATAGTCATTATCTGCTTTAATTATGAAAGAAAAAGACCAAAAGGAGTAGCAATTAAGTAAAGGGGAGGGGGAGAGAGAGAGAGAGAGAGAGAGAGAAGGAAAAAGAAAAAAAAGAAAAAGCTTTCTTTGATGAGAGAAGTTAGGTGATTTGAAAGATTAATATGTAGACAGAAAACAGGCTATCTGTTACACGTGAACTGGAAACTATGCCTTCCTGGAAGTCATGGAAAGGGCTATTGCAGAATCATTCATACTCCTACTTTCATCAGATTTAAGGTAAGTTGCTATCATAAGCCTTGGGTGGAAAATCATTTAAAAAAACTCTGTTACAGTTTTGGGGAAATACCAATGCTAGAATTAACAGGTCTAGGACAGAAGGACATTCTATTAATTTAGTGACAAACAGGAGCAAAGACAGATTTTTTAGTCTATTTCTGTGTCTGCTAAAAGAAAGTGGTTCACTTTCATGCTTTTGCATGTTGCTGTTCAGTTTTCCCAACACCATTTGTTGAAGAGACTCTCTTTGCCCATCAGATATTCTTACCTACTTTGTCAAAGATTAAGTAACCATATAATTGTGAGTTCATTACTGGGTCTTCTATTCTGTTCTATTAGATCTGTATGTATATTTTTGTGCCAGCACCATACTGTTTTGATCCCCAGAGCTTTGTAATCTAACTTAAGTCTGGAATAGTGATGTCTCCAGCTTTGCTTTTCTTTTTCAAGATTGCTTTGGCTATTGGGGGTCTTTTGTGGTCCATACATATTTTAGGATTGTTTGTTCTAGTTCTATGCAAAATGCTGTTCATATTTTGATAGGGATTGCATTTCAATGTGTAGCTTGTTTTGGGTAGTATGACATTTCAACAATATGTGTTCTTCCAGTCTATAAGCGTTGAATGACTCTCCATTTCTCTGTATCATCTTGAATTTCTTTCATAAGTGTTTTATAGTTTTCAGAGTACAGGTCTTTCATCTATTTGTTTAGGTTTATTCCTAGGTATCTTGCTGTTTTTGGTGCAATTATCAATGGAACTATTTTCTTGATTTCTCTTTTTACTGTTTCATTATCAGTGTATAGAAATGTAGCATATTTCTTTACATTGATTTTGCATCCTGCAACTTTACTGAATTTATCAGTTCTAACAGTTCTTTGATGGAGGCTTTCGGGTTTTCTATATATAGTGTCATGTCACTTGCAAATAGTGAAAGTTTTACTTCTTCCTTGCTGATTTGGATGCATTTTATTTCTTTTTGTTGTCTCATTGCTGTGGTTAGGATGTCCAGTACTATGTTGAATAAAAGTGATAAGTGTGGACATCCTTGCCTTATTCCTGACCTAAGGGGGGAAGCTCTCAGTTGTTCCTCATTTAGGAAGATATTCACTGTGGGTTTTCCATAGATAGCCTTTATCATGTTGAGGTATGCTACCTTTAAAACCTCTTTGTTGAGAGTTTTTATCATGAGTGGATGTTATACTTTGTCATATGCTTTTTCTGCATCTATCGTAATGGCCTTATAGTTCTAATCCTTTCTAACATTCTATTACACTGATTGATTTGTGAATATTGACTCACCCTTGCATCCTAGGTATAAATCCCACTTGATTGTGGTGAATGATTTTTTTTAATGCATTGTTAGATTTTGTTTGCTAGTATTTTGCTGAGGATTTTTTATCTATGTTCATCAGAGATATTGTCTTTAGTTTTCTTTCTTTTGCGGTGTCCTTATCTGGTTTTGCTACCAGAGTAATGCTGGCCTCATAAAATGAATTTGGAAGTTTTCCTTCTTCTTCTACTTTTTTGAAATATGAGAAGAATGGGTATTAACTCTTCTTTAAATGTTTGGTAGAAAAATAAAATAAGGGGATCCCTGGGTGGCTCAGCGATTTAGCGCCTGCCTTCGGCCCAGGGTGTGATCCTGGAGACTTGGGATCGAGTCCCACATCGGGCTCCCTCCGTAGAGCCTGCTTCTCCCTCTGCCTGTGTCTCTGCCTCTCTCAGTCTGTGTCTCTCATGAATAAATAAATAAAATCTTAAAAAAATAAATAAAAATAAATAAATAAAATAAATGTTTGGTAGAATTAGCCTGTGGAGTTGTCAGGCCCTGGACTCTTGTTTGTTGGGAGTTTGATTACTGATTTGATTTTATTGTTGATAAATTATCTGTTCAAATTCTATTTCTTCCAGCTTCAGTTTTGGTAGGTTATATGTTTCTAGGAATTTATCCATTTCTTCTAGGTTGTCCAATTTGTTTCCATATAATTTTTCACACTATTTTCTTACAATTGTATATTGTCTTACAATTGTATTTCTGTGGCATTGGTTATTATTTCTCTTTTTCATTTTTGATTTTGCTTAGTTGGGTTCTCTTTCTCTTTCTCTTTCTCTCTCTCTCTCTCTCTCTCTCTCTCTCCCTCTCCTCTTTGGATGACTCTGGCTAGAGACTTATCAATTTTATTTACCTTTTCAAAGAACCAGCTCCTGGTTTCATTGATCTGTTTCTGTAGTTTCTGTATCTTTTATTTATGCTCTCATCTTTATTACTTCCTTCTTCTTCTGTTTTTAGGTTTTGTTTATTATCTTTCTAGTTCCTTTAGGTGTCAGGTTAGGTTTTTTTTTTTTTAAGATTTTATTTATTTATTCATGAGAGACACAGAACATGAGGGAGAGAGGCAGAGATACAGGCAGAGGGAGAAGCAGGCTCCATGCAGGGAGCCCGACGTGGGACTCAATCCCAGGTCTCCAGGATCACACCTTGGGCCAAAGGTGGCACTAAACCACTGAGCCACCTGGGCTGCCCTAGGTTGTTTATTTGAGATTTTTCTAGCTTCTTGAGGTAGGCCTGTATTACTACATGTTTCCCTCTTAGAACTGCTTTTGCTGTTTCCCAAAGATTTTGGACCATTGTGTTTTCATTTTCATTTGTTTCCATGCATTTTTTAATTTCTTCTTTGATAGCTTGGTTGACCCATTCATTGTTTAGTAGCATGTTTTTTAACCTCCATGTATTTGTGGTCTTTCTACTTTTTTTTCTTGTCATTGACTGATAATCTCATAACATTTTTGTCCGAAAAGATGCATGGTATGACTTCAATCTTTTTCAATTTGTTGAAGCTTGTTTTGTGGCCTATGTATGATCTATTCTGGAGAATATTGCATGTGACCTTGAAAAGAATTCTTCTGTTTAAGGATGGAATGTTCTGAATATATCTTAAATCCATCTGTTTCAGTGTGTCATTCAAAGCCATTGTTTCCTTTTTGGTGTTCTATTTAGATGATCTGTCCATTGATGTAAGTGAGGCATTAAAGTCCCCTATGCTTATTATAATATCAATTATTCTCTTTATATTTATTATTAACTGTCTTATGTATTTGGGTGTCCCATATTGGGTGCATAAATATTTATAATCGCTATATCTTCTTGCTATATACATAATTGTTATATCCTAACAAAGGATTGTCCCCTGCGTTATTATATAGTGCCTTTCTTTGACTCTTGTTAGTCTTTGTTTTATTTTTTTTTTTATTTTATTTTTTTTTTTTTTAAAAAAAGGTTTTTTATTTATTTATTTACGATAGTCACAGAGAGAGAGAGAGAGGCAGAGACACAGGCAGAGGGAGAAGCAGGCTCCATGCACCGGGAGCCCGATGTGGGATTCGATCCTGGGCCTCCAGGATCGCGCCCTGGGCCAAAGGCAGGCACTAAACCGCTGCGCCACCCAGGGATCCCTAGTCTTTGTTTTAAAGTCTATTTTGTTCAATATAAGTATTGCCACTGCAGCTTTCTTTTTTTTTTTTAATTTTTATTTATTTATGATAGTCACACAGAGAGAGAGAGAGAGAGGCAGAGACACAGGCAGAGGGAGAAGCAGGCTCCATGCACCGGGAGCCCGATGTGGGATTCGATCCCGGGTCTCCAGGATCGCGCCCTGGGCCAAAGGCAGGCGCCAAACCGCTGCGCCACCCAGGGATCCCCACTGCAGCTTTCTTTGACATCCATTTGCATGATAAATGGTTCTCCATCCCTTCACATTCAGTTCTCCTTTATGTCTGAAATGAGTCTCTCATAGTCAACATATAGATGAGACTTGTTTTTTACATTCTGTTATCCTGTATCTTTTGATTGGAGCATTTAGATAGTATGCATTCAAAGTAATTTTTGATAGGTATGTATGTATTGCCATTTTGTTACTTGTTTTGTGGTTGTTTTTTGTGGTTGCTCCCACTCAGCACTTTGAATATATCCACTCCATTCTGACTTGGAAAACTTGCTGAAAAACCCGCTGATAACCTTAGGAGCTATAATATAATATAATTGTCTTCTTTTGTTTTGGTGCCTTTAATATTTTTTGTCACCATATATTTCCATTTTAATTACAATATATCTTGGTGTGGATCTGCTTTTCTTGTTTTTTAGGGGGTTCTCTGTGCCTCCTGGATCTGGATATCTGTTTCCTCCCCTAGATTAGGGAAGTTTTCAGCTTTTGTTTCTCCACATAAATTCTCTGCTTCTTTTTTGCTCTTCTTCTTCTTCTGGAACTCCAATAGTATGAATGCTACTACGTTTGATGGAATCACTGAATCCTCTATTTCCATTTTCTGTCATTTTTTCTCTCTTTTGGTCAGCTTGATTACTTCCCATTACTTTGTCTTCTGGAGCATTAATTCATTCCTCTGCTTCCTCTAGGCTGCTCTTCATGCCATCAATTATGTTTCTCATTTTGTTTATTGAGCCCTTTATCTCTGCTATGTTACTCTTTATCTCCATGTTAATAGTCTTATTGATGTCCTCCACTCTTTACTCAAGTCCGGTGAGTATTCTTATGATAATTTTTTTTCAATTCTCCATCAGGAATGTTACTTATATCTCTTTTACTTAGATCTCTGACTGTGGCCTTGTCCTGTTCCTTCATCTGGGACAAAATCCTCTGTCTTCTTATTTTGTCTAAGTCTCTGTGCCTCTTTCTCTGTATTAGAAAAGTCAGCTTCATCTCCTGTTCTTGAGGGTAATGCCTTTATGAAGAAGAGGTCCTATAGTACCCTGCAGTATAGTGTACCTTGTTTCCCAGGGCCTAGCACTTCAAGGAGTATTTCCAGTGTGTGTTGCATTTGCTCTACCATGGTGTCCTGGCTGCTTTGTCCTTCAGGTTAGTCATCTAGAGAGGCTCTCTTTGCTTGTGGACAGTGTTTGGTCCCTGGCCTGAATGTGATACATTTTAATTAGTTGTGTTCTGGTCTGCTTGTGACATGAGACCTGTCACTACTGCCACCAGAACCAAGGCTTAGCAAAATCCCCTCACCAGGAGATGCCATGTTGGCAGGGGTCAAGACCAGTCTTCTGGCAGGGGAGCCTGCTGCACTGGGACTGAGGCAAGCATGACTAGGAAGGGTAGTTCCACCAGAGTGTGGGGGGGGGGGTGGGTCTTGTATAAGCAGCTTGGGTAGCAAATATTGGCACCATGCTGGTTCCTGCAAGTGATCCTGTGCTTATGCTAAGGGATTGAGGATGGAAATGGCACCTGCTAGTACCTTTGTTTCCAGAGGTGTCTTTCCATGAACATGGCTTCTCTGGGACAGACTCTGAGATGAGCATCTAACTTCCCCACTGTGTGCTTCAGGCACTCTTCAGATAGCTGTTTCCATGCTGTATATCTGCAAGTTGTTTGTCTGCCTTTTCTTCAAGAGCAGCCTAATGCCTATGGACTCTATGCTAGCCAAACCAAATGGCCTTTCAAACTCCAGGCTTTAAGCCCCACTGACTGCAAGAACTCATAACATTTGGGCCTTCTTGCTTTCCAAGCCAGTTTCAATGAGGATTCCTTTTTTTCCCCATCTGCTCTCTGGTATGCTAGTCTGTCTCTCATCCTTCTTGGTTACTGTTGCTCCCTCCCTACTGCAGTGGCCCAATCCATTTCTCATTCAAGCCTTATCTTCATAGTTCCTACCTTCTTCAATGTGGCATCTTCCTTACCTTTATCTGTAGAGTTTGTTCTGCCAGTCTTCAGGTCAATTTCTAGGATATTTAGGATGATTTGATAGTTCTAGTTGTATTCATGGGATGAGGGCCTAGGGCCCTCCTACTCTGTCACCATTTTCCTTCCTTCTCCCAATTATAAACATCATTAACATTTTTTGGATTTCTGTATTAGGTGTTGACAGGAGTTTAAATTCAAAAGCTAAGTGAGCCCTTCCATTTGAATAGAGGTGAGAATGAGGATATCATATAAAATTAAGAAAAGAAACAATCACATCTAGCTAGTTATATTGAGATTCATATATCAAGGTGTTAATGACCTAGTCGGTAAATGCATTATTCATGTGATTCACTAAGTACTTCAGACAAGACAGAATTGCCTTATTTCATTTAAGGCTTAGTCACTTTTAAAATGTGTCAGTGCAACTGAATATATTTATACATGTAGAAGTTTATTAACCATTCTTTGCTAAAGAAGCTCTTCCCCTTTTTGAAATATAGAATCTACTACAGGACCTCCAATGATCAGTTCTAATAAAATCTTTTATTATTGCATTCAGTTTCTGGCTCACAGAACATCCTGGAGAGGCAGTCTTAGAAGATAAAGGAAGCTTTTAATAGAATGACAAAGATGGGAATTTTTAAACCAGATGAGTGAAAAGTGGTATAAGTGGGTTAGTTCTGGGTGGAGGCAGAAGGAGAAGATGGCAAAGATAGACTGCAAAGACCTGGGAACGTGTGTCTAGCTATGAGATTTCTCTTTCTCTCGTTTTCCTGTATTCAACTCCTGACATTGAAATATCAACTCCAGTCCTCCAAAAATATTTTGAAAGTATATAGTCTTTGGAGTTAAATCTTGATTCATCACCTGCCAGGTATGTAATTTTGGGCAAGCCATTTAAAATTTTGAGACTCAGTTTTCCTCATCTGTAACATGAGGATTACAAAATGAGATAAAATGAGTCTATTCCTCAGGGATGTTGGGAAGATAATAAAAATGTATGTAAAGTTGGAATATAACCAATGCTCAATAAATTGTAAGCATTATTACCGAAATTTTCTTTTTAAAAATTTCAGCTTTGCCTTTCATGTAAATGAATTACCAACTTTGTTAGACTGTATCTTCTTTGTCTTTAATTTACAGCTTAAAATAGCTCTGTGACTTTGAAAAATGACCTTACCTTTTATATGATTCAATTTTTTCACATGTGAAATAATAGGGATAATATCTTGAGTAACACTAGAGCCCTGCAAGACCATGGTGCTAATACCATGCTATCCACTTTGTTCTTGATCACAATCAAAGCAAAGTACAGGCGTATGCGTCACTACGCTTCATAATGCTGCACAGCACAGTCCTTATCAGCCTGGACTCTGGGGCCAAATGACCTGCATTTCTGTTTAGTTCACCTACTTACTAGAGCTGATTGATCTGGGCAAGTAACTTTGCTCTTGTGTGCCTTAGTTTCTTCATTTTCTGGCTTCTTTTGCACAATTTAATTTTTCAATGGTATTACGGAGAAAATCTTTTGTTCTCAAACTTCTTTTGCCTCATATTCTAGTAGTACTCTACTTTCTTAATGTATAAATAGTCCTAATGAAAATATTAAATTGTTTGACCACAAGCTGGCTAAACATTAACATTTCATTCTCTCACCCCAAATACAAAATGTTTCTAGACTGTCATTTTTTACTTTTAGTTATAGAGCAATAAAATTATTATAGCAAATATTCATTGGAAATTTGAGGTATTTCTTCATAAGAAATTAAATGCTATTAAAATTACTAACACAGAAGAGAGTACAAAGATCCCTTAATCAATACTTAGAATTTTAATTTAAATGAGAAGTTTGGAATACTTCTTTTCCCACATTAACACTCTGCTGTAGTGAACAGGATAAAATATTAGTTCATGAATATATTTAACCTAATAATAAGATAAGACTTCAAGCTACATGGCCACTGGCATCTTTTTTAACGCTGAGATCCTGTGATTTTTATGTCTTTCTTGAGAAGTTTATTGGCTATTAAAAATGGCAGCATCCGCAGTAATCTCTAGAGATATAACTAGTGTAGGTCAAAAGATATGTCCCAAGATGCTGAATTGCAGATGCTATAAAATATTTTTAATGAAAGTTTTAAAATTATGCAAATTTTAAAACTTCTCTTGATGTTAGCAGATGTTTTTCCATTATTACTTATCCTAGTGGTAAGTTTATCCCAGAACTTGATATCTGGTAGCTGGTGAATATAAATGGAGACAGTCTTATACAGAGAGACTTACTATGCAAGGAGGGCACCTACCATCTCCACTGCCTCCAATATTCATGACAAATTTCTAGGTTGATTCCACTCTAAACTTTCATTTTTCTAATATTCAAGATCACAGCAAGGTGTAATTGGTTTTACCATCAAAAGAACTTCAGCTAGGTGTCAACAGATCCCTTACATACACCCCCCCCCTTGCTTCTAATATTATTGAAACCATAATATTCAGAACTTTCTTAAGGAAGTAAAAACTCTTTCTTATAATACATATTTTCATCAAGGGGAAATAAGGCTCCACTTTTAGCTTCCCTCCCTATGCAGAGTCTTCTTCCTCCTCAGTTAAGTCTTCTGTTTTCTTCAGTATAGCCACTTAACAACATTTATTGGTCCCCCATTGTGGGTAGAGATGTTTATTACCACCACCATTGTCTGTGCTCATTTGTTCATTCTTAGGGTTGCCCTCTCTCTCAAGATATCATAATAGCCCTCTTCACAACAGACTGTTTGCATTATATAGATTATTTTTTGTTGTTTTAATAGGAAATGTCATGGGACTTGTGGAGGAAACTAGTTATCAGAAGAAATATTTTGAGAACCACTCTTACCAGTTTGAAAAGTTGTGCAGCTTTTCAAAGGAAATGCTTATGAATCAGTTTTTCAGCATCATTCTTTTATATTTTGCTTTCTACATAAATATTGGAATTAACTGATGGTAATATCCCTGTATACTATGCTATTATTTAGACTTGCCTAGCAGCAAAAGCTATGGAGTTCATTTTAAACTCAATGAAAATCAATATAACACCAAATTTGCAAAATTTAGAGCAGCTTAACATATAATGACAATTCCTCAGATTCTCAGTTTACATGTTATTTCAGCATCCAGTATCTGATTGAGATGTCATTTGCCAGGTAAGGAAATTTAGATTTAGGGAGGGGAAGTGATGTGTCCAGGGTTGTTCAGTTGGCAAGTAGCCAAGTTTACCACCAAAATTTAAAAAGGAAAATATATGGCTATGACCTAGCTATTGAAAAGTAAAATGCTAAAAAAAAAAAAAGAAGAAGAAGAAAGAAAGAAAGATAAAATGCTCAATTTATGTGGATTTGGTTTTGCTATTTCTCCAGCTCTTCAACTGTTATTTCCACAAACAAATAACAGATGAATGAATTTTAGGCTAAGTTCAAATATTCTTCACTGGCCTTATGGCTTCTGTCCACACTGAAGACCAAAGTCTGCCCTTTAATTAGCAGGCTGATGTTTGTTTTCTTATAATCCTGAGTTCTATACCAACTGGCTCCTAAGTAAGAAAATATATGGAACACAAACAAAAATGCAAGTAAGGCCCAAGTACCATCATCAATGCAATCTAACCCCCAGGTGCCCTGCTCACCTCAGTGAAATTTGTATTGACATTATAGAAGAGATCTCTCTAAAATATGTGCTACGTCAGAATCATTTCTTAGAAGACAATAGATTTTTTTGGTTGTATATATACCTTAGTTCATCATTATGCTTTTTGAAATAAGCATCTACCCCAAAATTATAATTATATTGTCATGAATGTTTATATCATGCTACTTATATTTGTACCACATCCATTCTCTATATTTGAGGTTACTTACATACCTGTCTTTCCCTCTGTCACTTTTTTAATTTTAAACATGAGTGAGACCAACTGCTCTTTATTTTCTTTTAATATGATAATACTGAAATATCTAGAATTTTTTTATGTGTGTCCATGAATATTTTTAATGCAAGTGGTGAGAGCAATGGTCATAAAAGGTCTGGAGATTGAAGATCTCCACATGCAGAGATTATAAGCATGGTGAATTAGCCTTATCCAGAAATACATTTGTAAAAATGATTCCTGAACTTACTTTCTTTCTTTCTTTCTTTCTTTCTTTCTTTCTTTCTTTCTTTCTTTCTTTCTTTCTTCCTTCCTTCCTTCCTTCCTTCCTTCCTTCCTTCCTTCCTTCCATCTTTCTACTACATTGTAGTAATGGCCCTTGTAAAACATTAGAAAATGGAAGAAGACCAGGAAGAAAATAAACTTACTAGAATCTCAGTATCTAGAGATAAAACCTATTAACATTGTAAAACAATTTTTTTCAGATTTTTCTATATTATTAAATATATATCACAAAATTCAGATAACATTGCACACACTATTTTCTAATATGCTTTACTCAACCAATATAACATAAAATATCTAAAGTCTCCTACCTAAATGTGCTCTAAATTTCAGTCATTATTCCACTATGGCATTTGTTGAGAAAGAACAAAGCTGGAAATATCATAATATCTGATTTCAAGATGTACTATAAAGCTGTAGTAATCAAAACAGTATGGTACTGGCACAAAAATAGGCACATAGAACAATAGAATAGGCTGGTTGTCCAGAAATAGACCCATGCTTATATGGTCAATTAATCTACAACAAAGGTGAGAATATACAGTGGGGGAAAGACAATCTTTTCAATAAATGGTATTGGGAAACCTGGATATCTATATCCAAAATAATGAAACTGGACCACTTTCTTATACCAGACACAAACTTAAACTGAAATGGATTAAAAACCTAAATGTAAAGCTGAAAACCATAAAACTTCTAAAGGAAAACATAGACAGTAAACTCTTGGACATTGGTCTTAGCAGTATTTATTTATTTATTTATCTATCTATCTATTTATTTATTTATTTGGATCTCTCTCATCAGGCAAGGGATACAAAAGAAAAAATAAACAATTGGGACTATATCAAAATAAAAAGCTTCTGCAGAGTAAAGGAAATCATCAACAAATAAAAAAACAAAAGCCTATTGATTGGGAGGAAATATTTGCAAATGTTGTATCTGAGGAAGGGTTAATATCCAAAATATATAAAGAACTCATTCAACTCAATACCAAAAAACCAATCTGATTAAAAAATGAGCAGAGGACCTGAATAGACAGTTTTCCAAAGAAGACATCCACATGGCCAACAGACACATGAAAAGATGCTCAATATCACTCATCATCAGGGAAATGCAAATCAAACCACAATAAGACCTCACTTCATTATCTGTCAGAATAGCTAGAAAAAAAAAAAGACTAGAAATAACAAGTGTTATCAAGGATGTGGAGAAAAGGAAAATTGTGTGCACTCTTGGTGGGAATATAAAATGGAGTAGCCACTATGGAAAAGTGTATGGAGGTTCCTGAGAAAATTTAAAGTAAAACTACTCTATGATTCAGCAATTTTACTTCTGGGTATTTATCTGAAGAAAATGAGAACACATACTCAAAAAGGCACGTGCACCCATGTTCATTGCAGCATTATTTTACAATAGCCAAGATACAGTAAGCAACCTGAGTATCCACCAATAGATGAATGAATGGATAGAGAAGATGTTATATCACACACACACACACACACACACACACACACCCTGTAATATTACATAGCCATAAAAAATATTACATAGCCATTTGCAACAGCACAGATGGATCTAGAGTGTATAATGCTAAATGAAACAAGTCAGAGATAAACAAATACTGTATGATTCCACTTATATGTGGAATCTAAAAAACAAAACAGACAAACAAGCAGAAACAGATTGTTAAATACAGAGAACTAACTGGTGGTTGCCAGAGGGGAGAGGCCTGGGAGATTAGACAAAATAGGTGAAGAGGATTGAAAAGTATAAACTTTCAGTTATAAAATATATTAAGTCATGGGGATAAAAAGCAAGGCAGAGGGAGTTTAGTGAATAATAATGTATAACTAAAAAATAAGAGTAACTATAAACACTCAGGAGCTCCTTGCCCTATGTTCACAAAGGAATAATATTCAGGATTTTTCCCCCTTTATGCATACTCTTAAGTATTTCTTCTTCAAAAACCTCTTAAATGTATCTAGGAAAGCTTTTAGTAAAACCAGGGCAGTGATTCTTCTCATCTTAGAGTAGAAAGGCATTAATAGGTACATCTTTTTGCAGCCAGGAAAAATTACCATCCAATAAAAAAATAAGTTTTTTTTAATCTCTTGCTGGAGCCTGTTTGAGATGGTCTCTGTCCGCCCCCCCCCCGCTCTCTACCTGTTAGTGTGTTCATACACACATATGTACATTCTCTCTCTCTCTCTCTCTCTCTCTCTCTCTCTCAAAAATAAAAATAAATTTAAAATATAGTAAATTGAGACTTCTTAGGAAGCGTTCAATTTCATGATTTTAACTATGGAGTAAAAGATGTCAAATCTGTTATCTTTGAGCATCCACAAAAACTGCTTGAATGCTAAAAACTTACACTTTTCAGATTACTCTAAATTTTTCCCTGAATGACCTTTAATGTTTTAACAGTACTTGTTCTCCATAGCTGATAAGTATTATCACGTGGAATTGTTTCAAAAGCCTAAGGAAAGGAATCAAATTGAAGGGAGCAGCAGGGAAAAAAAGTGTTAGAAAAATGCTTTTTCTCTCTGGTTGCAGATGAGAAACGACTCCATCCTGCTCCCCCATGAACCCAGTTCCACCCTAAGGGGAGGGTTCTAAGGATTTCAGGCCAGACCTTCTAGAGTATGAAGTTGACCACTGCCACTGGACACATCAGGATGATGTCATTACACTAGGGAAGGCAATAAGAACTAAACAAAACCAGAGCATCTTAATTTACTTTATTCACCTCTGTGTAATGGTGACCCATGTTTCCAAATGCTTTCTTCAATGCATTTGAACTTCAATGCACATTTCTTTTCTATACATGCTTCTGAACGAGGGTCTCAAAATCCAAGAGAAGAAAAGAAAGTATTGAGACCAAGTGTGTTGTTAGTTCTTGCTATGGAATTCCATCCAGGCAGACGCTAGTTGCATTGTTCAAAACATGAAATACTTAATGGGGCAGTATAATAATTTGAAGAAAGTGCCAAAAACTGTTTTCATTTTTATTATTTCTGACCTGAGAGATAATTGAAAGCTTAATGCAATTGTTTCTTTCTTTCCTTCCTTCCTTCCCTCCTTCCTTCCTTCCTTTCTTCTTTCCTTCCTGTCTTCCATCTTTCATTTTAAAATAATTCTGACTGGTTGTTCATCTTTCTTAATTCAGAAATAAAATGGGTTTGGGAATGAGAGAAAACAGCCCTTTTTATTTTGCTATATGTTGTATTTGTCATTATCAGCTTCCCAATAGACCCACTATTTTTATTTCACTTCCTCTTCAGTTAAATATGATGCCATGAGAACATGTGGGTTGTGATGAGTGCCAAAATATATATTGTAGGCAAAAGTAGCAAGGAAATGAACACCAAATAGCTGAAGGTCCCTGGCCTTCTTTTATGTGGGTCGACTGGTAGTTGAGAATGCTGTGTTTTAGTTCTTTCATTCAGGATTGAACTTGAAAAATTGAGATTAAAGTATTGTTTTTAATTATTTTTTTTATTCTCCCCCCCCCCATCATTTATTTTGACTTACTACTAACATAGTCAGGGGCCCAGTTACATTTCTGTCTTTAATAAAAATACCCAAGACAACATAATTCTATCTGTAAGACTCCCGAATGTATCCTTTTTTTCCTAAGGCTGGATTTGGGAAGAAGGAGAAGGTTGGTTTTATGAAGGCATTTTGGAAGGTGCACTTCACAGATGGGAATATTACAAGCAGGGGCAAGGTATAATTAGACACTGGCATCCTCAGAAAATATTTTGAAAATATGGAAAACAGAGATGGAAGGCAGGAATAGAGGCTATGGTATGAATTAGCTTGCACATACGATTTTAGAGTTTCTTTTATAGCTGGGAATGCCACTTTAAAACAGACGTCATGTAGGGCTGCAGTTCAGTCTCTGCTGCTGGCTTTCCAATAAAATTGGTGGAAAGAACCTGGCATTTTATTAACATCCTCAGACCCAGGAGACTGAAAATTATGAGTCTTCTATACTCCAAACTACAGCTGAAAAAATGTCTTTCCTGCTACGCTTAATGGTCAGAGACTACCTTGCTTTCTTGTGGGCATTCCTCAGGGTCTAGTAATTTAAGCAAATTAAAATACAATAATGCATTGAGTGTATGTTGAAAAACAGAGAGGTATTCTGTCAATGTGAAGACCGAAAGAACCAATTTTTTTAAAAAAGAACTATTGGTACATATTAACAATTTTTTCCCTGTATCCTGCAACAATTTTATCATTTAAAAACTCAAAATGTGTTTTTCTAAAAAAATTTTTTTAAGATTTTATTTATCTACTTGACAAAGAGAACAAGCAAGGGGAGTGGCAGAGGCAGACTCCCCACTGAGCTGGGAGCCCCATGATGCGGGGCTCAATCCCAGGACCCTGAGATCATGACCTGAGCTGAAGGCAGACACTTAACCTGCTGAGCCACCCTGGCACCCCATTTTTTCAAAACATTTCTGCACTCTTTATGATAAAGTTAACTTGTCTAATAAAAACCCTCAAGAAGTTCTCTTGGTAATTTGCATTCTTGCCTTCCCTACCCCCACTATTTAAAATCCAAATGTTATTTCCTTTCTGTGTCTGAGAAAGTTATAAGTAAACAAATTGACTCTGAATATGGGACTCCAGGCCACGCTGTGACCTTGATTGTAATTTGAGCTCCACCAGTCACCAGTCTGTCCCCTCTGAGGGCTGTTTCATTTCCTCTATGAAATGGGAACAATAGTGACTAACTTGTAGATTACTATGAAGATTAACTAAGACACCACGCATGAACTTCGCAGCCCTGTGTATCTCCAGACAGGCACTCACATTGTCAGTTCCTTCCGGGTTCCCACTCACCTCCGCCCCCACATCCCCCTACCCCACAACCACCTAATCTCTAAATAACTCGTACATAATTGTGGACCATCAGCATGAATGCCCAGAAGCATTTGTTCCTGAATGAATTGAGCAGTGAGTCTGGCATGGCACCCCAACCTTTCCCCTTCTATGATCCCTTTGGACACCTCCCCCGGCCTGAACAGTTGAGTCCACCAGGACACCAGGTGAACTGTGAAACCAGCCGTCACGTGAGGATTTTCTCTTGGAGTTTCAGCAGGTCCCGTTCTGCCTCAAAGACCAGATGGAGCTCATGTTACTCACAATTAACTGACTCTGGACATATGGTCGCTGCCATCAAGACCCACCACAAGTAAGACAGCAGTTCAATAAAATCTTGAACTCTATTTTTAGACCACTTGAAACAAACACTTTCCCATGAAGCCCAAGAAATCCTCCTTGAGAACACAAAGTCATTCCCCAGTCCCAGGCCTAATGGGAGATTGAAAGGAGCAAAATGCAGAAAGTCCATGTTTTTCCAGTGCTCTACGATTTACAAAGCACTTGCTCCTGCTCGTTTTTCCATTTCGCCCTGACATCATCCCAGGAGGTAGACAAAGCAAATGATGGAAACAGATCCCCATTTTATAGATTACAAAACTGATGTCTCGGAGGTTCAATGAGTTGCTTGTTTGCATGCCTATGGCTGGTGAACAGTGGTGGTTGGAGACAGATGGAAGAGGAAAGTGGTAAAGGAGAATTATTTTCTGTTAATGCAATCAACCTAAACTTCAGTAAATATTTATTTACCTCTAAGAAAAAATACACAGGCGAGATAATGTTTCAAAATGTACTTGCAAGCTTAAAATTGTTCCTTCTCCACTTCTGATAGGAAAACCAAAATATGAGAAATAGACACCCAGAGAGACTCTCCAGGGAAACATTTATAAACATGTTTGTATCTGTCTATAACATATACATACAGAATAATTATGTTTTAGGAAAGAAAAGCCTACTTGAAACCTCTCCAAATTAAAATGTGCATATGTCAAGACTAATCTTGAAAAAGATGGTAGGAATTTTTATGAGAAATTTTAATTGATTCTGCCAATCATCTCTGAATGTGTACATCTTTAGCATCTTTTTTCACATGGGGGTGTTTGCATAATTGTAGTAGGTGTGCAAAAAGCAAGACTTCCCCAAAATGAATTTGTTTATGGACCAGAAATGATTTTGCTCTGTACAGAATTATTTTACTTTGACTTTGGAAAAGTCTTTAAGCCTTGTTACCGGGAAAGGATATGCAAGAACTTTTTGGCCTGAGAAGTATGCCTGGGCAATTTAGAATGGCTGCACTAAAATCTGTATGTGTGTGTGTGCGCGTGTGCACGTGCGTGTGTGTGTGTGTGTGTGTGTTTGAGAGAGTGAGAGCGATTAGGGTTTGCAGGGTACTGCTGGGTTAGCAGATTGGCTCAGTGCCAATGGGGGATTTTCAGATTTACTGCTTCTCTGACTATTGTTGCAGCTCTGATTTATGGACTTCAGAATCTCTTGAAAGGCAAAGTGTCTGGAGTTTAGGGTCTTCCCTTGGTGGTCCCTCCAATTCCCGTATATTCTTTTGGCCCGTGTTCACCTTGTGGCGACCTTGCAGGACTCAGCGTTTTCACCTGAGCTCAGTAGCTGGGGAGCCCACTAGCGCTGGGGAGAGGGCAGTGGTTTCCATTCCTGGGTGATGGAGTCATGGGAGAAACTGCAGCGAACCAACGGAGGGGAGACTAGGGCCAGAGCCGGCTCCAATGTGCTGTAAGCGGCTCAGGACAGAGCAGCTGCTCTGTCTCCCAGCCTGCAAGTGCTGCCTGCATTTGCCACTGACCACTGAAGTGTATGTTTGTGCAAGGTGAGAGCTGGGTGCTTTCTCGTTAATTTGGAGACAAATTGCCAGGTATTGCTGTTTATTGGGTTTGATAATTTGGGGGATATTTATATCACCTCGAAGCTAGGACCTAGACTGCGTGTGGTTGTGTTTATACCCTTGCTTTCTACCCCTGTATAGTCAGTTGTCCACAGTGTCCAAATTGTGGCAACAGATTGGACATAGAGCTGTTCTTACACTGAAATGTGATCAGTTTAGTGCCATTTTCTTGGCTTTTTTCATTAATTGCTGCTGCCAAGTGATCTAGTGGTTCATACACAGAATTCTCGTGCTGATCTGAGCATGTGAAAAATGCTTCAGACATAAATCTGAATTGCTATTTTTGGAGTTCTTGTGGTGGTGTATTTTTTGCTTTATCCACATTTTAGTAGTTGAAACTTTGCAGTGAGCAGAGTGCCTTGGGCTCTGATCTGGTGATAAAAGTAACGTGGGAGTTTCTGGGTTTTTGCTTGTCAGAATGAAAACTTTTGCTTGGCCGTTCATGTGTGTGTGTGTGTGTGTGTGTGTGTGTGTGCATGTGTGTGCACATGTGCGATTAAAAAAAATGCTTGAGAACCAAGAGAAACCCAAATAATACTGTGCTATATTTTAATGTACATATAATTAACCAAATCAGCTTATAAGGCTTTCATTATCAGCATATTTGAATTTTTGAACTTTACGTTTTGAGTACACAAGGACAGTACAACTATAGTGTACACTTGTGAAGGCATGCGGGGACATGGAGTATGTACTCACTAGGAATACAAAGGAATTCAAAATGCGCTCTGGGTAAGCTGACAGGCCTTAATCTTGCACTTGTTTTGTATGTTAGCTACTTAATTGAACCTATACAAAATATAAAGGAGATGTTCTGTGTTGTTGTATCTAAATAAATACTCAGATTGGTATTTATGAAACACATGCTCTAGAAAAGGGAAACATGGGAATTTGGCATTGTATAAATAGAATAACAAAAAAATTCAAAAAGCTATAAAATTTTACGAGGAAAGAAAAGATAACGCGTTTAGATAAGGAATAATTATGAGGGGATACTGAAAAGTACATCAGCTGCTCAAATTTTTATGTCTAGTGAAAGACAATAGCATATTTAAGGAAATTCAGAGTCAGCAGAAATGAATCCAAGAGCAAAAGTTCTTAGTAAAACATGTCAACCTGTCTCTGAATGTACTCATCTGTCTTAATTAGCTTGAGTTCTGTTGCCAAGCTTGATAAAGTTAGAATTAAAAAAAATAAATGCAAATTCAAAAATTTTATGTGATTGATTTCCATTTGGATAGATTCTTTGAAACTAATAAAGCATAGTAAGTCATATTAAAACACAATGAATATTAAGGTTGTGCAAAACACTTTGCTTACTAATACGCACTCTCAAAATCATTTGTCCCACTTTTGCATTATGTCAGTTAGGATTCTAAACTAGAATGTCACCTGTTGTTACATGCACATGGACTGCTGAGTTCTTTGGACGCTCTCATCAGTTTCTTGCTTTCAGACTGTGTTGGAACACTGTGGGATGGGGAGCGGAAAACACCTGACTCTAACACTGTCACACTTTCTATGTGAGTTAAGAGCAGCGATGGTTTCATTTGACAGATATGGAATTTGAAGTGTACGAAGGTTGATGACTGGCCTTTCCATATTAGAGCCTACACTACCCTGGCTTTTCCACTGCCATAATCTAAAATTTGACTACTTCTTTAAGAGTTTAACATGACTTAATTTCTGAAAATATGTGATGGAGGGCTTCTTGTCACTGGTTTGTAAATATGACAGTACCTGCATCTCGATGATGATTACAGTCCAATGTGTTCAAATGTGGCGTCCATGTGTACACATGATCATCTTCCATGCAAAAAGACTAGAAACTTCACCATCTGTTTGATGAAACATAATCAATCTAAGCAGCCAAAAAAGAGGCCTTAAATATTGTCTTCATTTATTCTTTGGATAACTAGCTTATTGCAATATGAAAAGAGATTTAAAAGGTTTAGAGATTATAGGTACTGACCTCAAAGCACATGCCAGTCTGTTCAAACACATTTACTTCTTTTTTCTTTAGAGAGAGAGAGGGAGAGTAGTGAGCATGGGTGTGTGTGTGTGTGTGTGTGTGTGTGTGTGTGTGTGTGTGAGATGGTAGTAGGGTAGTAGAGGGCGAAAGAGAGAATCCAAAGCAGTCCCTACACCCAGCATAGAGCCTGACTCAGGGCTCGATCTCACAACCCTGAGATCATGCATGACCTGAGCTGAAACCAAGAGCCGGACCTTCAGACGATTGAGCCACCCAGGTGCCCCTCAAACACATTTACTTCTTTAAAAAACTTAAATTTAGGGACGTCTGGGTGGCTCAACGGTTGGGCACTTGCCTTTGGCTCCGGTTGTGATCCCAGGATCCGGAATCGAGCCCTGCATCAGGCTCTCTGCATGGAGCCTGCTTCTCCCCCTACCTATGTCTCTGCCTCTCTCTCTCTCTGTCTGTGTCCCTCATGAATAAATAAATAGATCATTAAAAATATATAAAATATAAAAAACTTAAATTTAGCTTATTAAGTTCTTGTTTTTTCTCTTCCTTCTTTCAGCTTTATACTTTATTCTAGACTTTAAAAGTACAAAGTCTTTAATCACTGAAACTTCTTCCTTTAGACCTACACTCAATCTCCTCACCTGGGGCAAGAAAGAAATTATGATTTATCTCCTGGGACTGGGAAAAGACTCACCTCCCCTGAGATCAAAAGATTACTGCCCATTCTGAGCAGGAAAATGAGGTGGTTGTTGGGAATGAATGGCTACCAGGCAGGGAATGTGCCTAGCATTTCAGCTATTCTTACCTATCGAGTCTGTAACTAGTTTCTATTTCTACCCATCTAGTCGGTAACTAGACTTGGAAACCTTTATCAACTATTTTTTTTCATGTGCCAACATAGTTATACTTTCACAAAGATTCTTGGTAAATTGAGATTAAATGGGATTTGTCATACGTGGGGTTTACTTAAAGTGGTATCAGTAGTTTTTTTAATGTCTCTTTACCTTCCCATTAAGGTGATTAAGTTCTATTCTGCCTATTAACTCCTCCCCAGGTAGTGTACATTCAGATGAAGTTATGGGCACTCACACAACTTTTAACTCTTACTTCCAGATTCCTTAGTGTAAGCCTGCATTATTTGGGGACAAAAAACTTGGAAAGAAGGGTTTGTGTTATGATTATTCCTCTGAGGCCACAAAATATCCTGACAGTCACCGAGCTCCTTAGTGGGCCACTAGACTTTGTGATCCTGGCAGCTTGAGTAAGAGCATATGGCAAGTGATTCTCCATTGGAGAGAGAGACAATAAACATTGTCTACAATCTGCTTAAGATAATCTCATTATTTGTTGAATCCAGTGGTCTACAAAGGAAATGGAATATGTACAGTCTGGTTATTAGAAAATGGATTCAAATTGTGACTGCCTTTCATCCTTGGTCACCATAGGAAATACCCTCCAAAGTAACTCATCTCAAGTACATATTTTACAAGCCATGGAATTTCTGCTTTTTAAAAATCTTTAAATTATTTCTGCCAGGGCAGACTTCACATCTGATTATAATGTCTACCAGATTCCCTCTATTAGCTACTCTCTACCATAAACTCCAAGTAATTTTTTAGTGCTAATAACCAGTTAAACTCATCAAATTCTAATAGCCAAATGACTCTCATCAATATGTAGTTCAAATAATCACTTTTAAGCAGCGTATTTACAACTTCCAAATATTTCTAATGGCCAAGAAGCCATCAACAGGAAATCATTGCAAAGTTTCCTATGATAGACATATTAAGTCTTTGTTTTTTAAAAGATTTCATTTATTTATGAGAGACACAGAGAGAGAGAGAGAGAGGCAGAGACACAGGCACAGGGAAAAGCAGGCTCCATGCAGGGAGCCCGATGTGGGACTCGATCCTGGGACTCCAGGATCATGCCTTTTTGTTTGTTTGTTTGTTTGTTTTGTTTTGTTTTGTTTTCAGGATCATGCCTTGAGCCAAAGGCAGTAACCACTGAGCCACCCAGGTGTCCCCTTATGACAGATATATTGGATCTTAAGGGAATGTTCAAGATTCTACTCCAACGTAACAAAATAAATAGAAATAAACTTTTATATGCTCTCTTCTGATCGGATACTTTAAAGGTCAACCTGGCTTGAATATTTTGATGCTAAATTATAAAACACTGGAGGAAGTCTCTTCCCTATTCTCTTGTAGAATGGGGCTTGGCTGGACTGATAACTCTTTTTTTCTTTTTTTTTTTTTTTTGGACTGATAACTCTTAAAAGAGCATGTCAGTGTGTTGAGAGGTATTATTTTGTATCTATAAGAGCTATCATTGTTTTCTTTATAAGTTTATGAAAGAACTATGTTTTTTAAAAAAATTTAAAGTTAAACATCTTTTTTTAAAAAAGATATTATTTAATTATTCATGAGAGACACAGAAAGGCAGAGACATAGGCAGAGGGAGAAGCAGGCTCCTCGAGGCAGCCCAATGTGGGACTCAATCCCGGGACTCCGGGACCACACCCTGAGCGGAAGGCAGATGCTCAACTGCTGAACCACCCAGGCATCCCAAGATCTATGCTTTTAAATGCAGGTTTTATTATTATTTATGTATAGTGAGACCATAGATCAGGAGATGATTGTCATTGAAAGGATAGATAGTTTGTGATTCACAGTTCCCAAGAGGAGGAGGTGTAGCATGCCACAGGATGGGGGCAAGGGGCACTTGGGGAAGCACCAGGCAAGGCAGGGTAGGCAGGTTTGGAATCGGCTAGTTTGAATATTTTCAGCAGGCTTTGGGGTATTAGACAACTAGACAATCTCTAGTTGTCTGGGTACCTGGCCCTGACAGGTAGTTAGGGTGGATGGATAGTGCCCCAGAGGGACAGCCTTGTGAGAGCCAATAAAGGGGTTGGGTTCTGGACTCTGGATTGGTTTATTTGCATATGAAAGGTGTGTGCCTAGGTAAGCCTTTTTTTCCTATCTTTAGAAATTAGCTAAGCATGGGAAGGGCAATCTCTCCAGGGTCAGCAGGACACCAGATGTCAAAGCATCAGAAATATAGAAAATAAAAAGGCAGGCGTGACTAATACAACTTAATTCCTCCCAAACAAGAATAGATTACTTAATATAATTTTGCCAAGTATGGTGTTTACCTGGTTAGTCCACTGCGGACAACAATCTCTTGACATCAAATGCTCCCTATGGATTCAGGCAACCCTCCTAGTGAATTCCAGAAATGTTTTTGTTTCACTGTGTTTGTTTTTTAAGTTCAGTGCTTTAAAACAACAAAAGGGTTGAAAATAACGGAATTCTCTTTACTGAATAAGTATATTTTCCTTGTCAAACACAGCTATATCTTACTTGATTTAGAGACTAACAATTAATGCTTCCATATTAGGGTTCTGGTAAAACTTTTTTTTTTTTTTAACACTAGAATCATTAAAAGAACTTTGTCTTTGCAACATTCACCATTCACCTTTGGCTGGGATCATCTTCTGGCACAAAATAGTTAATAAAAATTGTTAAATGAATAATTAAATGTCTAAATCAACTAAACTTATCAGCAGAATGTTCTTCACATCCCTTAAAAAACCTTTTAGACTGTTTCCAGTCTGATTTTCATAATAATGAAATTCAGAAAAGAAAGAGTAAATGGTTGATTATTTTGTTCAAACAAAATCTGAATCTCCAATCATTTAAAAACATCTGTAACAAAACATGCCCTTATAAGCAAATATAAAATGTGACATGGAACATGCATAAACTAAGTAACAATTCAGGTTCAATTGAACTGGCAAATGTAATGCCTAATGTCCCTATTCCTCAAGTCATCAGCAATGTACAAAGGGATCAAAGAACTTTTAATAGTTGAGTAGGATAATTAATTTATCAAATTAGAATAGATATAGTGTGCTAAAAATAGTCCATAATCAAGGAAGGACAAACCTCAGAATTACGGCATTTCCCCCTTGCACTATTTCTCTTTTCCATTTTTAAACATTTATGAAAGAAGAACGCATGTGTATGGTGTTTTCAGTGAAATTGATTTTTTAAAAAAACTCCCTATTTAATTTCTCCATTCTAGTTAATGGGATTCCTCACAGGAATTTAGTGTGAAATAAATATGGACTTCAAAACAGTGGGGAAGGATGAGTGAATTGACAAATATTGGTGCAACTAGATAGCCATTTAGGGAAAATATGTTTATACTTTTACCCCCAAATAAATTCTAGATGACCCGAAGAATTAGATGCAGAATATGAAGCATTATGTATGGTGCAGAAGGCTTCGGTGTGCTAACTTGCCCAGAGTAGATGCTGTACCGACCAAGTCATTAAGCAGCTGTGAGCAGGAGTAGAAAGGGCATCCTGTCCCTTGGGACCATCATGGTCATTACTTGGCAAAAGGGAGGCGTCAACATGGTCCTTTCTCTGTACCAGCTGCCCCCCCCATCCTCTGTCATTCAGGTGTCCCCGTTTCTGAGATGAAAGAAAGCAAAGGTAAAAATGTAAACCTGGGGATGCCTGGATGGCTCAGCGGTTTAGCGCCTGTGTTCTGCCCAGGGCGTGATCCTGGAGTTCCAGGATTGAGTCCCATGTTGGGCTCCCGGCATGGAGCCTGCTTCTCCCTTTGCCTGAGTCTGTGCCTCTCTCTCTCTCTCTCTCTTTCTCTCTCTCTCTCTCTCTCTCTCTCTCTCTCTTTTGTCTCTCATGAATGAATAAATAAAATCTTTTTAACAGAAAAAGAGAAATGTAAATCTGATTTCTTTTTTAATTCCTGAGCTGATGTATTATGTTTTATCCTGGAGGCAGACAAGTGTTAGGAAAAAACTGTAGGCTGATTTCTTACTCTCAGTTCTCCTGACTCCCAAATCTGGCATTTGATCCCAAAGTAGCATCACTTTCTCTGGTATCTGCAGGTTTCTGGGATTCATGATTTCCATTGGTGTGACAAGGGAATGACACACCGTCAGCTGTGTGCTGGCCCTTCGGAGTTGTTATCAGAGTAGACGGAACTGATTGAAGGGGTGCGTGCTTGGTGGGAAGCAGGAGGGCTTCTGCTGGAAAGCTTTCTCATTAGGGTCTGTCGATTCTTTCCCCCTTTTCACTTCCTGTTCCTCTAGTTTATTTATTTACCCTGTAATTCCTCCCTTTCCATGACCTCTCATACCGCCTCACACCATCCTTTGACCTGGATAAAAGAAACACTTATGTCATTCACGCTAGGTTTCTCAGTCTGGCAGGCTATTTGGAGCGATGTGCAGTGTTCCTAGCAACAGATTAAGGCAAATCCACAGCACTTCAGAAGCCTGAAGGCATTGAAAATTCACAGAAGACTACTTAGTTATATTTGGAACTTCTACTTTGTGGATATGTATTGGTTAAGAGATCTAGAAAAATTTTTAAGTATTTTTTGGTTTATTTTTAATAGAAACTTGGAAGGTTTCTAAAACAGTCCTATTGAATTTAGTCAAGAGACTGAGAATGAAGGCCAAATGTGTCTAGCTAAAATCTAAAAGTAGGGCATATAAAGTTCACGGGCAGTCACAGGAAGGTGATTTTAATTACCAGGAATAGTTTATATGTGTTAATAACATAGGCACTGGGGCGGTTGGAACTGTTTTGAAATCCATGAACAAGTTGTTTGACCATGGGAAAGTTATTCAGCCTTTTAAGTCTCCATCATCTGCACTATTAATATAAATCACATATTTTGAGGTTAAAATGATAAAACTATATATGTGGATTTATCGATAGTAGAGGAAGTCATCAAAAAGCTGATCAGTATAGATTGTAAATGGAGATATTTTAGCAAGTAGGACTGCCATGACTGTGGAGAAGTGAGTTTTTTTCTAAATTAGGGAGAAGGATAAAATTGGAAAAGTTTATCCAGGAGAATCAGGAAAAAATAATGAGATAAAACAGGGCAAAACTGATTATCACAAAAAGGGGATCTGATAATCATTGCATGTAGCCTCCTTCCATGGAGACTGACACAGTATGTTACTCATAGGGCACACTTATTTATGTTTGATGACTGAACAGTTAAAGGGATGAATGAGACAGAAACAATAATGGTGGAGCGAAATGGACAGTTGTATAAAAGAATATTTTGAAACATCTCTGAGATGTTCTATCTGAAGAACACTGTGTGTCAGATCTATCTATAATACTCAAACAAATGAGCCAACAAACCAAGAGCAGGTATGTTTGTTACATAGTATGAGCTTTATCACTGTCTGTAAAGTGGAAAGAATGAGAAACCAGTGTTCTTTGAACACGCAAAGGAATGACACACCTGTCAAATCAGAGAGAAAGCAACCTATGAAGTCAGCATGGTTTCTGGTAGAAGTCAAAAGGTGAACCCAGAGCCCAAACTGGAAAGACCATTAATCTTGAAGAAATGTTAAAATGAGTTGAGGACCTCAACAAGAAGAGCATTTAGCATTTGCTGAGGGGCAAAGATTTATCATTCCTTGCTTTGCTTTACTTAGTTTCCCCAGACCCTGCCCATTAAATATCAATAACTCTCTCCATTATTGTGAAAACTTATACACTCCTATATTTTTCCAAATTCCCCTCAAAATAGCATTACCACCCCAGTTGGGAACCAAGAGTATAAAAAATAAGATGAACTATATTCAGAAGCGGCCAAGTATCAGAATTGAGAACTTCACATTCTTGACTTTCAAGGATCTTGGAAGCATGTTTTGTTTGCTTGTTTTTGTTTTACTATTTTAAAGTAAAAGCCAAGGTCTGTAATGCCTTGTAGTAATTTGCCCTTTTGCTGAGGAATCTGAATCTTGCTTGTTATAAAACTGATTTGTATGCACCCATCACTTCGCTAGTGAGTGAGATTAGCTTGCCTCATGCTTGCCTACAGCTTTGCATTTAAGTCTATGTGGGCTGTTTTTCTACTGTATTCCTTGCCAGCTTAATAACTCTCACAATACGGTTTTCAAAAACAAACAAACAAACTTTGTTTCATTGTGCAAAATACCTCTGAAAAGAAAGGCAATGAGAGGGCTGCTAATGAAGTGCAAAGGATGCGAAGAGGTAGAATTAAGTGGGAATTCATAGACAAGAGTGGTTTTGGATAAATTATGGAGTTCCGCTTTGGCAGTATTGGTGACCTTCGTCAAAATGAGTTCACCATATGTGCTATAAAACACAGCAGTAACAATAAAAAAGTGATTTGTAAAATTGTTTTAGTGCTTTTATAATCGACTGTAGGTCTATGTTTATAGAAGTAGTAAGGGGCCACTCCTCGTTTTTAGTTATGTTGCATTTTCTGAAGAACATTATATGTTATAGAAGTATTTGAGAATTTCAAGACTTCACAAAAATCTCAGTATGTGTTCCTTGAGAGTGTTCAGAGTCCAGTTTGTTGGTTCCTAAGAGGATGAAACAATAGATACTATGAATAGTAGGTTTAACCTGTTTCAAGTTTAACACCTGCAGTAACTATGGGACTAGCCCAAACTTTCCTCTTAGGCAGAGCTGAGAAACATGACCTACCCCTTCCTGTTACCTTGTCTGAGTGTGGGATGCTGGCCTCACATTCCTCACATTGGACAATATTTAGTGGTGCACTGAAATTTTCTGTATGTGTCAGAGAAAAGGAGACAGAAGAGGTGTCAGGGAAAAGTCATGAATACAGTAGCTGTATTAATTTCCTATGGCTGTCGTAACAAAATTCCACAAACTGGGTGGTTTCAGCAACAAAAATGTACTTTCTCACAGTTCTGGAAGCCAGAAGTCTAAAATCAAGGTGTTGGCAGGTCAGTGCTCCATCTGAAGGCCCTAGGGAGTAATCTGTTCCAGGCTTCTTTCCTAGCTTCTAGGAGCCCCAGGCAGGTTCCTTAGCTTATAGATAGCTGTCTTCTCCCTATTTCTTTTCAACATCTTCCTTCTGTAAGTTTCTATCTCGAATTTCTCCTTTTAATAAGGATACCAGTCATACTAGATTAGGACATATTCTATTGATCTCATTTTAACTTAATTATTCCCATAAAGACCCTTCCAATTTCCACCTTCTGAGGCACTCGAGGGTAGGACTTCAACTTATCTCTTTTGGGGAGGGGCACAATTCAATTTATAACCTTGGTTCAAGAAAGGTGATAATCAAGAGTGATCCTAGGAAAATTCAGAGTGCAGGGCTGGCTGCTTCTTTACCTCCATGCTCTTTATTGTGTGGTCAATGGACTGGCAGCATCACTGTCACCTCAGAGCTGGCGAGGAATGCAAGCCACAGCTCCATCCTAGGCCTACCAAGTCAGAATCTGCATCTTCCCCTATAGCCCCAGCTGTTTTGTTTGTGCATTCCAGTTTGAAAAGAGCTGTTGTAAGCTCATAGAATGAAAGCCTCATTCTCAAATGGCAAGAAAGAAAACCAAAAAAGAATAGCGTTTATGTGCAGAGGCCCCATTAGAATGTACACACAGCAAGTATAAGCCATTATTCCAACACAGCTACAGCATTCGTTTATAAAGGAAATATTGATCTGGGTTGGTTTTAGGAATTAAATTTCAATTATCATTGATTTCTCTTACTGTAGATTATCCCTTGAGAGTGAACTCAGAAGATCATCATATGCAGGAAGGGATAGCTCTACTTCTTTTTCTTTCTTACTTTTTTTTAAAAGATTTTATTTATGTCTTTGACAGAGAGAGAAAGAGGGAGAGCACAAGCAGGGGAGGGTCAGGCAAAAAGAGAAGGAGGAGCAGACTCCCCACTGAGCAGGAAGCCTGACATGGGGCTTGATCTGGGACCCTGGGATCATGAGCTGAGCCAAAGATAAACACTTAACCAACTGAGCCACCCAGGTGCCCCTCTATTTTTTTTTTCCTACACTGATTTTGCTTATGTAAATTGCTTCTTTTCTGCCAAACTGGTCTATAATATGAGTTGATCCAGCTACCTGAGTCATATAACTTAATCCTGAAATAAGGCCCACTGAAGCAAAAAATAATAATAAAAAAAGAAAAATTTTATCCCCTAGCCTCGGGAAAAAGACATTTGAGTTTATAGCATCATCTTCCAAGTGATCAAAAACATGTAAAGTCTTGCCAGACTTACTTCTTCTGCCTGGCTGTCCCATAGTCCTTGGCACCCCTAAAAGTGTAATTCAGCCAGACATTGTGGTCATGGAGTCTGTGTTACATGAAGACAAATGGAAAGATAAAACTTTAAAATAAAGGAGGCAGAGTTAACTGTCCGGGCAAATGATTATAATAGCAGGGGAACAAATATGACTTCCTAAGATGGAGCATGAGCATGGGGACTCGGGTGACATATGATTTGTCCACAGAACTAAAATATACTCTGGAGGAATCTACTGGTCTAAAATCTAGGATATCAGTAAGTATGCACCATGAGTCATATTCTGATTGCATTCAAACTTCCATGCTGAAAAATACTGTAGATAAATTTCCCTATATGGGAATGAACCTTTGTAACTGAAAATTAGAGAACTCTTGATAGCATTTGTACCATCTTCTCTTGAGACCTATATTTGATTAGATTCCTAGATAAGCACGGGCATTTCTGATCTGTTAGCTCTATCTATTTATCAAGTAGTAAAGTCATACTTGGAAAATTCACTAGCGCTGTGATTTAATTGTCCCCATGGTCTTTTTTGCTAACATTCTTTATTGAATTTGAAAAATGTCAGGACAGAATAATGAACATGTATTTTTACTATGTGCCAGCAACTTTCCCGAGTGCTTTGTGTACTTGAATATATTTAATTCTCACAACAATGTTATAAATTGCAGATGAAGAGATTGTGTAGATGAGGGAATTGAGGCACACAGACACTGCCATGTCACTGTTGTTAGAGTCAGAATTCCAGATCCAATTTGAGAGCCCGGTGCATACCCGCTGTGGATACTGCCTCTCAAGAGAGACATGTAAATCATTCTGAATATCTCATTAAAAAGTCAAAATAACTACTTTAAAATGTATTTTTAAAATCTCTTTTATTGTAACAAAGAATGACTACTGCAGATGTGTCCCCCTCTTTCTTTGGAATTGTAACCTTCCTCAAGTGATATATTTTGGCACATTTTCTTTGAGTTATAAACCAAATCAGCATTTTCCTTACCCCCACTCCTTCTTTGATTCCATACCCACTCTATTTAGCTTTGCCATGCAACTGTTGCCTCCTGTATTCACATGAAAACACGCCTTGGATGTTTCTGCTCTTCTCTTTGCTTCTTGGGTCCAGCCGAACTGAACTCCCTTTTATTTGCTGTTGTCGTTCTGGTCTCTGTGCAGTTCTAATAAAATCATAGGTCAGTTGCCACAACCTGAACATTGTCCATGGCATTCCCATGAACAACTAATGAACTTAAATGACATGTAATAAATGTTTGACTCCTGCTTACTTCTAGCAGAAAGGGGAAACATAACAGCAACAATGAACTAAACATAGTAACTACTACTCTTGCTTTGGGAAATCATAATAAAGCAAGATAGACTCAATCACAATAACTGCTTGGATTACCTTACACATGAAGAATAGCAATTTATAAATATGTATTGCTTGACGTAGTCCTTACTTCCAAGCACCTTTCTCAAAGAGGAAAGTATATTATTGGTTAAAATTTGAATATCAGAGGATAGAAACTTTCTAGCTGTCCATACTTTTTAAATTGATATTATTTATCCAAACTTGAATCCCTGATAACAGCCTTTATGTTCACATAGAATCCCTTTATCACTGCAGATGGAGCTTTAAACCTGCATTTGTCCAGGTATAATTCCAAAATTTTTAAAACTAAAATAATTTCGAGAATAGAGTATTTTCACTCTGTTGACCAAGAAGATGTAAAATAAATGCTTTTAACTGGAGTTAACTTAAAAGCTATAAAGTATCTCTGCTAAGAATTCAGTGACCTATATTAGGTTGGAGAAAAGAGAACGAAACAAAAATAAAAAACACATGACAGAATAAACTCAAGTAAAGTCTGAAAACAATATTTAAGAAAACTAGTGCCGAGGCATCTGAGTGGCTCAGTCAGTTAAGCATCTGACTCTTGGTTTCAGTTCAGCACATAATCTCTGGGTCCTGAGATTAAGCCCTGCGTTGGGCTCCATCCTCAGCAGAGTCCGCTTGAGACTCTCCCTCTCCATTTGCCCCTCCCCCCTGCTCTCCCTCTCTCTCTTTCTCTCTCTCAAATAAATAAAATCTTAAAAAAGAAAACTTCCAAATTCACAATTGCTCAAGGGACATGAGGGATCATTTTTCCTGGATTGCATTTTAAATTTCTCTTTTAAGCAGTGAGCTTATGTTATTAAAAGCCAGGAAGAAGAGATATACTTCAGAGTGGACACTGAGCCCAGAAGCCAGGCAAGGTGTGACGGAGTGGCCCAAGAGTGGCCCTGTGCATGGAGCATTGCAAACGGCCTGTCCTGCTTCAGTGGTGCCATGTGTCATCCCATATTATTTATTTCATATGATATGTTCTCATTCACAACTGTTGTCACCACAAGGCTTTAAATATTTAACAGGATTGACTGTGATGGTTATAGCTTTGGCTTTGTAAATTGAAAGGAGGCCCACGGAGTGTGAAATTTTTAAGAAATAAACACTCTACTTGTGATGGACCAACATTATTGAAATGTAGATTTTATAAATCAAAATTTAAATATTAATTTTATTTCATATTGCAACATAGCCTCTTGGTAGTGGCCTCTAAGTTGTTTTGAAGTCATCATGTCCCCTGGTAAAAGGAGACTGTCCATGTTAGAAAGTCCCATAGATGAAGGCTAGAAGTAGATAGAGAGATATGCTAATTATGCAATTAGACAGCATTTATCAATTTATTAACACAACTGCTTATTATTTTAGGTGCTTTATTTGATTTTAGTGTCTAGGATTTGGTCACTTTAAGTGTTACAAAGACCATATAAACGGTGACATTAAAGTAGCTACCTTGTATCTACTTAAGAAACCACAGAATATGTTTTATTTCCTTCAGTTCCATTTTAGACCTACCCTACCTATAAATAGTTCTTAAATGGAATCTAGAATAATTATTCAGGAGAATATTTTCATTCAATTGAACCTATTTCTCTATGTTCAGTGGAGCACACATACCTATTAAAAATTTTTAGTGTCTTAGAATGAAAAATACCCTCATGAAAGTGTATTATAGAAGTAAGAATAGGGGAGATATCTGTCAATTCATTTGAATGGCTACATATTTTAAAAATTTTTAGTGGATCATCTGTGGTCAAAGACCAGATAAAAAAGAAACCTTCTTTCACATTTGATGTTCCTGGTAATTGGTCAAAGAGAGACAGAGTACATTGTAGTCTCTTGAAACTCATAAATCCTTGCTCTTGGAATAGGTTGGGTTGATTCCTATTAATACAGCTTCTAGGTGAAAGGTGGATCTTTTGCTGAACTTTTTTTTTTTTTTTTTTTTTTAACAGCCCAGGAGGATTAAGTGAACTGAATAAGATTCTGGTTTTTTTGTTTGTTTGCACCAGCCTCACTTGTACTTTTTCTGAGTATCTTCTTATACTTACATTTTGTTTGCTTATTGAACACACTTTCAGGTCATATTATTAGGCAAGAGAGCTTAAAGTCATTCTAATTCAAGTTTATTTCTGAGGGCTAGCGTCTGAAAATGGTATGAAATGTATGAAGAGGAACTTTCTTTTTGACCTACAAAATGCTACTGAAATGAGTTTCTAATGTGAAAGGGACTAGGAATCTTGAAGTTCTCATCTTTTTCCCAGTGATTCATTCATTCTAGCTTGTCTCTTTATTTCCTTGTGCTTCATGTTGCTGAAGTAGAATGTGTTGCAGAACTTTCTATTATAATTGATTTCATGGCAGCTTTAAGACAAGAGATATCTGGTTAATATGAATGGGAAACAAATATTCAAAAGCTATTGTTTTTTTTTTAAGATTTTATATATTTATTCATGAGAGACACAGAGAGAGAGGCAGAAACATAAGCAGAGGGAGAAGCAGGCTCCCTGCGGGGAGCACCATGCAGGACTCACTCCCAGGACCCTGGGATCATGACCTGAGCCAAGGACTCAACCACTGAGCCAGCCAGGTGCCCCTAAAAGCTATTGTTTAAAATTCTGTTGAAATAAATATACGCTTTCAACATTGATATAAAGTTGGTTAAAATACATAGTTTTCAAGATGCCTCTGTGCCTTTTAACACAAATTCTGACGTGTCCAGATGATGTTATTTACTTAAAAGAGGAAGTAAGGATAGACTTTTAAACTCTGAAATCAACTACTGATGTCTCCTATTTTAAGCAAATATAGTGCATCACAAAATTTCCTATTTCTAACAGATGGACAAAAGTCGAGGATGTTATTTTCATCTGTAACCAATAATTCATATGATTCCACATTTTTCAAGATCAGCTCTTCAGGGAAGAAATGGTGATGGAAGAATTCTCTTTTCGGATTCTTTGGACATCAATGCTTCGGGGCCTGCATGCGATTGAAATGATAAAAATAATTACACTAGACATTTATTTATCCAAATACAACTCTGTGGAGTGGTCATAGTATTCTTTCCACTCTACAGCAAAGGAAACAGCTGAGTTTTAGAGAGATGGAATTACTTCCCCGACTATCAAATAGCAGAGTCTGGGCCCAAACTCAGTTGGCCTTGAGACCCAAGAGGCCAGGAGCTCTTAAATCAACCCTGCTCAGTTCAATTTTATAGCCTTCCCAAGAGCCCCCTGCTGGTGCCTAGACCTGTATAACACTGCTGAATGACATGCGTTTGCTGAAGGTGTGCTGTATTCGGGTATGCACGGGGGGCAAGACATTCTCACTAGCATTTCAGACAAATTCAGCTTTACTTATATTGCCATGCTATACAAAAATCTGTATACTAGCCTTCTCCATCCAATTGCATCTGAAGAAAAATTTCTACTGAAAACGAACAAAAACAAATGAACAAACAAAACTACTGCTCTAGTGAAAGAAAATGATAGTGCTCATAATGTGTGGCACATGTGTGGGGCTTATATAAGGCAGGAACGGTTCTCAGTAATTCTTATTGCTACCCAGTGAGATCAGTTCTATTATTTTCATGTCATAGATGAGGAAATGGAAGAAGTCAAATGACTTACCCAAGGTCTCAGCTCATAAAGAGTGCAGATCAACTTGAATCCATGCACTCTGGCTCCTGAATCTGGGCTCTTAAGACAGTATGCTATGCAGCCTCTGAATTGTAAATAATAATAATGACATTAAAATAGTAACAAAAACAATAAGTAACACAGTTCTCACTAGGTACCAGGCACTATTCTAAGCATTTACACACAAGCCTGCTTATGTGGCCCTTTCCTCTTATGTAAAAGAGAGACAAAAGAGCAAGAATATGCCTCTGAAACTGTAGAATATTTTTAGATGTAATAAAAGTGTGTTGCCTGTTGAACATATATCCTATACGTACTGTACTTGAGTGATTAAAAAGGAGATGCATGTGTACCCCTCCAGAGGAAATGTCAGGGTTTCTCTTTGAAACAAATGCATAATTAATGTTATTCAGGTGTTTGATGATTGCTTCCCCCCCACCCTGGCCCTTCAGTTGAGTGCAGTAGGACGTAGAGGAAAGTTAAGGTCCACGTTCACTATAGGTACAAATCCCGGTCTCTCACGTCTGTGAGGTTAGAGTATAGGCTCTGGAGTCAGGACATGTCAATTCAAATCCTGGTTCTGTCTCTGCTGTCATCTGCTCAGCAGGTAACTCAACCTTTGTCTCTGTGGCCCCATCCACAGATTGGAAGGAATAATATTTTGCATATCATCTGGCTGTCTTGAGGACTAAATGATGTGAAGCATTTCTGTTGTTATTATTACCATGCATAAATGAAGTCCTCCAGGTCCATGAAATGTATAAAACATTACAAAACTGCTACTTTACCTCGATCTAGTCCCATTAAGTGAGGAGCAATAAAGAAAAACAAGTCATGAATTCAACCCAACAAGGAGAACTGGCAAGGCACATTATATACACATCAGCTGTGGCAAAAATAAGTCAACATTGTTTGTAGAAGGCCTGTGATGTCTGGATTACCAGCTGTCTGGAAAAAGGAGAACATAGCTTCCTTTTTCGTTTAATGTGATCTGCCAGCCAGCTGGCATTGGGGGAAGTGTAAGGGAGAGCATGTTGATTGAGCTTCTATCTGTGCCAAGGGCATTGTGTAACTTGTCTCATTTGACCCTCCCAACTTAATGGTCTGATGGTATCAGTAGCCCTGGTGTGCACACATGTGGGAGACTGAGACTTAGGGAGGACAAATTGCTCAGCCAAGAACCCACAGGTAGTAAACGGATTCTGATTCCAAATTCAGCCAGACCATACTGTTGACAGCTCTTGATAACACTGAATATACTCACCATTAACCAGTTGGAGTTAGCAATAAAAATCAAAAATCTCACATTAAGAAATATCACATGTTACATTAAGATATTTAAAAATTGTATGATCGACAAATGCTTATCTGTAAATGACCTCTAGTTTTTTTCCATCAATAATTTACCCCAAAGTGTCTGTGTCTCTCATTTCTGTTATTCTCTCCCTTTATAACTCTTCATATTTTTTCCTTATTCCAAAACTGTAGATGGGATGAATATTATGTACCTGAGTAAGAAACTTTAAGTGTATGAAAATAATGTAGTATGTACAGGGTTAACAAGTATTGTAGACTTTCTTCCTATAAGTATCCATAGGAAATGAACTCGTGGAAAGTGAGAAATCTGTTCTTATTGAGTCAAATACACAAGATACTATCAGAATTTTTATGACTCCCTCTAAGTTTTTAAAAGATTAGAATGGTGGTATAGTAAGATTTTCTATTTAGGTTGATACTGCCACTAAACTTAATGGTCAGATGCCACTAAAGTGCTGGATTAGTCAGATAGTTCTTTTGTTTTCTCTGTCTAATACTGTAAAAATAGATTAATAGAATTAATACTGGGCCATTTGTCAGGAAACCTGGGTTCTAGTTCCATGTCCTATCATTATTCATGATTTACAGGTAAGGAGAGATTAAACAGCTAATAAGTGATAGCGCTAATATCCAAATTCAAATGCAAATAACAGGAAAAGCAAAAAGAACTCATGAAAAGAAAAATTTGTTAGTAGATTCCTAATTTTGAACTTTAAATTTTTTGACTCATCCATTGTAGACCAGAAGAGATAGTGGTTTTTAATTGTTCTCTAAATAATGTTCATTTTTTTTTTTAGCTAATAAGTTAATCAAGTTTAACCAAAGAATACCAATAATGCTTGACTGCTAATTCCAACTTATAGTACAAATCTGAATTTAGCGGTTGGTGTGTAATAAAAATAAGAAAAAAAAGATTCCTTTAAAATAACTTTATATTTTAAAATAATTTCTCACAACTATAAATGTGTATATTCATGGATAGACATTTTGTGGAAAGTTTGTTCATTCAAAGCTAAACCTTTCTCATGAATCAACATTTTTCATGTGATTTTCATTAATGCTTATTTCTTTAGCATGCTTTGTTCTGTAGAATTAACAGTGCAAATTGAATATGACATGGAAGTTATTACAGTGTTAGTAGATGGAAAAGATAGGCAACTGTAATTAGAATAAAATTTAATTGTTCTCAGGATAAAAATTTTTCTGCATCGTTTTGCATTCCTAGAATGAAAATAAGATGTGTGTGTGCTCACGTGTGTGCACATGCTTGAAAGCATGTATGTGTTCATATGTGTGTATGTTTTGTGAGCACGGTGGAACAAAGAGATGTGAGTATTGACACTGGCCTTTAAAAAAAAGAGCAAAACGTTCCATTTTATGAGATCATATATATATTGAACTTAGCACATAAGATGTGTTATGGAGATGGGGGATTAGTTTGTCTTAAAAGTATATTGCGGTCACAGATTTAGTCTTCAAATCACTTTCACTTATACTCAAGCCTAATGAATGAGGGCTTCATCTCTAAGAAGGGTGTGAGAAAGTACTTTGGTGTATGAAGTTGAGAGATTACAATAAGTTGATTTTACTGACTTTATTGATTCAATCAATTTACAATAAAATCATATTTTACCATGGCAAAAATATAATTTTGCCAAAATAAAGAGTACTATAAATATATGAGAAACCCATTTGTTTATAGAAAAATAAACAAAAATTAGAAATTTTGGGGGGAATTTAGACCATTGATTACATAATACCATATTCTAAAATCATTGACTATATATTATTGATTTCTTTCACAATATAATACAGAAGCTGATGTCTATACAAAATGTACATTGAACTGTGTCTTTTTTATAGCCAAATATAGGAAACTTTTATCACTCAGACATATTTTAATTAAGTGCAGAATAATTAAATAGAATGTACTAATCAAAGAACCCTCAAATATAGTAATCAGATGACATATTTTTAAATTTTTCATTTAATTTTCATTTAAACTTTTCATTTAAATGTTTTTCATTTAAATGGATTCTGTTTACTTTCTTTGGATAAAGAATAAATGAGATAACATGCATAATACATAAGCCTCTCCCTAGAATATTGTAGATTATTCATTATCTTTATTGACATTGCTATTATTAGTAGTTTAGTATTATTAACTAGCTGTTAATACAGAATGATACAATAGGGAAACTATAAAATGGACTTAGGACTTTATAAGAAAGAAAAAGTTACTAGTTGAAGACTGACCTAAGATCCTAGAGATACAGACTCTCCAGCAGAATCTGCTAGTTAAAGGCAAAGACCCTGGCTGTCCTTGTTCACTAATGTATCTCTAGACCACGACTCTGTACCTAGCATCATATTATAAGCCATTAATGAATATTTATTGAGTGGATGTATACAACATCTTCCCTAAATTACTGTGTTAATTTAGGCTTCTTTGTGGTAATGTTTTGAGATTAGGGGATGAGATAAAAACATTTTTAATCTTCCTTCTATACCATGGTGTTGTCACTTGTTAGGAATTCACATGCACATACACATACCATAAACACAGTTTTTTAGTAACTAAAAAAGTAGTTAAGTCCTGTATTTATCTAAAGGAGTAGATAAAAGGATATTTTATACTTTTCCTAAATTATAGTTTGAATGTGTCCCATATAAATTGCAATGACAGTTTGCAATGTGTTTCAGATAATTTACTTGGGTCAAGGTCTAGAAATATTTTATTAGTGTAATGAGGTAATTGCTGTACCTCAAAAAAATTTTTTTTATTTCAATTTTTGGTAATTGTAATGTGTTGAAGTGATGGTAGCCATAGTGAATCTTAAGGAATTTTGGGGGAGTACAGATATCTGTGTGGGAGGAGGTTATTGGAGATTGGAATGAGGTTAGTGGAACCAATAGCCAATTTGTCCCTTCAAATGTTCTGTTGCAGGGTCACAATTTGACAGCCATATCATTAACTAAGAGTTTGGAAAATAGTAGTCTGTATTAGTTCCACCTGTATTGTTTTATATTTTATAGAATTTATCACTTCTAACTTTAACCTTGCAGCAAGAGAAAAATATATGCCACTGTCAACACTACATTTTTTTCCTTCTGCAAGTCAAATTTTTTGAACAGCATCTGGGCAATAAAGGAAACTTCATTTTAAATTTCTTAGAGAAATTATCTTTATCACTCAAAGTAACTTTAATTATAATTATGATTCTAAATATCACGTAAATTATGTGTAATGTATGCAACCTATATAAAAATTTTACTATGCATACAAGAACTTTATTATACACACAGATTTGAACATACTTGTGTTATGTCTTAGAGGATTTTATTTTATTTATTTTTATTATTTTTAGAGGATCTTATATACAATGGTCCTAGAGATTGTTGGTCTTATTTTCATTGTAAAGACTAAGAAACTAAAACCAGTAGAGATTAAGCAGCTTGCTAAAGTCACAAGGCTAGTAAGTGGAAGAGTCCCAATTTAACTCAAGTCTAACTCTCAAACTATGGAAGCATTACTATATACATTGATACAATACATTACTGTATATTTGTGTACATACCTTGGAATTAAATACAGTGGGTTCTTCACCAGGTTTTTTTCTCTACCTTTAATATTTCCTCTCCTTTTGGGGCACCTGGGTGGCTCAGTTGGTTAGGTGTCCAACTCCTGATTTTGGCTCAGATCATAATCCTAGGGTCGTGAGATAGAGCCCTATGTGCAGGCTCTGTGCTCAGGGGGAGTCTGCTTAAGATTCTCTCTCTTCCTCTGCTCCTTTGCACTGCATTCTCTCTTGCACAAAGCTCTCTCTCTCACTCTCTCTCTTTGTCCCTCTTATTCTCAAAAGAAAAAAAAAATCCCCTCTCCTTTCAACAAATTTGCTTCTACATCCTAAAGACACAGAGCCGTGTTTCTCATCAGCACCCATCTCACTCAGGGAAAAGAAGCAATACAAACTTCTAAGTTAAATAAACAATAAATGCCAAACTATGAATTGGAAACCCCGGCTATGTTAATAGAGTTAAGAACAGTTAAGTAAAAGAGTTAACAGTTTCCATTGATGAGTATTGGGAAGGCTAGATGAAGACTCATTTTTCTAAATAGCAAAAATTTTGGAGTCTTTAGAAAAGCTTATTTAGCTACTAAGTGGGATATAAAGATTTATTGATGATGATACTTTTTAAAGTAAAAAATATGATCTCTTCACTGTTCTGTTTATTATTTTCATTTTTAATGGCATTGTCGTAGACATTGCTAGAATACAAAAAAAAAAAAAAAAAAAAAAAAAAAAACCTCTACCTTTCCACACTTTGTCTTCACCATCTGCTCTGTGGTCTGTGGGGTGAGAAGATGGGCAGCTCAGCATTTTACAGTTGTATGTCAGGATTTTTGATTAATGGTGCTTTTTTGTTAAGAGATAATACATTAATATCTTACCTTTTGCTACTGGTGTAAAATGAGTCAGATATAACAGCATAAATCACCTTACTGTCAATCGTTAGGATTAGGAAAGTGCTTTTCTGAAGTCAACACTCTACTTTTCTTATTGGAATAACTATTAAACGATTAATTAATTTCCACCTAATGGTAATGGGGTCATTCGCAAACATCACAATGTGGCTATTAACCAACTTTCACTCTACCTTGTTATCTTAGATAAAGATAATTTATCAGGATTCCAATACAGTTTTCATCACCATGCTGTGGGTATCAGAAAAAATTGATTTCTGGCCTTTTAATTATGAAAAGCAATAAGGAAACAAATTTGCACAGTTTGATTTATTTCTGAAACATAGTTAAATGGAATGTTACTCTCCAATCTAAAGACCGCCTTTAGAACTATCTCATTATTTATATTGCAGAATAAGATATCAGAGCAAGATTTACAATCATTTTACCACCAGTTTATAGCCCAACTCTTGCAAAGGCTAGAATATAATTCAGTCAAAGTACATCTAAGTTCATATATTTTTCTGAAAGATCTTGGATGCCAGCCGGTTTTAGAAACCACAGGGAGAATTTTGAGGACATATTCATTTTATAAACTATGTTGAGAATTTCTGGATATCAGATTTCTACCAAAACTTTCTGCAGTTTTTAAACTTAACACTTAAAAAACTCTAATCAGTACATGTCTACAACTATATAATACTTCAGTATCTACATTTTACTATTTATTGACCTGCAATGAATTTCTACTAAGAAGGATTAAAGTATCACCTGTTTTTTAACCCCTAGAAAATTTACATAATCTATTTCCTCATTCATTTAACAAATATTTGTTAATCTCTACTATATGATAAACACTACTGAGTGCTGGGGATATAGCAATGAAATTAAACTTACAAACTCCTTGTCTTCAATAATCTTGCATTCTAGACACAGAAGATCTCTATTTACAATGTATGATATGTTTAAATAATGCTTAATAAAATAAGTGTAAAGTATGGCAGTCTATAAGGGCTATCCAAGAAGATATAGAGCTAAATAAAGGAGATAACCAAAAAATGGTGGAGCAGGCTACTGTTGTATGTAGGGTGGAAAAGACAAGCGTCTCCAGTGAAATGTGGGCAGAAGCCTGCTGTGTAACGAGCAGTCCAAGCAGAGGAAACCACAGATGGGTAGGGTTCAGATGTGGGAGTACACCTACACCTGGCCTGTTGAAGGAACTGTAAGATCAGTTTGAGAGGCAGGCAAGGTCAAAGATTAGGGTACACATGTAGGTCCTTACTGGCTAAATATGTAATGATCTTTTTTACTCACCGCATTGGAGTTCAGGGGTCAGGATGTGGTGGTGTTTGGAGGGTAACACTGCCGAGGACTCAAATCACCCAGCCTTCTAGCTGTAGGTTTAGTAGTTTCATGTATCCCAGTGCTGTAGGAAAATTGTGTTTTTTTTATTGTTGTTGAGGACATCTCAATAGTCTAGCTGTGTTATACGCGATCGCATAGTTTGTAAATGGCAGAGCTAGTAGTCTAATCGGTGTTCTGTAACCTTCCTCTGGGTTCACCACACTATCTCCAGTGAGGTAAATCAGCTGTGCCAATTTCTTTCCCAAATCAGAAACACATGGGCTGACATGAACTGTCTCTGATTTATAAACTTGTTCATGTGAGATACAAAGTAGCCAAATTGTATATTTACGTGCATGTTTCTAAATTATCTGTATGAAAAGGAAGACATTTGGAGATCCCTGGATGGCTCAGCGGTTTAGCGCCTGCCTTTCACCCAGGACGTGATCCTGGAGTCCCGGGATCGAGTCCCACATCAGGCTCCCTGCATGGAGCCTGCTTCTCCCTCTGCATTCTCTCTCTCTCTCTCTCTCTCTCTCTCTCTGTCTCCCATGAATAAATAAATAAAATCTTTAAAAGAAAAGAAAAGGAAGACAATTGTATGAAATAATGACCACTACAGAAATCCTATCCCTTTGAATTGAGATCACAGGAACAAGAGAAAATAGTATTTTAAACATACCTGACATATGGGGTTTTGAGTTTGCAGAATTGAAAAACTGGAAAATTAATTTCCCATAAACTAGAGATTTAGAAATACTATTTAGACTCAACAGCCTTTTAAGATAATGGTGTGGGCGTGATGTCAGCCATTGTAAATTCACCGGGGAAAGAAAGTGATGAGAAGCAAAATTCTAAGAGTAGCAAACTGGTCAGCCTTGTTTTGTGAAAATTGTAATTTCTTCCCTTTTCTCAACATTCCCTTTCTGTTCCATATATTTATAAATTAAAGGTGTTATAAAATATTGTCTCTAAAGCACCTTCTGGCAAGTTCTAAACCTCCATAGAGCCACTTTCCTGCTCTTTTTCTTTCTTTTATTTTCTTTAGCTGAGAAAGCCAAGAAGCCTCTCAGCTTAATGACTGCTACATCAGGACAGGTCTAAAGTGGAACTGGTGTCCTGCTGAGACAGTGAGTGAGCTCAGACATCTTGCATGCACTTGATCCCTGGAGTATTGCCACTTGGAATGGTATTTTCAGGGATGACTTCACAGTATAGGAATTAGATATGAAACCATGCCTGTCATGAGTTCCACGACCATTTCTAAGAGAAAAACAGCAACAACAGCATTTGTAACTTTGAAGTTTTGAAGTTATCCTAAGAACAAGAAACTATTTATAGGACTTCTATGCTTTTCAAGGTCCTAGCTTAATGTTGTCTTTGTTTATTATTATAGAAGTAGTACCTGGTGACCAGTGTCATTTACTTTGAGTGACCTATGATGAAGCCTACCACTATCACTCCTGAGGAGCTAATATCAAATTTTGATGGATTTCTGTCCATTTAAAAAAAAAACAATTTTCTCTGCATTATCTCATTTAATAGTCAAAATAACTCCACGGTTCGTTTAGTATTAAATTACTATTCTAATACACAATAACCCTGCAGGTTGGTTAGTATTAAATTGCTACTCCAATATAAATTGTCTCAATACCTGTGACCTGTGTATCCATAAGAAAGTGAGAAACTCTTGGCCAAAAGACCAACTAAGTTCTTCAGACTCCAAATGCACTCTTTCCTTCCCTAAATATGTAAAACTTAAGTCTGAAGTGTTGGAACCAAACATGATGGGTACATAAGAAAAAGACTGTGAAATTAAATCTAGACATGCTGACTCATATATGAATGACAGTGATCTACTATCGGATCAGCATGTCTAGGGGAGTCTACTAGTCTACATGAAGAGTCTGAGACTTCCATGATGTTTCTCAGCAGAATGCTCAGAAGTTCCTTATTCCTCAGCCTGGCTTTGGAGTTGCCTCTAGAAGTGATTATACTGTCCCTCATATAAAATCAGTTTTTAATACCATTGATTGAATTTTGGGTTCTTATGAATAAAGTCCCTATGAACATTCATGATCGGTTCTTTTTGTGGACATATGTTTAGATTTCTTTTGAGTGAAGCTTAGTAGTAGAATGGTTGAGTAATTTTCTAAGTGTATTTTTAATTTTATGAGCTACTGGCCAACTGTTTTCCAAATGATTTATACCATTTTGTATTCCTACCACTATATATGAAGGTTCCACTTGCTTAACGTCTTTGCCACCACTTGGTAATGTCAGTCTTTTTTAAAAAAATTATTTATTCTAATGGGTGCTTAGTGGCATTTCATTATGGTTTCAATTTGCATTTCTTTAATGACTAATAACTTTGAGTTATGTGTTTATGTGCTTTTTGGCCATTTGTATAACTTCTTTTTTCAACTTCAGATATTTTGCCCACTCCTTCACTATTCATTTAAGCCATTTCAGTATAAATAATAATAATGTTTTCTACCATTTCATTTTGAAATTTCTCACTTTTTTTTCAATGAGAAGGTAAGATAAACGGTGCCTGATGGTAACGTGATGTATTTGCTTCTTCTTGCCCTTCACAGCAGTAGTATTTGCCTGAAAATGAATAAATGCTTTGCATAACTAAACTGTGTCCATGCAAACAGAGGGTGTTCAATAAATTAAAACACAGTAATTCATTCAAATATTAAAATAAAACATCATTTGGCCTATTATGGCTCCTCAAATTGACTTTGCCTCTGTGGGCAGGGCGTCTCTAAAAAGCAGTGCCATAGAAAAGAAGGAATTAACCAGGAATGAATGAGAAAGGGTGGCATTTTAGGCAGAAGGAAGACCATCTGTAGAAACAGAAGTGGCAAAGTCACCTGAGGGCCTGGAAAGACCTGGAAGAGTTCACTTTACCTGGAACAAGTAATAAGGGTGTGTCTGGTAAAAATAAAGATAAATGAAGCTAGAGGGATAAATAGATGCCAGATTCTGAAGAGTCTTTCACATCAAAAAGATTGAGCCTCGAGTACATTTGAGCAATTCATAAAATTCATATTCTCCTGCTACTGCTTGCTTTGAGATCTTAAGGAAAGCTCCTTTCTTTCACATATTATTACAGGCCTTTTATGATCCTTAAAACATAGTTTGATCTGCTGCCATTAAGAGAAAGAATGAGAAGCGGAGATCTAATACCCACTGAATGCACACACACATGTACACATGCAACACACACATGATGTGCTGTGCTTTATGCCGTACTTGAGAACAGCTTGGTCTTCATGCACTACACAATCAGCCCTTCAACCAGAGTTACTAAGGATTGGATATTAGTTCATGAACTTTTGACATCAAAACCTCAAAGAAATTTACCAAAAGAATGTTAGGGAGCACAGATAGAAAGTGGTGATATATTGATGGAGAATCTTGACAGATAAAAAATAAAAGTCCCGGGTGCACCTGGGTGGTTCAGTCCGTTAAGCATCTACCTTGGGCTCAGGTCATGATCCCAGATATTTAATGTGAGATCTAGGTCCCAGCATCCATCTCCACAGACCCGTGCAAAAGCTAGGATTGTGGTAGCAAATAAGGTTTTTATGGGCCAGCAGTACATACTCTGAACTTTCCAGATGTAGATTCATAGATTTCAGTCCCTGGACTGTTTTTACAGACAGATTCTTCCAGCGTACTATGTTCTGGAGTTCTAGCTTCCCGTTTCATTTAAGGGCCTAAGACCACTAATGAGGCAGGTTTTTTTTTTTTGTTGTTGTTGTTGTTGTTAGTTTTGTTTTTTTTTTCCAGCAGGCCAGGAAGACCAGGAAGAGATAGAAACAATAAACAATGATGGTCTTTTTTTTTTTTTTTTTTAAGTTCCCTTAGTTATCTTTTAGTCTCTGGTGGAGTGCTTGTTCTTCACTACCATATCAAAGCAACAAACCCAAGTTTTCAAACTTGCAGTTTAAACAAATTCAAACATTCTCCCAGGAAGGAGAGTATCATGCTCCCTGATATTAACAGGGCAAAGCTTTCTATAAGGATAATGCCCTTAAGCAGCCTTTAATATTTAATGATGGTATCATAGAGGTATTGATCTGAGAGTGAACAATAAATTATAAAAACACCCAGAAGCTCATGTCAGATGAATCAGAACAATTGATTTTCTTTTTAAACATGAGCTCACCATGGGAAGTATTTTAATGTGGCAGAAACAGGGCCAAGAAGCTTAGATTTAGAATGAATGAGGCATGGAAGATGAATTATAGGACAAGGTGCTATTTATGGGGAATGGAAGAAGCAAGTGTGTAGAGAAGTGAAAGGAAGCAGGGTGACTTGTTGAAATATGGTGCCAATGAGGGCACATTGATATGTGATCCAGAGAAAACACAGAAGATGCCAAGAAGGAACTGCGATTACAGAGCCAGTCTCACCAAAGACCAAATATTAAGCACGTATGATATTTTTGTGACATCTCTTCATTATGATTTAACATTAAACCTATCAGCCCTCTTAGGGACAGCTCTTGAGCCATTGACCATAGGATCCATTATGGTAGAATCACTAACGTAATAGTCTGGAAGGGCTGGAGGCTTTTATTGCACACCCCTCTGCAAAACCCAAGGCTGGCATAGAATAGATGACTTCACTTTGAATGAAGTACCAATTACTAAAGAAAAGGAGGCATTAAATATAACTGAAGTTCCTGAGGACAGGACAACCATAAAGTGATGAATGATTAGGCATGGATTTAATATTGTACCCTGGGTGCAATACAAAATAATTTGTTAGTCTCCGGGAGAATGAGGGCATTATGGAGGGCAATTGCTGGCATCCATCTTATCTTTTCATTTGTTATTAAAATGAATCAAGAGTTACTCTTCCTACTCATATTTTCTGAGCAGGTTGGTTATTAGCAAATCTTTCTTTACTGATATTTTGAATAAAATGCTTTAGAAGGAAGCCATTGGTTTAATATTGTTTTGCTCAGACCTATTTTATCAGTATTTAATATCTATCATTATCCCTCTAAATTTCCTCAGTCTCTTATAAGAATATATATATTATTCTGCATACATATACGTATATACACACACAAACACACACTCCAATACAGTCCTCTCCCACTTCACTGGATTAGATGATTTCCTTTTGTAGATGGTAAAACCAGAGTACAAAAATGGGAAAGAATTGCCTAAGGCCAGATGCTCTTAAAAACCTAACAAGAACAAGAACAAGAATGCCAAAAGTAAGCATAAGACCAACTATTTTTTTTAAGATTTTATTTATTCATGAGAAACACACAGGGAGAGGCAGAGACATAGGCAGAGGGAGAAGCAGATTCTCTGTGGGGAGTACCATGCAGAACTCGCTCCCAGACCCCAGGATCATGCCCTGAACTTGATCAGCCCTGACTCAACCAATGAGCCACCCAGGTGCCCCTAAAACCGACTATTAATTGGCCTTGCTGTTCAGCTAGCTCTTGCTAGTGACAATATTTCCCTGATTGTTTATTTTGTGCTTTTGCAATATTTATATACTAGTGCTCATCTCTTTCCCATCATATAAGAAGAGGCCTCATATGGAGTAGAACAGGAAAAGATTAAACACTATACTGTAGGGCTTTATAACACATTTCATGTGCATGTTTCCTTACTCAAAGTACAGATTTTGCAGACATGACACCTATCCTTCATCAGTCTTTATTTCTATGCTGGAACTTCTTTGGCCAGCAATCAGGAGTTTTGTCCTGTTGCCTACCTTTATTGCTTTGAAGATGAGTGCCTGCCATTCCTGAGGAAACAAAGCGTGAAGCAAAGCCCACGTGGTGTGAGCTGCTTAGGCACATTTCCAGTGTGTACCGGATAGTTAAGGAAGAAAAAAATTATAGGCAGTATTTACCAAATTATGTCCTCTTACTCCCACCCCCCTCCCACACACACACACTATGTCTCAGGCATCAAATATTTTTGATATTTTCTTTTTACGGTGCTTTATCCTTCTCTTCCTTTCTGTTTCTGTGCCCACCATCTTAACCATCCATTCACACAGTTACTGAAGTATGTCCCGAGAGATCCCCACATCAGACTTGAGGTTTTCCCAAACCTCAAAAATTACATGTGAATAGTCATAGTTATTTTAATAATATACTGTTCCCACACAACACTTCCTCCTCCACATCTCTACTCAGTTACCCTTGATGGTTCCCTAAAATTAAACAAAACAAAAAAATCATAAGTTTGAATTTAAAAGGTCTCTCTTATTTCTCCATTTTTTCTTTCAACCATATTATGGTTGAATTATTATTTCAACCATTTATTTCCAACAATAAATCCCTGCTACAGCTAAGCCTTTCATTCATCGTTCCACAGCAAGATTAACCCATAATTCTTCTTTCAGTCTCTAAGTCCCCATCCCCTCTATAGACCCAGCAAGAACTTCAGCTTTCCCATCAGGGCTGACCTCCTCTGCTAGATTCCTGCCCAACCTTCTCCCATCAGACACAGACTCAGACAGCAACTCATGTTTGGTATGCATCTCAAACACACTTTCCAAAATGCAGCACTGTATGCACTCCTCTACCATCACCAGCTCCTTTCCCACTCTTTCCTAGCTGGCCAGTGGCAATCCCATCTATCTAGTATTGGACAGGGTCCCATTTGCCCTCATTTCTCACATTCAATTCATTTCCAGTCCTATCTAGTTCTACTTCCAAAATATATTTCACATCTTTCAACTTTTCTTTATATTTGCTGCTATCACAAGCTACCATCACTGGCAGTACTGCAGGAGTCTCCTAAAATGTCTCTGTCCCATTCAGATGTGCTCTCTATAATACAACCATTAAAACAACAAACAAACCAACATCATATCTTATCTCTCTCCTTCTTGGAGTGGTCCACATTCCTCTCCATGACCTGTAGGCACAGCATGACAAGGTCCATCCCTAATCTCATCTTGGGCCACTTTCCCCATGACATATTGTGTTCTAGCCACATTGGCCTTCTGTAATTCTTAGATGCACTGCTAGGATTTTTAAAATTTAGGTTATTTATGTTTGGAGCCACCTCTTTTCTCTACTTAATCGTATTCCTATTTTTCTTGGCTGGCTGCTCCTTCTCTTTGATTTCAGTTTAAATTTCAGTGAGGCCTTTATTAACCACCCTAAATAATGTAGACTACCACCCCATTATTTTCTATCATAAAGTCTATTTATGTCCTTCACAGGACCTACTACAATCTCTACTTACTTGGATATTTATTTACTTATTAGTGTTTTATTCTTCTTCTTTTCTTCTTCTTTTTAAATCTCTGTCACCAACACTGGAATGTAAGTGCAGTGAGGTCAAGGATGAGGTCTGCCTGTTTATCTTTGTATTTCTAGCACTTAGCACGGTACCTGGCAATAATAGATGTTCAGTAGGTATTAGTTAAATGAATGAATGTTACTCTTTGGGCACAGATTATTATCTACTCCTTAGTGATATTATTTATCATTATTTGCCTTATAATATTTCCTTCCTTTATAACATTCTAGATAAGTATCCTTACATATACTTGGACTTCAATGTATTTTTAAAAATTTTTCTTAATATTAACAAAATAGGAACTCTGAAATGTCAAATTAAGTATATACGGTGTGGTGGGGGGGGATACAATTGTTAGGAAATAGCTTATTACTAACTGAATAAAAATCTGAATGGTCTGGATACTTTGAGCAAGACTTTTAATATAGCCTTGCCAAAGAAAACAGAACAGTTATGTAGGGGAATTGAATTAGCCATGTAAAACTTGGTAGAGATTTATCTTAAATTATTATATCATAAGAAAAACACACTTATTCTCTTCTAATTTGGCAAAGACATCTATACAAAAACCTTGAGGCCAAACTTAGGATGAACAGATGAAAAGAAGGAAAATTAGATTTTTTTGGATGAACAAACACAAAATATGAGCTTGGGCAGGGGTGGAAGGGCAAGGAATGTAAATGAGAGGATGAAGAGGAAGGAGGCAGTACATCTACTGAGGCAGGCTCATTTGCAATGAATAGGAGCAGAGCAGTAAGAAGTGCACAGAAATGTAAACCAGTTAGCGCAAATTTGCAATTTTCTTCTTTGAATTTTCTTTTTATGTATGAGAAGAATAGAGCTGTGGCTGAAGTTTTTAAATAAAATGTCTTCAAATAGATCATTTCTAATAACATCTTGAGAATGCACATACATTTGAAATGAATAAACTCTGACATTCTGAGAGAATAAGTTCCACATGCTGCAGATACCTGCCTTCTTCATGTGGTGCCACAGCCCTGTGAACAAATGGTCCCAATTCCCATCCAACACTCATTAGGAGGCACTTCAGATTTCCTGTGACATAGATGAAGAAATCACTTGATGAAGTTTGCTGGTTGCTCTTGGAGAACATTTTTCCTTGTTGGCCTTCTTGTTGGGATGAGTTTTAGAATGCTTATTTATCTCTTTGCAGTGTTATGTATTTGACATCATTCTGTGAATAAAAAGGTTTTTAAGCTGCCATGGTTTTCTAAGAATTATCATGACCAAAGTAAATCTTATGATTTCATGAGTTGGCAGGTGAGGTGAAATGAAATCATTTGTTCACTTTTAATAAATCAATCCATGAGCAGAATATATGTCATATTTTATGTATATTTTTCAGAATTGTGTAACTGACTTTAGAAATTGAAGTATTGAAATCAAAATATATACATATAGAAGGGATTATTTATTTCAATTAAGATGATTTGTATTAAAAAATACTTCCGATTAGATTCTTTTGTAGAAGACACCCCTAATATATTCCAAAGATTATGGATTATTGAATTTTAAAAGGTTCCTAAACCATTATTATTTGTATTTATCAGTGACCTATTCCTTGTACATTTCTAATTTAGAAATCTTTAGAAAGATTCAATTCAAAGGTCTTTGCTACTGCTTTTCAATTTATTTTCAAGAGAATAAATAATTAACATACTAAATGCATGCAAATTCGCTGTTGTTTCTGTGCTCAAACTAATAGAGAAATTTCTATTAGTATTTGATGAGCTATTCTGTTTGCCTCTCCTGATGCACTGCCCACCATTCCCATCCTGCTTTCTGCTGTAGTAAGCAGACCTACTAGAAGACCACCCTCACACCTGCCTTTTCCTACAGCTTTTGGTTAGAATTGGCCCCTAAAAAACCTAACCCAGGTATAGAGTTGAAGGAGGAGAATAAGGGGAGAAGGTCTATTGCTCTGACTCCTTCATTGTGGTAAGGAAGGACGGGTTGCCTCTGACTGGCTGCATTCCAGGAGATGGTACAACTCTACAGTGCCCGGTCTGGGGTGATGTCCTTGTGGTTTTCTTACTACACTTTTGAGAATAGTCTTTTTATTAACCCCCCCGTGGACTACTCTAATCTGCATGTACTGTTTCCTGCTGGGATCCTGATATAACTGCATATGAGTGGTTCATACTGTATGTGAATTTTGGTCAGAAGAATGTCCTTAAATCTGGACTCTTCTGCATGCTTCATGGGTGCTTGGACAAATCACTTAACTTTTATTTTTAAATGGAATTTAAATTGATATAGGAGGACTAAATGGGGGGGGGGAATTAAATGAAATAATTTATGTTTATGTAAAGCACCTGGTACATAGCAGTCATTTTTCACTTAAAATCTTAATGCTGATTTAAGAGCTCTATTTTTTTCTAAAACATCATTGCTATTTGTATGCTGTGTGCTCAATCTTTAACACATATACTGGCAGTTTGGACTTCATTATCTTGGGCTCTACTGAATTTACAACCAATGTCAGAATTAAGAGAACATCAGATGTATGTTCGTTAGCCAAATAGCTAATGTTGAAAATATTTGGCTTTTCAGTCAGCCAGGAGTGGGAGTTGGTGACAGAACTATAGTTGATCTGGGAATAAACAATAATAAACACATGATTTTCTTTTTATATTTTTATTTGTTGATGGGACATCTTCTTTTCCTCAAAATAGCATAGACTGTTTAGCTTACTCAATAATTATTCTGTGCTTTTTTTGAGAGGAAAAAAATGGAAACATAACAGTGCCTAGAAGTTTCAGCTTCCCTTCTTTTTTAGAATCCTATTTTTATATTCAACTCTCAGTCCTCAGTGCTATTATTATCAGGCAGTAGTGATCTAGGTGATCTAAAAAGTCCTATATTTAATTCTTTAAAAGTTTTCTATATATAATGGATATTATGATATATAGCAGCAAAAGATAACCCCTCCCCAGAGGTCATATTCAATCTGGAAGTGTACAGCCTGGAATGAGCATAGAAATGATGATTAACATTCAGAAAGATAGGCTGAGGCTGGTTTCTATGTTGTGATTATGTTTTGATCTTGCTAGCCTTATAATTGGAAAATGTGAACTCTAGGGGATCTACATTTCCCCCATTGACTGTGGTAAAGAAGGATACAGTGATCATTTGAGGATATTGTGAAACTGGGATGGATACTAAGGTAGTAAGATATGGGTGAGGGATATGAGCTGTGTAAAGCTGAAAAAGAACTTACATTTAAAGAACTTAATGATAAACTCTGAAAAACATTTTTTAAAAAGTCAGCCATATATATTGAGCACCCAGATCTTGATTTCTAACACTATCTCTAACACCGAACTAGGTCTCCTTGGAGAGATGGCTGATTCTGGGACCCAGGCAAGAGATATATGAAATGAGCCTAGAACATTTTGCAGTGCCAGAAAGTAAGGAAATGCTCTTAAAACAAAAATAAAAACACAATCATTGGGATACATCAAGGAGACAAACCAGCCAACTGATAGAATTTCCAGTAGATGAAGCTAAAACAATTAGAACAACAAAATAAAGAAAGTAGTATTGGATTATAATCCAAACTATATATAAAAATCTGAATTATTACTGATATAAATAAATGATTGAACATATCATGTGTAAATTAGAGGAGAAAAGACAAAAATCTGTGATGGAGAATTCGAAATAATTTATGTAGATACTTTGCCCTCAAGGAAGGGGAGCATAACTCCCTATTCCTTAAATATAGGCTAAGATTAGTAGCTTCTTTACAAGGAGTACACAAGAAAAGGAAAGGTTAAAATAAAAAAGAAAAATAATAAATTTAGAAATGGGAAACCTGACAAACACTACCTCAGTCAACTTATCAAGATTAACAACAACAGGGATGAGTCATGTTAATAATATATACCCTTTTTATGATTTGATGAGACAGGTACTTCACCTCTGTGGTCTTTCTCCTCAAAATCCATACTTCCAGTTTAATCAAGGTTAAAATATCAAAGAAATCCTGAGGGACCTTCTACAAAATACCTAGCCAATACATCTCAAAACTCAAGGTTATCAAAAGAGGAAAGTATGAGAAACTATCATGAGCCAAAAGAGACCAAAGAGATAGGATGACTGGATGTAATGTGGTATCCTGGATAGGATCCAGAACAGAAAAAATCAGGTGAAAACTAAGGAAATCTGAATAAAGTATGAGCTTTAGTTAATAATAATGTATCAATATTGGTTCATTAGTTAACGACAAATGTATCATATTAATGTAATACTAATGTAAGATATTAATAATAGGAAAATAGGATGAGGATGTAGTTATATAGAAGCTCTGTGTGCTAATTTTTCTGTACATCTTAAACTATCCTAAAATTAAAAAGTTTTTATTTAACTCAAACATAATCTGATCACTCTAAAAGAGAGTGCAACTTCTCATTTTTGTTTATCTTCCAAATGTTGCCAGGGTACTTTTTCTAAATACAATTATGATGATAAACGCCCTTATTTTTAATTTATTATGATGATAAATGCCCTTATTTTTTATTTCGACTACTATCTACTCCTATGGCTGATCCTTTATCAATCCAAATGGTCCCTACAGATCTCTCCTTTCCCTTAAGGTCTGTTGGCATTGCATTTGTCAGCGAATAAGACAACATTTGACCACAATGCTGAAAATAATAAGGGTTTATATTTCTGACTAACAAGAAAATGAGAGGTAGGTGGTTATTAATGGCGCTTCTGTGGCCCTTAACATCTGGACTGATGTCTCTGGGATTCTCCTAGCCTTTCCCTGTGGATACAGAATGGCTATTGTAGCCTTAAGGCAGGGAGAGAGGATGAAAAGGACAACCACCAATTTTTTTCTCTTTTTAGTACATGGCTTCCCAGGCTCTACTTTCTAAGTCTCTAGAAAAGCTCAGGAAGGAAGTGGGGGATGGGAGTGGGAATGATCATTGATACATCCAGCCTTCAGCCCCTGTCATTCCAAGAATATCATGCCACTGTGCTAGTTCTGTCACTCTTTGCAGGGGACTCCTGGCATTTCACCTACATTCACTCTAACCCCAAGGTATTGTTAGGCAATGATGCTTCCAGCTGCATTTGACTGGTGTCTGCTATAATTATCTAACTCTCTAAATTACTACAGTCCTATTCTGGGGAAGAAACCACAACATGTGCAGCTGAGAAACTTTCAGCTTCCCAGTCTGATACCTACCTAAGGAACTAAAGAAGGAAGCACATTTTTCACACTGGCATGAAGAAAAGGAAAAGCTTTTGTTTTCCCATGAACTTCATAATCATTTTTCTTTTATGAATTAGCAGAAGCATCTTGTTAAAGGAGACGATTACTTTGGATTTGTGGGAACGCCGTTGTCTGAAGCTGCAGTTGAGACATATATCATTTTATTGAAGGAACATTTTATTAAAGATTCAGGGCGGAATATTTAAAGTCAGAATTCTTTAGAACAGGCCTGAAGGTCTGCTCGTGATACATATGGCATAAGAGTGAAGAGCTTGGGCTGTGCATCCACATTGCCTGGATTTGAATCTCTGCCCTACCAGCGCTGTGGCTTTGTGCCTTTGACAAGTGTCTCAATATTTCTGTGCCTTGATTTCACCATCTGAAAAATGGGAATGATAAAAATAGTAGTTACCTAAGATATCGTGTGAATCAAACGAATGCATGTAGAGCTCTTCTCAAAGTTCCCAACACACAGAAAGCCCTTAGTAAATGTTAGCTGTTATTATTATCATTAATAATCAGTAATGTTAAAAAAATAATCAGTAATGTTGGTTACAAGAGAGCAATAAAAAGTTATTATTTCCGTTATCATCTATTTTGTATAATTTATGTTTTCCTGTTTCCTAACCTTAAATGTTGTCAACCAGTTGTATTTAGAAATATGAAACTACTTCCTGCCTGTATTGTTAAGGCTTTGTGTGTGTGTGTGTGTGTCTGTGCTTTCTTTCAAAGATAAAATTTAAGCAGTAGAACTCATTTTATTTGGTATGGCTGTAAAGCAGACTGATTTTAATTGTTGATGTTGCTTTCTGGGAAGAAATGTAAGTCCAGTATTCTTTGCTGACTTTTCATCACCCATGTGTCAAAGGTGTCATTTGTGTCTGTCTGTGTATGGCAATTTATTGTCCATTATTGCCTCACCTCTTAGGGGTTAAGTTTTTCGAAACTTAATTCTACTAATTAGTATAGATTTTTCTTATCCATGAACTCACCTATTTAACCGTGATAAGAACATAGGAGTGCTTAGAGATTGCAGGTGTTTTGTACATTGTGATAGACGCCTATGTCTCACCTAGAGCTCTGGGCTCATTTAAAACCCACTTACATTGTATGATGATATTTAAATATTTAATGAGTTTACTACGTTCCTTTCTTTTGGTATTAAGTTTGTATAGGGAAAATATTTTTCAGATGTATCTAGGAGGAGAGATTGGGTGAGGCAAGGGAGGAATAATACTTGCTTTGTTTTAAAGGTGATACTTGCTTTGTTTTAAAGGTGATAGTATATTCTGTTTTATTGTTTACTTTTCATGAGTTTACTTCCAGTTTCCTTGTACTGAATAGTGCCTACTAAATGGCACAATTGTACTTCTGTGTGCTGCCTAGGGTAATGTTGAAATAAGAGGAGGAATTATCAAGTAGATACGAGATTAGACTAGCTATTCCCTTTTATTCGTTCCTTCGAATACAAGTCTCTTATATAATTCCTGGTTGAGAGGAAAGGTACTGATTTTCTCATCTGTTCTAGGCAATGTGTATTAATCTATTACACAGACTTAGATTTTTAATTTCTACAAATGATTCACATTACTCTTTAGTACAGTATAGGTGGGTTCTAGGTTTTGAGGAGCCTGAAGCTTATGCCTTCTGAGTGTTTAGGACAAAGAATACAAAATCATGAGTAAGAAATCAACTATTGTTTTAGAATGAAAAATAATTCACAACAAAATACAAATTTGTGATAGCTGACAAATGCCCACAAGCATCACAAATCCAGAAATCTAATAAGTTTGTTACTTATAAAATGCCCAAAACACCACCTTCTTTCCTACCTTAACTGACTGAGTACTCTTTATCAATCACCCTTTATTTGAAAACTATTTTCAAATAAAAAATAGTTTTTACAGAAAGAATGAAAAGATATAATTCAGCCTTTCTTTAAACTACTTTGCATATCACTATATACATGTATATATACATATTCCACTAACCCTAAATTGGCTATATCCCCAACACAACTTACCCTTTTCCAGACACCAAAAATGCTGTCAGCCCTTCCATCATTGGCTGACCCCAAAGAAAGTGTGAGGTTGGTAAATTGAAATGGAAAGAAGGAACTTAATAGATTTTAGCTAAAATATTTTAATTTCAGGTATTGTGAGGCACATTGATATAGACCATCCAGGGCCTTGGAAGCAGCCCATGCAGTTGAAGGTCCTTAAAGCTTAGGCTCCATTTGTTTCATAATTATTTCCCCTCTGCTTGAGGGACAAAGCAGGGATAGCACATTGACCCTTCCTTTCACCAACAAAGAGATACATTATATTATCCATGGGGTGTACTCTCTTGAGGACTCCTAATTATTGGATAACATTATTATGCTAAGACAAGGGTAAGAAGAAATTGTTTTCATTAAAAAATAATGACTATAGCCAATATTTTAAAAAGTTTATTTGCTCTTTAAACTAGACATTTAACTGAGGTCTAGTGTGCACCACTTATTAAGTCTAAATTGCCAGTATACCCACAGGAAGAACTGTGAAAATATTCATGAATTATTTACTCACATGACTCACATACTTCAAACAGGCTGAATGAGTGTTTGTTTTAATCTAATAGGTTATGTTTTGATTATAGACTGGTGACCTTGAACTTCTGAAACTTTTCATCTTTTACAAATGCATTCAAATTTCCTAAGTCTTACATTTTAGACCAGGGAGATAAAATCAATCAACACATTAATGTAGAAATCACTCTGTCTTAAAACACATCTTAGACAAACTAAAATGAATCCACTGGTATTTAACTTATAGTAGTGCCCCCACCTCCGTGATTTTATTTTCCATGGTTCTAGTCACCCTGGGTTTAGTGCGATCTGGAAGCCCATCCTCTTTCTGATGTATGGTCACAAGGTCAAAAGCAGCTTAATTCTATGTCACAATGCTTATGCCATTCATCTCACTTCAGCTCATCATGTAGACATCACTTCACAGCATCACAAGAAGAAGGGTGAGTCCAGTACAATAAGATATTTTGAGAGAGGGCAAGAGAAACCACATTCACATAAATTTTATTGCAGTATATTATTATAATTGCTCTTCTTTATTGTTAATCTCTTGTTGTGCCTAATTTATAAGTCCTACTTTATCTTATGTATGTATAGGAAAAAACATAGTATATCTAGGGCTCAGTATTACTGCATTCAATCATCTGCTGGGATGGGATCCCTGGGTGGCTCAGCAGTTGAGCGCCTGCCTTCAGTCCAGGGCGTGATCCTGGAGACCCGGGATTGAGTCCCACATCAGGCTCCCTGCATGGAGCCTGCTTCTCTCTCTGCCTGTGTCTCTCATGAGTAAATAAATAAAATCTTAAAAAAAAAAATCATCTGCTGGAAGTTGTGAAACATATTCCCAGTGGATAAGGGGGGAGGCTACTCTATAAAGAAGGGATAAATTATAAATGGTCAATTTTTCTTTGCTGATTGGAAAGTCATAGCCATTATATAACTGACATTCTGGACTTCAAAGAACCCTGTGGCTGGCAACAGTACTATGCAGGAAAAGGCTGTGGTTTATTATTGCAGCTACCCTCAAAAGAGATCCTGCTCCTTCCTGGTCATATGAAGGAGCCCAGAGTATGGACTCCCAGATCAGATCATATTGCAAACTCTGGCCCCATGACCTACTAGCTGTGTCAATCTGGGGCAAACAAACTAACTTCCTAGCTTCAGCTTCCTTTTGTAAATGGGAATATGTACTGCATTGGAGAGCTGTAAGAATATTTTAGAATAATAAAGTACCTGACTCTCCTTCTCACCCATTATGACCACTTGATAAATGTTAACCCTTTTCTTTCTTTCTTGATCTTTACCCTATTTCTTTTCCAAGATAGCATATATCTTTATTCAGAAATCACTTTATTCATTCAGCGAATATATGCAGTCATCTATTATGTAGCAGCTTTGGCCAAGTTCAGAGGTTTACAAAGCTGAATAAGACATGATGCCATCTCAGGAGCTTACACAGGAGTGTAGGCTAGAAAAAACTAACCGAGTACCATGTGATAAATGTTGCCATCAGGTGTTCAGAATGTTCAGAATGAGTGATCCCACTCTTATCTGCAACATGACAAAGGCCTGCTTGCTTTTATTTGCAGGCATACATTTCATGAGACATCCTATCATGCATTTTTTATTTTCAATGTATCCATCCTGTGTTTCTGTTGCCTGGCCTGTTCCTTGAGAGTTCCTCACTTCTATTCTCCACACTGAAGCTGATATCTGCTTCGATTCACTCCTTTCCAAACAGGGTAATATAGATTGGACCAGTCACCTTCAAAACATTTTTGATCGTGCTCTCTCTCAATTAAATAAAGTAAAATAGGCAGCTCATGCAGTCCAATGTAAATATACTTGTTTGCTTATGTTACATGTTTTTATTAATGTATTTTTATTATAAAACATGCATAAAAATATTTTTTAAGATCAGGTGACTAAATTAGGCACTTCTGTTATGTTCTGTATGCATTCCTGAAAGATTCTGTGTCCTGCAGAATTGCTTGATAAAAACATTAAGGCTTGAATTTTCTCATAGAAATAGAAAGAGATCAGTAGAAACTTTCAAACACTTGAAGCAAGTCTAAAACAGCACAAATGAGAATAATAACAGTCTTCACACAAATAGTAGCACCATTAAATCACCCTCAGTATTGGCTCCTGTTTGTCAGTTCTTTGTGGCCTTCAATCCCGGATGGGTACTTCCTCCTTTGAAATGTATGTAAGGAAGGGTACTTGCTTCTAACAGAGACCATTTTCATCAAAATTAAAAATCTTATCCCAGCCATAGGTTTCCTCATTAATGCGTTGTTTTAAGTGAGGGGGCCATGTCTTACACAGTTTCTGCAACTGCTCTTGAAGCTTTCACTAATGAAAACTGAGTAGTTTTTAACATTCCTGAGTAAGCCACTACTAGAAGAAGGCATATCTATCAATTTTCAGCTCCAATCTTAAGGGTTTCAAATATTGCCAAGGCTTTCTTTTTGATTGTGAGAAAGCTTGTCTCTGATTCCTTCAAAACACTAACATTCTGGGGAAAAGTCACATATGAACCAAAACAACCATTATGTCCTGTCAATATCATTCCTCTCTTTAACAATCACATGTGAAGAAGTTCATAGTCAAAGAAATATATAGCAGAGGATTGTATTTTTAAAATAAAACTTTATTTGTGAACAATACAAAAATCATAATTTAAATGAAAGAGATATATTTAATATGTGGCATTGTTTTTCATAATCTTTAACACTGTATGAAAGGGATTGTTTTGGTGACCGTTAGCGTGACAGAAGTTATCCCACAAAGGCAGAGTATACATGCCGTATGATCAACATACGCCCAGGGCAAGGTTTATCAACCAAAAGAGCAGGTATATCTCTATGTTATAAATAATCTTGCAATACTTTCACAGTTGTTTTGCCTACTTCCCATCAGACTTATTAGATTGTTTCATCTTATAACTTATTTGATAGAGTTGGCTTGTGCTTGAATTATCAACATTGCATTTAATCCTTGGTCTCTTGGAAGGAACCTTTTTAAGCCACCTGTCCATTTCCACGTGAGGATTAGTTTCTCAACATCAGTGCTCTAATCCATTACTTCATTGAAACGTGTCCCCGTAGGCTATAGTGTATTCAGTAAACTCAAAGCTCAAATGCAGCTGTAAGATCTCTGCTTTCTTTCAGCTCCTTTGCCTTGTGAAACTCTTCCTCTTCCCTGAGTTTCCATCTTCAGTGACCATCTGACCTATGCACTAAGTGAAAGTGCCAGGGTCTGTCATTTTTTAAACATTTCTAATATCAGATCTCTTTACTTTCTTCTGTGAAAATAATATAAAATCAAGTTATAGTATTTTCTTCCATGTTCAGCCCCTGTAACCATAGGCTTTGAAGGTGATGAAGTTCCTAGAGCTTCAGTGGCATTTCCTCTAGGGCCTCCTGCTAGTGCCTTTCTTTTTAACCATACATAATAAGCATGGTTTATAGAAGTTCTTCTAGTACTGTATGTAAGACAATAGCTGTATGTTTTTTGTTAAAAAATTATTTGTAGTACTTGTTAAAGAATAGTAAGGCAGATTTTAGTTGGGGGGACTATCCTGATAGATATGGAGAACACTGCAGTGGGGTTTTATAGTAGGGGAAAGAGGTTGGGCTCAATTCTGAACACAACAAGGAAGAGTAGACACATAGCCAAGGAAGGTGTGGAGGTAGGGGAGATTGGTGGATAGAAAATTACTAAGAGGAAACATTAAGAGTAAAGGGGAATTTTAGCTAAACCAACCTAGTAGGATTCTTGATAAAGGCAGGTCAGGTGATCAGACATTACTGGGGGTTGGTGGAGGGTGCAGAACCCCATCAGTTATCAGAGATGGGGATTCTGGCTAAACTGACAAAGGAAGATTCTTGCTAAAATTGGACAAGGCAGAGATGAACAAAGAAGCTTAAGAGTAGGATGTAGCTGAAAAGAAAGTCCAGAGGAGCCTGTCTAAACTTTGTTTGAGGAGAGATTCCTTGTCAGTTCATGGTCAGTCTGATTCCATCATTCTTCACTGGACCTTTCTTTTCATCTATAAAAAGATAGCAGACTAAGGTGACCTGTTTTTGAGGTTGACATACGTTGTCAACTACTGTACTCTTATTAGAGTCAGTTTTTATGTAAATCTTTAATTATAGATGCTATTTGTCTATTCCAACGATATCTAGCTCTCTATAATTCTCCATCATCTATCTTTTTGTTTTCTCACAACTGTGTTACAGTATATGGGATTAAAATGTTTAAGGGATGCCTGGGTGGCTCAGTTGTTGAGTGTCTGCCTTCGGCTCAGGGCATGATCCCAGGGTCCTGGGATCGAGTTTTGCATTGGTTCCCCCACAGGGAGCCTGCTTCTCCCTCTGCCTATGTCTCTGCCTCTCTCTGTGTGTCTCTCATGAATAAATAAATAAAATCTTTTAAAAAAGTGTTTGAAATATTTGTAGTCTGTTAGCCTGAGGTAGATTTTTGTTGTTATTTTGTATGTTTCCTTCCAACTATAGAATTTAATGCAGGGTGGTATAGAAAAAGTAAAAATGAGTGATGAGTATTGGTATTTGTTTTGAAATAAAAATTTAAGAACATAATAGCACATTTCATCCTATCTAAAATATAATGAAGTGGAATAGAGGCAAACTATGCAAAACGTTTTATGTTTAACAAAGATTTATGTTAGATAATTTTGTTTATTCATGAGAGACACAGACAGAGAGGCAGAGACACAGGCAGAGGGAGAAGCAGGCTCCATGCAGGGAGCCTGTTGTGGGACTCGATCCCAGGACTCCAGGATCATGCCCTGGGCCAAAGGCAGACGCTCAACCACTGAGCCACCCAGGTGCCCCTTGTTAGATAATTTTGTTGTTTAAGAAATTAAGAAAACTTCTTAAATGTCCCCAAACAATGTGGGGTTTAATACATTTACATTTGCTAGTAAAAGTTTGGCCCATGATTGTGAAAACAAGATAAAATATAGAAAATACAGTTTTAGAAATTGATAATTACTTAATTAAATATTAATGCATACCTTAGAATTTTATTTTATAAGGATTTTATTTATTTATTTTAGAGAGAGAGAATGAAAGCAAGGGTAGGGTTAAGGGGAAAAGGGGAGAATCTTAAACGGACTCTGTGCTGAATCCAGAGCCTAATGTGCCTCAGTTCCACAACCCTGAGATCATGACCTGAGCCGAAACCTAGAGTCGGCGGCCGCTCAATCGACTGAGCCACCCAGGCATCCCTACATACCTCAGAATTTTAAACTCTTTATTTGATGTTAAACTGGTTAAGAAATAGCCTTATGTTTTGTAGCTAATTAAAATGGAACATGGATGGGGTGCCTGGATGGCTCAGTTGATTAAGCATCTGCCGTCGGCTCAGGTCATGATCCCAGAGTCCTGGGATCGAGCCCCTTGTAGGGCTCCTTACTCAGTGAGGAGCCTGCTCCTCCCTCTCCATCTGTCTGCCACCCCCCCTGCTTGTGCTCTCTCTCTCTTTGTCAAATTAATAAATAACATCTTTTAAAAAATTAAATGGAACATGAGATACTTTCATAATGAAAGAAAACATAGCATCATATTATCTAGCTGGATTATTTCTGTATCTAGCAGGTCTGTGATTTCAAGTGATTGCAAAAACTCAGAAAAGTTTATTTTATCCCTTTAATTTCAAGTATGCATATATACAGACAGATATTGTATGTGTGTCTCTGATGCTGTGCATTTTTTTAAAAGACCAAATTGCATCTTTCTGAGTTAAAAGTGACCACAGTATGCAATAGAATGGGGTAAATACTCTCTGGTAAAGATTTCAGAAGACTGTCCAGTTATTCCTAAAAAAGTAGCCACAACAATTCTACAGCCCACATTTATGTATACTATAGAAGAGATAGCCAATTTTTTAAAGGTATAATTAATATCAATTGCTATTAGTTCCATCATCTCTTAAGACTGAGCAGAAAACTCCTGCGTAAGATTCCTATTAATAAATAATTCGGAGTACCTGGGTTGCTCAGTCAGTTGAGTGCAGGACTCTTGGTTTCTGCTCAGGTCCTGAGCTCATGGGTCAGAGGATGGAGCCCTACCTCAGGACCCATTCTCAGCGGGGAGTCTGGTTGGGGATTGTCTCCCTCTGCCAGGCCCCTTCCACACACAGGCCTGCTCACAGTGTTCTCTCTCTCAGAGAAATGAATAATCTTTTAAAAATAAAAATAAATAGATAGTAATTAGTATTTGTAAATAGATGAAAGTAAAGCTCAGATAATGTTTTCAGCCAATTTTGAAGTGGCATTAAGCTCTATTTATATAAAAAAAGTCATTTATGCTTTTTAATCTTATCTTAGAAAAAAATATGCAAGCCTTGTCATTTCTGATCTTGCATGGTCCTTTTGTTTCATCATAAAAGTCCAAAGTATTTGTTATTATCGAGCATCTTACTATTCTTGATGCTCCTCCAATTATATACCTTAAGAGATTAATAAAAAATCAGTTTTTAAGTCCCCCCCCCCCTTATTTCCAATATAACATTGCCATTTTCTGTACAACCTTGGGTTTTTCTTCTTTGGCCAAGCTTTATGATATAAGATACCATTTTTTGTGAAAACATTGAAGACACTGTGTAAAAACATGGAATGAAAAATTGACATGGCATTCAATCTCCGCTGAACAATTCAACCAAATACAGTACCAAAAGTTTCAATGCTTGTTGAAGTATTACAAAGGATGGTTGCTGAATAAGGGTCTTGGAATTTTATCTTGAGAAAAAAAAAACATTAAGAAATAGAGCACTTGTATATATTTTTAAGAACATACTGTGTCTAGAAATAAGGAAAGTATTTTACTTAGCTTTTTTTGCATGAAATTTTAATATTGTAATCTGGTTCTATGCATTTTCTCCAAGACAATAAAATCAGTAAAATCATGTTCCATGTGTATTTCAATTGTATGATGTTAATTCTGAAGATTACTCGTGATTTTTTTCATTAAATATAATGAAATACAATTTATTCCTGACCAACATATTACCTATGTGTCACTTTACATATCAAATTGGAAAATTATCATCTAGTTTCAGCTAGTAAAAATAAAATGTAGACTTCCAATGCAGCAATGCAGTAATTATTTTGAGTTGCTTTTATCTTCTTAAAATTCATATTATCATTTCATAGATTAAATTATGTTTTCCTTCTTGTGAAATTATAAACCATCAAAAATAAAAAATATATTTTTCAAATATAAATATTAATTACAATTGCAATGGCAATTGAAAAAATAACGTATAATATTATCTGTGCTGAGGATACTAAACAAAATAGCAAAAGAGCATGATAAAATTAAATGATTTGTTGGGGCAGCAGATTTGTATGTATTTCATTTACTTTATAATTATTAACCTCACCATGCTGTTTATTCATGAAAAAAAGAAACCGTAGACATAGAACAGATTGTTCAGGAATTTTTACATGATTTATGTTAATCTCTGGGATAAGTTTTCTTTCATCTCCTTAAGTCTACATTATTTCACAGATTTTGGTTTCAAAGAATTGTCAAATTGGTCAAATTTAACTATGCAAATCAGTGATGCTTGTGGCTTCAAATTACCAAGCACAGACTTACTACCAGAGAAAACAAACCCATAGTTGTCAATGTCCTAAGTACCCTAGGCTTCTCTGCAGCACTGGATTCTGGTTCTCCAATAGAAACTCTACTGTCAGGCTTGTGATGTAGATGATACAATAGCAACCAACACTCTACTGCAGCCCCTTTGCTCCTCATTTGGCAGACACAAAAATCGCCATATGACACAGTTTATTATAAGCTAGTGTAGAAGCTTCATTTCTCCTTTCACTATATGTACTAACTCCTGGTAGCTTCTTTTTCTTTTTTTCTTTTAATTTTTTCCTACATGTCAATAAATAAATATATATATTTATATATATATTAAATATAAATACAAATTTAAATTTAAAATCTAATTATATATATTTATTTTTAAGACTTTTTAAAGGCAGTTTTATATTACAAAACTGTCATAAGGGTTGAGATTTCCCTTATGTTTCTACCCCCACACATGTGTAGTCTACCACATTATCAATATCATTCACCAGAATAGTACATTTTTTACCAAGGACAAACAACATTGACAAGACAGTTTCTTTTTGTTTTGCAATTTTTAGTATTAAAATGTAGTTGACATACAATGTTATATTCGTTTCAGGTGTAAAACATAGTGATTCAATTCTATGCATTACTCAGTGCTCATCATGATTGATGTAGTTACCATATGTCACCACACAATGTTATTCCATTATTGACTGTATTCCCTATGCTGTACTTTTAATTTACATGACTTATTTATTTTATAACAGGCAGTGTGTACTTTAATTTTTTTTTTACCTAATTTACCCTTCCCCCCACCTACTTCCTCAAGATAGTTTCTTTTTTAATCATCTATGACCATTATGCTAAGTTGAAATCTCTTTTATGTAACCAATTTGCTGAACATTTTAATTCTGTGAAAACCAGACTTGGGTGATGAGAAATGTTAGCACACAGCACGTAAATGTGGTGGTCTTCTGCAACAGTGATCACCGCTCTCCAAAACCCACATTAATGTCAGTAATGAGTGGGAAGTTAAATCTTCATTCTGCTAAACATAGTTAGCAATCATGAATACTTCGGTTATTTTCAGTCTTAGAAAATATGAAAGGTTGTAAACTTGGACCAAAATAAACCAAGGCTACAAATTTTAAGGCCCTTTAATAAATTGTTGCAAAATTCAGTGCTCACTTCTTTCCCCTCAAACATAATTCAGGATAGTTAGTTTTGGCAGTATTAGTTTAATTTTAGGGCTGAAATCAAAGGAATTATACAATTATTTTTATGTAAAGACTTGAAGCCTTTCAAAATACCCTACTGAGTACTATGTAAGTGATAATCTAAATAATTGTACATGATAATTTAGTTTGTCAATTTTCTAAGGATGAATAAAAGTTTGGTAAAACTTTAAAATGGTGATTCTGAGTCCACACTTACTAATGAGGTCTATAGTAAATCCAAGATTTCCTTGGATCTTGAAGTCACTATTGAATAGTGTAAATAAGAGAGAGGTATGAGTTTGAACTATGTTGAAATGGGAACTACAAAAGAAGGAAAATTAATGACTCAAAATCAAGGACCTAGGTTGATAAAATAAATTTAGGCATTGTATGAAGATAAAATCATAGACAATTTAAACAATTAAATAAGGATTGTAGAGGAATTAACAAAATATAATTATGTTCCAAATGTGTTTGATGAATATGTAGGCATACATTCTCAGAAATACTGCATTGTATCATTGTGGTAATTAATATATTGATTTATTAATTCACTTAGTGAGGCCATCAGAGTGCAATGTCTATATGGTCATGGGGTTCAGGAAGAATTTCACAAAGATTTTCCAAGAGAATGTAGAGCTCCTAATAGATGGCCAAAATGTAGCATCAGAGAATGTAAAGTGACAATGCCAGAGTCAAATGGTATGCCAGAATCAGTAGGTGATTATCCAAATCCCAGCAATTGATATGAGGTCCTGGAGTAAAACTAGAGTCTCCAATGAGAATCAGTCAGGAGCCAAAGCAAGATGTGCCCAGAGCAGACCAGAACCCAGACTGTTCTGCAAAACAGCTTGGGACTGCACAGTGCAGGATACCCCACACTGCAGATGATGCCCCCCACTGGAGCTCTCATCTGGTGGCGGGAGAAAGACCTTGCTGGACTGACCCAAATTAGTGAGGAAAGACACTGAGGATGTTTAAATACTCTCTGCCCTATGTTTAAATAGTCTGGGTCAAACAAATCAGCAGGAATAGTTATAGGAAACAAAGAGATTTAAAGACAAAGCAATGAATGGGACTGTCACATGTCCTTTCATAAACTTAGTGTTGAATTTGAGGGCTTGGAGAACCCTGCCTGCAAAAACTTGGTAAGAATCATTGGAAATTTGCAAGATGAGAAACCTCAAAAGACAGAAAGGCCACCTATGGCTAAGAGTTTATAAGCAGGGTTTGAAGAGATGGAGAGAATTTTTATAGGCTTTTGTGGTTTTCAACTTTGGCTGAATATTGGAATCAACTGGATCATCTGGATTGCTTATGAAATATGTTATAGTAGGTTTTCTCTCCTTTTTTGGTGATTCTAATATGCAAGTAAGGTTGAAATAACACTATGATAGAAGATTGTTTCAACTAGTGGGAATGCCATGAGCAAAGACCCAAAGGCAAAGAACAGAGGTTACTCAATGGGCCAGAGTCACCTAGTTTTTCTGGTGCAGATTCTAGGGTACAGTTGTTGGGATGTTATATAGGTGAAGGGAAATAGTACATCATTAAATGAACAAAGAGATCCAATGACAAAGAAACTAGCTGAACTAGGAGAAATGAAGAAACCAAGACAATATTAGGTCTGGGAGCCAAGAATGGTAAGAGTTTCTAGAGAAATAATATCGCCACAGTGAAAAACCCAAACACAAAAATAGACAGAAATCAGGAAAATATAACACAAGTTATGAATCCATGCAATCTGTCTTTTCCCCTGCATTTTGATCTTAAATGATTATTAAGTATACTAAAACTGCTTTTTCTACTTTTATTCCATGTTGATCTATAGTTTTTCATGCATGTTTAGTGAAAAATACTCTATGCCTCAATTTCTTCATTTAAAAAACAGAGGTTTAAACAACAAAAATGTTTGTCCACTTAAAACTTGTGAGGTTTTTTTGAGGCCAAGTATATGAAAGGTTTGTTTATAGCACCTGTTCTCCCAAAAAGTAAAAAGTGGTTAAATCTTGAGTGACAACATGTAGGTTAGGTCATAACTGATAAAAACGCAAAACTGAATATTCATTTTATTAACACTCTTAGCTTCTCCAATCATTACTCAGTGAATTGGCAATTCCAGTTTATTTTCTATAACCTCTTCCTCAAAGATATTTTCCTCAGACTTTCTCAAACAAATCCCTTTTAAGCACTATTCATATTGTAGAAGATTCCAATCCGTTCAAACAAAAAGATGCTGAAAAGTTAATGAGAGAAAAAGCAGTTGTGCCTATTTTGACTTTAAAGACACTAGGACAGTAAGCCACTTCAAAGCCTGTCTTTTAATCTTCTCATTGTTGAACCCTTTGTTGTGAGGGGACAAGGGGGTGTGATTTTTATCCCTGTAATCAGTTTCTGTCAAGACAAGCTTTCTAAACATTTGTTAAGGGGGAGTTACAGAAGTATTATGTGTGGTCACTAGTCTCTCACCCTTAGCTGATAAAAGGAGATGAGTGTCAAGTCAGCAAACCCCCAGTCTGGGTTAGCTGTTCTCTAGAGGTCTAGAGACTAACCCCCTTTTACAAACACACCTATCATGAAGGAAGATTGAATTTGAAATTTTCAAGTTGTGAAGTATTTTACTTTCTTCGAGAAGGATATGGAAGGTAAAATCGTTGATTTCTTTTTTCCTTATTAGAAATATTTGGAAGCTTTGATAAATCCTGGGGACAGAGTTGACAGTTTTTGAGTGCAGAGAGAGATTGTTGCAGCCTCTAAAATTGTTATTTAGAGTCTTATTATTTCAGTTTACTACTAACTGCTATTGCAAATAAATTGTTTATATAATCTCTAGAATGTGCTACTTTCTGCACAATTAAATATAGTGAAAATGGGTTTGAAAATTGTAAAATTACATAAGTTCTTTATGTTTGTCAAGAAATGCAAATAAATCCCAAGAGTGGCCTGAAATTACCATGTAGAAGCAAACAGGGAGAAAAATGAGGCTTGAGGGTACTTTTCTTATTCAAGGCAAATAGCCTTTCTTTAGTGTTCAGATTTATTCATTATTAGCCAACACATTTTAGGAAGACGGTTTAGGATTTGGTTCTTTGTGGTACACGTTAGATTTATTATGATTCCTTTGGTAGAGTTTAATTTTACGTACATGGTCTTAATTATAGTGTTTTAAGTTAAGTGCAATATAACTCTCGGCCTTTAGTTTTGTAATCCACATGGACAGCCTACTGTAGGCTTACATTTGCTTCTACAAACTTGGTGTCTATTTATAGGTTTTCAAAAATACTTGTTTTTATTTGTACTCCTTTTTAATTGTGTTCTTTAGGACCGTTTTTACAAATTCTGATTTATGGTACCTTTCCCTTAGAAACCTATAAATAACTATTAACTCCTACCCGGTTTGGGGGCTTTAGTAACTTTCTCAGAGAATGCAGTAATGCATTTTTAGAATTTTCCAGATCATCTTTTTGGATGATTATTCAGTTATTATAATAATCATTTGGATGATTATTTAAGTTATTCAGTGTCTCTAAAATATAAGAATTTGAAATATTAACAAAACATACACTATATGACAAATTGTAAAATAATAGTACTATGAATTTTAATAGCTATTTATGTATTTTTAAGTTATCTAATATATTTAGGAAACAGTAGTTTTTCCTAACCCTTCCACATGCTTCCAAATATTTGATAATCTCTCATGTGTAAAACCATATAGAAAACTAAAATGGTGCATTGTTATGGATAGTAGAGGGGTCATTTTTCTTAATCTCTGTGCTCTCTTAATTGTCTAAAGCTAGAGTTAGGGTAATTATGCCAGTTAATATTTTATCAATTGTCTTTTCTACCTAAGTAAGAGACCGAAATGCTGGATAATTGATGCATTGCCTAGAACGAGAATCCCTGACTTGGAGAAATTTGAAATAGGGTGTTGTAATCAATTTCATTGTTGTACTTGACCAACAAATTAAAGATAAATATTAATCAGAGTCACAGGGTCACTACTCTAATGCTGTAGAGAATTTTGAATCATCTTATGCTATTTCAAAACACCTTCAGGGAGTTAAATTCAGATTTATTTTTAATTTAGCAGTGGCTGAACTCCTAAGTAATTCATTATTTAAGGGCCAAAGATACTCTTTAGCAAATGCCGTTTTTAGCAAAAATTTAATGATTGTCAATGCCCATTATCTGACAACATAATTCATCACAATGTAGTAACTTTCACAGAACCATCATAAAACATTTTTATTAAGTAAAAGAGAAATTATAGCTTGTGTTGCTTAGCTGATTCATACACAGCAGTGAACTGCTCCATGGTTAGGGAAAAGAAAACTTCCATTTTTAGTTATCATCCTGACTCTAGATTAGCATTCTTATGACATGTAAAGGTGAGCACTTTATAGATGAATAATCAGTGCCCCAGAAGATGATCCTGCAAATATTAAGTCTATTATCCCAGACTGAGATTGTGTGTCTTTTCTAAAATCATTGCTAAAAGATAGTCTTGAGTTTATGTTTCTCAAACTGATTGAGGGAGAAGGAATAATAAACAATAATTTGAGTTTATTTTCTGAATGGCACTTTAAAATTGATACATAATCCTAGAGCTTTGTAGGTATTAATTACATGCTTCCAAATAGGGAAATACATTATAAATTGAAATCATGTCATAAAGAAGCCAAAATATGGAGGCTAGACTACATCTACTTTTTCCCAAGATATATTTAAAAAAAAAACAGTTGAAATAGCCCCATATGCTCACAGAGATATGAAGACAGTAGTTCATATAAGTTTTGAAGTAAGATAATGTTTAAATAAGAGTGGCTCATGGGCAGTGTATCTATTGTACACCTGGAGTTTTTTGGTGGCCACTGCAGAGACAGCAACAGGTTTTATTATATGTAAACTGTTGACCTTTTTTCTCATAACCTGAGGGTATCTTGGGTCTATATGAATCATAATTTTCCCTGGATTGCATAATGCCCGTTGACAAGTCTGAGTGGTGCTTTATGAGAGATACAGTCCTTCTCTATAACCAGTTTTACTGGAGCCCAGAGAAAGCATCATGTCCCTCCCAACCTTCTTCATGTAAACCAATGGCCTATGTTGGATGGCTCTACCTTCCTTCCCCTTACCTTTCACCCCCTCTTTTTTATATAGACACAAGATAGTCTATGGGTTATGATTTCATATATTTTTAAAAGATATCTATCCTATTCTTAATTTAAAATTTGATATATGCTTTTATGGGGCACCTGGGTGGCTTAGTCCATTATGCTCTGACTCTTGATTTTAGCTCAGGTCCTGGTCTCAGGGTCATCATATGGAGTCCTGGCCTCTTGAGCTTCATGCTCAGTGGGGAGTCTGCTGGAGATTCTCTCTCTCCGCCTCTCACTTCCTCTCCTCCCCAAAATAAAGAAATAAATCTTTAAAAAATAAAAATTGATATATTTTTTTTAAAAATCACTCTCCCTAAATAAAATAAATCTTTTTTTGGTCTTTCTTCTGAGGCCTTCATTTGAGCTTTTTTTGGGTGTATTTCAGTGAATTTGGACTTAAGAAAGTTCTATTTTTACTATTTACATGTGATGTTTATAGCTTCAGATGCATTTTTATTACATTGAGTTAATTGCTTTGAGCAGCAATTATTATAGCCATCAAAAAAATCAAAGTTCTGTCTTTTAAACTTCTTACTAGGTAATTGTTTCAAGAGGATGGATATCTTATACCATTCATCCAGAAAAATGCCAGAGTTTTTAATTTAATAAAAAATAAGTAAGTTTTGTCTGGACATAGAGAAATACTGTAGCTGGATATTCGTTTCTCATTTCTACTGAGAAAGTGTTTACACTGGTAGTAAACTGCAAGATAAAGAGGCAGAATTATCATATTTATTCGTGTCACCTGTTTATGCTAAGTGCAGATGAACTACAAATTTCTAAACTTTCCTAATTAGCAAAATTGTAATTAACGTTGCTTTTTCTAGATGAAATAATGTACTTAAGGAGAAGTCTCAGTAATTTACCAGGGATCATTATTTCTTTTTAAATACAGGACCTCATGGGAAATGAAAATGAAAATAAAACACCTGCATAGAATAATATGCAAGGGTTCCATGGTTGAAATGTCAGAGTAGTTTGATAACTGCATACCTTCTTTCAGTGGCCAGTTAGCTGTTTGTTTGCTAGTGTTTACTGAGCAAAATGGATGGAATGCCAAGAGAAAACACAAAGTACCTGATTGGTTAAGATACACATGAATTCTCCTGAAGTTTACACAGGACATGAAATGGCCTGTTTGATGAATAATGCCATGCTTTCTGATATTTCTATCCTTTTCACTGTATAGTAGCAAAAACGGCCTCGGTGCAATATTTCTTAAGCCTCCCAAATGCCTCATTCATATATAAACCACCTGTGTCCTGGTGGAATCTTGTACTGACCCTCTAAGACTTTTATTGCCGTTTCATTCATTTTTTATTGCCTTTTCTTTTTCTTCTTCTTCTTTCTTTCCTAAATCCCTGAGCTGAAAAGGGTCTGACAGTTTTCATTTTCTTGTAAATGATGTATATCTAATTTCTTCCTCACTGCGTGTCAGCGTTGTAGGAAAGGAGAGCTCCCCTGTTATGAAAAGCCAACCTAAGCGAATGAACCATTAGACTCTTGACAGGTCTGTTGGGGACAATCAGTGTCTTTCCTCTTAGCCATCCGTTAACAATGACACCTAATCCTTAGCATTTACTGAGTGCAAAAGAGAAGTAGTTAACTATTTTATTACCAGTACTTTCCTCCCTGACGACTTCACTGCCCCTAACTTTCCAGTGGTCACAGTTCTCTTCCTTTTCCCCTCTTCCCTTTTGTTTTTGTTTTTGCTTTTGGTCATTAAACCTTACTGAGTTCTTTTCATGGCAGAAATTTTGGTAGGGGCTCAAGATGCAGAGATGACTACATCATTTCTCCTGCAGGTAAGGGACTGACAGCCTGGTAGGGAAGACAGGTATGTGGCAAAGAATGATAATATTCTGTGCATTTGGACAGTGCTGGAGGCATGAACAAGTACAGTCACAGAGAAGACACCGATTCAGGCGGGGTAGGATAGTGAGAAAACTTCACTGAAAGTGAAAATTTCTAGCTAGGTCTTAAAGCTCTAACAAGTCATGCAAGTAAATAAAGAGGCATAGGAGGAAACACACAAATAAAAGCATGCTTAGGCAATGGCAGCTAGAGTAGTCGGCCTGGAAACACAGGGCAAGAAGAGTGAGATTGGGGTTGAAAAGAGGACTGGAACTAATATAACATTGTATGTCGGCTCTACTCAAATAAAAAATGAAATAAAATAAAGTGAAATTTAAAAAGGGGTTAAAAATAAACAAACGAACAAAAAGAGGACTGGAAATGTCTTTGAAGCCAGATTGTTAAGGGTTTTGTGTGCCTTTAGAACAGGGACGTCATTCTCTGATGATGGATTGCTATCAAAGCTTTTTAATCAGAGAGGTTGTCAAATCAAATCTCTGACAATAGCTCATAAAATCCATTAGGGCAGGAATTTTGTTTCATTCACTTCTAAATCCCTGTAACAAAGTGGGCAGGCACCAGTAAGTACACACCCACAAATGTCTCTCCTAAAGACTGCATGGGGTCAGCGTGGTGGGAAATTGCTGATGAGAGATATCAGAGATAGGAGCACCAGGAGACAGTTGTCGTCATGTAGGTGAGAGATAATGACAGACTGAACTCGGGCCGGGTGCGTCTGTTTGATGAGAGGGGTGAACTAGAGAGAGATTTTGGAGGTAGGATAACAGGAGTAAGTGACTGATTAGGTCTGGGACCTCAGCAGGGAGATTAAAGAGTTATACAATGGGACTAGAGTAACTTCAAAACAAAATAGAAAGGCAAGAGGAGATGCAAATTTGGGGTGATATCGATCATCTCCAAATAAGATTTGGAGATGTTCTATGTGTGGAGTCAATATAGTACATCTCTCATCTACGTGAGAGTTGGAGATGAAAGATTAAGAACCGTCACAGGTTCTTAGAGTTAAGTATGAGATCAGAAAGAGACTCCTACAAGAAGAGGTCACTATTTATAGAGAAGATGGAAGAAGGTGATGTACCAAAAGAATAGGATGAGGAACAAGAGCCAGAAAGGTGAGGGAAAGGTTTCATGGAAAATGTGTATAGTTCAATCTCTTCTCTTTCTCTTCCTCTATGACCAGCATTCTTCTGTTGGTCTTTGAGGGCTCAAGGTTCATCCACATCAGAAAGCATGATTGACAGTGGAAATTTTGCTTATCTTCCTGTGTAAACTCTAGGTAAAGTTGAATCACTTAGGGATTTAATGACAGCTGATGACCAAACCCCACATTATTCATTAAAATAGTTACAGGCAGGAGACAAAACAGAATTGGTAAAGGAATGATAACATAGGACACAATTTATTCATTTATTGCTTCCAGCTTCTATAGTTTACTATGGAGGATTTTACATTGGCAAGTTTAGAACCAGAACTGGCACAGCCCGTGGAAATTTATTCATGCTCTGACTAGTTTCTCATGTTAAAGGCATTTATCCCAAAGAATATCACCTGGGCTTCAGCCAGCAGGACACTCAGAAAGAGACATCTAAATGACCATGGAATTCAACCCATGCACTCTGAGCAGCTGGGTTGTTTTTTATTATTATTATTATTATTATTATTATTATTATTATTATTATTATTTTTGTTTGTTTGTTTTCCTGGGAAAAATTCTTTGTAGGGGAGGTGTGTGTGTGTGTGTGTGTGTGTGTGTGTGTGTGTGTGTGTGTTTGGCAACTACTGATGTGGGATGTCTGAATCAGTGTTTATGGGAGAATTCATATTTCTAATTCCCTAATATTTATCCAGCCTGACCTCTGTGCCATTTTTGAAATCAGAGATGATTCTAGATACAAATGGTAGAGTGTATGGATGAAGAGTATTATATGGGAATTTAGCTTATGTGGCATATGGAAGACTAACGATCAGCAAGTCAGCCTCAAAAAGCTTAGAGCTGGACTATTTGCACCTTATTTCTTAGCATTTTGCTATTATTTCTAGGCTGCCTGCCTGACAATATGGAAATTTAAACCAATTAGTAAGTTTTAACAAAATGATACAAATATAACAGAAGTATTTACTGCGGTTTGTTTTGTTGACATTAGGTTATGACACTATTATGCAATTGTCAGGTTAATGCTACCTTTTTTAGGTTTACTGCTAGTTTTTAATTACTTGCTTGTTATTGTCCTTTTTAAAATAATTTTCTCCCTCAGTCTTGAAGAAACTTCCATCTATTTCTCTTGTGGCCATCTCCTGCCAAGAAAACATTTGTTTTGTACCCTTCTCCAGTTGCATGCTGGGAATTCTAGTTTCCTCTCCTCCTAACAGTGTTGTCATAGAATTTCTTTGTAGAATATATCCAGAATGGGATGTTGGATTGTTCTTCTTGAAGTTTCATTTGCATAAAAAGCATCACACGTTCATTTACTTGTTGGTTCATTGGGGACACCTTGGGCTAAAGCTCCTCTAGCTTGAGACATCTTGCCCCTTTACTACTTCCTCTTCTCCTGATGCTCAGAGGCCCAGCAGCATTTCGTACTTTTCAATTGTACTCTCAGATCCCAATGTTGTAATTGTCACTGTCCGCTTCTGCTTTGAGGGTCTCTTTTGAATGTCACTGAAATGCCATGTCTTCTCGTTTCTCAACTCAAATATAGATTGGTCTGGATTGCTGCTTAAGATATTCTGTTCTTTTCATGACCTTACATGCCCCATTGGGGGGGATGAATACACCCTGTGAGTGCTGGCCAGTGAACTTCTTTGAATTCTCAAAACCTTTCATGAGATTTGGTTTAAAAATCTGTTGGAGATTTTATTCTGTCTTTATCAAATCCCTTTCACCTTAGGCGTTGCTTATGTACCACACTGAGGACACTGCAAGTAGAGTGCATTGTACTCTACACTGCATGATCCCTTTCTCTCCATTAACAGTTATCCATTCCCATGGTCCCGGACAGACATGGCTGTCTCAATCTGTCTTCCCACAGGATGAATTCTTTTTTGAAAGAATGTCAGCTGACACATGAAATCAATCCCAGCTCCACCAGGCTCTCAGTCTGAAGGCTAATGTGGACACTGATCAGTTTTCAGGGAAAGGCACTACCCACTTCAAGTAAATATTAATTCCAAAACCAAATATGAGGAATTGTCGCTCTATATATTGCATACAAATAGATTTTTTGCATGTTTAGTTTTTTTAAAATCTATGCTTTATTTGGAATTTATTTTATTTTATTTAAGATTTTATTTATTTATTTGACAGAGAGTGAGCACAAGCAGGGGGAGTAGCAGGCAGAGAGGGATAAGCAGACCCCTCACTGAGCAGGGAGCCCGATGCAGGACTCAATCCCAGGACCCCGGGATCATGACCTGAGGTGAAGGCAGACACTTAACAGACTAAGCCACCCAGGCGCCCTATTTGGAATGTATTTAAGGACTATATATGTGTACTAGCTTACCTTCACCAACATAAATTATTGGTCATAGTGGTAAATGTGACCCCAAGATATTACCAGGTTGAGTCATCAGACTATAGGCCAATGTTAAGGAATTATGTATTATTATTCTTCCTGATTTTAAAAATAATTGACTGATTTTATAATACAAGTCAGACAATTTACCAGTATATAAATAGCTAAACGAATGGAGACAAAATTTTTACAGGAAATCTAAAGGATGATTAACAAATGTCAAATGATGCAACAACTAAAACAGTTTAGTAATGAAATTGATGCCTTTAATTCAAGGGCAAGCAATCCATGGATTAGGGGAATGCAGTGCCTCACAAGCAGTGGAACATTATTCCTGAGGGATCTGGGGCAAGAGCAGGTGTTCTAGAACAGTAGAAACCACAAAGGGCAACTAGAACATAACTGGCCAGGTCAGGGATTCTCTAAGGCTGGCAGGTCTGGTCTTCTAGGGTAAGGGAAGCTAGCTGAAGCTGCGTTGTAGAATTGTGATTAGTATCATATTGCCTCCACCATGAGGTATTTCCTGTAAGTGCAGGCTGACTTAGGTTTAGATTTGTGATGTAGGCTGGGCCACTGGGGAGGCCTCCATTTTGTGGGTCCCTTTATAAAAACTAACATTATCACCTAATATTAACACTAAAGCAAGTAGCTTTCTTTCCCCTTCTTCCCTCTCCCCATGACTCTCATTTTACTGCCTTTCTTATTCCTTTAATCTTCCTCTCCCCCCATTTCTTTTTTTTTTTAATTTTTTTTAATTTACAACATTTATTTATTTTTATTTTATGATAGTCACACACACACACACACAGAGAGAGAGAGAGAGACAGAGAGAGGCAGAGACTCAGGCAGAGGGAGAAGCAGGCTCCATGCACCGGGAGCCCGACGTGGGATTCGATCCGGGGTCTCCAGATTCGCGCCCTGGGCCAAAGGCGGGCGCCAAACCGCTGCGCCACCCAGGGATCCCTCCCCCCCATTTCTTTTTGTTTGTTCTTTCTTATTTATCTTCCTCATTCTTTATTTATGACATTTCCTCATCACTTCTTCTTCCTATGTTTTTCTAGTTTTCCTGCTTTTTATTTCAACCTGAGAAGCAGTCAGATTGTTAGGCAGAACAAGACAGTGAAGCGAGGAAGCAAATGAAATGCTCAGGAGGGGGAAAGGAAGTTTTGTTTATGTGTGGTGTGTTCACTGTGAGTTGAGGTGGCGGTTGAGGGGGAGCCAGCATACAATATATTTCCTCTATCGTGATTTACCACTCACATGTTTTAGTTGGGATCTTGTTGGTTCGCCACTTCTCTTAAAATACGAACATCCAGAAAGATGTAAAAGAGTTACTCCAGGGGGCTCCTGGGTGGCTCAGTTGGTTAAGCATCTGCCCTCAGCTCAGGTTATGATCCCAGGGTTCTGGAATCCAGCTCAGAACTGGGCTTGCTGCTCAGCGAGGAGTCTGCTTCTCCCTCTCCCTCTGCCTGCTGCTCCCCCTGCTTGTGCTCACACGCTCTCTCTCTCTCTCAAATAAATAAATTAGAAAAAAAAAAGAGTTACTCTAGTTAGACGATTGGGATTTAATACGTGCATACGTGTTTTAATGGCTTAGTGTGTAACTGTGCTGAATCCTGCATTAAAAAAATTAGATAACTTTTCCAGGAATTCTTTAAAGCACAAGCTTTAAAGTAATGTAATGTTATGTAATGTAATATAAAGTAATGTTCTTAAATACAGTAAATGTATTTAAAGTTAAAAACCTTTGCTTCACTTTAGGAACCTCCAGTTTTGTGAAGAAAAAATCTTTAGAGGGAATAAGGATTTCCATATTTGATAGATAGCTTGGCATACATTTATAGAATGTGAATAAGAAAAGAATAAAACTTTTTATGTGTATTGGTAACCAAAATAGATTTTTACTTCCCTTGCATTTGGGACAAGGTCAGTTAATCAGTAAATGACTTTGGCTATGTTACAGGCACCATTTGGTAGGACTTTTCATTTCCTATCTTTGCTTTATTCACATACTTAGAGAGGTCACTATTTCTTTACTTTTTATTTGACTATTATGCAGAAACAGAATCAACAAGAAAAAACAAGATACAAAGGTTTTTTTTTGTTTTTTTTTTTTTTTTTTTTTTTTTTTAATGGTAGTCACACACAGAGAGAGACAGAGAGAGGCAGAGACACAGGCAGAGGGAGAAGCAGGCTCCATGCACCGGGAGCCCGACGTGGGACTCGATCCCGGGTCCCCAGGATTGCGCCCTGGGCCAAAGGCAGGCGACAAACCGCTGCGCCACCCAGGGATCCCTGTTTTTGTTTTTTTGTTTTTTTTTAGGTGAAGGGCTCTTAAGATAATATCCAGTGATAAAGAAATAAGACAAAAATAATATTATGTGGCAAAAATAATAAGTTCTGGAGACAAAATATACTTTGAGATATCATCTGGTCAACTCCTGGGTAAAATTAAATTGAAACCAAACAGTAAATTAAAAGTTTAACTTCTTTTCAGTGCTGTTCGAAATTGCAAAATATCCCTGAATGTATCTTCATTTGCAATATGTATTACAATTTAAAAGTAGTCCATATACATCAAGATGTTATTTTGAAAATGTGATGAACCTCAGGTAATAAGGATATTCACAGAATAACTAAGATCATAAAGATCATACAGTAATATTCACTAAGTTTTACAATATTAAAATGGCTGCCATAATAAATTATAAGAACAAAAAGGGTGTGTATATTAAAATGTTAATGCGGTCAACCTATGGTCCAAAGCAAAACTGGAGTAATCATCAAAATTATTGAATGGAAAACTTAATATAGTGGTCTATAATGGCCACTTGATGATGTCTACCAGCTGGTTGATATATTTATAAACAGTTTACCTTTCTCTATCAGTGTATTTTATTCTCTTAACTATTCAGGGTGGATTCAGCAGCATTGGCTGATCATTCTGACTAAGTCTGGGAGGAATAGAGTTTGTGGCAAGCATAATTAATGTATATTTATATGCAAAACTAAGTAATGTGAGGAATTTAAATTTGCCTTATCCTGCAGATTATTTTTAATGCTTATACCTTTGTTGTACAGAAGAAAGAATGTTCTTTGCTCCACAAAGTCATGAGATTCTCCTGGGGCCCAGAAATGCTGAGGCTGGACTTCCAGACCTGATTCCTTTATATTGAACAAAATCAGTCTTCCAAATCCCACTCATATTTGAGCTCCACATTGTTGGTTTCTCTTTTGCAATAGCAGAAAAGGACAGCTTCCTCTAGGAAAAAGACAGGTACCCACAAGATACATTTGTTTGATGTCAATGCAGCCACCTTTACCACATTTGAACTGTAGATATTTGATTAATTAGTTTCCCCTAAAAATATGGTTAAAGCAGGTAGCTGTGAAATAATACATATAAAACAGACTTTTAAAAATAAATTTAAAATATTTAAGTATAAACACATTTGTTAATTATGATGTGAAATCAAGTTCTTTTGAATAGAAGTCACATAATTGGTATTCTCTTTGTCTTTGCATAAGTTGCACCTATAATGTATCGCTTATAATTTCCAGATTCATTTATACAAAGTACATTTGTAAAGTAACTTAAACTCAGAATCCTCCTAGATTATTTGATTTGTTTTTAAAGTCAGATCTGTTGAGCTCTGTTCTTTGGATGTCTGTATATGATCACCATCTGTCACCATATAACATTACAATCTTGACTGTATTCCCTATGCTGTAGTTTATATCTCCAGGACTTATTTATTTTATAACTAGAAGTTTGTACCTTTTAATCCTCTTTATCTATTTTGCCCATTCCCCTCTGGCAGCCACCAGTTTGTTCTATGTATTTATAAGTTTGTTCCATCATTTGTTTTGTTTTTCAGATTCCATATATATATGTATGAAATCAGATGGTATTTGTCTCTCTCTGATTTATTTCACTTAGCATGATACCATCTAGGTCCAACCATGTCACAAATGGTAAAGATTTCATTCCTTTTTGTGATTGAATAATATTACATTATGTATATATCCATGCCACATCTTTATGCATTTATTTATTGGTGGACACTCAGGTTGTTTCCATAACTTGGCTATTGTAAATAATGCTGTGATGAACATAAATCAAATACCTTTTTGCATTAGTGTTTTTTTTTAAGATTTTATTTATTTATTCATGAGAGACACAGAGAGAGAGGCAGAGACACAGGCAGAGGGAGAAGCAGGCTCCATGCAGGGAGCCCGACATGGGACTCGATCCTGGGTCTCCAGGATCACACCCCAGGCTGCAGGCAGTACTAAACCCACTGCGCCACCAGGGCTGCCCTGCATTAGTGTTTTCATTTTCTTTTGGTAAATGCCCAGTAGTGAAGTTACCAGATCATATGGTATTTCTATTTTTAATTTTTGAGGAACCTCAGTACTGCTTTCCATAGTGGTTGCACCAATTTACATTCCCACCAACAGCGCGTGAAGGTTTCCTTTTCTCCTTACTAATATTTGTTATTTCTTGTTGTTTTGATACTAACCATTCTGATTGGCATAAGGTAATATCTCATTGTGGTTTTGATTTTCATTTCTCTAGTGATTAGTGATGTTGAGCATCTTTTTTTTTTAATTTTTATTTTTTATTTATGATAGTCACAGAGAGAGAGAGAGAGGCAGAGACACAGGCAGAGGGAGAAGCAGGCTCCATGCACCAGAAGCCCGATGTGGGATTCGATCCCGGGTCTCCAGGATCGTGCCCTGGGCCAAAGGCAGGCGCCAAACCACTGCGCCACCCAGGGATCCCCTGTTGAGCATCTTTTTATGTGTCTGTTTGTCATCTGTACCTCTTCTTTGGAAAAATGTCTATTCAGGTCCTCTGCCCATTTTTTAAATGAGAGTATTTTTGTGTGTGTGGTGTTAAGTCATATCAGTTTTTTATGTATTTTGGACATTAGCCCCTTATTGGATATATCATTTGCAGATATCTTCCCCCAATCAGTAGGTTGCCTTTTTGGTTTGTTAATCGTTTCCTTTGCTGTGAAAAAAGCTTTTCATTTTGATGTAGTCCCAATAGTTTATTTTTGCTTTTGTTTCTCTTGTCTAAGGCAATATATCCATAAACATGTTGCTAAGACTGATGTCCAAAAAATTACTGCCTATGTTTTCTTTTAGGAGTTTTATGATTTCAGGTCTCACATTTAGGTCTTTAATCCATTTTGAGTTTATTTTTGTGTATGGTGTAAGAAAGTGGTCCAGTTTAATTCTTTTACCTGTAGCTATCCAATTTTCCTAACACTATTTATTAAAAAAGACTGTCTTTTCCCTGTTCGCATATTATTTCCTCTTTTGTTGTAGAGTAATTGATCATATACATGTAGATTTATTTCTGGGCTCTCTATCCTATTCCATGCATCTATTTTGTGCCAGTATCATACTATTTTGATTAATATAGCTTTAGAGTATATCTTGAAATCTGAGATTTTGATACTTCCAGCTTTCTTTCTCAAGAGTGTTTTAGCTATTCAAGGATTTTTGTGGTTCTATACAAATTTTAGGATTATTTGTTCTAGTTCTATGAAAAAATGCTATTGGTATTTTAATAGGGATTTCACAGAATCCGTAAATTGCTTTGGGTAGTATGGACATTTTAACGAAGTTAGTTCTTCCAATCCATGAACATGTAAATCTTTCCATTTGTTTGTGTCATCTTCAGTTTCTTTCATCAACATCTTATAGTTTTCACAGTATAGGCCTTTCACCTCTTTGGTTAAGTTTAACCAAAGAGGTATTTTATTCTTTTTAGTGCAATTGTAAATGAGATTGTTTTCTTAATATTTCTTTCATTACTTTGTTATTAGTGTATAGGAACACGACAGATTTCTGTATATCAATTGTGTATCCTGCAAATTTACTGAATTCATTTATCAGTTCTAATAGGTTTTATTTTTTAGTTCTAATAGTTTTTGGTGCAGTCTTTAGGGTTTTCTAGATATAGTATCATGCCATCTACAAATAGTGACATCTAAGGTTTTATTTTTTAAAATCAACAATTGTTGTTTTGCCCACATTTAATTTAACTGTAATTTTATTTTACATAAGTTCTGATTGCAAAGCATTAAACTAGTTTTTATAAAAGTATCTCACTTTGTTTCCTTATCGACATTTGAATGTTTAATATTGTATGTATACAAGGTAATATTTATGAAATGGTTCCTTGGACCATTTGTCTATAGGTATTGGAAGGTTCTAAGTGTTTTCAGAACAAATAAGTTTAGGAAATGCTAGTGTATAGCAAGTTATGCAAGTTTTTGACTGAATGACTATTTATTGGCATTTGCAACAAATGTAACTTACACAAATGGATTTGGCAACAAACACATCTTACCAAGCTGGTGGAAGTAGAAATTGAACAGACATATTAAAAAAAAATTGGACATTGGGACGCCTGAGTGGCTCAGTGGTTTAGTGCCTGCCTTTGGCTCAGGGCATGATCCTGGAGTCCTGGGATCAAGTCCCACATCAAGCTCCATGTATGGAGCCTGTTTCTCCCTCTGCCTATGTCTCTGCTTTTCTGTCTCTCTGTGTGACTCTCATGAATAAATAAATAAAATCTTAAGAAAAAGAAAGAAATTAGACACAAAATTTAGGGTGCCATGAGTAACAATAAACTGTTTTACAGAGGGAAATTGAAAAAGTTCGTTATCCAATGCATTGATGAGATAAAAGCTAGTGAAAAAAAAACTCTCTTCTAAATTCATTTTTATTATGTCAAGACCGTAGAACTTCTTTGTTGAGGTATATGTTATTTTCCTCACCCATAAACTTCCAAATAAATACTTCAAAATTAGTCTATTCTGGATGGCATACAACCATTCTCAAGATTCAATCTATCTTTCTTTCATCTCTCTTTATTGTTCTGTTTCTTTTTTCTCTCTCTTATTCTTTTCTTCTCACCATATTTGGCAATACTTCGTCTATAACTTCATTTTTACCTTTCATGAGTAAGCCTATTGGCCTCATTGACATTGTTTATCTTCTTGGGAGAACTCAGGGTAAAGAAGTTGCTATCCCCTATCAAAGTACAGTAAATTTTGCTTCAAAAAAGAGGAGCAAAAATAATTCCTACTTGACTTTAAACTTTCTACAGAAGGGTGTTTTGCTGATACAAAAATATGATGATTGAAATACTTAAACACATGTCTTCCTACCAAGTCATTTGTGGACAGTTTTGGTGTGACATTCATGAGGATATGTTATGGCCTTACTGAAATGTAAGACTCTTTTGTGTCAGCAGATCTGAACCTTTCATATATGTATAATACAGAATATTAGCATTTGTGAAACTGAGTTCCTCAGATCCTTTGCCCATAATTAAAGGGCAATAAATGTTTTCAGATCATTTAAATTTAGAAAATGCTAGTGCATACCATTTATTTATTTATTTATTTATTTATTTATTTATTTATTTATTTATTTATTTATTTATAGAGAGAGAGAGAGAGTGCATGAGCAGGGAAGAGGGAGAGGGAGAAGGAGAAAATCTCAAGCAGGCTTCACACCTGGTACAGAGCCCAACACAGCTCGAACTCACAATCCTGAGATCATGACCTGAGCCAAAAGCTAGAGTCACATACTTAACTCACTGAGTCAGCCAGGCGCCCTTACTAATTTTTTAATATGCTGATGTACATTGTGACATTGAGCATCTCTCACGGGGGATGCAGTATTACACATTTCCAAAATTTTCTATATCTGCAACTCTTTTTTTCCCCTGGATTACCTATTACATTTTTAGGAACAAGAAAAATTAAACCATCCAAACAATTGGCTAAGGAGAGAGGAATTATGAGTGGAAGTACAGTAGCTGGTAGCAGTAGGTCATACTTTTGCGATTAAGAAGGAAGAAGGAAAGGTCACAAACAGGGCAAGAATTATAAAGCGAGACTTTATGGCATTCAGAGTGGATGAGTTAGAGAAGCCAGAGTAAAATTTGGTCTGAACAAAATTAAGTTGCTTCTACCTCCCTTGAAGTGTGTTCTTGTTAATAATTATTACCATCACCATGAAGATTATGTGGACCTTTTCATGAAACTTGTTGCTTATTTAAAGCAATGTAGCTATGAAGAAGAATAGTCTCATTTGTCACTGAAAAAGTTGAACACAGTGAATATCAGTGCCTTGCCCAGGGACAAGTGACTCTCAGATGTCAGTCAAGTACTCAGTATTTATAAACCTCAGTTATCTCATCCCTATAATAGACTTTATAAAATCTACATTGTAGTGTTACTGTGAGAATTAAATGAAATGTGTGAAAATGCCAAACTCAATGCTTGGCATATAGGGAAGGTACAATAGCTATTACTCTTGTCTTTTGTTTGCATTCACAGTATGTCCTCTCAGTTGGAACCAAGGCCTACATTCTTAAAGGCAAAGTTAACCTTTCACTACTGATGCATACTTTAACTTGCTAAGTGGAGTCACCTTATTTTCTCTTGAGTAAAAGGAATCTTTTCAGGGCAAATTACTGAACTCAAAGGAATTTACTTTCTAATTTGTTTTTGGCACTAGAAATGTATTAGAAAAAAAAGGAAAAATAAATGATTTACCAATCCGAGTTGCACACCAATCAAAGGTGTTTTGTTTTGTTTTTTAATGTCACAGAGACCTGCCTTTGCTTTCATTTGCTGTTATCCCCTCATGTTAAAAAAGAAGTAGTAAGAAAGCTATGGTGATTTGTTTCTTGTCAGGATCCATTATGAAAAACCAAGAAGCAAAAATTGATAAGTAGCTGATAAGAACCTTGAAACAATAAGAAATCTCCTTCTTCATGTTCCAATTACCTATCACATAGTAGACTAGTTGCAGTGGACATAGTAGACATAATTGAACATTTAATAGGTGACCAAATTTTTACATAGTGTTTTAGAATCCTAAACATAGTAGCATATTGAAAACTTGACTAGGATCAATGACATTGTTAGGTGATAGTTTGCCTTCCTGAGAGATGCATTTACTAAGCAAGCAACTTGAGAACATATATGGGAAAGTAATTAAGCCAAATAACTTACTGGTTTCTATAACAACTTTATTGTAGCTCTGCTCTTTCAAGAATGTTCAACTTATGGCTAATTTATTTGCCAAACAAGAAGTAAATATTTATTGTAGCCTTACTAACCAGAAGAGATGGGTCATTCTGTTGATAATCTATTTACCAAATGATAAATGGCTTTTGGGCTATACTGACTGAACGCTCGCTATTCTTCAGGACCTATTTAATGTGTAACGCTTATTTTGTGGTTGGGATTCCTGGAGATACTTAAAATCTCTGTAAACTCAGTGCACAGGGTTAACATCTGAACCCTACTGGTCTGTCTCACTTAAAGATTATGATATTTTCTTTCCCAGGAAGCTTTATTTCCAAATGGTTACATTGAATGGATCTAGTTAGTGCCTTCACACTTCTACATTCCAATGTAGGTTGATACAACACCATAGTTCCCTGTCTCAGATAACCTTGCAGCTTTAACTGACCACTCATTTTTAAGGTTGGCTGAGAGAAGAAAATAAAACCTCCATGTTCTGGGAATCATGGTCTGGTAATCTTGGGTTGTCTTTATTTGTAACATGCTCCCCTTGGGCTGGGTCACAAATCTGTTTTTAAAAAACCCCTCAGTACTGTCTAGAACAGAATGCAAACAAAACCAATCAGATGTGACCAGAGTTTTGAAATTTGATGAAAACTTAAAATTTTTTAGTTGACCTGATCTGGACTTCGGTCAAGAGTTAAACCATACCCCAGTTGGTTTGTTAGTTTTCTCCAGTAAACAGATTTTTTTTCCTATATGCTTAGAAATAATCACCTGAGGATGTAATTGAAATTTTATTGAAAATAAATCTCCTCTGATTTATTGAAAAGATCAAAAACATTGTGTTTAATTTTTTTTTGTTAAATTAGAAACTTTTTGCACTTTTGTATTCCACGTGAGAAAGACAGCCCCAAGGTCAGATTTTTTTTTTTCTAATTAACCGAACGCTTTGATCTTGGGTCAAAAGGATCTAAAATCTAAAAATTTTGGATTTTGCTGGAGCTGTAGCAATGTTAAGAGCACTGATGTATGTAGGATTTGATTTTACTGAAGCTGAGCTACTATGATTTAAAATGGGCTTTTAATTCTTGTTTTTTTTTTAATTTTTTTTAACTTTTATTTATTTATGATAGTCACAGAGAGAGAGAGAGAGAGAGAGAGAGAGAGAGGCAGAGACACAGGCAGAGGGAGAAGCAGGCTCTATGCAACGGGAGCCCGACGTGGGATTCGATCCCAGGTCTCTAGGATCGTGCCCTGGGCCAAAGGCAGGCGCCAAACCGCTGCGCCACCCAGGGATCCCTAATTCTTGTTTTGATTACAAATCTAACAATTCGTTCACCTCAAGCTTCTGATATTGCATAGCAGTCATATTTGGGTGTATTTTTTTCCAGAATGTAGTGATATTAGATGGCTTAGTTCAGTAAATCAAAAGGTTATTAAAAATTTACCACATAAGAGATACGCTTGAAAATTTCCACCATTAGTAATGTGAAGAAACAAATGCAACGGACAACTTCAAGACTTAAAACTGTTTAGTTTGAAGCATTCTTTAAAACACACACCTACACAAGCCATGGTACTAGAGTGTCTAAAACATCAAAATTATTTCAGGAGCTTTATTAAAATCATGAATTTCTGGGCTGCATCCCCAGAGATTCTAATTCACTTGATCTGAATATGGCCCAGGCACCCCAATTGTTTACAATTCTCTCCAGATTTTGTGCGCACCCCAAACATCAGCACAATATGGTGACTGTCATTAAAAGGCAAAGCTATATCCCATGAAAGACAAATCCCTTGAGATGATTTGCGAAGAAAAGTTTCCATAGTCAAGTTGGAAAAGAATCCTCTGCTTATTATCTTTTACTGGAGTTTTTTAGAGCATTTCTGAATACTTAAGACTGAGAAGTCCTGCAGAGAAGAATCCTTGTCTAATGGACTTTAACCTGTAGTTTCTCCAGTGTATTTGATCCTTGATAACATTTCCATCATGCTATCTCTTTCTAAACCTTAAAACCTAGTTTCTCCAGTATGTTTTTGAGTAATTTTACTAAATGAAGTTTGACAAGATCTAAATTGTTATTTACGTTAGTGCTGCTTTTAATGCAATGTCATTATGACAGCTTTGAGAATGTGCAACTTTCAAGGCCATTGAGGGTTATTTTACCTTTGTTGAGACCTATAAATGGAATATTTTGATGACCTAACATGGCATCTAACATGAAGATCCATACTACTTTTGTATGATTTATTTTCTTATTGCATAAAATTACTGGGAAGAAAGCAAATTAAAAAAAAGAAAAAAGAAAAATGGCTCATTTCAGTGGTTTAGGTGACAGTTCCCTGAAAAGAATAATGGCTCTCTGAAACTAAACTACTAAAAGTGCTCTTGTCACCATATTGCTGAATTGAAATTTGTAAGCAAATACATTTTGTTGGTGAGTGATCTTTTCATATCATATGACTTTAAAAATAGATTGGTAAAAAAAAGAAATTATAAATCCTTAATTGTTACTATTATCTTTAATTGTAGAACCAAGCCTAAAATTATATTCAGGAGGGACAGAGACTTTGTGAAAATGGATTACTTGATTTTTTTTTCATGTAATGTAATATGCTCAAAGAAGATTGGAATATATTTAATTCACATAATACTAGAAAGGTTCTGGGCCTGAAGGTAGAGACTCAGTCACAATTCTAAGAAAGGAAGCACTTCCATAGCTTTGGGAAATATTATCAAAAAAGAAAGGCAGAGTCATTAGTTTCACCTTCCAGAAAAGAAGAGGAAGGAGGGTAATTTGTTAGCCAACATCTTATCAGGTCATGTGGTCCAGTCTCTAAACTAGACACTTTATGAACATTATTTCATTTGGGTAAAAGAAATTTTCTTCAAATTCTTTTATACTTATAGAAAAGATTTTCTGGGTTTTATTTTTTTTTGATAAAAAAAAAAAACAAAGAAGTTGTTATAATGGAGTTTTACATTCTACATCTATATTCACACTTTCCACCCTGTCTCCATTTTCTTCCTTTGTCTGCCCCATCCTCTCTTATTCTAATTCTTTCTTCCTTTTTGGAAATTACCCCTGTGCTCTTCACTCAGTGAAATTCCCTGAAAAATGTTAAATGAAGAGCCATGCTTCCATGTGTTGTGTGGCGAGAAGATTCCCTTCCATTTGGTTTCCATTGAACATTAGTCTTCTTCCTGAGCTTATGTTGTACATTAGTGTTTTGTTGCACCTTATTTCTTAATACATACAAAGAGCATTTTACCTTAAATTGTATTGATAGCAGGACTGTCAGAAGCAGTCAGTCTCCTCATATTTAGTGGAGCAAAGCTAAATAAAACAATATGCCTGGTTTCAAGTATGTAGATGATCTGAAATTGTGTACATGGATTACTTCTCACATTTGATTCACCTTGGTCTGTTGTATGATGCTGTCACCTGGGTGCCAATTAGTACTTTGGACATCTGCCAGGAAGAAGCTCAAATGAGGTCATCGGCTTATTTCATCTTGACACCAAGGTCACTGCTAAGCTGTATTTAACCTAGTGCTAGAGACTAAAGACATTGCTTAGTCCAAGAGCTATTTTATATGCAGGATGCTTATAATAAAAAGAGGATACACAGGGTTCTTTTTTTTTTCATTTTTCATACAAAAGAAAGATAGTGAAAATCTATCACAAGTATTTCAGAATTATGGCAACAACTAGTAGCATACAAAGTACATATTATGGATTTGTCCAGCATACTAAAACCCATTATTCATATAAGGAAGTTGCTTATATCATTCTCTGCTGTTTCTCATAACAGATAAATGGTGATAAACATGGCATCTGGAAGGCAGGGAGTGTGCTTACTTGGCAGATATGGGGGCTTGGAAGGAAAGTACTAGTTGGGGTTGACAATATCCAAACTAACTATCAATAATAGTGATATTGGAAACTTGCAAAAAAAATCTGTAATAGTGATCCTGTTTTTATTTTGATATTTTGCTTATAATGGAATTTTTATGTGGATTTGGTCTCTTAATATGTTATTAAAATAGCATTTACCGGGATCCCTGGGTGGCGCAGCGGTTTGGCGCCTACCTTTGGCCCAGGGCGCGATCCCACATCGGGCTCCCGGTGCATGGAGCCTGCTTCTCCCTCTGCCTGTGTCTCTGTGCCTCTCTCTCTCTCTCTCTCTCTCTCTCTGTGACTATCATAAATAAATAAAAATAAAAAAAAATAGCATTTACCTTGATTACTGATTATTTTGATGCTCCCTGAATTCTGAGCCATTCTAATCTTGGCTCTACAAACTGACATAAGCTGAAAACTCAGATCTATGGAAGATTATAGTGTAATAAAAATCATCATACTGACCCCGTATTTCATGTAAGTAAGTAACAGAACTCCAAGTTTCATCATTACCTGCATTGAGATTTTTTTTCGTGTTTAATATTGGGCATTAAAGTTATCAACATCACCAGAAGTCAATAATTGATTCACAGCCTAAATTTCATGAAGCGAGGAATAAAGGAGATGTGGCTGAGCTACATAAGATTTGTGATCTAGGGACACCTGGGTGGCTCAGCGTCTGCCTTTGGCTCAGGGTGTGATCCCAGAATCCTGTGGTCTAGTCCCACATTGGGCTCCCTGCATGGAGCCTGCTTCTCCCTCTGCCTGTGTTTCTGCCTCTCTCTCTGTGTCTCTCATGAATAAATAAATAAAATCTTTAAAAAAAAAAGATTTGTGACCTACATATATATAAACAAAGTCCATATCCAAGGCAAATTTCCCTCATTCTATTCTTTAGGAACTGCGGAGACATTTTCATTATTTTTATTTTAGATAAGAAGAAGGTTAAAAGTTCTGACAGGAGGGTAAATATTGGTGAAAATGGAGATTGAATATGCATGCAAGGAATTTATCTTTTTCATCTTCATACAGAAACAAAATGAATAGAAAATTAAATCTGATATACAAGAAATCTTGCTTGCCCAGACACTTACTATGAAATAAAGACTCAGCCTTGACCAAATCTGAGTTCCTTTATTAGATTTTCAAAATCTTTGAAAAAGATTTTCAAATTTGCACCTCTATAGTTGTTAATATATTGCTAGTGTTAATATATTTCTAGGTTCTAAGAAAAAGGGAAAGCCCCCAGTGGCCAATGTTGTATCATTTGTTATTCCTATAGCAGCCAACATAAAAATCGATAGCCACTCATATCTAATTTATTTTATTTAAAATTTTACATGTATTGAAGCATTCAATATATTTTTCTCACCTGAATCACTTTCTGAAACCCAAGTAGATATATCCAGATGAATTCAATTGAAAGAAATATTATCTTGATAATTATCAAGGACCCTACACTTTCTACTCTTTTTGAAACTGATTTCCTGGATGATTTCAACATTATATATTTTCTCTTTTCTATAAGCTCATATGCAAATGAATTCCTGGCTGATTCAGAATTACCAGCAAAGGTGTGCACATGTGTGAGGATGTGTATGTATTAAGTGTATGTGTGTGTTTGTATGTACAGATGTGTGTGTTTGTGTGAGTATAAGCATTTGTATTTACACACGGTCTTTTGACTTTTATTGGAATTAGGAATTGGAGATGCAAATGCTTGTTAATTTCCCCTATCAGGTGGCATGCCACTTATAAACAACAATTGTAACTTAATCATCTTTGTATCAACGGTTCTTAACTAGTTTGGTGCCTGCCATGTAGCACTGCTCAAGATGAACTCATCCAAAAAATGATGCCTTGTTTCTATTAAATTTATCTCGGGGATTTTCTAATAATAGAGCAGTTATCTGCAGTGAACCTGGAAAAAATATGGCATTGTAGAAGAAGAGCTAAAAAAGGCTCAGGGAAATGGACCAAAAGAGAATGCTCTTGTGGAGGCCGGGGAGTTTCTTAGAGCTTAGATCCAGGCTGGAGGAAGTCCAGAGTATGTGGGAGCCATAATAAATAAATGATACCTCTTATTCTCTGGATCATAAATGATTGCACCTGACTGTTCAGTTCATGCTTCCTTCATAATTTTCTTCATTTCTTGCTTTGTATCCTTAATAAGATCAAAATGCCCTGGTGGAGAGAGTATATCATAAATTCTTTTTGTACTCCTCACAGTGCCTTCATAGTCCTGAAATTATATAAAATGTAAGTAGGTGTGGCATTAAACTAATTGGAAGTTTATTATGTTTTTCCTTTACACTGAACTAACAACATATCAGACTTTTAGAAAGGAGGAGAATGTTGTGATTTAAAGGGTTTAAAATGAATCAGTTACCCACCCTGAACTGGATTAATTACAGTCCCAACTGAAAAAAGTAACACACTCAAGTTAGGGTAATTTGAAGAAAGTTTCTGTACCACAGTATTACTTGTTCAAGTGTGGGTGGCCTGTAGGGAGATTCCAAACAATAGTGAAATAACATGGGTTTAGTAATAGCGAAGGAGCTTTTCCGGTCTGAGGTCTAAGGGACAATGGCAAAAAGGTCTTAGTAGAACTCTGAAAAAAAGAGTACCCTGTGAAAAGTTTTCCAGGGAGGAGGAGTAGTGATTTTTGATCAAAATACAGAACCAACTCAAGGCAATCCCAGAGCTAGGAAATCAAGGAAATAAATAGCCTGATCTTATACTTCTTCCTCCCTCCTATCTCCTGCCATGGCTGCCTATTGGCTAAACACAATGGGAAGCTGTTGCCTAAAAACCCACTGCCATTATCCATACCAGTTAGTCTCCCTGTGCAGGAAGCTGGGTAGAGAAGGGCAGAGAGTGTATTTGAAGGGGAACATGGAAGATATTTGGCACATTATCTCTTATTGAAACCTGTCCTGATCCTTAAAAACTTGTACTACTATGGGGATTATTTTCTTTTAGATAATAAATAATAATAATAATAATAATAATATATTTGAATGCACAAAGTCAAATGCCTATATGATGCAACTCCACTTTAAATGGCCAGTAATGTTGTACGTGCCATACCAGAGATACACAAAGAGTGTGGTGGGAGGAGGGAGGGACCAACTTTACTTGGAGAGTCAGCAAGCCTTCTCATTTGGGGTAAGATCCTTAAAGATCTCAATGAGGAAAGGAAGACAGAAATGGTATGCACAGGGTGTACAGGGTGAGTCATGATAAAGCATGATAAAGCATGACTCTGAAAAACAACCTGAATAATGAAAAAAGAAAATTTTTCCTTTGGAGTCAAACTGAAACCTGTTCAAACTCCAGCCCTGCCATTTATTAGCTATGTCATGTTGAGAAATGAACAAAATACTTCTGGTGTTTAGTTTTACCTCTTCTAAAACAGGAACAGTAATTCCTACCTCGCAGGTTATTTGCACTGATTAAATGAGATAATATATCAAAAGTATCAATAATTATGTGCAGTTCCTAGAAGCATTCTCATTAGACTCAGAGATTATTTCCAAATAATCACTTCAGCTACAAAGTGATAACTTGTTATTAGGCTGAGAAACTATAGATTAAAAAGGCAAACAAACAAATCAACAAAATAATTTTCCAACTTGGAGTTATATGATAACTTACATCTTGGGTGGAGATCACTTATAATAGTAAGCAATGCTATCATTTATTTCCCTTTTTTGGTTGTTCTCTGTTGGCCTCTACTATTGGTACTGAATAATTTCCATCTTTGCTCACTTATTACTTTCTAATATGTTGTAAACCATCAAAAGGTCTTCCCTACATGAATTTCAATATATTTCAGGCCCAGCTTGTGTGCATATTAAAGAGCACTAAGTAATGACTTTTAATGAATGTAGTCATATAATTCTTCAATTCTCCATTTATTCAAGAAACATCTTGGGGATCCCTGGGTGGCGCAGCGGTTTGGCGCCTGCCTTTGGCCCAGGGCGCGATCCTGGAGACCCGGGATCGAGTCCCACATCGGGCTCCCAGTGCATGGAGCCTGCTTCTCCCTCTGCCTATGTCTCTGCCTCTCTCTCTCTCTGTGTGTGTGACTATCATAAATAAATAAAAAATAAAAAAAAAAAAGAAACATCTTTTTTTTTTTTTAAAGATTTTATCTATTCATTCATGAGAGACACAGACAGAGAGGCAGAGACACAGGCAGAGGGAGAAGCAGGCTCCATGCAGGGAGCCCGATGTGGGACTCGATCCCAGGACTCCAGGATCACGCCCTGGGCCAAAGGCAGACGCTCAACCACTGAGCCACCCAGGTGCCCCAAGAAACATCTTTTAAAAACTATTATAACTAGTTCATTCCTGCTTTCTTCAGATTTTCTGAGTAGGGTCAGGTTTTGCTGTTCTCTAAGCTATCAAGTTTACTAAGTTGGAGGTGTTTATGGACTCTGCTGAAGAGAAACCCGTGACCTTGATTTAGCCTTGCTTTCACCTACAAAACAGTCTTCTTCAGTAAATAACTGGCTTTATATGTTTTTTTTTTCTTTTTCTATCTTGGTGTATATAATGTACGTTTATGTGCCAGTCCATTTATTTTATGCCATTGCCCCTGGCCCCGTAGCCCCACCCCTACAGAATAGATCAGGAAAGACAGCATGTAACAATTACTTCTTTGGTGCCCTTTTTACATTATATTTTTTTAATATTCTATTATTTCTCACTGAATGCTTTTTAGGAATCTTGCCTTTAGTTTATCAATATAGTATGTCCATCAATTTGCCAATCTATATTCAGAGTTTATCCAGATTTAGTTTAGCAATTATGTATGATTCATATTACATGCCCCCAAACAGCAGTTGGTTTACTGACTTTTAATACTACTGCATATATCTTTGGGCATTCATTAAATGTTAATTAATGATAGTATGCTGGGTTGAATTGACTTGCAGATTCTGGCAGATTTAAAATTAGGAGACACAATATTAATTTGTTAGCAGGCAGGATCAAATTTTAACTTATTGCATGTGTCTAGTAAACCAGAGCTTTAGGAATTAAAGAAGTATATATTTGTAGTACATATGAAAGATACTATATAACAAAAAAGTGAGTACAATGTAAAACATCTGACAGCTTTTTCTAGGAGCTTTTACTTGCCTTTGTTTTTCTTTAATTTAAAAATTTTCTTTAATTTAAAAAAGTTCTCATTGGATTCAGTTACCTAAAATTCATATAAAAGCTAGGTGACTTTTTCTTTTTAGCATGTTATATTATAGAAGTAGTTGAAGATTATTTTGAGAGGTGGGACTCCATCTCAGGACCCTGAGATCACACTCTGAGCCAAAGGCAGATGGACACTCAACCACTGAGACACGCAGGCGTCCCAATGATGGTTTTCTTAAGATGTTTCTCATTTATTATAAGTAACTTTCATACATAAGATTCCATATTTATGTTTCCAAGTGCTTGCAAATAATTATTAAGGGTCATAGTTTTAAGGGAGAATTTCAAATTTTCATTCATTTGCTTACACAATATTATCCAAAATTATAAAATTAACTTTTTAAAAAGTCCAAGAAAACCTTGCTGTAATAATTCTAAAATATTTAACAAGATTGACTCTAATTTAAAAAAATAAATAAAAAAAAGATTGACTCTAATTTGGAGTAAATAGAAAGGAGTTAGTGGTTTAGTATAATGAATTTGATGTATTTCTGAGCATCAAAATTGTGTCCATTAAAGTTGTGGGTTTTTTTTTTTTTAACCATTTAAGTGGAGATTTATTTGTTAGGTAAACACTCCTCAATACTACTTGTACTTAAAATAATACTCCTTTAATTAAAGAAATAGAACGCTAGAGTTTTCTGAGCCTTAAATTTCAGTTCCAATTTTCATCATGATCATTATCATTATGATGATGATTGTTCTTCAACCTGTATCTGGAATTAGAGGTCAAAACTAATTGTCCCATTCTAATTACATATAGTTCCAAGACTTTACAGAAGGAATAGGTGCCAGAAAGTCGCATGTTCCATTTTGTGATTACAAAATAACTTAGTTGTTTTTGGTTAAAGTTCAATTAGCTTATAAATTTGACACATTAGATTTCCCTATATATTTAAATATGTTTATGCACTAATAGAAATCCCTGAGCTTTTGTTTATTTATTTATTTATTGTTCTTTTTTAAATTTTTAAAGATTTTATTTATTTGAGAGAGAGCGATAGTGAAAGAGAGCGTGCGCTAACACAAGCAGGAAGGAGAGGAAGAAACAGCTTGATGCAGGTCTTGATCCCTGGGATCAAGACCTGAGCTGAAGGCAGATGCTCAACCAATTGAGCCACCCAGGCAACCCTATTATCTCTTTATTGTTTTATTTGGGTATATTTGGCACACAGTGTTACATCAGTTTCAGGTATACAACACAGTGATTCCCCATCTCTATATGTTATGCTGTGCTCTCCATCAATGTAGCTATTGTCTGTCACCAAACAGAACTATTACCATTACATTGACTATATTCTTTATGCTGTGACTTTTATTCCCAAGACTTACCCATTCCATAATGGGAAACCTCCTACTCCCCTTCATCCATTTTGCCCATCCTCCATCCCCTTCCCTCTGGTAATCATCCGTTTATTCTCTGTATTTATAGATCTGATCCTGCTTTTTGTTTCTTCGTTCATTCATTCGTTTATTTTGTTTTTTAGATTTCATATATTAGAGAAATCATATGGTGTTTGTCTTTTTCAATCTGATTTATTTCACTAAGCATTATACCTTCTAAGTCTATCCATGTTGTCACATCCCTGAGCTATTTTAAACCATAATCATATATATAATTCTCCTAAGTACAACTGTCACCTTCCAAGGCAGACATAGAGATCTGCCAAAATCTTCCCAAGCATACAATGAGTATTTACCAACCCATTATATCTTAACACTTAAATATCATAAATATTTTTCTTTTTAAAAGTCCAAAAACTCAGTTGTGTTACTTGGATTCTGCACACACATACCGTGTTTGGTTTTAAACCATCTCTTTGCCAACCAATTTGAATTTAAAGCAATACTACACCCTCCTTTAATAATAATTTTTGCTGGCTCATTCACCCTGATTGTATGTTTGTAATGTTGATAATATTGAAAATTGATGGAGTAACCCATCAGAAGTAGTAAAAGTTTTGAGTTCCAGAAAATTTGGAAGGAAATACAGTTTAAGATACATATAAGACTGACTGAATTAGGAAATCTTGCCTATAATAAGAAGTCATGTTTTAAGAAATAGCCAAATATTCTATAATCAGCCCCAGTGTAGTTGTGTTTGTGCATTTATGTGTGTTTATTTTATTTTATTTTTTTTTAAAGTAGGCATGACTATTTCTCCACTCTCCCCCCTTCTTTTTTTTTTATGTGTGTTTATTTTAAAAGGAATCATCCTAAAATGTGTTCATTTCACCAATATGAGATCTTAAAAAAAAAAAAAAAAAGTTCACCTATCCTGATGTTGTTAATCAGTCTAAATTAGTATACAAGGATTTTGGATTAAGAAGCAGATAAAGTATAGTATTCTTTATAGGAATTTCTTTTTTTTTTAATTTTTACTTATTTATGATAGTCACAGAGAGAGAGAGAGAGAGAGAGAGAGAGAGGCAGAGACATAGGCAGAGGGAGAAGCAGGCTCCATGCACCGGGAGCCCGACGTGGGATTCGATCCCGGGTCTCCAGGATCGCGCCCTGGGCCAAAGGCAGGCGCCAAACCGCTGCGCCACCCAGGGATCCCTTTATAGGAATTTCTATGTCCACAGTCAGTTTGGGAACAACATGTGACTCTGGCCCCTATTCCCTCTGTAGGGTCTTGGAATTATTTGTAATCAGAACGAGACAATTAGATGAGACCCCCAATTCCAGGCATAGGTTGAGAAATTAACAAAGTGAACAGAGACTCTTCAACATTTCCTGAGCAAACAGCTTACACTTGAGGAAACCATAGTTTGTGAAATGTTTATATCAAGCAAGTTAGGAAAATATTCACAATATCCTGACTAGTGAAAGTGATAATAGTTTTGAAACATCATTCTTAGCAATTAAGATGCTAATTCTTAGCATTTTTGGCACATTATACAGATGTGTTCTCTGTGAAGCTAGCTAGAAGGCTGGGCTCAAATTCCAGAGCCCCAGGGCAAGTTTTATATCCTGCCCTTCCAAACATAACACAGTAGAGTTGATGAAACCCCGCAAATCCAGACATAAACTGTGAGAGACGAAGTACTAGACAGTTAAGCTTTCCTGATTATAAAGTTAATTTTAGTTGCTTAAGAGAAAAAAATTCAAATTCAAACCAAAATCAAGAGTTTTCTTAATTTTACACTATTAAGTTTTCTTAATTTTACACTAATATTTTACACTATGATTACTAGTTGTCACTCGTTAGTGGAATAATTTGATTTTGAGCTATCTATCATAGCATTTTATTTTAAAATACCAGTTCTTTTGTATATACCAAAACCCATTCTATAAAACTACTATGTAAAATTGAATACTTAGCATCTGTGACAGTTAAAACTAATAGATATTGTATAAAGGAAAATGACCCAATTAAATTAAATCTCCTATTGAACAAATACCAGACACTGCATTCAAGCAGAGGTAGTAAAATTTAGCTTTAAAAAATGATTTATGAATTTAACCCCATTCCTTCCTATTTTGCCTGTGGGCAGAGCTGCGTAGAAACATCTGCTCAATGCTAGTTCATTTTCTATCAATGATTCTCTTCTAGATGTTTCAAATACTTTTAAAGTAGCAAACTTTGGGGAGAAATCAATTACATTAATTGTCACCATTTACTGAAGATATTGAGGAGAGTGAGAAAAATCGAGTATTGCTTTAAAGAAATATGGAGGCATCTATAAACCTCCTCTCTTCTACTTCATCAATTTTCCCTCTCCTACCCCTAATACTCCTAATATATATAGCATTCTGTAATATTTCTCATCTTAAATCCTCTTAGCCCCATAACTCCCTTACCTATTCACCCCTAACACCCCCCCCCCCATTTTTCTGCTCCTTTATATACTACAATGCATAGAAGTGTTATACTGGCTGTTTCTGTTTTCTCTCTTCCATAATCTTATGAAAGCATTCTGACGATGATTTTATTTGTGCTGGTCTGATCGATCCTCCAAGGACACCAATAATCCCCATGTTGCCTAATTCAATGATCTCCGTGTTTCCTAAACTGGTGGTCTGTACTCACTCAATCATCATTTTACTTTAACCTCTCGACAGCACTTGACTCACCTGATATCTTTCTCTTCTCATACTTTCTTGTTTCTCTTCCAACCTTACTAGCTGCACTTTCTCAATCTCCTTTGCTGGTTCCTCTTCCTTTTCTCAATCTCTAAACATTGGAGCTCACTTGAACTTCATTTTCGCTATTCTAGCAACAGTATTCCCTAGGTACATCATTCAGTCCCATGTTTTTAAATATCGTCGCATGGATGACTTCCACATCTGCATCTTTGGACCTTACCTCTGGACTGCAAACTTTGTTTTGTTCACTGCTGTATCATCAGAACCTAGAATAGTGACTGGCACAATACAAATGTTCAATAAATATATGTTGGATAAATTAATTAATGCTCTGCTTTACTTCCCAGGGTTATTATAAAAAATAATGAAAAAGGGATATAAAAGTAACTTGCAAACTGTATATCAGCCTGCAGTTAATAATCTTGCAGATTTCTATTATTCAAAAACAATAAAAAGAGTGGGATATGAGATAATTTTTAAAATGGATTTCATCTTTATAAACTAGATCTTCAAAAGTGGTATGTCTTCCCAAATTCATGTTCTACATCATTCATCAAACTCTGGACTTCAGGGAAAGAGATATAACAAATCTGTATTCAGATACAAAACGAAATGCTCTAATATTTGCTCTGATAAAAGTATGGTATCTTTAATGTGTGAGGCTCACAAATTTGCTAGATTCAGTAATGTCAACTTAAATGACATGTCCTTGCAAGGCTAGTTGCACAGCGTTAATCATTAACAATGCAAATAAGCAATTAGAAAAGTGATATGATCCATAGCTTTAGAGCATAATACTTTGTGAGCTGAGTGGCTGTCACTGAAAGAGTAAGATATGGATACAAGCTAATGGGATGAGTGTGGCTGAAGTACATGAATTCTAAGATTTATAACCTCTGCCTATTAAAGAAAATTGTCTTACAAGAGTAGTGATTCTCAAACTTTATGATACATCAGAATCATCTGGCAGGCATCTTAAAGCACAGATTTCTGGGTCCCACTGCCACAGTCTCTGATTCAATTGATCTGAGCTTGGGCCCAGGAATTCACATTTCCCACAAATACCCAGTTCTTCCTATCTTTCTGGACATATACACTCTGGTTTCATCACACTTTGAGAAACACTACAGTAGAGGGTTTATTAACATGTTCTTGGGGGCTATTAAGTTCAATTATGACTCCAAAATGTTTTCCCCAAACTTTCCAATATTCCTCAACATTCAAAGGATCATTTGTGGGCAGCCCGAGTGGCTCAGCAGTTTAGTGCCTGCCTTTGGCCCAGGGCGTGATCCTGGAGACCCAGGATCGAGTCCCACATCAGGCTCCCTGCATGGAGCCTGCTTCTCCCTCTCCCTGTGTCTCTGCCTCTCTCTCTCTCTCTCTCTCATGAATAAATAAATAAAGATCTTTAAAAAAAAAGTTCATTTGTGGTGTGTATTAAGAGACCTCCTAATAAAACAGTGCTTTTAATTTTAGTTTTACTCAAGCCGACAAACTCTCTGCCTTGCTTCTTTGACATTTCTTTGAAATGGCATTCCATTTGCTACAAATCGGTGATTATCTCATCGAGACTTGCTTTCTCTTGTGACTGCTCTGTATCATCATTGCTGGAGTAGCACTGATCTAAATGTACATGTCAGCTATTTTACCTGCCTGCCTCCTCCATTGGTCCAATAAAGTTTTGAATTCACTGATCTCCCAAACTAGCCAAGCTAAATTAGAAGACGACATAAGCTCTAGATGTCTCAGCTCTGCCAAGGAAATATCTATTTCTTGGGAATATCAGTGAGAATTTAATTAGATGCTGCGAAGGAAGTGCCTAGATTCCTAAGACCTGACATAAGTCAAAATACATTGTTGGACTTAAGTTCAGACTCTATTCCAGATTCAGGAAAATCTGGAAAACAGATATCCAAAATGTGATGAACTGTATAATTTTTGTAGTTAATGTACCTAGCACAAATAGTAGGTATTTTGAAAGAATGAGTCCAAGAATGTGAACAATTAGTGGAAATGTAACTATGCCTATTTGAGGTTTTAAATTTTTCATTAATTTTTTAAAAGTAAATAAATCACAGTTGTACTTTTTAAAAAAATATGACCAATAAAAGGGTGCTAGCATGGCTCAGTTGGTTAAGCATCTGCCTTTGGCTCAGGTCATGATTTCAGAGTTGGGGGATTGAGCCCCAACTCAGGGTCCTTGCTTAGTGGGGAGCCTGTTTCTCCCACTCCCTCTGTCCCTGCCCTCCCCCACTAGTTCTCTCTCTCTCTCTCTCTCTCTCGTGAATAAATAGAATCTTTAAAACAAAAAATAAATACATGACCAATATGAAAATCAGTATTTGCTTGAAAAATAAATCAATAGTTACTTTCCTATAAAAGGATTTTTCCTTATAGATGTATTCAGAATATGTGTTCAAAAATAAGCTAGCTCTCTGCATTTTAAAGGGTTCAAGTTATATACAAATTATTGAAAAATTTAGGATCAAAATTTTTATACTTGGAATAAAAATGACAGCATAGCAAACCATGTCCCAAACACTATTCAAGGTATTTTGTGGTATTATTCATTCAGTTAATTCACAATAACACCATGAGGCAGGTGCTTTTAGCACTCTCAGTTAAAGATGCAGGATCTCACAGCTAATCAATGACTGATTTGAACTTGGTGAATCTGACTTCATTGTCCTTCACTGACCAGTTTTTAGTACTTCCTTGTAAGTACTATTTGTTTTTTGCAGTTTGATCTAGCCAGCACTTCTGGTCTCATATTCACATTTTTTAGACATTTTTTTATAATGATATTTGAGGAAAGGCAAGTTGGAACTAACTTGTACAGTTCAAGATGTTTATTTATGTCATTGCTCTCTATATCTGTATCCAAATAGAGAGACTTCGAGCAAATCATTTCTGAACTTAATGATTAGAAATCTACCATAGGGACGCCTGGGTGGCTCAGCAGATGAACGTCTGCCTTTGGCCCAGGGCATGATCCTGGGGTCTCGGGATCGAGTCCCACGTCTGGCTCCCTGCATGGAGCCTGCTTCTCCCTCTGCCTGTGTCTCTGCCTCTCTCTCTCTGTGTCTCTCATGAATAAATAAATAAAATCTTAAAAAAAAAAGAAATCTACCATAAATAATAAATACCAATCGATCTATAATTGGTTAAAAAGTATGTTAGTAGCTACTTTCATCTTAAACATGTTAGCTGTGTAATGAAAGGGGATTCTTACAAAGAGATTATACCTAATAAGGGGTAAAAGAAATATGTAAAACAGTATTATAAAGTACCCTTGAAATGAAAATATAGCATTAATTTTATTATAATGGAGGATAGCATTGGCGATGTGTTTGCTGTATGGTATTGACTACACACTACAAACAAAATGATGATTATTGCTATTAGTTCCTTAATTCTCATTTTCTGATATAGGGGTTTTAAAATATTCAAAATCTCATTAGAGAGTTGTACAACTTTTCTGTTGACAACATTCATTGAAATTTTGCTCTTCTGATACTTTTGAAATTAGCCTTTGAGGAAGAAATACTTGGAAAAAAATTTGATTACCAAAGCATACCAAAACTCTTAATTTTCAGATAACAATGTCTCTATAATATACAAAACAATATGAACAAAAACTAAATATGCTATTGACTGTGAGACCAATTTGTTTTCTGGACTTATTTTGTAAATTATGTGCTATTTTATTATTTTCGTTATCTATTAAGATGTGGTTGTATCCATAGAAATCTGTGATCTGTACTTTGCACTTCACATAACTTAGGTGGCTTTCCAAATATCAGTCTCCATGAAAGGGAGGAAATGTTTTCCTCAGTAATTTTCCACTGATACCCTTCAGAATTTACTGTATATCTTGCAATTTATTATTGGAGTTCTACTACCAATAAAGACCCAAACCAAGTTTTGAGGTAAGTAGTGCTTTTAAAAAATAAAATAATATCTTCAGTTATATGAATGAAAATTAATAACTCTAACTAGAATATAAATATTTTTCTGTAAGCTATAGAAAACAAATAGTACAATAGGTTTAGTTTTGACCTGATTTGCAATTAGGAATGAGGAAACATTTTGCTCTTGAAATTATTAACAGTATCAGAGGTCTTCACTGAAATGTTCTCAGGTCTGTACCATGAACTGTACTTGGAAATAAACCCAAATGTCTATAACCACAGTTTTCCTTGAACAACTAGTTTTAAAATTTAAATGCAAAGAAATAATTTACTGTATATCTTTAAAAGTTCACTTACTCAAAATGACACACATTTAAATTTGGAGTAATTATTTTGCTTTTTAGTTCATAATTTTGGCAATTTACAAGTACTTTTTTCTAGGGGAAAAATAACAAAAAATTTACATTGGTAACTATTTTTGGAAATTTCCACACAATAAATCAGAATAATATTTCTTTAAATATATTTATTAAGAAAGGTAATGCACATAGTAGTAGTAGTCTCTTTTTTACTGAGAAAATCCTAGTGACATGATGTAGTCGGCACTCTGAGCAGAGTGGCCTCCTGTCCCAAATCTTCCTTTGGCGATGTAGTTAGGGATCGGTATCTGCGGAAAGAGAGAGGTGAAGTTATAGGTAAATTACTGAGAATTCAAAGTGAATAATCTTGAGCATCACTGAGTGAGGTTAGTGACAATTATCTTCCAGCTCATCTTGACTTTTTATGGGTTAGTGTTTTCATGATCATATCATTCCAGTCATTTTACTCTTTTCAGTAATGTTTTTTTCCCCATATAAAATAATACATTATAAAATGTTGGAATATTACATGAAACAACACATGGTTGAGCATCTGGAAAATACAGAAAGGTACAAAAGGAGAGCAAAGAAATTCCCAATCCTATCATTCAGATCTAACCATTGCTAACATTATGTGTATTTCAATCTAGTATCTTATTTATCTAACTTTCTGCCTATATGAAAATTGAGATATCACATAAAAATGTGCATATTTCCTTTTGTATCACAAAAACTCATATTAATACTTACATTAATAAGTAATCCTTCAAAATCCTATTTTAGTGGCTTCATCATAAGGAACATTTTCTAAACAATGAGCATGTATATCTTGGCATAACTTTTACAATATTTCTCTTAAAATTTAGGAAAATTCTATGCAGACACCTGGCTGGCTAGTCAGCTGAGCATGCATCTCTTGATTTGGGGTTGTAAGTTCAAGCCCCACGTTAGGTGTAGAGGTTACTTAAAAATAAAAATTTTAAAAATTCTATGCAAAGTTATACACCAAAACTATTACCTCTTAAATTATTATTTTATAATTATTAGAGGAGTCAAACTTTCTGTATGGTTAATGGATATTGCACCTCATTTTAAAATTAACTGTGCATTTACTTTATTGTAGATTTCTTTAACCTACCTTTTAATTTTAGATCAAGCTTTTTCTTAGTCTATTAAATTCATTAAGCTTTTCTTAATCTACCTTTCAATTTTTATAGAAATTGTGTCAAGTATTTTATTTAAGAATCTACATTATTTCTGGGAAAGAAAAAATTTATATCAAATGCAAATATACAGAAGATCCCAATAAAGTGCACACATATTTTCAATTATACATAAACAAGTAAAATTGAATGATGTGACCTACTCACTTAATACTTCACAAATGTGTGAAGTATTAACACTAGCACCAAAGTGTTGCTACCAACCTATGCTAATATTTAAAAGATGTATACAATTTTCTGAAACATTGTGTCTTTTAAAAATGCCTGCAAATCTAAAGTAGTATTAAAAAATAAAAACAAAGCTGCACCGGTATTAGTCTTCAAGCAGAATTTAACAATGAAAAATATATACTGGCTTTAATATCTATCATATGTCATATTATATACACACACATATATATGCATATAGGGATTGAAGATGACTATGACACTCTCACTCCAGTGATAATTATATCTCGAGACTACTTTTTAAAATCTCACCTTTTGAAAAAAATTTTAGATCCATTAATAGTTAAATGGAACATTAAGCCCTGTAAAGGATTAACAAAGAGAGTGAAACTTGATTCACATGGTTGAAAGGCAATAATGAGTTTACTTATTTATCAGATCATACATTTAGTAAGTGATTTTGAACCGCTTCAATTCCAAGTACCAGCTCTCAGAACCTAAGGGGTTGTGAATTAGAACAGATAGCATCTCTAGGTGGAAATCACATGTTTCTAGTAGAGTGTCTAGTTCAAGTTTATATAAATGTCTCCAATTGTTTCAATCACATTCATAGCAATGATTCTATATTTCCACTGAGACTGGTAGATAGTTTTTTTTTTTTAATCATTTCCCTCTCTCTTGTTAATACACTGAGGAATCAAGATCCATATCCATGGGTGAAATTCACAGATGGGATTTCATATCTGTGATTGACAAGTCTAAATGAGATTCAGGGTCAGACATACTGCACCACTGGCAGAGAGAGAATCAAATGAAAAGTCAGGGGATAATGGCCAGTTGTGCTTATCATTCTCTTTTTTTTTCCCTGCTTTCAGGCAGAAACACACTCTAGCGGCTGTCACTCACTCATTACTAGGGCTGTCTCTGCCTGGGCTGGGAGTGACACAGCAGGATATTACTGTCTGAATTGCTAAGTATCTCTTAGGCAAAGATAATAATTAAAATATTCTGATTTCAAAATGGTAATTCTTTTTGGCCTAGCATTGTGGTATAAGTGGATAAGGATACAGAGTAAATTGTTAATACTGTGCTACACCAAATGAAGCATGTCTTCCTTTGTCATTTCTGCCGCTTCTACGTAATATGACCGTGTTCATGACTATTAATATGTGGCATATTTATATACATAAACGTTATACAGTTTAAATATGCATTGTTAAGTATCAAAGAAATAGATTTGTAATATAAATCCATATATATATTATATACTACTGACTAATTGTTCCCAAGCACTTGCTAGACATAATATCTCTGAGATCAAATTAGATATTATATGGGGAGCCGGGGTGTCTCAGTCGATTGGGTGTCTGCCTTGGGCTCAGGATGTGATCCCAGCATCCTGGGATGGAGCCCGGCCTTGGGCTCCCTGATCAGGGGAAGCCTGCTTCTCCCTCTTCCTCTGCCACTTCCTCTGCCTATGCTCTCTCAAGTGTTCTCTCTCTCAAATAAATAAATAAATCTTTAAAAAATAAACTGCAGCATTTCTATAAAAAATATTATTTTAAAAAATAAATATATTTTGCATTTGTAAGTGTGGAAACAGTTAAATGAGACTGAATCAGTATTTGCAGAATTTCTCCTTTAGCCTAACACAGGGCTAGTATTTTTATTTTATTTCATCAAATTCTCACAAAAATTTACTATATCAGTATTATGTCTAAAGCATGATTAAAAACACTGTGTTTGGGCAGCCCGGGTGGGTCAGAGGCTTAGGGCATGATCCTGGAGACCTAGGATGAGTCCCATGTCAGGTTCCCTGCATGGAGCCTGCCTCTGCCTCTCTCTCTCTCTATCTCTCTCTCTGTCTCTCATGAACAAATAAAATCTTTAAAAAAATAAAAATAAAAACACTGAGTTTCCAAAATTATGTAATTTCCCAGAATTCAAACAGCTAATACAAGGTAAAATTAAGATTTCAACTGGAAAAAAAAAAAAGATTTCAACTGGGTTTTCTCTGACTCCTGAATCTATGCGTTTTCAGATACAAGTTGCTTATGGTGATGATTGACCAAGGATAGACCTAAGGGGTAAGGGGGTCATTATTTCTCAAACAGTGAGATGTTCTTTATAGTATGAGAAGGCTAGCTTTATTTATTCAAGAATTTTGAAAACATTAAGAAATCAATTTGATGTGGTTCCTCAGCCCCCCTCCTTCTCTCATGCATTAAAATGTACAATACCAATTCTAATTGTTCATCCTATTGAGTTAAAGTTATTTCACTTCTCTGACCTTTCACATGATCTAGAAATTTACTTCAGTGGTAGGATAGTTGTATTTCTCAACCCAGAACTATTGTATAAAATTTAGAGGTCACAGATTCAAATGCCTATAGCTTTCACAGCTATGCGTGTATTCAGTTGGATGGGAAAGAATAATGAGTGATGGGCCTGTTGTGAATTGGAGCCTGCAAGCTCCTTATGAAGGTGTTCAGATCCACTTAAAAACAAACAACAATGTCTCAAACACAACACTTGAATATGAAATAATTCAACCCAAGGCTGCAAGTGTACACTTAATGTTCATAGATATTTTAAGCACCTCAGAAGTTAGTATAATATTCAAATATTATCAGAATTCAGTTAAATGTTTCATTTCCTTAAGTATTCCTTTTGTGAACAACATTCTAATTATTTTCAAAGAGACTGAAGCAGTATAGTTGCTGATACATGCCTTCAGAAATACTCCTTTAGGGAAGCCTGGGTGGCTCAATGGTTTAGCACCGCCTTCAGCCCAGCGCGTGATCCTGGAGACCTGGGTTCGAGTCCCACGTCAGGCTCCCTGCATGGAGCCTGCTTCTCCCTCTGCCTGTGTCTCTGCCTCTCTCTGTGTCTCTATGAATAAATTTTAAAAATCTAAAAAAATAATAATAAAAGAAATACTCCTTCAGAGGCACCTGGGTGGCTCAGTGGGTTGAACATCCAACTCTTGATTTTGGTTCAGGTCATGATCTCAGGGTCATGAGATTGAGCCCCAAGTTGGGCTCCACACTCAGAGTGAAGTTTGCTTGTCCCTTTCCCTCTGGTGTCTCCCTCACCCCCAACCCCTTGCATCTCTCTCTCTCTCTCTCTCTCTCTCTCTCTGTTTCAAATAAATAAATAAATGACATAAAATAGGAAGTAAGGAAAACCATGCCTCAAGATTTCTTTCAAGTTTGTATATGGTTATGCCTATTTTATAAATGAGAAATTTAAGTCACCAGGGAAATGTCAATGTGCTATAAAATATTTCTAAGAAATTAAATCACATGCCAGAAGTCTAGCACTTCAAAATTGATATTAGAGATTATAAAAGTTTAAAAGTTTAGGGGTTCTTCTTTGGAGGGGTGGTAAAATGAGAGAAACCATCAAGCTTTTACATGGAGACACCGCTGGGATTTCCTAAGTCTCATGCTTTGGTTGCAGGGGCCATCTAGGACGTTGATTTGGCCTTGTTGCTAACCAGGCTTACGTCTTCTCCTCTTCTCTTTGTTTGCTCCCCTGAAGGTGTATTCTAGAGGAAGAATCTTCCCTTCCATGATAGAGCAATAGAGGAGGACCTCTGGGCCAAAAGTTTTACTTGTGGTTCTTTTCCCTTTACAAAACTCTGCTGCTCATCCACGATGTCCTGGTGGACCCACTGTGTGTCTGTTAAGCAGTACTCAGACTGCTCAGCACTTGCTTCCAATGTATATCCAGGCTCTGTGGATTACTTCTCCACCTTTCATTTCACTTTGTTATTTCTCCTTATTCAGCAGCGCATTGTGAATAGATTGGATTATTAGTTAATGCAGACCTTCGGGTTGTTGCTAGGACAAAAAGGCAGGCTTTGTTTGGGGAATAATATTTGTTCCCAGTTTTCTCCTGGAAACATAAGAGCCTTTCCCTTTTAAGCAGATTTTTTTTCATTCTGAAACCATGGTAAATATTTCCAATTGATTGAGTAGGCATATTGTACATTTCAGGGACTCCCACTGCTGATGGGGAATCTTCAGCTGAGCACACACTCATGTGTTACTTTCTTACAGGAGGCGATCGAGATCGGATGACAGCAAACCATGAGAGCTATCTCCTTATGGCAAGCACCCAGAATGATATGGAAGACTGGGTTAAGTCCATCCGCCGAGTCATATGGGGACCTTTTGGAGGAGGTGAGTATATATAGAATTATGGAAGAACAGAAAGGTAGGCCAAACCTATTCATCTTGACCCTCTCAACTGATGTTAGTATCAGCTCCTATTTTCAAATGGATGACTGTTAAAATAAATAGCAAACTATTCTATGTTATTATTAAGACATATATCTGAGTAACTCCCAGAAGTTTCATTTAAATCAAATATCATCAATAACCAACTTTTTAAATGACTATCTTGAATTATAAAAAAGGGATGATATGTTTTTTTGTTTTGGATTTTTCCATTTCACTGACAATAAATAGTCAGTCATAAGAATGGTACTATAAATGTAGATTAGTGAAGACCATGTGGATATGGGGCAAAAAAAAATTTGAAGAGTATCTTTGGAGGGGAACCTAGCCCTGAGATGATCAGTGATATCAAAGAAGAATGGCAAAGCTCTAGATGAGAATCTGATGATGACCAGAGTAACAAGATGCTTTGTGATCAGGCAAATGTTTGTGGATTCAATAAATTTTTTAAAAAATCTTAGTTAATATAGTTTTGAGAATGCACCCTGTGAGAAATAAATTAAATGGCACTGTAAATAGAACTAAAGGGAGGAAGAAGGGGTAAAAAACATGATCTTTGTCTATCAAAGATTATTAAATAAAAAGATATGACATAAACAGACAAATTGTATAAAGCAAAAACTCAGTAAGTGGAATGGAAATGATAAGGACTCCAAAAAATTTACCTATAACTGGGCATCCCCGGTGGTGCAGCGGTTTGGCGCCGCCTGCAGCCCGGGGTGTGATCCTGGAGACCCGGGATTGAGTCCCACATCGGGCTCCCTGCATGGAGCCTGGTTTTCCCTCTGCCTGTGTCTCTGCCTCTCTCTCTCTCTCTCTGTGTCTATGAATAAATAAATAAAATATTTAAAAAAATTACCTATAACCAACACATATTTCCCAGTGTAAAGCCTAATTATTTTATTTTGATGTAATTAAAATAAATTGTATTAAATCAAATTCATAGTTAGCAAACCAATTATAATTCCAATATTTATTTTATATTCTCTTTTGTCTATTGTCAGCACCCTGAATTCAGAAGTGAATTTTTTCCACCTAACATATTAGATACTTCCTAGGCTGACTCACCATTTTACATTTTAGAATAACTTCAAAGGTATACTTTAAAAGCTGGAAGGTTAAGTTTTACCAGGTAAATGATACAGGTTTGCACATTGTCTGTTTTCTAGCAGTGCCTTCTGCTGGGGTAGGAGGAGGTTCTTCATCCAGTTTGCCTGGTGACAGTCTGGTTCACCTCAAACTGCTGTCCCAGGATGATAATTTTTCATAGTGCTGCTTTTCACTTTCATGGTGTCCTAGTTTGGGAGACAACTTAGACAGTGACCCTATTTATATCCTAAAATGGCTAGTAAATGACTATGACAAACATTTGAAAAGGCCTGCGGGCTGATATCGCATCTACAATATTAGCAAAAGTTTGCTCGAGATTGTTCTTTTATTTTTTAAAAGATTTTACTTATTTATTCATGAGAGACCCAGAGAGAGAGGAAGAGACATAGGCAGAGGGAGAAGCAGGTACCCCTCAAGGAGCCTGATATGGGACTCAAACCCAGGACCCTGATATCACAGCCTGAGTCAAAGGCAGACACTCAATCCCTAAGCCACCCAGGAGCCCCTCATGATTGTCCTTGGGACATATACTCACCCGCTGGAGTTTTGCTGGTACCTCCAGAGCCAGGGATTTGTGGGGTGTCTGAAGATGTGTCTTCTAAAGACTCTCTTTCCCCCATTACCAAATCTCTGTGGCTTCTGAGTTTAGGAGGATCCTTAGTACCTCTTGAAGGAAGTATTTTTGTTCAGAATTATTTCCATAAAGTGTCCTATTTTCTCCCTTTCCTCCTCTTCCATCTGTCCTTTTCTGAAAAAAATGACTGAAGTCCAATTAGCTCTATCAAATTAGTAGGCACAGAGGTCCTACCAGCCCAGGAGTCCCAGAAGTTCTCACAGCGGGACTAGACAGGAGCTGTATATAAATCTTCAAATTTATGAACTTAGCAGGGAGCCCTGGTAGTTGATAAGTTGATGTACAGTTGTCCCTCCTCATTTGAACCTCTTTCTGCGGTTTTCAGTTACTCACAATCAACTATGATCCAGAAGCAGATGATGCTCCTTCTGACCTATCATCAGAAGGTCAATAGAAGCCTAATATTATGTCACGATATCTGTGTCATTCAGCTCACTTCATTTCATCATATAGGCATTTTATCATTTCACATCATCACAAGAAGGGTGAATACACTACAAGATATTTTGAGAGAAAGAGGCCACATTCACATTATTTTTATTGCAGTGTATTGTCATTATTCTATTTTATTATTAGTTATTGTTGATTGCTCACTGTGCTTGCTTTATTATTAAACTTTATCATAAGTGTGTATCTGTAGGAAGAAACAGTATATATAAGATTCAGGACTGAATCCCAGTTTCAGGCATCCACTGGGGGTCTTAGAACATATTTCCTGTGGATAAGAGGGGATTATTATACTTTATCCTATGAAATGGGCTTCAGGGATTTTGTAAATGTTTGATTCAAATTTACTTGTAAAAAAAAAGATATATTTTAGCTTAGGATGCTTACCATAGAAACAATGCTCCAATAAAAATTTTTCTGCCCTTTTTATTTAATTAAAGAATATTATGAGAATGCAAGGGAAGCTTTTAAACTACATATTCCATTTGCAATAAATCCTTTGTGAGTCAACTGAACCATACAATTTTTAAAGTAAATGTGGAATATAGAACCAAATTGAATGCTGACATTTGTAGAAGATCGCAATTGTCACCCATAATCTGGGACCCTCTCTGGTCACTGATTGAATTTTAAAGAAATATTATAAATTTGTGTTTCAAACAAATTTTGTTTGTAGAACAAAACTACAAATCCTTTTAATTATCTTATATACTAGAACTACAAATCCTTTTAATTATCTTATATACTAGAAATACACTTACCATTTCATTGAAAATATGCTTTCTACTGATAAAGAATATTTTAAAACCTCTGATTTAGTTCCATCCCACATTTTGTATATTAGGTCATTAAGACCCAGGGAGGGTGATCAACTTGCCAATTGCCAATCACACTGTGAGGAACAGAACTAGGAAGAAAACTCAAGGCTTCTGGTTTGTGAGATACCCCTACTTTCTCGCACAGTAATGTGATCCATTACCGCTACTGTGGGAATGAAAAACCCACAATTACTAGTAGTATATCCTTCAGTATATGAAAAAAAAATTTTTAATTATGCTAATTAAAATAAATATGGTTTTTCAAATCATTCAAAAACACCTGAATTGACAATGATGGGAAGTGAAACTACAACCAACAGATTGGGAAGAGGTATTTCCAGATTATATATCTAAGTAATGAACTTGTATCTGGAATTTATAATGAACTCTTACAACTCAGTAATAGAAGGGAAATTAAAAATTTGACTCGTTTTGACCCAACTGATAAATGAACAAAGAATCTGAATAAATATTCCTCCAAGGAAAACATGCAAATGGCCAAAAAGCACATGGAGAAATGCTCAGTGTCATTAGTTATCCAGAAAATGCAAATCAAAATCACAATAAGGTACCACTTGATACCCACTAGAGTCAGGAAGTCCAATAATAGCAAGTATTGATGAGATGTAGGAAAATCAAAAAGCTCCTACATTGCTAAACAGAATGCCAAATGGAGCAGCTGCTTTGAAAAAGAATCTGATGTATTTCTTCAATCAATTAAACACAGAGTTATCAACTGACCAGCATTTGCACTCCTAGGTAGATACACACCCAAGAGAAATAACATATGTTCACACAAAAACTTGTGCATGAATATTTATAGCAGCATTATTGTTAATAGCCAAAAAAGTAGAAATGCCCAAATGTCCATCAATAGACAAATGAGTCAATAGAATATGGTATATCCACACCAGGGATTATTAAGCATCCATAAAAAAGAATGAGGTACTCATACATGCTACAATGAGAGTAAACCTTGAAAACATTATGCTCAGTGGAAAAAGCCAGTCACAAAAGGCTACATAGCATATGATTCTGTTCATATGAAAGTAAGGAACAAGGAAAGCTCTAGAGACAGAAAGTAGATTAGCGGTCACTTAGTGTTGGGATGGGAATGTTGGAGGGGATAGGTGATAACCCAAGTTACTGGATTTCTTTCTGAGGTGATGAAAATATTCTAAAATTGACTAGGATGATGATTGTATATGTCTGTGATATGCTAAAAGTCACTGACTCATATACATGAAATGGATGAATTCTATGATATGTGAATTATATCTCAAAAAATCTGTTAAAAAAATTCCTCAGTTGCTGTAATTGCCTTTCATAAGAAAATACATTTCTCCTCTTTATCTTAGTTATGGAACCCAAGACTCTGTTAATCCTAAATAAAGACCTCTTAGACTCCAGTCTCCTTCCTAGTGCCTAAATATTGTTGTGGTTATTGATTAAATGGTATTTGCAAAGACACTTGGAAGGTGACATATCAGTCTGATGTATAATTTCTTTTCTTAATGCATTATTTCTGTTTAGCACCTTTGGATACATTTTAAGTGTGTTTATTACAGAAAGGGCATTTCATGACCTCTACTGCACTTTCATAGCCTGTGTTTTGAAAAAGTAAAGTTTATCATGAGACACCTAGGCTTATCCTAGTTCAGGTTGCATATGCATGTAAAATATTCCCCCTTTACCATTACAATAACAATTTGATGAAAAGTAGGAGACACCTGAGAGCTTGCCAAGCTCTTCAAACTCTTAGGAATGAAAACCTGTAATGTGAAAATCTTAAAATGTAGAGCTGTGGAATTGTTTTTTTTTTTCTTTTTATTAAAGAAATCAAACTTACAACAGATAATCAGATAAGGGAAGGGAACCGATGGAAATGGAAGAAGTAGGCGTTCACTTAACAACCGAGCCTGACAACAAAAGTATCTATTGACTCTAGATACTTCAGCTTTGTGTTATCTGCTTAAAACCACTTGTAAACAGCTGCTTCCCCATTAAAAATGTTGAGAGGGGCGTGGTTTCTGTCTAAAAGTCAAATCCGAAATTTAGGATGTCAAAGCATTTATTTAGCTTTGGAAAAACTCAGTGGTTTTGTTTTGCTTACTTATTTTTGCTTTTTTTTTTTTTACACTTTTTTTTAAAGATTTATTTATTTATTTGAGAGAGAGAGCACAAGCAGGGGGAGAGGCAAAGGGAGAGAGGAAAAGAGAATCTCCAGCAGACTCCTCACTGAGCGGGCAGTCTGATACAGAGCTTGATCCAATGACCCTGAGATCATGACTTGAGCTGAAATCAAGAGTTGGTTGCTTAACCAGCTGAGCCACTCAGGCACCCCTACACTGTTTGGGTTGTTTGTTTGTTTAATTCTTTTCAATTGTTTTTGAAGCAATGTGAATGGAAGTGCCAAGCCCAAGGGTGTGGGAAGAGTGTGAATCCACAGAGTTTTCATTAGATCTGAGCGTTTTGCCTAAATTTAATGACTAACAAAATCGGTTCTTTCTGTATTTCTGTCTCCTTACAAAAAGAGTTGAGCCAGAGACCTATCGATGCAGTAAAAATACTTCATGTGAATAATTCTCATGATGAACACCTGGCATGTGGCCAAGCAAGGGTTAATTAAGAGGTAATGTGGTCTCTCACCTCTGACATAGTCAGCTGTGTGACCTTGGGTAAGGAGTAGGACCCCCTCTCCAGACTTTCCGTTTGCTTGTTTGTAAAATAAGAAAATTAGACAAAACCGTTTCAACTGAGATTCTTTCTGGCTCCAAAGTCCTGTGATTGATTACATGTGTTCCCTCCATCCCAATGCTCAGGTCAGTAAGGTCTTCAGCTGGCTGATGCCTCTGGGTCCAGCATTGTCACTGTCTTGTTTATACTGAGTAATACTTTGTGGTTCCCTATTTTTTCTAGTAGCATGCTGTGACGGTGAAGGCAAAGATTTGAACCATAGGGCAGAAGTCACTACTGATGATTCCTTCAGTGACAAACTATTACCTATCTGGGCATGCTTATCAGAGAAGTGATGTTTCTAAAGGGAGCACCCTTGCAGGATTCCTCACAGTTTTGTAGCACTGGCGTCAAATAGCTTGGAAGGAACCCCGAGACCTTGGGGGTCAGATGGGGTTAAAGCACTGGCATTCTGAATCTGCCCATGGAACAGCCAGGTGGATGAATGATTAACCCAGTGAGCAAATTGTTCAGCGAGGGGGATGGAGAGTGTTGGTGGACATGAGGGCTGGGGCCGAGAGGGTGCGTGCAAGAGCAGAGGAGAAAGTTGAGAGCAGGATCGGTTTTCAAACCATTACCAGAGATGTAGATAAATAGATACGGACGTATAAATACGCATATGGGCACACACCCAGGAGTTGAGTTCACACTTCTTCTTGGTGGCTGTACCTGCAGGGGCTTTGTTACCAGATTGAGAATATTTTTCCTACTTCACAGACACACGTGTGTGTACAAGTCCGCACACGTGTGTAAGGGCTAGGCACACTGGAGCCGGCACTCACGGGCAGACTGAACTGCCAGATCTCTGGGCAAAGTCTTGGATAGGAGGAGAGTCCATGCAGGAAGGGGGGGTGGTAGTGGGTGGGGGTGGGCGTGGGGGTGGGGGGTGGGGGGTGGTAAAAGTTCACCCCCCTGGCGTCGGGTAGGTGCTGCTGGGCCTCTGCAGCGGCTCGCGCAAGGGCCGGCAGCGGACGCAAGGCGAGAGGAGGGGGCCCTGCGCCCGCCGCTCTCTGCTGTGCCTGCACCTGCTGCGTGTGCCCGGCGGCAGCGAAGCAGCCAGCCGCAGCCCAGCGCGGTGCCCGGTGCCGGTACGAGCCGCCGAGCCGCCGCCGCGCCCGCCCAGCCCTCATCGAGAAAAGGGGGACGAACCGGGCGGCCGCAGGGGGAGGAAGGGGGAGGAGAGGCTCCCTGCGGAGCGGCCTCCCCCGCGGCCCGGCCCGGGCGCCGACTCTCCTGACGCGGAGCTTCCTCCTCGGCAGCCCCGGGACTTAGAAGACAGAAGGGAAGAGGGAGAAGCCCGCAGAGAGCATCAAAGGCTGAGGGGTGCCTTGAAAGGACCCGGGCAGTCCTTTGAAAAGAACCTATCGTGCACTGCAGTGCTTTCTGGAGAAGGTGCCATTATTTGCTTCCCCCTTTGCTCAGATGAAAGGAGCCGGCAAGGACGGTCCCGCAGCAGTCCGCAGGGGCCTTTTCTGTCATTGTTCCTTTTCCCCCGTGCACACGGCTGTTTGCTGACCTTTCCAGAGGAATCTCAGCACCCCCCAGTTGCAGCTGAGAAGACCGTTCTTAATAAAAAAGAGAAAGAAAGAAAGAAAGAAAGAAAGAAAGAAAGAAAGAAAGAAAGAAAGAAAGAAAGAAAGAAAGAAAAAGAGAAAAAACTAAAACCATTCCTGCTGTTTGAATGGGAGATGCAGCTTGCCTTGCTGCAGTTCTTTTTTGCTGTGACATTTTGGAATGTCTGCAGAAACTTACAAAACAAAACACCCAAACCTTAAAACTCCTTGGAATAGGGGAGAGAAAAGGAAGTTTTTGCCCAAAAAAAAAAAAAAAAAAAAAAAAGAAGAAGTCAATGAGAGGTGGTAACTTACCCCTGATCCAGGAGCTGGAGGATAACAGCCTTCAAGTTCTAGGAATCAGCACTTCAACCCTAACAAATCAACATGAGAAGGAGTGGCTGTGGGGTATCGCGCAGAGGCAGGTCTTAAAAGAAGCCTGAAACGGGTTCAGAACTTCGGGCCTGTATGATGCCTGAGGACCGACCTACTGGGGGACGCCCCTCAGGTGCCCTAGCGTCAACTCCTTTCATTCCTAAAACTACATACAGAAGAATCAAACGGTGTTTTAGTTTTCGGAAAGGTAGGTAGATGATCTGTTAATGTCCATCTAAAAAAAATATTCAGATATTCTCTGATGTTTTAAGGTCAGTTTATGTTCAGATAAAATGGGACTTTGAGAACCAAGAGCTTAGAGCTGTACAGGAGGGATTTGTGCGTGTCTCTGCTGGTCTGTATTTGTTTTTCAAGGTTCATATTGATCTGTTGATGACTGTGAGTGGGCTGGATAGGTGGAGCTTAAAGAATGGGAGTCCTATAGGGATCACCTTGACTGATGGAAAGCCGGGGAGCCGGCCTGGCCCTTCGGGGAGGAGGGGCCGGGGTGGCCACCTTGGGCTGCTGTCACCCCCAAATCCAGCAGCCATGTTGTTGCTTCTTGCACTCAGCCCCTCTCAAATCCTTGTCCTCTATTCCCATCACATTGGTTTTGCTCTGGCTGCCTGTGCCTCACCTCCCCCGCTGAGAAAATTTTAATAACTAGATTATCTGTAGTGACCCCTTTTCAGGAGCCTTTTGACCATATTGACTAACACTGATAAGAAATAGGAGTCACCTTGACTTTCCAGATGTATCAAAAGGTGGCCTTGTCAGAGGCCAAAGATACGAACTATAAGGAGTAAGGAATGGGAAAATATAGCAATTTATGATCAATAAAAGGAGCTATGCATTTCCCAGTTGATTCGTGCAAGGGGAGTGGAAGGGTACGGCATAGGTAAAATAAAATGCTTTTAGAAAACATGTATGTATCAAAATATTTTTAAGTGTCACTTTGCTTTAAAATGGGGATAATTAAATGAAGTGGTTATTTAAATTGGAACTAGGTAGTTATGATTTTAATGTCATGCATAGTGAGCTAATAATTTAATCAGGAGCAGATGTGACTAGCATCGAAGGTTCTTTCTCCCTTTTTTTTTGATCTGCTATCTATTCATTAACCCTTTCTACTTACTAACCAAAGAAAGAAAGAAAGAAAGAAAGAGAAGAAAACAAAGAAAAAAACCACATGTATAAAGTAAAATATAGTAGGAACTTTTTAAGACTAAACGTTGTTCCTTCTGAGTCTTTCCCTCTGAGCAGTTAAGATCTACCTGTAGTCATTATCATATATTATTAGCAAAGAATACAGGTGTTAATTTGTATTCCTCTCTCATCCACAAAGGTAATTAAGTGAGAGATACATGTGTGGTTACTGTTAAGCCTGCATCCTTGACAGGGAAATTGCTAACAATAGAAATTGGAAAAAAGCTATGGAGTAATTGCTTAAAGGACTTTCTCTCTTTCTAGCTCTTCCAGCCCTCAGCAACTAAATCAAGTTTATCCAAACAGGCAGAGAAGGTCTACTTTTCCAGACTTTTGGTGCTCATTTGTAGCATGAGATATTCTGGGGACAATTAGTATATCTTTGAACTACAGAGCAAGGTGGTTTTGACCTTTTCCACCTTCTCTCCAATAGTGGAGCATAGATTATCTGCAAGAATCCTGCCTAACACTGCTCTTTGTGGTGCTCTCTTCCCTTTCTCCTTAAATACCAGGGAGGGAAGGCAGCACCTGCAGGGAGAATTCCCATGGGCTGGCAAATGGCACCCACAGGAATGCTTCCACCTATCATCACTCCTGTGGGTTATTTTTAAACTCTTGTCCTGTCCTTTGCAGTCTTCGTAATCTGAGGAATGTTCAGCACGGGACTCAAGGATGAACAGATTTCTAATTTACAAAACCATATTGTGGCTTCTGGCAGAACCATAAAGGAGAGGAGGAGCAGAAGCATGGAGCTGTTGTAGGTTTTCTGGCCCTCCAGCCAGAGCTGGCGGCACACCAGGCTCTCTCATTCCCTGGCTGCACACTACAGTTGTGCAGTGAGGCTCTGGGAGAGAAGCTGCTTCTGTGTGCGCAGCCTAATGGCTGGAGCCCGCTGTGGCATGACTCACAGAGTGTTTACATCTTTATTTAAGGGCCTGCACTGAAAAGAATGGACTTTTATTTCCATCCTGGGCCCCCCAACCATGCTACCTTAAGAAGAGAGTGTTCTTTTGTGCCTTGTTTAATCTCCCGGGTGCTCAAGTAGTTCAAGAAGTGGACTGGGTTCTGCGTTTCTGCCTTCCTCAACCAAGCCTATTGCAGAGCATCGGCTTAAGTCATTTTCAATGAAAGCAAAAGGAAGAGTGCATGATTCATGGAAAAGCACCCAGAAGCAAAGAATGTTGACGCATCTGCTTTTCCCGATCCACATTTAAAACTTTTTTTTTTTTTTTTTTTTACCGTTTTCAAGGCTAGGCCAACAGAAGAGGAGACTTGCCACTTTAGAAATGCCCTCAGAATGAAGTGTGGAGTTGACTTAAAGTTTCCAGAGGCCTGGTGGTAATGGAGCCTGCATGCTGAGCAGGCCCTAAATGACTTCTCAGGGTTGCTTTCTCTTCCAGATCCGTTTGGTCCTTTACTGTCCTTTTCATCGCTCCATTTCTTTGTTTGGGTGCTAATACAGATCACTGAAAATGCTTTCCCAGGGGTTTTAAAAATCTAGGAGCTGAGAAACATTTCTTAGGCAGTGCTTTGGATTTATGTTCTGGAGAGAGAATGATTACAATGTATTTTTACCTTGTTGATTTTGAAACTATATATATATATATATATATATATATATATATATATATATGTAATTTTTTTTTACCTCTATAAGACTAATATATAATATGTGAAGCATAACCAGCCTTTTGATGACCTGGAGGTGCATCTATTTAGGTTCCTGAATGGTAGTGTTAATTTCCAGTCATAATAGGCTAGCTAGCTGATTTTGGGTTGTTATACTCACAGGACACACTGAAGAAAATTTTTCTGTTTTTTTGTTTTTTGGGGTTGTGTTTTGTTTTGTTTTTCTGAATTGCTCTCTTCTTAGAGATAAGTCATCATTCATTCTCTAGAGCTTTTCCCCTACATGGTAACCAGTTAGTAGCTGTACACTCTTGATTCTTCTTTCTTTATAGACTTCCAGCTCCATTGCAGTTTCTATCACCTTAGCTCCCTGTGCGTTTTTGTTTTGTTTTTTGTTTTTGTTTTTTTTTGTTTTGTTTTGTTTTTTTTTTTTACTTCATGCACAACATATTTTAACCTCAGAAGAAGCTCTTCAAGACAGCATCCATCCTCACTTGTTTCCACCCTAATGTTCTTCACAAAGTCCTACAACACACAGGCCATTTGTAAAGCACTGACCAATGGATATTTCTGAAATAGTATTCTCAAGTGTCCCACAGCTCAAACATTTTTTATGAGTCCCTATTGCTCTCAAGAGGAAGTCCTAACTCTTTCAAGTAATTATCAAGGCCTTCTAACCAGTTCCATCTATTCACTAGAGAATAAACTCCCAGTTCCCCAGACTATCCCACTCTTTCTCCCTAAATATGTGTGCTACTCCACCTCTTTGCTTTTTTTCCACTATTCTATGACACTTTCCCTGCTCTGTTCAAACTTCATGCTTCCTTCCAGGCATTATTGGTTCTCATTTCTCATCAAGTCTTCTCTGTTCACCCAAACCTTCTGTGTAGTCCTTATATTTCTTATATGCTGCCTCCTGGCCACCTTATCTTTATAGCCATCTTAAAGAGCTTCATATACATTTGTGGTGAAAGATAGATAGATAGAGATAGATAGATACAGATTTGTCTACTTCTTCCCAGGATGAAGAATGGTCTATTGAATCAAGGATTCGAAGTTTATTGCAAATCAGTGAAGTACAGTATCATTATGTATCTTTTCCTATTAGTCCATAGGCAATAATGAGTTAAAATAGGTTACCTTTGGGACGCCTGGGTGGCTCAGTGGTTGAGCGTCTGCCTTCGGCTCAAGGCGTGATCCCGGGGTCTGGGATTGAGTCCCACATCGGGGTCCTTGCATGGAATCTGCTTCTCCCTCTGCCTCTCTCTCTGCCTCTGTGTGTGTGTGTGTGTGTGTGTGTGTGTGTGTGTGTGTCATGAATGAGTAAATAAGATCTTTAAAAAAAACAGGTTACCTTTGTGATGGTTGTGACATGGTTGAATAAAACCAACATTTTCTTTATTGTATGTTGTGTATTTTGTAGTCAGATTTATGGCAGTAGATTTGTTCAATAGAATGCTACTATCCAAATGCATATAATTTTAAATGGTGCTATAAATGAGTAGTTCATTAATTCATTATATCAAAATTTTATGGAACACATAACCAGGTGATTCTGGAGATGAATAAGCAAACAAGATAGGTTGCCTTGAATCTATGAGTTCACACACTCCCTTGAGGATAAAGAGACATAGTCACTCTGTGGTAAGAACTACAACAAATTATATATGAAAACTGGGGAGCCCTTGAACAAAAGACCGACTATGGGCTTATTTGGATTCATCTGAACTATGTGAAATCAAATTTAATCATTTAGATAGAAATCAGAATTAGACATTTTCTCCTATATTATCCTAAAAGAGTAGTCAGCATGCCTATGAAAAAAAATGTCTGAATTGAATTAATATAACATAGTAGAAAAGGAAGATTTTTAGAATTGTATAGACAAGTGTTTGTATCCCAGATCTGCCACTTTCTAGATGTGTGATCTCAGATCACCTATCATCTCTGAATCAGTTTGTAGAAGGGAGACGTCCTTGAAGAATAGTTGTGTCAAATAAGAAAATGCATATAAATTGCATGGCTTGGTACCTAACATCAATAGTGTCTGCTGGTCTGGGGCCTAGGCCACTAGACCACTATGCTGGCATAATTACACTTCTCAGTTTATCTAAGACTTTCTTTTTCTCCCTCCTTCTCCACTCTGACTACAAAAAGAATCAAGATTCTACCAGACATTCACTGGCTATATTGATTCAGAGCTCCTGAGATTAAAAGATTTTTACTCATATAAGATTTTTTGGTTGCTTAGAAAGCATTGGTGACAGATTGAAGTAAACTTTGGCTGTCATTGTTTGTTAGTTCTGTACTAAGCTGAATGTCTTTTATTTGATTTGCCAGTTTATTATGGGTGAATGTTCATGTTTAATTAAAAATTATTATAATCCTGGAGATACCAAGACTTATTCTGCTAGCAGGAGTGAAGTAAGCAGAAGGATAAGTAAAAGCAGATTCTCTATATGGCTTAGCATGTTATCTATAGGAGGAAGAGGACAGGAACTCCGAGAAATCACTGACAGCAGAAAATTTGAATAATAACCAAAAAGTTGTATAACTTCTGGCTTTTCATCAGCATACCACAGACTTTTTTGTTTTCAAGTTTTTATAGAAATCAGTGTCACAGCCTGGGAATTATCGATGAGTATTAACATTGGAGTTATTCACTTATTTCCACAACTGAGGAAGCATAGCATTTTATTTTAATGCACACATTAATTCCACAAACGTTTATGGAGGATTTGATCCTTACCCACTTGGGTATTAAGTTCCAGGGACATAAGGAAGAGAGTTTGTGTCTCTGTTTCGGTGCATTCAAGCTGCTGTAACAAAATACCATTGACCATGTAGCTTATACACAACATAAGTTTATTTCTCATAGTTCTGGAGGCTGGAAGTCTGAGATCAGGCCGGTATGGTTGGGTTCTGGTGAGAACCCTTCTCTGGGTTGCAGACTGTCAATTTCCTGTTGTATTCTCAAGTGACAGAATAGGAAGGAACGAGAAAGCTCTCTGGAGCCCTTTAACCAAAGCACTAATCCCATTCAGGAGGGCTCAACCCTCATGACCTCATCACCCTCTCAAAGGCCCCACCTCCTAATACCATCACTAGGCATTAGGTTTTCAACATAGGAATTGTTGAAGCGGGGGTGGGGGGACAGATATTCCAACCATGGCACTGTGGTAGAGTGGAGCATGAGCTCTGGAGTCCTTCAGATTTGGCTCAAGTTCCAGCTCAGTCTTGATATCTGTGGCACCCTGAGAAATTTTCCTACCCTTCTCTGACGTTTATTGGATAGACACATATTCTACAGGTGTTATCCCATATCATTTATAATAATAACAAATGCAAGATAATGATTTTACTGTAGTGATTACAATCATCTTGTGACTGGTGAGAGAGAGTAGTCCAGGGTAGATAGGCAATAATTACAAAGCAATGCTAAGAAACCAAAGAAGAAGCATATTTAGGTTTGGGTCTGGAGTGATGAGAGAATGTTAGTAAAGACTTCACACAGGAGATGATATGAATTGAATCTTGCAGAGTAAGTTGCCCTAGGCTGACCCATGATGGCAAAACCTATCTTCCTGAAGGAGGCCTGAAGATAGGATAAATCATATTGCATTTAGGAAGCCATTAATAGTCCAGTATGGATACAGAGCATGTTGTTTGTGAGCAAGCAGTAGAAAGGAGGGCGGATATGACACAGTGCCTGGCACACAATGGGTGCCACCTAAATATTTGTCGATTGAATGGCAGATAAAGAGGCAGAGATCAGATTGTGGAGACTCTGTATTCCATGAAAAAGAGTTGGCCAGTGGGCACAACTGGAAGAAATAAAGCAAAGGAATGTCATGACCCAATTTAAATATTATGAAGATCACTATGGCAGCACTTCCCAGAAATAAATACTCTGCTCTTCAAAAAAATCACTTAAGAAATATTGAGGATCTAGCCTAATATAGTGACAGTGAGTTTGAAAGAAACCAGTGTGGTCACTAAATGAAGGTCATGATGGAAGGAAGAATCTAGGTTGACTCTCAGATGGCACTTCAGTGTTTAGGGGGATAATGGGAACTGATAACCAAAACCAGGATTACAGGAAGTAGAACAGATTTTAAAGACAATATGATTTAGTTTTAGAAATTCTGAGTTTGAGGATGTTTTTGAGCTATTCATGTTGAGGGGGTCTATTGGGTACTTAGAAATCTAATACCAAGGATCATAAGAGTGGCCCAAATTAAAATACAGATCTGAGAATACTTGATAGACAATGAGATTAAATGTAGTCAAGCAAAGAAATTGTGTTAAGTAACATAAAAATAGGGCTGAGGAAAGAACCCTAAGGACGAACAAATTCATGAGAAGGGTGTAGTAAGTAAGCACAGTCAAGAAGGAGATTGATAAGAGTATTCTGGAAGGCAAGAACTATGTAACACATGAGAAGTGTCAAGAAGAGGGACATTGACAGTTTTAAAGGGAATGAGGCATGAAGTAATACAAAAAATAGATTTGGCTTTCAATGATTTGTCAAGTAGGAAGTTGTTAATGATTATAGAAAAAGTTCTTTTAGTAGAATGACGGTAGCAGAGTCCAAATTGCAATAGGTTGGCAAAAGGAAAGAAAGTAATGAAATGGAGCCAGTCATACTTAACCAGGAACCAAGGAGCAAAAGGAATAAATTGCAAGGAACAGGAAGTCCAAAACAGTTTGGTTTTGTGTTTGTTTATTCATATTTAAGATGAATGGAATATGAATAGTTATCTGATCATACTCAGTTAACTTCACAGTCTGCCTCTAGCTATTGAGTGTATAAATCACACATAAAGGAGGAACCTCACAAATCCTGAAGGAGATTTAGATCTCTCTCTCTCTCTCTTTCTCTCTCTCGCTCTCGCTCTCTATCGTTGGAACAGCCTCCCACAAGTATAATAAAATCACCTGTGTAATTTACTTTCTCAATCCAGTGAAAAGTTACCTCCTTGGTGATGCTTTATGACATCATCAGTGTACTTCCATGTACATTTGTACTTCCAAGGGAAGTACACATGATGTACATTTGTCACCCAGAAATTCCAGGGATGGTTTTGTCAGGGAGTGTGAAACCTCCCTGGGAATTTAAATGGACATAGCTAGAACTGTTTACGTGACTCACATCACAGAGTATGTTCTTGTTAATAATCTACTAATCAATGTGTCCTTTTCCCCATGCTGCTAGTCCAGAATAGGCTCATGACCTTTGCTTTCTTGTTAATCTTAAAATTTGAAGTTTCACTGCTTCCTCAACCAAAATTCTAAACAAAACAGTGTAAAAAAAAATTTCCCCTAACTTTTCACACACAAAAAAACATGATCAATAGGACATTAATTCACATCTACCATTGTAAGAGATGTTTGGGACATTCTATTCCAATGCCACAAAATGGAAAGTATACATTTATTAAAATCACTAATCTTTGCAAGACCAGACTTAGAGCAGAAAACTATTAATTTTCCATAAGAATATCTAAGCATGTGTATCTTTTGTCTATGTGCTTTAGCTCTTTTATATATTATATTGCTAAATAAACATAGCTCTTTACATAAAGGAAATTATTTCCTTGGACAGGAGGCACAAGATATTCAGGGTTTTCTCCTTCTCTATTTTCTTTTCTGACCTTCCTCCAAATTTGCATTTTCTCAGAAGAAATCACTCCTCCTAGCATGATGGCAGAAATTAGGTCAGAAAGCTAGCAGGCAGCAAGTTTCTCCCTCAGTAACTCATTTTTCAGACATGTGTGCAGTACACAGTATTGTGTAATAGATACAGAGTGGCTCTGAAATCCAACCTTGAACAAATCTTGACTCCATCATTCACTAGCTATGTGACATTCAGCAAGTCACTTAACCTTTCTATGCTTCAGTCTCCTTGGCAAAATAGTGGTGCCCACGTCATAAAGTCCTATGAATTCTAAATGAAAGAAATGCAGATAAACCATTTTCCAGTCCTTAAAATGGAAATGACAAGAGAAAACAGGGGTATGAATGTCTGTTGAGTTATCAAGCAATGTTTGACATGCCATTGAGAAACTGCTTCTTCCAAAGCCTAATGTAGCCTGTTACCTACATTAATTTAAGTCAATTAATTTTTCTGCCCTTAGAAGATGCCATTTTCTAATTCTGCTTTCTATATATTTGAATATTAATATTAGTTCACTCAATATTTTTTCCCAAAACAAATATATGAATTCCATTAATGTCAGATTTGATATCAGGTGTTGAATAGTTTGGTTTGTTGTTGTTTTATTGTCTCTACCAGGCTAAAAATTTTCTCTTTGGTAGTAATATTTATTGCTTAGAATGTGATGGTTTTGCACTGCTGAGTTCATACATAAATTATTTTACAGATAGGGAGATAAAACATGTGTTTTTATTGTCAAGTTCTTAACCTAATGTTTTTGAAATAATTCCCCAAGTATTCTGGAGTATCACATAATTTTGACATGCAACACTAATTTTTCATCCCCTTTTATGAAACCATTAGACCGTTAAAACCATTTAGTGATACTCATCCCATCTGGGTACATTGGAGTGACATTTGCTTTGGCTTTCCCCACCTTTTTTTCTCATAGGTTGATCATTTTTGCCAAGCTACCACCTGATTAATATATTTTAGAGGCTGGCTGGCTGGCTTTCTTTCTTTTTTTCTTTCTTTCTTTCTTCCTGATAGAAGAAGCCAGTACAATGGCTACTCTTTATTGGAAAGAAGACATTTTACAGCACATTTTGAGTAAGTTAGTGTAAAGGCTCAGTGGGCCAACTGGTGAGCACTGGCATTTAATGAACTCCACAGTTAGGGCACTGCTGGGTCTCATGTTTGTGCAACCAGAACCAGATGATAGCACTCTTGTCCTCTTCATAGATACACCCCACCATTTGCTTGTTAGTGATAGGCAGAACAAAATTAGGGCCCTCCTTGTTACCTGAAGCTGCCTTTGGGGCTGGCATATTGAAATGGTCCAGTCCCTTACATGCAGCCACCATGGACTCCATTTCCAGCTCAGGCATCTCTTCATCATCAGTAGAACACCAGCTCCAGATGCTATGGAGAGCACAGCAGTGACTCCACAGTGACTGCAGGCCCTTAGGGCCTGCATGACCAGTGCTCCAACTGCACAATTAAACCTTGAAGCTGTCAGACCCACTACAAACAGCCTAGAGGAGTTGTTTCTTAATCAGTGGGTCCTCAAGGGTGAATAGTAGGCATGTTTAGACCCAAATGCATACAGGAAAAAATTTGCCCTTTGTGGTTATTTTAAAATCTAATAAAACTGATCAAAATTGGCCTGATTTTTATTATTATCATATGCTGGCAGTTCTAGACAATGTGTGGTAAAATATGTCCTCCTGTCTGTCAGGGCAAACCATCATGATTCCACCTCCTCATTTTTGGTATGCACTGCTTCATAATTCAATTTTTTCCCTTTCAAATAAATTAGTAGTTTAAGGTGGTTTTTTTTTTTTTTTTAAAGATTTTATTTATTGATTCATGAGAGACTCAGAGAAAATAGCAGAGACACAGGCAGAGGGAGAAGCAGGCTCCATGCAGGGACCCTAATGTGGGACTCGATCCTGGGACTCTGGGATCACTCCCTGAGCTGAAGGCAGATGCTCAACCTCTGAGCCACCCAGGTGTCCCAGTAGTTTAGGATTTTAAAAGGTGAAATATTTCTGTCTGAAATATTTCTGATGAAAATTCTGGGCATTTTTACCTGGTTTTATCACCTTGATTGTAATCATGGCATCAATCAGGAAAATACAAATCAAAACCACAATGAGATACCACCTCACACCAGTGAGAATGGTGAAAATTAACAAGACAGGAAACCACAAATGTTGGAGAGGATGTGGAGAAAGGGGAACCCTCTTGCACTGTTGGTGGGAATGTGAACTGGTACAGCCACTCTGGAAAACTGTGTGGAGGTTCCTCAAAAGAGTTAAAAATAGAACTGCCCTATGACCCAGCAATTGCACTACTGGGTATTTAGCCAAAGATACAGATGCAGTGAAACAGCAGGACACCTGCACCCCAATGTTTATAGCAGCAGTGTCACAATAGTCAAGCTGTGGAAGGAGCCTTGGTGTCCATCAAAAGATGAAAGAAGATGTGGTCTATATATACAATGGAATATTACTCAGCCATTAGAAACGACAAATGCCCACCATTTGCTTCGACGTGGATGGATATGGAGGGTATTATGCTGAGTGAAGTAGGGCAATTAGAGAAGGACAAACATTATAAGGTCTCATTCATCTGGGGAATATAAAAAGTAGTGAAAGAGAATAAAGGGGAAAAGAGAGAAAATGAGTGGGAAATATCAGGGAGGGTGACAGAACATGAGAGACTCCTAATTCTGGGAAATGAACTAAGGTTAGTGGAAGGGGAGGTGGGCGGAGGGATGGGGTGACTGGGTGACGGGCACTGAGGGGGGCACTTGACAAGATGAGCACTGGGTGTTATGCTATATGTTGGCAAATCGAATTCCAATAAAAATATACAAAAAAATAATTAGTTTAAAAAAAGTAATTAAAAAACTATCTTAAAATGGATTGTAGATCTAAATGTCAAACAAATGAATAAATTTTTTTATGAATAATTTTTTTAAAGAAATGTAGGTAAAAGTCTATGGCCTTGGATTAGGCAAAATTTTTTAGATTGATTTCTTAGATATGACACTGAAAGCATAATTCATGAAAGAAAACATGATAAATGGATCTTTATCAAAATTTAGAACTTTTCTTTGAAAGACATTAATAAAATGGTAAAAGAAACCACAGACTTGTGGTATTTGCAAATCATATCTGATCCTAGAATTTATAAAGAACTCTCAAAACTCAATAATAAGAAAATAACTCAATGAAGAAATCAGCAAAAACAAATGAACAAAGGGGAAAAAAGAGAGACAAACCAAGAAACAGACCCTTAACTATAGAGAACAAGTTGATGGCTACCAGAGGAAAGGTGGGTGGGGGAATGGGGAAATAGGTGATGGTAATTAAGGAGGGCACATGTGATGAGCACCAGATGTTACTGGAAGTGTTGAATCACTGTATTGCACACCTGAAACTAATATTACACTGTATGTTAATTACACTGGAATGAAAATAAAAAATTAACAAAATAATCATGGCATCATCACTTGTTTGAAAACAAAAGGTGAACAAAGAAATAAATGGACAATATTTATACTGAATGAAAATTGGACTTAAAGTTACAGCTGTAACAAAAAGTAGAGTTTGACCATTCTCTGCAGATATTCTGCTTCTCAATACAATTCCTTTCCCAAAAGAAAGAAAAAAAAAGAAAGAAAGAAAAAGAAAACTCAAAACTAAAATTTTATTTATTGCAGTGTTTCTTATATCGAAGTGGATATCTCCAACTTCATATTTCTGTTTGGTTTGGGGGCTGAATATGGACTATAGGGGGAAAGGGCAGCATAAGGCAAAGTCTTTTCATTTGAAGAATTGTGTACAATGGATTTGGTTTTGTAAAAATGTGAAGTACAAGTTCTTAAATACTTGCCGGCATTTCAATCTTTGTTTTTCCTTTATATTGAGTTTTTTAAAAAGTAACAAAGTAGGGTGATATAAATTCCTCAAATTCATTGTGGTCCTTTATTTCTCCAGGCATTTTTGGACAGAAACTGGAAGACACTGTCCGTTATGAGAAGAGATATGGGAACCGTCTGGCTCCAATGTTGGTGGAGCAGTGTGTGGACTTTATCCGACAAAGGGGGCTAAAAGAAGAGGGTCTCTTCCGACTGCCAGGCCAGGCTAACCTAGTGAAGGAGCTCCAGGATGCCTTTGACTGTGGAGAGAAGCCATCATTTGACAGGTAGATTTCAAGAGTTAAGTAATCATCCTTCACTGAGAAATCCAAACTAAACGGAAAGAAGGCAGTGAGTGAACTAAGATGATATAACCTTAACTGATGTTATAATGGTTTAGAATATGGATTATATAAGCCATACAAAGATGGTTTGTTTTTATTAATTTATAGAGTCAAAAAAATTAACACTTTAGGGACGCCTGGGTGGCTCAGCAGTTGAGTGGTTGAGCATCTGCCTTTGGCTCAGGGGATCAGGGATGGAGTCCCTCATCAGGCTCCCTGGCGAGGAGCCTGCTTCTCCCTCTGCCTATGTCTCTGCCTCTCTCTGTCTGTGTCTCTCATGAATAAATAAATAAATCTTTTTAAAAATTAGCACTTTAGGTATCTTTCTCCTCCATACTTTTGTCCCCCTTAAAATATTATTTATTCTTTTCCATTGGTCCTAAATTAACACTATTTTAAACTTTTGTGTCAGAAAAGTCTTCTCTTGTTCACAGTTTTTTTTTTAATTCTTTCAGCTAAGAGATATTACAAGTATTAATAAGCAGAGATTGGGATATTGGCAATGTAATTAAAGTAACTGTTTTTAATAATAATTATAAAAGCACTATATTTTTAAATATGTAGCTTCACCTTAATCTAGAATTGATTTACAAAGAATCAAGGAGAAGTATAGCATAATAGAATTCGGGAAATAATGGAAGTTTCAGAAGAACATATAAGCATCCATAACTCTGCTAATTAAGAGTTAAACACTTATGGTAATGTTTTGTAAATTACCTCCTTCTCGTCACTCTTTTTAACTTAGTAGAAAATAGTAATTTTTTTATCCTGATATTATCAATTTAGCATAGTGATATTTTTCATGTTACTATTTGAAATATCCCCAATATTTTTCATGTTACTATTTGAAATATCCCCAATATTACAATATATTTTAGCTGAATACTTGATGGTTGGCACCCTCTGTAAGCATAATTTTTCATATCTAATATTACACTCTACAAGTATATTGTTCATAACCATTTCAACAATTTGGACATTTATGTTATCATTTTTATCACTATAAATAATGTTGTAGAGGGCATCTATTTACATAAATATTTTCTATTTTTGGTTTATTTCCTCAGGAGAGATTCTCAGTATTGAGCTTTGTGGATAAGAATACTCTTACTACTTGAAAATTGAAAATTATATACTAAGTATCATTTTGCTTTGGAAGCATAGAATTATTAGTACACAGATATATAGACACAGATCTATGGAACAGATAGACAAGTAGATACTTGAATACATACTATAAGACAAAGGAAGCACCTTTGGGAATATGGGCTACTTCTAATAATCCAAGAAATGCACATTATATTATTTAATGTCCTTCTACTAGTTACATCAGCAAAATCTTGAATAATGGTAATACTCAGTGCTAGCAAGGTATATAGGCTAGGTACCTTGATGGTGAGAATGCAAATTATTTTAGTCTTTCTAAAGAAATTTGGTAATATATTTTAAAAGCGTTTTAGCAGGAAATTCTAGTCCTAGAAAAAATCAGATCTGTAGAAAAAAAATTTAAGTGCAAAGTTGCTTATTACAATTTTAATAATAATAAAAATAACACCAATCTATTATCTCCAGCAGGAGAATATGTTAATTAAATAATAGTGCATTAATATAGTAAAATGTTACACAATTATTAAACTTTTGGAAATATGCTAATTATACAGTCATAAGTAGAAATAATAAATGGAAGAATAAGACAGGAGCAATTAATTGATTAACATCCTACCTGTTGAAAGTATAACAGTTTATAGGCATTCCTAAATTATCTCTGAAAGATAAAAATTAAATGTGAAGACAAAAACATGAATTCAAAACCAGAGTTGGAGAGCAAATTTCAAGAATACAGATATACTTTGGCAGGGGAGCCCCATGTCTTATTTTATACTTTGAAGAAGAAAACCTAAACAAGTAGTTAAAATTCAGACCTATTCACAGGATATACACATTGTTTATCTAGACAAAATGCAATTTTTTGGCTCCAAAATTGAATGAAATTTGTCAGGGAGATCCTCATAATAAAATATCATATAATGAGATAAACAACATCTTCTACAATGAACTTCATGTGACATTAATAAGTTTCAATGGCCTTTTCTTATATTATATATGACCTAATATATATGCAGATGACATTATAGAAAAGTATATTTATTAAAAATTATTTTGCTATAGGTATTTACAGTTTGGTTATTATAACAAGATTCTCACTGATGTGAAAGAATGGAAGGATATTTTATAAGTTTTAGGATACCTATAAGAAAAGATGCCCTGTAAGCAATTATCTCCAAATCATGCTCTTAATAACTGAGCTGACAATAAAATACTGTGCTTATATAAAATATGATCCCACTTATAAAGAAGTATTTATTTTTGTATGAAATACTTTAATGCACACACAGACTGAAGGAAAGGTAACAAAAGATAAGCACGGATTTCGTGGGATAATGAATAATGAATAATGAATGATGAATGATTTTTTGCTTTCTTTTTTTAATATTGTGATTCCATTACTTTTAAAATCATAAATTTATTCTGAAAGATCTTTTAATTACCTGGTGATTTTATGCTCTGGAAAAAATTTCTTCTCTTTTAATTTCTAAAGAGTAATTACAGAAGCTACCTGTCAACTAGAAAACCTATAGAAGAGAGTTGCAGAGAGTATTTCAGCGTTAGCACTATTAATACAGTAACGCCACTAGCATCCTGCAAGGAAAAGAGTGTCATACATTTGCCCAGTCATTCAGTGTTTCAGGGTTTCTACACTTGTGTAACATGCCACCCCAAAACTTTGTGACATAAGTCATAACAACCGGTATTGCTTGTGGTTCTGCACTTTGGGTAGGAGTTGGCCAGGAAGCGCTCCTTTCTCCTGCACATGATGTGGATTCACACAGATCAGTTAGGTCTGAAGGATCCAGGATGCTTTTACTCAGATGTCCAGAGCCTTGTCTGAGATGGCTAACATGGCTGGGGGCTGCTTGGGCCTTTCTTTCTCTCTCTCTCTCCTCCTCCTGTCCTCCTCATCCCTCCCTCCCCTTCCCTCACTTCCTTCCTCCTCCTTCCTCCTCCCTCATGCCCTCTTTTCTCTTTTTTTTCTCTGTAAATATCACATCTAATAGAGCGACTCTTCATATGGCCTTTATCTCTAGCAGATTACTCAGACTTGGTGACATGATACCCCAGGGTTCCAAGAAAATGAAAATGACAGTTTGTAAGCCTCACGAGGGCCAGGTCCAGACTATAGTGTGATTTTGGTGCAGTCTATTGGTCAAAGCAGGTCACAAGACAGGCCAGCCTACATTTGAGGAGAAGGGAAATAAACTCTGCCACTTGATGGAAAAAGGGGTAAGCGTATAAAGAGAAGGAAGATTTGCAGGAGGCTATTTTTAGAGAAAATCACTATAGGTTTAAAGTCTGGAAATCAAGTGGAGTAAATCCTCTTTGTTCTTAAGATTGTTTTGCCAATTCTAGGTCATTTACATCTCCATTAAAAAAAAAAAGAAAAAAAAGGAAAAAAAAAAAAGAAAAAAAAAGAGAAAATAAAAGGAAAAAAAAGAAAAAAGAAAAAAAGAAGAAAAAAAATAATAAAAAAAAGAAATCTAGCGTATGCTTATTAAGTTGTACAAAAATGTCTGTTAGGATTTTGATTGAAATTTCACTGAATCCAGAAATCAACTGGGAGAAAATTTTGACATCTCAAAAATATGAAATCTAATTCATGAACATAGCCCATCTCTCCATTTCATTAGAACGTTCTACATTTCCATAAGGTTTTGTATTTTTCAATGTTAAGATCTTGCTCCATATAAATAATATCCTTAATATTTATAGATGTTCCTGTAAATAGTATTATTTTTAATATTTAATTTTCCTATTGCTCACTGCTGGATTATCCAAATGCAATTGATTTTTTAAAAGATTTTATTTATTTATTTGAAAGAGAGAGAACACAAGTGGGGGAAGAGGGGTAGTGACAGAGGCAGAGGGAGAAGCAGACTCACCACAGAGCAGGGAGCCCAATGCAGGGCTCAATCCCAGGACCCTGGGATCATGACCTGAGTCGAAGGCAGATGCTTAACCTCCTGAACCACCCAGGAGCTCACAATTGATTTTTTAGTATATAGATCTTTTGTCCTACCAACTTGGCAAGTTCATTTATTAGTGCTAGCAGGACTTACGTAGATCCCTTAGAATTTTCTTTGTACATATCTTGTTGACTTTACCTAGCGAGAGTTTTATCTCTTCCTTTTCAATATGTAGGCCTTGCATTTCCTTCCTTTTCTCTCTCTCTTTCTTTCTTTCCTTCTTTCTTTTCTTTTCTTTTCTTTCTTTCTTTTTTCTTTCTTTCTTTCTTTCTTTCTTTCTTTCTTTCTTTCTTTCTTTCTTTCTTTCTTTCTTTCTTTCTTCTTCTTTCTTTCTTTCTTTTGCCTGTTTGTACTTGCTAAGAACTTGGTAACCATAGAATCATAGTAGTGAGTGGACATACTTTTCTTGTATGTAGAGGGAGCTTTTCAGTCTTTCACTATGATGTGTAATGGTAGCTATAGGATTATTGTAGATGACCTTTATGAGATAAGGAAATGTCCTTTTATTTCTAGTTTGCCGACATTCTTAATAAAGAGATTCAAACATTCTTAATAAGGAGATTCAAATTTTATAAAATCCATTTCTTTCTGCATTTATTACAGAAATTATCTGATTCTTCCCTTTTGTGATGTTAATATCCTGAATTACATTAATCTATTTTCAAATGTTAAACCAACTTTACCTTGCTAGGATAAGCCACATTGACTTGTGGTGCATTACACTTTTTATATATTGCTGTATTTGACTTGCAGATAACTTTTTAAGGATTTGGGGACCTACATTCATCAAGGATACTGACCTATGGATTTCTTATACTATCTTCAACTAGTTTTGTTATCAGAGAAATTCTGATTAGTTAGCAAGTTAGCAAGTGTTAGTTAGCAAGTGTCCCGTCAATTAGTTAGCAAGTGTCCCGTCTATCCTTGTTTTCTGAAAGAGTATGTGTATTTTGTACTATTTCCTCCATAAATCTTTGATAAAATTTACCAGTGATGTCATTTAACCCTAAAGTTATCTTTATGGGGAAGTTTTCGGAGATGGCTTTTCTAATGTTTCTTGTGCCAGTTTTGATAATTTGTCTCTTTCATGACATTTTCCCGTTCCATGTAACTTTTCAAATTTAATATCATGAAGTTGTTTATAATATTCTTTTTTTTGTAATATCTGTAGACTTTTTAGGAAAGTCCTCTCCTTCTCTTCTGATATTAGGGAATGTTTCATCGTTTTTTTCTTAGTCTATTTATGTGTTATCAATTTCATTAAGCCTTAGAACCAGTTTTGGTGTCATCGATTTTCTCTCTTTTAAACATGTTTCTCATATACCTTGTTAAACCTGATAGTTGTTCTTTCCCTGGTAGCTGTTCTGCGTTTAGCCCCATAGGATGTTTCCCTCTGCAGGCTCATCTTGGTATTTAGATGAAGACTTAAGAAGACATATGTGTAGATTTCAAGACATCCTTTTGTGCAAATCTCCCTCCTCTCTAGTAGTCTGTATCACAAATGACAACTGCTTCAACCTTTCCAAACTGTAATCTCTGTCTCTTTACCTTGAGGGGACTGCTCTTCTCTCTTTAGAGTTCCGATCCCTGTCCCAGACTCTGGTGAGTGACGATTCACAAAGGCTGGAGAAAGCATAAGATTTACCTCATTTGATTCCATACTCTTAAGGGTCACATTTTTGCACTATTGTTCAATATCATTAAAAAAGTTGTTTTGACTAGTTTTCTCATTTTTGATAGAAGATATAATACCTGTTACTCTGTGAAGACTGTGAACAGATTCTCATCCATAATTCTGAACTCCTGCTATATGTGTTGTCAGGACCCCTCCTCTGGGGGTGGGCAGGTGGCTGGGTAATCCGCCTAGGTTAGGGCTTGGTTCTCTAACCTTTGGTACTTCTCTGCTCTTTGATCTACTCTCTAGACTCTTGTTTTGCTCCGTGAGACTTCTTCCCTGCCCCCAACAAGAAATGGCTCATTTTTCTAATTGAGTAGTTTCTCAGTCTGCTTCCTGCTCATAGAAAGCTGGGGGTCTTAAATACTCTTTTCATTTTGAACTGATATTGTCCCTTTTATTCCAAGTTGCCATAGTTCCTTTAAAAACCTTGGAAGTGTCAAATTATAATCCTCCTGCTGAAACAAAATCACATCCATAAATCCCTTTATATTAGGTCCTACCATATGGGGTCTATGAGGATTTTATGGAACAACCTTAAAATTCGCTCTAAATCCTTTTGTATTGCTGAGAGAATCTGTAAGGTGCTGCCTTAAGTCTTTCAGAGGTTTTAATGAAGAATCTTAAATCACACCATCATCTGGTCTTTATCTTCAGGTCATGTTTGACTGGCAGCACCCTGGATTTTATGTTTGCTCCAGGGCCAGTTCTTACTTTTAGAAGATTTCACCAACTGGAGACATGTCCTGGGAGCACTATAGTTTAATTCTTCTTCAGAGTTGAACAGTTTCTAATTAGCTTCATCAGGAACATTTTTATATTCTGAGTTACGGCAGCCTATAATCTTGCAAATTTTTCCAACCACTACTTAATCAGCTTTTACCATTCTCAAGCTTTCATAGCAATTTTCTCATTGTTTTTCCAGTTCTGATAGTCTCCTCCTGACTGTCCAGACACTGCCTGGACAAAGCCAGCACCATACATTAGAGCTTTCTTGTGGCAGCACCCAATTTCTGCTTCCAGTGACTGCTTCCAGTATCTCTTGCTGCATAGTAAACCAGTCCAAACCAACAGTAACCCTTTCAGATTCTGCATTTGAACAGTGCTTGGCAAAGACATGGTATCAGTTGCCATAATCTAATGTATCCAAGACAGTTATCTCTTGGGAGGTGCCTAAGCTAGGCCAGCTGAAATGGCTCATGATCGGTTGAGCCTGTCTCTTTCTCTTTGGGGTCTTATGTCCTATAGGCTTCTCTCTTTAACTAATTATTCATACACAGTATCTCAGGACCAAAAGACACTAAGACTGGAAGCCATAAGGCCTATGAAGGGTTAGGCCCAGAACTGGCACAATATCATATCCTCTAAATACTATTGGTTCAAAGTAAATCATAAGGCCAGTTCATATCAAAAGAGATTAAAAATTGGTTCTACTTCTTGGTAGAAGGAGAGACATGAATATATACAAGTGGGAAATTATTGACAGTTGACAGTCATCTTTGCAGATAATCTATCTCATTTATCCATTCAACAAATAATTTTAGATGTTTAGTATGTCTCAGACACTTAGACACCTGTTCTAAGTTCAAAAGACGGTCAGTTCTCTTCTGGGGTTTGCATTACTAGTGGTAGACATATAAACAATAAACAGTTGATATGTAAATAATTTCAAAGAGTGATAAGGATGACATGCTAATATGTTAGTGAGTGAAGTGGTGAAAACACACATCTGCTCCCTGAGAATATCTTTTAGGTTCAGTTTGAATGATGGGAAGAAACTTGCCATATTTAAGATGTGGTAGAGGCACATTGTAGATAGAATATCAAGTACAGGGATGCCTGGGTGGCTCAGCGGTTGGGGGTCTGCCTTTGGCTCAGGTCATGATCCTGGAGTCCCAGGATCGAGTCCCACATCGGGCTTCCTGCATGGAGCCTGCTTCTCCCTCTGCCTATGTCTCTGCCTCTCTCTCTCTCTCTCATGAATAAATAAAAAAATTTAAAAATAGAATATCAACTACAAAGGCCTTGAGATGGGCACAGCTTAGCTTGCTTGAAGACCATAAAGAAGGACATTGTGGCTGGAATACAGTGAGTGATGAGTACAGTCTGGGGAGATAGGTGGAAGAGATGGATCTTGTGTAGCCCCATAGATTATGATAAGGAATTTCACTTTCCTTCTAAGTGAAAAGGAAATACATTGAAATATTTTTAATAAGTAAATAGAATAATTTTATTTACATGTTAAAAAATGGTTACTCTGTAAAGGATAACTAATATTTTCTATTATTCTATCCACAGAATATTTCTGACACCAAATGTGTAGGTTTTCCACAGCAAGCAATTCTCTAATTATTGGTGAACACCAAATGGTGAACACCAAATTTGATTAAATTTGATTACAATTTGATTAAATTCTGACACTAACTGTCCAGAGTTAGTGCAGACTCTGAAGGTTAAGGGCTCAATTCCACAAGACTGCCCATCCCCCCAATTGCAGAGATCAATGGCAAGTCACAGGTTGTCACATACTTCTGGCCAACCAGTTATAAATCGGAAACTCCTCGGGCTTCGTAATTTGCTAGAAGAGCTCACACAACTCAAGAAAACAGTTTACTTACCAGATTACAAGTTTATTATAAAAGGATACAATTCAGGAGTAACCAATTGGAATAGATGCATAGGGCAGATATAGGGAAAGGTGAAGAGCTTCCAGGACCTCACCAGGCAGGCCACGTCCCAGCAGGAGGCTGTGTTCACTAGTCCAGAAGCTTTTGGAATCCCTTCAGTTAGGAATTTTTATAGAGGCTTCATTGTATAAACATGATTGATTAAATCTTTGGCCATTGGTGACTGAACTGAATCTCTAGTACCCTCTTCCCCCCTCCAAAGATTGAGGGGTAAAGCTGAAAGTTCCAACACCCTAATCACATGCTTCCTTCCTCTGGTAACCACCCACCTCCTATTTTAGGGGCTTTCCAAAAGTCACCTCATTAACATAAAGTCAGGTGCCATTGAAAGGGGTTTGTTAAGAATAATGAGGACTTTTCTTTCACCTACATCACTAGAACTACCTCAGAAACTAGGGATAAAAACCAAATACCATAACAAAAGATATTTCTATTACTTTTATCATTTAGAAAATTAGAAGGATTTTAGGAGCTCTGACCAGGAGCCATGAAAAAAAAAAAACACACACACACACAAAATATATTTCTAATTGTATCACAATATCACATTCTGGCAATCTAAATATCCTTGTTTTGATAAATAAATTGTCAAGCTTGAGTCCTGTCATAGGGAGGCACATATGTGAATTCCTGAATTCTGCTGATTAAAAATAAAAAACAAACAAACAAACAAAAAAAAGACTTCCAGATCCATGAACGGGGAAATAGAAAGAACAGAGTCACATATTTGTGGCAAAATATAATTGTTAACTACACTGGTAGGGGAATAAATAAGCCATAATTTCCCAAGGAAAGTAAGATTATTTTCAGAACACGTAGTCTGTTCCATGTGCTTTTTCATTTAATTGTCTGAGTTTGAAATTTCTCAAGGCCAAGTACTAGCTAGCTCAGGTTTTGGTTTTCAGGAGTGGAAACAAACTGTCTTGGAACATTTGGTTAGAGTTTGTTTCACCAACGTTTTCACCATCCAACTGATTTTTAAAAGGGTGTAAGTTTAAAATATAGACTGTGTATAATGTTTTCAATATTTATTAGGATGTAAAGAAAAGTATAGAAATTTTTCATTGTGAAATATGAGACAGAGTGAGAATGAATGAGTGTATTCTCCTGTGTAGCCTCAAAACGCTTCTATCTCACTGAAGAGTCAACAAGATGTAGCTTTCATCTCCATGTATGTTAAAATGTAGAAAGGAATTCTCACAGTAATTCTACAAAGATAATCTCTAATTATAATTTTAAGGCCTACTGTTATTAAAGCTCCAATATGAAGCCCTAAAATTAGATTTTTAAAGTGAACTTTCTTAATAACTTAAAATTATAACAGTATAAAGTGTTATTAAAATTTAATTTAAATATTATTAAGATCATATTTTAAATTATTACATTTTGTATACAATTTAGAATATAGAGGAATAGAAGAAGGGAGGAGGAATATTTCAAAAGTAGATAACCTAGGAAGCTATTGCTATATGTAATGTATAAAAAAGTAAACATGTAGAAACTTAAACATACAGATATATCTAATCACAGATATGTATATATACAAAGTATTGGAATCACACAGTTTTTACATCTTTCCTGTTCTTAACATTATATCATGAACAACTTGCATGTCACTAAGTAGCTTTCACAAACATAATTTCAAGGACTATGTAATAAATCATCATATCAGTGCATTGCTTTATCTAATTCTGCATCTGTCATTTTCAATCTTTTGTACACAACAGTCCTATGCTAACAACCATCTATATTCAAAAATTGGCCTGTGCTTTTGGAGCTATGGGTCCATTTGGAAAATTATATTTCATATTCGAATGAGAAGAAGTATGTTGTCCTATGGGAGAAAAAAAGATCGTTTGAGAAGAAGAAATTTGGAAGATACATTATTTAAATTTAGAGAGGTAGGCACATGTACTAGCTTTTATTAAACCATGCATTTTCAAAAAAAAAAAAAAACCATGCACTTTCTGTTCTTTAATTATGTCATGCTATTTTCCTAGTTCTGAGGTTGAAGTTTAAGACTTTCATGTATGCATGACTTTTTGTTCCTACAGTTGGATGACATATTCCCACAGACTCCTCGACCAAAGTGAATTCTGTGAGAAAGGACATTTTTATTGACCTGAAATAATTTGTATTTTATCAATTTATGTCAACTGTAAAAAGCAACATATAATAGTTACTAACCATTCTTTTCTTTATTATATCTGCTCAGAAATGAAAACAAATTAAATCATAACATTTTATATTAAATTTCCCCACTTTGAGGGGATAAAAATGAAATACAGAATGTGTAAAATCAAATTAGAAGCGGAATGTTCTTTCATTTCCAAAGTGCTCCAGGTGGCATCAGCTGTAAAAGAAGATACATTTTGGAATTGCTGGGAAGACAAGGTCAAGAATGACCATGTGGGCGTCACCATCAAAGCTTTCATCGTCAGCAACAAAAAAACTATGCACTTTACAACACAACACCCTTATAAGAGCAAGGACAGAAGGCTGTAGAAGTCAATGATTTTACAAATTCTGTCCAAGAATCCTGTAAGATAGTCCGAGTTACCCCTGATACCTTCCCACGTACTCGGTTCATTTTGTCCTTGACCCTCTTTCTCCTCTTCTACCATCTTATTTGGTTTTTATTTGTTTTGGTGACTGAATTAGAATTGCAAAACAACTGCAGCTCTACAGAGATTTTTTTTTAAGTCTAAAATTTAGAAGGCAGAAAAGCCAGACACATATTTCAATTTTTATCTTCTGAGTAGCTATATAGCTTTGAATATCACTGACCTGAGTTATAAAAAGTGGACTTGAAAGTGGAGAGCAGGACAGTAGAGATTCTTAAACATTAGTTTGTGTAAGAATGACCCAGCAAGGTGTCTCAAGATTCAGATGCTCACACCCCACTGTCTCTCATTGCAATTTTAGAAAGTTGGGAGATGCGTAAGCATCTGAATTTCAAACAAATCCTCAAGTAATTCTTATGTGCATGATTCTCAAATCATAACTTGGAGAATACCAGCCACACTATAGAGTACAGGAGTGTGGGGCAAGAAGAAATGCTCATTTGAAGTGACGTGCCTCAGTTTTCTCATACATGAAATGAGAGAAAAAATCAACCTCACTGAGGTTGAAGAGTAGCATGTTAGTTCCGACTGAGCTAGGCTGGTCTTAAGCTACTCTGAAAAATAACTTATTTTCTGAGGTGTACAGTTAATGTGTAAAATATGTTCTTTCCTACCTGCTGAAATGGGCCTGAAATTTTAGAACAATCTAAAAAGAACTTCCCTGCTCCTTTATGCTTTGATCCGTGTGAAAAATCAAACACTGAGGAGTTCAGTAGCAACCTATAGAGTTACAGAGCCTCTGTATCATAGTGTGAATAAAGGATCCACAGGTAGGATTTGATGGAGGAAAGTGAAAAAAGCAAGTGGTAGGTAGCTTGAGGCCATACGGATAGGTGAAGAGTTGGAAAAGCACAGAACTGACTCCCAGAAGTTTGCCTAAGGCAAACCCTGAATGTGTAGATGGTAAACTGGTTACCTGTTTTTAGCACCTTACATGATTCTCTGAAGCTAGGAGAGGAGTCAGCCCTGCAATGACCTGAACAACTATTTAACTGTGGTGACTTTTAACTTTCCTATTTTTTGATGCAGTTCTTAGGTATTATGATGGTGTGACCAGATTTGATAACCATTGCCTTAGAGTACATCCCAAACTTCTGTCATTCCCATAGTACCATCATGATTTTCCTTTAAATGTATTCATTGTTTTATCAATCCTGCTGTAAAAGGAACTTGATATCATTATTGTTCATTGAAAAACCAGCACCACTCATTGTAAATTACAAGGTCACTATATCATAAATGCAATGACAACAAGACATGTTAAATGCCAGCTGAATACAGCTGCTTTCTGAAGTCTGGCCCTAGGGCCTTCTGTTTATTTGAGAAAAACAGAGATTGGCAAGTATTAGTACCACTTCAACACTGCTCTCATTTCCAACTGGTACTTCCTACTTGATATAATCAGAAGAGGTGAAAGATAATAAGAAAAGGACTAACGTTCCTGTTGTGTGTTTTGATGTTACATAGTGTTCTGTCTGTGTGGCATTGTACTCGGAATAGCCTACACTTCAGATCACTCTTCAGCAACACTGACAGGCCCGCTTCCGGGAGCATGTGGCTTCTTATCTAATTTGAACAATGAGTGTAACTCACTAGGGTTCCATGAAATCCATTTGTAAACATACCAGGGTCTGACAAATTAATGAGCTTTATTTTTTTTTAATTTTTTTTTTATTTATTTATGATAGGCACACAGTGAGAGAGAGAGAGAGGCAGAGACACAGGCAGAGGGAGAAGCAGGCTCCATGCACCGAGAGCCCGACGTGGGATTCGATCCCGGGTCTCCAGGATCGCGTCCTGGGCCAAAGGCAGGCGCTAAACCGCTGCGCCACCCAGGGATCCCCAATTAATGAGCTTTAAAGGAAAATATTTTTATATGGAAAATCTTCACATGAATGGATATTTACTAAATATTTTATGGAGTACAGGTTGTTAGCTAGAAATCTGTCATGTTTCATTATGCTTACTCTCTTGGTGATGTATCTAAAAAGCCTGTACATTGGAAGGCAAGGACATGAGTTTCACTTTCCTTTCAATATATCTTTGTTCTTTAACTTCTTCTTTTTTAAATTTTATTTAAATTCAAGTTAGTTAACATATAGTGTATTTTTAGTTTCCGGGGTAGAATTTAGTGATTCATCACTTGCATATAACACCTAGGGCTCATCACAAGTGCCCTCCTTAATACCCATCACCCATTTAGTCCATCCCACCCCCAACTTCCTCTCTAGCAACAATCAGTTTATTCCCTGTAGTTAAGAATCTCTTATGGTCTGCCTCCCTCTCTGTTTTTATTTTATTTTTCCTTCCCTTCCCCTATGTTTTTCTCTTTTGTTTCTTAAATTCCACATATGAGTGAAATCATATGGTATTTGTCTTTCTCTGACTACTTATTTCACTTAACATAATATCTTCTAGTTCCATCTATGTCATTACAAATGACAAGATTTCATTCTTTTTGATTGCTGAGTAATATTCCTACATATATGTATATGGGAATATATATAGGAATATATATATATATCACATTTTTAATTTTTAATTTAATTTAATTTTATTTGAGAGCAAGAGAGAGAGAGCATGATTGGGGGTGAGGGGCAGAAGAAGAGGAAAGAGCAGACTCACCACTGAGCAGGGAGACCAAAACAGGACTTGATTCCAGGACCCTGAGACCATGACCTGAGCTGAAGGCAGACATTTAACCTACTGAGCCACCCAGGCACCTTTATCCATTCATCAGTTGATGGACATGTGGGCTTGTTCCATATTTTCGCTATTGTGGACATTGCTGCTATAAACATTAGGGTGCATGTACCTCTTCGAATTGCTATTTTTGTATCCTTGGATAAATGCCTACTAGTACAATTGCTGGGTCCTAAGTAGTTCTATTTTTAACTTTTTAAGGAACCTTCATACTGTTTTCCAGATTGGCTGTACCAGTTTGCATTCCCACCAACAGTGTAGGCGGGTTCCCCTTTCTCCACATCCTCGCCAACATCTGTCATTTTCCGACTTATTAATTTTAGTTATTCTGATTAGTGTGAATAAATTTATCTTTGAGTAAATTTGGAACTCACTTTCACTGAAACCAGATTGAGTTATGAATAAAAATAGTCAATTAACAAGAAGTTTCCCAGTATTTGGCATATCAGTTGTTGTTAATATACTTATTTGCAAGGATGCAGTTTAAGAGTTCAGGCAGCCCCACCATTTACTACCGAAGTTAACAACCTGGGACTAGCTACTTCTCAAAACACCTAGTTTACTCATTTTACTGGTGTAAAATGAAAATAATAATGCTTAACCCACAGGGTTGTTGTATTAATGCACTTAAAAATAAAACAAAATGCATATTAACTATGCTGGAATTAAAATAAAAAGTTTAATTAAAAAACAAACTAAACAAATAAATAAACCAAAATGGAACAAAAACACCAGAAGAAATGATACAATGGAAGAGGGCACTTAGCACAGTTATTGCCGTTGTCATAGGTATCATGATGTTGATGATAATGATGATTCTAACATTTTATATGCTAAGCAAAAGTAATAATATGCTTGAACATCAACTCTTCATTGTTTTATTTATTTTTATTTATTTTTATTTATTGGAGTTCAATTTACCAACATATACCATAACACCCAGTGCTCATCCAATCAAGTGCCCCCCTCAGTGCCCGTCACCCAGTCACCCCAATCCCCCGCCCACCTCCCTTTCCACCGCCCTTTGTTCGTTTCCCAGAGTTAGGAGTCTCTCATGTTCTGTCTCCCTCTCTGATATTTCCCACTCATTTTTTCTCCTTTCCCCTTTATTCCCTTTCACTGTTTTTTATATTCCCCATATGAATGAGACCATATAATGATTGTCCTTCTCCGATTGACTTATTTCACTCAGCATAATACCCTCCAGTTCCATCCACCTCGAAGCAAATGGTGGGTATTTGTCGTTTCTAATGGCTGAGGAATATTCCACTGTATACATAGACCACATCTTCTTTATCCATTCATCTTTCGATGGACACCGAGGCTCCTTCCACAGTTTGGCTATTGTGGACATGGCTGCTAGAAACATCGGGGTGCAGGTCTCCCGGCGTTTAACTGCATCTGTATCTTTGGGGTAAATCCCCAGCAGTGCAATTGCTGGGTCGTAGGGCAGATCTATTTTTAACTCTTTTGAGGAACCTCCACACAGTTTTCCAGAGTGGCTGCACCAGTTCACATTCCCACCAACAGTGCAGGAGGGTTCCCCTTTCTCCACATCCCCTCCAACATGTGTTTCCTGTCTTGTTAATTTTCCCCATTCTCACTGGGGTGAGGTGGTATCTCATTGTGGTTTTGATTTGTATTTCCCTGATGGCAAGTGATGCGGAGCATTTTCTCGTGTGCTTGTTGGCCATGTCTGTGTCTTCCTCTGTAAGATTTCTGTTCATGTCCTTTGCCCATTTCATGATTGGATTGTTTGTTTCTTTGCTGTTGAGTTTAATAAGTTCTTTATAGATCTCGGATACTAGCCCTTTATCTGATACATCATTTGCAAATATCTTCTCCCATTCTGTAGGTTGTCTTTTAGTTTTGTTGGCTGTATCCTTTGCTGTGCAGAAGCTTTTTATCTTAAGTCCCAATAGTTCATTTTTGCTTTTGTTTTTCTTGCCTTCATAGAAGTATCTTGCAAGAAGTTACTGTGGCCAAGTTCATAAAGGGTGTTGCCTGTGTTCTCCTCTAGGATTTTGATGGATTCTTGTCTCACATTTAGATCTTTCAACCATTTAGAGTTTATCTTCATGTATGGTGTTAAGAGAATGGTCCAGTCTCATTCTTCTACATGTGGATGTCCAGTTTTCCCAGCACCATTTATTGAAGAGACTGTCTTTTTTCCAGGGGATAGTCTTTCCTCCTTTGTCGAATATTAGTTGACCATAAAGTTGAGGGTCCACTTCTGGATTCTCTATTCTGTTCCATTGATCTATGTGTCTGTTTTTGTGCCAGTACCACACTGTCTTGATGACCACAGCTTTGTAGTACAACCTGAAATCTGGGATTGTGATGCCCCCAGCTCTGGTTTTCTTTTGTAATATTCCCCTGGCTATTCGGGGTCTTTTCTGATTCCACACAAATCTTAAGATAATTTGTTCCAACTCTCTGAAGAAAGTCCATGGTATTTTGGTAGGGATTGCATTAAATGTGTAAATTGCCCTGGGTAGCATTGACATTTTCACAATATTAATTCTTCCAATCCATGAGGATGGAATATTTTTCCATCTCTTTGTGTCTTCCTCAATTTCTTTCATTAGTGTTCTGTAGTTTTTAGGATATTGATCCTTTACCTCTTTGGTTAGGTTTATTCCTAGGTATCTTATGCTTTTGGGTGCAATTGTAAATGGGATTGACTTCTTAATTTCTCTTTCTTCAGTCTCATTGTTAGTGTATAGAAATGCCACTGACTTCTGGGCATTGATTTTGTATTCTGCCACGCTACCAAATTGCTGTATGAGTTCTAGCAATCTTGGGGTGGAGGCTTTTGGGTTTTCTATGTAGAGTATCATGTCATCTGCGAAGAGGGAGAGTTTGACTTCTTCTTTGCCATATTGAATGCCTTTTATTGCTTTTTGTTGCCTGATTGCTGAGGCTAGGACTTCTAGTTCTATGTTGAATAGCAGTGGTGAGAATGGACATCCCTGTCTTGTTCCTGATCTTAGGGGAAAGGCTCCCAGTGTTTCCCCATTGAGAATGATTTTTGCTGTGGGCTTTTCGTAGATGGCTTTTAAGATGCTGAGGAATGTTACCTCTATTGCTACACTCTATCTTCAGTGTTTTAAATCTAGGATATCTTCATTTCTGTCTTGAAATCTCCATGGCAATTCCGACTTAAAGAAATAAGATTCCTGCAAGTTTTTACATTCTGAAAATGGATGCTTGCATGTGTCTTAGAAATCAGATTGTAAATATTCTTTTTTTAAAGATTTTATTTTTTTATTCATGAGAGAAAGAGAGAGAGGCAGTGACACAGGCAGAGGGAGAAGCAGGCTCCATGCAGGGAGTCTGATGTGGGACTCGATCCCGGGTCTCCAGGATCATGCCGTTGGCTGAAGGTGGCACTAAACTGCTGGGCCACTGGGGCTGCCCAGATTGTAAATATTCTTGCCTGAGCTTGGTGAAAGTGCATCCCTTAAAGGGATGTGTTTTTCTGAAATAAACTTATTGAGTCATATTTTACATATCATGTGACAGACACACTGCAAGGGTAGAATTCAGTAATTTTTGGCAAATTTACCAAGTTATGCAACCATTACTACATATCAATTTAGAACATTGTCATCACCTGAATAACATCGCTTATGCCTTTGGTATTTCCAGCAATCCTCATCCCTAGGCAACCACTATTTCACTTTCTGTCGCTATAGATTTTCCATTTTCTGGACATGGAATTATTCAATATATGGTCTTTTGTATCCAGCTTCTTTCACTTAGCATAATGCTCTTGAGGTTTGTCCATATTGTAACATATATCAGTAGTTTGTTGCTTTTCATTCAGGAATAGAATTTCATATTGTGGATACACTGCATTTTGTTTATCCATCTATCTGTTGGCAGATATTTCTGTTGTTTCTGTGTTTTGGCTTTTATAAATAATGTGTGAACATACATGTACAAGTGTTTGTGTGGACATACATTTTCACTTCTCTTGGGGATATACCCAGAAGGAGATTTGTCATAGCTATGTTTAACACTTGGGGAATTACCAAACTGTTTTCCAAAGTGGCTGCACCATTTCACATTTCTACCGGCAATGTATGAGTGTGCCAATATTTTATTCTAGCCATTCTAGTGAGTGTGAAATGGTAGCATTGTCTTAATTTGCATTTCCCTAATGACTATCTTTTTATGTGCTTATGAATCATTTATATGTGTCCTTTAGAAGTCCTATGGTTTTAAAACATTTGATTTCTTTGATTATCCTGATAATTTATTATAAGGAAATGGTTGAAAATTGCTGAAGAATCAATAATAATGCTCTGGGAGTATCTATTTAAGATTGAGATAAATAACTGTGATACCATGAGAGCATGAATCTTGATACCCATGAGGATGTCACTGTGGATATTCATTTAAAACTTTGTATTCATAAAATAGCACTCATATAGAATATGAGCTTACAGAAAGTGGGGAATTTTATGAACCTTGATCACCTTATTTATCCCTAACACCTAGAAAAATGTCTGACACACTGTAGGTGCTCAACAAACATTAGTTGAATAAATGGATATAAGAAGTACAATTTGAATATATTTATTGAATGAATGGGTGTCAGTATTTCTAATATCTCAATAAGTAGACAAACCCTGTGCTTATTTTCATAGCTTACAATTTAGGAAGCCTGAAAATTGTCATGTTTCAAAACAACTTCTAAAATTCTGTCAGGATATCATTTTTGTCCACTGAAGCAAAATGTCCACCTGTGTCAATGTAGAGTCATAATCTCATGAATGAGTTTAAAATTTCATAAGGGTCACAGCTCTAAATTAAGTCCAGTACCTTTATTTGTTTGTACCCTAGCAATGCTCTCATGAATATGGATGCACCATACTTCCCACTTACACTGACTTCTCCTAAAATGGTCCAAGTAGAAAACAGACCTAATATGATAAATTTCTGTGTTTGTGGGAGCAAAGTATCCTTTCCAACAAAAAGTGTGACAGATTTTAATATGAGACTCACAACAAATATGCAGCTGGATTTTTTAAAACTTTTTGTCCTCTCCCTCAATATATGTATCCATAAAAATAAACTGGGATGATGTCATTTAGCCTACATGTTAAGAATGCTTTTGTATTATAACAAAAGACTGTTGAAGTGTTCAGAGAAGGAATGGGTTTTGCATGGACTTGGATGGTTTGGGAGTTAGACTCATCTGGATATATCAGCAAATCCTTTCAAGTTCCTTCTAGCACTATTAGTTAGAGATTCAACTATGTAAAACTAGGCTTATATTTAATCTGCTCCTTTATAAGACACAAAGGTTTTGTTTTCTACCTTACTGACTTTATTAGAAAAAAAATAAGTTTTCTGGAAAAGAATTTTTCATGATTTATTGTTTATCCCAGAATCAGATAATCAAAATTCTTCAAACGTTTGGCAGTTATGGAAGGAAATGGGCAATATGCAATAAAGTCAGTGTTGTTACTGTGTCTCCTATATATATATATATATATATATATATATAGTTGCTATTTAGTCTTTGTTAGCTAGAAAATTATTGTGATATTTGGCTCTGTTTTATTTTTTATTTTAAAATAGAAAGATTGAAGTATGTATGTAGGTGTTATATGTTATTAAGAAAATTTAAAAATACATTTTTAGCATAAATATACCCCCTCGAATCAGAACCTCAACAATACTTTTCTGAGAAATCCCTGGTTGCATATTCTGAAATCTCTCTAGGAAGAAAATAAATTGTTGAATGTATTTTGATGATCACATTTTTTTTTGTTTCTCCTGAAATTCCTTCTGCAGAGTTTAGTAAAGGGAAAAATATGTAAGCAAAACAGTATAAAATTGTGAAGTAACTAAATGCAGCTGTAACTTCTCTACTGTAGCTAAGCCAGGTTCATTAGCCATTTGCTAAGATCTTGAGGATTATATGAAACTGAAATTACAACCCATAGCACTTCAAGCCCTTTGATACAATTGAAACAAGAAAAGGCTATGTGATAAAGTCTCAGATATATACATTTACTAATGTAAAGACATGGAAACTGGTAGAGTCATGTAAACTCTCTCTGAAAGAATGCCTCGGGCTCTGTATGTCAGAAGTCAAATGTTGGGAAAAATAGCATATCCCATTTAAGCAACAACTGGAAGCTCACCACTTACAAAATCCAAATAGATAATATAAAGTATTTCTTCCAGTTATTTTTATTTATGAGCCATTCCTAGAGGAAATATGAGGTGAGCAAGAGATGTCTTATCCCACCTCCCACATATAGTCACATAATTCATTAAATAGTAAGTGCTATTTGTTTAGTATAATTTTATATTTTCTCTAAGTGAATTTTCTTTATATCTGTTACTGTGAGTAGTCTCTTTATACTCACCTAAAAATAGGTCATCTAAGTCAACAATAATCTAATCTTTTTAATCATTCTTACATTTTGGCATTTATTTTATACTTTGTGAGTTTAGGAAATTATGCTCCATAGAATAGCCAGAGAAAGTGCTAATGTATAGATATTACTTCAGCATAACTACCAACCTAGATTAAGAATGCTCATATTTACTACAAATGCTGAGCAAGCAAACTGTCTACTTCATCTAAGGGCAACTATAGATACTCTGTAGAACTTTAAAGTCTTGAGCTTTTTACTGAAACAATTATATATAAATGCAGTGAAGATCTGCTGGCACTAATTAGTGAGAACAAAGTCCAACATGTACAGTCAATCAAGAAAAGTCTTAGTTTTCTTCATACGTGACTAGATTTCCAAAGAACAAAATATATATTTATGTGTATGCAGTATCTGTGTTATGTGCATATGTATAGGATGTAGAGATATCCACACACTAAAAATAGAACCTCTGTGGTTTGTAAAAAGACTATCCCTAACCCCTAATCTCTTTATCATTGGTGACTTTCAAATAATTTCTTAGGTCAATCCTTTTTCTAAGCAATTATATGCATAATTGATATGAGTAGGATCTCAGTTTAATAAGAAAAATCTTTGTGGCTTCATTGACTTCAGCTTTAATTTCTATAGGAAAAATTTTTTATAACTTGGCTGTTAAGAGTTTGGACAATATTAATGTCACCTATAGTACAAGACTGTATCACATGCATTTGAATATTGCTTCGAAGGTAAATTTGTATATAATATTGGTACTTAGGTACCAAATCACCAGAGTTGGAGGGACATATTAATTCATTTTAATAGCCATCCTGATTAATTTAGTAAACAATGACACTTAGGTACTTTTAAAATTATTTATTTTTATTGAGATATAATTGACATATACCATCATATAAGTTTAAGGTATATGATGTGTTGGTCTGATACATTTATGTATTGCAATATGATTACCACCATAGTGTTAGCTAACACCCCTATCAAGTCACATAATTACAATTTCTTTTTTTGTGGTGGAAACTTTAACATCAAGGCTCTTAGCAGCTTGGAAGTTTATAAAATAGCATTGTTGACTATATTCAATATGCTGTACATTGGACCTCCAGAATTTACCTGCTACCTGAAATTTAAGGTTATAGTTTTTTGTTATTGTTTTGAAAGTGTATGCATATAAATGTACAAGGTAACCTGTTAAAATAGTTATATTGATCTAATACTGCTTTAAGGAAACTTTTGTGACTATTCTACATCAAACCTTATAAACGCCTCAATCCCACTAGCCTTTCCTCTCCAATAAACTCATCTTGTTACTATAGCAGAGGAAGTCAGATTTTATCTTCTTTCTTTAATGTAGGGATTTACTTTAACTTACTTCTACATATTAGCTATTTATAAAGTGAATCAATGTTCTCTAGCTCAAACTAACTAAAGGATGACAACTCTAATGACTACTTTATAAAGTAAGTATATTGTTTCTTTGTGATGTATATTTATCTACATATGCTTATACATTTGCCCTTTCACTCAAATCTAATATTCAAAAGCTATACGACAAGGCATTTACTTGTCATTTATGTTTATTTGTTCCTAACAATTACCATTTATATGTGTATGTTCAGGGAACTGAGTATAGGAAGACAGACTTGCAACATAAAAACCAGTGAGCATTATATTACATTAATGGAGGTGAGTGATTTGAACTTCATTTGAGCAGGTTTTCCATGACAATTTATGGGATCTAGTCAAGAATATTTTTAAAAACTTTCCAGGGGATTCCAATGTGCAGCTCAGTCTGAGAATCACTAACCACTGTTAAGATTTAGGGTCTCAGGAAAAGCAAAACTTAAGCTGACTTCTTGGGTTTCTTGTTTATTTGTGTGAATGGTGATGCCATCCATGGTTGAGAAAATGACAAAGGAAGAATAATTTTATTGCAAGGTTTTTTGTTGTTGTTATCCAGCTTTGTTTACATGGAGTTCAAAATATGTACAGAACATCTACAAATTCAATGGAAAGGTGTGGTATAGTGATGCCTGGGTGGCTCAGTGGTTGAGCACCTGCCTTCATTTGGCCCAGGGCATGATCCTGGAATGCTGGGATCGAGTCCCACATCGGGCTCCCTGCATGGAGCCTGCTTCTCTCTCTGCCTATGTCTCTGCCTCTGTGTGTGTGTGTGTGTGTGTGTGTGTGTGTCTGCCTCTGTCTCTCTGTGTCTCTCATAAATAGATAGATAGATAGATAGATAGATAGATAGATAGATAGATAGATAGATAGATAAACTTTAAAAAAGAAAGGTCTGGTGTAAAGAGGTATACTTTGTAGTTATCATAGAAAAGTGATAATTGAGCTTACATGTTTTGTACTTATGTTTCTCAACCATGAGAATCATCTGAAGAGCTTTTTAAAAATCTCACTGCCCCTACCAATGATATCAGAATATATAGGACCCAATCATTGGCATTTTGAAAAAATTTTCATGAGACTCTAGTGTGCAACCAAGATCACTTTTTTCTCTATCACATTGATCTGACAATATTTCCATAAATCCACATTATCTGAAGCACATTTCTAAGTTTCTGCTAACATTTCATTACCTAGTACTTTAACAATACTAATTCATGGTTTTATAGGTAAGCTCATGAGATACAGATTTGGGAGTTTATATTAGTCACCTCAGGCTGCCATGACAAAATACCACAGACTGGGTGGTTTAACCAACAGAAACTTATTTTTTCACAGCTCTGGAGCCTGGATGTCTGAGATCAGGGTGCCAGCTTGGTCAGGTTCTGATAAGGGCTCTCTTTTTGGCTTCTCACCCTGTGCTCACACAGCCTTTTCTCCTTGCATATACAAGGGAGCAAGGGGCTGGGGAGCAAGCCCTCTAGTGTCTTTTCTTATAAGGGCACCAGTCTCATCAAACCAGGGTCCTATCCTCATGAGCTCTTCTAACCCCAATTATCTCTCCCAAAGGTTCCATCTCCCAATACCATCACATCAGAGGTTAGAGCTTCAACATGTGAATGAGAGAGGGGGCACAACTCAGGCTATAGTAGAGATCATCATGCAGTTGTCTGCCTTCTTTACCTTTAAACTAAGAGCTTCATTTGGCACAAGAACTAATTCAGTGTAGTCCAGACAGGTAAAACTGTCTTCTTGTTGTGTATAATCCAGTGGTGACACATAACAACACAGCACCAGATTCAAGTTGCAGTTCAAAGTGTACCAGTTTTGACAGATACATAACAAAAATAAGTTTGAACAGAACCAGACTTTTCTTGCAAACATGTAGTTTAGTTTGGAACTATGTACTACCTTCAGATTTTCTTTTCTGTGCCTTTGAATTGGGTGTAAAGAACAACATGTTATTTAAGAAAGTTTGACAGTAGTCTCCATCATGGTAGTGTGGCTGAATATCCTGTCTCCTCTATGTTCTCCCTAGAGTTTGATGGATATGACTTTTCTCTTAATTTCAAATGAAGCTTAGGTCATCTTACTCTGTGTGTTTGTGTGCGTGTGTGTGTGCGTGTGTGTTGCAAATAAGTTCACAATATCCTTAATAATTTCCAGTGTGGGTGCATTGGAAATTCATTCTCTTCAGTGAAATCAGCAGATTATATTGTGTTCTGTGCATAGCATCCAGAGCAAAAAAAAAAATCCCATTTCTAATTCTGAGGTTTAAAAGTTTCAAGGTTTTTGCCTCTGTGTTATTATTACACTTGTAATTACTGAGGCATTTGCACTGATCCATGTATGAGAGTCTGTTTATCAGGGAAAGAGGGGGTGGAGATAGCAGATGAACAAGGAAGGATTGTTGTCCGACTTCTTTATCCCTGTTCAGATCAGTGAGAGGCCTATATTATACATAGTTTATAAGTAGGATAGGCAATTTCCAGGAACTGTAAAGCACATTCTTAAGATCTCACATCTGACAGGGACTTAATAGCAGAATTTACAGGAAGTGTTAAGAAGTAGAATAAATGAGGTATTGGTATGGTATGGCAGAGTATTGATGGTGATTAGAGATAAACCAAGGGGGACAAAAAGACCTATGTTGTTCATTTCTGTTTCACCCAGCATGTGGCATGAAGCCAAGCCCATCATAAGTATTCCAGAACTGTTTTTGATAGAAAGATTCCAGAATGACCAAAGACACACACATGAGATTATAAAATTAGGTCGATCATTGAAAGGCTCATGAAATCCTCCCTGTCAGCTTGGTAAAAAGACTATACATGCGGAAGTAGGACTCAGAAGTAAAGTCCAATTGCAATATAAGAAGAAAGCAAAACCTATCTGCTGATCAATTAACGGACACATGATACAGAGCATCTCCTGCTCTGCTGGCTCCTTTACTCAGGATCCCGGGGCCTCTCTCTCCCTCTTTGCCATCACTGGTTAGAATGTGCATGATTATTTATCTTAATTTCTGAAAACAGGTTCTACCACCAGATGAGTGAAAGAGACCTGAGGTTTGTGTATTGATTATACATTTGCAAGTAGTCTTGAATTTCTACCCAAAAAGCATGACTTTAAAGCCACTCATATCTTAGTGATTAACCAGAAAGAATTTCATACCAGGGTGGTTGGTTTCTTGTTCAAGTACCCAAAATAGGGTTAGTAAGAGGACCTGCTCACTGGACTGTTGTGAGGGCCTGACAAGAGAGTGAGATACATATAGGTGTGCTGCTGCTGCTATTTTATTCATTCATTCATTCATTCATTCATTCATTCATTCATTCTCCATTGTATACTGACTTGCCACAATGCAGTCATTTCACCTTTTTTTTTTTTTAAGTAGGCTCTATACCCGATGTGGAGCCCAATGCAGAGCTTGAACTCATGACCCTGAGATCAAGACCAGAGCTGAGATCAAGAGTCAGACACTCAACTAACTGAGCCACCCAGGCACCCTATCATTTCACTTTGGTAAAGACTGACAATATATTTCTCTGAGACAAAGATGGCACATTCCTCTAGGCGCATTGGGCAATTACCATACAATATTAGTATTTATCTGGCTGTCCATAGTAAGCAAATATTAATTAGTCAAAGTCATGGGTTTTCAGTGAGAAATAGGCTGGACAGTGTGATGCAGATGGCTCCCATTTTGTACAGTGGATACGAAGAGATTTTTCAGACAAGCACCAGACTTCCCGTTGTAGAGGGTGGCATTCTGGCAAGAAGGGCAGATGGACTGTGAGTGCCTTAAGGTGAATAAGAACTGGCACACATGCTGGGGTCTTCCCAGAAGTAATTGTTTTCTTCCATTCAGTGGAAAAGGACAGAGCCAAAAATGAGAATGCCAGGAAAATGTAAGTGTTTCTATTTCTACCAAAAAACCTAAGTTTAATAAAGCCTCAGAAAGAGAGTAGTATATTTTTTAAGTTTTAGCCTCTAAGTAAAAGCTTAGTAGCCTTTGTTATTTGGGAAAAAAAATACAGAAAAGTATTTGGTTGTTTTTTTCTTCATCGTTTCTATATAACTAACCATGTATGGGTGTGTACTATAATGCTAGAAAGCTAATGTAAAGTATCACTTTAGGAAAGGAATAAAATCATCATACCATCCACGTCTCTTACCTTGATTCATAGCTCAGATATTTCTATTCTTGGAACATTGCTGCAGCTCTGGTGCTAAGAAAATTGCTGGTGGATGAAAAATGGAGTCTGCAGCCTTTTCACCCTTCACAGCGTTGGAACCCTCTGACTACTCTAACTTTGCAATGGTGCCATCTAGTGTTCACACGTCCTCAGCACTACCCCTTAACTTTGTTAGCAAAATAATGTGTGTAGCAAGCAAGTTACCTTAAAAACAGTGTGGTGGGGGGAAGTCAATATGATGAATTTCAGTCATTGAAACACTAGAACAGATTTTTCATTGAATTTCTTATTTCTCATTTATCATTATTGCCCCATTTATTTATTACACTTATTTCACAAATATGTTTATATATTCTGTCTATATGGTCATACAAATTGTAGACAACACTCCATGTTTTGAAGTTATACTTATTTTATATTTTATTTTTACATTATTCTCCATACCTAACTATAATTCTAACACAATGGTCGTTGTCTTTGAAGACAATACAACCAGCGTAGTTATGGGTTGTGGTTTTGTCAGTGCTGATGATTGTACCTTCAAAGGTCAGGTGCTTCACTACTTAGCCAGGGAAACAGAAGGGCTTTGATATGCATAAAATACAGTGTTTTTTTCCAAAACACAAAACAAAACAAAAACTAGTCTTACATATTGACACTATGATAGACCTATCAGTTTAAAAATTTTTTGTAGAAAGTAATTTGAGGGGACGTCTGGGTGGCTCAACGGTTGAGCCCAGGATGTGATCCTGGAGTCCCAAGATCAAGTCCCACATCGGGCTCCCTGCATGCAGCCTGCTTCTCTCTCTGCCTGTTTCTCTGCCTCTCTCTCTGTGTCTCTCATGAATAAATAAATAAAATCTTTAAAAAAGAAAGAAAGAAAGCAATTTGAGGAATTAATGAGTTCAGGCACAGTTTTCGAGGTGTCCCGGAGATGTGATTTTTATTCTCTTTACTAGCCTCTGAGTTGACTTCTATACTGCCTATCAATTCAGAATTGTAAGAAAAAAAGAATAAATATAATTATGAAAGAACAAAATTAATTTAAGACAGGCCCTATTAGATCACCTCCCTCATTTTAACATCTGTAGAATGTTTGACAAAACATCTGCCCTGACTGACTGACATGGAAATGAAAAAGCTCAGCTTTGCCTAATTGGAAGAGGGTGGAGTCCCAGGCTCTTGAGAATGCTGCCCACAGGCAAACCTCATCCAGTCCCACTCTGAAGTTGGCTCTCGTTAGCTTTTTGTTGCCTCCTTAAGGACAGGATGTTCCCTCCCACTTTGGGCTCTGTTTACCTGCCTTGCTTTAATCAGGAATGCCTTCTTTTGTGCTTCTGCTCTCACTCGGTTAATTATTACACCTCTTCAGACCTTGGCCTGTGCATCATTTCCTAAGAGAAGCCCTCCAACCCCTAATTGTTCTCTCCTGTTATTAGGTAGCATCCAACACTTTTTCTTATTACCACTCACCATACTTTGCAATATGTGTGTTATTATCTACTTAATATTCCTTGTCCCACTAGATTATAAATTGCAAGCAAGCTGCAATAATCTTTTTTAACCATTTGGGGTCCTAGCCGCTGTGTTTTCTATAGTTCAGTATGGTGTAGGCATGTGGGAAATAGCTGATGAAATCAACCTAAGTCCAAAATTGAGAACTAAGATGCCCATTGTCCCAGCCTGTGTAGATTTGTGATGTCAACACTGCTTGCATATCACCCTTGGGGCAAGAGACTACTCACTGAGGCAGAAAATTCAGCTATATTGTATTTTTCAAGGTCTACCTTCCTGGAGATATGCAGCACAGTGGGATATTCATTCTCAATACCTGCAGTATCCCTGACCTTGTCCACCACCACTCTTCCACTTCTCAGGGTCAATTGGCCTTTCACTCCCAGCACACCAATTCCTCCTTGCCACACTTCTATCCTCCTCACCCAAAATAATAAATAAATAAATAAATAAGCAAACAAACAAAATTCACTTCTTGTAGTCTTTACTGTGAGCCATCTTCATGAATTAACATAGAGATAGAGAGCACAAAATGTAAATTAATATTTGAAGAAATTATCCTGTCACTCTGGTAGTCAATAGGGAATAAAAATAAATTTTGCACATTATACAAAAGACAGGTGTATTTTCATTGTTTATTTTTGTAGTACATTCCTTCTCTTTCTAGAAGACTCTAAGGATTCCCAACTATGTTAGAATATTAGATGAGAAATCATGCTGAGAATCATCTTCAAAATCAGTTCTGCTTAAAAAGTTATAACATGTACAAAGTTTCTGATATCTGTAACCAATCACCAATGTCTTCTAAAGGATAAGAAATGAAGCTAGGATTCAGAACTGGTTGATTGTGATATTGAATACATGCACGCACGCATAGGTGGATTCCGTATTTTTTGTAATTTGTATTATATTTCATTTAAAGTCTGGTATCTTGGCATTGTTCTCCAAAGTTACCACTTTTGCCTAACATCAAGTACAGACAAAAGAAAAGTGCTTGAGCTTCTGAATATTTCAAACTGAAACTTCCCAGAGTCCTTCCAGATCCCTTTCTTCTCTACCTGTAGTAACATTTCAAAGGCAGAATGAAAGTATGTGCCTCTTAAAAGCTGAATTTACTGATTTAATTGCCAGTTCGTATAGAATTCTGACTCTTAAACATGTTTTCGATGAAAATCTAAACAGGATAATATAAAATTTACTCTGAAGAATATCTTCACACTTCTATCTCCACAGCAACACAGATGTACACACAGTGGCGTCACTTCTTAAACTCTATCTCCGAGAACTTCCAGAACCGGTCATTCCTTATGCAAAGTATGAAGATTTTTTGTCCTGTGCCAAACTGCTCAGCAAAGAAGAAGAAGCTGTAAGTGGATGCATCTATTTCTAAAAAGAAAGCCTTCATTTGTTTTTGTTTTTTTTTTTGTCATTGTTCTTAGTTTTTAACTTGTAAATTTCCTTTTGTCTCATTCTGGGATTGTTTTCCACTATTGTATTTATTGACATTATGCACACTTAGATATTACACACACAACTCAGGTCCCATTTTTGATCCCCTACTAATCAAAAAGAAAAATACAGGTCAATAAATGAAATGAGCACTCCTTGCCTACTTTGTTCCTCTAAACGATTATGTGCTGCATTAGGCCAAACATTCCATGAGCAAAGTGAATGCCTTATTTCATATTCTCTTTTTCATTGTGTTCCCCTCTAAATTACCTAAATTACCTCCTACCAAATCTTATCTACCAAAAAAACAGCTTTATTGAGATATAATTCATATACTATATAATCACCTATTTAAAGTATACATTGAGTGCATTCTAGTATATAGTTGACCCGTAAACAACATGGATTTGAACTACATGGATTCACTTACACATAGATTTTTTGCAATATGGTACTATAAATGTATTTTTTCTTCCCTATGATTTTCTTTCTTTTTTAAAATTTTTTAAATTTTTTTATAATAAATTTATTTTTTATTGGTGTTCAATTTGCCAACATACAGAATAACACCCAGTGCTCATCCCATCAAGTGCCCCCCTCAGTGCCCGTCACCCATTCACCCCCACCCCCCGCCCTCCTCCCCTTCCACCACCCCTAGTTCGTTTCCCAGAGTTAGAGGAGTCTTTATGTTCTGTCTCCTTTTCTGATATTTCCCACACACTTCTTCTCCCTTCCCTTATATTCCCTTTCACTATTATTTACATTCCCCAAATGAATGAGAACATATAATGTTTGTCCTTCTCCGATTGACTTACTTCACTCAGCATTATACCCTCCAGTTCCATCCACGTTGAAGCAAATGGTGGGTATTTGTCATTTCTACTGGCTGAGTAATATTCCATTGTATACATAAACCACATCTTCTTTATCCATTCATCTTTCGATGAACACCAAGGCTCCTTCCACAGTTTGGCTATTGTCTATGATTTTCTTAATATTTTCTTTTCTCTAGCTTACCTTTTTGTAAGAGTACAGCAAAGAATGCATTAAACACACAAAATATTTGTTAATCAACTGTTTATGTTATCAGTAAGGTTTCCAGTCAACAATAGGCTATTAGTAACTAAGTTTTGAGGGAGACAAAAGTTATTCATGGATTTTCAAGTTGGGGGGGATTGGCATCCCGAGCCCCCACATTGCTCAAGGGTCAACTGTATTCTCAAGATTTGTGCAACCACTACCAAAATCTAATTTTAGAATATTCAGCACATTTTCATCATCCTGTAGCCAATCCCATACTTATATCCCAGGCCCACCTACCCTTTCCCAGCTCTTGGCAGCTACTAATCTATTTTCTGGATCTATAGACTTGCCTATTTTGGCTGTTTCATATAAATGGAATCATTCATTACATTGTCTTCTGTGATGGCTTCTCTCACTGTTTTTTAGGTTTATTCACACTATTCCACATATACCAGTATTTCATGCTATTTATTTATTTATTTATCCATCCATCCATCCATCCATTTATCAGTTGTAGCACCTGTGCCTTGTTTCCATTGTTTGGCTATTATTACTAATGCTGCTGTGAATATCCATGTGCAAAGTTTGGCATGGACATATATCTGCATTTCTCCTGAGTATATGCCTAGGAGGCAGAATTGCTGAGCCATATGTAACTCTGTGTTTTCTAAAGAGGTTCTGTCATTTTAAATTCTCACCAGCCATGTGCGCAGATTCCAACTTCTGCACATTTTTGCCAACACTTTTTATCTCTGTTTTTTTACCTCAGGCATCCTAATATATGTGAGGTGAAATCTCATTGAGTATGAGTTACATGTACCTGATGGTTAATGATGTTAAGCATTTTTCCATGTACTTACTGGCTCATAGTGAGAGAGAGCTTGCTCACATGTGCCCATGTGGGGGAGGGGCAGAGAGAAGGGGAAAGAGAATTTTTAGCAGACTCCTTACTGAGTGCAAAACCGAATGCTGGACTCGATCCCATGACTCTGAGACCATGACTTGAGCCAAAATCAAGAATCAGACACTCAACAACTGAACCACCCAGGTGCTCCAAGTCTCTTCACTTTTTGGATGGTGTCCTTTAAAACACAAAAGTTTTTAATTGCAGAGAATCCAATTTACCTATTTTTCTTTTGTCACTCATGTTCTTAATGTCATATCTAAGAAGTCTTTAACCAAGTTTACCAGGATTTATTCCCATATTTTCTTTTAAGACTTTTGTGACTTTAGCTCTTACATTTAAGTTTTAAGATACATTTTGAGTTAATTTTGGTTTATGATATGAGGAAAGGTCCAACTTCATCCTGTGGCATATGGTTATCCAGTTGTCTCAGAACCATTTGTTGGAAAGACTATTGTTTCCTCCACTGGATTTTCTTGGCACTCTTGTTGAAATTGCTGCCTATTTTTAAAATGAAGTTTTACTTTGTTATGTAATATTGTCTGTGGCTGCTTTTGTACCACAACAGGAGAGTTGAGTAGTTGAGACAGAGACCATATGTCTCAGAAAGCTTGCAATATTTACCATCTGGCCTTTTTCAGAAAGAAGAACAAATCAAATTTGATTACATTATCTATTAGTTTTTCTGGGACCATTTACATTTTAGAAGGTCTACAAGGAGAAGAACCCAAGCAATTAATCCCTTTGCAAAATGTCCATGAAGAGCAGGCTTTTCATTCTCCATCCCACCCAGTGTATCCTAGACATGGCCCATCTTGAGAGACCTGTTTGTCAGTAGACATGTGTTTGTCTGTTTTGAGCATGCCAGAAACGGAAAAGACCTTCACTACATTAAGGCTACTTTTTTTCCCCCAAATAACCTTATTATAAATGAGGCTATCCTCCCTTTTCATCAACTGTTAGCAAGCACTAAAAATGTTAAAAAGGCTTCCCTTACATCTGTTTTTCCACAAATAGTACTTATGGAAATATTTGAAATACTTTTTAAAATCTTTGAAAATATTTGTGAAATGCCCTCTGTAATAGTGGCAAGGTTTCAGGACAGGATTCTTCACTGATGTTATGTGAAACTAATGAAAAAAAACCTGTATACCAATTTTTTATTTGCTTTAATTCCAAGGCCAACACTTAGATAACATTTGTTCTCTATTTCTTTTTACTCAGGGTGTTAAGGAATTAGCAAAGCAGGTGAAGAGTTTGCCAGTGGTCAATTACAACCTCCTAAAGTATATTTGCAGGTAAGAATTGCCCTAAAGACAAAACTAAATAGAACAAGATTATATTTAGCCTGATACTAACTTTTGACAATGAATAAAGTCACTGAACTGCTCTGAGTTCTAGTTTTGACCTCTGTAAAATTAAAGGATTTGACAAGATGATCTGAAAGGTTTCTTTGAACACTAAAATTGCTTGATTTTGTAATTTGTTTCTTCTGAGTCTTTCTTACTTCTACATATTAAAGATACGTAGCTTTGAACTTCCATCAAAGTTGTTTGTACATGTGCCATGTATCTTTGTTTAGAGAAGGAGCATTTACCTTGGCATGAAAAAGACCTGTATGAGAGTCTAGTTTTTTTTCCTTTTTTATATAAAATGTGCTGATTTTTATTTTATTTTTTACGTTTGTTTTTATTTAAGTTCAATTTACCAACATATAGTATAACCCAGTGCTCATGCCATCAAGTGCCCTCCTCAGTGCCCATCACCCAGTTACCCCATCCCCCACCCATCTCCCCTTCTGCAAGCAACCCTTTGTTTCCCACAATTAGGAATCTCTCATGCTTTGTCTCCCTCTCTAATTTTTCCCACTCAGTTCCCCTCTCCTTTCCATTATATCCTTTTCACTATTTCTTATATTCCACATACAAGTGAAACCATATGATTGTCTTTCTCTGATTGACTGCTTCACTCAGCATAATACCCTCCAGTTCCATCCACGTCGAAGCAAATAGTGGGTATTCGTCCTTTCTAATGGCTGAGTAATATTCCATTGTATACATAGACCACATCTTCTTTATCCATTCATCTGTTGAAGGACATCATAGCTCCTTCCACAGCTTGACTATTATAGACATTTCTGCTATCAACATTGGGGTGCAGGTGTCCTGGCATTTCACTGCATCTGTATCTTTGGGGTAAATACCCAGTAATGCAATTGCTGGGTCATAGGGTAGCTCTACTTTTAAATTTTTGAGGAAACTCCACACTGTTTTCCAGAGTGTCTGCACCAGTTTGCATTCCCACTAACAGTGCAAGAGGGAGAAAGGGGTTTCTCCACATCCTCTCCAATATTTGTTGTTTCCTGTCTTGTTCATTTTTGCCATTCTCACTGGTGTGAGGTGGTATCTCATTGTGGTTTTGATTTGAATTTCCCTGATGACAAGTGATGCAGAGCATTTTTTCATGTGCTTGTTGGCCATGTGTATGTCTTCTTTGGTGAAATTTCTGTTCATGTCTTCTGCCCATTTCATGATTGGATATTTTGTTTCTTGGGTGTTGTGTTTGATAAGTTCTTTATAGATCTTGGATACTAGCCCTTTATCTGATAAGTCATTTGCAAATATCTTCTCCCATTCTGTAGGTTGTCTTTTAGTTTTGTTGACTGTTTCTTTTGCTGTGCAGAAGCTTCTTATCTTGATGAAGTCCCAATAATTCATTTTTGCTTTTGTTTCCCTTTCCTTCATAGATGTATCTTTTTTTTTATAGATGTATCTTGCAAAAAGTTGCTGTGGCCAAGTTCAAAAAGGGTGTTGCCTGTGTTCTCCTCTAGGATTTTGATGGATTCTTGCCTCACATTTAGATCTTTCAATCATTTTGAGTTGATCTTTGTATATGGTGTTAAGAGAATGGTCTAGTTTCATTCTTCTGCACGTGGCTGTCTCAATTTCCCCAGCACCATTTATTGAATAAACTGTCCTTTTTCCAGTGGATAGTCTTTCCTGCTTTGTAGAAGATGAGTTGACCATAGAGTTGAGGGCCCATTTCTGGGTCCTCTATTCTGTTCCATTGAGCTATGTGTCTGTTTTTTTGTGCAGTATCATACTATCTTGATGATCACAGCTTTGTAATACAGCTTGAAATCCAGCATTTTGATGCCCCCAGCATTGGTTTTCTTTTTAGTGTTCCTCTAGCTATTCGGGGTCTGTTCTGATTCCATAAAAATCTTAAGATGATTTGTTCCAACTCTATGAAGAAAGTCCATGGTATTTTGATAGGGCTTGAATTGAATATGTACATTGCTCTGGGTAGCATAGACATTTTCATAATATTGATTCTTTCATTCCAATCCACGAGCATGGAAAGTTTTCCATCTCTCTGTGTCTTCCTCAATTTCTTTCATTAGTGTTCTGTAGTTTTTAGGGTATAGATACTTTACCTCTTTGGTTAGGTTTATTCCTAGGTATCTTACGCTTTTGGGTGCAATTGTAAATGGGATTGATTCCTTAATTTCTCCTTCTTCTGTATCACTGTTAGTGTATAGAAATGCCACTGATTTCGTGTGTTGATTTTGTATCCTGCCACCTTGCTGAATTGCTGTATGAGATCTAGCAATCTTGGGGTGGAGTCTTTTGGGTTTTCTACATACAATATCATGTCCTCTACAAAGAGTGGGGGTTTGGCTTTTTTGCCATATTGAATGCCTTTTATTGCTTTTTGTTGCCTGATTGCTGAGGCTAGGACTTCTAGTACTATGCTGAATAACAGTGGTGAGAGTGGATATACCTGTCGTGTTCCTGATCTTAGGGAAAAGGCTTTCAATTTTTCTCCATTGAGAATGATATTCGGGGCAGCCCCGGTGGTGCAGCAGTTTGGCGCTGCCTGAAGCTTGGGGTGTGATCCTGGAGACCCAGGATCGAGTCCCACATCGGGCTCCCTGCATGGAGCCTGCTCCTCCTTCTGTCTGTGTCTCTGCCTCTCTCTCTCTCTCTCTCTCTCTCTCTCTCTCTCTGTGTTTATGAATAAATAAATAAAATCTTAAAAAAAAGAGAGAGAGAATGATATTCGGTGTGGGCTTTTCATAAATGACTTTTGAGATATTGAGGAATGTGCCCTCTATCCCTACACTATGAAGAGTTTTAATCAGGAATGAATGCTGTATTTTGTCAAATGCTTTCTCTGCATCTATTGAGAGGATCATATAATTCTTGTTTTTTCTCTTGTTGATGTGATGTATCACATTGACTATTTTACCAGTGTTGAACCACCCTTGCATCCCGGGGATAAATCCCACTTGGTCATGGTGAATAATCCTCTTAATGTATTGTTGGATCCTATTGGCTAGTATCTTGGTGGGAATTTTTGCATCCATGTTTATTAAGAATATTGGTCTGTAATTCTCTTTTTTGGTGGTGTCTTTGTCTGGTTTTAGGATCAAGGTAATGCTGGCCTCATAAAATGAGTTTGGAAGTATTCCCTCTGTGTCTATCCTTCAAAACAGCTTTAGTAGAATAGGCATTATTTAAAAAAAAAGATTTTATTTATTTATTCATGAGAGACCCAGAGAGACACAGGCAGAGACACAGGCAGAGGGAGAAGCAGGATCCACACTGGGACCCCAATATGGCACTCAATCCTGTGACTCCAGGACCACACCCCTGGGCTGAAGGCAGGTGTCAAACTGCTTAGCCACCGATGTGTCCCAAATAGGTATTATTTCTTCTTTAAACGTTTGGTAGAATTCCCCTGGGAAGCCATCTGGCCCTGGACTTTTGCATCTTGGGAGGTTTTTGATAACTGCTTCACTTTCTTCCCTGGTTATTGGCCTGTTCAGGTTTTCTATTTTTTTCTGTTCCAGTTTTGACAATTTGTGGGTTTCCAGAAATGCATCCATTTCTTCTAGATTGCCTGATTTTTTTGGCATATAGCTGCTCATAATACGTTTTAAAAATCATTTGTATTTCCTTGGTATTGGTTGTAATCTCTCCTCTTTCATTCGTAATTTTATTGAGTCTTTTTTTATTTTTAATAAGGCTGGCTAGGGGTTTATCTATCTTATTAATTCTTTCAGAGAACGAGCTCCTGGTTTTGTTGAACTGTTCTACAGTTCTGGTCTCTATTTCATTGAGTTCTGCTCAAATCATTATTATCTCTCTTCTGCTTGGTGTAGGCTTTACTTGCTGTTCTTTCTCCAATTCCTTTAGGTGCAAGGTTAGCTTGTGTATTTGAGTTTTTTTCCAATTTTTTGAGGGATGCTTGTATTGCGATGTATTTCCCTCTTAGGACTGCTTTTGCTGTATCCCAAAGATTTTGAACAATTGTATCTTCATTTTCATTAGTTTCTATGAATCTTTTTAATTCTTCTCTAATTTCCTTGTTGACCCTTTCATCTTTAAGTAGGATGCTCTTTAACCTCCATGTGTTTGAGTTTCTTCCAAATTTCTTCTTGATTGAGTTCTAGTTTCAAAGCATTGTGATCTGAAACTATGCAGGGGAATCAGTTGAAACCTGATTTGTGACCCAGTATGTGGTCCAATCTGGAGAAAGTTCCATTTGCACTTGAGAAGAATGTGTATTCTGTTGCATTCGGATGGAAAGTTCTGTATATATCTGTGAAATCCATCTGGTCCAGTGTATCATTTAAGGTTCTTGTTTCTTTGATGATGTTGTGATGAGAATATTTGTCATTTGCTGAATGTGCTGTGTTGAAGTCTCCTACTCTTAGTGTATTATTACCTAAGTATCTCTTTACTCTAGTTATTAATTAATTGATATACTTGATCACTCCCACATTAGGGGCATAAATATTCATGATTGTTAGGTCTTCTTGTTGGATAGACCCCTTAAGGTATAGTGTCCCTCTTCATCTCTTACTACAGTCTTTGGGATAAACTTTAATTTATCTGATATGAGGATTCCTACCCCAGCTTTCTTTTGAGAACCATTTGAATGGTAAATGGTTCTCCACCCCTTCATTTTCAGGCTGACGGTGTCCTTAGGTCTATCATAAGTCTCTTATAGACAGCAAATAGATGAGTCTTGCTTTTTTATTCAGTCCAATATCCTGTGTCTTTTGATGGGACCATTTAGCCCACTCACATTCAAAGTAACTATTGAAAGATATGAATTTAGTGTCCTCATATTACCTATTCAGTCCCTGTTTTGTGGATTATTTCTTTGGGCTCCCTCTTTCTTTTACAGCGTCCCCCTTAATATTTCTTGCTGGGCCAGTTTGGTGGTCACATATTCTTTCAGTTTCTGCCTATCCTGGAAGCCCTTTATCTCTCCTTCTATTCTGAATGAGAGCCTTGCTGGGTAAAGTACTCTTGGCTGCATGTTCTTCTCATTTAGGACCCTGACTATGCTATGCCCCCCCTTTCCGGCCTGCCAGGCCTTTGTGAAGAGGTCTACTGTTAATCTGATATTTCTCCCCATATAAGTTAAGAATCTCTTGTCTTGTGCTGCTTTGAGAATTTTCTCTTTATCTTTGGAATTTGCAAGTTTCACTATGAAATGTCGAGGCGTTGAACAGTTTTCATTGATTTTTTGGGGTGTCCTCTCTATCTCCTGGATCTGAATACCTGTTTCCTTCCCCAGATTTGGGAAGGTCTCAGCTGATTTTTTCAAATATATTTTGTGGTCCTCTCTCTCAGCCTCTTCTGGAATCCCAATTAGATTATATTCTTCCTTCTCAGGCTATCATTTATTTCTCTAAGACTTTCCTCATGGACTCTTAATTGTTTTTCTATTTTTTCATCAGCTTACTTCCTTACCATAACTTGTCTTCTATGTCACTCACTCTCTCTTCCACCTCATTAGCCCTAGCCATTAGAACATCCAGTTTGGATTGCATTTCATTTAATCTATTTTTAATTTCAGCCTGATTAGATCTTAATTCTGCAGTAACAAAGTCTCTAGAGTCCTTTATGCATTTTTCCAGAGCCACCAGTAGCTTTATAACTGTACTTCTGAATTGAGTTTCTGACATAGTATTGAAATCCAAATTCTGTAACTCTGTGGCAGAGAGTACTGTTTCCGGTTCTTTCTTTTGTGGTGAATTCTTCCTTCTAGTCATTTTATCCAGTGCACAGTGGCTCTGTGAGTAGGCTGAGTCAAAAATATCAACCATGACCTAAGTAAAATACACCCTTGATGATTCTGAAGAGGTCAGAGATCAGAAAATAAAAGAAAAGAAGAATAGAACAAAATAAAACAAAAAGACCACTAAAGTGAAAAATTTTAAAACAAAGTAGTAAAAATAAAAAGCCAAAAACCAAAAACAAAGAAGAAGAAAAAAGAAAAAAAGAAAGAAATAAAATTAAAGAAAAGAAAAAAAAGGAGGGGATGGTGGTGGTGAGGAAGTAGTAGTGGACAGAGAATGTAGTCTACTTGAGAGGTCCTACAGGGTGATCCTCTTGGTTCTGAGTGTATTAAGTTCTGTATGTTAGAAGATGCTCAATCCCAAATTTATACAAACCAGCAATCCTTATATAAAGCCCCAACACTGACCACAAAAACATAAACAAGATTAGAAAGGGGGTACAGAATGGGAAGGAAAAGAGAGAATATAATCTCACAGAATGAACCAACACAGTGTTCCACTTGGTTCTGGGTATATTTTGGTTGTGTGTTAGAAGGTACTAACTTCCACCATTGTAAAACAAAATGAGGCAGAAAAACAAAAACAAAATACCCATATCTCATATATCTACCAAAATTAAGTTGAATACATTGAAGAGAATCCAGAAGTGAAAAATATATCTAAGACATGTAATTGTAGAAATATGAAAGTCAAAAAGGAAAAAAACTTAAAAATGAAGAGTTGGTAAAATATTGTATTTAAGGTGGGAAAAGAGAAAAAAATATTGGAAATTTTTAGTCTGATATAAAAATGAGTCGTAATGGGGAAAAAAAAAGGACCCTCTAGTTCAATATACATTTTCCCTCAGTCCTGGAGCTTTCCAGGCCTGCTTTTTCAGTAAACTTGCTTTTCCCCTGTCCTTCTAGCTGGTCTTCTGGGGAAAGTGTCTGCTGTGCTGATTCTCAGGTGTCTGTACCAGGGGGAGATGCCCCGCCTCCTGCCAGGTGGGGGCTCGGTGGGAGCTGTCTACTCGTGAGGCCTGTGTTCCCTAGTGGCCCCACCTCTCCTAGGCACATGGTGAAACAAGGAGGAACAACAACACTGGCAGCGGCCAGGTTTCCAGCTCTGGAGTCAAGTCAGTAGCCAGTCTGCCTGTCAACACTGGTCTAGATTCTCCTGGGGGCCAGCGTGGTTGCGGTGATCTGCACAGCTTGGGGGCATCCAGCAGCAGGAGGGTTCTTACTTTCCTGTGCCCTCCCCGCTTCCGCCTGTCCCAGGGGGAGTGCAGGATGGCTGGCTTTGTCCACTTGGACGCCCTGGGATCTGGGGCCCTGTGCCACTGGACCCGTGCTCCCAGGGACCACCTCTCCTGGAGGGAATGGGGCACAGCCACCTCCATCCATTGCCAGGGTCTAGTGTAAAGGCCACTCCGGAGCCTACCCACCTAACTGACTGGCCTCTCCCAAATGCCCCCAGAGGGTTGCTGCCCTCCAACCCTTTACCAATTTTGGACCGTATTTTGCAGTGACCTTTCCCCCAGGGGCCCCTCCTCTTATAGTGACTTCAGGAATCTTGAGTCTTCACTACCCCTCCTGTGATTCTGCCCAATTTCCCTGCTAAGCACTTTTCCATCAGGGAAAATTCCTGTGCAGATTTGTAAAGTTTCCACTTCTCCAGGACTGGGCTTTCCTGCCTCGGAGGATTTCGCTGCTCTGCTTCAGCCCTGCTAGTCACGGTTCCCCTCTCCCACTTTATTCTTTTGTGTTTTTTTTTTCACCTTCCTACATTGTTAGAAGTGAAAACCCTTCTCTCTGTAGCGTTCCTGGCTGTTGTCTCTTTAAATCTCAGGTTGAATTAGTAGCTGTTCAGGATGTTTTGAAAGTTACCTAGGTAAGTTTGTGGGATCAGATGAGTTGACGACCCCTACTCCTCTGCCATCTTGCACATAATCCATTGTCCTGATTTTTAAATGATCGGGAGTCCAGTTTCTATCACTGACTTCTTATGTGTCTTTATGCAATTTTCTTAGCCTCTGTAAGTGTCCTCTCAGATAAAAGAGTATTGAAAACACGTTTCACACAGTTGTTTTAAAATTTAAATTGTATTTTAAATTGATAAATATTATTTTCTTTTTATTTCTCTCTTATCTCAATTCATTAAAAAGACATTATTATTCAATTCTGTTAGGCCAATAATTGTGCCTGGTAAAGCCCTCACTCATGACCATATTTATCTTATGCCCTGTGATAGTATATGCCATGTCTGTGCACCTGTTTAAGAAACCATATGATTTTATTTCTATGTGGAATTTAAGAAACAAAACAAACAATAATGGGGGGAAAAAGAGAGACAAACCAAGAAACAGACTCTTAACTATAGAGAACAAACTGACGGTTACTAGAGGGGAGGTGGATGAGGGGATGGGTGAAATCAGTGATAGGTGTTAAGGAGGACACTTGTTGTGAGGAGTACTGGATGTGGTATGGAAGTGGTGAATTACTATATTGTGCACCTGAAACTAATAATACACTGTATATTAGCTAACTGGAATGTAAATAAAACTTTAAAGACATCAGATAAATAAAATTGAAACATATTACATTTAAATAAAGAGATGATTGACACTGTAAGTCACTGTAAGATATCTTAAATGAAAGCTTCCCAGTTTATTTTTAAGTAATTCAAATTTTTAATTCAATACAGTATTATCATGTGCATATGTTTTTTTTTGTGTTGTGTCATGATTAGATAAATGTTCACCAGACTGAGAACTATGCCAGACACTGTGGATCTCACTGTCAACTGTAATTGAGTAGAAATTCAAGAATCTCCTACTGTAACTTTTTCTGGTGATAGTAGGAAGCAAATATGAGCTTAGGTTTCATAATTTAAAAATGAAAAGAAATAGTCTCACTGATAACATAGGGTCATTAATACATCAGGGTTCTGTTCTAAGATTTTAAACTAATTTAAGCTGTTGTGTTAAATGAAAAAGGGGAATATCCTCTTTAAAAAGGAGAAGGTACTTCCTTGAGAACTGTATTATAGTCTTTATCTCCACAGGAGAACTTTACTTCTCTTGAACATTTAAGCAGACTTTTGGTTTCAGCTATTTCAAATAAGAAATTACAGTGGTATGAGTTTTTGCCCTTCAGTTTTATCATAGCTTGGCCTATCTAACAGTAATTAATATGTGGAACAGATGCCTTTCTTCAAAGTCACAGGGGAATAGTCAAGAACTCAGACTCTAGAGTCAGATGATCTGGGTTCAAATCTCAGCTCTGTGTCCTTGGAGAATATTCTTAACCACTCTGGTGCCACATGTGTCTTATCTGTAAAGTGGAAATGAGCATAGTATTTTCCTCACACAGTTGCTTTGAGAATTTAATAAGTTAGAACAATGAAATATATAAACATAAAATATATTATTTTAAATCACCATAAGTTCTCTCATTTTGCTTCACATTATACACTCTAGCTTCATCCATGTTGTTGCAGATGGCAAGATTTCATTCTTTTTAATGGCTGAATAATATTCCATTATATATATGTATATATATATTCATTGTTATATGTGAATATAATATATATATTCTTTATATATATGAATATAATATATATTATTTAATTTATATAATATTTATATTCTTCAAATAATATATGTATATATGAATATATATATATTCTTTACCCATTCATCTATGCTAAGTGAAATAAGTCAGTCAGAGAAAGACAAACACCGTATGTTTTCATTCATATGTGGAATTTAAGAAGTCAAAGAGATGAACATAGGGGAAGAGGGGAATAATGAGAGAGAGAGAGAGAGAGAGAGAAGCAAACTATAGAAGACTCTTAACTGTAGAGAACAAACTGAGGGTTGATGGAGGGGAGGTGGGGGAGGGGAATGGGCTAAATGGTGATGGGTATTAAGGATGGCACTTGTTGGGATCAGCAATAGGTGTTATATGTAAATGATGAATCACTAAATCCTACTCCTGTATGTTAACTAACTAGAATTTAAATAAAAATTTGAAACAAAAATAAATAAATTAGTAAATAAAACCAAATGAAAAAATAATAAGTTCTTTCTTATTTCTCATCACTTCCTCTTTGTCTCATCAGTACAATTAGTAAGCCATGAAATCTAGAAATGAAGAGGGAATGGGGAATGAAAAAAGATAGCAAAACTACAAAAATAATCCCTCCTACTAAAATTATTTGGGGGAGGAGTCAGTTTCACATCTCTTATTCTTTAACACCTGATAAATTGAAAAAAAAGTTCCAGTTTTTCATATCAGTGAACTAAGGTTTTAATTTAAACCATGTTTGAATTCATTTTTTAATAGGCTATAAATTTGAAGTTCACAAATTACTCAATAAGGTGGGTTGATTCCTCCTCTCTGAAATAAAGGATTGTACCAGATGATCTTATTTATAGTTCTCAAATAGAATGTACATATAAATTTAATATTTTATTTAAGGATTGAAAGAAAATCCACATTCTTGAATCTCATGTCCATATTATCCAAATACACCTGTTTCTGTGATCGACACAGGAAGTGAAACTAAGCTAGGCCAGAGATGATATTTGATATGATCCCCTCAAGTCTGATTCTTAATCATTTGCAATATATTTTCCCAACATGTGACTGAGAGATGTTTGAATTTCTAAATAATTTTGTCTCCATATTGGATTCAAACATATTCTATTTAATAATTTTCCCAATAAATCACTTTCTTCCACTGACAAATTTGATCCCATTGTTTTGTTCATGTTCTTATACCCAACAGGTTCTTGGATGAAGTACAGTCCTATTCTGGAGTTAACAAAATGAGTGTGCAGAACTTGGCCACTGTCTTTGGCCCTAATATCCTGCGCCCCAAAGTGGAAGATCCTTTGACTATCATGGAGGGTAAGTAAATTATTAACCTATACCTTCATCAAGAGAACAATAAACTCTTTTGTTTGTTTTGTTTTTTCTAAAATTTATTTATATTCTCTATACCGAAAGTGGGTCCCCAATTCACAACCTTCAGATCAAGAGTCATATGCTCTATTGACTGAGCCAGCCAGGCACTCCTAATCACCTGTCTTTTGGTTGATCAGAGTATATTCTTTTCTGAGGAATCTAGGGAAATACGTATCTGTGTGGTAACTCCATTTATTGACCTAAGTTCTTTAAGTGCAAAATCTTCTCATTAGGAGTCATGCATTCTTTTGAGTTTACTAAACATAATTTACTAAAAGATTCCTCAGTAGCCTTACAAGAGTAAATCAGCTGTAAAGTACTATGAAAGAACTAGAAAAATCTAGTTCACTTTTTGAGCCTCATGCAATTTTCAGAAAGTTTTAAAAGTAACTATTTTAAGCTAATATATTTTTATTAATTTTGGTTTTACTTGACTGATTTCAAGAAGTAGAAAAAATGGTTCTCTGTAAGATAATGCTGCTTATAAACTGTTTTGAAACATGAATTGTTTTCTAGATTAGAAAATGCCTCAAATTCTTTTTCACAATGAACTTCTACTTCCATTTGTTTCCAGCAGGCCTTACTGCTTAAGTGCCCTTTTTACCTATGGCCATTAATACTATCATTGTTTTCTAAAAATTGGACTAATTGGGATACGTGGGTGGCTCAGTGATTGTCTGCCTTTGGCTCAGGGCATGATCCCAGGGTCCTGGGATTGAGTTCCACATTGGCCTCCCCACATGGAGCCTGCTTCTCCCTCTGCCAATGTCTCTGCCTCTCTCTATGTGTCTCTCATGAATAAATAAATAAGATCTTTTTTTAAAAAAATGGATTAATTGAACATTTAAGAATTTAGTAAGGAAGGGGGAAAGAGAAAGAATGATGATTTTTAGTTTTACTCTGAGCTTATTTAGAACAAAATATACTCCTGATACGTTCCTTTCTTGAAAATTCTAATATTTTCATTCCTCTATGTCATATGAGACAGAAAGAAAGCTTTTTAAGTGTCTGCCTACATCAGCTCAGCTTCATTTCCTTGTCAGATATTTAGGGCGATATCAACCGAACATCAGATTTTGGGCAGTACATTAGTTGGTACAGAAAACGTAATTTCTTTTGGAAGAGTTTAGCAGACATTAGGAAATGTAAAATGTGAAGCTATATGAAGCATACAGATACTTTAGTCTATTGTTTTCTAAAAACTTTTATTATAAACTAGAATGTATATGATAAGGAAAACCACCAATAACAGGCACACATATAAATCTTAGTGAATTTATATAAGACAAATACTCTAGGGAATGCCTGGGTGGCTCAGTGGTTGAGTGTCTGTCTTCAGTTCAGGGCGTGGTCCTGGGGTCCTGGGATAGAGTCTGCATCGGGCTCCCTGTGGGGAGTCTGCTTCTCCTTCTGCCTGTGTCCCTGCCTCTCTTTCTGTGTGTCTCTCACAAATAAATAAATACAATCTTTGAAAAAAAAAAAAAGACAATACTCTAGAAATCATCACCTAGGTAGAGAAAGAAAACTTTTTTAGGCATCCCAAAAGTCCATTGCTGTGTCCTGTTCCTCCATCTTACTGCTCTACTCACTTAAAATTCTATTTTACTACACAGACATTTTAATCAATCACTTCCTTGCATTTTGGTGTAGTTTTATCAACAAAATATATTTCCTGGGCATTATATTTAATTTTACAATTATTTTATTTGATATCTTTTTAACATCTTTGGCCCTAATATCCTGACTTCAGTAACATAAAAAGGATAATAAACCAACACCAGTGGGTTTTAATCCCAGGAAGGAAAACTTGGCTAGCCATTTAAAAATCAATGTAATTCACCATATTAACAGACAAAAAAATTTTTCTTAAAAATCTTCTCCATGGATACAAAAAAGTATTTTACAAAATCTAATGCCATTCATGATAAAGACTGTTAGCAAATTAGAAATAAAAGGAACTTAACCTAAGAAAAGTTGTCTATAAAAAATTTAGTTATAATATTATACTTAATGGTGAAAGATGAATGCTTTCCCCCTAAGATTGGGCATAAGGTAAGATTGCCTATTTTTGGCCCTTCATCTGTAGTAAAAATCCTAGCTAGTGCAACAAAATATTAAGAAGGAATTGAAGGCAAACAGATTAGAAAAGGAAATTGTAAAACTCTGTTTATTCACAGACAACATGATAATTTATGTAGAAAATTCTAGGGAATCTACAAGGAAAGCTACTATAACTAATAAGTGAACTCATCAAGGTCACATGGTATAATGTCAATTCATAAAAATTCATTTATTTCTATACACTAACATTGAATAATTAGAAATTGAAATAAAAATAGAATTTTAGAGCAACACTTAAAAATATAAAAAACGGATAAAGTTAAGAAAATATAAATAAGACATATATCCTGAAAACTACTAAACATTTATGAAAAAAAATATGCTCATCAATTAGAATAGCCAAAATCAATAAGCTATTACTTTTCCTAAAGTTTACCTATAGTCTCAATGTAATTCCCAAAAATATCACAGAAAAAATTTTATTTGTAGAAATTGGCAATCTGATTATAAATCTTACATGGAAATAAAAATTATGTAGAATAGCCAAAACAATATGAAGAGGAAAAACAAAGTTGAAATATACTACTTGAAGACTCAATATAATGTCACCAGTAATCAAGACAGTGTGATATGAATATAGACATATAGATCAATGTCATAGAACAGAATCCAGAAATAAACCCACACATGTCATCATTTGTTTTTGACGTATGTGCCAAGTTAGTTCGGTGGGAAAGTGATAGTCATTTCAACAAATGATACTGAAAAATTGCTTATCTGTTTAAATATTCACCCAAAATTTTTAGTCAAATGTTCATATCAACTTTATTTCAAAATACTCCAATCTGAAAACAGACCAGGTGTCCATCAATCAGTGAACAGATAATTTTTGGTACGTTCATAAAATGGAATACTACTCAGCAATAGAAAGAATGAACTATTAATACATCCAATAATATGGGTAAATGTCATAAGTATTATGCTAAGTGAATACTGCCTAGACACAAAGACTTCATATTGTATAATTCCATTTATGTGAAATTCTAGAAACAGAAAAACAATAGTGTTAGAAAGCAGATCAGTGGTTGTCATGGTTGGGAGATGGAGGTAGGGAATTGGCTACAAATAGGCACAAGGGAATTGTCTATATCATGATTAGACGTTTCCAGGACTGTCATTTGTCAAAATTCATGATATAACTTACATCTACACATATACAAAATGACACATGTACAAGTTTATTCATTGCAAAAATACAAATTGAAACTACATTTCACAGAGAGCTGTCATATATGTGTATATGTAAGTGTATTTTGAAGTGCCTACATAATTTTCCTTTAAAGCAAAATCGAATTCTTATCCAATTTTTATGAAGAAGTGCCTATAATATGGTTTAAATTCAACCTTCATAGAAGTGTACAAGCGAGAGAGAATTTCTGGATCATGTAGCACAGTGGGACTCCTGGATCTGCTCGGACTCTTCAGAATGGGCTGGTGATTCTGACCTCATTATTTGGGCTTCATGTTTTTCATTAGTAACCCAAGGAAGAGAATGACAGAGAGGAGGAAATAAAAAGGAAAAGAGAGTATATAGTGATACATACTTGATCATTACTAAGCTAGTCTGTCCTAAAAAGATATAAAAATTGAAAGAAATTCCCTTTACAAGAACTATTGCCATTTATTATTCTGGAAACTAGAAGAAAGCAAAGCCTCCCAAGGTAGAAGAAAGAGATTTCTAGATCACTAGGACCGTGACAGTCACTCTATAATTATGGCAGGTAACTGGCATGACTGTTCACAGACTCATGATAGAGACCTTGGGAATGTCGCTCTTCAATTAATTAAATGCCCTACATGGTTCACAGCTATAGTGAGAAGCAGTCATGCTTCAAATGTTAATATTCCAGTGAAGGGGAAAAGCTCCATTTTTTCCCAAAGTACTAGACAGAGTCATATATAATAGAGGCTGCTAATATTTGAAAGTGTGTCTGTCATATGAGCAAATAGTAAAACAGGACTAAATACACATGTCTTCAAACAGTACATAATGAGAGTGTTGACAGCCATTTTAACTATACTAAAATCTTTTCATCAGAATCATTCACTCCTCCATGCACTGAAAATAGGATGACAAATTCAGAGGTAGCTAGAAAAGATAGATATATAAGACCATTAGTTTTATTGAGTCCTTCTTCTTCCACAAATAAATAGATGTCTTTTATTTAATTTCTTATTTAGAATAACCCCAAGTTTACTTGTTACTACTACAGTTAAAATTCCAACAGCTGAAACATAATAGGATGAGTGCGTGCTTTGGAGGAAGAAGACAAAGTATGAAATTTCGCCTTGGTCATTTATCATCTATGTGACCTTGAGCAAACAGCTTAACCTCTCTGAACCTCAGTTTTCTCATCTGGAAAGTTTCAAGTCCTATCTTATAGCCTTTGAGAAGCTTAATTTAAAAGATTTAAGTGAAACATCTCCACCTAACATAGTGTTTCTCAAACTCTAATATACATAGGAATCACCTGGAGATATTGTTAACATGCAAGCTCTGATTCAGAAGGTCTGCAGCAGGTCCTGCAATTTTGAAACTCCCAGGTGATATTTATGCTACTATTCTGTTACTGCTAGTGTCATCAAGGAGCTGGTTAGAAATGTAAAATCTCATGCCCCCCACAATGCCTACATTTTAACAGAATTCAGGTAATTTGAATGAATATTAATGTTTGAGCAACACTGACATCAGACCTGGCACACTGAAGATTCTTGATGTAAATATACTGTAAGTTTTGGATGATCACAGAAGTGTGCAGGACATAGATGGATTTATCACAATTTTTTCATATTCAAAATATGATTTTGAATTATACTCAAGTCAGATTTTGTCAAAGTGTTGCTTTAAGCGAAAGAATGACCTCCCCAACATATCAGGCCTCTACTCTCTGACAGCTACTCAATTATTAGCTGTTTGGTAGAAACCTGCATTGTCAAAGCCCTTCTCATCATTTTGTTCACAAAATCTCAATTTAAGTATTTTATATAGAAACTACACTTATGGGGATCCCTGGGTGGCGCAGTGGTTTGGCGCCTGCCTTTGGCCCAGGGCGCGATCCTGGAGACCCGGGATCGAATCCCACGTCGGGCTCCCGGTGCATGGAGCCTGCTTCTCCCTCTGCCTGTGTCTCTGCCTCTCTCTCTCTCTCACTGTGTGCCTATCATAAATAAATAAAAAAAAGTATAAAAAAAAAAGAAACTACACTTATTAACTAAAATTTAAATTGTTTTGCTATGTTTATTTATTGAAGATTATTCCTAAGAGCTTTTATAAACCCAGTTAACACATCAGATCAGTATAGTTCAAGCCAAAGCAAAGATGATTGATGTTTTTATTTGCCTATACTGTTTTATTATGGGTACATGAATAACTGAATATTTAAAGATTTTCTTGGGCTATTGAGGGAGGAGGGGCTCCAAATTAGAAAACTAATTGAGAAGCCTGGTTAATGATGACAGCCAATTTTAAGGGATAGGAACTCAGTTTCTAAGGCAGTGAGGAATATGTGAAAATATGTTTGAGATTTCAGCTAATATGCTGAAATTGATAAACCCATTAATTTTTTTAAAGAAATTATTGCTTTTAATAATAAATCAGCTATTTCATCCATTATGGTCTGTTAATTTTACTGTCTGAAATTTGTATTCATTTCTAATTCATACTTTACAGTGCATAGTAAAAAATATGAGAATCAAATGGAAATTATAGTATTTTCATCTGTGTAAGATAATTATTATTTCTCAAAGTTCTTTTCATTGTTTAAAATGCCCTGCCTAATGCTTTGCTGTTTCTTATAGAGTAGGTTTGGTAGTAAAAGATTCTCTCAGTTTTTGTTTATCTAGCTAGATCTTTATTTCCCCTCCATTTTTTTTTTTTAAGATTTTATTTATTTACTCATAAGAGACACAGAGAGAAAGAAAGAGGCAGAGGCAGAAGCAGGCTCCATGCAGGGAGCCAGATGTGGGACTCGATCCCGGGTCTTCAGGATCAGGCCCTGGGCTGAAGGCGGTGCTAAACCACTGAGCCACCTGGGCTGCCCTTCCCCTCCATTTTGAATATAGATTTGTTGGATACAGAATTCTTGTGTGACAGTCTTTCAACATTTTGCATATCCTATTACCTTCTGGCAATGAGAAATTATGAGAAATCAACTATTAATCTTCTTAAGGATCCTTTGTACATGAGTTGGCTCTCTCTTGCTACTTTCAAGTTTTTTTTTTTTGGTTTTTTTGTTTTTTGTTTTTTTTTTAGTTTAAGACAGCTTGACTATGATGGGTCTAGGTTTAGATCCTTTTGCATTCTCATTTTCAGATATTACAATTCTTTCTTTTGCCTGCTTATATCTGCTGTTAATTCCCTCTCCTGATTTTTTGTTCATTTCAGTTATTATACTTTTCAACCCCAGAATATTTGGTTCATTTATATGCTTTCTGTATCTTTATTGATAATCTCTATTTGGTGAGACAGTATTCTCATTTTCATCTGGTCTCTTTAGATACGGTTTCCTTTAGTTATTAGAGCACATTCAAAATAACCAATTTAAAGTCTTTATCTAGTGAGTGCCCTGTCTGGGCTTCCTCAGAGTGTATTTTTCCTACATATGGGCCATAAGGTCTTTATTCTTTGTATGTCTCATAATTTTCATTGAAAAACTGGACATTTTTAAAAGATTTTATTTATTTATTCATGAGAGACACACAGAGAGAGAGAGAGGCAGAGACATAGGCAGAGGTTAGAAGCAGGCTCCACGCAGGGAGCCCAATGCAGAACTTGATCCCCGGACTCCAGGATCGTGCCCTGGACCGAAGGCAGGTGCTAAAACCACTGAGCCACCCAGGGATCCCTGGACATTTTTAGTAGTAAAATACTGTGAGGGCTTTGGATATCAGGTCCTCTCCCTCCTCAGATTTGCTGTTGTTTGTTTAGTGCTTTTTCTGAACTAATTCTATAGAGTTTATATTCTTCACCAAATGTGGCCACTGAAGTTTATGCTTGGTTTGCTTGGTTGTCAATTAGTTATTGACAAAGATTTCCTTCTATTGCCTCGGCTAATAAGTTTCCCTTTTTTTTTTTTTTTTTTTTTGCCAAGGGGCTCTGTATGCAAATCTTTGACAGTCAGGTAGGTAGTTCGCAACTCTGCAGTAGCCTTCAGTTTCTGCTTGTACAGAGCCTCAAAATCAGCTAGAGGTGAGAGCCTAGGGACTTATTAGTTCTTTCCTGAGCATGCACACAGCTGCAGGGATGTACATAACCCTAAACATGCGTGTAGTCTTCTAAACTCCCAGGAATAGATCCAAGCTTTTCAAAAACCCCCTATGGAAATCTCATTCCTCAGATTTATCTTTTAAGCTTGTGGTTAGCCTATTGTCTGTCCCAACTGTTATTCCGCTGCTTCTGGCAGCTGGGATGTTAAACAATAGAGCCCTCATTATTTCTGAACGACGCCCCTGAGAAAAACGCTCTTCACACTGGTCAAATTCCTAGTCAGATCAAATAAGGACATGCATTGTGAGGGCGTCTTCAAGAGAACCACCAAACAGGTCAAACAATGGCAATATTCTGGGAATGGAGTTTTGGAATTCCAACTGTGTTCTGGCCATTGCAGGGACTGCCAAGCTGCCAGTTCCCACTGGGATTGGGGAATATTAGTTTTTAAGGCTATTGCAAAGCTAGGGAGAATAGGATGAGGACAAAGTTAAAATACCACAGAGCTTGATGTTCTTACTGAGTCAACCTTTTTTCCTGAATAAACATTTTCCGGACTGTATCGAGCCTTTAATTAACTTCCAGATTCCTACAAATGTTGATTCAGAATACTTTTGTGAATTGCTCTTATGGAGAAGAGGATTTTTGGAGATCCTTATTACACCATTCTGGCTGATGTTACTTAAAATGCCTCAAAGCTTTTGAATAGTGAACAAAAGTCATATGGAACTTCATTATCTTGCAACATTAGAAAGACAGACCATATACCCACCAGAGATCATATAGGACTCTACTAAGAAATGCCACTAAAATATATTGATCGTTTGAGTCAATTGTCAAATGAGAGATAACATTGACCTTCTCTTAAGACTTCTCATAATTAAATCTCAAACTTCTAGGAAATGGTGTATAATGATTAAAAGCCTATTCTCTGGAACTAGCTCACTCCGTTTCAAGCCCTGATTCTGCTCCTTAATGGCTTTGTGACCTTGGTCAAGTTATTTAACATTTGCAATACAATGATAATAAACTACCTATTCATAGATTTGTTTTAAAATCCAACTAAAGGGATAACAAAAGTAAAGTGCTTCGTACAGTTCATTATATATAGTAAATGCTCAAGCACTTTTAGCTTCTTTTGCTATTGTCATCATTAAGAATATAGTTCAGCAGTACTGACAGTAATGCTTAATGTTCATCTGAATGTGGTTCTTTAAGAGTCCTTTTCAAAATGAGAAATAAAACTATTTCACTCATACAACTGTGTTTTCTTCGCAATTACAGGCACTGTGGTGGTCCAGCAGTTGATGTCAGTAATGATTAGCAAACATGATCGCCTCTTCCCTAAAGATACAGAACCACAAGGCAAACCCCAAGATGGAGTGAGCAACAACAATAATGAAATTCAGAAGAAAGCCACCATGGGCCAGTTACAGAACAAGGAGAACAATAATACCAAGGATAGTCCTGGTAGGCAGTGCTCTTGGGAAAAGTCCGAGTCTCCCCAGAGAAGCAGCGTGGATAATGGATCCCCCACAGCTCTACCAGGGAGTAAAACCAACAGCCCAAGGAACAGCGTTCATAAGCTGGATGTCTCTAGGAGCCCCCCTCTCATGGTCAAAAAGAATCCTGCTTTCAACAAGGGCAGTGGGATAGTCACCAATGGGTCCTTCAGCAGCGGTAATGCAGAAGGTCTGGAGAAAACCCAGACCACTCCCAATGGGAGCTTACAGGCCAGAAGGACCTCTTCACTGAAGGGGTCTGGTACCAAAATGGGCACTCACAGTGTACAGAATGGAACAGTGCGAATGGGCATTTTGAACCCTGACACACTTGGGAACCCCTTGAACGGTCGCAGCATGAGCTGGCTGCCTAATGGCTATGTGACCCTTAGGGATAATAAGCAGAAAGAGCAAGCAGGAGAGTCAGGCCAGCACAATAGGCTCTCCACCTATGATAATGTCCATCAGCAGTTCTCCATGATGAACCTTGATGACAAGCAGAGTGTTGACAGTGCCACCTGGTCCACTTCCTCCTGTGAAATCTCCCTCCCCGAGAATTCCAACTCCTGCCGTTCCTCCACCACCACCTGCCCAGAACAAGACTTTTATGGGGGTAATTTTGAGGACCCTGTTTTGGATGGGCCCCCGCAGGATGACCTCTCCCACCCTGGGGACTATGAAAACAAAAGCGACCGGAGGAGTGTGGGAGGCCGGAGTAGTCGTGCCACCAGCAGCAGTGACAACAGTGAGACATTTGTGGGCAACAACACCAGCAACCACAGTGCACTGCACAGCTTAGTGTCCAGCCTAAAACAGGAGATGACCAAGCAGAAGATAGAGTATGAGTCCCGGATAAAAAGGTGAGGAAAATCTGGAGCTCCTAACTACCAGAAAGGGTGCAACAACCTCCTGTTGTGGGACACGTCTGCACAGGAGGTTAAACGAACTGGCTCCAGGGTCACAGACCCGAGTTCAAGTCCAGGATTCACTCTTTAGTTGTAAGCTGTGGGTTATGGGGGAGGCTCTCTATGAGCTATGGATTCTTACTGTGAAAATCTTAAATATGAGTAGTTTTTACCTTAAAAGCATGTGAGAAATCCTTAAGCATTGTCCCTGGCACAGAATCAGTGCTCAATAATGTTATCTTCTGTAATTAGATATGTGGGTTTCTGTTAAGGCCTGGAAAGAGAGTGGAGGGATAAATGGAAAGTAAGGATCCTGTTTTCACTGGTGCGAAGAGGATGAAATGAGGGTGAAGAAAAGGTGTCAAAAAAACCCCAGATCTTTTTTTCTCATTCTTTTCATCTTTGAATGCTAAGAGAGTGTCCGCTGCCTGCTGGGCTCAGCTCCAGGCCTTGAGGGTTCAAGCAGTGAATAAAACAGACCAAAACTCAGCCCTCATGGAACCAGAGCAATAAGTAAAGTAGATTGGATGCTAAGTAGAAGACTAATGCAGGCAAGTGGACTCAGATGCCTTGGTGAGGTCTAAATTCACGTGTGGTCACAGAGGAAGCTGAGCAGATACCTGGAGAGGAGCAAGTGGAAATGCCATGAGATGGGATGGGCAGGGGGCCCCGAGAGGGAACAGAGCGAGGTGACAGAGGACCTTGAGGATCATTGTAAATCTGGCTTTTATCTGAGATTGGAGTCCATGGAGGTTTTGAGAAAGGTGTGAATATGACGTGTGTTCATATGGACAAGGGAAACTGTAGGCTAAACAAGGAGCAAAAACTGTGATTTGTAAGGAAGAATTATGCCAAAACCTAATTTATATCAGTTTACATCTTCTCATAAGGCGACCAAGGTGGAAGTATGCTTAGCAACTTCTCTAGGGAAGCTGCCTAGGCTGGATAAGAGGTGTTTGCCGGGTGTCCTGTGTTCACAGCCCTGACTCTCAGATGTTCCATGGACTTGAGAGGTGGGAATATGGAGAATGAGCCCAAGGCTCACAAACAGGACCCTGGGCCAGAAACCACAAGTCCCACCCCCGCGTTTTCACCGTGGTTACAGAAATTCTAAAACCTATGGTCTTTATGTTCTCCCTTCAGCTTAGTGTAGGGGAAAGGACACTAACTCTCCAGGAGGAGACGGCCCGAGGCTCAGTTCAGCATGGAGCGGCCAGTGTCAGGCTGTGTGACTTGGTGGCCCTCCTCCTTCATGGGTGTTCTAGGGTCCTCACAGTAATGGACACCATTCTTTGTCCTACTTCAATTGCTGCCATGGCTCCAGACGCCACGGGGCTCCTTCCTTATACATAAAGTTGGCTCCAACGTATTTTACTATGTGTCCCACCCATTTGTCAATTATCAGGCCAAACGATACATATTCCAAGAACTTTGGTCAAGTAAACTGAAGTACTACTTATACGTTAGGTTGAAAAATTACTTTCTTAGAAAGTCATTTTTGTAAACCTTCCTGAGCAGACACTTGGCTTGAATTTTTCTATATAATGCCACGTGACAGGAGGTTTATGGAAGAAAAGAAATGTCCTCTGCTTATAAGGTAACTCTGTTTCTAAGTGTAGTTTTTGGAACCACTGGCTACCAGAACTCTGGAGTTTCTGCCAATGCATGATGATAACTTAGCACTTAGCACTGGCAAGCGAGAGATAGCACTATCAACTTAGTACTTGTATGAACAGAGGGGAAAAAGCTGTTCTGAATGGCTGCTGGTGGACACATTCACTTATGAGAACATTGGTGGCCTATTTATGTTCTGTAATCTGTGGCACATTTCAGAGACCTTGATAAAATAATTGAACTTCCCAGGAGAATGTCATCTCAATGGGCCCTTTTACTGTAGCATTCTTACCTGCCTGACCACTAGAGGAGAAGATACACAGCAGAGTGGGGCAGAGGAGCTGCCCCATGCCCAAACCACAGAAATAGGAGAGGTTATTTGTTCTAGTAAATTTTGGTCATTCTTAATTATAGGCATACATTTCTCTTTCAATTTCTTTTAAACTCCATCCCATAAATATTAAAGTTAGAGACAAATTCATAGATAGATGATATAGGTAGGTGATAGATAATATTTTACTTTGTTTAGTTATCAATCACTGATATATGTTGTTTAGCTTTTAAACATGTAAGTTTCATGTTCTTTTACTCCCTCAAAATTAGTTTCTAACTTTACTGTTTGTGCTCGGAGATAATTGTTTCTATGATATCAATTATTTAGGCTGGTTAAAACTATTCTCTTTTTACTGGTTTGAGATTCTATATATGACTAATAGATCAAGTCTGTCAATCAAGTTGTTCAAATCTTTTACATTTCCCCTAATTTCTATCAGATAGATCTATAATTTCTGAGAAAGAAAAATCTCCTAATGTTATTATAGATTTATCAATTTCTCCTTATAATTTTGTTAAATTTTATATTGAATACTTTGAGGCTAGACTACTAGGTAAATAAAAATAAAGTATTGTTTATATCTCCCTGATGAACTAGTCCTCTTGTCATTAAGTAATGGTCATCTTTAATTGTAATCACTTTTTTTGCCAGAAACCTACTTTTTCTGGATACTAATATTGCTATGCCACTTTTGATTCGTGACTTTCTGGCATAAGAGACTTGTGAAATACCTAGCAATGACATTTTCACTATCATTATTTTTCCCTTGATTGAAAGCAAATATGATGTCCTCTTTCCTTCCCACTTTACCAGACTTTCCCCTTTCTTTTAATAAAGCCAGCTTCACATGAAATGAGTCCAGGAAGCCCTGTGCTTTGGGTTGCCTCCTACATCTGCCATTCTGTGCTCCCTGATAATCAATCTCCAGCTTCTCTGTGCTGACATTCATTTATTCACAATCAGATACCAACTAAGTGCTTCCAAGTGAGGTCTTGGGGTCTTCTTGTTAAAATGATAGTAAATCATCCTAGCATATACAATGAATGAATGAATAAAAATACATCTTTTAAACCATTAGACCTTGCTTCACTGGTTCCAAAGGGCCCGTTACAATTTCCTAACTATTGTGGAGACAGAGTTCAGAAAATCTGTGTCCCTGTCACATTTCAAGTGAATAAAATCACTTTCCCTTTTATTTCCTCCCTCCCATCTAGCTTGGAACAGCGAAACTTGACTTTGGAAACAGAAATGATGACCCTCCACGATGAACTGGATCAAGAAAGGAAAAAGTTCACAATGATAGAAATCAAAATGCGAAACGCTGAGCGAGCAAAAGAAGATGCAGAGAAAAGAAATGACATGCTTCAGAAAGAAATGGAGCAGTTTTTTTCCACGTTTGGGGAGCTGACAGTGGAACCCAGGAGAACCGAGAGAGGAAACACAATATGGATCCAGTGAGCCTGCTTCCTCCCGTTGTCTCCCAACGGATCTGGGAAGGGCTCTGGGGTTCCGGTGGAAAAATTACATGGGATCAGGTGGCTGGTCACCTGCTGTACAGTGCTCTAACTGGTGAAGGAATATCATTTATAGACATTATCCATCCATATCTGCAATGTGTACCAAAGTTATATCATGCCCCATAATGCTACTGTCAAGTGTTACAACTGGATATGTGTATAGAGAGTAGTTTTTAAAAAGTAAGCTAAAAAATGAGAAGCATATCTCAAGAATTATTTTATTGCAAGTCTTGTATTTAAAATGTTAAATCAATATGTTGTTGCAATTTAGCTTGCTTCCAAGCTTCACCCCTTGCACTTAACATAAGCTATTTTTGGCATTGTGTTATCATCAGCTTATTTTATAGATCAATATTTTTATTTCCCCTTTTGCTGAGGAAACGAAGATAAGCGGATATATAAATATATATAAATATATATCAGATGAGTTATTAAAATCAAAACAATACTTTGTGGCTGTGCTGTTTGTGCCAATAGACCTCGCCATTGACCAAAAAGAGAAATGTAAATAGTTTTATAAAATACAATTGAATCACCAGGAACCTTTGATTTGCTCTTTAAGTTTTTCCCTCGACACTGCTCGGTTTTCTTTGTGAGGTGCCTGGACACAGAGAATTTTGGATTTTATAAAAAAGCCCCCTTCTCAAGGCCAATTGTCTGCTTGGTCCGTTGCACAGATGCATGTCTCCCGTGCAGGATGCACTTTGGGGTGGGGGGGAAGTGGTAAAAGCATAAAATGAGTCATGCCATGAATTACTCTGACCTTCTGGATCTAGTCCCTGTAACTGCTAGATGGTTTCAAGAAAACTTCTTCCCACTCTTGGGAGGTTGAAAAACACCACTTGTTATGCTGTGCCACAGGAACACCTCTTGTCTGCTCAGACCTTTCCTCCATGCCCCCAGCGAACACACTTTACAATGCAGGCAGTGATCTGGTGAGACCGTAACCCTCTCAGTTAAACTGCTAGAGTATGTGCCAAGTAGTGACATTTTTCTCTCACTCAGGCCTCTGTTGGTTTGGCACCTGGGATTCTGTCTACAGGACAGTGGACAAAGGTAGTGTAGCAAGAGGAGGGGATGGAGCAGATAGACCAGAAGGAGAAGGAGACATGTTTGGAAAGAACAACTACTCTGCTTCTAATTTTTACAATATTGTTCTTCCCAGTTGCAAATGTATTTGTTCACAATAATTTTAAGACGTGAAGGTGTAAAGGTCCGGTTTTGACAAATGTATGACTATTAGTAATTGTGACCTTCTAGAGGAGCCCAGGGCTCTCTGGAGCTGGAATTTGGGGAAAACAACTCTTCACACTCCAAGTGATCTTGAGAAGCCAGGCAAATAAATACTTCTCACACTAGAACAAAAAGTCACAAAAGGCATGATTAGAAATAAAGACTGCTTGAGTTTATAGGATTGTGTTTAGAAGGTTCTATGTCTTATTTCAAAGAGGAGAATAGTCTTTACCACATCCAGCCTTGTCACCATTCACTTTTGTTCATGGTCCCTGGGTTTTAACCACTATCTGTAATAATGATACCTTCTTTACCTTTAGTTTCCTGTTCTCACTCTCTTCTGATTCTTTAACCAGATACTTCCACCTGAGTATCATATAGAAAAGTCAAACTCAAATGTGCAATGTTGATCTCAATGGGTCTTTCTCTATACATTTCCATCTCTCTCCAGTCCCTGTCCTAGTGAGTGAAAACCTTGGGACTCATCCCAAGTTGAAGGATGCAATAGTAAAAATCAAAGGCCATACGGTCAACTTGCCTGCATTCAATTTTTTCACAATTCACTAGCTGTGACTCAGACTTCTAGGCATCACTTTTTTTTATGTAGACTGGAAATAACACGGATGCTCCTCTCATGGACTTGTTAACGTAGTTTCATTGAGGTGTAGATTGTGTGAGAGCTGAGCACAGCCCCGAGTGTACAAAAAAGATGCCCTAAATGTTCATTCTTGTTTTCTCTCCACTCTTCTTCACTCTGAAATTCACTCAGCAAGTACTATCTAGTCCACTCACCCTTGCCTTTTGAATCTATTCTCTTTGATCGGTTGCTCTTCATCTTTGAGGAAAGCATCTCTCCTTTGGCAGGATATTCCTTCCAGGCTGCCCATCTGACCATATCATGGCCTTACTACTATCATGTGAAGAATCTCACTTGCCCACAGGATATGTCCTTAACACGGTGGATAAGGCTGTGACCTACAGTTTTATTTTCACCTCCTACCACTTCCCTCACCCCTGCTGTGCCATTTCATGCCTGTGAAACTTTCCACCTTTTATTGTCATGTCCATCTTGACTACCTTCCTTCTATCTGGCACAGTCCTACCATTTTTTTAAGAGCTAAATCAAGCATCAGTTCCCCTATAAAGCTTCTAGGATCTCAACTGAGAATTAAGTACCTTGTGCTCCCAATTTGTGTATTGCTTTTAGTCTTTTCCATGTCTGATTATTTTCTTCACCAAATAAGAAACATTTTTGAAGCAGCATGGTAGAATAGAAATAGCAGGAAACGGAGAGCCAAACAGACCTAGATATGCATCTCGACATACCTTAGGCAAGATGCACAGCAACGACAAGTCACTTAACTTGTCTGAGCCTCTTGTTTTTCCCTCTGTAAAGTGGAAGTAATAACTCCTACCAATTAGGAATTTTGTAATACTTAAAAGTGATATGTAATGTGACTATCCCAGGGACCACCACTTAGCTCCGCTGACAGCTCTATTAATAAATGGAGCTTCCAAACCTAAGAGTCTAGAATTGTTGTCCTATTGTTCTCAAATCCCTCCATCTCTACCTTTTATTCCATAGAGTGCCAGCATGGAGAGTTAGCCATAAATCTGGCCTTTGATTTATGATGGATGCTGCCGTTAATTTTAATTATCAATCTCAGTGATGATAACCTTTGATCAATGGATACCATGAGTAGCTAGTCCATCTGGGTTTCTATTAGTTCTTCTATTAATCCAGCCAAATGCCTAGAAAATATCAACTGCAAATTGACATAAAAACAAATTGGAAATAAGTAGAGAGTACCAAGTGTTCATTTGCTACATCCTGTATAGGCTTCTTTAAAACTATTTAGGTAGGGCAGCCCAGGTGACTCAGATGTTTAGCCCCTGCCTTCAGCCCAGGGCGTGATTATGGAGACCCAGGATCCAGTCCCAAGTCAGGCTCCCTGCATGGAGCCTGCTTCTCCCTCTGCCTGTGTCTCTGCCAATCTGTGTGTGTGTGTGTGTGTCTCATGAATAAATAAAATCTTTAAAAAAATAAATAGAAATAAAACTATTTAGGTAACTAGAATGATTCTTAAACTATGTGTTCAGGAGAAAGGATTTGCTTCCAAGTGTTGAGTCTATAATGTTGGTTTCATTAGCCAAGCCATATGGCTGGGTATCCTTCAGAGAACATTTAAAATAGAATTGTGAATGACAGTAGGCGAACTGAAGTCTATACTTTTTAAAAAAATATTTTATTTATTTATTCATGAGAGACACAGAGATAGAGGCAGAGGCACAGGCAGAGGCAGAAACAGGCTCCATGCAGGGAGCCAGATGTGGGACTTGATCCTGGGACCCCAGGATCATGCCCTGAGCTGAAGGCAGACGCTTAACTGCTGAGCCACCTAGGGATCCCTGAAGTCTATGCTTTTTAAATGTAAATGTAGTTTCTATATGTCATTTTGTTATTAAATGACTAAAAACGTGAAGGGACTTAATGTCATTCCTATTTATTTTTATTTATTCACAAGCTAAGCCCTAAATGAAAAAAAAAATAGGGCATTTCCAGGTAGGATACTTTAAATCATCAATATAATTATCTCCCCTTGGAAATCCAGGAGAATTTGAAGACTGTGGTACCAGCCAAAAACCTCAGTGTTCCTTTCACTGCAGAACTGCATCCTACTTAGAATAGCATCACAGAAAATGGTGATGCATAAGCTTTTGGAATCAGAGAGCTAGATTCAAATCTCAGTTCTACCACTTTGTAGGTATAAGAATTTAAGAAAAGTTACATGACGTTTGTAAGACTCAATTTGTTTTTCTGTAAAGTAGGATAATACTAGTGTCTTTTCCTCATTGGGTTTTTGTTTTATTTTGTCTTGAGAAATGACTAAGTTGTGACTAGCACAATATATATTGTAAGTGTTCAGTAAATGGTAGCTGTCAGCACTCAAACGTTTCTATTTCTATTCTGTTTCTATTGAGTGTTCAAAGGGTGTTCCAGCTTCCAGAAAATAGAATTCTGGCCTCAAGAATTTGGCCAGCATGTTCACCAGCAGAAGATACAATTCTGTCCTTGTCCCAGAGAGGCTAATTTTACTTTGGCCCAGATAATCCACCAGAGATTTGATAGCAAGGAAGAGGTAACCCAAGGTATCTTTTTTACCTGAGATAATACAATTGCATCCATGATCTGAGAATAATGTCCAAAGGACCACCCATAAATGTCCCTGAATCAACTCTGTCTGTTTGGACACTGAAGAATATGTTCAGTTTTAAAGCTCTTGGGTAAAGTATAATGAAAGTCTAAGAATATGACCAGTGAATGTGTCTAGACTCACATCAGCACCACCATTAGTGAATATTTATTGAAGGCCTCTATGTGTCATGTCAGCACTAGACTAGATGCATGGGATACCTAGTTTATAAATAACCACCACATGAGATGGTGTTCTCTGAAAGTAGTTAGAGACCACAAAAGTGAGTCTGGGAAAAGCATGTCAGAGCCATGACTATATTATGTGAGTCCTAAAGAATAGGTAGGAAGTTATCAGACAGGATAGCAGTTTGGGGCAGGAGCTTCTCTAGTCCAGGGAAAAATATATGTGTTAAGTGCCTTCAGGGCGGAGCCTAGGGGGCCTTTCCAATGAAATAAAAATGACCTATCATGTGTGTGCCATTAGGGTGGCCTTGTGCTTAAAGACTCACTTACACACCACCAGGAGATGGGAAAACAGGACCCATGTGGCTTCCACTCCCTTATATCCAAATAAAACAGCCAAAGCCAGACACATTTTGCCCTGTTGGAACTCACAAACCACAGAAAAAGAGTATGGAATTGTGACTCTCAAAGGCCTATTTTGTTATTCTCTTTATAGTCTCTTTAATTGCACAAGTGGGGAATGAGTTGACTGCCCAGATTAAGGGCTCCTTGCTGCAAAGTGATGTGAAAAACTAACAGCTCCCCAAGCAGCTAAAACCTACCAAACCTACTGTAGATCTTCGAGTATAAAGTTTAGCAGATGTAAAGTGCGTTTTTTAATGCACCATTTTTGGCTCAGGTCCGGGACTGAATGACACTCTTTATTAATGGACTATGTGTAGCTGCTACCTTTCTAGCCCTTGGAGGGCTAAACCCAGGTGAGACCAGCCCATTCAAGTAGAAAGTACTGAATTGTTTGAATAAGGTGTTAAATTGGCCTCCAGCCTACCACCTGTTTTTGTGAACACTATGCCATCCAATCCCTCTCCTGCCAACACACATTCCCTGCCTCCTCGTGATTCACTAGAATCCATTACATATCACACCAAAGTAATCTCTAGGGTTGTGCCATCTTGCCCGCATCCTCGGTCACCTATTGCCAAAATCATCCAAATATGTCATTTGCCTTCACTATTATGTTTATTCCTACATTGCTCAGCATGTTCCCTCATTTGCTTCAAACTCTGATTCTCTCTCCACTCCTCAGACTTTTCCGTTATACATGCTAGAGCCTAACAGCTGCCATTATCTTCCCCTAAATCTTCTCCCAAACATGGTTGCCTCCTAAAGACACCACTTCTTGCAGCCCTCCCAAGGATGGCTACTCTCCTTTCTCACAATCTGCATGTCATTAGCTTGTAAGAGAGATAGGTCTTGCTTTGCTCTTTGATGTAACTTCCAGACCTCAGATCTTCCCACTTCCCTAATAACTCCATAGAAGTACATGTCACATGACCAATTATTTAGCACCTGTTTTTTTTTTTCTTCCCCAAATCAATACTCCTCTGCCATCCACCAACTTGGCCACTCAGCTCCTTGAGCTGATCATTCCTGAAAATCTTGATCTTCTCCTGCCCGAACATCAGCCACCCATGCCTATGGTTTTCCTTATTCCACGCCATTTCCAATAACTACACTATCACCAAAATTTCCATTTCAAGCACTCACTGCCTCATCATCATCTATTCCCTTTTTAGGTAATTCCCTTAACACCATCACTCCAAAAATTCTTAGAAACTCCCAAAGAGTAGACAAGCCATTGACTTTGCTACGTTTTCATTGGCTATCATTCCCTCATGTCATTGCTTCCTTCCTTGACTAGCTCATCTGTGGCTCCTCATTATAATTATTCTTTTCCTCATTCTCAAATCCCTTCAGATTTTCTTCCACCACTGTACTCATCTGGGAAAGAAAAACACCCAACTCTGGCTAAACCCAATTCCTGCTAATTCTTAACCTGCACCTGAGAAACACAAATGGCTGGAGAACAGAAGACCAACATCCACCATGGGATGACTTGTCCCATCTTATATCTATATAAGTATGGTTCACATGGCTCTCATCACTGTCTAGTAACTTAACCTCATACTTTTCAAGGTCAGTTTTACACTTCTCAAACCTCCATAAGCTCTTCCTCTCCCCATTTTCAGCTAGTAACTTTACTTATAACCAAACTTACTGATAACCTGTTTTTACTGAGAAAACAATACCAGAAGAGTAAGTCCTTATGTTCCATCATCCATCTTCCCAACTGTCTACATGCAACCTGTACGCATCACCTTGACTGTGCCACCTGCTCCAACTCCCCCAAATGTATATGGGAGGACCATATACATCCCTCTGGCCTTTTTAAGCACATTACTCCTTCAAATAAATATTCTTTCTTTCTAGTGTTATGAATTTTTCTCTTTATGTGTTGGCCCTATCAACATATACCCATGCTATAATAGCTTTCTTAAAATTCTCTCTTCATGTTGTATTTATGTCTAGTTTCCACATGATTCTTCTGCTTCACTTTCTAGAAAAAAAAACTCTTGAATTTTCTCTACCTATTTCTAATTCCTCACTTCCCACATTCTCTTGAACTCACTGTAGTCATGCTTTCCTGCTTAATACTGCTGAGAACATGCTCTCTTAAAGGTCAGCAATAAAGGTCTTCATAAAAATCAAGTCTAATTGTGAACCTTCAGTCCCCATCTTTTTTAGCCACTCCAGTAGCATTGTCCCAGGTGCCTATTCCCTTCTTTTTAAAAACCTTTACTTGGCTTCCAGGACAGCAGACTTTCCTGGTTTTTGCCTCACTGGACATTTCTCAGGATATTCAACTGTTTATTGACTTCTATATGTTGGAGCAAGAAATGCCTCCATCTTTGGACTTCTCTTCTTCTTTGTCTACACTTAGTCTCTCGGTGATCTATACAGTCCCATGGTTATAAATAACACTTACAAGCTGATTACGCTCAGGTTTGTTTCAGCTCAACTTCTTCCCTTACTCCAGCCTTGTAGACCCTCCTGCTACTTTACTAGGATACCTAATAAATATCTCCAGTTGACATTTCCAAAACAAGTATGATTTTTCTTCCCAAATATGCTCCTAACCCATTCTTTACCACATCAGTCAACCACACCATTACTTACCTGATGGTTTCAATTTTTAAAAATTCTGGGGTTATCCTGATCTGTTTCTTTCATATCACATATCAGTCTATCAGCAACTGTTTCCAACTCTCTCTTCATAATATATTCTTGGTTATGTCCTTAATCAACCCTTCTCAGTCCCTCCACTCTCCAGTCTAAGCCCCATCCTATCTTTTTGTGCTACTGTTATACCTTAGAAGAACCTCTTTGTCCCCATTATTATCTTTCTTCTCAACCTCCTCTATTTGGCAAAGAGATCCTTTTAAAAAGAAAATTCAGATTATATCATTTCCCTGCTCAAATCTATCCGTCTTCTTATATTTAGACTAAAATCCCAAGATCTTGTCATTCTCTGATCCCTGCCTAACTCTTTAATTTCACTTACTATCACACTTTCTCTTGTCCATTCTGCTTCACTCACAGGAATTTTGGTGATTATATATATATATATATATACTCTATAGAGCATTCTCTCTCTCTCTCTCTCTCTCTCTCTCTCTCTATATATATATATATATATATATATATATATATATATATACTCTTACTCCAGGGCTTTTGCACTTGCTTTTGCCTCAGATACTAATATGGCTCACTATCTCACTTTATTTGGGTCTCTGTTCAAATATCATCTGTTGGGATCCCTGGGTGGCGCAGCGGTTTGGCGCCTGCCTTTGGCCCAGGGCAAGATCCTGGAGACCCGGGATCGAATCCCACATCGGGCTCCCGGTGCATGGAGCCTGCTTCTCCCTCTGCCTGTGTCTCTGCCTCTCTCTCTCTCTCTCTCTCACTGTGTGCCTATCATAAATAAAAATAAAAAAATAGAATTTAAAAAAAAACAAATGTCATCTTTTTTGAGAGGCCCTCCCCGACCACCTCATCTAAATAGCATCCCTTTTCATGTTTTATCCTTTTAGCCTGCTTTGTTTGGTTTCTTAATGCTTTCTGCTACCTTATTCCCCCATTAGAAGCAGGAAGGTTACCTGAATTCATCACAATTATGTATACCAAGTACAGTCTTTGGGAGATTGAAGCGCTCAGTTAATATTTGTGACATGAATCAGTGAGTGAATGTTCAGAGCTCAATGCCAAATTTCTGGTTTAGATAACCAGAGGTGACTTGAGTTGGAATTTTTAATAAAAAAATAACTGAATTCTGTCTTCTATCATTGTAGGAATCCAGTCATTACCCATAGATTCCACACATTTCAGAGATTTGGCTTTATACTACAGGACCACTAGAGAGGAACTCCAGTAACCATTGTGATGTCGTTTTTGCTGATAAAGAGATTTTGGTGCCAGAAATATGAGCCTCCAGTTCAGCATCCAGGCTTACTCACTCTAAGAGGAAATTGCATCAAAATAAACCTCATGTAATGCAGGAAAGAAACATCATGTTTTTTGGTCTTGCTTGTTTGTTTGTTTTTTAGCCTCAGAAACTTTTATCTATTTTTCTCAGGATACTGATATCATAAGTCATTGATAAGCTTTCAGGATGTCATCACATTCTTCTCTTTATCTGGAGACTGACATTTATTTGAAACATACCAAAAGATAGCAGTGTACCTTTTAATTAAAAGAATGAGAGTGCAGATACACATATTTCCTCATTGACTTAATCCAGGTTTACCTGTATTTTTTTTCTCTGTGCTATGTTTTAAAAGAAATGTAAAAATGGTTTAATCTCCTATAATGTCATGGTAAATAACCAAAATTCTCTTGTGCTGATTCATTTCAACAAAATGATAACATTGAATGAAGCACATCTTGTTTCATTGCTTTAGGTGGGGTAATAAAAATGGACTTATTCGTATCAACCTCTAAGCTGAACACATTGTTATTTTAAGAGAAAGTAAACAAATAAGATAGAAATATTTTGCTTCAACCACTGGTTTTTACATGGAAAGATGTATTTACTCTGAAGTTTTGATGATAAGGACTATGCCATATTTGTCTCCTACGTGGGACACATACACAGATGTTCCATAAATGTTTTTGGATTGAATGAAGATACTACTTAAAAATGTAGCTTAGAGAGACACCCGGGTGGCTCAGTGGTTGAACATCTGCCTTTGGCTCAGGGTGTCATCCGGGGTCCTGGGATCGATTCCCGCCATCAGGCTCCCTGTGGGGAGCCTGCTTCTCCCTCTGCCTACCTCTCTGCCTCTCTCTGTGTGTCTCTCATGAATAAATAAAATCTTTTTTAAAAAGTGTAGCTCAGAAATTAAAGTGGAAATTCATACCTGTTTTCTTGAGCTTAATCTGAACCAAATCCAAATTTGGAATGTATTAACATTAAGAAGCAATTGCTTTTGAAAGTCTTACTTTTATAAAAGAAATACTTTAATATTACTAGTTCCCCCAATCCATGTAAAATATTATTTGGGTCATAAAAATTGATATCGTGTAAAATTTTCATAGTCAGAATTTCACCAATGTTAATGGAAAAGAATTGATAGCAGGCAAACTATACGCAAGACACTTTCCTAGGCAGAGTGTGGAATGTTTTTGTAAGATGAATTGTGTTTTACACGTGCTTTTGAGTTGCAAAGAATCTTGACTATTGGGTAAACAGAAAGACTCCAGACAAGATCAGGAAAGGACAGTACCAGAAGTTCAGTGACAAGGAGGTAAAGTTACCCACTCCACGAAGTGAGGGTTGATCCTCTGAAATTGCATTTCAGAGTTATTTTATGTTAACTTCTATATCAGGATAAGCATGCCTTTAAAGCAACAAACAGGTGGAATAGGAAAGGTGGGAAATTCCAAACGAGCATTTGACTCTTGTTTGGGTATATGTCATCACATTTCACGTGTTTGAAATATGTCCATTTCAACAGCTTATTTTTCAGTAACTAAAACAGACCACACTTCTGTAAAAGGTTGAACAGATGGAATTCAGTCTGGAGCTGAGAGGGAACATGTCCCATGCAGTGGTCCCCAACATGAAGTGATCTGAGACCTTGGGATTTTCAGTGTGCTTCACTACTTGCAAATGTGTTCTGTGTACATCTTTCAAAACCCGGAGGGGAGGGCGGATGGCACACTGCAAGTGTGAATCGCATTCTGATGAACCGATAATATCAAAACCCTCTAATCTTGGATAAAACTCAGTGCAGTTATTGAGCAAATAGAACCATCCTCCTAGGTTGATCCCTACATAAGTAACTACAAGAAATGTTATTTCCAAGACTCCTTTCTTCTCCTCAGTGAGAAAGAGGTCAAATTACCTAAATATTTGGTGACCTTTTATGGTACCTAGTATGTACCAATAACTTCTTCTGATCCTTCTCTCCAAGAACAATCTAATGGAATGCAATTTCCCTTCTTACTATTGGAGGTATTTTCAGGTACCTATACGTGACCATTTTTAAACACACTTTATTAAAAGAGTGAAGAGTTGTGGCTTAAAAATGGGATAGAATCTATGCCAGAGAGGCAAATAGGCATATGGCTTCTATTTTTCTTCTATATTTCTTATGAAGATATATTGTGCTATCTCAAAAGAATAAATATGGTTAGCTTTCAGATTTTCTAACAGTGAATTAGTTAAATAAAACGTTTTATTCACAGTAATAAAAAGGCTATTCCTTGACATTTTTGGATACTTCCAGCTAAATTAACATAGATTCAGTGACTTCCTTATCAAGCCACAAAATCTTATTGCTTTTTTAATTCATCAAGGAATTGCAGATATTAAGATTGCCTATCATATGGCAAAACATCTACTATCCTTCTCTCTTGGGTAATAATGAAACTGATTTGGAATTTGATAAATTAACCTAAGGATATTTAATCCTGTTCAATTTATCTAATCCTCACAGAAAATTATTTTCCTCCTTCATTGATTTTATAGAAGAAAATTACCAAATTGCAGATATATAACTGATATTTGCAGACAGAAATGAAGGTTATCTTTAGGAGAAACCAGTCTCAAACAAAAACACAGCCTTCTATATTGTCCCATACATATTACACGCTCTTTACCCATAGTGAGAAGGTAGGTCATTCGTCATTTCTTATTTATTCCCTGGCATAATCAGATGACACTATGAAATCATGTGAGATGCTTCAAGCTCCTGTCAGGACATAAAACTCAAGACAACAGGCAGCACAATAACTATTGTCAACAGGCAAACTCCAACAAAGTTTGGATTTGGATTTGGTTTCATGTTAAGGGAAGCAGATTTGCTCTGGTTTTTTAATAATTCATAAGAAACAGAAATCACAATGCATTGACTCAGCATCCACCTACAGAGTCCAAAAAAGCCGAAGTTCTCCCCCACTCACCCTCTTGTTCCACAGACATTTTGAAAATAAAGGGGAAAGAAACAGAAATGAAAAAAAGAGTGAGAAGGAACACAGATATGGTTTAAATAATTTCAAATCCTTATTAAACATCACTGAGATTGCATTTGATCCATCAGGCTGACTTTTTGTTCTCACCACTAAGACCTTGCAAAGAAACTGGGCATGCATGGTTTTGCCTTCCAGGGTTGACCTAGAACTATCTGGGTGATGTGTATATGAATGTGGGTGTGCTTTAAGTCCATTTTATAAACACTGACACAGGACAATTCTTATCATTGGTAATAGTCTTTTGAGTCCAATCATGCAGAATAACAGGCATGTGCAAGATAGGTCTTGTTGCAAGATAAACATGGCAAGGTGAACAGTTTAATGCTAGACAAGGGTTGGGAGGTTTGTTTTCATTAGAATATACTGGCCATTGGTCCCACATAATCAAAAGTTAGATATACAGGAGTCCATATACAAACAGAGGCCTTCCATTTCAGCTTGACTGACCAAGGAAATGGGTCAGAGTGAACCATTTCAGACAAAGAAAGAACTAAGTGCCAAAACAGATACCAAAATCTTATATTTTAGTCACATGGAAAATGACTAATATATTTATTTACATTGTAGCTTGTTTGTTGTTTTTACAGAAAGGAGTATCCCTGCTTGGTTTAATTTTATCTGTGGAAAATGTAGGACTCACAATTAAAATATTGGGGGGAGCTTGTGGGTGATGAGTGGGGGGTCTCTCTTCAGATCCAAAGTCATAGGGATCAAAGATTGCTGGGACAATATTATTCCTTCCTCTAAGCTGTAGAAGATAAATTTTTCAGCAAAGCCGGCTGACAACATTCTTTACCGAGCATAATGTTTTTAAGATTTTGATTATCATATGTTAAGAGAATTAAATAGAAGTAGGCTTTGTAGAATTTAGATTTTACAATGAATATTTAAAATTTAAAAGTCGGTTCTGCTTGGTTTTCCTCTGGCAGGTCATAAAAGGACTGGTGTATTCTCATCTATTCCACTTATTCCCTTTGTCGAGGTCTATTTTATGATTTCCCAGTCAGCTGGTATCAGCAGTCATAGCAATATTTTCTAATAATGGTAACAGATTGGGAAAAAACTATTCCCTCAGCCCTCAATTAAACAGCTTACTTCAATTGGAGGGAATTAGCCAGAACCTGGTCCACCCAAGTATACATTTCTACAAAGCTCAGTCATCAGATTCTTGAAGATGCAAGATTATCAGTGGTTCTTATTCCACAAGAAGAAATTTGGTTGTAAGGCCAATGTATCTCTTTTTAAAAATGAATACGATGACCAAAAACTAAATAAATATTTCAAAGTGGTGGTGATTTTGCCAAGCTCTCCCAAGAATTTCATTCCTTCTGCGTGTGGGCACACAGCCATCCCTCCCACAGAATACTACCAAACATTTCATTAAGGATCACTGCGAAACCATCAGCCCCATAGATGGAGAAAAGGTTAGGCCTCTCAGACTGCCAACTTCACATTCCTAAAGGAACCCCAACCACAGGCAGGACATTCCTTCTCCCAGTCATATAGTCCAGGTGACTTGATACTTCCAAGTCTGAAAAGCAAGAAAGTCCTTTGGAATTAATAGCTGACTATAGAGGAAATACATGTTTCTTAAAGAGAAGACTCACTGCAGAACATAATACATTCTAAGATTTTGATAATAACAAAATCGCCTCTGAAGATATTATAATAAAGTGGACCCAGGATGGTGAAGGGCTGGTGAGCTTTTGAAATGATGATTTTCTTTGTTGTCCTATTACCTATCTTGCTTTGATAACCTAGTCAAATTCTATAAGGGGGGCAAGAAGTCAAACTTTTTGCTTTATTGTCCATGATATGTCAATCTGAGGGATTTATTCCATTTTTTCTTGAGTATAAGGGAGATCTGGCTAAAAGTAACCAGCTCCTAAGAGCCATACAATGGGAGACATCAGGCTAGCAGAGTGGAAGATAGCAATAGCAGGGGAGCATTACCTAGTTCTTGCTTGGTTTAATCTACATGGGCCAAAAAAATCACCACTTCTGCACATATAAAAGATAACCTAACTGTCAAGAACTTCTAAGATGCTGGCTGGAGATTTCCTTCTGGCTTTTGGTGTCATTCTGTGACTGATGAAATTATCCCCGCGATTTACTTTCTTTCAAACAGCTGCCTGTTTCCTGCCCTTAATCGCAAGTGTTAGAAAGTCAGGCATAGAAAGGACACAGGTATAGCAAGAGAAAAATACAGAGAAAGGAGGTACAGGATAAGGTATTCTGTCTTCTATTTAGAGTTTTTTTTTTTAAAGGGGGTGGGTGGGTGGGTGGGAAGCATGACAAAAAGAGAAGTGAGAGAGCCCATGTGAGTGCAGAGGTCACCTTAAAAATCGGGTTGTTGGCAATATTAACCAAAAAAGAATGGCAGCAAGAGAAAGAAGCTGGGACACTTTCATTCCAGGGGACAAGCTGCACAGGCTAATGTTATTTTTTTTTTCCTCTCGTTTTAAACAAATGACCTCTTGTCACGCATCCTACTGCGAAGCAATCTCATAAATGGCAGCATTTGCTCTCATGGTGGTGATGGGGGTTGGCTCTATTGCTTGAAAGAGACAAAGCTTCCCTATTGTTGTATTTAAGGCAGTTTTCAGAGCGCAGCATTCTTGTTTGCTCTATTTTTGAAGAGATTCCATTTGCCAGTCGTAGCCCACTCATCAACCATCCATTTTGTGTGTTTCACTTCTTCTTCAGGTGAAATACCCCCACACTGGCGAGCACCAAAATGGTCAGAGTGCAAATAGCTGTGATGGGTACTTCACCAAAGTGAACAAGAAGAGAAGCCTCCACCAGGTCCCTGTTATTGCTGAGAAGTCACCCTGGTATTGCCTCGTATATAACCAAGATGTTTCACAGTGCCTTCTTCAGTGCTCAGGAGAGCACTTTCATTTGATTGGAGCTAATTCAGGTGATTTTGCTAAACATTGACACAAATGCTTCATGGCTTTTAAGACAAACTCATATTGCTAAAGCTATTTAGCAGCAGTAACTTATGGGTAGAGTTATTGCTGTCACATCAACTGTGGTACAAAACTCAGATATATCAGCCCTTCTTCAATTGTTTGACTTTATGAGAATAAATAAACATGAAACATCAGCCATATTAAGAAGTCAGGGAAACCCCTGAGGAATAGTAATGTCTGTGGAAATGTTTTCAATTGCTGACCTGAGGATCACCCCATGTTATGGGTTTGTTTGTTTTTAAGAAATTAATATTTTTTTTAATTCCAGAAGAGGAAAGTAATATTTTTAAAACAAAATCATGGCAGGGTATAAACCTGGGAAGTAGCACACTCATGGAAAACACAACCCACAATCTGAAAATAGGCTATGTAGGTTCATTTCCTATTAAGGACATCATCTGGAGGCAATTCCACTGTGTTCCAGGGAGGGATTCTTACCATCAGATATGGATGCAGTAACCCTGCCTCACCACCTGCCACTCTCTTTCCAGTTGTGACACATAATTTGTAAGGGACAAATGAAGTCTACTCTCTAAAAGATGGATGTCAGTGTCTCCTAGTATCTGGGTAATGATCTCCTTGAGGAAGTCCTCCGTACTGCAATGCTACACTGGAAACCCTCCTACCTGCTCACTGTCAGAGAAAAGACTGTCAGCTATTATTCCCACATTCCTTCTAAAGGCCAAACCATTTAGTACCTGGAAACTGTCACCCTCTCCCGCCCCCACACTGTACATAAGCATCACATATGTTCTTTCTACAAATTGGTATACAGGTGCCATTTAATCAGTTCAAATTTGGAAGCTACATCTTCAAGGGTCCGAGAGAGCTCACTCCCCCCATAATTTCCCCCTTTTACATGTTTTCTTATAAGACATACAGCTTAATCAATTAACAAACTAAATAGCTTATATACTGGCAATATATTACAGATGGGTTTATGTCAGAGTAATAGATCACATGAAATGGACCGTATGGTACCCCAGTGCATGATGTCTTGGTAGAGCCCTGAGGACACTGACAGTAGCATCTCTAAGTAAGTAGTGCTGTATGAATACAGACACATGCGGATCTGTATCTACATCCATCTGACTAAGCCAAAGGAGCAGGTAGATGCAAGATAGAGACACACACATGCTGGATGGGGCCACTGCACACCTTGTCATGCCATTTGAAAGGGCAATTACAGGTTGCTGGTTTTGCAGCCATTAAAATTACACTTTATGGAAAAGGCTTTTCTAGTTGTGTTTGAGTTGCTTTCTGGAGGAAGCATCATTGGAGGAAGACCAAAGCTAGAGCAACTAGAAGTTAAATATACATTTAGCTTAGCTGCAATACAGAACTCTGGAGAAGAAGCAGGCTGAATGACTGGTTTCAATTTTAGGCTTGGATTCTCTCTCTTGCCATTTTCTTGTAGTTGCATGTCTGTGTTTGTGTGTGTGCGTGTCTGTGTGTGTGTCTGTGTGTGTGTGTGTGTGTGTGTGTTCCATCACATCATCTCCTGAAGAACGCTGGGTTTCGCAGGCAGGCGGCTAGTCACCTGCAACAACCCAGGGGTCCTGCTGAGGCTTCCAGGCTGCTGTCAGTGTCAGAGGCCAGGGTCTGGTCGGTGGACATGGAGGAGATGTCGTTGACAGACGAAGATGGAGGGAGACTCTCACTGCTGTTCACTGCTGCACCTGTGCTAAGAAAATGAAGACCAACATGACTAAATCTAGAACTAGACTCAACTTAATGTCATTCAGGATGCAGGCATGGGCAAATACAAGAGGTGATGTCTAATCCATCGTTCATTCAACAGGTCTTCATAGAACAACTAATCCAAGGCACTGTGTTAGATGGTGAAAATCAAAACAGCAACCCAGAGTCCCGGGTCAAAGATATTCACTCTACCTTGGAAACCACTTGTAATGCTCTTAAAAGAAAACAAAAGCAAGCAAACAAAAATATCCTACTAAAAACCCCAGTCACCCCTCTTGCCTCCAATATTGTCATATAATTGGCCTGTGTAAAGCAAAGGCATTTGCATTTGTTAAAAGCTCCTAGACACTGTGCAGTAAAAGGCTGAAGACCACTGTCCTACTGAGGAAGATGAGCAGAACCTTTTAATGTAATGATCTGAACCTGGATGTTTTTAATGCAAGGCTTTTTAAAAGAAACACAAGTAAGAGTCCTATCCCAAAAATTTGGGCTGAGTTGGGAGTCCAGCAAACAGAATTACTTGGAGACTACAGCTCTTGAGAAATGAAGGTATATTAAATAAATATTATTGTAGTCATTAATGTGATATCAAACTTAAAATCCATACAGAAAGGCTATGTAGGACTTACAGTGAAACTTACCATAGACATAATAATAATAATAATAATAATAATAATAATAATAATAGAAGAAGCCAGACCACTTTTTTTTTTTTTTAAAGTAAGCTCCATGCTAGAGCATACTTTTTGATTGTGGCTTACTTTCTAGCAGGCTTGCTTACCTGGTGGTGATCTACAAAAAAAAAAAAAAAATCTAAATTGAAAAGAAATATCTTATTTATCTGCTCTATGGGAATATAAAGATTTAAAAACTCTGACAAGAAACTTGCTCATGGTAATCACTCAGTAATACTTGCTAAGTTATAATATCTTTGAGAAGCACAAAGAACAGGTAAGCCAGAGTCATTGTAAAATATGATTAAACCATAGCACCTTGAGAAGAGTTTACTTTTCCTTTTTATATATTCTTTATACTTAAGCAACATAGGTAATAAAATGCATGTTTTGTGAAATAGTTTGCCACTAAAAATATCTGTAAATCATCTAATAAAATCAGAGATGAGGAAATCTCACTAGAATGTTATCTTATTTGAGTAAATATAGTGTGCAAGATATACCTGGTGAAAAATAACAAATCCAAAATACATTACAGAAGTGCTATCACAAAGATCTAATAAATCAGAAAAAATCTATAATGAACTTATATGACCCAAAACCAAAAAACAAACAACCTGACTTAGAAAAATGGGCAGAGGACCTGAATCAATATTTTTCCAAAGAAGACATACAGAAGGCCAACAGATCCATGAAAAGATGCTCCATATAACACATCATCAGGGAAATGCAAATCAAACTGAGAAAGACATATCACTTGACACTTGGCAGAATGGCTAGCATAAAAAAGTAAAAAAAAAAGTGTTGATGAGAATGTGTAGAAAACCGAATCTTCATATGCTGTTGATGGGAATGTAAATTGATACAGCTACTGTGTAAAACAGTATGGAGTTTCCTCAAAAAATTAAAAATAGAAATACCATATAATACAATATTTCCATTACTATTTACCCAAAGGAAACAACACTGATTTGAAAAAATATATGCACCACTATGTTTATTATAATATTATATAATGGAATGTCACACAGCCATTTGAAAAGATGAGACTGTGCCATTTGCAACAGCATGGATGGACTTAGAGGGTATTATACCAAGTGAAATAAGGCAAAATGAGAAAGACAAATACCATATGATTTCACTCATATATGGAATCTAAAAAACAAAACAAATGCATAAACAAACAAACAAACAAAAAGCAAAAATCCGTCCTATAAACACAGAGAGCAAACTGATGGGTGCCAGAGGGCAGAAGGGTAGGAGGATGGTCATAAATGGGCGAAGGGGAGTAGGAGATATAGGTTTCTAGATATGGAATGAGTAAGTCACAGGAATAAAAGGCACAGCATGGGGAATATACTCAATAGTATTGTAATAATATTGTAAGTGTAACAACACTTGCAGTGAACACAGCATAAGTGTAGAGAAGTGGAACCACCTGAAACTTATGTAACATTGTGTGTCAACTATACTCAAATTTTTAAAAAATTTAAAGATCTATGAAGTGGAGAGATTAACACAGTCTCTTTGCTCCTGGAGTAGACATCTCTTCCCTATGGAAAAATGTGATTAAAATGTGACAATATGTGGAAAGGACCCATACACATAAGCTAAGAAAGATCATATGTATTTTATAAGTATTTTAAATTTTTATTTGTTGATTATAAACATATTTATGTAAATTATGGGGAATGTGAAAGAATACAAAAAAGGGAACAATAGGCACTGATCCTCAAATAAATAATAACTTAAACTTTGGGTGTAAATGATTTTGCGACTGCTTCTTTCATATAGCATAATGTTTTCAAAGTTCATTCATGCTGTACCATGTAGCAATACTTTATTCCTTCTTACTACTGAATAACACTCCATTGTGTGGCTATATCACTTTTGTTTACCTATTTATTTGTTGATGGGCATTAGATGGACAGGCCGTTTCTATTTTTGGCTACTATGAATAATGTTGTTATGAACTTTCATATACAGGTTTTTATTCTTTTGGGCAAATACCTAAAGAGTGGAGTTGGTAGATCATAAATTAGCTCTATGTTTGACTTTGGAGAAATTAACAGTTTTTCAAAGTGGCTACACCAGTTTACATTCCTACCAGCAGTGTATGAGGGCTCCAATTTTCTCTTATCCTCTCCAGTAACCCTCACTATCTTTTTATTGTTGCTATCCCAGTGTACGTTAAATGGTATCTCATTGTGGTTTGCTGTTGTTGTTGTTATTGTTTTTAATTTATTTATTCATGAGAGACACAGAGTGAGAGGCAGAGACATAGGCAGAGGGAGAAGCAGGCTCCCTGTGGGGAGCCCAGTGTGAGACTCGACCCCAGGACCCTGGGATGACACCCTGAGCCAAAGGCAGACGCTCAACCACTGAGCCACCCAGGCATCCCTCTTGTTGTGGTTTGATTTGTACTTGCCTAGTGACTAATGATGTTGAGTGTCTTTGCATGTGCTTGTTGGCCATTTGTATATCTCTTTGGAGAAATGTTTATTCAGATCTTATGGTCATTTTTTTTAAAAGATTTTATTTATTTACTCATGAGAAACAGAGAGGCAGAGACACAGGCAGAGGGAGAAGCAGGCTCCATGCAGTGAGCCCAACGTGGGACTCTATCTGGGGTCCTCAGGATCAGGCCCTGGGCCGAAGGCAGGCACTAAACCGCTAAGCCACCTGGGCTGCCCCTTATGGCCATTTTTTAAATGTGTTATTTTCTTTTTATTATTAAATTGTAAGAGTTCTTTACGTATTCAGGATACAAGTATCTTATTATATAAGATTTGCAAATGTTTTCCTCCTATCCTATGGATTGTCTTTTAACTTTCCCGATGGTGTCTTTTGAAACATATGTGTTTTTTTAACTTTGATAAAGTTGAATTTACCTATTTTTTTCCTTTTGCCACTGTGCTTTTCTTGAGAAAGAAACCCTTTCTTAGATATAACCCAAGATCCTGAAAATTTAGTGTACTTTCATATAAGAGTTTTAAAATCATAGCTTTTACACTTAAGTCTATGATCCATTTTGATCCATTCTTAGGTACTATATGAGGTAGGAGTCTACCCTCCTTCTTTTGCATGTGGATATCTAGCTGTCCTACCACTATTTATTGGAAAGACAATTCTTTGCCCATGCAGTTGTCTTGAAATCTTTGTTACAAATCAATAGACCATAAACATAAGGGTTTATTTCTGGGCTCTCAATTTTATTTCATTGATCTATACGTACAGGCCAATACCACACTGTCATGAGCATTGCAACTTTGCGGTAAATTTTGAAATCAGGAAGTGTGAATCCTCCAACTTGTTTTTGTTCTTTTTTTTTTTCAAGATTATTTTAGCTGCTCTGTATCCCCTGTATTTCCATGTGAATTTTAAGAACAGCTGTCAATTTCAGCAAAGAAAAAGGCAACTGTGACTATGATTAGTGTTTAATCTGTAGATCAATTTGCAGAGTATTGTCATTGTAACAATATTAAATCTAATTAGTGACTGAATGGAAGTCTTTCCATTATTTAGGTCTTTAATTTCTTTCAACAATGTTTTACTGTTTTCAGAGTAAAAAATTTACAATTTTTTGTAAATTTGTATTTTATTCTTTTTGATGTTATTGTAAATGGAATTGTTTTCTGTTCATTGAGAGTATATAGAAATAGAAGTGATTGAATAAATAAGAAGTCTCAGTGTCAAGGATTGGAGACCAAATGGATCAAATTATGACATATATATCTGATGAGTGTTATAATTAATCAAACTGCCTATGTTAACGAGGAAGATTTTTGTTAGTGTGCTTTATTTAAATTATGACAAAATAATCAGTTTGAAAGTTTTAAAATAAAGTTTTGGCATACTACAAATAAAAAACTACTTAAAAGTATCTCTACATAATAGGTCTGATCTTCTCTTGAGCTAGGGTTTTTCTCCTTTTCTGGCTGAAGCTGGCTATATGGATACGTTCTGATGGGCACAGTTAAAGTTGAGTATTGACTCAAATAAGGGTGAGATAGAACCTAGGTGAGGCAAGGCTCCCTTTTAAGAACACAATTTGATTTTTGCAAATAAACAGAAACCTGTAACAATGGCAGCTAGAGAAATTACACAAAGAACTTTGAGGAAATTTCCCCAGAAAAACAAATTTACATCTATAAATAATACTGAATGAAAGCAACAAAACTGAAAGTAGTGTTTAATAAACTCTTCATATAAGAAGGGATCATACTGCAGATTATGTTTATAAGATACACAGCACCCCCACTGCAGCTATTTTAATAATCAACATATTGTCAACACGTTTGTGGAGCATTCTAAGTGTTATTTCATGTAAGGGATCTCAGTATTACACAGAGTTTTGCTACATGATTACCTCACGTTTGTTTTCCTTGTTTCTTTCTATTTCTTTCATTATACTTCTTCATTACTCCTATCTCCCTCAATCTCTACTATTCAGCAAAGAATAATCACTCAATTTAACAAAGCACTGAGCATCTTTTGTGTGTACTCCTCCAGATAGGTGTTGTAAATGAAACCAAATTTCTCCCTTCGATGAAACTAATGAAACCACTAAACTATTTTTTGCTAAGGGAAGCCATTTTGTTGTAGTTGTCTTTCTCTGTTCATCAGCTGGCTATCTTCTATGCTGGAATGATCCTGCCCTTTATTTTATCAATATTGAATGCAAATTATAGTTAGTATTCAATCATTCAAAGTTCAGATTCTTTATCAACTATATTTCTATGGTTTCATAGACTATTGTTAATAATTTTTACAGCACAAATTCATTAGCAGATGTCTTCTCTTCTAATGCTTCCTCTATAAAATTCCCATTACTTCTGCTTGTTGTATGAGAATGGGTCTTCTCAGTATAGAGAGAACTATAATGATACAATCATGTGTATAGTCTAGCAGTGTGCTAGACTTAGAGTGGCTTCTGAGATCCAAGTATTAGCATTAGCATCTCTTTCCAACTCTGCCTTCATTGATGTTACAGCAGCAGTTTGAAATTGGCCACAATAAGAATAATTATACCACAGAAATTGGTAAATGCCATTAATCAGTCCTTTAAAAAAAGATGGTTGTTAAACATCACCTAGTCCCTCACTACTACACACAAAAAACTTTTGTTTCTTAGTGACTACTTCTATTGCACTATAATAAATATTCTCTTAACTGTAGCCACTTCTGACTTTACTGGATGATCCTTTCAGGTCTCTTTTTATGTAGGTAATAAATAAACTTTGTAAACCATAAAACCAAACACAAATAGAAGAGTCAAGACATGGAACTTGGCTTCAAATTGTTAATTTACTGCCAAACAGTTTGTGAAAATACCTTAAATTGAACTGAACTGACTTGAATTTGATTATATTGTTCACTTACCCTGGATACTCTAGCAGTGTGGTAAATATCCCTTCCTTCTATATTTTTTTCCAGAAAAACCAGTAGAGAAATGCATTTTTTGAAGTTTGCCAACAACAAAGCATTACAAATATTTGTTGATTAAAATTCTACTAAAAGTAACTGAAGATAGTAATAGGGTTGCAAATGAGGAACAGTAGCTACTTTCAACATTACTTGACAAAAAAAAAAAGCTTTCATGGAAAGAAGTTACACTAATGAAAATTTCTAAAACTAGAAGTATGTAGCCAAAAGATATTCACTATTTCAGGGGAAATGTTCTGCTTTTCTAAAGGGAATTATTTTCCTGACCCAGCCATATATAAAAATAGACACAGAGAATTAGAAGAAATACTAGAATAAAAAAAATCACTGAGATATATTCCCTTCCTTTTATGCATCATCTTGAGCCTCAACTTGTTTGGGGCTGAGATTTTTAAATAAAAAAATTGTAACTAAAAAAATTGTATCTACTGGACTAGATCAGTGACTCTAATTTGGAATGACACACTGCCATAGCTTGTGGAATACGGTGAGTGGTGGGGGCTGGGGTTGTATATTAGTCATCTGGGAAATTTTATCTGTCATTTAAATATTCTATAAAATCTCTACCCATATTGATGGGTAAGAGATAAAGCTAAGCACCTTTATTTTGGTGAGTCATTGTTACTTATGCAAGGCTTACTTCTTGGCTGGAAAGGGAGTAGTGAATGGACTGAGAAATTTTAGATTAATGATCTCCTCTATTTGTTCTAGTTCTAATATTTATAAAAAAATGCTTTAGAAGAAAATTAATTTCTATACTTGGTCTGCTATTCCCTTAGCAGTCTTTACAAATCAATTCAGAAAGCAAGCAGCCATGCTATTCTTGAAAATAAATCACTATGCAAGTGAAATCAGATAGCAGAAGGGAGTACAATTATTTATTTAGAAACATATCTGAAGTTTAGATTTATTTCTTATTGATACACAACTCCATCAATGAATTTCAAGCCTATAATTATTCTGCAAATGCACATTTAACTTTCTATTTATATTTTAAAAGTATCACTAAAACATGAGTTTTGGTATTAGAACAATTTTGTTACTAAGAAACTGCATTAGCTTATTCTCTTGCTGCCAGGTTCTTAGTGTTGCCATGACTTAATATTCTAGGAGTCTATGTTGTAATATTACTTCATCCTAGCTATTGGCAAAATAAAATATGATATGTAAACAGTAATGAAAAAAGGTGAACACAATGAAGAATGCAAAAAAGCTTTTTCAAGTTTTCTTAGTAATTGTTTTTTTTTCCTAGCACATTCTACGGAATATATATATACACACATCACATGTGTGTACACACATCCGCGTGCATACACACAGTAGCATGCTGTTAAAAATTTAATAATTTAAATTTTAAATTTAATTAATTAATTAATTAATTAATTAAAATATAGGGACTAGTAGGATCCATAAGAAGGCAATATCTTATTCTTTGAGAAGACATGAAAAGTCTTTTAGGACAAATATGAAAAAATATTTTGGAAAAGGTAGTATTTGGTAAAAGAACAATTTAGAATGGGCAGTATTCTAAGAGGTGGGGATTCAGTCAAGCAAAATAGTGGTAACATGGGATTCTACAATAGATGTAGTGTGAAAACTGGAAAAACCAAGGGAATATTATAGAGGGTTGTCAATATCAGGAAAAGGTTAGTAGGCTTAAAATGGACATGATACAAAGCCACTGGAGAGTACTTGGCAGTGGAATTCCCAAGCATATAGTCTTGCAAGATCAATTTAGGTAGAGATTAAAGTCAGCAAGATTACTTCAGGAAAACTTTAATCATGGTGGTGTTAATGGGAAGGGTTGGTAGCAACTGGATGTAAGACAGCCAGCAAGCAGAACTTTTAGGATGTGGGAAGTGACCGTCAGAAATAATGTAAGTATGGAGTATAAGGTCAATCAGGGGTTTCAGACTGAGAGGCTGAGAAAATAGAGCTGCCATTAATAGAAATGGGAAAATTGAGAGAAAAATTTACTACTGGGATGAGTGAATCTATAGAATGATGTGTTTGATTTTAAATAAATTGAATCTGAATTGGCAGCAATTTCATACACCCTGCTCCAGTATTCTAATTCTCTAAGGCTAATTTATATCTATCATTAAATAATTTAGTGGAATGCCTTTATTTTCCAGCCCCCCGCCCCGAAATAACAAACCATGATATAAAGTAGTCTGGTTTTTTTCACCTTTAATGTATTTCTTGCAAACTTAAATGTTTACTTGGTCAGGATTTTGGTCCACCTATTCATAGCATGCAGTTGTATATGTAAGTAATTTTAGATACTATTCAGAATATTAACCAGCACTTGAGATTAGGGCAAAAAAAAATGTCTATGCAATCTTTTAATATCACACTTGAACCTTTTTTAAAAAGCCCACCTAAGGGTCACCTGTCTGTTTTGTGGAACACAACTTTGTTTGACTTAATATTCTCAATTGATTAGGAGCTAGATGCTTTACAACACTGTGAACTTGTATAAAACTAATAAAATAGAATTATCATTTTTTTCTGCCCAGTAGAAAAGATAACCACAAAGATAAGTTTGGTTATCCTGTAGGACATTTACAAATTTTAGGTTAATTTGGTGATCTTATTTCAGTATTATTTTTTCCACAGACTACATAAATCCTAATTTCTCATATTTTCATTGAACTTTGCCATTCTGCCATTTCCCTCATTAATGAGTTAAAAGAAACTTCTACATGTATTCACCTTTTTTTGAATAAGTATAGTTTTAATGATTGAAGAATTATGCCTTGATTATATACAAACTTCATTCCCTTACCAAATATTTAAACCTTTTTTTTTGTATGGCAGCCCACTCATCCCATCCCTTTAATGATTAATTGCTCTCACTTGTATCATCCTCAGTCCCTTTTTGTCTTCCCTGAAGTGTACAGTTGGCATAAATGAATCCTGAGAATAAGACTTTTGTGGAAGTGTTATGAAAGTGTTTAAAGGAAAACTGGATTTTATGTCATCACAGATGAACTGTTGTAGTGACCTGGTTGGAGCTGAGGGGAAGATGGAAGAGGAAACAAGAAGAATTTGGGATTTCCTGAAGTAGGTGGCATGATCCCAAGCTCCTTGAAAAAATGAAAGAAGATGAATTAATGATAACTTGAATTAAAGATGAACAGAAGAGAGCCTGAAAAAAATTTGGTCTAGTCCCCTCTTGAGCTCTTAGGCTACCTTCCCTGGATCCTGGTATTTTGACTTCTTAATGATTATAGAAAAACATGTTCTGGTCAATATGGAAATTTTTTTAAATTTTATTTATTTATTCATGAGAGACAGAGAGAGACAGAGAGAGAGGCAGAGACACAGGCAGAGGGAGAAGCAGGCTCCATGCAGGGAGCCTGATATGGGACTCGATCCTGGGTCTCCAGGATCACGCCCTGGGCTGAAGGCAGGCACTAAAACGCTGAGCCACCCAAGGATCCCCCATTATGCAAATTCTTAAAACAAGGAGTTTTTCTGTCCTGGTAGGTGGCATCTTGAGGTTGTTAGATTCAGCCTTTGGGTTCCTTAATCAGCAGCAGACAGAACATGCAGGTAAGTTAGGCACCACTTCTACAGACCCATATCAGTCTGGATGCTAGAATGAGCGGGGTGGGCAAACAACCGCAGTGATTTCCTTCACCTTCTTTGAGGAAAGGAAAGACTTGGGATAGAATTGGACAGTACTCGAATGAGAAAAACATGTCATAACTGAACTGGATCTGTTTTAGCATCATAGTGATTTGGGGGCAAACCAGTTGTTCAAAGAGTAGTATCAGTATGAAGAATTGCTTAATTCATCCTACATCTTTTTTCCTGAAACAATTTAAAGTGCATGAGGAAAAAAAATTGTTTATCAAAGGTACGGAGCCAAATCTATTTTCCTCTAAACAACTTATCATTTGCAGCCTACATTCTTGCCAGCATGAGTTGAGTGTAGTTTAAAGCTAGAGATAAGCTATCACATTTTCTAAAACTCTTAATATATATCCCTTACATTCAGAACATAGGTCTTAGGAAAAATATATTAGCACCGAGTGTCAGCAAATTATTTCAAGTAATCCTAAAGCACTTACTAGGATCAGCAGAATATGTACAGGATATGTACAAATGTGCATTTGATTCTGTGGATGGCAAACTGAAAGATTCTCCACTGTGACTTTAATCAGAACCCATCTTACTGCTTTAACTACTGTCACACCAACCTTGGGAAGAATTTCAACAATGGAGTGACTGAGGAAAAAGGTTTTGGCTGGATGGATTCCTGACCTCTACATTGATATGGTGGTCAGAGCACATGATGGCCATGTTTTGATGAGAAGCAGTCACCCTTTAACCAGCCCGTTTTAACATTTCTTCAACAGTCACTATTATCTTAAAATGAGTCTGAAAGAACTCTTGTGCTGGTCATCATAATCAGAATAATCAGAATGAATGCCACACTAAGTATCAAAAGGAATAGACCAAAATCACTGGAGAGAAATAATCATGTGATATTAGTTCATGTGCTCTATTAGCAATGTGATTGGCTGCAACCCCCCCCCTCGGGGCCAAAAAAACATACACAAGTACTGGTTGATTAGTTATTCACTGAGAGTGAGTACCTGAAGGAGAAGGTTGTCCTTTTACAACACCGTTTTTAGTCTTTTCTTCCGAATTCATTACTTCCTTGTAGATAAGTTCTGTAAGAAACAAATAACAGTGTCATAAAAAGCAAATTTCTCTTTAATATGCAAAAAAACCCCTTACTAGCTATGGACAAATAATAACATTTTGACGGGTCTGAGTAAACTACAAATCAGTTGGGATTCCTTTAATCCTCTATTTCTACATTTTCTTGCAATAGCACAGAACTGGGCAAAAGTAAGTGCTTGCATTTGACCAAACAAATGTGGGAAGAATATATATTTTACTTGGTTCTGAATTCTTTAGGGGATTTCTGATGACATCTAACTTTATCTCTTAAGAACTTTAGTGGCTCAGTTTTGAGCACCCATATTTCTTCTATATTCACTACCTAAAAAGTTTTCATACTCTCCTCACTTTATTACTTCCCAACAACTTTCCAACTCATTCTTCATTTTTTACTAGACTCAAATCTTGAATTTGTAAAACTAAACTTGCCAGAACCCAACATTATAACAATTATTACATTTATTCCCAAAGTGGCATCCATTTCTGGCTTTTTCTTTGCTAGAGTCAAACATGGACATCTTTTTTCATTTAAGTTTCCCCTTTTAACTAAAAATCATTCAGTGCTACTCATTCTTGCTTTGTGACAGGTTCCAATTTATATAATCATGGTCCCTTACAAGTATTTATTTCTCCAGTTTCCAATTTAGTCCATGTTCGTCCACAAGTAATATTTATATCCTAATACCTATCTACACATGAACTCATAGGAGTATCTTCTGGTCCTTATTTAGATCAAATTAAGTCTTTTCTGTCTATCATTTAGCAGCTTTGTTTACTTGGTCCACTGTTTGCGCTCATTTTTCCATATTCTCCAGCAGGACACCTTGACCAGAGAAATCTCTTTATTACATTTATAACACTTTTTTGTTCTTTCCTACCCTTTGTTTTCCCCATACGTCCCTACACTGGTACTTTCCTGTTTTTCCCCCCAACTTATGATGATTAATTCCTTCAAAGCAGTAAATATTTCTTCCCTTCAGATCTTCTGTTATGTTCCTTCTCATTTTGACCTAATGGTTTGCTATGACCTGCATATAGTTTTTCATATTTATTCTGCTCTGTAGTTATTTATATTAGTTTAACAATTCTCCATAGTTTCTGCTTTATTTCACTCTGAGTATAATCTTGACCATGTATTATGTGTTTGGAAGAGTTTGGTGAAAAAAATGAACTAATGTGTTTATTCATTATTTTCTTACTTTGAAGGATAAATAAGCCATTTAGATACATATATTTTCTATTTAAATTTTCAAGTCCTATAAGTGAAATGAATGAATTCATATATTAACGTTTATTTTCTAATGTCTAAAGCCATCTTAGACATAATTTTGTTCATTCTATGTGATAATTTTATGTAAAAACATGGAATGTGAAATTCTGAAATTTTTAATTGAAGCTTGCCCTCCATCATGACAAATGCTTTTACAATCGGTACTATTTTTTAAATGTCAGTAATTAATTCCTTTCATTCTTGAGTAAATACAATATTGTTATTGGTATGAAAATATAGATAAAGTTTTGAAAGCGTTGAATATATATGAGGTCAGTGTTAAAAAACGTTTGTTACTAAATTGCTTTAAAGGGAGATGTCTTGAAGATAATTTGTTTTAATAAGGCAAAGTTTATATTTAAGTGGTAAAGTCACCTTTCCATTCTTCAATGGTGTGCTCTCTTTCATCCAACTGTTTGTCATAAATCTGAGGTGGAGGCTGCAGAATAAAAACAAACTATAAGTTCTGTGTAATAACTCAAATATAACTAAAACTGTTACAGTGCATGGGAATACCTTGCTATTCATTGATTTGGGTGATGATCAGAATTTCATATAAATTATGGGTAATGGCAGTGGTACAGAAGTTCAAATTTTCCTACAGACTTATGAAGGATTCATTTATAAGCTGTTATTTACTGCCGACCAAATAAGGCAGCAGAATCCAAAGCAAGAATGCACTTCCCAACACCTTCTGATTCAGGATCCAAGTCCAAGCAACTAAAGGTAGTCTTTAAAAAGCAAACGAGATGTTTGATTTCAAGAACCCAGAAGCTATTTCCCCCCATTCACTTGCCCTATAACAGAACCCTACACAAACTATTCCCAAATAATAAAATTTTGTTCCATTTTTGGATCTTCCTACAGAAGAGTCTTTTATAACTCTCAATGGAATGTAGTACTAGTTCTTAGTAGAAAGACATATTCAGATCTAATCAACCTTTTGTGGGTTTTGTGAAACATCATAAAATACCTTTATACATAATTGTGTGCCCTATATTTAATTTTTTTTTATTTACGATAGTCATACAGAGAGAGAGAGAGAGAGAGAGGCAGAGACACAGGCAGAGGGAGAAGCAGGCTCCATGCACCGGGAGCCCGACGTGGGATTCGATCCCGGGTCTCCAGGATCGCGCCCTGGGCCAAAGGCAGGCGCCAAACCGCTGCGCCACCCAGGGATCCCTGTGCCCTATATTTAAATGATACTTTCCCCTCTCAGACAGAAGACCCTGCCAGTTGTCTATAGAAGTGGGTCACCATAAACCCCTGAGGCCCCCTTGGGAGACATGAAATGACAAGACCTTCAGTCTGAGTAATGAAGTCAGTATTTCTTTTGCTATAATGAGTTCAGAGATGGAAAAGGAGAGATTTTTCACAAATCCAGGTGCCTTCCAGAAAGGAGGGTCTCAGATAGATTACCTGGCCACTTTTCCTGATGAAGAATAATATCTCTTGATAGGGGAGATCTACCATGATGACCTAGGGTATAGCTCTACTTTAGGTCAAGTGACATGGAAAGGAAAAACATCTCTTGGAAAATATATGACCATAAAGTAGAAAATATATGACCATAAAGTAGGTTAAGGAGCTTCATTGCGTGACAATGGATTAGATGAAAGAAGAACTACCAATCTCTGGTGCCATGAGAGGGGACACCCTAGAATTCATCCTGTCCAATACTCCAAAAGCAAAAATTGTTGTATGAAACTAAAAGAGCTACTCAATAAAGTGACTCAGGCTTATGAGGATATGCGTACCTCAAAAATGGCTGTCATAGGAAGGCTATGAACAAGATTTTCAAGAGACAGTTCCTGCCTTCTATTGGAGGTTCTTGGTCCACGAGCAGCACCCTACTACTATAGTAGTCTCTCTTTACTACATTCAGAACCTCATGTAGCCTAAATCATGACAGACCTCGCATGAGTTACCCAGAGGTAACTGGGTGTGAAAATAGAAGAATTGGCCCAGTTGGGGTGGGGCAACTTAACACAGTACTGAATTATTGAGAAATAACTACTGATGAGGCCAGACATTCATTCAACACCAGCAATTGGTACAGAGGCAAAACGCTTTAAACCAGCTACTGTGATTCAAATGTGGCTGGCTGAGTAGTCTTTGCTGAAAGAACTAAGCAAAATGAGACCCCATCCTACTCCATGACACTAGTGAGAACACAGAAATACTGACTACATAAAGGTGAGGGGACTGGGTGATTAGGCACTGCCCTCAGGACCTGACCAAGGCAGAACCATCTACCCCAAACTCTAAAGGATTTCCAAATTATAAGAATATTATGATGTAATGAGTAAACGAGTAAAATAAAGTTATTTTTTTTTTAAATTTTTGAAACTGTCATCTAAGTAAGCTAATGCAAAGTCAAATACTGGCTATGTAAAGACACTTCATCAAGGGCGGGCTTCCCACTTTGCCTCTTCCTGAACATGTGTAATGCTGAGGGGAGGTCCCTTCTCAGGCACAGTCTGCATAAGCTCTCAGAGGTCTCCAGAGCTCTTGCCTTGTTGATGCCTCTTTTTTCTTCTAACAATAAACTCAGCTCAGGATCCTGTGTGCCTGGCTTCTCCATGCAGTGGATTTTTCCATTCAAGTTTCAAAACTGAACATGGTTCAAGAGTACAGTTCCTGCCAAAGCTCATAAATGCCATTTTCTCTTTGCAACAAAACTATTTTGAGAGAGGTCCTCCTTGAATCTTCATCATACAGATGTTGGTAATGTATAAAGCATGAAGTACATAGACTCTAACCATGAACAAACTACAAGAGAGAAAAAGTACTGAGCCCAAGACTTTTCCTTTCAACAAACCAACAGCTGCAAAACATACTTGCATTATAGGTATGGCTGAAAGAGCTACATGTTCAGAGTCGTGTGTTGTTGTTGTTTTTAAGAGGGGATGTAATCACCTGCAGTGGAAGGGTACATTCATAAAAAGACATCTTCTGAATAATAATATAAAAGAGGAATTGACCAATAATCTAAAGAGAGTAATGTCATATTCAAACATACACATATATGTGCTTGGGCTGCAATCCTTAGATGCAACTGTGCATAACACTCCCTGCCTCCATCTTCTAAAGAGAAGCTGGTGTTCTATTATTCTATTGTTCTATCTCTCCCTCTTCTTATTAAACAGGAAAGATTTTCTTTGCCCAAGTAACAATCTAAATAAGAAAGAAATAAGTAGCGAGAATAAAGAGAAGGGCCCCAGAGAGTATTTTAGGAGAATTTAGTAGATTAGAACAATTTGAGATGTGAGAAAATTAAGGATGAAGTGAAATTAAGGATAATAGACAGAAAAGTTCTTAGAGCTTGTGATTTGCATGCTTTTGAATATTCCTCAAGAGAATGAAGACTCTCTTTCTGTTATTTTTGAAGATTTTGGGCTCTACTTCCTTGCTTGAAATTTTTGCAGACATTGAGCCATGAATTCAAATGGATTACATAAACAATAACTTAATATGGATTAACTGTGCTTTATATTGATGTTATTCTATACACATGCACAAATCATTTCAATTAAATGAGGTTAACACATGGACCAATACATAATTACTATGAGTTAGTAAATATTAGAATCAATGTATTCATTTATTAAATTCGTTCTCTCAGTAAAGGTCTTAGGTACCTAATATGTTTCAGACTATATTAGAAATTGAAATTTCAAAACTGAATAATAAGGCTGTTGACCTCAAGGAGCTCACAATTTAGTAGGGTAAGACTCATATAAAATAGAAAATTAATATACAACATGATAAAAATTATGCATGTAATATATGGGAATAGAGTGAGAAATTCTTAAAGATTTTTTTAAATTTATTTATTCATGAGAGGCAGAGAGAGAGAGAGGCAGAGACACAGCAGAGGGAGAAGCAGGCTCCACGCAGGGAGCCTGACGACTCGATCCCGGGTCTCCAGGATCACACCCTGGGCTGAAGGCAGCGCTAAATCGCTGGGCCACCGGGGCTGCCCTGAAGAAGTTCTTTAAAAATGCTAGCAAAACCTTTTGCTTCTTAGCGTAGATGATATCTGTACTAGTTTCATGAACAAAAGGTGTGGGATGTTGTCAAAAAGAAAGGAGAAGAAGAAAAAGATGACTCTAGGCCAGGGGAATAGAACCTAGAACAGTATAGTGGTAGTAGATGTGTATTTCTTTGTATGGGTGCACACACATGCAAAGAGAACTGCAAACAATTCTGTGATAGCAGATATAACATATGTGATCAGAAGTGACAAGAGATAAGAGCTGTGCCTAGAGAAGAAGATGGGTCAGGTAAAGGCTGGATCAAAGATGGTCTTAGGTACCATGATATGGAGCAAAAACTTCTTCCTAAAGGGGAGGAGAAGCCACTGAAGAATTTAAGTGAATGGCAAGGACAAATCTATGGCTGGATTGAAGAAAGACACAACTGAAAGCAGAGAGAAGAGTTAGGGAATTACTGCATGATCTAGAAAATAAATTAAAAAGTCAGACTAGGGTAGGGGAAGTAAAGATGGATAGAAAATACAGATTTAAGAATAATTAATAAATAGTAATAAATCAATTGGTAGAATTTTGTTTTTGATTAAATGTGTGCAATGAGAAAGAAGAATGACTCCCAGATTACTAAGCTGGGTAGTTGGACAATTATGGTATTTATGGAGCCACCTAAAGAAATAGAGAATGGAAAAAGGGAAATTCTATTGGTAGAGAGGTAAGCTAAGTGCTATGCAGGCAGAGATATCTTTCTGAGAATTAAATAGATGATTTGATGATCACAGGAATGCTGTTGTCTAGAGATGTACAGATTTGAGACTATCAGCAAGAGGTGTTTGTTGAAATCATGACAGTGCATGAGGTCACCCATAAAGTGAATGCAGGTAGGAAGAGTAAAAAGCCAAAATGGACCCCTGTCAGACACCAAAGTTTAAAGATTGACTAGAGGAAGAGAAGGACACTAAGAAAGAAAAGGAGGAGAAGCAGAAAGGAAAGAAGAAACATTTAGAGAACTACATGCATAATAAAAATATTGCAATGCTATAGAAGTCAAGTGACCCAAGAGCTACAAAAAGAGGGTGTAATTCTCTATTTCTTGTAAGTGAAACAAAGGGAGATCTTGGCTTTTAAGGCACTAGAAAGGCATAATAAAAACCATGATTTTGAACCCCATAAAGATTTCCAACCTCAAAAATGCCACCACACCCAGAAAGATCCAGATAGATCCTTAATGGAAGTCTTCAATACCAGATAGCAGCTAAAAAGGTAGAATAATATAAAAGAAATGTCCTCAATGCCAATATGGATATCATATATAAATAAAACAAAAGGAACTGCAGAACAGATTATCACACACATGGTTATAATGCTCTCAGATCTGCTTTCCCAACTATCTTTGAGAGTTTAATAAAGCAAGAACACTGTTCTTTATCTAATTAAGGGAAGTGAGTCACTTTTTTTTCCACTGAGAAGATATTACATGCTAGGCTTTTTATATATGCCCTTTTAAATAATCTTTAGGTCAGAAAACTAAGATTCAAAACATTCTTTTAAAAATATCTTAAAGTCACATAACTAATGATGGATCTTTTATTAAAACCCAATTTAAAGAATAATTCAGAGCACATGATAATAGAGATTAATCTAAAATAAGGGATAATGAAATAATATTTAAAGTAAACATCCTTCTAAAACAAGAAATAGAAACACAAGCCACTGGGGTGACTGCATGTCTCGATTTGCTCAGAACAGTCCCAGTTTGTGCTTGTCCTTAGAGTTGCTAATAGTCCTCGGGCCCTTCACTGTCACAAGTGATTGGAGGATAATTATGTGAGTACCCTAAACAGCAATGTTATGACATGGCATATCAGAGATAGCAGGTATACAGTAATTAGAGGATGAAAAAGAAATAACTAAATTGCAACTTTTTCTATTACTGGGGTCTCAACAATGGCAAATGTATACCCTTTCCTACTCTAAGACATCATGTCAGCATTTCCTCCCATTTTCTCCATCTTTAAAAATGTAAAACTTATCTATAGAATATGGCTTTTTCCAGAAAGCACAGAAAAGAGTACAATTCTATATAATAAAATTGGGACTGAGCAATATGGATTCTGTTGACATTGAGTTCTTGCTGTCGAGCATGATTTCTTGCTGAAGAGATCTCTATAATCAGTATCTCTTCAAATCCCTAGTTGATTCCCCCTAGGTACAACTTGCTGTCTCATGACTTTATTTTATGTTATGTATTTAAGTAATAATTAAGCAAAATGTATGAATTTATTCTTGCCTTAATCTTCAAAAGAATCCTGTCTTCAACAGCATCACAGAATGTTAGTAATATAAGAGAGTTTAGAGATTACCTAGTGCCACCCTATGCAAATTGCAAATGAGAATATAAAACAGCACAGGTGATTTGTCCATCTCATAGAGTGGCAGAGTTAGGAATAAAATGTACAATCTCTTATGGGAAAAGATGGCATGGAGGAATTCTTCTGGGTTGCAGAATGTTAAGTTGAATGATTGAACACAAAAGAATTTCATTAGTGACAAATTTGAGCCTGCCACTCTGATTTCTGTTCCCATTTTTTGTCAGTCTACACACATAACTAGATCTGGCAAGTATCACCCAAGTAGTCAACACTTACATCTTGAATGCTTTTTATCAAAATATCTTGGACAACATCAGGACTTTTATACATGTGAATCTCAAAAGAGATGAGAACCAGATATGAGAAATCTAAGTCATGCAAAGTTGCTTTTTCTATCCATTTTCGAGCCATGATTTAAACATTGTTTCTGTATCAGTCACGTTCTGAACCATATGACAACCATCAAGTTGGTGTTTGTTTTCTGCTTTTGTCCTAATTAAGCATACAATATGGTTTTGTTCCACCTTTTTTTCTCTGTGTTCTGCTGTCTTGTTGAAAATGCCTCATTTCAAGGCTTTAAATGGCATTTTCTTTCAGTTTGTGGATTCTCTATTAATTCGGCAGCTGGATCAAAGAAAATGATATTATGTCCTACTGAAATGTGCTTTGTTTTTTCATATTGACTTTTGCAGCTTGAGGAGTGTGAAAAGGTGCATGATTTATTGTAATGCTTCATCCAAGAAAGGTGGATTTTAGTATAAAATTGGATCAGAAAATCCATTTAAAGAAATATGCAAAATTTAATTTTATATTTCCTTGAATATATACATAGAGAATAACTTGTCCAAATGTATTTTAAATGGTTGATGAACAGAACTTCTTCAAATTTTAATCTCCTGAGTGGAAAATAAATATTTAAATGGAATAATTTTTATATTGCACTAAATGATATCTACTTTTTTTTACAATTTTTTTGACCAATGACACTGTTTAGTGTGTTCCGTTTTTTTTTCTAAAACTTTATATCCCTGTAGCACCAAGAATAGTTCATTACCCACAATGGAGTTCAAAATTTGCCTAAATGGCTTACCAACAATCTTCCAAATTAATAGAAGTATAATAGCAATATGCACTGCTATCAAAATCGATGACTAAACATAGTTATTTTCCAGAATTACATTGGTTCTCTAATATTATAACTTTACTATGCAGTAACCAATGACTTGCCAATTACCAAAAATTTCAGTGCCTTCTAAAAGTAGACAAATGATAATTTGTAATGTACTACTGTCTGATTGTTAAAAATTTCTCAGGCAAGTTTTAAGAACTTATGTCTATGCTCTTGAATAGAAATTAAACAATCTAATACTACAAATGAAGTAAATGCCTTTTAAAAGTCTGATGAGTTGAGAGTACTCCACATGGGGGATAAAAGGTTAATAAAATCTGTCTCTGAAAACTAATATGACTGACTCTCCTTTCCTAAGTTGCCTTACATTTGGTCCCTAAGCAGGGCCCAAGAAAAAGTGCTCTCATGGGTATCCTGTAAAGCACAGAAAGGAAGAACAGGTTGGGAAGCATGAATGGCAAAGAAGAGTGACCTTAACAAGAACTACTTGGGTGCAGAAATCAGACTGAATCCTATGTCAAAGAGTAAGTATGAGGTAAGAAAGACTTGAAAGACTTGAGTTGAAGTAACTTCTTTAAAAAGTATTTACTGGGGGGTATTAAAGAATTGATAAGCTTTGACAATTTGGATATTAGGAGGACTGATGAAGGAGTTCAGGATGACTCACAAGGATTTGGTTCAATCATCTGGGTGGAGAGTAGTGCCATGGATTGAAAGGTGTATGTGGGGGTAAGGGAGGTGGTGGTTTTGTGTGAATAGGGGATACAACCATCAATACTTGACATGTTAATTTTGAGATGTCATTTTTAGTGCCAGTGGTATTAGATTTGTAGATCTGGAATTCAGGACAACTTTATGGGACAAAACCTAGATTTATGAGTAATTTGTCAGTCAGAATTAAAATTAAGGTTGCAAAGATGAGACTCCCAGGGTAAAAAGAAATTAGGTCTACCTACTGGAGAGAGCTCCTGGGATTCACAATTCTAAGAGAAGAAAAGACAACTCAAACAGCAATGGAGATTGAAGAACAGGAGTGGTGTCACCACAATAGGCAAGGGGTGAACATGTCAGGAAGGAGAGTGTTGTCAACTATTCAAATAGCAAAGATGCATTAAAATGACAGTTTTCTTTGGACCTGGCACATAGGGAGCCACTGGTGATCTTAGAGAAGGCAACTTCTTTCTTTCTTTTTCTTTCTTTCTTTCTTTCTTTCTTTCTTTCTTTCTTTCTTTCTTTCTTTCTTTCTTTCTTTCTCTCTCTCTCTCTCTCTTTCTTTCTTTCTTTCTCTTTATTTATTCATGAGAGAGAGAGAGAGAAAGGCAAAGACACAGGTAGAGGGAGAAGCAGGCTCCATGCAGAAGCCCGATGTGGGACTCGACCCTGGGACCCCAGGATCACGTCCTAGGCCGAAGGCAGGTGTTAAACGTCTGAGCCATGCAGGGATCCCCAAGAAGGCAATTTCAATGTTTGAGAAGGGAACTACCATAATTGTGAGTAAATAAAGGCTAATTTTTTTTATAGAAACTTGGCTATACGGGATATTACTTTCATTGCTAATGGCACCTTCCATTTATAAAGATGAAGCAAAAAAAAATTGGCTCTTTTGGTTCTCTAAGATGAAGGCAGGTAGACAATGTTTATTTGTATAATTACCAGTGGAAACTGACAGAACGAACAGAGAAAGAAGAACCCTACACGCAGAAAAGAACCAAACACATAAAAATACCATATCCTGAGTTTTCATGAACTTTGTGTACCCAACTCTATCAAAACATGATCACTGTAGGCTCCGCAACATCTTTATTTTGGTACCAGTCATACATACAAAGCTGATTGTCATATATCATCTCATTTAGTCCTTATAACAACCCTCCTCCTCTAGGTATACAACTAAAGCACGAAGAGATTAAATAACCTATAATCTATAGATAAGTGGTAGAAGCAGTGTTTAAATCCCAAACCATCTGGGATTTAAGCTAAACTAAATCCATGTTCTTTGCAACCAATTACAGCTTATAATACAGTTCCTGCTAACCCAATCTGTGGAAATAAATATATTTGAAAGTTTTCTTAGTCAAAAAAACCCAACAGAATACAATAGGAAAAAGTTAGTAAAGCTTTCTCCAGCTGGAGAAACTCTCAAAAATGCTATTAATATTCCAGGTACAAATTTCCAAATCGACTCAATCAAGGGTTTGGTATGGACACTGTATTGTGATGCTGCCACCTTGTGGTTGGAGAAAAAGCAAATATTAAGTAAAAGATGCTTGACTGTGAGTTCATTTCCATCAATTTGCTCTCAACCAAGAATTCTCAACTATGGTTGTATATCGAAGCCATCTCTGATCTTTAAAAATTCTGATGCCTGAATTGCACCCCCAGAGATTTTTTTTTTACTTAGTCTGGAGTGAGATCTAGGCATCAGGTTATTTAAAAGCTCCCCTGGTAATTTTCACGTAGAGCCAAGATTAAGACCTCTACTATTTACATAGTAATCAAAGCAAGTTTTGTCATTTGCTTAAGTATGTTTCATTTGTATAGATGCAAGAGAAAATACCACAGAGAAACTATGTGATTTTTTTCTCAGTCTTCAATGACATGTATTTATTGGTAGATAAAATTATTGTGGATAGAAATCATCATATGCCATGGTTTTAAAGAAGAGGAATGGAGAGATTCAGGAGTTGTAATTAAAGTGAACATAAGATTTGTATCTCATAATCAAATTTAGTCTATGGCCAAAGTGAGCAAGAAGAATCTCTAAGCCTCTTGAATAAGTCATAGATTTCCTGACAGGAATAATGACAAGAGTATTGGTCTCAGAGCACTGTTGACTCTGACACTAGTAAGATGAGTGACCTTGGGCAAGTCATTTCATTTGCTGTGACTCTTAATTATCTGGAAAAAGTTTCATAAACTGCTTTATTCGGGAGGCAACAAATTCCAAATGTAAACAAACATCCTTCCAGGTAATTTGGCAAATTTCTTTTGAAAACTTCAATGTGCAAATCACTGTAATATAATTTTTTATATACAAAAGCACTAAAGTTGTCTGGAGACATCATAGCACTAAGTGACCAGAGGAACCTTTGAAAGCTAGTAATATAAGTTTTAATTATAATGTGAACTAAGTATAATTAGAAAGCTTAATTAAATAATGCTCTAGTAGCTTACAAGAAAGTTAAATTTGGATTTCTCATTTTTCATACTGTTCTGCAGCTTTCTCAGACGTTAGGTCACAAATTTATTAGCTTTATGCCATCAAAAAGTTTAATCATGTCTTGAAAATGGAAATTCTCTTTACCATTCCCTGGAAATTAAATTTTTCAATGGTTCTTTAATCAAAAAGGCTGAGTGATTGCACTACCAATCACCCAGTGTCCAAGTCATAAATCCTTCTTTTTCATTCATTCAACACGTATTTATTAACCAACTACTACATGTTATAATTCATTCTTAAATCCTACCACCCTAATCCCCAAATCTAATTTATAATTCATGTTGATTTTAGCTTCTAAACATCTCTTTAATCTTTTACCTACGTCTACCCTCAGGCCACCATCAGTTCTAACCTATGTTAATACAGATTTATCTCCCTGCCTTCCATTTCCTTTTTCTCATTTTGCAGACGCAGTGACCTTCTAAAAGTTCACATCTCATAATGCTATTCTTCTGTTTGCTAGTTTTGAATGGCTTTCCTTCACACCCAGGATAAAGTACATGCTCACAATGTTTAGTCACTCCTTCTTTACTTGGTTCCTGCCCATCAGCCAAAATCATTTCTCACTTTTCTCCACGGTGTCACCCTCAAAGATTTGCAGTTCTCTTAAACCCCTTCTAACCCTGGGATTTTTGCATAGCCCTTCCTTGTGCCTGCCTTTCTTTACTTCGATAGTTCTTACTTTACCCTTCATGTTTCTATTTAGATATTAATCCTTCCAAGGAACCTTCTGTAATCCACATTCCTAAGTTGATTTTTTTCCTATGTGCATCAATTAACTTAAAATTCGGACAACTTATCACTTGACATCTACTTGTTTTACTTTTCACTAGACTGGGGGCAAAGTCTTAAGGACAAAAATTGTATCTTTGTTCATTAGAGTGCAACTCAGAGTGTAACTCTGTACAAAATACATTATAGGCATTCAATAATGCTTCTTTGATAATTGAGTGAAGATTTGAATGAAGTAATAGAAGAAGCCATATAGTTATCTGGAGGAAGAATGGTCAAGGCAGAAAAAACTCTAATGCAAAGACCCTGATGAGAGAGCTTGCTTGGCATGGTTAGCGAACAGCAAGGAGGTCAGTATACTAAGCAGAGTGGAAAGGCAGGAGTGTAGATAATGAAATCAGAAAGTGGTTGATGGGGTAGGGGAGTGCCTGGGTGCCTCAATCAGTTAAGCTCTCAACTCTTAGTTTCTGTTCAGGTCATGATCTTGTAGTCATGGAATACAGCCACCCATCGGGCTCCGCACTCAGTGAGCAGTCTGCTTCAGATTCTTTCTCCTTCCCCTCTGCCCCTTTCTGCTTGCACTCTCTCTATAATAAATTTAAAAAATCTTAAAAAAAAAAAAAAGTAGTCAGGGGCCAGTTCAACTAGAGCAATGTTTTCTGAACTGTAGTCATTGAAACAAATGGGTGGGTCATTACTAGCATTTTTTAAAAAAAGATTTTATTTATTTTTTCATGAGAGACACACAGAGAAAGAGTCAGAGACTACGTAGAGGGAGAAGCAGGCTCCATGCAAGGAGCCCGATGTGGGATTCGATCCCGGATTCCGGGATCGCGCCCTGAGCCAAAGGCAGACGCTCAACCACTGAGCCACCCATTACTAGGATCTTTTAATATAACCAAGAATAATGGACTGAGATAGAAAATATCAAAGTATGAAGACTTTCTTTGTGTTTGTGTGTGTGTGTGTGTGTGTGTGTGTGTGTGCGTGTGTATGCTGGATTACAATATAAAGCATATTTCTTACTATAGGTTATGATAACAAGATTTAGAATAACACTGAGGTATAGCCTTATAAGCTACTGCAATTACTTTGCATTTTCTTACAAATAGGATGAGAAGCCAATGGGGAGTATTAGTTGAGTAATTTTGTAACCTGTTTCACTTTTTGAAAGGAAAACTCTAGGCACTCTGGAGAACAGACTACAAGGGACACAAGGATCAGAAGACAATTTAGAGACTATGACATGGTCCAAGGTGAGATGATGTAGACCAACAGATGAGTGATTTGAGTCAAGAAATATTTAGAAGGTAAGGTGAATAAGATTGGTTGAGGATAATCATCATTTTCTAAGGGTTTCCTGAGGCTTAAATGAGATTGGATATGAGAGACGGTTTTATAAACACTAGAAAAATGTTCAGTATACTACAGTTGAATTCAATTCAAATTAAATGTATTGACCATATGATATGCATCAGCCACTGCTCTCATCCCTGTTTCCTGCACTCAGTAGGTAAAGCTGAATTTCTGCTTCCAAGGAAATTTAGAGGAGTGGAGTTTGGAGACACAGGCTTAAACATGGATCATTTTGGCACAATGGCACATAGAAGGTTATAAAAAAAATGTTAACTTTAAATTTTGAGAGGCAAAAGCTTTTGTTGCAAGACTTCCCACAAGCAAAGGCCATAGTAGCCTCAATGATATCTTACAAAGCAAAAATGAGCTTCTAGGAAGCTAGAAATACATTCTTTTTTTTTATTTTTTTGTTAAGAAATACATTCTGAGTAAAAATCAATACAATTCATTGTATATAAATATTATTGAATTTGCCTATAGTTAAGGCCGATGTCATTTACGCCTCTGCCCTATAGTCACAAAACAGAAGCAAAATGAACATGTGGGAAAATCTTTTGCACTTCTATGTTCCTAACATGACTCAGTAACAATCGATCCTAGGGACATTAACCAGAGAAAGCCATACTCCTCAAATTAGTATAAATGACCAGCCCTAAGATGCAAATCCATGGTGAATACAGAAACATGGTTATAGAATGAGACTTTTATTAAGGAAAATAGGTTTGCCTATTCTTTACTGTCATTATAGAACTACTATTGTATTTTAACTTAAATTTTAATATTTTTTCAATTCCAAATGCTTTTATTAATTTAAAATATATAATTTTTATACAAAATTTTTTCCTCTTCTGCACGGATTTCTCTGAAAAATCTTAAAACATAACATAAAGATTCAGGATTAATAAAATTTTTCAATCAAGTATAAAGAGTTCTCCTAATCTATTAATTACTACTGCTTCTCTCTATATGGATTCAGTATGTCCAATACATTATATAAGAAAACACTCATATACAACTTTTATACACAAAATGTTTATCAAAAAGTGGCAAATATTATTACTTTAAATTCATGTCTATTCTGTATTTTATCAGCATGTAAATTATTAAAAGACCTTCTTTCTATGTGATGAAAGATAGAGCTTTTTGAAGGATATTATGACATGATAAAATGAACACTGGCTTAGAACCTTGGTTTTTAGCTGTGGGACCATGTAAAAGTCTATTTAAAATTCTGTAAAATAGGAATAATGGTATCTAGAGGTAGTGGTAGGGTTTCTTTTGGCTGGGGTAATGCAGGATAGAAACATGGATGGAAGGTTAATAAAAGTCAATATAAAAGTGATTTAAAAACACTTAACTAATTCAATGAATTATTCTGAAAACATACAGTGTGCTAGGAACATGTAGTGACTTAGACAAAACCAATGAATGAGACAAAATGAAAAAAAAAAAAAAAAGCCCTTATCCTCAAGTTGCTCCTAAAGCAAAAATATTTAGGGTATGTGTGGTGAGAACAAAGTGCTCTGAGGCAGGGGGTAACTGGGTAGGAAACAGAATCATCTGAGGGTGACAGATTATTTCCAGTTAATAATTTGACCACAAGAATCTGATATGCCCCACACATCCCATCAAGAACCATTATCTAAAGGAGTGCTGATCAATTGATGACCATAATGAATTGATGACTGTTTCTTATATATGTTGTGGAAGACAAAAGGTTGAAAATCACAAGTTTCTTCTTTAGAAACATAGAACATAGAGAACTATGTACTAATGTAAGCTATTACCATTCACCCTATTTTCCCATTTAATTAATACATTTCCCATAGTGGACTTCCTTCAAACAGAGGAAATGTCTTTTCATTCAGTAATGAAAAAGTCTAAAGATGAATTTAAAAAGCAAATAATTCTGAGCTTTTTATTAATAAAATAGAAATAAATAACATTTTTCATTTACCTTATGTCATATAGGTTAAAGCTGTTAGGTTTAAGCTATTTCAATCACACCTGTAGGTTAAAAGTCCTTCTTTAGTAACATCAAGTGTTTTCAAAGTTTACTGACCACTTTCACATAGAATATCTTATCTCTTAAAATGTTATTGGATGGGACACTTAATAGGTAAAGTTTAGTTGGAACAATTTTACTACCAAAAACATCCTTAAATCTGTTTTTTCTTCATCCCCACTGCCATTTGAAGTTCATTTTACCATCATCTTTTTTTAAAAGAGTTTATTTATTTTTAGAGAGAATGAGAAGGGGGAGGTGAGCAGAGAAAGAGGGAGAGAGAGAGAATCTCCAAGCAGACTCCCTGCTGAGCACAGAGTCCCAGGTAGGGCTCAATCTCAGAACCTCGAGATCATGACCTGAGCCAAAAACCAAGAATCAGCCACCCAACCAAGTGAACCACCCAGGAGCCAGCCCCTCTCCTCCACCTGCCCCATCATCTGTTATCTTAACAACTTCACTAGCTTCTTTGTCTAATATTCATCATCCCACCAATTCAAAAGAATGGTCTGCCTAAAACACACATCTCTAATTGATATTCCTCCAGTCACTCCTCCTACCTTCAACTGTTCAACACTTCAGCGTGGATGCTCCCTGGGGATGCCTTAACTGTGCTTCCTGACCTTGTCTCTGCTTACATTTCTCAAATGAACTGCAAGAAGGTCTTTCTTCTCTTCTGGTGTTTGAATAGGCTACTTTGCCTTCTACCTCCTTTTCATTTGGCTAACACTTACCCATCCTCTTGTTCTATTTAAGACTCTTCTTCCTCCTGAAAGTCTCCTCGCCTACTAAAAGACAGGTAGTATATTATTCCTTTGGTTTCTATAGCACCTTTTCATAGAATTTATCAGAGTGGTTATAATTTCTCAGTTACTTATCTATCAATCCCACCACACTGTATGCTAATAAATAACAGGAACTAGGTCTTTTTATCAGTATAATTAATGAGTCCTCAATGACCATGTCTAATTGAAGTTCAATAAAAATTTAGGGAATGAATGTAGTGGACTTATCCAAGGTAGAATGAGGTCCTGAGTCTAGGTCTTCTCATTGCAGATCATGAATAGTATCCATTGTACTCTACTATCTTCCTGTATCATGACCTTGGTCTCTACACTCTGTAGCTCTGTCTTCTCCCATTGCCTGGAACCTCTTGGTTTGAAGCAGCTACAATATTATAAATTAACTCATTACAAGCCAATTTTTTTTGCTTAGATTGTTACTAGCTTCTATTTGTGGTTAAGCTTAAGAACTCTCCTGTGAGTGTATGTGTAAGAATTATGGCCAATAATAACCTTTTTGTGTGATCAAACAAAAGTCACAAAGCAATGGAGCAAGGACCATGAGCAAGCCTGCTTCAGAAAAAGTGGGGACACACTGCTTTATTATGAACACAGCATTCTGATGCACATGACATGAAACAAAGTCACCAAAAGTGCTTTCTGCTGAACTTAGCTGAAAATAACAAACATCTTAAGGAATTTTTAGAAAAAGTGACTGAGGCATAGCATTTTACCCCTCCCTACTTTTAGAGGAACATGCAAGGAGCTCAGTTTTCAAAAAGCACATAAAGATGAGAATCAGATTCTCCTTGGAATTAGATGCTATGGGTAATTTCTTTTGTTCATGAATTAAAAGCATTTTTCATAAACAATAAGTTCTATTCTTTCACAAGATATGGTAGGCCGATATTCCACAAATGACCCTGTGAGTTTCCTATTAAACCTTCACCAAGTTATGGAAGTGGTTTTCATCATTCTTACAACTATCTTGCCATTAAAAAGGAACATAATAATTTTATTATAGCACATACTCTGTGTAAGACCATAAACTTTTAATAGACTTATAAAAAGGGAGTGTAACCTTTTCAATATTCTGTGTCATCGTTGGATGAATCCATTTTATCTTCTCCTCACATATAATGGATGCCCTAGGGCCTAAGCAATGGTTCAACACTTGGTAAGAAAATGTTCAGATCCAGTCTTTTCCCTGAATCTGAAGGGTCCCATGATTTAGCACTCACTCAAGAATGCTTTTTGCTCTCCTTTTCCTGATTCTACATTTCCTCAAACTTCCAGTCCATAGACTTTTGGCTTTAGTACAATTCTAATGGCATGCTGACTTCATCTCTGCAGTTTTCATTTGGGGCTAAAAAAAGTCAAGATAAACATTCTACAGGTTTAATGACTGTCTATTTTCATATGACTACACATATATTTTCAGCATCATTAAGGATTATACTTACTAATCATTTTCCCCTCTCTCCCTAGAATGTGAAATGTCTCAATTTACCTCTTAACATTGATAGTATAACCAACTCTATGCATGACTTATGATACAAGATGGTTGACTCATTTAACTCTATGATACCCCTTGAATAATGAAGAAATTATGCCCTTTTATGTGTTTTCCTGTTCACTTATTTATTTCACTTTTATGTTGCAATGCACAACAAAAACACCTTCTTGGAAAACAGACAAAGAAACAAACAAAAATCTTTGGAAACAAACAGGGGCAGAGAAAAATGGATAGTGCAAAGGAGATATATCCATCATGAGGACAAACAAAGTAGCAGCAAGATATAAGGAAAGGGGGACTCTCCAGTCTCATGAAATCTGCTATTTTCTGTGGAACAATGCCACCACAAAGCTATAAAATGAACCTGCCAACTCTTGAAAGCTTCATAGCCATGAAAAGGGTTGGCCACTTGAAAAATAGACACTGACTACTAATTTCTATTTCTTGAGAAATGACATTCTTAATTTGCCTAGGACCACAGGAAATTTCTTCATATTGTCAATAAATTTTAAAAGTCATAATAATGAAAATTGGAAGCATAGTGCTTTACATTTATCTGTCACTTCTTCTTACATACCCTTCCTTTAAAAAGTAGGATGTTTACAGATGAAAAGATTTCTTCATACAAATAAAAGTAATCTCAAGGAAATAAGATGAGATTTTCTAAGCAGCGCATTAATTCTTTTGGTTATACCTGTAAAACTGGTGGTCAACTCTAACAGTAAATTATCCATATTTTCTAGCCCCCTCACCCAAAGCTTTCTGTGGTAGACTAGTGCTTTTTAAAATATATTGAGAGTTCAATTTGGAGATAATATGTCCAAAAATGTCATAATGCTTATGAACTAACCTAAGCAATCTCTAGGAAGATGTACACATATAATTACAGGCATGCAATTTCAAGACTTTTTTGACAAGACCTGAAAAAACTATCCAAGGAATCTCTAGTGGTAAATGATTCCTAGGATAAAAAAGCTTAGTTCTGGATTGTGAGCTCCTAAGGGCAGGGAAATGTTTCTTTGATTTGTGCATTTTAGCTTTGGTACAGCGCTCAACGTAGTACTAGGATGCAATAAGCATTTGTTAGACGGAATTGTGCAGGATGGGCATATGGATATTTGGGGATTTTCTTAAAAAAGAGAATATACTACGAGAATATAGTATTAAAAAGTTTATCATGCAAACTTCATCGGATCTGGTACAGTCAGAGGAAAAAAAAAAGCATTTTTTTAAAAAAAGCATTTTAAGTAGCAAACCAGAAGATATTTTGAAACTTAAACAAGGCTATCTACCAAGTAATCATTACTACTAGGAATAGAAGAAAGGTGGCCTTGAAATCACAAGGTTTCTATATAATTAATATGGGGGCCTTGCAGAAAACATCACCACCTCTGCAGTATTAATTTCTTTATCAATAAAGGTTGTATACTGAAAGCATTCATATTGATAAGATAATGGGTAGGAATGCCTTACAGCTGCCTTTGAACTTATATACACAGTAGTTTAGAGGAAATTCTTTTATGAGACAAAAAAATTGTGGGGAAGAAACCATCTAGTTTGGTTATTTTAGCAACATTGCTGATAGACAAATAAGGCAGGAATGCAAATTACCAAATAGGTTATGGTTCCTAGAGATTAGCCATTTTTATGACCTCTACAAGGCAAAACTATTGAACAGAGTGTCTCTTCTGACCTACTTCTATTCTTTCCCCCTCTTTGTTTTCTTTTTCTTACTATAAAACTTGGTAAGTTTTCATTGACAGAACACCTTACAAATTCCAACATCGACTTCTTTGCTTACCTCTTAGGGAACAGCTTTAAAAGGGAAAAGCATTATGTATTATTTTCTCCCACAGTTTATGGATTACACTACTTCGTTGCATCCTACACAGATGCCATAATTGAATAATCTCTTATTGCCAGGATGAAAATATTAAGAAAATAAAATACAATCTCACAAATGCCTACTCCCTTGAGTTAAGTAGGTGGATCTCATAGTATTTAGAGATCAACAAGGAGAGAGGAGAAAAATTTATAGATTTGGAAGAACTTGACAGAATATTTAACTCAGCTTTTTAAAGAGCACCAGATGTGGAATGTTCTAGAGAAATAATTTCTGCTGTTTCCCCACCTTTTGAGAAGAATTCTCCTTCAGAGGCCTACTTATGGGACTAACAGCATTCACTGTATAAAGGGCTCAATGTAGTATATGAAAAGAAAAACTGAAGCATAGACTCTACCAGTCAGCAAAATAGGTATCTCCTTAGAATGAACTTCAACTACTCTAGATTTGACACTCGAGAATCCCATTTATTCAGTGGATTCTGAATATCCCAATGATTTGAAATCAAGGAGAATGCTTTTTGTCAGTAGAACAATTTGCTAAAATTAGAGACAAATAAATTAGTGTCTGAGTGAAGTACATATTTTTCTTATAAGTCATGCAGGGAGAGGGGCCACTGAAAGCAGGTGGCTAAATCTATGTACAACAAACATTTTGACAAGCTCCCACCAACATAATACATGGAATCAAAACAATTCCAGTGTGATTCAAAAGATATCTTCACTTTAACAGCTGAGGCACTGGGGATATGAAATGTAATGCAAGTTATATTTTCTCTAGAAGGCAATTAGTAAATTGCTCACATTTTGCTGTTGAAAGAGTACACCAGCATGAACAGATGGAAATTTGGAATTCTGCAAATGGCAGATATTAGAAATTAGAGACATTGATTTAACTTTCACCAAGCAAATGAGAATCACAAAATATGAATTGCTCTTTCTATAATTAAACACATAATTAGAGTGCACCAAATTCACATCCATTGTAGCTCATGTTTCTTCCTACTTATTTCTAAATTTATAGACATTCTGAGTATTACAAACCTACTCAAAGTTCAAGTCCCCACTGAAAGGGTCTTCCATGACAGATAGATGGCACCAAGCTATTTCTCAAATTAAGTGTGCCAGGGTGTTGCCTTAGCTTTTTCGCAGCATGCTGTATGCTGTGATAATAAGAAATCATAAGACTCAAAGAGGCAGTCCTTGTGTCAGGACAGATGGAGAGAACAGCTGAGAGACGGATTCAGCCAGTTTATTAACTCTGTGTGAGTAGAACAAATCATATTTAAAAGACTTCATAGCAACATTTAGTCTGAGAAACAGAATTTAAATGATGGCAGTTTTAGGATGGAGAGAAGAGAGTAATGATATTTCACCTTACAACATCACTCAGTAACCTCTTTGTTTTTCCAACTCCTGTGAGTTGTCCACAGATTACTATATAGACCAAACTAGTTATGGGCTCTTGGGAAATATTTAGACTGATTGCCAAATTTAAAACACCACAGTGAATGCTATATCATACTATGGAAATGAAATCACTAACATTAAATATTTCAGGTACCATTTTTATTTATTCTTTTCCTTGCTCTGAAATGGGGCAGATTGTTCTACTTGTAAAAATATTTAAGAGAATTTACATATATTTTTTGGATATTTTTTTAAATTGCTAGGAACAGTCTGAGAAATCTTTTTGAGAGTAATTCTCTTGATAAAAGCTCCATATAAGACTTTCCTGACAGAACTCAACTCACGTGCTTTTTCACATACAGATATGTCTGGTTGTAAGTGTGAAAGAAAACATTCTGTAAGTTTTCCCATTTAATTTCAAAGGGAAAAAAACATGATTTCCAGGATTAAAAAAGAGGGGGATTTTTTTATTTCTTACTAAAAGTGGGTGTACCTATATAGCATCAAGAAGCAAACTAGTAATAGGATCATTAATAAAATCCTCAGTCATACTCAGAGACATAGTGCCATTTGTCTTTTTTTCTTTAATGCAAAGCAATGGAGGCAATGGTTTTTAAATGTTAAGAGACACTAGTTTCCTTATTATTTTGGTGAGATATAATTTTTCACCCTCAATAAAAACTTCCAGATTACTATTCTAAAATATTCTAAAATAACTCAAACACTGCAGATTTTGTTTGTTTATTTTTTTAATAATAAATTTATTTTTTATTGGTGTTCAATTTGATTATGCTTGTTTAAATATTTAAAAGGTCTTTTCTATAGTTTGAGAGCTACTATTAAATATTTTATAATACACTTTATATCCAAACTGCTTCCTACTCAGGCACTAAAGGCAAACAAAAATAACATCTATTAACTGTTTAAGCATGTGTCTGTATCCCATGAGGGAAATCAGGAAACAAAAACAGTGGTTTCTGAATTTCAGACTGATTGCTTCTTCTGAAGCTGTCTTCAGAACATGCCCTAACCTTTTCGTATGACTCACCACAGGGAAATGTCAGTTACAAAGAGGATAATCCCCTTTCCTCTCAATGGGAGAGACATAGCCTATGCAAAAAACTGTTTTCCTTTATAACTCATTTAAATCATCTCTTCTAGATACTTTGTGTTTAGCACAACAGTGTTAAACTTGACTGATTTAATAAAGAGATTATAAAATATTTAAAGCAAGCACATATACATTTTATTGAGTCGTTTATTGCCAAAGTGGACAACTACTGATGAACTGTTTGAACAGTAGATGCATCAAATTCATATTCATGGCAGCCCATAATTTTTATTTCTAAATTTGTATACGTTTTGAGTCTAGCAGGATGCATTTAATGCATTTATAATTGAATGTAATTTATAAGCCTATTCTTTACCACATTGTTTTAGGAACTTATTATGAACTAAAGAGAATTTAGAAGAAGACAACTAAGCCACAGTTAATGAAGATAAAGATAATACAAACAATAGATCATTAATGAAGTAGGTTTAAGAGAAGTTAACACATGATATTCATAATCAAATGATTTAGTTTTTACTATAAAAATATAGTCAAGGGAATAACAAGTAGAGAATGAGAGTAATTTCCCACCATCATCCTCAACCACTTGAATTTTGTCTGAGGGCTCCAGATAGTTAATATATTTATAGATGAATCTTTAAATTATAAATGAAGTCTTTCCATTACTTAGTATGCCAACTTCAGGATTCTTTGATTAGTCAATAATAATCTATGCATTTCAATTACTAAAACCTGGTCAGGGCATTGATTTATATTCAAAGCCAAATAGTTGTTTTAAAAAAAATCATAGCTAGAAATAAATGAGCATGATATTTTAAGTATAATTCAAAGCAAGTGATGTGCATCTAGTTAAAGATTAGAATATATTCATTGCAACTTAGCTATAACTGGTTAACATTGACAGGGACAAGTTATTTATTATACATTCTTCCTATATTCAGAAAATTATACACTAAACAAGTTAAATAGTCAAATAAGATAGATAGCCCATATTTGGAAGAATTATGTCCAAAGGTGATATAAGATTCCCAATCAATAAAAATTCCCATTAGATGTTAACAGAATAAAAGCCCACGAACATCAATGAAAGCGGGAATCTTGTTTTTGTTTTGAAATTCACTGATGAATTACCAGCACCTGTAGGTCAGTGGGATACATAGTTCGGGTTCAATGAAATTTAGAAATGAATGAATGAATGAATATTAAATTGTTAATAAATAATCAAGGCCTAATGTGAACAGCTCCATGAGAGCTGAATTAAAAAAGAGACAGAGAGAGAGAGAGAGAGAGAGAGAGAGAGAGAGAGAAAAGGCTAAGAAGAAAAGGAAAGACAAGGAAAAAATAACAAAGAGGTGGATGAGAAGACAGATTGATACAGGTTTTGTTTTGGGTGTTTTTTTTGTTTTGTTTTGTTTTTTTTTTTTTTTTTTTTTGGTGTATTTTATCCAGTTGGCAGTGGCAGAGTAGAATTAAAACAACCTAAAGGAAAACAGATGGCTGAATCCCTCATCCTCCCCAAGCACACATTGTTCAACACTGGCTCAACAACGTTTAGCTTCCTCATCAACCATATAACAAATGACTGAAAAAGTGACACCAACACATAAAAGGAGGAAACTATATACATTCAACTTAAGGCCCAATGTGAAGTTCTCTTATGCCAAGACTGTCAGGTAGGCATAGTACTTGTGATTCTTTAGAAAGAAATCACAAGATACTTAAGAAAATGGAATAATTACTAGGGCTTATTAGAGGTAATGTTTACATCACTTTAACCTAGTGAGGCCCCTGAGCACCTCTTCTGATCTCCCAAAGTTTTGTGCCTTCCAGATTAAGTCAGTTTTACTTGGTCAGAGTTTTAGAGCTACAAATGAGGAAAATATGGATAGGTGAGTGCCAGCCCTCACTCTGTTTGCCCACAGATACAGTCTTCACCCCTCCTTTCCCTGCTCTGTATCTCAGAGGCCAGCCACTAAAGACTGCATTTCCCAGGCTCACCTATTGGCTGATTTAGGGCTGGTCTAGCTGACAGGAGGGAGATACTACTAGGAGTTGGGGGGAGTGGAGAAAAGCCAGGCTATTTCTCTGATTCCTCTTTCCAGAAGCAGCTGTACCTCCTTTGTCCCTGTAAGTCTGACTCCCACTAGATAGGCCATCATTACCTCAGCCTGGGCTACAGTAAACCAGTTCCTCACTCCAGGGTTCATAGTAGCTACTACCAACTTCTACTACTAACTTCTTAGGATTGCTAATCTCTGAGTTCCAAAAGTACCTGCTCTTGACTTTTACATTCCAATCAGAAAATATCCTTAGCTTTGCCACTGTTTATTTAGTTTTTATTTATTTATTCATGAGAGACACAGAGAGAGAGGCAGGCAGAGACACAGGCAGAGGGAGAAGCAGGCTCCATGCAGGGAGCCCGATGTGGGATTCAGTCCTGGGACTCCGGGTTCACGCCCTGAGCCAAAGGCAGATGCTCAACCGCTGAGCCACCCAGGGATCCCTTTGCCACTGTTTAAAATGCACTAGTGTGGCATCTGTTCAGAACTCTGATATATGGCCTCAGGTCTCTTCTGAACTGCTATCTGCCTGTCCTATCTGATTTGTCCACATATTGGCATCAGCTCTCACCCTGAATTGCTCAGACCAAGCTCTGGAGCCTGTACTACTTTGACCACAGGCTTCTAATTGTCTTCTCAATGCTTTCTGGCCCCATGCTTAGCCCTATTCTATTTTTCTCATCATGGTTTCTGGTCCTGTATTCCTGTAGCTGCTCACAATTAGACACCTGATACTCTGTTAGTAATGCTGAACAGTAGCACAAAACCATTCTACAATGATCTCTAAGCTCTCATTTAAGATTTACCTTGAGCAACAACAAAAAAAGATTTACCTTGAACATATTTCCAGATATATGCAACATTAAAATTCATATATCTATTTGCAAATGATATATCTGATAAGAGGTTAATGTCCAAAATATACAAAGAACTTCTATAACTTCTATTCAACCAATTTAACATCAAAAACAAAACAAAACAAATAATCCAATTAAAAAATGGGCTTAGGACCTGAATAGACTTTTTTTTCCAAAGAGGATATATAGATGGCCAATAGACACATGAAAAGATGCTCAACATCGCTATCAAGGAAATGCAAATGAAAACCACTATGAGATATCATCTCACATGTGTCAGAATTGCTAAAAGGAACAACACAAGAAACAACAGGTGTTGGCCAGAATATGGAGAAAGGGGAAGCCTCATGCACTGTTGGTGGAAATGTAAATTGGTGCAGCCACTGTGGAAAACATTATGGAAATTCCTTAAAAAATTGAAAATAGAAATACTAGGGGTGCCTTAGAATAGGGCTAAGCATGGTGCTGAGTTGGTTAAGCTTCCAGGTCATGGTTTCAGCGCAGGTCATGATCTCAGGGTCCTGAGATCCCTGGTTCAGCTCTCCACTCAGTGGGGAATCTGCCTCCCCTCTCCCTCTCCCTCGGCCTTTCCTCCTGCTCATGTGTGCGTGCATGCATGCACATAGTCTCTCAAATAAATAAATAAATCTTTTTTAAAAAAATAGAAATACTATATGATCCAGTAATTCCACAACTGGGTATTTGCCCAAAGAATATGAAAACACTAATTTGAAAAGATATATGAACGCTTATGTTTATTGCAATATTATTTGCAATAGCCAAGATATGGAAGCAACCTAAGTACCCATCAACAGATAGATGGATAAGGAAGATGTGGTGTGTACACACACAGACACAAAACACACAATGGAATATTACACCTCCACAAAAAAGGAATGAGATATTGCCATTTGAGACACATGGGATAGACCTAGGGAGTATTATGTTAAGTGAAATAAGTCAGACAGAGAAAGAGAAGTACCATATGATCTCACTTATACGTGGAATCTAAATATTAAAACAAATGAGCAAAGAAATAAGCAAAAAGCAGAAACAGACTAAGCAAAAAACAAACTGATGGTTGCCAGAAGGGAAGGGGATGGGGGATAGGAAAAATGAATAAAGGGCAGTGGGAGATACAGGCCTCCATTATGGAATGAATAAGTCATAATGACAAAAGTACAGCACAGGGAATATAATCAATGGTATTGTAATAGTGTTGTATGGTGACAGGTGGTAACTACACTTGTAGCATAACATATAGACTTGTGGAATCACTATGTTGTATCTGAAACTAATGTAACATTATGCATCAACCACAATTTTAAAAAAAGGAAGTGGGACTTCAAAAAATAAAAGAAACATTAGATATCTATGCCACAAGAAGATCGAAAAAATGCATATTTCCTGTACAGTTGGTGATCCTTTCCACGTGCTTTCTTTGGTAATGACTGATAAGATAGATAAGATACAATAGCAAACAAGAAGATGGCCAAAACAACGTCAGAAAGTAACTCTCTTCAAAGAGCATGAAATCAGGACGCCTGGGTGGCTCCACAGTTGAGCGTCAGCCTTCGGCTCAGGGCATGATCCTGGAGACCCAGGATCGAGTCCCACATCGGGATCCTTGCATGGAGCCTGCTTCTCCCTCTGCCTGTGTCTCGGCTTCTCTTTCTCTCTCTCTCTGTCTTTCATGAATAAATAAATAAATAATCTTTTAAAAAAAGCATGAAATCTATGATGGCCTTGCAATAAAAGAGCTTAATATAAGTCAAGCTTGCTTGTTCCTATAAATCTTCTCACTGGAGGCAAAAAATAACATAGTCCCTAAAGGAATGAAATAGCAAATAATAATATCAGTAAAATATTTATGACTTTATTAATTACCTTATGTTACAAACAGTAATGTGTAACATTACTGACTATTCTAGGCTTATTGAACTTCAACGCTAACACATCTAAGTGTAACTCTGTTTCTGGGATTATACTCTCACTGGAAATCTGAAGACCAGTTTGTTTAATTTAGGATCTGTATAGGTAGATTAAATTCCCACCCAGCCAAATTAATTACCAAATTAATCTTGAATTAGGCAAGAAATAATTAACAAGTTCAACACCACCTTGCTTCCCTAATCACATTCTACCCAAACTGATTGGATTAATTACCTTTTCTTTGGTCTCTATAAGGATGACATGTGTACTTATATTCTCAACCAAAACATTTCCAACCTCTCCCCTCAGTCTACTCCTCAGCCCAAGCCCCACATTCCATGCCTCTGTTCTAGCATTCCCTCCTGCAACTTTGTCTCAGCTACCATTCAGATGGTCCTGTGTTGCCTGCCATCACTTTTCTGGGTTCTCAAGTCCCCAGGGCTTGCCCACTAGAGAAAGGAATTCTTAGAACAACAGCCTGACTGGTTCAAACTGCCCCTCTGTCCAGATTTCCAGAATAACATTTTGACCATTGAGGATTGTATCTGAGGCTCTCTGAGACAAAGTTCAACTAACAGTGACTTGGCTAAACACTGCTGGTCATGAGCCTGGTCCCCAGTACCAGTCCCATGTTGGATGATGGTTCTAGTGACAAATCCTAATCCTTCCTTCCTGTCATGAACTGAGAAATAAACAAAAGTCCTTCTCTGCTCCTACATTTTTAATTGGCTTCTCTATGAGGACTACTTTGAGTTTTGAGGTGTTCGATTTGGTCACTGAATGTATCACCTCCCCCTCCCTTCCCTCTCCTACCTCCTTCTTCCACTACTAGCAATGCAGGAGGGTGCTCTAGAATTTCTGAGAGAAATAAAAGTGTCCTTAAAAAGGGGTCACATTTTATATTCTTCTTAAATTCCCTTTTCATGTGCCATGAAACATAATCAACTCTTCTTTAGTTTGTAGTTCATGATGATGCCCTTAATATGCCTCTATGCCCCTACTCTCAGAGGTTGCAAAGTGAAAGCCACCTTCTTCTCTAACAGAATTTCTAAACTCAAGAATCTTGTAGAAATAAGGCAACTGATCCTCATTGTTTCCATATTTCTAACAGAGCACAGGGAATATATTTAAAGTGATTCCCCAAACAGTCCTGAATATCCTTTAGTTTCATTAAGTTGATTATAATGAGGATTTATGAGCTATATAATGTGCCTTTATTTTGGCTTAAATAAATGGCACTGAATTCTCTTACTCTTGACAAAGTAGAAGTGGACATATTTCAGCCAAAAAAGGACCAACAGTTTAAAATCTTGTAGGAGCTACATAATTTCCAGGATTTTTTTTAATGTTATTGAATACTTTTACAATTTTTTGGCCAGCTGGTCTTTTTTTTACTAAATATATGTATCTTTCCAAATATCAAAAGGTAGTTGAGCTTTGCATATAAAAAGTTGTAATAGTAATAGCAATAGTAAGAATTTCTATGATCCCTACTAGCTACAGTAGTGTACTGAGCACTTCATGTACATTAACTCTTTATATTCTCTGAGTAAGTACTATGTAAGTAAATATGCACTAAGTATGAATGTTCCCTATTATTAATTTAGAAAACTGAGCTGAAGAAAGGTTAAGAAACTTGACCAAGGCCAGCTAGTAAGTGGGAGAGCAGAAATTTAAAAACCTACCCCATCTTTCATGCCTGTGAAGATGCATACAACAGAATGCATTGCATTTGTATATGATGTTTTTGCCCTCTTGATAAATACTGAAACAGAGTTAGAATACCTTCCAACTATCTTATAAGAAAGCATTGACACTAAATGTGGACTTTGCACCCTGTTTGGGGCACATTGTTTTTTTTTACTCTGAACATTATTTGAATAAGAGCTTGCTAATAATCTGAGCAGTTACAACTTTAAAACTCTATGCACTATTACACAGATCACCATTAACCTTGACATTCAACTTTTAAATTTCTCAACTTCATGGTTGCATGAGTAATTTTCTTCGAGTTATGACAGCATTCATAAGCTCTTCTCTTTTCATTTTAGTACTTTGGCACTTTCGGAAACAAGTGGTAAGTTATGATGAATAGATTAGTATTTCATAGCATTTCTCTCTTCTCCTTTCCTGCTTTCCTACCTTCCCTGAAGATATCACATTCTCTTGCAGTTTCTCCTTTTTCCCTTTCCATTTGCCTCATTTTTTTTTCAATGAAATATATGTTTCTTTCCTCTCATCTTTGAATTTCCTTCCCTTTGTAATATCATGTGAGTTACTTGAAGGCTGCTTAGCCTGGATATCCTGGATAAACTTTTAATCATGGAAATTCAGATTATTTGATACTTCCATTTGTTTGGATTATAGAACACACCAGAGTTTATTTTACAGAACAGTCTTGGCAGAAAATATACCTTGGAAATTATAGCTTTGCCATGCATCCATAAAGAAAGGTTATTTTACTTTAAATGTAAGTTCACATGCAATAACAAAGGCATTTTCTAAGGGCATTGCAGAAAGCATAGCTGACCTTAGCTTCTAGCATCTTTAGAATCTGTCTCTTCCTAGTTGTGACTTGTATAATACATTTTATAAAGTAATGAATTATCCTTGCCCTAGGGTCAGAATTCTGACCTATTCCTGCAACATGTCTACATGTAAAACATGTTTATCCTTGTATAATCAATGATCCTAGCCTAAGTGTTAAATACCTGCTTGTTCTTCTGTGCATTAACTGATCCCTTTTCCTAAACCTTCAGGCTCTATCAAATCCTTCCCCTAAAATCCACATCTTATATTGTTATTATCTACTCTCCAGGGTGACAATATTGAAATGAAGAAGAACAAGGTTCTAGCCACTTTAGCACCCTAAATCTTAAGTTTTTTACCCTTTGAAGAAATTTTTCATAAAAAATTAAATTTAAAAACTCACTGATGCTATTCATTAATATGTTTAGAATCTAAACAACTATTTCTTTTATAGGCAACATAATCCCAAGTGAATTACAAATGCAGACTTTATGACTCCAATTAAACTCTGGGCCACAATCCATTAAAAACAGATTACACACATTACATTAGATGTAAGAAAAAATAAACATGCCACATGATTTGAATGATCAAAATAAATGAGGAGCAACAATTTTAAATAATTTGTGTTGGTCTAAAATTTTTATCAACATAACCTAAAGTATTTTCTTGAAAATCATCAAAGGAAAAATATTCACACTTACTTTTCACATATTTATATATCATACTTTCTCTTACTGACTTCAATACTTCATTGTACCCCAAGAATGTCTTTGAAAGTATTTCCTAAGAGTGAGAGAAAAGTGATTCTATCTTTTACCCATAAAAATGTTAGGATTTGGGGCATCTGGGTAGCTCAGTTGGTTAAGTGTCTGCCTTCAGCTCGGGTCCTGATCCCAGCATCCTGGGATCCAGCCACGCGTCAGGCTCCCTGCTCACAGGGACTCTGCTTCTCCTTCTCCCTGCCTTCTGCTTACGTTCTCTCTCACTATCTCTCCCTCTCTCTCAAATAAATAAATAAAATCTTTAAAAAAATTAGGATTTTATTTTGTAAAAATCAAATCAAGTGACTAAAAATTAATTCTAAGCAAACTGAAATTTCAACATCACTGTGAAATGATACTTAAGAGAGCAGATCTTAAGAATATGTCATCAAGGATTGTTAACACCCCAGTTTCCACACTTGAGAGACTCATTTATCACTGAAGTATTTTCCTCAAATTTTTTTAATGCATTTGGGTTACTATGAAAAGTAGTTTTTTGAATGTTTACAAAGTTTAATTCTCCCTAATTCCCACTCCCATCTGTCAGCTCTCACTTTTCTGGTGAAAGATAAAGGGATAAGAATTATGTCAGTTTGAATCCAGCATCTCGACATAGGCAGGTGCACAATGAAACAAAAGGAAGCTGAAACAAAGCAAAATTAGGCTCAAACAAGAATACTTTGAAATATAGAGAAAGATATGAGAAAACAAGTGAAGAGAGTATTTCAATTAGGTGTTAAAAACCAATTCAAAGCACTTTGAAGTTATTATGTTAAAAAAAAGGGAAAAAAATCATTTAGCAGAGGTGTTCTAAGAATTTGAGGAGATTTTGATTCTTTGAGAAGATAACATTGCTGATGGCAACATTTAAAAAAGAGACCAAAGGATATTCTCATCAGGAGGCCTATGAACACACATAGGCAACAACAATAATCTTATGCCTTGGCTCCAGGCAGAAAAGGAGAAAGGCAAAGACGTAAGAAAGGGATTGGCGGAAAGATATTGAATGGTTGGAAATAGTTTTTAAAAAAGTGATGCTTCAGAGAAGATCTTTAAACTCAGCCTAGATTTACAATATGGAGGTTCATCTTACTTTGTCAGTGAATTTAGAATAAACCTGAACTACTCTGCACTGAACTACCTAGGTTTTCTCATCTAATCCATGTAAGGTTTCACAAAGTCACCAATGGCCTGGTAAAAGCTCTATCTGTGAAATGCTTGTGGTGCCACACTTGAGTAATGGCAGGCATCTTATTAAGGAAAGAGAGGCAAAGCACCTTATTCTCTATGATGATTTCTGCTACTTAATTTGCATCAGAAGCTGGAAATTCAACATAAAAAAGCAAACACTGGGGTTGTTAACAATTTCACAAAAGCAAATGGATGTTTCATGGACAGCTAAGGCTTTTTGGATAAATCAGCTCTCATGGAAAACCCTGAAAAAGAAAAGCATGTAAAATATGGGTGAAAGAAAATAACTTTTATAGAGGAAAGTAATAACTTTGTGACTTAGGAATTGCCTGAAGATCCTTTGTGTGTGCTTTTGGGTTCTAATTCTCTTGCAGTTTTCACCACTGAGCACCCAATTATTCTGATTTGTTTGTGGAAGGAAAGTAACTAAGCCTACTATGCCTTACCGCCTCCACTTCGGCAGGGTCGTACCAGACATTGATGTAAGGATGCTGTAAGGCGTCATCCACTGATATCCTTTTTGCAGGGTCAATCACTAGCATCTTTGACAATAAGTCCCTGGCTTGGCTGGCTGAAACAATGAAGGAGAGAAACAATTAGTAAAACTTTGACTTTGTCAGGAAAATTTGTTGGAGGGAGAGAAAATTAAGAAAACAAAGATAAACTACCACCTTCCTTCCAAACATTGGGCAACTTTACCAAGTGACTAGGAAAATGCAAAATGAAACAATGAAATGTTTTTTATTCGCCAGATTGGAAAAAAAAAAAAGGTGTAACATTTACTCATACCAGGTAATTTCATTCATGTTGGTGTGAGTGTTAAATTGATAAATGTTTCTACAAGGCAAATTTGGACTATTAAAATTTTATTTATTTTTTGTTTTGTTTTTTAAAGATTTATTTATTTATTTATTTATTTATTTATTTATTTATTTATTCATGATAGACAGAGAGAGAGAGAGAGAGAGAGGCAGAGACACAGAAGGAGGGAGAAGCAGGCTCCATGCCGGGAGCCTGAGGCGGGACTCGATCCCGGGACTCCAGGATCACGCCCTGGGCCAAAGGCAGGCACCAAACCACTGAGCCACCCAGGGATCCCCGGACTATTAAAATTTTAATGTGAATACTTTATGATCCAGCAGTTCCACTTTTGGTATACAGCCTATAGAAACAATTGTACATGTTCATGAAAAGAAAAACAACACAGAAAGGATGTTCACTATAGTATTCGTTATGAAATAAAAAAAATAAAATAAAGTCTAAATTTCTATCCAGAGAGCAAAAAAAAAAAAGTTAAAAAATGAGCTATGGTACAACTATACCATGGAATTGCAGTTGGCAATTTAAAAGAATGAGATCTATATGTACTCACACAGACATGTTGTTAAGCAACAAAACAAAGTTGCAAGAATGATGCATAGATCATGATATCATTTGTATACATCTACCCCTTCTCACTAAAACAACAAATATTTCCCTCTCTTCCTATTAATGTATATAAACGTTTAGAAAAAGACTGCAAGAATAATCAAGAAACTGAAAATAATAGTTACCTCTGAGGAGGGAAGAATATATATATTTTAATATATTTTATGTGTATTTTATACATATATATAAATGTGATAGAATGAAGTTTTAAAAAGGAAGCAGATAAAGTGGATATAGATTGCTCATTTTAAAAGCTTTTCTGAGATAGGACAAAAGGGATAAAGCAGTATCTAGAGGGAGACAAGGAAGTCGGGGTGACTTTTTTTGAGGATTAGAAAGACAATGAGGGCTTTAATAGGAACAGAAGTTTCAAGGATAGAGAGGAGGGGACAGATTTGAAGAAAGAATTCACACATCTCAGTAACCATATTGACATAGTTTAGTATATAAAATACTAAATATCTACTCTGTGTCAGGTAGTGCAAGGTGCCAGAGATCCCCAAAAAATTAAATGGTGATGATCAGTAAGTGTATTTATTTAATAACAGTGCTAAAAGACACTCAGTTTTCCATCTCTACAAACAAAAACTTTAGACATAAAACAGAAAATGCAGCTCCAAACTGATATGAAAATTTTATGGTGAAAATATTGTTTGTTCCATGACCCTCCTTTAATGGCTATATTTATTCATTTCACTGATTCAGAGATCTTTCTGATTTTATACCCAGACACATACACCTACCTCCCAAAAATTCTCCCATCAAACCCCCTATGTTTTAAAAGTGGTGGGGGTTGGCCTGGGCTCCGAATCAATAGAGGCATGAACTACAGTAATACCAAAGAATCTAGTCTCTAAGGAACAGTGATCAATAGTATTTGAAGGAACAAAATAAGGAGGAAGAAAAGTTTTCAATTCCTCCTTTCTCATTCTTTTATTTGCAAGTAAATGTCTTACACTCTTTTTAAATAACAATAAATTCTTTCCTCTTACTATTTGTAGAAGTCTTTATAATTTACCAATTATGATATTAAAATTATCATTAAATAATTATAAATATATAAACTAGCCTATCATTTGTAAAAATAATATAATCATGGAGATTGAAGTTGAATTAAAAAGCAAAAAATAAACTCAAGAAAGTCAGAATTATATTATGAAGCATGGTATTTTATTTAATAGTCTTTCTACAAGTGCTGTCATTATCTCAAATACTTTGATTAGGGCTTTTAACATCCCCATACTGTTACACTACAAGTGTCTTCAGATAAAGATATTACTTTTGCCTGACATGCCAATTAGCATTATAAAGACACTAAGTTCTTCAAATTTCCTTTTGGAGTATATAGGTAGTGTTGATCTTTAAAGCAGCAGTATTAGGGCAGCCGGGGTGGCGCAGCGGTTTAGCCCCACCTTCAGCCCAGGGCCTGATCCTGGAGACCCGGGATCGGGTCCCACGTCAGGCTCCCTGCGTGGAGCCTGCTTCTCTCTCTCTCTCTCTCTCTCTCTCTCTCTCTCTTTCTTTCTCTCTCTCTCTCTCTGTGTCTCTCATGAATAAATGGATAGAATCTTAAAAAAAAAAAAAGAAAGCAGCCGTCTTAGTAATCATTTCCTCTGTTGTCATTCAGAGTGTCAAGTCAACTGAAGGAAGCAACCCAATTGTGCAATGAGACTGTCAAGAACACAGGAACAGTTCTGTACACTTACAATCCACGACATATAAGACTGGGGATAAGACCCTGGAAAATAGCACCACATTTTAAGTTTCTCTGTCTCATTTAAGTCTGTATTTGCTATAAATTATGTCTGTAAGTTAAGTCTATAGTTAATTAATTATCCACTGAATTTTTGGGGTAAAATTTCAAAAGCATGCATCCTTATTCTTTTTTGATATATATCATTATATTTTAAATAATAATTATTACTTTTTAAAAAATGTCTAACAGCTACCGAGTATTTACTATGAGCCAGGCATTGTTTTAAGTGTTTGACAAAAATATTTAGTCAGTTAATTCTCCCAATGATCCTAAGGTAGACACTTCCTACTTTCACTTGTTAAAGGAGGTACAGATAGATCAGACGACTTGTCCAGGCTCACACAGATTTTCAGAGACAGCATTTGAGCTCAGGCAAGGAAAAAAACAAATTTGTTTCAAAATCAGGTTCCCTAAAATGTTCTAAATTAAAATTAGAAATAGAATATTATTTACAGTATATTTTACACATTGCCAAATTTATCCCTTGTCTCTTATCCTATGACTAAGGCATTATTATCCCAGTTTGTAGCTGAAGAAACTAAGATTTGTTACTGAAGTTCTTTTTTTTTTAAAGATTTATTTATTTATTCATGAGAGACAGAGAGAGAGAGAGAGAGAGACAGACAGAGACAAAGACATAGGCAGAGGCAGAAGCAGGCTCCTTGCAGGGAGCCCAATATGGGACTCGATCCCAGGATCATGACCCGGGCCAAAGGCAGTGCCCAACCACTGAGCCACCCAGGCATCCCACTGAAGTTCATAACTACAGACATAGTAGCAGAAAGAATTACTTATTGATGCAAATATTTCTATTGAATATAAAATGTGTAAGTAAATCTCATTGGTTACTCGTAAGATGAAAAATCGATAGTTAAACATTCCATAAAATATAAATAATAGAAAACTCAAACACCTGTGTTTCCAAGATTTTACTACAAAACACTGTGTTGAAATATTCTCCAGGTAATAAAAAGAATTAGAACAATTACTTCAATGTATATCACATTGGTCTTTTAGAGTTACACTGCAAAAGAATTTTAAGATTCCAAATAAGCCTCATGACATAGGTAACCCATGCCACTGTCACATCCTTTATTACTAAATAATGAATTTAGTAATAAATTCTGAATATCCACACTCTCTGAATATCCACACAATTTCAAAATCCTTGACCACACGCTCTTAGTAAATCAAACAAACAAAACTTTAAAAAATACTCCTTAAATTATTTTAGTTCAAGTTAAAGAGAGGTATCTCTATCATTTGTCTAATCCACCACCCACGCAGTGCTTCTGAGATTGTTGCTGATGGCCATACCTTTGAGTTTATTGTGCTCAGAGTCCGCTGGGAAGAGGGAATCTGGGAAGAGCTTGGGGAAGGTGAGTCCTGCATACTTGGGCCGATTCTCCACATAATTTCTTACCGTAGGTTGCAATTTCTTCATAAATTCTGGACATGGTGTTCCTAGTTGTTCAATTACCTTGTTCCACTGGTCAATATCTGAGAATTGAATAGTTAAGGGCAAAAAAAAAAAGTGTAGACCTACTAGGTCTTGCCTTTCACTAGTTGGGAGACTAACTGCTTCTCAAAATCCTGAAAAATCACCAACATAATTGGAGTTTAATAAGCAAAAAAGGACAAAAAGTATGAAACCAGAATTTTCAGACAATTAATCCTCCTGGAATTTTAAATTCACTTGTGGCATAAATACAATTTTAGGGAACTAACATTACTTAACAAAGTAGGATATCATGAAATAGTTCTTGAGTTGTAAAGATGAAAAGGTATTTATTTAAATAACAGAAGAATTTCTTATATTGAGGTAAATTTCTATTTAGTTATGTGATTTAAATGAGAAAAATATGATGCAAAATAATAATTTTTATCATAAAATTACCTCAATCACTTGTTTTCTAAAATGACTAATACATAAACATTTTATAAGATTCATTTACATTTTTAAAAATTCATTTTAAGATTTTTTTTCTTCCTTTCCCTAGGAAATAGGAAATTTCATCATCTGTTCATTTTTCTAATGCATTAAATATGGGATCAGTATCATTTTTGATAATAAAATAATTTATTCTTTACCAAAGATTTAAAAAATTCTAGTTATAAAAGTAGATACAGTTTCATACCTATTTTTATTACTACTGATAGTAATGCCCTGCATTCCTGAGTATTGCTTTCAATGAAGTATGAGGATAAATATAGGATGTTCAGCTTAAGACAACAGATTTCCATCCAAGTGTATGTAATTCAAAAGTATATTAATCATGGGGAATTCTACAGAAAATATTACATCTCTCTGAAAACTAATACTCCCAAAATTGAGGATCGATCTTTGACAGACATACTCACTGACTGACATTTTCTTTTTCAACTATCATTAACATTTGATACATCAGATCCTTGAGAATGATAAATATTACCTATGAAAACTCTGAAGAATCAACTGGAAGAAGCCGATTTCAAACAAATTTCCTTGCCTTGTGTCAATGAACGATAGAAGCCTTAGAAATTATTCTTAAATACAATAATACAGGCAGTGCTCTCTATTACATTGTTTATTTTTCTACAACTCTATCCTTTAGTATTAATTAATTACATTTCTGTAATTTGCAACAGTTCAGAGATCTAACCATAGTATTACTCAATTGAAATTTGTAAAATCTTTACCCCTAGTTATTCAGTGAGGTTGAACCAAAAAAGATCAGCAGTCCTGACAAAAGACAACATTAGCTATATTTAACAAAAATAAATATACAATGTAAAGTAGATAAAAGATTGAACAAAGATAATATCAAACTAATTTGCAAATCCTCTCTTATCTCCCTTATAACCTTGCTGAATAAAATTTAAATTATTACACATCCTCTCAATTATTAGGTTAAAAAATATATGATTGTGTAATATTAAAAAATGAAGGGTGGGTATGAAAAAAATGCAGAATATTCCTTTACAGAACAGTAGGAATAATTAAACAAGAACATGTTTCAACAAAAGTTTATTAAGTTACAATGTGCTTGAGAATATAGCAGTAAGTCAAACTTATTAGAAATAAAGAAACTAAAAGATAACAAAAGGTTAGAATTAAAGGTTATTCTAAGACAAAAACTTATGTTAGAACTATGGACGTAGGTAAGCTATAACTACTCATGTATAAGTAGAAAACACTAATTAAGGTTAAATCTCCATGCTTACACTGTAAATTATGAAGAGGTCTACTCTCTAATCCAGTTAGGTTTTCACACCCTACCAAGCCATCATTTAATCATTGATCATACTTCCTTAGAATTCTGAAGACCTGATGTCAAACAAAAAATAAGGGCAAAGAAGCTGTCAGATTTTCCATAAAGGAGTCGTTTAGCACAGTTGGAAAATACTTCCAACACTCTATTATATTCCACAGTTACAATTAGCTAAAGTTACAAAGTTATTCAGCAAAAAAAATGCCTGTAAAATAGTATTCTTAGGACAATTCCATGGTATTTTTACAATAAAGTTTAAGAGAGTCAAATATTCTAAAAGTTGTTAAAAACTGTTAAAATGTTTCATTTTCCAAACTATAATTAAAATCTATAGAGGCATTCAGTGTGCTTCCTACCTTAGATCATTTTTTAGATGAAGAGTACAATGGTCCTAGATATAATGGATTACAAAAAGGAGGAAAACAAGAATCTTTATTATTGTCAGTGTAGTATTTGAATATTCTAACTGCAAGTATGTGGTATAGTCGTCTTTTAATCCATCTCAAGTTCTTTGTTCCTATAAACATGACTAATTATATTTAAGTAGTAAGTGCTTGTTTTCCAGATGTTCACAGGATCTCAACATGAACGACTATGTTCAACTATTCATAGTTAACTACATGATTTTTCTTTATAATCATAATTAACCAAATATAAGCCATGATTGGAAGTCATATCTCCTGGCTCCAAGTCCAGTGCTTGTTCCACGAATTCCAGCAAGAAAAGAGCAACTTTGGAATTGATGTGATAGAAACTGCTTTCATTTGACCATCAAATTGATAGTATGCTTGTCATGGGTCCTAAAGAATATCTCTGAAACTGAGTCCCTACTCTATTACGTCAACATATTCACACATAAAATAATTAATTTTATTAATATTTTAAATAGACAATAAGGTGATATATTTTGTAAGACTTTTTAAATTATCAGATTTCCACAATTTTTAAAAATACATAAAACATTAACTAGATTTTTATTATTATATGTTGAAAATATGATAAATAGTTTTTAAAAGAATGGCTAAAGTTATTTTGTAAAAGGATTCATTTGCTTTACAACACTCATAAGTCATAATTTTTATGCTGAGTAGGATCTGAATATCTACAGGTTATACAGTTATCAAAAAGGTAGTATATTTATATATGTATAAATATAAACAAAATATAAATATATATGATATATATTTTATACTTTTGATCTATTTTAGAAATTATCAGACTTAATATAATTATAAAGCATTTAATAAAAATAGAAAAATGTCATCTAATAGGAATTATTTGACAATTTTCTCATCTAATTTTAAATTCACTACATAAAAAATAGTCATATTACCAAAAGTTTGATTTTGATGACAAGATAATGTGCAAATAGTGACTATTTCTAACATCTTCAACCAGGATGAATAAAACATAAAGGATGAATAAAACAAAGAAGTATGGATTGTAAAATTAAGTATCTGAAATCTTAAGATTGAAAAATATTCCAGTTAATTTTATCAATTAGCTAAGAATTTACATTTCTTGTACTCCTTTTAGCTTAACTTCCTTGGTTTGGAAACTTTCTAAAACATATCACAAACTACCCTGAACATAATGTTCAAAACATCCTTATCTTTCTCTGAGTATTTTGGATCATAATTGCAAACCCAATTTATTCTATGCACATTTAAGCTTCCAGAAGCTACTAAGTGGAACCATAAAGTTGTTTAATGGCCTCATTCTATTATGCTCTTTGAATAATTGTAACTTCTTTTTTATGTTTTTTTTCCATCATTGGTTACTTTTTTGTTATTATGAATATGGTTTCCAGAGTTGACATCTCTATGAATCCAGACTTACTTTTTACTCTGTCTCATAGTGAATATTTTCTGTAAAAAAATTCTCACATCTATTTGAAACTTAGAGAATACCAGTGTTTGTCTCTAAATTCTTAACTAAATTTTTTAAAGATAATTTTGCCCAAGAGACCTGTCTGTATAGAGTTCCAGGAGAGGCTATTCTATCTTGCAAGCCAACTAGCTGCCTTGGTACTGCATTGTGCCATTTGTTAGGTGTCATGATATAAACTGTGGCTCCCAAACTTGAATATTCATAAGATAGAGAACTTACAAAAATACAGGTCCCTCCCCACTCCCTGTTGATCTACAAGATTCTGAGTCCATAAGTCTTACATGATATTAAAAAATATCAATAGTAATTGCAATCCAGATGGTCCCTGGACTATGTTTTGAGATATATTAATGTAGAATATATTAAAAGTCTCTTGTGATTTACTGAGTCCAAGTTTAAGAACATAGTTCCAAACTATTTCAGTTCCATGACACAAGTTAGAATAGGGTCAATATCATCAAAAGATTAACCCACATCTATTTGCTGTGGAAAACTTAGGGGTCAGTCACCTGGAAATACTTCAGTGAAAAACAAAGATCCTGATATTTATCCCTTTTCCTTGTGTCACTTTCCTGAAAAAATGATGGGGAATTACAGTAAGTGGCACACAGTGTTCCAGCAGAGGGAGAGGGGTTCTGACCATCATCATTTAGGGAAGGATGAAAATTATACGTTGCTATCACTTGTGGGGTGCTGCTCATAAAAATTACAAAAGCTATTTAATTTAATATAAGGTTCAAAATATTTGACGATTTATTTCTATAATTACTCCACATTTCTCTATGATGAATTTGTTTTCAAAAGAACTCTTACTTCTGAGGACAATTTTAAAGATGAGGATAGAAATATATATATACATATATGACAGAGTTCTGGATCCAAATTTTTATGACTATGTCTTGAGCTCTTTTGTTACTTTAAAATTATTTTCACTCTTTGTTTATTTGAATGTTCATTTTCTCTCAAAAGTCCCCCTTAAACTCTATTAACATGAAATATGAATAAGTGACTTAATGCACAATAGTAACCAACATTTATTTTCATTATAAACGAGCACAGGAAGAAGAAATATTATGAGCCAAAACACATTAAGGAACTCAAAGCTGACAATTTGAGTAAAGGCTATTTGGTCACTGACAGCAGATTATCAATGGAATACTATGGGACACAAAATATCCAAAGGCTAATATTCGAAGCATGATGTATATGGATCTCAGTACTATCCATTTTGTCTTATAAATCTATTTATTACTGTAACCTATATTTCGTTACAAAGCAAAAAATAGACATTTCACATATAAGCATATCTAATATATATTAATATGTTGTCCCAAAAGTAGAATTTTTATTAAGTTATTGAAAGTTTATCTTTGGGACATCTCATTTGCACAAACCCCTTACAAGACTCTGTATCTAATTTGATATTTATAAATAAATTATTGTTTTCATGAAATACCTTCCTTAAGCTGTATGATATTCTGGCTTCATAAAGGCTGGCTCTGACTCCACCTGCATTTTGAAACTGGGAAGAAGTCTTGAGATAATTTAATTTGACATCTGTATCTTTTAGCTGAAAAATATCAAAGTCCTTTTAAAATTGGTAAATAAAAGGACTTTAAACAAAGGAAGTAATAAAAACAACTAACACTCACAGAAATATAAAGTTCTATTTAAGGGGAATTTTGGAAAACTGTAGTCTGTTAAGACCCTTTGAGTAAATCCATTTCTAGGCATAACTCTATATAAAAGGAAGATTAAGAAAGGATAATCAGGTCTATATGAGATCAAGAAAACATGCCATATGAGGCATACTTGACAAAACTTTTCATATTTAAATTTTCAAAAACAGAGACAACCTAGCACTTTGACCCTCTTGTTCCTTAGTCATCATCCCTTCTACTACAGTACTTTTATTGTAAGTTTTATTATGTCATTTTTAATTCCTGATATATACCTGGAAACTAAAAAATGTCCAACACATGATAAGTGGTCAGCAATATATGGTGAATAAGTGAATGTCTACTTTTAAGTTCAACCAGAGTTTTATAATGGAAATAATTTAAAGAATAGAGGAGAGAAAATATTCAAAGAAATGAAAAGTGAGAAATTCCAGAAACTGGAGATAAGCTGGAATTTCAGAAACCCAGTTAGTCCCAAGGGAGATAAATTTAAAAAAAAAAGAAAAAGAAAAAGAGAAAGAAAGAAAGAAAGAAAGAAAGAAAGAGAAAGAAAAGAAAAGAAAAGAAAAGAAAAGAAAAAAAAGAAAAGAAAAGAAAAGAAAAGAAAAGAAAGAAATCCACACCTAGTTACATGCTTGAGAAACAGTAAATAAACAAAGGCTAAGGAAAAAAATCCTAAATGAAGGTAGAGAGAAAAACAGAGTAATGTGTAGAATTGTTGAATCACTCTATTGTATACCTGAGACTAATAAAACACTGTATGTTAACTAAATTGGAATTAAAATTAAAAACTTAAAGACAAAAAAAGAAATAAGAAAAACAGAGTGTTCTGGTGTATTTCAAAATGGTTCCTTTCCCCTCCCACTATGGAAAAAGTGAGGCATTTTTCTCTGATATTTTCTGTAGGAGTCTGATCAAAGTCTTGGGGTAAATCTAACAATGTTGTGCTTCCACATGACTGACTCCACCTGGAGTTTTTAAACCTGAGAGTTGTCCACACTGAGTCTCTAGAAATTTGTCAGTTATAGTTCAGATTTTTCTATCCTTGACATGAATCCCTGTATGTGCCTGTTTCTCTTGCTCTGGGACATTAGTTTTCTCTGTGTCTTCCTCTCTCTTACAGATCCATAAGAGTTGATGACTTTCAATCTGTTCAGCCTTTTTACTTCTTATTAGGATGGAGTGATGATTTCCAAGCTTCTTACATATGGAACTAGAAACCAGAAATCTATTTGATTTGATTTGATTTGATTTGATTTGATATTATTGTAAGAGGCACTACATTCATATTTTTTTCAAATAATTTGTTGTTGATATGGAAAAATAAACTTGATTTTTTAACTTAAAAAAAGGAAAATAACCTTAAAATAAAGAGCCAAGTTGCAAGAAATAGTAGTAAGCCAAGAAAATGATAGCGTTCTAAGGTGAATCTAAAAACCCCAACTGTATGCAATAATATTATAATATTGGCAGTTTATGAGGCTAAAGGAAAAGAACTAAAATACTGGGCACGGACAATATATTTTATTTTATTTTTTTATTTATTTTTTTTGACAGTATATTTTAATTGGTACAGTAATGACCTAAATTACTTTGTGCTAGGATCCTTGTGTGTTCAGGAGAAAGATAAACATTACCAAAATTAAAAAAGCAATTTCCCACATATTAAACTATAGATTTAATGCCAGTTCCAGTATAAGTACCAATAGGAATCTTAGCAGGTCAATTTTAAAATGTTTATGGGAATTCAATGAGTCATTAATAGCTAAGATACTTCTGAAGAAGACAATAAAGGTGAGGTGTTTACCTTACTGATATAAGTACATATTATACTTTTGTATTAAGAAAGGGTAGTAGTGGTATAGACAAACAGATCAGTGGAACAGAATATAGAACCCAGTATTAAATACTCTTTCCCTCAATATGTGGAAACTTATGATAGAGACAGCATTATCAGTAAAGAAAGAATAAGCTAATTAATACATGGAACTGAAATAAAATAAATTAGATCCCTCTTTAACACTATACACAAAATCAGTTCCAGGTGAACTAAAGGCTTAAATGTAAAAGACCAATCTTTAAAACATTTGTAGTAAAATTACAAGAGACTATAAAGGCCTAAAAGGATTCTTAAGACATAAAAATCTTAAGGACTTTTTATACAAGGGAATACAAAAAACAAACTGCCAAATTCCAAAATCACTATAAAATAAAGAGAGAAAATAATCTAAATACAGGGAGAAGATATTTGCAACACATAAAACTGACAAAGAGTAGTGTCAGAATATATAATGAACTACTACTAATCAATTTTTAAAATACAATAAAAAATGTTTTAAAAAATGGAACTTTACCAAGACTGATGGCCTATAAACATAGGGAAAGATACTTAGCCTCCCTTGCAGTTAAGAAAATAAAAATTCAGCCTCCGGTGAAATAGTATTTTATATCCAAGAGATTGGTAAAAATTTAAAAACAAATCTCACACTACCAAGATTTGGTGTCAATGTGGAGTAGACAGTTATATTTATATACTACTTCTCTAGAAATCAATCTTATGATACATAGTCAGGTTTAAAATGTGCACCCCTTTGTGCCCAGGAATTTATCATTAAAAACAAAACAAAACAAAAAACAAACAAAAAAACCTTCCCTTTCCCATGTGCTCCTGGAGATCTATGTTCATGGCTTCATTATTTATAAAAGCAAAAGCAAAAACAAACACGTAAACTGAATATATTCCAAAGCCTATTTGTAGGAAAACAAATTCACTATAGAATATTCAGAGACTGCAATACTTTACAGCAATGAAAATGAATGAACTAATGGATCAACATGAATAAACCTCAAAAATATAAAGTTAACTTCCACGAAAAGCAAGTAGCAAAATAATGCGACTTGTTCAATATGTAAAACACATAAAGCTAAACCATATGTTGCTTAGAGATAAATATACTTGTGGTAAAATATAAAGTTAAGAAGATCGTAAAAACATGTATTTAGGACCTCTGGGAAGAATGAAGAATATGATTGGGAAGAACACAAAAGACTCAAAGATATTGGTAATGTTCTGTTTTTTAATCTGAGTGATAGTATATATGTTTTCATTGTATTGGTCTTCTACATAGCTATATGTCTAATATTAATTCACTTGTATAACTTAAAATATTTTATAATTTTCAAAGTAAAAATTTTTGCTATGATGAAATTCATTAGATTTCCCAAAAGAAAGTATCTCACTAGTTGAGTTCTGATTCCTCTGTAGAGTTAAAAACATTTGATCTGAATAAATTGAGTTAATATATACTTAAGAATACATTTACCAATAAGGTAGTCTATAAATACATACAATTTTATTTTATAGATTTCATTTGTTCATGAGAGACACACAGAGAGAGAGAGAGAGGAGAGAGAGAGAGAGAGAGGCAGAGACACAGGTAGAGGGAGAAGCAGGCTTCATGCAGGGAGCCCGACGTGGGACTAGATCCCAGGTCTCCAGGATCACACCCTGGGCTGAAGGCGGCGCTAAACCGCTGACAACCAGGCTGCCCAATATATAAAACTTTAAAAGCTGCTTTTAGCTATCTAAATTTCTCAATGCTAAAAATAACAGGTTGAAATTTTTTAGACATAGAAGATAAGGGGATAAGGCCTTATTAATATTTTAAGTCTTGTTGTTGAATGGTTTATATATTAAGAAGATATGCATAGCTCATATTGCAAAGATTTCTAGTAATTATTTATTTTGAGAATGCCTTCTTGTAAATGAGGATATAAGTTAATTAAAATAATATGACTTCTTATGATGTATTGTATGGATGTATCATATACATATTATATATCTCTAACTCCATTTTAAAGGTTCCATTTAACTAATAGACTGAGATCTAATTTTATTGCCTCTTCAGAGAACTCACTTCTAATAATGGGGAATTTAAAAAATAATCTGTCTTGCATTTTAAAGTTTAACTTTATGATATTCAGTGTTCATAATTTGTTTGCTTGTAAAAGAATGATTTAAACTTTAACCAACATGTTTGAAATCACTAAAAGACCACATCCTACATTCAAGAAGCCACTTTATAAAATAATTAGCATGTGTCCTTCAAGAAATTTACAAATGTATACCTATAAGAACTCCAGAAATAACTCAATAAAAAATATCAAGCTCAGGCATTGAAAGGTATCTATCATGAGATTTTAACATTAGTAGCAGGCTAAAGCTTTACTTATAAGGGATTTTAATACCTGTTAGAAATGATATCCAAGCAATTTCTCCCCAAAAAATGGATTTTAAGATATGTTCATCTATACCTACTAACTCAGTTGTGGAAATCTGATTTGATTTTTAAATAGAATATGCAAGAAAAGTAATTAAAATAATCATTTTAATTTAAAGGTGGCAAATACTCATTTCACTCATTGATTATTCTACCACAATGAACTGAAAAAGCAGAGTACAAAGGTAACAGATTGAGTCTATTTTCACTAAATGCATAAAATTAGCCAAAACTTAAGAACTGTTTCATGTTCATGTCCAAAGACCAAAATAAAGTTTAAAATTCCTTAGAAAATAAAGAAATTCTCTTTTTTAGAAGTCTGAAGGAATTTAGTTTTTATCAACTCAACGTACTTTTAAACAGCATCAACATAAACATGAATATGGCAAATTTATGCAATATAGACAGAAAAACTTGAAAAATGAACGTGTGTCATACGTAAGACTAGAAAAAAGAAGTAAAAACAGTGTAACTTTAATTTTTTACTAAATAAGACATTTTAGGTTAGTTCCTTCATTCTACAAAAATTGAGTGCATAACTCAGTCATTTTCCAAACTGGTCCTTTAATACATACAGAGAATATATGTATGAAACTATATATACCATATAAGTAATATATTAATCTCCAAAGCAAATAACTAATCGTAGTATGGTTAGGATATATTATATTAGTAATTAGATTTACTTTAATTATACATTAAAACCCCATTATTATAGGTTTGATTTTATTTTTGAATCATGGTCATTTAAGCAAAGGTTTTATCCTTAATATGATGAAGATATGATATCTTAATAAGTGACCGAATGTGGGAAATATTTAACTAATTTAAGAAAATAAATTATTACACACCCATATACTAAAGACACAGTGTCTATATACTAATAACACAGTGTCTATATTTAATGCTGCAAAGCCTCTGGAATCTTTACTTGCTATCTTTGTTAGCTAAGAGAAGATCACTTTTACTTATTCAAGTGATAGAAATTTCTTTCTTCAGATATTTTATATAATCTTTTAATTAATGAGGTTTTAATTTTTGCATTTGTTAATAATGTAGAAAAATAAGAACCGGAATTGGATCAATTATCCCTAGAGATGAAGTAAATGACAAAAAGAATTTTAAAAGAGGTTGGTAAATTTTAAAATGAAATTCATATGCATGCTTTCTGAGTATGCGTTAAAATAAACCTATCATATTTGAGGGTGAAAATAAATCTGATTAAAGATTTCCATGTCAGGTGTATATTTCTTAAAAGCATGAATCTCCAGTCTTAAAACTGAAATATTTTGTTATTTATTATCTAGCTATGAAAATAACAATTTTAAAACATCTACCACTAAAAAAAAAAACCAATAGAGAAGAGCATATCACTGTTACTAGTTTCATAGGACTGAATTTTAAGGCAGGCCTTTTGAAAGCATGCTGAATGTTTCATATTGGATACTGTATTATCCCCATAAGTTCTAGCTAGGAGACAAGGTTATTCTACAAGGATCCCAGCTGGTAAGTATTTGACATTGGAGTCTCCTAGAATCCCTCTAAAGGCAGTGAATATGTACCATCAGCAGTATCATGTTTGAGACCAAAGGGAATTGATTGAGAATGACACCCATAGAGACCACTGGCTGCTAAGAAGGATACGATCAGTGCCAGGAAACAGCACTGCACCTTTTATCATTTCTCCCATGATGCACCCTACTGACCACATGTCAACTGAAAACAAAAATGAAATGAAGATAAACAAGAAGATAGGAATAGAACAGCAAATAAATGAAAACACTTGGCTACCTATGCCATAGAACAATGGTCTGACCTTTCACTGACTAGCTCAGAAGCCAGTCTTAATGATCATTAGTGTTTTAAAACAGAGAAATAGGGAGAACACAAGGATGTCAGGGCGCTTTCTGCTATGCAACTGAGCTAACAGTGCCACTCAATGCTATTTAATGCATGATAATATTACTTTGCAATTATAATTCAATGATTAATTTAGTTTCTGATTTAAAAGGTCTAATTTGCATTCATCTACTAGAATCCTACTGATTTGTATTGTAAATTATTATAGATTGTGTTAATATGGGAAACATGCAAAATGGTTTCTTTTTTATTCTTTCATATACCATATCTGAAAAAAAGAAAAAAAAGCTGAGCTGCCAGCAACCTCAGAAGAAAGGGTTTCTTTTACAAAACACATTTACTCTTACTTATAAATATGAATAAATTTCCGGAAGTGAGATGCCAGTTCAAGAATGAATGTTTTGAAATATGCTGGCTCAGTTTCATTGACTCTCATCAAAGGAGCATGTTTCTAAACAGGAAGACTTGTCTTATTCTTATAAACATGGTTGCTTTAGAATGGTTAGAAATACTGGCTTTCAAAATGGGATGGTTCAACAGGAAATGAACAACATAATTTAAAGAGCTAACACTTCTCAGACTATGAATCCAAAGAAACCTGGAATTCGCAGTGAAATTACAGTGGTTTCTCTGCTATTGCCAGTTATCATCCAGAACTTAAAACCAGTAAGCTAAGGCAGAGGGTACACAGGGAGGGGCAAAACGGGAAAAGGCGAAGCAAGAAAGTAAAATCTCTCTCTTTAACCATACTTGGTTACTCACGTGTTCGTATTGGAAGTCAGAAAGAGAGAGAGGTCATTTTTAAGGGGGAAAATAACCTAGAAGAATATGTTGAGGGGGAGCAAATAGGAAGAGGCATTAAATTAGCAATACACTATAATTCTGCTCCACTTACTCTTCAAATTACATTTTGTAATTTGTCAGTGAGCTTAAGGAATTCCTCATGAGATTCTTTCGAATGTGAAAATCTCACTCAGGTTAAACTCAAATTTTCCATTATTTGACTTAACACCTAAACAGAGTGATCACTGCAAAGAAATGGTTACAGCTTTGAAGGTGATAAGCATACCAAGAGAAGCAAATTTGTTTTGCTTCCATTTTAGGAAAGCAAGTGACATGCAAAAATATCAGGGAAAGATAGAGCAAACAGTTGTGCAGCCCTTTATTATTAATGCATTTGTAATTATGGAAAATATCTGTCTCACAAGAGTTTGGTATTGTGAGAATCTTTGATTAAAGGAGAAAAGAAAAAAAAAGATCTCTGAAAATGCATTTGTTTTGAAATTGCAAGTTTTCTTATCATACTATCCAAAGTGACCAGTCTAAGTTGCTATTTACATGTAACTATTTTTATAGATATTGAGGAAGACATTGACCAAAAACTTCAGAGAGAGCTAAAAACTCAATAAGCAGCGTTTTCTCTTGCCTGTACCCGTTCAAGCACTTGGAAAAGGTGGCTTCTGCCACAAACAGAATCTGGGAGCATTTGTATCTGGGAGTTAGAAAACATCTATTTTTATTTTTTATTTAATGTAAAAAAATCTCTTCTATATTATCTCTTTCTATATCCTTGGTCAAGGCACTTCATGTCTCTAAATATAAATCTCATCCTCTAAAATGTAGATGGTAAATAGTATTTATCATGTAAAATTTTTAAAAAAGATTTAAAAGGATTATGCCTGGTAAAGATCCTTCTACATTGTCTGGTACATAGTAAGTATGGAATTAAATATATTCTGGAAGGTTTGCTTAATATTTATTTAATATTATATTTAGATATAATAAATCTTTCCAATGAGGGGAACAAATCATTTCACTGTTAAAACCACTTAGAAAGGCATCCACATATTCAATCACAGCTGACTCTATGGAACTTCTTTCCATTATCTAAAACCAATTGCCCTGCTTCTTCATCTAAATAAATCTTAACTTATGTGAATATATAGTCTATGATCCCTGACCACTTCTCTCCTAAAACTGACAGATTTCCATCTTTCAGACTAAAATCCCTTGACTTTCACTCCTTCATACATGGCCTTTAAACAACAGCAATAACAATACAGGTGATCTAAATGGAATCTTAGTCTTTATGTTGCTTTAGTCTCAAATGGTCTAGACAGTTGTTAGTTTAATAACTGGTATTAACTGGTATATTTCCCAGTTCTCTTTTGTGTGGCTCTGCTGGATATAAGTATTTCAAAGAAGAAGACCAGTTTTTGGAAATTTATCTTCATGTCAGAACCCAAAATAGACTTAATGGATCAAAAAGCTTTTCATAAAAATAATGCAGAGATAAAAACTCTAGATCTGAAATACTGATTAATAAATTCTATTTTTTCTATTTTAAAGAAACTTTCTGAGTAATAATGCCCTAAACAACTTTTTAATTTTCAATTCCCATTTAACTTTACTCACTATTCATTATTCTATAGACTATCCATGCTTATGCCACCTAAGTCTAAGCCTTGTGCCTAGAAATGATAAACTCTATTATTACAAATTACATAAGTGGAATATACGCATATGAATTTATATGGATCTTTATACACTCAAGTCAGTATTATTTCTCAAGATAAAGTCATTGCACCAGATTTTGTGAATTATTCATCACAACTAAAACAGTAATAAAAGAATTTGATACTAAATCTTGTTGGAGCAGGGAGGTAGGGGTTCGTGGTAAGCCTTCCCTCAACTAAATACATATCTGCTTATCAAGGAGATTAGATTATTTTACGAGATTTTCAAGATATTCCAAGGAATACTGATCATGCATAGACCTGAGAAAAAAATTAGCAAATTTGATTACTGTTGGAAACTGGATTTTGATGCTTTCTGAGACTGCCTGATATTTGGGTCTCTGTAAAGTTTTGTACATTAATGCTGCCCAGTTAGAATTCTGGTTGCTTTTTGACTCTGATTTATTACATTTCCTCTCCTGTTATTAGTATTCCCACAGGCAGAAAGGAGATTCATTTGTAATTGTGACACTCAAAAACTGAGTCACTTTAGAAGGGATATTATTAAGTAAGTTTTGGTGTTACTAAATCATGGTGATTAATTTTCTAAGAGCAAAAATCTCAAGTGTCATTGTATCATTTGTCAGGCATAAAATTATGCTAAATTATGTTTTTTTTTCTATTCTAGCCAAGAGATAGAAATTATATAACATAGGCCCTGGCAGCTTAAATCTAAATAAAGAAAGCATCCTACTGTTATTTCCACATTCTGTCAATGGCTTGGGTTGTAACCTACAGTGAAATATTTTTTGTACTATGTGAATTTCTATCTAGTAATCTGGTAAATATTCCCCATCTAGGAGATTAACACAATTGTGAGACTATATTGCTTTTCTCCCTGACCTAATTATATCTTCACTTAGCATAGGATTCAGACAATGTGCTTTGATAAGTTTTCTTTCAAAGCATACCTTAAAATACGATAGCAAGAAGATTTAATATGATTTTCTTATATTGTGATACTGTTTCTTTGAAAAGTTTGTTTCACAAATTATAAATTTAGATGTTTAACAAGAGCACATTGTTTTAAACTTCAGTGAAAACACGGAATTATCAAAGACTAAAGAAACATATATATTTTGTACATGTAAATTTACATAAGAAAAATAACACTTATGGAATGCTAAGTATTCTAATGTCAGGAAATCAAAGGAAGATTTTCTTCTTGAGTCTACCCACTCAGCTTGCTTTTCTTGCTTTAGAACTTGTCATTATATCATTAATTTTTAACTTTTATTTAAAACACTTTATATTTCCAATTTGCTTTTTTGAAAAACAGAAAAAAATCCACTGAAACTTATAATAATGGAGGAAACTTCAGCTTTATATTAAAGTAACAAATAAAACTAGAGACTAAGAAACTTACAAAATATGTTACTATACAAAGGCTTAATTAAATAATTTTTTTACTGCACCAACATGTTTTAAATGTCATCTTTCAAAATTCATGTAATTCTGTAGTGTAAAGAAATAAGGAATTCAAGGAAATTCTAACGTTGAAAAATGTCTTTTTTTTTAAACCTTTCACTTTTCATTGTTCTTATCAATAAACAGCAAACGCCAGCTCCAAGTGTCTCACATTATCATCAATGTCAGGATCTTCACTTTATTCTGTACGCCAAGTGACAGAAGTATTTTATTTAGTAAATGGCAACCTTTTTCTTTCTTTCTACTGTTGTCTAAGTCACAGATAACTTTCATTTCTCCTCATTTGAAAGAAATTCTTTATTCTAGGTAGCCTTTTTGTTATTCTCATTTTTTATAGTTTATCTCACTCAATTTGAAGGTTATTTGGGCTGGAGTGTTTCCAAATTGATGAACTTTATAATATAACTATTGTGTTTCTTAACTTTGGAGGTTTTGCAGGTATGTGCATGTTTGTAAAGATGTAATGTTTTATCGCCACAGCAATCCTGTAAGGTGGGGAGAGGAGGTATTTTATAAAGTAAATTAAAGCTTAAGGGGTGTCACGTGATCAAAGTGAACAGGACCAGAAGTCAGTTCGTAGAGCCATATTCCAGGATGCATTGACTTTCCTTTGACTGCGGAAAGGAGAAAGAATATAGCACATGATTCAGGAACTCTGTCCTAAGGGCCAACAGGGCTTGGGACAGTTTGAATGGAATATCACAGTAAAGACTAAAGAGTGTGTTTTATTGTTTGTAGTTTCCCCTCTCAATACTTCATTAAAAAAAAAATCACTCTGTACTCTGTCTACAGAACTGTAGAGGGATAGTAGTCCTAGTGGAGCTTTGTGAATGCTAGAGCTCAGCAGCTCCTCTCCCAAGACTCCAAGGGATCAAGATCCAGCTCCTCAATTTCTGCCTTCCGTTCCACCCTGAAAATCCATCCTGCCTTGGTGCTCCCTTGCAGTAAATCTTTCTGAGCTCCTTTTTTTTTTTGTTGTTGTTGTTGTTGTTTTAAGATTTATTTATTTATTTATGGGAGACACAGAGACAGGCAGAGACATAGGCAGAGGGAGAAGTAGGCTCCTCACAGGGAGCCCGATGCAGGAGTTGATCACAGGCCCCTGGATCATGACCTGAGCCAAAGGCAGACGCTTAACCACTGAGCCACCCAGGCATCCCTCTCTGAGCTCCTTTCATGACCTTCATGCCTTATCCCACCTTCTGGTGTACTCTGGCCTTAGTCTCAACTTTCCGGGAGAAAGTTCTCTTATAACTGTGTCCTCCTTCCATCTTTTTAGATCACCTTGATCTCAAGCTCCCACTCTAGTGATTCCTGTCTTACTTAGATTTTCTCAAAATAATAATAAAAGAGTGGTAAACAAATTAATGGTGACAATATATTCTTTCAAACAGGCACAAAGAAATAAAGGTGAAAAGTCTTATCTTTTTAAATGTTCCTGATTATCTGCAATTTGTCTATGGGTATGAAAGAATGACTGAAGTTTTACATCACACTTTTACTTAAAGTCATAAATCATACATGGTTTGGGATAATACTGTATTATCTTAATATTAGGTAAAAGACTCAGACTATAGCAATGTATTAGTTGCAGAAGTTTATTAGAAAGTAAGCATGGTTATTTCAAAGAGGTAAGAAGGATTAAGAATATCTATCTGCATTAGATGGATATAATAATCCACAACCTCTATTTATATTCACCTTACTTTGATTATTCCTAATTTTCAAGTTCAAGCTTAGAAAAAGATGACATTCATTCATTTTTTTGACATTAATTAAATTTGAGGATGTTTTCTTTATTTAGTCAAATATATTTTTGGCAAATCATTTATCAGTTCCTTAGTAACTTGACTCCTTGGCAAGTTTATATGTACATCCTTTTCATCCTAACTGAAATTTCTCATGTCTTCAGAGGGAAAAGAAAAACAGGCTACTTTAGCAGTCTAATCTGGCCCTAATTGGAGATAATATACTAGAGGTTTAGCAATTTCAAATGAATACAGTGTGCCTCTCTTTAATATCACCGAGGTCCAGGGAACTCTGGTCAAGAACTCTAGATAAAGGACTTCACAGGCCTTACTCAAAGAAGCTGTTGCCATTTGAAGTAGCATGGAAGGAAAAACTAAAAAGACTATATCTAAAAGAAGTAGGCTTATGGGAAATTATATGAAAATTCTACTGGTAATATGAGACTTCAGCCATCAAGAATACAGCATGCCCCACTTGGGTTTGGAGTGTGGGAAGGAGTCAGTGACTAAATATTCCTTTAAAAAACAAAAATAAAAAATATAACTTCTAAGAAAGCATAACTTTACTATAAGGTATTATTAAAGCAAATCTGAATGAAATGCAAAGTGACTGATACCTCTTTTATGATCGTTGGACTAAGAATATAATGGACCTCATATATTTATTGCTAACTTGAAATTAGTTATGGGCTGAAGATATTTTAGTAATACTATATGTCAATATATATACTATGAAATAAGTTTTAACCATAACACTATAATAAAAAAGGAGTGTGTAATAGTATATGTTTGTATAATTAAACTATTCACACAGTAAAAACAAATATTTTATAAATGATCCTTTGGATATTAAAAATTAGCAAATCAATTAATGGAAAAGCAAATATGTATAAATGTATGTATGTATGTATTTTGCCAACACTTTAATAATCAAGAAACTACCCTGTGATATCATCTGGATTATATCCATAGTTGGAAAACCCACACAGTGTTCTCAAAATGCAAAGACAAATAGCTAAAACTTCAGTCATCAATAATAATCTCATAAGATTTCTCAATTTGCTAAGGTGTTTTACTATTTTTGCCATAGATTCAGATTAAGAAAGGGAACATTAAAAGGTTCTGTGGAGAGGGAAGAATAATGTTGATTATGATGATAGAGTACTATTATTTAATTTTTCAGCCTCAGAGAAATTTAATAGAAATTACTCTGAATAAATATAAAGGAAAGTCAAGGGAACTTATGATTGCTCTTTTTTTACGTCTCAAAAGAATCTTGGACGAAGTCAATTAGCATATACTACACTTTGATATTACTTCCAGAAAATGCTGGAATCATTTCAATATGCTAAAATATTGGTATGATTCATCTCTCCATAAATACTCCATCAACCCCGAAATTTATATCTGATCATCATGGTTAGTGAGGTTAATTTAATGCTCTGATCTCTCAGTTGTCGGTGGGAAGCTCTAATCATAAAATTATAATAACTTCGTGTAAAGATTAATGAAATAATTCCACTCAAAACCACAGAATACACGCAATCTGTTGTTTAATAGGGATACTACAGTTTAATTTTCAAATGTCATCATGACTTAGGATATTAAATTATAAGTTAAAATGAACTAAGGATTTAAATCTAAATGGAAACATTTCCAGAAAGATGGCAGTTCTTCTAACACATTTTCTCCGGAAATCATTTACTCATCTTTAAGTAAAATTTAACTTAAGCAAGATGGTTTCCACTCTAAGTGTCTTTATGTAACTTTTCCATTGACTCATTATCGTATATGGCAGTAGGCTATCAAAGACATTTTATATGATCATCACTGAGACAAAAGAACACTGAATGCAAATCCCTATCACAATCTAAATTTTTCTGTTTGAGTTTATTCAATTTCTAGCTAACTTTTATCAGGGATATATATTTTAAGTATTGATTTTAGCACAATTTACTCTTATTTCCAGACATTTTCCTGAAACAAACTATAATAAAAGGGAAAAAAGACTCCCAAGAAAACAATCATTGGAAGAACAGGGAATTCTCCATATGGTGCTATTATCTTTGTCTTTTTTTCTGAAACATATTTTGGGTTAGAAAATGTTTTGACTTTTTCTAATTTTTTGGCTTTTAAATGTAATACTGCTAAAATAGGAGAAAAGTAATCCTGATAAATGTCTGAAGAGCTACATTAGATGTCAGAGAACCATACCACATGGGATTCAAGTGACCTATATATACTAACATCCCAGGGAAATGAGATATTTTGTGACATTTTATCTTCCACTAACTAGTGGGTTAGAAAGATGTAGCTGTGAAACTTCATTTTGAGTACTGATTGAGAAGTTCCTTTTCTTATGGTCTAAAATATATCATACTCCAAAGAACAAAGCACATACACACACATACACACATTCCTACTTTTATATGAAATCAGTACATTTAAATATGATTGTTAATAATAATATTGTTCAAATCAACTACCTTGGATATATAATTTATCCTCAAAATATAAATAATTTAAAATAAAATGAAAGTTAAATGAATTATTTTAATATCAATATAAAAATTGAGATATTTTATATGCTTTCTTTTTATATCCTTAAAATCTAGTATGCATTTTGCACACAAAATGCAATTCAGACTAATCATAATTTAAGTATTGAATAGCCACATGTGGCTAGTGGCTGCATATTGGACAGCATAGTTCTAGAAGATGTCATTACTCTTCCTTTACTATTGGAATTTAGAGAATATCTTACTAATATCCAGCAGAATAAACAAATGCCTCATAAATGAGTGCTCTTGGTTTTATAAACTTCTCATTCAGTCTACTAAATAACAACCATAATATTTCTTACATAATAAAAGAGTTCCTTAATAGAGCTTTCTTATTAATCAGATATAATATTTAATAGAGTTATGGACCACATGTTTATTGCTAGTTTCTAAAAAATTTCATATATAATAATTGTATTGAACTCAATCTTGCATTATCACTATTAATGTTGGCAACTGTTGTTATACTTAGATTTGCATGATTGTGTGTTAGCAGGGTATTTCTATATGTATAAAAGTATATTCTCTATTAATATGTAAACTTCATTACCTATATATTACAAACACTAATATGTCATTTTGTTAGAAATAAACTTTTGGTCATTTCAGAAATATGCCAGCTCATTTAATAATTCTAAATCATGGATATCTCTCCAAGAAGTTTCTGATAACCTAGTTCACGACTTAGTGGTAGAACTTGAATAAACACTACTTCTTAAAATTCTAAATTTCATTGGAAAACCAATTATCTAGGTCTCAGTCACATCTCCAAGTCAAGTAAGGGAAGCCTATTTTAAACCAAGCTGATCTCTACAATTTGAATAATAATTATGACTTTTAAATGTGGAAGTTCATGTTTTAAGGAGGATATGCTATATTGACCTATTTAAGACTGGATAGTGTCAAAAGTAATTCAAATCAATGAAACTCTAGACACAAGCTTAGGATATCAGTAAGGAGAGAAATTATATCATGCCTAAATGTTGCAGAAGCATAAAATGGTTTTAGAAAAAAGATGAAAAATACTTGCAAATAGTGACTTCTTTTGCTAGTTATAAAGATAAATACATTTTAATAATTTGGGATTTGGTGACCTCTCTTATTTATGAAAAAAAAAGCATTGCTATTTTGAGTTATAGACAAGAAAATATTTTAAAGAAAAAAGCTCATAAAAATTTAATTAAAACAAATCATTGCAGTAGGTAGTCTTCAGTACTGGTCAGATTATATAAATCATCACTTTTTTAAATCACAATTATACCACTTACCCAACTTTTTGCTTCTATCTTTACTCTCCTGGTAAAATCATTATGTGTTTAAAGGGAGAGAGAACAAAACAGGTAAAGCTGCAGCAAAAGGTACAAGGATACAGTCCCTTCCTGGAAAGAGGATTTTGTGGCGAACCATTTCTCCCATAATGCATCCCACAGACCATATATCCACTAGAGCAGGAGAGAGGGAAGTGAAGAAAAGGGAGGAAAGTAAAGTTAACTAAGATAATTGATCTCTGAAGGAGGAGAAAAAAGAAGTTTGATTAGAAGGTACAATTTTTGACTCCCACCAAAAGTTACCCCCAAAAGAAAACCACTGTAAATTACATTAACAATGTTTAACGAGAACTCAAAATAATTAAAAAAAAATACTTTATGGGTACTTTAGTTGCCTCTGTAGGGCCATAAAGGGGTAACATAGAAAAGCAGAAGATACCCCAAAAGTATCTCCATAACGTGATGGCTAAAAGCCATCAAGGGTTTTCAACCATTTGCTGAATGTAGCAAAAATAATCTCAATTATCCTGGAGGGGTAGCTGTTTCCATTTTCTCTTCCACTCGGTTAGGTGGAATAGGGCAACAAGAGACCACTCTTTGGTTCCCTTTGTTTCTGTTTGGTTGTTGGTTGGCTGGTTGGTTGGTTCAAAACAAGGTACATGTAAGCAAATCCAAGAAAGTAGGAAACAGCTAGAACCGTGGCTTAAAGGCAGAAATATTGGAATCCCTGGTATTCGGGACTTAGCTTTTTGTTCAGAGCTTTTCCTTGTAAATAAGCATTAGTTTTTTTACTTTATTACTTGAAGTATTTCAAGGATAAAGATATGATCAATTAGCACATGTAAAGGAGTCATCTGGAAGTAAAGCGAAAAAGAAGTATTAAAGATGTTTAAAAATTGTTTTATTTATTTATTTCTCAGTTGTCATACTCATTAACCAAACATGCTTCACCTTCTTTTACCAATCTTTACCCTCTTCCGACTTGCTTTTCAGTATTGACCAAGGGAACTCTGAGGCAAAAACATGAGGCCAAGATGCTCCTTGGGGAAGGAAGGCAGGGTTAGGTGCGTGGGATAGCTGGGCAAGCCTGATGTAGGAACAAGCGGGTTTTTCTGCATGATAACCTTCCTCTCACAGGCAAGTGGGCAGCACAAGTGCTAGCTATACCTTCAGAGATCTAGAGAAGTGAAAAAACTAAGGCAGTAACTTGCAACCTTCTTCTCGTGAAGGAAGGAAGAGGGAGGAAATTACATGCCATTTGTGCAACCGAGATCTGTAACACTGTAATAGGCAAATTCAGACCCTATCCCCAGACCTCAGTAGATCCTTGATTTCTTGATTTTTTTAATTGGCTCCCCTTTGATTTTTTTTTTACAAATAAACTATGAAAAATGTATACAAATATCTTCTTTTCCGAGTAAGTTAGGTGTGGTATTAATACCTTGGGAAGAGGATTAGATTTGCCTCTTTCAAGTTAAAGGTTAACAGAATCCTGCCATCGCTCACCAAAGTGAACCTGACCTTCCTAAGAGCTGACTTTTCCCTTTCTAATGCACAAATGCACAAAAGTACTGGCTGCCTTCTGATCTGGAAGTACACAAAGAAATTTTTTAAAACTTTGGTGGCCAGGGAACTTTCATAAAGCTACCCTGTAGCACTTCACATGAAAATACATGGATAATTATTCTTATAAGACTTATAAAAATAGAGTGCTAGGAATTAAATAGAATAAAACATCAAATAACCATGCAAGGTACATTGAACACATATATATACAATCCTAATTTAAAACAATTTTAGTTCTTAAATTTATTGAACACATTTCTTAATATGCTACATTACTTGTTAGAGATATTCTTTTCAAAATAATATATGGCAATGCATTCTAATAGATAGCTTATAAAGCCTTTCATAAAATCAAATCGCAATACATTTTGAAGATTCTTTCTACCCTTTCTTTTAAACTGTTCATGAATAGATGAACATGAATAGATATTTTTAATGAAAACAGTAATGTAAAATTTAATATTTTTCCCATGATTTGGAATTTATAAAAATTTACTAGGTAATTGCTATCCTAAATATTACTCACAGAGCAGTTTAAAGCATTAAACAAACTCTTAAGTAACTTGAACAATTGGATTATTTTAAATTAACTATTCATTGAGTATTTGTAAAGATTCTCGCTCCAAGGATTTGTGACATCCTTTTGTCTTTTCCTAGGACTAGAGCCATCAATCTAAGATAGCCATAGAGCCAAGTGCAACAGATAGACTACTTCCTGTTTTCATACTCATTTTGAACTAAGCTGCAACCCAAACATCAATCTTTCTCCATATCAACAGCTTGTGCTAATCAATATCTGCTTGACTGTTTAGTCAGACTCTATCCACAATTCTTTTGGCCATAACATATGTTAGTGTTTTTGTAGCAAAGCTTACTTTTCAAAAACATCCTTCACATTTCTAATGAGTGATTCCTCCTAGTAGTATTTTTAAAAACCTTTTGAATATGAAAGCTGGCAGTCCTATTAAAAAGATACATTCATATACATGAAAGGGAACATTGCCATTTGCCATCTAAAGCATATACACATTTTCTTCATGGTTTCTGTGGCTGCTATGCAGAAGCCTCCTTACCGTTCTCCTTGTAGCCCATGCCCAGAATAACCTCAGGGGCTCTATAATAACGTGTAACCACATAAGGAGTCATCATGAAGCTTGTGCCTGCCGTCCTGGCCAGTCCAAAGTCAAGAATTTTCAATGTACAATCAGACTTGACTACAATATTACTTGGCTTTAAATCCTGGCGATAGGAACAAGAGAAGAAATTAAAAGCCAGCAGCAAATGGAACGTGTGATTTCTTTCCTTTTTTTTTTTTTTTTTTGGAACGTGTGATTTCTATCTACCCAATCAGTATGGCAGTCTTGCAATAGTACTGACAGGAAGCCCCCTTGACTGCAAAGCCCTATATAGAATAAATGATTACTGCCCTAAAGAAGTTACAACTATTTTTTAAATATATTTTTAAGGTATCTTCAAAAACTTCTCAAACCCAGAAAAGATTTGTGCTATCAATTTTAAAATTTAGGCTCATCTTGGGAAGAGGTATTAGAATAAACATATCATTTATTGTCAGCTGTTAGGTTTTTCCTTGTGGCAACATAAACCTTTCAGCTTATTTTTTGTTTCTAGCCCTGACAAAAGAGCAGATCAGGGCAGCCGTCTTTCTGTTGCCAGAAACAAACTGTGGAAACGAACAGTCTTCTTTCAGCTGCACATATGACCTCTGCCAATCACGGAGCTAGAAAACATGAGGCTTCTCAGAAGTTGACTCTCAATGAGCTGAAACAAAATGCTAAATGAAATCAGCTACAGTATAGCTAAAATTTTCTTCTATATGTTAGTGAACTCTGTGCTAATTCTATTGTAAAAGAAATGAGGAAGTACATTATATTCAACCTACCCTTCCTACATAAAGAAAAGAACCTACAGTTGCTCTTTCTCTTCTCCAAAAGCATCTTAATTATAATTCTGGAGTAGGAATTCTCACCCTGTGAATAATTCCAGCAGAGTGAAGGTGCTTGATGCCACACAGCATTTGGTATAGCAGGTAAGACATTCGCTCATGGTCTAATTCCATCTGAATCACCTGACACAAGTTGGCATCCATCAGTTCCATTACTAAGTAACTGGAAGGTAAATCCACAAGGTTAGTTCCAAATCACAAGATCTGTGAAGTCCTTCAAAGAGGTCAGAATCTCCTCCTAAATCTGTAAGTCTTCCAAACTTCCCAGCTCTACCTTTGACTGAATTAAGTATATGAAAAACTTTCAAGTATTGCACATGTTAGCCATGGTAACTCTATCACAAGGTTACTAGCAGAAGCAGCATTTATTAGTGTTTGGTTCCTGCCCATATATTTTCTACCTATATCTTGTCCTCAGTTTTCTATGAATTCTTTCTCAAATATTATGATTACAAATAAAAAAAATCAGAATAGCATCTCCCATTAAATGCAATGTATCTGTGTCAAATAATACAATGTATGAGGATTCACTTCTCTGTTATTGCCACTATCTTCTAGATAGATATTTTTTGCACAAAATCAAAGGCACCACAAAAATAGAAGTAACAATTTTAAAATGATTTTTAACATGTCCCTCTTATAAGTCCTCAGAGTGAATAGATTAATTCTAGAAGTTTCATAGGATCAATTGATAATAAAAAATACATGATAAATAATAAATCTTCTCTGATTGAACCAAGAACATTGGACAACAAAGCACAAGCACCAGAAGGCCAAAAAGAAGCAGAAGTATCTTTCCTAAAAGTAATACCAGAAACAGAACCTTCTGTCCTATCACTGGCTCCCTTTCATTTGCCCGTAGCATCTATCTCCCTTTAATCTTTACAAGGGATTTCATCCACTGATTTTGTCAATTTCCCTTGAGTTATTTGAGTGCTATGCTATCCCTTCCTTCAAGAGTTTTGTTACTTACACATCTTGAAACTCCTCCAGTGTTTTCTGGGGTGTGAAGACATTTAATAAACTAATAATCTGGAAGAGAAACAGTGGAAAGGACAGAGGAAGGAGAGAAAGAAAAAGGGAGAAAATGAATTATTTAAAAAGCATATTTAAACAAGTATTTAATCCAATTCAAAGTCATAGACTAGTGCTACAGTAGAAAAAAAAAGTCGGGAAAAATTTCTAGAACTATCTCCTAGAACAGTGAAAAATGTATTCAGAAAGAACATATGATATATGTCTTCAGGTTAAATACAATTAAAAAGCTCAAATTCTTAGGCAGAAGGAAGAATCAAAGAAGATATATAATTGATAGATTGCTTTAGAGTGTGATTCTCCTTGGTAGAATATAGAATTATAATGTAATTAATAAGCAAAAAAAGAAAAGCCACGTAAGAAAAATGGGCAGCAGTAAAACACTTAACAAGATGTAGCAAGGTCATGCTTTTCCTCTAATGAACACTCTCATTTAATATTTTTTGTGTGTGTGTTGCTACTTGAGGTTTTTTGCTTCCGTTTCACACACAAATATTATTTAAATTAATGCTATAATGATATCCTGGGAAAAGTTTTATCCTAGATGATTATCAATAATGAATTTAGTAGAAAATGTATTTAAGCGGATGCCTGGGTGGCTCAGCAGTTTGGTGCCTGCCTTCGGCCCAGGGCGTGATCCGGGAGTCCTTGGATCGAGTCCCACATCGGGTTCCCTGCATGGAGCCCGCTTCTCCCTCTGCCTCTGTCTCTGCCTCTCTCTTCTCTGTGTCTCTCATGAATAAATAAAATCTTAAAAAAAAGAAAATGTATTTAAAAAGCTATCGAAATTCTGTTTCTTAAATATTTTGATTCCTGCTTTCATTATTTTATATATTAAGTAGCAAAGAAGTTTACCTTCTAGTATAAGTAAATTAAAAACAAAAAAACCAAACAACTTTGTCACATTTCCAAATATACTGCATAGTGGTATGGAAACATGAAGTAATAAAAAATGAAACAAAATGATTAAATATCTGAGAAATGCAGTCAAGTTTAGGGAATGCTTCAGGCCACACATAGTTTCATTTGCTGAGGAATTATTGACAAAAAAACCCACAGTACCATGCAATATTTTCATATATGTAATATATATACATCAACATATATATGGCAATAGCTATAACGTATTGATTTTTATAATATAAAACCATGATCACCTCTTTTAAAACAACCTTAAGGTAATAGAATACTCAAATAGAAATAAAATAGAAAATATTTTTATATTCAAAATATAAAATATCTTTAAAACTTGTGATTAAAGTGTCTTTTTCTATTTACTGGCAGTTTGCGTTGAAAAATGTCTATGTGATACATCTCTCATGGTATATATCTCACACATATTTAGTGGGCCTGTTTTTCTAGTTTTTTTTATCAACTTTGCAAAGTAATTCATTTTGATATGTCCTCAAACAAAAACATCAGAGACTGTGCACGCACACACATACACCATACACAAATAACCCTTAAATATGGAAAAAGGCTAACCTGGAAAATAAATAATCTAGGTATTCTAAATGTAATTTAGATTATTTTATTATTTATTTATTTATTTATTTATTTATTTATTTTAGATTATTTTAAAAGGTAAATTCTCCACCATCTATTCTTATTTTCCCATTTCCTATTGTCTTGTTTTTATGGCCTTCATCTTCTTTGATTTTCTTCTTTCTTTGCTCCCTTGTAAGTGCTAATTCCTTCTAATAACCAATGAGATTACGTGTCTTTAGAAACATAGGATCAGAGGTATTTTCATTTTGGTTCAACAATTTCATGCAGGAATCTGATTCAGTTTCTTTATTCCAGCATTTTAAAATGTAGATGTGAATCACTGTCGTCTGGTCTCACAATCACATTAGACATCACTTCCTAGAATTGAGCATTCATTTTCTAAATGGATATTCTTCTCTATTATTAAAGTTGGGATTACTTCACTGTTTTACTTTACTTTCCAGAGCATTTACAGAGTTCTGCATTCTGACTGCTTTTACTTAGTATTACAAGTACTCCTGTGGAATTTACATTTGGTCACAAGTGAACTTCCTCCCTGTTAACTAGTTCCAGAAATTTATTTCCCTAGACATACACATGCACACATACACACATAAAAGGGATGGGTAGCAGGTAGAAAGCCATTTACAGGTAATCCTTTCAACTGGGAACTTCTTTTTAGGTGTCTTAAATGAGAACCTCCACGCTTCAGTCAAGAACAATGAAAATATAGGATTCCCTCAAGCTGGCAAAGTGCGTGGGAATTTCTCTACAATGTATTTATTGTATTATGGGGCTGGGAAGGAAGACTGGGGAAATATAAATATATGAAAACACAAACTATCAACATTTCCCGTATGGTTGCTTCATTGCCTTTATCTATCCATTTTCCATTGCCCATGGTATTTCTCATCCTCTCTGCTATCATAAAAATAGATTGCATTGGCCATGTGGTTAATCTTGTTCCTGCCTTTATTTAACATACTGAAAGAACAATTTGCTTTAGTAGAATGACTTTTCGTATGAATCATCCTTTCCGCTGTTTATATATTCCTTTTTAGAAGTACCATGTTCCTTGCCTGGCCAAATTAGAGATGGGTACATCATAAAGTTTGCCTCTTTAGTGAGACCTTTCCCACTCAATCTACTTTAAAAAGTTAGCCCACCCATCCAGCACTGACTAGAATAATTTTCCTTCTTCGCTTTGTTTTCCTTAATAGTGCTAATCACCATCTGACCTTCTCTACATTTGCCTATTTATTTTTCTTTTTTTATATGTATATTTTTTATCGGAGTTCGATTTGCCAACATATACTATAACACCCAGTGCCCATCCCATCAAGTGCTCCCCTCAGCGCCCATCACCCAGTCAGATGGACTTTTTTCCTCACCAGGACAACATGAGTTCCACATGGGCAAGGATTAGTTTCTGTTATATCCACTACTATAATCTTAGCATCTGATCTACACATGGGGCACCTTTCATTGATTTAACAATATGTGTCAAATGACTGAACTATAGTCATCAGAGTAAAGTAATAGAAGAAAAAAACACTGTCACTTGAGAAACAATCCACATATTTGTATTTCAAATATCTTCCAACTATACTCTCATGTGTACATTTGCTTCTTCTTTAGAGCCACTGAGAGATGCTTAGCCTCACGACAAATTCATTTGTTTATAAGACAGCACTGATAATTTCATATATCTGATGTGATTTTCATACTTCAGAAAAACTTTCTCAGGGAGTTATGATAGCTACTGTTAATAGTTTTATTATCATAATTTATCTTTTCTTTTCATTATATATTTAGAGGTAATAAATTATATGCACTATATCAGTTATTTATTAATAATAGTCATTATTAAAATAATGAATTCTCTCTCATCTTGCCTTACTAAGAATGGGAGCATAGAAAGAGTTCTAGAGGGTTTTGTCTGTAGTTAAAGAAGTTTATACTCTGAAACAGAAGGGAGTCCTGTGATGGTACATCCTACTGAGTTCCCAAGAGAAATGCTCTTGAAGATCCTGTCCCAAAGTGCCTTGTAGATATACGTCCACACATTTGCCCAACTCTAACAAAAAATGAGACCCTGTGCACAGTGTGTACAGTGAACATTTGAAGGCCACTGCCACTAGAACTAAAAGACAAAGAGGATAACAAATTTTCACCTGTTAATAATTAAATTTAAATTATAAAGAAATATAGCATGGTGTTCTGTAGAATTTTTTTTTACTTGTATTTGTTTGCTTTTTATTATTTTGGGAAAAAATGGAGCTCCCTGGTAAATTTGGAGCTAGAGAACCAAATACGGTTAGTTTCAGAGCAGGAAATATCTATCAAATTTATCCCCTCTAACGCCATATGGTTTTTAGATGATTTTTAAGCAGAAAGCTATCATGAGGACAATGAAATCAAATGTAGCATATGGAAGGATAAACAATCTTAACAGGCAGAAATTACAAAGTAAAGAAAGCCTTTCCTACTCAAGTTGGCACGAATTTTTTTTTCTCCAATCTCACAACCTCCCACTGCCAGAAGTTTAAAAATGACAACTCACGTTTTTATGGTTCACACACTTCATGAGGACCAGCTCCCGGTAAGCTCTCTTGGCATGCGTTTGGTTCTGAAAGGGTCTGCTGAGCTTCTTAATGGCCACATTTCTGTCAAGAACAGCATCATACGCAGCGCTGCAGAGATCCAAGAGCAGTTCAGAATTACGAACAAAGTAGCCCTTAGAATTTCTGCCTACTATATGGGTAGAGGATATAGGTAAAGAAAATACTATTTTGGATTCCTACTCTGATACCTTCTCCTCGAGTCACATGCCAATTAAGTTGTAAATAAAGATCTAAAAGTGACTAGTATCAAATCATTCTACTTGCTAGGAAAAGAAAAAAAGAAGAGTATCTTGCCAAAAAACCCCAGTATATAATTGCCTCCTCGAGTGGGAGACAAAAGAACAAAGAAAAGTGCTCTCTTTTCTAATGGTCCAGCCATGTGAATATGGCAAGTCATTTTGTCTCTCTGGGCTTGAATTTCTCATCTAATAATGTGTGATATTTAGGTTTTCTCTAGCTATAAAACCAGATCATTTTTTGGTTATTTTAAATGAACATTATTCCTTCCCATTCACAGGAGCCAGATTTTAAGGTATGCTATTCATTGCCATGAATGCACAGGTTGGTTGATGTTAAAGTATGCACAGTAACAATAACAAAACTCAAAATACGGAATGCAATCAGAGGGTTTTTAGAAGCATAAATAACTGCATTTAAATTCAAAGAAATAAATGAATGCTATAAACATTTGAAGCTTTCAAACTATTTGAGAGCTAAAATTTGCGATGCTTTGAAAAGCAATCCATATACAGTACTGTTCCTTCCATACTCAGAATACATGGGTCTGGGGATCAAATAAGGAAGTGAGTCTCTGTTTGGTATTATACCTAATGACTCATTCACAGAATGTTTTTTGCAATCCACCCCCCCACCCCATCCCTGCAGCTTCAGATGATGCTGGATTTTTTCTTAATTGCCAGGAAAAAATGCAGCAATCAGTGTCCCCTACAATTAATCTTTTGAATTAGAAATGGCATTAACCATTCAGGGTCCATGCAACTAAACTACTAAACTAAAAGTTTAAAAAGGGGTTACTGGGGATCCCTGGGTGGCGCAGCGGTTTGGCGCCTGCCTTTGGCCCAGGGCGCGATCCTGGAGACCCGGGATCGAATCCCACATCGGGCTTCCGGTGCATGGAGCCTGCTTCTCCCTCTGCCTGTGTCTCTGCCTCTCTCTCTCTCTGTGACTATCATAAATAAATTAAAAAAATAAAATAAAATAAAAAGGGGTTACTGTACTGTAAGACAATGAAAGACTAGAGGGATAAAGTTGAACAAGGTCTTATAGTTCATCTGGTCCCTTCTTCCATGTAATACTCTCTTCCAAATTATCTCCAGAAAAAGTTTGGCCAGTCTCTGCTTGAGCATCTCCAAAAACATGATATGTTAATATCAAGCCCATTATGTTGTTGGGCAGCTTTGAAAGTTAGAAATGTCATCTTCTGATAAGCAAAGTTGTCTCTCTTTGAGAGACATGTGGTTTCTGCAGACTTTCTCTGCCTACCAGGGTAACTCTCAAAATAAAGTATTCCCTTTTCTGTCATGGTACATCCATAATATTTGAAATCCTTAAAGACTGCCCACAATCCTTGGCCTAGTCTATAAGCACCCAATAGCTCTTGGCTTTTCCTTCCCAAGCCAAACATCACCAGTGTCCTACCACCATTTGTCAGAATGTGATTTCAGGGCCTATCACCATCTGGTCAACTTCCTCTGAATATATTCCAGTCTGTTGATACCTGAAAATGTTGATCCTGAACTAAATAAACATTGCTAGTCAAGGCATGAACTGTCAGTGAAGATTAGGGTGGAGCTATCAGCTTCTTCATTCATTTACTAGCTCCTTCATTCTGCTGACACAGTTAATACAGCTAAGTCTGTCTTGACTTCTTTGATAATAATATCACATACTATTGATTCAAAGTGAGCCTATGTTAATTAAAAATACTATCTTTTAAAAATCTGTGCTGCTTTTAAACTCTTCATGTCAGCACTGATTCTGTTCTTGTTAACCTGCTAATGGCAGCACAGGTAAAGGAAAGAGTCAAATGGACCTACATCTTTAGTAGTGCCCAAGAACAACAGTGAATTTGGAAATGCAGGAATAAACTTGTTTTCTGAAGTTAAGAAATTGTATCAGCAGGAAATTGATTAAAAAATATCTTAGAGAGAATAAATTTTAGGCCAAAACAACTTAGCTGAACTCATTACATTATCTAAAGAAAAAATAGCAATCAGTCATGCAAGCCTAGAAAGGAATCAGAGAGGCAAATTCTGATTAAATAAGAAGTGCCCTTCCACGTAGGTCCAGGGAGATGTTCACATCTGCATTGTGATAGTCAGAGACTATGGACAGTTGGCATTCTGATCAGCACCCTCTGATCCAGCTGACTCTATTTTCTGTAGTCAACATTCTGGTCATGCTGTCCTTCAGATTTTTGCATGCAGGAATATTATCTACATTTGGTCAGCTTGACTATGGCATTTCTCATTATTTCGTAGATTGGCATCTCATTGTTTTATGTGAACCTTTAGTGAAGACTTGTCACTGTGCGTTTGAGTGCCTGAGATACCAACCAGATCCTGCAGGACAGTGGGCCAGCTTCCAACTTCATGTGGAACAGCTGAGAAAATGCCATGCTCTGCGGTTCTTGGGATGTTCTGACCAGTTTCCTCCAGAAATGTGGTTTTCTCCCTCCCCCTGATAACTCTTCCTTGAAGCTGTTTTAGGTATGAATCTCAGCATTGCTGCTTACTAGATGTGGAGCTGGGGCAAGCCACTTAACACTCTGTCATTAGCTTCCTCATATTCAAGATGGAGATAACAGTCTGACAAGATTATAGTAATGAATAAAAGAGGTAATAATGTATCTATAGTGCCTCACTTAGAGTAAGCACTTAATAGATAATGACTATTGCTATTTTTAAAATCAGTGTTCTTGTTGGAGTCATTGTGTAGTGCAGGTCAGGATAAAATAGAAATTGCTATGGTGGGGACGCCTGGGTAGCTCAGCAATTGAGCTTTGGCTCAGGGAGAGGTCCCAGTCCCGGGATCAAGTCCCACATCAGGCTTCCTGCATGGAGCCTGCTTCTCCCTCTGCCTGTGTCTCTTCCTCTGTGTGTGTGTGTGTGTGTCTGTGTGTCTCTCATGAATAAATAAATAAAATCTTTTTTTAAAAAATTGCTATGGCATGTGCTACAATTGGACATGTATCTACTACTCATCAGTTTTTCATCTTTCTACTAATTACAAATGCATTCAACTATATCACTATCTTGGCCACATTTACCAAGTTTGTCCGATGATGTAAATATAAACACTGAGAGCAAAAGTCTTGTTAAAATCTAGATATAGTATAGCCATATAGTTCTATTACTTACCACTTTAATGAGTTATCTAGTATTATTTGTTTTTAATGAACTTTTTATTCAATGATTGCTATGTCCTTTCTTAATGGCTTACAGGGTGACTTTTCTAACCAATACTAAGACCAATGTCAAGCTCAGCAGATGTCTCTTAGACTCTCTTCCCTTTCAAGAAATAAAAAACATTTGCCTGTCTACAGTGAAATGGAATACTGCGGTTTGGCTCATTGACTTTTTATTTGCCACCTTTTATCATGTCTTCTTGGATGGAAGAGTCTTGGGAGTTAAATGTACAATTCCCAGATGCTTTTGCAGCTAGTGCTCTGTACTCCAATAAGGTCCTGCCACAAAGACGCAACTATGAGAGATTTGTAAGGCAAAAGTGAAAATGGTCATCTTCAGCCATTTCTTGGTTTGCAATCAAGGTCTCATGGAGATGTAAAAATTTTTTTTCTGCAAGTAGTGATTCATTCTCCAAATTCTTGGCTGAGAAGAGGGGTTGAAGCAACAGGGGAGGCCAGGTTCCAGGGCCCAGTCACCAGCATTGTGGAATAGTGACAACAGTAGTAACAAGTACAGAGTTTCAGCTCTATGATTCCTAAATCTCAGTTACAATCATGATACTCTCAGAGGTGGGAGGTCCCCTGGTGACTCAGCTCTCTAGTGTCTGGGAGTCATTCCAAGAAACCCAGACTACAGGCTACTTCTCCAGGCCTTCCAATGATTTTGTAAGCACCCAATTTACCGTATTAAATCTTTGCCTACTTTAAATGTTTCTGTCTCCTGCCATGAACCCTGGATGACACTACAATTGTTCCCATCTTCTATAATTCCTCAGTGACTATTGGCAGCAGTTTAGCAAATACATCTGCAAATTGGCATCACTGTTGCTGTATAGTCACAAATGAATGTCTGAAAGTTCTCCATTACTCTCGAGTCATCTTTTTTTTTTAGAGTCTTGGTTCTTAGCACCTCACTTTTTTTCTTTCAGTACTTTTTTTCTTTTCTCTTCATGCAGGTAAGAGGTAAATCTTTATGAAGATTTTCCAGCAACTTTCCAGCAACTTTGCTAAAAATTTTCCACAATTTCTTGACTCACAGTACTAACTCACCTCCACTTCTACCAGATTTATTTTAAAAAGAAGGACATAGCTTTTTGTAGTTATGCTCCTGTCATGTAATGATGCTATAAAGCTAAGTTTACTTCTTTGTATGTATTTATATAAGCACACACATGGAGACACACACACATGCACACACACGCTTCTCTGCAGGCAACTACTATTCTCAATATATTTATCAGGGCTTTTTTTGTTTTTTATTTTTTCCTTCAAGCAATTGCAGACAACCTGCTGTTACAAATATTCTTCGTCTTAAATAATCATTCATTTGATAATTTTCTTGATCCCTTTCCTTTCACATTTAAAGGATCATATTAACAGGTTTGTGGGCCAAAAAAAAAAAAAAAACAAAAAATATCTCTAGGCCTTAAGAGAACTTTATGTCTTAAATTTTTTTTTAATTTTTTTAACTTTAAAAACCTTATCATTACAGTATCTTAAACATCTTAAGCCATAGACCAGCAGACCAAATTCGATCCTGGGATAAATGCTGTACCTTTCATTGCTCTTTTCTCACTTTTCCACAGGCTTCTCATGTGACCTTCTCCAAAGGCCTGGACTTTAGTTGAAAGCTACCCAAAAAAATTTCATCCCAGTGCCCTCAAATATCTCACTTTTGTGCCCAAACATTACAACCCCTAGAGATTCTGTGGAGACACTGATTCCACCATGGAAAACAGTGTTGGGGAAACCGCCAAACTCATCTCTGCCTCAAGACTTTTGTAATCATTCCTCCTTATGCCAGGAAAGCTATTCCCACATCCTCACTTACTTGATTCCATCTTGTGATTCAGGTTTCAGCCCAAATATCATCTCCTTAGTAGAAGCCTTCCCTAATCACCCCCTCAAAAGTCAACAGTTGATTTTTTTGATTAATTGCTTTTGTCATTAAATTGCTTAGCTGTAGTAGTTTGCTTATGTTTTGTCAGGGAAGCTTTTGATTACAAGCAATAGAATTCTAACAGTGACTTAAGTAAGAAAAATATTAGTGATATTATGTGATGGAAAGTCTAGAATTAGCCATGTCCAATTTTCAGGGATACACTATAACTCTTGTGGGCCCTAGGCACTTTTGATTTTTGATTTTCTGCAAATTGGTTCTCAGCATGTTCAAAAAAAGCCAATGATAGAATTCCATTAGTGCATCAAAGGGAAGTATAGGTGCTGTGCTGCATTGCTAAGATTTCCCCTCCAGGAATAAAGGATTTATTATCCCAGCTGTTGAGAGTGCTGCCAGCAGACAACCCTCAGCTCTTAACCTCAGTTGGGTATAATTTCATCCAAAAAGATCTGCTTAACTAAAGGCTACACTTTCTTCATGGGAGGCCTTCATTCAATGACTGATAAACCTGCGATTATAAATGTCTGGCCACCTCATTCCAATGTAGGACAGCTGGTAAGGCTCATTCCATCTTCAGAACTCCCAGTAGGGTCAGCTGAGGCTTCTTTTGAGCTTGCATCACAGCTGAACTTTTGCCTCTTGTCCTTTCTACGGGTGTTAACCCCTGAAACACTCCCTAATAAATCTCCTGCATGCAATCGCCACCTCATAAGGTATTTTCTGGGTAATATAACATTTGACAAGCAGTAATTCATGGCCAAACACACCAATAAGCATGGAGTTCACCTGGACCTTTCTCTAATCAAAAGGCAGGGTCTGATTATGGATGAAAGCTACATTCAGAGCTCAACATCAAGTAAAGCCATTTCACTTATGCAACAAACTAACCCAGATGACCAAGCCTAGTTTCATAGATTCCAACCAAAACCGCTCAATGAACAACAGAGTTGAAGTAGGGGCAGCAAGGCACTCAGAAGCCCCTCCCTTCAGTGAACTACTGACAGGGCACATTTCACAAAGACCTACAACCTTAATGAAGAATACGGGATCAGCTAAACAAACTCATTACCACCAAAAATAGATGAACCTAAAGAAGACAGCTGCCCTAGACATAAGGCAGCCATGTTATTGGAAATCAGGATGGGATGATGGCATTGGAGAAGAAACTGAAGGCTCCCAGAGAGAAATTGCTTCATCTTGGTGAGATGGGGCTATAGGGTACATGCAGGTACTGGCTCTCTTGCTCTATTTTTATCTTTCTGACAAGTTGTCTCATGCTCACCCTGCTGCCCTTCATGACCATTCAGTGCACCACCCATGTAAGTTCATACCCATGTTTTAACCTACAGAGTCCACAAAGCTGCCAGGCTGCCATTCAATAGGGTAAGTTGGAAACTTGGAAATTTACAGTTTGGCTTGCTATGAAATATGTGAGGCTACAGAAGCTGGTCAATCTGCATATAGAGAACACACAGACTATGTGGGTCAGAATATCCTTAGCATGTGGGTTTTGCCATTTGTGTGGCATAAAGCTATAATTACTTACTTTTTTTAGTGTCTAGTAAAGCTTCTTTAACCCTTTTGTGATAAACCCTTTGACAAAAATAAAGAAAACTGAGAATACATATTTAATTGGAATACTATATACTGAATTTACATTTCTTTGTGTTTTCTTAGGCACAACCAAGTGAAAACCAGAAAATAATTCTTCTAAAGGAACATCAGTATGTATTTCAAAGTCCGTAATTATTTCAGGAAGACTGCCCAACCACAGTAATTTAATACATGCACCTGCAAAAGATGCACTTACAGGTTACTCCTGAAGCAGGACTTTTCATTTAGGTCAAATGGCTGTTTATTCTAAATTAGTATTGTTCATTTTAAGTTCTAAGGGTTTCCTTTTTTTGGATACATACAAAAAGTTAAGCAAAGCTGTTAATGTGTTCTATTAGCAGAAAAATAATTTTGTAAGTATTCAAGTTTTTATATTTTACCAAATGCTTCAAATATAAAATTAGTACTTTTCAAGAATAGTTTGATTATTTATCCAATTCAATAACTCAAAATAAGGCTTATGAAAATTCAAGGTGAAACATCTAACAATAGTGTAAAAACTTAAAATCTTAGTTGAAAATGACATAGAAGACCCATTACTTACTTTTTTCAATAACACAAATACAAATTATTTTGGAGAATATCATCATACTAAAACCAATTTTCTTACCAAATTAAGAAATCTATAGGGCAGAAATGGATTTGAATTAGTTGTGATACAAATGTAATTCACATTGGGTCCAAATAAATTGCAATATTCTACAAATCAAAATATAATTTGCATATACCTAAAACATATTTAATGTTATAAGTCAATTCTATATAAGTAAAAAATAGAATTTATAGGTACCAAAATTTGTAAATATTTTTATACATACATGGCAAGTTTCACTTTATTACAAAAATTTAGAGACAAAGCTGATATTTAATCAAAAAAATAAAGGTGTTTCAGAAAGGCAATCGGCATTTTTTCTTTAAGATTTTGTTTATTTATTCATGAGAGACACAGAGAGAGAGAGAGAGAGAGAGAGAGGCAGAGGGGGAAGCAGGCTCCATGCAGGGAGCCCAACGTAGGACTCGATCCTGGGTCTCCAGGATCAAGCCCTGGGCTGAAGGTAGCACTAAACCGCTGAGCCACCCGGGCTTCCCTAGTTTACTTTTAAAGAATAAGTTAATTTAAAACCATTTTAATGGCACTGTTTTTACATATCATTGTATTTGAATGTGCCCTTTCACCATCAAAATTTCCCAGCATCAGATGAAGGATAAGCTTCCTGCTGCTCATGACCACTTGGGTCCTGGTTGAAGAGCTTTTGCAGGTCACTCTGACAAGATGAAAGAGGCAGAAGCAAGGCACTGCTCTTCGGTAGTTACTGCTACATTTCCACCTGTAGCTATTTCCTGGCAATAAAATTAGAAGTATGATGTATATCTGATAGTCTTATTTTAATATTGATCTTCCTTAAAAAATCTGCATAGCAACCTAGGTAAGTTTCAGAACTTGGATAATGTTGGACTTAGTCAAGAAGCGGAAGGTTACTGAGTGCATCCTTTCTTTCTTTCTTTCTTTTTTTTTTTTTCTGCAAGTAACCCAACTCTGAAACAGTTGACTCTCATATTGTCCTTGTGGTAAGAATGGGATACGTTTAAAATGAAGGAACCAGAGACAGTAAAATGTTCCTTTGGCTCAGGGGTTGGGACTATTTCTTGACAATTGCAAAATTGATGAGATCCATTAGGTGACTCACAGGAGTGACGAATGGTTCCTGCACATAGCACAGATGATAAGAATAAATATTGCCCAACCTATGGACCTACTTTGTCTTCCTCTAAACCGGCTCCAGCACAATGTTTCTGGCTTTATGACTGCATTCCACTAGCCTGATGACTGGTGTAAGCACTGCTCACTATGAACGGCCTCCAACACCTCCTAACATATCCATGTAGAATTTTTATTGGCTATTGTCTATCCCCCTTGGACTTTTTTATGCCATTTATTTTTTAATTCACTTCCCCTAGTCTGATATTTGGGTTGATATTTATGAAACTGAGCTCTATCTCTGCAGTTTGTACCATCATTATAATAGACTTATTACATGCTGCCTTTTACTGCATCTTTTTCTGCCCTCAAAGTTGTGCTCCTTAGTGGCCAAAATCCTGAAGATTTAGCTTTTTTATCCCAGACATGCTTTTTGCATGAAATTGTATTTGCTATTGCTAAGTGTTTATTTCCAGAGCTTTAAATATGCTAATAAAAGGGCATTATATGAGCTAAAGGACAAATGTTTAAATAAACCAGGCATCATATTTTTAAATGGCAGGGCTATACAGGATGCCAAGATATCATCTCAGCTATGATGTCTTTCTCAAAGCTCCTGATTCACATATATGATTGTCCACTGAATGCCTCTAATTGGATGTCTCAGAAACATCCGAAAATTAATATTCCCAAACCAAACAAACTTGATTTTTCTCTTAACCTTAAATTACCCTCCTCTGATCTTTCCCTTAAACATCCATTTGTTCAAGTGTAGAAGGCATCTCAAGTTTTCTTTTCTCATCCCCTCCCCAAATCCAATCCATGAGGAAGGCTTGTATGTACCTACAATGTATATTTTCAAATTGGTCCGTTTAACTCATACTCCCTTTCCATTACCATGTGTCTAAGGTACCACAGAGATTGCCCCTTAAATAGTCCCCTTGCACTAGTTCTTGCTTCTATAAATCTATACTTGACCATTCTCACAGTCTTATTCTATGTAAATTAGGCTATCCCTGCCCATATTATTTTGTGTCTAATCCTGCTTATTTTTAGCACTTATCAAAAAAAATGTCTTGAGTAGCACAGCTGTAATAAAATAATAGAACCTCATAATATTGTTATGAAAATTAAGTTAGCTTAACAACAACAGCAAACCTGTCCCACTGCTTGATTATAAGTCCTATGAGGGCAGGGGCCACATGACTCTTGATCACCACTTTTTTCCTAGTTTTATTGAGATGTAATTGACATATTATATTAAAGTACACAATATGATTATTTAATAAATGTATATATTGAAAATAATTATCACAATAAGCTTAGTTAACATCCATCACCTCATATAGTTAGAACTCTTCTTATGATGAGAACTTTTGAGATCTTTTCTCTTAGAAACATTCAAATACACAATATTGTTGACTATAGTCACCATGCTGTGCATTACATCCCTAAAACTTATGTATTTTATAACTGGAAATTTATAGCTTTTGACTACATTTACCCATTCCCCACCTCACCCTATCTCTGGCAACCACTAATGTGTTTCTGTTTCTGTATCTATAAATTTCTTTTCTTTAGATTCCATATATAAGTATGATCCTATATTATTTATTTTCTCTGTCTGACTTATTTCACTTAGTATGATGCTCTCAAGGTTGTCATATTGTCACAAATGGCAGAATTTTTTAATGGCTGATTAATATTCCATTAAAAATAGATGTATTTCATATATATCTATAATATCTATTTTATATAATATCTATAATATCTATATATAGGATATTAGATATATATCTCTATGTATTATATATCTCTATATTATATATCTATAATATCTATATCTATATATACATATATAGACAGATACTATATCTATATATACATAGATTAGATAGAACTATATATCTCATATTTTCTTTATCCATTCACCCATCAATGGACACTTAGGTTATTTCCATGCCTTGGTATTGTAAATAATGCTATAATGAGAGTCTTTCTCACCTTTGCATTGTAAAGCATGATACAGTGTCTGGCATATCATTGACATTAAATAAGTATTTGTTAAACAAGTAAATTAATTTATGATTACAGTACTCCCAATGGTAGAGCAGAGTGAATTTATAGGTCTTGAATTTCTACAAACATGAGTTGAACATCTATTAAGTATTTTTGAAGTCGTGTCATCTTTAAAATCAATGTAAAATCAAGGGGCACCTGGATGGCTCAGTCGGTTAAGTGTCTGCCTTTGACTCAGGTCATGATCCCAGGGTCCCAGAATCAAGCCCCCACCGAGCAGGGAGCCTGCTTCTCCCTCTCCCTCTGCCTGCTGCTCCCCTGCTTTTGCTCTCCCTCTCTCAAATAAATAAATAAAATCTAAAAAACAAAATTCATATAAAATCTATACTTTAACCCCATATATATGTGTGTATATATATATATATACATCCATGTTTATTTTAATATAAAATTTCAATTCCCCACCAACACTTCAGTATTCACACGAAACTTGAGTTCCAGTATGACCTGCCATGTCACCACAGAGTTCTGAGTATTCCTGGCTATTGAACCCACACTCCTCCCTGCCCAGCCTCCACCCTGAAGTATAAAGACATCAGTGTGAAAAATGGGAGATTAACAAATAAGTTGTTTTCTTTTTTTACCAAATTTTATTAGCACTTTCTATAAACAATATTGTGACTGTACCTTCTCCCACCAATGTTTTCCTAATATCAAATAATTAGCCAGATTTGCTTCAGCAAAGATCAACTAGAATCATCTTCACATTGATAGCTGTTGATATGAAACCTAGGTAAACCTCATATTGGAAATCTTAATGTGACTGTTGACTCTAGGACAAAAACAAATCCAAACAAACAAACAAAACCTCAGTAAAGGCCATTTTGAATTTATTGTAGTGTTACTCAAGTAATCCTGGAGTCCAGGATTGGGTTTCTTCCACTAAGAAGTTTTATTATTTCTGTAGCACAAGGTATCATTAACTCAGGTTGGGAAAACCCTGGGCTTCTAAGTTTTACGTAAGCAACAATCTTATAAGACAGGCATTCTTATTATCCCCAATTGTTCAGGTGGCAAAACTGAAGCTTAATTATAGCAACCAGTATTTATTAGTTTTAAGCACTTTTTCTCCCACTTATTTGCATCTAAAAGTTCTTAACACTCTCTGTACATGAATTCATTTGAGCCTGAAGAAAACCATATGAAATAAGTATTAGTATAATCTTACTATCATCATTTTTACTATTCTTACAAAATTCCCACAATTTTGAAATTATTTCAGAATAAAAGGTCAAACATTTTCATTATAAATATACAGAAGTACAGCAAACATTTGAAAAATTAAGATGTAACAGCACACAAGTATGACATTGTGAGATGTCTTAATTTTTCTTCAGTTTTTCTGGAACTATAGAATTGTCTGCATTTTCTTTATTAGATATTAACATTAACTTGCTGACTTTCTATAGAAATTTGGTGACCTAGTAAAGAAAACTGAGGTACAAAAAAAGAAGGAAAAAAAAGAAAATTGAGGTACAGAATGGTTAAATGACTTGTTCACAAAAAAATTATGATATGCGAGATTTGAGGGTACAATTACCCTCTGTTGTAGCTTTGCTCCTGTGTTTATAAAAGAAGTGAGCTTCCAAGAAATACTACAAACCAAAAGCCTTGAAAAGTCACAAAAATGTTTTTGATAAGGCCGATTTCTATAAGAGACACGCGGTAAAACTAGATAAATGGCTAGTAAATGCTGCATTTGTTAGTTCTGTGTTTGTTTTAAACAAACATGAAGACCAGTCACACAAGGTTTGGTCTATACAGTATTCTTTTCATATAGCCTATATCCCTGAGAATTTTACCCAGTGATAGAAAATTAGCAGTTTGAGACTACATGATGGAATTACTTTGCCCAGCTGTAGAAAATGTACCACACCAGTCAAATATGAATATTGATTTTACTCCTAAATGCATGTCCGCCTCTTGCACTCTCCACCTTCTTCCTGTTGGCTGTTGTCATTAACAACCGGTTTACAGACCCCAGATGGATTTACTGACCAGCTGATTTTAACAGCCCTCCCACTACATCCTGCTTTTGTGCTTTTATGTATGCTCAGTTAGAAACACAAGGCACCCAACATTCATAAGATCCAGGTTGGAAAAGATTATTTATTTATGGACTCTGTGATGCAGCCCAAGTTTAAGAGAAGGTCAGAATGTACAAGACTCATTTAAAAGTAAAAACACTCTTGTCCCAAAGGTTCTTCCTGTGTTGTTGATAAATGAAAGCATTCTGATGTATGTAGGCATCTGTGCACATGCACATACGTATTTTTATTAATCATCTTATTCTGGGACACCATAACTAATATATAAGTGAGATCATTTGAGCACTTAAATTCTGCATCCTAGGTTTGTAAAAATAATACTTCTTTGTCTTTTTGCTAAGCACCACAGGGAAATGGAATTCTATTGTGCTTTTCTTTTTAATTTGAATACTCATTTTTGAAACTCAAGTTCAGTTAAGACTATGTGGTTATCCTTTCACTTGCTCAACAAAAATTTATTCATCTTCTACCATGTGTCTATTTTTACATATTGGATATATTTATTTGGATAAACTAAAAGATTTCATAGAAGGTTGAATTTAAATGTTAATAAATCATGCCATATGTTACAAAATTAAGCAAAAACTTCCTGATATTTATTGTGATAGATACAATGTACAAGTTAACTTTCCTGTACTCAAAGAACTGTAACATATTGGGGAATACAAAATAGAGGAATAAAATACAAACTAAAAATATCAGGTAAAAAAATTAGAGTAGAAAATACTAGATGCTAGTGGAAGTTCTAATTTTAAGGAAATATGGAGGATGCCAAACAGGATAATTCTGGAGGTGATAAAATGGAGAGGGAACTGGTTGCAAGTATGGGATTAGTTTATATAGGATGAAACACTGTACACAGTATCAGCAGGCAAAGTGGATTAACTGAGTTCAGATGCCAGGATGTAGGTAGTTATGGCCGTAGGGGGCACTTTGTGGATGTTAATTCTGTTGGCTTTTAGTTTTTCAATGAAATAGGAAACAAGATCATCAGCTGAGTGAGAGGGTGGGGAAAAAGAGTTTTAAGGCAAGAGGGAAGGGATAAAATTGTCACCTAAAATAGTAGAAATGTAAGTGAACTCAAGATCCTGAACAGTAATAAAATCACTTCATCTTGCTGATCTTGAAATTAGGTATGTGTAGTCAAAAGAACTTCATGTTTTTCTCCACCCATATTCATCCTAGTGCTAAGGAGTTAGATTTAACCAGCATTTGTGTTTTGCCAGCAAGAGGAGAGGGGATGATAGTTGATAGTTTGTATAGAGGATAAATTATAATATGAGGCCCATCTAAACCACATGAAGAGGAAAAGGAGTACAAGAGGGGGATCAGGAACAGAGCAATAATGGCAGATTGTAGACTGTAGGTCTTTATGAGGTTGAAGAATTATTGAAAATGAGACACTAATATTAAATGCATTGCTCCTTCTAGAAAAAAAAAACTTCAAGTTTGGCTTCATTTTAATAATTGAAAACACATACAAACAAGATCTGGTTGTTTTGATGATCTAGCTAACAGGCATAAAAAAAGTTTAAGAGGCAAGAAGTAGAGAACATAATAAACATAAAGAACTATCACTGCAGGATGTGATAATGAATTTGAGGATTTAAAAAACCCAAACTGCGCGTCAAGACTAATATATCAGTTTTAAAAAGCACAGTTTGGAAAATACCTACTTAGCTAGGATTTTATCTTGGCATACACTAGTTGCTGTATTTTTAAAACAAGGACTATAATTCTTCCCCAGTCTACATCATAAATCATAGCTTTATTGCAGTTTCAAGGTAGAAAATGAGGTGGAGGGGATGGCCCCATGAGTTTATGATCAAATTACTGGCAGCATGTTGTGCCAAAAATGCAATTAGTCAATTGTTTCAGCATAAATCCTGTTTATAGGTCACTAACAAATGTAAAATGTTAATGTTAAAAAGTGTTCTACTTGCCACTAAATATTTTTAAATCATGTTATTTATGAGACAATGCAAATAACATTTTACGTGAACACTGACATTGACTCTCAAAATACACTTAAATTATGAAATAAGAGCTTGAAATACTATCTTAAAAAACACAGCCAACAATATTTGATAAGAGCAATGAAATAAATTGAAGTGTACCAGATCAGAAGAGATTATCAAATATGAACACAATAAAATACCAACCTAGAACTTAACTCCAATGGTCACCTCATTTTTGTTCAAACTCTACTCAGAATATAAGATAGTACTCTAATTCATACTGAGTTAATAAGCAATTTGGGTAATCCTTCATACTCAGATAAAACTTAAACATAATTCTTCTGTAATTTTATTGCTATGCATCTTGAGTTAAAATATTGAAATAGTATAGCTGTTAGTCTTATGATGATTTTATACTGCCCTTGATTGAAAAGAAAACCCAAATAGAATATATTTTTTGTACTGAAAATACATCTAACCAAATAAATTTATCTTGTTGAAATTTGCAGATAATATGACTTTCAAAATCTTAGATGGATTATAATAGTGATCAAAAATGCATTTTTAAGACTGTGAAGTCAAACTGATTAATTTTGTCACTTAGTTCAACAAAAATTTGCCTCTTACTATTTCTGATCTTAATCTCAACTCCAATTCTTTTAGATGACAAATTGTTTACAATTTAAAAGAGCAAGACTTAATGCTGCTTACATTTAGATTTTCTAGGGTTAAGACCGTGGTCTCTTTATACTCCTCTTCCTTTTCACCGGCTTCCACATGTATCAGGTAGAATTGGAGTGGCTACAGATATTTTGGGGATCTAAGGCAAAATTAAGTTAGGAATACATTTATTTTGGTTCAGTGGGTTATTATATATTTTGAAATAATTTATGTATTTAAATCACTGCAACTTTTTCTGGTATAGGTGTGATTTTTAAGAATATTGCTACCATTGGGCCCAATCTTGTGACAAGGAGTGGAGGGCCAGCAGTTATATCACTGTGTGAACACGGCCTGATGCTGGAAGTATGTATCTACAAGATAGTGGTGAAGAAACAAGGTTTGCAATACATGAATCTAGAAGGTAATCTGTGAACAATATTTTCTACTATTGAAATCCATACTTAAAAGAAACTAGAAAGAGTTTTTCCCAAATTTGACAATTCTCAACAACACTTATTTAGTGTCTAAAGTATATGACTGTATCAGTAATGAATTATGAAGATGAAAAATATTTTCTAAACTATCAATAATAAACGATAAGTTTTGACCAACCATGACAGGAGACTAAATTTTCTATTTTCTCTATAGGTAATATTATTATAAAGTCATTGTCATATGAAGACATGTTCAAAGAATATGCAGCCAAAAATATAGTAAAAGGAGTATTACATTAATTAGTTAAATATTATTTTTTAAAGGTTTTACTTATTATTTATTAGAGAGTGTGCATGCAAGAGAGAGCACAAGCTGAGGGAGTGGCAGAGAAGGAGAGACAAGGAGAAGCAGACTCCCCACCTAGCAGGGAGCCCAATGTGGGGCTCAATCCCAGGACCCTGGGATCACAACCTGAGTTGAAGGCAGACACTCTGGTGCCCTAAAATATGATTTTTCTGGTTCTTATAATTCCATGGTATTTCTTTCAATTTGAAATTTGTTGGAATTTTTTCTAATTAATTGATTATTGATTTATTTTTAAATTTAGACTTTACTTTTGAGAGCAATTTTCGGTTTACAAAAAAATTAAGGGGAAGGTTCCAAGATGCCCTTAATTCCCCTTACCCCCACACATGCCTAGCTTCCCCACTATCAACATCCCCTACCAGAGTGGTACATTTGCTACAATTGATGAACCTACAGTGACACATCATTATCTCCCCAAATCCATGGTTAATATTACAGTTTATTCTTGGTGTTGTACATCTATGGTTTGGACATGTTATTCATCATGGTGATATCACACAGAGTATTTTCACTGCCCTAAAAATTATCTGTGTTCCACCTATTTATCCTTAATCCCTCATAAAACTTATCTTTATTCTAAACAGATTATTTGCTTTCATTATGAATTTTATATTTGTGATTTTTCTTAAAGGGGATCTCCCCAAATATTATAAGCTTAAGGCCCAGCAAACCTAGGTGTGTCCTTTCCATAATATAATATTTCACATGCCCATAGCTAAAATAGTCTACAGAGTCAACCAATAGTTAGAACATACTACTTGACACTTCTTGAAGATATGTGCTTCTGTGGTCTGGATGTTTGTATCTACACCCAAGTTGATATGTAAGTTGATATGTTAAAATCTTCATGCTCAATGTGATGGTATTTGGAGGTGGAGCCTTCAGGAAATTATTAGGTCATGAAGGCAGAACCCTCACAAATTGGATCAGTGTCCTTTTATGAGAAGCCCCAGAAAGATCTCTCTCCCTTCTGACATGTGAAGGTTATGCTAAAATGAACCAGAAAGCAGACTTTATCAGATATCAAATGTGTTGGTGCCTTGATCCCAGACTTTCCAGCCTCTAGAACTGTGAGAAATATATTTCTGTTGTTTATAAGCCACCAAATTTATGGTATTTTGTTATACCAGCCTGAATGGACTAGGACATGTGCCTACAGTTCTGTGTTTAAGGGAGAGTATGAACTTTAAGAAACTCATTTTGTAGGTGTTAACATGTATGAATCCAGCATACCCAGCCAGAATTTTTGGTTCAGACATTGAGTCTAGAGCCAGACATGTTCTCTGTGACTTCACTGAGGTGTAGTCCTTACTGACAATGTGCTGAATAAATTAAGGAGATATCCCATTCTAATCTAAACATAAGATTACCTCAACCAGCTTCTAGCAGCAGATTCTCTGCTTGAAAGCATTGATAAATTATAAATAATGTCTCCAAGGTAACAAAAAACTACATACTTAGAATGGGAAGAAGACTTAAGAGTTCATTTCATCTAACATTTCACCAAATAAAGAATCTATGTAAAATACAACACCTTTAAGAGACACTCATACAGCCAGCTTTTGCTTAAAATTTATCAGTAGCCAATTGCTTACAACTTCATGAGGAAGACAACTATTGATGAATGGCCCTGATTCTGATGAAGTTCTTTCTATATTAAACCAAAATCCAACTCTTATTAATTCTGTGATGTTCTCTGGAGCTAGACTGATTAAGTTTACTCACAGGTCTTCGAATATTGGAAGATCTCTTCCATCTCCCTGATCTCTACCCCATTTGCTCTATCCCACTGTAACACACACACACACACACACACATACAAACTATTGGCTGCTGGAGATGTGAAACTTGGTAATTACTTCCCAGGCTCCCAAATTCTGCTTTATACCAGATGCACAATAAATACTTTGCAAAGCACTAAAAGCACTATGCTTGTCAGCAGCAATTTTCAAAAGGAAAGAAAAAGCATATTGTGCATTTCCATAAATAGCAAATAGTCTACTGAATTTTTAGCTAGAAATTAGCTACAAAGACATTTAATCATTGAACAAATACCATAATTTTATTTAGATATGCGGAAATTGAGGCCTGAGGAAAACAATTAACTTATCCAAAATCACAGAGCATATTTGTGACCCATATTCTATGAGATTTTGTCCCAATTTCTAAAGAAATGTTGAAATATAAAAATCAATCTCAGCATTGTTAATCATCAGGATTCACTTGAAGGAATCACAAACCATCTTACCAAGAGGATACTGTTTACCAAAAACAATACTAGTATCTTAGAAAAAAATCATAAAAATTATAGTCCCATGGTAAACATGAGATACTTATACCTTGAACAAGATACTATGGGATACAGCACATATCTCAGGTCATTAAACCATCAAATCATCTGGATATTATCAATCTAAATACCTTCACTGAGCAGAACCCTCTAATTGTTAGTGGAAGGACAAAAACAGGTACATAGTTTTTGTTTGTTTGTTTGTTTGTTTGTTTTTTTAAATCCCGTCTGAACAAGGCTTATTGTCTCAGTATACTTTGTGTTAAGAAGTGACTCTCCAACCCCAACCTATAGGGTGTGCATTTAAGTAAAATAAGTGGTGAATTCCCTGATTGCAGCAAAGTTTAACAATGCAAAACACTTCTAGTCCTAACATGTTAATGAATCAGTAGTCATTAGACATAAAGTTGTTTAAAATCCTCCAAATATGGGAATATAGGTATTTGGCACATTTCCAAATTGTCATCCCCTTATAAGAAATAACTAAGGAAGTCTGAGGAGGGCAAATGAGATGACTTTCTTAGTCTCCCAGGCGCTTATTATGCTTATTATATTACCCCAAACAAACATTTCTTAATTCAGAGTTTTTGTGGGTTAGGATCCCATGCAGAGCCCAGCTGAATCCTTTGTTCAGCGTCTTGTAAGGTTACAATCAAGGTGTTGGTAAGCTGAAAGAACTTTCTGGAGCTTTAGGTACTCTTCTGAGTTCACATTGTTGTTGAAAGAGTTTAGTCTCTTGTGGTTATAGAATGGAGGTCCTTTTTCCCTTGCTCCCAGTCAGGCTGTCAGCCAGGTGGCCCCTCTATGCCACCTCTAGGTCATAGGTTCATGGCCAACTTATAATATGGTAGCTTACTTTTCCAAAGCCAACAGGAAAATCTCCCACTCAGTCTCATAAGATAGAGTCTTATAACAACACCTAATCAAGGAAGTGATTATTCCATCACTTTGCCATATTTTATTGTCTGGAATATTATCTTTCCTATCTATACCCAAAAGGAGGGAGTTATACAAGGATTTGACTCATCGGGGGTGACCTAAGGGAATGTTCACCACAGATCTTATTATGGACTGAATGTATCCCCTCAAAATTCATGTGTTGAAACCCTACTCCCTAATGTGATAGTACTAGGAAGTGGGGTCTTTGGAAGGTGATTAAGATTAGATGAGATCATGTGGGTGGAGCCCCTATAAATAGGATTAGTGTCCTTACAAGAGTCACCAGAGATCTTGCTTCCTCTTTCACCATGTGATGACATAGTGAGAAAATAGCCATCTATGAACTGGGAGGCAAGCTCTCCCCATGAGAAAACCTGACAATGCAAGCAACCTGATCTTGGATGTTCAGTCTCTAGATCTGTGAGAAATAGATTTCTGTTGTCTATAAACTGCCCAGTTTATGGTAGTTTGTTACAGCAGCCTGAATTGACCAAGACAAACCCCAAAGGAAAAGGGTTTAGTAATGAATTTAGTCATCCAGATCTCCTTGATCATCAATGCGCTTTCACTTCATTCTGAATTAATTATACTTTCTGATGTATACAGACAAAGGAAAGCTATCGATCTGGGTTTTCATTGTTCTATGGGAAAAAATAAAAGTCAATTATGAAGGTATTACAAATAGACCATTAAGAAAATAATACAAACTTCATCCTTTTGATGATCTAGATAATACAGCTAGATTATCTGCTTTGCTTTTTTTGTTTTAGAACTCCAAAGGAAGTTACTACCTTGAAGCATCAAAAAATGGGCCCAAATTTCAATACAATTTGCCCAGAGCTGGCAATTTAGTTGCTTCTGGAGAGTCCCAAATTTCAATACAATTTGCCCAGAGCTAGCAATTTAGTTGCTTCTGGAGAGTCCAAATCCATTCCTGCCCTTTTGGAGCACAGGGTAGGTCAATCCTAAAGTAGAGCTACTGAAAGCTTATTTTCTCCTTCCATTTAAGTTAACAAAAATGGATGAGATTCCAACCCTCCAAAAATCAACTAATTAAGGATATATGTGTTATCATTTTTATAGTTATTTCACTGAATAGCATTGTTTCCGTAAAATTGTTTGTAGGATTTTTATTTTCCTTAGAAGAAAAAAAAGAAAAAAATATTGCTAGTTCCTTTAGATTTGAGAGGAAAATCCATTTTTTTCCATAATTTTTTTTTGGTCAGAATTAAAAAGGGTAACAATAAGGAATTAACTATTTACTATACATTCAAAGATATTGCTGGACACTTTTTATGCTCCTGTACTGGCAATGAAAACAGGGCTCAGCGATTATAAGTAACCTGTCTAAGGTCACTCAGCTAGTTTATATGGTGATGGCATTGTGCCAACCCAGTCAGATTTTTTTTAAGGTTTTATTTACTTATTTGAGAGAGAGAGTGCACATGCCTGTGCACGACCCAGGGAAGAGGCAGAGGAAGAGGGAGAAGCAGACTCCCCACTGAGCAGGGAGCCTGATGTGGGCTCAATCCCAGAACCCCAGGATCATGACCTGCGCCAGAGACAAACGCTTATCCAACTGAGCCACACAGAGCCCGTCCCAGTCAGATTTTAAATTGAGGTTTCTTTATTGTTTGGTTTCTAATCTATAAACTGTGATTCAAAGAGAAGGGACTTCAGGTGGATGATAAGATTAACTCAAATTATGATGCTAAAGAAATACATGAACTTGAAGGGAGGAATTTTTAAGTACCAAAAGTCCGTGGAAAATGCAAAGTAAACATGTAATGAATATAACCAGCCTATAAAAGTAGACTTTGCCTACAGAATGTTAAAATAACTAAAATTTTAATGTTAGGTTTCACACACAAACACATGTATACGTATGTAGCAGGTATACATTCATCTGCTTCTCTAAAAAAATCTAAAGATCTGAAAACAGTCTCTAAAGTTTCCTTCTAGAAATAACCAGAGCTACCCACTATAGGCAAATTATTAAGGGGTGATGTTTATTCAGGACTCAGTCTCTCCACAGGTAAAAAACCAATAAAAGGTTAAGCAAGAACGTGTGTCAAGGTTCCACCATCTACACTCTAAACACCCAGGTATGCTCATGCATCAGTGACTGAGGAGAGACAGGTCAACTGGCCCCCCAGAGACCTGGGAATGATGAACTATGAGACCCAGAGTATTTAATTCATCCCAGGGTCCAGTCTCCCTGCATTTGGAGAGACTGGGATGTTCCTGGCCAGGTAGACTCTCAGATACACACAGGATGAAGTCCCTCTCTCAAGGGCCAAGTAGCAATTCTCAAGCAGAGCCTTTGTAGTGAAGGTTGCACATCTGTCTCTATCAGACCACTACCAAGTTCTAAAAACAGTAAAAATAGAAGCAAATCACTTAACGAAAGTAGTCAATTCTTTCTCCTGGTGGGATGATATTTTGCATACACCAGCACGAACTAAAAGAAGACTGTTCAAAGTCAAAGCAGCATTTTAATCAACACATTATAACTAGAGGAAATTTGAAAGCAGTTCATGGTCCTGAAAACCTTATGTTTCAAATGTCAAATATTCTTGTTTTCCATACTGGTCAATGAGTAAATTATAATACAGTGCATTTTTTAAAGCAAGGCTTTAGAAAACTTGTGGTCATTGGAGTTTAAAAGTCCCAACCTCACCAATATCAAACTATGTAATCTTAGTGGGTTTCGGGGAGGAGCTTTGAAATTTGACCTCTCTAAGCCTTAGCTCTCTCCTTCATAAAATAAGATAGTAATAACAATTTTTCCAGACTATAGTGATGATTTTTTAAGATCGTATTTATTTATTCATGAGAGACACACAGAGAGAGGCAGAGGCACAGGCAGAGGGACAAGCAGGTTCCCTGCAGGAAGCCTGATGTGGGACTTGATCCCAGGATCCCGGGATCGTGACCTGAGCCACAGGTAGACGCTCAACCACTGAGCAACCCAGGCGCCCCTACAGTGATGATTAAATGAGACTAGGTACATATAGTATCTAGCACAAGGGTGGCACTTTGCAGGCACTCCATAATTGGTTATGAATGTCTACCTCATATAACATAATGTCTTAATACATGTTGTGTGCTATCCTGTCAATACAAGATAGTGACTCTGAAACTTGAATGATCATCAGAATCACCAAGAGGGCTTGCTAAAACCTACATTGCTGAGCTTGGCCCCCAGAGTTTCTGACTTTCTGGGTCTGGATGAGAGGCATGAATTTGCATTTTTAACAAGTTTCCCATAAAGTTTCATGCTGTCGATGCAGCCAAGGAGTCACACTTTTCGAATACTAAGGAAAAAGACTATGCACTTAATTTAAAGGCAGCCAGGGGCATCTGGGTGGCTCAGTTGGTTAAGCATCTGCCTTCAGCTCAGGTCATGATCCCAGGGTCCTGGGATGGAGCCTTGCATTGGGCTCCCTGCTCAGCAGGGGAGTCTGCTTCTCCCTCTCCCTCTGTTCCTGCTTGTGTTCTCTCTCTCACTCTCTCTCCCAAATAAATAAATAAAACCTTAAAAAAAAATAAAGGCACCTGATCTGATTATGAACCTCAGGTCTATCTGTTATAGGTCACCTAAAACTTCAGAATTAATGCAATACAAAAAGAACAAGGAATTGAAAATCAAAGCCTCTAACATGAATAACTTATATGACAACTGGCAAATATTCTCAATTTAGACCTTAGGTTTCTATCTGTAAAATAGGCAATAAAATGATATTTGTATTCTTTTCTATAATCCTTTTTAAGTATATGATCATCCTCAAATATCTCAGATAATTATAAAACAGAAGATGAGAGAAATTCAAACAATAGCTTTTATCCTGAAAACATTCAGAGCCAGGTTAAAAGTTCTATGCCTGGTTTTCTTCCTGCCCCTAATGGTGTGATTCGCAGAGTTGAACGAAATTAAAATAATGTAGGGGGCAAAAAAAAAAGAACATTAAGTCAGAGCTACTACTATAACATATGGCATTCATTTGTTCATTATTCATTCAATGAGGATTTTTTCCAGTGCCAGTGTGAAAGATCTTGGGAAAACACACTGAAGGAGACAGACAGGACGATCGCATCAGTCTAGCAGGACACTAATCCATTTATTTATCATTTAACTTATGTTACCTGTGCCACTTCTTGAGATTCAATTGGCCCTAATCCATATAATGCAGCTGGCTGGGACATAGCTAGGGATCAGAGGGATCAAGAACTAAAACCTACACTGATTTAAAGCAGTGTCCACAAGTTGAAGTCAGATGAATAAGAAAAGGGACTGGGTATCAGTCATCAGATCCAGAAACTGAAAATTTATTATTTCTGAGACTTATGATTTCCCCCAAGTCCATCCTCTTCATCCTGATAGTTATAAGAACCTCCCTAGTTTAGACAGGCATATGGCATTCAGCAGAAAATATATTTCCCACCTTCCCTTGCAGCCAGATGTAACCCTATGATTAATTTCAGGATGATGGATGAGAGCAGAAGTGAAATATTTGACTTCTGGGTCATATCCTTATAGATAGGTTGCTTGCTTCCTACTTACTATTTATCTCTTCCCACAAATTGGAATGTGACCCTAGTGACTTTGGCATGTAGGCAAGAATAACATTGTCAAGATGCTTGTATTTCTGAATCACCTTATGAAACAAAATTGCCTTATCCCCTGGAACTATGCAGCAGCTTAGACTTTTATGGGAGAGAGGAGTGTTTGAGCCACTGTACTTTGTGTATCTTTGTGAGACTATCCTAGAGTATGGCCTATTTAATACAGATATGTATAACTGGATACTACTTACTAGACAAAAATTTGGAAAGAGAGGGAGACCATATCCACTTTTACTCATGACAGTAGTTCAGCATCTAGCATGGTGCCTAGAACATAGTCAGTGCTAAATAAATAAGTAAATTCAGTGGGACAGACTGAAGTCGATGTGGGTGCTGACTTCAAGTGACAATCATTACACTATGAGGAAACAGACATTCATATTTTTTAAATCCTTATATTGGCAGAAGTTTAAGTTCTTCTGACATGCAATTTGATAACCAAGGAAAATAGTTCTCAAGTGCTAAGCTTGTTAGAGAATAGGATGAAAATAGCATTAAATCTTGACTGTATTGTTTGTGCTATTATTGTGTTCCAAACTAAGTTGGTAATAAATATTTTTTGAGTGCATACAATAGGAGTTAGCAAAGTTTCTGTGAAAAAGTACCAAATTCCTGGTCCCTTCCCTTTAGTGTGTTTAAAAGGGCTATTTTGGTTTATGCACACAGAACAAGTATGAACAGCCACACCATATGTACTTATAAATTGATCTGATTAAAATATCAAAAGATCTTGCATTCTAGTCAAATGAGAGTTGTCAAAAACAAAATCTTTTTATGACACAACTATTACTTTACAATTATTTTTATTTTTTCAAGATTTTATTTATTTATTCATAAGAGATACAGAAAGAGGCAGAGACATAGGCTCCCAAAAATTATTTTAAATAGCCATTTTACAAGGTTATTTATTCCAGAAATGCTAATACTCTAGAAGGCTGGAATTTTATCTTATTCATGTAAATAATGGTATGTACCTCATAAAGGTATTTTAATGTTTCTGCAACATGAGGACTTTCTGAGCAAAGAAAACTATAATCCAGCTAAAGAACAAATCTTGAAATTAAAGAGTGAATAAATTGAGACTTCCAGAGTGAAGTGTGTTTATTTCAAAGCAAGTGAAATCTAGAACCATCTGTTTACCTTCCAAAGGATTGTAAGAGAGAGATCTTTCCTTTCTCTTCCCAGAGAAGATCTGTTCATACTGCACAGATTTGATTTCTCTCTCTCAATCTCTCAGAAGGGGAAGCTGGCAGCTCTGTAGCAGTTCCTATACAAACTCTGAAATTCATAATTTCACAATTTCTTCTTGGTGCAAAAGCCTATATATATATATATATATATATATATATATATATATATATATATATATAACATCTGGCCTAGATAACATAGCCCTAAAAGGGGAGAAGTAATTTCTGTGAGTAACAATATTCTGTCTCTGATCAAGAAACTTCATGTTTGCTTTGTTTGCTTATGGGACAAAATAAATGAAAATAGTCATTAAAAACTAACAATGAGCTATAAAAGAAACAAAGATCTATGAACACCATTAGCTAAGTTCTACTCTATAGACATGGTAGCTGAGTCTACCTTTCTATTCTCTACCTGTTACCATATTGACCAAAAGAAAAGGTATCAATGATAAGGCACTTTGACCAATGAGCTTCATCCTCCTCAAAGTACAAAGACACAGAAGTGGCAATTTTGCAAGAATTGCTCTGTAACTAATGCTCTTTTCTAACATTTGTCCTACTTTCCCTTCAATTGCCTTTTCATATGTAACTGCACAGTCAAAAGATTTCTTTGTCCATTCAAATTTCCACCTCTATTTGAAAGTAAAGCAACATTAGGGAAGAAATGTTACACAATATACCAAGCATGGTTCTTTGTAAACAAAAGAAAAATGAGGTTTTCTCAATTTTACTCTCTGATTGAGAATCATTACCTCTTTTCAAAGCTAATCCCATTAGGATCTTCCTGCTTTCTCAGAAATTGGTCTCTAACCAATATGCTTTCCCTTTCTGGTATCTTCAGTCTCTATCTCTGTTTTTCTCTGGGTGTTTGTTAATTGCTTGCTCTGTGTCTTTGTGTATCTTCAGCTTCTCTCTTCCTCTCCTTTTGTGTATCTGCCGTCTGTTTCTTGCTATTTTTCTGTTTCTGTATCTCTGTCTCTATATCCTCTCTTGTGCTCTCTCTAGGACTCTCTGTCTCTATCTCTCCCTCACTCACTCTCTCTCCACACACCCACCTCCAGCATCCAGCATTTCCTCTCTGATGGGGTACACAGGCTTTCCTATCTTTAAAAAATATATTCTCTCCTTTACCCATGAGTTTGCAAGCACTTAACACCCAAGAGCTCTCCTCTGAAAGCCAATTTCACAGAAAAGGAGTCCGCATAAGAACTGAAAAAGTAAAATTGAAAAACTCAGAGGCAAACCTTAAAGAAAAGACTATCAAAGTGAAGTAGCAAGTGCCAAATCAAATAAGACGGAGACCAAAGAGTCCTTGATATCTCTGGTATTTGGTTACTAGTAACAATGAGACCATACCCTCACTGGTGTACAAAGAAGTAGATTCTAGCGAGTTGGGAGAGAATAAGGGATGAATAAGGGAAGAATAAGTTTACAGCAATAAATATTTATTAAGTGCCCACTCTGTGCCAGGAGCTGCGCTAACCTTTAGAAATACAATTGGGGGCAAGCCTGACAGTCTCTGCTTGTAAGGATTATATATCAAGTATGAAATAAGACAACGTAAAACTAGTGTGATGGTGATTTGACAAAGAAAATACAGGGTGATGTGGAAGCCAGAGGGGCACTGACCCTGGATTCAGGGGAATGATGAACATTTATAATATAGGGCAGGGACTACAAATCCTAGTCCTCCTCCTCTTCTTGGCCACACAGCTAGATGACATTTCCAGCTACCTATACAGTTAGAGGTGGCCATATAACTGAGTTGTAGCCAGTGAATGTGAACAGAAGGGAAACACACCACTTCCCGGCCTGCTTAATAAAGATCCCTCCATGCTTTTATACCCATCTGCTATTTGGAGATCTTGGATGCCACAGGTAAATGTTGCAGAGTCTTCATCAGCCTGGCTCCTCACACCACTGAACAGAGCAGGCACCTTCCCATTATCCAGTTATTTACCTCTCCCCCAACTGACAAAAAAGAAATATACTTCTACTGTGTTTGAACCTCTACTGGATTTTTTGGTCAATTTGTTATAGCTGCCAGAACTATCTTAATGTATATAAATTGAAGGATGTGAAGAACTTAGCCAAAAAAAAAGCAATGGAATTTATATGTTTATATGTCTACCTCTGACTAGATAGATGGCAGGATCTTTGACCCTGTCTATTTAATTTTATATCCCTATGACATAGCACAGTGCCTAATGTGAATCAGTCACTTATTAAATATTCATTGAGTGAAAATGAATTAATGAGCTATCTTAGGGATGAGATCACATTTTGTTGTTTTTTCTTTATTTTGTTTATAAAGAATGAATCCTGACAACTACCATATTTTACATTTTCTTCATTTTATTAAGCCTAGTAATTCTCCCCTTAATCCTGTAATGCTCCTTACATGTACAGTGCTAATAAATATATCCTCAATATTGACTTTAGCTGTATCACTGGCATTCATGTCTGATTTTCCAACCGTATAACCCTAATGCATTCTGTATGGATGCCATAAATATTAATTTATAGTGACGATGTTATCTCTCTCACATTTAGACCCAAAAGTATGGAAGAATACTTTTCAGGGATTCTGCACCAAATCCTTGAGTTGTACTTTATAACAATTCTTTTAGAACTTGCCATTTGGGGATCCCTGGGTGGCGCAGCGGTTTGGCGCCTGCCTTTGGCCCAGGGCGCGATCCTGGAGACCCAGGATCGAATCCCACATCGGGCTCCCGGTGCATGGAGCCTGCTTCTCCCTCTGCCTGTGTCTCTGCCTCTCTCTCTCTCATTCTATGTGACTATCATAAATAAATAAAAATTAAAAAAATTTAAAAAAAAATAAAAATTATCAAAATAATTTAAAAAAAAAAAAGACTTGCCATTTGTCCATGCTGTTCAATATTATCAGATCAAATAGAAATTGGTATAGCATTTAATTAGTGATTTGAAAATCAATTGTGGTATTATTAGCTCATTCTTTAGATTAGCTAAAAACACAGCTATTAGAGAAATAAAATCATTCTAATTATTGCATTAATAGTTGCATTAGTATCTATTTCAGAGAGCTGATGCTAGTTTCTACTTTAAATATTTCAATTATTTCTGTATAACTCCTGAAATTAAGGGTATATACTATTTACTTAATACACAGTAGATAGACAGACATAGGTATATACATTATAGTACTGATGGATTTAATATTTTAAATTAAATATTAAATTAAACATTTAAGGTGTTTCCATTAGTGCCAGTCACTTTTGAAGTCTTGAGACTATAAGGATGAATTAGCCAGAATTTTTGTCCAAGGAGATTCATGATCTAACAACAGACTTAAATAGCAATAAAATCTCCCCTTAACAGACTTAAATAGCAATAAAATACTCCCCAATAAAAGTATGAATTGTATCAAAAGAAATGAAAATACAGTATGTTATGTCAATGCAGATAAGAGAATAATTACTTTTGCTAAGCAGTAGGAAAGGTGAGTTAAGGTTTCACAAATTTGGTAACCTTATAGCTGAAATTGAAATAAGTAGCAATTTCCCAGGTAGAATGACAGATAAATCAAGACCATCTCAGATGGGGGAAAATAACTTCACATTTATAGCAGAAGCAAAAAAAGTGGCCAGCACATTTGGGAACATTGACTAGTGTGCCATTCTAAAATATTTGAATTTTATTCTGTATGCAATTTTATTCTGTAAACAGTGCCGTATATTCATTCCATTGTTCCCAAATTTCTCTCACTTTAATCCAATTCTTTACTGGTTCTTGAAATCTGCTTCCATCTCTCACTTAGAATCTCCCTCTCAGTAGGATTTGGAATTATTACTTGCCTCTCTAGCTCCTTATGCTCTGGCTCTTGATTCCAATCCTCCCTCCAGGAGTTTTTGATTAGATTATTTCACTGTCTTTCTGCACATTAAACTATAAAAAATAGTTCTCCATGTAACCAGTCCCCTAGAAACTGGCCATGACCCAGGTCAGATAACATTAACAAAAACTAATACATATTGTCTATTTACTAAAGCCAGGATTGTCTTAATGGATTTAGAGTGCTTTAGCAACTCTGTACACATATATTTCTACCAGTCCCATCTTCAGGTGAAATAAGTGGGGTCACACACAGGTTAAGACTGAGCCCAGTCAGACACCCTAGTTCCTGAGTCTGCATTCTTAACCACTGCGTTGTGTTGCCCTTTCTGTGCTGCCAGTTCATCCAATTCCAAACAAAGGGCAGATTTTGAAAATTCCCAGCTTGGAAATCAAGGAAAGACAGACATAAAGAAGAATTTGGTGACTATGTAACATTTCCAAACATTACAGAGGAGTAAAAAAATAGGAGCTGAAAAAGAAGCCAGTGAATTAGTCATTTAGGGGGTCATGGTAGCCTTTTCCATAACATCCTCCTCCACCAGAGGAGTTATGGTGATGGAATTGGCACTGTCTATGAAATTAGAATTTAAACAGTATGTAGATGCACTAAATTCAGACTACCGTATTCAGAATTTTGATGATGGAGAGTCAGAGAGGTAGTCTGAGGGGCAGAAACATTCTAAATAACTTGTCTTTTACATGAGAATTCGATGGGAGGTCTTCTGTAAGCAGAGGAGAAGGTACTGGAAGACAGGAGCCAGGTGATGCAAGATAGAGAGCAACTCCTAAGTGGAGGTGGGGGGAAGATGTCATTGAGAATACAGTGGGTGGCCTGCCCCCTCCAGGAGCTCCTGGTGGAGAAGCAGTGAAGATTGTAGATGACAGATCTAGGAGGTAGAAGGGGAAATTGGGAGCTCACAGGCCTGAGGACATCTGTTTTCTCCAGGAAGTAGGAGGTAAACCCTTCTGGAAAAAAAAATGGGATGGGTGAAGTGGAACTGGGAGCTGGCAGCGACAGTTGGAAAAGGCCTGTAACAGTCACCATGGGAAATGAGCTAGGGAGCTGATGAGACACATAAGTAAAAGGATTGCTAAGCAGCAAGGGCCCAGCTGAGGATGAAGCTCATAAACTTATAATGGAGGAAATCAGTGTGATTATGTGATTTCACAAGCTGAGCTCTGCCTTCCAGCCGCACAGAAAACAGCCCACTGGGCTGATCTGAATGGGCGTTTAGAAAACAGGGAGCTGCAGAGGACAAAGAGGGAAAGACATAACTTCTGAGACTGTCTTTGAACATCATTTTCACAGTTCCAGGCTAAAGAGGAAAAAGGTAATGAAAGGAAAAGGCAGGAGAATGACGACGGGCTGAGAGAGCAGGGAGGCCCTGAAAGCCTCCTGCTCATAAGGAGCTGCAGGGAGCAAAAGTAGGTGGAGGAAGGGACAGTGTTAAGGTGACAACAATCTGGCTTACAGTTTCCCCCTGCTCTCTCATTCTTTCCATTTTTTTAGGTTAAACCATCATGCCAGTGAATTTTTTAATTTTTTAAGTTTGCAAGATTCTTGTGTGTAACTAGGAAAAGGTAGCTCCTCCGGGTAAAGGGGTCTCGCAGGCACATCATGGGCCAGGGAGTGCAGGCTGGAAGGCACCCCCCATGTGCTCCTTCTTCCACGTGCTCTTGTGCCGAGCACACATTCCCCAACTATATTTTCCAATCCTAGGTGAACCCAAGGAAAAACAGATTTTTAAGTATTTTTGTATCTCCCTGGTTTGGAAGTAAAATCTTGATTTTTATGAATGGACATGCTAAAATCTTCTGTGGAAAATATTTTTAATGATAAAAAATAAAAGTAAATATAGATGAGGAAGAGCATAGCTAAGAGAACTCTAAAATACTGTCTTAAAATAAAAGAAAACCCACGTCTATGAAGTGGCTAAATTCCCTCTCTGATAGTGATTTAGACTCCCCCATCCTACTGGATCAATGCTGGATGCATAAATTTGGACAAGTAAAGCGAAACTCACTTGAGAAGGTCAAATATTTTAAATAAATGTAACAAATCTGGGAGCAGAGAGCGGAACGAGGAAAATGATAGGGCTGTCACTCAAACTTCCAAACTGAAAGATGCCTTCCTTTGTCCTCAACTCCCACATTCAAATCCATGACTAGCAAGACAAATCAATCTCTATAAACAGAATGAGATGCTGTAATGGGCCAGAGGCAGGACTGTAGAGAGAGGGGCCCAGTACCTCGCTTCTGAGCTTTATAAAAAGTTCCTCTAAGCCTTAGTATTTTATTTACAAAATTTATAACACCTACTCGCTCTTCTTTTAATTTTTTTGTCTGTTGTTTGTTTTTAGCCACCTTACCTACAGACAGGATAAAGCAGTAAATGAGAATGATTTCTGGAATCTGAGGAAAAGCAATCGCCATCTGTTATTTAGCATAATTTAACTGAAGACTTTGCTTCCTTTCTGTAAGGAAATTCGGCTCTTCCAAGATGCATTGGATAGTGCAGGATTAAGCCTTTAGGTATTTATATTTAAATTATAGTTTCCTTTTAAAAATATAAACATAGATGCTCTTTAATCCTAACAATCAGGATTTAAGCATCTGGCAAAATCGTGCATAGACCATAAACCAATTTTATTTTTGCAATGAAAATATCTATTGAAGCCCTAGAAGATAGGTCCTTAAAAGAACTAAGAATCAATCTCACTTAGCCATTTAATCTTTGAGATTAAAGTAGAAACTGAAAAATAAATAAATACGTGTGTTTACTAATAACTTCTCTGATACGGATTTTAGCATTTATATCAAACATGATACACAGAGAAGACTCAGTCATCTGTAAGTAAATAATTATCTATGGAAATTTAAATGATTACCTTTCCCCTCTGCCAAGAAAAATGCTTCTGGGCTGCAAACTCTTGCTAACAGTTTTTACTACAGGGATATATATATAATTAACTACAAATTTATTTAAATGACAGATTCAGAATAAATGTCCACAATACATTCTACAAACCAAATATAATTTTTAAGATTATATACTACCAACCCGTTCAGCATCAATTATCACACTGGTAACTATATATTTACAAATATGTACATGTACATACTTAACAGTTAATACACAGAAATATGGATTTTATATAATATTTTTCTTCCTGTAAGCACACTGCCATTAAACTTCTACCCATAGCTTCTCAAAGCATATTTTCTCTGTGAAGGAAAAAAAGGTGATATTTGTAAATATTAATCATCAATCAAGAAATACAGGCAACATGTATTTAGGGATTGTGCTATGCAAAAGGGCCAAGGGGCAAAATGTGACAAAAAAATAATAATAAATACACTTTCTGTCCTAGAGCACGGACACCTCACACCTCTTACCAGTATAAACACAATATTTGAAGCTCAATATTCCTTATATCAAGAAGGTGGCAATTAAGAGTCTAAATCACAATTAATGGAAAATAACAGGGGTACACAATGTGCTGATTTTCCAGATATGGATCAAAGCAATCATCTCCATTGGTTAGGGGCTAACTGGAAATGTGTGATTAAAGCTGCATCATTTAGCATAATGGTTCTTTTGGAGTTCTAAGAAACATGCAATAGGACTGTGAATGATGTTTCCAGAAACCAGATAAAATCATCATTCGGGACCCAATGACCCAGTGTCTTTTACATTATTCAGAAAGCCTTTTTTTTTTTTAATTAAGAAATCATCTGGATGATTTTACCCATTTCCCTTCACACCATCAACCTCATAACCACAAACCTTTTCTGCTTGGAGTCTCTGCTTTGAGATGGTTAGCTGGGTCTGTGCAGTCATGTTACAAATTTAAAAACTGGTATTTAAAACTTGTATAAATATTGTAAATAATCTTGGTTAACAAATTCAGAATGCAAGATAGGAAGAAAAAGGTTCCGATATTTTTTTGCTAGACTCACTTACGGAATACTAGTAAAGTCATTTTTAAATCCCATGTTCTCAACTATAATGTGAATTTAATATGCACATTCTGATTATATAATGCAGCTGTTATAATCAGCCATCTTCCTGGATGATCTAAGTTGACCTTTTGCAATTTTCCATTGGTAGAAAAGAGTAACGTTAAAGTCTACCTTGCTTGAATCTATTAAAAGTCATGACAATATCAGATTTAAGGCAATTTCTTGTATCTAATTTTATGCTTTTTTGAGTCCGTGAGATAATATTATCTCCACTTTACAGATGTGTAAACTAAGGCTTTAGAGACTGGAAGTTAAGTATAATCATTGATGAAATACAATGGTAAGTCCAATTACCTTGAAGTTAAGTATATTTAGAACTGTAAAGACTGAACATGATAATATAAGGTATCATAAAGTATCTCTAATTGAATTGATAATATTTAAATGTGCAAATATTTTACAGAATTCAAAGAATTTATTTAATTAATTTCTTTCTGAATCATAATCAGCAATAAACAAATATTGAGTATCTTTCCATCATGTGCCCTAACGTTGCCAAGTTTCAATCTCTTTTGTTCTGGTACTATTTACAAATATCCCCTAAATTTGTCAGCCATTTTGAAAAAAAAAAAAAAAGAATTGTGCTAGTAGTTCAAAGATGATTAAATCAGTGCATGGATGGAATAGCTCCAATTTGTCGCCAAAACAAGAAAAGCTGTTAAAAGCATCACTGACTCAATACTCATTTTTCTTGAATAAAAATTAGTACATTAAAAAAAGAAAACTTACAATAAACCAATTTTTAAGTACCGAGAGGCTATTACTATTTGAAGAAGTTTCCACAGGCAGCAATTGCTTTACTAATATGACTTGACTTGGTATTATTACCAGTAATTTTTTTAAGCTTTTGAAAAATCCAGAGATTTTTTTTTTTTTTTTTTTTTTTTTTTTGCTTCTTTAGTGTTTGATTCCATTGCTTCACTGGATCCAGTCTAGTTTTTGATGAGAGCTCTGGCCTACCCACAGTAATTCTACCTACTGGTACTATGCAGAAGTAGGAAGTCAAAGATTCAAATTGTGTTTCACAATTCAAAAAAAAAAAAACACAAAAATAAAGCAAACAACAAAGAAAGTCCTTCCTTTCTATACTCCTATTATTTAAGGCATGGGGAGCTCTGTAGTCAATAACTCAGACTCCCTTGGGAGTAGTTCTGATTTGTCACACTATCAATATTCTACCCTGAGGTATATGGGATTCCTTATTTCACAAGTCTCTTATGTGTTGGGTGGATACTAAGTCACATCTATGTTTTTCATCACTTCACATTCTACCTGGGAATAAACAAGGTTTAAAGCTCATGTGTATATATACATGTGTGCCAAGATAACATAGCTGCAGTATCAAATGTTGGGCCAAGGAAGGGCCCACTAGATAAAGTGATGTAACAAATTTCATTTCCTGCACCACAGTGTTGCTTATGGAATATTTTTATTCCCTATTAAGTATAGGAATTTTAGACTTCCCTTTGGCCTATCTAACCCTTCACTTAACTAAGATTAAAGGACGTTGCCACACAGGCTCACTCTATTCACCAACAGTCACTTATCAAAGGAAGGTGAGAAAACAGGAATATGTGAACATCCAAGGTTTTGTTGAACGTGCCTGGCAATTTATATCCTAGATTGTTTACCTGCATAGGATTTTGTTGCTATAGATCACTAACTGAAGGACATTCACCAGAAGTGATTTTCCAGATTTCTGTGGAAAACAGAACTATATATATATCTCTATGTATGAAATTCATGTGTGTTTCTGTGTGTATGTATAGACATGTCTATAAATAGAATATATATCAATTAAGATAAATTAATCCATTTGGATTAATATGTATTATATGTACATATGTTATATATACTATAAATTATTTGTTATATTCAATATGTATATAAATATACGGATATATGTTCAATTTAAGATAGATTAATATACTGGATTATTTCCAGGGCATCTTATAAATACAATTATTTCAACTTTAATTAAATGCTATCCTCTAGCTCTAATTGGAATTTATAAAAGTTTAGTTAACATAAAATGTATCAACTTATTTCTAAATATTTAATTTTCTAGGCCCAGAGATTTTGTAATAAGCCACTCAAAACCTATGCTTTTGTCAGTATTAAGCTTTCATCTTTGATATAAATATCCTGTAAAAGATCATCTTGCAAAATTGGATTGGTACTGCTTACAAGCTGATTACAAGCGGAGTTTGAGAAGGACAGATGTCAAAGAGAACAAGTCCAAGGGAAAGAATATGGCTTTAATTCCAGTCATTTAAATTGTACAATCAGCTCTTTTCAGGTAAAGAGCAGACCAACCTCTGCAAGTCTTCACTGCATAAGCTTGGTTGTTGACTTTTGCCACCACTTTGTCAGTTTGAATCATCTTTGGAGAAAATAATAGAGAAAACAGAAATGTTCCTTGGCTTGGCAAGCAACAGCAGGATGGAAGTGAGAGAAGACAGTGAACTCTCTGCTGTTGATTTGTTCCTATGTTCTTTTTGTTGTTGTTGTTGTTCTGGAGCGGGCAGTAAAAGCAACCCTCATGAAATCATCTTCTGATGACTGGAAAAATATTCTGAAATATTTGGTCATCCAGCTCCTCACTACTTTTGTTAAAAAAGCATCTTCTAGATTATAATGCTCCACCTAGGAAGGTACAGAGGACTTCTTTGTTCATGTGGAGAAGCAGAATCATTGTTTCTTCTTCTTTTTTAAAAAATGTATTGAGGTATAGTTGACATACAATATTATATAAGTTTCAGATGTACAATATATTGATTTGACATTTGTGTATATTGCAAAATGGTCATCACAATAAGTCCAGTTACCATGTCATATTACAAAGTTAATACAATGTTATTGACTATATTCCCCGTGCTGTATATTACATCCCCATGACTCACTTATTTTAAAACTGAAAGTCTGTACTTCTTAATCTCCCTCACTCATTTTGCCCATCCCCACAAGCCTCCTTTCTTCTGGTAGCCATCAATCTGCTCTGTATCTATGAATCCAGGTTTTACTTTGTTTGTTTTGTTTTTTAGATTCCACGTATCAGTGAAATCATGAAGTATTTGTCTATCTCTGTTTGAAACCAGTTTGCTAACATTTTGTTGAAGATTTTCCCATCTATGTTCATCAAGGATAGTGACCTGTAATCTTCTTTTTCTTTTTTTTTTCTTTTCTTTGTCTTCTTTTCTTTTTTTCTTTTCTTTTTTATTTTCTTTTTTCTTTCTTTTTGTGTCCTAGTCTGGTTTCGGTATCAGGGTAATGCTGTCCTTGTAAAATGAGTTTAAAATGTTTCCCTCCACTTCAGTTTTTTGGAGGAGTTTGGGAAGGACAGGTGTTAAATCTTTGACTGGTAGTATTCACCAGTGAACCTGTCTTATTCCAGATTTTTTTGTTAGGAAGTTTTTGATTACTGATTCAATCTCCTTACTAGTAATCAATCTATTCAGATTTTCTATTTCTTCATGACTCAGTCTTGAAAGTTGACAAATTTCTAGGAATCTATGCATTACTTCTAGGTTGTTGGCATTTACTTTATTCATAGAAGTCTCTTAACAATCCTTTATATTGTTGAGAAATATAGAAATATAGAAAATCCTGATTTTCTTTATTTGAGCCCTGTCTCTTTTTTCTTGATAAATCTGGGTAAATGTTTATCAATTTTGTTCATCTTTTCAAAGAAACAGTTCTTAGTTTCATTGATCTTTTCTATTATCTTTTTAGTCTCTATTTCATTTATTTCCACTCTGATCTTTATTATCTCTACCCTTCTACTAATTTTGGGCTTTGTTGTTTTCCTCTTTCTCATTACTTTGGGTGTAAAGTTAAATCTTTTATTTGAGATTTCTCTTGTGTCTTTAGGTGGATACTATGAACTACTCTTTTAGAACTGTTTTTGCTGCATCCTCTAGATTTTGGTATATCTTATTTCTGATTTCTTCTATCTCTAGGTATTTTTAATTTATTTCTTAAATTTCTTCTATAACCCCACAGTTGTTCGGTAACATGTTGTTGTATCTCGTCATATTTGCAGTTTTTCCAGTTTTCTTCTTATAGTCTGACTATTATTCATACCATTGTGGTCAGAAAAGATGTTTGATATGATTTCAATCTTCTTGAATTTATTGAGATTTGTTTTGTGATCTACTATGTAATCCATTCTGGAGAATATCCCACATGCACTTGTAAAGAATATGTATCCCGTTGCTTTGGGGTGGAATGTTTTATAGATAGGTTAAGTCTATTTGGTCTAATGTGTCATTTAAGGCTGATACTTCCTCACTGATTTTCCATCTGAAGTGTCCATCCATTGAAATAAGTTGAATGTTAAAATCCCTCACTATTATTGTATTGCTGTCAGTTTCTCCCTTTAGGTCCATTAGTATCTGCTTTACATATTTAGTACTCCAAAATTGGGTGCATATATATTTACACCTGTTTTTTTTAATGTTTGTTTTATTTATTTATTAGAGAGAGAGAGAGCATAAGCACAGAGGGAGAGGGAGAAGCAGACTCCCTGATTAGCAGAGAGCCTAACTCAGGGCTCAATCCCAAGACCCTGAGATCATGGCCTGAGCTGAAGGCAGACACTTAACCAACGGAGCCACCCAGGCACCCTATTTGCACCTGTTTTATCTTCTTGTTGGATTGAGCCCTTTATCAGTATGTAATGTCTTTCTTCATCTTTTATTACAGTTATGTTAGAGTCTATTTTGTTGATATGAGTATAGCTACCTCAACTTTCTTTTTGTTTCCGTTTCCATGCAACATCATTTTCTATCCCTTCAATTTCAGTCTGTGTGTCCTTATATCTGAAGTGAATCTCTCTTACAGGCAGTATATAAATGCATCTTTTTTCAAATCCATTCAACCACTTTATGTCTTTTGATTGGAGAATTCAGTTCATTTACATTTAAAATAATCACAAATAAGTATGTACTCATTGTGATTTTGTTCATTGTCTTCTTGAAGGGGGGGCGGGGTTGGTTTGTAGTTCTCTTTCTTTTCTCTTTTGCTTTGTGGCTTGATGAATTTCTTTAATGTTATGCTTAGACTCCTTTCTTATCTTCTTTTGTATCTTATTTAAGTTTTTGCTTTGTAGTTACACTGAGGCTCACATATAACATACAGCCTATTTATGTAACAGTCTGTTTTTTAAGTTGATAGCAACTTAAATTTGAATAATTCCAAAACTCTATACTTTTACTCCCTTACCAATTTATGTTTTTGATGTCACATTTTACATCTCTTTATTGTATGTGTCTCTTCACTGATTATTGTAGTTCTAGTTAATTTTACTACTTTTGTCTTTTAACCTTCTGAAGTAGCTACCACCTCTCCTACATTCTTACCTTTGCCAGTGAGATTTTCACTTTCATATGTTCTCTTGTTATTAATTTTTGCCATTTTATTTTCACCTTAAAGAAGTCCCTTTATTATTTCTTGTAAGGCCAGTTTGGTAGTAGTGAACTCCTTTAGCTTTTGCTTGTCTAAAAAATTCCTTATCTCTCCTTTAAGTCTAAATAATAATCTCGCCATGTAGCATATTTTTGTTTGAAAGCTTTTTTTTTCTTTCAGCACTTTGAAAATATTGTGCCACGCTCTTCTGGCCTGGAAAGTTTCTGTTGATAAATCTACTGATAGTCTTATGGAGTTCCCCTTGTACGAAATAATTTATTTTTCTCTTGGTGCTTTTAAGATTCTCGCTTTAGCTTTTGGCAATTTAATTATGTTACTTGGTGTGGTGCTTTTTGGGTTCATTTTATTTGACATTCTCTGGGCTTCCCGGTCCTGGCTGTCTGTTTCTCTCCCCAGGTGAGGGAAGTTTTCACCATTATTTCTTTAAATAAGCTTTCTGTTTCTTTCTCACTCTCTTCTTCTGGGACCCTTTTATTCTGTCTGATGTTCCCTAGAGGTCCTTTTTAAATTATCTTCATTTATTTATTTTTTTTTTCGTTTTGCACCTCTGTCTGGAGGAGTCTATTGCTTTGTCTTCCAAGTTGCTGATCCATTTTTCTACTTCATCCAGTTTGCTATTGAACTCCCCAACCCAACCCCCAGAATATTTTTCAGGTCAGTCATGTTCTTCAGCTCTTAATATTGTTTCTACTTTCTTATGTTTTCTATCTCTTTGTTAAAGTCTATGTTTATCCTCTTGAGTTCAGTGAGCATCATTATGACCATTACTTGAATTCTTTACCATTACTTTTGAATTCTTTATCTTTATCATCAGGTCTTTTTCTGAAGTTTTGTCTTTTCTTTCATCTAGATCATATTTCTGTTTCCTTATTTTTTTGACTCTGTGTTTCTGTGTATTTGGCAAAACAGCTACCTCTTTTAGTTGTAATCCTTTTCATTCAACCTTGTCCTAGCTTTTGTTTGTCCCTTGAACCTTTGTGATTGTCTAAACTGCCTGATTTATTCTTGATATACCCCCATGTTTGAGTCACTGATCCAAGGGAAGGAATCTCAGTTAGCACCCTGTTTCAGGTTGATTGGAAGCCAACTCTCAGGCAGTAGCTTTACAGGATGCAAATATATACAGTCTTATGGGTCTGCAATCGTAATTCCTGTTAGCCTCCAAATCAGGAGATCTGGAGATGTCCCCTGGGTGACAGCAGCAAAGGGGACTCCAGAAGGGTATATAAGCTCCTTTTTTGGGAAGTCACGATGGCTATAGTAAGGTCAAGAGAATGTGCAAGGACGGTGTCTCCCTGCTTATGCTCCCTTGGAGCATCTCTTAGACCTCTAAATGTGTGGGAAACTAGAAGCATGTCCCTCAGGCTGAAGCTCCAGTCTAAGTAAATATGCTTTTCTCATAGGAAAACTGTAATTGTGTTTTAATCTGCTGCCTGTGTACCTCCCTCGGGTGGGGGCCAAGAGCTGTCTTTCTAATTGTTACAATCCTATGGAGCTCTGAAATGCCAGTTCTCTTAGGCACCAGGGTCAGGTGATGAAGAGATGTACCCTGTGTAGATTGCAAATGCCCTCGGCTCTAGCAAGGCAGTGGAATCGTGTAGTAGGTAGGATATGCCTGCCCGCTTCAGAAAGGCAGCAAGAACATGTCTTGTTTACGCATGCCCGCAGGCTTCAGTGATGCAGCAAGAGAGAGCCTTGTCAGTGCACGCACTATCTTTAGGCAGGGCATGGAAGAATGCCATGACTGCATGCTCTTGTCCACCCCAGCCAGGGAACAGAGGAGAGTTGTAACTGACTGTGCTCTCCAGTTTCAGTAACTGCCATAAATTCTCACCCCAACCTGTCCCAGACCTGATGCCATGTCCAAGGTCACCTGCTTGTGCTAGCAGGCTGTGTAGAGTATAAAAATGACATCTATCAGTACCTCTGTCTCCAAGGAGAAATCTCAACTGTCCCTCACCCCTCCAGCCAATGACCTCAGATCAGCAAATGAATGTCCCTCACATATATTCTAGGTATTTTTCAAACTACTGTTTATTCACTGGATCTTGGGGCAAGCAAGACCACACACAAGCCTTCCAAGAGGGGAACCCTAGTTTCTTCTTTCTTTCTTTTGAGGGGGGTTGCTATTGTTTATCAGGATCATTATAGTTATAGGTTAAGTTAGAGAGAAATGACAGAGTTCTGATACCAAATCTTTCCATTATGCAAATAGTGCCCATAGAAGCCTTCCAAGAGGGGAACCTCAGTTTCCTATGGCACTTTGGGATCCCCAGACATCAGTCTCATTGATTTTCCATACCAGACATTCTGGGGGTTCATCTTTCTGATGCATATCCCAGGCACCAGGGTGCTCGATGTGCCTATCCGATGAGATCCCTCCGTATTGTGTGTTGCTACAATGAGGGTGGGGGTTTTGCAAGATTATTACTCTGCCTCTCCTACATGCTCAGTCTGGTCCTTTTATCCTCTGTTGTGGTAAACAGTTCATCTTGTTTTAAGATTTTTTCCAGAGGGAAATGATCCATCCATATGTAGATGTAGACTTGGAAGTCCATAGGAGAAGGTGAGTTCAGGATCTTACTACACTGCCATCTTGGAGCCTGCTCAATCATTGTATCTTTCTGTTATAATAGATAATCTTTATTTCTTCTCTCAGAGGTAGACAACTTTCATTTATTTCAAATTATTTCCTATTAGATTTTATTTAATGATTCTCAAAAATGACATTGTTGGTCCATCACCCACAGTGAATGAAAAAATACCATAGTAGTGGTTAATTCTTTTTGAAGATATTTAAGTATTGCCTGTTTGTTCCCTTGATAGTGAATAAGCAATGAAGCAATCCAAAGAGAAGAAAGAAAATATAAGAACCCAATAATAAATTTAAGGTAAGTGAAACAGTAGAAATGAGACCCCATTTCAAACATAAATACCAGTATACCAACATTTATACTTGAAAAGTAAAATCGTTATTACACACACAAAATTTTGTAGCAACACATACAAAAAAAATTGATGATGAACATCCTTTTTGAAATTGGTTCCTACATGTTTTATTCCTGCTCTAGAGAAAATAAAGCAAAATAAATGAATCATCAGTTTCAGATTGCCTCCCATGTCCAAAGTTCCTAGATACTTCTAGTTTCCAATTTCTCTCAGTCACTATATTCAGGATCGTATAGAACAAAATACACAAATTTGAGTTTTCATGAGCAGAAGAAAGGTCTGTGGATTTTAGAAACATGTCTAAGAATGGATCTGTGTTTGATGTAGGAGAGGTGGATAAACTCACCAGTGACAAAAGGCAATTAAAAGGAAATTAAATTAAAGGTTGTAGGTAGAGAGGACAAATTAATACAGGAATAGATCTTCAAAAGAAATAGTATACTATTAACCTAGGTCATGATAAATAAACAAAGGTATCTCAAAGCTAGGCTATTAGGAAGGGACAACTATATTCATGTCCAGAAAGGAATGTGCTGGAATTGTGCTGTCTGTGCACATGGTAGAGTAACAAATTAGAAGATGAGTAAGAGGAATATGCCATCCTATTTCTGTCCCTTCATCTTGGTCTTTGCTGGCTTAATTCCCTCAGCTATAAACCAAAAGACTAATAATCATCCCAGGAAACTCCAAGGCTAACGTTTTGGAATTCAGGTGTCCTTATTGACAAATGTGCTGATAAATCTATTGTTAAACTGGATTAAAAATTTTACTCAAGGACATTTATTTATTGAAATCTATTTCAGTTAGTATACCTAAGACCTAAGATGATTTCTGTCTTATACAAGAATAAATAGAGGCCCAAAATGTCCCAAAAATATGCCACAAAATTTTTAGTAGATTATCAGCTATTTCTGGAACAGTCTGTTAACTTCTTAAGAAAAATACTACTTTGGTCCATTTTTTAATCATTAAGGATCTATTAGCTTCCTTTCACTAGTGCCTTAATTTTCTGTGGCAGCTTTACTTAAAGGAAAATAAAGCAACCTCAATGAGTATGAACTGAAAAGTGTAGGAAAATTTTCTCATGTTCTACAATTTTCCTTTATTGAAAAGTAACCAGAAATCCCTCTGCTTTCTCCATCTCCTGTCTCTCCTCCTTTATAAGAATTTTTCTTTTTTTCTTATTTTTTTATCACATTTTGAAAGTTGTTTATAAATGCAGTGATCTCCTAACTGTCCTAACTCTCCTAACTCTTCCCATTCTTTACATGGTATACAAGACATCTAGCATAATGCAGAAAATATAAACATATATTGTAATGTAGAAAGGAAATTAAAAGTACTAATATTTAATAAACAAATTAATAACTGGTCTCTCCCAAACACACATTATCCCTCTCTAGCAGTTGGTCTCATATTACCTAGGGTAAAAAATGTTTGAAAGGCAAAGGGAAATGTCATAGTTTGAGGGGGATTGACAGAAGCACCCTAAATTCCTTTTGCTGAAAATACTATAGTTCAGTGTGTCTGCTCTAGGAGATTTATAGCATTTATCTTAATAATAGAATCTTTACCATACTATCTGTATTAGTATAACTGCAACAACAAACATCACAAACAACTGCTTAAACAACGCAAATTTATTATCTGACAGTTCTACAGGTCCAAAGCCCTTACATGGGCCTCATCAGGCTAAAGATGTTAGCAGACTGGTTCCTTTCTGGAGGTGCTAGAGGAGAATCCACTTCCATGCTCATTTGCATTTGTTGGGAGATTCCAATTTCCTACGGTTGCATGACTCTAATGCAGCCTCTATATTTTTGCTGATTGGAGGCGGACAGCCATTCCCAGTTTCTGGAAGCCAACCCATTCCCTAACTCATTACCTCTTCCTCTGTCTTCTATCTTCCTCATCTTCTAAGCCAGCAAAAATAAAGCAAGTCTTTCTCCCGTTTTAAATCTCTCATCTCTCCTTTCCCATTGTATCTCTCTGACCCACTCTTTTACCTTTCTTTTCCACTTTCTAAGAACTCATGTGATTAGATTGATCTCTCCTGGATATCTCAGGATAACTTCCCCATTTTAAGGCCTGTAACTTTAGTCACATCAGCAGTGTCCCTCTTGCCACCTAAGATAACATAGTCAAGGATTCTGGGGATTAGAATCTGGGGACCATTATTTTGCCTACCACTCTAGGAAATTATTTTGTGCCATAAAGAGGTTCATCTCATACCTGCACTACAACAAATAAATAAAAATTAAAAATAAGACTTTACCGGCTTAAATATTTTTGAAATGAAAGGTTTGGTCCATTGTTAAAAATGTTAAACTGTTCCATCTTTTGAATAGCAAAAACAATTACTGATTGACTTAGATAATTATTAAGTAAATTTTAATAAAGGCCTTGGTATATTTGATAAATGAAATTTAAATGCTAGTAAATGATTTAGAAGTACGCCAATGTTGCATGCACTACTACTATTTGCATTGACTAAGCTTTGAGAGTAAACTTAAAACCAGTTATCAAAATGAGGTGAACTTTAAAATTTATGTCCACACAAAAACCTGTACATGGATGTTTAAAGCAGCTTTATTTATAATTACTAAAACCTGGAACCAACATAATCTAAAGCAGGTGAATGGATAAATCATGGCATGCCTAGACGTTTCAATGTATGTCTAGGTATGCCAATGATAAAAAGAAATGAGCTAGCAATCTCTGAAAAGACATGGAAAAACCTTAAATACATATTACTAAGTCAAAGAAGCCAATTTAAAAAGGCTATATGCTGTTTGATTCCAACTATATGACTTTCTAGAAAAGGCAAATCTATGGAAACAGGAGTTGGGAGTAAGAGGAAGGATGAACATGTGGAATATAGAGGATTTTTAGGGCAGTGGAAATATTCTGTATGATACCTTAATGGATACATATCATTCTACATTAGTCTAAATCTACAGAATGTACAACACCAAGAATAAATCCTAATGTATAAAATGGGCTTTGGTGATTATGATGTATCAGTTAGGCTCATCAATTGTAATAAACATACCACTTTTGTGGAGGATGTTGGTGGTGGAGGAGGTTACCCATGTGTGGAGGTAGGAGGAATATGGAAGAATGTGGAAAATTTCTGTACTTTCATCTCAATTTTGCTGTGAACCATTTTGTTCTAAAAAAAAAGTCTTTAAAAAAATGAACGAACCAGATTTTAAAATTGTTTGTGAAATATAAAATAAAAGTTTAAAAAATAATGAACACTGCCACATTCCTGTCATCAAAATTACATTATATCAAATGAATGAAAAAATGTAAAATATATTTTAAAATAATGTTTATTTCACCTTAAGCTCATCTTTTAAGAGTGTTCATGTTTCCAAATGGATATTACTAATGTAGCAGTAGTTTATATAACAAATAAGCATACTGATCTAAGTAAATATCCTCTATAAATATATAAACTATACATATTTATGGTACATGTGCTAAATTTTTACTTATAGGTATGAGTCATCAAGTTGAAAATTACTATGCTAATACATTCATACTAAATACATTTGGTGGCTACACTGCAAGTTAAAACTACATAAAATAAATGCTTATCAATTTGATATTATCACTTTTGCAAGAATTTCACAATAGATAATCAGGTTTTGATTTGTCATCATTTCAATGCCACTCAAAAATGTCATAAAAGAATGGTTAGTAAAGGAGCCCAGAATCTTTCCATTTTGGAAACATGTAACAGACATTTTTAAAATACCACTTAGTAATAGGTAACTGAATTTTAAATATTGAACTTTAAAAGTTATAGGAATGTTTGAGATATCATTTGTGCTTCTTTGGAGTGTAGAGTATTTTATTTGCTGGTTATCTTAAAACATATCCCCTCATTTCTTGCTGCAAAAACATCCAAATAAAATTTTCTAAATGTATTAGCCAAAGAAACCTCTGGTCTTCTTGGTTTCTCCATGGTTGCTGTGTAATGGATACTTTTGGTGAGTAGAAAGACTATTCACCAGCAAAGCTGTACATATTTTTAGTAAATGAATAATGAATTACAAATAATGTTCATAATTTTATTTGCCTTGCTAGAAGACATTCTTCCCATCTCAAATAGTACTATTTATTTATGTTTATTTGTGGGGGTGTTTGTGGCTAGTTGACATACACAGTATCATTCCCTTTAAAAATACAAGCCAAGTGAAATAAGTCAAGCAGAGAAAGACAAATACCATGTGATTCTACTTACATGTGGAATCTAAAACACAAAACAAAGAGACAATCACCAAAAACCAGATTCTTAAATACAGAGAACAAACTGGTGGTTGCCAGAGAGGAGGTGAGACGGGAAATGCATGAAATAGATAAAAGGGATTAAAAGTACAAACTTCCAGCTATAAAACAAAGAAGTCACAGAGATGAAAAGTACAACATAGGGAATATGGTCAATAAGATTGTAATAACATTTGATGACAGATGGTGACTATACATATCATGATAAGCAGGGTAATGTATACAATTATTAAATATGCTGTATACCTGAAACTAACAAAACACTGCATGTTAATTATACTTCAATAAATAAATATATATGCTAACATATATATGTATGCTAAATCCATTTCACTTACCAAACTATTCCCTGAGCCCCAGAGCCAATAGGCTTTAAATTCTGGTAGCGCTTGAGAACTGTGAAGGTTGAGTCTCCCACTTCCACACTGTAAAACTGGTTATCAACTTTGCTTTTGCTCATGTTGTAATGTTTGGCAATATATGACACATCCACTTGTTTATCGAATCCCTGAGAAAATAACAAAAAAAAAAAAAAAACCATGAGAAAACGAACAACCAGACTGATAAAGAGACATAGAAAAGTCTGTTCTTCTAATGATTACTAATTCAGTCATCTATCATCATTATATAAACTGTATTTCATATAAAAAATATGTATTAGTCCATGTAAGATAATCTGGAGTAAAAGGACTCAGAAAAAATACATAGAATAATTTATTTTCAGCATTAAAACTATTATTATTAAAAGTAATAGTTTTGGGATCCCTGGGTGGCGCAGCAGTTTGGCGCCTGCCTTTGGCCCAGGGCGCGATCCTGGAGACCCGGGATCGAATCCCACGTCAGGCTCCTGGTGCATGGAGCCTGCTTCTCCCTCTGCCTGTGTCTCTGCCTCTCTCTCTCTCTCTCTGTGACTATCATAAGTAAATAAAAATTAAAAAAAAAACTAATAGTTTTAATGGTGAAAATAAATTATGTAGATTAGATTTACATAATCTTTTCTGAAATGTCACATTAAAACCATTTAATTATTTATGAAGCAAAAAAAAAATTTCATGAAGCAAATAGCTACCAAACATATACTAGATCCATTGACTATGCTAGAAACTTCAGAGGTAATTCCTGATCATCCATTAAAACAGCCATATGAGAAAGGATAAGAGATTGTATCCATATCCCTTTCTCAGAAAAAAAAAATGAGATGCAAAATAATGTATCTTTAATTGTTTAATTAGGTAAATTTGAATTTAATAGTGTTGCCTTCATTTGTTCTCCATAATACCAAAAATGTTATTATCCTAACATTGAAAATTTTAGTCCAAATTAACATTATTCTAAAATCCCACATGATATCTTTTTATCCTTTGCAAGTTTGGATTTAAATATCTTTTTCTTTAAGATTTTATTTATTTATTCATGAGAAACACAGAGAGGAGAGAGAGAGGCAGAGAGAGAAGCAGCTCCATGCAGGGAGCCCGACATGGGACTCGATCCCGAGTCTCCAGGATCCGCTCTGAGCTGAAGGCAGTGCTAAACCGCTGAGCCACCCAGGCTGCCCCTGGATTTAAATATCTTGACTGTGTATCTTTCGTTTATCTTTAGGAGAAGTTCTTCTACTTTATAATATTTACTTTTTTTTTACTTCATAATATTTAGCAATTAAAGAAACTGTCCTTGAAATTTTGAATCATGATTTATGAATATACATAATATAAATACCCATTATCCATAATTATTGTTTACCCATAAATAAACATATTGCATTTTGTGACAGTAAGTAGTTTCAATTCTATAGCTAGAAAGGACTGTATAGAATATTGTCTAGACTGTTTGTTATGGCACACACTGTTGGATGCCTGCCCAATAGTCATCCCTTCTCCTTTTTGCTGATTTTGTTCAAGCTTTGAGCACTCTCATGTCCGTGGGTTCCTTCCCAATCCCAAAACTTGAAAAGGAAATAGTCTAAATAAATGGTTCTCTTTAGAAGTGTCATTAACATTGGTGGACATTTGGGAGATTTGTGAACATTTTTGGTATACCATATGGTAGGAGATGTGGCTTGTATTTAGTTGGCTTATCAAACAGTGCTGGTTATCCTGCAATGAGTGGGATATTCATGAATAATTTCTTACATACCTCATGACTTTTGAGTTATGCCAAAGGTTTAACTAGTAAACAAAAGAAAACAGAAACCCTGCCTTTAATGTTCTGAGCGCAGAATCTAAACTAAAGGATTTTTGTATGGTTTGAGTACAAACTGACTTCTGAAAAAAAAAGAAAAAAAAACTGACACCTGAAAATCTGATTCTCACATAATTTGAAAAAAATTTAGATCTCCTTAGGCTCTGAACCTCTGGTTGGTCATTAAACCATTGTCCTTAGAAAATTTTGGCATTTCATTTATAAAAACCAAACCAAAACAAACAGAAATAGAAATACAAACTAATTGGTCTTTCCATACTCTCAGAAAGGGAGACAGGCAGCACCAAGTAATATAAATGAGGGGGATACATTGGGGACTATATGGACATGAGTGGCCAAACCTTCGAATCTAGTTGGCAGACCTTACAGACCCCATACAGAATGAAAGCGGAATGCACGTGACCGGAACCAGCCTATTAGGAAGACATAGGGTGGCTGCAATCCAGTACAAATGCACACAGACCTCAAAGAACAAAGTGGACTGAAGTTGAGGAATCCAGCTTGGTTGGAAAAATGACCTAAAATTCAGTATTTTATGAGTACAATAAGGAGAGGTGTGAAATGCAAGAGATAGTCCCTGAGGCATGGAACAGGAAATTAAACAAGACTATTAAAAAACAGAATTGGAAAAAAAAAAAAAAAACAGAATGAGGGCGCCTGGGTGGCACAGTAGGCTGAGCATCAACTTTTGGTCTGGGCTGAGGTCTGAACTAAGGATTGAGAGATTGAGCCGGGTGGCCTCTGGGCTCAGCAGAGTCTGCATCAGACTCTCCCGGTACCTCTGTCCACTCACCGTGCCCCCCCCCCCCCGCCACCCCTCATGCATGTGCTCACTCGTTCTCTCTTTCTCTCTCTCAAAATAAAATAAATTTAAAAAACAAACAAACAAACTACAGGGCATTGTAAGTCTATTCAGGGAGACTAAACAGGATTTAGAATTTAAACGATGACTGTAGACTACAAGAAAGAAGAACATTAGTATTTGAACAATCCTTGATTTCAACAGCAGAATCAGGAACTTCTCTCCGCACCATACTCCATTTCTACTCTAGGCGTTTTTGGTCTATCAGCAGACTAAACTTATTAAAATTCTTTTTGCTTCTTCTTAACTTTGAAAGGTAAAAATAGAACCCAAAAAATTTAATAAATATAAAAACAACAAACAAACAAAAATAACTAGAGCTAGATTACCAGTGAATTCCTTTGCCAAGGTTAATTTGGGATGGATGAAGTATCTGATTTCATTTGTCATGTTCTGATCCTTTTTTACATCCTTTAATGTTCTCATTTCTAACCACCCACAAAATTCTTAGCACACGCTAGCTTCATCAAACCTACATAATCTACTTCTCCCCCCACTTACTCTCTTCATCTCTGAAATGTTGCTCATTCCAACTGTCCTGCATATATGAATACTAGTCGTATGTAATGTTTTATGTTCCAGACCCCTGACTTAATGCTGTATCTTAGTAACACCCTATTCCTTCAGACTTGCCTGTGTTTTTTCTAGCTGTGGATTCAGTCTTTATATTATACTTGAGTCCACCATGCTCCTCTTCCAACATTCTAATGTATATTCAAAGAAATCAAGGGAATTTAATAATTCGTGGAACATCTTTTTCAGACTAACCTTAAGAGATACTCTATTCAACATTTACAATTATTTATTTTTTAAAAGATTTTATATATTTATTTATTCATGAGAGACACAGAGCGAGAGGGGCAGAGACATAGGCAGGGGGGAAGCAGGATCCCTGTAGGGATCTTGATGTGGAACTCCATCCTGGGACCCCAGGCTCAGAACCTGAGCCAAAGGCAGTTGCTTTACCACTAAGCCACTTTTTACAATCATTTAATCCAACAAATACTGATAACTGACATATTATGTGCCAGACACTGTGTTTGTTTGGCACTGGAGACAGAAAAAAAAGATAAGGTCTCTGTCTAGATGGAGGCAGCCAAATAAGCAAGTATTAAAATATGGATGATATATTCTATAGTAGAATAAAGAAAAGGTGTTGGAAGCAAAAAAGAATAGCAACTAATTGCTTGCATTCATTCATTTTTATTAATTCCTTCATTTACTATGTAAAAAACTACTAGATGCCAACCCACAGGTATAAAATTGGTAATGTTTGAGAGGACGCTTGACCAATGTTTTCCCTGGCTAACAGTATTCCTGGACCTCCCCTCTAACTGGTTCTCAAAAGGAAATGTGCACCTGGAGCACCTGAGGAGCTTGACAAAAGGCAAGTCATTACCATACCACCCTAAAGATTGGGATTTAGGCCATCATCATTCGTCCTGATGACTGGAAGATTACTAGGCAATCCAGGTGGTTTTGATTTGAGGATTTGAGACTCCGACTATGAGAAAGACAGAATTAAAACAGTCATTCTCAGGACTTCTGGGTGGCTCAGCAGTTGAGCCTCTGCCTTCGGCTCAAGGTGTGATCCTGGGGTCCTGGGATCAAGTTCCACACTGGCCTCCTTGCAAGGAGGCCGCTTCTCCCTCTGCCTGTGTCTCTGCCTCTCTCTCTCTCTCTCTCTCTCTCTGTGTGTGTGTGTTTCTCATACATAAATAAATAAAATCTTAAAAAAAAAACAGTCATTTTCATCATGTACTTCCTAGAGTATCAGCATCACCTGAAAACCTGTTAGAAATGAAAGTGCTCACTCCCACTCCATACCTACTGAAGCAGAAACTCTGTGGGCAAGGCCCAATAATCTGTTTCAATAAACCCTCTAAGTATTCTGATACATGTTAAGAACAACACACTATAGGGGAAGGATCATCTGAAATGGAACTTACACCTCTGCCTGAGATTTTGAAAAGTAAAACAATATTTCTATATCTGCCTCAGGGAACACTTTTTGTGTCTTTATGGATTGCCAAATTCCATTGCTCATGGCACACACAAAGTGGAAACCGGAGTTCTAGTTAGGACAAGGATTACCCCTCACCTGAGATTCAAGTATTTGAAAGAGCCCCACTGCCCCAGACTCAAGGACTTAACAAAGTCCTGGTATTGAGACAGGTCAACATTTGGCCAAGTGTTATAATGGAGTAACTATATCATTGCATCTCAGCAATTGTTCCCACTCCTGAGAAGTGCTCAGGAATTTTTGCCAGTGCATACTGATAACAGAATTTTTCATATAATGGGATAGCTATATATGGACTTGGTAGTTTGATAGAAATGGTTAAAACAATCATAGAGTTTATACCAGCAGCAAAATTTCAGTAAGAAAAGAATTCCCAGTCAAAAAGTGACAAATAAAAAACTATTCAAATGAAGTATCTAATGCCTTGACATATTTTCTAAAATAAAATTACTTAGTGATCTTTTATCTCTATTTTAAAGTATATAATTTCTCACATTCATTGAAAATTATCATTATAAATAAAGTTTGTGAATTCACACATATATGTACACACACACAATGTTTCTTTTCAAGTATCTTCTCTATACCTAGCTTTGAATTAAACTTTACATAAAACCTAAAAGTTAGAAAACACATCCTTGAAAGTACCTGAAATAATTGGGAAAAGGCTATTTTTTAAATTTTTATTTATTTATTTATTTGGGAGGGGGAGCACCAGTAGGGTGGGAAGGGGCAAAGGAAGGGGAGTGAGAGAATCCCAAGCAGGCTCCATGCCGAGAGTGGAGCCTGATGGGCTTGATCTCACAACCTTGAGATCATGACCTGAGCCAAAATCAAGAACTGGAGGCTTAATCGACTGAGTCACCCAGGCACCCCTTGGGAAAAGGCTATTTTAATCATTAAATAGTAAGACAGAGAGAAAGCAGCATTGGACATTTTCTTGGTTTGATGTCATAACCAAAAATTTGATGGCAAATATGTTGTGTTGAAAAGCTTCCCTTAGATCTCATCTGTGCCCCAAACTTACAAATCCAAATTACATTCCAAAAAGCTTAGAACATACTTAATACAATACTTAAAACAATATGTTTTATTCTGTATTTCCATGTAGTCTTTTTTATTATAATTATAAATTTCAAATGTAAACTTTTCTCTATAAAATGTTCCTGTGGGGAAATCCTTGGGTGGCTCAGTGGTTTAGCACCTGCCTTCAGCCCAGGGCATGATCCTGGAGTCCTGGGATCGAGTCCCACATCAGGCTCCCTGCATGGAGCCTGCTTCTCCCTCTGCCTATGTCTCTGACTCTCTCTCTCTCTCTCTCTCTCTCTCTCTTTGTCTCTCATGAATAAATAAATAAAATATTTAAAAATAAAAGAAATAAAATAAAATGTACCTACGAAAGTATGCCATTAAAGTATCCTATAAAAAATTATCAATGCTAAAAAGACTTTTCTCCAGTTATGTGTTTTAGTATATTCTTAGTTCAGTCACCAAACTGATAAGCTGAACCCAAAAAGGGAAGAACCAAAATTTCACATTGGGACAGTATGACTGGCCAATAGCATAAGGGAGAGTTTTTAGTATATGTGCTGCAGAAGCAAGCACTAGGGAGAGTTTTAAAATGGATCAGAACTACCAGAGGAGCTTGAAAAAAAAACAGATTCCTGAGCCCTACTGAAAAGTTTCTGATTCAACAGGACTATTGTAAGGCCAAGAGTTCATATTCTTTGAGTGTACAACTTGGCAATCTGACCACTATATTGGAAAATAGTAGATGTAAGTGACATGAGACATCACCACTTAAAGAGAGCTAGTTGGAGAGGCAAAAGCTAGAAGCAATGCAGGTCAAACCAAGTAAATAAAAGATGTGGAATCAGAAATGTCACAGTGGCTCTCTATGGTATCAGCACCTCATTAGCAGGCCCAGATGTCATGTTCCCAGGGAAATGTTTCCCTCTCTCATAGGTATAATATAGGTCCAACTAATGTTCTTTCAATTAGCTTATGAAAATAAACATTCCATCATCAATTTATATTGAATTTATACTAAAACCCAAAGGTATTCATAAATGCTCACCAAAATGGAAGTCTCTTTCCAGAGAAGAAATTATGTTAATTATAAATACATAATATTATATTAAAAATATAAATCACCACAGTGGCAACTTATGAAAATCAATATGGTTCAAAATAATTATAGATTTAGAGTAGTTTATTATTGATTCACGTTATTTTTGAAATAACTAATTCCTCCACTGAATATTAATCTCATGTTTAATGAATCAATATTTCTATGTGGATATGAGAATTTTTTTACAAAAATTCAAAGCAAACCTATTTCCTCCCTGTCCCCCATCTGCCAAAAAATTTTAAAGCTAAATTAAAAGAAGCCGTTATTGCTGTTGGCAGTTGGGTAGGCAGTTTGTTAGAGAAGAAATCTGAATATAATCTGTTCCGTGACAAGACTTCATGTTATGCAGATTGGTAAGAAAGGACTTTGTGCAATGAGTCCCTATCACCAATTAGCTGCTAGCCTATAGCGATGGAATTTTGTGAAGAAAAACATTCTACATTACTGATCTTATCGTGTAGGTGTCCAAAGTCTTGATTGCATTATTCTCAAAGTTAATAACCTATATGTCACAAGTACTCCTTCCCCATTTTCATTTGTGCATGACTGTCCTATGTTACTGCTAGTCAGTATCTGAGCAGGAGACATTAAGGTTTAGAAATTTTTAGAGGTTAAGTTTCCTTAGTTTCCTTTGAATGATATAGCTGAAAATAGTAACCAAGCCAGTACTTAACAGCTGTGAAACCTTAAGCAAGTCGTTTTATTCTTTCACTCATTTATTATTTATATTCTGCGTGGTTCCAAAAAGGATTTATGCAGAACACCATCAAAGATATGGGAATAAAAAAGACATTAAATCCAGTTTAGGAACAGATTTCAAATAAAGCAGGCTGGAAGATGACAGTTTTACCAGAAGGCTTACATTACGAATATCTACTACCTTGAGCATAAAACAATGTCATTCTTCCACCAAGCCAAAAGGAAAAAATAATGACAACAACAACAAAACACAATGGATGGCAAGTTTTGATTCATTAATCTCATAGAATATATCATACCAGTTCACAGGAAAGATATAATTTCTCAAGTACTTAACTTCAGGAAGAATGTATTTAATAGTTTTTTATATAATAACTTTTAAGAATCAAATATCAGGCAGTCAATACAATATTGTTAATCAAAGACATAAAAATATATTTCATATGATTTATGTGACATCAGCTTTCAATAATTCAACAGGAGAAAGAAAGGTAAAGCAGTATTAATGGCTTATCTACTAAAGGTGAACTTCATATTCTGTTAAATACTATATTTAACACTAACTACAGGTGAAAAGAGTGGCATAGAGAGTTGTTCATTGGCTCACAGTCTTAGAACCATTAATTAGTGGTGTCAATAAATATAAATTAAAGTTTATTCAATTCCAAAATGTGTGCTCTTATTTTTTTTTTACTAATCCATTCACTAGGTGAGCTAAAATAATTTAGAACAATTACATGGTTTTCTTATGATAAGGTGGGCTATAGGAATAGGGCTTAGAAAATCAAGAAAAATTAATTAATAGCATGCCCATCCCTTATATTTATCAGTTGTCTCAGACTGGAGTTTGAACTTAACTGAACATTACATAATTTAGGGTTGAAGTAGACAGTGCTGGTGAGGGAAAGCTGGACTTTCAGAACTGCTTTAAAAGTTTTAAGGTCTGATGCATTCAGTTGTTAAATATATATTGATCACCTACTATATGCCAGGCCTATTGAAGATGCTATGGATACAACATTGATCTATCTCAATACGATAGCCAAGATAAGTTAGCTACAAAATGCATCTCTAGAAAATTAACTGGCCAATCTGTTGGATATTATTTTAGTATTGTTATTTGGATACTGAAAAGTAACTGCCAAAAGGTGGTGATTGTGCTTTTGGCACAAATAATATTGAGCTATTCATTCTCTTGGTTATGACTAGAATATTGAGTTGCTTCATGATGCTATTCCAAGACGGCTATTTAAAGTCAGCAGAAACCATACCTCCTATTCCATTTGTAATGGCAAAAAAGGCATGTGCTCAATCCATTTTAAATCTGAATCAAATTATTTACATATGAGTTTTAAAGGAGGAGATTTAAGACAATACTTAATGATATTTAGGATTAGATTTTTTTCTGTCAAGAGCATATTTTCTCCAGTCTGTTTCTTAAAGTGTTACTTTCTAAGGATTACAGCCTGAAATGTATATGACTTTTATATAGGTTGCCCAGAGTTGGATACTCTGTGGACTCAATGGCTTATAACAAATCAATAATGAAATAATAACTTTAAGACTTAAATTGTTTAACCATTATTTTCAATTACGTGAAAAAACACATGGCAGTAATCAAAAATAGAGCAGGCATGGCTTCTGCCTCCTGCTATTTATATATGAAGGAAGAAAGCTAGTACTGCTTCAAAGCCTACTATGCATCAAGCTAGTATTAGGACCAGACACTGTGCTGGGTTATAATAAATCATTTCACATAAGACCTCATATTGTCATTTTTCCAATTGAGAAATCCTAGACTGAGAATTTCAACAAAGAATAAAAATCCAGTTTTTATCTTAGAGTCCTGACTGTAAGTCTTGGTCAAGCTTTTTTACAATCTTACACTCAGTGTATTTATTTGTAGAATGACAGCAATAATCTGCTTCTTTTCATTAGTGAGAAGATTAAATGAGATAATCTATATAAAGCTCTCAGTGTAGTATAAGCTTATAAAAAAAACCCTCAATGGTTTATTATTATTATTATTATTATTATTACTACTACTACTACTATAATTATTATTGAGAAGTTAGAAAGCCTTTTAAAGACACATAGCTAATTAGCAGTTTTAGAATGCTTTTAACAAAAAATGGGCTTGAACTGTAGTGCTATTCCAAGACACTATGATATTGCTATACAGTTAATATATAACCAATAGGTTTAAGAATGGTCAGGTAATAGAATATTTTTCTATGGTTTCATTTGTGGCAAAAACATTGTTCCATGAATATTCCTGTGCTCCAATACATTTCCATGCCTTCCTCTGTAGTTCTGTTGGAGCCATGTGATGAATTCTGGCCTGTGAACTACAGTAGAAATGGCAAGGGTTAGCAGGGACATTTGGAGAATGTGCCACCACAATCCATCTCTTTCCACACTCTGATGTCTTAGATGGCACATCACAAGATGGCAAGAGCCTAAATTCATAAGTCACAAGGTGGCTGAAGCCAAAATTCCTGAGTCACCAGATAGGGAAGAGCCCTTTGCTGACCTGTTCTAGACATTGTATAAAAAGAAATAAACTTTTGCTCTGATAAGTCCCTGAGACTTGAGGTCTATTACTGCAGTATATTCTTCATTCAACAAATACTTATTTTCATCTTACAAAGTGTCGGAAAATGTTCTAAGCACCAAGAATATAAGGTTCCTGTCCTCAAAAAGCTTAATATTAAATTCTTCCTTACGAATCAAACTTGGAATTCTGACTTAATTGCCACAATGATCTAACCTACTAAACTAATGACACAGAATTCTACAATTCTTATTTACATATTTCCAGCTTGTCTATGATAAAGAAAAAAAGTATAAAATAGGCAATAATAAGTGGTATTATAGAATCAAGACAGGAGGGACTCCTGGATGGCTCAGCAGTTGAGTGTCTGCCTTTGGCTCAGGGTGTGATCCTGGTCCCGGGATCGAGACCCGCGTGGGCTTCCTGCCTGGAGCCTTGCTTCTCCCTCTGCCTGTGAATCACCATCTTTCTCTCTGTGTCTCTCATGAATAAATAAATAAAATATTTTTTAAAAAAATAATTAAGACAGGAAAAATTTTCAAGGTTAATAAATAATAGTTCATTTTTCAAGAAACTCTTTCTCAGGGTAGGAGTAAGAGGCTATATTCCCTTAGAAGGACAGTAAAAAATCATTTAGGAATCCAAACATTTACAAGTTATCTAAATTTCACTGAGTTATCTATAAAACAATATCTATTTTTTAGAAGAGGAAATTAGAGTTTATAAAATGATATATTTAAAAATGGACACTAGAACCATTTTCATATATGTAACAAAGAGCAATATTCTTAAATCCAAATGATATATATGATTCTCCCAATGCACAATTATAAAAAGATCTAATCAGTACCTAAATCTAGTAGTTCCATATTCTCCAAAGTTCGGTTTTCATCTATTTAGATATGTACTTTTGTAACTACCTTAAGCTTTTTTGGAATGAGTTAGAGATGTATAGGGTATATAATCAAATAAATATTCACCTTTAGAGAAGATGAATGAAAAAAGAGTTAAATGACACATTCCAGATTGGAACTGGTTTTATAATTCATGATCTAAGTTAGCATTACTCTTCTTAACCTACTAAAAAATCCAGGCTTTGTTTATCATGTACCCCAACCTCAGATAATTCCTGTACAGAAAAGCAAAATTATCACTTAATGTATTATCCAAAGTCTCACATAGAATTAAAATAGTGTATTTAAGGAATGACTGATTACTTAAGAACACTATATAGATCAAAATAGAATACCGCGTTGATGCTTTTCTTGCAGAGCATGATTTATTGTACACTGAAAACCACAGATAATTCTGGGATACTTTATAGCACAAATATTTTTAAAGATGTAGGCAATAAGTTCATTTAACCTGATTAATACTTCAGTCATAATTGAACTTACAGTACTAAGTTACATTTATATTCAGGTTAAGATCATTCAATAAGAAGTCAAGTTCAATATTTTTGTGCCTCAAGCAAACTAAACACATACCCACAAGCAATCAATACAGGAAAGTTCATCATTACAGAACCAAATCTTAAGATATTTACCTTTTTTTTTATCTTTGTAGCATAATTGAATCTATTCATTAACTCAGATAATTAATAAATCCATTAGAAAAAAAACCCTGCCCAAGGTATAAGACAGAAATTTAACACTAAATTTATTCTTTTGAAATTTGCTGCAGCCATTGTCACATGTGGGCATATGGAAAAAAAAAGCTATTGTTAAGCATCATGAAACATTCATTCATAAAAATAGATATGTTAGTTATCCTCAGAATATAGATATCTTAGTGATTTACTTCATGATTCAAGATGTACCATGTTTTTACAATAATTACAGAAATTACAATAATGTTTGCTATGTCTTTAACAATTTTCCTATGAACAGTCCATGTGCCAAGGCATATATATTGGGATTTTTTTAATGTATGCAAAATTAAATGCAATGTATAAAAGCAGATAAAGAAGAGTTGGCTTCCTCAAATAATACACAGGAAAAAAATTCTTAAAAGGAGAAACTAAGGTAAAAAAATTTCTTTCCCTATTACATGAAAAACTAAAATAATAAAGGAAAAATTTATCAGCTTTTATACCTCAAAATCATAGCCATTCATTTATGACATACCAAGAACTTTAAATATACCAATGCTCAAACTACTGATTCCCTTAAACTACATTTCTAGGAAGTCAGTGTCTAAATTGATGTTTTGAAGTGGCAGACAATCTCCCCCAAAGTCTAAAATATACAAACAATGCCATTTATTTCACAGGACACCAAAAATGGTTTTTAGTTTGGTTTAATGGTTCCTTTGCATTGTCCCATCAAAATATCTTTTCCTTTGTTGCTCTGTTCCTCTATGTTAGTATTAAAGTCTTTCAATCTAAGATGGCCATCTAATGAAGTGTAAAAATTTTAACCAGATGATTTCACTTTCTTTGAAACAGAAACACCATAACCCTATTAAATGGTATAGAGTTGAGCAAATCAAGTTACTTCAAATTCAATACTCCTGAAAACCAAAGAACTGTTGTTTGTTGTTTGTTTGTTTAAACCATATAACCCTGGCATCTGGTTTAATGATATTTTTTAAATGTACTAAGTACTATGATCTGAACATATCACTTAAAACTAAACCATTCCATGGGCATTCCAGAATACCTATCTTTAGGTTTAATTATTTCCAGATTTATAAAAAGCTCTAAAAAGTGAATGCAGCCCATAAAATATTTGTTAACATCCTGAAATTTCTAAAGATCAAAGGAGGAAAACATCTGAATACTAAAAAATAATAAATTAGAAGTGATCAGCAATTTTGCTAAGAGTAAATTTTCATCATCTGTAGCTATTACATATACACATAATGCTTTTATTATACAGACATTAGAGAAATAAAGTAAAATGTAATTAATTAGTCAAGTTGTCCAGCAGTATTTTATACCTGTTTACAAAAAACACGTTTTAACTAGAAAAAAAATTAACATTCTCAGTCTCAGCCAACATGTCTAATAAGGTTTATACCAAAAAAACAGCAAGAGCTCAAAAAGACAGTGAAGAACAATTTGATGATAACAACCTCACAATGAAACTATTTTTGTCATATCCTCAGTAATATTTTTGATTTTATATATCACAAGCATCTTTTGGGATTTATATAAAAGTTCTTTTTTTCTACCAGTGACCAATAGAATCTTAAGCTTCTTTGCATTTAATCATAGTTTATTGGTTATTGTTATATTTAACTGCTACTCACTTCACTAAAAACACTGAGAACCAGTAGATGATTTCAAAAAGTTCATAACAGGACTGAATAAAGTCCTTCCAGTATAATAGTTGAGATTTCCAACTCCAGAATAAAATATAATTGGATTATATCTTTGATAATTAATACTGTTGTGAAGATTAAATGAGGTAAAATCTTAATAAAGTCTTCTTCAATAACTATCAGGGTTTTGTTTTTTTTCTGACTCATTCTTTAGCACATAGCTATTGCCTAGGTTTTTAACTCAGAGGAATAGGTTTTCAAGTTATAAGCCCAGCCACTGCCTAGCATGCTTTAGACTAGACAGTGTGTTCTTTGAGGACAGTAACCATGTCATTCATCCTGTATCCCTAGTTTTTACAAGTTGCAGGTTTATATTATAGGTACTCAGTTAAGATGTATTGTATACATATATGATAGAATCAATCAATAATTAATCAGTCAGTACATAAATATCTCCTTGCATAAAAAATGTAAGGACACAGAAAGAGTTTTGTTGTCATAGCCAGAAAGAACCTCAATAGATTCAGTCTCTTTATTTCTAGTTCTACTTAAATTTATAATTATTGATTCATTAATTTGAACTCTCTGCAAAAATACAAAATTAAGAAAACATTTTAAATGACTCATAACCAGCACAAGCATCAGTAACATTTAGAGAGGACAGTAAGTTAATAACGTTTAGATAATTGTTAGGTTGACACTGATTTGTAATAGCAAAATAACCAAAATGCAATTAAATCTATTAATGTACACTTATAAAATGTTAGATACTGAGCAATTGACTTGATTTTGAAAAGCAAGTAAACGAATTTCTACTTGGGAAATGGTGTTTCTCTATTAAGTTTTATTTACACTCTTGTATTCAAGAGACATTTATTGAACATCTACAGAATTAAGGTAGATTTCTGGACTTGGAAATCAAAGATGAGGTTGCCCTGGTCCTGGCCCCGAGGGAGTCACCATTAAGAGGGGAAAACACAAGCCTGTACAACTAATGGTCATGCACTTCAGGATGCAATAAATGCTATAGATACCCATGGACATGCATGCGGTTTCCAAAACACATTTCTGTGTGTATATATTCCTTGGTTAAAATCCTGACTCATCTGTTCAGTACAACAGAGTTCCAAAAATAGCACTTTTTACAGATTTTTTAATAATTTGAAAAAATGAAATTAAACAGCTCTGTAATTCTCTGTTGAATTGAGAAAAGAAAGCTAAGAAGGCCTGCCTCTTTCTCAGGAGGATCCAGAGTGTTTGCACTTTCAATTCCCTATCAGTCTATATTTTTAAAGGATTCATAATAGTCCAAACTAAAGATTATTCTTTTATTGTCTAACATTACAAAGACAAATTTCTCCCCAGAATATAATGAGAGACCTCTTGCCTGCAAAAAGTGCTTGTTGGAATTTAAAAAGAAAGGAAAAGAAAATTTAATAGTAGCTAAAAAATTCAATGATTCCCATGTTCTTCATATGATTCAACTAAAAAATAAGATTAACACTATTACAGATAATGTACATATTCCCTGTTGATAACTATCTGGGCAATTTTGTTCTCTATATTTTCTGTAACTTCTTATTGATAACAAATGAAAAGAATTGGAAATATAACATAATATTAAAAAAAAACACAGATTAAGGCTCAAGAGACCTGGATTCTGAAAATACTTGATCACTTGACAAGTTACTTAAGATCTTTGTTCATTGTCTGTCTGGCAGGAAGTTGGGAGTGACCTAACCCTGCTGGTGGGTAAACACCACAGCATACCAAGAATGTATGAGATGTCTCATGAAATAAGAAGCTTCCAAAAAACATAGTTTGAAAGTAAATCCCAGTAGATAACTTTGCCTCTAAAAAATGAATACACTCTTTTCTCTAAATTGCTAGAGCAGTAAAGCAGGCAGAGCTACAGAAAAGAAAAGTAAATAAATAAACATTATCAAATAAAAATTCTACATGGAAAGTAAATAAAATGCTCTGAGTCATGACCAGCAACATTCTGCTTGCTATATTTTTAGATTTTTTTGAAGTTATCAAATATGCATGTATCTAGATACCAAAAGCTCATAGTAAGCAGAAAAAGATTCAGTCATTAATAAAGTTCATGCTTCACTTCTCTTTATTCCTTTGCTTTCAAAGAACTCTTACTAGAAATAGACATCCTGCATCTGCACCAAAATATTGGGAACCGATATAAAAAATAACTTCAACCCACACAAAGACTCTGGATTTAAAAATATAGCATAAGTTTTAAGACCTTTTTTACTGATGATTTTTGAAGTTCAGATTTAATCTTGAGATATGTAAAGCTTGAATTAGTTCTTGTGGTTTGTTTTATAAAGTTAATGCCTATAGTAAATAGGCTCATGGAAGCTAATGAAATAGCATGCAGTCATATAGCTTGCAAGTGGTAGGGCCCAGATATTCTACCCCAAAATTCAGGCCTGCTCATTTCAACCAAAGAGCAGTCATAGTTGCAAACCAAACATGTTGCCATTCATTGATTCATTACACAAATATTCAGGGAGAGCCCATGCCATACTGTGTGCAGAAGAGACAAAATTCCAATAGTGTGTTGGGTAAATATTCAACAACTGCAGGGAGGGAGGAGACTAATTGTATTAATTGCTTATTTACATAATGTACATACTCTTATAATAACAAACTTCAATCCACCAGCCTCATTTCACTGAACTTTGAGTTGGGGAGAGAGGTGCAAAATCAACTCTTGTGAGCCTGTGTGAGCTGGCTCCAGCACACCACTGCAAAAAATTCCTGCCCATGTGAGAAATGCATTTTAGTAGAGAGAAACAACATACTGGTTATATATATGGAATATCAAAACGTGTTATGGAGGAAAAAAAATAAAGGCTGGGCAGTTGGGTAGGCAGAGAAAGGAAGGGGCAATTTTAAATAGAATAGTGAGGAAAGATTCCCTTAAAAAATGACATTTGAGCAAAGCCCTAACAATGGTGGAGGAGTGGGCTAAGGAGGAAAGCATTTCAGTGAAGGGGTCTCTAGGTGGCTATATGATAAAGGTAATTATTTTAAGAATTTTGGTTTTTACCATTAAGTGAAATGGGAAGACATTGAAAGGTTTTTCTGTTTTGTTTTGGTTTTAACCGAGGAATGATATGATTTCACTTATACTTTTCAAAATATTGCCCTTGTTGATGTTTTAAGAATAAACCATTTTGGGAGTGAGCAAATGTGGAAGCTCTGGTAATAATCCAGGCAAGAGGTGATAGTAGGCTGGATCAAAGTAGTAGTGGAGAGAATGTTGAGAAGTGGTGACATTTCAGATATATTTTGAATGTAGAGCTGTAGAGCCAACGGTATTTGCTGACAAACTGAATGTGAAGTGTTGTCCAAAAGATGATTCCAAAGATTTTATCCTAAGCAAGAGGAAAGGTGAATTCAGCACTTACTGAATTAGAGCAATTTTGGAAGAAAGATCAGGAATTTGGTTTGGTGTATGCAGAGTTTGATTTGCCTATTAGACATCTAAGCAAAGATGTAGAATAGGTAGTTAGGCAAGAGTCTAGTTTTGGGGAGAGATTTGGATTGGAGATAAAACTATGGAAGTAGTCAAGATATTGTTAATACTTAAAACAGAAACTCAGTTGGAACACCAGGAGAATGAATGTAATTTTTTTTTATTTTTATTTATTTATGATAGTCACACAGAGAGAGAGAGAGGCAGAGACATAGGCAGAGGGAGAAGCAGGCTCCATGTACTGGGAGCCTGACGTGGGATTCGATCCTGGGTCTCAAGGATCGCGCCCTGGGCCAAAGCCAGCACTAAACCGCTGCGCCACCCAGGGATCCCATGAATGTAAATTTATTTAGCTATTTAATAAATACATATCCCAGCACTGTTCTCATTGCTCTGCGAATATTAACTCATTTAATTCTCATAACCCTAAAAGGTAGATACTATTATTTTACTATTTTTAAAGTTTAGACACTAAAGCACAAAGAAGTTAAGTAACTTGCCCGAGGTCATAAGTAAATGGCTAACAAGTGATAGATTTAGAGTTTCCAACCAAGGCTGTCCAGTTCCAGGATTCTTATTATAGAAGAGAAGTTATGTAAAGGCCTGAGGTAGCCATCATTACAACATTTAGAGGTCAGGAAGGTGAGGTAGATCAGATCAGTAAATCCTATTCTTTTTTTTTTTTAAGATTTTATTTATTTTTTCATGACAGACAGAGAGAGAGAGGCAGAGGGAGAGGGAGAGAAGCAGGCTCCATGCAGGGAGCCTGACATGGGACTCGATCCTGGGTCTCCAGGATCACACCCTGTGCCGAAGGTGGCACCAAACCGCTGGGCCACCGAGGCTGCCCCTAGTAAATCCTTTTCATAGCATGTAACACATTTTACTCTCCCATAGAAATTCTACTTAATGCTTAGAGAGAATAGGTTTGCCAATGTTTCTTTGTTTTTTTTTTTTACATTTTCTGTAATAAGCACATGTTACTTTCAGAATCAGAAAAGACTACATTAAAATAATAGAAGGTGCAGAGTTATTTTTTAAACTTTGTTTTAAAGGATGCATATCACTCCTGTTTACAGCACAGCTCAATGAGAAGATAACAATGAAAATCATTACAGAAAAACTGAATTGCTTCATCCTTAGGGCATGAGTAAAGTTACTATATAACTTATTATCCAAAAAACAATCCTGAGAGTAAAAGGGAGCACTATTAATTACAACATAACAACAGGCTGAAGTTAGAATTACCCTAAGCATAACTGTAGAGTAGGCAGAGGCACCCCAGGTAACCTCTTTTTCTTAAGAATAGAATGTATGTGAATACAGGAGAGCAGACTCTTATCTGGTCCATGCACACTACTTTCTTACTATAGTTCATTGTAGGTTAAATATACCTTTATTTGCTGTTATTGTTGTTTACCTTTTTACTAATTATCAGTTAGCACTGGGCATCAAAAAACAAACTGAGAACCCCTGACATGTTATTATCTGTGGGTATTGAAGATCTGCTATAGAGGGCTCGTGAGTCCTTATGATGAGGAACAATAATACAGATGTCAGCTATTTTGATGATTCAAGCTACATTTCAAGTACTAGGAAAGACATTAGTGACCTTAAGTATAAATAAAATCCAGTAAGAAATCACTTTACACAGTGATTAAATACTATATTTATAATCATTAAAAAGAATTATGTTCATTCCCATTCTAACAAGTGTACTGGAACAGAAAAAACATTTAACTATTCACTTCTTATTCCCAAGTTATTTTTAATACTACATAAACCCTAACTTGGTGTGTAATATATACAAGCTGAAATGCAAAATGGAAATACAAGGGAATATACTGTACCTTGTTTTACCTGTAAGAACACACACCTGACAAAAGGCAATTTTCACATCCAAGGTTGGTTCACTGCAGTAGTACAATAAATGGAGGCTCATAAATACCTATAGAAAAGGGGGGGTATGAATTTCCAAATCACCTATTGTTCATTATTTAGTAGTATAAATTTTAATATAATTTGAGTTAAACACAAGGTGTCATGCATAACATATATTTGGCATTATCTGTATCCAGACTAGTATTAGGTACTTTTCATAAATTATAAACATTAAATAATAAAATAAAGTAAAAATTTTCTATTTTTATAATGATTAATACTATCATAATCATAAAGATTTGATATAAAGAATTGAATATACTTAATAAGTTAAAATTTAGAACACCCTTTTTTATAGCATTTTCAGTTCTAGGCGTCTAACTTTAAAAATCTCAAACATATGCTCAAAAGCATATATGTAAGGATGTTTATCATAGAATAGAGGGACTCTTAAATAAACTATAATTGATAATAGGATTATATACAAGCCTTGGAATAATTGAATTCGAGTTTAAGGTATCAGCATAGATAAATTTTTCAAACATGATGTTGAGTGGGATAAAAGCAAGTTACAAAAGGGTATGAAAATCACTGACTTATTAACATAAAAATTTTAAATATACAAAATTATGTACATTGCTTTGTTATACGATCACAAAAGCAAAACTGAAATAAATGGGCACTATGTTAACATCAGTTTAATCTTGGAGGTTAGGTACAAAGATTTCAATTATATTACTTTCCATATGTTGGAAATATTTTATAGTTTTGTAAAGGAGAGGATTAAATCAATCATTTTTTAAGGAGAGGATAAAATAATGTAATGGTAATGCTAAATTAGGTACTTATTTGAGTATGATGAAGCAACATCAGAGAAATCCAACTGAAACCTTTTCAATTCAGTTAAGCACACTTTACTGAATGTTTATTGTGTGCAAGACACAATTCTGTGAGCTAAACAATCTTAAAACCACAATTGACAAGAGTCTTCTGTTTCTGGCAATATGAATGATTAGATATCCTGAAAACCACTTTTCAGTGTAAAAGTCCTAAAAACAGTTAGAAAAAATATACAAAATATTTTTAATGCATAATTGATCTGCCAAAAAAGAAAAGAAAAAAATTTTAAGAGACTGAAAATAATGCGAAAGAATTCATGCAGAGAAGTAAAAGAGCTGAAGTTGCCACTTGTACCCAGGCCAAGTGGTGATGTCTGAAGATGAGGACTTTAGTTTTTAAAGAGTAGCATGTAGGGCAGCCCAGGTGGCTCAGCGGTTTAGCACCGCCTTCAGCCCAGGGCATTATCCTTCAGACCCAGGATCCAGTCCCAGGTCAGGCTCCCTGCATGGAGCCTGCTTCTCCCTCTGCTGTGTCTCTTCCTCTCTCTCTCTCTCTCTCTCTCTCGAATAAATAAAATAATAAATAAATGAATGAATGAATGAATGAATGAATAAATAAATAAATAAATAAATAAATAAATAAATAAATAAATAACATGTAAAGCCCAGGAAACAAAGCTTAGAACCTATCTATGGTAGGAAGTCACATTGAAGAGACCACACTGAGCTTAATAGAGGAAATTTTTTCATTTGTTTGTTCTATTGACTTGATGAGGTACATTCACAATAGTTCTGAATAGCTTTTTTAATTATTTAAATTAAAGTTAGTTAACATCCAGTGTAGCACTGGGGTAGAATTTAGTGAGATTTATCCAGTGCTCATCCCAAAAAGTGCTCTCTTTAATGCCCATCACCCATTTAGCCCATCTCCCATACACCTCCCCTCCAGTAACTCTCAGTTTGTTCAATAGAAGTTTTAAGCAAACCTTAGGAAAGCTAGCAACACAATCCCAGGAGTCTGAATTGCAAGTAAAAAATACATAGGAATTGACAGATTTTTTAAATTTCAAAAAGAATGAAAGGGCAAGAGCATAGAAGACATTCCTGAAGAAAAGAGAGTGGGTGTTTTGTCTGTGAAGGTTAGGAGGGTACAAAGCTGCAGTAAGAAAATGTATGAGAGATTGATGCAGATAGACCTATAAATTAATAAAGAGCCAAAAACAGACACAGACACACACATAGGTGGAAGCCTGATTATGTTAAAGTCTGCATTGCAGATATTTGGGGAAAGAAGAAACTATGCATTAAATAATGCTGAGACAATAGGTAATGCATCATAAATACAGAGTGCAGAGGGTGGGGAGGAAGCACACCCCTGTTGAAAGACAATTCTCTAATTAGGTCTTTCACATTCTGGCATGTCTTGCAAACAGAAGCACCGGCTGTCATTATTCCAGACTATCTTCTCAAGGGTAATTATATAGCAAACAATCTTGGAAGACAGAGATACTATCTCTCTCATGAACAAAGAGCAAGTTTGATCACTCACCAGTATAATAAAGAAATGATGTTTCTCTGGGGCAAGCCGTGCTTATTGCCAATTATAAAGATTTGGGTTCCTTATGCTTGGAGTTCCACTTCTATAGCAGAACCCACTATATATGCAGTAGTCACCTGACTTTCTTTGAATCACCCTTTGGAATTGGGGCCTGAGGAACTACCACGAATATTGACATTCTAGCTACTGCTATTAATGTGAGTAATAAAGACCAAGAATCCATGTCAACTTCAAGCTGCATGGTGGAGTCTTGTATGTTTGTTTCATTACTATTTTTTTATAGCCTACATATATGAAATACCATTTGATATGTTAAATATTTGTCAAAAAATTCAAGTGACACAAGGAACTAGTGGTCATTTATTCTTTTGCTGGGAGTTGCTCTGTAGGCACAAATGCCTGGAACCAAAACATTCGTAAAAGCCATTGATGGGAAATGATCTTAAAGAGAAATGCCAAGGAGGGTAAAGAAGGAAGAAGAGAAGAAACTGTGCTTGATGATAACATTAAACTACTGAATTAAAAATTCGGAACTTTTCTACTTCTAGACTTCCTGAAGAAGGTAAACCTCTCCCATAAAATAATTACTAAATCAGAAAAGTAAAAAATAAAACAAAACAAACAACTTCTCAAATTTTAGTCTGTGAGATTATTTTATCGTATCCATGAGATTTCCATAAAATTTATGTATTATTTTTGCCAAGTACATCTATTTTGTTTAAAATTTTAAATTTAGTTTTAAACCAGGTATAGGGCAGCCCGGGTGGCTCAGCGGTTTAGTGCCACCTTCAACCCAGGGCCTGATCCTGGGGATCTGGAATTGAGTCCCATGTCCGGCTCCATGCATGGTGCCTGCTTTTTCCTCTGCTTGTGTCTCTGCCTCTCTCTCTCTGTCTCTCATAAATAAATAAATAAAATCTTTAAAAAAAAAAAAAGAGGAATCCCTCCTGACAGTGCCACTTAAAAAAAAAAAACAGGTAAAATTTACACATAGTAAAATGAACAGTTCTTTAGTGTATAGGTTGATGAGTTTTGACAAAAGCACATATCCATGTAACTCACATTTCAGTGAAGATAAAAAATAGTCTAAAAACCCCTTTGCTCTTTTCTAGACAACATTCCCCAACCCTGAGGCAAACAATGGTCTAATTTCTTTCATTATAAATTAGTTTTTCTTGTCCTAGAACTCTTATCAATGAACATACAGTATACACTCTCTTTGGTTGAGCTTCTTTTACTCAGTAATATGCTTTTAGTATTCAGCCATATTGGCATAAGTTTTACTAATTATTCATTTTATGGCCAAGTTTAATGCATCACAGGGTGCTTGTCCATTCTGCTTTAGTACATTTGAGGTGCCTCTATTTTTTAATGTTATTAATAATTCCGCTATGTATATTTATGTACATGCATTTTTGTTAAATATGTTTTCATTCCTCTCATGAAAAATAGCATGAGAAAAAATTGTTGGATCGTGAGATTAGGAATATGTTTTAATAAATTTTGAAAAACAGGCACCTTATCAGGCACATTATCAACTTGTAGCAATGTATGAAAATTCAATTGTTTTACCTCCCTGCCAACATTTAGTGCTGTCAGTTTTTTAAATTCTAATTATTCTAGTGAACATTTAGTAATATTTTCTTATGGTTTCCTTGATTGCTAATGATATTGAGCTTATTTTCACATGTTTATTGGCCACTTATTTAACATCTTTGGTTAAATGCCTTTTGAAATCTTGTGCATTTGGTGGTGGACTGTGCATAGGGGGAGGAGGTTATGTGTCTTTTTATTACAAATTATAGAAATTCTTCATTTATTTCAGATAAAAGTTTTCTGTCAGATACATATATTATGAATATCCTCTTTCAGTCTGTAGCTTGCATATTTAATTTAAAAATGCTGTCTTCTAGTAATACTCAATTTTATGAAATTATTTTATCATTTATTTTTCTTTTATAAATAGTGCTTTCTTGATTCTATTAAGGGATCTTTGACCACACCAAGTTTAGAAAGATATTCTTCCACATTTTCTTCTTGAAGCTTTACATTGTTCACTTTACTTTTAGGAATATGGTCTACTTCCAATTAATTTTTTTTAAGATTTTATTTATTTATTCATGAAAGACACACAGAGAGAGGCAGAGACATAGGCAGAGGGAGAAGCAGGCTCCATACAGGGAGCCCGATGTGGGACTTGATCCCAGGACCCCGGGATCACGCCCTGAGCCGAAGGCAGACACTCAACCACTGAGCCACCCAGGCATCCCTACTTCCAATTAATTTTAATCTATGGTGGGATTATATGTTAAGGTATATATTGAGGTTCATTTTCTTCCTTATAAATAGCCAGTTGTTCAAGTATTCATGGTCCTAAAATTTCCCATATTGAGTTGCCTTGTTCCCTTAGACAAAAAAATCAATTGACTATACAAGTGTTGATCTATTTCAGGACTCTATTCTGTCCCATTGACCTACTGTCTGTATTCACACCCATATCATTCTATCTTGATTACTGAGTTTTATTGTAAGTTCTTCAAATGAGGTAAGTTCTCCATTTTTTTTTCTTTTTATTTGGAAGATTCTTTTAGGTCTTTGCATTTCCACATGGACTTTAAAATCAGCCTGACATTTCAAAAAAAAAATTTTTTTTGAACTTTCTGGAATTTGATTGAGAATGTATTAGAACTATAGATTGCTTTGGGAAGAAAAATATCTCAACAATATTGGATATTTTTATCCATAATTATAGTTTATTTGCCAATTTATTTTAGTTCTCTCTAATTTACCTCAGGAATGTTTTGTAGTTTGTAGTGTATAGATCTTGTATGTTTTCCTTTAAGTTTATTCTTTAGCATTTACATTTTTGTTGCTAATGCAAATGGTATATTTTTAATTTCCATTTCCCAAAGGCTTATTTTTTAAAATAATGTTAATTTTTGTAAGTGACCTTGTATTCTACCACATTGCTATACTCATTTATTAAAACGAGTAAATATTTTATAGGTTGTTTAGGATTTTCCTTATACACAGAAAAGTTGTCTTCAAATGAAGATATTTTTTTCTTTTTCCTTTCCAATCTGCTTTTCCTTGCCTAATTTTTGGCTCCAATCCTATGCTGAATGGAAGTGAGGAGATGTTGATGATCTCTGTCTTTTAATAGATGTATTTAGTCCATTTACATTTAAAGTGAATATGAATACTGCTGACATCAAGCCTAACACTGTACTATATGTTTCATATTTTACTCCTGTATTCTTTATTCTATTTTTCCTCATTCTCCGCCTTCTTAGGAAGAACTGTCTTTTTGTTTTCCATTTTATTTTATCCAATAGCTTACTACTTATACTTTTTTTAGTGGTTGTTCTAGAGTTACAATCTGCATTTTTAATTTTTAGTCATGTAACTTCAAATAATATTATTCTACTTCACATATAATTTAAGAAACTTTCAATAGTCTACTTCAATTTTCTCCTCTGGTCCTGTAAATGATTGTTGTCATTTATTTTACTTATACATAATACTTTATAAACTCCATAACAGACTGCTATTATTTTTGCTTTAAATAAGCAATTCTATTTGAAAATAAATTAATACATTACAAAGAAAAGTATTTTATATTTGTTACATATTTTCTCTGTATAGTTCTTTCACAACTTTAAGATTTTCTTAAGCAATTATGTTTTTAATGTTATTATAAACGGTATTTTTATTTAATTTCCATTTTCCAAATGCTCATTTCCAGCATTTAAAATTTCCATTCATTATTGACTCATTATCTTACAGCATGCATTCAATGGGGAAATGTTCTCCCAGCCATTCTTTAATATTTTCCTTCAGTCTTGTCATAACACTTTATTCATACTTTTAGAACAAATATAATATTGTAACTGTTTGTTCATAGGTCTGTTTCATACTACATTATGACCTTCTCAAGGAAAGAGACTATGTTTTATTCATGTTCACAACCCCAGGGCCCAACACTATTCTTAATATATAGTTAGTGTCAAGTAAATGTTTACTGAATAAAAGGAGAATCAAATGAAAGAAAGCTTCTTTCCTTCTCTAGCACAAATCTAAGTATTTTCATTATCTTTGCATATTGATATCTATAAGTTTTCAATTAATTTGATGCTAATAAACTAGGAATGAGGAGTTTGTAGTAGTGGAAGAATGGAAGAGTCCAACACAGCTGACCTCAGAAATGCTACCCAGCAAAGCTGTTTTAGTTCTGTACTGCTGAATTGGGCATGTGGGAAATAATAACATCCAGCCCACCACCTGAAATGAACAATGTATTTTAATTTTTAATGAATGAATAATCTTGCTTTGGGAAGCAAGCAACCTGATCTTTCCTGGTTGCATTATAATGATTCCAAATGTAGCACCATGACTAAGCCACTAAGTCACTGCAGAAACTTCTTGTTCCACAAAGGGTCATTAAAAGCAAAAGAATGTTCAGTATGATAATCTCAGGGAATTACAAAAAATAGTTTGGTAATTATATTTCCTGATAGCATGGCAAAAAGCATTTGGCACCATTGCATAGAAACAACATAAATGGCCAGGGCATTGTCTCAATATTAGTCTAAAATGTAATTAGTGACAATATCTTGGTGTAATACAGGACCCATGAGTAACTTGAAAAGGAAGGGATGATAATTTGGGGAGCTTAGAGCTTTCAATTACTGGTTGTTCCTGTGCTCTCCTTGCTATGTACTATACTGAGTTTCTCTCATTACATGCCTGTATGAATTAATGGTTACTCTGAACAGAGCAGTAGGCCAAGTTGTATGAATGAGATATACTTAAGAATTTATTAGGTTGAATTGGTGCACAGCAGCTACTATAAAAAGAATGTAACTATAATGTGTTTTAATAGCTTATCAATATTTAAATTCTTTTGTATTTGAGATGTGCCAACTAAACCACAGGAGGTTTGAGAAGCTTCACAGACACAAAAAATCAGTTCTGGGCAGCTCCAGGCTCCCATGGTTTGTCACTGAATTACAATACCTGCAAGAGAAAACTAAATGAACAATTGATTACAAAAAAATGTTTGGAGATCCAGCACTTTCCAAGTTGAACTAATATGCAACAAACTCATCTGTAAATAATTTTTGCATTTATTACATATCAGACTTATTAACAGATGACTCTCTTAAAAGCCTGTAAGCATACGTACAAAATTAGATAATTATTGTTAATTACCAAAAAAAAATACTATGTCCAAAAGAATTCTCCCAGCTATGTATAAAAAATGTACATTTAAAAAAACAAATAGGGGATCCCTGGGTGGCACAGTGGTTTAGCGCCTGTCTTTGGCCCAGGGCACGATCCTGGAGACCCGGGATCGAATCCCACGTCGGGCTCCCGGTGCATGGAGCCTGCCTCTCCCTCTGCCTGTGTCTCTGACTCTCTCTCTCTCTCTATGTGACTATCATAAATAAAACAAATAAATAAATAAATAAATAAATAAATAAATAAATAAATAAATAAAAATAAAAAATAAAAAAACAAATAAAAGTAAATATACCATAAAATAAGTAATTATATTTTTAGTGCTGATAGAGAAAATAGATTTAAATTTAATTTTCTATTAAGAACTGTGCATTTGCTCACTTTAAGATACTATTAAATCTTTTGGTCTATGGACTATCATTTAGAGCAGAAGTGGCCCATGGACTAAATTCAACTCACCACCTATTTTTATAAATAAAATTTTATTGGAACAAGGCCATTCATTAGTTTACACATATTGTCTAAGGCTGCTTTCATGCTATAATGGTAGATTTGAGTTACTGTGACAGAAACTATATGGCCTGCAAAGCCTAAAATATTTACTATCCAATTCTTTATAGAAAAGTTTGCCAGGGGCACCTGGCTGGTGGTCAGTAGAGCATGCAGCTCTTTATCTCAGGGTTGTGAGTACAAGCCCCACACTGGGCACAGAGCTTACTTAAAAAATAAAAACAAATAATTTAAAAAATTAAAATAAATTTTAAAAGGAAAAAGGAAAGGTTACCAACTTCTGATTTAGAGCACTCTCAATACAAATATCTAGAAGCACACCATCAGTTCAGTATAAAGGTAAAAATAATTTTTTTTGGTAAAAATAATTTAATGTCTCTAATCATAAGTATGTAAATACACAAAATACTTTCTAATAAATAATATTCAATATCTAATAATTACTATTTCCTTCCAAGTAATCTGTTCTTGTCTATATCAAAAAGCTAAGAATCTCTTAAAATATTGTTCATGTAACAACATGATGCTTCCATAGAAATCCTTTGATAAACTTATTTAGCAGGAGTAAAGCAATAGAGACCAGAATGTAAGAGATGAGAAGGAAGCAAATACCTAAGAAATATGAAGGATTATTAAGAGAAAGGACATATAAAATAAGAAATATAAAAACAGGGATGCCTGGGTGGCTCAGTGATTGAGTGTCTGCCTTTGGCTCGGGGTGTGATCCTGGAGTCCCAGGATGGAGTCCCACATCGGGCTCCCTGCATGGAGCCTGCTTCCCCTTCTGCTTATGTCTCTGCCTCTCTTTGTGTCTCTCATGAATAAATAAATAAAATCTTAAAAAAAAGAAATATAAAAACAGCAAAATTCCCCAATTTAAGAATTATAATGCATACAAACATTTTTAAGTTTTCTTAATATCGGACATAAAGCATTGCTTCTGGTCCAGAAACCTGGTAGTGTTAGCTAACATGGAAATTCTTAAACATCACAAAACTTTAGATGAACTGGGTAAACTGTAACAAAAAGTAGTTAATGTGCAGCTGAATTTGCATTAGAAAAGGAAAATTGCCAGTGGTGTTCTGAAGTTGGCTCCTACGATCAGCTTGCAAAAGCTGATTGTGCACAGCTTTTCCCAACTCCAAGCTTGATGATACCACTTCAGTAGTTTAAAATTGGCTTTTGTGAGAATATTTATACCATAGAAACTGGCAAATGCTACAAACCAAGCTTTCTTCAGAGACCTGATGATTAAACATCTACTAGCACACCCCTGGAAGTTACCAGGTACCAGAAATGAAAGAAGAAACTAAAAAATATATCACAAATTTCCAGAAATATCACACGGAAAATAAATACCACAAGTGAGACTTATCAGATACTATAAAAGAAATATTACTACCACAAGAACTTTATATGATGAAAACAATTGGAAAGACCATAAGTAGGAAGGAATGAAACAGAGAATCAAAATAAGAAACAAGTGCCAGAAGAAATAAGCTATCACTACAATAAGAAAAATAATTGATAGATTTGAAAATGAAGTAAATAGAAGTTGTGGGAAAAGTAGCTTTTAAATTAAAAGCCTAGGGCAGCCCGGGTGGTTCAGTGTTTTAGTGTCACCTTCAGCCCAAGGCATGATCCTGGAGACGTGGGATTGAGTTCCATGTTGGGAACTCCCACAGGGAGCCTGCTTCTCTCTCTGCCTCTCTCTGCCATTCTCTCTGTATGTGTCTCTCATGAATAAATAAATAAAATCTTTTAAAAATAATAAATTAAAAGCCTAATAGGTTGAGCAGGCTAAACAGAAATAGTCAAGTTAATGAACTAGAAAAATTCACAAGAATTTATCACATATTAACAAAGAGATGGAAAATGTAAAAGACTGAGAGATACAGGCAATAGAATAACACAGTCCAAAATAAATATAACAAGATTTTCAGAAGGAACAAAGAAAATTAAATAGAATGGGCAAGGGGAAATATTTGAAGTGATAATGATAATTCTCCTAAATAGTTGAAAAACATAATGAAGTCCTTAGCAGCATAGGTAAGATGCCTAAAAATATTATGAAGAGCAGCCAGTACAGTGATAAAATCTTAAAAGCAACTAGAGATAAGAGTCAGGAGTCCCATAGAAGAACAATTGTACTGATGAGTATAAAGGTTTTAAAGTAGGAAAAATGGTACTTTAGAAATGTCACTTTAAAACACAAAACAGAACCATACAAAAGAGGAAAAAAAGAAAACAGAACTAACATGATGAGAACAATAAAACATACAAACAAAAAGACCAGCTTATTACCAACACATAGTGGAAAGGAAAGTCCTCTAATTTTGATGAGAAAAATTCTGATTATTTTTTAAAAGATTTTATTCATTCATGAGAGACACAGAGAGGTTAGAGGCAGAGACATAGGTGGGGGGAGAAGCAGACTATCTGCTGGGAGCCCAATGCTACACTCAATCCCAGAACCCAGGATCACACCTTGAGCTGAAGGCAGACGCTCAACCACTGAGCCACCCAGACACCCGAGAAAAATTCTAATTTTGATAGCAAAAACATCCTATGATTTGCAACCAATTGGAGGAGAGCAATTAACATTAGAGTCACCTTCCTCCTTCACCAAGGAGGGACACAGAAGCCAATCAAGGTAGTCAGCACAAATAATCCCAATACAAAACTGTCATCAAAGTAACTTAAAAAAAATCTGCTTAATAGCAAAGAAACAAAAAATAAAATATTAAAAATAATATTAGGGTTAAGCAAAAGCAAAAGCAAAAGCTTCTAAAATTCTTGAAGTTTTTTGATGGTTAATGATCAATGCAGAACAGACCTACCCTGCTCTCTTCCACTATTTCTGTCAATATCTCACTTCATTCATGTCTTCCCAATATAAAATAAGCACTAAATAATGAATTTGTTGAATGAATTTGTTGAATGAATTATTTGTTGAATGAATTATTATATGTTGCAAATTAAAATTGATATAAACTTTGGGGATAGCTTGACAACAAAATATTAAACTGCTTTAAAATGCATTTAAGATTTAAATAATTCTACACCTAAGAATTTATGCTAAAGATATAATCAAGTATCTGTACAAAGATCAATCTATAAGAATGTTAAACATAGCATTATTCAGAGTACAATAATTGAAAAACTAAACATTCAATAAAAATTATTTTATTTTATTATTTTATTTTATTTGAGAGGGGCAGAGGTGGAGAAGGACACGGGAGCTGGATAGATAGAGTCTTAGGCAGGCTCCACACCCAGGGCAGAGCCCAATGCATGGCTCAATCTCACGACCTTGGGATTGTGACCTGAGCTGAAATCAAGAGTCAAATGCTGGGGCACCTGGGTGGCTCAGTGGTTGAAAATCTGCCTTCCGCTCAGGTCCTGGTCCTGCTTCCACTCGGGTCCTGGGAGTCCCACATCAGGCTCACCGCAGGGAGCCTGCTTCTCCCTCTGCCTATGTCTCTGCCTCTCTCTGTGTGTCTCTCATAAATAAATAAATAAAATCTTAAAAAAAAAAAGTCAGATGCTTAACTGACTAAGCCACCTAGGTGCTCCTGATAAAAGTATTTTAAAAACATAGCATAATTCCATTTAGCCACTTATAAATCATAATATGTATAAATGTTCACAATACATTATCAAGGGAAAAAACATAACAAAAATGGGTTACGATAAGTCCCCAATCTTTTTAGGAAAATAAATATGAATATAGTTTTATAGAGATAGAAATATACTCATTTTTAAGCTTTGTGCTTTTACAGTGAAGATTGCATCTTTTTAATTAAAAAATGCTATTAGAGCATATAGGAAAATGACATGCAAATCTTTCAACTTCTCCCTTTTAACTGAAAGAAAACAGAGCAAGTATCTAAGCAACTTCTTTTCATAGATAAGAAATTTAAGGCCTAGTGATAAATGGTTAGGAAATCTTCCAAATTCAAACGTCATCAGTGAGGCAATAGGACTCAAATCCAAATGTCCTGAATGCTATACAGTAAACACAGATTAAGTTTCTCCAAAACACTGACCAGAAAACATTTTAAAAATATGTTAGAAATAGCCTCTCAGGAATTGATTTTTTTTTCTAATTGTACCTAAAATTCATGTACATGGAGCCTGAACCTAGACACAAGTATTTTACTTATTTTTCTAAAATATCCCGTACAGAGTTTCATTAACACAGAGAAATGGGATTTTTTCATCATTTGGAAAATTAGTAAAGTATTGCTTAAATTAGTTCTAACACTTTTAACAGACACCACCAGTTTAGATCTCACTATCAAACACAAAAAGTATCTTACCCAGGTGAAGTATATAAACCATTATCTTTGCCTAGTTACATCTTTTTCTTCAACATTTCTCAAGACATTTTGCTATTTAAAATGTCAAGAAACTCAGCTCTTCAGTTACTGCATGAAACCCTGTGTACCTACCACCACCACACCTATTATTCTATACACAGAATACTCAGCCTCTACTATCCTCATGCTCCACACATCTGTAATCATTTCTAGGTCTCTATGTGTCTGTGTATGAATTATATATTATCTTTTCTAAATATTAGCCAGAGTGAAAGGATGATATTATTTTCCTCACTGATTCTACATTAATAAGATAACATTTATAAAGCATAGAACATAGTGCCTTTTACATAAGTGCCATATATGTGTTTCTTATATATACAATTTTATAGATAAATAACATTTCACATCACAGAGAGTAATATATATATAGACTACAATTCCCAAAGAGTAAAAGTAGCAATTAGTGTCACAAACAGAGGCATTTTGATTTTTAGTTAGGACTCCTTATAATATGTGAAACCTTTTTTAATATTAACCTCATTTCAAAAAGAAAATTCAAACTCTTATCATATGGACTCAATGAAAAATACATATATATTTAGTAGCCACTCCATGTCAGATAGCTATACTGGAAAGTCATGTATAATACTGAAGAATTCAAAATAAAAGGCCTAAATCAGTGCCTTTATGGAAGATATAAAATTAAATTATATCTCATAAAATTAAATATCATAAAATTAAAATATTTTACATACACATGTTTATTTCTAAATCCTCAGGGCTAAAATTTTTCCATTAAAGTAACTTTTTAATTTTTCTGAAGATGGACATTTAAAAATATATTTATTTTAACACAAATGGTATAATAATATGCCTTCAGCAAGAAAAAAGAAATCTTTAAGCAAGTAATTCAAAAGACAAAATGAAATCTTACTTCCACTAAACAAATAGCATTATTGCTTTAATTATGCATCTCTGGAATAACTAGGCCAACGGGCTATTCATTAGGTGAAATGTCAACTTGAACCCTGGAGGGGTGATGAACTTACACAAACAACTTGGTCCCTTAAGTGGTGTGGAAAAATCTAACAAGAAGAATAAATTCAGAGGTCATTTCATCTTCCAATCACTTAGCAGCTGAATGGGAGTGAAGAGGGCAAAAGGGAAATGATTTCTAAAAATAATTAACCATAAACTCTGAGGTAGAGATAAGTAACGGGAGGATGAAAATGAAAGCAGCTTTCTCCAGGGTTTCCAGCCAGCTCTCCTTGCAGGGATGCATTCATCACCACACAAAGCCTCACATACAAGGTTTACAGCTGAGCCTTTCAATCTACATAACTGTCTCCATCCCCTCCACGTCCCTCTTCCCCTGCTGCCTAGAGTCTTTCTCATTGTGTCACTCATGGTTTCTTTCCACCTCCTAGTTTGGGAGACAGATTATCAAACTAGCCCCTTCTGCAGACATGATCAGCATGCATCCTATCTTGCACAGTCAAATCTTTTTAATTTCTGAAGAACAAGCTTGAGGAAACACAAATACAGTTGCTCATTTCATTGAGCAGCATAAAGGTTTTTTGATTTTGTTTTTTTTTTATCTAGTCAAAACTTCATAGAGTGAATAAATAAAAGGAGGATATTTGGGATATTGCCAACACAAATTCATAGCACAACGCCAATGCTTCAAGCAAAAAGAGCAACCAAAAATTCACATAAAATCAAATGTTCCCTTATTCTTTTAGTCTAAGTTCAGTGGATATATTAAAAGAATATTTATTATAAGAATAATATACCTATTATTTCAAGAAATATAGAAATATGCACTTATTATTTTGCGGCTGTTAAAAAAAATTGTAGCAAGTTTAAGCCAAGTAACCCTTAATCTTTTTGGAGGAAGATGATTTAATGACAACCAAATTAATAGATAACCTGAAGATCTTTTTTCTTTAGGTAATTAAGTATTTTGTAGGAAAAAAAATGAATATTCTTTAAGTAAAATATTAATATTCTTATATTCAAATGGTTTTAATTACTTGCCAATGTAAACTAAAGCAAATTATAGATTATGGATGGGGTAAGGAGAAAGGTTTGAACATCTTTTGAAAAACATAAGGCTTTTTAAAAGTATTTATGATAATTGTTTTAATATTTTCTTTTCCAGAAATATGTATATGAATTAAAATATATTACCTGATCTTACAACATAGAACTGCACTCTCTGCAAAGCTTATGTTTAGAAATTTTACCCATATCCAATCTAAGTAAATCATGATATACTGAGTTGCATTTAAATGCTTACTTTAGGGCACCTGGGTGGCTCAGTGATTGAGCATCTGCCTTTGGCTCAGGTTATGATCCTGGGGTCCTAGGATCAAGTCCCACATCAGGTTACCCACAGGGCACCTTCCTCTCCCTCTGTCTGTGTCTCTGCCTCTCTTTCTGTGTATCTCGTAAATAAATAAATAAAATATTTAAAATTAAATAAATAAAAGCCTACTTTAAAATGTGCCCTACATAAATGTCAATAAAACTACATATAAAAAATATGTAAACAAATCAAAAGGCATTTTAATATGGCCCATGACAAAATAAAATGTTATGCCATATAAATTTAGTTTGGTTTAATTTAATCCATGACATTTCATGATTGGTTGAAATGTCATAACAAAAAGTAAAGTTCAAATAAAGCCATTAGAAGGCTGACCTATATTTAGCCATCACTTATAAAAGCTACTCATGCCGAATGCTTCATCCATAGTAAAAACAAACAAAAGCTAACAGTACACTAACCTCTGTGTTTTGAGTTGAACTTCTGTTCAATTTTGACCTCTATATTTTTAATTGAACAATGGGTAATGTGGGAAAATATAAAACTCTTAAAGGAGTAATATGATTTCAAAAGAATATAAGAATCATGAATCATGTCCTTTCTTTTAGTTTTTTGACATGGATGACAGAGCCTTTACATTTTGGTAATTAGACAGACTATTCATAGGAAAGAAGGGCAGTGATGTCATGAGTCTTCCTTAACGGCAAGAGAAATATTTTTTCTCTCTTTGCATATATTTATCATATAATTAACAGGCTGGTACTTAGAAGGATACATATATATACAGAACACACATATATATAGAACTCCACTTGCATTTAGAGTTGGAAAAGCTAGTTCAAAATTTCACAAGTATTTCTTAACAATGAATACAATGTTTTAGGTTTCTTCTCGTGGTATACTCAGGCTAACATATTTATTATGGCATTTGTATCTAGCACTTTAGCATTTGGATCAGAGCAAACATCTCTTTTTGTTTGTAATCAAATTCTGTCCTAATCTCTAGGCCCTCCATAACCTTTAAATATGTTCAGTAGATTCAGGTGTGTCTTAATTGTCTCACAACATAGGGAACTTTTGAAGGAATGACTTGAATCATGCCCAAAGATTAGAATGTTTATTTTTTGTATCACTTTCATCTCCAATGAACATGTTTAGGGAAGCTCACCCTTTCCTCAAGTTGAAAGCTGACTTTGGCTAGCCCAGCTAGGATAGTCCACTGAGTAGAAAGGAATTGGAAAATGTCAATCAGCTTTGACAGTGTTCAAACTCCACGGTAAAGTGTAGAAATATAAAAAATCCAGTTTGAAGCCAAACAAACTAAATTAAGAAGTGTTTATGGGTTGGCATCAAACTACACAGGAGTATGAAGGTACAAATCCTGAGAAACTGCTTTGAGAAAATGCCATTCAGCATGTCACTGACTTTTACAGGTCAGGGGTTTGAACGGAATAGCTCAAAATGTAGGAAGTAAAAGCCATACTAAATGGCTCTCTCCGAATATATCTTATGCAACAAACAAGACAGTATAGAAACTGCAGTAATCAAGCATATTTGTAACCAATAAAACAGGTACATTTCTCATTTACAGTGGATATCGTGTAACAACACCATATTTCCCCTTCAGGACTGAGCCACTCATTTCTCCATCTGCTGGGAGTTTTGCCTGCTAACAGCACACAGCTGAGCCTCTTCCTAGGAATGGCCTACTGCTAAAGGGAGCTTCTCTACTGAAGGTTACGCCCCTTTCCCAGTGAATGTGGCATATGAGCCCCCTGGCCCCCAACACATACCTACTCTTTGTCTTAAGATGTCTCTGTAGGGTCATAACAACTTCACAATTACTCATGGGGTTAACCAAAGCCCCTGTTGCAAATGCATTGCAGTTTGGCTTCATCTCCTGCCAATGCTGCTTTTCCTACTTCCTTATAGGTGTTTTCCTAAAAGCATTGCCCAAAGCATCACTCTGGCTCAGAACATGTTTCCCAGGGAATCCACCCCAGATAAGTTGATACCAGGAATAGTCCTGAAAAGCCCACTTTAAGATGGACTTTTGATCTGGATAACCTGTCTGGTAAGGATGATCCCATCACAGGTAATAAAGCCTAGCATGCCCTTATAGAACAATTGCTATAACTTTCACAGGTGATGACCTGGAATGCAACACACTAGCAGGTGCTTAGATACCTGAGAGATTGAAGACACATTGTATAATTGAAAATACTATGAGTAAGGTCATGCCAAAGGGACATGAGAGCCAATCCGAAAGAGCTCCCAATGGCCAAATCTGGAACAATTCAAGCAACAACATAAATAACGTAGCATTGGATTATAATCCAAAGTATAAAATAAATATACATGAGTCAATATTGATATAAATATATAAACAAATGGGGGGGAAGAAACAAACTCTTAACCAAAGAGTCCAAATAATTTATGTTGATACCCATCCCCTCCAAGAGGTGACACTTCTATGTCATAACCTCACCACTTTACCCTCCAGGGTAAACTTCCTTAACGACTTATATCCAGAATATAGAAAGCTATATTTCAATACATGAACTCATGTATTAATATGGCAATTCATATGTTGAAAATTTTTCATTTACTATTCAATCAACAAATATTTACTGGGTATTATCTGTGTGCCAATTCTTGTGCTGGGCCCTGAGGATGAGCAATTGATCAAGTCTAACATGACTGTATACTTCGTGAAGCTCTAGGCCTAATACGAGCCAATCTCTAAGACTCTATGATTAATGAAACTACTTTTAAGGAAAAACAGTAATAGAGAGTAAAGTCAACTTATCAGTTTTTAGGTGCTGAATTCTCTATGTTCAAGAGTAAGCTACTTTAATAAGATTTAATTTGCCCCTGATTCTTCATGACAAGGGATCCCTGGGTGGCGCAGCGGTTTGGCGCCTGCCTTTGGCCCAGGGCACAATCCTGGAGACTCAGGATCGAATCCCACATCGGGCTCCCAGTGCATGGAGCCTGCTTCTCCCTCTGCCTCTGCCTCTCTCTCTCTCTCTGTGACTATCATAAATAAATAAAAATTAAAAAAAAAAACAGTGATTCTTCATGACAAGAAATGAAAATACAAAGTATACAAACATATTAGTTTATTTTTACTCTATTTGAAATCAATTACCCTATTTTTCATGTGTCATTCCAAGGAGAAAAAAAATGTGTTTGGTGGGAAAGAATGTAACAATGTAACAAATATTTACTGTTCTTAAAAGACAGAATACAGCTTCCAAGTTTAATAGGCTTCACTATAGCATTAAAGCCATTGTAAGGGTGAATTGATAAGGAAAACATAGCACTCAAAAACCATGTTTTAACCAAGCAAAGAATGTGGCTTTCTTTGGTGTCTAAACAAAACTATAAATTCATAATAAGGTATAGCTCACACTTGTAGCTTTAGCAGACCACTAAGAAAAAAACCTTCACACTATGAGGAATCCCAAAGTAGGTGGGAATCAAGATCTAGTCTTTTCCTATTAAAGTGGAAGGGGAAAAGGTATTTCTTTCCCCTGACTTTTTATAAGATAGAACATGGCCAATGACCTAACCACAATTAATCAGATATGATTGTCCAAGATTGTTCTTGAGGCTCTAGATCAGCTGAGAATACTGCTTGGCATCAATGAATGATGGGAGAAGGCAGTTGTAGCAGATGTCCAGAAGCACCCGAGTCCAGAATCATTCCCTCTCTTTAGGCTCTTCGCTATGCCTTATCATCCTTGATTCTTGACTGGTCTTCCAGACATCCAGAAGATCTGTGAACCCTTATACTAAATTCCTTTCTGTGTAACCTACCAAAAGCAAGAAAAAGAGAACTTTGCAGAGTAGAGGTTATACAGAACAAAACCACATAGTACCTAGAGAAGGTCTGCTTAGAATCAATACAGGAACTTTCCTCAGTTAATTGTTAAAGATTAGCACTTGCTCCTTAATGGGGGAAAACGACATTACCATTGGAGCCCATTACTCCCTTATTATTCGATTGTATGTTGATCTCATTAGGGAAGTTGGTTTGATGTTTCCAAGGAATTCTGTCATCATCTTTATAATGTTCTGAGTTAAATAAAACTTCTAGGTTTTTTATTTCAAATGCAGATGTTTGTACTGGATAATTAAAATCAAAATTATGTTATTTAGATGAATAAGCATAGAAAAGTACAGGAGTGGATACTCTTTACCTCCCCTGAGATTTTAAATTCAATATAAAGTAGATAGTCTGGTGCTAAGGGCTATTAGACTAAGCTACAAATACATGGACATTTTTAGCTGCAACGTGCAAATAGAGTAAAATCGTCCTAGAAATGCATTTTATCGTATATTCAATAGTTAAAGACAACAGGAGCCTGGCTTGCCGAAGCATATCTAATGTATTCCCAGTCTCTTTATTTTAAGCCACATTTAATCTCTTTTCAATTTTGCTTTCTTTTTGTTAAAATTTGTATGTTAATGAATTCATTTTGTAAAATAAACTTCCAATCAAGTTTCAAATAACCACTACTAGCATAAATACTATTCTGATTTTGAAATACTTTAAAAATAAAATGCATTAGGGGTGCCTATGTGGTTCAGTGGGTTAAGCGTACGCCTTCAGCTCAGGCCATGATCTTGGGGTCCTGGCATCAAGCCCCATGTTGGGGTCCCTACTCAGCGGAAAGTCTGCTTGTCCCTCTCCCTCTGCTCCTTCTCCTGACTCATGCTCTCTCTCTCTCAAATAAATAACTAAAATCTGGGATCCCTCGGTGGCGCAGCGGTTTGGCGCCTGCCTTTGGCCCAGGGCGCGATCCTGGAGACCCTGGATCGAATCCCACATCAGGCTCCCGGTGCATGGAGCCTGCTTCTCCCTCTGCCTATGTCTCTGCCTCTCTCTCTCTCTCTCTCTCTCTCTGTGACTATCATAAATAAAAATTAAAAAAAAAACTAAAATCTTTAAAAAATAATGTAAAAATAAATAAAATAGATTAAGTATTCCCAAATGTGAGAAAAACACATAAACAAAGACATTTTTTAAGCAAACTAATTGTATAGATTTCACATCATTGACTAATCATAAGACAATTTCATTAACAGAATAGTTTAATTGATATTACATGTTATTTGATTGTAGATCTAGGCAATTATTTGAAAATAAGCAGTACATACACATAGGCATTTGTAGATACATACAATTGCATATGTATCACTAAACCAGATGTCGGTTCATAGGCCCACAGCTGTTCAAGCAGCCATGTTTTTTACCTTTTGATCCATACTCCATTCCAATACACCTAATTAGACTGGGCTAACCTCGCTACAATCTCTGTGATCTGGCCCAAACCTGTCATCTGGGTCAACTATATGTTTTTGTTTTTTTTTTGAAATTTCAACTTAGAAAATTAAGAGGTTATGAGTTAGATGAAGGAATAAGTTGTGGGCTTTTTTAAGATTTTATTTATTTATTTATTCATGAGAGACAGAGAGAGGCAGAGACACAGGCAGAGGGAGAAGCAGGCTCCATGCAGGGAGCCTGACACGGGACTCCATCCCGGGACTCCAGGATCACGCCCCAAGCTGAAGGCAGACACTCAACTGCAAGCCACTCAAATGTCTCTAAGTTGTGTTTTAAAAGAGGCTATGGAGGTATAAGAAGAAAGCCATGATGAGCTACATGTTACTATAATGATACATTTCAGTCATCACTAAAATTTAATAAACACTAAAATTTATTGAGCACTTATCTATATGCCCATAACTATGCTAAATACTTTGCATGCATTACCTCATTTAATCTTCACAATAACCTTATGAGCTAGATGCTACTTCTGTTAGCCACATTTTACAGATAAAGAAATTGAGTTACAAAGGAGGTAAGTAACTTGCCCAAGGTCACATATTTATATAAAACCAAGATTCAGCCCTGGCAATTTGAATCCATATTCATTCTTATTCAGTCAGTATTTCCAGTAATATGAAAAAAAAAGGAAACTAAAAGAAACAAGATAATGTAGTTCCCTGAAAAAGAAAAAGAATCTTACGTATCTAGTTTCCCTTGAAAGCTGACTATAATATACATGCTATCACTGGGCTCATATAGGATTTCTATTTCCTTAAGTCAAACGTACCAAATAAACATAATTAATACGTGTACTTCAATGAGCTTAACAAATTGCTTTACCTAATATTCCTTCTAAAGTTTCCAGTAAATTGCTGTTCCTAATTAGTTGTCTTAATATTTTTAAATTTAAACAAGCAACATGGTATTTTCTTTGAGAAACACCCAAATTCTGAAATTGAGATTAGGCTTATTACAAAATTATAATAAACTACTTTTTAATTATCAAAGAGGCAAAAAGTACTTCTTGTCAAGGAACTCAATTACAAATATTTATTCAGTAGCTACTATTACATTGTTCAGGCACTGAGGGTATAACAATGAACCAAACAAAAAAACAAAAAAAGAATTCTTTCCTTTATTGAATTTACATTCTATACATTCAGATAATTTTAAAAACAAATTAAGTGTTGTATAATGGAAGATCCATGCTGACAGGAAACTTCTGGGATAATGATGCCAGACCATAACTTAAAACTGCAGGGCCAGAGCTGAGCAAGCTCAACCCACATAATATAATGACCCACTCTTATGAGAATTCTCATTAAATGGGCCTACTGGTTGAGTTACATTTGATTTTTTATATAACGATTTACATATTATGGCCATAAATAAGTTATAAATTGTAAAGATTGTCCAAATGAGAAGCTCATTTGCTCATGCCCATTTTAGTTGACTGACGTCCTACATGAATTCTGTATGATAACACAATAAAATTCAGACGGAATTCATGATTTTGAGCTGGACTCATAAAATATAAGTAAAGTCTCTAATGCCAATAATTGACTTAGTAAATCAGTATTACAGTAAATTTTTACATCAAATTATATAATTTGAGAATTAAAAAAGAAAGCAAGAAAGGTTTTCTCAGCATGGTTATTAAAAAGGATCACTTACATAAAAATTGGATTTTTTTATGTAAAAATATATAAAAGGATCACTTTTATAAAGGATCACTTACATAAAAATCATATACCCAACATTTCTTGTCAACAGACATATTTCAAACACCAAAATAGACCTCTCAGAAATATAAACACAGCTCAAACTAATAGAGTCTGATACCATTTTTGTTGTTTGATAGCTGACAGCTACAGTTTTCCCTTTTTCCCCCTTCTCTTCTGCCCCACATCTGGCTAGGCAAACTGGATAGAAAGATCAGATGCAGGCAGTCCCGGTGGCACAGCGGTTTAGTGCCACCTGCAGCCCAGGTGATCAAAACATTCAACCCCTGAGCCATGTACACAGAAACCCTCATCCCAGCCCTACCACTACCACAATAAAATGACAACCCAGTCTTCTTTCCTGTATTCTCAGCCCATTTTTGGACCTGCTGAGGAACTTGTCTCCTCTCCCCAGAAAGTCTCATTACATAAATAATTATCCTTTTCATACTCTTTTGGTGCATGTATGGTTGCCATCAGTCTCAATAGCTGAAGCAAATTTTAAGTGGGATACCCATCTCTCCTCTGCAGGGTGACCATAACAAATGGCATAGCAAACATGTCTAGGTAATAACCTCCACTGCTGGGAGTCTTTCCTCTCTTACTTGGCTTGCTAACTGACTCTTCTGCCTGCTGGACAGGATGCACTTTGAGCTGCTACTTGCTCACTAGCTTGTGATTTGAGCTGTGCTACTCTGTGCTATATTTGCTGAGTTCTACTAAGCTTCTGTTAGGATTTAATTTACCTATGTTGGAAGTTTCACTATTTGGGATCTAGGGAGTAGACTATATGATTGGAGCCTTCCTTAAAGTGGCCCTGGATCATGTGTCTTGGCCAAGACACATCTGTGTGTCTCAGATTAAATCATGTGTCTTGATTCTAAAACATACCACCACTGATGCTAGGCTCAGAATGTATGTTTCAACTAGGAATTGGCCCTTTCTTTAGAGTGTTCAGGAGAAAGACTGATATCCTGTGCAACATACAGGCCCATTGAAAGGTGGTATTCTCTGTGTGTGAACCTGCTTAGGAACATGCCCTGTTGTCCCCCAGAAGGCCTCACTATGTAAGTAATAAGTCTTCTCGTACATTCTTGGTGTATAATAGCATCACTAATCTCAGCATCTGAACCAAATCTTGAGTAGAGGTCCATTCTTCCTCTGTAAAGTGAATATAACACTCCTCTACATTAATGACTTAAATATGCCACAAGTTTGTTGTTGTTGTTGTTGGCTGGTCTTGTTTGAGCTCTGACTTAGTTGCCATTATATAATACCACAAATTCCATATGTAGAATTCAGATCCCTACCTCAATTTTGATGATCCAGGGACACGAACAAATGAAAATTTCCCAAAGTTTTCATGTAATAAACACTTATTGAATATATGCAACTGTCCTGGAATTCTGCTACACACTAAAGATATAGTGGAGCTTTCAGTCTAATGTTAAGTACAGACATTAATCAATATCATTTCAAGAAATGTCAATTTTAAACTGTGACCACTTCCAGGGAAGGAATATATATGATTCTATGCTGCCCTATAATTGGGTCAATCCTGATCAGTTAAAAATCTTAAGGAAGTGATCTATGGGCTGAAAGCTGAAGAATGAGTAGCAGTGAGATAGAGGAGCAGGCTAGAGAATTTCAGGCAGAAGGGCAAACATGGGCAAAATACAATGATGGAGGGAACATAGAGAAATGTGAGTGATGGAAAGTCAAGACAATTATTACTATTGAGGGGTTTCAGTATAAGCATGATATGATCAGATTTGTGTTTTAAAAAGATCACTCTGGGTCAGTACAAAGAATGATTTGAAGAAGACAGAATGGCTGAGGATCAAATATATCAGCACTATTGATTTAAATTATGAACATATGTATTCCTTCTCTTTCTTTACCTCCCAAATTTGGGAGAACATAATCACTGCACAGGATGGCATGCAGCTCAGTTTGTGTTTTCTTCCAAGTTTCAGAAATAAAGTCAGAGAACCTTATATTTGAAATAGAAGTTAAATAAAAATTACCAAAAAATGGAATGAGAGTCACCATTTATGGAAACAACATCTTAAATACAATTTCACTATTGCAATGAAAATCAGAATCCTGGGGCAGCCTCGGTGGCGCAGTGGTTTGGTGCCGCCTGCAGCCCAGGGCATGGTCCTGGAGACCCGGGATCAAGTCCCACATCGGGTTCTCTGTGGAGCCTGCTTCTCCCTTTGCCTGTGTCTCTGCCTCTCTCTGTGTGTGTGTCATGAATAAATAAATAAAATCTTAAAAAAAAAAGAAAGAAAATCATAATCCTCACATAGTTGCCAAATTTTTTCAGTAAAGTAATAGGAGACTGTGAATATATCACTTATTCCTATTTTTAAATTCTTAACTTAATAATCACTAATAAAATATTAACATATATTATTTACCTAGTCACATTTAAAAGCTATAGGGAATATTTCCAGATGACACTATTCTTTGTGTCCACTTATACATGCTTCATTGTTAAGTTTCTCTTCTCTAAACTCTCTGTAAGGGTAGCCATGTATATATCCATGACAGATATATAGATATAAATATAGATATAGATAAGATATAGACATACATATGCATATGCATTTTAAAAGAGAAAGAGTAGAAACAGACTTCCATCAGTAGATTTCTCTGAGAGAAGATCAAAAGAAGACTTTTTATTATGACAGCATATGGTACATGTATCATGTGGTACATGTATCACACTAATTCAATATGGAATTTCATTTTTTAAAAGTTAAAAATATGTTTCATTACATAGGGATTTCCAGCTTTCAGCATGTGCTCACATACGTTAGTCTCATTGAGGTGAGATTGCCAGGCATGCTTTTTTAAAAATGGAATCTATATCTGTGAGAAATTCATATGATAAGTAAGAACCAAGCTTCTGTTTTATCACTTGAGTGTCTAAATATCCAATACTTACTTTCCATTTAAAGCCAGACTTTACCAGACTTTCAGTGGACAGCTGTATTTCAAGATCTTAGTGCACCTTAGAATTGTTATATGCCATCGCTTCTCAGCCTTTTGACTAAGATCAAGTGTAAAATTGTTATATGTTAAATATAAGAGAAAGATACATAATTAAATAATTAAAATTTAGAAGAAAAAGTTGGCATATTACTAGTGACAGGTTAAAAGATCATTATTTAATGGCTGTGATTACAATACATTATGCCAGAGTTTCAAGATTATTTTGAAATTATTTTATAGAACACAAACTAGTGTAGTAAAGAGCATCAAACCTTGAATATACTTCCCTCTAAGATTTTAATTCAACACTGGTAATTTCATATTATTTTAATCAGTTTCTGAATGAGCTACCCAACAATGTAAGAATCTAGGAGGAAGCCATCTCTTTAACTTCTCAAGACTTTCAAAGATAGTTCCAGAAAATATGGAATAACAGATGTGCCTAGAACTTAATTTTCTATTCCATGTTAGGACAATATGCTGAAGAATCTGTGTTCTATATCATAAGTATGACTGAAGACCATTTCCACAGTGAAAATGAATTTCTTAAGAGTCTGATATGGCTATTCCTAAATATTTACCAAAATCATTTCAAATTATTATGTCTTGCACATGAGAAATGTATACTCCCAAGGCATTGTAAATCCAATTTACCTGGCTTCACTTGGAAGTGTGTTTTCATAGATTTGTTGAAATGCTTTCCCTGATTTTTGAAAAAAAAGTTTTAGGTCCGAAAGCATTGTGAATGTCACAGTTTGTCTTGTCAGTCATGAAAACATAAAACTCCCAGGAAACCAAAATGATTGATCCCCACATATTTGTTCTCCTGGGGGTGGCAAAAAAAAAATCTAAATATCCACTTTGCAGAATATTAAAACAATTAGAAAAAAGACAGTATAGATAGTATTATTCTCAAGTCTCCAGAATACTTTCTCATCTATCAGCAAAATCAGTTACAAGGTAGAATCTGTCCTAAAAGGCATTTAGACCAACATTGCAGATTATGTGTGGCCAAACTAAAAATCTTCAGAGATTCTCAAAGAATGGCATTATTGCACAGGGAAAACAAACCAATAAAACATAAAACAATATTGATAAGGATGCACCCACCTTATGTATGATCAAGTTTCTCTGTCCTACTTGATCTGACCACTGCCTGCCTATCTGGCCTTATCTCTTTCATGTTCTAACCTCCTTCCTATCCTTACTTCACTTTGTTTTAACAACCCTAAATTACTTATGACATCCCATGTTTTCTCCCTTTCCCTGTCCTTAAGCAAGTCCCTCTACCTGAAGTCCTTCTCCCATATATTTCTAATTTTTCACTTATTTTTATATTTAATATTCAGTTAAGGTATAAATTCATCTTAGAATTCTTATCAGACCACTACTGCTAGATCCAGACTGGGAAAACTGTTGTTCCTAATATATACATATATTTCTATCACTCTCTCTACCTTACAATTATAAATGTCTGTTACTCACTGTACAGTGAAGTTCTTGAGGAAAGAACACCTTTTATTCATGTTTGCATCTTCAGCACCTTACACAGTACAGGTACATGACAGGTATTGAATAAATATTTGCTGAATTAATTATTAAGAAACTAGACTATGCATAGTTCAAAGCATAGCAACATTTAACTATAGTTCTACAAGGCTTCTGAATCTGCTGTCTTTCAGAAAAAGCAGGAATCAAAAATTTAAACAAATATTTCATACATTGACATTTTCAACCTCCATTATGAGTTTACAAGGCAACTAAAGTTTGCCCATCAATACCCCATTAAACTTTTAGTTAAGCTTAAATATAAAGATCCTAATTAAATCTAAATTAAGTGGAAAGAGAAAAGTTACATTTCATGTCAAGTTTAATTTCTTCATATCTACTCCCCACACTGTACTTCTAAACACATCAGTTATGCATCACTAAAATATATCCAAAGAGCTGAGATATGGTTATAACAAAATATGAAAATAACCATTATGAAAAGACTACATGGAGTTCTAAAAATGGCGGTAGAATAGGAGGACAGTAGGCTCACTCTGTCCCATGAACACAGCTAGATAATTAACAAATCATCTAAATACACCAGAAATCAACCTGGAAGACTAATAAAGCAAATTCCACAACTGAAGGGAGAGAAGAGGCCATATTAAAGAAGGTAGGAAGTGTGGAGATATAGTTCAGGAGAGAAACAGATTGAGGCTGCTGCAGAGGAGAAGGAGCCATGGCTGCAGAGAAGGGTGAGAGAGAGATCAGCATACAGGGATATGCACAAGAACAACTTTCCTCCAAAGCCATTGGCTTGGAGGGAAAAAAAAAAAGGAGCTAACTTTCATGAGTTCTTGCAATGAGTGGGGCTTAAATCCTGGACTTTTGTAGGTCAATGGGCATGGCTAAAAGAGCCTGGAGGGTATTGTGCTTCTCCTGGAGATAAGATAGACAAACAACTCAGGAGTAGATAGCAAGGAAACAGCAATCTGAAGAGCACCTGGGGCACTTAGTGGGGAAATTATTCACTCTTCTTAGAACATGTCTCTGAGGAGCAGTATTCACAAAGACACCTCTCCAGGATCAAAGGAGCTAGATAGAACCATTTCCCTCCCTCACCCCTTAGTATAAACACAGAGCCAACTGTAAGAAGCAGTGCAGTGGGACACTGGCTGCCTAATTCGCATAGACCAGGTGCCACCCCACTGAGCTCCAGTGGAACTGCCCTTCTCAGTCACATTTGCCTCAGTCCCAGGATGGTGGACCTTTCCCCCAGAAGACCAGCACAAACCCCTACCCACCCCATGGGTCCCAACCAGAGAGTTTTGCTGGGCCTCAGTTCTGGTGGAGGTGGTGATAGGTCTCATTTCAGACCAGAGCACACCTAGTTAAAACTCCACACATAGGCCAGGGGCCAAACACTGCTCACAGCAGGCAAGAAGAGCCTCTGTGAAGGATGGAGCAGTCAGAACATAATAGCAGAATGCATACAGCACACACCAGATACTCCCTGAAGTGCCAGGCCATAGGTACTACATGACCTCTTTTTCACGAGGACATGACACTCAGGAGCAGGAAACATAACCAGCTTTTCTAACACAGGAGCCAGAGATTTAGACAGAATGCCAAAACAGAAGAATTTATCCCAAATGAAGGAATAAAATAAGGCCACAGCCAGAGATCTAGGTGAGACTGATATAAGTAACATGCCTGATGGAGAATTTAAAGCAATGATTATAAGGATACTCACTGGGCTTAAGAAAAGAATAGAAAATAACCAATGAAATCCTTACCACAGAGAAAAAAAAAAAGCTAAAAAAGAATCAATCAAGAGATGAAGAGTTCAATAAACAAGATTAGAAAATGATACAATGAACACAAGACTGGAAGAATCAGAGGAACAAAGTAATGACCCAGAAGACAGAGAAATGGAAAATAATGAAGCTGAACAAAAGAGAGAAGGAAGAACTATGCAAAACAAAAATAGACTTAGGGTACACAGTGACTTCATCACACATAATAACTTTCATATTACAGGAGTCCCAGAAGAAGAGAGAAAAGGTGGCAGAAAATTTATTGGAAAAAATAATAGCTGAAAACCTCCCTCATCTGGGGGAAGGAAACACATCCAGATCCAGGAGGCATAGAAAACTCCCATCAAAATCAACAAAAGCTGGCTCACACCAAGACATGCTGTAACTAAATTTGCAAATATAATAACAAAAAAAAAAAAACCCCTTAAAAGTAGCAAGACAAAAGTAGTCATTAACTTATGAGGGAAACCCACTAGGTTACCTGGAGATTTTTCAACAGAAACTTAGCAAGCCAGAAGAGAGTGGCATGATATATTTGAAATGTTAATGAATGGGAAAAATCTGCAGCCAAGAATACTCTATCCAGCAAGGCTGTCATTCAAACAAGAAGGAGAGATAAGGAGTATCCCAAACAAAAACTAAATAAGTTTGTAACATTAAACCAGCCCTGCAAAATATTAAAGCAGACTTTTAGAGTGGAATGGAGAGACCACTTTTGACCATTGTCAAAAGCAACAGTATAAACACAGGAAACACAAAAGCAGTAAAAATGAATATTTCTATAACAAATCAGTCAAGAAACTATACCATATACCAAAACAAGGATATAAAATATAATTACATTTAACTAAAACATGGGGAGGAGAGGAGAAAAGAATGGGGTCAAACTTAAATGACCATCAACTTCATATAGACTGCTATTTACAGAAGAGATAATATGCTGGCCTAATGAGAACCATGTATGAAAAACCACTAATAAATATACAAAGAATAAAGAGAAAGGAGTCCAAATATATCACTAAAGAAAATCAGCAAAACATGAAAGACAGAAAGACAAGAAAGGATAAAAGAAAATCTCCAGAAATAAACACAAACTAGTAAAAAAAAATGGCAATAAATACATATCAATAATTACTTTGAATGTAATGGACTAAACCAATCAAAAGACATAGAATGTCAGAATGAATAAAAAAAAAAAAAAACAAGACTCATCTATAGGCTGCCAACAAGAATCATTTTAGACCTAAAGAAACCTGCAGATTGAAAGTAAAGGGGTGGAGAAACATCTATCATGCAACTGTATGTCAAAGGAAAACTGTCATAGCAATACTTATATTAAACAAACTACACTTTAAAACAAAGGCTATAACAAAAGGCAAAGGACACTACATAATAACAAAAGGGACAATACAAAAAGAAGATATAACAATTGTAAATATTTATGTACCCAACATGGAAGCACTCAAATATATGACACTTAATAATAAACATAAAGGAACTAATTGATAGTAACACAATAATAGGGGACTTTAACACCCCATTTACATCAATAGATCATCTAAACAGAAAATAAACAAGGAAATGATGGCTTTGAATGGCACACTGGACCAAATGGACTTAAGAGGTATATTTAGAACATTCCATCTTAAAACAGCAGAATACACATTATGTTCAAGTGCACATGGAACACTCTCCAGAATAGATCACATAGTGGGTCACTAAACAGGCGTCAACAAATACAAAAAGACTAAAGTCATTCCATGTATCTTTTCGGACAATACCATGAAACTAGAAGTCAATCAAAGGAAAAATCTAGGAAGACCACAAACACATGGAGGTTATATAATATACTACTAAACAATGAATAAGTCAACTAGGAAATCAAAGAAGAAATAAAAACATATTTTTAACAAATGAAAACGAAAATACAATGGCAAAAAAACTTTTGTATGCAGTAAAAATAGTCCTACAAGAGAAGTATATAGCAATATGGGCCTACCTCAAGAAGCAAGAAAAATCTCAAATAAACAATGTAAAGCCTTACACCTAAAGGAGCTAGAAGAAGAACAACAAATGAAACATAAAGTAAGCATGAGGAATGAAATGATAAAGATTAGAGCAGAAATAAATGATATAGAAACTACAAAACCAATAGAACACATCAATGAAACCAGGAGCTGGTTCTTTGAAAAAAATAATAAAATTGATAAACCTTTAGTCAAACTCATCATAAAAGAAAAAAGACTCAAATAAACAAAATCACAAATGAAAGAAGAGATATGACAAGCAACACCACAGAAACACAAATAATTGTAAAAGAATATTATGAAAAACTATTTATGTCAACAAATGGACATAAGAAGAAATAGATAAATTCCTAAAAACATAAATTACCAAAACTGAAACATGAAGAAAAAAAACTTTTACAGACCAATAACCAACAAAGAAATTGAAACAGTAATCAAGAAACTCCCAACAAACAAAAGTCCAGGGCCAAATGGCTTCACAGGTGAATTCTACCAAATACTTAAATAAGAGTAAATACCTATTTTTCTCAAACTATTCCAAAAAATCAAAACAGAAGGAAAATGTCCAAAATCATTCTATGAGGCCAGCACTACCCTGATAGTAAAACCAAAGACTGATGAAAAAGGAGAACTACAGGTTAATATCCCTAATGAACATGGATGCAAAATTCTTAATAAAAGCTAGCGAACTGTATCCAACAATACATTTAAAAGATCATCCACCACAATCAAGTGGGTTTTATTCCTGGACTGCAAGTGTGGTTCAATATTCGCAAATCAGCATGATACAACACATTAATAAAAGAAAGAATAAGAATCATATGACCCTCTTAACAGATGCAGAAAAAGCATTTGACAAAGTATAATATCCATTCATGATGAAAACCCTCAACAAAGTAGGTTTAGATGGAACATACCTTAACAGCCATACATGAAAAACCCACAGCTAATATCATCCTTAATGGAGAAAAACTAAAACTAAGAGCTTTTCCTCTGTGATCAGGAATAAAATAAGAATGTTCACTCTCACCACTGTTATTTACATAATACTGGAAGTTCTAGTCACAGCAATCAGGCAACAACAACAACAAAAAGGCATTCAAATGAGCAAGAAGGAAGTAAATCTCTATTTGCAGATGACATGATATTCTATACAGAAAATTCGAAAGATTCCATCCACCAAAAAAACTGCTGGAACTGATAAACAATTCTGTGAAGTTACAGGATACAAAATCAACATAAAGGAATCTTTTGCATTTCTATACACCAACCAACAGTGAAGCAGCAGAGAGAGAAATTAAGAGATCAACCACATTTACAAGTGGGCCAAAAACAATAAGATACCTGGGAATAAACCTAACCAAGGAAGTGAAAGATCTGTATTCTGAAAACTATAAAACACTGATGAAAGAAACTGAAAGTGACACAAAGAAATGGAAAGACATTCCATGTCCATGGATTGGAAGAACAAATATTGTTAAAATGTCTATGCTTCCTGGGATCCCTGGGTGTCGCAGCGGTTTGGCGCCTGCCTTTGGCCCAGGGCGCGATCCTGGAGACCCGGGATCGAATCCCACGTCGGGCTCCGGGTGCATGGAGCCTGCTTCTCCCTCTGCCTATGTCTCTGCCTCTCTCTCTTTCTCTCTCTGTGACTATCATAAATAAATAAAAATAAAAAAAAAAAGTCTATGCTTCCTTAGGCACCTGGATGGCTCAGTTGGTTAAGTGACTGTCTTCAGCTCGAGTCATGATCCCAGGGCTCTGGGATAAAGCCCCAAGTTGGGCTTACCATTCAGTGGGAAGCTTGCTTCTCCCTCTCTCTGTGCCTGCTGCTCTCTCTGATTGTGCTCTTTCTTTCAAATAAATAAATAAAACCTTAAAAAAAAAAAGTCTATGCTTCCTAAAGAAATCTACACATTTAATGCAATCCCTATGAAAACACGAACAGCATTTCTCACAGAACTGGAACAAACAATCCTAAAATTTGTATGAAACCCCAAAGACCCCAAAGCAGCCAAAGCAGCCTTGAAAGAGAAAAGCAAAGCTTGGAGACAGCACTATTCCAGACTTAAGAATACACTTTTCAGATTAAAATTAAAATAACATGTTATCATGTTATTAGAATAATTCTAAGTTGTGAGAACTGAAAATCATCAGTCATGGTTTGGGAAAAAAAGTATTTTCCAGTTTTGATCTTTAAGTGATTATTAAAAAGCTAAATTCATACATTTTGATTGATTATAAAACATATTTCCCATTGACTACTGTGTTTCTTTGTGAAGGTTATTAACTCCATTTTTAAATGGGAGAGTAAGCATGTGAATTGTCAGTCTATGAATTATCATATGAATTTAAATTTTACCACTATCACATCACACATACAGATTTGGCATATGCTTTCCCAAAAAAATGTTCAAAAAGAATGTAAGGTGCCTGTATATATCTAGATAAGCTACTGTTTGCTACTAATTTTTAAAATTGATTACCTCTACTAATTTAATCTCAGAAATATATTTTTGTGAATATTCTGCTTATACATAAATGAAGAACCATGAGTACTATTGAAATTATTGATTTATATCACTCATCACCCCAATACTTAAATATATGAAAATTAACATTTTCCCTATGCTAAGAAAATCATACAAGTTCACCTTGCCACCTTGCCGATTCCCTTACTAAATTATTTCTTTAAAATCACCCTTAATTTATTCACCTTTATTTTTATGCAACTTAAATTTCAGTAAAATAGTACTACTTCAATTATTTTAATCCCAAAATATTGAATATCTAGTCAACATTTTTTTATCATTTCTTATTTCATTTTCAATGATAAAGTCTTTTCACTTTTAAATACTTGCTCAGTCTACTTTCTGTTTTATTAATACCTTTTTTTATCTGCTCAGATAGGAATAGCAATTTAACAGCCCTAGGAAAAGTGGTCTATAAATCTAGAGCTGGGATAACTTGAAAAGGCATGCTGAGGGAATATCAAAATTTCAGTTTCATGTAACATTTTGTCAAAAATATGAATTGATAGGTTTAGAATCTTCACCCAAGACCAATGCTAACAAGAAAGTGAAAATGCAAGGAGAGGGAATTTTTAATAGTCTAATGAATTATCCTGATTTAAAAATGATATCTATAGCATGTCCCATAATTATGCTATTGATATTCACAATGCATACTATATGGTCACCCCTAAAGAGCTTGTTATCAATTGTGTAGAAGCAAAGTTGCCAGACAAAATACAGGCAATATTTGGGACATACTTATATTGAAAAGTTACCTGTTGTTTATTTGAAATTCATATTTCACTAGGTATCCTGTATTTTTATTTGCTAAATCTGGGAATTTATGTAGAAGCATAATTATAGGGATACTAATTCATTTTTTCCCTCACATTTAGATTGAAGAAAATCTTAATCTCTAACTGTTGCAAAAATATGGGTCCTTAGCCAAGACATAATCTTCAGGACCCCATGCCAAATGAAAACATTTGGCCTCTTTTTCAACGATTATTATTTCAAGATGGCAATAGTAGAGCATTTGGCCAAGTGACTGTGAAGCCAGCCCTGTGCTTAGATCCCCAGACATTAGGATATATATGAATCAAGTGTCCTTACATAACAGAGAAACATAGATTGGTTCATTTATAACTGGGACACCAAATGTCTATAAAGGACTACACAGTAAATATTTTAGGCTTTGAGGGCCATGCAGTTTCTGTCACAATATTACCTCTGCCATACATAAACAGAGGAGCATGGGTTGTGTTTCAATAAAACTGTATTTACCAAAACAGCTACTGGACCAAAATTACTAACAATATAGTTTGCTGATCTCTGGATTATACTATAAACATGAACAAAATTGGGGTACCTGGGTGGCTTGGTCAGTTGAGAATCTGACTCTTGGTTTTGGCTCAGGTCATGCGATCAAGCCCTGTGTGTTGAGCAGGGAGTCTGCTTGAGATTCTCTCTCTCCCTCTCCCCTCATCTTCCCACTCATGTGTGCATGTACTCTCCCTCTCTCAAATAAATAAATAAAGCTTAAAATAAAAGAAAGAAAATAAGCAAAATTGCCGGTTCTGTTTAGATTGTACATTGTACATGACCACGAAGGTGAAAATTTATCTAGGGGATTACAATAATTTCCCTGTGACATTATTTTTGCAAAAGTATGTAACAGCACCTACTTTTCATGTATGTATCTTTAAATTCAGTCATCTAGCTCAACCAAACCACTGCCCCAATTTTCTAGGTCCTTTAAAAATATAATCAGGAAATGACTAAGGAGAAATGTATTATGTTTCCTTTCTCTTTCTCTTCTATTTAATTTTTATTGGAGTTAAACTTTAGAGTCAAAGGAAAGAACATGAAGAAAGGCATGGAGATGTGACCGTATGATCTGTTTTTATTGGAGTAAAAGCCACATGACAGGCCATGCTGAGCTCAAGATGAAACTGTTCAGGTCTACAAGTCTCTAAGATTTTCTTGGTGTTCCAAGAGTTTTCACATAATGCAAGCCCTATGATAGTAAATAGGTGAAGGAGTCCTTATTTCCACTTTAGGACATAACAAGGAAACTGAGACCCAAATAAAATAAGTGTCTTCCTAGTGTCAAATGTCAGAAAAGCCAGGGTTATGTTCCAATCTTCTGAGCTCTTGGTATCACAGAAAGTAGAGTCATGATTCCTGTATCTGACAAACTAATAGTCAAATATGGACAAAGAATGAAACAGAAGGACCCAATGAACAAAAACATATTTTACTGATTTGGGCTATTCAGAAATCTATATACATAATCTAAGTACTCAGTGAAGTCAGAATAATTGATGGTTATGTAAGGCTTACTTACAGAAGTAATTGGAAGTTAGAGTATGGAGAAGAGTAGTTTAAAAACATCCTACTGAAAAACACAAATTTTCTGAGTGCCACAAAGATTTGGCTAATTAGGTATGCCTCAGTGTCAGTCATTTTCGTGGTGAGTTTTCAAATTAGTCCTCTCCCTCTGAGTCTGAAAAGAGGAAAGTTGCCATCTTGTACAATAGACTGGGAAAAGCTGTTTCTCATCCATTTGGTTTAGCACCTATCTACAATAGGCTACTCTTAAGGTAAAAATAGATTTTTCTGACCATTTCACTTTGATTTGATTTTCACAACCCATCCATCTTTGTGTCAGGAATCAAAAAGTTGCTTGGAACCCCAGTATATTGTGTCTCCCCAGGTGTGTGCCTTTCTAATACTGCTTTTATATATGTCATGGAGTGAGAGAAAAAGAAAAATAAAGGATTATTGGCCAAGGCTTTCCCTTTATCACCAAAAGGAATATGTAAAATGACTATCCTCTCAACCATAATATGCAGCAGAGTGAGGCTGACAGGTTTGATGAAAAGTAAATGAAACTTTAGAGTCATCGTACCTGGCTTAAATGCAGACTCCACAACGTGCTACCTGTGTGACCTTGAACTTGATCTGTGCTTCCATTTCCTTATACATAAAATAGGAAAAATAACATCTCCATTGAAGTCATAAAGAAGAAACGAATGTAAAGATTCTAATATGTATGTTCAATAGGCAGTCTTTTTTGCTATCATCTTTTGAGTATAAGCAACCATATTCTTACAAAAATATATTTCAAAATTCAGAATAGATTATATTAAAAAATCTGAATTTATTATATATTACTTACAAAAGATGAATAGTTTCTGTTTTGTGTCCTTATTAAATATTTGGTTTTCACTTTATTTTCCTTTATTATATTTTAGGTACTTTTATTTAATCCATGAATATCTAGCCCAAATTCTTCAATAATAAATACAATATTGAAATAAATGGCTAATATTCTGACAAATGTATAAACAAATAAAGAGAATTTGTTTTCTTTTCCAACCAATAAACAATGAATCAATTTTTTCCATTCACCATATCCAAATCACATGGTCAGTTTCCTTATTAATATGGATTTTGGTAGGCAGCTGGATGGCTCAATTGGTTAAGCATCTGACTCTTGATTTTGACTCAGGTCATAATCTGAGTCAAGAGACTGAGCCCTTGTTGGGCTCTCTGCTGGGTGTGGAACCTGCTTAAAAATTCTCTCTTTCCCTCTCCCTTTATCCTTCCCCTACTGCTCACACTGTCTCTAAAAAATAATAATGATAATAAATAATATGGATTTTTACCTAAGGATCCCAAAGTTAATCTTCTAGTTCTTAAAGATTATAACAGTATAGAAACACTATCTTGTAAAAATCAGGGGAAAATTACAATATTAGACTTAAATCAACAATATCTGAGACCCTTTCAGGAAGTGTATCTCCTTATTTAAAAAAAAAATTCAGCCATCTTATATACTTGATAAAGTAGGCAGAACTTGTACACATTTTTTGCAAGAAGCTTTGGAGCAACAGGGTAGGAGGAGAGAGAAGAGTGAAGGGGAAAAAAATATACCAGGTCTCCTTTCTTCTATTCTATTGCTGCAGTGATTTTCCAGATTATTTTCCAGACTGTTTAATAAATCATATTATTCCTATAATTTAAATGGTGGGACTCCAGAAAAGGAGGGGACTAGAGAGTGAAGATGATAGATGCAGTGCTCAGTTTAGAGGTGCTTGGAAACCTTAACCGTGGAGATACTTAGTCACTGATCATGCATCCTGGTCTATTCTACACACAACCACCAGAGGAACCTTACTAAAATCTTAGATCTTAGAGTAAATCTCTATATTGGTCAAAACCCCAAATGGTTCCAGCCTCATTCAGAGTGAAATCCAAAGTCCTCGAAGTGGTTTATTAGGTTACTCAGTCCAGCACCATCAACATTTCTGAACTTGCTCTCTACTTTTCCTTGCCTTACTTATTCCATTCCAGCCATATTGGCATGGTAGCTCCTCAGAGACCTCAGGCACACTCCCACCTCAGGACCTTTGGACATGATCTTCCCTCGGCCTGAAACTCTCTTCTCCTTGATACACATGTGTCTTCTACCCTGGCCTGCTTCAGCTCTTAACTCACACATCCCATTCCCAGCGAGGTTTTCCTGACCACCCTGGTTAAAACTACTACCATCTGCCAATCTCAGTACTCTGAACCCCCTTTCCTGCTTTCGTCAATCCATAGCACTGTTCTCTATAAACGTAAAAGTTATTTTGTTTTTCTTATTGCCTGTCCTCTCCTACATCTCCAATCTCCTCCATGACTCATTAGAATGTAAGTTCCACAATGGCAGGGAATGTTGACTTTTGATTCATTGCTACATGTGAACACCACGTAGAACATAGTAGCAACTCGATAAATATTTGTTTCATGATTAATACTGCCGCGCAGAAAAGAAGCCTAAATGAAAGCATTGGTTTAAGAGTCACATAAATGAAGGCTGACATTAGCACATCCACTGTGCTACACAGATATACACTCTTCTAGATGTTTTTATTAGCTCTCAGGTTACAACTGAAAAAACAGAGCTAGGGAGAAAGTCTGTATGAAAAAAAGAGAAGCAAAGTGTTTAGGTACTTAAACCCTTAGATAAACAAAGCCAACCAGTTTGTGCACCTTAATAATTTGTGAAATTATAAGATATTCATGCGAAATCATGTTTAATAAATGATAACACGAAACTGAAGGATGCACTGAATTGTGCAAACCTATGCAATGGCAAGTATCTGAAGGATAAAGTTTCTTGCATTTGAGATGCCTGCAATTTCTAAGATAGATTTTGAAATATATTATTGCTCATTAACACTTACTTGATCTTATGCCTCCAATTATGCATCAAATGAAGGGCAGTTTTAGTGTTTCAGTTCACAACAGTTCTTAATAGCATCCTTCAGCATGAATAAGTGAACTGCCAGATGAGAAGCAACTCTAATAAAAACAGGGTCCTGTAGGAATTGTAAAGTAGCTTATGATGCTTCCAGGGAACATCAGAGAGGGACTATAAAGTACCACACAAGGTGTATATATGTGTTTTGTGATCCCTGGAAGACATGTTGGAAAAGCAATAAAATGCCAGCAACCCATTTAAAAGGAAGCTTTAGGAGGGATAATCAAAGAGCTGAGCTTCTTATTAAGTATCTTTACCTTTTTTATTTTGAATTGCATCATGTGATCTCTTTGAGCCTGAGGAATTTTCTTTTTAAAATTAGACTGCGAGGGACGCCTGGGTGGCTCAGTCGGTTATGCATCCAACTCTTGATTGCAGCTCAGGTCATGATCTCAGGATCCTGGAAAGGAGCCTCCCGTCTCCTCTGTGCTTAGCAGGGAGTCTGCTTGAGGATTCTCTCTTTCCCTCTCTCTCTACCCCCGGTCCCACGCTCTTTCTCTCAAATAAGCACATAAATAAATGTATCTTTTAAAAATACAAAATAGGGGATCCCTGGGTGGTGCAGCGGTTTAGCGCCTGCCTTTGGCCCAGGGCGCGATCCTGGCGACCCGGGATCGAGTCCCACGTCGGGCTCCCGATGCATGGAGCCTGCTTCTCCCTTTCTCCCTCTGCCTGTGTCTCTGCCTCTCTCTCTCTCTCTCTCTCTCTCTGTGACTATCATAAATAAATAAATAAATAAATAAATAAATAAATAAATAAATAAATATAAAAATAAATTTAAAAAATAAAATAAAAATACAAAATAAAATTATACTGTGAAATTTAGAAAGCTCCCTCACCCTTGAACATAGACAACATTGACTATGTAATGCTTTCCAGCTCTAATATTTAGGGATTTTAGGCACTATGTGGCCTAGATGTGCATTTTCCCTCCTCTTTATAAACACTAATGTAGTTTCACCAGGAAATCTGCCTGACATTCTAAGTCATTATATATATCTAAAAATGAAAGCTAATATTTGTAACTAAGTTCCTGAAAAATATGACCCAAATAAATTATGTCCAGTAGATTGTGTTGCTCGTCTCATTTAATCTTGTGTATCTTGTGTGTGCCATGATACTAACTCTAAGAGCTCTTTTCTTTCTTTCTTTCTTTCTTTCTTTCTTTCTTTCTTTCTTTCTTCTTTCTTTCTTTTTTATTTTTATTTTTGAGAGACACAGAGAGAGAGAGAGAGGCAGAGAGAGGCAGAGAGAGGCAGAGAGAGAAGCAGGCTCCAGGCAGGGAACCCGATGTGGGACTCCACCCTGAGACTCCAGGACCACGCCCTGGGCTGAAGGCAGGCACTAAACCGCTGAGCCACCAGGGATCCCCTCTAAGAGCTCTTTATACAGCTTATATTCAAGTTGCTTTGAAGACATTGACTTACTGAATCCACCTGTTTACACAGTTCCACACTGCAAATCACAGAACTCACCTAGCACAAGGGCTAATTCCTAGTAAGAGGAACATATCTCTGTTTAATTATTTGGATGTGCAGGTCTGGAGCTCAAGAGGGATATTATATAGATCAATAAAATAGTACGTGAGTGGTTTAAAACCTTTGACTCTAAAACCAATCTCACCATAAACTGTATAATCTTGGGCAAGATTAAGGATTCACTTAATCCTTACGGAGTGAATTTCTTACTTCTTATTTAAGAATCTAATTAAACCCTAAAAATACATTAGTCTAAATTATTTTTAGCCATTTTGTCTCTAATTGGTTCATATGACCACAGATTGGCAATATACACTCTTGGAATAAAAAGGCGGATATTCTTTCCTACTTTCCAGACATGCTTAATAGGCAGCAAGCACATGCTTTTCCAAATGATTGCGCTTCCATTAAATTTAAGACTCATCACTATATAGTGATAGACATTCAAAAATAAATGGATGATTCTAAAAGTCTAATTTTTAAAGAAAATAAAAATTTACGTCAAGAACATTGTTGCTAGCCTACATAGAATTTATTCCCTGCTCCAGCCTTTCTAAAAAATACATCAGGGCAGCCCCGGTCGCTGAGTGGTTTAGCGCCACCTTCAGCCCAGGGCGTGATCCTGGAGACCGGGGATCAAGTCCCATGTCAGGCTCCCTGCATGAAGCCTGCTTCTTCCTCTACCTGTGTCTCTGCCTTTCTCTGTATGTCTCTCATGAATAAATAAATAAAGAAAATCTTTTTTAAAAAATTTAAAAAAAAACATCAGTTTTGGTTAAATAATTAAAAAGTGAGAGCTAACACTTCAATAGTGTTTATGCTTTGTTCTTAATAGTTTATGTCTAATAACTCACTTAAACCTCACAGTATTGGGGATCCCTGGGTGGCGCAGTGGTTTAGCGCCTGCCTTTGGCCCAGGGCGCGATCCTGGCGACTCGGGATCGAGTCCCACGTCGGGCTCCCAGTGCATGGAGCCTGCTTCTCCCTCTGCCTGTGTCTCTGCCTGTGTCTCTGCCTCTCTCTCTCTCTCTCTCTCTCTCTCTCTCTGACTATCATAAATAAATTAAAAAATTAAAAAAATTAAAAAAAACTCACAGTATTTATAAATACTGTTACTAACCCCACTACAGATGAAACTCAGTGAGGTTGCTCACAGAGCAGTGAACAGAAGAGAGGGATTTGAACACCGACAGTGAGGGTATCTGTGCTCTTGACCATCATATCCTCCCCATACTCAGCCTGTTTGGTTGGGGGAAGTTAATTCCCTACAACTTCAAGAGTGCCTCCTTCAAAAGGGCCAATCACAGTCATTCCAACCACCTTACCATCGTTAAATGACATTCCCTGACAACCATGATGACCCAGGAGAGTGCACAACTTAAGTTGGACCAATCAGACTAAAGGAAAGAATGTTTACTTCATGGTAGAAAGGAAGGTCTACTCCAAAACAAGAATGTATATACTGCAAATCACTACCTGGCAATCATGAAGGAACCCAGTCTGGGGTCAAAGCCCAAGCAAAAAAAGAGACAAGAGCCAAAAGAATTACAAAGATGTAGCAGGAGGCCCTAGTTTACTATACTCTCTCTTCCTGCTCTGTCTCTGTACTTTTTTCTATGTGGATAACAGATTCCTTTATTGTTTAAGCAAACTTGAATCAGGGTGTCTCTTTCTTATACCTGAAAGCACCCTGACAAATACTGGTATAATGAAGCACCTTATTTACAAATTCTACATTGTTAACAACCATTGTTTAACCTGTATTCTCCTTCTGCCCTGATCTCGAGACCTATTGTAATACATTTATCTTAACTCCCACTGAATCTTACTGCTGAGTCACTTATTTTCCAGAACACTCATTCACTTGACAAATATTTATTTACTTACTCTGTCTCAGGCATTGTGGGGCTCTGGTTTAGTGAGATAAATGAGTCATAGCCCCTACCCTCACAAAACTAATTTCTAGGAAGGAAGACAACAAATTACCATAATATGCAATAGTGCTATAATATATAAACTCTGTGTGTGTGTGTATGTGTATGTGAGATGTCAGTGCTTTCACAGCATAGACAATAGAATCTCTAAGATGTTTTGGAGGACTTTATTAATACTTCACAGAGGAGCTAACATTTTATTTGGATCTTGAAAGATGAGTAGGAGTTTTACAGTAGAGAAAAGGCATTCTAGACAGTGGGGAAAATCATGATCGGCATCATGTAAATATGAGAGTGTTGGGAATGTTTGAGAATGGCGGGCAGTTGCAAATAATAATGTCCTTCAGAAAAGCAAGAAACGAGACAAGCTCTAAAACTATAGGCCTCATCAGTCTCAAAAGTCCCTCTGGTCTTTTGTTCTCATTCTTGAAGTAGCTTAATACTTTTCTTCACTTCAGCCACCATTTCTATTGGGTAAATAGAGTTAAATAAAGATAAAAGCTGTGTTTCTTGGCTTTTCTAGTTCTCCATCTAAGGCCAGAGGCAAAACTTCAAAAGAGATGTATTTAATCACCATTGTGGTGTTTGTGCAATCCTGATATTTGTAAAATCCTGTGATTATTTTCTTAACAATCATAATTTCTCATTGTGATTTCTTAAATGCTTCATTATTGCTTTCCAAATTTTTCTAACCTCCTTCATGGTTAGTTTTGAGGTATCATTGGAAATTTGTTGGTTATTTAAATTAAAATGTTAATTTGTTAACTTCTTCCTATAAAGCTAACTCACAACTCCATGTTAGATAACTGTATTCTAACCCAGTCAAGAGAACTTAACAAGAGAACCCAACAGTTTTTTTTTTTAATTCTCAATTTGTCTTTTAAACAAATATGCCTTCTTGAGCACCTATTCTACACATGTTGTAAGCACTAGGAATTTTATGAAAACGTAGCCTAGAACTAACTGAACATGAAATGACTAAATAATAAAATCTAAAATGGCTATAGCCAGAAAAAAAAAATTGATAATACCACAGAAGTTGTTTCATAGAGCTCATGACTCCATTAAGGAAGAAACTTTCTCAGATCAGATTCTACCAAGCAGCTCTTCTTTCTCATCTAAATGGAGAATTGGGACACAAGATCTCCTAATAGTGCAGGGCCAACCAGAAAGATTTACCTCCAAAGTGAGAGGTAATAGAGAAGCAGATTGAAGATCACCAAAGAGCAGTGATGCCATCATTTCTAGAAAAAAAGGAGCAGCTAAATTGGCAATCTTATTAAATATTTCAAAGAATCATAACTTTAGCATTGTGATGGTGAGAAGATAGAAGTGCTATCCATAAAGATACTGTTGGAAATCTATATTTTGAATAAATTCAGAAAGACTTATATGGCTCTAAAATTGTTGTAAAGAGTAGAATTTAGTGAATGTGAAACTAATCTGAATCAGCAAACCAAAATAACATGGAATAAGAAACCTGAAAAGGTCCAAGAAAATTCTCTTTGCATTTCAACCTCCACCTTCTATCAGTATGCTCATGAGGAAAAACTGATAGTTAAAATGAGAATTTTACGTTATATATGTATGTATGCTACCAGATACATGCAACAAAAGTTCATTTTTATCATTTCAAAAAACAACTGGAGGTGAGCAGATTCTGGGGTTCTGGTATTGGTTTAGTCGCTTGATTATTTAAAGCCAGTGTCTCTGTGCTTCTCCCATACAGAGTCCTTCAGCATCACAAGATGGCTGCTCTAACTCCAGATACCACATCCTCATTAGCTGCTAAAACAGGTAGGGACGGACCAGTGCTCACCAGTGCCCAGCAAATTGGCCTCTGTTAACTTAGAATGTAAAATTTTCTCAGATACTCTCTCAGCAGACGTCCACTTGGGTGGAACCATGTCACATGACCACTACTTCCAGCAAGAGGCTAGAGGGATAATTGTCAAGAACCTTTCTCAGGCTCCACTGTGAGTGGAATAAGAAAGCAGAGACAAGGGATCCCTGGGTGGCGCAGCGGTTTGGCGCCTGCCTTTGGCCCAGGGCGCGATCCTGGAGACCCAGGATCGAGTCCCACGTCGGGCTCCCGGTGCATGGAGCCTGCTTCTCCCTCTGCCTATGTCTCTGCGCCTCTCTCTCTCTCTCCCTCTGTGACTATCATAAATAAATAAAAATTAAAAAAAAAAAAAAAAAGCAGAGACAAGAAGGGTTGGAAAGGGCTTGGGGTCAATCATGACTGGGGCTACCTGCATATGCAGTTTGCAGGAACTGTTCAGCACTTGGATATAGTCTTTTGGTCCATATAGTAGGTTTCAGTATTGCTAACAAATCATTTTATTGCTTTGAATCCCATATTAAACAGTCTTTCCAAATATTTTAAAGACCAATTTCTAGGCCAGGTAAACACTCTGATGACAACTATAGTGAAAATGCTTATACCTGAGGAAACAGACCAGAAAAACCTCATGATTACATAAAGATGCCTTAACAAACTCATTGCTGACTATGTGGCCTACACATGATTGAACCATAAGAATGTTAAAAAAAAAAAATGTTAAGTGATTGTACTACAAAAAAGCTGCATGTCTAAAAGGGGGAAAATCACATGAAGTGGGGCTGTTCACAAGGCACAAATATAAGGCATCTAAAAATAATACCTCAAACTATTTCTTATAAATTTGTCTTGTTCAAAAGCAAGAAGACTGACTAAATGACCTTGTGAGATCTTTCCAGTTAATTGTTCAGCTAGACTCACAGGAATGCTGATCTTTAGAAACTTTTGCAGGAAGTTTAATACATGCAAAGAACTGTGATCACTAATTAGATAAATCTGTTTGTCTAGCTACAGTTTTGAAATAAATATTTTTTTTCCAGTAACTACAGAAGCAAGTGGCTGATTTCAGTGTGATCCTTGTACAGTACATGTGGTCATTTTAGGTACCCACACCAGAAGGAAGTCTTGAAACATCCCAGACAAGCTCTATTCTATTTTAAATGACATTGATAGAGATTCTAACAGCCTCTAGTTAAGTATATCATAAAAATAGCTCTTATTCCCATTGAACTATGCTTCTGCTGTTAATATTGACTAAAAATCTAGAGAGTTTTGGAGTGAAAAAAAAATTAGAAAGAGGCAACGTTTACCCAACTCTGAAGTAAAAATTCAAATCATTTCTGAAAATTTAAATTATGTCTAAATTTCATAGAGAACTCACCTAGAATTCCCTGTCTTTAAATTTCTTTGCTATGGAATAGAGAAAATACCAAAGAAGGGAAAGAAGTAAATCACACAATTTCTAGAGACCTAGACATTGCTGTAAACAAGCCATGGACAATGTTTCCTGGGGCCTTAACAATGTACTAGTGTCAAGGAAACATGATCCCAAAAAGCCAAGCTGATTAATTTCACCAATGGTCATGAACACAGCCAGGGGATGTGACAGACTGACTATAGGAGAAAACTATTATTTTTCCTCTGTGACCAATACTGTAAATGTTGAAATCGTAGCTGGGAAGAAGTAAGCTCAATCATGCAGTTAACGTGTTGTTTTGAACCAAATGGCCAAAAATTTTCTCACTGAAACAAAACTTCAGGAAACAACCCATAGAAGTGAAGGAATTTCCCATCACAACAGATACTTGTTTCCACATTCTTCAAACCATTGAGGAAAGATAGCAATCTACATTCTCAATGTCAAACAAAACACCTTTTTTAAAAGGCTTAAAAGAAATGCAGTATGCTCTTATTCTCAAAAAGTACCTACACACTTGTCATGATCATGGATATTTTTCAATAGAAGATAAACTAATCACCAAATGAGGTTCTTTTGCAATGACACAACAGTAATATTACTAAATTACTAAATTACTGCATAAGCAAGAACAACACATTTTTGGATTCCTATTTTCTGAAGAAAAAATGAGATAAAGAGTTTCTCATTTCTCAAAAAAAGGAAAGACTAAAATGGAGGCCTGGGTAGGACAGAGAGTGGGTTTTGTGAAAAGTAAGGAAATGGGAAAGCCCTTCTGCTTCAATTTTGCCTAGGATTATTTCTATTCTCCAGTTTATTGATAGCTCCAAAATATATGCACTTGCTTTTTTTTAATGCACAGAATTTTTTAAATGCACGAAAAGTATTAATATGGAAGTTATCTGTGGCATCTCTTTCTCTTACTGATTTCTTCCTCAATGCACATGATCTTTTAAGACAGAGTGCTGAGGCAGAGGGAGACATTCTCAAGTGGAAGAGCTTTCTTCCTCTCTCATGCATATACGTTGTCCTGATACATTCTCTATCCTGTCTGCTCTTATGCAGTATCACAGAGGACTTTGGAGACCTCCACCATGTATCTAATTCAAACTACAATCTTATCTTGAGTGAAAATTTTACACTGATACTGAATATTTTAATTTTTTAAAATTTTATTTAATTTAAATTCAATTAACATATAGCATATTATTAGTTTCAGAGGTAGAATTCAGGGATTCATCAGTTGCATATAACACTGCTCATTACATCAAGTGCCCTCCTTAATGCCCACCACCCAGTTACCTATCCCCCCACGCCCCTCCCCTCCAGCAATCCTCAGTTTGTTTCCTATAGAAGAGTAGTCCTATTAAGAGTATCTTATAGTTTGTCTTCCTCTATGATTTCAGCTTATTTTATTTTTCCCTCCCTTCCCCTATGACCCTCTGTTTTGTTTCTTAAATTCCACACATGGGTGAAATCATAATTGACTGACGTATTTAGCTTAGCATAATGCCCCCAGTTCCATTAACGTTATTACAAATGGTAAGATTTCTTTTTTTTGATGGCTGAGTAATATTCCATGGTTTATATATACCACATCTTCTTTGTCCATTCATCTGCGATGGACATCTGGGCTCTTTCCATAACCTGGCTATTGTGTTTTTAAAAATCAAGATTCTTGGGGTGCCTGGGTGGCTCAGTCAGTTAAGTATCTGCCTTTGACTCAGGTCATGATCCCAGTGTCCTGGAATTGAGCCCCATGTCAGGCTCCCTGCCCAGCAATAAACCTGCTTCTCTCTCTCCCCTGCCTGCTGCTCCCCCTGCTTGTGCTCTCTGTCTCCCTCTCTGTCAAATAAATATATAAAAATCTTTAAAAATCAAGATTCTTTTTCTGATTAAAAATTCTAGAAAAATTCATCAAAACCAAATTTTCTTTTTCTGCAGGAAGAAATGTGGGAGTTGCCTCTGTTCTGCTAAGTCCTCAAACAAAACTAAAACATGCATCTTGGACAATCCAGCACTACTTTGTGGTTTAGAAATTGCATTTGTCTTGTCTTAGATATCTCTTTGTCTTAATTTTCTCCCCAGTGGAATATAGGTTAAGCATGGAAAATACACCTCCCCTATGCATTTTCAGCATCAAACAATACATGGCATATACTTAAAACTTAATATGTAATTTTTCAACATTAAGTTGCCAGAGAATGCAAAGAAAGAGAATAGAGAAGACAAATGGAAAGGAAAAAGGGAGAGGCATCAGACAGGTTCATATTACTGAATTAAGCATTTGTAGGCAATTGAGAAAAGTTTCTATACGTATAAATATCATGTATGGCATATACACTAAAACCAAGATACTTTCCCCATTCTTCTCCTAAAATAATTTTAAAATATTTTGTATAACAAAATTATCAGTGACTTTTGTCTCTACAATCAACTAATCTCATATTTAAAGATAGATTGAACAACACCTTTACCACAGTACATGAATATGTCAGGAGTTTGTACATCCTCTCCAGAGAAGAGTGGAAATACACATTTAACTAAAACCAGCCTATTTACTTTAATTACCTACAGTCAAAAACTTATTGAGTTAATTGCAATGAGAAAACTATAGCTCTAAAGTCATGTTATAAAAGTTTCCATTCTTTAAAATACTCCTTTGAAATTGGCCAAAATTACCAACATTATGCTTCTGTTTTGCTTATTCTGAGAACTCAGAGTTCTATTAAAATTAGAGAAAAATAGTTTCAGACTTTCATAGAAATAAGATATACGTTGCAAAAAGAACAAGTATTTCAATTTGTTTAATAAGTACCTAGACTTTTTTCTGAGCAAATAACCACACAACTGGTATACTAAAATCACACTTATTTTCAAATGTATGTCATTGGGTATCTGACACTTTAACTGCTACATTCTATTTGTATTGGTTGGCACTAGGTGACTGGCCACTCCTTTACCTTTCTTACAAATGCCATTCCTCATTGTATGTTTTTAAAGAAGTAAATGTAGAAAATATGGGATACTAATATGAATATATCCTCTACTCTATATGACCAAGAAATTGGCACTTTTAATCCCTAAGAATAATTTATGTGTTTATGATTTGCTCTCATTCAAAATGTATAGTTGAAAGAAACAATATCCAGTTAATTAAGGGGTCGGGTTATTATAAGTTGATAAATGTAATAAATTAGAGCTCAATTTTTATTAAAAATGATAAATACTGAATCTATATACCATATCCATTGTGAGTGAATTTCAAAGGAGCTCTTTTTGAGTATCACAGAATACCTGAAACATTATGAAATCTTCCTTTGGGACCATGTGCTCCATATATCGCCTCCCTCTTTTCTTCCTCATTACAGTCTCCCACTGATTCAGCAATAACTTCATTCTTGGCTCACAATCTCTTCTTAATCCCCACCATCTCCCTTGGTGATTCAATCCCCATATGGTTTACCAGTCCAACAGTCTTGCTTCACAATTCTTTCTCCTTCTCAGTTCCATTTATTGCCCATCTCCACTTCACTTCAGACATCCACATCTTAGGCTTTCTATAACCCAGAACTGCCTCATTTTTGAAATACTAAACTCCAATGTTAAATTCATTGATTCATATCCTCTTATATCTCCAGTTCCCATATGCATTCCATCTTCTCCTCTGCCCTTTTATCTCACCATTTGGTTCCAATTTATCGGTCCACTCCTATTTATTCTCTCTCTTTTCTATGACTAATGTAAATATCATTTTGAGTACACTCTTACCAAACCTCTTAACTTCCATTCTCACAGTCAATTCATCACACATACTAGGCAAAACTTCAGGCTTGGATTGATTCAGCAGTCTATTCATTCCTCTTCTATGCCTAGACCGATAAGGCCTACTAGAGAGAAAGCAGAATCCATGCAAAAAGACAGAATGCATAATCATGAAGATGAATGATATGAAAAATTCATGAATTCCAGCTTCAACTGGACCCTCAAAATTGTTCTTCCATTTTAACCATTTCCTTGTTCTTTGTCCCACAGTAATTATATGGCATCTTCCCAGGTCTTCTACCTTTATTACCTACTTCATCATTTTAAACAAATAACCTTAATTCCTTACTTCATAGAGAAACCAAAGTCATCTTTTGCATCCTCCCAACACTAATTTATTTTTAAGCAACTCAATATTTTCTCATTCATTTTTGTGCCAGTTGAAGAGCTCCTTTTTATATCACATTCCCTGTCTCCCACTTCTTATATCCTCAAGTACTTCTTCCTACTATTAGCATCCTCCTGCCCAACTGAGTCTTTAACCCCTTCTATCCTGGCTTCTCTCCTCTCAGTCTATAATTATGTTCAAGTCTCTCATATCAAATAATAAAATGGAACAAAGTTCTTATTAATCTATTGCTCTGGACACCATATTGTTTTTTTTTCTTTTTTTCTTCATAATCATACTGGTAGAAACAGAGGTCTGTGTTTGTTGCCTTTTCCTCTCCATCTTACATTTATTCATCTATCCAATGCAATCTGTCATCTATGTCCTCCAATGCCACCAAATTTGCTTGGTCTAGGTCAACAATGACTATAAATTTTAAAACTCAAATGGAAACTTTTTAGTTAGTATCTTACCTAACCCTCCTGAAACATAAGCTCCTACATCCTTTTTGAAATTGATCTTGTGCTCCCTTTACCTCTTCCAAGTCTTTGTTCAAATGTCACCTTCTTGTCTACCTACCCAGACTACCCAATTTATTTTTTTTTAATTTTTATTTATTTATGATAGTCACACACAGAGAGAGAGAGAGGCAGAGACACAGGCAGAGGGAGAAGCAGGCTCCATGCACCGGGAGCCCGACGTGGGACTCGATCCCGGGTCTCCAGGATCGCGCCCTGGGCCAAAGGCAGGCGCCAAACTGCTGCGCCACCCAGGGATCCCCAGACTACCCAATTTAAAACTGCAACACTGACTCTTACACACAGTCTCTCTTTGCTATATTTTATTATACTTATCATCTTTTAACAAAATATGGAATTTACTTACTTATTAAATTTTTGTCTGTTTCTCCCCAGGAATAAATAAGTTTATCTGCTGTGTTCAGTGATTTATCTCAACATCTCACACACAGTAATAGCTCAAAAGATATTTAAAGGAATATTGTTAAAGGAATGAATCTCTTAGTTTCCAAGACAACAGTCTCTCTTGGGTTTTCTCTTGACTCTTGGCTTTTTTTTCTCCATTTCCTTTACAATCTCCTCTCTATTTCCTTAACTTTTAATCTCTCCCAAGTTTTCATACTTTGTCATATTATCCCTGAAAGTTCTCAGCCACTGTCATGGTTTGAAGTATCTCCCTCAGTTAGCCACTAAATACCTATATTTCTAGTTTAAGTCTCTCCTTAATTCCAGACCTGTATATCTAACTTCTTCCTAAACATCTGCACTTGGAGGTCTTACAGAGAATCCAAACTCTCTCTCAATGGTCTTCTTGTCCTCCAACCCACAATAGCTATCCACTCACATGGTTATAACATAGATCTATATTTATATGCCATCTATAAAGGAGCTTTTCTAACTTAAAAACAATATTTTGCCTAAAACCTCCTGATGGAGGTGAATGCTACTTTGGATGTGAAAAATGTATCTACATTTTACATAACCAGGAAGCATTTAAAACACATCACAAGATTCATAGTTCTAATAGCATGAAAGTGAGATATTTATGGATAGATCAAGAAAGTCTTTGCTCTCATCACTCAGTGACATTTTTTTCTATAATTTTGAATGATCATTAGATAATCAATTCCATGTTATACTGAATTTTCTCTTAATAATATGTAAGGATAAAACTAAAAACCATTACCCTCCAAGTCATTTGTATTTATAAATAAAAACTATCAACCTGGAGTCATTATCTAATAAATTTAACCAAATGATCACAATTCAGAGATAAACTATGCAATTATAACTAAGCAGTACTTAGTGACATCTCCAGATGCCAGAGAATTTGTGACATGGGCAAAACATGCACTATTCTAAAGAAATTTTAAGTATATATTGTACATACAAAGTGTTAAATGCTGGAAAGAACAATGAAGTTGAAAAATGACAAACTGGATTCAATTTTTACTTCTACTTATTAACTGTTTAGCTTCAAGAAAGTTAATAGTTGTAAACACATATTGAACACTTACTAACTGCCATTCACTCTTCTAATAGTTTTTTATTTTGCAATCATCACAATAACCCTATAAAACAAGCACCACCATGTTCCTCAGGTTCCAGATGAAGGAACTGGAGAATTTGGAAGTAAAGTAATTTACTCAAGATCACAGCTAGCAGTCATGTTTCAAACCCAGGTTGTCTCAAGTAATATTCATATTAATTGCCATACTAACAGATTTTTCATGACACAGAAAAAACATACCATTTTTTAATATTTTTGTGCACTGCAAAATAAATATTAAGATATCAGCTAATTCCAAGAACTACCTGAATATAGAACTAGATCTAGCTCATTATTCTTCATATAATAATAGTTCCAACAATTTATCACATTATTATGGACCACTTCTTTAGAATATCCTTGGTTCATTGATTATTTAAAATCTTTTGCTGGTTCAAAATGGAATGTGGCCTTTCTTTTTTGTAACAAGAGCTGAATTTGTCTTTTGAGGTGTCAAACCCTAGCTCAGTTAGGAACTTGAACTGCTCCATGCCATTTTCATGCCTTTCTCTTTTTTTATTTGATATAACAAATACTATTTTGGAACACAATATATGTGGGCAAAGGGTTAACAAAATCTTTCCCCTTTCTCTCTTAGAATTTGACATTCAACTCATTTTCCAGATCAGTTCCCTTGGCAACCTGATAAAGGAGGTATGTCAGCTACATTACTAGGTAGAATTGCTCATGGTAAAAATAATATCTGCTCGGTTAATTGCATCTGGAATGGTAAAAACTATAAATGAATGCGAAATACTTCATGAGGACACCATAGTTTTAGATTCTTATAACTGGGCATGCCTTCTATAGAAGCCCTGCCTCTGGATTGCTACAAGAGATACTGGCTCCTGTGGTATATGAGGCTTTTAAGGCAGGAGATCTTTCATAACTGTTCCATCTGAGAATCATGCTTTCAAATCTGAGATGTCCCCTGGGGAACCAAAAAATATAGCTCTTGGACTGCCATACAGGTATCAGCCTGGACTGCTATGATAGATTAGCAATGCCCGATGCGGCCCTGGACAACTGGGGTTCCTGACCCATGTCCTCCTTTTTTTTTCTTTTTTCTTTTTTTTGCATATTTTTTATTGGAGTTCAATTTGCCAACATATAGTATAACACCCAGTGCTCATCCCGTCCTGTGCCCCCCTCAGTGCCCCTCACCCAGTCACCCCATCCCTCCACCCACCTCCCCTTCCACTACCCTTGTTCATTTCCCAGAGTTAGGAGTCTCTCATGTTCTGTCACCCTCTCTGATATTTCCCACTCATTTTCTCCCATGCCCCATGTCCTTCTAAGCAACTTTGATGCCACACGTGAGTTATGGTAATCTTGTGAGTCTGATTATTTAATAGAACATAAAAAGGACTCCCTGGCTCTGCCTTCAGAATTTAGAGTGATAGTAGATAACAGAACAGTACATAAATAATTACTAAACACACCAGGAAGATGTTTCTGGTTGCTCTTTTTAATATACCTCATAACTAAACTCATGCTGTGTACTGCACCTAGTAAAAAAAAAAACCATATGCTGTAGAAATACATGTCTGGTATAAACTAAACAATGTTTTGTTGGATGGATGGATGGATGGATGGATGGATGGATGGATGAACAAATGGTGAATGATTGAATGGTTCTCACCAGTATAGTGAGTGAAGAAAGCTGGAGGCTCAGTTCTCAAGTCTCATTTGATCCTAACTCAGATTTCTTGTTACCCCAACTCTGCCCTCTCCTTGATTTTGAATTGAGTTACTGCTCCTCTACCTGACATAGTGTGCTGGTTAACTTCCATTTGCATCTCCTGATCTCCTCTCCAACTTTCTCTAATCTTCTCCATGTTCGGGAGGCTGACCAACATGGAATTCATCAACAGACTGTCTTGCCGTCTAGCTTCCTGTTGAGTCACAAAAGAGCACCATAGAAGATTGGAGGGAGGGTGAGGCAAGAGGTTGGGATATTTGTTCCTTGAGTGCCTTCCTTGTGGGGTGATTGGGGTAGCTATAAAGGTCATAGCTACTGTATTATGGCCCTCCTACACTATATCATCTCCAAATTTTAGGAATTACTATCCTCTCACTCCTTCAGACTTATGAGTGGTAATAGCTTCCCATTGTTACTTTCTTTAGAGATCATAGTATCCCTTGTTATTTCTCTACACTCTGTCCAATGTCTAAATTAGTCCCTTTCTTAAATGCTCCTCAAATTAACAATTGTACAGAATTCTAACTGAAAGACTTTAGCTTATGCTAGTTTTCAAATCTCTTATAATATAGTTTCCTCTCCTAATATGTCTACTTGGTTTGGCCACCAGCCATGACCCACGTTAAGTGTTCCTACTTTTCCAAACTTAATCTAATCTAGGTAGAATTGTCTCTAACTTTTGATGTTTACCTACCCTATCCCCCATGACCTTACTATATTTCCCCCATCCAAACCCAAGCTCTTACAGACACTAACAGTTACAAACGGAGATGATAAATAGTCTGGGATTAATTTTTGTTTCGGATATGTAGCAGGATATAGTTGAAAGAGCAAAGGCTTCAGGTCTGGACAGATGAACATTTGAGTTTCAATTCTAGTATTTCACTGATGCCTGAGCAAGTCAAACAAACTACCTGAGTTTCCGTTTCTTCTGCATATTAGAAAAAAACAAGACCTATTCTCACAAGGTTTTAATAAACACTAAAGATGATATACGTTGTTGTTTGGTATATGTGCTGGGAAAATGTGGTACATCATTATTGATAACATAGTTATACTCAAGACCTATTATGAAGCATATTCCAACTAAGGGATCATTTCCAAAGGTCCATTCAGCTATATCAAAAAATTTAAAAATTCTACATAGCTATAGAAATCTTCCACTGCTGGGACACCTGAGTGGCTCAGCGATTGAATGTCTGCCTTTGGCTGAGGGCATGATCCTGGAGTTCTGGGATCGAGTCCCACGTCGGGCTCCCTGCATGGAGCCTGCTTCTCCCTATGCCTGTGTCTCTGCCTCTCTCTGTGTGTCTCTCATGAATAAATAAATAAAATCTTTTTTAAAAAAGAAATCTTCCACTGCTTAATTTTCTCATATCAACTCATAATACCAAATAATCACAATTGTTATTGTTGCTAAAAGAGAAAAGTAAATATATTATTGTTTCTAGTTGCTACAGATATAAAAAGCAAAAAAAGCTATGTGTACAAGACTTTTATTTCTTGCTTGTAAAACATTAAAAATGTTTTTTAATTTTGAAATTTGAAGTTAACAAGAAAATGTCATATTAATTCCATCTTTCCCCTATCAGTACAACATATTATGACAGCCTTCATAGTATATGATTTTTCTTTAACATTAAAGCTATCTTTTTGTTAAGTTGCCAAGATATGTGGCACAGTTACCAGTCCAAATTAAGAATATGGTCTTTTAAAGTGCAAGCACTGACAAAGTAAAAAACTTTCCTAGGCAAATGAGTTTCACACCACACAAGAACAAGAAGAGGCAACATACTTCTGTTTCCTTTCTCAGCATGCATTAGAAAAATCTTTAAATAGACCCACTAACTGAACAGCCTTGAAGTCAGAATAGCTGGTAGGTTGTGCGTTGTGATTTTTAAGGCTGTCATACAGGACTTTTTAAATCCTCTACCCATCTTTCCAATCCCTGTCAATGATGTCTGAAATTCCTTTGGTAATAAAGAAGTCTATCATCCATCATTAGAAATAGGTTTAAAATGTACAAGTTTATTAAACTTAAATTGACAGTTACAGTTGTTTTTATTTTCTTCTGATTCTGATAACAAGTTACAGCAAGGAAAGAACTGCAAGCTAAGCTTGAAAAGGAAGAAGTTGGCAACACTGAAGACAAACATCATCTAATTCATATTTGTGCCTAAGGCTGGCCCTACAACTAGCTCTTCAAGATTCTAATAAAATCCCTTAATATGACTCTTTCTGCTAAAATATATGTCCTTTCTTGTTTTTTGATGGCTCTGAAATTTATATAGAGATTCTGAACGTGTTCAAATGCATTCCTTCATCCAAGAGCCTAGAAAAAAATTGTTATGAAGTATGTGAATTCAAAGTCCTTATTAAACCCAAAGGCAGCCTGCCAGGCTATGGAATGCATGAGTGACTCCCTTGAGTATCCACTGATACAACTTGAAATGCAATGGCTTTGGTGACAGAAAGGAATCTATTTAGGTTTTTCATTTCATTTTGTTTTGTTTCTGGCATATGGTCATTAAAGAATAGATGTAAAGAACAAGAGAAAATGCTTCCATTTTCATTCAACCCCTTAGGATGTGTTGGAGCACAAACAGACAGATGCATTAGAGACAGAAGCTGCAGATACTATTTTCAATAGTGTTTTTGGAATGCTGTCCACAAGCAGTTTTGTGACAGTGTTGAGGTGACAATCAGAACTTGCTGAGGCAAGTTTCATTATCCACTTCCACATTCAACCTTCAGATCTGTTCTGACCTTGAGAACTGATAATTTTCCAAGCAGCAAGGGACAGCACCTCTAAAACAGACCTCAACATCCGACAACAAGGCTGCTTCATAAGTAGAGATACGGATAGGGGATGGTGAAACCAAGAAAGGAATAATTGGCAGAAATACTGCAAACTGAGTTGGCAGATTAGCTCAAGAGAACATTTGAGGAACTTTTTGGAGCTTCCCTGAAATGCTTGCTAGGTGTAAGAAATACCAGGGAAAAGAAGAGGAATATCTGGTAAATGGAAGATGAGGCCCAGTTTCAGCAGATAAGGAGCTACTAGATCCCTGGTGTATGAAAGAGTATAACACATTAATAAGATTTTGGGTTCTGGAGTCAGTCCCTGGGTTCAAATGTTGACCTACTACTCACTAGCTGTGTGACCTTGGGCAAGTTATTTAATGATCAGTGCTACAGTTTTCTCACCTATAAAACATAAGTAATAATAATATCTATTTCACAGTATTAGTGTGAGGTTTTAAGGATTCATACATGCAAATGGTTAGAACAGTAACTAGCAATAATGCAAACATTTGACTGTTATAATATGGTCCCATTTGTACTCACAGGCTGATGATGTCAGACACATCTGGAAATAGAGATTAAGGGGCATCCTCTAAACCAAACAGACATTTCCTAGTTTCTCTACCATCCCAAGTCAACTGGAGTAGCAACTGTCATATAAATATCTATTCGAATCTTGTAAAAGAAAATGACAGCAGAAAAGGATTATGTATTTGATCCCTGACTGACGAATATATATTAATAATATCTTGGGGAATCTTGAATGAGCCAGGATTTTGAGAGGCTTCACTCTGTTTGCAACTCTGAAATTCACTTAAACCTCTTGAGCTTTGAATTGATTACTAAATCTGCATTTATATAATCAGACCTAGACAGCACAAAATATTAAAAACACAACAATGTGAAAGATAGTATGTGTTCTCCCAAAATGATAAGCTTTTTCATTTCAACACTGATCAAATCCATCTTTGATGGTATGGGTATGCATTCGCGAACTGTTTTTTCTTTTATATCAGAGTTCAGGTTTATTTGAGGAACCAAGCTATTTGGATCATTTTGGTCTCCAGCCCAAGCCCAAGCCTCTATGTGGAATAGATGAAACAAATTAACAGGTATGTAATTGAAATGTAAATGGATGCAATCATTTGGAAATGGATTAATAGGTATAAAATAAATGTCCTGAATGAATGAAAAATTTCACAGTAGTATTATTTTAGCATAGATTTTCTTCCAAATGCTTTATTTTTTTTAAGATTTTATTTATTCATGAGAGACACCCAGTGGCAGAGACATAGGCAGAGGGAGAAGCAGGATCCCTGCTGGGAGCCTGATGCGGGACTCAATCCCAGGACCCTGGGATCACAGCCTGAGTCAAAGGCAGATGCTCAACCACAGAGCCACCCAGGTGCCCCTCCCCCATCTGAGAGCTTTAATTTACTTCAGCAAAAAACAAATTGGCCTCTTTCAATTTTTAGATAAGTAGACAAAAGAAAAATTCTAAGACTCTGAATCAAAAGCCACATAAATGTAATTATTCCCATTGTATTCTTTTCTTTCTTCCCAATATCTCAAGCCATCCCAACACCTTAATTCTCTGAATACTCTCATGAGCTATCTATTTTTTGAGGAAGAGTCATCCATTTTGAAGCTCTTCAGATACTTCTTGCTTTGAGGCTTACAGGCTTACATCATGTCTTACTTAACCTTCTCTTTCCCTTCCATTGTCAGCGTAAATCCTAGCCTGACAGATTACCCATTCTTCCAGGGAGCGTGAACCCCATACTGCTCTAGACATGCCCTAATTTGTTCTCACTCTCCTAAACCCTTCCATCTCACCCTCTGGAATAAAATCTTTCCTCAGCAAATTTCCCCACCTCTGTCCTCAAATTACATTTCACATCCGATTTGCCTTTACAATGCTCTCAAGTCACAGCTATAGTTTGTTTGACATCCCATATATTTCAGAGATTTCAAGTAAAGTTAATTTGTTCATCTCCAATGCCTTCTCCAAAGAGTTTATCTTTCAAATCCTAAATCATGTGAAGTTTGTTTCATTAGAGTTTACCACCATTTCTTTTTGATGCCATGAATTCATGTCCTCTTTTATTTGTTAATGACCTTAACACCTAACTTGTCATTTTTCTACTGTGTTATCATTGATCCTTCAACATCCAACAGAAAAAAATAAAAAAATAAAAAAATTAAAAAAAATCCAACAGATATGTTGGTCTCTCAGTTCCCTGACCACTTTAGCTCTGATGTCTTTTTCTTCAATTTTACATGGTTCTACTCGCAAGTTTTAACCATCATTGATAATTGCAGCACCTTCAGATCTCAATTTCAAAATACCTGCTTTCCATCCAGATCACTCATCTAGTAATTGATACCAGTAATTTACCATCCTCACTAGGGATCTCCAATCCACTCCTCCTGCCACTTTTCATTTCCAACCCCCAACTCCAAAAAACTCTACTTCCTTCTTTATTCAGCATCTCATCCACAGTCTAGCACTGCAATTGCTCTCTGATAGATTGGATTTGGGTTGCAAAAAAAGAGAGAAGAATCAACATGGGCCCAAGGTTATGGAAGGTTGAAGTCGCTATTTACTAAAATGGACTAAGCTCTTCTTTCATCACATCTGCAAGGAGAAACCCTGACTCTTGTTAAAACAACTATCCAATTATTCTTGCCAGAACCTGAGTAAATTAACACTACCAGAGAAGAACCTAACCATAATGATTACTCTCACTTCAAATTTGAGTCCACATTTCTCAGCATTGCCAGGAATAATCCATGTTTCTTCCCTCAGAAATTCAATTCTCATGATCACAAATGACTGTTTCATTTCTCCTTCTTGCTGTACTGAAATCTTCAAAAACCCCTTGTGCTCCACTGTAACCTGATTACTTTACATTATAATTCAAAATGTTTTCTTCTTCATCTTTCCATCGCCAATTCTTATTCCCTCTGCCTTTTGGTCCACTGTACTGCAAGTAGTGTTGCTGCTCAGATCTTTGCCAACCAACCCTTTCTCTTATGCTCTAGGACTTGCTTTAATAATTCTCATTTTCTCAAAGTCCTTCCTATAGTCAGTTCTCACATTCTGCTAAATCATTGTCATCAACGTACAGATGTGTCTGTATCACTCATCTTAAAAATAAGTAAGAACAAAAGCTTCTATTGAGGGGCGACTGGGTGGCTGGGTCAATTGAGTATCTAACTCTGGCGTTTGGCTCAGGTTATGATCTCAGGGTTGCGTACACAGTCTGTGTGAGGCTCTCACTCGCACTCAGGAGTCTGTTTCAGATTCTCCTTCTTCCTTTGCCCTTCCTATTCTCTCTCTCTCTCTCTCTCTCTCTCTCTCTCTCTTTCTCTCTAATAAATAAATAAATAAATAAATCTTTAAAAAATGGTTCTGTTGAAGCCATGTCCCATTCAATCTACCACCCCATTTCTCTGTATACTTTCACAACAAACTCCTTTAAAGTCTACATTTGTTGTTTTCAAATTCCTTTTTCTCCTTCTCTCTTGAGTCCATTCTAGTCCTTACCATCCACTGAAACAGATCTTGTCAAATTTTAATTACTTCCATGTTGCCAAATCCAATGATAAAATTGTAGATGGACCCTATACATTCTTGATCTCTGGTATCATTACACACAGTTAACCATTCTCTCCTTTTTGAACCATTCTCTCCTTTCTTCACTTAGTCACTGAATTCTCTGCCTACTTGGTCTCTCCTTCTCAATCTCATCATCTCCTCACCTTCAATGTTGAAGTGCCCAGACTTCAGTCCCCAGATCTTTTCTCTCCTCTTTCCTTCCCTAAGGAAATGATTTTGTCTCTTTGAATATCATCTAATGCTGACCACTCCCAAATCTATATCTATAGTTAGGATTTCTCCACCAATGCTGTGTGTGTGTGTGTGTGTGTGTGTGTATGTACACACTCCACATCACCACTTACATGTCTTTTTTTTTTAGAGAGAGAGATTTTATTCATTTATTCATGAGAGACACACAGAGAGAGAGGCAGAGACACAGGCAGAGGGAGAAGCAGGCTCCATGCAGGGAGCCTGATCTGAGACTCGATCCCAGGACTCCAAGATAATGCCCTGACCCAAAAGCAGATGCTCAATCGTTGAGCCACCCAGGTGTCCCACCACTTATCTGTCTAATACATGTCTCAAAATTAAAATGCTCAGCAGAAGAACAAGAATTGAATACTTTTTTTTTTTTACCTAAAAACCTATCCATCCTGAGGTCCATTTCCAAAAGTATCAATTCCATCCTTCCATAATCTTGCAGCCATCATTGATTCTCCTCTTTTACTTTAATACCCCAAATCCAATCTCTCAGCAATTCCTATCTGCTCTGCTTTCATCATATATCCAGAATTCAATCACCCACTATCATCCTCACTACTATCATCCTAGTCTAAAACACCAATATTTCAAGGCTAAATGATCAAAAGAGCCTCCTATCTTGCCTCTCTGCCTCAGTTCTTGCCTCACTGAGGACCACATACAACACAAAAACATGAGATGTTTTCAGAAAGATAAAATTGTTAGGGTGCCTGGGTGGCTCAAACATCTGACTCTTGGTTTCAGCTCAGGTCAAAATCTCAGCCCATGTCAGACTCTACCCCTCCTGCCCCTGCTGGTGCTCCCTTTCTCTCTCTCTCTCTCTCTCTCTCTCTATATATATATATATATATATATATATATATATATATATATATCCCTATGTTCAAAATCTGCCATTGGCTTCTCAGAGTAAAAAGCAAATTCCTTACAATGGTTCACAACATCTTATATCATTTGGTTCCCTGCCTCTCCTGGCATCATCTGCTACCATTTCTCTCATCCTCAGTTCATTCCACACTGATCTCCTTACTGATCCTCTCATTAGACTAATATGCACCTGCTTCATGGCAGTGAAGGGGCAAGCAAGGAAACTTGCTGTTCCCTCTGCCTGAAGCTCTTTTTCCTAGATATCCACATGTCTAGTACCCTTACTTTCTTCAAATCTCTGGTCAAATGTCAAATGGCCTTCCATGACCATACTTTAAAAATAGCAAGCCTACCTCTATCTTCAGTACTTCCCCCCAATTATGTTTTTATATTTATCCACAAACACTAGCAACATCTAACAAACTAGAGTATATATTTATTTATTTATTGTTTATCTCTCTCAATTATAATGTCAGTTCTTTGAAGATGAGATTCTATTTTCTTTTCTGTCTCCCCAGCATATAGAGCAGTGGCTGGGATGTAGGATGTGCTCAGAAAAAATTTCTCAAAATCCATTCATTGAAACAACATGGTCAAAATAAAACTATTCACATACACACACACACACACACACACACACACACAGACCTCCTTTCACCAAATTTTTGCCCTCTCTCTAAATAGCTCCACTATCCCTTCAGTTGCCAAGTGGAAAAGCTAAGTGTCCTCCTTGGTCCTGTGTCTTCCCTTCATACTCCAGATACAACTCTTCAGAAGTCCTGCCCACTCCACTACAAAATAGATCCCAAGTCATGCCACTTTCTCTCCATCTTTACTGCCACAGCTCTATTCCAACCCTTCAGAATCTTTCACATGAACCGTTGCAATAGCTTCCTAGTTGCTCTTTGCCTGCAGTCTTGACATCATACAGCAGTCAAAATGATAATTCTAAAGCATTAATCAGAGCGCACCACTTCCCCATCTCCTTGGCTCCCATTACAACTGGAATAAAATCTAAAATCCTTATCACAGCCCACAGGCTCTACATTAATGGCCTTTGGCTGCCTCTCAGACCTCATGTCTCTCCATCCTCCACTCCTTACTATAATCTCATCCAGCTATCCTTTTTTTTTTCTCTCTTGAACAAGAAAAGCTCGTCACTATTACTTATTTGCTTTTTTAAAGTTCTTTCTTCCTTGAAATTCTCTTTCCCCAGGTCTTCATATGGCTGCCTCCATCACCATTCAGGTCTTAATTAAAGCATCATATCCTCCAGAGGCATTCTCTGACAGTTCTCTGTAGTCACTGATCGATCCCTCCCACTTATTATTTATTACTTTATTTTTAAATGCTTTATAGAACTTACCAGTATGTGAATGAATGAATGAATGAATGAACTGCATACAATTGTCTCCTCCACTCTCTCACTCCCAGTAGAATGCAAAATCTTTGAGGGACATGACTACTTCTCTGCTGTTCTCCATTATGAGCCCAATGTCTAGAATAGTGCATGGTACATGGTATAATATATACAGTAATGATTTGATTACTGACTTCATAATATCCACCAACATTTATTAAATGGCTAGAATGCACCTTTCTCTGTTCAAAATATGAAGGCTGGGGATGTCTTGGTGGCTCGGTTGGTTAAGCATCTGACTCTTGGTTTCAGCTTAGGTCATGATCTCAGGGTTGTGGGATCAAACCCAGCATTGGGCTCGGTGCTCAGTGCAGAGTCTAGTTGTCCCTCTCCTTCTGTTCCTCCTCCCACTCACATGCTCTATCTCTCTCTCTTTCTAAAATAAATAAATAAAATCTTTAAAAAATATATGAAGGCTATACAAAGGTGAAAGTAATTTCTATACAATGAGATAAAAAAGTAAACAAATTATTGCAATGTAATGCCATATTCTCTGTATTCCTCTCCAGGCTTCCTAAACATAAACTACACACATCATTGGAATCTGCCAGTCTATGATAGTGAGCTATTAGGCTATATTGTGAGTACACTGCCCTGTCATTATGACATATGTCTGAACAGTTTAATGTATTTGGTTCTTGTCATTTTAACAAATGCAAATTTCTCTTTGCTAGCCTCACTGCTTTAATTCTCTTCTTAAAAGTTAATTCAAATTGCATCTTCTAAACTCTTCCCCTTTAATCACCATGACTAGCTCACTACACTTCTTAAGTTCTTCTTCTAAATTCCTAGGTTTTAATAATTCAATTCAGAAAGTGCTTGAGTGCCTGTGAGCATATTGAGTCTGTACATCTTGTCTAAGCATTCAAGGCCCCACTTTCTGCATCTACTGTCTCACCTCTGTGCAGCCTACATCATTTATTAATTCAATATTCTTTTTTCCTCCCTTTTCTACTCCTATTTGGAGAGCATTTCCACTTCAAATACTATATCCCTTGCTCCCACTTTCTCAGCCAAACCCAGTCACAGTCAGATTAACAATAAATTCCTAGATAACAAAATAAAAATTATAAGAGAGTAATTGAGCCTAATCCTAACACAAGTTGCTATGACACAAAATTCAACATTTGTCATCAAGCCTTAAGGTCATATAATATTCAAGGTTCCTATATATTAGTAATAAAAATATTTAATAAGAAAATACTGATTAAAACACATTTCTATGATAAGCTGGCCAAGATTTGAAAAAATTTTAATTCATTTATTTTTTAAAGTAAAATATGTTATCCTGAGACTATTTTCTGAATAGTTACATATTGTAACTCAAAAACTATGAAAAATATTTTGAAGATATGCATTAATTTATAAGTGCGTTTATAATTTCGAGTAGAAAAAATGTAGGTTTTAACTTAAAACACCTTATTTTTTTTTCAAAAAAAATTAAAAGTATTTTAAAAGTATTACATGAATCAATTTATTATGGCACTCATTTAGGCATGAAAATGGAATGCAAAATTCTAATATTTCTAATTCCAACTAGAAATTAGGGAATTTACTTTCAAAATTTGCTTAGCATTCTAACACATGAAATGAAGAGACTAATTTGACTTCAGGCACTCAACATTTTAGTATAATCTTAGCAGATAATTTTTACTTACTCTTTGCCTGAAACAGAAAAGAGTGAAGGAAGGTGAGAAATGAACAAAAATGAGTAAATATTAATTCTTTTTTTTAATTTTTTTAAAGATTTTACCTATTTATTTATTAGAGACACACCACACAGAGAGAGAGAGAGAGGTTGAGACACAGGCAGAGGGAGAAGCAGGCTCCATGCAAGGAGCCTGATGTGGGACTTGATCCCCGGTCCCCAGGATCACACCCCAGGCCGCAGGCGGCGCCAAACCGCTGGGCCACCGGGGCCGCCCAAGTCTTTTTTTTTTTTTAATATTTATTTATTTATTCATGAGAGACATAGAAAAAGGCAGAGACATAGGCAAAGGGAGAAGCAGGCTCCCTGCAGGGAGCCTGATGTGGGAGTCCATCCTGGGAACCTGGGATCAGGCCCCAAGCCAAAGGCAGACACTCAACCACTGAACCACCCCGGTGTCCCAGAGTGAATATTAATTCTGAAGTGTGCAGATTACCATTGTAAATTTCATAATTACTATCAAAAATTTAGGAAGGCGAAATACTGTCAAGCTGTAGTGTATCTAGAATTCTGTACTCAGAAGAATATGAAAATTAATGCAAAATTTCTAGAATCTAGATAGTAGTAAAATACATGAAAGAGAGAGGAAATCCAGGTCATAGGAAGTCCCAAAGCTTATATTCTTTGACTCCTACTGATAAAACAGTAGAAGAGAAATCAAATGCCTTTTGTTTACCTTTGCCTGATAAAGATGTCATTTATATTTAACTCTTTGAATCACTTTCTGTGCCATTTAGGATACACTATAATAATTAAGAATTAAAATTTTGAGATAAACTCAATGGACAATGAAATGCACAAATCTTAAATGTATAATTTGATAAATCCTGATACATATATACACCCTGCAACCATTAGCCCCATAAAAACATAGAACATGTCTATCATCCCAGAAAGTTCCCTGTGTCACTTCTAGGCCACCCTCACACCCATAAGCAACCAGTGTTGAGTTCTATTGCCATAGATCAGTTTTGCCTATTCTTGCACTTTATAAAATGGAATCATGCAGCGTCTAAACTTGTGTGCCTGGTTAATTTTTCTCAGAATGATGTTTTTAAGTTCATATATGTTGCACCATGCATCAATAATTGATTCTTTTCTATTAATAGGTATTTCTCTAAATGAATATATCACAATTGATTTATATGTTCACCTGTTATTGAAATATTGGGGTTGTGTCCAGGTTGGGGCAGTTATGAATAAAGTTGCTATGAAATTAAAGTACAAGTCCACTGTATGTTAACTAGCTAGATTTTAAATTAAAAATTTGAAAAGAAAAATATTATATATATATAATTTATATATATATAAATATATATATATATATATATGGGAAACAAAGCAATCTACAGATTCAATGCAATCACCTCCAAAATATCAACAGCATTTTTCACAGAACTATAAGAAATAAAGCTAAAATTTGTATGGAATCACAAAAGATCCCAAATAGCCAAAGCAATTTTGAGAAAAAAAGAACAAAGCCAGAGGTATCACAAGTTCAGATTTCAAGATACAGCACAAAGCTGTAGTAATCAAAACAGTATGGCACTGAACAAAGGCAGACACATAGATCAAGAAAACAGAATAGAGCCCAGAAAAAAAACCCGACATATACAGTCAATTAATTTTTGGCAAAGGAGGCAAGAATGTACAAAGGGGGAAAGACAGTCTTCTCAATAAATGGTGTTGGGAAAACTGGACAGCCACATGCAAAATAATGAAACTGTACCACTTTCTAACACCATACACAGAAATAGACTCAAAGTGGAGTGAAGACCTAAATGTGAGGCCTAAAATCATAAACACCCTAGAAGACAACATAGGCAAGTAATTTTTATGACACTGACCATAGCAACATTTTTTCTGGATAGGTCTCCTAAAGCGAGGGAAATAAAATCAAAAATAAACTTATAGGGCAAGATAAAAAGCTTTTGTATGGCAAAGGAAATCAAAAAAACAAAAAGGTAACCCACTGAATGGGTGAAGATACTTGAAAATGATATAACCAATAAAGGGCTTAATATTCAAAATATATAAAGAACTCCTACAGCTCAACATCAAAAAACCAACAACCTAAACAAACAATCCCATTAATAAATGGGCAGAGGACCTGAATAGACATTTCTCCAAAGAAGACAGATGGCCAACAAACACGCAAAAGATTCTTGACATCAATAATCATCAGAGAAATGCAAATCAAAAGCACAATGAGATATCACTTTACAACTATCAGAATGGTTAGAATAAAAAAGCCAAGAAATAACAAGTGTTAGCAGGGATGTGGAAAAACAAAAACCTCTCACACAGTTGGTGGGAACATAAATTGGTGCAGCCACTGTGGAAAACAGTATGGAAGTTCCTCAAAAAATTAAAAATGGAAATGCCACATGATCCAATAATTTCACTATTGGATTTGTCCAAAGAAAACAAAACCACCAATTTGGAAAGAGATACGAATTCCTATGTTTATTGCAGCATTATTTAAAATAGCCAGGATATGGAAAGACACACACACACACATACACACACACACACACACACACACAGAATATTATGCAGCCAAAAAGAGGATGAGATCTTGTGATTTGCAACAATATGGATGGAACTAGAGATTACTACGCTAAGTGAAGTAAGTCAGACTGAGAAAGACAAATGCCATATGATTTTACTTATATGGAATGGAATCTAAAAAAATCAAATGAATAAACAAATAAAAAGCAGAAACACCCCTATAAATATAGAGAACAAACTGATGCTTGACAGAGGGAATGGGTGAAGGGGAGTAGGAGATCCAGGCTTGCCGTTATGGGATAAATAAGTCACAAGAATAAAAGGTTTGGCATAGAGAATACAGTCAGTGGTATTATAAGAGCGTGTATGGTGCCAGATGCCACTTTTGGTGAGCTTAGCACAACACGACATACAGAGAAGCTGAATCACTATATTGTATGTTGTATGTTTCTGAGAACAAAGTTCTTTGTTAGAATCTATATTCAAATAGTTAATGCTAGCATATGGCTTACCTTTTCATCTTCCTAGCACTGTTTTTGATGAAGAAAATTCACCTTCTTATTTTTCTTTAAGATTTTATTTATTTATTCATGAGAATACACAGAGAGGAGAGAGAGAGAGAGAGAGAGAGAGAGAGGCAGAGACACAGGCAGAGGGATAAGCAGGCTCCATGCAGGGAGCCCAACGTGGGACTCGATCCCAGGTCTCCAGGACCATGCCCTGGGCTGAAGGCGGCGCTAAACCACTGAGCCACCTGGGCTGCCCACCTTCTTATTTTTATCATATTTTTTATAATTAATGGTTTCTGGTTCCTAAGTTTTACATACCCTAAAGTGTAAAATATATTTTTTATTTTTTCCAGAAACTCTATGGTTTTTGGCTTATATGTTTAAGTCTCTTATCCAGCCTAAATTAATTTACGTATAGTATGAAATAGAGCTTGAAGGGTTTTTTTCACACAATTATATTAATTATTAAATTTTAATCTCAAGATTTTGGATGAGAAACATAAAAAGACAATATACTTAACCAGCACTTAAAAATGATTTCTTTTACTTTGCCACTTTTCTTTTTATTATTATTGATGTTGTTTTCAATATAGCTCATGTCTATATAAGAATAGTTCAAACAGAAGTGGGCTAAAATGGTTCATAGGTCTAGAGAGGGCAAACACCTTCTGCCATTTGGTTCTGACACAATTCCACCTTTTCTGAGAATCCAGCTTTGCTGGATGGCTCAAGCCTAGGAGGTCTCACACATCCTGGGGCCAAACATGAATATTGAGCAAATTATATCACCTGCTTCTCTTATGCAATGCACTGATATTGGCAAATGATTTTTATTTTCTATCTAGAAATTACTTTAGCAGCCATCTGCAAATCATGCAGTTGCCCTCCTGGGTAGTGGGTCTATCGCAGCCCTCTTTTAAATAAATAGACCACAATGTTATTTTTCAGGGCTTTTAAAAATTCTACAAAATAAGCAACCAAGTGAAAACTAGCACCTTAATATATCTAATTATGGAATCTTCATTATCCTATTGAAATGTTTTTAAATCTACAATTTCTATTGAATATAGGATGTACGCCAGTATTCTTTCTTTAGGGAAACACAAGCTCCACTGCAATAAAAGGAAAATAAAAGCTATGTGATGCAGAATTTTATCTTGCCCAAGGCCTAACAAAAGAAAGGCAATTGTTCTGAGCAGTTAATAAGGCCAAGATATAAGCTGCACCTATTAGCAAAATCCAAAAAAAATTCGCAAAATAACAGTTCACATTTCACACTTTTTAAAGTCCTGTCAATAAAATCAACCAAGGGAAAATAGTAAGCATGTTTCATTTTTACTTTTATAGCATAGATATTAACTGGTTCACGGTCACAAGGTTGATAAAATATTTTTGGAGAAACCAATACAATTTTGTAGTTGTGTTTATTTTGTCCAGAGAATTTGACTTCTTACCAAGAGTCACCATGTCTGACTCTCCTAGGAATCAGATATTAATAATTTTTTTTAATTTTTTATTTATCTATGATAGTCACACAGAGAGAGAGAGAGGCAGAGACACAGGCAGAGGGAGAAGCAGGCTCCATGCACCGGAAGCCCGACGTGGGATTCGACCCGGGTCTCCAGGATCGCGCCCTGGGCCAAAGGCAGGCGCCAAACCGCTGCGCCACCCAGGGATCCCCAGATATTAATATTGTATGAAAGTTTTTGTCTTCCTCATATTTGATTTTCACAAAGCACTAAAGCATTTCAAAATATAGAGCTAATTTATCATTTTTGTGATTTTTACGTCAAACTCAAATACTTGGTGAAAGTGTTGTGTTGAAAGAAACAAAATGCAGCAACCAAAGGTAATAAGAGTAATTCTAACTCCTAGGTATACCTCTTGAAAAATAGTAAGTATTAAGTATTAAAGGGACTCTAATTTATAATCCATTTATTTAAATCTTTATTTTTTTCCTCATTCCTATTGATTTCCAATTCCAATTTTCCCCACTCTCTTTTAACTCTCTTCCCTAAATTTCCTTCTATTTGTCTCTTGATGAGACTTTCCCTTTCCCTTCCCTCTTCCTTTTTTATCCCTTTCTCTTTTTTCTCAAGACAGTATCTTCATGCAAGTATCCATTCATGCTTCTATTGTTCAGCCTCTAAAGATTGTGCCAATCTACATAGCAAATTTGTTAGACAAGAGAACAGAGAAAAACCATGTATTCTCACACATTAATATTTTCTGTCCCTATTACATACATATCTTTTTTCTTAAGCAAATCCCAAGATATTTTAAGGTACCCAGCATTCCAATGCACCTCCAGCTAGTAGTTATCTGCATCAATCAAACTTGACAGAAAGACTAAGCAATTTTCTCAATTAAACTGTAATGAGTAATTGGGCTTAGGGCTTTGTGTCCCAAATTAAAACATTTTTCCAGTGAACACCAAGCTTCTTTAAGGCTTTCCGTGAACAAACACACCTTATCTATCTTCAAAACTGCTTTCCCTGGCTATATAAACTGTCCCCACTTTACAAAAACAAAGGATCTTGATTAGAATAAAAAAATTAAACCTATGATACAAATTTTGTGTAGTTACTGGATGAACATGCACAGGATAAATATGATTTATTTTGATCATGGTGGATTCTTAAAAGAATCACAGTATGCCAATTAAATAAACAGAAATGTAAAAACCCTTATCCCCATAACCACTTAGGGACAAGATCCTATCTAATTTCATTCAAAACATAAGACTACTGGGTATTCCATTGTTAGAATATAAAGAAGATCACAACTTAAAATAATACACATCATCTTTCAGGTAAAATAAAAATGAAATCTATGACAAGGAAATTATGTAGTCTACTTCTAATGAGTGATTTCAAATATTTAATTCTACATGGTCCATACTGGAAACATCACACTTAAAATCACATTTTATCAAATGTCGAAGACCCAAAGAACATTAAATATCACAAAGACGCAAAGAGCATTAAATACCATGAAAGACTACTATAGTGCTACAACTGTCTAGGCCTAAAAGATCCTAAAGTCAAATATGATTTTGCTCCCTTTTGAAAAGATGTATGATAGTAGAAAGGTAAACTCAATAATATGGGCTCAGTTTTCAAAGTGTAAAGATACATGAATTTTGAGTTTTAATTAAACCATCTCCTTCAGGACGCTTCCCACAATAACAGTAAAGCATTTTCCATCTTATTTAATTTCAATGATCCTAGCATTTTATTCCTATTTGATCTGGAGATTAAATATAGCTAGTCTTCAAAGTCAAGCAAGCCTGTAAGCTATATACGTAGAGCATTTAAATAAGTACGTAACATTGAGGGGTGCCTAAGTGGCTCAGACAGTTAAGGATAGGACTCTTGATTTCAGCTCAGGTCATAATCTCAGGGTTGTGAGATCGAGCCCCACATCAGGCTCCATGCTGGGCGTGCAGCTTGCTTAAGATTCCCTTTCTCCCTTTCCCCCTGACCTTCCCACCCTGCATTCTTTCTCTCTCTCTTTCTAAAAAACTAAAGTATATAACATTGAAAATATACTTGTAACCTTTACTATCATTAAATGATTTTTAAATATATGTCTGAGAAATGTGAACATTTCTGATAGAAACTGCATGGCCTACATTAAAATTGTTTGCTAGGGCTTTCCCCTGTTTTGTTGAGTTTATTTAGTTAATTCATATTTATATCGTTTCCTTTTTCCATGATCAATGGTCTTCTATTCCTCAAGATTACCAAGCAATGTTTCTATGTTTTCCAAGTAACTATTGTCTATTGTCCTATCCCCCATCCCCTAGCTATTTCAAACTAACTTCACTCCTTTCAAACTGTATGTCCTTCCCAATGAACTCTAAATTCTTCAAAAATAATTTTATCTCCTCATTCACAGAGAATACAGAAACTGTACTAGTTAGGGGACAGTCTAAACTGCTATAACAAAGAGATTCAAAAATCCAGTACTTAAATAAGATAAATGCTTATTTTCTTCTGACATAATGTGCAAAGGCAGATAGGCAAGCAGACTAGGCTCTGCTCAGAAGGATAGCCAGCATTCCAAAAAGACAGCTTGGTTCATGCCCTCACATGATGAAAATATATGGTATTCATCTCTGTATCCAAGACTGGATGCCGTTTTAGTCATTTCCCAATCAGGTGGAAGGAGAAAGGGTAATCCAAAGTAAGCCACTTGCTGCACCTTTCCTAAAAAATATACACATCATCCCATTCATATCCCATGGACTCAAACATAGTCACAGAACTGCATTAGCTGCAAAAGAGACCATTACAAGGGAGATTCTATTATTAATAAGAATAAAAATAAAATTAATACCAGAGGATAACTTAGTAGTCCCCATCAAACCAGTAGATAGAAAATTTTCAAATTATTTCTGCAAATTGTAACTCTGCATAATTGTAATTATGGGTCAGGGTGGACCCATAAACCACAAAAAATGCATCTAGATCCACACCCTTATTCTTATTCCCTTTGGTTAGTGGAGGATCTATTCACCCTCCTTTCATCTTGAACCTACCTTTATCTCATTTTTCAGGAGCCTTCCTCTGTTATCTAGTCTCTTTCTCTTGTAACTTCAAATATACTATGTCTGCCGGCTTAGTAGCTTTAAAATCAGCAAAGTGGATATATTTACACCACAGAAATGGGCAAATGCCACAAATCTGAGAGTTTTGTTCCTCTGAAGAGCCAGTTTTTAAACATTTGTTAGCACATCATTGTGTGCTTCAATTCATTATTTACATACAAGTCAGAGACTTTTTAAACCATGAGGTAAATCATGGTTATGTGATCAACTTCACAAACATCATAAATCTGGGCTGTTGTCTTTTTCATGGGCTCTTAGAAAGCCTTGAACATTCTCATCCTACCACTTACCTCATTGTGTTGCAATAACCTGCTTACTTATTTTATTACCCTATTAGGCTGTTTAAAGCTAGAAAGTATTCTCTTATGTATATTCCTAGGACCAAAAACAATGCCTAACACATAATTAGTGCTTAAAACTATATGTGCAATAAATGAATGAAATAAATAAATGTGCTTTCTCCCAAATATTTGCCAACCTCCACATCACTCCCTTTAAGCAATATCCTTGTTACCCTTTACTCCTCAGTTTATGAATCTTACATTTCAGTTCTTTTTTTTTAACTTATTTATGATAGTGACACAGAGAGAGAGAGAGAGAGAGAGAGGCAGAGACATAGGCAGAGGGAGAAGCAGGCTCCATGCACCGGGAGCCCGACATGGGATTCGATCCCGGGTCTCCAGGATCGCGCCCTGGGCCAAAGGCAGGCGCTAAACTGCTGTGCCACCCAGGGATCCCTACACTTCAGTTCTTAATGGATAACAGATAATCTATCCATTCCTGATCACAGTTTTTTAAAAGCAGCAATAAATTTGACTGGACTCTTAAATATTAGAAATAGCCACCCTCATCAAAGTCACTGAAAATGTTCTTTTGCATTTTATTTGCTCATATTGTACAAAGTTTGGCTTGGAATAGAACTGCAGCCTCAGCTTCCACCTTACAAAAGCCTTCTGGGAAAGAAAGTAGTTTTTGACAGCTAGCTTCTGTAGCTGGAGGACTGCCACGAAAAAATCTGAATATGCTGCTGTTCCTTAAAATAAAACCCTCTCCCTCATTCATGTAAATTATGTTGCTTAAGAAGGATTATTTCCACAGATGAGTACAGAATAATTAATGTAATATGCAAAACCCATCTCTAACTAGAATTTTGACATAATCTACTCCCAAATTCCATCCCTCAGAAAATGCAGCCAAAGTTAAATATCTTTATCTTTTATAAATGACACTTATCCTCCCCAAAAAAGTGTTCTTTGCAATAGCTTATCTTAGAATCTTAAAGCCTCTTTTTTTGTTAAGTGGTAGTACTCTAATTTAATTTTATCTCATATTCAAATTTTACTATCTCTCAACCTCTATTTTAAATTAGATAGCTTTCATTGATATTGTCTATTCAAATATTAAATCATTTTTACACAAAAATATATGAGTCATCTACTGTGTGCCTGGCCCTCTTTTAGGCACTGAAAAACCCCAGAAAAAAAAAGACAAGAAAAGAAAAACCCCAGAAATAAAAAGGTAATAGAAGAGTCCTTCCCTTGGGGAGTTTATAGTTTAGCAAGAGGGAAAGACAGTAAACATATAAACAAATAAACCATATACTTTCAATGAATAATAAATGCTCTAAGGAAAATAAGGCCATATGAAGGAATGGCAAATGATGTTTCAGGTCAGGGAATAGGCAGGACAGGGTGGACTATTCTGGATAGGATAATCAGACAAGATTTTTCTGAAAGAATAAAATGTAAACTCTGATGGGAAAAAATATCCAAGTGTACAGTGAAGGGGAAAGGATTCCAAGCAATGGGAATACAGCAGCAAACTGTATTTTTTTGTATTTTTTGTATTTTTTTTTTTTTCACTGTGAGAATGATTTTATGGCTATTTTTTTGTATTTTTTGTATTTTTTTTTTTTTCACTGTGAGAATGATTTTATGGCTATTATATTCTCTTAACATTATCAAATCGGATAGCTTTCATTCCAAAGCTTAAAAAGGTGAACTAAGAAAATATATTTTTTAGTGACACTGTTAATGACCAAAGTAAAAGGAACATCCAAGTTCACAAGAGCGACCTATGCAGAGTTTTGTTAGGGGTGTAGATGAAACTGTAAGGGTGAACATCCAGTACAAATAAGAATATAATACTTGGGGCATGATGTCTTACACCTAAATTTCAATGTTTTAAGATTCTCAGGAGGGAACCCACATGTTCCCATGTGTATCACTTCAAACACCTTGAAGTGAATAGGAGAATAGTGTGTTTGACTAACAGAATGTCGGTAATGATAGGGGAATAGTGATTTTAAATCACAGGGTCTCTATGTTTAATTTTATTTTCTTTAAGAGAATACATACTCATATGTTAATCATAACCTTTCAAGGCTACTAACATGAAGTCTCTGTACACAGAATTGGGAATAGGTGGGCAGTGGCAAATCATTGTATTTCAAAGATTACCGATACAAATAACTTCGAGTACCAATACTAAGGCATAATTTGAAAATTAGAAAATGATGAGTCTTGAGTTTTTATTACCTTTTGCTTTATTTTTTTTTACCTTTTGCTTTAAAAGTATTTAATCGTAAGTTTCTTTAATTCAGTTTTTAATAATGGCTATGTTTAATAACTGGGTGACAAAACTCTTTAGAATTTAATAACTGGTTCCTGCAAGCTGGTGCATGCCAGCTCCAGCACACCACTAATGCATGCTGTCTGTGAGTAAAGATTCTTTAATCTGTCCAGAAACCTGATGGATCTATGGAAATATTTAATTTCATATCCCGCTCCCATTGCCAAATGGTTTCTCCCATTTCCCCACACTCACCTGAAAACAAACAAAAAATAAAATAAAATAAAAGGAAAAACTGGTTTGTGGATATATCATTTATGACATATCCTGGAAAGTAAGCTGGGGGGAGAGGGGGAAGTGGTTTAATTCTTATGATTTCTCATATATTATTGTTAAGATCAAAAGCCAGGGTTCTAGGATTCCATACTAGCCCTTAGCAGTGAAAAACTAATAAAGTTGTTTTAAGGCAATCATATAACAAACTTAAATTTTGTAGTAAGACTACTAAGATGCTCTTTAAGGTGCCTAAGGATTGAGATATTAAGTAATGATTAAGTGACTAGATGTCTAAGCAGAGGGCAACTGTTTTAAATGCTAAGTTCTTTTTGCAAAAGCAAAATACACTAGAATGGTGTATTAAATAACCAGGATCACCATGCTCCAAGTTGATAAATATAAGAGCATTGCTAGAACTGAAGCATCCTAAACACTGACTTATCATGAATATGTACTTTTATTCTTTTCCTATTCTTAGCCACATCTTCACTATCACCCACTTAAATTTAAACAAATGGCCTACCAAACATTAAAAATTTTCACTGTCATGCTTGCTTAGGCAGCACATATACTGAAATTGGAACAACACAGAGAAGATTAGCATGGCCCCTGCACAAGAATGACACGCAAATTTAGGAAGCATTCTATGTTTTTAAAAAAAAAAATTTTGTCCACTCTCTGTTGGAGGCCTAGAGCAGATGCTACTATTTATTTTAAAGAAAAAAAACAAACACACACAAACAACATGTAATAGTACTCCTAAAGTTGCAAAAAAAATTAAAAGAGATTACAGATTGGCTCTCTGGTATAAGGAAGAAAGAGTTCAAATAAAAATAATAAATTATATTAAGTATATATATATATATAGTTTTGTGTGTACATATATGAAATACAAAAGCGTAAGATCATAATGGTTTTTAAATACATACTTCAGTTATAAGCAAAACGTACAAATTACAAAAGATCATGGGATTACACAGGGACAACTGCAAAATGGTTTTCCTTAACAAGAATTTGTCTACACTACTATTTCAGCACATTTTACACATATCAAAAGACAGATGTACAATTTTATGTATGGAGAATTGTTTTAAATGAGCTGTACATTGTATCATAAAACCTAAGCCAAGAGGCAAATTGGCCTGAAGGACTTTTAAGAACAGCAAAAGAAATGAGCCTGGATACTCATTAAATAGAATTGACTATAATTCACTAACTCCGTAGTGTAGTACTACATTTTGTATCAGAATAAGGATTGCCTTTGGCTATACAGTTTACTCTAAAACATGGACATAGTGGACTGCTCATCTTTCACTTAGCTTATTACACATCAGATGGAGCACTTAGTTATATGTGGTTTAAGGAACAGATTATGTTCTAAATCACAAGAACTTAGTTACTGAAGAGCAAGAGTGAGTTAGTTATATGTGGTCTAGGAATCCATAGGAGTTAGAGGTTTTGCAATATAAGAAAAGTTGCAATAAAAAATAAATAAAATCTACTAAATATTGGAAATGTTAACTCAGCAATATTTTTAAAAGTAAAGAAAAAAATCATGATTAAAAAATAAAACAGAAAAAAATAAAAAAATAAAAATAAAACAGAGCCACCGTAACTAAATAATAAATGTTAAAATCCTAATAATATGACATATTGATATTATATAACTTCCCTGATAGAATGCACTAGAACGATATTCTTCCTCCAAATCCATAACCTTAATCATAAGAAAACATCAGACAAGCCTGAATTGAAGAATGTTCAACAGAACACTTGACCATTATTCATTCAAAGTATCAAAGTTATGAGGAACTGGAACAGATTGGAGGTAAAGAAACATGCATGGTAAGTAAATACAATATAGGATCCTGGAGTGGACCTTGGAACAGAAAAAGGACCTTAGTGGAAAAACAGGAAATTGGTTAAAGTCTGTGGTTTGTTAATAGTGATGGATCACTGTTAATTTCTTTGTGTGGCTATGTAAAGTGTTAACTATAGGGAAGCTGAGTAAAACTACACATGGGAACTGTACTGTCTTTGTAAATCTCCTATAACTCTAACATTACATCAAAATTACATGTTTAAAAAATACAAAATTTTTTAAAAAACACAAATTTATAATACATAAAGTATAGAGAAAAATAGAAGCTACATTTAGAAACTATATTTTATCACCAAATAAACCAAACATTTGATTGTTGATTTGATTGGTTATTTTCTCTTTTTCTGTCTTTCTTTTTTTTTTTCCTTTTCTTTATAGTAAGACCTCTGATCACTTGTCTTTGGTAAGGCTGAGCAATACTGAGAAGACCACTCATTCTGAAACCTGAGTGTCTAGCTTCAGATTTTGTCTCTACCACTTACTGTGTGATTGGGGCAAACTAAATCTAAAAAATAAAAATTAAATTAATTAATTTCTTATGCCCAGTTTCTTTACTGTACAAATGGAAAAAATAATATCTGCCACTTAGAGTTTCTGTAAGAATAAATGAATTAATATATGCAAAGCACTTAGAATGATGTATTCATAAAGTGAGCACCATTTGACAGAAGTATCAAAATAAGCAGAATGACATCTCCCACTCTAGAAAGCAAAGAGGGATAACTCTTTCTCTCCCTTTAGTCTCTTGCTATAATGGAGCTGACATTACTGGAAGATGGCTCTAGTTGATCAGATACTTGTGACTGAAATTTTGACTTCTGAAAATGCATCAGCAGAATCAAGCAAACAAAAAGTTCCCAGCACCAGCACTCCAGCCAAATTCTCCCCATGGAAATCAGGTTGCGCTATCAGCTGCCTAACTCTTTTTTGCTAGCCATCTCCCCAGGTCCCCCTAACTCCAGTGCTCCTGCTGCTCTGTGCACCATCATATGCCCTTCCACCAAATTGCCTTGCTGCTCAAGTTTGTAAATGTTGGGCTCTCTTATTTGTGGCCAACCACAAACATCCTGTGTGTGTGCCCTGATCCAAAGTCTGTGAGGAGAAGCATCCCTGAGTCTTCTTCTGAAAACACTGTGCTCAGATTACGCTTTGAAAAGGAATGAAGTTTCTTGAGTTGGTGTTTGAGACAATGAGTTAAGTGAAAGGAAATCCTATTGGAATGTAGGCTCCCTGAGGAAAGGCTCACAGTTATTTCACCATATCTCAACTGCCTATCATGCAAGTTCTCTCCAGGACCAGGATGGAAAGCAAACAAAGGTAGAGGCCTGTTATTCATGGAGATATAATGGACAATACAATTATTGATTAGACCAATGCAAAAAAAAAAAAGGCCCAGTTTATATTTGTTCTCAAGACAATACATTGTACCTTAAACACTTTAAGTCCAATCTGTATCCTTCAATGGGTGTCTTATAATAAGACTTTAATACTAGAGAACAGCCATGGGTATCTTTGTGTTTTGGATGTAGGAAAAATTACTTGGGAAAATGGAATAATTACTGAAGGGCCTAGATTACCATGTAAATGCAATGTTACTTAGGAGAAATTCATTGGGGATAATAAGAAAAATTCTTAATTAAAAATTTATATTATTAGATTACAGGCTTGGATTGGATAAGATTTCATAAGAAACTACAAAATAATGCTGAAATACTCATTTGAAAGCACAAGCAAAAAGTCTCCACTAGAGTTTGTGAATGTAAGATACCAAGAAAATGTTATGCGCTGCTAATCAAGAATCAAAAATCTAATGAAGAATCGTATCATTAGTGTGATGTAGTTAAAGATATTCCCTCAAAAAATATTCCTTCAAGGTGAATATTGTATTAATTTTTTAAATTCATCCTATTGTAATTCTGATAATTACTTGATTTTGTATTTTACTATGGACTTGCTGGATATTTACACAACTGCAAACTGCTCAGAAGAAGGAGACAACACAGAAATGGAGACAATTTAAAAAAAAAAACCATAGTGTAACTATAAAGTAGTAGCAAAAATGGGAAATTGCAAGGGTAAATACAGTTCTAAAAAAAATTAATTAACTTAATTTTTCCCTAGTGCCAAAAAGGAAGAGTACTCCTCCCTGTCCCTTTAGCATTTACCTTAGAAAACTTGAAATTCTAAATGCTTTCTCTTTTTAAGATGTATATAAATCTTTTTAAAAGATTAATATACCTCATACTGGTTCTGCATCCCAGGAATGCATTTCTCAGAGGCCTCAGAGCAATTTCCTTGATGTATGAACTTCTAGGAGGGTGGATGGCATTCCTTTCCCCAGCTCTGGGGAATTTAAAACTATGTACTTGGCTTCATGATGCTACTTCCTGCTTGGCATAAAGATACAAGTTGAGATGAAAACTTCCAGTAATACAATAAATGTTATTGGGATGTAATGTACAGCATGGTGACTATAGTCAATAATATTGTACTGCATATTTGGGATTTGCTAAGGGAGCAGATCTTGAACATTCTCAACATAAGAAAAAAAAACATAACTCTGTATGGTGCCAAGTGGTAACTAGACTTATTGTGGTGATCATTTCACAATGTATATAAATATGAATCATTATGTTGTACACCTGAAACTAATATAATGTTAGAAATCAATTATACTTTAAGGAAAAAAGATACAAAAAATTTTTATTTTTTTCTTTCAATAAAGACAATTAGCATAAATGTAATGAACTGTATCTGCCTACCTAGCTAAGGGAGAGATTTCTTTCATTGCAATCTTGTCAGCAGATTGCATGTGAAGTGCATCTCAGTCTGATCAATCTTTACACAATAATAAAACTGTTTCATTCTTTTCTACATGGGAAGGATTCACTGAGATCCTAAGAGATTTTATTTCTAATTATATCTCCCCAACTCAGCTTAGTTGTAATGGAATATAGTGGGAATAATTCCTACAGAAGCTCGTTAACTTCTCTTTGAATAAACCCGTGCCCAGTTGTGGAAAGCCATGTAGGATACACTATCTGACACAGAAACATTAAATACAACAAAAACTGATTAATATAATCTACCGTCAGGGCTAGAGGGAAAATAAATAAAACAAAACTTCTGAATAATGTGTTTTTTATGTTATTACTCTGAAACCAAAATAAGGAGCACTAGAGAAATGTAATGCCATCACACAAGTGAATAGTGTTCCTATGACACAATAGGCAATGAACTACAAATACTTTGAAGGAATTATAATATGGTAAAATAAATCTCACAGAAAGCTGGATCTATGCCAATTTTAACTCATTTTTTTTACAACATTCTATAAAAATGTTGAAAACCTTTCAAGGTTAAAGCTGATGACATTGACAAGATTGAGTGATCATAAGGTTTGAGTGCCTAGATATGTGGTTTTGTACAATGGAAAAAGAAGTGTATTCATGATGTTTTGTAAAGCTAAAAGCACTTTCTTTGATGGTTAGTTGTTTGCACTGCAGGTCATCAAAGAACGAAGACATTGTCGTGCCTGTTTTTCTATTCTTCTGTACAACGTGTGTGAAATGAAGAACATTCCTAGACTGCGAACTGTAGTACATCATGCCCACGAGACATTATTTATATTCAATGAGAAACAATAAAAAGCAAGGAGATTTTGTGGTTAAATAAATCTGAGAATTCCCTACTTGAGGCTTTACAATTTAGGTAAGCATATTAAAGGCAATGAGAAAACATACCATAAACAATCTTAATTAATTAGAACCTCCTCAATTACTTGACCATGAATTTTCCTCCCCTTTCTTTTTACCCATTTAATAATAATAATCATCATCATCATCATCATCATAACAACAAAAACAGCTATCACTTATTGGATGTACTATGTGTCACAGTTTTATGTACTACTTTACATGTAAGACTCACTTAAATCCTTATAAAAAAAACCATATGAAGAACATACTATCATGGTTACTCCCATTTTACAAATGAAGAAACAGAGGTTTAGGAAAATTAAGTAATTCACCCAAGGTCACCCAACTTGTGGTAGAGAAAGAACCTGAATCTAGAAAGACTACCTCTTGGCGACTTTGCTTGGACGCCTCTTCTTCCTAAGCAGAGTTGTGTAAACTCAGGCCATTCACTGCCTCAGGAAGGTTTTTGCTTTCACCTCAATTCTTCTCATGTGCTTCTTTGAATGATTTCTATTCCATACTTACTTAGAGTTTTGTTCCCTGGTTTCCGTACCTATCAGCTGCGCTATTATAATTTCACTGTCCTTTCCCCCTGTTTTGCAAATACTTCTCAAGTTTGTCTTCCACAGTACTCTGTGTCTCTTTTCCCTTACCTAGATAATAGTAAATAGGACAATAGTAATACTACCTGCCTTCATAGGTTATTGTGAGGCTTAAACAAACTAACACCTAAAGTGAAATGTCTTTTGAATAGCAGTCTGGCTGCAGCAGAAGCTTAGGGCATATTAAAATAAATATTCACCACCTGTATTATTCTTGCTATTTTCCTCATTGATTCAGTCTCTACATAGAGTCAGCCTCTGTGTAATATAGAAACGATATACTGGTAACAGGTAAATAATAGCATTTGACTGCCCAAAAATATAGGATATATACAGTAGGAGGATAGCGAATCAGTTTTTGAGTTGATAGATCTTTATTTCTGGCAAGGGTATGAAATAACAAAGGAACAAAAGGCCTTCATTCGTAACTTTCAGAGGAGATAGTTTTTCGCTCTTTCTTTCTTGCCTTGCATATTATCCATTGCTTTTCTCAGTCTAGTTTCCATGGTCTTGCAATGGAAATTCCCTTGGAATCTAGCAAAAATAGATTGGCAGTCCTTGTTTTTGTTCCGGATGTGGGAACTTTGTGTGTTTCCCTCTGTTTTTGTAGATAGTTAAGTCGGAAGTTAGGAATGAATGCATTAGAGAAAACCAGCGAGAGGCTATTTTTAATGGAATCACAGAATCTTCTCTTAAAGGATATTCTTCAGAAAAAAAATCTGCATCTTCTAAAAGCCCTTCTGAGATTTCTTTCCAGTTCCTCACTTAGAGATTGGGGATTTACTTATTTGAAGAAAGCAATCATAAGTTCAGTGTTAGTTCATGCATGAATTTCATAGAAGCCTAACATCTGTGTAGTTACATCTACTTATAAAGAACTGTATGAGCTAACAATCAAATCACTGTCAGTTGTCAGTTTGTATCCCTTGCTCTGGACAGCAGTAAATCATAACTGGATTCCTTCCACATGTTGGACCTAAAGCTGGCTTGTCCAGTGCTTGAGGCAGCATTGGCTTTCCAGCCTAGAGCAGTGGCTCTCAACAAGGGCTTTGGGGAAGTGTTCCTACTCCATCCATACTCCTACAGAGATTCTGTTATTACTCTCTCCCACCACTACCTAAAGGGGCAGTATTACTGACTAGTAATGAAGAATAATAACTATTGTAGCTAACACTTGAAGGGTCTACTCTGTGCCAGGCACTATTGTAAGCACTTTACATATATAACTTATGTAATTTCATTCTCATAGCAGCCACGTGAAGTAGCCTATTATTAGCCACATTTTAGAGATGAGGAAACTGAGGCAGACAGAAGTGAAAAAACTTGTCCAAGGTCGCACAGCTAATAAGTGGCAGGGCTAATAAATGGCACAGCAAAGGCTCAACTCCAGGCAGCCTGGCTCCAGAGTTCTTGCTCTTACTCTCAAGGCTGTGCTGAACCAGGGCAGTGTGGAGCTCCTTAGGTGCATGCAGGATGGGATGGGGAAGAGGTCCTCATCTCTATAGCCTGCTCTACTTCCAGGTCCCCACCTAAGAGTAGCCTTAGGCAGAGTAACCCTTTTGGTTTGTGGATGATACTTCTCGATGCCAGTAAAGACTAATGAAAAGGAAATTTCAAGGCTGAACATACAGGATTTGGAAATTGAGGGATAGAGAGCGAGTTACAGCCTGTTTGGTAGAATGCACTGTTAACAGAAATAGAGAATCATATCTGCCTTCCGAGAACTTCAGTTGCATTCAGGAAAGACCAGAGTGTAAACACACCATTGGAATTCAATGAAGAAAATAGTATGATTTGCCCAAGTGTAATAGTAGGACAAAGGAGGAGCACTTTACCAGCCGGGCAAGGAAAGATCCTCAAGAAAAGCTTAAAATACCAAAAACCATTTTCTAAGGTTATAAACCAATAAATCCAGTATTCTCCCTTTACAGTCAATCAACAAAAACTTTTTAAAATGTTGCCTCTGCTTGTCATTGTCACATAGAAACTGCAATTGCATTAGAGGTGATCCTAGTGTTTAATTTTCTAAGTATCTATTAATTTTAAACTATTTCTTTTTTTTTTATTTATGATAGTCACAGAGAGAGAGAGAGAGAGAGAGGCAGAGACACAGGCAGAGGGAGAAGCAGGCTCCATGCACCGAGAGCCCGACATGGGATTCGATCCGGGTCTCCAGGATCGCGCCCTGGGCCAAAGGCAGGTGCTAAACCACTGCGCCACCCAGGGATCCCAATTTTAAACTATTTCTATCAAAATCTCTTATCTACAAATTGTTGCTTTTTGCTCTTCGTTTTTGCTCTGTTACCAAAAATGGGCCACATAAACTCTTCATGCAATCTAAATATATTCTTGCCCTCTTCTGTATGGTACTTTTAAGAATATTCGTCACCTGTTTTAAAATACTGAATCAGTATATTATACACCTGAAACTAATATAACACTACATGCTAACTAGAGTTAAAATAAAAACTTAAAATTAAAAAAAAGAAAACCATAATGGTCTTGCTTTACAATCAGTAAATTAATTATATTTCTGGTAATACTATAATAAAATTTTGTTAAAACCTATTTTAAAAAGGAGTTGTGAGTAATGGTTTATTCTGTTTCTAAACAACAGGTGTTCTAAAAAAGCTCAAGAGAGTCAAGGTATTTTTATTGTCCCTAAATAATCCAGGCATAATTCACTTTTCACTGTTCAAATGTTTACATTAAAATTACTCCCATTAATCCATAAATTATACACTAACACACAAATCTAACTAAATCTTTTTTTAAAGGGTGACTTTTGCCTTTCCCCTAAGATCAGGAACATGATAGGCATGTCCACTCTCACCACTGCTATTCAACATAGTACTAGAAGTCCTAGCCTCAGCAATCAGGCAACAAAAACAAATAAAAGGGATTCAAATTGGCAAAGAAGAAGCCAAGTTCTCTCTCTTTGCAGATGACATGATACTGTACATAGAAACCCAAAGACTCCACCACAAGATTGCTAGAACTCAAATCAGCAGTGTGGCAGGATACAAAATCAATGCCCAGAAGTCAGTGGCATTTCTATACACTAACAATGAGACTGAAGAAAAAGAAATTAAAGAGTCAATCCTGTTTACAATTGCACCCAAAAGTATAAGATACCTAGGAATAAACCTAACCAAAGAGGTAAAGGATCTATACCCTAAAACCTACAGACCACTAATGAAAGAAATTGAGGAAGACACAAAGAAATTGAAAAATACTCCATGCTCAATGATTGGAAGAATTAATATTGTGAAAATGTCAATGCTACCAAGGGCAATTTATACATTTAATGCAATCCCTATCAAAATAACATGGACTTTCTTCAGAGAGTTGGAACAAATCATCTTAAGATTTGCGTGGAATCAGAAAAGACCCCGAATAACCAGGGGAATATTGAAAAAGAAAACCATATCTGGGGGCATCACAATGCCAGATTTCAGGTTGTACTACAAAGCTGTGGTCATCAAGACAGTGTGGTACTGGCACAAAAACAGACACATAGATCAATGGAACAGAACAGAGAATCCAGAAATGGGCCCTCAACTCTATGGTCAACCAATATTTGACAAAGCAGGAAAGATAATCCACTAGACAAAAGACAGTCTCTTCAATAAATGGTGCTGGGAAAATTGGACAGCCACGTGCAAAAGAATGAAACTAGACCACTCTCTTATACCATACACAAGGATAAACTCAAAATGGAGGAAAGATCTAAATGTGAGACAAGAATCCATCAAAATCCTAGAGGAGAACACAGGCAACACCCTTTTTGAACTTGGCCACAGCAAATTCTTGCAAGATATATCTATGAAGGCAAGGGAAGCAAAAGCAAAAATGAACTATTGGGACTTCATCAAGATAAGAAGCTTTTGCACAGCAAAGGATACAGTCAACAAAACTAACAGACAACCTACAGAATGGGAGAAGATATTTGCAAATGACATATCAGAGAAAGGGCTAGTATCCAAGATCTATAAAGAACTTATTAAACTCAACAGCAAAGAAACAAACAATTCAATCATGAAATGGGCAGAAGACATGAATAGAAATTTCACAGAGGAAGAAGTAGACATGGCCAACACGCACATGAGAAAATGCTCTGCATCACTTGCCATCAGGGAAATCCAAATCAAAACCACAATGAGATACCACCTCACACCAGTGAGAATGGGGAAAATTAACAAGGCAGGAAACCACAAATGTTGGAGAGGATGCGGAGAAAAGGGAACCCTCTTACACTGTTGGTGGGAATGTGAACTGGTGCAGCCACTCTGGAAAACTGTGTGGAGGTTCCTCAAAGAGTTAAAAATAGAACTTCCCTACCACCTAGCAATTGCAGTGCTGGGGGATTTACCCCAAAGATACAGATGCAGTAAAATGCCAGGACACCTGCACCCCAGTGTCTATAGCAGCAGCCAATGTGGAAGGAGCCTCGGTGTCCATCGAAAGATGAATGGATAAAGAAGACGGGGTCTATGTATACAATGGAATATTACTCAGCCATCCGAAATGACAAATACCCACCATTTGCTGTGACGTGGTTGGAACTTGAGGGTATTATGCTGAGTGAAGTAAGTCAATCGGAGAAGGACAAACATTATATGGTTTCATTCATTTGGGGAATACAAAAATAGAAAAGGGAATAAAGGGGAAAGGGGAGAAAATGAGTGGGAAATATCAGTGAGGGTGACAGAACATGAGAGATTCCTAACTCTGGAAAACGAACAAGGGGTAGTGGAAGGGGAGGTGGGTGGGGGTTGGGGTGACTGGGTGACGGGAACTAAGGGGGGCACTTGACGGGATGAGCACTGGGTGATATGCTATATGTTGGCAAATTGAAATCCAATGAAAGAAAGAAAGAGAAAGAAGAAGAAAGAAGAAGAAAGAAAGAAAGAAAAAAGAAAGAAAGAAAGAAACTTTTTTATTTTTTTATTTTTTACTTTTTTAAAGATTTTATGTATTTATTCATGAGAGACACAGAGAGAGAGAGAGAGAGGTAGAGACACAGGCAGAGGGAGAAGCAGGCTCCATGCAGGGAGCCCGATGTGGGACTCGATCCCGGGTCTCCAGGATCAGGCCCTGGCCTGAAGGTGGCACTAAACCACTGAGCCACCCGGGCTGCCCCCGTGACTTTTTAAAGGGTCATCACCCAAGTTAAGGATTGTCTTCAATAATGTTTGTTGGTGATATTCAGAATCAAGCTGTATTTTGAATTTTTCTAAAAATTGGATCTACTGTGTCTGCATTGTTCGCATTCTTGTGATAAAAATGGAACTCACTGAATTGGATTGTTGCCTTCTAAGTATATAGAAAAGAAAATCTAATATAAGGAAACACAAAAGAATGAAGAGGTAGGATATATATAGCTTCTTAGGCTACCACTGGAGACATGATCACACAGATTAAGGAAGGTGAGTTAGGTATGGAAGACTGGTGGGGTGAGGGAACAACTGGAAGAACTAGACTGCCATCCAGGTGTCCCAACTCCAGCTCTGGCCCTCAGCTTCAGCATGTGTAAAATAAGGCATTGGACTAGACGATCACCAATGTCTAACTGTACAAAATGTAAGGTTTTAAATTCTGCATTTGTTGCCTTAATAACCTAAATTCTGCATTCTCTATAATGTGAAAAATTGCATACTTTTCAATATTAAAATTATAGTCTAAAATTTCATATGCTTTTAAACTATCACTCAATTATCAAAACAATCAAACACTACATCAGATCTGAGGGCTTTATAAAGTTGGCCTTGTTCCTTTGTTTTTTCATCAAAGCTTAACTTTGGACTTAGATTCATCTTCCTTTAGTGAAAAGTAAATGTGTAAAAGGAAGAGACACTTGCATGTTTCTTAAAAATGTTAAAAGACTAGCTTGCAAAAAGTCTACCGGACACTATGTAACTATTGTAGGCTTTGATGATGCAGGAATATATAAGGCAGTGTGACCACTCACAAGGAACATTCAGTCTGGTGGTGAATGAAAATCATAAATGGAACGACTGCAGCATAGCATCGTAAGTGCAAACATAGGGAAAGCCACTCAAGGCCTAATCACAGTGAAGTCAGAGACCAGGCATCTGAACTGGGTCAGATGTCACTATGCATGAGAGAAAAATACATCAGAAAAAAAAATGGGACTAGAGTCATTTGTTCACAGAATATATATTGATATTTCAGCACCACATTAGGAACCGGGGGTGTAATAAGCCAAAAAAAAAAAAAAACCCCAAAAAAAAAAAAACCAAACCACAACCTCCCCCTTACAGCGTTCAATCTAGCAAGACTTACCTGTGTGAAATCAGTATTTGAAACAAGCAGCTGTTGAAATGCTTTATGGGTCCTGAGTCAGTCAATTCTAGGCCAATTCTAGGTAGCCATGCTACACACCACACTGGCCAACCCTGGGGCAGCGATGTTCTGATGAATGGTTTTAAGTGAAATCCAAGCACACCTTATCACTGGCCCAATGATTACAGAAAAGTATCAGGATTTATTTGAGCAGAAGCAGTCAACTGAGCTATACACATTTTTTTTTTAAGAGATGCATTTAACTTTGGCATTTCCAACTGAGACATGGCACTGGAAGGCTAAATGCTGGGATGATTAAAAAAATGTAAATCATAACATTTCAGCATAAATTTTTAGATTTTCAGGTAATTCATTTCTAAGTACCAGCTACCATTCTAAATAATTTTATATTGTCACTGGCACTTGCCAACCTCCAAACTGAAAGGACCCTAAGGAACTAAATAACCTTAGGTTAAGGCAGGAAAAGGAAAAACAAACTCATTTTGGAAGAGCCAATGCTATAAATTCTTATGAAATTAGATATTTGGGAGTGAAATGTAAATAAATATATGGATGGCCATATAGCTTCCTTCTTGTTAGTTTTATACATTTTTTTGTACATATAGTGAAAGAAAACTTCGGGCAATCATGCTTCTTTCAGGAAAGACAAACATTACATCAGGACTTTTCTTTTTTAATTTTAATTCCAGTATAATTAACATACAGTGTTATATTCGTTTCAGGTTACAATATAGTGACTTAACAACTCCGTATATTTCTCAGTGCTCATCAAGCTAAGTGTACTCTTGATCCCCTTTCATCTATTTCACTCATCCCCCCTTCCTCATCTTCTCTTTTGTTCTCTGTAATTAAGAGTCATCAGACCTTTTCTTGAACCTTCTGAACCACAGTATTATTTCACTAATTGAATCCATGGAGAAAGATATGTTTTTCTCAGATTTTACAGTGTTGCTGATTCTGAAGAGTATTATAACAGAGTTGGCCAATTAATCAGGAACCTTGAAAATTTTTCAATCTCTAATTATTAAACCTCAAGTTATTTTTTTAACTGTTGTTCAGTACTCTAACAAAAAAGTTAAGAGGGATGTGCAGAAATGTGTGCAACTGAGTAATATCCAAGAAGTGTAAGATGATATCAACCTCAGTGACTATTTAGGAAAATAAATCCTTCCCTTCACATCTCTGGCACAAAATCATAAAATGTTAAAGCATAATCCTCGTTTCATTCTGTCAGTGACACATGGGAGAAAAAACCATTTGAGTAAGTGAATGAGGAGATTCCTGGGATCAACTGTATTTGTGATGCAGAAATAATAAATGTTTTTTAATAGCTCCAACAAGTCAAAGGGCAGAAACAGTTTCAGCAAAGGAGATGATTTGGGGGACAGCAGGGGGAATAAACCTGCTTTAGAGAAGGCTATGGTGGTCTGTGATCTCGTAACTGTTTTTGCCTGATTCACTATTGTTTCCCTGCCTGGGCTATCACATTACACCCTTTCTTTTATGAGAAAGGTACAAATGTATAAAAATAAGTGCATGAAATGCTTTGTCAAGAAAGCCACTACCAAGCTGCCCATCTATCCTAAATTTCCTTTTTTCCAAATCTACAAATGCAACTGTGTCTATGGTTTCAGTACACTACATTAAATAAAATTACTGAGTCTTCAGCAAAATTTAAAATGTACTGCATGTATTCTATTTAAAAAGGCAATTGGGGCAACAGGGTGGCTCAACTGATAGTGTCTGACTCTTGATCTCGGCTCAAGTCTTAATCTCAGGATTTTGAGTTCAAGTCCTGTATTGGGCTCCATGCTGTGTGTGGAGCCTTCTTTAAAAAAGAAAAAGGCAGGGATCCCTGGGTGGCGCAGCAGTTTGGCGCCTGCCTTTGGCCCAGGGCGCGATCCTGGAGACCCGGGATCGAATCCCACGTCGGGCTCCCGGTGCATGGAGCCTGCTTCTCCCTCTGCCTGTGTCTCTGCCTCTCTCTCTCTGTGACTATCATAAATAAATAAAAATTTTAAAAAAAGATTTAAAAAAAATTAAAAAAAAAAAAAGAAAGAAAAAGGCAGGGATCCCTGGGTGGTGCAGTGGTTTAGCAACTGCCTTTGGCCCAGGGCGCAATCCTGGAGACCCAGGATCGAATCCCACGTCAGGCTCCCTGCTTGGAGCCTGCTTCTCCCTCTGCCTCTGCCTCTCTCTCTCTCTCTCTCTCTCTCTGTGATGACTATCATAAATAAATTTAAAAAAATTAAAAAAAAAGAAAAAGGCGGGATCCCTGGGTGGCGCAGTGGTTTGGCGCCGGTCTTTGGCCCAGGGCGCGATCCTGGAGACCCGGGATCGAATCCCGCGTCGGGCTCCCGGTGCATGGAGCCTGCTTCTCCCTCTGCCTGTGTCTCTGCCTCTCTCTCGCTCTCTGTGACTGTCATAAATAAATAAATAAATAAAAAATTTAAAAAAAAAAAAGAAAAAGGCAATAAAAAGGATAGATATATTTCTATAAAAGAATTAACGTGCCAAAATATCTTTACCTAAAGGGTCAAATGTACAGATATACAGAAATATGAAATACACAGAATTATTCATTCTTTGTGAGTTAGGTATTCACTATTTTGAGAAATAAAACCTTAGAAAAACTTTTCTGATTATTAGGAAAGGAAGAGAAGATTGATATAAGCCTGTATCTATTAAGTCAGGTCTATTTCAACTGCTGGGTTGAAAGAAGAGCACATAGCGCTTCTCCTTTAGAGTGAGTTTAATCCACATCTTCTGTCTGGTGTTAGTAACATTACTAGTACCCCGCTTATATCCCCCTGTTCTCACCTCTACATTATGAAGGTTGCTTACTGTGAACACCTGAAGTTCTCTGCCTGAAGGCTTTCCTCTGGCCACAGGGAACTGCTCAACCTACATACAGAACAGACTCAGAAGTGCAGAGAGTCAACACCTATAGAAGCAGCTCTCAATAAATGATGGATGAGGAGTAGAGATATATACCCAAGCTGTCTCACTTAATTGTGATAGCTCTGAGGTAGGCTAACTTTGTTCTACCTCCCTGAGTTTCTCTGCAGGATTGAGCCCTTTGCTATATCTGGTGAGTTGACAACACACCCTTTAGTGTTTTTTCCTCTTGCCTCTCTGAGTTCTCCACTCTTCCATTTGTGTTCCCTGGGATCATCTCCCAAATGAACTTCTCTGCATTAAATCCTTACCACCAGGTTTAATTTGAGATAATACAATCCAAAACACATGGCCAGAACTTATGCTTCAGTTGTACATAGGTTTTTACAGGTAGGCCAGAGTTCACGTATAAATATAAGTAGGTTAAGTTCTGAGAGGATTTAATAGTCCATGTGTTTGGCAATCAGAAGTCATACTAGGACTTCTGTTTCTCTCCATGAGGGACTAACAGCCAAGAGAATTGTCTTCCTGCTGTTAAAAAGAAGGAGCCAGAGAAGAAGAAAGATTTATACATGAAGATGAGTATTTTCTGTCACTGAACAATTGCCAAAGCAAGATCGTGACCCATGAGATGGGGGGAAAAATGAAGTGATCTCTACATTTTCTCCAAGTTATTGCCTGGAGGCAGCTTTAAAGCCACAGGAAAGGAGAAGCCTAAGAAAGCTCAACAGTCTCCCAGTCTCACACAAGTGAGGAGATGAGTTCAGGGAAGCTGAGTGAGCTAGAATCCCTGGGCACAGGACCAGAAAGAATAGAGAAAGAGCTCCTGAAATCTGAAGGGAAAACCCCTTGAGGTTCTGCTGAGTACTAATCAGCACACATCTGGGTTAATACCCTACATGGCTATGGGAAGAACTTCCTGGAACAATTCTCAGAGCTCAAGACAGGCTGCGAATGGCTTGTCTTGTCATCAGCCAGAGTGGAAAAAATTGGTAACCTCTGAAATTTGGGTAGAGACCTAAGAGGACTATCACCTGCACAGCTAAATCAGCCTTAGATTAAAGGCTGCAGTGGACCCATCAAAATAAAGCATAAAAGCAAGATTTGGAAAAGTCATCATGATCCAAAGTAGATTAATTATACACTAGAACAAAGCCCAAGAGCCATATTCCCCTGACTTTCATGTCTACATAATTAAAGAAAATGTTCAAAATATCCTATATTCAGTAAAAAGTTGCCAGATATGCAAAGCAGCAGAAAAATATGACTCTAAGCAAGAGGGGAAAACAAAAATCAGTCAATAGAAACAGACCCAGGAATGGCAGAAAGGTTCCAATTAGCAGACAACAAACTTAAAGTAGATTTTATGAATGTTATAAATGTGCTCGAGGATATAGAGAAGCTATATATACAATGGGGAAGGTAGAAGATACAAAAAAGATCCAAATAGATTTTCTGATTATGAAAGCTGCAGTGTCTGAAATGTGAAATTCCAAAGAATGAAAAGCAAAAGCCACTGATTCATTAGGACCATGGATGTGACCTACTACTTTGGCCCCCCTCTTTTCCTAGGCCTCAGGGCCTTTGCACTGGCTGTTCCCTCTGCCTGGAGCACAATTCCTCAGGTATCTGTTTGACTCCCTCATCTCCACATGTCTGTGCTCTCCTTTTCAGGTAAGGCCCTCCTTAACCATCCTTACTTAAATCTGTCTTCTCCTCCATTCTCCCTAATTTCCTTCTCTGCTTTATTTTTCTCACAGAATTTTTCACCAACTAGTTTGCTCTATATTTTATCTATTTTGTTTTTTGTCAATTTCCTTCATTATACTCTAACCTTCATGAGGGCGGAGATTTTTTTTTCCCTATGGCTCACTGCCATCTCCCAACATCTGCAACAGTTGGTGGCACATACTAAGTACACAAAGAATATTTATCAAGTAAATTATTTTAGAAATTAACTCTGACTCCTATATGTATTGACTGTCTAGTCTCTATAGTATCAAAGAAATAGAAAATACAGTTTTATAAAAGTATGATACAACTTATATTTTAGTATTGTATCTTCTGGCATCAGTATATACCTTCACATTAGTAAATATATATTCTCGGCATTTCTCCCTTCATCTCTTCTCTTTTAATAACTCAAAGGATATTTTTTCCTTCCCCTGCTCAACACAGTAACTGCCACAAAGCCTTAAAGAATCTAGTAGAAATGCAAACAGAAAGATTTGGTTCCAATTCAAACTCTTTTTCTCTCCTTCTGTTGAAGATTAGTTCAGACTGGATTTTTGGAGAGAAGATAAACTGCAGCAGTGGCTGCTAAAAAAAGAAGGAAGGGGGAGGCCTCCCCTCTTTAGAAGCACCAAAGAGGTAAAAAGAGCCAACTATGGGTGGCCTTGCACTGGACACTTAGTCCTGAACAAAGAGATGGAGACTTTTTGTAAGGCTGGGACATGAAGGAAGGCTTTATCCTTCAGATAAAATGGAACCAAACAGAACTAAGAATTTTGCACTAGATGAGATTTAAAAATGAGAAAAATTACAAAAGCAATATTGACTGGTGAACACAGAACTGGTATGTAAATATAATTCCCTTTGCTTATCAGCTATGTAAATGACACAAGGAATCTCCTATCACAGACTTGGTTAAAATAAGGGACCTAGCCCACTCTAAGAAAGAACGAGAGCAGTCGAATTCTCAACAAGGTAAAGTTTTTAATGGTTTTTAATCATGTTTTTCTTTAATGTTGGTAGGTCCGAGTTTCTTGTATCTCAGACATCTGGTGACCCTGAACGTGCACTTTTGCAAATTTTTCCTTAAAATATTTTCTGTAAATTCTATTCATAGGCTATCTGCCTCAAGAAAAATTGACCTTTTATTTAAGATTTTATTTATTTATTCATGAAAGACACAGAGAGACAGAGGCAGAGACACAGGCAGAGGGAGAAGTAGGCCCAATGTGGGACTCGATCCTGGGTCTCCAGGATCACACCCTGGGCTGAAGGTGGCTCTAAACCACTGAGACACCCGGACTGCCCCAACTTTTTGTATTCTTAGTATTGGAAGAGATCAATCTGTCAGCCTCAAAAGCAGTGGCTCCCACAGTTCAGCAGGCTTCAGAATCCCCCAGAGGACTTGTTAAATAGATTGCTGGGCTCCCCCACCCTCATAGGTTCTGATGCACAGGCCTGGAGTGAGGCCTGGGAAATTGCATTTTCTTTTCTTTTTTTTTCTTTCTTTTTTTTAAGATTTTATTTATTCATTCATGAGCGACACAGAGAAACAGGCAGAGATATAGGCAGAGGGAGAAGCAGCCTCCCTGTGGGGAGCCTGATGTAGGACTCAATCCCAGGACTCTGGGATCACAACCTGAGCTAAAGGCAGAAACTCAACCACTGAGCCACCCAGTGTTTGGAGATACTGCATTTCTAACAAATTCTTGGGTGATGCAGATGCTACTTGCTGGTCAGGGTACAATACTTTAAGATCCACTGACTAACATATGGTATTTAACTTTGGATGTGTTATAAGCATCTCTAGCTTCAGTATCTGCTCTTTCTTATCACGGCACAGTCCCTGGAGCAGGATGGGCTTTCAATAAATATTTGTTGAATGAATGAGCTTGGTTTGTTTCTAAAATCATACTAAAACAATCAGATGTCATCATATCTATATTAAGTTTTTTACCCATTAAAAAGTGACCAAGCTTTTATATTATCCACATATTTTGTAAGTGAAAGCAACATTTATAGGCTAAGGTTTTAGTTTTTGTAATTTAATAAATTGAGACTTTTATTTTTACACCACAAAAAAAAAAAAGCAACAGGGGTTAAAATACTGTTTTTTTAATTATCCAGAGTGAGTGAGAAACTTGAACTGACATACAAATGATTAATTCAGGTCAACAAAAGGCATCACTGCTTGCAGTACCAACCCAAGCTTCCTAATTGTCCAAAAGAAGAGAGAGGAGGAGGAAATATTGGAGACATCAAAGCACCCACAGCAATATAGTAAACATCAAACACAAAATAACCTGGGCTCAGCTATCATCACATATTTGTTATAAGCTAATATTTTGCACAGATGACTTATTTATATGTATCAACTTGTGATAAGTTGGTAACAGTAAAAATATGTAATAGAGAATATTTTATTAAATAGTATTTTTAGCTTTTTAGTATTATATTTTGTGGTACACTATTACATTTTGGGTCATCAAAATAAGAGATTGGTCATTTAAAATTAATTTGCTGGGGCACCTGGGTGGCTTAGTGGTTGAGCCTCTGCCTTTGATCAGGTCAGGATCCCAGGGGTCCTGAGATAGAGTCCTGCATCAGACTCCCCATGGGGAGTCTGCTTCTCCCTCTGTGTATATCTCTGCCTCTTGCCCTGTGTCTCTCACGAGTAAATAAAATATTTTTTAAAAATTAATTTTTTTCTAAAAGAGGAAAAATGAACCAGTAATTACAATGATGACTCAAATAATGGTACGTCATACTCAGAATCAAGTAAACAAGTGAAACATAAAAATTTTTTTAAAATTCTATGTTAGGGGCAGCCCCGGTGGCGCAGCAGTTTAGCACCGCCTGCAGCCTGGGGTGTGATCCTGGAGACCCAGGATCCAGTCCCACATCGGGCTTCCAGCATGGAGCCTGCTTCTCCCTCCACCTGTGTCTCTGCCTCTCTCTTTGCTCTCTCTGAATGAATGAATAAATAAAATCTTTAAAAATAAATAAATAAAAATAAAATAAAAATAAAAATTCTATGTTAAAACTTAACATTAGGGTTTTATTTTCAGTGAAATCACACCACCTACTATTTTAATTTAATATTCGCTTAAATTTTATTATTTTTTAATCTGGCATTTGTAAATCTGTTTTATGGTAATGTAAAAACTATAAGCATAAATATAGGATTTTGTAGACATTTAAATAATTTTATAATAAAATGAATACTGATGAAAATTTTGTCCTTGTAATTGGTTCCATACACATTAATCAATGTTATCTTTGTCTTAAGCTATCTCTAATCTTGCTTCTACTCTATTCCTTTCCCTGCAATGCAGCCAGAGTGATTAGATGCAAAACACAAATCTTATAGCAACCCTTCTCTCTGATAATCTTATCAATTTGCTCCCTCTTTTTGCTGGATAAATTCAAAGTTTTCTGAGATGACATGGAAGGTCCTTCATGATCTAACCCAGTGTATCTCTTTAGATTCATGGCTAATACCTTCTCAGTTCCACACACAGTCACTTGGACCATTTGTGGTTCTCTGTGTTCTCATTTTTATCAAAGCCTTTATCTATGCTGTTCCATCTACCCAAAATGCTAGTCCCATAATCTCAATGGACCTGCTTTATGTTTTTTGTAAGACTCAGCTTGAATGTGAGTTCCTCCTTAAGTCCTTGCTACCCCTTCCAGGGCACTCCATACTACTCATAACAATATTTATCATACTTAATTATCATTTTCTGTTTTCTTGTTTGTGTTCCCCAAGAGTTTATGGACATTTCTAGAGCAGGGACTTTTTCAATATTGTCAAATTTCTTCCCAGATCTTGGCATACAAAAGGCATTAAGTGCACTTTTTAAAATATAAGAATGAAACTCAATAATAAGAGTAAATAGATCTGAATTTTCTATAATATTTAAATAAACCAAGCCATCATCAAATTAACCACCACTGATACCCTCCTCTAGCCATTAGGAAGACTGGAATACTGAACTGTAGTAAATGCCTAAAGCCCTTCCTTAATGATGCCTTCAACTCTTTGAAGACTCTAAATACCACAAGTGTTTGAACCAAGAACAGCTCCATTGTCTCCCGCCCTGGAAGCTTCAAGATGGCAGAGACTATATGTCTCACTGTGTTCCAGAACCGGGCACATAGAAGATGCTTAATAAATATCTATTGCCTGTTGCAACATAGTCATGGTTACTGACAAGCCTTTTTTCTGGCCACCATTGAATGATCAAGGTTCCTTCAGACAGCCAACTAAATATTTGTACCTGATCCCTCAGTGACTCACCCAATGTAACATTTACCACCCACCACCTTCCTATTTTGTCTTTGCTTTCCTTTTCCCTTATGCTCAACTTCTACAACTTAAAACTTAAACGATGAGTGGAGTGGTTTTGATTTAGTTCTCTCTTTTTCTTTATGAAGAGAAGAGATAGGAAAGATAAATAGATTTGAGGAAATGTGAATAGAAAAAAATAGATATAATTCTGCTTTCCTTCCACCCCTGTGAAGCCAATATGAATAGTTGGTGCTGATGTAACCTCTAAACTACTATTTATAAGGAAAGAAACCTGGAAGGCCTCCCATTATTTGAATACTTGTGAGATATAACCTTCTTATTATATGTCTACAATCTGAATCAACTTAGTGGTGCAATAAATAGAAATTAGCATAAAATAAGGAAATTGTTATTTCAGAATAAAAGTAGTAGTAATAATAATACGTTCCTCCCTTTATAACTTTAAATATGTGAATAATCATAAAAGGGAACTTTTAAAAGTATTTTAGTAAGAACTAAAAGGAAAAGCAATAAGAGACTTGATTTTGTCAACATATAGATGTCAATTAATATATAATATTAGCATTAATTTATCAGCCCTTTGTAAATTTATCATAAAGATTTCCTTTCTCTTAAACTATCAACACTAGTTTCCTAAAGGCAAATACTAAAAATTACTATGTTATGCAATTTAGAAAGAAAGCATCCCAGGAAGGGATTTAATTATAGTATTTGAGAACAGAAACACTATCTTTAATCACTGTTCATGAATTTGCTAAACTGGAATATTATATGGTAAACAGTGTTCAAATCTTCCAAGAGAGGTAATAATACATTTCTTATGATAATAGGGTTATGGAGATTAATTAGTTAATATTTATAAAGAACTTTAAAGATGAAGTGGTTTCCTCCTCTCTTAGTCATTGAAATCCTTAAACAAGTGACAATATTTCCTTCTTAAAGTTTTGAGGACTATCCACTGCCATACAATTATCTAAATTTTTCAAGTTAGAATCTAAAATTTGAGCCCCATATCCATGCACAAAAACAATCAGTTCCTTTTAAAAATATTCAGATCAATTTGAGGTTTTCAAAGACAAAATATGCCCATCCTAAGAATGATATTAAGATTATTAAACCACATTTGCTTTTCAAACTTTGATATAATACACAAAGATCCAATTTAAAATTCCTTTACAATGAAAAAGGTATAAAACAATGCAAAATATTTATTTATGGAGGAGCTTCAAAACTCCATGTGGGTATAGTTGTAGAGCTTTCTCTCTTTTTTTTTTTTAATTAAAATCGATTAACATAGAGTGGTTACTAGTTTCAGAGGTAGAGTTCAGGGTTTCATCATTGTATATAACACCCAGTGCTCATGACATCACATGTCTTCCTTATCCCATCTTCCAATTATTTCATTGTCCCACCCACATCCACTCCAGCAATCCCTCAGTTTGTTTCCTATAGTTAAGACTCTCTTATGATTTGTCTTCCTCTCTGATTTCAGCTTATTTTATTTTTCCATCCTTCCCCCTACATTCATCTGTTTTGTTATTTAAATGGCACATATGAGTGAAACATCATATATTTGTCTTTCTCTGACTGACTTATTTCACTTAGCAAAATACCCTCTAGTTTCATCCATATAGTTGCAAATGGTAAGATTTCATTCTTTTTGATGGACAAGTAATATTCCACACACACATACATATCTTCTTTATCCATTTATGGACATCTGGGCTCTTTCCATATTTTGGCTATTGTGGGCATTGCCACTATAAACATTGGGTTGCACCTGCCCCTTTGAATCACTGTTTGTATTCTTTGGATAAATACCTAGTAGGGCAATTGCTGGGTCGTAAGACAGCTCTATTTTTAACTTTTTGAGGAACCTCCATACTGTTTTCCAGAGTGGCTATACCATTTTGCATTCCCACCAACAGTGTAAGAGTGTTCCCCTGTAGTAGAGCTTTCTTTGTATGTCTCCCTTGAAAATAATAGGATATTCAGGATTGATTATTACTAGAACTCATTTTGCATATTTGCCTTTCTATGCTCTAGAATTTGAGTCTACCAGCAAAGATAACTATGTACCTGAGTTCAGACACTGGTAGCAAAAAGTAAGAGCCTGGTAACATCTTGAGATAAAGAAAGTGAATTTTAAAAAGTATGAGAAAACAAGCTAGGCCTTTTTTCTCCTAAGGGGAAAAAAAGGAGATAAAGAGGGCATAGAATAATTCTGAATAATTCTGAAAAAGTTTCATGAAAGAGCTTGAAACACCAGGGCAGGATTTCTCAATCTTGGCACTACTGACATTTTGTGCCAAATAAGTCTTTGTTGTGAGGGCTGCCTTGTGCATTGTTAAGATATTAAGCAATATCCCTGACCTCCACTTACTAAATACTAGAAGCACTCCTTATCCCATCCCACCCCAGCTAGATTCCAGATATTGCCAAATGCCTCTAGGGTGCAGAATAATTGCCCCTAGTCAAGAACGAGGAACAATATTTGGCACAAGATCAGAAGTCCTTGCCCAAAACAACCACTGGGAACTTTGACTATGATAAGGTAGAGGGGATAGCCACTCTAAGACTTAGAAATGATAAATGGTACCACCAACAGCCATGAAAAATTGGATCCACTAGCTGGGAAAAAAACATGCTGATAAGAGCTACCTTTGAGTGGTATCTACTGAGGACAGACACTTGGAGTGACCACAGTCATAACTGCCAGTGAAAGCTCCACGTCAGACACTTAGCGGTGAGTACTTGCAGCTGTAGGCTATTATGCATTTTTTTTTATTTTTTATTATGCATTTTAATGAAGAGAACTAATAGCTTCTTCTAGGAAATTTGATGCACTTAAATATCAGAAACTTCTTGCAGGGAATTCATTGATTTTTCACTTGATTCATTAAATAGCTTTTGAGCACTCAATGTGTGTTCCTGTGCTGGCTGTCAGGAACACAATGATGCAAATAGTCTACCCTCAAGGTACTTATACTCTAGAGAGAAACATAAGTATAAAAAATCTGGTCTTCAGATTCCTGGTATAGAGTGTGACCCAGGCAAAGAGGGTCCCAATTCTCTACACTGATAACCACCATACAACTAGAATTTCAAAATCATAGTACTCTTCACTTTTAAAGAGCAAAAACTGCTTAGCTTTCCCCCTTCTCATTTTAAATTTCTCAGCCATTTCACTGGCATTTCAGGCAGCTACTTTTTCTTGATTTCAGAGCAATCAATATATGAACACTTTAAATAGCAAAAAACCACTTCAGTTGCAAATTTATTTTTCTCCTGGCATACATGTGCACAATCATTTGGATTTACATGATGGAGCTAGCCAGCCAAAGTCAGCAAGTCTTCCTTTAAAAAGAGCTTTTGACTCAATGATGATGGATGTGCTGTCGTTTCTCATTTAGGCCCATCTGCCTAATAACAACAAGGTATCATTATTAATGAACTACTGGCATAGCTAGTTAGGGAATGTACAATCCAATTACATAGAGTTTTTAAATCACTGCAGGCAAAACACTCACTACTTTTCCACATATGATTCCCAGGCCTATCTTCAGTGGAATTGAACTACACAGCCTTTGTAGACTAGTCATTAGTATTCAGAATAAGAAACAATTGCTTGGAACAGGAAACACAGAGGCCAGACATTTGGCAGCATCACACAGAGTTCACTGCTGAAGTCAACCGTCAAAGCAACTCTGGGCTGACAGTAACTGGCCTCTGTTGCCATGGAAACAGCACTGGGATGTGTTAGTAAATAGTTTGGATTCTTTCACCTGCTAGGACACAAATTCAGAATTTACTGCCAATTGTTAAGTCCACTATATGTAAGTGACCTCCTTACAAAGTAAATACTAGAAATCACTCTGTTTCAGAAAAATTATCCCAAAAGCTCTAAAAATATCTAAATAGTGGGGCGCCCAAACATAAATTTAATTGTGCAAAATATCTGACAAACAAAACTAGTCTCTTTATTCTAATCTTGCTTATCTTGTCAAAAACCAGTTCCTAAAAGTACATAAATAAAATAAAAATGAAACTGATAAGGATGTGAAGGTAATGCTAAGTAAAAGACCCTTCCAAATTCAAAGTAAAGAGTCAAGCCACTTTTTAATTTTATTGCAAGCCATAGTTATATATTTCACGCTGTAAAAAAAGTTTTTTCTTTTTTAACTTCTTTCATTCTCACTCATAGCCAAAAAAGCTAAGTAGGGCTGCCTCCTGCCCACTTTTGACTTAAACATCCCCATATGGGACTTCCTCTGTCTTTGTAATTATAATTATTATCTCTAATTTAGATGTATAATGTACAACAGAAGAAAATGTCTTGAATATAGCAATTCAGTAAGGAATCCATAGTGCAGACCTCTAAGTCTCAGATGTCTTAATCCTAATCTCTTCTAAGTCATTCTGGCTTCATTAAGTTTCTTCTTTCAACTTTTTTCAATTTCATGCTAAATTATATTTTCCCATAAACTCTACAAGTGAAAAAGTTACTTTATATTTTGGTCTGAATATCCAGTTCCCTCTCATCAGCAAACACTAAAAAATGCTCATTACCATCTTCTGTGATTTCTGCTTGCATTCATCACTAAACATTTACCAGGCAAATTTCTCCATGTCATGTGGTATACATGTGTGGCAAAGGAGTATATAACACAAAGTTGAATAAAATACGGTGTTTTTGCCTTTGAAAAGCTAGTCTAGTGGAAAAAAAGAGAAATATAGACATATATACTACAATCTAGTAAGAGCTATAGTAGAAGTAGATTAAAAGTACAATAGGAGCCCTATGAGGTAAGAAGCCAATTTTGATTAGGAAAATAGAATAGGTTCCATTGAGAAAATGATATGTTCACTCTATCTTAAAGAGTAAATAGGAGTCTTATACAGGGTAGTTGAAAAGGCAGATACTAAAATATAATTTTCAAAAAGCTAAAAAAATACTCTCACTCATATATAAAATGAATATGTCAGATATTTTATTTGACTTACAGAGATTTATAGCCTTTACTGGGCAAAATTCATTTGCATTGCTACGAATAGGAATCATCTGTACTGCTATAGATAGGAATCATTTGCAATGCTGTCAGTTTTCTACAACTTAACTTCTACCACTACAAAGTTGTGAATAATCTAATCAATAGAAAATCAATCAACTCTGCACACCTCTAGAGAATCAACAATCCCAGAAGATCTTCTAGATAATACCCAGGAATCCCTTGAGTCAATTTCCAAATCTTGAACAATTTTTCCTGACAGAGTAAAGAGGCATTCCATATTTGGGGGGAAATGTATTAAAAACAAAGGTACGGAAAAGTAAGTACTTGGATATGACTAAAGATGAGGCTATGGGAGGAGAGAGATGTCAATGCAGTCATGGAAGGAAGTTAAGGTTATTGGAATGGCGGCTTGGGGTCATCAAATTGTGAAGGATCTCATGTGCTCCACAAAAGAGTTTAGCTTGTCCAAAATAACTGGGAGGCCATTGAAGGATTTGCAACCTTAGAGGTAAAGCTAAGAGATGTTTACTGTTTCCTTACTCCTAATTCTTAATTTATTCAAATATGACACATTTTCTTTTCTTTTCCTTTTTTTTTTTTTAAGATTTTATTTATTCAGGGGATCCCTGGGTGGCGCAGCGGTTTAGCGCCTGCCTTTGGCTCAGGGCGCGATCCTGGAGACCGGGATCGAATCCCACGTCGGGCTCCCGGTGCATGGAGCCTGCTTCTCCCTCTGCCTATGTCTCTGCCTCTCTCTCTAGCTCTCTCTCTGTGTGACTATCATAAATAAATTTTTAAAAAATTTTAAATTAAAAAAAGATTTTATTTATTCATCATGAGGGACACACAGAGAGAGGCAGAGACACAAGCAGAGGGAGAAGCAGGCTCCATGCAGGGAGCCCAATAAGGGACTTGATTCCAGGACCCCTGGATCACGCCCTAAGCCAAAGGCAGACACTCAACTGCTGCACCACCCAGGCAACCCAGTCACTTTCTTTTTTAAGACAGATAAGAGTCTCTGCTAATTCTCATTATTTTTAGAAAGTCAAGAAATGGAATCAATTTTCATACCAGATTTTATCACAACTTAAAATAATGCAATTATCATGTAAAAAAAACCCTCAAAAAACTAGATAATCTGTTTGATAATATTGGGACTTTATTTTATATGCTCTAATGAAGTATTTATGAAACTTTTTCTCTGGACACTTTAAAAAATAATTTAGGTCTCCAAAGAGCTTCTGTTTATGATTGTTCTTTCTTTTTTCTTAAGATTTTATTTATTTATTCATGATAGTCACACACACAGAGAGAGAGGCAGAGACACAGGCAGAGGGAGAAGCAGGCTCCATGCAGGGAGCCCGATGTGGGACTCGATCCCAGGTCTCCAGGATCACGCCCTGGGCCAAAGGCAGGCGCTAAACTGCTGCGCCACCCAGGGATCCCTGATTGTTCTTTCTATCAGACTTACCATTTTAGAAACTTAAACTAAGAATAAAAATAACTATACTTAAACAAAAATTAATGAGAAGAACAGCACTATATATTATATATTATATATTATTATATAATATATATTATTATATTATAATATATATTATATTTTTACAACTCTATTTAATGTCTGGCATAATAAAGGAGAGCTAGATTCTCATATTTGTGTCCTCATTCAATCTGTTGATATCAAATACCATGTAACCTCTGAAAAACTTCACTGTATCATATACCATGTAACCTCTGAAAAACCTCACTGTACACTCTTGAAAGGATGATTGTAAAAAAGAAAGGGTAAATAGTATCTTTATTACAAAAAATTCTTGGTCCTGCATATTTCTTGCAGGGATCTCAGGGACTTCAGAGATCCCCAGATCACACTTTGAGAACCACTGCATTATTGTATTCACTCAAAACTCCTTCCTAATTAGGCTAAAAGCAAACTATTTGCATCAAGTTAAGAATCCCAGACACTATAATATTTGTTTTTAAAACTGTAAATATGGTGTAGTATGCCCAGAATCATTATGGAAAACAAAATATGCAATATAATTGATTGGAATTTTCTCTTTTAATATTTCAAGATTAATTAATTTCCTTAGGGGGAGAATCAAAGTGAAGTTGTAGCACGTGTTTGCTGTTTACTCTTGGGAAAATTTCGACAATTACCAAAAAGCTTTCATTCCAACATTTTATGAGATAGCCTTTACCCATTGAATCTTGCCACGAAGGCCATGAGCTAACATTGCAGTAATAGTCACTCTCTGTATTTGCCCACATATATATGTAGTGTTTGTGAGAGGGAATAAACTTAACTTCCAATTCTAGATAATTACATGTGGCTAAAGTAAGCTTAGACTGTATAATTCAGCCGAGGCTTAATGACCTTCTAAGTCTATGCAGTTATTCCAGTCGTAAACCACATATCACAAACCATGCATCACAAGGAGGCCCAAAAGAGAAAATGAAGCATAATTTGTGTCAACTATTAGGGGAAAATAATCTGCAGCTGACTTACAATGGTATAAATCAAGTTAAATATCCAGAAAAAGCCCTTTCAGGCCCATGAATTAGAAAGTAAACATGTCCTAACATAGTCTACCTTGTGATAGAAATCCATGGGTTCTCTTTGCACAGAGTTTCAGACTATGCTTTTAATATGCTAACAGCAGATCTTTGAGCCTTTCTGATATGTAACTGAGATCTACTGAGGAATTTCAATTCCATTCAACTGGACTAATTTTTTTTTTTACAAGGAACTCACACATGTGCATGAGTGTGGAACTAGAGAGTTGGAAAAGTGTTAGAAAATTCAACATTGACTATAATACAAGGAAATTTAAAGAGAAGTGTAGAGGGCTATGGATATTTATAAAAGGGAGTGGTTTAGTTTGGGCTAAGGAGAAAGAGTTGGTAGTAATAAGCATAGACATACACAGGTAAATATGATTTCAAAAGGTAGAGACTAAAAAAAAAAACAAAAGGTAGAGACTAAAAGGTTATATCTTTAAAAGAGTGCAAAGACAGGAAATAGAAACTCATGATTTCATGTTCAAGACATGGTAAGAAGCTTAGTTGGTTAGAGCACAAACTTGTTAAGCAAATAGGTCAAGTAAAATAGGAATAGTAGAATGGTATCATGATCCTTGAATTCTGAGCTGAGAAGTTTGTGTTAATCGTGAGGCAAGAGCAAATAATTAAAGATTTTTAAGTGGTAGTCTGAGTCTTGTATCATACAGATTATGAGAGGTAGGAAACCAATAAGTAGGCATTATCCCAGCCAGGGAAAGAAGCACTGAATGAATGAACTAGAACTCTAAAAACATGTAATCATAGAGATATGATTCATTTTCCAGATAGAATCTATGAAATGTACCAACAGGTAAATATAATGATTAAGAAAGACCTATCAAAAATGATTCAGATTTTGACCCTAGTCCATTAGGGAAGTAATGGTATTGTTAACATTAATGGGAAAGTACAAAAAAGAAATGAATTGATTTGGGGGAATGACTGTTGAACATGGTGAATTTCCATGTGGAAGTTAAACAGGACTTTGAAAATAGAGAGTAGGTTCTGAGACTCATCTATTTGTTTTCTTTACACATTTTTTAATACCTTAAACCTCAGTGAGGGGAGGGAGGATAAGAATGAGTTTCTTATCTAATGCCAAAAATAAATTAATTTTATCATTGCAATTTTTTCCAAAAAGATGAAACATCTGATATTATTACCCAATGTTTCTGTATAGAGCTTTTCTTTTTAAAAGATTTTATTTATTTATTCATGAGAGACACAGAGAAAGAGGCAGAGACATAGGCAGAGGGAAAAGTAGGCTCCCTGGGAGCCTGATATGAGAACTCGATCCCAGGACCCCAGGCCATGACCTGAGCCAAAGGCAGATGCTCAACTACTGAGCCACCTAGGCGCCCTCTGTATAGAGCTTTAAGTGAGAATAGTCTTCTTTCTTTGTTGAAATGCTGTCTTGACTTGAAGATTATAGACAAGAAAAAAAAAGAGAAAATAAATTGTAAAAAGACACAATTATATAATACTTCTATGCCTCTATTCTTACATGAAGTCCTATGGGTCATTCCGCATTTTGCAAGTAAGGATGTGTCTCATGGCATGACTTAGTTTAATTATAAATAGCCTATACAGGTGCATCTGTTGAAAAATAATACCCACAAGCCTGATGAATTGTCAGGCTTTTAGCTTAGTTTAGAATAGATTAGGGGAATAAGGCATGTACTCTGCTGACCAAGGAGAAACAAGTTTTTCAGAGCTATCTGGGATTGAAAAGAAAGTATATCATTTTAAAAATGAAAAGCTATGTACATTTTCTGCTGATTTTGCTAACATAACTGGCATAACTGAGTTATTAACAGTATCTCTTCAGATATTTAAATTTTATTCAGTGGACTTCATTTCATAACACTAAACTTAGGTGGCTCAGTCAGCAAAGTGTCTGCCTTCAGCTCAAATCATGATCCCAAGGTTCTGGAATCAAGCCCCGAGATGGACTCCTTGCTCAACAGAAGAATCTGCTTCTCCCTCTCCCTCCCAAATTCGTGCTCTCTTGTTCACTCTCTCAAATAAATAAATAAAATCTTTTTTTAAAAGACTACATATTTAATATGATGACAAATCTGGTAACATATGTTAAGTCCATAGAACAGTGCCTGGCACAGAGTCAGGTGTTATTTAAGTACTGCTACTATCAGTAATCATCATTATCATCATCATCATCATCATCATCATCATCTGAATTCATCTATAGATTGAAAACTTCAGACATTGAAATTTCTTCTAGTCATAAAATTGAAAAAAAAATCCTACAATCCTTACATTAAAGTGGAAAAAAAAAGAATTCTTTCGAAATCAAAGTCTCACAGGAGAATATTATTTGTTGGCACGGGAACTGGCCTCTGTTAGTTTTTGCTATTTATTTATAAATTGCTTCCTTACTTTAAAAACTCTACTTCATACTCTGTAACTAAAATGAAAAATAATTGAGACTCAAATGTAGTCCTACATTCCCCACTGATGCTATTCAATGCCAACATCCCCACAATTGCCACAGGCAAATCCTGGTAAGGTACACAAAGAACAGATGAACTCTGTCACACAGATCTCTGACACTTCTATGCACCACGTATTGCATCAGTGTAATAAGGACAGGGAGCTTATGTTCAGGAAGTAAAGACCAAGGGCCACACTGCCTTCAGCTGCCTGCCATCCACAGCCTGCAAAGCAATTGCATGAAGGAGATGCTTTTAGCAATACCAATATAAATATAAAATCAACCACTGGGACTTCCTTCCCTTGCTATAACCTGGAAGTTATTTGTAGTGGTTAAAACTGGTCTCAGTTCAAATTACAGCACTGCCACCTTCCAAGTATGTGACCTTAGACAAGTTATTAACTTCTCTCTTTTTCAGTGACTATATCTTAAAATGGGAATCTTAAAACAGGACCTTCTGCATTGAATTGTTAAGAAGACTCAAAGAGTTAAGACATGTGAAGAGATTATAGCAGTGGCCAGCCCATAGTAAGTACTTAATAAATGTAATCTAAGCTAGCAATGATTTGTGCTAGACCACGTGCAAGCCTAAGGATTAGGTGCTGTACCACTCTCCTTTGAAATGTTCGAGTGTATTAGTAATACTATCAGCAAATTCATAATATCTATCATTTAATTTTTTCAAAAGTACAGAGAATTTATTTCTTAAATATGGGTCATACATTTATATATAATACCAGGTAATATATAACTAAGTGACTTGGTGAAGTGTGAAGCTTTTTGATCAATGTGCATTGTATATTGGCTCCTCCATTAGTAATTTCCTTACAAGCAACACAAATATGCTACCAATACTTATAAAAATAAAGATATATATAATATCCAGGGAAAAGTTGATTCTAAAATTGCTGGCAGCCTGGAAATCCATTGAAATGTTTTCACTTTCCCTAAGTATGAGTCCTGTTTCTAAAATATCTTTCACTTCCTTGAGGCACTATTTATGATAACTTGCTCTCACTTATTTTGTCCCTCATTTCTCACTGTGTCATTTAGTGGTTTTTCTTCTTGAGGAAGATTCTTTCTCCCTTTCCTGCTGTAGAATGCTTTTCATGGAGGCAGCTTTAATTATTTACTCCACATCTCCTACTGTGGCAGAGGTCAGAACATTACTTTTAAGATGGGCTGTTATATAGGTTTCCTGTGAGAGCCCAAGGTCAGAAACCTGCCCCACTGCACAAAGTATGAGAAAGCCAAATTCCCAAGTACTGTATGATTACACAGTTTTAAATTAAACACACACACATGTGCACACACAAAATCATAAGGATTACACATATTTGTCCTCAAAAACAAACATCTCTAACATGCTATCAAGTATAACACATTTATATTTCTTGAATAGTATAACTGTAATAAGATCAACAAAATGGCTCAATATTAATAAAGAAATATAAAAGATAAAAACATATTAAGTGGATGAAAATTACAAGTGGGAAATCCTAGGCTCTTATTAATTATTAGTTTTATAGGTAATCCAAGGTGAATCTCTACCTTTTTTTATGATTCTTAATTTTTTCACCATGGCTATTATTAAAATACACTGACTTTACATCAGGGGACAGCTTCAAGATAATTTCAGCTTAGAATTTAAGGACTTCCATCCCCAATATTGCCATGAATAATAACAAATATCTTTATCTGTGGAGAGAAAGTGCAACTTTAAAAAGTGTAACTACATTTCCTCACCAAATGATGTCAAATTTTGCATAGATGGACCTTTTTACAGAGTTAGATCCCATAGTTCAGAATTTCTTCCTCATGTATGACAGCAGATATGTGAGGCTCTTTACTTCCTATGTGAACTGCTTATAATTTCTGCTGTTATAAATTACACTGGATAAATATCTTTATATTTTTTATTACACACATCCAATGCAACCTATAAGTGGGATACTAAACCCAACAATGTAAGCATTTCTAGAGTGCTTGCTACATATTATATTGTCAAATTACCTCACAAGTATTCTGTACTAGAATAATTTTTCTCTGTTCACCTTACTTATGTGTATGTACAGAGTTGTTTTCTACAATAAATAAAATAATTGTATAATTTAGATAAAGTTTTTTCTGATGTTGCAACAGACATAGTAAGCAACAAAATTTAAGTGTACAGAAGTCACTCAGTCTCAAGTGCATATTTGTATTAAAATTTCATCACCTAGACTATCACCTAGTGAAAAAAAATTAATAACTTTTAATATATACTTAAAAACAAAATATTAATTTCTTCCCCAAAGCAGTAAAAAGTTACACAATTCTCTGTTCTTAAGTGCAGGTAAATCTCTACACCTATTCCTGAATGAGACCTGTCTATGAGTTTTCCTTAAAAGGATTCCATTGCTAGAGTGATATCTTCTTAAGAAATGCTTCTATAGAAAAATTAGAGAGGAAGACAAACCATGAGAGATTCCTAACTCTGGGAAACAAAGGGTTGCAGAAAGGGAGGAGAGTGGAAGGGATGGAGTGACTGGGTGATGGGCACTAAGGACGGCACTTGATGGGATGCGCATCCCATCAAGGTGTTATACTATATGTTGACAAATCAAATTTAAATAAAATATTTTTTAAAGAAATGCTTCTATAGGGAGAGGCTGGGAAGATGACGGAGTAGGAGAACCCTAAGTTCACCTCGCCCCATGGACACAACTAGATAACACTCATATCAGTGTAAATAACTCAGAAAATTACCCAAATACTGACAGAACAAACTCTACAACTGAAGGCAGAGAACCAACTACATCAAGAAGGTATGAAAGGTGTAGCCACGGTTGGGGAGTAAAATGGACAGTGGCCATCCACTGTTGGGAGGGATTTGAGACTGTAGAGAAGAGTAAGAAACAGACTATCACACCAGGGAGCCTGCACCCTACATGGGGAAGACAAATCCCCAAAACAATTGGTTTTGAAAGCTAGAGGAGCTAAATCTCATAAGTTCTTAAAACAAGTGGGATTTAAAGCCTGGAATTTGAAGTCTGTGGCTCTGCTCTGGGAGAGCCCAGAGGGCATTGGGGAAGCTGAGTCCCCAACTTTAAAAAGATAGTACAACAAACAGCCATCAGAGTATACAGCATGGAAGCAGCATTTTGAAAAATACTGAGAGAACATACAAGGGAGAGCATATTTATTCATCTCAGAGGTAGCTCAGAGAGGGCAGGGAGACCTCGTCAGGAACAAAGGAGCTGGCACATATCATTTCTCTCCCACCCTCCAGCATAAATACATAGCCACCTGTGGAAATCAATGTGGTGATGTGGACACTCACTATCTAACTTGCTTACACCAAGCCCCTCTTCCTCTTACTACCCTAACCCCTCTCACACCCCAAAACCCAGCACTCAGATGGATCCACCCTTCCTAGTCACATTTGCCTCAGACCTGGAGTTGGACTCCCCCCTCCCCCAGCCAGAAGACTGGCACAAACCCTACCAACATCAAGGAAACAGTAGTTTTGGATGACACATTGGACCAGATGGATTTAATAGATATATTCAGAACATTCCATCCTAAAACAACAGAATATATACATTCTTTTCAAGTGCACATGCATCATTCTCCAGAATAGGTCACATATTAGGCCACAAAACAGCCTCAACAGATTCAAAATGGTAGAAGTCATACTATGCTTTTTTTTTTCTGACCATAACTCTATAAACACCATAAACAACCACAAGAAAAATCTGGAAATATCACAAATACATGGAGACTAAATAACATACAAGTAAATAATGAATGGGTCAGCCAAACAATCAAAGAAATGAAAAATTACATGGAAACAAATGAAAATAAAAATGGTCCAAAATCTTTGGGATGCAGCAAAAGCAGTTCTAAGAGGAAAGTTTATAGCAATACAGGCCTACCTCAAGAAGCAAGGAAAATCTCAAATAAACAACCTAACTTTGTACCAAAAGGAGCTAGAAAAAGAACAAATAAAACCAAAACGCCTAGAAGGAAGGAAATAATAAAGATTAAAGCAGAAATAAATGGTATGGAAACTAAAAAAACAGATGAAACTAGGAGTTGGTTCTTTGAAAAGGTAAACAAGATTGATAAAACTCCAGCCAGACTCATAAAAAAAGACAGAGGACTAAAATAAACAAAATAACAAATGAAAGAAGAGAAATAACAACCAAAACCACAGAAATACAAACACTCGTAAGAAAATATTATGAGGGGATCCCTGGGTGGCTCAGCGGTTTGGCGCCTGCCTTGGCCCAGGGCGCGATCCTGGAGTCCAGGGACTTGGGCTCCTGGCATGGAGCCTGCTTCTCCCTCTGCCTTTCTCCTCTCTCTCTCTCTCTCTCTCTCTCTCTATGTCTATCATGAATAAATAAATAAAACCTTTAAAAAATATATTTTTTAAAAAAAGAAAATATTATGAAAAATCATATGTCAACAAATTGGACAACCTAGAAAAAATGGATAAATTCATAGAAACATATAACCTACCAAAAGTCGAAAGGAAGATATAGAAAATTTAAACATACTGATTGCCAGCAATGAAATTTAATCAGTAATCAGAAAACTCCCAACAACAAAAGTCCAAGACCAGAAAGCTTCACAGGTTAATTCTATCAAACATTTAAAAAGACTTAATACCTATGTCTCTCAAACAATTCCAAAATAATAGAAGAGGAAGGAAAACTTCCAAATTTATCCTACGAAGCTGGCATCTCGCTGATACCAAAACCAGATAAAGACACCACACACAAAAAAAGAGAACTATAAGCCAAGATCACTGATGAACATAGATGCAAAAATCCTCAACAAAATACTAGCAAACAGAATCCAACAATACCTTAAAAAAATCATTCACTATGATCAAGTGGGATTTATTCCCTGGGATGCAAGGCTGGTCAATATTCACAAATAAATCAACACATCATATCAGTAAGAAAGGATAAGAACTGTATGGTCATTTCTTTTTTTTTTTTTCCATACGGTCATTTCAATAGATGCGGAAAAATCATTTAATAAAAGTACAACATCCACTAATGATAAAAGCGCTCAACATTGGGGATCCCTGGGTGGCTCAGCAGTTTAGTACCTGCCTTTGGCCCAGGGCATGATCCTAGAGTCCCGGGATCAAGTCCCACATCAGGCTCCCTTCATGGAGCCTGCTTCTTCCTCTGCCTGTGTCTCTGGCTCTCTCTCTCTCTCTCTCTCTCTCTCTCTCTCTCCCCCTCTCTCTCTCATGAATAAATAAATAAAATCTTAAAAAAAAAGCCCTCAACAAAGTAGGCTTAAAGGAAACATACCTCAACACAACAAAGGCCTCATGTGAAAAACCCACAGTGAATATAATACTCAATGGGGAAAAACTGAGAGCCTTTCTCCCAAGGTCAGGAACAAAACAGGGATGTGCAAGCTCATTGCTTTTACTCAACATGGTACTGAAAGTCCTAGCCACAGCAATGAGACAATAAAAAGAAATACTATATATACTACATTTTCTTTATTCATTAATCTATTGATGGACACTTGAACTGCTTCCATAATTTGGTTATTATAAATAATGCCGCTATAAACATAGGAGTGTATGCATCCCTTTGAATTAGTTATTTTATTTTTGCTTAAATACTCAGTAGTGTGATTATTGGATTGGAGGATAGTTCTATTTTTAACTTTTTGATGAACCTCCACACCATTTTCCACAGTGGTGGCAGCAGTTTGCATTCCCACCAAGGATGCATGAGGATTCCTATTTCTCCATGTCTTCATCAACATTTGTTTTGTTTCTTGTGTCTTTGGTATTAGCCATTCTGACAGATGTGAGGTGAGATCTCATTTTAGCTTAGATTTGCATACCTGATGAGAGATGTTGAGCATCTTTTCATGTGTTTGTTGGCCAATTGTATGTGTTCTTTGGAGAAATGTCTGTTCATGTCTTCTGCTCATTTTTAATGAGATTATTTTTTTTTGAGTGTTGAGTTGTATCAGCTCTTTATATATCTCAGATACTAACCCTTTATCTTCTCCAACTCACTAGGTTGTCTTTTAGTTTTATTGATTTTTCCTTCTCTGTGCAGAAGCTTTTAATTTTGATGTAGGCTCAATAGTTCTTTTTTGCTTGTATTTCAGTTGCCTCAGGAAACATATCTAGAAAAATTTTGCTAAGGCTAATGTCAGAGACATGACTGCATGTTCTCTCTCTAAGATTTTTATGATTTTGAGCCTCAAACTTAGGTCTTTACTCCATTTTGAGTTTATTTCTGTGCATGGCATAAGAAAGAGGTCCAGTTTCATTCTTTTGCATGTAGCTGTCCAGTTTTCCCAACACTATTTGTTGAGGAGATTATCTTTTTCCCATTGAATATTCTTTTCTACTTTGTCAAAGATTAACCTACCATAGAATTATGGGTTAATTTCTGGGTTTTTTATTCTATTCTATTGATCTATGTGTCCATTTTTGTGCCAGTACCATATTGCTTTGACTACTACAGCTTTTTAATATAACTTAAAGTCTGGAATTGTGATATCTCCAGTTTTGCTTTTCTTTTTCAAGATTGCTTTGGCTATTCAGAGTCTCTTGTGGTTTCATACAAATTTTAGGGTTATTCAAGTTCTGTGAAAAATACTGCTGGTATTTCAATAAGGATTACATTAAATCTGTAGGTTGCTTTCAATAGTATAGACATTTTGAGAATATTTGTTCTTACAATCCATGAACACGGAATGTCTTTTCTTTGTGTCATCTTCAATTTCTTTCATCAATGTTTTATAATTTTCAAAGTACAGATCTTTCACGTCTTTGGTTAGACTTATCCCTACATATCTTACTATTTTGGGCACAACTGCCTAAATTGTTTTCTTAATTTCTCTTTCTGCTGCCTCATGTGTATAGAAATGCAACAGATTTCTGTACATTGATTTTGTATCCTGTGACTTTACTGAATTCATTTATCAGTGATAGTAGTTTTGTGGTGGAGTTTTTAGGGTTTTCTATATCTAGTGTAATGTCACCTGCAAATATTGAATGTTTTACTTCTTCCTTACCAATTTGAATGCCTTTTATTTCTTTTTGTTGTCTCATTGCTGTGGCTATGACTTCCAGAACTACAATGAATAAAAGCGGTGAGCATGGACATCCTTTTTTTGTTCCTGAAATTAGGGAGAAAGCTTCAGTTTTTTCCCCCATTGAGTATAATGTTCACTGTGGGGTTTTCACATATTGTATCCTTATGTTCATTGCAGCATTACTATCAATAGGCAAATTATGGAAGCAGCCCAAGTGTACATCAATAGATGAATGGATAAAGATGTGGTATACATATACACAATGGAATATTATTCAGATGTAAAAAAGAAATGAGATCTTGCCATTTGCAACAACATAGACATAGCTAGAGAATATAATGTTAAGTGAGATAAGTCAGTCGGAGAAAGAAAATACAATATGCTTTCACTCACATGTGGAATTTAAGAAACAAAACTATGAGCGTATTAAAAAGAGAGAGAGATAAACCAAGAAATAGACTCTTAACTGAATAGAGAACAAATTTATGGTTTCCAGAGGGGTAGTGAATGAGGAGATGGTGAAATAGGTGATGAGGATTAAAGAGTTCACTTTTCATGATGAGCACTGAATAATGTGTATAATTGCTGAATCACTATACTGTACACCTGAAATTAATAGAACACTGTATATTAATTATATGAGAATTAAAATAAAAAGCTTAATTTAAACAATGCTTCTGTAGATAAAGACTAGCACTATGCCCTATCTAAAGTTGATTTCACTTTTCCAAAAGCAGCACAAATTACATAAAACCAACACTATATACACAACAAAGAAAAAAAGAGAAAGAGAACAAAAGGAAGCATATTGGTACATCATGATCCTTAGTAACATATATGTAAACATATGACTTACTGCATGTACCAAAAGTAACATTTACATATGAAAATATTTTTGCAATGAGGTGAAACCTGGCATTTGTATGTTTCTCTATTCTAAATTAAAGCTGACCAAAAACTGAAACCAATTTTTTTATTAAGAAGAGAGAGAATACTAACATATAAATATAAATCTGAATTGGTCATAGGACAAATGATATCCACATATGAATTACCTTTTTCCACTGAAATTTCACGATAAATTTAATGAGATATGATCTGTGTGTCTGTCTTCTCTCTCTTTCTCTTCTCTCTCATACACACAAAGACTAAAAAAGTGTAAGTTAAAGAGAAACATGTTACAGTTTTATTTTTTTCTTTTTTCCCTTCATTTCCATGTTTCATTTATTTTTTTACATATTTTTAATTGGAGTTCAATTTGCCAACATATAGCATAACACCCAGTACTCATCCCATCAAGTGCCCCCCTCAGTGCCCATCACCCAGTCACCTCCACCCCCTGCCCACCTCCCTTTCCACTACCCCTTGTTCGTTTCCCAGAGTTAAGAGTCTCTCATGTTCTGTTTCCCTTTCTGATATTTCCCACTTATTTTTTTCTCCTTTCCCCTTTATTCCCTTTCACTATTTTTTATATTCTCCAAATGAATGAGACCATATACTGTTTGTCCTTCTCCGATTGACTTATTTCACTCAGCATAATACCCTCCAGTTCCATCCACGTCGAAGCAAATGGTGGGTATTTGTCGTTTCTAATGGCTGAGGAATATTCCATTGTATACATAGACCACATCTTCTTTATCCATTCATCTTTCGATGGACACCGAGGCTCCTTCCACAGTTTGGCTATTGTGGACATTGCTGCTATAAACATCAGGGTGCAGGTGTCCCGGCATTTTACTGCATCTGTATCTTTGGGGTAAATCCCCAACAGTGCAATTGCTGGGTCCATGTTACAGTTTTAAAATATGGATGAATTTGCAATTACTCTGATTGGCCAAAAGCTAGGTAATATTATTATATCCACACTTAAGAAAATAGTCATCGACTCAGAAAGCAGTAACAGTGGAGATCATTTAGTCCAGGCTTGAACATTCAAATGCCCACAGGGCCTAAACAGGTGTCAGAGATTCATGAGGAAGCTGAGCTGGTTCTGGGCACACAAAAGCCAACTAAATGGCAATAACTATAGCTGGTTGTTGTCATGGTAGAAATGCCCACTTGATGCTTCAGATTTTACAACAGTAGGTAAAACTCTGGATTTTAAAAGGTTACTAATTAATATTTAAAATGTTTAGGGGTGCCTGGGTGGCTAAGTGGTCGAGTGTCTGCCTTTGGCTTAGGTCCCTGGGATCAAGTTCTGCATCAGGCTCCCCACAGGGAACCTGCTTCTCCCTCTGCCTTTATCACTGCCTCTCTCTGTGTCTCTCATGAATAAATAAAATCTTTTTAAAAATATTTTTAAACAATATACAATCTTACTGAACATGGATCCCACCAAAAAATAAATCAGTTTTCAAGCTCTGATCTAGGGGTTCCATGGCGTAATGGTGAACACTCTGGACTCTGAATACAGAAATCTGAGTTCAAGCTCTCATCTAATCCAATGTGAGACCCAACAGGAGCTATACCCTGCTCAAAGTCATAAAACAGTGGGTTATTGGCAGACTCAAAACAGGTTTTCCCCAAAGAGGAGTATCCACCACTACCACACAGCATGTTGCATCATCTAATAAAGCTATATTCCAAAAGCATGTGTCATCATAAGTTTTCTGCAGCACTGCTATGAATCTGGGCTGTCTCACTCTTCCTCTTCATCTTAGTCTCTACTCCCCACACCCACCAGGGTCCCAATTTTCTCACCTCCACTTCAATGAGATCAGCCCTCATGCCTATGAGGTTCTTTTCCACCTTTGTGCCTTTGTTTATGCTTTCCCTTCTCCCTAGAAGATGGCCACTACCCACTACTGTGCTCTCTTTTCCAAGTCCTGCCACCATGCTAGGCCGAATTCAAATGCTCTTTTTCTGAAAAGGCTTTCTTTGAAGCCCACAATAAAGCCTCCCTTCTTTGAAATCTTACAGCATTTCTAGTCAGTACGGCATTATCGATTAATTATGCTTTCTGTTTTGTAGTGTTTGTTTTATCTCCACAAATCAACAATAAATTCCTTGAGACTTAAACTCTTCTTCCTTTGTACCTTCTTATTCTAAAATATTACTGAGCAGTAGCTAAGTACTCAAGAAATCAGTATTGACTGATTGCCCTCATAGTTCTCCCAGGATGGATATGGATATTATAAATAAGCCTGAAAATTATTTGCCATACTATCTTAGCATCTGTATTAGTTTCATAGAGCTGCCATAAAGTACCATAGAGCTTGGTATAAAACAACAGAAATTGATTCTCTCAAGAGTTCTGGAGGCTGTAAGTTATAAATCAAGGGGTTCGCAAGACCATGCTGTCTCTGCAGGCTCTAGGGCAGGATCTTCCCTTGCCTCCTCTAGCTTCTGATGCTTGCTGGCAATCCTTGGCATTCCTTGACTTAAAGATTCATCATTTAAATCTCTGCCCCTGTTTTTCTATGGCCTTCTCCCCTGTGTGTCTATGTCTTTGGTCCAAATATTCTTCTTCTTATAAGAACACCAGTCATAATGGATTTAGGGCCCACCTTAATCCAGTATAATCTCTTCTTAACTTGATTACATCCACAAAGACACTATTTCCAGATAAAGTTACACCCACAGTTTCCAAGTAGAAATGAATTTTGAAGATACACTATTCAACACAATACAGCCTCTAATCTACTTAGAGTTGATTTTATGAAGAATCTGAAAAATCGGTAATAATTACAGAATAAAATTCTAAAAGAAATCACATGAACTTATATATTTCTTACACTTTTTTCAAGGAGCATTGTTATTTGGGGTTCATGTAGAAACACACTAAAATACAAAAAAAATCAAGGAAAAATTTAGAATTATAAAAATTTGACTTTGTTAGGTTGTCTTGCCCCACGCATCTCAAATTATCTATAGAATTTAATGGTTTAGTAATCCATAAGAAGATCCATTTGAAGAGCTAAATAATCAGGCAGTACAAATAGGAAGAAAGAACACTATTAGTCATGGGATATGAGCAGGTTGTTTACCTCCTCTATATGTCAATTCTCCACTTGAAAACTGAAATAGGACACCCTGGATTATCTCTAAAACACCCTTCTAACTAGATGTGGTATGGGGGATGTCCACATTTATGGGACCCATGAGTTACAGGGTGTCTCAGAAGTTAAATAACAGAAGGGATCATCAACACTTATTCTTCAGTTCAAAGTTTCAAAATACTAAAGCACTAGATGTATTTCAATACATCACTTCTATTGAAACAGGGTGAATAAATGGGAAATTTATGGTTTGAGGAAGACAAGTGAGATGGGTGTGGGAGAAGAGAGCAAGACAACAGAAAGGCAGATGAAAGCAAGTTTAAGGTATAGGGCATTGAGGCTGAAGGCAAGTGAGAAGTAGTTAGGGCAAATTAACTGAGAAGGGTAAAAGGAAGAAGCAAGACTAGAGCAGAAGTGAGAAAGAACAGAATGGGAATTACAGAGAGAAAATATTGAAAAATAATTTCAGGGTTCTGAGACTTGAAGCACTCCTCAGCCTGGCAAGAAAAAAGGTATACATAAATGAGTTCTCCATTTTTAGAAATGCATGTAAAATAACCAGAATAAATACTTTCTACTATAGAATAAAAAGCTTTAAGTCATCCCATGGTAAAAATTTAAAGCAGTGCAACAGCACACTGTTACAAAAAACTCCCATCCAGCTGTAGTCTACCCAACTGCTGCCCTGTACCACATTCCCTCTACTCATCTTTGAGTTTTTAACCACAGCTGCAGTAGACAATTCCAAATAAGCTCAGACTCAACTTAGCATGGCAGCCTTCTAACTCAAGCAGGCACCATGACTCTTTCTTCTCTAATTCCAGGCCTTTTCCTACTCCAAAAAAGCCTGCTGGGCCTCTGAGCAACCTCAATCTGAAAGTGCTAGAGGAGTTAATATCCTCAGGCGCAACCTTCAACCAACAAGGGACAGCAGTCTTTGCTCCCAAATGCATCTTCTGTCTCAGGTCCTTAAGCAAACATCCCTGAGATACCTCATGTTTGCCTCTTAGGAAGGTCTTGATCAAATGAGCCCAGCTGTCCATGGCAGAGACCTTGTCTCTTGTTTTATTCTCTCTCTCCCTCATTCCTGCCCTTTGGAATGACCTCTGAAATATTTACATACACCCAAGCCCTTCTTAGTCTCTGCTGCAGACTCAGATTTTCTGAAAGTTTGTCCCTTTAGAGGATAATTTTGAGAGTAACAAGTAGTCAAATCTAAAATCAACAGTGGTTTGGGGAAGCAAGGACTCTAGCTCTGTTACCAAGGGGTTGCATGACCTTGGACAAATCAGTTAATCTGTCAAACCTGTCGTTTTCACATCTGTAAAATGCAAGAGTCAGACTAGATATCTTATGTTATTCCAATTAACATAATCTTTAATTCAAAAAACAGATCTTCCAACTCATAGTTCAGAAATTATGAGACCAAATAGGTAAGGTTCCTCTACACTTTGCTTGTTAGAAGGTAACTCCAATGACAGCCTAATGTATTTCCAAACCTTAAATGAGAACCTCAGTGACTTAACTAGGTTCACATATTCATGAGTGATGTTTATCTATTCGAGGTTCCCAAATAGTCTAATACCAAACCAAGTAGAATATCTACATTTATTGCCAGAAAGAATGGCATCAGTGACTTAATTTTGCGTAATAAGCAATCTATATGGGTAGATTTATCAAACGTCCTATATGAATTGTGAACCTTTTTTTGTTATGCCCTGCTCTCATTTGTAATATACCTTCTCTTAAAATGGAGCCCTGTAAAGAATTATCAGCTAAATTTTAAATACCACTGAAAATCGAGTGTTCATAATTCCATAAAATCATGTCTTGATCTATAAACTATAGCCCCAAATTAATGCACATATTTAAACAGCACTATAGCATGTTTTGAGTCATGAGACACCATTTCAGGAACAGCTTCTGGGAGGCCTGGGTGGCTCAGCAGCTGAGCATCTGCCTTTGGCTCAGGGCATGATCCGGGGTCTGGGGATCAAGTCCCACTTTGGGCTCCTGCAGGGAGCCTGTTTCTCCCTCTGCCTGTCTTTGTCTCTCTCTCTCTCTCTCATGAAAAAATAAATAAATCTTTTTTTAAAAACAGCTTCTGACAATTTTGTTTACAGATCTGAAAATTTTGCATTTGTTTGTCCTTGAAATTTCTTTCCTACATCAGCTTCTCCCGTGGAGAAGACTGCATCCCTTACATGTGAAATATTTTAGAACATAATCTAGTTACATTCTGCAGGGAATTCTAGCACACATTCTGCAGAGATTCTATTTATGGAACTCAGAGAATAAGGCAGTACAAAAAAGGAGACGTGAAGTTATGAATTCTAACATAAGTTAATTGGCCGGGAGGAGGCAAACCAACCTGAATGTTGCCTATACAGAAGTCAAAAAGCCTTCTACTAAAGTTAAAAACGAGGAAGAGTTAGTAACTGGGAGGCACTACTGTGGCAGAAGTTCAAGTCCACACTTGTTCATAGACTAACTACCTAGTTCCGAAATGTCACTAGCAATAGCTGCTGTTTGTTTCCAAGGGTTTGTATCAGATAAAGATTATCCCCTATGCTATCACACATCTTATTGCTGACCCACCTTTGGGCGCAGAGAAGCCCCAGTTCTCTTTCCTGGACAATTTAAAGTCAGTAATGGTAGCTTAAATGTCCACCAAGGTCATTCCAAATTGGAAATATTCAGGCCAGGAAAGAGAAAAATATTACTCTCCAGACCTCCTACGAAAAAAAAGTTCATTTCGAGAAATAGCATTTATCATAGCAGGAGATACAGCAGAAATCCACCCCACATGCTGGACGGAAAATGCTGGTAATAAAAGGTAAACTTTCTCTCTGCAATCTTCTTTATGGTCCCTTAGGAGCAAGATCTCTGTAATCTCTCAACCTCTCAATGTGGTCTCATATTTCATTTCCATTACAAACTCAGGGCATACCAGGCAACTTACAAATCTGAAATAAATTAGAAATAGTGTTTGCCAACTCTGTGCCAGACATTGGGCCAAGTGTTTTATATATGTAATCACATTTATACCACACCAAATCATGTTGAGCATCTTGGAGAACTAACTTGTCCCAGATCATACAATAAGCAAGTGTCAGAATCAGAGTTTAAAGCAGGCCTACCAGATTTTACTATCACAACCTCTTCTACAACAGTCTAAACAAAATCCAAAACTTCCAGAGAGAAGAAAACATAATTTGGAAAGAATTCTACTAATGATAGACACAGTTTTCTGCCATCATCCCTGTGGCATCAGTGCCTGGCCAGAAGATGTCATATAATAATAGAATTATCAAAAATTATTACTGTTATATTCAATACTATGTTATTTATTATATAAAAACTCATAAGTTGATTTGGGAATAATTAAGAGTCTTGAATGACCAAACAATATATGCTTTGAAAAAGTCTGTATGAAAAAAAAGAAAAGGGGATCCCTGGGTGGCGCAGCGGTTTGGCGCCTGCCTTTGGCCCAGGGCGCGACCCTGGAGACCAGGGATCGACCCACGTCAGGCTCCCGGTGCATGGAGCCTGCTTCTCCCTCTGCCTGTGTCTCTGCCTCTCTCTCTCTCTCTCTGTGACTATCATAAATAAATAAAAATTTTAAAAAAAGAAAAAAGAAAAAAAGAAAAAGAAAAGGTCTGTATGAAAATAATACCTATCTCAATCTAAAGAGAAATGACTCCCTTCTAAAAAATTCATTACTGGGATCCCTGGGTGGCGCAGCGGTTTGGCGCTTGCCTTTGGCCCAGGGCGCGATCCTGAAGACCCGGGATTGAATCCCACGTCAGGCTCCCGGTGCATGGAACCTGCTTCTCCCTCTGCCTATGTCTCTGCCTCTCTCTCTCTATCTCTCTGTGACTATCATAAATAAAATAAATAAATAAATAAATAAATAAATAAATAAATAAATAAATAAATAAATAAAATAAAAAATTCATTACTTGATAGCACTTATGCAGGAATATTTCTTTGACATCATTGACATTCAGGATCAAACTCATACTTAGTCTGTTATTCACCAATTCTCAATGGTAAACTTGAAGATACTGTGCAGTTTCCCTTTGTTTTAGGTGGAAAGTTTCTAAACGGTTTTGAAGCAATATCAGAGTCTAAGAGAAGGGCCATATTAGACATTATAGAAGTTAATTTAACTGCAACTCACAAGATATAAAGATTATAACCAATATTTGTTGATTGCTTCTTGTGTGCTAGACTCATTTATTATCTCAGTCCACACAACATTATCTCTTATGTACTATTATTATCCGCATTTTACATAGAAAATGGATTTAATGTAGTCAAAAATGCCCAAATCATAAAACTTATAAATAGCAGCATCAGGATTTGAGTCCAGGTAGTAGTCTGTTTTCAGACTCCTTACACCTTATCACCTTCATAATATTTAGTTTATGGACTCAACTTCTGACCGTTACTAGTTGGAAGTGTCAGGGAAAAAAAGGCAACATTTAGGCAGAGGTATGATTAGAGCTGGGAAGATATTAATAGAGTCATTTATTCAGACTCATCTCTCCTTCCTCTGAGGAATTATCTTCTGTTCATTTTGCTCAAATAACCAAATTAATTATTATGGATAGGAACATAAAAAATTCACACTATCCATAAAATCTATCATAAAAATTCTATCATAAAGAGCATCATTAATCAACTTGTTTTTCCCCACTTCTTAGTCAGTCCCCTTTTCAGGAACCCTGTCTATAAATTCCTTCCACTTACTTAGAAATCTGAGCACCCTCTAAAACATATATCTTTACTCATGCACACAAACACCCACACAGCTTTTACAAAATTTGCTCTTCATAAAAAGACTTGCTCATTTTAAAATTATTTTTTAGTTTATATTCTGCATAGGCTCTTACACTCTGGCCCTGGCACTCAGTGCATATTGACTTCTAAATTGCAAACTGTTTTGGACATGGACTTTTATACAAGGGAAATAAGTTCAATTTAATTTCTAATTTCCAACTCTCCCTGCATTGTAATCTTAATTCAACCTTCTTCTGTATTTCTGAGCTTCCAACCAAAGTTGCCATTTGAACTGGAAAATACTCTTACAAAAGGATAAAGAACACTACACCAATAATTGAATAAGTGAGGTTTCACAGAGCATGGAGGAAGAGAACAAAATAGTTTATGAATAATAATAAAATAACAATAATAATAATAGCTAACGCTTACTGACTTTACTGGAAGGTCAGTAAGCGTTAGCTATTATATAAAAGTGCCTTAATGCCCAGGTACTTTTTTATATGAAATAACTCATTTAATTCACAAAACAATCTCCCAAGGAAGACTACCATTATTATTCCCATTTAAAAGGAAAGGAAATTGAGGCACAGTAACTTCTCAAAATTATCTGAGTAATAATTAAACCCAATATTTAAACCCAAACAGTTTGGTTCTAAAGTCAGTTTGCTTGACCACCATACTACACTGCCTCTCATATTTCATTTATTGAATTAACATCACCAACAAATAATATTATTAAGCAATCTTATAGGTGAGTATGACATTAGATACTTCTCGAATTTCATAAAACCATGGTCCTAAGTGTTTTTGAATTTTTATTATGCAAAGTACTAGGACTTCAAATAGGTTTTAGAAAGATTTGACTATAGGGGCACCTGGGTTGCTCCGTGGTTGAGCATCTGCCTTTGCCTCAGGGCATGATCCTGGGGCCCAGGGATCAAGTCCCTCATGGGGCTCCCCACAGGGAGCCTGCTTCTCCCTCGGCCTATGTCTCTGCCTCTCTCTCTATGTTCCCTCATGAATAAATAAATAAAATCTTAGAAAGATTTGACTCTATCTGAATTTTTAAAGTAAAATTTATATTAAAACATTTTTATTTGTATTATAGTTATAACACAAAGAAGTTCTTTTAAGTAAAATACAATTTAGTATAGATTGTTGCATCTTAATTCATTTCACTGTACCCTTAATGACACAATAACTTAGATTACTAATACACATTTAACCAGTATCAAATAAATAAATTATATGCAAATAGAAGAATATATAATGAATTTATAAACCAAAAACCCTAGGCAGAATTTAATAATTCGTCAATCAATATTTACTGAGCACCTAGTAGGTTCATACAGCATACCAAAGGATTGGTAAGAAGAAAATAATCCTACCCTTGAAAATTTCTCAGTCAAGAGAGCTCGGGGGACAAAAAAAAAAAAAGAAAAAAGAATAATTAATTAAAAAATAAAAATAAATGGAGCATTACTTTTGCTGAGTATGAAAATGTCCAGAAAAGCCTTCAGGGAGTCAGTGACATTGCAAAATGAATGTCATTTATCCAGAGACTGGAACTAGGAAGCACAGAATATTCCAGTAAGAAGGAAATGCCTGAAAGGATATGCCTCGTTCAGGGAATAACCAATCTCAGATTTATAGGGGCAGGAAATAAGGCAGCCAGGACTATAATGTGACTTGGCTACCATGGTAAGAAATTTGGACTCTAACAGAGAACCCACTGGATGCATGTAAGCAGGGAGGAGATGTGTCCAATATATTTTAGAAAATTCACCCTGACATCAGTGTCTCACGGATTCGAGTGGGGAGCAAGCTGAGGCAGAGACCACGAAGGAGATAAGTGCAGTGGTTTAACTGAGAGGAACCCCTGAAAGGTGTGAGGGTCTGAGCCAAGGGCAAGAGTACTCTAGAAGAGATTTAATAGTAAGATGGTTTGCCATAGCTTTTCCCTTTCTCTTGCAACTCTCCCTGAATATTGAAAAAGAAGAGTGTTTTAAAGACCAAATTCCCTTTAGAGTAATACATCCGTAGAGTCATCTGCGGTCAATTTATACTACATTTTTTTAAGATGAAATAGCTGAAAATCTACCAAGTACATGTCTATAGCTGTTTTTACTATTGGGAAGCAAATTAAGCAATAACAAATAACAGAACTAAAAGTCAACCACATTCAGTATGGAGACAAAATGGCTAACAAAAAAATAGAATAAACTGTCCACGCTAACAGTTGTAAAAATATGCCGAGTAGCCCTGGAAATATACATGCTTGCTTGACTTTAAATCTATACTATGAATGTATTTAGCCACTTTCTTCCGTGTTACACTACTTTTAGCATTCTTAAATCTACTTTAAGAACCTTTTTATAACTGTGTGACAGGAGTGCATGTAATATGCAAGGATTTTTAAAATTTCATATAGGATATGGTCGATCTGATTTAAACTCAAAATCTTCATTAAATTTTACAAATCTTGGGAACCTTTAATATTCCAAGTAAGTTTACCAAATATGGAATACCTTGATTTTTTTTTCTTTTTAGCCCAGATTTCCTTGCCCTGAGGTTTAAAAGCTACAATTATTTTCTTCAATCAGAGCCAACATGGTGCTTTAACCAGTAAAATCTAATGAAATTCTATCTTGTAGTATCTGACACCTTTCTCTGAATTACTTATTGCAAATGTTTAAATATTCACCAGTTTCACTCTTGCATTAAATATAGTTCTTTGAAAAACAACATAATCTCAATATCTTACATATGCGTAATTAAGTAGCATAATACTGTACATTTTAAATAATATTTTTTCTAAAATCTTGATAGTTACTCATTTATAAAACGTTATAAATAAGCTCTATTTGTGATAAAACATGCTCCACAAACATAAACATATTTAAACGTTATCTAATTAGCTGAACAAATGCTTTTAAGTTTTTAATTCACTGATATCTTAATACCACCCTTTTTCATATTATGACTATAACAGAGCTTTTATACATTTTATTTATTTTAGAGAGAGAAAGAGACCTCATATGAGTGAGGGTGAGGAAGAAGGAAGGGGAGAGAGAGAAGACTAAGAAGACTGCACTCAGTACGGAGCCCAACACAGAGCTTAATCTCACCACCCTGAGAGTTATCCACCCTGGACATGAGCTGAAACCAAGAGTCAGATACTTATTTCATTGACCAAGCCACCCAGGTGCCCTCAATTATCGAGCTTTTAAGGCACATTTAACCTAGATACTAAATTGCATTGTTATATTACAATTTTATTTAAATAAGAAACCATCACTGATTACAAAGAGGAAGATGCCTTTTACTATTCACAGCCTGTTACCATGAGCAAGGACAAGGTCCCCTGCTTAGTCTAAACTAGCAGCAATAAGGTATTCTAACCTGGGCTTACAATACTGTGATTTCTCTTCCTCCCTGCCTATTCCTATCAGCTGGTTCTCCACTATGCCATCTGCCATATCCCTATGCAGAGAAAAATTCAGAGTCACAAATTTCCTTTTCTTCTCCTAGTTTTGTTAAATAACCTCACTCTCTGGTCTCCACAAGTCACTTCATTTCTATCTTCCCAAAATGAACAGGAAGGAAAGAAGGAAAAAACAAAAGAAGGAAGGAAGGAAGAAAGGAAGGAAGGAAGACAGGCAGGCAGACAAGACAGGCAAGCACCCTTTTGGGAAAGCCCATCATATTTTAGGAATGTCTTCTGTTATTTTCAATTGCTGTTATACCCAGAGTTATAAATATCATAAGCAAAGAAGTAAAACAATTAAATCTGACTTGAGTAAGGACTGAAGCGGAGGCATTTAATCTTTAATAAGATCTTGGCAACACTAGTTGTGGAAAGTTCAGTTATGGTAAGCCACCAGAGAGAACTCACAAGAATATACGCATACAAAAATGAGCATCAGCCTGTATGAGAATTCACATAGAGGTATATTGTTGGTTGTTCAGAATAATTAGTTTTTCTATTGTAATTAAAATAATAATACTATACCACTTATTTTCAGTTTCTCTGTGTTCAAGTAGAAGTTAATAAGAAGCTCGGGAACCTCCTAGCTTTATGAATTCCTTGACTTAATAGGATTGACAAACTACCCACAAGTGAAACAAAAAACAAATGCAAGCAGCAGGCTTTCAAGATAAATTTCATCTTTGTCATTACTTTTCCCTTTCTCCTCTTCCACACCTAGGGGAAGTTGTAGTGCCAACTAAAAAAAGCTACAGGGATCATGGCTAAGGAGTTTGCTTTCATTTCTACATGTTAATTTGATATGGTCATAGTGATGGGCTAGTATTTTGAAATTATTGTCAAAATCTTAAGCTAATTAAATATATTAAATATACTTGATGGTGTTCCTTCTGGATATAAAAAGATCATATATAAAAACCATACTGCATCCATGTTCATCCTAGAATTAATATACAATGCCTAGCATGTAATGGATGCTCAATAAATATTTGTTGAATGAATAATAGTCTGAAAAAATTTTGCTAAAAATGAAAAATGACAAGCAGCATATCCATTTTGCAAAGGACCTATAATAAATCTATAAACTCAGAGATGATAGAGTATGGTATATATGTTTTAAACACCTGAGATAACTACTCTTTATGGGGAATCCAGAAAGGGAAGTATGAGGACAGTAAGAACTATACGTCCCTCTCTCTAGGTTGACTTAAACCACCAGGAAAGTTCTTAAAAGCAAAGACATTCTATTCTATAGGCTTTCTTGAGCTCTCACTACAGCCTGGAGCCAGAAAACAGGCTTTTTCAAAGAAGCAGAGAATTTTATGCACAGCAGGCAGCAGCCAAAACAGGGAAGGGATATTTATTCCCTCATCTAGTGGCACACAGGCAAGACAGAGAATATAGAGCAGACTTGGTGATTTCCTTTGAATAGGCAATGTCTTGAACATAATGTATAGCCATGTTCAAGTTCAAATATGATTGCAGAGTCCCCTCTTTACCCTTATAGTATCCTGTAAGTTCAGGAGTATAGTCTAAGAATAAGTCAGACTTGGGGGTCGGGGGTAGAAATCACACTTCTGTTTATCATCCTCAGGAAAGGCCGCTAAGAGGTGCAGCATGAGAGCATAGATGTTCATTCACTCTCATGATTGGTCACTGAACTGAAAAGAAAAGTGTTATCAATTGGCTTCATTGCCCTGTTTTTCATTCAACAAAGAATAGGTACTGAGAGTTTCCTCAAGCAAATAGTCACTGAATTCTTTTAACCGGGGAAGGCTCAAGTATTTTTTTATTAAGAGCAACAAAATCATGAAACGAACCCATGATATATGTTTTATAATTAATGTGAAGAAATGTATAACATGATAAATGATTCAGCAAGTATAATTATCTACAAGGCCTGTTTAGAAAAAAAAATTATTCTTTAACTTGTTTAGCCTATGCTTTTGCTGGGTTGTAACTAAAATTCACTTAATCATTAACTGTGTCTTTCTGTTATTAATCTTGCTTCCTTTTCCCTTTTCCTTTGTTAATGTGGAAGTAGAACTCTTAAGTGACTAACTGATAACCTTACATTGTTTTCCTAAAAATTAATGTTTAGCCCAAATAGCAAAGCTCTACTTAGGACACACATTGGGGTTTTTTTCCTCCAAAAAAATATGTGAATCCACTATGGATGTTTCAAAAGACACAAACTAAAGGTACAAGAAAATTAAGGTACTAAAATAATAAAAGTTTACATTTAAATGCATTTTATGTTTAAATAAATTTAATAAAACTTTAAATAAGTTTTATTCTAAGTAAAACTTTATAGTGAATGCAACTTTATATTTAGATGCATCATTTTATAAATCATTTATCCTCATCAGGGAGATTTTTTTTCTAATTATCCTAAAGACAAGTCACAAGGTCATCAGTCTCATGCAGATTTAAGATAGGGAAGGAAAAAACTTATGGAACCAACACACTTTCCAGATTCAGTTAAAAAAGGTATTCTCAGTAATCTCAGCTCTCTGTAATGGAAAAGGGAAAGAATGCCACCCATCAAATTACATAGAATTTTAGAGAACATATCCTAGTGTACCTCTGTGTGAAGGTACTGCTTGTGGTTTGACATAGCATAGTTCCAGTGTGGCATCTATGACATTATCCTGTGCCCTAAATTCCCACAGAGAAATAGTCCAGTTCAGCCTGTAACTTTCCACAAAATATTTCAGAAGAGCTTCTTAATAATCTGGAGGTAATAGCAACGGATGGTGGTCCTGCTGACCTTCTAGACCAAAGCCTGGGGTCAAAATTAAACCTGATATGAAGTTACAAGGAAAAGTAATTTTTAAGGAAACTTCCCCAAGGCAATCTTTGCCATCTGCAATTTTAGAGTAATAAATGGAAAGAAATGAGCAAATGGAGTGAAATGTACTAAAAGATGGTTGTCATTTGTCCTGGGTGAGAACACTCTATTTGTGTCCAGTTAAAATCTCTAATGTATTTGTTCCCAAGATTCTCAAAAGAGAAGTCACAGATCAGTATGTTTTTGGCCATAGGTTTTGCATCCAATTTAATGCCGCTGGCTGACGGTTATTGGTAGTCAACTAATCACTCTATAGCTGTAGATTTTAAGAAAGAAAAAAATTCTATGGTTTATCAACAAGGATTGTTTTATGTGTATTTTAGGCCATATCTGCCTTCTCAAAAAAAGAAAAAAGAAAAAAAAACAATGTTTCACAAATGTATTGCACTCATGAAGAACCCCCCTCCGTTCTACCTTCATATCAAGTTGCGTCCATGACTTTTTTCCTACCCAAGTCTGTCATCTAGAATTTCCCAACTCTACTCTCCTCATCTTCCCAGTCAAACTGCTGGACAGTATCATCTACAGTTGCTGTCTTCCTTTCCTCAATCTACCCATAGGCTCTCAACCTACTGAGACTGGCCTTCTTAGGCTACTGCAACACCAAACAAATTCTCTTTAAGGGTAAACGTCATTAAACCTAATAAACAACTTTTGGTTCTGAATTTGGCCTCTAGGCAGCAACACTGCTAGTGACTCCCTTCCTTCCCAGAATTTCTAGACAGCACATGCCCACAGTTTTCAGAAGAGTGTAGAGAAAAAGTCCACAAACTCTGAAGCCAGACTGCCTAGATTTAAGTCAGCTCTACCATATACTTGCTGTGTGATGATCTGTAAACTACCTAACCTCTCTGGGACTCATATATTTTCCAGCTGTAAAATCAGGGATAACAGTAGCACCTCTTGAGAAGAGGTGATTGATTAAATTGATTTAATATGTGTAAGAGTACATAAAACAAGGCTGGGCACACAGTGTCATTAACATTTTAGCTTTAATCATTTTTATTACTACTGTCCTCCTACTTCTCTGTCAGTATTCATCAAGTCCTTTCCCTAGCTCTCTTCTCCCAAGCTACAGTGTCCTGCTTGTTGATGAAATCTAAACATAATCCCCAGCCCACGCCTATCTCTTAAATTTTAAACACACACATGCAACTGCCTCCTGGGTATCTCAAGTTCCACATGACCACAGTTGAATCCATCTTCCTTCCAAGCCTGTTTCTCCTCCAGTGTTCCCTTCCTCCAAAACTGCAGCCACCACCCACACAAGCCAGCATCAGGAATCATGTCTGACTCTCTCACTCCTCTCATCTTCCAAATGCTACAGATTCTTCTTACTGCCTAAATATCCCTCTAACACATCCCCTCCTCTTCTAACTCTGCAGAGCTAGTCCAGGCCACATCTGTGTCTCTTTTGGGCCCCTAAGCCCCTCCTTGTCTCTTCACCATCAGTAGTAGCCTTTTCTAAACATTTTCTACACAGCAAAAAGAGTATTCTCCTAAACTCAAATATGATCAAGTCTTCATCCTTTTTTAAAAAACTCTTCCACATCATAATGAACATGGAGGATAAAGCTCTTCATAATGTAACTGGCCTCTGCATACTTCTTAAGTATCATTTACTATCCTTCTCTCACTCATGCAACTTTCAAATCTCTGTCACTTCTAAACCCTCACAAATGCTGTTTCCTCAGTCTGGAACTTTCTCCCACTCCACCTCCTTCATCTGGCTAATTCCTACCCAACTATCTTTACTCAAGGAGGTTTTCCCTGACATCTAAACTACATTCAGTAGCCTTGTCATATGCTGAAAAAAATAGTATAGCCCAGCTGATAATAATAGTTCTCATATTTTACTGAAATATTTAAAGTCAATATACAAATAAATTGTATAATTACAAACTATGATACAAGCTTTGAAGGAAAATGTGTTTCTCTTACCAGACTATAATCCCATGCAGATAAGACCTTTTCTGAGCTCAATGTTTAGAATAATAGGCACTTTATATATATATATATTACATATATATGTGCATATATACATATATGTTTATATGTGTGTGTGTGTGTGTATATATATATATATATATATATAAATCCATAGAAAAAGAAGAGTTTCATCAATGTCAGCAGGAAGAAGTAGGAGTGAAGAGGAAAAGAGAAAGTCTAATATCTTACCTGCATTACCCATTAAATTCTGAGTGCCTTGACTACCAACACCCATTTCCATACCTCAACCCTATACCTCCAATGTTATTTCCATACCTTTGATGAAGTGAAAGCTAATTCATAAAATGCCTAGTATAACCCGTGATACAAGGTTTTCATTTGATCGACAAATATAATTTGTTGCACGTGTTACACTGCGCTGTGTTGAACTCTATTCAAATTAAAAGGCCACAAAGCCTTTAGAAACTAAAAGTAAATGCCATTTACACCAAAATGTATAAGACATCGGTATATAAAAACCACCTGAAAAATGATTTTCAAAAATTAAAAATCCATAATAATCTTGCCTTAGAGTGTAAAGTAATAAAGGGCAACAAAATAATGTGCTACAGATAGAAATGATAAGCTAAAAATAAGTTGATTTTGGAGTGCCTGGATGGCTTAGTCAGTAGAACATGCTCTTGATCTTGGGGTTATAATTTTGACCCCCATGTTGCATGTAGAGATTACCTAAAAACAAAAACATCTTTTAAAAAAATCAATACATAAAATAAATTTAAATGTTGTATTTTTAAAGTAAATAAGTACATTAAATAAAAATTAAAATGTTGGGTTTTTTTTTAAGTTTTTTGCTTTTTGTCTCCTTGTTCTTTTTCTTGCCCTCTCCTTCTATTTCTTGCTCACTCTCTCTCTGTGCAATGGATATGTTAAATTATTGAGTGGCAGGTGGCAAAGATGCCACCCTGAATTGGAAACTAGTTGAGAGAAATCAAACTAGAATTTGAAATTTGAAATCAGTTTAAGATCAAATAATAAATGAAAGAACATGGAAATGCCATAAAATAACCTTTAGAAAACAACTTGAACATGACATTACTTCTATAAATTAATATCAGATAATTTCTAAGTAAAGGAGGAGTCAATTTTATGGAAGAGAGAGATAACATAAAAAGTTTTAAACTGTTTTCTTTTAAATTAATGGTATACATATTTCGGAAAAGCTAAATCATTGAGACTAACTCTAGAAGTTCATCTTAACTGTTTGAGAACTTGTCTTAAGCAGAATTAAATGATTTAATTTAAACCTGACAACCCTATTTTCTCCAGTAAGTGATTCTTGAGACTTGTTTGGAGGTTCTACCCACAATGAGGGCTACTGACCTTTACATAAAGGGTCTTATCAAGGAAGATAAGACTTTGAGCACTTATCCAGGAAGTGCTTTTACTCTAATTAAGTATACAGCTTTGGAAGGGACAAACATGAGTTACAAAGAGGGAGGAACACAAGAGTATGAGGACATATCAAATAAGGTCTTTGTTCCATGACTTTCCAGGGAGGCCTTCCCTAGTTACCATAGCTAAAATCATAATCCAACACCATGCTCTCTAACCCACCTTCCTGTTTAATATTCTTCTGACCATTTCCACCATCTAATAGACAACATATTTTATTTATTCATGTAATTTATTGTCTGTTTCTTTCACCAGAACAGGCTCTTGAAGTCAAGGACGATTTTTTATCTATTGTATTCATTACAGTATCCCCACGGCTACAAAAGGACCTGGCACATACTAGTGTTCAATAAATACTTATTGAATGGATAAATGAAATCAAACCTATCCTTGAAATCAATGTGGTAACTGGTAGTACATCCAGATTATCTTGACTCCCACATGGTAAGTTTAATGTAGCTAGAAGTTTTATAGATCAAAGTCAAAAACAGTTTCTGCACTAATTGTAGAGCTTCATAGTTGCTTTGATCATCTCATAAAGGCAAATCATATCTGAATCATTTCAGATGGAGACTCCTCAGAAACTACCCAAGGTCTCCATCCACACTTACATGAGCAGACATCCAGAGGAAAGTATGTAATAAGCCCTTTTGTGTTTCAGAGTTATAAAGAAGAAACTATGTCACACCAGAGAAAGAATGGAGAAATCGAAAGAAGTGATGAGAATTCTGAGTCCTTAAGGTGGTAGACATTTGCACCCAACATGAGTGGATAATCTAGACCAAGTCTGTAACCCAGGAAGAGAGAAGGACTACTGCAGATAGCCATTATATCAGTGCCTACATCAAGAGCTGCCAATTAATCCACCACTGCTACTCCACACATAACGAAAGAAAATCCTGCTCTTCAATTCTCTGTATCACCCTGTGAATCAGTTTCTGGGATCCAAATTCTGATGCTGGGGATAGGCTGAGGCCAACTGGATATTACCTAGAATCCTCTACCTGGCATTCAAGCCCCCACTGATTTGTCCAAATATTCCAACACATCAGGCTGGTCATTTTACCCTTATCATATGTGTGTTTCCCATACCTATTTGCCTCTTTCCAATAGTCCAATTGCTCAGATTGCAATTTTCTTCAATCCAATCCATACTTTCTTTAACAAATGATGCAACACCTCCTCTTCTCCTTGCTTTCCTTGACTAATTCCATACTTTTCTTCTTCTCGGAATGCTTATGGGAATTATTTTTTCAATGTTATATTTGAAGGGAAATTGAGAATATGAAAAGCATGTCCATGTACATTATCTCGCTTATATAAAAGAGCACAGTACTATTTTATAGACTCATTTTTTTTCTTGCACTCTCCAACCCTCTGCCTTTTTCCATAGCTTGCTCTTCCAAATCCTAGTAAGGGTCACATGCTAATAAGGATAAAAATGAAATTAATTTTATTTTATTGAAAAGTATCCCTAGTATTTGCCACAATAACAACCAAGTTTCTTTTGTTATTTCAGTTATAAAACTGGTAATGATCTAAAACAAATTTATCTTTTTCAGTTTTTAGTGTTATAAAACAATAACAAAATTTAATTCTCTGCTCCAGCCAAATACTGTATTACAATTATATTCAATTTATATTCAATTCTCTCAAAAATTATGGGGTACATACTACATGCCCATTTTTTAATAAAGAAACTAAGTCCTGAAAGCATTAACTAATTGCCCAATGTCAGATTGGAAATGTGGATCTGGATCTATATGGTTTGAAAGAGGAAGCCCTTCAGAGCCACACCCTGCAGTCAGTGATTATTCTATCATGCAAGGTATAACAGCAGGGCTGCGGACAGGACAAAGTCATCTCAACTATCACCAGGAACATAAAGAGTATAAATACCAACAAAATAAGATTTAAAAAACTAAAACGAAATAAGTAGCAAATGTGTGCAATTCCTTTGGGCCTCAGACAGTGTCATGCAAGCATCCAGGAAGGGAAGAAGATGAAACTAAGATCACAAGACTTCGTGTAAACCCTGCTCCCACTGCATCCCCAAGACAGTAGGATCTTACCTTAGGCAGGAAGGATTAGAGATTTTCCATACACAACCACAGAGATTTCAGGTTACCCTCCAAAAATACCATCTCACCTTCTTTTCTTCTTTTTTTTAATAATATTTTATTTATTTATTCATGAGACACACAGAGAGAGAGAGAGAGAGAGGCAGAGACACAGGCAGAGGGAGAAGCAGGCTCCATGCAGGGAGCCTGATGTGGGACTTGATCCAGGATCACGCCCTGAACTGAAGGCGGACCCTCAACCACTGAGCCACCCAGGCACCCCTTCTTTTCTTCTTTATTGCTACTACTAATCTTCATGTTAACTGGGTTTACGTCACTATATGAATAGATTTCAGGTTTGAAAGAGGATAGTACACAGTGAGAACCTCAATCATTAGCCTGACAGCCTAATTTTATTCTCCAGACATTATATTCAACTTTCTTTCATTTTCATAAGCAAAGAGGCAATAAAGTATAATGCATAAGTGAATAGATTCTGCTCTGCCATTTACTAACTATAAGAGCTTGAATATGTTGCTTAACTTCTCTATGCCTCAATTTGATCATCTGTAAAATGAGTATAATAACAATAGTACCTATTTCACTGTGAGCATTACAAAGAATAAATGAGATAATATATGTAATGTATTAGAATATTGCCTAGCTCAGACTAAGTTCTCTGTAAGTATTTACAATTATAATTGCTAGGCAATGCATGTGTCATAAGGATTAAAAAAATAATAGTTAATAGCCAATGAAAACTCTACTAAGTGAGTTCCATTTATTCCTCACATAAACCCTGAAAATAGATATCATCACTGTCCAAATTAAAAATGAAATAGAGGCTCAGAGGCACTATAAAATGAGTCCATAATTACCCAAGCAATAAGTGATGGAGTTAGAACTCAAATCCAGCAATCTGATTACAGAATCAAGCTTTTAACCACCATTCTATTTCAGGTGGATAATACTTGCTAATTATTGAAATTTTGCTTTGTGCCAGGCATTGTTCTAATAACTTTATGTCTCTTACATCTAATATCTCTTGTGAAAGTTAATTTAACCTCTCAGAACTACCTTATAAGATAGATGATTTTGTTGGTCCCATTTTACAGATGAGAAAACAGAGACCAGACATTAGGTAACATGGCCAAGATCATACAACTAACAGATGGCTAAAGTAAGTGTATCTCATTCTGAAAGATAGGTAAAGCCAAGGTGCTAAATTGAAATCTCAGTGACCTAATATCAAATTTAGTATTACAATTTTCAAAAGGGAAACTCCCTCCTGGTATATTCATGTAAACAATTTCTACAATTTCTAAACAGTTTCTGATTAAGATAGATATTCAATACTGGAATAGTAAAAGAAGGAGCTGATTAAATGCTAATATATTCTGATTTGCCTTACTACTCAGTCATTTTTCTTCTCTGTTAGCAGCTATTTTCAATAGTCATTTTCATTCCACCCTCTACAATTTGAATAAATTCACTATTAACAAATATGAATCAACTCTTCATAGGAAGCAAGATCATTGCCTTTGTTTGGTTCCTATCCCATAAAAGTGAAAGACAACATAGAGAGAAATGGTAGATGAATATTCAGTCTGTGCAACTATAACAAAAAATCTGCCAATGATACATATGACCAAAACTCACAGGAATTTATAGACATTATTTGGCAATAGTAATAGATAACAACGGACTGACTGCTGAGCAGGACCACAGTAGGCCAATAACTCTTAAACTACTTACATAAATTAAAAAATGAGCCTTGGTTTGATGAGCAGAGCATAGGTCTGGTTGTACTATACATTCAGGGCCTGATATGTGTTTCACGTAGATTTCAATAGATCTGAGCTAATATGGGAAGATGCCTTTAGAAGTATGATCAATAGCAAGGACAGAAACAGACTATTACAGATCTTGAGAACAGACTGAGTAAAATACTAGAGTAAAAAAGGAAAATGGCAAGCAAATCCTCTTTACAGGAAGATTGTGTGGGAGGATAGCAGTGTGTCATGGGAAATACCTGTCTGATGGTTAGAACAAGTTATTGGATCCCTTATATTAAGCAGAATTAAATACTTGAATTGCTAGGTACAAGAAATACCAGTAGGGAGGGAAGGAGATAGATGAATGAATGAATGATAGATGATAGATAGATGACAGATAGATAGATAGATAATAGATAGATGGAAAATGAGTAAAATTTAAAATTTGGGGAATTCTTCAAAATGTTATTCTCGGTAAAGAAAAGGAGGATGACTAATTGTGCAGTTACAAATTAACTATTGGTAGACAAACAATGGATTAAAAAGGTATAGAAAATGATCCTGATTAGGAAAGAAGATATGTTGGGACACCTGGGTGGCTCAGCGGTTAAGCATCTCTCTTTAGCTCAAGATGTGATCCGGGAGTCCCAGGATCAAGTCCCACATCAGGCTCCCCACAGAGAGCCTGCTTCTTCCTCTGCCTGTGTCTCTGCCTCTCTCTCTGTCTCTCACGAATAAATAAATAAAATCTATTTAAAAAATGAAAAGAAAGGAAAGAAGATATGTTGATGATAATTGTAATAAATTTGACCAAAACCAAAACAAAACTTTGCAGTTACTGAGCACTTAAGGAAGACTCTGCGCTTTTCATTCATTACCCTCACAATGGCCTTTTGAGATCAGTACTATTACTAGTACCATTTTACAGATAAGGAAACTGAAGCTTAAAAGATTATGTGACTAAACCAGGATCTCCGAGGAAGTAACAGAATTTGGATTTAAACCCAGGCAGTCTAACTCTGGAGTTTATTTTACATGCTTGACCACTGTATCATACAGCTATGTGTTAAATTAATTGAAGGAGTCACAGTTAACGAGAACACAGATGCAAGTACTGACACTTCCCACTTCCATTTTCAGAGAGAATGCTGTCCCACTTCCATTTTCAGAGAGAAAAGTCAGGATAATGAGGCCTCTGATAGTGATGGAAAACCTGACCAGAATAGAGTGATGAAAATAATAAGATACAATGAAATCCAAATACTGTTAAAACGACTTCTCTACTAACCAGGAAAATAGTTTACAATAAGCAAAACTCATAATAAATAAAACAGAATGGATTTCCATGCCTGGCTTCATCTTCTCACTTTGTATTTGACAGAGAACAAGTTTGCTGTGTAGGCATTTTGTGGTAATGACTTTACTATTATTAACAGTGACAATAGTTCCAGGCATTATTTCTTATTTACACAGCAGCCTTCAACACTGGAGCAAAAACACCTGGCAAACATTCTCATTCTTATTATTGATGGCTTAGATTAATAGAGCACCTTTCTGTCAAAAAAGCTCATTTATCCTTACATGGACTCTTGTGACACAAATAGGCAAGCAATCTATTTCTACATTTACATCTGGAAAAACCAAAGCACAAAGACCTGTGTAAAATTGTTTATTCATACTGTGGCTGGGCTTATAATGAAATCATAAAGGACCCAGTATTTCCCTTCCTTACTGACTGATGTACTATCTCTTTTACAACTTCTTACTCCACATTACCTAAAACCTGGAGAACTTCCTATCTATTGGATCCTTTTCTACTGGTTCTGGTTCTGGTTCTTACGGTCTCTTCTTCAAACCGGATTATCATTCCTTTCCTCCCTCTAACTGCTCATCCTGCCTCCATCCTCTCTCCTTTCCAAGCCATTCTCAACATTGCTGCCAGAATCATTTTCATAAGCCTGCTCAGAAAACAGCAACAGCTCTTCACTATCTATAGAAACAGACCCAAAATTCCTTCATAGTTCACTCACAACCTCCCTCAGTCTGGCCCAAATCTATTTTCTCCACCATATCTCTGACTACCGTGTCCTCCATCCCTAAAACATTCAAGCCTAAACTTCTGAACCTCAAACGCACTCTGCTCCTTGCTCATTCTATTTCCTCTTCTAGAAGTAACCTTTCCAACCCTAACACTGACTACCAAAATTGTCTTCACAACTCCACTCCAATGCCTTCTCCTCCATGAATCCCTTCTAATACCTCAGTTAAAAATGGCCTCTCCTTCCAACTCTACAATACACATTTAACCTTTATTTGTAGCACTCATCATATTCTTCCCAGGTCTATAGTGACTTGTGAAAGTACATCTGTCTTATTAAAATGTTCTATCATTGAAATTCCCACAAAATCAACTATGTGTCAGATCCTGTGACAAGTAATGTGTAAAACAGAGGTTACAGTCTTCATGGAGGTTACAGTCTATTTCATCTGGAGTTCTTCCTCTGAATAACCAAGCACACTATTTTTTGTTTTCCTAAAGGTAATATGTACCATTCTAGATGCGTAAAAGAGAGTTTAATTCATTATTATACGATAGATACTTTTTAGAAGTGGTTCTCAAAGTAGAGTACATGAGACTCCCTGAAGATCTCCAAGACCCTTTCAAGGGGATTCTGGAGGTCAAAACTAATTCCAAATGATATAAAGATATGGTTTGCTGTCTTCACTCTCATTTACTCTCAAATGTATAGTAAAGTCTTCCAGAGGCTACACGATGTGTTTTATGACAATAGTTCGAAGTCATAAATGCATAAGAGAATTCAGCCCCCTCCTTTTAAATGAATCATAAAACAGATTTGCAAAAATGTAAAACAATGCCACTTTGTAACTATACTATCTCTGTTTTATAAAAAGTAATTTTCATAAAAAGTTTTTATTAAGATTTTATTTACTTATTCATGAGACACAGAGAGGCAGAGACATGGGCAGGGGAGACGCAGGGGGAAGCGGGACTCCATAGACCGCTGGACCATGCCCAGCGTGGCATAAATGCTCAACGGCTGAGCCACCCAGGCCTCCCACAAAAGGATATTTTATGTTAACAAGTAATGGGTTTGCTGTTGCTAATTCATAAAGGAATTACATAAATATCTTAAAATTTATCTTAATTTCTAATACTGTAAATACCAATGAATATAACCCACATAAACAAAAGCTTATGGCTAATAATTTTCAAGAGTGCAAAAGGATCATGAGACCACAAAGTCTGAGCCCTACTGCTTTCGAGCACTGAGACGCATGTCTTTCTGCAGAACCCCAGTTGAGTAGTTGCCTTTGTAATTTCACTGTTCCCTGAACTCATTATTTATTAAAGCAACTATCCTATGTGTGGATTCACTTATTTACAAGTGTTTCCCCTTTCTCTTCCCATCCAAAGGCCCCAGATTTGATAGTCAGCTGCTTGAGGGCAGAGACTAAATAGAATTTATCTTTGTTGCTGCTTCAGCTAGCACAGGGGCAGCCAGTAAATATTTGAAGGAAGAAAGGAAGGAAGGGAGGGAGGGAAGAGAAAGAGTGAGGGAAGAATTGTGTCATATTCATTCTTCAAAGGTTCTACCACAGTAATCTGCCCATTGAAAATATGTTAACTCTCAGGTAAATCTGTTGTATTGATATGATATCTGAGGTAATCAAGATGCCAATATTTCACCTAATACATTGGTAAATCCCAATATAGCTTAGAGAATATAATTTTTAAAGGCAAATTTTAAAATATTCCTCTCATTAGTAAATCAATGAGCAAAAATTTGTACATACTAGCCCTTCATTTGCAGCAGATAATTTTAAGATAAAGAAAGATACAAATCTGGAAAGTAAATGCAATCAATTTGGTTGCCTATGCATACCTTATCTCCCTTATGGATAATATATTCCGGTAATTAGAAGTGACTTCCTATAATTCAAATACCTTATTTTCTGATTTAGAATGACAATGTGAAACTAAAGATAACTAAAGGGGGTGGATTAAAGCAAAATTGGGCATGACATGTCTGTCTTCAAGACCCTTCTAAGCCTCCACCTGGCCTATTCTTCCCTTCTAGCTGTCCATGAAGCTGTTTTCCATTCTCATGAAGTCTCTTCACTGGCCAAGGTTACCCTCACCAAGGTAGTCCACTTGGGCCTGGCCTTTTGGGTATTATCCCACGCTTTAATTCTATCTGTACAATTTAATGTACATAGTTTTCACAGTTAAAGAGATATTTAAACATCATCCATCACAACTCCTTCATACACAGTTGAAGAAGCTCAGCTAGGTTAAGATTTGCCCCAGGGAATATTAATTAATTAGCGAGCAAGGATGAGAATCTCATATCAAGGTCTCTCTTCCTTTTCCAGAAACTGCAATGAGAATTTTTAAATAATCTGCTAAACCCCAACAAAGTACTGTCTTTGATACCAATCTTGATTCCCTCCCCATACAAAAATCTTTCCCATATGTTCCCTTTCTTTAGTCTCTTATTTAATGTGTTAAGACACTAATCCAAGTGTGGATGTTATCTATGATCCAATATCCATTATCACCAATTCACATCTTAACTCAAGTTAGCTTACCAGGTTAGTTAATCAACCAATTTATCTCATAACATTTCTACTTTTTTTTTAAGATTTTATTTATTATTAAAAAAAGATTTTATTTATTGATTTGAGAGAGAACAAGAGTGAGAGTGAGAGTGCACAAGCAGGGAATGCTGCAGAGGGAGAGGAAGAAGCAAGTTCCCTGATGAGCAGTGAGCCTGAATGAGACACAGGCTCCATCTCAGGACCTTGGGATCATGACCCAAGCAGAAGGCAGACACTTAACCAGCTGAGCCACCAGATGCCCCCATAACATTTCTATTTTAATAAGAATACTCTTCAACCAAAAAAGTAAGAATTTCACATATTATATCAGGTTCAGAAGCAGAGAACCAAAAGATGTTTTGGCTCCTTAAATAATAATACAGAGCCAGACATTTGTACGCAGGATCAAGACTAAAAACGAAATTCAACATACGTGATTTGATTGCCTGTGACATTCCACATTGCTGACCTAAACCCTGGTTGGCAAGAAGTCAACAAACATATGACATGATATACCTGGCTGAAATTCATAAAAGATGAAAAATATTTTAATTTGTTTCCTACCCACTATTTCACATAGATTTTGCCTAACTTTTTTAAGGGTGTGGAGGGAGTACAATGTCTTTAAATCTTATTAAACTAAATTTCAACACAGATTCTTAAGATTTATAAATGACTTTCTAAAGACAATATTGTCAAGGATATTCACTCTCAAATTTAAAGAAGCTTAAAAGTAAGCCTTAAGGGATTAAAAAAAAGTGGGATTTAAGGAAAAAACAAATCACCTAGAACTTCCAAAAGTAAAACTAGAAAGAAAACTTTTAAATATCCAGCATATATATTTCTGGTATCTGCACTATAAACTACATGTCTTGAATCCACTTAACTATGGACTAAATTTTCCAACCAGCCCTACTCTGAAAAAGTTTTTTATGTTAGACAAATTTTCATTAAGATCTCATACTTTTATTTTAATAGGAGTTCCTCTAATAGTGGTTATTGGCATACCCAGAATTCTCTATGAAGAATCTGAGATATGGTAAAATTTTTATGTTAACTCACTCTTCAAATAAGCTGCAGTAAAATGCCAACTTGTAAAGACAGCATTATTATTTTCCTGACATGACATCAAATTACTTACAAATTTCTGAATATCCTCTTATTCATCTCATTTGTAAAGTATTTGGTTCTACAAACTCGTTATGCTCATTTCTATCTCTGTTTGATTATGTTATTAACATTTCTTGGAATTCCTGTTTTTACAATTTCTTGGAATTGAAATCACATCAAAATTTTAAGGCTCCATTCAGTCCAACTTTCACTGTTAGTACTGAGAAGGATTCAACACAGTGATTAAAAAAAAAAAGGAAGTGTTCCCAAGTTAGACTCCCTGGACTCTACCAACACTAATTGAATGACCTAGGGTAAGTTACTAAACCTCCCACCTTCAACTCCATCATTTGTAAAATAGAAATGCTCAGTAGGATTTCTATGAAGATTCAATGAATTAGTGCACTCAAAGTGCTTTGAACAGTGAATGGCACAAGTAATCACTCAATAAATGTTATCCACTATTGGAATCTTTATTATAACCCTCATTCTTCCTGTATTACTCTTAACAACTGTAGACTCATAATTCATAAGAACCATAGACCATAGAGGTCATTGAGTTTAATCTCCCATACCAAGTAGTAGCACCTCTAAAATGTTGTTAATATTTGGTCAACCATGAAGGTGGTTAAATACTTGCAGTGCTGGAAAATTTACTGTGCTGAAAATTGTCTGTGCTGAAAAACACAGACTTACAAATAATTTTAATTATCAGAAAGGTCTTTTATAAAAAAAAAGAAGAAGAAGAAAGAAAGGTTTTTTATGTATAATGCCTACTCTCTTCTCCCTAGTCTCTTATTTCTGTCTCCTGCACACCTTCAAAATCAACCTTCATCCTCTGTCTACTTCCACACAATATTCTGAACGGTCTCCGACTAGTTAGATAGAACACACTGTTTAGGAAAATAAAATAAATTTTGGCAAAATTTACTTAAAAACAATGACAATAAAACTAAACTGTTACTATATGAGAAATTAAGGTAATCCTTGCTTCTGAAGGAGTTGGCCAATAATATTCACATTTATCCCTCAAAACTTAAATAAGACTGTAGACTCTCTGTCAGGCTGCTTTCCAGATTGTATCCAGAGGTGTAAAGTTTTTGTAGTCTAGTTATTTCTCTATGTAGTCCCTTGGGTTTTGTGTCTTTTCTTCTTGTAATTTTCTCTTTCCTGCCTCTGTTTCTATCTTTCTGTGTATCTATCTCCTACTCTTTTTTCTTTCTTTCATCAAGCAATCATTCAACAAACATTTGTGCATCACTGCCTTGTATTAGGCACTGTGTTAGCATGGAAAACTCAAGGATAATTAGATCTGGGTCAAATTACTCAGAAGCTAAGTTGCAGAGACAGATAAACAGTTAATAAAATACCATGGTAATGCAATGAGATAGATATGCCTAGGCTACTGGGAGAACACTAGAAAGGAATCCCCAATGGGAGGAGTCAGGAAAGGTTTCTGGAAGGAGATAACATCTGATGAAGTCTAGAGTGAGTCTCAGCAGTATCTCTCAAAATTTAAATCACCTCAGAATCTTGTTTGAAAGATTCAGAGTTAACAGATCTGGGTGGAACTTGGGATACTGCTTTTCTATCAAGCCTCAGATGATGCCCATGCTGTTGATCTGCAAAGGTCTTAAAAGATGGCTAATGACTAAGTGAAGGTTGGGTGGGGTGAATATATGCAGAATAGACAGTATGAAGGAAATCACAGAGGTAAGAAACACTTGAGTGTGTGTTATGAGAATGAAGCACATTGGCATCCCCCGGCAATTTGAAAGATAGTCAGTTCCTAAAATGGGGGTGGATGGGAATATGGTATATGCTAAGGAGAAGGAAATTTATTGCATAGCCAATGGAGTATATTAAAGGAAGTAGGGCAGTTACATGGTAACAATCGCAAATCAGATCTGGTGATTTCATTGGTAGAATCGTGAGCAAGAAGATAATATTCTGGGCTACATTAAATAAACCTGCTAACAATGATAATGAGACAACTGACTTAAAAAAATGTTTGGCAGATAAAGTTAGTTGATTATATTTTCACTTAATAATTTAAAAATCAGGCAAGTTTTTTTTGTCTTCTTTGCAAGCCTGCTATGTATTCTTAATTTGAGGCTTAGTAACATGTGACTCTTTGAATAACGCAGTTTCACCTCTTTTCACACCAAGTTCCACATTTTAAAACAGTGAAGAGTGGACCCAAATAAACACTATAGTCTCTTCATCCAAAATTTTATGGTCCCCTAAACTAAACTCATTTCTTATTGAATCACAGAATCATAATTTTTAAAACCTACCACACCACCTGGAATACAAATATGCACTGTATGACCGATATTGACTTTACCTAGCCACCAGGTATTAAAACTTGAGACTATTTAAAAATCTTTTTCACTCACGACAGTCATTACTGAGTCCAGGTGCTTTGTCGTTATGTTTTATTGGTGATTCTTTCATTTATGTCCCTATGATTTTTTTAACTGGATTCCTGGCAATAGCATCTTAGGTGTTTTCTCTGCCTCCAATCTAATCTTCTTCCAAACACTATCCAAAAAATTGAAGAAGTCTAGAGTCAGAAAGCCCCGAGCTTGAATGCCAAGTCCACTGTTGCTTAGCTGTGTGACTATTACCAAGTTATTTAACCTCTCTAAATCTGAGTTTCCTTATCTGTAAATCATACGGATGATTTGAAGATAAAATGCCTGCAAAGTGCTTAGCACAATGCTATTACACAGGAAGAACTCAATAAATGCTAGTTATTATTTTGAAAGACAAATCTCATAAACCCTTGAGCAGATACTTCACAAAAGAGGAAAATCAAATGGCCAATAAAAAAATGAAAAGATGTTCTTCTTCATTAGTAATCAGCAAAAAGCCAATTAATACTTCCATCATATAATTATATACTCAACTAATGGGCAAAATTTAAGAACTTATAAGTCAAATGTTGGTGAGATATAGAACTTCTCTTATATTGCTGATGGGAGTATAAACTGATATAACTGCTTGGGGACAATATTCTGGCATTATTTAGAAAAATGGGATGTGCACACACCCTTAAATTCAATAGCACCTTTCCTTGATATCTATCCTAAAGAAGTGCTCATATCTGTATACTAGAACTTGCAAGCAACTGTGTATATATACTTAACAACTTTATTATAAATATATGTATAATTATAATAAAAATATTTACTATATTTAATAAATATATTTATGTAAACATATTTATATATAAATAATTCATGTTATTTGCACATACAAGTATAAGTAATACAGAAATCATCCAAATGTTCACAACAGTAAAACAGAGGAGAAATTTGGTTATATTCATGGAATGCTATAAAATTACATGAATAAACTATATGCATTGATATAGAAAAATCTTACAATGTTTAGCAAAATCAGTTAAGAACATAATATTGTGATTGTAAGATGTAAAACCTAGAAAGAAAAGCAAGGGAACAAGAAACAACTGTGACAAAAGGCAGGATAGTGGTTAGTGGTCACCTCTCGTGGGGAAAAAAAACACATGTGATCCTAAAGAAGTACATCGGTTTCTACTGGGAGTTTATTCCTTAAAATGAATGATGGATAAATTAATTTTGCTTTGTAATTACTCTTAAAGCTGTATTTGTCTTATACACTTTTCTATGTCTTTGCTATATTTCAAATTAAAAAATAAACCCCCCCATGTCATTCTACTACTTAGAACCTTTCAAAAGTCCTTTATTTTGGAATAAAATCCAAATTTGTTAGCTTCGTTTAAGAGATCCTTCATGATACATCTCCTGTACCCTTCTGCAGCTTCATTCCTTCGACCTCCATTTATGCCCTAGTGCAGTAAATGACATAGTGCTCATTTAAAAAAATCATACTCTGTCGAGCGTCTGGACCCTTGAAAAATATTCCCACTGCTCCCCTTCTACTGATTATTTTTTATTATCCTTAGCATTCAGTTAACATCACTCCCTTTGAGAAGTCTTCTTGACAAATCTCCATCCTATGTGTATTAGTTCCTTCTCTGCTGCACTTCCTTTAGCACCCTACATCTTCGCATTTAACAGCCCTGGACGTACCACATTTTTTGAGTATATCTCCCCTAATTAATGGCACATTTTATTGTAAGCACCACACTCTTTGGATTAAAAGTCCCTTTAAGACAGGTACTATCTTCATCTATCCCAAGAGTTAAGGATAGTATCTACATCACAGATTCTATTAAACGTTTGCTTCATGAATATGTTTAAGATGGGGCAATATATGTTCTCTACAACACTGGGAGTGGCACACAATACAAAATATTAAGTTCAGCCATATAAACTTCCCTTACTTCAGATGCACCATGGTTGATTATTGTCAACATACTATTGTCTTTTGTAACAAACATGCATTTAATACATGTTGATTAAGCACAGCATAGTAATGACTATTATATCTACTTTCTCAATATAACTGTAAGCAGACTATAATGAAAATCATGATATGAAATAAGTATAGGGTTAATTTCATCAGTCTTCTGCAGTTATAACTTATGCATTAATTCAAAAGACAGCCTATCTACCCAGAGTTATACGAGCCACTAAGCAAACGAAAGAGAGATATTGATCACTAACTCCAAACAGCTTCTACTGGAGTGTTACAAGCACCACTGTCCTGCACTATTTCTCAAAGAAGTTGTTTGACAGATTATAACTGGTTCATCTCTGCTGGAGTCTACTGATTATTAACTTTGGTGACTAGAAAGCATCAAGCATTTGATTTTAAAAAATATTCTGCCTGTGTGTGCTGATATTTTTGTAAAATAATAAGTTTTAAAAATTATTCCATCTAGCAGAGAAACTGGATCCACTTTTAATATCGTTATATTAGGCAAAAGGAGGGTAGGGTAAATGTCTATGAATTGAGTTTTATAAAACTGTGATGTGATTTCTCTCCTCTTGTTTCCAAGGATCTAAATTTTATGTTAATATATATATATATATATATATATTATGCATTCTTTATATACTCCTATGTATTCACATAGGAATGTGTGTGTGTGTGTGTGTGTGTGTGTGTGTGTGTGTGTGAGAGTATTCCTGAAAGGTACTGAGCATTATAATTTAGCTCAGAATCAATTCTTCTACCAGCAGGGATGAATTAGTAAAATACGGAATTATGTTGTAAACAATAAAAGCCACTGTTACCCAACTGTTACTCAGCCATATGAAATTGTTCATTTCAGCTATCTTATGCAGACTGGTATCGTGCAGGGTGGTAGCATCATGGTGTTTTACGATGTACCCATGCACCTCAAGACTTTATGCTCCTCTGTATAGCACCATCAATCAAACCCTCTGTCCTGTGGATTTTCACTTCTTTAGTTGAAATTATTTTGAACAGCATTTCTTCAGATCCATACACTAAATCACATGCAATATTCAAAGCGGTTATGGAGATCACATGCTTTCTGCAAAGGAACATTTTTTAAATTCGCAACTCACCACTGCTTGTATGGTTTCTCATCTATAGGAAATGATTCTAATTCAACAGCTTCTTGCATGAGTTGCCATAACGAAGATCTGAGATGGTCCTGCCGTTGGTGTTCCTCACACTAGCCTAAAATCAAAGCAAAAACACAGAATGAATTTGATTTTAGCACTTAAATGAGAATTTCATCTGCATTTAGGAAACAAAAAGGTTGGTAAATACAATTGGAAATGAATGATGGAATGCAGGATGAGGGAATAAAAGATCTGAAGGTAGTGCACTCGGTTCAAATTTATCACAAGCACAAGAACTTTGGTGTTACCAACATCAGAGTAGCTGGATATTTTAAAAGCTGAACATAAGCCCAATTAATAATTAGTACTTTAGTTGACATATGATATGCCCTTGTGATATGGATTTGGTTTTGAGATATAAGGCACCCTATTCAGTGTCAACAGGGACAGCTCCACTGTTATATGTTTGCATAATCCGCTTTTCATGGAAGACTTCATTAGAATGATGGGTTACGTTCTTTACCAATAAAAGCAGGAGGAGAAGTTCAAAAACCTCTGAAGTATATGAAATAGAATAAAACTAAACTGAAGCTGATCCGAAGCTGATCCAAAGCTGGAAACAGACCTGTATGCCATTATCAAGTCAAAAGTTTTGATTTCAAGAGCTTTGGAAACTATGCTCACCATACCCAAAATAAACCTCCTCTCTGTCCCAACTAACAGTCCCTTTCCTGGCCAGGTACTTACAAGTGACTAGTAGGAATTCCTTCCCCACCAAACCTCCCTACTCCCCAGACATCCCAATGTGGCCTCCAGTGTCACGTGTATTTCTTTCTCCTCTGAATTCCTGTTATATTTATTGTCAAAATACTAATATGAGCCCTTGATTATATACCATCTTTGTTTCTTAACCTCATCTCACTAAATGACTATATGCTCCCAAATTACTCCAAACTCTTCCTTCCATTGCACTTAGTAGAGAACTCTGTACATGGGAGACATTCATCCAAGGAATATTTATCGTGTCCCAACAATGTGCCAAACAGACACAGTCAGTACCTGATGGAGATTATACTTTAGTAGAGAACACAGGAAACGGAATAGGCAATTACCGCATTGTGTGATAAGTGCTATGACAGAGGAAGTACCGGCACTGAATAAACCTCACCAGATAAATGGGCCCAAGAGCTTTACTTCACCTTCAGTGTTTTCAGATCCTATTTCCAATGTATGAGAAGAGGACAATTACTTGAAGAAACTCATTTTCAGGAAGAACATGGAGCACCCAGTCAGGTTAACATCTAAAATCCGGGAGGCAGTCCAAGTTCTATGAAGAAAAGTCAGTCACTAAGATGAATTTCTAGTCTTTTAAATCACTGTGGGTGGTAAGGGTTTTTTTTTTTCCTGCTTTCTACAGCACACACACACACACACACACACACACACACACACACAAAATGTAGCAAAAATCTTGTTTATTACTGAGCAGGCCACTCTGCAAATGCCTAATGTCCCTGTAGGGGGAACTTCACTTTCCACCTGCACTCCATATGGGATTTCAGAGCAATTGTGGCTTAGGGATGCTTCTCAGGAACCTTCAGTCATTTCTCTTTCCATTCAAAACTTTAATTTCCATTCCTAGGAGTATTAGCTCCTTAAGCCTGTGGCTTTCACATCTCAGGGATAAGAACAGCAAAAAGGCCATTGTGGCTTATTATGGACCCAAAACATCAATTCAACTAGATTTCTTTACCAAAAATAAGTATAGATTTGTAGTCCACTTCTCAAACCAAAACCCATATTTTTATTTAAAGATTTTCAATATCGCCTGAGTTCTCCATTTAGAGTTTCTACCAAGAATCACAAGAAATGGGGAGGGGGGTGTGTAGGACAGTAACTAAAACATACAGATTTTTCACTTTCCCCTCTTTGCCTTGATTTTCTCACAAGGACAAAATGTACTCAAACTGAAGAATCTTTAGTCAAAACCTGACAACTTGGCTATGAAAATATGTACAGATAGGCAAATTTCTGAAAACTCCAGCTCCAATTCTAAATTACATTTTCTCTTTCATTTTTTTTTATTTTTTTTTATTTTTATTTATTTATGATAGTCAGAGAGAGAGAGAGAGAGAGAGAGAGAGAGGCAGAGACACATGCAGAGGGAGAAGCAGGCTCCATGGCCCGGGAGCCCGACGTGGGATTTGATCCCAGGTCTCCAGGATCGCGCCCTGGGCCAAAGGCAGGCCCCAAACCGCTGCACCACCCGGGGTTCCCACATTTTCTCTTTCAAAGAGAAATATCAATATGCAGCATGATCTTTTACTTTTTCTCATCTCAGCAGGGTCTCATCTCAGATTTCTATAATGCAATGAATACGTTTAATATACTAACAAAATAAATGGATCTTGTTCTCCTTTACCAATAAGCATTTCCCCAGCAGTTTACAGGCCCAACTTTATCCAAGTCCTGGTCCTCAGAAGAAGGTGTGAGAGATGCATGTGTGGTGGGGAGGAAATACTCAGCCTGCAGCAAATACAGCGTTATAAGCCTCTCTGTCATTATTGGACACTTTGTGCTTCTGAAAGTGTTGTAATGTCCAACCAAAAGCTTAAAGGAGACTGCAAGAGGAAATAATAAACACCATGGAGAAAGAATTTTAAGTGTCAATTTGTTTACTTCTTATTCTAATTGAAGGAAGACTCTCTTGTTTTGAGACCCATCATTCTAATAAGCAACTAAGCAATCATTTGATTTGCACACACCAATTCCATGTAAAGTCTTTTAGCTTGAAATGTGACCTGAAACCAGAACCAGAGGATGAAAGGAGAGCATCTGCCCCCATGTTTAACAAACAAGAAAGCCCCCAATTTGTCTTTATTTTTATCATCAGTATTATAAGACTTTTCACTAAGATTACATTCAAAGACATAGATTCATTTACATAAAGCCAGAATAAAACTTAAAAAAAAAAACCTTTAAATATGGGACGCTTTACCTTTAAACATGGGAGGCTTTTTCACATTAGGCAGATCCCTTTTGCTTATGATATTCCCATAACATACGCTAACAAGGGAAATTGTATGAATTTTCCTGTAACTTAAAAAGATACATTTATTTTATAGCATCCATAATCGAGTCTCAGTTCATTCTAACCTTGAAAAACATTGACTACATCCTATGAAACCATTAAATACTAATAGGTGCAGACGTACCAGACAATGACAGCAAAACACACTCGGTCCCTCTGGGATCTGTTCACAAACATCCCCTTCCAGCATGACAAACACACTCCTCCCAACAGCGGATGCTGTTCTGGAGCAAAGCAAGCAGGCAGCAGGAGGTGGCTGATTTTCTCACTGTACATATGATTTCTTACTGCCTCATCATCAAGATTTTTTTTTCCAAACTGCAAAGATTTTGTAACACCAGGAGCCCATCAAATTAAAGCTACTTTACAACAGGAGGGAGTGATGTGCAAATGCAGAAGCATGAAGACTCTTTAATTTCTAAGGTCATACCACCTTTGTCATCTGACTTGCTAGTTCCGTGGTAGGGAAGAGAAAATCCAGTTTGCTCCGTGTAATAAAATCAGCTCTTCCAGTACTTTATGTCAATTAAGAGTGAGGTGGAGGTAGGAAAGGGAATACATGCCAGAGGCAGCAAAACTGCTGTATCCAAGCTGTCTCACCCCTAAAATCCAACAGTTTTGAAGTAAAGTCAGAAGCTTGTGAGCTCATTCGTGAGTATCACTATCTATATTCACAACATATATGCTCACCAAAGGTAGAAGATTTACAGAAGCCTCTCTGAGAGAAATGATCCTTCCTGCAACCATTTTTACTATGTTGATCACCATTCTGCAAAATCTTCCAGGGTCTGACAACTAGCAGACTAAGGATAGAGGAAGAAATTGGACCTTGAGCTAGCATCACCGAGTGCACTTATTTTCCTTCAATCTGAACTGTGGCCTGTCCCATGACTTAGCCTGCCTCTTTCTGGTTCGTTCATAAAAGTTATCGTCAACACACCAGCAGCATGCAGTGCTGCTGTACAGACACTGTCGGGCTCTGCAGCAAAGACAGCCCATGTAAACAACCTTGTGATCCTTCAGAGCCTACCGCCATGGGATAGGCCATTCTTTATCGATAGCTAAATTGCAGTACCTGGAAGTTATGTGCTAGGAGGTAAAGGCAGAGACAGCCTCCAGATTTAAATGGAGAGGAAAAAAATCCATATAGAATTTTTCCTGAAGTGCCTCAACCTTGATTTACTGGAAGATTTTCCAATAAATCACATTTATTTTGCTGCAGGCACAAATAACACAAATTCTGGTAAGTGTATTGCCATGCTCATTTCTGGTATTTTTTTTTTCTCAGAAGAGCTCTGACATTTCTAGGGGACACAGTATCCCAGCACAGAATATGGGAACTCTGCCATTAAAAAAAAAAAAATGCTGCCTGCTGTGACTAGGAGATCACTTTCTTAAAGGGACCCCTTACCTATGCGACTGCAGTGGCAATGTTTCCTCTAATCTCTAACCTGACCCCGTCCTGTGTTCCTCTCCCCAGCCCAAATTTAGCCTAGATTGATGTCTCTGCAAGAGTAATGTCATTAGTTTTGCAACTAAAATATATAAATACCACTCCCTACTAAAAATAGATAAATCTGTTCCAAAATATTTATTTAAATTGCATCTCTCAGGAAGTAAACATGAACACACACTTAAAGACACGATTTTTTAGTGTTTGATGGAATCCAGAGCATTTCTTAGATAATAGGACTGAGGCCAGCAGTTCTAACAAGCACAGCTGTTCACTGTCTCTCTGTCTCTTTCTGTATCTCTCCCCCCACCCCTGCTTCTTTCCTTCTCTCCCTCTCTCCCCCACTGTTTTTCTCTTCCCTTCTGTAGCTCTGCATTGGTCTAAAAACCCCTGGTCACAATAAGAAAGCTCCCTCCCACCCTCTGCCAACCCTCACTCCCACCAGGAAGGTTTCCACACGCCCAAGTCTGGGGAGAGATGCTCCACGCAGAAGGAAAGGCTGGTGGCTTCTTGCCTCAGAGGTACTTCACCTCATTAACCTGCTTTCCACCCCATCTCTCCCACTTTTCCCATGCTCGCTCTCCCACCCCACCAGGAGCAATCAATAGGCATCACCCCACCCTCCAAAAAACAGGTTAGAACCCAGAATGAGCAAAGAGCCACCTACCATTCCGTGCTTGAGAACTACGATCCTGATCCAGCAGTGTTTGCCCCAGAAATCCTCCCTACTTGTTTTTCATTAACCACATTCCAAATTGTAATAAGGAATAGATTCTTTGGAGGGGGAAATTGTTTAAAATTAACGATGGACAGGTGATTTCCAAGAAAGCCCAATCTTAAAGTCACTCAAGCCCCTAGGAATTGAGGGGTGAGGAGAAAAAAGGAAAATCGTAAAAATGAAAAAAGGAAAAAAGGTGAGCATATAACAAGCACCACCCACCCCCATAAAAATAAAAAATAAAAAATAAAAAAAAGAAGGGGAGGGTTTTTTTTTTTTTTTTTTTTTTTTGAAAAGAAGAAGAAGAGTGGCTTGCTGAATCACCCTCTTTCACTGCCTGGAAACCATTGTGCAGCGTGATGCTGCCTGTACCATTGTGGAACCTACCAGAGGAGACGGACCCAGGGCTTGGGGAATGGGGTTGCTATGGCAACCGAAAGGAGCACACATGACGTCAAAGCCCAGAGCGGTCTAGGGAGGGGGATGAGGGGGAAAGGGAAAGAGGAAAAAGTCCATGTGCGGCTACAGCTACTGTGCTTTCCGGTGAAATGAGGACCAGGCAAAACGGAAAGGAAAAGGGTCGGTTGGCAGCGGCGCTCAGGAGCTAGGAGCTCGGCGGCGAGGCTGCGCCACCCGCGGGAACCGGGGCCTGCGAACTGCGGGGCTGCGGGGCTGCGGGGCTGCGGGGCTGCGGGGCGAGCGCCTGCAGACCAAACACCCTGAGACGGTCGATCTCTGCTTTTCAACTAGCTCCGCTTTTTGCAAACAGCACAACGTGAGACTTGTAGTCTCTCTAAATGGCAAGACAAACAAGGATGGTAATAACCTCAGCAGAGAAGAGCGCATTTGATTGAGTCCCAGCCGGACCCCAGAGGTCATTTGCACAGCACTATTCCTCTTCTTCTCCGTTTCCTTGGTTTTTATAAAAAAAAATCATAAATAAATACCCACTACACCAAACTCAACACGCTGAGTTAGACTGCAGTTGGAATGTGAGGAAGAAAAAAATACTGTGAATCCGAGTTAACAAACCAGGGGTTCTTTTTCTTTATTTTTATTTTTATTTATTTATTTATTTATTTATGATAGTCACAGAGAGAGAGAGAGATAGAGGCAGAGACACAGGCTGAGGGAGAAGCAGGCTCCATGCACCGGGAGCCCGACGTGGGATTCGATCCCGGGTCTCCAGGATCGCGCCCTGGGCCAAAGGCAGGCGCCAAACCGCTGCGCCACCCAGGGATCCCCTCTTTTTCTTTTTTAAGTGCACATAATTTCTGGAAAACTAATGCAAACAGTGTAATTAGTATTTGAGGTAAGTGTCTCTATTTTATCAAAGTAATTTGCCCTGCTTCTGACGGTTACAAGTCTCCGTACAGTTTTAGCATCTACAAGTAATACTCTTTTGGAATGAGAGCAGTTAACCATTTCCACTATTTTAAAAAGTTACCATATTTTAAAATATTTTCTTTTTAAGATATTTTCTTTACATAAGGAAAATTTTCAATTCACCTTTGGCCTAACCAATTTGGACTTCTCAAGGTATATTATCTAACCAAATTCCTTTTTTGCTTACACAACTTTGTGGTGGTTTTCTATTGAAACTAAGTAATAATGCTCAGTTTTATACCATTGCACATTGTTTTAAAACTGGCATATTTACATAAATAAGGAGCTTCTTCCATGTGTTAACAGAAAAGACGTATCTTTCAGTATAAACCAAGCAGCAGTCATAGACACTAAAACATCATAAAATTGTGTGGGACTACATCAGGTTTTGTTTTCATTGTTCATGTTGCTATTCTTATTATATTCAAGAGGGAATCTAGAAAAAAAAAGTCTTAGATGAGTTTTTCTGCCTTTTTCATCCATTGGACAACACAAAGTTTTGGATGTCACTTTAATTTCAAGTTCAATAGGAGTCAGTTGATTATTAACTGTTAGTCTTGGAAATGGGTCTACCTACAAGAAAACTATATCTCAAATATATATTGACTAGCCAAACAATTTTACGGTACAATATAATTAACATTCAGGCTTTCAAGTTACTGTATTCTAAGCTTTGATAACAAAAGTCAATTTTCAATAACGATGTCAACAAAGAAAAAATGAACATAACTCTTAGTTCACATTCCAAACACAAAAAATTAGAGATAAATTATACACTGATATATAAAAGCTAAAATTTGTAAAGCTATTAGAATAAAATATATCTTCCAGAAGAAAATAACTTTCTGATGTTGGAGTAGGCAAAGATTTCTTAGGACACAGAAAGCACCATAATAGAAAAAAATAGACTTGATCAAAATTAAAAGCTTCCACTTATCCAAGTCACCATTAAGAAAAAGAAAAATACAAACCACACCCTAGAAGAAAATAGTCTTGATAAAATCTGAAAATACTCTTGATAGTATTATATGATACTATCAAATTCAAATACAAATTCTAGATTATATAAAAATATCCTACAACCCAATGATAAAAATAAACAATAGTCTTGAGTAGGCACTTGACAAAGGAGATTTATAAATGGTTAATAAGTACATTAAAAACTGTTCAGCATCATTAGTCATCAGAGAAATGCAAATTAAAACTGCAGTAAATGGTAATTTACACCCACAAAAATGGCTAAAATTTAAAAAGACTAACAACACTAACTATTGGCTAAAAAATAGAGAAACCAGAACTCTCCTACATTAATGGTGTGAGTATAAAATGGTAAGACTACTTTGGGAAATGGTTTGGCAGGGGTTTTTTTAATGATAAACATATACCTACAATATGACTTAGCAATTCTCTTCATAGTCACTCAAGAGAATAGAAACATATTTCCACTAAAAACAAAAACAAAAACCAAACTTGTACATAAAAATGTATGCCAACTTTATTTGTAATTGGTAAAAAAAAAAAAAAGAAAAAAAAAGAAAAAACTGGAAACAACTCAGTGTTTCAACAGGAGAATGAATAAGCAAATTATGATATATTCATATAATAGTATACTATTCAGCAATAAAAAAGAATGACAACTATGAATAGATTAAAACCAACCATTTTTTTCAATTAGGTACTAATTTTTTTTAAGATTTTATTTATTTATTCATGAGACACAGAGAGAGGGAAGCAGAGACATAGGCAGAAAGAGAAGCAGACTCCCTACAGGGAGCCCGATGTGGGACTCATCCAAGGAAGGACCCTGGGATCACTACCTGAGGTAAAGGCAGATGCTCAACCATTGAGTCATCCACGCGCCCCAGGTACTAATTCTTGACAGTACAATTTACAAAGAAAAATAGATTCCAACACTGCTTTTAGATTTAGAGGTTGATTTTACTCTTTAGAGCTTTAATTCCCAACCTACTCATTTCAGTAATATTTAGATGATCAAATGGTCTTTTAAATCTATTCTATACACTATAAGAAAATTTCCTCAAATAAGATAATTTAATATAAGTTGGCTTTTAAAAAATCCACGCTAAATAAATCCTCTTTCTGACTGGATAAAATAAAAACTATTTACTTAATGTCCTCAGTAAGATGATCCTAACGTAAACCTCCATTGCAATTCCTCAACCCAACACAATATGTTTTAGAGCCTCCCTTCCTCCCCAAAATACAATTTTAATCAAAGAGAGAAAGAGAAAAACAAAGATACCTATTGACACCATTGTATTTGGCAGGTACTCTATTTATGCATAGTTGTACCCACCACATAAACTCCCATGAAAGTATCTCTTCCCTTTCATTTAGTGTTTACCAAACTATATGTTGTATTACTCTAATTTTATAACTATACAATATCCTACCTCAAACTTGACTGTAACTTAATCTTCTTTATTATTCATTGTTTTCCCTGAAATTTCCCTTTTCCAGGAATCTGTCATATTTTCTTACACTTAGTAGGTGATCAGTAAAGTTATAACATTCTTTTACCAGCTATCAAACTTTTTATCTCAAATATTATTATGGAGTGTTAAGTTTTGAAATACCCAATACTAAAGGAGGCAATTTCTGTTATAATATTAAATATTTAAACATTAACTGTTTTAAACTTTTTTTAAGATTTTATTTATTTATTCATGAGAGACACAGAGAGAGAGGGGCAGAGGGAGAAGCAGGCTCCATGCAGAAGCCTGATGTGGGACTGGATCCTGGGACTCCAGGACCACACCCTGGGCCAAAGGCAGGCGCTAAACCACTGAGCCACCCAGGAATCCCCTGTTTTAAACTCTTTTTAAAGTGTCTTCAAATGAAACTATTTAGTCTAGAAGTCTGACCTGAATTCTATTAGTACTATCAGTCATAAAGGCTTTTGAAAGAAGAGTTTTAGGTGAATAAATGAGGACAAGTTTTTATTTTCAAAAACACAGAGTTGTATTTAGTATTTCTTATATACAAGTATCTTTATTTTATAGCATGCTTATAGTCTGAGGTAGGACTGAAGATTTGCAGGAATATTCCTTATTTTCTAAATAAGAAGATGTCCTTTCACTTAGAAATAAAAACTTTTTGATATTACCTTTTCAAAATGAATACTGAAACATGCAATAACATCAATGAATCTCAAAAACATTATGCTAAGTGAAAAAAATGAGACAAAAGAGAGCATTTACTTTATAAACCCACTTATAAAGCAAAAAATTGTTCTATGGTGATGGACATCAGAACTGTGATTGCCTGGGGGAGCCACACAGTTGAAGACTGTGATGAGAGCAAGAGGGAAATTTCTGTAGTGATAAGATGTGCTATATCTTGATAGAGGTGCAAGTTATTACATAGGTGTAAGTATTTGTCAGAACTCCTCAAAGTGTAATTCCTAAGATTAGTGCATTTAACTCCATGTAAATTGAGTCACAATTTAAAAATAATAGTAAATCAGTTCCCAAGAAGAAGAAAAGTGCTGAATGAGCAATAAATTAGAGTTCCTAAACCTACAAATCTGATACCATACCTTGAATCTTGATTTTGCAGATGCAAGCAAACCCAGCAAAAGGAAAGGCCAGAATCAGTGTCAATAGGATCTTAATAGATCTAGCAAACCCTCCAAAGTGAAATAGACAATTGATGGAGGTTTATCTAAAAACAAGAAATAAAAATTTGGACATTAAAAAACAAATTTTCAGAGAAGCCTGGCAAGAAGGAGATCCTTAGGTTCTGCTGTAGGAACTATCATTCAGTGTTAGGACTCAATACTCTGGAGGAAATGAAGGTACTGATGAACTGGCTTTCCAAACAGCAAATGGGAAGGGACTCTGGAATAGGGAAACACGAAGGAATCAAGTCAGTGAAATTGGAGTAAGAATTCAACTTCTGAATCCAAGTCGAAGTGCATTCACGGGAGCTTAGCAGTAAAACTAACTACTGCACTAAGATCTCTTATCAAAATTGGTCCTAGGGTTACCTACTCATCGCCATTTGCCAGAAACTTCCCAGGTATTAGCAAGTCCCCCATACCAGGAAACCCCTTGGTCCCAGGCAAAATTGGAAGGTTGATCATCCTAGCCTAAAGTCTAAAATGGACTTGAACCCTCAGATGAGAATTAAAGGTCCCAGCTTCAAAAGTTACAAAAGAAAGAAGTCAAGAATTAGTTATAATAGTGGGGTTGCTAAAGAGGACTGTCACCTAGCTAACACTTCCAACAATTAGATTATTATGCCATGAATTAATATGGTGGCAAAAGGTTGCAAATGGTTTGGTAAACACAAGCAAATTATGAAAGATAAATCAGTAGAACTGGGTGAGTGAATACATATGAAGGGAATGCAGAGGGTCATTGTTGATTCACTGTCATTTCAAGATATATAATAATGGCTTTTCTCAGAGAATTTGTCATGTATTTTTCATGATGCTTCCACTTGGGGATCTCTAGTCCTTTGGAAAACTATTGCATAATTTAAAAGTTTCAGAGTTGCTGCATTCAACATCTCACTTTTGGAAAGTTATATTTCATGTTACTAAATTAAAAGCACTGAGAAAACTTGAAGTTAAAAAAAACAAAATTTCTCAAAATTAAGTCAAATTTTATATCTTAAAATAATTTCTCAAATGCAGCTTATCTATAATTAATATCTTTTATTATATTGTTTGGATGGGAAACACAAGGCCAATAGCTTGCCATGGCCATGATGGTGAACTCAAGATACTAATGGTTCTTCATATGATCCAGCAATTCTACTTCTAGGTATTTATCTGAAGAAAGCAAAAAACGAACTTGAAAAGATATCTGCACCCTCGTGTTCATTGTAACATTGCTTACAACAGCCAAGATATGGAAACCATCAGTGTCCATCAGTGGACTGCAATATATATATATATAATTCAACCGTAAAACAGAATGAAATCTTGCCATTTACAGCTACCTGGATGGCGCTTCAGGGCATTATGCTTAGTGAAATAAGTCAACAAACAAAGATAAATAACATATCATCTCACTTATATGTGGAATCTAAAAAGAAAAGAAAAAGCCAAGCTCATAGATACAGAGAACAGATTGATGGTTGCCAGAGGTGGTGTGGGGAGTGGGTAAAATGGGTGAAGGGAGTCAAAAGGGATAAAATTCCAGTAACAAAATAAACATCATGGAGATGTAATGTATAGCATGGTGACTACAGTTAATAATACTGCATTGTATATTTGAGAGTTGCAGAGAGAGTAGATCTTTAAAAGTTCTTATCACAAAAAAAAAATTCTATACAGAGGTGCCCGCAGCTCTAGATTTAAGAGAGGGACAACATTCCATGTCCAATGAGGCTGAGTGATAAATGTTGGCTGGACTTATTGTGGTGATCATTTTTTAATATATACAGATGTCAAATTATTTTATTGTATATCTGAAATAAATGTGATGCATGTATGTCAATTATGCCTCAATAAAAAATAGAATAGTAATGATTTCTAATGACAGTAAACTTTGTGATTGATGTCACAGAAGATGAAAGGACCTATCTCTGTATCACTTTTCTTTTTAATTAATAGACTTTATATTTCAGAGCAATTCAAGGTTTATAGAAAAACTAAGCAGAAAAGTACAAAGAATCCCCATATACTCTACTGTCCCCTCAAAACAGTTTCCCCTATTATTAACATGTTTTATGAGTATAGTAAGTTTGTTACAATTGATGAACCAAATAATAACATGTTATTATCCATTAAAGTCCATAGTTTATATTAGATTTTGCTCTTTGTATTGTACAGTTCTATGAGTTTTGACAAATATACAATGGCATGTTGCATTCACTTTTAATTATCTTTTCACTTATAAGTCAATTTAACATTCAGAAAACAACTATATTCACATTAAAAGAAAGTAGATAAGATTGGTCTGCTGAAAGATTTTCCTAGTGGACAGATGACAACTGCTAAAATTCAATGGCAAAAAAATGTACTTTGAACCAACTTTTATTAACCTTATAAAAAGATTCTGTTTTTTGTTTTTTTTTTTTTCACGAGGAACACCCTAACTAGCCAAATTATGTCCTTGTGTGGTTAAACATACTTTTTAAATGCAGAATATCTGCTTCAAAGAAAATAGTATTTCTACAAAGCTTTTCAATGTCCTGGGTAGATTTTTTTGAAAGTGTGGATTTAGTTTACAGTAATAAAGGGGGGATGTGGAGTTCTAGTTATAAATAATACCAAGGAAGCTTCAGTTTCCTCAGGTAGCAAGAGCTTAAAAAATCTAATTAGAGTATTTGACTTTTGAAAAACTATGCTAATAGAAAAATGCTTTTTTTTAGTATTCCAGTAGAAGCTGATTTGTGAGATAAACAGTTATTCTTGCTAGACATCCCCAGGTTTATCCACACTTCAATCCATGCACAGCCAAAGCAATTCCTTATCCTTGCTTTGCTGCTGTGCCTCAGAAACATGACCAAAGCATCATGATATCATGGATTATATTTGAGTTTGGTCTAGAAATTCGACTTCTTTCCACTTTGCAGCAATTCATATCTTCATTAAAAAGGCTATTCTTTTTATTTTTTTTCAGCTTTATTAAAGTATAACAGACAAAACTGTAAGACATTTAAGGTATACAATGTGATGATTTGGTATACCTGTACACTGTGAAAAGATTCCCCTTGTCAAGTTAATTACTGTGTCGTCACCTCACATATCATATTTACCTTTGGGGGGATGGGTAAGAACACTCAAGATCTACTCTCTTAGCAAATTTTAACTATACAATATAGTGTTATCAACAACAGTTAGCATGGTACACATTAGATCCTCAGACCTCATTTATCTTATAACCGAAAGTGTGTATGTACCCTTTTACCAACTCTTCCCTACTCTCCCCCCACCCCTGTTCCCCAATACCTGACTCTCTCCCCCCACCCCTGTCCCCCAATACTTTCCTACTTTATATGATTCAACTTTTTTTTTTTTTAGGTTCCACTTCTAAGTGATACCTTACAGTGTTTGTCTTTCTCTGTCTGGCTTATCTCACTTAGCATAATGTCCTCAAGCTCTATCCATCCTTTCTATCTCAGTGGTAGCATTCCTTAAAGGGCTATTCTCATTTCTAATTCTGACTTGCTATCACAGTGCTCAAAAGATGGTCACAGAGGCAGGCCAGGAGACAAAAATACAAGCCCAAACTTTTGTAATAAAATTTAAAATAAAAGGGTAATAATATTTTTTAATAAACATATTTCCTCTATCACCACTAAATGAAATTTCCCAATACTAGAGAACCTATTCTTAAACATGATAGGAGATTTTTGCAATCATTCATTAGTTAGTGAATCCTGTGTCTGGGCAATAGAACAATAGTATAAGTAATAGTAATACATGGTTATAGTACCCAAATGATCAAGAGTAGTAATCAGAGTTAATAATACATTACAGGATTTGGTATATTTGCTCTATTTTTAAACCAAATAGTCATCAGCACAAACTCATATATATGCCTAGCTTATGCTTGCTGGATTTTTTTTATAACAAAAAAATTATTATTATTAAAGTATCCTAAGCATGTCATTTAACCTTCACTGGAATATTATATTCAAAATGGAGATAGGGAAATAGGAATCCAACTTTGAAAATTTTCTCAATTCATTAAGATATAGCAGTGATGACCATATATATTTAGTACATATATATGTATAGAATATTTTTTTAATTTTTAAATAATGTATAAATACCTTTAAGGCTTATTTGGAATATGTTTAGATAGTGAAAAGGGCATTGGATTCACCAACAGATTTTGTCATAGCTATGCTGTTTCCTGTCTGTGTGACTTGAACAAATCACATGGCCTCCCCATTTCCCAATTTAGGCATTGATATAATAGATTTAATGATATTCACTTCACAGAATTTTTGTGAGAATCAAATTAAGTAATGTATGTGACTGCCTGGCACAACCACTGGCATATGACAGCCACTTAATAAATATTGACCATTCAACTGAATCTATCTGCAATAAGAAAGATATAACCCACACTTAAACTTAAGGTTCCTAACATAATTTTGAAAGCTCTAACATTATCCAGTGCCCTAGAACATTCATCTTCTGTTGCTTGATGATGTTCTTAAAGTATATACACAAGAGGAGATGCAGTTGATCAAATGGTACTTAGCTTTGTTGAAACAGCACTGTGGAACTAATAATAAACTTGAAAGAATTTAAGCATATTTGCCAGTCTTACACTTGAGAAACTATTCAAGACATCAACAATTCTCACTGGAAATTTCCCAGAGAAAATTCAACTACTTGATCAGCAGATATTCAGAGATATACTGTTTCATAAGAAGTAGAGAATAAAATCAAGAAAACTAAGCAAAAAATAGTACAGCTGTCGGAGTTGTGTGATATTCTTATAATTCAATTAAAATCAATTCAACCAGAAAATCACTGAGTAGCAAATAAGTACAAAGCACTGTGTCAGAGATTTAGAAAAGAAGTATAAGCACTGGTACCTACTAAAAATAAACTCATGATCTTACTGTAGAGTTAAGAATGACCCACTTAAGAAAAAAAATCTATAAATAAGTCCCTAAATGTAGGATAAAAACAATGAAGTCTCTAGCTCAGAGAGTGAAGACCTCCACATGAACATGAACCTCAAATCCTGTATCTGTTGAGAAGCAGCACAGCCCAATAAAAATGCAGATCTAACTTTTGATTCCACAATGACTAACTACTCAAGAGAAGTTGGGCAGATAGTAGCTCGCTATATTACAGTTTCTTCATCTATAAAATATTGAGTCTACATCACATGATGATGATAGTTCTATAACAAAATGTAAGAGAGAGTCTTTTTCTTTTAAGAGTTTACTTATTTATTCATGAGAGACACAGAGACAGAGGCAGAGACATAGGCAGAGTGACACTTGATTCCAGGACCCTGGGGATCACGACCTGAGCCAAAGGCAGATGCTCAACTACTGAGCCACCCAGGCATCGCTGTAAGAGAGTCTTAAGATGATTCTTGAGTAATGAATACAATTTGGGCATTTGGGATTTAAGGGGAATAGACTTAAAAGTAAGGAAAAATACATCATATTTTGATGAGAGTAAAGAGATAACACTCTAGTTGAAGGGAAAAGCAAAGTATTGGGAGGAATGTAAAATCTTCAACCAGATTGTCTTACAAAACAAAAGATGCAAACCAAACATTTGCACTATAAATGAAAATATAAGGCAGTAAGAATAGGAGCCATTGATAAAGCCATTTCTGCCTTTCTAAGTTATTTAATATATATTACCTTGCAATAATAAAGTCATAGTTGCTACTCTTTTTATCATTGGTATCACCAATATCATCATAAATATCCTTGTTATTATTTTAGCTATTATCCATTTGAAAGCATACTCTGTACCGGGCACTAGGCTCTAATCTCACATCATTTCTTGATCATTATCTTACTAACATTTGTTGATCATCCATCACGTGCTTGGGCTCATGCAACATAACTACAGTCCTCACTACTAACTCATCAGGTAGGGAGGATTATTTTTCTTTTCAAATTTTTATTACGTAGGTAGAATTATTATCTCTACTTTATGGACAGGAAAATTATGACATAAAAAGAGTTTAAGTCATTTGTCCAGGATCACATGGCCAAAGACTAGATAAATTAGGATTTAAATTCATGTATATCTTACTGAAGTTTCCACATTGAAAAGTTAAGGGGAAAAAATGCTAGTGAGCTTATGTTATAAAAGTAGTATTAACCAGGAGGAAGGTCTTTTCTCCCACTCAATCATGACACTAATCATGTCCTATTGGCACATATGGAGAATTGGCAGTTAGGGCAATACAACCTCTTAAGCAGAAGCAGAGAAACCCCCAAATAAGAACGCAGAAGAAGCCACTCAGAGATGTAGTGTAACACAGCTTTTTAAAAACATGGCATGGCTCTGAACTGCTGAGAAACAGCAATAGCTAATACAACACCTGCTATTCCTCTATAAAGAATGTGACTGCTCTTTTTTCAGCAAAGATTTTCAGACAACTGTGAATCTAAAAGACAAAGTTTCAGTCTCTTCAAATAGCTACAGTCCCTAAACTGAAAATCCACCTCCTATAGGCAGTATAGAAAAGATATTGGTAGTAGTCTTTCAAACCCAGCTGTATAGTTTATTGGAGACATCATCTATAGAAATGAAATGCAATGGTATTATGAATGCATGTATACACACACACAAATACAAACATATATTCATCAAGTCAGAAAATACTCATTGAATATCTACCGTACATGGTAAAGACAAAACTTGTTCAGATATTGCTTCTGCTCATTGAAGGGGTTCAATGTTTTACTAGACATGAATATGAATAATCATGAAGCAAGGTTTTTAAAATTGCTAATTCAGTAGAGCAATGTGAATAAAGCAATGGAAGTTGGGTAAAAGATTATTTCTAGCTCGGGTGATTGGGGAAAACCTTAGAAATGCACACTGTGAAATAATAGAAAACATAAACTGGTCTCTGCCTCTCTCCTTGCCCCCTATGCATTCCTGGCACAGAGGTCCTAAATCCCTTGGAATTTCCTGGGATTTAGGAGAAAGTGTCTTTTATTCTAATGAGGAGAGTCTTAGGGGGCTCCTGGATATTCATTTTCCGGATGGTGGTTGGTCACCAGAAAGATTAAGCCATTATTAGAAGGTTGGTAACTTTCACCCCCATCTTCCATAACCTGGGAAGGGAAACTGGGCTAGAGATTAAGTTAATGATCAATCATGCCTATGTGATGAAGCCTCCATAAAAAAACTCAAAAATATGGAATCCAGAGAGCTTACCATTACTGGTAAGTAAATATAAGCTTTTCCCTGAGTTCTGTGAGCTATTCTAGCAAATGAAAGAATCCAAGGAGGGGGTCATGGAAACCTCTGATTTGTAGCCAAGTTAGACAGAAATCCTGAGAAATCTGGGAACATAATACTCTTCACTGGCATCTGAAGAGGGGGCAGTCTTATGGGACTGAGCTCTTAATCTATGGGGTCTGTACTAACTCCAGTTAGTGCCAGAATTGAACTGAATTACAGGTTGGTATCAGAGAATTGCTTGTGTGAGGGAAAAATCCACACATCTTGCATCAGAACTGACATCAGTGTTATACTGGTCAGAATCACACAAAGTTATAACAGTGACTCATGAAGAGTTGTGAGTTTAAAAAGAGAAAAACAAAAGTGAGTTTTTCCTTTTCACATACATATACACACATACATACATACAGCATAGTCAGCGACGGATTTTGTGGGAAATTTCTAGGAACGTAGAGAAGGAATCAGCACAGGGTAATGAAGAGACCACTGACTAAAGACGTGTAACACAAAAAAGAACATTTAAAATACAAACATGGGCCAGATTATTCACTATCACAAATAACATCAAGAAATTGCAACATCTTCCAATAATAAATTTGTGAAAAACAAATCAGAAATTAAGCTCAACTCAAAAAACATACAAAAATTCAATAAAAAACAGATTCAATTTGCAAGAAATATAACAGTCCAATAGAAAACACTCTCTCAATCCTCTTATGTGTGAACCTCACACAATTTTCTGTAATAAATGCTGTGAACCTGCCATCATTTTAATACAGTGGATATAAACATAAACTAATTCTCTCAGTTCTAAAACAATTTAACACAAAATGGAGGGTCTACTATGTGCCAAGCATTGTGCTATGATCTTTCACACTATTCTATTCTGGGAATTATCCCACACTCCTGATGAAATATAATTCACACTTGATTAGTATTTTTTTTAATTTTATTTATTTATTCATGGGAGACAGAGAGAGAGAGAGAGAGAGAGGCAGAGACACAGGCAGAGGGAGAAGCAGGCTCCACGCAGGGAGCCCGATCTGGGACTTAATCCCAGGTCTCCAGGATCAGGCCCTGGGCTGAAGGCAGCACTAAACCGCTGAGCCACCGGGCTGCCCTCACACTTGATTAGTAGAAAGAATTGAGATCTATCCAAACACCAGTCTTCTCTCAACATAAAGGAAAATATTCCATAAGAAAGGAAACTATTCCTTTTTTTTTCCTCCTTGGATAGTCTCAAGAATCCTCTTTGAGTCTAGTCAGATACTATTAAGTATCCACCATACCCAGGAAGTTCCTGGTAAATACTCAGTGCATTTTTGTTGAATGAATGAGTACATGAATAATGAGTGAATCAGTAAATCAATAAAACAATCAAGTATAAGCAATGTAAGGAACAAATATTTTAAAGTTTCTGTCAGAGATTGAATTGTGTTCCCTCAAAATGATGTGTTGAAATCCTAACCCCCAGCATCTCAGAATGTAACCTTATTCAGAAATATGGTCTAGAAGGCTTTCAGATGTAATTAGTTAAGATAAGGTCACACTGAAGTAGAGTGAGCCCCAAATCCAGTACAGGATGGGTCCCCAGTCCACTAGGAACATGGTGTCCTTACAAAGAGAGAAATTGGGACAGAGACAGACATGCATAGAAAAAAAGATATTTGAAGTGGCCAGGGCAAAAACAGCCATCTACAAGCCAAGGAGAGAGGTCTGGAACAGCTCCTTCCCTCCCAGCTGTCAGAAGGTATCAATCTTGCTAACACCTTGATTTCACATTTCTGACCTCCAGAACTGAGAGACAATAAATTTCTGTTGTTTAAGCTGCCTAGTTTGTGGTATTTTGCTCCAGTGACCCTAGAAAAACTAGTACAATCCTGCAACTTCCCTTCTTGCTCACTTATAAGTCTACTCTTTCCAAAGAAATCTTAGAGATCAATTGTATCCTATCTCTTCCCTATGCAAAACACACAGTGTCTCCCAACACACTAAGAATAAAATGCAAATTCCTTAACGTGGCCTATCAGCCCCCACCTGCTCTGACTCCTGGCTTCCTCATTAACCTCATTCTCTACACTTTCTCCTTCACTCTTTTCCCCCTTCAGCCAACACTGACCTTGCTGCTTCTCAGAAAAGTCAAGAATGATTCCACCTCATGGCTTTTGCACTTGCTGTTCCTTCTGTCTGTAACTCTTCTTTAATATGTGCATAATTTCTCAATTCATTCAGAATTTGTGTGAAGGTCCACTAAAGAGGACTTCTTGACAAGCCTACTTAATATAGTGCCCCACACCACCCCTATCCTTTATTCAGTGACTATGTTTCTCATTACAGTAAGTACCCCTTCCTGATATATTAAATGTTTATGTGTTTATTTCCTGTCTCCCCCTCTAAAATATATTAGGATGGAATAATGTTTTATTTACTATTGTATCCTCTATCTTATTAATTCTTTCAAAGAACCGGACCCCAATTTTGTTGATCTGTTCTACTGGCTTTCTGGTCTCTGTTCTGCTCTAATCTTCATCATTTGTCTTCTCCAGCCTGTTTTTAGGCTTTCTTTGCTGTTCTTTCTCCAACTCCTTTAGGTGTAAGGTTTGCTCATGTGTTTGATATTTTTCTAATTTCCTGAGCTCCCTCAAGAAAGCACAAGAATGTGCTTCCGTCTTAGGACCACCTTTGCTGTGTCTCAAAGATTTTGACCAGTTGTGCTTCATTTTTGTTAGTTTGCATAAATCTTTTTAATTCTTCTCCAACTTCTTGGTTGACTCATTCATTCCTTAGTAGGATGCTTCTTAACCTCCTACTGTTTGAGTTCCTCCCAAATTTCTTCTTGTGATTGATTTCTAGTTTCAAAGCATTGCAATCTGAAAATATGCAGGGAATAATCTCAATATGATATCAGTTGAGACCTGTATTGTGATCCAGTATGTGGTCTATTCTGGAGAAAGTACAGTTGAGAAGAATGTGTATTCTGTTGCATTAGGATGGAATTTGTGAAGTCCTTCTGGTCCAGTGTGTCATTCAAAGCCCTTCTTTTTTGTTGATTTTCTGCTTAGAATATCTGTCCTTTGCTGAGAGTGGAGTGTTGAAGTCTCCTATTATTAATGCATTATCTATGTGTTACTTTGGTTATTAATTGGTTGATATAATTGGCTTTGTTCCTACCGTTGTATCCTCAACACCCAAGCAATGCCTGACTGACATGCAGCAGGTACACTAGATAAATATTTGGTAAATGATTAAGGGCAACAATCTTATACATTTATTCTGACATCTTTGAAGACTCTATGAAAGAAGTTATTATTCAGTCACTAAACATGTATTTGGCACTTCTTTTGTACCTGGGACTGGGATGGGCACAGGAGAGATATACATAGATCTCTCATGGATCTGGTCCTCAAGAAGCTGGGGGCAGAATTTAAATGTGTTCATGAATTGCTACAGGCAATGTACAAACTATAAAACTACAAAGGGAAAAGTCAGTTTCATCTGTCAGGGTAGAAAAGGTTTAATGGAATAACAGGTAAGTGTAGGCTTAAAAGAACTTTCCAAAAGGAAAAAGCAACATAAACATGTTCAGGGTAGCATGGAACAGTCTTGTGGGTCCATATAGTGAAAAATAGGTTGGATCACAAAAGCACAGTGGCATGAGAGGGGCAGTGCCTGTGTGGCAAGAGTTGAGGCTTGATGGAAAAGCAGAAAACAGTTCATTTCCCAATTTAAGGAATTAGAGTTTATCTTAGAAACCAAAAATCTTCCTTAGGACAGAGCCTAATGGACACATTACTACTTTAAGATCTGAAAGAGATGAAATCTAAATCTCTATATGCATCACAACTCTACTACTACAGGCACTTCCAAAGTGTAAAAATCATGTTGCACATGAATAATACATTTGTTGGGGATGGGTTCCTTTTCATTTTCAATCAAAATGTGATTTGATCAAGATCTATCATATGTTGGCTTAGTTTCCAACGTTACAATGGCTACTCCTTTATGTAAGTCTGATTTCACTGGCATCAACATATCTCCAGAGACATCATGTCACAATTATTTGTTGACTTTGCTTAAAGTAATTTAGCCCTAAACTGTGACTTTGCCCTCCAGTCTTAACAAAGAGAATAGGCCAATCATAGATAAGAACTGCCACTGATAAATTGGCTTTTCTAACCATTTTAGTGCTAAGCTTTAGACTTCTGGTTATCAGTTTTCTAAACACAAATCATAAAAAAATAAAAATAAAAATAAAAAAATAAAATAATCACAAATCATTAGTGCATTCATTGCATCTCCTTGTTTTCAATTTTTTTAATGAAATCTTTTCTCCTTTTCTTCAATAAAATCTCATACAAAGCCCAGTGTATAAAATCTGTGAAGCACTGTTTAATTAATTATAAACACATTACACAGGTTCAAACTTAGACCATTTGTATACAGTAAGTGATCAATAAGCATAATGTGGCTATTTTGATGAACTGGACATTTTCAACCCTGACTTATGGGTGACAGTTGTAGACCTGTCATTACCAGCCTGAAATCTGATTCTGTACTTTTTTGCTGTTGGAAAATACATTTTTTTAATGTATCTGGTTCACAGATCCTGAGTTAAAGAAAGAAAAGAGAGGGAAACTGAAGCAGAGCTAGAAACTTCTAATCTATAGCTCATTTACAATTAGTTTACATAGGATGGAGGTTGTAAACTCATCAGTCTAGACTTTAGAGCCTGGAGTCAAATCCAGTTTAGTTCATGGTGTATATTTTTTTGATTAGTTGTCACAGTTTAAAAATTGAAAGATTTCATTTAAAAATCAGGATTTCTGGGGGTGCCTGGGTGGCTCAGTAGGTTAAGTGTCTGACTCCCTCTCCCTTGCTAGCTGTCCTTTCCCCGGGTTCATTCAAAGGGAGGCACTACAGAGGATTGGAAGGCAGAATAACGGGAGAAGGCAAGGTACTTGTGTCCTTTTCTCTCTGCCTTATGTGGTGCCTCTGGCAGGAGCACCTTTCTCCCATGGCTCTAGCTCCTGGAGTCCTCATCTAGGCTATTTCTTTTTCTTTTTCTTTTTCTTTTCTTCTTCTTTTTCTTCTTCTTCTTCTTCTTCTTCTTCTTCCTTCTTCTTCTTTCTTCTTCTTCTTCTTCTTCTTCTTCTTCTTCTTCTTCTTCTTCTTCTTCTTCTTCTTCTTCTTTTTAAATTTCTTTATTTTAGAGAGAGAGAGAAAGAAAGCAGGGGACAGCAGGCAAGGGAGATAGTCTTAAGCAGACTCTGTGCTGGGCAGGGAGCCCCCTGCAGGCCCAATCTCACAACCCTGAAATCCAGCCCTGAGATCACCACTCAAGAGTTGAAACCAAGAGTTGCTAGATCAATCGACTGTGCCACCCAGGAACCCCAAGGTTATTCTTCTGGTAATACTCCTGCATTGCTCAGGGTCACAACAAGAAAACAGATGGCACATTTGGAAAGGATAATTTGAGGAGGATTTTTTTTACAAAGAAATTATTAACAAAGATGTGAATATAGAGGAACCATGGGGGAGAGTGCTATGCACTCCTAAATTCCATGAGAAGAAGAGAGTCAGGTAGAATTGTCCATTTTGTGAAGGGCAGGCACATTTCAGGCATCAGACACAGCAAACTGAAGATAATTTTATAGGGAAGGAACCAGGGGAGCAAAATCCCTGGTATTGCTTTCCTCCCTCCCCAGGGCTTCTCTACTGTGGCACGACTGACACCATTTTGGACCAGTAAGTCTATGGAAGGAACTGTCCTGTGCATTTTAGGGTGTTTAGCAGCATCCCATTAGATGCTGTGCCAACCAAAAAATGTCTCCAAGCACTGTCAAAATCTCCCTGAAAATCAAAATCATTCCCCAGTTGAGGACCACTGAGGTACTTATTCTAGTCCATTTATATCAGCCTCCCAGAGCAAAGAGAAGGATGAAAGAAGGTGGAGAGAGGGTCTGGAGGGGCAAATGGAAAATATTCAGCACAACTTTCTATTCCACACTGACCTGGAATTGACCCCACTCATTCTTCAGATCTCAGTTTTCCATTGCCCCTACTGCCCTTTCCTCACCAGCCCTACCACTTGTTAAATTAAGTTCTTACTCGTTATTCTAATTAACTGTACCTATTAGTTACATCAGATCTTATCACGGTTAGCAATTCTGTATTTTATTTATGTCTATTTTTAATATGTGGCTCACCTGTGAACTGAAAACCTTTTTAAGATATGGGCCATGGCTGCTAGTTCACTACCATCTAGCACAGTGGCTGGCATAAAGTTGGAGTGCAATAAGCATATGATAAATAACTGAATTATGAATGAATGTGCGACTATTAATAGCAAAGGTTAATGTACTGGTGATTTTTGTTATGTTAAATCTGTTTTAAGTCACATTTGAGTGTTCTTGTTAAAGAAAATATATTCAAAATAGGAGTGCCTGGCTGGCACATTGCAGTTAGGTGTCTAACTCTTGGTTTTGGCTCAGGTCATGATCTCAGGGTTCTGAAATCCAGCCACACATTGGACTCCAAGCTCAGCATGGAATCTGCTTCAGATTCTCTCTCCTCCTCCCCCTGGCCCTCCCACTGTGCCTTCTCTCTCTCTCTCTCTCTCTCTCTCTCAAATAAACAAATAAATCCTTTTTAAAATATTTAAAGATAAATATATTTAAAATACATTCAGTGGATGGGAGTGCCTGGGTGGCAGTCAGTCAAGCATCTGCCTTCAGTCCAGATCATGGTTCTGAGGTCCTGAGATTAAGCCTCATGTTGGGCTCCCTACTCAAGGGGGAGTCTGCTTCTCCCTCTCCTTCTGCCCCTTCCCCTGCTTGGGCTCTCTCTCTTTCTCTCCCTCTCTCTCTCTTTCTCTTTCTTTCTCTCAAATAAATAAATAAATAAAATATTTTTAAAAATACACTCAGGAAATAAAACCTGACTCAAATATTCACACAGCTCTTACCCCATATTTATGAAATACATTATGAAATCTCTTACCTGGTAGTAGTTCCTTATTTTATATATGAAACTAAATTAAGCTAATGAAATAGGCTAAAATAGGTGAACTCATAATAATAATAAAAATATTCACTGAAAAGAATGCAAAACTATGTATAACAAATGCAATTTGGACTACAGAAAAACTTTAAATAGAGAAAAGTGAAATAAAAAGTAGTTATGGACATGTTAAACTAATAATAAAATGAATAACGTTTAAAATAAATAAGCTCATTTGTATATGCACATTCATAGCAGCATTATTCATAATAGCCAAAAAATGGAAGAAGTCCATGTATCCATCAGTGAATTAATGAGTAAACAATATATATATATATATATATATATTTTATACAACAATATTTAGTCTTGCAAAGAAAGGAAATTTTGATACATGCTACAACATGAATGAATCTTGAGGACATTATGCTAAATGAATAAACCAGTTACAAAGTGCAAATACTATATGATTCCATTTATATGAGGCACCTAGATTAATCAAATTCACAGAGATAGAAAGTACAATGGTGGTTAGCCAGGTCTAGAAGAAGGGGGAAATGGGGACTTGTTTAATGGGTATAGCATGTTAAAAAACAAAATTCAACGGAGTAAATGTGAAAATCTAATTGGCCCTATTAAACAATTCACAAATCAGGCAACATCCTATCTAGGAAGCAGAGGAGAGCTCCTCTGAGCTAAACAAAAGTTTTTAAAGGTAGAGAGAAAACACTGAAGAAGATGAAGAAGAAGGAGGAGAATCAGGAGGAAGAGGAAAAGATACAGAAGGAAGAGGAGGATAGTTAGGGAGAAGGAGGGCTAGGGAGGAGGAGAAGGAGAAAGAAGAGAAGAAGGAAAAGGAGGAGGAGGTTGACTGAAGGTTACATTTCTGGGGAGTTGAAACCGCAATTAGGTTAGGTATTAAGTTTTTGTTTACTGACTTGGGGCTTTAACCTGAGTGATGCCATTTTGAGCCTATGGTTTTCTTCTTTTCTTTTTTTTTTTTTAAGATTTTATTTATTTATTCATGAGAGACACACAGAGAGAGGCAGAGACATAGACAGAGGGAGAAGCAGGCTTCTTGCAGGGAGCCCGATGTGGGACTCGATCCTGAGATCCCAGATCATACCCTGAGCCCAAGGCAGACCCTCAACCACTGAGCCACCCAGGTGTCCTGATGATTTTCTTTTTAACAAGAGTTTCAGTTTTGCAAGATGAAAAAGTTCTGGAGGCTGGCTGGTCAGCAATGTAAATACACTTAACACTACTGGACTCCTAAAATAGTTAAAAGGTAAGTTTTATGTTACGTGTATTTTGGCACAAAAAATAAATTTTCAAAAGGCAAAAAATAAGTAAATATATAAATAAAATTATTCAAGATACTGAAACAAAAAGAAACGGAAACTATAGCTTACAAAGTCCTTGGATGACAAAAGACAGGCGTGAATTTCATTGGAGTATGACTCACCCAGTTCCTGCCATGGTGATACTCACTGTCAGGGTGAACTTTACTTTCTGCTCATTGTTAGAGAATAACTCTTTTAAGTCAATGTGAGAAGCAGCAGAGAGTAGTATCAAGTGCATTGATGCAGAAGCAGACTGCCTGGGTTCAAATCCCTGCTTCTTCTGCTTTATGACCTTGAGAAAGCTGCTGAACTTCTCTGCGCTTTACTTTTTCATCAGTAAAGTAAGGTTAATGATCCTGCATTCCTCATAAAACTGTTAGAAGAATTAAATTGAATTAAGAATTTTAAAGTGCTTAGAAGACACTCATATGGTATGAATTGAATAAGATAAATACAGTCTCAGACATACCTTAGACTTCCTTTCCATGAAAGCTTATTCTTTTATTTTCTTTCCCTTTTGGGTACGTGACCAGAAGAGTCCAGGCCCATTATAATAAACTGTTCCTTTATAAAAGCATTGAGTATTTACTCTAGGCCAAGTAGCCAGCAAGAAGCAAATCCATCAGCCTTTCAATGATGCCTCTGTGCTATGTGATCTGGACAACAACAGCCCTAAGATCTCCCTCCTGCCAGAGCAAGCTTTCCCCAAGCAGGGGTAGAACTTAGCCTCCTGTTCTCTCATTCAGTCTTTGACCTCTCATTTTTCCACTCAGCATATGATGGGCAGGTAGAAAAGCAATTTATGAATCCAACTCTGTTCCTGGATTTTATTTCTGCATTGTCCCATGGAACATCTTAATGTCAGAAGAAAAACATTAATTTCTGAAGAATATGATTTAAACATGAACCAGTAAAAAAAAACTGTTTTTATACTTTTATGTCGATTCGGGATAAAATATTAACCAGAATTAATCAAATTAAACATTTAGACATGACTTCAAAACGTAGAAATTTTGCATTTTCTGATAAAGAACAAAATAATATTTCCTTCTTCAATTATATTTTATCCTTGACACTTAGATTCAATACAGGTAGAAGATTCAGGAACTTCACTTTTAAAAAGTGAAATACTTTTCACTTTTAAAAAGTGAAATACAGTTTTTAAAAAAGTTAAATACTTTTAAAAGAATTAGGCGAACTACCAAGATTACAAATAATTTTAAAGAAAAAGAAAGAAAGCTTAGTCATTAATAGAGATGACATATGTGCCTCACATGTAGTTCAAAAGCAAAAGAACAAATGTGTGTAGCTAAAGTGTGTAATAATTCTAATGAACTAAATGTCCTGGTTTATCTTCTTTGATTAATTTTTAATCCTCACATCTCCTGCTCTCATTTCTCAATAACCTAGAAGACATATCATTTTTGTCATCATTATATCCTGAAGTTTCATGGACTAGTCAGTACTCACCAGTTGTAGAGTACACTTAAAAATCACAAGCATTGGAGAAACATGAAAGGTCTTCACACCCTTCACCATTACTTCATTTACCTGGGCCATTTCTACAATAGAGAATATTAGCTTTGATTTTGTCATCAGACTGTTCATTCATTCAACAATTCAACAATTTCTATTGAGTGCTGGAAAAATAACAGAACAATTTCATGCTACATAAGGTTGCATTACAATTGCAGAAACAAATAAACAGGTATTTAAGCAGAGATATTTGTGTATTTGAGGAAGAAAGAATAGCAAATCCAAGAACTTTAAAGTACAGAGCTTGGAACACTCAAAAAAGAGCAAGGAGATTGGGGGAAAATGAACCAACAGTAGGAAATAAGGCCAGGAAGGTAGCCAGCAGATGTGGTAGGCCTTCAAATTATATTCTGTGTAATGGCAAACCATGGAATGTTGAATGCCAGATGTGACAGGGTCTGATTCCAACCAAAAACCCACTCTGGGAGCAGAAGGTACCTGGAGATCAGAGTCTACATGGAAAAAGTAGAGGCAAGGAAACATATTAGGGAAGAGATAATAACGAGTTGAATGAGGGTAGTAGGAGCAGATAAGAGGGGAGGTAATTGGACTCAGAATATATTTTTAATGCAGAGACAACAGATTTGCTGATTGTAGGACCAGATATACCGGTATCAGTAAGCGCTTATTTTCTAGTTATTAATGTTTCATACAAACTATGACAACATATCCTATAAAGTTTTAGTAGAGTAACAAATTATCATGCACGCCTTTACTAAAAGAAAACTAAAGTTTAGCAACCTCCAATTAAGCCAAAGAGAAGGAAAACACAAATTTCTAAATAATTGCATATAAATTGCTTTCTCATACCTGTAATACTCTTGGCCATAACCCTGGCAAGGTAAAATTTATTTGGAGTTTAAAAAACACAGAAGGTGGACTGTGGGCCGCTGGGGTCGGTGAAGGATCTCAAGATGGCTGGGCGAAAACTTGCTCTAAAAACCATTGACTAAAAAAAATAATAATAATAAAATAAAAAAAAATAACCACTGACTGGGTAGCTTTTGGGGAGATCATACGCCGAAACCAGAAGGCCATTGCCAACTCCCTGAAATCCTGGAATGAGATGTTACCTCCAGGTTGGCTACTCTTCCTGAGAAACTACCTGCTATGGACTGGGCTTACCACAAGGCCAATGTGGCAAAGGCTGGCTTGGTAGATGACTTTGAGAAGAAGTTTAATGCCCTGAAGTTTCCTGTGCTAGAGGATAAATACACTGTCCAGGTGGATGCTGAGGAAAAAGAAGATGTGAAAAGCTGCGCTGAGTTTTTGTCCCTCTCAAAGGCCAGGATTGAAGAATATGAAAAAGAGCTGGAGAAGATGAAGAACATAATTCCATTTGATCAGATGACCATTGAGGACCTGAATGAAGTCTTCCCAGAAACCAAATTAGACAAGAAGAAGTATCCCTATTGGCCTCACAAGCCAATTGAGAGTTTATAAACTTGAGGAGAAAGCCCCAGCCCTCATATTATAAACATTGGACATTAAAAATAATGATACGGAGGAGGGGCAAGACGGCGGAAGAGTAGGGTCCCCAAGTCACCTGTCCCCACCTCATTACCTAGATAACCTTCAAACATCCTGAAAATCTACGAATTCGGCCTGAGATGTAAAGAGAGACCAGCTGGAACGCTACAGTGAGAAGAGTTCGCGCTTCTATCAAGGTAGGAAGACGGGGAAAAAGAAATAAAGGAACAAAAGGCCTCCGAGGGGAGGGGCCCCGCGAGGAGCCGGGCTGAGGCCTGGGCGAGTGTCCCCAGGACAGGAGAGCCCCGACCCGGAGGAGCAGGAGCTGCACCAACCTTCCCGGGCGGGCGGAAAGGGGCCCGCAGGGAGTTGGAGCAGGACCCAGGAGGGCGGGGATGCCCTCGGGCTCCCGGGGACACTAACAGACACCTGCGCCCCGGGAGAGTGCGCCGAGCTCCCTAAGGGCTGCAGCGCGCACGGCGGGACCGGAGCAGCTCGGAGGGGCTCGGGCGGCGGCTCCGCGGAGGGGGCTGCGGGGCGGGAGCGCGAATCCACCAGCGCAGGCCCCGGAGCACAGGGCGCCGGGACACAGCCCAGGATCCGGCCTCCCCCGGGACAGGCAGAGGCCGGGAGGGCCCAGGACAGCGAGGACGCTCCTGCCCCGAGCTGAGCAGATCAGCGGCCCCGCCCCGGAGCCTCCAGGCCCTGCGGACGGAGACCGAGAGCCCGAGCCCGTAGTTCCTGCGGAGGCTGAATCCAGGCTTCCAGAGCTGCCATAGCAACTGCGGCTGTTCCTCCTGGGGCCTCACGGGGTAAACAACCCCCGCTGAGCCCTGCAGCAGGCAGGGGGCAGAGCAGCTCCCCCAAGTGCTAACACCTGAAAATCAGCACAGCAGGCCCCTCCCCCAGAAGACCAGCTGGACGGACCAGTGATACTCCCCCGTGTTCCAATACAACTTGTTTTTGGCCACTCTGCACTGAGCAAAATGACTAGAAGGAAAACCTCACCTCAAAAGAAAGAATCAGAAACAGCCCTCTCTCCCACAGAGTTACAAAATCTGGATTACACTTCAATGTCAGAAAGCCAATTCAGAAGCACTATTCTACAGCTACTGGTGGCTCTAGAAAAAAGCATTAAGGACTCACGAGACTTCATGACTGCAGAATTTAGATCCAATCAGGCAGAAATTAAAAATCAATTGAATGAGATGCAATCCAAACTAGAAGTCCTAACGACGAGGGTTAACGAGGTGGAAGAACGAGTGAGTGACATAGAAGACAAGTTAATGGCAAAGAGGGAAACTGAGGAAAAAAGAGACAGACAATTAAAGAGACCATGAAGACAGATTAAGGGAAATAAATGACAGCCTGAGGAAGAAAAACCTACGTTTAATTGGGGTTCCCGAGGGCGCCGAAAGGGACAGAGGGCCAGAATATGTATTTGAACAAATCCTAGCTGAAAACTTTCCTAATCTGGGAAGGGAAACAGGCATTCAGATCCAGGAAATAGAGAGATCCCCCCTAAAATCAATAAAAACCGTTCAACACCTCGACATCTAATAGTGAAGCTTGCAAATTCCAAAGATAAAGAGAAGATCCTTAAAGCAGCAAGAGACAAGAAATCCCTGACTTTTATGGGGAGGAGTATTAGGGTAACAGCAGACCTCTCCACAGAGACCTGGCAGGCCAGAAAGGGCTGGCAGGATATATTCAGGGTCCTAAATGAGAAGAACATGCAACCAAGAATACTTTATCCAGCAAGGCTCTCATTCAAAATGGAAGGAGAGATAAAGAGCTTCCAAGACAGGCAGGAACTGAAAGAATATGTGACCTCCAAACCAGCTCTGCAAGAAATTTTAAGGGGGACTCTTAAAATTCCCCTTTAAAAGAAGTTCAGTGGAACAATCCACAAAAACAAGGACTGAATAGATATCATGATGACACTAAACTCATATCTTTCAATAGTAACTCTGAACGTGAACGGGCTTAATGACCCCATCAAAAGGCGCAGGGTTTCAGACTGGATAAAAAAGCAGGACCCATCTATTTGCTGTCTACAAGAGACTCATTTTAGACAGAAGGACACCTACAGCCTGAAAATAAAAGGTTGGAGAACCATTTACCATTCGAATGGTCCTCAAAAGAAAGCAGGGGTAGCCATCCTTATATCAGATAAACTAAAATTTACCCCAAAGACTGTAGTGAGAGATGAAGAGGGACACTATATCATACTTAAAGGATCTATCCAACAAGAGGACTTAACAATCCTCAATATATATGCCCCGAATGTGGGAGCTGCCAAATATATAAATCAATTAATAACCAAAGTGAAGAAATACTTAGATAATAATACACTTATACTTGGTGACTTCAATCTAGCACTTCCTATACTCGATAGGTCTTCTAAGCACAACATCTCCAAAGAAACGAGAGCTTTAAATGATACACTGGACCAGATGGATTTCACAGATATCTACAGAACTTTACATCCAAACTCAACTGAATACACATTCTTCTCAAGTGCACATGGAACTTTCTCCAGAATAGACCACATACTGGGTCACTATTTCAGAACAAGAAGTTTGGAAAGACCTCAAACACGTGGAGGCTAAGGACCATCCTGCTAAAAGATGAAAGGGTCAACCAGGAAATTAAGGAAGAATTAAAAAGATTCATGGAAACTAATGAGAATGAAGATACAACCATTCAAAATCTTTGGGATGCAGCAAAAGCAGTCCTGAGGGGGAAATACATCACAATACAAGCATCCATCCAAAAACTGGAAAGAACTCAAATACAAAAGCTAACCTTACACATAAAGGAGCTAGAGAAAAAACAGCAAATAGATCCTACACCCAGTAGAAGAAGAGAGTTAATTAAGATTCGAGCAGAACTCAACGAAATCGAGACCAGAAGAACTGTGGAACAGATCAACAGAACCAGGAGTTGGTTCTTTGAAAGAATTAATAAGATAGATAAACCATTAGCCAGCCTTATTAAAAAGAAGAGAGAGAAGACTCAAATTAATAAAATCATGAATGAGAAAGGAGAGATCACTACCAACACCAAGGAAATACAAACGATTTTAAAAACATATTATGAACAGCTCTACGCCAATAAATTAGGCAATCTAGAAGAAATGGACGCTTTCCTGGAAAGCCACAAACTACCAAAACTGGAACAGGAAGAAATAGAAAACCTGAACAGGCCAATAACCAGGGAGGAAATTGAAGCAGTCATCAAAAACCTCCCAAGACACAAAAGTCCAGGGCCAGATGGCTTCCCAGGGGAATTCTATCAAACGTTTAAAGAAGAAATCATACCTATTCTACTAAAGCTGTTTGGAAAGATAGAAAGAGATGGAATACTTCCAAATTCATTCTATGAGGCCAGCATCACCTTAATTCCAAAACCAGACAAAGACCCCACCAAAAAGGAGAATTATAGACCAATATCCCTGATGAACATGGATGCAAAAATTCTCAACAAGATACTAGCCAATAGGATCCAACAATACATTAAGAAAATTATTCACCATGACCAAGTAGGATTTATCCCCGGGACACAAGGCTGGTTCAACACTCGTAAAACAATCAATGTGATTCATCATATCAGCAAGAGAAAAACCAAGAACCATATGATCCTCTCATTAGATGCAGAGAAAGCATTTGACAAAATACAGCATCCATTCCTGATCAAAACTCTTCAGAGTGTAGGGATAGAGGGAACTTTCCTCGACATCTTAAAAGCCATCTACGAAAAGCCCACAGCAAATATCATTCTCAATGGGGAAGCACTGGGAGCCTTTCCCCTAAGATCAGGAACAAGACAGGGATGTCCACTCTCACCACTGCTATTCAACCTAGTACTGGAAGTCCTAGCCTCAGCAATCAGACAACAAAAAGACATTAAAGGCATTCAAATTGGCAAAGAAGAAGTCAAACTCTCCCTCTTCGCCGATGACATGATACTCTACATAGAAAACCCAAAAGCCTCCACCCCAAGATTGCTAGAACTCATACAGCAATTTGGTAGCGTGGCAGGATACAAAACCAATGCCCAGATATCAGTGGCATTTCTATACACTAACAATGAGACTGAAGAAAGAGAAATTAAGGAGTCAATCCCATTTACAATTGCACCCAAAAGCATAAGATACCTAGGAATAAACCTAACCATAGAGGTAAAGGATCTATACCCTAAAAACTATAGAACACTTCTGAAAGAAATTGAGGAAGACACAAAGAGATGGAAAAATATTCCATGCTCATGGATTGGCAGAATTAATATTGTGAAAATGTCAATGTTACCCAGGGCAATTTACACGTTTAATGCAATCCCTATCAAAATACCATGGACTTTCTTCAGAGAGTTAGAACAAATTATTTTAAGATTTGTGTGGAATCAGAAAAGACCCCGAATAGCCAGGGGAATTTTAAAAAAGAAAACCATAGCTGGGAGCATCACAATGCCAGATTTCAGGTTGTACTACAAAGCTGTGGTCATCAAGACAGTGTGGTACTGGCACAAAAACAGACACATAGATCAATGGAACAGAATAGAGAACCCAGAAGTGGACCCTGAACTTTATGGTCAACTAATATTCGATAAAGCAGGAAAGACTATCCATTGGAAGAAAGACAGTCTCTTCACTAAATGGTGCTGGGAAAATTGAACATCCACATGCAGAAGAATGAAACTAGACCACTCTCTTGCACCATACACAAAGATAAACTCAAAATGGATGAAAGATCTAAATGTGAGACAAGATTCCATCAAAATCCTAGAGGAGAACACAGGCAACACCCTTTTTGAACTCAGCCACAGTAACTTCTTGCAAGATACATCCACGAAGGCAAAAGAAACAAAAGCAAAAATGAACTATTGGGACTTCATCAAGATAAGAAGCTTTTGCACAGCAAAGGATACAGTCAACAAAACTCAAAGACAACCTACAGGATGGGAGAAGATATTTGCAAATGACGTATCAGATAAAGGGCTAGTTTCCAAGATCTATAAAGAACTTATTAAACTCAACAGCAAAGAAACAAACAATCCAATCATGAAATGGGCAAAGGACATGAAGAGAAATCTCAGAGGAAGACATAGACATGGCCAACATGCACATGAGAAAATGCTCTGCATCACTTGCCATCAGGGAAATACAAATCAAAACCACAATGAGATACCCACCTCACACCAGTGAGAATGGGGAAAATTAACAAGGCAGGAAACCACAAATGTTGGAGAGGATGCGGAGAAAAGGGAACCCTCTTACACTGTTGGTGGGAATGTGAACTGGTGCAGCCACTCTGGAAAACTGTGTGGAGGTTCCTCAAAGAGTTAAAAATAGACCTGCCCTACGACCCAGCAATTGCACTGTTGGGGATTTACCCCAAAGATACAGATGCAATGAAACGCCGGGACACCTGCACCCCGATGTTTCTAGCAGCCATGTCCACAATAGCCAAACTGTGGAAGGAGCCTCGGTGTCCATCGAAAGATGAATGGATAAAGAAGATGTGGTTTATGTATACAATGGAATATTACTCAGCCATTAGAAACGACAAATACCCACCATTTGCTTCAACGTGGATGGAACTGGAGGGTATTATGCTGAGTGAAGTAAGTCAATCGAGAGAAGGACAAACAGTGTATGTTCTCATTCATTTGGGGAATATGAATAATAGTGAAAGGGAATATAAGGGAAGGGAGAAGAAATGTGTGGGAAATATCAGAAAGGGAGACAGAACATAAAGACTCCTAACTCTGGGAAATGAACTAGGGGTGGTGGAAGGGGAGGAGGGCGGGGGGTGGGGGTGAATGGGTGACGGGCACTGAGGGGGACACTTGACGGGATGAGCACTGGGTGTTATTCTGTATGTTGGTAAATTGAACACCAATAAAAGATAAATTTATATAAAAAAATAAAAAATAATAATAATAAATAAATAAATAAATAATAAATAAATAAAATAATGATAAGGAAAAAAACACAGAAAAACAACTTTTTCATATTTGATCTTCATTCACTTTTCCTTTACTACTTATCTTTCTCAATGTTAGAAAAAAATAAGTTTTAATATAACATAAAATATTTCTATAATTAATAAATAGAAATATTGGCAAGTTGTTAATTAGCTAAGAATGGGTAAATTTCTATTTGTTATGCAACCATTTTAATCTACCAACCCCTGTTGATTATGGTTACCCATTTAACAATAATTACTAGTCTGCCATTTTAAAATCTAATGAAGCAAAGCTCAGTATCACAAGTGGCACAAGCTTTCAAAGCTATTTCCTCACAGTTAACGAAATTTCAAAAATAAAAATAAAACAAAACAAAACAAGAAAACCCTATGTTTGGCCTCAGCAGTGTTATTTCTCTCTTCTCACTGCTTTGCTGATATTTTCTATGTGCCTTTCTTTTTCTTTATAATATTAATTATTTAATCATTGGTCCTTTACAAATTAATCATATTTAATATGACTTAATTGATAAAATGAACTGATATGGAATAGTTATTTCTGAAAATCTTCTTGGCTTCCATGAATTCCCAAGAATTTTGAAATAAGGAAAAAACTCTAAGATTTAAAATTTTAAAAATCCACATGCAATGCATATGATTATCTCCTAGGAGGGGTAAATCAAGAGATTGTCTATAATGAAACTGAAGAGTTTGGAGCACCCAACACTCCATGAACATTATGTAGGTATAACCTCCATGATTTTGGGCTTGAAAGTAGTTATAACTTGGTAAGGTAAAACAATGAATTGTATTGTGTCCAATGTAAAGAATAACTATGACTAGCAAGTTGGTGTTTAAAGCACACAAAAAAGACTACCTTAGCATTATAGTATTTATCCAGACTTAACCAGGTAAAGAGAAACAAAAGGACTGGTAAAGGGAAAGATATTTTTAAAACATGTAATTCATCACTCAAAATCTGCCCCCCTGAAAGTACAATATAAAAGAATTACATCCCATAGCATCATTTGTAATTATATGTTTAGTATCTGCCATTCCCTACTGGATTATAAATTTCATGACTGGAGGGATCATGTCTGTGCACCACAGTATCCTTAGTGAATTGTTTTGGAACGGAATAGCATTACCCTACTCCTAGCTGACATGGAGATAACTTTCCTTAAGTATCCTTCGGATATCTCTGTCTCCTCAGGCACCCTTCTAAGGGAAATGAAAAATAGAGAAGAATAACTGGCCATGATTGGTGGTACCTTTCTCTCTCTTGGGAGCTGCCTGTCTGCAAGAGATATTTTCACCTCCCCTTAGAACCTAAGTCATCCATCTGCAGGAGAGGTCTACCCTGGTCAAGGCCTGTAGTAACCATATATAATTCTGAGATTCAGTTCATTAGCCTACGTAGTTCTTTAATGAATTTATGCTCTCAAACTTCCTCTCTGAGTTATAGAGCTGATATTTTGCTTCCATCTACCTTGCTATTTTTTTCTTAGATTATTCAGAATCTAGAAAGGAAGGGAAAAAAACCTTTATTGAAACTTTACACAAAATATATCTGACTTACTGTAGTTGCTTAGCAAATATTTGTTGATTGACTATAGAGATAATCACAAAGGATTGTGCAATTTAACTTCCCTGCCAACAGAAAGGATTAGTATACTACAAGTCGAAACTTTATGGCTTAAATCTTGACTATTGGGTGCACACTTTTCAAATGATCTGAGGCTCTGAGATCTAGTTTGGGCTAGAATATTCCTGGAGACTGGGTTGCATGTGGAACATCACTTGTTTCAAGACGTCAGTAGAGGAGTGGAGTGGGCTGTCTAAAAAGACTATTCAGTTTAAAAATATACAGAAAGAGAAAATCTAGGCATGAAGCCATAGGATAAAAAGCAAGAATATGGAAGAGAATGGATTACAACGAAGGTCTATGGAGAAGACAAATTCTGGAGAAATGCCTTGATCTGATTCGCATGTAGCCACAGTGTACATTATTATGAATTTCGTAACTGGAGGTTGTTGGGGGGAGAGTGGGGAGGGATTTGGTCAAGTTGTATTTGTTTGGCTGGTTTGGGGGAGGGCAGCAGTAATGGTCAGAGGCAGAGAGGATATTCCTCAAGCTTAACGATGGAATTAAATTGCATTTTACTTGAATGAAAAAAGATCATTTCCTGCCTGATTCAATTTAACTTTGCCACTGACTTTCTGCTCTTGGGTATTATTACCAAAATATGCTCATCATTAAAACAGCCACTTATTAAACTAGAAACAATACATAGAGTTTACTTTCATTAAAAAAAAACAACTATTTAGATATAGGCTTTACCAAATCACACAATATTTAATTTTAGCAATTCACCCAGAATCTCAGCTTCTAAAAAGTGTTTCCTGACATTTGTCCTCAAGATTCAGGTTTGGACCGCAGTAAGTCCCTGAGCACTTATCTCTGAACAGTTGACGCTGCCTCAGCCATACTGTTCTATTCAATCTCTGCACATTATTCAACACAAGTGAAGGGAAAGCCTTGGTCCCTTGTCCAGAAGCTTTATTTTCACTCTTATCATAGGACTAAAGAAAAGGAAAAAGAAAAAAAAAGAGGCAGCTACATAGTTTGTGTTGACATGAAAAGAGTAAACTGAGCTGACTATTCTTCAATCAGTGAGTTTTTTTTAAAGACTTTATTTATTTATTTATTTATTTATTTATTTATTTATTTGAGAGAGTAGGGAGGAGCAGAGGGAGAGAGAGAAAGAGAGTCTTAAGCAGACTCCTCACTGAGCACGGATGGAGTCATGTGTGGGGTACAATCTTAGGATCCTGAGATCACAGACCTGAGCCAAACCAATAGTTGGAAGCTTAACCAACTGTGCCACTCAGGTGCCCCAGTGGGTTTTTTTCTAAATTATTTTTAGATTCCCTCACAATATCAGATGTTTGTTTTTAACTGGATCTAGCTGGCTCTTATTATATAAGTTACTATGTACTATTTGAGTGTATGGTTTATGATAGTTACTTAGCATAGTGAGAAAGTTGTCTCTTTAAAAATTATTTTAAATGTGCAAACAAAAATATGCAGAAAAAGTTAAAAATTTAAAAATAGTAAAATTACTAAGCAGATGGTAGATAATTAACGTAAATTTATGAAGTTATAACTATACTATAATCATGTAAAAATTCAGTTTAAAAAGTCATAATGTATAATTTAACTTGTAAGTTACCTCAAATAGTTAAGAAGAAAAGTGTGTGTGTGTGTATATATAATACACACATGGTTCATAAAAAACATATTACAGTTACTAGATGGCATCTACACTACTTATTTCTCTCAGTCAATATATGGGTATAGGTAAGGATATAAAAAAATGTCTGAGTATTAACTTTTCCATGTAACCCTAAAATTAATAACTGACAGATGTTAATTAATACCCCAAAACAACAAATATAAAAGTGAAGGCAGGGCACCTGGGTGGTTCAGTGGTTGAGAGTCTGCCTTCAGCTCAGGACTCAATCCTCGATCCTTGGATCCTGAGATTGAGTCCCACATCGGGCTCCCCACGGGGAGCCTGCTTCTTCCTCTGTTTATGTCTCTGCCTCTTTCTTTGTGTCTCTCATGAATAAATAAATAAAATCTTTTAAAAAAAAAGTGAATGCAAGAAGAATCAAGCAGATTATCTCAGAGTCATTTCAGTTATCAGCCAAATGATGTATGAGGTGAATTTTACTTATTGGTCCTTCTGAGAATTCTAATTAAAAGAGCAAAGCACATAGTGTCTGTGACTTACTGCCTCTGGAAATCCTGACTACGAGGTTGATGTCGAAAAACTTGCCTGGCTCTCTTTGCATCTCCAATGTTATTGTATAACAAATTAATTCAAGGGGCACCTGGGTGACTCAGTAGGTTAAGCTCCTGCCTTCAACTCAGGTCATGATTCCAGGGTCCTGGGATTGAGTCAAGGTCAAGCTCCCTGCTACGCAGGGAGTCTGCTTCTCCCTCTCCTGCTGTCCCTCCCCTGATAGGATTATATAGTTAAAATCATGACTATAAATATAAACACATATAAAGATAAACAGTAATAAATAATACAAGTTGTGCCATGATACTTCTGTTTTCAAAATGAAACACAGATTCAACACAATAGCTCACCATTTTGTTTCTAGCCCCAGAACACTACCTAGGATAAAGTAGGCACATAATAAATTTTTGTCAAATGAATAGACGAACAAATGAACGAATAAAATATAATGCATGTAACATTCTTCGTACAAAATTTGAAATATAGAACTCAGTATGCTAGCTTTTAGCAATAAATATCCATGTATCCATGTATTTATTAATACTACTACATTGTTGTTAGTATGTACTATGTTAAATAGATACTTGCTCTCCTCTGAATATAGTCAAGCTGTTCCTCAAACAATGGGAATAGTTTCAAAATCGTCAGAGACACATGTATATATGTATACATATATAGCATGCACACATACATACACAGGCACAATTCCTCCAACTTTTAAAAGAATAACGCCTATATTTTAAAAATATGAATCTTAAAAATGCAAGCCCAGCCTTGAATTATAAAAGAAGGGTGAAGCCCCTTACTTCCCTTTAACTCTGAACTTATGCTAGGTATCTATAAAAGCAATAGTACTATTATTAAGGTAATATTTGTAAGATGCTTATCACATATTTACCTTACAGCTTTTGTATAAGTTCTACATAATTTTTAAGTGATTCATATATTTAATTTAACCCTGTGAGAAAGAGGTTATTAATTCTTCCAATTGTACAAATGAAAAAATCAGGGCATAGCCAGATTATTCACAGTCACACAGCCAGACTGTGGCAGAAATCAGCCTGGAGTCCAGGTTTATTGCTGCTGTCCTATTTGTATCTCAGTGGCAAATGAGATTCTGGTAAGATGATGAGAGATAAAGGATGATCCCACTATTGAGAGTCTGAAATAAAACCACAAAATTTATTGCTTAGAGAGAGAGAGAGTTTTTCCACCTATACACAAACTCCTTGAGTAGAATAGACTACGGATATTGCATAGGAGTTTCAGGAAGCATGAGAATCCAGGAACTATAAGATTTACAGAAGCAGAAGTAGGTTGATATGAGCTGTATGGCTATATGGGTCAGACTGTTGGTAATAATTTGATCTTCAAAACATGTTCACTGAAGTTGAGTTTAGCTAACTTTCAGAAGTAAGGAGCTGTCACTGGTTGGTTGGCCTGAAGAATTATAGGCACTGAGGTGAGTTGTCTTTGATAGATTTAAAACCAGTTCTGGTAGTTATTTGTTACCATGCCTAAAAAAACAATTAATCTTTTACTAGGAGTGTGGGAGCTCTTATTCTTAAACCTCCCTTTTGTTCATCTCTCCACCCAAGTCACCAAAGAAAAGATCAAGGATTGTCCAGATTTTCATCACTGTTATTGAGCCACCTTAAAAATAATGTTTTATTTGTAGACATGTGACTTTCAGTTTGAGAGTGAATCAGCTTGATTTCTTTTTGTTTTATCTTTGAATCATCTATTAAAACAGTAGCTGCATCGGATTATTTAAGGTTCTGGCTAACAGACATGAACTACAGTGAAACAAACAAGAAAAACTAAAAGTATTACAAGACAAGACTGGAAGGCACTCTCAAAATATTGCCCTAGATTTCTTGTTTACCCAAATAAACAAGTTCCAAAAACTCCCTAAGTCTACCTTAGTCAGTTGTCTTTTCTGTTAGTTTTAATATTATTGGGGTCGCAGTGCCTGGGTGGCTCAGTAGCTTAAGCGTCTGCCTTTGGCTCAGGTCATGAACCTGGAGTACAGGATTGAGCCTCATGTGGGGCACCCTGCTCAGCAGGGAGTCTCCCTCTCCCTTTACCCCTCTCTCTGCTCCTCCCTACCACTCCTGCTCATACACACTCCCTCTCTTTCTCTCTTTCTCTCTCTCTCTGTCTCTCAAATAAGTAGATAAAATCTTTAAATATTATCAGGGAATGAATTGAGTCACCTCAAAATTCATATGTTAAAGTCTTAATCCTCAGTACCTCAGAATGTGACTACATTTGGGATATGGTCTTTAAAGAGGTTATTAAAGAGCTCCTGGGTGGCTCAGTCAGTTAAGCGTATGCCTTCAGCTCAGATCGTGATCCCAGGGTCCTGGGATCGAGCCCCACATCAGGCTTCCTGCTCAATGGGAAATCTGTTTCTCCCTCTTCTTCTGCCCCTGCTTGTATGCACACTCTTTCTCTCTCTCTCAAATAAATAAAATCTTTAAAAATAAATAAATAATAAAGAGGTTATTAAGATAAAGTGAGGTCATTAAGGTGGGCCTAAACTAAATCCAATATGACTTATAAGAAGTCCTTATAAGAAGAGGTCCTTATAAGAGATTAAGACACAGATACACACAGCAAAGACCAGGTGAAGACAGGGAGGAGAAAATTAACATCTACACGTGAAAAAGAGAAGCCTCAGAGGAAACCAACCCTCCTAAAACCTTGATCTCAGACTTCTAGCCTCCAGAACTGTGAGCAAACAAATTTCTGTTATTTAAGGTACCCAGTCTGTGATACTTTGATAAGGTAGTCCTAGCAAACTAATACAGCTATAGTTTCAAGTCACCTATGCATTAATCCATTATAACATAAAATGTGAACAACAGTATGGATTCCTCTGTGCTTATTCAAAAGGAAACCTAAGTCTCTTAAATTTTCCATAAATACTTATGATAAGGAATTTAAACATTTTCATTCCCTAAGGCCTGGACTATATCATTTGTTATATCAGCCAATGTAAATAGACAATTTTAAAGACCACCCTGAGTCATCTCATGCCTAATGATGGAATTATTACCTTTAGGAGTTTCTTTCACCAATTATTGTTTATTTTACCAAGATGAGTTTGTTCCTGTCTTATAGCTTCAACCTCCGGGTTCTCTCTCAGTCTGATTCTGTTTCTCTTAATACTGAGTTATGATTTATTGGCTTTCGTGTGCCTCATAATTTTTTTATTGCATGCCAGACATCACATGTAGAACAGTAAAGACCTAATAGTGTTTATGCCTGAATAAGGACACACTTCTTCAGCTAGCCCTTTCCAAGTCTGAGGTGTTCTACAAAGCAAAATCTTAACCAGTTCCTTAAAATCCAACACAGCATGGAGGTTAATTGAGCCCTGTTATCCTGGAACATTGCTTTTAATTCTGGAAGTGATATTTTAAGAATGGCTTATGAAGATTTGGCCATATGACTAATCTTGTATTTGTGTAGACTGCTATTAAATTTAGGGGAGTCAATGTTTTTATTATTTGTTATTATTTACTTAAATATTATTATTATTCAGCTTTCATGAAGTCATTCTACTGTAATGATCACTCCATGACAACAATTCTTTCAACAACAATGGTTAATATTATGCTCATATTTAAGTCTATTGGCAGGTTGGCTATGGTTGTGCTCCCTGTTGCCTTCATTCTGAAACTCATGCTAAAGGAGCAATCTCTATTCAGGACATGCTACTCTAGTGGCAGAGGGACTAGAGAAATAGACAAACCACCTGATGACTTTCAAAACCACAGATCAGACATGGCATAAGTCACAAGTTGGGATCTTCAGAAGCAAATGCTAGAATGGAATTTGGGGGGCATAGTGTGATCTGAAGTCAACACCTGTGAAGAAAGTGGAAGGAGCAGATTCGTCAGAACAAGAAGCAAACTGTGAGACAGGGTTAAAGGTTCTGTCAACCCAGAGGGGAGCTCTGGAGCAAGTACTGCCAGCAAAGTATCCCAAATGAGGCCAGAATTGCTTGGTCTTTATACTCTCCACTCAGTCAGTTACCAGATGCAGGCTGTCCTGGGAAGGTCATGATCCCAGGAGAGGCAGCTCTCTCCAGCTAAGGTGGACCTTAAGGAACCTAACAGCTGGAAACTGCGTCTGCCAACTGCACTTCCTACCCCGACAGTAAGTCCTTCCTTTTGAAGGGGGATCTGAGTCCATCTCTAAAATCTGGCTGTATACATTCTGCTCACATTTCTGTAGTCAGAGCAATTCACATGGCCAAGTCTGTCATCAGTGAGGCTAGAACTGTACTCTTCTTGACAGGAAGTGGGTTGGAGGGAAGTTAAGTGCAGATTCCAAAGTAGGAGCCCTGAAGGGATGGAGCAGTACAGAAGAGCAGCAAATAATGAAGAACAGTAACAGTGTATCACAGTGTCCCAAGACCAAAGTCGTGGAATCTTACTTCCTTATTTTATAATTTAGAACCCAGAGACCTAGAGGTGTTAAGTGAGTTGCCCATATGATGTATACAATTCCTAACAGTGTACCTGGCACACAGTGCATCGTTACGTATTATTCAGGAAAAAATAGTGAGCATTCAAATTCAACTAAACAACACAAATCCAAACATGATTTAATTTAAACTACTGATGTGACTGTTTATATGGTAACTAGTATGGAAGGAATATATTTGCATTCAGTAACACAATTTAAACTCCCGAAGTTCAAAGTTTTTCATAAAAACATCATATATATTTAATATATTTACACTTAAAAAATCAGCCTTGGGGCACCTGGCTGGTGCAATCAGTTGGGTGTCTGACTCTTATTTTCAGCTCAGGTCATGGATCTCAGGGTCATGGGATTGAACCATGTGTTGGGCTCCATGCTCAGTGCAGAGTCTGCTTGGGACTCTCCATCTTCCCCAGCCCACTCTCTTTCTCACTTTCTCTCTCTCAAATAATTAAATAAATCTTAAAACAACAACAACAACAACAACAAGTCATCCTTTCTTTTTTTAATGGAACTAGCTGCCATGTACAAGATGCTTAACTCTTAATATTGCATGTTTCTAAAGTGATTCATTACTGAAACTTGTATGTTTTTAAAGACTAAAAATTTCATTGTGAAAGAATTTCAACCTAAAACATAAATGGAGAATATTAAATGGAGAATCTCATGCATGCACCTTAGGGGAACAGAACTTTATATGAAAGACTGATTTCCATTAAATGTCTGATTTACTGAAGACCAAGACCTATCTCCTGACATAAATATCTGCCAATAATCTCTTCCCATCCTCAAGCCATTGAATTTCCTGTGTGGACTCTGGCTGCACTTTCCCTTCTATGCATTCCTTGCCTGTAAATATATCCCACCCCAAAGTGTCAATGGACTTACCAAAACTTGCTCCAGCATGTATTTCCTGAATTGGAATTCCTCTGCTATTCCCGAATAAACTTACTTCCTGGTAATATGAGCTTGTCTCAGTTTACCATTTTACTTATGTTGGCATCATTTTTCTTAAGTTAGTGGGTGATCATAATTTAAATTATGAAGAAATTCTTTTAACTATTATAAATGGAAAGTATATTAATACTAGACCTTGATATATTTGGCTGTGCTCTCTTCAACAGATATAGGAGTTCAAAGTCATTGCATGGCCAGATCTCTTCTTTATTGGCTCAGACATATTATAAACATATTATGAATAATCCCTTAAAGATACTCACTTCCAGGGAGATCCCCTGCCTGATTTAGCGCCTGCCTTTGGCCCAGGGTGTGATCCTGGGGACCTGGGATCAAGTCCCACATCGGGATCCCTGCATGGAGCCTGCTTCTCCCTCTGCCTGTGTCTCTGCCTCTCTCTCTCTCTCTCTCTCTCTCTCTCTCTCTCTGTCTCTCATGAATAAATAAATAAAATCTTTAAAAAAAGGAAAATATTTCCATATTTAAAAAAAAGATACTCCCAATACTCTGAAACATCTGAAAATATACATTAATTAATAATCAAGGATAGATGTGATATTGTGCCTTACAATAAAAAAATACATGTATATATATGGTCTTCCTCCCATTCCTGGCCCAAAGCTCCTAAAACCCTTGAGATTTCCTAAGTGATTAGAGGGTTAAAGGTTTCTTTTATTATCCATAACAAGCCCCTTTAAACCACAGCTGAGTTTATGTTAATGAGGTGATTTCTGGAAAGTTCCTAAGTAACCCAAGAGTGATGGTTTGGTTGCCAGGAGAACCAATCTTGATTAGAAGGTTGGAACTTGAAGCACTCTCTTTCCATCTCCCCCGTCTCTGGAGCTAGAGATTCAGTTAAGTCACTGATAGCTAATGACTTAATCAACCATGTCTACATAATAAAGCCTACATAAAAACCAAAAAGGGCAAAACTTGGAGAGCTTCCAGTGTTGGTTAACACAGACGTGCAGAGAGAGTGGCACATGCCCAAGGAGGACATTTCACACCCTATTCCTTGTACCTTGCCCTAAGTTTTACTTCTACTTAGTTGTTCCTTAATTAAATCCTTTTATAATAAATAGTAATCTTGTTAAGTGAACTGTTCTCCCAAGTTCTATGAGCCACTCTACCAAATTAATTGAGCCCCCAACAGAGGTTGTAGAAACCTACAATTTATAGCCATTGGGTCAGGAGCATGCATAACAACCTATACTTGGGATCAATGTCTGAAGTATGTGGGTGAGGGGTGGGAAACAGTCTTGTGGGACTGAGGCCTTCAACTATGGGATTTGAGGCTATCTCTAGGTAGATAGTGTCAAAATTGAGTTAAATTATAGGACACTCAGCTTGTATCCAGAACTGCTCGATACGTGAAAAACCCACACATCTGGTATCAGAAGGGAAATAGGGTTGTAGCAGAGCACTGAGAGCAGAGGGGATACACAGAAGTATTGTTCTTTACAACAGATTACAAATTTTTATCATTAAACCATCATTCACATGTTGCTAGAATAAATCAACTTTCAAATAGCTGTTTTACTTCCTGAAGTGGAGCTTAAAAATCCTTCAACAGGAGGCAGACTTTTTCTTCTACAGTTATAGATACTGAAATCACAGATATGCTGATATAATCTCACCAAGGTATAATGTAAAAGACAGATAAAAGGGCATCTGAAAGGAGATAAAGATAACATGTGAGTATGAGCCTTTTCAGAAGAATAAGGATAAGGAGCAAGGGATGGGGGACAGGCTATTCCTAGAGCAGGATTTTTGCCTATTATTATATGACTTGTGAGAAGTTACCAGGTATTTTTGTCCTAACAATCAGTCCACTTAAAATTTGTTCAGTGGGCAAAATTTTTCCTTTCCCACTAGGTGAAATCTATGTCTCAATTAGGCTTGTTGACTCACTCTGATATAGTAAACAATCCATGTAGTCACTTTAGTAAAAAAAAAGAAAAAAGAATTCTCAGTTCTGAATTAGAAGGTCCAATCCAATGTATCCAGCAACACTTCAGTCTTCACTCCAAGGTGACAAATTTCTTCCTTCTCCCTTAGTAGAGGCCTGTGGTTGATTGTCACTGGCCTTAGGGAAGGAGTATAGGCTTACTCAATTCTCCATCCCCACTTATTTCCTCCCTCACTCTCAAGCCCAGATTAGAGTAGAAGAAGGACAAGAAATGAAAAAAATAGGACATTACCTGCCTGGTTGGACAGCTTACACTTTGAGTCTGCTCATTCTTTTAGGCTTTTCTTTTCTCTTTTTCTCTTCAGTATAGTTGTGGGTTCTATGGAGGGAGCTTCTTTGGTAGGGGCAAATTCATTACTTTTGGTTTATAATTTCCCACCTCTTCCACTAGTCCTGAGACACCATACCATTCATGATCCACTCCACATAGACCTCACCTGCTGGAGTCTTGTTGTCCTCCTTAGTGATCCTATAGGTTAAGTTAGAAATAGTGAACGGAGCCTCAACTTTTTTCAAAGACATCTTTTTTTTTCTTTACAAATTCTCCCCACCATCCACATTCTGACTATTTTTAAATTCTTTCAATGGTTGAGATATCAAAAAGTACTGCAAAGTTTTGTTTTCTTTGAAAATTCTGCAATTTGTTTTGACATCTCAATTCGGTAGGCAGATCTATTGAGTGATTTCCAATCCTATCCAACCTAATGCATACTTTCAATAAGAAATCTTTTTATCACCCTCCTTTACTACCATGGAATGAAATTTAGAGATAATACAATGTACATACATATATAATTTCAGAGAATCAATGCAATGCATCAACTCTGAAATAAAGGAGAAATAAAATTTTATGTACACTGTAAAATAGTATGCATTTCCTTATTTAAATTTTCAGGTATGGCTCTACTAGAAAAGAAAAGGAAGTCAAATGTTGCCCTCAAATGTAATGAATTAAATTGGATATAAGAAAATGCAATATTCAATTGAATATTGTCAAACTTTCTGCTCTGTATTTGTCATTTTAAGAGAAGGGATAAATAAATATATTCCAAAATAAATAAATATATTCAGAGTTGGATAGATGAGAGAAAGAGAAGTTCTTTCAACATGTATTCAATAAATGCAGAATGATGCATTTTAGCAATTCAAATTCCACAAGTAATACAGCCTTCAGTTACATATTTCGACCACTTTACTAATCCCTAGTAACTCTGAAAACATAAAAACACTGTATAAAATCTTTCCTTTTCCTCTACTTACACAGTAATTGCATTCCTAAAAAATTCATGAAAACCATGACAAAATATATAGGCATATTACTTGCAAGGTGCTGGGAAGTCGCACAGAACATGGAACGATTCATCATTGTGTGGGGCTGTCCCACACACTGCACATCTGGCCCCCTTTGTCCCAGCCAATTAAAGGCCAGTTATACCCCCAATCATTTTAACATCCAATGAAGACCCCCCAAAAAAACCTCTAAAACATTTCGTGGGAAAGTGTGTCATATCCCCTTTTGTTTAGAATCACTCATCTATTGTCTCATGTTGCCTAGAACAAACTTAAACATTGCACCTGTTACATCCTGATGGGAGGAAAAGGAAGCATATAACCTTTTAAGAAAAGTAAAGGGAAAAGGAAAGATCTTGACCTAGAACACAAGTTTGTGTAATTCACTGTGACTAAATGCCACCTCCGGAAGTCTAAGGCTAAATCAAAATGCCTATTATTTTCTCTTACTTGGCATACAACTGATTTCTTATTTGAATTTTGTTAAAAAAAACTTTCCAAAGAATAGAAGGTAATGATTAGGTTGATGAGAAAAAACAATTTTTAAAAAAGAAGTATAAAACAATGCGTTTATAACATTTCTTTACAATCCAATGTAACCAAAAAATGCTAAATATCTGAGTTACTAAAGCCTGTGCCATTGATTTTCAGAAATGGAAATTTCCCTGGCCAGTTTACAAATATTAGCTTTCATCATCTAGATGAAATGCCTAGACAGGTGCTTAAAACTGAAGGCATCTTCATGACCGTGGTGCCCATTGTTTGGAAAAAAAAAACATACCCCCTCTGTGTACCCATTTATGCAATTGGTTCTTATTTAGAAAAGCAAAGTAATTATATATATAATTAAGCATAGCTCTTACAGGCTTTGCCTCTTCAAGAATCAGCTTCTGTGAGCTACCCTTCATGAAGTCGAATTATGGCTGACCAGACAAAATCTCATCTGCGCTCTTATATAAATGTCTTCCATTCTGAAGGTGAGAATTAAAATAGTCTTTCCTGCAGTGAGCCCTGAGCTTATTCCTCTAACTCTACCTTGAACTTCAGCATTACCCTAGAGAAATCACCTACTCTCTTGGTTCCATCTGGAATTAGTGATTCTAACATCTTACATTTGTTATCCAAAAGTACTAACAAGTTAGAATAGTTTGACATGTATGAATAGCAGGTGTTATATGTGTGTTAAGGCACTTAAAACTCCTCCCAATGAATTTAATATTTGGAAGTGCCTTCCAAAACGTTTAGGACCAGAGAATCAAATTACTAATCTTCTGTTCCAAGGTATTATACTTGGTGTCTTCCTATGATTGACTCTCAGAGACTGGCAATCAGAGCCTATGCTACACAAGTGCTGAGAGGTTTATTTTATCTGTGTTGCCAGTGCAAACTTTCTAAAAATTTAGAATATTGTTTTCTCCACATTTGAATTCATTTTCAGACATGAAAGTCTACATACAAACCAGTTACGAAACCAAGGAAAATGAAACTAAAGAAGCATAATTTACAGCCAAGCCTGTTTTTATAGTTAATAGCTTCTTCCTTAAGCACAGTTTTAGTACTTAAAATTATATTTAAATTTCTCAAACTTGAATGTCACCAGAATTCAAGACTCCATACATATTATCATAGATCACCATTCTCATCATAATAGAAAACTCTGCTTGAATAATTATCCTTTAAGATAGAAGCAAATGGGAAGAAAATTCATTAGAACTTTAAATTTTACCCTCTGGTCATATTAGCCTGAGTAGTTAAATCATTAATCATTTGCAATCTTTGTCTACATGCAAGTTTTTAAAGTATGTTATAATTGAAGAATAATCAAACTATCTATTCCAAGCATTCACAACATTTTTTTGTAACTCCACATCAAGCTAACTATAAAGTGGGAAATGAGCAGATGCCTGATTTTATGGCTTAGAAAGCCAGCGGTCAGGCTACCTCTCCAGGCAGTGAAATCTTATCTCTGGTGATCCTCAAATGAAAGTTTGAATTTCTTGAGAATATAGGAGAAGAAATTCCTGCATTGAGTGTGAAATGAGAGTGGATGAAGCTAAAAATTCACATGCACTAGGATAGATGATATTGTTTAACATGGTGAGGGGGGATTAGGTCCTTTAGGGGAAAGCCACAGAGACTGCTGTCTTTTGACTACCCAGAATGTGCTCACATTTCCTTCCAGGCAGCTACCCTTTTCACATTCTCAACAAAACTGTTTCATGTAAAATAAACTCTTCCTAAAGGATCCAGGAGCAATGCAAGCCATAGGCTTAATCAAGGAACACATTCCATCTCCTGGCCACATGGGTGATCTCTGGAGTGGGCACCAGGCACAAAATAGGCTAATCAGGATCAGTAAGCTCAATTCTAAAATTTTCTTTGCAGCATCAAGGAAGGGAGTATTTTTTATGCTGGATTGGGTATTATTATGCTGTGAGCCTGAAGCTCTGTAAGGCCAGCTAGTAGAGCATGAAAATGGAGCCAATTGAGATGAAGCTGAGAAGAAAAGTAGATTCTAAGGATATCTTTTGAATATGTCTGTTTAGTCGCATAAACCATTAGTCTTTTTTTCCTATTTGATAAAGCAATTTGAGTTGGATCTTTGAAAAAAAAAAAAAAGTACTAGCAGGTAAAATGAGAATAAGAATTCTCCACTCCATCCCCAGTCCTAACAATGGTGTCAGACACATAGTAGATTGTCAAAAAATACTTGCTGAATGAAGGAATAAACTCCTTAAGGGAGCTTTAGGCAACATAAAGGATTCAGAAAAGGAGAAGGGGTGAGGAAGAGGTAGATGGTGACAATGTATTGGTGAGGAGATTGTATAAAAGGACAGGAGAAGTTTCTAGCAATTATTATGAATATGAAACTTTAAGGAAATGGAACAAATATAAAGAGAACTTTCAGAAATTTTACTCTGTGCTAAACTACTCTTATACAAAGGAAATATACCTGTTCTTCTGTAGCCTACTGTTTAAAGATTTGGAGTTAGACTTAATGTCTTTGAACATGAGTTATTGCAAAGGCTGGCATTAAGGCAGAGCACACTTGCCAGGGTTAATAAGGATTAAACATATGCATGTAAATTCTTTAAGTAGAAAATCAAATTCAAATGTGTTGCTAAAATAGTCATGTCTTGTCCGTTCATCAAGAGAAAAAAAAATAAAAGGAACTTTTTTTTCCCTTCAAGCATGGACTTGATTGGAAAGTTAAGATCATTTAACAAGATTATTCAAAATGCATATACAATAAACCTGTGGATATTTACTTCAGCAAATTCAACTCAAATTTTTGATCATCTAAGTTCATTTCTTACAGGTTCCTCTTTTATACTAATTAATGTTTTACTCCTTTTATAAAGGAAGTCCTTACTAGTCTTTACAAATAAAAAGAAAAAGATATACATCAGAGAATCAAGATATTTGATTATTATATAAATTGACTTTGACAGTCCAATAATTTTTCATAAGCTTAAAAATATTCATGATGACCTATAACTCAGTAATGTTCATGATAAAAATTAAGGTTTCTAACAGAAGTACTACCATGCAAATATTGATCACCCAAATATTTTAAATACTATATGAGAGCTTTTGTTCTATTAAGATGCAGGTTTTTTGGGAAGATTTCAAGGAATATTTTTAGCTTTTTAAAAAGAACCAATCTTTGATGTGATGCTACCATGAGCACCTTGTATTTAAGCTCTGTGAGACATTATCATTAAATCCATGGGTCTGGTCATACTCAAAGGCTTTAAGCAGGATGATGGAAAATGAAAACAAAGGCTCCCCATGATACCAGGGACACAATACACAACAATAGAGACTACAATTTCTTTTTTTTTTTATAAATTAATTTTTATTGGTGTTCAATTTACCAACATACAGAATAACACCCAGTGCTCATCCCGTCAAGTGTCCCCCTCCGTGCCCGTCACCCATTCACCCCCACCCCCCGCCCTCCTCCCCTTCCACCACCCCTAGTTCATTTCCCAGAGTTAGAAGTCTTTATGTTCTGTGTCCCTTTCTGATATCTCCCACACATTTCTTCTCCCTTCCCTTATATTTCTATAATAACTCTCTATGTGACCTTAAGTGTCTTTTTTCCTTCTTTGTCTCACTAAGTCAAATAAGGTGAAGTGCCTTTTTTTAAGATCCACTCAATTATTGCAACATTAAACATAACACTTAAAACATGTTAGTGAAGAATGAAAATACCAAATAACTAATAAGAGATAGGAATTGATATTTGAAATTATTTCTCTTTGAGCCAATAACAACGTGTCATTTGTTCATGCTTGGTTTATCAGAATTTCAAAACTAAAGCATTTTTAATAATTTTTTTAAAGAGGCTGTACCTCAAGGTACGTACCAAAATCAGGGAAACATGCATTCTGTGAAAATAAGTATTTACCCTTTGTTTTGACTCATTTAGTTTCAAAATATTTGCTTTTTTTCTCAAAAAAAAATTAAAGAAGATTTTAAATTTTTAACAGTAGTGTATGATTTTTAAAAGTTGAGAACATAATTTAGTAGGTTTAAGGAGAAAAGAATGATAAATCAAACTTCACTTAGAAACCTGAAAACTCAGGAGACATAATTATCTATGGAAAGGGATATTGAGGGGAAATAATATTTGTTTGACATGCTAGCACATTTCCTACTTGAGCAGGATCTCATTTATTTCAAAAAATGAAATGAGATTTGAATCTACTGTGACAGAGTATGACAGAGCATTTACAAAATCTTGGCTCACAGAGAAAATGATATTTACAAGATACTCTGGGGTAATGGATGAGGTTGCTCCTAGCTGAGGTGACAGCCAAAGGCTCTGGGCCACCCCCAGGCACAACCCATCTGCTCTAGTGACTGAGGGGATCAATATCTCCAAACATCTGTGTCCATTGTTATGTAATCTGTGGGAGAATACTGCTCTCCAAAATCAGAGGGCATGTACATTTTCCACCACTTTTGGAAAACAGTTCAAAGTATACCCATTGACAGTAACAAGTAAGCAAAAATCCACAACATTATTGCAATATTATTCTATACAAGCTATTTCGGAGCCAAAGGGTACTATGAGCTCAGACTTGCATACAAAAACAAGAGTTGTTGCTTTCGTTTTATAATCACACCTAAAATGAAGCACTCAATACAATAGTTAAAGTCTGAATCCATACTTATTGGTTAATAACTACTGTATTTAAAAGTTCAACTGTTTTATATTTGGACAATTAACCAAAAGTAATTAGCCAAATTTAATCTTGTAAAGTAGATGCTTTCTCCTTATCAATTATAGTTTTTAGCTAAGCCATGTTGATTACTGTCACATTACATGCTATTAGCTAACATGTACCAAGGTTTTCTAAAACCATACTTTCCCGTAGTGACCAATAATTAAGAAATATCAATAGCAAAAATGCCAAGAGGAGGAACAAAAGAATTCAAGACGCAACTAAATCATTGTGAAGAAAATGGTTCAGTATAAATCACCAGATAATGGTAATTAATTTCACTCCATGAAAAAAATAGTTAATATGGCTTTAGAAAAACTTAAAATTCCATATGTGGTTCACCTCTGTGGCTCACCTTATATCTTTATGGAACAGTGCTAGCCTAGAACAAAATTATGTGGGAAAGAAGAAAAAGATGAAATGAGCATACAATAGAAAGGAAAAAGATGCTCTAGAATACATCAGAAAAGAGATATTTATTAAATACATAAAAAATTTCTATTAATTCCTCAGTAAGAAGGAACTATAAATTAATAATCCCATTGTAGTTGGCCTAACCAACTTAACTATGTGTGGTTTCACTCTGTAAAGATGATTTAGTCATTCTAAATGAAATCTTTTGTTGTCATCTTTATAAATTTCTCCTTTAAGTGTTGAGATAGATGACAGAGAGATGATAGATAGATAGATGATGATAGATAGATAGATAGATAGATGATAGATAGATAATCTCTACTGCATAGAGCCTCATTGGCAATTGTAAAAAAAAGATTCTGATGAAGAAAATGTGTCCACATTGCAACTATGTATTTTATGTATAATTGCCAAGGTATAGAAAGCCAACTACTTCAATTGTGTTTTCAAGGCTTCATTATTCAAGACAGATGATTAACTCTTCTCTTTTAAAGATTTCCAAATATTCTGGAAGAAGAGATGTATGGTATTTGGCAACTTTTCCCCAATCTCAAGACGTTGGGAATTTCCAGAAAGTGCTTGTTTTCCTCCCTCCCCTGGGCTCCGAGGTGCAAGATACTTTCTTTTCCTATGGATTGGCTGCACCTCCGGTTGTCCTCCCTGTGCAATATCCTCTTCTTTTAGAGACCTGTGTTATTAATTACCATATATTTGACCCTTAATACTTGCATTCAGTGACAATCCATTTAAAAAATTTATTCTGATAGCTAGTGATAAGGGGGAAAAAAGGATGGAAATAGTCTGTGGCTTCAGTTTTCCAAATGGATTTCACAAATAGTTAAGAAAACACTGAATCTCCTATGTCAAAATAAGTACAATTTCCAGTTTTCCCAGTTTTCCCAGGTAGAGAACATGGTGCTTTTCAAGAAGTAGGCATAGAGAACTACCTACTTTCTATTCTTCTTCTATATCCCAAATTATCATCACTCCTAATACTAGTCTTTAATGCAGTTCTGAGATAGATGATAGATGATGATGATGATGATGATGATGATAGATAGATAGATAGATATAGATAGATGATAGATGATAGATAGATAGATATAGATAGATAGATAGATAGATAGATAGATAGATAGATAGATATAGATAGATAGATAGATATAGACAGATACACAGGCAAACTAACCACTTTGTTCTTTAGATAATGAAGAAGCACTGAAATTTAATCTGGTGGAGGGAAATGTCAATTGCATAAACTTCTAAGAATTTTTTTATAAAAAGGTTCAAAGATCTTATGGCTAATTATGACTGTTTATTATATGCCAGATTCTGCTTTCACCACTCTAAGAGGACTAACTCAGTTAAATTCATAACAACTCTATTTGGTAGATAGTATTATTATCAACATCTTTAAGATGAGAAGACAAGCTCAGAAATTTAAATTACTCGCTGGCAGTCAGGCTGCTAGTAAACAGCAGAGCTGAGACTGAACTCAAACATGTCTGTATAATCTACGCGCCCAGTCACTGCAGAATCCTGCCTCTCTTAAGGCTGAATTCATATGTAAGTCAAAAGATTCTTACTCAGCACATAGTTTTTCTTCTAGTATTAACATCCTTTGTTATTAATAAGTAACATACAATCTCTACATTTGTATTATGAGTAGTTTGAGGGCAAAAATCACAGTTGTGGTGGCTTTTTTGTTTTTTTGTTTTAAGATTTTATTTATTTATTCATGAGAGACAGAGAGAGAGAGAGAGAGAGAGAGGCAGAGACACAGGCAGAGGGAGAGGCAGGCTCCATGCAGGGAGCCCGATGTGGGACTTGATCCCAGGTCTCCAGGATCAGGCCCTGGGCTGAAGGCAGCGCTAAACCGCTGAGCCACCCAGGCTCCCCAAGAATCACAGTTGTAACCTGCACCCATTATGACTTTATCGTTTGATTCTTTGACAAACCCATCGCTGAGCTAACATGCATTAGGTGCTCTACTAGGCACTAGGAGTGGAAGGTGAGCAAGACAACCCCTGACCATAATATCCTTACAGTTTGAGGTGACTCCTCAGCTGCAGTATGTGACAAAAGCTGCCCTCATGGTGTGAACATGAAAACACAGAAAAAGAAACAGTTAATTCTGCTTATAAGTATTAGAAAAGAATGAAAATGACTTTAAATTTTTTATAATATATATAATTATACAGTTTCTATCCAAAAAAATGCATTTAGATGAGATGCAAATGAGCATGAAGAACTACAACCTTAATAACATGATGCAACTAAGGAATTCTTTGGAGCATATATTGCTAATACAAAAATATATGAATAATATATTCTCATACAGACATATATTTCCCAAAATAAATAAGTAAATAAATATATTTCCCATATCTTGCAATCACATCATGTAAAAAGTTACTGCTAAGCTATCATTATTTTGCCACTATATTGGAAATTTTAATGATATGCCTTGGGGTTAGATAAGTTCCTGACAAAAGCTCACCTCTTCTCTGACATTATTTACGGATTTTTTTTATTGAGTGTTATTTATATTTGCCCTTCTACTAATGCATTCTTTCCCACACCCATGTTTAGTACAGTTTCTCAAGACAATTGTCATATTAAGAGGGAACAGATATCTTTCAAGACCTGAGAACATTACTATAGTATGTATAGGCAAAATAAGCAAAGGATAGTAATTATTTTCTTCTGCCTGCCTGTCTGCCTGCCTGCCTTCTTTCCTTCCTTCCCTTCTCTCTCTCCTTTCTTCCTTTCTTCCTGCCTTTCTAAATAGTGGAGAGGTTCACCCTACTAGGAATATGGCAAGTTACCACAAAGACATGAAAGCACAACAGAAAATACCAAAGCCCATATTAGTATACTCTAACAAGGGTATTTTTAACAGTTAATCCATTTTCTATAATAAATGAACTTGAGTCAATTTACATTTTTCATGAAAATAAAACACTACAATAAGCTTTCTAATTGTATAAGATGTTATCAATGTGTGACAGATACTGCTCTCTGAAAGAAGAGTTTAATGGTGGGATTTGCTCCCTTGTAGTTTCTTCTGAAACCACTTCTAAGTCAATGACATTTTAGTGGCAAAAGTTCAGAGGCTTAACTATAAGACCTACTTTATAAAATAATCCTACACTAAGCTATAATTAACCATTATACTTTCATTTTGTTAAAGAGTTACATCAGATCCAATAAATGTAAGAAGATTTCATTATGTGCTTACATATGCAGGGACGGTAAATATTGATTGCAAAATCAAATGTGGGTCACTAGGCCAATTTTCTCAGTAAATTGTAATCACAGAATTAGAAATTAATGGACTTATTATATCTGACTACATATTTTATTAATTTTACTTCTGATTTGCCTCTATTCCTTTAAGAGTATTAAAGATATATTTGAAGCAAGGTATCATAAGAAAGGCATTAAATTTTGAGTCAAAAAATGAATACCAAATTCTGTCATGAACAAAGAATTTATCATTAGCTTCCTATATATATTACAGCAGAAATATAATTTGTGATATGTTTTGTATCTTTTATGTATGTGAATACATAATGTGGTATATAGGTATATAGATATACATTATCCTGTCCTCCACTAGGACTAACTTTTACTGATTGACACATTAGCTTCAGACTCTTGGCTTCCAGTGAAAGACAATATAAGAATTAGCATTAAAATTGTGATAGCTAAAAAAACTGCCATAGCTAAAGAGATGTTGAGATTGTTACTCACTAGGGCATACTATATAAAGTGCATATAATAAATATTTTTTAGATCTTATAGCCAGAAAAAACTTTACTCCCATTATGAGCTGATATGTTTTTTTCTTATGTTCCTCATTTTAGTTTATCTACCTAGAAGATTACACCTAAATATGTAACCCAAATTCATTACCTAAAATACAATGTTCTCCATGTTCTACTCTGTCCCTTCTAGTCTAACTTATATTTCTCTTTGTCTTGCTTTTTAAATTTTACTCACTTCAATTTTTCTATTTTATTATATATCTTCATGGTGGAGCATAAATAAATAAATTTATATATTTTATTACTGACCCCTAGAGCCCTGAACAAATCCCTTAATATCTAAATTTTCATTTTCCCATTCATAAAATAAATGTAATACTCAGAATGTTGTAAAACTCAAAATAGATTATTTATAGTAGTATTTACAGATTATTTTTAAAATATTAGAGCTTATTATACGCCCAAAATGAGCAGTACTGAAACTTGTATTGGGTTCATAACCTCACTATTGGATATCTGCTATTGTTTTGGAGGTCTTAAAACTTTCTTTTGAAATACTATCCCTCCTCCTCCCTCACTGAGCAGCTCCAGAGGTAAATACACAACCTAGAGTTGGCTAAGAAGCACCCCATGCCCCTGGCCATAGTCATTAGTTCCATATGGGCACATGACCCAAACTGGAACAAGGAAATTCATACCTGAGATTTGCTGGAGCATAGGGAAATTGGTATTCTCATTTCAGTGAAATTATTCACAATGAGATTATCTAAGTCTAGAGCTGATAAAAGGACATGTTTTTACTTTGGGGAAAGTATACTTTAGAAGAAAAATAAATCAATACAAAGGAAAGCAGAATTGAGAGATAAAGATGGTATTCTGATCACAAAATTTGGGTCCTTTGATCCAACCATGTCTAAAGCCACCTGTACCTACAAACCCAGCATCATATGAGTTACCATCATTGTCTCTCAAATTCACAATTTTGATTCAGGCAAATTCACAGGGCAGAAGAACTTATTCGATCATCCTATAATACTGTTTTAAAATATGTCCAATCAGTACAGAAAATATTAACAAACTCATCAGCCAGAATATTTTAAGTATAAGTCACCAAACCTGTGAGCAAAAAGTTTGGGATTGTGAGAGGGAAAATCCTCTGTACTACATTATGTTAATCCTGATTTTCTGAGAAGTAGTTGCTAAAATGGGATAAAAAGTTCAAGGATTTTATTAACAGAAATTTTTGAGTTGGAAAACAAATGGAAAGTTGAGTGAAAGCATAGTAGATTGCAGTGCATTCTAGAATGTTCAGGAAGGCCACTGGGGAGACCTGGAATCCAAAGTTGGCCCAGGTCTCCCAGGAGCTGTCCTGCTTTAGTATCCCTGCCAGCTGGTCATGGACCAGGGGCACTCATACAAACAGGGCCTGGGCTCAGATGCAACAGTGGACTTCAAAGTGAGTGTCCAGAGCACTTGGTCAGTTATACCCCGCGGTTTGAGAGCTGCAAGGCACATTCTCATGACTGACACCTATAGCTAGATCCTATGGCACAGATGATACAACTAAGGCCAAAGCAGCAGTTAAACATAGTGTCAAGTGATAAATATTGAATCAGAGGAAGAGTAGCAGGAACTAATGCACTCACCAATGCCTACTGTTTCCTGTCACTTCTACATCATCCATTAGGTGTGATGTTTTCTTATTCTTATATACTATGCAAAAAGTGTCTTATCACTTGTTTAAAACTCTTATTATGATCTCTTTAAATTCAATTTTAAAGTTGAGTCCTAGCAGTTTGATCCTGTCATTTTAAGCCCCATTTAAAAAGAAAAGCAGCAAAAATATTTCAGAGGAAGATCATCTGCAAGCAGAGAAGGACAAATCTATACACAGCACTGGAAGGAATCTTGCAGGTACAACACATGCATCAGATATTTAAAGCCATGGCTTCAAAGCCATACAATAAGAGTAATACAATGATTAAGGGCTCTGGAAATAGGCTACCTGGGTTCAAATCCCCATATATATACTACCTTGAATAAGAAAATAAGAATAGTGTTATTACTTACTTTTGAGAATGGTTTATGTGGATAAAACAGGAAAATTCTATACAGAAGTTTGGCATGATTCTGGCATGTATTCAATGTTCATTTTTTTGTGTGGCTTTGTATAAAGCACTTTATAGCACGTGATCTGCAACACTCAGTAGAAGATAGCTGCTGTTGTGCCCGTAAGGACATGTGTAGTCGTCAGTCCATATTTGTTAATTTGGGGTCATAAAACAACAGTTCCCCATAGTAAATCATTCTTAAAGATCCAGTCCAACTATTTATTCTGTCATTTATCAGTTATGGCTGGTTGATAAGGGAATTCATTTGGAGTAAAAGCAAGGATCTAGCAGATATCCCATGCTGAAAAAACTTACAGGAATTTAGAAGCCAGTTGCCAGGTTACATGCTGGTTAGAGAGTCAAAACAGAGTTTTTCTTTCTCTTTCCTAATTGCCAAGAGTCCAGGAAAGCCCTGAGGAGCAAAAAGAAATACTGTGGAAATTTGAACGAGGCAGTTAAGCATCTTTTTTTTTTCCTTATTTGGCTGGAAATAATAAGCAGACTTCTCTTACTACGAGAAGTTAGAAAGAAATTTTTGCTTTGTTGTTTTGCTCTTTGTTTTTCCTTTCCAGCATTATTTATTTATTTATCTATTATTTTTTAAGTAAGCTATAAATAGGTAAATCTTTAAAAAAAAAACCTTAATACTTCATGTGTGTACATTTTGTGCCCATCCGCAAAATTATAATGACCTAGAAGACAAGTATGTTATTTTCTGTGTTTTGTTTAAGTAGCCTTCATTATTTAGTTACAGTTGACTTGGGGTCCTGGGTGGCTCAGTCAGTTGAGCACCTGCCTTCAGCTCAGGTCATGATCCCAGGGTCCCCGGATCACCTGCTTCTCCCTCTACCCACTGCTTGCTCTCTCTCTTTCTTTCTCTCAGTGTCTCTCAAATAAATAAATAAAATCTCAAAAAAAATTTATATTGATTTGGAGTAGACGTGGGCAGGGAGTTAGTGGGGAGAAAAGAGGTGGCAACTTCCCTAGAAAAAAAATGTGTAGAGGGGCACCTGGGTGGCTCAGTGGTTGAACGTCTACCTTCAGCTCAGGATCCTGGGATTGAGTCCCTCACTGGGCTCCCTGCAGGGAACCTGCCTCTCCCTCTGCTTGTGGCTCTGCCTCTCTCTGTGTGACTCTCATGAATAAATAAAATCTTTTTAAAAATGTGTAGAAAAGTCCTCACCACCTTGTAAAGAGACTTTTGGATGATATGACTCTTACTGTGGACTTCTTGAGTAGTTTGGCTAGTTGCTTTTATTAGCAGCATCCAATCTCTCAATAAACAGTTAGTAAGGACTATGTATGTATTAGGCATTGCTAGATAGAGAGGATACAAGGTGAAAGACAACCATGACCTTATCACTATGTCATGAGTCTCCCTCTGCCTACATAATTGTTACTCTTCCCTTAGGTGTTCTCCAAAGCAGCAAGACTCCAGTTGAAAATCAAATGCCAATGAGAATTGAAGATGCTAGATGAAGGAAGACACCGAACTCTGGCTAAAAGCTTCAGTTTGTATTAAGTTGTTCTTGAGGCAAAGAGTTTTAACATTAAGATCTTACATTAAGGCATTTGTATGCCTTACACAAGGCATTAAGGCATAGTATACCTGACAAATGCCTGGTATACTTAACATAGGATGAATGAGGCAATCCTGTGGCCTATGATTGTCAGTGACAGGAGAAAATTAAAGTAGGCATAAAATAATCAGCTTAACTTTCAGTGCCATTTTTACCTCATGACTTCAGCATTTTAATTCTGTTGAGGTCAAACTGAGTTCTGCTATGATAAATTATAAAGCAGCATTATTACACAATACCACTTTTGATAACTACAAGGAAAAGATAGATGCTGTGAATCTCTGACACCTTTTTTTTTTTAATAAAGAACTTACAGGTAGTAAGCAGACATTTTATTTGGGGTAGAATATACCTACTAAAATCTGATAAGAAGAGCTATAGATTTTACATAATTCCATAGTCTGTTATTTCTACCCATACAAAATATAGCTGAGAACAGAAGTTAGCTAATCTAAGTGGCTCAAAACCATTTAGTAGTCACTAACATAATTTATTTTGTGTTCTCACAAAAACACCCAGGAAGAGAGCAATAAAAATTCACAACAGCCTCAAAAACTAAAACTGAAAGACAGTCTAATGCCAGAATCCTAGAGAAAGTATAGTAGTTATAATGGAGAATGGAGCTAGACAGAAAAAAATGTACCCAAATTGCATCTCATAGCAGTATGGCATAGTGGTCAAGAATATGCACTCCAGATCACACAAAGCTGTATTTGGAGTTTATTACCTAGGTGATCCTGGTAAATTAAAATCTGTCAAATCATCTCTTCTATAAAATGGAGATATTAAAAACACCATTATTATGGACTGAATTGTGACAGTCCCCCCAAAAAAATCATATGTTGAAGGACTAATCTCCAAAGTGACTATATTTGAAGGGCCTTTAAAGTAATAATAAGGTCTAATGTGTTGGGGTGTCTGGGTGACTCAGTCAGTTAAATGTCTGCCTTTGGCTTGGATCTTGATCCCAGAGTCTTAGAATCAGACCCTGTGTCAGGCTCCCTGCTCAGCGGGGAGCCTGCTTCTCCTTCTCCCTCTGCATCCTCCCCCTGTTCATGCTCATACACTGTCTCTCTCTCTCAAATAAACAAATTTTTTTTAAAAAAATAATAAGGTTAAATGTGGTCATAAGTGTGGGACTCTAATCCAGTAGGTTCTGCATCCTCACAAGAAGAATGGATCCCCAAGATGTGTACCCAATAAAAAGATTATATGAACACACAGTGAGAAGGTAGTCATCTCCATACCAAGGAGAGAGATCTCCGGAGAAAACAACCCTGCCAACACCTTGATCTTGGTTGCAGTCTCCAGAATAAATTTCTGTTGTTTAAGTCACTTAATTCGTGATATTTTATTAAGGCAGCCCTGGAAAACAAACACAACCAACCTCATGGAGTGATTTAAGAACCAAATGAGTTGACAAGGATAGATCCTGGAACAAGCATTTCATAAACGCTCATGAAAGTTTGTTCCTGTATGTTATTAATTCATAAACAGAGACTATATGGAAAAGGGTGGTAGGAATACTTCCTACATCCCTCATCATCTGTCCCAAAATTCCTTAAGGAAATTAGCCAGAAAAGATTAAGCTCCTGTTTTTTATAACAGGCCTGAGTTGGGGCATTTTTTTAAGGGAATTAAGACCTAGTCCACACCATGAAGCTACCTCCATATACACCTTTCTTGTTCAGATGACAGAGATTCAAATTAAACACCTACAACATATATGTCTGGTAGCAGCTAACCTGTGGTCCAGAGGGAGTCCCCTACATTAATCCACCATCAGCCACATTCTTCTCAAGGAATGAATTCCTTTTTTTTTTTTTAATTTTTATTTATTTATGATAGTCACAGAGAGAGAGAGGCAGAGACACAGGCAGAGGGAGAAGCAGGCTCCATGCACCGGGAGCCCGATGTGGGATTCGATCCGGGGTCTCCAGGATCGCGCCCTGGGCCAAAGGCAGGCGCCAAACCGCTGCGCCACCCAGGGATCCCTCAAGGAATGAATTCCTAACAGCTAGAAATTTCCAGCCCTGGACCCAAGGGAAAGATGCAAGGTTGGGACCAGAAATGAAATCATTTCCCCCACCTCCTCAACTGTATTAAGAGCCTCTCTATTGGGACACTTGGGTGCTTCAGTGGTTAAGCATCTGCCTTTGGCTCAGGTCCTTATAATCCCAGGATCCTGAGATCAAGATTGAGCCTTATATCTGGCTTCCTGCTCCCTCTGTCTTTCTGCCCCTTCCCCTGCTTGTGCTCTTTCTCTTGCTCTCTCTCAAATAAATAAATAAAACCTTTTAAAAAAAAGAATAGAACCTTTCTCTCCACCTCCTAGTGGTATTGCTCACATAAGTGAATTATATGTGAGATAAACTGTCCCTATCTCCACTGTTCACCCACTCCCCTCCTCTTCATTTCTCTAACTTAGGAAAATACTGTGTTAACTACCATGTCTATATGCGCACCTAGAAATAGTGTATAGATACATCAAAATATTAATTATTGTTTCCTAGCATTCATAGAATTATCAAAGCTTCTTTTTAAATGTTTTCTTCTCTTTTGTACATATCTGTTAATTGTGTACAATAAATACGTGCTATTTGCATAATTTTTAACATTATTTTAAAAATAGCATTTTTTAGGGTGCCTGGTTGGCTCAGCCAGTGGAGTGTATGACTCTTGATATCAGGGTTGTGAATTTGAACCCCACTTTGGGTGTAGAGGTTACTTTAAAAAATTAAATGAAAAAATCTTTAAAAAAATAATAAAATAAAAGCAGAATTTTTTAATCCTAGAGCTTTTATAGAAAATTCATATTCTCCTGAAAAAAATAATAAAACCCTTCAATATTGATTATTTGAACAACTGAAGAATTACATGAAGTTTTTATTTATTTGAATTTAATTATCCCCCCAAGAGTTGTTTTGATTCTCTGTGGTGGTTTGTATGTGTTGACTCAGTTTTAAGAACCTAGATTCTTAAACTGCCACAAACATAGGCCATTTCCCAAGTGTGCCTCTTCTTCAATTTTCCTGCCTGTAATTCAAAATAATGCTTGAATAACATATTTAAAGCTACAGCCCAAGGTATAGCTATTTCAGCATGAGTCACTTAACCACAGAAACTGAATTTTGATGGAGTTGAACAAGGATGGTTTGAGGTACTATCTTTAATATCCACTATAGATGATTTCTGAGATTGTTCAAATTAATCTGGAGGTCATTCTTGAGAAACCTACTTATCCCTTGAGAGATCCTACTGGATTTCTAACATGCTTAAGACCATTCCTGCTGACCCATGCAAGTGACCTCCATACAATGACCTATCTCAAATCCTCTTCTCTCCTTTCAGGAGTTGGCTTGTTTGGGGTCTTAGCCTAAAAGATCTTACTCTCCTAGGGAAATGAAATTATCCTTCATACTGTAGGGTATGAATTGTCACAACAGAAGATAGGTAATAAATATATTTTGTATATGGATGCTATTTTTTATTACTCTTTTACCCATACAGTACTTTGCACATATATGTATGTTATATAATAGGTACTCAAGAGTACCTACTACTCAAGAGGTGAAGAGAAGAATTATAGAGAAAATATATAAGATATCTCCCCCAAAATTTGGCCTAAAATATAGAAACTTTTCTTCATTACAAAGCTATTCCCTTGTTTCAGATAACCTTGAACAAACCTTTTTCTCTAAACCTTACCTCAGTGAAGCATCAAACCCCAATCAGTACACAGCAGAGCTGTGCTCTACTGCAAATAAACACACTATTAATCATTTCAAACTACTAATTCCCTTTAGTACAGTGATCTATACACAGTATACACTTAAAATGTTGGAGATTATGATTAATAGTATGACCATTAAAGGCACACAGTAATCAATAAAAACTGTTGAATAACTTGATTTAACAGCAAATTCAGAGTGTATAAGAAAAAATAAGTGATTTTTTTAAGTGGGAGTTATTTTCACAATGTGTGGTGTTTGCCATTTCTAAATTACCATCTAAAATGTGTTTTCTCTTCAAACCCAACATCATAAAAAATTTGTGTAGTTTATCCAACATCATAGGAAGTGTTCTATTTTCAGATATCAGTTAGAGAGAAATTATAATTAAAATAGGTTATTAGACTTTTGGCAAAATCATTTGTTGTCAAATGTACCAAAGCAGTAACTTAAAACTCATCAAGAAGACCTAATCAATTATAGGCTTAAATTAGCAACCACAGATTTTAATACAAAATGCTCCTCCAGGGGATCCCTGGGTGGTGCAGTGGTTTAACGCCTGCCTTTGGCCCAGGGCGCGATCCTGGAGACCCGGGATCGAATCCCACATCGGGCTCCCGGTGCATGGAGCCTGCTTCTCCCTCTGCCTGTGTCTCTGCGTCTCTCTCTCTCTCTCTCTCTCTCTCTCTCTCTCTCTGTGACTATCATAAATAAATAAAAAATTAAAAAAAATGCTCCTCCATTTGTTTTTTAACAACCTTTTCTAAAGTCTAGGACCTCTCTCATTCAATGACCTGTCTCTCAAGGGATAAGTAGGTTTCTCAATTAAACACTATTTATCACAAAACCACGTATGGCGGAATATTTACAAGGACCCACCTAAGATGTTTTCTTTCAAAAATTTGAAAATATATCATTTGCTGGCTTTGAAAAATAGCCCTGACTACAAAAGTGTGTTATTTTCTGAATGAAAAAGTATTTCCTTACCATGTCTCCGTGTTTTAATCAATTTTACTGGTTTTGCTTTCCTTCTTTCCTTTGAGGGTGTTAAAATAATTGAAACATAAATTCTGCAAATTAAATACCATATCAAGATATTACTGTGCATACTTATTTTAACAATAGATTTCTATAACACACACACTTAAGAAGATAAAAATTATATATATAACAATTTATCATACAATATGATCTTACATAATTACATGGTAGGAATCATATTGAAGGGACTATACCAACAGTGTTGGAGGAGATCACATTTTAAGTTGATTCATTTCTGTAAAATTTAATATATTCAACAGTGACAAAACTGAGTTGCTTTAATAATCGCTTGGTATTTGTTTTTTGTATATACTTCACTTGAATTTCAAATTCATCAATTTTGATGAGTGGCTTCTTAATGAAAATGAGATAATATTTCACAAGAAAATATTCATTGAGATTACAGAAAAATGCCTAAAGCTTTGAAACACCTGTCCCAGGGCACCTGGGGAGCTCAGTAGTTGAGTGTCTGCCTTTGGCTCAGGCTGTGATCCCATGGTCCTGAAATCGAGTCCCACATCAGGTTCCCCGTGGGGTGCCTACTTCTCCCTCTGCCTAAGTCTCTGCCTCTCTCTGTGTGTCTCCCATGAATAAATAAATAAAATATTTTAAAAAGAAGGAAGGAAGGAAGGAAGGAAGGAAGGAAGGAAGGAAGGAAGGAAGGAAGGAAAAAAGATCTGTCCCTAGCTCTGGCTTATTTAGTGGCATCAGCTAATATCCATGATAATAGGGATCCCTGGGTGGCGCAGCGGTTTGGCGCCTGCCTTTGGCCCAGGGCGCGATCCTGGAGACCCGGGATCGAATCCCACGTTGGGCTCCCGGTGCATGGAGCCTGCTTCTCCCTCTGCCTGTGTCTCTGCCTCTCTCTCTCTCTCTCTCACTGTGTGCCTATCATAAATAAATAAAAATTAAAAAAAATATCCATGATAATAAATTATCACTGAATTGTTATAGACGGTCTTGAAAACAAAAGATATAAGGATCCAAAAACGAACTTCTAACTGTATCTTACTCATCATTGTGGTTATCGATAGAATTGTACTCACTGATTCATTCAGTCACCAGTATTCGGAATGTCAGTAAATATGTGCCAAGTTCTGCACCAACCACTGGAATAAGCAAAGAATAAATCCTGGGTCCTTTTCCTAAAAAATTTAGAGGCTACCAAGAAATATGAGTCATAAAGTGTGTGACTACAGTAAATATATCATAAATATTTGATAAAAGGCTGCAATTCACTTGAGAGACAATGGGTCATGTAGATTTGAACAACAAACGCCTGCCCTGGGCTGTCATCTGTTTCACTTGGAAGGACAGCTCTCAATCCATTTTTCTGAATAGTAGAATACAATATCAAACAAGAGGCTACTCAGAAATGAATTCGATGTAAACTAAATATTTATTTGAGATTACTGAGGAACTAGTTCTCCTTTATTAAAACTCTTTTGTATTAATCATAAGTGCTTTTGTATTAAACACAAATCCAGGGAATGATAGTGCCTTAAGGGAACAATGAAAAATTAAACTAATGTAACTGTCTAAAAAAAAATCCAGTTTTTAAGTATACAAAATCTGGTTTTGGATGAAGTAATCTAGTGTGTACATGCAAGCATGTGTGCATATACATGTGAATAATTCAAATGTGCAACAGAAGTTCCCATCTTAGAAAAAAAAAACAAAAAAGTTCCCATCTTCCAGGTCATTTCACCAAGTTCTATTGTCCCTTTTTTCCTTCTTGCTATACTGACTGACATTACCAAGTGCCTGATTCATATTGCTCTGGATTAGTGGGTACTGTGTCTTTGTTCACATTTTTTCTTATATTTAAGAGCAATAAATTACTAATTCTCTTTAACATATTTTAAATTGCTCAGATTAAAGGGAAATGTGTAAGAAGACAAGCTTTTTCTGGTTTATTTATCTTGACTTACCTAAATCATCATGATGCTTTGAACAACTCGATATATTAAGTTTTATTTTAACTTTTCTCTGTATATGATTGCAATTGTAGGCTTATAAGCAAAATGGAGCTAAGCCAAAACAAGTTGCTATTTAATTTTATCTAAAAATATCAGTGAGGGGTAGCTCAATTGTTTGTCTGCCTTCAACTCAGGTATGACCCCAGGATCATGGGACCAAGCCCCACATCGGGGTCCCCATTCAGGAGAGTGAGTCTGCTTCTCCAGACTCCACTCCTCCCTCCCTCTTGCTCTTTCTCTCTCAAATAAATAAAATATTATAAATAAATAAATAAATAAATAAATAAATAAATCAGTGCTCCTAAGTAGTAACTGAATAAACATCTGCACTTGCTCCAGATTTTGAGAAACAGATCCTTCTAATTACTTCAATACTTATCTGATAGTATATAGATACCTTCCATTTATTATTAAATTAGACACCTTTGCCTAGTAGGCAGGCAATGGAGAGAACTAGATTCTGATTCTTTCTGTCTGTGACTCAAGAAACACATTTCAACTTTCTTCTCTCATATTATAAAAAGTGAAGTGAAAAGAATTTTTTAGATCTCTAAGTTGACTTTCATCTTTTCTGCATTTTTAGTCATTTTTTAAAATTCATTATATACTAGGCACTCACTATAAACTAAGACTATGAAGGTGAATAAATAATACATGGTCCTTGCCCTAAGGAGTTCATAGTCTATCAGAAGAGAAAAACCTATAAACATAATTGTAATCTTATTTGAAAAGAATAATAATGGTTAATATTTAATGAATGCTAAGTGTGTGCCAGGTTCTGTGCTAAGTATTTTGCATGTATTATTAATTTTTTCACCCACAAAAAATAATCATTAAGGAAATACCATCATTACTCACATTTCACAAATAAGGATAGTAAAGCCTAGAGTTTGTGTTACTTGACCAAAATCATACAGCTCAAAATGAGGAGACAGAGCTGAGATTTGAATTCTGGTGGCCTGACTTCAGGGCCCATGGCCTTAACCATTAAGTATACTACATCGAAGAGTAGGAATAATAGTACAGAATGTTATAAAGAGATAAGTGAAAGAAACTAGGGGATGTATGGATAGCCATACACCCCTGTTTTGTTGGGATAGTCTATTTTACACATATTTTCCTAGGATTATTTTTAATAATATCCCTCAAAATATCTCATGAGGATGATAATTATATGGTCATTCTATTCACAGAGGAGGTTGCGCTTGAGCTTATATCTTAAAAAGCACGTAGAAGGAGCCTGCTTCAGGCGAAGGAGATAAAAAACACCAATGAAAGGAAATGGAGTACAGCTTAGGAAAGAAGGGCCTGCCAGTAGATCTCAGCGCACCACTAACTAGCTATAAATATTGTCAGCACCACAGTTAGAGAAGCTTTTAAAAACCAATGATATTGGATGCCTGGGTGGCTCAGTCAGTTAATCATCTGCCTTAGCTCAGGTCATGATCTTAGGGTCCTAGGATCAAGCCCCACATCAGGCTCCCTGCTCGGTGGGAAGCCTACTGCTCCCTCTGCCCCTCCCCCTGCATGCTCTCTCTCTCTCTCTCTCTCAAATAAATAAATGAAATCTTTAAAAAAGAAGAAAGAAAGAAACAAAGAAAAAAAGATACTGTTTAGTCCCCTGACAAAATGCTTTCAGGGACTTCCCATTGCTCTTAAAATAAAGCCCAAATTTCACACTATGACATACAAAGCCCTATAGGGTCAGATTGCCCTTCTCTCCCACCCTATCATGTATGTTTCAACCCCATAATCACTGTACCCTAGGCTTACTCTCTCCTCTGTGACCAACTTTGAGGCCTTTCTGATGATTTCCCAATTCCTCAGAGAGGAACTTTCATACCTAAACTAGTCCTCTCCACTCATCGGCTTCACTGAATTATCTATGCTAGCACGGTGTTTACAATCCTTATGGCTTCATCTCATCAGTTAATTATTTTGTGTATTTATTGGTTATCTGGTTCTGACATTCCAGCCCTCGAGAGCAAGAGCCTTACCTGTCTTTTTCACAGGTACATTGCTTCTACCAGCAAATATACAGATGTTTCGTGAATTTTAACTGAATTAAGTGTTAGGTACTATACTGAATGTATTACATTTCTAAAAAATACATGCATTTTTAAAGATAAAAATAGAGGGCAATGTCTAACACATGGGAATGATCCTCAAATGTTAAATTTGAAGGCATAGGTCAGAAAGAGACTGTTCTAAAATACTTCAATCTTTTCCTGATGATATATTCTATTTTGCCTACCACTTAATCGACATAACCATCAGCAAGGACACCCACAACAGCTACAACTATCACTGCCACTAGTTGTTGAGTTCCACTGTATGCCAAGCACATTACATATATTATTAGCTAGTTTTTTATTTGCTTTGGGGTAGTGATATCTCTTCATAGCATTGACACTTACCAAGGACCTAAATATTGAAATAAGAAAAAAATGGCTACATATCTGGTATGAGAATAGTATAGAATCAGAATAACTTATTTCTCTTTTAAGAAGTGAAAATTACACAATTTTAAACATTACGTATATTAATATCATTGGCATTCTCAGTAAGCCAACAAAGACATAATTATCTTTAGTGTACTTTAAGGTAGGATATTTTTAACTCTCACTCAAGTAAATTTCAAAACAGACAATTATATAAACAAAATGATGAAAAGATTTAAGAGCGTATGATACACAAGAGGGTATCTGAAACTCAACTGGGGATGTTATCAAAATGAGAACAGTCTGTTAAGATAATGAAAATTGGAAAATCTTAGCAAATAGGAATTACATCAGGAAGCAAAACACATTAAGAAAAGCATAAGAGCCTTTTTAATGAATTTTAAGTCTTTCCCCAGCCTTTGTTGTTGTTTGCTAACGTGCTTTGTGAAGGTTGAAAACTAAAGTTAATTTTCTCATTGGCTTCATTGTTTTCCACTGGCAGATATAAATACTCTCTTTCTGGACCCTCATTTCAGAAATACGTAGAACTAAAAAGATTATGGTTATATTAGTTATATTAGTTATATTCCCCTCATAGTAGTTACATACACAACAGCATCCCAGTGTAGTCAAAATAGCTTAGTGTTTACAATGCATATTACCTACAGAAGCGATTGTGAAAAGAAAAGGCATTCTGTGATAGTGGAACTCAAAGAATTTTCCTCATTATTATCATATAAATATTTCTATTTAAAAAATCTAGATGAAAAAAATAATTTAAATAGGCAACCTTCAATTGCCTTTCCATTCCTGAAATCCAGAACATCAACATAACAGCAGTAAATAATGACTGAGAATCTGTTATGCACATACAGTATATTTATACTCTGAGGATAAAAGGATTTTAGGGAAGGCCTCTATCTGAGAAGCTAAACACCCAGAAGTTAAACACAGAACATATATGCATATGCAATAAACAACAAATCAACCAGAGGATTTAGATGAGAAAGAAATTAAGGCATGAAAGGAAAAAGTAAAATTTCTGGGATCAGGCTGTCCTTGGTTTAACTAGAATGAGCTCAAAAAGGATAATTAGTTTTTATTAATAAAATATTGGTAAGTGATTAAAAACAAAGATTAAGAAATTAAATCAGCTAATATATGTAAACTACTTGGCACATAAAATGCTCAACAAATAGTGGTGGCAGCTTTAGTAGGAGTAGTGGATATCCTTGCTAATGGTTATGGCAGTTCGGTGGTAGGTTACAGAAGACAGAGTTTTTAACATAGCCTAGAAAATCTGGAGGCTTCGCACCTGTCACATCTGACATAATGACAACCTCCCATACCAATCACTCTTTGTCTCTAGGATATATCTGAGATGTCCCCAAGCTATGCTGAAAAGTATAGTATCACACACCCTGAAATGTGTGTGTTTCCAGGCTGTGTTGCTGTGTGCTCTGAAAACACCATCACACTGCTTTTCCAAGTATGCCAAATACAAATTAACAATAAGGGGCTTAATTCTTCCTGTCAAAAAAGAGGAAAGAGATCCCTCTACTTTTGTTTTCTCTGAGTATTTACCTTAGAATACTTGAGTACTTTCTCATGTCTTGGAAAGTTATCCCTTTGAAGACAAGATAAGTCTTTTGTACACTGGCCTTTTTCTTTCTTTTCTTTTTTTCAGCTTATGAACCAGGAATATCTTTTTCAAGAACCTGAGAGCCATCTTTTTGAAATATAAACATCAAAAGAGATACTTTCTCTGTCTCCCAGTTCCTGTGGGAGGATAGGAGCATAACCTCAGTGGTACTTTTCTCCCAATTTACAAAACTCCCTCTTGTCATGAAGATATGAGAAGTTTGTTTTTCCTCTGGATGAAATCAACAAGCTAAGAGATAATCATCCCAATTAGCAGATGCAGTTAGGAAGAACTATGTGTGACAAATGGCACTATCAAGTCCCCTGGAAGATTAGTTATTGTTTATCTTGAAAATATACATGTAATGGGTTGTATTTACTTGGCTATAAGGCAGGGGGAAGCAAGATTTTTTTCTTTGTTTTGAATGTCTGAGCATATTGCTTGTGAGACACATTACATTCTGGTTTAATGCTTATTAAATAATGAAAGTGTTTTGGGGTACCTAGATGCCTCAGTAGTTGAGCCTCAGCCTTTGGCTTAGGAGTGATCCTGGAGTTCCAGGATTGAGTCCCACACTGGGCTCCCTGCAGGAGCCTACTTCTCCCTCTGCCCCTCTCTCTGTGTCTTTCATGAATAAATAAATAAAATATTTTTTAAAATAAATAATAATAATAATAATAAAAGTGTTTCTGTCTATACTAAAAGAAAAAAGAAAAAAACTGGAACTTTACATCACAAAAAAAATATGGATGTTAGTTTTTGTGAAGGGGAATAATTCAGGAATAGTGTGAGAATGGTGTGGGGCTTTACTGTAGTGCAGTGTAGTGTGGCCTGGTTTTCCTGGAATGAGGGACCCATATAAGTAAGTAGTAGGTTAAGGTTTGCTGGGCTTCCATTGCCAGGCAAAGCAATGAGGTCCTGTGGACCTTGAGAGGTCAACAAACTAAGAGACTATTGGAAAATTCATATAAAGGAAATGCCTCTGTGAGATCTTCCCCTTTATAAGGCTGAAGACACTAATACCAATGATGATATCCTGACAGCTCATGAAATTCCACCAGATTTCCCATCCTCCACCTCAGATCCATTTCTTCAAGTCTTAGGTCCTATTTCCTTCATTTTGCCTTAGTTTAGATTCTCATGCTCTGTCTAGAGCCTTGACGCAGGAGGCCTGGTTGGGGTGGCTGCCTGACCTCAATCTGTGCCTCATCTCAGGAATCCACCTTATAAGTTATGCTTGGCCACCTCCCCCAGCCCATCCTACCCTCATGTTTAAGAAACCAGCCTGTGTCCAGGGTTTTGGAGTCTTGTGAATCTGAAGGTGAATCAGAAAAAAGGAATTGTGACCAATTTGATGTGGAGACAAAGAAGAGAGAAAAGCTATAGGTGACTTAGATAACTCAGACATAGTCGACCATAAGAAATATGGTCTACTGGCAGATGGGGAAATAAATGTCAAGTGGAAATGTCACAGCCAAGGTAGAAGATTTAAGGAGCATCTCAATAAGCTTCCTAAGGAAAGACTTCTGTGAGGAAACAGCAGGTTGTCAAGAGCTGAGCCCATATTCAGGGTCAGGGGAAAGAAGTATCAGCAAGGAAATGGAGGAGTGACAGGCAAGAAGGCATTTAGATGATGAAAGCCAAGGAAAGGAAGAATCAACACTTAAAGGCACTGAATCCAGGAAAAAGGTCAACAAGAATAAGAAAAAATGAATGCCCTCTTTTCTCTAATGTTTAATTTCCCAAAATATTGCATGTTGGCTTAACAGTAGATAATACAGTGGTAATCTTAAAACAAAATAATTATTAGTTCCAACACAATTTCACATCTTAAAATGTGTCTCCACCAGAAGCTGTATTATTAGTTTAGCTTATTTTTTTAAATTTAAATATAGAGACACCTGGGTGGCTCAGTTGGTTAAGTGTCCGGCTCTTGATTTTGGGTCAGGTCATGATCTCAGGGTCCTGAGATTGAGTCCCACATCAGGCTCCACACTCAGCAGGGAGTCAGCTTGAGGATTCTCTTTCTCCTCTCTCTCTGTTCCTCCTACTCACCTCAAGTAAATATTTTTTTTTAAGTTTAAACATATATATCATATAATCAAATAATACATATGAAACGACTGAGTATTTTTTCCCAAATAAAAAGAAACTCATAACTTTAGTATTTTCAGTAGACTATTAAAAACATATCCATTTTGTCTGTGGGAGATTTCAGTTTTTCTAAGATCTTTCTTCAAACCATCCATTTTAATGACTTGAGCACTCTGCTTAACTTATGGTTTCTTTCTACACTTGAACTTATTTCTTCCACCGCTCTCACAGACAGCTGTATCTTAAACATATGTCACAAATAAAGTAAGATCTGTTTTTCTAGATTCAGTCTAAATTAAGCCATACTAAAGATTGGTACATTTCAAATGTCAGTTTCAAAAAATCTCTGTATTTCTTTCCTTTTCAGAGGTTTGGCCTCTCATTGTTTAATCTAAAGGACTAAATTAATTATGACTATTTCCTATATTTTCATTATTTCTATTGTATACTATATTACTGTCAAGTATGCCATTTGTAATATTCAGAGAAATACAAATACGATGCTAGAATTTCCCTTTTTAAAGATAATATAGTTACATTCCCTTGTCTATAAACGTAATTTTTATTACTATGTTTACCAAAGCATTTATTTTCAAAATAATTAATCTGCTACTATACGTTAGATTTTTGAGTCCTTTTCAGAATAAAAGTACAAGCAGAGTGTGAACTTTTCCCCAACACCCAAGTTCCCACTCTCTAAGTGTTCTTATAGCCTCAAAAGACATAAAGCCAGAACAACACATCTAATTCTGCACTACCTCTTGGAAAATAATAATAATAACTACCTTTTGTTGAGGGCTACTGTACATCAGGGAATAGTCTAGGACTTTACATAAACTGTTTTATTTAATCTTTACTACTTCTTAGTAGAGAAGGTAACATCATGCTTATTTTACAGAAGAAGCTACAGCTCAAAGAGGCTAACATTGGGCTCAGTAACACTACTAGTAATGAGTGAAAACGACATTCAACCTAGCTTTGCCTGACTTCAGAGTCCATGCTTTCTAGTACACATACACCTTTCCCTACAAATCATTCTAAAATTTGAAAAATAGTTATAAATACCCAATGTAAATATATTTGGATATTGGTGTAGTTATAAAGTATCAAATTATATTGGTGGATAATACTAAAACAGCCACAATTATTAACCTGAATTTATTTAAGTAAACACTTCTAAATAAGTCACAGAAGTTGTACAGCTCATCAGACCTTCAAAGATGTAATTTAAATATTTGAACTAGCTTATCAAATTATTTTAAATAAAAAATTTTCTCTACCATCCAGTAGAGCAGATATTTTCATCATGTTTGCTGTAACTTATCCTCGCTATAAAATGAGATTACAAAGCTGCTTAAAGAGTATCTGTGTCCTACTGTAATCTGCACAATGTTGAGCTCAATGTTGGCACTCTGTTAATATTTAATAATAAAGGGATTTAAACCACAGAAACAAGCAGAGAAAACTAACTAGCATTTAAACTAGAACAACATTCCCAAAAAGCATTCAGCAGAAAATTCGTGCATGAGAATGGTTCAAGCAAATAGGTGGGGTTGGGGGTGGGGAGGAGAATGGGAAAACTGGCAGTTTTAATTGAAGTGTCCAAGATAAAATAGATTAAAAAGTCTAAAGCAATATTGTTGACCAAGATGTAGTTTTCAATAGAAATAATCAAGAATCAATGTATGATTTTAAAATACCCTTACCCACAAGGGAGGTAGTTTGTATGTCATCAATTTTAAGACTCCTTTCTTTCACATTTTAACATTTTTGAAGTTAAAATGTCTTACACTTGATGGCATATCATAATTGTCAACATTTTTTTCTTTCTTATTGGTATATAACATAAATGGTGCATTTACAGTAGATTGTGTGGTAGCCAGCTTCCAAGATAGCTCCCAATGACCCCCACCTTCTGGCATTCGAAGCCTGTGTAGTCCTCTCCCACAGTGCACCAGGTATGGGCTATGTAGCCAGTAGAATATGTCAGAATTCATAGCACATCATTTCCAAGATGAGGTTACAAAAGATATTGCTGCTTTGTTTTGGTCTTTCTCTCACACCACTGACTTTGGGCTTTGGGAGAAGTTAAGAACAATTCTATGGATAGCTCACATGGGATAGAATTGAATCCTTTTGTTAACAGCCAGGAAGGAAATGAAGCCTCTTGCCAACAACTTCATGGGTTGTTGACCCTAGAAGACTTGCCCAACTCAGAAACATCAAGTGAGTATAGTCTGGCCTATTCATTGACTACCACCTCATGAAAGTCCCTAGCCAAAATGACCTTGTGTTGATCCAGAATTCCTGACCCTCAGAAATAGTGTGAGATAATAAATGTCTGTTGTTTTAAACTGCTAATTTGAGTGATAATTTGTTTTACAGCAATAAATAACTAATATGGAGGATCTCTCAGATTCAATGAAATAGAATGAGAGGTTTTGTAAGGATTTATTTAAAGGGACCCTTTAAGGTACTATAAAGTCCACTCCTCACCATTACCAAAGAGTGCTGATGAGGATGAAAAGGTGTTTGACCCCTCATTTCAAATCTATGAAAGGGACCTTAATGGTTCCAGTAAGAGAGGATAATATATGACCACTGTAGTTGAGCACACAACATGAAATGGAGGCTTATTCCCACCTACCAAAGTAATAAGAAAGAAATCAGAGTTGGCTCCAATAGGTAGGAAAAGGGGAGCAGTGGCCACCTTGGCTTGGTCTCAACACCCCCAGTTTGTCAGGCCAAAGAATATATACATGTATTCCAAGGTGTAGATATATTCCCGAGGTGGGACACCCAAAAATAAAATGACCAGAACCCATTTACACTTGGCAAGAAGATGACCTTAGAGAAGTGAGAGGGCTCAACAGACTGGATCTGTATGGAACAGATAATCAAAAAACCAAGGCTGAGAGCAAGGAAAGATAGAGCATCACTGCCTCTGTCAGAAAAGATGCAAGGAAGCTTCCAAAATACCCAGAAGAGAAGGATCCAGGGTTAGATATCTGCCAAACCCCCAAAACATAAAGGTATGCTATTGCAAGGCAAATTAAGAACTTTCTGCCTCCTTTTCTGTCCCTTCCTCCCCTCTTCCTCCTGCTCCTATGGAGGGAGGATCTTGTTAGAGCAGCCAACTAGAGAGAAATCCCATCCTGCAACTAGCCCCTGCTAGGAGAGAGAAGAATATTTAATTACTGACCCAAGATGTTGTTTCCAACTTAAAGTAAATCCAAAGATTTTATTACCAAGTGACCAGAAAATTTGGTACTGTCAAGTTTTCATCTAGGGGGTAGGGAAATACATCTCCCTGAAAATTTTTCAGAGATGTGTTTGCTTTGCATCCCACAAGTTGTGCTGGTTAAACATATCAATTTCACAAGTTTAAGAAATGTTGCATATTGAAGCCTCCTTTTAGTAATACATTAAGTATCTTGGAACTACATCAGAAAAGTTGTATGCTGAACTTTCCTTACTTTTATGTATCTCCAACTTATTTAAACTTGGATCCCTTTCTGTTCACTTACCATCTATGTTCTTATTGAGGTCACTTTGCCCATTTCAGCCTGGTTTTCCCCATCTTTAAAATAGAGATAACAACAGTACCTACCTCATATGCCACTTTAGAGAATTGAAGTAGTTGAAGGAATGTAAAGTACTCAATACATAATATTCTACAAATGTTAGGACAGGAAAAAGAAAAAACATCTGCAGAGAGTCGGTACCTAGTTTTTCATTTTTTTCAGCTTGATCACTTTTTTCAAGGAAAATATTAAAGCTTCATTATATGATCAAATGTAGTTTCCAAATCAATGAAAGCTGTCTATGTCACCCCCACAACTCAGAACTGTGTTAATAGCTCATGTGTAGGACCCTCCTAATTCTTCCCTGGTTTCTCATAATTGCCCTCTCTGAAACTCCATTCATATTCCTATGGATCAAAATTATCCCTTCTTTGTTTCATCAGAATTTTCCTTCCTTCAGAACTGCTAGAGAGTAGGTGGTCTTTGAACTGCTTACAAACAGAAACTTTGTCGTATCTCTTTATCTGCAGCACTTACCTAAATCCTATTGCATATCACGTACCCAAGAATGACTAAAGAAAGAGAAAAGGAAAGAAGAGAGGAAAAGATGGCAGAAGAGAAAGAGGGTTAAGATGTTTCACCTGGGATGTGGGGAACAGATTGCACAAAGTTCTCTAATATATACCAACAGCTTGAAAAGTTGAAACTAATTTACATAAAGAAATCTCTTATATCATATTTACATGCTGTAAATATTATACTCTACTTCTGTTATTTTAGTGACTACCTTAAAATTAAAAATGTATACTTACTTAATATCAGACAACATAACTTTTTTCCCTTCCTCTCAATTATTATAAAGATTTTGAATACTTCAATTCAGGCCATACCCTTTTACCTTGAAAGCTACTGTTCTCATCTTCATCTTCGTACTTCACAAACTAGATATTGTTACTGATGGTTAATATACTCAATTTTTTTATTATTATTTATCTTACTCGTTTATCATTTTCTTTGCTCTCCTTTCCTTATCCCCAGATCTTCCTTCTGAGATTGTTTTCCTTCTTCTTGAAGTAAATCTTCTAGAATTTCCCTAATGAGGACCTCTCATGCAACTGTTCTTGAAAAAGAGTTCTACATGGCACAGAACCCTAGGTTAAACATATTTTTATCTCAATCCCTGCAATGTTTTATTACAACATCACTGCTTCCTATTGTTGCTATTCAGAAATAAATTGCAGGTAATTATCAAGCAGCTGTTAAGATCTTCCTTTTTTTGAAGTTTTGCAGTTTTACTCAAATATATTTCCATGTGGATTTATTTTTAAAGATTCTTTCAGGAATCCACAAGGCCTCTAGAATTTGAGTTTCATCCTTTAATTTTTTAATAATCCTCACTATTATCTTTCCCAAATATTTGTTTTTCCCTTATTTTCTCTAGTCTCTCTCTGGGATTCCAATTAGATATGTGCTATGCCCTGTTACTCTATCTTCCATGCCATGTATCTCTCTTTCATAGTTTCCAACTGTATATCACTACCTTTCAGGTCATGGTACACTTCATTATTTCTTTTTTTATTACCTCAAATCTGCTGTGTAAATAGTTATTTGAGTTTCTTACAAACTATTACATATTTCATTCCAGAGTCCTTCTTATTCTTTGTTTAAATCTAACTGCTTATTTTTGATAGGCTATTGTCCTTTATGATACTTTTGATAGTATCCTGCATCTTCTTTAAAAATATTAAATATTCATACTACATTTGGCATCTGATAAATTCCAATATCCACAGTCTTTGCTGGTCTGATTTTATATTTTGGTATTTTTACTGGTTCTTGTACATGGTTCTGCATATATTTTATAATTTTTATTATCTGCTCATATCTGAAATCTGCAGGATTTCATTGAGACCTGAGGCTATAATTAATTCCTCCAGAGATTTGCCTTTGATTTTGCTTGGGGTCCAGAAACACTCAAATCCTGAGAGCACCTTCGTTTTCAGCCAAAGATCTTTTGGTCCATAATAGTATGGATTTTGGCCAAAAAAAAAAATCTATATAAGGGCCTTTCTCATGGAGACTTCTCAAAGGACACATTTTCTCCTGCTTCCCACAGACCCAAGACAGAGATAGGCAAGAATGCCTACATCACCCCAGAAGGCAGGGATTTTTCTTGTCCACTCATTGAAGATGTGGAACATCTAGTTTTGTGGCTCAACCTTCCACTTTGTACAAATCCCAAAATTGGTCTCCCATACCTCTTTTACACCTCATTAAAGTGATTCTGGTTGTTTCTTGCCCTTTTGATTTATGCCTTCTTGTCATTTTAACAATCTTCCTTGTTTTCCAAATATGTCATCTAAGCATTAATTTTTTTTTAAGTTTTATCCAGGACCTTTAGAGTTTCGTTACAAGAAAAGTTACTCCAGATATCTGGTATGCCATATTATCAGAAATAGAAATCCCTGAATCTCTAAATAGTAATATTTCTGGCACTTCTGCACAATATCCTGCAGTGTTGAAGAAACTGTTCTCAGTGAACTAAAATACCATCAACCAGACACCTCCTTTTCTATTTTTGCATGGGATGGCCTTTCTTCTGAACACAGTGTATCACAGTATTGAGGAAGTGACAGATAGATAGATGATGATGATAGATAGATAGATCTATGTTTTCTCATTTTTCACTTACCAATTATGACTTGTTTTTCTGCTATGAAAAAAAAGAGAAAAAGTGCTTGTTGTTTCAAAAATAGAAATGGCATAATACAAGTCTTTCTACAATGTAAGGCTAGGGAATTACTTCTTAATATTTCATTATTTCTTTTTTTAACACAAATTGTCCTCACATAAATTTTTCTTCATGCAGAAGGTATATTTATAGTAACCAGAATGCAGCCCGATACTAGTATTTATGTACTAAATGATAAGGAAATGGCTGCACATCATTGTTATCTCCGAACAGACTGTGGCTTCTTTTTCCATTTGTCAGGAGGCAAATTTTACCAAACATTGGATTTATTCCGTACATTAAACGACATTTACCAAGGTTTTTGTGGGGGGGGTTGTTTGTTTTTATATTTAGCTTGGAGGACTTCTGAGGAAGGCATCAATATATATGAATAATAATATTATCATTCAAAAGGATTTTTTTTAAAAACTGCTTTCCTCCATTTTGTACATTATCAGTATCTTCTTTTAAAAGATTATCTGGGCCTACCACTTGCTTCCTCAGCACAATTGAACACATAATTACTATGTAAATTTGTATTTCCACATGCTTTCCAGAAGAACATAAACCATTTAATATTGGGGATTTCAAAGCATTAATCGTTTAGAATATGGTACATTTGACTTAATCTGTAAAATGAAGATAATTCTTATCTGCCTTTCAGGGTTTAGTATTAGGATTAATTAATTTTAGATAAGCAATTCAAACATGAAAAGCATTACATAAATGAAAATGAGTCCTAGTATTATTAAAACAGAAATTATTGGGTCAATCTGCAAAGCAGTACAAAGATATCTTTTCTGTTTATTATTATTCTGTTATTATTATCGTTGTTAGCATGTTGTTTATTAAATTATTATATAATAATTTCTAGATTAAAAAGTTTAAGACAACAAACAGACCTTTCTCTTCAAGACCTGACATAGAGGTGTTTTCCTTCCTTCACAAAAGTAATTTAAGCATATAACTACCATTAAAATCTGACTCCCTAATACAATATTAACTTATTTCAAAATATATCATGATATGCTAAGACCACTGAAAGTTTTTTGGTTAGGAGAGTACTGAAAAGAAATGGTAAGTCTCTTTTAGGAATTTCTTCTTTTTTTTAAGATTCTATTTCTTTATTTAGAGAGCATGTGTGTGTGTATGTGTGTGTGAGAGAGAGAAAGAGAGAGAAAGAGTAGGAGGAGTGGGGAGAGGAGAGCGGGAGGAGGAGACAGGGTAAGGGAATCTCAAGCAGACTCTAGGTTGAGCAGGAGCCCAACACAGGGTTCCATCTCACACTCTGACATCATGACCTGAGCCAAAACCAAATGTCAGATGTTCAACCAACCAAGCCACCCAGGTTCCTCCTTTTAGGAATTTCTTGCTTAAAATAAAAGTAAGATATATAAAGATAATAGATTTACATTTAATGTCAATTCCTAAAGCTAACAAAGAAAGAATGCATTGCATTTTACTTAAGGAATTACAAATATCCTACTACGTAACCATGTAGGCTCCTGGCTATATATATATATATATATATATATATATATATATATATAAAATACTTAAGAAATAGTTATTGATTGAAAATCCAACATTCTGCGGGCACCTGGGTGGCTCAGTGGTTGAGCATCTACCTTTGGCTCAGGTCATGATTCCGGGGTTCTGGGAGCCTGCTTGTCCCTCTGCCTATGTCTCTGCCTCTCTCTCTCTCTCTGTGTGTCTTTCATGAATAAGTGAATAAAATCTTTAAAAAAAAAAAAAAAAGAAAATCCAACATTCTGTAAGAAGAGAGGCAAGGAGGGCAGCCTGCGTGGCTCAGCGGTTTAGCGCCACCTTCAGACCAGGACCTGATCCTGGAGACCCGGGATCGAGTCCCATGTCAGGCTCCCTGCATGGGGCCTGCTTCTCCCTCTGCCTGTGTCTCTGCCTCTCTCTCTCTCCTCTCTGTGTATTCTTGTGAAAAAATAAATAAAATCTTTAAAAAAAAATAGAGAGAGAGGGAAGAATAGCATAAAACATAAAACTGATCTCTGTTATTAAATGGTTCAAGACTTTTCATTTTCTACAGTATGAAATATAAATTCATTAGCATAGCATGAAAGTCATTTTTCTACTGCCTGTTTTTAAACCTCAACCATTCCTTTATTCAATCAATAGTTTTTAACAATTATTCATTGAGCATCTACCACGTGCCAGGCCCTTTGTTTAAGTGCTTAGAATGCAAAAGGAGAGAAAGGGAGAAAAAAAGAAAATTCTTGACAGCACAGTGATTAGACTCCAGCAAGAAATACAGATAGTTAAACCTAATCTGAGGGGTGGAAAAACTGTCTCCAGAGAAGAGAGATTTAAGCCAAGAACTGAAAAACAAAAAATTATCCAGGCAAAGTTGTAGGAGCATGAAGAGGGGCAGGTGACAATCTGTGTGAAGGATCTGAGGAAGAAGGGGCTACACAGTAGAGGAAAGGAAGTGGCTGGAGATGGGCTACAGGAGTAGGCAAGAGCCCAGATTAGAGAAGCCTTTAAACCAATTCAGTATTTTATCCTCAGAGCAACAAGAACCCAGTGAGATATGGGAAGCCATAGTGTACTTTTCACATGTGTCCTTTCAAAAAAATCATTCTGGCTGTTGAATAGGGAACAAATTAACAGGGATAGGAATCAAAGCCAAGTTATTATTGTTAGAAGACTACTATTGCTGCAATGGTTTAGGCCAGGAAAGAAAGTAGGAAAAAAAATGTAAGAAAGGAGTAAGAGAAGGAGGGAGGGAGAGAGGGAAGGAGAAATGGATAAAGGGAAGAAAGAAGAGGTAAAAGAGAAAAAAAGAAAGCTCTTAAACAATTTCAAAAGTCGAATGACAATCAAGAAAAAGTATTTTCTATCATCTTGGGCAAAGAGTTAATTCCCACAATATATATAGAGCTTCTATACATCAATGAAGACTAACGAATCAATTTTTTTAATGAGCAAATGATGAACAGTTTATAGAAAAGGAAAGACAAGTGTCATATGAAAAAAATGCTCATAATTAAGGAATTAAAATTAAAATAATATTTTGCAATCTTTTTCATCTATAATATTGGCAACATTGAAGTTTCAACTGAATACCAGTTTGGGAGTGTAGGTAAATGTTAGCTGAAGAATATAGCTAAATAGGATCTCTACTCAAAATTTTATATTCTTTTCATGGAAATTCCTATTTTACTCTCACATAAAATATATTTCAAAACCCTGCAGTAAAGAAATTTTAGTTAATTAATTTGGCTTAACCCAGTGCAGGTCAGGTCTTCAAAAAACAGACTCTAAATTAGAAACTTGAATATCAGAAGCTTATTGGGGATTGATGATCCTCTGAAAACTAGACCTGATAATAGAAGGTACTGCTACAGAACGGCACTCACTGTTTAATAGGGATGACAGTATCCTAAAATAACAAAGCTAAGTGGTGGAACCTAACCCTTAGATACAAGAAAGGCATAATTATCATAATGGGCAGCAAGGACAGAATGGTCTGACTCACAGGGATCAGTGGAGATGGCAAATAAAAAATAGAGTTCCTAGAGGAAAGATAAATGAATAGCCACTAAATCCTTAATTTATAAAACCAAAGGAGATGATGAATGAATGAGCAGAAGGCTTAAGTCAGCTCTCTCAGAATCATGATTCGTTGCTCAATTTCCAGACCTCAGCCAATTCTCAGACCCAGAAGTCATTCACTGAAGATGCTGGATCTATATCAGGAAGGATTATAAAATACCATGGAAAGTGTATATAATAGTAATTCCCCAGACCTTCCCCGCAAGGGACTAAAGCAATTCTCTCAGCTAATGATACACTGGAAAAAGAGAATACCGGATCTTTTGAGGGCTATTATACACAGGGTCTGAGTTGACACTGATTATCTGGCCATGCAAAGTTTCATTATGGAGATGAGGTAGTAAATGGAGTCCTGGCCAAGTCTGTCTCATGGTTTGCATTCACAAGACATAAACAACAATATTAATTCAGAGTCTTGACCCTCAGCTATAATTCCCCTGTTCCCTCTTATAACAAAGGCACTTGAACCATTGAACATTCTACAGAGCTTCCCATTAATTCACTATACTGATATATAAAACAGACTGAGGGCAGCCCCAGTGGCTCAGCGGTTTAGCGCTGCCTTCAGCCCAGGGCCTGATCCTGGAGACCAGGGATCGAGTCCCACGTCGGGCTCCCTGCATGGAGCCTGCTTCTCCCTCCGCCGGTGTCTCTGCCTCTCTTTCTCTGTGTGTGTGTCTTTCATGAATAAATAAATAAAATCTTTAAAAAAAAATTTAAAAAACAGACCTGATTAGCAAGAAATGACAAGTATTCTGGATGTCATAATTGCTCTAGAGAGTGAGAAATAAACATTACAAAAATTAAAGGGCCTCACTCATCAGTAAAATTTTTAAGATTCCAGTGGCAGGCAGGAATGAATGAATGAATGAATGAATGAATGAAGCAAGTAAGTAAATCTAGGCTGTGATATAAGCACATCTTGAGCCATAGTAACCAGTAAATCCCTGGCAACAGAGGTAACTTTGGTAGAGAAAGACACCATGTAGAATTTCTGGCAAGTCCCAAATGGAATCACAGCATATACCCTTAGGCTTTGAGAGTAAGGGCATGCCATTTGTAGCATAGAGTTATGTACCATTTAAAAACAGCTTCTGGCATATTCCTGGGCCCAGGTGAAACTTGAGCACCTGACCATTGAAGATGCAATTGTAACTGCAAATAACACTGTCAGATTCATCTTATTGTGTCATAGGGTTAGGCTGGCCAAGATAGATACAGAGCCCCCTCAAATAGCCAACAGTAGGATGTGCAGACAACTTTCAGTTATCTGTTCCTTCCAAGTCTGCCTCAGCTACAAAGAGACACTTAATCCAAGGTCACCCTGTTTCCAGTGCCCACACCTGGTGACTAAGTGAGATAAGGGTGCAAAGTCCTGGCTATTGTCGCCTGTAGCAAGACACTCCAATAGACACCATTTGCTGCAGAGCTCCCAGCCGGATTAGCTGAGGCCTTGGTGGACCTGCATGGAGGTTTGACTTACTCCTCTGCCTAATCTTGCTTCTTTCTACTTCCTGTCACAAATATTGATTCCTTAAAAACATGCTGTACCTGAAACTTTTTCCTAGGGTCAGCTCCAGAGAACCAACCCTGAAAATACTTATAAATTAAAGTGGTGTGACTAGCAGGGTCAGAGAACTACAAGAAAGCTGTGCAACCCTGTGGCCCAAATTCCTATGTCATTCACCTGTTGCCTTTCCTTCAGCTCATGCTGGGACCTAATAGGGGCAGGGATAGAAGGGTTCCCCATGACTAGCTGATGAAGAACAAAAACTGAACTTGTTTAACAGATGGGCAGCTCAGTATGTCAGTGCAAGCTGATAATACACAACTGCTGATTTACAGTGCCATTCAGGTTGATCCTGAAAGAGAGCAGTGAGAGGAAATTATCGCGATGGGCAGAGTACCTGGCCATTCATTTTACATGGAAAGAGAAGTGACCAAGGTAAGAATATACACAGTCTCTCCGTGAAACAGGTTGTTTAGCTGGTAGTCAGAGGCCTAGAAGGAACAAGACTAGTGAATCGGGGACAAAATGTCCAGGGAAGAGGCATGTAGAAGGATTTATGGGAATTGTCACAAAGATCTTTGTACCACATATTAATGCCCACAGAGTAAGTGCTAAAAAAATGAAGTGGATAGGATGACTCTCTGCCATGAGGATGTCAACCAGCTTCTGTAGTTTGGCCACCCCAGTGCTAAAACAAGGGGTGCATGAACAGAGTCCATAGTAGCAAGAATGGAAGCTATGCATTCATGACTGCAACAGCACAAGCCCCATCTAACCAAGGTTGATCTAGCTGCTATCACTGTAGACTGTCCAATATGTCAGTAACAGAAACAAATGCTAAGCCTCCAATACAGAGCCATCCCTCATGGACACCAAACAGTCTATTAATGTGATTGATTATAATTGATTACATCAGGTCCCTTCCTTTAAAGGACAATGGTTTATTCTAACCAGGATTGACAAGCAGTCCAATTATAGGCTGAGATCCCTCATAACATTGTGTCAGGTCAAGGAATCCATTTTATGGGACAGGAGGAATGATGATGAGCTGGTGATAACAAAATCTACTAATCTAACACCTACTTCCACCATCCAAAGCTGCTAGCCAGATAGAACATTGCTTCTTCAAGATATAGCATAAGGCCATTTGGACACCCTGTGAAGACAGAGCACTAACCACCAAGATTCAGTATACTCAAAAAACCAAGAGCTTTTCTTTGGTGCCATGTATCCAAAAGGTAAAATATAAGGGAACAAAGGGGTAGAAGTAGCTATCCTGTTCACAATTACTCCAGCAACCCACTTGATGAATTTGTGCTTCCTATTTCTGAATCTTTAGACACTGTGGGTCTAGAGATCCTGACCCTCAGTGGATACTCATTTCTACAAGAGCGCCACTGAACTTAAAGCTATAGTTGCTGCCTGGTCACTTTGTGTGCCAGTAAACCAGCACACAGAAAAGAATAATTAACCCTGGTCATCATGAAGATAAAGTACTAGCTACCTAGTGGGGACAAGTAGAATTGTGGATTGATACTTAGATATGATCCACAGGACATCTTTTAGTATTCCTTGTCCAGTTTCAACTCTAAATGGGTAAATTCAAGAATATTAGTTTAATAAAGACATGGTAAACAGGAGCTGAGACTTCCCATGATTGAGGGTTTTGATCACTACAGTACACAAGCCATCTAGCACTGAAAAAGTGCTAGCCAAATGGGGGTAGCGGGGGGGGGGGGAGAAAACTGAATGAAATGTAAAAGCAGAAAATAAGGGAGTATCAGTTATGGATCTCAGGATTAACTGCCACCACAGGGACTGTAGTTTGTCTTATTAACCTTCCTCTTGTAGGTTTTCCCAGAATAAGGTCTAACCAGAATCCTGGAGAAGCTACACTTAGATGCAGAGAGGTTAATATAAGAAGCAGGTGGATTTTATCAGTGCAGGGAAGGAAGGAATCAGACACTGTTGATGCCCCTCTCAGATCTCTGTATTCCATTGTTACCTCCATCCCTTAACTGTTGTAATTTCTATTACTGACTGCCATTTGCCTCTTTCTCTCAATAATTTCCCTTGGGCAATAGGAGCTTCGTCCCCAACAGAGACATTCAGCACCCTAGAAACCACAAATGGGGCCAACCTACAGCTGATAACTGCCCAATACAGGGATATAAAAGGCTGGACTCCTTTCCTCAAGATAGTACCAAATTGTCCTTGCAATTGATACTCGAGAACTCCCTATAGGATTAAGTTGAAGTCAGACTTCAGCTGAGAGCACATTCATGCCTAGCTTTTCTTCCTTCTCCTATTTTGATTCCTTCACCTCTTTCTTCTGAGAGTTCTTATCTACTGTTATTATTCCTTTGTTCAGAGAAGGAAATTGAGAATTAATTATAAAATTATTAGAACATGCCTGACACTTTAAATGCTCAGTGTTAGCTATTACTAATATTTACTCCACAAACTTTATGAAAAAATAATCTACACTTGCAAAATTTATGATCATAATCCCTCATTAGGCTCAAAGAAAATAATTATCTGTCTCATTATTTTCTCATAAGAGGGATGAAAAGTGCTCAAGTTCCTGATCTTTTCCACTGTACAATATAGACCTATCTCCAAAGACCAGTTATGATAAGTTGTATCCCATTTACCCAACTTTTTTATTCCTTTGTAAGTGACCCCAACTAAACAATTGCTACCATTCCTCTTGATTTTACAAGATTTCAACACACTCAATTTTGTTTTAAATCGTTTTAGATAAATATGTATAGTGATCTAAAAATGAGATAAACAGTGTGAGAAGAATAAGCCAAATAACATTCTAAGATGTTGTCCACCTAAGAAATAAATCCCAATAATTAAAAAGGATTCTCTTGGAAACTTGAGAGGCAAGGATTTATACTCATTTTTTTTTACCATTTATAATATGCCAGATTTAGCATTTATCTATCCATATATGATAAACTATTCCAAATCAGTGGCATAAAATCACACCCATTTAAAATACAATAAAAAATAAAATAAAATCATACCCATTTTACCTGTTTATGACTCTTTTTTAAGATTTCTTTTTTTTTTTTTTTTTTGAGAAACAGAGAGAGCGCGCGCACAAGCAGCAGGGAAGTACAGAGGGAGAGGAAGAAGCAGACTCCCTGCTGAGCAGAGAGCCCCATCCCAGCACCCTGAGATCATGACCTGAGCTGAAGGCAGACACTTAACCAACTGAGCCACCCAGGTACTCCCTTTCTTACGATTTTGTGGATCAACAGTTTGTACTGGGTTCAGCTGGGTGGTTTTTTTGCTGGTCTCACATGAAATCCCTTATTCATGACCTTCATGATCAATTAAATAAGATCAAGATATCCACTGGTCTATTTAATGGAATTCATAATTGGGGATCTTATCTGAGGGATGAAATCGTAATTTTGATACTAATATTTGTTTTATGTTTATCCTTTTGCATGTGCTGATGCATGTACCATTTGCTGTCCATCATGACCTCCTGGAGTGAATCATCCTGAAGGCCTCTGGACCAACCCCTGGATAGATTCTACCTGCCGCATGTCCTGTTGCCCCATTTCAGCTGGAAGCAGCCAGAACAGTCATTGTCCCATTCCCTAATGACAGTTAGGGTTACTATTCCAGGAGGAGGAATGAGTAAGGAATAGGTGGGGCTAGGTAGGGAGAACTAGGTGGGGCTATAGGATCAGGCTCATAAAAATCCCAGAATTGTGGAGATGAAAGGAAACCAGAGATTAATGAAGAAATAAACCAGACCATTTTGTCTTAGGTGTCAGAGATTGGGTCTTGTTTTAACAGCTATTTGTGACTAACAAAGAATCACTGGGCCCTAAAAAGGAAGTAAGCCAATGGAGGTGTTACCACTAGTCCTAACTCAATGGTGATATCAATAGAGAAGTTAAAAGGATTTAGGTTCACTGGTTGGCTTTCAATAAAAGACCAACCGTACAAGACCCCAGTCCTTGTCAGGACTCCCCTCACTCCTGAGAGCTTTTTCTGTATCCTCACTTAATAAAACTCTATCACTTTACTCACTCTCCTTTGTCTGTGAGATTCATTCTTTGACTCCATGAACAAGAACCTCACTCTCCTGATTCAATTAGAGGACACCAAAAGCATAGCAGTCTATGGTCATTTTATATAAGAACCACTGTAGCCTTTTCTGATGCTGTTTTAAATTTTATCTTCTTAAAATTTCATTTTCCAACAGTTATGTTGCTGTTATGTAGAAACAAAATTTATTTTACATACTGACCTTGTATCAAACAACCTAGGTAAATTCACTCATTAATTCCAAAATTTACCTGTAGTCTTTGGGTTTCATTTGAATCTAATCATGTCATCTGTATATAATAATTAATGTGGAAAACAAAAGCAGAAGAAACATTAAATTTCCTTACTACCTACAGCCCATTGACAAGTTGTTGAAACAGGCAGTGACATTCCTCTAGGGACTCAACTGCTTCCATACTGATACTTTGCTAAAGGCAAAAGGCAATCCTAGCCCCACCCCCCTCCTCAACCCCCAGGATCCTGTAAGTCTATTTTAACATATAAAAATTCCTTTAGAAATTTCCTTTATCCCTAAACCTCCAAGATATGTGCTGGCAATCATCCCCCAAGCATATGACCCACTGATACACATCTGAAGGGTCTCACGACTAAGGTTTTATTAGACAATAATAAATCTCCTTTTGCCATCAACAGCTAGCCCCTTAAGGTCCTGGAAACCTAGCTTCCAAAATTCCTTAGAGACTTACGCTATCCCTAACTCCCTCCCAACTTGAAAGTATATAATGAACCACTCTTCATGACTCCAGTGCAGTTCTTTCTACTAACGGGTCCTGTCCTTGTGCTTTAATAAAACCACTTTTTTGTGCCAAAGATGTCTCAAGAATTCTTTCTTAGCCATTGGATTCGAACTCTAAAGTCTTTCCTACATCAATGATTGTTTTATTTCTTCCTTCCTAATATTTATACCATTTTTTTTCTTGTCTTACGGCCCTGGCTAGTACCCTCACATAAAAAAATTAAATAGAAGTGGTGATAAAGAACATCTCCTTGTCTCTTTCCTTATGTTAGGGCAAAGCCTTCAATGTTTTTATCATTACAATAATGTTTGCTGATGAAGGAGCAGAAGGCTAGCTGAGGCCAAAGCAGAAGCTGACACCGCACAACCCCCACCCTCCCAATATGATATGTATGACATTCCACAGTCACTCCTGGATGCCCTAAAACTAAGGAAAGGAAAAACAAATAGTTAATTTATAGAGATCACAATCCTGCAAGACATAAGTCTCCTTCAGTTTACAAATATCTTAATAATTTATAAGAACAAAGCATTTTTATCAATAACCTAGCTTCCAGAAGGAAATGTAGATACAATTAAATGTTTTTATAACCTACAGCCCATTGACAGATACTAGAAATGGGCAGAGTGTAATATTCCTCCAGGAACCTCCCAACTATCTTAATTTTAATGCCTTGCTAGAAGGAAAAACAACCTTAACTTGACAAAGGCAAGACCTCTGGTATCCTGTGAGTCTTCTTTAACATATGAAAATCCTTGTGAAACCTCCCTTTTCCTTATCTCCCCCAACTCCCAGGTAAAATCAGTCACCCCTCACAACCTTGGTGCAGCAGCTCTTTCTGCCCACTGACCCTGTCCCCAGGCTTTAATGGTTTTATTTAACCATTTATTAAAATAAACCATTAAACCATTTTTTAACCTAACTCATAACCACTTTGAAAAATTGTTTGGTAATATCTTCTTATTCTAACCATATATGTAATCTATGATCTTGTAATTCTACTCCTAGTTGAGTTAGGGACAAATGGGGCTAGGCAGGGCTAGGTAGGGGGCCACGGAATCAGGCTCATAAAAATCCCAAAAATGCTGAGGTATAAGGAAACAAGAGATAAGGGGAAAACCAGACCACCCTGCCCTAGGTGTGGGCTGGTAGGGTGTCTTTTTTATGACAATCATCTGTGACCAACAAAGAATAACCAGACCCCAAAGCAGAAGTAAGCCATTAAAGATGTTATCACTAGTCCTTACTCAATGGTGATATCAATACATATTTTAAAAGGATTTAGGTTCCTTGTTTGCCTTTCAATAAAAGACCAACCCTACAAGCCCCCAGTGGCAACCCTGCCAGAACCCCTTTCACTTCTGCGAGCTTTCTCTATCTTTGCTTAATAAAACTTCCATCCCTTTACTCACTCTCCTTTGTCCGCGGGAATCATTCTTTGACTCCATGAGACAAGATTTCCCATATCATAGTGATATACTTGTATATATATATATATATATATATATATATATATATATATATATACTTGAACATGTCCTCTTATATATATATATATATATAAGAGGACATGTTCAAGTATTTCATTACAGCCTTATTTGTAAGACCACAATGTCTATCGATAGAAGAATGCATAAATAAATTGTGGTATACTCATTTAGTGGAATCTTCCAGGACAATAGAAAGGAATAAATTGTTGCCAAATATACCATGAATAATTCTCACAAACGTAATGGTAATTAAAGGATGCCACCAAAATAAAAGTATCTGCTGAGTGATGCCACTTACATAAAATTCATAATTAGGCAAACAGCTCTATAGTGTTTAAAATTCAGGCCACTGATTACCTTTGAGAAGGAATTAGTTTCTGACAGACAGCATAAGTTGGAAGAGAAAGTGCTTCTGAGTGACTAGAAATGTTCTTATTCTTTATCTGGGTGATATTTTCACATTGTAAAAATTCATAGAGCTATATACTTATATTTTGTATATTTTCCTTTATGTATATCGTACTTCAATAAATATGTTTTTCACTAAATGTTTCTATGAAAGAAATGATAAGTATTTTTTAAATGAAATTGTGCATTTTATTCCTGTGGTGACCAAACAATAGAGTACAAAACTTGTTGTGTTAGTTCAAATTCTACAAGAAAAAGCTGCTAAGACAAGATTAAACATGCAAGGAGTTTACTTGGAGAAACACCTAAGTGAGAGCAACTGAGTAGGAAGCTAGTGAGCATGGAAAAGCCATAACCACCATGCAGGTCTGACCTGAGTGAAGGAGGTAAGGAAAGTTGGGTGGAAGTGTCCTACTCTACATTATAGTCTAGGGAAGGTTCAAAAAGACCCCTGGAAAATTCCATGAGCCCTCAGAATGGTCTTGCATTGTTATCCCTACCATGCTGTCATTGGCAAATTGCCGCAAAGGATTTCAAGCACAGCAGCTGGGCCCTTTGCCAATCACTCTCCCATTTGTTGGAAGTATGCAATCCATATTCTTTTGGCCACTACAGATGCTTCAGTATGGTATTTTCTTTTCCCTATAAAAATAGAATTTTAAATTTTTTAATTTAAAATTTAAATACAAAATTTTATTTACCTTTTAAATTTCCCAATAGTGAAATTAACTCTTTTTGGTGGACATTTCCATATGTATTGATAAATGCATACAGTCCTATAGCTACACCACTATTTATCAGTTCCCTCACCCTAAAAATTCCCTCATGATATGACTTTAAAGTCTCTCTCCCAGCCCCAGCCCCTGGTAACCACTGAATTGTTTTCTCTCCCTATAATTTTTCCTTTTTTGTAAAATGAGTGGAATCATATTTCAGTAGCCTGTTGAGTATTAAGGAATTTCAGATTAACTCATATTCCTACATGCATCAATATTTGTATTCATTTTTTAAATTTCTGAATGCTATTCCACTGCATAAATGTACTATGCATTTTTATGCATTAGTCAGTGGAGGATATTTGGGTTGTTTCAAGTTTTTGGCAATTATGGATAAAGACACCATAAATAGGGAATCCCTGGGTGGCGCAGCGGTTTAGTTCCTGCCTTTGGCCCAGGGTGCGATCCTGGAGACCCGGGATCGAATCCCATGTTGGGCTCCTGGTGCATGGAGCCTGCTTCTCCCTCTGCCTATGTCTCTGCCTCTCTCTCTCTCTCTATCTCTGTGTGACTATCATAAATAAATAAAAATTTTTAAAAAAGACCCCATAAGTATTTGTGTATGTTTTTGGGTAGACAGAAATTTTTCATTTTCCTGCATAAATACTTAGAAGTAAAATTGCTGGGTCATCTGGTGTGCGTTTAATGTTAAAGGAACTATTCTTTTTCTTCTTTTTTTTTTTTTTTTAGATTGTATTTATTTACTCATGAGAGACACACAATGAGAGGCAGAGACATAGGCAGAGGGAGAAGCAAGCTCCTGGTGGGGTGCCCTATGTGGGATTCAATCCTGGGACCCTGGGATCATTCCCTGAGCCAAAGGCAGACACTCAACCACTGAGCCACCCAGGCATCCCTAAAGGAACTATTCTTTTAACTTATTCCTTTTTTTTTTTTTAAGATTTTAATTGATTTATTCATGAGAGATAGAGAAAGAGAAGCAGAGACATAGGCAGAGGGAGAAGCAGGCTCCATGCAGGGAGCCTAACATGGGACTTGATCCGGGACTCCAGGATCACACCTTGGGCCGAAGGAGGCGCTAAACCGCGGCGCCACCCGGGCTGCCCCTAACTTATTCCTTTTACCATGTTTGCATTCCTACCAGCAATATGTGACAGTTCTAGTTGTTCTGCATTCTTATCAACACTTGGAACTTGGGTTTTTTGTTATTTTTTTTTTATCCATAACAGAAGGTGTGTAGTACTCCCATTTTTAATTTAATTTATATTTCCCTAATGACTAATGCTGTGGACACCTTCCCATGTTGTCAGTTGCTATTCATATAATTTTGGTGAAGTGCCTAGGTCTTTTAAGTACTACATATTTTAATTCATGAAAAAAAATCTGGTTATTAGCCTCAAAATTTCTATGTTCAAATATTTTCTGAGTTTTGGGGTGCTGGATGGCTCAGTTGGTTAAGCACCTGCTGTGGAGGCCGAGAAAATTAAGGCCATTCCACTTTAAGTTCAGCGTTGGCACAAGTACAGCCGTCTCAGGCCCCTGTGAATAAGAGCTGAAATTTATATTACTTCAGTTACAGGAAGAAAACAGCTTACAGCTTAAAGTCCTAGGAAGCCCCATATCAGAATGAGAACAGAGCTCAATGCCCTTGAAAGCCCCATATCAGAATGTAAACAGAACTTGAGAAATTCCTCCACCCCTTCTGGAGCTCCCCTAGATCAGCCCATAAAGCTAAGCTGGAACCCACCTCGGGGTCCAAGTCCCTGCTCCGCTATGTCGGGCATACTTGGACCCAAGCTCAAACTTGTAAATAAACCCTCGTGTGTTTGCATCGGTGTCCTTGGTGGTTTCTCGGATTCACAATCTTGGGCACAACACTGCCTTTGGCTCAGGTCATGATCCAAAGTGCGGTCCTGAGATCAAGTCCCGCATCCTGGCTCCCTGCAGAGCCTCTCCCTTTGCTGTACCCTTTGCTTGTATTCTTTCTCTCTCTGTCAAATAAATAAATAAACCTTTAAAAAATTTATTTTTGGACGCTTGGGTGACTCAACAGTTGAGCATCTGCCTTTGGCTCAGGGCATGATCCTGGAGTCCCGGGATTGAGTCCCACATTGGGCTCCCTACATGGAGCCTGCTTCTCCCTCTGCCTATGTCTCTGATTCTCTCTCTGTGTCTCTCGTGAATAAATAAATAAATCTTTTAAAAATATAAATTAATTTAAAATTTTTTTAAAAATAAAAAATATATTTCTGAGTTTCAAGTGTTCATTTTTATACAAGAATAAAAACAAAACCTATAAAGAGGATCATTTCACCTTTCTCCAAAATGTAAATCTAAATGAGAATACAGCCATGGGAAATTATTGAGACAATCAGCGGAACTTGAGGTCTGAAAAATTTTCATTATTATATTGTGATTATGTAGGAAAATGTCTTTGCTCATATTAAATACTAAAGTATTTGGGACATCAAATCAGCAACTGGAAATAAAGCTCAGAATTGTAAAAAAAAAAAAAAGAGAGAGAGAGAGAATATACATTCATATTACTTTCCTATTGATGGTTTGCAAAAATAAATATCTCAAGATATTCAATTACCAGTGCAGCACATACACTGAACAATGGGGGTGGACACCAGGCCTAGAATAGCTGTATAGCCAAACAAAGATACATGAACAAGTATTAGCCTTGACTGACCTAACACATAAAAATCTTCAAAAATGTGTATGTTTCTTGAGAAGCAAATTCCACATCTAATAATTTATTATTAGAAATAATCAAGGATGCATATAAAGGTACATATTTATGTACATATGCATACCAACATATTCATGCATATTAAACGCAGTGTTGTTTGTGATATAGGAATGTTGAACATAATCTAATAGTATGATATTGTTGAAATAAAATATAGTATGTCCATACAATGGAACATCATGTAGTCTTTTAAAATGGTAGGAGTCTACTGATACAAAAAGAAGTATTCATGATAAATCACTCTGAGAAAAGGCAGATGACAAAAGATACTACTGAATGTTTTTATTTGTATAAGAATGTATACACATATGACTGTGCATTTGAAAATACACAGAGTTAGCATTGATTATGTCTGGATAAGTGTAATAAATGGTGTTTTCCTCTTTGTATTTCTGACTTTCTATAATGAGTACTGCTTTAGTAATGGATGGAGGAAGGAATAAAAACAAAGCATTACAGAAAAATAAAAACATCATATTTAATTATTAATAGTGACAGATGAATCATCAAGAAAAAGTTAAAATGTGTTTGGTATACTTATTAAGGAAGGCAGATTCATATTAAATATTAAACTCTTCTATTTAGTTGAGTAAGTTTCATTTGTAGAGGGAAACATTATTCCTCAACAATGCCAGATAAAGGAGATGGGGCACATTTGTGTGTGCATATTTGCACGTATACAACCATGGACGTATACGTGCCTGTCTATGTGTTCTTCAAAGTAAACCTGGGACTCCCTTGGCTTTTTCACTTAGTCATTGAGGATATCTGACCTAGATAAGGTTGTGTTCTGATTCATCCTAAAGCCTACACTAGAATCGCTATAATATCCTTATTCTTATTTTGCTACAGGCATTGAGCTCACAAAAGAACTCACGCTTCAACAGTTTCTTCCCTTTGGGTCAAAAAGACCTACTTTTACATTACATAGTTACAGAAACCTTTTAGCCACAAAGCACATGTCTCAAAAACATGCTATTTCACAGAAGAATATTCAAACTTCAAACTGTGGCTTTCCTAGCTCATATGGCTATGTAGATTCCTTTTCACTTAAGGCTAGAAAGATGATGCCCAGAGGATTTTATCTTCTTTATCTTTTTTAACAATCTCAGCCTGTTGACAACTAGCACACAAAATGAGCATTTTCCTAAACAGAAGGTATTTTCCAAGTCATTCAAAAGCACTGTACTTTCCAAAGCAATCTTAAGCAAGGTAACAGCAATCCCATCCACCAAAAAGACTCTAGTAATTTAGAAAACATGGACTAAAGTGTCAATTAGATCAGAGGCACCACCCACACTAGAGGACAAAGAAGAATCAGAAGAGGAAACTTCAAAGCAGCATTCAAAGAGCAGTCAGGTTCCCTCTATTGTACCCTTGAAGGCTCTCCTCCAGCTTTCTGGTATTTTGTTAATGAATAGAAACAGTACTAAATTCCACTAGGAGCTTGAAAAAAAAATTGTATTTCTAGGAACACAAAAAGGAGATCTCCTTGTGAGTTATTAAAGTATCAAACAAGCTCAACAAAAATCAGTCACATTCCCTGGGAAATGCTGATGGAAACCAAATCAGACTCTGACTCCTCTAGAACAAATAAAACTAATGCTGTGTTTTTCCATTTTATCCTTGATCAGTTAATCCCTAACAGAAGCAGCATTGGGAGCATTTTGCAAACAAAAAAGCAGCTAGAATAAGGATTGCTAGATATAGTTGTTCTAATTTGAGTTGAGTATGATAGAACTTGTTACACTCATAACCCACATAATGTCATTTTTAAGTTCATTCAAATTTTTAAAATATTTCTATCGTTTTTCATATTAACTTTCCTTTACATTTTTATTATAAAACATTTTAATATATTAGGAATATAATCTAACACTCAAAACAACTACCAGATAAGTATTACTATGTCTCTACCAGATAAGTATTACTATGTCTCTATGTCAAAGAAATTAAAGCACTTGGAGGTTAATTAGCTTTCCTAAAGGCACACATAATTAACATGTGTTAAGACTTTGCTGTATTTGCTTTAAATCTTTTTCTCTGGAGTGTCTGGGTGGCTCAGTCAGTTAAGTGTCTGCCTTCAGCTCAGATCATGATCCCAGAATCTGGGATTAAGCTGAGTAGGGCTCCTTGCTCAGCAAAGAGTCTACTTCTCCCTCTGCCTCTCCCCACCACTCGTGCTTATGCTCTCTCTCTCTCTCAAATAAATAAATAAATAAATAAATAAATAAATAAATAAATAAATAAATAAATAAAATCTTTTTAAAAAAAATCTGGGACACTTGGGTGGCTTAGTGGTTGAGCATCTGCCTTTCTCAGGTCTTGATCCTGGGGTCCTGGGATCAAGTTCTGCATCAGGTTCCCTGCAGGGAGACTGCTTTCTCCCTCTGCCTATGTCTTAACTGTTCTCTTTGTATCTCTTATGAATAAATAAATGAAATCTTTAAAAAAAAGTTTTTGTTCTCTTTGGAAATAAAATATTCCACACAAATGAAGTCTCTGTTTTATCCCTCACTGACTCAGTTAGTCCTTATATCTCCAGAAGGAATCACTATATTGATGACATGTGCCTATTATATTGTTTTACTTTTAATATACACATACATATCCATTAACAATATGTAGGATTATTTTCTGTATATTATTCTTCATCTTCTTTTTTTACTCTATATTTTTGTGATACTGCCACTTTAAATCATATTAATCAATACATTCATTTAACTGCCTTATAGTATTCCATTATATTAATATACCACAATTTAATTATTTCTTCTCCTAATGACAGATATTTAGGATGTTTTAAATTTTTCAATATTAAAGCAATGCCACTGAACAGACATCCAGTTTCCAGTCAGGCATGTAAGAAGGTTAAATATTGGCTGTCCAGTCTAACTATAAGGAAAAAACTGAAAATCAATAACTCTTCTTAGAACCAACAAAGAAGTAAGGTCACAGGGCAAACTGCTGGTCCCAAATTTGGAGAAACAAGTACAGAGAATCCAATTTACCAGAGCAGAAATTCACAAGCAGAGACCTCCATGGGAACCAGTGCCAGGGTAGAAAAACCTGAACTGTAATTGAACTGCTGGAGAGACAGTGGGGACAAATTCAAGAGTTAAAACTCCAGAGGGAGCCATGTTAGGAGACCCATACTTCTGTAAGCTTTCGCTAGGACCTTTACCAAGTTCTCACAGTGAAGATTGGAAGAAAACCATCTTGTGCCTCTGACAGGGGAAGAAGAAAAGTAACCATTTCGAAATTACCATAGCATTCTGTTTTTCTTTTTTTTTTCTTTTAAAGATTTTATTTATTTATTCATGAGAGACACACAGAGAAAGGCAGAGACTCAGGCAGAGAGAGACCCTCTAGACATGCTGTCCCACCTAGGGCAGCAGGGAAAGCTGAGAAGCACTTGTAAAGTTGACAGGGCAAAGGTGTAGGCTCACTCAATGACTGAGACCTAATCATAGGACTATAGAACACTTCCCTACCCCCATCTCTTACCACCACATCGCTAAAGGCACATTTATAGGAGTTCCTTTTAACCAGTATATCATGTCCAGCTTTGAACAAAAAATTACAAGGCATAATAAAAGGCAAAAAGCAGTTTGAAGAGAACAAACCACGCATCAGAACCAAATTCAGATATGACAGGAATGTTGGAATTGTCAGACTATGAATTTAAAACAACTATAATGAATATGCTAAGAGCTATAGCAGAAAAAATTAACAATATGCAAGAACAGATGGGTAATGTAAGCAGAGAGATAGAAATTCTAAAAAGTATCAAGTATCACACAATGACTCTAGCTGTCATTTTATTTGAAAAATGCCACTAATGCTTCTCCTTTTAGTGATTATCAGATCAAGGGTAAAATGGAAAAACAAAGCTTTAGTTTTATTTGTTCTAGAGGAGTCAGAGTCTGATTTGATTACCATCAGCATTTCCCAGGGAATGTGACAATTTTTGTTGAACTTGTTTGATTTTTGTCTCCATACTTTAATAACATACAAGGAAACCTCTTCTTGTGTCCCTAGATTGAAATAAAAGTTATTTTGCTTTGGAAAATATCTAAAAAGAAATGTTAGAAATCAAAAACACTATAACAGAAACGAAGAATGCCTTTGATAGGCTCATTAATAGACTAGACATAGCTGAGGAAAGAATTTCTAGCTTCAGGATATGTCAACAGAAACTGAAAAACAAAAATGAAAAGACTTAAAAAAAAAACTGGGAGACAACTACAGAATGTGCAACATAGGTATATGGGAATACCAGAAGGGGAACAAAGACAGAAAAGAACAAAAGCAATACTTAAAGTAACAATGACTGAGAATTTCCCCAAATTGTGACATACAATCATGGCTCCCAGAAGCTCAGAGAACATGGGCCAAGATAAATGTCCCAAAGAATAAATAAACGAAAATCACACCTAGGTATATCATATCCAAACCACAGAAAATCAAAGATAAAGAAAAACTTTGTTTTACATCAATTATATTTCAATTTTTTTAGAAAATAAAAAATCTTAAAAGAAACCAGCAGATAAAACACTTGACCTATAGAGAGGAACACAGATAAGAATTACATGTGACTTATCTTCAGAAACCATGCAAGCAAGAAGAAAGTGGAGTGAAATATTTCAACTGTTAAGAGGAAAAAACTACCAAAATAGAATTCTGTGTCCTGTGAAATTATTCTTCAAAAGTGAAGGAGAAATAAAGACTCTCAGAAAAGCAAAAATTGAGGGAATATGCTGCTAGTAGATCTACTTTGCAAGAAATGTAAAAAGTTCTTCAGAGAGAAGGGAAATAGTATACGTCAGAGAGATCTACATAAAGGAAGAGTACTAGAGAAAGCATAAGTGAACATAAATAAAAACTTATTTTTCTTATTCTTAGTGAACCTAATAGATAACAATTTGTTCAAAATAATAATAGGAACAATGTATTCAATGATTATTGCTTATGTGTAAGTGAAATGATGACAGTAATGGTACAAGGGATGGGAGGGAGGAATCAGGAATACTTGGTGTAATAAAGTTCTTTAGAGAAACAGAACCAATAGGATACACACACACACGCACACACAATGAGGAATTGACCCACACAATTATGGAGGTTATGAAATCCTAGTATCTGCCATGTGTAAGCTGAAGACCCAGGAAAGGCTATGATGTAATTCAGTATGAATTCTTAAGGCCTGGGAGCTAGGGGAGCCAATTGTGTAAATCTCAGTTGAGGGCAATAAAAGGTGACATGAAATGCCTTAGCTCAATCAGTGAGGGAAGGGAAAACAGGTGAATTCCTCCTTCCTCCACCTTTTGTCCTATTCAGACCCTCAACAGATTGGATGATGCTCAGTCAAATTGGGGAGAGCAATTACTTTTTGGGTCCACCAACCCAAATGTTAATCTCATTTAGAAACACCCTCACAGACACACACCCAGAAAAATATGTTTAATCTGGGCACCCTGGGCAATCCGGGTGGCTCAGCGGTTTAGTGCCTGCCTTCCGCCCAGGGCATGATCCTGGAGTCCCAGGAACGAGTCCCACGTCGGGCTCCCTGCATGGAGCCTTTTTCTCCCTCTGCCTGTGTCTCTGCCTGTCTCTCTCTCTCATGAATAAATAAAGTCTTTTTAAAAAGTAATAATAATAATAATCTGGGCACCCTTTGGCCAGTCAAGTTGATACATAAAATTCACCATCATACTTGGTTAATATAAAGTGCTTATGTCGGGCAACCCGGGTGACTCAGGAGTTTAGTGCCTTTGGCCCAGGGCATGATCCTGGAGTCCCGGGATCGAGTCCCACGTCAGGCTCCCTGCATGGAGCCTTCTTCTCTTTCTGCCTGTGTCTCTGTCTCTGTCTCTGTGTGTGTGTGTGTGTGTGTGTGTGTCTATCATGAATAAATAAATAAGATCTTTTAAATAAATAAAGTGCTTATGTTACTTGTGAAATGGTACAGTGTTATTTGAAAGTGTACTTGAATTTGTTGTAAATGTATATTACAAAATGCTAGGGCAGCCACTAAAAATGTAAAAATATGGTAAGTAAAGCCAATTTCATAGATGCCATGGGTATCAACTGCCAAGTTCCTTAGAAATTCTAATTTAGGGACATCTGGGTGGCTCAGGTGGTCAAGTGTCCTACTTTTGACTTCAGCTCAGGTCATGATTTCAGGAGGTCCTAAGAACTCTGCTTATCTCCTTCTCCCTCTCCCTCTGCTCCTCCCCCTGTTCACCCTCTTTCTTTCTCTGTTACTTAAATAAAGTTTTTTTTAATAAATTCTAAGATAAAATATTTGATAATTATATTACCTGATATAGCCAACAAATTTTTATTTAAAAAAACTCCACAGTGAACATCCTTGTACATGGCTCCCTTAGTATATTTGGATTGGAACTGTTGAGTCACAGAGTCTTCAGGGGCATCTTCCACTCTGCTACACATTACCACATTATTCCCCAAAGTGGTTATGTCAATTTGCACTCCACCACCAGTTCCTGCTATTCTTATCCATCCTCATTGATAGTTTTTACCATCAAACTTTTAAATATTGGGGTATGAAATGAAATAGCTTATTTTAATTTGCCTTCTCATAAGTTTAGTGTGGTTGATCATCTTTTCATGTGTTCATTAGTCTAACCTCCCTCTTCTATGTTTTACCTGTTCATATCTTTGCTAATTTCTTCTGTTAGTTTGTCTTTTTCCTTACTGATGCATAGGTAATAGTCCTTTGTTGGTTCTATATGTTATAAATAAATATCTTATCTCAGTTTTTAGAACTCATCTTCTCATTTATTTATGGTGCATGTTAAATTTTTATAACATGAACTCCTTACCAATGGAAGTACGACACTTGCAAAAACATACTGTATAAACCAGGTCTCTGAATTACTCTTCCCTATGTTTACTGCTTTTGTTATTGTTATTTAATTTCTTTTTCTTTAATAAAGAGCATATGTTATAGCACAAAATTTAAAATACACAAAACAACATAAATAAATCTTCCTCTGTTCACCAAGACACTCAATTCCTCTCTCCTGATGCAAACACTAGTGCTAATTTTCTTGTGTGTCTATGAAGATATACGATGTATTTATAAGCATTTATCAATATATTCTTTTTTCCACAAAAACGATATGCTACATCACTCTATTCCTTGCAGTTTTCTCATAAAATATGTATCTTAGAAATACATTTATATGTGTATTTCTAGATAATCTAGATCATCGATACAGTACATCGAGTGGCTTCCTCAAATTTCTTTTTCACACCTTCCTAGAATTTCACATGTATGGGAGAACCTGTAGCCTGGTAAGGATATATCTACTCTAAAGTCTAAGTTTGAGTCCCAGCCTCATTGCTTACCTGGAGTAAGTTAGTTTTCCTTTCCATGCCTCAGTTTTCCATTTTGTAAAAAGAGGATAATAATGGTTCCTTCCTCATATATTTATTGTGAGAGTTAAAGTAAATTATATATGTAAAGAGCTTGCTATGTATTCTCGCAAACCGTCCTGTATTTAACCAATACTATTAAAGGGCTTTTGAGTTACTTCCAAATGTTTCTATTATAAACAGTTCTATCATGAATATCTTTGTATATATTCATCATGCTCATTTATAAGTAGGGTCAATACATAGAAAATATATAGCAGGCCCCAAACATCTCCGGTGCTGAATAGGTCTTCACATTTGTGCCACGATGGAAAATTTCTAAATATTTGCAAATCCCATTTTCTCGGTAAACTCACAGTTACTAGGTTTTCATGAATGAAAGTAACATAACAAGAAACCTCGAGAAATTTGGAGAGTATCATCATATTGCTACAAATTGTTTATTATATAAATTATTATAAACAGAAAAAGCATCACCATATTGCTGCAAGTTATTATATAAATTATTATAAATATTATATTAAATATTATATATTTGTTTTATAAGTTATTTATTATAAATTATTATAAATATAAATAAATTCTTGAAAATACAGCTATTTTTAATGGCTATATTTATTATTTGTTACTATCAGAATTAAATAGGGTCATCTCTATTGGTCCTACTTGTAATCATTTCCAGCCTTGGGTAATAGATCATTCCATTTCTCAGAATTCAGATGACACTAAATTAAGGCAGGTCAAGAGACTATAATGATTTAGTTACATGACTAAGTTAGTATTTCTTTTTTTTTTAAAAAAAAAGACATTTATTCAGCGTCATGATCAGACTATTACATTTAGCAATCAACAGCATAGGTGCAAAAAAAAAAAATCTACATTAAAACCCTTTGTTGGAATGCTTTACACTTTCCACAGAACAGAAACTAAAATAACCTGTTATACAATTAGTCACAAATACAGTCCTCGAGTTTTTTGCCCATGCACATGAGTATTGTCTAAAACATGTCTTCTTTCAAGTGTTTCTAGAGCAATCCTTTTTGTATGTACTAACTCATTTTATCCACCCCTGCCCTCCCACCAAAGAAATAGGGTTTTTGTGAGACTTATCGCTGTTTTCTGATATGGTGAGGGAAACACAGGGGGCAAGAAGGGTGCTTGATATCACACATGAATAAATAAATGGTGTAGGGATGCATAAATAAATAAATAAATAAATAAACAAACAAACAAACAAACAAACATGTCTTCTTTGTAGCAGCTAGGCCCTGCCACCACTGTGCTTGGCCGAGTTCACAAATCTGTTGTAACCTGTAGCTTCCCTGTCACTTCTCTGGCTCTCCTCTCCTGCTAAGCTTTGTTTCCTGGCAGTAATTAAAACCTTCTGCCACTGCCATAGCTGCTGCTGCTGCTGCTGCTGGAACCGCCATAGCCACCTTGGTTTTGTGGTTTGGCAAAGTATTGGCTTCCACCACCATAGGGGCCAGAGCTTCTGCCTCCAAAATTTCCTCCTTTCATGGGTCCAAAATTTGAGGATTGATTGTTGTCATTGCCAAAATCGTTATAGCTTCCGCCACCTCTAAAGTTGCTTCCGTCATTACCAAATCCATTATAGCCATCCCCACTGCCACCCTGTCCACCACCACCTCGACTGCCACCAAAGCCACCTCGACCACTGAAGTTCCCTCCACGACCAAAGGTGTCATCCCCACCAACACCACCTCCACCACCACCACCAAAGTTTCCAGAACCACTTTGGCCTCTTTGGCTGGACGAAGCTCTAGCCATCCCTTGCTTCCATAGGGCTTTCCTTACTTCACAGTTGTGGCCGTTCACAGGATGGTAGTTCTGAATGACAATCTTGTCTACAGAGTCGTGGTCGTCAATGGTCACAAAAGCAAAACCTCTCTTCTTGCCACTGCCTCGGCCCGTCATGATCTCAATCACTTCAGTTTTCCCGTACTGTTCAAAGTAATCTCTCAGGTGATGTTCTTCAGTGTCTTCTTTAATGCCACCGACAAAAATCTTTGTCACAGTTAAGTGGGCACCAGGTCTTTGAGACTCTTCTCGGGAGACGGCCCTCTGGTTCCACGACTCTCCCGTCCACCTCGTGCGGCCGAGCGTTCGAGGCCGGGTCCGCCTCCTCCACGGTGGCGCACAAGACGAACCCAAAGCCTCTGGAGCGCTTGGCGTTGGGGTCTCTCATTACCACACAGTCCGTAAGCGTCCCCCATTGCTCAAAATGGCTCCTCAGACTCTTCATCGGTCGTTTCAAAGCTCAAACCCCTGATGAAGAGCTGCCGCAGCTGCTCGGGCTCTTTGGGAGACTCTGACTTAGACCTGACGGCGGTGGGAGGGGACACCTTAACGATGCTTACTCGGCGGCGTCCAGGAGCAGAAAGGACTAAGTTAGTATTTCTAAGAAGTGTTCTGAAGAACTGCTTCCTAAGGAGAATTCTTGAACCTAAAATGGTAAGATTTTACAATTATTTCTACGTAATTTGAAATCTATCTCCATATAAAGTCTAGTGCCAAATTGGTCATGACTTATCATTTAAAAACAAAACAAAACACAACAACAACAACAAAAAAAAACGCACACACAATTTAGGAGCAGTGTTGCTTCCAGTCTGGTGTCATTTACAAGTTGCTAACACAGTGGCAAGAGTTAGACAGGGATGCTATCTACAAGGTAGACAATATGCTATTTGGTACTCAAAACATTTATCTTTTGATGGCTCAGCAGTTTAGCGCCTGCCTTCAGCCCAGGGCGTGATTCTGGAGTCCCAGGATCAAGTCCCACATTGAGCTCCCTGCATGGAGCCTGCTTCTCCCTCTGCCTGTGTCTCTACCCCCCTCTCTCTCTCTCTGTGTGTGCCTCTCATGAATAAATAAATAAAATCTTTTAAAAAATAAATAAATAAAGTAGAAAATACATAACTATATATTTTAAGAGTCTTTAAGATGGTTTAGAAACATTTAAAAGGTAAAGATGTAAATGATCCTGGTTTAAGGCTCTATTTGACTTTTTAAAACAACATACTTACCCATCAATTTCTCTTGCCATAAATTGGACAATATCCTGATTCTAGTAAGATTCACAGTTGACATAGTACAAGTTATACAGCTAAAAATAAAAAAAAAGAGCATTGAAATCTATTTTTGATAATTAACAAGAACTTAAATATTTCCTAGTGTGCAATATTAAAAGGGAAGCAACCACATTTGGGAAAGCGTATCCACTGATGTTAGGGACATTTTTGGATAAATATTTAAATACACATACTCATTTGCCTGAAAAAAAAATTATATATAAATATGTATAGCAAGCCCAAAGGCTGCATGAATTTTTTTAAAGATTTTATTTATTTATTTGAGAGAGAGAGAGAATGAGCATGAGGGGGTGAGGGCCAGACAGAGGGAGAGGTACAAATCAACTTCCTATTGAGCTCAATCCCAGGACCCTAAGATCATGACTTGAGCTAAAGTCAGGCACTTAACTAACTGAGCCACCCAAGGCACCCCTGCATGAATTTCTTATACTGCTAGATGTTGCTAGGTTATTCTCCAGATAGTTTGTATCAATTTACACTGGACCAGTCATGTAAGAGAGTAAGTTTCCTTATGTCTTACCAACCCTGTATTATCAAACTTTTCTTTACCAACTTAATATAGTGAAAAAAGTGTCATTATTATGGTTTTACTTTTGACTTCTCTTATCATGAGTGAAGTGATTTTATCTGTTTGAGTAATTTTTTTCCTTTCCTTTTTGGTGAAGTTTCCTCACTTCCTGTTAGCCCACAGTCTTTTTCTTTATTGATTTATGGGATATCTTACATATTTAAAAATTGAGTACTTTTGTATAATATATTTCAAAGTTTTTCCAGTTTTATCATGTTTCTACACTTATGATGCTTTTTTTATTTTCATAAAATAATTCATAAAATTGAATTAAATCATTTTAATGGATTTCAGGGGATTTATGTCATTTACAGAAAGGCCTTCCAAATGCCAAGGTTATGAAACCATCTCCCATTATTCCTCAGATACTATTATGTTTTAACATTTTAATATTTATGCCTTCAACCCATCTGGATTTATTTTGAGGGAGATAGGGGTCATCTTTTAAGCTTTCTTTGAAGAAACTAACAAATTGTTCCTTAACAATTTATTGAACAAAGTGTCTTTCCATCATTGATTTGAAATACCACTTTTATATTAAAATCCCATATACAGGGATCCCTGGGTGGCGCAGCGGTTTGGCGCCTGCCTTTGGCCCAGGGCGCGATCCTGGAGACCCGGGATCGAATCCCACATCGGGCTCCCGGTGCATGGAGCCTGCTTCTCCCTCTGCCTATGTCTCTGCGCCTCTCTCTCTCTCTCTCTCTCTCTCTGTGACTATCATAAATAAATAAAAATTAAAAAATAAAATAAAATCCCATATACATTCAACTCTATTTCATAATTTTCCATTCCTCCTGTTCATATACTAGTGCCACACTTTTTTTTTAAGCTGAATGATTTAATATTAGCAAGGGCCAAATTGATCTTGATAATGAAAATGAAGACACGGTAATATTTTCTCAAAAAAATAAACATTTGGAGGGAGAAACATTTCTTTAAAAAAAGAAAAAAAAAGGTTTACTTGGAAAAGCCAGCCTCTTACACAAAAGGTTTTGTACCTATACTTTCACTGTTTCAATTACAATGATATTTTAAAATGTAGTGCCACACTTTTAATTAATGTAGCTTTATTGTGGCATATACATATTAATACGTGATCAACAAATCCTTCCTAAATCTCTCTCTCTAGCTTTCTTCTTTTTTGTTAGAATTTTCCAAGCTAGCTCCTTGATCATTTTCCTATATGAAATTTAGAGTCAACTTGTCTATTTAAAACAAAAATATCTTACTAGTACTTTGCTGAATTAATTGATTAACTTAGGGAGAAATGTCAGCTTTGTAATATCATCTTCCTATCCAAAAGCATGTATTCCTTAACATTTGTCCAAATCTTCTTTTTCTTTAGTGATATCTTAATTTTTTCACATATACTTTGCAAATTTTTGTTAATTTCATACCTAGGTATTTCATATTTTATCACTATTATAATGGGGATTTTCTTCTATTACATTTTCTAACTGCTTTTTTGTCTGTCTCTTGTTCTTGGAGGCTCATTTTCTTATCTCCAGATCTAATTCTTTATGAAAATTTTCTATCCCTATAATCCATCAAAATCTTCTGGAGCTCTGAGCTAACCAATAGGTACTAACTAAAAGATAATACAAATGTTATTATAGTTATGAAGGTAACATAAACATATGCCTCCTATTCACTTTAGGGACTTTGAATACAAATTCAAGCTAAGGAACAAAAAGAGTCACATAGACCAATGGAACAGAAGAGACAGCCTAGAAATAAACCCACACTTCTATGACAAAGAAGGCAAGAATTTACAATAAGAAAAAGTCTCTTTAATAAATGGTGCTGAGAAAACTGAGTAGCTACAAACAAAAGAATGAAATTGGACCACTTTCCTACACTATACACAAAAACAACTCAAAATGGATTAAAGACCTGATATAAAACTTCCTAGAAGAAAATATAGGCAATATTTCTTTGACATCAGCTATAGAAACATTTTTCTAGACATGTCTCCTAAGGCAAGGGAAACAAAAGCAAAATTAAGCTACTGCAACTACACCCAAATATAAAACTTATGCACAGCAAAGAAAACCATCGATAAAACATAAGACAACCTACTAAATGGGAGAAGATATTTACAAATGGCATATCTGATAAAGGGTTAGTATCCAAAATATATAAAGAATTTATACAATTCAATAAAAAAATAATAATCCAACTAAAAATGAGCAGAGCACTTGAATAGATCTTTCTCCAAAGAAGACATACAGATGGCCAACAGACACAAGAAAAGTGTGTCAACATCACTAATCCTCAGGAAAATGCAAGCCAAAACCACAGTGAGATATCTTTTCACACCTAACAGAATGGCTAAAATCAAAACAATTTAAAAAAAAGTGTTGACAAGGATGTGGAGAAAAAGGAACCCTCTTGCACTGTTGTCAGGAATGAAAGTTGGTACAACCATGGTGGAAAGCAGGATGGAGGTTCCTCAAAAAATTGAAAATAGAATTTCTATATAATCCAGTAATTTCACTACTGGGTAGTTATCTCCCCCACCCCCCCAAAAAAAAACATTTAAAAAGATACAAGCATCCCTATGTTTATTGCAACATTATTTACTATAGCCAAAATATGGAAGCAATCCACCTGTCCATTGATAGATGAATGAAAAAAGAAGATAATATGAATATTACTCAGCCATTAAAGAAGTGAAATATCATTTGCAACAATAGGGATGCATCTAGAAAGTATAATGCTAAGTGAAATAAGTCAGTGAGAGCAAGACAAACAGCATATGTTTTCCCTCACATATGGAATTTAAAAAACAAAACAAACAAAGAAATAAAAAGACAAAAAAAGATTCTTAAGTATAGAGAACAAATTGATGGTTGCCAAGGGATGTAAGTAGATTTATGGGTAAAATTGGTGAAGAGGATTAAGTGCACACTTATTGTGATGAACACCGAGTAATGTACAGAAATATTGTATCATTATATTGTACACCTGAAACTATTATAACACCATAAGTTAATTATACCTGCATTTTAAAAATAAATAATTAAAATTTTAAAGATTTTAAAAAATTTTTAAAAATCAAGCTAAAGAATATTTTTTTAAGATTGTATTTATTTATTCATGAAAGACACAGAGAGAAAAGCAGAAACATAGACAGAGGGAGAAGCAGGCTCCTCGCAGGGAGCCCAGTGTAGGACTCAATCCCCAGACCTGGGACCACACCCCAAGCCAAAGGCAGATGCTCAATGGCTGAGCCACTCAGGCATCCCAGCTAAAGAAACCTTAATTCAAGATCACCAGTGGTTTCAGTGACTCATGTTTTCCTTAATGTTTGTTTAATTATATCTTAATTTACCATTTTATGAAATGAAATGAAAAAACTAGGCAGTTTTAATATGATATATAATCTAATTATGTAATTTTGGGTATACTAAGTACAATGAACTCTTCCTAACATGACCTTCAATGAGTCATGCATGACTTTACATAATCCCTTCAGCGCAGAGGAAACTATGGCTTGCTTCTTAGTCAACAGAATATGGTAAAGGTAGTAAAATAATTTCTCCCTTGATTAGGTTACAGTATATGGCAAAAGTGATGGCATAATCAGTCCTGTGTAGTTACATTATGTAAGATTCTCCTTCAGACTGGAAGAAGAGATACTCCTGTTGACCCTGAAGCAGTATGTGGCCATACTGTAAGAAGGCCAAGTATTGAGAACTATGAGAGGCCTTAGGAACTGACAGTTACCTGGTTAACAGCCAGCAAAGAAAAAAAAATGGAACCTCAGTCCTACAACCCTATGGACCTGAATTCTGTCAGAAATCACAGGAGCTTGAAAAAGGACCCTGAGCTCCAGAAAGAAATGCAAACCAGCTGGACCTTTGATTGCAATCTTGTGAAATCCTCTTGCCAAATTGTGCTTGAACTCCTAATCCATGGAAACTGTGAGATAATAAATGTATGTTGTTTTAAGCCTCTACGTTTGTAGTAATTTGTTACAGCAACAATAAAAAACTAATACACTACATCAAATCCTGTCCCTGAACATTTCAACTATGAACAGTTAAATATCACTTATAGTTTGGTAAATCTATGGTGGAGGTTAGTCCTGAATGAAATATCAATATAATATAGATTCATTCTCTCTCTAAATTTACAGTTTTGTGAATAGGGAATACCAGAGTATCCTCAGATACTCCAAAGCTCAAAACTTTGACATGACTCTTTTATACCACATGCTCAAAACCTAAACTAAATATTATTCATCAGCATTTGGAATTTGTCTAACTTGAGTGCAAGTCTTTCTTAGTGCAAGAGTCTATCAGAAAAACAAAAGTATTATTTTAATTAGAACTGAAAAATGGGGTGGGAGGACCCAGAGTTTTATTTTATAGTAACTGAAATGCCTCATTTATCTCTACTTCTGCCTCTTCAAGTACCCTTGGAATGTGAATTCCAGTGTTTTTCTTTTTTGGTGATCAGAGACAAAAATCACAATAACCTACCTATAATTGCTGCTATAATAACATTTTCATGGCAAGCTAGTTTTCTAGATTTTCACACAATATAGCTATTTGAACACTTACAACCCAGCATATGGGTTCATGTTTGACATTCAATGTCTCAGTTGTTTAAGGCAAATTGTTCCATTTCTTTCAAAAAGATCATTAAAATGTTGGCTTACAGAAAATATATTTTGGCTGACCAAACCTTTTTAATGTTTCAGTCCTAGAATTCAAATGTATTCTTTCTATTAAAAGTTATTTTCTTTTTCTTTCCCCACACATTGTAAGACTCTATGAAATTAGTGTTGGACATGCCATTGGATGTAAATCCTAGTGTGTTATTTACCCCCAGTCACTCAGAGAAAAAGACCATATCCAAACTCACATTTTAGAGAGTTCCTGTACAGTACAGATAAGAGTCTTCTAAAGAGGATGGGGATTTACACCTCAAAAGGCTTGTAAAAGTTTGTCCCTGCTCAGGATCACAGAGAAGCATAGACCAAAAGTGAGGGAAGCAAGGCCAGTCTCTGTTTATTTGTAGAGTTGTATTCATCATTCAGCTTTAAGTTTTCTTTCCTACACTGTTATTCCCAAACCTTCCGTAAAGCTGCTATACAACAGCCTTATGTTAGCCATACTACTGAAAAGTATTAAATACAATGAAATATATATTCCGAGGATGAGGCAGTGAGGAAAAGGAGAGCTTCACCACACCATCTTGCCTTGGACCAACATAGTAGTAGCATGAATAATAAGAGCCAACATTTATTTGACATACTATGTGAAAAGCACTTTATATGTAGGTCATAAGTCAAATAAACTGCTTTAAATTGGCCTCCTCTAGACCAGACTCTGGGGCAAAGAACTGTGTTAAAGTGATTTAATAAAAGAGTTTTCAGGAGAAGTAGAAGTAGGATCAGTAAGTGAAGGAAGCTAAGCAAAGGTATAAGCCATGTTGGAGAATAGCTCAACCTCATTGGACCTCACAGAGTTTAAAATATATCTAGTATAAAATATATCTCAGAGTTAGTTACATATCACCCAGGTATGTCTGACGGTTAGAGGGCAAGGAAGATGAGTATCAGTCATTGTTTAAAGGCTCAGGGGAGAGGGGAGCAAGGGACAAAAAATTACCAAGTACTTTTGGGTCTTGAATAATACAAACAATGCAGGTTCTGACAGGCAAAGGAAGTTGACAACACAAACACCAGGTGCTGTCTTGGAAGTGACATTTCATCTGGAACATGCATGTACAAAAATAGAAAAGAAATCTGGAGATATTGGACAACTCACTTTGTACATAACCTCACAACCCAACAAGGTAGCTATTAGTTTTATGTTTACATAATGTAGCTATTAGTTTTACATTTTACAGGTGAGGAGACTGAAATACAGAAAGATTGAGATGTCCAATATCCTACAGCTAATAAGTATCAAGCCAGGATTCGAAACTAGACCATAATCTGCATATTTATCCATTGTATTATTAAAACAGGTGCTAGAGCAGAGCATGCAGAGGCCCAAGGCAGAACTAAAACCGTGGGTTGGAACTTAATAAGAGAGAAGAGGCTAGAACCAGCAATGACTAACATGCAGCACAAATGTACCAAAGCAAGGTGATCCTTGTTTGGGGAAGGTGGGTAATCAGATTTTCTATTAAGCCATTAGGGTGCATCCAGGCATCAGACACTTGGGCTACACACAATATTCATTTTTGCTCTAAGCTTGCAAGGAAGAGAAATTGTTACAAGCAGGGAAGCAACCATAGGGAGAGGGCAAGAACAAAAGAAATATTTCCCTCACTCTTCCCTTTCCCTAATTCCCACTTCCTCATTCCCTTCTACACAAAATAACTGAAATCTAAAAGACTCTTTCAGTTTGATTCTGATACTTACTGAGAATAATCCGAGAAAATTGGCAGAGACATTAAACTCAACATACCATAGTGAGGACAAAGGTCAGAGGATTTCCTCTAAGTTGAATATGCCTATCAGAATAGCTTAGGTAGCAAATAGCTTTTTTATGAATTTTGAAAGCTAGTTGCTTCAATATATTACTTGAGACACCCTGAGAAGATTTATGATGTCAAATATCTCTTTTGGGGTTAATCATGTTACCACTAAATCTAATTAGATCTTCCCTCATTTGAATATTGTTAGGTTTTCACCTTTGGGGGTTGTTTTTTTGTTTTTTTTTTGTTTTTGGGGTTTGTTTTGTTTTGTTTTGGTTTGGTTTTTTTTTTTTTTTTTTTGGTTTTCAACTTTTAAAGAGTCCATTATGGTTTTCAGCTACAGGCCAGACTGAAGTGTACAGAGAGTCTCCTCATGTCTTACCAACATAATAAAATGCTAGATAAAATATAAGTCTCAAATTAGTTTACACAGCTGGGTAAATAATAATAAACTAGAAAGGTAGATTTCAGGTTCCTGAAATGGAGCAGGAACTCAAAGCCAGAGATGTCAGCAAAGCAGCAGATACCCTGAATCTGGATGGCAGGTCTAAGAAAAATGGTCCAGAAAACCTTGTCCTGGAACAAGCTTTCCACATGATAGGAAACCCGTAAGGGAAAAAAAGAAAAAGAAAAACCCCAAACCTCTACTCAACAGCAGAGTCAAATGAGCAAATACTTTTAATCTAGAGCTCAGGTTAGAGAAAAAAGTATCCCTTGAGTAATTAAAACCCTAAGGCTGAACCATACTAGGATATATATCTGAATTTAAATACATATATTTATTTTGGGTCATAGACATACACAAATAAACAAACAGAACCAATTAGAGATGCTAGAAAGAGACCACATATACATGGGAACTGGCTGTATGGCACAGATCACATTAAAAATATCAGAAGAAAGGGGATAGAATAGCCAATGAATTCTGGTAGGCATATTTGATTATCCATAAGAAAAATAAGATAAACTTAGATCTCTATCTCACCCCATATCCAAAAATACATTTGAGATAGATCAAAAAAACACAAATATACAAATTTAGTCTTTCAAAAAATTAGGAAATATTTTAATGAAATTTGATTAGGAAATTATTTCTTAGACATAGCATAAAAGGCACAAACCACAAAGAAAGGGATTGGTAAAATTGGAATAGTAAATTGCACCATTGTGAAAATATTTGCTGCCCCTCCCTATCAGGTTCAACTGTGGGAGATTATATACCCTCACCCCATGTCGCTTGCTTTAGCCAATGAAATGTGAGTATAGTGCTATTTGCCACTTGCAAAGGGAAGCTTAAGGGACTTCTTGTGGGTCTGCAGATTCTCTTTTCTCTCTGCCATATGAATAACATGTCCAAGATAGGAACGTGTCTTCACCTGTGTCCCTACGGTAAAGATATAGAGGAGACAAAGTTTGTCAAACTCTGTGAATAAGAGTGAGAAAAAAACTTTTGTTGCAGTAAATCCTGAGATTTGGGAGTTTTGTTATCACAGCATGACTTAACCTGACTGAAACACTAAAACATATATATGTATATATATGCAAAAGATACCATAGGCAAAAGATTAGGTATGGATGTTTTCAATATATATAATCAACAAAAAATTAGTATGCGGAAAACAAAGAATATCTACAAAATCAGTAAGAAAAAAAAAACTCCAAGTAGAAAATGGCCAAAAAATATTAATAGCTATATTACAAAAATTAAAGACTAAGACTAAATGATCTATAAATATACTACAATAAACCCAACCTGATGAAAAAAGATATATATAGGTACCTAACCATAGCAGTTAATTTTGAGGAGAAAAGGAAATGAAATAAGTTGTGAGGGTTCACTGTATCTGTAATATGTGTTTTTTTTTAACTGTTTTTGGAATAAATATGGTAAAAAATGGTTGAAGAAATCTTCCCACCCACCCTTTTGTGTTCAGGGAAAATGGCTTATTGCAAAGAACCACTGGTTCCCATGCATACTAGATAAGACTCACAGACATCCCCTTGTTTATCTTAGATATGGCCAGATACAGATCTTCCAAATTCACATTCTTTGCCTCATAAATGCTTAGCTGAATTGCTTGCCCCAACTGAACAGTGAGAACAAAATGCACGTTGATCAAACCCTGGTTAAGCCTCTCTCCTGGTCTCAGGTCCCTGAACTGTGGCAAGCAAACAACTCTTCCTTCACTTGCCCTCTTTAGAACACATTAGCCCAGGGTAGAATATTCTCTAATCTACTATCCAGTTGTGTTAGTCTTTCATCCCACATCCCCACACCTTTCTACAAAATAAAGTACCTTTTCGCCTAACTCTTCAGATGCCTGCAGATCTTATGGTCAAAACATCCTCTCTATCACAATAGTTCCTTTCCTTATTTTGCAATAATTCAATCACATGAAGCCTCTCATTACTAATTTTGGATTTGTTTTTTATTTGACAGTCCAGATCCATGTACTTTTCTTGCATTTTGAATATTTCATGAGACAAAGTAGATTTTGAAAAACCCTTATTAAATAGAACATAAATAGGGCAGCCGGGGTGGCTCAACAGTTTAACACCGCCTTCAGCCCAGGGCCTGATCCTGGAGACCTGGGATCGAGTCCCATGTCAGGCTCCCTGCATGGAGTCTGCTTCTCCCTCTGCCTGTGTCTCTGCCTCTCTCTCTCTCTCTGTGTCTCTCATGAATAAATAAATAAAATCTTTTTAAAAATAAAAATTTAGAAAATAAATAAATAAATAGAAAAAATAGTCAATTAAAAAGTTGAAACAATTGTTTCTCAAAATGCCTTGGTGAAAACAGCAAGAGCAGATGTAGGATTAAGAAGTACTGATTGACCAGCCTGGGAACTCATATGAAGTATCAGTGAAAGAACTGAGAATGTTAAGCCTGGGCAAGAAAAGATTCAGAGAGCAGAGCTGCTGTCTGCTGATATACAGAGGTTTTTTATGTGGAAAACAGAATAGGAGGTTCCTATGTGTTGCCATTAAGTAGAAATGTGATTTAAAAAAAAAAATGCCAGTGGAAGTGTGATCGGCAAACAAAAGTTTTAGGAAGACTTTAGCACAATCTAAAAAAGAACTGTCAAACAGAGTTGTCCAAAGGTGGAATGTGCTGCTACCCTGCAAGTCACAAGCACCTCACCAGAGCCAGGGTTTATACATGATCAGTAGGAACATCTTGAAGACAAGTATTGAATGGTTTGTTGGACCATGTAACCAGACAGCTTCTAAATTCTATGGTTCTGTCCACCGGACAGACAGCACCTGAGTGAACTTCATTTTAAGAACCAGGCCATAACTTATTGTCAAGATTTTCCAATTGCCAATAATTTCCAGTCCAGTTAAATTCAAGTAGCAGAAAGAAGGTACCAAACACCTTCCATTGGGAGATATAATAAGCTTTAAGAATTTTTTTTATAAGAGAAGGAGGAGCAAAATCAAAACAAGCAATAAGCAAAAGAAATCATTCTTTCATCAGAATGGGCACAAAGAAACAAAAATAACTGTAACTCCCAAACACTGGATATAGCTATACTTCTCTCTTTAATTGTACTACATCCACTTTAGAGCTTTTATAAGACTAAGAAAACTGTAAAAAAAAAAAAAATGTGAACTCTTCACCAAATTAGGTGATAACTGAATGTTAGGGCAATGAGAAGCTGTTTCTGAAAAAGTCATAACAGGAAACTGAATGACTGTATCAATAAATCCAACAGAATCTAGACAATACAAGGTTCTAGAATAGCAAAAGAAAATGATAGCTGATTTAAGAGTTAAGCAACTCTTTTAGACAAAGAAAAAAACTGTTTTGCAGATTTTTCTGTCAATTACTTTCATATTCCAGCCTCCATGACCATGAAAGCCACACAAGGGGTATAATTATATTTCACAGAAGCTGTTCTTGTTTTAAATCGACCCTTAATATAAGGCAGCCAACAGAGGAAATTATATTTAATAAGACATCTGGCTTCTAAATGAAGATGTATCCTATTTTTATTCTAAAATAATTTTAATTTGGTTTGTAATTGAAACACAAAATTGATATCATTTGGAGTTTCCTGTCCCAGAGAATTATATTTGCAAAGAAAATATCAGAATATTTTCATGGCACAACATTATGCTTTTACGACAAGTCTGAATAGATATTTTGACATTAACATCTTCTAGGAGAATTTAACTTCTTTTTATTCATGAGATTATGTTTGCTTTAACTAAAAAGAAAAACATAGGATATTTGCTTTATCCTATGATGACTTTGTATTTTAATATTTATCTATATCCCAATCTTTTTAATCTATATGTTTTCTCCAAAGTTAGTGTTTTTACTTATACCTCCTTTTGTTAAATAAAAGTTCTTTATCTGTTTGCATTTCATACCATTTTTCTCCTTTCCTTGTCTCTCATCTGTCTCATGTTCCTTCTTTATTCTATGTTTGCAACCAAAAGGATCCATAACTGTGTGGTACCAAGGGAGAGAACTAAATGTTAGTGGAACAAGTTACTTTGCCTACAGAAAAGCCTCCTTTAAGGAAAGATGAAGGAAGATTAAAAAAAAAAAAACTTATTGTAGAAGAGGGGTGCCTGAGTGTCTCAGTCTGCTGTCTGCCTTTGGCTCAGGTCATGATCTCAGGATCCCGGGATAGAGCTCAGCATCAGACTCCCTGCTTCTCCCTCTCCCTCTGCCTCTGCCTCTGCCCCTGTCCCTCCCCCTTTCCCTCCCCCTGCTCTCTCTCTCTCTCTCTCTCTCAAATAAATAAATAAAATATTTTTAAAAATTTTTATCCTAGAAGATAGCTAAAAGGTGAGGTGAAAAAATAATAAAAGAATGCCAAAATAAACCAAAGCAAAAGTCAGGCTACTCAAAATTTAGCAGTTAAGATTAGTGACTATTACATTTACCAAAACAAACATAAGATCTTTTTTTACCAAAATAGTGATATTTTATTACTAATTAAAAATTAAAATATTTAGTACTTACAGTACAGATGCAATGAAACTTTGATCCTATGGAGAAATTATTATTAAGAAAAAAATTATCTCATAAGTGTCCAACTGATCTATTCATAGAATATGAGATTATTACATCATGAAAACTGAATCTAGTGAAAACCTATACCCAAAGCCAACTCTTCTCAAAATAATTGGCCTCTTATGTATTCTTTAAATTATACATATAGTTATTCCTGAGTTTATCTGAAAAATACAAATATATTTATAATTTAAAACAAAGTTGATTATATGAAAAAGGTTCTTTCCCCAAAATATAAAACATTTTACCACATCATTCCTGTTACCGTATATGCTATAATACAAATTTTGTGAAGATCAAGTGGAGTATATTTGTTAGTATGCTAAAATGCAGCTGGTTCAATTAAAATGCCTCAGTGATGCTTTTTGCCTGCAGCAGAATTTGTTATATAATTACTACAACATATCTGCTATATTTTTACTTTTTTTTTTTTAACAAAGATGAACCCAGGTGATTTCTGGATAACTCTCTAATATGAACCAAGAAGGATAATTGTAGAAACTAAAAATGTAAATAAAATATGTGGAACTCAGAGTAATTCAAGAAATTTGCCTTTAAATAAAATTAGTCAATTGCTTTTCAAGAGTTTAGGGATTTTGTGGTAGTTATTGAGAAAATTTCGTGGCAACATTCATCAAAAGTAAACCAACTGTAATAGTAAATAATGGCATAATAAACTTATTGTATGTATCAAATCGAGTACAGGAAAATCAAATTAAGCTCAGGAAGACTCAACATTGAGTACAGGAAGCTGAAGTGCATCATGCATCAAATTCTAATTTCAACTGTTTTTAATCTTTAAATTGATGAACATCACAAGTTAAAGAGGCTTCCTTTTTCGAAAGAAAGAACTCTGAGAAGTATACAAACTTATCTTGATAATAGTTCACTTTAGGTCATTTAAATACTTTTTTCCAGTAGGTTAATATTATGTCTTCTACAATCTTATTTTCCCACAATGTTTTTAATCCAATAAAAACAACTCTAAATGGTATTTATGGATCTGGTTAAGAAATCTTCAAATACAATGGCTTAACAAGTTTATTGAATTATCCATTTGTGAACATCTGAGAAGAGTGGTTTGGCATTTTACTTAAACAATGAGGTAAAAAAAATTACAGACTACAGATATACAGAGAACAGATAAAGTTGTAGACTGGAATACAAGGTAAAATTCAGAAATGTGTAAAACATTATATACACAGAAGTACATAGGGAGAAAATATTCTCTGTCATTTTTCAGAGGAAACAATGTCATTTCTGATTCACTTATATTTGGCAATGGAAACACTGTTTCTTTAGATGTTCTGTCTAGGACCTACAAAAACTTTGAAGTCTTTCTAAGATGTTTTGCTTAGAAATAGTGGCCTTAAAGTATACTGAAACCACAAACACTGTATTGCTATTTGGAAGGAGACAAAACTGGCCATATTTCAATAGATAAAACCACCACAGTGGATGTTACATTAGATTAATAGAACTGAGTTTTACAAAAAAGAAGAAATGAGTTTCACAAAAAAACTGTATAAGTTTTCTTTTTTTTTTTTAAGGTTTTATTTATTTATTCATGAGAGACACACAGAGAGAGGCAGAGAGGCAGGCAACAGAGGCAGAAGCAGGCTCGATGCAGGGAGCCCAACGTGGGACTCGATCCCGGGTCTCCAGGATCATGCCCTGGACTGAAGGCGGCGCTAAACCGCTGAGCCACCCAGGCTGCCCGTGGTCACAGCTTTAAATGTTAGATTCAAAGAAAAGAATGTGGAGGCAAATTTCAGCCTTATAAAGGAAGAATTTTCTAACAACTTTTGCTGGCCAAATGAAAGAAGTCACCTTGAGACAAGTTGTTCTTATAAAGAGGCAGGTGAGCTATTTGTCAAGGATGCAGTAGAGAAATTCTCAGCAGATGGAAGTTTAAACTTAGGTAGCCAGAGCTCCTATTTAGTTACTAACATTTCATTCTTTCAACAATGAAACTGGGGATGTTAAAGGCACTGTAACATCTGAAAGGAAAAGGAATTTCAGGGTAGAGAACGTTTTCCTTATGCTTCTAACAATCACATAATAAACCCTCAATTTACATGTAAGGTGCATGTAGATAAACATAAAGGCATCAGGTTTATCATATGTGTCAGTAGATGGGGCCCTGTCCTTAGAGTGTGGGTTCAGTGGTGAAACCATTTGCTGCAAGTCTTACATTCCTAGAAGAGACTTGAGCAAATTCTTCTCTAAGAGCAGTTTTCCTGCAGCTCCCAAAATGTTGTTATCCAAAGGGATGTGCTAAGTCATATAGGATAGTTTGATTTATCCTGTAGGCCGGTGTCAGTACTGTTAATATTTAGGTTTGAACTAACTCCTGAAATACCACCACCACTATCCATCCCTGTATTAGGGTAAGTTAGACTATGCTGAGTGACAAACAACTGTGAAATCTTGGTGGCTTATGACAACAAGATGTATTTCTGGGTTTAGGTTACATGACTACCATGGATTGGCTGAAGTGCTGCTCAAGTCTCCTTCCTCTGGGATCCACGATGATGGGATAGCCACCATCTGAAACATTGCCAATCACCGTGGTGGAAAGAAAGAGTGAATATGAAACTGCATACTGGCTCTTCTTGAAATAGTGTTGCGCTTCTGGGTTGTGGCATCTTAATTCTATTAGATCTGGGATCCAGGAATCATTGGCTCCAGCCTTTCACTAGTAATCCCTCTCTACATGATCCTGAAAAAACAATGCAAGGAGGAAATATACCATTCCAGTGAGCTTGATTGCATAAGCTGTGTTAGCCTGAGCAGTTCAGTACTAAAAGGGGTTAAATGCCTATTCTTACCTCTACTCGATAGCAGGGATCTGAATCACATTCCTATTACTCCGTAACTGCCAAGAAGAGGCTGAAGAGAACATGAGATACAGAAGAAACTAGAGAGCTTTTGTCTCAAAACCTAGTAGAGAGCTTGTATAGAATGCATTTCCATTACCAAGCCACATGGAGAGGGAAGCCAGAGAACCTGGAGAGAGAAAGAGAGCAAGAGCCCACCAGAGAACGCATGCAGGGTGGCAGATGGATGGGCTATCTCAGGAAGGACAACCTCAATACCATACTTTACTTCTCTCGGGGATCAGAGGCAGAGAGGTAGGAGGGATATAAAACACAACTACACATTCCCTTTTTAACAATTTCAAAATTTCCAGCTAGCAAGGCAGCCCATAAAACTGTATCTTCATAAACCATTCAGCACCATTCACAGGTAGAGACACTTAATCCTGAAGACAAAGGCATAAGGAAATGGTGTCTCCTAACAATGGACTTGCCTCTGGGCAGTGCCAGAGTGAAGGAGAAAAAGAAACAGAGCTTTGATACAGGGATTCTTTCCCTCAGGCTTTATTATCTGACAAGAATGACCTTGAACTAAAGCGTGTAGATGCATGTAGCATATCAGTTAATAATCTATTTTTATTTCTTGGTAGGAAGGTGTGTCACTTTAATGCTTAGACTTTAAAAAGTTTTTCGTAGGTTGTTGTTTATGCTGAATCCTTATAATTTTATTCTATATTTTTCAAGCATCTACAAGTATTTTTATTTTTTTCTTAACAGCGGATGAGAAATGGTCTATTTTTTTACCTTACACATAGAGTGTGGCTGGGGACTGTGACTAAGTGTGAATGTCCTCTCCAGCTTCTAATTTAGGTCTCCAACCACTTTCCTTTTCAACAAGGATTCTTAACAACAAAAAGAAAACAAAATAATGTCCCAATGAATAGGTTATTTATTTATTTATTTATTTATTTATTTATTTATTTATTTATTTTGCAGATAGCTCTTTCTCTCTTTCTTTTTAAGATTTTATTCATTTATGAGAGACACAGAGAGAAAAGCAGACTCCATGGACGCGGGACTCGATCCCAGGTCTCCAGGATCACGCCCTGGGCCGAAGGTGGTGCTAAACCACTGAGCCACCCAGGCTGCCCGCAGATAGCTGTTTCTTAATGGCAGGTACCTCTGTTTTTTCTTAATAATAGTAGCAAAATTTGATTTAGATATTCAGATATGAAATTGACAAAACTGGTTCACAAGGTTGTGGTTATGTGGGTTTATTTCTGAGGGTAAGAGAAGTAAGAATACTGTCTGCAGATTCAGGGTGCAATTACCAGAATAGTTAGAGAGGGACATGCAGATTACCCTGACGGATGGTCTTGAGAAGGCATAAGGATTGGGATCCTATAACACCAGCAGGCAGTTCAATCACAGGGAGGGTAGACTTACAAAGTAGGATTTTTAACATCTCAGGAGCTGTGGCCAACTCCTTCCCCTCTCCCTTTCCTTCCTTAGATTAGCACCTGATTCCTGGACATCCTTTGTGGGCAGAGTACTCTTTCTTCTCTCTTTTGCCAAATAAAAATATTCCTCTATCCTTATTAGCTCTAGTGACGTGGTGGAGGTTCAGTGTGCAGGCTTTGGAGTTAGACTTCATGAGTTCAGCTTCTGATACCACCATGCACATGACTTTGACAGTCACTTAATTTTAGTAGGCCTCTGTTTTCTTATTTGGAAAGTGACAATAATTTTTTTACATTTCTTTGTGTAATGATTAAATGAGATAGTTATTGTAAGGTGCTTTAACAAAGTGCTGGGAATATTGTAGGTGGTGAATAGTGGTATGTGCTCTCTCTATCTAAAATTACTCTTGGGGTCAATTTTCTAAGGTGGCTTGATTTTTAAGCTTTGGACAAACTGGAGGATCATGTTTTGCTTTTGGTTAAGGAAATATATTTACAATACCTATTACTTCTAAGAGGAAGGCACCTGAAAACCACAATTTTAAAAGGAGTTTTGGGTCCCTGGGTGGCTCATTCAGTTAAGTGTCTGCCTTCGGCTCAGGTCTGATCCCGGGGTCTGGGATGGAGCTCTGCTCAGTGGAGACAGCCTGCTTCTCTCTCTCCCTGTGCCCCCTACTCATGCTTCTCTCTCTACAGCTCTCTCCCTCTCTCAAATAAATAGATAAAATCTTTAAAAAAGTAAAACGGAGCGTTATCTATGAGGGATGGCAGAGTAAGCTATTATTTGTCCTTTTGATCTTAAGCCCTTATACTGCAGCAATGTATTTGCATAAAAAAAGCAAGTTTAAAAAGCTCTCTTTGCAGTCTTTACATAATCCATGTGGTTGCTCAGGATCCTCTTTCTGTTATTCCCTTTCCTTATTCCTTTGTTCCCAGAATGTAGTTTGGGCTCCTTTTTATCTGGTCCTGGATTCTGGGATTCAACTCCACTTTGAAAGTTGCTTCTGGCTGCTTTGGATTTGATAACCTTCAGCTTTCCTGTCATTTTTGGCCTTAGTACCCTGCCCATCTCCCAGTTCTTCTCATCCCTTCGCATATGGAGTCATGACTGATGGCAGTAGACCTAGGCAGTCCTGAGCCGGAGCTGCTGAGAGTCACTATACGGGGACACTGACTTTTCATTCCCAGTGTGCCGTAAACCAGTATTGTAGTAACCCTGGTGGGCAGGCAGATTCATAAGCAGAGTCTCCAGGACTTGGAGGTGGGCTTGGGGTGGACGGGGGTTGGTGGATATGACAAAGCTCCATGGCAATGACAAGAGGGAACTTTCAGAGGGACAAAACAGGATCTTAACCTGAGCAAATAAATACTCAGGTAAATCATCAACCTCATGGATGCCTCTGTTATGCAGGGGCATATGTCCTTCACTTTGGTTGTGCCACTGTCTTTCCTGTCATGTGTAGCTGTCAGTATGTAAAGTAAATTTTGCTGTTCACCTACTTTTAAGGAACTTGTATCCTGTGTCTGTGTCTGTTTTCATCGGTCACAGTGCCATCATCCTAATGACCACTGTGCCCTATTCTAGCCCCTGGTCCACACCATTCCACCCATGCCTGGAAGAACCTTCAGGACAATGAGAGGGGAGCCAAGAATGTAGATATTTCTTGCAACCAGTCTACATCTTTCTCTCAATACAAAAACAAACTAACCAAAACCCAAATAAACAGTGGTTTTGAGGACCTAGGGAATTTAGCTAGACAGCATTTTGAAGTCATACTTGTCTTCCCCCTACGCCCAACTTCTCTCATAATTTCTGGTACATAGTAGTGTCGGAATTGCAGGAACTAAATAGGTGACACATTGCTTTCCTTTTGAAGCCGGGAATCAATTAAGAGATAGAGAACTCAGCTGAAAATCAACAGGTTGCTGATAGCACATAAACTGTCATTGCTCAAATTAGAAAAAGGCACCTTCTTCCTTTGGGCATAAGAATTAGCAGAAAATAGGGAGGGGCAAGATGGCGGAAGAGCAGGGTCCCCAAATCGCCTGTCCCCACCAAATTACCTAGATAACCTTCAAACCATCCTGAAAATCTACGAATTCGGCCTGAGATGTAAAGAGAGACCAGCTGGAACGCTACAGTGAGAAAAGTCCGCGCTTCTATCAAGGTAGGAAGACGGGGAAAAAGAAATAAAGACACAAAAGGCCTCCGAGGGGGAGGGGCCCCGCGAGGAGCCGGGCTGAGGCCGGGGCGAGTGTCCCCAGGACAGGAGAGCCCCGTCCCGGAGGAGCAGGAGCTGCACCAACCTTCCCGGGCGGGCGGAAAGGGGCTCGCAGGGAGGTGGGGCAGGACCCAGGAGGGCGGGGATGCCCTCGGGCTCCCGGGGACACTAACAGACACCTGCGAGCGCAGGGGAGTGCGCCGAGCTCCCTAAGGGCTGCAGCGCGCGCGGCGGGGCCGGAGCAGCTCGGAGGGGCTCGGGCGGCGGCTCCGCGGAGGGGGCTGCGGGGCGGGAGCGCGAGTCCAACAGCGCAGGCCCCGGAGCACAGGGCGCCGGGACACAGCCCAGGATCCGGCCCCCCCGGGACAGGCAGAGGCCGGGAGGGCCCAGGACAGCGAGGACGCTCCTGCCCCGAGCTGAGCAGATCAGCGGCCCCGCCCCGGAGCCTCCAGGCCCTGCGGACGGAGAACCGAGAGCCCCGAGCCCCGTAGTTCCTGCGGAGGCTGAATCCAGGCTTCCAGAGTTGCCATAGCAACTGCTGCTGTTCCTCCTGGGGCCCCACGGGGTAAACAACCCCCGCTGAGCCCTGCAGCAGGCAGGGGCAGAGCAGCTCCCCCAAGTGCTAACACCTGAGAATCAGCACAGCAGGCCCCTCCCCCAGAAGACCAGCTGGACGGACCAGTGATACTCCCCCGTGTTCCAATACAACTTGTTTTTGGCCACTCTGCACTGAGCAAAATGACTAGAAGGAAAACCTCACCTCAAAAGAAAGAATCAGAAACAGCCCTCTCTCCCACAGAGTTACAAAATCTGGATTACACTTCAATGTCAGAAAGCCAATTCAGAAGCACCATTATACAGCTACTGGTGGCTCTAGAAAAAAGCATTAAGGCCTCACGAGACTTCATGACTGCAGAATTTAGATCCAATCAGGCAGAAATTAAAAATCAATTGAATGAGATGCAATCCAAACTAGAAGTCCTAACGACGAGGGTTAACGTGGTGGAAGAACGAGTGAGTGACATAGAAGACAAGTTGATGGCAAAGAGGGAAACTGAGGAAAAAAGAGACAGACAATTAAGGGACCATGAAGACAGATTCAGGCAAATAAATGACACTCTAAGGAAGAAAAACCTACGTTTAATTGGGGTTCCCGAGGGCGCCGAAAGGGACAGAGGGCCAGAATATGTATTTGAACAAATCCTAGCTGAAAACCTTCCCAATCTGGGAAGGGAAACAGGCATTCAGATCCAGGAAATAGAGAGATCCCCCCTAAAATCAATAAAAACCGTTCAACACCTCGACATCTAATAGTGAAGCTTGCAAATTCCAAAGATAAAGAGAAGATCCTTAAAGCAGCAAGAGACAAGAAGTCCCTGACTTTCATGGGGAGGAATATTAGGGTAACAGCAGACCTCTCCACAGAGACCTGGCAGGCCAGAAAGGGCTGGCAGGATATATTCAGGGTCCTAAATGAGAAGAACATGCAACCAAGAATACTTTATCCAGCAAGGCTCTCATTCAAAATGGAAGGAGAGATAAAGAGCTTCCAAGACAGGCAGGAACTGAAAGAATATGTGACCTCCAAACCAGCTCTGCAAGAAATTTTAAGGGGGACTCTTAAAACTCCCCTTTAAGAAGAAGTTCAAGTAACTCTGAACGTGAATGGGCTTAATGACCCCATCAAAAGGCGCAGAGTTCAGACTGGATAAAAAAACAGGACCCATCTATTTGCTGTCTACAAGAGACTCATTTTAGACAGAAGGACACCTACAACCTGAAAATAAAAGGTTGGAGAACCATTTACCATTCAAATGGTTCTCAAAATATACCCTAAAAACTACAGAACACTTCTGAAAGAAATTGAGGAAGACACAAAGAGATGGAAAAATATTCCATGCTCATGGATTGGCAGAATTAATATTGTGAAAATGTCAATGTTACCCAGGGCAATTTACACGTTTAATGCAATCCCTATCAAAATACCATGGACTTTCTTCAGAGACTTAGAACAAATTATTTTAAGATTTGTGTGGAATCAGAAAAGACCCCAAACAGCCAGGGGAATTTTAAAAAAAGAAAACCATATCTGGGGGCATCACAATGCCAGATTTCAGGTTGTACTACAAAGCTGTGTTCATCAAGACAGTGTGGTACTGGCACAAAAACAGACATATAGATCAATGGAACAGAATAGAGAACCCAGAAGTGGACCCTGAACTTTATGCTCAACTAATATACAATAAAGGAGGAAAGACGATCCACTAGAAGAAAGACAGTCTCTTCAATAAATGGTGCTGGGAAAATTGGACATCCACATGCAGAAGAATGAAACTGGACCACTCTCATGCACCATACACAAAGATAAACTCAAAATGGATGAAAGATCTAAATGTGAGACAAGATTCCATCAAAATCTCAGAGGAGAACTCAGGCAACACCCTTTTTGAACTTGGCCACAGTAACCGGAGAAGGACAAACAGTGTATGTTCTCATTCATTTGGGGAATATGAATAATAGCGAAAGGGAATATAAGGGAAGGGAGAAGAAATGTGTGAGAAATATCAGAAAGGGAGACAGAACATAAAGACTTCTAACTCTGGGAAATGAACTAGGGGTGGTGGAGGGGGAGGAGAGTGGGGGGTGGGGGTGAATGGGTGACGGGCACTGAGGGGTACACTTGACGGGATGAGCACTGGGTGTTATTCTGTATGTTGGTAAATTGAACACCAATAAAAATTAATTTATAAAAAAAATAAAAATAAAAAAAATAAAAAAAGATAAATCAACTACTAGACAAAAAAAAAAAAAAAGAATTAGCAGAAAATACCCACTTCTGGAAGATCTATTGTAAAGAGGGACTGCCTCTGGGTGGAAAAGCTAGAAGAAATGTGCCAAGGAGCTGGCTTGGTATGCAAGAAGCTGGCCTAGTTTCTAGTCCCTGTTTGTCCCCAAAGCCAGTGCTTTTCTGCAGGTGATCTGGAGATCAAAGCAGGAAGATATTTGTGTGTGTGTGTGTGTGTGTGTGTGTGTGTGTGTGTGTGTGTGTGTTTTTAAATAATCTCTCATTAATTAAACTTAACCCTTCAAAATGGTAGGATTCTCTTTGTAGGGGTAGAAAACCTGGCCTACTATGCTTATCCCTCCCCCCTTATTAATACAGTATTTATTTATCTTCCCTCTGTTAAACCCTGAGCCAACTACTTTCCTCAGGCTGCCTATGTAGGTATAGGAAAAGGAGCATACAGGCCGATGAGACATGGGAGAAACAGCTATGGGAGGTGGAAACAGCTCTTTCACATGGCAAAAAGGATGAGAAAGGCCACCATCAGGCAAAAGAGCCCTACAGCTCTGTGAGGGCAAAGCCCAGAATGGCGTAGGAGAAGAAACTGTTGCTTCACAGAGGGGTTCCTGGCATAACCAATGATGAGGCTCCCAAACACAGTTCCAGCCCCAGAGCCAGCCACCCCTACAGTGGCAGCCCCAGCCCCTATGAACTTGGCTGCTGTGTCAATGTCCCTTGAAATGGTGCTGGCTCAGAAGCTGCAGCCAGGAATAAGTGAGGTCAGGGGACGTGGGGCTGCCAAGCTGCTGAGGCTCTCATCTGTCTTATTTTGAAATTATTTCAAACATACAAAAAGGTTGAAATAATAATAGAGGGCTCCCATATTTGCTTTAATCCAGAGTTAACAATTTTGAATACTTTGCCATGTTTGCTTTATTATATTGTCTCTCATTCTTTCCATATATATGTCATTTTATTTTTATAAACCATTTGTGAGTAGGTTGCAATGTCATTTTCTTTGACTTCTTAGTATTTTATTGTGTATTTCCTAAGAAAATTATATTCCCTTACATTATCATAGTAGAGTTGTCAAATTCAGGAAATTTAACATTGAAACAATATTTTTATCCAGTCTATAGTCCATAATCCAATTTGTCAATTGCCCTCATAATGTCTTTTATAGCATTTTTCCCCCTTCTAATATGAGATTCAGTTCAGGATCACATATTGGAATTTGTTGCCTTATTTCTGTAGTATCCAAATATGAAAGATTCCCTCAGCTTTTCTTTATCTTTGATGATACTGATATTTTCAAAGAATACAAGACAGCTACTTTTTAGAATGTTCATTACTTTGGGTTTGTGTAGTGTTTCCTGATGATTCAGATTATATGACATCAGCAGTATGTCTTTCTTAGGGTACCACATACAATGTCTGCCTTCCCCTTACTGATGACGTTAATTTGATCACCTAATCAAAATGTTTTCTGGTTTTCCCACTATATAGTTAATATTTCCCTCTTTCAACCACTAAGTAATCTGTGGGGAAATACTTTGGGGTTTGTGTACATATCCTGCTTCTTATCAAACTTTTCATCCTGGATTTTTGCAGCTATACATAATTCTTGTCTAAATGAATCTTTATGATGATAATTGTAGGTTTTTCTTTGGTACTTTATTCCATAATTTTATCTTTTTCTTTTCCATAGTTGGAACCTGGCTCCCAGTGACACCATCACATTATTCATCTTCTCAGTCTTGTAATACCCACAGAATAGATTCAAAATTGCTGCAGTAATATTACAATAAAAAACAAACCTACCAGAAAGAGTTCATGATTTATTTGCAATTCTTTTGCTCCCTACATTTTGGGTATAAAGTCAAAATGCTTGCGCAAAATTTCCTTGGATTGGTTCTTCACCCCCTGCCTTGTGTGTGATATCCCCTCCACACTTGACTTGGTTATTCATTTAAAATACAGTCGTGTTAATTTGTTTCTCTATTAAGTTTCAGTTTTTTTCCCCACCTCTACACCATCTTCGTGAATCTAAAATCTATAGCCTACTCTGTTAGTCTGCTGGGGCTGTCATAACAAAATACTATAGACTGACTAGCTTGAACAACAGAAATTTATTTTCTCACAGTTCTGGAGGCTGGAAGTCCAAGATCAAAGGGCATACAGGGTGGGTTTCTGGTGAGGCCTATCTTCCTGGCTTGTAGATTGCCCCTACTTGTGTGTCCTCACATGGCCTTTCTTTCTTTTTTTTTTTTTTTTTAAGATTTTATTTATTTATTCATGAGAAACACAGAGAGAGGTTGAGGCAGAGACACAGCCAGAAGGAGAAGCAGGTTAAATACAAGGAGCCCAATGTGGGACTCGATCTTGAGGGCTCCAGGATACGCCTTGGGCGGAAGGCAGGTGCTAAACAGCTGAGCCACCCAGGGATCCCTTCACATGGCCTTCCCTCTTTGCTCATGTACCCCTGGTGTCTCTTCCTCTGCTTATAAGGATACAAGTCCTGGTGGATTAGAGCCTTGCCCTTTGACCTCATTTAAACTTAATTACTTCCATAAAGGCCCTTTCTGCAAGGGATATTGAGGGTTAAGGCTTCAACATATGAATTTGGGGTGGAGGAGGCAGGGACAAAATTTAGTTCATAACACCTACTATCCTTCAAATCTCCCATGAAGCTCTTGAAACTGCTTTTGAAACTCACTGAAGCTCCCTGACTCCTTTTGGTTCAGTTTCTTCCTTGTTTATTGGTTTATTTTCTTATTAATTTTTTCACATATCATTCTAATCATTCATCAATTTACTTATTCAAAAACTATATATTGAACACTTGCTAAGCCTAAGGCCCTTTGTTAGACATAGATATAATGGTGAGAAGTAAAACAGAAAAAAGATATGTCCCACAAACTTATAGTCAATTGGGGGAGTCTGACATTGATGAAAGAATCATCCAAATAAAAATTATATTTTTAGTTTATTAAACTTGTAAGATTAGAATGCAATTGTGCTCTAAAGGACATATATAAGAAAGTATAAGAGGAGAGGATTGGCCTATTTGGTGTGGTCAGGGAAGGCATCTCCAATAAAATATTTATGCTAGAATCTAATAGAAGGCTAAGAGTTAACTGGAAGAAGAGGAATAACCCATGAGAAGGGGAGGTGGTATAATAGGGGAGTGATGATTCCTGCAAGGAAACCAAACACTCTAAGGACTATCACTTTAATAATCTGCACCAATACCATCAAATACTTGGCCAACAGTCCTGTATTGTTCACTTTTCCCAACTGCAGCAGGATATTGGTTCACCACCTGTGGGGCAAAGTTGCTGTAAGTCACGCTTGTATGTGGATTGTTCTACTGTAGACTCATCATCTCCAGCTGCAGTAGCTCACTTACTGATGTTTCTGTGTTTCTGGGCAATTCTCTTTCTATTGCTGCTACTCAAAAGCTATTTCAGGTGTGGCCCATTTTTCTTGGGTAACTTGCTCTCTTATCTCCTCCTACGAATGAATTTTCCTAGAAGCTAGATACTAATCATCCCAAATGCTATTAAGTTTGATGCTGCCTATTCAGCCCCCTCCCTCCCTTCCCCCTCAGGACCAAACATATCTATGTCTTCTCTCATTTCTGTTTTCCCTATTACCTCTGTTGAGAAGCTGTCATTTTGTTTTGATTTTTGTTTTTTATATTCTGATGCAATCCTCTAGTGAAGAGTTTGGGTGGGGGCAGAGATAGAGGTCCAGATTGTAAATGCCTTTTTAATTCTAAGTTGAAAAAGGCAAGGGATTGCACATAGTCAAAGTCTGAAATAGAGGGAAGAAATGCTGGCTTGAGAAGCTAGAAAGCAGTCTATAATGGTTGTCAAATCTATGAGGAGGGACTGGTTTGGGAATTGTATTATAAATATAAGAAATTAAAAAGACTCAGAAATAAAAGAAAGATAATTGTGCTGGTTAGTTTCTGAGATAATTACAAAAACCTAATATAGCTTACTTTTTTGTACCTTATTCTATACTGGTTAACTGTAATTGTTGATAACCACCGCAAAATGTAGTAGCTTGAGGTGGCAAGCATTTATTATTACTCATGAGGCTGTGGACGGTTGGACTTGGCTGATCTTGACTGAGCTTGCTCAGGTGTTGGTGGTCAGCTTTTGGTCTGACCTGAGGGCTAGTTGGTCTAGGATGGCCTTGGGTGGGACAACTCAACTTGACTACATGAGTGTTTCACATCTTTCTAGACAGCTAACCTGGAAATGTTCCTGTAGTGGTGGGAAGGGTTCAAGAGGGAAAGATGAAACATGAAAGCATTTTTTAAAGCCTCTACTTAATTCATATTTCCTAATGTGGCAATGGGCAAAGCAAGTCACATGGCCAGACCAACTATCGTTTTGGGTAGGGTGCTGACCAGAGGGCAGGAGTACAAGGATGCATAAAAAATTGGGACCATCAGTGTAACCTATCCACTATATTCACTATATTATGATATTTCTGTTTCTGTCATTCCCTTGAACCTTTTCTCAACTATCAAGTTGAGTAGACTAGTTTTGGATCTTATACTCCCTGACCTCTTCATAGCACTTGACACTACTGGCCATTCCACTTTTTTGTTTAAGAGTCTTCCTCCTTTGATTCTGATAACAGTATTCTCTCCTGGTTTTATTCCTATGTTTCTTACTGTACATTCTTCTCCTTCCTCATGTGTTCTTTTCTTTTTCTGGCTGCTTTAGTTTTGGGTTTCCCAGCTATGTGGGTTTTAGAGAGTCCACAAACAGCACTTCTTTCTTCATTTCCAAAGTTTAAAATCAAAACGCTTATAGATAAAGACCCACCTTTATCACTGATAAAACTAATCATAAAATGTGGCTTTGAATGGAAATTTATAATGGGCCACTAAATGCTTAGACGTAGAATTAAATGCCCCCTCTTAGTCACAGTTTGAGACTTGGGGAAGTAGGGACAGTGAATGCCTTGAAGAAAGGCTGATAGTCAAAGAGAGAGAGAAGAGGAGGTTACATCCTCACTTCCTTCCCTATAGCTCACCCTGTGGGATATAATAAGTGGAGAAATAGGCCAAGAACACTATTCTAGTGGAATCCCTCCACATTTTAACTTGAGTCCAGTGGAAAAAAGGTTCTTCCCTAATTCCAAAGTTCTATCATTGATCCTCTTCTATTTTTATTTTAGTCTCTCTAGAAATGCCATTTACACATGCAATGATTTAGACTACCTATTTATATTTCCTTTCTCTTTAGCACAGAATTCTGTCCAATATTTCCTAGACTACTACTTATCTTTTTTAGATGTTGAACATAAGTGAACTTAATACATTCCAAATTGAAATTATTTATTTGTTCATTCATTCAATAAAAATTATCCAAGACATTTCCAATTCCAGTTTACCCATTCTTATCTCAGGGCTATCATCTACCCAGTGACCTAATCCAAAAACTAGAAAATCCTCTTGAGCTCTCTCCTTTACTTCTCAACATTCAATCAGTCACCCTAGTGACAATATCTCTTAACTGACTTATTTTACTCCACATAACCACTTCCTTAATTTAGACTCTTGACATATTTCTCTTAGATTTATGCAAAACCTCTAAAATATTTTACCCCCTGCCTCCTATCTTATCACTTTAATTTATCCTGTACAATGCACAAGAGACCTTGTATATAGTACACTATACTCTGCAGTATGAAAAAGATTATAGGCTTTGGAGCAGAACCAGCTCTGGCATTTAGTTATATGTCTTTTTTGCAAGTGACTGAATTTCTCTAAGTTTTAGATTTCTTTTTTTTTTAATTATAAAATGATTATGCTCACCTTGTCTGGTTCTTGTAATGATTTAAATGGAAGTATAAAATATGCTCAAGCACAACAACTAGTCTAGTACCATCTCTACTGATGGTTAGCATTACTTTATGGGCTAGGCTTTGTGCTAACTGCTTTATGTACCATCTTATTTATCTTAATTTAACTTGGGTGAATTTTATTATCCCCATTTTATGAATGATGAAATGAGGCACAAGCTGTACAGTCACACAGAAAGTAAAGTGGCAGGGATTTCAAGCCCAGTCAGTTGGTCTCCAAAACACCTGTTCCTAACTACATGACAGTAGTTATTTTGACAGCTAGGGTAGGAAAGTGAGAACATTGTAAAATTTAGCCTTGGTCCTTAGCTGCCAGATAAACTTGGGCAAGTTTCTTAAAGTTTCTGAGCATTACTTATCTATAAAATGAGGATATAATGCCTACTTACAACATGGTAAAGGGAGTTAAATAAGAATCAATAATATAGGGGCATTTGGCTGGCTCAGTCTATAGAGCATGTGACTCTTGATCTCAGGGTCATGATTTCAAGCTCTACATCGGATGTGGCGCTGTCTTTAAAAAAAAAGAATGAATAATTTAAAGTGAATGGCACACAAGAGCACTCAATAAAGGATATCTATGATTATCATCATTTCTAGGTTAAAAATACAGTTACTTAGCTACTCTGCTTAAAAATTCCATTGTCCTCCTCTGCCTCTGGGGAAAAGCACACACTCTTTAGTATGGCACGCCAAACCTTGCACTAATGCCTCCTCCCTCATCTTCTAGCCTGTGCTTTAATAATAATTTTCAGTTCCCCCAAATGTGCATTGCTCTCTCATAATTCTCTGCCTTTGTATGCCTGCTTCCTTGGCCTGAAAAATCTTCCCTCTATCTTTTGTTCTTATTCAAGCATTTTATCTTCTGGCTAATTCTTTATCTATCTTCTTTTTTTTCTTCTTTCTTTCTTTCTTTCTTTCTTTCTTCTTTCTTTCTTTCTTTTTCATTTTAAAATTTAAATTCAATTTGCCAACATCTAGTATAACATCCAATGCTCATCCCATCAATTGCCCTCCTCATTGCCTGTCACCCAGTTACCCCATCCCCCCATCAACCACCCCTTCCACAACCCTTTGTTTCCCAGAGTTAGGAATCTCTCATGGTTTGTCTCCCTTTCTAATTTTTCCCACTCAGTTCTCCTCCTTTCCCTTATAATCCCTTTCACTATTTCTTATATTCCATGTATGAGTGAAACCATATGATGATTGTCCTCTGATTGACTTATTTCACTCAGCATAATACCCTCCAGTTCCATCCAGTTTTAAGCAAACAGTGGGTATTTGTTTATTCTGATGGCTGAGTAATATTCCATTGTATATATAGAACATATCTTCTTTATCCATTCATCTGTCAATGGATGAGGCTTTTCCCACAGTGATATTAACAAAGTGATATTTGGTGAATATCTCCAATTCTTCAAATCATGGGTGTACATCCTTTCTCAGATTCCTTTGTAAGTGTGCATAGGTCCATGGAACCTCATTTGACAACTGTGTTTAGTCATTTTCCCCTCTCTAGACTGAACCATCAGAAGGACAAAGATTGTGTCTTTCATTTTGGTATACCAAGACTTAGCACAGTGTAAGCACTCAGTGAGTGCCAGATGTGCAGAGATTAAATACAATAATCAGAGGTATAGAGCCTGGTTCTTGGAAGGTGCTTAATAATAAATATTTTCTAACATTTTAATAATTTTTGCATGATTTGTTTATTATATAATATATTCTATTTTAATAATATTTATTAACTATTTATAATTTTAAGGTGATGTTTTGTGGCCCAGCATTCCTTGTGTTACCCTTTGTTGCCTTGTACACATTTCAGTATTTCAGCAACATGTTTAGTGAAGTCTCTCCGCTATAGTTTATTCTACATTCTTACTTACCAGTTGAAGTACTTATATATTCTGCAAAGTGCTTATTTTCCTCCTGGTTTAGAGACAGTGACAGTCTGTAGTTATTTGGATTTTTTTAAAAGCACAATCACTAACCAAACGTGATGTCTTTTGTTAAGTTGTTAATGAACCTAAAATATGAAGAAAATCAAACTGAAAAGAATCAGGAAGGATTAGACAAGAATGACATAAAGAAATAAACATGACAGGCAACACAAAAAAGGTGGCAATCTTTTGGAAAGTTACAGTTTGCTAATCTGACTGCATCTTCTCTTTTGACAAAGCTTCAGTGCTGGGAGCCTCTGTAGGGAGAGGATGAGGGAGGAAGGGAAGATCAAGGGGACACAATTTAAAAGTTTGACAATTTAGTCAGAGAGTGAATTGCTGCAGGCTTTTGCACATTTTAGCCCCTGCTGTAACAGCTAACAGAATTCTTTCTTGGGATATCCAAATCCAAGAATCAGCACTTTGGAAAGCTGAACGTCTTTTGCACACCACAAAAGTATCAGGTGAACAAGAAATTGAATAAACTCAAATCTCAGGTGACAGGAATTTATTTTATTTTAATTTTCTTACCTCCGTCTTTCATTAGGCTGTTATCCCAGACATAGCCAAGAGTGCCTTATTCTCTTGAGCCCCAACAACACATACTTTTTTTAAAAAAGATTTTTAAATTTATTTCTGAGAGAGAGAGAGCACAAGCAAGGGGAGCTGCAGAGAAGGAGAAGCAGGTTCTCCACGGAGCAGGGAGCCTGATGTGGGGCTGGATCCCAGGATCCTGGGATCTTGACCTGAGCCAAAGGCAGATGCTTAACTGACTGAGCCACCCAGGTTCCTCAACAACACATTCTGGCAGAATGAGCAGATTTAATGGTGAGGAGTTAAAAAGTCTGCTAAGATTTAGTCCCAGAGTTGACTGACTTAATGCTTTGTAATTTGTAGATCCCTCAGATCAATTCTTTTGTCAAAACAGTGCTTATTGGAAGAGGCAAGTCAATAGGCAATAGTTTCTTATTGTTAGAATAAAGCATGGTCTTTAAGGATGGCAGGAGCTTCCTCTCTGTCTTTCCTCCCTGTCACCCTCTCTTTCTCTCAATAACTAGAAAGAAGAGTGAAAAGAGTAAAGGAAAGGAGGAGGGTAGTATTTAGGACATTGACTTAATACAGCGTTGTATTCTGCAAGTAGGATTTATTTTCTTTGTCTACTGTTGTTTGAAATGAAATCTAGTAGCACTAAGCTTTGGGTATCATTATAGAATTTCAAGTTAATAGTTCACAATCACCTAACACTGTGTTAAGCACAGCAGAGAATTTAAGAGTTATAAAACAATCTCCATCTGTCCTATCTCTTTATAAATGAATTAGGCAGGAGTGTACAGTTCAGCAAAAATAATGTATACTTTATAATTTACTTTTTTTAAAAGGATTTTATTCATTTATTCATGAGAGACACACAGAGAGAGAAAGAGAGAGGCAGAGACACAGGCAGAGGGAGAAGCAGGCCTCCAGGCAAAGGAGCCCGACGTGGGACTCGATCCCAGGACTCGATTCCAGGACTCCAGGATCACGCCCTGGGCCGAAGGCAGGTGCCAAACTGCTGAGCCACCCAGGGATCCCCCTACTTTTTAAACTTTTTCCTTTTTTTCTTCTTTCCATGTTTTTTTTGTGTGTGTGTGTGTGTGTACAAATGTTCATAGAAGTTTTCATTGTAATAGCCAAAAACAGGGGGAGAAACAGATGTTCTTCAACAGGTGAATGAATGGTTCAGTTGTGGTACATTCATATCAAGGAATACTACTCAGCAGTAAAATTCAACAAACTATTGAAACATAAAACAAATTGAACTGATCTCAAAGGAATTGTGCTGAATTTCTTTTTTTGGTAAATATTTTTTATTCAAATTCAATTTATCAATAAATAGTGTATTATTAGTTTCTGAGGTAGAGGTGAATGATTCATCAGTCTTATTTAACACCCAGTGCTCATTACATCGTGTGCTTTCCTTAATGCTCATCCCCCAGTTACCCCATCCTCCACCCCTCTCCCTTCTTGCAACCCTCAGTTTGTTTCCTATGATTAAGAGTCTCTTATGGTTTGTCTCCCTCTGGTTTCGTCTTGTTTTATTTTTCCCTCCCTTCCCCTATGATCCTCTGTTTTGTTTCTTAAATTTCACATATGAGTGAAATCATATAATTGTCTTTCTCTGATGGACTTGTTTTGCTTAGCATGATAATCTCTAGTTCCTTTCACATCATTGTAAATGGCAAGATTTCATTTTTTTGATGGCTAATATTCCACTATATATACATATATATACATATATATAGCGCTATGGAATGGAAGAAAATATTTAGCACCGCCATAGATAGGCTTTTGCTTCTGTTGATTGTTTCCTTCCCTATGTGGAAACTTTTTATTTTGATGTAGTCCCAATAGTTTATTTTTGCTTTTGTTTCCCTTGCCTCAAGAGATATGTAGAGTGGCATCTGGGTGGTGCAGTCGGTTAAGCATCTGACTCTTGGTTTTGGCTCAGGTCATGATCTTGGGGTCATGAGACCAAGCCCCACGTCAGGCTCCATGCTATCATAGAGTCTGCTTGAAATTCTCTCTCCCTCTGCTCTGCCCCTCCTTTTCATGTTCTTTCTCTTTTCTCTTACTCTCTCTCTCTCTCAAATAAATAAATAAATCTTAAAAAAAAGGATTTGTTAAAATGTCTGAGATACATATGTACAAAAATGTTGCTAGGGCCAATGTCAAAGAGGTTATTGCCTGTGTTCTCCTCTAGGATTTTTATGGTTTCAGGTCTCACATCTAGGTCTTTAACACATTTTGAGTTTATTTTTGTGTATGGTATAAGAAAGTGGTCCAGCTTCATTCTTTTGCATGTTGCTGTCCAGTTTTCCCAGCACCATTTGTTGAAGAGACTGTCTTTTTCCCTTTGGATATTCTTTCCTGCTTTGTAAAAGATTAATTGGCCATATAATTGTGGGTTTATTTCTGGGTTTTCTATTCTGTTCTATTGACCTGTGTGTCTATTTTTTGTGCCAGTACCATACTGTTTTGATCACTATAGTTTTGTAATAAAGTCTGAATCATGGCACCTAGCTTTGATTTTCTTTTTCAGGATTGCTTTGGCTATTCAGGATCTTTTGTGGTTTGATACAAATTTTAGGATTGTTCTAGTTATGTGAAAAATGCTATTGGTATTTTGAGAAGGATTGCATTAAAAGTATAGATTGCCTTTGGAAAGTATAGACATTTTAATAATATTTGTTCTTCCAATCTGTAAGCATGGAATCTCTATTTCTTTGTGTCATCTTTAATTTGTTTCATCAATGCTTTATGGTTTTCAGCGTATAGGACTTTCACCTCTTTGGCTAGGTTTTTTTCTAGGTATCTTATTATTTTTAATGCAGTTGTAAATAGGTTTGTTTTCTTAATTTCTCTTTTTTGTTAATTATTGGCATATAGAAATGGCAAAGGGGGGAGAGAGAGCATCTTAAGCAGACTCCCTACCCAGCAAGGAGCCCAACTTGGTGCTCAATCTCACAACCCTGAGATCATAACCTGAGACAAAATCAAGAGTCAGATGCTTAATCTACTGAGCCACAGAGGTGCCCCAGGAGTTTTTTGATTACTGACATAATTTTACTGGTTATTGGTCTGTTCAAATTTTTTTATTTCCTCCTGTTTCAGTTTTAGGAGTTTCTAGGAATTTATCCATTTCTTGCAGGTTGTTCAATTTGTTGGCATTTAGTTTTTCATAATATTCTAATTGTACTTCTGTGCTGTTAATTGTTATTTCTCCTCTCTCATTTGTGATTTTATTTGAGTCCTTTCTCTTTTCTTCTTGCTAAATCTGGCTAGAAGTTTATCAGTTTTATTAATTTTTTCAAAGAATAAGCTCCTGGTTTCATTGATCTGTTCTTTTGTTTTGTTTGTTTTAGTTTCTGTGTCATTTATTTATACTCTAATTTTTATTCTTTCCTTCCTACTGTTGGTTTTGGGTTTTGTTTGTTGTTCTTTTTCTAGCTCCTTTATGTGCAAGGTTGGGTTATTCGTTTGAGATTTCTTTTTGCTTCTAGAGGTAGGCTTGTATTGCTATAAACTTCCTCATAGACCCACCTGCTTTTGCTGCATCCCAAGGTGTTAGCCCATTGTGTTTTCATTTTCATTGGTTTCCATGTGCTTTTTTATTTCTTCTTTTATTTCCTAGCTGACTCATTCATTATTTAGTAGCATGCTTTTTAGCCTCCCAGTATTTGTGCTCTTCACAGATTTTTTGTTGTGGTTGACTTCTAGTTTCACAGTACTATGGTCAGAAAATATGCATGGTATGATTTTGATCCTCTTGAATTTGTTGTGGCTTGTTTTGTGAGCCAACTAACACATAATCTATTCTAAAGACTGTACCATGTGTACTTGAAAAAAAACATGTATTCTTCTGTTTTAGGTTGGAATATTCTGAATATATCTGTTAAATCCATCTGATTCAGTGTGTCATTCAAAGCCATTGTTTCCTTGTTGAAGTTCTGTTTAGATGATTTGTCCACTAACGTAAGTGGGGTGTTAAAGTCCCTACTATTATTGTGTTATCAATTATTTCCTTTATGTGTTATTAACTGTTTTATGTATTTAGATGCTCCCATATTGGGTGCATTAATATTTAAAATTGTTATATCATCTTTTTGGATTGTCCCCTTTATGATTACATAATGTCCTTCTTTGACTCTTGCTACAGTCTTTGTTTCAAAGTGTACTTTGTTCAATGTAAGTATTGCAACTCCAGCTTTCTTTTGACATCTATTCTCATGATAAATGTTTCTTCATCCTCTTTCCATCTGCAAGTGTCTTTACCTCTAAAATGGGTCTCTTGAAGGCAGCATATAAATGAGACTTACTTTTTTTATCCATTCTGCCACCCTATGTCTTTTGATTGGACTATTTAGTCCATTTAAATGAAAAGTAATTATTGATAGATATGTATTATTGCCATTTTATTACTGGTTTGTGATTGTTTCTGAAGATTTTTCTGATCTTTTCCTGTCTTTCATGTTTTTTTTTAATTTTCTCTAGTGATATATTTGGATTTCTTTCTCTTTATTCTTTGCATATTTATTGGTAGGTTTTGATATGTGGTTATCATTAGATTTGTATATAAACTCTTTGCATATAGCAGTCTATATTAAGTTGATGGTCCTTCAAGTATGAACCCATTCTTTTCTCATCTCCTTCCAACATTTTAAGTATTTTATTATATTTTACATCCTTTTATTTTATAAGCTTTGACTGATTTTTTATATAAATATTCATTTTTACTGCTTGTGTCTTTCCTGCTTTAAGCAGTCACTTTTGGTCTCTCCTTTGCATTCAGAGTCCCCTTTAATATCTTGGGGTTGGTTTTCTAGTCACAAACTCATTTAGTTTGTCTTGAAAACTCTTTATCTCTCCTTCTATTATGAATGATAGCCTTTCTGAGTAGAGTATTCTTGGCTGCAGAATTTTCCTATTCAGCATTTTAAATATATCAGGCCACTCTCTTCTGGCTTGGAAAGTTTCTGCTGACAAATCTGCTAGGCTTATGGGCTTTCCCTTGTGCATTAATGATTTCTTTTGTCTTGCTGCTTTTAAATTTTGTTCTTACCACTATATTTTGCCAGTTTAATATGTTCTGGTGCCAATCTGCTTGTTGATTCTATTGGGGGTTCTCTGTGCCTCTTGAATATGGGTATGTGTTTCCTTCCACAGATTAGGGAAGTTCCGGTTATTATTTCTTCAAATAAATTTTCTGCCCCCTTTTCTGTCTTCTTCTGAGATTCCTATAACACAAATGTTATTACATTTTATGGAGTCACTAAATTTCCTAAGTCTATTCTCTTTTTGCATCATTCTTTTCTCTCTCTTTTGTTCAGCTTGATTATTTTTCATTACTCGCTCTTCTAGGTCACTAATTCCTCTGCTTCTTCCACCCTGCTATTTATTCTATCAAATATGTTTCCATTTTCATTTATTGTACCCTTTATCTCTACTATGTTATTCCTTATCTCTGTGTTAAGGGTCTCATTCATGTCTTCCACTTCTCGAGTCCAGTGAGTATCATTATGATCATTGCTTTAAACTCATGTGACTTATATCTATTTCATATAGACCTTTGGCTGTGGACTTGTCATGTTCTTTCATTTGGGATAAATTTCTCTGTTTCTTTATTCTGTCTGCCTCTCTTCTATTTCTGTGTGTTAAGAAAGTCAGCTGTGTCTTCTGCTCTTGAAAGTAATGACTTTATAAAGAGGAAGTGCAGTGTCCCCTGTTTACCAGAACCCAGCACTTCAGGAGAATATCTTATATGTGTTGTTTATGCCCTGCTGTTATGTCTGAGTAACTTTTCCTTCACATACAGTCATCTGCACTGACTCTTTGCCTGTTGTGGGCTGTGCTTGTTCTCTGTGGTGCTAGTGGGACCCAGGCAGCACAGCTCTGTGAGAGGTGTGCTTGCTGGGGAACTTGAGAGCATGGTAGTGTTGTTAGCAAAATGTGTGCTTGGCCAATAGTTCTATGCTGGATCTCCTTAAGTGCTGGGGTTACTAGAGTCTGCACATTGGCAGCTAGTAGGCATAAGGCTGGCCACAGCACCTAATGGTGGCTGAGGGCATGTTCCTGGGCATGTCTGGTGGTTTGGTCTGGTTCTGGGGCAAGGCATGACATGGCCATAGCTAGGCATCTGGTAGCCCCACACCAGGAAAGCAAGACACACAGGGTGACTGGGGAAACACAGCTAAGTGTGGCAGGGCAAATGAGCACAGCACTTGATGGCAGCTATATACTTGGTGGCTGGGCAGGGCACCCACTCAGCCTTAACAAAATTTGCCCTGAGTCCAGGGCTGAGACTAGCAGGTTTGCAGTGTGTGAGTCCTCAGGAGAACTCATGGGTGTGGTGCACTACTAGCAGATTAGGTAGTAAGTATCCGTGTGGCCCCACCTCCAGCAAATGTCTATGCTTATGGGGAGGGACAGAGGAAAATAGTACCTGCCAGTTCTGTCATTTTTGGAGAAGGTCCACCAACAAGCTCAGAAATCGATATAAACATCTGTCCCCCATTTGCCCCCAGCATTGTGTAAACTGCCATTTTTATGTTGCCTCTCCACATAGGCTGCTGTCTCTTTAAGGGTGGCACCCAGCTATCACTCACCGTCTAGGCTTGCCCAGTGCTGAGTCAGCTGACCACCAAAGCTTCAGGTTTCAAGCCCCACTGGTTTTACAGATTCACAGAATTCAGCTCCTCTGGTTTTTAAAGTCAACTGCTATGGGTATTAGTCTTCCCATGTGAGCTCCCTGGTGTGAAGGTCTGTTTCTCTACCTTCTTCCCATGTGCAGCCCCCTTCCTCCTGTAGGCACCCTCCCTCTACCTTTCTGACGTTCCTAAACTTTCAGATGCACTTCTCCTGTACATTTAAGTTGTGAAGTTTGCTCAGCCAGACTTCAGATGGCTCTCCAGTTTATTGACTTGGATGTGGATAATATATAATTGAAAACATGGGACAGAGTCAGCGCAGAGTCCTCCTACTGCCATCTTCCCAAGCCCCTCCCACTCTTCAGTATATTCTAACATCTTCTGTCCTCTGGATTCCTTGTAAATTGGCGGTAATCTCAGTTCTGGTCAAAAATTTATTAATAAAATCATTTTCCTAGATTTTGTACCAGAAGATATTGCATAGGGCATAAAAAACTTAAAATTTATAACTGGACACAGGGCTCTACTTTTTTGAGAAAGAATACACGCATGCATACACACACACACACACACACCCTTACTACCAAAATTAAACACAAGAAAATTAAGTAATCTTAACAACAAACGATAGGAACAACAAACAGAAATTAAACCGAGTATCAAAGAAGTGCAAAAACCTGAGATTCATTACAGGCTTTCCAGTCATTTAAACTGAGGCTTACATGGGGATCCCTGAGTGGCCCAGCAGTTTAGCACCTGCCTTTGGCCCAGGTTGTGATCCTGGAGTCCTGGGATCGAGTCCCACATAGGGCTCCCTGCATGGAGTCTGCTTCTCCCTCTGCCTGTGTCTCTGCCTTTCTCTCTCTGTGTGTGTGTGTGTGTGTGTGTGTGTCTCCCATGAATAAATAAATAAAACCTTTAAAAAAATAAATAAACTGAGGCTTAAATGTTCACAACTATATTTTTTATTTAAAGAAAATGAGTATTATGCCCTAGATTTTGGTTCAGCTTGCCTCAGCAACCACTAGAGGGAGGCCAAGATACATCTGAAAAAATCACACTTAAAGTCTCAAACTTGGAAGATTCAATTTTTCCTTAAGTTCTTAAAAAAAAAAAAAAGACAAAATTCCAGTTAAAATCTTTAAATAATTTATTTTGCATTTCACAAGCGCTATGACACTAAAGTAATTTTATATCTAGGATCTGTTTGCAGTATGGGGAAAAACATAGCCCTTGTGTGTTCTACACAAAGTACATGACACAAAATGTGCCTCTGAAGGCTTCCTTTTACGTCAGTCCTTTTTAAGACATTAAAAGGTACAAGAATCTAGGGATACCTCGGTGGCTCAGTTTGTTAAGCATCCTAATCTTGATTTCAGCTTAGGTTTTAATCTTGGTCTTGTGAGTTCAAGCACCTCACTGGGCTCCAGTGAGGACTTATTTTTTTTTACTTAAAAAAATAAAATAAAATAAAAATTAAATTAAAAATTTTAAAAAGGTATAAGAATCTAAATAGAAATCATTTCAATGGTTGAACAATTTTTTAGAAATTCTAAGTAATTTTTTTTATTTTATTTATTTATTTATTTATTTATTTATTTATTTATTTATGATAGTCACACAGAGAGAGAGAGAGAGAGGCAGAGACACAGGCAGAGGGAGAAGCAGGCTCCATGCACCGGGAGCCCGTCGTGGGATTCGATCCGGGGTCTCCAGGATCACGCCCTGGGCCAAAGGCAGGCGCCAAACCGCTGTGCCACCCAGGGATCCCTCTAAGTAATTTTTTAATTCAATACCCAACTCCCTTCCAAATCACAATTTTAAAACATTTAACTATAAAATAAAGATACCAACAAGTTCCTACTTTCCAATGATGATTAATTTCTTTGAGGGAATCAGAAAAGATAGCAAACTCTTTCCTCTAAAAGATAAGAATATTCCTTTGCTAGAGGGCTACACACAAGCTTCATCTGCCTTGTGGATAATCCAGCTGTTTCTTGTCCTACAAATAATTAACTAAAACATCAGAAATAACTTATCTCTCCTTTTTCCACAAAATATATACTCTCCTGATAATGCTTACACTTTGTGTTAACATCACTCTTTATGTTTTACAACTCATTTTCACATGCTATTTTATTTATCCCCAAAATTTTATAATTGGAGATTATTGTACCCACTTTAAGAATACTCCAAGAAACAAGATATATTTTGCAAAGTTCCACAGCTGTAATTTGCATAAACAGAACTCATATCCAGAGCTTCTAAACTTCTAAAACTCAGGTACTCTGCAACTTTACTGATAATACCACTGCCAGGAATTTAGGTCCCCATGAACAAGCCTGTTTCTCATTGTCAACACCTGGAAGACTCTAAAAGCATCAAAGTGATACTTATGCTTTTCATCTCAGTAATCTTTGCAAGGAACTAGGAAGGCCTGCACCAAATGGCCAGTCTTAGTACCAAATGGAAGATCCATCCTCAGGTTCCTTGGTTCTTCTAGAACAGAGGATTAGAGCACAGACAGTGCTGCAGCTGTTTAGGTTTATGGGGAGCAAGCCCAATGGAGTACTTCCTTGATAGGCATACAGATGTGCAGAAGCTGGAGGGTTTTTTTCATGGCAATGAAAAGTGTGCCTTTGATCACTGATCATGAACATCTCTACTAGATGATGAGGGTAGGAGGAGGTATTACCCATAAACCAGAAGAAATAAAACTAGTCCAGGGCCAAGTGGCAGGCTGATGAATCTTTAACAAATAGCTCTGCCAGAGGAGACAAAATAAGGCCATTATTTGTACTTTGCCAAATAATGTATATCATGCCATGCCATGGTATATATACTCCTATCATGGCCAGTTTCAATCTACCAAGTATTTATGAATGTGGAGTTGAGAAGCCAGGCTAATAATCAGCTCTTGCACACCACTCCTCTAGCCCTATGCTTAGAGCACCCCTACTCTGTCCTTCCTCTGACTATGTAAATATTAGATGCAGACCTAATGGGAAAACTCTACTTTTCTATGAATTTTTTGAGGATGGATTTTCCATGAGCACAACTGGCTTCCAGGGCTATCCCTCAATTCTCCCAGGGTGTGGAGGGGAAGGTGAAGAACTTATTTATATGATTAGTGTGTTAAGGAGAAGCAACTGTGCAATAGGCTTCCTCCCCTTCCTCTCAGGTCTGCCTGTCAGAAGAGGGTGTGCTTTCTACTTTGACTATTATCATGAGATAAAAGTCAATGACCTCATGTCATAATTTGCCCTGAACAGTCCTGACATTTAACCCTACCAGCACCTCCTTTAACTCTCTAAAATATTTTGGTTTGGACAATAAATTATCTCACCTTGGGTAAAAGAGACTACCTCTACCAAGCAAGGCACCCTGGTTTCCAGAAGGGCTGCCTACTTCCAGGTGCAGCCCAAAGAAAATAATTGTTACCATGAAACTGAGCCCCATTTTTATTTCATCTACTTGACTCTATTGTCTACCTCTAATTATGTTCCAAGGAAGTAACAACAGAGGAATTATTTTTGGAGACCCTTAAAACTTCAACAAACTGAGTGCCATGAAAAGTTGTGGCTTCTGGACAAAAAGAATGTAGAAGTCCATGGGCATAGATACAATGGAGATGAGTTTCATTCAAACGAGGACCCTTAAGCTTCCAAGTCTACATTAAGTAAACGAAGAATAAAGTTTTAATGAGAGTTGACCTATCAACAACCCTACCATGTTAAAAGTTTATAATAAAATAGGGGTGAATTTCTCAGTTGTAAGTCACCACCACATATATGTAGGGTACATCATGCTATTTATTGTTGCCTGAGCTTATTTAGGCTAGCTACAATTAGAAGGACCCTCTGAGATCCAAATATCATTCTTATCCAACATTAACCCCTCCTTTTGCCCTATAAATAAACTCCAAACTTTCTTCAGCCCTTTAACTGTGTTTCTAAATAGAGTCAGCTGTTGAACACCAAAGCGGCACTCAGAGTAAGACAGCAAAGTTCTTGGTATTTGTGGTGCACTTAAATATGCATTATTTCAGAATGTGTCTCTAAACTACCTTCTTGCCATAAGTCAAAGTCCACCTGAGTGTATGTTTACATCAAATATGGAATTTATTATTTACTTTTTGAAGATGACATCCCATTACAAAGAATTCCAACCTAGGATGCCCGGGTGGCTCAGGTTTTGAGCATCTGCCTTTGGCTCAGGGCATGATCCATGGATCCTGGGATTGAGTCCCACATCAGGCTCCCTGCAAGGAGCCTGCTTCTCACTCTGCCTATGTCTCTGCCTCTCTCTATGTGTCTCTCATGAATAAATAAATACACATTTTTCCAAAGAAGACATAAAAATGGCCAATGGGTGCATGAAAAGGTGCTCAATATTGTTACCCATCAGGGGAATGCAAATCAAAACCACAATGAGATATCACCTCACAACTCTTAGGATATCTATATCCTGTTGGAACTAGTATATAAATTCAATAAAGTTGCAGCATACAAAAGTCAGCTGCATTTCACTACACCAGCAATGAACTATAAGGAAGAGAACTTTTTTAAAGATCTTATTTACAATTGTATCAAAAAGAACAAAATACTTAGAAATAAACCTAACCAAGAAGGTGAAAGATCTGTATGCTGAAATCTGTAAGATGTTGGCAAAAGAAATCAAAAGAGACATGAGCAAATAGGCATTCTGAGGTCACGGATTGGAAGAATATTATTAATATGTCCATACTACTCAAAGCAATTTACAGATTTTTTTAAAAGATTTTATTTATTTATCCATGAAAGACACACAGAGAGAAAAGCAGAGACACAGGCAGAGGGAGAACCAGGCTCCATGCAGAATTCGATCCTGGAACTGCAGGATCACACCCTAAGCCAAAGGCAGATGCTCAACCACTGAGCCACCCAGGCGTCCCCAATTTACAAATTTAATGCAATCCCTATCTAAATTCCAATGGCATTTTTCAGAAACAGAAAAAAATGCTAAAATTTGTATGGAACCACAGAAGATCCCAAATAGCCAAAGCAACCTTGAGAAAGGAAAACACTGAAGGTATCACACCTACTGATTTCAACCTTATTACAAAGTTATAGTAACCCTAACAGTATGGTATCGGCATAAAAACAGATAAATAGATCAGTGTAAGAACAGCTCAGAAATAAACCCATGCATATATGGGTCAATTAATTTATAACACAGGAGACAAAAATATGCATGGGGGAAGAATAATCTTTTTAATAAACAGTGTTTATTAACTGCATGACATATGCAAAGAATGAACCTGGACCACTCCCTTACACCATGCACAAAAATCAATCCAAAATGGATTATAACACTGAAATTTGAGACCCAGAACTATAAAACTCCTAAAAGAAAATTTTAGAGATAAACTCTTCAACATGGTTTTGGCAATGATGTTTTTTGAATTGATATCAAAGCAAATGTTACAAAAGCAAAAATAAACAAGTGGAATTATATATCAAACTAAAAGTCTTCTGCATTGCAAAGGAAATCATCAACAAAATAAAAAGGCAACTTACTGAATGGGAGAAGATACTTGTAAATGATATATCCAATGGGAGGTAAATATCCAAAAAAATATAAAGAACTCATACAACTCAACATAAAAAAAAAATCTGATCTAAAAATGAGCAGAGGACTAAATAGACATTTCTCCAAAAAGACATACATACAGGGACACCAGGGTGGCTCAGTGATTGAGCATCTGCCTTGGGCTCAGGGCGTGATCCCAGAGTCCTGGGATCGAGTCCCACATTGGGCTCCCTACAGGGAGTCTGCTTCTCCCTCTGCCTGTGTCTCTGCCTCTCTCTCTCTCTCTCTCTCTCTCTCTCTCTCTCTCTCTGTGTGTGTGTGTGTGTGTGTGTGTGTCTCATGAATGAATGAATGAATGAATAAATAAATAAAATCTTAAAAAAAAAAGACATACAGCCTACAGACACATGAAAAGATGCTCAACATCACTAATCACCAGAGAAATACAAATCAAAACCACATCATTGTGGTATCCTTTCACATCAATGAAAATGGCTAGTATCAAAAGGACAAGAAATAGCAAGTGTTGGTGAGGATATGGAGAAGAAGGAACCCTCGTGTATTGCCAGTGAGAACGTAAATTGGTACAACTGTGGAAAACAGTATGGAGTTTCCTCAAAAAATCAAAAATAGAAATACCATACAATATAGAAATTCAACTTCTGGATATTTACCCGAAGAAAATGAAAATACTCATTCAAAAAGATAAATGCACCCCTGTGTTTGATTTTGATTTTACTTATATATGAAATATAAATAATTGAACAAAGAAAAAAACAGAAACAGACTCGTAAATATGGAGAACAAACTAGTGTTTGCCAGAGGGAGGGTGGTAGGAGGATAGGCAAAATAGGTGAAAAGGATTAAGAAGTACAAATTTAGGCAGCCATCAATTGCTGGGCATCATGGCTGCCCTCAGACCTCCGGTGAAGCCCAAGATCATTAAAAAGAGGACCAAGAAGTTCATCTGGCGCCAGTCAGACCCATATGTCAAAATTAAGCACAACTGGCGGAAACCCAGAGGCATTGACAATAGGGTAGGCAGAAGATTCAAGGGCCAGATCTTGATGCCCAACATTGGTTACAGGAGCAACAAGAAAACAAAGCACATGCTGCCCAATGGCTTCCGGAAGTTCCTAGTCCACAACGTCAAGGAGCTTGAGGTGCTGCTGATGTGCAACAAATCTTACTGCGCAGAGATTGCTCACAATGTATCCTCCAAAAACTGCAAAGCCATTGTGGAAAGAGCAGCCCAGCTGGCCATCAGAGTCACCAATCCCAATGCCAGGCTGCGTAGTGAAGAAAATGAATAGACAACTTATGTGCATGTCATATTTGTGTTAATAAAACCATAAAAATAAAAAAATTTAAAAAGTACAAATTTACAGTTATAAAATAAATAAGTCACAGGGACAAAAAGTCCAGTAAAGTAAACAGAATTCAATAATATCGTAAATAACTTTCACTGCAATAGATGTTAATTACACTTGTGGTGAGCATAGTATAACATATAGAGTTGTCAAATCACTATCTTGCACACCTGAAGCTAATACAATATTGTTTGTCAACTATATTTCATCTAAAAATAAAAAATTTTTAAATATATATAACATCATAAAAAAGAAAGAAAATGTGGTGTACACACACACAAACACACACACAATGAAATTCTATTCATTCTTTTAAATAAAAGGAAATCCTGCATTTTACCACAACACGGATAGTTCTTGAGGGTATTATGTTAAGTAAAATAAGCCAGACAGAGAAAGACAAAGTTCAATAAGCCAGAGAGAATGGTATCAATTATATGTGGAATCTTTTTCTAAAAAGTCAAACTCATAGAAACAATGAGTAGAACAGTTGGTTGCCAGGGGCTGGGGGGAGGGTGAAGAAAATGGAAAGAAGTAGGTAAAAGGTTCAAACTTCCAGTTACAAATAAGTAAGTTCTAAGGATCTAATGTCTAGCATGGTAACTATAGTCAATAATACTATATTGTGTAAACCAAATTTGCTAAGAGATTAGATATTAAGCATTCTTGAAACAATTTTTTAAAAATTTAAAAAAATAATTACTACTAGATGTCCACATCCTTTTGCAATTAGAGTTTTGTAAAGTGAAATATTCCTTTCAAGCATGTTAGCTACCGTCTATGCATTTAAACTCCTCCCAATCGGTATCCAGTAACAGCGAAGTAAGTGGACCTTGGGATAACACACAGAGAGACATACTCAGAGAGCACAAGACAGAAAGTTGCACAAAACCAAAGTGGATCTGTATTCTGTTAATGTAATCAAACACTGAAAAGAAGATTTACACTGTCCTGGCTCTACCTATGATCATCAGTGGCTGAGTTGTATGCATACCAAGAATATAGGCCTCAGGGTGGGGAGAAATGCGGTAAGACTAATTCCAAAAAATTCTCCTGATGATCTTGTTAGTTTGGCCATTTTCTTGCCAGGACCACAAATACACATCCATTGGCTGTGCCTCTAGATCATGAAATGAAGTGGAAATGTGTCCGTTGTTCAGTCAATATTAACAAGACAAAAGGCCACTCATATAATTCATAGTCCAAAGAGGGTTTGTTTTGCTTTAATTATTGATTTTGATTTCTTGCTGTAGCCAATACCATTATCCAAACTATTCAACATCTTAGTCTCTTCTTTTCCTTAATAATAAAACTTTGATTTTATTCCAAATAGTGATATGTCCAACTAAATTACTGCATTTATTAACCTCCCCTGTAATAAGGACTGCTGATAAATGTTAAGTGGGCCTTTAGAGAAGACAGACAACTAGAATATTTTTGTCCCTCCTGCTTCCTTGCCTGGAACATGTGCACGTGATGTCTGGAACCCTAGCAACCATCTTGGTTCCTAAGACAACCTCAGGGATAGAAACCACATATTATGGATGGTAGAAAAAAAAGAGAAACATCCTGGGTCCTTGATGCTACTTTGGACACCCCATACAAACCTGAAATATTTCTTCAGCCTTCCTTTTTTTTTTTTTAAGATTTTATTTATTTATTCATGAGAGACAGAGAGAGGCAGAGACACAGGCAGAGGGAGAAGCAGGCCCCATGCAGGGAGCCTGATGTGGGACTCGATCCCGGGACTCCAGGATCATGCCCTGGGCTGAAGGCAGGCACTAAACCGCTGAGCCACCCAGGGATCCCTTCAGCCTTCCTTTATGAAAGAAAAATAGAATCCCATCTTTTTGGATTCCTATCTGTGTTACTAGCAGTTGAAAGAAATTTACAACTGATAAGCCAGCTACCCAAAACACTCATATTACCTGATAATTGCTCAATATTCACTTCATTTTGGGATATGAAACAAAGCTTTAAAACTAGCTATAATAGTTATGGTAATTCAATTCTCAAACAAAAAATCAGGTCACACAACAAGAATAGTTTGAATCCACTAATGGGAGAAGCACATCAGCTCATTTGAAATCAAGACTGTGCAATAACACCCAGGTCATATGATTCTATTAGAGTTATTGAGTTCAGGCATGTAGCAGTAATCCTAACCTGATCTCCCACTTCATCAGGAAAAAGATAAATTTGGGTACTTGGTGATATACACTATCATAACCAGAAGCTGCAGTTTAATACCTAATATCCAAAATTAATTTCACAAAGGGTTCTGGGCCTCTTGAATTTTACATTCCCCCACTAACATTGGTTATTTTGTAGCAATTACACCTATGCTTCTCTTTCTGGACTCAGAAGAAGCATTATTAGCACCTTATCCTATAGAATTCAGTTCTATATATCTAATATTTGACTCACCTAAGCCCCCTATATCGATTTCCCCCAAAAAAGACAATACTACATACCTTTTTTCCAAGGTGTATAGTGATGTTTAGTTAATGTTTAAAAAGTATTTAGTAATCTGCAGATGAAAGATGTTACAAAAGCATAAAGTAATATCATTAATCTGAGTCATCAGTTAACCTTATTAGATATGCAAAATGAAAGCTATGTTACTACAACTAAAAGAGTTATGAATACACATTAGGTCAAATAAGAATCTCAGAACAACTTAAATCTATGTATTACATCTACAAAGCAAACACGGGAAACTTCTTATTATTAGAGCAATATGCTTTTTTCTGTAATAACTACTTAAAACTTTTAAGAATATAAACTGATTAGAAAATTAGTATAATAATAAAAACAAGATATCTCTAATAAACACCCTAAATCTTTATATTTTAATATGAAGATAAAGATTCAATCTGCAGTGATTTGAAACCATACACCTTGAAAAAAAGAAAATTTACTCTTTGTGAGTGAAACTAACAATAGTAACCTGAATCTCATAGATTTAAACAATAAATTGACAATTTAGTTCAATTGATGTTTATGAGTTCAAATGTGCACTATGTTGAGGTGTGTGCTATTTTATATACAATCCTCAACAATTTTCAACTAAGTATACAGCTATATTTATATAATAATAAGTACATATCAATATTTTATATATTTCTGAACCAAGGTATTATTTATAATATATATATTGTTTTGACATATAAAACTAAAATATCATCTTACTGTGTGACATTGGGCTCTTCTTCAAGCTCTTTTTAAGTTCTTTTTTTTTTTCAGAGTATGAAGAAGGGTTTTAATATCTTTTTAAGTTCTATATCCTAATGCCCACTTGCTTGTGTAGCAGAAAGAAAATTAGGAAATAGGAGGTCCTCAATGATGACAGGAATTAATTCTCTTGCAATTAGTTGGGGTAAATTCATACTATCCATCCATAGCTTACCTATAAGCTGTGGACCTATAGTTTCAAAGAAAATGAAGTCTTAAGAGGGAAAAAAAACACAACAGACACACAAACAAATATGCATGCACATGCATGCACACACACATTACTGTGCAAAGAACAAATTCCATGGCAGTTACAAGAAACAAACCAACAGGGTTCATCATTACATTGTGTCAGAGAATGAAATGATGACTGTATTTCACTCAGAAAGTACATTGTTGAACTTTTCTGCCAACTTCCCTAACAATTTGATCAATTTGGAAATTTGTGATCTGAACAGGTTTACAGGGACGGTAAAGAAGACTCGCATCCATTTCATTTCTCCAAAGCATAAAGTAAACATTCTCCTGAGTTGAAAGTAAAGATAGTTTTTGGAATGATTAATCCCTTTCCAAAAAGAAAAAAACAGTAGGTCATTGCATCACAGGACTGTAGAGACTTTTAATGGTCAACAAATTTAATGACATCTTAACCAGTCCAGATATAAAATCACAGAGATTATTTTCTTTTTTTTAAAGATTTTATTTATTCATGAGAGACAGAGACACAGGCAGATAGAGAAGCAGCTCCCCTCAAGGAGCCTGATGTGGGACTTGATCCCGGATCCCAGGATCAGGACCTGAGCCAAAGGCAGATACTCAACCTGTGAGCCATCCAGGCATCCCAAGAGTATTTTCTTCTACTTCTTTGATGACTCCTTTTCTCATGTGCATTCCTTTTGTTCTTCCTCAAAATGTGTCATGACCCATGTTTACAAACTAAATGTCCCCAAAATAGTCACCACCTTTTTCCATTGTCACATATTTTTTAAATATGTTATATGAATTAAAATGTTAAGAATCGTTATCTTACCATATGGTAGAAAATGAGTATCTCCCACCTCATGCCTAATATCTTCATACATTCTAAGAATGTTTACATTATTTTGAGTCACTTCTTCAAATTTCTTGCTTCTTGAATTCTCAAGTGTCATCTCTCTTGTGAGTGTTTCCTTAGCCTTACTCTGTATTGATTCAACATGGAATACTTCCCACTAATTTCCCTAAAACAATTTCATAAGATCTATAACTGTGATCATACATCTTCATTGAAGTTTCAGTGACAACATGAGATAAGAGGGTATAGTATATCACAGCACAGCATAGCCAAAGGTTTCAAATAGAATTATTTCTGTTCAAAGATGCATTTTTCCCATTTTAATGTATTTGGAATTTTGATATTTCCTGCATTTAATATCTTGCCTTATTTTGTCCTGAAAAGCTTTTATTAAATGGACAGTATATCACATTATCCATGATATCCTAAAATCAAAGAGATGTGATTAAAAGTCCAAAGTCACACCCACAATCAGAAACTTACCATTGATCATCTCACTTGCAGTCTTGCAGTCCTAGCTCCTGTCCCATTCCCACTCCAACATCTACTCCATTCCCTCCTATTTTTCCCCATCTCTCAATTTTTCCCAGGTCCTGGACTTTCACAAAAGGACTACTACTCTTTTTTCCTCCAGACTACTTCAAACTTCCTCCAGACTACTTCAAATTTCATAAATCTTGTTTATTTGTCTTTATATCACCACTAGACCACTCTCAGCATGCTTTGAGTTTTATTGTCCACTGCAATATGGTCCAGCAAGATGACTGACTAAACAAAAATTTTCACTTTGAGGAATTTTCTTGATACCTTTTGTTTATTTTCATTCCTTTTTGTCAATTTGTTTAAAAACTGAGATATAATTGACATAAAACATTATATAAGTTTAAAGTATATAACATGTTTATTTTATAAATTTATATATTGCAATGTGATTATCATAGCACTAGCCAACACCTCTATCACATCACATAATTAACAGTTCTTTCATGCGGTAAGAACATTTAAAATCTCAGTAGCTTTCAAATGTACATCTCCTCCCCCAACCCTACCAATTTTTAAAATTGACATTCCTACTGTATAGAATTCTTCCAGCACCTACAATTAATATTCTTCTCTTTTTACAATTCTTTCCCTTGCAGTTCTTATCCAGTTTGATAGCACCTGGCTTTCACATTTTAATCTTCAACTTTCATCACCCTTCTATATTCTAGACTTACATTTCCATTCTGAAAGACATCTTTACCAAAACTTCCCATGACACCTCAAAGTTAGCACATAAAGGAAAATAAGGAATTTTTTGCAAGATTGTTACTTTGTGTGAATCATCAATATAGACTACAAAGCAAAGTAACAAAGGTTTATTCTGAAGAACTCCGGGATCCATTTGCCAAGACCTCCAAAAATGTGAATTGACTTTCTGCCAGTCAGAAGATTATGATTCACCAAATGCCTCTGGAGTCTCAAAGGAGGGACTGCTGATAGAAGATCATAAAAAAAATAATTGAAAGGTAACCATTGGGATCAACCCAGATGTCTAGAACTTCAAAGCCATGATATACAAGATTAAAGATATCATCCTCTGTTCCTGAACATTTCTATTAATGGAATTATAATTTTCCTAATCACAGAATTTTTAAAAATTTAGTTTTGACTCTTGTCTCTATCTCTTCCTATATTTCTTCAATTGTCTAATTCTCTCAATTCAGACTCTGAAACAATTTTTCCATTCCCACCTTTGCTATCCCATACTCTTTTAATAAAATGGGCATCTAAAATGTACAGATTTGTTTCCATTTAATCTAATCCTCATCTACTGCTACCAACAGACAGATTTTCATAAAGCACAATGCTGATGATATCACTTCCCTATAAAATCTTCAAAGGCTGTTTATTGCCTACGAAATTGTGTATACACTCTTTAGTAACCTTATCGTTGCCAAATCCAAGGGTCAGTTCTCAGTCTTAATTTTATTCAACCAATCAGAAACATTTGACAATCTCTAGCCTGGATTTCTTCAGTTTGGTTCTCTGCTTCAACCCTTACCGGATAATTTATTTCATAAACAGCCACAGTAATACTTTTAAAACATAAGTCAGATTATGTCCCTATTCTAATTACATCTCTCCAATTGCTTCTTTCTATTTCACATAGGATAACATTCAAAGCACTTACAATGGCCTGCAAGACCTTATATGACATGGCTGGCTTCCCACTACCTTTCTGACATTGTTCTCTATCATAATCTTCCAACTCTCTAAACCCTACTCTAGCCATACCTATCTTCTTCTTATTACTCAAGTACAAGGAACATGCTCCCACTTCAGGGGCTCTGCAAGAGCAGTTCCCTTGACCTGAGTACTCTTTGCCTGAGAGCTGCATGGCTCTAAAGCATTCAAAGGTCTATTCAAATGTCACTGCACTAAAGAGTTTCTCTCTCCATTCTATTTGAGTAACAATCTTCTTAGCTTACCCAGGCCCTCTCTATTCTCCATAACACTTAACACCATTTGAAATGTTATAGTTCTGTATGTATTATTTTTGTCTGTCTCTTGCCACTAGAAGAATGTCTGGCAGAAAGAGTTTTGTTTCTTTCACAGCTATATTCCCAGAGTCCAATAGAGCACCTTGGCTTTAGTTCAATATATATCTGCTCAATGGGGGTACCTGGGTGGCTCAGTGGTTGTGCATCTTCCTTTGGCTCAGATCATGATTCCAGGGTCCTGGGATGGAGTCCCACATCAGGCTCCCTGTCGGAAACCTGCTTCTCCCTCTTCCTCTGTCTCTGTCTCTGTCTTCGTGTCTCTCAAAAAAAAAAAAAAAATATATATATATATATACTCAATGAATGAGAAAATATCTTACAAAATGACCCTCCTTACAGAAACCCTATGCTAGCCCAGTAGAACTCAATCTGTGTGTGAAGGATCTGGGAGGTATTGAAGTAATGTAAGGGGGTCTGTGAATCCACACAATTTCAATGAATGTCTTGTAAACATTTCTAATACACACACACACACACACACACTTTATTTTAAAACATTAACTTGGGATGCCTGGGTGGCTTAGCGGTTAAGCACCTGCCTTTGGCCCAGGGCATGATCCTGGAGTCCCAGGATCCAGTCCCACATCGGGCTCCCTGCATGGAGTCTGCTTCTTCCTCTGCCTGTGTCTCTGCTTCTCTTCTCTCTATGTCTCTCATGAATAAATAAATAAAATCTTAAAAAAATCATTAACTTAAAGTATATTTTATCATTATATATTTTGTCAACCAAAAGATACTAATAATGCAGTCACAATTACTGTAGTAGTAGGGGCCTACTGATTTTTTTCATATTGACAGAAGATCCTCACAAAAATATTAGTAACCTTATGACACTAGCCAAATGAAACCACTGTCTTTTCTCTGCCTTATCCATAAGACTTCACATCTGTGCCCTTGCTCACATTTAGATTTTATGTAGAAAAATCTTTCTTCCTCTTCTTCTAACTCCACCCTTCAATTGCTTTCTAAATCTTAAATCATCATCATCTACACCTGAATGAGCATGTACCTAAGTGAGAGCTGGCAATGAGACACATGATGACTGCCTGGAGGAAGGGATAGGTCTGAAGGAAGTGCCAAAGTAGACAAAGAATTGCCAAAGACTAGTCCAATAGAGCTCCCAAGTTCAACTCACCTGCCTCCAAGTTTGCCTACAGCCACCCCCTCCATTAAATGTCCCTTACAGAGCCTTCCCAAAGCCCATCCACTCTCCATGAAGACGTGAATACAACATGCTAATTCTTGACCTCGTACTATTTTTTCATACCAATGGAAGTCCTCTGCTTATTGCTCTTTGCCAAATATCATCCTCATATCTTCATTTTCATTCAATCTTTACCTATTTCTGTAAATTTTCCTGATTAGCCAACACATTCTTTTCATTCCTCCACAGCATTTAGTAGTTTCATAAACAATTTTTCAAATAAATCTTCTACTAACTTGTTTTATAAAAGTTATATATTTTTCTCATTTGTCCTCTTAAATGTGAATTCCTGTATAAGATGTAAATACCTCATAAATTTCTTTTATGGTCTCCTCCCATTATATCATAGTGCCTAGTACTGTACTAGGTACAGAAGAAATGCTGAAAAATATGCTGTGAACCCCCTATCCCACTAAAAAATTTTCTATGACAAAGATAACATAGACAAAGCTTTAACATACCAACAGACTAGAAGAAAAAAAATTATGCATGTGTATATTTGCAGATACAGCTGAAATAGCTGTACATAGCAATAAGGTCCAAGGGGATATGAGTGAGGAGGTGACACATGCTACAACATACATATATATGCATGACAATATATAAGGAACATATATCTAATTTATCAAGATTGATAAATTAGACTGATAAATTAAAACCTATATATTATAAATAACACCCTTGGCCAATGTTTTTAAAAGGAGAAATACTCCAGAAAATATGTTTTCCATATATATAACAAACTATTATCCTGAATATCCAAAGAATTCCTACACATCAAAATAAACAAGAACAACCCAATAAAAATGGGTATAGGGTATAAACATGAAAAGAATAAGAGGCAATTCCCAGAAGATGAAATGATCAGTAAACATAAAAAGATGGACAACCAGGGAAATAAAAGTAAAAATAACAAAATACCAGTTCTTAGCAATCAGATTGACCAAAAAAAAATTTTAAAGTCTGATGATATCAAGTGTTGGCAGATATGTGGACAAAGAAATGTGGAGGAGCCCTTCCATTACAATTGCTACTTCAGAGGGCAATAGTCTATCAAGCCAAAAATCCCACTTCTCCACATCTATCCTAGAAAATACCCATGTGCATTAGAATGTTTATCACAGCATTGTTTGTAACTTTGAGCAAGCCTCAAAAGGAGATAGAAATATTATGGAATACTATGTCACTATTAAAAAAATAAACTAGATACATGTATAATATCATATGTAAATCCCTAAGATGTATTCTTAAGGGTAAAAAGCAATTGCATACAGTGGTATAACATTTTATTACTTGTATAAAACATACTCCTATATAAATACACCCATACTCTAGCAGACAAGAAGTACCAAAAAAATTCTGTGAGTATATGTAAGTGTATCTCAGTTTAAATAATATCCAGAAGGGTCCACAAGTCTACAACTATGGTTACCTCTAGAAAAAAGAGAGGATTATGACTGGAGTGCCTGTCTAAGGAAAATTAGCCTTTCTGTCAAGTTTTCATTTGTGGAGAGAAGCATTATTCAGGTACCATTTGTGTGGTTATGCTAAAATAACCAACGTGTTTTTTGATGGCATGTGAATTCAAGAGTGGCTCCTTGAAAACAGGTGCCAAAGCTCTTGGGTTTGCACTTCCCACAGAGTTCTCAAGTACTGTTTACCTGGTAGGCTTAAGTACAAGCTTGTTAAAACGGATGAATGGGTGGGGATGAAGCAAGAGGCTGAAGCCAGATCGTGAAAAGCCTTAATTTCTGAGTTCAAGAGTTTCTACTTTATTGGGCAGAACAAAATAAATTGAGATCATATATGTAACAGAATTCCTGTCCATACATTTTAGCATCTATGACTAATATCACATTTCAGTTCTATCCTGTTTCATAACCAGAAGATGGAGCTCCAAACATATAAACCACTTTTTTTCTTTTTTCCTGTTTTGTTGGAGCCATGGTAGAGGTAATAGTTTTATTTCTGTAATTCTAGGTTTTTCCCTTCTCCATTTAAACTCTTCCATTTTTATTTAGTTCTCAGATAATCAAACTGCAATTGCTGATTGCAAAGGGGAAGGAATTACCTATAGGGAATGCTACACCCTTCAGTCTGAGGTTTCCTACCTCTGGGACTTCTTTTTTATGCACTAGTCCATAACATTTTTGTCTGTCATTCCCAGTCTGTCCCTTCCCCACCCCGCAATGGAAAAGCCCACTGTAAGCAGGTGCTGACATCCCATTCTGTCCTCATGGGAGGGAAAATTTGAACCGTGCTATACATGGACTTTGTCACTATGTGCAGCCAGGAACTTGTACACTGAAGAAAGAGGACATGGCAGGGCTGGAATATATATTTTGGACTGTTCTCCAGTTTCAATGCTTTTCTAACATAAATTCCTTACCCACAGCATTCTTCCTTGAAACCTCTAAAAATTCATCGGAAAAAACAGATTTTCTAAATTTCTGTAACATCTGCTCTGTTACCTTTTATGGTGATATTATTAATACAGCTGTGTGTCTAGCTATTTATTCAAAATTAATGGATTTATTTACTTTTTCAATAACTGTTTATTGATCGTCACTGCAGAATTACAGAAGGATTATGGATTGGTGGGACACACGCACACACACACATATACACATCCCTCTACTCTCAATCCTCAATATATTTATCCAAGAATACGCAACCCAAGAAAGCCAGAAGTGACTCAAGCAGAAGTAGCATCACCTATTAGGATTGTTCCTTGCTCTTTGTTTCTTAAACCGAGGACAAAACTGTCAGCGACTCTGGTAAGATTCCACACTAGTTAAATTCTTCAAGAAAATTTGCTGGCTTCATAATTGCTCTGTTAGACATCACCATTTTGAAAATAGTTACACTAACAACATATATACCACTGTTGAAGGGAACAATTATATATATTTGGCCTCTCTTTCTTAATCCAAATTCCGTATCAGAAAACACATCTTCACCGTGGATCAACAATCAGATATATTCCAGTAAAATCCTTCTAACCCCTGCCTGCTTCCAGGTCCTTCTCAAAAGGTCCACGTGTCTGTCCCTACCAAACATCTCCCAGGTTCTAAACTTGTATCTCTAAATATCTATGGGTCATTCCCACTTCTAAATTGACAATGTTTAAGTTGAACTTATTTTCTTTCTTGATCCCTTTCCTCTCCTACACAAACCTGGTCTCCTCCCAGCTTTCTGGAGATCGTTTTTTCTGTAGTTAGCTACTCAGTAATCTAAATTTAAAACCTTGCAGAAATCACTTGGATTTCACTTCTCCCTCACCTCCCACATCCAGTCAAGCAGGTTCTTCTCATTTGGGGTCCACAGTGTACCCCAAATCCAGTCCCTGTGTATCATTTTCAGAAATCATTCTCTCACACAGTAATTTCAATAATTTTCCAGCTATCCCCACTCTCTTCCTTCTCAATACATACTGGCTATATTAACACCATACTAGGAGTGCCAAATAAAATACAGGCATCCCTTATTGTTGTTTGCTAAATCTGGCAATCCTGCACCATGCTCATCTTTCTAAACATATTTCTGGTCAGGCAATGCTCCTATTTAAACTCTCTCCCCCTGCTATTACTGAATTAGCTTTTTTGGCTTTTAGCTTTCGGTTTTTATTATTGTTGTTGTAGTGTCCTGATAGTTACTGAATTAAGACTAAACCCCTTAGCACATCACTCAACAAATACTCTATCCACCACCTGCTATGAACAAAGTACTCTGATTTGTGTTGTGAAGTATGCAAAGTAAATAACTTATAAACTCCGTTCTTAAGGAGATATAGCTAAAGGATGATCATTTACGTAAAAGCACCACATAATCAGATGTAGAATGGTAAAACTCAACTTAGAGTTGAGGGTAAGGAGGGTCACAGGCTTATAGTCATGTGACCCAGATTTCATTGGCTTTAGGCCAATGAAAACCTTTTTTAACCCTACCCACACCCTAGTCCTAAAATTCAGGCACTGAGAAAAGTCAACTTAACATCTGCCCTTGGCCTGCGACAAAGACAGTCCTGGCTAATAAAACTTTGTCCCCAGTGTATAAAGAAAAAGAAAATAAGTCGTTTTTATTCAGTTCCACAGCTGAGGAAAGCAAGCATAAATGTTGCATAACTTAAACAGAATCCTAAATGATTCAAGGAGACAGGAATGGAGTCCAACATTATCAGTGTTCTTTCTGAAGCTAAACTCATCTCCAAACAGGACTTAAAATATTTGATGAGTAAAGCAATTTTACTTGAATAAGCAAAATATAAAGAGCGATATAGGAATAAACAAATCATAGAACAAAATTAATATAGGAATAGCTGTAGCAAGGATTCAAAATTAAAAAGCAAAAACCAGAGGAAATTCTAAACATTTGCTTTTGGAAAATTTCAAACAATGAGATTCACTGGGTCAGAAAGAAATAATGAGAACAAGATGAACCTGTCTAGCAACAGCTTCCAAAAAATAACACTAGGGTATAGACATGTACCTGGCCAATATATTTCTTGTATATGTTCATCAGAACTATAGAATTGATACAGAATTATCTATTTTTGAAAGCTTTTAATATAAAACAGTTCTGTGATATTTCCAGAAATACAACAACTGCATGGTGGGAGAGAGTAAAGGGGGAAAAACTCATCTTTTATTTTTACCATTATCTTTCTTTTGAATTCTATAATATGTGTACACATAATTATTCAAAAAAATGTTTAACTTTGTCTATTAAGGAATATCAACACATTGTATATATATATAATGGTTTTATTTTTTATAATAAGTTTCCCAAATACCATTTTCCTGCCAAACAGTAGCTCCTCTAATACATCTTGCCAATTATGTGTTTTTCAACCAAATAAAATCATTAGAACAATCTCATTCAGGAATTTCAGACTCAGTCCTGTCTATTTAAACACTCCAATTTGCATTCAATCAAAGCTCTACTTGTCCCACGATCGATCCAGAAGAGGTGAGGCTTTCAGTTTAAAAGTTTAAGGGAGTTTGGGAGATGTGGGGGCTGGAGTGGGGAAAATGAGTTCTGAATCTTTGGTACCTCCACCGCTTTCTTCTACCAGGCATGAGCAAATCGGATTGAGGCAGGGAGGAAGAAGAAAAGAAACACAAACATCTCCTTATGTGACTGAGCAAGCTGTTGTCCTCTCCTGGGTTGATTAAAACTACTAGCCTGGACTACTGTCCTTATGCTCCATGAGGACCAATGGTGGCTCCAAGATTGTGCTCTGATGAGAGATTTGGTTATATCCTCCGGCAGATGCTCCCCGGGTGACCTGCACCCACATCTGGGCCCCTCTTCATCCCTTTCACTGAATTAATCCTGGGACAATCAGGGCTGCCAATCCCATCTATTTTCAGGGACAACTCTCAGAATCTGCAGCCAGGTGAGGACTTCCTCAACTCTACTTCGAAGGCAGAGGCCCCCTCTCCACCTAGGTGCACTCTACTGACCCCATCTCCATTCAGTCCTTTTCCTATATTTTGGTAGCACACAAGGCACATTTGCAAACCTGCTACTCAAGGAGGTCATACATCCAGGGAACAAAATGTTTACTTTTCTTTTCAAGAGACTTACTTGTATTGCCCTCCCTCACATATGTGTCTTGAGAGAAAGAATAGACTGTAAAGTCACTCCCCAAAAGGCTGTCTTCCCAACCTCCCTTGAGAAGTGGGAATGTGATGAGTGGTTAAACTAGTTCTCTAACTAGGCCTTCTAGAGAGCCCTGCAGGAGGATGGCTGACCCAACTACTGGTGACTTTATAAACTTAGAATATGGAATGTACTGTGCCTTTGTCTTCAGTTTGGGCCCTAACAGTACTGTTACAGAATTTTTTTTCTCTGTCAGTGCTCACAGTTCTTGGTCACACTGCTTTGAAGAATGAAGAGGTAGACCAGACGGAGTGACAGGCAGCAAAGCAGAGTTTATTAAGCAACAGTAAAGTGGTAATAGAAAGCTCCTGTAAGGAAAGGGACCCAAGAGGGTTGCTACTGGAATTTTTAAGTTTAGGGTTTTTATGGGCTGTTTTAATCTGATTAGCCTTCCTTGTGCCTGTCATCCAATTAGGTTTTTGTCACCTATCTATCACATAGAAAAGGGAGGGGGGGCTCCTAGCACAGTGCTGTAAAATCCTTTAAAGGGTGGTTTCCTCTTAGGGCAGGGGCCTCTTGTCCCTGCTTGGCTGTCTTCCAACTACCCTTCATCAGTAGTTAAGTGGCAAAAAGAAAATTATTATTGACATCCTGTAAGAATTGTCAATGTAGGGACACCTGGGTGGCCCAGCAGTTAAGTGTCTGCCTTCAGCTCAGGGTGTGATCCTGGAGTCCGGGGGTCGAGTCCTACATTGGGCTCCCTCCCTCTGCCTATGTCTCTGCCTCTCTCTGTGTGTCTGTCATGAATAAATAAAAAATAAAACTTAAAAAAAAAAAAAGGATAGTATGGGATCCCTGGGTGGCACAGCAGTTTGGCGCCTGCCTTTGGCCCAGGGCACGATCCTGAAGACCCAGGATTGAATCCCATGTCAGGCTCCCGGTGCATGGAGCCTGCTTCTCCCTCTGCCTGTGTCTCTACATCTCTCTCTCTCTCTCTCTCTCTCTCTCTCTCTCTCTCTCTGACTATCATAAATAAATAAAAATTAAAAAAAAAAGGATTGTCAATGTACTTGGTTCCCACCATCCATATAGGGTTCAGACACCATTATAATTTCAGTTCTAAATGATCAAAATTTGGGGGCACCTGGGTAGCTCAGTTAGTTAAGTCAGACTCTTGATGTTGACTCAGGTCATGATCTAAGACTTGTGGGATTGAGCCCTGCCACAAGCTCCACGCTCAGTATGGAGTCTGCTTGTCCCCTCCTCATCTGTTCCTCCTCTCTCCCCCTCCACACACATGCCCACACATACATGTGCTCACAGACTCTCTCTCTCTCTCAAATAAATAAATAAAAACCTTTTTAAAAATTAAAAAAATAAATGATTAGAATACATATGATAGGAAAACAAGAATCTACCAAAAGTAGCTGTTTTTTCTGTAGTCATCTTAATAAAACCAAATAAGTATTTTTTGAACTTGGACAAAACTAAATTAGATGAGATGAGAAATGGTACTTAGGCTGACTGGCCACTTGGGTAAGACTTCTCAAGGCTTGCCTTACTACCATGCTGAGATCTCAACCATGCAGGATCAGGAACTGACCAGGAAGGAAGAAACTAGAACAAAGGTGAGGAGTTGGATAATTTCCACGATTGCCAAGCTAACGATCACTTGGCGCATCCTTTCCCACAATAACAATATACCTACCAACATGACCAGACCATTTAAAGAGTGCTAGAGATTTATGAAAAAGTCTCCCTCACTGGCTACCCTTCCTCCAGATTCCCTTCTGTTTATCAAACTCTAAGATCAACCAGTCTTTGCCTTAGCAAGTAATAAAGTAATTAATTCTATTTGAGCCCATTAAGAAAAGATAGAAAAAAGGCAGGCAGAGACAAGGGACCCCCTCTGTAAGAGGAAGCCACCCTTAAAAGAATTTTATATCACTCTGGAAGGAACCCTTCACCCTTTCCCATGTAAACAGCTGCCTGATAGGTAGATGAGCACGTGGACAAAAACCTGATTGGGTGACAGGTGCATGGAGGGTCAATCAGATTTTAAAAAGCCCACCAACAAGCCCATAAAAACTCCTAGACATAGAAGATATGGTGGCAACTCTTTCGGGTCCCCTCCCTCAATAAACTTCACTTTACGGCCCATCATTCTTTGTCTGGTATACCTCTTCAATCTTCAAAACAGTGTGACAAAGAACATCGGACATGGAAAGAAAAGAAATCCTGCAACACTATTACATTACAATCATGTTTAAGACCCCGCACTCTGAGAATACACTCAAATCCCTTTGATTTAGAGCATGTGGTGTGTAATCAGATGGGTTAATAAGAGAAACACCTAACTGTTACTTTGGGATTGATTTGAGGTGGTGGTGGTTGTTATGGGTTATTTTACTATTGTATTGATATTTGTTATTACTGCTACAGACTCACCAAAGAAGAATAAGGAATCTCTTTTCCCCCCACATGACTTCAAGAAAGAGGAAGCGCTGGTTTCTAAAGGTTGGGCACTTCACCTCCCTCACCAGAAGAGAAGTGAGCTTTTATGATTGAGGTAGACTGGAGGAGATTCAGCTAATCACCCAGCAGAAGTGGTATAGAGGTAAGATGGTAGAAGTTGCTGCCAGAGGAACAGAGGGGAGTATCTCTAACATAGAATGGGGACAGGATATGGAGTTGTTAGAGATGGCAAGTCATGGTGTCTCCTGGGCACAAAGCACCCAGGCTGGAGCTGAGTAACATGAGGAGGCCAGACACCAGACCAAGAAGCCTCAGCAAGAGATTCCACCAACTACCAAGAAATAGAGGAGCCACTCATTCTCTAAGTAAATCTCAGGGGTTCACATAACAAGTTTCTAGCAACTACCAAAGATAAACCCTCAGGAAATGGAAAGATCCCTCAGTAATGATTGACATTTGGCATCTCACCACAAGCCCCACCAGCAGACAAACATGAGTTGTAGACATTGCTCTGCTAGTGCTGTAATATTGTAAATACTGGACTCAGGAACTTTTGTTCAGAGAAAATTGAGAGAACTTAAGTCTCGAATATAATTGGAATCTTCACCTTGGAGTGGAGTTGAAAATGCTATAGCCCAAGTGGCTGTTTACTGCTTTCCATTAGCAGTTACTCACTTGTCTTGGGGTGGGGGGAAGGGAAGAATTGGCTATCTTAAAAAGTGGGTAAAAAAGCTGGTTTTAGGGCTTGTGTTCACCTTGGAAATGTTCTATTTAACAATTGCGTCATGCACATCTGGTGTAGGAACTTTTTCTACCATAAGTGACACCAATAAATGTTTGTTATTTACAAAAAAAAAAAAAAAAAAGTGGGGGCTTGGAGCCAGATTTCATTTGATTCAGAAAATGAAGTACTGCGATTTTTCTCATGCCAAAATGTTGCAGAGAAATTTATATCCCCTTAAATTTGTCCAAACTCTTTAGACCCAGACTTACAGGCAATCTTTCACGGTTTACTTCCTCAGGTGGCTAATCCACTGCTTGTGGGTAAATTTATAGGTTTACCTCTCAGTGATTATGTATTTCTATATAACTAGGAAACACTTAACTGTACTTCCATGTGTCAACAAAAATCTGTTCAAATATAATGTTGTTTTCTATTGTTCACAGACAGTAGGAAACACATATATACCGAACCCAGAAGACCACCAACTGGTCAGACAAGTCCAAACAAGAAATGAAAACAACCACAACATTTTTACTTTCTCATTAATAGAAACAGTGTTTTCTATAGAAGCACCAACTTCTGTGATTTCTGAGAAAAAGGAATTATATTTGTTGGCCTGTGTTATGTAACTCATTCAGGATTCCACAGGAGAAAATACGCAGGCAGAATAACTGATTATTCATTTCTCAGTTTTTCTTTCTTTTTTCCTTCCTAACTTTTGTTTTCAGCTACCAATAAAAAAAACTACTGGCATAAAAAGAATGGGTAAACTGATATCAGATTTCTTTTTAAGTCCTTCCCTTCTTGAGGCCTAGTGGAGAAATACCTTCAGTTACCTCACCACTTCACTATGGTCAACCTGCTACCATTTTCCCTACACATTCTTATATTAATCTTCCTAAATTACAGCCTTGATCATTTTACCCCAATCTCCCATGAAAACCCCTAATTTAACACCATTCTATTCAAAGAATGCTTATTGAAGGACTACGAAGTTTAAAACATTGTGATTAACACTCTGAGGGACATGAACTTGAATAAAATGGCTCTGCCTTCAGGCAGTTTATATTCTCACAGGAGATACAGACATTTCCTAACCTACCAGAAGGTGAACTCTGCTAACTGTTGTAATTAAGGTCAAGATTAGGGCTATAGGAGTCAAGGCAAAGGAAAGGATAAAGATGGTTCCTTTTTCTGATAAGGCCCATTATTCACAAAATAATCAGAATCATATATCTAACAATAAGTGCCCGGTATAAACTGGAATCATCAGCCTAATCTTATCTCCTTCTGCATTCCACAAACCCTCTATAGACTCAGCCAGTTGGTCTATTCAGCTCCAAAAGCATCTTGCAGTTTCTATCTCTCTCCCTCTCCAAATGCCGTTTATTCTGAGGAGATCATCCCTCCAGTCCTCCCTTTCTGTCCAAATTCTACCCACTTTATATACTGCCTTTTCTATGAAAACCTTCTTGCATCAACCAACCAGAGTGCCCATTCTTCCTCGCATTTGAGTCACTTCCTGGAATCTTTCTTTCCACCTTTCTGAATCTACGGTTATTTCCATATGCAATACAACTCTGGGACTCATAGATTCCAGGTCCTTCCTGCCTGATATTTCTGCCCCATTCCAACATCCCAGCCTCATACCATTGGTTTCAGCCCCTTATTTGGTCCTTCATTGCCCATGTCCTTAGTGCTATGCCTAGTCCTCACTCTCTATCTCTAGTAGCTAAGGGGGTCTGATCCCAGACCCCTTAGAACCCATGGACTCTACTATTGACGCCACCCACTTTTGTCCTTCAATATGTGTTTCATGTGTCTTCCTATATATCTCAGCCTATGAAACGGACTCAAAAAAAAAGCAAAAATTCATCATAATTTGACTGTGACTACTTTAGTACAACATGAATGAAACTTGAATGACATTGTGCTAAGTGAAAAAGAAGTTATACACTAAAGGGTAGACATTTTATGATTCTGCTTAGATGAAGTACCTAAAGTAGTCAGATGCACAGACATAGAAAGCAGAATAGTGGTTATCAAGGGCTGGAAGGAGAAGGGAATGGAGATTGTTTAATGGGTACAGAGTTTCAGTATGGAATGAAGAATAAATTCTAGATATGAATAGTGTTGATAGTTGCACAATAATGAAAATGTACTTAACAAAACTAAACTGAAAATGATTACACTGAAAAATGATTAAAAGGGTAAATTTTATCTTATGTATATTTTATGACAGTAAAATAAATAAATGTAAGTGACTCATTCACAACATGGGGGGGGGGGGAGAACAGCACCAAAGAGTTTGACAGAAAATCAAAATAGAGATCTCCATCAGCACTCATTCTTTCGAGATTCTTAACTAGCTAGCCAAATACCTCCCCTGCTAAGATTTCACAAGACTGAATATTTTCTCTGGATGTCCCTTTGTTCTTTCCGGTTTGGGGCTCCAGTTTCTTCTAGACCACTTTGTGGCCTGACTCTGAACAATGAGTTTTAAAATAAAGTGTATAAGCAGTTTATAAGCATAAGGGTTTACTGAACAAATATGTTTCACCAGGGCATTGCTTCCTGCTCCTGGTCCTACTGCTTGATTCTCCCACCCTCTGTGGCTTTCACATCCCATGGACCCAATCTCATTTACACCCGGACTGGTGAGTACATTTCTCCCTTGAGAGAGAGAACCAATCTCCTTCACTGTCTCAGTTTCCCTTCCCATCTCACAGATGGACTACCACTTTCTGCTTAGAATCATGGGTCCTGGGTGCTTTTAAAGATACAGCCCTCTATAGCCTCCTTAGGGATCCTGTTGCCATAGCCACTAAATTTATTTACCTTACAGTTCCCAAGGCTCTTCATTAGTACTTGTCTTTTCCACTACATAATGTTTCCTTGTATTATTTACCTCTCTGGAAGGCAGAGACAGGGTCTTATATGTCTTTCTATTTTTCTTAGTGCCTTTATGAATGCCACATTTTTTAAAAATATAACCAGAATGTCACTCAAACATTTTCAAGAATCATATCATAATAATCAATCCATTAAAAAGTTATTAAATTAGTCAGAGAATTTCTTTAAGTATGTATTTATTTATTACTTTTATATTTTACTTCTGTTTACCAAAGTAAACAGAGTAAACTCTGTTCCAACAAAGTTCATGCAAGCTGTACTCAGAATCCACTGAATTCCATTGCAATGTTCTTCAGGTATGAATCATAGAGATTTAATATACTGTAAGTTGGATAAACCCTGCTCATTCTAATAAGAATTTCCAAGACAATATAGTATGAATACTCTTCTTCAATCCTGTAAATCACTTAAATATCTTTAGTGGAATTTTCATAGAATTCCTCAGTAGGGTGGTTTCTGGTAAAACCCCTAGAATTTAGATCATGCCACTGATCATTATGGTGAATATTGTCTGAGTTCTACGTGTCTAAGTCTACCTAGACTATAATCCATTATAAAATTTCATCCAAATACCATTCTCCAATGAAGGAACAGGGCTTCTCAGAGAAATGTTGAGTCTAGGGCTTGGGTAGGACAAATATAAGATGAACCCAGAGCATTTGTAGTGCCAGAAAGCTCAAAATACAAAAGGACAGGAGTGTGTTATAGGTACACAGAAGCCAACCTGAAAGACTTCCCAATGGCCAAAGCTGAAACAACTTGAGCAACAAAAAAATAATGTGGTGCTGGATTACAATCTAAAGTATAAAACAAATACACATGAGTCTGTACTGATACAATGAAGGAGTGGATAAATAAATAAGTTGGGGGAGGGGGAGGAAGAGGTGAATTTTTCTCTTTTATTTTAAATATTTTTAATTTAAATTCAATTTGCCAACATATAGTATAACACCTAGTGCTCATCCCATCAAGTGCCCTCCCCAGTGCCCGTCACTCAGCTACCCCATCCCCCCATCCACCTCCCTTTCCACAACCCTTTGTTTGTTTCCTAGAGTCAGGAGTCTCTCATGGTTTGTCTCCCTCTCTAATTTTTCCCATGAGGTGAATTTTTCTTGCAAATGACTTCCAAATAATATATGTTGAAACTCCTGCTTCTTGGAGGTAAAAAGTAATTCCCCATACACCCTCTCTTCTCTCAAGTGTGAGATTTAGTGACTTACTTCCAATGAATAGGGTTTAGAAATGGAAAATAGTAACTTTCCAATGGAGAAATCTGACAATTGATGTGGTTAACATCACCAGGCTTAGTCATGTTGATGGCATGTAATTATGATATGATGTGATGAGAAGGTGCTTCAGCCCTTGATATTTTTTTCCAAAATCTTGTAATTTCAATCTAATCATGAGAAAAACATCATACAAACCAAAACTAAAATTAAAGCATATTCTACATAATACCTGACCACTATACCACAGAACTATCCAGATCATGATAAACAAGGAAGGATTTGCGAAACTGTCATAGACTAAAGGAGATTAAGGAGATGTGGTGACTAAATGTAATGTGGCATCCTGGAGTGGATCCTAGAACGGCAAAAGGACATTAGTGGGAAAACTAGTGAAATCCAAATAAAGTATGAAGTTTAATAAATAGCAATGTACCAATGATGGTTTCTTAGTTGTGACAAATACACGACGGTATTATAAGAGATTATCATTAAGGGAAACTGATGAGGAGTATACAGAAGCTCTGTACTACCTTTGCAACTTTCTGTGAATCCAAAATTATCCCAAAATAAAAAGCTAATTTATATAATACTTTCTCCAGTCATCTTTAGAGGCAAATGGAAACTTATCAGATCCTGCTCATGGAAAAGGCCCCTGTTCTATCCTGAGACTTAAAAACCCAATACAATGGACTCATGTCCATTTGTATACATGACTTAATACTTTTTCTCAATCCTCTCATAACTGGCTTTTTGCATTCTTGTTTTCATTTTGAGTTTTGTTGGTGACAATAAAGAAATGGCCCCTTTCTATCTGAGAAGTGAGCACCTGAGATTCTTCTGCCAAAGCCAGCAAATTCCAGAATAAGTTTACAAAATTCCAAAATTTAAGCTAGAAAATAATCCAAGCTAGTTACTAGATTTAACCAGATTTAACAATTTATTCAAAATGGACAACACAAGGATCATGTGAAGATACAGCCTAGGTTAACTATATTCTTTTCTATCAACAACATATATAACTAATCCAAGAATACACATAAATGTATTCTTTATGCTATGAGATACCTCCATAAATTCTTTAGCCTACTAAAGATGGTAGTAGAACAACTCTCAAAAGAAAAAATGCAAAATAAGCTAAGCTCAAAGAATTTAATCCATCAGATTCCCAGGGCTGAAATTTTGAAACATTTGCTGTCTGTTGTAATACAGTACAGGATATCTTAAAATGTTTTATCAAATGTAATACAAATAATGCAAGAAAATTTCTATCAAGTCTACAGCCATTGTATTTTTGAAGAATAAAGTAGACCCAAGAAGATTATGGGATGTATCCTAGAAATTCACAGTGAGTCTATAGCAATGCAATAAGAAAGAAATACAATGAGAACATTTTATTTTTTCATGTCGCCAGAGACTGATAACTATGAGGTTCTGGTCAATTGAAAATTGATGTAGGAAAACGAGGAGATAGTCTGGCTCAAGGCAAGTTAGAGACAATAACAACATCTACTAAAGAATTTAGTGACATATAGAAAAGCATAATCCACACTAAAAATCTCTTAAATACTCAACAGGCAATCCTTTTACATAATACTTTATACTAGTAAATATGCTTTCATAAATCTGTGCTTTCTTTGGACAGTTTTTGGTTTTTAATGTTTAATTTTACTTGACATATTTCAAAGAAGTGGGGCCAGGGCTAAGAAAGGGCTTTTTTGTTTATTTTTCTAGATGGAAACAGATGTGTACTAGAGAACAATCCCTCAATGAGCATCTAATGTACGGCAGTCACAAAGCCCAGACACTGTAATATTTATTCATCCTGAGGTTTCACTGGGTTTCTAGTGAATAGGTTTCTCTCTTTTACTTTATTTTTTTAATATTTTATTTATTTATTCATGAGAGACACACAGAGAGAGAGAGAGAGAGAGAGAGTCAGAGACACAGGCAGAGGGAGAAGCAGCCTCCATGCAGGGAGCCTGATGTGGGACTTGATCCCAGGTCTCCAGGATCAGGCCCTCGGCTGAAGGCAGACGCTGAACCGCTGAGCCACCCAGGCTGCCCGGTTTCTCTATTCTAATTTTAACTTTAAAGTTAAAGTTAAGTTTTAAAATTTTCCTGAGTTGGACTTTATATACTGTCTACTAAAAGAAAAATTCAGCCTTGTTAAAATTCAACTTTATTTTTCTTGTTTCGGCTATGGAGGAAATCTCAAAAACAATTAGCTTTCTTGCTCCTAGGGATGTCTTTCTATCACTTTCTTCAAAAAAAATTTTTTTTCATTTATTTCAACATTGTATATTATACTAAACATAAATGTATTTCAATAGAAATATAAAGTATTATTTAGTAAATAATGATTTGATATAAGTAAAACTATTTTTTAAAGACTTATTTATCTATTTTGAGAGAGCTAGAGAGAGAACATGGGGGGAGGAGGACAGAGGGAGAGAGATTCTCGAACAGACTCTGCACTGAGCACAGAGCTCAACGTGGGGCTAATGTGTGACTTAGTGCAGGGCTCCATCTCACAACCCTGAGGTTGAGCTGAAATCAAGAGTCAGACGTTCAACTGATTGAGCCACCCAGGTGCCCCATAAGTATAACTATCTAAGTCATACCATGTTCCCATAAAGAGATAATTATAAAAAATGAAACCATAAAGATCTAAAGTTAGTTAGCTCTTCGTTTTCCTCTTTCTCTTCCCTTCTTTTCCAGAACAACTCACTCATAAAGCCATTAGGTAAAAAGACAAGCAGAAGAGGCATTTGCACCAGGATAGGGAAAGCCATGGTAGCCCTAAGTGAAGTAGGTGAGCATCTGCAGAGGAGGAAGGGCTAAGAGGGGTACTGGAGACTGTGCAAGGTGAAGAGGGTACTCATGCATAAAGGAGACCTGACTCAGGGTAAGAGGAAGAAGGTGTCTATGTGGTGGAGTTTGCAGCAGCAGCCGGGCAGGCTAACTGCAATAAGGAAGTCATTGTTGTAAGTAGTAATAGTGGTAAAAGGAGATTGGTGCATATAAAGGAATTGATTAAATAAGTAAATGTTTTAAGGATAATGAGATCCAGGGAGAAAATATAGGTTGAAGTTCATGATGATGGATTAGAATTGGAGGTGTCTTTGTGAACATATGGTTTTCAGTATTGTAGATTTCTGTGGAGATAAAGATAGGGGTGTGTGTGCATGTGTGTGTACAAATATTCTCTACCTCTATCCACAGAGAGGGAATGGCAGCAGCAACACCACAGCAATAATAATTGCACCTGGCATCCAGATCTTGGTTTCCAAATACAATTCTACCCTAAAAAGAATCAGGGATCCATGAAGAAATGGCTCATTCAAGGGCTGGGAAAAAGAAAGTGCAAATGAGCTTGGAACACTGTATTGTGGCATTAATAAAAAAGTATCCAGGGCTGCCTGGGTGGCTCAGTGGTTGAGCATCTGCCTTTGACCCAGGGCATGATTCCGGAGTTCTGGGATTGAGTCCCACATCAGGCTCCCTGCAAGGAGCCTGCCAATGTCTCTACCTTCTCTCTGTGTCTCTCATGAATAAATAAATAAAATCTTAAAAAAAAAAAGAAAGAAAGAAAGAAAAAAAGAAAGTATCCAAAGAATGATGGGTAACATGTCAAAAGGACAGAGAAGCCAGCATCCTGGGACTCAAGTCTCAAAGCTTCCCTAAGAAATATTTACAGTTCCTATCTTTTGCCTAATGTTCTATCAGGTTGTTTGCGTCTTCAAAATTCTTTATCTACCCTGTAAACCAATCCTTTCTAGAAAATGTCTTCTCATTTATGTTTATCTGGTCACTATCTTTTGATAAACCACCATTATTCATTTTAATATAGTTGAACTTATCAATTTATTTCTTTATAGTTTGTGTTTCATGGGCTTTGTTTTATAAATTTTTCCTACCCCACATTCATTAAGATAGTGTCCTAAATTGTCTTCCAAAAGTTTAACCTTTCACAATTTGGTCTTTAATTTACAAGGAATTGTTGTTTATATATGAAGGAATATAGAGACACAATTACTTTTTGCATATGAGCCTCCAATTATTCCAGCACCATTTAGTATACTCCTTTTCCCACCTGAGTGTTCTATCCCAGCATCACACCACAGTCTTAATCCTTATAATAAATCTTAATATCTGGTAAGGCAAATGTCCCTGTTTTGGTCTTTTATGTCTATTTTGGATGTTTTTAGCCCTTTTCTATTCCATATAAATTCTGGAATAACACTGTAAGATTTTACATCCAACTTTTCAAGATTTTGATTGGAATTGCATTATACTCATAAAGCAAATTGGGAGGAAACGCCTTTACCATATTCATTGTTCCTATCCACAAACATGGTACTTCATAAAAACACTAAACTTTTGTACATATAAAAATAATAATGAAAAGACCCAAAAAATGGGGGAACTATTACTAACAAACATGATAGCTCAAAGGTTTATATGACTAGGGGTGCCTGGGTAGCTTAGTCAAGTGCCTGACTTCAGCTCAGGTCAAGATCTTGGGGTCCTGGGATCGAGCCCTGTGTCTGGCTCCCAGCTCAGCAAGGAGTCTGCTTCTCTCTCTCCCTCTCCCTCTCCCTCTCTCTCCCCTCCCACCCCATGTGTGCTTGGGCACAGTCTCTAACAAATAAATAAAATCTTCAAAAAAGAAAAAGGTTTATATGACTAATAGTTTTAAATTTCTTATAAAATACCACGGAATATTGAGAAAGGATTTGACCAGATAATTGATAAGGAGGAAACACAAATTAGAAATAAGTATATGGAAAAATGACTGGCCTAATCAATAGTAAAGAAATGCAAATTTAAGTATCCATAAGATGCCATTTCACCTATCAAGTTAAAATTCTTTTTTAAAACGTTTTAATAGGGATCCCTGGGTGGCGCAGCGGTTTGGCGCCTGCCTTTGGCCCAGGGCGCGATCCTGGAGACCCGGGATCGAATCCCACGTCGGGCTTCCGGTGCATGGAGCCTGCTTCTCCCTCTGCCTGTGTCTCTGCCTCTCTCGCTCTCTGTGACTATCATAAATAAATAAAAAATAAAAAAAATAAAATAAAACGTTATAATAGACACATCAGTTTGAGTCTAAGTGAAAATCAACCCTCATCAGGGTTGAAATCTTGGGGGGGGTGCTTGCTAAAAACCTATCTGTAATCAAACTGAAGAGTCTCTTGGGAAAGAACACTTTGGAAGGAACTAGGAATAATGAGTTTCAGCCAGTGAAACAGCAGTTTTCATTGGTACAATCTGGTCTGTCTTTCAGTTATGTCTTCTAGTTCAGCTTCCCCATTGAACTCCTACAGAGGAAGGAGAGAGGCCATACAGAAAAAGAAAAACAAAGAAAGAAAGAGTGAAAGGAAGAAAAAAGAAAAAGGAAAAGAAAACATATCAAAAAGAGGAATTTCATGATCTTTGAAGCTCCAGAACATACCAGCACAGTTTGGTGCCTGTTTGTTAGAGTGACACTGGAAGAGAAGGCATCCTTCTGTACTTGGCACAGAACATTCTGAAGCTCCAAACCTTTGCTATTAGGCTGAGGTAAAGCCAATTGGTTGGTGTGTGAACACAAAAAGGTGAGGCCATAGGCACTTTTAGAAAAACTTGATCACGGAACTCAGGGAGAATTTCCAGAAGCACTAGCGGTCACACATCAGCTAGCAAGGCAGAAAAGCAATATTGAACTTCTTTAGTTTTTAATCTGGCCTCCTTCTGTTCCCATAAGCAAATAAGCTAGTGAGGGCTGGGAAAATCCTTCCTCAATATCAGCAAATGTACAAATGGCATGCCCTCCCATACTGTTGGTAGGAGTAGAAATGAAACAGACTTTTCAGGAAACCATTTTGCAAAATATATTAAAATTATTTTTTTAATTTTAAATTCTTTTTTTTTAAATTTTAAATTTGGATCCCAAAATTGTCCTACTAAATATCTTGTCCAATAAAATAAGAGACATAAATAAATGTGTGTCCAAGGACAACTATTGTAGTACAATTACAAAATCTCCAAATGATGTACTAAATATTCAGTCATAGGAGTATTAACTTTAAAAATAAAACTGCTAGTTATTTTACCAGCAAAAAATGAGTTTATTTGGAAAAAGCCAAGAATTGTAATCCAGGACAAGCAAGCTACAGCAAAAAAACATAGGCAAGTCTGGAGAATAAAGGGGAGGACCACTCTTTTATAGAGGAAAGGGGGAATTTGAGAAGACTATTATAAACAAAATATCCATTGGAGTAAACTGGGAGTTGGAAGTATAGTGGCTTGTCGTTGGCTGAGTAGTGACTGTCTCATCTGGGCTGTTGCCAGGGGGAGGAGGTAAGCCTTTCTTCCTCTTGCCCTGATAGTAAAGTAATATCAATGTGCAAGGTCCCTTTCTTCCTATTGGGTCTGCAATTGACAATGAATGGTAGGACATGAGAGCTCCCCCTGCCAAACCTCCTGACTTCATTTTAGTGAGGTTTCCCTTTATTAATTTTCACAGGAGGAAGGTTAAATGAGTGATGGGACCACTAAACAAGTGACTAGATGATTAAATACTATACAACCCTGTATTAGAAAACACCATTGATAGTAAAACACAGAGTACCAAATTGATGTAGAAAGATAAATCTGTGCTGGACATTTTTAACTAAGGTTTTTTCCTTTGTCAAATTACTTCTTTTGCCCTGTAGTTCTCCACTTACTGGATCAATTGGAGCCATCACCTTGGGCGAACAGAAATCCACTGGCCTGCTTGAATGCCTTTTTAACTCAAAGTGGGCTTACCACTCTGAAGCAAAGAATTGATACATAAGTCAGAATTAGGTTTTTTGAATTAATGTAAAGGACATGATCGTAATATTGAGGCAGAATCTAGAAGACTTGCATTTAAAGATGATAAAAATTAATCACAGAATAAAAATAATGCAATATTTAACCTAAAGCCAATTTTCTACTTGGTGGAAGAAAACAGAAAAATTCCCTTCTAGGCTGCAGAGAAAAGACTGGAAAAAGAGGGAAAGAAGAGAACAAAGTCAGATGTAAGAAGAGTTCTTGAGAGGACTGTCCTGCTTCCTGGGTTGAAATTCAAGATGGATATTTGTGCTCCAAATAGGTTCCAGAATCTGAGAAAAGAAAGTACTTTTGTTTCACTTCCTTCATGAAATCAGGGAGGAGCCACTATTGGAATGCCTACTGACAAAATAGGGTGGCTGCAGAAGACTATGAATGGCAGCAGGTCAGGAGTAGAGACAGAGGGGGCCTGTGAGAGCCACCCACCCCCACAATCTCCATGGTTCCTGCAGAGCTGAGAACAATGAGACAGCCAGCTTGTGGGTGGGTGTGAGTGGAGGATGACCACAATAGATGAGAAGGAGGCCCCATACTAAAACCAGGGGAGATCGGCTCTCAGCAACATCAGGGAAAGATGACAAAACTCCAGCAGCAATTGCACTGCACTGCCCATGCCCAGAACATAAGGTGTGTGCTAAATTAGCAGCAGGTCAGTGGGGCCAGAAACCCACAGGCAAAATCCAAACAAGGCAAGAGCACAGTCAGAAGGGACGGAACCCAGATACCCATCCTCTGCTGGCAGCATGAGCTTCCCCTGTTCCCAGAGGCCATCGCAAGGAGGGAGGAAAGTGGGGTAAAAAGCAGAGATCCTGAGAGGGAGTCTGAACTGGCAACAAATTGACTTAAGTTACAGAGAAATTTAAAGTTATTTTTTACTCAAAATTCTTTACTACAAAACTAGGACATCCATGTATACAATGCTATTTTGACCTATCCAGTATTTATTCTCTCTTCTTCTGATAAAAACAGCTGGGTTTCCTGGGTCCTATTTTTTCAAGGCCTGGGTGTTCCTTTGACTTTGTAGCCTGCCAAGAAATTCCTTTCCTTCCTTAAATTTGAAACTAGGTCAGTTTCTGTGATTTGCAACTAAAGAATGCCAGCTGATATGAAATACATAATCCCAATTTTGTAAATGCATAAGAGCACACTGGCACACACACATACAGCTACATGTGGAAGAGATTAGAAGGAAATTTTTTAAAAAGTTAATAGTGATCGCTCTGGTAATAGGATTACAAATACAATTAGAAAGAAAATTACAAATTTTCTTCTACCTTCATTTCCAAATTTTCTATTCTCTATAATGAGTATGTACTGTATTTTTATTCGTAATATGGAAAGATAGAAGTATTATCCATTATGTCCAGAACAATAACATTAGGAAGCCCAATCACATTAATAAGACAGGTCTCTGTCTTTTGGCATCCTGGGCCAGCCAGCAGCAGCAAGCATAAGAACTGTAGGGCAGTGAGGTGCAATGGGAAGAGCATTCATGGGAGGGCCTAGAGACCTGAATTTTAGCTCTAACTCTGTCATTAATAAGCTGAGGGCCTTCATTAAGTCTCACAATCTCCCTGAACCTCAAGTTTCTTCATCTGTGAAATGAAGGATTAAACTCCTTATTAGATTGCAGAGGTCACTGACCTGTCAACCAGACCCTAGCTCAGGTTCCAGTTCTCAACATTTCTAGGATATATGTGCAACAGGACAAAATGTCCCAGTTGCACCAGCCAAAGTTTTCACTTTCAGAATATTCTCAAGGGAACTCTGTTGTGCTTCTGAGATAGAACCCTAACAATATCACTTTGATGTTTTCCATCTTACTTTCATGCTATTTCTGTCAGAAGGGACACTTTACAATCCACTATTGTCTGTTACGAGAATGAGGGTGCAGCCAGCACTTGACCCTGACATCAGTCCCGGATCAGCCTAAGAACCTCAAAAGCCATTATACCAGATTGTGCTAGCTCTCTTCCTACCTGCAGCACACTGCAGCACATTGCCTCATCGTGCAGCTGGTCATCTGAGCCATAGACAACAGCAGGGAAGGGCTTACAGAGGGATCTAGGGAAAGGCAGATTGGCTACTACCACCTCAACCCAGGAAATCACAAAGCCAAGGAAGTCCAAAAGGGTGTGGTGCAGTATTTCATAACATATCCTCTGTTAGTGGGGCCCTGTTCCAGGGAGAGGACCTAGATGTAGCCCAAATGAAGTAGGTACACATAGAAGGGTACAGCCGGAATGAAGCTGAAGAAATAACAAAGACCATACTAGCAACTTTTATTTCTATTCCAAACTAACCAGGACTTCATCAAACTAATCTCTCGGCTCATTTATTATTATATAATAATAATAATAATAATATTATTATTATTATTATTATTATTTTGGTCATTGTTCGTCCCATATATCCATGTCTTGCAACTTCCCCGGGAATTTTCTTCCTCTTTTTATGTATAATAATGTCTAAAAGTCCTCTTTGGCTTGCCCAGGACAAACTCCCCCATGCACCAGAGTAATGCATGACCTGACACTCTCTGTCCTGTCTCAGGAGGCCTCTAACTTTTGGGGCTCCAAGGAAAATATAGGCCTAATATAGACCTTTAAATTCTGTATGGTAAAACTCTACTTCCTTCTTTCTCTTTATCTTAATTTCTAACCTAAAAGAAGAAAATAGAATGGAAATGGACTGGGTAATCTTTTCCAAGAAAAATTTGAATTTTTTAAACCACTAAAAGAAGAACCAAAATTTGAATGCAGAAAAGATACAATTAAGCACACTTGCAGCCTTGGCAAGTACATGAAGGGGAGTGTAGAGGGAATAAGACTGCGTGGGAGTCAGGCTCAGTCCAAAGAAAACATGCTCGGGAATATCTCAAGATGAGATCTAAAGAGATGGAGTGAGTCAGTCAGTGAAGAAAGCAAAGGAGGACAGAAAACACCAGAAGATAGTCATTCTAGTAAAAGGAACCCCAAAACTAGCAGCAGGAACCTTAAAGAGGAGAAATGAAGAACAGTAAAAGGCAGAAAATGTCATTAAACTGTCTGAAGAAAAGCAAACAGGGAGAGGTGATTTGTCCCTTTGCCAAAGTCAGTGCTGCCAATGGGGAGGGAAGAGAATGGAGAATGTGGGAGGAATTGAGGAATTCCAATAAGAAGGTTATCTCCCCCAAAGAATGCCAGAGAAGGGCTTTTTTCCACAAGAGATTAAGTCATTATTCTAAAATAACCTAAGAGGTCATGCATTGCCTCTCTGGTGTTTACAAGAACAATCCCTGAGTAGAAAATAATTTTCTAATAGGAAGTGGGGGAGCTGGAGGCAACATAGAAAGGATAAAGATCTCTCAAATTAAAAACAAGAAGGCACTTAACTGACTTATGGTTTAAACACACCCCACCCCGCAACACACCCCCCAAAAAAACCTGCTGACTCTGCAGGCAAGGCTGACATCACAGACTGCATCAGAGTTAAACTGCCTCCCCACCGTTCTTACTGAAAATACAGCAGGATGGACAGCTGCAAACATCTACATGGTCCCTTATCTCTCTCTCTCTGTCTCTCTCTCTCTCTCTCTCTCTCTCTCTCTTATGAACTGCTTCAAGTCACAACATCATCATTTTCATTTAGCGAACCAAAGCATCACCTGCTCACATTCACCATTTTCAAACCTACAACCGAAATTAGTGAGCACAGCAAGCCACTTTATTTTTTTAAGCCACTAAACAGAGAAAATATAAATAAAACAGAATGTGGTCTCTTTAAGTATAGTTCGTGATTATAGAAAAGATAATTCTCTTTTGTTGACAATGGGGATTTCTGGTAGTGCATCTATCTGGCAAGCTTCAGAAACAATAGTTCTATTGAAAGGCTAGAAAGGAAGTTGCTATGACCAGATTGCTTCCTGTGGTGAACAAAAAGGGCTTTTGCTGACAGAGCAACTTCATGGTTACGGAGAGAAGCCCACAAGTTTTGTCTTTCAACATTGAAAATTGTTCATTTTCTTCTTCTTTTTTTTTTTTAATTTCACTATTTCAAGAGGAAACGAGATCTTCTGACTTGCTTCCTAAGGAAGAGTTTTAAAAAGAAGAAAAGAAGGGAGAAAGGAGGGAGGGCGAGAAGGAAAGAAGGAAGGAGTTTTGAAATGAGTGTAAGGATTTGTTCACCTAAAAGCACTTTAAGGAAGAGAATGGATGTATCAGGTATAAAGGTTGATTCTCAGGACCCCTGGGTGGCTCAGAGGTTGAGTGTCTGCCTTTGGGGTCCCAGGATCGAGTCCTGCATTGGGGTCCCCGCAGGGAGTCTGCTTCTCCTTCTGCCTAGGCCTCTACCTCTCTCTGTGTGTCTCTTATGAATAAACAAATAAAATATTTTAATAAATAAATAAATAATAAAAGATTGACTCTCAGCACTGAGTGCATGAAGAAGTAAGACACTTTCTCCCTCATGTCCTTCATTTCTGTCCCCTCATCCCTGGTGTTGAGGGCATGTATGATAAGACAGAAAAAAGGCAGGTGTGTTTTCCACAGAGCAAGCAACTTCAAAACAAACACTTTTTCCATGCTGGTTAAGGCCATGATGAAAAGACCTCAGAAGACTTACTAAAATATCATCTGAAAATGCTTTCCAATCCTACAATGTAGGTCTCTATGGTAATAGAAGAGAAAGCAAATTTATCTTGATAGGAATGTCTGTAAATGAAATGTATACATGACTGTTGCATTTTCCACGGCAGGACATGAGGAAGAAGGTTGAAGAGAAGAAGTCCAAGGGGGAAGCATAAAGGCCCTGATGGACGGAAAAGAGAAGAGAGATGTTGATGCGAAGAAGGAATATAGTTTAGCACTTCAAACATTTGTTTCTCTTACGCTCTGACCAGGGACGGGTTTGCCTTAGTCCTAAATAAGCACTTATTTCAAATAGAATAATCACGAATTTCACATTTAAAAAAATTTAATCATACATTAGACATAAATCAGGGAGTAGCCATATCATTCTTCCTTTGAAAATAAAAGCAAACCACTGAAACAAAACTGATTACATAATCTGCAAGGTCTACCATAAAATGAAAATGTGGGGCTCAAGAGGTGCCCTGAGTGGCTTAGTCAATTGAGCTACCAACTCTTGATTTTGGCCCTGGTCATGATCTCAGGGTCCTGAGATCAAGACCCCCCTGGAGCCCCAAGTGGAGCCCAGTGATGAGTCCAACTCAGGTTCCATGTTCAGCACAGTCTGCTTGTCCCTCTTCACCTCCCCCCACCCAACCCCTCTCCAAAGGCCGGGCACATGCTTTCTCTCTCTTTCTATCTCTCTCAAATAAATAACTAAAAATCTTTAAAAATAAATTTTTTTTTAAGAATCTGAGGCTCAAAACTTGTTAAGAATTTCAAAAGGGCAAGAAGAGAGCATTAAACCAGACAAAGGGAATTGCTAAGTGTGGGGCCTGTGTCACTGCATAGGACATATACCCATAAAGTCAACCCTGCCCCACAATTAAAAGCAGATTTGGATAGGTTCATTAATGCATTTGGAAAAAAAAAAAAAAAAACAACCCAGATGCAAATTCCTATTGTAAAAGTTAGAGAGGGAGAGCTTGATTATTGAAGTCAGAAGACTTATCTCTGCTTTTCCATGAGTGGTAGTAGGTCTAAATGCCTTCAATGGTACTTCTAATCCTAGTATTTTTACTATCTCACTAGACCATAACTTGCTCACTATGAACAAGAGAATACAGAAAAACATCATATATAGCTCTTAGATATGGAAATCACTAAAAACATATTCTAGATAGGTTCTTTTCAAATACCTTTATAGTCTTATAATACTTTGAGGCCCAATTAAATTGATTCTTTCACCATTAGAGTTAGTGATTTCAGTTCTACAGCAAAGTGAAAATGCTACTAGTAATTCACTATTTATTTCATAATGTTAAAATACCAGTATAAACACTAGTATTTTATTTTAAAGCTTAAAAATCAGTGAAACCAAATACTTAGTAGATTTAAAATACAAAAGTGCATAAATACATTACAAAGCATCAAATAAAAATGAAAATTTATAAAAATATATGTGTTAACCATTTATTGTGGTTGTGATAAAAATTATCCATAGATGAAATGATCAAAAGTTTTTTTTAAAGATTTTATTTATTTATGAGAGACATAGAGAGAGAGAGGCAGAGACACAGGCAGAGGGAGAAGCAGGCTCCATGCTGGAAGCCCGAAGTGGGACTCGATCCCAGGACTCCAGGATCACACCCTGGGCCGAAGGCAGGCTCTAAACCACTGAGCCACCCAGGGATCCCCTAAAAGTATTTTTAAATGTAATAAACATTATGTTCAAGTTAAGATAATTGAATGAACAATGAAAAATCAGAAGTTAAAAAATACATTTTTAATTAAATAAAGTATAAAAACAAAGGCATCCATTATGTCATGTAATTCTTGAGCAAAATTTTGTACAATTTCTTCCAGCTGCTGTGAAAAATATTCTGACTGTATATTAGTTGGAAGATGGTGAGAAATAATTACATGTGGCAAATCCAAATAATTTGCTCTGGCCCTTCATTTTCAATTAATTATATTTATTATTTAATAACTTTGAGATAAACTTTGGAACCAACTTTTTTTTTCAGGGATTATGAAGTTTTGATTGATTATTATTTTACTGATATTTTAAAAGGAAGTATTTTAACTTCATTTTCATTTTCTTTTATTTTATCATGTATAAATTGAAGACTTCCGGGGTGTCTGGGTGGCTCAATTAGTTAAGTGTCTGCCTTCGGCTCAGGTCATTATCCCAGCAACTTAAGATCAATTCCTGCATTGGGCTCCCTACTTAGCAGGGAATCTGTTTCTCCCTCTCACCCTACCCCCCCTGCTCATGATCTTTCTCTCTCAAATAAATAAATACAATATTTTTAAAAAAAAATAAAGACTCCCAAAGTTAACCGTATCACTTTCAAAACTATTATTTTATATTCCATTTGCACAGATAATCTTTGAACTGGATGTATGAATGCCTATTAGGATTCACATATATATTAACCTGTCTGGAATAGAGATATCTTTCTGTATAAAGTGAATTTTAGGATCATTGATCTTGATCTCAACTTACAAATGATTCAGATGCCAATTTTTTTTAAACAATAAAATAATGATAGCATGAGCAAAAATACCAAAATGTAAGGGATCACAAATATCACTTCATGGGAAAGTAGCAGGTTATCAAACACCAATTTTGTCATCATTATTATGGTTCATTTACTTTTGTAATCCAACCCCTCACATATACACAAAAGTTAATTTTATTTTGAGAATTTCAACATTATCCTTGAGAAAAGTGAATATATGCTATAGTATCAAAAGCCTGAGGTTAGAATTACTATAATGAAATTCAGATTAATGAGCAATAAATAAATATTTTCATTTTAAGATAGATACAGTATGCCAAAGAGCATGACATAAATAACTCTCCATCATCAACTCATTTCTCAGTCTTTGACAACAGTCAGCTAGAGCTATAAGGTAACCTTAGAAATTGAGGTTTACTGACAATGGAAAACGAAAGAAGGACCTGGATTCTAAGCACAGTGGAATGTCAAACTGGCCTTGTGTTAACTATTACAAGACATTTACAAAACAGGAAAAATTATTTTAGGCCACTATTATTTGAAATTTTCTGCCACTCACAGTCAAATTTAATGCTAACTCATACAAAATTCTGTGTACAAAATAGGCTGCTACAAAAACAGATCCTGAAATATATAGCACCAGCTCAATGAAAGTAGTTGGAATATTTTCCTAAGAGCTGGAATGGTAGCAACTCTTCTTATGTCTTAGCAAAATATTTAATAAAACTGTTACCTATGATAAGCCGGCAGGCAGACCACATGCTAATTAAGAATGTAGTACTTGGAAAAATAAAATAAGATGAAAATAGAGAGAGAGGCAAACCATAAAAGAGGCTGACCTCTAGGATTTATTTCCTGAGGGTTGCTGGAGGGGAGGCAGGTGGGAGGATGGAGTAACTGGGTGATGGGCATTAAGGAGGGGACATGATGGAATAAGCTCTGGGTGTTATATTCCACTGATGAATCACTAAATTCTACCCCAGTAACTAATAACACAGTATATGTTAACTAAATTGAATTTAAATAAGGAATTTTTTTTAAAGAATATAGTGCAAAGGAAATGATTAGAAAAAAATCAGAATACTGATTCTTGTTGGCTGCACCAAATTCTTATAAGCTTGAGCGAGAGCTAAGCAATGGTGGAAAGGACTTCTGCTCTGCTGAGGGAGACCTACTCTGCCTACACCCTGCAATCAAAGGAAACTAAAAATCTGATAAATTAGAGTTTCTCAAGATATAAAAAGCCAAGCCTTCTCTCCCCCAACACAGAATTATATTTCTCTCTCTTAGAAAATAATTTCCATTTATAATTATTCATTTTATAATATTCATATATATATGATATTCATATTATTCAATTATTCATATATATATTCATTTTATTTATTTATTTATGTTACACTCTGTGAAAATTAGAAGGTCTGTGTTATTCTCAATTGTATCCCCTCCCAGTGCTTAGCACAGATTTGGTGAAAATAGGCACTTGGTAAATATTGGTTAAAATAATTAATAAATTTCTACTTATTATTTCCATTTATAAACATTCTATTTTAAACATTTGGGATGCAAAAAGCATCAGTGCACCATAACATGACATTTTAAGTTCATTTAAGTTTATTTAAATAAAATACTTTCCTCAAAAACTATACCTCCATCAAAGAAGAATACTTTTTAAAAGACATAAGACATATTATATCCTAAAAGTCAGGCCTCTCAGAACTTCTCAGGGCAGAAAATAAGTAAATCCATCTCATAAGTGATCTATAAGTTATCATGCATTATTACCAGTACCTTTCAAGAACAGCTTTCAAGTCACTACAAATGCCTAGTTGCAGTAATCTACAACCAGTGTAGATTTACCATATGCTTCAAGGACAAAAAAACGTCTTCATCTAAATATTTCCTAAGGGACATAGTTCTCGTAAACATTCTGAGCTTTTACCCAAGTTGAATGAATACATTTAGGACTCCAAACTACACACGTATAGAACTACTATCCAAACTCACTGAGTCAGGAACTCACAGTAAGTTCTAATGTCATTCAAGCGTGACAACAGTTTTTTTGTTTTGTCTTGTTATGTTAGATCTACAAGGCCAATATAGCATTCAATAGGTATCAGAAATTAAAATTAAAAAGATGTAGGAACATCACTATAAGGCAGAGCTTCAGTTAAAAAAAAAAAAGAAAGAAAGAAAACTTCCAAATATCCGAAGTTTAACAGAATTAAAGTTTAATTCTTGCTCACATGAAGTCCTCAGAGGCTTGCTTGTCTTTGCATGTTGGCCTACTTTCTACGTGCTAGTATTATGGTACCTTTTACCAGCCCATGTTTCCACAACATGGTAATAAATTTTCCTCCTAAAAGTGACATATATTGCTTCTACACACATTTCATAGGCCAAAACTAGCCACTTGGCTATGCCTCACTTCAAGGAGCCAGACAAGTACAATCTTCTTGTTTCCTTAAAATAAAGGAAAAAAAGAACTAAGTGAACAGCAATAATGCTATCCACAGCACATTATAGTCACCCAGATTTGTGGCAGTTTACATAATTAGTCTGACCTAATCTTCTAGTATTTACAGTAAAAATGGTATGTGTATATGCATTAGTCCATCAAATAAGCCTACTTCACTATTATCAAAATTTATGTTTTCTACTATTTAATAACCACATCATATATGCTAAATGCAGTAATGTCAATTTTTTTAAAAGATTTTATTTATTTATTAATGAGACACACAGAGAGAGGCAGAGACACAGGCAGAGGGAGAAGCAGGCTCCATGCAGGGAGCCCTACGAGGGACTCGATCCTGGATCTCCAGGATCACACCTGGGCTGAAGGCGGCGCTAAACCGCGGAGCCACCCGGGCTGCCCAGTAATATAAATTTTTAATTGTTTTGCTTTTGTCTATGAATTTTCTAACTAGGCAAAACCAGATAAAAGAATTTTGTTATAATTTTAAGAATCGTTTATCCAATAAGTAATTGTAATTAAGTTTATCTTATAAACAATGAGTGAAATTTTGTCAAAAAGATCATTCCTAATTTTGAATTTTCATCAAAGATGGCAAAATATGACTTCAAAAATAGCATGAGCTTTCTTTTTCCCAAATATTTTCTTGCAACTTCTTGCTGTCATAACAGTTTGGGTCTAAATCGTATTTTCAGAGGTTTAAAGACAGATTTTTATTTCTGCTGACATTTGTAATTTGAGTATATCTATCAGTAAAAGATAATTTTAGTGGGTTAAATTGAAATTTAAAAACAAATAAAAAGGAGGAAATAAGAAATACAAAAGGGAAATTTTAAGAGAGAAAGAAAGAGAAGAAGCATACTTAGCACCTACTAGTTGAGATACAATTCGCCATGGGTTGCACAGGGAGCAGAACTGGCTTTTTTCTTTTTTCTGGATTACCTTTCCAAGGATGTCTGTACAAAGAACAACCTTGGAAGATAGAGAGTATATCTCTTTAGAGCAGAGGGCAGGTTTGTTTGCTGCACGTTATAATTAAGATAATGTTTCCCTCCAGGGCAAAAGTTGGGCAGCTTATCTTGCAGCCCCCTTAATTGATTGGGGTTTCCTAAGCTCAGGGTCCTTCAACTGCGATGCAAACCCACTGCTTGTGTGGCACTCACCTGGGCCACCGCACATCACCTCCGTAAAATTTTCAGGGGCACAAATGACATGAACATGAAGCTCATGCTGCTCATGCTTGTCTGATATGCTATGAGTAATAAGTCCTTTTTTTTTTTTTTTTTTTTTTTTTCTGACCTAGGAGTCTTGTCTTTCGCCAGCATATACAAAACTATGGCAAGCTAACTTGACAACTTTTGGTGACAAGAATGGGATACTGACAGACATGGCTTTCTGGAAGAGAACAGATAAGAGATCATAAGAACTGAGTTAAGGCTTATAATAAGACTCCTCAGGACCCAGTGAGTAGTGCAGTACTTACCCAAACAAGTAGACAAGGGCTAATGGGAGGTGGGGGAGGAGCTTCCCATTGTCCCATCTTTTCTTGAATGTTTACAGTCTAAGTGGCAGGAGGCAGGATTGAAACAAATTACCTAAATGGTGCTTGAATTGTTGCTCACTAAGAAAGAAGAGAAAAGGTCAAGGAATCTCCAAAGCTGTTACAGGGCTTTGGGTGATCTGAAAACATTAGCACTTAGTTTTGGTTGAGCCAGGAGTAGCCACCGGGTCAATCAAAATGGAAAGCAAGCACATGCTTTGCTTATTGGCATGGAGCCACACACCCTCAGATTCCTCCTTCCATCTATCTCAGCTGCTTTCAAGAAAAAAATAATTGGAGGTGGAGTTGAGGTCTTTCTGTCCCCTATGGGGAACAAAACTAAGTGCACACTGCCAAGTATGCTGGAGAACTTAATGGAAGAGGAGGATTCAAACCTCTATGGCTCTGTTGAACATAGGCACCCGAGTCAACCATTCTACCCCATTCTATGATTAAGGCATTGCTCAGATTCAATTTGTATGATTTGGTCTGGGCTTGCAGTAGGAAAATGTTAATATGACCTTGTCTTCTAAGATGTTATCCATTCCTGATTTTCCTTTTACTTCTCTAAGAACCCCTCAGTTTTCTTCAATGGCTTCTTTGCCCCTAGACCACTTCTTTAATTAGACACTCTTAAAAGAAATAGAGGGTAGACAAGTGAAGAAGTTAGATGCTATAATAGGATTTTGAGGGGAAATATCTGAATTACCATGATTAGAGGTAAGCTGAGATTTTTGTATTTTCAAGAGGAGGCATTTTCAAGGGTTAAAAATGAATGAGGGACACTGTCTTACAAGTTGATGTTTTCCACAGTTTCATCCTTGGTGGCCATTTCTTCTACACTTTTTTTTTTTAAGATTCTATTTATTTATTCATGAGACAGACAGAGAGAGGCAGAGACACAGGCAGAGAGAGAAGCAGGCTCCATGCAGGGAGCCCGCCGTGGGACTCTATCCTGGGGTCTCCAGGATCACACCCTGGGCTGAAGGTGGCACTAAACCGCTGAGTCACCAGGGCTGCCCTTCTTCTACACTTTTAGATGTATGCTTTCACCTACATTCTAGAAGCTATTTGTATGCTCATAACTCCCAAGTGTGTATCTCTAGTTCCAACCTATCTTTAAGTTCCAATCTTGCTTTTTGCAAGTACTTGTCAACTGGCTATCCCAAAGGCACTTCAACCTACTGCATTAAAAAGACTAAAATAATCATATCTCTTTAAATATTCCCACCTTCCCCATTATGGTTAATGGAATCAATATCTTCAATTCTCCCAACTGAATCCAAAAACCTCATCCTAAAGTCCCTCCTCTTCCTAACCATCCATAGCCAAATACTATTCATTTTCATTCAGAAATATATCCAAAAATATATCCAAAAAGAATGCCTATTCTTTCCCATTTCTACTGCCACTAATTCAATTCAGGCTCTTAAGATTTCTATCCTAGACTAATGACATAGTGCCCTACCTGGTTTCTGCCCCATCTATCTCTCTTATAATCCCCTTTTAAACTCTTACCATAATTATATTCTTACCAAAGAAATATGATTACATCCTTCCCTTGTTTAATGATGTCTCCTGATTTCCCACTAGCTGTCCTGTGAAAGCCAGGCTGTTTTGTCTCAGTACAGTGCTCTTCCAGATGTAAACCCAATACACTGTTCCAATTTCATTTCCTTCCATTCTCCACCACAACCCTAAGCTCCAAACCACAATGAACTTCTCACATATCTTTTCAAAATTCTATGCCTTTGCACATTTTGTTCCTTGCCTGAAATGCCCTTTTCCCTCTTCTTTATATAGCATTCTATCTTCAAGACTATCCAGAGTTCACCTGATTGTCAAGCAATCTCTGACATTCCTAGCAACAACCACGGCATTTATTCATCTTTATTCAATTTATTTCTCCATATGTTTGCCTCTTCCACTAGACTGACTTCTCTAAGAGTAAACATCATCTCAAGATTTTTGCATTTTTGAGTCCTGGATGCATAAGCAGAATGTCTTAATATGGCTGAATAAATGCTTATTGGTTCATAATTTCTTAAATAGGGATGCCTGGGTGGCTCAGCAGTTGAGCGCCTCCCTTCACGCTCAGGGTGTATGATCCTGGAGTCCTGGGATCAAGTCCCGCATCAGGCTCCCTGCATGGAGACTGCTTCTCTCTCTGCCTGTGTCTCTGCCTCTCTCTCTCTGTGTTTCTCATGAATAAATAAATTAAAATCTTTTAATAATAATAATAATTTTTAATAAAAAAATAAAAATCAGGATCCAATAAATGCCTTGGCTTGGAATCAATTCTTGAGCAACCAAATGCTGGTATTTAACAAACTTCCATGCTCTATATTATATAACTTTTAATCATTTAACCTTTTATTCCTTGACTACATTCACTGGGTTATTTAAATGAACAAGATGAAATATCATATAAGGGAAGAAAACAAGTTTATACTTCGTTCATTATTAAAAGTTTATAAGGTTTTGTAAGGGAAAATGCAGAAATTATTAGGTAAATTAAGGATGACGAGCATTTTTAAATTATCTTTGTCTCCGTTGGGGTCATAAAAAATCAAAAACGTGACTCTTTGACTAGATATGAATGTATAACCAATCACATCATGCCTTATAATATTAGGAACTCAATTTTTTTTTTAGGAACTCAATTTTTAAAATAAAAAAGCTTAATTTGAAGATACCAAAAGATCAATCTGCCTACTAAGTTATATTTTGTCCAGAGTATGGATTTCATTGCTTTGATCCATAGCATTTCATGGTCCACTGCATTTTATCTGGTCACTTTATCAAACTGATCAAATGCTTTCTATGCTGTCTCAGAAACACATAGGTGGGAAGTGAGGGGCAAGACACAGTTCATGAAGAGGAATGAGAAAAAGCTGAGGCAACATGTGCTTTTGGATTTAGTATAACTTGATCTCTATCCATAGGTTGGTGGAATTTGAAGACCTTTGAGTTCTCTACATCAGCTACCCTGGGAAAGTACAAGTTTCTGGAAAACAGAGAGCTTTTTTCTTTTTCTTTTTTTTCTTTATACCCTTCACCAAGATACACTAATTAATTGATCATATAAGCATGGGCATATTTCTGGACTTTATTCTGTCCATTGATCTATGTAACCATTTTTGAGCCAGTACTATATTGTTCTGATTGCTACAGCTCTATAATATATCTTGAAATCTGGGATTGTGATACCTCCAGCTTTGTTCTTTCTCAAAATCTCTTTGGCTATTGTGGCTCCATACAAAATTTATTTTATTTTATTTTTTTAAAGATTTTATTTATTTTTTCTTGAGAGACACAGAGAGAGAAGCAGAGACACAGGCAGGGGGAGAAGCAGGCTCCATGCAGGAAGCCCGTATGGGATTCGATCCCAGGACCCCGGGATCATGCCCTGAGCCAAAGGCAGATGCTCAATCACTGAGCCACCCAGGTGTCCCACAATAATATAATTTAGTTATCAAACTATATTATGTGAAATAATATGAAAATGAACAACAATATGAATATCGTATTTTATTACTTGTAATAGTTTGGGGGGGTCTTTAGGGTTTTTTACATATAGTATCATGTCATCTGTAAGTAGTGACAATTTAACTTTTCGTTAGCAATTTGGATTCCTTTTATTTATTTTTCTTGTCTGATTGCTGTATCTAGGACTTCCAGTTTGATCACTGTGGCTAGGAATTGTCTTGTTCTTGATTTTAGAGGAAAAGCTCATAGTTTCTCACCTTCAAGTAACTGTGGGCTTTTCATATATACCCTTTATTATGGTGAGGTATGTTCACTCTAAATCACTTTTTGAGAGTTTTTATCATGAACAGATGTTGAATTTTCTCAAATATTTTTCTGCATCTATTGAGATGATTATATAATTCTTATCCTTCATTTTGTTAATGTGGTGTATTACATTGATTGATTTGCCAATATTGAACCATCTTTGCATCCCCAGAATAAATCCCACTTGATTGTGGTAAATGATTCTTTTAACGTATTGCTGAATGTAGATTGCTAATATTTTGTTGAGGATTTTGCATCTTTGTCCATCAGGAATATTGGCCTGTAGTTCTCTTCTTTTGTAGTATCTTTGTCTGGTTCTGGTATCAGGATAATGCTGGCCTCATAGAGTATATTTGGAAGCTTTCCTTCCTCTTCTATTTTTCGGAATAGTTTGAGGAGAATTGGTATTAACTCTTTTTTAAGTAGAATTCAGCTGTGAAGCCACCTGGTCCTAGACATGTGTTTGTTGTGAGTTTTTTGATTACCAATTTAATTCTGTTACTAGTAATTGGTCAGTTCAGATTTTTTATTTCTTCTTGATTCAGTTTTGGAAGATTATATGTTTCCAGGAAATTTTCCATTTTTCTGGGTTGTCTAATATGTTGGCATCTAAATTTTCATAGTAGTCTCATAATCCTTTGTATTTCTATGACTGAACCACCCAGGCAGCCCCTATTTCATGCATTTCTTGATTTTTGTTTTTTTCTAAAGAGGGAGAGAGAGGGAGGAAAGGAGCAGAGGGAGAGGGGGAGAGAGAGTCTTAAGCAGGTTCCATACCTAGCACAGAGTCCCAATGCAGGGCTCAATTTCACAACCTGATCTGAGCCAAAATCAAGAGTCAGATGCTTAACTGATTGAGCCACCCAAGTGCCCGTATTTCATGTATTCCTGCTTTGATCTTTATTTCCTTCCATCTACTAACTTTGAGCTTTATTTTTTCTCTTTTTCTAGATCCTGTAGGTATAAGGTTAAATTATCTATTTGAGATTTTTCTTGTTTTTTTTCTATTTTTCTATTGTTGAAAAAAGCCTGTATTGCTATAAATTTCCTTCTCAGAACTGCTTTCACCGCAGAAAAAAAGAACTTATATTCATCCCTCCTTTTCTCTGGCTAAAACATTCTGAATATATCTTTGCTGAATTATCTTAAATGAAATGCTTTATTATTTCTTTACAAAGTTCTAGATGATATTCTAATAAAATATACTCATCTATTGTCTCAATATAATAAAATATAATACATGTGCATAAAAAAAGAATAAAAAACTTATTTTAACTCTCATGTAATATTTAGCAGAAATAGATAAAGATATACTTTTATACAATCTTGGACCAGAGGCAACTGTAAAGAAATTGCTGGCTCGGTCACTGGAGATTAAGATAATCTACATCTGTCAACTGAAATAGACAGTACATAAAACAGACCCTAGAGAAAGGAGAAATATTTTAATTTCAGAAAATGGAATGGGGGATCCTTGGGTGGCTCGGCAGTTTAGTGTCTGCCTTCAGCCCAGAGCGTGATCGTGGAGTCCCGGGATCAAGTCCCACATCCAGCTCCCTGCATGGAGCCTGCTTCTCTGCCTGTGTCTCTGCCTCTCTCTCTGTCTGTGCCTCTCATGAATAAATAAATAAAAATTCCAAAAAAAAAAAGAAAGAAAGAAAGAAAGAAAATGGAACTGTGATTGCAAAAAGAATTAGATGCCAGGCAAAGCAAAAATATGGTGTTTATTTATTATGGAGCCCTTTTAAGTCTGAGATGCAAATAAAAAAGCAGAAAAGTTGGAAAATATCTTCTAAAGTCTGAAAATCTTTAATTTTTTTAAAATTTAACAATGTGAAAAATGAAAACCATTTTTATAGCATTGTCAAGATAGTCAAGTTGAACGATGCCCTTAAGATTTCATGCTCAGTCTGTGCTCAGCTGTAACCTCTAGGACTTTTATTTTTCCTGAGTGGGCTGGGCAGTGAAACCAGTAAGACTTGCCCTCTGGGTTAGAGCCATTTTAAATACAGTGCCCGGCCTACTCATCAGACACAAGAAAGCAGTGAATCATTCATCTTCTAACCAAAATTAAGCTGGTTAATTGCACGGCTATCAACGCTGACAGTTAATGTTTACATTCAAATTTTTAGGTAAAGGGTAAATGAGTTTTTAACAAAAGAAATATGAAGTGTTCCATTAATGAAATTCTAACTGGACTATAACCAAATCATTTTTAATGGCAATAGTAAATGTTTTAAAGATATTATAACTTCTTGTTTTCCAGTGTGTCTTTTTCTTGACCACAACCAGTATAGGATAGAAAAATTCTAAAATAACAACCTCCTAAGTTATGTTATTGTAGAGTAGTTTTACAGCCCAACCCAAAGCAAAATAAACATCAGTAATGAATTGCTCCCATGAACCAACCTAAGGAAAGACTGTCACTAAAAACTAGTACAGTGGTGCCTGGGTGGCTCAGTCAGTTAAGTGACTGCCTTGGGCTCCAGTCATGATCCCAGGGTCCTGGGATTGAGCCCTGCATTTGGTTCCCTGCTCTTGGGGAGTCTATTTCCCTCTCTCTCTCTGTCAAATAAATAAATAAAATCTTTTTTAAAAAAATGAAAACTAGTACACTTTAGAAGCCTAAGAAAGATAGAACTCTGAGGCATGACAGTTTTATTGCTTATTTCCATCATCTAAGATTTCATCCAACTGAGCAGCTATTTAATTAGGAAATAATATCTCAAGAATCTTACTGGCTCTAGTTGCAAACTTCGGATAAATTGAGTGATGTTACAGAAGGGCAAAACTGTTCATTTACTCAGCAGTAGCTCCTGAAATGCAATAAAATCAAAATGCTCTTTAGTTTCATCCAAAAGTAGGTGACATTTTTTTTTCTTATTATAGAACATAGAGGTGACAGATTCATCACAATGTTTTTTGTTTTCATATTAGTTATTTGGCATCCAAGAAACTGAATATGTCATGGAAGGGGTGGGTAGGATGCATTAGGAGTTATATTCCTAAAAATGAAATTGTTATTTTCGTATACTTTTTCCATTAGCTCTTAAATTCAGACATTTAGAGAAACATACTTCTCTTGATTAAATGTACTGACTCAGGTAGTATTTAATAACATCTGCATCCTAAATTGAATCATTGCAAACTTGATGCTAAATAGTGGCACCAACTTTAATGTTTTATTCTTTCACCTACCCTCAAGAAGCTCTTCCAGCCTCATACTTTAAAAATAAAAATCCTGATTTGTTTATTGATAATATAGAGAGGTAAAACAAAAAGTAAACAGAATATATAATTTTAATTTCAACTGGCTATCATTTCTGTTTTCAAACTAGTATGGTCTTCATTCCTTGATTAGCCTACATTGAAAATTTAAATATAGAGCACCTCAACAAAATATACTCATGAACCAATTCATAAATTTAAGTCCATCGATCCAGGAAAGTGTATTCTTATTTTAATTCTTTTTTTTTTTTTAAGATTTTATTTATTTATTTCATGAGAGAGAGAGAGAGAGGCAGAGACACAGGCAGAGGGAGAGGCAGGCTCCATGCAGGGAGCCTGACTTGGGACTCGACCCCGGGTCTCCAGGATCAGGCCCTGGGCTGAAGGCGGCGCTAAAGCACTGGGCCATGGGGGCTGCCCTCTTATTTTAATTCTTATTTCAGAATTTCTCCACCAATAAACAAGTTTTTATATTCCATCAACTTCAGGGCTAATGATGAGGCTTTGTCTATTTGGTGCCTTTCATCTTTGGCCTTTAAAGCCTTTTATGGGCCTTAATTAATTATTACCACACCCATCTGAGACAGGTTGGTATTATCATCCCCTTTTTATAGTTGAGGAAACGAAGACAAAGAGAGATTAGTATGAGATTTGCCCAGTGACATAGACTAAATTAGGGACACATTTAGTATAAGCTACAAAATGCCTCACAGATAACCATGCCATTGGCCTTTTCATTTCTCCTTCCAATCAGCATCAAAGTTTTAACAACCTGGACAGAAAAAGTTTCTCATTTTGCAACATAGTTAAATTGAATTACTTTCTCACTCTGTAAAATTTAGGTTGCCTCTTTGAAGATCTATTTTATTGCTTTCTCTTGCTACAAAGTAAATTTTTTTGACATTTGGCAACTCACTGTACAGCTTGGTACTCTGAAGAAATTAGAGAATGCTGTGACTTAAAGTTAGATCTAAAACCTTCAGGAGGGATCCCTGGGTGGCACAGTGGTTTGGCGCCTGACTTTGGCCCAGGGCACGATCCTGGAGACCGGGGATCGAATCCCACATCGGGCTCCTGGTGCATGGAGCCTGCTTCTCCCTCTGCCTATGTCTCTGCCTCTCTCTCTCTCTCTCTCTCTCTCTCTCTCTCTGTGTGTGTGTGTGTGTGACTATCATAAATAAATAAAAATTAAAAAAAATATTAAAGTCCACAGAGGCCATTCACCTAAAAATCTTTATGGTAACATTATTATGATACAGTCCCATACAGTGACTCATGTTGGCTTGTTCAGGCTTGTGCTCCTTGAGAACCAAAGAACTGCATAATAAACCCAGTCACGACTAGTCTCTCTGCTATTGCACTAGGCCTCACATTGACTGTGAAAGTAAATCTGCATACCAATTTCATTCAATGGCAAATGCTTGCTACTGAAATGAGAAAAGAAAACTGACGCTTTTTTATCACTCTTCTTGTTATTATCATTTATCCTTTTTTTTTTTGTCAAGACATCCCCAAAAGTCTATCTTCTGACTTAACCAAATCCAATGGCTTTGCTTTTTTCTCTCTCTCACACGACTAGCATCTCTTACTGAGAAATAATGCCCATCTTTAAAAAATATATATTAAAAATCACAGGATTTTTAATTATGGGAGAAATAGGTAAAAGGGATTAAAAGGTACAAACTTCCAGTTATAAAATAAATAAGTCACAGACATGAAAAGTACAGCATAGGGAATGTAGTCAATAATATTATAATAACATTGTTGATGGTGATCGTTGAGTAATGTATAGAATTGTTAAATCACTATGTTGTTCACCTGAAACTAATATTGTATGTCAACTGTACTTCAATATTTTTTTAAAAAGTAAATAGAAATCACAGGATTTTAAAAACTATATTTAAATTATCTTAAATGATAATGAGATGGAAATTCTCACTGGGAGATATCTCTATTATTAGATGTATTCCAAATTTGGTTTGCTTATGCATTTGGTTTTCTTAAAATGTCTTACTATTCAAAAAAAAAAAAAGTCCTACTGCTCCATTAAATTCATCATGCTACCAGCAAATGGTCTCTCTATTCACAATAAAGTCTTTCATCTCTCCCCTGATCTATTTTGGATAATTTGTGTAAAATACAACACAATGACTACCTTTGCAGAAAGGGTAAAGAGAGGAAGGGCAAAAACACATTTTTAATTTTGAGACTTTTGAAACTATACTATTCAAATATCTTATGCTGTACTGTACTCTTCATGCCCACTCATCTTCCACCTTCCTTAATATAAAACCATCCACTTTTTAGATTTAGCACATGACTAGTCATATGATTTCAGGATTAAACATTTGTTTAAATATTCTGCTATACTCAATTAAATCATAGTAAAGTTAAAGTTCATTATTTATGTATATATATATAATTTATATAATTTAGGGAAAATAGCAAGAATTTTCACTATGAATGAATAATTTACTCCAAGTTTCAGGTCCAATTGAGTAAATCTCAATTGCTAGACATTTAAAATATTTTCTAAATTTCATATAGTGTGCCAGATAGCTTGCAGAGTGTATATGCCCATTTAGCTTGGACATTACAAAATAATCTTTTCTTCCTAAAATAGAGATATGTTCCATTTTCCTTAAATGAGAGCTTTCAAAATAAGGACACATTTTCTTTCAATATTTATTGCAGCTTATAATGGAATTCTTATTCTAAGATTTGGATAGAATCAGTTACGCTTATTTGCCAAACACTTGCAAATATTTGTTTTAGGGAGTAGTTGATAAACCTGTCTGTTCTATCTGGTAGCTTAGAACTAGGTCAATTTCACCATTTGGAGCTAAACACCATTCATCACTCTTATCTCTCTAACAGCTAATCTGAAGTAGTTAAGTAGTAATATATTGGCATTCCTCTTTTTAACTGATGCAGCAAGCTATAAACAGCATTGCAAAACAGAAAGAAAAAAAAAACAAACTGTTCAATAATCCTTACTGATCTTGGGGTAGAAAGCTTGGTAAATTATTTTCAATTCAAAACAAAGATCCTTAAAATAATTTTCATACAGTTGGAAGATTCTTTCCTGCTGGGTACTAGGACATCATGGAATATATTTAATGACCTATGCAAAGAATAAAGCCTTTTGCTCTTATAATTCATGTCAGAAATAGAGCAAAGCACATTAAATTCTTCTCACATTGTAGTAAAAGGCCTGTTCAATTTCCTAGATGACTCTGTCAGTTGTTGTGTATCATGGCTTTTTATGATATGTGAATAATATAATGCGTAGTAGTACTAATGGTAGTATTTCTAATAATCATTCAGTCATGCCTTAATAAACCAGCCTCTCATGTGCTCCAGGCATATTTGAGCTCAGTTTCAAAAGCTCTTTCATTTTTCACTGAGAGCAATTCATAAAATTCCTCTTTCTTTTTCCAGAATCAACTCTTCATTGTTGCTTCTTTTGTTGACTTACAGTGAATAAAAAACTGCTCCAATATTAAGTTCTGCTTTTTATGAAAAACTAGTTGTGCTGGAGATAGATAGATAGATAGATACATACATACATACATACATACATACATATATACATACATATTAATTAGAAGCCTGCACAAGTCATAATTATTTGAAAGCACACAATATAAAAGTGGATGAATTAGGTAATAAAGAAGGAAACAAGACACAGACAAAATCCTTGCGCTCAGGAAACTGACAATCTAGTTAGAAGAAATAGAAACTGTTTCCTCCTTTGCAAAATATGATGAACCTTCCTGGTGCTCGCCCCCACCCCCCGCCTCACACATTCTAATTTTTATCTCCCCAGTTTGGGCATGTACCACTTCCTGCTTCGATTATTACAGTGCTGTCCTCTAAAAAGAGGCTAAAATAATTTAGCCTCTGATAAATCCTCCCACTTGATCCTTCCTGAACTGACTATTCATTCTAACTTTCATTCAGATTATGTTCATACAAGATTGTATAATTCTGTTCCAAAAGTTCAAGAACTAATGCCTTCAGAATAAAATTTTAATTTCTTAGTCTAGACTCAGCCTCAATGCTTCTAATATCAGATGCCAATCTGTTCCATCAACTTTATCTGCTGCAATATTCCCACACATAAGTTAAACTACATGACAAATCATTCTCTATATAGGTATGCACTTTCCCATTTCTCTACCCCGTGTTCCATGTGTTTAGAGTTGTCTCTGTTGAAATCCTATCCATTTAAGGTGATGTTCATATGCTGCTTCTTCCATAAAGTCTACCCAGAATTCCCCCAGCCGAAACTGATACATCTCACTCTGTGTCTCTGTCTCTGTCCCTGTCTGTCTCATCTAAATGCTCTAAGTTCTTTCTCTGTATCATTGTTATGGTACCAGTCAAATACTACCTTGTATTGTTATGTTTATTTCTTTCTTCCCTACAAGCATATAAAAACCCCTACATACCTCTTGGCATGTGTCATATACATTGAGTTAGTAAATATTTGTGAGGTGTTGAATGAATACAGTGAGAAGAGCCAGCAAGTGTGCAGAGAGGATGGCAAATACATAGTAGGGATAAACGTCAGGTAAAGTTTTGTAAAAATTAAAAAAGTAGAACTTAAATTTAATACTGGAGAGAAATTTTATTCATAATTGTATCTTGATTTATAGTTTCCTTACAAGAAATTTCTCATTTTTCACATAAACATTTCATTCATTTATAAAATGTGAAGGAGGCATAAAAAGGTATTGAGGTCAGTGGATAAGATCATTCTGAAAATTCCGGGAGAGAGAGGAAATTCAGAATATCTAAAAGAGAACTTATTCAAAATAGTGGTATCCTTTATACCTAGACAAGTAGTGTCCAGATTTTATGTGCTGGTGAAATATCTATTTAATTTTGTCTTCCATGTTTATGGTCTCCTCATGGTAAGTAGGCCCATTTAAGATTGAAGTAACTTTTCTGATTACTTAATACACGGAACCTACTTCCTTCTGGTCCACGCACCTTTGAGTTTAATTGTCTCCTAACCTCTAAAAAATGTTGGATGTATGGTGTTTTGCAAAAGAAACACAAGGAGACCAGAGGAACAAGACTGTAACTCTCAGAAGTAGTGCAGGAGTCGTTTCCCTGCAAACAGCTGGCCTCCTGCTTGTTTCCCCAGTACAGTTTCCCTTCCCTTCCTCCCTTAAGATTTAGTACTTGATTCAAAAGGAATTCTAGTTGACCACAGAAAGAAGATAAGAAGCAATTGTGCAAGGCATGTACTTGCCTATGGATGAAGAAATGCTGAGATACCACCAAATGAATCCCGTTCTCCCACTCCCCGCTCTGCAATGTAGAGAAGTCTTTGTGTCCCTACTCAGGTATGGAACCATGGGAGAGATCCTTTCCCGGCTTCCTCCACATTTTAAGGAAATGGAAGGAACAAGCAAACGTTCTTTAGGCTGGATTTAGGCCTCAAAGCTCTGAAAAGGGAAAATTTCTGGTAGGGCAAGATAGTCTTGGGGAGGAATTCAAGTATACAAGGTCAAACTACTCTGGAGAATAACACAATGGAGTATTTGCCTAGGCTTGTGGGACAATCTACATTTATTCAAGCCAGAAAAGGTGGGGGAGGTTCAAGGGCCTCCCACACTGGAAAGTGTGTTTAATGGTTTGGCATCCTGAGAACTCATCCAGCCTAGTAGGAGGAAGTCTAACCCTACAAATGTGCTTCTGTGAGAAGTCTTCGTACATTTCCCATTCCCACCTTAGAATACAGCTGGTTGCACATGTGGTGGCCAGATGGCTCCCCAATTCACTCAGAATATGAGGTGGGGACAGAAGAAAAGATGGGTCAGCCTCCTACTGTACATTAACAGCACATTAGTCAAATCAAACTCCTCTATGGACAACTTTGTTTTTTAATAGCTCAGAGCAGTACCTTTTTTTTTTTTTTTAAAGATTTTATTTATTTATGAGAGACACAGAGAGAGAGAGAGAGAGAGAGGGTGAGAGAGAGGCAGAGATACAGGCAGAGGGAGAAGCAGGCTCCATGCAGGGAGCCTGATGTGGGACTCGATCCTCAGTCTCCAGGATCAGGCCCTGGGCTGAAGGCGGTGCTAAACCGCTGAGCCACCTGGGCTGCCCAGAGCAGTGCATTTTTATTGATGAAATCCAAGTATATTTTTATTTATTTTTGGTTATTCATTTGGTTGTTTAGAGTATACTTTTAAATCACACATATACTCGTTTCTTACTTTGTTCAGTAGAATAAATCCATGTTAAAATAAACTATATAAGTTTTAATTCCCAGCATTTTTATTACTTTGTAGTGATATTAAAAGTTAGACACAATACAAAAATCTTAAATGTAGAAGACATTAAAATAAATATTTCCTAACACTATGGTAGGCTACAAAGCTGCTCTCAAACACACACATTTTCTTTAAAAGCTAGCACTTCAGGGCAGCCCGGGTGGCTCCGCGGTTTAGCGCCGCCTTCAGCCCAGGGCCTGATCCTGGAGTCCCGGGATCCAGTCCCACGTCCGGCTCCCTGCGTGGCGCCTGCTTCTCCCTCTTCCTGTGTCTCTGCCTCTCCCTCTCTCTGTGTCTGTCATGAAGAAATAAATAAAATATTTAAAAAATAATAAAAATAAAAGCTAGCACTTCAGCTAATCAACAATATCCTAACTGATCAAAATATGGGACCACAGTTGCACTGAAAGATCTTCAAGTTCCTCCAGAATCATTACAGATAAATTTGTATTTAGCTGTTTGTATACCAACTCTAAGAGAAATAAATCACAACAAAAAGCAAGTACAGGGATCCCTGGGTGTCGCAGCGGTTTGGCGCCTGCCTTTGACCCAGGGCACGATCCTGGAGACCTGGGATCGAATCCCACGTTGGGCTCCCTGGTGCATGGAGCCTGCTTCTCCCTCTGCCTGTGTGTCTCTCTCTCTCTCTCTGCGACTATCATAAATTAAAAAAAAAAAAAAGCAAGTACACAGATGTAGCATTTTTTATGTAGCACACATTCATGTACCAAAAACAATCCAGTATTCAGTGCTTCAGCCCAGGCATAGATAAGATTCAGCATTTTTACAATGCTTGTTGCCTATCCCATCCCCGTCTTCCTGTTTAAATTTCTTTGACAGCTCACCACTTCCCACAGCCAACTTTCAAGTTCCTCTACTTGGTTTTTCTCTTCATATTGCTTTCTACCACTTCAAATGCATCTCCAACTACTTCCTTACATACACAGAACTCCTGCTCCAGATAAACTGGCCTACCTATTGCTTCCTGAACATACCATTCACTTTCTTTCTACCTGATTCAGCGTTTTGATCAAATCCTTCCTAAGGATTTTATCACTTCTCCTTTACCTTTCTTGAAGATACAGTCTAAGTGCTATCTCTTTCAGAAAGCCTTTCCCAGCTATCTCCCTACTGCAGATATTCATACTCTCATAGAACACCCCCTTCCATGTACTCATCTGGCAAGTATTGTCTGAACAACCATGCAGTCTTTACTTCATTTTGTATCATTCATTGTTATACTGCATAACAATTTATTTCCTCTTCCCTAGGTCAAGGGTCAGGTCTACTATCTATTTTTATCCCTAGAAACCAGAACTAAAAAGTACCTGATAAATACTGTTGCTAATAATATTGAAGCAATGCTAATGGACCCATAGGAAACAAACACTAGGGTGGATCTCTTAGGAAATTACTGGCTACAAAAAATACAAGTTTGTCTCACTCAAAACACCCTGTTCCTTTCCTAAATTTGCCAGATAGATACAAAAGTAACTTATATCATGTTTTCACTGATAACCACCATTTTCCTCATTTCTTTATGGTAGCCACATTCGTTTTAGTATATATCTTTTAAGACTGCATTTTATTTTTTTTTAAGGTTTTATTTATTTATTTGAGAGAGAGAGAGCATGAGTGGGTGAGGGAGGGGCAGAGGGAGAAGCAGAGCCCCCGACTGAGCAGGGAGTCCAACAGGGGTACTGGATCCCAGGACCCTGAGATCATGACGTGAGCTAAAGACAGACACTTAACCGGCTGAGCCACCCAGGCACCCCAAGATTTTTTTTTTTCTTAAAGATTTTACTTATTTATTGAGACACGGGAGGGCGGGGGCGGGGCAGAGACACAGGCAGAGGGAGAAGCAGGCTTCATGCAGGGAGCCCGACGTGGGACTGGATTCCGGATCTCCAGGATCACACCCCGGGCTGCAGGCGGCACCAAACCGCTGCGCCACCGGGGCTGCCCTAAGACTGCATTTTAAATTACCTATGTTGCACACTAGTGTCTCGTCTTTTGAAAAATTTGAAAATTTCTAGGAAATTTTTTACGTTGTAGTCAAATTTTTAGTGTTTTTTTCCCCGTAGATGTTATAGTAATTACCTTATATATGTTAGTCCATGCTGGTTTGCCTATACTTCTGAGTTTTCTGATAATTTAAAATTCTTGAAATGGACGAGAATATGCATACCTGAGGATGCGTGCAAAATTCCTTTGAAACTCTCTATAGCTAAGAATCAGAACTCTTTAATTCTAGTCTTGAGTCTACTACAGTGTCCCTTTCCTATCAGTTAAATGGGAATAACAACACCTATCCTTTTCTTATTACATATTAGATAATAGATATGACATAACAGATCTGAAAATCCTTACAGGAAAAGTGATACATAAAGTCAAAGTATTACTCATTAAGATAAGTCTAAGATCACCAAGTCTCACATCTCTTCACTGCTTGGAAAAAAAAATGTTTTCAGTTATTAAGCACCTTTAATGTTCTACGTAGTGTGTTGCCTGGGAACTCAAAGATAAATAAGACCAAGGACAGGTTCCAGATCCCAAAATATAGTAAAGATGAATAATTAAATAAATAGAACAGAGGTCAGGAAAATTCACTGCCTGTTTTTGTAAGGCTCATGAGCAGAGAATGATTTTCACAGATAACCATTTGCAATCGATTTGATGAATAAAAACACTAACTGAACCACAAGTAAGAGAAATGGTATCCTAAGAGAATTCCGTTCTTTAATAAATATACCAGGTATTACAAAAAATCATACATATCATTTTATCTTAATTTTGTTCATAAAAATCATTAAAAGTTATTTTCTCTCTTATTATATATATATATATATATATATATATATATATATATATATACCTACATGATATCCTTGATTTTGCCTCTTGGTAAATACAATGATAGATGCTGTAATTTGAGAATTCAAGTAATCATGAAAACATTGGGGACAAGCACTTAATCAGTTTTGTGTAATGATTTCAAGGTAAACTTCTGGGAGTCTCAGTACACTCTCATGCATCATGGGCCTGCTGGAGTCATGTATTGATGGGGCACCTTGAACACTATATGCAAATAGAGCAGCAAGTAGTGACAGACATATTGCATGTGTTCCAGTATTCTAACAGACTTTAATTACAAAATACAAGTTCAGAAAAACAGACCAGCTCAAGTTTAAATTCAAAACACAAGTACAAAACAAAATTATTAAGAATATCAAGATAGCAATAGTAGAACATTAAGTCAAGTGTGGGGCTTTCCTAAGCATGAGGCCTTATTCAGTTGCACAGGTCTTATCTCCATGAAGCTGTCAACTCTGTAAGAAAGTGCCAAGTTGGGCAGTGCAGGTGGCTCAGCAGTTTGGCGCCTGCCTTCAGCCCAGGGCCTGATCCTGGACACCCAGGTTCGAGTCCCACATCGGACTCCCTGCATGGAGCCTGCTTCTCCCTCTGCCTGTGTCTCTGCCTCTCTCTGTGTGTGTCTATCATGAATAAATAAATAAAATCTTAAAAAAAAAAGTGCCAAGTTGTTTTCCAAGAGCTGTACCATATTATATTCCTGACAGTAAAGTTTGAAATTTCCAGTAATCTGCATCCTTACCAGTAACTAGCAGTGTCAAACTTGTTAAATTTAGCCATTCTGGAATACATATAATGCTATCTCATTTTAGTTTTATTTGCATTTCCCTAATGAATTATTATGTTTATTACTCACTAATTAATGAATTATTCATTTATAATTATGAATAATTATATGCTTATTTGCCATCTGGTTATCCTCTTTAATGTCTGCTTAAATCTTCTGCTCATTTTAGAAACTGGGTTGTTTTCTTGAGTTTTGAGAATTCTTTATATATTTTGGAAATAAATTCTTTTTAAAAGTATTTATTTATTTACATGAGAGAGACAGAAAGCAAGAGAGAACCTTAGGCAGACTCCCCACTAAGCATGGAGCTTGACGTCGGGCTCAATCTCAGGATTCTGAGATCATGGCCTGAACCAAAATCAAGAGTTGGCTGCTTAACTGACTAAGCCCCTGGATATAAATTCTTTTTTTTTTTTTTGAGATTTTATTTATTTATTCATGAGAGACACACAGAGAAAGGCAGAGACACAGACAGAGGGAGAAGCAGGCTCCCCATAGGGAGCCTGACGTGGGACTCGATCTCGGAACTGGGATCACACCCTGAGCCAAAGGAAGATGCTCAAACACTGGGCATCCCTGGATATAAATTCTTAATGAAATGTGTTTTTAACAAATATTTTCTCCTAATCTGTGGCTTGTTTTTTCATTTGCAACAGTCTTTTTTTTTTTTTAAGATTTTATTTATTTATTCATGAGAGACAGAGAGAGAGAGAGAGAGGCAGAGTCACAGGCAGAGGGAGAAGCAGGCTCCATGCAGGGAGCCCGATGTGGGACTCGATCCTGAGACTCCAGGACCACACCCCGGGCCGCGGGCGGCGCTAAACCGCTGCGCCACCAGGGCTGCCCTGCAACAGTCTTTTGAAGAGCACAAGCCTTAATTTTTGTTTGCCTTTTTAAAATTTTTTTTTGTTTTGTTTTGATTTTATTAAATAAACTCTACCCCTAACTTGAGGCTTAAACAAATGACCCTGAGATCAAGAGTCTCAAGGTCTACTGACAGAGCTATCAAGGTAACCCTAGGGTCTTAATATTGACATGTATCAATTTCTTTCTTTTATTGTTTATTCTTTTCAAGCCTAAGAAATCTTTGCTAGCCAAAGGTCACAAACATTTTCTTCTATGTTTTTTTATAGAAAATTTTACAGCTTTCTTCTAGAAATTTTTATAGCTTTTAGTCTATGATTCATTTCAAGTTAATTTTTTTAATCTATTGGAGGTAGGTTTTAGGTTTAATATAAAATTTCATATTAGAATTTTTTGCACATGATATTCAATTTTTCCAGCACTATTTTTTTTAATTCTATCTTTTACACCATTAAGTTACCCTGTCATCTTTGTGGAAGATCATTTGACTATATATTTTGTTTCTGTTTCAAAATAACTTTGCATTTCCAAATAAATTTTAGAGTAAGTCTCTCCATTTCTACCAAAAAGTTGCTTCAATTTTTATTTGAATTGATGGATTCTATAGATGAATATGAAATAACAGACATTTTAAAAACAGCAATTCTTTTAATCCATGAACAAGGTGTATTCTTCCAGCTATTGGGTCCTGTTTGATTTCTCTCATCAATGTCTTACAGTTTTCAGTGTATAAATCTTTCATATTTTTCTTAGACTTAACCCATAATATTCAAGTTTTGATGCTGTTGTGATATCTTTTGAAGTTTCAATTTCTACTTGGTCACTCCAAAGAAAGATAATTGATTTTTGTATCCTATGATCCAGCTAAATAATTTACTTATTAATTTTAGTATTTTTTTATTTTTTGAATTTGGAGGTAACAATCATGCCATCTGAAAATAATGACAGTTTTATTTCTTAAACGTGAAAGGGCAGACAAGGATCACAGAATATTTGAGAGAAGCCTCTAACATAAAAGACAAACCCAATAAACAGGGGGGGAAAGGCAATTGGAGGAAACAGTACAAGGAGCAAAGAGAATATTCAAAAGTTAAAAGAGAGAGAGAGAGAGAGAGAGAGAAAGAAAATATTCAAAAGTATCATTGGTGGAAATCCCTGGGTGGCTCAGCAGTTTAGCACCTGCCTTCGGCCCAGGGTGTGATCCTGGAGACCTGGGATCGAGTCCCACATCGGGCTCCCTGCATCAGTCTGCTTCTCCCTCTGCCTGTGACTCTGCCTCTCTTTCTTTCTTTCTCTCTCTCTCTCTCTCTGTGTGTGTGTGTCTTTCATGAATAATAAATAAATAAAATCTTTTTAAAAAAAGTATCATTGGTACCTTCAGAGAGAGGAAAAGATACTGCTTTCTAGGAAAGGAAAGATAACATAATATTACGTATTTTTAAAAGGATCACTCAAAGAACTTAAAAGAGCTTCTGTAAATATAAGCCAAAAAAAAAAAAAAAAAGGAAGAAAGGAAGGTAGGAAGATAGACAGGAAGGAAGAAAGGAGGGAAGAAAGAGAACATCAAAAAGATTTCCAGAAAATAGAGGAGAAAAGAAGAAAATTAAGGGAGAATAGAGTATCAGAAAATTCAAGGTTCAGCATGTGATTAAAGATACCTAAAGATTAAAGAGAGAGCAGAGGTACCGGGCAGGTGGAAGGGACAAACAGAGTTATTAATGAAGTTATATTACAAGAAAATTTTCCTAAACTAAAAGGCCTGAATTTTCAGTGGCCACCATAATAATATTAAATAGATCTATATTATGCTCCTTATCGTGAAACTTCAGAACACCATGGACAAAATGGACAATGATTGCAAATACTACACTGAGGAGAAATAATTTATATATACAAAGATTCAGGAATTGGTATGGTATCAAACTTTTCAACTGCAACCCTGTAAGAGACAATGCAACATAACCTTTAATATTTTGAGGGGAAACAATTTCCAAAATATAATCATATTAAAATAAATACATTTTTAGACATTTGAAGGATCTATTGGAGGGTGTAATTCACCAAATCAAAGGAGAAAACTAGAGGAAGAACATAAGATCCAGAAATAGGGGATCAAACACACAATAAAGAGAAATCCCATGACAATGGTGCAAAGAAATTCCAGATCCTACCTATGCAGCAAGGCCTAAAGAGCAACAGGTGTACATTGGAGCAGGAGAATGCAAAGCTCTGGGAAGAATGTCTCCAAAAGAGGGAAAGAAAAACTGTTAATTTGCCAAACACGTCTAATCTTCTCAGGTAGATTTATGTTTCTAACAGGCAGCTTAGGGATGTTTAACTACATAGAAAACTAAGCAAACAAAAACAAAAAAATGCAATCATTTACTCTAGGAGGAAAAAAAGTACAAGAAAATAAATATACTGAAAATAAATGAATATACTAATCCACTATGTGACTCAATTTTGAGTAATACATAATCATTATAAAGGCTAAATATTGACATAAATAGAAATTGTGATAATTGTATTGGGAAAATGGGAGGAATGGAAGTCTAATGGATATGTAATTGTAAAAATTATATATATAATTGTATAATCCTCATATTGCTGATGAAGGAACAAAGTCACAGAAAACTTTACTTCCTCAAGATTAGTGTTCTCAACTGGGGTGATTTTGTTTCTCCTGGGGACATTTGGCAATACCCAAACACATTCTTAGTTGTTACCCCTGGGGTGACAGTGTTACTCGAATCCAATGGGTAGAGACCAGGGATATGCTACACATCCTAAAATGCACGGAATAGGTCCCTACAACAAAAAGTCAGCTGCCACAATATGTCAGTTGTGCCTGTCAAGAAACAGTGACCAAGATAAAGGGAAGTGGTCATTAAGGAGCTGGAATTTGAAGTCTAGCAGCTCTTAATACCATCCTAGTATGCTGCCTTTCAATAGCAGCCCATAGATGTTATATAGAAACATGAAGGTAAATATGAGAAGAAAGAGTTGGAAAATTAAAACCAGTTGCCTCTACAAAGAAATAACTGGAGGAGGGAATAAGGGCCAGTGGACTATTTGGGGTTTGTTTGTTTGTTTTTGAGTTTGTTTACTTTTTCTACTTCTTGCTGTTTTGTAAAAGACCTGAATTATTTGAATGTTGAAATAATTATGAACATTCAAATCATAAACTATTTTCAGCTTCATCGTTGTTTCCCATATTTTAGAAGTGTCTAGAAAAATGCAACGTATAAGAGTTGTCTCTCAGTAAATTTTGATTGAAATGAAAAAGAAGGGGAAAATGCATGGAAGACAGAATATATAAAAAGAAAACTTTGTCTTGATTGACATCTTGCATATCAAGTTCCAACTTGCAATATAATGATGCATTTCAGACAGAAAATCCTGATGATCCAGATTCCTAATGGAAAAGCTATTTCAGACCTTATTATAACCAAAAAAGAAAAAATAACTTTACTAGATAATGACAGATTACCAGCTCTATCATTACGTATGTAAAAGCATCTATATTAGAGAACAATGAAGTTATTTTTTTTAAATGTTGAAAGCAAGTTAAATAAGGATGACACTGTTATTCTTAATAATTAGTTTTAAATATACAGCACACAACCTTTAAAGATCCATATAGAAAATACAAATCCCACTTGGAAACTCACCCCCCTCAATATCTTGTAACAGTAAAAACAGATCTTTAACAGGATGAGCTGCAGAGAAAAGGAAGAAAGTTCATGTTACTCCTAGAGCAGTACATTGGATTAGCCAATTATCCCTGTACTCTCAGAGAGAACAAAAGCCATTTTCAAGAATTTTCCCCATCTTTATTTCCTTCCCCACAGCTTTATTTTCTTTCCTCAGATATTTCTCCTCCTGTGTAAGGTTCTGTGTGCATGCCTTTTATTGTGCTTGTTCTTTGACTAGGTAATTTCACATGTTTCATACATTAGATGACATCAAAATGTATACGGTAAGAAGCCTCCATCCTCTGCTGTCCACAGTCAGGAATGCTGCCCATTCTTCCCTGCTCCTTACCAGTAACTGTTTCTAATAGCATTTTTAATGGAATGAGTCCTCTCAGTATTTCTTTATGTAAATTCAAGCAAATCTAGAGAAGTATGCATGTGCATATATATGTGCGTATTTTCTTGTATTTCCCACATGTACTGTTGTATTTCTTACTTTCATATAAGAATTTTTAAATAACATTTGTTATATTAAAGTCTAGCCACCTTAGACTCACCATTTAACAAATTAGAAAATTTAAGTCCGGAGAGATGACATCTATATTAAAGATACTGACTACTATAACAATTATATAACAATTATTAAGGTATTTAATTATGAAATAATTATTTAACAATTTTTAAAGCTTTTTAGTTTCAAGGCACTAAAAAATTGTTTTAAGCAGGTGTATAATATCTATGGTTTTAGGGTGTTTTTAAAAATTACTTGTTAAGCTAACTTCAAGAAAACTTGTACTGTACTTTAACAACTACTTATGTTTGGAAACAAATTCATAATGAGACCTAACAATATCCCTTGTATAAAAATAAATCAAGGGTGCCTGGGTGGCTCAGTCAGTTAAGCATCCAACTCCTGGTTTCGGCTCAGGTCATAATCTCAGGTGGTGAGACTGAGACCCGGGTTGGGCTCTGTGCTTAGCGGGGAGTCTGCTTGAGTTTCTCTCTCGCCCTCTCCCTCTACTTCTCCTCCTCCCTCACTCTAATGCTCCCTCTCTCTCTCTCTTCTCTCTCTAAAATAAATAAATAAAATTAGTGGTTTTAATTTGGCTAAATTTCATATCATTTTCTGTACTGTTAAATAGTAATTACTTAAAATTTAAATAACACTACTGTATCAAAGATTTTAATTTCTCATTTTTACTAAAGTGTCATTCTTGGTATAGTCAAAGATCATAAAACAAATGCTGAAAGTCTAATTAAGTGGGGAAATCAAATTTTTTTCAACAAGATTTTAATGAGAAGCTATGGGACTTGGAACTGGATAAATAATTAAACCCTTGCATCTTTCTTTCTATCATTTATTTTCCATCCCCCAACCCCATGCAACCTGGGCAGATCAGTTAGAAACATATTTCATAGCGTGGAACTCAGAATGGGGACTTGGTAGAGAATAAAAATGAAAAAATGCTGCACATAATGACCCACCAAGTTAACCTGGGAATACTCCTCTTCACAGGGCTTCACAGCATGGTGGATTTGGCTTGAAACTGTGAAATCAAAGGAGAGTTTGTTTTTCTCTGGCCCTTCCATGATTCTTCCCAGGAGCAAAGACTATTCTATATTCATGGGAAAATCACTATTATAGAATGTCAATGGTGTTTGAATGAATGGCCTTCTATTCCAATTCAAATAAATATTATCTTTGGATATATATTAAATTTATTGGCCTTCTTTTATTTCAAGTGGGAAAAGAAATTACTTTAAACATAGGAAGAAACCTAGGAGACAATCAGAAGTCACTGCATCATGTCTATTTGAATTTCTTTAGGCATGTGAACATACTCTTCTCAAATAAAAGACTATGGGAAGAAATGGAAAAATCAGCTGCATGCCTCAAAATAAGGAGAGAAAATATTTCAAGAAATAGAAAATAGGGGATCCCTGAGTGGCTCAGCGTTTAGCGCCTGCCTTTGGCCCAGGGCTGATCCTGGAGTACCAGGATCGAGTTCCGCATCGGGCTTCCTGCATGGAGCCTGCTTCCCCTTGTGCCTATGTCTCTGCCTCTCTCTCTGTGTGTCTCATGAATAAATAAATAAAATCTTTTAAAAGAAAGAAATATAAATAATGAGAAAAAATTAACTATCTATTAAATAACTGCCATAACAAAGAAGGTATATGCCCCTTCCAACTTTTTTTTTAAATTTTATTTATTGATTCATGAGAGACACAGAGAGAGAGGCAGAGACACAGGCAGAGGGAGAAGCAGGCTCTGTGCAGGGAGCTCAAGGCGGGACTCCATCGGGGGACTCCAGGATCACACCCCCGGCCAAAGGCAGGGGCTCAACCACTGGGCCACCCAGCGTCCCAACCCTTCCAACTTTCTAGAGGTTAAAAAATAATGATGTGCTATTAAAAATATAAAAACTGTCATAGATTATATTAGCTCTCTAATTATGAAAATTAAATCATGGGAATCCCTGGGTGGCTCAGCGGTTTAGCGCCTGCCTTTGGCCCAGGGCGCAATCCTGGAGTCCCAGGATCGAGTCCCGCGTTGGGCTCCCTGCATGGAGCATGCTTCTCCCTCCTCCTGTGTCTCTGGCTCTCTCTCTCTTCTATCATAAATCAATCAATCAATCAATCAATCAATCTTTAAAAAAAGAAAAAAGGAAAATTAAGTCAAGATTCTTCCATGAAGGGGCAGCCTGGGTGACTCAGCAGTTGGGCGTGATCCTGGGATCCAAGATCAAGTCCTGTGTTGGGCTTCCTGTGTGGAGCCTACTTCTCCCTCTGCCTGTGTCTCTGCCTCTCTGTGTCTCTCATGAATAAATTAAAAATATATTTAGGAAAAAAAGAAAAAGATTCTTCCATGAAAATTATATATATTCACAGTCAGGAAAATAAAAGCAAAGAAAAATGATTAGTACCTTATCAAAACTTCACCAATGATATTTCAATCACATCAAATCCTCTTGGCAGATATTCTTTTTTTTTTTCTAAGATTTTATTCATTTATTCATGAGAGACAGAGAGAGGCAAAGACACAGGCAGAGGGAGAAGCAGGTTCCCCATAGGGAACCCGACTCAGAACTCGATCCTGGGATCCCAGGATCACGACCTGGGCCAAAGGCAGATGCTCAACCACTGAGCCACCAGGGATCCCTTGGCAGATGTTCTGTCTGAACAAATTTATCTGTTCACTCTTGTTCAGTTTTGCATGACAAAGTTATCTTTCTTTGAGTTGTGTGTCATTGTATATGTGTGCTTTTTGGTGAAAATGAGATGTAAGAACTTGAAATTCTTTGTACAATCTATATCCATGCATCATTGCATATACTATTAATTTTTAAAAATATTAGTAGGAATATCTGTGCTGTGAAGAGAGCACAAAATATTAAAGGAATAAAAGCATGATATAACAGTTGAACTGTATGTTACTGGGTATTATTAGTTGGCATTGAGGAGTTTCTAGAAATCATAAAAACATGGTAAGTCATTCATACCTATCTTCAAACACTATGGTGACAAGTGAATTAAGTGATTTTCAGGTGCCTAAATAAGAATTTATTGTCTGCTAAAATATTATTAATTAAGTGCCTTTATTCTCAGAATCCTACAATGAATCTATAAGCTTTTTTTCTTTGTCTTCAAGTGTACAAGTAATACTTACCACATATAAAAGTGAAAGTAACAACAAATATGAAATTCATTTATGAAAGAATAGAAAAAATAAGCCAAAAGGAATCTATAGTTCTTTCCAAGTCAAAAGCAGTCCATGTTGGGAAAATGAAATTTAACAGTCCAAGGCAAAATAATGAATACATTTTTCTTTACATTGTTAGAAGTACAGTATACAATTATATTATTTTCAAGGGAAAAATGCCATATCACTAATATAAATATATACTTTTTAGAGAATGATTATAATAGAAGGATAAAACAGAACAAATGAAACAAGAGTTTTTGTACTTATCATACAAATATTAACTTAGGACCCTAGTTTTACCAAAACTATGTAAACTTTAAGTTCATTCGTGATTATATTAAATTAACTACTTTGGCTTTTTGTTTTCTCTTCCATTACAGGCCTCTTGTGCCTTAGAGCTGTTACATTTTACTTGGCTTAATCTATAACTAGAGCAAAACTGAAATAATCATCTGTGTCATCTAAAGAAAACATCCTCACATGACACAGTGGGGGAAGAAAGAGGCAGTGGCCTGACATTGATGACCACCAAACAGAAGTTGGAAACTAAACCAATGGATCTTGAAAGCCTAGTAATTTGATAGAAAACTTTCTATAAAAACTGAGAAACAAATGATACTTCACATAAAATACAATCTCTTTTGTAAGACCTCTGCATTTTAGTTGGTAACTACATTTATATTTTGATTTTACTACTGTGGTTATAGTTGAATATGTTATTAATACAATTGCTGAAGTGATATAAAGAAAATTAATACATTATTTTATGAAAATATTATTTTTAAAAATTCATTTAAAATTTGTTTTACATTGAAATAGCTCATAAAGTTCTTGCTTGTTTACTTAAAGATTCATGGAAAAACTTATTGTTATTACATACATATAACCTATTCACCCTATTCTCACTACCCACTGAACCAAACTCTGTCTGGAGTTTACCCATGCTGGGGATACTAAAGTAGCAGATACTGATGATTACTTCAATAATCCAATATCCATTTCCTTTTTTTTTTTCAAACCTTGTTTCCCATGTCTGCCTTTGCTAGAAGCTAGAAAAGCTAAATACTTGCTTCTTTGCTTCCTTGTAGTTAGCAGAATACAATTTTGGCCAATTTATATATAAGTATAAATATAATTATAATTTTATTTAAAAATTTAAAATTATAATAATATAATTTTGTAATAATTATAATACATAATATAAATATATATAATTATAGATAATTATATTTCTTTTTAATGTCTATATATAAATAATATTTCTCTATATATAGATCTCTATAGATAGATAGATAGATAGATAGATAGATAGATAACCAAGGTTGACCTCATATGTTTCCATCCTTCTGGTCTTGAAAGAGGATTGAATATTTATAGAGTTTCAACAGTCTTATGATTGAAGAGGAAGGCAAAGAAGAACTGAACTGCAATGACTCAGGCTTGGACATGGAGCAGTTGCCTACAACCTGGATTCTTATGAGAAAAAGAATCCTTTCTGCTTAAGTCACTACTTATGCAGCTAAAAGCCTTTCTGACCCACTGTCCTCAAAGAGTCTATATTCTACGGATAAAAACATGGTCAGATGCCCAAAGTAAAAGATTATGCTTTAACCAGAGGCTGTCTCTCCTAACTAAAAAAGAATGGTACTGATTCCTTACCACATCCTCCTTCAATATTCTGATTATCAGAGTCTGACTGTTAACTGAACACGAGGACTATTCAGAGCATCTATTTGAGAAAGTTCACGCACAGAAATACTTTCTATGTTTGGCTGAAGAACAGGGTAAGAGTATATGTGTGAATAGTAAATGTGTGTAAGGTGATGACAGCCAAGGGAAAGGCTTGCCATGATGACTCCGTCCCTTCACCTCTATCTACTTAAATTAGTTAATTTCATCAGAGACATTGTGATATAATGAACATAAGCAGTGCTGCTTCAGGAATCACATGACTAAGTATGACACAATGATGGCCTTACTTCTGCAGTTGAGCCCAGCTCTGCTCTGGCTCATTGTTGACAGCTTTGGGAGCACTGAGTGATGATCTCCTTAACACCAATACTGATTATCCCATGGAGGGCACAAGCAGCAGTGGAAATGGCAAACACCCTACTGCAAGTGACGTTCAGGCATTAGACTTTCAGGAAGAGGTATGAGTACAAGCACAAAGTCAAACATTACAGAATACATGTAAACCTTCACTTGGAAAATTCTGGAAGTATGGGAGGTAGATGACACATTTTCAGGAGTCTGGAGTCCTACATATGGAAGAAGATGGGCCTCAATTTGAGTTAATAGTATAATTGGAATCCATCCGGTCTATAGCTCAGGCTGGTGAGAGTTTTAAAGACAGTGATTTTTGGCTAAAAGGTTTTTGGCTGATAGATGCTTTAACTCTTCATCTAATTCAAGTTGCCATTGATGGTATTGAAAAGACTTTCCCATTAAGATAACTGGACAAGAGAATGGAGGATCACTCAAAGTACAATGAATCAAGGGAATGCTTATTGAAAGCTGAGTAATTGGAGTATATTCTCTGATCAAAGGGAAGAAAGTTCATTATTCTTTGAGTTCATATTAATGGCAAAGTTCCAGAACTGTCTTGAGAGAGTAGAATAGTCCCCCCCACACACACACTCTAAGAGTATATATATATATATATACCCTCAATATTAATATTTGTTCTATTTGTCCTCACCCCTTTCTCTTTCTCCTTCCCTCAGTAGAGTAACAAGAATAAAAAGATCAACCAACAATCAACAAAGATTAATATTTTCTCAACATGTATTGCATACAAGGTATTGTGTTAAGCACTGTATAGGGATTTTTCAAAATAAAATAGCTCTATTAAATGACCCTCATGTATTCAAACCATAAGATTAACACAGAGACTGATGTCCATGGCTGCTGAATGTTTACTAACAAGCTGTATCAGAGCATACCTGCACAGTTATGCATCCTCCAGCTGAGTTATAACTACCAGTATAATAGTATCTGAGTGTCACTATGTGACGGGCTGTATTCTAGGAGTTAGGGACAAAACAGTAAATAAAACAGACTAAAATCTTGACCTTATGAAACTTACATAAAAATCAATTTTTTAGGGGCACCTGGATGGCTCCACTGGCTGTCAGTTACGCAGCCAACTCTTGATTTTGGCTCAGGTCATGATCTCAGGGTCCTGGGATCAAGCCCCACATTGTCTCAGCACCAAGGGGGGAATATGCTTGAGGATTCTTTCTCTCTCTCCCCCTCTGCCCCTCCAGCACCCCCACAACACTGCTCCCATGAGTGCCCACTCTCTCCTTCTCTAAAATAAATAAATCTTTTAAAAAATCAGTTGTTTTAGTTTCCCAAATTCTTTTTTTTTATTTTATTTATTTATTCATGACACACACACACACACACACACACACACACACACACACAGAGAGAGAGAGAGAGAGAGGCAGAGACACAGACAGAGGGAGAAGCAGGCTCCATGCAAGGAGCCTGACATGGGACTCAATCCCGAGTCTTCAGGATCACACCCCGGGCGGAAGGCGGCGCTAAACCGCTGAGCCACCTGGGCCGCCCAGTTTCTCAAATTATTAATGTGAGTTATTCTTGCTAATGTAATGAGGTAATTTAATTTTGTATACTTTATTAAATGTCAAGTCCAAAATGAAAATAAAATGAGAGTAAAGTTGAAATTTAAAAACACTTAATGTAATGAATTTTAGGTTATGTATATTTTACCACTATTTTTTTAAAAATGAAGTTGAATGCTGTAGAAAGACAAATTACTGTCGTGAATTACCAGAGGCAAGAAAACTGGAATGTATTACACAAGTGTCCTCAACTTCTACATTTCCTTTAACAGAAACCAAATGAGAAAATTGTAGATTTTGCATTTAGGCAAGGTTAATGTCAAAAAGACAATCTTCAACTCTCAACAGCGGATTTATGGTCAGAACAGCCTTGGCTCAACATCAAAAGGTTGACTAATGAATGTATAATGATAGGGGTTTGGTAAAAATAAAACACTTAATTTGCATATGTATGTATAATTTTTAATAGTTCTCTAAGTTGAAGGTGAACTGAAGACTACTCATGCTAAGACTTCAACTCTCTAAGAAATTTCCTCTCCTCATGTGATTGTAAAATGTGGCAGATCCAGCATTTCTCTCATTTATAGGCATATGCTAGGTCAGAATTTGGCCCTAAATTGATAATCAGTGCCTGCAGATAAGACTACTTTTCCTTCTATGTTTTCTATTAGACATTATAGGAGAAAATGTAAAAATCAATCAACTTTTAAGAAATGTTTTACAGGGGCACCTGGGTGGCTCAGTCGGGTGAGCATCTGCCTTTGGCTTGGGTCTTTCGGATGGAGTCCTCTGCTCAGCAGGGCAACTGTTTTTCCCCCTTCCCGCCTCCCTGCTCGTGCTCTCTCCCTCCCTCTCTCTCTCTCAAATGGATAAATAAAATCTTTAAAGAAAAAAAAAAAGAATTTTTTTGTGAAGTGATGCTTTGTTTTATTAAACACTCTGACTCCACCTAACAAAGCCTTTAATGATCAACTTTCTTGCATTGCAGCTCACTACCATCAGACAATGTGAAGTCACCCTCTTTAAAATGGAGCTTAAACTAGAAAGCTTAATTTCTGATTTGTTCTCCATTTCTGGGAACACTTCAGAAAATTAAGATTAGCAGTCATGAATCCTAAGGCAAGTCCCTATAGGTCAGATTTAGATGACAGCATGTTCACATTAAATTACTTTGTGTATGTTTGCACATGGCTTAGTTTCAAAAAATAGAAGGGTTATGCTTCTTTGCCTTATTCCCTCCCACCAAACTGAATAGGCAGTTACATAACTTGCCAGGGCAAGTAGTAGAAATGAGTCAGAGACAGGACCAGCCCTAGTAAAAACTGTGAATTAGGCAGTTTGACTTCAGTGCCACACCCCTTTAGTACTACACATACTTCCGTGATCCCCTCCCTTGGTATCATCAGCCCAGCAGCTCATCATCACAGCACACACCTCTCCCCCACCAAATTCTTCTCACTGTCTCTTTCTCTTTCACTCATACCGAAACTGGCTTCCCTTGTTCCTTCTTTCCCTTTGTTAATTAAAATTTACCTCTCTAGTATCTCTCACCCTCAGGGTTTAATGTGACAACTACCTAATCTGATAAATCAGATTATACTAATGTGCTGAGAGAGAAAGCTGGAAGGTATGGTGAATTTTAACTTCTACATTCTAAAGTTGACACTTCTGCAGTTTAACTCTTTAGCAACTAAAAATGAGAATTTCTAGCTGAAGCATTCAGGAAATATTGTGGCTCCGGCGGAGCCATTAAGCAACAGGAAAATGCAGGAGTAGGTGAATGTTTTTAGCCTAACACATTACCAGCCCTATCAGAGAACTAACAAGGCCTGGTCAATGTGGGGCCAGCAGGGGGACATTCGAAAAGAGCTAAGAATCTTGTTGGTAAAGAAAAGTGGAAGTTACAGGAGCACAACAAATTTTTCAAACTTAACCTTTCATAGGACTAGCTAGCCCTACTACCTGATAAATATTTTTTAAAGTTTCTCTTCAGAATGACTGAGATCATTTAAAAAAAAAAAAACTCAATTAAGTCTAGAACACTAATTCAAAAATCTGCATACCTTTTGCTTTTATTGTTGTTTGATTTTCTTTAATAGCACTTTACAGTTTTCATACACATATTTCATTCAATCCTATTGAATTCTGAAAGAACATTACAGGCTATTATGCGTGGGACATATCAGCTATTCTTATTTCCTTCACTTTATAAATGAGGAAAATGACACTCAAAGAAGTGAGGTGACGTGTCAAGATTTGTACTTAGGTCTTTTGAGTGCAAATGCTGTGTTCTTTCATTGTACTCAGCTACCAGGCTACCTCCCGATGTTTAGAGTTATCTGTGCCATTGCTGTCATGTAACTCTACATCCTAGGGGAATTCTCACATTCTAAAGAGACTTCAGCTACCACCAAAAGAAAATAACCTGTTTATTCAGTGGACCTGAGGGTAATTGTAGTCCTATCTGGTTTCCATTGATGCATTTTTCCCTAGCTAATTCTTGGTTCACTTGGAAGTGTCAGTACTGTCTCACAAAGTCTTCCTTAAGCACTGTCAGACTTTGTGCTCCAATTACCTGCTCATGTTTTGGTAGATTACTTATCTTGCTTCTGCTTCTCCTCTGGGCAAAGTTCCCATCACAGTCCCTACTCTGTAAGCAAAAAAGGATAATTATGTTTCTGGGCTTAAAGGAGGAAAAACACTAACACAGTTGGTACAAGCCAGAGTACAAATATTTCATATTGAGATGAACACAAGAAGCCAGCTGGGAAAACATTGGTATTTACAGATTTAGATTAGCCTAGAATTCTTTTCAACCTTTGAGGTAAAGGTGGTATTTTTAAATCATTGGCATTTAAAGCACACAATCCTAACATTTTGGAAAGCTATAAACCCTTTTCTGAATTTGTTGAAATGTATGGATATATTCCCTAGAAAAATGCACAAATACACGTACTTGAAATATAATCTCAAGGAGTCCATTAAGGGGTGGTCCATGGGTCCACATAAAATATTCCTGATTTAGAGTGTGACACAGGTTAGCCTATAAGTGATGAATATTCTGAGGTCCAGGACCCCAATGAAAAATGTGTTAAGGCCAGCTATTTAATTTCTTTATGTTAATAGTGATCATCTGTTGACCTTTTTGTTTGTTTACAGAAGCTGGCAAAAGAGAAATAATTTTTATTTAGTCTTTAAGAGAGAAATCAGCTATGCTAGACTCTAAAGTAGCATTGTCCAAAAGGACTTCTAGTGATGATGGAAATGTTCTGTATCTATTCCATTCAGGAGCCACTAGCCACTTGCTGGTGGGACTGAGCAACTGAATTTTTTATTTAATTAATTTACAAAAAAGGTTTTTTTTTCTTGTGATTAAAACTTTTAAGATCTACTCTCAGTAATTCTCAAATATATAATACAGTATTATTAACTATAGTCCCAATGCTGTAGTTTACCTCCCCATGACTTATTTATTTTACAGCTGGCAGTTTGTCTTCTTAATATCCTAGACCTTTTGTAACAAAAGTAGCACACACATGTTGTAAAGATTTTAAGTAAAAACATTTCAGAAATGCAATGTTTACTGTAATTCTAATCCTCAGAGGAACCATTGTTGTTATAAATATTTCCATATAAATAGATGTATGTATTTTTTTTAAAGATTTTATTTATTTGAGAGAGTGAGCAGGAGGAGGAGCAGAGGGAGAGGGGCAAGTAGACTTTGTGCCAAGTGCAGTGCCCCATTTGGGGTTGGATCCTAGGACCCTGAGATCACAACCTGAACCGAAATCAAGAGTCAGACACTAAACCAACTGAGCAACCCAGGATCCCCTAGATATATGTATTTTTTAACAGAAATCATATTATTTTGTATGGCAATTTGATTTTGTCACTGGATAATATATATGGACAATCATAGTTTATTTAATCATTCTACTATTAAGGACATTTTGTTTTTAATCATGACTACCAACAATACTGCAATAAATATTCTTGATCACATCTCTGGTCATATATGTAAATATTTCAATATGATAAATTTCCTAAGTGGAATAAGCTAAGAGATATAAACATTATATATTATGAAAGACATTGTAGTTGCACTCCCAAATACAGTAATTCTACCAACAATCATGAGATGGTACCTGTTCCACATGTTATCACCAGTACCAAAGATTATAAGTCTTTCAAGATTTTTTAAAATAGGGCACTTGAGTAGCACAGTTGGTAACCTGGTGGACTCCTGGTTTTAGCTCTGGTCATGATCTCCGGGTCCTTAGATCAAGTCCTGTGTCAGGCTCCAAGCTCAGCAGAGTTTGCTTAAGACTCTCTCTCCTCTGTCCTGATCCCCAACCACCACCCTCCCTGCTCTTGCATGTGCCCTCTCTTTTTTTCAAGTGAATAAATATATCTTAAAAAATGTTTTCCCATTTGATAGTTACAGACACCTCATTTTTAATGTTTTCTTTATACAGTTGTTTTACTTTCATTTTTTAAAAAATATTTTATTTACTTGAGATAGAGAGCTCACTTGGGTGCAGGATCAGAGGGGAGAAGTGAGGCGGATGGGGTGGGGCATGGGGAGAGGGAGAAACAGCTGCCCCACCGAGCAAGGAGCTGGATGTGGGCTTCATCCCAGGACCTTGAGATTGTGTCCTGAGCTAAAGGCAGACACTTAACCAACTGAGGCATCCAGGTGCCCCTTTATTTTCAAATATTCATTGCTTTTCTGAATTTCTTTTGTAAATTTAATATTCATTGCTTTTATTGCTATATAGAAGCTTTGTATTTTATGTAGCAAAATAAACAAATTCTTTCAAGATTTGGGGGACAAGTGGGTATCTGCTGCTATCACTAAAATAAATTCCATATTTATGCAAAGAATAAAATGTGAAAAACAAAGCCATGAGAACCTAGAAGGAAAAAAGGAACAATATTTTCAGTAACAGAAAGTAAAATGACTTGTAAGCATACAAAAACTACTAATAAGCGAAAGAAAACTATACCTGCAATGTGACAGCATTTTGTACCTATTAGATTAGCAAAGATCAAAAAGGTTTGGTAATGCTGTGGTGGTGAGGGTGTGAGGAAACAAAATGTGCCAGCAAACTTTCCATCTATATTAGGATGACTGTAACTAGTTTGTACCACTTTTATAGAGGGCAACTTTTTTTAAAAATTGTTTTAAAGATTTTATTTATTTATTCATGAAGGACACACAGAGAGAGAGGTGGAGACACAGGCAGGGGGAGAAGCAGGTTCCTTGCGGGGAGCCAGATGTGGGACTGGATCCCGGGACTCCAGGATCACGCCCTGAGCTGAAGGCAGGCACTCAACTGCTGAGCCACCCAGGTGTCCCGAGGGCAACTTGATTTTGCCTATCAAATGTAAAATGTGCCTACTCCTTAATACAGCAATTACACTTCTAGAAGCTAAACCTCCAGTTCTGCTTTACATATAAGACAAGACCAGGTACAAAGAAATGTATTTCAAATTGAAAGGAATAGCAAAAGTTTGGGAATGACCTATGTGTTCATTAAAAAGGGAGAAATTAAGTCAACTATGCCGCATGCAAGCAACAGAATACTATACAACCATTCAAAAGAGCTAGGCATATCTAGGGGATCTGATAATAGAAATCAAAGGATATTACAATATTTTAAAAAATGTATTAGATAAGGATTTGAGCTAACATTACTTTAAAAAAGAATATGTGTGGGGATCCCTGGGTGGCGCAGCGGTTTGGCGCCTGCCTTTGGCCCAGGGCGCGATCCTGGAGACCCGGGATCGAGTTGCACATCAGGCTCCCAGTGCATGGAGCCTGCTTCTTCCTCTGCCTGTGTCTCTGCCTCTCTCTGTGTGACTATCATAAATTAAAAAAAAAAAAATGTGTATGTGTGGGTCTGAAAAGATAAACAAGAAATAAATTTCTCAACACTGTTTATTTAATGATGCATGTTCCTCTCCTTTAGTATATACTGTAGTCAACCATTTAATCTTATATTGTGCACGATCTGGTGTCAAACCTGCTGTTAACCATTGTGATTTATAATTTAATAGCTTTTAATGTACTTCCTCCTCATTTATTTTTTTTTAAGATCTTCTTGGTTATTTTTAAGAGGTTAATATTCCAAATGAATTTTTAAATTATGTTTTCGAATTCCCAAAAGTATTGATAGACATTTGATTAAAATTGTACTGGATATATAGATCACTTTTAAAAGGTATTATATGATGTTTGAGTGTTGATATTTATTTATTTTAAAGATTTATTTGTTTATTTTAGAGAGAGAGCACAAGCAGGAAGGACAGAGGGAGAGGGAGAAAGAATCTCAAGCAGACTCCACACCCAGCACAGAGCCCAACTTGGGGCTCAATCTTACGCCCCTTGGATCATGATCCTGAGGTGAAGAACCTGGGAACATACTGGGGCCCAAACCAAAGTCAGTTGCCTAACCAACTGTAACACCTACACCCCTGAGAGGAAGTATATCTCTTATTTTTTATGATTTTTTTCTTTTTTTTTCCTTAAGTATCCAGATTGGAACCCAAAGCAGGATTTGAATCATGACCCGAGCTAAGCTCAGAGTTAGACGCTCAACCAACTGAGCCACCTAGGCACCCTATCTCTTCTTTATTAAAATATTTTTGTCTCATAAATTCACATTTAAAGTAAGTTTTAAGGCAGCCTGGTGGCTCAGTGGTTTAGCACCACCTTCAGCCCAGGGCGTGATCCTGGAGACCCCGAATCGAGTCCCATGTCGGGCTCCCTGCATGGAGCCCGCTTCTCCCTCTGCCTGTGTCTCTGCCTCTCACTCTGTGTCTCTCATGAATAAATAAATAAATAAATCTTTAAAGTAAGTTATTAATTTCTTTTACTATTCACTTCTAGCTGTTTAATTGTGGTTATTATAAATAGGATTCCTTTTATATTGTATGTTCTGATTATGGTTTGTACATGGGAAAATTCTTCATTTTGATGTTAATTTTTAAAAAGATTTTATTTATTCATTCATGAGAGACACAGAAAAAGGCAGAGACACAAGCAAGAGGGAGAAGTGGGCTCTATGCAGGGAATCCAATGCGGGACTAGATCCAGGGACCCCAGGGTCATGACCTGGGCCAAAGGCAGGCGCTAAACCACTGAGCTATCCAGGGATCCCTTGATTTTGAATTTTTTTTTAAGATTTTATTTATTTATTCATGAGAGACAGAGAGAGAGAGGCAGAGACACAGGCAGAGGGAGAAACAGGCTCCATGCTGGGAGCCTGACATGGGATTCAATCCGAGGTCTCCAGGATCAGGCCTGAGGCTGAAAGCGGGCGCTAAACCTCTGAGCCACCTGGGCTGCCCTCTTGATGTTAATTTTTAAAACTGGTTACTTTACTTCATCTTTTATTGCTTTTAAGGGTTTTTCATTTATTTATTTATTATTTATAATAAATTTATTTTTTATTAGTGTTCAATTTACCTTTTAAGAGTTTTTCAATTGATCTTTGGAGTTTTCATATAATTAGCAAACAAATGACAATCCTAACTTATGTTCAGCATTTAATTTTGTATTTCTAGTCCATATCTCACTGGATTTCTATTCCATATATCTATCATATCCTTTCATGGTATGATAATGAGCACCCTTGCCATGTTTCTGACTTCAATGTGAATAATTGTGTTTCATTATAAAACAAGTTTCTGGATTGGGTATAAAATATATATTGTTAAATTATTCTAAATTCTTTAAAAGTTTTTAAGGAATGATGCTGGATTTTACAAAATTCTTTTCATTACCAACTGAAACACTCATACAGATTTTTTTTCTTCCTTGACTTATTAATATATTCTCAACCAAATGTATTATTATTGAATCATTCTTATATACATATACTATTGAGAATCTATTATTGAATCATTCCTATATACCAGAATTCCTCTTAATTTTGCCATAGCATTTGTAACATAGTTCTGGGCTCTACTTGTATTTTATGTATTTTAATTTTACATTATATCCAAGAGGAGATTAACTTGTAGATTTCTCTTTTGTGTAACCAGCCTTTTACCTCATACAGAAGGATTACTAGTGAAAAAGCCTTGAGGGCAACCGCCTGAAATGGACTTAACAACAACAAAAAGACAATGCTCACAACACTGGTTTGTCTACTTTTGAGAAAATTTCCAACACTATACTTTTTATATTTTCTTTCCAACTTGAACTTGCAAGCTATTCCAAGTATTATGGATTTGCTTTTCTTTCTAATAAATACATGAACTTTCTTTCAGTGGCAAGCCGAGGCAGATGTTCAACCTTAACCCTTGTCATACACGAATCAGAACCCTTAAAAACTCCTGTTTCAGAAAATAAGGGAAGGACTGGGGAAAGGGTTCCCATCCCTCACTTCTGTCTCCAGTTCAACTGGGCTGGCCTTCTCACTATTACTTACTTTCACCCCTCTATTTGTGTTGTTGCACTTTGGTTAATGTTGTTTCCTTCAATTGTCTTTTTACATGTCATTCATCCATTCATCCCACTACCCACCCTTTAAAGGCCATTTTAAATTCCTCTGGCTCCTTAATCTTACTAATCCAGCCCATTCAACCCAGCACAGCCTTTCTCTCATCTGCTACATTTGGCTGCACATTCTAGCCATAATCTCAAATTGTTTCAAGAATGCTACTTTTCTTTCTTAGGCTCTCTGTGGTTAGCTCCCTGAGGGCAAGGACCTTATCTTAAAATTTTGCTGTGCATTTTCCATTGTATTTAGCGCAGTGAGTAATTACATTCGGTGCCTACTTGCAAGGCATATTTGACTGAACACATCCATCACAGTTATTCATTTAGTAAACGAGATAATGAAAAGTCAAGTGCTCGCCAAAGGTAAATCATTACTATTAATTCCCTCACTCATCATACATGTACAGCAGCCTCGGGGGCTAGGGAACCCAGGATTGCAGTTTTAATTTCACCTCAGATCTCACCATCTTGGAGGCAGCCACGAGGTTTAGATTCACCTGGGGCACAACACTGTCAGCCCAGGACCCCATGTACCCCCAGGTACCCACCCTATCCAGAGTGGGCCAGGTTACCTTAGACCTCTGAGAATAAACCCCAACTTTTGAGACTCAGATGACAAGATACTGCTTGCTCCTGAATTCAGGAAGACTTCCCTGTTAATTGTTGAAACCCAAACCCTTCTGTCTGCAGGAGGGGGAATAGCTACCAGGACATAGCTTTGCCAAGTGGCAATGTGTAGTCCTATACTACAGAAAAATGGATATTCTTTATTTTATTCGATTACGTCGAACCTTTCACTTAATTTTTTTAACTTGAGGATGATCTTAGTTTCAGAGGACTTTTAACCTAAGAATTTACGTACTCCCCCCCCCCCCACAAATATGAGGATTTGGGTCTTCCCGAGGGCCTGTGGGGCTGACGGAGCGCTGCCAGCACACCTCTGCGGGTCGCTTCCCAACTGCGGGAACCTTCGCCCAGAGCCGGCTTCCGCGGACCCCCCCCCCCCCATTTCCCTGCTGCTGTACCGCGGCACCGAGCGCGCGCAGCGCTGCCCTCTCTTCCCTCTTCTCCTCGCCCTCGCAAAGCCCAAGTCCGCCCGGTGAGAATATGGAAACGAGGCTGGAGGCGAGGGAGGGCGAGGGGGGAGGGGTTATCTAGATTCGCAGGGGAAGAGCAAGCAGTTAGACACTTTCCCCTCTTCCTCACACTCCCTAGGGCCCCAAAGTCCCGTTTCTGAAGTTGGAACGTGGGGGCGTGGGGGCGACCGGCTGCGCTTTCCACTTGGCCCGAAGTTAGGCGTCCACCCTGCAGGGGATGGGTACTTTGCAGCCCCGCGGTCAACCTGAGCGTCTGCTCGGCCAGAACCCGAAAAGCGAGGCCCTAGGCACCGGTTGTCATGGGAACCGGGGCGCCGGTCTCCGCGGCGACCAAGTCCCCCGGGAGGGGGCGGAGCCGGAGGCCGGGAGGGCCAATGGGCGGAGGGGAGCGCCGGGCGGCGGATCGCGGTCCTCCGGGAGCGGCGGAGGGCTTGAGTGACGGCGGCGGGGGCGGGGCCGGGGGCGGGGCCGGGGGCGGGGCCGGGGCCGGCGCGCTGCCTGCGGCGCAGCGGGGGCTGTGCTAGTAGCTGCGGCGGCCGTGGTGCGGCGAGGGTCCCACGCCATGCTCGCGGCCCCCGGCGCCCGTCCCGCTGGCGCGCCGCGCTCCCTAGCCCCCCGCTCCGCCTCGGCCCGGTCGGCAGCGCTCGGAGCCGGCTGCAGGAGCTGAGCCGTCCCGCGCCGGAGGCCGTCGCTGCGGAGGCTCTGGGAGGCGCGCCGAGCGCGGGAGGGCGGAGAGGGTAGTCCAGCGCTCCGGGGTCAGGTCAGGCGGCCGGCGGGGTCGCCGCGGAGGGGCGTTTCCGAGGCGTGGAGGAGAAGGAGATGCTGCTCCCCTTCCCCCCGTCCCCAGGCTCCTTCTTCGGCTCCTTCGGCCCACGCCCGCAGCAGCTCGGCGAAGCGGTGGTGGCTCTCGGCGCCCGAGGCTGCAGCCGGCGGCCCGCCCCGACGCCGCGTCCCCTCGGCCCTTGCTTCGCGCCGCAGTAGCCGGACCGGGTCTCCGGAAGACGCGGTAAGGACCGGAGCGGCCCGGGGCTCTGGCGTGCAGCTGCGGGGGTGCAAACCAAAGTGCACCGCGCTCCCTCTGCGCCGTCTCCCCCCGCCCCGCTCCTCTCTCGGCTTCTGCCCTGCCCCCCCCCCCCCCCCCCGGCCCGAGCCGACTCCTCTCTTGCCCTGCGGGAGAACGAGCTTTGCTTTGCTTTTCGTGGTGGGGTGGCCGGGACGGGGAAGGATGGGACGAACTTCCATTGTGCGTTAGGTGGATCCACCTTCCCCGCGGAGGAAGGCCGGATTCTTGGGGACGAAAGCCCCGAAGCGGGGGAGCAAGAGATTGGGAGGCAGCAGGGAGTGACATCGCCCCATCGTGCTGCTACGGGAAGGGATCCCGGAGTCTGTTTCCAATTTCTGTAAACGGCTGTGGACACGGTGTGGTCAGAGGCCGCCCAGAGGAATGTGTGTATGTAAGGGCTCAGAGCGGAGGGGGTGGGAAAGGAGGAAGACGGGCCGAGGGAGAGGCACTGCCTGATGCAAGCTCTTGCATTGCTTTTCTTCTCCTTGCCTCGGTTGAATCTCGCCACCCCCCTCCCACCCCGCCTTTGCTCTTTGCAGGATTCTTGGTACGGAAAGCCGGAAAGATAAGGCTTGCTAAAGTCGAGTAAGTTCTTACAAAGTTTCATTGCCCTGTGTTGCGAATGTATTGGAGAAGAGGGAATGGGGAGAAATATTGCCACTAAAATAGATTTGGAGCCATGCGGTTTTCATTGGCCTTACACGTATGATTGACACCTCCACACTCTTGCAGCTAATCTCTTCCGCAGCCTTGTGTCATGTTCGTTTAATTGCATCTTTGAAACAACAAACGCGGTGACTTCATAGGGAGCTGCCTGGAGCTGAGTTTACCTCTCGGAAAATGGGGCAATCGGGTTTGTTTTCAAGGCGGGGACCTAAACAAAATGTAGGACACCTGATCTGCGGTCTGAAGGGCACTCGTAACTAATAAGCGACACTTAAAAGTTTACATCTATAGACTTACCAAAGGATGGGAAAATAAAGGAAAGCCGCTGTAATATGAAACAAGTGTTGGTATTTTCTCAAATTCGTGGTGACTTGGGTTAGCAGGATCAAAGTGAACAAACTTGCATCACGCTCACTGGCTGCTTGTGGTCGTGCTTTGATAAGCATTGTTTCTCCTTTTAATATCATCAGCATTTTTTGTTAAGCTTATGCTTGTATTGATTCGGGAAACTCATACAGAGGCGAACTAACTGCTTTATCAACCAATCCTAAATTTATTTTACCTTTGCAGAATCACATTGTGTCCTAACTTTGATGTTCTGGAGGCTTTGTGGGAGTCTGTGTGGGGGAGAAGGTAGGATGGAAGCTGGAATTAAAGCTAGAAAAAATATCTCTGGTTAGTTATTAAGAAAAAATTAATTTGTAGTGACTTTGACTTTACAATTAGGGAATTGTAAAGTTGCACTAGACTTTTACCATTACTTAGGTTTGTCTTTTGAATTTACATTTGCCCCGCCAAAATGTTTACTTGGATGTAAGGCCTACTTAGTTTCCAGAGGGTGATTACTAGGTTCCAAAAATATTTATAAATAACTTTTTATGTCATGAGTAACATACACGTATTATTAAAAACCAATGTCAATTTAAGGGATGGATTTTGGCACTGTAATAGGGATCAGAAGTTGTAGAACTTAACATTATAATTTTCTGGAGGCCTATCCCCAATGAAGGAAGGGAATGTGGGAATTGGCTAATCAGTTGTTTCTGGGTAGATCATAGGTATCATTCTTTAATGAATGGAGCTTATGTATTCTTTATTATTAAGAAAAAGCATGCCAAGTTCTTACCTTATTCCACTTTTAATAGGCTAAGGGTTGGATGGGGGTGCATTGTAGCTTCACTTATAGCAATTGAACATATTTTTTCCAAGCTCATCCAATTGCCCAGCTCCAAACATACTGAAGGAAAGGACTACTGAGCTATTGCTACTGCTTCCTCTTTTTAAATAAGTATTCATGATTTTTAAAGAAATTAAGAATTTTTTTGTGGTATAATTAAATAGTAATTAATAGCATTTGAAATTGAAAAGAAACACTACCATACACCAAGCCAGTGCATTTAGGAGTTAATCTTGTCAATATATTCTTATTTTGGAATATGCTCTGGGAAGAAGTCTGTGCCATTAATTAGAACAGTGAGTTGAAGGTATTCTCCTTTCTAGCCTCTGATGGAAGTAAATGTGACTCGTGTTAATGTCACTTTACTTGGTAGGGGCCTTGTAAAGGAGAAAAGATACTGAGTCTCAGAAGGATTAGCGCTGATAGGTAGGTAGGGTGTAGGGGTCTGTTGTTCTGGATTTACCCTTTTTTCCCCCTCTCTCTCTGAGAAACTTTCTTCCTTAATTTGAAAATTAAGGTGGATTGAACAACTCAGGAACTGAGTTTTTAAAAGATTGCTTTTAATAGGTAAATTTTATGTAAGACTTTCAGTGACCTAGGTTAAAAAAAAGTTCCACACTCAGTATAAATATGTCATATCAAAACTGTGGTCTGTAAACTGCTCTGTGAGGAGTTCCAATAATAAAGGGGGTTAAATGAAAAAAAAAAATCCTTAAACCCCCTGTCTTATTCCTGTTTAGTTTTAGGCAGCTGTGAATAAGCATCTTGTTCTATCCTGTCCGAAGAATGTGTGACTATATCTAATAGCTTTTGAGGCAGTAGGAGACCAATTGTTTAAGTTCTTAGTGTAAAAGGCAGATACTCCTAAATGGTCTAGTCTAGAGGCTGGTATAGATTTGAACCTTAGACAAACCTGTTTTCCCCAGGGTTTGCTATCACCTACCTGGATAATACGGCAACAGGACTGGTTAAGCACCTATTTTAGTGTGTTTGCCTTATCCTGTGCTCCACCACTGAATCCTGTTCTTTCTTTTCCTTTTCCTTTTTTTTTTTTTTTTTTTTGTTTGATTCCAGTGTGAAAATTGACTAACAAATTTCCCTAGAGAGAATCTTTTGGCTGTAGAGTATGGACTGGATGTCTGATAAACAGGTGTCCAATTCTAGAGAATATCTTTAAATTTACTTTCCTCAATCTGTAAATAAATTAATCATAACTACCTCCCAAGGTATGTTGAGGATGAAATTAAATGATATACACAAAATTGGCAAAGGCAAGTTGAGACTCAATAGTTCATTTCGTTCCTTTCTAATCTCTTTTACATAATTGAATAACATACAGTGATAACAAAAATTTATGATTGTATTTCTGAGTGTTTAGAATGTGTAGCTCATATATAGCCCTCAGGTGTTTTGATTTGAATTTGGGTGGTCCAAGGCCCTCTTTGCTTACCAGCAAAGAAATGTCTTTAGTTGCACACTGTGTCTATGCTTAATAAAGAGTTTTTCATTTTCTTTCAAGTTTAGTAATAATGAACTCTGGCTGCATGTTAGAATCACCAGGGTAACTTTAAAAAGTTTTTATGCCCAGGACTCAACCCAAACCAATAAAGCCAGAAGCGTGGTGGGGGGAAGAGACCCAGGCATCCATATTTTTGGAGCTCCCTCAGAAATTACAACTTGGAGCAAACTTGTGAACCAATATTCTAGTCCTCTCTAGAAGATGAGTATAGAAAATTTGTCTCCATAAATGCAGCAACGTTTTCATGTTATGTCATAGTTCTTTCCTCTTCATAAATCACAAAAATTAAAAAAAAAACTATGTCTTAGAAGCATCTATGTATATGCTCATCTACAAGACTTTTACTATTTGAATCAGAATTTAGGGTACAAATTTACCCTCTACTTCTTTAGTGCTGCAGTGTCCAATGCTTAGTCCCAGACACATGTAGCTAAATTTACGTTAATTTCATTAGATGCAATTTAAGATTCAGTTTCTCATTCCCACTAATCATATTTGAAGTGCTCAGTAGCCACTTGTGGCTAGTAGCTGCTATATTGGGCAGCTCAGATATGGAACATTTCTGTAATCACAAAATTCTGTTATTACCTGAAGAGTTTTTAAAATTTTTTAACTTTTTATTATAGTATACTTGATATACTACCTAAAGGTTTTGAAATTTATATTCCATTTTCTCAACATCTGAAATGGGTGTGTATATTCATTTTCTTCAGATTTATACTTTAAAATATATACTTTTTGATAGTTTTTTCTAATGCAGAGAAATACCATGTATTTGATGCTTATATTACATCTTTTCCCAATCTGCTATACCTAGTTATAAGGTTTTCCTTTTCAAAGTTAACTGAGAGGTGGAACTTCAATGTATTTGTGTGTATTATTTGTATCTGTATGCCCTGAATCTAACCAATGGCTTAATTTCTCGTGTACTACAACAGTTTCAAGTCAGGAAATAGAGAAAGTCATCATTTCCTTGCAAGTGTTGGAATTCGCTTCAAGGTTTTTCTATCTGGTGAAGGTGTTTTTGGTTTTTTTTTCTTTTAATTATGGAGGCTCTTAGTTGTCATATTATATGATTGAATTTTCCATTAGAAAATGATCATATTAGTTCTAACATAAACATAACATGAGAGACTTTATTTTTTCCCACTAGGGAAAGCATCCCCTTCAACACAAAATGAGGTTCCTAAACAATTTGAGGTGGTTGGAAGCTAATAGATGTCATGAGTTGTATTGGTGTTTACCATTTGTTAACTACTGTAGCACAGCTTAGAAGAAACTGTACCATATGTGTAGTCCCTCTGACTTGTATACCCTCTCCCCTAACATCTAAAATATCAGTTTTCTTTATTGGTTTAGGGTGTTCTGAGTAGACACGGAAACACATTATTTTAAATTAAAAGTTTTTTTTTTTCTTTTTCTATTGGTAGATGGTACTTTTTTTTTTTTAACATAAACACATGCTTTTCTTTTTTTACCTACTCAGATCAGACAAGTTGCATCCAGAATAATGAGTTATTTTGTTGAAAGGATGCCTGATGGAATATTTTGTGTACATTATCATTTTCATGTTTTGATGTTTTCCCACTTAGATCTAATGTAGCCTGTGGAACAAAAATGAAACTTTCGTGTTGAATAACTTAAAGTTAGAATTTATATAACTTGGGAATGTGGTAGAAATATTCAAAGTTGGTGTTTTTGTTTGTTTGTTTTGGATTTTTTTGGAAGAAAGATAGAGCCTAGGCATTTTTTTAAAATAAGGGAACTCTTAAGAAATTTAGTTTCTCTCAGCACTGCTAAGTATTACACGTTTTTTTTCTAGAAAAGTGTAATTTTTAAAATAAACATTTAAACTATTAAGAGATGATTATATTAGGTCTTAGTGTGGTCAGATATCTCTTCTGGAGAAAATAATGTAATTCAGTTTTGAAGTAAAAAATAATCAGTATTTTGGTACAGGAATTTCCCTTATTGTAATGTTCTGATTTATTCCCGCCTCAGTGTCTTTCATATTCTTGACCTGTCCTGAGATGTAATTTTATGGAATTATTTGAACATAGTATTAATTCACTCTTCACCCAATCTGTTTTAATTTTATTCTGATGCTAGTATCTATACTTAAAGGTATGAGTGTCAGACAGTGTTTCAAATGTAATATATTGCCGTTTTCTAAGTATTGTGTGAAAATCTACCAAAGCTAAAATAGATCCTTATAGCTGTACTTCATGAAAGCTAGAATAGGTGTTTTGTTCAAACAAAAAACAAAACAAAACCCTGATAATTAAAGTGTATATAAATATAGGGACACCTGGGTGGCTCAGCGATTGAAAGTCTGCCTTTGGCTCAGGGCCTGATCCTGGATTCCCCAGGATCGAGTCCCATATCGGGTTCCTTGCATGGAACCTGCTTCTCCTCCCTCTGCCTATGTCTCTGCTCTTTTTCTATGTTTCTCATGAATAAATAAAATCTTAAAAAAAAAGTATATAAATAGAAACTTTAATTCAGGAATGATCAATTATCAAGTCTGATAGATATAACTGTATTGCCGATATTTATCATTCAGTTCAGTTCAATCAGAACTTTGAAATTCTGGCACTGCTTTTAGATGTATACAAATTATTAGCAAAAAGGAAATGTGCTATTACACAGTACCAGGAATACTATTACTTCAGTTATAATTCAAGTCAACATACCCTCCACCACTCATATGATACAATTCTTAGAATGAAAAATCTAGACTGTATTCTCCATTATTAAAATTTAATAGGAATTTCCTTTAATCCTTAAATAAAAGGAAGCATCTTAGTGTGGCCACATAATATATCATTCTCACGGTGTAACTGATGAACACCATGCTCAGTTATGTTTTTAAGTAAGATTACAACTGACTCTTTCTCAGTGTTTATGTTAATACATCAAGACTTCTAACTTCAAAGGAATTTTAAGATTGTATTGAGATACCACAGTTTAAATGAAAAATGAGTAATACTGTTCTTCCAACTAAATGGATTAAAAAAAAAATCACTGTTGGTGAGCCAAGCTAGCTGTTTTTCTAGTGACTGTATTGATGAATCTGGACCAATCTGACTACATTCTAATGCCCAGTTCCCTTTTTAATTGTCCTTTATTCAGTAAATACACATTGAATTCCTGTTCTCTGCCACACCCTCTACAAGGCACTGGTACACAGAACGACACAGTTCTAAGACAACAGATAAGTGGAATAGTCTATGGCCACATAGTTTTAATTACTCAAATTCATGCCAACTAAGTCCATCTATTGACAGGATATATTGACCTAGAACAGCTGTGAAGATAAAATTAAACAACATGTAAAATTGCTTTGTAAGGGCAGCCCTGGTGGCTCAGCGGTTTAGTGCTGCTTCAGCCCAGGGCCTGATCCTGGAGACCCGGGATCGAGTCCCATGTCGGGCTCCCTGTGTGGAGCCTGCTTCTCCTCCCTCTGCCTATGTCTCTGCCTCTCTCTCTGTGTGTCTCTCATGAATAAATAAAATCTTTTTAAAAAAATTGCTTTGTAAAACTTTATAAACATATAAACATATGGATACCTTGTTTTTAGATACAGGTGTGCATGGTGTTGAGCATTCCTGTTTGATTTAGAGAGAATAGCATGGGATTTAGCACATAAACCCTGGGGCTAGTTTGCTTAGGTTTTGATTTCTATCATTTAGTTTGTCTAAGTTTCTTTTTTCTTTTCTTTTTTTTTTTTTAAGATTTTTATTTATTTATTCATGAGAGATACAGAAAGAGGGAGAAGCAGAGTATATTTAAATGTACATGTTCACAGTCTCACACAGTTATTAGCTAATATTGTAAATTTTTTTAGAAATTGTTGCTGTGCTCCTGAGAGTGTTGTAGGGCATAAACTAAAATTGCTTAGAATGTATTTATGGGCATACTTCCCAACTAATACTATGAACACTTTTAGAACCTTGGGGAGCCTGCTTCTCCCTCTGCCCATGTCTCTGCCCCTCTCTCTGTGTCTCTCATGAATAAATAAATAAAATCTTTGAAGAAAATAAAAAAAGGAGCGCTGATATGGGAAATGCTGCCTGAGATATTCTTTGTGTTTGCTCCATCCAAGACCACTGCAATGAATTATTTGTTCTGCTTTTTACAATTAGAAATTGCATTGGATTGCTAGTACAAGAGACCTAAATACTGTGTACAAGGTACAGTGGCCTAAAGAAGATAGGGATTTATTTTTCTCTGACATAATATTCCAGAGCAAGTATGGGAGTTTCAGGACATGGCAGTGAACTCAGATATCTTTTTTCTTCTCCACCTCCTTAGTGAATGGCCTTCATCCTCAAGATGGTCTGTGGTCGCAAAATGACTACCAGCATTCTATTCAAAATGTATTGTCTTTCCAGGCAGGCAGAATATGGAAGAAATGGGGAAAATGGCAGAAAAGGTGTGCCTTTCAGATAAGTCAGATACTTTCAAAAAGTTTTTTTTGAAAGCCCTACCTAGTGACTTCTATTTATACTGGCCACCCATACTTGCAAGGGAAGCAGGGAGTTCTAGTCTTTTGCTGGATAACTTGGCTATCCCAAAACTAATTAAGTAGAATAAATATTGAGGATTCAATTATTGTTGCCAGAGTTCTTAACATCTGATCTCCATTTGTTTCCAGTTTAGTGGAATTTCGTTGTAGTATGCAAAGATAAATTATAGATCATATGCTAGGTTTTTTGGGGGATGGGAGGGAGCTTGGTTTTATTGACTTGCCAATTGATATTTAACCATAAATAATGCTAATGAAAGTGTCTTGACCTGGAAGATATTTAAGAAACGGGATTTATTCTCTGTGCAGGCTGGATCATGGCCATTAAAATTATTTGGTACTTTTATAGTTTGTATTGTTTGATACTTAATTTCTTGTAATAATATGCCTAATATGTCTTCACACAATTTTTTAAAAATTAGTATTTGACTTATTGACATTTTAAATTGAGTTATGGTTGACCTTTAGCAAAACAGAGTTAATGTATTCATTTTTTATAAGTTTTTAGCTTTTGTGAAAACTATAGGTTGTGTTATGATTTATTCACATTCAGACATACATTAGGAAGCAGTGTAGTAGAAAGAACACAGAGTTTAAATTTAGGTAATCTTTGATTTGCATTTAGCTCTTTTAGTAATTAGAGGCATTTGGGATAAGACTTTTTTTTTAAGATTGATTGATTGATTCATTCATTCATTCATGAGAGATGCAGGCTGAGAGAGAGGCAGAGACATAGGCAGAGGGAGAAGCAGGCTCCTCACACCGAGCCGGATGCGGGACTCCATCCCAGATCCCAGGATCACAACCTGAGCTGAAGGCAGGCACCCAACCACTGAGCCACCCAGGTGTCCCTGGGATAAGAAATTTAATCTTGGGGAAAAAAAAATAAATTTAATCTTGGGTCTGATCTGTAAAATGGATATAGTAATACTTACCTCATAAGGTTCTGTGAATTTTATTCCTGAGTTATTACACGTACAAAATGATTGGGTCCAGTGAATCAGCTTACAAGAATTCTTTACCTTTTCACTTCCTGCTTCAGCTGTATATGTATTGGGGAAATACCAGCCAGAAATATGACTAATAATCATGAGACAAAAGTATGAGACAAAGCATTTATCATCCAAATTTTAGCCTCTCTAGTATATGTTGTCTTGATTAGGTTATTGACTATGCCTTGGTTATCAGATTGTTTTTTTTATGTAAGATGTTTTTATTTTATTATTTATTATTAAATTTATGATATTTATTATATTACTTATTATTGTTGTTTTTTTTTAAAGATTTATTTATTTATTTATTTTAGAGAGAGAGAAAGAGTGAGGGAGATAGAATCTCAAGCAGATTCCATGCTAAGTGAGGAGCCTGTTGCAGAGCTTGATCTCACAACCCAACATGACCTGAGCCAAAACCAAGGGTTGGGTGCCTGATTGCCCCACCCAGGTGCCTCTATGTAAGATCTTTATAGACATAGTAGCTACATATAGGTGGTGTTAAGGCTAAATTGATTGACATTTTAAAGGAAATAAAGTGAGCAAACCTGTCATATCCCTTTGAATATGTGGAAAATATGGAAATTGGTAGAAAAGAATACCTACAGGATTGTTTGAGTATAGTTAAAATAACCACAATTAAAAATGTTTTATAAGTAATATAAATTTATTTTTGTTTTGAATGTCTTGGTTTTTGTCTAAATAAGTAATAGGGGCACTGGGAAGCTCAGTCAGCTGAATGCCTTTGGCTCAGTTCATAATCCCCGACCCACATAGGGCTTCTGCTCAGTCGGAAGTCTGCTTCTCCTTCTGTTCTTCACCACCTCCCCCCCCCCCCCCGCTTGTGCTCTCTCTTTTTCTCTCTTTCTTACTCCCTCTCTCAAGTAAATAAAAAGAATCTTACAAAAGAAAAAAAAGCAAAAACAAATTATACAGCTGTAAAGTATTTGACTATTCTGTGTTCAGAATTTTTTTCTGTATTTTGAGAAATATTGAAAAATAAAAGGAAAATAGTTCCTATCAAAAAACTTAAAATAGGGGATCCCTGGGTGGCTCAGTGGTTTAGTGCCTGCCTTCAGCCCAGGGCATAGTCCTGGAGATCCGGGATCCAGTCCCACATTGGGCTCCCTGCATGGAGCCTGCTTCTCCCTCTGCCTATGTCTCTGCCTCTCTCTCTGTGTCTCTCATAAATAAATAAAATCTAAAAAAAAAAAAAAAAAACCAAAAAAACTTAAAATCTAGGTTTAAAAAAAATGCAGACAGGAAACCCTTATATATATTAGAAAACAGTGAATAAATACAAGAAAACTGTTAAGGAAGAAAGTGTGGCTTGATTCTATCAGAATTCACGTAGGGGCTAGAGCCTGACACTGTTTTGAAGATCTTCTTAGATGTCTGGGACTGAGCATGGTGTTACCAACGAATAAAAGATTTGAGTGAGTAGATTCAGAAGAGGCGGTTTTTAAGAAGCACTGAAGATGGCCTGTGAAAGTGAGGGAAGTATTGGGACAGGGAAGGAAGTATAAAGAGTTAAAGAGCTGGGGAAGTGCAATGCTAAAGAAGTGCATTTAGGAGGGTCTGTCAGGGAATATACGACCTTTTGGTGCCAAGGTGCCAAGGTGCCGGATGCCGCAGGGAGCCAAAGAAAGATGACTGAAGAAAAGTAGAAGGAAAAGAATGGTATGATCAATAGAATGTTATTACCTTCAAAAGCAGCACTTTACTGATAAGGAGGGGAATAGGAAGGAAATTGAAAGGGAGGATAGGGGATCCCTGGGTGGCGCAGCGGTTTGGCGCCTGCCTTTGGCCCGGGGCGCGATCCTGGAGACCCGGGATCGAATCCCACGTCGGGCTCCCGGTGCATGGAGCCTGCTTCTCCCTCTGCCTGTGTCTCTGCCTCTCTCTCTCTCTCTCTGTAACTATCATAAATAAATAAAAATAATTAAAAAAAAGAATCAGTTTCAAATTTAGAAGGCATCTATTAAAAAAAATGAAATGGAGGATAGCATTTGGTGGCAAAACAGGTGATATTTGGATGATCTAGAAGATTTCATAGGTCAGAAAAAAAATTATTTTTAAGACATGATGGTAAAATGACAGATTCTAAAGGAAGTGATACCAGAAAAAGTGAAACAGTAATTTCCTTTTGTGAGGCTCTGGATGGGAAGGAATGAGCCTTAGGTAGAATTGTTAGCATTAGTCACAGGAGAGCAACTTTTCTGTAAGGTTGAAGGCAAAGCTATGAAGACAGATGTAGGCCTGTTGATGCATAGACACGAAAATAAGATTGTGTAGAATTCCCACTTAATGCTATTATCTTAAGAAAGTGCTGTCAGAAGGAGCAAGATTACCTGCTTTTAAGTATGATTTTTGGGTAGTGGTGAAGAATTTGAAGTTTGAGGAGAGAGGCAAAGTTCAGATAGAAATCATCATTGCTGGGAAAGTAATGGGATATTGATAAAATATTTATAGGCCAGGGCACCTGGGTGGTTCAGTGGTTGAGCGTCTGCCTTCAGCTCAGGGCATGATCCTGGGGTCCTGGGATCGAATTCAGCATCAGGCTCCCCACAGGGAGCCTGCTTCTCCCCCTGCCTGTGTCTCTGCCTCTCTCTCTATGTCTCTCATGAATAAATAAATAAAATCTTTTTAAAAAAAGGATTTATAGGCCCTGTCTTTTTGAAGTTGAATAATTTGAACAGTGATTGCCTAAATCCATGTTGACAGAAAATGGAAAGTAAGTGTAAGGATTATTGTATGGTCAAATAGAATATGAAGCCTAGAATAATGAGGAAACTTCACTGAAGCTAGGAGGAGGATTGTGTTAAATGGGAAGTAATTTTTCTTATTTCTTACTGAGCTAAGTCAACTATGGATGGAAATATATTTATCATTTGTTGCTGTCTACCACTTTAACAAGACAAGCTGACAAAAAAAGATCTTGACTTTAAAGTATGTTTGATGTTCAATTGAAAATGCTTTGTAGTTTAGTTACTGCTTGGTTCATTTAATCTGGGATTGGGAATTATATTTATAACATTTTTTTAAAGATTTTATTTATTTATTCATGAGAGACACAGGCAGAGGGAGAAGCTGGTTCGAGTTCCGTGGGACTCGATCCCAGGTCTCTAGGATCACGCTCAGGGCCGAAGGCGCTAAACCGCTGAGCCACCTGGGCTGCCTGGGAATTATATTTAAAATTAGCTATCTAAACTATAAATTCAGAAAAAGTGTTTAAAATAAAAATCTCATGCACCTGAGTAGCTCAGTTGTTTAAGCGCCTGCCTTTGGCTCAGGTCATGATCCTGGGGTCCTGGGACTGAGTCCCGCATTGGGTTCCCTGCTTGGTGAGAAAGTCTTTTTCTCCCTCTACCCCTTCCCCTTGCCTCATGTTCTGTCTCTTTCTCTCTCTCAAATAAATAAATAAAATCTTAAAAAAATAAATAAAAATAAATAAGAATCTCATCCTGTTTAGTGTTCTGCTATAGTAGTTGGGTTATGTTATTTGCCACTAGTGTGACTGTCCTGTCTTTTTTTTTTTTTTTTTAAGATTTTATTTATTTATTCATGAGAGACAGAGAGAGAGAGAGAGGCAGAGGGAGAAGCAGGCTCCATGCAGGGAGTCTGATGTGGGCTCGATCCTCTGACTCCAGGATCACATCCTGGGCCAAAGGCAGGCGCTAAACTGCTGAGCCACTCAGGGATCCCCTCCTGTCAGCTTTTATACTTAATTATTATGATTATAGTTATCAGTAGGATTCAAAACTTAAAATTAATTGGGAATGTTGTCTGCAAATTGCCTTTGCTACAAAAGATTTTTTAATCCTCTTCTTAGAAGTTAGCATTATACTTGGCAGATAGCAACTCCTAAAACGTTTTGAAATAAACCCTTCTTTCCATTTTTAATTCAGATAAATGTTTTATCTACTATATCAAATGTGATATAGAAGTATAATTTAAAAATATATTTTGTATTTTACCAACTCAGGACTGGCTTTAGTCTTTAATTTCTGAACAGCATAATACTAAATCTCTTGGCTATTTACAAATAGTTGGTGGATTGCCAAAAGTCACCTAGTTGATTGTTAAGTAATAACAAAAGTCAATGTAGGCCTGTAAAAATAGTATCTTATCTGGCTAAATGGCCTAACGGATTGTCATCATCTTGACTAATAAAGTGTGCATAGTGGTGGCTGGTGCACTTTCCTTTTCTACTGCTTTTTTATATTACCAAATAGCTATAAGGGAAAAAAAAACCTAGGAGAATTAATGTCACTCTAGCTTATAAATTACTCCCACTTCACTTAGCATCCTTTATGTATATTTGACCTTTCATCATGTGAAAAAGAATTTATTGTGTCTGAAGAAAAAGTTTTTTTTAAAAAAATATTTATTTATTTGAGAGAGAGCATGAGTGGAAGGAGAGGGAGAAGCAGACTCTCCACTGAGCAGGGAGCCTGATGCAGTGCTGGACGCCAGGACCCTGAGATCACGACCTGAGCAGATGCTTAACTGATTGAATCACCTAGGCACCTTAAAAGGAGAAATATTTTAATGGTATATCGTATAAACAGTGAAATTCATTTCTTATGATTCCATTAAAACTATTATTTAACCTTTAAAAATTATTTAAATCCTCTTTTGCTATCTTAATGAGGGACTTTACAAAAATTTTCATATCTCTATATTTTGACAATTAGCTTTTTAGACTGAACAGTATTTTAAAACTTAACTGCACAATATAGCAATTTGTAAATATGCATCTGTGCCATCATAATTTGTAGATTAAGCCAATAATTTACACACAGATCATATATATATATGATGTCTTTGAAACCACCAAAACATTGAAAACTGGAAACACTTAAATGACATAAAGCTGTTTGTGTATTTACTACATGCTAGGCACTATCTTAAGAATCAGATGCATAGAATATTATTTATTTTTATAACAATCCTGTGAGATGGATGCTATTATTCTTATGTTATAGATGAGAAAATTAAGGCTTAGACTTAATGAGTTGTCATAGGTCACACTGCTAGCTAGCTGGTAGTGGAACGGGGATTTTGAATCTGTTTGGCTCGAATTAATGATCTTATCTGTAGCTTCTCATGTGAGTCGTATCTTTTAAAATGAACAATATCAAGGAAGGGTAAGAAATTACCTCAGTTTGCATAGAAAATGTGTAAGAGAACTCCCTTGTCTATTTTGGAATTTAAATTTATGAAATTGTTCATGAGCTTTTTAACAGTCATTCCTGGAATGGTAGTGTATTTTCCTTTCAGCTTTCTTTCCCTTGGGTCTCCTTCTAACCTGTGGTCTTCATAGCAATCAAGTTCCTATAAACTGTTGAGTAAAGTAAAACTAATGAAGTGTCTTCTTGGGGCACCTGAGTGGCTCAGGTCAGAATCTCAGGGTCTTGGGATGAAGCCCCACATCAGGCTCCCTGCTAGTTGGGAAGCTTCTCCTCTTCCCTCTCCCTCTGCCTCTCCTCCTGCTGTTCTCTCTCTGTCAAATAAAAAAATAAAATCTTAAAGTGTCCTTTTGAGAATCTTTTTTTTTTTTTTAAGATTTTATTTATTTATTCATGAGGGACACAGAGAGAGAGAGACACAGACACAGGCAGAGGGAGAAGCAGGCTCCATGCAGGGAGCTTGACGTGGGACTGGATCCTGGGTCTCCAGGATCACACCCTAGGCCAAAGGTGGCACTAATTTGCTGAGCCACCTTGGCTGCCCCTTGAAAATCTTTTAAAAACGTTTAAATGCTCATCACAGCATTTTTGTAATAGTATAAAATTGGAAACAACGTAAGTAGCTTACAGAGGAGGAATGAATTATTCTGAATTCTTACAATGGAACTTTGTGATCATCAAAAATTTGGTTAAAAAGAGGTTGTTTATAACACGGAAATATGTTGGGATGCCAGGATAGCTCAGTGGTGGAGCGTGTGCCTTCAGCTCAGGGCATGATCCCAGGTCCAAGGATCAAATCACACATTGGGCTCCCTGTGAGGAGCCTGTTTCTCCCTCTGCCTATTTCTCTCCCTCTCTCTCTCTGTCTCTCATGAATAAATAAATAAGATCTTTAAAAAACAGTCAAACAAACAAAGGTCATGGAAATATGTTAAATAGAAAAAAAGATAAAACATAGTAAAGCATGATTAAAACCATAGTTTTTATTTTGCTTTATTTTTTATGAAAACTCTCATTTTTTCTTACATAATTTAGAGAATGTGCATTGCTCATTAAATGAAAATAGAGAAGCTAGTCTTATGTATTTAAAATTAGTAGAAATTGTTTTTAAATGTATTTAACATTATCTTTAATTGTAGTCTGATTAACATAAATCTTTAGAGTCTGATTTAAAATAAAACACCTTTTTTGAGATATAATTTTATTTAATTTCATATATTTTTAAAAGTATTTATTTAAATTCCAGTTAGTTAATATATAGTGTTATATTAGTTTCAGGTGTACAATATGATTCAACACAGACAATACCGAGTGCTCATCCCTTAATCCCAATTACCCATTCAGCCCATCCCCCATCCCCTTCCACTCTGGTAACCATGAGTTTGTTCTCTATAATTAAGAGTCTGTTTCTTGGTTTGCCTCTTTTTTTTCCCCCTCCGAAGACTCGTTTTTGTTGTTATTGTTGTTGTTACTTAAATTCCACACAAGAGTAAAATCATATGCTTTTTGTCTTTCTCCGACTTACTCATTTAGCATTATACTCTAGCTCCATCCATGTTGCAAATGACAAGATTTCATTTTTTTATGGCTTATATTCCAGTGTGTGTCTGTGTGTGTGTATTTGTGTGTTTATCTGTTCATCAGTCGATGGACACTTGGGCTGTTTCCATAATTAGGCTGTTATAGATAATGCTGCTATAAATAGAGTACATGTATCCCTTTGAATTAGTAGTTTTGTATTCTTTGGGTAAATACAAAAAGAATACAAATATGAAAGCTTGAATTTTAGAAAAGACCAGAAAGAACCAAAAATATCTAAATGGTGATATGTAAGGGAAAACCAACCTGTTTTAGGAGTTGAAAGATTAGGTTTTGAAGAGCTATGACATATAGAATTGTTTTGTTGAGAAACAGATTATATTTTACGTGAAATTTTTTTTTTATATTGAAAAGGCTTACTTATTATAATGCATCATATTTTTTTAGCCAATGCTTTAGACAATTAGAAGATGTATTTGAGGGTAGGTTATTGATTTACAAGGATGTTTAGATAATAATAATAACATACACACTTATAAAGTATACTGTTTCATGTAGTAAAAGTTTAATTCCTCAAAGCAGCCTTAAGGTAGATACTACTATTATCTTCATTTTTACTAGTAAGGAAACAGAGGTTTGCCCAAAGTAATATAGACAGTTAAATGGGAGAGGCAGCATTATGACTCTTGTCAGTGTGGTCCCTTAAGCCTGTTTACGTTTTAATAGTGAGAATTATGTATAACTTTTAGTTCAGGGTTAGAAGTAATGATCTTATTAAGGTATGGTGATTAAGAATACTCTGACCAACTCTTTATTCCATTCTTAGTGCATTTAAAAATTGTCTTTTGGTTTAGTTGACAGCTGTTATTTACAGAGCCCCAAACTGTTGGTGACTGCTAACAAAGTTTCTTTTCTTCTCCTCTGAATCAGCTCTTTCAGTAGGCCTACATGCTTTCTTTGTGGTGGTGTAAAAAGTATCTGATAGGAGAGCTCCAAAAGTTTCTAAACTTTAGTTTATCATGTGGTTTTAAAATCATTCACAATATAATTGGCTGACACATTCTTGTTTAGAGAAGTGGAGTTTGTATCCAGAAGTCTTTTGAGACAGAAAGTTAAAATCACTTATTAACCGTTTCCCATAACTTCTTTCACATATATATTTTTCTTTCTACTATTTTTTTTGCACTTAAAAGTTGTATAGTGTTCTCATGCAAATAATTTCAGTGATCATGTAGTTCTTTTGTTAAGTAAAGTTTTGTTGCCCTGTGAAGGGAATGAGTCATACAGACTTGAATTTCATTATAGCAGGTAAAGATTGCTTTTAAAACATCTATATTGTCATCTTTCTATTCCTATCTCCAGGTCCCTTCCCTGTCCCTTCATTTTTAGTAATGCCTCCAAAGCCAGGAGGAAACATTAATAAATGATGTGCCAAACTGATATTTTAGTCTTTCTTAATGTGAAACATGTACCATTTTAATATGCTAAAAATCTATTTGATTTTGAAAAGAATTTTTACAAATAAAGTTTTCCTTTTTTATATAATAGTATGCTCCATTTTTCTGCTTTTCTTATTTTTCATCAACCATTTCTCACACTTTTGAACTGTTAATCCTCATTTTTTATTAGTAGTTAAAAATTTGTTACAGTAAAGCAAACTTGAATGTCTTATCACTAGTAATGCTGTTTTGTTTAAGTTGGAAATTTTCTTTTAACTGAGGTTGATAAATATTGGGTACAGCTGAAGGATCATTTTACAGTTGGAAGTGGAAGTTAGACCCCTATTTCAGTTCTCTTAAAAAGTGCTGAGGTACAAGGAAACCCTAATATATAGATATTTTTGGAGTATAGAAATTTGAGGTATAGCACTTTTTTAAAAACATGCTTGTTTATCTAGTTTTCTTGGTGGAGGCATGAATACTGAAGACTAAATACAGAGTTGCTTTTATTGTGTACCTAAAGTTCACATTTTTTTCCTGCTTAAGTAGAGTATATTGGGAGGAAATTGTACCAGAGCATAATTTTTCAGTAACATTGTTTTAGCTCTTTTTAATTTACTTCCTTTTATGTGTACCTTTTGAAACATAGGCTAAAGGTAGGGTGGATTATGGTTTCCAAATGTGAGCTATGTCTGAATTACCTATGAATTTGTTAAAAATAAACTTTTTGGGAAACCTAGACCCCCAGGAACCTACGGTTTAAAGTGTGCCCCAGGTGTAGCTTTCCTACAATTGGTAGAAAATAAGTACTCAAAAAGAAAAAAAAAAAAAAGAAAGAAAAAAAAGAAAATAAGTACTCTTTTTAATGTATCTTTCTGGGAGTCCTGTCTCCCTTTCAAAAAAAAAATTTAGTAATGCTTTTATATGTTTGTTTTCTAAGTTAAAAAAAGTGGGTTAATTTTGGACATTATTATACATACCTCCAATCAGATGACCTAAATACCTATAAAGGCAAGAAAGTCCAAGGGTGGTTTAGGGAGAGGGGAAAGCAGTGGTGATGGAAACTGACACTGTAGTGAACTAAAGGGCTGAGTATCTAGCTAAAGGAGACATCTGCTACCCATCTTGAGTGCTACCACATCTTTTTCCCCAAGATTTTTATATGAAATCTTTCTGATTCATGAATCTTCCAATTTATAATTATTGGCCACCAAATAACACAAAATAACACTTTTGTAGAATATGTGTAGCCATTACTCCGTCGGCCGTATACAACATGCCTGCAGGCCAAATAAAGCCCATAGGCCACAGGTGTAAATTCCCTGTAGGAATTATCTTAACTACCTTACACTTGCATGAACTTGCCGTATTTGGTTTTGACATTTATTAAGGGATAATCATAATGCTTCAAACTATCTGGTTTGATTAATATTTCACCTTGGCATATTAGGTAAACATTGGATTTTTGTGTAGGAAGAAAGAAAAGAAAAAGACTATTTTCTAAAATAAATAGAAGACAAAGTTTGATGTGCAAACATATTAGAGATTTTTGGTTTCTGTGATTTTTCTTAGAAAAATTTTATTTTCAGTCCCTTCTCAAGGTCTGCAATTCTTCCTTTTTCCTGCCTCCACATTCAGTATCTCCCTGCTCCTCCCATGAATGTTCTTTTCATTCGCAAACATTATAAAAGAAGAAAAATCCTTCTTACAGAAACACTGTAGAATGAAAATCACTTTGTGACTTACTTAGCTGCACAAACTTCTAGACATTCTTCCCCATACCATTAAAATTCCTTAGCCTTAGTACTATTTCTTTGAAATGTGCTTTTAAACAGAAGAATGACTGCCTTTAAGGCAGTTAGTGAAAAGACCCACACAGAAACAATCTAAAGAGTCAGCCTCATAACCATGTAAGATTTGACCCCAATCCATCAGGGATGATTGAACTGAGATGCCATTTACAATGATTCAGTACAGAGAAATAAACATAATAAGCTAGTGAAACTTAGACTTCTAGCCAAGAAAGAGTAACAGGGATGGATGAGTCTTACCCTCCTGCCGATGACAAAAAAAAAAAAAAAAAAAAAGATGGACAAAATTTGTGAAACAATTTTTAAGATGTTGGACATCAAATAGTGATACTCCTGAAAGATGGAAACAAGGTGAGCCTTATTATTGCTCAGCTTACTATCTTGAGAGAGTTTCTGGGCTGTGGTACAAGATATGGGAAGCCAGTAGAGAATGGTAACCTCCTTGGATTCAGGAGTTGTTGCTGAAAAGACTAGGAAAACTGAGCAGCTAGAATTAACAGAACAGAGCAAGGGAGGGGGAAGAGCAGCACAGAGAGAGAACCCCAAAGACCAACAAAGGGTCTCCTTCAAGTATTCAGCTGGGTACCTAAAAGGAAAGGTATGTGAGGAAACTTCCTGCATGGAGAAGAACTACACAAAAGAATTAGAGGAAAGAGTACTTGTGTATTCCAGTAGGGTCAGGAATAGTCCCTGTTCCCACAAAGTAGACTGGAAAACCTCAAGATTCATGGGGTACTAGGTGGAGTGCACAAAATAATCATGTTCCAGTAGTGAGGAATAATTAGACCTAGACTGAGTGTTACTCTGGACCAGCCTAACAAATCTTAAAAGCTATACCCAAAAGGATCAAATTTCTAAGTTTTCAAGTAATTTAACTTCATTCCTGAGCAAACTCATGAATATTTATAAACATTCAGCATCCAATGAAGAATTTCCAGGCATGCAAATAAGCAGGAAAATAAGACCCATAAGGAGAAGATAAATCATTTAAACTGACTCTAAACTGATACAGAAGTTAGAATCAGCAGATAAGTGCATTAAAATAGTTTTTTTTTAGTAATAATTCCATATGTACAAAAGTTTAGTAGGAACAGAACTTCTAAAGATGAAGACTATAATGTCAGATGAAAAATATAGAGGGGATGGGATTAATGGCAGATTAAGCTTGGTAAAAGGAAATATTAGTGAACTTGAAGACACACCAGTATAAATGATTCAAAATGAAACACGTAAAAGAATTTTAAAATGAACAGAACATCTATGATTTGGGATAACTTCAAGTGACCCACTATACATGAAATTTTGATCCCTAAAAGAGAAGAGAAAGAAGACCTGATGAAAAAAAAGTCTAATTAATATTGGCTGAAACTTTTCCAGATTTTATGAAAGCTGTAAACAGATTCAGAATCTCAATGAACACCAGCATGAAAATTTTCCAAGGCACATCATATTCATATTGTTCAAAATCTGTGGTAAGGAGAAAATCTTAAAGTTAGCCAAAGAAAAAATAAGGATGAGAGTATATTTCTTGTCAGAAATGATGCAAGCAAGAATACAGTACATCAACATCTTTACGGAAACTGTCAACCTGGATCTCTGCCCAATGAAAATCTTTGAAAAATGAGGTGAAATAAAGACTTTTTCAGAGATGTAATAGCTGAAAGAATTCATCACTCACAGATCTGCTCTACAAGAAATGAAGTCCTTTAGACAGATGAGAAGTGATACCAAATGGATCTACACAGTGAACTGAAGAACACTGGAAGTGCAAACTACAATCATAATATATACCCTATTTTTCTTACTTAAGTGTCTTTATTATTTTTTAAAGATTTTATTTATTCATGAGAGATACAGAGAGAAAGAGATGCAGAGACACAGGCAGAGGGAGAAGCAGGCTCCACGTAGGGAGCCCAATGTGGGACTCAATCCTGGGTCTCCAGGATCACATCCTGGGCCGCAGGCAGTGCTAAACCGCTGCACCACCGGAGCTGCCCTATTTAAGTGTCTTTAAAAGGTAATTGATGAAAGGCTGACACAAGTAGATTAATAAGCCCACTTAAAAAAATCCCAAAATGCAATGATGAAATAATAATGGATGACATTTTGACCACTTACCAAGGAGTTTTACCTATTACGTTTGATTTAATCTATCTAGCAACCCTATAATTAAGTACCATTATTGTTTTTCTATTATAAATGAAGAAAGTAAGTTCTAGGAAGGTGAAATAACTTTTTAAGATTACATAACTGTAAATGGAGGAGCTGAGACTTAAATTCATTCTGCCAGACTTTTAACTAAAGCTTAGGTACTTTGTGATTTTTCTGCAGTGCCTTTCCAAGGAAGGAGGAAATATATATTATCAAGGAGGAACTATTACAGAACAGGTGAATATAGTGCAAAGAGATCAAAAGTTAAGGAGGTAGGAATAAAGGGGAGTTAGCAGACAGCTTGGCAGATGTCATTAATTCCTCACATGTATCAGATTATTTCCAGTTGAATGGTCAAGACCATCCAAGTTGGCACTTTTAACACTAATAGTTTTTAGATAAAAAATTTATGCAGATGTGAGAGCCAAGGAATCTAAGTCTCTATTTCTAACTTTACATAGTTCAGAATATGCTTTCTGGAGTTATGGAAGGGGGAAAAACATATTTTTCTATCCCAGGGAAGTGATGAGCCTCTATCATCAGGGAACCAACCCTTGAATTGCTTCAACCAGTTCTCACTAAATACTTGGACTACAGACCTAAATAATTTAACAATTTTTCTCTTTCATTTTTAAAAAGCAGTTATAATATTTATCACTTTACTTACAAGATCAGCTAAATGGTAGAAAAAGTTTAAATTTGGGTACCCTGGCTTGTGCTAATAACAACAATATTGAAATCACATGGGAATGGTTTTAAAAAATACCTATAGGTAAAGATTGTTATTTTTGGTACTTACATTTTCTTATGTGCAATAAACTTTAAAAAAATAATTGACTTTAAACAAAAATAACAATGTAGTATGGGGTTATAATATGTAAAAATGAAATGCATGGTAATATCACAAATTGGGAGGAGAGTAATGGAAATACACAAATGTAGATTCTTATATTTTTGATATATTACTTGACAGGCTATGGATAAGTTAAAGATATGCGATACAAATCCTTTATCAATGATAAAATAACAACAAAGAATTACAGCTAAAAGCCAACAAAAGAGATAAAATGGTATCCTAAAAAATATTAATAATCCAAACAGAAAAAAAGGGGTAGATAGGCAAAAAAACCCCAATAAAATCCAATTATATCAATAATGGCATTTAATGTAAATTATTTAAAACCTCCAATTAAATAGCAGAACTTGTCAGATTGGATTAAAAAATTAAGGCCCAACTATATGCAAGAAAAGATGTAGCATGTTCACTAAACTAATTGAAAGAAAACTGGCTATATTAATAACGGACAAAGTTGATCTGAGGACAAAGAATTTTACCAGGTTGAAAAAATACTGTTTTATAATGGCAGTGAGTTTAATATATCAAGAAGATGTAACAAGTCTAAACATTTATGCACCTAATAGAACTTCAGAATACACAAAGCAGAAAGAGAGCTGTGAGAGAAATTGAGAAATCCACAATTATAGTTGGAGATTTCAATATGTTTCTCTCAATAAATGACAGAATAAGTAGAAAGTCAATAAGGTATAATACTTTAATATCACAATCAACTAAGATGGCATTTATACAACATTTATAACATTTATACAACACTTCACACAACAACAACAGAATACACATTCTCTTACAGTGCATACAGTATATTCACCAAGTTCATATCCTGGACCATAAAAGAAGTTTTATCCTTTTTATTTATTTATTTATTCTTAAGATTTCATTTATTTAATTGAGAGAGAGCAGAAAGGGGGGAGAGGCAGAAGGAGAGGGAGAAGCAGACTCCCTGCTGAGTAGGGGGCCCTACACAAGCTTGATCTCAGGACCCTAGGATCATGACCTAAGCTAAAGGCAGATGCTTAACCTACTGAGCCACCCAGGCATCCCCATAAAAAAAAGTTTTAATGCATTTAAATGTATTCAGGTTGAAACAAAGCATCTCTGGAAAATCCTCAGGTATTTGAAAACTAAATGACACTTCTAAAGAACCCATGGCTCAAAGAGGAAATGAGAAAATATATTGTTCTGGATACAAATATCAACATATGTCGGGGGATCCCTGGGTGGCGCAGCGGTTTAGCGCCTGCCTTTGGCCCAGGGCGCGATCCTGGAGACCCGGGATCGAATCCCGCATCAGGCTCCCGGTGCATGGAGCCTGCTTCTCCCTCTGCCTATGTCTCTGCCTCTCTCTCTCTCTCACTGTGTGCCTATCATAAATAAATAAAATAAAAAAAAATAAAAAAATTTACAAATATCAACATATGTCAAAATGTGTGGGGTGTAAGCTCCTAAAGCAAGACTTAGGGGAAATTTTAAAGCACTAAATGGCCAATGGTAGAAAAAGTCTCAAACCAGCCTTCACCTAGAAAAAGGAACAAAGTGGTAAGTAGAAGAAAGAATAAAGATCAGAGAAGATAACAAACAGAAAACAAGAAAAAAAATAAAAAGATTAATGAAACATGAAATTACTTGTTTGAGAAGAGCTATTAAATGTATAAACTTCTAGCCAGACTGTACAGGAAGAAGAAAAGACTCTAATTACCAGTGTCAAGAATGACAGAGGTGACTTCATGACAACTTCTACATTTATTAAAAGAATCATAAAGGGAAAAAAAAAAAGAATCATAAAGAGAAATTATCAATGGTTTTATACCATTAATTCAATAACTTAGATGAAATGGATAATGCTCTGAATATACTGAAATATAGTCACTCTCCAACCTTAGATATTACTATTTAAAGAGATATCATGAAATGAAAACTTTTCCAACTGTATTTCTTTTATTTTCTTACTTTTCTGGAGAAATTAATATTTAAAATATCCGAAGAGTAATGTTTTTAAATAACCCTATTTTACTTTTATATGATCACTTTTTAGAAAGCTTGGGAAAGTACTTACAAAGATTATTTCCATTGCAAATGCTAAAAGGTCTTAATTTTGAAATGTTAAACATAAATGTCTACAGGTAGGAACTTCAAAGGTGTATTCAGCAACTCAGTCATGCATTTCATAAGGTTCATAGCTTGCTCCTGCTTGCTTTCCCCTCTCCCCACTTTTTTCCCCCCCACTATTCTTCCGAATATTCTCTCAAATTCTTACGGCTAATCCTCTCATAGTTGCTGTAAATTTAGCTGCTACAGTTCCAGATACTGCTTTTAGACACCCTACTGGCTAGTGTTTTGGGGGTCCCCAAGACTAAGCCAAGTTCCGTGATCTGCTAGGAGAACTTACAGGATTCGGCACAAAAAAATTGTCACAACAAAAGGGTACTAAACAAAATCAACGAAGGGAAAAAGGCAATGGGGTGAAGGCCAGAGGAAACCAGGAACATACTTAGAAGAGTCATCTCCCAGTGGAGCCACACAGGATGTGCTTAATTCCCTCACCATCATTAGATGGTGCTCACATTTTTAGTGGTGACTAGTCAGGTGGGTACTGTCTGCCTAGCATGTACAAAATTCCAGACTCCCAGAAGGAAAGCACGCTTTTAGTGTAAACCACATTGTTTGCACAAACAGTTAAGACACAATGAGGCACTCTTCCAAGTTGTGGGGATGGTGGGAACCCTCTCACCATCTAAGTTCCCAGACCCCAGCCAAAGGCCAACTTCACCAGTAGTCCTGCTATGTTAACTCTTTTTCTGCATAGCTAGACAAAGAATAAAGACCATTTCTTTCATGTATCTTTTTATTAGGGATGAAAGTTTTTCCTGGTTTCCCTTTCACTAGATGGTGTTTCAGTATAGTTAGCTAGATTGGGTTGCTGCCTATATCCTTCCTAACTGCAGGAGGCTGAGAACTATCTAGTATTTCCAGTCCCCGCAGTGGAAGACAGATTTTGCCAACAAGGAAGAAGAATGGTTGGGGGAGAGTGTTAGGAAGCTGAATATTTTTTAAATTCATAGTTGTCAATTCTATTTTTAAGGTTAAGACACTAAGAGATTCATGGCAAGGAAAAGTTAAGTACCAAGACCATTTACTTTTAGTATGAATGATCATAGCGAATTTTCAGCTATTCAGAGTAGTTTTTGTTGTAATCTAATATATGACAGATTTGTAAACATTGTTTAAGATGAAATCTTTATTAATAAGCTGAACAGGAAAACAATTCCAGAGTACTCTCATTTATAAACAAAACAAAGTAACCACACTCTAAATTGCTCTTTAGTTTGACTCATTAGTTTAAATGAAATTTTCTGTATTATAGTGCAGTTTTATTTTCATATGAGTTTTTGTCTACACTATTGGTGATTACTTTTCCAAAATGATGAGACACTGTTCTTCAAAAAGAATCACCTTATTATAAGAATTTTCATTGGGATCACTGGGTGGCGCAGCGGTTTAGCGCCTGCCTTTGGCCCAGGGCGCGATCCTGGAGACCCGGGATCGAATCCCACGTCGGGCTCCCGGTGCATGGAGCCTGCTTCTTCCTCTGCCTGTGTCTCTGCCTCTCTCTCTCATTCTGTGTGACTATCATAAATAAATAAAAATTAAAAAAAAATTAAAAAAAAGAATTTTCATCATTTTTCAATGAAGTCATTATTTTTAGTTTGACTTTTAAGTATTCCCTTTGCCTTTGCCAGAATACTTTTGTCATGGTCAATTAAATAGTCAATTCCAGTAAAAAATTAGATCTGTCAATTCCAGTAAAAAATTAGTTCTAATTATCGAATTATCAGATAAATTTAATCACTTTGGGCCTTAACAATGAAAAACCCCCATCAGAATTCATTTCCTGGTATGAAAGTTGTTCTGTGTTGGCTATGGATTTAAACAAAATAGTTTTTTTTTTTTTTTTTTTTTTTTTTTACAAAATAGTCTTATAATGGAGAATGTACAACTTGCTTATCCAAAAACCTTGGTATTGAATGAATGGTGCCAATTACAGTATTACTGATTTTGGAAATATCTCTAACATTAGACTGCTAAGGTGTAGATTTAGGTTTAAGAACATTGAAATGCCCTTCATAAAAGAGCAGGCTTAAAAACTATGCTTGGTTTTTGAATGAAGAAAAAAACCTGGTAGGACTATAATTGCACTGATTGCCTAAAATGTAATTGCAAATGGAAGTGAGAGATTGTCATCCAGATTCTGATTATTCACTAACAAGTTTGAATCTGCTACTACGCTACATGTTTAGTACTACCACATATTTAGTACACAATTTGTTTTAGCTTTTTTTTTTAAGATCTTAAGAATTTTTTTTTGAAATTTATTTATTTATTTATTTATTTATTTATTTATTTATTTATTTATTTATTTATTTATTTATTTATTTTTTTATTTACGATAGTCACACACACAGAGAGAGAGAGGCAGAGACACAGGCAGAGGGAGAAGCAGGCTCCATGCACCGGGAGCCCGACGTGGGATTCGATCCCGGGTCTCCAGGATCGCGCCCTGGGCCAAAGGCAGGTGCCAAACCGCTGCGCCACCCAGGGATCCCCAAGATCTTAAGAATTAATTGACCTATTAGTTGTAGATTTTAAGACCAACTCTCTTATGGTCTGCTGATTGGAACTAAGGACTTCTATTTTGTTGGTCTAAGTGAAATTTTAGATGAAGACGTTACCGAATTACTCTGTTTTTCTTAACCAAATATCTTTAAATTATGGCCGACTCTAATAGCGCTGATGCAGAAATAACATTGGAACTGTGGTACTCAAATCTGGCAAGTTTTTTTTTTTTAAGATTTTATTCATATATTCATGAGAGACACAGAGAGAGAGAGAGAGAGAGAGAGGCAGAGACACAGAGACACAGGTAGAGGGAGAAGCAGGCTCCATGCAGGGAGCCCAACATGGGATTTAATCCCGGGTCTCCAGGATCATGCCTTGGGTGAAGGCGGTGCTAAACCGCTGAGCCACCTGGGCTGCCCAAATCTGGCAAATTTTTAAGCTGAACCATAAAAATGGTCAACTATGATCAATTTCATATGATTCAACCTATTAGTTGGATATATTTCTAAAATACAGGTACAAGTATTCTTTAACTATTCAATAGAATATTTGTATGTTAACTCTGACTCTCATTTTCATTCCTTGCTGTCTGTGAGCTTTGGGACTTATTACTTGGAACAAACAGGAAGCAACATGTCAGTAAATGGCTGATGTATTAATTGCATTCATTATAGCATTGTACAGTCAATATAATGTTGGACTTGGAAAATATGTTAGAAGTCACTGAAGGCCACTCCACTCTCCTAATAAAGGAAAATATGTCGTCCCCTGCATATAGCTATTTCCCTCTGCTTGACCACTTCAGGATACTACCTCAAGAACTTTTCAATATTGTTAGAAAGTCTGTGTATTGAACTGAAAACTACCTAATTTTAACTCAGTCACATTTCTGCATTTTGTTAGGAATACTGTAAAAAGATTACTCCTTCCAAATGGCAAATGTTTTAATATTAGAGGATAGACATGCTCTATATTCCTATTATTATCCTCATCAGAAACAGCCCCAACTAATTCCAGTTGAAGTCATAGAATCAGCATTTTAGGATTTAAGGAACTTTAAGATTTTTCCAGTGGTAATCCAACTTACAAGGTCTGGGCTGCTGTCAATTTAAATTCCCCACATTGTCTGATGCAGTGCCTTATAAATAATGAGCACTGAACAAACATTTGTTATATAAATGTGAGACTAAGAGAGGGTAAATGAGATTTAAGTTTATTCAGTCATTCCGTGAATATTTATTGAGAATCCACTGTGTGTCAGACACTGTCATGGGCACGTGGGGATACACCAGTTAACAACAGAGACAAAATATCTGTCCTAATGAGTTTTACATTTTGCTGTGAGAGACATTCAGTAAAGATTAAATCTATAATGGATTGTTAGGTATTATAAATGTTGTATTATATAATTGGATAAAGACATGAAAGAGAGGAGGTAATGCTATTTTAGATTGGATGCTCAAGGAACACCTTTCTGTGAGGCAATTGGTCAAGGACTGAATAAAGGGAGGAGGCTCAGCCTTGTAGGTATTAGACAGGAGTGTTATAGACAAATGCAAGGACTTGAGTCCCTGTGGCTAGAATTGAGTATGTCAGGACTGAAAGTGAGAGAGTAGTTGAGGTGGAGACGTAGCCTGAAGAAAAATTATGTAGGGAGCTATAAAACTAAGTAGAAGCTGAGATTTCATTCTAAATGAGATAGGAAACCATGAAGCAGAAGAATGACATGATTAGAACTACGTTTAAAGAGGATCGCTATACCTACTGTATTGGAATAAAGTGGGTAAAGGAGGAAGCAAAGAGACCCATTATAACCATACTGTTACAGTCTTCTGGACTTCTAGTGTTCAGTGCAGGTGCCACAAGTTCTATGTGATCATTTAAATTAATTAAAATTAAGTAAATGTTTTTTTTTTTTTTAAAGATTTAAGTTTATTCAGTCATTCCATAACTGTTTATAGAGACTGGAACTCATGATCCTGAGATCAAGACCTGAGCTGAAATCAAGATCAGATGCTTAACCAACTGAGCCACCCCTAGATACCCCTAAAATATAGTAAAATTTAAAAATTCAGGGGCGCCTGGGTGGCTCAATGGTTGAGCATCTGCCTTTGGCCCAGGGCGTGATCCTGGAGTCCCAGATCGAGTCCCACATCGGGCTTCTTGCATGGAGCCTGCCTCTCCCTCTCCGTATGTCTCTGCCTCTCTCTCTCTGTGTCTTTCATAAATAAATAAAAAAACTTTAAAAAATTAAAAATTCAGTTCCTCTCTTGTACTAGCCATATTTCAAGGGCTCCATAGCCAAATGTGGCTACTAACTTCATCATACTAAACAGGACAAATATAGGATATATCCATCATCACAGAAAGTTTGATTGGACAGCACTGTTCTGGACAATATATAGTAGCCAAGATTGTAGGATAGGAATAGAGGTCATGAGACTTGTCAGATAGATTCAAGACATATTTTAAAATTAGAGCTATTAATAGTATTTTCTAACAGATTAGATATGGGATCTGAGGGAAAGAGAAGTCAAGTCATTCTAAAGTTTGTGGCTCAGTTCCATTTCAAGATGAGAAACACTGGAGAGAGGTTTAGTAGTTGAAATCAAGAATTTAGTTTTGAATGTGAGAAATGACATGTCTGTTGCAGATTGATTATAAGATGAAGATCATTAAATTTGGCAACATGGGGACGTCTGGGTGGTTCAGCTGTTGAGCGTCTGCCTTCAGCTCAGGGCGTGATTCTGGGTCTGGGGATCAAGTCCTGCTTTGGGCTCCCTACAGGGAGTTTGCTTCTTCCTCTGCGTATGTCTCTGCCTCTCTCTGTGTCTCTCATGAATATAAATGAAATGTTTAAAAAAAATTGGCAACGTGGAGCTTCCTGATTTAAAAAAAATTTTTTCAGGGGTGCCTGGGTAGCTCAGTCGGTTTAAGCAGCTGCCTTCTGCACAGGTCAGGATCCTAGGGTCCTGAGATTAAGCCCCACATGGGGCTCCCTGCTCAGCAGGGGGACCTGCTTCTCCCTCTCCTTCTGCCCCTCCCCATGCTCATATGTACTCCCTCTCTCTATCTCAAGTAAATAAAATCTTTTTTAAAAAAGTTCAAATGATCAATTTCTCTGTTTAGAAGTTGCCCTACAATAATTAAGTCTGTATACTATGTACTTTACCTATAAATGAGGATATGTAATTATTTAGTGTGTAAATTACATTAGAAAAGTATTTAAACTTCCAATTTAAGTGGATTGAGCACATTTATCACCTTAATTTCCTAAGTCTTTGCTTTTTAAATGCTACAAACTCACAATAAAAAAGTAAAACATCAAAAAAGACAATAAGTTTTGGCTGGCAAAGATGTGTTGAAAGGGGAACCCTTGTGCACTATTGGTGGGACTGTAAATTGGTACAGTCACTAAGGAAAACAGTGTGGAATTTCCTCCAAAAGTTAAAAGTAAAACTGTTATATTATTTAGCAATCCCACTTCTAGTTACATATCCAAAGGAAGTGAAAACATAATCTTGAGATATCTGCACTCCCATATTCATTTCAGCATTATCTATAACAGCAACACAAAGAAACAACGTGTCTATCAACAGATGAATGAATAAAAAAGAATGGATAAAGAAGACATTAAGTTATATATCAATAAAGCTACAGAAATTTTCATTTAATTAACAAATAAAAGTGCTCAGATTGTTTCTTAAAAACAAAGTGAACCAACAGGGACCACCTGTTTGTAGAAGTTTCAGAATTTTTTTTAAAAAAGATTTTATTTATTTATTCATGAGAGACACAGAGAGGCAGAGACACAGGCAGAGGGAGAAGCAGGCACCATGCAGGGGCTCGATCCCGGGTCTCCAGGATCAGGCCCTGGGCTGAAGGCAGCGCTAAACCGCTGAGCCACCGGGCTGCCCAGTTTCAGAATTTTTAAATGATAGTAAGGAACAAAAGTACCTGAGGAATCAAAGTAAAAGAAATCAAGTGCAGAAAATATACAGAATGGGATAGAAAAGAGTAACCCATTTTGTCCCACAGAACCCTGGAGAAGCCTAGGATTCAGAAACATTAGGTCTGAAGGGGACCATAAGTGGGATGTGTCACTGGAAACAAGGATATGATTTGAAAGATTTAATATGTATCAAGGTTAGTGCTTCAGTTTTTATTTTTTAAATCCCAATGAATTATTAGTATTTGGGGGTGCCTGGGTGGCCCAGTAGGTTAGCTGTCTGACTTTTGATTTTGACTCAGGTCATAATCTCTCAGGGTGCTAAGATTGAGCCCCTCCCACACTGGGGTCCATGCTGGAGCCTGCTTAAGATTCTCTCTCTTCCTCTCCCTTTACCCCTCTCCCAGCTCATATGCTTGCTCTCTCACTATCTCAAAAAGATAAAATAAAATAAAAATTGTTAGTATTTTAAGGAATATTTAACATCAATCAATGAAAGTTGAAACTATATACAGAATATAATTTTTTTTGTTTATATTTTGAAAAGCATTAAAATAATTCAAGATACTCCAAGCCTTGATCATGTACTCATTGTATGATGAATCCATATTTTTAATTATGGGGAAGAAAATCCAGATATATATCTTATGTGGCATAATTAGAAAAGAGTACAGGGAGGGAATACCCGGGTGGCTAGCTGGTTGAGCATCTGCCTTTGGCACAGGGTGTGATCCCAGGGTCCTGGGATCAAGTCCCGCAGTGGGCTTTCTGCAGGGAGCCTGCTTTTCTGAGTCTGCCTCTCTTTCTGTGTCTCTCAGGAATAAATAAATAAAATCTTAAGAAAAAAAACAACTATGGGGAATTATAATAGAATACTAAATATGAAGGAAATTTTTTTTAAGTTCTTCCTCTTCCATTTCTTACCCTTTGCCTCACAGGGAATTAGGAAGAATTACCTTTTAGCTACACAATGGGGCAAATCAATATAATTAAATCTACTGCTTTACTCTATGTGCCCCCTCACCCCCAGTTCTCTCTGTAATGTTGAAATTGGCTAGCCTGAAACTAGACTCACTTGAAAGGGGAGTGAATTATGAATTGATTTAGGGAAAAGCATTAAAAGATACTATTTCTTTTGTTAAATTGGAAAATATAAAAAATACATAAACACATCTTTTGACCTAATTGGAATGTTTTTTTTTTTTACGATTTTATTTTATTTATTCATGAGAGACAGAGAGAGAGAGAGAGGCAGAGACATAGGCAGAGAGAGAAGCAGGCTCCGTGCAGGGAGCCCGATGTGGGACTTGATCCCAGGTCTCCAGGATCACGTCCTGGGCCGAAGGCAGGCGCTAAACCACTGAGCCACCCAGGCGTCCCTCTAATTGGAATATTAAATTTAATTGAGGTATAGTGTATGTTTCATTATATCAGCAGTGTTGTCTATGTAGACATGAAATTCTGATGTACAGTCATGGGTCATGAAATTTGGAGAAAAAAGTTCTAGAATGCTTTTGGTCTATTTCCCTAGACAAATAGCCATTAAATGTTAATGAGCCCATTAATGAATCATCTTCATTTTCTCTTAAGAGTAGAATTAGCTTGTACTTCCAATCTTTATTTGTTTGATGGGAAGTATACTTAATATTTTAAAAAATATTTCATTTTCCTGCTTGAATTTGTTTAAAAAGGAAATCTTAGATCAATATTATTTTCTTACACGGAAAACCAGTAAAATGCCCCATTAGTGGAAGGTAAGTGCAAAAGTCAATACCATTTTGATATGTGAAAACATAATTATGTTATGAAATGTCAGCTATGATAGGGTGGCCTGCCTGTGCAGCAAGGTTTCAAGCTCAGGACATGTCTCTGTTTGCTAAAAGGGAGATTAGCAAGTAAAACAAGCACTAAACTGGAACTTTTTCCATGACCTAATCAGAAGTATTGAAGCAGAATTAAAAACAGTAACTTGCTTATTGTGGAATTCAGTTTTCTAAAATTTAGCTACAGAAATTCTCTCATAAGTATTACTCTTAGAAAAGCCCCACCATAGGGGTGTCTGGCTGGCTCAGTCGGTTAAGCGACTGCCTCTTGGCTCAGGTCATGATCCTAGAGTCCTGGGATTTAAAATCCTGGGATCAAGCTGCTCTGGGATCTAGCCACCCTGGGATCCAGTGGCAAGTACCCTGCTTATTAGCAGAAAGTTTGCTTGTCCCTCTGCCCATTCCCCTCCTCATGGTCTCTCTCTCTCTGTCTCTCATTCACTCTCTCTCTCTCAAATAAGTAAAATCTTAAAAAAAAAAAAAAACCACTGTAAGCCAAATGTAATAATCAAGAGATGTAGAAAAGACATTTAGAAATATGGAGATGTAATATGGTGATAGGAGTTGTATTTGGGTCTCTTCTCCACTGTCCCCTTTCCACTCCTAGGAAGAGAAGGGCCTCAAGGATACGGAAGGCTTCCGGAATTGTCTCTTCAGTATCTGTATTTTAATGGAGTTTCAGCATGTTTGCTTACTAAAACAGCCAGCAATGCTTTTTTCTTCTTTAAGATTTACCCTTGTATTAAATATTTAAAAGATCAAAGACTGAATTTTCTTTCTTCAGCTGTAGTTAAGTGTATCTCAGGCTAGTTTCCTTGTAAAACTGCAAACTAATTCCCCTTTTCTTTATCCAATTTCCAGCTGTGAGCTACCAGAAAGATTGAAAAATGCAGGGTTTTTTTTTTTTAATTTCTTGACTGAAGTCTCAGTAATCTAATTTTTAATAATGATAGCTAACATATATTAAGCGATTATTATGTGCCAGGCACATGTTCAAAGACTATTGCATGTACTAATTCAACAATCCCCATTATGAGATGAAGATACTCATAGTGCTTAATTAAGTTCATATCCCAGCTCCCCAATGTACTAGCTGTATAATCCTGGGCCAATTATTTAATCTCTGTGCCTCAACTCCTCATTTGTAACATGAAATAATCGTAGTATCTACCTCATGGAATTGTTGAGATAATACAGTACTTTCCTATGTTACTGAACAGAGCTGTTACAAAGCTAACTCTCCTGATAATATACTCAGTCTGCCAATTAGCTCAACTCAAAAGTGAAACCTTTCTCATTTTGTTTGTTTGTTTTGGTTTTGTTTGTTTGCAGTTTGACCTCAGGGAGACAAATAGATTCTATAACTTGTGAATTTCTTACAATAGGATTGAAGAGAATAAGCATACTTAATTTTAAAAGTGTCAATGATATAGAGTTTGTTCTAGATAGAACATGTCACAAAATTAAGTCTCTTTAACCAAAGCCCAGTTTCAAATAGGTCTTTGGAAATGAAGAACTTTAAAAAGAAAACTATACCTCTTGAGCCCTGTGTTGGAATGATCTTTTGTGGTATTTGTGTAGTGCCCTAATGCCTTTAAAAATGAAAGTGGAACTTTTCCAGGAAGAGCTAAAAGTTGAGAACATGCCCAAATACCTCATCCATTTAGATTTATGGAATATTTTATTTATATAATACAACATATAATTTTGAGGGTTTCCATCCATTTAGGCTAAGATGTCATGGTATTACATGTGCTATAATCTAAATAACAAAACTCAGAAAATACTAAGCGTCACATTCTTTGAATTATAGTGTTCATATGTACTGAGTCACATTCTCCTTCAGTAATAAACACAACATAATTAACTCACCACTATGCTCATTAATCAGATGCCTGTGTTTAAGTCTTGTTTCTGCAACCCAGATTACTGGAGACCTAGCCATCTGCAGATACCCTTAGATCTTCTCAAACAGATAAAGGTCACTATTTTGGAAGTGAGTTTAGAAATAATTGTCAAATAGCTATTACTACTTTGTAACCCCAGCGCTTCTTCCCTCTAATTACCTGAGTGTTTACAACTAATTGATTACTGTTGAAGATTTCCCTCTTTTGTTTACATATTTATAGTCTCTGGAAGCCTCTCCTATTTATCCCTGAAACCCAGATTTACAATGTTACCTTCTGTCATGTAGCCTACCCACTACCTCTGACTGCATCTTGTATTTCCAGTTTCTCACACTGGCTTGTTGAATTTCTTATATTCAGAAGGCAGACAAAGCTTGGCCTCTGGGCTATACATGCGGCATTTACACTACTAGCTGTGAATGTAAATAGAAAGTCCTTTGTTAGGGGTATGATCATTTTAACAATTAATGGACCAGAAACTCTTACATTCACAATAGGCAATGGAACATTTAATTTTTTAAAAATTTTAAGCCCCACTGTAAAAATAAATAGTCCTTAATATAATCTTGACTTTACCATGTAAATTTTAATTGGGTTCAAGTTCACTCTCCAGTCCCTAGAATTACGCCAAAGTGCTCCCTAAGATAATAGAAATTCTTATAAAGTTAGTGAGCCTCTTTAATGAAATTTATGTTCACAATCCCTTTTTGCAGTTCCAGAAAAAGCAAAAACATTTTTGTGACTTACTTGAAGGTAAAACTGACCTGAGCTTTTTTGGTGACAAAACCTGACTTGACTTGAAACTATTTATAGTTTTTATTTATCTTGCTTGGTGCAAGTATTTGTCAGTTTGCCACAGAAATGTTAATGTTAATGTAATGTTATTAATTAATGTTAGCTACTGGATTAATGTTAGCTGTAATTAATGTAATGTTAGCTACTGGATGCTAATCCAGATCTTTGCTGTAAATGTTTCATAACATACAATATTAGAATGTCATTAGTTTTCTAAAATCAAAGAAACTCTTATTAAAACATAACTGGTCCAGAGTTTCATATAAATGGTTGGGAACCTATACACATAAATAAACATAAGAGCTAAAGTGAAACTAGAGTTGTTTTTTTTTTCTCTCATTCTTTTGATGCTGTTCCTTGGTCACTTATCTTTTCCTCCCCCATCCCTCTCCCTCTTCTTTCCTTCCTCCTTTTTCTAATAAACTGTCCGTCGTTATAATCCAACTATCAATATTAGACATAGTTCTGTCCTTAATACATTTTTTTCAGATTTTTTTTTTTTTTAAATCTATACCCAACATGGGACTCAAACTTAACTGGGAGATGAAGTCACATGCTTTATGCACTAGCCAGCTTGGCACCCTCCTCAATACATTTTAATTGACCTTATAAGTTCTGTAGTTTATCATTTACAGTGGAATTCATAACAGACAGAAGTGTAAAGAAACACTATTCCTTCTTAAAATTTTTGCTTTGTCTCCAAAAGGTTATTTGAGTTAATATTACAAACTTGTCATTTAGTCATTTTTTCTTCCTTCTCGATTGTGCATTGGGTAATTACCATACAACATAGTATAATCCTGTTGAATTTATTTTTAGACTGGTACAGTGTGAAAACTAGGGCAGTTGCCCTATTCCATAATACCCTATAGACCAGTCTGAATATAAACTATAAGTATTCTTTATCATTTATTTTATTTTATTTTTTTTAATTTTTTATTTATTTATGATAGTCACAGAGAGAGAGAGAGAGGCAGAGACATAGGCAGAGGGAGAAGCAGGCTCCATGCATTGGGAGCCTGACGTGGGATTTGATCCCGGGTCTCCAGGATCACGCCCTGGGCCAAAGGCAGGTGCTAAACCACTGCGCCACCCAGGGATCCCCTTTATCATTTATTTTAGCTTAGTTTTTTTTCTAATGCTAATAAAGTACCTCTTCAAAAACAAATACTGTGGTTTTGTTTTGTTTTGTTTTTTTAATAAATTAATTTTTATTGGTGTTCAATTTACCAACATACAGAATAACACCCAGTGCTCATCCCGTCAAGTGTCCCCCTCAGTGCCTGTCACCCATTCACCCCCACCCAGCCCTCCTCCCCTTCCACCACCCCTAGTTCGTTTCCCAGAGTTAGGAGTCTTTATGTTCTGTCTCCCTTTCTGATATTTCCCACACATTTCTTCTCCCTTCCCTTATATTCCCTTTCACTATTATTTATATTCCCCAAATGAATGAGAACATACACTGTTTGTCCTGCTCCGATTGACTTACTTCACTCAGCATAATACCCTCCAGTTCCATCCACGTTGAAGCAAATGGTGGGTATTTGTCGTTTCTAATGGCTGAGTAATATTCCATTGTATACATAAACCACATCTTTATCCATTCATCTTTCGATGGACACCGAGGCTCCTTCCACAGTTTGGCTATTGTGGACATTGCTGCTAGAAACATCGGGGTGCAGGTGTCCCGGTGTTTCATTGCATCTGAATCTTTGGGGTAAATCCCTAACAGTGCAATTGCTGGGTCATTGGGCAGGTCTATTTTTAACTCTTTGAGGAACCTCCACACAGTTTTCCAGAGTGGCTGCACCAGTTCACCAGTTCACATTCCCACCAACAGTGTAAGAGGGTTCCCTTTTCTCCGCATCCTCTCCAACATTTGTTGTTTCCGCCTTGTTCATTTTCCCCATTCTCACTGGTGTGAGGTGGTATCTCATTGTGGTTTTGATTTGTATTTCCCTGATGGCAAGTGATGCAGAGCATTTTCTCATGTGCATGTTGGCCATGTCTATGTCTTCCTCTGTGAGATTTCTCTTCATGTCTTTTGCCCATTTCATGATTGGATTGTCTGTTTCTTTGAAAAAGAGGACTTTAAAAGTATAATCGGTTTGTTCAATAAATCAATAGCATAATATAACTAAGGGATTAATATTTCAGATTAAAAGAGATATGCAATGTATAGATTCTTTAGATCCTGATTTGAACAAATACAGTTTGAAAAACCAAACCCATTCTGAGATAACCGGGGATCTCTAGAAGAGGTGTGCTTCAGGTAAACCATTTGTACTCAGTCTCTTTTTCCTACCATTCTTCTGTCCTTGGGTATCTATTCTATCTGAATGTACTGTCTTAGAGATCTCGTGAATCTCAGCGCTTTGAAATGCCATCTATCTGCTGAAAATATCTAAATATATAACTTTATCCCAGACTTCTCCCATAAACTTCAGACTCATATCAAGCTGTTTACTTGACATCTTCACTGAATGTCCAATCAACATCACAAAGTTAACAGGTACAGAATTGAACTCTGAAACTTCTTCAAATCCATTCCTCACATGTCTTTTCCATCTTAGTTAATGTTAACTCCATCCTGCCAATATCTCAGGGCAAAGAGCCATCCTTATCGGCAAATCATTTTGGCCTTCCTTCAGAGTCGTTCCAAAATCTGATTTCTTCTCACCTGTCCCATAGCTACCATTTGGGCCAAGCCCAATAGTTCTTGCCGGGATTATTGCTACAGCCTCCTAATTGTCTCCTTGCTTCTACCCTATAGTCTATTCTCAGAACAGCAGCCAGAGTGATCCTTTTAAAATAGGTCAGATCAGTCTTTCCTCAAAACCTTCCAGTGAGGTTTCCATTTCAGTGTGTGTACCAGCATTTTTTTTTCACTGGCCTGAAAGACCCTATGTAATTTATCTTATATTTTTCTTCCTTTTATTCACTGTTTCTCCTTGGTATTCCTGGGACATTTTTCTGCCTCAGGATTTTTTTTACTTTCTGCTTAGAATATTCTTTCCTAGATACCTGCATGGCTTAATCTCTTAGCTCTTTCAGATCTTTGCTCAAGTGACAAACTCAGCAAGGACTTCCTTGAATATTTTATTTTAAATGTAAACTTTTTACCCTCCCTGATATTCACTAGCCCTCCTTCTGGAGTTATTTTCCTCTATAGCGTTAATCACCATATGATCTTTGATTTCCTTATTTATTATCTCTCTTTTGTAAAAAATGTAAACTCCTTGGACCCCAATGTTTTCGTCTGGTTTGCTCACTATTGTATCCTTAGTGTCTAAAAGAGTATTTGGCTTATAGTGAGTACTCAATAAATATTTGTTGGTTGAATGACTAAAAACACAGCACCTACCAATGCCTAGCACACAATAAAGTTTTAATAAATATTTAAATAAATGAATGGTTAAATAATCTTGTTGATAGCTCATTCCATTTTTTTCCTAATCTATTTGACTCTGTTCTACCTTTATTATCTTTTTTATCTAGCCTAGACTCCATGGTCCACCCCTTCAGTAACTCCTTACAAGTCTCAACTCATGTTCTTTTATCATATCCACCAAGCAAACTTTTGGCTTCTCTGTTCTTATTCATTGGCTGCTAAGTGCACCCAGGAAAAGCTGAAGGTCTGACTCTGGTTCTAGGGGGCAGCCGAGCAAGAGAATATCCAGGGCCAGTATTCTCATTATAAGTTGATATATGATTCTGTAGCTATATACTGCAACTCCAGCAGTCCCTGTACTTTGGCTAGTTTTCTAGTTTTCTACATTGAAAGAGAACCAGTTAAAATAGCTCTTTTATTTATGAGTTAGTTCAAGAGCCTCCAGTTGCTAGATATCAAGGATAAGCATGGTAAGGAAGTACTCAAAAGGCTGATCTCTGAGTAATAAAGAACATCTGACATTGCTCCCCTTTTAGAATTAATATCAAAATGATCATAGGCATTATTAGAATTGTGTGCTGGTTTTATCCAGATTAGTGCAGTGATTCTTTAACATTACTGTGTATGAGAATTAGCTGCAGAACTGCAGATTCCCGAATACACAATGAAAGAAAGTCAGTCTTTGCAGTATGCAAGCAAATAGACATATGTAGTAAGTATTTTGAAACAGATCACAAGGACTGCTTCACTCAGCTCATAAGACTTTTAGGCAAGAGTCCTCCACCTAGCTTATTACCAACTGCACATGTGCTTCTGTATCTTGACTTTAGTGGACCTGATGAAGCATGTGAAGGGTAATCACTCCACCTTCATAACCTTCCCTATTGGTTGCCTACCTCCTCCTGTACCTTCAACCTCTTTACTGGCTCTTTCCCTCAGCATAGAAACATGAAGTCCCTTAAATATTTACTTGTTTATTAAGATTTTATTTTTTTATTTGAGAGGGAATGAACATGAGAGTGGGGGGGAGGGGCAGAGGATGAGGGAAAAGCGGACTCCCTGCTGAGCAGGGAGCCCAGTGAGGGGCTGGATCCCAGGACCCTGGCATCATGACATAAGCCAAAGGTAGAGGCTTAACTGACTAAGCCACCCAAGCTTAGTCTCTTAAATATTTAAAATTAAAAGATCAACCCTCACTTTGAAATTTGTCATCCTAACTCTATTCCTTTGATTACCAACCAAACTTCTAGAAAGAAGTCAACCCTTAAGATTCTGTTTCCTTTCTGCTCCACGTCAATTTGCCTTCTCTCCTACATGGCTAAAACTTCTTTTAATAAAGTTACCTATGACATCTGGATAACTAAATCCATATGCTCTTATATTGTATGACTTCTCTATGTTATTTGAGAACGATGATGATGAATAACAATTATTGATTTGATATTCTATATCAGGCTCTGAACCAAGAACTCCATATGCATCTTATTTCATTTTTGCTAACTTTCTATGAGATAGGAACGGTAAATAATTTGTTTTGAGAAGAAAACTGAACCTAGAGATACTAATTTTCCAAAAATTACAGAGCTAGTGATACCTTAGGATGTCACTGGCTTTGGAGATAAGGTCTTTAAAATGTAATTCAGTTAAAACTGGGTTCAAGGTGGCCCTTCAATCAATGTGACTGGTGTTCTTATGAGAAGAGACAATTAGGAGACAGACAAAAGATCATGTGAAAACAGAGGGAGAGGACGGACACCCATCTACAAGCCAAGGAGAGAGGCCTCAGAAGAAACTAATTCTGCCAGCACTTTGATTTTGGACTTCTGACCTCCAGAACTGTGAGAAAATAAGTTTCTAGTGTTGAAGATACCCTGTTGGTGGTATTGTTATGGCTACCCTAGCAAACTATGTAGTAACTAAATGTAGAAGCTTAATGTTCAACCCAATTAATAATTATAAAAATGTAAATTAAAATTATAACATGATACTATTTCATACCTGTGAGTTTGATACAAACCCTATCAATACCTAGTACTGACATTTATGCTACTTGTTAGAGTATAAGGTGGTAAAATCACTTTGAAAAGAAACTTGGCTCATCGAAGTGTCAAAGATGTGCATACTGTATGACCCAAAATTTCTACTCAATTGTTATGCATACAAAATGTTCATAACAACATTATTTTTGTTAGCAAAAAACTAGAAATGATCCAAATCCCAACAATGGGATCCTAATCAGTAGTAAAAGTGAATAAGTAACACACATGAACATGGAAGACTCTCACAAAATATTTTAGAGTGAAGAAACAAATCATAGAAGCGTATTTACAGAATAATCACTATTTTTTGAAAAAATTCAAACATGTATACATACAAAATAAGGGGAAAGAATGAATAGTAGGAAAAATGAGACTTGAAAGAAAAATTAATGTGGGACAAATTTAGAGTGAATAAGCAACAGTTTTGGTGACAAGATGAAGGGGAAAGGGAGAAAAAATGAAGATAAGAGGGACATTAAACCTGGCAGCTGGTGGAAAAGTGATCCCATTAATCTGTTTGGAATAGTTAGAGTGGCTAATTTGGAGAAAAAAATTGTTTTAGGCTTTAGATTTATTGAATTTGACGCCAGAGGACAGTGTATATCCAGGGGAAAAATGGGGCAACACATAGTTAAAATTGATAATCTAGTATTTAGAACAAGGCTATCTCAAGGCTGGAGCTAGATTTAGGAATAATCTGACCTAATATGATTGGTGAAGTCTTGGTAGCAGGTGCATTCTCCAATAAAAACTGGATATAGAGAACACTAGCTTTATGAGAATGGATGGAGATTATATGTCACACTGAGCAGCATTGATTAGAGTTAGAAAAGATGATGTGGTGCAATCAGAAATTAAAGTCAGACTTTTGACGAATGAATTGTAGTGGAGCACATGATTCCAGTTCTGATCTGTAATATATTAACAGTAAATTTGAATAATTTATCCAAAGTGATTTTGTCATTTGTCTATAAGCCAGAATTCCTTTATCTTATATAAAAAGGTTTCCATTGTTTTGCATATTTAGTCATTCTTATTTATGACAGTTACAAGAGAACCATGTAATTAATTAAAATAGTAGATATACAAACTATACCTTGAGAAAATCATTCTTAAAGAGTTAGTTGGATTGCCACAGAATAAGAGAGTAAGCCAAACCTCATGGTTTGAAATTAAATTCATGAGTTCAGAGAGAGAGAGAGAGAGAGAGGGAGAGAGAGAGAGGCAGAGAGGCAGAGACACAAGCAGAGGGAGAAGCAGGCCCCATGCAGGGAGCCCAATGTGGGACTCAATCCTGGGTCTCCAGGATCAGGCCCTAAGCTGAAGGCTGCGCTAAACCGCTGAGCCACCTGGGCTGCCCTACCCAAACCTTTTAGATTTAGTATTTTTCTAAGAAGGGACAAGAAAAGTTAGACATCACTTTCACATTTAATATTCTAATATTTGCTGAATAGGTAGCTTTTGTTCCCTTCTGCCTTCTAACATCTCTAATAGCCAGCTTTTTATCAGTTAGATCATAAATGGATATACTGCTTGATTATAAGAATGCTAAATGGTGGAAAATCAGCAAAGTAGCAGGTATCTCTTTAATAGACTGTCACTGTCTTACTTCTGTTAGTACTTCACTTTGGAGTAGCATGAGCTTTGGTCAACCTTTCTGGACCATCTAACATTACATCCCAAACAATATTATATAAAAGGCACCTCAGTGCAAATTGCTTTGTCAATTAAAACATGAAGTGATGGGTTTGTAAGAAGCTTGAGGTCTTCAAGTTTGAAAAAGACAGTGATGAATTTATTCAAAATATTTCCTTTTTTATAGATCCTTTTTAATGGTCTGAAAATATTAACCAGAGAACCTTAGAAGTGTAGGAAGAGAGCTTACTGTGTTAATTTTTTTTCAAAATCTATACGTGGAAGTATTAGTTTTCTATTGCTGTATAACAAATTACCACAAGATTAGTAGCTTCAGACAGCATAATTTATAATTCTACAGTTCCTGTGGGTCAGGAGTCCAGGTACAAGTTAACTGGGTCCTTTGCTCAGGATCACATCAGACTGAAATCAAGGTGTTTGCCAGGGCTAAAGTCTTATCTGAGGCTTGGGGTCTTCTTCCAAGGTCACTGGTGGTTGGCAGGATTCAGTTCCTTTATAGCTATAGTCTAAATCATATCTTCTTACATGTCTTATTACTCTCAGGTCCTTGACACTCGGTCCCCTCCACAGGCAGTTCAGAACTTGGTTGTTTGCTTCATCATAGCCAGCAGGAGAAATCTCCCTGTCTTTGAATCCCTTTGAAATCTACTCCAATAGAGTCTTCTTCAGCATAACCTAATCAACTGATTGGTTATCCTTTGATGCTTAATTTCCTATTAAAGCATCAGCTCAAAGTCCAAAATCTTATTTAAATCATCTAAATTAGATGTAGATGAGGCTCTTGTGTGTCATCTGTGAACCTGCAAAATTAAAGAGTGTCCCAACATAAAATGGTGGTCCAGGTGTGGGATAATTATTGTAGAGATTATGGTTCAAAACAGGCAAGGACAGAATGGAAAGTTAAAAAGGAGTCACTGGGCCATAACAGTTCTGAAATCCATGTTGACAGACTCCAGCTGGGTTTTGGTTAGGCTTCAAAGCCTAGGAACAGAACTTCATGGCTCTCAATTCTACCCTCTAGCCTTGGTTCCACCTTCTGAAACATTCTACCTTTTCTAGGAAGGAAGCATATGTTTGCAGTTAGTTTTATCAGACTTCTTTCTGCCAGTGGCATTTGGGAGGAGTCTAACAGCCTCCTTCCATTTTATATTCCTTCTGGGGTTTTTTTTTGTTATTGTTCAAACTAATAGTGTTTATGCTGAAACAATTTTCCCAAACTCTGGGCTTGGAGTGGATTTCAGAGGAATTCACTACATTAGACAAAAGCTACACTGGCAGGTTTTTCAAGAAATGAAATCATCCTTTTTCTGTTTTTTCCTCCTGCTGAGATGACTAAGGTACAACTCTAAAGTTTACTGGAGGCCCTTAAAATATTGAAAGGGTCTTATGTGTGACTAAATCCTTAGCCTTTGACCTTTCTGAAATTTTATGAGAAGGTCCTCTTTTGGGGTGCCTGGGTGGCTCAGTCAGTTAAACCTCCAACTCTTGATTTTGGCTCAGGTCATGATCTCAGAGTTTTAAGATAGAGCCCCTGCATGGGGCTTCATTCTCAGTGTGGAGTCAGCTTATCCCTCTCCTCCCCCCACTTCCTCCTCACACTCATTCTCTTTCTCTCTCTCAAATAAATAAAATCTTTTTTTTTTTAAAGGTCATCTTTTTTCTGTATTGTGTTTTTGTCAGTGATTTTTTTTTCTTTTTTTTATTTTTAGCATCTTTTGATGCCTGGAGAGGCTGGGCATTTTAGGAATCATCTAGGCCTGGTTCCTTTCTCTTTAATAGCTATTTCCTCAATTTATCTCTCCCTCCTTGGATTCTACTATAAAGAACAAGTTGAACCAGACAGCACCTTCAACACATCACTTGGAAATGTCCTTAGCTATATATCCAGTTATATCACTGATAAATTCTGTTTTCCATGTTACTGCATGACACAGTGTTGCCAAGCTTTCTGCTACTACATAACAAGGATCCCTCTTATTCCAATTTCCAATATAGGCATACCCCCATTTTATTGCAGTCTTTAGATATTGCCTTTTTTTTTTTTTTAACAGATTAAAGGTTTGTGGCAACCCTGCCTTGAGCCGGTCTGTCAGTGCCATTTTTCCAACAGCATTTGCTCTTGTAGATTTCAAATTTTTAAATTATTTTGTTATAGTGCTCTGTGATCAGTAATCTTTGATGTTACTGTTGTAGTTGTTTGGGGATGTCACAAATTGTGCCAGTATAAGATGGTGAATATAATCAATAAACGTTGCTTGTACTCTGACTATTCCACTAACTGACTGTTCCCCCATCTCTCTCCCTCTCTCCTCAGACTTCCCTATTCTCTGAGACACAAAATACTAAAGTTAGGCTAATTAATAACCCTACAATGATCTTTGAGTGTTTAAGTGAAAGGAAGAGTCCTATGCCTCTCACATTAAATCAAAAGCTAGAAATGATTGAGCTTAGTAAGGAAAAAGCCAAGATAGGCCAAAAGCTAGGTCTCTTGTGCCAGTCACCGAATTGTAAATGCAAAGGAAAAGTTCTTGAAGGAAATTAAAAATGCTACTCTAATGAACACAGGAATGATAATAAAGTGAAACAGCCTTATTGCTCTTACAGAGAAAGTTTTAGTGGCCTGGATAAAAGATCAAACCAGCCACACCACATTCCCTTAAGCCAAAGCCTAACTCAGAGCATGGCTCCAATTCTCCTCAGTTCTCTGAAGGCTGAGAGTGATGAGCCTGCAGAAGAAAAGTTGGGAGCTAGCAGAAGTTATTTCATGAGATTTAAGGAAAGAAGCCATCTCTATAACATAAAAGTAAAAGTGAAGCAGCATGTGCTGATGTAGAAGCTGCAGCAAGTTATCCAGAATATCTAACTAAGATGGTTAATGAAGGCATTGGGAAACAGATTTTCAATGTAGATGAAATGGTAGCTAGAGAGGAAAAGTTAATGCCTGGCTTCAAAGAATAGGCTGACTCTCTTGTTAGGGATAATGCAGCTGGTGATTTTAAGTTGAAACCAATGCTTATTGACCATTTAGAAAATCATAGGGTCCTTAAAAATGATGTGAAATCTAACCTGCCTATATTTTCAGTGGAACAACAAAATCTAGATGACAACAAATCTGTGTATAATATGGTTTACTGGATATTTAAGCCCACTGTTGAGACCTACCTGCTCAGAAAAAGAAGATATCTTTCAAAACATCACTGCTCATTTTCAATGCGCCTGGTCACCCAAAAGCTCTGACGGAGATGTACAAGATGAATGTTGTTTTCATGCCTGCTGACACAACATCCATTCTGCAGCCCGTAAATCAAGGAATATTTTGACTTTTAAGTCTTATTGTTTTAGAAATAATTTTGTCAGGCTTATTATAGCTGCCACAGATACTGATTCCTCTGATGGATCTCTGAAAAATACATTGAAAGCCTTCTGGAAAGTATTCACCTTTCTAGATGTCATTAAAAACATGATTCATCAGGAAGAGGTAACTATATCAATGTTAATAGGACTTTTGGAAGAAGTTGATTCCAACCTAACGGATGACTTTGAGGAGTGCAAGTGGTGAAGTAATTGCAGATGTGGTGCAAACAGCAGGAGAACTAGAATCAGAAGTGGTGCTTAAAGATGAGACTGAATTGCTACAATCTCATGATAAAACTTTAACAGATGAGGAATTGCTTGTTATGGATGAGCAAAGAAAGTGATTTCTTGAGATGAAATCTACTCCTCGTGAAGATGCTGTGAAGGTTGTCAAAATGACAGTAAAGAATTTAGAATATTACATCAATTTAGTTGATAGAGCAAGGTTTGAGAGAATTGACCTCAGTATTTTATTTATTTTTAAAGATTTATTTATTTATTTGAGAAAAAGAGAGTGTGGTCGCACGAGAGGGGGATGGGTAGAGTGAGGAGAGAAAGAATTTCAGGCAGACTCCCTGCTAAACTCATAGCCCAACACAGGGCTCCATCCCTCGCATGACCGAGCAGAAATCAATATTCGGATGTCTAACCAACTAAGCTACCCAGGTGCCCCAGCTTGACTCTGTTTTTTTGTTTTTGTTTTTGTTTTTGTTTTTTTTGTGTGTGTTTTTTTTAAAGATTTTATTTATTTGAGAGAGAGTGAATGAGAGAGAGTACAAGCTAGGGGGTGGGGGAGAGGCAGAGGAAGAAGCAGACTCCCCAATAAGCAGGGAGCCCGGCTTCGCCTGATCCCTGGACCCTGGGACCATGACCTGAGCAGAAGGCAGACACTCAACTGACTGAGCCACCCAGGCATCCCTTGACTTCAGTTTTTATTTTTTATTTATTTTTGATTTTTAAAGATTTTATTCATCATTCATTCATTCATTCATTCATTCATTCATTCATTAGAGATAGAGAGAGAGAGAGGCAGAGACCCAGGCAGAGAGAGAAGCAGGCTCCATGCAGGGAGCCTGATGTGGGACTTGATCCCAGGACTCCAGGATCACACCCTGAGCTGAAGGCAGACACTCAACTGCTGAGCCACCCTGGCATCCCGACTCCAGTTTTTAAAGAAGTTCTGCTATGGGTGCAATGCTATCATTGCATGTACAAAGCAATCATTTATGGAAGTCCATCAATGTGGTATTTTTACTGTTATCTTATTTTAAGAAATTGCCACAGCCACCCAGCCTTTAGCAACCACTACCTTGATCAGTCAGCAGCCATCAACATCAAGGCAAGACCTTCCACTAGCAAAATGATGACAGCTCACTGAAATAGATACCGGTTAGCATTTTTTAGCAATAAAGTTTTTAATTTAAGGTGTATACATTGTTTTTAGACATAATGCTATTAGGCTTTTAATAGATTTAATATAAACATAACTTATCTGCCCTGGGAAACCAAAAATTTCATCTGACTTGCTTTATTGCAATACTCATTTTATTGTGGTGGTCTGAAACTGTACCTACAATATCTCCAAGGTCTGCCTGCAAATTGTTCCCCATTTCCTTCTGAGTCCTTACCAGCAGCATCCAGATTAAGATCCACATGTCTATTAAAAATCTATTCAAGGCAAGTTAGACTTTCTCTATCATGCTTCTCAAAATTCTTGTATCTTCTACTCAATATCCAATTCCAAAGCCACTTTCACATTTTTATTGCTAATGCAGCATCCCATGTTCAAGTACCCAGGTCCATATTACTTTTCCATTGCTATGTAACAAATTATCAGCCTAAAATTTAGCATCTCAAAGCAACACAGATTTATGATTTTTCATTTCTTGTTGGTCAGAGTCTGGGTATAGATTAGCTGGTTCCCCTTTTCAGGATCTAACCAGACTGGAATCAAGTTGTCATTTGGAACTGCAGTATCATTTGAGGCTCAGAATCCTATGCCAAGCTTACTGGTTGTTAAAATTCCAATTTCTAGTGATTGCAGGACCATTTTATTGCTGGTTGTTGGCTGGAGTACACTGTCCACTCCTAGAGGCCACCCCTTGGTCTTTGCTGTGTGCCCCAACATAGGCAGTATACAACATGAAAGGAATGTTGAGGACAATTTTAAAGTTGTGCCTACCACACTAATTTGTTTATTATGATATAATGGACAAATATTTTTTCTTAGTCTTTTATGCTTTATGCATATTTGTTTCCTTTAGTGGCTGTTCACTCTGATATACTTTAAGTCTACAATTCTTGAGGAAGAACAGTAAGTACTCTAAAGCAAGGATCTTAGCAAAAGTCAGTTGGTGGGTAGGAGGGGTAGAAAGACAATACTCAAAACTGAAATTCTACCATTACATTACTTTCTGTTGGTACTTCCCAGTTGGTGAGAAGAAATGTAACATGTGAAATTAGGGATTTTCCCTTCCGTTTTACTTTTCTCCAAAGTTTGATACAGAGAGAGTTAAGAATTTCAGAATTTTTCTTCTTGTTTTTTGAAGCTGTCTTTGAAAACAGGGAACAGGCATATATGATTTCTATTTAGATAAGTGGTTGACATGAGCCAGAGGCCCAAAAATGCAATTTAGACTTGTGTTTTAGTTTCTCTTTTCTCACTGGAAAAGTATAATGGAAAAGTTGACAAATATTAAGCATTGCTCCAACTTCAATAAAAATGGTTAGACACGTGCTGTTTTCTATCTTAAGGCAACATGAAGTTCAAACTTCACTGAATTTTATCTCTTTTTCTCTTAAAAATCCCAATTCTTCTTAATCTTTCCTAACTATATCAGATAATAATGCTTTTTCCCCACTATCTGATCTATCTATACCAACACCCTAATAGAAAGAAATTGTAATGTATTTATTTATTTAGAGAGATTAGCTTTGAGTCCTCTAGACTCAAAGTGCTTTTATTGTTTCTACTTTGAATATATCTGTCTTGGTGTTGACCATTCTGGATCAATAGTTAAAAGGTAGAATAATTCACATTACTTAACATGTCTTCTGATTATTGTGATTATTATTTTGGGTTTAACTGCTTACAAAATTAGAAGTTGAGAGAAAACAAAGGATGGCTATCTTGAATAATGGGTTTTTAAAAAGATAGTGTTATCAATGTATAAATTCTAATTTTACTAACATCTAAATTACGTGGCATTTTAGATATGCTTTGGCTGTTTGAAGAGGGAAGATCTTAGACTTTCTTCATAGATTTTCTTTTTTGTAGTCTTATGGACTTTTTTTTAATGGGAGAAGTTAACATGTAGAAAACAAGTCTTTTTTTTTTTTAAGTCTGTGTTACCTGAAGTTGGGGCTTAGTTTCTTCTGAAAGTAAAAATTATTCAGACAGCTTCATGGGACAAAGATAAGCAATGCTATCTCACTTTTGTCAGGTTTAGTTAGGTTTTTCTCTTTTAAACAATGTTATTGAGACTTAATTGACATATATGTAATAAATGATATATATTTATACAATTTGATAAGTTATGAAATATGTATGAAATATGTATATATCTATGAAATATGTATCTATGAAATATGCATCTATGAAACCATAATCACAAGGTAATGAACATATCCATCATCCCCAAACATTTTCTCATGTCCCTTTATAATCACTCCCACATACTTTTCCACAGGGCAAGCCATCCTCCCACAACTGAATTGCTTTCTCTAACCATAAATAAGCTTACATTTTCTATAATTTTTTACATATGTAATCATAAATCATGTACTTTTTTGTCTAGTTTCCTTTACTCAGCACAATTATTTTGAGATTCATGATGTTGCATGTTTCAATAAAGGTTCATTCTTTTTTATTGCTGATTAATAATCCATTGCGGAAATATGCTAAAATCTATTTATTAATTCACCTGTTGGTAGACGTTTGCTTGTTTCCAGTTTTTGGCTGTTGCAAACAAAGCTGCAATGAAGATTGCATATAAGTCTTCTTATAGCTGTGTGCTTCAATTTCTGTTGAGTAAATACCTTGGAGTGGAATGACTAGACCATGTAGTAGGCTTATACTTAATTAAAAAAAAAAAACTTTTAATGAAAAATTTTCAGGATCCCTGGGTGGCGCAGCGGTTTGGCGCCTGCCTTTGGCCCAGGGCGCGATCCTGGAGACCCGGGATTGAATCTCACGTCGGGCTCCCGGTGCATGGAGCCTGCTTCTCCCTCTGCCTGTGTCTCTGCCTCTCTCTCTCTCTCTGTGACTATCATAAATAAATAAAGATTAAAAAAATAATTTTTTCCAAAGGGAACCATTTTACATTCCCACTAGCAACATATAAATATTCCAGTTTCTCTACATCCTTGTCAATATTCAGTTTGTACAGTCTTTTTCATTTTAGCCATCCTGATAGCTATGCAACAGTGTCTTGTTGTTTTATTTTTTATTTTTTTTAAAGATTTTTATTTATTCATGAGAGAGAGAGAGAGAGAGAGAGGCAGAGACACAGGCAGAAGGAGAAGCAGGCTCCATGCAGGGAGCCCGACATGGGACTCGATCCCGGATCTCCAGGATCACACCCTGGGCTGAAGGTGTCGCTAAACCTCTAAGCCACCCGGGCTGCCCTGTATTGTTTTATTTTTCATTTTCCTAATGATTAATGATGCTGAGCATCTTTTCATGTTTATTTGCCATCATATACTTTCTTTGCTGAAGTGTCTATTCAAATCTCCTGCCCATTTAAAAAAAATGGATTATTTTCCCATTTTTGACTTTTGATAATTCTTTATATATATCCTGGATGTAAATTTTTTTATCAGTTATGTGATCTGCAAATACTTTCCTTTAACTTGTGGAATTTAAGAATTCTTTTAAAAGTTCTTTTCAAAGGGCAGAGGTTTTGATTTTGTATTTGATCTGCAAATACTTTCCTTTAACTTGTGGAATTTAAGAATTCTTTTAAAAGTTCTTTTCAAAGGGCAGAGGTTTTGATTTTGTTAAATTTCAATTTATCATTTTTTCTTTTACGAATCACACATTTGATATTGTATCTTTTTTAGTTTCAGGGGTAGAATTTAGTGATTCATCAGTTGCATATAACACCCAGTGCTCATCCCATCAAGTGCCCTTCTTAATGCCCCCCAATTACCCCATCTCCCCACCCACCTCCCCTCCAACAACTGTCAGTTTGTTTCTTAGAATTAAGAGTCTCTTATGATTTGCCTCCCTCTCTGTTTTCATCTTATTTTATTTTTCCTTCCCTTCCCATATGTTCATGTGTTTGTTTCTTAAATTCCACATATGAGTGAAATCATATGTATTTGTCTTGCTCTGACTGACTTATTTTGATCAGCATAATACCCTCTAATTCCATCTACGTTGTTGCAAATGGCAAAATTTCATTCTTTTTGACGGCTGAGTAATATTCCATTGCATGTATATATGCCACATCTTAATCCATTCATCTGTCGATAGACATCTGGGCTCTTTCAGTATTTTGGCTGTTGTGGACATTGCTGCTATAAACACAAGGGGGCATGTGCCCCTTCAAATCACTATGTTTGTATTCTTTGGATAAATACCTAGTGGTATAATTGCTGGATTGTAGAGCAGCTGTGTTTTTAACTTTTTGAGGCATCTCCATACCAGAGGTATGTTTTCCAGAGTGGCTTTCTGGAGTGGCTGCGGAGTTTGTTCCCATCAACCATGTAAGAAGGTTCCCTTTTCCATATGATATTGTATCTAAGAAAGCTTTGTCTAACCCAGGGTGATTTTCTGGGTTAATGATTTTCTAACTTTAAAAAAAGTTTCTGGGGGCACCTGTGTGGTATAGTCCATTGAGCATCTGACTCTTGATTTTGGCTCAGGTCATGATCTCAGGGTAGTGAGATGAGAGTCGTGAGATCAAGCCCCAAGTGGCCATGCATCAGATCCATGCTCAGTGCAGAGTCTGCTTGAGATTCTCCTTCCTTCTCCCTCCACCTCTCCCACTCATTTGTGCACACACTCTCTTCTAAAATAAATAAATAAATATTTTTAAAAAATGGCCTTTAGGGATCCCTGGGTGGCGCAGCGGTTTAGCGCCTTTGGCCCAGGGCGCGATCCTGGAGACTCAGGATCGAATCCCACGTCGGGCTCCCGGTGCATGGAGCCTGCTTCTCCATCTGCCTGTGTCTCTGCCTCTCTCTCTCTCTCTGTCTCTCTGTGACTATCGTAAATAAATAAAAATTTAGAAAAAAATGGCCTTTGAAGTATTACTGTATGAAGAAAAGCTTATTGAATATTATTTTAAATTTTTTATTAAATTAAAAATACAAAGTCCTAGTTCTTAAACTTCTAAGGTCAATTTAATTATTTTATTATACTTGTAGAAGATTTTAGTAGTTACTTTTAATGAGTTCTTGGAGTATATAAGCACATTTTCAAACTTTATTAAATTTTCTTAAATGTTTTAAACCACACTCATTCAATTAAAAGTCAGGTTTTAGAAGTGTTTCAGAGGTGCCTGAAATAAACAGTCAGTTAAACATTTGGCTCAGGTGGTTATCTTGGGATTGTAGGATCAAACCCCACATCATTGTGGAGTCGGCTTGAGATTCTCTCTCTCCTCTCTCTTCGCCCCTCCCACTTGTGCTTTCTCTTTCTCTCTCTTTAAGATAAATAAATAAATCTTTAGAAAAAAGTATTTCAGTTATCTGAGCAAAAAACCTTCCTGAGTACTTAAATAAATCTGGGGCAGCCCCGCCGGCCCAGTGGTTTAGAGCCGCCTTCAGCCCGGGGTGTGATCCTGGAGACCTGGGATCAAGCCCGGGGTGTGATCCTGGAGACCTGGGATCGAGTCCCACGTCAGGCTCCCTGCATGGAGCCTGCTTCTCCCTCTGCCTGTGTCTCTGCCTCTCTCTCTTTCTCTCTCTCTCTCTCTGTCTGTCTGTCATGAATAAATAAAATCTTAAAAAAAAATCTGATGAATGAAAACTTAAAAGTATGTTAAGATTTAGTTTCCCTGAGATGTTCCAGTGGCATTTTTAGTTTAAAATACAAGTCTTTTTATTTTATGTATTTATTTGAGAAAGAGAGAGAAAACTTGCAGGTGGAGGGGCAGAGGGAGAAGCAGATTTCCTACTGAGCAGGGGCTCAGTTCCAGGACCCTGAGATGATGACCTGAGTCATGATCTGATGAAGCCACCCAGGAGCTCCTAAAATACAAGTCTGAACTCATTTTCTTAATTACATTTTTTTAAATTGGTATCACAAAGCATATCTGGCACTCTACCTGAACTATTTCTCTTAAACATTAGAAACAGCATACCAAATACATACAAATTCGTTCATTTTATTTTAATTTTTTTTTTATTTATTTTTTTTTTATTTTTTATTTATGATAGTCACAGAGAGAGAGAGAGAGGCAGAGACACAGGCAGAGGGAGAAGCAGGCTCCATGCACCGGGAGCCCGATGTGGGATTCGATCCCGGGTCTCCAGGATCGCGCCCTGGGCCAAAGGCAGGCGCCAAACCGCTGCGCCACCCAGGGATCCCCGTTCATTTTATTTTTTACTTTTTTAAGATTTATTTATTTATTTTAAAGAGAGTGTATATGAGCAGAGGGAGGGGCAGAGACAGAATCTCAAGCAGCAGACCCCCTCCCCCCATGGGATGCCTGACACAAAGCTCAATCCCATGACCCTGAGATCATGACCTAGGCAAAAGCAAGAGTCAAGATGCTTAACCAACTGAGCCACCCAGACACCCCACAAATTCTTTAAATTTAAAAAATACTAATATATGAGTTGGCTTCTCTTTATAAACTTCATTGTGAATCCTTTTAGGTTAAAAGGTACGTATAATTTTGGATGTTGTTTTCTCAATTTAGAGATTCTTAATGACCAAAGAAGTCCTTAGCCAGGGTCATGAGTGGATCTTTGCCCCAAACTACTGGCACACACAGAACTCTATTCTATAGTTGTTTTGTTCTTAAAATAGGGTGATCTTGGAGCCCTATTCCTTAGAATCAACTTAAACATACTTAATTCATTAGGCTGCCCCCCAGGCAGGTTGTTACATGACTTGATGGGATTCAGTTAATCTGTTTACTATTTCAATCTTTTTTGGAATCACTTTTCTATGCTTCCTATTTGTGAGTGCCACAAATCCCTCCGGATTAAAATGACATCTGTTAGAATGCTTTTGTGGCTTTGGGCATAGTTTTAAGGTCATGACAGTTAATTCTTGTGTTCACTAAAAACACAATAATGATTCTGGTTATGTAATGTAATTAATTTTTCTTGTTTGAAAGTCTTCCCTTAAACTTATGTAGCCAACCACATTGAAGGAAACAAAAGTGAAGAATACAATTATGTTTATTATAAAGCAGAATTTCTTTGATAGTAAAATAATTCCCAGTCATATATCTGTACACCAGGTTATCTATAACTGTGCGTAACTGAAGTAATACACTTTTAAGAATTTTCATGACAGGGTCACCTGAGTGGCTCAGTCAGTTGAGCATTTGCTTTAGGTGGCCCAGGGTCCTGGGATTGAGCCCCATATATTCTCCTTCACTGTCTGCCCGCCGCTCCCCTTGCTTGCGCTCTCTCTCTCCCTGTCAGATAGATAGCTTTTTTTAAAAAAAGAATTTTCGTGACAAACTGTTTCCCTCATCTATTGGTTAACTTCAAGCTTTTTTTTTTCTCCACTTTTTTTTCATCCTTCTACTTCTGTTTCTTTCATTCCCTTGTCTTCTCTTTCCTTTCAGAACTAATGATCTGGAAAGCTATAGTAAAGATGAATAAAAGTAATAGAAAAGAAGCATGATGATGGTAAGCAGTTGCCAAACATGGACATAGTAGACAATATAAGGCATGACATCATTATTTGATTTTTAGAAAGCTGCTTTAACATTACATTAAGTTTTGAGATTGAGTGATGAGAGGGGTAAGACAGTTTTTTAAAATCTTAAGCCTCTTTTCTCACAAACAAAATTATGAATATCATGTTCTGTTAGCTAGATAATATTGCTTGAAACAACAATGTTCCCTCTATGCTGTGGAGTTCTAACAAGTTCCAACCAGAGATGCATAGAGAGATCTTGCTATACTGAATAGAAAAAAAATTTTAATAAAAATTAACAGAGAATTAATAAAATATAATTAAGCCTGATTGAGTTAAGCAACAGAAGTATAATTTGTAATCTTTATAGATAGAAAAGCCAAACTACTGAAAAAATTCTATGTCTAGAAGTTACTTTTACTTTTTCATTTTCTTATAGGAGATAATTATAAAAACCTATATTTTTTTAAGATTTTATTTATTTATTCATGAGAGACAGAGAGAGACAGAGACACAGGCAGAGGGAGAAGCAGGCTCCATGCAGGGAGCCCCATGTGGGACTCCATCCCGAGACTCCAGGATCATGCCCTGGGCCGAAGGCAGGCACTAAACTGCTGAGCCACCCCAGGGATCCCCAAAAACCTATTTCTTTAAAAATAAGTAAAAACCTGTATTTTAAGATTTAAAACGTTGTGTAATACAGATCATTTTCTTTACAATACATGAGGTATAATCACAAGCAAAAAAACAAAAACAAATCCTGTTGGTATTTGATTGCTAATGGTATCTTGACATGTCTGTTGAAACTTCCAATTTCAGACAGTCTTTTATGTAGAAGATATTAACTCAGATGTCTTTAGCAATGAAGAAAGCTAATCATTTTTTTTTTAAATGTACTATCATTTAAAAGTGCATAAGACACAGTGTTTTTTTGGGCCGGAAGAGTGTCTGAAATAAATCATCACTTCTGTACAAGCTAAGTAAAATGCCTTTGGCTTTTTCTAAGCAATATCTTATATCTTCCCTTTTAACTACCGCATTGTGCATTTAAGTGCACACCCCTCAAGGCAGATTCTAAGCATAAAATGCTATTAGTAAACATTTGTGGGTTTGTTTACTTGTTTGTTTTTATTATTAGTAAACATTTGAAAAGGAAAGTAACAGGACAAGGCTTTCCTCATTTGTAGCTGGAGTTGCTTTTTTTCAGTCTGGGTTAAAGTACCATAAATGTAAATTTAAAAAATATATTAGCTCTCCTGTTAGTTGAGTGAACAAAGCTGTTTTGTCTAAAACAGCTTTTTTAAAAATAGGTTAATTTTAAAATTTAATGAAGGATATAATTATAGAAAACAAGGATTTAGCATTTTCTACTCCCTCTAGTTTCTTTTCCAAACCATCTGCTTCTGCCTACCAATTTCTTTTCATGGAATGCCAGTGTAGGAAACTTTATTTATGATAATATTGAGTAGCTTCATTTCCCTCTTTTACAATGAAAATCAGATTATTGTACCCCATAGAAAACCTTAAAATTTATCATTATATCACCGACTTAATTGAATGCTATTGAAAAAATTGACCCTGTAAAAATGTCACCACAAAGGCACCTTTCTCATTTTTTATTAATTCAACTTCTATAGAGTTAATTACAAAGCATGTGTATAGGAATAACCTTTTAGCCCTTTATAGATACCACAAAATGGCATTATTATTATTATTATTATTATTATTATTATTCCTGTGTCACAGATGGAAAACTGAGGTTTAGAGGTAAAATGACTTTCCCAAGGGCAAATGGTGAGTTGGCAACAAAGCTGTCTAGACATAGTTAAATCCATTCAGTATAAAATTTATAGTTTTACTATATATATTGAAGATATAGGAATCAATTAGTGAATGGAAGAAATGTGTTCTATCTTACTTCAGCTTCATGCACCATGGCTGGAGGAACTCCAAGCCTAAAGTTATAATCTGGAAGGCCTTCTGTTCATTCTGGCTGTTTTGATTTAATCATCTGCACTTTTGCTGCCTTCTGGTACCTTGAAGTTTCTGTCTCCTCCCATGAAGTAGTCACCACCTATTTTCCAGTTCAGGCTCTGAAGCTGATTCTATGGGGTTAGGGCAAGTAACTGTTTTGAAGACTCCCCCCCCCCCCAATTCCTTTATTCTCTGTGAATTTAAACTGTAGGATTATATCTAGATTGAAGCCCATATTGAGAAATTAGGTAGACAGGAACCTCAGTCTCTTATCCCTGATGTAGAACTTCTACTACTACAAGTACAGTACAAGATGCTGATGTGTATCCCATCTGTTACTTTTTGTTTCTCAGGTAATATGCATGTGTCACTAGCCGAGGCCCTGGAGGTTCGGGGTGGACCCCTGCAGGAAGAAGAAATATGGGCTGTATTAAATCAAAGTGCTGAAAGTCTCCAAGAATTATTCAGAAAAGGTAAGTGTTTTGGTTTTTTTTTTTTTCTTTACTGCCTTTTTTCTTTTTTCTTTCTTTCTTTTTTTTTGAGTATCAGGTAGCTGAAAAACATAAGGGGGCAATGTATAGAAAGAATACTTTTTCTTATCTTTCTTTGGGCTAAAAAGCTCAGATCTTCTTCATTTGAACATCTTCTTTGTCCCTAATATTGTGGTAAGTGCTGAAAATATAATGGTGATCAAAACCAAAAACGTTGCCTGTCTCTCTGGAGCTTGAAATCCGTGTAGAAAATTGCTATTAGCCACAATACTTATATAAGCAAATGAAAAAGATGCAACCACGACAAGTTCTAAAAAGGAAGGAATTCAGTGACTATGAAAAGCCCTAATAGAATTTGACCTGGTCATGAGGAAGAAAAGGAAGGTTCCTTGATGAAGCTATCTATGAGCTACCCTACTGAAACTCTAGGGGTAGAGCCCAGCAATTTGTCTTTAAAAAGTCCTTAAGGATACTCTGATACATGTTAGAGAATCACTATACAATGGAAACACTGAAGACCATGAGCCATGGGAACCTTTTGGAAGGTGATAGGGTGACCACTCATTGAGTAGAGGAAGGTCTAGAGCAGAGAGGAAGAATGTTTGGAGACAGATGGTAATAAACTTTCTTGTTGCTATTATTTTCTAATCCAGGAACAGGAATTTGAATCAGTGTAAGCGCTCTCCAAATTCTGCTATAAACAGGTGTTTGAAGATCTTTGATTAGAGTTAGGATTACTCTAAAGAAAATGTATTCATTTTATCTAATGCCACTTACCTAAAATGTAGCAATTTTAAGTACTTTGCTTCATATTAATTTTTCAGAAAATTTGGAAGTATGGGTACTCCAGAGTATAGAACAGTAACTATGCTCCAAAGATGTTGTTGAAGGAAGGATATGTTGGTGGCATTCTTTAGTTAATTAACAATAGTTTAATATTTAAGAAACAACTGTTGCCTGTGAGATTTTGTGTGGAAGATCCCAATAAGTACAGGATTACACTGTTGCCCTTAAGAATTCACTCACATCAGACAAGATGCATGTCAAGAGTTTACTACTTCAAAACTGTGCCAAATGAGTGATGGGGGCAGTAAGTACTACAGATGTTCAAAGGAGGGAAAGATAATACCTCTTTTTATTTGGATCACTACCCTAGCCATGACTCATGCAATACAAAGATCTTGCATACTGCAAATACCTAGGGTTTTTTGTTCTTTGAAATTTTATAATGTTAATAGAGATTGAATGTCTTAATGTAAAGTACTTGTCATTAAGATACAATTACTACACAGCATATTGACACATTACAATGAAGAGACTTACTTCATACGTTATAAAATGAAGTGTGAGGCATTTAGATCTTAAACACTGTCCAATGGGAGCAGTTACCATAACACCTTCAATCCAATTCACAGGGTAACATCAGTAATATAGAGAAATTGAATTTGGCTTCTTTGGCAGTCTAGAAATTACCAACTATTATAATTGCTGATTGGAAATTTGTATTTATTTAGAGGAAATTTATGCTTATTTGATGTATTTTATCTGAAATCTCTAATTTTTCATTCCTTGGTTTGATGTCTTTTGGGCACAAGTTCTTCTCCTGACTATTATAACAAATTGAAATAAAACAATTATTAGTTTGCTTAGTTTGTGAATGAATGGTGTTGGTCTTGGTTTTCTAGTAGACATCCTTATGAATAACAGTAGGGATGTTAGGAAGGGGAAAGCAAGTAAAATACAATGGTTTCTAAGAAGTGGTTTTTGTTTTTGTTTTGTTTTAAGATTTTGTTTATTCATGAGAAACCAAGAGAGAGAGGCAGAGACACAGGCAGAGGGAGAAGCAGGTTCCATGCAGGGAGCCCCATGTGGGACTCGATCCCGAGACTCCGGGATCACACCCTGAGCCAAAACAGACACTCAACCCCTGAGCCACCCAAGAGTCCCGAAGTTTTTCTAAAATGTATTTTCTTCTCTTGGTTTTATCTTTTTGTGTCTATCATATAACCCTTAGTTTCATTTCGTATGGATGGCAATTTTCCCATCTTCTTGAACTTGTACGTTGCTCCTGTGTCCTCTTCAGTATATGAGTGCCAGTATGCATTCCTATGAATGCAGACCTGGAAATAAGCATTTCCGCTAGGGGATTATTGAACACAAATCAAGAAAATGTTGTTTCTTCCTCTTTTTGAGCCTCCCAGCAACTTAAGGCTCTTAGCCTTTTTAAAAACAAAATTATTAAAAAAAAATAAAAATAAATTATTGTGGTTGTTATTCATAGAATAATGATATCTAAGGATGACCTTATTGAAAGACACCATATTTAAATGAGTTTCTTTTCAGAGAAGTAATAATATAGACTTTTTAAAAACTATAATTCCACACATTTAGAGAATGGTGATCCTGATCATTGGTTCTCCTTTTATTTCAGCTTTTTTTGTTTTATTGTGTTGTGATTGTTAAAATGTGCAATCTATGTGACTACTTTTTAGAATTTTTAAAGATTTTGTTGTGGACTTGCATATGATATATTTTGTAAAATATTCCATAGTGTAGGAATTTGAATGTGTATTTTCTATTTCTGCGATACAAATTAGGCATGTTAATGCTAGTGCTTTTAAAATTTTTCTGTGAGATGCCTGGGTGGCTCAGTGGTTGAGCATCTGCCTTCGGCTCAAGCATGATCCGGGGGCCCTGGGATGGAGTCCCACACTGAGCTTCGTGCATGAAGCCTGCTTCTCCCTCTTCCTATGTCTCTGTCTCTCTTTGTATGTCTCTCATGAATAAAATAAATAAAGTTTTTCTGTAACCATTTAGTTTATATACATAATTTGTCAAATTCATAGGGATAGTTAAAATCTCCCATTATTACGATGTCTTTGCCTATCTTCTTAATACTGCCAACATGTGTTTTCATGCTATTTTGTATAATACATATAATGGCTAATGACTAATTTAAATGGACTGGATATTTTATCAATATAAATTGGCTTAAATTCTTTCCAGTCTTTTCTTAATATTACCACCTCTGCTTCCTTTTCTTGCAATTTACCTAGTATATCTTTTCTTCTTCTTTATTTTCAAATCATCCTTATTGTAATTTAGGTATCACGTGTAAACAGTAGACAACTGATTTTACTTTTTAGCCTATTTTTTTTTAATTAGGAGATTAAATGTGGCAGTGAAATAAAAGTTCTGGAAGAATTTCATTAAGGATCCTTGTATATTATAACTTTCTAACTGTATGCTTCTCAATCCACTTTATTAATTGATTGGGAGGCATAGTCAATGTTAGAAAATATATTCATTTAAGATTTTAGCTTTTAAATCCTGGATGAACTCATGCAAGGACTGAGTGGTCCTATATTATAAGAAAACAATGCCATTCTCTAGATCATCTTTAGAACTGAAATTATTGCTGCCTTGGAAAATTCAGTTTACGATTATATTAGTTCCCCAAAACAGCGATTTTTTTTTTTTTTTTTTTTTTTTTTTTTAGTTATGGAACTTTTGCTCTTTGTAGAAAACAGATGTTTTGAGTCTAAGGGATTTTTAAGATATTAGGGTGGATGATTAGTTGTTGGTAAAGTTGCTTCTTCATGACTAATCAGAGGTAAAGAGATAATCTTCCTTACTAAGGCAAGGATATAAAGCCCTTCATGTGTAGTCATTTCCGGTTCCCTGTTTATTAAATAAGATAATAATTAATGAAATTAGTAAATTGAATAAATAATTAAAAATTATTAGAATAAAGCATCTTGATGAAATGCTAAAAAACAAGCAAACTTCACTGTCAAAATAAAACATTCAAAGAGTTAACAGCAAGTATCTTTGAAAAATTAAGAAGATGTTATATTTCTTATTCTTTGGGGGAAACATATTGAATAAGGTTGCAGAGAGCAGGGTGTATAGACTCCTTTGGCTGTATTTCATTGTAAACCCTTATATGCGTTAAGTGAAAACAAATTACTGCAGATATCTGGGACAAATATCAAATGAACTTCTCTCTCCCTCAGTTCTTGAAGAAAAGTGTTTAAAAACAGAATTTGTGGACACCTTGTAAAAAAGTCTTATTAGAGAATTGTCTATTATTTAATTATTAAAATTAAGTGAAATAATAAGTTCGTTTTTTCATTTTGTGCAATCACTTTCATTAATAAGTACTTTCAGGGAAGTTTTCTGGCTACTGAAAGGGAAAAATAACATAGAGGAAATATACAAACTCAGAACCACACATATATATAAATTTTTATTTATGGAATCAAACTCTTTGATCTGGGAAGACCTTCATGCATTTCACCTAATCATTTTTAGAGATAAGGAAACAAAGCCTAGTTCAAATGGCTTATAAAAATTAATATCGGCAGAAATAGTATAACTATTTTGAAATAAGTCATTATGAGCCTATTTAGAGCTGTAAAATTACTTCCATGTATACATGACAATAAAGTTTTAAAATTGATAGCTCTTCTATGACCATAGCAACAGAATGTTTAAGAGAAACAGTATCAGGCAACAAAAGAGACATCACTTCTGATTCTACAGATATTAAAAGAATAATAAGGGAAACTTAGGACGAAAGAAGTTGAAACAATTGAAATGGAAATTGAAATTCAATGTTGAAATTGAAATGAACACCTAAAAAGACAAAAGCTACCAAAATTCACGTAAGAACAAGTAGGCAACCTGAATTGTCCTATATTTATGAAGATGAGTTAATGTATATTTTTAAATGTTCTATAAAGAAAACCCTAAGCCCACATTGCTTCACTAGAGAATTCTAAAATTGTATGGGAGAAATAATAGCAATTTATAGCAAACACTTGAAGAAAACTGAAAAGCAAATACTTCTCAACTAATTCTATGAAGTCAAAATTAATATCAAAATCGACAAAGGGGGATGCCTAGGTGGCTCAGTGATTGAGCATCTGCCTTTGGCTCAGGTTGTGATCCCAGGGTCCTGGGATCAAGTCCTGCATCAGGCTCCCTACAGGGAGCCTGCTTCTTCCTCTGCCTATGTCTCTGCCTCTCTGTGTCTCTCATGAGTAAAAAATTTTTTAAAAAATCAAAGACATTAGAGAAAAATAAAACCATAGACCAATATAATTTATGAACATTGAGGCCAAAAGAAATTTTTTTGAGAGAGAGTGCACAAGGCGGCGGAGGTTGGGGTGGGGGTGGGGGACAACAGGAGAGGGAGAGAGAGAATCTTAAGCAGGCTCCACACTCAGCGCAGCCCAAACTGGAGTTCAGTCTTAGGATATGGGATCATGCCTTGAGTCGAAACCCAAGAGTTGACTACTTAATAAACTGAGCCACCTCAGTGCCCCCCTTCTTAACCTATTATGAAAATGACAGGAGAAGTCACAGGCTGGGAGAAAATATTTTAAATGATGTAACTGATAAAAGGTTTCTATCCACAATATATAAAGAATTCTCAAAACTTAATAGTAGCAAACAACCCCCAAAAATGGGCAAAAAAATTCAATAGCTAATTTTCCGAAGAAGATAAACAGATTTCCAGTTTCAAATAATGAAATAATTAGACTTCGGAGAACTACAAAAATCTCAATATCATTAGTCATCAGAAAGATGTAAGATTAAAACCACAATGAGATATTACTACACATCTATTAGAGTGCTTAAAATTAAAGAGGCTGACCATTCCAGGAATTAGCAAGAACTTCGGGGAACTGGAACTTTCATATATTGCTAGTGGGAATGTAAAGTGATCCAGTTTCACATTTTGGAAACTGTTTTTAACAGTTAAAAGTTAAAAAGTTAAATATACACTTATCGTACACACATACTTAACCAAAAGAAATTAAAGCCAATGTCCATAGAAAGTCTTGTATGTGGATATTTGTCTAAGCTTTATTTGCAGTAGGCAAGACTTGGAAACAAACTAAATGTCCATCAACAGGTGAATGGATTAACAAATTTTATGTCCATAGAATGAAACAATACACAGCAATAAAAAGGAGCAAACTATCGATACATACAGCAATGTGGATTAATTTCTTTTTTTTGTGGATTAAGTTCAAAATAATTATGCTGAGTGAAGGAAGTTGAACAGAAAAAATACTGTATGATTCTGATCTAAAACTAAAATATGCAAACTAAACTATAGTGATAAAGCACATCAGTGGTTGCTTAGAGATGAGAGGTTCAAGAAGGGTTGAATACAGGGGTTACAAAGTATATGAGAAAACGTTTTGGGGGTGATGGATATGTTTATTATCTTGATTATGATAATAGTTTCACAAGTGTATTCATAGGTCAGAAAATCAAATTGTACTCTTTCAGTATATGCAGTTATTATATGTCGTATCATGCTTTAATAAAGCGGCTTTAAAAGTATATCAAATATTTCCTAAAACTTACTCTTAAATTTAGAACTTAGCCTTTTTTCTTATTAATTTGAAACTGTGGGTCTGTTTTTAAAGATTTTATTTTTTTGAGAGAAAGAGAGCAAGAGAGCACAAGTCGAAAGAGGGGCAGAAGAAGGAGAGGGAGAAGCAGACTCCCCGCTGAGCTGGGAGCCTGACACAGGGCCAGATCCCAGGACCCTGAGATCATGACTCAAGCCTAAGGCAGACACTCAGCTGACTAAGCCATCTAGCTTCCCCCAAATTTCCCAAAGACATTGACTGTCTTGATTCATTTTTCTCCCTATTGATCAAAGAGCAGTAGATCCCCCACCTTTAAAAATTAATATTATATAATTCTTATAACAGATTCATCTAATAAGTATGTATAAATTAGTATATAAAGTTGAATGTATTAAAGTGATTTGAAAAAAAGGGGGGATTCAAGACACTGAAAATTTTTAAAACAAGCAGTGTTTTGGGCTGTATTTTGTTCTCTCAAGAGTCATATATTAAATCCTAACTCCTGATAATTTATGATATGACTGTATTTGGAGGTAGGGTTTTTAAAGAGTTAATTAAGTTACAGTGAGGTTGAGTGGGCTCTAATACACTATGACTGATGTTTTAATAAGAAGACACACACAGAGCAAAGACTATGTGAGGGCACAAGAAGATGGTCACTGACAGCAAGAAGAAAGGCCTTAACAGAAACCAGTCCTACTGGCACCAAGCTCTTAGATTTCTACAATCCAGAATCGTGTGAAAATTCTGTTGAAGTTACTCTGGCTCTGATATTTGTAGTGGTAACCTTAGCAAAGTAACACAGGCAGGATGAAACAAACATTAAAACATCTAGAAATTAAATATATAGATTCTAGGCTTATAACCTCATAGGAGATCTTTAATAGCAGTTTACACAGATTCTCTTTTCTTTTAAAAGAGAAAATTAGTAAACTGTGCAGTAGATCTGAGGAGTTAATCATTTCCAGTTCTTAAAAGCCATATTGTATTAGAATGTGCAAATAGAATTTAATGTCCTCTTAAACTGTGGTTAAGAAAAAGGTCAAAACGAAAGCATTTTCATGTAAAAAGTGAATATTTACCGTCAATAAAACATTAAGGAAAATACTAAAAGATGTATTTCTGGAAGAAAGAACTTTAACCCAGAAGAAAGAACTCTTCAAAAAGGAATAAGGGGAGCCTGGATGGCTCAGTCAGTTAAGCGACTGCCTTCCGCTCAGGTTAGGATCCCTAGGTCTGGGATCCAGCCTGGTATCTAGCTCTCTGCTCAGCAGGGGGGGGGGGGGTCTGCTTCTCCTCCTGCTGCTCCCCTCCCCCTCCTCATGTGCACGCTCCTGCTCTCTCTCCCTCTCTCTCACTGGCTCTTTCTCTCAAAGAAATAAATGAATCCTTTAAAAAAAGGAATGATGAGCAGAATAATTACTTAACTTGATGGTAAATCTTTTTTTTTTAAATTTTTTTAAAATTTTCATTTATTTATGATAGTCACAGAGAGAGAGAGAGAGAGAGAGGCAGAGACATAGGCAGAGGGAGAAGCAGGCTCCATGCACCGGGAGCTCGACGTGGGATTCGATCCTGGGTCTCCAGGATCGTGCCCTGGGCCAAAGGCAGGCGCCAAACTGCTGCGCCACCCAGGGATCCCTTGATGGTAAATCTAAAAAAGCAATGGCTGTATTAAAACATCAATATTGGGGATCCCTGGGTGGCTCAGCAGTTGAACGTCTGCCTTCAGCCCAAGACGTGATCCTGGAGTCCTGGGATCGAGTCCTACATCGGGCTCCCTGCGTGGAGCCTGCTTCTCCCTCTGCCTGTATCTCTGTCTCTGCCTCTGTCTCTCTCTCTCCTCTCTCTCATGAATGAATGAATGAATGAATGAATGAATACAGACATACATACATACATACATACATACATACATCAGTAATAGGAACTCCTGGGTGGCTTAGCGGTTGAGCGTCTGCCTTTGGCTCAGAGTGTGATCCTGGTCCAGGGATGGAGTCGCGCATCAGGCTCTCCACAAGGAGCCTGCTTTTCCCTCTGCCTATCTCTCTCCCTCTCTGTGTCTCTCATGAGTAAACAAATAAACAAAATCTTTAAAAAAAAAAAGTAAAACATCAATGATAATGATGCACAACTTAAAATTATAAATAACATTTAGACTAAGGTAGATGATTAGGAGTTAAAATAGTTTGAGGGTTTGACTTATGGGAATGGTAAGTTTATCAACTTCAGAGCTTGCATAGTCAAATATCCTTAAAATTTGCAAGAATAAACAGAAAACAAAAAGAAACATAAAACTTCCATTCTGGTAGAACCAAAGAGAATAAATAAATGAATTCATATTTGAGAAGGGAGACAAAGCACTGAACTTCCAACTGGTTTCCTTGTTTGTTTGCTTGATAAGCCTTTATAGGAAATACAGAAAGTTTTTATGGATTAAAAGCTTTTGAGTAAATCTTCGTAGACTGCACAGCTTTTAAAAGACCAAATGCTAACTAGTCTCTTTATATTACATTCCTAATTATCTACAGTCATAATTTTCTTGATTAACAGGGTGTATCAGTTGTCTCTGACAAGCTACTTCTTGCTCTGCCTTTATAAAGCCACAGTGAACAGGTCCTTCAAGTTAAATGTATTTGAACCAGACAACATTACCCCATGTTTCTCCCTGGAAACAAACTATAAAACATGAAATTAATATCTAGCATTCTTAAAATGAATAATGTCAGTTGCTTAACAAGTGTATGAAGCACTTGTAGCAAACCTTGCATCCCCTATAAATACACAGCAAAACACTGTTTCAATTTGAAATTTTTTTGGCTCCACATGTGACAAGCCACTTTATAATTTAAAGTGTTACATTTTAAAAAGTTGCTACAGGTTGTGTTTTCTAACATCCTCCTAGGCTGATAAAAATAATTTTACCCACAATATACATTGTTTTAATTTCATAGTTAAAGATTTTTTTAAAATATTGAGATATAATGTATATAAAGAGTGTTATTTTTTTTTAATAACCGGAAGTTTGTACCCCTTAATCCCTTTCATCTACTTAATAAAGAGCATTATTATTAAGTGTACAGCCTGATGAATTTTATGAAAGTACATACCCATATAAACCATCACCCAGATCAAGATATAGAACTTTTCCAACACTTGAAGTCTCCCTCCTACTGCTTCCTATTCAATAATAATTGAATAGGAATTCTTCTTCTCTCCTCTTCTTCTTTGTTATAGTTTACACACAGTGTTGTCTAGTTTCAGGTATACAACATAATGATTCAACTTCTGTATGTTATGCTATGCTCACCACAAGTATAGCTACCATTTGTTGCCATACAACACTCTTATAATATTATTATAACATTATTATTTTTTTTTTTGAGAGAGCAAGAGTAGTTGAGGCGGGGGGGGGGTGCAGAGGGAGAAGGAGAGAGAGAATTTCAAGCAGGCTCCATGCCTAGTATAGACCTCAACATAGGGCTTGATTTCACAACCCTAAGATCATAACCTGAACTGAAACCAAGAGTTCCATGTTGAACTGATTGAGCCATCCAGGAGCCCCTAAAATCTTATTAACTATATTACCTGCACTATACCTTTTATTCTCATGATTTATTCATGGAAGCCTGTACCTCCCATGTCACTCACTTTGGCTACCCTCTACTTCCCTCCCCTCTGGCAGCCATTGGTTCTCTATATTTATAGATCTGATTTTGCTTTTTGATTGTTTTTCAGATTCCGCATATGAGTAAAATCATATGGTATCTGTCTTTCTTTTTCTGACTTGACATAGCAAATTACCCTCTAGGTTCATTCATGTCATCACAAATGGAAGATCTCATCCTTTGTTGTGGCTCTGTAATATTTGTGTGTGTGTGTGTGTGTGTGTGTGTGTGTGTGTATGTGTGTATGCACCACATCTTCCTTACCCATTTGGATAAGTATCCAGTGGATACTTAGGTGACTTCCATACCTTGATTATTGTAAATAATGCTGCAATAAACATAGGGCTGCATATATCCTTTTCAAATTAATGTTTTCTTTTCTTTCTTTCTTTCTTTTTTTTTTTTTTTTTTTTTTTTTTTGCGTAAATACCCAGTAGTAAAATTACTGGATCACATAGTACCTCTGTTTTTAATTTCTTGAGGAACCTCCATACTGTTTTTCACAGTGGCTGCACCAATTTACATTCCTACTGATAATGCACAGTTTTGTCTTTTCTCTACATCCTCACCAACACTTATTATGTCTTGTCTTTTATTTTAGCGATTCTGATGGGTGTAAGATGACGTGACATACCATTAAGCCTTGAATTGCATTTCCCTGATAATTAGTGATGTTGAACATCTTTTCATGTGTCTATTGGCCATTTGGATGTCTTTAGTTAAAAAAAAAAATTCGGCCCTCTATCCATTTTTAAATCACATTGTTTTTTTGGTGTTGAGTTGTATAACTTCTTTTTATATTTTGGATATTAGCCTGTTATTGGTTATATCATTTGCAAATATCTTTTCCTAGTCAGAAAATTCCCTTTTTATTTGTTGATGGTTTCCTTCACTGTGCAAAAGCTTTTTACTTTGACGTAGTCCCAGTAGTTTATTTTTGCTTTTATTCCCTATACCTGAGGAGACATACCTAGAAAAACGTTGCTATAGCTTATGTCAGAGAAATTATTCCCTGTGTTTTATGTCAAAGAAATTATTCCCTGCACTCTCTTCTAGGATTTTTTATGGTTTCAGGTCTCACACTTAGGTCTTTGATCCATTTTGAGGTTTTTTTGTGTGTATGGTGTGAGAAAGTAGTCCACTTTCATTCTTTTGCCTGTAGCTGTCCAGTTTTCCCAGCAACATTGGGAAAGAAGAGACTATCTTTCCCTCATTGTTATATTCTTGCCTCCATGTTGTATACATATATGTGTGAGTTTATTTTCCTGGTTAATTCTTGACTACCAAGAGAAATCATTATTACAACCTGTTACATAGATAAATTTATATGATTTTAACTTATATAAATAGAATCATGCAATGTAAACTCTTGTGTATCTGACTTCTACTCAACATTCTGAGATTATTACATTATGTAACTGTATGTATTACATTATGTACATTATTACATTATGTAACATTATCTTAGTTACATTATGTAACTAAGCTTTTGAAAGAAAGCATTTTATGATTACTTCTCTATTTTTTCAAATATAAAAATTAAAAGGGGGCTCTATGCCTAGTATCATTTAGCAACAGGTTACTATTCTTACCTTCTTTGGTGATGTGTATTAGTCATGTTTAACATTTTTACAAAAAATATATCCTAATATTTCTTTTTGGACAGTGGAATTGTTTACCATTCAAACAAGGCTCCTTCTCCCCTTTCTCTAAGAAGGAAAAGTTCTTGAAAATGTAAATATGGAGGTGATATCTGAAGAGCAGCAGAGAATGGCATTAGTCATCACAAAAATATTTTTCAAAAATAGCTTCAGATCATGATTATGTGGAATCATGTCATCATAATTAAAGTCAGTTTCTCTCTGGTAAACTGTGTATTTTCTTTTTCTAGAAACTGAAAATATAAACTCATCTTTATTGACCTTTTCATTCAATTCTTGAAAAATGAAATAAATGACAGTCACCCTTAATATTTTTGGTTTTTCAGGCATTGTATAAATTCCAGGTCGTCAAAAGTAAAGAGAAGTTGCTAAGTGCATTCTTGAAAATTTGTAATCTTCCCCCCCCCCCCAGGTTTTATTCAGATAGCAAGAATGGAAGAAGATGTTTTTTAGAAACTTTGTGTTGGAGGGAGAAAAAAAATAAAACCTGCTCTTTTATAAATGGCTTTTAATATAAAATTTATTTCTGTTAATTATCTTAGTTACAGTTTAATTTGTCTGGCAAAATATAATGCAGCCACTCTGATCTACAGAGGCTGTCAGGAAGTTGCTGGGTAGCAGTAGAAGTGCCAGTGCTTTAAGAAGCTTGGCACTTGGCTCCAAAATTATTAAGCTAGGTATATAATCAAGTTTTGAAATAGACTTAACCATTCAAGATGAACATTTTTACAACTACTTGAATGGGTGGTTAAATAAAATATGATTAGTGTATTTTAAGAAAGAAACTGCTTTCAAGCCAATTTGTCTTTTAGAAGTCTGCAACTTAAAAGAGTACATATATAGGAAATAGTTTTGCTCTGAAGTTTCGACCCTCCTTCGGGAAATAAAAAATTGGTGTTAGTCTCAGTATCTTTTCTAAGTACAAGTTGTAGGCTTAATGACACATGCATATTTCAGACAGGATAGAAGATCAGAGGTGCTCACTGCAAAGCTTGAGGAGATAAAACATAGATATTCACTGTATTTATAGAAAAAGTCAAAGAAGAAACAAAATGCATGGAAGTTCATTTGTAGTTTGCTTTACTTTGGGAACAAGAAAGAAAAACCAAATGAAGATAATGTTATTAGGTGAGTAAGGCAATTTATTTCTTAAATGCAGGCAGTGGGATCTTCAGTTTGGTTCCAATTATTCAGCTTTTTCCTTATACATAGAAAACCACTTAGGTCTCACTTCTAGTCTAAAGTTATTTCTTACAGTCATTCTGCCTTTCTAATACAAAATGACTTTATTATAATTTGGATAAAAGAGTTACTTTTAACACTTTCTGGTTTGCCATATCTCTAAAAAAAAAAAGCCTCTTTGTGGCTTTATAAACTGAAAAAAAAGTTTTAAGTATTACAGGAGAATATAAAGTCAAACATACTCTACATCTCATGATGTTCTATCAGTTAATTGACTTAGAAATGGAGCAAGTACAAGGTCAAGAAACAACTGAGCTACAGTACCATTGTATCGACCCTGTTAAGGGCAGTAGTTCTTACATGTGTGTCAGTTCAACTGATATGGGTATCTGAATACCCAGGAAATTTTTAGAAAATACTATAGAATCCTATTCCCTGTCTCCAGAATTCACACCAAAATCCTGATTTAGGAGACAGGAGGTTTATGTGCTTTCTTAATTACCCCAACCCTTCCTGAGGCAGATACTTTGTAACTTCTAAGTTTGTTTCAATATTCTAATTAACAAAGCTGACACTTCCTTTGAATCCTAGTTGGAAAAAATAACTGAAAGTAATAATGATTGTAGAATAAAATAAACATTCATCTCTCAGTGAATAAATTTTCTGGTGTCGAAGGTTGAAAGAAAACTTTATTTTTCTTCGTAATGAAGCAACAAAATAACCTTTTGTTGTGACCAGCAAAAAGTAAATTGATAAATTATGTCATAGTAGAGCAGGGCAAAGGACACCTTTATTTATTTATTTATTTTTAATTTTTATTTATTTATGATAGTCACAGAGAGAGAGGCAGAGACACAGGCAGAGGGAGAAGCAGGCTCCATGCACCGGGAGCCCGACGTGGGATTCGATCCCGGGTCTCCAGGATCGCGCCCTGGGCCAAAGGCAGGCGCCAAACGCTGCGCCACCCAGGGATCCCTTATTATTATTTTTTTTTCAAAGGACACCTTTAAAAGATTGTGAAGTTGTGGTATAGAGTTGGAATTGTAAACACGTTCATTTTTTTTAAGATTTTATTTATTTATTCATGAGAGACAGAGAGACAGAGACAGGCAGAGGGAGAAGTAGGCTCCATGCAGCATGCAGGGAGCCCGAAGTGGGACTCGATCCCAAGTCTCCAGGATCACGCCCTGGGCTGAAGGCAGTGCTAAACCACTGAGCACCCAGGCTGCCTACACATTCATTTTTTTTTTTTAATATTCTAATTATGTTATTGTAATGGCATTCATTATACCTGAACTTTAAGACATTCATACATAGTTAATATCCTTAAAACACATTCAGGAAAAAACGTGTGTGTAAAAACATAGTTAAAAAGCATTATCAGTATTGGTATATAATTTTGGGGTGCACAGTTTTTATTGATAAATGTAAAGAAGGTTGGTGAAAAAAGTGAACACCAAAGGAAGATGAAAGCAGAGGAACCTTAATATATGAAAAGAATAAAACAGGCAGCTTCCTCAGAATATAAGAATGGAAGAAGACAGGAAAGGAACTGCTACAGTTTCTTCCATGCTGTTTGGATCAGGTGGCCAGAAAAGTTTGCTGAAGTGGAGAGCAAATTCTTAGAGACCTGTTTCCTTCTCTCTGTATTATCTAGCCATATAAGCCCTGCTGCTTTTAATAATCATAACCAATTTAATTTTACTTATATAAATTCCCTATATACTACTTTTGTTAAACTCAGATCTCATTGGTGTTTTGTTAACAAGAGTCATGGTTTGGAATTACCTCAAGAATCTTGTAAGTACATAACAAAACAGAACTACTGGAAGCCTATTGATCAGATGCCATACCAAGATTCCAGTGGTTATGGTTTGGATAGTTGGCTTGCATGTGTTTAGTGTTTAAAAGCAAAAAGGAAAAAAAATGTGTATACTTGTGTGAGTAAATGTCATCAATGAAGAAGTAAAAATGCCTTTTTTCTCCTACTGTCATGATGAAGAAAAGCTCATAAAATACATCAATTTGGAGGGCATGTCAGCCTAATTTCATTTTATCAGCATGCTATAACTTCTATTAAAAATAAAAATTTCTAAACTGTATGTTGATATACATTCAAATAAACATCTTCTAATAATTCATGTCATACCTAAAGATAATCACTAGGTACAGTAAAACATCAGTTTCACATGAGTAGGTACTGAGTAAGTACAAACTGGATTGATTATAAAATTTTAACTAGTTTTTTAAAATTTGATATCTGTGGTAACTAGGAAACCATATAATAAATAGAACACTTATAGAATGTACATTCCCCCAAGGAATTGAAGAAAAAAAATAATATTTTAGGATAGTTTGTATCTTAAATCATTTGTATTTCTATTGGCTTCTAGGTAAGAGATGCCAAAAAATTCCTAAAAATCTAATTTGATCTATTCTCCTGAAATTTACAGTACTTGTTATATATGATAGGCTCCTTATCTTCCACTGGGGAGAGAAAAGCTAAGTAGATGATTGAGGATGAACTTAAAAGTGACTTTTCTTAGATATACTATCTATATGTGTTATCTTCAGAGAAAAGACTTATTAAATAATAATAGCTACCACTTTTGTATATGCACTGCCAAAGTGAGCATAATAGCTACTGCTTTTGTATTATATTTACTTTGTGCCAGGAACAGTTTCAAGGGCTTTTTTTTTTTTTTTTTAAATGAATCCTTGTAACAACCTTACCTACTCAGATGAGGAAGTTGAGGCAAAGAGAGGCTAGGTAACTTATTTAAGATCATTGTGTAGGCTATAAATATCAAACCTAGGATATTAACCCAGGGATTCTGGCTTTAGTCTGAACTCCTAACCATTATACTATACCTCCTCTCTCTCTTTCTCTCTCTCTTCAATTTTTAAAGATTTTTTATTTGAGAGAGAAAGAGAGAGAATGAGCAGGATGAGGGGCACAGGGAGAGAGAGAATCTCAAGCAGACTCTCAGCAGAGAATGGAGCCTGACATGGGGGCCGATCCCTTAACACTGAGATCATGATCTGAGTCAAAATCACGAATTGAACACTTACCCAAATGTGCTACCCAGGAACCCCCGATACTTCCTCTCTTAGTTAAATGAGACTACATACTAAATTAATGAAGTCAGATATTAAAAGGAATGAAATGAAGCTGACAGTGCCTGATATCTTTCCAAATCTAGTTGAGTTTAGAGATTTGGATTATTAGCAAGGTTTGGGACTACTACACCAGAATATAATTTCTTGAGGACCAAAGCCTTGTAGAGGTCTATTAACGACTGTTGAACAATTGACTATGTCAAGAAAATATACATGATGTAAACATTGTCAATGTACATTATATAGATGTCTTAATTCCAATTATTTGAACTTTTTTTTTTTTCAAAATGGGATTGTTATTCTATGCTGATTCATATTGGAGAAACTGAAGTTTTGAAAAAGTAGTAACAGGGGATCCCTGGGTGGTTCAGCAGTATAGCACCTGCCTTCGGCCCAGGGTGTGATCCTGGAGTCCGAGGATCGAGTCCCACATTGGGCTCCCTGCATGGAGCCTGCTTCTCCCTCTGCCTGTGTCTCTGCCCCCGCCCCCCCGTTTCTCATTAATAAATAAATAAAATCTTTTAAAAAATAAGTAGTAACAATTTATAAGGAATCAACAAATTTTTTATTGGGAATTGATCTGTAGCATAGACTGTAATTTCCAGTGAATCTTAATTTATCACAAAGTTTTACTAATCAGGAAAATGTTCAAACAATCTGAACCAATTATTTTTTTCTGTTTGTGCATTGTTATACCAGATGATTTATTTAGTGCTGTATATATTTATATGCACATAGGAGCTGAATTTTTTGGAGAATTGTGTATTATAGATTGACTTCATCAAATTCTTTGGAGTTTGGAACAGTGGCCTCTGCATAGATTTTTGATAAGCCCTCTAATAGAACATATGGAGTAGGAGGACTACAATTTCTGTTTATGTACCTAAATAGGCAGAGATTTTTCAGGTCAAATGATGTTGTTGTCCTAAGTCTTTAGAGGATTATCTGACACTTTTGTTTAGTTTTCTTGTCATGTTTGTTACCAGTTATGATCACTTCCCTAATTTTTATATCATAATTGGAAGGCCAAAAAGTAAAGTGAACAATAGAAAGTAAGCTCCCTCAGGAAAAAAATAAAAAAGTTGTGGTAGGGTGCCTGGGTGGCTCAGTCAGCTAAGCATCCAACTCTTGGTTTTAGCTCAGGTCATGATCTCAAAGTCATGAGATTGAGCCCCGCATCAAGTTCCATGCTCAGCTTGGAGTCTGCTTGAGAGTCTCTTCCTCTTCTTCCCTGTCTGCCCCTTCCCTCACACACTCTCACTTGCATAGGTACTAGCTCGCTCACTCTCTCAAATAAATTAAATACTTTTTTAAATAAATCTTTTTAAAAAGCATGAACATGGGACTAAGTTTAAGGGAACATCAGAAAGAAGCTCTGAGTAAGATGTTTCTTTGCATATCAGATTTTTGCTTATTTCTAACCTTGCCTCTAATCACTTGAAATTCTGTTTAAGCCCCCTTTTCTGTGGAATGTTGGTAAAAATCTATAAATAGAATCATTTGCCTACTGGAATAAGTTCATATCTGATTTACTGTTTCATAATAATAGCATTCTTGAGGATAATCATCACACAAGTAAAACATTATAGGACATCAAATTACAAGCTTCTGGAATTCCATTTTAAATATTCTTTTGTTAGCATTCTGTGAAGGATTTTGAATTCATTTGCTTTAAATTCTTTCCTTGTGGTTAGACAAGGACAGTGAAAATTACACTGATTTGAACCACTACTCTAAATTTCCTCACTTGGAGGTTTGCATAACCCTTTACAATTATTGAAAAATATATTTTGTGGTTTGACTGTTGTCAAAAGAATCTAATACTTAAATGTCATATGTGTGTGTTTTGGGTATTTGACAGCAATGTAGTTTGTTGTTGCAGCTGCTTTAGCTTTCTTACAAAACATTTAAAAATCACATTTGAAACAATGAAAATATCTGTCATTTCTTTGTGTGTTTTCTAACAAGCGAAAATATGACCCACCTTGGTAATTCTGTTTCTTACTGCTCTCTACCATTTCTCTGCCCAAAGTTCTTGCTGTTCCTTGTACAAACTTAATAATTTCCTGACCACATGTCTTTGCTTTGGCTATTTCTTTTCTTTGGAATCTCCCTTTTAACCATGGTCAAATCTTACTCGTATTAAAGGGCCACATATAAAAAAGAAATTAATTTTCTCTTCACTGTAGTTGAAGTAATTATGCTATCCTCTGAGCTCCCTTTGGTATTCTTTTTTTCTTTCTTAGATACTTTATGCTTTCTCTCTTGTGTTTATTTATAAATATATTTTATCTCCCTAGTGGTACTGTAGGTTGTCTAAGCAAATGACTTGTCATTTTGGGAAGGTTATGTTTAAATATGAATGGTGTTTATAATAATGGTATGCTTTAGATATTCAGTAAAAACAAACATAATCCTCTTGTATAAAGCACAATTTGAAAGATAAAGTTCTTTAAAAAAAAAAAAGATTTTATTTATTTATTCATGAGAGACACAGAGAGAGGCAGAGACACAGGCAGAGGGAGAAGCAGGCTCCATGCAGGGAGCCCGACACGGGACTTGATCCCAGGAGCTGGGATCATGACCTGAGCAGAAAGCAGACACTCAACCACTGAGCCACCCAGGTGCCCCTGAAAGATAAAGTTCTTGCCAGAGTAACAGTAGTTCTGCTGACCTAAGTTGTGCTGCTAAATAAATCTCTTAATTTTGTAGTGCTAAGCAATTATAGATTACTTTCACCTTCAGCAGTTTTTGTTCTGTGCTACCCTGTCAGGGATGGGGTAGAGTTAGTCTGTGGCCTTTTTTGAGGAAGAGGAGTGTAGCTGGCTCTTTTCTGGTCTCAGTGGACACTAGCATCCAATATGGCAAGGACATAGCCTTTAGATTTCTGATTGGTATTTATGCCTCTTGAGTTAGCTATGATTTCCAATTATTTATAAATTCAAGAGGTAACAGCTACACTAAATATCATAATCCTATCATCAATAAGACTAACAAGAATTAGATACGATAGTTAGAATCCCAGCCTCCTCTTAGATGTAGGATTAGATACTGGGAAACTGCATAGGAAAGCGAATAAAGACAATTATTTAAAATAGTGGGGTAGAGACTGGCAGTGATGAGTGCAATAAGTGTGAGAGGAAGATTACAGCACCGTGCTTACACAGATGCCCAAGAGAGAACCACCTGGAAAAAAAGACCAACAAGGGATCCCTGGGTGGCTCAGTGGTTGAGTGCCTGCCTTCGGCCTAAGGGTGTGATCTGGGAGTCCCGGTATCGAGTCCTACATCAGGCTCCCTGTGTGGAGCCTGCTTCTCACTCTGCCTGTGTCTTTGTCTCTCTGTCTCTGTCTCTCATGAATAAATAAATAAATAAAATCTTTAGGAAAAAAAAAAAAAGACTGACAAGTAGCAGCCAGCCTTAATGTTGGAGTACCCTAGGGTATGGTCCTTGCCCTTGATTTCTTTTCTATCAACTCATGTTTCGGTGAGCTCATCTAGTTAGAAGACTTTAAATCTTGTCCATAATGCCAGTGCCCCCCAAAATGTATCTCCAGTTCAAACCTTTCTCCCAAATTCCAAATCCAGCTGCCTACTTGATACCCCCCTTTGAATATCTAAGATATCTTAAACGTAGTAGGTCCCAAAGTAAAGCTCTGATTCCTACCACCATCTCCCAACCCCTACCTCAGCAACCTATGGTCTGCCTCATTGATGACACTCCATCCTTTGCATTACTGAGACCAAAATCTTGGAGTCATCCTGATTCTTTTTTCCCTTGCTTCACATCTAGTTTGTCAGGAAATTCTGTTGTCACTACCTGTGAAATACATTTGGGTTCCAGTAGGTTCTCACTACCCCTACTACTACTATGTGCTTCCAGGCCATCATCATCTCATACCAGATATTAATGGATTGCCTTTCTTTTTGGTCTCCTAGTTTGTTCCCTTTTATTGCTAATTTGAAGTGAATTGATTGTAGACTGTTTTGTAATATCTATGACATGGGAAAAATCAGTATTTGGATAACCTCCTTTGGCAAAGAAAATATTGCACTACCCTATTTGAGTTCTTGTTAGCTGGATTGTATATTATTTGTGCATGAAATACCCAAGAAGGCACTTTTAACAGAAAATGTGTAAAGTGTTTGTGAAAGATAATATCCCTAGGCTTACGAACTGTGATTATTCATTAAAACATATTTACCGTAAGAATTATGAGATATATTTTTCATTGCCTGATGTGTGATTGGGTGGGATTATAAGGACCACTGGTGGGTAACTCAGTTTCAGGGCCACCTAAAATATGCTAACTTATGAAAGGATACATTCAAACATGTTTTTTCTTCATTGACACAGTAACTAAAGACAAGTTTCAGGTTCATAAAAAATGCAGGAGAACATAGAGTTGTCTGTTTAATCTTCAGAAAAGAAATGAATTTTAATTGTTTACTTTTTATTAACATAAGTCAAATTCTGATGATCAGACTCTTGATCACAAGTAGAGGTGAAAAAGTCAGGATGGATGATTCATTCTAATAAAAGTTATTTTCAGAAAAGTATAGATAACTATAATATGTTTAACAAATTGTACCATAGACTTTTGTCAGTTTCTTATGATTTTTTTTTAAAGATTTTATTTATTTATTCGAGAGAAAGAGAGGCAGAGGCACAGACAGAGGAAGAAGCAGGCTCCATGCAGGGAGCCCAACATGGGACTCGATCCCGGGTCTCCAGGATCACAGCCCAGACTGAAGGCGGCGCTAAACCGCTGAGCCACCTGGGCTGCCCTTATGATTTGACTTAGAAAGATATTAGTACAACCTATTCAGAATGAATAATAGTGGCATTGGCAGACCCAGGCCTTTTGTTACTTTCCTATAACAGTTTCTTGAGTCTGTAATCTAGTTCATGTAGCAGTTACTTTAAAATGTGTATTAACTTCCTTTTGAAATGGGAGGACAAAATAATATTCCCTCTATTAAGTCTATTTTGTTGAGTTTAATGTATACCTTTACTTTTGGGAGTAGGCCTGCTAAAATCCAAGGAAATTAAAAAAAATACTCATAAACATGTGCTGTTAAGTACCCATACAGGCAAACATTAAAACAAACAAACAAAAATTTTTTTAATAAAATAAAAATTAGAGGCACCTGGTTGCTCAGTCAGTTAAACATCTACCTTCAGCTCAGGTTATAATCCCAGGGTCCTAGGATAGAGGCCTGCTTCAGGCTCCCTGCTCAGTGGGGAACCTATTTCTCCCTCTCCCTTTGCCTGAAGCTCCCCTTGCTTGTGCTTTCTCTCTCTCTCTCTCTCTCTCTCTCTCTCTCTCTCTCTCTTTCTCTCAAGCAAATAAATAAAATCTTAGAAAAAAAATTTAATTAAAATTAAATAAATAAATAGATAGATAGATAAATAAATAAATAAAATGTTAGGGACCCCTGTGATCACATTTGGTAGTACAAAAGCTGTATAAAATTCTAGTGAAATAACATATGTACACAAGACAAAAAATCTGAATTCAGACAAATATATATATTGATGCAAGAGACTTTTTAATAGTTGAAAGCTTTACTAATTCCAAATCTGATGAATTATCAAAGGAATTATTTTCTATGTTTCAGAACATTATAGTCTAAATTAGGAGAGCTTAGACCCATAAATGGGCTATAAGGAGATCCATGATTCTCTTTGTACAAAAATTTATATTTATTATCTATTTCCTCAAAAAAGAGACCATACTTTTCACCAAATCCACATAAGAACCCACGATCCTCCCAACGTGTAAGAACTACTTGATCCTTATGCACATCTATATCACTGTGGTAAAGGTTTTGAACCGAATTTAATTTTTATGACTGACAATGAAAGTTCTCTATTTCTGCTCTCCAAAGTTTACCAACTAAACTTTAAAAAGTTAAGACAAATCAAGGTGATGTTGTTAATAATGCTAGCAGTAGTAGATATATGAAACCCATTCTCTTTGTAACATGTTAATTTGGTGTATGTAACTACATGTTAACATATGTATGAATAGGTTGGGATAGTCATTTAAATGATCTATACTTATAATGGTAAGCAGTTTCTTTTTCTTTTTCTCTTTCATTTTTCTGTGTGGTTATAAACCAGTAAGCATAGCTGATCCTGCTGCCCTTGGTTTCATCATTTCTCCATGGTCTCTGCTGTTGCTGCCATCTGGTAGTGTGTCATTTACAGATGAAAATATTTCCAATCAGGATCTTCGTGCATTCACAGCACCAGAGGTTCTTCAAAATCAGTCATTAACTTCTCTCTCAGATGTTGAAAAGGTAACTCTTAAGTGTTTTTTGCTTGATTTTGTTTTTTATTTTAGTAGGGGTAGGGAAAGTAAAAGATGCTGGGCTACTCTGCCTCAACCCTCTGAAAAAAAGCCATTGAATTTTAAATGATCATATATTCAAGAAGTTCATATTTATTTTAAGAATCCAGAATAGTTTTATAAAAATTTATGGATATAAGAAAAAATACATTTTAAATGTGAGCCATTATTAATTCATGTTTTAAAATCTGTATTAAATGCCTGCTGTGCATAAAGCACTGTGCTTGTGAGGAAGATGCAAAAATAACTAGAAAAATTGATCCTGATTGGAGCACCTGGTGGCTTAGTCAGTTAAGCATCCAACTCTTGATCTCAGCTCAGGTCTCGATCCTCTAGGTTGTGAGTTCAGGCCCCACACTGGCTCTGCACTGAGTGTGAAGCCTATTAAAAAAAAAAAATAGATCCTGATCAACAGGTTAGAACAATCATAATATATGGATTGAAATAAATGCTATATACAAGGATAGAGTATATTAGGATGCTGGAAGAGGACCAATTAATTTTTAGCATAGAATAATAATTACAGAAAAGATAGCATTTGTATTAGGCTATGAAGAATGAATAGAATTATAAAAAGTAAAAATAGGTAGAAATGAGCTTTCCACAAGGTTATTAGTATATGTAATGATAAGAGGTAAGAAATTATCCTTTGTGATAGGGGAATGTTTGGTTAGACCAGCTAGACTAGAGCGTTAGCTATTTGCAAGGCTGTGGATAAAGAGAAGAAGGCTATTTAATCAGAATAAAGAAGACTTTGAACACCAGACCTTGAGACTTTCTTCTGAGACATATTTTTACAAGAGTGATGTGATATGATTTGTGATTTTTTAGAGGGTAAGTTTGACAAAAGTGGATAAGTAGGTAAGATGAAAGATTGTATAGGAATTGTATTATATAGGAATCTATACAGTATACAGAATCTAAACTGCACACACACATAACAGAATGTATAGGAATTGTATAGAAATCTAACTGAGGAGTTTTAACAATCTGGAGGAAAGAACTGAAAATCATGTAATGTCTTGAGAATATAAAGGCATGGATGAAGGGGATACAATGGAAGGGAAGCCGACAAAGTTTGACAATTCATTTGATGGAACAATTAAGAAGGAAAAGTTTATGATGGGAATATCCAGTATGAGGATGGCAATATTATTGACATCAGATCTAATTTCATTGTCAAGGCTATTAAAAAATTTATATATATGTATAAATAGTGTAGCCAGCTGTGATAATTTAAATATGGAACTTTGAAGAATTCAGAATTGGGTATGAATCATTTCCCATACATTATTCCACATAAGTGTAAAAATTAATCTAATAATTTCCTAATAGTAAAATTATTAAATGAAAAAGTATGTGCATTTTATTTTAAAGATTTATTTATTTATTTGAGGGAAGGAGTGAGAGCTAGAGAAAGTAGGAGCTGGGGGAAGGGCACAGAAAGAGAATCTTCAAATAGACTCCCCGTCCCATCACAGGGCTTAATCCCAGGACCCTAAGATCATGACCTGAGCTGAAGCCAAGAGTCGGGAGCTTAACAAACTGAGCCCACACAGGTGTCCCATGTGTGCATTTTAAATTTTGATATTCATTGCCCAATTGCCATGTGAAGGAATTGCACTAATTTATCCTTCTATCACTGACAATGAATGTTTCTCTTTTCAGATAGGATGAGGGATTGAGAAGGTAAGAAAGAAAGTGTGTGTGTGTATGTATGTGTGTGTGCGTGCACATGTGTCTGTTGGTTAAGCTAATAGAGGGCATCTTGATTTGAGCCATTGTGTTTCTGAAAAAAGACTGACTGGCACTGATAGAGAATTCAGGTTTATCTATCTTGTATATTCCATGAACTCCTTAAGGATTTTGGACAGTACAAGCAAAGGAACAAGTGAACAGAGACAATAACTATGAGATAGAGGTAATAATTAAGGCATTAGCCAAAACAAATTTTTATTACATCAAACAAGGTATTTGAAAGGGACTTTATATGTTATAGAATGTATACAGTGTTGGTCAGTTATATATATCATGAAGGTAATCAAATGTATCGATGACGTCTAATTAAGCTGGATAGTATATATATATTTATGTATTGTTACTATTTAAATAGCATGTATTCATTCTGTACACTCTGTGGTTCACTTAATAATTTTTTTAAAAAATATTTACTTACTCATTTGAGAGAGAAAGCACACAAGCAGGGGAGGGGGTAGTGGGAGAGGGAGAGAAATCTCAAACAGACTCCCTGATGAGCATGGAGCCTGACACATGGCTCCATCTCCTGACCCTGAGATCATGACCCAGCCAAAATCAAGAGTGGGATACAACCAATGGAGCCATGCAGGTACACCTAATAATAAACTTTTAAAAGATAAAATTGGATAATTGGAATATAGGAAATAGACATGGTGTTTGTGCAAATTATTTAACCCTTGAGATCTCTAGATCTTAATTGAACTTAAGGATATCTACAAACCAATGAAATAGCAAAATAAGTTTTGCATGTCTGAGCACTTTTGAGGAACAATGCCCATAACTTTATCAGTCTCTCAAGCAGATCTGGTGACCTCAGAAAAACTAAGAAACACTGCAATAAAGTCAGGAATGACTTAGTTTAAGAACTTCTACTGATTTTTAGTAGGTTTTCTTCCAATTATGAAAAGTTTTGAACAGGTGTTTATAAATTCTTGAAAGCATTTAAAATCCACAATAAAAGAGAAAAGTGCTTAGTAGAAATTTCAGGTGCACAAGTGCTTTTCTAATTTGCTAAAGGCTTTCCCATTTTGCCCTGTGATGCAAGATACCCAAACAAGTAAACTGCCCTGTGTTTAGGTATAACTGTTAGAGCACATGGTTGGGAAAATGATTTGATGCCTCCCTATTACTAGGCTGAGTGTTTAGGAGCCAGTGCTGGGATAGGATGTGTGTGGCATTGTTACCATTATTGTGTTAAAGCTGATTTCTTAGTGAATCTAATTCGAACTTCTGGTTTACCTCATGCCTCAAAAGCTCCAGTGCAATTCTAAATATAAAGAAAATTAAAGTCAAGTTTTTCAATCCCATTCCTGTTTGTAATGTAAATATAAAGAAAAGGTCAGAGGAATAGTCATATATTCTAGTCTTCTTTTGGAGGGGGGCAAAAGAACATACATTTATTTGATGACTAATGGCCAATAAATTCATGGAAACAGATTGACTTAATATTGTTAGTATGGAAATTAAAAATTAAAAATCATTATTCTAGGGGCCTCTGGATGGCTTAGTCGGTTAAGTATCTACCTTTGGCTCAGGTCATGATCCCAGGGTCCTGGGATTGAGTCTCACATCGGGCTCCCTGCTCAGTGAGGAGCCTGCTTCTCCCTCTCCCTCTACCTGCTGCTCTGCCTGCTGCTCTACTTGTGCTCTCTCTCTCTCTCTCTGTCAAATAAATAAATAAAATATTTTTAAAAATTTGTTATTCTAGTATTCTGATTTTAATGGGACAGAGGTGTACTGTAGAAGGATGGTAACTGCATGTCATTACTTCTATGAGTTAAGGATATGTCATTAACTAGTAGTATTCAATACATGCTTACTACTAATGGCATATAAAACTTCTAAAAATAATTTCAATGCCTAGCACAATATCATGAATAATAATGAATATTTAGTAAGATCTTGATGCATAAAAATGTTCTCTTTATTCAGTGGAACTTGTTTTGTAAACTGTATATATACAGTTGTATGAAAAAATTTACCTCACTACCAGCTCTATAAACAGGCACTTTCATTTATTTGCCTTAAAATTTTACTTTTCAAGATAACATGCCTCTATAAAACAACATAGGTTTATACAGGTCACACTAAGCTTTTTGATCCTCTGGCTTTTCTGTTTTACTTGATAATTGTTCACTTCCTGCTTGCATAGCACATGCTGTGTGCTTAATTTGGCAATTCTTTTGAAACCAGTTTGCTGGAATTGGAACCTGAATCAAATTCTTGTTGTGATTTGTCTTCAACAATATTGATATGCTCAGGGATTTTTACTATATCCCTGGTAAACTAAAGAAATCTTAGTTTAAGTGTTTATTGCCACTAATTTGTAGTCTAAATGTCAGGAATATGGCTCCTATTACCTCTGTTCTTCTTGAATATCACGGGTCATCTTTATAACAGTAATACTGGAAACTCACTTCTCCAACCTTAGCAGAAGCCTCAACTGAACTTGGCAAGAAAAGATCAGGGGTACCTAGCTGGCTCAGTCAGTGGAGCATGTGACTCTTGATCTCACAGCGATATAAGTTCAAGCCCCACATTCGGTATAGAGATTACTTAAAAATAAAAGACCAAATTCCCTTACCACATTATTCTATACGTACTCTATATTAAATCTTATTAATGCATCCTTTCTCCCCTCCTTCCCATTTGTTTATTCATCCATAAATTTGACAAGGATACTTGTTATATGATAGGCACTATGCAAATCACTAAAGAAACTCCAGGATTGTCTAGTGCCAGAGTCCAATAGGTGGTAACATAGTTAAATTGAACATTTTAAATGCTGGAGTTGTGGAGATATCTATGTCACACTCACTAGGATGGCTATCATAAAAGAATAGAAAATAGCAAGTGTTATCAAGGATGCAGAGAAAATGGAACTTTTATGTACTGTTTTTAGGAATGTAAAATGATGTGACTATTATGGAAAACAGTATGGACATTCCTGTGTGACTACTGTGTGATCCAACAATCTCACTTCTGGGTATATTTCCAAAAGAATTCGAAGTGAGATCTTGAAGAGATATTTTTATACCCATATTCATGGTGACGTTATTCTTAATACCCCTGAGGAAGCAATTCAAATGTCCAATGATGGATGAATGGATAAAGAGAATGTGTCATATACACCCAGTGGAATATTATGCAGCTTTAAAAAGGAAATACTATCACATCCTACAACATGGGTGACCCTTTGGACATTATGCTAAGCAAATAAGCCAATCATACAAAGACAAATACTCTATGGTATTTGTATGATACTCCTGTGACATATCTACAGTAGTCAGATCATAGAAACAGAAAGTAGAAATGTGATTACCTAGGGCTGATGAGAGGGGGAAGGAGGAATTTGTCCTTAGTGGGTATAGTTTCAGTTTTGCAAGATGAAGAAGTTCTAGAGATCTGGTATACAACAATGTGAATATACCTTGTCCAGTCCATCATGAATGACCAGTGCCACAAACACTTTCTAATCATCTCCCTGCCTCCAGTCTTGACCTTGTCCAGTCTGTTCTTTAATTATGGTCAGTGCATTTTTGAAAACCCATATCCGAACTTGTCCTTTTGCTGCTTAAAATTATTCAGACTCTCCATTTCTCTTGAAGAAGCTCTAGACTCCTTACCATGGCCTCTGAGGGTGTACTGCACCAGCCTTTCCTCTGAGCAGTCTTTATCTCAAACTCTATGTTTCTGCCATTCTGGACTTATTGTAATGTCTTAGATGCACTGAGTGCTTTTTTTTTTCTTCTTAACCCTTGCACATTCTTCCTTCAGCCTCAAATACTCTTTCGTGCCATCTGACTCTTGTCTCATGCCCTCATTGCCTTCTTTTCCCTATTTGTACTCTCCATGTACTCTCTTGTACATGATGTTATCTTGTCTTGTTTACTATAGCAGAAGATTTGAGATAGAAAGGACCCTGCCTGTCCTACTCATTGTTATATTATCCCCTCTGCTCTGTACTGATGGTTCTCAAAGTGTTGTCCTCCAGCCAACAACATCAGAATCATATGGGAACTTGTTAGAAAAGCAAGTTCTCAGATCCTACACCAGATCTACTAAATCAGAAACCCTAGAGATAGGACCCTCTGTCTGTATTTCACCAGATGATTCTGATCTGCAGTGAAGTTAAAGAAACATTGCTCTATGCCATATCTGCCACTTACAGTCTCTCAAATTTGTTGAGTGAGTAGAAACAATTCAGAATTTTTTCACCCAAAGATATTTATGCTTTATTGCTATTAAATGCAGAGCCACACAATCTCAAGGGGTTTTGCTAAAAGGAGCTATGTAAAAATTAAATAAATAATAAATAAATAAATAAATAAATAAAGCTATGTAGCACACATAAAGCAGCTCTTATTTCTTCACAGAGATCACTGAGTGCATGCTATCTGCATATCAGACTGCAGTACTTTACCCAGTGTCTCATGATTAGTAAGCAAATCTTCAAAGACTTAACATCTCCTCTTTAGAGGATGCCTGTAGAAGTAGAAGGTGTTCTATGAGCCTTCTGGGTGATGACTGTTTCATTAGTATCCCATTTTATTTTTCAACAAATATTTATCAAGTGTGGGTTCTGAGTAAAATTTCTGGCTTTGTCACTTGAAAGATATGTGACCCCATACAACTTGCCTACCTTTCTATGCCTCAGGTAACTTATATATAAAGGGATAATGATAGTATTTGCCTCATAAGGTTATTAGAAAATTAAATAATATAATACCTATAAAATACTTAGAACAGTACCCAGCACGGTGTAAACACCCACTAAATATTTCTACTATATGTTAAGTGCTGTCCTGGGGTAGAGTGGTAAATGGGACAAAGTCCTCCCACTTATGGAGTTTACATTCCAGCCCATTATAACTATAAAGAAAAAAATATATTTCTGCTCCCCGTGAGTTATATTACCTTGCTCACTCAAGTGCCCTTCTATCCATGTCACATTTTTGTTGTATCTTTATCTCTGACTCCTCCCTTTTCACATATTCACTTAATTGTCTGAATTTCTTAAGTCTACTTCCCAAGTTTAGTTATACTTGTCATTTCTAATTCCAAAGGCCTGAGAACCAGGAGAACAGATGATGTGATTCGGTCTGAAAGCCAGCAGGCCTGAGACACAGGAAGAGCTGATGTTTCAGTTCAAGTCCAAAATCAAGAAAACTAATGTCTTAGTTCAGAGGCAGTCGCTAGAAAGATATTTTCTGTTCTTCAGGAATGGTTAAACCATTTTGTTCTATTCAGGCCTTCAAATGATTGAATAAGAACCACCCACATTAGAGAGAGCAATCTGCTTTACTCAGTCCACTGAATTAATTGTTAATTTCATTTAAAAAATTCTCACAAAAATTCCAGAGTAATGTTTGACCAACTATCTAGGCATCCTTGGTCCAGTCAAGTTGACGCAGAATTAATCATTACACTATATACATAGATGATAAACAAATGTAAGATTTTATAACCTAATTTTAAGAATTATGCTGATTTATATAGTCATCCATAAAAATTATTAATATATAGTAATTCATTTAGCATATTGAGAAGTAAATAAAATAAAGAATCTTAAAGCACTCAGAATCACAAATCAATATTAGTGTGTTAAGAGAAATAAATTTGAATATGTAATTAGTTCTTTATGCTAAAGCCATGAGAAATGTGTTTCATATATGAGGCTCTTGAAAAAGGTGTTCTTTGAAAAGAAACCTAAAAAGAAATATACATATAGCCTGGACTATGCTCTCTTGAACTTAATGTACGTTTAATTAAGTTCAGCAGGCATATATTGCATATATACTAGGTACAAGTTCTGTGTTAGCTGCTAAGAGGTATAGTAAGATGTATAAAAAGACTTCCTTAAGGAATACAAACATGGACCCATCTTTATTATATTATAGGCAATATTAATTGTTTCATTAGAGATGTAAATGAAATATAACTATACATGAAAGAGAGAATGCTTTTTCCTGTTTGCGATAATCTGTATTGCATACATCTCTAGACCATCAATAATGTGTAGGAATTTTATTGACAGATGAAGAAAGGAATTCTTGTAGAAAGAAGTGCTTAAGAAAAATTAAACAGAAGAATTCATTTTGGCAATAGAATTACTTAGTAGTGCTGAAGTATTTAGGTTATGGTAGGCAAAGGAGTAATAATAGGGAAACTAATAAATCTGGCTAGGAAAAGGAGGTAGAGGCAAGTCAGAATGAACCTTGTTTGTCATGATGAAAAATTGAGATTTCTTTAAAATTGGGATCTGAAAATATTTGAAAAAGAGGAACAACTTTTCCAGTCTGGAATCTGGAATGATTTAAGAGACAAAGTTGGAGTAGGTTAAAGTGTTGTGAAAGTGTAAGAAGGATATTCAATTTTATTTGTGTATACCTCACCTGTTTCGAAAGAGAATTTGAGACCGTTTAGAGAACTTAAAAAAAAAAAAGGTGAGAAAATAAGTGCAAAGTGAAAGTAAGACAAGAAAATAAGATGGCACTGGAGTAGGATTATGCAGTATCAATTGAGATGGGCTAGAAGTTTAACTCTTGGGTTTCTCAACAGGTGGAAAAATGGGAAATGATTACTTATAATATTAACTGTCATCACTTTCATCTCACTTCCTGTTTCACAGGAAAGAAGTAGAAGGATCCCACTACCAGATTACTCACATAAATTCCCACATTCTTGGTCTCCTTACGACAGATGACTTGTCCGAGCGCCTCTGTAAAGCCAACTCCTTTACTTATCCTTTAACTTCCACCTCCCTATTCAGCAATGTACTCCCAACAACCTCTGCTCTCTCCTACAGTTCCAGTTTTCCCTATTGGATCACTCCTATCAGCATAGAAATGTGTAGTTATTTTTGTAATCTTTAAGAAGCATACAAACAATGCAAAAACTCTTTTCACCAGCTTCTTTCTCCATCCACTACCCCATCCATTCTTAGTGAGAAAAATGCTAATCAAAACTTCAGTGCAGAAAAAAAATTTCCGTAAGATTTTTTTCTCTTCACATTAGCAAAAGTCTAGATCTTTGTAGCACATTCTATAGACAAAGCTTGTGAAAAAAATCTCTTATGTGTTGCTAGTAGAAATGCAAAATGATACAACTTCTGTGTAGGAATCAACAATGTGTCAAACTGTAGATGATTTACCCTTCAATCCATAATCTCAGAGAATCAATTCAAGAGCAATACCTACATGTACAAAATGACGTCACATATATCTCTTGCTAAATTAAAAATGTAAGTGCAGAGTAATTTTTAAAGTTTCTGACATTATAAAAAAAATTTATTTGTGGGGCACCTGGCTGGCTCAGTCAATAGAGCATGCAGCTCTTGATCTTGAGGTCATGAGTTGGAGCCCCACATTGGGCATAGAGATTACTTCATTTTAAAAAGAAGAAGAAAGAATATGTTTGCATGAGTTTGCATAAAGAAACTTTAAGAAGTAACAAAATTATTCATAGATGTTAGGCTGGGGAGTTAAGGGGAAAAGTCTGTTCTGATAATTTCCAGTTTTTTCTATTTTAAGCTCTTAACATTTATGTAAGATATGAAATGATGATTTTTCTCAAATCATGTGTTATACTTTATCTGGGACAAAAAGTCATGAATATACAGTACTCACTAAATTTTTCTTTTTTTTAGTACTTGCTAAAAGTGTTAACTTTTTTTTTTTTTACACCATAAAATGATTTTTTTAATTCTATCCATAGATCCATATTTATTCTCTTGGAATGACATTGTATTGGGGGGCTGACCATGAAGTGCCTCAGAGCCAAGTAAGTCTAATCTGCACATTTGTACAGTTTTACCCTTTTATAAAAAGTTCTTGCTTATATTATTTATGTTCTACAGCATGTTATTAGGCATACCAGTATTTCTATGCTGTTTGTTGTCATAGTCTCAGAATGGTATAATGCAATACTAAAGCCATTATGGTTCTCAGAATGTTCATAGAATTATAGCAGTTACTACCTACATTTCAACATTTAGTCCGGGATATAGTGACTTCTTCAAAAATTATAGCAAGAAAAATGGGAGTTTACCATATTTCTTCTAATGTAATGTTTGGTAAGAGGGATTGTAAATGTTGATGATTCATTCTTTTTTTTTTACTTTTATTTATTTATTAGAGACAGAGAGAGAGAGAGAGAGAGAGAGAGAGAGAGAGAGAGAGAGAGGCAGAGACACAGGCAGGGGGAGAAGCAGGCTCCATGCAGGGAGCCGATGTGGGTCTCAATCCCAGGTGTCCAGGATCATGCTCCGGGTGGAAGGCGGCGCTAAACCACTGAGCCACTGGGGCTGCCCCTTGATGATTCATTCTTGAACTAAAGTGATAACCTTTTTTGATGCAGACATGTAGGAATAGTTGCTTTCACTATGTCTCAATGGATAGTTTATACTTCATTACTTTTTTTCTTAAGGCCTCAAAATCATGCTTCACTAAGCCTATGGCAGCGGACACCAACATTAAAGCAACACTTCCTAAAATTTTGGGCTCTGATGACTGTTGGGCTGTTTCTAGTCCTTATTTTCTAAAATAACTGATTCCTGAAGACCTAATATAAAAATAATTAATAGTAATGGAAATTTTAAAACTAACTGTATTTCATCAACACAAAGATATAGTATATAGAATTAGGTTTTTAGGCATTTAGAAATCAAAAACAAAAAATAACTAGTATCAGTGTTGTTTGTTATCAAATTAAGTAACAAATGATTTAGGCTTTTATTCTAAAATTCTTAGAATCTTCAACTTGGCCTCATTTTGTATCATGAAAAATACTGTGTATGTACTCTCTCTTCTCAACCTCAATTTTATAAATTCAAGTGAAAAGGTTAAATTATTACCAGAAATATTGGTGTCATATATTGTACAACCTAATTTACGTGTAAAATGTGATCACAGCCTATGATTCACACTTTATACTCTTCAGATAACTGAAAATTAAGTCAGTATCTAATGTACAAATTGAAGAAGTATAAACTTTCATTTGTATTTTGCTATCAGTATGCAAATACTTAATGCCATTTCAAAAGCCCCTATCTTGTGTCAGACACTGTAGTAGACATATACAGAAATATAATGACCCATGCCTGTAGAGTACATCCATAGGTACAAGCAATTAAATAACCAATTATAACAATGTGTGAATGCTGTGGTAGGGAAATGGAGGGTGTTATGGAAAACCAGAGTTGGAACCTCTTACTAGACTTAGAGGGTTAGGATGAGTTTATTAAAGGGTATTGCATCTAATCTGAGATCTAAAGGATGACATAATACCCAAATGGATGAGAAGTGGAAAGGAAGGGTCATAGAAAGAGCATGCTTTAACCTAAGTAGATGTACTGGTTTAAACTCCTACCAACAATGCTTTTCTCCTTATCAGTACTTCAAATTATCAGTCTTTTTCTTTTTAGCCATTCTGTCGAGTTGTACTGGCCTCTTTTTGTGATTTTAATTTGTATTTCTTAGTATGCTTATTGGACATTTGGATAGAATATTCTACAAATCATGTCAACTAATTAAAAAATCTTACATTCCAGGTCCTCTGTGTCACCAGCATAATGAGAACTAATATTTAGATGATCTTAAGTCATTGTAGTATTTGAAATCTAAGTTATCATCAGAGTCAAATTATATTTAATATATATTGACTATATTACATATTTTGATTGTTAGGAAATCATTTATTCACTCAGAATATGTATACACACACATATGCACGCACACACACATGTAACTGCTTACCAAAATATTTGAATAACTCAGGAATTTCATTTCTTTATCATATAAAAAAACCTGAGTTTTTCTGTAATACTTCCTATTTGGGGAAAGGTATGTTAACCATCTTTTGCTAATTTGGGGGGTTATGAAAAGGTAAAATGTAGTAAAATATATATGCATATATATTTTATATATGTAGTAAAAATATATAATATAAATAAATATAAATATAAAAAATATAAATATATATAAAATATATATGATAAGGAGGGATCCCTGGGTGGCTCAGTGGTTTAGCACCTGCCTTTGGCCCTGGGGCGTGATCCTGGGGCCCCAGGATGCAGTCCCACGTTGGGCTCCCTGCATGGAGCCTGCTTCTCCTTCTGCCTGTGTCTCTGCCTCTCTCTCTCTCTCTCTCTCTCTCTGTGTCTCATGAATAAATAAATAAAATCTTTAAAATATGTGTGTGTGTGTGTGTGTGTGTGTGTGTATACATGATAAGGAATTCCTTTCCTCCAAGTATTTGAAGGTGTTTGGAGTGGTTCCTGTGACTCCTGTGATAGCTTGTCTCATGTTGGATAAGATTTACCCACAGTTATCAAAGTGGCTTTTCCCTTCTTTATATTCAGCCTATCAAGCTTGGAGATCATCTCAACAGCATACTGCTTGGAATGTGTGAAGATGTTATTTATGCTCGAGTTTCTGTTCGGACCGTCCTGGATGCTTGCAGTGCCCACATTAGGAATAGCAATTGTGCACCTTCATTTTCCTATGTGAAGCAGTTGGTAAAACTGGTTCTGGGAAATCTTTCTGGGGTAAGCTATAGTTCCAACTGGTACATGAAGTGGTATTTTAAAATTTAGCAGAATATTGCAAAATTTTATTTAAAGATACTATAAGTAGGTAGCATTTTTCTCAATGAAGACTAAGAACATTAAATTTCTTGTGCTAATGTTAATTGTTTATTTGAAACAGTACTTAAGGGCAGCCTGGGTGGCTCAGTGGTTTAGCACCGCCTTCAGCCCAGGGTGTGATCCTGGAGACTCGGGATCGAGTCCCATGTCTGGCTCCTGCATGGAGCCTGCTTCTCCCTCTGCCTGTGTCTCTATGTGTCTCATGAATAACTAAATAAAATCTTAAAAAAAAAATAAAAAAAAACAGTACTTAAAATTTAGAAGCCCAGTGCAATAACTTTAGTGTCCTAGTATTTATGAGAATCTCTTTTTTAGAACATGTTAGAGTTGAAAATGTCTGCTCTTGCCTCCTTTGTTACATCATAACAGGAGCTTCCAGCAAGTGGTTCTGTCTATTATAAAAAACACATTGACATTCAAAATGGATTTTAGCATTAATAATGCACTTTCTTAAAAAAATGCACTTTCTGTTGCTTAAATCTCTTTCTTGGCCACTTACTTATCTGAACCCCTTGGGTAGTCTTGAAACCCTCCCCACCTTCTGTAGACACTGTCAGCTGGTGTGTAGGGGTGATACATGCTTGTATCTCTACTAAAGTACCCCAAGACCTGGACACTCACTCTCTCTCTCTCTCTCTCTCTCTCTCTCTCTCGTCATAGATGTGAAGAACCTCAAGAATAGCAAACCCTGTATCTATAGTCTCACCTCTGCAAACCATGTTTTATACTTTATCTGGGACCAAAAGACATGAATATATAGTACTTGGATACTCCTTGGTTTTTGATATCTGATCTAGAGCCAAACTTTATCTGCTCTTACCCTTAGAGTTATGGTACCTGAGTGAGGTCCTACTCTTCTGTGTGGACTACAGATTTGCCATTGTCACACAATGTTATTGATGGCTTCTTACTTCTTCTTCCCTAGGGGTTTAGTTCTGCCATCTTAACCAGGATGTTGTATGGCTGACCGGGGTATATCCAAATGCCATACGGCTTGCTAGTTGACAAGAAACAGGCTCATAGATTCTTCCAGGCAAATGGTTTATAAACTGTACCCTATGCAGCCTTTGTACTTATACAGTGAAAGGAATAAAGGGAATAGAGGCTGAGCATATGGGGTTCTCGGCTGGTTATTTGATACCCTCCTTAACTAGAGCTGCTCCAGTTTTATTTTTTTGTTTATATTCCTGCATGTGATTTTTTTTTTTTGAACAAAGGTAAAGCTACTAAAAATCTATGAAAGCCCTCTATCCAGACCAAAGTTCCTACATAGTATCAAATATAGTTTTGTTTTTTTAAAATTCCTTTGTGATTAAATATGTTTGAGGAAAACCTGTTTAAGAGAAATTAAAGTATATTTTCACTACAGAACTTCTCAGAGCCTTTAATACACTAGACTATATTACATGTGATATACATGTAGGTAAAACATTTTCCAAACTTATTTAGGTCTTTTTTTTTTATTATTATTGTCTCATGACACTAACCTTTGGGAAACATTGATCTGTAATTAACTCCTTCAGCTTATAAATAAGGAAATTGAGACTCCCACAGCTCGTGGGACATATGTTTCCTATTAGTCCAGGGATCTTTCTATTATACCACATTTCCTCTAAGACTTTTGTCTTGCTGATTTTATTCCTATATTAAGAATCCTGGAATTATTTTTTCTTCCTTCTTTCTGTGAAGAAATATTCCTCCCTGGAATTCTGATATCCTTCTAATAGTTGCCCATATTAGATAAAAGATTTCCATCTCTTTACAATTAGTACTTAAGGCAGTTTATGACAGTAATTATATTGCTCAACTACATATGAATCCTGTCTAGATACTACAGAAGATAAAAATTTGAATAAAATATTTGCTACCTTCTATGAGCTCTTATGTAAAGTTCTACAACCATAAAGTTCTACAACTAATTATATATAAAATGCAGAAGAAGGTATGAAAACCACAGGAAGAATTTTAAAAGCTATGAGGGTTTGAGGGGAAGGATATAAAGTATAACTGCATTGAAAAATAGCACTTTGAACTAGATCCAGTAGTCTGATAGGAAGTAATCTAGGCAGAGGAAAGTAAGTCTGGATAAATGCCATAAAATAGGAAAGAGCAGGGTATGTTTGAGGAATAGTAGTAGTAAGTCTGAGATGGGATATGTTGTGGGAATGTTTAGTAGGAGAGAATAGAAGGGTCAATCAGAGTTAGTACATAGATAGTGTGCCTTTCCAGAGGCAAATTTCTACTAAGAAATAACAATGTTCCCCTCATCTTTCTATTGCTCTTGCTAGTCTCCTGGATGTCACCCAACAGAAGGAATTCCAACGGCTATGGTTTTTTTTTTTCAGTGTTTTGTGCCAGGCACTGTGCTAAATGGCTTATGTGCTTTTCCACATTTGTTCATTTTAACAATCTCAGGTTACAGAAGATAATTTCACGCCCATTTTAGAGATAATGGTACCAAAGCTTTGAAAGATGAAATAACCTGACCATGACCATGCACTTTGGAAATGACAGACACAATTGGAACATGCATCTCTCAGGCTCCAGAGCCCACGCTGTTAGCCATTTTGCTCCTCAAAGCTGTTGTTGCCTCCAGGAGCTGATAGAATGATTTGGTCCTAAATGTGAAATTCATTTCAAGTAACCATAATTCTTATCTACTTAATTAACATAGAGTAAAAGTCAACAGGCCAGTTTACTTATCTTGGTTCTTCTACTGATTTAATGTTAAAGCATCTTTGACCTCAATTTTACTTATCTGTAAAATAGGAGTAGTAACACATATCATCGACTCATATTACTGAACAGTTTACAGATAATTATTTCAATGTTGATGAGCTGCTTCAAGGTTCTTTGAAGTTTCCTTGCTATTTCTCTCTTCATCTGCAACACAAGGATAATAACCCTACCACATAGCAGTTTTGAGTATTAAATAACGTAAAGTATGTAAAGCACCTAATGTAGTCCCTGCTTTCTAGTAATTGCTCAATAAATGGCCGCTATTATTAATAGTAGTGTCGATACAGAGATTCCCAAAGATGCAGGATGTTCTTTATCTTTTTAGTAACTGACAATATAGTGCAATACACTACCTAGATTATTTATGTAATTTAAAGGATAATATCATTTCAGAAATACTTCCATCTTATAAGACTTGTAAGTCTTATAAGTAGGAAAAATAATACCTTGAATATACTACCTAAAACTTTTATTTTTTTAAGACTTTATTTTTTATTGATTTATGAGAGACACACAGAGAGAGGCAGAGACATAGGCAAGGGGAGAGGCAGGCTCCCTGCAAGGAACCTGATGCAAGACTCAATCCCAGGACCCCAGGATCATGCCCCAGGACCCTAGAGGCGGGTGCTCAATTACTGAGCCACCAAGGCATCCCTACCTTAAACTTAAGTGAATTTTTAACCCATACTCAAACAAGTTTCACTAATAGAGGAATATTAAAATGTGTGTGTATGTATGTGTGTAAACAAATATATATGCATGCTTTTGGTGCCAGATTTAAATAATTTATCTTCATTATTCTCTCTCCGTTTATTTCTTGAAGCTTCTATTCAATCATTTAAATAAACCCAGTGTTCTAATTTTTCACCCCTTATAGTGTGGAATTTGATCAAATTTGATACACTTTTATTTTATTTATTTTTTAAAGGTAATATACTTTTTTGGCTAATATATTTTTAATTTTTTTACTTTAATTCCAGCATAGTTAACATACAGTGTCAGATTAGTTTCAGGTGTATAATATAGTGATACAGCAGTTCTGTACATCATTACTCAGTGCTCAAGTGCTCATCATGATAAATGTACTCTTAATCCCCTTCACCGGTTTCAACCATCTCCCTACTAGCCTCCCCTCTAATATCCTTTATTTTATTAATTTTTTAAAAGTTATTTATCCTCTCATGAAAAATCTGCACTATCACCACAGATAAAGTCCCTGCAGAATCTTTATTCCTTCTGTTGTCCAATCTCCAGCTCACCATTAGACACTTAATTTCTTTTTGCCAGCACCAACATTGGCTTTTGCAGACTCCCTGACATTTTTCATTCTGTCCTTGTGTTCTTTGGGCTATTTTCTTGAGATCTTTTTCTTCTCATATGGGCCATGTCATATAAGTCTTGTGTTTGGGTTCATTTTTCTTTGCGTCATCCACAGAATCATAAATCATCTCAAAGCCAGTTGTCTTGCCACCACCAAAATTGGGTAGGAATCCAAACACAAAGATAACATATGGTATGGTTTTATATACTTTGGCTAGTTTTTGCAAATTTCTGCCTTAGGTGCTGTTGCCTTTCCAGGGTGAAGAATATCAAGGATCATTTTTTCAGCTGAAGTAGTTGGTTTGTCATGAACTTCCTGGTCCAGATAGTTACTGTGTCATTCATGATGGCAGCCAAGTTTCAAGCAGCTAGAGAGGGAAAAAATGATACGCTTTATTTTAAATGAGTACCATCAGTTAAAGTTATTAAAGTTTAAGACTCTTGTTTTTTATTTAAATTTGTCATTCCTCAATATGTCCATTTAGTTTAAAACATTTCTCAAATGTAATTTCTGGCAGAAAAAAATCTAGAAAATTAGTTTTGAAAATGATTTAAGTCAATACCTTCCATCCATAGTTATAATCAGGAGAAAGCTTTATTACCCCAGAATTAATGTGTTTTTAAAATCATAATGTAACTTAAGAGATTAACGTAGTTACAGGAAACAAAGAACTCTTCAGGTATACTGTTTTCAGAGGAAACTCATTTTAACTACTTTAGTTTGGCTAACTTTGTTCCCTAGTTAGCAAATAACTAACTCTTCTATAACTCAGTCTTGCTTTTCATTTCCTGAAGATGAATTGGCCAGAACTATGTTACATAAATCCTGTTGAAGGAATACAAATTAATAATAGCAAATGTGGAGTGTCTTTTCTTAATACTATAGTCTCCAAAAATTGTCTGACTAGTGTCGTTCTGTAGATAATTACCATGAAAATGAAAGGGAGATTGTTTTGTTAAACTTGATTTTGTTTATATGTGTACAGACGGATCAACTTTCCCATAACAGTGAACAAAAGCCTGATCGAAGCCAAGCTATTCGAGACCGATTAAGAGGAAAAGGATTACCAACAGGTAAGAGTATATTTATAGGAAAATTTTAAGCTCTAACTTTATTGCATTGTTTCTTTTATGAAATTGTTTTTATCTGGCTTGGAATTCTGATAATTGTGACCATAATTAGGACATAAGTATGCAAAGTGGAGACAGGAAACAGATAGGAACACTAACTGTATTAATATATAAATCCATTAAAATTGTGCAACAAACATTACTAAGAACTCCCACAGTAAATCATTTCCTATCCAATATTGGTATTATAGCAATAGTATTATTTGTTTACTTTATCATCTTTATCATGGAATTTTATATTAAAAATACATTTTAAAGCAAGGTGAAACAAACCTAAATTATGGACATAAACACTACTGAAGCAAAGTTTCAGAAAGCAATGTTATTTTTGCTGCATTCTTTTTTCTTTTCTAGTTCATTTTTTAAATGGGAATCACAACCCCCTAAGTTGATTTTATGACTTGTAGTTATCAAATACTATCTTAGATTATAAGATACTTAGTCAATAGAAACTGATGAAGAGTGGTTTTACTGTTTGCTAATAGCATTAGATAATTATGGATCCTATAAAATTAATTTTTTTAAGAAAATGATTAGAAAAAAAAAAAAAGAAAATGATTAGAAATCCCAAACAGGTAAAATGAAAGCAGAAAAAATAAAATTTTACATGAAAATTGATTTTTCAGTGTTAAATTTCAAGCTTGGCTTGTTTATAAAATGTACTTTTTAAAAATTGTCTTTGTTCACTTTGCTTCTCAAGCAATATTGATAATTAGGTTAATCTAAACATTAATAAAAATATTTTATAGGTGAGTATTTTATTGTCTTAAATCTTGGCTGGGCAAAGTAAATGTAAACATTGCATAAATATATTCTAATAAAACATTTTAACTGAAAATGCTCCGATTAAAAAGCTAAAATGCTTAACTTTTTAATTTAATCAGACAATCAGGGCACAGCTATCTTATTTAAAGCCTATGAGAAACTCTCATTGTGAAAAGTAAATAGACACTTGATTATCTGGACCAAATGTTTTGCAGAATTCAGAATTCTTGTATTGAGGAGGAAAAATGTGCCCAAAGCAAGTGTACTGCTTATCTTGAGAAGTCAAAGAAAAGCAATAAAATCGTTTCTAATGGAGTGATTCTGTAATGGTTTAGTTAGTTAAGTGTCTGTTTGAAACATCCATTTTACTTACGGTGAATTAGGACTATTTTTCTGGAAAAGTACTTTACCTTTCATTGTCATCGATATAATTAATTTATTTCTGGTTACATAAAGTTCCTTTTCTAATATATGTATTATTAATTTATGCATGGGTCAAAAAAACCCCAGAAGACAGACTTTCACTTAGTTTTCTCAGTGCTTTGATGGCAATTTGAAGAGTATGTTTAACCCTTTCTCATATTTCTTACTATATTTATGCTTCCATATTTATATATAAATACCCCATCTTGTAGGTAAAAGTCTTTCCCTTTATTTTAAAACTTGCAGGATTTGAGGTATGATATAGTGTGAACCTTAGTGCCAAGATAAGCAACATTTTGTTAATCCATCAGAATTTCAGACTCCTCTTTTAGAATTGAATAATAATAGAAAATTATAGTTAAATGTCAATAGCAAGCTAAGAGAGTCTTTTTCAAGGAGACATAATGAGCATTTTAATAAGTGAATGTTAGATTTTAATGATTTCTGTTTCTCTTATTTTTCATTTTTCTAGCTTTTCCCTCCCTTCCAGTAGTGTTTATGTTCATAATCCCTCTCCTTCTCTTGCTCTCTTTCCTTCTCCGTTCCTATCTCCCTTCCTTATATCTCTTTCCTGTTCTTTCATTTCTTTCTGGAATTCTCTTCTATCACCTTCTACTATTATTAAATGGCCATGTTGTGGAATTGAAGTTGATCTGCTTATTTGTTATTTATTGAGTTAGTAACTATAGTATATTATTATTAATTTTTATTTTTTTAAGATTTTATTATTTTTTTCATGAGAGTCCCAGAATGAGAGAGAGAGAGGCAGAGACATAGGCAGAGGGAGAAGCAGGCTCCATGCAGGAAGCCCAGTGCAGGACTCAATCCTGGGACTCTGGGATCATGCCCTGAGCCAAAGTCAGGCACTCAACTGCTGAGCCACCCAGGCGTCCCTATTATTAATTTTTAAATGTAGTTTGTTTTTTTTCTAAAAATAATAAATGTTCCTATATATATGAGACTCCCATTTTATCCCTATTCATCATAAATGCTATAGAAAGAAGACCGCTCTGCCATATTTAGTTTATCAAATTTTTTTAAATTTTTTTTTAATTTTTATTTATTTATGATAGTCACAGAGAGAGAGAGAGAGGCAGAGACATAGGCAGAGGGAGAAGCAGGCTCCATGCACCAGGAGCCCGATGTGGGATTTGATCCCGGGTCTCCAGGATCGCGCCCTGGGCCAAAGGCAGGCGCCAAACCGCTGCGCCACCCAGGGATCCCCTAGTTTATCAAATTTTATAAAGATTCAAGTGTTAACATAGTTTAGATTATATTACTTACAACCATTCAAAGTCTTATTGTTACATATACATACAATTTTAGTAGTAGCAATTAGCAATTAAACTGAATCAATACTTAGTCCATAATGTACTTTAGATAGCAGGTTATTTTGTCATTTACATATATACATATATTTTTTAATAAAAGTATATACAAAGTCAAGCATCCAGGACATCGATACTAGGGAGAGGGATGTATTATAATACATTTATAATACAATTTTAATGGTTCCATAAAGAAATATATGAGATTCTGATTTATTTTTTTTAGATAACCTATTTTAAACATTAAGTTGTATGCAAAGTAAAAAGAAAAACTGTAATTCACCATCTTGGCTCATATTATTAGACTATTTCATTACTTTAACAACAAATATATCAAGTTTTAAAAATTTTTTTTAATTTTGATTTATTTATGATAGTCACAGAGAGAGAAAGAGAGAGAGGCAGAGACATAGGCAGAGGGAGAAGCAGGCTCCATGCACCGGGAGCCCGATGTGGGACTTGATCCCGGGTCTCCAGGATCGCGCCCTGGGCCAAAGGCAGGCGCCAAACCGCTGTGCCACCCAGGGATCCCTATATCAAGTTTTAGACCAAATTATTAATGCTTTTCATTTGTGATTTTGTTTTTATAATATTAAGAAATATTTAATCCTATTAATAGCTCTTTAGAATTCTTATGATGAATAGACTGCCCAAATGCAGATGATCTAGGGCTGACTGTAGTTACTTCAAAAATTTAACAGAAATCTTTAAATGGACTGTCCATTGATTTTATGATTGTATAGTCATATCCATTTATTGGAGAATTAAGTCTCCTTGATATCTAAACTCAAGAGAATTTGTAAGAAATTATAATCTGTAACTCAAGATAAACCAAATTTGTTTACATTTACATTTTGAGTTGGATTAGAGGTCCTTATACTTAATGAAACAATAGCCTTTTTGAGATTAAATGTAATATAAGAGGATTCTTCAGTTCTTAGCCATTACTTTCCATGGTAGTACTGCTCAAGGACTGTCTTAATTTACCTTTGACAAATATGTAAAACCACATCTCAAAGACAGAATCAATGTAATGTACTGATTATAGCCATTACCAGACAAGCAATTAGCAGCAAATAGTCAATGGCATATACTAATATAATGTAAAACCTTAAGATTAAAAAAATTACCTTGTGCAGAAAAAATATTCTTCTAGGACACCAGTGTTACTTTTGAGCAGCTCCAGTTCTTAACTGTCAGTAGTCACTTGCAACAAAGAGCCTTGGTTTACTGCATCAGGACTAAAGTATTCTATTTGATGCTGACAAACCTGTGAAACCTTTATGTAGTGATAGTTTTAGTTTATTAGGCTCCTGGCTGTAGTTTTCAATAAAGAAAACGTCTAAATGGGCAGTGAGATACAGAATTAGTTTAAAAGAAGTAAGCAATTTTAGGGATAATGCCTTGTAAGTGATTTGATTGTTCAACTGAAACTTAACAATAACATTTTTTTTTATCTATGAGCAAATTACATTAAAATGTCTCTCCTCAAAAAATAAAAGTCTCTCCTCATATCTTACCTTTCAGATCTGTTACAAAAGCTAAGGTCTAAACTAGTGGGCTGTCAGCCCCCATTTTATTATTTTATACTGCCAGTGTATAAATCAAACATTTCCTGCCAAGCTTAAGGTGGAAACCTACACCATGATCAGATCAGCATGATAGTGCTTCAGAACTTGGGCATATTGACAATATCACATTTCTTTTTTATGTACTTGAACACACTTGTGAGGACGGATGGGAATCAGGGAGCCTTTTTTAATACTGAAATGTCATTTTGAAGTTAGCTTCTAAGATATGCTTAAATTTCTTGAGTCTTGTGTGGGGGAAAGGTCAATGATGATATCTAAGGATGATGTTAATCATATAGAACAAGTATAGTTAAAACAGTGTACTTTAGGAGGGAGATTTTTTTTTCAATTTAACTAAAATAAACGGAATATTTTCTATTATAAAGACTTTTTATGTTCTTAAAATCTTTTATTTTGGGGATCCCTGAGTGGCTCAGAGGTTTAGCGCCGCCTGCAGCCCAGGGCATGATCCTAGAGACCCGGGATCGAGTCCCATGTCCAGCTCCCTGCATGGAGCCTGCTTCTCCCTCTGCCTGTGTCTCTGCCTCTCTCTCTCTCTCTCTCTCTCTCTCTCTCTCTCTCTCTCTCCTGAATAAAATGGATAAAATCTTTTATTTTTATTTCTTTTTCTCCCTTTTAGTTTGTTTGTTTTGTTTTGTTTTGCCTGTAAGCTATGTATTCTCCAAAAGGAATATGTTTATTGTTTCATTTTATATTTGAATGCTTATAATTGTATATAATCTAATGCTGTTTGTAAGTTCTCTCTGAACTCTGAGCCTTTTCAAGAGATGGAAAATCCACCTATAGTTACCCTTTATCCTATTTTGAATAATTTGATTTTTTAAATTATAAAACTAGAACTTTTATAACTGTATAACTTAGAATTTTGTAACTCTTTTGATTTCTGGTTTCATGATTTCCTCTCAAAAGAACTTTTAAATTCCCCCTTGCTAGATAATTAAAAGCTGAGGGAAATAAAGCAGAAACAAAGAAGAGCGGAATTTAGAATTTTATGTTGCCCTTGTTCAGAAGAACTCATGATAGTTCATTGGATGTTCATTTTTCTTGCCATCTTTAAGAAGAACATATAACAAGTTATATCCAGTTTTGTAGATGAAGGAAATAAGAAACATGGAAATTAAGTGGCTTGCCCAAGCTCATGGTTTGAATTTGATAAAGCTAGAATTAAAACCCAGGTGTGTTTTGATAGTAATCTTTCTGATAGATTAACTACCTACATTGACTTTAAAAAGGTTTCAAAAAGTTATGCAATCAGTCTATTCTACACACATTGTTTTGGAATGTCTTTAATCAGGAAATAGAAATACAAAAACAGGTAAGACATGGTTTCTTGTGTTATTGTTCCAGTTGGAGGTGGAGTGAGGAAATGAGTGGGAGTGATGAGAGATATCTACTATAATGGATAATTTTAATATAGTGAAAGAATGTCCTAAGAGAGGGCCAGTGTGCTCTAGTAGAGTATAATGGAAAGACTAGTAACTCTCCCAGGATAGGGAAATATTAAAGAAGTTTCCACCTGAAATCTTTTAAGAGTAGCTCCAATGGCATTGCCTTCAGAAATAACATTAACTTCCTATGATCAAAATGGGTAGTGAACACACCTATTAAATGTACTTATGATTGCAGTTCTGTTTATTGCCTGTTAAATAAAATCATTATAATAGTCAAGCACATGTTTAGAAAGATTTGGAGAGCAGTTGAAGAAATTGCATTTTACCTAGTCTCAAAGTTAGTAAGTAAGTAGCACTGTTGTTAACAATGTACATGGTTTTTACTGGTCTAGCAGATTGTGCACCTCATAAATGAGCCTAAAATTCCATGTCTTTTCTCATTTAAAGGGCTAGATTCTATATTTGAACTCTCATTGTTAGGTCCCAGATTAGTGAAATTTTTCCCCTAGTACTTTAGCAATATTAGACAACCATAATATGATATGTGATGCTATATATATATTCTATCCACTTGTGAAGTATTCATCATGCAATTACATATCTAGTTGTATAGTTGAAGATAAGTGAGTATCATTGACCTGACAAAATGCATTGAGACTCCTGCCAGTTAGGAATATGTGATTTGAAAATGGTGTGTTTGTACCAGCCCAAATCCATCTCTTTTTTTACCTAGATAAAGGTATGTCTCCTTTTTCACCCAAAAAGCAAACAAAAGCAGTCCTAGCCTCTGAGACCCACTGGAGAAACCACTTAGCTCCAAATATATCTTTCCTGTCACTTCCTTTTTCTTCTTTCAAGAGGTGATCCACACTCAGTTTCTCCTTTTAATACTTTTGTGGCTTATAGCTCTTACAATTTTACTTTAGACCATCTCTAACAGGTATATACAAATTACTTTGAACCTGTTTCACACCTCCATAATTTGTTGCCCATTTTCCTCAGGAGTATTAATCCATCCCCCACCCTTTCTTTCTTTCTCACTCCTCTTCCTACTTTCCCATTCCTTTGTTTTATTGGCTACCAGAAGAGACCTTATTATGGTCAAAATCATCTTTTACAAATAATGTTCATGAGACTTTAAGTTGGCTATCATAATGTGATTTTCAGGCATGTAGAGCATATTGAGCCATAGATAAATTTGGCATATTTTGTAGAAGCAGAGTATAAAGGGAATGCAAACTTTTAAATGAATTATTTTCACTATAATTTTGTACTACCTTACAGAATTTTAAAATGTTAACGTTCTGTACTTTTTTTTTTTTTTAACTTTCTGGACTTTTAGTACTTAGAAACTGAAATATTTTTATATCTACTTGTTTGCATACAGACAGAAACCTAGCATTTACAGAGAAGTAGTTATCCAAGAGGTACCTTATTAGCAATTAGTTTTAAGACTCATATGGCTGGTGAGAAGTTTTAAAACTCACATGGCTGGTAAGAAGTTTTAAGATTCATATGGCTCTTTTAGGATGCCATAGCCCACTAATACATTGTTAGTAAATACTAATGACCTGCAAGAAAATGATAAATCTATCTGTTAGAAATGGGATAGACTCATCATACACTTGGAAAGTGATTATTTCAATAGTGGTCAGGGTAGAAGAAGTCCTATTTAAGATAAAAGTGTAGAATAAGAAACAACTAACCATGAGAAAGGTCTAGACCATTCAAAGCTTAGAAGACAGAAGACAGTGTGTACAGAGATCCTCGCATATAAGAGCTTTACAGGAAAACCTGTGGCCTGAAGAGAATAAAAGAATTGGAGATGAGACTTTAAAAAATTTAAATGACAGATCTAAAAGGAGTCTTGATTTTATTTTGAGTGTAATAGTATGCTTTTGAGACTTTTTGAAAAGGGTGGTGGCATCATGGAATTTGTTTTTTGAGAAGATAACTCTGGCTGCTGACTATAGAGAGTGGTTGGATGAAGGAATAAGTAGGGAGGCCTATCCAGAAGCTGTTGCAGTTTTCTAGTTAATTGATAATATTAACTGGAAATAGGATGATGCCGGTGAAAACAGAAATAATCACATGGAATAAAATATATTTGAGAAGTTAAATAGCCAACACTTCTGATGAATTTGATACTGGCAGTAAGGATGATGAAGGATTTCAGGATGGTGCCCATATTTGTTTTGAGCAATCATTTGGATAGTGATGCCATGTATTGAAATTAGAAAGATTGGGGTTGAATGGACATCTCTAGATATGGGAAACAAAAAATAGTATTAAGCATGTTAAGTTTGAGGTGCTTCTAAGATATACTAATAGAAGTCTCGATCATTGGGCAGCCCGGTTGGCTCAGCGGTTTAGCGCCGCCTTCAGCCCAGGGCGTGATCCTGGAGCCCCGATATCGAGTCCCATGTCAGGCTCCCTGCATGGAGCCTGTTTTTCCCTCTGCCTGTGTCTCTGCCTCTCCCTCTCTCTCTGTGTGTCTCTCATGAATAAATAAATAAAATCTTTATTAAAAAAAGTCTCGATCATAGAAGATTGGAGCTCCCAGAAGACATTGGTACCAAGAATATAAATTTGGGAGTTAAGAGTATGTAGATAATTATTTAAAGCCTTGTTAGTAGATGAAATTATATAAGAAAAGAGTGAAAAGGTTCTAAAACTGATACCTGAGGAAATCGAACATTTGGATATCTAATAGAGGAGGAAAAAGCAAAGACTCAGAATGAGCAGTCTAAGATGTAGGAGAAAACCAGTCTTGTAAAGAGAGGAAAGTGCTTCATTAAGTAAGTGTCATCACCATCAGTTGTTGCTGAGAGGTAAGATGTGAATGTAAAACATCTATTGGATTTGGCAATAATGAGGTCATTAGTTTTACATAATGATAGTTGCCAAAGTATGGAGGAGTTGGAAGTTTACTAATGTGAGTAGAATCTGAATGGGAAATAAGAAATTGGAGACAGCAGGAGCACAGAGATTGGTGGTAACAGGGGAGAGGTTTTGTTTAATTTGCTTTTTATTAAAGAGATATTAAAGCATGTTTGTATACTAATGGGAATGACTCAATAGAAAAGGGGATTAATTAAGATAGACGGCAGAAGTTAACCAAAGTAAAATCTCTGATAACCTAGAAGAAGAAGGGGATTGAACATATATTTGGAATCAGCCTTCAACTGGTAGAAAATGTCATCTTTTGAGGCAAGGGAAAAGATTGGCAGACACAGGTAGATGTATAGAATTAGCCATGGGAAAATGAAAAAGCACTCTCTGACATTCTGTTTTCTTGATGGAATATAAAGCAAGATCATCAGAAAAGAGAAGAGGGAATTAATGTGGGAAGTTTGAAGAATGAGGAAAAGTGAAGCCTTGTGCAGAATGAATGAAATTACTGTTAACACATTGACATTGTGAGTGTCCAAGGTGTTTGATTATGAATTTATGATGTTGCCAAAATTCTCAGTTTTTAAAATTTTCTCTAAGTTTTGGCTACTTGTTGGTAGTCAAGCAGTAAAAGAAGGCAGATTGTTGAGTTCATCTATGATTGTATGATCCTTAGGTCCTTTCAGCTCTTATCTTTCACCCAATGTATTCTCTGTTCTCTATTTTTTAATAAAATTTTAAATTAATGAGTTTCAATATGTGGTTTAAGAATGTAATTTACTCCTAAAATACTATAACATAGATGTGTTTATCAGTTTTAAATTATCTTACATTAGAAGCTAAAGTCTATGACAATCTATATTTGGATGTGGTGTGATACATTCTCAGTCTTCTTTATATGACATGCCCCCAAATATTGGTGTTATCCGTATTTGCACTTAAGTGGATCCGTGTTCAGGGAAAGATGAGTTGCAAAAAAAGCAAAATGTTTGAATCCAATTCTCCGGTGAGCAGTTCTTTGTTGATCACTCTGAAATGAATTCACTTTCCTAAGATTATTAAGGTGAAATGTGGAGTCACAGAATTAAAGCCTATAGCTGTCACCCTGAAGAGGAAATTGACTTATTCAGATGAATTACTAAGCAATTTATTATTCCTATGAAAGTTTTAGTCATTATTTTATACTGTATACATAGCAAATAAGCTATCAAAGAGGGATCACAGAAGGTCACACAGGAAATCTTCAATGTTTATGGGCTTTTGCATCAGTAACTCGAAGGTATTTTTCTACATTTCTTTTTTTATAGGGGAGATATATGATTTTTTGTGTCACTGATGCTAGGATTCCAAAAATGAATTACTGGTTGGATATTTTTGCTGTGTCTCGATGCATTTACAGACTGGTGCCATAAAAAAATTAGAATGACTTACTGTTTTTACTGTATCAACATCAAAGACTAAAGAATAAAATAATTGGTACTTTATTCCAATTGACAAATATTGATGCTTTATGTTCAAGAGAAAAAACTATTTTAGGACATGATGGTCTGCCATGGAAAAATTAAGTTTCTTACATAATTTAAACAATCAAATTATCTGGATTTCAAACAATTAAATTTTCTGAAATCGTTTCTAATCATAATAAAACTTTGATGCTTATGAATTCCAAATGCTATAATCCTTTTTCATCTGTAATATAGCAAGAATTCTTTTTTTTCCTCTTTAAAAATATTTAAATGACTAGAAAATACCAACACAGCATTTCTTTTCACTTTCACTATCACTACCATTCCCTTTCATCTCTGATCCTTCATTAGGAAAATTTAGGAAATTACCAGCACTTCCACTGTCAATAATAAGGTTACATTCCAATTATTTTCTAAAAATTCTATGCATACATGATAGATTCTTATCATTCCAGGAAGAAGCGCTACTTCTGATGTACTAGACATACACAAGTCTCCATTCTCTCATCAGACCTTTCTTAACAAAGGGCTTAGTAAATCAATGGGATTTCTGTCCATCAGAGATACACAAGATGAGGAAGATTATTTCAAGGACATTTCATCAGATAATAATTCTGGACATGAAGATTCTGAAAATGCCTCTTCCCCTTACCAGTTCAAAACTAGTGGCCCAGAAAAAAGAACTATCCCTGGCATTGATGTGCTTCCTAAGAAGAAGATTTGGGCTTCATCCATGGATTTGCTTTGCACAGCTGACAGAGACTTTTCTGGGGAAACTGGTGGATTCCGACAGTATCTTCCTGAGACAGTAACAGTACGGACTTCAACTACCCCTAGGAAAAAGGAAGCAAGATACTCAGATGGAAGCATAGCCTTGGATATCTTTGGTCCTCAGAAAGTAGATCCAATGTTTCATGCCCGAGAATTGCCAACTTCCTCAGCAATATCAAGTGCTTTGGACCGAATTCGAGAGAGACAAAAGAAACTTCAGGTTCTGAGAGAAGCCATGAATGTAGAAGGTTAGTAATTTTGTATGTGTTTGAGAGAGAATTTAATTGAAATATTTGAAATTGTGATTTGAAATAAAGAAGGGTTATTAAACCATTCCACAAGTCTTATTTCCACTGCCAAACCTTTATACCCAGGTTAGTCTCTTCTCTGTCAGTTTCTGTCCTCCTTTCCACCAAAACCCTAATCAAACTCCAGTGCTCCCACAAAGTCATCTTTAGTAAAAGTCTCCCAGTCCAGGCACTTTTATAACCCTTCAATATTTTGCATATTCTTAGACTGTAAGCTTCTCAGGGCAGGAGCCATGTTTTCTACTTCTCCACAGTACCGTCTATCTTGCACACTCGTAAGAGGCTTCCCTAAAGGACTGGTTCATGGAAATAAGAGGCAGTTATTCAAAATCAGCAATTCTAGGGAGGCAGAGTAGCCTGGTGATAGTGCATTGGTTCCCAAACCACCAACTTCAAAAAACAAACTTAGGGACACAACTCTTGGTGACCATAAATTGTTTCATCTGGAATGAAGTTTCAATCTATATTTTAAAAGTTATGGTATTTAGATTTATAGATTTATAGATTTATAGTCAGACAGCCTAGGTTTGAATTATTTACTGCATCAATAGTAAGTGATCCTTAGTTCAGCAACTGGGCTTAATCCCTCCAAGTGCAATTTATCACATCTGTAAAATATGCTTGACAAAAATAGGTTAAATAATGTAAAGTGATTGACCAATCAAATTATTATAATATTAGTATGAGGTGCATTGATAAACAACTTTATCAATGATAAATTCTTATTTGCAGGGCAGAGCTCTGGTTCAAAATTCCTGATTGACACACAAACTTCAATATATGGAGTAAAGTAAAATGTGTTAGATATGGACAGAGGCTATTTTTAACATAAATAAATGGAAAAGATAACAAAATTAGAGTTATCAACCTAATCCTCTACATTTTTGAAGTTTAAAGTTTTGTTATCTCCCTTTTGCCTCATAGGCAAACATTGGGACATAGCTGAAAGGAAGCTTTCAGTTCTAGTTCAAAAAGTACAGTGGCATAATCAAGGGTCATATTCATCTTTAAGGCCATTGTTCCAGTGAAGTATTTTTGATTATATAAGATTACCTTTAAAGTGTTCTGCTGGAGGTTTGTTCTGTTACTTAAGCATAGCTCTGGACTAAACATACTCAACATACGCTACACATCGTGCTTTACATCTAGTAAAAGAAGCTTTCCTTCTTTTTTTTCCAATTGCAAATTAGTGATGAATTTGAAATTATAAGGAAATTATCAAACTCTTAACTGATTATACAGGTATATATATGTACATTTAAAGAAAACATTAGACAATTGTTTATAATCTTGATTATAAACTTTCAAGGGCAGAAAATAACTTAGAAAATTGTTTTATGCATAGTTTTACTGTTTAACTCTGATCAGTAAGCTTTTAGAGTTGTAGCAGAAAAGATATTTTCTGTAGCTTAGTCTTCTCTTTCAGAAATTGTACTTCATGATTATCTAATATTGCACAACAGCTAACATACGAATAATAACTTAGCCTAATCATCTTATGACATACCCTCATAGAGATGTTTATGTGAAGAATTCTTGCCCATTGTGCAAAACAAACAAACCCTTAATTATTCAATAGATAAAACCATGATAGTCTCAGAGTATAAATAGTGAAGCTTTATACTGATGTAGATGACTATTTTTAAATTTAAGAAATTGAATATTTTCTTAACAATGAATATTAAAAATTAAATCATAATTTCTAATGTTCTTTTGTGTTTTAAAAGATTATTTACTTAGTATTTGGTAAATTAATTGTAATCTGGATTAGTGAAGTCTGAGAAAAGTGTTTTTCTTACCCTTGAACCTTGGTTTCAGAGTTAAACAGTAGAGAAACCAAACACTAATGGAAGTATATTTAATGTGTTAAATTATACTACAATAACCTGACATATTTTGTTTAAATAGGTGATTTTTGACTACCTATAAAATGAGTATTAAGCCAAATTATGTCCTAGTTTACATATGAGCCCGTTATCTTGTCAGGGAATGTGTGCAGGCACATGTGTTAAAGAAACTCAAATAGACCAACTTGTTTACAACTTGTTTCCAAATATGCATATATATCTACAAAGATGATGTACAATGTTATTGACCCTTATTTATTAACAAGAGTAACTTGCTGCAAAACCTAACTTCCAAATTTAGAAATTTTATATTCATTACAAAAGATACAAGAAAAGAAGAAAGGGAAAAGATTTCTTTTTAAAAATAAAATACGCTTTGAATTGTTTGATACAGGACCATTTTTATCCTGAAATCTTTCTTTGCTATTGAACAATTTTTAAAAGCATTTGTTCTCACAAAGAACCTACCCGTTTTCTCCCAGAATGTATTTTATAACCAATTTAAAGAGATACCTTGAAAATGTTGGTATATTATGGAAATGCTTACACCATCTTAAATAAACTCCATTATTATATAGTAACTTGTAAGTAGTAATAAATTATATTTGCTTTAGACTAAAAGTATTCTTCAAAAAGAATGTTTGATGTTTGGAATTCAGAAGTGATGATTCTTAGTTATTTAGTTGAGTAATTTGTTGGTTTTATCCTGTGCATTTTCTAAAAGTGAGATAATTTCTGTTAGCTGTTCAAACAGAACTGCAGATTACTAATATAAAGATTTTAGCTAATATACAAAGAAGAAAAAAGAATAGAAAACAATTCAAATCCCATTTATTTCATTTAATTCTCATGAAAAGTAGGCTCCACAGATGCTTTTTATATGTGAGAAATCAAGCAGAACAGCAGCTGCTAATGTACACATTTCTTTTTAAATATTCTTGTTTTAAGCCATTTAAAAATATTAATAGTTCTCTGTACAATTTTTGTGATCTTTAAGTCTGGTAGTTGCTACTGGCTATCAGTAATTACATAATTAGAAGATGTCTTAGAGTACATACCCCTGAGTTCGTGAAGTTAATAACTTATCCAAGATTGCATAACTAGTTAATGATAGAGTTTCCATCATTATGGGAGACTGTGGACTTCCATCTAGATTTCAGAGCTCCAGTTTAAGAATTTCCAATTCGTGTAACTTACGAATTTTTAAAAACGATATGTTCCTGTTCATTGGATTAATACAGCAATTGGAAGAAAAGTAACTCCCCAATTTTGGTCTGTCCTTTTAAGCATGCAAGGAGGCTCATTGAACTAATAGGAAATACAGTTTTCTTCAACTAGATGTATAACCCTTTCCTTAATCCATCCTCTTGAAAGGAGCCTTTACCTAAATCATTTCTATAGCATCTCCTTAGCTAACAACATCAACCAGCCAACTAGCAGAGGGGAGACCAGAGTTGGTACTGGAAGGAATCTGGATGCTAAAACCAAAGTTTTCATTTTCAAAAGCCAAGAGTAGACTAGTTTGCCAAAGGAGATACATAATTCATAATTCATAAAAGTTGTATTTAGAATCCAGATCTCTTGAAATTCAGAGTAAGTTTTTTCCACTCTGCCATTCTGATTTCAAGCAGAAACCAGATACATGTCAGATACATTGTTTGGAAATTTTTTTACTGGCTGAAAGGTTGGCTATTCAACTAACCACCTAATAAACCCCTTAAGTCTCTTCCTAATAAAATTATATAATTTTTAATACAGTAAAATGAGATAGCATAATTTTTTTTAAAAGGCTAAATGAGGGGATCCCTGGATGGCTCAGGGTTTAGTGCCTGCCTTCGGCCCAGGGCATGGTCCTGGAGTTCCGGGATCGAGTCCCACATCTGGCTCCCTGCGTGGAGCCTGCTTCTCTCTCTGCGTGTGTCTCTGCCTCTCTCTCTTTTTGTCTCTCATGAATAAATAAATAAAATCTTTTTTTTTAAAAAAAAGGCTGAATGAGGCACTTTTGGTTCTTTCTGCAGCAAACCACACTGGATAGGGATTAAGATGGAGCTCTGTGGTGTCACATGCTCTATTGTGGTAGATAGTATTTTAATGGGCTTTCCTATACTAGGATTTTGTAAGGCAATGATCCAGTAGCCAATGAAATAAGATCATAAATTATCAAATAGCAATGAATGGTTGGCTTTGAGTGCTCCGATTTCCTTGAGAACAAAATAAGAAAGGAACAGAAAAGACCCTGAGAAAGTTGAAGTTTAAAACTTACAAATATAAGATCATTTATATAATTATTGAATTAATATTTAATCTTTCAGAAAGTTCCCTACATACAAAAAGCAGTAAGGAAGGGGCAGACAGAAACATTAACAGATTTTCCATGAAAACTAGTTTTAAACTTTGATGGGACTCTCTCTTTCTTGGCTTTATTCTTTTCATTTTACTTTTTTCACCTTCATATAGGACTGTCTTAGTCTACTCTTCCTCTTTCTTCTTTGTTCCTAGTATCTTTTTTCCACTCTGTACTCCCATCTCAAAATCTGACAAATTGTCTGTTTTCTAACAGAAGTTTCTGTCACCATTTCTCTTGTATGTAATTACCACATACTCCCTATCTAACATTGCCGTGTGGGTTGATAGCACATTCCTGATTATGAGAGATTGACTTGGAACCAGTACTGTGAATATAGTCTGAACAGTACTCCACACCCTGGGTGGGGATAGCAGTTTGCTTCCAATAGTCAAAACTCCTCTGCATTCTGTATAAATACTAGAAGGGAATATGAAGGGCAGCCCGGGTGGCTCAGCAGTTTAGCGCCGCCTTCGGCTCAGGGCCTGATCCTGCAGACCCGGGATCGAGTCCCACGTCGGGCTCCCTTCATGGAGCCTGCTTCTCCCTCTGCCTGTGTCTCTGCCTCTGTGTGTGTGTGTGTGTGTGTGTGTGTGTGTGTCTGCCTTTCTCTCTCTGTCTTTCATGAATAAATAAAATCTTTTAAAATGGAATATGAAAAGCAGATATAATTAAATTGTTCAAAAGTGACTACAGTTAAATATTGAAATTATAAATCAATCTACTTCAATCTTAAGTATTGTTTAAAGAAAACAATATTGTGACTTCTGGTCTAGCCTAGTTTTGCTATTCTGTGACTGTCTTGTGAATACAGGTTAAACTCTGTGTTGTGCAACTAGAATATGTAAACACTAAAGTATGTGAGCCTGCTCTTATTATTGAGGCATCTTAATATTTCCATTTTCATGAGAAGGTTGGATTTGGAAGTTCTTACATTTTTAGAGTTGCATTTCAGAAAAACAAGGGGATGGGTTTATAAATACTACAGTTCACCATGTAGGATACTTCTAGTGATATATATAGAGAAATTTTTCTTCAAAACTTATCTCTCTTTTAAAATCCAAAACTGGGGTGCCTGGGTGGCTCAGTCAGTTAAGCCTCCAATTCTTGATTTGGTTCAGGTCATGATCTCAGTATCCTAAGATCGAGCCCCTTGTTGGCTCTGTGTGGACGTGGAGCCTGCTTAAGATTCTTTCTCTCCCTCTCCCTCTCCCTCTGCCCCCCACCTCATTCGAGTGCACTCTCCCTCTCTCTAAAATAAATAAATAAATCTTAAAAAAAAAAAAAAGCTTTCAGACATAGCCATGTTCAGGAAACTTTGTCTCACCTTCCAGTTTAGGGTGATGGCCCATTTTTCATTGAAATTATTTGTTTTAAGGAGCTTGTTTCTCCTCCTGTAAACATCAGAAATTTGGCATGGTCTCATTCATAGCTGTTTCCTTAGTATCTACCACTATACCCTACATGATACTCAATAAGTATTAATCTAAACTGAGTATTGCAATATAGCTATTAATATTCAGTATTTGGTAAGTGCTATTTCAGATATGTGATTCAACAATATTTTCTAATGAATTCTGTGCAGTGAGGAGAAATCCCACCTCCTTTTCTAACTCTAAGAGAAGTCATAACCTAACCAACCAACAGCAAATGCGGTCAATTTCCTTTAGAGATCTGTACTGTTTGAACGCTTTAGAAGGGGTAATGAAGTCATAATAACGCAGGATCCTGGAGGATTCTAGAGTGGCATAGCCAGCCCAGATGCAAGACACAGCCTAGATTGGTGGCTGCTACATTACACAAAACTGTTGTAGATCAAGAGAACTGGAGACTTACTTACTTACTTACTTACTTACTTACTTACTTATTTATTTATTTATTTATTTATTTATTTATTTATTTATTTATTTCTATTCCTACTCTGCACAAATTTTATGTCTGTAAAGTAATTTACAGTTCACAGAGCATTTCTGCACATATCTTTCCTCAATTACATGTATTTATACTTGAACGAGTTCTGTTCCTCCTGATTAAAAATGTTATCGATCTCAAGGGATTTTAGAATATGTTCTATTTATGGATCATGTAGCATGGTATAACATAGAATATAGTGGACTCTATTGAACGTATAAAAGGTATAATCTTTAATCTCTAAAAAGTAATCCCCTCAAAAGAAAGCACAGAGAAAAATACTTAATACATGAAAACATAATATTATTTTTGTTTCTCTGGTTTATTTGAAAATTGAAATATTTCATTAGGGCCATAACCTTAAAAATGCAAAGTTTAAAAATTTTTTATGGTTATTTAGTTCCTGATGTTGTAGTTGTCTGAGTCTTACTTTCTGCCTGTCACTTGTCTGAGCTTGAATATGGGTCACTTGTAAATGATGTTTTTAGATTACAGTTTGTGCTGGCTTAAATTCATTTTAATGTGAAGATTGTAGATTTGAATGTTTCCTCTGAAATAGCTTTATGTGAGCTCAGAATATCGTGTAAATCTTCACAATATCCTAAATATTAAAAGTATAGTGTTCATGATCACATACTACAACTTTATATGTTTAAAGTGGTGTGAGGGGAGTGCCTGGGTAGCTCAATTGGTTAAGCGTCTGCCTTCAGCTCAGGTCATGATCTCAGGGTCCTGGAATCAAGCTCCACATCAGGCTCTCTGCCCAGCAGGGAGTCTGCTTCTCCCTTTCCCTTTGCTCCTCCCCCTACTCATATTCTCTCTCTCTCTTTCCCAAATAAATACAATCTTAAAAAAAAAAATAAATCTTTTAAAAAAGAAACAGAGAAAGAGGGAACACTTCCTGTTAAGTACAATGCCAGCATTACCATAATGTCAAAACCAGACAAAGATATTATGGGAAAAGAAAACTACAAATATCTCACATGAACAGCAGCATTCATAAAACTTTGTAGTATACAATAAATACTTGGGAGCATTTCATTATTTAAAAAAATAGTCTGACATTTTTTAATTAAAATAACAATCACTAGGTTTGATTGATTTAGGAGATGGATATGTGAGATGGATATTGTTCTCTCTGTTTTTGTGTCTGTAGAAGTCTTCATAATAATTTTTTTCCTTTTTAAATCACTTAGTTAATACCACATTCCTGAGATCTGGACCAAATCAAAAGTGCTTATATTATGCACAGAAAACACATCTGTGGTACCTGGATCCTTCAAAAATAAAAGTTGTCAATAATGTTAAGACACCTCATGAATAATTAGGGATTACCCTTCTTCTGCATACCAGAACAGAGGATAAAAGCTGCTCTGCAACTAGTTAGTGTCTACTAGATGCTTTTCAGTAGGTCATCTTAGAAAGCCAGGCAATGTTCCTATCTGATCCTATCAGATCATTTGATCTATAAGCATAAAATATGGCTCTCCATATATACCAATGTGAGATACACTCTTGGTAAAGGACACATTTGTAATAATTTTATGTTTGTAGCAAATTTCATAATAATTCGTGAAATGGTTAAATTTATTATTCAGAAGTGGAAAGCCCATACTTAAAAAGGCTAGCCTTTGTAAACATGACTGAGTAGTAAATATTGCCTGGGAACTTTAATCAGACCATGCCATTGCATGAAAGGAACATGGCTAACATCATTTTAAAAGATACATTCCAGAATATAAGAAGCTTACAACAGAGAGTCCTACACTTTAATTAACATAGACTCCACAGTGTTTGAAGAAAAAAACAAAATCTTCTCTTCTCCTTAGTAGTGCTACAAAGCTAGTCATCCCGTCCACATTTCTGGAGTGCCAGTGCCCCATTACTATAAAGCAATAAAGCATCATAAGTCAGTGCCCTTCCTCCCCATAGGTGTGGTCCTGAGAACATTTATAGACCAACAGTTCATCAAGGGGAAATTATTTATTTTGCTTTTAAGAGGGGATAATCAATATTACATTAATTTGTCTCACAGAAGGGACCCAAGAATTAGAAAAAAGGAAAGGGAACATGGACACATGAAATAATATAAGAACAATTATGAAGCGCCACCGAAGAATGGAAATTCAACTTAAAATGTATTTACTGCCTTACAGCCACTTGGCAGAAATAGTTATGAAACAGTAAATTCATTCAGTGTGGGGTGTAAAGTTGTCATTGCATGGCTTAACATCCAAGTAACTGAAGTTCTCTGTCTACCAAAAAGGCTCATTGCAACTTCGTACTTTTCTTTGTAAGGTAAAAACCATATTGCCTCTGTACATTTGAGTCCTTGTTGGTTTTATTTACTCTTCTATACCTTTCAATGCCAGGTGTGTAATTTGTTCAAGTTACCTTAGGGAAATCCTTCAAAAATTTAACATGGCAGTTCTATAACAACATAAAAAAAGTTCTTCAGTGCCTCCTGGAAAATAGCAGCTGGTCTTAAGTAACCATTTAACTGTTCATTAAAATTAAATATAATTAGGAAAAAAACATTGTTTGAGGTCTTCTAAAATCTTCCCAAATCTCACTTCTCTTAAACCAGAGGAATTTTTAAGAAATTATCTTATTTACCATGAGACTTCCTTGTGGTAGAATGGAATCATTTTTTAAAAAGTACTAGTAAATATTTGGACTCTCAATCCCAAAACTCCACTAATTATGGCATTATTTCACACTCATGTTCAGTGTGTACAAAACTGAACCAAGTAGGGGTATCATGCCTACTTCTCCAGGTAACTATGGGCAACTTCCTCTCAGTCAAGTCCATGGCCATTTTTCCTTTTACTCCTCTTTTCTTTATTTAAAGCTTTGTCTCAGCATGACCTCCTAATTCTTCCAGGCCATCATCTCCATCCTGGTTCTAGAAGCCTGGTTCCTATGGTGCCATTTGACTATTTCATTCATTTATTCATCCCTTTTTCTTTTAACAGTCTCTACTGAACACCCTGCAGTGCAAGGAATTATTCATTTTGTGAAGTTCCTGTTCTCAAGTTTGCAAACTAGTAAAAAAGAATCCCTCACATATATCCATTGTATGTTATCGTACATCCCAGGTCTCCCCACTCAGTTCTACGTGTTTCCCATAGTTTTCTTTCTCTAGTGCCAAGAAAAAGCCAAAAAAAATTCTGATTGGTTCCAACGAAATTCATGCATTCTAGCCTAATCTAAACTCTTAAAACTTTCATGTGGTTTTTACTCTTATCACATTGTTCATAGCAGAATTTCCTTACTCTTCTCAAGCTCCCGGCCACTGGATCCCAGGAAGTGACACACTTTTTCTTACCAGAAGTAGACAACTTCTGATATGAGTACAACTTCTGTTATTTTCACTTTTTCCCTTGTCCATCATTTCTTTCTCTTAAGAAGAAAAAGTTCTTCCTCCTTGCTGAAATGACCATTCATGTATTTTGGGTTATTTTTTTCATCCCATTTCCTTCGCATTTTTTCATCAATTGTCCCCACCATCATTTGCAACTTCAGTCTCTCTCAATCTGTAGGCTTATTATCTACTGACAAAGATCATGTCCAGACATTCCACTCTGCCGCAAAGATTCAAATAACTCATTCCGTCTATATTTTTATGTTGAATTTTTATTTTTTTTTATTTTTTTATTTTTTTAATGTTGAATTTTTAAAGTTCTATTTAAATGTTTGTGTTTTTGTATGTTTTGGGGAGTGGATGGAGAGAGGTCTGTAGTTTTCATCAAATTCTAACAAATGAATCTGTGACTCCACAATACGAAGGGCCACTGTTATAAATGTAGTCAGAGACCAGGTTATTAAAGGCTTTGAATACCAAGCTAACAAGTTTTTAAATTGTATTTTGAAAACTTTAAGAAATAATAGTAAGATGCTCAGATTTTCATTTCTGAAAAGTCCACTCTTTAATGTGAATTATAATACGAAATGAGCAAGACTGCAGAAGGAGGAATCTAGGACACATGATATAATCCAGACATGAGATGAATAGTGATCTATGCTCATTAGTGTGAAGAAGAGAGGATGAATTAGAAACATTTAGAATTTTTATCTTAATGTTGTCCTTCCCACCTCATCCAGAGCACACATTGCAGAACCCCACACAGCCCCCACCACCACTCCCAATGCTTATTCATCTCATTCTGGTGGATCTAAACACTGTCTTGAATTTAGTATTTTGTGCTTAATACATTTTAAATTATTGAGCTTGGGACTATGTCTTTGGATTTTCTATCCCTTTTAGCATGTAAAACAATTCTACATAGTGCATTCAAAAACTGCTTAATAATAATACTTAGTAGCTCTGTTCTAAGAGCTTTTCGTATATTAACTCATCTAATGTTCACAGCAAACCTACCAGGTGTGCACTATTATTATACCCCCTTTCCAACTGAAGAGGATGAGTCACGGGAAGGTTCAGTTACCTTCCTAAAGTGTCACACACCTGGCAAGTAGTGAGTTGAGATTCAAACCCAGGTAATCTGGTGTCATAGTCCAGTTTCTTAACCAGTATGCCAAACTGCCTCAAAACTAGAGTCACATCATTTGAATACCATCCAGCAATTGCTAAATTTAAAGCAATATATAAAATGTTCTAATCTCATAAGAGTAAATGTAACATTTTATTTTATTTATGTGGAACAATTAAGGGATTTGTTTTCTAATGTGTTTGTTTTAATCCTTTTAGAACCAATTCGAAGATATAAAACTTACCACAGTGATATCTTTAGTACCTCCAGTGAAAGTCCATCTATTATTTCCTCTGAATCAGATTTCCGACAAGGTGAGAGGCATCTGAATAACCAAACTATTTTTAAGAAACAATGAATGTTCTTTTTCAGTAATGTTGAGATATAAGGCATCAAAAGAATAAATCTGCATAAAATTTGAAAATTATAAAAAGCTGCCGGTTACTCATTTTGACAGTATTATAGGAGCTTAAACAACAATGTAGTCATTTTCATAATAGGAAATAATTCATTATCTTTCAAAATAACAGACTTATCGGTGAAGAGTTTAATGATGTCATTAATTTAGTGATATGAATATGATTTATAAAACTCACCTTAATGTATCTGCTAAATGTTTGAGTTTTAAGTAAGGTTACTTCATATTTTTATCACCTATGCCATTATTTATTTTTCCATTCCTTTTTTCATTCTTTAATTAGTACAAAAAAGTGAAGCTTCCAAGAGGTTTGAATCCAACAGTGGTCTCCCAGGGGTAGATGAAAGCACAAGTCAAGGCCAGTCACAGAGACCAAGGTAAGTGATATGAAAAAAATAGTAATAATATATTTCCAGCAACAGGTTGTTTTTTTTTTTTTTTATTAGAATCAAGGAGAATTATCCTCTTTTCTCTATTTTCTCAATTTTCCTTTCTTTTGCCCTCTTTAAATTATTCGGAATTCATTTAATTATGTGAAAGACATGTAGGAGTTTGAGTTTGAGCCTATTGGAATCTTTTAAAATTAGAATTGGCACCAGGGGTGCCTGGATGGCTTAGTCAGTTAAGCATCTGCCTTCACTCCAGGCCATGATCCCATGTGGGGCTCACATTGGGCTCTGCTCCTCCCTCTTGCTCTGTCTCCTCCCCCCTACTCATGTTCTCTCTCTTTCTCTCAAATAAATAAATAAAATGAAAGATTTGGCTCTGATAATTTATAGTTTGTGCTTGAAATTAAAATTGTCAATATGAAGATAAAATAACTTATTAACAGGAAGTTCTAAAGGGATGGCATTAAGCATGTGAAAAGATAGTAAGCCTTGATTTCTAAAAGAATATTTTCTTTTTTGAAAGGTTGAACAGGCTCAACAAGCAGGTTTTCAGGGCGTGTTATTTGTTGAATGGATAATGAGTGGGTTACTACTAAGTAGCCTATTATGTAAAAAGTTAATTATTCACTACATATTTACTAGCTAAAAGAGGTTATCTTGTATCTTTTTAAAGCCCAATTTGGGCTGTTTCAAATTCATTTTCATACTGAAATACTCAACTTTCTTATAAGGTGTTAGATATTATTCTTGTGCTATGCTTAAGATGGTGGTATTATAGCTATATTTTGATGTATTTTTGTTTAAACTGAAATGTGTCAAATCAATACTGAATATTTTCATGTGTAGGCTTTTCATGTATGCACAGGTCCCTTACATGAATTAAAGCATATTGTTAATGTTATACATTAATTTGAAATTTGTAATTGCTGTTAGAACAAGAGGTTGCTTCAGAATTTACTCCTAAACTATGGAAATCTTTCTAATTTGATACCGTAGTTCATTTAGTTCAAGTGTCACCATATACAAAAGAATCATTTGGAGATTAACAAGAACTTGCCCCTTAGCTAATTAATTCTGGCAGACACTGTTTCACACCTGTAAACTATGAATAGACCAGGTAACCCTAGGCATGTAATTAAAACAGACAGTTTATCTAGGGTTTAGACTCCCAAGTAATTGAATACAGTACACTAAAGTTATTCCTTTTAATATTGCAGTTTTTATTAAATTTTTATCTTTTCTCCCTTATGCATTTTAAAATAGTACATGATACTTTCCTTTGAGGAAAGTTCTAATATTCATTTATCTAAAACAGTATTATATTTACATAATAGAATTTTGTATAACTAGGATCCCGTTGTGATGATAACCCTGATTTGGTAATTTTGAACAAAGAGGTAAGAAAGAGATGAGGATAGGTTTATATTTGATATTATACAGTTTTATTAAAGACACAAAAGCATTTTGGGATTAACAGCAATAAGAAGCAAATACTGAAATGCACTAAGCTCTATGGTGAACTGAAGGTATCATTCTTATAAATTCAATTTAGAGAAAATTTATATAAATAGCATGATACTCTTTTGCTTGATGAACAGCATAAGTAAAGTAACAACTGAAGAATTATTGGTCTTATGTATTAAAAATTGATTTTTATGGTTCATTTGTTATTTAAAAACATATTCCTTCAAATAAAATTAAGTCATTTTGTGAGTCTTATTTCAATTTTCTTGATAAGTTACTTTAAAAATTATGAGAGAATCTTTGTTTCAGCTGTTTCTAGGTTTTATTTTTAGGAGATACTAATTTTTTTTTTTTTTACTCCAATGGTTGGGATTTTTAATTTTATTTAAATTCAATTAACATATAATGTATTACTAGTTTCAGAGGTGGAGGTCAGACATTAACTTTAAAGCCACTTTAGCTCATCAAATCATGTTCTAATGATAAACTATCTTTTATTTCACACTTTGAGAGAAAATAAACTTAATGTGGCATTCATAGCATCTCTATTAGATAGACCTACATTAAAAAAACTTTTCAAGAAGTAGATTGATAAGTCTGTGTATATGTTATATTTAATGTAAGATGCTAAACTCTACTTCTTTTAGACAATCCCACCCATTTTTCCACCCACAGAAAGACACATCAACTAAAATACTCTAAATTCCTTATTCAAATGCAGTTTTCTGAATGCGAACGAACAAAGGTTTCTGATAACATCCTTAACATGCTGGCACACAATTAAGAGGTCCTGTTTTGTTCTTTAGGTCATATATTTGTGAGATCTATAAATAGTGCTGTATTTAGACATGTTACATTCTTCTTTATAAAAATTTCCATTCCCTTTAGCTAGAATGAAATGGAAAACCAGATCCAGGCAGTACAATTGATTTGTATCATAGGGGTGGGGGGAAATTAACAGGAAATTATGAGTCAGATAGAGCAGAGTGAGTAATTTTTTGATTCTGAGTTATCAAAAGTGTCTTTCAGTGACCAAAAAGGATGTTCAAAGCTGTTTTCCAAAGAACATCTCTAAGTTTTTTCTGTGTTAACTTTTGAAGTACAATTTATACATAGTACAGTTCCCACTGCTTCTGTGCCTCTCTACTTGATGAGATAACCTGTTTTTCCAACTTAAAACAACCTGTTTATTCATTCCTAAATGATCCAGATTTTCTTAGTTTTTTGTTCATTTATTTGCTTTGTTTTTGTTTAGGTTTTATTTTGGTTTTTTGTCTCTCAAATTTTTTAGCTTTTATAGGAACTCTACCAGATATTGTGTTGGAAGAAATAAAATGATAGTTATTTTTGGTACCTGTTTGTGACTCTGCTGGAAAATAATTTGAACAAGAACGCTAATATATTTGATGAAAATAACAGGTACAAGTTAAAATGTATAGATTTAGATTCTTATTATTATTCTTGACCCCCATTGAGAGAGCCATAAAATTAACCTGTCATTTGCTCAAGGAATGATTGCTGTGCACCTACCATGTACTGGGAACTTTTAGGTACTAGAGATAGTCATGAACAAGACCCAAAAAAAAAGGGTCCTTCAGGGGAATTTCTAGGGCTGAGAGGTAGCCAATAAACCATTAAAAACAAGTAAGTAATGCCCATCAGACAATAATGGTACTTTAAAGAAAAATAAAGCAGGCTAAGGGGATAGAGAGTACACATAGAGGCAAACAACAATCAACAAAATGAAATTTTGAATTTCTCTATTGAATGAGAGAAGATATTTGTAAGTGGTATTTCTGATAAGGGATCATATCCAAAATATATAAAGAAATTATACAACCCAACACCAAAAAAAGCCAAATAATCCAATTTATAAATGGGCAGAGGACCTGAATAGACATTTTTCCAATGAACACATACAGATGGCTAGTAGGCACAAGAAAAGATGCTCAACATTATTAATCATTAGAGAAATGCAAATCAAAATCACAATGTGGTATCACCTCACAACCTGCCAGAATGCCTAAAATAAAAAAGACAAGAACAAGTGTTGGCAAGGATGTGGAGAAAAAGAAATCCTCATGTTCAGTTGGTAAGAACATAAAGTAGTACAACCACTGTGGAAAACAGTATGGAGTTTCCTCAAAAATTTAAAAATAGAAATACCATATGATCCGTAATTCCACTACTGGATATTTACCCAAAGGAAATGAAAACACCAATTTAAAACATATACACCTTTATGTTTACCACAACACTATTTACAGTAACCAAGATCTAGAAGCAGCCCAAGTGCCCATCAGTAGATGAAAGAATAAAGAAGACAGACACACATGCTGGAATATTACTCAGCCATCAAAAAAAAAATGTGATCTTGCCATTTGCAACAACATGGGTGGACCTAGAGGGTATAAGCTAAGTGAAATAAGTCAGACAGAGAAAAGACAAATACCATGTGATTTCATTTATATGTGGAATCTAAAAAACGAAACAAATGAACAAACAACAGAAGCAGACTTATTAATACAGAAAACAAACTATTGATTGCCAAGGTGGAGAGGGAGTAAAATAATTGAAAGGAAGTAAAAGGTACAGTCCTTCAGTTATAAAATAAATAAGTAATGGAAATGAAAATTATAGCATTGGGAATATAGTCAATAATATTGTAATAACATTGTAGGGTGACTACACTTAACATGGTAAGCATTGAGTAATATAGAATTATCATATCACCATGTGGTTCACCTGAAACTAATATACCATTGTTATGAACTATACTTCAATAATAAAAAAATTTTTAATTAAAAAAGACATTTTTTAAAAAGCAGACTGAAGGGATAGAGAGCGCAAAGTTGTGATGTCCAAGTTCCTTTTACCCAAGTAGGGTGATTAGAAGAGGCTTTTCCCAAGGGTTACATTTGAACAGAAAACTATTTTAAGTGACAGAGTGAACTATGCAGATATCAGGAGGTGCAGAGGGTTCCTCCTAGACAAACAGAATGACAAGAGCAGAGGCCTTGAAATATGGGAGAGGTGTTGCATGTCAGAGGAATACAGCAGGACAGTGTGGGTGCAGCAGGATGAGAGAAAAGCAGAGTGGGTAGTAAATAGGACCCTTATTATGTCATACCTCAGAAGTTTAAGTGAACACTTTGGATGTATGATGGAAAGCCATTGGGTAGCTTGAAAACATGTCTAATTTGCATTTAACGGGATTACTCTGTTCTGTTCTTTGAAGAAGACATCACAAAAGTAAAAGCCCAGTTAGGAAGTAATGATGGTACTCCATTTGGATGGATATAGCACAGATTAGATTGCTAGTGATCAAGAAGAGTCAGATATAGATATTTTCAAGGTTGTGCTTTCAGGACTTGGCTGCTCAATTAGATAAGGGATGTGTAGTCTAGAGGAATCAAGAATGACTCCCAGTTGTGTTGTAAACAACTGGTGAATGATTGAGAAAACATTGGACAAGGGGGGAAAATATCAAGAATCTGATTTGAGACATATTAGCCTAAAGATGCATATTAACATCCAACAAGAACACTCACCTAGGCAAATAGAATTCAGAGGAGAGACTAAGGTATAGGCCTATATAAGGCAATTAATTGCCATGCAACCAAATAAGATCATGTAGGTGTGGAATATATATGTAGACAAGGAGAATCTGGAGGTCTGAGCACTATTGTAGACTAACATTAAGATATTAGAAATGGAGGACGCATCAACAAAAGAGACCAAGAAGGAAAAGCCAGTAAAGTAGAAGGAAAATAACATGATCATGGCTTTCCAGATGGGAAATGTTTTAAGAATAGAAAGGACTGGGCACCTGGGTGGCTCAGTCGTTTAAGCATCTGACTCTTGATTTTGGCTCAGGTCATGATCTCAGGGTCGTGAGATGGAGCCCCATGTCAGGCACTATGCCTTGTGTGCAGCCTGCTTAGGATTCTCTCTCTCCCTCTCTCTCTCTCTGCCCCTCCTCCTTTCTCAAACAAAACAAAATGGGAAAGACTGAGCAATTATGTCTTTTTGTGCTTAGAGGTCAAATAAAATGAAAATCAAGAATTATCCTTTGGCTCTGACAATAAAGAGGTCAGTCATTTTTGTGAACAGCTTTGATGGAAAAGTGGGGACTAAAACTATTGGTCTGAGTCCATGAGAGTGAGAGATGAAGTGGAGATAAAGCTTAAATGACAATTTGAAGAGATTTACTCTAAAAGACAGGAAAACATGGGATAGAGTCCAAAAGGGGATATAGAACCAAAGGAGGCCTTTTTTGTTGTTGTTCTGAGTAGGAAATAGTACATGATGTGTGTATTAATGAGAATAACATAGTATACAATATTATTGATGCATGTAAGAGGATTACTGCAGGAGTAAAGTCTGAGTAGGAGACGAGATGGAATTCCATGCCCAGTAGAGATATCGGGCCTATGTAAGTAAGTATGCAGAAGATCCATCACTGTTACAGAAGAGAAGGCAAAGCAGATGGATGTAGATCTGGAAAGTTTGGTCGTAGAAGGATGAGGAAGTTATTTCCTGATTGCTTCTTAGTTCACAAAGAAAACTGAGGAAAGGTTGTCAGAAGAGGGGGAGAGTATTTGAGCTTTGAAAAAGAAAGAGAAGAAGGTATAAAATAGTTCTCAAAGAAAACAAGTTGCCAGGCAGTGCTGAGAGCCCATTGAGATTGGTCAGCGTAGTTCCGCAGTTGCATGAGATTGAGATTATTTGCAAAGGAATAATTTTAATGATGGGCCTTCGAATTCAAGCAGTGTAAGGGCAACAGAGGGGAAATAGAGAAAGCAGTGGAGTCAGTGAATTATTTGAAGAAGGGTATTAAAAGTAGTGAGCTCAAAAAATAAGATTATACGGAGAAGCTATTGGAGGATAGAAATAGGACATTTTAGGGGTAGTGCTGTTATTGTTTATAGGCAGTATAACCATGGGAGTAGATAGCTGGCCGGCTGAGGTGGAGTGCTGGAGGACTTCTCAGTCTGTGTAATACCATCTTGAATGATGACAGGAGTACTAATGGAGAAAGGACTGAGTTAAGCACTTAAATCTTTAATGAATACAGGAGACTTGACCAACAGGATGGTAAATGTCTAGAGCAAAAGCAGAGCAGTGGATTAAGCAATTTCATAGCATGTACTTAAGGGGAAGCTGGAGGCTATTGTCAGTCAGCAATGTTCTGGAAGCTGAAATAAGAATTAAAGGGAATCTAGGGGCATTTGGGTTGCACAGTCAGTTGAGCATCCGACTCTTGGTTTTAGCTACGGTTGCGGTCTTGGGATTGTGAGATCCAGCCCTGTGTCAGGCTCCATGCTCAGCATAGAGTCTGCCTCAGATTCTTTCTCTGTCTCCCTCTGCCCTCCTGCTTGTGCTTGCTCTTCATCTCTCTCTCTCTCATTCTCTCTCTCTCTCTCTCAAATAAATAAATACATAAATCTTAAAAAAAAAAATTAAGGGGAAACTCTATCTCCTCTCCCGGCCCAATGGTATAGGACTATGAGAATAAACAGCCCCATCTGAAGAGAACTGCAGTGGAAGCAGTTTTCAGAGGATACTATAAAATGTTCAGAGGGATCCCTGGGTGGCGCAGCGGTTTGGCGCCTGCCTTTGGCCCAGGGCGCGATCCTGGAGACCCGGGATCGAATCCCACGTCAGGCTCCCGGTGCATGGAGACTGCTTCTCCCTCTGCCTGTGTCTCTGCCTCTCTCTCTCTCTCTGTGTGTGTGACCATCATAAATAAATAAATAAATAAATAAATAAATAAATAAATAAATAAATAAATAAATAAATAAATAAAATTAAAAAAAATGTTCAGAGAAGAGGAGGAGCATATAGATCTATTCAGTGAAAATGGGACAGCATGCTATATTGATTGATTAAAAGTAGGATTGAAGTGTTACTGCAAGGGTTCTTCTCAGATGACAAAATAAAAATTGTTTAAATTCTGGATACCTTACTTAACCTGTTTTTCTTTCTTGACTAGACTTAAAATCATTCTTTTCTTCTCTTTTCTATATAGTAGACAATATGAAACACCCCTGGAAGGCAATGTAATTAATCAAGAGATTATGCTAAAACGGCAAGAAGAAGAAATGATGCAGCTGCAAGCCAGAATGGCCCTTAGACAGTCTCGGCTGAGCCTGTATCCAGGAGACACAATCAAAGCCTCTATGCTTGACATCAGCAGGGATCCCTTAAGAGAAATGGCCCTTGAAACAGCCATGACCCAAAGAAAACTGAGGGTAAGTTAGTTCTTAGATTACTGCATTTATAATTCGGCCTCACAGGGAATTTTTTTTTTTAAGTTTTTACTTAAATTCCAGTTAGTTAACATACTCACAGGAAAATGTTATGCAAAACATTTTCAAATTCTATAGATGTCCTAAAGTTTCCTGTAGATGAAATAAAAATCCCATATTAATTCCCTTGGTGTTAAATATCATGTTGGTTGATATTAAAATAAATATTTAGTTGTTTCATCATTTCATTTTTAAAATAACATTAGATGGATTTAGAATATCTTAACTATATATTTTAAAAGTATATTCATGATCCTTAAAGTCAACTGGATTTATTCAGTATTGTAGGGGATTATCTTAATATTAAGAAATGTATTATCCCACAAACCAAGAAGATCAAGAATAGAGAGTTCAGGGTTGGTTCAGAAGCTCAAGAATGTTATCAGATACATTCCAACTTTCTGCTCTGCCATTCTCAGAATTTTGATAGTGATTTACTTTGTAATCAAAAGATGATCACATGAGCTTCAAGCATCATATCTTTGTATTATAATATTGAAAGACAAAAAGAACAAATCTACATCTTATATCAGAGATTTTTTTTTAAAATGTGTTTAGTTAATTTTTCTTTCAACATATGTCCTATATATTTTTACAAACATAAGCTCAAAATGAACAGCCGTCTCATGTAAAATATGTTGAATATTTTATAACTTCTATAGTATTATTGTTAGGGTCTGTATAAAGTACCCCATTATGTGAATTTATCATGTACCATGATTTCTTCAATCAGTTTCCAATTATTGAACATAGAAACATTTATTTCTTTTAAAGATTCTATTTATTTATTTGAGAAAGAGCATGAGCAGGAAGTGGGAAGGACAGAGGGAGTGGGAGAAGCAGACTCCCCATTGAGCAGGGAGCCTGATGTGGGACTCGATCCCAGGACCCCAAGATCATGATCTGAGCCAAAGGCAGAAGATGCTTAATCAACTGAGCCACCCAAGTGCCCCTGGATATTGGAAATATTTCTTTTGTGTGTGTGTGCTCTTCAAGATTTTCCATAGTTTTATTATATTCATTTCATCCAGCTTTTTCTTTCTTTTTTTTTACATTATTATTATTTTTTTATTGGAGTTCAATTTGCCAACATACAGCATAACATCCCGCCAAGTGCCCCAACTAATTGGTTGTTGTTGCTATTGCAAGCAACGCTCTGATGAACATTCCTTTAGCTAAATCTTTGTAAGTAACTTCCTAAAAGTAGAATAGCCAAGTCAAAGGCAAGCACCTTTTAAGACATTTGATCCTGTTGGGCATCCCGGTGGCTCAGTGGTTTAGCACCCCCTTCAGCTGAGGTTGTGATCCTGGAGACCCAGGATTGAGTCCTGTGTCATGCTCCCTGCATGGAGCCTGCTTCTCCCTCTGCCTGTGTCTCTGCCTCTCTCTCTCTTGCTCTGAGTCTCTCATGAATAAATAAATAAAATCTTAAAAAAAAAAAAGACATTTGATACATATTGTTCAATTGCCCTTCCAAAAAAAAATTTTTTTTAAAGATTTTATTTATTCATTCATGAGAGACCCAGAGAGAGGCAGAGACATAGGCAGAGGGAGAAGCAGGCTCCCTGTGGAGAGCCTGATGTGGGACTCGATCCCAGGACCCAGGATCAGGCCCTGAGCCAGAGGCAGACAATCAACAGCTGAGCCACCCAGGCGTCCCACCCTTCCAAAAATTTGTGCGAATTTATGCTTCCTGTGTCATGCCTGTTTCACCATATTCTTACCTAGTCTGGATATTGTCATTCTTTTTTTATCATCACCGATTTGATAGGTGAGGCAATATCTTGTTTGTATTGTTCCTTTACAAATGATTTGTCAGGGCAGCCCAGGTGGCTCAGCAGTTTAGCACCGCCTTCAGCCCAGGGCCTGATCCTGGAGTCCCAGGATCGAGTCCCACATCAGGCTTCCTGCATGGAGCCTGCTTCTTCCTCTGCCTGTGTTTCTTACTCTCTCTCTCTCTGTCTCTGTCTCTCTGTGTTTCTCATGAATAAATAAATTAAAAATATTTTTTTAAAAAAAACAAGTGATTCTTCAAATATGAAATAAATGGTAGTAAAAGTGACAAAATCTAGGATGAATTTTTTCTTTTTAGTTCTGCACTGAGTGTAATACCCCCATTCTGTTTTGGTTTTTGTTGCTTGTTTCAATGAACTGTCTTAAAAGCATATTTGTATGCCCTAGACTTGATAGAATTCAAATTTCCCTCATAGTTTTCTAAGAAGAAACAGTTTTGGGTAGTGAAAATTGCATTGAACCTCAAATTCAAAGACTTGACTTCTATTGTTAATAATGCTGTTAAATGACTTTAAGTAAAGTCATATAATAGTAGGTAAAGGCAGGATATCACACAAAATAGTGTGGGCTTCCAGTAATTAAAGGGACACATAAAGCATAAAGAGCACATATCCATATACCTTTTTCCTGAATCATAATTTTAAAGCGCTAATGCAGAAAGTGGCTCATTAGAGATTCCTAAGTGGTATTCTGTAACTTTACAGTATGCTACTCTCACGTGCTGTCTCACTAACAACCTGTGTTCCCTTTTAAGCAGTTCTGGCTATTTCAAAAACAAACATCTCTTTATCAAAGGCATACTAATCAGTGACCACAGAATGTGAACCAGTGGTCATTAAAGGACCACATGTTTTTTTCTGAAAAGAGCAGGAAAAGTACGTTTTTGGTGCTAAAAAACAGTGCTAGTATTTGAAGGAACAATTATACCATTTAATTAATGTTCTTTGCTAAAACATAAATGTCTAACTTTTTTATGTTACTTTTGGTGAGGACATATTTTGACTTGTTTATACTGTTGCCTTAGTTGATTTATATTAGATTCCATATTTCCCATGGCTGACCATTTCTTCTGCTCTCTTTCTGTTCTCATTTAAAATGTGTCCCACTGGTTTGTTAAGTATTAACAAGCCCTTGATGTTAAAGTTTTACTTACGTGGTATCTCAAACATGTTCCATGCTTGGCTAATTGGATAGAATTCCCACATCAAGCAACCAAAGAAGAAATCAACAAAAATAAGACTCCAGTAGCTTCCATGAGTGCAAACACATGCATGCACATTAGTGCATATGCTCTCTCGTGTGCACTTGAGCACACACACATACACACACACACATAACACACCACCTGCCTTTGGTCCCAGGATTAGCCCTTTCATTTTACTTTTTACCCATTTATCTTTCAGTCTATTCTGAATCCTGCTCCCACCTGGAGTCTAACTTATTTTAAGTTATTTCCTCATCTAGTTCTCCACTCGTGGCAGAAACTTTTAGATATACAAAAGGTGCAGGGAAAGAGCAGATTAAGAAGCCACAGTTGTTGGTGCACCCAGGTGGCTCGGTGGTTGAGCATCTGCCTTTGGCTCAGGTCATGATCCCAGGGTCCTGGGATCAGTTCCGCATCAGGCTCCCTGCAGGGAGCCTGCTTCTCCCTCTGCCTATGTCTCTGCCTCTCTCTGTGTCTCTCATGAAAAAATAAATTAATTTAAAAAAAAAAGAAGAAGCCATAGATACACTTTCCCCAGCACCTGGTCTCCCTCATCTGCTGAGATAACATTTTCTCACTGAGGCAGCAATGGGGACCAAAGACTAATACCTATAGTATCCCTAGCTGCCACTATTTAGAAAAAAAAAAAAGACACAGTGTCACAGGGTTCCAAGAACATGATTATGAATGGATATGTATATTTTGTAATTACAAAGTAGATGTCCTTTAACTATGATTTATTTTAGGACACAAATATCACTCCCTAAAACAAAATGAGATTGTGTTCAACCACTTCACGCCTTGGCAGTACTAAACCAAATCCTTAGTATGAGCTTCATAACTCAGTATTACTTCAGTAATTAAGACTACCATGTTTTGTTGTTTTTTTTTTTTTTTTTTTTTGAGAGTTTGAGTTTATCTGAAGGCCACAAAATGAAAAATTTGTAAAATAGTATGAAGCAAGGCTTTACATTTGACATCACTGGTGGAACATGAAACTGAGGAAGAACTTTTGTTCACATTTGGCACAAGGCATATCCCATTCCTGTTCTTTGTAAAATCTACTATACTTCTTTATTGAGAGTTCCTACATTTGTTTCAGATCACCTAGTTCTATTGTGGCTTTACATGTAATTTATTATTATTATATTATTTGCCTTTTATGGAAAGACCTAGATTAAAGGGTAAAAACTATTGATTCTACTTCTGTGATTTGCAGAATTTCTTTGGCCCTGAGTTTGTGAAGATGACAATTGAACCATTTATATCTTTGGATTTGCCACGGTCTATCCTTGTAAGTAATAAAACCAGTTTGTGTCATTCTTAGAAAATAATTTCAGTAATGACTTTAAAAAAAAAACAGCTAAAATTCTTATGTTTACTTTAATAAGTGTCATTCTTTTTTTTTCAATTGTAGGCCAAGAAAGGGAAAAATGAAGATAACCGAAGAAAAGTAAACATAATGCTTCTGAGTGGGCAGAGACTGGAACTGACTTGTGATACCAAAACTATTTGTAAAGATGTGTTTGATATGGTTGTGGCCCACATTGGCTTAGTGGAACATCATTTGTTTGCTTTAGCTACCCTCAAAGGTACCAAGATATTTTAAGCTCAGAGTTCAATATGGAAACTTGGCAACAAGCTGACTTCTATACCTGTTATTGCCCAACTTGTTTTGGGAAATGTTAACTCCATGAACGTGTCAGCATTGAGAAGTAGGAGTTAGGAACCCCTTCTCCTAATTAGGTTCATTGTTTTAATAGCTGTGTCTTTTAGTATCTTCTATACCTGACTATGAAGATTTTTCTTTAGTTGTCACTATACTAAAGTGGATTTTAGTTACTATATTTCGGGGACCATTATGTGTATCAATTGCCTACATATGTACTCTAGAAAATAGTATCCCGCTAATCTGAATTTGAATATATAGCAGGATCCTATTTCTGAATCTCTACATCAACTTCTCTAGCCTACTGTCCTAAAAGCATAGTCTTTTTTTTAAATGTTTTCACTTTGTGACTTCAAAAAGTCATTTTATGTATTTTTTAAGCTTTACATGAACTTTGTTACATCCCCAGTGGTCTCAGAACATAGCTTCTATAGAAATCACTCCTATTTAACAATTAGAATTTCCAAAGGTTCTTATTGCTTTAGAGATGGACTATAATAAATTATTATACTTATAAATTACTCTTCAATATTTCAAATTCCTGTTTACCTCAAAATTTAACTTAGCTTTAGACAACAGAGTACCGTACATTGCAACTGAGGATCAAATTATCCTGAAAGTCTACAATATCAGGATCATGTCTTCTTTGTCACAAAAGAAATGTTTCCTTCAATTTAGTTTATTGAATGCTTATTTCTTAAAAACTATAATTCACTTTGTCAAGTCATCCAATAAACATTCAATTAGTGCCTACTAATGTTCTGTCACTTTACTAGTTAAAATTTTAGACTAATTAGGTAATACCATTCACATGAATAATTAGAATTTCTATTTATAATAGATCTGATTTCTTGAACATTCTGGATAAGTTAGATTTTATTGAATAATCTTTTATTTGGAAAGAGTCAATAATAATTAGATGGAATTACAAAATAAAATGAGTATTGTTCCTCCTAGCTTTCAGTTGGAAGCTCAATAATAATAAATAATAGCTATATTTACTGAATGCTTACCATATGCCATGTGCTTTACCAAATGTTTTATATGCATTAGGTCATTTGATCCCTACAATAATAAAGTAAGGCAGGAATTAGTACTACCCTAATTTTACAGACAAGAAAATTGATGTCTAGAAAAGTTAAAGAATTTATTCAGTGTCACTGATAGTAAATAATGTGGTAGGTAAGGCAGGATATCTCCAATATCTGTCTGCTTTAGAGCCCTCAGCCTATAGAAGACTCAACCATATCATATTGCCCCCATCTGTCTGCAGTTGCCTCAGAGTTCCTTGCCATACTTTTTGACAATCTTGTTTTATTCTTGTGTGAGACTATTTTGTGTAAGTCTGACAAAAAAAAAAAAAAAAAGGAATCAGAAGAAAACATTGAAGTATTTTTATTTTATCTGGATGTTTTCTCATTCTGTTTTAGATAATGAATATTTCTTTGTTGATCCTGATTTAAAATTAACCAAAGTGGCCCCAGAGGGATGGAAGGAAGAACCAAAGAAAAAGAGCAAAGCCACTGTTAATTTTACTTTGTTTTTCCGAATTAAATTTTTCATGGATGACGTTAGTCTAATACAGTGAGTACAAAAGAGTTTCTATTTTTCTCTTTTGGCTTCTGGTCTTTTGACCCTTTAGTTTACTGGTACTGAATCATTTAATTCTGATCAATGAAAATGTCATCTCTATCATAAAAGAAATATTTCTTTCAACATAGCTTATTAAATTTTTGTGCCTTAAAAGCTTAATATAAACCATCTTGGGAACTCAGCTTATATGCCAATAATAAGACTCACCCTGGATTCAAGATAAAGCCTAGATGTTTAGCATGTGCATTTATTTTTCTAGACATACCCTGACCTGTCATCAGTATTATCTTCAGCTGCGAAAGGATATCTTGGAGGAGAGGATGCACTGTGATGATGAGACTTCTTTATTACTGGCATCCTTGGCTCTCCAGGCTGAATATGGAGATTATCAACCAGAGGTAGGATTTAGTTTTTTCTCCAGGAACTCTTTTATCTTGATATTTTTATCCTTAGCATAAGTGAAAACTGAACCTGGTTGATGTGTTTGCTATTTAGATTTAGAGTTGTTATTGTTGTTGTTTTTAAAGATTTATTTATTTGTTTATTTTAGAGAGCAAAGCAGGAGGGACAGAGGGAGAGGGAGAGAGAATCTTAAGTAGACTCTGTGCTGAGCACAGAGCCTGACACAGGGCTCTGGTCCCACGACCCTGACATCATGACCTGAGGTGAAACAAAGAGCTCAACCAACTGTGTGACCCAGGCGCCCCAGATCTGGAGATTTTTGAGGCTAGTTTGGTACCTCAAAGTGACCAGGTTCCCCACGTACATTGATATATAAAATCATACAGTATAGCTTTCTTTTTTTTTTCTGTGTAAAATTTCCTGTTTCATAGTTACACAATATCTAGCATTTACCCCTCTTTCTCTCAATCCTGATTAATAGATATTAGGCACAAAGGCTATCAGCCAGATCTGGATCAAAGGGGTCTTCTGCCTTCCACATGGACCCATGCAGTGATGGGCTGAGAACCTAGCAAAGCTCACTGTACAGGTGAACAGATGTTTGAGGCCAATTTCCCTGAAAAAAGTGAATCTAAGAGGAAGCAAGGGCAAGAGTCAGTGCCGCTGGAGTAGCAACCTTCACAACATTAACTCTAACCATAGTGACATTTGGCCCTCGTTATCTGTCTCTTTAAGCTTGCTAATCAGCTCAGTCACATTACCTCATTGAATGAAAGAGAAAGACTGATACATTTCCTCTAAAACTCACTCCTTGGGGAGAGGTCTAAATAGAAGTGTTTTACCTACCTCTTGGTTGAGGCAGGATTTTTAAGATAGAAGGAAGAGGGCAAACAGTATTGCTTATAAAAACATTCTGTTTTCTAGGTTCATGGTGTGTCTTATTTTAGACTGGAGCATTATTTGCCTCCCAGAGTGATGGAGAAACTTGATTTATCCTATGTGAAAGAAGAGTTACCAAAATTGCATAATACCTATGTGGGAGCTTCTGAAAAAGAGACAGAGTTAGAATTTTTAAAGGTAAGCGTGCAAGATTACAAATGATAAAGTTTGCATCTTTTTCAAAGTAAGCAACAAATGTTGGAGGACATATGTATCTAAAAGCTCAAGCGCCAATAATTGATACAGTGCACTACCGGACTAAAACCATTGTATTTTAATCATTTTGTGAAGGAAAGGACTGAAGCTCAAGGAGGAAATGTAATAATCCCAACATCAGTGGCTGGTGTGTGGGGCAAAACGGATTTGAACTCATACCTGTATGCCCATGGATTCTCTGCTTTATTCTGTTCCATACTCAAGATACATTGTAAATGTATCAAGATCCATTGTAAAGAAGTAACAACTGAATTTTTTGACTGACTAGCTGTAAGAGGGGAGTTCATATGGATTCTAGAATTATTTTGCTTTGTTTTTTTTTTTTAAAGGCTTAAAATTCAATTACATCCTCTAAAAATGGTGTTTTACCAGTGCTAATTCACATAATGGAAGGGGATCAGAAAAAAAATGGTTTTATGGTTCCAGTTCTGCCACCAGCTTTCTTTGAGACCTCAGATAAATGGTGCATTTATGATCAAGAAAGATAGTATTGTGTTAACTTCCATTAAGAATAGCAAGTATATTCTGTTGAGAAGAGAAACTTTCGGAACATTCCCCTGCTTCAGCTACCTAGTACGTAACAGTATGCCTTCCATTTGCTGCTCCATATTGAAGGGAGCCAAGTTTCTCAGCCCTACAAGTGTCTATGAAGGGGTTGCACTCACCGACGTACATCACCTTTAATCTAGGATTTTACTAAGAAAACTAAACTGGTTTGTTTTATTTAAGTTGAGTCAGTGTTTAAGGATGTTCAATTACGTAATTGTGTTTTCCCTTAATAATTACATTTTTATACTTGTTGGACATAAATATTAAGTTATATTTTTATTAATAAAGGTAGAAAGCAAATTAATGTAGTGGTAAGAATTTGCTTGGGATTTTATAGTCAGTTTTGATTTGAATTCTTGTTTCAACCAACTACGTAAACTCGGACAAGAAAGTAAGGATCAAGATTCATTTTTTTCTTGCCTGTGAATATCCATCTGTTTCAGCATCATTTGTTGAAAAGACTATCCTTTCCATATCAAACTACAGTGGTACAACTTCTCTATCTTTATGTTACCTTTTATCAAGGTGCATTGCTATGATGTGATATTGTTCCAACAGGTCTGCCAAAGACTGACGGAGTATGGAGTTCATTTTCATCGAGTGCACCCTGAGAAAAAGTCGCAAACTGGTATATTGCTTGGAGTCTATTCTAAAGGTGTCCTTGTGTTTGAGGTTCACAATGGAGTTCGCACACTGGTCCTTCGCTTTCCATGGAGGGAAACCAAGAAGATTTCTTTTTCCGTATGTCCATTTAAACCCCTTTTCATTATATTTTAAAATGTGTTGTCAATTTCAATTATAATATATTAATCGATTTTCCTTAAGTAAACTTTAAATCTTTCTATTCAGTAAGGCGGGTACATTTTAATACTACTTAACTCTTCTTAGTTGTAGGAAGTATCATTGAGACTTTTATTTGGTTTTAATTTTCTCAGGAAGTGATTTTTTTTAAAAGAATAGTATACATTCCTAGTCAGTTACATGCTCAATTAACTTTAGTTAAATTACAACCAAATTGACTTTCTATTAATTCAGAACTTATTCTAGGATACTAACTTCTCACATGGAGAAACGCCTCTAATATATTTTTTAAAATAATTATTTTAACCCTGGTAAATTTTGTCTAGCTCAATAATGGGCCCCTCACAGCAACTATATTTGAATTTTAGCAGTCCAGAGATTTATTGGGTTTTATAAAATAAAAAATTTTTAATGTCCCAGAACTTTCTGCAGTTTTAAGTTTTAGTATATACTCCATATAGAGAGAAAGTTTTAGAATATCATGTTTATGAAAGATGGTGAGCTGTAAAGGCATATTTTGATTTTGAAAGTAGTCTGAACATTGAAATGCAATTGGGAAACCCCAGAGGTGAATAAAAAAATGTGTTAAGATATTTATTTGTTTTCCTGGTGGTATTCAGGGACTACTGTCATATCTAATTCATATTTGGGTTGAAATATGGTCTCACTAAAACATTGTTTATCCTTATAAGGATACCAATGTCAGGGTCCCAACTTACTCTGGTTAATTTTCAACCGAAGACCTTTGAAATCACTTCTAGATTTGATGGTTAGTTGGTTTCCTGTGAAACCCAGAGGTACCACTAAGATTACCAGATGATAACATGTTCTCTTGGGAAAGCCCAGACAGCCTCATCTTCCCAAGACTGTCAAGACCAGGAAATTAACCTGGGTATCATTTACCTTCCCCAATGGAAATACTGGCAGGGCAAGTATCTGGAGGAAACCTTAGATGAATTAAATACAAATCTAATTTGGACCAGTTTAGAAAAGGCAACAAATCAAATAAATTGTCTAACATTCAGCTCTCTTTTGTTTGCCAAGCTATCACACCAGCCCTGCCATATATATAGAACTGGCTGCAACTAGCTCAGTTTTAAAGATCTCCAGTAATAAAGAATAGACCACATTCCCACGCAGACTTCCTGTGTTTGACAGAACTTGTTTATCCTGATGTTCCTTCTACACAGAGCTCTTTTTAACCCTTCTTTTTTTTTTTTTTTTTCCCACTAGCCTCTGGAGAAATGGAAAAAGTCCCCCTCCTTCGCCTTTCTCATCCCTCACAGTTGAATTCCCTTGGGCACATATCTTGTCCAGTCTGTCAGTAAACACTTAGAATCAATTATAATTTGTTTCAAACCTGTACAGCTTTACAACTGTGGAAAACAGTACCGTAGGGCATTACTTGACAGTGGTTATGTTTGTTAGGAAAAAAAATTCCCCAATTATTTGAATCAGTAATATGTATACTACTGATCATCAAGATCCTAGTTTGGTGCTACTGAGTCTTTAACTCCTCTTAAATACTTGCTGGTTTCCTTTTATTAACAAAGAGAGAACAAGGTCCCAGAGATTTCACTGGTAACACATCCAGCTAGAATTTAATAACCTTATTTTGTTTTTGTTTTTTTCATTTTTAAAAAATATTTCATTTTTATTTTTGAGAGAGAGAGAGCACAAGCAGGGGGAGTGGTAGGCAGAGGGCAAGAGAGAAGCAGGCTCTACCTAGAGTAGGGAGCCCAATGCAGGGCTCAATCCCAGGACCCCGGTATTATGACCTGAGTCGAAGGCAGATGCTTAACTGAGCCACCCAGGTGGCTCTTATTTTGCCACTCTTATTTTGTTTTTATTGGATTACATATATATTTCAAAGGTTTTATTTATTTATTTGAGATAGAAAGAGAGAGCACAAGCAGGCAGCTGGGGCAGGGGCAAAGAGAGAGGGAGAAGCAGATACCCTGCTGAGCAAGGAGCCCAATGTGAGACTTGATCCCAGGGTCCTGAAATCATGACCTGAGCTGAAGGCAGATGCTTAACTGAGCCAACCAGGTGCCCCTGATTACCTATTTTTAATAGCTGAATTCTATTTTTGGCAAGTGCTACTGGTTTTCTATTTATAGCTGTGATACAAAGCTTAAGTGAACTTATATAAGTAAGCAAAGTCAGTTTAAAAATTCATAAATAAACAAGACCAGAAGTTATTAAGAAGGCACTGCATGATTGAAGTTTGAGTAATATTCTGTTACTGTGTCATTTGTGGGCATTACCAAATTTCACTTTTCTGTGCCTATTTCTGCATTTGAAGACAAGTGTTGTGAGTACAGGGAATAATTTGCCCAGTAGAAGCAGCCAAGAGCTAGAGTAAAATCTAATTGGACTTAAGCAATTCTCTAGAGACATTAGATCCCTGGCATGCTGAATGCTAGTCTTTTCAGACTTGCAGATCATCTACAAGCCCCACTACAAAGGTTGCCCTCTTATGTAAGAGATGTTTATTTTTCAAGAAACATACAAGAGATAATATTAATTGGTATTTCCCCTGAACTTAAATGCAAGAAACACTCTTTCTCCAAATACTGTTCTATCTCGCATCCCAGCGGCCATGTTATCCAGTGCCTCTCTATTCCCACATATTCTTTTAACTTTTCACAATTTCCATCCCAGCCTTCAGGCCAGCAAGATTTTTCTTGGCAGAATCACAGCTCTTACATATTAATAAATCAATTTTTGTTGAATTTCATTTTCTCATCCATGAAGAACTTATTTTTGTAATGTCTTTTTCGAACAGTTTTGGTGTTTGTAAACATTGCAGTAAACTCAAAATATCAATAATCTCATTAAAAGAAATTTTTCCCTTGCTGATAACAGATATACTATCTGATTTAGGCTACAATTTCTGAAAGTGATAAATGATATTAATTTCATTTATTTGCAGAATCTGTAATAATAACAGAGTTCTATTTTTCTATATTCTTTAGGTGCAGGTCAAGGAATACTCATGCCTAATGTGAAATAAAAATAATATCTGTACTTATTATTTATTGTTTGCAGAATTTAGTCCTATAATAAAGTGGTAGGAAAACATCCTAATTATTATCACCCCTGATTAATATTGTAGAAAAAGAAAATCACATTGCAAAATACATCAGATGGAATAAAACATGCGTTCCAGACAGACAACAGTAAGGTGTGCCAGTACCTGCTACACCTCTGCTCTTCCCAGCATAAGTTCCAGCTGCAGATGAGAGCAAGACAGAGCAACCAAGATGCCCAAGATATTGGTAAGAAACAAATTGTGTCAGATGTTCAGGGTGTGAGCTTCATTTTTGCCACAAAGCTTAAAAGAATTTCCATGTTTAGGATGAAAGTTACAAGATATAGATGTTAAATGACTAAGTCAACTTTATAAAGGTGCCACAAATGAAGCCAAAATTTTAATTTTGTGTTCATTTTGAAAACAGCACCCCACATCAGTCAAGGAGTACCTGCTGAAAGGTCTATTTTGTGCTAACCATTAGGTTCACTGATGTAAATATGATATTTGGGTCATAGTCTCTACCCATAGAACGTTACATACTATTTGGGGAGGTAAGACCAACATATAGGAAACAATAATACACATGAGAGGGCCAAGGTTTTAGTAGCAGATTATATCATACAAACTACACTATCTACACGTAAGAAAAGAGGGAGATCAGAAACTAGAATACTCCAGTGATGGCACTTGAACTGGAATTTGAAGGACAAAAATAACTAAGTAGGTTGAAGATAAATGGAAGGGCTTTCTAGGTAAGGGAAAAAACATGAGACACAAGGCAGGTGGCAGAGGGAGTATGCATCCAGCACAATGAAGTCACATACTGTAACAGTTTGGGAGTGGCAGATTTCCCACCTGTTAGTTTTATTTAAGTGTGTCCCTCTTCAGAGACTAAGATGAATAACCCCTACACTCACTATAAATGGTCAGGAGAGAGGTTCAGTTCCTTTTGAAAAGGAACCAGCTGAAGAAACTAATTCAGCTCTGAACAAAATATCTCCATCAGAACTGAAATATTTAAAGGTTACTCTCTAAGACCACATGTAGAGATTAACGTTATACAATATCTGGTTCTGCATAATAAATTCTTATAGACTTCTGTGAAATACTCTGAAGAATTAGATTTTTAAATGTAATGGAATAGCACTGATGACCTTGTATAGCAGAGTCCTATGAATTCTGTATTTGAACATTCTCACATCCTGAAATCTTACGAAAAATGTATTCCTCATAGAATCACACTGAGGTGATGGCAGCCTGTGAGTAGATGTTTCTCAGCTTTTCAAAGTCAAGATGGTAGGGGTGTAATGCTTACTAAAAATGAAGATTCCAGAAACCTACCTGAAACTTGATGAATCACCATCTTTGAGTTCTGCATTTTAATAGTCTTTCTTCAGAAATGATTTTTAGGCATGCCAAAATATGGTTACTACTGCTGCAAAGTAATTTCATTATTCCTTTTCTTTCCCTACTTTGCTCTGCTAAAAAACTGTATGCTTTTACATATTTTAAAAGTGCAATGAGATATCAAACTTATTAGAGCTATCAATATTCCTGTTTGGACTGATACTCTGTTCAATAACAAACCAAAATTGAACAATTGAAGGTTACATCATTACAGATGTGGTGTGATGTGCTATAATGAAAAAAATCAAGACAAAACTATGAAGCCAGCCTTTCATCCTCAACATTTCTTATACTGAAGAACAAAATAGTTTAATAGTTAAGAGCATGAACTATGGAACCAGACTGCCGGGGTCCAAACCTTGCTTTATTATTACTATTATTATTATTATTATTATTATTATTATTATTATTTAAAAGCCCTGAAACTTTGGGCAGGCACTTAAATTCTCTCCTTAGTTCCCCATCTGTAAAATGATTATCATAATGATAATACCTACATCATGAGGTTGTAAACATGAAATGAATTCATACATGTAAGCACCTTAAGGGTGCCTTGCACAGAGTAAAGATTGAATAAAATCATTATTGTTATCATTATCATCATTGTTTTACTACTACTACCACTAATAGAAGTAATAGTAGTATAGTGACCCATTAGGAAGATAACTGATTTCTTGGAGTCCCATCTTCCTTATCCATGAAGTCAGAATGTCCTATGTATCTCAAGGTTTGCACCAAGGAACACAACAGTTCTGTATCCTTGAACTCATATGTTAAAGCACTTTAAGACAATATTATCTACATCTTTTCCTAGATTTTGTTAAGCCTTTAAAGAAATTTTTTGTTTAAGATGGCTTAGAAGTAACTACCTGCCTACTTAACTATCTGTGCCAGACAAGTGAAAATAACTGGTGGTATCTGTAGGAGGTTGATGGGCTAACAAATGTATATTGCTTCTTTAGCATCATAGAATGTTGGTGCTAGAACCCTAGAGTCCTTTAAATCTCAAATTTTACTGGAGAGGAAACAGGTTCAGAGCATAGTGACTCCCCTAACTTCATAGAGGTCAAATGAGGCTGGAACCCTGATGTCTTCATTTCTATTTGATTAGTTTTCAAAGAACTAATTTGCATAGAATGAAATGAAGATTAATGATCATTTATTGAGCACTTACTACTTGTAAGATATGATGCTGGGTGCTATAGAATAACAGTAAATAAATGAAGTCCCTCTCTTCAAAAGAGCATAACAATTAAGTTGATAATATAAGGAAACACTAAATAGTACAAGGGACTGAATTAAGTAGAGCAGAGATTAAGTATTGTGGATTGCAGACTCCATATGGAATTAGTAGAACTTTGAGTTCAAATGTGAAACATTAGTATTATGATATAGGCTCATTCTAATATCCTTTCCCATTGTAGCAGTCCATATTGGAGTCCCTTCCAGGTGAAAGGGATGAAGGACAGACCAGATAAATGGATGGTTTTTGCTCCCATCCAATGAATATATGCAGGACTAGGCTGTGAATGGATTTGACTAGCATAATCTTTGATATGTTTTCAAAGCAGTCTTCCTTTTTCTACCAAAGTTTGGTATACATTTTCCGTAAGGGTGAAAAAAGCTGTTAGGTGTAAAGGCATTTCCTGGTAGTTGAATCTGTGTAAGACTCAGTTTTGCATCTTTGATGACAGTCTACTCTTAAAGCAAAAAAATAGAAATCACGTTATCTGCACCAGTAAACTATATTTTAAGCTAAAGATAAACCAATAACTTATTTTTATTCTCATGTTTTAATTTGGTGTCCACTTCTACCTCAGGGAAAGAACATTGAATTATCCTGTTGGCAATGAAACATGTTTATTTAAACTTCATTCTGATGCATATTAAAAATCTTCAGTGTTTTCCTAGCTCTTTATGCCTGAGGTGAAATATTAATTATTAATCTTCCTAGGAATTAGAAGATAAACGAAGCAGGATATAAAAATCTAAGTCAGCAACATTTGACATTTTCTTTTTAAAAGGAAGTTTTTGGAGCTGTTTTACATAATGATCAAGCTGTATTGCCTATAATATGCAACTTTCCATGAAGGCACCAAACTGGGGGTACCTTGTAATGTGGATTACTAATGCATGAACTAAATCATTTGAAATTGTGCTCTTGGCACTTTATTTACAGGAAAAGATTTTGATGGTAAAAATCTGTGATACAGTGCTTTTGTTAATAGCCTCAGATGCTCAAATACTGACATGACATTGGCTCTCACAAAATAGAATAACCAAGCACTTGTCATAGAGTATCTATAATTTAGCCTCTAAAAGACTTTGGATGTGTATTTAAGAATGAAAGGAATTTAAGCATAAAGAGAACTCCAGCTCCTTGATCATGTTTATTAACAGAAACCAAAAAAAATGAAAGAAGGCAAGTAATATTTGATTCTCCCATGGCCCCTGTGCCTCAGTTAAATCATGAAAAGTCAACCAAGTGGGAAGGTGAGATTGGCATAGTTATGAAATAACAAAAAAAATAATTCTCTGTAAAAGTTTTTTTTTTTCTTTTTGGTTATAGTTTTATTGAGACATAATTTCCATGCTCTACAAGTCACCCACTGAAAGTATACAATTCAGTGTTTTTTAGTATATTCACAGAGTTGCACAACCATCACAATCTGGCATGGGTTTTAAAAAATATAATGATCAAGAACTTTTTCTCTGGGCAAAACTCTCCTCTGCATAGCTTCTTTTTCATGTTGGCCTATCCAGGCTCCATCGTTCCCTCTCCTCATCCTTGGCTTGCAGGTATTTGAGCAGAGACAGTACTGGGGTTGAAATTTCTATGTCAAATGTTGTTTTCATTTTTAACTGAATCCCGTAATTGGGAATCTGGAGTCAGCAAGCCTGAAGCCCAAACATTATGAAATGCTCAAGGTTCATTAGATGAAGTAGGAAATGCTTACCAGGCCCTGGCTGTGAGAAAGCTACAAGGATGGAGAGATGGTTTGAAAACCAGGACCTTCTAAATTCTTTTTTCAAATCCTGGATTGCCACACTTGGAAAGCTACTACTTACGGTAGCAATTAAAACAATTAAGAACTGCATGCTGTGTTTTATTTATTGAAATAACTCTTCTCATAAAGGTACTGCAGTGTTTCCATCGTGTAAAGCCATCCTGTTTCCTTGTAGAGAGAGCCTCGTTTAGGAGCCTGAATCTGCAAGCAGAGTCCGTTAGAGGATTTAATATGGGACGAGCAATCAGCACTGGCAGTCTGGCCAGCAGCACCCTGAACAAACTTGCCGTTCGACCTCTGTCAGTTCACGCTGAGATTCTGAAGAGGCTGTCCTGCTCAGAGCTGTCGCTTTACCAGCCATTGCAAAACAATGCAAAAGAGAAGAGTGACAAAACTTCCTGGGAGGAAAAGCCTAGAGGGATGAGTAAATCATACCACGATCTCAGTCAGGCCTCTCTTTATCCTCATCGGAAAAATGCCATTGTTAACATGGAATCCCCACCACAAACCATGGCGAAGTTGGTAGGAAAACCATTACACCAGATGGCAAGATCTGAGACAGAATCTTGGGCAGGATTCACAAAACTTAATAAGTAAGAACATAACTACCCAACTACGTATTTGTAAATTCAACATTTCATACATTTGTTTTTGTTTTGACGTTTCATTACTTTCGCCATATTTTTTTACATTGATACATCCCCCTCCTACCTTCCTTTTCCCTCTTTAGTTCAAAGTCTGTTGCAAGTTTAAATAGAAGTCCTGAAAGGAAGAAACATGAATCAGACTCCTCATCCTTTGAAGACCCTGGTCAAGCATATGTTATAGGTCAGCATAAACAAGCTTACCTTCTTTCTCCCATACCTCATGCTCATAGTGAAATGAATGAAATAATGTTAGTTACTGAGATACTATTTTTGCTTCTTTGTCCTAATTGCCAAAATTGCTTATGAATACAAAATTTTAGGCTACTTAAAATGCACCAAATCAAATCAAAAACTGATTTAACAAGTGATTATTTCATGGCACAGACTTCACTTTCTCTCGGTCACAATTAAAAACCATGGCAGTCGTACTGAGAGAACCCAGACATTCTGGTACCATGGCTTTGGACAGCCTTCCTTTGGATTTTCCATACAAACCTGTGGGATTGGGCTCCCCTCATACTGTATTTTTTTAAAGAAAGGTTTATTTAGGGTACTTTCAGCTTAGCATGAATAGAATTATCTCTCAAACCAGATCATTTTATGAAATGTGCTATGGTTGGTAGGTGGAAATTCTCAGTTGATGTAAGTCTTCCAATTCTCCCAGCTAGCTGGGGCATATTAATTATTTAGGTATAGAAGTTTATAAACACGTACTGTCTTATAAGATAAATAGTTCAGGCTTCCTGTTGCTTAATGAGTCTTAAAAAGGAAATGCACTGGAATCTTTGCTAGGAGTAGATATTTAAGCACAGAGGTGTAAACAACTACTCAGAATAGTCAACACGTAGGGAGACAAAAGAGAAAGAAGGACACCCTCTTCTGTTGCTGTTTTACCAAGGAATACAAGTTAACTCTCACACCAAAGTTTGAACATTTAACCCTAATTACACAAAGTTAAAAAATACTTTTTAATCTGTAGTTGGATTGAAGATCTGTGGAATAAATGAAGTCAAAAGAGAATTCTACAGTTGATATTTATAGAAAGTAACATTACTTTATTAATGTAGGCTTCCACAGCTTTCAGAGATGATACTAGCACCAATTTAAATTAATTGGTGAAAATTAGATTAAAAATTGGAGATAAAAGGCAAGATTTCACCCTAAAGGTCACTACCCTGGTATGTTAAAAATAGCCTAGTTCAATTTTTTAGAAAATAGGTTTCTAAGGAAGCCCCACCTCTTATAGACTTTAAGCTATTTTCATTAGAAATACTTTTATCTACATAAAAATCCACATATGTAGAATAGTAAATATTTCACTGGAAACCACAGATAGAATAAAACCCACTCATGAAAGAACATTTATTTTCTGCATTTGCTTTTTGATTAAGATTATTCATTCTTACTGGATGTTAAATTTTATTTTAACATTTGAACAAATGCTTTTAAAATTCATTTCAATTTCATCATTTCATATTTGACATATCAAGATGTCATTTGCCAGAAACAATACATTTGTGTTTAAATTTATTCTGCAAAACAAGCTGATATGCTTAATTTAGACATTAAAAACAGTAAATAAGCCCAGTGAGGGAAGACATTTTTCTGAGTGTAAATTTTTAAAAAGTTGCTGCCTTCATGTTTTATTGATTCTTATGAATTTATCAGAAATTACTACTAGAGTATCTGACCATTTTATAAACTGTCTAATTTATACCACAGGAATGACTTTGCATAGTTCTGGAAATCCTTCATTCCAAGTACCCTTAAAAGAAAATGGTAGGTTTATAAAATGTTTTTCCCCTCATTTCCATCGTATCTTTTCTTTTGTACCTTATGAGATAGTCTTGGACATAATACCAAAGAGTCTTCAGTTCAATACTAAGGATTTTAGGTCTTACATTGGAATCAGAGGAGAGTTGTATTTTTTCAGCACAATAGTGATATGATGAGACACGTGATTTAAACTAGATGATATACTAGAGAAATGACGAATTATAAATAAGGACATCTAGAAACCTAAGATAGTAGTTCAAATGGGAAATAATCTTGATTAAACAGTTTTAACTGAGGCAGTTATTTTAACTGCAGATGCTTGAACTGGATCTTGAGCTAAAAGGAGGAAATTCAGACAGAATGTTGTGGATAAGTGTTCCAGACCAAGGTCATAGTGTGATCAGACAGGAAGACAAGTGAGAGGATAACAGATTCAGGGAACAAGTGTCTCAGTATGGAGACACATGGGGCCAGAGAGATGCTTGAGAACTAAACAGGACTATCTCTGAGTCTTATCCTAAATGTTATACAAAGAATTTGAAGGGACACCTGGGTGGCTCAGTCGGTGGAGCATCAAACTCAGTTTCAGCTCAGGTCATGATCTCATGAGTCCTGGGATCAAGCCCACACAGGGCTCCACAATCAGCAGGAAGTCTTGAGATTTTCTTCTTCTCCCTTTGCTCCTCCTCTTACTTGTGCATGTGCGTGTGCTCTCTCCCTGTCTCTCAAATCTTTAAAAAAAAAAGTGGGTAACTCAGTCAGTTAAGCGTCTGTCTTCAGCTCAGGTCATGATCCCAGGATCCTAGGATTGAGCCCAAGTTATGTTCTCTGCTCAGTGGGGAGTCTGCTTCTCCCTTCTGCCCCTTCCCCTGCCCATGTGCTATCTCTGTCTCTCTCTCTCTCTCAAATAAGTAAAATCTTTTAAAAAAAAAAAAAGAATTTGAAAACTAAGTATTTATAATTTAAAAGGAGTCTAAGAAGTAAAATGTAGGAAGAAATTTTGTGTAGTGACTTGAGTCAGTGGATTCAAATTTTTTAGTTTAAATTATAAAATACCTTTATCTACCTTATGTTATCTAATCTTTCTAACAACTTTCATGGTACAAAGAACATTTAATTGCTGTGTATGTACAACTTTCCTCCAAAAATGTTTCAGTCTTACCTTAAGTTTAGTTCTAATTTTCCTGAGAGCCAAGGCAAAAATGAAGGTATGAGAGTGGGTTGAGCCCTATGAAACTGCAATTTTTAACTGCAGGTTAAAACTGTCAGATACCAAGTTTTGATATCAAAAACTTGTCAGATATACAAGTGCTATTTTGTATAATTATTATTTTCTAATAGAAATACCCACAGCAATTCTTCAAGAGAGGAAAATTTTTCTTGGAAGTAAAATTAAGTCAGGGGATGCCTGGGTGGCTCAGTGGTTGAGTGTCTACCTTTTGCTCAGGGTGTGATCCTGGGTCCGGAATCGAGTTCCGCATCAGACTCTGCGAGGAGCCTGCTTCTCCCTCTGCCTGTGTCTCAGTCTTCCTTTCTATGTCACTCATGAATAAATAAATAAATCTTTAAAATAAATGAATAAATAGAAGATAAATAAACAAAATTAAGTCAAAAAGTTAAAATGCACACAGTGTCTTATATACTCATAGCAAATGAAGGGTTTTTTTAATCTCTTTTTTTTTAATGTATCCTCAAAATATTTGAGGGCATATCATTAAAGAAAAAATTAGTGAACTTAAACTTGAGCTTAAGTTACTAAGACCACGTTATATAGCTTTATGATGATCAAATGCCTGACATAGACTGAGTTTAGATTACCTCTTTGCCTAAAATCTTTGCCTCAATTTAACATGTCTATAATAGTAAAAATTTTGACTAATGGTTATTGAGTGGCTTATATGTGCCACACACACTATTCTAAGCACTTTGTTTAATCCCTCATTTAATCCCCATAACAATCCTATGGGGAAGGTGCTAGTGTTATTTCCTTTTCAAAAATGAGAAACCAAAACAGAGAAGTTGAGTTGTCCAGAACGTCATGGAGCTGGCACATGCTGGAGACATGATATGAACACATGTGATCTGTTTCCAGAGCCCATACTCTAATGTACTCTTCAGACTGTGTCCTAGATAATAATGCCTGATCATTTGTAGGCATTATTTCTCCAAGCTAAACTTTTGAGAGAAGCTGGATAATAATCTATTAAAAAATGAGAACCTGAAATGTGTTTAAACCTAGGTTTGATGGAAAAGAATATGAATTTACAGTGGACACCCAATGAATGACATGTGCAGGGTAGTTGCTCTGTTTAAACCTTCAGAAACCTCATCTTCTGAGGTTAGTGCCTCCTGCTGAGGAATGTGTGGTCCCTTGCCGAGGAAGATGGCCAACCCATCTTCCTGTACCCCCATTTGGCTTACAGACAACTCAGTTTTCTTCAAAATTCTCATGGAATCTGCTCATGTAGTCCTGACTTACCACTCTGTTGAGAACCAAGTTTTCATACATGAGACCATGGCAAACACATTTTTCCAAATAAGGTAACTGAATATCCAAAAGTGGAATTACTTGACCATGAATCAAATATAGGACTTCTTATTCTAATTTCAGTGTTCTTTCTTGCTGGTAAGGATTATTAGAAGACAGAACTTAGCATCAGTTAATATTGAATTATTTATCATTTAATAAAAGAACCAACAAGTAGAATTCAATCTTAACCTTTTGTGACACTCAGGGACCCTTAAAGAATGTGAAACTTGAAAAAGATTAAATAAAAGGCATGAACCATCTAATGAAACAGAGATATGAGAAGGATTACAAACCTCAGATTAATTGTGATTTCAAAAAAAAAATAAAGTTGCTTAATATTCTTTTAAAAAAAAAAACACATGCATGCTTATAATATTTCTTCACAAGAGAGTAAAAACCAAAACTGAAAATATAGAACTGATACAAGAATTATGCAAAAAAATAGTTTACCATAAGTCAGGATTACTATATAATTGAAAAGTACCTCTTAGCTAAATTTATCAACTTTCTTCCTATCTAAACCACAAAAATGGGGTCAAACACTGGGTTCTTAAAAACAAATGCAAAATACAAAAAATCTCCAGTAAAATGGGTTTTTCAAGTAGAGAATAACCTGGTAGACACTGAAATAAGCTTTTTTCCCCAGTATTAAGACTGATTATTCTCCTTGTAGACAATCTCAAGTGCAAGTAATAAATTGGTACATAAACAAGATTTTAAAATACACTTTATTTGTCAAGGACAAATGTAATGTTAATACTAGATTTTTTCATGTAAGTCTTAAGTAGGATACATACAAAGTTGAAAGTTATAATAAAAATTGAAGTCCAAGGTGAATCCTTCACAAAAGGATTCAACAAATACAGGAATTAACCAGAAGCAAAAAATAGAGTTAACTAAATTGAGACTGAAAGGAACTTTAAAGTATATTCAAACCAAGCCTTTATATTATGTGAGTTAAATAAGTTCCAGAGATGTCATGTGGCCCCAGTTTTACTAGCTAATTAGTACTGGCACAGAAATAAAACCCCGAAGATTTTATTATTATCCCCCTTACCCTACCATTGGGTAGGTAGTATAAATATTAAAAAATACCTATCTTTGTTTTTATACCAATATGGTGCTGCTGACCCATCATCTCCAGGATTTGAAATGGATCTTCTTCCCTAGAGTGAGTGATGGATTTATCCAGAGTCTCCTCCACCTGCAGTTCAGTTCCTCATAGAATCAGTGGCAGGGAGCTGCCTACAGAAAGTGTCTATATCTATAATCAACAAAAATCAGTTTTTCTTGCAAAAAAAAATTGTTGACATGACTTTGCCCTTATCAGAAATACACTCTTATTAGGAAATTTAGTTTAATTGTAGGTACATCTATCGTTAGTATGCATATTTTGGTTGGGAACTATATATATATCCACATGAACCTTAAGGTCGATGAGAAAGGCAACATTGGAATAAATGTGTCTAACACAGAGAGCATATACATTGTTTTTCTAAATTCTACATTTAGTGACTATTCTAAAGATATATTCCAAGTAAACATTAATGGGAATGACACCAGCTGTATTACTTAAAGAAGTGGACCTTTCAAGTTGAAGCTCGTTTTCACTTTAAGATAATGATAGAATTTGCTGTGTTCATAGAGTATATTAATGGGGAGGGGGAGAGATTCTTTTAAGGATTTAGAAACATATTCCTTCAATATTAAAGCTTGTTTTTCTATAATAATAAAAATAGCTCAGAAATGTCATGGTACTTGAAATATTTAGCTGCCTTTCAGATTCATAAATTCTATTCATACCTTCCAGTTTACTTGAGTTGTCATGTACCATATAACTCAGATACTTCCTCCTCTGTCTTTTTTTTTTAACCAAAGGAAAAGTATTTTGAACATGTACATGAATAGAATATAGAATACAAATAAAAACTGGACTTGGGCACAGCACTGTCAAGTAACATGCAGCCGCACGCCATCCTTCCTTCTTTCTGGGCTCATATTAGTAATAGTAGGTTACTGTATATCAGTGGGAGGTGAGGTGGAGGACATCCCTGTTAAAAAAAGAATGGGTTCGCAAGGCTTCCCTTTCCAAAGGAATATTTATCTCCATCCTACTTAAATCTTGTACTCTAGCCAAGCTGATCTCTGACATTTCTCCAGGACCCTTTCTGCCTTCTTTCCATCCCAGCTTTTGCTAATGCCTTATATTACTATATAACCATCTTCATAATCTACTTATTAAAATCCTACCTTATTTCCTTTAAGTCTTTATTTGTGGCAGGAAGAAGCCCCTCTTACAGGCCTGACTCATGTCATCATAATGCAGCTATTTCATTGACTGTGTTAACATTTCTATTTATCAGCCAGACTAGGTCTTTGCTCTTGTAGCCTGATCTGATTCAGCTCACATTTCCTATGCAGCAGCTTTTATATATATTATCTCATTTTGCTTTCCCAAATTGCCTAGTGAGGGACTTTGACAGAAAAGTTGCTCAGTCAACATTTGAAGGATGAATGATTACTCAAATCCTATTGGCGAATCCTTGAATATAGAGAGCTTAATCTGTTGTTTCTATAAATAAATCCATAAAAATATTGCATATTTATTTTGTGTGTGTGTTTTATATACATATTCTAATGTTTACATAAGAAATATCTTCTTATACACACTTATTAGCCAAATAAGTAATATAAATAACCAATTTTCTTAGTACATACGTTGAAAATAAAATGGCATTTTTATTCTTTGAATCAATACCTTTGACTTCTAACATATACTCCTTAGACACATTAAGAATATTTATCAGTTTTATAACTGAGGGCAAAAACACTGCACAAAGCAAATGAACTTTGTCTTCATGGTGGTAATAAAAGTCTACATTTAATATTTAAGCTAACCATACCCTCTTATTCATTTCATTTTATTTATGGGTTTGTCTTGTTGTATTTTGTTGGCTTCAGCTGAAAGTTAGAGATACTTGTCTATTTTAGGATAAAAGTTTTGGATACTTAGATGATAATATTAAGCTAAGCATTAACTAATTCTTGGACTTTATGCTTATATGTGTGTGTATGTATGTATGTACATACATGTGATATGGATATGGATAACGTTCTTATGTTATCCAATGATTTTTTCTTTTTGGAATCTTACAAATTAATTGAAAATACTGAATTACTACTACTCCTATTGATTATAACTGAATTTATAATTAAGTTTTGGTCAAAAAAAAAATTAAATAGGGACATGCATACTCCAGAGAGCTAGCCAGCTTGCATTAGTGCTTGGTGTTTAAGAGATAAGTTTTATTTACTCCAGAGAGCAAGTGATTGCTGTTATTTTTTTCTGATATTAAAGTGGTTAATTTCTAAATTATGAAGTATCACATTTGCATCATTTAAGCATTAATACATGTTATGTAACAAAATTACTACCTATTTTATAACATTCATTAAATTTTAATCTATGGGTAGTCATATATTGGCAAATCTAATTTTCAAAAAGCTTCAATATGCTTAAGAATTATGTAGAGATTAATTTGAAAGTTTAGTTTACAAAAATTATCTTTCTGAGTGTATTGCATTCATCTATCACCCATCACACACAAACTAGTTTGAGCTATCAAATTATAATTGATATTAGTAAGTATAATAATCTGCTAGAGCTGCTAAAACAAGATCCCATAGACTGACTTAAACAACAGAATTTATTTTCTCACAGTTCTGAGATCAAGTCTGAGATTTAGAAGTCTGAGATCAATATTTTGGCAGCATTAATTTCTTCTGAGACCTCTCTCCTTACCGTGTAGGTGGCAGTCTTCTCCCTCTGTTTCACATGGTCTTTCCCTGGTGTGCGCATGCACCTGTCTGTATTCAAATTTCCTCTTATAAGGACACTAGTCCTACTGGATTAGAACTTGTCCTAAAGACCTCATGTTAATTATTTCTTAATCTGTCTCCAAATACAGTTAATTTCTGAGGTACTGGGAGTTAGAGTTTCAATATATAAATTTGGGGGGTAGAGAGAAAGGGACACAATCCAGCCCAAAACAGGAAGAGATGAGAGAAAGTGTGTGTGTGTCTGTGTTCACATGCTCAGATTACTAAGTAAATGAAGTAATTTTATTAACATGACAGTTAAGTGGCATATTTATTGGTTTAATTTAGGAGATATTTGTGAATGATAAACCTACTCAAAAAAAAAAAAGCCATCAGTGGAAATAAGAAAAGTAAACTCTAGTTTGATGCTAACATTCCAATCTCTTGACTAAAGGCATTTTGCTGGGAGTGTTATTAACTGTAATGTTGAACAAGTCATAAACTATTATTCCTCATCTGCAAAACTGATTTAAAATCGCTTTACCTAACTCATGAGATTGCTCCACAAATAGGAAGTAAAAGAAAGTCCTTTGAGAATGTAAATGTGCTAGCCAAGTCGTTACTAACAGGATTTTAAAATGTAAATCCATTTTTGTCTTGTTGCTGCCTTACCATACAACTTACCATAAATATTCTAAGTGGAAAATTCTTAACATAGTCAAATTCAGGAAGTCAGCTGTGATGCAACAGAAAAACAGTGTCAGAAAATGTAAGTTTAAGGTTTGGCTCTTGCCTATACTTGCTGAATAAATCTCAAACCATTTAAAATCTTGAAATTTATTTACTCATTTGTAACTGACATATACTTATTTCACAGGGAATCATTTATGAGGAAAAAATTTGATAATATCAGTGGCATGAAAATCATATATTGAACCATGTGATGATAATCAGTACTTTTGTGAACTACAAATCTCAAAATATAAGATGGTGGCATAATATGTGACCAAGTAACCTATTAATGAATTTTGTTAACATTTAAATTGGGACAAGCAGTCTCAATGTCTAAGCATTTATCTTAATATTCTATTTTTCCAATAGATGTGCTACACAAAAGATGGAGCATAGTATCTTCACCAGAAAGGGAGATCACCTTGGTGAACCTGAAGAAAGATGCCAAGTATGGTTTAGGTAAGTCACTGTGAGATCTTAAAGATATATAAGAACTCAAAAAGAAAAAGTCTATAACATAACATTGGCATTGTTGATCAAGATACTGGTTACCCACCCAGTCAGGAAATGTGAAAGATTACAAGCAAAACTTCCTCCAAATTTAACAGTCCTGTTGCACATGTTTTACCTATTTATCATATCTGATATGAGAATCTCTACACTTCTGTATATCGGACAAACTGATCATTAGTCATTGAAAGCACCAGTATCATGGAGTTGTTTTTTAAATGTGTTGTTTCACAGGATTTCAAATTATTGGTGGGGAGAAGATGGGAAGACTGGATCTAGGTGTATTTATTAGTTCAATTACCCCTGGAGGACCAGCTGACTTGGATGGATGCTTAAAGCCAGGTACATTATTTACATTTAGGTACTTTCCTAAGTACTTAAACTGACAAGTGTGAATTTGCACACATAGCAAAAGTAGAAATTGGGCAAAATAAAAATAATGAAAAATAATATTGGGCAGTGACATTTCTAACACAGCATGAATTTCTCTGTGTTTTTGAAAATAACTGGATTATCTATTTTTACAGGAGACCGTTTAATATCCGTGAATAGTGTGAGTCTAGAAGGGGTCAGCCACCATGCTGCAATTGAAATTTTGCAAAATGCACCTGAAGATGTGACACTTGTTATCTCTCAGCCAAAAGAGAAGATACCCAAAGGTAATGTTGTGGATGTTTGTTAGCTGTGTGTTCTGTTTCACTTTCACAAGAACCTCAGTATTGTGGATTGAATTAAAGCTTAAATTGGATTTAAGCAATGTTGTGGATGTTTCTTAGCTCTGTATTCTGTTTCACTTTTCAAAAGAACTTCAATATCATGGATTGGATTAAAACTCCAATTGGATTAAAGCTCCTTATTTCCTTTCTCAAAATTTAATAATATATCTCTGTTTGTTTTAATATTATGGATTAGTGTAACTTTTCATTCATCACTTTCAAGATTTTCTGTCTCATTCATTTTTAGTACTATATGCATAAAAATGGATTTGTTGTGCAAAATTTATGTCACTTAAGTGAATTTTGAGTACTTGATGCATTCCATCACTTCTTAGGGCAAATCAGAAATTCTTTACCCTAGTCTGATTAATAGAATTATGTAATAGTTATCTATAAAGTCCTATCTTGAACAAGATTATAAAAAGTAAAAGGATAAAAACATCAGAAATTTTAAAAGGACATATCATTTGTCTTATAATTCCTGCGATTAGCGTACTGTGGGAGAAAAGGCACTTGACAAAGATTAGATGACTTGAGTTTGGGCCGTGGTTGTTTTTCTTTAAGGAGGAGACAGTGATCTTGACTTTGCCTTGTCTAGCGTGCACAGAGTTGTTGTTCTGAGGCTCAAGTGGTAAGGCAGTGTTTGCAAAAGAAGCCCATGTGGCACATGCAGTGAAATGCACTGGGTGGTGAGAAGGGCTCCAAAGTCTATGGTCAGATTCTGTTCTCCACTGCTTAACACTGTATACCCTGAATAAATCACTTGAACTTGCTAAGCTTCACTATACTCATGTGTCAAATGATGAATATAGAAGTGCTTATCTTATAGGTTTTGAAAATTAAATGAGTTAATATATGTAAAGAATTAGCACATTGCCTAGTACCCATTAAGCACTTCAAATGTGACTTTTAGCTGTCATTATTAACAAGATTTTTCAAAAACATTAGAGTGCTAATTATATGCAAGTTACCTTCATCCCATAGATCCTGAAAAACCTGTAAAAGAATAGTTAAATATTAGCGAAAAACAAGTTTAGATAGTGAATTTTAGGCATAATTTCAGACAATTATGATAAAATAGAAACAACTAACATTTCATACAGTATGTTGTGACATAAATTTCTTACATTTTATACAGATAAGTTTTTGACTGTGGTTTCTTTTATTCACTAAATATTTTTATATTTATATAGAGTGTATGTATTTACAAAATATGTATATATATAAATAGTATTTTTCAGTAATCATTACTTGAACAAACACAACAAACAGAAAACACCATCACTGCCCAGAAGAACCTTATAATCTAATTGTAGTCTAGTCATCTTATGCAAAGGAAGAGGATTGCATGAAAATGTAGCATACTTCTGAGTTTCAAGCAGCCAAGACAAAAAAGTGGGGGGTGGGGGGGCCTTTTACTCACTATTTTTTAGCAAAGGAAGCATGTGAATTCAGGAGAAATTAATTTTCCCCCTAAATAAAGCTCTAAGGGACTCCCATCCTGATATTCTTTTCAATAGATATTTATAGAAAATTCATTCATTTGTTGAACAAATATTTACTGAATGCCTGTGATGTGCAAGACACAGAAACTCTGCCCTCATGGGACTTATACTTTCTCAGGGAACATATACTGAACAACCAACTAAACAAATGTTTCATTGTAACTATGATAAATATTAGGAAAAAGTCCAAGGTACTGAGACCATTCAGCAGAAAATTTTTACCCAGTGGAGGGATCAATAAACTTTTCTTTTCAGCAGACTTTCATGTGGTTATTTTATTTTTTACTATTTACTCTCAATAAAAGTTAAAGGCATGATGTTAAAGTATAGTTCTGTGCAGCTAGATTAATCTTACCATCTGTGTAGCTATATATACTATGGTGTAACTTGGAAGTAAAACTCAAAGAACCTAGAACATTACCAGTATGTACATTGGGCTATTCCTCTCAAGTATCAACCATCAAAGAGGAAGGCTTTTATTTTTCTGAATGTTTTTAAAGTTATAGAATACATACTAGTTTATTAAAATAAATCCAATTTATCTGAAAATCAATGAAGTAAAATATAAAAGTCCCCTTACCCTATTTTCTAGGGAAAGTCTTTGGTATCTATGTCATTATCTATATATTATAAATTTTTGAAAAAAAAATACTTCCTGTATGTGTGTATACACACACACGCATACATACAATTTTTTAACTAAAAATATAGTGATTGTCTATAATTTAAACATCCGTTTGCAAGTTGCACACTCTATGTTCTGAACATCCATGAATATACACCTTTTTCACATGACATTATATATCATGTCATGGGTATAACAAAATTTAATGTTTTTGTTGTATATTCAAGTTAGCTATAATTCTTTTACAAATGTTACTCCAACAAATACACTTGTATATACACCATTGGGAAATGTACATATTTCTAGAGGTTAGATACCTAGAAGTAGATTGAGTATGCACATTTAAATTTTCGACAAATGCTGTTTGCCCAAGTTTTGTTAATGTTTATAGTCAGCTGTGTAGATGTGACAGGGCTCTTTTCACACCAGCAGTGGTGGGAGAAATTATCAGTCATTCTCATTTTTGTCAGCCACATAAGTAGAAAATTTTTTAAACTGCATACCCCTGAGCAACAGTGAGAATGTCTTTTCACATGTTAATTATTTGTACTTTACTCTGAATTTCCAGTCTACATATTATACCATTGTTGCATAGGAGTTTTAAATCTTTCTTACTTCTAGAAACTCTTTGCATAATTAGGGATATTAACTCTTTGATTATTTTTTGTTATTTTTGCAAATTATTTCTCTCCAGTTGCTCATTCCTCTTTTAAATTTTTCTTGGCTTCACTTGCTAACATAAAACTTTTCATTTCTTATGAATTTACACCTGTAATTTTTTAATTCAAATCTATGATTTGTATCTTACTTAGGAAAGCTTTAAGTGGCTTTTGGTAAGAACCATATATATATATATATAAGGAATTTGGAGTTGCTTTGATAACTATTTGGAGTCCAAAAAATGCGATCTAGAAATACAATTAAAAAACAAGTAAATAAATAACCATTAATAAGGATCAAGGAGTTTTGGCAACTCAAATTATTTCTAGTTAGGGAATCAAGAAAATCCTCACAGAGAAGATTCAACTTGAAGTAGGTATTGGAGAATGGAGATGGGGAGTTCAGGCAAGGAGGGGTATGCATTTTTATAGAAAATGCAACAGGAATAACCAGAAGAGGGGGCAAAGGAAGCAGAACACACCTTTTACATTTGTCGGATTCTTATTTTGGCTCCAGGACCTGGATTGGGTGTTGTAAATATGCTACCCTGTGTAAAATCCTCCCACAATCATTAAGAAACACTGTGTAAGGATGGAAGCACAGGCATGTGTGTCACTAACTTGTTATTCTCCTTGATGGATTTTGACTTCTAGTGCCTTCTACTCCTGTGCACGTTGCCAGTGGCATGAAAAACTACATGAAGAAACCTTCCTACATGCAAGGCAATGCTATAGATTCTTCTTCTGAGGATCACCGCTGGCCACATGGTATCCCAAGACACATCTCAGAGAGCTCTTTTGGGCTGTCTGGGGGCCTGCGGGAAGGAAGCTTGAGTTCTCAGGATTCTAGGACTGAAAGTGCCAGCTTGTCACAGAGCCAGGTCAATGGTTTCTTTGCCAGCCCTGTAGGTGACCGAACCTGGCAGGAATCACAGCATGGCAGCCCTTCCCCTTCTGTGATATCCAAAACCATTGAGAAAAAGAGGAATTCTACTGACAGTAATCGAAGCAAAACTAAAAACACAGGCATTTCTGATGCAACAGATTACTCTGATCGTGGAGATTCAGACATGGATGAAGCTACTTATTCCAGCAGTCAGGATCATCATCAAACATCAAAAAAGGCATAGTTTAATTTGAATCTCTGGGTTGTGGTTTTGTTTTTGTCTTTTTTTTTTTTCATTTTCTAAAGCAAACAACAACAAATATATTACAGAGCTGAATAATCTACTATAAACTGCTTATGTTATTCTGGAAAGGAGGAATAGTTTATATGTTACTAACTGCTACTGCATTTGATGCTAACTTTCAGAGAAATTAGCAGCTTTGAATACTAACTCTAAAATGGCCATTATTCTGGGAACTTGCAACCTTATAACAGAAAGGAATGAAGTTATCTCTAAGTTGTCTCTTGCATACTTAATGTTTATACTAATAAGAGAATTTAAGATCTGAAAAAGTTGTTCCTACATAGTTTGTATAATGGGAAGTTGACTTTACTGTCAATAGCCTAAATTCTTCTGAGGTTCTGAACATATGAAAATAATAAGAACAACAACATATAAAATTGCTCATTTCCTAGAAATGATATAAATGTAAACTCACATTCACAAGCAGATTCAGAAAAGAATCTTAAGCCCTTTGTTCACCGAGGAACCAACATTCCTCATAAGAGGGTTATGCCCTTATAAATGGGGCTTTAGCTGTTGTGCCTATGTTTATATTAGATTTGTAAATATAAGCAAAGTAAACATGAGGCCTACTCATCTTAGAGGTCCAGTTGAAAGCTGCTGCTTGATATATATTGATTTTAAAAGGAAATAGAAATACTTTGTAAATGTGGGAACATAAAAAGCATTGGACAAAGATTATGTAAAAGCCAGGTTTGAACTGGGTTCTGGGCTTCCCTCTGCCTTATCTTGCTGTTTGACCTGAAGCAAGCTCTGTAATCTCTAGACCTCAATTTCCTCAACCATAAAATATAAAGATACTGGATTAGATGATCTCTGAGATGGCTTCCAGCCCTCATGATCTCTGAATTTACTCTATCCCTTAATATCTTGCTTTTCCTTAATTTTTCTTAAAAAAACATTCATCTTCCAGTAGTAATTCATTTTGACTCTAACAAAAAACCCTTTTGTTTGTTTTTCTTTGTTAAGGAATCTTCCTCCTCAGTGAATACATCCAACAAAATGAATTTTAAAACTTTTCCTTCATCACCTCCTAAACCTGGAGATATCTTTGAGGTTGAACTGGCTAAAAATGATAACAGCTTGGGGATAAGTGTCACGGTACTGTTTGACAAGGTTTTCAAATATTTTCTCTTCTCTATTTCCAGCAGCCTATTGTATGCATATTTATTAGTGTAATTATTTTACTTCAAAAGGGAAACCTGTCAAATATTTGCCAAATTAAAAATTGAATTATATCTTAAAACTTTTTTTTAAAAAAACTTGTGTGCTAGTGACTTTTTCCTGTGGTTTAAAAGAAATTAGACAAATGCTACTTAGTTAAACCCCATAGATTTCATAATGCTTAATCTGAATACAAGACTTAGAAAATATAAAATTAATAAGTATGCATTTGACAATTCTACATGAGCATGGAATAATACATTTTAACCTACATCATAAATAAATTTTAATGTGTATTTATATGTCCATTCTCTCCATAATATCTCTCTTTTTTTTTTTAAGATTTTATTTATTTATTCATAAGAGACACAGAGAGAAAGAAAGGCAGAGGGAGAAGTAGGCTCCGTGCGAGGAGCCCAGCGCAGACTCAATCCCGGGACTCCAGGGTCATTCCCTGGGCCAAAAAGGCAGGCGCTAAACCGCCAAGCCACCCAGGCATCCCACCATAATATATCTTAATTGTAAACATGATTAGTATATTAAAATTAGAGGTTCCCAAGGAACATTTGTACTTTTGAGATGGTTAAATATGAGTATAGACTATTTGATGAAAATTTTTAGATTTTTATTAATTCTAAACTATAACATTTGTAACATTTGAAGGATATTGTTAGTTAGGAAAAGCCATTTCAAAACATGGTAAAAATAGCACTATGAATATATAGAGGTCAAAAACGAAACCTAATTTTCGAGCACTTTTAAAAATACTGTAACTCTTTACCTCTTGCCCTTAACTTCTTTAGAATTTTATTATCTTCCTGTTGGGAAGGGAAATAAAAGCTGTATATCCGCAAGAGATGGAGAATCTACTCAGATCTCATTTACAGTATAACAAAACTTATCTACCAAAGCCTTTTAAAATGAAAAAGAAAAATCTGTTCCTTGACTCATAGATTTGCAAGTTGCAGTTTAGCAAATATGATTGAAGTAAATTTTTCCATGTGCTATTTTTTCTGACAGTCATGCTCCCATACTAATTTTGCTTTCTGCTTGTTCATAATGCATGATGTAGACTCACAAAGGGAGAGCAATTCATATACTCAACATATGGCATGTTGTTTTCTTAGTAAAAAGTAACTACTTTACATCTGGAAAAGTTGGCTAGAGATATTCTTGGGTTTTGAATTAATTGCATGTGCTAGTGTGGTACTGCTGCTTTGGCTGATGAATGCTTTCTAGGTCTCAGATTTGAAAGATGGAGTGTGAAATTTTTCATATGACAAAATGTTATTTTATTTGTCATTTTCCACTTAGGGAGGTGTGAATACCAGTGTAAGACACGGTGGCATTTATGTGAAAGCTGTTATTCCCAAGGGAGCAGCCGAGTCTGATGGTAGAATTCACAAAGGTAGAGTATTTGTGTGTTTACAGAAATTATACATGAGATTATTACTTCAACAAATAAACAAGAAATTGGAAAGTTGATAGAGACCTTAAAATATTCATAATACAAAATAAGAATACATGCAATTATTTTAAGACCAAAGCATGAAAAACTCGGTATCATCCCCAAAAATCTTCTTTCCAGCCTATTCTCTAGTATCAGAAAATATCTTTACAGTGTTTTAGTTTGTGTTTTGTACTTTCTAGGAAGCAAATTGCCAGAAAATAGGAAAGGAATAGTGCCCTTGTAAAAACACTGAGTTCTACATTTTTAATAAAAATTAACTAGTTTCCTCCAATCTTTCTACATTTGCAGTCAGTTTATCTTTTTTCCCCATGATTTAAGTTGATTTTATAATACATAGAATATCTTGTTCAAAATTGTATTTAAGATTAATCACAAAATTTGGAAAGAAAGTAGATACATATTAATGAAACTCTGTGACATGATTTTTTCCAGAATTTGTCTGAGTCTCTCTTCAAACAAATTAATATAAAACAATGCCACAAGATATTTAAAAACATATAGAATCTTTATCTTATCATTTGCTTTTTTCAAAATTACTGCCTAATTTATAGGTGATCGTGTTCTTGCCGTCAATGGAGTTAGTCTAGAAGGAGCTACCCATAAGCAAGCTGTGGAAACACTGAGAAATACAGGACAGGTAATAATAGCTCATCATACCAAGCTTTTAAGATATGTTGGAAGAACATAATGTGTGAATAATATCTCACTGAGGTCTCCAGATTTGCTAGTCAAGAAACCAAGCCTGATTCACATAAATGTTCTGGTATTTTCTTTTCCTTCAAATTCGGAAGCAAATATGACAGAGGATTTTCACTGAGGAAACTTGTCTTTCTATATCACATTTAGCTCAAATATTACCAAATCTGACAGGAGGAAAGGTGGAGGTTGCATTTCTTTTTAATTTTTTGTAAACATCTACAAATATCTAGTGATTTTCACTTCTAGTCATTTTTCAGCCCAAAGGCTAAATTATTTTCTGAAGTTTACCAAATTATTTGTAATGGTCTGTTTATTGTAGTATAGTGGTGATTCTATTCTAGTGTCCAAATCTCTTATAACGAGTTTATGTTATTTCTAGTAGAGAATTTTTTTAGGGGTGGGGGGAGGGATAGAGAGAATCTTAAGCAGGCTCCACACCCAGCATGGAGCCCAATGTGGGACTCATCTCACAACCCTGAGATCATGACCTGAGCTGAAATCAAGAGTCAGACTCTTAACTGATTGAGCCACACAGGCATGCCAAGAAATTTTTTTATTTAAATTAAATTAATTAACATATAATGTATGTTAGGGGTAATTAACATATAATGTATGTTAGGGTATGTTAGGTAGAGGTCAGTGATTCATCAGTCTTAATATAATACCCAGTGCTCATTACATCACATGCCCTCCTTAATGTCCATTACCCAGTTACCCCATCACCCCACCCCATTCCTCTCCAGCAATCCTCAGTTTGTTTCCTATGATTAAGAGTCTCATATGGTTTTCTTTTGAATTATTTATTTTTTTATACAGAAAAATAAAAAAACCTTGATTTTGAAATTTTCAATTCTTTGTTTTTTTTATTTTTTTCTTCCTCTATATTTTGGTGGACTAGGTAGTTACTATAATGATTTTATACTGTCAACTATACAAAGTCCAAAAAAAATTTATCTATTTTATTATAATTCTTCTTAATGAAATGCTATTCCGTTTGTCCAGGTGGTTCATCTGTTATTAGAAAAGGGGCAGTCTCCAGGAACATCCAAAGAACATGTTCCCATGACCTCACAGTACACCCTTCCAGATCCAGATTCCCAAGGTCAAGACCCAGACAAAATGAAGAAAATGATTCATGTCAAAGACTACAGCTTTGTCACTGAAGGTCAGGCCTTGAGCAACTGTCATCTCACCTTTAACTTCTTTGTGACTTAGTCAAAATTTAATTTTTATATGTTGGATCATAATTCATGCCTGTGTCTCTCTAATTACTCTTGTCGGCTATAAATGATCTGATGGATTGGGACACCTAAGTGGCTCATTGGTTGAGCATCTGCCTTTGGTTCAGGGCGTGATCCTGGTCCAGAGATTGAGTCCCACATCGGGCTCCCTGCGAAAGAAGGGACATAGCTATTCTGTCTATGTCTCTGCCTCTCTCTGTGTCTCTCATGAATAAATAAATAAATAAAATATTTTTAAAAATAATAATCTGATGGAGCACTATACCAGTTTTTTTAAAAGATACATATTTGTACCTCTTAGAGGCTGGAAGACCTTGAATAATGAAGTCCTATATAAAACAAATTATAGTCACATAATAATGCTTTAAATAGTTACAAAATTCAAATGAAATTTTCCAGGGAAAAAAATAAATATAAATAATTGCTGAGAATGACTTCAAACCCCTGTGAAACCTTGACTCTTAACATTTTCTATATTTTCTATATTTTTGTTTAATTTTATGGACTTGTCAAGCTAACCCTTGGCAGAAGTTCACCTTATAGTTCCCAAATAGTAGTCTTTCTTAAAAACTTTGCAGACCCTTGAACATGCCACTGTCATGGTGGTAGTAAAAAAAGAGAATTAAGAATGATGTAGTGCTAAGTTTTTCATAAGGCTAAAAGCTTTCATAATACAGAAAAGTACCCTTTATTCTGAAATTCCATATATCTCACTTTATTTAAGGGGCATAAGTGTCCTTTATAAGTGATGGTGGTGGTATATAGTCAATTGTTTTGTCTTTTATTTTAAATCTTTATTTGATTACCAAATGTTAGTTACCTAATGTTAGTACTTCTGAATTAGTCACAAAAATAAGAAGAAATAGCCTAGCCTGTATTATTTTATCTGATTATGAAAATAAAATTAGCATACCCACTTTATCTCACTGGCTGGTATCCTTTATTTTTTCCATCACTCCTTTTTTAAATGTGTTTTTTCATTCTTTTATTATTATTCTTTCAGTTTCTTTTGTTGATGAGAATTTTTTAATAATGCCATTGCAATTTACTGGAGTAAATTATACCTCACTAAAACATTAGAATGTCAACTTACTTTCCCCTACTTCCTCTAGCATTTGTTGTGCTCTTTTTACCATCTTTCCCCCATTGTTTACCTGAATTTCCCTCATTCTTCTCCTTCCTGGGATTTTTCTCTCTTTTTTTATGTTATTCCACAGTCTTTTAAAACACGTGAGATTAAAGCATAATTTTATTTTCAGAACCCTGATATTAAAATCCTCTCTTCTGTTCAAGTAGCTTAGTTCATACAGCTGAGTTTATTAAGTTTTCTTAATGACAGAGAGTATGAAGTAGAACCCCTTGCATACAGAATAAAAGTACAATAAGAGCTTCTAAAACTGTAAATATTCTGAGAAAATGGGCTTTTTTAAGATGTGCCTTAAAGTATATGTGTTTGTATGTTGATATGTGTACATAGCATGCTAAGAATATTTAAATTTTTTATATCTTTTCTTTCTCCAGAGAATACATTTGAGGTAAAATTGTTTAAAAATAGCTCAGGCCTAGGATTCAGTTTTTCTCGAGAAGATAGTCTTATTCCTGAACAAATGAATGCCAGCATAGTAAGGGTTAAGAAACTCTTTCCTGGACAGCCAGCAGCAGAAAGTGGAAAAATTGATGTGGGAGATGTTATCTTAAAAGTGAATGGAGCCTCTTTGAAAGGACTATCTCAACAGGTGAGCCCCCCTAGGTGTTGAATGCAGCACTTTTAATAATGAGATGGGTTGGCCTTTCATAATGATTTCATAATGCTGGCTTAACAGTATCTTCATTTGTCATTCATGGTACTCCTAGGAAGTCATATCTGCTCTCAGGGGAACATCTCCAGAAGTATCCTTGCTTCTCTGTAGACCTTCACCTGGTGTGCTACCAGAAATTGACCCTGCTCTTTTGGTGAGATCTATGAAAAGTAATTCATATTTTTATAGAATAGCAATTGAGTGATTAATTCAGCTATATTGATTTCATCATTGATTGATCTCCTGGGTTTTATCCTACTTTATTCTTTAGCTAGGAGTATCTTGTGTGTGCCCCTTAGCCTCTGAGTGCATTCTACATTTGTAATGTAGAGTAATTTGATTCACTTTCTTTTCTTTCCAATTCTAGAATTCTAGAATTTTAGGAGTTTGTTTTCTAAGCATAAATAGGAAAAGATACAAAATAATGGTCACTTTTGTCCATTTCTTCATTGAACCAGAGTGGGAAGCATAATTCTCACTGTGAGCTAGTTTAAATAAAAATGAAAATTATTTAAGATTTTTTTCCTTTATTTTTAATAATGGAAATCACAGAGTATGTAATATATTTGTCCATTTCCCTTTCTTATGTCAAGGAATAGCTAAAGGTTCCAAAGTCTATGGTTATTTACAAATTACAAACTAATAGGTAGGAATCCATACACAGTTGAATAATAATATTATTATTGAAGAAAGACAGCTTTTGTCCTGTCTACCTAAAAGAGCATTCCATTAACAATAAACATGACCCCCAGGATGTGAAAGGCAAGAGTAACTAGCCCCAGAAACTTTGGCCTTTATATCACAGTGGTGCGGTGGATAGCGTTAGGATTAAGAGGAAAATATCATTTCTGAAGGTGTATTGTAAACAGCATTTTATGAGACTGCATTGATTTTGAGCACCGGATAGGAAGAATTGAGTGGAACTCTCTTAATGAGTATGTAAATTGATATAATCTTTCCAGAAAGCAATCTGGAAATATTTAACAAGGCTTTTTAAAACATCCTGCATGCTGATTACTAAACAGAAAATTACAAGGAAGTAATGAGAAACTGAGGTGAAGCTTCTTTCTGGAAAGGTAGGGCCATCTGTGGGATCCTTACACAGTTCTATGCAAATTTTTTTTCAAAGCGTATTTAAGGACTTCAGAAAATACTCATGACAGAAACCTGGCTGGCTCAGCCAGTGGAGCATGCAACTCTTGATCTCAAGAGTTGTGAGTTTGACCCCTCATTTGGTATAGAGATTACTTCAAAATAAAATCTTCAAAAAAAAAAATAGGATACAAAGTACAATATGTACTATAATTCTGCTTTAAAGTATGTTATACAAAAAAATAAAAAATTAAGTATGTTATACAATATTAAGTTATTTTTATATATGATAATTACATATGGTTTTTCTAATGAGCATAAATTACCTTTATTAAAAAATAATTGAATGTTTTTAAAATATTTTATTTATTTATTCATGACAGACACAGAGAGAGAGAGAGAGAGGCAGAGACACAGGCAGAGGGAGAAGCAGGCTCCAGGCAGGGAGCCTGACATGGGACTCAGTCCCAGGTCTCCAGGATCATACCCCGGGCTGAAGGCGGCGTTAAATTGCCGGGCCACTGGAGCTGCCCTAACTGAATATTTTAATAGAAGGTGCACCTGCATGGCTCAGTCAGTTAAGCATCTGAGGATCCTGGGATCAAGCCCCACATGGGCTCCCTGCTCATTGGAGAATCTGTTTCTCCCTCTCCCCCGCCCCTACTCATGTTCTCTTGCTATCTCTCTCTCTCTCTCTCTCTCAAAGAAATAAATAAAATCTTAAAAAAAAAGAAAGAAAGAAAGTGCTGTTGTTCAACATGTTGCTTTTCAATTATTCTAAAGTTAATATAAGTTGTCACACTCCGATCTCTTTAAATATGTCCATTACAGACCCCATTGCACTCTCCAGCACAAGTAATTCCAAACAACAGTAAAGACTCTTCTCAACCAACATGTGTGGAGCAAGGCACCAGCTCAGATGAAAATGAAATGTATGACAAAAGCAAGAAACAATGCACATCCCCATCCAGGAGAAACAGTTATAGTGACAGTAGTGGGAGTGGAGAAGAAGACTTAGTGAAAGCTCTAACAAAGATACCAAATATGAGCTGGAGTTCATCTTTGCATCAGACTCTAAGCAACGTGGTATCACAGGCACAAAGTCAACATGAAGCACCTAAGAGTCAAGAAGATACCATTTGTACCATGTTTTACTATCCTCAGGAAATACCCAGTAAACCAGAACTTGAGGACAGGTATTGTCAATAGTATGTGTAGCACTCAAAGCATCTGGTTATTACTAGCAATGGGAGCAGCAACCTACATTTCTCTAAGAATGAAATATGTCTATGTGTGAACAAACTTCAGTAATCAGACAGATGATGACCGTATTAGATATCTAGTTATTGTGACTAACCTCTCTAAGCTGTCTAACCATTCGACCTGAGACTTGCTGCTCTCTTGAGCATATTTAGTTGCAGTTGGGAAAGTTGTTTACATTTCACCATCATTCATATTACTTAAAAGAAAGAGAAGGGACCTATATAGATAGTGATGGGGCAGGAGAGTAGGGAGTACAAAGATAAATGGAAGTGGTTGGAAGGAAGGAGACACAGGTAAAATAATGGAACTGCAGAAGACAGGGAAAGATGATTGAAAATATAAAGGCAAAAAAAAAAAAAGACTACATTTATATTTCTAATAGTTATTCATACATTTTATTGTTTGCTTATATCTTTGTGTATATCCAGGTGCAAACAGGTTTGTTCAAGTTTCTTCAGTGTTTTGGTTTTTTTTTCCCCATTGTATCATCCAAAATAACCACAGAAATAAGACTTGTATTCTTATTTCTTCTTTTTCTTTTTATGTTGGAACACACGTTAAGCTTCTGATAAAATTAGCTTCGGCCTTGAGTTAAAAACTAGGAATCAAAAGTATGTTTATTTAATTTGTCTTATATATGCAGCTTAAAGAGCTTCAAAATAAAACCTGGACAGAGAATAAAAATTTGTTATGTTAGCTTATAACAGGTATGAAATAAATTCATAGTCCAGAGTCAGGAAAAAATTAACTAGGATTACAATCAAAAGCAGATGTGAATATTTGATAAGCATTTTCTTTTTATGGCACAAACTTACTATATTGGATTAAAATGTATTTGAAAATAATCTTGCTTCTCTGTCTTTGTAGTAATCCCCCTTCCCCTCTACCACCAAACACGACTCTTGGGCAGAACTATCAACCCCAGTCAGAATCTGCTTCCACTAATTCAATGGATAGATATCATATACGTCACATTTTTGAACCAACTAGACAAGAAAGCTTGACATCTTTGAAAAATGACTTGGAAAACCACCTTGAAGACTTTGAGCTGGTGAGTCATTTCCTCTGTAAAGAAAATTCCATATTTCCTCAAGTAAGGTGTAGTCATACACAATTACCCTTTAGGGAAAAGGCTATCTAGAGTAACTTCATATCCATGTCCAGTAAGTAGATAACATATCTGGTGTATTTCTGTGCTGTGAATCAGAGGGGAAAGGCAAAAAGACCTGGGTATATATCCTTACCCTACCACAAACTTGCTGTAATCGGGCAATTGCCTATAGAATTACTTAATTCTTCTGAGCCTTAGTAGTTCTGGCTATAAGTAACCTCATAGGATTGTAATAAGGACTGTGGAAATATGTGTAGAGCATGTAAGACAATATCTACTATTTCCCAAATTCTGATAAGTTACCTACTTAATTTTTAATCAAGTTTGGTTTTTTCTTTTTAATTTTATTTATTTATTCATGAGAGACACACAGAGAAAGAGAGGCAGAGAGACACAAGGCAGAGGGAGAAGCAGGCTCCATGCAGGGAGCCTGATGTGGAACTCGATCCCGGGTCTCCAGGATCACCCCCTGGGCTGAAGGCAGTGCTAAACCCCTGAGCCACCCGGGCTGCCCTTTAATCAAGTTTGAATGTAATTTTTTTCTCCCCCACACTTTTTTGTGGGTGCCCAAATGTGTGTAACATCTACATATTCAGTTTTGTTCTCAGCAGTAGAAAATAATCTTTTTTCAGAGAGAAGAAAATCTTTGAATGATTTCCTTTATAACTTCCTTTTTTTTTTTTTTAAGATTTTATTTATTCATTCATGAGAGAGACAGAGAAAGAGGCAGAGACACAGGCAGAGGGAGAAGCAGGCTCCATGCTGGAAGCCCGAAGCAGGACTCCATCCCGGGTCTCCAGGATCACACACCCTGGGCCAAAGGTGGCGCTAAACTGCTGAGCCACCCGGGCTACCCAGAATGATTTCCTTTAGAAGTGTGTCATCACCCCATAAGCTGTCAGCAACCTTCATCTCATTCAAAAATCTTCCAAAAAAAAATTTTATGCAAGTAAATGAAGTTGTAATATTTAGTCACCAAAAGATTTTGTGTTTTTACCAGAAAACCTTTTCTTTAATGGCTCTTGGCATCTGTCTAGGCTGTTTAGAAATATATGAAGATTTTTTCTGAACCTTTTGCTCAAAATGTATTCTTTGATCATCAGAGTATAACCACTAAGGTGTCCTTGTTTATTCTGAAAATACAGAAAGTGAAGCATGAGTAAATTTTGTCTCAGCTATCTTTAAACAAACACATAGTGTTGTATCAAAAGCCAACTTTATGGGACGCCTGGGTGGCTCAGTGCTTGGGCATCTGCCTGTGGCTCAGGGCATGATTCCAGAATCTGGGATCGAATCCCACATTGGGCTCCTTGCAGAGAGCCTACTTCTCCCTCTGTGTCTCTGCCTCTCTCTGTGTGTGTCTCTCATGAATAAATAAATAAAATCTTTTTTAAAAAATAAAATAAAATAAACCCAACTTTACATGGAGGTACATTCTATTTAGAACTGGATAGACCTAACTTCTTCACTTGGTTAAGATCAGTAACCTTTTAAAATTCGGATCCCTCCTCTGTTATTCAATAGAATAATAGTCCTTTGTGTTCATTGATGGACAAAAATAGACAACCTGAAGAGTCACTGTTTTCTTCCCTTAGGAAGTAGAACTTCTCATTACCCTAATTAAATCAGAAAAAGGAAGCCTGGGTTTTACAGTAACCAAAGGCAATCAGAGCATTGGTTGTTATGTTCATGATGTCATTCAGGATCCAGCCAAAAGTGATGGAAGGCTAAGACCTGGGGACCGGCTCATAAAGGTGAGACTTTACCAGAATGGTTTTGTGCAAATGTAGGCCAAGACTGAGCCAGGGCTGGAGAAGGAAGACCAAGAAGGCTGAGTTAATAAACACTCCATTTGTTTGTTTGGTTTATATTTTCCATCTCCCATCTCTTTAAAGATAAAGGCCTTTATAAATTTATAGTTCCCTTTCTAATTAGAAAGTCCCTCTAATCTCAGTTAAAGAATTAAATAAGTCATCTTGGTTATCAGGGACAAAAAGTTTCTTAAATTACTCTGAGGATAAATTTCCTATATTAGCAAAATAACGATGCATTTGTATTACACATTATTACTTTGCATGTAATTACTTGATCATTATATTTACGATTTCCACAGTAAAGGGAATTAACAATAAATTAGAGACCACTATCTTACTGGCTAATACACAACTAGGGAGTTGCAGTATTTTCATGGCAACTTCTAATCCTATTTTGCCTCTTTCTCGTTTTTGTAGGTTAATGATACAGATGTTACAAACATGACTCACACAGATGCAGTGAATCTGCTCCGAGCTGCACCCAAAACAGTCAGATTAGTTCTAGGACGAGTTCTAGAATTACCCAGGATGCCAGTGCTGCCTCATTTGCTACCTGACATTATATTAACATGCAACAAGGAGGAGTTGGGTAATGCACATTCAAACTTTGTGCAGTGTGATTTTCTTGGCTAGATTAAAGAAAGTACTCTTAAGACTAAGGAAACCAACATTTTCTATTCCCAAAGGTTTTTCCTTATCTGGAGGTCATGACAGCCTTCATCAAGTGGTATATATTAGTGATATCAATCCAAGGTCAGTTGCAGCCATTGAGGGTAATCTCCAGCTATTAGACATCATCCACTATGTGAATGGAGTCAGCACACAAGGAATGAACTTGGAAGAAGCTAAGAGAGCATTAGACATGTCACTTCCTTCAGTGGTGCTGAAAGCAACAAGGTATTTTGCAATTACATGTGGGTTGTGTGTGTTTGCACAAGTTTCAGACTGTTGATTATACTTATGCTATCTTAAAAAGATATTCCTGAATTAGTAATTCACAGACTACACTGGCAGAAATTAATAAAGTTAGAAACTTTTTTTTTTTAAGTTTTTTATTTATTTAAGTAACCTCTATACTCAACATGGGGCTTGAACTCACAATCCCAAGATCAAGAGTCAGATGCTCTTCCAACTGAACCAGCCAGCCCACTCCCAGAATAGACTTCTTGATGGGAGATTCGAAGAGCACTTTAAGTGAATTAATGTTTGATATGTGTGTGCATTTGTTAATAGGGTGGTTACCACATTTGTCAGGATGTTTTCAGTTGCAAGTAATAGAAAAATACAACTCAACTTGGTTTAAGCAATAAAGGGAATTTACTGGTTATTGTGATTTTAAAAGCCCAAAATAAGGTGGTCATCAGATACAGTATGATCAGGGGTCTGGCTCCATTTTTTGCTCTTTTCAGTTATTCTCTTTTCTGTGTATGTGTTTCCTTCATAATTGTTAAGTGGCTCTCTCCATTTCATGCCTCACACCTGCATACTGTACTCTCCAGAACAGTCTTCTGACAAATCTCACCAATAACCATGGTAAGGCAAAGACTGTCTGCTGATTGCCTTAGACCTAAATTAAGACCAGCCCCTGAATTGAGGTAAAGGGACAAAGAATATACTGATTGGCCTAGGCCAGTCCTGGCCCATTCACAGAGCTGGGAAACCTCCTATCTACAACCAATGAGGCATAGAAACCACTTTCACTGCACCTCATAACAATTTCACATTATAAGAAGTGCTAATGGCAACTTTTCTTTCACTTAATAATAGAAATAAGATGGAAAAAAAGAATGCATTAATTTCAAATTACTATGGATACAATGGCTTAAATGATACAAGTTTATCCTCTTAATAGTCTTGAAAGTCAGAAATACAAAGTAGGTTTCACTGGAAATCAAGATGTTACCAGGACTGTATTCCTTCTGTAGGTTCCAGAAGGAAATCCATTTTCTTGCCTTTTCCACCTTCTGGAGATTTTCCCATTTCCCTTGGTTTATGGGCCCCTTCCATCTTCAAAGCCAGTAGTCACAGCACTCTACTTCTATTGTCCCATCTCTTTCTCTGACTCTGTCTTTTCCTGCCTTCCTTTACTTATAAGGGCCCGTACGTTGGGCCTACCCAGATAGTACAAGATAATCTTCCCATCTTTAGATCCTTAACTCACATCTGCAAAGTCCTTTTTACCATGTCCAGTAACATACTCATAGATGTGGAGGATTGGAATGTGGACACCTTTATGGGGCCATTATTCTGCCTATCACAATGTACGTACAGCCAGGCTTTCTAGATTACAGATTTATGTTACATTGGTATCTGTGATACATGGTGAGTTTTACATAGTATGTCTTTCAAAATATAGGAACCATGATTGAATCATTTGATCATAAACATTTGTTCCTTCTAAACCTTTAAATCAGATTGTGTACGTCTTTCTATGAATGTAATCCCTGATCTGTTTCCCTCCTATGTTTCTAAAACTTAGATTGTCTTAACGTTTATTTTCATAGGAGTAGCTAAATCTTAATTGGCAGAGGAGGAAAGTGTTCAAACAACCTGGAAAATATTTTTGTGAAAACTGACATCTCTGCTGACCATAGATCTAGCTGAATTTTTTTTTGCCTCAAAATCCATAAAGTACCCTTTACCCTAACCCTGAAATCACTTTCTTTTGCCTTTCTGCTTTTTATCATCACTGTAGTCACTACAGATATATTGGTGGCAAGTCACAATTACTTTTCCCTTCATTCTTCCTCCAGCGTTCTCCACTATTATATATATCTGCCCTCTTTAAAGTCCAGAGGGTAGCAAAGCGGAGAAGTATATATTTGTGGTAATTATCTATATGTCAAGAACTGTACAGGGTCTGTGGTCTTAACCTACTTGCAAGCTAATAAACCAACTAGTTCTGATTTCTTGGGTGCTGAGAGAAGAGTATGAAGTTCCTGGATGAGAGACAAACTATTTTTTCAGTAACCACAAGCAGCATGAGCATGGTACTGGTGTCAATTCCACGCATCTTCTAAGTCTCCTGAAGACACATGGGGCCTAGTGGATTCCTGAACAGTGGGTTGTATTACAGGAGAGGAATACCAGGAGGAGAAGAGGAGCCTGCCCCTATGGCAGCTTGTAAGAAAATCTGCTTTTTATTTGGAGAGAGAGGTTGTTACCTCATACTTCAAGCTTGTTCACCACAAACAGCCATGAGAATTGGTGCAGATAAAAAAACAGTCAGGGCCTTGCACTTCTGGGATACCCAGAAGGATATACAAGAGCTTAGAACCATGGCAAATTGCTTCTCCTAGCACTGTATACTTTAGGTAGACTCCCTTTTCTTTCAAGTACTAGCACCATAAGATTGCGTACTAGTCCTCTGCTTCCAAGGTACTTTTTGACAGTTTTTCACATTGGGTGACACTATCCTTACAGTCCTTTGAATATATATATTTTGTTGAGGATTTCACTTTAAATAATTACAAAAAAAAAAAAACATGCATCAGGGTCTTCAGATATACATACCTTAGTGATCTCTAATTCCTAAGTTATCTTTGAACTATCACCTGAGTGACAGTGAATAAGTAATTAGATCATGAATATTGCAAGTGTTTTAAATAAGAGGGAAAATGTGGTAGTGTATTAAACTGAAACCCAGAGAAAGATCATGTAAAGAAGTGATTCTTAATCTTTTTTTAGTCAAGAATATCGCCCTCCAGAAAACATGTAGATGAAAACTGATAAAATTTGTCTACAGTTTCAGAGGTGCCTAGACCCTCCCAAAGCCCATCTAAAATAAAATTCCTGAGGCTCAATAGTGGCAAGTGGTTCAGAAGGTATATAAACAAAGATCTTAATTTGGAGTTGCTGTTTCCTTTTTTTTTTTTTTTAAATGACACAGAGATGGTCATCCAGTGGTCCCAAGTTCTAAGAAGTCTGCTGTTTCAACGCCAAAGTCAACAAAAGCCAATGGTAAGGATACATTCATTTTATGGCACACATAGTTATGCAGAGATAAATATGTTTTTCCCAAAAGCAAGTTTGGAGACTATCAGACTATCATTACAATGTTTTTATTGCCCTTCCAGAGTGTTTTTCAGGATCTAAAGTGCAAAAAATTACATTTATGTAAAAGCATCTCTAAAATTCAGTGTGTAATAGGAAATAGTAGAGCAGCATGGACCATGGAATTTATAGCCAAGTAGACCTGACTATATTAAGTTCTATGTGACCTTAGCAAGTTACTTGATCCATATCTATTTCCTATCAGTAAAATAAGAATATTAGTAATATCTATCTTGTAAGGTTATAATGAAGCATAAATACAATAATACCACGTGTAAAGCTTGTCAAAATGATTGTCACATAATTTGTTCAGTTATTGAATCTCTTCTCTGTGCCAGGCATTGGTCTGGCATTGTGAATATGGCCATGAATAAATAAAATATCTTGTCTTACATTCTAGCATAATAATAGAAATTGTAGTATTAAGTAGTTGTGGCAGTCACTAACATGAATTTAATGCTTATTCTGGACTAAATATTCTTCTAATTGTTTTAGTCCTCATAACCCTGTAAGAATAGTATTACTATTATTCTCCATTTATAGAAGGGCAAACTGAGACAAAGCAGTTTTATAATTTACCCAAGCTCACGGAGTTAATTAATTATTGAGCCAGAATTTGAACTGCGCTGTCTGGTTCCACACTCTCATTTACATAATTGGGTTCAGTAAATGTAGCTTTTTTATTTTTTAAGATTTTAAAAATGTAATTATTCATAAATAAATTTATTTTTATTCATAAATTTATTTATTCATAAATAAATTTATTCGTGAGAGACCCAGAGAGAGAAGCAGAGACATAGGCAGAGGGAGAAGCAGGCTCCTCTACAGGGAGCCTGATGTGGGACATGATCCCAGGACCCCAGGACCACACCCAGAGCCAAAGGCAGATGCTCAACCGTTGAGACACCCAGGTGCCCCAGTAAATGTAGCTTTTAAATGCTAGTGTTGGGCAACCCCAGGTAGCTCAGCGGTTTAGCAACATCCTCAGTCCAGGGACTGATCCTGGAGACCTGGAATCAAGTCCCATGTCGGGCTCCCTGCATGGAGCCTGCTTCTCCGTCTGCCTGTGTCTCTGCTTCTCTCTCCCTCTCTCTCTCTCTCTCTGTCTGTCTCTCATGAGTAAATAAATAAAATCTTAAATAAATACTAGTGTTAATATAATAATAAGAATGATAGACACAGGGAAATGTGGTTGAAATTATTGAATTGAAATGTGAAGTCAGTACTTCATACATAACTAAAGTTTTAGGTTATCAGGTAGTGATATCTAAATACCAAAGGAATCTCACTACTGCAGTTGTAGTTTATTGCTAAATACTAAAGCACATCTGTTTGCCTCCTTCTCTGTTATCTTGAATTCCTTAGGGATCCTTGTTGCTCTCTAATAGTTCAGTCACATTAGAGTCTATCTCACAGAACTCAGGAGAGCATTTTTCTAATAACCTCTCTACCACCTGTTCCTAACTTTCAGAGCTAAAGAAAGCTGTGCCCTGTCCCTGCTGGAGAAATTGCCTAGTGATTTTGTCTTTTTGGGGTTCTCTGATTTGACTCCCATAGAACTGATTTCATGAATTCTGATAATCAAATAGTTACCAATAATAGGGACTTTTTTATAGTGATGGGAATATAAAACGATATAACCATTTTTATGAAACAGTTTCTTAAAAATTTAAACATGTGCCTCCCATATGATCCAGCCATCCCACTCCCATTTGTTTACTTAAGAGGAAAAAAAAAAGAACATATCCATACACAAAAATCTGTACATGAATGTTTTAGCAGCCTCCCTTGTAAAAGCCAAAATCAAAAACCACTCAAATGTCCAAAAACTATTGCAGGAATAAACCAATATATCCAAACTATAGAATATTAATCAGTAATTAATAAAAATGTTCTGTTGACATATAGCAACATCATCAAAATAACCTCAAAATAAGACCACTGATGAAAGAAGCCAGACAGAAGAGTTTATACTATATTATTCCATTTATTCAAAATTATAGTGACAGCAAATTAGTGGTTGCTTGGAGACAAGGTATGAGGGACAGCTGGGGAATAGAAGGGAGAGAATATAAATAATAAACTATTTTGTTTTGTACTATTCCAGTATGATTCTTTGAACCAGTAGTTTATTATTGGTATACTTTTTCAGTATTTTTCCTGGAAATGATATTAAAAGGCATTCTTGAGTCTTTGTAACATTATCCATGTAATCATAGAAATTCATCCCTGCAAATTTCATGTCAACCTTCATCTTTCTAGGCGAAAAATTTTTTAAGCATTTATCTATCTATCTATCTATCTATCTATCTATCTATCTATCTATTTGAGAGAGAGCGAACGAGCAGTGCTTGCATGAACAAGTCAGGGAAGGGGCAGAGTGAGACTCTCAAGCACAGTCCCCGCTGAGTGTGGGGGCTTAACTCAGGGCTTGTTCTCATAACTTATAAGATTATGACCTGACCAAAGTCATGTAAATGACAGAGCTACCCAGGTGCTGCTCTAGGTGGAATTATATTTAGGTCTGTCTCAAATAGAAGTCCTTGAATACACATACCTGTATTTTTTTTTTCTTTTCTATTCTTTTCCTTTTTAACTTTTCGAAACTCTACTATCTCTTTCAAAATCACTTAAAAATAAAATTCATTAAAAATTTAATGAATCAGACTATTTTTAAATATGACTTTAACTATAAGAGAGAATTTCATTTTAATAAATGTATTGAATTTTCATACTGATGGCTAAGAGTTAAAATTAACATTTGGTGTAGACATATATTAAAAGTTCCACTTGGGCAGCCCAGGTGGCTCAGGAGTTTAGCGCCGCCTTCAGCCCAGGGCATGACTCGGGATTGAGTCCCACATGGGGCTCCCTGTGAGGAGCCTGCTTCTCCCTGTGCCTGTGTTTCTGCCTCTCTGTGTGTGTGTGTCTCTCATGAATAAATAAATAAAATCTTTAAAAAAGAAAAAAAAGTTCCACTTAATTGTATCCATAACTTATTTTACTATGTTAAATTGATAGCCTTTATGAAATGATATACATGGCTTGCTGTCAGGTAAAGTGATTATAGGTCAGCACCTGTGATTATCTCTCCCATTCAGCTGGGATAATTTATATTCAGTGTCTCACACTAGAATTATTCAGCCCAAACTGAGCTTTCATGCAGACTACAGTATTTTTTTGTTAAGAAATTAGCTTTTTCCTTGGGATAAACCCTTTTGTAATATTTGATTCCATCTAATTGGTTTTTGTTTTGTTTTGTTTTGTTTTAAAGATTTTTTTTTTTTTTTTTGTTTATCATGAGAGACACAGAGAGAAGTAGAGATATAGGCAGAGGGAGAAGCAGGCTCCCCACAAGGAGCCTGATGTGGGACTCAATCCCATGACCTTGGGATCACAACCAGAGCCAAAGGCAGATGCCCAACCACCAAGCCACCCAGGTGTCCCCCATCTAATTGGTTTTAAATCGCTTTGTAATATGACCTCTTTTGGTGTACTAATAAAAATAAGAACATGCACAGAAATGTGGGTTTTCTTTCACTATTTTGATGTCTCTATTGTGGTTCCAACTTTTTGTGTTGTCCCTTTTAGGTCATCACACTTTGGAGCCTTGCCACAAGCCTGCCCTCACTCCTAGTAATTCATTCTCCAAGGTAAGGAAAAGGCCATCTTCTTCATGTTATACTTCCTTATCTAAATAACCAGCTTGGGAAAAAATACAAACAAACAAATAAATAAATAACCAACCAACCAACCAGCTTGGTTGTGTCTTGAACCAAACTGATTTCACATTTAAATATTTGCCCTTTTTAGATACATGTAATGATAATAGGATATATTTTAGTGAACCCATGGGCCTTGCTAAGGAAAGCACACAGTGTAAAGCTCCCACACAAGCAGTCCTACATCTTTGGCACATATTCAATTCTTATATAAGCTTACTTAAATAGATAGCTTTAGTGCTGGGATTTTTCTTTTTTTTCTTTTTTTCCTTCTTTTTTTGCACAATTCTTGGGTTGTGTCTTAGATACCCAGAAGAGAAGAACATACATAATGAAGAGTTGAATTGGTCTTTTTGGTTAATGTTGACCAGCAGTGACTCTCAAATGACAGATCTATACTGCTAGTAAGGAAAAACAGTACTGATAAAAGATACAGGCTTATTTGCTATTTAAAAGACATGGAAAATGCTTTGTTGCATAATCAAATGTAAGAACCTAAATCATTTAAGACTACCTCAGAGAAATCTGGAGGTGATTTAACAAAACTTCTTTCTTTCCTTTCCTTTCCTTTCCTTTCCTTTCCTTTCCTTTCCTTTCCTTTCCTTTCCTTTCCTTTCCTTTCTTTTCTTTTCTTTTCTTTTCTTTTCTTTTCTTTTCTTTTCTTTTTTCTCTTTTCTTTTCTTTTTTCTCTTTTCTTTCTTTCTTTCTTTCTTTCTTTCTTTCTTTCTTTCTTTCTTTCTTTTCTTTTCTTTTCTTTCCTTTCTTTCTTAAAATTTTATTCATTTATTCATGAGAGATTCAGAGACTCTTCCTCACAGGCAGAGGAAGAACAGGCTCCATGCAGGGAGCCCGACATGGGACTCAATCCCAGGTCTCCAGGATCATGACCCGGGCTGAAGGTGATGATAAACCCCTGAGCCACCCGGGCTGCCCCTAACAAAACTACTTTAATATATAGCTGAATTCCACTTTGAGCTTTCTCTTGAAGGCCTTATGTATGCCCATTTGTTTGGTTAGCATTTCTTTTTATGATTTTCTTTTGGCATGTAATGTACATTCTAAAATGGTCCCAGCTGGATCTTCATTTTGCAGAATTGTTTAATCCCACACACATTCCATACAGTCTGTTCCGAACCCCACTATTTAAGTCTTTCCATGTAAGATCTGGAGCTGAGGTATCGCTCTCCTAGTAATCTGAAAATTCTATCATCACAACAAGCTTTCTGGGTCAGAGCTGGACTTAGCATAGAAGGAAAATTTGGTGATCAGGGGTCAAAATTCAGTGCCTTTCATCTCACTGGTCCAGCAAGTCTTGGAAACGTATTGTAGCAGAAGACTTATTAGGCAGAAATGATTGGGACACAAAAATAAAAATGTCTTGGTATGTTTATGGATTGAGATACAAGAACACCCACTATTCCCTGTTTATTCATAAGGTCTACAATTACACATAGCTGGAACACCTGAAATTTTATGTATTTAGTGTTAGTCATGCTGTATGGTGTTTATTTGCCTTTTAAATATCAGCATGTTTTTGAAAGGGAGAAGGGGAGATTTTCTGTTTAAATTAATATACAATCCTTAGAAAGTGGGACCTTTGTTATTCATGGTTGCAAATATTTGTTGTTGGAGTTCAAATCTTCCAGGAAGTCTTTCAAATAATATTCTGTCCTTAATGCCAATGTCTGTATTATGAATTTCTCATGAAGATTGGAGTTGCACAATCCAATAAAACTTGACATTATGAAACAAGAATAATTATTAAGAAATAATTCTGCATCTACCTTTTCTACTTTTTTTTTTAAGATTTTATTTATTTACTCATGAGAGACACAGAGAGAGAGATAGAGACACAGGCAGAGAGAGAAGCAGGCTCCATGCAGGAAGCCTGATGTGGGACTCGATTCCATGCTCCGGGATCACGCCCTGAGCCAAAAGCAGATGCCCAACTGCTGAGCCACCCAGGCGCCCCTCTACTTTTTATCTTGATAAAAAAGAGTAAAATTTTCAGAGCAAACCACCTTTTGTTTGTATATAACTGTTTTAACTTATTCCAGTCATTTCATGTTGCATTTTTACTCAAATCATTTTTCTTTCAATAAGCCATGCACTATGAAGTGTTCACAACTTACCATTGAATTAGAAAGTTACATTCTATTCGATGATTATAGTTATGAACTCATTGTTATTTTTCTTAAATTGAGATGAGATTTAGACTAGATTTGAAAATCTTTATATCCTGCAGTTGACCAGGGTACTAAACTAGAGTCTGTGTCCAAGTCATAGCTTCACAAATACTTATAATATTTTTTCCCTTTCTCTCAACTTCTAAGTTTAGTGATCCTAGAAGACTTTCCTAAAAAGCTTTATGAAAGACAAGTCCCATAAAATATGCCTCAAAAAAGAAATCTCTGCAGTCAAATAAATTCAGGAAATACTACATAATACAGGGTTTTTTTGGCAACTCAAAATTTATAGTAGTAAACACTATGAGAGTTCTTGGAATAAAAATACTAATTTGATGTTGTATAATCTGTTTCCAGAGGTTTTCGATGATGGAAAGTGCCATCCTCTTTGTACATTCCATTGTACTGATGTTTGCTAGAAACACAGATCTATTATGGGGAGATAAAAAATGAATTTAGTACTAAGAAAGGGGAAAAGAAGGACATGGTGGGGCAATCTACAGTCCCTCTCTAATCCGGGAAGTTAGTAAAGTAGTAAACTAATTGTTTGCTCTGGTTTCATATTTTAGGTTAATGGGGAAGAAATAATTGAAGTTTTGTACCCCAAAGGAAAATGCTCTACTTATCAGATGAAGGGATCAGCAAACTTGATTCTCTCCAAAGGTAGTTTTCCAAATCAGTCATTCAGTAACTCTAAAAGCCCTAATAATTCAGGTAATGAAGAAATATTAGGTATTGGGCATACATATTTCTATAGTGTAAAAAGGAAAGATTGTTGTTCAAAGAAATAAAAGAACAATGTAAAATTAATCATTAACTGCATTACTGTACAAATGTCCTGTATTCATTCTCATCTCTCATGTTAAAAATATTTTTAAATGATTGAAAAGATAGCTGTTTTTGTTAGTGTTTCTTATATTCTTTGAAGCAGCAACTCACCTAATAATTTTTAGAAAATTTTTCTTGAGGATGTTTGAGCTTCCTTTTTATATCCTTAATCTTGGATAAATTTTATTTCTTTTTTTGTTTTGTTTTGGGGTTTTTTTGGGGGGGGTGTTTGTTTTTTAAAGAGAGAGCGCACATGAAAGTACATGTGGGGGTGATGGGGAGAGGATGGACAGAGGGAGAGGGAGAGAGAGAATCAGAGGGAGAGAGGCTCCACATCCAGAGAGGAACGCCACTCAAGGGCTTGATCTTAGGACCCTGAGATCTGGACCTGAGCCAAAATCAAGTCCAGATTGAGCCACCCAGGCATTCCAATATGTCCTTAATCTTTATAACAGAACTTCTTTAGTTGAATTTCTTTCATGAATTAATAACTTGGTATTAATTTAGGAAAATAAGCATTAAGTTATTGAGTCTCATGAAAAGATTTATTCACAGACATAGATTTTGGCTTATTCTTTTTATGTTGTGTTTGTGTTGTCCTTTGCCATGGCAGTCAGGGTAATACTAGAACTAGAAATGGCTAGGTTCCATGAGTGGAAACTGCTTTTCCAGTCATGGCTGCTTTTCAAAGTAGATGCTTAAAATTTGAAAGACCTGCTATATTCAATTTGCCATAGTATCTCCTTCTCCTATCAATATTTTTAAAGTAAAATCTTTATTTTATTTTAATTGAATGTAATTTATTGTTTTTCAAGAATCTAATGTACAAGAAGATGATATTTATGATGACCCCCAAGAAGCTGAAGTTATTCAATCTCTGCTGGATGTGGTGGATGAGGAAGCTCAGAATCTTTTAAACCAAAATAATGCAGCAGAAGATGCCTGTGTTCCAGGTAGATGAATCAGAATGAATAAGCTGGTAAATGAAGGAGTACAAAAAGACCTCCAAGGAGCATTTTAATTCCTTTTGGTCCATTTATTTCTCTCCCAGATTCATTGAAAACCAATAGGAAGTTATCTGAAGAGAGAGCAGAAGATACAGACTATGATGGCTCACCTTTACCTGAAGATTTTACAGAGGTAAAATCTAGGATAATACCTAGATAAACACTCTAGACTACTATATCTTGTTAGAATTATGTATCTCCTTACTTAAACCTTGCTTTCTCTGCTGAAGCTTTACCACTGCCTCCATTGACTCCAGCATTTCTGATTTTCCAGCACTGCTCATCATCTGCCCTAACCCTGACATTCACAGGTTCATATTTATTTGGTTAGTTCCCATTGGCATTTGAGTTTGCTTGAGTCTGTCCTAGTGTGCTTGGTCTGCCATAGCAAAATAACACCAACTAGGTGGCTTAAAATACAGAAATTTATTTTCTCACAATTCTGAAGGCTAGAAGTCTAAGATCAACATGCCAGCAGGGTTGGTTTCTGATGAGACCTCTCTCCTTAGCTTGCAGATGGCCTCCTTCTCACTGTGTCCTCACATGGCCATTCCCCTGTGTTTGTGCACTCCTGGTACACTTCCTTTTCTTATAAGGACACCAGTCCTATTGGATTAGAGTCCCATCCTTATGACCTCATTTAGCCTTAAATACCTCCTGTCTCCAAACATTGTCACATTGGAGGGTAGTACTCCAACCTGTGAATTCTGGGGAATCACAATTCAGTCCATAGCAGTCTTTGCTTGAACCAGTTATAAAATACAATTAAGTAAAACTTCATTCACAATAGTTAAAAACAAATAAAAGCTATAGGCATAAATTCAACCCAAAAAGTGTGAGACCTGTATTGTGAAAACTTTAAAGCTCTACAAAGAAGCAATGAAATATTAAAGAGAAATGTTTATTATTCTTTGATAGAAAAAACCTAAAATTTAAATCCTCCCTAGATTTACCCATAAATTAAATATGGACCCATAAAATATTTTGACTTTTTTTTAATAAGCAGAATAACTTGGTTAAATAATTTTAAATTTCACTTGGAAGAAATTAAGATGTAAAACTGTCCAGTACAAATCTAAAAATTAAGGTTCAAGGGCACCTGGGTGGCTCAGTCACCTTCTGCCTTCAGCTCAGATCATGATCCTGGGGTCCTGGGATCAAGCCTTACGTCAGGCTCCCTGCTCAGTGAGGAATCTGCTTCTCCCTCTCCCTCTGCTCCTCCGCACCCCACTTGTGCTTTCTCCCCCATTCCCTCTCTCAAATAGTCTTTTATAAATCAATAAATAAATAAAATTAAGGTTCATATCATATAAGTTGTTCTACCACCCATAGCACAGATAGATCCCACAAATTTGCACCTTGAGAATTCAAGATGTTTAAGAACAAACATTTTGGGCCAGTCCATCCTTAAAATTAATAGATTGACACTTGAATGAATGGGACTTCAGAAGAGATTTTGACTAATAGTAAGCAAAACAAAAAAGTTAAAGACATTCAGGAAAGGAGGAAACAAGGTACTGAGATAAAAACATGAAGTTCCATTTGTATTAGACTCTAAATGTTTTAAAATCACTATAGAATTATATTTAGAAGGAGATAAATTCGAAAAAGACAAATATGACTAATCTCCATAGCTGAAAGGAAGACTAAGCCAGGATCATGGAAAAAGTTTTCTGTTTCATCTTGTATTTCTAGAATATTGCCTATATTTGAGTAGTTTTAAGTTTCTTACAATTTCTGAAAATACCAGTTTTTCATAACTGCACCTCTTTGGGATCGCTCTAAACAAATAGATTATTTACTGGTTGGTTCTTAACAGTGTATTCTATAGCCCTTTGTAACTTTTATTATTGAAATATAGGTGAAATACAATGTTGTATTAGTTTTAGTTATACAACATAGTAATTTAACACTTCTATACATTATGCATTGCTTACAACATTAAATGTAATTTACCACCTAGGTGCCACCATACAAAGTCATTACAACATTATTGACTCTACTTCCTGTGCTGTACTTTTAGTATTCATGACTTACTGATTTTATAACTGAAAGTTTGTACCTCTTAATCCCTTTCACCTATTTTGCCCATCCCTCCACCCCGTCCCTTCTGGCAACCACCAGTTTGTTCTTGTATTTACGAATCTGTTTCTATTGTTTATTTGTTCATTTATGTTTTAGATTCCACATCTAAGTGAAATCATATGATATTTGTCTTTCTCTGTCTTATTTCACTTAGCATGATACCCTCTAGGTCTATCCATGTTGTCACAAATGGCAAGATCTCATTCTTTTTTTTATGGCTAATATTCCATTTTTTATATATACTACATCTTTTTTATTCATCTGTTGCTGGATGCTTGAGTTGCTTCCATATTTTGACTATTATAAATAATGTTGCAATAATGCTCAGGTGGTGGAGCATGTGACTCGACCTCAGGGTTGTGAGTTCAAGCCCCATGTTGAGTGTAAAGATTACTTAAAAAAAAATGCTGCAATAAACATAGGAGTACTTGTTTTCAAATTCATGTTTTCATTTTCTTTATGTAAATACTCAGGAGTGGAATGACTGGATTGTATGTACAAACCTGGAAGTTTTAGGGTTTTCACCCTATAGGCCGAAGGTTAAGCTACTAATCATGGTACTATAAAGAGTATAGTATAATGCACACTTATCACTCTACACATGATTACCTCTTTAAAAAAAAAAAAAGATTTTATTTATTTATTCATGAAAGAGAGAGAGGCAGCGATGGAGGCTCCCTGCAGGAAACCTGATGCGGGACTCAATCCCTGAGGGAATCACCCCCTGAGCCTAAGGCAGATGCTCAGCTCAACTGCTGAGCCACTCAGACATCCCTACACTTGACTACTTGACTACCTCTTAATGAAATACTTCAGGTCAATGTCGGAGTCTTATTTATGAATGAAGGAATGAATACCAGTCATATACATAATGTAAATTATCATCCAAACTTTCAAAACTTCATTTAGCTATTGCTGAACTAGTTTGACTCTGATTAATCGGGAGTAACAGGGTAAGAAGGTATGTCAGGGTTTCTGTCCTAAATTTGCTTGTATTGTCTAGTAGTCAATTTGGGAGTTGTACACATGTAAATAAGCATAATTTTAAAAACTATAGTAAAGTGGTGGCTGGGTGGCTCAGTCGGTTAAGCACCTGCCTTTGGCTCAGGTCAGGTCATGATCCCAAGGTCCTGGGATCAAGCCCTGCATTAGGGCTCCCTGCTCAGTGGGGAGCCTACTTTTCCCTCTCCCTTTGCCCTCCCCCTCCACTGTGTTCTGTCTCTCACTTTTTCCTCTCAAATAAATCTTTTTTTTTTTAAGGTAAAATAAAACTATAGTAGAAATATGTGCTAATAAATGTTTATATGGAGTTCAGAGAGTGTTTTAAAGAATTGGGGAATAATAGGGACTATACAGGAGTAGATGGGTATGGTTATTAAAGCTTCCTAGAGAATTAGCATTTTAAAGGTATTTGATAGGTGTGTGCTATGGGAAAGAGCATTCCATCTGGGGGAGTTGCTTAGAAAAGACTTGAAAGTCTAGATCAGCAGTCTTTTTGTTGAGGCAACACTACAGCTACTTCCTCCTCCAAAGAGCCTATAATCCAGAGACTGAAGGCCAGTCTCCTTAATCCAGTTCTCCCTCATACACAGGTGAATTTTGCAAAAGTGATGGGAAATTGTTATCACTATCATTGATATCATTGTTACAGTAGTACTATATATTATTTCCACTTGGACTTTATCTCACTATTTTCATGTTAATAGCATTAGATTCTTATAAGAGACTTTATGCTTTTCAAAATATTGCACTCATGGTAGATTCTTAGACCAAGATTATGATGAGAAGTAAGAAATCCAAATGACTTCACTTGGAATTAAAAATCTAACCCAGCCTAAAATTATCAACTTCTAGAAACAGGTAAGGTCTCAGGAAGGTTCCTTTTAGTTGTCAGTGGATAAAAACATGCTACTTTTTTCTTCCTCAAAACAAGTGAGACAACCTTCTGTGGCTCAGGCATAAGCATGTGTAGGCACACAGTGGTAAACAAACAGATATGATTCCTGACCCCATGGAGCTTATAGTCTAATGGAGAAGACAAGAAAATGATTAAGTGAACACCCAAATAAATATGCAATTACAAGTTGTGATAAGATCTATAAGGTTTAAAAAGAAAAAAAAGTGCTACGAAAGAGAGTAACCAAGGAGACCTCTTTGGACTAGGTGGTAAGGGAACATCCTCAGAAGGAAAAGGCACATTGAATAAAAAAAAGTACCTTCCATAGGAAGAACTTTGTGGTGAAAAGAGGTGAGCGATTTCAAAGTAAAAGAAAGACCCAGGGATCCCTGGGTGGCGCAGCGGTTTGGCGCCTGCCTTTGGCCCAGGGCGCGATTCTGGAGACCCGGGATCGAATCCCACGTCGGGCTCCCAGTGCATGGAGCCTGTTTCTCCCTCTGCCTGTGTCTCTGCCTCTCTCTCTCTCTCTCTCTCTCTCTCTGTGACTATCATAAATAAATTAAAAAAATAAAAAAAAAGAAAGACCCATAGGTTTGAAGCCACAGGTAAATGGAGTGTAAAACCAGATGGATTGTAGAGGTAGACAGAGACCCGATAATTCAGAGTCTCAAAATGAAAGGAATTTCCCATTTGTTAAGATAATTTGTCCTAGGGGATCCCTGGGTGCCTCAGTGGTTTGGCACCTGACTTTGGCCCAGGGTATGATCCCGGAGTCCCGGGATCAAGTCCCATTTCAGGCTCCTTGCATAGAGCCTGCTTCTCCCTCTGCCTGTGTCTCTGCCTCTCTGCCCCCCCCCCCTCTCTCTCTCTCTCTGTGTGTGTCTCTCATGAATAAATGAATAAAATCTTAAAAAAAATAATTTGTCCTAATAAAGATTGAAATGTAATATTTATTAACCATATAAGAATGAAACATGAGGGTGCCTGGGTGGCTCAGTGGTTGAGTGTCTGCCTTCGGCTCAGGGTATGATTCTGGAGTCCCGGGATTGGGTCCCACATCAGGCTCCTTGCATGGAGCCTGCCTCTCCCCCTTCTGCCTATGTCTCTGCCTCTCTGTATCTCTCATGAATGAATAAATAAATAAAATCTTTAAAAAAAGAATGAAATTTGGCATCTCCTAATTGTAGCAAACTGCTCCTACAGTATTTGGGTCTCTGAGACATCATACTCAATTATAATATGAGCTGATTGACTTATGTTCTTCATGGAGAGACTCCTCACTTTAATAATAAAAAGGCAAGATAATTTAACACACTGAATATTACTAAGATTTTTCTGGAGAGCCCATTTTTAGATCTTAAAATTGAAATAGTATAGCAGCATATAGATATGCATTTAGATATGCATTTAGATATGCATATGCATATCTAAATAGTCATACTTTAACTTTTCATCTTGCTTTCTCCTTACCTCTATACCATTAATATCCCTTAAATAAGAAATGAAAAGCCAAAATGAATGTGAAGGTGAATAAGTGGAACCAGCAAAAACTCGTAGGTCACTGAAGATACCTTAGCCACAGTTTGACATTATTTGAATGTCATGTATGTCTTTGTTACATGAGGATGGACATAACAGTAAATATAGGAAATAACTAACAGGGAAGAATTGAACATTATGAGATTATTTGATTTTCTTTTAATGGGTTAATGTGAGTTTTATTTCTCTGTATTGTAGTCTGTCAAAATGAATGGCTGTGAAGAATATTGTGAAGAAAAAGTAAAAATTGAAAGGTAAGAAAATAATCTTTTAAAGTATAATAATTCATTTCTTTTTAGAAGTGCTCAGATTTTCATTTAGATGTTGCTTTTGAAATTAATTTATCCTTTTCCAATAAAATGAGAACGTTTGACTAAATTATGGACCTGTGGTTGAATATTAATAATATTTTTAAACTACTATTACAGGGAGGGTCTAGTGACATGTAACAATGTGTTTTTTAAAACATTCCTCAAGGGATCCCTGGGTGGCGCAGCGGTTTGGCGCCTGCCTTTGGCCCAGGGCGCGATCCTGGAGACCCGGGATCAAATCCCACATCGGGCTCCGGGTGCATGGAGCCTGCTTCTCTCTCTGCCTCTGTCTCTCTCTCTCTCTGTGACTATCATAAATAAATAAAAATTTAAAAAAAAATTTAAAACATTCCTCAAAAAAAGAAGTATATCCTTGACCATGGGGAAAAAAATGAAAGAAAGGTCAAAAAGGGAATGTACCAGAAATGATGATTATTATCTTCTAGTAGAATTAAAATAAAACCAAAGAAGATAAGAAACATTTTAAAACCCCACAGTTGTTTCTTTTTGAAAACAGTTTCTAAATCAAAATAGGATTTTTCCAATACATTGTTTAATATTTTAAAAAGTTATATGTATTGTTGGCCAATAAAGTGATTGTACATGAATAAATTTTGCTCCATATTAGATGATAACAAAGAGAACTACTTGCTTTTTCCTAGAAAAGTAAATTAACAGTGAATTTTTCACAAGTAAAATTAGAAAAAGGAGTACATATTATTGTAGAATTGTGTACAGTTTAAATTTTTAAAATTAGCAAATATCTGGGCCAGCTGCCAATAATTGTAAAGATACAGGCTCTACTCTGTTAGGAAAGAGGAGGAAGAAGGAAGGGTAAATTAGTGTATGTAATTTATTTGGGTGTCAATTAGAAACACTATTAACATATAAGTTTTATTTGCATGTTACTAACTCTTGTATATACTTTTTAATTTTAAGATCTCTTAAATCATGAAGGGTCTTATAATCATAAATATTCTTTCTTAATGTAAACAAAGTAATAGTCTATCTTACAATTATGGGTGTCATAGATTCAAAGAATTATAGTACATAACCTTCAATCTAGTAATTTTATTTCTAAGAATTGTTCCCACTACCATATATGTGCAAAGACAGTTCTACAAAAATTTAATTGCAACATCATTTATACTTCTAAAGAAAAACATAATATACAAAAAATAAATTAAGGTATACTCATACAAGCACCTATGAAATACTACAAGCAGTTAATCAAAAGAATGAGAAATAAGAGGAATGCCTGATGGAAAGATCTCCAAACTATACCCTTGCAGACAAAATAGAATTACTAGATGACAAAAGCAACCTTATAAATGTAGAGCTTGCAAATTAAATATTAATTATAGGGACACCTGGGTGGCTCAACGGTTGAGCGCCTGCCTTTGGTTCAGAGTGTGATCCCGGGGTGCTGGGATCAAGTGCTGCATCGGCTCCTTGTGGGGAGCCTGCTTCTCCCTCTGCCTGTGTCTCTGCCTCTCTCTCTGTGTCTCTCATGAATAAATAAATAAAATATTTTAAAAAAATGTTAATTATAACCCATAATTGGCTGAAGAAGAGGAAAGGATCCACCATAAGAGCAGCATAATTACTACCCTGTTATTGACAGTTGAGGAGCATTGTACGTGTCTTGCTTTAATGGTATCTATTCATGTCATCAAACAGAGGTACTCTGCTTTGTTTCCCCTGAATATCATAAAATGTAAAAATGTATTCAGCCTTTTACATTATCCTTTTCATCTCATCACTAAACATTTCTTCTGCCTAGATTCTCTTCCCTAGCCATCTACCTTACCAAGGAGATGGCATCTACTGTGTACCCATAGAATAATGAGAATTTGTACTGTGCTTTAGTACATTAAGTGAGTACCCTGATACAGAAGTGTCCTTCTAGCCCCCAATTGTAGCAAAATATGGATATTCATCAATAGAGACTTCTATAAATAAATTAAGGTACATCCATACAGTACAACAGTAGGTAACTGTGAAAAAGAGAGTCTCCTGAGTGGCTCAGTCATTTAAGCATCCAGCTCTTGATCTCAGCTCAGGTCTTAATCTTAGGATCATGAGGTCAAGCCCCACATTGGGCTCCACACTGGGCATGGAGCCTACCTTCAGAGAGAGAGAGAGAGCTATACTAACACAATTGTAATGGGTTATCCATTTTGAAGGGCAGAAACAAACCACCACTTTCTCTATTCCCAAGAGGACTCTTTCAATCTAAGGTTCAAAGACAGGATCTGTTTGAGGATAAATTTTTTTAAACTATATTAAACAATTCTGCACTTCAGTTTAATTTCCACCTACCAATGAATTTTAGGAATTCTGGACTTGGGTTTTTTTTAATAAGATGATCTATTTTTATATTTCATGATAATTGTAGAGGAAACAAGGGGTTCAAGAACATAATATTTAAATTTATTTGGGGGACAAAACAAGAAAATATTACCAATGTGTTTTGTTATCATAGCTTGATTCAAAAGTCACAAGAAAGGAAGCCTGAAGATGATGATGAGATAACATGGGGAAGTGATGAATTGCCAATAGAAACAACAAACCATGAAGATTCCAATGAAGGCAAGAATTTTATGAGCAATTTTTTTGTCAAAAATATAGATAAAAAATAAGCATTTGAAAATGAGTTTTCTGGGTATAGGGATGTGTTATTTAACTGTAAATGTACATTATTTGGTCCTATATGTAAAATAAAATCACATAGACAAACACCAACATTCAATTATATAACTAGGTATTTGCACAGGTATAAGCTGAAATTTTCAGTGGCTTGAGGGAAAACCCACATATAAATGTGTTACACAAAGTCAGACGCCTGGGTGGCTCAGTGGTTGAGCTCTGCCTTCGGCTCAGGTAGTGATCCCGGGGTCCTGGGATAAGTCCCCACATCGGGCCCCTGCAGGGAGCCTGCTTCTCCCTCTGCCTGTATCTCTGCCTCTCTCTGTGTGTATCTCATGAATAAATACATAAAATCTTTAAAAAAAAAAAAAAAGAAAGAAAAGAAAAGAAACACAAACTCACAATTTTGCCATTCTGAATGAGAATCGAGGAACACATTTTATTTATAATAAAATAGGCAGAATAGCTCAAAACTAGGAAATTACTTCTCCAGCATCTCAGCCTCATTTTTTAAAAGCAAGAGTCCATTGCTCTGACCTATTACTGCCTCTTTATTTAAAACTGAGCCAGTGGAGAAATGAAGCTCTATCCAGTGTTTCATGTTACACTAATGCAATGAAGGAATGAACGACATGGTTTTGTCATCTGAAGTCTTAGTTGTTAAAGGAAATTAAAGAAGTTGAATTAACACTTTTTCAATTTAGGTAGATTGTTGGTGTCACTGATGGTGCTCTTGTCAAATCCTGTAGCCCATGCTCATCTCCAGCCTTTGAGCTCCTGTTTCCTTTACACTCAGTTCTGTAAAAGTTTCCAGTTCTTTTTTATGACTGAACTCTGTATTTACAGCTAGCCTTCACCCCACCGGATGTCTGGCTTCTTGAAGTATCTTGTACAGCTTTGTATACCCACAGAGCCTAGCATTATTGTTGCCTACATGGTGGCTGCCTCATCAAAATACTTTAATCAACTAATTTACAAGTGTAGCTTTGTAGTACACTTGTGCAAACCGTATCAAGAGCTCTCTTTTTTCCAGGATAATCAGTTGCCTTCTGATATAAGCAGTTTCCATAGAGCGGGTACTAATTAGATACTTACCTTTTCTAAGACACTGATGTCACTCGTTTGATAAGCTCCTGAAGACCCCACAGTTTCATTTGTATTGAGAAAACTATCAAATGCCAGACTGCCTCCTGGCACTGAGTACCAAGGAGGGGTAGAGAGAGGAGACACCAGTGTTACTAGTGAAACGAAATGTCCCATTGTAAGGAATTTCTGAAGCATCTCCCTTCATCTTTTCCCTATGTGCTTGGAAGCTAATTTAAGTTTTGCAAAGCAATAAGAAGACTACATACGTTTTCATCAAGAAAAATCATGTCATTTGAGTCAAGAAAAGCAAAAAGAATAAATAAAAATTAAACTCTTCTAGAAACCGTAAGTACATGAGAGCCAAGAGCCTTAAGGATTTCTGAATACAGGACGCCTACGTGGCTCAGTGGTTGAGCGTCTGCCTTTGGCTCAGGAAGTGATCCTGGGGTCCTGGGATCGAGTCCCACATCAGGCTCCCCACAGGGAGCCTGCTTCTCCCTCTGCCTATGTCTCTGCCTCTCTCTGTGTCTCTCATGAATAGATTAATAAAATCTTAAAAATAAAAAAAAGAATTCTGAACAGTGAAGTGTTTTCTTAAAAGTTGGGTACAAGGGCCTTGCTATGGCCAGATTTTATGTTAACTGTAGGTATCTGCCTACCTGTTCTCCTACCTTATTAATTCCTAAGACTCTTGCTTTCATAAAAATAGATGAGGTGAGAATAGGATCAAATCAGTTCCCTTATTGGCTAAATTAGTTTTAGGGGAAATTTTTTTTAAAAAATTAACTGCTGTTGGGGTGCCTGGATGGCTCAGTCAGTTTAGGTGTCTGCCTTCAGTTTGGGTCATGATCTCAGGATCCTGGGATTGAGCCACACATCCCTTGTTGGGCTCCCTGCTCAGTTAGGGAATCTGCTTCTCCCTTGCCTGCTACCCCTCCCCAACCCTTGTGCTTTCTTTCTAAATAAATAAATAAAATCTTTTTAAAAAAAAAAATCAACTTCTGTCTTCTTGTTAGATCATCCCTTTCTGACAGACGAGCAACTTGCTGCACTCCCCATTGTCAAAGTGCTTCCCTCTGGTAAATACACCGGTAGCAAGTTGAAATCAGTCATTCGAACATTGCGAGGTTTATTAGATCAAGGAATTCCTTCAAAGGAGCTGGAGGTAAGTGGTACTACCAAAGATTCTTTTCCAAAACTTTATGCAAAAGTAGGAGAAATTTTGATAATGCCCATTACTTTACACCTTTACTTCTAACTAACAGCACCCTTAATAACTATCAATTTAAAAAGATCTCTTTAGGGACGCCCGGGTGGCTCAGCAGGTTGAGCATCTGTCTTTGGCTCAGGGTGTGATCCTGGAGTCCCAGGATCGAGTCCCATGTCGGGCTCCCTGCAGGAAGCCTGCTTCTCCCTCTGCCTGTGTCTCTGCCTCTCTCTGTGTCTCTCATGAATAAATAAATCTTTAAAAAAAATAAAGAGATCTTTTTAGCCACTTAGCTTGATAAATCTCCCCAATGATTACCTTCCCTGCCTCAGAGATAGAGAGCTTTTTTTTTCTTTTTTAAGTCGTGTCAATTCCAACCATTAAACTTCATAATTAATACACTATAGATATGGTTCTTTAGCAACAGTTTTTAATTTTATACAGTTCTAGAAATATGCCCCTCCGTGCAACTCAGCAGTGGTTCAGAGCCTTTGCTCATGTGGTCTTATTGGCAGCATCCATATTTACCACTAGGCAAAAGAGGAATGTAGCACCACTGGTTTTCAGGTTTACCTTGCTTATCTTCCTCAAACCATATACTTACTTTACCCACTTCCTAAACTTTTCATAGCCACTAAAGCAAAAGGAGCTAACTTCTCTTGAGAGCTTCTGGAATATGCTAGATGCTTTGTATGTATGTATTTATTTATTAGATGCTTTGTATTTAATACTCAATAATGTAAATAGATATGGAAACATTAATAGATTTGGAAACAAGCTCCCAATAGTTGACATATATTCTCCCTCTCCATTTTGCAGAAATAATTTCTTCTTTAAGGCTTAAGTTTAAATGTCACAATTCCAAGGACCTGCCATCACAACCCTTTATAAAGTAGATCTTTATTACTCTCTAAAATAACAGCTTGTTAATTGCTCCAAAGCATGCATCACAGTATTTATTTCTTTACTGCTTCTTTCTCCCGATAAGCTGTAAGCTCAAGGAGAACCAGAATCATACCTTCTTTCTCACCACTGTATTCCCAGCACTTATTACAGTGTCCTGTATCTAGTAGGTATTTTTAATATATATTTGGATGGATGGATGAATGGATAAAAGGATGGATTACTGAGTGAATGAAAAGTGAGAGTTGACTTTAAAACCTAGGACTGTCTCACCACAACTCTACAATGGATTATTCCATGACCCCACAGACAATATTGTCAAGAAATTCTGCTCCAGCTCATTACTTTAAGACAAAGTTGCTTTTATAAGTTGTTGTGGGTTTTTTTTCCTAAAATACAATTATAGACCTCTTTAAACTGAACTTTAAAATAAAGGTACGAAGTGCAGCCTCACAAAGTTGACTACCATATGCTAAAGATATTTGCAGCAACATATTTCAACAACTGGTATTTCAAAATAATATTGGGATTTTAGACTAGCTTATCTTTACAGGATAAGCTATTTCTTAACTCTCAAAGTCTGCCTTGATCAGTAGCCAATTTTATACCCTGCATATTTAAAGCATTGGCAATTATGGCTGAATTACTGCTTATCAAATTTAATTTTATTTCTATTTTTCCTTGCAGAATCTTCAAGATTTGAAACCTTTGGATCAATGTCTAATTGGACAAACTAAGGAAAACAGAAGAAAGAACCGATATAAAAATATACTTCCCTGTAAGTTTAATTTGGTTTCAAATCAAATGTATGTCTAATATAGTTTGAACTGATTTAAAATTTTTATGCTAGTTTATCTCTCACACAAGTGTGCATATATACACAGAAGCACATATTCAGAGGTTTACATCAATAACAAATACATTTAGATATACAACATGAATTCCTGTTTAAATTATCTATGTATTCTGAAAATTAATCAGAAGAATCTTAGGAGCACCTGGGTGGCTCAACGGTTGAGCCAACTATAATGTTTGAATTGTCTCAGATACTAGAAGAGCAAAAAAGCAATTCTTCTTACCCACATTTTACCATTTTACCAATCAACATGGGATTTTTTAATTATAAATGGATATAGCCAAAATATTAATGTCTAGCAACTTCTTTTCTTATTTTTTAGCAACTTCTTATAGTAATCATAAGCCATATTTATATATATATTAGCACACTGAATTACACTGTGCATGATACAACGATCCTATCTTTATCAAGAAGTCCTAAAATCAAAGAACTGTAACAGAACCAATAGTGATAAATCATGCAATAAATAATAATACAACTGAATTTTTTCAACCAAGTTGGAAGACAAAAAATTTATTTTGGAAAAGTTTCTGTGAAAAATGTATCTTAGCATTTTAAAAATGAAAGTAATAGGATGCCTGGGTGGCTCAGTGGTTGAGCGTCTGCGTTTGGCTCAGGGCATGATCCCTGGATTGAGTTCCACATCAGGCTCCCTGCGTGGAGCCTGCTTCTCCCTCTGCCTGTGTCTCTGCCTCTCTCTCTGTGTGTTTCTCTGAATAAATAAATAATACCCTCAATTAATTAATTAATTAATTAAAATAAAAATGAAAGTAATGATGATTGAGCATAAAGTAAGTGCGAGTTATTTCAGCCTCTACCACCACCATCAAAAAAATGGCCAGACTAGTCTCTCAAATTCAAAAGGGATAAGCCGTAAATTCAAAACTACTTGAGTGGATTTGTTTCCATGGACTAAGAGACAGAAGTCAAATGATAGAAGAGCAACTGATGCAGGATTTTGAAACCTATTACTAAAGTCAATTTGATAATCATAGAAATTACCAGTTAAATTTATAAATGCTCTAAGCAGAAATTGCTTCTGATATAAGTACATACAAATTAATTATTTTGGATAAAATGGCTTACATATAGTTTTCACTGGTTTAAAAATTTATATTTTGACTATGAAATTACATCGGATAAAGATAGAAGCCTATATGCCTAGAGAATAAAGTGAGCTGCCTTTTTATTTATTGTGTTTATTATTTTGGCTGCTGATTTAAAAGAATATAATTTAATTAGATGAACAAGAAATAATTATGCAAATTTGTAGTAAGTACTTAGTTTCATTATAATACTAATTTTTATTTTATGAAATAATCTTTTGTCATTGTCATTCATTAAATTGAGCATTATTATCATCATCATTATTATCATCATAAAATAAGGTTGGATAAGAAGTAGCAAAGTTATGTTTGTTTCTCTTGGAACTTACTAAGAAGTTCTGACTGTATCGATTGATTTTTTTTTTATTTATTAATTTTAATTTTTCAACCAAATCTATGTAAATAACCTCAAATTGTCAGAAACTCGCTGAGTTGACATCTTAAATATACTTGTACAAGAGTAAAATGAGTAAGTATAAAACGATTCTACTGTAATTTGAAAATATACCTTTATTAAAATGTGTTTGTTATTTCATTTATGGTTCTGAGGAATTTCTCCTAATCTTTGGCCCCTGTTTATAAGACTCCTTAAACAAAATGCATGATATACATGGCTCTGTTTTATGGTGGGAAATTCACAGATGATGCTACAAGAGTGCCTCTTGGAGATGAGGGTGGCTATATCAATGCCAGCTTCATTAAGATACCAGTGGGAAAAGAAGAGTTCGTTTACATTGCCTGCCAAGGACCTCTCCCTACAACTGTTGGAGATTTCTGGCAGATGATTTGGGAACAAAAATCTACAGTGATCGCCATGATGACCCAAGAAGTAGAAGGAGAAAAAATCAAATGCCAGCGCTATTGGCCTAACATCCTAGGCCAAACAACAATGGTCAATGACAGGCTTCGGCTGGCTCTCGTGAGAATGCAGCAGCTGAAGGGCTTTGTAGTAAGGGCAATGGCCCTAGAAGAGATTCAGGTAAGTGAGTTAAATCTTTCCATCTCCTGGTTAGAATGCCGGCCTGGACACTTTCCATGATAGCGTCAATGTATTTCTGAGTGAAAGCCAGCTTCCTATTTCACTGGAACTAATGTCACCCACTATTTTTGACCTAATAGAAACTAAACTGTGACCTTCTTCAGACTCTGCCAGTTTCCTCCAGTATGTACTGTATTAGGATGAAAATGAGAATAGAGGCTTTAAAGTAACCTCCCATTATCCTTTGCTCACTGATAGAACAGAATGGCTCAGAAGCTATGTACTATCATCTCTAAAAAGAGTGAATAAAACTGTTTTTTAGGGACACCTGGGTGGCTCAGTGGTTGAGCATCTGCCTTCAGCTCAGGGAGTGATCCCGGGGTCCTGGGATCGAGTCCTGCATCAGGCTCTGCAGGGAGCCTGCTTCTCCCTCTGCCTATGTCTCTGCCTCTCTCCCTGTGTCTCTCATGAATAAATAAATGAAATATCTTTGAAAAAGAAATAACCTGTTTTTGAAAAATCTCCAGGTAGCAAATATTCCCCTATAAACACAACATATTTAGCAATACATGGGCAATTGTAGCATAAATATTTGCCAGTAGGGTAATTCCTTCTGCAGCCACAATCCATGCTAACCACTGAATCAGTTTAGCATGGATTAGATAAGTGGATACACCTTAAGTAAAACTGCTACTTTTACTCTCCTCCATGCCCCCTCAATTTCACCCTCCTCCCCACCCCCACCCCAACTCCAGTAATACGAGCTTAATGCCTTAAAACAACATAGGGGTTAGGGACACTGACTTCCATGCAGTCCAAAATCCATGTAGAACTTTTGACTCTCAAAATTTAACTGATAGCCTGCTATTGACTGGAAGCCTTACCAATAACATAATCAATTAACACATATTTTGTTTACTATATGTATTATACACTGATTCTTACAACAAAGTAAGCTACTGAAAGGAAAATGTTAAGAAAATCATAAGGAAAATATTTCCTGTACTGTACAAAAAAAAAATCCTTGTATAAGTGGACCTATACAATTCAAACTCTTGTTGTTTGAGGGTCCACTGTAATTGGTTTCCTTTTGGGGTTTGACTTGAGTCCATTGGTCACATGTAAATATAGCCTAATGATTTCCTTCATAGTTTTTTTTTTTTTAAGATTTTATTTATTTATTCATGAGGGACACACACATAGAGAGAGAGAGAGGCATAGACACAGGCAGAGGGAGAAGCAGGCTCCATGTAGGGAGCCCAATGTGGGACTCGATCCCGGGTCTCCAGGATCACGCCCTGGGCTGAGGGCAGGCGTTAAACTGCTGAGCCACCCAGGGATCCCTCCTTCATAGTTTTTGATGTGATTTTATAAAGAATTGAAGATTATACTTTCTTGTTCATTTATACCAGCCTACCGATTACTTATGCTAACACAATTGTTCAATATTCCTTAAGTGATATATTTAATTAACACATGGCTTGTAGAGCTCGAGCCCTGTTATGAAATCTAGAGATTCAGCAGTTAGCAACACAGACAGAAAGAAATCCCTGACCTCATGGAGTTTACTTGCTAATGAGGAAATATTAGTGTTGATGTTCCTGTGGAAAAAATCCTAAAGGAGTTGATTGAGCCACAGGGATGGGGCAGTGGAGAGGTGGGGGGAGAATTTCAGTCAGAAAGAGCAAGTGCAAAGGCCCTGACCTGAACTGTGCCTCGTGTTTTTAAAGAACCACAGACAGGGCAGCCTGGGTGGCTCAGTGGTTTAGCAATGCCTTCGGCCTGGAGCATGATCCTGGAGACCCGAATTGAGTCCTGTGTCAGGCTCCCTGCATGGAGCCTGCTTCTCCCTCGGTGTCTCTCTCTCTCTCTCTCTCTCTCTCATTTATCGATATATAAATAATCTTAAAAAAATAAAAATAAAAGAACAGAGTGTTCCCTGTAGGTAGAGCAAAGTGGTCACAAGGAACAGGTTAGGTCTGAGAAGTAGCTGGGTCAGATTATGTAGGGCTTTTAAGCCATTGCAATGACTTTGGCTTTTATCCAGAGTGAATATGAAGTACAGTAATTTAGAAAAGGTTGTTACTCATATTAAAATGTAATTTGCTTTTAGGGTTTCAAAAAGTAGTTTTCATCAGTATTTAAAATGTGGATTTAGCAACCTCCTTGATAAAGACCCTCCATGTGTTGTTTGATGTACTTTTTTTTGTCTCTAGCACCTTTCTTTTGATTTGATCAGTTGGGCAAGTCAAAGTTGGAAAGGACAGTGTATTAATAAGAACTAAAACATATATGTGAACAATATAATATTTATCTGTTTCTTTTGGTGTACAATTTCAGACAGGAGAGATGCGACATATTTCTCATCTGAATTTCACTGCCTGGCCAGACCATGATACACCTTCTCAGCCAGATGACTTGCTTACTTTTATCTCTTACATGAGACACATTCATAGATCCGGCCCAATCATCACACACTGCAGTGCTGGCATTGGACGTTCAGGGACCCTGATATGCATAGATGTGGTTTTAGGATTAATCAGTCAAGATCTTGAAGTGAGTACAAGATACAGACTGAACCAGCATTCAACCAGAAATAACAGTGGAATCTAATTTTTAATACTTAATTTTATGATCTTGGAATTTTTTTATTTAGCAAGGGTTTGGGGCAGGGGAGGGAATTAAGTATTTTTTTTTTTTAAGTAATCTCTATATGCAAGATGGGGCTCGGACTCACAACTCCAAAATGAAGAGTCACATCCTTCACCAACTGAGGCAGCCAGGCACCCCTATTTAGTAGCTTTTGTGAATGCCTTCATTTGGGGACACCTAGGTGGCTCACTGGTTGGGTGCCTGCCTTAGACCCAGGACATGATCCTGGATTCCTGGGATCGAGTCCCACATCCAGCTCCCTGCATGGAGCCTGCATCTCTCTCTGCCTCTCTCTCTGTGTCTTCATGAATAAATAAATAAAATCTTTTTTAAAAAATTAATGCCTTCATTCTCTGGCTATATCAAATTGTATTTTAGTAATGTTCAAAACTGCCCAGACCATAATCAAAAAGAAATAATACTTCAATTTCATATTTGTTTTACCAGTTTTAAACATGTGCTCAAAAGTCCCTTATACAGGGACACCCAGGTGGCCCAGCGGTTGAGCGTCTTGCCTTCGGCTCAGGGTGTGATCCTGGAGTTCTGGAATCTGGTCCACTTCAGGCTCTCTTCAGGGAGCCTGCTTCTTTTTTCTCTCTCTGCCAAAAAGTCCCTTTTACAGTATTGCATTTTACTCTTTACAGTATAGGTTTGTATAAGATAAAGTCAGTGTCACTATCACACTTAAGGACAGAAATATTGAAGCAGTGGGTGCCTGGCTAGCTTAGTCAGTAGAGCATGCAACTCTTGATCTTGGGTCTTGAGTTCAAGCCTCACATTGGGTGTAGAGCTTACTTAAAAAATAAGGCACCTGGGTGGTTCATTCAGTAAAGTGTCTGCCTTTGGCTTAAGTCATGATTTTGGGGTCCTGGGATCAGGCCCCACATCAGGCTTCTTACTCAGCGGGGAGCCTGCTTGTCCCTCTGCCCCTTCACCCCTCCCTCAACTAGTGCTATCTCTCTCTCAAGTGAATAAATAAAAATCTTTATTAAAAATATATATATATAAGCACAGAAGATAGTATATTTAAGGAATTAAAAGACATTCTTTTCTTTGTTAGTTACCTATAAGTGGGAAATGTCTACCTTGTTATACAAATTGATGCTAGTCTCTAAACAATTACTCCCACTTTAAAAAATATTACTAAGTGGGATGCCTAGGTAGTTCAGTGGTTGAGCATCTATCTTCGGCCCAGGGCGTGATCCTGGGGTCCCGGGATCGAGTCCCACGTTGGGCTCCCACAGGGAGGCTGCTTCTCCCTCTGCCTGTGTCTCTGCCTCTCTCATGAATAAATAAATAAAAAGGTTTTAAAAATATTACTAAGTAAACACAATTAATGAGTTTAATTTTACTTAAAATCTAAATTAGTATAAGCCTCACTTAAAACATTAGAAATCTTACTGTACGTAAGCAATTAAAATCATTGTCTCTTAAAGAATTTCAGTTAAAAGCAGTTCTAGTTTGCTCTTCACACACTATTGTACCTACCATAATAATTTAAGTGGAACAAAACAAAACAGTTTATTTCTCCCTTGTTTCAAATTGTTAATATCATTGAAAATAAAAAAGATCAAGAATGTCATTCTGAAAAGCAAACTGTAGGAAAAGTAGTTTGCCTTGTTTCTTTTAAATGGTGATATTAGAAATTAGTCAAATTCCAAAGGGAAGAGAATTTCTGTTGGGGATTTTTTATTTGGTTGTTGTTACAGGATTTTCAAATAGAATAACCTCCCCTAATTCTTAAAAATATCATAAATAAAATTATCAAATGATGGCAGAGTCAGTCCACTGACTTCTTTTGTACAGAACAGTTTCCCAAGACTGCTAAAAGGAGAAGGAGAACGAGGTATGGAATCTTTGGGGTTTAAATTCGGTAACCCTTTTTTGTCTAACATACAAACCTTGTTTCCTTTGGCAGTTTGACATCTCTGACTTAGTGCGCTGCATGAGACTACAAAGACATGGAATGGTTCAGACAGAGGTGAGTCTTGGGGTCTCCTAATGAGGATTTTCATGAAGATTCTGATGTTTTCAAATTCTGATTAAAACATTTCTCTTTTTAAAGGGTCCCCACTTTATTACATAAAACCAAAGATTTGTGGTAATAAGGGACTTTTTTTAAGCATGAGGACTAATTCAGAAAAAGAATGAAAATATTTTCAAGCTATCTCACTTAAATTTTGCCTTTAATTTAAATACAGGAAATGAAGAAATGCCGTATCTGCACTGAACGCTATACAGAGAACGGGGCAGCATGGGCGGGGCGGGGGGGAGCATTGGGGTGGTAGAAAATAGTGTATAATTAGAGGTGTTCTTTATTTCCAACTTTAAAAGGATATAGAAGGTACCATTCTTGCCACAGAAATTCCCTGAGAGGGAATGGATTCAGCAGCATTGACAGCAAGTCCAGAAGGCAGACAGCCTGGCGGTGCTTAGCTTGGAGGGAGCACTCCTGGGGATGAGTGAATGGGTGGCTCTGTCTCCTGTTTTGAGTTTTCATTTCTCTAAATCAAACCATGGGTTAATATCACCCACTGACCTACGGACGTGTCTTTCACAGGAACTGCTTATGTAGAGTCTCGGCCTGTTCTGAGAGCTCCCTCCCCTTATTGTTTATATTGTGAGGAGGGACATGGAAACTATTTTTACAAATCTATAAATTCACATTTCTCTACCTTTTGAAGAATATAGAAGTTTACTATCTTTAAAATTAAAATTTGCCCACTTTCCCTTCATATATTTTTGATTCAAGTTAAATCTAAATATTAAGCTGATTTACACTTTTTTTTTATTTTTTTTAAGATTTTACTTATTTATTCATGAGAGACTCAGAGAGAGAGAGGCAGAGGCACAGGCAGAGGGAGAAGCAGGCTCCATGCAGGGAGCCGGACATGGGACTCGATTCCAGGTCCCCAGGATCACGCCCTGGGCTGAAGGCGGTGCTAAACCACTGAGCCACCCGGGCTGCCCCTGATTTACACATTTTTTAGTTAAAGAAAGCATACCGATCTGTATATTTCCTGGGTTCCTTAGACCCAGGAAATTCACTTATTTAACAGATAATTTATTTATCTGCCTACTATGGACCAGGCACTCTTGTGAGTACTTGGAGAACATCAGTGAATGGAACGAAGATCCCTGCTAGAATAACAAAGATCTTCTCATGGGGTGGTGATGAGGAAGGCGGATATTAAGCAGGTTAACCAAGTAAATTATATAGGATCTTTGAAAGTAATAAGTGCTTTAGAGGAAGAAGAAAAAAAAATAGAGCTAGGCAAAGAGGAGTCGTCTTGGCTGGCTGGGGGAGGTATTTTAAGTCAGGTAGCAACACTGAGAAAGTTAACACTAAAGCAAAGATTTGGAGGAAGTGCAGTGAGGGCATGAGGCTATTTGAGAGTAAGAGCATCTCAGGCAGAAAGAAGCACCTGTGTGGAGATCCGAGGCAGGAGCAGGCCTTGTGTGTTTTAGAATGGCCATGGCCCGTGTGGCTGAGGTGAGAAGGGGAGGTGACGGGACCAAGGCCTGGGCTTTCCTCTGAGTGAAATGGAGGCATTGTAGGATTATCAGCGTGGACTGACATGATTTGATTCACATTTTCAAGGTGTTCTGTGTTTACTGTGCAAAAATAAGACCCGATTTGGGAAGATGCAGGGTTAGAAGCAGGGAGGTCAGTTTGGTGGCAGGCAGTGGGCCCAGACCAGAATAGTGTGCATACAGGGAGTAGAGGACGTTGAGTGAAGTAGGTTTGCTAATGGATTGTTTGTAGCGTGAGAGAAAGTCATGGATGATCATGTGCAAATGTGGACAAATTAAAATACAGATGAGCAGAAAGGAAATAAAAGGATAACTCGTATTCCTACTCTTCAGAATTGTTCATGTTCTGGCAACATTCTTACAGTCTTTAGGCCAAGCACATGCACACAGGCATGAATGCTCACATACAGGCAACTATTTTAAATGAGATTCAACTGTAGTTGTTTTATTTCTTTCCATTTAGTGTATTGTGAATTTTTTCTATTTACCTTCAGACTCATTAATTCCTTGCAGAGTGTAATAAGAAAATTCAGATCCTGGTACCACCAACTAACAGAGTAATTTCACCAAAAAAAAAAAAAAAAAAAAAAAAGTTAATTTTCCAAAAACTTTGATTTCCATATTCTTTGGTTCCAGATATTTAAAGAACATTATTTTGTGTAGCTTCTTGGGTATTAATTTCTTGACATTTCAAAACATCAAGATGAGTCCAATAAATCTAGAGGAAATTTTGTAGGAAGTTCATTTTTCCATTATAAGAGCAAATCATAAATATTACCAAAGCACAAAAAAGTGTCAGGACTGTGAGATATTTCCACCTACCCACCCACTCACTTCCATGGCTGCTTTTCCCCTCCTCATTTTCTCAATCGTTTCTTATAATTTTTATGACACTATACAATTCTATATCTTCCTTCTTATATTAAACATTATAACAAAATTTTTCCATATTTTCAAAATTACTCAAACATTGTGTGTGTGTGTATTTCACATTATACATCTAGAGTCATCCTACTTTCTCTCTCTCTCTCTCTCTCTCTCTCTCTCTCTTGGCCATAGGATCAATATATTTTCTGCTATCAAGTCATCCTTTATGTGCTGACACGTCTTCAAACTGAAGAAGAGCAAAAAGAACAGCCACAGCTCTTGAAGTAACGTGAAAAGAACAGCCTCTGGATGCTTCTTCATCTCTCTCCAAACCTCCAACAGGTGTTCCTGTTCTCTGCTTAAAATAAAGATCACAGGCAGCAAGTCCACACAGTATCATTATCCTTATTCTCCTCTACCTTAGAGGGGCATTCTTCACAACAATAAGTCATGCTGAACTGCTGTATTTTTACAGCTACTTTAACCTGTGAGAATCTAAAAATTTTTAACACTAACTGAACAGTGCACATGTTAGGGATGATCAAGGAAGCATTTGATTATAGTTGATGTTACAAGGACACACCAAGTCTATTTTTAATGCACCAATCTTGTTTATAGCAAAATTTTTTTCCAGTATTTTAATAGAATTATTTTATAGGGGATACTTGAAACCAAGTATTTAAGCTTTAAATGACAGTAATACTGGCATAGAAAAAAGTAGCAAATGTTTACTATATGGAATTTCCTGTAATATATTTATATACTTTTTCATGAAAATGGAGTTATCAGATACATTTGTAACTTCATTATGTTTGTTATACATCATCTCACTTTGTAAATAAAAATGCATCTTAAAAAATATGAGCAAGCCAAAGTGTGTGCAAACATTTTCCATGTGTTCTTTTTTCTTCTTCTTCTTTTTTTAGTAAGCTCTACCCACAGTGTGGAGGGGCTTGAACTCAGCACCCTGAGATCAAGACCTGAGCTGAGATGAAGAGTCAGACACTTAATGGACTAAATTTAAATTCAATTAGTGCTAAATGTAAATTCAATTAGTTAACCTAAAGTTTATTATTAGTTACAGGGATAGAGTTTATTGATTCATCAATGGCATATGTTCATTACATCACCTGCCCTCCTGAATGCCCATCCCCCAGTTATCCCATTCCCCCACCCACCTCCCCTCTGTGTTTTTTCTCAACAACACCCAGGCCCCAGGGGAAGCAAGAACTCCTGGACCCCAACTTCCTGTCTCCCCACTTGGTCCCAGTCATGCCAGCCAGAGGGACCAAGAGTGTGGTTAGAAACCCTGGTAGATCTTCATCAGCGTCTGACATGAGGGTCATGTACTGACCAACAGGAGCTAGAACATTCATTCCGTCTCCCTTCTGCCTCCCTGAGAATGGTGCCAGCTTACTGGCACCTGATGCATAAATCAGGATACTTTCAAGTTCCAATTGTAGTAAACCTCAGAATATCTAAGCTGACAAGGGGTAATCAAAAGAAAACAGTATCACATTTCCTGGGAGGTTATATTTGGTTCTGCCTGAAGGGAAAGACATCTGCCTCGGAGAGCCTGCTTCTGATTCGCAACCCGGACCACGTTTCCCTCAGTCCTAATTCGGCGAGCAGCAGTCTTCCCCTCGGCCGTGAGTGATGCCAGTGCGACCCCCGGAGACCGCTTGATTCGTGCTCATGGAACTAACCAGTTGGAACTAGTAAGTTTGAATTTCTGATCTTACCCAAGTGCAATGATTTGCTGGAACCCAATCCTCAGTATCAGAGGTTGTTTGAGGGCACAATATATCAGTAAATGCACCGAGCCCCACAGCCATACATTTGACTGCCCACCCGACCTGAAGTAGCTCCAGATCTGGCAAGAGAAGCATCACCACCACTGTTCCTACTTCAATCAGATCAGTTTTTTATAGATTGCAGTGTAGCTGAAGATTTCACTTGAAAAGAAAGAAAAGGTTTCTATTGCTTTAAAAGATATTTTGAAACCTCTGCTCTGAGCGCGTTGGAATCCGGAGTCCTTGTTTTCCTGTCACAAGCACAGGAAACCAGGCCAGCAGGGCGCTGGGAGCCAGTACAGCTGGAGGTGATTAGCTATCATCTGCAGTCAACAGAGATGGGAGAGGGGAAAACTGAAGGATCCTTTTTCTGGAAAGAATGTAGCTAGGAAATGGAAACTGTGGCAAGAAAATGTGGTTTCAGTTTACAACCCCTGAATGGAAACTTCATTATAGCAAACATGTTACCGCCCTCATCTGGGACCTGGCTCCACTACCATGGAATGGGATGAGACATTTGCTAGGACTACTCTGGTCATAAAGCACTTGGCGTTCACATGGCAAGGCCACAGAGCCAGAGTGGCACATGGAGGCACTCAAATAGCAAATGAATGGATAAATATAATGTGGCTCTTAACACACATTAGATAGCCAAGTACTATAAAATATACACCAGAGCATGTAATGGCTCAAACTTAATAGGAGCTTATTTCTCATATATCTAGCAGTTCTAAGTAGGGGAACAGCTCGGCAAGATAGCTCTCTCCAGTTTTCAGGAACCCAGGCTGATGGAGTTTCTATAATCAACACACAACTTCCAAGGTCATCCTGGGAATTGTCTCCATTCCCCTAGCCAGAAAGGGGAAGGAGCATAGAGGACCACCCACGGGGGATTTTCTGAGGTGGACAGACCTAAAAGCAAAGCACATCGTTGCCACTCCCTCCATCAGCAAGAACTGGCCATAAGGTGCCCCCGAGTGCAAAGAAGCTGGGAAACAAGGTGGCCAGAACAGCTCTTTCCCCATGACAACTGTGCTACAGAAACTGAAGTGTGTTGTAACAAAACAAAAAAAAAAAAGTTTTAAGTATAGTCCTAAGTATTGCAAATTTAGAAACAGCATTTGTCTCCAAATCAAAACTTTTGGTAAATGCCATTAATAAAAATATTTCTAGGGACGCCTGGTGGCTCAGCCGGTTGAGCATCTGCCTTCAGCTCAGGGCATGATCCCAGGATCCAGGATCGAGTCCCATATTAGGCTCCTTGCAGGAAGCCTGCTTCTCCTTCTGCCTGTGTCTCTACCTTTCTCTCTCTGTGTGTGTCTCTCATGAATAAATAAATAAAATCTTTTTAAAAAAATAAAAATATTTCTGAATTATGTTTAAAGGAGAAAAATAGTTGAGAAAAAAAATCAAGTGTTCACATCTGTGGTTTCAGATAGCATGCTAGATCTCTTGCTTTTAAAATAACTAGAATTTGGGGATCCCTGGGTGGCTCAGCGGTTTAGCACCTGCCTTTGGCCCAGGGCCTGGTCCTAGAGACCCGGGATCGAGTCCTGCGTCAGGCTCCCTGCATGGAGCCTGCTTCTCCCTCTGCCTGTGTCTCTGCCTCTCTCTCTCTCTCATGAATAAATAAATAAAATAACTAGAATTTAAATGGATATATCCAAGAAATTAAAAGAACAGCTCACCAAAGTTATCCTCTGGTGATAGATAACCTTGGCAGTGAAAGAACGTGATCCCATTTTATGTAATTCAGAAATATTCAAGGGACTTTGTTATGGTGGAGATAAATGTAACAAATTATACATTAACCTGCATAATATTTTTTTTTAAGATTTTATTTATTTATTCATGAGAGGCACAGAGAGCGAGGCAGAGGGAGAAGCAGGCTCCACGCAGGGAGCCAGACGTGGGACTGGATCCCGGGTCTCCAGGATCACGCCCTGAGCCAAAGGCAGACGCTCAACCCTGAGCCACCCAGGTGTCCCTAACCTGCATAATGTTTTAAAGCCAAAGCAAATGTAATATAATAATTTGGAATTGCATTTGACAAGTTGCCAAAAACTAACCAAATGGCCATCTACAAATTGGACATTTCTTTCGCTAAGAAAGCAGGTTCAAAAGTATGCAGTTGCTGGAGTTGAGTCTATAGTTCAAGAATGTCAGCAGATACAGAATTATCCTGGCCTTGCCTTCACTGTCTGAAAATGGCTGCTTCAGCTCCAGCTACTAAATCCACATTCCAGGAAGGAAATAGGATTGACAAGGAGAAAGGATCAATCAGTGCCTAGGGCAAGAAAATGAAATTTTCCAGAAATCACTCAGCGGATTTCTATCTTATTAGCAAGAACTGTGTCACATAGGCATCTCTACTTTCAGGAAAGCTATTTTTAGCTAGTCATACTGCTATCCTGAACAAAATCTTGGAAACAGTAGATACAGGGTAGCAGCAAGCAAGCAAGCAGCGTGTGTCTTTTCAGCTCTGCCATTCCTTAGTAGCAAACACTGTCAATCTTTTAAGATCTTCCTGACCCCAGAAACATCTGAATTTTTAACTGTTGAGAATTCACAGACCGGAAGTGTTTATAAGTAGTCTTCAGCTTCATGAAGAAGACTACCTATTTTCATCCATTTTCTCCATTCACCCCAAACTGTATTCTAGAGGTCACGCTAAGCAAACTCGGGACACTTACTAATAAGCTATTTTACCAACTTTTTAGGTTCGCTCTGTCCTGTGGAATGAGTAGTCATTCATGTGGGGTCCTGTGCGGTGGGCAAAGTACAAAGGCAGGTCAGAAGGCTGCTTAGAGGCTAAACTATGACTTATTAAACTGGGTCAGGCCAGGGTGTAGTCTAGGATGAACTGTGGCACTTGCCCAGTGCTGCCCACAGAGCAAAGCTTGAATTCAACTCCAAGTCCACCTAACTTCCACCCAGAGCTCCCAAGGCGCCCTGGCTCTTTACGTGGGATACAGCAAGGAGCCTGTGTTCTTCCCACTGTGCTATGTGGCCTCAGCTCTCTGGCAGCTCTTTTCCAGACATGGAGCTGAACTCCTTCTTAACATTATTTCTCGGGCCCTACTTCTGGGCTTCATATACTCACCAACTTTCAGAACCCAGATTATGTAAATTAGTTAAAATGCAATTTATTCATTTGGAGCTTTTTGCCCCCCCCCCATTACATTCCTCATGCTAATGTGTAGCCTCCAGGACAACGTGACTGCTTCGACTTCTCAGTGACACATTTACAAACCACCTCTGAAGATGGCAGTTTTCTGACCAGACTACTTTCAAACCCTTACGTTGATTTGTGTTGTGACTGTCTTAAAGGATGGCTTTGGTGGTCTTGTCCCCAGACCTGTCCTGACTGGTAGATACTAACAGCAAACTCCGTGTTTTCAGAATTGGAGCGTTGGATTTCACCAGTTTGTGTTAGGTGCCTATTTAGAAAAACAATTTAGAAATTCATTTTTTATGGATTCTTTAAAATTCATATTAATGCTCATTTTAGAATGGGGAATTTCTGTTAATGCCCAACTCCACTGACTGCTCAATGCAGGGATCTATTCCCACTAGACTATGAACCATGCCAGCAGGAACTCTTCCTGCCTTGTTACTGCTACATGTCCCAGGTGCCTGGACACAGCACACACCAGCTTCTTGACACACACGCATTTATCAGGTAGACAAATGGGAATCCTCAAGAAATAAAGCAGCAGTTGAGAACTAACATGTCACAGCCTGCATAGTTCTTTTCCATATAAATATACTTATGATACCTAATGGGTCTGTTTCTGTATCACCACAGAGGTGTTAATTATCATGAAAATGCCCCAATAATCATTATCACTATACTAATCCGCAGGTTCTTGGGAATGTTGAAAATTGTAAAGCACTAAATCTTAGACAATACTCCTCACACATTTCAAAACTTACAAATCAGAAAAACAGAGCAAAAGGAAACTAAATACAGTCCCAGGAAAAACATTATATAAGAAGTTGTATGAGAAAGGTGTCATTTCAAATCAGGAAAGATGAATAATTCAATATATGATGTTGGAACAATTAATTAACCATATAAAAAGTATATTCTTAACACACTATAATGTAAAATTAGAACATAAATTCAAAATGGAATATACATTTACATATTTAGTCCATAAACGTCATAGAAAAATATATGGGAAATATTTTTAATAATGTAAGAATAGAGGGGGATGGGTTTTACCTACTGCCAGACAGTACACACAGCAAGATAGTAAATACATCATGCAAACCCCCAAACAACTTCCCGCAAAGGGACCAGATATATTCTCAAAAAGAAATGCTATCACAATTCATAATACACACAGAAATATAAATATTCTAGTATTTGACAGATATGAAGGTCAAAAAGCATTTTTTAAAAGACTAATAAAGCTGAATATGTAAAAAATATAAAACTTCTATATGGCAAAAGAGAAAAAGGATAAAAGATTAAAAGTAGGTAAAATCTTCACAAAACAAGACAGAGGGTCATATCCATAATAGGTTACAATGTATCAATAAAAAAGGAAAAAGTACAATAGAAAGGCAAAGGACATGAATAGGCAAGTAATCATGAAAAATACTCTTCACTCATAATTTTCTAAGTGCAATTTTAAATGAGATATTTTTACAAATCAGAATTGATCATTCTTTAGACTGGTGCAACTATGGGAAGCCAACCCCACTCAGGCACTGCTATACATCACTGGACAGCAGCCTGTCCAACGTTTTAATATGAGGTTGGCCTGGCAATTCAAGTCACAGGAAGTGATCCTCCATTGCACAACAGTACAGGTATTTGTAGCAGCATTGTAATACCAATAACTTCAAAGCTATCTAAATGCCCACCAATAAGGAATGGTTAAATAAATTATAGTCCTTCGATGCAATGGAATACTTTTATGAAGCCATTGTTCTAAATAATGAGGTAGTCAACAAAGACTGCCATGTCAAGATTCTCCATAATATGTCATTAAGTGACTTACGAGACAGTATATATGGAAAGATCTCAACGTTTCTTAAAATGATATAAACAAAAATTAGAAGGCTATACATGAGCCTATCATGAGGAAGTGAAAATACGGGGCATTCACATTTTAACCTCAAGTGGTCATTAATTCCCTCTACACTTGTATTATATCTATAATCCAAAAAAAGATTTCCAAGCCCTTAAAAAATGGCCACATTTTTTTATAAAAGTTGTATGCAGTGGGAGGCTATATCTAATCCAGGAAGATTTCACATGACAACAAGTGTTACTCTTCACTGCAAAGGAAGATAAGAACACACACAGCAGCCAATAAATATATTGTGCAACCCCCCACCCCCAAAAAAAGCTCCCAGGAATAGGCCAAATAGATTCCCAAAAATGGATCCTATAACAATTCACAAACCACATGAAAATATAAATATTCAAATATTCCCACAGGCCCTGCCAATGAGATACACACGTCAACTCTGCACTGTCTTTACTGGCCACTGAGGAAGATGAAGACCAGCCAGGCCAGCAAACCTTACTAGGTACATGAAGTGATGTGGCTGCTTGGTTCAAGAGCTGTGTGGAGATCCACTGCAACTGATGGTCCAGGAGTTATGGCAACTTCTTCATTCAGCTCCAAGAAAGCACCAGTCTCTTTAGGAGAACTGGATTTCTTTTTATGGCAGCCTTCTGCACAACCTGTGTCCCTTTTTCTGTGTTCATTCTTCAGTCTCTTCTTGTACATCTTGTATGCTAGGTGTTGAAACACACAAGTATTGAAAAATAACTTTAGCAAAGACTGTAATGTAGTGGCATCATGTACTCTGGGGCTTTGTATGCTTTAGATCATATATGTGTAAACACAAAAATGAAGAGGAAAAAGAAAGGCAAAAAGATGGAAACTAGGGGTTCTGGTTCAAGAAGGCAACATAAGTAGATCTTAAACTTAGCTCCTCCCACAGAACACTAAATTCCTTTGGGGGAAAAAAAAAACTATCAGAACCACCCCATCACATCAACAAAAGGGAGGGAAACCACATGGAAGTGGGTAGGAAAGACTGAGATAAAATCTCAGCATAAGTACCACCCCAGACAGGGCCACCCACTATCAGGAGGGAACTCAAAACATGGAGCTTCACCCTCAGAAGCAAAGGACTTATATCCTAGATCAGGCACCCCAACTTTTAGACAGGCATCTGAGAGATGAACCCCCAAAACATCTGGCTATTAAGACCAACAGGTAGAGTACCGATCAGAAGCACAGGGGTGTGCCGAATGGAGAAACTGCAAACCGACTCACCTGCCCCAGGCCTCAGCCCAGGAGCACCCTTTGAAAAGTGCCCAGAAGTTTATATAGAAGAGACTCTTTCTTCATTTTAGAGCATCAAACTGAAAGGCAGAAAAAAAAAAAAAAAAGACATCCAGGTCCAAGAAAAACCATAATATGACAAACTCAAAGAGAGCCTTACCAAGACACATTATAACTAAAGTGTTATAGTTAAAGGCTAGTTAAAGGCAAGGAGAGAATCATAAAAGTGGCAAGAGGAAAAACAATTTGTTGCATACAGGGAGACCCCACAAGCCTATTTGCAGAATTTCAGGCAGAAGCTGCAGGCCAGAAGAAATGGTATGATATATTCAAAGTGCTGATAAGAAAAAACTTCCAACCAGGAACACTACTTAGCAAAGTTATCATTCAGAAGTGGAGGTGAAATAGAGTTTTCCAGACAAGCAAAAGCTAAAGGAATTCATCAACACTTACAAGAAATGTTAAAGGGACTTCTTTAAGCTGAAAAGAAAAGGTGCTAACTAGTAACAAGAAAATATATGAAAGTATAAATCTCACTGGTAAAGATAAACATATAGAAAGGTAGTGAATTAATCACTTATAAAGCCAGTATGAAGGTTAAAAGGCAAAAGTTGTAAAAAAAATAGTTATAACCACCATAAAGTTAAGAAATACACAAAATAAAAAGACATAAAATATGACCTCAAAAACATAAAACATGGAGGGGGATAAAAATGTAGGGCTTTAGAATGTGTTCAAACTTCGGTTGCTATCAACTTAAAATAGACTGTTAAAAATACAATTTGTTATGTGTAAGCCTCATGGTAACCACCACGCAGAAACCTATAGTAGATACACAAAAGAGGAGAAAGGAATCTAAGAATACCACTAAAGAGAGTCATCCAATCACAGTGAAAGAGAACAAGAGAAGAAAGGAATAGAGAGGAACTATGAAAGAGCCAGAAAGCAATGAATGTCAATGTCAGCAAGTACATACCTATCAATAATTACTGTAAATGTAAATGGACTAAATTCTCCAAATCAAAGACACAGAGTGGCTGAATAGATTTAAAAAGACCCATCTCAGGACACCTGGGTGGCTAAGCGCTTTAGCACCTGCCTTTGGCCAGGGCATAATCATGGAGTCCCAAGATAGAGTCCCACATCAGGCTCCCTGCATGGAGCCTGCTTCTCCCTCTGCCTATGTCTCTGCCTCTCTCTCTCTCTTTCTCTCTGTGTCTCTCATTAATAAATAAATCTTTTTTTAAATTAATAAATAATAAAATAAAATTAAAAAACCCATCCCTATACTACCCACAAGAGACTCACTTCAGATGTAAGGACACACACATACTGAAAGTGAAGGGATAGAAAAAGATGTTTTATGCAAGTAGAAACCAAAAGAACGCTGGGGTAAGCTTACTCATATCAAACAAAATAGACTTTAAAACAAAAACCGTAAAGAAAGACAAGGGCATTACCTAATGATAAGAGTGGTAAATCCAACAAGAGGATATGACATTTGTAAATATAGATGGACACAACATAGGAACACCTAAATATATAAAGCAAATATTAACAAACCTAAAGGGAGAAATTATCAGCAATACAGTAACAAGGGACTTTGACACCCCACTTACGTCAATGGATAGAACATCCAGACAGAAAACAATAAGGAAATATTGGCCTTGAATGATGCATTAGACCACATGGGCTTAACAGATATATATACAGAATATTCCATCCAAAAGCCACAGAAGACATATTCTTCTCAAAAGCTCATGGAACAGTCTCCAGGATAGATCATATGTTAGGCCACAAAACAAGCCTTAACAAATTTGAGAAGATTAAAATCATATCTAGCATCTTTTCTGACCACAATGGTATGAGATTAGTAATCAACTACAAGAGGAAAACTGGAAAATTCACAACTATGTGGAGACTAAACAACATGCTACTGACCAACCAATGGGTCAACAAAGAAATCAGAAGTGAAATAAAACACCTTAGACAAACAAAAATGGAAACACAATACACCAAAACCAAGCTCATGAAGAAAGAGAATAGAGAGGTGGGTGCTGGGGGGGGGGGGGGCGGTAGGATGGGGGAGTCAATGAAGGGAATCAAAGGTACAAAAAGGTACAAACTTCCAGGTATAAAATATGTAAGTAATGGGGATGCAACGTACAGCATGGTGACTGTAGTTGATAATACTGTATTAAACAGCTGAAAGTTGCTAAGAGAGTAAATTTGTAAAGTTCTCATGACAAAGAAAAAAAACCTCTACATATGGGGCAGATGTTAACTGGACTTATTGTGGTGATCATTTCATAATATATACAAATACAAATCATTATATTGTACACCTGAAACTAATATAATGTATGTCAATTATACCTAATTTTTTTTAAAAAAAAAGAGGAAACTATGGAGCAAAATAACTCAATGTATCAAAATGGCTATGTCTATCTGGAATGGATCATTTGTGATTGAGGTCACTGACAGCTTACCCATTCATACATTCATTCAGGCCACTGGTGGCTCATTTATTTATTCATTCAGTCAGTCAGTCAGCCAGCAACACCTGTGGAGTGCCTGCTTGCAATGAGGCGCTCTCCTGAGCGCTGGAAGATAGTTGGGAACAAGCCAGGCATGTTCCTTCCCTCACTCACAATTTTACTAAGGAGAAGGAATTAAAACTTAGACCTAAGACTAGAAAGTTTTATTCTGCTAAGATTTCTCGTCCTTTGTGGTAAAATTAAACCCCAAGTACTTCTTATGTTGATTGCTAAATGAGTAATCAATTGTATCAGTATCACTGAATAGAACTCAGACCCTGTTTCCTGATAACAGTGAAAATTACAATGGCCCAAGATTAAAATATGTGTATACACATATTGATGTCTCTTTTTTAACAGTTGATTGATTTACTTGACAGAGGGAGAGAGAGTGAGGGGAGGGCAGAAGAAGGAGAGAATCTGTAAGCAGACCACCTCCTCAACCACTGAGTGCAGAGCCCAACATTGGACTTGGTCTCACAACCCATGAGACCATTACCTGAGCCAAAACCAAGAGTCAGACACTTAACCGACTGAACCACCCAGGTACCCTATCGATATCTTTTTTAATTTACTTTCTGTGAAACTACGTAATGACTGACTCTAAAATGATGAATATTTGGCTGTATAGATAAATATATATCCCATATATATGTATACAAATACATATTTCAATATCGGCATGTATTATATTTTATAGTTGGAAAATATTTCACAACCATTCAGCATAATTCTTAGTCACAGAAGCATTGTGAAATAACTTGGCATTTGGAAGACCTCATGGCTCTTGGTGAAACATAACAAATGTCATTTTGAAGATAAATTATTGCTCATGGAGACATATCAAGTCCTAGAGTCCACATTCTAATAATGCATTGCTTTTTGTGAAGCATATTTGTTTATAACTATAAGCTTATTTTCACATATTTTTAATATTTGCTATGAAAGCAAAGGAACTTGTTTGTACACTTTATTTTTCCCAGAAATGTCAAGCTAACAATGTATCACAAGAGTAGCACACTCATATTCAGACTGAAAAAGTAGTAAATTGAGTTGACAATTTGCAATCAAATCTAACCAGTGGGGACTCTCCTTACCTGCAACAATGAGAAACCCATCCAACAGCTGGAAGAGTCCATAGGCCAATGGGAAGCTAAGCATCTGGACCAATTGCTTGGCAGTGAAAGATAACTGGAGCATGGTGACACACATCTGAATATTCTGAGCTCCAGTTTCTAAGGAAATCGTCCTGCACCTACCAATGAAAAATGTTTTTGAGAGTTACATACTAGCAATAAGTACTCCTCTTAAATTTTTCTCTTCTATATAGCAAAAAATGTAAGCTATGAGCTTAAGCCAGTAAAAATGTTTAGGCCACTCATTTAATAATTACTTGCTGAGTCTGCATTCTCTGTAGGTGGCCTGCTGAGGGGCATTTCAGAACAGAACCCTAGGAACCCTGCCCTAAGAATCTGAATGGAAAGACATGATATACACACAGGAAAGGTCCAGTAACAACACAAAACAAAATATGATTGAGGGTCAAGGAGATGCTATAGAAATTCAGAAAAGTGGCATAAATGGCTAGAGAAGGCTTCACAGAGGCAGAAGCGAATGAAACAGTGATGGTGGGAGAGGCGTATACCATGGGACACTGACAACAATTAAAGTTCCAGGGACAGGTATGAGCTGTGTCTACTAGAAGGCAGCGCATATGCCATAAGCCAGTCGGCGTGGAGTGAGAGTTGGATAGGAGAATGGAAAGGTGAATTAGAGATATGAAACAACACTTGAAGGTAAACACAAAAACCCTAAATGAAAATCAATGTCTAAAACCAAATGTCTAAAACTCTTTGGTGAAAGAGTTTAGGAACACAATTTTTCTATTTTCTATGTTTCTGTATTTTGTTGGTTTTCTAATTGCAAAAAGAGATAAACCTCACTTGAAAAGAAAATCTGGAGGGAGTAAAAGGATGACAAAAGCAGGGCGTTGGGGGCTGGGTTAAGCAGTTTCATCTGTCTCCAATTTCTAAAGAGGGTCTTCAGATTTCTATAGATGGAAGTGAAGAGAGGAAAGAGGTGTTTCCAAATATAAACCAGCCTCTCTATGCAAGCTGATTTGGAATGTGGGGGTAACAAGGGGGAGATACAATGTGGGCATGAAAGAATTGGTACAGCGCAAGTTCTGCAGCTCTTATTTTCTTTCTACTTACTCTCTTGCTTGCTATGCTTTCTTTAGGCCATGCACTCCTTTCAGACCCCTGTTAATTACTTGATATGATTAAGCTGCAAAGCTGGACTTCACACCTAGACCATTCACAAAGTAAATGCAATATCTCAATCCCAATCTTTCTCAAGCCATCAGGTATGAAAAAAACAAGATTCTTAACTACATTTTGCCATAGGAATACTTTCTCTCAAGACCCAATTATATTTCAGCCACTTAACAGTCTGTGTTCTGAATTATTGGCTAATAAACAAATCCTGGTTCAAATCGTAACTTCACCATGAACTTGGTCAAGTTACTTAATGTCTATGAAGGATTTGAGGCTACTAATAGTAACTACTTCTCAGGCTTCTAGTAAAAAAGTAAATGACAGGGAATCCCTGGGTGGCTCAGTGGTTTAGTGCCTGCCTTTGGCCCAGGGCGTGATCCTGGAGTCCCGGGATCAAGTCCCGCATCGGGGTCCCTGCATGGAGTCTGCTTCTCCCTCTGCCTGTGTCTCTGCTGCGCTCTCTCTCTGTGTCTCTCATGAATAAATAAATAAAACTTTAAAAAAAAAAAAAAGTAAATGACATACAATAGGCAGAGCCTCATCCAGTACCTGGGATAATCCTAAATGTTTCCCAAGTAGACTAGAAACAGATTTATTCTACAAAATAAAAATCAAAATGCATACTACTTTCTATTCTCTTTTATTTAAATCTTTTAAGCTTTTTTGTTCCTCAAACTCCACCTTTGAAGTTCAACTACCAAGTTCACTTTTCTTCAATAATTCTTTTCTGATTTTAGAAGTGGTGCATACTCATTGAAAAACTCAGAAAAAAAAAAAAAAGAAAAACTCAGGAAATACAGCAAGAAAATATTTAGAAACTAAAAATTAGCCTTAATCTTACTACTCAAAATTAAACACTTAGCATATGGTGTATTTCTTCCAGTATTTTTCCATGCATAAAATTCCTTTGCTTTTTTCCACAAATTGGGAATCAAAATACGTCCCATTTTCTATTTTCTCTTAAAGTTATCTTTTAAGTATTTTCCAAAAGCATTAAAATTGATGCATCATATTCCATCACGTAGACACATCATGAATTAAATATCTCTCTATTGTTAGATATTTAAATTGCCTTTTTTATATTTATAAATAACACTGCAATTAACATCTTTGCACATCAATATTCGTGTGTTTATCTGGTAGTCCTAGCTTCAGAACAGATTTCTAGAAGTAAAATCACTGAGTGAACAGCTATAAATATTTATGAGGCTATTGATATGACTAAATTGCCTTCCAGTGAGTTTATGCCAATTTATGTTCTCTCCAACATTGTATGTCAATACTCATCTCATCCACAGACATAACAACACAGAGTATAATTTTTAATATTTCACAAATTTATAAATTATATGCCCTAACTTGTAATGATCATATTTCAGATAAATTCCTATTTTATATCTCCAGTTTGTTCTTTCTCCTCTTCCCCTTTATAATTAGCACTTTTATAGAATTTAGCACAAACCATGGAAAAATGCTTAATCTCTTGAATTTTGCTCATGCCCTAGAATGATCTCTATATTTAAGGAAACCATCTCACCCCTATCTAGTTACTAGAATAAGAAGAGAAATGTGTCCAGATTTCAATACGTGGTGTTAACACCCCAATCCTAATTTCACAGATTACAATTTCCCATCAATCTGGCCTTTGTTCTCATTTACATGAGAAATACCATAATATTTCCTCCCTCTGATATCAGAAAGGGACACAGAACATAAAGACTTCTAACTCTGGGAAATGAACTAGGGGTGGTGGAAGGGGAGGAGGGCGGGGGGTAGGGGTGAATGGGTGACGGGCACGGAGGGGGACACTTGACGGGATGAGCACTGGGTGTTATTCTGTATGTTGGTAAATTGAACACCAATAAAAATTAATTTATAAAAAAAAAAATATTTCCTCCCTCTTTATGATGAGTGGTCCTGTTCCATCCACCTTGTTAGTCAAAACTCTTAATGTCTCCTGACACAGCCTGGCAGCAAAGCCTGCCAGTGGCCAAGTGTTTACTTTATCCTCCTCAAAAAAAGTGTACGGATAATTAAACTGTACCTCTGCCAAGATTGGTGGGTAAGAAGTGCCAGCAGAAAGCCCGCGACATGGCCAATCAAAGGAAAGATGAAACTGATGGTCAGAAGAGTGATGTCTGAATTCCAAGATCCTTTTGCCAACACCACACCAGCAACTGCGACCACCAAAAGGAGGACCCCACCAACAATGGCCCCAATCTAAAGCAAACCAATAAAATAAGTACATGTAAACATTGTGGTCTTTTCATTCTATTTGGAACAGTCCATCACTGCTCTAAAAAGCTGAGAACCTAGAAGTTTTGGAACAAAGATAGGATTTACCACCAAATCCAATCTCATTTTATAGAAAAGAAACCTATCAACTGACCTGGCTAAGCTGGAAACTGGTAAGGCTCAACACAAATCTAAGCTTTATGATCAGTATTTTTTTGCTTGAAGTAGAGGATTTTGCCAGAAGGATTGAGTAGTGGAGTTTTTCATGGATAGTTGAAATTCATGAAACAAATGACATCTGACAATAAGCCTCGAACACCCCTACATGCACTCTGGGATGATTTTTACTGCTCAAATACAAAGACAGACCGGGCCCCTGCTTAATGGGAAGTTGCTGGAACACACAAAGAAGTTCTCTGATTGTCAAAATCCCTCTTCGTCTTTCTATCAAAAAAAAAAAAAAAAGGATTTCAAAGTTTAAAAATTCACCAAGAGCAGTTTGTTCAGAATGTGTATCAGATCTAACATTACAAGAGGACCAAGAACAGAATGAAAATATATCAAAATGATGAGATTACCCTAATTTTTTACTAACGTGCTCTAGAATATTTATGCGTATTGTTAAAATATCCTCTGCCACGCATGCTATGACACAGGCAAAAGAAAGGGGTTTTAAATCTGCTCTTTACAGATAATAAAAGTCATATACAGATTAATCTGATTTCTCCATTGACACTAAGGGACCAATAGAGGATCTGGAAATACCAAAATTATCCTAACAAAACAGAGTACTTGCTAGTACTTTATCAGAAATTAAGAGTATTTGAAAAGTAAGAGGTTCCCATGAACACACTCTGTCCTCTTGTAAAATTATAACCATACACTACCACGCTCCTACTGAAATAATGGTTACCAAGTCATATGCAATCCAAATGCATGACACTTAAGTCTTCCTCCAGCTCTCTGTGGCTCAACCGATCTGTTTGCTTGTCCACCCTCCTTCCCCACTTAATCTCACTGGACCGGAAGAATAGTGGGAGTTGTTCTATCTTGTGCCAAAGTGAAAAAGCAGCATCCACTTGTGCAGGCACAGGGAGTGGCAGCATCCTGTCAGGGGGAGCCAGACAGCAAGAACCAAACCATAGACCACACACCGAAATGAAATGAGATGTATTTGCTGAACCTCCAATTAGCCCTAAATGCTTATTTCTTTATAAATGTAAAATGTGAGTGAAGCATTTTCAAAATCTTCATAAAATAGCATAAATGCTATTACATCTTCTAAAATGATATGTAATCAGAAAAACCTGGAGCACCCTAGGATATTGCCCTCTTTGTTGAGAATGCCTCGACATTTTTAAAGCTATTTTTATATTTTTAAAAGTCATTTTTAGATGTTTTTAGAGGTATGTTTTAAAACATGGACATCTGCTTGTTCCTCCAGCAACAGAAGACAATGCCAGAAAGTCAAGAGGAGGTCGGAGGTTCCAGTTACCATCAATCCATGGCCAGGCTCTTCGGTGTATGCTTCGTGATTTCATTCTGACACTTTCTCATTTAGTCAGCAGCACTTACTTATTCATGTGTACAAAAGACAACCTCAGAAGCTTCCTCGGTAATGCTTCTGAAAAACAGCCCTACTTATTCGTGAAACCACCCCTACTCTTCAACACTGAGGTTCCACCACTTGCACACCTGAAGAGCTCTCACTTTGAGAGCACTTGTGCAGAGCCTGGTGAATACATGGGCTCTGGGTTCTCTCCGGCCACACCCAGGCCTTCACTTTCCTGTCACTAAAGCAAGAGTCCCACACTTGCCAGTGTGTCCTAAGCCTCAGTGTATGGGTCTGTGGGAACGACAGAGCATGGCTGACAAGAGCGGAGGATTTATGAAGGTAAGATCCAAAAATGCAGGACATTTAAGGAAAATTGCTAGGTGTGGGGCTGTATTCGACTGGCTTTTCTGTTCCAGTTATTGTCTCCTCTGTCTTTTCGATCTCTGAGTCTAAGGATGCATTAACTACCATGTTAATGGAGCTGCTTACCTTGAGAATGATTTTGGATTGCTTAGGCCACCTGTAATTCACATAGATACCAAAGGCCACGGGGATGGTCAGGCACACAAGGGTGATTCCTGAGAAGAAGAAAAATCCATCAGATGGTATCCCCTCTCACCTTGACTGCCCAGTGCTCAACAATTTATATTTCAAATAGATAAAGGCTTTAGATAAAGGCTTAATAAAAGCCGCATTTTATATCTGCATCTACCTCCAATGTAAAGAAAGAAAAAATCTTTGGAAGATGGTCTTTGAAGGGTATACATTACTACTGAATGCCACTATTCATGTTTCGTCATTTCTCTCTCAAAATCCCTCTGACGGTGACACGGAATTTTAGAGACAGCCAGAAATGTAAAAATTAGAAAACAGGAGGAATCTGTAAAAATCCCTTGGTTGCTCTGCATCGGATCACCCCTCTACAACCACAGCTGTTATTTTCCCCATTTAAAGCCAATGGGTCACTTGTTTCACAAAGTAAAGAATTCCTATTGCAGATATAAAAACAGCATCTGTTACACATACCAAAGCAACTTCTCATTCGGCAAACGTAGCCAGGTAACCCAAAGGTGGGTGGGGAAAAATGCCTTTTAATTAGCACGAGTGAATAAAAGCATTGATGGCAGGCTCAGTGGAGAGCAGAGATCCACTTGCCAACAGGACACACACACCTATCTTTTCATGTGTCAATTTCCAAATCTGGCCAGATGCCTGCAATACTGGCTGCAAAGTTAAAGGAGTTGTTCATCACATATTGGGCTTTAATTGTTTACAAGTGCCTTTTAGAATATATTATCAAAACAGAATATGTAAACAACTGACTGATCAGAAAACGTTGCACATAAAATCCTGATTTCTAAGCTTTCCCTCAGGTTTTACAAATTCAATGGGCTTCAGTTATTAGCAGAACGTGACTCTATTCACGGTTTTTAACTACAGGCCGTGAGTTGTGAAGCCTTTCAAGTGATTACTTGAGACTTCAGATTGACAGTTTTAAGAATCACAGTTTCTGCCAATTCTCCAAAAACTCTGAGCAAATGAGAATAACCTTATCATTTCACCAAGGTTTTCTTCCAAGCCTGTTAAGTTGACTGAAATCTCTAGAAAAAGGGCAGTTTAATGAGAAGTGACAATCAGGAAAGGAGATATGGAAGAATTATGGGTATGGTTGTGACATGTGGATACGCTCTAATAATCAGAAGGAAGCATTCATGTTGGATTTAAAAAAAAAAAAAAAAAGCTTGGACTTTGCCATCAGATCCGAGAGTCAGGATTCCAGTTCTTCGCTGATCAGCTCCACAAACTTGGTGAAGTTACCTAAATTCTATCGTCCTATAAATCCAGGAAATGGAACTAGTAACAGAATGTATAGAAGTGTTAGAGAATTAATTTAAAAACCGACAGGGCAGCCTGGGTGGCTCAGCAGTTTAGCACCCGCCTTTGGCCCAGGGCATGATCCCAGAGACCCGGGATCGAGTCCCACTTCGGGCTCCCTGCATGGAGCCTCCTTCTCCCTCTGCCTGTGTCTCTGCCTCTCTCTCTTCCCTCTCTGTGTGTCTATCATGAATAAATACATAAAATCTTTTTTTAAAATACCCACATAGAGGGCAAACATAATAAACAACAGCTGGGATGCCTGGGTGGCTTAGTCAGTTGCATCTGCCTTCAGCTCAGGTTGTGATCCTGGGGTCCTGGGATCGAGTCCCGCGTCTGGCTCCCTGCTCACTGCAGAGTCTGCTGCTCCCTCTCCTTCTGCCCCTTCCCCCTCTTGCTCAGTCTCTCTCTCTCACTCACTCTCTCAAATAAATAAATAAAATCTTAAAAAAAAACCAGCTAATATTACCATCACCATTATAATTACAATTCCATTTCACAAGCCCCATACAGACCTATGTTCTGATATGGAATGGTGAGATTCTGCTCAAGATTCCAGGAGAAGGTGTAGAGATAGAGGCAGAGCGGCATCATCCCCAGGGCAGCCACTGTGGAACAGGTTGTCATGGTGATGCTGAAAGTGAAAATAAAATGATGCTTAAGAGGAAGAGTTTGAGGGGTCCCTGGCTGGCTCAGTCAGTGGAGTGTGCAACTCTTGATCTCAGGGTCTTGAGCTCAAGCCCCACATTGGGCTTGGAGCCTACTTAAAAAAAAAAAAAAAAAAAAAAAAAAAAGAGGAAGAGTTTGAAATGATGAACTTAAGTCCTGACCAAAACCAACTCCCAGGACACGCCTTAGAGATTACATGGGGTAAGTTACTTGAAGCTCACTCTTGTCTTATTATTCAACAAATGATGGCAGTATTTGTGGTCTAGAAAAAGTTTTCCAGAAATATTTGGTGCTCATCCATTAACTCATATTTACTTGAGAACCTACTTACCTTCAATATTCTGCTAGGCACTATAAAGGTTTTTTTTCCTTTAGACAGTTTTTTCTATTAAGATATAACTCATAAATCATAAAATTAAAGTGGTTTTTAACATATTCACAAGACTATGCAACATTATCTATTTCCATCATTTTGTCATCACCCCAGAAAAAAAACATACCCCATTTGCTATCACTCCTCATTCTCTTCTTTCCCTGGCCCCTGGCAACCAGTAATCTACCTTCTGTCTTTATAGGATTTCCCATTCTGGACATTTCACATGAATATGATCATACCATATGTGGCCTTTTTTGTGTGTCTGGCTTCTTTCACTTAGCATAATGTTTTCAAAATTCATCCACATTCGAGCATGTATCAGTACACCATTCCTTTTTTATGACTGACTAATATCCACTGTGTGGATAGACCACATTATTGCTGCCCTTCCATTAACTGAGAGACATCTGAGGTGTTTCCACCTTTTGGCTATTGTGAATAACGTGGCTATCAACATTTGCACACAATTTTTTGTGCAGACATATGAGTTCAATTCTCTCAGGTGTATACCAAGAGTGGAATTGCTGGATCATAGCTTAACTTTTTGAGGAAATACTATTTCCAAACAGCTGCACCATTTTACACTCCTGCCATCAGTGTATGAAGGTGTTCTGTTACAAACGTTTGCATTAGGGGTGCCTGGGTGGCCCAGTCAGTTGAGTATCTGACTCTTGGTTTCAGCACAGGACAAGCTGGGATCAAGCCCCATATCAGGCTCCACACTCAGCAGCAGTCTGCTTGGATATTCTCTCCCTCTGCCCCTTCCCCAACTCTGAAACACTAATTTTTTTAGAAAATGTTTGCATTTTTAAAAGTTTGCATAAATATTCATAAGGAATATTGGTCTGTAGTTTTCTGTTCCTATAATGTCTTTGTCTGACTTTGCTACCAGAAGGTGGGAACAGGACAGACTTGCCACAAGGCTAAGCGTTTGCCCAGTGTGGAGTGTTATAAATATGTCAGAAGAGGTTATCCAAATACCACCTGCGCAAGCTTCCCATAGATAGAGAAGGGACCCCCACAGCACAGATCCTCAGAGCCAGCTGGACAGAGCCAGAGAGAGAAGTTACAGAACCATAGCAAAAAAGAATTGATGTAGGATGCTAGACTCAATTAAAAGTTCTCTTTGATGTCTGGTATGGTATAATCCTGTGATTAGAAATAGGAAATAGGAATTGAAGTACACTGATGGGTTACAATAGAAAGGAAGAGTTCTGGACTTCAAAACAGGGCTGTGGTTAACAGAAGAACTGGCCACTTAGCATCAATCTGAGGGGACATGTTAAGTTAGGGATGATAGTAGGACATCTACAGAAATATGCTGGGGAGGCAAAGGAAAACTCAGGACCAGAGCTGCTGTCATCACTAAACATACAAATCTGGCCATCTTGGGAAGTGAAATGAAGGTGCAGGAGCACAATGAACCAAATCCGAACAGCCTGACAAGAGCCAAGCCACACAGCTTTACCAGGAAAACAAATGAGAATAATCAGAACAGTTTTAATCTTTGTTGAACAAAGCTGGAACAATTTCCGATGGACAATTCATTTGTTTATCTTTGTCATGCTTGAGATTGTCTCCAAGGGAAAAGAATAACAAATATAGTACTATGGGTCTTGAGAATTTGCAAGAACATAATATAGAGGAGTAAAAATCCCTCAGTTTAGAACTTTTAAAGACTCTGTATCTTTTTCTTTTTTTTTTCCTTTTTTTCAGAGAAGGGGGAGGGGCAGAAGGAGAGGGACAGAGAGAATTCTAAGCAGACTCCATGTCTAGTGAGAAGCCCATGCTGGCTCGATCTCACAACTCTGAGATCATGATCTGTAAAGACTCTGTATCTTGATTACTGTACATCTACTGCATCTTATTGAATGCTATTGCTTCATAAATTTATATGTTGTTCCTATTTTTTCCAAATATATAAAGCCTTATTTTCTAAGTGTTGACATTTCTTAATTGAAGAACAAGAGTCAGTCACCTGTTGAAATGCATCACTTCAGTACAAGGGGGAAAGGCATGCATAATGAGAGACCAGGGGTGTGGGGAGCAGAGCCATGGTGTGTGTAGAGAAAGAGCAAACAGTGGATCAGGTGGAGAGCGAGGAGGTCATGCTTTATGAAAGTTGAGAAAAGAGAGCCCTCAAATGAGGGCTACATGCCTACAGAACAAAAAGGATGAGAACCCAAGACGTCCATTCAGGACCATCCAGCCTTCCCCGTTTCTTGTGCCTCTACACCAGAACCATCCTTTCCTCCCTCACCTCCGTGCCCAACTCCCAAGCATGGGCTGTCCTTTGTCCCTACCTGGGTGACGAAACCACTGAAAGAGTGAATCAGTAAAATTACGGGAAGTAAATGGAAATCAGATATCCTTCAGGCCAAGAAAATGTCGTTCAATTGCGGAGGAAAATCACACGATCTGTCTAAGCACGTAAAACAGCTACTAGACATTGTCAGTGCTGCTCTACTTGATGAGGTGAGGCAAATGGAGTATCACATAGCACAACCCAGTAGAGCAAGAGTTTATCCACCTCAACTTCAGGTCCAGAGAGTCTGGAGACTTTTGGATAGTCATTGCTTGAGTTCTCACAGCAGACTTCCATGCACACGGTATATGCCTGATCTGCGTCCATGGCACAAATGGCCAAGAGACAGAGGTAAAACACCTCCCGGCCCTCTAAAGAGGAGGGAGGAGAGGAGGGAGACCCTCTGTAGAGCTCAGGCCTTCTGCAGGGATCACAAGGGTCCTCCAGTACTTCCTTAGGCCTGCAAGTCACCGTCGTCCTTCCTCATAATACAGATCTCCGATGTTTCCAACTAACTACTTTGCCTACAAAACAATCTATGATTATTTTGACATTTTCTATGGGAATGTTTATACTCTTGGTGAAATAGCAACCATTTTTCATCAATGATATTAAAAATATTCCTCCATAGACTCCTGACTCTTGGAAACAAAGGGTTGCAGAAGGGGAAGAGGGTAGAGGGATGGGGTAACTGGGTGACAGGCACTAAGGAGGGCACTTCATGGGATGAGCACTGAGTGTTATACTATATGTTGGCAAATTGAATTTAAATATTTAAATAAAAAAAATACTCCTCTGCACTGTCATTCATTGCTGATGAAAATGCCAAACAGCACACCCCCTGAGACAGTTTGGCAATGTATAGCAAAATGACACAAGCAATTACCCTCTAACCCAACAATGCCATAGATTATGTGAGTTCCAAAGGTGTACTGTCAAAACTATGAAAAGACATGTGCTCAAGGTTATTAGACATATATTCAATATATCTTGTTACCTGGCAGTTTTGGCAGAATTTCCAGGAGAGTAGAAGCAGAAACTATAAAGTCTGTTGAAGCCTCAGTTTGGTAACCATAGGACATCACTTCTGTGTCATTCTATTGGCCAAAGTGAGTCACCAGACCAGCCCAGATTCAAGGGATGGGGAACAGGTGCCCCAACTGGTTGGGAGAACCAGGCTTATCACATTGCAAAGGAAAGTGCATGTGAGAATGGCCATATTTTGCAATCAAAGACAAATATTAAAATATTTATGGGCAGAATAATGTCTGGAGATTGCCTCAAAAAATTCCATTGGGTGAGTGGGGAATAGAAATGAAATGAGATGGGGATCCCTGGGTGGCCCAGTGGTTTAGCGCCTGCCTACAGCCCAGGGTGTGATCCTGGGGTCCTGGGATCGAGTCCCACATCAGGCTCCCTGCCTGGAGCCTGCTTCTCCCTCTGCCTGTGTCTCTGCCCCCCCCTCTCTATCTCTCTCTGTCTCTCATGAATAAATAAATAAAATCTTTATAAAGAAATAAAAGAAATGAAATGAGATGGATTCATATGTCGCTAACTGCTGAGGTGTATCAGACCAAAAGAATTCACTATTCTTTCCACTTTTATATATATTTGAAATTTCCCACAATAAAAAATAAATAAGTGTCCCCTCCATCTGTATGGGAGACTGTATAGCACTTCTACCATTCTATTTAGGTTTTTTCTATCATATTTTATTTTGAGGGGCTTTGCTGTAAATATAGTATGATGCATAAACTGGCACAGAGGTATCAAAAGCATTTTTCTACCCAAACTTGGCTGGCCTTGGGCTCTTCCTTCCTCAGGGCTGCTGTGTACCTCTCTACACTTAGGTTTATCCTTGGGGCACAGCTGGCATTGCCCTTGAGACATTTTTACTGGCGTTACCTCATATACTGTACCCTACATAAGTGCTTGTTACTGATGTGTGGCAGACTGGCCAACTGTTTGAGTTGCCTGAGGGCAAAGATCTTACTGACTTCACCATCCCCAGGACCTGGCAGTCTCATGCTATGGCACATTAGAGGAGTTCATTAAATAATTACTGAATAAACGTTAAGAGTCAAAGCATGAACCAATGTGTCAATACTCTGGTGCTAGGACAATGTTCTCTTCTGCCTCCTTCCTATGTCATGTATCTGCAAGTGACCCTTGAAAATCTTAGTGAAATGACCCCTTTGCACTGAACTGTAATGGCAAACATCTCAACAGTAATCAGAAAAACAGAGATTTTCTACTAAATAACTAAAATCATGCTTTTCCAAGTACAAACGTGAGCAGCATTTTAAGGAGCAAATACTTAGCTGATTTCCAGAAATCCAGATTTAGAGGGCACTAGGGTAGCTCAGTCGGTTAAGCGACTACATTCCGCTCAGGCTCAAGCCATGATCTTGGAGTCCTGGGATGAAGCCCTGAGTCAGGCTCCCTGCTCAGCAGGAGTCTGCTTCTCCCTCTCCCTCTGCCTTTCCCCTCCTGCTTGTGTTTTCTCTCTCAAATAAAATCTCTTAAAATTTTTTAAAAATGAAAAATGAAAAAAGAAATCCATACTTAGAGAATTCACAGGTGATTGCATATTCCTCTCTCCTCTTATTTAATTAGTCCTTCTAATTTCTTTTTAGTTTTTTATTTAAGCCTTTCTTTTACACAGTCCTATTTTATAGTGCTATTCAATGAATAGGGGCTTTTTCTTTTTCTTTTTATCTTTTTCTTTTTAAGCAATCACACAATACACCTTACTCTGCAGCTTGATTGCTATTTTTCTCCACTTAATCACAGACATCCCTTCCAGACAATACATACAGCAAAAACTCTTTTGCTTAAAGAATGCAGAGTACACCATAATCTAAATATGCCTTAATTTCTTTAATCACTTCATTAATGATGAATAAATTGCTTTGAATGCTTTTCCTCTATAAACAAAGTTATGATCAATATTCCTATTTGTATTTTACTTGAAATAATTCTTTTATTCCTGTAGAACAGATTCCTCAAAGTGGAATTGCTGTATCAGAGGTCTGTTTTTTATTTTAATAGACACCACCAAATTATTTTCCAAAAAGATTGTTACATTTCACAATCTTGCCCACACTGGATATGATCAATCCCTTTTAATTCTCATGAAAATATTTAAAAATTATCTGTTATTCTGTTATATACCTGACTCTCTATGAGTTTGTGCTTTCTTTCATATTACTGATCTCTTGGATGTCCTCTGTAAACAGCCTTGTTTGTCTTTTTCTTCTCTACTTATAGGAGCTCTTTTAAAATTAGAGTATGTATTATCATGTACAATACAAATAGCTTTGTCAAACTTATTGTATATTTTTGACTACACTGATGGCTTTGGCCATAATAAATAACACTAAGATACTCACATCTGTCAATTTTTTAAATGGCTTCTGAGTTTCTTGTCTTGTTAAAGATTTCCTCCTATCCTGAGGGTATTTGAATATTGCCCCCGCTTCTTACTTTTTTATAGGTTGAAATTTTATTTTTATATTTTTAGCTCATCTGATATTTATTTTTTTTAATTTTTTTGATATTTATATTTTATATGGTAGAAGGTCTGAGACTAATCTATTGTCTTCTATGTTGAGAGGCAAGTATGTCAATACTATTCACTGAATAAATAATTTTCCACTAAATTGAAGTGCCAAAGTCATTATATGTTAAATGTCCAAATGTATTCAAAATGTTTTTTTCTTTTCTTGCTTTTCAAAATGTTCTTTCTAAGCAAATATCAGACTTTTAATTACAGAGTTTTCATAGTGTGTTTTCACATATGACAAAGCAAATACTTCCACTTCAATTTTTCTCTTCAAACTTTTCTTAGCAGTTCTCACATATGTTTTATTCTATATGAAGTTTAAAATTATTTTATCCTATTAAGAATGCTTACTTGGAGCAAAGACTTCTTCCTAACTAGAGAACAGATAAAGGGAGAAAAGCAGTTTCCCCCAGCTCTCAAACCTCTATCCATGAAGAGGGTGTACAGGAAGCTTTTCCAAAATCTTAGCCTATGATAATGCTATATTACTTGGCTCTTCATATTACTAAGTCCTGAAAGAAATTCCACATTACATCGCTTTAGTCTGGAACTCCTGGACAAGCTACATTGCATTTTCTCACTGAATTGCTTTGGCACATACAGCAGAAATGTAAGATTCATGACTGTGGGAAGCAAATGTGAGACTTCTATCAGACTGATACTATATTCTTGATTACATAGGTTTCTGCTTCTACCCTTCACAAATGTTCAAGCCCGCGGTGCTTAAAGACGGTGCTCTGACAACTGTTAGAAATACCCACAAAGCTGTAAAAGCACACAGTGAACATGTGTGTGAGTACAGTGGAAGTCATACCTTTTATTTTACTGCCATGAAATCCCACTGTAGCAAAAATGGAGGATGTGGCTAAACAAGGTCTCTTGGCTGTTCACATATAGGAAAATTGTTGGCAAAACTTACTTCATATAACAAGATTCCACTTGCACTGAGAAGAATGGCATCACCATCCCCAATTATTACAGAGAATAATGAGACAGTTTCAGCAAGTCTAGACAAACCGGTAAATCCTGCACCTCCCTTAAAACAAGGAAATGACATATATGTGCATTATATTAAAACGCAGTGTCTATTATAAAGTGTACCATTTTGCAATTGGGTTGAAATTATTCAAATGTTGTTTTAGTATCAAACTAATAAAATCAGGAACTCTGACATTCAAAGCTATGAAAGTACACACTTGCTTCTCCCCTGTAAAAAAAAATTAAAAACCATCTGGCTAGGCACAGGAACATGGGATATGCTATCAGATCAGGTCAACAGATTTGGCACTAGAAAAGAGTTCAAGGCCAGGTTTCCCATCCCCAAATATAAATGTTACTCCTGTCTGCTGCCTCTCAACAATAATAATTAGCATTTACTGAACACTACCTGCTAAGTATTATACCTCATGCTTTTAGATATATGCTCTGTTTTCTTTTTATTTTTAAGATTTTATCTGAGAGAGGGATCCCTGGGTGGTGCAGCGGTTTAGCGCCTGCCTTTGGCCCAGGGCGCGATCCTGGAGACCCGGGATCGAGTCCCACGTCAGGCTCCCAGTGCATGGAGCCTGCTTCTCCCTCTGCCTGTGTCTCTGCCTCTCTCTCTCTCACTGTGTGCCTATCATAAATAAATAAAAAATAAAAAGATTTTATCTGAGAGTGAGAGCAAGAGAACATGAGCAGGGTGAGGGGAAGAGGGAGAACCAGACTCCCTGCTGAGCAGGGAGCCAGATGTGGGGCTCAATCCCAGGACCCTGAGACCATGACCTGAGCCAAAGTCACACACTTAACTGACTGAGCCACCCAGGCACCCCTATGTCCTCTTTTCGTCTATACAATAACCATATGTGTAGGTACATTTTTTAAAGATTGATCAATTGATTGATTTTAGATGGGAGGAAGGACAGAAGGGGAGGGAGAGACAGTCTTAAGCCAATTCCATGTGGAGCCCAATGTGGGGCTCGATCTTACAACCCTGAGATGAAACCAAGTCAGACACTTAACTGGCTGCACCACTCAGGCACCCCACCATATGTATAGGTATTATTTTTGTTTTATAGGCAAGGAAACTAAGGTACAGAGAGTTATAGAAACTTGCATGGAAGGAGCCCTGGGTGGCTCAGTTGGTTAAGTGTCTGCCTTCTGCTCAGGTCATGATCCCAGGGTCCCAGGATTGAGACGTACATGGGGCTTCCTGCTCAGCAAGGAGTCTGCTTCCCTCTCTCCCCCTCCCTCTGCCCCTCCCACCTGCTAGTTCTCTCTCACACTCTCTCTCTCTCTCTCTCTCTCTTTCAAATAAATGAATAAAATCTTTAAAAAAAGAAAGAAACTTGCATGTAGTTGCATGGATTCAATTTAAGTTCTGTCTCTTAAGATGATTTTCAGGTCCCTACCAGGTCATGTCAGAGTAACCTGAAGAATCTTTAGTTGTATTTCACAAGCCTCTGCTGAAGGACCAAGAGCTACTTTAAAGGTCAATGGTCAAAAAACGGCCACCAAACCCCTCAGGCTCCACCACCACGGGTGGCCAGAATTCCAGTAGCACAGGACACAACTACCTCCTTGGGGAAGAATGGACCTTGTATATCAAAAGCTGTCAAACTCAAAGATAGTGGGAGATGTCCTGAGTTGCACCAATAAACTGATCGCATTTCAAGAAGGGTTTTTAGGGATCCCTGGGTGGCGCAGCGGTTTGGCGCCTGCCTTTGGCCCAGGGCGCGATCCTGGAGACCCGGGATCGAATCCCACATCGGGCTCCCGGTGCATGGAGCCTGCTTCTCCCTCTGCCTGTGTCTCTGCCTCTCTCTCTCTGTGACTATCATAAATAAATAAAAAAAAAAAGAAGGGTTTTTATATCTCATACAAGCAATTCGAAGCTTTCCTTCAGTCTTTCACTTGGCATTTGCAGAGCACCTACCACCGCCAGGCTGGTACCAAGAGTGCAAAGGTGAACAAGCCCTCCAGGAGATCACAGAGCTCATGAGTTAGGCAGATAAGTAGTTCAGCTATTGCCATGCCCTCCTACAGATGACAAGAAGTACATATTTGGTGCTGTGGAGATGGGGGGGTAGGGAGCAGCTCTGTCAGTTTCCGAAGAAACATTAAAAACTGGGGTGGGGGAAGGGGACACGGACTTTATAACTTGCTTTTCTTTTCCTATTGTCCAAAATATTTAAAACTTAAAATGACCCGAGATCCACTTCTGGCTTATACCCAGAAGAACTGAAAGCTGGGACTCCAACAGGCATGCACACTCACAATCATAGCAGCATGATTCACAATACCCAAAAGATGGAAACAACATGAGTGTCCATCAACAGAGGAATGGGACCTCATGATGTATGTATGCACATGTACCCATGGGATATACACGTACAATGTACAGCCTTCAAAGGGAAGGAATTTCTGACACATGATATAATATGGATGCACTCTGAAGACATTATGCTAAGTGAAATAAGCCAGATACAAAAGGACAAATATTTTATGATTTCACTTATATGAGATATCCAGTCCAATTCATAGAGACAGAAAGGAGAATGGTGGTTGACAGGGTCTGAAGGGACAGGGGAGTCATTGTTTAATGAGTGCAGAGTTTAAGTTTGAGCAGAGAAGAACTATATAGAGACAGATGCTGGTGATTGTACAACAATATCAGTGTCCTAATGCCACCGAACTGTACACTTGAAAATGATTAAAATGGTAGATTTTGTTATGTACATTTTTAAGACCTCAGAGAGTCTAACTCATTGATTCTACCAAAGAGAAAATTGAAGTCCAGAGAAGTCAGTCACTCAAAGTCACACAGCATCTTGGGCAAAGACTAAAAGACAGACCCTGACAAGGAGCTCTTTTGCCTGCCACATATAATGACTCATAGCATTTTGAGCCAGGTGAGATTCTAAGCACTTTATTTATATTCACTTAATCCTCACAACAACCCATGAGGTAGATTATGCTTCCCCCTATGTTAGAAGTGAGGAAACTGAAGCATAAAGAATTTATTTTTAATTTGAGAGAGAGAGAGCGCGCACACAAGTCAGGGAGTGGGGCAAGAGAATCTTAAGCAGACTCCATGCCCAGCGAGGAGCCCAACAAAGGGCTCGATCTCACAAGCCTAAGATTATGACCTGAGCTGAAATCAAGAGTTGGACATTTAACCAATTGAGCCACCCAGGCACCCAGGAAGCATAAAGGATTTATATAATCTGCCAAGTTGACCCAGTTAGTAAGTGACAGTCCCATTTGCTGGCTCCAGAGTGCACTTAGCTACTACAGTATAATGCCAGACCTTAGTTCTCATGACCTACCCTCAAAGGCAAGAACTCTGTCCATGTTTAGTACAGTAGACTACAAAAATGTCCCTAATTCTTCATCCATTCTTAGCCATGCCCTCTGCAACGTGACTTTGCAGGTTATCCATCAAGAGAAAAAATCCACTTTATCATTCCTGATATCTGAACTGGCCTTGCAAAATGCATTGGCCAATGGGATGTGGTGGAAGTGATGATGAACTGGTTTCCATCCCAGATATCAAGAGACCTTGTATGCTTCCTCTTTGTCAGCACCCTGCCTCTGTGACATAATTAGGTCTAGGCCAGCCTGCTGGAGAATGAGAGGCCATGTGGAAAAAAATCCAATTGTCCCAGATAAGGCCATCCAAAACCAATCTACATTTATCCAGTACCCAAACATGTAAAAGAACCCAGGCAAGATTAGCTGAGCTCAGTCCAGGAACAGAATAATTTTTTAGGCTCTTCATACTTACCAGTCGGTTGCTTTCCAGAATGATTATAATGAAGGAGATCTTGGTGACTAGAAGGGACAGAATAGGCATTCCAGGCTGTGGGAACAACATGGGCAAAGGAAGGCGGGAAAGTGTGGGTGTGTTCAGAGAACAGTGAGTAGTCCATTTTGACTACAGACTATTTCGTGCTTATTGGGAAATAAACCCGAGAAGTAGGTTAGACCTGGCTTAGTTTCCACCCAAGTTAGTAGGTGTTGAGAAATCTTTCTACACATAACATGCATATTTATAATACCTTTACAATACCATAGGGAAGTGTTACGATTTAGTTACAGGAAAGAGATCCCAAGTGAGGATTAGACAGTCAGACCCCAGAGTCGGCCTCACCCACTTACTATAAAACCATGGTAGAGAGACGCAGCTCTCCAAAGTGGAAAGAATACTGTGAAGATACTGCAATTGGCCAAGAAAGAAATTGGCTAGGTCCTTAGTGCCCACCCTAAGGAACCAGCAGTGGAGATAAACAGGAAGCACTGGCTGTGAGTGACTGGGCCCACAAGTGATGAGCTACAGGTCTAGACACTGGACTGAGTGAATGAGGTGAAGAACGAAATGAGCCACAGGGGAATGCTGAGATGATGAGCCCAGGTGACTGGGACAGTGATAGGTGTTATCATCAGATATGCAGAATGCAGAAACTGGCTCATACATGTTGATTCTGAAATGCCCTGCTTGGGGTGAACACATGGAGAACTACAGGTAGATTAGGTGGAGCATAGAATTAAGGCATGAGAAGTATGTTTGAGAGACCTGCAGAGAACTAAATCTCAATTTCCTCATTTATGAAATGAAGATGTTCTTCTAAATTCTTATGAATTTTATCTAGCATGAAAACAGAATTCCTATCAAGGACTATCTACTTTTTTTTTTTTTTTTGGTTTAGAAGTTATTTTTGTTGCTAATCAAGTCAGATGAGATATAATGAACTTGGACATTGTTTCCCTCAATAATACTGAATTTTCTCCTACAATGCAATTTTTACTGAGAATCAAGATTTTTATTACACATATCTATAAGCTTTTAAAAATCTAATATTTAGTCATCATTTTTTAAAAGATTTTATTTATTCATTAGACACAGAGAGAGGCAGAGATATAGGTAGAGGGAGAAGCAGGCTCCCTGCAGGGAGCCCAATGTGGATTCGATTCCTGGACTCCAGGAGCACACCCTGAGCTGAAGGCAGACGCTCAACCGCTGAGCCACCCAGGCATCCCTAGTCATCATTTTAAAATTTCATATCTTACAGGGTTTTTTGTGGGGGTTTTCTGCTTATTTTTGTTTTGTTTGTGAGATTCAAAACCAGAATTCAAAAAAAGGGGGAAGTAGTTAATATTTATTACATACCAACCAAGTGCCTGGCATCCTGCATGTATTTTTCCTCCTTAAAATCTAGACTTGTGGAGAATAGGTAATTTTAACCCATTTTATAAATGAGGAATGAGGTTTATAGGTTAAATAATTTGACTAATGTGAAGCTAATCAAGGATAGAGTTGGCAAAAGGAAGCAAAATGAGCTTTATCTTTTATAGACTTCCTATTCATTGGTATAATGTCGGCTAATAAAAAATGAAGTTAATAAATGTTCTCTTTCCCAGAGCATAAGTGTTTGAGAACACTGGTTTAAGATTTATACTCTTACTCAGAACAGAAAACTAAGTTGTGTTAATAAATGGCATGGAAGAAAGTGCCTAAATTGCAGACTGATGAGAAACAGATGTGAATTCAAATCTGCCTTCTTCCATATGCAGCTATAGCATTTGGCAACCTCCTTAACCAACCTGAGTCACAATTTTCTCAGCTGTAACATTCAGGATAATAAAAGGTCACTTACAAAGTTATTCTGAGAACCAAGAAAGAAGAGAAATAATACATGAGAGAGTCTACCTCATGATTAGCAACATACTCAATTAGTAAAATTCCTTTTTCTTTCCAAAAATATTTAGGTAAAAAAAAAAAACACACAAAAATATTTAGGTCCCAAAATTTATCACTGATATGTAGACTATGTGAAAAATATTTATCATCTTCCAATTATTGTGCTAATAATGGACTTTCTTTAATTGGAATTAGCAATGTATATTAAGGCATTTTTTTGAATTAGTGCTCTTCAAGCCCCTGATCAGTGGGTAACTAAACATATTGTCATATGAAAATTAATTCATCTCCCTGAACTGAGCCCATTAAAATTCACAAGTGAAATATATTCGTAAGCTAAGTACTGAGCACATGCAGGGAACTAGAAACCCAGACCTATCGCTGGTTCACTGAAATGAACTCCCCACACCATCAGCACCTCTGATTGGTTCAGGCATCGCATAATAAATCTCAACTAAATGACATACACATTGAACAAAGATTTACATTCATAAGTCATACTTCCCTTGGGCAGGAAGAGAAACAGTCTATTCGTAAGTAAGCAAAGAAACCAGAAAGACCACCGTCTTTTACTTTTATTTTTCCAATTGTGCCTTCTCTATTCTTTCTTCAAATGCCCTTTTTTCAGCATCGAAACATGTACTCCCAAAGATATATGATTAATTCTTCCTCATTAAAGAGTAAATAAATGATAAAGCCTAATGTCTGCCAGGGACATTTATTTACACCACAATGGGAGATAGGTCCCTGGTGTAAACCAAAGCAATGAGATGACAGTGATAAATGTTTAGTCTGCAAAACAACAAGAAAGAACATTTTTAGTCATAAAAGTCTTTACATTGTTCCCCAAGTCAACTCAATAGGCCACCACTTAAACTCAATAGGCCACCACTTAAAACAGGTTATGTCCATCACATACTCCAAAAACTCCTTTATCCAGTGCCCACAAGTACTTGTTTCATAGAGTAGATGCAAAGGCAACCCTTGCTGATCAGAGCTATGAGGATCTCATTCTGGTTCTGCCACCATCACTACCACGCCCACCGAACAAACCCCTATCGTCAGCTTCTGGGATTCTCAGCCTATGTCCTGGGACACAGGAAGCCATGACTGTTAAAGCTGCCACCGTGGGCGAGAGTGAGTTCACACCTAGGTTGGACCATCAGGTGAGGAGGAAATCTGCCTCCACTATTACATATGAACCAAATCCAATTACTCAGAGAAGCAGTTGCCAGTAAAACAGAGGATGATCACAGCAAAGCACATCTTAAGCTCAGAAAGAAATGTCCTTCCAGGACTGAACTCCATAAAATGCTGCCCACTGGAATCTCTACCTAAAGATTGGCAGAGTTTTTAACATGAAAGTGTTAGTGCTATCAAGGGGGAGACTTCCAGGCTTTCCTAGTGTAACTTACCTGAGATCCATATCTCCATCGACCCAGAAGGTGAAAATGTTCGAGATGGTTCCCCCTGGGCAGCACCCCATGACAAGAACAGCAATAGCTTGGGCTGGCTTCAGAGAGAAGCTGATGGCCAGGAGGTAGGCTGTAAGAGGCATGAGGCCAAACTGGCAGAGCAGTCCCACAGCAATGCCCCAGGGTCTCTTGATGTGCGCCCAGAGCTTCCGGAAGTCCACAGAGCATCCCAAGGAGAACATGAGCAGGCCCATCATCACGGATGACACCACTGTGAAAACAACCTCCAGGTTCCCTTGTACCTCCGGCCCCACTGGCAGCTCCTCCTCCGAACTGTTAACAGGGCAGGCTGAGCTGCTCGAACAGTTTGCTCTCATCTCTTCATCTCCTTAAGACAGCATTACAAATGAACATCTGCCGTGATGGCAGGGCAGGTCTGTTCTTCCACGTTTTGTAATAATGCAACCCAGTCATGCGTGGAGAATCATTCCAATAGCTAGTGGCCAGGCAGGTGACTCATCCTGATCTGATCAATTTATTCATGAATGGCATTATAAAAGTAATTATCACGGGCATGAAACATATAATAAACCGTGGTAAGTCAGGCTTTCCACTTCTTACTCACCGCTGAATATTCAAGTGAAATGAGACAAGCAAATTTATTGTCAAGTGGAGTGACTAGCCTGTGTCGTCAGCATCACATTGTGTTCCAGGAAAATAGGTTGAATGCCAAGACATAATTTCTCCAAATTCAATGGGGATCTCAAAGAACCAGGAGGCAATGTTTTGTGGAGAGCGAGGCTGACTGGAAAAAACAAAGGCACTAAGCCGAAGCTGCTACTCACATCATTAGCAAAACATTTCTTTTTTTTTTTTTTTAATTTTTTTTTAATTTTTATTTATTTATGATAGTCACAGAGAGAGAAAGAGAGGCAGAGACATAGGCAGAGGGAGAAGCAGGCTCCATGCACTGGGAGCCCGACGTGGGATTCGATCCCAGGTCTCCAGGATCGCGCCCTGGGCCAAAGGCAGGCGCCAAACCGCTGCGCCACCCAGGGATCCCTTTTAAAAATTTTTTTTTTAATTTTTATTTATTTATGATAGTCACAGAGAAGCAAAACATTTCTGTTGAAAATATTAAAGCAAAGGGTCAGTTAAGGAAACGTCGGGAGGGAGTAAGGATAATTCAGGAATGCCTCAGAATTAGTCTCAGTTTTTGTTTTTGTTTGTTTTGTTTTAATTTTTTTAAGTAGGCTCCACACCGGAGCTTGAACTCACAAACTCACTCCTGAGATCAGGAGTCACAAGCTCTACCAACTGAACCAGCCAGGCACCGCTCAGTCTTTTTTCTTTCGAAACAGAATCTGTGTCTAGAGCCAATAATTAAACACCTGTAAGAATTATATGGTATTAAGCACCTGATGTGTTTCATCATACATGTAGAAACTCATTTCTGTACCCAAAATAATACAAGGAAGCTGTCACTTTCTTTTGGAGAACAGAGTCAGCTTTGAGATGCCACACCCCTGGGCCTCGTGGTGAGGTCTGGGAATTCTGCAAGAGAATGTGATACAGAGCTTGTCTTGAAGGCTGGAGACAGAGTCTGAGGTCAGCCTCTGACCACAATGGCCCAGGGGCCCCTCTGTGTGTCTTAACCACACAGACGCACGTTTTATTGGAAAACCAGACAAGGAAAATATGGTTCCATGAAACTAAAACTACAAAAGAGCAGATGCCACACCCTTTCTCACAGAAAGCAGAAAGTTGACTTACGGGGCAATGGTTGGTGACAAGGCACACTTTATAAAACACCTCTACCTGTCTTAAGAAGGATATTAGCTATGAATTGTTTATTTTTCGATTAGCAAATTATTTTCCATGACAAAATGCTCTGAGCATGTTTACTATGTAAAAATTACAGATTAAGGGGCACCTGGGTGTCTCAGTCAGTTAAGCATCTGCCTTCAGTTCAGGTCATGATCCTGGGGCCCTGGAATCAAGGCCCTCTGCAGGGAGCCTGCTTCTCCCTCTCCCTCTGCCCCTCCTTCTGCTTGTGCTCTCTCTTGCTCTCTCAAAAAAAATAAATAAAATCATTTTTAAAAATACAAATTAAATACAAATGTAAAATAAAATCTGACTATTTGAGGGGCACCTGAGAGGCTCAGTCAGTTGAGCATCTGACCCTTGTTTTGGCTCAGGTCATGATCTCATAGTTATGAGATCAAGCCCAAGGCTCCATGTTCAGTGGGAAGTCTGCTTGAGGTTTTCTCCTCTCCCTCTGCCCCTTTTTCCCCTAAAATAAATAAATCTTTTTTTTAAATCTGACTATTTGAAGAAAGTATAAACTTGCTTAGGTAAAGACACCTTAAAAGCAGCTGTGAAAGGAGAATCTTGCTTGCTGGAGGCTATCAGAGGTTCACATGAGGACCTATTGCCACCAGCTCTTGATTCATGCCCAAGAATAAGCCAATGTTTACACCAAGCTTGGTGAGCCTGTCATAAGACAACCCAAGGGGCACCTGGGTGGTGCAGTGGTTGAGCACCTGCCTTTAGCTCAGGGTGTGATCCCAGGGTCCTAGGATAAGAGTCCCACATTAGGCTCCCTGCAGGGAGCCTACTTCTCCCTCTGCCTGTGTCTCTGCCTCTCTTTGTGAGTCTCTCATGAATAAATAAATAAAATCTTTAAAAAAAAAAAGAAAAGAAAAGAAAAGAAGTACCCTTGAGAGGCCAACCTTTGGCACCACCACATTGTATGCAAAGATCTTGACTAGAAGGGGCAAGGTAGCAACGGATAACAGTCCGTTAGACTGGATGGAACCAGTGGATTCAAAAGATCCCAACAAAACAGCAGCAGCTGAAACCAGGGCCTACCAGTAGATGCCATGCTTTTCCCAGTTTGTTCCCATCTGGGAAGGAAACTCCCTTGAAAAAGTAAGCCCCTGGAGTCCTTGTCATTTGTAAAGATTTCAGGGGCAGCTAAGTGGCTCAGTCAGTTAAGTGTCCGACTCTTGATTTTGGCTCAGGTCATGATCTTAGGGTACTGGGATCAACTCCTGCATTGGCTTCCATACTCAGTACAGATTCAGCTTGGGATTCTCTCTCTCTCTCTCTCTCTCTCTCTCTCTCTCTCTCTCCTCACCCTCTGCCCCTGTCCCTGCTTGCATTCTGTCTCTCCAAAATAAATAAATAAAATTTTGGGCAGCCCAGGTGGCTCAGCGGTTTAGTGCTGCCTTCAGCCCAGAGTGATCCTGGAGATCCAGGATCGAGTCCCACGTCAGGCTCCCTGCGTGGAGCCTGCTTTTCCCTCTGCCTGTGTCTCTGCCTCTCTCTCTCCCCCTGTGTCTCTCATGAGTGAATGAATGAATGAATGAATGAATGAATAAATAAATAAATAAATTTTTAAAAAGTAAATAAATAAATAAAATCTTTTAAAAAATTGTAAAGGAGATTTAAATAAGGGATCTTAAATTTATTGGCATGAAGGGATTCAAGTGATGAGAAATTTTTTAAAAGCATGACCAAATGGATACTTTTTTTTCTGCTTTATATATTTTTTTTAATTGGAGTTCAATTTGCCAACATATAGCATAATACCCAGTGCTCATCCCATCTAGTGCCCCCCTCAGTGTATACCTTAAGGTAGTGAGGTAGTTCAGGAGATCCCATTCAATCTGCACATCCATTCTAAGAGGTAACTACTATCATTCTCACTTCACAGATAAGTAAGCAAAGACCTATTAGGGTCATATGATTTTTCCAAGGTTATTAGATAAGTAAATTAACATTAGGATTTAAATCCTAGTCTAATTCTCCACCTGTCCTCATCCCCTAGAACACACTGATGGGAAGCAATGAAAATATTCGATAGCAGGATCATTCTGAAAAGACTGACATTCAGTTAAACATAGCTCAGAGATAAAACATCACAATTTGGCATAAACATGGAGAAATAAACCAACTAATCCCTAATCTCTAAATTTATTACATGTGTTCACAAGCTTAAAATGCACCTGAATATGTGCAACATGTATGCACCTTAATTTTGAGATCCAGCTGTACAAATCACAGGAAACATTTTCATGCATTCCTATTTACTGCAAATAGAATTAGAGGTCAAAGATATACTTTAAGAAAATCAACTGAGGGATCCCTGGGTGGCGCAGCGGTTTGGCGCCTGCCTTTGGCCCAGGGCGCGATCCTGGAGACCCAGGATCGAGTCCCACGTCGGGCTCCCGGTGCATGGAGCCTGCTTCCCCCTCTGCCTGTGTCTCTGCCTCTCTCTCTCTATCATAAATAAATAAAAAATTTAAAAAAAAAAAAAAAAAAGAAAAGAAAATCAACTGAGGGAAGCCTGGGTGGCTTAGTGGTTTAGCACCACCTTCAGCCCAGGGTGTGATCCTGGAGACCTGGGATCGAATCCCACGTCGGGCTCCCTGCATGGAGCCTGCTTCTCCCTCTACCTGTATCTCTGCCTCTCTCTCTGTGTCTCTCATGAATAAATAAATAATCTTAAAAAAAAAGAAAAGAAAACCAACTGAAAAGCCCAGCCTCTTCTGTCTGGAATAATAAAGGCTAAAGGGAAAGTGCCAAAAGGAAAGGTAAATAAACATGGCTAAGGAATTGTTAACCAAACTCTGAAAATTAGTATAAGGGGAAATATCTAGATGCTTGAAGGACATAAAATATCCTATAGGTTCTAGGGTACCTAGCTGGCTCAGTTCGTAGAGCATGTAACTTTTGATCTTGGGGTCTTGAGTTCAAGCCCCATGTTGGGAAGTAGAGCTTATTTAAAAAAAAAAAAAAGATTAAAGAAAAAAATCCTATAGGCTCCAACAGTTTAGATAAACTCATGAGGTAGATTCAAAACAAAAGGAAATTACGTATTTAATCCAAACTAATTATTTATTCATTTAATCCAAATTAGTTATTTATCTAACTCAAAATTAAAGGAAACTGACAGTAAGAAAATAGACTGTTACATGACACAAAGTAAAAAACCTAATTCTAGGGATGCCTGGGTGGCTCAGTGGTTGAGCGCCTGCCTTTGGCCCAGGGTGTGATCCTGGAGCCCCAGGATCGAGTCCCACATCAGGCTCCATGCATGGAGCCTGCTTCTAACTCTGCCTGTGTTTCTGCCTCTCTCTCTCTCTCTCTCTCTCTCTCTCTCCCAATCTGTGTCTCTCATGAATAAATAAATAAAACCTTTAAAAAAAACTAATTCTAAAAAAATAAAATAAAATAAATTTTAAAAAACTAATTCTAGGGGCTGCCTGGGTGGCTTAGTCCGTGGAGTGTCTGCCTTCGGCTCAGGTCATAATCCTGGGGTCTTAGGATCAGGCTCCCTGCTCAGCAGGGAGTCTGCTTCTCCCTCTGCCCACCCTCTGCTCAGGTTCTATCATGTTCTCTCTCTCAAATAAATAAATAAAATATTTTAAAAAACAAACTTAATTCTATTATTTTTTTGAAAAACAAACCTTAAAAATACCATCATCTTGCAGAAAAAAACAGCCCAGTATTTGAACGAAAATTCACAAGTTCACAATCATAGAGAAAAAAATACACAGAAATCAATATCACTAATAATTGTTAAAATACATTAAAACAAGTTAATATGTGCTATCACTAAGAAAACAATTTTAAGATGAATATCCCTTGTTGATAAAAGTTAAGTGAAAGTATATTCTTATACTGCAGGAAGAAATGAAAATTCATATAACCTTTCAGGGAAAAGCCTGGCACTTTGTACCAAATAGCCTTTGTCACTGTAAGTATAAAAAGCTGTCTTGATAAATAACCTACAATACTAAAAAAAGTTATTAATTTGGGAGGGGAAATGTGTCTATTTATAATGGCATTGTTATTTATAAATACATTCTTATTTACAATACCATGACTATTTATAAATGCAGAAAGCTGGCAATTTAAATTCCCAAAGTGAAATAAATTTAAGTAAATTATGATTCAATGAGATATTATGGAGCTATTTAAAATGTAAATATTTTGAAAATGAAAAATGTTTATGTTAGAAGATAAAGCAAAAAAAAAAAAGATAGGTAGATATAGGTAGGAATAGAATGCTTCCGGCCATGTTAAAATAATAAGATGGCTCAGTCAGCAGAACATGCAACTCTTGATCTCAGGGTTGTGAGTTCGAGTCCAACACTGGATCTAGAGAATGAATGAATGAATGAATGAATCCTTAAAATAATAAATAATAATAACATAAAGACACCAAATTTAATTCTAAAATTTTCACATTGCTTCTATATATAGGATTCCATACAGAAACAGTTGTGAATTACTGTTTTGTAATTAAGAAAAAAGGAGCTGGGGATCCCTGGGTGGTGCAGCGGTTTGGCGCCTGCCTTTGGCCCAGGGCGCGATCCTGGAGACCCGGGATCGAATCCCACGTCAGGCTCTCAGTGCATGGAGCCTGCTTCTCCCTCTGCCTATGTCTCTGCCTCTCTCTCTCACTGTGTGCCTATCATAAATAAATAAACTTAAAAAAATATAAAAAAAAAAAAGAATTGTAAAGAAAAAAGGAGCTGAAGAAAAAGGAGCAGAGGGGATCCCTGGGTGGCGCAGCGGTTTGGCGCCTGCCTTTGGCCCAGGGCGCGATCCTGGAGACCCGGGATCGAATCCCACGTCGGGCTCCCAGTGCATGGAGCCTGTTTCTCCCTCTGCCTGTGTCTCTGCCTCTCTCTCTCTCACTGTGTGCCTATCATAAATAAATAAATAAAAATTAAAAAAAAAAAAGAAAAAGGAGCAGAGATAGAGGAAATTGTGGTTATTTTAAGCAGTTCCAAAAAGTTGATAACAGTCTGATGATTCTGAGCAGCCAGACTGCTGAGATGACTCAATCACTATCTTTGTTCTTTGGTTTTTATAAGGGAGGCTCACAAATACCAAAGGTTCCAGAAAGAGATACCTGCAGAAAATGGAATGTAAGGGCGTGAGAAGGACTGATGGGCCAAGTCAGAACATAGACAAGTGGGCTGACAAACTCTTGATCCTGAGACAGTACCTACTCCACCTTCAGAATAAAATAACCAGAAGGGAAAATGAAGCACCTAGAATCAACTGGAAAGACGTGTTAACCTGCACAGGTGGCATGCTATTTATAATAGTATTTGTGGTCCTTTTCCCAATGACCTTTTCTGATCTCAGCTCATTAGATCAGATGTTATTAAGATTAGAACCATAACATTTTTTTGATTTAATTTTTTTTTATTTTTTAATAGATTATAACCATAAATTTTCATAGACTGTTGGGGCACCTGAGTTGCTCAGTCAACTAACCAATCGACCCTTAGTTTCAGCTCAGGTCATGATCTTGGGGTGTGGAATCAACCTCTGCACCAGGCTGTGCTCAGCATAGGGTCTGCTTCAGATTTTCTCTCCCTCCCCTCCCCCTCTGCTCCAACCCCTGCTAATGCTCTCTCTCTCAAATAAATAAATAAAATATTTAAAAATTTTTTTTCACAGACTAATCCCTAGAATTATGAGAAGAAAATCTTGTAATGAATATGACTAATTGGATTCGTCAACCACTAGAGCAAATTACTGATACTGATTTTCTGTGATAATAACATTAAAAACAACTACCACTTATTCCTTCCTATGTACCAGGTCTTATGATAGGTCCCTTACATGTAAAGGGTAGTAGAATATGCTACACCAAAATATGCCACTTTGGCATAAAGATTATTTTGAGCAAAAGGCAACTGAGAAGACGCAGATACAAGAACAGCTCCCTGTCCCCCCTCTATATACCTAAAGACAGACATAAATCGGTAAAGGTGTCTCCCTTTCCCTTTCTACCAGGAATGACAGAAGCTAACCCCAAGATACACCTCTAGACTCTTACCAGCCCAGAGAAATCTACATCAGAGGAATCTACATACAAACCTTGCTAAAACTAGCCCTTACCTACCATTAGTTCCCCCATATATTTGCCTTCCCACAATTTTCCTGCTCAAAGTCCTTTCTCTTCATCTTGTCACTTCTCTATTCTTTTAAGATGATATATAAACCCAAGTTCTAACACCTCTCTGAGTTACTCATTTCTGAGGGTTCCCATGTGTATTTGCAATGCACATGTTAATAAACTTCATTTTCCCTTGTTAATCTGTCTTTTGGTCTAATTTACAGGGTCCCAGTTGGAGAGTCCAAGATGGGGAGGGAAAAAAAATGTTTTCCTCCCCTACACGTCTCAGTTAATCCTCCCAACAATCCTATCATTCAGGTACCATTATTATCTTCATTTACCCATAAGAGCAGAGAAAGTTTTAGAGGTTAAACAATCTGCCATGAGCTAAGCTAAGAAATAATAAGCAAGATCATAGGAGTCAAATCTAGGGTTCATACTATACATAAAAAATAGATGAAGTAATAAAAGTTCATGAGTTCCACTTATATAAAATATTATTCCTGGGACGCCTGGGTGGCTCAGTGGTTGAGCATCTGCCTTTGGCTCAGGGCATGATCCTGGAGTCCCGGGATCAAGTCCCACGCTGGGCTGCCTGCATGGAGTCTGCTTCTCCCTCTGCCTGTATCTCTGCCTCTCTCTCTCTCTCTGTGTCTCTCATGAATAAATAAATAAAATATTTAAAAAATATATTATTCCTGCCACTCAAACTATATGACACATCCTAGTTATTATTCTTCACTTTCCTACACCTTTAACTCACAGGCCTTATCAGGTGCGGCAACAGGTGTACAGAAAACGTGTTGACTGACATTGTGAAAGAATAATAGCCATGCTGAAGAGGGGAATATCCTAATTTACATGTCCGAATAGCTCTTATTTTGAAGTAGCTACCCAATTCAAACACTCATGATCCTAAATTCAAGAAATAATCCCTAGCATTTGCTATAGGTTGTAAGCTACTTTATAGTGGCCTCCCTAAAAGAATACATAAGCAAACAAATCTTTGACCACATAACGGAACTGCCCCCCAAAAAGAAGGGTAGGACCAGGGAAAGCCACACACTTTTCAGTAATGCTGAAAATGGTTCTTTATATACTTTACTTTTATATATTTTCAACAGAGGTTAAACCCTAAAGCCTTTGCTTGAAAAGGCTCAGAAGTGTTTTTTCTCCACCCTCCACTGCTAAGCCAGAGGACACGCACCTAGAACTCTGACTAAAATTAATCAAAATAAAGGGTGCTGTGGAGCTCAAGTGTCTACATTTTACAGGAAAACCGGGGATCAACTGCAAGCATCTAGTATATAGTTCCAGATTTTTGATCTGACAGTTTCTAGCTACTGCCTGGAACATTTTAAGTGCTCAATAAATATTAGCTATTGTGTTATTATTAATAACATCTGTTGCATCTAACCCAGAAAAATAACAATGTCAGTATCAAAAATAAATACAGTCTCCTTTGCTCCTGCTTCTAATTTTCTAATTTTTCAAAACCTTGTATCATAGCTTAGAAAATTTCTTTCAAATACTAAAAGAGCCATGAGGGGTAAAAGATATATAGAAGGATAGATATCTATATCTATATACACACACACAACTTGTCATGTGATTTCATGATAAAAGAAAACTGCCATTAGGAAATAAGCCTCCTCTTATCTTGAAGGAAATTATGTCAGCTATTTCCACAATTCATGTAAATCAATTTATATGTTAAACTACACTGCCAGATTTCTAAAGGCCATTCTCCTGGGAACACCTGAGCTCTGATAAAACAGCGCTTCTGGGGAAGGAGGTGGTGTAGGTAACACAGCCCAGTAAATGTTTGTATGTTGGGTTCATGTTGTGCTTATCCTACCTGTTCTACATATGTGGTGAAAGGAGGAGACCAAATTCCAACAGTAAATAGTCCTCTGGTGAGCAATCTCTAACACAATGAGAGGAAGTCTGCTTCTGGAACTTGGAAGGAGTTGCTTTGACAGAAAGTTAATTCGATATAAGACAAAATGACACCAGCAATTGCAGTCCATGAGATGATGACACCTACATTCCAATGCTGTGAAAGTTGCAAGGAGCAAAACAAGTCCTCAGAGTGGAGGTGGATAATCCAAAGAGGAGAGGGACTGAAACTGTAAGGAGACATGAATGGAAGGTAGAAGCCTACTAGAAAATGGGAAAATAGAGCCTGAGACTCCCAGTTCATTGACAACACTGCCTTCCCTAGGAATCAATTAAGACTAATATGTTATGTCCATAATTCCAAAAAAAGTAAGCCACGATCACTAGGTTCTTCTTATAGGTTCTATTAGTTCTGAAGTACAATGAAAACATCTCTAAACTTCCCTAACAATGTCCTTATTGTCTGTTCCTTCCCCCTATGTCTCCCAAATGAAGTGAAAGAAAATTATAAATGATTTTCACTTTGAGGTCCCTAATGGTGGATTGATGGCTAAGTGAAGTCTGAATAGTTTCAGCAACTCCTCGGCCATCTTCCCCCAAATACCAAAGGAAGAATGCCATGTCTGTGGCCCAAGACCACCTGTGAGACTAAAGGGCCAAACTTTTTCATGATATGTATCTATCCATCATGGTATGTCAACTGTGTTATGGTTAATGGTGTATTATTTAGCCATTGGTTGCAAGATCCAGACTAGAGACAACTGAAATCCTGGACTTGGAGCAGTTGCAATAACCAGATACAATTTTGAGAAATAAATGAGGGGGGTTTATAATACAGAAAGAAAAGTATGAGTGAATATAAGTAGCCAAAAGAATACATGAGACATCTAGCTCATGACAATTGCTGCCCAGCACTCATTCTCCTCCTGTCACAGTCTGCATTTCCTTTGGGGAAATACCCTACCCCAGCCATGCAGTCTGATCCAAACTTCTGTTTCAGCAATGTGTCCTGAGTTGCTTAAACCAATCAGCTAAATCAGGGTTTCTCAGTCTGACACGACTGACACTTGGGGCTGCAAATTTCTTTGTTGTGGGGGTATGTCCTATGTGTTGTGGGGTATGTCCTATGTGTTGTGGGGTAGGTCCTATGTGTTGTGGGGGTATGTCCAATGCATTGTGGGATATTTAGCAGCATCCCTGGACTTTATTCATAAGATGTCTTTATGATATCCTGTAGTTAAGACAGCCAAAAATGTTTAAAGAAATTGCCAAATGTCCTGAGGGAAGGGGGAAGCAAAAATCACCCTTCATAGAGAACCACTGAGCTAAAATCACCCCTCATTCCAAATTTTAGTAAAGGACCTACGTGCCCCATACCAGCCATATTCTCCAATATTTGCTTAATAGGCCATACAGACAACCAGGCCAAAGGAGAACTAAGCATAGTCTTCTGAAAAGGTTAGACTTTGAATTCACATGGATCTAGAATTCCATCTCAGTTTCACCTCTTTTTCTTTAAGATTTCATTTATTTCTTTGAGTCAGAGAAAGAGAGAGCACAAGCCAGGGAAGAGGCAGAGGAAGAAGGAGAAGCAGACTCCCCCACTGAGCAGGGGGCCCAACATAGGGCTCAATCCCAGGACCTTGCGATCATGACCAGAGCCAAAGGCAAACACTTAAACCAACTGAGCCACCCAGGAGCCCTCAGTTCTACCTCTTTTAAAGCTGTGTCACCTTAGGGAGGTTACTTTAGGGAGGTTATTTTAGTTTTGGAAGAATTAGGGGTTAGGTAAAGGAGCTAATTTGGAAGAGCATATGACTCAACCTCTGGGTTGTGAGTTTGAGCCCTTCATTGGGTGTAGAGATTACTTTAAAAAAAAAAAGAGGCATAAAAGCATATATAGGGAGGAACAGGAGAAATCAAATCCTCTGATTACTCTCTCCCAAAGTGGCACTTTTTCAAGAATTTTTAAGATAATACAGATGACCCCTAGGTTTTTGGTCTACAAAATGGAATGGAAGCAGCACCATTTACTGGAATGAAAAAGAAGATTATTCTGAAGACCATGATGAAAAAAGGCTAGAGAAGCCAAGTATAGCAAGACCCCAGTAATTTGTCTGAGATAACAAAGCTATTAAGTGGTCTAACTGGTGTTCAATCCTAGGTGGCCCATGCCCTACAGTGAATGTCCTAAATCTGTTCTACATTGGATGTAAACAGTACTTAAAGACAGAAAACAAAGGAAGAGTTCTTTTCTCCCCTTCATGCTTGCTGCCCTGTCAATCATTGACTTAAGATCTGCCCTGTCCCCAAACTTCCTCCTCTGTTGTTAGAACTCTGCTCTGCTCTATTATTGAGCTTTCTCTTTTGTAGGGTTGTTGTGAGGACTACAGGGTATAAATAGAGCACCCAAAAGAGCTTCTACATCTAAGTTTTTATTATATGGGGTTTTTTTCTTTTCTCTTTTCCCTTCTCTCTTCCTCCTCTGACCCTTGAGAAAATATTTTCATTGAAGAAATTTTTATCAACTGAAAAAAATGAAGATCCTCTCCAAAAATTTCAATTATTTACTATTAAATTTCTATACCATAATATTTCTCATTAAAAATAAAATACAGCATGCAATTCACCTAGGGTTTTGTTATCTAAGCCATTTTTCCCTAAAGGTCTGCCTCTTCTACACTGCCAAACGAAGTTTCAGAATGTTCACTACCACCCCCTCGGTCATTCTGCATACGCCTGCTGGATGAGCTCAAAGACACCTATGGTTTCACCTTTCTTCTCTATGCTCACTCCTTCTTGAATAGCATACCTGTAAAGTCCACTGCTACTAGAAATCTCCACTCATGTCTACCAAGAACCTCAAATACCAACATACCTAAAATTACTGTATCTCCACACACCCAAGACAATTCTTCCTTTCCCAAACCCATGACCTGGAGTTCATCCTCCATTCCTCCCTTTCCTTCACCCACGTCTTCTCACTCAACCACATCCAATCCATGACACTATCTTGTGGTTCCTACTTCTTCTGTGACTCCTAAGTCAGACATGTATTAGCCATGCCAACTTTACTTCCTTAAGCTATGAGCTGTCACATCTAAATTACTGGGAGAGCTCTTCACATGAAAGACAGAGATAAAAATTAACAGAAAAACAGTGTTGAGTAAACACATACAATGCAGGGAAAGGAATCTATTTCATGAACTCAGAGAGCTAAGGGACAATAGTTTATGAATAGATTATGAATAAAACAGGCTACTTTTTAAAAATGAGAGGAGTAAAAAAAAAATGAGAGGAGTAAGCCTTCAGAGGAAAACATGAATAGCAGAAATAAAAAACTTAACAATGAATGAAACTGAGAGCTTCTTCCAGAAACTGGAGCAAAAGACAAAAACACAGAAAGCAGGAGAAAAAAGATAAAAAATTAGAAGACCAGTGCAGAAGATGTAGCATATGAATAATAGTACTTCCAGAATGTATAGAGAAAACGAAAAGGTGGAAATATCTACCAAAAAATTTAATGTAATTTCTCAGAAATGAATTTCCAGATTGCAAGGGCCTGTGTAGTACTAAGCACAACGGGTAATGGTAAGAGAAGCTAATCCTGTGTTAGTGCTTACACTGTGCCAGGCACTGCTCTAGGTGCTTTACATATTTAACTCATTTACTTGTCACAACTATCACTACCCACTTTTGTTTTGTTTTGTTTTGTTTTGTTTAGAGAGAAAGCACATGAGTTGGGGGAGAGGCAGATGGAAGGAAAAAAAATCTTAGGCAGGCTCCATGCCTAATGCAGAGCCAACACAGGGCTTGATTTCATGACCCTGAGATCATGATCTGAGCTGAAATCAAGAGGCAGATGTTTAACCAACTGAGCCACCCAGGCGCCCTTATTACTACCCTTTTTACAGAAGAAGAAACTAAAGCCCAGGAAAGTTAAATAATTTGTCCAAGATGACACAGCTTAATAAGTGGTGGAACTGGTATTCAATCCCAGGTGGCTCATGCTCTACACCCAATGCTCCAAATCACTGTGCCACATTGATTATTAGTCCTATACCATGATTCCTATCAGAACAGTAGGATCTAGAAGAAGATGCTATAGCTTCCAGAGAGAAAAAAAGCAGGTCTCAAGGAAAACATCCAGGCTTTGGGATGCTCACTAACAATATTAAAAATTAAAAAGAAATACACAGATTTTTCACAATTTTAAAGGAACATCCTTTACAACTATAATCCCACACTCAGCTAATCTATCAATGAAATCTGAGAGTAAAATACAGACTTCGGACAGTAAGACCTCAAAAAAATTTCCTCCCATGCACCCTTCCTCAGGTCACTCCTGGAGGATATGCTCCACTGTAATTTAAAAAAATAATATTAAACTGGCCTCCCTTAGCCACTGGTGCTCCCGACTCATTGCCTTAGGAGGGAGCAGCCAGTGAGCCTGTATCCTGTCAGTGGGGTTCAAGGCCAGGCTGCCATAGCCACCTCCTTCTGGTACCTGGGCCCCAGGGAGGAGCCAGGGCCGGAGCATGGTGAGCAGACTGGCCCCGGAGAGCTGACACCACTGGACATGAAGGCAGAGGCACTCCTCTGGAGGTCTCCAGGAGGTGGGAGGAAGCCGACAAGACCATGTCGGGGAGGAACCTCCACCTCTCCACCACCAAACATGTCATCAAAGCTGTTCCCTTTCCTCTAACCCAACAGCTTACTTTGAAAGAAGTATTTGAGAATAGGAAATTGATGTTTTGAAAAACCATTTGGTGAAGGAAGGGCAACTGGAAAATAGCCTTAAAGATAATGAATGATGGGACTGCCATCCTGAGACAAGAGAAGACCATGATAGAATTAAAGGCTCCAATCACAGTGTCTGGTGACATTCATGGACAACTCTTTGACCTGATGAAGTTGTTTGAAGTTGGAGGATCACCTAGTAACACACACTACCTCTTTCTGGGTGACCATGTGGGCAGAAGCTATTTCAGTATAGAGTGTGTGCTGTTTTTATGGAGTTTAAAGATTAATCATGCCAAAACGATATCTCTGCTTTGAGGAAATCATGAAATCAAGAAGGCATCTTACAGACTATTTCACCTTCAAACTGGAATATCAAATTAAATATTCTAAAGAGGTGTATGATGCATGTATGGAGACATTTGACTGTCTTCCTCTTGCCGCCCTCTTAAACTAGCAGTTTCTGTGTGTACATGGAGGGATGTCACCTGAAATTACTAGTTTAGATGACATTAAGAAATTAGACAGGTTTAAAGAATCTCCAGGCTTTGGGCCAGTGTGTGACCTGCTTTGGTCCGATCCTTCAGAGGATTATGGCAATGAAAAGGCTTTGGAGCACTATACCCACAACACTGTCCAAGGGTGCTCTCATTTTTACAGTTACCCTGCAGCTCGTGAATTTTTGCTGAATAATACTTTGTTATCAATAATCAGAGCCTGTGAAGCCCAGGATGCTGGGTATTGAATGTACAGGAAGAGCCAAATGACAGGCTTTCCATCACTCATTACAATTTTCTCTGCCTCCAATTACCTAGATGTCTATAATAATAAAGGTAAAGAAGTCCAACGAAAAAAATTAACAATAATAAACCAAGAAAGAGGGTAGTCAGACACAGAAGAAACAGGAGCACCTACATCAAAGAGTGTGAAGTGAATTCCCATAATGATAATGTAGAAGTCATAGAAGAGATACTTATGATTGTGAAAATAAACAGTGCAGGGTAAAGCAGGACAAGACTTCTCAGAAGACTTCTCAGGAAGACAAAATGATAGAAGCCATCTGATAGAATAAGACTGACAACTAGCAAAGAGCTTGGAGTTGATTTAGTAATAAATACATTGTAAATTAAGCAAATATTAACTCTAATTACTAAAATACTAAATATTGCACATACACACATGGCAGGAAAAATAATAGTAGTCTACTACATAGCTCAGCTGTGAAGTATTTACATATAATAATATTCACGGAATAATATCATAATAACATTAACATTTAATACTGACCTAACCAAAATTATAATCTATATTTACAGTTAGATATAAATGGTATGTAGGTGTGTTGAGGATGGAAGAAAGAAATGGGGGGAAAAAAGCTATCTTCTATACTGGGAAGTCAATACCTAAAAAGCAAAAATCCAAGAAGTAGCAAAATCAAAGTATTATTTAGAGACACAAAGGTAAATAAAACAAGTGAAAGAAAAAAATTAGTTGCCTCCATAGAAGTGGAAATGAGTGGTAAGGATCCACAGAGCTATTTGTTTGGGTTTTTTTAAGATTTTATTTACTTATTTATTTGAGAGAAAGCACGAGCCAGGGAGTAGCAGGCTCCCCATTGAGCAGGGAGCCCAGCTCAGGGCTCAATCCCAGGACCCTGAGACCATGACCTGAACTGAAGGCAGAGGCTTAGCTCACTGAGCCACACAGATGCCCCAGAGCTACTGTTTCTAAAAATAAAAAAACAAATTTTATTTTACTCTTTAAAATACATTCATAACTGCTAATATTTTTTAAGTTTTTATTTTTTAATTCCAGTTAGTTAACACAGTGTTAGATTAGTTTCAGGTGTACAATATAGTGATTCAACAGTTCCATACAACACCTGGTGCGCATCACAAGTGTACTCCTTAATCCTCATCACCTATTTAATCCATTCCCCCTCCCATTCTCCCTTCTGATAACCACAGTTTGTTCTAATTAAGAGTCTGTTTTCTTGATTTGTCTCTCCCTTTTTTCCTTTGCTCATTCGTTTGGTTTAAGTTCCACATATGAGTGAAATCATGGTATTTGTCTTTCTCTGACTTCTTTCACATAGCATTATACTCTCTCACTCATCCACGTCATTGTAAATGACAAGATTTCATTCTTACTTATGGCTGAATGAATGATATTCCAGATATATATATATATATATATAAAACACTTCTTTATCCATTCATCAATTGATGGATACTTGGGCTGCTTCCATACCTTGGCTAGTGTAAGTAATGCAGCTATAACCATAGGGGTACATATACAGAAATGATAATTTTTTAAAAGCGAAACAGTCTGAGTTCCATTGAAATTAAGAAGTTTTCTCAGTGGGACGCCTGGGTAGCTCAGCAGTTTAGCACCTGCCTTCGGTCCAGGGAGTGATCCTGGAGTCCTAGGATCGAGTCCCGTATTGGGCTTCCTGCACGGAGCCTGCTTCTCCCTCTGCCTTTGTCTCTGCCTCTCTCTCTCTCTGGTCTCTCCTGAATAAATAAGTAAGATCTTTAAAAAAAAAAAAAAAGAAGAAGAAGTTTTCTTAAGGATACCCAATGAGTCAGGGAAAGGGGGGAGGGGATTGGAACCCAGATCTATTAACTAAAACCTGAGTTTTCTTCCTACTACTGTCTTACATAAATCTGATTTTTATGAAATTAAACTTACTGGGGTGCATGGGTGGCTCTGTGGGTTAAGTATCTGCCTTCAACAGGGGTCATGATCCCACAGTCCTGGGGTCAAGCCACACATAGGGCTCCCTGCTCAGCAGGGGTCTGCTTCTCCCTCTCCTTCTGTGTTCACTCTCTCTCAAGTAAGCAAATAAAATCTTTTAAAAAAAATTAAAACTTACTAATAGCAACAATGTTAAATACATTGTACAGACGTGTGGACTTTAGATTGAAAAATATTTCTAGTTTTCAAAGAAAATATTGGAGGTATTATCTCCAGTCCAGATGAAGTAGGTGACCCTAAAAGGGAAAGTATGAGCTACTCACTGGGATGTGAACTACAAAAACAAACACATAATTAATCCCATTACTGTCCAAAACATATGTTGATACAGCTGGATATGATTAATTTTTTTAAATATTTTTTTTGTTTTATTTATTTATGATAGGCACACAGTGAGAGAGAGAGAGGCAGAGACACAGGCAGAGGGAGAAGCAGGCTCCATACACCGGGAGCCCGACGTGGGACTCGATCCCGGGTCTCCAGGATTGCGCCCCGGGCCAAAGGCAGGCGCCAAACCGCTGCGCCACCCAGGGATCCCTGATTAATTTTTTTTAAAGAAAACAGTGAATTGGTTTTGATTTCTAAAGAAATAGAAACACACTGAATTTTTGCTAAAGACTGGTCTTTGGTTGTATACTTATAAAATGGTATTTTCCATATTTTAAGCAGTTAGCAACTCAGCTGTCATACTAATAACATGGACCGAGGGGGAAAAAATAGTCAAATGAAAGAAAGAACAATTGGAGAGGACAGATGTGTAAAAAAGGTAGAGAGAAGTGGTACAACTGGGTAACAGATAATCCTGGACACTCAACCAAGAAACTTTGGGAGTGGCTCTGCTTGGCAGATAAGCATCTTATGTAAAGCAGTTTGAATTTTATAATGCAAATCTGAACTAGAAATGTGGAGGTTCCACCTCCTCAAAGTTATCCAACCAAGACTATATATAGACCCCCCCCCAACCATGTTCCTGACAGCTTTTTCCAGGCCTAAGGATCACTAAATGAAATGAGTCACTGACATAATAATTCCTAAGAGCAAATCACCTTCATGTGAGCCACCATATCACAGGTAGAAAAAAGTATCTGAAGATAATTCAGACAATAGCTTCTAAACATTCTGAAACAACAACCACCTAATACAACTTGCCAGTAAGAAGTAGAACTGTGAGGGCACCTGGGTGGCTCAGTCAGTTAAGTGTCCACCTTCAGCTCAGGCATAATCTCACAGTCCTGGGATCAAGCCCTACATCTAGCTCTCTGCTCAGCAGGAAGTCTGCTTCTCCCTCATTCTCCTCTGGGCACTCTCTCTCTCACTCTCTCTCTCCCTCTGTTTCAAATAAATAAAATAAAATCTTTAAAAAAAAAAAAAGTCAAACTGTAGGCCCACAGGGGTGGATTACGGCCCCTACGTACACTTTGATCAGTCCATCCCTTACAAATATTGGAAATATTCACATTTATGAAATTTGTATTTCTACAATTGTATTTCTACATACAATTTTGTTGTAGACATTTATTTTGTTGTTGTATTTATTTCTACAAATTTGTATTTCTAAATTGTATTTCTACAATTATAGATGAACTAATATGATGTCTAGAATTTACTTCAAAATAATCTGGTGGGAGGCACTTGGGTGGCTTAGTTGGTTGGGAATCTGACTTTGGCCTGGGTCACAGTCTCAGGGTCCTGGGATCAAGCCCCTCATTGGGCTCCATGCTTAGCAGGAAGTCTGCTTCTCCCTCTCTGCCCCTCTCCTATGTCTCTCTTTCTCTCCCTGCCCCTCAATCTAACTTATTAAAAATAGAATAAAATATGATAAAAAATAATCTGTTGGTTGGGACTTGAGAGGGTGGGGGTGGAAAGTGAGTAAGCATAAATGAAATAAAATTGGCCATGAGTTCAGAAGTGCTGTAGGGTGATGGAGCATGAAAATTCATTTTCTTGTTTGGGCTACTTTTGTTACATTTGAAAAACACAATAACCAGTTGTGTTCTTTTTCTTCTTTATCTCCATTTTCTCTTGCAAAATTGGAAGATTTACCCCAGGAAAATATTGACTTGGAAGATTTTTTTCTGATACCATTCTAGGATGGCATCAAGAGACCAGAGCTAATGAATAAAAGTGAAGAGAGGGATGCCTGGGTGGCTCAGCGGTTGAGTGTCTGCCTTGGGCTCAGGGCATGATCCCGGAGTCCCAGGATTAAGTCCTGCATCAGGTTCCTTGCATGGAGCCTGCTTCTCCCTCTGCCTGTGTCTCTGCCTCTCTGTGTGTGTCTCTCATGAATAAATAAATAAAATATTTTTTAAAAAATTTTTTTAAGTGAAGAGAGTCTAAGAGACTTTGGGGGGTACCATCAAGAAGATACACATATACACATTATGGAAGTCTTAGAAGAATAGAAAAAGGAGCAGAGAGCCTATTTGAAGAAACAATGGCCAAAACTTCCCAAATCTGAGGAAGAATATGGATATTCAACTTTAAGAAGTTCAACAAACTCCAACTAGAGATTCACACTGAGTCATTTTATAATCAAATTTTTATTTTTTTTATTTTTTCATTTTTTTTAATTTATTTATGATAGTCATACAGAGAGAGAGAGAGGCAGAGACACAGGCAGAGGGAGAAGCAGGCTCCATGCACCGGGAGCCCAACGTGGGACTCGATCCCGGGATCTCCAGGATCGCGCCCTGGGCCAAAGGCAGGCACTAAACCGCTGCACCACCCAGGGATACCTATAATCAAATTTTTAAAAATCACAAAAGAATCTTGAAAGCAGTGAGAGAAAAACAACTCAATGTGTATAAAGGTATTCCTAATAGGTGGCCAACAGACTTTTCAGCAGAAACCTTGCAGGCTGGAAGGGAGTAGAATAATATATTCAAAGTTCTGAAAGGAAAAAAACTGCCAACGAAGAATACCATATCTGGCAAAATTAAACTTCAAAAATTAAAGAGAAAGTAAGACATTTTCAGATAAACAAAAACTGAGGCAGTTCATCATCACTACATCTGCCCTATAAGAAATGCTAAAGGGGGGGGATCCCTGGGTGGCGCAGCGGTTTGGCGCCTGCCTTTGGCCCAGGGCGCGATCCTGGAGACCCGGGATCGAATCCCACGTCAGGCTCCCGGTGCATGGAGCCTGCTTCTCCCTCTGCTTGTGTCTCTGCCTCTCTCTCTCTCTCTCTCTCTCTCTCTCTCTCTCTCTCTATCATAAATGAATAAAAATTAAAAAAAAAATTTAAAAAAAAAAAAGAAATGCTAAAGGGAGTCCTTTAATTTAAAACAAAATGGCGGGATCCCTGGGTGGTGCAGCGGTTTGGCGCCTGCCTTTGGCCCAGGGCGCGATCCTGGAGACCCGGGATCGAATCCCACGTCAGGCTCCCGGTGCATGGAGCCTGCTTCTCCCTCTGCCTATGTTTCTGCCTCTCTTTCTCTCTCTCTGTGACTATCATAAATAAATAAAAATTAAAAAAAAATTTTTTTAAAAAAAATAAAAAATAAAACAAAATGGCAATAAATAAATAAATAAATAAATTAAAAAATGGCATTAAACTGTAACACAAAAGCATCTGAAAGTGTAGGTATCACCGGTGAAGGTAAATATATAAATACAGAATACTGTGATACTGTAATGGTGGAGTACTTTTAATTCTGGGATGGGATTTAAGAGACAAAATGTAAGAGATAACTGTAAGTTTACATTAACAGATATACAACAACAAAATATGTAACTTGTGACATTTATAACAATGTGAATGGAGTCAGAGATGTAAAGAAACAAAATTTTAGTGTGCAAATAAAATTTTTATCAGTTTAAAATAGATTTTTATAACTTTAAGACTTTTTTAAAGATTTATTTTTTTAGAGAGAGGGAGCAGGGGAGAGGCAGAGGGACAGAGAGAATCTCAAGCAGACTCCCCGCTGAGCACAGAACCCAAAGCAGGGCTCGATCCCATGACCCTGAGATCATGACCTGAGTTGAAATCAAGAGTCACTCACTTAACTGACTGAGCCACTGAGGCATCCCAACTTTACAATATTTTATGTAAAATTACATTTTAGTTCAGCCTTAGCTCTAATGTAAACTGTTTGAGCCCATATTCGATCAAATCATGGTTGACTCTACCATAAAAAGTAAGGATACAGTACATAAAAAATACTTCATATTATGGACTTTTGACCATAAGTAAATTTTCAATCAATAATCAATAAATTTACACTGAGTGCCTACATGAGTTAGGCATAAGTATAGGCACTAGAGTACTAACATAAGTAAGAAACCATTCCTGCTCTCATGTCATTTTAGGGGAGAGATATAAACATATTATTCAAATTTATTTTCTGATATAGTTTCATTTCAATTATTATGGCATTAAACAATAGTTTTAAACAGGCTCAGAAATATCTGCCTATAATGTAGTTAGAAGAATATTAAAGATGCAAGCAGGCATTTTTCTTTCTAGAGAATAAGGGGAAACTAAAGTTTTCTCAAATCCCAAATTTTCTCAAGAAATATTAATGTTTTATTCCAAGAGCACCTGGTTGGCTCAGCCAGTTAGTTAGGCCTCTGCCTTTAGCTCAGGTCATAATCCTGGGTTCCTGCGATCAGGCCCCGAGAGTCAGGCTCCCTGCTCAACAGGGAATCTGCTTCTCCCTCTGTCCCTCTCTGCACTCATGCCTGCACACTCTCTCTCAAATAAATAAATAAATTCTTTTTTTTTTGAAGGATTTTATTTATTTATTCATAAGAGACACAGAGAGAGAGAAGCAGAGATACAGGCAGAGGGAGAAGCAGGCTCCATGCAGGGAGCTCAACGTGGGACTCAATCCCAGGACTCCAGGAACACACCCTGGGCCAAAGGCAAGCACTAAATCTCTGAGCCACTCAGGCATCCCAATAAATTATTTTTAAAAGAGTTTTTAAAACAAAAAATAAAATGTTCTCTTCTGAAAATCTTTTAGCAAGCAGACATACATTTCATTCATTTTCACAACAGCTCTGAAGAAATAAAGAAGCATATAACTCATCCCCCCAGTTAACGTGACTAACTAGGGTGGTAAGGCTCTGAAGTGAGGAGTAAGATATTTAAGGTTCCCCCACGGTTCCTGAGAGCAGACCATAAAATGGTATCTATGTTTCTGGACTGCACAGGAAAGGTATTACAATATGGCTTTTTGCACACAAATTTTCCATGCTTCTTTTAAGAAAAAGACATGTGACAAACTGATTATCAGAAATTATTGTTTTTAAACAGAAGTGATCAGGAGATACCATAGGTACAATGGCCAGATTTTGAACTAAAAAATCAGGTCATATACGGTCTGGCACATATACATACATTCATATATTGACAAGAAAAAAACCCAATTCTTGAAAATTCAAGACTTTTGGTCTCCACAAAGATCAAGAGTCAAGTCAACAGAATACATCTTTGATCCTGAGATTATAGCAGTACAAGGGTAGTAATGCTCACAGTAATTACCAGAATAACTATTAGAGTAGTTTTCATTGTGGTCCAGTTTCCATTTAATCCTCAAGACAACTTTGGAATTAGGTACCAGTATCATCTCTGTTTTACATGTAAGAAAACTGAAGCTCAGAGACATAAAACAACTCTCCCAGGTCACATCCTATAAGCAGCCAAGCTGAGAGCTGAAGGAGGCCATCAGATGTAAAGTATGAATTCTTAACCACTAGGCCACGAGGTCTTTCAGAACAAGGCTAAGAAAACAGAATATGCTAAACACCCACTGATTCATCTAACAAACAGTAAATTGTACTTAAATAGAACTATCATATCCAAGTGCACTGTATTGGGTTCAAATTCTAAGAAAATTGGTGCATGCTAGTCTACCATTTTTCTGCTAACCAAATCCTCATTCTCTAGTCTCTCTGTAAAATAAGCAATTTCCTTAAAATGAAGTCTTGTCATTTTCATGTATGTATTATGTTCCACATGCTCCAAGGGCATTCCAGGGAAACTATGAAATTAGGTAAAAGGAAAAGATGATTTTTCTTTAGGGAAACAAAAGCAAAAAGTAAGTTCTAGTTGCTTTTTTTTTTTTTTTAAGATTTTATTTATTTATTCATGAGAGACACAGAAGAGCGGGAGAGAGCGAAAGGCAGAGACATAAGCAGAGGAAGAAGCAGGCTCCATGCAGGGAGCCCGATATGGGACTCGATCCCGGAACTCCAGGATCACGCCCTGAGACGAAGGCAGGCGCCCAACCACTGAGCCACCCAGGCATCCCTCTACTATTTACTTTAAAGTACTACATGGGCCTAGGTGGCCCAGTCAGTTATGCGTCCAACTCTTGATTTCAGCTCAGGTCTTGATCTCAGGGTCATGAGTTCAAGCACTGCATTGGGCTGGCTGGCTTATTTATTTATTTATTTATTTATTTATTTAGTACTGCATGAGAATAGTAAATGATGGTTCACTGAACATTGGAAACTGAGGAGTTGCTAAAATGAAATCTAAAATTTTTCTTAAACAAACAAAATTTTTAGTCTATCATATTTCAAAGAATTTTTCTTGGGGTGCCTGGCTGGCTCAGTTGGTGGAGCATGTGACTCCTTATCTCAGGGCTGTGAGTTCAAGCTCCCATGTTGGATGTAAAGATTACTTAAAAATGAAATCTTAAAAAAAAAAAAAATGGGGGTGGGGGGGCCTTAAGTGGCTCAGCAGTTGAGCATCTGTCTTCAGCTCAGGGTGTGATCCTGGAGTCCCGGGATCGAGTCCTGCATCAGGATCCTTGCATGGAGCCTGCTTCTCCCTCTGCCTGTGTCTCTGCCTGTGTCTCTCATGAATAAATAAATGAAATCTTAAAAAAAAAATCGGGGGGCAGCCCAGGTGGCTCAGCAGTTTAGTGCAGTCTTCAGTCCAGGGTGTGATCCTGGAGACCTGGGATCGAGTCCCACATCGGGCCTCCTGCGTGGAGCCTGCTTCTCCCTCTGCCTGTGTCTGTTCCCCTCTCTTTCTATGTGTGTGTGTGTGTCTCTCATGAATAAATAAATAAAATCTTTAAAAAATAAAATAAAAATAAAATTTTAAAAATTGGGGGGGGCACCCTCGTGGCTCAGTGATTGAGCATCTGCCTTTGGCTAAGGTGGTGATCCCCGGGGTCCTGGGATTGAGTACCCCCTGGAGAAGCTGCTTCTCCCTCTGCCTATGTCTCTGCCTCTCTATGTCTCTCATAAATAAATAAAATATTTCAATAAATAAATAATTTTTAAAATTAAAAAAAATTTTCTCTCTCCTTTTGGTGTCTCAAAATACAAATTCAAAATAGTATCTATGGGGCACCTAGGTGGCTCAGTTGGATAAGCATCTGCCTTCAGCTCAGGTCATGATCCCAGGCTCCTGGGACTGAGCCCTGCATTGGGCTCCCTGCTCAGTGGGGAACTCTGCTTCTCCCTCTCCCTCTGCCTGCCATTCCCCCTGAGCTCTCTTTGTCAAATAAACAAATAAAATCTTAAAAAACAAACAAAAAACCAATATAGTATCTCTGGGTTAGAATTTCCTCTTCCCTTTGTGCCATTTTATAAAAATCATAATGAATAATCACATAAATGACTCAATTCCTGCTACTTTTTAATCTACTTACAGTGTCATCATTTGCGATACAAAGGAAGAAATATGTGGCAGGGACCCAGAAGATCCGTCAGAGCTGTTTCATCAACCCACAGGAGCCGGTTCATCCACCAGTAGGCATTCATATGTCTGCACCAGAATATGCACAGCAAAAGGTTGGAGACCTTCGTTGCCTTTAGATATGAAAAGCACAGAGTACAGATCTGATTATGAGATGATGATCACTTAGGTCAAAAAGGTCTTCCCAAACCAACTTGTGAAAGTGAGAGGCTGGAGACCTTCACTGCCTTTGGATGTGGAAAGCACAGTGCAGATTCCTTTATGAGATGATGATCACTTAGGTGGAAGAGGTCTTCTCAAACCAGCTGGTCTTTCTCTTAGGGAAAACTGAATTTCCTCGGCTACATTTTCCTGACATTTCAAGTGATTCAAGCGCTTCATTTCATACTCCCTTTCAAGTTTGATGGCTGGAAAATAAAATACATGGAGCAATCCAACTAACATTTTTCACCAGGCATAATATTGTTAAAAACAAACATTTAACCACATGGCAAAACTCACATTCTTAAATACTAAATAAGAGGGGCTACACAGATGAAGGGTATGGATGCGAATGAACATATTTAAACATTTCTCTTGGGCAGCCTGGGTGGCTCAGCGTTTTAGCGCTGCCTTCAGCCCAGGGCCTAATCCTGGAGACCCGGAATCGAGTCCCACATCGGGCTCCCTGCATGGAGTCTGCTTCTCCCTCTGCCTGTGTCTGTGCCCCCCCTCCCCGTGTGTGTCTCTCATGAACAAATAAATAAAATATTTAAAAATAAATAAATAAATAAATTTTTCTCTGATAATAAGCAAAATAATACAGATAAAAATTGCTATTTCCTAAAACAGTTCATATAGAACTTACATTCTGCAGAAGGGAGGCGAACATTCTTAGTGGTTTTATTTTTTTTGAGGTGTACAGGACTACCAAATGTAATTTCTTCCAAGAAAGGCAACTTGATGTTGGCTAGGTTCGTGTACCAGGTCTTTGTAAGCAGTGCAAGTTCCCAAGGTTCCTGTCTGGGGCAAAAATTCACTAATTCATTCAATAAATATCACTAAGCATCTATTGTGGGATATACAGAAGACATCTTAATTCTCAGTTCCATTTTCCACTAGACTTTTTTTTTAAGATCTTATGTACTCATTCATGAGAGACACACAGAGAGAGAGAGGCAGAGACACAGGTAGAGGGAGAAGCAGGCTCCATGCAGGGAGCCCCATGTGGGACTCGATCCTGGGACTCCAGAATCATGGCCTGGGCCGAAGGCAGGCACTAAACCGTTAAGCCACCCATGGATCCCCGACATTTTGTTTATGAGAGGAATTCAGGATTTTCCAGAGTTGTAAATTTAGCCAGAGGAGAAGTCTTACATTAAACATACCAATGCATAATGTATATATACTAATGTAGAGATATAGTCAAAAATTATCATTAATCATAATGACAGGAACTTTTGATCAAAAACAGCCTCCCTATAGTCAATCCAATCTTTCCATGTCTTTTAAGAGGATACAGTTTAAGAACTGTATGCTCCAATTCTTTTATGGCTGATCACAAATATGGTCATATTAGGGAAGGAAAAGAGGGAATAATCATGCATTGAGTGGAGTGGCTGGCATACACTAAGGCTTTGAGTGTGTGATCTTATTTTAATGCACCATGTGGGTAGACAAGAAAACAGAGACTCAGAAGTGAATTAAGAAACTGAGCTGGTACTTAGCCTAGGGATTGTTATTTAAAAGCACTAGTACCAAAAGAATCCTCAGAAAACTGGAGAAGGGGATGAAATCCCAAACTATAATATTAAAAATAATCACCATGAACTTCAAACGAATTGTTTTATGTATTTTAATTTGGAAATTTAAAATACCAACTCCATGCTTCTCATCTCATATAGTCAATATGAACTCATATGCACTAGGAAAGGAGAAAGACCTGCTTTGGTACAAGTAGAGGAAATGAGGATATTCCATACACAGGTCTACTTGTTTTCCTCCTTGCTACTTTATCATGTAACTTTAAGGAGCTACTTGAAGTCTACAATTATTATAAATGATTTTGAACAAGGGCACAAAGGTGCATTTATAAGAATGTTCACTGAAGCGCTGTTTATAAAAATAATAATAATAATCTCACAAAATAGTCTTAATGTCTACCAAGAAGAGCCTGTTTTTTTTGTTTTTTAAATTTTTTTAAAGATTTTATTTATTTATTCAGGAGAGACACACAGAGAGAGGCAGAGACACAGGCAGAGGGAGAAGCAGGCTCCATGCAGGGAGCCCAATGTGGGACTTGATCCTGGGTCTCCAGGATCATGCCCTGGACTGAAGGCCGCGCCAAACCGCTGAGCCACCAGGGCTGCCCGAAGAGCCTGGTTAAACAAACTGTGGTACATACATATAATGAAAGAATGAGGTTTATCCTTATATGTGGATTTGGAAAGATGAGCAATAAAGCAGCTAATTTTAATCTAGCATTTACTATAGGCTGGGTACTGTTTTAATCAGCTGACACATATGAACACATTTAATTACCATAGATGCCCTATGAGGTAGGCAAGTGCTATTATTATGCTCATTTTATGGATTGGGAAACAAGAGTAGAAAAACTTGCTCAAGATCACAGGTGTGTTGGTCATGGATTTAGGATCTGAATCCAGAAAATCAGACTCTAGAATCTAAGGTCTTAATGATTACTATACAAGATATGGTGAGGGAGGGAGAAAAATTCAACATAATCACATGTAAAAACATATACATGTGTATGTATATGTGTATATGTGTGTATGTCTTGTATAGCAGACAGAAATTCTAGAAAAATATAAGACATTTTCCCTCTGAGTGGGATGGCAGGGGAGAGGTGGGAATGGGGAAATGAAAGCATTTTTATTTTCCTTTCAAATGCTTCTATTCTATTTTAATATTTTGTGTATTTTTTTTAAGATTTATTTATTTATTCATAAGAGACACACAGAGAGAGGCAGAGACACAGGCAGAGGGAGAAGCAGGCTCCATGCAGGGAGCCCGAAGTGGGACTCAATCCTGGATCCTGGGATCACGCCCTGAGCCAAAGGCAGAACCCCAACCAATGAGCCAACCAGGCATCCCTATTTTGTGTACACTTTTTATAATCTAAAAACACATAATGGAAAAATCAAGGTAAGGAGTTGTCTTAGCAAATGAATCCCAAACAGTGTCACTATCATTCTTTTTCTCTTAATTTAGCTGTTCTTATAAACATGGTATCAAACACTTTCTTATAAGAATGATGAGAAGGGGGGGGTGGTTCCCTGGGTGGCTCAGCGGTTCAGCACCTGCCTTTGGCCCAGGGTGTGATCCTGGAATCCGGGGACTGAGTCCCACATCAGGCTCCCTGCATGGAGCCTGCTTCTCCCTCTGCCTGTGTCTCTGCCTCTCTCTCTCTCTCTCTCTCTCTCTCTCTGTGGCTCTCATGAATAAATAAATAAAATCTTAAAAAAAAAAAAAAAGAATGATAGAGAAGGTGCTGGTTTTGCAGCAACTATTCATGGTATAAAATTCTACATAACCAGGTACCTGGGTGGCTCAGTTGGTTAAGCATCTATCTACCTTCAGCTCAGGTCATGGTCTCAGGGTCCTGGGATGGAACTCTACATAGTTTCCCTGCTTAGTGGGAAGTCTGCTTGTCCCGCTCTCTTTGCCCTTCATCCCTGTTCATGTGCTCTCTCTCAAATAAATAAAAATTTTTTTTTTTACATTCTACATAACCCAAACTGCAGAATCAGTGCTTCAAATTATTTTCCAGACACAGGACTATCTTTAATACAAAAATTACACTTATAATAATGTTGACTAACATGGTACTTGCCTATAGTTCAAGGTCTGAAGACATACTGAAATGGCAAAACTAAATAAAATGCATTGATGAGTTTGCTCTGGTTTTCCTAAAGCTCTGGTTTTAGAACCCCAAATGATGTCTCCTCTTACTTCTTAGAATATTGTTTATAAAGAGAAATTCAACTGACTCATAATGGCAAATATGTAATAGACCTTGGCAGAGAAGCTAAAAAACAAATCCAAAAATTAAAAACAAACAAAAAAACCAATGTAGCACTAGGACATTACAGAGAAAAATACCATGTGGCAGCCACCCACGTTCATTATGGGTTCACTGTATGTCAAGCAATGTGCAAGTATTTTACTTGATTTGTATTCCACATCATACACACAAGTATTGATATGTGCGTTTTACTGATGTGGAGGCTAAGATACAGATAAGTTAAATAATTTACTCAAGGTAGCATAGGAAGCAAGTGCAGGCCCTGGCTTAGAGCTCAGATCTTTTTTTTTTTCCCCCCAAAAAATGTAGATTTATTTTAAATCAGTTCAGTACATGATACAGATTAGCTTTGCAGTTTAAAAATATGGAATGGGGGATGCCTTGGTGGCTCAGCGGTTTAGCATCTATCTGCCTCTGGCTCAGGTAGTGATCCTGGAGTTCCCGGATGGAGTCCCACATCGGGCTCCCTGCGGGAAGCCCACGTTTCCCTCTGCCTGTGTCTCTGCCACTCTCTCTCTCTGTGTCTCTCATGAGTAAATACATACATCTTTTTTTTTTTTTAATAAACAAAAATATGGAATGGTTCACAAATCTGCATATCATCCTTGCCTAGGGCCCATGCTAATCTTCTCTGTTTTTATTCCAATTTTAATATATGGGCAGCTCAAGGAAGCACAAGCCCAGGTCTTCCTGATTGCAAAACACATGTTGTCCAGAGTGTACAGGAGGCAAAGCTGACTCTTTGTACAGCCAGTTAGGTGCTTGGTTAAGATAGACTTGACACAGGGACGCCTGGGTGGCGCAGCGGTTGAGCGTCTGCCTTCAGCCCGGGGTGTGATCCTGAAGACCCTGGATCTAATCCCACATCGGGCTCCCCGCATGGAGCCTGCTTCTCCCTCTGCCTGTGTCTCTGCCCCTCTCTATCTCTATGAATAAATAGATAAAATCTTTAAAAAAAAAAAAAAAGCATTTCCCTTAAAAAAATCACTATTCAGATAACTGAAAACACGTCACCTAGTCCATGTCCACTATCTCATGGAGGAACATAGGGTCTCCAGTACTTTTATTTTCCCAAGGACACTCCGCACCCCTAGTCAACGCTCACCGTGATGCAGACACTCACGTTTCGGGACAAGTGCCCCGGAGCAGGGCTTTCACTGCGTTCCTTCTTGGCAAGCCATAAGCCATGGCAAATGGGCACAGTCTAACTTCTCAGCATAGGCGCCTGGCGTAATGACCGGCCACACTGTTGCTCTACCTGAAACGTTTGCGACTCACAGAATCAAGGGCGTCCACTTCACTGTCTTGGAATAACTAGTAATAAAAAAGATTCGGGAAGAGCATTTCCGAACGTCGGAAGTCCCTAACAAACAGTGTATGTTCTCACTTATTTGGGGAATATGAATAATAGTGAAGGGGAATATAAGGGAAGGGAGAAGAAATGTGTGGGAGATATCAGAAAGGGGCACAGAACATAAAGACTTCTAACTCTGGGAAACGAAGTAGGGGTGATGGAAGGGGAGGAGGGCGGGGGGTGGGGGTGAATGGGTGACGGGCACGGAGGGGGACACTTGACGGGATGAGCACTGGGTGTTATTCTGTATGTTGGTAAATTGAACACCAATAAAAATTAATTTATAAAAAAAACAAAAAAAACAAAAAAAAACAAATGTTCCTGGAAGCTGAACTCCTCGCGTACCACTGTGCTCGCTCGTATTTTCCATCAACTCCTTTTATCATCTCCGGCCCTGTGCGGGGAAAACGCCGGTCGACAGCGGGCTCCGCGCGGCCGCAGCCGCCCCACCCAGGCCGGCGACTCCCGCACCGTCGAGCCACCCTGGCTGCGCGCGGCCGGGAACTGCCCGGCCCCCGCCCGAGCCTGGAAAGAATGCAAACCCTCCCAGGTTTTCCCCGATTCAAAAAAAAAAAAAAAAATCTGAGCTCACCAGGAAGCGCCCACTCCCGCCGCCCCTCCCACGCACGCTTCGGCGGGGCGAGCCTCCCGGCGCCCGGGTCCGCAGGTCCTCGGCAGGTGCGCGCTCGGGGCAGCGGGTGGAGCCTCGGCCGCCTGCAGAGCCCGGGCGGAGGGGCGGAGGGATGGAGGGATGGGGGGGGCGCGGAGGGACGGGGGGGGGCGCGGAGGGACGGAGTGGGGGAGGGGCGGAGGGGGCGGGGGGACTGAGTGGGGGAGGGACGGAGGGGGGGAGGGGCGGAGGGGGCGGGGGCGCGGGAGGGACGGAGGGGCGGAGGGAGTGGAGGGCACGGAGGGGGGAGGGGCGGAGGGGGCGGGGGGACGGAGTGGGGGAGGGGCGGAGGGGGCGGGGGCGGGAGGACGGAGTGGGGGAGGGGCGGAGGGGGCGGGGGCGCGGGAGGGACGGAGGGGCGGAGGGAGTGGAGGGCACGGAGGGGGTGGAGGGGCGGAGGGGGCGGGGGGACGGAGTGCGGGAGGGGCGGAGGGGGCGGGGGGACGCGCGGCCCCGCCCGGTCCGCCGGGGCCCCGGGGGCGGGCCCTCGGGGTGGGGGAGGGGAGGGGAGGAGGGCCGCCGGCGCTGATTACCGGTGCTCGCTGGTGTGGGAGGGTCTCGCTCCCCCCGTGCCCCGGGGGCGGAGCGCGCCCCGACTCGGCGCCCCTGTGCGCGCGCACCCGCGGGCCCGCCCCGCCGGCACCCGGCTCCTGCCTGCTCGCGCCCGAGCTGCGGGCGGCGCCCAGGGCCCGGGAGCCTCGCGGCGTCAGGCCGAGGCCTCAATAAAGGGCTTTGTGGGGCCAGCCCTGCCCGCCTGGGGCCGCGGGGGCCTCCGGGTTCACAGCCGAGATCCGCACACACTTGACGGGACAAAACTTAGGAGCAAAAGAGCTGTAAGCTAGGCCGTGCCCTGAAAACGGCACTTTGAGTGTGAGGGAGCTGTCTGCGTCGGAGCGACCTGGGACTCGGGTGCGGGCCGATGGGCGCATCACCTAAGGGCGCGTTCGCGTTCGCGTTCGCGTTCCCGGTGAGCGGCGAGCGCTGCGGCTGGCGACGCCCGAGGGGAGGAGCGGGACGTGCCCTCCCCCCGGCGGGGCCCTACCTGCGGTACGTCCGGTGGTCGTCGCGCTCGTCGTGCTCGGGACAAGACAGATTAGAAAAGGTGGCCTGGCCTGATGGGCCCGTTTCTCGAGTGATTCAGGATGAACCTATATTTTAATACATCAGAGGGTCACCCCTTAGACGTCGAATGAAAATTGACCTGCTGGTCCATCTCGCATGAGGTTCCTGGAGTCAGAACTGGTTTAGAAGCCTAGTTCCGCCACTTGATGACTTTAAGGTTTTGCCTATGTAAATTCTCCAATCCTGAATTTCTCCATCTATAAAACAAGTATGATACTCTGGATCTTGCAGGGTCACTGTGGGGATTAGAGATGGTGTCTGTAAATTCTGCCGACATGGTAAGTGACTATCTTTGAGCCTAGTAACTTTATGAGATAGACAAGGGATACTTGTTATTCTAACTATGAAGAGGAGGAATGATAGTTCGTTCCTCCTCAATGAATTAAGAGACATTAAAGGACTCCCCAAGGAGACACAGCTCATGATTTTCAGGGCCAACTTTTGAAGCTAAACAGGATACCCTTTCCACCCTGGCAAGACACCTCAGGTACTAACTAGCTCCTGTCTAATTAGGATAGGCTGGTAGGCTTGACCACCCATGAGGGTGCTTTTTGCTTCCCCAAAATTAGAAGGTGAGGACTCCACCCTTTAACATTTCTCTTCTAGTACTGATGGAAGAGGAGCCTCAAGGAGTGAGAGGCTCAAGGTGTTAGTTTTTACACAATGTTGAATCCATTAATGGACTGTAAAATCAATGGAGGAGATCTTGAACTGATTTTTTTTTCAAATAAATTAACATACAATGGGTGGAGGGTAGGGAGTTAGAGTACATCATGCAGATACGTCAAAGTATTGTTTTGTGAAACATATTTTTGCTGTCCACATGGACTCTCTCTCATGCCTGTGTGTGTGTATGCAGTTTCTATATAAAATACAGTTCTCACAATGGGCCTAAAAAATTTGAAAGCCACTAAGATCATTTCATTTTAGAGATGAAAAAACAGAGACCTGAGCACCTGGGTGTCTCAGTGGTTGAGCGTCTGCCTTCAGCTCAGGTTGTGATCTGGGGTCCTGGGATCGAGTCCCACATCAGGCTCCCTGCATGGAGCCTGCTTCTCCCTCTGCCTGTGTCTCTGCCTCTCTCCATGTCTCTCATGAATAAATAAAGTATCTTAAAAAATAAGAAAGGAGAAACAGAGACCAAGTTGTTAATTAAAATCACACCCAGATGGGACAGAGATAAGGCCACTTCAGAGTTGGGGCACATAGAGCTGTGACTTTTTTCTTTTTATAGAGGAAGAAATCAAGATCCAGGGAGAGGATATGTGTCCACGGCCCCACTGAGAGAGATTAGAGACAACCTGTGATTTCTCCATGTTTGAACCTCATTTCCTGTATATATATGTATGATTCCTGAGAATTTTGTTTAGTTATTTCCTATGTGACTCATTCTGAACAAATATGGTAGACGTTACAGAGACCAGGTCACAAAAGGTATTGTGGCTTCCTTCTTTTGGTCTCTCTTGGATCACTAACCCTAGAAGAGATCAGATGCCATGTTAGGGCACACTCAAGTCACCTTATGGTTAAATTCACATGCAAAGGAATAGAAGCCTCTAGCTAACAGCTGGTGAAGTGCTGAGGCCTCTTGCTACCACCCATGTGAATGAGCCAACTTAGAAGCAGATCCTCCAAGGCTCCATAAAGTCTTCAGAGAAGTGCAGCCCCAGCTAATGTCTTCACAGAAACTTCACGGGAGACCCTGAATCAGAACCACCTCGCTAAGCCACTCCAGGATTCCTGGTCCTCAGAAAATATGGCAACAAATCTTATCATTTTAAGCCACCAACCTTTAGGGTATTTGGGGGAGGGGGGTTGGGGTTTTTTTTTTTTTTTTTTTTTTTTATTCATGGGGGAGACAGAGAGAGAGGCAGAGACACAAGCAGAGGGAGAAGGAGGCTCCATGCAGGGAGCCCGACCTGGGACTTCATCCCGGGACCCCAGGATCACGCCCTGGGCCGAAGACAGGCGCTTAACCGCTGAGCCACCCAGGGATCCCTAGAGTATTTGTTATAGAGCAACAGATAACTAATATACCACTAAGTGTCTTATGGTAGAAGGGATATTTTACACAGAGGAAAATAGCCATATGTTTATAATTGAGATTAATAATTTGATCAAAATGAACAGTAAAACACATTATAGATTCTTTCTGGGCAGCTGAAATCTCATCTAGGATCAGTTAAGAACTTTTGAAAACTGTCAACACAGAAAATAAATGGTGAGTACCAGTCTCCCACATGTCTTTAAGAACAAAAATAACCTCAGGGCAGCACCCGTGGCTCAGAGTTTAGCGCTGCCTTCCGCTCAGGGCCTGATCCTGGAGACCAGGGATGGAGTCCGACATCCGGCTCCCTGCAGAAAGCCTGCTTCTCCCGCTTGCCTGTGTCTCTGCCTCTCTCTCTCTCTCCGTCTGTCATGAATAAATGGATAAAATCTTTTTTAAAAAGAACAAAAATAACCTTAAATCCTATAGAAGGTGGAAGGATATCCAGTAAAGATCTGGTTCTCTGGTCACCTGGATAGCTCAGCGGTTTAGCACCTGCCTTTGGCTCAGGGCGTGATCCTGGAGTCCCAGGATCCAGTCCCACATGCTTCTCCCTCTGCCTGTGTCTCTGCCTCTGTGTGTGTGTGTGTGTGTCTCTCATGAATAAATAAATAAAATCTTTTTTAAAAAGTCTAGTTCTCACCCCACCCTCATAAAACTATTTTAGTATTTTCTTTTGAATTATCATATCATTTCTGAACATTTCTCTGTCTCCCACCCACCCCCTATCTCTCTCCTTTCCTCCTCCTCTCTTTCTTTTCTCTATGATATCTCTCTCCTTCTGCTTTACTGGTGCCTTACACACATCCAATCGGGTAAACCTTCACGGATTACTCCAGAAAGTTGGCAGGTTTCTTTTAAATTGGTTAAGAGAGCATTGCTGCCACCTACTGTTAGAACTCAGGTACAAACAGGAATGCAAAGAGACACGATAACTACCATAACACAACCAAAAAGCAACATTAATGTGATGTTTACACTTTGGGCACTGTTCAAGGGACTTCATACACATTGCCTCATTAATTGTCACAACTATACATACTGTTATAAATTTAGTGGTGTGATTTTAGGGATATTAGAGAAGTAAAAAAAACTGAGCCACCTCAAGCATGAATAACTTTTCCAAGGTCACAGAACTTGACCCAAGACTATGTAATTCGGATATTTTTCTCTGTACCATACTATACATTCTCCCAGGATTGTAATTAAGGCAAGGTTTTAAGGTATATACTTGTAAATCTTTTTTCAACTGCCCTTTTAAAATATTCTGTTAATTTCTCACCACACATATATTAACAGAAAATATTGTTGGGCACCTACCTTGTTTCAGCAATCATTTTTCCCCCATCATCTGAACCTCTCAGTTTAGTGATGAAGAGGATTATAGTTTTCCTAGGACAGTTAAGGAAGAAAATGGTGTATAAGGGGCGCCTGGGTGGCTCAGTGGTTGATCTGCCTTTGGCTCAGGTCATGATCTGAGATAGAGTCCCACATCGGGCTCCCTGCAGGGAGCCTGCTTCTCCCTCTGCCTGTGTCTCTGCCTCTCTCTCTGCGTCTCTCATAAATAAATAAATAAAATCTTAAACGAAAAAATAAAAGGACAAAAAGCCTACCCATATAAAAAAAATAGATGAGGGCTTTGGCATGTTACAGTGTCACCCTGTAAAGTACTAAATTACTTTATAGTAAGTTACTTGAAGAATAACTAGGAAAAAAATAAATAGGAAAGTAGGAGCAATTAGAAAATTAAGATGAGATCTCCAGTTATTCATTAAATACTTGTTAAAATGAGTCATATTTTATTGACTTTTCAAATAAATAATAAATCATATCAATTGAGCTTTTATCCTTTCCACATGAAGAGGTAGTGTACTGTTATATAAGAGTTCTAACTAGGAATAAAAAAAACTGGGCTAAAGACACTTTATAAATATGAAAAATTTCTAACACTTTGTGTCATTTATGAAATCCCAAAATATTTTTATGATTCCATGAACCTGTCTAAATCCTCCACTTAATTACAGTACTACATTTTTAATAAGTTAACAAATGACTTTTAATAACTTTTCCTATTTTGTATTTTGACATATTTATGTAAAGAATTCATTAAAGTTCAGGGTACCTGGCTAGTTACGTAGGTAGGGCATGCAACTCTTGATCTTAGGGTCATAAGTTCAAACTCCATGTTGGGCATAGAGATTACTTAAAAATAAGTAAATAGAAAAAAACTCATTAAAGTTCATATAATATATAAAGTTTATTTGTCCTTTCTTTTTTTGAAGATTTATCTCCCAGGCTTACAATATCCATATAGTCTTTTTAATTTTATTCATCTCAATGGTTTATAGCTCATCATAAGATTTAATTCAATTAGATTCAAGCCAATTTAACACACATCTGTTGAGCACTTTCTGTATGCAAAGCTTTGTGATTGGTGCCCATAGTCTAAAATTTGTCCCTCTTCTTCCTCTCCCCCATATGTAAGAAAAGCTCTCTTAGAGTTTTTTGCAGCTAGGTGCAAAAGAATGAAACTGGACCACTTTTTTACACCATATACAAAAATAAATCTAAAATGGATCAAAGACTTAAATGTCTTGTCTTCAGGTCAAAGACCTGAAACCATAAAATTCCTAGAAGAAAAGATAGGAGGTAAGCTCTGTGACATCACATTTAGCAATATTTTTTTTATCTGTTTCCTAAGGCAAAGATAACAAAATCAAATCTCTCACCTTCTGCCTCTCCCCCCAACTTCTCTAAAATAAATAAATAAATCTTTTTTTTTTTAAATGGACAGAGACCCTGAATAGACATTTTTCCATAGAAGACATCCAGATGGCCAACAAGCACAAAGATACTAAATATCACTAACTATCAGGGAAATACAAATAAAAACCTCGAGATATCACCTCAGAATGGCCAGAATGGCTAGTATCAAAAAGACAAGGAAAAAAAAAAGATAAAAAGTGTTGGCAAGGAAATGGAGAGAAGGTGGGCAGCCTGGGTGGCTCAGCGGTTTAGCGCCACCTTCAACCCAGGGCGTGATCCTGGAGACCTGGGATCGAGTCCCTCATTGGGCTCCCTGCATGGAGCCTGCTTTTCCCTCTGCCTGTGTCTCTACCTCTCTCTCTCTCTTCTGTGTCTCTTGTGAATAAATGGATAAAATCTTTAAAAAGAAAAGAAATAGAAGGAAACTCTTTAGTGGGAACATAAATTGGTATAGCCACTATGGAAAATATTGTAGAGATACCTCAAAAAATTAAAAATAGAAATACTATATGATCCAGCATTCCCACTTCTGAATATTTAAAAAGAAACTTTACTAAAAAAAAAAAAAAACTTTACTGTGCTATTTGTTATAAATCTCTCCCCTACATTCTTAGAAAACTTTAAGTAAAGATCTATAAATGCTTGCTTTTTTTTTTTTTAAAGGTTTTTTATTTATTTATTTACGATAGTCACAGAGAGAGAGAGAGAGGCAGAGACACAGGCAGAGGGAGAAGCAGGCTCCATGCACCGGGAGCCCGATGAGGGATTCGATCCCGGGCCTCCAGGATCGCGCCCTGGGCCAAAGGCAGGCACCAAACCGCTGCGCCACCCAGGGATCCCAGTAAAGATCTATATATTTGTAAATAATAGTAATAATCCAACTTTCTTTAATTATATGTCCTCAGGCTCATGAACCACTTATCAATGTCATCCCCAGTGATTTTGTCTATCTTTATTAGATAATTTCCCAGTTTTTCTTATCACTAGGAGTGGCAGTGGACAAAGCTTTGGCCAATGAGACATACAGGGAAGTTTACCCGAAGCCTCTGCGAAAGATTTTGCTTCCTGCTAAGGAGAGAAACATGCTTAAGAATTCAGTAGCACTGCCCCTGACTTTTCTTCCTATCTCATAAGTCTGTTGAAGAGTCGTGTGAGGCTACTGTCTTGTGACAACGAGAAGATAAGTGTAATCTTGGGAAGACATCAAGTGGGAGTGGCTGAGCATAAGGAAAGAAGAACCTAGAGCCATGGAGGCATGGGTGAGTGCTGGTATCAAACCTAGAGTGCCTTGTGCCATTCTCCTTTTTCAGTGAGAACATTAATGTTCTTTTTTGTTTAAGCCACTTAAGCTATAATTAGTATGGTTTTCTTAATTTCTGGTAAAATCATTCCTAAGTGATACTTTAGATGAATATTTGCTTGAACATGGTGCCCTCAAACCGAACAACAAAACGTGTGTGGACCTGAGACATTCTACCTGAGTTCAAAATCCCCTTCCACCCAGCTAAGAACCAGCCAGCCAGAGAGTTACCCTAATACTTTAGTTTTTTATCTGCAAGATGAAGATAATTCTACTTTCACTATAGGATTGTCATGGCCATTAGTTGCCTTACCCATATTATACAATAAATATAAATTTACATTATTTTGAGAGTTAAAAACCAAAAAATTAATATTCTAAATAGCCAAAAACCACAGAACCCTCACAAAATGTGAAGTCTACCAACTACAAATTCCTGGCCTATAGATAATGTGCCACTGTATATTACACTGCACATAAATACATCTTGGACAGATGTGAAAGAATTTGGTTTTTAACTCTTCAATGAAGAAAATTTCAAATATATACACAAGCAGAGAGTCACATGCCAAATCTTCACACATGCATCATCCAATGTCAGCAGTTTATCCAACAGATTTCCAGTCTTGTTTAATCTTGTCACATTCCCTATAAATACTGAATATTTTTTTGAAGTCACTTACAAGGCACTTTAATACCACAAAAAAAAAAAACGGAATATGTGCATATCTCCAGAACTAGCAACTTTTTCTGAAGTTTTCCCATATTTGTTTTGAATATAAGACCTCAGACTCAAGTCTTAATAATGGCAGTTGAGAAAGTATGGATTTGGGAGCTGTCTCTAGCCTGGGTTAGAATTCCAGTGCCAGCACTTCCTAGCTATGTGATCAGGAGCAAGTTACTTACTTTACTCTGAGGCTCAGTTTTTTCACCTACAGAGGACCAGAATAGGAGTCGGACGCACTCTCCAGGCTCTCTTTGAGAAATAAATATCAAAACAATGGTGAGTAATGGCTATAATTTACTAAACAAGCCAGCCATTGCCCTAAGCACTTTTCCTGTAGTATTTTCAGTCCATGGCACTTGGCCCTTGTCTGTGCTCGGCAGATGTTCCCTTTCAGTCCTTGGAGCAAGTTTCACTACAGCAAAGACTACCAAGTAGAAGCTCCGGTTATGAGAGGCTAGTGAGAAAAAGTAGTGTCTTACCAGACAGAGTCCACCACAACATGGGGAGTGGTGGGGCTGAAGAAAGTCTTCTCAAATTTACAAACCAGTCTAGTTGTCTAGAGCCAGGAGGGTGAGAGGTGGAATAAGAAGGAAGGAATGAGGATAAAAGGAAGTAGGAAGTCAGGAATAAAGGAGAGCATGCCATGTCTTTTGTCCCTCTCCAATGCTCTCACACACCAGCTTTCCTGACTTCACACAGCACCCTAGCAGTAATCACTCTGCACTCACTTTTGAGACTCAGTAGCTGGTCCACACTCAGGCCTGGTGAGAGGGGAGGCCAAGATTCAAACCCATATCAGTCTCAGGATGCTTATTTCACTCCACATGTCCACATCATGCCCTTTTCAAATGATCTGAATGACAGTTTTTTTGTTTGTTTTTTTTACAGAAGTGGCATCGGGTACAGCATGTTAGACATGGCTTTGGTAATGGGGAATGTCGGGATGGGATGGGGTGAGGAAGCAGACAGGTGACCTGAGATTGGCTCCAGAAAGACCATGATCCCATGATTCAGGAAGATAGTTTCCAACACCCCCAAAGCTTCTGTGCCCCATCACTGTTTGATGGGCCTGCTTATGTTTTATCTGCAAATCAGGGCTACCTCAGATGGTGTAAAGGCTGCCTGACCTTGGGAATCCAGACATTTTCCAGGTAACGCTTAGAATAGCAATAAGCTGGAAATGGATTCTAAGAGTTAGGAAGGAATGATTCTAAAATCAATATTTATTAGCAAAGAAAGCTTTTCTTTTTTCTATTTCTCTCTCCAGATAACTTTGTGTCTAAACCGGACTTTATTTATTTTTTTATAATAAATTTATTTTTTATTGGTGTTCAATTTACCAACATACAGAATAACACCCAGTGCTCATCCCATCAGGTGCCCCCCTCAGTGCCCGTCACCCATTCACCCCCACCCCCCGCCTGGGCTTTAAATATAAAATAGGAGATCTACCAATTCTTCTCAAAGGGGGGAGGTCTGAAAATTTGTAAGAATAAAGTGGGAGATGAATTTAAAATGCATATTCCCAGGTACTGCCACCAAAATTGTATTCAGAGGAATCATCAGCTTTTAAAAAAATAAATAAATGCCCAGGCAATTCTCTTTCAGGTGTTTTTGGACATTTCCCCCAAATTAGCCTAGAGACCATTGCATCAGATGAGCACCTGCAGTCTTGTTAAAAATAGAAATTCTGTAGATAACCTGAATTTTAATCAGCAGGGACAGAGTTGGTGGGGGGAGTATGAGGAAGGAAGCCTAGGATTCTGCTTTTTATTTTTTTCTTGTTTATAGCTTTATTTTTAAGTAATCTTTACACCACCCAACCTGGGGCTTGAACCATGACTCCGAGATCAAGAGTCCCATACTCCTCTAACTGAGCCAGCAAGACACTCCTGGATTCTGTTTTAAAGAGACTTTCCAGGGACACCGGGGTGGCTCAGTGATTGAGCTTCTGCCTTTGGCTCAAGTCATGATTCTGGGGTCCTGGGATCAAGTCCTGCATCAGGCTCCCGGCAAGGAGCCTGCTTCTCCCTCTGCCTAGGTCTCTGCCACTCTCTGTGTGTCTCTCATGAATAAATAAATAAAATCTTTAAATAAATAGATAGATAGATAGATAGATAGATAGATAGATAGATAGATAGATAGACTTCCCAGGTGAAGTTTTACTAGTAAATTTTAAGAACTCCTGCCTAGGAAATAACAAAATATTCTCTTAGATGGGCCATGGCCTGGAGGACCTATTTCTGCTGAATCTCATTAAGCTACTTTGGGTTTATGTTCATGTGGAAATCACAACCCGAGACTCAACTCAGGAAAGAGAAAAAGATAGGGTATTGAGAATAGGAATTGAGTAATAACCAACAATGGCTCCACATCAAAGAATTTGAATAAAGTTTCTCCAAATAGGAGCACCATAGCACATTGGCTCTCTATCCATCCTTACTTGACTTCCATTGTTAAGTTTTCTTATATGTAGATGCTCAATAAATACTCATTAAGTTGAATTGAATATATAAATTAGAAAAAACATAACTACAAGTTCTAATTTTGGTCTACTTCCTCTTTTACCCTAGGTTCTGAAGTAAGCAACTTTCATTTCTTTATTTCATCTGTGCCTTTTTTTTTTTTTTTTTAAGAATATGCCTTGTGGGATTATTTTAAGAAGGAAGTAATAAGAGTTTGGAAAGCACCTTTTTCCTCTTAGCCAAAATAGTGAAGAGAATCTCCACTATCTGGCATTGAGGCCAGTTCAATGAGATAAGTAGTTTCTCTCTTTCTTTTTTTTTTTTTTAAGATTTTATTTCTGTATTTCGCACAGAGAGCACAGGCAGATGGAGAGGGAGAAGCATACTCCCCAGTGAGCAGGGAGCCCAATATGGGGCTCCATCCCAGGACCCTGAGATCATGACCTGAGCCGAAGGCATTTAACTGACTGAGTCACTCAGGTGCCCCAAGTAGTCTCTTTCTTTCTTTCCTTCTTTCTGTAAACTAAAGATCATTTAGTAACTATTGAGATTTCATGATATGCTAGAAGCTGTGATGATTTCTGGGACAGCAAACAAAGTACAGTTACAACCTACTATTGTTGAAGAAACAGAGGAATAAAGGAAAAAGCAGAAATTGAAGGATCAGAGAAGTCACTGGCCAGCCCTCCTCTACTGTTGACAGAGGTGGGCAAGATGGAGCTTGCAAATCCATCTGAGAAACCAGGCACTTCAGCAGTCAGTCAGAGTGGGACCGCCCAGCCTGGAGGCACTGCTGGTCAGCAAGGCATGCACTGGAGAGAACTGGGGGTGGGGCCAGGGAGAGCAAGAACATACGTAACCGACCACTGTTGTGGTAGAAAGTAGAGACAACTGAGGTATGCAAAGTTCTCTGTGTGTTTCTTCCAGAGCGTGGCTGCTCTTTCACTACTACCTACCAAATCTCATGCTGGGCTTTTTTTCCCCCCAACTCTAAATCACACAAGGAAGAGGACTCTGGGAACTCTAGTTCCAATTTGTCCAAAGTAACACCACACGTATGAGGAATTGGGTCAAGAAGTGATGAAAGCTGGTTAAGAGGCCGATGCATGATAACAGATGACACAATCAATGCAAAAATTCTGAGCAAAAGTGTTCAGATCCCAAGGTCTGAATGAGATTCCCAGCGATTGGTAACTCCTCAGGATTTTTCTTATGTGGTCTCCTATGTCAGCACTAGAATTGCCCCACCTACAACAAACTGATTGCATAACATGAAGGTGAAGTTCAGCTCATAAATATAAGTCTGACGCCCCAACACAATGACCACAGGTGCAGCAATTACAAATGATCCCTGAGTTTTTAGCTCAGTGTGACCCCACAGCTATTAACAATTACTTTATGATTTCATCTTTTATCAGATTCAGATTTTTGAGGTAGAGACTGCTTATTTGTTCAAATATTTATTAATGCTTACTTTATGCTACGTGGAAGAAAAGTGAAACATCTTACTAGTCTCTACATGAACCAAACACACACTTGCTTCTATCCACTCTTGCTTACACCACCTCAGCTCCCCTTCCCAAGCATACCAGATTCCCCACAAGGTTTAGGATAAATAAAACCTGGTGATGAGAGAGAAAGAGACCTTGTGCCACAAGATAAAGTCACAGGCCCTCAGATTTCACAGTCCTAGTCCAGGAAGATCAGTCATAACTCCTTAAATTAAGATGATGTAGATAAAAAATAGCAGAACTTCTGGGGAACTAGTTTAAATCAAAAGGAGAATTTATTTTAATTTTTAAAATGTATTTATTTGACAAAGAGAGTGCGTACAAGTAGGGAGAGTGAGAGTGCGAGAGGGAGAAGCAGGCTCCCCGCTGAGCAGGGAGCCTGATGAGGGGCTCCATGCAGGGCTCAATCCCAAGACCCTGGGATCACAACCCCAGCTGAAGGCAGATGCTTAATTGACTGAGCCACCCAGGCACCCCCAAAATGGGGATTTAAAATAAAGATACTTGTTTATCTCATGAGACAAGGGGAAGGAATGCATCCAGCCCTCAGGGGGCTGAAATCAAGAGTAGGAAGGCAGGAATACTCCACTCCATCTCACTCCTGCTTCTCTCTGTGCATTTGCTCCTTCTCCCTGTAAAGATTTCTTTGTTCCTCAAAGCACAAGATGGAATACAGCTGCCCCTCTTTTTTTTTTTTTTTCAGCTGCCCCTCTTGAAGTGATTGTTTGAAGCAGATGGAAACTGACTTTCTTTCAGTCCTAATACCAAATAGGGAGAGAATCCAATGGGTTCAGCTTGGCTTCAATATTTTTTCCTTGAACCAATTAGCCTTGATGGTGACAGACCAGGAGAGCTTCAGGACAGATCTGCAGCCAGGACCGTGGGTGAGGGAGCACCTGGTGTCAACACTCTGACTTGACTTAGAGAGTTTACAACGTTCATCTAATACTAGTCAAGTGTACAGAGATAAATGTCTTCCTAGGGAGACTCCAGAAATCAAGCCTACTTTTCAGCTTCCTACAGTGACAAAAACAGCAGGAGCCAATGCCAAGTCAGAGGCCTAAAAATATGAGCATGGGGGAAACTGTAATAAAGTCAGGATTACTGAAACAAAATACGTCCAGGAGTAAAGGACACATTGTTGATTCCCTTCCAGAACCATTTCCCCTCTTCCTTACCATTATAGCTCTGCTTTTGTCCAGGTATCTATCCTTCTCCACTTGATTGTGTGCTTGTGTAGATGCCAGCTACTTCCTAAGATCCCAAGGTGAATCCTGATTAATCTAAACCAATCAAGGTAGTACCATTCCCTTTCTCTCATTAGGCTTGGGCAGGTGATACATTCTTATCAATGAGGCCTGAGGTAAAATCAACTGGATGTTTCTTTTCTTTTCTTAATTTTTTTTTAATTTTTATTTATTTATGATAGTCACACACACAGAGAGAGAGAGGCAGAGACACAGGCAGAGGGAGAAGCAGGCTCCATGCACCGGGAGCCCGATGTGGGATTTGATCCCGGGTGTCCAGGATCGCGCCCTGGGCCAAAGGCAGGCGCCAAACCGCTGCACCACCCAGGGATCCCAACTGGATGTTTCTGAGAAACATTTCTTCTTTCCTAGAAAAGATACGGATGAAGAGATTACCTTTTCCTTCTTTTCTACCTTCTTGTATCTGGATATTGGATACACCTGGAATTGCTATAGCCATTTTATGAACATAAGGAGACCTAATCTAAGGAAAGAAGAGGAGGGAAAAGCTAGAAAATGAAAAGACTGGGGTCAATGATAATTTACTGATCAGTGAATTCACTATCCTTAGAGCCATCCTGCATTTAGACTAATTATATGAGATACATTTTATTTTGTAAGCCACTTTGAGTTGATTTTCATTTACTTGCTGCTGAAGGCAAACCAACTAAAACAGGGAATATGGTGGGAATTAAGGCTAGAAAGACAAGCAGATAAGATTCCACACACAGAAATAGGAGTCAGAATAAAGTCAGACTTCTTAGCAACCCTGAAAGCTAGATGATGAAATTATGAAGGAAAAAGATTTCCCAAGGTAGAATTTTCAGACCCACCAAATTATCATTTAACTAAGAAAGTAGAATGGGGATATTTTAATACACAAAAGCTCCCAAAAAATACCTGCACTAAATTCTTTGTAGGAAACTAGAAAGAATGTGCTTCTCCAAAATGAGGGAGTAAACCAAAAAGAGAAAGACTTGGGATCCAGTACACAAGAACCTCTCTTATGAGGGGAAGACATGGAATCCAGTAGGCAAGATCAGACCTCTGTCATGAAGGGAAGACAGGTAGGTACAGAAAATAAGCCTTTCATCATGAGAAGTGAAGAAAGGTCCCAGAAAGATAATGGTAAACATTGAGAGTACTTCTATAAGAGGCAAAGCACCTTTGGCACCTGGCAGGATGTGTGGACAGCAAAGGTGTGAATGTTGGTGTATGTGAAAGAAGAGTGAAATTTTCTGTAGTAGAAAGTCCATAGACACCTAATTTTTTTATTAGGTTTTTTATTTTAATTCCAGTATACTTAACATACAGTGTATATTCATCCCAGGTATATAATACAGTGATTCAACAATTCTATACATTACTCAGTGCTCACCTCCCTTCTGGTACTATCAGCTCTCTTTAGTTAAGAGTCTGTTTCTTGGGCAGCCCAGGTGGCTCAGCAGTTTAGCGCTGCCTTCAGCCCAGGGTCAGATCCTGGAGACCTGGGATCGAGTCCCACGTCGGGCTCTCTGCATGGAGCCTGCTTCTCCCTCTGCCTGTGTCTCTGACTCTCTCTCTCTCTCTCTCTCTCTGTATGTGTCTCTTATGAATAAATAAAATCTTAAAAAAAAAAGAAGAATACTGAGAGCTCACAACATGCCAGGCATTTGACTGACTTTTACCTTTTCTATCCTTGTACTGTCCTATTTACAAATGAAGAGCTGAGGCTCAGAAATGTTAACCTGTTATCAATATATCATATAGCTGGTAAATCCAGAGCTGGGATCCAACTCACTCTTAGTGTGGATCCAAAGCTTGGTCCCCAAGCCACTGTAGGACTGTAAACAACTCTACCTTCCTGGAATGAACAGTCTCCCAGTAGTCAGTGCCTGCCTTTAACCTTATGCAAACTGCTTCACCTGCTCTCAAAATGATATTTAAAGACCACTATCTGGGGACTGGTTTTGATGATTGCCGTTGAGATGCCACTACTCCCAAGTTCTTTCAGAAGACATACCTAGGGAGGCCTGGGTGGCTAAGCATTTGAGCCTCTGTCTTTGGCTCAGGTAGTGATCCTGGGGTCCAGGGATAGAGTCTTGCATCAGACTCCCTGCAGGGAGCCTGCTTCTCCCTCTGCCTGTGTCTCTGCCTCTCTCTGTGTCTCTCATGAATAAATAAAATATTTTTAAAAAGACATATCTAATCAACATGTGTGTACAGATGTATTATGCATGTACGGAGATGTATGTGTGAATACATATATGTAAATACTTGTCCATGTATTTACATCTACAATTCTATATTGATCTCTATATATTAAAAGCCATGAGTTTATACCAATACCTCCAATTTTAGAAATTTTTTTTTGATTTTTATTTATTTTATGATAGTCACTCAGAGAGAGAGAGAGAGAGAGAGAGAGAGAGGCAGAGACATAGGCAGAGGGAGAAGCAGGCTCCATGCACCGGGAGCCCGATGTGGGATTCGATCCGGGGTCTCCAGAATCGCGCCCTGGGCCAAAGGCAGGCGCCAAACCGCTGCGCCACCCAGGGATCCCGATACCTCCAATTTTAATCCACCACAAATTTCATTCTAGTTTTCTTCCTTTCTAAAGATTTTATTTTTGGATATATTTAGAATCTGAAGATTATATACTTTTAATTCCTTCTCCAATAGTGAGAAACCTGGCTCTTATTATCCTTAATATTTGGTCAATATTCCTGAATATAATCAATCTCCCATCACCTCCACCATCCTCTCCCCCATGCAGACACCCTCCTCATTTCACTTGAATTCCCATACTCTCTTCCAGGCTATTCCACCTTTAGTGTGAGAGTCCTTTCACACCATTTGGGTTCTCAAGTGCACTGAGCTCCCCACCTCCCCAATTCCCCAACCCACTCCCCCCATTCCCCCCAACCCCTCCACCTCACCCTCCCAACCCCCCCCTCACTGGCATGAATGCCTTTCATTGCCCATTCAGGTTCTGATTCCCCACATCAGGCTACTCCCATATGTAGATGCCTTCCTTTCTTGGGCTCTAATACCCAGTTCTGAACCATCCCATGCATGGATGCCCTCCCAGCATTGTGGGTTCTGACCCCTCACATCCGGCCACCCCTGAGTGGATCCTTCTCACCTTATTCACGCTCTGATGTCCCATGCTTGTGAGTCATTATTTTAAAAACAGTCTTAGGACTCATCTAAAGTACTTATGAGGTCTTATGTATAAAAGAAACAGACATAAGCTTTGTATAAAGTATCAGTTTTAAAAGCAGCAAGAGTGGTGAATAAATAAATAAAACTTAAAAATAAGTTGTACACTTGAAGTCAACTATATTCAAAAAACAGTAATTACCAAAAAATCAACAAGGGCAGCATCTTAAAAATCAAATGACAAAAGGAAAAAAAATGATAAATTGGACTAATTTTTAAATTTGTGCTTCAAAGGACACCATCAAGAAAGTGGAAAAGACAACCCACAGAATGGGGAAAAATATTTGCAAATTATATATATATAAGATCTACAAATAGCCAACAAGTACATGAAAAGATGCTCGACATCATTAATCATTAGGGAAATACAAATCAAAACTATGAGATACCACCTAACATCTACTAGTATGGCAGTAATATTTTTAAAAGACAGACAATAAAAAGATCAGGCTAGGATATGGAGAAACTGGAACTTACCTACACTCTTGTTGTGAATATAAACAAGAGTGTAAAGTGATACAGCCACTTAGGAAAACAGTCTGGCAGTTCCTCAAAAAGTTAAACAGTTTTTCCATTTGATCCAGCAATTCCATCCTTAAATATATACCAAAGGGAAATGGAAATGTATTTCCACCCCAAAACAATACCCAAAGATGGAAACAACCCAAATACGCATCAGCCAATGAATGGGATAAACAAAACATGGTATATTTGTACAATGGAATATTGTTTCAACCATAAAAAAGAAATGAAGTACAAATATATGCAACAACATAGATGAACCTTGAAAACATTATGCTAAGTGAAAGATGCCAGTCACAAAAGGTCACATATTGTTCCATTTATATTAAATGTCCAGAATAGGAAAATCCATAGGGACAAAAAGTGGTTGCCTAAGGCTAATGGAGACAAAGGAAGTAAGAGAAAGGGGAGTAATAGCTAAAGAATAGAGAATTTCTCCTGGAGATGCTGAAATGTTCTAAAATTTATGGTAAAGAAGGTCACACAGTACTGCATTACAAAAGATTATTGAATTATGCATTGTAAATGAGTGAATTGTATGGTATGAACTATATCTGAATAAAGTTTTTTTTTAAAAAAAAAAGCTTTCTGTATGATGAGGAGGTGAGGAAGGACTTTATCAATTTCTAAGTTACTCTTCCTACACAACCCTGTCTCTCATATACCCAGCTATCCTTGAATTTAAGTCAGGGTCTTCCCCAAGGGCTAATCACCAGGTCTCTGGTTCCTGCAACATCTTCATATATGTTTTCTTGTCAAAATGAGCAATAAAGACAAAGGAAAGGGAGAAAATATAATACTTTTCTTTCCCACACATCTCCTCCTCCTCCTCTCCTTTTTTATTATAGAACCCTGTGTTTCCTTGGGAAACTAGCCCCACCCCACTTCTAGTACTCATAGTTTGGGTCCACATGACCCCACTCCAGATTCTAGGAATGATCACATAATATTAACTTAAGCTGATCAACATAAGTGCCCCCAGCTTGGCTACATCCTTGGCTCAAGAATAAAAGAGGGAATCAAGTTAACCGGAACAGCATATATCCCAGAACTTTTGGGAGAGTTTACAGCAGAAGAAGCTCTCTCCATCTTGGAACTGTGAAAATATAAGCCTGAAATTCCTGGAAACAACACACAGGGCACACCTAACCTATGACAAACAGAGCCAGGAGATGAAGTGAGACAGCTTCTTGAAACATATTTTGAGCTTCTGAATTCAGCCATGCTAGAAGTTAGATGTACTCATGAATTTTAAATAACAAGAGTTATTAATTCCCCCTTCTCTTTTTGTTTTATTTTGTTTAATCCTGTTTGAATTGAGCTGTCTACAATGTGTGAATAAAAGAATACTCCCAGACACAGACATACACCAACTATCAACCGTAATAGAAAGGAGGATGTCCAAATGGAAAACCAAAGTATCGGTAGGTTGACTTCTATATTTAGTACATAACAAGTTTTATCTTTTTTTGACCATTCACTTTATGGAGCTGAGAAAACTAAGGCTCATGGTCACACTTAATTAATTGAAAGAGCCATGAGTTAAACTCAGGTCTTCTGACACCAGATTCTATTCCCTTTATAACACTGTGCCATTGGGACGCCTGCGTGGCTCAGCGGTTGGGCATCTCCTTCAGCTCAGGGCATGATCCTGGAGTCCCAGGATACACTCCCACATCGGGCTCCCTACGGGGAACCTGCTTCTTCCTCTGCCTGTATCTCTGCCTCTCTCTCTCTCTCTCTGTTTCTCATAAATAAATAAGTAAATCTATAAAACAACATATATATTTCTTATATATATATAAGAAAGCATATATGTGTGTGTGTGTGTATATATATATATATATATATAGACTGTATTTATTCATGAGAGACAGAGAGAGAGGTAGAGACCTAGGCAGAGGGAGAAGCAGCCTCCCCGTGGGGAGCCTGATGCAGGACACAATCCCAAGACCCCAGGATCATTACCTGAGCCAAAGGCAGACACTCAACCACTGAGCCATCTGGGTGCCCCTATTAAATATATTTTTATCTTTCATATTTATGCTAAAGATTTTTGGTTTACCTTCGTGTATAATATTAGGAAGGGAACTAGTTTTATCATCTCCATATAGCAACCTTGTTTCTTATTTATTTCTGTGTCAACAACATCCAGCATTTATAACTTTATCTTTGTGATATGCCCTAATATCTGATAAAGCAAGACCTACTTCTTTTTTTGTTTTTTTTTTAATATTTTATTTATTTATTCATTCATTCATTCATTCATGAGAGACAGAGAGAGAGAGGCAGAGACACAGGCAGAGAGAGAAGCAGACTCTATGCAGGGAGCCCGATGCGGGACTCGATGCAGGACTTGATCCTGGGACTCCAGGATCACGCCCTGGGCTGAAGGCAGGCACTACACCACTGAGCCACCCAGGGATCCCCACAAGACCTACTTCTTATTCTACTTTTCCAAGGTTGACTTAGCTACTTACATACTTTTACTCTTCTCTATGAGTGAGTTTATCAAGTCCCTTAAAATTTTCAACTAAAATTTTGATTGAATTTACAATGAATTTATAGATTAATTTAGGAAAGTTAATATCTTTATGTTATCCCACCCAAATGTCTTATCACCTCTCTCTCTCTCTGTGTGTGTGTATGTGTCTCTATGAATAAATAAATAAAATCTTAAAAAAAATGTCTTCTCACTTCAGATCATCTTCTACATCCTTTATTGCAGTTCAACATTTTTCTCCATAAATATATTGCTGCTAAGTTAAATAGTGTCTTTTCTTAAATTATATTTCTAGTTTACAATAGTAAACTATTGTGGAGAAATGAAACTAATTTGTGTATGTTGTGCTGGTATCAGAAACATGTACACTCTTTTATTCTGCTAAGTTCATGATTTGATTCTGTTGATTATTCTCTACTGATGATTATATTATCTGGAAAAATATCAGTTTTATCTTTTCTCTTATATTCCTTCAGATTTTTTTTTCTTTCTCAATACCATTCACCAAGACAACTAAGTCTATATACTAAATATCACCAGTAATATTGGACACTGTTTTCTTTTTCCTGATCTCAAAGGAATACATTTTAGATTTCTCCATTTGTTTTCATATTCAGTGTTGAGTTTATACTGAACATTAATTATAACTTAAAACTTGGTAGAAATTGGACTGCCTGGCTGGCTCATTTAGGAGAGCATATGACTCTTGATCTCAGGGTCATGAGTTCGAGCCCCACATTGGGTGTAAAGATTAAATAAGCTAAAATAAATAACTAATTTTTAAAATGTGGGCAGAAATTATTTGTATAACCATTGTAGGACTTGAGATTTTGTTGTTTTGTTTAGTCCTTATTGATCTTTTCAAGTTATTTCTTTCTTCTTGCATTATTTTTGCAGTTTTGTGTTTCTTGGGTTTTGTCCATTTCATTTAGTTTTTAAAAGGTATTTATATATACTTATTCATAATACTACTTTATTAAGTTTTAATTTCTGTTGAGACTTTGGTTAATTCCCCCTCTTTTAATATTGCCATTTATTTGCAGTCTTTCTCTGTCAGTCTTGCCAGCGATTTTCATCTCATCTAATATTTCATTACTGTTTTCTATCTTTAAAAATATATTACTGCTTCTATTTTCTTTGTAAGATTTTTTTATTTTATTTATTTTTATTAGATACAGAGAGAGAGAGGCAGAGACACAGGCAGAGGGAGAAGCAGGTTCCATGCCAGGAGCCCGATGCGGGACTTGATCCCGGGACTCCAGGATTGCGCCCTGGGCCATAGGCAGGTGCCAAACCGCTGAGCCACCCAGGGATCACCCTCTTTATTTTCTTATTTATTCTTATTATTTGCTTCCCTCTTGTTTCTTTGGATATTACTGTTTTTCAAATATCATAATTAGATGCGTAGCTGCTTTGTTTTAAAACTGTCTTGTTTCAGGACACCTGGTTGGCTCAGTGGTGGAGCATCTGCCTTGGCTCAGGACAGTGATCCCAGAGTTCCGGATTGGGTCCCACCTCTGGCTCCTGCATGGAGCCTGCTTCTCCCTCCGCCTGTGTCTCTGCCTCTCTCTGTGTCTCTCATGAATAAATAAAATATTTTTAAAAATAAAAAATAAAACTATCTTGTTTCTTGGGGCACCTGGATGGCAGAGTTGGTTAAGCATCTGACTCTTAGTTTCAACTCAGGTGGTGATCTCAGGGTTGTGAGATCGAACCCTGTGTCAGGCATTATGGACTATGCTTGAGATTCTCTCTCCTCCCTCTGCCCCACCTGGCTTCTCTCTCTCTCTCTCTCTCTCTCTCTCTCTCTCTGTCTCAAATAAATAAATAAATCTAAACAAAACAACTGTCTTGTTTCTTAATACATGTAAATTATAATTTCTTCTCTAAGAACCACTTTAACTGTGATCTAAAAGTGTTTACATGTAGTATTTTCATTATCATTCATTTCTAAGTACTAATCTACTTTGTATTTTCCTTTTAAACATAAAAGTTGGGGGCGGCCTGGGTGGCTCAGCAGTTTAGTGCGGTCTTCAGCCCAGGGCCTGATCCTGGAGACTTGAGATCGAGTCCCCCGTCAGGCTCCCTGCATTGAGCCTGCTTCTTCCTCTGCCTGTGTCTCTGCCTCTCTCTCTCTCTCTCTCTCTCTCTCTGTCTCTGTCTCTCTCTGTCTCTCGTGAATAAATGGATAAAATCTTTAATAAATAAATAAACAAACAAACAAACATAAAGGTTGGGACACCTGGGTGGCTCATTGAGGGTCTACCTTTGGCTCAGGTCATGATCTGAGGGTCCTGGGATCCAGCCGCACGTTGGGCTCCCTGTGAGGAGCCTGCTTCTCCCTCTGCCTGGGTCTCTGCCTCTCTGTGTCTCTCATGAATAAATACATACATAAATATTTTTTAAATAAATGTTATTTAATAATATAACTTGATTTTCAAATATGTGAAATTGCATGTATCCTTTTGTAATTAAATTTTAACTTCACTGCAATATGCTTAAACAAAACTCCACTCAGAAAGCACCTAATGAGGGAATCCCTGGGTGGCTCAGCGGTTTAGCGCCTGCCTTTGGCCCAGGGCGCGATTCTGGAGTCCTGGGATCAAGTCCCACGTCAGGCTCCCAGCATGGAGCCTGCTTCTCCATCCTCCTGTGTTTCTGCCTCTCTCTCTCTCCCTCTCTCTATGTCATAAATAAATAAATAAATAAATAAATAAATAAATAAATAAATCATCTTTAAAAAAAAAAAAAAAGAAAGCACCTAATGAAAAAAAAAAAAAAGGGATCCCTGGGTGGCACAGCGGTTTAGCGCCTGCCTTTGGCCCAGGGCGCGATCCTGGAGACCCGGGATCGAATCCCACATCGGGCTCCCGGTGCATGGAGCCTGCTTCTCCCTCTGCCTGTGTCTCTGCCTCTCTCTCTCTCTCTCTCTCTCTCTCTCTCTCTCTCTGTGACTATCATAAATAAATTTTTTAAAAAAATTAAAAAAAAAGAAAGCACCCTAATGGACAACTGGAAAGGGAAATACCCTCAGTAGGATTGTCTACTGTACTGAATTGAATAGTGTCCTCCCCACAAAGACAGATTATGCACCTACACTAATTCACGTGTGGCTGCTAACAATTTGGTTGGATGGTTAGGGATGGAAGCGGACCACCAAAACATATTCACTACAGAGGAGGTTCTTAATAATCAAGTGTTCAAAATGGCATCCTCTGGATGTCAGACAACCTCTTTCCCCAGACACCAAGCACTTATTCAATAGGCCCATGAACAAAATGATTATGGAAGAGATGGAAGCTAGCCATAGATTCAATTACATGGACTTCTCATTACCTGACCTGGCTAATGCTATTGCTGAATGCCTTATCTGCTAACAGCAGAGACCAACACTGGACCTCTGATAAGGCACCATTTGCCCGGCCACCTGGTAGCAGGTTGATAACATTGGAACTCTCTCATAGTTGAAAATGCAGAAAATCTTCCTCACTATAATATACACATATTCTGGGTATAGATGCCTTCCCTCCCCATAATTCTGCTAGGATCTCCATCAATAGACTCACAGAATGCCTTATTCACCATTATTGTATTCTGCACAGCACTGCTTCTGATCAAGAAACTCATTTCATATCAACAGAAATGCAGCAGCTTATAATTCTATAAGTTCTATCTCATAAAATGTAGTATATTTTGTTTTTTTAAAAAAGATTTTATTTATTTATTCATGAGAGACACAGAGAGAGAAGCAGAGAGGGAGAAGCAGGCTCCTTGCAGGGAGCCCAATGTGAGACTCAATCCCGGTATCACGCCCTGAGCCAAAGGCAGATGCCCAAACACTGAACCACCCAGGTATTCCAAAATGTAGTATATACTTTGAATCAGAGGTCATTATATGGTGTTGTCTTCTCCACAGCCAGAATACGTGGATTCAGGAATCAAGGGGTACACTCCCACTTATAAGTGGGAGTGGCTCCTCTCATTATTATATCACATAAGCTAGTCACAAAATTTTTGCTTCCAGTCCAGGCAACTCTGAGATTTGCTTTTTTAATGGTCTTTGTTTCAAAGGGAGAAATGCTTCTACCAGGGGACACAACAACACATGCACTAAATTGGGAGATGAGGGGGCCACCTGGCCATCTTGGACTTATGTCACAAACGAATAGGCAGTAAAATGCGTCTTTCCACTGCTGGAGTGATGGATCCCACTTACCAAGAGGAACTTAGGTTACTGCTAACCCATCAGTACAAATAGGACTATATCTTGAACCCAGGGCATTTCCTGAGGCATATCTTAGTACTTCCAAGCCCAATAGTAAGTGTTAATAGAAAACTATATTCAAAAAGGGGCAGGGAAAACAGTATGGAGTTTCCTCAAAAAGTTAAAAATAGAGCTACCCTACAACCCAACAATTGCACTACTAGGTATTTACCTAAAGGATTGAAATGTAGTGATCCTAAGGGGCATCTGCACCCCAGTGATTATAGCAGCAGTGTCTACAATAGCCAAACTATGGCAAGAGCCCAGATGTCCATCTACATATATATATACACACACTACATATATGCTACATATATATACTATATATACTACATATATATACATATGTATATACTACGTATGTATATATATACACACACACACATATATGATGGAATATTACTCAGCCATCAAAAGGGATGAAATCTTATCATTTGCAATGACATTGTTGGAACTAAAAGGTATTATGCTAAGTGAAATAAATAAGAAAGATAATTATATGATTTCACTTATATATGGAAATTAAGAAACAAAACAGAGGACCCTAGGAGAAGGGAGGGAAAAATAAAATAAAATGAAATTTATTTATGGGAGACAAACCATAAGAAACTCACCTCTAAAAGTAATAATATACTGTATGTTAATTATTTGAATTTAAATAAAATAAAACTTTTATAAAAAACAAAAAGGGGCAAGAATATCAGACCTAAGATGCTTCAAGAGTGAAGATTTAGGTCATTCCACTAAGAAACTGACCAATTGAGCTTCTAGCTGAGAGCAAATGAAAAACAGAATAAGTAGTGGAGGGATGCCTGGGTGGCTCAGCAGTTGAGTGTCTGCCTTTTGCTCAGGGTGTGATCCCGCAGACCTGGGATTGAGTCCCACATCCAGGACTGCCTGCTCCTCCCTCTGCCTATGTCTCTGCCTCTCTCTCTGTGTCTTTCAGGAATAAATAAAATCTTAAAAAAAAAATAAGTAGTGGAAAAAAGGGATCATAAATATTAACTATGGCCCTGTGAACAGTTACAAAAACAAGGACTGCAGTAGTTTTGCATATTTTCTCTTTTGTTGTATATATGCATTTATTTGTAAATATTAACTATTTTTTCCTTTCATTATTATTTCATATATAAGCTTTTGGAGGTTCACTTTACAATTTAGTTTTTAGATAATAGAGTATCTAGTAAAATTGTGACTGAGTTTGAGAAACAATATAGTAACATAGCCTGTGTTAAAGTATAATTTTTTAAGTATAATTTTTTTAAAAGATTTTATTGATTTATTCACTAGAAAGAGAGAGACAGAGACACAGGCAGAGGGAGAAGCAGGCTCCATGCAGGGAGCCTGACGTGGGACTGGATCCTGGGTCTCCAGGATCAGGGCCTGGACTGAAGGCGGCGCTAAACCACCAAGCCACCCGGGCTGCCCTTAAGTATAATTTTTTAAAGATGTTTTTATTTTTAAGTAATCTCTACACCCAATACAGGGCTAAAACTTGTAACCTCAAGATCGAGTCACATGCTCCATCAACTGAGCCAGCTACAGGCCCCTAATGTATAACTTTTAATTATTATTGTTTAATCTGTGATAAAATACGCATAACAAAGTTTATCATTTTAATTATTTTTAACTGTACAGTCCAGTGGTATTAACTACATATATACTCTTGTGCAACCATCATGATTATCTTTCTCCAGAACTTTTTCATCTTTTCAAACTGACACTCTGTACCCATTAAATAATAACTCCCCATGTTCTCCCACCAGGCCTTGGCAAGCAGGATTCTATTTTGTATTTCTATGAATTTGACTACTCTAGGACTGGCTTATTCAAGATACAAGTTTTTTGAAAGCTAAAATCATAAATCTCATGCAAATATAAAATGAATATGTCAGAGGTTTAATTTATCTCATTAATTAGTGAGGAAACTAGTAAGATGTTACAACTAGATCAGAGGAGAATTCAAACAGCAGCCACACATATATAGGATGTAAGAAATGCTAGAATGAATTTACAAAAATTTGCAACTGATGATTTCACTAACACAATTAATTTCCATTTCTCTGGGCTAAGTCTGCATTATCACTAGTCTTCTACCAGTCATAAAATAGTAAAATATCCCTCCCCAAAAATGAAAGAAAAAAGCAATTTGGCAGTGTGCTCAAGGCAGTATATTCAAGAACTATAAACAAGGAACATGGATGAATAAGGCCAAAATAACACTGAGTAGGGAAAAAAAAAAAGTGGGGGAGAGAACTATTATCAGTTTATTATTTGTCAGCTCCAAAGCCAGATAGAGCTGGACTCTGTGAACCAATTCTCATTTGCCAGCTGGTACAATGTTGGGCCTTACAGCAGAGGGCACTGGAGGGACACTACAAGACAGAGCAGAGAGGTGGCTTCCCTTCCTATATCTTCCAGTTTCTGTGATGTCTCCTGTGAAGACCCAGTGGTAGATAACACCACCACCCTAAATGGATGGCTTCCAGTTGACCATCCCTGGCCCGCAGGCTGTACCCTAGCTCTGGGCTGCTGTGGGCTGCTGTGGGCCTCCACTGAACTTGTCTGTCATGGAGAAGGCTACAGCCTTATTCTCTCCAAGGAGGTCTGGACTCAACTTCACCTTGGGGGTAGGGTCTGTTCCAAGTGGGTGGGTGAATATACTCCCTCAAGCTTAGAGGTAGTACTGTTGCTTATGTTGGTTATTCTGTAGAGTTATCTTTTACCTCTACCTTTAACCACCTTTTATTAGTTCTTAACTGTTACATTAAATATTCCCTGCTAAATATATATATATATATATATATATATATATATATATATATATTCCCTGCTAAATTATGGGTGTGGTTTCTGTCTCCAGACTGATACAAACATGACTTTATTTTCCTCCAATTCATTTCTTAAACTTGTCATGTCTGTATTATTATCTTAATGATTATATATTAACACATTCTCCTGGCCCTTTTTATATTCTCCCAAAGCATCCATCATATTAATAACAACTGGGATTTTAGTTCTGCATTGTAATGGATATGCAATGCATATTTTTCTTTCTTTCTTTCTCTTTTCTTTGGTTCTACTTCTTTTTTAAGGCTACAGCAAACTACCTAAATATATGATACAATTACTTCTGATATCTCTTAAAACACATCAGGATTTCTAATTTTTCTTCCCATTTTTGTACTTCCCCAAAAACGTTTTCAATGTGAGTCTTTCTGTGGCAAATTTTCTGAGAATTTGTATACTTGAGGCTGAATATCACTTTTCTTATGCCTTTATATTTGAAAGACAATTTGGTTGAATACAAGATTCTAGACTCGGGCAGCCCCCGGGGGGGGGGCGGGTGGGGGTGTGCTCAGTGGTTTAGCACCGCCTTCAGCCCAGGGCGTGATCCTGGAGGCCTGGGATCGGGTCCCAAGTCCCACATCGGGCTCCCTGCGTGGAGCCTGATTCTCCCTCTGCCTGTGTCTCTGCCTCTCTCTCTCTCTCTGTGTCTCTCATGAATAAATAAATAAGTTTTTTAAAAAAAAGATTCTAGGCTCAATTTTTTTTTCATTATAGCTACTCCTTTATCTTCCTATAGCTGTTGAAAAGTCTAACATCAATATGATTCCTATTCCTTTGTAGATTGTATGTTCTCTCTTTCTAGAAATTTTCAGACCTTTTCTTTATCTCTAGTATTCTTTCACTATAACTTGTCTGGGTCTGATTTTTTCTTATGTCTTCTCTTGGATACTTTATGATCTGAAATCATTCATTTTTCATTAGTTATGAGGAATTTATTATTTCTTCAAATATATCCTCCTCTTCTTTATTCTTTTAAATTTTGTCTTTTGAAACTCCTTTTACAAAGATGCTGACACTATTACTTCTATTCTCCGTATTTCTTTGCTATGTTTTATTCATTATCATTTCCTGCTACCTTTTCCATTTGTTTGATGTGAGTTTCTAGAAGAAAGATCAGCAAACCATAGTCTATGGGCTAAATCCGGCCTTGTCATCTGTTTTTGTAAATAAAGTTTTATTGGAATAGTTACACTCATTCATTTATGTATGATTTATGGCTGCTCTTGTGCTATAGTGGAAGATTTGAGTAGTTGCTATAGAGACCATGCGACCCACAAAGTTTAAATATTTAAAATATTTGCCATCTGGCCCTTTACCGAAAAAGTTTGCCAATCCCTACTCTCTAGGATAGGAACAATTTTCTTCTTTCTATTCTGAGGGCCTAGAATGTATCTTGCCCAGATTTATTGACTGAATCAATAAATAAGCTTTGAAGGACAAATATCAATAGGTAGAACTGAGAGAGCTATTATCTCAAAAGATGAAAAGAGGGATGCCTGGGTAGCTCAGCCGTTGAGCATCTGCCTTTGGCCTAGGGTGTGATCCCAGGGTCCTGGGACGGAGTCCCGCATCGGGCTCCCCCATGGGGAGCTTGCTTCTCCCTCTGCCTATGTCTCTGCCTCTCTCTGTGTCTCTCATGAATAAATAAATAAAATCTAAACAAAACAAAACAAAAGATGAAAAGAGAGCATTCTAGCTAAAGGGAACAGAGACAGTATAGGCAAAGAAGTGCTTGGGTGGCTTAGCTTGTTAAACAACCAACTCTTGATTTCAGCTCAGGTCCTGATCTCAGGGTTATGAGTTCAAGTCTCACACTGGGCTCTATTGCTGGGCATAAAGCCTTCTTAAAAGAATAAGTAAATTTGTTAAAAGAAAAGAAGAGAAACAGTATAAGCAAAGATATAAAAGCGAAAATTAAGGGTAGATTTCCAGGAGAGCGAAATATTTAACAAAGTGAAGCTGGAAAGACTAAGAACTCTTTAAGGAAGTCTGGGGTCTAGAATGGGGAGTCAGTGCTTCATTCTCTTTGCAATTGCCAGATATGTCACATGACCAGAGATACACTTTAGGAGGACCCATATGGCAGCATTGTGAAGAACACACTAAAGAGAGAAGACAGAGGAGGGATGGAGAACAGTTCAGAGGCTACTGGAACAGTGAAATACAAAGGAGTTAACTCAGTGTGGGGATGGAAGCTCAGAGAGACAATGCAGCTTGACAGTCACTGCACTTGGTCTACATGCCAGCTCCACAGTATCCTAACTGTGGGATCCTAAGCAAGTTGTTCAGTCTTTCTGAATTTCAGTCTCTTTGTCTGTAAAACATGATGATTCAGTGAGGATCCAATTAGGAAAATAACACTCATGCCAGGTAATTCAATAGAATTTAATAAGGGAAGACAGTCTTACAGACGAAAGAGCTGAAAGACCAGACAGGGGATTAAGCAACTGCAGAAAGCAATGGACTCTTCCAACCCTGCAACTAAGTGAAGATAGTGTTACCAGAGCCCAGGAGACAGAGCTGTCAATCAGGACCTGTGGGAGCTAGAGGTAGGGAGGAGGTGCAGCCACTGGGTCAGAGCCATGCCCAAAGCAGAGAGAGAAGAGAAACATTCTGGAGTCTCCTCTCTCTCTTCCTTTCCTCCAGTCTCCTCCCAGTAACATCCATTGGCCAAACCTAGACAGAAGTCAGATTCCCAGCAAAGAAACCTGGGAAGGTGATTTGCAAGAATCAATCCCTTGTGATTCACTACCGAATAGAGGAAGAGCAGGGACTGAATTTGAGGCAAACAAGCAACTGAGCAGCACACATGGATATATAATGGGGGGTTACTGTGAATAGCTCAGTTGAGACTACACACTGGGCCACCACAATCAGTGCCTGGTCAGGGGCTATTTTGGCTGGCTTTCTTTCTTTCTTTCTTTCTTTCTTTCTTTCTTTCTTTCTTTCTTTCTAGATTTTATATATTTATTCATGAGAGACACACAAAGAGAGGCACAGTACACAGGCAGAGGGAGAAGCAGGCTCCCTGTGGGGATCCTGATATGGGACTCTATCCTAGGACCCCAGGATCATGCCCTGAGCCAAAGGCAGATGCTCAGCCCCTGAGCCACTGATGCGCCCCTTTCTTACCCTTTCTTACATCTCTGTCCTCATCTTTTCTAGTTTTCCTCCTAATTTTGGACATATTGAAGTATTTCTAGCTTTTAAACCTCACTGTGAACTCTTGTCACTTGGGACTTGTGCATATTTAGCTCCCTTTGCCCACACAGCATTGCCCTTTCCCAATGACTCACATTTCTCCAAATCCCTCCTTCTCTTTGTTATTATCCTAGGTTCTGCCTCTGGCTGAATGTCTTCTCTGAGTCCCTCAATGTTTGTTAGATGCCCCTATCTATGCTCTGATAGCATTCTATGCATATCTCCCTCATAGCACCGGGCAGACGTCTGACAATGATTTTATCTCTTTTAGTTTTCTACTGCTGCATAGCAAATTACCACAAACCTAGCAGTAAAAAACAACACACATTGGGGACACCTGGGTGGCTCGGTGGCTGAGCATCTGCCTTTGGCTCAGATCATGATTCCGGGGTCCTGGGATCTAGTGCTGCATCAGCTCCCTGCAGGGAGCCTGATTCTCCCTCTGCCTGTGTCTCTGCCTCTCTCTGTGTGTCTCTCATAAATGAATAAAATCTTAAAAAAAAAAAAAACCCACAACACACATTTATTACTTTATAGTTTCTGTATCTAAGAGGGCAACATGCTCTCTGCACAGGATCTTACCAGGCTGGATTCAAGGTGTTGGCCAGCTGTATCCTTGTCTACAGGCTTGATCAAGAAAAGTTCCATTTCCAAGTTTCCTTGGCAGAATTCATTTACTGCAGCTGTATGACTAAGGTTCCTATTTTATTGCCAGCTGGTGGCCAAAGACCACTCGCAGTTCCTCAAAGATACTTTCAGGTCCTTGTTGTATGGCCTGCTCTCCAACATGGAGAGCTTCTGCTCTAGCTTCAAATATCTTTGTCTTCCATCTCCTCAGGCCCCTAGATCCCCTTTTAAAGAAGAGCTCACCTGATTAGGTTGGACTCACCTGCATTCAAGGGGAGAAAAATTAAATAGCATATACACACCAAGACTGGTAATCTTCGAGGCCATTTAGATTTCTGCCTTCCGTACTCTCCTGCTAGATGTGAACTGGTCAAAGACAAGGCTAGTCTCTTATTTGTCATTATATCTCAGAATTGAACAGAATTAGTACCTGACATCTAATAGCTATTCAGTGAAAGAATGAATACAACAAAAAAAGGAAGGGAACTCATAGCAGAGGGCCATATTTATTTATTTTTTTAAAAAGATTTTATTTATTTATTCATGATAAACACACAGGACAGGCAGAGGGAGAAGCAGGCTCCATGCAGGGAGCCCGATGTGGGACTTGATCCCGAGACTCCAGGATCACGTCCTGGGCCAAAGGGAGGCGCTAAATCGCTGAGCCACCCAGGGATCTCAGAGGGGGATATTTAAATGCAAAGTTAAATATGACTTGAGGTAATGAACATTCAAACCGGAATCCTGGGTCTATCATAGTATCATTTTAAAAAGTTGAAAATCAAATAGGAAGAATTGGGGGATCCCAGGGTGGCTCAGCAGTTTAGCGCCTGCCTTTGGCCCAGGGTGTGATCCTGGAGTCCCAGGATCAAGTCCCATGTCGGGCTCCCGGCATGGAGCCTGCTTCTCCCTCCTCCTGTGTCTCTGCCTCTCTCTCAATCTCTGTGTCTATCATGAATAAATAAAAATAAATAAATAAATCTTTAAAAAAAAATAGGAAGAATTGGATTGCCTGGGTTGTGGAAGAATGGGTGGATAGAATGAAATAGTATGCATTTCATACTTGCTATACTGAATTTGTTTTGCCTATGGTACAACCATATGGAAATTTCCTGTGAACAAATGAGGGTGAAAGTCTAAAACTTAGGAGAGAGATATGAATTGAGGTGAATCCTAGTATTGAGTATTGAATTCTCAAAGTTGTGTCATAGTTTGCAGGGTACTCTTATCACTAATCCTTTTCCCATGGGGGCACCATAATTTGGCTCTTGTATTCTGGCTCTGACTCTTACATCTTTCCCTTTTTCACTGCCCAACTATTTGATTTTCCCATAATTACTCAGATTTTTCTTATCCTCTTTCTATTTAACCTTTCAGATGTAACTGCCAGAATAAAAACCCATTGCCAACTCACTTTGTCCCGCTGATATGGATTTGACTATAATAGACATTAGTTAAGATGTTTATACTAATCTAATTCTGTGTATAGTGGTGAGAACATGATCTTGAGCCACAGAAGAGCTAGCTAGGTTCAAGTACTGCCTCTGTTTTTTGCTGTATAATCATGATCAAGATGAATGATCCCTCTGAGCTTATTCCTTTTTTTTTTTAAGATTTTATTTATTTATTCATGAGAGACACACAGATAGAGGCAGAGACACAGGCAAAGGGAGAAGCAGGCTCCATGCAGGGAGCCCCACGTGGGACTTGATCCAAGGTCTACAGGATCACGCCCTGGGCTGAAGGTGGCGCTAAACTGCTGAGCCCACCTGGGCTGCCCTTATTCCTTCTTTATACATTGACTAGACAAATCCACGTTTTCAAGAGAATTAAAGTTTTGTGTGTGAAATGTCTGATAAATTGTAGAAATCCAGTTAAATCCCTGCATTTTTTTAGAAAAAAATCTGGATATTGTGCTCACATTCTTTTGCTCCAGATTCATTGGGATTTTTCAAATTACTATTATAAATATGAAATCCGTTTAACAATATTACTACATGACTAAAAAAAAAAACAATATTACTACATGACTAAAAAACATTCATAATCCCCACTGGGATTGGGAAGTAGTATGTAGTAGCAATGAGTAAAAACTCACAATATGAAACTCAGGTTGTACTTGTGAAAAAACGTAATGTCAGGTTACTTGGGACTTAAATATTTCATGATATTTTGCTAAATAGTCATGATAAGATAAAGATAGTTATTTTAATTATTTTAATATTGCACCTAGTTCTTTTTAGAGGAAAAGACAGCAGGTTTATATTTGCATATCTGCCTCCCAGGGTAAAGCTCAGAATTTCTGTGTCTGCCTACAATCTCTGCTGAGCTCGAAGCATACTTTCTTACGTGGCCCCGGGGACTATGACTGCAGCCTTAAGGTCTCCTATTCATTTTCATAAGTCAGCCACAGTAGTCTGTCTAAAATGCAGCTTGATTAAATATCCTACCCACTGCACTTAGGATGAAAGGAAAACTCTAGTTGTTGTGTAGGGCACTTTACCAACAGTTTCCTATTGACTTTTCCTGTCTTATATCTTATCACTGTCCCTCATGATCTTTGCCCCAAGGTCCTACCATACCCCTCTTGGTGTTCTTTTTGGGAACTGGCTCTTCCGCCACTTTTCTTTACCTGGTTAATGCTAAATCTTCCACCTCCCTCCTCACCATCACCTTCTCATCTACACACCTCCCAACTCCGGGTTGCTTGTTTTCTTTTACAAGTGTATACTCAGCTTTCAGTCTGGTTGGGATTTATTTACACATTAAAGAAATTATCCCTTTGAAATATACATGCAGTAATTTTGGAGTAGTATAATTTAAACTGCTGGTCTTGCTGACTGCAGAGTTTAGAAATATTTCAGGCTGGCCAAGCAAACAGCCGTCATTGTTGTGATACAGGCACATTTCCCACCAGTCCCCATCTTAACATTATGTTCCTGCTCCTTTGTACCATGCAGGTGCTCTGAGAATACAGCCTATGAATTTCTGTGAGTCCCAGGTGGTTCACCTGTTTGTCTTTAAATTTTAAGTAAAATCATGGCTGAAAATTGTCAGGTAGCATCCCAGGAGTCCTTCCATGAAGAGGCTGTTTTAAAAATACCCTTTAAAAAAGGAAAAGGAAAAAAAATTAAAATAAAAAAATAAAAATAAATAAAAAAGGAAAAGGGCGACGGGGGCGGGGGGGGGGGGTTCCCGGGAGGCTCAGCGGTTTAGTGGTGCCTTTGGTCCAGGGCATGATCCTAGAGTCCCAGGATCAAGTCCCGCATCAGGCTCCCTGCATAGAGCCTGCTTCTCCCTCTACCTGTGTCTCTGCTTCTCCCTCTTTCTGTATCTCTCATGAATAAATAAATAAAATCTTTAAAAAAAAATAAAAAAGGAAAAGTTTTTTTTTTTTCTTTCCGGTTCTGTTAGAAAAAAAAAAAAAAAGACTGATGTCAGAGACATGCTTTACCTTAGTAGAAACAATTGGAAATATATGTGACTAGGCTATCAAGATTAAGAAAGTGCTAGAATTTCATTGAGTGAACTAAAAATGTAACTTAAAAACTATAATGAAGAAGCTAGGGCAGCCCAGGTGGCTCAGCGGTTTGGCGCCGCCTTCAGCCCAGGGTGTGATCCTGGAGACCCGGGATGGAGTCCCAAGTTGGGCTCCCTGCATGGAGCCTGCTTCTTCTCCCTCTGCCTGTGTCTCTGCCTCTCTTTCTCTCTGTGTCTCTCATGAATAAATAAAATCTAAAAAAAAAAAAAAAGGAAAAGAAAAGGAGCTAGAAGAAGGTGTAGCTAATAAGTCTAAATATCTGCATCTCTATTACTTTTGTTTATGTCATAATTCTTTTCTTTTTTTAGATTTTATTTATTTATTCATGAGAGACACAGAGAGAGAGAGGCAGAAACACAAGCAGAGGGAGAAGCAGGCTCCATGCAGGGAGCCTGATACAGGACCTGATTCCGGGTCCCCAGGATCACACCCTGGGCTGAAAGCGGCACTAAATCACTCATCCATCTGGCCTGCCCTGTTTATGTCATAATTCTTAAAAATTTAGATATGGTATAATACTATTTTTTTTTTTTAAGCCTGCTTAGGGGCACCTGAGTGGCTCAGTTGGTTAAGTATCTGACTCTTGATTTCGGCTCAGGTCATGATCTCAAGGTTGTGAGATCCGGCCCTGTGTCAGGTTCTGTGCTGGGGTGGAGCTTGCCTAAGATTCTCTCTCTCTCAGGGTGTCTGGGTGGCTCAGCAGTTGAGTGTCTGTCTGCTTTTGGCTCAGGGAATGCCTTGGGCTCTCATGAATAAATTAAAAAAAAAATTCTGTCTCTCTCTCTCTCTCTCCCCCTCCCTCATCTTCCCTGTAGTAATCTCTACACCAATATAGGGCTTGAACTCAGGACCTCAAGAGAAAGAGTCACATGCTTTTCTGACTGAGCCAGTCAGGTGCCTCAGAAAGGCAACTTTTTTTTTTTTTTTAAGATTTTATTTACTTATTCATGAGAGAGAGAGAGAGAGAGAGGCAGAGACACAGGCAGAGGGAGATGCAGGCTCCACGCAGGGAGCTGGATGTGGGACTCGATGCCGTGCCTCCAGGAACAGGCCCTGGGCCGAAGGCGGCGCTAAACCGCTGAGCCACCCAGGCTGCCCGAGATAAGTGTTTTTAAATAACCTACCATCTTTCCAGAAATTAATCAATAGAAGTATGCATTGGAATTGGTTATTTACTTGTTTGTTTCTGCTAGGCACTGGAACCTTTGTTATTGATATGACCTATCACCTAGGACATTGCCTTAGGAATATACTCATAAATGGAATGGACTACTCTCTGAAGCAAAATTACATTATCTTTTACAAAAAATTCTTTGCAAAATTACATCTTTCAGCTCCAAAAGCAGAAAAATAAAATTATCAAACTTTCACTTTCAACCTTATTTACTAAGCTAACCATAGTTTGAAGGTATTAGGAAGTAGTATGGGGTGATAAAAAGGAACATGATAAAGGAAAAAGTTTTAGATAGAGTGGTAAAGACCTTTAGATTATAACATATTGCTATGCGCAATATATTACAATAAAATGTAAGTTCCATAACAAAAAGGTCAAAATATTTGTTATGATTAGAATAGATGCCAATGTCTGGGATCCCTGGGTGGCCAGCGGTTTGGCGCCTGCCTTTGGCCCAGGGCGCGATCCTGGAGACCCGGGATCGAATCCCACATCGGGCTCCCGGTGCAAGGAGCCTGCTTCTCCCTCTGCCTATGTCTCTGCGCCTCTCTCTCTCTCTCTCTGTGACTATCATAAATAAATAAAAATTAAAAAAAAAAAGAATAGATGCCAATGTCCATTAAAAACTTTTAAGAACTACACAAACATCCGCCTGTCAGAGGTGATTTCTGCTCAGAGATGACCTCCAAAGCTTTCATCTAGAGGCATACCAAATTTCATCAGGGACACTTTCATCATTTTAGCTGTTAAGGTAAACCACATCGATATCATCACGGGCGCCCAGGGAGTAGCAAGAAGAGTTAGATTTTGGAAAACAATCCCTGGGAAATTAAGTAACCAAAGGTTTAATTTGGAAATGCAAATATCTATTGATTAGATTTTCAGTCAACACCTTCATGTACACAATGAAGGAGTAAGGAGGGACAAAGCAATAGCAACAAGGAGGAGGAGGAGGGGGAGGAAGAGAAATACAGAGGGCACTGAGGGGGTTCTTTTCATACATTATATTAATTCACACTTAACTTTATATAACATTTGAAAGGCGATCTTCTTCACCCCAATACTTTAACCTACTTTAAACCATTACCATACCACAGACCCGCTGAGCCACTCAGTGTAATCTTTCGGCATCTGTTTCAGTGAGGAAGGTGAGAAGGCCCAACGACGACTTTTGATGCTTTCCGTGTTAGGTTCATAGATGGAGTCGGGTAGCGTCTTAACTGGACCTTAGCTTTCGCTTCTCCTTTGGTTCTGCTTGCCAGCGCCCTAGCCCCACGAGGACTTTCTGGCGTTGAGCTGGTGCAATGCAAAGAACCCAGAGGCTGGATTCAGGAGATGTTTCCCACGCCACCTTGTCGCTTGCGACCCTGGGCACAACACTTAATTTTTGGCTCGTCGGTTTCATTATTTGGGGAACGGCAATAATGATGTGTCTGTTTTATAAGGTTGTGAAGAGTCGGACCTGTGAGTGAAAAGCCCTTTAAAAACTGGAAAACACTCTCCAGATGTGAGTCGTTATCTCCTTTGAAGGACACAATCTGTTTCAATTGTATAGGAAATTGCAGAAAGAAGGCTCCTTGACACTTAGAGCTTGACCCTGAGCTGAATCTCTGTAAAACGGCAGGGTGCTTGCGCCCCACGTCAGCCGTCAGCCGGGGGCAGGGTCACCCACGCTGCCGGGGCGGTCGCTGCAGTATCCGTCCGCGGCGGCCGCTCCCCCTCGATCCTCCCACAGGTTTCGCGAGGAGGGCGGCGAGGTTCCTAGCTGTTTGCGTGGTGCCAGCCAGAGGGCGTGGGCTGGGCGGATTCGCGTGGGCTGCAGGGCTGCAGGGCGGGGCTGCGGGGCTGCGGGGCGGGGCTGCGGGCGGGGCTGCGGGGCTGCAGGGCGGAGCTGCGGGGCGGGGCTGCGGGGGCTGCAGGGCGGGGCTGCGGGGGGCTGCAGGGCGGGGCTGCGGGGCGGGGCTGCGGGGCTGCGGGGCGGGGCTGCGGGGCTGCGGGCTGCGGGCTGGGGCTGCGGGGCGGGGCTGCTGGGCTGCGGGGCGGGGCTGCAGGGCGGGGCTGCGGGGCGGGGCTGCGGGGCGGTGAGGCGGCGGGGCGGCGGGGCGGCGGGGCGGCGGGGCGGGGCTGCAGGGCGGGGCGGGCTCTCCAGGGGAGGGCGTGGCCTCGCCTCCCGGGCGTCCCGGCGCAGCCCGCGCGCGGAGCTTGCGAGCCAGCGAGCGGACTGGCGCGCGTCCCCTGCGCACTCGGCCGCCGCCTGCGCGCGTCGCGGGCGCAGCTGCGTTTTGTGCCCCGCGGGCGGCGAGCCCAGGCCGGTGCGAGCCGCCTCGGGATCCGGGGAGCACGCGTTCGCCTGCGCTCTCCGCGCCCGCGCCCCTTCCCCACCGCAACAGGTCCGGGGAAGGCGGAGGTGGCGAGGGCGCACGACCCGAGACTGGAGGAGCAAGGGGCAGGAAGGTGAGCGGAGCCCCGTGCGCCCCCGGGCGGGGGCGGGGGCCAGCCTCGCTGGGAACGCCGCAGCCGCCGACTTCTGGGACGCCCAGCTCTCCCCGCCTTGCTGCCTGCTTCCCAGCACCGCTGACTCAAGCAGCTGGCGCTCCCACTTTTCCGGTGGGAACCTTCGGGGGGAACCGGGAAAGAGACGCGGAGCTCGCATCGCCCTTGTTTGCAAATCCCAGGCAGATAGAGCCTAGAAGAACTGGGGGAGGAGCGGTGGGAACCACAGGAAGAGACCAGACCCATTTTCTTTCCCCACTCCCCCAAATCAGACATCTGCTGGTGCGCCCCGCGTTTTGCGGAAGGATGTTGGGTTTTGGAACCTGGTGTCGGGATTGCGTAATACAAGTGTCCCAGAAGTTTCTCGGGGAGTAAACCAGGGGCTTTCCTCTCTTCCATCCCGCGTCCTCCAGTCCTCGTCCTTGTCACCCCTCCCCCTTGCGTCTAGCTGAGCTAATTTGGTGGTTCCAACCCAGTCTAATTGCGATTGAGAGGGAGGCTCGCGGCGGTGGTCCGCAGCCTCGAGGGAGGGAGGGAAAGTTGGAGGCACCTCCTGAGACTTGCCCCTGGGGCGCCGGGGGACGGCCTCTGCAGAACGTGGAACTGGTGAATTTCTCATGATAGTTTTTTGCGCCGGTATCTGATCCTCCTGTGACTGCTGCTTTCGACCCCTCCGACGTTGCAAGCGCAGGGCCATCGAATTAAAATAAAAAGGAGTTGGAGAGTTGTGTGAGTCGTAGCTACCTCAACGTAATGGTAGTCATATTAATGAATCTGCACGGGACCTTCGAGCGTCTTGATAGTTGCTCGCTAGGTTGGTCTTCCAGGAGTTTCTACGCTCACTTACTCCGCGTTATTGTCATGCAAATTGTCCCTGGAAGACCTTTGGCTTTGGAGGTGGAGAGGTGTCCGCATCTTCCGGGAGCTAGTCTGTTGCGGGGCGGGGGGGGGGGGCGGTGTGGGTGTGTGCAGGGGGGAAGTGTGGGATGGGGCAGTTTTAACCCAGTGGGTGCACGCTGAGAGCTGTGAGTGGGGGGTGACATATCATCTAGGAACCCGACAGATTTAAGACCTTAAAGGCGAAACCATAATTAAGGCGAAGACTTAGTGTGTTCCCTGGGACGGTTGCAAAGTGAAAAAAAGCTCAAAAATTAAGACACAGAAACATCAGGCGAGGGAGAGGCCTGAGCAGTGTGGGGGATTTTGCTTGTGAAAGATTACTTCAGAGCAAAGACATGCAGAGTTCGTAGAAGGTAGGCAAAGGTGGGATATTTCTGGAGCTACGTGTGTCAGACTCCGGGTGGAGATAGAAGGCACGGAAAAGAAAAAGGCCTTTGGGCTGTGAGTCTAGTTCTGCTCAGAGGCTTGAGAATACCTAGGCATGGCCCTGTTTCAGTGTTTACTTCCTCTGTCTAATGTATTTCCTTAGCTTGCCTTTCATCTTTGGTGGAAAGTATTCCTTGAATGGATAATCTGGAAATAAATTCGCAGGAGAGTTGAAAATTCTGGATGATTCCGGTGCTTTAATTTAAAGGTGTTGTCTCTTTCTTGCCAATGTCAGAAAATACTGTTTTTGAAGATAAATATGCAGAAAAGGAATGTCGAATATTAAAGAATGACCCAAGAGAATGGAGACTAGGAGAGAAAGCAAGAGAATAACTCGTAATACTAGTTGTGTAAAACTAGAGAAACCAATTTGAGTTTAGCTAAATAAAGAGAGAGGGAACCACAGAAGGGACTCGAGATCTTTAAGACAAAGAGGTATTGAAGGGTAGGACACAAGGCTTTGAAAAAAATGAGTTTAGGTGCACTTAGTGGCTTAGTCAGTGGTGTCCAACTCTTGATGTCACTTCAGGTCTCTATCTCAGGGTTCTGAGATCAAGCCCCTCGTTGGGCTCCCTGCTGGCTCTGGAGCCTACTTAAAGAAAAGGAGTTTAAATTTTGGGGGCTCCTCCTCTTTTTCTTAAATTTTTCTAAATATAACATACAGGGATGATGAGATTGGGGGTGTAGGACTTGTTAGTGTGAACTTTATGCTTTCCACCTGCGGAAAGAAAATGAACTGTTTTTTATCAGAGTTAACATGTTTTATTCATTCGTTGTAGTGGCTTTGACATTTGTGATTTGCTTAATTCTTCAACTTTGTAAAAATACAATTTTGAAGAATCACAGTGTGTTAAATTAGAATATAAAAATCATCCAGAGACTGTGAACTTATGGTCAGAAAAGCCCAGTGATTTTAAACATTGCTTTCTCTTGCAAAATGCGGAGTATGCATGCATTTTTTGCCACCAGAAGTCACTGTTTCACTGTGGGGTTATAAAACTAACTACTTTGAGGTAGTTAAGACTACATCAAAACTGGCTGTCTCTGTCTCTCCTATTTCCTATCTGGTTTGACTGAATTTTGAAGGAGTGCATTGAGCTAACAGTTACTGCTTTATTAACTAAGATTCTCAGTTGGATTTTGGGTTAAATTTGGTTTTCATTTTAAAAAAATTATTTATTTTTGCAAGAGGGGAGAGAGAAAGGAAGCAGATTCCCCACTGAGCAGGGAGCCCAACACTGGGCTGGATCATAACCCGAGCAGAAGGCAGATGCCCAACCAGCTGAGCCACCCAGGTACTGTTGGATTAAATTTGGAAGAGTACTCTTCAATTAAGATACATAATGAGTTGCATGTTTGAATGTCCATAATTCACTGTAGCTATGTGATTGTTCAGTTGGAGTTATAGTGCCTTGAGTTACTAGATGGGTAAAAAAATTAAGTTTAGAAAAGGCAAACTTGTTTTCAATATCGCTTTCCTTTCTTTCCAATTTTAAAAAAAATTATTTTAGAGAGTGTGTGTGCGCACAAGCGGGAGGGGCAGAGGAAGAGGGAGAGAGAATCTCAAGTGGATTATGTGCTCAGTCTGGAGCTGGGTGCAGTGCTCACTTAATCAACTGCATCACCCAGGCACCCCTCAATATTTTTAAGAAGCAAGTTAAAGGAGTTTCATACTCAACTGTAATTTGTGTTTTCATCAAACAAATTTCCATAGTCATTTATGAAGTTAATTGGCTGTTACAAATTTTAAGGTGGACTTATGCATTCACATTTTAAAAGGTAGGGTCAATTTATGATAAATATTTCAATTGTTATAAGATGCAGGGAACAATATACCTTGCAGGTGTCTCTGAAAGTATGAAACATAGTTGGGATAGTGTCCTTACTATTAAAGCCTTGCACTGAAAGCTGACCTTCAACTTGAATTTATTTGCCAACTTAGATATGTCTGTTGAAGCTGAAAGCTTCTGAAGTTCCCGATTTCAAGAACTTTAGATTATTAACTAATTTTTCAGGACACTGAGAAAGTATGTTGGAGAGAGTAAAATAAGGAACTGCATTCACATAAATATACAAAGTTTTGTAAATTATATTTTCCTCATTATAAATTCTGTTCCCAGACAATACTTAATTGGCTGAAATTTTCTAGCCGTCTTTCTCTTTTTTATGCACAGTAGTGGTTTATTTAATATTTGCTGACTTGAATCTCAGATTTCATTAAAAGAGACTGCATAAACCCTGTAATCCATTTATTAAAAGTCTACCACAGTGCAGAAGTAAATGTGAAATATGTAGTTCTTTGTAGGTACGCATCCTTTATTCCTGACTATTGATGTATGTACAACAGATTATTGTAGACTTGAATCTCTGAGGTTCTAAGGCTATGGGGTTGCTAATAGGAGTTTCTGTCTTATGCCTTAGGATAGAACTCCTTCAGTAGTGTTCTCCAGAGGAAGAAAATCAGCTGATTTTCTTAAATTAGCTGGCCCATTTTAAACATGACTAAGGATTTCTTGTTAGAGTGACTTTTTCTTATTAAAAGGCTGAAATTATTGTGATAAGTGGAGCCCAGAGGAGTCAATTACATCACTGATATAATACCTCATATTCATTCCTTATACCTCATAAGTACTGGCATAAAGTAAGCCAGGCAGTACTTTAAGCTTTGCAGACACTGTGATAATGCCATGATCAAGAAAAAGAAAGAGCTCATGCAGGTGGACTTAATATTCATGTAGCATAAAAGCCATTTGAAAGCAACAGCTTTCAAATAATGTATCATTTAAGCCTAATTGCAGCTCTAAAGTTGGAGTTCATTTTCCATTTTAAAATCAGGAAATTGAGTTGAAGAAGTTAAGTGACTTTGTGACTCAAAGCCTGGTGCCCTTTCCACTATGGTACACTGAGTTGGCTTTGTTGATATGTGGTTTCCTGTTTTTCAAGAATTACAGCTTGACTCTAAAATATAAATAGTGTTTCTCCTTGGCTAAGTAATTCTTTCTGATCATTATGGGAATAAAAAAGCAGGTATTTTCATTTAGCATTCTGGATATATTATTTGTGACTCCAAAGGAAAATATTATGCAGGCCTACAAAAAGGACATGTGATGTTTATTTGTACCATATAAAGATCCTTACCTTCTAAAAAAATTATATATAAGGGCTTATGAACCATCTCCCTTAGTGTTTGAAATCTGTTCAAGTTATGAAAGGTCAGTCACATTCCTATGTGAATCAGAATATACCCATATCATTTTCTTCAGTCTTATAGATTCAGTGAATATATGCAGTATAGCAGTGGTTTTCAAACTTATTGTCAGAATCTTATGGAAGACTTGTTAAAACACGTCTACCCTGCCCACCCACCCAGATTTTTGATTCAGTAGGTCTGGGGTAATGCCCAATAATTTGCAATTATAACATGTTCACAGGTGATGTTGATGGTGCTAGTTCTGGAACTACACTATGAGAACTACTGCCATTTAGCAGAGAATTTAAAAATTTTAAAGCATGGTTATTGAGCCAGACAGCTTGGGCTTAAATCTTGCATTTGTCGCCTACTAGCTATCACACCTTAGCAAATTACTTAACTTTTTGTCAAAAACTGAAGGCTCTGAGATTTACCCTACTTTCAAGCTAACAAGTTAACCTGCCACAGTTTCATGAGCTCTTGGGAATGACTTTATTACTCATAATAATAGCTATTGCCAGAGTATCAACATTTTCTTACACTGGTTCCTTAAGCCCCAGTTTCCAAAGTGAGATGTGGAGAGAGTCATGACATCTGAGAAAAAAAATGAGTTGCATTACAGGAAAGGAATCCTGGGCTTACGGAATCCTAATCTTTTATAATGGGCGGTAAGTATGCCTGCCCTTTGCTCCAGAGAGGGAGACATTATTTTGTTTATACTGCACTGTAAACATGTTGCCCTGTGCTGTAGGAGACACAATCTCTATTTTCCAAGGCTGTTCTCTATACGAACATCTTTGAAGACTGTCTAGAACAAATACAGTTGGTGCCTCTGCTTGTACAATACGCAGAAATGCCATGGACCGGTGGAGAACTGGCTTCTAACGCTTTTCCATTCCCTTACAACATGGGGTTAATAAGACTTATTCTTGGGCAGCCTGGGTGGCTCAGCAGTTTAGCGACGCCTTCAGCCCAGGGCATGATCATGGAGACCCAGGATGGAGTCCCATGTTGGGCTCCCTGCATTGCATCGAGCCTGCTTCTCCCTCTGCCTGTGTCTCCTGTGTCTCTCCCTCTCCCTCTCTGTGTTTCTCATGAATAAATCTTTAAAAAGAAAAAAAAAGACTTTTTTTTTTATTTTATTCATTCATGAGAGACACAGAGAGAGAGAGAGGCAGGATCCATACAGGGAACCTGATGTGGGACTTGATCCCAGGACTCCAGGATCACACCCTGGGCCGAATGCAGGTGCTAAACTGCTGAGCCAGCCACCCAGAGATCCTCATTTTTTTTAAAAAAGATTTTATTATTTATTTATTCATGAGATTCAGAGAGAGAGAGAGAGGCAGAGACACAGGAGATACAGGCAGAGGGAGAAGCAGGCTCCATGCAGGGAGCCCGACGTGGGACTCGATCCCGGGTTTCCAGGATCAGGCCCTGGACTGAAGGTGGTGCTAAACCGCTGAGCCCCCCGGCCTGCCCTGGGACCCTCCTCATTCTTAATAAGATCTTCCTTACTGGGTAATTGAGCAGATTAAAGATACTAAAACTTGTCAGGTACTTGGAGCAGAACATAATATATGCTACATAAATAGTTCTTGTCATTACTCCTGAAGGAAAATGTGTGTGTGTTTTAATGGTATTACCTTATAAGATGAAATAACTGCTTTATTGAGTATCCCTAACTTTGAGTTTGTTCCAAGGAACTTCTTTAATGAGTCTAAATTTTAAAATGGGATAATGCATTATTTTACCAGCCCATGGGGAATGAAACTTTTACTACCAATATTCACGTATTCTTTCATGTTTCTCTGCCTCATTATGATTATATAGAACATGTGACTAATTCCGGGGGTCCCTGGCCAGCTCAGTCCAAGGAGCACCTGACTCTTGAAGAGTATGCAACTCTTGATTTCAGGGTCATGAGTTTGTGCCCCATGTTAGGTGTAGAGATTACTTAAAAAATAAATAAATAAATAAATAAATAAATAAATAAATAGATAAATAAAATAAATTTTTATTTAAAAAAATTTTTAAAGATTATTTATTTGAGAGAGAGGTAGCATGAAGTGGGGGGAGGAGCAGAGGGAAAAGAGAAGCAGACTCCTTGCTGAGCAGGGAGCTTGATGTGGGTCTTGATCCCAGGACCTCAAGATCATGACCTGAGCCAAAGGCAGACCCTAGCCAACCAAGCCACCCAGGAGCCCCCTGTAAACTTAAAACAACAGTAACAACAAAAAATCATGTGATTAATTCTGTACAGTGGGCTCTCTGTGGGAGTAACATGCATTTCTGAGCTAAAGCATTTAAGTGGCTCTTGTGAGGCCCTCCAGCTCTCTTTTACTATGGCAGACCCTGAAGCTACATTTTGAGATAGTGGAGATTCCAACAGTTTGGGTTTCTCAATGTGGAGAAAAGCTCGTTGCCTTCTTTCCTACCCTAACACACCAATATACAGTGGACATTAAAGAGTATGAAATAAACCTTTGTTCTGACAGGACACTGAGATTTTGAGGTTAATTTGCCACTACAGAATAACCTGGACTAAACTCACTATATCCCAGTGTCTGTATATAAATATAATACCTGTGAGAAACTTGACTATTATTTTAAAATATAGGCTCTGGGTGTATATACATGTGGAGCTAGACTAGGAGCTTTCATTCTGTCGAGACAATATGAGCAGTTAAAATTTATTTTACATGAAGTAATTTCAGATGGTAAGTGCTATGAAAAATAAGTTTGGTCAGCACTGTTATTTTCCTACCCAATGCCCATTCCCATTTTTTTTTGTTGTTGTTAAAAGAACCTTAATTGCGTGTGGGACTACATTGTACCTAGCCTAGGTGATAGATCATGCTTGTTCTTAGCCAGTGCTAATAACTTGTATCCTAATTTACCTGCCTCCCCTGTAGTAACTTTAGGAGACCATGGGACCTAGCTGTGATTTTTGATAGACAAAGTCTTAGGGAAGGATTTTCCTTTCCTGACAAAAGGAGAAAGATGTGGCTGGCATCTTTCTGCCTTAAATGTAGGTAAGATAGCTGGTAACAGCAGTAACCTTTTTGTACCACGAGATGACAGGCATAAAGACAATATGCGAAAGGGGCACCTGGGTGGCTCAGTTGGTTAACCATCTGCCAGCTCAGGTCATGATCCCAGGGTCTGGGATCGAGCCCTGTATCAGGCTATTTCTATTTTGCAGTGTAGCCAGCCTCATCAAAGCCCGGACTTACCCATTTGAATTTTGCACTGACTATATTATCTAGGTATCTGGTTGGCCTGTGGCTGCACTTCATGATAAAGTGGATTTGAACTACCTGGTAGCTCTTCATAAAATGCAGATTTTCCTCATGTACTGTGATGTCTGATGCAAAGCATCCTAGAACAAACTAGCAATTTGCTAGTTTAATGACTAAACATAGTCTGGTGTATGTGTGTGGTCTTTCTCATCTTCTAGTATCTTTCAAGATGAATCCTAAGAACTTGGACATTCACAATAAAGGAATTTTCCTTTTTTTTAAAAAAAAAAAAAAGCAGTGAGGAGCCTGCTTCTCCCTCTCCCTCTCCTCCTCACTCGTGTTTTCTCATATCCCTCTTTCAAATACAGCAGAGCAGAGCCAGAGTTCTTGATGGCCTCATTGAACAGCTTAAACTATACCATCTTCTTCTGAACTTGCTATGAAAGTATAAACTTCTATTAATTAAGCAGTTGTGGGGCCCCGGGTGGCTCGGTGGCTTAGCGCCTGCCTTCGGCCCAGGGTGTGATCCTAGAGTTCCAGGATCAAGTCCCACATTGGGCTCCCTGCATGGAGCCTGCTTCTCCCTCTGCCTGTGTCTCTGCCTCTCTCTCTCTGTGTCTCTCATAAATAAATAAATAAAATCTTTTAAAAAAAAAAAAGCAGTTACTGCAGCTAGACACATTCCTAAGCCATATAGAGTATAATGGAATTGAGAGTGCATTGGTTGGAGGATGTGGCTGAAGGCCCAACTGTTGTACATTAGCTGCTGTAACCAGGGAAGGCCTCTTTGAGAATGATCATTGAACAGAGGTCCAAATGATGAGAGGGAGCCAACAAGATATGAAATGTATACTTGAGTTTGGGGTAGCACCAGAGCCGCCCCTTGAACAAAGATTTTGAAATGAAGAAACAGTTGGGGAAATCGTGTTCCGTTTTGGATTTCTAAGCTGTGGGTACCGTATTCACTGGAGAGCTAAAGGAACTGTGAGTGATCAGATCAGTTTGGGGCCTTGGGAGATTATGATCTGCTTGGGGCAGAGTTCGGGAGAATGCCGACAAAAACAGTGTATGATCCATGAGTCACCCCTGACACATTGCCTGTTACTCCTGGAGGAATGTGTGGGGAAGAGGAAGGGAAGTAAACTTGACAGGGACTACTGACCAGTCCACACACCCTTTGAATCTGGATGGAGTTTTTTTCCCTCATATTCTCTTTTGGGAACTGGGTCATGGTCATGGGACTTTGAGACCTGCTTAGCCCTGTTGTTGTTGAAAAGCAATATATGGATTCTTCCAAGCCTGTGCTTTGATTGGCAGAAAAATAACTAGAACAACAACTACTAACATTTCACTGAGTGCTTAACATGGGCCAGGCATTGTGCTAAAAATATTACAAACATTTTACTTAGCCCTGTGTCAATCCCATGAAGCCCCGTATAACTGAAGAGAAAGCTGAGACCTTAGGAAAGAAAAAGAGTAATTTTTTTGAGATCATATAGCTAGTAGGTTCCAGAGCAGGCCTTTTAACTAGCTTGTCATAAGGACTTCTGAGACAAGGTTCCCTAGAATGTGCTAGGTTTGGAACCCCTTAAAAAATGAATTAAAAAAATTTTTAAAAAGATTTTATTTATTTATTCATGATAGACACAGAGAGAGAGAGAGAAAGAGAGAGAGAGAGCCAGAGGCACAGGCAGAGGGAGAAGCAGACTCCATGCAGGGAGCCCGATGTGGGACTTGATCCTGATGTGGGGCCCTGACCCAAAGGCACACTCAGCCACTGAGCGAGCCACCCAGGTGTCCCATGACTGTATTTTTAAGAAAGATTCTTTGAAAGAGACATTAACTGAAGCGTATACTGATTTCCTTTCTTAGCAGTGGTTTAGGTTAATAACTTCCTGACTACAGTAGGCCTCCATTCCAACCTAACAGTATTTCGTGGGCTGAATTTGTTTTTTTTCAGTGAGACATAATTGAGATAACAGTCAATAATCTGGCGATGCAGCCTCCTTGCACCTGCCTCTGTGGAAAGACTCATGTCTCCTGGCAAATTAAAGAATAAAGAATTTGAGTTGAACAGACAGTTCCTGACTGTGCCCTGGGGTTGCATCCCTCAGAGAATATGTCTCTTTCACTTTCTACTGTATCTACTCATCCAAGAAGCCAGTGGTGAGGCCCACAGTTTTGGCCTATGTTCAGTGTTGGACTTGTCAATTTCTACAACAGTTTTTTTAAAAAACAGACTTTTGGGATGCCTGGGCTCAGCGGTTGAGCTCAGGGTGTGATCCCGAGGTCCAGGATTGAGTCCCACATTGGGCTCTTTGCAGGGAGCCTGCTTCTCCCTCTGCCTTTGTCTCTGCCTCTCTCCCTTTGTGTCTCTCATGAATAAATAAAATCTTAAAAAAGAAAAAAGAGTTTTAAAGATTTATTTCTTTCAGAGAGAGGGAGAGAGAGAGCTCACACATGCATGCATGCACTGTAAGCAGAAGCTTGTGTAAGCAGGAGGGACAATGGGAGAGAGAATCCTCAAGTTGACTCCCCACTGAGCGTTGAGCTTGATGCAGGGCTCTATCCCAGGACTCTGAGATCATGACCTGAGCTGAAATAAAAAGTTGGACACTTAATCAACTGAGTTGCCCAGGTGCCCCCAAAATAGACTAAAGAGTTGTTTTAGGTTCCCAGCAAAATTGGACAGAAGCTATAGAGATTTCCTATAGACCTCCCTGCCACCCCACCACTACCACGCGCCCCCCATGCACAGCCTCCCCATAATCAACATCTCCCAGCACAGTGGTATAGTAGTTTAAAATGATGAATTTGCGTTGGCACATAATTATCACCTAGAATTCTAGGACCATCTTTCTTTCCTTTTTTTTTTTTTTAAGGACTATCTTTCACTGAGGTTGCGCATGGCTTCTTATTTCCTTTAGATTTTTGCTCAAATGTTACATTCTCTGACTACCTTATATAAAATTGCAACCCCTTACCTTGGTTCCTTGCTGGCACTCTACACTTTTGCTTTGTTTTTCTCCATAGCACCTTTTAATATCTAATATCTATGTATTTTTCTTATGTTTCTTCTTTGCTAAACTATAGTTTGCAAGCTTGCTGACGTCAAGTCTGTTTTCTTCACTTTTATTCTCTGTAGATGTTCAGGAAATATTCGCTGGCTTAGTGACTAAATGAACAAATAGGGGAACTCAGGACCATTTTCTTTTATTTTTTATTTTTTTATTTTTATTTTTTTCAGGACCATTTTCTTTCTTTTTTTTTTTTTTAAGATTTTTATTTATTTATTCATGAGAGAGAGAGAGAGAGAGAGAGAGAGGCAGAGACACCGGCAGAGGGAGAAGCAGGCTCCATGCAGGGAGCCCGACGTGGGACTCGATCCTGGGTCTCCAGGATCAGGCCCTGGGCTGAAGGCGTCGCTTAAACCACTGAGCCACCTGGGCTGCCCTCAGGACCGTTTTCAAGGTTGGTGTTCCTCTGCAACCCAACCTACCTCCTCCCTCACTGCCCTCTTGCTCTCCAAGACCTAGGGTGGGTACTGTTGGGTTGCAAAGCAAGTGGACATCTTGATTGGGATGATTATGTGGGAGACTGCCATCACTGACTCTTCAGAAGCCTTTACAGTGTTATGAAGAATAATGCTGAGATGACACACTATTTTATTGACCACCCACTGTGTGCCAGCCCTAGTGAGAGAAAAGAGAGCAGCAAAAGGGGAGAAGGGACAGTATTGCTGGGAAAAGAACGGGGGCAAAGAAGATGGAGAAAGAGGGGAAAGGGAAATAAAATTGTGTTGGATAGAGGGAAAGTGAGAGAGAGTAAGCGGCAGTGGTTGTGGGGTGGGACGGGAATGATTGGGGTTTGAGTTGGAGAATTTAGGAAACCTGCCTAATTAGGCTCCTGTAGGCCTGGCTTACTATACTGGTTGGAGGAGTGTGGGACTCCAAAGCATATTTGATCCTGAAAAACTGAGAGCACTACCAGTGTGAGTTTAACTAAATATTTGTAGCATCCATGTTGCATTCTTTTTTGGGGGAGGGAGATAGAGAGACAGTGCTATCTACTGGTATGGAAACATTGTGGTCAGCAATTTTAATTTCATGGAGGAGGAGGAGATAAAAGACCTTATCAGGTGTCACAGTAGAGCTGGACTATATTCAGAGTTTCAGCCTTAGCCGGAAGTGTACAGTTAGCCTCTTAAACATAAGAGGCAAGCTAAAACTGTTACAAATATAGTGTGTTTTCATTTGTATCACAGTTTGTTAAATCTGTACTAAGATCATTTGTAATAAATCCTTTGCCTTAAGGATGTTTGGAAAAATTGAAACTATTTAAAGCAAGTTAGGATAAGTGCAGTGAGTTCACACTTACATACAAGAAAGGGAAAAGGAAACAGCTGTTGATAGTGTTAACCATAGAGAGAGGTTGTTTCTAGAGATACGCAGGGCAGTACCAAGGCCGTCTGCCCAGGTTGTATAACTTTTTCTTTTTTCTTTCTTTCTTTTTTTTTTGACCAGTACTCTTGAGAGCTCAAAAAATGGCTTTGGGGATTAAGCGCCTTTTAGGAGTGTACGTAAATTCTTACAATTGGCTCTTACTTGGCCTACTTTTTTATTAAGTATTCTTATGTAAAGATCAACTGGCTGATTTCCTTTTTTGTGCGTACTCTTACCTTTCTTCCTTTTGATTCTAGACGGAGTGCTGATACAACCTGTTACCTCAGGCAAATTACTTAAAACCAAGTTTCAGTTTTCCTAATTATAAAATGAGTTATTAGTATGTGGGGTATTAGCATCTACCTTGCAAGTTTATTTTAATGTTTACTTGAAATGCCATCTGAAAAGGGCTCGACACAATGCTTGGCGAGAATAGACACTAGGGAAATGTTATTTCCTTTCTTCCTTCTCATAATAAACTTGTATGCATTGCTTCTTGCTGAAATGGCTTTGAGTAGAGCCTCAAAAGTACATTTGGCCTTTGATATATGATAACCAGTTTCTTCATGCAGTTTGAGAGTCAATGAAGAATCACTGTCTCTAATTCAAATGAAAACATTGAATTCTGTTTCCTAAGAATTTTTTGCCAGTCATGTGTACCTATGAGTTTACTTATGGGCTAATATTCACAGGTTGCTCTTTCTTTTTCAGATGAACAGACTCGTTATTTTCCACTGACTGGCAGCAATGGCGTTTACTGAAAGAGTCAAGAGCAGCAGTAGCAGCAGGTAATGGTGAAATCCAGGATTCAAAGATGCAATGATACTTGAGTTTATGATGTATTTTTCAAAGAATAAGCTTGATCCTTTTTCATTTTTATGATACAGGAAGGTATGTGAAAATCTAGTTTTCTCTACACAAACCTGTTAGACCGGCTACATATTTTCTTTATTTTTTTTTAATTTTTATTTATTTATGATAGTGACAGAGAGAGAGAGAGAGAGAGGCAGAGACATAGGCAGAGGGAGAAGCAGGCTCCATGCACCGGGAACCCGATATGGGATTCGATCCCGGGTCTCCAGGATCGCGCCCTGAGCCAAAGGCAGGCGCCAAACCGCTGCGCCACCCAGGGATCCCCTACATATTTTCTTTAGATCTAGTGTTTTCGGAACCTCATACCTCATTTCTTTAACATATAGGTGTTATGGTAGATCAGGATCCCAATTCTGTGTGCAGGATATTGGTCTGTATTACACTGTTTTGGAGAAAGGAGCACCTGTTCGTGAAATCTGCCCTATCATGAGAACTCTGAAGGATGGAATTCTGTCAGTTACAGTTTATTTATCTGTTTATGTAAATATTTTATTTATTTTCATGAGAGACACAGAGAGAGAGAGAGAGAGAGAGAGAGAGAGAGGCAGAGACCCAGTCAGAGGGAGAAGCAGGCTCCATGCAGGGAGCCCGACGTGGGACTCCATCCCGGGTCTCCAGGATCACGCCCTGGGCTGAAGGTGGTGCTAAACCGCTGAGCCACCCGGGCTTTCCTGTCAGTTACATCTTACTACTTTCAGATCTCTCCCTCCAAGTGTGCACATATAGTTAACTTCCTTCTTGCATATACTGAATGATCAGGATTGGTTGAGGGGAGCATATTAATATTCTGAAGCAGTTTTTAAGAGTAACTCATTTGATATCACTGATCAATTTTTATTTATACTGTTAGATATTCAAAAACAGATTTAAGAATGAAAGATAGAGACTCAGACTTACTCAGCTAACATTTATTAACAGATACTCGTGCCTGTAATTCTGGAAGGTCCTGCCTGGATGCTTTCCTACTTCCCTTTCTGGTTCATTTAGGAAACTCTTCCTCTGTTCCAGGTGGCCCTGGTAGTACTGTTGTTAGACTTGGTGCACTCTCCTCCCCCACAGAGGAAGGCATGTGACCCAGGCTACAGCAATTCACATTCTGCTAGAACGAGGGGAAGCTGTTGTCGTCTGTCTTTAGGCTTGTTCATTATGTTCAGTTACACATAAGTTTTAAATTTTTATGCAGTTAAATGTCTTGTCCTTTATGGATTCTGGTTTTGATTGTGCAGAAAGGTCTTCCCAACTTCAAGATTGTGAAAATAATGTCATGTGTTCTTTGCTGGCACTTGAATGGTTTCATTTTTTGCATTTAAATCAGAACTTGTGAGCTGGTGGCCTATGGGACAGATCTGGTCAACAGATGGGTTTTGTTTGGCCCCTCACAGTGTTCTAAAAAAATACATATATATCTGCCAATGTTTTTTTACATAACAATCTAGACTTCCATCTTCTCTTAAAAAATTGAAGATTTAACAACCTCGGCCTTGCATTGCTGTATAGCAGCACTCAGATACAATCTAATAGCCACTGTTCTTTGCAACAAGGCATGAGGTTAGATGAGTTCTCATTCAGAACTTACCAAATGGTATGCCATCAGTATTTTTCAGGTGTGCCAACATGTTCATCCTCCCAGCCTGTGGGTCAGCCGGAACTCCAGAACTCCCCCTTGTTTCCTCTTGCAGACATCTGCTTTGTCAGGTTGCCCCAGAAAGACTTGCTGTTAAAAAAAAAAAAAAAAAGATCGGAAGAGCACAGGTACTTTCTAGTTCACTACAGTTTCCACAGTTGGACTCACACGTTCACTTCACTGCTTAGCCCTCTTAACTTGTGACCCATTTCAGATTTTGGATGTTTAATTTTTGAATTTTTTAATTAAAAATATTTATTTATTCATGGGAGACACAGAGAGGCAGAGACAGGCAGAGGGAGAAGCAGGATCCCCACGGGAATCTGCTCTGCTACTCAGTCCCAGGACTCTGGGATCACACCCTGAGATGAAAGCAGATGCTCATCACTGAGCCACCCAGGCATCCCTAATTAATTAATTTTTAAAGTAGGTTCTATATCCAATGTGGGACTTGAGCTCACAACCTTGAAATCAGGAGTCAGTCATATGCTCTACTGACTGAGCCAGCCAGGTCCCAGATCTTGGACCTTTTAGTATTTTATTTAAAAAAGTATTTATTGATTCATGAGAGATGCAGAGACACAGGCAGAGGGAGAAGCAGGCTCCCTTAGGGAGCCTGATGTGGGACTTGATCCCTGGCCCCAGGATCACGCCCTGAACTGAAGGCAGATGTTCAACCGCTGAGCCACCCAGGCGTCCCTAGTTTTTATTTTTAAAATTTAATTTTTTTAAGTAAATTTTTTTTAATTTTTTAATTTTTTTTTTTATTTATTTATGATAGTCACAGAGAGATAGAGAGAGGCAGAGACACAGGCAGAGGGAGAAGCAGGCTCCATGCACCGGGAGCCCGACGTGGGATTTGATCCCGGGTCTCCAGGATCGCGCCCTGGGCCAAAGGCAAGCGCCAAACCACTGCGCCACCCAGGGATCGCAAAATTTAATTTTTTTAAAGATCTTTTTGCGTGAGAGAGTTTGAGTGCATGAGCAGGGGAGGGTCAGAGAGAGAGAGAGAGAGAGGATGAATCGCAGGCAGACTACCTGCTGAGCCGGGAGTCCAATGCAAGGTTCCATCTCAAGACCCTTGAGATCATGACCTGAGACGAAATCAAGAGTCAGATGCTTAACTGACTGAGCCACCCGGGCACTTCAGGAGCCATTTTTTTTTTTTTTTAAAGCAAAAGGCTAGCCAGTTGTTTCAACATAATTTATTGCATCATCTCTTTTCTCCATTGATTTGAGTGCTGCATCTAAATTCCATCACCATCTTGAGTATTTGGTTGGACTCTTTTGTTCCATTGATTGATTGTTCTGGCAATGGTGCCATACTATGTCACTGTATTTTCATAGATCTTAATATTCAGGCACTTCTTTGTCACTACTTTTCATTTTTAGAATTTTGGTAGTTATTCACATCTGATTACATTTCCATGTATCCTCTGAAGTCATTAGTCATTTTCTAGAAAAATGTTGACATCTTGATTCAGGTCTTTTTGAATTTTATCAATTAAGGGGGCAACTGGGTGACTCAGTGGTTGAGCATCTGCCTTTGGCTCAGGTCATGGTCCTGGGGTCCTGGAATCGAGTCCTGCATCAGGCTCCCACAGGGAGCCTGCTTCTTCCTCTGCCTGTTTCTGCCTCTCTATGTGTCTCTCATGAATAAACAAATTAAAAAAAAAAGAATTTCATCAATTAGGGAGAGCTTAATTCTATAGCATATTAATAAACCTGAGTCTCCCTACAAAGGAATCTAAGTATCAGAATGGTGAAATTTTAAGAGGATGAAGAAATTTTAAATTTAAATTGTAAGATTTTTGCAGGTGTCTGATTTTTCAAAAATTTCTAGTTTTTGGCTGCCTGGGTGGTTCCATGGTTGGGCATTTGCCTTTGATTCAGGAAGTGATCCCGGGTCCTGGGATCTAGTCTCACATTGGGCTCCCTTCAGGGAGCCTACTTCTCCCTCTGCCTGTGTCTCTGCCTTTCTGTCTCTCTGTGTCTCTCATGAATAAATAAATAAAATTTATTTTTTTTAATTTTTTTTTTTATTTATTCATGAGAGACACAGAGAGATAGAGAGAGGCAGAGACACAGGCAGAGGGAGAAGTAGGCTCCATGCAAGGGAGCCTGACATGGGACTTGCTTCCGGAACTCCAGGATCACACCCTGGGCCAAAGGCAGTGCTAAACTGCTGAGCCACCGGGCTGCCCAATAAATAGAATCTTTAAAAAAAAAAAATTTCTAGTTGTTGACATTGCCTCCCATATAATTTCTAGTAGAATATTGTTATAATAGTTACAGTATTTTCAGTGTTAAGGTTGAAACTATTTTGTATTCTATTACTTACATATGTTGCTATTGTTAATAATTACTAGAATGGGTGAATGGCATTTGTAGTAACATTCTGGCAATTATAGAACTGGTTTTATTGTTTGTTACATTTTTTCAACTCATAACCTTCCTGATATGCGCCTTTTAGTTTTAATACCCAATACAAGTAATAAAGTTAGAGGAAATCCTGAATGGAACTCAATTTTTAATATATGTCAGTAAGCTCACTGTTTAAATGTTTAATCATGACAGGTTAGTCTTTTAGTAGTCCAGAAAAAAAATCCCATCAAATTCACGTGGAACTGGTCCAGGGCTAGCACATACTTGAAAGGAAACAGATGTGTATTGAGTATGCAACTCTAATTGTTCAAACTAAACAGAAGTCTGAGTGTGAGCCCATACTTTGCTCAAGGCTATCAAAAGTCATAAGCGTGGATAAAATATTAATGTAATGTGTAAAGACAATATTTGTTTTAGTTCTTATAAATAATGGACTTACTCTCTGATTTGCAGATTTATCAGCATTAGACACTAGTGAATCGCAGCTCACTTATATTACCCCTACCCTCATTTTCCTCCCGTTCTTTTTGTTCTTTCTAAAAATTGTTACTGGAGTATAACAAACTGAATAGAGCAGACATTATTAGTACAGTTCAGTGCGTTTTCACAAAGTGAACACTCTTGTGTAACCCATCAAGTGACAATACCGGCTCTCCAGAAGCCTCCTCTTGTCCCCTTTCAGCTATTAACTCCCTCAAAGGCTGCCACTATTCTGACTTCAGACATGAATTTGCTTTGCTAGCTTTTGAATTTTATTTGCATTTAACCATATAGTATGATTTTTAATGTTTTCTATTCAGTTTTGATGTTTGTGATTATTATTCTATTTCATAAATTTAAATATGAACTTTTAATTGTCTCAGTAATAATGTATTTTATATTAAAATACTATGTTAGAGGGAGAGGTGGGTGGGGAGATGGGGGTAATTGGGTGATGGGCGAGGTGTTGGGGTAACTGGGTGATGAACATTAAGGAGGGCACATGATATAATGAGCCCTGGGTTTTATATGCAACTGATGAATAACTGAACACTACTTCTGAAACTAATGATACACTATATGTTAATCGATTGAATTTAAATAAAAATTTAAAAATGCTATGTTAGGGGATCCCTGGGTGGCTCACTGGTTTGGCGCCGGCCTTTGGCCCAGGGCGCGATCCTGGAGTCCCGGGATCGAGTCCCGCATCGGGCCCCCGGCATGGAGCCTGCTTCTCCCTCTGCCTGTGTCTCTGCCTCTCTCCTCTCTATCATAAATAAATAAATAAATATTTTAAAAAAAATCATGCTAAAAAATAAATAAAAATGCTATGTTAGGTACATTTTATATAGTCCATCCTGAATATTTTTATTTTCCTTTCCATAGTTTGATATAATTATCCTTACTCTTTCTTCCATTTCTTCCTCTTCTACCCTCCAACTATTACTCTGCTTTTAATTTTTAAAAAATTTTTTTAAAGATTTTATTTATTTATTCATGAAAGAGAGAGAGAGAGAGAGAGAGAGAGAGAGAGAGAGATTGAGAGGCAGAGACAGGCAGAAGGAGAAGCAGGCTCCATTGCAGGGAACCGGAGGTACTCGATCCCTGGTCTCCAGGATCACACCCTGGGCTGAAGGTGGCGCTAAACCGCTGAGCCACCTGGGCTGCCCCTGCTTTTAGTTTTAAATTGTCCAGATAGGACATTTTATTTTATAATTATATCCTTGAAAGCTTTGTCTCTAAATTGATAATAGGTTTTTCAAACTTCTACTTACATTATTTTTATCAGGAAGCAAAATAATGTTTAGAGCTTTTTTTTCCCCTAAGATTTTTATTTATGAGCGATAGGCAGAGACAGAGGGAGAAGCAGGCACCCTGAGGGGGAGTCCAGTGTGGGACTCCATCCCAGGACCAGGGATCACACCCTGAGCTGAAGGCATGTGCTCAACTCCTGAGCCACCCAGGTGTCCCTAGAGTTTCATTTCATGTTTCACATAGGGTTATGTTTCATATGGGTTCACAGTTATCACAGATACCACTTGAAGGAGAAAGGTTCATTTTGGTCAGGAGAAATCAACTCTTTAGCTGAGCAAATTGTTCAAATTCATGCCACATTTTAAATTGCTTCATCTTTGATGGTTTTATTTTTCCTGGAGTTTTTAGTTACTTTTCTTTTTTCTTACTGAGAGAACATACCTTTTTGCCATTTCACTAGTCAGTTCCCCTTCTTATTCTTATCTATTTGACTGAAATGTCTCATTTCCTTTTTGGAATCCAGAAATTAAAATTAATTTTTACAAAGTATGTGCTAAACTTCATTCTTCTGAAATTGGGCCCAGGTAAGTGAAGCCAGAGAGTAAAGTGGGGATACATTCTGTGAAAATGTTACTTGATGATGGGTGGAAAATATACGAAGGTAAAATGTAAGAATGAAAGAAATTGTATTTTAGGCTGTATCACCAGATCTGTGGGACATGATTTTGTTATTTTCTGCCTTTAAGGGTAGATGCTTCTTTTTTTTTTTTAATCTTATTTATTTATTCATGAGGACACGGGGCGGGGGGGGGGGAGGGTGGTGGTGGAGAGAGAGAGGCAGAGACACAGGCAGAGGGAGAAGCAGGGTCCATTCAGGGAGCCCTACGCGGAACTTGATCCCAGGACTCCAGGATCATGCCCTGGGCTGAAGGCGGCGCTAAACTGCTGAGCCACCCAGGGATCCGGGGTAGGTATTTCTTGTATGTGTTTTAGGAGATGTGCTGAGATATGCTTTTCAATATTTGGAAAGATTTGAAAGATTGGATTTTGTGAGAGCTGAATCATATTATAGTACTGTACTCTTGGACAATCTCCTTCCCCAGGAGAGTCTGAAATAATGTTTAGCTCTCCTAATTGAGAAGCATCCTCAATTAGTAAGGAAGCTACAAGGTGTTAAGCTGATTAACACCTATTATACGGACAGATTTTCTTTGTGTGAGTAAATCAGGGGCCTAACTTCCAGATGCTTACTAGAGAAATTAATGGCTGTAGGCTGTGTTTTCCTGAAGCAGTGATTGGCCTTGGGCATTGTAAATAATGCACACCTGGATTGTGAACTGGGGAAATAGGAAAGTTTCCTGTATTTCTTAAGTAGTTTAAAGCCTAATTTACAAGTGCAATAATGTTTCTTATATAGAACTCATTGTATCCCTTTACTTTAGAAATCAGTTCCTAATTGTTAAGTATGTGACATTATCATAAGTAGTTTAGGATGAGTCACTTAGTTTGATGGGTTTATTAGGAGTTTGGTTTCAGACTTATCTCAGACCTGAGGAAATCTTTTTCAGAATTATCTATCTCCCAAAGGGACCGTTAAAATTTGGGGAAGGGAGACTAAACTGTAGGAATACTGCATACTTTCACCAGTAAAATCCAGTTGAGCTAGTATTACATCTGTGTTACAGCAAGCCAAAGTGTAGGACTCTGCAGTGGGATAGCTATGTTTCAATCTCTGACATGGTGGTTACATGGGCAAATCATTCAATTTTTAAAACCTCATTGAAATGAGAGGATAAGAAAAAAAAAATGGGGATAAGAAGAATAATAACTGGAAAGTGCTTATCACAGTACCTCCTACATCATAAATCTCCCATGAGTTTTTAATTCTACTACTTTGGTGATGATGGTAGAATGGTGTATTTCAGGGGAGTCAGAAGCTTCCTTAATTCTATTTTGAGGGGAAAGGCTTTGTTTCCAGGCAAATCTTTGGATAAAAGAGATTGTTTTTCAAGCTACTCCAGGAATAGCATTCATACAAAGAAGGATGATAGAGGAAACAGACCTTTAAAAACAAAATGTGTGTTTATTTGCAGAGCATGTGGATACACTTACAAGTTTTACAGTGGTCTATTTTACATTTGATATTGGTGATGGGATTGTCCTCAATCATACACATAGGATAAAAAACATGCTGCTGCGTAGTATTTTCTTTTTTGCAAGTAACATCGTCATTAACAACAGCACTTTATGGAGGTATCATTTACACACCATTTTAAGTATGCAATTTAATGATTTTTAGTAAGCTTACTGAGTTTTGCAACCATTTCTACATTCCATTTTCAGAATTGCACTCACAGTAGATTCAGCTATCTTTTTCCCACCCCAACTCCAGGTGGCCATTAATCTACTCAACAGTTTTGCCTATTCTGAACATTTCATATAAATGCAGTCATATAAAATGTGGTTTCTTTGTGACTGGTTACTTAGCATAAAGTTTTCCAGACTCATCCATGTTGTAGCATGTGTCAATTTTTGTTTTTTAAAGATTATTTATTTACTTATTCATGAGACACACACACAGGCAGAGACAGAGACAGAGGGAGAAGCAGGCTCTCCATGGGGAGCCTGATACAGGGACTGCATCCCAGAATCCCGGAATCAAGACCTGAGCCACAGGCAGATGGTCAACTACTGGCCACCCAGGTGTCCCAGCATGTGTCAATTTTTCATTCTTTTGTATTGCCAAATAATCCATTATATGAATATAGCATGCTTTATTTACTGTTCACCAATGGATGGACATTTGGATAGTATCCACTTTGTAGCTATTATGAATATTGTACATATCTTTTCATTTCTTTTGGGTAGATATTAGAAGTAGAATTGCTATCTTGTAAGGTAGATTCGTGTTTAGAGTCGTCTTTAGATTATTCTAAATTCTGGTTCATTGTGCTAGTGGGTCAGTTTCAGATTCATTTGCATATGGTTTTTCTCTTTGCCTTCAGCCCTGAACTCTACTAATGCTAAGAGATGGAAGAGAATGAATTAATATTATTTAGTGCCTTCTGTATAATGGTTACTAGTCTAGGTAGTTAGCATGATATCATTTTACGTGATACTTTGGTCTTTGGTGGTGGATAAGATGGACATTGAGTTAAACGATTTAGGATTAGACTATCTTTGTAGGGATCCTAAATTTATGCTTTCCTGATTTGAAGGAGAACCTTTTTTTCTTTTGGGGGGGCTTCAATGACAACAATCCTTTTCTTTTCTTTCTTTTTTTTCCCCCAATAATCCTTTTCTTAAGCTGTAGCAGTTAGCCTCTTTAGGAATCTGTGGAACAGGATTAGGAGGAAGAGAATTTCAGTTCCAGGTTCCTGTGGTTATCTGGAAGCCGGAGGACATTTCAGAATTGGAGTCTTGTTTTCTGAAGCTCATGATAACCCTGTAAAGTGGTCAGATTAGATGGTAATCAGCTTACTTGTACTGGAGGAAGCAAAGGCCTGGAGAAGTTAATAGCTGGATGTGTGAATCAGACTATGGGGAATGCTAAGGGCAGCTAGTTTGTTTTGGTTGTGAAATTCTTAAATTACTGTACAGAATAACATTTAACATGTGAGGCACGGTGCAATTTCATTTCTGCTTTTGACCAACAGGTTTGGATGTCTCCATCAGATGATGTGTTTTTCATAGACTGCACTGCAGACTGCCACCATTTTTGTTGCTAAAATTGTAGACACTAGATTGTGTAGGTTTATATAAGATGTTCAAAGATATCAAGAGAACATGTCTTATTAAAGCTATTTGAAAGCATGAGGTCGTCCAAGACTTCTGGTTAAGAAAAGAGTGTCTAGGAGTGCCTGGGTAGCTCTGGTCGTGATCCTGGAATCCTGGGATTGAGCTCCCTATTGTGCTCCTTGCTCAGCGGGGAGCCTGCTTCTCCCTCTGCCTATGTCTCCGTCACTCATGAATAAATTTAAAAAATCCTTAGAAGAAAAAATGTCTATTAAAGTTCTGGGTACCTGAGTGGCTCAGTGGGTAGAGCATGCAACTCTTGATCGGGTTGTGAGTTTGAACCCAATATTGGGTATAGAGATTATGTTTAAAAAAAAAAAGTGTATTAAAGTTATTTACATACTGATCCACGTAAGCCAAAGTGCTTATGTTGTGTTTGGTTTTGCTTCTTTGTTGTTATTAAAATTTTAAATTATTTTAGGTAATTGCTATACCCAACGTGGGGCACAACTTTACAAGTGCAAGATGAAGAGCATCAGGTGCCCCTATGTTTTGTTTCTTGAGTCTTAATCTAGAGCAACTACCCTACTTGGGGGCCGGGGTAGGGGGCGTTGACTGGTCTAGAATGGAGTTGACTGTATGACAGTTTATTAACTCTTAATGTTTTTAACTTGTTCTTATATACCAGTGGTTCTCAATCAGGAATAATTTTACCTCCTGCATTTGACATCTGACAATGTCTGGAGAGATTTTTAGTTGTCATAATCTAATGGGTAGAGGGCAGGAATGCTGTTAAATATCTTACAATGCACAGGATGGCCCCCACTACAAAGAATCTTCTGGCTCCAAATGTCAGCATTGCTGAGGTTGAGAATCCCTGTGGTTCTATTCCAGGTATTTCCTGTAGAATGGAAGTTAGCTCTAAAGCTCAGAGTCAAGATAAGTCTTTTTACTAAAAATAGTTTAATAGTTCAAGAGTGCTGGTATGTCTGTGTTTTGATCTGGGTGCTGGTTACAAGAGTATGTCTCTGTGAAATGCATGTGTGAGCTGTGCACTTTTTAAAAATTGAAATATTAATATACAGTTTTATTTGGGGGTGTACAATACAATGATTCAGTAATTCTGTACATTACTCTGTGCTCATCATCGTAACTGTACCTTAGTCCCTTTATCTATTTAACCCATCCCTCCCATTCGCCTCCCCTCTGGCAACCACCAGTTCCCTGTATTTAAGAGTCTGTTTTTTTCTGGTCTCTCTTTTCTTTGTTCATTTGCTTTGTTTATTAAATTCCACATATGAGTGAAATCACATATTTGTTTTTCTCTGTCTGACTTCACTTAGCAGTACAGTCTCTAGCTCCATCCATGGTGTTGCAAATGGCAGCAAGAGCTGTATATTTTAAAATGTGTGTTATAGTCTAATTATTAAAGTTTACTTGAAAAAGTCTTAATAGTCCTGTTGTGTATCTTTTACTACCACGTTGAATTCTTAGATATGTTAAGAAATCCTTAAATCCTCTTATTTTAAACTTCCTTAATACTCAGTTCCATTTAATGTAAGAGATTGATGAACGGTGGCATAAAACAGGTGCCTTGTGACCTAATTATTAGGATGGTCGAGTGTCAGTTATGGACCAGTCAGGTATTTTTCATGTTCTGGAGCATTGCCATGAGAGAGAGAACACCTAAAATCGGTAAGTAAAGTTAGGCAGGCCACTTGGAGTACTTTGAAGGCTTAAAGCAGAGAGAGAAAGCCCTTCCAAAGTGGATGGTTTCAAGAGAGAAGGTCGCCTTTCATGAGCAATGGGATTTGGAAAAGGGGCATTTGGGGCTGAAAGAACCAGCAAATGTCGGGAACGCATCAGGGGTGTGCTGGGAATCCTTTCTGGAAAGTTGTCTTAGAGCCAGCTTCTCTTTCCCCCATCTCTGATAAATCATTAGAAGGAAAGGCAATGAATTTTTTCTGACAGTTGTTTCTTACTGGGGCCAGAGCTTCGTTTGCAAATGAAAGGACTGCTGTTGGAGTAGTTGAAATCACAATGGGTCCTGCCTGACTCTTTTCACTTCAAAGTGTAAAAGAATCTCCAGGGGTGATAAATGGGGGCTGCTGGACTCATTACTTGTAAACAAAGCTGAGGGGGTGACCTCTAAATTTTTTTTAATTAAAAGAAAACAGGGTTTACTAGTGCTGAGTGTGGGGCTGCTCTTCGTTTGAATTTTGACTACTCACGCTGGAGATTTCTATTAAGGTTGTGAGGAGGTGGCCACTGTTATCCTGGGTTTGTTGTGACTCTCAAATATGGCATAAATGCACCCAGGCCAGGGCGGCTTGACAAGCGTTCCTCCACGAGGGCGATCTGAAGGGCACTGGGTTCTGTTATGTGGTTGTTGCCATAAGGGGAACAAGGCAGGATTCTTGAGCTCTGTACCTTTGAGGAGGTTGAGGGCTTAGACTCTTCTCTGCTCCTTTTCCCACCCAACACCAAGAGAAAAATGCCCTTAACGCCTGCATAGTACAGAAAGAGGTCAATTTTTAAGTGAATTCTTAGAACTTTGTAAAGGAGTCCAAAGGCTGTTTTTTTTTCAATTTTACATTTAGATAAATATTTTTACTTTTTTTTTAAATTTTTATTTATTTATTTATGATAGTCACACACACACAGAGAGAGGCAGAGACAAAGGCAGAGGGAGAAGCAGGCTCCATGCACCGGGAACCCGATGTGGGATTCGATCCCGGGTCTCCAGGATGGCGCCCTGGGCCAAAGGCAGGCGCCAAACCGCTGCGCCACCCAGGGATCCCTATATTTTTACTTTTAAATATTTTTTATTTTTATTTATTCATAAGAGACACAGAGAGGCAGAGACCTAGGCAGAGGGAGAAGCAGGCTCCTCGCGGGGAGCCTGATGCAGGACTCAATTCCAGGACCCCGGGATCACGACTTGTGCTCAACCACTGAGCCACCCAGGTGCCCCTCAATTTTACTTTTAAAGTCAGATTCTTTTTTTTTTTTTTTAAGATTTTATTTATTTATTCATGAGAGACAGAGAGAGGGAGAGGCAGAGACAGGCAGAGGCAGAAGCAGGCTCCATACAGGGAGCCCGATGTGGGACTTGAGCCGAAGGCAGACTTTCTTTCAACCGCTGAGCCACCCAGACGTCCCAAAGTTAGATTCCTTTTGTTTGTGTAGTGCAGGGCTTTGCATATGATTGAGGCCTTTCTCCGAAATGATGAGATTTGAACACTTTATGTTCATATGTTCAGTGTTTATATCGAAAGCAACTAATCATGTTGTATTTTATGGAGCCAAGACTTGGGAACTGCTGTCTAAATTCAGCTCTGCAGAGTTGAAGGTCCACCTTCAGTAAACTCCCTCCCTTGTGTACCCAACTTCCATCGAGCTTATCTCTTGCTTGGTTTTCACCTGGCTCCTTTGTTGCAGTCAGTCTAAGCCCCAACGAGATTTTAACCCAGAGGTCAGAGATTGCCCTTTGTAACTCAGGTGGATACTAACTAGTACAGTGCTGGGCACCCAAGAATTCTAATGTGTTTACTGACTGACTTTCCAGATGTTCGGTGATCACCTCTGAGTGTATCTTCCAAATAAGTGGTCAAATTTGAGAAAGGAGCAGAGGTCACAGCTGTGGGGGGAGCAAGCAGGTCCCTGGATGGGGGGTAGAATAGCAGTCCTCTAGCCAAGACAATTCAGCTAGAGATACTTATCTCTCTCTCTCTCTCTCTCTCTCTCTCTCTCTCTCTCTATATATATATATATATATATATATATATATATATATATATATATATATATATATATAAATCTCCTTTGATACTAGAATGGTAGGTGGTAGGTGAGCCTGTGGGCAACGATGCAGTTAGCACTGCCTTTGTGAGCTCAGATGCCAATAGCAGCTAATATCTAATGACCACAGGGACCAGACTTTGTGCCAGTATGTATTTATTTGATAGGCATGATTTCACTTCAGTCTCAGTTTCCTACGAGGCTATATTTTACAGATGAAAAAAAGAAAGGATGGGCAGCCTGGGTGGCTCAGTTGTTTAGTGCCGCCTTCAGCCCAGGGCCTGATCCTGGAGACCTGGGGAGATCCAGCCCCATGTCAGGCTCCCTGCATGGAGCCTGCTTCTCCCTCTGCCTGTATCTGTCTGTCTGTCTCTCTCTCTCTGTGTCTCTCATGAATAAATGGATAAAATCTTAAAAAAGGAAAGGAGAGGTTAATGGACTCTCTGGTGGTTGATATTCAGGCTACCTTCCTTCTGTCAGCAGACCCTCAGCCTTTAACCCCCTTTCTGAGCTCTGATTTGAAAGTCTGAGGCTTGGGCCAGAGAGACCTTCTGTGGTGGACTGTTCTTTCTGCCACCATGAAGGAGTATTACATAAAAGGTTGCTCCTGGGACAGTGCTTCAGCCTGGCTCCAGTGGTCACAGAAACATGCATCCTTTCTAGGGAAGGGACAAAGCTGGTTTCTTTAAGGTGTAGATGGTGGAGAGGGGACAGGAAAGGAAGGAAGGAGAGTGGGGTGACTGTTGAACCAATGGCAGGGAAAAGATGAATTGAGGGACAGAGGTGGTGCCCGTGCCCGGCCTAGGATAAGATAGGGTCATCCCCCCCCCCCCCCCCGCCCGGATCCCTGAGTGGTTCAGCCCTTTAGTGCCTGCCTTTGGCCCAGGGCGTGATCCTGGAGTCCCAGGATCAAATCCCTCATCAGGCTCCCTGCATGGAGCCTGCTTCTCCCTCTGCCTGTGTCTCTGCCTCTCTCTCTCTTTCTCTGTGTGTGTCTATCATGAATAAATAAATAAAATATTAAAAAAACAAAACAAAACATAGGATCGCCCCGACTCGCCTCTAGCAGAGCTGTTGTCATCCTCGCCGTGAGATGTCGTGTGTCCTCTTGGAGAGCACCCGTGCAGTCTGTAGAGTATCACAGATGTCAGGTGGTGGCCCCCGTTCATAAGTCAACCTCTCGACGGGCAGAAGTTGTAGCAGTTCTTGTTTTAGATTATCTTTTCAACATTTGGTGAGACTGACTTTCCTCCAGTGAGCCTTTGATGCCAGATATGAAACTCCTTAATTTAAGGATGAAGGTGTTGTTTTTCAAATACAACAGAAGATCTAATGGATGAGAGCAGAGAATATATCTTGTCCAAAAAATAAATTATTTTTTAAAGATTTTATTTATTTATTTATTTGTGAGAGACACACAGAGGGAGAGGCAGAGACACAGGCAGAGGGAGAAGCAGGCTCCAGGTGGGGAGCCTGATGTGAGACTCAATCCCAGGACTCCGCCATCACACCCTGAGCTGAAGGCAGACGCTCAACCACTAAGCCACCCAGGCGTCCCAAAAAATATATTTAAAAATAGGTGTTGGCTTGTACAAAAAAACAAGAGTTGAGAACAAAGGCAATGAGGGGAATGGGAGGGGAGGATATTTGGAATAGTTCTTAATGTCAAATGTCAGCGTTACTTTTCCTTCTGTCCCCGTGTCCTCAACCTACAGTAGGGACCCAGGTGAGTGGAGTTCTTACAGACTCACTGAAACTGCTGATGAATTTGACCTGGAGGCAGCTGAAGTTCAAGGGAAAAAGTTTACTTTGAAATCAGTTAGACTTGGGCTTGAATTCTAACCCTACCAGATTGTGTAATGTGGTTTACTTAACCTCTTCAAACTCTACTTCCCTCATTTGTAAAATAAAAATAATAATGTTGGGCGCCTGGCTGGCTCAGTCAGGAGAGCATGAAACTCCTAATCTCAGGGTTCTGAGTTCAAGCCTCATGTTGAGTGTGTTGAGTGTGGAGACTATTTAAAAAAAATTTTTTTTAAGCTAAGTCATTGATTCGAGTTCTTTTTTATTTCTTTCTTTTTTTCTTTTAAGATTTTATTTACTTATTTATGAGAGACACACAGAGAGAGAGAGAGGCAGAGACACAGGCACAGGAGAAGCAGGCTCCATGCAGGGAACCTGACATGGGACTCGATCCCTGGTCTCCAGGATCACACCCTGGGCTGAAGGTGGCGCTAAACCGCTGAGCCACCCGGGCTGCCCTAAAGAAAAGAATTTTGTGAGATAATATATTCTTTAAAAACCCAGCAGTGTAAAAATAAATAAAGAAAAAACCCAGCAGTGTGCCTGCTGGTATTGGTATTTAATAAATATTAATTAGTTTCCTTTTCTGTTGACCTGCCTTTGATAATTTTAGTGTTCGGGGCCTGGAGAATTTGAACTCCGTGATGTTCTTAAAGCATCTAGTAGGGTTTAAAAGTCTGGGCCCCATCGGGCAGAATTTAGTGAAGTAGCCCTGCTGTGCCCTTGAGATGTATCTCTGAAACACCTGGTCATTGACAGGGTCTGGCAGTGTGTGAACTGCTTAATCAAATGGTCCTGCTCACTGTAGGCTCAGGTGATTGAGATTGATTTTTTCTTTTTTTTTTAGTACTATCTGTGCTGCTCAAGTGAGAATGAGAATGATTTTTGTTACTGTGGGATTTATATTATTGAGAATTTGGGTAATTCAAAGTGGTAGATGATACTGTGCATCCATTTATTAATAAAATCCTCATATTTCCTGTTAAATGTTATATTAAGACTATATTTAGGCAGAATAGCAGTCCTATATTTAGGGTATCCATCAAGATAAGTGTGCCTAACTATGTAGAGAGAATATTTAATAATACTTCTTACCCTTTTGTTTTAAGGAAATAAATAATTTGTTTCCTTTGGGTTAGTTTGATTTATTATTTTATTTATTTTTTAAGATTTATTTATTTATTCATGAGAGACACAGGGAGCAGAGACATAGGCCGAGGGAGAAGCAGGCTCCCCACAGGCATCTCGGTTTTGGAACTCGATCCCAGGACCCCAGGATCACACCCTGAGTTGAAGGCAGATGCTCAACCACTGAGCCACTCCGGGGTCCCTGATTTCTTTTCTTTTCTTTTCTTTTTTTTTTTTTTTTTTAAGATTTATTTGAGAGAGAGTGAGAGCAAGCATTAGCAAGGGGAAGAGGCAGAGGGAGATAAAATGGGAGAAGCAGACTCTCTGCTGAGCAGGGAGCCTGATGTGAGGCTTGACCCTAGGCCCCTGGGTTTGTGACCTGAGCTGAAGACTGACGCTCAACTGACCTGAGCCACCCAGGTGCCCCTGGGTTAGTTTGATTTTAAATGAAAAGTCTTTGTTTTTCTGATAATCTAAGATCCAGTCATTCATTCAGCAGTGATTTATAGGGCCTTCCTTGATGTCACAAGTGCCTACCAGGAACTAGGGGGAGTGGATGGGGTGGGAAGGAGCTAGGATGAGAGTGGGTTAGCTGGTAGGAGCTTGTATTAGAGCTTGCATTCTAGTCATCATGTAAAGGTATTACCATCAAGTGATTTTCATTTAGTGCTTTAAACTTTTTTTTTTTTTTTTAAAGATTTTACTCATTTATTTTTTAGAGAGAGTAGGGGGAGGAGCAGAGGGAGAGAGGGAATCTCCAGCAGACTCTGCTGATTGTGGAGACCTACACGGGGCTCAATCCCAGGACCCTGAGCTGAAACCAAGAGTTGGATGCTCAACCAGCTGAGCCACCTAGGCCCCCCTGGTGCTTTAAAGCTTTTTCAAAGCATTAACAGTCTGCTGTTAATTTTAACCACATAAAATGCTGTTGCATTCTAACCACATAGGTATTTTATAAGGTGAATAAGGCTTAAAGAGGTTAAATGGTTTGCCCAACATCCCAGAGTTAATAAGAAAACTGTCTCCTTAACCCGGAATGCGTTCTCTCTTCCCCCCCTCCCCCTCCCCCCATGTCTTTCAAAATTTTTCTTGTTCTTCAAGGTTCCACTGAAATAATACCTCTTTTATAACTCTGATCACCCAAGACATTTGTTACTCTTTTTGAGCACTCATCTTTGTCCTTTCCTCTGTGCCAGAATTTAGTTAATGCTCCTCTTTCCCAAAGTCACCCTTCAGTACCTGCTCTGTTAAAATAGATTAGAAGCCTTTTTCCTTTCCAGTGAACCTGGTGTTAAGCTTGGCCAGTAGAGGGTACTGAAGGGACATTATGGAGTTAGGGATAGTCTCTGCCTGGTTGTAGTTGCTTCTTTTTCTCCTCCTATAAGGTCATTGTGAGCATGCTCATGATGTGGGCACACTTAACCATTGGTGCTCTACCTCCGTGCATGCAGTCTCTTGGTAACTTTGCAGCCCTTGCCTGGGTCTCCTGACCTTGCTTTCATTGTCTCAGTGCAGACACTGCACACTCCAGGCCTTGTGTCTGTTCCCAGCTCCTACTGTGTACCTGCCAACTACCTTGCCCCTTGCCTGCCCTCTGGAAGATTGTTCCTTGCTGCTCTGTTAGTGTAGACCAGTTCCAGCCAACTTCTCTACCACCCAGTGGGCTGCAACCACATTCTCACCAGCGATAGCTTCAGTTTTGGGGAGGGACTCCTCTTCAAAGTTGGTTTTGGGTACCTTTTAGAGTTCTTTTAATGCCTTTATGGTTTTCCTCTATCAGAGTTGAATTTTTTTTTTTTAAGATTTTATTTATTCATGAGAAGGAGAGAGAGAGGCAGAGACACAGGCAGAGGGAGAAGCAGGCTCCATGCAGGGAGCCCGATGTGGGACTTGATCCCAGGTCTCCAGGATCAGGCCCTGGGCTGAAGGCAGCGCTAAACCGCTGAGCCACCCGAGCTGCCCTGAATTATTTTTTATATTAGATTTCTGTTCACATTATTGTATGGTTTCTCTTTTCTGATTATACCCAGACGAATACAACCTCTAATGCTTATTTTCCTTAGTCTCAGTGTTATTTGACACATCTGTGTAAATTGTTAACTACTTTTACAGCAGAGGCCTGTTTAATCCCTTGGCATTATCTCTGTGCTTTGCAAATAAGCTGTGATTAATGAATGATTGAGTTTGCTGCTGCTGCTGCTGTTGTTGCTGTGATAGAGGATGGTTATAATGGGTATTTATTTGCCCTTTATCGAAAAGACAACTCAAAGTTCTTGCTGTATTCCTAATCTGCTAACTTGTGTTTCTGTGAAATCCTGTCACTTGGGGCAATTACTTGGTGACCTAGTTATCGAAAAGTACATTTTAAGACCTGTGTCGAAAGTCTTCAGAATTGTGTAAACAGTGATTTACTGCTACCTATTTGTCTTCATTGACCTTTTAGAAACAGATTGCTAAAAAACAAAACAAAAACAAAAACCCAACTTGCTTTAAAGCACAGCAAACCTTATAGCTAGTGGTGCTTAAAAATCACCTGTATTTCACTTTTTAGGCTAATTTGTCAGTATCATCTTACACTAGTGTTATCTGTTTGAGCCAGAGTGTTAGGCTTGGGTTAATGTTCAGGTTCTATGCACATATTTGCTAAGCCTTTTCTCTCACGAGCTCATGAGCAAAAGCAGAGTAAAGGGTATATAGCCCATAGGGGAGAGCATCTTTTTCTCCTCCATTTGGCATTCTAAGTCTGTGTTTAGGAAAGCAGTGTAGCCAGAAAAGCAGGAATATTGCTTGTATTTTGAATATAGGTGCTTTATTATGGCTCAGAAGGGAAATATTGATACTTGATATCATTAGGAGACTAATAGGCATTTTTGAATCCTAAGAGGTCATTTGTTTCAGTCAGTTTGCCATTGACCCTTTATGATATGCTGATTTCAGCTCATGGGTATTTGCCTCTGCCTTCCCTTTGCCCATGCCCAGTCTTCTCCATCAGTGTTTTCCTGTCGTTGTCCAAATCTTTGTACCCCTTCCCTATTCCATCTGCTCAGATGACTTTTTTTTTAAAGATTTTATTTATTTATTCATGAGCGACAGAGAGAGAGAGAGGGAGAGACAGAGAGAGGCAGACACACAGGCAGAGGGAGAAGCAGGCTCCATGGAGCCCGATGTGGGACTCGATCCTGGGTCTCCAGGATCATACCGTGGGCTGAAGGCGGTGCTAAACCACTGAGCCACCTGGGCTGCCCTCAGATGACTTTTTTACACTAAAGCAAGATTTCTCTCCTTTTTGAAGATCCGATACATAACAACCCCCAATTTGAAATGTTAGAAGATAATTACTTGTATGAAGAAAATTTTGTTGTTTCTTTTCAAAAGGATTCACATCCGGCATCCTTTGAATCAGGGAATAAGTGTGGTTTTCTGAACTACCTCCCAGAGTATCTCTTTGTAGTAAGACAGGGTCTTGATGATCTACAGTTTCTTTGGAATATATGTAACCTGAACAGAGGTGCTCTGTGTATTACTTTACACTCCAGCAAATGCTTAGCACCTACTGTGTGCAGAGTGCCGCACAGTAAATTGGGCACGTGGTGGGACATTTCCTTCCCCTCCTCCCCAGTACCTTATCTGGGACACTCATACTGGATCATAAGCTCTTCACCATCTGTTGAGCTCCTCCCTTTTCCTTTTTTTCCTGATTCATAAAAATTTAATTGTCATTCCTCAAACTTTTGTCCCTGACTTGCTTCCTTCTTATACCACAGATTTTCTGTGTACAGTCTCTCTCTCTGGCTGTCCTAACCACAATAGGTGACTCCCACGTCTGTATTTCTAAGCCAGAACTGCGTTCACATCTGCCATCATCTCCCTCTCCAGATTCCTCTGGCTCTAAAGGTCAGTCATTCTCTCTCCCCGCAGCTACACTGCTCCTCCTCTCCCTTGCTATTCCTCAATAGGAGGAACTGCATTATGCCAATAGGTTTCTTGTATGTTCATTTTGCTCCCTTACCTAAAAAACTTCGAGGGCTCCCTATCATCTACTGTTTATAGTTGGATTCCCTTAATGAATCCCAAATCTCCATCCCCTGAGCCTCAGCCTTTTCTTCAAGTCTCATCTCTAGTCACTCCAGTCTTTCTACCAACCCTGGTGCTTAGTGGTACAGAAGTTATCACAACTCCTTGTGCAGGCTTTTCTCTTTAAATTATATGCTTTGGTATATGCTATGCTTTCTCCCATCTTTGCTTCATTCGTCTGTAAGTGCTATCCAGGAAGTCCAGGGCTTTGCAGGAATTTATAGAAAGGGCACCTAAATGCAGATTTGCATAAGAATTAGGGGAGACTTATTGGAGGAAGAGGCGGCTGGGCAGAAAATGAATGTATGTTTAAGAGTTAATCAGTTGAAACAGTTGGGTGGTGGAATAGGGAGAAGAAAAATGTATTACAGGTAAAAGGAAATATACTTGTGAGGGTTTGGGTTAAAAAAACAAAACATAGGGCTCCTTTGAGGAACTGAAGAAACTTCAGTATAGCTGGAGAATAATAAGAGTACCAGGCCAGGAAATGACCTGGTGGGCCATGCTAAGAAATTTGACTTTATATTTAGGGGAATGGGAAGTCCTCAAAGAATTTTAGGTAGGCTAATAGTTGACATGATGTTAGAAGGTCACTTACCAAATGGAGAATGGAGTGTAGTAGGGCGGAAGATGAAGCAGAGAAACCAGTTGGAGTATTAAGTGGTTCATGGGAGAGCTGGAAAGGACCACATATGTTCTGGATAATTTTGGAGAAAAAACAAGAAAAGATTTATAGCTGGTTGGATGTGAAGGAGGTATAAAAGAGGAAGGGTCAAGAACAATTCCTAATTATTTGGCTGTTACTGGGAGATGCTCTTGGCAAGGTGGGGAAGACTAGAGGTGCTATGGGTTCTTTGGGGGAGGGTTTAAGTTTGAGATCCCAGTGAAACTCCTTGCAAGTGGAGATGTCAAGTGGGCAATTGGTTATCTAAGAGTGGAGCTCTCTGGTGAAGGTCTGGGCCTAAGATACATATGTTTAGTAAAAACTGAATCACAGTTATCCATGAGATTTTCTTGGGACAGTGAAAAAATGAAAATGCCTAAGAGGAGGAAACTAAGTCATAAGAAATTTCAAGGAGCTTGAGAAGATTATTAGCAAAGAAGTGGAGGAAAAACAAGGGGGTGCTAGCTTGGGGAGTGAGAGAAGAGAGCATAGCAAGGATGGTTCAGAGTATGGAATGCTGTTTTAACTCTTGGTTCAGTCGCCTTTTCCATGCAACTTTTCCTGCCACCTTCCGGCAGCAATGGTCCTTCGCCTGTCAGAGATACTGCCTTGTATTAGGACATTTATTTCCTAAATTGCTGTGATGTTTATCTTCCTTACAAGATTCTGTCATCAGACAGCTGATTGGAGGGCTATATCATCTTTGTGTCTCCAAGGGCTGGCATAGTACCTGGACTAAGAAGATATTCAGTAAGTTAATATTTTATAAAGAAATGAGAGGGGCATCTGGGTGGCTCAGTCAGTTAAGTGGTTGCTTTTGGCTCAGATCATGATCTCAGGACCCTGAGCAGGGAAGCCTGCTTCTCCCTCTGCCCCTCCTCCCTGCTTGTGCATGTTCTGTCTCTCACTCTCGCTTTCTTTCAAATAAATAAAATCTTTTTTAATTTTTTTAAAATTTTTATTTATTTATGATAGTCACAGAGAAAGAGAGAGAGGCAGAGACACAGGCAGAGGGAGAAGCAGGCTCCATGCACCGGGAGCCTGATGTAGAATTCGATCCCGGCTCCAGGATCGCGCCCTGGGCCAAAGGCAGGCACCAAACCCCTGCGCCACCCAGGGATCCCCAAATAAATAAAATCTTAAAATAAATGAGAATTCACCTCTACCATCAAGAAATGGCTATGGCCTCTTTGTCTGGATTTTTAGGGTATGTTTTTAAATATATCAACATTCCTTCTTAGCGCCTTATAGAATTTTTTGCACTCCCAATGGCAGAAGTATGACATTTTGACTGTGCCTGGTTCTTGTGATAGACAAAGACCTCAGAAATAAAACTTACGTGACATAGGGGGCTTACACTAGGGGAATATGGGAAATGGCAACTCTTGTAAAAATAAGCTGGTCAGTGGGTGGTAGGTAAGCCGAGGGAAAAGATTTATGAGCAACATCCTGCTCTGGGATCACTGCTGGGGACAGAATTGGGGGAGAAATTTCTGTATAAATCATGAAGGCAGCTCAGGAAATAAAGTCTGCTATAGGAGTCTCAGGGGGCCCTTTTATGGATATCTTTTGCAGAACACTTGGGTGAAAGAGAATTGATAGGTGGTACTCTTCTTAAGTCTGTGGGGGTTAATGCTGGGCTGAGGTAATCCATCTTTCGGAAGGAAGGAAAAAGGAACAGGAGAAAACAGAGATGGCACAGAGGGCTCAGAATTATCTATAGCTTTATAAATGCTCACTGAAGTGTGAAGAAGAGAGTAGAGTTGAAGGGGCCATTTGGTAGGGAGCAGAAGATTGTGTTCATTGGTTTCAGGTCTTAAATGGTTCCCTCTGTTTGGAGTTTCTTCCTGTTCCTTCATTAATCTGCATCAGTTTTTGCTCGAGTTCAGGATGTATATAGGTGAGATCCTAATGTCTTGGCCAGAGGGCGAATTATTGGGCCTGGAAAAAAAACCAAAACCAACATTCTTTGTCATTTCAAATGAAAGATACTTGAATCAGTCCATCAATAGGGACTTGAATTCTAAACTAGGATATAGGATATACCTACAGAATAGAAATAGCTATTAAAAAGAATGAGATAATTTTAAGTATATGAACATGGCAGGATACAGTGTATGAATTGCAGAATAAAATCAAAAGATTATTTTTTTTAAATAGAAATAACGTAGAGCTCTATCTGTTTAGACAAACATACATAAAATGGCTCTGAAAGGAAATTTACCAACCTTTGTGCATAATTTTCTTGGGAATAAGATTATTTAGGATGCTCACTAGATGACTTTCAGTTTTTAAATTCATATACTTATAGGTAATTTTTTTTCTTGATGTGCATGTATAATATTGAAAACATCTTCTAAAATATTATTTGAAAAAGTGAGGCAGCGGTCTCTTGTTCTGCTTCTTCCAAAGGAATGTTAAAGTGTTGCTTACTCACTTATTCAGCTGGTAAATATTTGCTTGTTTTGCATTCCAGGCATTATTCTATGCAGTGAGGATACAGGAACAAATAAACCTCACAGGATTCCACTTTTCTGGAGCTTATGGTCCAGTATAGGGACATACAAAGAGTAAACATGTACCAGCTCAGGGTTGTAAAGTAGTGTTGGTCAGGGGAAACAGTGTTAGGTATGTGAAGGAAAGCTGTGCTATTTCATATCCAGTCATCAGGGAAGGCCTCTCTGATATGGTAATGTTTGAGGAAAGATCTGAAGAAGTGTAAGCCAGGCAGCTGGGGGTGGGGGACCTTTTCAGGCAGAGGGAGCTTGTGTAGAGGCCTTGGGGCAGTGTGTGTTTTGCATGTTTGAGAAACAGCAAAGCAGCCAGTAATACTGGAGCAGTGACCAGGGGGAAGGTGGTTCGGATGGAGTCTGAGAGAGCTAACAGGAGGCCAGACAATGCAGGGCCTTGTAGGCCACTGGAAAGTTGTTGGAATGAGATGGAAAACTATTTTTTTAAAAAGATTTTATTTATTCATTCACGAGATACAGAGAGGGAGAGGCAGAGACACAGGCAGAGGGAGAAGCAGGCCCCATGCAGGGAGCCCGACGCGGGACCTATCCCGGAGCTTCAGGATCATGTCCCGGGCCAAAAGCAGGCACCAAACCACTGAGCCACCCAGGGATCCCTGGAAAACTATTTGATCAGAGTAGCACTGTCTGAGTGTCCTTTTAACAGGGTCACTTGGGAAAGCTTTGTGGAGTTTACACTGTGGTGGGCATGAGCAAAAGAAACCGTCTCTGCAGTGGATGGGGAATATCCTTCCCCCTCACTTCACAAGTAGAAAAAGTTTGGTTTGGGAATGTGAAGCATTACAGAGTTAGGATCAGGCCCGGAGTTTTCCTGGTTGTCATTTCAACACTCGGTCATGCAGGTAAGGGTATCTAATCTGGGACTTTCCATTTTCTATTATAGCATGTTATTTTTAATAGTTAGATTTCTGATGAATTATGAGTAGTAGGCCCATGATGCTACAGAATTTCTAGGGGTTCTGGCCTCAGTCTTCTTCTTGTAGGAAGATAATGCTTCTGATTTATGATGTTTGCTAAAATTTTGAGTCAGAGTATGACTTGGTGTTGCTTTTTCCATGGCAGGGTTTGGATGCACCTACACATCAAGTGCTCGTTTTCGTCAACTGGTTTTAAGCAGTGGTTAAGCTTGCTTTGGAACCATCGGTACCTTGAGTGTGCATGTGAAGGGTACATTTATTTATCATAAGCCTGGTAAATTATAGAGTTCATATCATCAGAAGCTAGCTTATCATGATCTGCTGTACTCAGAGCAGTGTGCCATGTTCTCTAAGAGCTATAATATAAATAGCAGTATCATGCCCTTGAGGAGTTTACAATCTGCAAAAGCACTAATGTTATTAGAGTTGCAAGATGAGAACTAAAAGTACAAAGGAGGTAGAAATGAGTTAGGAGTGGGGCTTACGGGAGAGGCTTCATGAATGAGGTAGTGCTTGAACTGGGTATTGAAGTTTGGAGAGGACCAGAAGACATTTTGTACTTAAGGGACAGCCAGAGGAGTGCCATGGAAGGAAATGGGTTCAGTAAAGGGTATAGGTTAGCCAAATTAAAGTATTTTCAGGAGGTGAAAAAGAGAGGCAATGGGTGCAGTGAGATCATTACATCTGAGCCTGAGCTGTTACGGTTCAGTACAGTGGCCACTGGCCACATGTGGCACTGGAAACATGGCTGGTCTGGACTGAGATGCCCTGGAAAATTTCATAGCTGATCTGGAGGCAAGGGGAAGAAAGTAAAACTACTCATCATTAACTTTAGATTGGTTAAGTCAAGCAATGAAATTACTTTTTGGTTATATTGGTGTTAAATAAAACATTATTGAAATTGATTGCCCTGGTTTCTCTTTACCTTTTTAATGTGACTACTGGCAAATTAAAAATTACATTTGTAGCCTCCTTTACATTTTTTTATTACTTTATTTTCTTAAGATTTTATTTATTTATTCATGGGACAGAGAGAGAGAGAGGCAGAGACACAGGCAGAGGGAGAAGCAGGCTCCATGCAGGGAGCCTGATGTGGGACTCCATCCTGGGACTCCAGGATCCTGCCCTGGGTGGAAGGCAGGCTCTAAACCGTGAGCTACCCAGGGATTCCCCCCTCCCTTTACGTTTTTATTGGCTGTGGCTGATCTTGGTTAGGCCTACTAACACTGGAAGAGGGAGTAGAAGCAGGGTGAAAGGCAAGAAGGAGAGACACAGAAGACAACCAGAAAAGGAGGATCTACAGGATTTACACTAGTGGGTGTGGGAGAGGTCAGTGACACCCCCCTCCCCCAGGCTCTGGCCTGATGTTGAAATCAACTTGAAGGAGTGCGTGGCTGCACAGAGGCGTTGGAGGGTGGAGGGCAGTGATGATTTCATTTGGGCCTGTTGATCATAGGCTGTGCTGTAGGGAGATTAATTTGGCAGCAAAATGTGGAGCTGGCAGGAGCTGGAGGTTGGCAGACCAGTTAGGTTGGGTCCCATGCCCATCACAACTGGTTGCTGCAGGCCTCTTGGAGGGGGGCAGGGTGAGAGAGTGATGTCCTATAGGAATATTCTGCAGAATTGCTTTGTTGATGCTCAGTTTTACATTGGGCTTCCCATTTCTGTTTCAGACATCCCCTATCCTTTTTTTTTTTTTTCCTAAAATTACCACACTTTATCCTAGAGAGAAAAGGAAGCATACAAATTATGGTGTGGCCAAAAAAATTTAATGCAGATATTTAGACTAGTACGGCAACTTCTCTTTTTCCTTATTATTTCTGGAAGCAGGTTGGTTTGGTAAAGAGAAAAGAGGTATCCAAATAACAAATTTGCTGAGCTTTATTTCCTAGAATCAGAATGAGGACTGAGTTTTTATTAGGAAATCCCTCCATTTTGAGGATTGTTTTCATTCATTCATTCAGCAGGTACTTATTAAACATTTACTATGGTAGGGAGAATGTTAAAATCTGATATATCAAAGATGATCAAAATAAGAGTCCCTGTCTGTTTAGCCAGCAAGATAGGCCCACAGATAAATTATGAAACTGTGTAATAGATAAATGTTTGGCTAAGATAGTAGAAAGCAGTGAAGTGTCCCTACATAAGATCTTTCTGAAGAGAACTGTGGTTATTCTGCTCATTTTCACTTTCTTTGCAGTCATCTCCTCTTGCTCGAGGTGGTGCTCTGGAAGAGTTCAACTTGTGTGTTTAAGTCTAGTGCCTCTTAAACTTTTTGTGTAAATGCAGTGATATATATTAACTGTAATCATTTTGGTAACTGTGGAGTTGCTTTTTTTCTCTGAGTGTCGAGTGTCGACGAAGGCATTAAGAAGTGCCATCAAGAATTGCTAGCTTGTGATTTCCTGAAAGATGATATTTCTTCTAAAAGCATTCATATAAAACATATGAAAGGCTAACAGTGTAGAATCACAGGAAAGCATTAGTACACACTTAAGAGAAAAAGCTGGACATAACGTCTTGGTCATATAAATTGAATTCAGAAAAGAATCTTGGTGACTAGCTAAATATGCGCATCATGATACAAAGAACAGGCTAGCAGGTTGTGGTGTAGGAGATTCTGCTGTTCTTTCCCTGCTCAGATTCCAGGCCTTCTTTCTTTTCCTTCCATCTTCTGAATATATATCGACAGTCTTGTTTTGCTACAGGTTCCAGTTCCCTGTATCTGCAGCTAACAGCTGCCTCTGCTAGCCCCCTCTGTTTGGAACAATCTTTCAAAAACCACAACTGCCTTAAAAACTCTGCTACATCATTGCTGCCTAAAGACAAATAGTGCAAGTCCCTCTGCAGCCTGGTGTGCTGACCTCTCCAGTGTTTTCCTTAGCTCTCCTCTGGGCTCCCTGCTGCGCAGAGAACCTTTTCACTGAGAGCTGCCTCTTCCCAGTGTCTGGGTGGCTTTGGCTCAGGTCATGATCCCGGAGTCCTGGGATTGAGTCCTGTATCAGGCTCCCTGCTCAGTAGAGAGTCTGCTTCTCCCTTTCCTCCCTGCTCATGATCTCTATCCCTCTCTCTGTCTCTCTTTCTCTCACATAAATAAAATGAAAAAAAAAAAAAAAACTGCTTCTTGTCCCTCTGTTTCTGACCATATTGATCCCAAGCCTTGAATGATCTTCTAAAACTACTTTGTTTTCCTGGGGGGAAATCCTGTTTATCCTGCCATAACAATTATTTATTTATTTTGTTTCAATTCAGCAAACATTTATTGAGGTTATTGCACACATTATATATTGGAGATAAAAAACTCGTTAAGATCTTTTTTTCAAGGAGTTAATAGTATAAGGTAGCAGGTACACAAATATTTTTTAATCTTTCTAAGTGCTAGGCTTAGGTGTTGGAAATATAATGACAGAACAAACCTTATGTTTCCTGCCCCCCATGAAGCATATGTTCTGGTTGGGGAGAAGAAGTCAAATTTTGGAAACTGATCTGTGAGAAGTTCTGTGAGAGTGAAAAACCCCTTTGATCTGAGAAAGCAAGTAATTTGGGAGGGTAGGGAAGTCAATTTTATATTTAAAAAAAAGGTGGGTCAGGATTAGCTTCTCCAAGGAATATTTTATTCTATTTTTTTTTAAAGTTTTTTTTTTAATTTTTTTTTATTTATTTATGATAGTCACACACAGAGAGAGAGAGAGGCAGAGACACAGGCAGAGGGAGAAGCAGGCTCCATACACCGGGAGCCCGACATGGGATTCAATCCCGGGTCTCCAGGATCGCGCCCCGGGCCAAAGGTAGGCACCAAACCGCTGCGCCACCCAGGGATCCCTTATTTTATTTTTTAAAAAGATTCTATTGGGCAGCCCGGGTGGCTCAGCGGTTTAGCGCCGCCTTCGGTCCAGGCCTGGTTCTGGAGACCTGGGATCGGGTCCCACGTCGGGCTCCCTGCGTGGAGCCTGCTTCTCCCTCTGCCTGTGTCTCTGGTTCTCTCTCTCTCTCTGCGTGTCTCTCATGAATAAGTAAATAAAATCTTAAAAAATAAAAAATAAAAAGATTCTATTTACTTATTTGAGAGAGAGCATGTGTGCAGAGCAAGAGACCACAAGCAGGGGGAGTGGCAGGGAAAAGGAGAAGAAGACTCCCCATTGAGCAGGGAGCCCTATGTGGGGCTCCATCCCCAAGGAGGTGACATTTAAAAAAAGACATTTAAACAAGTAATTATAGGGGCGCCTGGGTGGCTCAACTGGTTAAGCATCTGCCTTTGGCTCAGATCATGGTCCTGGGGTCCTGGAATGGAGCCTAGAGTCAGCTTCCTGCCTGGTGGGGAGCCTGCTTCTCTTTCTCCCTCAGCAGCTCCCTCTGCTTGTGCGCTCTCTCTCTCTCTCTCTCTCTCTCATAAAATCTTAAAAAGCCCAAGTAATTGTCGTAAAGCATAGCAAAGGTTAATTATCACAGGATAAGTATAGGAGACCTGTGTGTAGAAATGTAAATGCAAACAAATAGTTATAACAGTGTGATAAACTCAATGATACAGGGATGTAACAAAGGACTCTTGGGTAGTATGAAAGCTCACAAGGTTTTTCCTGCCATGCAGTGGAAGGATTTGTGAGAGGTGGCTGCAGGGCTTTCCATGCAAAAGCACAGAGGTTTAAAGCGACTTGTGTTCACAGGGTTTATAGTACTTTGGTAGTACTGAAGTTTTATAGTGTGAGGAACCTAGAGGAAGGAAATGAGGCTGAGAAGAAGGGGGAAAGATGCAGAGGACTCTGGAGCCAGAAATAGGCTCAGGTCTCAGCCTTTGGCATTTTGTTATATAGGACAAGGTTTTAAAAAAAATCTGTGCCTCAGTTTCCTCATCTGTAAAACCGAGATGATAGCACCAACCTCATCAGGTTATTGTAAGGTTAAATAGCTACCTGTAAAGTACTTGGAATGGTGTCTAGCACAGCAGGTGCCACTAAACTGCAGGGGTGGTGATTGTGGACTTAGTGTTACATGGAAATAAGCTATGACCTATTGCAGACCTGTTAAGGATTATTTGCAGTGGAATGACTTGATCCTTCTGTTTTTCAAAGATCATTTTAGAGCAAGCATGAGCCTGCGTGTTGGGGAGGAGGGGACTGGGATTGTATTTTTGTGGATTCTCTGACCTCACCTTTTCTCTTCGTTCCCTGCATAATTATGTGTTCCTTCACCTGTGTTCCCACATTATTTTATCTCCATGGTGGCATTTTCCCATTGTGTTTTATAGTTTGTGTTTCTCCCACTAGACTGAATTCCCCCAGGGTGTTAGGGACTATGTGTTACTCATCTTTACATACCCTTGCCAAGGACAGTGCCTAACACTGGCACATTCCGGGCACTCAAGAAGTGGTTGTTGAATTTATTTGAAAGCTTTACTAGGGAGTTGCCCTAACTTATAATTCAGGAGAAAGGTCCTCCCATGGAAAAGTTTGGGCATGTTGCTATGGGAGGGTGTTTTCATTCTTTAATGCACCAAGTATTTATTGAGTGCCTACTGCACATGGTGCTGTGGGGGATACAAAGATGAATCAACTGTGTACTTTGCCCTGGGTTGTGTTGACTCTTGCACTATTAATTGGTGGGTGTAAAGGAAAAGGTAAATGGTTGCTGATAGGTTCAATGAGAATGGTTTGGTTTGGTTGTATTGGGGTTTTTGTTTAGAAGTAATTGCTTCAATTAAAGAACCTCAGAATTATTTTTTTTTGACGCTGTCTTGTTGAAGACCGCTTATTTTTCATTGTTATGTTTCAGTTTTCTGTCCTGACAGAATCTGTTTAGTAAACTGCACAGTGTAGTTTCACAGTAAGCCTGCTCATTTCTCAGTTTTTAATCCTGAATAGAAATTATCCCACTCATGTGGGACAGGGGGATATATCCTCGTCCTTGGATGAAGTACCTTCCTGGGCTCTTTGTTCTTGGACTTAATCCATAATCAGCATCGGGTTTTCTGTTTGATTACAGGTACCTAGTTATAGGTTTTTATTACAGCTATAGTTTTAAGCTTTTGGCTGTGTCCCTGCTCTTCTTTTCTTTTTCTTTTTCTTTTCGTTTTTCTTTTCTTTTTTCTTTTCTTTTCTTTTCTTTTCTTTTCTTTTCTTTTCTTTTCTTTTCTTTTCTTTTCTTTTCTTTTCTTTTCTTTTCTTTTCTTTTCTTTTCTAAGATTTTATTTATTTACTCACGAGAGACAGAGGCAGAGGGAGAAGCAGGCCCCATGCCCGGAGTCAGATGTGGGGCTTGATCCCAGGTCTCCAGGACCATGCCCTGAGTCAAAGGCAGATGCTCAACTGCTGAGCCACCCAAGGTGTCCCTGTCCCTGCTTTTTTCACCATAATTCTCTGCCATCTGTAGCCTACCTCACTGCCTTTTTTTTTTTTTTAATACTAAAGGCAGACTTGTTCTGTTGTAAACATTTATCATTCCTTGCTCAGACCATCTCTAAACTCAGAAAACCCTTTGTCTTTTGGCTTAGTGAACTACTCCTTATTGAAAATACCTCAGGTAACTCTCCACTCCAGTGGTCTTTAAACTAGTGGGCTTCTCACTGAACATTTCATCCTTAGCATTCCCATACCCCTTTACCATGCTTCTTTGTTTTATTTATTTAAGATTTTTTTTTGTTTTTGTTTTTTGTTTTTTAAACCACACTTCTGATGGTATGCCAAGGGCAGGTCCTGGTACAGCAAAACCCTCAAATATGTGTTGATTCAATAAACTGATTCACATAAAGCCTATGTGGGGGTGGACGGGTATTTAAATTACTCAGTTTTTTTTTATTAGATTTTTAAGGCGTGTGTTTAATAGTACTTTATATCTTTGTGAAAATTTTCTTTGAAAATACTTATTCTAAAATAGCAACCCTGTCAGAACTGTTACATTACAATTTTACAATGTCTCTTTAATAAGAAAAGATGCTCTGTCATGCAAAATAAAAGAGATGCAAACGAAAACTACACTAAGCTATCATGTCTTGTCCATTAGGGTGCTAAAAATTTAAAAAATTGATGACGTTTTATTGTTAAGACTGTAGGAGACAAAATACTTTCATACATAGCTGGCAGGAATGCATACTGGTATAACCCTATGAGGGGAGTTTGGCAGTAGGTAGCAAAATTGCATTGCATTTGTTCTTTGGTTCAACCAGCTCACTTCTTGGAATTTATCCCCAAGATACACTGGGAAAAATTAAAAAAAAAAAAGGTATCTACAGGTTATTCATTACAGGCTAAATGTATTAGCAAAAGATGGAATAACCTAAATATCATTAGGAAGTTGGTTAAAAAAAAAATCTGGTACTGTGGGGGGCACCTGGCTGGCTCAGTAGAAGAGCATGGAACTCTTGATCTCAGTGTCCTGAGTTCAACCCCACATTGGGTGCAGAGGTCACATACATATATACATAAATAAACTTAGCTGGTACTTCAACATCATGGAGCATTATCAGAGTATAAAATGAAATGAGAACTTTATTCATTATGAAAGTAGTGATCTCGGGCAGCCCGGGTGGCTCAGCGGTTTAGCGCTGCCTGCAGCCCAGGGTGTGATCCTGGAGACCCAGGATCGAGTCCCACGTCGGGCTCCCTGCATGGAGCCTGCTTCTCCCTTTGCCTGTGTCTCTGCATCTCTCTCTCTCTGTCTCTCATGAATAAATAAATAAATAAATAATCTAAAAAAAAAAAAGAAAGTAAGTAATGATCTCTAGGGATATATCTTTTTTTAAAAGTAAGGTACAGAATGGGGGGGGGGTCGTCAGAGTGGCTCAGTCAGTTAAGGATCCAACTCTTCATTTCAGCTCAGGTTATGATCTCAGGGTTGTGAGATTGAGGTCCAGCTTGGGGCCCAGCACTGGGTGTGGAGCCTGCTTAAGATTCTTTTTTTCCCCTTTCCTCTCCCTCTGCCTCCACCCCCGCCACCCCTGTCCAAAAAAATAAAGGTGCAGAATACTATGTTTAATTATGTTATCTTTTGTAAGATAGTAAGAAAAGTAGTAAGAGGGATGCCTGGGTGGCTCAGCGGTTGAGCATCTGCCTTCAGCTCTAGGGCATGATTTCGGAGTGCCAGGATTGAGTCCCACATTGGGCTCCCTCCCTGCATGGAGCCTGCTTCTCCTTCTGCTTCTCTCTTTCTCTCTGTCTCTCATGAATAAATAAATAGAATCTTAAAAAAAGAAAAAGTAGTAGTAGTAGAAGAGGCACCTGGCTGACTTGGTCAGTAGAGGATGAGACTCTTGACCCCACGTTGGATGTAGAGATTACTTTAAAAAATATAGTAAGGGAAGCCATGGCTCCTGGGTGGCTCAGTCAGTTAAGCATCTGACTCTCCCCCTGCCCAAGATTTAATTTATTTATTCAGTTAGCATGAGCAAGGGGACGGGGCAGAGGGAGAGGGAGAAGCAGATTCCCTGCTGAGCAAGGACTCCCACTCCTGGTGCCAGCCCAGGACCCTGAGATCATGACCTGAGCCAAAATCAAGAGTCAGATGCTTGGGACACCTGGGTAGGTCAGTTGGTTAAGTGTCTGCCTGGGGCTCATGATTCCAGGGTTCTTGATCAAGTCCTGCCTTGGGCCTCCTGCTCAGTGGGGAGTCTGCTGGAGATTCTCTTCTTCTGCTCCCCACTCCCCCCCCAACCTGTGTGCAGACACATACTTTCTCTCAAATAAATTAGTAAGTCTTAAAAAAACTAGTAAAATATAGTAAGGGAAGAATATGAAAATGTATATGTATTTGCTCATACCAGAAGAATAAGTAATAGCTAACCAAAAAACTGATGGGAGGACAAAAATAGAAACTACACTTTCCTGAATATGCCTTGCTTTGTGGCTTAGCTTGGAATCGCTAAATGTTAGACATAATTATAAAATAAAATTGTGGAGGATGAAACCAGCCCTTAAAAGCGGGAAGGAACAATGAACAAATGAATCTATAGTTTCTCAAGTTGGTGGTTTACCTTTACTGATAGGAATCATAGTCTGTTCTTGCCTTGCACAGTTCCAGTGCACACAAATTTCCGTTATCATGGTTTCAGTAATGTCAATCCTCAAATGCAGTGGTTCAAATTTCAGTTAGCACAGCAATTTCATAAAGTGCAAACTCCCTCATTACTCTACAAATCACTGTATAAATAACAAAGGACAGCATGATCAGTAACCAATCAGGGCACTTCTGTTAGAGCCTGCCGTGATTAGTGGCTGTAGGTGTGTTGACTCCTTGTCTCCCGTGATAAACTCCTGGGACATTTCACATAAATGGATAATTGAAAGAGAAAATTTTGTGAATAAACCCTCGTGTGATTGCAAAAAAAAAAAAAAGAGAGAGAGAGAAAATTCACCAACAAATATGAAAGCACAGAAAGAAAAAGAACGTGACAGTGCTGAGAGAGAAATGCTGAAAGAGCATAAAGGAAGCTACAGAAGAAGTGGCTGACTGGGGATGTGCAGCCAGAGAGGACCAGTGGAGAGGTACTTACTGACATAAATAAGGAAAGCGCTTGGGATGAGAAGGAGGGCGATGTTCCAGGGGAAACACATTAAAGGGATCCTTAGTTCACCACATTGAGACGTTTCACCACATTGAAAGAGCCAAGGATAAAGATGTTGGAAGTTGATCCATACTTAGGAATATGACAATTGGCCAAGGTGTAGAAGAGATAGATGTCCTGCTTTGTGTCGTGAGTTATGTGACAAGAAGACAAACACTGTTCAGACTACTCTACGTTTTGTTTTGTTTTTTTAAAGATTTTATTTATTTATTCATGAGAGACAGAGAGAGAGAGAGAGAGAGAGGCAGAGACACAGGCAGAGGGAGAAGCAGGCTCCATGCAGGGAGCCCGACGTGGGACTCATTCTGGGTCTCTAGGATCACGCCCTGGGCCGAAGGCAGTGCCAAACTACTGAGCCACCCGAGCTGCCCTCTTAGTTTTTTTTTTTTTTTTTTAAAGCAAAGAAATAAAACCCTTTAATTCTTAAAGTGTTTAATGTTTTAAATCACAGCATTTTTATTTTTATTTTGAGAGAGTGTGGAGGAGGGGCAGAGGGGGAGAGAGAATCGTAATGCTTACGTTAAAGGAACTCTTACTTCATCACATTGAGAGAATTCACCAGTGTAAAAAACCCTGTTTAAAATCTTAAATTTAATTGAAACATCAGTGGAAACTAATGATGTCTAATATCTTTTTTAAGTTGCATTTTTGGGACGCCTGGGTGGCTCAGTCAGTTGAGCATCTGGCTCTTGATTTCGGCTCAGGTCCTGATCTTGGAGTTGTGAGATCAAGCACTCCCTCAGGCTCTGCATTGGTTGCAAAGCCTGCTTGAGATTCTCTCTCTTCCTCTGCCCCTTCCCCTGCTTGCATGCTCTCTCTAAATAAATAAATGCAATATTTAAAAAAAAAAATCCATTTTCTTCCTCTCTTGACCAAAAACAAAACAAAACAAAACAAAACAAAAAACCAACAACAACCCTAGAAAGTGGCCAGCCCAGCAGCAGGGCTCTCTTTCAGATCCCACAGTATGGATTATACATACAATTTCCCAATAAAAGGAACCAGGACTCTAGGGAGTGAAGATTGATTTTAGGTCTGGGTCTAGAAATGTACAAGATGAGCCTACAATTTCTCGTCATTACCAGAAAGGAAAGTACTATTAAAGGCTATTGGAGTGATAGCAAAAAAGACTCCAGAAACAACTTGAAGGGTTTCTCAGAGGCCAAATGTCAGCATAAGTGCACAAAAAAATAAAACTGAGTGGATTAATCAATTACACTTGATGTATTAATCAAATACATTAACCAAATGTATTTGGTTTCAAATACATTTAAACCTGTGGATTTAAAGATATTAAAACAAAAAATAAAATAAAATAAAGATATTAAAACAACAAAATCCATTTTCACTTTTGGAAAATGGTAGGGAACCAACTCATAATTTTTAAAAAATGGAAACAAATTAAAGTACCAAGTGTTTATCATGGCTTCCTGAACTGGGTAATCGAATAGTTAATGAGGAAGAGTTATTTATAGGAAAAAATTAACAAGGAGTGATAGCATTGGAATACTATCATTTCAGTATTGAAAACTGAATAGGCATTCTCATTCTCAAACTGAATAGGCAGTGATCACCAGTAGCTGATAATATCATTAGGTTAAAAAGTGGTGAGAAGGGATCCCTGGGTGGCAGGGGTTTGGTGCCTGCCTTTGGCCCAGGGCGCTATCCTGGAGACCCGGGATCGAATCCCACGTCAGGCTCCCGGTGCATGGAGCCTGCTTCTCCCTCTGCCTATGTCTCTGCCTCTCTCTCTCTCGCTCTTTGTGTGACTATCATAAATAAATAAAAATTTAAAAAGTGGTGAGAAGCTTTTCAATGGGATGGTTTAGGGTGGCTTATAACGCCTGGATCCATTATTTAACATTAGATTTTTTTTTAAAAAGAGGTAACTATTGTACATCGTAATGTGATTCAATGGGATGTAGGCAAACCACCTGTGAAAGAGTCTTTCCAAAAGTTTGGATGGGAATCTGGTCAAGCCAGTTTATAGGAAGTACACTGGACCAAGAAATGTGTTAAAGGACACTTCCTGCTGGCTTTCAGCAAAATCCATAATGTGAGAACACTACAGGAATAATATTTTTTCTAACAGTTCTGTATGAAAAAATATGTAGATTATATAAAAATCCAAGAGACATACCCTGTAGTGAAAGGATCCTGTTTGATCTAAGCATACCTATTAAATTTGAAGACTAACTGGACATTTGAGGCCATTATAGAAAAATTTTATTAATATTAATATTAAAAATTGTATTTTTAATTTTAATTTTTTAAAGGTTTTATTTATTTATTCATGATAGAGAGGCAGAGGGAGAAGCAGGCTCCATGCAGGAAGCCCGACATGAGACTTGATTCCTGGTCTCCAGGATCACGCCCTGGGCTGAAGGCGGCACTAAACCGCTGAGCCACCCTGGGCTGCCCTATTTTATTTTTTATTATTTTTTATTTTTATTTATTTATTTATTTATTTTGGGCTGCCCTATTTTTAATTTTTAAAAAAGAGTTTACTTTTTTAGATAGCGTGCACGTGAGCCGAGGTGGGGGGCTGGGCAGAGAATCTGGAGCAGACTGCAGTGAGTGCAGAGCCCGACATTGGGTGATCCCAGGACTGGGAGATCATGACCTGAGCTGAAAATAAGATTTGGGTGCTCAAATGACTGAACCACCCAGGTACCCCTATTTTTATTTATTTATTTAAATTTTATTTATTTATGATAGTCACACACACACACACAGAGAGAGAGAGAGAGGCAGAGACAAAGGCAGAGGGAGAAGCAGGCTCCATGCACCGGGAGCCCGACATGGGATTTGATCCCGGGTCTCCAGGATCGCGCCCTGGGCCAAAGGCAGGCGCCAAACCGCTGCGCCACCCAGGGATCCCCCTATTTTTATTTAAAGAAAACATTTTAGGTGGGACAATATTATTGTGGTCACTTTTTTTTTTTTTTAAGATTTTATTTATTTATTCATGAGAGACACAGATAGAGAGAGGTGGAGACACAGGCCAAGGGAGAAGCAGGCTCCATGCAGGGTGCCTGATGTGGGACTCCAGGATCACGCCCTGGGCCAGTCAGGCACTAGACCACTGAGCCACCCAGGGATTCCCTTGTGGTCACATTTTTTAAGAAAATCCTATTAAAATCTATTTAAACCTGGGAAACCCTGGTACTTGAGTTTCTTACCTGTAAAATAAGGAAGAGGATTAGATTCTTTTTTTTCTCTGCTCCTTATGCAGTAGCCACTCCCTCTTGTTTTCCTCCTCAGAATCTTATGCTGTTCTGAGCATGCAGCAGTGTTGCATGTGGATGAGGCTTTATTTAACAGTGTACCTCATGGGGAAGAACTCCAGGGCTCAGCCTCAATGGTCTGATTGACCCAAGGCCCTAGAAAGCTCCTTTATGATATCTTTTTTTTTTTTTTCCTGGCCATTTGCCCTCTCAGGGCCAGGGTCTGACCACAACAGTTCTGAGCTTTGAGGGCTTGACAACAATATATGGACTGGGCTGAGTCAGATTTGGCTGGGAGTCAGCTCTCTCTGTAGAAGACTTCATTCCTCAAGAAGTGATAACTAATATCCAGGAAGAAACCAGAGGCAATAACTGTTCTAGAGTAGTAACAATTTAGCACTTCTTTAAGGCTACATAAATTGTAGAGATAGCTGGTCCTCTTCCAGGAGGTGCCATCAGCACTCCAGTTTTGGTAATACTCAAAAAGAGTCTTGGTTAGCAGTTGACATGAAAGAAATATGAAGAAAACACAAGGCCATGGGATACATCTCTAGAAAGCTGTACAGCAGAGGTTGTGTATAACTTGAAATCCCAGGTCTCCCAAGAACAATTTTAGACTGCCCACAAAGAGGATGCCATCCAAGAGCAACACTGCTAGCCACTAACAGTGGGTAAGCAGAGCACAAGGAGCTACTTGCCAAAGATGTTTTGGGTAACATGCTATAGATGTCATCAAAGTTCATTGAAAAACTAGGGCTTAAATATTACACGTAGGCGTGAGGCTGTTTTTCTCGGGAACTTGGTTCAACGCTGAGAATAAGTAAGTGTATGAGCATTAGAAAAATTGTTTGCATAGAGAATGATTTTCTGTTTACTATTTTATCAGCTGTGATCCACTTATTTAAGGTTGTTGGAAATATGTAACCTACATATATAGCTCTCTGCAACTGTGCATTTATTAAAGGAGAGAGAAAAGAGGTAGGAGAGAGAAATGCTATTAGTTGAAATTGTTTCAGCCAAGTTCTTATTCTGAAATCGCTTTCTCTTCACAAAGTGATTGTCATAGATGACACCACTATCAATAACTGTGTTACTGTTACCTCAGACTCAGTAACATTAGCTTACAGCTTTGCAGACTTTCTGCTAGGATGGAGGTGGGCATCTCTTTTTTTTTTTTTTTTAAGATTTTTTATTTGTTCATTCATGATAGACATAGAGAGAGAGAGGCAGAGACACAGGCAGAGGGAGAAGCAGGCTCCATGCTGGGAGCCCGATGCAGGACTGGATCCCGGGACTCCAGGATTGTGCCCTGAGCCAAAGGCAGGTGCTAAACCCCTGAGCCACCCGGGGATCCCCCGAGGTGGACATCTCTTAACCACATCTTCATGGTGGGAAACTTGAGTGTTCATAGCACCTGAAATATCAGGTAAAAACCAGGACTGGAGTTCCATGTTTACCTCAACATGCTTCTTTTATATCCTTATCTTTAGTCATTGAAATACGTTAGATGCCCTGGTCGCAGATATCAAATATCTTATTTATTTTTTATTTTAAGTAGGCTCGATGCCCAATGTGGGGCTTGAACTCATGACCCTGAGGTGAAGAATCACAAGCTCTTTGGCCTGAGCCAGCCAGGCACCCCTCGAATGTCTTTCAACTGTGATCATAAACCCCTAAGTTGCCTTTGTCTAGCTGAGTTCAAAAGTAATGACAAATTTGGGAGTGCTGTGATGAAACATAGCTAGATGTCAGGAAAAATATTTACTGAAAGGCTGTAAAAGTGGTTCTGTGATTGACAGCTTGACAGTGTAACAGTAGCTTCTCCAGTGTCTACTTGGCATCGTGATTAAGAGCAAGAGTTCTTGGAGCTAGGGTGCCAGGGTTATAGCTCCATCCCACCACTTACCAGTTGTGACTGAGGTAATCACCCAACTTCATGGGCCTTACCCTCATTATGGATATAGCAGGGATTGCAGTACTGTTACTTGGCTTAATGGCTTGCAGTGGGAATTAATACAGGCAAAGCACTGTATACTGTGGGTGCTCAGCAAACATTCACAGTTAATATCACTAACAGAATTATTCCCAGCACCTTCTTGCCACTGTGCCCAGACTTTGGCATGTATTTAGGGTTGTTACTAACCATTTCAAGGATGCAAACTGAGGGAATATTGTATTTGGGGGAAAAGTCATCTTTCTTTGAATTTCCAAGTGGATAAAATGTAGGGGACTACTATTAAGTGGTTAATAATTTTAAGTCACGAGGCGAGGCCAGCTGGCTTTGAGGTGTTAAGGGCACTAACTAGTCTGTCAACTAGGAGTAGAGTTCCCAGCTAAGCGTTCTCACCTTGGACCCCGGAACTGGCTGAGTTCTAATTGGATTAGCCAGAAAGTCTCCTCCTTGCTGAGACTACAGGCAACACGGTGAACTAAAACTGGTGTAATTTTGGTGTAAATGAATTCTTAAACATGGTGGTTAAAACTAATTAATTAACTCAATAACTTAGAGATCCTTGATCATGAAGAGGTTTTTATTTTTTTTTATGATTTTATTTATTCATGAGAGAGAGAGAGAGGCAGAGACATAGGCAGAGGGAGAAGCAGGCTCCATGCAGGGAGCCTGACCCGGGACTCCATCCCGGTCTCCAGGATCACATCCTGGGCTGAAGATGGCACTAAACCTTCTGAGCCACCCAGGCTGGGTGGTTAATTGGTTATGAATTGGTTATGGTTATGAATTGGTTATATTGGTCATGGTTGGTTATGAATTGGTTATGAATTCATTGGTTATGGATTGGTTGGTTATGAATCAGCTTTTTGTTTGTCAGATTTGTTGTATGTTCAAGATATTTAGGACCTAGAAAATGTCCCTTTCCCTGAGTTAGTGATTAGAAGACAAGGACTTTTAAATCTCTCCTGTAAGGTTGTACAGGGCTTTGGACATAATAGATGCTTAATGCTGCTTTCATTTCATTTTAATCTTCCTGTTTTGCATGTGACCTAGGTAGGGGGCAGAGCCCCCGACCTCCAGTGAACTACCTCCCCTTGAGTTTTTGAAGAAGAGCTTCTGCCCTCTTGGAATGGAATGGAATGCGGAAACTTGGGCCTCAAATTAGGTTTTGAATTGTTTCAATCCAAACATTTGCTAGAAATAAAAACACATTTAGGACAAGCCTGGCTATCATAGACAAACGTCAGTAGTTGACATAACCTCTTTTTATGTGTGGGAAGATGAGATCTTTCTTTGTTGTTGTTGTTAAACATTTTATTCATGAGAGGCAGAGACCTAGGCAGAGGAAGAAGCAGGCTCCCCATGGGGAGCCTGATGCAGGACTGGATCCTAGGACCCCAGGATCAAGACCTGAGCTGAAGGCATATGCTCAACCACTGAGCCACCCAGGCGCTTCAGGAAGATGAGATCTTAATGTAATTTATGAACTGCAATTTACTGATCATTGTGATTTGTCTGTGTAAACTTTTTTTTCTCACAAAAGGAGAAAATGGTCTGCAGAGATGGGGAAATGTTTCCTCTCTTCCAATTCTTACATCCTTCTCTTTTTTTGTCTTTTTTTTTTTTTTTTTTTGAGACTTTATTGGGGGCAGCCCGGGTGGCTCAGCGGTTTAGCACCGCCTTCAGCCCAGGACTTGATCCTGGAGACCCGGATCGAGTCCCACGTCGGGCTCCCTGCATGGAGCCTGCTTCTCCCTCTGCCTGTGTCTCTGCCTCTCTCTCTCTCTCTCTCTCTCTCTCTCTCTCTCTGTGTGTCTCTCATGAATAAATAAAATCTTTAAAAAAAATGAAAAAATAAAAAAGATTTTATTGGGACATCTGGGTGGCTCAGCAGTTCAGCGTCTGCCTTTGGCTCTGGTTTCGGGGGTGAGCCCTGGGTACAGGGATCGAGTTCCCCCATCGGGCTCCCCGCAAGGAGCCTGCTTCTCCCTCTGCCTGTCTCTCTGCCTCTCCATGTTTCTTGTGAATGAAAAGATAAAATCTTAAAAAAATAAAAAAAATTATTTGACAGAGCACAAGCAAGGGGGGGGGGAGAGAGAAGTAGGCTCCCTGCTGAGCAGGGAGTCTGACTTGGGGGCTGGATCCCCAGACTCCAGGATCGTGACCTGAGGTGAAGGCAGACTGAGCCAACCCGGTGCCCTGAATCCTTCCCTTTTTCTTATATGTGTACTCAAGAAAATTTGAGGTTATTTTGAAGGAATGGAAAAGCCCTCATTGATTAGAGATTATTGTTTTAGACTTAATATTGGGATGATATTGGTCACTGGTCTTTGAGAGTTTAAGGAATTCTTAAATCTTCTGTATTTTACAGTGCAGTCCTTCTCAGACTCTATTAGGTGTATGAATCACCTGGGAATTTTGTTAAAATGCAGATTGTGATTTGGTAGGTCTGGAATGGAACTGGAGATTCTGTATTTTTTTTTTTTTTTTTAGATTTTATTTATTTATTCGTGAGAGACACAGAGAGAGACAGAGGGAGAAGCAGGCTCCATGCAGGGAGCCTGATGTTCAGGACTCTATCCCAGGACCCCAGGATCATGTCCAGAGCCAGAGGCAGCTTCCCAACCACTGTGCCACCCAGGAGGCCCTAAGATTTTGTATTTCTAAGCAGCCTCCCACATAGGGGTACCGCTTCTGCTCTGCAGCCCTCACTTGAGGTCGTAAGGCTCAGAAGCAGAGATTTTCAAACTTGGCTGCACATTAAATTACCTGAGGACGTTTACCTGCCTCCAGAGAGTAATTGGCCCCGGGGTGTGGCCCAAGTTTCAGGAATTTCTAAATCTCCCCGGGTGATTCTCCTGTAGAGTCAAGGCTGTGAACCAGTGCCCAGTCTGAAGGATCTGAATCATTTCCATTATTCACATCTGTGGGGAAGTAGCCTGTCTTCAAACATGTCCTCTGTGTGTGTTTTATATTATTATTTTCTGTTATTATTTCTCCCTTCTCCTTGGAACTGCGTATTTTGAAAGCATCTCTCTACTAAACAAACTATACATTTAAACAACTTCGCTTTCCTATTAAAATTAATCAATCCATATAAACTTGTCAGTCAGACTTCCTGGTGAGCATGAACCCCCTCTTGTTACCACACGGAGTTGGCATAAGCTCCAGAAAGGTCCAGAGAGCACAGTCCTGCACATACTTTCCATGGGCAATACGTGCTTTCCTTTGGCATTTTTGAAATGTTGAAAATAGTTCACTGATCTCCATTTGTGGACCCAGGTCAGAGTCCAGTGATTACATAATGAGAGAGTTCCTCGGGTGGTGCTGGTTCCGGGGCAGAGCTCTCCCTGGGGTTCAGGTGTAGGAAGCAGCCTTGCAGCTGCCACCAGCAGAGCTCTTCACAGCCCTGTTTCCGTAGCTGAGTTATCTTTTAGCCGCCTTTCTGCTCAAACAAGCAAACAATCCCCTTGATCCTGTCCCACCCTGTTGACTTGATATACAGGAGAGCTAGGAGCTCATGGAATAGCACCAAGGTTAAGATTAGCAGAGGAGGCTTCGGAAAAGAGCTGCATTGGTTGGGATTTGAAAAATGGTAGTGGGGACTCCAGCTGGAGGAGGGGGAAGAGAGCATTCCAACAAAGTAAATACTCTGTGCAAAGCTGGCTGGCAGTAGAGGTGATAAGGTGAGGAATCAGTTGGTAGATGAGCAGGGCTGCTGAAGTTTGACCCAACGGGCGTGTGTGTGGGATGTCCCTGTAAGAAGTATGGTCATCATCCTGGAGGCTGTAGGAAACGCGCATTTTATCTTTTTTTCCACAAGAGAGTAACATCTGATGTGTATTTTAGGAATGATATATTCTGGCAGTAGTGTTGAAGGCTAAGTGGGGAGAGAAAGTTGGCAAGAGAGAATTCTTAAGCTATTGAAAAAGCACGATGATATATGAGAAAAAAACCTGAGCTAAGAGAATGGTAGGGGTTCTAGAAGACGTTGTGATTATTTTAAATTTCCAAAAGGAATTAGATGATGAAAGTGTAAGCTGGGAATAGGTACTCTAAATAGAATTTGGTATGTTAAGGATGCCTTCTATTAGCCCTAGAACAGTGGTTTCTAAACTTTAGTAGAAAACAGAATCACCTGGAGGCTAGTTGAAATTCCCGATGGTGCCCCCTTACCACCGCCCCCAACAGTTTCTGATTCTGTGGGTTTGGGTGGGGCCTGAAAATTTGCAAAAGAATGCAGGAGAGGAGCAACAGGACTCTCAAGGGAAATTGGAAGACGAATAGCAAGTTGGTAGAACTTAAACCCAACAATATCAATAATCAAAATAAATGACTAAACATTTCAATTACAAGGCAAAGATCCAGCAGACTGGGCTTCACCCAACACGATACCCTTAGAGTAGATGCATTTTATTTTATTTTAGATGCATTTTAGATATGAAAACATATATAGGTATAAGGAAAAAGGACTGAAGAAGAAACACCCTCGAATACCCAGTAAGCATAAGAAAGCTGGATAGCTACATTAAGATTAAGAGGACCAAAGTAGAACCAGTGGATGAAGGCTGCAGGGAAGCCAATTTTAGCTTTGTGGAGCACAGAACTTTCTGGTGTTCATCCCTGGCTATTGGTGGACGGGGCTGCCTTTTAATTACAATAGATTAAATTGGAGATTTGCAAACAAACTAGGTAGAGAAAGCATTCTTGCATAGAGATGTGGATTAGATGACCTTGGTCTCCTTTCTGGAGCTAAGATTTGAGTATAGTTTATTTTTATGATAATTGTGATTTTTTTGTTTTGTTTTAATGACTAGAAATGCAGATATGTGTTCATTTTATAACACTTAGAAAATATTTAAATGCCCAGGATAAGACAAGCCATTTGATCCTTCCATCCAGAAATGTCTATGGCTAGCATTTTGGTTCAGAGGCCCAGTCAGTCTTTTTAATGCACATATTCAATTAAATTTTGATGAAGTGGGTTCCTAACAAATGCACCTGTATTGCAATTGCTTTTTTTTTTTTTTTTAAGATTTTTATTTATTTGACAGAGCACACACACAAGCAGGGGAAGCAGCAGAGGGAAAGGGAGAAGAAATAGGCTCTCTGCTGAGCAGGGAGCCCCATGCTGGGCTTGATCCCAGGACCCTGGGCTGATGACCTGGATGGAAGGCAGATGCCTCACCAACTGAGCCACCCAGGTGCCCCGCAATTGCTTTTTTTTTTTAAAGACCTTACACTATATTATTATTATTATTTAAAGATTTTATTTATTTATTCATGAAAGAGAGAGGCAGAGACACAGGCACGGGGAGAAGCAGGCTCCATGCTGGGAGCCTGGTGTGGAACTCGATCCCAGAACCCTGGGATCACACCCTAGGCCAAAGATAGACACTCAACCCCTGAGCCACCCAGCCAACCCCCTTACACCACATTATAGTATCTTCCCATGTCATGAAATATTTTTGTAAAACAGGAGAGTGAAGATGTATTCAACCCAAGGGAAGAAAAAGTACTTAGAGAATAGTTGTATAAATTGAAAATAATAGAAGGGTGCCTGGGTGGTGTAGTCAGTTAAGCATCTGACACTTGCTTTCAGCTCAGGTCATGATCTTAGGGTTGTGGGATTGAGTCTAAGTGTCTGGCTCCAAGCTGAGCACAGTCTGCTTGAGATTCTCCTCCCTCCACCCTTCCCCTGTGTACCTGTGTTCATGCTCACTCTCGCTCTCTCAAAATAAGAATCTTTAAATTGAAAATAATGGAGATTTTTTTTTTTTAATGGAGAAGTATTTTAAATGAAGAACTCCCCACCACTGTATCCCTGCATTTCTACTATCTCAAGAGACCTCTGGGTCTCTTGAGTGGGTGGTAATTGCATGTGAGGAAGGAGCCAGGAAAAGGAGTGCATAACTGATCTTTATTTTGGGTGATGGATACTGGTCGATAGCCAAGGGACCAGAGGGAGAGGACTGGGTTGGAGCTGGCATCAGAATAATTCTGGCCCTGTTGAGTGTGACTTGCTGGGGGTCACTGCCTGGTCTGTGGCCATTTCTCAGGCTGATTTTGTTTTTTCCTTCATCTTGTTTGCCTTTCCTTTTTTAAAAGGTTTCATTACTCTACTCTGCACACACCACCTGTTACTGTGCACACTCATTGGTTTTTGCTAGTCAAAAATTTAAGGAAGCAGCTGTTATTTTAAGATGTTTATTGCTGTTCATCACAGTTAAACACATTATAAAGATAATGACTTTTTTAAGTTTTATGTTACTCCTGTCCCTCCTGATTGCTAATTGGAAGCCCTTTATAAATTCTGCCTTCTGCTTTTATTTGCAAGAGTGGAACCAGCTCTAGCCTTCCTCCCTCAGTTCCTGACCATCCCTTCTTTGGAGACGGAAACATTGTATCCTTTACAGAGAAAATGCCCTTTGCAGACTCAAAACAGCTCAGGAGGAATGATAGGTATCTTTTGGCATCTCTAGGGTGATACGCTTTTCACTAAGTGAATGTTCAGACAACCTTCCAAGTGCCTTTTGATACTCTGGATGGTGTTCTTGGGCAGCTGGGAAGAATGAATGTGGAGTCATGGAGAGAGGTTTGGGCTGAGTTAAACTTTTGGGAGTGTCACTGATGATATTGACCAAGACCACATACAGAATGAGAGTTAATTGAAATTTTCTAATGTCTTACAATGAATGTGTGAACAGAAAGGATTATAAAACAAAATAAAATGATTTCCCCCCAATTAGAGTGGTATCCTAAAATCACTTTGGAGGAGAGCTTTGAAGGAAGGTGGTTGCAGACATCACAAAGGAAGCTGACTGACTACTCTTCATTTAGGAAGTTTGCCTGGGATGGCAAGAGATTGGGTGATAGCTTTTCTTTTTCTTTCTTTTGAAGATTTATTTAAAGCACGAGCTCAAGCAGGGGGAGGGGCAGAGAGAGAGAGGGAGAGGGAGGAGAAGGAGGGAGAAAAGCAGACTCCCAGCTGAGCCAGGAGCCCCATGTGGAGCTTGATGTGGGGCCCAATGCTGGGCTCTATCTTATTAACCTGAGATCATGACCTGACCCAAAACCAAGAGTCAGATGCTTAACCTACTGAGCCACCCAGGCAACCCAGGGGATAGCTTTTAAGAAGAGAAGACTAACATTTGGGAGAAATAGCTGGTTCTAGAATTGGGGTAGAGAATAGATGAGCCTGGAGCATCTTGTGGTACCCGAAGGTAAGGAAGTGCTCAAAAGACAAAAGAATGGGAGCAAATCAAAGGGACAAAGAGTTAATCTGAGAGCACCCAATGGCCAGGGGTGGAACAATTTGATGAATAAAATAAATCATGTAGCACTGAATTATAGCCCAAAGGATAAAATAACCATGAGCCCATACTTATATAAAAAAGTGGTTATATAAATTAATAGATGGAGGAGAAGCAAATCTTTCCCACAGAAGAATTCCAAATAAGATGTATAGTATAATTCCCTCCGTCCCTTGAAGGGACAACATCTGATAAACCCAGATTAGTGGAGGAAGGGAGGGGAACATGCTATAGCACACTTGGCCTGAACTCCTCAAAACTGTGTGAAGGTCATGAAAAGCCAAGTAAAATTGAGATACTGTCACAGAGTGCAGTGTGTGATGCTCTGGATTGGTTCTTGGAACAGAAAGAGGACATTGATGGAAAAACTGAATTCCAACAAAGTTTGGAGTTTGAAAGTAATAAAACCAGTGTTGATTTCTCAGTTTCAGCAGATGACAGAATGCTATAATATGTGAAAATGGGGAAACTGACTGGGGAAGTATATGGGAATTCTTTGCAATTTTTCTGTAAATAAAATTATTCTAAAATTAAAAAAACACATTTTTAAAGATGTGTGTGTGTGTGTGTGTGTGTGTGTGTGTGTTTATTGGGTTGGGGTTTGGAAAACTTGAACTTGTTTGTAGGCTGAGAATAAGTAATTGGTACGGAAGGACAGGAGTCCTGGGGAGGAGAGTAAGGAGGGATGCTCTAACAATGCACAAATAGAAGGAGACGCAGAAAAGTGTAAACCAGAAGTAGAGAAAAAAGACATTCATTCAGTGAAGAGTAAGCTGAAGTTGGGCGGTAGTTCTGGACCTTTTTACTTGTGTACGACGCTCCCACCCCCATAGAATGTTGAGAAACTGCAAGTCTTCATTTTCAGACCTATCAGAGAAAATCTTTACCTCATTTTGTAATTCTGCTGTATAGCTAGATAGAGAAAGCATGTGCCTTGCTACAGGTTGGTTACCTGAATGTCTTTTTTTTTTCCCCCCAAATAATCTTATTTATTTGAGAGAGAAAGACAGAGAACATTAGCAGGGGGAGGGGCAGAAGGAGAAAGAAGCAGGCTTCCTTGCAGAGCAGGGAGCCCAATATGGAGCTCAATCCTAGGGCCCTGGGATCATGACCTGAGCTGAAGGCAGACACTTTACTGACTGAACCACCCACGCGCCCCTACCTGGATGTCTTAAATGAGGAATCACCCATGATTATTGTTTGATTTGAGCTCAGGGATTCTTCTCTCTCTTCCTTGGGGCCTCAGAGGTGTTTACACCAGGGAGCAATGTACTCTTGATTGGGGATGAGAGGACTGCTTTTCCTGTTCAGCTAGGGAAAGGCAAGTGAGAAGTGAAAGGAAGGCCTGAAGAGGGCATTTGGAAGTTAAGGACCTTGGAAAGAGATTTGCCTAAAACTTCGGCCATCATACCTTTTGTGAATTTCCTTGTACCCCCAGTTTGAAGACCATAGTAGAGGACCTGAAAGATGTGGGGTAAGGCTTTGGAAGAGTGCCTGGGGAAGAAGAGGGTTTTCTCAAGACCAGTGAGAGGAGAACTACTTTGCATGGAGGTCACAGCTAAAAGGAGAGTAGTTAATTTCCAGTGGTGCTTATGATACTGTTTTCCCTGCTAGTTCTGGCCCCTTGGCCTGCTCATCTTTTTTCCTCCTCTGCCTCTCCCTTTTCCTGTGTCTGCTTTATTTGATATCTTCCAGTGGCAACCTTGAGCAGACCTCTTTTTGTGAAGTGATTTTTGCAGTGTCCTCATTAAATAACATTCCATTGAAATAAAGTGGCAATTCTTAGGAGATTTGACCTATATAACTTTTAGACCTAAAAATGCTATTAAAGAGTAGAATCACTGGATGATTATTGTGGACCAAATGTGTAGTACATTGAAAGAGATATTTTATAGTTTCGATTAAGCTAACCTATGTAGCCCTCTTTTTCCTCCTTTAATTTCAACTAGGGTGTGTTAGAAAGATTTTGCCTTCTAAAGTTTTTTAAGAATTAAAAATGTAAATATGTATACGTAATTCTAAACATATGTCTGTATATTTTGTCAAATAGATGGTGGAGCATTGGAAAGATGATTCTGTCTTCTCTCTTGGATGACAGTATCTAGTACAGGGACACCTGGGTGGCTCAGTGGTTGGGCGTCTGCCTTCAGCTCAGGGCGTGATCCTGGAGTCTCGGGATCAAGTCCCAAATCAGGTTCCCTGCATGGAGACTGCTTCTCCCTCTGCCTATGTCTCTGCCTCTCTCTCTCTCTCTCTCTCTCTCTGTCTCTCATGAATAAATAAATAAAATCTTAAAAACCTACAATATCTAGTACATATTTGTGATCATACTTAACGGTGTGTTATATATGCCATATATTGTTGCCACTACATGTGTTCAAGTGTCATTTATAAAGGTCATTAATTTAAAGAGCTAATAAAAAATACTCTTTTGTTATTTAAGAACAAATTTTAGATTGTGAAATAATCTAACTCATCTTGTAAATTCTACCCTATTTGTTAAATTGTGTCCCTTACTTTTGGTTTTAGCATACTTGGTCACTGTAGGATTAATTTAGAAAATGTAGGCTGATTAGCATATTCTCACTATACAGAGAAACTTGTTATTTTGCTGTATAGATGGTGTTTTAGTGTCCTGTAACATCTTTCTGTTTTCATTAGCAATTCTTCACTGCACTGGACATTCATAAGATAGCTCGAAGTTAAAAAAAAAAAAAGATAGCTCTAAGTTTTTAAAGGGGCAGTGAAGATTGACAGGTGATCTTACCTCTTAACTTGTAAATTTAAGTTGGGTCTATGAGCTGGTCCAGTTTGAGCATACTTCAGGGCCCAGTGATTCTTCACCTGAAGTCTGCAGAACCTCACGGGCTCCCTAAGTGGGTGCCAGGGAGATCATGAACACATCAAAGTATAACAAATGTTATATATGGGGCTTTCTCCAAATTTTTTCCGAATACCAAAGACTTTTTTGCCCCTCCACCTCCTAAAGATAAAAAAATGTCTGTTTCGTTCAGTTTCATTACTCTATAAGTCTGTCAAGTCTGTGGTTAGGACACAGTGGTGTTTCAGAATGCTTGGAAGTAATAACACCCATGTTTGTATTGCTGTACTGCAGCCACAGGCAGTATCTAGTTCCAGAAAATTTCTTTGCACTTTCCTCTAGTATTTTTAGATCTATTACAAATCAAGTATAATCTTGCTTCGGTTTCAAATTACCCTCACTAATTTACAGTTTTTAGAGCCTGAGTAGTTTCAGGTGTAATCATAATCTGGTGATTCCCTCTTTTTGGGTAACCATTTGCTGTATTCTTTCATTTCCTCATATTTAAATAGTGCCAGAACAATTAACACAGTTCACAGAGGAAACATGTACTTTTAATATTACTATTGTTACATTTCTGACCTGTGGTAAATGGAGACTCTGTGAGTAAATGCTCTTATGAAATACTGTTTCATCTTACTTATGTCTGGTACCAATTTGTTTAAAGCACAGATGATCATAATTGGTATTAAGAAGAAAAAGAGAAAAACAGTGGGGGGAGGGGAGGGAAATGGCAAGCAGAAAATTCTTAGGAGTAGACTTTTTCTCTGAATTTATACTTTCTTTCCTTGAAGGTTTATCATTCTATGATGGCAATAAGAATACATGCATGCTGTGGTATTTTGTTTGATAGCGATCTCTGAAGATAAATGCTGTCCAACCATGACTTCTAAAATGATTTTAGGGATTATAAACCGTTAGTGAATCAAAAGCTCTTAACATTATTTTCTAAATATCCGTGATCTAGGTAAGTGGTTCTCACATATAAGCAGAAACAAGTATTACCTGGAGAATATGCTGAAATGCTTAGCTGTGGGACTCCACCACAAAAGGACTTTGGTTCGATAGTTCTAGACTCCACTGTGTTTTTAACACAAGTCCCAGGTAATCTGGCCATATTTTCTCAAAGCTGATCTAGATGCTAGGAGGTTACACGGAAATAGTTAATAAGAGTATAACCTATAATGCAAGAGAAGCCGTGGTAAGTGTGGCGAGGTGAGAGGGACATGAAAGTATTAGCAAATGACATGGAATAAGTTTGTGCCCCACAATTATTGAGAACCCCAAAGTTTTTTATATATCGGTTTTATCTATTGATACCATATTAAAAATTAAAATTGAGATATTTAATACGTTAAATATTATTTATTAAACCCATCACTTGTTATTTAAATACTTTGTAATTGAAAAAAAATCCAAAATAAAATAAATTAGCAACAGTTATGGCCTTATTTTACATTCATGCAAATCTCTTTACTGTTAAGTAGAAGGTTAATACAGTAGAAGGGAGCTGGATTCTCATATGCTTCTGTATTCAATCTGTTGTAATGTTGTTTTGGTTGAAAACTATGAAGAAGAGAAGATCCAGCTGCACACAGAAAAGGGGGCGGTATTTTAATCATACCAAAAGTATACAAGTCCTATTTTCTTAAAGCTTAGCTGCAGTGTGGAATCTGAAATCCTATCACTGAGGGTGTTTTTTGTCTTGGTTTTTACTTTGATACGTTAAAATCCATTCATCTGTCTTACGCTTTCAGTGAATCTTTTTCCATGCATGATTTTGTACTAATTAGAAGATACTGGCCACAAAGTTATGCAGATCTCTTAAAATCACATTTATTTCTCTCATCTTGTTACTGGAGCTCAAGGATGCAAGAATACCCAGCCCCAAGGTGGTGGTCTGGGTGGGGGCAGCAAACAGATCAGGTTCTGCCACTTGCCACTAAAAAATTCTAAAGACCCAGAGACAAGTAGTGGTGAAACAAGAAAGGAATTTCAGTGAGGTCAGCACTGGGAAGACAGGAGACCAATGTCCTAAGAATATCTTCAAGGTGCTGAGAATACTTCTAAGTTTATATTGAGAAGACATGGAACAAAGATCCGTAGGTACTCACAGCAGTAGCAAAGGTCAGGCTGACAGTTGTCTTGGGGTCAATCGTGGGGTCTTGCTGGCATCAGGAGAGTAGTGATTGCTTTAGGGATAGTGCTAGTTGCCATCACGGGATGTTTTGCCTGCTGGGTTTTTGCCTGAGTTAACAGATAAGCTGGAGGGAAAAACAAAATCATCAAGAGGAAATGGTTGAAGGCTAAATGGAGTCAAACTGGGCAATGACTGGGACCTCCTTCAAATCCTCACTGTCAAGTCATCATTCCATTTCAGTGGAAGGAGAAAAGTCAGCGGTCATTTCTGCTGTAACTACTTCCTGCGGGCCAGGGATAATTAATGTAGCAATTTTGGAATAGAAGATTTTGATAGGTTAGGAGAATTTTGTTTCTTGTGTCCCTGCTGAGGAGGACAGAAGGGGATCTCTGAGCTAGTACATGCGTGGGCTCTTATTTGACAAAATACAAAGTCAGCAACCAAAGAGAAGACCAAGAAATACAGCAGTGCTTAGCAGGGCATATTTCCATTTGAAAGCAATTGAATTTAGTCAACTGCTAAAAGGATCTAGAACTAGGGCATCTACAGCAGTTATATGTGTGTTTAAATCTGTTATGGCTTTAGTTACATTTTTTGAGTAATTTGGAATAGAGACATAACATTCTGTTTAAATGAGAGCACAGGTTCCTCTTTTGGGCTGCAGTCAAAATGTCAAGGACCATCCAGTTTTGAAGGGCTAGTTCTTGAATTTGTGTGGTTTCATCATTTTAGGAGAGTGACTGTATGCTAGGTTTGCTTAAAGGTGGCTGGTTGTATGCTTGCCTAAAGCCCCCCACATTGATGGAGGTGGCTCCTGGGACAAATATGGCTAAGGGAGAAAACCATCAAGAAGCCCTCTTCGCACGATGTCGAGTTTTAACAATATCCCAATTATGAGAAATCACTAGGATTTAACTCCAGTTTAATCAGTGGGAGATAATTCATCCCCAAGTGTATGGGCTAATCCAATCATAAGGAAGGTAAGGCCATGCATTATTTCCAGAAGTCCATAGTTAACCCAACAGAGTGGGGTCCACTTGGTTTTCAGGGAGTGATTTTTGCCATACTCGCCACATAGAATCTGTCAGTGTAATAGTGAGTTACATAACTAAAGGAAGTCCATACCATTGCCTGAGATGATCCCTGAATACTATTTAACTTTTTATCACATAGGGGGCAGCTTTATTCCACTGGACTTGCTCAGCAGTTAGCTACTCAGTTCTGGCATGTACTGCATTTCCCACAAGAGGGGCATGTGTGGTGGTGGTGGTGGTGGTGGTGGTGATCTGTTCTTTTACTAAAGCAAACACATGTTAATGACCTGCACCTCGCCACCACGGGAGCAAAGGATACCCACAGATATTCATCTCCATCCTTTACTTCCCCCAGGGACGGCCTGTGTGACCTAGGTGATTAATTTGAGAGAGCTAGTCCGATGGGCACCTTCAGACACAGTGTAGACTGAGAAGGGAGTAGTAAGGACCCCTAAGAGCAAGTACCTCCCATTGTTCAACTGCTTAGTCCTATGCCCATGGGTCCTTTTATTATTCCCACAGAGCAACAGGCATGAAGATTGTTTATACCTGAGTTACTGTGGCAATTCCTCTGAAATTTGCCTCAAGTTATGTAGTTTAGGTGAACAGACCTTTAAAGATAATCACAACTAGAATCTAACATCCACAAAAGTACGTTATTGAAACATAACTTTTCTCTCCAAAATCACCTTCATTTCCAACAAAGGTAGCTAAATTAAGACTATTTTGTAAAACAAGTCCAGTTTTTTTTTTTTAATTTTATTTATTTATTCACAAGAGACACACAGAGAGAGGCAGAGACACAGGCAGAGGGAGAAACAGGCTCCCTGCAGGGAGCCCGATGTGGAACTCCGGATCAAGTCCTGAGCAGAAGGCAGATGCTCAATGCTGAGCCACCCAGGTGTCCCACAAGTCCAGTTTTAACAAACTTGGCCTAACTATTTACACAAGCACAGGAAGAATAGTAATTGGCCATATAAGTTCTTTTAAATCTGCTTTGCTGGAACTTTTCACAAGGAATTTCAGATTGAGCTTTTTTTTTTTTTTTTTTTAAAGATTTTATTTATTTATTCATGAGAGAGACAGAGAGAGAGAGACAGAGACACAGGCAGAGGGAGAAGCAGGCTCCATGCAAGGAGCCTGACGTGGGACTGGGTCCCAGGACTCCAGGATCACGCCCTGGGCCAAAGGCAGGCGCCAAACCACTGGGCCACCCAGGGATCCCCAGTACTTCCCATTCTTACACGAATTTCAAGAGTCTTGCAAACACCTCTCCTGACTTCCCTACTTGCCACATGTCCCTTCTCCTCTTCTAATGGTACTTCTAATCACGAATTTTATAAATTCCTTGTTACAAATCATGTGAACCAGCCATGCAAGCTCAAAGTGATTCCAAGGAGCTCAGACAACAGGGAACTTGAGAAGGACAGGGCCCAGTGTACAGTGTGAAGGAGTTTACCAGGGACCACATCTTTCAGGGCCCACTTATTCCTCAGTTCATTTCTCTGCTTCACCAAATGTGGTTCCTATCCCGGCAATCGGTTCCTATCCAGGGTAAGCGGAAGGAAGTGTGCCCACAACAAGTTTTGGCCACTAAGAGGGACTGTTCTCCTTGCCTGAGGTCAACTAGTCACTAGTGCTTGTCTCCAGCCTGTCAGCGTCACTGATTTGGGAAATGAACAGGTGAGCCCTGGTGCACTGCAGCCAACTGCTCCATCCAGGAATCCCAAGAGGGCTGGACAAAACGGAAGCACAGCTCCTGGCTGGCTCACAAGAAAATTTGTTATTGGAGCCCAAGGGTGCGGGAACACCTGGCCCAGGGTAGGGGTGGTGGTGGGGGCAAACAAACCTAGTTCTGCCACTCACCGCTAACAAAATCTAAAGGGCTGAGAGACAAGTGGTGGTGAAACAAGAAAGGAATTTAGTTCAGTGAAGCCAACGCCAGGAGATAGCGGGCTGATGTCCTAAAGAACTATCTCCAAGGTGCTGAGAATACTTCTGAGTTTATATAGGGAAAATGCGGAACAAAGTTTGGTGCTTGCAGCTGAGCAGCAAAAGGTCAGGTTGATCATTGTCTTGGGGTCAACCACACGGGCTTGGAGTCCAGGCAGTCCTTATTGCTCGAGGGGATAGTTTTGGTTCCCAGTCCTGGATGGTTTACCCTCTGGGTCCCTTGCCAGATAAAGCTGGAGGGAGAAAAATGGTAGTTAAGAGGAACAGATCTGAAGGCAAAATGGAATCAGTCGGGGCGATGAATGGGTCTTCCTCCATTCTCATTGGAAAAGTCTTTTCATGATTCGGGAAGCTATTAAGCTCACAGTGGCAGATGTAAAAGTTTCCCAAAATGCTTGAAAGCTCAAATTTTATCATTGGCAGTAGGTAACTGTCAGTTGTTTTCCCTGAGGAAACAGACTCACTTTGTGCATTTTTGAGAAAATGACTGCCAGAAACCCAAGTTGGAATGATCACAGTTCCTCAATTGTGCTTTCGTGTAAAAATGGTAGTCTATGAAAAAACAGCTGGTTTAGCTCACAACTCGATTACACAAGTGCTTTTCTTCTAGACTGTTGTACTTGCAGGAGCAGAGTGCTCGTGTGCACTTCTCATTTTGTCACAAAGAATGTCAAAAAGACCTCTACTCGAGGCCTTGTTGAGATTTAACAAAAGTAGTAATTCCTGCTGCTTGCTTCATTAAGGACACTGGAAAGGACACTTGTCTTAACTGCTGTGTGTGGTGGTGCAGAAGTCAGTACTGCTTAGTCCCCTTTGCTGCCACTGCCTCGGTCAGCAGTCACCCCACAAGTGCTTTTGCACCCAGAAGTGCAAATGTCAGCACAGTTGAAAATGACAGATAATGTCTTTGTGTTAACCTAAAAATAGTTTTGACCTCCGAGAAGTTCTTGGGGACTCCTGCAGTCTACTGATCACACTTTGAGAACCGCGCGTAGAGATGCATTGGGGCCTTCCTCCCAGCACTGTTTTTCATGCCAGAAGTCACACATGTCTGTATTCCATGGCTCGTTAGTAATAAGTCTGGAGGATGTCTTTGTGAGGTGGACAGCGCTGTAACGATCCAAGGTAGAATTGATGAGTCTACTGGGCAGGCATTCAGTCGGCGGCATTCATTTGAGAGTTTTTCAGTTCCCACGGTGTGCTCCTGGCGCCCCCCCCCCCCCCCGCCCGCCCGCCCCCGGAGCTACTGCAGCGCAGCCTCCCCGCATCTCTGCCCACCTAAGGTTTTCCTGCTTCCCTTGAGGCAGTGTTTAAACACCTTCCCCGGTCCTCTTAGTGCAGGACCCGTTTTCATCTGTACTTCTCACAGTGTTTATATACCGTGTTGTTGGTTTGCATCCTCGGTGACTTTGGTTTTCAAGTGCCAACCCCCAAAATGAGTTACTGTTTACTCTGTCATCAGTATGTTGTCCAAAAAAGGGAAGGGCGTTGTGTAAACGTCTTTTTTTTTTCCCCCCAATGTCATGAAATCAAAACTGAAAGTGAACGGAGTAAAACAAGAAAGAGCGCGTTGGCCGCACGTTTCCTGGCCGCACGCATCGGAACGACCCGCCGGAGCGGCCGCGGCGTGCGGCTGTGGTTTCCGCCCCTTGCTCGCGGCAGCCTCCAGGGCCCGGTGTTGCACCCGTATTCCCATCGGGGCTGAGTTGCGAGCGCCCGGGGACTGGGTGTTCCGGCGGGGTGTTGGTGCATTGTTAAAGCCTGGCAAGAGCGCGCTCGCCGGGGGCCTGCAGGCGGGGCTGGGCGGCGGCGGACGGGCGGGCGGACGGGCGGGCGGACGGGCGGGCGGACGGGGCTGCGTCGGCGCTCGGCGAGGGGCCCCCGCCCGGCGCAGCCTCCGGCTCGGGCCCGCGGAGCGCCGTGCCCATTTAAGGAGGCGGACCGTACCACCAGAACTTTCCTGGCAGGGGTACCCCGACGAACTCGGACAACTTCCAGCGAGCCAGAGGGCCGCGCCGGGTCTCCGCGAGCCGCGGCGCGGGTCCCCGTGCGGCTCAGGGGTTGCGGAGCGCCGCGGGGCCGGGGGCGCGGGCGGCTTGGGTTTCCGGGCTCCTGCGGGGCCGCCCCGGGGGCTCTCGCTCGCTGCGAGTTCGGACGCGCCGCTCCCCGGGCTGGTCCGAAGTGCAGCGGGCCCGCAGAGGCCCCGGTGCCCGGATGTCCCCCAGGCTGGTGCGAGCCCGGCCGGCCGGAGCCCGAGGCTGCCCGAGCAGGTAGTCCCGGAGCGCGGCGAGTCGTGCTGCGGAGGCGGCCCCCGCCCGGCGCCGGCCGATGGTGAGCGCGGCGCTGGCCGCAGGGCCGCGGGTCGGGGGCTCCGATGGACGCAAGCCCCTGAGCTCCGCGGACTGAACGATGGCAGCGCAGTCCAGGTGAGCCCGGCGCCGGCGGAAACTTTGTAAGCGAGCAGGCGGCTGGGGGACTTGCAGGTTGCGGGCCGGGGGCGGTGGGGGAGGGAGGTTGGGTGCCGCGGGGGAGGCCGGCAGGAAGCAGCTTCGTCATTGCTCTCCCCGTTCCCGGGGCCGCGGTTCGGGGCTTACCGTCAGATATTTAAAAAAAAAAAAAAAAAAAAAAAAAAAAAAAACAGTTGGGAGAGCACAGTGGACAATTCCTGCAGAGTGGAGGAGAGACGTGGAGTTCGAAGTTAAATGTCTCCCGTCTTCCCAAATAATTGCTGTTGTCGTGGAGATTGAGTTGTTTTTGACTTGTCTGCCTTTGCCCGGAATTTTCATTTAGTTTCTTTGTGCACCTCCCGTGGGTTCTCCTGAGTTGTGGGGGTGGGGGGGTGGGGGGGTGGGGGGGGGTTGGCGGCTACTATTTTGATCGGAATTTTAGAAATCAGTTCATGTAAAAGCAGCTCGCCCTGGAGAAGGTGGTTGAGAATTCGGCTGGTGAGGGATCGAGAATTTTAACGGCTAACATGTAGGATCCCCCATAAAACGGCGCAGCGTGCGAGAATCTGCTGAGTAGGCAAAGACCGGGAATGCACCGAGGTGGGGGGGGGGGGATGAAGTGCAGTTGGTGCAGTTGCTGTCCTGCTGTCCGAGGAACGCTGTTGTAAGGACCTCAGGCTCTGACTTCTCGCGGTCGGTTCCTTTTCTTGTAACGAGTGTTAAGGACCGATGACAAGGCATTAGTGATCATTACACGACCCAGACTGTTGAGTGTGGGTTCATTTTAGTTGTGACAGCAGGTTGGTGCTGAGGCCGACTTAGAGTTACATCTAAGTTCTTTTTTGACTTTCTCCAAAAAGCAGCTTGGTGTCAAATATTTAAAGTAGGAGGGCTCTTGGGGTTGATAGTTGATGTAGTTTAGGGATTTGGGGGTGTCTTAGAAGGCTGAGTACGCTTCAGGTCTGAAAACCCAGGTGTACCCCTGAAAGAAATAGATGCTCAAATACTGAAGTTTGGGCTATGTACAATTCAAGATTTTTTTTTCCTAAGAGGATTTTCTAGGAAGAGAACTATTTCATGTAGAAATAGTTCTGCCTCTTGTGTGCTGTCTGCTTTATATATTTAATCCTCTGAACTCAGTGGTTTATCTCCTGCCCCATGTTCTTGGTTGTTCCAAAAAAAAGGGGGGGGCGGTGGGGGTTCTTAACTTGAAACCACATAGTAGGAAAACTTGGATGGATGAGAAGCAAAAGTTGCATCTTTTTTGGCTAACCTCTAATGAAACTTAACTGCCAAGGGTGGGGGGGGGGGTGTCTGTGGAATAAAGCCTTAGATTAAGATACTTTGGTCTAAGAAATTAAACACTACCCAACAGAACTCAATAATATGGAGCTGGGATTTGAACTCAGGTGCAAGTGATTTCAATGCCTCAGCTCTTAAACTAATTAAGAATAAGCTGAGATAATAGCTAATTGGTCACTGCATGCAGTGTGCCAGGCACAGCTACTTTAATTGGATTATCTCTTTGATTCTTCTCAGTCACTTAAATAGGTAAGTACTATTATTTTTCATGTTTAGTTAAAGAAACTGAGGCCCAGCCAGCCTGTTTCTTGCCTGAGGTCACATAGTAGAGCAATGCCTGACTCCTGAGCTGCTCTGCAGCATTTCCTTACTTCCAGACTTCCTCTTTAGTCTTGAGGTAAGATGTGAAAAGAGAACAGCAGAGCCTCACTATAAGTGTACAAAACGCAATTTCTGCTAAGAGTGCTTTGCTATAAAATGGAAAAATTTGAATTACCTGTGTGGTAGTGCAACCTGCTAGTAATTGAAATAGGTCTGTGTATATTCTGCTCTTCTAACCTGGCCTTCAGACATGCCCTTGAACTAGGAACAAAGCCATGATGTCTGTTGTTTTCCTAGCTTGCATAATGGGAGTAGATCTCACAAGTTGTAAATATTCACTTTCTCCAGTTACATCTCATCTGGTCTGTGGTCTGTACTCATTTAGACATTGTATTTTGCGGGACAGTAGGTAATCTTTGAGATCTAAGAAGTTTGCATATATTTTTGGATTTCAAGGAAACCTCAAGCTGGGTCAGATTGTTCAGAGTAGTGCTAAGAGAAACAGAACCATCACCTCTGATTTATAATCTAGGGTAGTAAAATCTTGCCCATGTGCCACTGCAGTATCTCTTTTCTCTTGGAACAATTAGTCTGAATTGGTAGACTCATTGACCCTCAAGATTCATAGCTTGATTTGTTCTAACCACAGTTGTTTCATTGTGCACTACTTAAAATAATTTGACTTTTTTTTTTTTTTTTTTTTTTTTTTTGGTGGAAGAGGTAGATGAGAATTTAGAAGAGAATGAAATTTGTGGCACTGATAGTGAATACATGAGATGGCCATGGCACTTTTCTCTCATTATTTGACATTGCTGTAAGGGAATATTCTTCATTTGAAACTTATGGTTGGGATATGACTACTTTTTCTTTTTCTTTTCTTTTCAAGATTTTATTTATTCATGAGAGACACAGAGAGGCAGAGAGACACAGGCAGAGGGAGAAGCAGGTTCCTTGTGGGGGAGCCTGATGCAGGACTCATCCCAGGACCCTGGGGTCACGCCCTGAGCCCAAGGCAGATTCTCAACCACGGAGCCACCCAGGCATCCCATGACTAATTTTTCATGTGAAGAGACTAGGCAGTGTGTTCCTTTTCTACAATCAGCTCCTTAAGACAAGATGTTATCTCACATTTTTAGCATCTCCTGCATAGGCTGGAAGCATTTTGAATGAGAGGTTCTACCTAAGTATTTCTTAGCTTGTGAACCTTTATAAATTGAAGCTGACCAGTCCTCTCCCACATTTTAAAACCTAAAAGTAGGAAGTTGATTATTTTGCGGTTGGGTTTTTTTTTTTTTTTCCCCTTCCCAGAAGTGGTAGACATCTGCCTATGTTTTACTTATTTATTATTATTTTTTAATTTTTAAATAAGATTTTATTTATTTGACAGAAGGAGGGAGGGAGGGAGGGAAGGAGGGAGAACCAGTCTCCCGCTGAGCAGGGAACCCAACATGCGGCTCCATCCCAGGACTCCAGGACCCGAGACCTGAGCCAAAGGCAGACGCTTAACCGACTGAGCCACCCGGGCACACAAGTTGCCTACGTTTTAAAAATTGTATTTTGGGTCATTATTTTGAAAGCACTTAGTATTTTCTTTGAGTTTTCTTTTTTTTTTTTTTAATATATATATATATATTTAAATATTTATTTATTCATGAGAGACACAGACTGAGAGAGAGAAGCAGAGACACAGGCAGAGGGAGAAGCAGGCTCCATGCAGGGAGCCCGATGCGGGACTTGATCCCAGGACTCCAGGATCACACCCTGGACCGAAGGCAGGCACTAAACCTCTGAGCCACCCAGGGATCCCCTGGTTTGAGTTTTCGAGTTGTGGAGAAAGGCAGTCACTTAGAAATGCAGTATCAGTTAAAGCAGGACGTAAGTATACTATGCCTCAGCTCTCAGATTAGTGTGTGCTTTCTTTGGAACCTATAAGCACAACAGATAACATTGCGGACTTTTTGATGGGAGTTTTAACACACTTAACTTTCTTTAATGTGAAATAGTTAACAATTGCGGCTTTAGTTTCCAAATTCTCATCTAAGGCACAGAATACCTTATAAAAATATACAATCTGGCATGCCCTCTTTTGAAGGTGGCAAGCCTTTGATGGGGTAGGAATGGGTATAGAATCTTAATAATAGTTTGTAGATTTATACTTTTCTGTGAGGATTAGCTTGCTTTATATTGAAGAGTGTGTTCATGGATAAAACAGAACTCATCTCTGCTTCTCCCCCTACGCCCCCAGTTGAAGCAATCCTTGAATTCTAGAAAGGAATATATACATACCTCAACTACTGCCAGGGATTAACCAGTTTTAAAATGCACCTTGTGCTCTTGGAGAAGCCCTGCCCCTCCTCCACCCCCCACCCCCAGGAGGAAGGGGGGAGTGGGGGAGTTAAAATTCTGTTGGAGAGTAGCATCTGGTGGCTGAACACATCTCAGAAGAAAGCACTTTCAGACAAATTGCAAAAGGAAATTAGGTTTAGTTAGTTCTGCCACAGGGTTTTTGTTTGAATTTGACTGAAGTTAATGTTAATGACGTTTAAAAAATAATAATAAAGCAAAGCCAGATTGTTCCCAAGATAATTATGAAGCCGGTTTTTGATGGATCTCTTTGGTGAGGGAAAATTTTCCATTGCAAAAAGCATTGCTCTTAAACTGGTATAGAACCAGTTTTGCTCTGTCCTCTTCCCTCCTGATTTGTGAGCTACTGATTACCTTGGAAGAAAATTCATGAAAGCAGAGAAACTCTGGTTAAATGTGAGCAGATATCAAAGAAGAGTGCTATGGTATTTTGGAAAGTGCGGTTCAAGGAAGTAATTTCAAGAGGGAAATAATTTATGCAGTATTTTGACCTAGTGAATATCTTCATTTTTTCCCTTGTGACGCCATTGTAAACAGTGTCCTTGACAGAAGAGAAACAGACAGGTCTTTTAAGTGATTTCCTTCTAGTTCATCCTGAGAGCCAGCTGAGCTTCCTGACTCAGACTACAGTTTCTTCCAAGATAAAGAAGGAGAATTGAGTCATTTTTTTTCAGTCAGCTGGTTTATGGGGATGTTCTTTGGCAACATTAACGCAAGTGATCTCTCAAAAGATTTAGGGGATTCTGTATGAGAGCATGAAAAGGTATTCAATTGCTGCTTCTGTATTTTTTTTTTTTTTTGCTTCTGTATTCTTTTAAAAATGGAATTTAGTGAACACTGCATTTAAGCAATTTAAATTTCACATATTCTCAGTAAAGAAAAATGTTATCTTAATCAGGGATAAGAGGGAAATCTCATTTTGGTACTGTCGTTTGTGTTGAGCATTCAAATTTATATATTACCTAATATCTGTGAAGTGGAGGAATTAAGCCAATTATCTTCATTACTGCTTTGAGATATAACACACAATTTTATTGCTTCTAAATATATAGACTTCCGGGCAGTGCGGGAGGCTCAGCAGTTTAGCGCCACCTTCAGCCTGAGGCCTGATCCTGGAGTCCCGGATGGAGTCCCACGTCAGGCTCCCCGCATGGAGCCTGCTTCTCCCTCTGCCTGTGTCTTGGCGCCTCTCTCTCTCTCTCTCTTTCTCTCTCTCTCTCTCTCTCTCTGTCTGTCTCTAATGAATAAATAAATTCTTTTAAAAAAATAAATATATAAACTTAGTTTTCTATTAGGAATTTTCTCTATTTTGTTTTCCAAGATTGGCAAATAAACTTAATTCCAAAAATCTTTTAAAAAGGAAAGTCCTGTATGTAAGTTGTAGTAAGAACTACAAGTGATGGTGTATTTTGATTTTCCCTCAGTACTAGTTGGAGATTCAGCCTACATCTTTAAGACAAAGTTTCTTGGCTCAGAAGTACAAACATAACATGCTTGGATATCATAATCTCTGTTGTGGTTCAGTTACATTTTATTGGTATAGGGTGTGTGCATAACTTTTACAGCCGCTTAAATGATTCTTATTTTACATAAATGAAAAAAATTGAGGGGAGAGCTAAAACTAGTATTTATAGCTCTGCTTCAGGATGTTTATTATAAATATATATGTATTCATTTGCTCAGAATAATACAGCAGATAGAATGCACAGTAATATTTTGTTCAAATATAAATGTGTCAGGTGGAGCTTAGCTTTAGGCCTCAAGGGGAAAAATAAGACAACTTTTAGTGTTAATGCCCAGAGTCCCTAAGTAAAAATTAAATTCAAAACCATCCCAAGTTCTGACTTTTTTGTGTCTTGGCAGTGATCAGTGTTGAGAATCTTTCCTCTGTGCAAACTTTCCCCTACCTATCCACAGTGAGTTAAAGCTTAACCTGATGGCCACAAAGCTAGCAGACTTAATGTCCTGGAAGTCTTGTTTTCTGGTGAACGTTTGTTTTCTTGTTATGGTTTATTGGCTTTGTTTTTAATTTAACCAGATTGAACTATCAGATTCTTAAGGCTGTTACTCAAGCAGTAATTTGATGTCAGGTTTAATATCTTAAGGGGAATCCCAGGAGCAACATCTTGTCAAAAAAGAACTGAAGTCAACTGAAGAGGAATATATATTGTATTTCGATTGATACCTAAGTGGCCTTTACCATGGTTTTAGGTATTATATCTCTAAAGGGCACCCACAGTTTGACCACACTCTACAAGTACCAAGAATTATTGTTCCTCCATAATGGCTCATATGATGATGAATACTTAGAGACTTGTGGGCCACATGATCCTTGGCTTGGGTGGGCTGGAGAGAGTTAAGGATGTAACTTTTTAGTTACTGACTTGCCTGTATTTTACCCCAAATGATCTTGCCTTTATTTTCAGTATTGCTTACTGCTGGATTGTCAGACAAATAATATTTTAGGTGCAATGTAGTCCTATTAAGTTCAAGGTTCTCAAACTTGACTAGACACTAGAAATCACTAGGAGTGCTTGCCAAGGTGCTGGTTCTACTCTGCCCCCCCCCCCCGTGCCCCCCCCCCCGCACCCCCACCGGGTGGAGCTTGGGTGGAGCCCTGCTGGCTCTGAGGTCAGAGGCCCATCCTACTACTCTTTGTGTAATGGAGTCTGTGTGTGAGAGATACATAAAGTATATCATGCAATGCAGTTACATTTTGACTTAATATACTCATATATACACATGTCCTCCTTCCCCCATTGAAATAGACAAGAGGTTGTTAGAAAAAGTAATCTCCATCTCTATAAATTTATGTATCTGTTACAGACTGTAATTGAAGTGTTATGCACTTAAATATGCACTTAAATTTAAAAAATAAACAGAAGGTACCAAGAAGTAGTGCCCAAGTTTGATCATGCAGCACTTTCCTACGAATTGTTTCTTCTCAAGGACCTGGATATTTAATTTACCCTTTCCTGTCCACTCTGGGCTCCCTCCCAAAACAACAAACTCACACTCTACCAGGCATCCCCCAGTTTATCAGGTGGCAGATGTTTTTGTTCCCAGGGGAAAAGTTAGAACTGTGAATTGGTCAGTTATATCCAAACTCTGAAACTGAAAGGTGGTGGTGGTGGTGATTTTTTTTTTTTTTAAACAAAACATTGTCTATGTCTACTGTTGTTGAACAAATAGTGTTCAACAAAAATTTTAAATGGGCCTCCTACTGGGAAGTAAATGTTCAAATTATAGCAGATGTCAGTTCCTGTAACAAATTCAGGAAACACTTTCTGGTATGTGGGTGTTGTAACTCTTCAGTTCTTGGAACTTTCCTTCAGGAAACTGTCCTGTCAAAAGCAGAGCAGTTGATAAAATATGTAGCACAATTCACAAGTGGTGTCCTGCAGTGTAATTAAATTTTGATTTGGTGCATATGTTTTTGTGGTCATGCTAGAGCCGAGACTATCACGTGACTTTCATCCTGGACAGTGTGCATCTGGACAACTTGTTAAATGATTCCCTTATTCTTGTCGCCTTAAAAATGCAGGTGTACCTGATTTACTCTGGATATGAATTTGTGGAAAGTGGTATAAAATTAACCAGTTCCCATTGTTTTTGTGTAAAAGAATGAAACCTGTTTTCCTAGTTTTGGCAGAAATTCCATATTTTTGTCTCTTGATTAATATTTTACAGTAGACATTTCTAAGATGGCCTATCTAGTAAGTTGGTAGCTTGAGCTGCTGTGAGCCCATGATATTAGGATGTGTGTGTGCATGTTTTAAAGGAAAACAGAACCTCTTAAGTTAATATGCTGAATTTTAAATACTTTAAAAAGTTGTTAAAAGGGGTATTTATTGGTACAAAATTCTGGACAGTAACACATAGCTAATTCTTTTTCAAGTAACGTTGATCTGTATTATGTTTTTCTGTAATTTTACAGTCTGTGTATCTTCCTTCCCCACTCACTCCCCTTTTAGAGTTAAACCATACTTGCCCTAACTCTCCATTTTAAAAAGCTGTGTAAATATAAACTTTGTACCACAGGAAAGAAATTAGGCAACCACATATACTGACATTAGTACAGTAAAAAGATACAGTGGAATCCAGTGGGTTATATTTGTTTGCAAAATCAGTTTTTAGCTGAAAACGTGGGAAGGATAAAGAGATGAGTGTTGTCTCCTTGTCATGTCTCTTGGTTTTGGTAAAATTCGGAATAACTGATTAACCATAGTTTTTTGTTTTTAAGTGGGAACTGTGCCCAGAAACAAAAAGCCCTGGGAGTTAAAAAAAAGATTGAGTTTGATAATTTTTATCATTTTGCTAATAGTGTGGGGCTTTTGTTTTAAACCTCACGACAGGTGCCTTATTCTTACAAACAGCTTCATTATTTTAACAGGCACGTTTTTCTAAGGATAAAGTGAAAATCATTAGATTTACTTAATGCGGACTTTAATTTGTAGGCTTTGAAAAGATCATGACAGTGCTCATGATAAGCCTGGAATAAAACTTGGCTTCTTCTTGAGGTCACTCATATTCTGGGGGTACCTCCAGGAGTTGGTTATTATCTATTATGTTAAAGAGTAAAGTAGAAATTTTACTCCTACTTGGTCTTTTGGTAGTGTGGTAAATGACTTTTTTTTTTTTTTTTTTGGCAGGAGGGGAGGGGAATAGCTTGCTTTAATCAGTATACATTCACTATCACTCAGATCTTTTATCTCTTGTTACTTCTCATTTTATGATTTTTTTTTTAGCTCAAGTATTTTCTTTATAAGTTTGAGGTATATTTTACATATCATAAGAGTTACCCATTTCAGGTGTACAATTCAATTATTTTTATTTTACTGGGTCATACAACCATCACTAGATCATTTTTAGGGCATCTTATCTCTCCAGTAAGATCCCTTAGTCCATTTATAGTTAATCCCTGTTCCTAGTTCCATGTGTGTAATTTTGGCTTTTTGTGGATGGATATTTCACATACATGGAATCTTTTGATTTCTTGCATCTGGCTTTTTTTTTCACTTGCATAATTTTTTTGACGTACATCTATGGCATAACATGTGTTAGTTTTGCCTTGTATTCTGCTGTCTGAATGTGATAAACCGGTTTTGTGTGTGTGTGTTCATGTTCATGGGTAGGGATGTCTATTATTATGAATAATGTTTCTATGAACATTTGCATGTAAGTCTTTATGTAGATCTACATTTTCCTTTTGCTAGGTTGGAGACCTAAGGATGAGATTGCTGGGTCCTAGGGTAGTTTGATGCCTTACTTTTTGAGAAACCACTAAACTATTTTCAGACTGTATGTCCACCCTAGCCTATGTTTAAACTGATCTAATTCAGTCAATGTTTTGCAAGTTATTTTGCTATCTTTTAGAGTCAGTTGGGATGTGGAACTGGTGGTTTTGAGATCTGGTCAATTTTGCATTTGATTATTAAAAGTGATGTTTTAAATACATATGGCTTAAAAACACAACTGTTTTTCTGTAGAAAATACTTTATAGTATTTGTAAAATTGGGCTTTTTGACAAATTTATATTAAGGAATATTTAAAGAAAACCAAATTAACATCTAAGGAGCACCTGGGTGGCTCAGTTAGTTAAGTGTCTGCCTTTGGCTCAGGTCGCGTGATCCTGGAGGCCTGGGCTCAAGTCCTCCATGGGATGGAGCCCTGCGTCTGGCTCCCTGCTCACTGGGGAGACAGCTTCTCCCTCTGACCCTCCTCCCTGTTGTGCTCTCTCCCTCTCTCTCAAATAAATAAATCTTAAAAAAAAAAAAAACACTTTTAAAGTATCCATGTATGTTTTGCCAAAATAGGAAGTGAATCTTCCAATATATAACTCGTAAACCCTGCAAATAGCAATAAATATAAATATAAATATAAATATATATATATATCCTTTATTTCAGAAGTGTAAAATAGCCCTGGAAATTGTCATTTAAATGTGTTGTGTTTTGTTTTAATGAAAGTGTTCAGGCAAAAATTAGCTGTTCCCATTCACTGCAGTCTTGAATGCAAAGATACGTTATCTAAGTGGAGCTTCTGGAAATTATCTTTAAAATTTGAGTCCTGCTAGGAGAAGGTGGTGACCATATGCCCCCAATCAGTGGTGTGTTCCAAACTTCAGGAAAAGATAGATCTATTTTATGAACAAAAATACTTCATGAAGTGCTCTGAAATTGTCTTTAGATGTATGTGTGATGGTAGTTAAAGTGAATCATCTTTTCAGCACTCCTGCTGCTATTCTGTTAGAGAGCTCTGAGGCCCTGGTTAGCTATCTCCTACTTGGATACCTTTAATGAGTCTGCCCAGTATGCCTTCAGCTTTGGAGCCTTAGAACGTTATGGCATGTAATTGGCATTCACTGCTTCTCGGTATTAATTTACCTTCTTAAAGATTATATCAGCATTAATAGCTTTATGACTGTGGCCAATTCACATACACAAGCAGCACTTTTAATATTTTTCATATTATGTATCGATGAACACCTCATTGCTTCCTGAGAGCCAGCCACAGTGCGTACAGGGCTCTAAGCTGGTTCAGACAGATATATCTGCCTCCCCACATGAAGAGGAGCTCATAGTTGATAGGAAGTAGGGGGTGGAGGAGGGAAAATAAGCAAACAGCCTGGCCAATGAAACAATTGCAAACTTTTAAAGCACCATGATAAAAGACAGGGTGTCTGGTGTTGTGACAGAATAATGGAGTGTGGAACTTGGTCTCCTGGCAGCCACAAGAACCTCTGACAAAATTGACCTGAAGTGGAGAAAAAGCAGGTCATGATATAGGTTAGAACTAACTGCCCTTTCAGAATATACATAGAAATAAGTGATGGTAGTACTGGAAAGGATGGCATTTTTATTTTTATTTTTATTTTTTTTAATTTTTATTTATTTATTTATTTATGATAGTCACAGAAACAGAGAGAGAGGCAGAGGGAGAAGCAGGCTCCATGCACCGGGAGCCCGACGTGGGATTCAATCCCGGGTCTCCAGGATCGCGCCCTGGGCCAAAGGCAGGCGCCAAACCGCTGCGCCACCCAGGGATCCCAAGGATGGCATTTTTAAACAGGGAAAATATGGTTTTAGGAAATATTGTCCTGAGGCAGTTTCTTTTCTTTCTTTTTTCTTTGGGAAAGATTTTATTCTTTTTTTTTTTTTAATGTTTTTTTTAATTATTTATGATAGTCACAGAGAGAGAGAGAGAGAGACAGAGACAGAGACACAGGCAGAGGGAGAAGCAGGCTCCATGCACCGGGAGCCCGACGTGGGATTCGATCCCGGGTCTCCAGGATCGCGCCCTGGGCCAAAGGCAGGCGCCAAACCGCTGCGCCACCCAGGGATCCCCAAGATTTTATTCTTTTTTTTTTTTTTTTTTTAAGATTGATTTATTCATGAGAGGGAGAGAGAGAGAGAGGCAAAGACACAGGCAGAGGGAGAAGCAGGCTCTATGCAGGGAGTCCGACGTGGGACTGGATCCTGGGTCTCCAGGATCACGCCCTGGGCTGAAGGCAGGCGCTAAACTGCTGAGCCCCCGGGCTGCCCAGATTTTATTCATTTGTTCATGAGAGACACAAAGAGAGGCAGAGACACAGGCAGGGAGAGAAGCAGGCTCTATGTAGGGAGCCCAATGTGGGACTTGATCCCAGGACCGTGGGATCACACCCTGAGCTGAAGGCAGGCGCTCAACCGCTGAGCCACCCAGGCATCCCCATGTGGCAGTTTCTTGAAATATAATTAATCCACAAAAATAATTTTTATCAAAAGTCAGCTCTGGGTTTTTTTTTTTTTTAATGAAGGCAAAATGAGTTACATAGCAAATTGTATTTTTAAAATAGGGATTATATTTTCTAAGACTTTGCCTTAATTGGTGCATAAATATAAACAAGTTAAACATGTGGGAAAGAAATTTGAGAGTACGTTTTTTCTTAGTTTGGAAAGCCATCAAATAAAGATTGTGATAAAATTAGGGAAGTCCCAGCTTAGTGAGTCCGGTCATAAGGAAGTGAAGGTTTAGACGGTAAGGAGGATATTTAGCCTGGCTATTAAATACAAAGGTTTAAAAAAAAAAAAATACAAAGGTTAATTTACAAAGCAACCTTTTATGCGTGTGAAAGACTGCCATATGAAGTGTGGTGAAAGATGGCCTCCACCTCTGCCAAAAACAGATCTTGGATTAATAAATTATATATGTTAAGGGGTTTAAGGAAAGGAACAAACTTCTCATTGAAGATAATTAAATTGAAAACACAGTGGAAGGTGGAGTTCTTTTAGTCTATTTAGAAATAGGAAAGGGATACTCTTCTACGTTGGATATTTTAGGCAGTAGCAGATAGCTTAGGGTACCTTTTTCTCAAGGGATTCTGTGGCTTCTTGAAAAAATGTGATCACAACAAACTATAGGAACTGAAAGTTCTTACCTCTGCATGCATCACAGCTATTTTTGGTTGTATAAAGTTACCTCAGGGATCCTGCATTCACTGTCACCTCATCTCTTGTACCTCTGTTTCATACTTCTTTTTAAATATTTAGTTGTGGACCTTTTGTGGCATATGATAATTTTATGAATGTATTGTGAACATATAAAAAATGTATTTATTTTCAGGGTCCATAGTTAAATGTGGGTTTGTACATTAGACCTGTTTTACATAATTTCTATATTCATATTTTTGTCCATTCTGTGGACTGAGAGATAAACTAAATCTCGTACATTAATGAGCTTCGATTTCTCCTATTAATCTTCTGAAGTTTTTGCTTTATGAATAGTTATAATGCTTTTGTTGCATAAATACTCATAATTGTTATGTCTTCATTTTAAATTGTCCTCCCGCCCTTCAAGGTATTAGTTTCTTAGGTCGTCTTCCAGAAGGTTTCTTTGAGTATTGTTGATGTATTTTTTTTAAAGCTATATCTTTGTATCTTTTATCCATGTGGATTTTATTTTGGTTTGAGGAGTGAGGGTTCTGGAGCCCTCTCTTTCTCTCCCTCAAAAGTAGCCATTCTGTCCTCACTATTCAGGAGCCATTGTCAAACTCAATCACTGTGCCCTTTTAAGGTGTATTAATATGCCTAGAGCCAACCTCCCTTCTTTGACCGTGCTTTTGGAATTTTCGTGGATATTTTTCAAGACAACTTGAGTATTTTGTTTAAAAAAAATAAAAAAGCTGGTGGCCTTTTAATGGGATAACTTCCTATAAAAACCTCATCCTGTTTTCGAGAAGTATTAAAGTTTTAGACAGGATTACTGTGTTCTTTGCAGATTTTCATGGAATGGAAAAGAGTAGGTTTGAGTGCCAGGGACTCCTGAATCACTAGCCAGACACCCCTTATTTATCTTGGGGACATTTGGGAAATGTTGTTTGCCTCAGTTTCTCCAGAAGGAAATGAAAATGTACATTTGCTCTTGTCCCAAATGAATGCATTGTTAGTCTAACTCTCTAGAGTGGAATCCTATTTCTGTTAGGTGACTTAATTGGACTTTAGGCAGAGGAGGATTTTGTAGTCTCTATTTGCTGTAGAGAAGATCTTTCTTTTTCTTTTCTTTTTTCTTGAACTCTTTAAGATTTTATTTTTAAGTAATCTCCAAACCCAATGTGGAGCTCAGACTCAAAACCTGAGATGAAGAGTTGCATACTCCACTGACTGAGCCAGCCACATGCTTTGAGAGAATCTTACTTCCTAGCAGATTTTTTTCCATTCACTTTTCCTTGACCATAATAGATACAATTTCTACTCTAAAATATTCTGTAGTTTGGTAAAACAAAAGCAACAATATATTAAAGTTAATTGTGATTAAAATGAAAGAGAAACATCTTCCATAATTTTCAACAACTTGACCAAACATTTTCCTTTTGATCCTTTTCCATTTTTTCTTTACACATTAAATGTTACCACATTTTGAATCATTCTTGATATATGTTTGATAGGTGATTTATTCAATATTTAGGGGGAAAGATGAGTTAGAGATTACTTTAGGCTGTTGTGATTTTTTAGATTGTCATTTTGTCTTAAATTTGAAGAGGAACGTAAGGTCTTTTATGCTTAGAAATGCCATGCTAAGAATACATTTTTAAAAGCCAAAAGCATCCCCTTGAATAAAGCAAGGTGTTATTTTTTTTTTTAAGATTTTATTTATTCATGAGAGAGACACAGAGAGAAGCAGAGACATAGGCAGAGGGAGAAGTAGGCTTCCCGCAGGGAGCCCCATGCAGGACTCCATCCCGGGACCCTAGAATCATGACCTGAGCCAAAGGCAGACGCTCAACCACAGAGCCACCCAGGTGCCCCTAGAAGTCGGAATCCTAATGCAGATTGAAATCAGGTTATTTCTCGTTGTGCTTTTAAATATTTTTTAAAAATTAGCCAATGAAAAATTGCGTTTCTTGTTTTTGCGATCTCATTTTATAAATGTTAAGGAAATAACAGGTTTTTACCAATTGTCTTTAACTGTAAATTTTAATCTAATTGTTTAAATTCCAAGAACAGAAAATTCAGATCTTATATTTTTTATAGAATTCCTTTAAAAATTGTGCCCAAACTGTAGGACAGTAAGAGCCACTGTAATTATTATTATTTTTTTTTTTAAAGAGAAACATTTCTGATTTAACTCAAAAAATCATTTCTTTCACTATGTTTTCATAGTTGAATTGCTGGTAAGAGTGGGTGTTACTTCAATAGATGTTGGGAATTTAAAAAGAAAGCATGCATGGTTTCCTATTTACAAACTGCTTTTTTCCAGAAATGGGTTTGGAGCACAGAAAATGTTTTGCAGAAGCAGCAATGAAAATCATGTGATGAAGGTTAGGCCCCAGGCTGAACCCAGAATGTTTCTTCACTAACGGTGCCAAAATGTCAAACATGTGGTACAGAAATGGAAAACAGTGCAATTGATTAAACAAGGCTGATGAACCGTACTTGAATAAGATAGTTTGTCTTAAAACTTACCTTATCTTTGGTTTATCTTAAAACCAAAAGTGGGTTCTTTTGGTGGGAGGGAAGAGTGTTGTAAGGGACCTTTAGGTTTAATAGAAAGAAAATGTGGAAATAAAGAATTCTCCTGGTAGTATTTCTCTTGGTAAACTTTGGGTACTTTGAAGGAACAGACATGTATAATTTTGGTATATGGTAATTATCACTGACTCTCTAAGGTATCGGTTTTCACTCCCATTGTACAGATGAAGAAACTGAGGCTCATGGAGGTTAAATGACTGATCACAGTCACAGAGCCAGAAAGTGACACTTGGCACACAGCCTCCACTAATCTACTCTAGACTTTCACATTAATGTCATCTTTGTCCTGTATACATTAATCTGTATGGTCAGTGGTTCCTTGATTTTTACTAATGGAGCAAAGGAAGGATGGAGAAAATGGAGCATGATTCTGTGCGTTGTGTCTTTTAATTGAAGTGTATGAAAACAGGAAGAGGGAATGAGATGAGAGTAGAGAAACATGGTATGTGTAAAATTCGTCTCAGGGTGAAGAAAGGTACAGAAGGAATGTGAGATTGGTATTTCCTAATGCCCCGCACTGGGAAGTGCCTTTTCCCCACAACTGGGTTGCCACATGGGGAATTAAGGAAACAGTGCAACTGTTTGAAGTTGTGAGGTATTTGTAACTCAGGGAACTCTATTATTTGGAAAGGGAGATTTATGTTGCTGGAACTTCCCCTGGATAAAGGATGTGAAATCCCTTGTACCCTTCATCCTCTTTCAGAATGCTGCTTGCTCATAACTCATTTTGGAGTGAAACTGACCTCCTTCTGCCTCTTCCTGTTTAGTATGAAATGTGTGCACCCCTTTGCCTCTGCTGCAGGACACCACACTTTTCATGCCACTCTTGGATTCTCCCTTTTTTTTCTTCTGGTCTCTTACCCTGCTTCACATGCTGTCAGCTCTAGGGACCGGTGTACTGTGTTTAGTATTATCTTAGTTTCTCCTTGGGGAGATGGATGGGAGGAACATAGGAAAAATGGATGAGGGGAGAGCCAAGGCCTGTGCCGCTTTGCCCAGCGCTTGGACCCCAGCTGTCTATCCTTAATAATGGCGCACAGGTGTTGAAGACCTAACTCTTTGCTAGGCATGGGACTAAGCAGTATGTATATGTACACTCGTTCACTTCATTCTTACAACAGTTCTAAAACTTTGGTACAATTAGAACTTGGAGTTTGTGCCCTACCCGGTTGGCCTGAGCTTGTAGGGACAGACTCTCGAAGGTGCCTTTCACAAACGTAGCTGTTAGGAAAGATTTCCCGTGTCACTTTGCGGTGTGCTGCGCTGTGGCGGTTGCGGTTTCAGCCGAGCACCAACACTGTGACTTGGGGAATATTTCTCGTTCTGTGCAGCAGCGCCTCTCAACTTGGGGGAGGCAGGGAAAAGAGGAGGAGGTTATTTAACCCCCACCCCCCACCCCCCACCGGGATATTTGTCAAAGTCTAGAAACATATTTGATTGTCACAGCTGGGAAGATGCTGTGCTGCCATCACCTAAGATGGGAGCCAGGGATCCTGCTAAACGTCGTACGATGCATGGAACAGCGTTCTCGGGCACAAAGGATTATTTGGTCCAAAATGTCAGTAGTGCCTGAGTTCAGAAGCCCTGCTCTGCTGCTTCCCCCTAGCTCATAGGTATGGGTATATTAGTGCTTCGCAGAACATCAGCATATTGTAATCAGACTCCGTCCAGCTCACCATGGCTGGCCCCACGTGTGGGTTAGTTAGCCTGTTTGTTTAGGACACAGTGTATGTGTGTGCGCGTGTGTGCGCGTGCGCAGGACGCTACTGGGCACCATGTGGGTCACACAGCCCTGTAGGAAAGGAAGAAATGGAAGAAACACGTCTGAGTGTGGTGGAGGGGAAAGGATTTGTTGAAGCAGAGGGGACAAGGGGAAGGGCAAAGGCTTGGATATATACAGGCTGCAAATTTGGAGAGTGTAAAACCCCAGTGGGATAAAGAGCACTTCTGGAAGTGTATCCAGGGACATTTTCAGATTTCTCCTTTCTTATTCACCTGAGTGCTCTCAGTTTACTTTGTACTATCAGACATTAGCTCACTTAAACCTCACATTAATTTACCATTGTTACCATGATCTTTTTAAACTGGCTGACATTCAGGTTAAATGACTTGCTTAGAGGACACTGCTAGAAAGTCATGGAGCCCAAGTTCAAACCTATCCCTAATTCCAGACACTATGCTCTTCATCAGTTTACTGTGCTGGTAGCCAGAGTGTTGCATCCTGCTGCATATTGCTCATCCTCCTCCCTGCCTTCCCCGAATTCAGCAAAGCTGCTGTAGGAGACTGACACACAGCAGTCTCCATCTCAGGACCTTGAGTGGCCTTTCGGCTGCTCCGCAGCAGGAGGTGACATACAGGGGTCATAGGTCAGGGAGCCCATTAGCAGAGAACTAAGTCAGGCCTTTTAAGGCAGCAAGGAAAGACTTCTCAGTGACATGGGGCCTTAACATACCTAGCAGGGAAGAGGTTGTTTTGCAGAAGCGTTTTGAACTAACTCAAGGGAGAAAATAGGCAGAAAGGGAGATTGGTAGGTATAAGGTAACCACCTATTGTATTACAAATTTACTTGTGTAAAATGCATGTCTAAAATCTTGGCCTTTTGTATCTTAGATATCAGATGTGACTTAAACTAGGGAAACCATAGAATCAAGCCCTTCTTAAAGACCAGGGCTTTCTTGCTTGGTAATTTTGTAGGGAAGGACTTGCAGGGAAAACACTTTGAAATATGAAGAAGGAAATGTGATTCCAGTGGTTCCTCTATAGGCATTAAATCTGTACATGAAGAAGCAGGACAAGAATTGGAGAAGATTAATTTTCTGAAACCTCACAACCAACCTGGTTCTCAAATAGGGAAAAACAGTCATTTTTTTTTTTTTACACAGGTGAAGATTGGAGGAGGGAGGAGGGAAAGGTGAATTAAGTCTCTACAGTGGCTGCTAAGGAGATTGCCTTGAAAGCTTCCCAAATGGGAGTCTGAAATGTCTTCCTTCAAATGCGTGTATGTATCTCTGCTGGATCCCTTGTTTCGTCTCAATAGAGCAAAAGCGGAAGATTCTGAAAGAGCAAGGAAAGGTTTGGCTCAGTGTACACACATGGATAAACTCTTGCAGTGTGCAGGCGTATGTATGTTCAAGCTGCCTCAGTTCTGCCAACAGTAGCTGTCATGATGTGTCTCACAGAGTTCAGGACCATTCTTCAGTTCTTTCCTTTCAGGGAGCCACTGTACTGGTTAATAGATGAATTTGTGCTTTCCACTTTCCTCTTCCCCGCCAAAGATTTATTTATTTAGAAGCATGCCCATGCCCAAGTGGGGAGGAGGGGCAGAGGGAGAGAGAATCTCCAGCAGACTCTGTGTGGAGCAGGGAACCCAATGTGTGGTTCAAGCGCATGATCCTGAGATCACGAGCTGAGCTGAAACTGAGTCAGACACTTGACTGAGCCACTCACATGTACCCACCACCCCCTTACCCCTTTCTGATGGAGACTTCTGGTTAAATCTGAAGTGTTTTTTTTTTTTAAGATTTTATTTATTAAACATGAGAGACACACAGAGAGACAGAGACAGGCAGAGGGAGAAGCAGGCTCCATGCTGGGAGCCTGACGTGGGACTGGATCCCAGTTCTCCAGGATCACGCCCTGGGCTGAAGACACTAAACCTCTGAGCCACCCGGGCTGCCCTAAGTCTGAAGTTTTATCTGTAGATATGAGTGATGGAATCATGTGGGATCTCTTCGTGTTTGGCAGCCTCTTAGATCCTACCATATTTATGAATTTCTTTTTTAAAAATTTATTTTTCATTTTTATTTTTAAGATTTTATTTATTTATTCATGAGACACACAGAGGCAGAGACACAGGCAGAGGGAGAAGCAGGCTCCATGCAGGGAGCCTGATATGGGTCTTAATCCCCGAACTCCAGGATCACGCCCTGGGCCGAAGGCAGACGCTCAACTGCTGAGCCACCCAGGCGTCCCTATGAATTTATTCTTTTGGCTAATTTCCCTAACACTGTATTGGGAAATTTTTCAAACATTCAGAAAGTTGGAAGAATTGAACAGTAAAAAGCCTTATTCCCAGATTATACTATTAACTTTATTATTATATTTGTTTTCTCACATATGTACTCATCTCTTCATTGCTATGTCTATCCATTAATCTCTTATGCCTCTTGTGTAAGTTGCAGATCCCAGAATACTTCACTTGTATGTCATTAAAGTATTTATTTACAGGGTTTTTCCCCTTTCACCACAAAAGTCACATGCCACAGAACGCACAAACTTTAAGTGTACTGGGGCATTTGACACCAGTATATGTCTGCGTAACCCAAATCCCTCCAAAGATGTAGGACTAATCTTAGGGTCATTATATTTGGTGTGCATGTGGGAAGATGATTAGAAGATGTGTAAATGGACTCATTCTGTTTTATTTGTCGTCCTTTCAAGGTTTAGTTTCTGTGTATTTCTTATTTTTTAAAGATGTATTTATTTTGAGAGATATAGTACCTCAAGCAGGGGGAGGGGTGGAATCCTTACCCCCCACCCCCATCGTGGAGCCAGATGTGGGGCTGCACCCCAGGACCCTGAGGTCATGACCTGCGCCAAAATTAAGAGTCAGATGCTTAACCGACTGAGCCACCCAGGTGCCCCTTGAGTATTGCTTTTAAAATGACTTCTCCCTGACTCACAGACTACAATTTCTTCAGTCTGTGACTGGGCAACATGGGGACTGCTTTCTTTGAAACAAGCAAAGCCTTCTTTACAGTGCTTTGAAGGCTTAAGTCCAAAATCATTGAATTTTTTTTTGGATTAGCTCTTTGCCCAGTCAAGATGCTTCATGGGAGTAGAGCCCCCTGTCCATTCTTTAAGACCTCCCTATTTCTGGGTAACAGTGGGATGCATGTGACAGAGTGCAATTAAAGCCTGTAGTAGAGGGGCGCCAGGGTGATTGGGTTGTGTTCTTCCAGGATCATGCTATGGAAGTCACTGGTAGGGAGAATGGGGTCTCTCCTGAAAGTGGTGGACTCAGTGTCACTCATCCTGCATGGGTGGGCTCAGGGTTCTCAGAGCCTCCGTCTTCTACCTGGATGAATGAGAGAATCTGGGAATACAGGAATGCTTTCCCAAGTAACCTGATGGTGGGTCTGTAGACAACCAGGGGCCCCAGGCTGAAGTGGGGCAAGTTGTAATTTGTCAATCAAATTATCTGATTGAATGTTATCTGTTTATTTCTATTCTGTTCTTCTCCAGGTTTTGGTAAAGTCTAATATAAATATTTCAGCCACTTCCTAGCTATTTTATAGTAAGGGAATAGTTAGTTGAATCTGTGATTGGGCCAGAGTTGTAGTGGAAGCAGCATTCCCTGGGGCAGAGGGAAGATAGCAGCCTTAATTAGTGAGAGATCCCCTAGAAGGTTTTAAATCCAAGGAATAAGATTAAAGTGTGTAAGAGGTTCAGTCTACATTCATTTTGAAGATCTTGGTTTAATTTTATCAAGGCTGTCAGCCTGTTTCCTTACACTGTCAACCTGACAAATGTCCTTTTATTTAAATGAAGGTATTCAAATCTAGTGGTGTAGTCTCCCACCAGACTTCTAAAGAACCAGGACATTTGAGGAACAGTAAGTTCTGACCTTTAATAGCAGCCACTGGCTTAATTCTTCATATTTTCCACAAACCACACCCGCCTGCTGGAGTAGATAGCTCAGGGAAGTTGGATGGACTCGCTGTGCCTTGGGATTTTTAATCCCAGAGCCTCTCCTGATGTTTTCCTTTGCTCTGCTGTCTCCCTCATATTCTGTCCTTTCCCATTCATTTCACCCTAAATCATATACAGCTGTAGCGTGAAGTCTATTACTGCATTGAAGATGCAGCTGGAACCAGTGACTGGGTTGGTTTTTATGCCTCCTCGTTTCCCAGGCTTCCACCAGCACACTATTTCTACAACCCTTAGAGGCTGCTGACCATTAGGCCAGGCAGGGTATTAGAGCTGAGTCCTGGAGGTAATAGATAACATCGTACAGTGAATGGTGCCAAACCCTGGAGGCAGCCAGCTTGGCACACTGTGCACCACACAGTACATTATACCAGTCTTTTGGAATAAAAAAGTAAGGCATTAAAATTAGAGAGAAGAGTAGAGATTTCTCATCTTTCGCCCTCAAGTCAGGAAAGCTGATAAGAGAGAAATTTGGTGTTCCTGAAAGACTGACATGTTTCAGAGGACATTTCAGAAATAGTCTGTACTTTACTCCTTTAAAATGAAACACTTCAAAATAAACTTAAAAATTCACCCTCTGTCTTTCTTTCTTAATAATTTAGGATCTAGTCCAAGGGCTGACAAACCTTTTCTGTAAAGGACCAGATGGTAAATATCTCAGGCTTTGCCTGTCCACACAGTCTTTGTTGCAACTAGTCAGCTCTGCTGTTCCAGGACCAAAGCAACCATAGTGTGTAAACAAATGGGCAGGGTTATGTTCCAATAAATCTTTATTTATAAAAACAAGCAGCTGGGCCAGATTTGGCTCACAAGCCAGTTTGCTAACCTCTGGTCTAGTCCATCTTTTTGTTTCTGCTAACTTTGTTTACTGTACATTTTTAGGTTGAAATTTAAGCATTGCTCAATGATAATTCAAATTGGAATGTTCAAACAAATTTTTTCCCTCTTTGCCGCTGGTAGCCTTATTCTTTTTAAATTAATTTTACTTAAAAGCCTGAAATTTCTGAGCTAAGCATGTTAGGAAATCAAGGAACAATCACATGGGGATGTTCAACTAAATGTTCCTTTTACATTTATTACTGAATTTTTAAAATTGTGGAATTGTGGCTGCTGGTTCAACAAACACGCAAGGATACAAGGAAGTCTTGAAAATAGTGTGAAACCATTTGAATTAGGAAGTCAGGCCAGACTTTGCACAGCAAGGCTCTGTATCCATTGGGCACCAGGTCTGTGTTCTTTGGGGCAATGAGGAGGATGGAGGGCTGGGAGGAGTGGTCAGTTTTGTTTTTGTGATCATCTGGGGCCACAGCTAAGTCCATTTGCATTCTGAACTTTGACATCCCCACTCTGTTCATTACCTAAAATTGATGGTTTTTCATGAACAGATAATTTGAGGTCATTGTTTCAGGAGGAGAAAAGTCCACAGGCAATTCTTAGGGGCTTGCTGCCCTAAAATATCACTGAGGCTCTGGGCCAACCAGGTGGATTGGGTGGCTGCAAAAAGGCTGTCATCCCCTTGAATTATCAGTGGTTCTTTGGACCCTTTTTAGGAGAAATTTGGAGTTGTAGTTGGGGAATGAAGTAAATAAGATGGTGCAAACATCCCATGGTGAATGATCACCCCTCCAGGACTTACATGCTTTCTCAGCAGGGGCATGGGGACCCCTTCCCCTCTTCCAAACCCCTGTTTGTTCTTCAAGCTCAGATGTCACTGCTCCTAATTAAATCATCCCAGACTCCTTCCTTTAGAGTTGATGTTTTTCTCCTCTGATTCTTTAGTGCTTGTGGCACTTGTAACCAGCCTCTGCAATCAATCTTAGCAGTCTGCCCCTACCCCCTTTTGTATTTCTCCCAGTAGATTGTAGAATCCTTACTTCTTCTCTCCTTAGGTCTAGCACATAGGAAGGGAGTCAATATTGACTGGAAACACATAGATTTTCTGTTTTTATTCTGTGAGGCTGAAGGTCTTAGTTGGACTATGGAAAACCATAGAAGTGCATTTGTGCTCTTAAATAACCTTAGGTGCAATAAAATTTAAAATGTGATGATGTTGGAAGAAACCATTTTACAATCAGACACTGTTAATATAAAGCATCAGTGCATTTGGTTATTTTAAATGTTTGCTTATTGTTTCCTTACAATAGGTCTGTTTGCTTCTGCTTTTCAAAGAGAGAGTTAAATTTTAAAGCAAATTTAAAATTTTAAAGCATTATAAACTCTGAAGCTCTTGAAGTGTATTTAAAAAAATTAAGTGAACTCTCAAGTTTCTAGTTTACTGGTGTTGAAGAAGGTAGAGGGTGCTCTATTAAGTTTGATAAATACCCTTTGTTTTAAGCAAGTGAACTGCCTGTTGGCAGTGATGGGGAAAAGATGATATATTCTGCATATAAATGTCCATGGCTGGGCCAAAATCCAGCCCAAGGAATCCTGACAAGCTTTGTAAGGCTCATAACACTGCTTAGCAGAGGTCAAAATGAAGGGAGACTTCTCCAGAAAAACAATGACTTACTGTTTAGCTTTCAGGACATGCCAATTATAGCTGGTGGTAGGAGGTGAGCTGGGGTTACGATGAAAATGAGAATATTTAGAAACATGTAATTGTTGCTTGTTGCCATATAAAATACCAATACATGTTTCCAGCTTTTTTCTCCTATAATATAATCTCCCTGTTCTTCCTTCTTGAAATGTCTGTAGGATAAAATGGAAGAGATAATGCCTCTAGCTTTTATGACATTAAGCTTTCTTTCTGTGAAAACAAATGTGACATGTGCAGTTAACTAAAAGAAGATAACTGTAAGTCAGGAGGTAAAGAAAAAACCTGATGATTCTGTAAAAACATACCAACACTTGATTCTTACATTATTGTCTGTTTTGTGTGATATGCAAGTGAGTTAGGATTATCTTTGTGTTTTACATCCATGTGTGTTGGACCCTAACCACCCCCCCACCTTTTTTTTTTTTTAGTTGTAGAAAGTTTATCTCTTCATATATACATGTCCACAGCAGCTTGTTTAACTAGGTTTAAAGTATAATTGGCAGTGGCTTCCACCGGAAGTTATGTGTTGACCAGGGGATGGAAAATCCATCCTTAAGTTTAGTCTTCAATATACTCCCATAATGGAATGAGTTTCATTAAATGGGTAGAGGAGGAGCCCTACATTATTTTGTTTGTTCAGTAACTGAAATGTGCTGATGGGTCTCTACATATTCATTTAAAGAATAAATGTTTCTTAACATTTTCTTTTTTAGAAAAATAAATCACCTCTTGCCAGTTTCCTTATTATCCCATTGTTCCTGACTGTTCTTATCAATACATAGACATTGTATTTCCTTTCATTTTCCAAAAGTAAGCCTTTTCCTGTTGCTTTTTGCTGTTGGTTAGTGAGTCTGAATGCTGAGCATTTATTCTGGCTGAAGCAGCACTTGGCACATTGGCCCAGTTTCAAACAGTTCTTCTTATCGTATGTGCTGCAATTGGTTCTCTGGAATGTGTGTGTGTTGGAAGTTTGGTCATTGGGAGGGACTTTTCCTTTTGGAATGGTAAATCCTATAGTTGTCTTAGCTGTTCTGTAGAATGTAATTCATTCAGTTTGATATATGTGGGGAATTATATGCTGCTCAAGATGTTAAGTGACAAAAAAAAAAATCCCCTTAGTATATTTGATCTCTTATGACTCGTCTTAACAAACCAAAAAATAAACTTGTTCCTGAATAATTTCTTGAGAGTAGTTGCTTTTCTTGTTTTTTTAAACCCCTTAGAGGCATTTCAGCTGTCTCATGAGATACAAGATGAATTTAGGAATGGTTTGTTTTTCTCTTGCTTTCTGTGTGGTACTTGAAAATTTGATTGATGTGTAAATCTTTTTTGTGGGATGCTGTCCATAACTGCCAAGTTTTTTTAAAAAAAAATACTGTATTTTGAAAATGTTTCTGTTAGCTCCAGATTGTATAATTTGTTGTTGGTCATTAAAAAGAAAAAAAAAAAGACACTACTTGAGGTTCTGCATCTGTATGCAGATTTCCATCCATTCAGTCAGTACTCCTTAGCCTAATGGGTTAGTGCTTGCTCCACAGTGTGGAGCAAGAGAGAAAAGGTGACTGACGTTCTGTAGCATATGTTCTTGGAGGAAGTGAGTGTGGAGAGCCAGACATAATTTTTTTTTAAAGATTTTATTTATTCATGAGAGACACACACACACAGAGAGAGAGAGAGAGAGGGAGAGTCACAGGCAGAGGGAGAAGCAGGCTCCATGCAGGGAGCCCAATGTGGGACTCGAAGGCAGGCGCTAAACCGCTGAGCCACCTGAGCTGCCCAAGAGCCAGACGTAATTGAACAGATAAATGAATAGACGAGATAATTTTTAGATAGTGATAAAAAGAGATGGAGCAGGGTGAAGTGCTACAGAACTGCTGGTGAGGCCAAGTGCTCATTTAAATCTGGGACCTCACTGAGGAGCTCATTTAACCGAAGGTGTTGCTGGCAACATTGTCCTCCACTCTCCTGAGGGAGCATCCAGGTGGGGATCAGCAATGCACAACTCTACCGGTTCTAGGCATGGAAATGCCAGTGTGGCTAGTACTTGAGAAGGGCAGGGGGGAGGGGCTTATATCTGGAGATAGTGTGCTGGAGATAGAGCCTTATAGGTCAACCTTCTGGGTTTTAATCTTGAATTCTAAGAGAAGCCTATGATGATCTTCCAGCAGTGGAAGGAGCCACGTAATCTCATTTGCATTTTAAAACTTTCTAGATGGGATCCCTGGGTGGCGCAGCTGTTTGGCGCCTGCCTTTGGCCCAGGGCGCGATCCTGGAGACCTGGATCGAATCCCACGTTGGGCTCCCAGTGCATGGAGCCTGCTTCTCCCTCTGCCTATGTCTCTGCCTCTCTCTCTCTCTCTCTCTCTCTCTCTCTCTCTCTCTCTGTGTAACTATCATAAATAAAAATTAAAAAAATAAAAATAATAAAAAAAATAAAACTTTCTAGATGTTGTATTTTTTTGTTTTGTGCTCCCCACAATGCATTTAAAACAGCATGGAGAGATTTTTTTCATTGTGGGATTTTTGTTGAAGTTTTAGTCCTAGGGACAGCTTATTAATATTATTCTGAATCTTATTTGATTTAAAATTAATGTGTATTTGCTATAAATGTTATTTAGCCTTTTTTTGTGTGTGTGTAGTATACTTGGACTTTCATGACTAGTAATATGGCAAACTGAAGAATAAAAACCATAATATTAACTGATAGACATATGGTGTTAGCCGAGGCAGCTTTCATGGCTGACCTAGGAAAGAGAGATGTCAGCTTCCTTCTCGGTTTGAGTCATTTGATGGGTACAACAGTCTGGTAAAATCAGTTTTAGGTATGAGACAATCGTATTTTGTCATCAAATAATGAGTAAGACTGGCAGGCTTCAGGAGAATTCTCGACTGTTTGGAATTGAGTAATGCTTGAATGTAATCACTAAGTCAAGGATAGTAGATTAAGCATCACTTTCGAGTTCTAAGCCCTGTGCTGTCAGGAAGAGTCCTTGCCATTAAGGAGCTCACAGTCTGATAAAGAAAATCTGTAGGCACGTGTATAGTCTGTCTCATTTCTGTAAATGTAAACATGGAAAGACTTGCAGGAATAGATGTATTCCAGAGAAAGGAATCATTCACATCAGAGATAGGAGGTGAGAATGGAGTTTGGGGCTAGGGACCCTGATGGAGAGGCAGGGATATTTGGGAAGGCTTCGAAAGTCAGGGGAAGAGTTCTCAAGAGAACTGGCAGAGACGAGGGCTGTGCTTTTTTCCTACATCCCCCAGTTCTTTGTGTTCATAGTATTGGGGGGGGGGTGCAGGAATGGGGTCTTCCCCATTTTTGTTTGAGAAATGAGCAGAAAGAGGTCTTACCCCTTGAAGGTTGGAGGTAAGTTGAAGCCAGGTACTGAAGGGTGTTGCTTGGCTTAACCACTGTAGTTTTAATCCTGTAGGCAGCATTGGGCTCAGAAAAGTTGTAAATAGGTGAGTAATAAGATCAGATTCATGATTTTTATAAAGGCATTTTCTGTGAGGCAGCTGTGTGGAGCTAAGTGGCTGAGGACAAGAAGCCTTGTGGGGCTGTGTGCTCCCAAGTCAGAAGTAAGGAAGTCCACACAACACTTCATTTAAAATTTGGATGCTTAATAGATTTAATATCCCAAACATTTTTTTTTTGGTTGAGCATGAATTAAATGAGACAAGCATTAAAAGTCTAGAACTTTGAGCTAGATAGTCTCCATTCTTTCTTAGTTTATGATCACTGCATTCTTTTATTTTGTGGCTATTATAATACAGACTTTCACCAGCCTCATTATTTTATAGGTGTGTGATGTGGTCCTTCATGGTCAGTTGAGTGTGAAAGAAGAATGGCATGGTAATGAGGCCAGTGCTCTGGTTGATCCTAGTACAGACGAGACCTGCAGGGGAGAGCCAACAGCTTCTGCCCATGTTTCTGACTGGTGCCAAATGTACAGTTGCCAATAAGGCAGACGGTCTTAGGTAGTTCCGAACACCAGGGACCTTTATAACTAAATGAGAGAACAGAAATAGTCAAGTGGCAGATTGATCTCTAGTGAGCCTGTTGCCACTGTGGGAGGGGGCGGGTCATTTCTGTACTTGCTTTCAGTTAACTGTAAGTAGGGAGTGTCGGCATTTTTGGGATCCCCTCTGAGAGACTGCCTTTTTCTGGAATTTCTTAGTTACATTAATATGTTCTCATTTCAAATAGCATTAAAAGCAAATTTTACTAACCCCTAGCACATAGATTGTCAAATCTTCAAGGTCGGGAGTGATTTCTTTTCAGTGTTGTGATTTGTGTAATTGTGCTATTTGCATGATGGCCTTCATCAGTCAGTACTAGTTTTTTGATTTTTTAAAAAATGTTTAAAATGTGTGTGCTTGTGTTTTAAATGTGTTTAGAAGGTAAAGTACTATGTCTTATGCATAGGAACACAGTAGCTCATCTGTCTCCTCTCCCCTCATTCTCCTCTTGTTGGAGCTCTGTATCCCCACCCACACAGCTTCCCTCACTGCCCTTTTAAGACTATTGAAGAAGACAAATTCTTGTGCTTTTCCATCAATTGGGTACAAATGCCTCTCCAAATCTATTTATGATCTATTAAGGTAACCAAAATGGGCTGTAGTGAGACAGGTTTTCTAAAAAAAAATCAGCTGCTGGTGTTTGAACTTTGGAACATAGTCTCTAAGGCACTGCTTTATGCAGATGGGTCTATAATTTTTAGTAATGATTGAAGACTGAGTCCAGGGTCCAAAATCAGTGTTCATAGGTTCCACTGAGAGTTAGTGCCAAAATGTTCAACACCTCAATTTTTCTTTCGCCCTGATCTTGATGTTGTTACATGAGGCAGTTTCTTTTGTTCTTAATCAAAAATTTTAATTGCACAAATAATGAATGGATACCTTCTCATTAAAAAAAAAAAAAGTTAAAATATTCCTTAAACCACCACACTACTGCTTACCTCCTCCACCCTAATCTGGTGCTTCTTCCTGATATTTGTAAAGTGAATCCTTTTAGACCTTTGCTACATACTAACATGTATGTAGAAAAATACCTGGCAGGTTCATTTTGAAAGGTAAATTAACGTGTCTCTCATTAGGATGGAAGTGCCTGACTTTTTACTCAAGTTTGCCCAAGTAGAGGCTCTCTCAATTCAAAACTCATAGTATGTCTATAAGATATATAAAAATATCTTAAAGGTTGATTTAATTTTGCAAAATGGAGTGATATACAACTCCTTCAGTATTCTAATGAGGCTGAGTCTTCTGTGGCAAGCAAAAGTGAGTAGCAGACCTGTACTTTGAAATAATCCCCTTGGAGGTCATCCAGGGAAAAAAGAGTGACATAATTCTATTTTGTCATTTCACTTGGCTGATATTTCTTTTATATTAAATCAGATTTGGTCTTTGAAATTAAGGGTTAAATCTTTGTTTTTTCTTTGCATTTATTATTGTGTGTGTTAGGTGATGGGGGAAGTAATAAAGGTGAAATCTTTGGAAGATTTAGCTGAGTGATTTTTATTACAAGAAAACCTGTTGCAAATTCTTTCACATGTACAAAGCAAAAGAGGGAAAAAATTCTCCATTCTTTGAAGCAGCATTTCTTCTTTCAAACATGGAGCCACTCTGATTTCTCATGTTTAAAGTGTATTGATGAGTGATAGAGATTTAATGGCGAAATGAACTTTGTGCTTTGAAGTATGTTGACATTTTCCTGTAAAGCCAGTATGTGAAAAATGTTCCCTGAATGTTAGATTGTAGGACTAGAGAAACGTGGTGTCAAAGGTCCTGAAGATGGACTTTAAAAGTCAACAGAGGTGGGCAGTCCCGGTGGCTCAGTGGTTTAGTGCCACCTTGGGTCCAGGGTGTGTCCTGGAGATCCAGGATCGAGGCCCGTGTCGGGCTCCCTGCATGGACCCTGCTTCTCCCTCTGCCTTTGTCTCTGCCTCTCTCTCTGTGTGTCTCTATGAATAAATAAAATCTTAAAAAAAAAAAAAAGTCAACAGAGGTGGTTTCCAAAATAAAAAAGTCGCTTGCATGAGAGTAAGAACCCAAAGCTGCTATCCTTTTGTCTATGTCACTTTGTGACATATCATATCACCAGTCTCTCTCTTTTTTTTAAAAGATTTTATTTATTTATTTATTCATGACACACACACAGAGGCAGAGACACAGGCAGAGGGAGAAGCAGGCTCCATGCAGGGAGCCTGCTGTGGGACTCTATCCCAGGACTCCAGGATCACGCCCTGAGCCAAAGGCAGATGCTCAAACGCCGAGCCACCCAGGCGTCCCATATCACCAATCTTTAAACCAGCCTTATCCAACTTTTGTGAATAGACTGAGAGTTTTTCGTTTTGTTTTCTCTTTTGTCCATTCAAATCAGAATGGCATAGTCCTCCTAAAACAGTAAAAAGACTCATTCTTTTCCAAAATTAGTCTACGTTTTAGATTTTAGGATTTTTTCCTTTCCTTCCTGCCAAATGTCTCTTCCATGCCTAGGGAGATAAATACACTGGAGAAATTACACTCTATCCCCCAAGGAAGAATTCAACTTTTAAATGTGAGTTCTAGAGAGAATGGTTTCATCTATTAGAGGCAGGTCTGTGTGGAGTGGTCAGTCAAGGGTGATAAATGGGTAGTCAGCTGTGCATAGCCTGCCCTGGGGGCCCAGGGTTGCCATGGAAGCACCCTATGGCATTTGGTGATCCTGCATGACTAACCTAGATTAGCAGCAGGGCCCGTGGGCTCCAGCATGGACGTAGGTGCTCACAGCCAGATGATGGCCCCATCGCTCACGCTCAACTTGGCCCTTCCTGTTACTTATAGTGTCTTTTCCTCCTTCCACCTATGTTCTTTTCCTTTCTTTTTTAGTGCAAGGGAAATTGAGAAAGAGGATCTCTTTCATTAATCCATACCAGAACTGTGATTTCTTCATTCTATCAGTGTTTTAACAGATCTACCCATAATGGCAAGGAGGAACATTTGAGAAGTCAGAGTAAATGGGCCCTGACAGGCCTCAGCATGGGCTTGACTGAGTGACTGCGTTCAGGGGCTGAATGGGCAGCTCTGAATTCCTCAGGAGTTCAGCACCTCTCCGAAAGCGAAAGGGAGAGCAGCCTGGTGTGTGTTAGAGTTCCAGGCTTCACTGGGGCTCCTGCGTGGATGAGAGTGGTAGGATTCTGTGACTGCAAACCTGCGGCGCGGTCCGCCTGAGTAATGGCTGGTGCACTCGTGTTCTGCAGGGCCCACCAGGCACAGGAAGCTGGAGCCTGTGGTTTCCCCTTTGGTCTTTCTAGTTCGCTTAAGAGGGGGAAAAAGTGGAGGGCAGTGGTTTGTTGCAGAGATCTTTTTGATCCATCAGTACTGAACCTTTGCAGACAGGGGACAGTAGTATGTGATCCAAAAGCAACAAAGTGGTGACTGAATGGCCGCTGGAAGTAACTCCCTATTTTATTTAGGCAGACTTCTGCTGAAACTCCTGACCATCTGCTGGGTGGTCAGACTTGGCACCCTCCCCCCAGGGGCACTTCAACATGTGGCCTTATTTTTGAATGCCCTAGGTTGCTTCAAATCATCATGTGACTTGGTGGTCTTTCTGTCTCTCTCTGTCTCTCTCTCTCTCCCCAGGTCAGGGGAGGGGGCTCCTGGGCTGGCCAAGCAAGTGGCACCAAGGCTCTAGGAACTTGGCCTGGGTTAGTGGCCAGAAGTTCCTGGGAGTGGAGCTTGATATCAGGCATGTAATGGCTGGTTTGGTGCAAGTTTATTTACAGCCTGTCCTTGAAAGAAATTAATGTGAAGAGCCCCTTAGCACATTAGAGAGGACTTGTGAATTTAGAGGTTGTTATGGAGCCAGTAACCTCAAATCTGTAAATTAAAAAGGGCTCTAATTTTTTTTTTTAAAGGCTCTAAAATAAGAATTGTGGTGTGGTTTTTATAACCTGAGGAGTAACTTCATGCTGCTGGCCATTCCTCTCTCAAAGGGCTCTCTGTCAGGTCCTGAGGCAAGGACCAGACCCTCGTGGATACATTTAACCAAACACATTTTGTGGCTCTGAGATTGCTCTGCTGGCAGGGATAAAACCTGAATCATCAATGTGTACCTTTTTGAGACCAAGGAATCGTGAGTGATTGTAAATGAACACACAGCACACCTTCTTTGTTGTTGCCCTATTTAATATTGTTGTTGCCCTATTTAATATAGCCTTGCTGTGCAGAACTTGCTGGCAGAACTGTGATTAAGAATACCTGCTTTTTTGCCAAACAGACCTGCATTCGAATTTTAAGGTTATCATTTAATAACAAATTAATCTCTGAGCTTCATTTTTTTTTCCTCGTCTAGAAGATGGGGTTAATAATCTCCCTCTCACAGAGTTGTTGTGAAAATTAAATAGGAGACCGATGTGGTGTGCCTAAATCAGTGCTGACTGAACAACAGCTGCTAAGTGGTGGCAGTTCTTGGCAACCTGCTGGTACTGTCATCCTTGCTCCCATTTTTGGTAAGCTTTATTAGAGTGATCCATAGAGCCAAGTAGAGTGTGCACACCTAGAAACTTGTTACATGTAAGATCTCACGTCCCACATCAGATCTACAGACTCAGAAACTGGGGGATAGGTCTCTGCATTCCATGATTTAACAGGTCCTCCAGGTTGATTCTAGTGTTCATTGATTTGGGAACCTCTCACCTAATCCAAAATGCTGCGTAGAATGCAGGGAAGGAGAACTTGTAGCTTTGTGTGGAACAATGAGAAAGTCCAGTGAAAGGATGATGTTGGGATGGGGTTGTCCCCTAAGGGAGAATGTTTTCTCCTCCACACCAGAGGAGAAATGCCACCTTTAATTTAATTAAATGAAGTGATAGTCACCTTGTAATTATTCAAAGGTAATTAAGTCTGTGAATCATTTAGGACATGTACTTCAAATCCCCTCATTTGAAATTCTTCTGTCGACCCCGTCTTTGCACCTTGAATTAAAGATGATGTGTAAGGCTGAACAGTGATTTACTTACTCATGGCTACTAATTGTTTTGATATTTAAAAAAAATTTATATTTCCCCTGATGTCAAAATAGAATAAAGAAAAATATTCCTGAAAAAAATTTGCCTATGAACTTTAGCAAACCATTCGTTAAACCATTGCAAACTTAGAGTAAGTAAAAGCCAAGTAAACCAGAAAGCTCCCCAGTGTGACTGGTAAAACCCTGTCAGTTGCAAGGAGAAGGTAGACAGTCCAGAAGAATGAGGGCTCACAGCCTATCCTCTGTAGTCCTGGGAATTGTGAACTGGTCACTTACTGTCTCTTCGGCCTACCTCTGCCCTGCCCAGGAGCCTTGGGGAGTGAGACCCAAGGGACAGTTGGGGGAGAGTGAGTTTCTCTCACAAAGTCTAGAACTCATAAAACTCATCCTACCAGTAACACTCATGAGGTCTTTCCTCATCTCACTAGGTTTTTCAGTTGAAGGGTAATGAATGGTTAATTAAAAAAGAAATACACTCAAAGGTTGTTTCAGAATTGGTATAGTATTACATTTGTCTGCCAACAAAATCTTGGTGTGGGTTTTAACTTTTAAACTAATGAAGTAAAACCTCTAATTAAGCCGAGTCCCTAATTTAATAGGATTTTTTCCCCTGTGGGAGGTACCTGGATTTTTGAATCACATAGCAGCCATAAGCCGGTGTTGGAAATGTTGTAAAAAAAATTGGGTTCTAATTATTTCCATAGCAATTTTTGTTACTTAAGAAATAAAACATTGAAGTGTGGTAAAACTCCCATGATAACGGAGATAAGGCTGTGCCGATCAATTTAGAAATACCTGAGTACTTTTAAGCCACGGTAGCTTTTCTTAAAAATATGTGTGGAGTTGATAGAAAAATTAAGTGAGGACCCCAAGCTGCCTATAGTTGGGGTGCCACTGCTCACACCCTCACTTTCCATCTGGAACTGAGAATTTTGCATTTGGGTTACCTTCTCGGAGACCAAGGTAAAAATCAGAAGTGGGCAGAAGTCTGTTATTGAAGTGGAGCCAAAGGCTGTGAACACTCATAAGCAAATAAAGCTGTAGGGACTGTGGTGGTGTAACCTGCAGAATCAGAAAGGGAGAACTCCCTTCATGATGAGGATGGTAAAGCAGGTGACCTTGGGAAGCTGCTTCTTACCTTTGTGAGGTACATGTACCAAGTAGCTGTGGAAAAGAGAAGCTTGGCATTTCGGGTTGCTTACAAGACAGTTGCATGCCCTACCTGCTCTGCGGGTGGTTGTAAAAGCAAGTTGGAAGGAAAAAAGTTATTTCCTGATCAACCCTCTTAATTGGCTCTCATGGATGTATGTTAACGTTACATGAAAAAAAAAAGTTACATGATTTTTTTTTTAAAGATTTAATTTATTCATGGGAGACATGGAGAGAGAGGCAGAGACATAGGCAGAGGAAGAAGCAGGCGCAGGCTCCCCATGGGAAGCCTAAGGTGGGACTCAATCCCCAGTTCCTGGAATCACACCCTGAGCCAGAGGCTCAACCACTGAGTCACCCAGCTGCCCCTCATGATTTTTTTTTTTTTTGAGCCAATGAAGAATTACCAAAGTTATAAAATAACTGAAAGGAATTCCTGAGTGGTCATCAGGTTCACTGTGCTGCTTTCAACCAGAAATAACTGTGTCCAAAACATGTGAGATTCAGACTCTATTGAAGAAGATTCCATAGCTAGTTTCTGGTTTAGTCTTTTTTTTTTTCCAACTTTTTTCAGTATGTCGACTAACAAATTGTTCACTTTGTAGTTCTCTTGTAAAGTATGACATCAAGCTATCCATTCTTTAGGAAAAGTTTTTGTTATGGTAAGCTAAACAGGTAATTCTTTGGCCACATCCAGGTAAATTTAGCCAGGTAGCTTAGCCTCCTCACCACCTTAAGGCTATGGTAAAAGCAGAAAATAACTTTATAGATGGCTATTTTTAAAAAATCGTTTTTGCATATGTCTTCCGGAGTTAATTTTTAAAAATTTATATGTAAGTCTTTAAAAATACATTATAAACATAGTGGCTGTTTTTTAATTTAAAACTAATGGTTAGGGATCCCTGGGTGGCTCAGCAGTTTAGTGCCTACCTTCAGCCCAGGGCATGATCCTGGAGTCCAGGGAAAGAGTCCCACGTCAGGCTCCCTGCATGGAGCCTGCTTCTCCCTCTGCCTGTGTCTCTGCCTCTCTCTCTCTGTGTCTCTCATGAATAAATAAATAAAATCTTAAAAACAAAACAAAACAAAGTAATGGTTAGTTTCTATGTAAGTACCATGCATTAGCATCAGGAGAGAGAGAAGTGAGAGGTTCTATTTTGATGGAGCTCACATTCTAGGGGAAAGGGGAGGAGGAGAGAGAAGCAGTCATTGTGTTGTGTTAGCACATGCTTGGTGAATTTAAGGAAGCCTTTAGATTGGGTAACATTGGAACCACCCTAGAGATTTGCTGGTAGCTGAAAATCGGGGATAAGGGTGTGAGGTTGAGAGAGAAGCAGAGGAAATTTGTTTGATTAGAATGAAAGCATCAAAGTCCAGGATACCAGTGAGGAGCAAGGAATAGTCTGGAATGCCCAGAATATACAGGTGGTTTGTGGGTGAATCATATTACATGTGTGAAATGGTCCTGGGAGAATTGATTATCATTCAGGGTTCTAGAGATGAGATTAGAGCAAGAGGCTGCTTTTAAAGGTTATGTTTGGGAAGTAGACATGACTGTCAAGGAGAATGCATGCGGCAGGTCTACAGGGAAACAGTAGGGTGATATCTAGAGTAGATTTGTACTAGATTTTTGGGAGAATTTTAATGCCATAGCAAGGATTTAGAGTTAATTCTGCAGCAGCAAAGAGCTATCAAATGCTTATTTTAAAATGTGGGTAGTGGCATGGGAACCAGAGCTTTAGGTTGGATTTCTTTCTATGAGAAGGCTACTTTAGAGAGACAAGATGTTGGGGAAGCAGGGAGAACAGTAAGTAGGCTCCTGTTGGAGAAAATAAGAGAAGTCATGAGGGTAGAGAGGCCAGGAAAAGGGGTGTCTGAGATCAGCACTATAATTTGTGAGGGTGTGCATGTGATCTTGGCAAGACAGTAATTTTTTCCTACTTATTTATTCACATAATGATGGGGGAAAGGATTCAGTAGCTCCCCTAGAAACACATGTATGAGGACAAAAGTCAGTTTATAGTTCTTACTATCATTATTCTTATATAGCACATGTGAGTGTCGGGAGAGTGTGGCCTGTGTTGCTGACCTGTGGCAAGCCTACTTGGGGATTACATGCTGGCTAAAACTGCACTCTTGTTGGTTTCCTTCTGCCATTTGTTTGTCAGTGAATGCATTTTTAACCCTTTTAGTGCCAGGGCTGATGGTTTAGGATATATTTTTATGTGGTTTAAGTAGGGCAATCAGATTATCAGACTTCTCGGTAGGTAAAGCTGACATCTAAAATTGGATTTTCCTGGGGATCCCTGGGTGGCTCAGTGGTTTAGCACCTGCCTTCAGCCCAGGGCATGATCCTGGAGTCCTAGGATTGATTCCCACATCGGGCTCCCTTCATGGAGCCTGCTTCTCCTTCTGCCTGCGTCTCTGCCTCTCTCTCGCTCTGTGTCTCTTATGAATATTAAAAAAAAAAAAAGGATTTTCCCATCCTTTACATTTGAAATGAGAAATAAAAATTATCTTTTGGGGTTTAACATGCCAAGACACTCCCGGTAGAATAGGCAGAGAATAAAGTAAATGCTGTTTTGGGTGCTTGGTAATCTTTTAATTATGAAATAAACCTTTTGATTTTAATCTTCCAAAATGTATAATAGTGATCCAGGAAAACAGCCTTATTAAAGTTCACATCCTGCTGACTCCTTCAGATGAAAAGCTTCTATCTCTACCCCATATTTTGCAAGCTGAAAGTAAAAATAACGCTAATCTTGTCGCTCTTCCACGACTGCCTATAAAAGACTGTTCAGTTTGGAGTCAGTCCTGAGCCATGAAGGGCAGTATTCCAGAGTGACTGCTTAGGTTTCTGGAGCCAGGACTTAAGGCCAGAGGGTCACAGCCTCAATCCAGGAGTGGTTTGGGGGACTTACGCTTTCTTTGAAACATTTCCTTTGTTATCACTTCTTGTTGACCTCTCCTGGCCTCCCTCACACATGTGCACATGCAAAACGAAACTTGGACGCTGATAAATTTTATTGTTTTTGTTCCTTTGTGGCATCTGAAACAGCTTGTACAATGAAGATCGGAACCTGCTTCGAATTAGAGAGAAGGAAAGACGCAACCAGGAAGCTCACCAAGAGAAAGAGGCCTTTTCTGAAAAGATCCCCCTTTTTGGAGAGCCCTACAAGGTATTCAGTGAATACTAGAAAGCCTGATTTATCACCATATTTCACTCTGTAATAGAAAGTGAGTTTAAACAGGGGTCACAAATATGAAAATAAGACCACTTATCTTAGATTGTCTTTGGAAAAAGACTGAAAATTCTCTGTACTTCGCCATTCAAATTACCAGTTTGTGGTCTTCCTTTGTAATGTTAGTCTCCTGTCTTTAGTAATATTTGTTCAGGGTGGGCTTCTCAACAGGATAATTGAGTTTAAACTGCATGTTACATTTTATGTTATACATTAAATAGAAGTGGATTTTGTTTTCTTTAAATAGTATTATGTAACAACATTTATTAAATGATGATTTTCCTTAGATTATTTTTTTCCCAGTATCTAACTCTGCTATATTTTCCTTTTCCAGACAGAAAAAGGTGATGAGCTATCCAGTCGAATACAGAACATGTTGGGAAACTATGAAGAAGTGAAGGAGTTCCTTAGTAGCAAGTCCCACCCTCATCGCTTGGATGCCTCTGAAAATAGGTTGGGAAAGCCAAGATATCCTTTATTTCCTGAGAAGGGGAGCAGCATTCCATCCCACTCCTTCCACACGAGTGCCCACCACCAGCCTGTTAATACTCCTGCCTCTGGACCACTTCCTGTTGGTAATGTAAGCCAGAACCCAAAGATGGCACAGCCAAGAATGGAACCAATGTCAAATCCTCATGTCAAAAGCTATGGCCCACCAGACAGCCAGCACCCGACCCAAGATCGCCTTGGTCAGGAGATGTGCGGCTCTGGTCATCACAAAAAAGGTGACCGCAGAGCTGATGGAGACCGCTGTGCTTTGGTGACAGACTCTGCTCCAGAGAGGGAGCTTTCTCCCTTACTCTCCTTGCCTTCCCCAGTGCCCCCCCTGTCATCTGTACATTCCAACCAGCAAGCTCTTCCCCGGACACAAGGAAGCAGCAAGATTCATAGCAGTAACAGTAAAGGCTATTGCCCAGCCAAATCTCCCAAAGACCTAGTAGCAAAGGTCCATGATAAAGAGACCCCTCAAGACAATTTAGTGGCAGTTGCCGGCCTTGGGGTGGCCCCTCCCCAGCCACCTTCTCAGACTTTCCCCCCACCTTCCCTCCCCTCAAAAACTGTTGCGATGCAGCAGAAGCCCACGGCTTACGTCCGGCCCATGGACGGTCAAGATCAGGCTCCTAGTGAGTCACCTGAACTGAAACCACTGCCGGAGGACTACCGGCAACAGACCTTTGAAAAAACAGACTTAAAAGTGCCTGCCAAAGCCAAGCTCACCAAACTGAAGATGCCATCTCAGTCGGGTGAGGTGAGTGGAATTTCATATCTGGGGCAATTTCAGTGTGAAGGGGAATTCAAGATGGAAGTTTCTGGTGACTTGGGGGCATGGGTATCAATGGCTTTTGGGTTATGAGACTCCTTTTTGGCTTTAGGATTTTGTTGACCCACAAAGAACTCAGGTCTGAGATGAATTATTGATGACAGTGAAATATGATTTTCAGGAAGGTATTTTTAAAAAACATTGAGCCATAATTTATATACTGTGAAATATAGAGATCATGAGTACATTTTGCTGTGTTTTGAAAAATGTATACACCTGTATAACCCACAACCCAGTCATATTTATCATGAGAAAGTTTCAGGAAGGTTTTGAGCTGTCATTGCTTTTGTTTGTTTGCTTTTACTTGTATGTTTGGGGGAGTACTGACTTATTTTAACATTCTAGAGGAAAAAAAGAAAGGAGTGGTGGTGGTTAATACTTCCTCAGCCTCAGTTTTTCTGAGATCCAAACCATAAAAAAGTAAAACAAACAAACAGAAGTTAAAATATTGAAGGCAAAGCATTTCCAATGGTTTGTTCCCAGTAAATTACAAGAAAATCTGAAGCTAAAGTTCTGTTCTAGTATTTTTTCTTTGTTTATCACCTAAGAATGAAGACTGGGGGTGTGATGTCTTATTGGAGAGTGAGTCAAATATACAATACAGAATGTTATTCATGGCTTTTTCAAGTAACCAAAATACTTTATCTTTTTAAACAACAAAAAAATTCCTTTTTCTTCTCCTTTGGTAAATGGCAGCATTGTGTTTGAATGAAGAGAATCAGAGCACACATCTTATCACTGAAATTCTAAATTAGCAACAGTTACACCAAAATTCAGATTAGTAGTGCAAAGTGAAATGTTTGAAGTGAATTTGTCTGAAAGCCTATCTGCTAAGGTAATGTCCTTGGTTTAGTTACATCTATTGTATAAACATTCTAATTTGCATATCCATCACCTAGAGGCTTTTGTGTGTACCCAGATATCAGTCCTCTTACATAGTGCTAGAAGGTAAAATTCCTTAAGGCTTAAAAACAAAACCAAGAGAGACTCCTGGATGCTTAGCTGGAAAGATAACCCTTATCTTGAAGGAGGAAAATCTATTCCTCCGAGGTGTCAGTTTTTGGTTTAGAAGAGGTTATAGCTCTGTCCACAGTCAGCTCTTGAGCTGTAGTGAGTCTGAATGTCTTCAGAATGTGACTTGATTAGAGGCTGAGGAAAAATGGGAAAGAGAGAGGAAAACAAGTGGTAGAAATGACCAAGATAGCAGAACTCTGCCTTTAACCTCTTAAGTTATGAAGATTTCACTGTAATGAAATACTTATTAAACATTTTTTTTTTGTGCTGTGCTGGGAGGAATGGTAGGCAGCAAATTAGAGCCCAATGGAATGAAATGAGATCCCCTTTCATAATGGCCAGTCATCAGCCTGCCTTATAATTTGTACAGTGAAGAACTTAGTGGGATTTGCTTTGCTTTGTTCATCAAATGAGGTATGTTCAGTTTTCCCAGTTTAAAAAACATAAGGGAGAAATCTAAACATATTTTCTTTCTTTCTTTTCTAAGATTTTATTTATTTATTCATGAGAGACACAGAGAGAGAGACAGAGACACAGGTAAGAGGGAGAAGTAGGCTCTATGCTGGGAGCCCGAAGCAGACTGTTTTGGGACTCCAGGATTACGCCCTGAGCCGAAGGCAGTTGCTTAACCGCTGAGCCACTCAGGTGTCCCAAACATATTTTCTTAATTAAAAAAATTAAAAAGCAACTAAAAATTGCTTTTAAACAAATTTTAAGACAAATCAGCAGATATTTGCATTGTATACCAAATGCATGACCGTATGCTTAAGCGCAGGGCAGGATGCCAAGCAAGTATTGGTCCTTGCCCCAGGCGAGATGACAGTCTAGTATATAGGTCAGCCTCCACACAGGAAACAATTAGAGAACAATTGAGTCCAGACTATCTACCACTTGGTGCTTAGAGAAAGTTTCAAACGGGCCGGCCGGCAGTCTTAAAGCTGGGGACCTAGGTACATTCAACCAATGGGATTTCCAGTTGACCGTCCAGGGGAGAGGGTCCTGGCTAACTTATTGCTTTCTTGGTGGAAAAAAAGAGATAAGCCAAGCTGAGATTTCTCTAAGGCCTAAGAGCTCCTCAGATTTAATGTGTATTTCAAACATAGGACCATGTGATGGTTCTTGAATATTTTCTGAGTGGATATTTGAAATGCACAAAATCCTCCATAGGTTTGGTGATTGGAGAATGGGGTTTTCTGGCACAGGGTCATCTGCTGTCAACAGTTTGAGTAGATGTAAGTATTTTGTCTTTGGCCTGTGTTTGCAGTGAGCATTCATTTTAATAGGATAGCTCTGTCTAGTTTCTCTTCAGGATTCTCATGCTAGTGGCAGCTGTGGTGCCAACTGCCTTGGAGTCCCTGGGCAGATGGAGGGTGCCGGGCACTGTGAAGAGGGAATTCAGAGCTAAGGTCTTGGGGTGAAGGGGGAATGAATCTGGGAAGCAGGGATATTGGTGCTCTCTGGCTGGGTTTTGGATCTGTTTAACTCTTTTAACTAATCTCACATTTCACAGATTTAACATTCATTTTCTGTTCACACACCTGAGAAAATGGGCATTAAATTTTTTTGTTTGTTTGAACTGTAGTTTGGATTAAAATCTCAAATTTTAGTATTCTGATGAATCAAAGGAAAGCCTAGCAGTGGGGGTTGGAAAAAGCTGGGAATTAATCCCAAAGCGGGTAAACTAAATATCGAACCAGAATATTAGCAATATCTTGGGCTGTTTGTGACATTGAGACAGAAGGATAGAGCCTGGCGATAGAGGAAGTTGGCTCTTGGTAGCCCTGAGAGAAGGGGAGTGGGAGTAACCCAAGTGGTTTTCCTTTATTTGCTTAATTTGCCCTAAGGCAAGCAAGTAGTTTTTTTTCCTAGTTTTCTGAGTGTGAGGGTTTTGTGGCTTGTTTCTTCACCGCCAACCCCTTCCCCATGGCTTCCATGAAATAGTATTTTTTTTTTTAAATTTTTTATTTATTTATGATAGGCACACAGTGAGAGAGAGGGGGGCAGAGACACAGGCAGAGGGAGAAGCAGGCTCCACGCACCGGGAGCCCAACGTGGGATTCGATCCCGGGTCTCCAGGATCGCGCCCTGGGCCAAAGGCAGGCTCCAAACCGCTGCGCCACCCAGGGATCCCCATGAAATAGTATTTTAAAAAACTAACCAAACTGGGAAAATCATCTTGTCTGCCTGCCTCCTTCATTCTCAAGCCACGTACATGTGAATTCCTTACACCACACTGTCCTTTCATTTTGCGGAATGTGGTTTGTATATTTTAGTTGGTTCTCCGTAAAAAATGATATTCTTTTCTGGAATAAGTCATTTTCACAGTTAAAACTTAGTCTTTGCTAAAATCCTACAGGGAAAAAAATCACCAAAAGGTCAATATTCTGACCACATAGAATGGTGTCTCACGAAAATCTGCACTTGGTTTTTCTGTGGGCCTGTCAGTTTTAGTTTTGTGTCAACTGGAAGATGTCTAGCAGCTTGAAATGACCCATCTGAGGGGTACAGCCAGGACTTGGTGATCTTATGCGGATACCTTCCAGCTGTAGAGTTGCCACATCAGATGGACTTGCTCAAGTGGAAGGCTGAGATTCCTCTCTATCCCTGTTTAAAAAAAAAAAAAAAAAGTTTCATTTATTTGAGACAGAGCACAAGTGATGGTGGGGGCGGGGCAGAGGGAGAAGGAGAAGCAGACTCCCTGCTTAGCAAGAAGCTGATTCCAGGCTCGGTCCCAGGACCCTGGGATCATGACCTAAGCCAAAGGCAGATGCTTAACTGACTCAGCCACCCAGACGCTCCTCTTTTCTTTCTTTAAAGTAGCCTCCATGCCCATCGTGGGTCCCAACATGGGGCTTGAGCTCATGACCCAGGGATCAAGACCACCTGAGCTAAGATCAAGAGTCAGACACTCAACCAACTGAGCCACCCAGTTGCTCCTATCCCTCTTGCCTGCCTGAAGATATCAAATGAAAGTGAGAGAAAAACTGGGGCATCTCTATGTTGTGTTGCTGAGCATAGACCTCAGGATGGGTACAGGATTTATGAAATAGATGTTTTATTGAAACAGAGAAATAGAATAAGCCAAGATGGGCATTTAAAATTGCATACTGGGGATCCCTGGGTGGCTCAGCAGTTTAGTGCCTGCCTTCGGCCCAGGGCGTGATCCTGGAGTCCCGGGATCAAGTCCCACATCAGGCTCCCTGCGTGGAGCCTGCTTCTCCCTCTGCCTGTGTCTTTGCCCCCCCCCCCCCCCCCGTCTGTCTCTCATGAATAAATAAATAAAATCTTTTTAAAAAAAGTAAAATAAAATTGCATACTGGATGTAGAATATTAGACTTTTAAAGCTAAACAGCCCGTTCATTTTGCAAGTATGGCCTAAGAGGGTGAAGTCACATAATTTTGCTAAGATTTATAGTTAGTAGCAAAACCAGAGATCGAACTCTCAGTTCTATGATCTTTCTGCTTCTGCTTGTTAAGTACAATTGGAGACTGCTGGAAGATCTTGAGTAGTGATAGATCTTTCTCTTTTTTGGAAAATAAAAATCATTTTAGCTTCTGGGTGGAAAATGGCTTGAGAGGCAAGGGTGGAAGCAGGGAGACCAGTTAGGGGTTGATAAATGATTGATGGCTTGGAATAGGATAATAGAAGTGGACTGGTGCGGACTGGACAAATTCCAGATGTTTTTGGCAAAAAACTGGTAGGGATTTGGTTGTCCAGGTCAGTGCGACAAATTGGCAGTCATAAGTAGCAGAGCAGCTCAGAGAAAATGTTAAGACTAGTAATGATAAGTTTGGACTGTGTTTGCATATAGTAGGCATTTAAAGCTTTTGGGACTAGTCTGCCTGAAAAGTGCCTGAATCAAGCCCTTCCTGGCTCAGCTTAACCTGTGGCAAGGGGCAGCAGGTGGGAAAAATGAGGATGAGCTGGATCTTCAGAAACAAAAGTGGAAGACCAAAAAAAAAAAAAAAAAAAAAAAGTGGAAGACCATCCTGGGAACTTGAGAATCTGCTTATAAAGTAGTAGAAATGATAGGTTTCCATTTTTTAGAGTTTGAAGTATACATGTAAATGGTACAGTTATCTTAATTCACTCAAAATAACTCCTGGCATCTAGCAGAATTTACTAGCAGTTTAAATTTGCTACTGCTTCGATGTCCTTATGTGGTCCCATGCCACACCCCTCCAGATGAATCTGATTTTGAGTCCTGATGGTCTCTGATTTTCTTGTGGCCTCTTATGGCACCAGTGAGGAATGATTTCTGTCACCTAATTTCCAAAACCTGGGTGTCACCTGAAGCTGCAAGTTCATTGTTGGACCACCTTGACACATGGCAAGTCTTAAATTGAACTTTCCATTTTCACTAAACTGCCAGCCTAACCGTGTGAATTAATCCACAGTGGAAAAACTGTGTGTAATAGTGATTCACTTTGCATTCATATGTGCGAATAGTCTTTCCTTATTTATTTATTTGAAGATTTTATTTATTTGTTCATGAGAGACCCAGAGAGCGAGGCAGAGACACAGGAGAAGTCCTCCATCCAGGACTCTGGGATCACAACCTGAGCCAAAGGCAGATGCTCAACCAGCTGAGCCACCCAGGTGCCCCACAAATGGTCTTTCCTACTTCCAATTTAGTTCTCTTATTATTAACCTTGAAAAGAACAACTTACTTATTATGAAATGATCTCACCCTTTAGGCCGTTCACTTCTGGTGTATTGGTGGTGTATCTTGCTAATGCAGAACTCAGTGGAGTTAATCTCACTCTCTTCCATATACACCATCAATTTTGTGACTTGTAACTAAAATATCTAGAGCACCTACTGTGTGCCAGGCCTTATGCTGGGGACGGGGTTACAATGGTTGGCAAAACATGGGCAGCCCTGGTGGCTTAATGGTTTAGTGCCGCCTTCAACCTGGGGTGTGATCCTGGAGACCCCGGGATCGAGTCCCACCTTGGGCTCCCTGCATGGAACCTGCTTCTCCCTCTGCCTGTGTCTCTGCCTCTCATGAATAAATAAAATCTTAAAAAAAATGGTTGGCAAAACAGGTCATTTCGATCCTCTTGGACCTTGACTATCTAGTTAGGAACTGGCATTATTTAAATAACCACTCAGAACAAGTTGTAAGAACTTTGGCAAGTGCTGTAAAGGAAGGAACCCACAAACCATTACAAGACGGATGAAGGGGAACTGTGGCTTAGAGAATGAAGGAGCTCAGAGAATTCAAGCAAGACCTGAATAGCAAGTAAAAGTGATGGAAGGTGAGGGGTTGTCTTAATCTGGGCTGCTATGAACAATACCACAGACTGGGTGGCTTATGAACAACAGAAACTTATTTCTCACAGCTCTGGAGTCTGGAAGTTCAAGATCGAGGCGCTAGTATGATCACATTCTTGAGAGGACCTTCTTTCTAGTTTTAGTTGGTGTCTTCTTACTGTATCCTCACTTGGTGAGAGGGGGCAGGAATCTCTCTGGAACTTCTTTTATAAGGCACTAATCCCATTTGTGAGGGCTCTGCCCTTAAGCAACTCCCAAAGGCCCCTTCTCTGTCATCAGTTTTGGAGTTTCAACATGAATTTAGGATTTCAGCATGAATTTGAGGGTTACATAAACATTGAGACTGTAGCAGATGTGCTAGGGGTTAGGCAGCATAAATATTTCAGGAAGAGGGAACAGCATATGCCTCTGGCTAATGCCCAGTGATGTACAGAGACTGTTACAAGTACTCTTGGGTTATGAGCTCGGTAGTGTAGATCAAAGGGGAGTTTTGCATTTCTGAAACTTGGCACCACATCAGAATCACCTGGGGAAGCCTGCTAAAGATACAAGTTGTAAAAAATAAAAATTCCTGGTCCCCAGCTTGGGAGATTGATTCAGCAGGTACACAGGTAGGCTCATACATCTATATCTGTGATTTTTCATGAGGTTTGTTCTAGAGCCTAGCAATGAAAACTGCCCCACAGGAGCCAAAAATTGACCCCACGGAGTTAAAGGACTGTTTTCCTCCTACTGGTCCCAGTATCTCCCAAGTGAGCCTCAGGCAAAAGGATCACTGGGAATTGATGGGACTTTCTGTCCTGAGAAGGAAATGAGAGTAGCCTCAGGGAAGAAACGAGGGAGTGTAAGATTCCAAAGACTACAGACACTCCTTTCTTGTCCCACTGCTCCTGTTTCCTTTCTTGTGTCCCCAACATTTTCAGGCTTGTGGGGGAAGTAAAATTCTTTTCTCTTTTTTTTTGGGGGGGGGTTGGGGGGGGGAGTAAGATTTTGATACAATCTTATCTAGCTTGCTTCAGTTTTCTAAAAGCATTTTTATTACAGTAACTTTTTGTAGCAAATTAAATTAGATTCTGGGAGCTAGCACTCAGTTAACTTGGCAGACCTGCTCTACTTAAATGTTTGTTAAGAAAATGGTAACAGAGCAGAAAGGTTATCTGTGTACACAACTTCCTAATGATGCTGGGTGTCTGGAGTGGAATACTCCCAATCTGGGAGAAATATTGTATAGTAACTAACTTGTATCTGCTTAGAGGCTGGCTGAATTTTAGAGCCCTGAAATACCTAAATATAAAAGTGAAAAATAGTAGCAAGTGACTGATAGAAATTTTAGAGCAGAATCTTACAAACTGACAGCCTGAGTGCTAGATGGGGCCTGTGGGCTATTTTGTTTTGCCTGTCTAATGTGCCTGCGTTCAAGTGTGTGTGTATTTGTGTATGTCTTGGTTGTTTTTGTTTCCTTTGAGCCGATATTTACAAACTGGAGAATTCTGGTGAAAAATCAGATTTCAGTTTCATGAACTGCAGCTGAGTAGAAACTGCTCCTTTAATTTCCTGATCCTGGTAATGTTTTGAGTCTGAAGAAACACTTTAAATTCTGAAGGCAACATTCTAAGTGATATAGGCAAGATATTACTGAATCCCCTCTAAAATCGCTAGAAATGAGTTGGTATGAATAATGGAATTACATAAAGTAGCCCAAGAAGAAATCCTACAATTGAACCTTGGAAATATTTTTGGGTGGTATTAATTGGACTTGTTTTCCTTGTACGTTTTATGTTCTGTTTCTTCTCAAAATGCCAGAAGTACATTTGGTACCAGGATAAGAAATTCCTGTTCCTCCTTGTTGTTTTCACACTTGAGATGTTTGTGGAGAGTTATTGGATCCCCCCTGGGCCCCTCATGTTGTGCCTTTGCCAAAATGTAGACATTCAACTCTTAAGAATCTTTCCAGGTCGCGCGCTCTCCCAGGCTCTCACATAGCCACTAGAGTCATTTTAGCTCTTGTCTAGATTAATTGTGATTTATTTTGAGCCAACTGATAATCTTCAGGGACAGAAAACCAAATATTCCAAGGGGGAATCTGTTGATGACCGAGTTAGTAGTTTTGATTTTCGTTGTTTTGATGGGAGTGACCAATACTAATGAGTTATTTAAGCAGAATTCCTTTTATGAGAGAATCCTGGTTCCTGTTATCATAACAAGTTATTTTTTGGCCTTGTATTTCTCCTCTTCAGTTGCCAAGATCTATTTGAAAATTGTTATTTTCTGAGGTTAACTTTGCTCTATGTTCACATTTTCTGAGAAGTTTGTAAGTCACTATTTTTATATTGATACTGTTTTCTTTAATTGTTGAAATCACTAGGTTGACAGCCTCCCCTCCCCCCAGAGGTACAGAGTCCACACACACCATTAGTTTTCTCTTGAACTTCATTTCATTCCCTCTTTAAGCTTGGCCTACTTTCTGTCTGCATTTTTTCCCCCTAACCCTGTGGTAATTTGTCAAGCCCACTCTAATCTCCTTAATCCTTTGGCTGAAGGGTTTTGAGGTTTAATGTTTTAATCTAAGGGCCTCAGCATTTAAGTAATTAGAGGTCCTATTTCTAGCCCTGTCCCTTAGGAAAATCACCTTAGGGTTGGTTTTTTTGTTGTTGTTCCAGTGTACAAATAGGACTCTGAAAACATATATTAGACCAGAATTTGAAGCTTTGAATTGAGCTGTGTGAATTAAAGAAAGCATTCCATGCTGTTCAGATTTCCTGAAAACCGTACATTCTTTGAGGGTTGATTTGTAGCACTTTGGGTTTTGGGTATTGGCAAAAGTGCATTCTAAGCCAAAGTATTTGGGAGAGAAGAAAACACAGAGGGAAGACACAGTGAAGAGCCTATCAAGAGAGGTTGGATAGAGGTAGGGCAGAGCAGTGGTGGGGGGAGTGGGGTGGGGTGGGGTGGGGGATGAGCCCTCATGGTGAGAATGGGGACAGTTTGTGAAATTCTTTAGTTCCTTATTGAGTAATTTATCCAAGAACCAATGCTTAATAAAAAGGAGAAATTACTTTGGCTTGATGGCAGACAGCACAGGGTTACAGTTCTGAGACCTTGGTCAAGGAACTTGACCTTGCCGTGTTGTTAGTTTATTTACCCGTACAGTGGGGCTACTAGATTGAGAGAGGGTAGTCCACAAGAAATGCTTGGAGCAGCACTTGGTACATAATAAGAGCTCAATGGGTGGTAGTAGGAGCAATTAGAGTTAAAATTTGAACTGGAAAAAGTTAGAATTTAGACAGAGGGATATCAGAATGAGGAGTTGGTGTTGTTGGGAAGGTAGAAAGACTCTGAACACAGTCTTGTTTATTGGCATAGACTTTAGAAAGGTGGGATCGGGACACCTGGGTGGGCTTAGTGGTTGAGCATCTGCATTTGGCTCTGGGCATCATGATCCTGAGTCCCTGGATCGAGTCCTGCATTGGGTTCACCACTGGAGGCCTGCCTCTCCCTCTCCCTGTGTCTCTGCCTCTCTCTTTCTGTCTCTCATGAATGAATGAATGAATGAATGAATGAATGAATGAATGAATAAATAAATAAATAAATAAATAAATAAAACCTTTAAAAAAGAATGGAGGTGGAATTAGATCAAAGGGATCAGGAATTCCCAGGAAGGTGCTAGGTGAAGAAAGCCCTAAAAATTTGATGTACAAGTATTAAAAATAAACCAATGAAGAGCCTAGGGAAAAACAACATATGATTAGGGGTGGGGTTATTAAAAGAACATTTTAAGAACTGGTTTGTGAGGTGAGGGTACCACTGTCCAATCCGCCTGAGAGAATAGGGGGCACTCAACTCCTGTAAGGCAGATTCCCATAGCTTGGCAATTCCTGGTATCAGTGTTTCCCTTTATAAAAACTTAGGCTCTTGAGAATATTTTACTGCCACCCCACCGCACCCCGTTTTAATTCCAAAGCTCTTGCTTATTTGTTTCTCTCAGTTGTCACAGCAACCTTGTGAGTTTGGGCCATTGGCACAAATCACCATCTTACATGCCATGGAAGGGAGTGTCTAAGAAGTTTAATGGTTTAATTAAGCTCCTGAGTGGCAGAGCTGGGGGCATGAAACCAGGACCCTTAGCTTCTAGTTTCAGTACTTTTTTTGTTGTTGTTTAAGATTCTATTTATATGAGAGAGAAGGGGCTCACATATATGAGCACAAGGCAGGGAGGGGCAGAGGGAGAAGCAGACTCCCTGCTGAGCAGGGAGCCCTATACCAGGCTTGATCCCAGGATCCCCGGGATCATGACCTGAGCTGAAAGCAGACGCTCAACTGACTGAACCACCCAGGCACCCCTCCAGTATTCTTTCTACCACAAAACATGGTTTCTGTGAAGTAATGATCATTTGTTTAACACTCTGTTTGAAACATTAAGAGCTCTGACCTTTCTCCGTGGCCTTACTTTCATGTCAGTGTCTGATACATGCAAATATTGGGTGGTACAGATGATTCAGATGAGAGGGTGATTAAAACTCAGTTTTAGTCGTGATGGCCTTGTGGCTTCCTCTGAGGTTTCTATCCTTTAAAAAAGGAGGCCACCAGTTATGAGATCTCTGGGTTTTCTCCATCTACATTATTCCCCCCACCAATCTATACTTATATTCACCATTTACCTCTTTCCCTTTGGTCTTGTAGAAGGAACTGATCCTTTTCTTGCCCTTCCACCTGTGCACCCTTTTTGGTTACCTTAAGAAACCTTTTTTCACCCCTTACTCTTAATTACCTCTTTCTTGTTTCCTTCCTAGCCAGAGCTCTGGAGAGAGAAGTAGGTAAACATTTCTGGCCTGCTTCCTCTCCTCCCAGATAATCTTTGAACCCACTGCAAGTTGACGTGTACCCCTACCAATCCACTGTGCTGCCTCCAGTGGACTCCCAATGGACAGAGTCAAGGAGTATTGTTGAGGTGGGCGTAGCCTGCTTGGCCTCTCCATGGCCTTTTACACTATTGACCACCATCCCCTGAAATACTGCCCTGGTTTGTCTGGTTTTTCCTCTGGCCTCCCCACACATGCTTTAATGATCCCCTTTGGAGGCTCTCTTTCCCACCTCTTTCCCCAAGCTCTGCCTTCAACCATCTTTTCTCATTCTGCAGCCTTTCTCTGGTGATCTCATTTGCACATAAGGAGATTCAACTGCCGGCACCCTCATGATCACCAAATTGATTTTCCTAGCTTAAAATTACAGAAAGGTTTTTCAGCTCTAGCTCGTTTTATTCAGCTCTTCTTGATGTTGCACAGACATCTCAAATTCAGCATCTGTAACAGGTTTCATTCCGTCTCCTGTACCTCTTCATACACATAGAACATTCTCCTCCTTCCTGGTCATTACTCCCCATTCCTTTCTGGAGTGGAGACTGCATTATCCACTTGGCAACCCAGTTGTAATGGATATTGCCTTCTAAACATCGTTGAAAGCTTCTCTCTCTTCCTCACAGTCCTCAATCTTTAGTTCAGATATTTTTTTTTTAAATTTTTTATTTATGATAGTCAAAGAGAGAGAGAGAGAGGCAGAGGCATAGGCAGAGGGAGAAGCAGGCTCCATACACCGGGAGCCCGATGTGGGATTCGATCCAGGGTCTCCAGGATCGCGCCCTGGGCCAAAGGCAGGCGCCAAACCGCTACACCACCCAGGGATTTCTTTAGTTCAGATTTTTATGCTTACTTTGAACTGTTACAATTTCTTTCCAATGTATCTTCCTGCCCTGTTCTTCTCTTCAAAGTACCTGCCATACTGCTGCACAAGAGTGATTTTATTTTATGAAAATAGCATCAAGTCATCCTAGTTTAAAAATCCTTCAGTTCCTCTTCTTTGCTCAGGGTAAAAAAAAATCCAGATTATTTCCAGTTCCCTTCTCCCCTCCATACCCTGCCTCCCCAAGTTGCTTTCTTGATGGGATTCTTACCTGTCTCTCCAGGCATGGGTTATGGCCCCCCTGCTTGATGCTTTCCTTTCCCTTCTGCAGCCACCCAGACCCTGAATGAGAGGACTTCCTCCACTATGCTCCTGGTACCCAGACTTCTGGTCTCAGCACTTCTTGGTGCTATGGTCTGTGTTTTTTTTTTCCAGATGGTAAACATTTTGAGGGCAGGATCATTTGCTCCTTTGTTTCTTGGTCCTTTGTGTTTAGCACAAGTGAGGACAGGGACAAAAACAGGGATTTTCTTGTTCTGTGCTAAGCTCGAGTTCTTACTTGATTTACTTAAATCCAGAGTCTGAAAGATAATCTCTGATGTTTATCTCTCTCTCTCTCTCTCTCTCTCTCTCTCTCTCTCTCTCTCTCTCTCTCTGTGTGTGTGTGTGTGTGTGTGTGTGTGTGTGGAGGGTGGTGAACAATTTGATATGGGACTGTATTTACTATTTAGGACACTGGGATGGGAAGCAGGCACTAATAAGTTCAACAATTTTTTAAAGAAATTGTTTGACTTAACCATTTTCAGACTAAGTATTCCCAGGTCATGTTAGGCATTCTTATGTGTGGATTTGAAAATAAGCAGCCTAATCCAATCATTAGGTGTTCCTTGTAAAGCTCTAGCCTCCTAATTGCTGTACTTTCAGTATTGAGTTCAGAGATTAATCAGGTGGTTTTATGTACTATAAAATTTGGAAAGTCATGATTTTTCTATATCTGTCATGTATGTAGGTACTTTCCTCTCTATTAAATAAGGCACCAAGTATCCTTTTGTGTATTTTGGGTTTCTTTTTATATAAGTGCTTATATACGATAAAATTGCTGTTAATCTCCAAGGATTCTCAATTTTAAATATTTTGCCATTGAATGAATCACTTTTTTGGGAATGAGCCAATCATTTTGGGTAGGGGCATTAACTCTTCTAGGCCACTTGGGTATCATTAATTGGTATCCTAGTAACTTAAGAATCATTGACCCTGAAAATGCCCAACTGGCAACCTGGGTTTAATTTTCTAGTAAGATTAATTATCTTGCAGGAAAGGGTAAAACAGAGACACCAGGGTTCTTTATATCCCTCATATTTTCTCAAGATTCCAGTGAGCTAGTTGCTACGATGAGGGAAAACACTGGTGTGTTGTTCTGAACCTAATTGAGTCCTTTATTATGTTATGACTCACCTATAGTTCACAGATTTATTCCGTGCAAGTCATGTAAAATAACTACACTGTGGTTTGTTTTGCTTACTTGGTTCATGTTTCTGGTGATCTGTCAGGCTGCATATGCCAATCTGCTGAAGCAGGCTTTGGCAGGCGCTCGTGCGGCAAACAGGAGACCATCGCACAGCGCAGCTGGGAGGCCGCCTCACACTGGGTCCCCCAGACAGAGGGCCTTTTCACAATCTCCCCAAGGGAACCGAAGATGTTCATAATGTGTGTGGGGCCATGCTTAGTATAAAAAGAGACTCAGGTCTTCAAAATGATCAGGCTCTTAATATCGTGTTTCCCCATTCACCTGTTTGTGAGAGAAGGAAGCATTAAAGCCGGCTTTAGAGAGTGCTCACTCTCAGAGGGGCAGGGTCTTGTATGGTTGTACTGATTGAGTTGCCAGCATCTGAAAATTAATACACTTAACACCGAAGTCTGGATTTTTATTTTATTTTTTTTCTCCTTAAGCACTGAAAACACAGGTTTTGCATTCCTGCAAAGCAGCAATTGGCTGGTCCTTCAAGGCACACACTTTGGCTTGCCCTTGTCCTTGCTTGAGCCCTGGGAGTGTCAGTGTTCTCAGTGAATTCAAGTATTTTTATATCCTCTTGATTGTTCCTCCCTTTTGGGCAGATCCAATGGATGAAAACCCAGTCATGCAAAAAGTGTATTTTTCCAGGAGGATTTATAATGAGGTGTGTTTAATGGTAATCTAGTTCAAGTAAAAAAATGAACGATTTTCAAACTTCTTTTTTTAAAAAAGCTCTGTGCCCAATAAGGGTCTTGAACTTACAACCCTGAGCTCAAGAGTTGCCTGCTCTACCAACTGAGCCATCCAAGTGCCCCTGATTGCAGATTTCACATTTTTACAAAAAATTATGCAAAGTTGGTCCTGCTTTGCTGCTTTATCTTTTGCCCTTGTTTCCAAATGTGGAGATTTTTCCAATAAGCCTTTAAGTGTATGATTCAGGCACTTAGTCATATTTTAAGGAAAACCCCACAAGGATAACCTACTTAACAACTTTTTTTTTTTTTTAAGATTTTATTTATTTATTCATGAGAGACACACAGAGAGAGGCAGAGACATAGGCAGAGGGATAAGCAGGCTCCATGCAGGGAGCCTGATGGGGGACTGGATCCTAGATCCAGGATCACACCCTGAGCTAAAGGCAGAAGCTCAACTGCTGAGCCACCCAAGCGGCCTTACTTTCCTTTCTTTTCTCTTTTCTTTTCTTTTCTTTTTTTTCTTCTTTTCTTTTCTTTTCTTTTTTTCTTTTTCTCTTTTTCTTTCTTTTTCTTTTTCTTTTCAAGTTGTTTGCTACTACCCAAAACCATGAACATGGGTTCTTATTTTCCTTGTCACCAGTTAGAAGTATACGTACATAGTTTTTCTAAATGAGGAGGTAAGTAGTCATTCATGCTCTTGGCTCTAAAATATCATGATTTCTTTTTAGAAAAGGAATTTGAATTCCTAGCAGTTGGATGCTGATGCTGTTTCCTATATTGGGCCCAGTAGCATATTTTTCAATCCCTTTTATTCAAAATGGGCTTTCTTGTTTTTCTTGTTTTTAGAGCGAATGATGGGAAATGGGCTTTCAACATCGATTCAGCAAACAAGAGCTGCTTTTCTTCCTTTGATCTTAGCAACATGTATACATGTTTTTGTTTTTGTTTTTTTTTATGGTATGAACAGCCTTTATTGATGGAAACAGGAAGTGGAAAAGAGGAAGATACACAACAGCTCTGGGTCCTAGGTGCCTGCAGAAGCCCCCATCACCCCCAAAATGGCTGATCTTAACAATATTGGTCCTGTAGTTATATGGACAACTAATGTTGAAGTTTCTTAGGGTACAGGTTTCTATATTTGTACAGATTTGCAAGTGTACCTAATTAGTACTACTATTCAAGAACTGAGGTGTGAGTGTTCTGGAGATTTTCTAAACTATTCTTTCTTGTTGGATATACCCCTTGCCCCCCATTGATATAATTGCTGAGAATTTTGATGTCTTAATATTTAATAACTAGGAATAAATAATAAATCTATAATAGAACATATAATCCATGGGCCACCAAAAACTTTGGAGTTGTTGAAGGGAATGAAGATATACTTTAATTTCTTTTTGTAATCTTGGGTTTTTTTGTTTTTTGGCTAATTAGATGGGACTTTAAGGTATTATAGGTAGTAATTAAGAGCATGAGTTTTTGGATTAAGGAAGACTTGGGTTTGAGTCTTTATCTCAAACTAGCTTTTAGACCAGATAAATTACTTAAATACTAAACATTACTGTTCATGCTTCATTTCTTAATTGGTACAACAGAAATAATAATGGAATTTTCTCATAAGGTAGTTACCAGGCTTAAATAAGAAAATATTAGATCAGTGACTGGCATATAGTAAATATTTAATAGCTGCTGTGTTTATGTCATTATCATAGTTATTCTGACATTGTCTAAATGTATGAGTAAATGTAACAGATCCATGTCTTTGCTTCAGCTTAGAATCTGAAATTTGGATAGTTTTAATAGTTTTAGGTTTGTTTCTTTCTTTCTAGAGTGATATTGTATGCATGTGGGAGGGAGGGAAAGGAGGGGCAGAGGGAGTGAGAGAGAATCCTAAACTCCATGCAAAGCGCAGAGCACGATGTGGGGCTTAGTCTCACGACCCTGAGATCAGGATCAGAGCCAAAATCCAGGGTCAACCAACTGAGCCACCCAGGCACCCCAGTAGTTTTGAATTTTAAGGGTTTAAAGAAATATAAGCGGGAGGTAATCTACTGATGGATGGCACTATGGAGTCAGAATACTTACGTTCATTTTCCTTTATCTTTAAATGAGACATTTCTACTTGAACTACAAGTCTGGTGTGAGAATGAAACAGGATATACATTTGCCTAACATATAGTAGGCTGCATGATGTCCCACTTTTGTTGACCTGCAATGACAGTAAAAGCAAATTCACACTGTAGGAAATGGTTCTGTAGATATTACCCATCTTCCAGTTGTCTTTATTGACTATAACTATGGTTGGAAGTCATTGGAATCCTAATAAGTATCCTAATGTTTTGGGTTGGTTTGATTGTGTTTCTTGGGTGTTTCGGTGAAGTGATGAAATTCTATGCCATGCATTTAATTTTATTCAAATTTTAAAATAGTCTTTTTAAAATAAGAGATTTGAATGAATATTTTGTACCACTAGTAAAGTATTGAGTACCTGGTGTATTTTCAGGATTTATTTATTTATTTTTCTCTTTCTTTTCTTTCTTTTGTATTTTCAGGATTTAGAATTGTACTAGTTGTCATAAGAATTCCATGGGGGCTAATTCCAGCCTTGTGAAGAGCTTTTAGTTGTTTTTGGGCATCATGAAACATATGGATGGGGGAGGGGCAGGGAATTACAGTGCTGAACTGCAGATCATATAGTATTAATTTTGTGGTCTGGGTCACAAATCCAGTAAGGATAGGCATGAGTAGGCATATTCATGTAATTTGTGAAGGCTTCCTGAGTCTGATACAGAGGATGGGCATCTTAATAAGTTAATAAAATAGGGTGACTTTATGAAGTAGGGAAGTCACCACAGCTTTACTGAGAAACATCAATGAAATGTCTGGACATCCATTCAGTTTTTAGTTCTAATAATATTGATTAGTATCTGAACTTCTAAGAGTATGGGGACACCAATACTCATTTTATGTATCTTAATGCGAATTAGAAAAAATATATGTACCAGCTCATCAAATTCAGGATTTCATAAATACTGTAACTTCCTGTGAGGCCAGTGAGAAACTGAATTGATCATAAGTTAATTTAAAGAAAATAGTACAGGTGGTACTGCAATACAATATGGTATCCTTGTCAAGATAGTGTGGGAATGACTAAAGTTTGGGTAAAGGTGGTGTAAACTGTACTTTGAGTCATGAAGGAAAGATTTTATAAAGTTTGGTTAGAGATGGGCCAGTGTCAAAGAAGGAAAATAAGCTTGAGGCCTGGTGGTGACTTAAAACATTTCTTTGTCTTCGCCAGTGAAGGACCTCTTCATACATGAAGAGCTTCTTTCCTCAGATCAGAACTAAATTTTGTCCACTATTTTCTTTCACCCTTCTTCCATCTCCTCTATTCATCTGGTGCTTAAAAATGTTTCTACTACTAACAGCTGCTACTGCTCCTACTAATATCATACTATTAACATTTTTCTTGAGTGAGGAATATTTTTTAGAAGACTTTTATGATAGTATTATTTGAAATTTATTTCTGACTATGCCATCAGGTTGTCCTGCAAAGTTATTAGGTATGTAGGATTTGAAGGAGATTGGGGCTTAGCTCTATTTGAGAGGTGGAAGGTAGTACAAGGGCCATAGATTATTTTTTTTAAAGATCTATTTATTCATTCATTCATTCATTCATTCATGATAGACACACACACACACACACACACACACAGGCAGAGGGAGAAGCAGGCTCCATGCTGGGAGCCTGACGTGGGACTCAATCCCGGGACTCCAGGACCGCGCCCTGGGCCAAAGGCAGGCGCTAAACCGCTGAGCCACCAGGGATCCCCCATAGATTATTTTTTTAAGCATATCAGAATAGGGTAGAGTATTACTACATAGTAATGAAGATACAACTGATTTTGATGAGTATTACACCCTGTGTTTTATTTCCCTTGCTTGAAGACTTAATAATTATTTGTTGATTGGCACTGTGGGATAGGTGATGGCATTCATCCTGAAGAACAAGTCTCATGCCAGAAGCATCAGAATGGAGAAATTCTCAATAATGCTCTGGCTGGTTAAGTAAACCCAGGGTTTAGCTTTCTAATGGCCTCTCATTGATTGTCCATTTAGTAGACTCTGTAAAAGGGCAGTCATGGAGAATGGCAGTGCTGACATGGCCAGTCCTGTTTTCCCCTGCTGGCCCTGAAACTCTTATCAGGGAAAGCATTTTTGCACTTTCTCCTTGTCCAATAAATGGCTTGACACGAGGGGTATCCTGAGGCAGGCTCAACTGAACCCTCAAGGCTTATCAGCACTTGCTGGTGGACAGCACCACTGCTCCTGCCCTGGCTCCCTTCATCCTCGCAGTCCCCAGTCCCAAAGGCCCAGGGCCCTGGATCCAGCCTCTACAAATGTTTTTGCCCACATTAATTCATTCAGAATTTATTAGAAATGTAAGTAGACAAAAGCGTCCATAGGCGATGACTGCTCCAAAGCTGAAGAGACTTTGGCTGTTTAACAATAAATCAGAGGAAGATGCAAGCAAGGGTTGTACTATATAGTACTATATAGTTATTAAAAGATATAAAATTTGTTGTCATTCATTCCTTCAGAATTCCCTTCTCCCTTCCAGAGGAAGTTTTCATACACATTGATTACCTTAATAAAGGTTGTGTTTGGATGATGGGGTGGAGAAGTGGGAAAGTTTAGTAGAACGGAAAAAAAGGAAAAAATTAAGAGACTCAGGCTTTTGTGTCATGGTAAGAGTATAAGAGTAAAAATGATACATTTTATTGGGGATGCTTTGGGTACCAGGCAGGGTGTTTAAGACCTCTCCATGCAGGGGGCTTGTAGTTGGTCCCTGGCAGCCTTATCTGAAAGCCAGTTATGTCCAACTCAGGCCCTTGCTCATAAGCACAACCCTGCAAGGCCAGAATCACTGGGGATGACTTGGAGGAACATCTGAGACTTCTGAGAATCCCCAATTGTAAAGTCTGCTCAAGTTTCTTTAATAAACTGCAATAAATAACTTAAAAAAATAAAAATAAAAAAAGTAAACTGCAATAAAAAGCCTAACTTCACAAGAATTACTCTGTGCATCTGGGCAAGTAGTGAATGTTGAGCTACAGTGGGAAATGGATTCTAGAGTATTGAATTCATGTTTGTTGGCTAAGCAGGATTATAAATCCATGCATGTTAATGGGATTTTAGGGGTTAAATTTGCAGAATCAAGGACGTTTTAGGGTATATTTTTAGTGGCCATAAGTATCACCCAGTCTTTTCTGCTTCATATGAGTGCCAGGTAGAGACTTGATGAGACCAGTAGGTCACCCTGCCCTTTATAGCTGAAGCTGTTCCTATAGAATGTCTTTGAAAACATGTGTTTTTAATCTGTCAAAATTGGTTGGCCAAAAAGAAAATTGTAGCCTGACTTGTTTAAAGAAGCAAAAATAACTACACATCAAAGTTTCAGTGTACAGAGCATGGTTCATTTCTTCGTTGACTCTTTTTGCTTTTTATTACTCTGATTTTTATTTCCCATCAGTGTGTTAGATGAGTAAAGTTATTTGCAGAACATATATACTACCCATAAAAACACTAATTTTTATGTTAGGTTTTTTCTTATGTGTAACATTACAGCATTATGAACTACTTTCGTGTTAATGAGTAACTTTAGCAGAATACTAAGAAGACTATTGAGGGATAAAAAAAACTTAGGAAACTTAAGATCATTTGTTTTGAAATACATAATGTTGGAATTAAATGAATTTTCTTTCTCTAGACTTCAGGTTCTTTAGCTTCCTTTGCCATTGATTGTGTGTGTGTGTGTGTCTGTCTGTGTTGGTGTTTATTTTCGATTATGAAGTTGGGTTATCTACTTCATTGCCTTTATATCTTATACGTATTTACTAATAAGCATTATGTCTTATCAAGTACGTATTTGCATATAATACCTGGTGATAGCATTAGTTATATAGAAAATTTTGAGCAGAATGGGATTTACTTCAGACACGTCCTCAGGTGTCATTGTGTAGGCACTTATTAGGTGGGGTTTAATAGGAACTCCCAGTGGTGGCTTGAATATTTTTGCTTTTGTGCTATTGGCAATTTTAAATCACGAAGATTTTTATATCGACCTTTGAAAGCAAAGTAAAGATTTAAACCATCTTGGGGGTCTTCACATCCCTGGTTTTGATGGGAAGAGTGGAGGATTGCCCATTGCATAAAGCCGTATGTTTTTAAACTATGAGCATGGTGCTTTGCACAAGTCAAAACTGCTAAAGGGACAGATGTTGCCAATTTCAAATGTACAGGGGGAAGGCCAATATTGCTAAGCAACGGTGTACTTGAGAGAGCATTTTTAGGAGCAGAGCCAGGGGAGTTGTGCCTGGGAGCATTTGCTGCTGCTTATGGCTCAGTACAAGGGAAGAGATGAAAAGTTGTTTCCTGTCAGGGCCGCCATTGCAACCGCCAGCACAAAAGACAGTGACCTAGGGGCACCAGTTAGGGCTGGCAAAGGGATGTATGAAAACAGAAAAGCTTTTTTGCCATGTAGGAAGGCAGTAAGCCATGTTCACAGAGGTAAGTGCCCCCCAGTGAACAGCTGCCCCACAGTAAGTACGAGTAAGTGTACGCCTGAGGTTTCAGGTGGGGAAGGAGGTGAGAAAGTGAGGCCTCAAAAGAAAAATCTTTCTCCCTCTCCTTTACTCTCTCTCTCCATCCTGCCCTTCCCTCATTTCCTTCCTTTCTCTCTTCTCTCCTTCTCTTTTACTTCCTCTGTTAGGGGCTAACATCAAAGAGAAGGATCCGAGTAACCTCTATAGTTGAGTGCTGCAGTGTGTGTGACCTTCTAAACAAGGTAAATAAGCTCACCAGCCACAGGTATTCGGCCCCTCCCATGGCCCCTCCCTTGGTATACACTTGATAGGTAGCATACAGGTGGTATGGGTTCGTTCGTTCTTTCTTTTTTTTTTTCTCCCCTTTTGGCTGCCACTAGAGACTTCGAATACCCCTTGAGATTTTCATGGTTGTTGGTTTGGATTATGGGTTTTCTTCTCTCTGTCACTGTCCCTTTTAATGAAATAATGGTGTAAAAGTAGAGAAAGTACGTTATTGTTTCATATCTGCATGAAATCATAGCCTATTTTTGGCAATGCATTTTAAAGAAATTAAAAAATTAGCAGTTCCTTACCACTTAGATCTTTTTTTGGTCCATCTTTCAAACTCCGGTCTTGAACCTCTAGATCTCTTGACAAATACTGATGATTTCTTTCGTCTTTCTAAAGTAAAGGTACAAATGGAAGATAACTGACAGCTTAAAAGCTTACGTGTGTGTGTGTGTGTGTGTGTGTGTGTATACATGTGTATGCTCCCCCTCCACTTTCTCTCCCTTGCCTCTCCCTCCTTCTCCCCATCTCTCCTTTTCCCCCTTGGCTTTTATTGCTTTGCTTTTGTTTTTTAGCAGACAGATGGAATTTGAGTCAAATTCAAATGATTGTGGGACTCCTATGCAAATTCTAACTGATAAGTAGTAATACTTGATTTCCAGTGATGAAAGAGTATTTTGAAGTAATTTTACTTTGGTGAGGCAGGCAGGACACAAGTTTTAATGTTCTTATAGTTACTTGGTTTTTATTAATTGATTCGGAACAGTTCATGGTCACATAGTCTGTCTTTGTGGGATATAAATTTATGTGATGAAAGGCTAGAGAAGGTGACAGTGTTTCCATTTTTCCCCCTCAGAAGATAGAATTTGTTTACAGTTAAGCTGCAGTGAATCTTCGTCAATGATGAGAGAGCAGAGAAACTGGGCACAAGTATGTTTGTTTTTCATAGAACTTGTTGTAGTTAAGCCCAGAAGAAACTGGCTTACTTTGTCCTACAAAAAGTTTTTGAGAGTTTTATTAAGGAAACATTTGACATTGAGACGCCTCTTTAAACATTTTTTACTAAAAGATATAATAAAACAGATGAGACTCACCTGCTCCGGAGCTGGTCTAAAACCCTTCAGGTTCATTTAATGTTACTTGGTAGGCAGCATTATTTGTGGCTGTATAAATAATACTGCTTATTTATTATTTTTTTTAAAGATTTTATTTATTTATTCATGAAAGACACACAGAGAGGCAGAGAGAGAAGCAGGCTCCAGGCAGGAAGTCTGATGTGGGACTTGATCCCAGGTCTCCAAGATCATGCCCTGGGCTGAAGGCGGACGCTTAACCCCTGAGCCACTCAGGCGTCCCAATACTGCTTATTTTTACAGAGGATTCGTTTGTCTACCAATTAAAGAACTTTAAATTGAAAGGACTTTTTAAATAGCATGTGTCCCTTCCCATTGGCATCCCCCAAACCAGCATTGTGATTATGCTAATGTCAGTGAAAAAGTGACCTGGCCTCCAAGAGCATCATCTCCGCCCCCGCCTCCCCCGGCTGTGTGCCAAGTGTCCATGTGTAAGGAGTAGTCAGGAGGGCCACAGCTGGATTTATGTACAACTGAGATGTAATTTACTTCTGCTGCTTTGTCCCCCCCCCCCCCTTCTCTCAAAGGCAGTTTTCAAGAGGAATTGGTTTTGTTGCAGCTGTGAGAATGGTTAACTGTTTTTCATAATATCTCTTCTCTGGCACCTAGATATTCTATATTCTAGGAAAACAGGAATGACAGTAAATGCAAGAATATTAGTAGTTAGGACACATGGGGTTGACCTACCCTGTGCCTTAAATCATCCAAAAAGCTGGAGTCTTGGGTCACGGGCTCTGCATTAAAAGTCAGAAAGTACTTTTAAAATTTCACTGCACGTGTGAGGGTATGAGAAGAGCAAGGAGACTGAGATGGGGAAAGTGAGTAGAGTCACTGTTTCATGTGTTCAGAATTGATATAAACTGTTTGCTGTTGCAACTCTTAGAATTGTGATCATACATAGTGTGAATGCTTAGATGCTTTAAATTCAGCAGCTATTAGGGGGTACCTGGGTGGCGAGTCGGTTGGGCATCTAGCTCTTGATTTCAGCTCAGGTTATGATCTCAGGGTCGTGAGATTGAGCCCTTTGTCGGGCTCCTCACTCAGCACAGTCTGCTGGTTCCTCTCCTCTGGTTCCTCCTGCCAGTCTCGTGTGTGCGCCCGCGTTCTCTCTGTCTCTCTCTCTCATATGTAAATAAATAAATAAAACCTTAAAAAAATTTAGCGGGTATTAGAGTACATTTATTTTACAAGTAAAGAATGTTTTTCTTTGGCACATATAAAATACCTACTTAAGACATATGCAAGAATAAAATTTATTTTTGGGGGAGAGCGAGAGCATGAGTTTGGGGAGGGGCAGAGGAAGAGAGAGAATCCCAGGCAGGTTCCATGCTTTGGATTATTTTATTTATAACATAAATAAAATAATATAAACAAAAAAATTAAAAAAAATAATATAAACATAAAAATTATTAAATAATATAATATAAATAAATATTAGCAATTGTTGAGTGACTAAATATTTTTTTCAAACACTTATTAAACTTTTTCATCTTGGGCAATATAGTAAATTATAAGATGAGCTTTATTGGAATCTTGAGGCAATTTATCTAAACTTTCTGACCAAATTTACATACATAGATAATGCAGGAAAAGGGAAAGATTATTAGTCTACCAGAATGTCAGTGGAATTAGCAAACTTTTTTTTTCCCTAAAGAGAGTGACCGAATCCCGTTCTTAATACATTATAGAAAAGCAGAACAGTCTCTTAAATTTAGATGTTCTTTGATGATAGGATTAAAGAAGTGATTTGTAACCATTCATAATATTGCAGTATTAGATGAATTGTACTTTCCAAGAATGATCTTTGGTCAGTTTTGTAGACCCTGGCAAGTAACCTGGTGGTTTGTTACCTAATACTAAAGCCCCAAGAAAGGGGAGAATTTACTTGTTCGGAATTGGATGTAAAGGGCAAGGCCATCTTTATTTTCCTTCTCTCCTCTGTTTATTATAGTATCAGTAATCCCCAAGGTGGTTTGAAGCTCAGGTTGCTTCCTCAGAGCATATACGCCTGCTTCAATAATTTTCTTTCCTTTTTTCTTTCACTAGGTTCTGCTTTTTGTTTTTAAAAGTCATCATGCCAGGAGACAGGCAACCAACACCTAGCCCAGAGGTGACTGTTGAGATTACTGCTGGAATAAACCCAAGATAAAATCTTTATGTTCTTTCAGACAAAGCATAGATTAAATGGCTTATCTTATTCATATGACTTCAGTTTCTTTCAACCTAATCCAGAAACTGATGGAAAGTTGTTGTTGTTGTTTTTTTTTTTTCCTGGTGCCTCTCTAGTACTTAGCTTATGCTCAGCTATGAAAAAAAAAAGTCCAGGCACCCTATGTAACATAGAATTAGATATGGTTCCTGAACACTGTTTGCCACTTAACTTTGATAGACACATACACTCAAAGGAGGAACAGTAATACAAGTTTATGTATCTATAAATCCGGTCATGGTTGACAAAGTAATTTAGTAGTGTGGTTTGACTCAAAACCATTCGTTCATATGATTTGTGGGAGAGCACGTGTGTGTGTGTGTGTGTGCGCGCGCGAGAGAGAGAGAGAGAGAGAGAGAGAGAGAGAGAGAGAGAGAGAGAGAGAGAGGGGGGGGGAGGGAGCATGCATGAGAGAAGGGTGGGATGGGGATTGGAGTAAGCATCACAAAACATCACACTGCAGTGTAACACCCTCCCCTACAGGGATATATTTTAATGAAAGACTTAATGTTAATGTACCCACTCAAAAATAAAAATCAGATCTCTCAGAAAAAAATACTGAAGATGGTTTTAATGAACAGAATTGGTTGTGGAAGGAATGGATCACATAGTTTGGTCCATTTGAAAGAACTTGCCAGTTTATTATCACTAGCATGGAACCAGTGTCTAAGACTCATTCTTTGAGATACCCCCCCCTTTTTGCTTTCTTTCCTTTTTTTCCTTCTTTCTTTCTGTTTTTCTTTTCTCTTTTTCTTTTTTTAATAGCAATGCCTTTGTAGCCAGGCTTACTTAAATCATTCACGGTTGCTATGCCCACAATGGGCTTCATGGGGTCTCAAGTGATCTTTCATCAAAGGCACAGTGTTTTCAAGTCTTAAGAGCACTGGGGATTTCTGATACCTTATTACATGGTGAATGGTAGTGGTTCACAGTCAAAAGTTAGAAAGTAGGTGAATAACCGAGATTAAACGTAAGTACTATCAAACAATGATAACTTTGTTTTTAAGTCAGTTTAAACCTATTTCAGGTGTACCCCCTGCCCCCTTAACTTTTACACCAAGAAACTAGTTGACATATAGTTATAAATAATATCTACTGAAGATATTTCTGTATATAATGCATAAACATAAATGGTATTTTTTTAAAAATAGGAACTGTTTCATGTAGCTCTACAGAAACCTTGGAAATACATTAAAATGTACACATTCAGGGATCTTAGGAAAATAATAGTAATCAAATAAGTGAAACCAATCCTTTTAGTACTCCCCTCATAGTCCTTTGTACATTTAGATGAAGTAAGGTTTTACAGTTCTCTATGTGGAGAACAGCTACTCAACTTCTCTTATTTTTACTTAAACCAGATCTTAAGAACTAGATCCTAGGTTCTATAATGAAAAGATACTTTAATAGAGATCAAGATAGAATTTCCAGGATATTTTAAGTAGCAGTTAACTCAAATTAAGAGCTTTCATAAATTTTACACATTTTAGAAAAATATATTAGTGACACTAAAGCATGTAACTGTAGTAAAATCAATGTGACTAGAAAGAAACAAACTATCATATTGATCTTTAAAAGTTCAAAATACTTCTTGTGAGCTTTTATAAGTTTCATTAATGATGTTTAGGGTTCTTTTCATTTTTAGTTTTAGGTTGTGAAAGACAAGGAAATAATAATTTGCCTGTAAAAAAGCAGTTTACCTAAGGGTGAACTTTTAAAAACCAGGGATATTAGCTCATGTTTAATAAATGAATTGGGGCGGCACCACATCCTCCAAGCATTCAGCATTCTTCTACTGTGTTTATCCTTAGAGTATTTCTTAATGTCCTGTCTCAAGAAGACACATGCCTTCCCTTACCCCAACCCAAGCATACCTGATATCCCCTCTCCCACCTGTCATGATCTCCTATAACTCTCAGATCTGAAACTTTGCTCGGAGAAATTCACATCCCTAAATTGCGCTTAGGAAACTACTCCTTGGCTGAAGAACATCTAATGGGGTGGTAATGGAATTTTGTTATAATAGTTTTTTTTTTTTTAATGGAGGATATCTGTATCTTAAATCATTGTTTTGTGAGGATGTCTGGAATATTACAAATGTGAACAAACATATTGCTTTTCCAGTATGTAGGAAAAAGAATTCACCGTAAAATACTGCGTAACTTTTGGTGCTCTTGTTTCTGAATTTTGTCAGCGATGCCATGAAATGACAAAATCAAATTCATTTCACTACTTACACATCTGTGTTAGTTCAGAATTATGCCAGGGTCCTGGGAGACACAGAGCTGGATAAGCCCCAGATCCCACCAAATAGGAAATGAGCCTAGGAGAACAAATGGAAGCACCAAGAGCTGTTTCAGAATTGAAGGTGGGTAGAGTGTCAGTGAACAAAAAGACTTCCAGGAAAGGTCTGCCAGTGTTTGTGACGCCCATGTTTGCATCTACCACTCTTCCTAGATCCCCTGATAAGAGTAGAAAGTATGGTCTTTCCACAATAAATTTTTGTTGGATGATAACTGGTGGTGATCTGTAGATCGCTCATCATTTAAAATATAATCTTGTGCTTTAGCAATCTCTTTCCTTCTTTCCTTGAAAAATTAATTTGGAGAGGAGCCATAGAGATTTCTGCAGTTAGCATGACATTAATTGTGGTAGCAGTTTGGCATTAAAAAAGGTTCCAAGGAAACATGAGTGATTCTTTGCTGCATATTAGAGCATATCACATTTTAAAAGCTATTCCAAACCTTTCAATTATTTGAACATATTTGGGAAGAGATAGAAGGGTGTTTAATTGTTTTAGAATTTAACAGTTAAAAGTTGGTTTACAGTTACATAATACCGTTAAGAGTGCCTTTTCTGTCTCCTACCTCACTTTCCCTCCTTTCATATTAACAATCTATAGCTTTCTTTTTAAAAATATGTGTACTATTAAGTGTGCCTTAAATCTGTCTAGGGATCTTAAAAATTCTTCTAAAATACTGGGTATGGAAGTAGACGTTTAGATAGTTGCCCAGAGGGCATGATGCTTCTGAAGAAGTATTATTCCTAGCAACTTTATACCTTTCCCAGCCTAAGTAGGCACACCCAGGCAGAATGAGCAGGTCCTTGTAATAGGCCTCGCTATGTAGGTAATTTATGGTGTATTCACAGAATAAAATTAATTTTGTGTCAAAACCTTGCTCAGACAGGCCTTTTGGTTTCCTCCTCTAATCTGTCTCTTGGAAGTGCTGATTGTAGCATCTTTTTGATAAATGCCTGCCTTTATCTGTTTGGTATTGGCTTCAACATGTACTGTCTTATTTCTTCCTCACAGCAGTCCTGTGAGGTTTTGTGTATTTCATATGTGCCTGCTCAGTATTTAAGTATGACTGACTTTTAAAAAGCAAATCCAAACAATACACCTCTTTCAAGGACTTTGTAAGAAAGAGTGAATTAGCTAGCAAACACTGGACCAGGCCTTCACAGCAGTCCCCAGTTTCCACAGGAACAGCTCACAGTCTCATGGAGGACTGACCGTAATCTGTGAACAGCTCGGTGTGCTGAGTGCTTGGTGGGGCAAGCCCAGAACCCTGAGGAAGAAGCTGGGAATAGATTCACGTAGGTGTGCGTTTGAGAGAAGGAAAGTCATTTAGAGGAAGAGGAAAGTAAAGATAAATGTGGTAGAAGACATTTGACTGTACTTTGAGTAAACATTTTTATCACTTAAAAAAATCTAATTATGTTTTTATTTATGAATAGATAATATATTGCATGATTCAGGATTTAAAGGATAGGTTAAAGGTTAATGTTTTTACATTAAACATCTTCCCACTGCTATACCCCACCCCACCCCCAGCCACCGAATTCCCCTTTCTAGAAGTAATTATTGATGTTACAGGCTTCTTCTCATCTGTATACCCAGGGATGTTTCATTCATAATCCGTTACTCCACATACATCTTCTCTTCTGTCACCTTTTCATTTATTTAGATCCTGGAATATACTGCACCTATGTTTTTCCTCCTGCTTTTAACAGTGTATCTTGGAGATTACCCTCAAATCAATACATGGAGAGGGACCTCATTCTGTGTCATAGCTGTATGGTGTTTCTGCGTAAGCGGCATGTACCACAGTTTTCTTAGTCAGTTACCGCTGGATGGGCATTTAGACTGTTTCCACTAGGCTGAAATGAATAACTGTACGTGTGTCTTTGTGCACATATAGAAGTTGGTGCTAGAAGTCATATTGCTGTTTCAGAGTATGGGAAATTAGAATTTGGGGGCTGTTGCCTAATTGATGTCTCCAGAGGTTTTGACCCTTTACCCTCCCCCAACCAGGGTATCAGAGTGCTTGTTTCCTCATATCTGTCTTATAGACATAGTATCGTCATTTTTTTGTTTTGCCAAATATGTGAGAAAAGAGTTTCTAAGAGTAATCCTAATGTTTTAAAGGAGGAAACAATTTCCCTTTTGTCCCTAGTATGTTTATTTCCAGTAGTTTGTTACTTAAGACTTTGAGTTATAATTCAGACAAACAACAGTGTTTAATAAGGCTCTAAGCTAAAATCTGAAAATTTATTTTCATGTTCTGAGTTCTGAGCCTGAAGGCATACCAACAAATGCCTCTGTATGGCAGCAGTGTCTGATTGGTGATTTACCAAGGTAGAACTGGCCCCTACTCTCCTGGAACTTGAAATCAAGAAGCAGCAGAGATGCTGCTGCAGGAGGTGCTTTGTCAGGGATCGTATAGCCAGGTGTGGGAGTGCGCACACAGTTTCAGGAGCGACAGGCTCGGGGAATGTTTTCCAAAAGATGTTTTTTAATCTGCTACTAGAAGTCTGAGTGGAAGTTACGTGGTCACCAGTGAGAGAAGGAAGAGAGTCTGAGATAGGGACAAGAAAAGTATGATTCATCTACCTAGATGGAGATCAGTGTGCAGCAAGTAGATACTGCTGGTTGATCCATAATCCAAAAGGTGACATGTATTTGAAGAAAAATAGAATGAGCTTTAATCTTTTAAAAATTAAACGATAGAGAATCCTCTTGGGGTTTCCGTCCATCCACACCATTCAAGAATGCCATGGTAATGCTGGCACCGTGCATTTTTTCACATATCTGTGCCTATGATGGCCTTTCAGGTTTCACATGTGACCTTCTTACCAATCCTGTGGAGAGGGTTAGGATGGGTAATACTGTCCCTTTAGAATCACCATGAGGAAATAGTCAAGAAGTTGACTCTCATGCAGAATTTGGAGAGCCAGCCCTCAGCAGGCCAGAACTAGAATCCAAGGTCTTTTGGCTTCCTTCATCAGCATGCTGCCTCTGAGCCCCCTGGGGTTCCCCAGTTAGTGACCACTAAGCCTTTTTGAGGATAGCATTGTCACAAAAGCGCTGCTCTGTTGAAACTTGAGAGACTTAAAACACAGTGTTGTGAGGGCCCCCTGGTCTCAGTGGTGAGGTATGGTTCTTTGGTTCAGCTCTTTTTAGCTTACTAAAACAAACTGTCATGCTTAGAAGACATTTACTAACATCTTATTTTGGTATCAATGCATTTCCTTAGGATTACAGCGTCATTCCAAGAGGTGTGAGAAATCAAACTGAGGCCAGCCAGCATTGCTGCCTTTTCTGGTCTGACGCACCTGTAGTACAGGGAGGCGGTTAGATCTGAATACCAAACTGCTTCTTTTCACAAACAGAGGCAAACCGTTGTTCTTTAAAAAAAATGTTTTTGGTCATGCGTAGGACAACTGGAGTCACATCCCCTCCTTAAGATGCTAATATATTTGGGATCCCTGAGTGGCTCAGTGGTTTAGAGCCTGCCTTGGGCCCAGGGCATGATCCTGGAGTCCCAGCTGGGATGGAGTCCCAGGATCTCCGGAGTCCTGCATCGGGTTCCCTTCATGGAGCCTGCTTCTCCCTCTGCCTTTGTCTCTGCCCTGCCCCCCCCCGTGTGTGTGTGTGTGTGTGTGTGTGTGTGTGTGTGTATGTGTGTGTGTGTGTGTGTGTGTTTCATGAATAAATAAAATTTTTTTTTAAAGATGCTAATGTATTTGTCTCTCGCCTGAAGGTTGAGATTTTTGGAAAGGTAGTGTTAACAGTATTACAAACCCAAGCTCAGTCACTTCAGAGCATTGTGTGACTTCGGAGATGTAACTAAATTTCTCTAGAATTCAGTCTCGTTTTTAAAAAGAAAATGGGATAATAGCTACCACAGAGGTTCATAGGAGAATTGGAGCATTGTACAGAATTCCCTCAGAGATTTTTGTTGTCGTTGCCGAAGTATAATTGACATACAATATTATATTAGTTTCAGGTGTACAACATAATGATTCAACCTTTACATTATGGAGTGATCACCACAATAAATCTAGCTGACGTCTGTCACTGTGCAAAGTTGTTACCTGTTACGAACTATATTCCCTGTGCTGTATATTGCACCCTGTGTCAAATTTATTTTATAACTGGAAGTTTGTATCTCTTAATCCTTTTCCCTTATTTCAGCCATCCTCCCTCCCCTCCTCCCTTCTGGTGACCAAATTGCTGTCTGTATTTATGAGTCTATTTCTGTTTTGTTTTGATAGGTAGAATCATACAGTATTTGTCTTCCTCTGACTTCTTCCACTTTGCATAATATCCTCTGGGTCCATCCATGTTGTGGCATGTGGCAAGTTTACGTTTTTCTGTGGCTGAGTAATAATCCATTGTACAGCTACATTGCCTCTTTACTCATCTATCGATGGACACTTAGGCTGCTACCATATCTTGGCTATTGTTAATAATGCTGTGGTAAACATAGGGGTACTTATTATCTTTTCCAGTTAGTGTTTTGTTTTCTTTGGCTAAGTACCCAGAAGTGGAATTGCTGCATTGTATGATATTTCTGATTTTTTTTGTGGAACCTCCATACTGTTTTCATAGTAGTCACACCATTTTGCATCCCCATCAACAGTGCATGAAAGTTCCCGTTTTTCCACATCCTCGCCAACACTTGTTATTTGTCTTTTTTGATACTAGCCATTCTGATAGATGTGAGGTGGTATCTCATTGTGTGTTTCCCTGATCATTAGTGATGTTGAGCATCTTTTCATGTGTCAGCCATCTGTATGTCGTCTTTGGAAAAATGCCTCTTCAGGTTCTCTGCCCATTCTTTTATTGGATTGTTCTCTGAATAGTGGTTGTGAGTTTTTTATGTATTTTGGATACTAACCCCTTATTGGTTATATCATTCTCAAATACTCTCTCCCATTCAGTAGGTTGCCTTTTTGTTTTGTCGATAGTTTCTTCACCATGCAGAAGCTTTTTAGTTAGATTCAGTCCCATTTATTTATTTTTGCTTCTGTTCTTGCCTAAGCAGACAGATCAAAAAAAAATACTGCTTACATTGGTGTCCAAGAGATTACTGCCTGTGTTTTGTTTTGTTTTGTTTTGTTTTGTTTTTCTCCAGGAGTTTTATGGTTTCCGGTCTTAGGTTTAAATCTCTAATCCATTTGGAGTTTATTTTTGTGTATGATGTAAGAAGGTGATGCAGTTACATTCTTTTGCATGTAGCTGTCCGGTTTTTCCCAGCACCATTTATTTAAGAGACTTTTTCCCATTGTATATTCTTCCTTTGTTGAAGATTAATTGACTGTACAAGCATGGGTTTATATTTCTGGATTCTATTCCGTTCCCTTGATTTCTGTACCTACTTTTGTGCTAGTCCCATATTGTTTTGCTTACTATAGCTTTGTAGTATAGTTTGAGATCAGGGAGTGTGATATCTTCAGCTTTGTCCTTTTATTTATTTATTTTTTAAGATTTTGTTTCTTATTTGAGAGAGAGTGCATATGTGCGCATGAGCAAGGGAGAAGGGTTGAGGGAGAAGGAGAAGCAGGCTCCCCACTGAGCAAGGAGCCTGATGCGGGGCTCTATCCTAGCTAGGACCCTGAGATCATGACCTGAGCCAAAAGTAGACACTTAACCAACTGAGCCACCCAGGCACCCCAAATGGGATTGTTTTCTTAATTTCTCTTTCTGATAGTTATTAGTATATAGAAGTGTAATAGATTTATATACGTTAATTCTGTGTCCTGCATCTTTTCTTTTCTTTCTTTTTTTTTTTTTTAAGATTTTATTTATTCATGAGAGACACACAGAGAGAAAGAGGCAGAGACACAGGCAGAGGGAGAAGCAGGCTCCACACAGGGAAGCCCGATGTGGGACTCGATCCCCGGTCTCCAGTATCATACCCTGGGCTATAGGCGGTGCTAAACCGCTGAGCCACCCAGGCTGCCCATGTGTCCTGCATCTTTACTAAATTCATTTATTCTAATAGTTTTCTGGTGAAGTCTTTAGAGTTTTCTATATATAGTATGTCATCTGCAAATAGGGAGAGTTTTACTTCTTTTCCAGCCTTTTATTTCTTGTCTGATTGCTGTGGCTAGGACTTCCAGTATTGTGTTGAATAAAAGTGGCAAGAGTGGGCATCCACATCTTCCTCATCTTAGAGGAAAAGCTTTCAGCTTCTCACAGTTGAATGTAAGCTCCAGTATTTCGTTTTTAAGGTTCTGTAATGAGGGCTGTATCTACAGTTGATGGGTACATTTAGTACAGTCACCCCCACCCTACCCCTGCCCTACAAGCTAATGATTTTGCATCTTAAAACAGATAGTATCAATCAGAGGAAACAATGGCGTGTAAAAAGGTTAATGCAGTGTCAGGTACAATATGTATTCATAAGTATCTGCTCTCATTTTATTTTTAATTGATCAGAATTCTGGTTCTTGTGTTAAGGCCGTTCCCTAGTGGGGAGGTGAGGTCAGTCTACACACAGGACACCAGATTTGTGAGGCAGCCACAAAGCAGGCAGGAGGGCAGAGCTGCACTCCCGTAGGCACCTAGATGTTGCATGTGAGAGACAGCAGTGGGATTTGTGGTTGTAAGTGCTAAGGCCCGTCTGCACCTTGGAAGCAGAACTGGACAAGGAAGGACCTGCAAACTAGAACTTCCTTATTGATGCAACTAGCATAGATTTTTGTTGTTGTTGCTTTTTGTCACCTCTTACTGTTTGTGGAGGTCTTACCGGAGGATCTTTAGCCTTAACTAGACCGTGTTTAGAGAGGCTGATTGTTTACTCTTTGGCTGCAGTGTGTGTTCCCGGGAGCCTGGCTTCTCTGAGCAGGAGTAGCAGTCCTCAGCTGGAGACTGGGTGGCCAAAGTGGATTTTAAGGAAGGGATTAGGCCATAATGGCTTGTTGAACTTCCCCTCCCTTTTTGGAAGGTCTCCTTCCAGTGGCAGACTTGGAGGTGCCAGACTGTATTTTATTAAACAAAGGAGCCTGTCCTTACAGATCTTTCTCTGCAGACACATTTGAAGTACTTATACTCTAACTTAAGAGTCTCTAATTTGGGTCAGAAGAAGAGTAGCGATTTGAATCTCAGATGGAACATAAAATGGGTTCATGTTATATAGACTATCTTGTAACCTCCCCTCTGTTAATATAAAAATATGTCTTGGTACTCACAGAGGTATTTAGGGGTTAAGGGGCATTAACTCTAAGATATTCGTAGAACAGTTCCACATAGATGTGTTGGGGAGAAAAATAAAAAACAAATGTGGTAGAATGCTGACATTTGGGGACTCTGGGTGAAGAGTTTGTGGGAATTCCTTTTACTATTTTTATAATTTTGCTATATCTATAAAATTATTTCTAAAGAAAAAGTTGAAAATATCTTGAGCATCTTCCCATGCAAGCCCATGCATTCACATTATTATTTTTTCTGTATCATACTGTTGTATGGATGTACTGTGAAGGTCTAGAGCTAAACTGTTGTTGGGCATTTGATTATTAACAGGTATTTGCGATTATAAACAGTGCCACTTGGAGGTCCTTAAATATGATAATACCCTCATGTATTTGGAATGGAATCTCTACACTCCATTGAAATACTCCCACTCTCATAATGGACTTAATAGGAAAATTCACAGTAAATTAACCGAATTAATACTTGAACCTTAAGACCTTATTTTACAATTTTAAATGGGTTAATTGGTGACTACCTAGCAATATTTATCTTATCCAGATACTAATAAATATTGAGCTATAGAAAAATTTCCTTAGCTCTGCTTCATCTGATGTAATAAGACTTTAGAAAAAAAAAAGAATCTTTCAGTGATGTGAAGCACCTTGGCTGAATGTTGACTCCTTGAATAATTACAAAGATCCAAAGGTCTTTTAGCATTCTCATCTCATTCTGTTGGAAGTGGTAGGCAAATCTTTTTCTCTTTCTTTCCAACATGCTTCACTACTATTTCATTGATTCCCAAGCATGTTAATCAGATTCCCATTCCCATTCCAGGAACAGATGAGATAAGGGAATTGTTTGATCAGAGTCAGTAGTAAAATGCTATATGCTCTGTTGTATTGATTCACCTTCAACTTATAATTGTTATTTTTCCTGATGATGCACGTGAAAAATTGAAACCATAGAATATTCTTACATTTTACCGTCAGGTCAGAACAGCATTCGTACTAAAATGTTTGGTCCAGTTTTTAGGCATCTCTTAATGGTTTGAATAACAAAAAGCAGGTAAGCAGATGTAGTTTGTGATATGCATAATGCTTACAGGCAGATCTGATAGGACACTCAGATAAAAGGAATTACCCTTGATTCTTTGGTTATACCTCCTAACTTCCTCAAAAATACCAAACTGCAGACATTTCAACAAAACTGTTTCCGTGAAATTTACATGTTTTAAAACCAGACCCAGGTGGGTTAAATTACATATGAACATTGACATTTCCATTCGATTTGATTCCACAACAGTGTGAATGTTGTGTGCTCTTTTCTTTCCTTTTCCTTCATCCTTAAACTGAAATGGTGGGTTAATGAATCCTAGATCAGGAATTGGCAACCAATGCTGTATTAAATTACACTCAGATTAGAAATGAGAGCCTGGAAAAGAACCCTTTCATCTCCTCTCCAGCTGGAGGCGGGTATTGGACCAGACAGACTAGGAAGACCAGTGCTTTATGCACATAGCAGTGGCAGTAACTGGGTGGGGGGGGTTGTTGTATAGAACTTGCCCAGAGCACTTGGCTCTCAATTGACATAGAAACAGAAGTTGCTTTTCCAGGGAAAAGCATGAGGTCATGGGATTCGTTTCATGTCTCTAGTGAAGGAAAAGTGTTTTGTTTTTTAACTTTTCCATTTTCTTTGCACTTAAAGTTATAAAGACTGTAATATGACATTTCCTAGACACTATGGTGACAATACTAGTGGCAGCAGCTGTCATTTGTTTAGGTGTGGAGAAGGAAGAAGTATAAATAGATCTTTCATCCAAGACACTAGGAAATCTTTCTTCCTGGGGTCTTTCTCTGGGGAAATATTTACTGTGTGGGTGTTTGTGTATACATGTGCATGTATGTATGTGTGTGTGTGTGTATACACACACACACACACACATACAGTGAAAATACTGACTTGAAGTCGAGGGAGAGACATTGAAGTGAATGTCATTACTTTAAAGCCAATTTTTGGCCAGCTAGAATACTACAAAAACAAAACAAAAAACCACAACTCTAACCTATCCTTGATTCGATGTTAGCCTCTTTACCGTGGGCTCACAGAGGTGTTCAGATGATTTCCATCTTTGTGTTCATTTTACTTGGCTCGCTGGACAGATGTTGCTGTGAAGCAGCAAACTGTGACCCCAGTTTTCTTTCTTTCTGCCTCCATTTTTGTTAGTATCTGTTATTCCCCTAGATTTACTAATTTATTAATTTTCTTTAAGATCTGCATTTTCCTCTGGAAACTTTGACCTGAGGGTCCATATTAGTCTGCCACAGCCTCCCAGCAGAACCCTTTCCCCACTGATGAGGTCAGGTTAGTCTCCAGTCTTGTTTTCATCGAGAATGTGAAGTTCCAATACTTAGCCACTCAAAGATGGCGCCTGGGGTGATTCAACCCCTGCAAGAGTATTGCTGTAATAATACCAGGATCTACTAATAACCGTCATTGGAATTGGGTTTTGTTCATTTGTGCTAACCTTTTCCTTGTTTTTCACTTTCAGCAGACCTACTCCAATGAAGTTCATTGTGTTGAAGAGATTTTGAAGGTGAGTTGATTTACCTTCAATCTCCATTTGAAGAGTTCATCTTCAATCTCCATTTGAAGAGTTATTGAGGGAGGTAGACATATATCCACTTTGACTTTAATGAGCGGTTGGTTGCCATTCCAAACCCCTTTCAACGGTTCCCCTCCTCACACCTCCCAGTACAAAATAAACCAGAGAAATAACAGAGGGACCCTAAGAGCCTTACTGAGCTCTCTGACAGATTGTTTATTAAAATGAAGTCTACAAGCTGCAAGGCATTATTTGGACCAGAGTTTTAAGACCTCTCTCAGGTTTTACTGCTTGTTCATAAAGACCCACAAGAATTGCTCACTTCTCAGAAAGGAAAGTTCTCTGTATCTGAGGGGTGAAACAGTGCTTGATTTATACCTCTTGGTGTTTTGTAAGGTGACACCTGATATGTATGGCCTCATCTTCAGGGGGGCCATGAATTTTTAAGGGAATTAAAAAAATAACATAGAAAGTAAATGGACATCTATAAACCTACCTTAAGGGGTTATTTTTCACTCTTGTTTCTTGAGATGGTGCCATGATTTATTCAGCTTCTACAGATACATAATTGAACCCCCATTATCTATAGGTTCAAGGTTTTTTTGCACAAGCACAACAAATGCCTCCTAGAATTCAGCTCCAGGAAAAAATAAATTCTCCTTGTGAACTAGCATGCTTTTTGGGGGGTGGGGGTGGGGAAGGGGGGGCATGCTTTATCAGATAGAGAAGAATTATATTAAACCGTTGTTTCCCATTTTGGCTTTAATTTCCAGGAAATCTAGAGCTAAATTTAATGTTCAAGTACTGTAATTGTAATAACTGAGGGTTTTATTTCTCATTCCTCTTTTTTGGCTTCTAACTTTCTTCCGTGTGGGTTTTAATGATAACCTTGCTTTTATCTTTTACTTTATTCTCTGATTTTTTTTTGAAGTAGAATATATATGTCACAGGTACCTATTCATGTGTATCTTCACTGCTCACTTTTCCTCAAACTATACTTACCCAAATTTTCCCTTTAATTTTTCCCTTTAATTTTTCATTGTAAAGTAAGGCAGCACTGAAACCAACATTTTTAAAAAAGATTTATTTATTTTAAAGATTTTATTTATTTGATAGAGACAGATCACAAACAAGAGGAGGGGCAAAAGGAGAGGGAGAAGCAGACTCCTCAAAGGGCAGGGAGCCTGATGTGGGGCTCTACCCCAGGACTCTGGGATCATGATCTGGGCCTAAGGTAGACACTTAACCAACTGAGCTTTGCAGGCATCCCTGTTTGTTTATTTTAGAGAAAAGGGGGAGAGCGAGAAAGAGAAAAAGTGATTGGAATGGGGGGATGGGTAGAGGGAGAGAGAGCCTTAAACAAACTGTAGGGAGCCCAACGTGGGGCTCAATCTCACAACCCTGAGATCACTACCTGAGCTGAAACCAATAGTCTCAGATGCTTAGCCAATTGCATCACCTAGGTGCCCCTGAAACCAGTAATTATATAGGTTACCTTCTCACTTGCAACATTTTTGACAAAGGTTGTTTGGAAAGTAGTCTCATCATTTTTGTTTTCTTTATCCCCTACTTTTGCAGTTAGGATCTTCTGAGAAAGAAATATCTCTAAGGAAACACACTTTATACTGCTAGAATTGAGCAATTTTTGTGAACCAGCAAGGAAGATTAATAATAAACAGGTTATCTTGATTAAGCTTTTGTTTTATCTTCTCCTGGTATTTCTGAAATCCTTTGGTATGATGAGTCATAAAAACAACAAATGACTTAGAAAATACGGCCTTAGCATTTTCTCTAAGAGTATATGTGATTTGTTTTATAGTTATTTCAAAAGCAAATGCAATAATATAGTTTGTCTTCTATATATGTCAAATGCTACTCTTAGGTTTTGTGGTGTGTTAGTATACTACTTGTGAAATATCTTATTTAGGATGATGGCAGTAGAGTACCAGATAAGTGATTTTAATTAATTAATTAATTAATTTATTTATTTATTTTTTTGTGATTTTAATTTAATGAACCCTTTCACTCTCCCTCCCTTCTCAGCCAACATCACTTTCATATCACTTTCCTTTCATGGAAATACATAAAAATGAATGGTTAATGCAAGCAAACAGATGAGTATTTTCATTTGGAAATCATACAGAAAGCAAACAGAAGGTTGTCCTGGACTGAGGAGGGGCACAGGTCTTGACATAGTGGAGACTTAGAGTTTGTCCCCCTTCTTTTCTCCTCTCTTTGGAGCTCCAGCTACATCATGTGTACTGCTGGGACCTCAGTTTCCTTGTCGGTAAAATGAAGGCCCTGGCCTAATAGATGATCTCTAGGGTCTGATCTAGCTCCTACTCTCTGGTGCTGATCCAGATACTTTCCTCCTCCTCATGGTTCCTGTTCTTCTCTTATAACAACAATGTATGAAGATTGCCAGAGGTCCTAACACAAATCTTTCTGATGGGCAATAGAAGCAGTAAATAGTTACCTAACAGAAAAAAAAATCAATCATAGGGGATATTGTTTGGTTCTCTGGTGGAAATATTAAGAGTGGAAGTGTTTTAATGAAGGGGAGCTGTAATTCCTGCAGCTGATGTGGGGTAAGAAGACAGCAGATAGACACTACTAGAAGCTAGGAAATGGTCACACACAGGATCCAGACAGGGCACTGTGCCCTCATGTCCTCATGGGCATTTGGAAGCAGCTCACATTTTCTACTTAAAGTGGCCTGGCCTGGACAGCCTCCTGGGGAAGTCAGTGCAGCACTCGGGGGCATGACCTCAGTGTAGCATTGCAGTGATGTTGGTACAATGAGTGGCAGCACTCATTCATTCATTCACTCATTCATGCAACAGATATCCACTTAGCCTCAGATACTTTTCTAGGCACTGGGGATTCCATATGACTAAGAGTTCTTGCTCAAAAGGGAGAAGATAATTATATAATTAAAATGTCTGCTGTGAGTCCTATAGCAGACAAATGAAGAGGAGTAGACAGAGGAAAGATTGCAAAAAGCCTTGAGGTGGGAACAGATTGGTGTATTAGAAAAGCACCAAGAGCCAGACCATGTGTGTGCCTAGAGCACAATGACCCAGGTAGAGAGGGAGGGAGGAGCAAGAGCAGCCATGGCACCTAGAAGTGGAGCCTGAGGCAGGTGTGAGAAGTCACTGTTAGGGTGGGTAGTGAATTCATGACCTTGCAGGTAGCTCTGGCCAGCCTCCTTGACTGATGACCCCAATTCTCCCAAGGCCTAACTCCTTCTAGTAAGCTAGGCATTTAGGGAAGTATATAAATTCTTTCAGACCTTTGGCCAACCACTTAGGGCCTGAAAGAGTTTATGCACTTTCCAACTGCCTAATTTAATAGCTTGGGGCAGCCTTAGGCATTGAGAGTACAATGGACGTTTTCTGGGAATAATTGGTGACTAAAAAGTCATAGATACCATTGGGATTCTAAAGAAATTCTTGGAAAACAGAAGAGGGGAAGAATACTTTCAAACACCTGCATTAATTACATTTTCATATTGTAGCGGTATGATGATCCCATTCCTTAAAGGGGATAGTCAAATACATGAAACAGCAGGGAACTCTCTTTGGTGCAGTATTGAAATTCTTTAAAAATTAGACTTAATTAAAAGTTGTGATGCTTTTCATTTATGGAGTACTTTCTATGACCCTTATCTAAACTCTTTACATAAATTGCCCTCATTCCACTTAGGAAAATAAGTGGTCTTGGTTCGCCTCTCCCTGAGCACAGCTGTTCAGAGGGCCCAGGCATGTGAGACTGCCAGGGCTGGTAAGGATCGCAGTTCAGATTCCAGTCTGGGCCTCTGGCTCCAATGTAGCTACTCTTTCCATTCCGTTTCAGGACAGAATTCTTCCTTTGTGCTAAACAAAGCAGAAGGATAGTCAGTAGACAGGGGCATGTCTTTACCTTTAGCAGAAATTAGTTAAGAAAGCCAGCATCACTTACTTGGCTTGCTACTGTGCCAGATCATTTGTCTGTCCTGGGGTGATAGCCACCCAGATAGCAGCCGTGGGGAAAGGCAAGGAGAAAAGGTACAGTGTCTGGCATTCGAAATACTTGCTAGAGATCCCTCTCTGGTTGTTCAAGGATCAGACGGCGTTTCTGTGGTAATGGGCAGGTTGGTCTGCACTTTGAAAAGAATGCAGTGTTATAATACACAGTGTTGTACACCTGAAGTAATTCAGCACAGTCTCCGGCCACCAGCTTGCTGGAGTTGTCTGTCATTCTTTAAGCCAGTTTCCCAGGCAAGTTGGACACATATGGGAATGGATTTCTTGCTCTTAGATTAGATGAGCCAAGGGGCCGACACTGTGCATTGTCAGCCATCAGCCTGATCCACTCATTTTGGACCTCAGTTTTCTCCTCGGGAAAAACGAAGAGATTGATATTAATGATCTCCAGTTACATTTTAGCTCTTTACCAAAGTGGGTGCGTGCATACGTGTGTGTGTGTGTGTGTGTGTGTGTGTGTATGTGTATGCATGCACACACATGCACATATTTGTGATTAGACACATTTAATCTGACATTGTTTTCTGCCAGTTTTTTTTAGCAAAGCAGACTATAGGTCATAAATGTGCTTAGAAAAGAATTCATGTCAAGATAAATGTATTAATTTGTAAGACAGAGAAATCTTGCCTCCATGAAAATAGTGAATAGAAGTAAAAACTTGTTACTGGAAAGGGAAGGTAATTTCTTAAGGTCCTTTCCTCAAAAAAAAAAAAAAAAAAAAAAAAAAAGTTCGTATGTCCTAATAGTGTTTATCAGGGGAGGGTCAAATCCATTAAAACTCTCCCAAGTGGAACAAGTGACCTGAATTACTTGTTTGCTTAAGTCAAACAGGAAAGTTCTTCTTCCTTTGAACTTAAATAATTCCAGGAAATTCAATAAAGAAGCTGAGGAGAAAAAGAAAGCATTGAGTAGAGACTCCGTGGTCACAGTTACATAAGCTCTGTTAATACCTATTACTCTTTATATGCTTTATAATATTCAGTGTTAAGACTGTTCATGTTCTGTATTCTCGTTTTTTTCTTCTTTGAACTGATCTCTGTTTTGTGAGTTGGAGATTGTCAGCCCTAGAACATAGCCCTTTAAGTAGGAGTCTTTTTTTTTTTTTAAATAAAATAACTTTTATGATTTCTCTTTTTATTTACTACCAATCCACTCTATGTTTAGTATAAAATATTAACTTACTTAGCTGTAAATGTTCTATTTATAATTTACTTTTTCTTCCCTTTCCAAATCTCTTTCCAGGAAATGACCCATTCATGGCCACCTCCTTTGACAGCAATACACACGCCTAGTACTGCTGAGCCCTCCAAATTTCCTTTTCCCACAAAGGTAATTCCTTACAAGTCCAGCAGGCATTGTATCCACACCAGTGCAAAGTCTGAAGTATTCCTGGGAGCTAGATGGATCTAGCACTCACTGATGAAATCTCTGCAGATTAGGTTAAAATTGCAACTAATTTAGCTTCTGAAGTGCTTCATAATGTTTTCAAACACTTCACTCTCCAAACTATGTCAGTAAGAATGTCTTATATTTGTATGAGGGTTCTATAGCTTATGAAAGCATTCAGCACTTTTCAGTAAATTCTCTCATGTGAGATTTTTTACTTAGACATGGGAAAACAGAAGTACAGGAAAAGTAGGAGAGGTAGAGGTCTGCTTCCTCATTTGGAATTTAGATACATGCGTAACACATAAATCTTATACTTCTCATGCCTACTAATTTTTATAAAGTCTGATGTGATCATTTGTATTAGTGCTGGTTTTAATAACAGGCGAATCAGTTGCTAACTTGGATGTTTCCATTGAAGTATTTGTGAACAATGCATTTTAAACACTGCCATTTTCCTTTGCTCATTTGTACTTTTGGATAACCTTCAGAGTATAGAAATAGCACCTTCAGATCTGTGTTCTGTCCAGCTTGGTATACAGGCAGATTGTTAATATAGCTATTCCTTTCCATGGTATTATTTTCATACTCAAACCAGAATTTGGTTACATATTTTCTCATGATAGGATGTTTGTTTGTTTGTTTTTTTAAATGTTCATTATTACTGGTTTTAAGGTAAAACATTAGACTTTGAATCAGTCAGTCTTTGCTTAGCGCCACAGGAAAAATAAATTCTAGGATAGAATAGAAGAAGAAATAAGAAGAAATAAAAACCCATTTTACATATGTAAAAATTAGATTTATCAGTATTCATTAGACTTAGCAGTGATGTAGCCTTAGATTTATAACCCTTAATATTTTAATAACTAGAGATTTTTTTCTTTCTAGGATTCTCAGCACATTAGTTCTGTGACCCAAAATCAAAGTAAGTGGAACTGATTATTGCATTGGAGAATAAAGCATGGTTTTTATTGTTGTAATATGAAAAAACAGTGAAAAATAGCCCAGCACAGATGAGATGCTTCCTATGTTGAAAGAGTAGGAATGGAGTGTAAACCTAAAACTTCTTTAAGTGAAGTTTCAGATTGTTAGGAAGAGCTAATGAAGATGTCTTAGTAAAATACTTGGCAAATAAAATGTGTCATAATTGTAACAAATACAATTCCCTGACATATGTACATATCTCAAATGTGACTCTCAAAGCATTGTAACCCAGGAATAGTATATAAAACAGATTGGGATATTTTGTGTGGTTCGTGTGTGTGTGTGTGTGTGTTTCCCTCACAAAAGTAAGAAATTTGTGTGAGGAATAGAGTACATAAGGTTCTTTAGTTTTTCTCAGTGTGTTTGTCCTGCAGTTCTTGTTTGGTCCCTCTTTATGGATTGTAAATAGTTGAGAATTCAGAGGGAAACAGAAGTAAGCTAACTGGATCCAGCTTTTCTCTTCATTGATAACCCCTTGGTTCAATAAATTTGTTTGTGTTCTGGCTATGTACAAGGCATTTCAAACCTTATAAAAATGACTAGGGTATTTGCAGTCATTTAGTTTATGAATATATGGTGAGGTGTCCAAGTTATGAAGTATTAGTCTTCAAAAAAATAGGACAACCGAAGTAGGGTTTGTCTGTATTTTGGGAGAAGGTTGCACATAGATACTCCTTGGAGGTGACTCTTCCTCACCTCTCCCCACCCCATTCCTTTTCCTCATTCATATTTTTCCCCTTTATTTTTCCACAGTTAATAAATTGCAGTATGTGAGGAGAGTAGGAAAGATGAGGAAATCAAGAAACAAATACACTTTCCTTTAGAGCAGGGGTGGACCCACTGTAGCCTGAGAGTCCCATCTGTTCTGCAGCTAGTTGTTGTAAAGAAGGTTTTATTAGGACACAGCCATGCCCATTCATTTATTATTATGCTACAAGGTACAGCATGCAAAGACTGAAATATTTACTATCTGACCTTTGTAGAAAAAGTTTCCCATCCTCTCCTCTCGATACTGAATAAGATCTTGCAAAGAGCTCAACTGAATTTCCCCCAAATGCAAAGAAATAAACCGAATCATCCTGCCACAGTATTTTATAAGTAGCAAGGTAAAATGAACATAAATTAATGGCTCCTTGGGGGGAGATTGGGAAATCTTTTTGATAGTTTCTTAGGGAGATTGGGAAATCTTTTTTTTTTTCTCAACATCTTGGCAGCCTATCCAAAGACAGATAAGCAGTGAAGTGGCACAAGTCTCGGATGGATCACCAACTCAGCTGTGGACAGGATTGCTGTATGCTCCTTTACCTCTTGCTCTCCCTGCTCCCCATTTGCTAGGTAGGGCTGCCCGTCAGGCAGATCACATCTCTTCAACTGGGTTGCTCACAGGTTTGGTGATTGCTCACTCCCGGTTTAGAAAGACCCTTTAATCCTTTAAATTGTTTGATTTCCTCTTTTAGCAAAATATGGTTGAAGATGAGCTAGTAGGTAAGCGCTTCCTTGGCTGAGGATGGATGGCACTCTCAGCCAGTGGAGTAGTGTGGGCTGATATCTCCTTGCCACGAGATGTTTTCAGACCCTGGCAGGTCTCCAGTAGGCCTTGGCTCCCCAGATATTTCATGCTGCTTGCCACTCTGTTGGTGTTCCGGGGAACTTTGTTTACTTTTGTGAGAGTTGGGGGCTCGTTTTATGCTAGAGAGTTCTGGTTGTACCTCAGATGAAGAGGGAGCTATCTTAAGGTTTTGGAGTCTGTAGAGAATGAAGTATGCCTGAAGATAACTGGAGCTTTGTGGCACTTAAAACACAGTGAAGAGTCCCTGTGAATGCTTAGGAGAGTGACTTTAGCCCCTCCAGTTTGTAATCCTACCTCTAGCTTTCTAGCCCCAAGGGGAAGCATTTACAAATATCGCATAAGAGCTGCTGCCACCATGAGGATGAAGTGATTCATTGCAAGGTCTCCACATGACATTTTGGGGAAATCTCATTCAATGCTGTTTAAAAGGCACCCATATTTCCATGCCATTTCAAGTTCTGTTTCAGGTCCCTACTATCTCATGCCTAAAGTAACTACCCACATGGTTTGTTGCCTCCACATTTAATATTTCCCCATTCCTTTCTAGGTTCTACCGGGTGGTACCACTAGATTAATCTTTCTGAGTAATCTCTTTATCCTGTCACACCCCCTTTGGTGGTGTCTCATTGCCTAACAGAGTTATAATTTACCATCCTGGCATTCAGCACCCTTTGAAGTCTGACCTTTACTCATCTTACCACGGTCTCCACACATTTTGTACCCCATCCTTCCCCTTTCCAAATCTGTGCTGTTTTAAATCCTTCCCTCTTCTGTGCCTATGCTCACACTGTCTCTTCTGCCTGAATGCCTTCCGCCTCCCCCACCCCCGGGCCAGCAGTCATTCTGTCAAAATCTCATCCATCCTTTGTGGCACAATTCATTTTGCTCTTTGTCTAACTTGCCCTCTTAGTCACTACCAATAGAGAGACTGTTCTTTAGATTAGACCGTTAATTTATTTGATTGATTTGTGTACATTGTAGATAGCTGTGTGCCTGTCACCTGTCCCTCAGGCAATTGTAAGCTCATTGAGGGTAGGGTTCAGTGCCTTGAACATCTTGTATCTGTACGGTAGTGTGAAGAAATGATTGGGGGCAGGTGTTAAATGATGGGGGGGGGGCAGTTGAGAGGAAGAGCATACTCGACCAAGGGCAGAAACATATAAAGGGACTGCTAACAATCACTGATGCGTAGGTAAGGGCAGACCGGGTAGGCGTGAGAGCAGCCCTGTCATTGCGTTTGCATGTGAGTCCACCACAACTGGATGTCAAGGAAAGTCAGTTCCCCAGCATGTAGGGAACTTATCAGCCAGGTGGTGGGGTATGCTGCAAGCAGTGCTCTTCTGTGTTTTTTTGCTCTGTTCAGGATATTCAATTCTGAGCAAGTCCTCTTTCTAGAGGTAATATGTTATTATGTAATGGTGAGATTGTACCAAGTGCAGTGTGTATGGCAAGCAGTATGGTTGATGGAGTTTATACTAAGTGTTTAGGTGAAGACGGGTGAGGGGGACAGCAAAAAAAAAAGAGGGGGGGACTTACAACTAGCAGACTCATGGGTATATCTCATTGTGCTGCTCTGATCATTTTCCTTCCCCCACAGAACAATATGGTACATCTTCAAAAACCCACACTAATTCTCAGCAGGGAACATCGTAAGTAAAATGCTTTTGTTTATTAAAAGTTTATAATGTAACATTGTAATTACCCATGTAAATCCATTGCTTAAAAAATTTTTTTTCCCCTACTGCTTTCAAGTAATGACTTGCATAAACTACCACTGGATTGTAAAAGGAAGTAATGCCCTACATTTATACTTGGATTAAGGTCTTCTGTTGAAGGTTCAGGTACTACAAGAGTTTGCTAAGGGGCTTTCTCAAAAGAAAGGCATTTGAGGCATTCTTTACATATTAACTGTGGAAAAAGAAATTTTAGCTTTGTAAATTTCAGTCTTAAATAGCTTTTGCGTTGGAAAACAAATTTTGGAGGATGTGTACAATTTATGATTTTTTTGCCACTTTTTTGGCCTGATTTTAACTAATAAAGAACAAATCCTGTTGCCCAGCTGTTCTTGATTAAGGGCAAGTTAAGTTCAGATACATTTGGGGGTTTTTGCAACACTTTACATAATAAAAATTTGGGTCCAAATCAGCATTTGGACCCGATTTGTCATTTCTTGATGGCATCAAAGTGATACTTCTTTCTTTTCATACAACTGCAAAGGGTTTTTAGGAACAAGGTGATACTCCAGTATCTAATCAGTGACAAGTCACTGATACTCCAGTACTCCCAGTCACTGGGAGCTGCCAGCCTCCCAGGATTTCAGATATATGCTCCAGCTTGGCTCTGGGCAGTGTTTGTTCCATGTATCTTGGAAGGGGTCATTGCTATGGGTTGAATATTTTTGAAAAGCTGTGTAGTCGAGGCAAAGAGGTTATATTATCTTTTCACCATGACTGAGTGTGGGACCTGAGTTAAATCACTGCCAAGTGCCAGCCCCTCGATGTCCTGTTCAATTCTCCATCGCAAAATAAGAGAAAAAGAACAATATAACAAGATTTTTTAAAACAGTAATTTATTGTAGTTTGAAGGATGGACTTTTTTGTACATGTAATAAAAATTATTTCATTTGTGGTACTGGCAGATGGTGAGATTTTTGCTTGTTTTTATTTTCCTTTACCAGAAAAAGAATTTTTTTTTAAAGCTATGTGCCTTTTCTTCCCTTTTTTCCCCTCTTTTTTTTTTCTTCCTTCCTTTTTAAATTTTACTGGCTGCTGAATTCTGGAGGTCTGGAATAAGGAGGAGGTTTGTTAAACTAATGGCTGGTAGAGAATAGAAACGTAGCTTGAGGGACCACAATTCTAATGATTCTGTGGAGGCTCTAACTTCCCCCAAGGCTTTACACCTTGTGATCTTTGTAATGATTGGTAGTAAAGTCCTTTAGACCGTGAAAGGTCCTTGTCAGTGTCTTTGGGGGCAGCTTGCATCCCCCTTGGCAATAAGAATAGAGCAGTGGTCTGTGGTCCCTACAGAGCAGTGTGTGGAGGCAGCAACACGAAGAGAAGGAACCCGCTGTGTCCTTAGGCCTGTGGGTAGAGGAAGAAAGGCAGCTGGATGTGAGGCAGGGCAAAGTTACACCCTCTTACACCCATTTTCATCAGCTTTCAGGCTCGAGTAGTTAGACCATTTTCTTTTTCTTTACTAAAGATTTTATTCATTTATTCATGAGAGACACAGAGAGGCAGAGACATAGGCAGAGGGAGAAGCAGGTTCCCTGCGGGACTCAATCTCAGGATCCCGGGATCACGATCTGAGCCAAAGGCAGATGCTCAACCACTGAGCCACCCAGGTACCACGGACTTGGACTGTTTTCTATGACAGTTTTGCTTCTCAGAGAGATAAGCAGTTCTCCTGCTGAGTTAAACCACAGAAATCAAAGGTGCCTGAAAGTGTGTGACAGGTATACTTGTATCTTCTGACATACGTAGCGCTTCCTGTACAAAACTATTCATTTGCCATATATAAAAGTATAGTTACCTAGAAAATAATATTTATTATGATCCTGATAGATTGAAGGAGGAGAGGAAAGCAAGGCCTCATGGAAGTGAAGAGGAAGGGAAGCATGACAGAGGAGAGAAAGTAGTACCAGGGCTCAGTAGATGATGAAAGTGGTGTGGTTGTGTTTATCCGGGGCTGGGGCTGCTGGTATTGATAAGTGCCAAAGCAACTCTGGGAAAAAGGAATCACTTTAGTGTTCCAATTAATTTGTAAAGTGCAATCGTTGTATCATATTTAGTATGTCACATCTGTTAGTGCTCACAGGTTAATTTAATCTAGTGTCAACATTAAGTTCTTTGACATTCAGTTAAACTATTTGAGAGGCAGAGTGCCAGAGAGGTGGTCTAATGCACTTTGTATGTCAGAGAAAAAAAATGTTCATTTCAGGGTCATGTGTACTATGGTTTTTAAAATCAATCTAGGTCTTTATGCTTTTATCTTTCAGTTGCTAGTACTTGGGAATCCTTAGATCTATTGTTTTCTGGACTGAGCTCCAGGTGACTTGGAGAGATTTCCAAAAATTGCTTCCATTTATCCATTCAGAGCATAAACCAGTGAACATGCTGTGTGTCTGGTGCTGCTTGAGGTACTTGGAAACAGGGGCCACTAAGAAAATTCTTATCTTCTATGTCTTGTAACTTAATGCTGGTGACATGTCATGCAAACTAGGTGATGTGTGGTGACAGGCTTCAGGAGCAATTCTTTTGGGTGGTGGTGATAATTTTGGGAGGGAGGTCATGAAAGATCTCTTAGATGAGGGGACATTTGATCTGGTGCCTGAATGATAAGAGAGGGAGGCAGAGAATTTCTGCCAAGGCTTAAGGGGCCTGATAGATTTTGCAGCAGGCCCTGAAGCCATTTGAAAACATTGGGGGAATAGTAATTCTTAACTGGAGTGACAACTTTGAAGTAAGTAGTTCTTTGCGTATGCAAAACATAGTTTTGGGGGAGCCTCTGGAGGTCCATTTTAGTCTCATATTTGATCATGACTGCTGGGCAGCCCGGGTGGCTCAGCGGTTTAGCGCCACCTTCAGCCCAGGGCGTGATCCTGGGGTCCCAGGATCGAGTCCCAGGTCGGGCTCCTGCATGGAGCCTGGTTCTCCCTCTGTCTGTGACTCTGCACCTCTCTCTCTCTCTCTCTCTCTCTCTCTGTGTGTGTGTCTCATGAATAAATAAATAAAATCTTAAAAAAAAAAAGGTGATCATCACTGCTAATTTCCTGCAGTAAGTGACCATAGGCTAATTTAAACAGGGACTGAAAGATTGAATATGTTTTAATTCACTAAGAATCTGTTAGCCCCCAGGCAATTTGTGTATTCCGCCCACTGTAGGGTGCTAGACTATTACATCAACAAGATGTGGTCTACTTCCCTAAGAATGTATATTCCGTCTCCCCCTACAAGGGCCTCCAAAGCCCACCAGTAACTTACCTGTCTAACCTCCTTTGCTGTCCTTTTCTCCCCATACTCTGGCATACTTTCCATTGTGGTCATGTTGGCCTCCTTACTGGCTGTCGTCTTTCTTTTTCTTTCTAGATTTTATTTATTTGAGATAGAAACAGAACACAAGTAGGGGAAGGGGGGCGGGGGCAGAGGGAGAAGGAGAAGCAGGCTCCCTGCTGAGCAAGGAGCTTAATGTGAGGCTTGATCCCCCAACCCTGAGATCATGACCTGAACCGAAAGCAGGTAAACTTAACTGATTGAGCCACCCAGATGCCCCTTCCTTGCTGTTTTCTATGCCCTAATCACTCTACCCCTTATTCCCGCAGTGGATGCCATCCCCTTATCAGTGCAAATTTCCCTGACTACCCCATGTAGAAAAACAACCTATACCCATCTTCACTCTTTTATTCCCCTCCATAGGCTTTTTACCCATTGGAAAGGTAAACTTTTTTCAGCAGTAATTTTTCTAGGTTTTTCCTGTTTGTCCAGTATGTCATTCTTGCATTAACATCTTATTTGTCATACTTGTTTTTTTAAAGTAATCTTTCCACCTACCATGGGGCTCAGACTCACAATCAAGAGTGACTCCCAAGATCAAGAGTCCCACGCTCTACCCACTGAGCCAGCCACACACTCCTGTCATACTTACTGATTTAATCTTACTCACTTCAAATTTCCCCTCATTTATATACTCTTATAATTTTTCTCATGTCCTTAGGTGACCTCGGATAATCTTCACTTCATCCATGGATTTTAAATAGTCCTTTACACTAATGACAAGGTTTACTTTGTCAACCATAATCTTGAATACTGTATCTCCTGTCACTGTCCTCTCTGTCTTGTGTATCCATAACCTCCCATAGACAGTGTCTCCATGAATTTGAATAATGCCAACCACTGCCACCATTTGGAGAGAGTTCCCCTTGGATATAGTGTCACAACTGCTGGAGATTTGCCTTTTCAGCTTTTCATTTATTATATGTGGAGACTTCTTCATACTTTGTAGCCTTCTGTCCTCTCCTGCAAAGCATTTGTAGTCCTTATTTCCGCCCTTGATCAAAAAAGGGAATCACAGCCTGATTGAATTTTAAATTTGGGGAATTAGGTATATATGCTCTGGAGCTGAACCTTTTTCTCCCCACTCCGTCGCCTATTCTATTCCCCATGTCAGTTTGAAGTTTGTGAGATTGTTGAAGTTCACACACTCTCACGTGTTCATTAGCGGTTTCTGAAAAGTATTACTTGCCATCTTAACCACACCTAATACCAGGGTTGTGACTTATTAATTACTGCGAGCTTGCCTTCACTTGCTCTTTCCCAAATAAAATGTATGGCCTGATCTTAGGAAACATTGAGCCAAAAAAATTAACGTATTTAAGTAGTTTTTGGGTTTGAATTGAGATGTTACAGAATATTGGCAGTGAAGTCTTTGGCAAGCCCAGGACTGGGGAATGGGAAAGGAATAAAGGCTTGTCTTGTGTGTCTTCACACAGTAACATTTGGGCTCTGACTCACTGAAGCCTCTGTGCCGGAACCTGTACGTGGCTCTTTAAGCTTTGCAGAGCAGCTGCCTGAAGAATGCATTTGTACAAAGGGGTTTAAGGATTGTTTCTAACCTTTAAGTAAAAACTCTACCTCACCAGTAATGTAAAATGTGGTCACACCTACGTGTTAGTTCAAAGAGTTGCCGTACCTGAGTATTTGGCTTCTTTTGAACAGTGCCAAGGTAGGCTGTATGGTGACCTATGCTTTGAAATAACTGCTTTGTCTTGGTGTTTGGAAGTGAAATTAGTCATTTAACCAACTTTTAAAGTATGTAAGGCTTATAGTTCATTTATTTTCATAAGAGAAAAATAGTGTATTCATTTTATTCCAACAGGATAATTATTGTTTTCTTTTAAATCAAAGTCTTTCAGGGATCCTGGAGCTTAGATACTCCTCCCTATCAGGTAGGTTTTCTCTAGCCATTGTGCCCTCTATTGGCTGGAGCAAGGCAAGGCGATCGTAGAAGGTGGAATGGCTGTTGGATTCCAGATCCAGCATGTACCAGCTTCATGATCCTAGGCAGGCTCGGTGGCTGTTCTGAGCCCGTTTCCTCTCCCTCAGACTGCGAGGGGATGATCAGAGGAAAGGCAGCCTTCAGGGTTGTGCGTAAAGGCAGTGTCGGTAGAGTTCTGATCACTCAGTGGGCACAGCTATGTGTTACTGTTATTCAGCAAAAGGGTTGCTGTTCATTCAACTGGCCTTGTAGGATACCTGCCAAGTTCTGCATATAGATGATATGAAGGTGAAAATGACTTGGTCCTGCCCCAGAAAAGTTTACAATTGAGCAGTTGAGTATGTCTTTTGGGCCTTATGCTCTCTTGACCTAGATCTTACTGGTATGAGTGAGGTCTGAGAAATTTGATTCCCTTCTGGTGGGTGCAGAGGTAGTCACCCATATGTGCTGTGATTAGTTTTGCTGTTTTTCACATGAAGGACCAATTCTCCTACATAGACTATGTGAAGTGTGGTAGAGTAATGTGCTTGGCCTCAGGCCTGTTTGTGAGACAAGTAGGGGATTTTAGCAGCTGCTTCCTTTACATTTTTTCCTTATCTCTAAAAATAGAACCATTACCTGTTACTAGGTTAGATTTCCCCCAACTACATAGATTCTTTTTTTATTTAAATCCCAATGGCATTCATGATTAATTTTCTGTATTAGTAAAACTTAGATATGGTTTTTAAGTAACTTTTCTTTGTACTTACTTTTTATTACAGATTCAGTACATGTTTGTTATAAAATACTTTAGAAGTTAATCTTGCTGGTTTATGTTAAGCTGCCCATCTGGTGATATAATAAACTGTGGTTTCTGGAAGATGCTGTGGTTTCTCTTGGCAGGGTTGGTAGACACTGATAATACACTTTGTCAATTTTTGCACTGGGGTGCCTGGCTGGCTCAGTTGTTAGAGCATGTGACTCTTGATCTTGGGGTCATGAGTTCAAGCCCCACATTGGGCCTATTAGAGCTTACTCTTAAAAAAAAAAACAAACTGATTTTTTGCATCAAATAAATTGTACCGTGAATTTTGATGAGATGAAATACCATGTGTAAATAACCAGTATATCCCACATAAGGGGTAGATTTGTTTGACCCTGTGGGTTTATCATTGCTTTTTGAGTGAATGTTTCTTTGGAGATATCTGGAGCATTCTTCCTTCAGAGGTCACTGTCCCTCATCTCTTTAGGTGTCATACCTGCAGGGATATTTTGTCATTGTCTACGTAAGGCTCTGAAGGGGAAATTCTCAGAATCTGGGACAGCATTTTTACAGTCCCTTTTATTCCCTAAGAGCAAGGAGAGCTAAAAGTCAGAACATACACTTTCTGACTTTAGGAGAACATATTTGTGGAAGCCAGCCAGACAGCTTACAGCATATTTAGCCTTCTGCTTACAACAGGAAGTGTGATTGGTTACCTGATTATTGATGTTTCAGGAAATTAAAGCAAGTTAGTTTTGTATAAAACCCAATGACTAAGAAACAAAGAGCTCCACTTATTGTGGTTTTGTTGGTAGTGGTCAATATTGGGTACACTGTCAGGTTTAGTTTTTGTTTTTCCATGGTTGTGTTGTACCCTACATTTATTCAAAGGTACATCTTTTTATCTTTTGCTTGGGTATGCCCCAGCCAAACCAGGACTTGGCAGTAACACCATTGAGTGACTTGTTCTTATATACTATTATGATATCTACTACCAAATCCTGCATCTGAAGGCTGCGTTTTCTAGCCTTGCTAAAATAAGAAGTTAGCTCTCATTAGATAAATATTGAGCAGCATCTACATTTACAAGTAGCTAACAGTTTTCATATTTTTTAGAAACTTATTGCGGATAGTTTTAGTACATTTGTTGGTGAAAATATTTCCTTGGTAGAATTACAACATTGCATGTAGGTGGTCATTATGAAAGAGCCAAGTTTTATCATTTATTTTCATTAGAAAATATAATGATTTTACCAAGGATTCCCAAAATAATCATGCTTACTTACTTCAGTGGCAGGTTAGTGGGTTTGCAGTAAAAATCAGATTATTGAAGAAGTATTTTATTTTAATTAATTAATTTATTTGAAGAAGTATTTTTAGAAATACTAAAGGATTATAACTTCCAATTCAATTTTGCCTTTTGGAGCATTAATGATACTTAAGGAGATTGGTTGTTTTTTTGTTTTGTTTTGTTTTTCATTTGCACATTTCCTCCAGTAGTCATGCTCATAAATTTTGGGGGAAATGGGAGCAAGCAGTTTAATGAAGGATTGATTCTTTTGATATTTAGGCATCCCCCATGGAAGATGGTAAAAGAGGGAGGAGATAGGGAAGGGCTAAGATTTCAGGAAACACATGCAGATTGAAAATGGCTTTTTTAAAAATCAAAATATAATGTTTGCTTTTAATATTCAGGTTGATCATTAACCAGAATGCCTAGAGAAGTATTACAATAACTTTGAGGAAGCGAACTGAGCTTTTATATTTTCACTAGAATGACACCTGTAAAGTTAAGCATATTTTCTAGACAATAATAATATTTGTATATTCTACTCTTTCAGCTCGTTAGTGTTTAAGCAGACTCTGTTTGAGAATTTGTATGGGGGGGCAGTGAAAAATAAAGTTCGGTATTAATAATGTCCTTTGGACGAAGCTGTAAGAAGCCTGCACTGTTTGGTGACAGTGGCCTCTGTAGCTTCATCTGCCTTACTAGGTACTGAGCTGACATAGAGCACTTTTTTCTTGAGTCCCTTGGCACCGTTTTCAGCACTTGACAGATATTCACTTCTCCAGGGTTAGCTAATGATTAATCATTTATTCTATAGAGTATAGAATAAAATAGAGTGTATTTGGCGTATTTTTTCTCTTTGTGGTTGTCACTGTTTGTCTTGTTTGTGTGGGCATGGGAACATGAGTCCTGAGGCTGGCCACAAGGCCCTGTCTCATGGTATTTCTGCTTTTTAATGCTCAGAACGTGTGAAAGAGTGAGTCTTGAGATGGTAAGGAGCCTGGACTGTGTTATAAAGGTAAAACTTAAATTTCCAGGAAAATGAGACATTTGATGAATAAATAAAAATTAGACCGTATCCCATCTCTTTTTTTAGTTATTAAGCATATTTTCTATTTATATGCTAAAAGAAATTATTAGAAATTATTTTAAATCCTCCAATGTCTTTGTCTCTGCCCATTTCAGCATGCTTGAAGATGACCTTCAGCTCAGTGACAGTGAGGACAGTGACAACGAACAAGTAAGTTTTGTACACCCCATAATACCAGGGATCCTTTTAAATCTAGTATTTCTGAGCTGCTTATCCTAATCTGTTTTTTGTTCTTTTCCTGGTCCTTCTTCCCCTTATTGTGAATCCCTAGAGCCCAGAGAAACCTCCTCCTGCGTCTGCACCTCCCAGGTATTGTGTGCATGTGTGAACAAAATGTGCATTTTTCTACCAAATGGGAAAAATACAGCTTTATTTAGAGCTTTCATAGCTGTTTCCTAGGGAAAGACATGAAGGATTACAGAAGAAAGTACCTGTTTAATTTTTTGGAAGCTTAAATAAGCCTAGAGAGGTTGTTAACTCTATAAAAGAAAGTCCCTGTACCCACCTAAATCATCAGTTTAAAATTTTTGAGACTTTATGGGTGGCTCAGTCAGTTGAGTATCTGCCTTTGGCACAGGCTATATCTTGGGGTCCAGGTTGTGATCTCGGGGCCTTGGGATGGAACCGGGAGACTGCTTCTTCTTTCCCTCTGTCCCTCCCCCTCGCTCCTTGCTTTCCTCTCTTTCTCACTCTCTCAAATAAATGAATAAAATCTTTAAAAATATATAAAATTTTTGAGAGTTTAAAAATAAGCTCATCACTTTTTTCAGTACTATATGACCAGTATTTTCAAAGTTATGCTGAAGAGCCCAATGTTTGTATGAAAATTTTTATGGAGATTTATTTGCTCTTTTCAGAAGTTGTAAAACTGAATCATTTCTAGAAATTGTTTTCCATAGTACCTGTTTTCCCAGTCATGAATTTCTATAAGATTTCTTTTTTTTTTTTAATTTTTATTTATTTATGATAGTCACAGAGAGAGAGAGAGGCCGAGACACAGGCAGAGGGAGAAGCAGGCTCCATGCACCGGGAGCCCGATGCGGGATTCGATCCCGGGTCTCCAGGATCGCGCCCTGGGCCAAAGGCAGGCGCCAAACCGCTGCGCCACCCAGGGATCCCCAGTCATGAATTTCTAATTGTTTTAGTTGCCTTCATTTTATTTTATTCTATTTGATTTCACAAATAGATTTTTTTTTTAAAGATTTTTATTTATTCATGAGAGAGAGAGAGAGGCAGAGACACAGGCAGAGGGAGAAGCAGGCTCCATGCAGGCAGCCTGACGTGGGCCTCGATCCCGGAACTCCAGGATCGTGCCATGGGCCGAAGGCAGGCGCTAAACTGCTGAACCACCCAGGGATCCCCAATAAATAGATTTTTAAGTAATCTCTATACCCAGCAGGGGGTTGAATCCACAACCCTAAGAACAGGAGTTGCGTACTCTCCCAACTGAGCCCAGTCAGGTGCCCCTCAGCTGCTTTTAAAAATGACCTAAAATACATTTTAGAGTGATGGAAAATGGCAGTATTTTTACTTTGTAAACAGTAGCCATATTTCAGAAAATAAAATGCTTTAATTTTTGGAAATGGGAGTTACTGGAACTGCCTTTATAATATTTTCCTCTGGTACTGAATTTACCAGTATATATGCCAGTATATACTGGTGTGTATATATATATATATATATATTTTTTTAATTTATTCATGAGAGACACACACAGAGAGAGAGAGAGAGAGAGAGAGAGAGAGGCAGAGACATTGGTAGAGGGAGAAGCAGGCTCCATGGAGGAAGCCCGATGTGGGACTCAATCCCAGGACCCCAGGATCATGCCCTGGGCCAAAGGCACGTGCCAAACCTCTGAGCTACCCAGGGATTCCCCGTATATACTGGTATATTAATGAATATACCAGTACCTGCCTTCCATGGACAGAGTTAAACTATGCTATCGCTGTTGTACTTCTTGAGATGGAGTCATCCATTCTGAAGCTCAGCACTAAAACCTTCCTGTCAAGCAGGTGATGTTAGAGTTCATGTGAAGGAAGATCATGTATTCATAAGCTCTACTCATTTATTTATATTCTATTCTGTTCAGTAATTTTTCATGGCTTGTAATAACCCAAAAAATTATGACGAGCCTAACTTAAAAGTTGAGGAAAAGAAAAGAGGAAAGATGGGCATAAATTAGAAGCAGGAATAGCATTGAAAGTGCATCTCATTCCATTCATCACTGACTTAAGTTACCAGTGCGAAAAGGACCACAAACTTGATGTAGCATTTTTATATGAGGAAATTATAGCATAGTGTGTGTGTTTTAAAATTACTTCAACTAGTGACTTTAATTTTTTTTTCTACTTACTAAACAATTTTATTAGGTCACTATTTTAGGTAGATGTGGAGGCTTTCAAGATTATAGTTATTGATTTACTGCTCTGGCCGATTCCATCTGGGGCATGACAAGCTATGAAATTCTGTGTGTGTCCAGCAGTGCGATTAGCATGTGTTTTCTCACTGACCTAGAGTTATTGCCCTATTCTTAAAACTTGGAGTGGTTAATTTCTATTTTGGCTGGTGTTTGAGGGTTATCCTAAGCCACTCATTAAAGAAAGGCCTCTTTTACATTGCTGCCTAAGAGTGTGATTGGATTACCTTTGAGGTCACTTACCAGAGGAACACCATTTTTATTCAATATATTCAGTAATTCTCTGGCTACCATTTGTTAGTTTTCATATAGAAAATAGAGGGAAATTTTAATGTATTGGCCGTTCTTTTATAAATTAACTTTTGGGCTAAAATGTACCCAATTAAAGTAAACTTTTAAAGCGTCAGAAAGTAAATATTTTAGGCTTCGTGGGCTACATACCCTGTCTTAAAACTATTCAGTTCTACTTCTGTAGTATAAAAGCAGACACAGACAATATATAAAATAATGAGTGTGGACATGTTCCAGTGAAACTTTATTTAGAAAAACAGGCAGCCTGTCCATGTTGGGGTTTACCAACTTCTGATACAAAGCATTACCATCGAATGTAAATTTTGTATAGCTCAAAATGTTCTTCAGGAGCAAAATTCCCACAGGCTTTTCTTTTATGTAGTTATTTGGTGAGCTATTTTAAGGATTTTTCACTGGGTTTTGAGCCACCATGGGCTTTTCCCTCAACTGGATGATAATGGTGATTTAGTAATATGGAGGCCCTTGCTTTTGAGTAGCAGAAAAATGATCAAGAGGTTGGAAATGAGTAGAGAGGGAGAAAAAGAAATCCACCTTTGAGGTGTCTTCAGAGTCTCTCTCCGGGTTGCTTGCTTCGCAGTGCTCCGCAGTCGCTTCCAGAAGCAGCGGCCTCAGCACATTCCAGTAGTGCCGAGTCAGAGAGCACCAGTGACTCAGACAGCTCCTCGGACTCCGAGAGCGAGAGCAGCTCAAGTGACAGCGAAGAGAATGAGCCCCTAGCAGCTCCGACTCCTGAGGTACCGTGTCCCCTCCAGGAGGCAGAGAGGCAGTCTAAGATGGCAGCGTTCTGTCCTTTGGGGCTAGCGTCCACTGTGGGCCAGCACTGACCATGGACTGAGTGGTTCTGTCCCACGGGCACCTCTCTCCTACTCTTGTGCTGTGTAGAGCCGAGACAGCTATTTCTATTTACTTCTTACAGACATGTGGCAACAGAGGTTTGGGAGAGAGGCCTTTCTCTCCTATTTAAAATAATATGTTCTTCTCTGTCATTGCTAGTGTTGTTTGGAAGAGTAACTCATTAAGAAATGTTTGCACACCATTTCCTTTTCCCTTCTGTTGCGCCAAAAAAAAAAAAAAAAAAAACCCACACAAAAAAAAAACCCAAACTTGTTTTTTAGTAGGCTGCTGTTATAATACTAATGAGAATTCTTTTTGAAATTTCAGGAATGCATGAATTAAGGAAATCAAAAGGAGACAGCCCAATTTAGCAAAGGACAAGAACATGAACTAGAAATAAGTCGTCAGAGCTTCTATTTTTGAATCACTAAAAGCCATGCATTAAATTGATGGCAAAGTGATTTTACCAGGGCTGTGTTTCTTGCTCCCTTTGCTCCATGTAAAACAGGAATAATTGTGTTTGCCTGTCACCCCTACCCTTGGGAGATATTGTAAGATAAACAGATGAGATGGCAAAATCTCAAGCACTAAGTATATCTGGAGGATTTATACTACTTTTTACTGGATTGTTTAATGCAAGAAGTCTAGTAACAATCAGGGTTGTCAGATGCCCTCAAAACTTGGAACAGTGATGTAAAAATTATGCTGGGGAAGACTACCTCGTGGAAAGGGAAGAAAGACATTTTTGGTGAACTAGTCCAGCTTCTATAGAGAAAATAACTCTGCATATTTTAGACGGGAATCCTGGGAAATGAGCTTTTCTGATTAAGAAAGCATTAAAGTTCCCAGTATTTGTCTCTGCTATTTAGCAATCAAGGCAGTTCCACTAGACCATTAACTGAATACATCTGGAGAACATGTAGTGAGCCTTAACAGCCATGTCTGAGAGCAAGAGAAACTGGAAAAAGAACTCCCAAGTCATTTTTTTGTTGTTGTTAGATACGAATTTATGTCTGACACAAAGTAAGTGCTCAATAAATATTTTCTGGAGTGAATAAACATGAATCAGCATTAACTGCACTTAAAATGCCTTTTAGATTGTAGGAACTACTCTGTGTATATCCGGGGGCTGTTTCCTTGTGTGATACTAATCACTGTTGAAATAATTTTTCTGTGCCTCAGGGAAAAAGATATTGAATATGCTGTGCAGACAAATTGTGTGTTTGTTCCTTGTTTATAAGATCTTTGCTTTATGTCTCACCTTATTCAATTAGAAAAATCTGCATGCTTCTTTGGTTACTAAAAGAAGGAAGATAATTGAATTAAATAATAGAATTCAGTTCAAGTAAAATGGAAACGGTACAGATTTGGCTGAATAATTGAAACTTGAAAGAAGAATTTAATCTGGTGTTTGTATTAACTAAACCATTATATCTTATTGCTCAAAAGGTTACTGGAATAAATTTAGAGACTCTTAGTTGAAAAATAAATGTTCCCATCCCACTTTTTTTTTTAATCGCCTTACAAATAGTCTGATATTTGTATGTTTGTGTTGACGAGCAAATCTATCTAGACTTGGGTACAGTTTGTGTGTCATTTCCTGACACTTGATTTCACCAGAAATATTTTGTCTGGGTCTAGATTTTAAACCTTTCATTTCCCCCAGTGTATTTAACTACCTTCTTTCCTTTTAAAAGGAATACCCGCTTTATTGTAAATGTGAGAGTAACATGAATTCCACAATAAGCCACAGTTACTAATTTTAACTTTCTCACCTTTTTTAAAATCTATTTTTAATGCTGAGAATTTTGCTTTTTATGGCTCTGTTTTCAGTTCATTTGACAAAGTAGTCCAGTGATCTTATAAGATCTAAAATGTCCTATGCCTGTCAGTGGGCTGGCAGTGAACAAGGGGGGAAAGCCGCTTTTAGCTCTGCTTTATAGTGTGAAACGAAACGTAAATCTCAGCTTTTCACAATATGTGGGACACATCGTCTTTTACTGCTTTGGTTCAGAAAAAAATGCTTCTCTTCTCAGTTATTCAGGGATCTACTTAGTTTCCTAATCTGTTCACTGTCCAGTTTTTTGTTTTTGTAATAAACGACCTTTGTTGATTTTTCAACACCAAGATTCAGGCCCATAGCCATCTAATCCTGTAGCCTTTTTTCCTACTATACCATACTTCTCTTCATTTTCTTTTTCTTTCATTTTAGGATTCATACTCAATGACGATGTTTTTACTAAAAAAATGTAGACATTTGTGCATAGTTTATAACTTTTTCTTCAATATCACAATTCAGCCTAAAATGAACTTCTGACAATTTGAGGAGTTAGGGACAGGTAAAGGGACATGCAATTCAAACATTTATTAAAATGCCTAATGAAAAAAAAGGAAAAAAAAATTAAAAAATGCCAAATGAAAACCAATCCGATATTTTTTTTCACACCTGATGTGCAGCGTTTGGGTTGTGCCAGCCCAGGGTGGCTGTCGGTGGGGCACGGGGCAAGGTAGGGCAAGAAAACAAAGTCCAGACCTTAATCCTATCCGGCACTTGGACTTAAAATTCATTTTAGAATCTATTTCAATCAGTCCCTTATGTAAAAAGTTTTCCCCATCTCAACACCCAAATATCTGACCTTAAAAGAATTCTATACATTTTCCCATCTTTATAGCAGGTCTGTAGAAAGGACTGGCCCTACTGATTCTCCTTGCCTGGGCAGATAAACTCAATTTTACCCTGCAATTGGGCCATATGCCTCCCCTTCTGGACATTTTTAGGACCACAGTGGAAGAAAATGTGTTTTATTTCTGTAATCAGGACATTCCTTTAGTAGGACATCCCTACTAAATGTATCTTATACTGCCCTGTTTTGGGGTGGGGGAGAGCAAATGTTATTTATACCAGGAATGACTTTCCTTTTTGGTTCACGAATAAATACTCTGTCAGTGATTCAATTGGGGCTGTAAACTTAGCCCTGGTGAGAGATCCATTCCCTTCCCAAGAAAGGGTTTGAAGGGTTTGGTTCCTTAGGTGAATGGCAAGTGATATATCCTAATGTCTTGTCCCGGGTTAGCCACCCAGATTACCATACCCTCAAGTGTTTGCAGGAAATATCATTTGACAAGTAGGTATTGGGTGCTAATCTTTTCTCCACCCTTAACCATCATCCTGTCTTGTTAGAATATGGACTATAGTTTTAGATTTCCTGTGGCAAAATAAATGCCTGGCACATTGGAGTAGTTTCCTTCTTGCTTCCTCCCTGCTCTGAAATTCAAATAAGAGTCTGGGTATACAGAGTTGATCCTGAAGGAGACCTATTATATTAAGCAGCAATAAGAGGTAGCCAGAAATAAAACAGTTTTGCAGCCCTCTTTGTGGCCAAAGTTTGGTCCTCCCAGGTTCCTTAAAGTTCCTCTTCTGTTGTAATTACACCAAGCCCAAACTACCTACCTGGTCATTTTATTACCTTTTTCCTGGCCGAAAACTCTTTACATTATATCCACACATCCTGATATATTAGGTTGTTGTGTTTTTATAGAGTTGAATAATTTGGGACGTTCTTCTTGGGAAAATTGTTAGCAGTCCTCCCTGTAAAATATCATCCCCCTACTAGAGTGATCTCCTTATCCATAATCTAACCTGTTAAATCCCATGTGGAGTGTCTTTCATTTAATTTCCTGGTGCTTTGTGTATATGAGTTAGTCATTCATACAAGCCACCTATCAGAATGAATGGATCTTAAAAACATGTAGCATAATGGTGATGTACCATCACCATTTATTTATTTATTTTTTAAAAATATTTTATTTATTTATTCATAAGAGACACAGAGAGAGATAGAGAGGCAGAGACACAGGCAGAGGGAAAAGCAGGCTCCATGCAGAGAGCCCGAAGTGGGACTCGATCCCGGTTCTCCAGGATTCCGCCCTGGGCTGAAGGCGGCGCTAAACCGCTGAGCCACTCGGGCTGCCCTGTACTGCCCTTTTAAAAGATGTGATCATTGCTTACTGTATTAGATATGAATATGTTTCCGTATGGCATAAGTATAGATACATCAATAGGTCGGTAGAAATGCTCAAGTTAATATCTCATGTATAGCACTATATGCAAGATAATAGTGGAACTTGGAGATAGAAATGCCATTGGGTCTTCTGTTAATAATCTACTTGGAGAGATGAGTTGGGATACATCAAGAGCAACAAAGATTTTAACAGGATATCAGAAGTCAGAAACTTCTGTTCGTTCATCAGATGTATATATAATCAGTATAATCTCACTGCTTTTAATTGTGTGCTGTGGAGTCTCCCTGTGTTTCTCAGAAAAATAGATGTTATTTCAGATAAGATTGTCTGTAACAGGAGACTTAATGTTTGATTTTTAAAGAATTCAAGTGGGACTAACTTTAGGTGGGTTACTGTGACTTCACTTACTCTTTACCAAGGCGTAAAATTTGAAAGTCAGGCTGTTATCCATGATATACTGCAAACCTTGTCAAGTATCAATGTTTAATGTTTTTAAGTAAGTAAAAGTAATGCAATCAAGTCTTCAGGAAAGTCATTTTCAGTTGAAAAGTTAGGTCCAAAAAAGGGGGTTAAAGCCTATAAGTAATCACTAAGAATTAGTCTATTCACTAGCCTTCTGAAAATCCTCTTTATAAAAGGATTCTGTTTATTCATTTCTCCCTTTATTTTCTGATAGTTTACAAACCAAAATAATGTGTCAATTCTGTCTAAATTATAATTACCATTAGGACAAAATACTTCATATTACGAAGATTTCTCAGCAATTGTCAGTTGTCTAGGTTGGTCAGTATCTCATGGTCTATTACTAGTCAATATCTGCTACAGCGAAAATTCCTGTAGCACAAACGGACTGGAAGATTGTGTTAATTATTAAGAGACTCTGACCTGTAATTAGAGAAAGATAAAAAGGACTTGAATTCTTAGGTTTGGAATGATTGCATTTCTCCCCGGGTGGGGGTGGGAGGAAGGGGTTGTGTACGATTGGTTGACACAGAAGAAGAGTTTTTATCATCATCGGTCAGCTCACGTTTTTCTCTTTTCCATTGTTTTTAGCCTGAGCCTCCTACAACAAACAAATGGCAGCTGGACAACTGGCTGACCAAAGTCAGCCAACCGGTAGCCCCACCAGACACACAGGAGGGGAGCGCAGAGCCCCCGCCTCGGCACCCAGACAGTAAGGGCAAGGGGGGAGGCGACAGCAGCGGCCCCACCACTGGTCACGAGCTCTCGGAATCCAAAGATCCTCCCCTCAAGAGTTCCAGCAAAGCCCCCCGGGGCTCCTCCGAGGGCCCTCACCCCGGCAGGAGGAGCTGTCAGAAGTCCCCGGCCCAACAGGAGGTCCTGCCGAGGCAGACTGTCGGAACCAAACAACCCAAGAAGCCGGTCAAGGCCTCCACACCGGCGGACCCTCGGGCCGGCCTGCAGGTGGAGAGCGAGCCGGGCCCCCCTCCGTACGGCTCCAAAGACCAGCCTTCCAAAGACAAGCCCAAGGTGAAGACGAAAGGGAGGCCGCGTGCCGGAGACAGCAGAGAGCCCAAGCCCGCGGCGCCCAGCCCCGGTGATCGGAAGAAGCACCAGAGCGGGCCGCTGGCCCCCTCAAAGGCACTCTCGGGCCCCGAGCCCACGAAGGACAATGCGGGGGCCAGGAGCCCCGAGCACTTTGCCCTGGTTCCCCTGACCCAGAGCCAGGGCCCGCCCCACGGCGGTGGCGGCAGGACTAGTGGCTGCCGGCGCGCAGTGGTGGTCCAGGAGGACCGCAGGAAGGACAAGCTCCCGGGGCCTGCCAGAGACACCAAGCTGCTGTCGCCGCTCAGGGACCCTCCTCCCCCACCCATCTTGATGGTGAAGATAACCCTGGACCTTCTTTCTCGGATACCCCAGCTTCCTGGGAAAGGGGGCCGGCAGAAGAAGCCAGAGGACAAGCAGCCCCCCACAGGGAAGAAGCTCGATTTGGAGAAGAGAGGCGCAGACAACTCAAGCAAGTTGGTCAAAAAAAGAAAGGTGAGTGTAGAGGGCAGGGCCGCGCTCTGCAGTGTGGATTGTACCTACTGTTGGCCTGGAGCTGGCTGTGACCCGAATTGTCTTAGAAGAGGCAGGAAGTCTTTGCTTTGATCTGGTATAGCCTTTGCTCCTATACCAGAATGACCCTGTCCCTGGGGACCTGCGTGCTTCCCACTCTGCCGGCAGGCATTACCAAATGCTGGATCCCTTCAGCAGTCTTGCTAGTTTGAGAAGAAGTGAGGCAGTCATTGAAAAAGCTATCTTGTTTTAGGATAATATAGCATTTTCAGGTGCACTTTTTTTCTGATAACATTGGTATTTGCCACCTGACCCATTATTAGGTTTTGCCCTTGAAATTAATATCTTACATGAACTGAGATGTTAATCAGTATTCTGAATTACTGAAAGAACTGCTATATGTTAAATCTTACTCTTCTGGTAGGATCCTTTTTAGTACTGATACTATATCTGTATTTTAACTGATGGCTGCCTAACACCTCATTAATTTGAAACTACCAGATTTAGAATTTGTGACCTCTATTAAAGACTTTTATTAATAAGCAGAAAGTTATAAAAAAAAAGTTATAGAGCTATTGAACACACGGTTAGGATATCTTGTTGAGTAATACCGGGCTGATAAGGATATATTGTGAGGTAATGAAAATCTGTCGTTTCATTTATCACCATTTTTGGAGATTTCATTTAAGGAACAAACACAATGAAAAAAACACATTTGTACATTACTTAAGATCCTGAGTTAACTTGGACATACCACTATTTTGGATAGTCTCGTTTCTTCCTATATCCTGAATCACTGAGCCCCCGATACACTTTTTGCTGATGCTTCATGGTGAAAGATAAGTGAATTTTTCCCCTAGTGGCATTCCAACCTAATCTGTTCCAGATTCAGAGTAAAAGGCACGGGAAGGGCCAACTCTTTCCTGCTGACAAGGGATAAAAATTTTAACACTTTTATAAGTACACCAAAAACTTCTTACTCAGTCGTGGAAGTTGAACTAAGAATAACAAAGGACAAAAAGATCCTGAAGCCTGTTGTCCCATCTGTGTGATTCCACCAATTACTCCACCAGGTTAAAAATATAACATGACTTTATCAAATAGCACAGGGTGACTATTTCTCCAGAAGCTCATTGAATGAGACGTGAGGGTGTGTATTACCACTGTAACCGCAGCTGGCAGCTCAAGTCCTAATTGGTAGTGCTGCTCCAGCTAAAGGAGGGCATATTCCCATGTCAGGGAACTTTTCAAATGATATGTGTGTGTGTTAAAGGTATAAAACTTTATGGATGAAATGGCGATGGATCTGGCTAGGAAAAAAGCGCCTGCATCTCATATCCCTGAGAAAGGTTCAGAAATACACTCCTTGGGCCCTTGAGTGGCTGTCAGTTAGGCCTATGAATCTTGGTTTTAGCTCAGGTTATGATCTCATGGGTCTTGGGATCAAGCCCCTTGTGGGGCCCCATGCTCAGCATGGAGTCTGCTTGAAGTCTCTCTCCCTCTGCCCTTCCCCCCACTCCCTGTCTCTGTAAAATAAATAAATCTTAAAAAAAAAATAAATAAATAAAACACAACCTTCCTTTACCTCCCCTTCCTCCTGGGAAATCTTTTATCACTTACCTCTCACCTGTCATGGTCCTGTCTAATCTCAAGTGAACCTTCTGCATTAGCTGGAGTGGGGAGAAGTATTCACTTCTAAAATACTAACCGGATGGGAATATTAGAAATTGGAGGCTCTGCAGACAGTTCTCAGTCCCAGTCCATACCCCAGTGCAAGTCTAGAAGCATTGTTTGCAGCTCCGGAACAGGAAAGTCAGCTCTCCCTGTTGAGTATTTGAGCTGTGTGCTCTAGGCTCTAGAGAGCCATTCCCAGCCCTTGGCCCTGCTCCACCAGGGCGGCTCATTTATCTCTCTGTTTGGAGGATGGAGAGATAATGATCCGCTCATCTGAGTCAGATACATGCTTGCTTGAATGCTTTGGCTGGCAGGCAGCGGAGAGATCTGCCCCTGGGAACAGTTTACCTCTCTGCTGTGATACTGACAGGATCAGGGTCTGAACCAGTGGTTCCAAACCCTGGCTACACATGATGGTCACCTGGGGAAGCCTTTATTGCCTATGGCAGGATTTGCACCCCCTAACTTACACCCTCCATTGGTGTTTTCTAAATCCTAATGTCTAGCAGAGCTGGGATCTGCTGGAGCAGAGCCATACCACAGGGCTGAGATTGTACAAAGCTAGTTCTTTGGTTCAAGAAGTTCCTCCACTGTACTACATTTGAACATCACGGATCTAGGCAACCAGGAATTCCTTGCCAAAGTATATCACTAGTTAGAAGCTTTCAGATAAGTCAATTTAAAAATAATCAACTGTATACTTTTTTCATGATCAGAGAATCACAGTCTTTTGGGTTTATTCCTGCTGTGTTCCCGATATTATGAATATTGAGCATATGAACCTGAGATCCTGCCCTATATGGGTGGACTTCGTCCTGTCCGGACCCTGATTCACACTGTTCAGGCCTTCCCCACAGAGCAGCTGTTCCCCCCAACATGTGCACCTGGGCCCCAAGGCAGGCAGGGCTGTTCTCAGGTTAAGCCTGTGCACTCTTTCACAAATTCAGACGGTGACGATTTGTTCATCTTCATTTTAAGTGTGAACACTAGAAAAAGATCTCTGAGGAAGTAATGAGAACAGTTGAAGAACATGCCTGGTACTTCACATGAGTGAAATTTCATTTTTCTTTTGTATTTTCTTTTTTTATTTTGCAGTACACCCCATGCCCAACATGGGTCTTGAACTCATGACCCTGCTATTGAGTTGTATGCTTTCCTGACTGCACCAGCCAGGCACCCCTGAACTTTAGCTTTTCATTTAAATTCTGTTTCTTTCATGGTGCCAAATTTAGCAAACATTTTTCAGAGGGTTAACCAGTCCTTGTAACCATTTTAGACTTAAAAGCGTGAGAAGATAATCCTAAAGACATAATGGTGGGTTGTGGCAGCTCTGATGAAGCTGTCACATGTTGCCTCTGGAGAAAAGGACGAGGCAGGGAGGCAGGTCATGACGAAAAATGGAGAAAAGTGTGGGAGTAAATAGGCATGACTTGACATCATGCTCCCTACAGAAACTGCAGAATTTCATCATCTAACTTACAATTTAGAATTTAAAATACTACTTGTATTTTCACTTATTTAATTCATAAATCAAGCTGATGTCTTTGCAGACTAGGAAGACAAATGGAAGTCGGGAAGTACAATATAATGAAAACAGTGCAGCACAATTGAGCATATTCTAATGACATACTAACGTGCATAGAGCTCCATGTATGACTTTAGCATATTCTAGGCACTTTTGTAGATCATATCTCATTTAATTTCAATCATTGTATAGATCGCCTTTCAAATAAAATGCCAGACTGTCCTAACCATCATGTAGACAAATATCTCTGTCCTTTCATTTTTCTAAATAATGGCTTCACTGACCAAGATGCTTTGGCATTTTGGGAAATAACATTTCAGAGCTATCAATTATGTCAGTTTTGGGGAATGGGAAAAGGAAATTATGGGATGTGATGGGAGTGCGCATTTTTACTGTTTGTGAATGGTTGGTTCAGTCCCTTCCTTCTACCCAAGATCTGACCATCTTTCTTTGGATTGTTTATTCAGACCAACATTCCCAGTTATTCTTCAAAATCAAGGGTTTAAAACGTCATCCCTTATGGTTTCCTAAAGCCATTGATGTCTAATTTCTTCATGTTTTGTTAGTTACCCCAAGAAGAGCCTCATAAACATATGAGCATGATAGTGAAGACTGATTTAAACTGTTCTTATAGGGGTACCTGGGGGGCTCATTCCGTTAAGTATCTGCCTTTGGCTCAGGTCATGATCTCAGGGTCCTGGGATTGAGCACCGCATCAGGCTCCCTGCTCAGCAGGGAGCCTGCTTCTCCCTTTCCTTCTCCCCCTGCTTATGCTCTCTTGCTCTGACAAACAAATGAAATCTTTAAAATAAATAAGTAAACCATCCTCATGCCTGTGTATTCCCTCACCAAGAAGGGGGGGAAAATGGGTTTTCTGTAATACTTATCCCAGTGCCTCTAATCTGTCTTCTCAGTAAGTCCCCACCCTTGTTCTTGGTGCTGATTGGCACTGTATCATCGTCTTCTTGAACCTCCTGCAAAGAGACACCTTGAATTTCCCAGATGGCTGCTTCTCTACTTTTCCTAAGCCCAGGTGCTACCAAGCCCATTTGCTTCCCTGAGGGAGATGACAGCCTTAGAGTTTGAGTGCTAAGAGCCTATGGGTTGCTTGTACAGCTGCTCCCTTTCCTAGGTGAGATCTGGGAAAGCTCTCACATCACCTGCCTGCTTAGCCAACGTAGGTCTGGAACTCGTGTGTGCTCACTCTGCCCAGGCCAGTGATGTTCATTCTTCTCTTTCACACCTGATGGGTTTTTTTGTTTGTTTGTTTGCTTTTGTTTTGGTACACAGGTATCTGGTTGGGGGGATTATTGGAGAGAAGCACAAGGTCATAGTTCAGGATGGGTTCACGGACTCTGACAGTGTCATCCCTGGCTCAGTCCTTCCATTGTCCCCATTCTTGCCACTCCAGGGCCTGCGCCCTCATCCCCACCCATTTCCCTTTCAGATGCTTGTCGTCGCTATCATAGCTAACTAAGCATCAGGGAGACCAACCTTCTACCTGTTAGAAACTCTGTGGCCTGAAATGAGTGTCCGTCTTGGAAAAGTTGTCCTCATTTTCCCTCTGCTACCTGTAGGTACTTAGATGGTGAGCCAGATGCCAGGGCAGGCATGAGGCTGCTCTCTTCCAGAAACCACCCTGGCTCAGCACTGTCCCATCTCTTCCTTTTATGGTCTTCATACTTGCCCTTCTGCTGTACTCTGTAGGTGGAGCAGTTTTTGGCAGATAATCTGGGCCACCTGATCCAACTGGTTGAGAAAAGCAAACAAGTCAACAGCCTCCTTTTGTTGTGTAGATGCAGGCTTGTGGAGATGCTTATCCTTCTGGAAAAAGGGAACTTCCAAAGCCCAGACCTCATACAGGGTTGACCTGTAGGTAAGCCACAGGCACAGGAGACTTCTTTTTTCTCTTGAAGAGTGAGTACCCCACTCTTGTCTCATTTTCAAATGGCTTCTTGTCCCAGAAAAGCCTTCAGAAGTCCTTGCCTCCTGCTTTTCAGTCTTGGAATTCAAGACTGCATCTCCTGCCACTGAGTGTTGCCTGACTCCCCGCTTGCTTTCCTAAATCCACCCCCTTAGAGTTGTCGCACAGCCCAGCTTGCCCAGGGGCCTCCACTGCACCCTTCAGCCGCTCAGCTTGTGCCACTTGACAAACGTTTATTCCGGGGAAGCCTCTGTGACTGTTCCAGACAGAAGATGACAAGGTTTCAAGTGCATAGTGTACGGAAGTACCGACCTCAAGCCCACAGGCTTGAACTCAGTCAAGCAAGGAAAATCACAAGAAGGGGAATGTTGTTTTAGTTTAATGGCTTACTGTCTCCTAGCTTACCAAATATTATCTGTTTGTAAGTTCTACATATCAGTGTAATGAGCATATTATTGCCAACATGGGTGTTAAATGCTAGTGTCAAAGTTCGTGTCTTTGGTGATTTCTTGAGGGTTATTTTGGCTGTTCTCTTGAGTCACCGACTGGCACAAGCCAAGGTTATGTCTAGTTTGTGAGGATTGACTCACTATGAATCTTATTTTCGTGTGTGGTATATAAGCTCTACCACTTTGGGTTACCGGCATGTCCTAAGCAGCATGAAGATACACAAACAAAAACTAACTCTCCACCTCTGGGTTTGGTGGGGTTTTTTTGTTTTGTTTTGTTTTGTTTTGTTTTGTTTTGTTTTTAAGGAAGTAACCTTGTGGACAGTTTATGCCTGGTTTTCCCTTGGGAACTTATTCTCTGTGTCATTAATTGGCTGGAAATACCTTCCACTGGAAAAAGTATATATTGCCAACTACCTCCTGTACAAGTTAATATCTGTCTGGGTATTTTAGCAAATTCTGTGACTTGGCCTAAAGGTAAATCTCCCATCTTTTTGCATGGCTTGCTAGGCCAACTTTCTAGCCCTTAATCTAAAACTGAGAACTTACTGGGCCCAGTGGTGGCAGAGACTTTTGACACAGTAGGCTCCTTCTTTTTTTTTTTTTTTTTTTAAGATTTTATTTATTTACTCATGAGAGAGACACACAGAGAGAGAGGCAGAGACACAGGCAGCGGGAGAAGCAGGCTCCATGCAGGAAGCCTGACGTGGAACTCCATCCCAGGTCTCCAAGATTAGGCCCTGGGCTGAAGGCAGATGCTCAACCTCTGAGCCACCCAGGCTTCCCGGGCACAGTAGGTTTTTAACTGACAGGGAGAATAGTAGGGTTCTGTTTTAACCCATTCATTTCCAATTCACTCTCTTCTCTGCCAACATTGATGGTCTCTGGAATGTTAGCAGGATGAGTTGAATTGTGGATCTGTGTGCTGTGCAGGACCCCACCTAGGAGGGCTCCCCTGGCATGTGCCGGTACCTTTCATGTCTTCTGAATTGTGCTCCAGTATTCTGCGGCCGGCCCCTGCTGCATGCCACAAGAGAAATAGCTGTGTGAATTGCCCTCTCCTTGTTCAGCGGTGCCTTTGAGATGTGCCTATTTATGTACATCACATCATCTCCTTACCTGCTCTCCCAAGATGTTTTTTCTCTGGTCTTCTGTAATAAATGGTGATTATTTCTGGGCAACTGGTCTCTTTTTATCTTATCTAACCCGTACATTTTTTTTAAATTTTTATTTATCAGAGGAAGTGAGGAGCAGAGGGAGAGGGAGAAAGAGAATCAATCCCAAGCAGACTCCCCACTGATCACAGAGCCCAGCATGGGGTTCCATCCCACCACCCCGAGATCATGACCTGAGCCAGTATCCAGCATTAGACACATAAATGACTGAGCCACCCAGGGGCCCCTCACCTGTACATTACATAGTTTCTTCTTTGCATTGACTAGTTGGAAGTTCAGAGCGCAATTTACAGATTGGCACTAGAAAACTGTAGCACAGCACTGCCCACTAGCAGTACAATGTAAACCACATATGTTATTTTATTTTTTTTACATATGTAATTTTTAATTTTCTAGTAGCTACATTTAAAAATATAAAAAGACAAAAAAAAACCTAGTGAAAATAATTTTTAGGTTTTTATTTAATCCAGCATATCTAAAACAGCACCACTTGAACATTTAATCGATATAAAAATATTACATTTCCCATTTTTTGCACTAAGCCTTTGAACTTGGTCCCTTTGGACTAGCTGTGTTGGAGTTCCGTGTAGATACTGTCTGGTGGCTGTCGGGATTGCACAGGCCATGCAGAATCGGCCTCTACGAGAGTGAAAGCCTGCCCTTGGATTTCATTTCTCTTCTCTACCCATATTTTCCCTTCTTAATATTTTCACTTGTACACACACCAAGAGATTGGAGGTATGAGAGGTACCTTGAATGATCCATTTTGAAAGGAGACAAACTTTTTCCAGTGGAGATGTGAAGGGCTGAGTGGACGTGTATGCTCAGGCACATTGGTTTGCAGAATGTCTGGTGGAGGAGGAGCACGTTTTTCCTGTTACCCTTCCTTTGAGTGGGGTCAAGCTGCCTATTAACGTCTGGGCAGAGCTTGAGCCTACACATCTTAACTTCTTTTTCTTGGAGAAATTCAGGGAATGAGGGAGAGACAGTGGGGCCTCCCACTATCAGTTAATTTGAAGAACGTTTTTTTCCTTTAAGGCATTAAGAGAGGATTTCAGGTTTTTTAGGGATTGTCCTAGATTGACTGGGTGGTGTCCCAGATTTCTCTCTTGGTGAACAACTGACAGTTGGAGGAGTTTAGTTCTAAATGTGCATCAGAATTAATTGAAGGACTCCCACCAATCACTGCACTGTCACTTGTTGTTCTTCCCATGGAGTCATTACGTGAGCCCAGACCAGTGGGAAGGAGGCCACTGTGAAGTCACTGAGTCTACGTGAGACTTGCTGTAAGCTTGGTCTGTGTGTTGACAAGTGAAAAAGACTTATGCCATGAAGAATTCTTTGTTCTCTTAATGATTGCGTGTGTTTATCTTGCACTTTAGTTGGTGTAAACAGATGTTTTTGAGGTATGTGACTCCCCATAGAATTAGATAGCTCTTCTGCTCATACTCTTCCCTCATTAAAATTATACTTACCCTTCATTTTTTTTCAAATTTTTTGAAAAATAGAAACACGTGTGTCCATATGTATATATATAGAGATAAAGACAATCTCTTAAAAAGAAAGGAAGAAAGACAGTTGTATCAGTGGAAGAGGAAAAAAAAATTAGCTGGAATCCCAAAGCAACTATTTTTTGTTTTATGTCTTTCTAGTCCAGTCTATAAGATACAGAGACAGAGAGTTTTGTGACCTATTTCTTTCTCAATAGCATACTTAATTTTCATTAGACGAAAAGTGTACTTTAAGTACCTCATTCCTAATTTTATACAAAGAATAAATTACTGGGTATAAGTGTATAAGCAGATAGTCCTTTTGAAAGAGAGAGGCTGTCCTTATTCATAAAAATCATCTGTTGTTACTTGCTGTGAATATGCATGTTTTATTGATTCTTTTATATTTAGAAAAACATCAGTGAGATATTGAGGACCATTACTTACTCTTCTGTTGTCAGCTATGATTTAGACATCCTCCCTTCCCTGGGTGGGAAGAATATGCATTCCTCATGTGAAAATCTGTCTCAGTACAAATCTCATCAAATCTCGATTGCTTCCCTCAACCCCCCAAAATACACACAGTGTACGTACTTGTAAGTTTGCTGTGTGTGGAGGTGTCACCAGAAGTCTAATTATTCTTACTCCATTTGCTGTGTAGCATTTTCTGTTTTATCTGTACACCTGTGTTCCTAACAGTTTACTTTGTCATGCAACGCTAACAGGCTGAAGCTGAGAAAGACCATGACAGCAAGAAAGCCAGACTGGAGAAAGAAACCAAGTTGCAGTCATTATCTTCATCCCCCCACAAAGAATCTTCCAAAACAAAGTGAGTATAGAGATTAGCAGCGGCCTTGAAAGGTGATCAAGTCTTCCCCAGTCTCGACAGGGCAAAATCATTTTTCTTCTGCAGTAGTAGTGGATCAACACACTGTCTAGCTCGTTTTGATGACTTGCTAAGTTTGTTTCATGCTGCTTTCATCCACGAGGCCCTTTTGGGAATGAACAGTTCATTGAGCCCAAACCTAGGTTTATCAAAGACATTTTAACAATGGAAAATTTCCTGAACATCTGGAAGTAATTTCTTTCTAAAATAATTTTTAATGAAAAAAAGAAGGGTACTCTTATAATCCCTACTTTGCAGAATTGGAGACAGAGGCACAGAGAGAAAGTGACTTGCCTATAGTCACAAAATTCTTGACAGATGGAACTACCACTTGAACCCCGGGAGCCTGGGATCATCCAGGCTGACTCACTAAGTCTCCTGCTTTGGAGAGAGGTGGCCACAGGGTAGGCAGCTAATTCCAGGAAGTTGTGAATATAAAAAGTTATTATTCACTCCCTGGTTTATTCAAGAAATCGCTGCATAAAATGACCTGGCAAAAGAAAGTAAATGCATAGTGTCACTGGGTGGGAGCCAACAGATTTGAGAGGGAGGGTGGAAGAATAAGCAGAGAGAAGGTGACAGCTGGGCTTGCCCGCTTGTCCAGCAAAGGTCCAGGTTGGGGCACAGCTAATGAGATTAACTTGGTTGGGGAAGTTAGGATCTCTGGTAGACTCTACGAGTTTAGTGACAAATCACACAACTTAATCAATTATTCATAGATAGGACTAGATCTCTCAGAGGTACCTGAAGTCCGTGAAGTTTGGCCTTTCTATAAGAATGGATTTCATGCTCTGTGATTTGTTAATTTTTGGTGTCAGCAGCCATTTTACAACTAAACTACTAAGCTAATGTGTTTCATGTTCTGCCTTAACTTAATTTTGTGTGATGTTTCCTTCCAGAACACCCAGGCCCTCCTCTGAGCCCTCAAAGAAGGAGATGCTTCCCCCCCCACCTGTGTCATCCTCATCCTCCCAGAAGCCAGCCAAGCCTGCACAAAAGAGGCCAAGGCGGGAAGCTGATCCCTCCAGCCAAGACGCTTCCCAAAGTGCCAGTAGTAGCAAGGGCAACCACAAAGACTCTTCCACTTCCAAGCACAGAAAAGTAGAGGGGAAGGGATCTGGAAGCAGTACAGAGCACAAGGTAAGCAGGCAAGGCTGGAACTTAACGGAATGGAATACATCAACACATCATTACTTCTTTACTTTAAATTCCCAAATAAGAGAAGTTCCCAATGATGATTTTTCAGAACTCTTCATCACTGTTAATAAGGCAATAATGAATTATTTGTGTTTAAACTTATAGAGGGAGAGTAAAAAAGGGAGAGGGAGAATAAAAAAGACTACTATTCCATGTTGTTTAGATGTCAGTTTATTCTTCTTAAAGTGGTTCAGAGGTGAAAGATCAGAATAGATTTTATCGTGTTGATTTTCTATCAGTTGTTTTGCAGTAAGGAATGCTACCTGGTTAGTTCTTGGATTGCATGTTTGGTGTCACCTACTGTCGTTATTGGTTGTAATGGGAAAAATGTAGCCACTTTCTCTTCTACTGACCTAGGCTGGGTGGGTGTGTATGTGTGTCGACTAAGAGAAAATGTTATGTTTAGCTTTGTTGATTATCTGTGCTCTTTGACATTTTTGTCTTACATCTTTTTAGTCCTCAGTATAACCAGAGCCTATAGTTTCAGTTGAATCTAGTTGGGAAAATGGGTGACCAAGCTTAATTGTACAGTGCTTGATTTTCTCTGTTCTGAACTGATATTTTGGGCTAATTTAGAGGGGTGGTCAGTGGTTTTAACTGTTGGAGTGTGAGCTGTATGATGATTTTTTTTAAAGGGATCTTCTGGAGATAGTGCATATCCTTTTCTAGTGCCTTCTTTGCCAAATGGTAACTCTAAACCAGGGAAGCCTCCAGTGAAGCTTGACAGGTAAGACCTTGAGTGTTCCTGCTGCTCCCCCTCTCATCTGCCCCCCTCAACCCCATTCATTTGAAACCCCCCCCCCATCTCCTCCCATCCTTTTTCTGCCCTCATAGTCTTAAGGTCATCTTGTCCCAGTCTTAATAATTCCAGGTTCTTGTGACCCACCCCTGATGTTTGCTTCTCTTTCAGACAACAAGCAGATTTTCACAGGAAGGAGGCCAAAAAGTTGAAGCAAAAAGCAGAGTTAATGGTCAGTTTGGCTCTTTCATCCCTTTGGTAGAAAGTTTTCTGATAAGATATCTGTTGTCTCATTGAATTCCCTATCACTGGACGGCAGGGGTGGGGTGGGGAGGGCCAACATGGGCTGCGAAATAAGCGGGATCAGCGGGTCTTAAGGAGTGAGGGGTAAGGGATTCTTAGTGAAATTATTTTCTTTGACTCCATCTGAACATAGGCAAATGTACAGGGTACCTAGTGACAAGTTTTATATGTAAATGAATGGAAGTTAAATCCACCCAATAGTGTTTGATTTAATTAATATATGCCACTGGATCAGTGGATCAGTTCTTTGGATGTAGAAGACAAGGTCTGCTATTCAAAGTCTGTCAGTTTGTGTTTAACCTGAAACATTTCAGGAGATGAGGTAGTCTGTGCTCCAATATGGTCTTAGAGCCCTTGAGATAATAACCTGAGAGAACAGTAGACCAGTGCCATTAGGTAAGATTTTAAGATGGAGGTAATGATTGCACTGTTGGTGAACATACTTTTAAAAATGAACTGTCTTTATCCAGTGGCTGTTGGGACTTTCTGGAAAGTGGTGCTTTTGTGGTAATTGCGTACGCAATTAAATGTACTTTTACTTCTCTGCTGCAGTATAATTAGATAATGTTTGCCCTTTTTTGTATTTAAATATCTAAGACTTGGGCGCTTTTATTTATTTAATGTATTCTCCAAACCCAAACCCCTACAAATACCACTTACTGAACCTTGTGCCACATGAGAAGAGCATGGTGGCCCCTAATGTCCTGGCCTGGTGTTCTTCAACCCCAGGCTGTAGGCGGGCATCTCTTCTCAGGCAGGCGAGGGAAGGCTGGACTCAGACCCTTTATCAGTCCCTGTTCATCAGGGCAAGATGTTTATCAAGTCCTTACTATGCAGGATGCTGTCAGGGGGTCAGAATTAAGCCTCTCCATGTAGACCTGTCTCCAAAACAGCCCTGTTACTAGGATGGCCTGAGTCAGATTAAGATGTCTGCACTGAATGACTGTTTTTTCTGGCCTCTGTCTTCCAGCTCTCCAAAGTTGGTGCCAGAACCGTAAGAACCTTTAGAATTTTGCAAGAGAGTAAATACTCAGTGCTTTGTCAGCCAGTTATCTAAAACGTACCTTGAGGTTGAATGTTTTTCAGCCACTAGATTCCTTCATTATTCAAGCAGTAGTCCAGGGAACTTTCTGTCTTGCTATTAATTTATACAGATTCCAGATGCACCTCTTCTACTCCCTACCTTAGCTGCCCATATATTCCCGTGTGTACAGGGCAGTCCTGATTTATACCTTGCTGCATCTCATTTTAATAGCTAATAAAAGCTCATTTCACCGTGACGTTATGCTGGTTTGCACAAAACCCAGAATGGCAATCTCTTTATAATATTCTCCTTTAATTGAGCAAGGTCTCCTATAAGTTCATTTTGCATTCCAGGTAGTTAAGTTCACCACTGAATAGAGAGGAATGTATTTTCTCTCTGCATTGTACTCACTGCTGAGTAGGGAGGTGAGGATGCTACTGCTTGAACACTGTCTCTGGAGTTGCAGAGGGAGCGGTCACGGAAATATTTTCATTATTAGCCTTGCAGAATACGTCCCTCAGAGAAGTAGATATTGGCAAATTGTTTTACTATAGTTCCTTTTGTTTGTACACTAAAGGCCAGTACAAATCTTGGAAATTCCATGAAAGAGATGGCATTGAGTAAGTAAATATGAGGAGTCATAGTCTCACCAGTGAAGCAAACCACTAAAACCCTATACTGCTGATATAGTGGGCTTTGCCAATTTGATTCTTATTCTTTCTGTCACTAATTTTCTTTTTCTTTTTTTGGAATGTAAAACAGATTTTTTTTATTAAACACAAAATACACTTTTCAAGTATAAGAAGTTGACAGCACTTATTAAATAGTGTTTCAAATTTTTCTTAATTTTTCTTTATTTTTAAATGCTAGTTAGTTACAATATAGTGTGATAGTTTCAGGAATAGAATTTAGTGATTCAAGATCCCTGGGTGGCGCAGCGGTTTGGCGCCTGCCTTTGGCCCAGGGTGCGATCCTGGAGACCCGGGATCGAATCCCACATCGGGCTTCCGGTGCATGGAGCCTGCTTCTCCCTCTGCCTGTGTCTCTGCCTCTCTCTCTCTCTGTGACTATCATAAATAAATAAAAATTAAAAAAAAAAGAATTTAGTGATTCATTCCTTACATATTAACACCTAGCACTCATCACATAAGTGCCCTCTTTATTGCCCACCCCCCACCAACTTCCCCTTCAACAACCCTCAGTTTGTTCTCTCAGTCAAGAGTCTGTTTTATGGTTTGCCTCCCTCTCTTTGTCCATCTTATTTTCCTTCCCTTCCCCTATGTTCATCTGTTTGGTTTCTTAAATACCGTATACGAGTGAAATCATGGTATTTGTCTTTCTCGGACTGACTTATTTCAGTTGACATAATACCTAGCTCTATCCTTGTCACTGTAAATGGCAAGATTTCATTCTCTCTGATGGCTGAGTAATACTCCTTTGTGTGTGTGTGTGTGTGTGTGTGTGTGTGTATGCACACTGTATGTGCAGTTCAGTTTTATTTATTTGTTTATTTATTTATTTATGATAGTCACAGAGAGAGAGAGAGAGGCAGAGACACAGGCAGAGGGAGAAGCAGGCTCCATGCACCGGGAACCCGATGTGGGATTCAATCCCGGGTCTCCAGGATCATGCCCTGGGCCAAAGGCAGGCGCTAAACCGCTGCGCCACCCAGGGATCCCCTGCAGTTCAGTTCTTTATCCATTCATCAGTCAGTGGACACGAGCTCTTGAGCTCTTTCATAATTTGGCCATTGTAGACACTGCTACTATAAACATCAGGGTGCATGTGCCCCTTGGAACTAGTGTTTTTGTATCCTTTGGGTAAATATCTAGTAGTGCAATTGCTGGGTCGTAGGGTAGTTCTATTTTTAACTTTTTGAGGAGCCTCCCTACTGACACCAATTTTCTGACCCTGTCTTCTCTAGAAAACATATTTTAGAACCAAGCTATTTTTTTAAAAAATTAGTAGCCCCACCCCATCTTTCCTTGCTGATTTGTCACCATCTCCTTATACTCCACTTACATCTTTGCTGCTTTTATTAATTCTTTTTGAACATATCAAATTGAAAACATTAGCAGAAACTACGAACTTGGATATGCATTGCTCTTATAACACATGGTCCATATGACAAATGTAGAGAAAAGGTGGAGGTGCTCATCGCAGTCTTGGAGGAGGTGGCTGTGTTCCAGTGAGGAGAGCATTCAGTGACAGGGTGTGCTTTCAGGTTTACGTGAGCACCAGTATTTGATTTCATTCATATTTCTACTTGCCCTTTAAGGGACTCTGAAATTTTATCCCTGCTGGCTGGCCCAGGGATAGCCTTGTACATTTAGCCCTGACTTCCAAATGAGATTGGATGATCTGTTTGGCTCTAAAATACATAAAACAATTATTGTTAGAATTAATATTTAAGATGCTTATAAACCATAATGTTTCCTGTTGCTCGTAAGATAAACATCACAAGTACAAAGAAATTTGTGTCTGCATCATTCTAGATATGTAGAAAAGTCTATTTCTCAGGAAAATTATATAATGAGGAATTGCGCCCTAATAACAAGGAGAGGATGTGCTTACTGCCTTGGTTTTTGAATATGTAGTTTAAGACTTAGAGTAGTCTTATAAGATAGTTTTCTATTAAATTTTCTCTAAAAGAAATTTTTCAGTAGGTCAGAGCCAACAGGCTTTGGTTATCACTGAATTCATTTGTTCTCACAGTTTTCCTTGGCCATAATTAAACTAAGACAGTGGAGGGGAGGGGGAAGGTAAAGACTGTGTTTGAGAAACTAAACAAAAGTCTGTCTTGGGCCTAATACTGACCATATTCTTCTACAGATGGACAAGGTTGGGAAGGCTTTTAAGTACTTGGAGGCCGCCTTGTCCTTAATTGAGTGTGGGATTGCCATGGAGTCGGAAAGCCCAGCCTCCAAATCGGCTTACTCGGTGTACTCCGAAACCGTAGACCTCATTAAGTAAGTGCCAAGTCATTTTGCCATCTTCCTAAGAGCTTCTCTTTCCTCACCTTTATTGCCTGAATCCATTTGAACTCAGTTGGAAGACAACTTAATAAAGGAGAGCTTTAAAAAAGTGACTGATCCAGGACTTTTTCTTGGGTCCTAGACGAAAGTTGTATCCTGGATGAAGTGCTAGAATAGAGGGACTGAGTCCAGCTCCATCCTTTTGCCAAGTGTGCTGTGAAATGCCAGACCTTTCAGGGAGAGGCTGGTTTTTCCAGTTTGGTTTTCTTATCAGATGTGCTGGCAGCTCAGTGAAAGCTCCCTTCTTCATCTGTATTTGGGCAGGGGACCCAGTGAGGACACAAGTACGTGGTTTCAAGCAGGTAGACAGGCCAGAGAAGAGAAGAGACATGTCCTTGCCTGCTTTTCTGAATGGCCTGAATTACTGCTCTAAAGCCTGGGGTTTTTTTCTGTGTGGTTTTCATGTCTACACATCTTCAGGAAAATCAACATAAAACCAAGACAAATATAATAAGATGTCTTTGTATCTGGGGTTTTCTAACTGCCTTTGTTTAACCTGGTGTATTTTTTAAATTTTCCTATAGATTTATAATGTCATTAAAATCCTTCTCAGACGCCTCATCTCCACAAGAGAAAATATTTGCTGTTTTATGGTGTGTACTTTTTACTTTGTCTAAATAGTATTTGCTTTTGCACCTTTTGCTGTTATAAAAAAGATTTGGAAGTTTGTTTTTTTAACATGGAAATTAATAATGAAAGGCAGAACAATACCAGAAAGTAGGATGTGTGGTCAAAGGGGCTAATCCCATTGATACTTTGTATGAAAGGCATCTATTGCCATTTTACTGTTGACTCAGTAGATGCTTTGGTCTCGTGACTTGAATGATATTCTTGTGTATTTGTGTTTTTCCGCCAATATTTACTGAGGGGTGGGGATGAAGAGAGAGAGAGAGTGCCTTAAGCGGGCCCCACACCCAGCATGGAGCCCAACCTGGGGTTTGATGTCAGGACCCTGAGATCATGACCTGAGCCAAAATTAAGAGTCGGACACTCAACTGACTGAGCCACCCAGGTGCCCCTACCAATAGTTCCTTTTGATGATAGTTTGAACAATACAGTAAGATTCTTAAGATAGTCTTCCTCATGTAGATGAGGAAAACCCAGTGTGTTCCTCAGGCTATAAAAGGCTAGTTATATGACTTTCTGTAGGAGTGGTACTCATGTCTATAAAGTAATACTTCACTTTAACTTCTGTTTGTGTTCATAGCATGCGTTGTCAGTCCATTTTGAACATGGCGATGTTTCGTTGTAAAAAAGATATAGCAATAAAGTATTCTCGTGCTCTTAACGAACACTTCAGCAGTTTTTTCAAAGTTGCCCAGGCACCTTCTCCATGCATTGCAAGGTAATGAAAAGTCTAATTTATGTAATTTTCAAAATTGAGTGCTTTCTTTATTTACCTCTTGATTTTGCAACCATCTGTAGGACTCTGGCTTTTCAAAAATTGTGTATATTTATGTGCTGATTTGCTCCTGAAATTTGAATTATTTGCATATCTCTACCTTTTTGAGGAATAGTTATAAGTCCAGGTGTTTGCTGATTAAGTAACATAAAAAGATAATTACAGGGAATATAGGGTCAACATTTTAGAGCTTTGAGAATATTCAGATAGGCCTAACAACACAAAACAGAGGCAGAGCCAATCAGATATAGTCTTTTCTCTGTCTGTATGACATGTGGTCTTGTCATTTCAGGTAATAAGAACTTTCCAGAACTGTATACCCTTACCTAGGATCCATGAGAGTGATAATAAAAATGAAAAAAAAAATATTTCTTTTTTTTTTTTTAGATTTTTTTTTTTAAATTTATTTATGATAGTCTCACACACAGAGAGAGGGGTGGGGGGTGGGGCAGAGACATAGGCAGAGGGAGAAGCAGGCTCCATGCACCAGGAGCCCGACATGGGATTCGATCCCGGGTCTCCAGGATCGCGCCCTGGGCCAAAGGCAGGCGGCAAACCATTGCACCACCCAGGGATCCCCGAAAAAAAATATTCCTACCTAAATTTCACCTCCACCTCACCCCTACCCCCACTTTGTGAAGGAAGTTGTTCATCTGTGCCATAAGATGTTGGAAAATAGAATTTTTGTGCAGGTTGTTAAGATGAAGATAGAATTTTCTTCCCTATAGTGCTTGCCTAGTATTTTTTTTTTAATTTGGTTATACTCCTTGAAAAGTTTCTAGTTCTAATAAGTTTTGCTATTTTAAGAATATCACCTAGAAGATTGCCCCATTTCTAGCACATTCAAGAGAAGAAATTCCCATATGGCCTGTCTTTATTTTTTTATTTATTTATTTTTTATTTTATTTTTTTTATGGCCTGTCTTTAAAAAAAGACAGACAGAAGAAAGAAAGAAAGAAGAAAGAAGAAAGAAAGAAAGAAAGAAAGAAAGAAAGAAAGAAAGATTGAGAAGTAACTTCTTTCTTCTGAAAATTTTCATGACTCTCATGTCTGAGATATTAATTCTTAGTAAATTGTCAGTCACATTATTTTATATAACTCCTTCACCATTTGTCCAGCCACTATATAGCCTTCTTTGTACGAAACCTTGTTTTTAGATACAGGGAATAAAGCAGTAAGCAGAGGAGGCAAGAATCTCTGCCCTCATGGAGCTTCCATTCTAGTTCTTAGAATATAAATTCTGCAGGAGACATTTAGGGTCCCTGCAGCCCCCGAGGGCAGATGTACCCAATCATGGGGCTCCTGTTTGACCCATCTTTCCATTACTTTTTATTTATTTATTAAAATTAATTAATTTATTCACACAAGAAGCAGAGACATGGCAGAGGGAGAAGCAGACTCCCTTTGGGGAGTCTGATGTGGAACTTGATCCCAGGATCTCAGGGTCACAACCTGAGCTGAAGGCAGACATCCAACCACTGAGCCACCCAGGCACCCTCCATTACTTTTTATGTCTAAGCATTTTCCTTATATTTCTCACTTGATGCACGTCAAGGCCCCCGTTAACCTGCATGTGCAGGTATATGGCCAAAAGGGGAGTGAAGGGAAGACTGTGAAGCCCCCGATGCATAATTTTGCCCAGTCTCCTTGGAAGCTGTCCTGTTATTCATTTAGTCATGGATTCAATAGTTACATGTGAAGAGCCTACTCTTTGTGCTAAGTGCTAGAAATGCAAAGATTAGGAAGAAATGGTTCCAGCCTTCAAGGAAGGAAAAGAAGGAAAAGGAATAGACAGAAAAGTAAAATGGGATGTGATAAGTGCAGTAGATAAATTAAAAGGTAAATGCAAACTGACCAGCTTAGGTGGTGGCTGAAGGGAAGCCCTGCTGTATCCCTAGTGTCTAGAAGAGTGCCGAGTGTAGAGTAGGTGCTCGGTAAGTATTTGAGTGAAAGAAAGAATGAATATACAGGAGGTCAGAACCGTCTTCACAGGGAAGCATTGTCTTGGTAAAGTTAGAATTGAGGGGATGGGGGGAAGAAGGGATTCCAGGCCAAGGGAGTAGACTCTAAACGGAGCAAGCATATCTGGAATATAGATAGGCCCACCTGATTCTGTATCTCTGTATCCAGTGAAGGACACGTTGCCTCCATCCATTTACTTCCTCTGCTTGGTTGGCCCCATTTTGTTGTCTTTCATGAAATAAATTCCCTAAATACTGAAGGTGAAGGGTGTCTCTGATCTTTTGAAAGTGATTGTCAATTTGGCTACTACACACTGGAACTTTGTAATTTGGACTGCAGCCCCAGAGACAATAAATCCGTAGTCCTCGGGTAGGTGATTAACCCGTTGTCTCCTTTCTTTCGCCTTCTAGAAACACAGGCACACCGTCCCCTCTCTCTCCAGTTCCTTCTCCTGCCAGCTCCGTAGGGTCCCAGTCCAGTGCTGGCAGCATAGGGAGCAGTGGTATGCCTGTCACCATTCAGAACATGACATCTTCTTATGTCACCATTACTTCCCATGTCCTTACCGCCTTTGACCTCTGGGAACAGGCTGAGGTCCTTACAAGGAAGAATAAAGGTAAATGGCTCTGTGGTGGTAATTACCGGGGCAGGGGGATCGGGAGGGTGTAATGTGGTTGGTTTGTGCTTTATGTTCAGTGTTTGGAAGAAAAGGAAGTATGTAGGTATTTGCTCTCCTCACATCTCCTCCATTCTGCCTCACGCCTGAGCCACGGTGCATGAACTCTGCAGCTTGGAGCCAGATTTCTGTGACTAGATCTCAGCAAAATTAAATTAGAAGTGGTTGTAGCACCTTGCCCGTCCAGAAGTTCTGGCATCGTTTATTCCAGCTTGAACTGAAATGCTAGCAAAAGGGCAAGGCAAGTGAAGAAGGGAAGTCACTGGCTGTCTTTGGGCACAACCAGTTTGGTATGTGAAGTAGCGTAACCTCAACAGCAAGTCACGTTATCTGCTTTCAGCGTATGTTAAGAAAGACGGTTTGCAACAGTATAAGAAGTATGGCGTAGTGAATATTCCCGAGACTTCTCTGAGAAGCAGGCCCTTGGAGAAATTCAAGGTGTAGGAGGTGGTAGAGCTTCTGCTATCAGAGGAACTGCTCCGTGTCGTACCACGACCACTGAGTCACTGCGTCTGTAACTGCCGCATGACCGCCATTCCTTAGTTCTTCCTGGCTGTAGGGGAAGCGGTGGCCAGCCAGCTCTAGCCACTTAATTTTCTCATAGCTTCTTACAATTTAATTTTCTTTCATAGCAAACTAATGATGCTTTTAACACATTGGGGATTTTTTGTTTTGATTCACGCATCCATTGATCCAGTCACATAAATTGGGGTATTTTCTGGCACAAGCCATCTGCCAGGCATTATGGATTCAGCTCTAAAACTAACCCAGTTCTTATCCTTCTAGTCTAGTGGAGGGATGTGGAGAACTAGTGAGCCATTATAGTAGATTGTGACTTTTTTTTTTTTTTTCTGGGATGAAGTATAGAATAATGTGGGGGATACAGCTGCTGAAACTTTGACTTTTTAGGTATCCATTTTTATTTTCGTGTGTGCAAATGTGTTTACTTGGTTTTGGTTTTGCTTTGTTTGCAGAATTTTTTGCTCAGCTCAGCACAAGTGTGTGTGCCTTGGCCCTCAACAGCAGTTTGATGGATCTGGTGCACTATACAAGACAGGGTTTTCAGCGGCTAAAACAAGCAACCAAAACACCTTAACGGAGGCCCAAGTTGATTTGATGGCTTGGAAACTTTTTTGCACATTGAAAGCCTCAAAAACAGTTCAGACGTTTGTCTCATCAGGACACCAGACTCGAGAAGAGAAGCACCATGAGATGGCCAGGACATTTGTCCACTTAAACGTTCAAGAACTTATGTGATCGTTGGTTGGACATGGTGGTTATGCAGAAGCAATGAGGAGGCTGGCCTCAGAGATGATCTTGCCTTTCCTAACTAAAGGACAGAAGTGCAATGTAGACTAAGTGGGCGTATGAGTGGTCTAGAAACATTTCCGTACTTTTTTAAACCAACAGGATGCAAAAGGCAGATGAAATGAGGAGAAGCAGTTTCAGCTCTGAAAGCAAGTTCATGTCCTCTCAGTAGCCACCCCAATCTATTCCCAGAAAAATTTTTAAACAGTGAATTTTGGTGTAGGGTTTTGTGGATGATTTTTTTTCCTTTTAAGTTTAGGGGGGAATGTTTGTGTAGCAAATTCTAATGGTCATCTGTAAAGCATAAGTTGTGAAGGACTCCACTGTACCCCACTTTCTGCACATGAACAGTGGCTTTGATAATACCAAGTATTGTCACAATTTAGAAAATTGAAGGCAACTCCCCCCCCCCACCCCTGTTGCCTGGAGTACCACACGTTCACCCCAGTTCGGATTTCTCTGTCACTGCTGCAGTCAGCCTGAGTCAGAGCAGTGGAGGGAGGAGCTGCCGCTCATGGGGAAGCCATCTTGAGATCGCATGCACCATGGAGGATGGGGTGCTGCCGTCTCCACCCCCTGCTTCAGCGAAAGGCAGTCACCATTGACTATATTCTGACTTTTCTACTTGGGGAAGAAGGGAACCAACATTTATACCTGACCAGATGGCTAAAATGCGTTTTCATTTTTGTTTAAGTAGAGCTGGGATTTGAGGTGCTGATCTGTGGTCTACAGTTACGTGGTAACTCTTGTTGTCTAACCAACACACAATTTTGTCAGCAAAGAAAAATGAAAACTACTTCTTAGAGAGGCTATATTTTTCTGCTACAAATTATTTTATATTTATAGCAAAAGTAGATTTTCTGAGCCCTTGATTGTCTAGGGTAAATTAACTCCCTGAGAGGAAGTGGAGATTTGGGTGGTTAATTAGACTTAAAAAAAAAAAAATTTGTCACCACATGCCTTCACTCCAAAGTGTTCTCAATCAACTAGATTTGATTGGATTGAAGAGGAACCGTGGCCTTCCCATACGCTGTTATTGCCATATTATAGACGTTAAACCAAGTTCATAGGGAATAACCTAAAATGAAAGAACACAATCAAAATTCCCACATAACCATAAGCACAGATTTTTTTTAATTGAAACTTTGAAGGTTATTGGAAGCATTATTTTGAGCGCAGTGTTTTTAAAAAGCCAATTCTTTATATCCCTTTTAGAAGTAGAATTTGCACACATATTAAAATTGAGGAGTGAGTGTTATCACTACTGTTGGTTCATTTTTTTTCTCCCTTCGTCCCATTCTGCCCCTCTCCGTTTGATTCCTATCAAGAATGTTTGTCATTTTCATACTATTCATGAAGAAAGGTGGACCATCTTTATTACAAAGAGGTCGAAGATCTGTACGAGGAATGCAAGAACTTGGTGATTTGGTCACTAATATAAGGATGTGTAGAGGATGGGAGTGATGATTTTTCATGTATGAATTGTTTGCGTGAAGCTGTTCCTTCAGCGTCTAATCCAGCCTATCCTCTTGTTATCCTAGCTAGTTTAGTGGTTTGTTACCTCATGTTTAGGTGAAAGCCAGAGTTACAGCAGTAGTAGTACGCTACTCAGATGAGCGTAAGAACTGGATGTGTGATCTTGATGGGCCTGTTTCATTCATTGATGTTCTAAAGCAAGGCCATTTAACAGAACCTTTTGTTAAATGAGCACTAACTGCCTGGTGGGTTGTGGCACTGTGTCCATCTCTTATGTGTGAGACCAGACACCAGAACCAGGTTGATGGGATTGTTTAAGTCTTTTTTTCCCCCCTTATTCACTTGGCCCCCCTAGCCCCGTTTCCCCTACCATTCCCTAATACAAGTCACCTGTCAGTTTGGAAGGGTATGTCCTTTTAGGGACAGGTTCTGATCTATGCAGATTGTGTTGGAGTGTGTGTGTATGTGTGTGTGTTCTGTTGGTGAGAGCGACAGCATTCCTGTGACTTAAAGACATTTCTAAGCGATTTCTTAGCCACTTCTAAAATTGGTTGCTTTTTCAGTGGCCTTACTCTTCTGGTGTAGTGTTCCCCACCTCCAACCTTTATATTAAAATTTTATTTGTCCCTTTGAAAAACTCATCAATTTGCAGAGATCAATTTGTAGTATTTTGATCGTGGAATATTTCCAGTTCTTACTGCATTATACCGAAAAGAGGATTCCCAGTGGCTACTTTTTAAATAGAGTATGAAAAATAGTGGCTGATGAATCCTTAATGTTCATAAGATCTTTTTCTTGTTTCAGTTGTGTATAGAAATCTAAAGAATTTTAAAAATCACTGCAGTTTTTCACTGCATGCTTAAATTCCCAAAGGCAGAATTTGTACTGGGGTAGATAATTGAAAGGACTAGATTATAAAATGAGACAAATACAGAACATCTTAAGGAGTGAAAATTGAGTGTAAAATCTTGCCTTTGGCACTATAATTTTGTGTGTGTGCGTGCGTGCGTGTGTGTTTACTAGGAAATGGAAGAACACTGTTTCACTTTTTAAAATGTTGAATGTTTCTGTCCTTTCTGTAGATAATTAAAATGTGAATCACTAAACTTGAGATTTTAGCCAGACTAGGGGCCCTGATAAAGAATGAAAAACACTTCACTGAAATTTACCAAATTGCACTGGGTTAAGAATGTGAAAACCTTGACCGCACGCTCGCTGTGGTAAAGAAGCGAGGGTCCAGCAGGCATATTATCAGGACGAGAACTGCAATAGAATGAATGACTGACTTCTACGAATGATACTAAATGAATCTGATTTTTTTTTAAATAAAAGGACTTTATTTTATAGGTCTGTTTTGATCAAGATATTTAGCTTTTGCCCCTAGACAAATTCAAACACACTTTTACATCCTTTAATTTCAGATCTCAGGCTTTTGAGAAGCTAACTGTCGACCCCTTTCTGGCTGAAAGCTTGCCTTAATTGGTACCTGAAATATTTATGTTAGTAGAACCAGGAGCTTACTATTTTTTTTATGATTCCTATCCAGTAATTTTTAGAAGCAAAAAGATGAACCATTGCATCCTCCAAAATGAACAGGTTTTATATCTGACATATGAAAGGAGACGTGTGTGTGTTGTACATGTACATATGCATTCATACACAGAACAGGAGGCTGGTTGAATTGGATATATTCATTGTGTCTTTGTTAACCAAACCTGATTTTGAAATACTAATTTGAGGATAATGCTGTATTTATTTTGATGTGGCTTTAAGACCTGTTAACGTGGGTCTTGTATCTTTTGTTCTGCTTCGTGAAGTTTGAGGCATAATTATTCATCTTAAGGTAAATGAATCATCAAATTACGCTTGATTCTACTTTTTTCTTTTATTAAGGATTTATTTTCCCAGACACTACACAATCTTTGAAAAACTTTGCCACTTCTTCTACTATGCTCTTTATCATCAATTACCAGTATTTAAATTTTGCAGGAATATTTGGGCTTCTTTTAGAAATATAAATGCAGAGTTTTGCTCACTGGAAAGTGAGTTGTACATTGTGGCTATGGAGGGGTGTCAGGATTATGGCGATACTTACTCCTTTGTTCCCTTTCTGTAGTGGGTTGCCTATTTTGATTGTTTTTCGTCCTATTGAGAATTAATGGATGTAAGGTTTTTCCTGTGCCTTTTTATCTTTGTGCTTTGTTTGCTGGAGGTGGAGTGGTGTTGGGGGATTTTTCCTTCAAACAGTGCAAGTGATATCTACCACATGAACCTCCAGTATGCGATCCAGTTGTGTTGGCTTCTCGGAGACTAAGAATGATGACCACTGGCCATGTTCTTCAGTTCTTATGAGTTGGCAAGGCGCTGTCTACTTAAGGGGGCTGTGAATTTCCTCTTGTCCAGGGGAAATCACACTATGTTCCGCTGTGCAACAGATATCAACAGGTACTGTGATGGGTAGAAAAGTGCCTATATTTCTCTACCCACAAGGGCAGGAAGGAAACCTACAGCTCCCTGTGAGCCTACATAGTACTATATTGGCCTGGAAAGACAAGGGAATAAGACCACTGGCAGCAAGGCTGGCCAAGCTGCGCTGGTGAGAGTGGGCGGTGGCTCACCTGAGGAAGATAATGTGCTTTGCTTCAAAGTAGATGTTCAAATGATGCTTCACACAGGCAGTATTAACTTTGCCTTTTGTTCAGGCCATCCACATGTATTGTTAAAATTACTGCACATCCCCCTCAGATATCAAGTATACACTGTTCATGGTGTGTGTGTGTGTGTGTGTGTTTGTAGGCATGTGTCCCAAATCTTTTTTGTTTTTTCTGAATGTGATCATGTTTTGGATGATACCTGAGCAGGGTTGCCTTTTTTTTTTTTAATTTATTACCATTATATATTATATTATATTATATATTTGTTGCTTTCTTATAACTTTAGAGGAAGTCAAATCTTGGTATTAAAATTGTTTAAAAAGGAATAAATTGTCCAGTTGATAAATGATCACTGGTCTATCTAAAATATGAATTTGTCTTTAGTTATTGTGGAATAATGTGCCAGCTGTCTAGTCCACACAGTGATTTTGTATGTAGGATAGGGAAGCAGTGATGCTCTCAATGGGAAGATGTGCAACACGAGTAAGGGGGGACTCCATGTATTTTATCTACTTCAGCAATGGAACTGCAACTTGGGGCTTTTGTGAATAAAATTTAGCTGCCTTGTATAGTCCTTTGAAAGAGACATATGTGATCTGTGAAAATTATAGTTTTCTTTTTTTAGAAGAAAAATTTGCAAAAGATCTTTCCAAAGATAACGTGCCACAGATCTTTTGTTTGTTGTTCTCTGTAATGAGGATTAATTGCTGTTTAAAAAAAAATGTAATTGACTTGTTAATCTTCAAATTCTTTCCTTTTCACAAGAGGATCGAACTGTTAAAAAAAATCAATAAAAATTTAGAGAAATCATTGGGGTTGAATCCATGCTTTCATTTTGCCTGAATAAAGTGATTCCTAAAATTGCTATATGTAATTACCATTTATAGCCAAGAAGAGTCTGACATGGTGGGATAACAGAACATGCCCTTACAATGTGTATTAAGTGTTGAAATGGGGAAAGACTGGTGGGTAGAGGGTAGGTCATCCTTCTCTTTGGCTTACTTTTAAGAACTTCAGTCACCCACAGATTAGCCTAATATCATCAGTGTGGCATCTTCTCTTTCCCACATTAAGTGCCAGGTGCAATGGTGACCATCATTTGCCTATTTTGAATGTTTGTTGGGTGGACCGATTAGTGAAATGTTGGTATTGAAAGGGATTCTAAAGGCCATCGGGTCTCTCCTCCCTTTGCAACTCTGAAAGAACTAATGTTCTGCCTCAATGATGTTAGTAAATCAGAAAGAACCTAGGTGCTGAAATCGGACTCACTGAATTTGAATCCTGGCTCTTGAGTTTGCTCTGTGGCCTTGGGCAAGTTACTTAACCTCTCTGGGGTTTTCTCATAAACTTTGTTGATTTGCGACCTACCTAGTCAGATGATCAGGATTGCGCTAGACGGTAACGGAGAGTGCTTAGCGTGGTGCCTGCCATGAATGCTTATTGGCTGATGGCTCCTTCAGTTTACTCCTTGCCCTTACTGCACCACAGTCCCCCCAACACCTGCCCCCCAGCCTATGGCTGAACACTGATAAAGACCTCACTACCTGCCACCACCTTTTTCATTTTTTGTTCCTTAGGTTAGGTTGACCTCTACCTAACATTGGGCCTCCTGAACAGACACCCGCTGTCACTCCGCAAGCTCGTGATGAGTCGACCAGCAGCAAGAACTGGTAAAGCACACAATGGCAAGCAAGTGTGGGGCAGGGAGTGTTTTTAGTCCTTAAGAGAAGCTATAGGGCAGATGGGTCATAAAATCTCTGGTTTTCATCTTTTTCACAGAAGCTGTCCCATGTCCTATCTTGTCTGTTACCAATTTTCAGTTGTAGTTGTCCTTTGTATGATTGTATCAGTTTATTTAACCAACCTCCTTGTTAGACATTGAGATTATTTGTAACTAGGGGATATTATAAAGAATGCTTCCACAGACCTCCCTGAATCAAACTATTTGAAACAGATTCAGCAATTAATACTTTACCATATTGTCCTTAAGTAAATGTGTGCATGTATATATTTATGCTGAATTAGAGGTTTCAGCCCTAGCAAGTTCATGCATTTCCCAGGACATTTTCCAACACTAATATCATGTTAACAGCTAAGAAACATTTTCAACAAACATCTAATATTCAGTTCATGGCAAAATTTGTGTAATTGTCCCTGAAGGGTCAATTTTGCAAACAAGATTCAGTTAAGTTTCATGCATAACATTAGTCATTATCTTAGGAAAAACCTTTTAAAAAATATGATGTCCTCTTGTTTCCCAAAGTGTCCTTCAATTCATTCCTCCAACTCCTTTATTTCCTGCAAACTAGGTTAGATCTTAGACGATTATATTTGGCAGGACCCCACAGGGGATGTAGTATGCTTCACATTGTGTTCTATCAGGAGGCACCTGAAATTGTTAGTGATGCTAACTTTGCACGTTTAGTTAAGATGTGACCCCTGAAATGCTGTGGTGATTATGGGCTTTTCCATGGCCCAACAGCTTCTGACACTTAGTGATTTTAGTATGCATTGACAAGCCATTCCTTTAGCAGTCCCAGGTATTATGTTTAAAGAATGCAAAGGGAAAAAAGAAATCACCTAATTCTTTAGGTGGAAAACAGTATCTTCTGATGTTTTCATTCACATTTTATCCCCATGGCACTCTTTTTTTTTCCCCCATCACGTACCAAGGCGCCATTCGCAGCATGTGGGTTATATGGCCAATACCCTGAGACCCAGATCAAATGCCCCAAACAGTAGACACGGGGAAGGTTTTCACCTAAATCATGTCATGAATTCACCAGCAGGAAGGGTTCTCTTAAGGAAGAGAGAGGATGCTGAGCAGCAAAAAAAGAATAGATGATTCCCTTCTGGGCTATTCATCTTTTTCCTTTTGATTTCTGTATTCAAGATATTAATCTCTTAGGTTAGAAAGGTTTCTCTCAAATTGTCTTTTGCTTTTCGGTTTTTATTATGGCCTTTTAAATAAAGTTTGTTTTTGCTTTATGTAGGCCAACCTCTGCCAGTGTGTGTGCACTTTCTGCCGGTGGTGCCCTGCGGTGCACCCGGGCCGTCCCCCCTGGAGCAGAGCAGCTGCGTCCCGGCGGCAGCTCCAAGGTAAGCAGTCCTCGCCCTTTGTGTGCTGCTCAGTCTTTGTACCGGCAAGCATTTGGGCACTTGGGAGCCTGAATTTCCTAAATAGGTATTTTTGTTCACTATTTGCCAGGTGGTTGGAAATGTAAATTGTCACACCCAGGCTACTTTTCCTTAGGACATCTAGGTGTTTAGAGTCCTCCAGTCCATTCTCAATGACTTTGAAGCCCAAAGGGTCTTTACCGTAACATAATCCGAGGTTTATCTGCTGCTACTTTGGCTGTGCTTGGTTGGATAAATGTACCCGTCTCGTCTGTTTTGTCTTAGAGCAGGACTGTGTCAGGGTTTGTGGTTTCCCTGTAGACCACACTACGCCAAAAGCAAGACTGTAGTGAGACATCAAGGCTCTGATAATAAAGACCTGTGCCTTTGAACAGACTAGAGGGTGGACCTGGAATACCTTCTAAACAGACAATTCTATTTTAGCTTCAAAAGACCATGTGCCTGTCCTGGATAAGTGCTGTAAATCACCCTTCTCTATTACTAGGGCCCAGTCCTAACTTCTCATTTACCTTACTTCATGGGGAGGCAGTGAAAACAATTATGGGTTTGTAGCTCTCTACTCCTAAATATTCCTATAAACGGTCATCTAAGCAACAGTACACACACAAACAGGAGCACGCACACATATTTTTCTACAGGTATATACACTCTTGGATATGAAAAATGAGTTGTACTCAACTGCGTGGGCTTTGGAAATATGTCTTCAGTTGAACTATTTGACTCCCTGCTTTTCCATCTTTGTCCTGCAGTTTTTGAAGAAACTCTTCCTGCAGGTAGGGCTTGGCACCTGGGATTACAACTGAGGACTTGCCAAGTATCTTAAGGAGGAAGTCTGTGATATGCTAGAGTGGCTTGCAGAGCTTCCCGAACCTACATTGATTAGTGCAAATCATTTGGGATTTTTTGTTAAAATCTTGTTTTCAACTGATTCACAAATCAGTTCACAAACCTGGACTAGGCTGTTGATGGCTATTTGAAGGAAAATCAAATGATATAAAAGCATGCAGAATAAAAATCGCAAGGGCAAACATACTTCATCCCTTTCCCTCCAGAGTTAACAGCCATAAAGTTTGGTGCATCTCCTTCCAGAACGTTTATTGTGCAATTATACCTTGTTTTTAAACATAAATGTGGAATATTCCATATTCTGACTCTTTTCACTTTATATCAGTCTTCTTTATGGTAATCCTATTTTGGCTGCAAACTACTGCATAATAAGGATATATCACCCTTGATGTAAACATTCTCACATTATGCATACAGGCCTTCCCTGTTAACCCTCCCTCCCCCATTATTCTGTTACAAACAGTGCTATACCAAGGATTTTTTTTTTTTTAAAGGAATCCTGATACCACACCATGTCGCATTCTTTTAAGTATTTTTACAGGATAAATTTTTGTAAGGGGGATATGAGTCAAAAGATAAGCTTAAAATTTTTGATGTTAAACCACTTCTCCCAAAAAGCTCTCATACCAACTGTAGATGGGCATACATTTTTTTCCCATTTATGTATTTATTATGATAAGTGTATTCTTTTTTTTAAATTATTTATTCATGAGAGAAACAGAGGCAGAGACACAGGCAGAGGGAGAAGCAGGCTTCATGCAGGGAGCCTGATATGGAACTTGATCCTGGGACTCCAGGATCACGCCCTGAGCTGACAGGAGGCGCCCAACCACTCAGGCTCAGGTTGAGCCACTCAGGCGTCCCTGATAAGTGTATTATTTAATCCTTTCCCCCACTCCTCCCCTCTGGTAACCATCAGCTTGTTCTCTGTTAAGAGGCTGTTTCTTGGTTTGTCTCTCTTTTTCCCCTCATTTATTTTAGTTCTTAAATTCCACTTATGAGTAAGATCATACGGCATTTGTCTTTCTCTGACATTTCATTTAGCATTATACTCTCTAGCTCTAGCCGTGTTGCAAATGGCAAGATTTCATTCTTTTCTATGGCTAAATAATACTCTCTTGTTGTATATAACACATCTTTATCCATTCATCTATCAGTGGATACTTAGGATGCTTCCATCGTTTGGCTATTGTAAATCAGGCTGCTCGAAACATAGAACTGCATATATCCCTTTGAATGAGTGTTTTTGTATTTTGGGAGTAAATAACCCAGTAGTGAGATTGCTGGATCATAGGATAGTCCTATTTCTAACTTTCTGAGAAACCTCCATACTGTTTTCCACAGTGGCTATACCAGTTTGCATTCCCACTAACAGTGCAAAAGGATTCCTTTTTCTCCACATCCTCACCAACACTTGTTATTTCTTGTGTTTTTGATTTTAGCCATTCTGAGAGTAATGAGGTAGTACCTCATTGTAGTTTTGCTTTGCATTTCCTTGATGATGAGTGGTGTTGAGCATCTTTTTCATATGTCTGTCTTCTTTGGAGAAATGTCTGTTCATATCTTCTGCCCATTTTTAATTGGATTATTCATTTTTTTGTATGTCGAGTTGTGTAAGTTCTTTATATATTTTGGAGTATCCGTTTATCAGAGAAGTCACTTGCAAATATCTTCTCCCATTTAGTAGGTTGCCTTTTAGTTTTGTTTCCTTTGCCGTGCAGAAGCTTTTTATTTTGATGTAGTCCCAATAGTTTCTGTTTTTATCTTCCTTGCCTCAGGAGACATAGCTAGAAAAATGTTGCTATGGCCAATGTCAGAGAAATTAACTGCCTGTGCTCTCTTCAAGGATTTTTATTTTAGGTTTCACATTTTGGTCTTTAATCCATTTTGAGTTTGTTTTTGTGCATAGTGAAAGTGGTCTAGTTTCATTCTTTGGCATGTGACTGTCCAGTTTTCCGAACACCATTTGTTGAAGAGACTCTTTTTTCCATTGTATATTCTTTGCTCCTTTATTGATTAAGATTAATGAACCATATAATTGTGGGCTCATTTCTAGGTTTTCTCTTCTATTCCATTGATCTATGTGTCTATTTTTATGCTAGTACCATACTGTTTTAATTACCACCACTTTGTAATATTTTTCTTTTTCCAGATTGCTTTGGCTATCCAGGGTCTTTTGTGGTTCCATACAAATTTGAGGATTGTTTGTTCTAGCTCTGTGAAAAATGCTGCTGGTGTTTTGATAGGGATTGCATTAAATCTGTAGATTGCTTTGAGTAATATAGACATTTTAATAGTATTTGTCTTCCAACATATGAGCATGGAATGTCTTTCTATTTCTTTGTGTCATCTTCAGTTTCTTTCATCAGTAGTCAGTGTTTTAGAGGGTTTTTTTTCTTTTTTAAATCAGTTTGCAGAATATAGGTCTTTCACCTTCTTGGTTAAGTTTACTCCTAGGTATTGTATTCTTTTTGATACAATTGTAAGTAAGGATTGTTTTCTTAATTTCTCTATCTGCTGCTTCATTATTAGTGCACAAGAATGCAACAGATTGCATTTTATGTTGATTTTGTATCCTGTGACTTTACTGAATTCACGGATTGGCTCTGGTAGTTCTTTGGTGAAGTCTTCAGGCTTTTCTATACATAATATCCTGTTATCTGCATATAGTGAGTCGTCTTTACCAATTTGGATGCCTTTTATTTCTTTTTTGTTATCTGATTGCTATGGGTAGCAGTAGTATAGCATAGTACTTCCAGTACTATGTTGAATAAAAGTGGTGAGAGTGGACATCCTTGTCCTGCTCTGACCTTAGGGGAAAGGCTCTCAGTTTTTCACCATTGAGTATGATATTAGCTGTAGGTTTTTTCAGTAAGGCCTGTATCAGGTTGGGCATACATCCTTGCCAGCTTTGAATACAGTATGAAAAACCTTATACAATTCACACTTCTCTGACAAATGAAGTTGACCATTTTGTCACAGATTTATTGGCCCTTTGTTTCTGGTTCCATGGAATGCCTATTCCTGTGCGTAGTGCATTTCCTATGAGGTTATCTTTTTATTCTAATTTGTAAATTAAGAAACCTGGACTAGGCTGTTGATTGCCTCTAACCCACTGCATGACTCCTCTCAAGTTTGCTCCATAGCTTGCACCTCAGAAAACATCATCCATGAGCTATTACAATTCCCATTTCCTTTTTTCCAATGCTGTAGGAGGCAGTGATCAGTCCCTAAGTAAGTAAACTACATGCACATCATTGACATAGGAATTGAAGGTCCATTAATCTTTAAAACCTATTACTTGTATAAGCAAATGATATTCATCCTTGATAAATCGAAAGCTGTGAAATATTGGTAGTTTTGAAGCCCAATGGATGTACAGAATGAATTTCACCATAGGATTCATTCTTTCTTTCTTTCTTTCTTTCTTTCTTTCTTTCTTTCTTTCTTTCTTTCTTTTCTTTCTTTTTTTTTTTTTATAGGTTTCTTTATGGCCTGCAGAGATCAAATCTAAAATGCATCACAGCTCAGTCCCAAGCCTTACTTGACTATAGTCCTATTAATCTGATATTTGCTTATTTTAAATTAAGGTGAAAGAACAAGGGAAGACTGATTTCTTATCCCTATGAAGTTTACTTCTGTCCATTCAGTGGTCTGAGTGATTGTTTTGTGTCTAGTGACACACTTGAGTGTTTTAATACAAAGCATAGGTCAGGGTGCCTAGCTTCTGGACAGCATGTCTCTTTTCCATCCAGGTGACAGGTAACTTCAGATCTGTCACTTTCCCAGTCTGGCAGCCATTGTCCTTGCATCCAGCTAGTCCTAATATAGATGCTATTATAAAACTAACACCCTGTGGCTAGCTCCCCTGTTCAGACTGAGTTATTTCAGGCTTGACAGCGTGGCATAAGCCAGTTTATCTAGTAGGCCTCTTGTGCCTATATATCTGTCCTAAATTCCTCAGAGCAAAATGGAGCTACTCAGCCTTTCCCCTTTTCATTTACTACATCCATGATAATCCCCATCCCTACGGCAGTAGACCTAGAAAATGGAAAAATGCGGAAGGGGAAAGGAATGTGTGTTAAACCACATGTTCTGTATAGTTTCCATAGTCTGTATTTTTAAAATTACCTTTCACATTAGTCATTATCATGCTTTATAGATGATAAAACTTAAAGATGAGTGAGTTATGATCAAGCACCTAATAAAAGGTGAAACCCAGATTATGATACAGATTTGTCTGACTTTTCATTATAAAGGATTTTGCTTATGAAAGTAAACTGAGGAAATGCACCTTTATAAGGTTCTTTTTTTTTTTTTTTTTTTTTTAAGATTATTTATTTGAGAGAGAGAGCACATGCATGCAGAGTGGGAGGGAGAGGGAAGGACCAGGACAGGCAGATTCAATGCTAAGTTCAGAGCCCAACGTGGGGCTCAATCTCAGGACCCTGAGATCATGACCTGAGGTGAAACCGAGAATCAGGCACTTAACCAACTGAGCCACCAGACACCCTAATATAAGCTGTTTTTAAAAATAAGCTGTTTTTTTTTTTTTAAATAAGCTGTTTTAATTTCATCTACAACCAGTATCCTCACTCTGTTTTAACATTTAACCACTTTTGGATTACCACTAGAGATAATTCATAAAATAGGATTATGGGTAGGAATTAGAGAGGTTTTATAAAACAGAATTTGAAAAGGAAATCCTGAGAATCTGCAGATACTAAACAATGACTAGCACAGTGGGGGATTTTCCAAGTCTGATGTTACTTAATATATGCCTTGTAGATTTTCTCTGTTTACTAGTCCTAGTCAGGATACAAGTGTACCTCCAGGGCTTGCTGCAATTGACAAGTGTTTTTCTTTTTATGGGGACATGGATTGTTTAATGAAGTATAGTTAAAAAGTACACCTCAGAGATAAGCCTTTAAAGAAACAAGCATAATACAAAAGTTCTAAAGTCATGAGCAATGCAAAGTAAGCTTTAAAGGTTAAAATCCCAGCAAATATGAAATAACCGAAACAGGCAACAGCATGATTCCCCCACCCCCACCCCACTGCACCCCCCGGGCCCTCCAAGTTGGAGAATAGTGGGACCAAATAAAACTTTAGCTCAGAAAAACAAAAAACAAAAGAAAACTTTAGGTCAGAAACGTATGATTTTGAAGACTGAATGCCTTGGCCCTGCAGGACGCTTCTCACGTTCACAGTTACAGTGTCTAGGAAAAACAACCAGAAGCCAAAAACAATAATCATCCTCTACCTTGTGCAAGTCACCTGAATGGTACTATTTCCTCACCTGTGACAGAAAGGCCATCCTAAAGTTTATGAAGTGAAAAATGTTAATATATTTGTTAAATATATTGTTAATGTTAAATGTGATGGGTTAAAATTTAGAGATACACAGAATTTACTAAAAAGACTACTGTCCTTGGGGCGGCCCCAGTGGCTCAGCGGTTTAGCACTGCCTTCGGCCCAGGGCATAGTCCTGGGGTCCTGGGATCAAGTCCCCTGTCGGGCTCCCTGCGCAGAGCCTGCTTCTCCCTCTGCCTGTGTCTCTGCATCTCTCTCTGTGTCTCTCATGAATAAATAAAATATTTTTTTTTTTAAAAAAAGAGGGGATCTCCGGGTGGCTCAGTGGTTTAGTGCTGCCTTCAGCCCTGGGCGTGATCCTGGAGACTCGGGATCAAGTCCCTCATTGGGCTCCCTGCACGGAGCCTGCTTCTCCCTCTGCCTGTGACTCTGCCTCTCACTTTCTGTTTCTCATGAATAAATAAATAAAATCTTAAAAAAAGAAAAGACCACTGTCCTTCAAAATCATCTTGTGGTGGATGGCAGTTGTACACACGTGTGAGAATTGTTCCAAACAGAGGCAGAACACTTTAAAGTTGTTTGCAAGACTAGATGGGCAAACAAACATATTTATTTTATGGTAGTTTTTCTGGGAAGAGCTAAATGATACTCCCCATTAGACTTGGCTCTGAAACACCAATTTTCAAAAAGCAGCAGAAAAAAAAATATGTCCCTATTGAATAATTCCAGTATCTCCTTATGTTTGTTTTGGCGATAATGGCAGCATCGCTGGATTAATCAAAATTTCCACATATTCTTTATATATGGCAATATTCACTGCAGCAACATTTTTTTTAAAGATTTTATTTATTCATGAGAGAGGCAGAGACACAGGCAGAGGAAGAAGCAAGCTCCGTGCAGGGAGCCTGATGCGGGACTTGATCCCGAGTTTCCAGGATCAGGCCCTGGGCTGAAGCCGGCACCAAACCGCTGAGCCACCCAGGCTGCCCTGCAGCAACATTTTTAAAGTTCTAATAACGTGTTTAAAATTCTTTTAATTTTCCCTTCTATCTAGTGTTTAAGCTAAAGTTGAGTAGACTTCCTCCTATCCTAAACGTTATACCCTTATATCCAACCTCAATTGGGAACATAAGAGAATTCAACTATATTTACTATGAAGTATAATTATTGTGTACAAAAATGTCGCTCAGGGATGGCTTGGCCTCTCTTCTTCTTCTTGCCTCCCTTTGACTGGAGCAGGGACTCAACCACAGGGAGGCCCATCCATTATATTCTGTACTATGCTGTGCGCAGGCCTTTGTGTATGCCTATGTATTTGTGTATATATACACACAAATGAATATCCATGATCATTTAATGGACATATAAGGATAGTAAAATGCATTGTTAGCACAAGGCACTTACCTCAAACACAGGAACTTAGGGAAATTTCACATATGGACACTTTGTTGGGAAAAAAAAAAAGGTGAGATATCCTGTTGTACTAAGCAAATGTTGTAGGTTCTTACATTATACCATTAAATGTTTGGTTCTACTTCCCTAATTTCCTGAAGCTACATCTTTCATTACTTACCAAATATACATTCCTGTAAGTAAATCCCTTGCCGGGTTCCTTCCTTGGCTCAATTTCTTTGCTATTTTTAATGCCCATAGTTGCTCTCCTTTCAGCAGAGCCTAGGAGCCTGGGGTCAACTGAGACCCATTCTCCTAAAACTTTACAACTCTCTACAGGCATATTTACAGAGTGTTACCTGAAAATGCCAAGGAGCCAGCAGACATTCCATTGGTGTGCAATTCATTAAAAAGAATTTACATTCATTCCACTAGTAAGAATTATTTACTGCTTCAGCTTGAAAGGATGTGGTAGGTTTGAGTCAACAAAACTGTCTCTAGCCTCTTCCTCCCCTTATTCATAGGCATTAGCCACTCCACAGGTGTAAACCCATACACCAGAAGATCTGTGTGCATCAAGTGTAGGAGATCTGAAGCGCAAGAGCTTAGAGTTTGGAGTATAAAGTACCTCTGGGGATTAAGTAAAGGCCACAGCCAAGAGCCAGCTCCTGAGGATTATTATTAGTGGTAATGAGGAAAACATTTTGAACCTGGGCCTCAAATCGCACTTGGTGTGCTAAGCAATGCAGGCACAACATGACATGAATGTAAATTTTAACAAGTTTTAGCTTTAGGCTTCTCATTACTGCCCTTATTCCAACTGAAATGTGCAGAATGCACCACCAGAGAGCAATCATTTCCCTTAGGAAAAAATACATGGATTTAAAACCACAAGAAGGTACCACTTCCACCCAGTAGAATGGCTGTAACCAAAAATACAATATACAGTGTTGGAGAGGATGGAAAGAAACCAGAAACCTGTACGGATGGGAATATAATAGAGTACAGCCACTGTGGATAAGTTTGGTAGTTTCTTAAAAACTGTTATCATACAACCCAACAATTCCAGTTGTATGAAGATAAATGAAAACACATTTATGTTATGATATGCTCATGAACATTCATGGCAGTGTGAAAATAAAGAACAAATGGAGACCAGCCTTGAAAATTCTCTGAACAGACAAAACCAATTTAGTCAGACAAACAAAGCTTAATTAAGCTTATTTTGCAAGACTAACTTGACCTGGGTCACTTCTTGCTTATGCCTCTGAAAGTCATACACAAAGTTGAGCAGATTCCAAAGTTCGTAGGAGGCAGCACACTGACCAATTCCCTATCATTTAAGAACATTTTAATATAACCAAACACTGTGAAGAATAAACAGCTACTGCTTTCTCACTATCGTAGCTGCCTGCTAACAAATATTCCTCTGAGCTTCATCCCATGTTTTGGTGTGAGTGTTCCCGGTGTGTGTACAATAAACTTACTAATCAGTCTTTGGTGACTGGTTTTGCTTCTGTTATTTCTGAACTTTTGACATCTCATGGCAACAGAAGTGGGATCCAAAGAAGAACCTGAATGTCTCCAAGGCCAGTGAACAAATAGGTGCTGGTACCCACAAAGTCCACTGAACTCCCTGCTTCCTCACTAACCCTGGAATTGGAGGGTAAATCTCTTTGGGACCTCAGCTGTGCTGTGTATTTTGAGCACTTCAACTTTATAGCACCCCCCTGCAGTTTGCTTGTTGGAGCTCCTTGGTAAGTCCTTCTGTTCTGTCCAAAGTGAATGGGGTGGGGTGGAATGTGACTCCCTGTGTTTTGAAACAGTTGCTGGAAAACAAAGCCTCTCTACTTAGACATTTAATTCATTTAAAGAAAATGAAGTGTTTTATCAGGTATACTCTCAGAAATATAGGAATGAACCCAGATGTTTTTCAAGGTTATATAATCTGAGATAATCCTAGATACGTAAAAGCTAATTTAAGTTTACTAGTTTAATAAAATCAAGTATGTCTTCAAAGTTTGCCAAAAAGAAAAAAAAGATGATTAGTTGTTCAATGCCTAATCCAAGCATCAGTGTTCAAAGCACTAACTTGAAGTTTATATTAATTTTAACTGAATAATGGATATTCATTGAATATCTAAATCATTTCCAAACTTACATTTAGCATTTAATGTTTATCTATCTTTGGCTTTTTAATTTTATCCACAGGGAGATAAAAGATATTTGGATCCATTAATTAACATGGTGCCACATCAAAAAATCTCTCAGGAAAAATATACTTCTAGAAGTTATGAGATATATTTATAAATTTGCCAACACAATTGCTTTTTTCTTAGTTTTAATTAGGAATTAAAGATTCTAATAGCTATGAATTCTAATACATGTAATTAAAACTATTAGAAATCATAGGACTAAAAAAACCAACTGTAGATGAAAAGTAGGTAAGGAGGGGCACCTGGGTGGCTCAGTTAAGCATCAACTCCTGATCTCAGCCCAGGTCTTGATCTCAGGGTCATACGTTCAAGCCCCCATGTTGGGCTCCACACTGGGCATGGAGCCTACTTTAAAAAAAAAAAAAATAAGAAAAATAGTGTGTTTTTGGGTAAGGAAAGACATGAAGACTTTTGGGTTTTTGTCTTTTTAGGGAAAAAAACAGTAATTTTGTCCTGAAGTAAAATAATTGTTCAAAAGCAGAAAGGAAAAAGGACAAAACCTAATTGGATATAGAAAGAGGGTTTGTGAAAAGGGAAACTTGAGAAAGGAATCTTATGTGTGGGGATCCCTGGGTGGCGCAGTGGTTTGGCGCCTGCCTTTGGCCCAGGGCGCGATCCTGGAGACCCGGGATCGAATCCCACGTCAGGCTCCCGGTGCATGGAGCCTGCTTCTCCCTCTGCCTATGTCTCTGCCTCTCTCTCTCTCTCTCTCTCTGACTATCATAAATAAAATTAAAAAAAAGGAATCTTACGTGTGATCAAGCCCACCCAGGCTAGAATGGATTTAAGTTTTTAAAAGAAATTTATATACTTATTTATTTATTTATTTATGATTTTATTTATTCACGAGAGGCAGAGACACAGGCAGAAGGAGAAGCAGGCTCCATGCAGGGAGCCCGATGTGGGACTCGATCCCGGGTCTTCAGGATCAGGCCCTGGGCTGAAGGTGACACTAAACCGCTGAGCCACCCGGGCTGCCCTAAAAAAGACTTTTAATATCAAAAGTAAACTGATGCAAAATTAAAATTTGGTTCCCTCTCTATTAAAAGAACCAAGTTTTTTTCTTAGATTATTGGTCTGCTTTTAATAAGAAATTGTAAACAAAAGTTTTTTGTTTACCTTTATTTTAATTTGCCTAGGAAACACAGATCTGTGTCTTATGAAAATATTTCCTGTGCTTCAAGCCTTTTAGTCTTCTCCTTTAAAAAAACTGAGGTTTTTTTACAACTGAAACTTTCTATGTTTGCCTTTGAAATCTTTTGTTGCTTTGGTTGAATGGGTAACTAAGTATTGTTTCCCAGAGACCAATGATTGTATCAGATCAAATGTTTTAAATCTTTTGACATTTTTTGGGACTCCTGGGTGGCTCAGCAGTTTGAGTGTCTGCCTTTGGCTCAGGTCGTGATCCTGGCGGCCTGGGATCAAGCCCTGCATCAGGCTCCCTGCTAGGAGCCTGCTTCTCCCTCTGCCTGTGTCTCTGTCTCTCTGTGTCTCATGAATAATTGAATTAAAATCTTAAAAAAAATCTTTTGACATTTTTAACAAACTGCCCCAAATCAAACTCTGAATTAAGAAGAGAAGTATTAATTTATTTAGGCTTATTTGATATATTAAACTGCATGGGAAACATCAAATAATTTGTAATTGCTTAACCTTCTTAGATCATATTTCTGGGATATATAGGTCATTAAAATTCAAATTATAAGGTCTTTAAGAATTTCATGTGTTGGTATAGTATTATCATAGTTCCAAGTATGATCTTAAAATATTGTAGATCATAAAAAATAACCAGATTTGTCAGTTGTATCATTTTGGGGGTGTAAATATGTGAACTCTCATGGGATGTTTTTAAAAAGTGTCTGTTTTTTAAGTCTTTTGCCATTTACAGACATTAGTTGTTTTACTCTGATGGTTTTGCAAAAGTATTCCTGCAAAAATGCTTCATTTTGAAAGAAATTCATGTGAAACATCTTGACAGTTACTCAAAGATGCAGGCTTCTAACAACTTCATAACACTGAACTGGGTAAGAAATTCTAAAGCTCTAATGGAAAACTGATTCATAAAGAAGCAGGCTCTTTATGCTAACCCAAGATGAAACAAAAGAATTACATACAACTAAATTGAACTTATGAAGATGATTAGAATTTTTATGACTTCATTTAAAACACTGTTGGTTCCTTAATGTTTTTCAGATTTTTTTTTAAAGATTTATTTATTTATTCATGAGAGACACACACACACAGAGAGGCAGAGACACAGGCAGAGGGAGAAGCAGGCTCCACGCAGGGAGCCCGACATGGGACTCGATCCTGGGTCTCCGGGATCACACCTTGGGCTGAAGGCAGGCGCCAAACCTCTAAGCTACCCGGGGATCCCTGTCGTTCAGATTTAAAGGATCACTTTCTCTCCTCTCTTAAGCTATCTATAACTTACAGCAATTTGGTACAGTGTATATTTGCAACAAAGGCTGAAGCATTTGTCACTTTCCACCTGATTTCTCCAGATTTTGAAAACTTAAGTTCAGGGGTACCTGGGTGACTCAGTCAGTTGAGTGACCCTTGATTTTGGCTCAGGTCATGATCTCAGGGTTGTGAGACTGAGCCACAAGTAGGGTTCTGCACTGGATTTGGAGCCTAAGACTGTCTCTTCTGCCCACCCCCCCCCCCCGCCCCCTACACACACTCGCATGTGCATGCATGCATGCTTGCTCCCTCTGGAAAAAAATTCAATAATCTGTTCTAACAGGACCCAGTTGGGTAAGTCCTAGGCTTGGCTTCCTAGCCTCAGGCTTTTGAAAGTCCATTCTAAGATTCCTTATAAAAAGTCCCAGCAAAGCAGATTTGAAAGAGTCTGTATGGTCAATCCCTGTTCTTGCTGCACTTATGTAATTAATTAGGCCAACTTTATTGAAATTAGATTTAATTTGCAAACAAATTAGTCTACTGTCATTATCTCTGATTGTAATGGAAGTGATGAGAGAAATTACATTTCAAAAATATACCTTTGTTGATATTGGATTCTACTGCTGTTGTCTTTGAGGTTTTGTTTTCTACCTGTAAACTAGACTAGATCCTGAATTATTCTAGTTTGCTCCAGTATTTGGCTAGAACTCCAAACTAACACATCCAGTTTTCTCCCACTCTTCTGACATAGAATCACTATGAAACTAAAATTACCCTTTACCCGAAGGCAACGGCTTAAAGCTGGACAACTTGATACAAACTTCAGAGAAATCATCAGAATAACTCATATGTAGACATTCACAAACTGCAAAATCTGGAAAATCTGCAAACTGGAAAATCTGCCAGACGGTCCCTGCCTGCCCTCACTCCATCTGAACCCAACACTAGAAATTTTCTCAACTGACAGCTCTCCAGTTTGCTGGAACTATTAATCTTTGTTTTTCCTTTGCTTCCATAGAAATGTATCTCATTACTGGTTTGTTCATATTATATAGAGACCTAATTTAGGTGAAAGCTCACCTGAAACAGGATTGGATGAATATAAGGATGTTTTAAGTAATGAAGCTGTGAATGCTAATACATCCTGTGTGCCTATGTATATAAGTGGGCTTCATTTTTTTTTTTTCTTCTAAGTGGTTATCTCTGCTCTGGGGAGTTTTTCGGTCGTTGGTGTGGTTTTCCCTATAGTCATCATATACACCTGTCCCGTGCACTGCATACTCTGGAGGGTTTTCAATACCTGGCAGCAGCCACTCACATACCAGTGATCAGACAACTGGATGAACTCAGCAGTAACCCCAGAAATGATGAAGATGGTGCCTACATGCCTTGCAATCTGACAACTCAGCTGGATGAAAACACTGAACATGCAAATCTTTGACCCGACTACACCAACAGTAGTAACTGAGAATCACGCCATACTGGTTAATAGTACTCTCAGCCCCCTGAGGAAATGACCAAAAAGAGGCATTTATTAAAAACAGAGACCAGCCTTAACAGTTCCCTGGGCCGACAAAACCAGTTTGGTCACACACATTAAGTTTATTTTGCAAGACTCACTTGACCTGGGTCATTTATCGCTTATGCTTCTAAAATTCATAAGCAAAACTTGAAACGTTTCCCAAAGTGGATATGAGGTAACCACTAATCAGTTCCCTGTCAAACACTGTGAAGGATAAACAGCCACTGCTTTCTCACTATATACGCTGTTTGATAATAACCCTTAAGCCTCATTCCGTGGTTTGAGCACTCCCAGTGTATGCACAATAAACTTACTACTTTGATGACTGGTGTTACTTCTTTTATGTGTAAAGCTGCTGTCAAAAGTTCAGAAAGAGCCAAAATTTGTTAACAGTCCAGATGACCAACTGGTGAATGGATAAGCAACATGATGTATACATAAGATGAAATACTATTAGATTAAAAAGCAATTAGATTGGTTTTTGAGGTGAACCTCAAGAAATTTATACTAGAAGATGCAAAATCATATAGAATATGATTATTTATAGACAGAAACCACATCACTGGTTGCCTGGGGAGAAGTAGAGATGGACTGCAAGAAGGGCTCATGAAAATTCGGTGGGGGGGGTGTGATGAAAATGTTTAAATCTGGATTATGGTAATTTTGGCACAGCTGTAAACTTACTAAGTGATGGATTGTAAACATGATGAATGAGTTTTATATAAATTTTGCCTCAGTAAAGCTGGATCCAAAAAAGCACGCTGATTTAGTATTACATTAGAATAGGCACTAAGAAATGAAACAAGTAGAGGGAAAACTAGAGCACTGTTAGGATATAATACAAATAGCCACTGTGTCATTCATTTCAGTCCTGGGCTCTGGTTTCCAGGCAGGAAAAAAGAACATTGTTTGCAGACCAATGGAGGGAAGTCAGGGAATTTACGGTCAGGTAAAAATTTTATTACTTCTGGCCAGAGGCCAAAATGGAAACATTAAAAAAAAAAGTTGCAAAGTTTCAGGCAGAATGCAATTATTTTCTGAATGAAAACCAGTACTTTGCAGTCCCTTATGAAGGTATTTATAACATCAAGTTAAGGGTCTGGTGTGTATAAAATAACTGATACTTGAAACAAGAAGTGATCAGCCCATCTATGTCATGTAATATTACATATTCTGAATTATCCTTTATATATTTCTGATTTTTAAATGTACTCAAACTTAAGGGGTGCCAGGTGGCTCAAACATTTGCCTTCGGCTCAGGTCATGATCCTGGGGTCCGAGGATCGAGCCCCGCCTGCATCAGGCTCCCTGCTCAGCCGGTAGTCTACCTCTCCCTCTGCTCCCCGCTCTCTCGCTCACCCTCTCTCTTAAATAAACAAAATCTTAAAAGATATGGCAAGTGTCTGGGGCTACAAAGCCCTGTTACAGCCTTCTAAGAAACTCAAATTTTACAAAGGAATCTAGCAGTAATCTGAGAAAGGTAAGTGAATATTAAGACAAAACTATGCCCTTTGGCTCTAGAATCGCAGTGGCGACACTCTAGTATCTCCCACAAGTAACTGTTTTAATAGAATACACTCTATCATTTTTTAAGTAAGTGCTAGGCCCAATGTGGGGGGGCTTGAACTCACAACCTTGACATCAAGAGTCCCATGTTCTACCTATTGAGCCAGTCAGGCACCCTCCAAAGGGTTCTCCCATAACTATCAGTTCTTGAATAAAATAAGAAAATTTAAAAATCCTTACTGGATTCTCAAGGAAGCAGAGAAACCTCCAAGGACAATATGGAAGCAGGAATGGTGAATAAACAGAAAAGCATGGTTGTCCTGAGGACACATATACCCTCATCAGCACTGGGATTGAGGCTAAGCCTTGGATGAATGGTAAGGGGAGGAGCCAAGTCTGAGTACCCCACGTCAGGCCAGGAACCAAGAGGAGGGCTAAAATGTCCAGGGGCAGCTCCCAGCCTAGAGAAGCAAATGCAAGACGTCTTTGAGAGAACATGTCCATCTTAGAACCTCTGGATTCCCACAGGTTCAACCAAGGAAGCATTCACAAAATCACACATGTAGAATGGCACCATAAGAACAACTCAGCAACAAGAGATCTAGGACCCCCGACTTCAAATACCAGAATTACCAACCATAGGATATAAAGTTAACTATGTATGAAATGCTCAATGAAACCAAAAGAAGAAAAATCAGAACGCTTTAGGCCAAGCCTACCTAAAAGAGAAAATACTTTGGGGAATGAAAAACAGCCGTTGAAATTAGTCAGTGGTGGTGACAGCAGATTAAGCTATGTTGTTATTGCTTTCATTTCAGCTCTGTGTAAAGTCTCAGAAAAAGAAGTGATATTCAAAGAGGTCGTGGTTGAAATTTCCTAGCAGAAAGATAAATGAGGAATCCAGAGACATGCCTCTAGATGCATTTTAAAGAAACTACAGCTCAGAACAGATGATGAAAAGACGTTAATAGGAGCAGAAAGGAGATCCCATAGGAGACAGAGGATAGCAGTTGACTTAAACTACAAAGGAAACTAGATAATAGTGGAATGATAACTTCAAAGTGTTGAAAGATGAAAATTAGAACTGTACCCATAAAACTATCAAGAATAACAGTAAGTGTTTTGTATTTGAAATCTGCTGAGAATAGACCTTAAGTGTTCTCACCAAACACACACACAAAGGTAACTGTGAAGTGATGGATGTATATGTGTCAAATCCTGTTCTCTCTCACTACAGATAAACACACACACACACACATTTTTAAAATGTGATCTCTACACCCACCATGGGGCTCCAACTCAGCCCAGAGACCAACTCTACTGACTGAGATAGCCAGGTGCCTATAGGTTCTATACTTTAAATATATGATTTTGTCAACTGCAACAAAGCTAAAAAATTTTAATATAAAATCGGCAGTAAAATGACATTTTCTGATGAACAAAAACTGAGTGATTATCTTGAACTCCCTTAAAGTAACTTCCTAGAAATACATCCTTTGAAAACAAATTACTTCAGAATGCCTGAGATACACAAAGAAAAATGATCAAAATGACCCCAAATATTAATGTTTACATGTGGGTTGGGAGACAACTAAAATACTGGATAACAAAGTATTTTTACTTTGGAAGAGAGGTGATGAATTTTAGTGTTCTAAGGCCCTCGGTATTCAGGAAGGCATTTAACATACTAATTAACTTTGGATTGTTGAATAGTCCAATGCACATTTAAGGTTAACTATTGAATAGGAAGGGATGGAAGGAAAACACAAAAACCTTAAAACAAAGGCAAAGATCTTAGAAATGGAAGTGCTGGTAAAATTTCTGACCCTTTAACCTGCTCCCCGTCTCCTCCCCAAAAAACAGGACAAGTAGGATAACAAAAAATCTACGTACATCCTAATTAAACTAGGAACCCCAAATTTGGGCAGGTGTAAGACCTGTGAGAAATGAGTGAGCAGGGGGAAAGCAACCAGGTATATAAACCACAAAAAGGGGATCCCTGGGTGGCGCAGCGGTTTGGCGCCTGCCTTTGGCCCAGGGCGCGATCCTGGAGACCCGGGATCGAATCCCACGTCGGGCTCCCGGTGCATGGAGCCTGCTTCTCCCTCTGCCTGTGTCTCTGCCTCTCTCTCTCTCTCTCTCTCTCTCTCTCTCTCTGACTAAATAAATAAATAAATAAATAAATAAATAAAATTTAAACCACAAAAGGTGGAAACACAGTCACTAGAAAAGTCGGAGACTAGCTCCAGAACACCACTAAACTGAATGGGGGGGGGGTGCCCTTCTTCAATACTGAGGAGCAAAGGGTGTGAGACAGGTCTGAAAGGGCTGAGGCATTTTTGGGCCCATGAACTCTCAAAACTAACCAGTGAAAGCTCCCTTCCAGGATAAAGTCCCTAAAAACAGAGTCATATACACACCTGAGAAGAGACAACTTAAAATGCTCTTTTTAAAATCAGCCTACACACCTAAAACCCCAACACATAACTAATCATAATATGAATGAAATGTCAACATACTTCCTCTGTTGATAGGTCAAATAGCCGAAGGAAAATAAATGCCAATGTATAGACTTTTAGGGGAGGTGGGCACTGAGGAGGGCACTTGATGGAATGAGCACTGGGTATTATATGTTGGCAAATTGAACTTAAATAAAAACATGTTAAATAAATATAAAAGACTGATCCAAAAAAATGTATAGAATTGTGAGCAGCACAAATTGCTACTTTGATATAATGCACAAATACAGAAACTGCATCAAAACAGGCTTGAGAATACATAACAAAATTTACATAATTGGACATAAATTCAGTGTATTTCCATGAAGTGGAGTCAAACAGATCATGATCACTGATCAAATGAAATTAAAACTAGTAATTTAAAAATACACTTCTAAACTCATGGTTCAAAGAAAAACTTGTAGTAAACATTTTAAAACTATTTAGAAATAAACACTGAAATGAAATAAGGAACTGAGGAAAATAAAACTTGTGGGATCCAGAAAATGGCATTTTAAAAAAATCAAATGTACCAAAACCAACTTAAAAATGCTAAAATATTCTATAATCAACAAAATAATGAACTGGTAATTTTTCCACAAAAGAAAACTGTAGGCCGTGGTAGTTTTACAATTAAGTTATATATCAGATGTTCAAAAAGTGGATTATTTCTATGTTAAATAATTCAGAGAACACTGCCTCTCCCTCTCTCTCTCTCGTATGACTATCATAAATAAATAAAAATTAAAAAAAAATAATTCAGAGAACAGAAAGAACATTCATTCCATAACTCATTCTATGAGGCTAAAAACTGTGAAAACAAAGTAACAGACCAACCCCACTCCTAAGCACAGATGTAAAAGTCCTAAGCAAAACATTAGCAATTAAAGTTCATCAGTGTATTTTAAAAAATGATCATTAATGATCAAGAAGGCTTTAGCCCGAGAAGGTAAAGATGGCTCAACATTTAAAAAATTTTAAATGTGTAATTCACCACATTACCTGATTAAAGTAGAATAAATACATTGACTTCAAGAGGAAAAAAAAATGTTTCAGAAATTTCAACCCCTATAAATTAAAGCTTAACAAAATAGAAGGAAACTTCCTTGCCTTGTTAAAGAGTAGCAAAACTAGTAAAATTCAGTATTACCCCAAAGAGTAGGGCTGTCAGTACTCTCTAATTATCCTATAGATTAAATATGATTCTAGTTAAGAAAAAGAACCTCCTGCAGTTGTTTTTCTTCCCAAAGAATCTGACAACTGATTCTAATATTTAATGAAAGAACAAAAAGGTCAAGAACACTCCTTAAAATGAGGATAGGGTTACTTTACAAGTTATCAAGACCTTTAATCAAGTTGCAGCAATTAATGTACCACTTAGCTCTTGGCTAGACAAACTGACCAAAGGAATGGCACAAAAAGTCCCAAAATAGACATTTATTTACGTGGAAATTCACCATGTAGACAAAGTCCCTGTAGAAAGGATGCATTAGTCAATAAACAGTAGAAAGAAAACTGGTTATCCGCATAGTAAAAAAACTGAAATTATTTCTCACACATACATAAATCAATTCCAAGTGGACTAAAGACAAATGTGAGGCTTTCTGACTTCTAAAGGAGCCTATAAAAATATCTTAAGACACAGGGTACCTGGCTGGCTCACCTGGTGTAGCATGGGACTCTTCATCTCAGGGTTGAAGGTTCAAACCCCATGTTGGGTGTAGAGATTACTTTAAGTCCTTAAAAAAAACTTTTTAAAAAAGATTTATTTAGCATGTGCATGCAAGGGTGGGTAGATGGGCAGAAGGCGAAGGAGCATTTCAAGCAGACTCTGCACTGAGTGCAGAGCCTGACACAGGACTTGTCATGGGGCTTGATCTCACAACCCTGAGATCATGACCTGAGCCAAAATCAACAGTTGCATGCTGAACTGACTGAGCCACCCAGGTACCCCTAAAAAAAAAAATCTTGCAACATAAAAATAACTACATTTGAAAATGTTAAAATTACAGAAATATTAGTATCCTATTATGAAGAACTTTTAAGAAAAAAGGACAAAAGACACCAAGAAGTATTTCACAGAAGAAACAATAGCAGCTAATCATGAAAACATGTTCAACTTATTGTTTAGGAAAATGCAAATTAAAGCCACAGTAAAATGTCATTTTACACCTACCAAATTGGCAAGAATCAGATCTTAGAGCAGTAAGCAAACTATAAACCAGGTTGTACACTAGCACAACCATTTTGGAAAATAAGCACATACTTACTACCAACTCTGCTAGATACATACTCTGAAGAAATTCTTGCACATTTGTACCAAGACACTATATAAATTATCTGTAAAAGCCAAAGACAAATATAAGGAAAACTACTCCCAATATAAATTATAAAAATGAACCTGTTGAATAGAAAAAAAACAAATAGGGCAGCCCGGGTGGCTCAGTGGTTTAGTAGCCAACTATATCTCGATTTAAAAAATTAAGTAACTGGGCAGCCTGGGTGGCTTAGCGGTTTAGCGCCGCCTTCAGCCCTTGGCATGATCCTGGAGACCGGGATCGAGTCCCACGTCAGGCTCCCTGAATGGAGCCTGCTTCTCCCTCTGCTTGTGTCTCTGCCTCTCTCTCTCTCTCTCTCTCTCTCTCTCAGTCTGTGTCTCTCATGAATAAATAAATAAAATCTTTAAAAAAAATAAAAAATTAAGTAACCAAAAAATAGTGACCAGAAATACTTTTATATTTCTAAGACACTATGAAAAAGGAAATCATCTTTCCTTAAATGTACATACACTACCTTGTAAAAGCAGATGTTCAGTATAGCTGGTTAAGTGCAACAGTAGGATCTTTTGGTCACAAAGAATACTGGTCAACCACTCATTAGTTGTGGATCTTGTGAAGAAACTCCTATATTCTACAGAGTTTGTTCAGGTAAATTGAACTTAGCCTCAACCATTATTACAATGGAGGAGAACTTTCTGAAACAACAAAACCACCAGAATTTTTGCATCAAATAAGGTTTCCCCTCAAAGAAACTACATACTGAAGTTACTTTCACTCGGTGATTTTAGAAATATTCCATTGGAACTATTTATTTGTGAAAAAATTGTTCAGCAAAGGTAAACCTTAATTTTTGAGGATAGATTTCCCTGTTGTAACCATAAAATATTTTAATCAAGTTTGATGAATAAAGTACACAGGGCCACAATCAATATTCTGGTCAAAATTAACATATGACTGGGAGGCCTGGTGGGCACAGTGGTAGAGCATGTACCTCTTGATCTCAGAGTTGTAAGTTCAAGACCTATGCTGAGTATAGAGATTACTTAAAAGTAAAATCTTAAAAAATTGTTTTTTAACTAACATGACTAAAATGAGTGACAAGACTAGTTCTTTTGGATGCCTTACAAATGGAGTCTTCTGGCCATTTTCAGAAAAATGTTTAGCAATGGCAACATAAAAAAAAAAAAAAACAGGATTACTTACTTGGAAGGACAGCATTCATCCTAATGCATAAAGAATCTCATTTCTATACAAGTCTGCAGTTGCTGAAGAGACAACTGCTTTAATCAGTTACTAAGATCAGTGAAACTACTTACATTAGTTGCCTACATCCTTTTTTTTTTTTTAAAGTACGCTCCACGTCCAACGTGGAGCCCAGTGTGGGTCTTGAACTTACAACCCTGAGATCAAGACCTGAGCTGAGATCAAGAGTTGGATGCTTAACCAACTGAGCCACCCAGGTGCTCCTAAACACCCTTTATATGATAAAACATATTACAGCCAACCTATTAAATCAGTTTCAGGGATGGAAAATAAACAATTATATAGTTTTGATAGGATTCTGTAAAAATACTCAAAAAATGAGAAGCAAAGTTACATAGACCTTATAGAAATTGCTATTCATAATAGATAGATGTAGTATATTTTGAACCAATAAATAGTACTGATGTGAATCCAACTCTGAACTCAGTACTTGGCAGTATATATGATAATTATTTTGATTTGTTGGAGTATTTCTATACAAATTTATATTCAGTTTTAAGAAAATATTATAGAGAAGTTTTACTGCAACTTTTAACTCCACATAAGGAAGAGATAGAGCCAATGACACCCCAACAATTTCTTTAGAGGCCTGATGTAAAACAACCACAAAAATGTTCTTTACTGATAAGATACAAATCAGATTCTAAATGCATTCCCTAACATAGAGGACATGGAGAAAAAAGGAACAAAGAAAATTGCAAGAGGAGTTTATGTAATTTCAACAATCTCTTATCTAGGCATTTATTTAAACAGTATTATAAATTCAAAATTTGTGTGAGGAATAAGAAGAAATCATACTCTTTTGAGGGAGTACAAAGTTTATTCAAACATTTAAAATAATCAGTTATACAGAGTACAGTGAAATTAATCAAAAACAATATCAAGTAATTTGTTTTTAAAGTGATAGTACAATATAGGAAAGCAGTGGCTTTAGTGATTTTATGGAAGATTCACACAAAAGCACCTACAATACTTCTTGAAGAAATAATAATATGCAAATTTTCACTTTTTCTGTTTTTCTGCTTACCATTTCAAAATTTTAACTCAATTTTCTATCACTTTTTTGGTATTCTTATTAACATCTGAGTAGAAATGAAGGCTTCACAATTAAGTAGCCATATTATTTTAATACTGTCATCTCTTTATTCCTATGAATATAATCATCTTTCAGTTGCATGAGTCCTTCAGCCTGATTCTCATTTTATATCTCAAAGAATGTTTTTAATAAACTGTATATATTGATCCCACTATTTATCTTTTCATACCATTGTCAAGACCTTCAAGACTATGCTTCTAATGGTCTATCAACACATAATATAACCGACAGCCACATGTTTTCTTTACTTCCCTTATGAATAGTTCCTATTTTATTGATAGCTAGGGTAGCAATTTAGTATGTTACATGACTACAGTATAGTAAGACCAGAAATAGAAATTTAACACCCTTTTGCTCCTAAACTCTGCACACATGACAAAGGCAGAAATATGTTAAAGAAAAAAACCATTTTAAATAATCTTAGGAACAATGAGATCATGATCCTCTCTCTCACAAAATAAATATAACAAACATACTAGTAACCATAGCCAGACAAGCATTATAACACAAGAATTCCATTACACATAAGAAATAGACTGTTGAAGCCAGGTGTGGAGATTTATACTCCACATCCAGCTGGTTATAACCAGTCCAGTGAATGCTAGAGTTAAATGCTTTGGGGACTGACTGAAATATGGTTTTAGTTATACAAGAAAACACTGATTCAGATCCAGCAAAGACTTATGAACTTGCCTACCGGCTGATAGCAAAAAATGGCGGAATTGGGGAACTTTTAAATCTACCTCATGGAAGACCTTTATCTGTGAGCCTGAGATCCTCTTACAAATTTTTTTCTTTTTCTGGTCTAATATATCCAGTAGACACTGGGTTTTGTAATGTGGCTTTCTACCCTATTATACTAATAAGCCCAGGCTGCCTTTTAATGAGGGCCATCAGAGTTACTAGGCAATGAATTTCAGAGCTGGATGGATGGGGTTAACGTTCCTCATTGCCCAGCTTTCCTGTCAACCAGCAAAGAACTATACTAAATTCTGAAGCATGATGACAGGAAAATTCAGGGAGGCCTGGAAGAGAGGTACCAAAGTGCATTGAAAATAGAAAACAGAATATTTTAATATTCTTCATAAATAGTTTTACAAATATTTACATATAATGAATAGGCCACTTTACATTACTGGTTAAAACTAGGAAGAAAGCTATTAAATCAGTAGGTTAATCAATACTGGCTTCAAATAATGCATTGAAATATTTTTAATTGAAGTTCAATAAATATACTGAAGGTGATTAAACAGAAAAACAGTTTCAATCTTTTTAACAATATATTTTATTGGTAATAATGGACTTGAACTAATTAGTAAACCATAATCTATAAAGAATTTTTGTAAAAATGCATTCATTTTCTGATAATAAATACGTCCAAATTCCAGTTTTTTTAAAAACCAGGATGAGGAAAAGAACAAAATGGAAAGATAATAATCCTGGGCTCAAAGCCAAATGATTAAACCAAAGAGAGAAATATTTTCAGATTCCTCTCAAGGAGTCATGGAATGGGCATCATTTTATCTGAAGGTCTCTCAACTGGGCACTAGAATAATACCAACTCTAAAGCCTTTTCCTCTAATATTTCTTCTGTTTCAAATTTTGCTAATATGAAACAAATCCTTTTTACATGAAATTTAAAAATAACAGTATAAATTCATTCAGATGGAATTAGCTCAGGTAGGTATTTGGTGCCCTAAATATGTCAAACTGAAATCAAGGGCTCCTTACAGCACTCCTATAAAGCTTTTGAATATTCAGCTAACGGCACTGAGAAAGACTAAACATTTTTTCTACTTCTATAAAGATCCAAGAAATTGAGAAGCCAACATCTAGAAAAAAGCAAGGCATAAATTCATCAGCACCAAAGAGAAATGATCTTCAAAATGAGCAGGTCTTTTATGTGTTGATGAATAGGTTCTAATCTCCCCTCAAGGAAAAGTCCACTGCCTACAGTTAACACTTCTGGATAAAAGAAAAGGTAAAACTCAGTAAAATGGTAAAAATCATTTCCATTTTACATATTGATTTATCCAAAATGCTTTAAAGAGGGATTTCAAGATTTTGATACTACTTTAAAAATTTTTCAGAGGAGGTATGGTTTCAAGTTAGATTGTTTTTCTTCCCTATCCCATTATTTGCTAAAGTGGGAAGTATTAAATTTACTTTTTTTACTAATAAATCTTCAGCTACTGTCTAAATGTTGCATTTAGTCACAATGCAACAGTTTCCATTTAAAATAAGACTCTAGTGGTAGTGAAAACTGTTCAAAGGTGGTAACACAAAATCCTGGTTGTCTTTCTCGCATATCAAATATAACTAAATTGTTGGTGGCTGGAACTCAAATCACATACAATCAACCACATTATTGGATCCATGACCTACATCTCGAATTTGGCTAGTTAAACAGGCACACACAGCTACGCCTGCTCCAGCTCTGCAGTGAGACACAGATCCAACCAACTCCCACCTGAAAAGACAGGAAAAACAGGTTATCTTAATGCATGATTTACTTTACTCAAAATTCTAACCAAAGACAAAAACTCCCTATTATTGGGACTGGTTTTAAAAGACAGCAAGTTTCCTCAGGGAACTTATATAAATAAAATATTTTTTTAAATAAAATATTTCTAATGTTCTATATTAATGGCTATATCTAGCAGTGTTTTAGCACTCTGGAGTAATCTGTTACTGGAAGATCCCATTGAAGCATACAGAAAACATGAAAATTACCTATTCAGGACTGGATCAAATGCTTCCACTGTATTTAAGTATGCATTGCCATTATGCCCACCAACTGCAAAGATTTTGCCCATCACTGTTGCAATCCCCACTCCACCCCTTGGAGTGGTAAGTGCTGCTACATAATCCCACTTGTTGCTTCGAGGATCATACCGCTCAACTGAACTTAGAGGAGAATTATCATCAAAACCACCTATACATTAAAAAAAAAAAAGATTTTAAAAATAGTACATTTCATAGAAATTAACTATTAAATCTCAATCCAATAGCTTCTCAGCCCAATCTTTTAAAAACATTTTAGGAAATAGAAAAAATCAAGGAAAAAATTCACCCCAATGCCTATCATCACCACCAACTCCTACTAGACATTTCTACAATTCGAGATAACTTAGATAGTATTGTACCTCAATACTAAGATTAAAAATCTGAAAGTAGGAAAAACTGAAGTTCCTATATCTAAGCAGATAACTTAGAAGGGAAAAACCCCCACAAACATTCATATAATTTGTCTTTAACCTACTAGAGGCAAATAAGACAGTCCTGAGATTCTTCTCTGTGTATACATTGTGTATTATATATTTAAACAGTTAGAGGGCCTGAGAAGAGAATAAAACTACCAATGAATCATTTGACTTATGTAGATACATTAAAGTTTTCCAACTGTTTCCCATAATGCTGTAACTGCCATCACAATTACAGAGATGGCTATGATTGAACTTTCACCAATTTTTGGCAAAACTACATCTTCATGCTACATACTCTAGATGGTGACAGTTCTCTCTATACATCATTCTAACAGTGTTACTTATTATATTCCTGATGGTTGAATATAGAGACTTATTTTGACAGTGTTCTTTCCTTTAAAAAATAAATGTGCCTCTTTTTAAACTCCATCTCTGTCTACATGAGTAATCACTCTCTTCAGCAACTAAGCCTATTTCCCGAGGACAGGAAGTGTTGCTATTATGATCAGTCTATTCAGAAACAAGGTCAGTTAAAAAAATCAACAGTTAATTTCTCTAATGTGTTTAATTAAATCAACTTAACTGAAATAAAATTCACCAATTTTATGTATATAATTTGATAAATATTATAAATGTGCACAATAGTATCCTCACCACTGCAACCATGATACAAAACATATTTTCATTATAATAAAGCTCTCCTAAATAGGGAGCTGTGAGAAGTAGCAACTGTGTACTGCAAGAACTCTGGTTTCTCAAACACCCAAGTTCAAATTCTAGCTTTATCACTATGAAGTAAGTTATTCACATTGAGTCTCTGCTACCTCACAGAGCTGTGATGATCAAACAAGATCTAAAAATAAATTATGTTCTCTCTTTTCTTTAGTACACATAACTCCTGGAATATTCAGCATTACTTCTATTGTTTGCAGATATTTCAATGCTAATGATACCCCACACTCTCTTATCAAGGACTGTTAAGTTATGTAATACCAAACAGTTTACATCAACATAAGTGTAACATATGCTAGTTATAATCTCTCTGACCAATTTCTTTCTCTGTAAAGAAGGGAATTACTAATCACAATATTGCTCCCCATTTACTGGGTAACTACAAAGTACCAGATGCAGTTTGAAATGGTTCTTATATCTCTAAATTTTAGAATAATTCTCTCAAAAATAATTCTCATTATTATTCCCATTTCATAGTTTAAAACCATGCTACTGGGGACACCTGGGTGGCTCAGTGGTTGTGTGTCTGCCTTCAGCTTAGGTCATGATCCCAGGATCCTGGGATCAAGTGTTGCATCAGGCTCCCCATAGGGAAGCCTTGCTTCTCCCTCTGCCTATGTCTCTGCCTCTCTGTGTGTCTCTCATGAATAAATAAATAAAAATCTTAAAACAACAACAACAACACCCTGCTACTTAATGTGTGCTGAACAGACCAGAAGCAGCATTGATTATCAGTTGGGAACTGTTAGAAATACAGAATCTGGGCTCCTTCCTTGCAGTTTAACAGTATCTCCAGAAGATTCATATGTTTGAAGTCTGAGAAAGCACTGCCCTATGGTTCCTTCCAATTCTGCAATTCAGTAGGTCAACAGCCATTATGCATGTTGAAATAACCATTGCTTTGCTTTAAGGAATCAACATAATTCCCTTGAAATGATGATGGAAAAAAATATTCTTAAATCTTCAAAGATGTTAGCAAAGCATATGTGTCCTTACATTAAAAAATATATATCTTATTTAAATATAATCCTCTACTTTAGATATATTTACTACTCCTACTAAAAATATGAAGGTAGAAATTTTAAACGTGAAAGATGAAGGCATAAACAAAAGCACAAATGTGGATCTTAGTAATTTGAAAGCAAATTTTAAGACTAATTCCACTTGAGCCTAAATGTTATATAATTTATGGTACTGTATTTTCTTAAATTAGAGAAATACCAACTACTCACCAACAACATATAAGCAACCATGGAGCTCACTAACTCCATTGCCTGCTCTTCGTTGACCCATTTCTTTAACTTCTATCCACTTATCCAGATGTGGATCATACCTCTCCACACTAGACAAAGAAGCTACTCCATCATTGCCACCTACTGCATAAACATGGTTCTAAATAAAGAAAGAATAAAAACACATAACATTAGACATTTACTTACTCATTTATTTATTTCATTAGACTTTTAATTGATGTATATGTAATGGTAGACCAGATGTGCAAGAAAGCATGCTTCATGAGATAATATGGTGTGCAATCATTATCTGCATCCTGGAGATAAGAAGATAGCAGACCTTTCTTTATTAGGGATGTGATACAATGCAATCCATAAGCAAATTGTCACATAACTTACTATAAGAGCCACAGAGCCAACCCCTCCACGGGGAGTATTCATTGGTGCCACTGTACTCCACTGATCAGATTCTATGTCATATCTCTCTACATCATTGAAACAAGTGTTGTCATCTAACCCTCCAATTGCATAAATTGGACCACCCAAGGAGGCCAAGGCAATTCCTCGCCTGAAAAGACAATTAAAAATTCACTTTAATGTCCGGTTTTGTTTCCAGAAAAAAGGTAATAAAAATATCATCCTAAGGAAGTCATTTACTTTGTTAAAGATCAGTGTGGGCTTTTTTCCCCATTATTTTTGGATTTATCAAACGTTCTGAATAGATGGCTATAAGGTTGCCAAATTATGCGACTGTATGTGAACAGTGCCCTCTGGAGTTTTATAATGCATAGTCTACACAGGTTACTTTAATTTCAAATGAAATAAAGTGAAACCCAACATATAAACGGAGTCCAAAACACAATTAGCAAAACACACAGTTGCATAATGAGAGATTTTATAAATTGAAAGAGATATTTTGCTGTGGAGGTCAGAAATCAATCTCATTTCTAAATTCATGTATTTGCACAGCACGTGTTTTGACGAAGGGTTTCATGGTACCACACAAAAGAACATCAACTTTCATATTACAAGCTTTATATCACATTGTTTTACTTCTGAAGGGCATTTATTTTTCTTCTTGGAAGGGAGACTTAGCCCTTGTGAAAAGCTAATTCACTGTAATAGTAATCAGAAAAAATAATTTCTTAAACACTGCAGCAATAAAAAATTGAATTATTCTAAAACTATAAACTGCCACTGACTTTGTATGTACTTTGGATAGTGTACTTTATAAACTTCGACCTTACTACCTTGCTTCTTCATCTGTAACCCATTTGAGAAAGGAGTAGACACAATTGATATGGAGATAATATAGCTAAGCACTTAAAACAGTGATTGGCCTATGTTTAGTGCTATGTATTAAATATGTTACTGGAGAGTGCAGCTGTTCAACAGAAATTCAAAGCTTACCAAGAGAATCCTAGGAAGGATTCTTAAGGGTATGGTTGTTACTCATTTTCAATCCTCTTAATTTCTTTTGTCTTGAGTATAGAGCAATGACTTATAAAATACTGTGGCTATAAAAATTCGCAGATGTGTGAACATGTGCATGCACTCCAGAACATACAGGTGTTATATAATGGCAGATGTGTGCCTAATAAATATTCCTCCCCCTCACCATCCCAAATCACAAGAGTATATGACATTATTAGTTATCTCCTACTCCTCAAAACTCTTGATTTTCATGAAATCACACATTTGAATTCCCTCCCAAATCTCTAGCTGGTGCTATTTTGTTTCCTTTAATCGGTGTCTTTTTTACCCTACCCCATCATTAACTCACCACGTTCACTAAGGCCTCTCATCACTTACATGCTCTCTCCTGAGGCAACCTCATACTTTCCATGGATTTATGATAACTCAAATATATATTTCCAGACACATATCCCAACTTCTACCTTAAATCTGTCATGCTAGCTCTTGAACCTTAATTTTTTGCTTTTAGAGCAATGAATGAGGTTGGCAGGGGTGGAATACAGGAAGACGGAGAGAAGGAATCTTAAGCAGGGTCCCCAACACAGGGCTCAATCTCATGATCCTGAGACCATAACCTGAGCTGAAATCAAGAATCAGACGCTTAACCAACTGAGCCACCCAGGCGCCCCTCTTCAACCTTAACTTTAACCTGAGATGAAACTCACGGCCTACTTCCCTGTAATAGGAAAATTTTAAGATGTACCCCCCACCCCCCAGTATATTCACCCTCTTGTCTTATTCCCATGCTTATACTACATTATATGGCAAAAAGGAGATTACTTGAATGGCCCTAATCTAATCACACAAGCCTGATTAGAGTTTCTCCAGCAGGAGACAACTCAAAAACTCAAAGAATGAGATGGATTCTGCATGCCACTGCTTGTTTGCAGACAGAAGGGAGCACCTGGAAAGGACCTGAGTGGCTTCTAGGAATTGGGAGTAACATCTGGCAACAGCCAGTAAAAATGAGAAACTCAGTGCCACAATCTCAAGGAACTGAGTTTTATCAATAACCTAAATGACCTTGGAAGCAGATTCTTCCCCAGAGCCTCCAGAAAAGACCTTAGCCCAGCCTACACCTTGACCTTGGCCTTGTAAGACCCTGCTGGACTTCTGATCTATGGAACTGTGAGCTTTAATAAGTAGATATTGTTTTAAGCTGCTAAGTGTGTGGTAAATGGTTTCACAGCAATAGAAAACTCATACACCTATCACAAGGGAAATAAAAATTTTATCCTGTTCATTGACTTGTTTTTTCTAATACAGAAAATTTTACCACTATCCATATCCAATTGCTTAAGCCAAAAACTGAAGAATCAACCTTGCTTCTTGTTCTTTCAACCTTCCACATCTGAGTTTCATAAAATCTTTTGATTATCTCTCAAATATTTCCTCTCTTCTCTATCCCAACTTTTTCCACTTTAGTCCAAGCCACCATTATTTCTTGACTAAAATATTACAATGATCCTGTTGGTCTCCCAAGCTGTTTTCACTCTGCTCCTCCTCAAATCTTTTCTCCATTTCATTTCTCTGCTATTAAAACGTGTGTGTGTGTGTGTGTGTGTGTGTGTGTGTGTGTGTGTGTAAAAGCTCACCAGATAAAATTAAAAACTTCTGGCAAGCCTGAAAGGCCCTCATCCTTTCCTTTTTTTTAGAAATTTTTTTTAAATTTTTTTTTTTTAATTTTATTTTATGATAGTCACACAGAGAGAGAGAGAGAGAGGCAGAGACACAGGCAGAGGGAGAAACAGGCTCCATGCACCGGGAGCCCGACGTGGGATTCGATCCCGAGTCTCCAGGATCGCGCCCTGGGCCAAAGGTGGGCCCTAAACCGCTGCGCCACCCAGGGATCCCCCCTCATCCTTTCCTTTTGTTTCAGTCTTATTTTTTCACACCATTCACCTTGGTATTTCAGTCACACTGGACTTCCTTTATGCTCTCTGCTCTGTTGACCTCCAGATTTTCAGACTTCATCTCTTTCCACCCATCACCCTTCTATCCACCAATATCTAACCAGGATAAATTCTTCTATTCCTTCAGATCTTAAATGGAACTTCAAGATTTTCTCCACTCTCAAGCACAGAATTATTGCCCTTGGGGTGCCTGCGTGGCTCAGTTGGTTAAGGGTCTGCCTTTGACTCAGGTCATGATCTCAGAGTCCTGGGATCAAGTTCCACATCAGGCTCCCTGCTCGATGGGGAGTCTGCTTCCCCCCCCCCCGCCCTTCTCCCCGCTCATGCTCTCTCAAATAAATAAATAAAATTTAAAAAATTATTGCTCTTGTAATTATGTCTTTATTTGTATCTTTCCTTCTTGAATGTAAGATCTACAGAAGTAAACCCATAAGATCATGACAGGAGTCAAAATCAAAAGTCAGCCGCTTAATGGATTGAGTCACCCAGTCACCCTTGTTGCATTTCTATACACTAATAATGAAGCAGCAACAAGAGAAATAAAGAAGACAATCCCACTTACAACTGCACCAAGAAGAGTAAAATACCTAGGAATAAATCTAACCAAAGAGGTGAAAGACCTGTACTCTAAAAACTATACAACACTGATGAAAGAAATTCAAGACAACACAAAGAAATGGAAAGACATCCTATGTTCATGGGTAAAAACAAACTGCTAAAATGTCTACTACTCAAAGTAATCTACAGATTTAATGCAATCCCTATCAAAATATCAAGAGCATTTTTCACATTTTTCACTAGAATAAACAATCCTGAAATTTGTACGGAACCAAAAAAAGAACCTGAATAGCCAAAGCAATTTGAAAAAGAAAAAGAAAACTGGAGGTGTCACAATTCCAGACTTCAAGTTATATTGCAAAGATGTAGTAATCAAAACAGTATGGTACTAGCACAGAAACAGAAATATAGATCAATGGAACTGAACAGAAAGCCCAGAAATAAACCCACAATTATATGGTCAATTAATCTTCGACAAAGGGGGAAAGAATATGCAATGGAAAAAAGAAAGCCTTTTTAACAAATGGTGTTGGGAAAACTGGACAGCAACGTGCAAAAAGAATAAATAAATAAAAGAAAGAAAAGAAACTAGATCACTTTCTTTCACCATACACAAAAATAAACTCAAAGTGGATTAAGGATTTATGTGTGAGACCTGAAACCATAAAAATCCTAGATGAGAGCAAAGGCAGTATTTTTTCTGACACTGATCATAGCAACATCTTTCTAGATACGTCTCCTGAGGCAAGGGAAACAAAAGGAAAAATAAACTACTGGGACTACATCAAAATAGAGAGCTTCTGCACAGCAAAGGAAACAATCAACAAAACTAAAAGGCAACCAACTGAATAGGAAAAGATGTTTGCAAATGAATTATCTGATAAATGATTGGCATCCAAAATCTATAAAGAACTTATCAAACTCAACACCGAAAAACAAGTAATCCCGTTAAGAAATGGGCACAAGGCACAAACAGACATTTTCCCAAAGAAGACATCCGGAAGGCTAACAGACACATGAAAGATGCTCAACAACACTTATCATCAGGGAAATGCAAATCAAAGCCACAATATTACTTCACAAGTCACAGAATGGCTAAAATAAAAAACATAAGAAATAACACTATTGGCAAGGATGTGGGGAAAAAAAGGAACCCTTGTGCACTGTTGGTGGGAATGCAAACTTGTGCATCCACTGTATGGAAAGTTCCTCAAAAAATAAAAATAGAACTATCCTAAGATCCATTACTGGGTATTTATCCAAAGAACATGAAAATACTAATTCAAAAGAATATATGCACCCCTATGTTCATTGCAGCATTATTTACAATAGTCAAACTACAGAAGCAGCCCAAGTATCCACTGATAGATGAATGGATAAAGATGTGGTGTGCATGTGCGTGTGTGTATACATATATGTGTGTGTGTGTGTGTATACACACACACACACACACACAATGGAATATTATTCAGCCATCAAAAAGAATGAAATCTTGCCATTTGCAACAACATGGATGGAGCTACAGAGTATAATGATAAGTGAAATAACCCAGTCAGAGAAAGACAAATACCATATGATTTTGCTCATATGTGGAATTTAAGAAACAAAACAAAGGGGGGAACAAGAGACAAACCAAAAAACAGACTCTTAAATATAGAGAATATCATACCACAGGGGAGGTTGAGTAAGTGAAACAGAGGAAGGAAATTAAGAGTACACTTATCTTGGGTGATGCGTATTAAAGAGGGCACCTTTGATGAGCACTGGGTGTTGTATATATGTAATGAATCACAAAATTGTACTACTGAAACTAATATTACACTGTATATTAACTGGAAAAAAAAGAGATCTAGGCCCACTCCACACCAATTCCAAAATAAATTGCTAGAACGAAAAAAAAATTTTAAATAAGCATTTGGGAAATTTAAAGAAAGAGTACATCTATCTTGATGAGCACTGAGTAATATATGGAACTTTGTTAAGTCACTATATTGTGCATCTGAAACTAATGTGATATAGTATGTTAACTACACCAGAAGTAAAATAAAAAAATCCTCTCTCCTCAGATTAAAACCCTTCAACAGTTTTTTATTTTTATTTTTTTTATTTTTATTTTTTTCCTTCAACAGTTTTTTAATGACAAAGTTTTCAGATCTCTTACTAAACTGCTAGTCCTTATATGCATTCCAGGTTATAACTCTCAGATTTGTAACAATTTTTGTGCACCTTCCATCTACCATAATTATTTTCAAATTATAAACATATTTTTGTATTAACAGGTTATGTTCATTTAAAAAACTTGCAATCAGAATAAATTTAAAAGGATACAAAAAATATATACAGCTTAATTTTTATTTCCATATCCCAATTAATGTTGTATATACCACTCTGAGAACCCAGCCATAGATATGGAGACATCAGCATGAAGAACAGTATAACTACAATCTTCCTTGATCTGAAGGCTACACTTCTCAACTATATTATATTCATTTTCCTTTTCTTCATTTTTTTAGAGCTGTGCTTCATATTGGTTCAAGTACTTTTTTCTATAAGAAACATAATTGCTAACCTGACTTTCCACCATGTTGTACTGGTGTAATTCATCTTTCATAATATCTAAAGCAGGTTTTTACCTGTAACTCTAATATTTTTAGGTATTGTTTCTAGATCTACAGGGTGATTAGTCTATTATACTTTTGAATCTTCATTTGGTGAAATATTTTTTGAATCTTCATTTGGTCATCCACCTTAAGATATCTGAAAATCCAATATTGAAGTCATCAAAAAAATTCTGAATAGGCTATTTAACACTTACTAAGCTATTGAAAATCTTCCTCCTCTTTAGATTAATCCATTTATCAACATATATTTCAATTTACTGTAGATTAAAATTTTAAATATTAATGCTCATAATAAAATGAGTAAAAAGTGAGGGATTTAAAAAATATATTTTTTATTTATTTATTTGAGAGAGAGTGAGAGATGGCAAGAGAGCATGAGCAATGGGGAAGAGGCAAAGGGAGAGGAGAAGCAGGCTCCCCACTGGTCAGGAAGCCTGACACTGGGCTCCAACCCAGGACCCTGTGATCATGACCTGAGCCAAAGGCAGATGCTTAACCAACTGAAGCCACCCAGGCACCCTGAGGGATATTTTCTTAACATGTTAAAATAATTATGTCTTAGTCCTAAAGCCAGTATCTCATTTAATAGGGAAACACTAGAGACATTTCCACTAAGATCAAGAATAAGACAAAAACACCTACCATCTCTGCTACTATTCACCCTGTATTAGATTAATAGGCAAAATAATTAGACAAGAAAAACCATTCAAAGCATTGGAAAAACGGGCAAAAGTCGAATAAAGTCTATTAATTAATACCATTATATCAATGTTCATTTCCTGTTTTCAGTAATTGTACTACGATGGTATAAAATGTCAATATGAAGGGAGCTGGGTTAGGAGTATAGCACAGGATTTCTCTCTCAGCACTACTGACATTTGAGGAGGAAAATTCTTTGCTGTAGGGGGCTTTCTTATGTATTATAGGATTTTTAGCAGCATTGTTGGCCTCTCCCAACTAGATGCTGGCAGCCACTCTCTCTAACATCCTCCCCCCCCCCAAATCTGTGACCACCAAAAATGTCTCCAGATATTGCCAAGTATTCCAGAGGAAACAAAATAATCTTTTATTGAGAATCACTGGCATACAGGAATTCTACTATTTTTACAATTTTCCTTAAATCTATAATTATTTCAGAGTTAAAAAAAATCAATGCTCAGGTTTAGGTGGAAACCATATTAATGATTACCATATTCTGAAATATAAAAAGAAAATATAAAATATATTCTGAAGAGGGGGTGGGGGTAAATGGGTGACGGGCACTGAGGGGGGCACTTGACGGGATGAACACTGGGTGTTATTCTGTATGTTGGCAAATTGAACACCAATAAAAAATAAATTTATTATTAAAAAAACAAAATATATTCTGAAGAAAATATAAAAAGCTATAACAAAGCATCACATTGGATGCTAAATTTAACAAAGTGTGTTTAAGACAGTATTAAAGTTTCTAAAAACGTAAAAAGTAGAAAATTAGCCCTTTAAATTATTGGAAGCTTTATTTTCCACCAACAAATCAAAAAATTTCCATGCTGATTCACCTCTTTGTGTTCATTGATGCCTTCATCATCCATTTATTAGTCAGAGGATCAAACATCTCCATGCTACCTAAATGTTCATTTCCATCATGTCCACCTACTGCGTATACTTTACCTGTCAAATAGAGAAGTTTGATTTTCATTTGATTCCAAATGGGTAAACTGATAGTTATTTATGTATATATAATATACATGAGATCACATATAATTAGAATAGCATGATAATTTTCAACAAATATTCTTCTGTTCAACATCATGAATAATGTCACTTAAATAGTCATATGAAAATAATTGTAAGCTTCTGCTCAATAAAATGCCTGGAACATGCTGTTCTATATGAAGTTATTTATTTATTTATTTATTTTTAATTTTTTATTTATTTATGATAGTCACAGAGAGAGAGAGAGAGAGAGGCAGAGACATAGGCAGAGGGAAAAGCAGGCTCCATGCACCGGGAGCCCGATGTGGGATTTGATCCCAGGTCTCCAGGATCACGCCCTGGGCCAAAGGCAGGCGCTAAACCACTGCGCCACCCAGGGATCCCTATATGAAGTTATTTAAATGTCCAAACACTACACCTACCTTTGATTTCCCAACTCTCATTACTTAGTAGATGAAATCACTAATCATGCTTTCAAAGAATGTTTAATAAAAAAATGTTCAATGTTATGTGAAGAAAATATAAAATTCAGTACAATGTGATCAAATTTTCTAAATGAGGTTATTAAAAATTCACATACAATAAATAACTGTAAAGGTTACATAGAAATAATGTCAACTGTGACTATTTCTGGGTGTTTGGGTTATAGATGATTTTTACTTTTTATTAGAATGTTCTTTTATTTTCCAAAAAAAGAATTTACACTTCTATAATCCAAAAACAAAAGTGATTTTTTAAGGTCCTCTAACAGTTTGCCCATGGTTCTGTAATTATTTCATTTTCAGTAACCAGTAAAAAAAAAATCTCATTTCAATAATAATTAAACATAAGAAAAAAGCTGATATATATTTATTATTTGAGTTCAATAAGCACTCTTCTTTAGTTTGATTATTTTGCAAATATAACTAAGAAAAGTTTAACTCTTTAACTCTCTTTTCCCTAATACTCATCTCCCAGTAAGCACCTACATGCAAGAGATTGCTCACTGAGCATGTATGGGCATAAGACAAATAATCACCACACAAATATTTTATTGACAGATTGAAACATTTTATAATTTAGCAATTTTCTTACAGAAAGAAATTCTCAAAGTTTAAATATCTCAAAAGAGTGTCACCATCATGGCTAGGACTTAAGACAATAATGGACCCACCTTCCACAGAGATTACACCCACATGTCGCCTTCGACTATTCATTTCTGGCCCAAAAAACCAACTGTTTTTGTTGATAGAATAGCATTCAATACTGCGAAAGGGGTCACCAGATCCACCTCTACCACCTACACAAAACAGCACACCTAAAGGTAAAACCAGAAAATAGAGATCAAAATTATAGCTCCCTAATTTTTCTTAAATTAGTGTGGAAAAAAATACTTAGGAAGTCAAAATTTTGATGAACTGCTAAAAAAAAATGAGTTATTTGGATAACTTCAATGTCATTATGTTACTAAAATTCTAACTTTCTTTTCTTCCCCTTATTTGAACTTCTCAAAGAATAGAATACATCAGCTATCTCTGTTTGCTAAACAGAGATGTAATGTTACATCCCATTATAGTAAGGTTTAAGTTTTCACCCACTCTGTAAAATTGCTCTTGGCTAAGGTCAGAACTACATCCAATAAATGCTTAAGTTAATTTCTTATTGAACACAAGTACAACACTCGATATGTTGATCATCCTGTTTTTTGAGAAATTCCTCAATTCTCTTGATTTCCAAAATACTGAAGTCTCTCCTTTTGTGTCCAATAATTTCTCCTTCCTGTGTTTCCCACGTTTCATCCTTCACCTACTTCCCATATACTTTATGTTAACACAGGAAAAGTACATTCCTTGATTTTAAATTCCATTCTGTATTATAATGCCTTCCAAACTACATATCTAAGCCATATTTCCACTTGATGTCCCACAGGCCTTTCAAACCCAACATATTGAAAGGATCTCCCCTCCTCAACTACCTGAATAACCCCTTCCTTCCATGAGGTATCCTTCCTCTCCCTCACTATTCCACTGCCATTGTTTTAGTTCAGGCCCTCATCTGCTATTACCCAATACTGCAAAATCCTGTCCTTTCTTATCACTTTTAGTAGTCTTTTTGTTTTCAGGCATACTTTTATCCCCTCTCTTAGCCTCTTCATGCATAAAATGGAATAACGCCATCTATCTCATAGTAAGGATTGAATCCTACACTAAAACCTACTCATTAAGTTGCTGCAATCATGTAAGAGATCACATATACAAGAGTCTACTATATGCCTAGTATATGCATGTAAGCCAGGCTACCAAGGTGTTGTTTAAATTTAAATCTGAATTTAAAGAGGAATTTAACTAAATACCTTGACTTCCAGAAACAGGATTCACAACTTTAAAAAACCCCATGCTTCAAAAATTTAATTTTTGACATCAACCAATAAAAAAAAGGAGAATAAGCAGTCCTTTCCATAGAAAACTACAGTTGACACTTGAAGAACCCAGGAGTTAGGAGTACCAACTTCCTTTGTAGTTGAAAATCTGCAGGGCAGCCCCGGTGGTGCAGCGGTTTAGCGCCACCTGCAGCCCAGGGCATGATCCTGGAGACCCGGGATCGAGGCCCGCGTCCTGTGTCGGGCTCCCTGCATGGAGTCTGCTTCTTCCTCTGCCTGCGTCTCTGCCTCTCTCTTGCGCTCCGTATCTCTCATGAGCAAATAAAATAAAATCTTTAAAAAAAAAAAAAAGAAAAAGAAAATCTGCATATAATTTTTGATTCCCCCAAAACTTAACTCCTAATAGCCTACTGCTGATCAGAAGTCTTACTGGTAGCATGAATAGTCAGTTAACACATATTCTGTATGGCATATATATACACACACACACACACACACACACACACACTCACACACACATATATGCCATATTCTTACAATAAAGTAAGCTAGAGAAAAGAAAATGTTATTTTTTTTAAAGATTTATTTATTTATTTATGATAGACATAGAGAGAGAAAGAGGCAGAGACACAGGAGGAGGGAGAAGCAGGCTCCATGCCGGGAGCCCGACGTGGGACTCGATCCCGGGACTCCAGGATCGTGCCCTGGGCCAAAGGCAGGCACTAAACCGCTGAGCCACCCAGGGATCCCCGAAAAGAAAATGTTATTAAGAAAATCATAAGAGAAGTGCTTGGGTGTAGCTCAGGCAGTTAAACATCTGACCCTTGACTTTAGCTCAGGTCTTGATCTCAGGGCTGTGAGCTCAAGCCCCTCACTAGGGCTTTAAAAAGAGAGAGAGAGAGAGAACAAATACATTTATAGTACTGTAAAAAATCCACATACAAGTGGACCTATGCATGCAGTTCAAACCCATGTTGTTCGAGGGCTAACTGTATTTAGAAGAACTACTTCTTCATAGATACATCTATGACATTCAAATTTTCGTTACCTATATAAAATCCCATATTCATAATCATGTACTGCCCTTTGTTGTTATTTTTAGGCTATTCCACAGATCTGTTTATATGATAACTATATTTGGTAGCAACGAATGTAGATAAACTCTCTGCTCAGAGTACCACTTCTGAATTCCTAGACCTTCATTTATTTTCCATCATCCCTCAAATATATTTTTTATAGTTATAAAAAGTAGCATAAGTGAACATGAACTATTAGGAAAATACAGTCTGAAAACTGTGGCAAATAAAGATAAAATTACATGCCTCCTTAAGTATAAGACCTTTAGATTTGAAGAGTCTAACATAGTCTATTATACAAATTTGTAACGTAGTTAGTGCCTTTAAGATTTTATTTTTATTTTATTTTATTTTATATTTTATTTTATATTTTATTTTATATTTTATTTTATTTTATATTTACTTTTTTGTAATCTATACACCCAATGTGGGACTGAACTCATAACCCCAAGATCAAGAGTCACATTGCTCTTCCAACTGAGCCAGCCAGGGGGCCCACTTAGTGCCTTTCTTTTGATTTGATAAAACACAAAAACTAGTAATATTTAAACACAAAATATGTGTCAAGCTCCATCCTTGGCACTAGGGATACACCTGAATAAGATATTTACCTGTTTCTAAAGAGATCAAAACATGTCAAATAAATAAATTTCAATGCACTACAGTTAAATAAAACAAGTGCAAACAAAGCATTCTAAAAGTACAAATGATAGAGGAATTAACTCTGCTAGAAGTATCAAGAAAACTTAAAAAAAAAAAAAAGAGATTTCAGCAGGCTCTTCAAAGTGTATAGGGCTTATGACTTTTTAAAAAATTGGTTTATTGGTAAAACTACCTGAATCATGTCCAGTAAGAATTCATATACAACCGTATTATTGCCAATTACTACTTTAAGACAATCAGATACTAACCATCTTACAATTAAGTTTGGGAATACATAACTAGTCCTCAAATACAACAAAGATCCTTCTAGTAGAGGTAATAAGATGAGTAATTTAATTACCAGCAGTATGCTTCCTTGGGGTAGTCCGAATGGAGTATTCAAAGTCAGGTACTGCTCTGCTACTCAAGTGAAGATGGTAATTTCTTGCTTCATCCAACAAATCTCTACATTTTAGATTTTGCTTGACAATCTGTTCTTTTGCCACAACACCCATAAGAAAATCAACTGGCAGCAGCGGCAAACGAACCTAAGATCATGAACAGTAGCAGATATAAGATTAAACTGTAATTAGATAGTTCATTCTGTACTTTGTAGTATGTTTACGTTGTTTTTAAAAACTCATTTATTGGGCCGCCCGGGTGGCTCAGCAGTTTAGTGCCGCCTTCGGCCTAGGGTGTGATCCTGGAGTCCCCGGATCGAGTCCCGCGTTGGGCTCCCGGCATGGAGCCTGCTTCTCCCTCTGCCTGGGTCTCTGCCTCTCTCTCTCTCTCTCTCTCTCTCTCTCTCTCTCTGTGTGTGTGTGTGTCTCTCACAGAAAAAATAAAATAAATGAATGAATAATAAATAAAATCTTGAATAAATAAAATAAATGAATAAATAAATAAAATCTTAGAAAAAAACCCTCATTTATTACACAAAGCCTTTCTAACATGTGAAGGAAGTTCAATGAGCCAAGTTCTAAAGTGATTTCTAGTATGGTCTGCACTAATGAAATCAGATTGTATGTTAAATACATCCTCCCCCCTTTAAATACAGATTTAAGTAGACTAATAAAATAATTCAATTGTCTTCACTCAAGTTACTTAATTCCAAAAATGGCAATGTCATAATCACAAGGCGCCACTGCTGCTGGAGAAAAGGCACAATCAAAACAAAATTGCCATATTTTGTTCTTTTGCCTTTTAAAGCTTAGATTGAACAAATGGGATTTCTTCATTACTTGAACAAATAAACATGCATAATATTAAATTAATGCTGTTTTCTCCAAACTAATCACCTTGGAAGGTTATATACTGAATGAGGGATGCATCCCCTATTAGGTAGAGGCACTCATCTTTCTTCCCTTAAAGATGCATTGATTTTCTAGTGGATTAAGGGGATGATCAAATCAGGTAATATGATTTTGAGTTAAAAGTACCTATGCATATACAGAAATAAGATAGCTGCAACATAATGAAACTTTTTGTTTCTGTTGACAAAATTATTTTCAAAGTAATTCTAATGCTTATTTTATTATCTCCCTTCCCAGGTTACCCTGTTGAAAATAAAGAAAGGAAGAACGAAAAGAAAAGAAATAAATAAGAAAAAAGAAAATGGAATGTTATGTCTTATGGTTCTTTCCAGATAAGAAAGTAACCACTATAATTTCAAAACTTCATTATAAACAATAGTTACTTAGAGCTGTTTCCTCAGAACCATTTGCTATCAGCATAAATAAAATATTCATTACTACAATTTCAAAGGGCTATTTTCAACATTCAGGTTAAAAAGCAAAGAATGGTATTTCTAATTAAATGTAACAAATTCAGACCTTTCCTTAAATAGTATAGTGAATAAATAGGAAAGTGAAGAGAAAGCCATTTTCACACAAAGATTTCTACATTCCTTTAGATAATCTACACATTTCATATCAGTGAAACAACCTAATTTGCTGCTATATCACATTTCTATACACCAGCTTATTTTAGCCCCTACCTGTGCAAGTGTTTCATCCAACCATTTGGAATGATGCTGTGGATTGGCAAGAAGCCACTTGATGGCCGCACTATAGACCTGCTTTTCATTCTCAATATTTAAGTCACTGGAGGACAGAAGTTTATGGAGATGTTGGGGTGACACACTTACAAAGTCTTCACATTCCACTACTTCAGTAAAATGCTCACAGGCATACTGATCCGCCATGTCCATTAAGTCTATTCGGTTGTGACTTTCAGCAAAAGCTCTCACTGCCAGGCAGTTGGAGGGATGAAAATGTAACTTCATGTATTCACAACAAGCTCTAGCCACCAGTTCAACCTGTAGAATACAGGCTGCATATAAGAGAGGTTGGACATTATCAACAGTCAAAGTGAGCCGTGAAGAATAGACAAACTTTACCAAGTCTTCTATTGCATCACCGTCAAAATCTCTGATCTCAATCAGTGTTTGCTTGGCTTCAGCCATTTCTGAAAGAAACATGGCTCTGAAGTAAGGGATAACACAAGCCAATACTAGTTTGTGACAAGAGATTAGCTTTGAGCCAACCTGTTTAAAACAAACAAACAAAAGGAGACTTAGTTTAATATAAAAATTAGTTTTAGATCAGCAATAAGCATGTGTGGTAGCAGGGACAAAAACCTGCACAAATTTAGTGTATTTGTTTTTAACAATCCAATCCTTTGGTTACTTATTTTAATCAAGGACAATTGCAATTTTCTTCTTCCAAAGTATTCACTTATCTTCTATATATTATCTAAAATGTATATATAGTAAACTACGATTTTCTAGCCTATCTCAAATTTCAGGAACATTCTGTGAATGAATGAGAAGAGCAACACACATTATCTAGCACTACTTGGGCACTATTCTTGTTTTTGGTCTGTGAGACCCTTTCTTAAAATTTTTTTCTCGGGATGCCTGGGTGGCTCAGTGGTTGAGCATTTGCCTTTGGCTCAGGGCATGATCCTGGATTCCCATGATGGCTCAAGACATGATCCTGGATTCCGGGATGGAGTCCCGCATCAGGCTCCTTGCATGGAGCCTGCTTCTCCTCCCCCTGCCTGTGTCTCTGCCTCTCTTTCTGTGTCTCTCATGAATGAATAAATACAATCTTTAAAAAATACAAAAATAAAAAGAATTAAAAATAAAAAAAATAATTTTTTTTTGAGAACCTGGATGGCTCAGTCAGTTAAGCGTCTGCCTTTGGTTCAAGTCATGAGCCCAGCATCCTGGGATTGAGTCCCACATCAGGCTCCCTGATCAGTGAGGAGTCTGCTGCTCTCTCTGCCCCTCCCCCACTCATGCTCGCTATCTCGCTGTCTCTCTCAAAAATAAATAAAATCTTTGAAAAACTTTTTTCCAGTTTTATAACTGACATAATATTTTGTAAGTTTAGGTTATATAACATAGTGATTTCATACATGTATACATCATGAAATGATTATCACAATGTTTAGTAACTATCTAACACCTCACATAATTATAATTTTTCTTTCCCTATGATAAGATCTTTTAAGATCTCTTAGGGGCACCTGCAAGGCTCAGTCAGTTGGGCGTCCGTCTCTTGGTTTTGGCTCAGGTAGTAATCTCTAATGGGTCATGAGACAGAGCCTTGTATTGGGCTCCATACTCAGTGGGGAGTTTTCTTGGGATTCTCTCCCTCTGCTCCTCCCCTCCACTCATGCTGATTCATGCACTCTCTCAAATAAATATATTTTTTAAAAAAGATCTCTTGCACAGCCCAGGTAGCTCAGCGGTTTAGTGCTGCCTTCAGCCCAGGGCCAGATCCTGGAGACCCAGGATCGGGTCCCAAGTCAGGCTCCCTACATGCTTCTCCCTCTGCCTGTGTCTCTGCCTCTCTCTCTCTCTCTCTCTCTCTCTCTCTCTCTCTCTGTGTCTCTCATGAATAAATAAAATCTTTAAAAAATAAAAAATAAATAAAAAAGTATCTCTTATCTTAGTAACTTCTAAATATACAATATAGTATTATTAATTAGTCACCATGTCAGGCACTATTCTAAGTACTTTTCACATATTAACTCACTTAATTAATTGTCCCAATGCCCCTATGGGTAGGTACTATTATGATCCATAATTTACCAGTAAGAACACTGAGAGAGTAAATAATCCATTATTTTGTAGTATATACTATGAACTAAAGTTTTTTCATTTCTTAAATTATTTTGAAATAAAAAAAATGAAATCTTAATCACCTTATTTGTTGAAAAATTAGACTATCAATACTTTGCTGTTGTAAACGGCACAATGAACTTTGCTGTCACTGATTCTATGTTCACACTTCATTATTTCCTACGGATAAGTTCCTAAAAGTAGAAATAGTATTTCAAAGTATAGGTACAGCTTGAATATATACTGCTAAATTGTCTATTTCTGATCTACCTACAATATTTGTGCGATGTTTCAAGTGTTAATTTATTGAAATATACTTGTCAATTTGATTTATGAAAATATTATCTCATTGTTTTAGTTTATCTTTTACTAATACCATTAAATCATTCATTTTGGGCTACTTGTATCTCATCTCTCCTATGAACTTTTTTCTATGTCTTTTTTCAATGTATTTGTAAGAACTCATACATTTAGAATGTGAGTCATTTTTCATATATATTTCAAGCTTTTCTCTTTTATGGTGCACTTTTTTATTCACCCCCTATAGATTTTTACACAATCAAATCAATCTGTGTCTTTATGATTTCTGCCTTATATTCTTTGCTTTAAAATGAGAATCATTCTAATATTCCATAAATATTAACTTTAGGTATTATAGTATTTTTTTGGTATTATAGTATTTTTATGGTTTTATTGTTTTATACTTATAATTTTATTTCCATCTGCAAGTTTTTGGTATTGAGTATCCAGTTTTCCCAGCCTTAACGTTAAATAACCATTAAGCACAAGTAACAGGATAGTGTTTTACCAATTTTCCTGTTTGCATGTAGCATTTTGACTGCATAATACACTTTTTGTTGGGTCTCATTATTTGGGAATGAATTTTAAAATGAGAACTTCTAGGGGATCCCTGGGTGGCTCAATGGTTTCGCAACTGCCTTTGGCCCAGGGCGCGATCCTGGAGTCCCGGATCGAGTCCCGGATCGAGTCCCGGATCGAGTCCCGCATCGAGTCCTGCATCGGGCTCCCGGCATGGAGCCTGCTTCTCCCTCTGCCTGTGTCTCTGCCTCTCTCTCTCTCTCTCTCTCTCTCTGTGTGTCTACCATAAATAAATAAAATCTTAAAAAAAAAAAAAAGAACTTCTACAGAAAATGGCCTGAGGAGTATAATGTATAAATGTTTTTGTTCATAAATGTTCCTCCCTGACCTTTTTTCACTAATGTGGAGGAAGAATGAATATCCCTTCAACAAATACAGGATTATCATTTCTGTTGGTTATACTGTATTTAATTTTTTAAAAAGTACTCACAAGGCAAGATTTAGATTCTATTGAGATTAAAGGTGTAACCTAGACTAAAGCAGAGAGATTGGCATGTTTTCAAATTTACTTCAGCCCTAAAATGGGATCTGAAACCTGATATTAAACATTTTAAAAAGAAACTAAAAATACCTTTTCAGAATATCTCCACATGCCACCACTGAGATTTAGTTTCTATGCAAATATATGTAAATCTTACGAGACATAAATCTGGTAAAACAATCTGCCATTACATAAAATAGAATTCTACAATTTCCAATTAAACATTATTTTAACACTGTCTGCTTATCCAAGCTGTATAAATCAATGAACCACAAACTATTTTCATATTGTTCATAAGGCTTTTTTCCCTCAAAAACTCTAATTTGATGCAAATGAACTAAAACTTGATTATTTAATACACACACACAATCATACCCCCTATGTGCCCTTTTAGAATAAATACCCATCTTAATTTTAAAAAAGTCTTTGAGCCATGTGTATGAAATAGCAACATGAGAATATCTGGCTTCTTATGCATTAATTCTCTTTTGACATTATTGAGTCTCACTGTATTACTGACAGCTTATTTCTATACTCTTGTGCTCTAGTACATAAAAATAATTATCAATTACCAAAAACATTTCATCAGAAAGTTAGGAATGAAAGAAAGCAGAGTATAAGGACTACATGCTTGAAATTGGGTGAAAAATACACAAATTACAAAAATAGTAGACATTACAATTTTAAATAAATACTACAGTATTTAGTAAATAATAATAAATGTTATGTTGGTTTTAACATAAAATACTAAAATTAAAATACTAATATTAATATTCATAAAATAACAATATTTATAAAATATTAATATTAAAATAAAATAGTGACTAATAAATATGAATACAATGATAAGTCCCTTTATACTAGTGAATTTTATAATTTACATTTTTTATTAGACTAATGAACATATGAATAATTCAAGATGCTCTGGGGAAAAATTATGTCAAGTTTAAACTTAAGTAGTGAAATATGTAGAATAACAACATTAATAAGATTATGTCGTCTTTTTTTTTTTTTAATTTTTCTTTATTTATGATAGGCACACAGTGAGAGAGAGAGAGGCAGAGACACAGGCAGAAGGAGAAGCAGGCTCCATGCACCGGGAGCCCGACGTGGGATTCGATCCCGGGTCTCCAGGATCGCGCCCCGGGCCAAAGGCAGGCGCCAAACCGCTGCGCCACCCAGGGATCCCAAGATTATGTCTTCTTAAAAAAAAAAAAAACTTGAAATACAAACCACTAATCAAAACCTTGAGTAATTTTCCATAGATTAGCCAGTAGGGATCAAAATACACACAATGAAACAAAGGTTTTTAGACTGGGAAACCACTTCACTTTCAACATTGGGATGGGAGGGAAAGATGGGCATGGGGGAAGTCAAGCATCCTCAATTTTTATTGCTGATTTGACATTTAAGTCCACCCAGAAAAACTACATGACAGACAAAAAAGAACTCTGAAAATAATAAGTGATCTTTTGCTGAATTATGAATTAAATAAGCTAAAAGTAACATAAAAAGAACATTAAACAAAGAACATTGATATTCCCCCCAAAAAAGAACATTGAAATTTCATTAGTTTTCAATTCTAACTTACAAAATGAACCTATTATCCTACATTTAAGGTGACTTACATTTCAATTTTCTTTTTTCCCTCTAAAATACAAATTCAGTGTATAAAATCAACAAAGAACAGGAAAAAAATAGCGGAAAAATTCTGCTCACAATTCAACAAACACTGTCAACCTGTTGATGCATTTCCTTCCAACTTTTTTTTTCTACATGTTATGAAACATAATTAAGACCATCCCAAACTTGGGGTGCCTGGGTGGCTCAATTAAGCATCCAACTCTTTTTTTTTTTTTTTAAGATTTTATTTTTATTTATTCATGAGAGACACAGAGAGAGGGGTTTGGGGAAGAGACACAGGCAGAGGGAGAAGCAGGCTCCACGCAGGGAGCCCGACATGGGACTCGATCCCGGGTCCCCAGGATCAGGCCCTGGGTTGAAGGCGGCGCTAAACCGCTGAGCCCCCCGGGCTGCCCCAGCATCCAACTCTTGATTTCAGCTCAGGTCATGATCTCAGGGGTCATGAGATCAAGCCCCACAACCTTCTCTATGCTGAGTGTGGGGCCTTCTTAAGATTCTCTCTCTCCCTCTGCTCTACTCCCACCCCCCACTCCACTCGCAAGCATACTTTCTTAAAAAATAAAAAAGATTGTCCTGAACTTTGTCATCATCTCCTAAGTTTCTGAAAACTTTTATAACCTTCATGTTTATTGGCTACCCTATACAGTGGATGTAACACACTTTATTTAATCATACTGATATTAGCCATTTACATAGCTTCTCCATATTTTAAAATACACTATTTCAGAGCAGAAAGTTTTTTCAGAATTTCAGAATATTTCATTAAGATGGAATCTGAAAAGAATTAATTAACCAAAAAATATAAGCTTTTTATAGCTCAACACTGTTAAACTGTACACGAAAAACAATGAGTCAATTTACATATCCACCAGAAATGCTTAAGAATATCTCCTTCACCAAAATTTCAAAAGCAATAAATGTTTAAAATATTCAATGTTGATAAGTAAACAATTTTTTAATTGATTTGATTTTTACTTCTTAACTATTTTTTTAAAAGATTTATTTATTTTAGAGGAGGAAAGAGAGATCTGGAGCAGGATGAGAGGGAGAGGAAGAGAATCTCAATCAGACTTCCAGCTAAGTGCAAAGCTGAGGCAGGGCTCCATTCCACAACCCTGAGATAATGACCTGAGCTGAAATCAAGAGTTAGATGTTTAACCAAAGGAGCCACCCAGGTGCCCCACTTCTTAGTTATTTCTAATATTTTTTCAAGAGATTTACTTTAGTGAAGTGAGAGTGTGAGAGAGAGTGTGGAAGAGGGGCAGAGGGAGAGAATCTTCAAGCAGACTCTGCTGAGTGGGGAGCCCAAGGCAGGGCACGATCTCAAGACCCATGAGATCATGCCCTAAGCTGAAACCAAGAGCCCGATGCCCGACCAACTGAGACACACAGGTGCCCCTTAATATCTTTTTTAAAAATGTGGCTATTCTAGTAACTATTCTTTTGCAAAGGAGTTGTTATTACATAGCTTCACTTCACTTCGAAGTATTAATTGTATAATCCCATTAACACAGTTTGTTAAAAATCATTTATAAAAATACTAAAAAAAACCTTTTTAAATCATTAAAACTAAAGTATATTAGTTTGAAATGTTTATAATCATGCCACTTAGTAACTCAAACTAAGTGTTTAAGAACTACATTGAAATAAAAGTGCCTAAAACAAACAGTGAAAGAGGAATAGAGTAGAAGAAAAAAAACCCTACATGCTCAATCTCCTTTTATGTATGTTAATAAGCTATATTCTAATTTCTCAATTTTTTTCTAATTTCTCAACTTCAGTCCTTTGTAATTTTGCCCTTTTAATCCTTTAGCTACTCTTTTCAATAATCCACCAATTTTAATCAGTTTGAATAACCAAAATAGTATTTTATTGCCAAGATCAAGAACAGGTTAGGTATATAAGACTCAAGATAGTTTGGCTTATGGTGAATTATCACATCATAATGTCTCACCACACCCACTGTTCTACAATCTTGGCTAATTTTACTACATTTATTAAAAGATCTGCTTAAAGAAAACAATGGATTAACACTTTAAGAGACTGAATAAACAACTATCTACAAATATAAGTATTTAAATACCTCTTTTTCTGAGAAACCTGAAAAAAATCAAAATGTCAATTTATTACTTGAATGTCAGAAAGTAAAAGTGATCATTTATTACACTGCTTAACACAGAATACTTAAGTGTTAAATATGAAAATCATCTCCTTTATTGTTTCTCTTTTATTAGATTATGTCTGTCTTCTAGTCAGGAGTTATCTGTTACCTTTATAAGGCTAATAATTTTATCATTTCTAGCTCTTGGAAGTATGCTATTATAATGTAGTTTATATATTTTGTTTCCCTGAAATCTTTTGGAGCACTTATTCTTACTTGGTCATTTAGAAGTTTGACACCAAATAATTACAACAATCTTGAAAATATTTATTAGAATCCTATAAATATTTGCTTAAAAAATCACAGAAACGTACTTTCAAAAAAAAAAAGCCAAATAATATGAATAAAACATATTCAGTGGCAGCATCAACAGATGGTGTAGGGAGCTTCCTTCTTCTAATAATCTGTTAACTTCTTCAAGTAAAATTAACAATGATCTTTTGTTTTTTTAAGATTTATTTATTTATTCATTCAGAGAGAGCGAGAGAGAGGCAGAGACACAGGCAGAGGGAGAAGCAGGCTCCATGCAGGAAGCCCGATGTGGGACTCGATCCCGGGTCTCCAGGATCACACCCCAGGCTGCAGGCGGCGCTAAACCGCTGCACCACTGGGGCTGCCCTAACTATGATCTTTAATAAGAATAATTACATTTCCCCAAACTACATAAAGCATGAGTAAAAGCATCTTTGTAAGTGTTACTCTTGTTGATCTATAGCATATAACTTAAGCATTATGAGTGCTATGCAATACCTCTGAAAGACAAATTCCCCTGACCTTTATTCAACCAAATCGTTGCCCCCTAAGAAACTTGCCCCATGTACAATTTTAGACCTGCTACTGGATATACTGTTTAAAATGTTTTCACTAACAAAATAATATATAAACAAGTTTTACCTCTCCCTGGAATGACTTAAAGACAATAATCTCTTATGAGAAGCCTTTTGAATCACCTCTCAGGCATAATTTATTAAATCCTCTCCTATGCTACCATAAAAATAACATAAAAATGATAATCGCTAAATTTTACTGTCTTTAACTTTATATTGCCTATTTCTGGCTAAATTTCAAATACCTTGAAGGCAAGAACAGAATATTATTCAAATTTCAAGTTTATTTATACTCTCCATGTACTAGAGTAAGACCTTAGTAAATATATGCTAAATAAACTTGTTATTTGTAATATAGGTGCTCATTTTGGAATCTAAAAATTGGCTAATGACCATATATACAAACAATAAAATAAATCTGGATAGTTGCTGGGTTTTTTTAAAGATTTTATTTTTAAGTAATCTCTATACCCAACATGGAACTCAAATTTACAATCCCAATATGAAGAGTCACAACACTCCACCAACTGAGCCACCTCAATGGTCTTTCTAAAATGTGTGTCCTTGGGGGTGCCTGGGTGGCTCCGTCAGTTAAGCATCTGCCTTTGGCTCAGGTCATGATTTTGGGGTTCAGGGACTGAGCCCCACATCAGGCTCCCTGCTCAGGAGTCTCTCCCTCTCCCCCTCCCCCTCCTCCTCCCCCTCCCTCTTTTAAAAAAAATTCTGACCATTGAAGAAATGTTGAATTCAAATTAAGAAACAAATCCAATAATAGATCTGTTTAAAACTTCAGTTGTAATACTTTCTAATGAATAGGAAGAGAATATACCATAGCAGAAGTATCTGATACCCTTGGAACAACAACAATAGTAACACGATCCAAATAGCTGATATTTGTTATCTTTCATATACCAAACGCTATAAGGACTCCAGTTATATCAATTCACTTATTCCTCACAAAAACCTAATCATCACTCTAATTTTACAGTTGAAAAATAAAAATGATAGTCCCTTAAATTAATGAAGTGTGTCTCATCCCCAAATGATCTCCATCATGTTTAAAACATAGTATTTCAGTTTTCAACCTCTGATTCTGTGGGAGTTATTTCAATCTATTGCTTAAGTTACACAATAAAGTTACAAGTTTAATTCTCACTTGCCCTATTTTTTACTTAAGAAAGTTACTATGTTGTACAAATTATTCTAAAATTCAATTATAAAATTTATAAAATGAATAATACTCTACTTAATTATTTTCCATTCATACATTGATATGCTGAATGGTAATTGAATTCAAATAATCTATTTTACAATCGGAACAGGACAAACAGTGTATGTTCTCATTCATTTGGGGAATATAAATAATAGTGAAAGGGAATATAAGGGAAGGGAGAAGAAATGTGTGGGAAATATCAGAAAGGGAGACAGAACATAAAGACTCCTAACTCTGGGAAATGAACTAGGGGTGGTGGAAGGGGAGGAGGGCGGGGGGTGGGGGTGAATGAGTGACGGGCACTGAGGGGGGCACTTGACGGGATGAGCACTGGGTGTTATTCTGTATGTTGGTAAATTGAACACCAATAAAAAATTAATTTATTAAAAAATAATCTATTTTACTTTTTTTTTCCAAAGCTAATGTGGGTCCCTGAATTTCACACTAGGGTTGAAAATTAGAACAATGGCATAAAATGTGGAAAATGCTGCATGAATGCATATGAATCATCAAAAAAATTTTAATATCACACTGACATATAATAGTAAAAAGGAATCTTAAACAAGTAATGAGGAACAATTAGAATATGGGTTCCTCCACACTACTTTATCACTTTATCAATTTTACTAAAACTGTCTTTTACAGCAGAATAACATGATTCTATAGACCATAGACTTAAAATTTACTATGCTTTTTCATCCAAGTCTAAATAGATTCTACTTCACTATTAGGTATAGAAAATCTCACTTAAGAGATAATTGTTTTAAAGTAGAGATTAAATTACCGGAACAGAAATATATACTAGAACACTAGTGCAGCTGAATAAACCACCAAGAATTCCTAACTTTCTAAGTTATTTCTAAATTCATAAGTTAAAAGCTTACTAGTTAACAATTTATTAATTTCCCTAATAATGACTACTTACTGTTTTAAGGTTCCAGAACTCTCAGAAGTTACATTACCAAGAAATAATGAATATTACCATTTAATTAGTACAATAAATTTAGCTTATACTAACCTCTAAGCACCTTTGCTTATGTCCTTTCACCTTCAATAAAAACGGATTGAGACTAGTCATCTTGACTGTAACAAGTAAGTATGGCACCAAAAATTTGTCTTGTGTAGTTCTAGAAACCTTCATTTTTCATAATGCAATAAAGAAGTTGAAAAAGAAAAATAGAGAGTCTCACCTTTAGTGTGACATCACAGAGTTCTCCATTTTCATAAAACCGAAGAAGGGAACCATGAAAATCTTTCCAAGCTTCATTAGCTTCAAAGATAAAGGAGTCTTCTCCATCACCATCACTAATTGAAGACCTGTTTTTTATTTGCTGGTGCTGCCTTTTCCCCTTTGTGCAGTGATTCCTAGCTTGTTTTGTATTCACAGATTCTGAAGCCATTTGCAACACTCTTCTTTTAATACAGCACTGTTCTCAAACATCCCATTTATTCTTTTGTAAAGAGTGGGGAGAAGGCAGAAGGGAGATGCTGCCCACTAACCTTCAGATATTTTTCAAAATCCACTCAAATTGCCATTGTTCAGTTTCCTGAGATTAAAAAATAAGTAAAACACATAAAAATACACCAAAAGAAAAAATATCATTAGTAATTATAGTTTACCAAAACTACATATGCAAAGTGACCACACAAATTATTACTTAAGGAAGAACAAGTTACTTTGTAACTTTATGCTAAATGTCATATAAGTTATCTAAGCTAATTATTCCACTGAAGGAACTCCTTTAAAATCTAATTTGAGGGGCATCTGGGTGGCTCAGTGGTTGAGCATCTGCCTTCTGCTCAGGGAATGATCCCAGGGTCCTGGGATTGAGTCCCGTATCAGGTTTCCCACAGTGAGTTTGCTTCTCCCCCTCTGTCTATGTCTCTGCCTCTCTCTGTGTCACTCACGAATAAACAAAACCTTTAAAAAAAAAACTAATTTGAAAATTCTGGGAAATGGTGGAATAGAAGCAGCAGGAATCTGCCTTCCCCACATAGGCAACAATTACACTGGCAGAATCTGTCTGATGTAACTATTTTGGAATTCTATGGAGCCTGCTAAAGGCTTGCAACTTCCAGGGAAAGACTGAGAAGTTTAATTTTGGTCAATTTAAGCAGTAGCAGCTGCCCATCACCACATCCTCAGTCAGGTGGCAAGTAAGCAACTGTGTGCATGTTCCTTGGAGGAGCTACAATTTTTAGGATTCAGGGTGGGCAAAAAGGACCCAGTCCTCCAAATATCAGGGATCTCTGCTGATTGCTGACTACTGCTTCTGATCACAGCGGTATAGATAAAGAAAAAGGTGTATAGCCATTATTAATACACCTTTACCTGTTGCAAATCCCTCCCTCTTGGCTGAAGTGACTTCCAGATGATTTAAAAGGCTTGTGCCCTTTATTCCCATTCATTTTTTGGTTTTGGGGTTTTTTCCTCCCCCTTTCAGAAGCAAGACACAAAAAACAAGAGTATAAACAAAGAAAATTAGAAAATGACAATGCATGCCAAGGGAAATGCTCAAATAAGACCTGAGAAGACCTTAAATTATACCTCAGGCTGGTCTTCAGCACAGAGATGGTCTAAAAGCAATCAAAAAGAGGAGGAAAAAAAGTAACAAAAAATAGCAGAACTTAAAGAAGAATTCAATTAGATCTGGACACTGATTTCCAGAATTACTACATTATTAGATCCAAATGCCTAGTGTTCAACAACAAAAATCACAAGGCATACAATGAAACATATTCAAGGTGTGTGTTGGGGGAAGAAACAAACAACAAACTGTCTTGAAAAGGAACTAATGGAATTTATACTAAATGAAAACTTTAAAACAACTCTTTTAAGGATGCTCAACTAAAGGAAGATGTAGAATCAGGCACACAATCAATACTATCAAAAAAAGAAACACAAAAACTAAATAAAGAGCAAACAGAGTTCCTGAAATGGAGAAGTACAATAACTGAAATGAAAAATTCACTAGAGGGACTCAGGACAGATTTGAACAGGAAAAAGAAAGAATTACCAACCTCAAAGACAAGACAATGGAAATTATCGACTCTCAAGTGGAAAACATTGAAGAAACATGAGTAGAACCTAAAAGACCTGTGGAACATCAAATAGACCAATATACATTATTGGAATCCTAGAAGAGTAAGTGAGAGATAAAGGGGAAGAGAGAATATTTAAAGAATAATGACTGAAAACTTCCAAGATTTGATGTAAAACATAAATGTAAACATTCAAGAAGTTTTATGAAAGAGGAATTAAAAGAACCACACCAAGACATTATAAACAAGCTTCCAAAAGCCAAAGATAAAAAAGAATCTTGAACACAACAAAAGAAAAGTGAATTGTTAGATAGAGGATTCCTCAATAAGGGTATACTCGCAGATTTTTTTAATCAGAAACTTCAGAAACCAGCAAGGATGGGCAGATATGTTCAAGGTACTGAAAGACAAAAGCTGTAATCAGAAATATTGTATCTAGCAATAATGTCCTTCAAAAGTGAGGAAGGAATTAAGGCATTCCCAGATAAGCAAAAACTGGGAGAGTTTGTGACCATTAGACACCACCTGCAAGAAATCGAGTCCTATAAGGTTAAATAAAAGAATGCCCAAGAGCAATTCAAAGCCATATGGAAAAATAGAGTTTGATAAAAGTAAATACATGGAAAAAAAAGTAAATACATGGGTAATTACAAAATCTGGTATTACTGTAGTTTTGGTTTGTAACCACATTTTATTTTCTACAGATTTAATACACTAATACATCCATAGAAGAAAAAGTAATTAATGTGAAAGCAGCTTTACTGTAACTTTCATTTGCACACCGAATCTTGTTTCCTATACAACTTGAGAATAATTTAAAATAAATAAAAAATTAAAATTAAAAAATTTTAATTCAAAATTTAATAATTGCTAATTGTATAAAGATACACAAGTTAAAATGGAAAGGATAGAAAAAAAAATACTCCATGCAAACAGGAACCAAAAGAGGGCAAATATAGCTATACTAATACCAGATTAAAAAAAGACCTGGAGTCTGAAAACGTTATAAGAAACAAAGAGAAATATATTAACAAAGGATCAATAGAATAAGAAAAGACGATTACAATGATCATACATATAATGACAAATAATGAAAATACTTGAAGTAAAAACTAATAGAATTGAAGTGACAAATAAATAGTTCCAGAATAATAACTGAAGACTCCAATACTCCATTCACACTAATGGATAGAATAACCACAGAAAAAGCAGAGGACACATAACACAATAAACCCATTAGATCGAAGACATAAAACAAAAACAAAAACAAAACAAAACAAAACAAAAAAACCACAATGCTCTACCCAACACAACACATACCCTTCTCAAGTGCACATGGGATGCTTTCCAGAATGAATCACTGGTAGGCCACAAATTAAGTCTCACAGGTTTAAATAAAAAGATAAACTGCGTACCAACTATCTTCTCTAACTACAACAGGATGAACTTAGACATCATGACAAAAGAAAAATGGAAAATTGGCAGAACTGGAAAAATTAACACACTTTTAAAACTACCAATGAATCAAAGAAGAAATCACAAGGAATTAATAGAAAATACTTAGCAAATGAAAACAAAAACACAACATACCAAAACTGATAGGCGCCATAGTGAAAGCAGTGCTAAGGAGGAAACTTATGGCTATTGACATATTTTTAGAAATCTCAAATGAACAATTTAGCTTTACAACTTAACTAAAAAAGGAAAACTAAACCCAAAGTTAGCAGAAGAAATGAAATTAACATTGGAACAGAGATAAATGAAATAGAAAATAGATACATGATAGTGGAAAACAAACCAAAAGTTGGTTCTTTGAAGAGATCAACACAATTGACAACACTTCAGCTAAATCAACTAAGACAAAGAGAGAATGCTCAAATTAATAAAATCAGAAATGAAAGTAAGGAACATTACTTCTGACTCTGTAAAACTAAAAAAAAGTCATGAGAATACTATGAACAACTGTACATCCATAAATTGTGCATGAGATGGACAAGTTCCTAGGAAACAAAACCTAAATCATACACAAATAGAAAATCTAAATAGACTTATAACTATTAAGAAGACTGAATCAATAATCAAAAATCTCCCAACAAATTAAAGAACTAAATTTAATGGCTTCACTAATGAATTCTACAATATAAAGAATAACTAATATTATTCCTTCCAAACTTTTCCCCCAAAATTGAAGAGGTCAGAAAACATCTTAACTCATTCTATCAGGCCAGCATTACCCTGTATGTGAAAACTACAAACCTATAAATCTTAGGAACATTGATGTCTGAAACTATAAAACTCCTAGAAAAAACACAGAGGAAATGCTTCATAACACTGAATGTGCCATGACTGCTTGGCTATAACACCAAAAGCACAGACAACAAAAGAAAAAAAAAAAAAAAACAGACAAATGGGACTATATCAAACTTTAAAACTTCTGTGCAGCATAGGAAACAACACAGTGAAAAGGCAACCCACAGAAAGGAAGAAAATATTTGCAAGTCATATATACATAAGAAAGTCATATATACATAAGAGGTTAATACCCAGAATAAACAAGTCCTTCGACTCAGAATAACAACAACAACAAAAAAAATCAAACAATTCAATTTAAAAATAGGCAAAGGACTTGAATAGATATTTCTCCAAAGAAATAAAAAATGACCAATGAACACATGAAAAGATATTTCAGAATAAGCAAATCAAGACCTCACAACCATTAGGATGACCACAGTAAAAAAATTTAGAAAATAACAAGTGTTATTTAGTGCATAAGGATGTGGAAAAATTGGAACCTTATGCACTGTTGCTAGGAATACTAAAATGGTGCAGATGTGAGGTGCAGGATGAAGAAAGGAGATTAGAAGGATCCTAAGCTCACTTTGTCTCACAGACATACCTAGAAAGCCACAGCAGATGAATTAACTTTAGAAAATGACACAAAGACTGGCAGAACAAACTTTCCAGAGTTACTCATGAAGAAGAGGCCACATAAAACAGAGTAAGAGGAACAAAGACATGGTCAGCAAACAAACTCCTGGCAAGACTAACCACAAATGGAAGGGGTACCACAAGCACAGAAAATAGAGAGGAGCAACCCGTATCAACATTTGCACTGGAGACAAAATCCCTAGAGCAGCTGGCTTTGAAAACCAGTAAAGATTAATTTCATGAGTTTTTACAGTCAGTGTAGGGCTTAACTCAAAGTACTTAAAATCAGCAAGCCTGGCTCTGGGAGAGCCAGAAGGTGATAGGAAACCAAGTCCTTGCCCTGAAAGACCCAGCATAAAAACAGCAATTTGAAAAGCATCTGTGGTTTGCAGGAAGAAGAGTTATATAATCTCAGAATATGCTGAAGAGGCAAAGATCTTTAGGAGACTTCTTTAAGAACAAAAGAGCTGGCAGATGCCATTTCTCCTCCCCCCAAGCCTAGAGAACTGGACACTTCTGGGTACAAACTCCATCTAGCTTGCTAACACCACATGCCCTGACTCTGCATTCTCCTGCAGATCTGCCCCCATCCAACCCTGTCTCGCTTGACCAGCATCCCTCCAAAGCAGCTCCTGCTGCAACACATTCTACAAGCAGCCCAGTTGGAGAATGGCATCACTCCAAAGTGACTCCTGCACCAGGGAGAGGGGAAGCTAACCACATACACCAGTGCAACTGCAGCCTCATAAGACTTACTGGGGGCAGGCACCTGGTCTGATTGCAGGCCTACCAACCAACAAAAGCCTCTAGGGGGACACTGCAGGGAAAGCATCCTGCAGTTCAGTGTTACCACAGCTGCACCACACAAGCTGAAGACAGCATCTAGTCTGACTGCTAACACCACCCAGCTACAAGCCCACAGTGGCCCCAGATCAGCCACTTAAAAGGACAGGGACCAAACCCTGCGAAGAGTAGATAAACTGGGTCATTCCAACCAACTGAACTTAAGGCAAACACTGCTCAGCTACAACACACATAGGAGGGTGCATGCGACAAACATAAAAGACACCCCTGAAGTGCCTATTTCTGGTGAACAGAGATGCTGTACTATAGCGCACTACTGGATCTCTTCTTCATAAAACCACACATTCAAGAACAGGAGATTTAGCTGACTTTCCTAATACATGGAAACAAATACACAGAGTTAAATAAAATGAGGAGACAGAGGAATAGGTTCTAAAAGAAAGAACAGGACAAATCATAGGACAAGAGCTAAATGAAATGGAGATAAGCAATACACCTAATAAAGAATTCAAGGTAATGGTCATAAAGATACTTACAGAACTTGAGAAAATAGTGAAAGACCTCAGTGAGACTGTCACAAAGAGACAGAAAAGATAAAAAGAACCAATCAGAGATGGAGAACTCAATATCTGAAATTAAAATTGTGTATACTAGAAGGAATCAATACCAAACTAGAAAAGGCAGAAGAATGGATAAGCAAACTGGGAGTAAAACAACGAAGTTGAACAGAAAAAAAGAAAAGTGAGAAAAAAATTAGAGTAGGTTATGGGAACTGACATCATCAAGTGTAATAACACTCACATATAGTGATCCCAGAAAGAGAAGAGAGAGAAAAGCCCAGAAAGAGAAGAGAGAGAAAAGGGAAACCGTATTTGAAGAAAGAATAGCTGAAAACATCCCAAATCTGGGGAAAGAAAGAGACACCACATCTAGGAAGCACAGGGAACTCCGAAGAAAATCACCCCAAGGAGGTCTACACCATAATACATAACAATTAAAGTGGCAAAAAAGTAGTGAAAAAGAGAGAATTTTAAAAACAGCAAGAGAAAACAATAACTTGTGTACAAGGGAAACCCCAGAGGGCTATCAGCTGAGTTTTCAGCAGAACACTGCAGGCCACAAGGGAGTGACATGATATAGTCAAAGTGCTGAAAATAGAAAAACCTGCAAACAAGAATACTCTACCCAGCAAGACTATCATTCAGAATAGAAGGAGAGAGAGAGAGTTTCCCACACCAACAAAAGTTAAGGGAATTCTTTGAGTAGAAAGGAAAAACTATAATCAAGAGTAAGAAATTAGGAAAGGAAAAAAAATTCACAGGTAAATACAAACATAACAAAAGTACTAGATCAATCAGTTATAAAAACCAGTACAGGGCAGCCCCGGTGGCACAGTGGTTTGTCACCGCCTGCAGCCTGGGGTGTGATCCTGGAGACCCGGGATCGAGTCCCACATCGGGCTCCCCTGCGTGGAGCCTGCTTCTCCCTCTGTATGTGTCTCTGCCCCTCTCTCTGTGTCTATGAATAAATAAATAAAATCTTTAAAAAAAAAACCAGTACAGATATTAAAGCACAAAATTAGTAAAATCAATTATTTCTATAAAAGTCAGCCAAGGGATTCACAAAACAAAAGGATGTAAAGTATTATATACATAAAGTATGGGGAATAAAGATTTAGTGCTTTTAGAATGGGCTCAAAGTAAGCAACCATCAGCTTAATATAGACTAATATGTGCATAATATATTATATATGAACCTAATAATCACAAAATAATCACAAATCAAAAACCCATAATCGATATTTAAAAATACACAAAAAAGGAATCCCCAGGCATATCATTAAAGAAAGCCATCAAACAACAAGGACGGAAAGAAGAATACAGAATAACTACAAAAACAACCATAAAGTAAGTAACAGAATGGCAATAAGTACATATCTACCAATAATTATCTTGAATATAAATGAACTAAATGCTGTAATCAAAAGACAGAGGGTGACTGAATGGATATAAAAGCAAGATCCAATTATACATCACCTACAAAAAACTCACTTCAGATCTAAAAATACATGCAGGTTGAAAGTGAAGGGATAAAAAACATTTATCATACAAATGGAAGTGAAAATAGAGCTGGGAATGTCCACAATAGCCAAAATATGGAAAGAGTCCAGATGCCCAACAGCAGATGAATGGATAAAGAAAATGTGGTATACATACACACACACACACACACACACAATGCAATATTACTAAGCCATAAAAAAAGAACAAAATCTTGCCATTTGCAATGAGGTGGATGGAACTAGAGGGTACTATGTTAAAAGAAATAAGTCAGAGAAAGACAAATACCATTTGATTCAATTTATATTTGGAATTTAAGATACAAAACTGATGAACATAGGGGAAGGGAAGGAAAAATAAAATAAGATGAAAACAGAGGGAGACAAACCAGAAGAGACTCTGAACTATAGGAAACAAACTGAGGGTTGCTGGAGGGGAGATGTGTGGGGGGAATGGGCATTGAGGAGAGCACCTGATGGAATGAGTATTGGGTGTTTATTATACGCAACTGAGGAATCTCTAAATTCTACCCCTGAAACTAATAATACACTATATGTTAGTTAAGTTGAATTTAAATAGAAAATTTTTTAAAAAAGAAAACAAAGCTGGGGTAGCAATATTTATATTGAACAAAATAAACTTTAAAACAAAGACTGTGACAAGAGACAAAGAAAATTACATAACGATAAAGGGCACATTCCAACAAGAGGATTATTAAAAATTATAAATATTTACCCAACATAAAAACACTTAAATACATAAAGTATTAACATAAATAAAGAAAAGAATTTCAGTAATACAATAATAGTAGGGAACTTTAACACCCTCACTTATATTAATGGATAGATCAGTCAGACAAAAATCAACACAGCAACAGTGGCTTTGAATGACACACTGGATCAAATACATGTATTCAGAACATTCCATCTCCAAACATTCAGAAGTATTCAGAACATTCCATCCCAAAACAGTGGAACAATGAATAGGCTAACCTAGAAATCAAAGAGGAAGTCACAAAATATATAGAAACAGACTAGACAGCAGCAGCTGGCATACAGCTCCTTAAATGTCATGGCTTCAATAGCACGGTAGCTCCCACCAGGTGGAGTGTCACCAGCCTATCCCCCAGGAAAATACTGCAGTTTCTTCCCCAGGGGCCCTGCTCCTCCATAACCATGTGCTACTGAAAATCTGTAATCAAAAGTGCCAGTATGTCAGATGAGATGCAACAAGACTCTCAGTGAAGCGCTACTCAGATGTTGAAGAAATATAGGGAAAGAAAAAAATATAGGGAACTCCATATTAAGACAGAGTTTGACAAGAAGTACACCACCACCTGGCATTGCATTGTTGGGAGAAACCTCAGTAGTTATGTGTCACATGAAACTAAACAATTCATCTACTGCTACCTGGGTCAAGAGGCCATTCTTCTGTTCCTATTTGGTTAAAAGCATGGACTGAGTATGTGTTATATACCCAGTGGTCCATCCAAAAACAAGGACTGCAGCCTAAATTCCAAATACCAGAGACTGAAACCTTCAGCCTATGCATGAGAAAACACCTTGATGTCTGAACCTCTATTGTGTGGTTTTGTATAGGCATCCTCGGTACAATTTTGTTGTTAGTTATTAAATTAGAAAAACAAAGTCAAATGAAAATGAAAATACAATGCTCCAAAATCTTTGGGATGCAACAAAAACTGTTCTAAGAAGGAAGACTATAGCAATACAGGCTTACCTGCAAGAAAGATACAAATAAAAAACCTAACCTTACACCTAAAGGAACTAGAAAAACAAGAACAAAGAAAGCCTAAAGCCAGTAAAAGGAAGGCAATAATAATGATTAGAGTAGAAGTGAAATAAACCTAAATAAGCAAACAAACCAGCAGCTGGTTCTTTGAAAAAAAGATCAATAAAATTGATAAATCTTTAGCCAGACTTATCAAAACAACAACAACAAAATAAAGGAATCAAAATCAGAAATGAAGGGGAACCAACTGACACCACAGAAATTCAAAAGATTATAAGAGAATATTAGGAAAAATTATACGCAACAAATTGGACAACCTATATGAAATGGATAAATTCCTAGAGACATAACCTTACAAACTGAGGAAGTAAAAGAAAATTGCAAACACTGACTACTGGCAATGAAATTAAGTCAGTAATCAAAAAGCTTGCCAAAAACAAATAGACCAAATGGCTTCAAAGCAGTTTTCTACCAAACTTTTTTTTAAGATTTTATTTATTTATTCATGAGAGACAGAGAGAGAGAGAGAGAGAGAGGCAGAGACACAGGCAGAGGGAGAAGCAGGCTCCCTTCAAGGAACCCGATGTGGGACTCGACCCCAGGTCCCCAGGATCACACCCTGAGCGGCAGGCGGCACTAAACTGCTGCACCACCGGGGCTGCCCTCTACCAAACTTTTTTTTTTTTTTTTTTTTTACCAAACTTTTAAATAAGAGTTAATACCTACCCTTCTCAAACTATTCCAAAAAATAGAAGAGAAAGGAAAGCTTTCAAATTCATTCTAAAAGGCCAGCATTGCACTAATACCAAAAAAAGATAAAGACATACAAGAAAAAGAAAACTACAAGCCAATATTTCTGATGAACACAGACACCAAAATCCTCAACAAAATATTAGGAAACTCAATCTAACAATACATAAAAAAATATCATTCACTATGGTCATATGGGCTGTATTCCAAGGATGCAAGTATAGTTTAACATTTTAACTCAATCATATCAACAAGAAAGGATAAAACTCATATAATCATCTCAGTAGATGCAGAAAAAGCATCTGACAAAGTACAACATCCATTCATGATGAAGACTCCCAATAAAGTAGGCTTAGAGAGAACATACATTAAAGTAATAAAGGCCATATATGAAAAATCCACAGCCAACATCATACTCAATGGTGAAAAACAGAACTTTCCCCCTATGATCAGGAATAAGACTGTCCACTTTCATCACTTGAACTTAACATAGAAGTATAAGTCCTAACACAGCAATCAGACATGAAAAAGAAATAAAAGGCATCTAAATTGGTAAGAAACAAGTAAAACTTCACTATTTGTAGATGACATGATATTCAACATAGAAACCCCTAAAAACTCAATCAAAAACTACCAGAATAAATCAATTCATCAAAGTTACAGGTTACAAAATTAATATACAGAAACCTGTTGCATTTCTATACATAAATAATGAAATAACAGAAAAAGAAATTAAGAAAAGAATCCCATTTACAATTATACCAAAAGGAATAAAACACCTAAGAATAAAGTTAACAAGGAGGGTAAATGACTGTGCTTTGAAAACTGTACAAAACTGATGGAAGAGGGATCCCTGGGTGGCGCAGCGGTTTGGCGCCTGCCTTTGGCCCGGGGCGCGATCCTGGAGACCCGGGATCGAGTCCCACGTCGGGCTCCCGGTGCATGGAGCCTGCGTCTCCCCCTGCCTGTGTCTCTGCCTCTCTCTCTCTCTCTGTGACTATCATAAATAAAGTAAAAATTTAAAAAAAAAAAAAACTGATGGAAGAAATTAAAGATGACAAAACTGAGATACTCCAGGTACATGGAGAGAGCCGATATTGCTAAAACGTTCAGAGTAGGAGATCCCTGGATGGCTCAGCAGTTTGGCGCCTGCCTTCGGCCCAGGGTGTGATCCTGGAGTCCCGGGATCGAGTCCCACGACAGGCTCCCTGCATGGAGCCTGCTTCTCCCTCTGCCTGTGTCTCTGCTTCTCTGTCTCTCATGAATAAATAAATAAAATCTTAAAATATAAATAAATAAAATAAAATTTTCAGAGTACCCAAAGCAATCTACAGATTTAATGCAATCCCTATCAAAATACCAACAGTTTTCACAAAACTAACATAATCCTAAAATTTGTATGCAACCACAAAAGACCCCTAATAGCCAATGCAATCTTGAAAAAGAGTAACAAAGCTGGAGGTATCACAATCCCAGATTTCAATATCTATTACATAGCTGTAGTAATCAAAATAGTATTATACTGGCACAAAAATAGACACGAGGATATCTGCAATGAAACAGAATCCAGAAATAAAACCATGTTTTTATGGTCAACTGATCTACAACAAAGGAGGCAAGAACATACAATAAGAAAATGACAGTCTCCAACAAATGATACTGGGAAAACTAGACAGCTACATGCAAAAGAATGAAATTGGGCCACTTTCTTACACTATACACAAAAAATAAACTCAAAATGGATTAAAGACCTAAATGTGACACCTGAAACCATAAAACTCCTAGAAAACATAGACAGAAATGTCTTTGATATTGGCCATGGAAACATTTTTCTAAATATGTCTTCTCTGGCAAGGGTAACAAAAGCAAAATTAAACTATTGGAACTACACCAAAAGTTGGTAGTTTCCTTTTGTATAGCAAAGGAAATCATCAACAAAACAAAAAGGAGAAGATATTTATAAATTATATATCTGATAAGGGGTTAATATCCAAAATACATAAAGAACTTATGCAATTCAATACCAAAAACTCCCCAAATAATCCAATTTTTAAAATGGGCAGGGGAACTGAATATTTTCCTGAAATTGGTATACACATGGCCAACAGACACAATTAAAGCCAAAATGAGATGTCGCTTTACACCAGTCTCAATGGCCAAAATCAATAAGACATTAAATAACAAGTATTGACAAGGATATAGAGAAAAAGGAACTACTGTGCATCCTTACTGGGAATGCAAATTGGGGCAGCCACTGTGGAAAACAGTATGGAGGTTTCCCAAAAAATATTTACCCAAAGAAAATGAAAACACTACTTCAAAAGACACATGCATCTGCTCTTGCAGCATTATTTACAATAGTCAATATATGGAAGCAACTCAGGTGCTCACTGATAGAGGAATGGATAAAGAAGATGTGGTGTGTGTATACATACACACACACACACACACACACACACACACTGGAATGTTACTCAGCCATAAAACAAAGAATGAGATCCTGCCATTTGTAACAATATGGCTGGACCTAGAAGGTATAATAAAAAAAAGTCAGAGAAAGACAAATACTGTATGATTTCAGTCATACGTGGAATTTAAGAAACAAAACAAATGAAGAATGGACAAAAGAAAGAAAAAAAGACAAAAAGACCAGACTCTTGGGGATCCCTGGGTGGCGCAGTGGTTTGGCACCTGCCTTTGGCCCAGGGCGCGATCCTGGAGACCCGGGATCGAGTCCCAAGTCGGGCTCCCGGTGCATGGAGCCTGCTTCTCCCTCTGCCTATGTCTCTGCCTCTCTCTCTCTCTCTCTCTTTCTGTGTGTGTGTGTGTGTGACTATCATAAATAAAAAAAAATTTAAAAAAAGAAAATTGCTTTTTCAAAAAAAGAAAAAAAAAAGACCAGACTCTTAAATATAGAGAATAAATTGGTGGCTGCTAGAGGGGAGGTAGGTAGGAGATGGGTGAATTAGATAAAGGGGATTAATTTATCCTGATAAGCACTAAAAAACCTATAGAAGTGTTGAAACGTATAAAAGTGTGGATTTCCCAATATCCATTATATATGCACTGGAAACTAATAAAACACTGTATGTCAATACAACACTATATACTTATATTTAAAAACATGGTGGAGATATGAGGCACCTGGCTGTCCAGCTCAGTCTATAGAGCATGCAACATTTGATCTTGGGGTCCTGAGTTTGAGGCCCATGTTAGAGGTACAGTTTACTTTAAAAAAAATGTTGTAGATAATATGGAAAGAGCATGGCAGTTCCTCAAAAAATTAAAATTAGCATTAGCATACCATGTACCAATCCCACTTCTGGGTATAGATCCAAAAGAACTGAAAAGAACCTAGAGTGTCTATTTGCATACCTATATTCAACATAACATTATTCACAATAGCCAAGAGGTCCAAGGAACCTCAACGTTCACCAACACATGAATAGGATAAGGAAAATCTGGCACACACATACCACAGAGTATTATTCAGCCTTAAAAAAAGAAGTTGCCACATACTATGAACCTTAAGAACATTATGCTAAGTGAAATAAGGCAGTCACAAAATGAGAACTATTGCACAAATCCACTTATATGAAGTGTCTAAAGTAGTCAAATTTTTACAAACAGAAAATAGAATGGTGGTTGCCAGAGACTGAGAAGAGGGGACAAAGGGGAGCTCTTGTTCAATGGATACAGCGCTTCTGTTTTATAGGATGAAAAAGCTCTATAATTCTGTTGCACAACAATGTGCAAATAATTAATGCTTTTGAACTATATGTTTAAAAATGGCTAAGATAGTAAATTTAATGTGTTTTTTACCACAATAAAAAAAGATACTACATACTGATGAAAAGGTCAATTCACCAAGAAGACAGAATTCTAAATGTATATGTACCTAACAACAAACACATGAACCAAATATTGATAGAACTGAAAGAAGAAAGACAACTCCACAATCATATTTAAGATTAACATCAACATTGCTCTTTCAGTAATATAATTAATCAAGAATCAGTAGTGGTATCAGAGAACAGAACATCAATCAACTGTGTTGAATTGACGTTCTGTAAGACAATCCTCCAAACAGCAAAATGTGCATTCTTTTCTGGTGCCTATGGAACAATTACCAAAATAAACCATGCTCTGGGACAAAATACAACTCTTAATAAATTTAAGGGAAATTATATCATATAACATATGTTCTCTGATCATAATGGAATTAAACTAGAAATAGATATCAAAACTAACAGAAAAATCTCCAAATGCCTGGAAATTAACTTTTAAATAATCCATGAAACAAGGAGGAAGTCTCAGAAGAAATTAGAAAACATTCTAGGCTGAAGAAGAATGAAAATACAATGTATCAAAATTTGTGTGTTACAGCTAAAGCAGTGCATGGGGAAATTTAGAGCACTAAATGCTTACATTAGAAAACAAAAAAATGGGTGCCTGAGTGGTTCAGCTGGTTACATGTCTGCCTTTGGCTCAGGTCACGGTCCCAAGGCCCTGGGATCGAGGGCCATGTCAAGCTCTCTGCTCCATGGGGGGAATCTGCTTCTCCCTCTGCCCCTCCTCCCACTCATTCGTTCTCTCTCTCTCAAATAAATAAAATCTTTAAAGAAAGAAAAGACGTGAAATCAAGAATCTAAACTTTCAACTTAATAAACTAGAAAAAAGGAAAAAAATACTCAGAGGAAATAATAAACAGCACAAGCCAATAAAACTAAAAACAGAAAAGATATAAAATAAAAGACAAAAGCTGTTTCTCGGGAAGATCAACAAAACTGATAAACATCTAGCAAGACTGCCCCCCAAAACAGGTGGGGGAACCACACTAGTCACCGATATTTGGAATATCAGACACTATCACTATGAACCTCATAGGCATTAAAAGGTTAGTAAGGTGACTACTATGGTAAATTTTACACACATAAATATGACAACTTAGATTAAATGAATTTCTCAAAACCACAATCTACCAAAATCCACCCAAGAGATAACATGAATATTTCTATAACTACATATCATTGAAAAGCAATCTCAAAGTCCAAATGACTTCACAAGCAAATTCTACCAAATATTTAAAATAAAATAACATCAATTCTACAAAAATCTTTTAGAAAACAGAAAGAGAACATTCCTAATTCATCTTTTGAGACCAGGATTACTCTGACACCAAAACCAGAGAACAGAAAAAGAAAACGAAAACTAAAAACCAGTATCTTTCATGAACTAAGACACAAAAATCCCCAACAGAACATCAGCAAACATAATCCAGGAAAATAGAGAATAACAACAATGACCAAGTGGGGTTTATCCTAAAAATGTAATAAGGCTGCTTCAATATTCAAAAAAAATCAATATAATCCACCCTATTAACACCCTAATAAACCATCATAACAACATGTTAAAAAAAGAAAAACCACTAGGTTTTCTCCAGTTCCATAAGGCATGAAAAGGAAACAGAAGGCACAGAGATTAGGAAGAAATAAAACTGTTCCATTAGTGGACATTACCTATGTAAAACATTTCCAATAAATTGCTAGAACAAGTTTAGGAACATCACAAAATACAAGGTGAACCACAAAACGAAAGCAATATTTCCATACCTTAGCAATGCACAATTGAAAAATGAAATTTTAAAAGGCACTCTATTTAAAGTGGCACAAAAGGGCAGCCCCGGTGGCTTAACACTGCCTTCAGCCCAGGGCGTGATCCTGGGGACCCAGGATCGAGTCCCACATCAGGCTCACCGCACGGAGCCTGATTCTCCCTCTGCCTGTGTCTCTGCCCCTGCCCCCTCTGTGTCTCTAATAAATAAACAAAATCTTTAATAAAAAAAAATGAAAAAATTAAGTGGCACAAAAAAATGAAATACTCAGGTATAAACCTAACAAAACATGAATGCAGAAAAATCAAAATCTAATAGAGAAATATAACATATTTATGGATTAGAAAATTCAAAATAGTAAGCTGATATTTTCTGCAAACTGATGTACAGATTTAAAGCAACCAAAATCAAAATAACAGATTTATTTATAGATACAGAGAAGCTAACTCTAAAATTTACATGGAAAGGCAAAGAAACAATATATAAAACAATTTTGAAAGAGAATAAGGTTTGAGGAATCACATCTAATTTAAAAGCATAACTTACATGCCTTTAGCCAAAAAAAAAAAAAAATATATATATATATATATATATATAGGACTACAACTCAAAGTATAGAAGAAATATCTGTAAGTCCATACCATACTGATAAAAACAAATGATGTAAGTAATATATAAATGAGGAGAACAGACAAAACTCCTACGCAGAAAAATTCTAAATAATTTATGTAGGTACTTCATCTTCAAGGAAGTAGAGTATAACTCTCCACTCTTTAAGTGCAGGCTGCATATAGCAAGTTACTTCTAAAGAGCACAGTATGAAAAGGGGCAAAAAGAAAAAAAGTAACTTTACAGTGAAGAATTTTGAGGAGCTCTACCTCAGTCAGTTGATGAGGGTTTACATCAATTTTGATAAGTCATGTTGACAGTATATATACTTGATTTAATATGTGATGAGAATGGCATTTTATCTCTGTTATATGTACCTACTCCAAATCCATAATCCCTAATTATGAGAAAAATACCAGACAAATTCCAACTGAGGGACATTTTACAAAATACCTGACCAATACTCCTCGAGGTCACTGAAAACAAGAAAAATCTGAGATACCATGACAGCCAAGAGAAGACTAAGGAGACATGACAACTAATTGTTATGTGGTATCCTGAATGGGATCCTCTAGCAGAAATCAGACGTTAGTTAAAACTAAGGAAATCTGGAAGTGCCTGGATAGCTCAGTAAGTTAGGCCTCTGATTCTGGATTTTGGCTCAGGTCATCATCTCAGGTCGTGAGATTAAGCCCCACCTTGGGCTCCACTCTGGGCCTGGAGCCTGCTTAAGATTCTCTCCCCTCTCCTTCTGCCCCCTCCCCGGACTTCCCTATCACGTGTGTGGCGTGTGTGTGTACGTGCATTCTCAAAAAAAAAAAAAAAAGAACTAAAGAAATCTAAATGAAGTATTGGGCTTTAGTCAATAATGTATCATTAATTATAACAAGCATGCCAATTTAATGAAAGATGTTAATAACAGAGGAAAGTGGATGAGGGGGATATACAGGAATTATATGTACTATCTTCACAATTTTTCTGAAATCTAAAACTTTAATTTAAACTCATATATAGTATACATCATTAATCTCAGATATAGTGTTCAGCAATTTATCATCAGTTGCATAGAACACCCAGTGCTCATCACATCATGTGCCCTCCTTATCGTCCATCACCCAGTTACTCCATCCCCTCACCCTCCTCCCCTCCAGCAACCCTCAGTTTATTTACAATAGTTAAGAGTCTCTCATGATTTATCTCCCTCTTTGATTTCTTCCCATTCACTTTTCCCTCCCTTCCCCTATGATCCTTTGTGCTGTTTCCTACATTTCACATGAGTGAAACCTGATAACTGTCTTTCTCTGACTTATTTCACTCAGCATAATACTTTCCCGTTCCATCTACACTGATGCAAATGGTAAAGTATTCATCCTTTCTGATGGCTGAGTAATATTTCATTGTGTTATATAGCACATCTTCTTTATCCATTCATCTGTTGATAGACATCTCTGCTCTTTCCACAGTTCGGCTATTGTGGACATTGTTTCTATGAGCAGGTGCCCCTTCAGATCACATTTTTATCTTTGGGGTAAATACCTAATAGTGCAATTCCTGGGCACGACCAACACCAAGGGCATACAAACAATTTTAAGAACATACTACAAGCAACTATATGCCAACAAATTAGGCAATCTGAAAGAAATGGATGCATTCCTGGAAACATAAACTACAAAACTGGAAATCTAAATCTTTCACATTTAAATGCTTAAACAATGTGATAATGTGAATGGACAGGCATAAACATCAACAGAACAGAGTTCAGAAACAGAACCACACAATATGGCAAACTGATTTTTTAAAATCTTTAAGTGATCTCTACCCTCAATGGGGGGCTCAAACTCATGACCCTGTGATCACACGCTCTTCAACCAGCCAGTCACCCCTTGATATTTTTTTAATTATAGTATAATTGAAATACAATGTTGTTTTAGTTTCAGGTGTACATACAACATGGTGATGTAATAATTCTACACATTATGCAATGCTTACCAAAATAAGTGGAGTTACCATGTCACCATACAGTTATCACAATATTATTTACTGTATTCCCTATGCTATACCTTGTATTCCTATGATCTATTTATTTCATAACTGGAAGTTTGTACCTCTTGATCCCCTACAACCTATTTCATCCATCCTCCCACCTTCCTCCCCTGTGGCACTCAGCAGTTTCTTCTCTGTATTTATCAACCTGCTTCTGTTTGTTTGTTCATTTGTTTTGTTTTTTAAAGTCCACATATAAGTGCAATCATACGGTATTTGTCTTTCTCTGTCTCATTTATTTCACGTCACATAATACCCTTTAGGCTCAACTATGTTGTCACAACTGGAAAGATTTCATTATTTTTTATAGCTATTATTCCATTGTGTATATGTACCACATCTTTATCTTTTCATCTATCAATTAGCCAATTGATTTGAAAAGGTACAAAAGCAATTCAGTGGAGAAAAGAGTATTTCAAAAAGTGATGTTGAAACAATTGGACATCCATATACAGAATATGAACCTTGGCCTAAGCCTCACACATAAAAACACCTCACATAAAAATTAACTCAAAATGGGGTGCTTGGATGGCTCAGTTGGTTAAGCATCTGCCTTTGGCACAGGTCATGATCCCAGGATCCTGGGATCAAGCCCCACATCAAGCTCCTTGCTCAGCAGGGAGCCTGCTTCTTCCTCTCCCTCTCCCTGCTGCTTCCTCTGCTTGTGCATTTGCTCTCTCTCTCTCTCGCTCTGTCAAATAAATAAAACCTTTAAAGAAAAAAATTGACTCAAAATGGAACAGAGACTATATATGTATGTAAGTTTTAGAAAAGTTAGGGGGAAAAGTTCAAGACTGAGGTTAGACCACTAGTCTTTAGAAAAGAATTTTTAGATACATAAAAGAAAAAACTGGCAAAGTGGACTCCATCAAAATTGAAAATACTTGCAATGAGAAAGATACTGTAAAAAAAATTAAAAGCCAAACTCCAGACTTAGACAAAATGTTTGCAAATAAAATATCTGACAAAAAACTTGTATTCCAAATAGATAAAGAGCTTTCAAAATTCAACAGTAAAAGGACAACTACCCAATTAAAATACAGGCAAAAGACTTAAGACTTTTCAACAATGAGGATATACTGGTGGCAAACATGTGCACAAAAAGATGCTCAACATCACCATTAGAGAAATGAAAATAAAAAACATGATGAAATACTACTACACGGGTAGCCCCTGTGGTGCAGCAGTTTAGCTCTGCCTGCAGCCCGGGGTGTGATCCTGGAGACCCAGGATCGAGTCCCACATCGGGCTCCCTGCATGGAGCCTGCTTCTCCCTCTGCCTGTGTCTCTGCCTCTCTCTCTGAATGAATGAATGAATGAATGAATGAATGAATAAATAAATAAATAAATAAATCTTTAAAAAAAAAAGAAATACTACTACACACCTATCAGAATAGCTGAACTAAAAAATACTAACACTACCAAGTGCTGGTGACGATGTGAAACACTTGGAACTTTCATGCAATGCTGGTGGAGATGCAAAATGGTGTAGCTGCTCTAAAAAAATTGGCATTTCTTATACAATTTTTAAAAAATAGGCTCCATGCCCAGCACAGAGCCCAATGCACGGCTTGAACTCACGACCCTGAGATCAAGACCTGAGCTAAAATCCAGAGTCAAATGCTTATTAACCTACTGAGCCACCCAAGTTCCTGTTTCTTACACAATTAACATACACTTACTCTATGGTCCAGCAATTCACTCCTGAGTATATGCCCTAGAGAAATGAAAACTTATGTTTGCAGAGAAATACATACATGACAATTTATAGCACTTCTATCTTCCAAATGCCAGAAACAACCCAAATAATCGTCACAAGTGAAGAGATAAACTATGGTACATCCATACAATGGAATACTACTCAGCAATAAAAACATAGTACATGCAACAACTTGGATGAATCTCAAGGGTATCATACTAGTTACGACTGCAAGAGAAATAGTCTCAAAAGGTTATTTCATGATTTCATTTATATGATATTCTCAAAAAGCAAAACCATAAGTGACAGAAAACAAATCAGTGGTTGCCAGGGGTTGGGATGGGGGAGGGTGTGACTATAAAGAGTTGGCACAAAGGAGTTTTGGGGCATGACGGAACTATTTTGTATCCTGATTTTGGTGGTGATCAAAAAAATCTATACATGTGTTAAAATTCACAGAACTGTACACCAAAAATATCAAATTTTACTGTATGATAAAAAATAAAATAGAAAAAAAGACAGTTACATTGCAACATATTTATGATAAAATCATAAGAACACAAAAGACAGGGCAGCCTGGGTGGCTTAGCGGTTTAGCCCCGCCTTCAGCCCAGGGCGTGATCCTGCAATCCCTGGATCAAGTGCAGAGTGCCGCGTCGGGTTCCCAGCATGGAGCCTGCTTCTCCCTCTGCCTGTGTCCCTGCCTCTCTCTGTCTCTCATGAATAAATAAATAAAATCTTTAAAAACACACACACACAAAAGACAATATAATCACAAGCCAGTCTATTCCCTAATGGGATAAATGAGCCCACAGAGTAAGATATAAAGGTAGACATCACAATCATCATTCAAAATACTACTACCATCGTCACCATCATGATTCAAAATACTATCTGCCTATCACTGTTTCAAGTGCTTTATGTCTATTAAATCGTGTTCCCTCTATGGCTCTATGAGGCAGCTATTTTTATTTTGCCCCTTTTACAGATATGGAAATTTTGAGGCACAATGAGACGGAGTAGAGCCCAAGTGGAGCCAAGTGGTGGAGCTAGTGTTCAAACCTAGATAGCACAGCTCCAAAGGTCTGTCCCAAGCACTTGGCAAGTAAAATAGAATTTTAGTAAAACAACAAAAACAAGGTACCTCTCTTCTTCCTTCTAAAACCAGCTATTTTAATTTCCCTACTTTTGCATGTGGGAATGCCATTTTTTCAGCAGCCCTCGTTTGTAATCTGAACCATATCTAGCTCCTCTGACTTTCATAACCTATTAGTTTCAATTCCCCTGAAATCTCCTTGGAAAAATCTCTCTCCTATTCCTCCATTTTTCCTGCTCTCACTGAATTCAACTCTTTTTCATTGTATAGTAGCCCTTTTATCTGCAGCCCCTTTATGTTCCAACACTCCCAAGCGGATGCCTGAAACTGCAGAGAGTACCAAACCAAACCAAACTCTCTGCAGAGGGTATATACTATGTTTTTTCATATATATATATATATATATATATATATATATATATATATACACACACACTTATGATAAAGTTTAATATATTAACAATAAGAAATAAACAGTAAAAAATTAACAATAATAAAACAAATATAACATATGGTAATAAAAATTACGCGATGTGCTCTCTCTCAAAATGCCTTAGTGTACTATACCTACACTTCTTGTGATGTGAGATGACAAAATGCCTACATAAGATGAAGTGAGATGAATGGCAGGCATTACGATACACTATCAGGCTACTATTGATCTTTTGATGATACGTCAGGAGGATCATCTGCTTCTGAACAGCAGTTGATCTCACAAAACCGAAACTGCAGAATATGAAGCCATAGGTAAGGGAGTGGTGGGGGGACTACTGTACTCTGAGATGTACAAATCTTGCTTGGATTATAATAGCCCCCATTGACCAATTACCATGCCCGTATCATCCCTAAAAATCGATTATGGGCAATGCTGCCAGACTTATCTAGCTCTCAGTGTCAATTCCAAACCATTTGATGATGTAGTTCAAACTGCTTATCCTGGCATCCGTTGCTCTGATTCCAAATTACCTTTTAGTCTTTTCTTCCATTAATTTTTAAAAAAATTTTTATTTAAATTCAATTTTCCAGCATATCCTCCATCAATTTTTGACATAAAGTAGGGGAAAGGAGGGAAAGGTTACTTACTAAACCACTATGTGTCAAATATTTTGATAAAAATCTTGCATATACTTCCTCATTTAAACATCACGAGTACATTATAATGGCCTGAACATCCCTGACTTGCCCAAAGTGACACAGGTGGAACATGGGAGCTAGAATTTCAATTCAGCTCTAAAAGTCCATTCTTTTTCTATTAAATCAGACTTCACTATTCCATTTTTCTCAAATATATGTGCAAGTACTAAACCTATTTCTTGTGAGGGAATGACATCTAGGCCCAACTGAAGTAATGTTTCTGAATGGCATGAAGCCTTCTCTAAATTCTTCCAATGGGGTGTGTTCACCCTTCTGTGAACTCACATGGTAAAATGTACTTCTTTGGAGTGACTTTATTCCTTTTGTGTTTTAGACTTGTCTACTTAACACAATGTTAAATAACTTAGAGAAAAATATCTCAGTATCTATGTATCTTGCCCACATAAGCCTAGGTCATAAGTGACTGAGTCAACATGATTTTTGTGGGCTGTATGATTTTTCCCCCAATATAAAGGAACTTGGTCAGCTCTTCATTATTGGTTAGACTAGTAAGTCTTCTTTCATCCAGAACCTTCATCATACCATATTTTGTGCCCTATGAGTATGAGTGTTAGGATGGCAAGCATTACTAATATGTCATTTCTAAACCTTACTAGGTTTACTGACACAGAATTCAAAACTATCATACACATTTTCCCTTATATTAAGCCACTCTAGCTCCTGTTTACGAAAAGTTTAATTTATCATTGTTGTCACAAAACTATTTCCTTAGAGGATTGTTCCATGAAAAGGGGCATTAATATCCATTTTATATAATTATTTCTTATTGATATCAGATTTGGGCATGATATAGCATCTCAAAAATTTTCTATATTAAATTCTTTTAAAATAGTCTATTCAAAGAATGCAATGTCTGTCCTAAACTTTTAAAAATATATTATATAAAGTAAAATAGGAAGACAGGAGCAGGAAAAGAATATTTATCCTGACATTTCACTCTTCTAAGGAACTTCACAGACTTTGTAACTCACAAAGACTGTATTAAGTGAAAGTAAAACTCAACCTAAACTCTTAACTCAAAATGTTTAAAAAAATGTATCTAAGATTTTGACCCGTAGGGAGAAAAAAATAAGATACCCCCGCTTCCCCAATAGATGAAGAGATTAAAAAAGAAAAAAAAAAAAAAAGACCTGATCCATGGTAATGTTTCTATCATACCATAGTGTGTTATGACACTGAAGCAGACAGGAAGTGAGACCATTTTTTGTTGTTGTTGTTGTCCTCTAAGTGCTAGTAAAGTCATTATCAATCAACAAAATAAGTTCTGAAGAAAAAAGTATTTCATGCAGAAGCAGATAGTTTTACTGGTTCAGTGCAGAGAATATATAATAAAACTAAAGTGTTTTTATGGTTTAACACAACTTACAATGAATTTCAGAAAACAAAACTTAACGGCTAACGCATAAAGATACTATGTTAAGTCACTCTGTTCTCCTTTTTCTGATTTCCTTGTATTTACACTCTATATCACATATTAGTATGTACTATCAACATATAATACTATTATGCAGAACACTGTATTAGCTCAGACTGTATTTATTTTAAATAAATAAATTTATTTTAAAACTGGAAATTTTAAATAAATAAATTTATTTTAAAACTGGAAATTTTAAATCTTGGGGCACCTGGGTGGCTCAGTGGTTGAGCATCTGCCTTTGGCTCAGGTCGTGATCTCCAGGTCCTGGGATCCAGTTCTACATCAGGCTCCCAGCACGGACCTTGCTTCTCCCTCTGCCTATGTATCTGCCCCTCTCTCTGTGTCTCTCATGAATACATAAAATCTTTAAAAAAATTTTTTTAACTCTTGATTCCCTTCACCTATTTCACCAATCTTCCCACCCACCCCACCTCTGACAACCACTATCTTGGTCTCTGTATTTAAGAGTTTCTTTATTTTTTTTGTTTGTTCATTTGTTTTTTAGATTCCAAATATAAATGAAATTATATGGTATTTGTCTTGTCTGATTATTTTACTTACCATAATATCCTCTAGGTCCTTCCATGTTTGTCACAAATGGCAAGATTTTGTTTTTTTTATGACTGAATAATATTCCACTTTATTTATACCACATCTTTATCCACTCACTATTGATGGCCACTAGGGCTGCTTCCATGTCTTGGCTATTGTAAATGATGCTGCAATAAACATGGGAGTGCATAGGTATTTCCATTTTTAATTTTTTGAGGAACCTCCATACTGTTTTCCATAATGGCTACACCAACAGTGCATAAGAATTCTCCTTTATACCCTTGCCAAGACTTGTTATTTATCTTTTTTGAAAGATTTGTTTTAGAGAGAGAAAGAGTGTGCACATATATATGAAAGGGGAGGGGCAGAGGGAGGAGAGAGAATCCCAAATCGACTCTGTGCTGAGTGTGGAGCCCAACATGGGGCTCAATCTCACAACCCTGAGATCATGATCTGAGCCAAAACTAAGAGTTGGATGCTTAACCAACTGCGCCACCCACAAGGCCCATTTTTTTGTCTTTTTGATAACAGCCATCCTGACAGGTATGAGGTGATAGTGCATTCCCATTTTAATTTGCATTTCTCTTACGGTTAATTGTATTGAGCATCTTTTTATGTGCCTGTGGGCCATCTGTCTTCTTTGGAAAAAATGTCTATCCAGGTCTTCTGCTTATTTTTCATATATGGCCTTTATTATGTTGAGGTATGTTCCCTCTAAGCCCACTTTGCTGAGTTTTTATCACGAACAAATATTGCATTTTGTTAAATGCTTTTTATGCATCTACTGATATGATCATGTGATTTTAATCTTTCATCTTGTTAATGTGATATATCACATTGATTGAGCTGTGAATATTAACCATTTCTGTATTCCTGGAATAAATCTCACTTAACTGGTGAATGATCCCTTTAATGTATTACCGAGCTTGGCTTGGTAATATTTTGTCGAGGACTTTTGCATGTATGTTTATCAAAGACAACGGCCTATAATTTTCTCTTTTTTTGTGTGGTGTCTCTGTCTGGTTTGGGTATCAGAGTAATGCTGGCTTGGTAAAATAAATTCAGAAGTACTCCTTCCTCTTCCATTTTTGGGAAAAATGTTGTAAGAACAGGTATTAATTCTTCTTCAAATGTTTGACAGACTTCACCTGGGAAATGACCTGGTCTGAAACTTTTATTTGTTCGGAGTTTGATAATCAATTCAATTTTGTTACCAGTAACCAGTAAGTCCAGATTTTCTACTTCTTCTAATTAAGTCTTGGAGGATTGTGTTTCTAGAAATGTATCCATTTCTTCTAAGTTGTCCAATTTGTTTCCATAGTAGTCTATTATAATTATTTGTATTTCTGTGGTGTTGGTATAACTTCTTTTCCATTTCTGATTTTATATACTTGAGTCTTCCTTTTTTCTTCTTGATGAGTCTAGCTAAAGGTTTGTCAATTTTATGTTTTCAAAGAACCAGTTCTTAGTTTCATTAACCATTTTACGACTTCTTAGTCTCTATTTCATTTATTTCTGCTCTGATCTTTGTTATTTTTTTCCTTCTACTAATTTTGGGCTTTGTTCTTTTTCTAACTCCTTTAGGTATAAGGTTAAATTATTTGAGATTTTTCTTGTTCTTGAGACAGACCTTCCACATACCAAAGAATCTGCCTTGTATTTCCATTTTACCTCCATGTATTTATTTCCTCTTTGATTTCTTCACTGACCCATTGGTTGTTTAGTAGCACATTGTTCAGCTTTTTCAAGTTTTTTTTTCCCTTGTAATTAATTTTTAGTTTCATACTGTTATGGTGAGAAAAGATGCTTGATATGATTTCAACCTTAAGTGTACTGAGACTATACTTGGGTGGCTCAGGGGTTGAGCGGCTGCCTTTGGCTCAGGTCACATGATCTGGGGTCCTGAAATCCAGTCCTGCATCAGGCTCCCTGTGGGGAGCCTGCTTTTTATTTTTTTTAAGATTTTATTTATTTATTCATGAAAGACAACAGAGAGAGACAGAGACACAGGCAGAGGGGGAAGCAGGCTCCATGCAGGAAGCCCAATTTGGGACTTGATGCCGGGACTCTGGGATCACGCTGAGCCAAAGGCAGATGTTCAACTGCTGAGCCACCCAGGCGTCCCACGGGGAGCCTGCTTCTCCCTCTGCCTATGTCTCTTCCTCTCTCTCTGTGTCTCTCATGAGTAAATAAACAATCTTTTAAAAAGTGTACTGAGACTTGTTTCATAGCCTAACATGATCTATCCTGGAAAATGTTCCATGTGCACTCTGCCCTTTTTGGATGGAATGTTGTGTATATATTTGCTAAGACCATCTGGTCTAATGTGTTGTTCAAACCCATATGATCCGCCCACTGATATGAATGGGGTTTTAAATTCCTTACTATTATTGTATACTGTCAATATTTGCTTTATATAACTAGGTGCTCCTATGTTGGGTGCATAGATATTCATAACTGTTATACCTTCCTGTTGGATCGTGCTCTTTATGATTATGTAATAACCTTCTGTGTCTCATTACACAGTCTTTGTTTTAAAGTCTATTTTGTCTGATACAAGAATTGCTACTCCAGTTTTTCTTTCACCCCATTTACATGAAATATTTATATTTTAAGATCTAATTTATTTGAGGGGTGACTGGGTGGCTCAGCCAGTTAGGCACTTGAGTCTTGGGTTTCTGCCCTGGTCATGATTTTATTGTGAGATTGAGCCCCACGTCTGGCTCCACATTCAGGGGGGAGCCTGCTTCTCTCCTTTCCCTCTCCCCCTGCTTATGTACTCTCTCTCTAAAATAATTCTTTAAAAGAAAAAAAAAGATTTGAGAGAGAGAAGCACTCCTGCATGGAGTTTCTTTTTGCATCCCTTCACTTCCAGTCTGTATGTGTCTTTAGGTCTGAAGTGAGTGTCTTGTAGCATAATGACTGATCCTGATTCATTATTCAGTCACCTTATGTCTTTTTATGAGCACTTAGTTCATTCACATTTAAAGTAACTACTAATAGGGGTACCTGGTGGCTCAAAAGGTTGAGCAGCCAACTCGTGGTTTCAGTTCAGGTCATGATCTCAGAGTTATGAGATTGAGCCCTGTGTCAGGCTCTGTGCTCAGCAGAGTCTGCCTGTCCCTCTCCCTCCCTCTCTGCCCCTTCCCACAGTCATGTATGCATGCTCTAATAAATCTTTTTTTTTTCTAATAAATCTTTAAAAAAAAATAACTACTGACAGGTACATACTTATTGCTGTTTTGTTGTTTTCTGGTTGTTTTTATAATTCTTCGCTGATCCATTCTTCTCTGCTCTCCTGCCTTCTGATTTGATGATTTTCTTCAGTTGTATGACTGAATTCCTTTATCTTTATTTTTTTTAAAGATTTAATATTTCTTGGGGATCCCTGGGTGGCGCAGCGGTTTGGCGCTTGCCTTTGGCCCAGGGCGCGATCCTGGAGACCTGGGATCGAATCCCACGTCGGGCTCCCGGTGCGTGGAGCCTGCCTCTCCCTCTGCCTGTGTCTCTGCCTCTCTCTCTCTCTCTCTCTGTGACTATCATAAATAAATTTTTAAAAAAATTAAAAAAAAAGATTTTATATTTCTTTATTCATGAGAGACAGGGAGAGAGAGAGGCAGAGACACAGGCAGAGGGAGAAGCAGGCTCCATGCAGGGAGCCCAAGGCAGGACTCGATCCCAGGTCTCCAGGATCATGCCCTGGGCTGAAGGCCGATGTTTAACTGCTGAGCCACACAGGCATCCAGGATTCCTTTATCTTTAATGTATCTGTTACAGGATTTCGATTTATGGTTTTAATGAAGTTCATATTTAACATCCTGTGCATATAGCAGTCTATTTTAAGTCGATAATCACTTAAGTTTGAACTCATTCTAAAAGCACTACATTTTGGGGATCCCTGGGTGGCACAGCGGTTTGGCACCTGCCTTTGGCCCAGGGCGCGATCCTGGAGACCCGGGATCGAATCCCACGTCGGGCTCCCAGTGCATGGAGCCTGCTTCTCCCTCTGCCTGTGTCTCTGCCTCTCTCTCTCTCACTGTGTGCCTATCATAAATAAATAAAAAATTTAAAAAAAAAATAAATAAATAAAAGCACATTTTTATTCTCCCCTTCCATGTTTTATGCTTATATTGTCATATTTTATATCTCTTAATTTTGTATATCTCTTAATTACTGTAAATAATTAAGTATTAAATACTCTTAATACTTTTGTCTTTTAAACCTTCATACTAGGGGATCCCTGGGTGGCGCAGCGGTTTAGCGCCTGCCTTTGGCCCAGGGCGCGATCCTGGAGACCTGGGATCGAATCCCACGTCGGGCTCCTAGTGCATGGAGCCTGCTTCTCCCTCTGCCTGTGTCTCGGCCTCTCTCTCTGTGTGTGACTATCATAAATAAATAAAAATTAAAGAAATATTAAAAAAAACAAGTTTAAAAAAATAAAAAAAATAAACCTTCATACTAGCATTATTAGTGATACTGCCTTTACTATATGTTTGCCTTTACCAGTGGAATTTTTTCCTTTCATGATTTCCTTACTTCTAGTTTTGGCCTTTCTTTTCCACTTAAAGAAGTCCCTTTAAAAGTTCCTGTAAGGTCGATTTAGTGGTAATGAATTCCAACTTTTGTTTGTCTGGGAAACTCTTTAACTCTCCTTCAATTCTGAATGATCTTGTTGGGTGGATTGGTTATAGATTTTTTTCCTTTCAGCCCTCTGAATATATCATGCCACTCCCTTATGGCCTGAAGAGTTTCTGCTGAAAAAAAAAAAAAAAAAAAGAGTTTCTGATGTAAAAGCAACTGATGGCCTTTGGTTTTCCCTTTTATGTAACTAGTTGCTTTTCCCTTGCTGCTTTTAAGATTCTCTTTTTTTTTTTTTTTTTTAATTTTTGACATTCTTATTAGTATATGTCTTGGTGTGGATCTCTTTGGGTTCATCTAGTTTAAGGCTCTCTCTACTTCCTGGACCTGGATGCTTGTTTCTTTCCTCAGGTTAGGATAGTTTTCATCAATCATCTCTATAAATAAGTCCTCTGCCATTTTCTCTCTCTCTCTTTCTGGAGCTTTCTGGAGCCCCTATAATGCAAATGTCAGTATGCATGATATTGTCCCAGAGGTTCCTTAACCTATCCTCATTTTTTTTAAATGCTTTTTTCTTTTTTGCTGTTCAACTTGGATGATTTCCACTCCCACACCTTCCAGATCACTGATCCATTCTACATCTTCTAATCTCTGTTGATTCCCTGTAGTGTCATTATTTCAGTTATTATATCCTTCAGCTCTGATTGGTTCTTTCTTGTATTTTCTCTTTGTTGAAATCCTCACTCAATTCATCCACTCTTCTCTCAAATCTGGCAAGCCTGTTTATGACTGTTACTTTGAACTCTGTATCGGGGAGATTGCTTATATGTTTCATTTATTTCTTTTTCTGAGGTTTGTCTTGTTCTTTTATTTGGAACATATTCCCCTCTCCCCTCATGTTGTCTGACTCTGCTTCTATGTCAAGTGGATCAGATATGTCTCCTTGTCTTGAAAGTAGAGGCCTTATGTGGAGGGCTTCCTATGTGGCCCAGTAGCACAATACCACCCCTGGTCACCAGAACCAGGTGCTCCAGGGGCATCACCTTTATGGGATACATGTGCCCTCCTGATGTAACTGGGCCATGACTGCTGCAAGTACACCGGTGGGTGGGGGCTGGCCCCCACCCAAGATGACTGTATTGACTAACCTCAACACCATGGGCATACTGATGAGCAGAGCTGGCCCCTAGCCCAGCTAGTTGAATGGCCCTGATACTATGGACATGCTGGTTGGTGAGATTAAACCCTAGTACAGCTGGCTGAGAGGCCTAGCTTCAACTGTTGTGGGAGTGCTGGTAGGCAGGACAGGTAGGCCTGTCTACACTTCCATTCCCAGAGAAAATTCCAACAGATCTCAGCCTCTTCAACCTGGGGCAGGAGTCACTTGGGAGGACATGCCTGTTGCATATGAGAGGGCAGCAGTTGCTTTGGAGGGAAGGGGAGACGCCAAGGCTGCCTGCTTGATATGGCAGTGTGGCAGCTGCTTTGGAGGTACACCTGAAGATTGAGTGGGGTAGATCTGCAAGAGAATGATAGGCAGTATCAGAACTGGCTCCCCCCCCACACACACACCAGCTTTGGGCCAGTTAGGCTGAAGGAGGACAAGAAAAATGATGCCTGTCTACACTTCCATTCCCAGAGAAAATTCCAACAGATCTCAGCCTCTCCAACACATTCTCTAAAATTAGTTAATAAATCTCCTTCACATATAAACTAGGCACTTTTCAAACTACTGCCTCTGTGTTTGGTCTCAGAGAGAGTAATATAGAGTACTAGCCCTTTAAATGCAGAGTCTCAATTTTCTATAGCCCTCCAGCTCTCCTAGAGTTAAGCCCTGATGATTTTCAAAGCCAGATGGTAAGGAGGCTCATTTTCTCAGTACAGATCTACAGGGTACAGGGTACCCAATATGGGGCTTGATCCTTTCACTCCTCAGGGAGGACCTCCAGGCTTGTGATATCCCTCCCACTGAGCGGAGGTTTGGTTCCCAGCCACATCTCTGCTCCTCCTACCCTTCTCAATGTGACTTTTTCTTTATGTCTTTAGCTGTTGAACAGCTGTTCTGGTAGTCTTCAGGTTATTTTCAAAGTGAGTTGAACTTTATGTAGTTACACTCTGATGTGTCCATGGGAGGAGTGCTCAGAATCCTCCTACTCCATCATCTTCCCAAGCTCCTGTTCCAGAAAGTCTAGATTCATTCATTCTTTAAAATAACTGTAGTTTAAAATAAAATAACTGTAGTTTGTACTTCTTATGATTCAGTTAGGTGAAGATTTTAAGAAGATACAAAATATTACACTTTATACAGTATCTGATAGGCTATACTCATTATTTCACTTTTATTTACAAAAGCAAAGAACAGAGATTTTAAATTTTAAATCAAGCAGTCCATAATTATTAAAGAAGAAGTTGCTGCTTTGACCAACTGGATTACAGTTACAATAGTTCCTATTTAGTCAAGGAATACATGACTTCTAGCAATTTACTTCTGTGATTTAAAAAAAAAATGTTTTTCTTAGCATTACCATGTATCAGATACAATTGTTATCAAAGTCTGCTTGTTAAATACTAGTGTCATTTCCAGAGCCTATAAAAAACATTTTCACTGCACTGAATACTTTGTAAGATGTTTCAATTTTGGAGTCTGTTTTATAAGAAGGTTTTCTTTTTTTTTTTTTAATATTTTTTTTTTAATTTTTATTTATTTATGATAGTCACACACAGAGAGAGAGAGAGGCAGAGACACAGGCAGAGGGAGAAGCAGGCTCCATGCACCAGGAGCCTGATGTGGGATTCGATCCTGGGTCTCCAGGATCGGGCCCTGGGCCAAAGGCAGGCGCCAAACCGCTGCGCCATCCAGGGATCCCAGAAGGTTTTCTATTAATATTTCACTACTATATTCATTTGTTTGAACTAGTCCACATAATTTATAGTCATAATAATTGGGAAGTCTAGTATAAAGTTGTAAAAAATATATAAATATTTCATTTTAAAAGATTTATTCATTTTCAGAAGAGTAGAGGGACAGAGGAAGAAAGAATCTGGGCAGCCCTGGGGGCTCAACGGTTTAGCACTGCCTTCAGCCTAGGGCGGGATCCTGGAGACCCAGGATCTAATCCCACGTCGGGATCCCTGCATGGAGCCTGCTTCTCCCTCTGCCTGTGTCTCTGCCCCTCTCTCTCTCTCTCTCTCTCTCTGTATGTCTCTAATGAATAAATAATAAAATCTTTAAAAAGAAGAAGAAGAAGAAGAAAGAATCTTAAGCAGATTCCAAGCTGAGCATGAAACCCCATTTGAGGCTCAATCCCACAACCCTGAGATCACAACCTAAGCCAAAACCAAGAGTCAGATACTTAACCAATTGCACCACCGAGGTACTCCTAAAAATTAAAAAATGTTTAAAAAGACTTGAATTTTACCTAAGTATGTGAATAAAATGTATGAACCCTCTCTTAGGTAGGGACTCTATTACTTAATAGTTTTGTTTAAGAATGTCATAGAAAGGGCAGCCCCGGTGGCTCAGTGGTTTAGCGCCTGCCTTTGGCCCAGGATGTGATCCTGGAGACCGGGGATCGAGTCCCATGTCGGGCTCCCTGCATGGAGCCTGCTTCTCCCTCTGCCTGTGTCTCTGCCTCTCTCTCTCTCTCTCTCTCTCATAAATAAATAAAATAAAAAATAATAATAAAAAAAAAAATCCCAATGCCTTGGCCACCCATGCTCCAAGCCATTGAATCAGAATCTATGGAGATGGAGCCCAGGCACTGGTATTTAAAAAAAAAAAAAAAAAAAGAATGTCATAGAAAGGGATCCCTGGGTGGCGCAGCGGTTTGGCGCCTGCCTTTGGCCCAGGGCGCGATCCTGGAGACCCGGGATCGAATCCCACGTCGGGCTCCCGGTGCATGGAGCCTGCTTCTCCCTCTGCCTGTGTCTCTGCGTCTCTCTCTCTCTCTCTGTGAATATCATAAATAATAAATAAAAAAAAAATTAAAAAAAAAGAATGTCATAGAAGTCACAGGGTTGTACTTAAAGATAAAAAAATGATAATTATTTGACTCAAAATATAAAGCCTACTAAAAAATAAATTTACCAATTTTTTTTCTAAGTGTGAAAGGTATTCCCCATTCAACATCTGAAATGAAACAAAAAAACACAAAGCTAAATAATAATTACTTCCTTAAGAGAGCTATGCTGGTCAGGCAAGATTGCTAGTCATACATAGGGTTTAGGAGGAAATGTGGAGTCCAGGAATTGGTGAATTTTCAGAGGCTCTGAAGCATGGCTGGCTTGCAAAATCTTGTTCACTAAGGCAGGTTGCTGTTGGTTAATTACACTGACTTAAAAACAATTCTAAAGAACTGTAACTTTTTTCCTCTTTTAAAAAATATTTTATTTGACAGAGAGAATAGTGTGTGTACATGTACAAGCAGGGGGAACAGCAAGGGGAGAGGGAGAAGCAAGCTCCTCACTCAGCAGTGAGCCTGATTTGGGGCTGGATCCCAGGACTCCAGGACCATGACTCAAGCCAAAGGCAGATGCTCAACAAATCAAGCCACCCAGGCACCCCAAAGGAACTGTAATTTATTCAGTTAAGCAGGTTTGAAACTGGTTTGAGTGACTAACAGTCACCATGTCTATACAAGATTCAGTCTTCTACCAGGAGTATGGAAACTTCGTTTTATTTTCACAAGGGAAGCACATAAACCAACATACACATACACACACACACACACACACACACACACACACACTGTGTATGTAAGTCATATGGTTTTATAATCACATTTCAAGAAATTGCAATAAAAATAGAAATATTGTCAGTTGTTAAGGGGGAAAAGCACTTGTCTTACAAGATATATTTAATCAGTCATTACATGTTATACTGCAGGTTATGGCAATTCAAAGATGAATATGAAAAGCAACAACCAAGTGCTTTATAGAGCTATTCAAAGTGAGTCTGGTCCACAATTTTTGTTTCAGGTCTGCAATGATGTAAGTACAAAAATGGGGTGTTTAGAAACTCTTACAGGAAATTTGTATTTGACAGAATAATTTTATGCTCTTTCAATCTAATGAAAAAGTTTATATTTTGTACAACCATTTTTTCATTTTTCTAGTAATTAATTTTTGTTGTCTGTTATAAAAATATTGGTTCACAAACTGGTCTTTCACCACAGAGAGAAGCACTACTTCATAAGACTCAGAAAGGCAGCTATCTGCAACCAGAGAATGTTGTGTTTTGCTATGAAGATCCAAGCAAAAAGAATGTGTATCACACAACCAAGCAAATAAACACCTGCATCAGAATTGGAAGAATGGTGACAAAATTGGAATAATGATGACAGAGCACATCTAAATGCTGCATCATCTATCCCCCAGATGCAGCAGGAGATTATGGTATGTGGAGAAACAAATGACTCTAGAGATAAAGCTGCTTCAAAAGAATCAGACTCTAAATATGAAGAAATTTATGAACACCTTAACCTATCTCTTCTATCTTCATTTTTTTTAAAAAATGCATGCACAAAATAATCTAATCTTTAAAAGGTTTATCTAAGATAAATCTCCCCTGAAATTATATGGATAAGACATGACATAATTCCTACCATTAATGAGCCTGAATTATCCCAATAGTACAAAAACAGATGATAATAATAATGTGGTAAAGGCAGTAGTAAAGAGATATACTGGATGTTATAGGAGAGCCCAAACTAGCCTGGATGATCAAAGCTTCCCACTGAATGTGAAAGCTCCCATGTACTCAAAACCCCCACTCGACTTCACCCACTATAACAAAGTTCCGTACATTTTGCTTCCTCAATTCCTCTCATATTGTTGGTCCTGCTTCTCCAGCAATACCACGTTAGTCCCAGGCCACAACTCACAGCTATGATTATAGCTCCCAACAGCCTCTTCTTTCATGAGTGCATCCTTCCTATTGCTGCCAGTTTTCAATCCCAAATTCAAATCTGATATCACCTCATTGCTTAGAAAATTCCATGAATAATGTAAAAAAATTCCATTAATAATGGGAAAGTAAGGAAAAAAGAAAACTGGATGCAAGCTGTATGATCTCTACTTTCTAAAGATGTATATGTGGTAGGTTTCCAATCACAAGGTGGTTCCAACTGAAATTACTGTTTTGGAATCAATTAATGAAATGATTCCAAAAGTTTCTATTTATTATAGAGAAATCTATAATAAGGAAACAGAAGTTTAAAGAGGGTCACAGAAATTTACAGAATGGGGCATACAAAGTATATTCCCAAAAGTTCTTCAAATTCTAAGAACGAAAGAGAAATGACTAAATATTTACTATTATTACAGCTAGCGTGCCTTTTATAACTAGGCTAAATATTCTTATAGGTCATAAACATTTTATAATGCTTTAAAGTCCCTTACATAATGACCATAAGATAGAGCTATTGATTTTATAGAACTTAAAAAGAGGTAGCATGGGGCACCTGGCTGGTTCAGTTAGAAGAGCACGTGACTTGATCTTGAGGTTGTGAGTTTGAGTCTCATGTTCATTGCAGAAATTATTTAAATGAATAAATAAATGAAAACTTTTAAAAAGTAAAAATAAGGGTGCCTTGGTGGCATAGCTGGTTAAGGGTTCAACTCTTGTTTCAGCTTAAGTAATGATCTCAGGGTTGTGATATCGAGCCCCATGTCAGGCTCCACACTCAGCAGAGTCTGCTTCAGATTCTTGCTCCCTCTCCCTCTGCCCCTCCCACTTCTGTGCTTTCTCTAAAATAAATAAGTCCAACTTAAAAATAAAAATAAAAATAAAAATAAAAAGAAGTAGCATGGTTTAGCAAAAATAACATTGACTTTGGTATCAGGATAATTGGATTTTAGCTAGATACATTTTTGGGAAGTTACATAATCTCTCCAAGTCTGTTCATTTATAAAAGAATAGGATTGGATGGGTCATGGATCAGTAATCTTTTTCTGTGATGGGCCAAATAATAAACATTTTTAGGCTCTGTGAGCCATACAGTCTCTTTCATGATCACTCAACTATGCCATAGTAGTATGAAAATAGCCAGAAACAATACATAAAGAAATAACTGTGGCTGTGTTCTGACAAAATTTTATTTAGAAAAGTGAGAGCAAGCTGAGTTTGGCCTATAAAAACCTAGCTTTAAGTAATCACTGTTTAGTTCTAAACGATGAGAGGATTTTTTTTTCCCTATTTAAAATTCCCGGGACATCTGGGTGGCTCAGCTGTTGGGCAGCTGCCTTTGGCTCAGGTCGTGATCCTGAAATCCGGGATTGAGTCCCGCATCGGGCTCCTGTGAAGAGCCTGTTTCTCGCTCTGCTTAGGTCTCTGCCTCTCTCTCTGTCTCTCATGAATAAATAAATAAATCTTAAAAAAATAAAATAAAAAATAAAATTCCCTATACTGTTCCCTTTATCTTTATGTATTTTTTGAGGATTTATTTATTTATTTGGGAGAAAGTATACATGCATATAGTGGGGAAGGACAGAAGAAAAAGAGAGGGAGAGAATCTCAAGGAGACTCCATGCTGAGCACAGAGCCCCAAGCAGAGCTCCATCCCACAACCTTGAGATCATAATCTTAGCCAAAATCAAAGAGTCTGATGCTTAACTGACTAAGCCACCCAGGCACCCTGGTTGCCTTGATTTTTAGAGAAATCTGTTAGCCGTATCCTAACACAAGGCACATAAACTAGTGATTAATAGCAGATTTTCAGATCAGACAGTTTTGGGATTCTCTATTAGCTATTAGCCTTGGACAAGTCACTCACTTAAAATCACTCTGAGCTTCAGCTTTCTTATAAGGTTGTTATGAAGTTTAAATGAAGTGATAATAGGGGTGTCTGGCTCAGTCAGAAGAGCATGTAACTCCTGATCTTGGGATTTTGAGTTTTTGAGTCCTGTCGGGCAAAGGGAGTACTTAAATTAATAAAACTTTTTTTTTTTTTTACTTTAAGCGAAGTAATAATAAAGTATTTAACCCTATATCTGGTATATAATAAGAATTCAATAACTGAACATTATTACTTTTATAAATTACACAATCCTGAAGCTTTGGTCAGGAACACAATACTCCAATCAACATTTCTTTCCAGCAAACAAATAAAATATGCTTTATAATGATCTATATTCAAATGCATTTTTCACTAAAGCAAAAGACAAGGGCTGGCTATACTACCCCTAAGTTCCTATGGCTTTGATTTTTGTTTTTAAATGATAGCAGTCAGCTTTGAGTGTATGACTAGCTGTATGACTCTGGTAAAGTTCTATAATCAACCTTTCATTAGCCTCCATTTCTTCATCTGAAAAAATGTGGAAAATAACAGTACCAACTTTATAGGATTGCTACAATTATTAAGCGAGTTAATAAATTGTCTGGCATATAAACTATGTAAGTACCTGCTATTATTTTACTTAGATTTTTAACATTTGTTCATTTCAATGAACAACCTAAAGAGGTATTATTTCTATATTTACAGTTGTGGATAATGAGGGTCAGAGAAACTAGGAAACCTACCCAAGGTCACACAGCAATTAAGTGGCAATGCCCAGGACTCAACACAGGACTGCCTGACTACAAAGCCAAAATCCTTACCACAAGGCCAAAGAGGACCTTAACTGTATCTCTGTATGGCACATACAAACGACTTTTAAGAACTAAAATAGGGGTATTATAAAATCCCCTTACAGGAAATGTCTGATTTTTTTTTTTTAAGTTCAAGGGTAGGAGAAAACATGTAAAATCACAGATCTTCTTACAATGATAGTTTCCCCATAAGTAAAATTTTTCTTGAAATGATTCCTCTTTTTAAATTATATCTAATTAATTTAACTTAAACTTTCATTATTAAAGTAATAAGCAATCCTTGGCATTAAAATAACTAAAGATGCAGCATAGTGACTTATCCTGTACACATAAAGTACTATGCAAATGCTGGCATTCACCTCTAACTGATCTTTGAGATTTACATAGGCCTCTCAGACTAATCTTATAAAAAGCAAACCTAGAGAGCCTAACGGAGTTCTGTTACTTTATTCCATAAATTCCCAAGTATTGACTTAGAACGTGGGCTCAGAAAAACTTTCCAATTCAAATGAAAATACTGATCAGGGATCCCTGGGTGGCGCAGCGGTTTAGTGCCTACCTTTGGCCCAGGGCGCGATCCTGGAGACCCGGGATCGAATCCCACGTCAGGCTCCCGGTGCATGGAGCCTGCTTCTCCCTCTGCCTATGTCTCTGCCTCTCTCTCTCTCCCTCTGTGTGACTATCATAAATAAATAAAAATTAAAAAAAGAAAATACTGACCAATATCGAAGGGGAAAAAAAAAGACCTCAAGGAAAAGGACCAAAAAACATTACTCTGCTGCATAAGTTTGTTTCTAAGTTTGTGCTGCATCACTTAGTTCTCCTCATACTCCAGGCCTTGTGGATGCTACTGGTAACTGATACAGAAGAGAAGTTGGCTTTATACTGTAAAGCCTCAGAGCCCAGCAACCCAATACTAACAAGAAACACAGGACAGTCTGATATAGCTTACTTCTAAACTTTATCACGTGAACGAACCCAAATTTAGAACTCTAACCTAACTCTAAAATTCCCCAAATGCAAATAAGATTAATCTTCAATGTTAGAATATTATAAATTAGGGGCACCTGGGTGGCTCAGATGCTTAAGTATCTGCCTTCAGCTCGGGTCATGATGTTAGGGTCCTGGGATCCAGCCCCACGTCTGGTGGCTCTCAGCTCAGTGAGGAGTCTGCCTCTCCCTCTCCCTCTGCCTCTCCCCCTGCATGTTATGTCTTTGTCTCTTTCTCTCTCACACAAATGAATAAATAGAATCTTTAAAATGAATAAAATAAGATTACAAACTGGGGACCCTGGGTGGCTTGGCGGTTTGGCGCCTGCCTTTGGCCCAGGGCGCGATCCTGGAGTCCCGGGATCGAGTCCCGCGGCGGGCTCCCGGCATGGAGCCTGCTTCTCCCTCTGCCTATGTCTCTGCCTCTTTCTCTCTATGTCTATCATAAATAAATAATCTTTAAAAATAAATAAATAAAAATTAAAAAATAAAATTACAAATTATAATCTAACCTACATAATAATCTGACCTACACAAGCAGATTGTCAATTTTCTTTCCAAACCAGAAACACTGAAAGCCAAAATAATCATTAATTAAGAATTTTTTTCAATTTTTATTTATTTATGATAGTCACACACACAGAGAGAGAGAGAGAGAGAGAGAGAGAGAGAGGCAGAGACATAGGCAGAGGGAGAAGCAGGCTCCATGCACCGGGAGCCCAATGCGGGATTCGATCCCGGGTCTCCAGGATCGCGCCCTGGGCCAAAGGCAGGCGCCAAACCGCTGCGCCACCCAGGGATCCCCATTAATTAAGAATTAATAAAACATTACACTCTACGCTATTCAGAAAGAAATATTGTATGACAACAAATACACTATGTAAATACCATTATCTAGTTTGGAAGACAAGATACTTAATTCTCTTTAGCATTTAGTGTTCTGTTGAGAAAAGAAAAAATGTTCAAATTTTAGATTAAGGAAATCAAATTACCTTTTACCATTTCAAAATAATATTCTAACACGCTGGATTATAGTAGGGTGTCATTCCTTGCCACATATGCTATTGCCCATAAACACTAGAGGGAAGGGGAGGAATGAACAGTATCTGCCTAACAATAATGGATTAATCAGCAATGTCATCTCCACATAGAAGAAGAAACACTGTTATTCATACTAACATAGTATATCATAAATATCAACTTCCAGTTCTGGAAGAAAAACAGGCACTCATGGTGGTTCAGAAATTACCTTCTCAAAAGAAAAAAAAAACAAAAACTAATATTAAAAACAATCTGCAAGGGGTGCCTGGGCGGCTCAGTCAAACATCTGACTCTTGATCTCAGCTCAGGTCTTGATCTTGGGTTTTAAGTTTGAGTTTCTTTAAAGTTGGGCTCCACGCTGGGCATGGAACCTACTTAAAAATAATAATAATAATCTACAAAATGTTTAGTAAAGAAGCCTGCCTACATAACTGATACTAATAGTTCTTAGAACTTTGGGGGGGGGTAGGGGGGTCATCCATGAACCCCTTTTGAACGGCTGTTGAAAGCTATGGGTCTTCTCCCCACAAAGTACAGTTACACAGAGTTCACAGAGTCTTGTAAGACTATGGGCACACCCACATATCAGGTTAAGAGCCAGGGAGATAAAATACACATTTTTCCTGAGGTACCTTTGACTCTCATAATTTTATCTCTGACTCATAAGAACCAACTAAATCCTTCATAACCAGACAATGAATTCTCTGGTAAAGCTAGCTCTTTTTTTTTTTTTTTTTTTTTTTTTTATTTACGATAGTCATACAGAGAGAGAGAGAGGCAGAGACACAGGCAGAGGGAGAAGCAGGCTCCATGCACCGGGAGCCTGACGTGGGATTCAATCCCGGGTCTCCAGGATCGCGCCCTGGGCCAAAGGCAGGCGCCAAACCGCTGCGCCACCCAGGGATCCCAAAGCTAGCTCTTAAAAAAAAAAAAAAAAAAGTTTGACAGTATTTACTTAAGCAGTATTCACCTGAAAATAAATTATACTGGCAGCATTTTAAAATACAGCATGTAACTAGTGATATCAATAATTATAGTATATTAGAATTTATAAAATGATTTCACATTATTATAACAGTATTTTTCTCTCTTTTTTACAGCTAACAAAATGGAGGTTCAGAAAATAATGTGCCCTGGTCACACAGCCAACAAATGGAGAGTTGGATTCTAATTCAAAGGTGTCTAGTTCCAGAACTGAGCTTACTTACTACATTATTATATCCTGATACTTCCACAAAAACCCCTCAGAGAAAACATTTTAAAAAAGGAAGGCCTGACGGATACATTCTATCAGAGATATATCTTGACATCAGTAAAGAAAAATTAGTGTATTTAAAATGTGTGATTTCCTCTTGTTTCAATGGTTAACATAAAACATGATTTTCAGAAAAATAAAGAAACGGTCAAGCTAATGAGTTTTAGGACTAAAAATAAGGACATTTTATTATTCTACAAAGCACTTCTCATTTAACTCTAATTCTTAATATACAAAAATAATAACTTGAAAATTTAAATATAAGAAACTGAAAGTTCAAACATCCAATTTTTTTTGAAACACAAAAACCATCTGAAAATAATTTTTAGGATGGTCAAAATAGTCCTTGCAATCTTTTAAAAATAACAATACTCCTTTCCTTCTCTATAATCTTAAGATTTCTTGATTTTTTTTTAATTTTTATTTATTTATGATAGTCACAGAGAGAGAGAGAGAGGCGCAGAGACATAGGCAGAGGGAGAAGCAGGCTCCATGCACCGGGAGCCCGACGCGGGATTCGATCCCAGGTCTCCAGGATCGCGCCCTGGGCCAAAGGCAGGCGCCAAACCGCTGCGCCACCCAGGGATCCCTCTTGATTTTTTTAAAGTGTCATTTGTCTAAACCCATAGAATATACAACACCCTATAGTAAACTATAAACTTTAGGTGATAATGATCTGTTAATACAGATTCATCAATGGGATCCCTGGGTGGTGCAGCAGTTTTAGCCCAGGGCGCGATCCTGGAGACCCGGGATCGAATCCCACGTCGGGCTCCCGGTGCATGGAGCCTGCTTCTCCCTCTGCCTCTGTCTCTCTCTCTCTGTGACTATCATAAATAAATAAAAGTTAAAAAAAAATACAGATTCATCAATTGTAATAAACGTACCATTTGCGCGTGGGAATTTTGATAGTGGGGGAGGCTGTGCCTATGTGGAGCAAGGCAGGGGGCACAGGGAGGCAGAGGGTATATGTGAAATCTGTATCTTTCATTCAATTTTGCTATGAACTTAAAAGCCGCCCTAAATATGAACTCTACTTTGCAAAAGGGATGGGGTGGGTGTGTCAAAAATTCACCTCATTTTCTTAACAAATGAGGAAACCATTGTTTTCTAAAAATTGCCCTGTGACTTAAGTTTCCTGCCAGAATAGAGCGCGGCGGATTGTTCTATCATAAGTCATCACTCAAGAAACCATTGACAGTGATCTTATTAAACGCTAAGAGAATTCGTCTTAAAAGTCGATACAAAACTAAGTGCATACCGGAGTACGGTCACCTTAAGATCCCTCTTTATATTCACGTTCACACTATTCGGTATTTTAGAAGGCAATACTACCTCAAGGGCCTGCGAGTTTGAAGCGGATCACTGTGCTGACGGACAGACTACAAGGGCTGCCAGCGGGAAGCAGGAGGAAAAGCAGCAGCCAATGAAAAGAGCTGCCGCCAAGCGGAGGTCCTGTTTCCCCAAGTCCGCCCTGTGCCACGGCCAGGATTCCAGGGAGATAAAGGTTTCCCGACAGAGCGCGAACGAAGGACAGCGACAGTCGAACAACGACCGACTTTTACAAAAGAAAGACAACGCAGAAACTGGAAAAGCGCGACTCATGAATAAAATACCTGTACCAACCTAGGTTCTCCCAAAAGCCTTCCCCAGGAGCATCACCCCAAAGCGGTACCATTAGCATAGGATGAAGGGCCAGAAACAGTCACGCTACTAAAAGAGGTCAATTAAAAGGACTACTGAGAAAGGCTCCATTTCTACGAAAAGACATCGGATTCGACACCACCAGGTGGGGGGAAAACGCTTTTCACACCCAGGTGCGCAAACGCTACGAATGTGCGAACCCGGTAAAGGACCTGCCCCGAGCTAGGACACTCCCCACTACGAATCGTACAAGTCGCCCTCCCTGCACGACCTGCAGGCTCGGCAAGCCCAGAACCCATGAGGGGAAGCAAGGAGCAGCCGGCTCTGGGCGAGCACAGTCCGCTCCGCCGCTACGCGTTCCGAACCCGGCTGCAGTCGCAGGTGGCACAGCAGGAGGCGCCCTTCGCGGGGGCCCGACCACCGCGGAAGCGACACCTGGTCGCGCGCCGCACCAGCACGTCCGACCCGCCGCTGCGCCCCGCCGAGAGGCAAGTCCCGACCGGCGGCGAGCCCCCCGCAGGCAGGCAGGCAGGCAGGCAGGCAGGCAGGCAGGCAGGCAGGCCGGTCCCGCGCCCCGCCGGCCGCCCGCCGCGCTCCTTCCCTGCACCCGACCAAGAGCACCTGCCTGTGCCCCTCTTCTGCGGAAGACCGCGAGGAGAGAGCCGAGGGCGCCGCCGACGCGGCTGACAGCGCCAGAGGCGGGGGCTCTCCTCCGGGAGGTGCGACCCCGCTCCTCCCGCCAACCCGAGCGACCGAAAACGTGCGGCGGCTGAACGGGCCCCAAACGCTCTCAGCCGCCGAGTTTCGCGACCGCTCGCAGGGCTGGAGCTGCCGCGAGCCGGGGGCGCGATTTCGGGCGCGGGTCGGGGAGGGCTCGGCGCGAACGGGCAGGACAGCGCGGCACAAAGAGGCGAGGAGCGACGCGGATGAGCGCGGTTACCTCGGCCCCTGGCCCGGTTACTCCCGGCCTCGCCACGGCTGCCGCGGCGCTCCAGGTCCCGCAAGCCCGCGGCCGCCCGCAGCTCCCAGCGGCGCCTCACCGGCCCCGCGCGAGCGCCCGACGGACGCGCGCCTCCCCGCGCGGCCCCGTGGAGCCCCCGCCGGCGCCCGGCGTCCTCTGGGCTCGGCCGCGAGCGCCGCGGCCTCCGGGGCAGCGAGCGGAGCGCGCGCCCGGGCCTGCGCACTGCACCCTGGGAGGTGTGGCTCCTGGCCCCGCCCCCGGGTGCCCGGCCCCGCCCCCGCGCGCGTCCTCGCCGCCCCGCGCGCGTCCTCGCCGCCCCCGCGGCTCGTGGGCGGCCGGAGCCTTCGCGCTGGGCGGCCCGGGGCGCGCGGACCAGGGCTAGGGGGCGCCCGAAGCATCCCTGGACTTCCCCATCCCTTCGCTTCGGTGGCCATACAAAATTTAGTTTCTAGTAGTATCCATCAGCTCCCCTGCGCGTTGAGTGTTGGTGGCTCTATCCCTCTGTTCCCTAAAAGCTGGGGCAGCGGGGAGGACGTCGTTTTCACTGCTCTGAGCTCCGCGGAGGGTGTACCCAGCAGCCTGAGTCCGTAAAACGGACCCACGGTTTATAAACCGAAGGCAGCGGTTAATTGACCTAAGCAGACACTGCCAAAAAAAAAAAAAAAAAAAAACATTGCAAGTAAAAATGGTGTTGAAATAAACCAATTTTTCAATAAAGTCAAGGGAACCTAGAGGTGGGAGATTAAGAGAGCGCAAAGAAAGAATTTTAAAAGGATAGTCACCTAATTTGTCCTCGGTTAGAACAATGTCAAGCTTTTCCAACCTATTTGAGAATAAATTCGACCCTACGTACATTTATGAATGCTAATACATAGGTTTGTATTGATTTTCCTAGAAAAAGAGCTTTTTTAAAAAATAGCGGCATTTATGTAAAAACCCCAAAATGACCACATGAATTTGAAATTCCATTTCTTAAAAACATCGCCTTTTTTTTACATTACAGAAATTGAGATAATCCTTAATATTTAAAAATATCTCTCTTCAGAGCACTGTATTTTGCAAATTTAATGAATGTCAATGCCCTTAGAAAAATAGAGCAAGGCCAGTTTTTTTTTTTTAAGATTTTATTTATTTATTCATGATAGTCACACACAGAGAGAGAGGCAGAGACACAGGCAGAGGGAGAAGCAGGCTCCATGCACCGGGAGCCCGACGTGGGATTCGATCCCGGGTCTCCAGGACCGCGCCCTGGGCCAAAGGCAGGCGCCAAACCGCTGGGCCACCCAGGGATCCCGCAAGGCCAGTTTCAAAGTACACACACACACACACACACACACACACACAATTTTAAAATTTATCTGGAAGCAGGATGCAATACAATGTATATTTAATAAAACCATGTCCTAGTAGGACTTTTTGTATAATATGAACTTTTCAATCAGGTGTACTATGTCTCCTAAAAAAAATGGGGTGCCTTTAGGGGTGCCTGGTTGGCTCAGTTGGTAGAGCATGTGACTCTTGATCTCAGGGTCATGAGTTCAAGCCCCATGTTAAGCCTAGAGCTTACTTTAAAAAAATTAAAATGAGGGATCCCTGGTAGGCACATATCCAATTACCCTCTGGTCTTACATGATCCAAGCTTCAGCTGATGATAAAACTAGCAACTGAAACTTTCCAAATAGGCTGAACAACAGGCTATTCTATTTTAGTAACCCAGTTCACCTCTGAGGATATTGGCTGAAAGTTTTACTTCTGGTTCTGCTTCCTTAAAAAATAATGAACTTATAACAATTTCTCCTGTTCAATATTGACTTATAAACTCCCAAAGAGAACCAGTTACAAAGAGGATCTGAAATTTGAGCTTTTTGGACCATCTTCTGTAGGGATTAGGGGTGCAGGAGTTCTAGATAATGGCTACCCGACAGCCATCCAGCAGCTACTTAGGGAAAAGAGTTACATCATTTACCCAAGGTTGCAACAAGATAACCTCAAAGTATAGTCTTAAAGTTTCTATGAAAAATGGTCAAGGCCTAGAGGAATAAACTCACATACTCTGATTACTCAACCTTGGTTTACCATTTTTAATCAGCAGTTTTCATCTGCTGATCTCTTCTTGGCTCCTGACTATTATATCATCTTTCTCCATTGACCCAGTAAAAGCAGTCCTAAATTGCTAATTAATAAGGAAAGAAAGCCCGCAAGCCTGGGCAGGCCACTGTGCCAGTTCCAAAATTTGGGAGCAGCCACATTTTGTTTATCAGATAGGGATATTATTATTTTTGCAACCGGAAATTCTCACCCCTCAAGGCTTGTAGTGAGACTGTTTTGGTGGTTCAATGGTCATCAGGGACTCAGGCTCTTTCTGTACTTTTTCACCATCCTATACATGACTCAAATAACCTCTTTGTCAAAGATGGCTGCTAAAACTCAAGCTATTCCAGGAGGAGAGAAGGATGAGAGGATTCCCCCAGCTGAATCAATTCCCTTTAGGCAGCCATCCCCCAAATTCCATGCAACACTTGTACTTTTATCAAATGAATAGAACTTTGTCAGAGAGGCTGAAAGATAGTTTGTTAGCTAGGTACATAGCCACACCTCAGAAAACCTGGGGTTTTCTTATTCACAAGGAATGCAAGCAGATACTATTTAAGCACCTAGCAGGATATGCCATGCTGCATTTATTTTGATTTAAATAAACTAATATTTCAAAAAATAAACTTTTGAGAGATTGATTCCATTATGACAATGTGAAGATGTTATCAGAAATCTAATGTAATACAGATCTATATCTTTAATGAAGATAAAGACCCACCCCCAAACTACTTATCATTCTAAACAAGAACTATGTATCTAATGTGTAACTCTATGTTCAAGTAATGTTGTCATCCCAGAGCTGCACCCCCAGTCTTTCCACTCATTTTTTTTAACTCAAATTCTGTCTTTTAGAGATATTCTGAAGCCACCAGTGGAAATTAGCTATTGTCCTTTAGGAAGCAGAGTTGCATAGTTGTGACAGAGTCTTAGAATCTGCAAGCCTTAAATATTTGCTATTTGGCCCTTTATGGAAAATATTTGCTCAAACCTTCTTTATTGCACAAAGTTGGTATGCATTCATTTATTGCCCAAGTGTTTATTAAACAGCTACCGTACATCAAGTACTATGCTCCTACTTTCTATTTAAGAGTCTTTCAGGGGCAGCCCCAGTGGCTCAGCAGTTTAGCACCGCCTTCAGCCCAGGGCATGATCCTGGAGACCCAGGATGGAATCCCATGTCAGGCTCCCGGCATGGAGCCTGCTTCTCCCTCTACCTGTGTCTCTGCCTCTCAATCTCTCTCTCTCTCTCTCTCTCTCTCCCTCTCTCCCTCTCTGTCTCTACGAATAAATAAATAAAATCTTTAAAAAAATGCTTTCTGGTAAGTGCTACCTTTAGGGCAAAAATAGGTTGCAATGTGAGCATATCTGTAAGGAACTAACCCAGAATTGAAGAGAGGGGCCTGTAAACAGGGAAGATTTCCTCGTGGAAATAGTATATAAGTTAATATTGGATGTTGAATGGGAATTAGCCAGGCAAAGAGAAAGAAAGCCCAGCAATTACAAAGGCCCAGAGAGAAATTAGGGAAATGCAAACGTTTCAGAGAGAAGAATGAAAAAAGGTTAGCAAAAGTTTGGTGATACTTATGTCGGATTATTGGCAAGGGTAATGGATGGTAGAACGGTCAGAAATTCACTGAAATAGAATAAGTTGGGCTGCTGGACACAGGCCAGAAAATGTAGGCATCCGGTGTGTTGTGGGGCAGAAGGCAGGAAGTGATAGTTGTTCAAAGGGAAGCAGAAGCACCACAGTTAAGTTTGGCCGTGGAAGAGGGTGCTAAGATAGGGGTAGAGGCGTGGTAAGAAAGTGCAAGCCAGTGACTCTGACTTAGAGAGGGCGAGGTGGTGTTCAGGCTCTCTAAGGACGTTTTTTTTTTTTTTTTCTATAGGCCGGAAGCTCTCTAGGGTACTGCCCTCTGGCTGGAAGCTTTGCCTCCACTGCAAATGGTGATAAAAATTGTCCTCTTTGTTAATCTTTCCAAATCCCTCTGCAGTCCACATCTGAAATTCTTTTGGAAATTAGAAGACCTTTTATTTCAGGATTAGAGATAAAGATGCCTTCTATTTTAGCTTAAAATGCAAATGTCAATTAAGGTTAAAACACTGTGATTTATTCAAACCAAAAAGTACAACAGACAATGAGTCAACAGCTATCAGACTTATTCCAGTTTTAATTTATGGGACTTTGTGGGATTTAGAGAAGGGGTGGAGTCTCTAAAGACCAGAGGGTAATTGGATATGTGCCTACCTAGGAAGGTACCCACTAAAAGACTTCCTTTATGCTCACAACTGTTGAGCAGAAAACAGATGAGGCTGAAGAGAGCTCAGGATAGAGAACATGAGATGACCTTTGCTACATGCTCTCGTTGGCAAGCAGCCATTTACATGTCAGTCAAGAATGTTTAAACTGCTCTCAGAATATTGTCCTCAAATCTGTAGTATCATTTTTCTTTGAAAAAAAAGTTAAAAAGAAATGTCCGTCTTACCGGCCTCTACTTGGCAACATGAACTCTTTCCTCAAGCTCTGTCAAACATTTTACTCTTCTCTCAGTGGAGCCCCTTCTCATCTTTTCAATCAGGCAGCTGAAAGAAAACTCACAGTACATCTGAGGAGAATTTAATAAAGGTATTGTACTGGACAGATTCTAGAAAAATATCCTAGGAGCAGTGCAGTATTCCTGAGCTAGTAAGAGAAAACTTACTAACTGAAGGTGAGAGAAAGCTATGTGTAGAGGGCCTCCTGACTATAATAAAGACTTCACAAAGGAAAGCAGCTGACTTGTGGTGACTGCGAGAAAGAAGGAGAAAGAAGTCGGGGTGGAACTGGCCCAACCTTTCTCTCCTCTTTGACCTCAAGTGACAGCCCCTGCCAAAGGCAGCTGCTGGAAGCCAGAGGACAAGGAAGTCTGTCAATTTTGTTCATAAAGGTCAACTTTTCTGGCACAAAGCAGGATAGAGACAACTGGAAGATAGTCAGCACACCTGCTATTACATTTTTGTTCATGCTGGGCTCATCACCTAGAATGCTGTCATTCTCAATTGTAATAGAATCTTCTGGTCTAGACTATGATTCAGTGTATGACCTACTTTGAAATATGGAAATGCCTTTCTCCTCAGCATTTTATCTCTATCACTTGCACTGACACTTAACTATATACATCCTTTATTATCACTTTAAAGTTTCACATTTATATATATATATATACCAAAATGTATGAGTTACACTTCTTTTCTATTTCCACAGCATCTAACACAGTGGTCAACATAGACCAGTTAAAACAAACTGTAATCGTATTGATCTTCTCCCTCTTTTTATCATCACACCCTACCTACTCCTTCATATTTTACCTTCATATTATTATGTGGACATTCAATGGAGAAAAAAAAATCATTCAAAGTCAGTATTGGAAAGCACAAGACCTCCAGATGTTAGGATTTTTATACAAGTGTGTCAGTAGAGGTGTTCCTAAAGTTGGGCAGTGGACATGCAGGTGGAACTTAGGCTTCTATGTGTAGACATCTGTGACTCTTCACTGGAGGGTTGTTTTTTTTTTTTTTTTTTTTTTTTTTTTTTTTTTTTTTTTTTTTGCCTGCCTGATTACCCAAAGGCAGGAGAGGCGAGAAGTGCTGGGAAGTCAGCTGTCATCCTTCTCTCTCACAAGCAGCTCTCAAACAGTGACTGAGGGAGCTGATGACTAAAAATCACGGCAAACTCACCTACGGGATGAGAGGCAACGCTGAAGTACCTTCTACACGGTTTCCCAGAATTCCTCAGGGGATTGAACCCAGTTGCCCACAGCAGTCATCTGCATGATAATGCACCTTTAATAGCTTTCTTCTTTCTTCTTTCTCATTCCTCCTTTCTGCTGCCAATACTTTCGGAATCATCTCCCAAATAAATAATTCTGACTTAAATTCTTACCTTCAGGTTCACTTCTAGGGTAGCAGGATAAGATATACCAATGGTAGTCAACCTACCTGTGAGAAATATACAAAGGATGTGCTTTGCTTGGTGTAACTTCTCTACCCTGATATTTTCCTTTTCCTTTGCTTTTATGATATCTACACATATTTTTGAACCACCAGAGGAAAATTCCAAACACATTTTTAAAACTAAAAATAAATATTAGTGGTACTTTATCTTATTATAAAAGCAACATCTACTTACTGTTGAAAATTTGAAAATAAAAATAACATCACTATTCTAAAATAGCAACTGTTACTGTCTTGCTGTGTATCCTTTGAACCATTTTCTTTACATGAATTAATATTGGGGTTTTTAAAAATTGTTTTTTTCCCACTTGAGAATATATACTGAATAACTGGTCAAAAAGTATGTATATTTAACAACATTGAAAAATTATTGTAGGCTGTTTCACTATATGGATTTACTATTAGTATCCCTTTATTTTTTTAATTAACTAATTATTTTTTAAATTTTATTTCAGTTGAATTTGCCAATATACAGTGTAACATCCAGTGCTCATCTCATCATGCGCTCTCCTAATTGCCCATCACTCAGTTACCCTATCCTCCCACCCACCCCCCTTCTGTTTTTTAGAGATTTACCTACTTGGGAGAGTGCACGCATGTGCACACACAGACCTATGCTCACACACAAGCATGGGGAGGGGCCAGCAGAGAGGGGAGAAGCAGAGTCCCTGCTAAGTGCAGAGCCCAGACCTGGGGCTCTGTCTCACAACTCTGAGAGCATGACCTGAGCTGAAATCAAGAGTCTGACCCTTAACCAACTGAGCCACCCAGGCACCCCAATTACTATCCCTTTCATCGAACTTTCATTTTTTATTGTTTTGAACTTTTTGGTTTTCAAAAAAATTGCTAGGTTGTATAACTTTTAACTAAATCATCAAGATATCCCGAATGTGGGAAATCAGAGGACATATAAATTCAAAGGATATGTGATATCTTAACCTAAGTGGCCCCCAGGAAGGTCCATACTCTTACCAGCAATGACGACTATGGATTTCCTGACAACTCTACCAATTCTATTTTCTTTGTACAGTCCTTGCCAATATTTAATTTTATTTATTTGATTAATGATAAGGGCAAACCTTTAATATTCTCACTGGTCATTCTTTTCCTTTTTTTATGAACTACCTTATTTCTACACATAAGGACAGTTATTGGAAGATGCTGCTATAGTACCAGCTGAGGGTCACTCTATATTGTTCTTTGTCATTCAATTATTCTTCTTTTAAGAACAGACCTATCTATCTAATTGAGGCCTCTGATATCTTGCCTCCAGTATCTAATTCATGTTTAAATTTAACCTCGGTCTCTGTACCAATGACTCCTCTTTTTTTTCCCCCTTGAGTAAGCTCTATGCCCAATGTGGGGCTCAACCCCACAACCCCAAGATCATGAGTCACATACTCTACCAACTGAGCTAGCCAGGTGCCCATCACATGAGTCTTTCTATAACCTACTGGATCTCTCCATTGGCTCTCCTATCAATATTGAATATCAGCATGTTAAGTCCTGACTTTCAATCACTCACTATTTCCAACTTCCTCAGTGACACCCAAATTCTCTTGGCCTCCAAAATTTGAAGTAGGGGAACTTCTCTTTAATCTTTTTCCTTTTTGTACCCCAATCCAACCACGCATCATTATGCAGTTTCTTTGTTTACAAGATCTCTCTTTCTCCCGATGCATTATCTGTACAACCATGACTCTAACTTAAACCTATCACATCCTGTCCAAATGACTTATTTGTTTTTTTTTAAGATTTTATTTATTTATGCATGAGAGACAGAGAGAGAGAGAGAGAGAGAGAGAGAGAGAGAGAGAGAGAAGGCAGAGACACAGGCAGAGGGAGAAGCAGGCTCCATGCAGGGAGCCTGACTTGGGACTCAATCCCGGGTCTCCAGGATGAGGCCCTAGGCTGAAGTGGAGCTAAACCGCTGAGCCACCTGGCCTGCCCAGAATGGCTTATTTGAATTCAGAGCTAATAGAGCTTTAGACACACAATTTTTAAAATATTTTAGAATAATTAAATTTATCTGGTAATGATATATGTGCTTATACCATTAAATAAAGGTAGAAAGGATAGTGTACTTAGTTCAGTGGGCTTCTTTTTGAACACATCCTTCTATCTCTTTCGCAGATAAACACTGTCCTGAATGTGATATTTATCATTCCCACATATTTCTTTGTAGAAATAGGCTCAATAGAGGAGTGGATAAAGAAGATGTTTTATACACAAACACACACACAGAGGAATATTATTTGGCCACAGAAAAGAATGAAATCTTGTCATGTGCAACAACATGGATATATAATGCTAAGTGAGGTAAGTCAGTACAAGAAAGACAAATACCATATAATTTCATTCATATGTGGAATTCAAGAAACAAAACAAACAAAGAAAAAAGGGACAAACCAAAAAACAAATTCTTAAATACAGAGAACAGATTTCTGGTTACCAGAGGAGAGGGAAGCAGGGGAAGGGTGAAATAGGTGAAGGAGATTCAGAATACATTTATTGTGATGAGCAGTGAGTAATGCATGGAATTGTTGAATCACTATATTGTACACCTAAAAGTAATATAACCCTGTATGTATACTAGAATTTAAAAATAAATAAATAAATAGAAAGGGAACTATAAAAATATAGATTATAATCCCTGCCTTATAAAAACAAACATGCATAGGAATGCTGGTTATAAGGCACACTAAACAGTGGATGTTATCCCTAGTGATGAGATTGTGAAGCATAGAACATGTTGTCATTAAAAAGTACTGTTTTGCCAGGGAAAAAAAATTTCATGTATGTGTCATCCTTTGAGATGGATAAGCTACACCTTTGGGGGGGGGGTGAGGAGGTAGCCCGGCTGTAATCATTTAATCATCATGTATCACAATATCTATAGCAAATCAAGCATTAAAAATTATGTTCTATACTTTATATTGAATATTTTAAATATGACCTTAATTGGATATGGAAATGTATGATATAATACAGTCTCTCTCTCTCTTCAAATTGTTCACACCCTGCCAGCTCCTAATGTACCCCAGGGAAAAGCCAGACCCATTCAATGACTTAGCACCAGAATTAGGCCAAAATTTGTCTTTGGGATCCGTGGAGAGGAAGGGAGGCTCCGTAGTTAACAGTTGTAAAGCACTTGGAGCTCCCTCTGCTGGAATATATTAGTAAAGGAACAGTGGTGAAGGAAGCAGTCTACCTTGAGGGGGAAGGAATGGAAACAAAAGGAAACCAAAAGGCTCTCTAAAAGTTAGCTTTGATAGGAGGGTAAAGCAGAAGTTTGAGACAACTGCAGTCTCTTTTCTAGGGTTTTCAGTAAAATGTGTCACTTTTCCTTCTACTTTAGGAATGTTTGCCTTATACGAGGAAAAAACATAAACTTGACTTGTTAATAGATACCTTATGGGAGGCAGCCTCAGAGAAAGGCATAGCATCTTTTAGCAGGATGATGACAGAAAATTTATTCTAAATCAATTTAAATACAATTTAGTATGTAAATAAAAGGTAAGACTTTTTTTAACTTTTGGGAGTTCATTTAAATTTTCTGTACTATGTCTCTCTACTCTTAATTTTTCTTTATATTTTTAAAAATATTTTATTTATTTGATAGAGACAGCACAAGCAGGGGGAGCAGGAGAGGGAGAAGCAGACTCCCCGCTGAGCAGGGAGCCCAACTCTGGGCTTGATTCCAGGACCCTGAGATCATGACTTGAGTGGAGGGCAGATACTTTACTGAGGCACCCAGTTGCCCCTATCTCTCTAATTTTAAAGTGAAGATGACAATATCAATCCCAACCACTTTGATAATGGGAGAGCAAATGAGAAGACAATAGATGAACTTCCAAAGTGCCACATATTATCATGGCTAAAATCTCAAAACTGGCTGGTAGCCGTGTTCTCAGATGAACACAGTGCTGACTCCTAGGCACTACATTTCAGGCCCTGGTGATAAAGAAGGCATGCCTCTCAACCTCCCAGAATTCGGTCTTACAATCTACTAGGGAAGACACTGTAACACAAATAATAACAATAAAACATGGTAAATCCTATAAAATAAGAAAGAATTGGAAAGTTATGGGAACACATAATTTTCTGGAAGATCAGAAAGGCTTCAAAGAAAAGTTGAATTTGCACTGGGACTTGAGAGATGAGGTACTTGCCAGTACATTTTTCTTTCTTAAAATTGTTTATTTAGCTGTTCTCAGTAGAAATTCTCTTCCAAAAATTTTTTTTTGGAAAAAAAAAACATAATTAGGAGAACAGCAAATTAGCCTTGTTCTAGTTTATTTCACTGGCAGACTTAACAAACAACATAGAGATGTAACCTGAAAATGAAATTAAAAAAACAATTCCCCCCCAAAAAATAAATAAATAAATAAATAAATAAACAAACAATTCTGTTTATAATAACATCAAAAGAAATAGAAGACTTGTACACTGAAAACTATAAAACATTGTTGAATAAAATGAAGACCTAAATAAACAGAAAATCATCTCATGTTCATAGATTGGAAGATTTAATATCAATATCATTAAGATGCCAAAACTTCCCAAATTGATCCAGAAATTCAACATAATCCCAACTGCTTTTTTTACAGAAATTTACAAGCGGATCCCAAAATTCATATGAAAATACAAGGCACACAGAGTAGCCAAAACAATCTTGAAAAGAGGAACAGAGTTAAAGGATTCAGACTTCCCAATCTTCAAACTTACTATAAAGTTATGGTAATCAAGACAATGTAGTACTGATATTATCTAGGATAGACATACTATCCAGTATGTAAAAGAATGAATTCAAATCCCTGTCTCATACCACCCACAAAAATTAACTTAGAATGGATCATATACCTAAATATAAAAGCTAAAATTATAAAATTCTTAGAAGAAAATCTAGGCATAAATCTCTGTGGCTTTGAATTAGGCAAAGGTTTATTGATACGATACCAAAAGCACAAGTGATAAAAGACAAAATTAAAATTTTTAGATGGGCTTCCTCAACAATAAAAACTTTTGCACTTCCAAGTACACTGTCAAGAAATTGAAATGAGAGTGCATTGAATGGGAAAAAATATATGCAAATTATATACTTGATTAGGGACATTAATCGGAGCAAATAAAGAATATTTACATCCCAATTTTAGAATGGGCAAAGGACTTGAATAAACATTTCTCTTAAGATATATAAATGGCCAATAGCATTTGAAAAGATGCTTAATGCCATTAGTCATTAGCAAAATTGCAAATCAAAACCACAGTGAAGGGATCCCTGGGTGGCGCAGTGGTTTAGTGCCTGTCTTTGGCCCAGGGCGCGATCCTGGAGACCCGGGATGGGATCAAATCCCACGTCGAGCTCCCAGTGCATGGAGCCTGCTTCTCCCTCTGCCTGTGTCTCTGCCTCCCTCTCTCTCTGTGTGACTATCATAAATAAATAAAAATTTAAAAAAATTTATAAAAAAAAAAACACAGTGAGATACCATTTCACACCCACTAGGATGACTCTAATCAAAAAGACAAACAATAATGAGTATTGATGAGAACGCGGAGAAACTGGAACCTTCATATACTGCTGGTGGGAATACAGAATGGTGTGATCTCCTTGGAAAACAGTTTGGAGGCTCCTCAAAAAACTTAAAAATAGAGTTGTCCCATGACATGGCAGTTCCACTCCTAAGTATCTACCCAAGAGAAGTGAAAACTTATGTCCACATAAAATCTTATATATATGAATATCCATTACAGCATTCTTCATAATACTCCAACGTGGAAACAATGTAAATGTCCATCAGCTGATGAATGGGTAAACAAAATGTGTCCATACAATGGAGTATCATTCAGCCATAAAAAGAAATGAAGTACTGATGATAGATGCTACAACATGGATGGACCTTGAAAGTACTATGGTAAGTGAGAGAAATCAGACACAAAAAGCCATGTATTCTATGATACCATTTATATATACTATCCATAATAGGCAAATCCATAGAGACCAAAGGTCAATGAGTGGTCTTCAGAGGTAGGGAGTGACTAGTAACATGTAGGAATCTCTTTGTGCAGGGATGAAAATGCTCTGGAAGTACATAGTGGTTGCACACCTTTATGAATATACCAAAACCTACTGAATTATGCACTTAAAAAATAAAGAAAGAATTATAGCCTTAACAACATTTTAAAACTTTGGAGGCTGCTAATAACAATACCTAATACTTGATAGCACCGACCATTGTTGTTGTTCAAAATCCATTATAAAGTCATTTTGTCCTCATTACAAGCCTATGACATATTCCTTTTACTAACTCCACTTTTTATTTTTATTTTTTATTATTTTTTAAAGATTTATTTTTATTTATTTATTTATTTATTTATTTATTTATTTATGATCGACATAGAGAGAGAGAGAGAGGCAGAGACACAGGCAGAGGGAGAAACAGGCTCCATGCCAGGAGCCTGACACAGGACTGGATCCCGGGACTCCAGGATCGCGCCCTGGGCCAAAGGCAGGCACGAAACCGCTGAGCCACCCAGGGATCCCCACCCCCAACTCCACTTTTTAGAAGAGAAAACCTGAACTCAGAGAGGTTAAGCATCTTGCCTAAGGTTACACAACTAAGAGACAGAGCTGGGATTCAAACCCAAGTATGAAAGTCCATTCAAGCCAATACATTTATTTGGCTTGTCAATGTGACTATGCCACAAAGTTCCAAAGGAACTGGTAAACAGGAAATAACTTTATAAAAAATAATTCAGGGTGACAAAAGTTACTGTGCTTTCTAGAGGATACTGGGAAATTTAATCTTTTAAATATAAGATACTGGGAAATTTAATCTTTTTAAATATAAGAGTAAAACACTTTATTATTAATTATCCATGTTTAGGAGAGGCCCTTTCCTGGCACTTACATTTCAGATATTATTGGCTGCATGCAAAACCAGAAGCTTCCATATTAATTCTCTTTGAAAGGTGTGTTTTATTCAATCTTTGAGAATTAGAAATATTCACTTTATTTCCAAGTGGAAGCTGGGGAAAAAAACGGGATGGAGTGTTTAGTCCTGATAATTAACAAGGGCTGAGTTTCTTTTAATGCTGCCAACTCAAGCAGACTCAGTGAGGCTTGCGCTACAAGCCGCTGTTAACAGTGGGGTTCAGTTCTTACTGGTGAGGCTGGCCAACGTCCACTTTGTCTCTGCACAGAAGAGAGCACTGCAGATCAAGTGAGGGCTTGTTCTCTGCCATGCCAAGATTAATCATCTGCTGTATGTTGACTTATGTTCATTATCGAGAATCCCAAAAGGAAAGTTGTCTCTTATCCCAAATAGAGCTGTCTACATCCAGTGTAGTCACTGATAACCTTGTAAACAGGAAAATCTTCATGTGAAGTCATAGCTGAGGGACACAAGATTAAGGGCAGCGTCTTAATGCTGGAGATGGCAATGACTCTGCCTGTTTCCATTCTTGCCCACTGTAATCCATTGTCTATGTGGTAGCTAGGAGACTGAGACTAGAACAAATCGAGTGCCTTCCATTACACTTAAACCTGAAGTTCTCACATGACCTTTGTATGCTTGCATATCTGAGCCTGTCTCCCACCTTTGGTTTCTTCCAAGAAACCAAGAAAACGTTGAAGGGAGAACTACAAGTTTTAAGAAACTTGAGAGACCTATGAACAACATGTGAAGTGTGAATTCTATATGGATTCTGAATTGAACAGCACAACTATAAAAAAATTATGAGGCCAGGGCACCTAAGTGGCTCAGTAATTGAGCTTCTGCCTTTGGCTCAGGTTGTGATCCCGGGGTCCTGGGATCAAGTCCTGCATCAGTTCCCTGCAGGGAGCCTGCTTCTCTCTTTGCCTATGTCTCTGCCTCTCTCTCTGTGTATCTCATGAGTAAATAAATAAAATATTTAAAAGGAAAAAATTATGAAGCAAAAGGAGTAGCTTGAACATGGATTGGATATGTGGATTAAGAATTATTGTTAATTTTTTAGGTGTAATAATGGTATTGTGATTATGGGTTTTTTGTTTTTTGTTTTTACAATAGCTCTTGTCTTTAGAGATACATATTGAAATCCAGGCAAAGTAACATGTTATGTGGGATTTGCTTGAAAATAATCTAATGAGTAGAGGGAGGAGTGTGCAGGTATAAATAAAATGAGGTTGGCTACAAGGAAATAATTATTGATGATGGATGATGAGTATTTGGCAATTTATTATACTATTCCTAAATATCTCTGTAGCTATGAGAAGGGGCACAAACATATTCTATAAATTTTATTTTATTTTTATTTTTTATTTTTTAAAAAGATTTTATTTATTTATTCATGACAGACAGAGAGAGAGAGAGGCAGAGATACAGGCAGAGGGAGAAGCAGGCTCCATGCAGGGAGCCCAACGCGGGACTCAAGGCAGGGTCTCCAGGATCACACCCCAGGCTGAAGGCAGCACTAAACCACTGGGCTACCCAGGCTGCCCCACTCTATAAGTTTTAAAAACAGGAGACAGCATGGCGTCTTGGAAAGAATATAATCGTTGAAGTGAGACATCTGGAATCCTAAACTCCATCTTTTACCATCTGCATCACCTTGAGTGACCTCTCTGAGTATCTGTTTTTTTTCCTATAAAGCTAAGGATTTTAAAACCTACTGAGTCACAGCACTGAGAGCTAAATGAAATCACAGAGGTCTACAGCCTACTGCAGTGCTAGCACATAGAAGATATCTTAAAAATGGCATAAAAAAGAGTAACACAAATACAGCAGTTTACTCTTGTTAACGAGTCACTCAGTTCTTGTTTCTCTGTACTGTTATTGAACTATTCCTACCAGTGTGTTGTTTCTTGCAGACCAGAATGTAAACTGCTTAAGGAATCTTTAATTTAAAAAAAATTGTTTATTGTGCCTAGAACAGTGATGGACATAATAAATGATTATTGATTGAACAAAGCAAAGCAAGATATTTGGCCTCTGGGTTTGGACATCAAGAACTAATATTGAATCACTAACATTGACTATGTCTGTGGAACATCAGCAGATTTATGTTTTTTTACTAGAGTTATTAAACACATATTTATCTTACTAACCTCTGTTCTAGGCACAAGAGAGTGCTAAAAGTTGGAAAGAAGAAAATTTCCAAATACCAGTTAACACTGGAGATGCATTGTGTACGTATTTTTTCTATCATTTTTGTTAGTGTAGATAGTAGTGCTTTCATGCATTTGTTGCCGATCTGTCATGTTTTGTATGGAGACCAATTTACTTGACATCGTATGTGCTTGGCATTAAAAACAGGGTAAGAATTCTGTTTTCAAAAGGGGCACAGTTAGCTGGTAGACTCTGCCAAAGCAATTTTCCCCCTCCCTTCCTTTAACCTCCCAAGGAGACAATTGGTGACATTCTAAGCAGATGCTTGCTCAGAGAGTGGGCAGCAAGCCGTGGGCAGCCTGCTCGCTTAATTTTAAGCAAGATCTTTGTGTGTTTTATTATATTAATTAGTGTATTGGCAAGGTCGAATGGGATTTTTAAACCAGCAGGGGTTTTGCTGATCCCTTAATTTGCAGTTTGTGATGGTTCTTTTGTTTTTGTTTTCGTTTAATTCTTCCACCCATTAAACACTTCAATCTAGCATTAGTTGTAACTCCCTGTACTGCTAGAGCTTTAGGGAGTGATGCATGAAGACAGAACGTGGCTGGAGTTAAGGAGGGCAGAGTGCATTTTGTTCTTTGGTACTGGTTTGAAAGGGGGCAGCTACTTTCATTTTATGTATATAGTTATTTCACTGTAGGAATGAGCTCCTAGAAAAATGATGCCACGTAGTAAGCACTTTTTAGGGATATGTAGAAAAATTCTTCAACCTTTCCTTTGAGCTTTAGGTAATGCAAGTAGAAACACTTGATTTAAACATCTTGGGCCAGTGAAGACTGAAAGAAATGCACCAGAAAGGGATACCTTTGTGGATTTATGTAAATGAATATTAGGAAGATTTTCCTGTTGTCCTTGAATTAACTATTCATCTTCTCACCATTGTTTGAGGGCAGAGATGCTTCCTTAACTCATCTACTACCTACAATACTCATTTTAGTTAATAACACTAATTCAATTCAGCCTAATGCTTCATTTAAAAATTCTATATAAATCTTATTTCTTTCTTTACACTCTGTGCAGCCTTGACCCATGACTTTGAGGGGAAAACACATGGTTAACACTTACATCCCTCTGTCTGTAGGCAAAAAGAGTCAGGCATTCCCAGAAAAAAGAAAGATGACACATAGCTTTCTGACATAAGAAAAGTCATTTTCGGCCCCTCGCTGTCTTGTGATCTATGCTCAACTGGTACTGCTTCCCCAAAGCACATTTTTTGCAGATCTTCCTGGGATATGTTGAAATTGCAGAAGAACAGACCTCAGTAGTTGATGATTTGAAAAGAATTAAAAAATGTAAGAACCAACAGCTACTATCAATCCAGGAGATAACCTAATCTCACCAGGGACTATAGATCAGTGGTAAAACTCAGTGTTGGTTTTGGGTGCCCGGGTGGTTCAGTTGGTCAAGCATCTGCCTTTGGCTCAGCTCATGATCCTGAGGTCCTGGGATGGAGGCCCATGTCGGGCTACTTACTCATTGGGGAGTCTGATTCTCCCTCTGTCTCCCCTACCTACCCATGCTGCACACACACACTCTTTCTCTCAAATAAATAAATAAAATCTTAAAAGAAAGAAAGAAAGAAGAAAGAAAGAAAGAAAGAAAGAAAGAAAGAAAGAAAGAAAGAAAAAGAAAGGAAGAAAGGAAGAAAGAAAGAAAGAAAGAAAGAAAGAAAGAAAGAAAGAAAGAAGAAAGAAACGCTTTCAGTGCTGGTTCAAAAGTAAAGATTGAGCTGACATATATTTTTGCATTAACTTTGCAGGACTGAACTCCCTTTGAGCACTCAGATACCGGACCAGCTAGAGCCAGAGAGTTGATGATACCCCAATTCCATGCTGAATTCCCCCTTGCGCAAGCCCCTTCATGAATATGTATGCACCCTTAGCTTAACACTTCTGTAGTTTTGGGGACGCCTGGGTGGCTCAGTGGTTGAGTGTCTGCCTTTGGCTCAGGTCATGATCCCGGGGGTCTAGGATCAAGTCCCACACATCGGGCTCCCTGCGAGGACCCTGCTTCTCTCTCTGCCTGTGTATCTGCCCCTCTGTGTCTCTCATGAATAAGTGACTAAAATCTTTAAAAAAAAATTTACCCAGTTTTATTGATCAAGGAGACACTGTTTTGGGAAATATCCCCAGTGTTCTCCTTTACTTGGTGCAAATATACCCTTCCCTTTGCTATTCTTCAGTTTGCTTTGAATTTTGGCTCCACTGCAAGAGGTGAATTTAGTTTCGGGTAACATGTCCAACACCTAAAAATGGAAGAAATCCTTTATTACTTAAAAATGTATTTTGTTGAATATTCAAAATTTTTTAAAAAATGGGGCCATGGTGGGGGTGGGGAGAAACGCAAAGGAGTTATTTCTGAGGAAAATTTGAGAATTAAGGATTGATGAATTAGTAAATAGATGCCTTATGATTAATTTGCAATATAATAAAACATCCCATTTTAAATCAGGGTGGGTTTTTAAAAATATTTTCTTAAGTGTATTTTGATAAATTCCTGATGGACAGGTAAAGTTCGTGTTAAAAGATCATAGCCAAACAAATTCTTCCAAAATGAATGGAGCTTTTACTTTTCAAAAGTTACTACTGCTTCTGAGGGGAAGGGAGTTCATTTCTAACTGAAGAGGGAATAAAATGAAATGGCAACCCTTGTCATCGTCTCCCCCATCTCTGCCTCCCCTCTTTCCTCCTACCCCCCACCAACCACGAGACCATGATAATTGCTTGGGAACATTGGGATCCTGAGAAAAATAATAATAAGTAAAATAACTTAGAAAAAGAAAGACATAAATATGGAGAGTCATTTAAGCTATTTACAAATAGCCAAGTTTTAAATAAGTATGCAGAATGTTCTCCAAATTATAAATTATTCTACCTTGCAAAAACATCTGGCACTGTGTCTAAAATCCATTTAATATATATTGCTTCCTTTTGCTTTCTCTTTTTATTTCTTTTTCAAGGATGCTTGAAAGGGTACATGGCATATTTTTTGAAGTGTTCTCTTCATTCACTGATAATGGGAAATAAAGAAAAACAGAGACAATGAGAACAGCATAGTATTGAACTGACCAGGGTGGCTGTTGAACACTGTGAAGACTGTCTAGATTCTAAAAAAATTATTTGGGAAAAGTCAGCACTGTTGAGTGTGTTGAAGGCTCAGGGGTTTGTAAAATATATCTTTTTCTGAGAAATGTTCTGGAGGAGGTAAGAAATAGTAAAGGCAATTATGTCTTAGAAGGGATGCTTCATTATAGTTTGGTTTTAAAACTTCCGTTTAAATTTTGTTAGTATTTATTTAGCACTGACTTGTTGATTATAAAAGGTTAGTCATTGAGTATCTGTGTGGCTTACCATTTTTCAGAAGAAGAATTTTATTTGTAAAGCAGGATCTGGCTTCTGCTGTCTCGAAGCTCTTCCTTTGAATACTCTTGTAAGGAAATTACTCATTTTGGAAAATGACACAGAATGACATAGGGTTGTAGACAAACAATGATCTTCAGAGTTGGATAAATTTAGCCTTGAGTCTAGCCTCCATAGCTACTGGTTGTGTCACTTTGAACAAGCTACTTAACTTCTTTGTGTGCGTGTGTTCCCCAAAAAACCTCATTTATGGATACTGACATTTCAGTTTCACATCATTTTCACACGTCACAAAATATTATCCTTTTCATTTTTTCTCAATCATTAAAAAATGTAAAAAACATTCAGGTGGGCCAGATTTGGCCTGTAGGTCATAGTTTGTCCACCAAGTCTAAGGAGTCTACTCTCCAGCCTAATACTCTCTTCAATCCCTTAGCAGAAAGATTCTCCTAGGTCAGGGCTAAAACAGACCACGTCCTGAGATAGGAAATGGGTAGTTCCTACTCAGCCCTTGGTTTTAGGAAGAGGATCTATTCAAACTCTCACAATGTTACTTGTATCATTTAGAACGGGAATAGGTGAAGGAACAGAAAGTCAATTTGCTGATCCTCCTTTCAGATGTATGGTGAAGGCTTTAGGAATCCTGAGAACCATACTTAGGGTTCAAGCTCTAAACTCTTACCTTATAGCTCAAAAACACTGGCACCCAAAGATCGGCCAAGGTGAGCAGCTGTAGGAACCCAGGTCCAAGAACTCCTCACTTCCAAATGTAGCTTCTGTAGTCAGGGCTTAGGGCTGAGAGTCCTTGAATCCTTCCAGGAGGTAGAAGAGCAGGGCCCTCCTTACCTCCAGAGTGATTACACATCTGCCCTTCTGGGCTGCATTCTAAACCCAGGAGCTCCCTAATCCCTCTGTTGGTCCCAGCCATCTGTGGGTAAGAATTAAGGCCAGCAGCTCTGCTTGCAGCCTGTGACTTCTGAAGAACTTTGGTGCCTTTATAATCACTTCCTGTGGGAGGAAGGGCACAGAGGATGGTGTCCATTTCCTAAAATAGAAAGCTGAGGCCAAGCAACAGCAAAACAAGATAGTAGCGGAGTCAGACCTTGAACCCAGGTCCCTGAACTCCCTCCAGGCTTTTTCTCCTGCCTGAACCACAGGGGGACACGGGGGTCCCCATGACCTGCCTCTCACTACCCAGCAGAATGCTGCTGCAGCTCCCCAAGTTCCTGGGAGATGGAATCAGGGACTCTCGGGTGCCCCTCCCAGCTGGCACTGTTGCCCTAGAGACTTACTTAACCTCTTTAACCTTAGTTTTCTAATCTACAAAAGGACATTATAATGTACTTACCTCCTAGACTACTAGATCTTAAAGCAGCTGAATCTTTTTTTATGTTATGTGATGCTCAGGAGAAACTGTGCATAAATATGCTTAGCACACTGCCTGGCATATATTAATGTCAGAGCTGAGTAACCATAACTTTCTTTCTTTCTTTTTTTTTTTTTTTAAGATTTTCTTGATTGGATGCCTGGATGGCTCAGTTGGTTGATCATTTGACTCTTGGATGATCTTGGGGTCCTGGGGTCCAGCCCTGGGTCGGGCTCTGTGTTCAGCAGGAGTCTGCCTATACCTCTCCCTCTGTTCTGCAACACCCCCCCCCAACTTGTGCTTTCTCTCTCTCTCTCTCTCTAAAATAAAGAAAATATTAGAGAGAAAGAGAGAGAGACACACACATACACACAGAGAAAGAGAGAGAGAGAGAGAACAATAAGGAGAGGCAGAGTCAGAGGGAGAAAGAGTCTCAAGCAGAGTCTACTCAGCATGGAGCCCAATGCGGGGAGGGGTCCATCCCAGAACCCTGCCATCAGACCCGAGCTAAAACCAAGAGCCCACACAGCTCAACCAACTCCACCAACTAGGCACCTCAATTTTAACAATTTCTTCAAAGACGGTCACTTCATAAAAATAGGCCTCTCTTTCTTCCAGAAACAAAGGCACATTTCTGCCTTGTGTAGAATGTGATCTCACTGAAAGTTCATGGGCCATTAGACTGAATGAAAATCACAGATGAGGCATCAGATGCAAGTTCTTATACATGGGTAAAGAGGATAATGTTTTCCAAGTTTCAGCAGAACAAATAGAAGTCAGTGGGAGTGATCTGGAAAGTAAAATAAAAACACAGCAAACTAAACTTCTGGGTGGAAAGCATTGACAGGTCATAGTCCAGTGAAAAAAAGCACAGACTCTGAGGCCAATCTGCCTGGGTTCAAATTCCAGCTTTGCTGCTTACTTGTTATGTGATATTGGGCAAGTTACTTAACCTCACTGTGATCAGTTCCTACATCTATAAAGTGGGTTAACAAGAATACTCGAAACGGTTGTTGATATGATTTCCTAGGTGATTAGTCATCAAGTGCTTAGGACAGTGTATGGCACACAGTAAAATATATATAGGTATTTGTTCAATAAACAAATATAGCAGTTTTCTTATTATCTTAAAACAAATCCAGGGATCCCTGGGTGGCGCAGCGGTTTGGCACCTGCCTTTGGCCCAGGGCGCGATCCTGGAGACCCGGGATCGAGTCCCACGTCGGGCTCCCGGTGCATGGAGCCTGCTTCTCCCTCTGCCTGTGTCTCTGCCTCTCTCTCTCTCTCTCTCTCTGTGACTATCATAAATAAATAAAAAAAAATTAAAAAAAAAACAAATCCATATTTAATTTGCTTGGGTAGGAAGACACTCTCGGAAGAAATACCTGTAACACACACAAGGCCCATGTTTGTACTTTCTTGGTTTCCTCTTTTCCTCTTCTTTTTCTCAAAAGGGGTATTCATTTTTATACATTTAATTGCGGAGGGAGGAGACCTATGATTTAACCATTTATCCTTTAAAAATTTTTTTTGGTGCATGAGCTTGGTTTGTTTGGCACACAGTTTGCTGTTGACTCTTTATTTTTTCACAACTGGCATTTTTGGACCAGAACATAAGGGCATAGGAAAGTACTGGAAGAATTGGTTTTGAGATGTTTTTATTTATTCCTATAGTTCAGATGATCAGAGAGACCAATACAAAAAGAGTATGCTGGTTCCAAGATTGGTAGTGAACCCCCATTCCCCAGATCACTGGAAGCTTTCAAAGAATTAGAAGCTATAATTTTTGATGAGGCTATAACAGATTTTTATTTTGAAGAAGAAAGCTTTATTCTTGAGAAATCTCTTGTTGCTCATTATGCATCATTACCATTGTCTCTGAAGTGACATTTAGGGAAAAGCATATCCTCAGTTTTCCTTCTGGGAGTAGTATACTAGATCTGAAAGAAGCCGAATCTTTTTTTTTTTTTTTTTTTTTAAGCCATGGGATTAGTTTTTTTTTTTTTTAGATTTATTTATTTTATTTTTATACAGAGAGAGACAGAGAGAGAATGTGAGTGGAGGGAGGGAGAGAGGGAAAGGGAGACAAGCACTGAGCATAGAGCCCAGATGCAGGGCTCCATCTCATGACCTTGAGATCATGACCTGAGCTGAAATCAAGTTAGCTGCTTAGCCAACTGAGCCACCCAGGAGCCCTCGTGGGATTATTTCTTTTTCTTTTTCTTCTTCTTTTTCTCATGGCATTACTTTTAATCAAGAATATTTTTACTATTAAAACTTAATTTGTGGGATGCCTGCGTGGCTCAGTGATTGAGAGTCTGCCTTTGGGTCAGGGTATGATCCCAGGGTCCTGGGACCAAGTCCCACATTGGGCTCCCCACAAGGAGCCTGCTTCTCCCTCTGCCTATGTCTCTGCCTCTCTCTCCGTGTCTCTCATGAATAAATAAATAAATAAAATCTTTTTTTTTTTAAAGAAAAGCTCAATTTGTTTTCCTAACATCTAATTTTTTCTTTATTTATTAATTACAGAGTTACTACACTCAAAGCAATTCCAAACTTGGTAACTATAAATAACAATCTCATTGACTGATATGGAACTTTCTTGTATAGGCAGTCCTCTCTTTGCACACCACAATGGGACTGTAAAAATAGACTCTGCAAACCGAAACCATGCCAAGCAATCTTAATAATCAGTGGGAAGAATTAAAATTGTTCTGTGATCATTTGTCAAAACATAAAAACTGCCTTACTGTTGGTTATAAATGTATAATGAAAGGAAAAAAGAATAGTAAAACTAATACATATTTAGTCCACCGTAATTTTAAACGTTAGATTGAGCATTAAAATGTTTGTTTGTAAAAAACTTATCACAAGTAGTTTGAATAGCACTAGCCTTCTTCTCATCATATAATTTATGATGTGGAACGAGCCTCTTTTCTCTATGTTGGCTAATTCTCATATTCCTTCCTAAGTTTGGATCGGCTTCCAATATTTTATCCTTTGTGCTTTCAGTGTTGTAAAAGAGCTCTGACAGTTGCCTTAATGTAAAGTGTTTTGCTGTTGTCATTTCCCCTGGGACATCTTTATCCTTTTTATCAAAACTACTTTCTTTGTTTACATCCACAAGTTTGCCCCGCTAAGTTCCTCCGGCTGCATATGTAATGTCACCAGTCCCACAGTCAGCTATTTCTTTATAGCTCCATTTACGTTCAGTTTGAATTTCACATCTCACATCACCACTTTTTTTTTTTCACTTTTTGTTTCTTTGCTGTACTTCCATCTTTCCTGGCCAATTCCCTCTTTCAATGATCTGTTTTTGTAAAATGTCACATGGGTTTATCACTGGGAGACAAGAAGTCTCAACTAAATGCTCTGCTGGCTGAGTGTGGACTACATTACAGATGTGTAGTGACCAATCCCTGACAGACTTTGAAAACAGTGATGTGAGGGCACCTGGGTGGCTCAGTGGTTGAGTGTCTGCCTTTGGCTCAGGACATGATCCCAGGGTCCTGGCGTGGAGTCCCACATTAGGCTCCCTGCCGGGAGCCTGCTTCTCCCTCTGCCTGTGTCTCTGCCTCTCTCTCTCTGTGTCTCTCATGAATAAACAAATAAAATCTTTTTAAAAAGTGAAAACAGTGATGTGATTGGTCACTGATCATGATGTGCATCTGTTATTTACATAGTGATTGGTGAACTAAAGAACAAGCAGTGAGTTGATACCGTATAAAATCATTCAGTAACTATACCCTACTACCAGAGTTTGGGACTGTGTTGTTAGGGGATGCTATTTAACCCCATGGTAACTCAATTGTGTGCATATCACAACCATGGAAAGTGAAGACTGTATATTGTATATAACTTGTGTGTTTTCTGTAATATAATTTAAGGGATGTTAAAGCAATAGCCCTCAACATACTGTGGGGGTGATCATTTTACCATGATTATTCAATTACGTTATTCCTCTGCAACATCCTTGAGTGACTTTCTACACAGGATTGCAAAAATGACTACAATCCTTCACTCCTCTCTGTGCCTTAACCTTTTTCAATATGACTTTTTATCTTGTCCTGTGAAGAGGTGAAGTCCCCACTCCCTGAATCTTGGTTGATCTTGTGACTTGCTTTGGCCAATTGGATACTAGTGCTTAGCACACTTCTTATTCTGTTGGGGCCTTCCTCTCTGCTGTGGGAAGCTAGCTGGCTTCAGGATCAGTGTCCCAGCAGAGAATGTCCCAGTTCCCAGTTGACTCAGCAGTTGACTATAGACACATGACTGAACTCCGTCAAGATCTGGAGAATTGTTCAGCTAAATTTACCTCAAAGTGCTGACCCCCAGATTTAAATAGCTTTGTTTTAAGCCGTTAAATTTGGAGTGGCTTGTTCTGCAGCGATACCTAACTGATATTCTTCCCAATGCTCATAGGACCAATTCTAACCAAGATGCTTTCCAGCCATGACTTAGACACCTCTAGCAACAGAGAACTCCCCACCTTTAATAATAATCTCTACTTTTGTGTGATATGAGACTAAAAACAACACAAAACCCCCAAAAGGTGGCTCTGGTAATTATAGTTATGAAATCTTTAAATAGCACTGAGTATATTTGAAAGTTATTTCTTTATAATAACTCTATTACCCTACAGTTTCTATTCATTGGGCCGAGTTCTACTACTTTTTTTTTTTAAGATTTCACTAATTTATTCATGAGAGACATAGAGAAAGGCAGAGACACAGGCAGAGGGAGAAGCAGGCCCCCTGCAGGGGGCCCGATGCAGTACTTGATCCCAGGATCCCGGGAACACGACCTGAGCTGAAGGCAGATGCTCCACCGCTGAGCCACCCAGGCATCTCTGCTACTTTTTTGTTTTTAAGAGTTATTTATTGATTTTAGAGAGAGAGAAAGAGTGTGAAGGAAGCCAGAGGGAGAGAATCTTTAAGCAGATTCCCTGCTGAGTGTTGGAGCCCGATGTAGAGCTTGATCCCATGACCCATGAGTTCATGACTTGAGCTGAAACCAAGACTTGGGAGCTCAACTGACTGAGCACCCAGGCACCCTGGACATAGTTCTACTTCTTAGGGATAAATAAAATAATCTCTCTTCCACTTGCATGCTTTTCAAATACTTGAAGATAGCAATTGTGTGCCTCATGAGTCCCCACTTCTTCATGCTATATGTTTCCAATTCTAAGTGACATATAAATTTCTCCAGAGAGTCTTGTCATTTCCACTTCACCAACAAATTTCTCCCTGTTAGTCAGAGTTTGCCACAGAGTTAGCATTCCCCTAATCACTTACTTTACACGATAAAACTGTCAAGCAAGTTAAGACATTTTCAGATCACTGCTCTTCAGCTAATTCAATTTTTTTTAGTCTACATTATGAAAGCAGCTTCCTTCTTCTTTTTTTTCTCTTTCCATCTGGCCTGCCATAGCGGGGACTTTTTGGAAATGATCCTGAGACTGTTTAAAGGACAGAAAATAAATTAGAGAGGCTGGAATTCAGGTAATATGCTTGCCAGGTACAAGTTGGGACTATTCTAGAATGTTTTATATCTTGCGTTTTTGTTTTAGGTGTATTCCTTGGATTTTAATATTTTCAGGTGTTGGAACCTTGAAGAAAGACTCATTATGCCTTGTGTATTGCTTGTGTTTACTTAATGTTGCTATTTGGGTCTCTAAGGCCATGGATAGTGATTTTCATCTGGATGCCCTCTCCCTACATGTTGGGTCCAGGAGTAGGAGTGTGGAATCCTAACCGAAGATAATAACCACTGTGCCTGCCAGAGGAAGGTACAGAGGAAGCAATATCCTGGTGCTAGAGGAGAGACAGGATTAAGGACATATTCTGTTTGCTGAATATGTAAAGAGAGCCAAGAATCAAATCTGGAAAGATGTGGAGTTTCTTAGGTGAATGACTTGTATGGGAACACCATTTATTAGTTAGAGAGGGCATAGTGCATGGATGTGTAATTAGCTATTAGAGACCAGAGTGAACAAGGAGGATTGAGTCATCTTTATATTGTTTCTAAATCTGAAGTGGTATACTATTCCACCCTGTGTGAGAGGGAAGGAGACCCTTGGAACTTGCATTTTTACAATAATTTTTTTTACTTAAATGGCTATTAGAGCAATGTCTTCCAACTGGTCCTGTTTTCCAAATTATGTTCCCTGCCATCTCTCACGGCAAAAGTCCTTTGAATATTGACACATATGTAGAGATCTTTCCAATTCCCATTTGTGCACAGCCCCAAAATTGGGATACGAGTTGTAGCAATTTTCTCTTGAAGTCTGGCAAGCATTTTGTCACCAATACAAATGCACTGATGCCTTCGAGTCCATGCCAATTCCTGGTGCTGAACTCTGCACATTTTATATTCATAGTCATTTTTTCTTTATGTCAGTGGTATATTCTGCTTATAACTCAAAATCCTTCTGTTCTATCCTTGTTTTCTTCCAAATTGTCTCTAGTAACTGGAAACTACACCAGGGTTCCCCATAACTGCCTGATCACCAGCTCCACAGAAGCCATTCAGCCTTTTGAAAATCCTTTTCAGGTAGGTAAAGTAGCATAAGGGCTGGGGGGAATATCAAAACCCAGCCTCCTGGGTCACCAAGAGTTTCTAGGACTTGTGCATGCCAGGAAGCTCATATGGCACTGGGTACGCCTGGGTCTCTTGTCTGAAATATTCTCTCTTAAATTGCACCTCCCTTAACTCTCAGTCCCCTATTCCAGTCTGCAATCACGACCTCAGCAGTCTCCTTAATTTTCCTGTGACTACAGGTTGAATTCCGAAAGCTTTTACAGCTCATGCCCATTCCTCCATAAGGAATCAACTAGTTTGGTAGTAACTGTGAGAGGGCATACTGGGTTCTAAAACAATGATTTCATCTGAGATCAAACTGGGTTTTTTATCCTTATTCCAAGCAGCCTGGATAAGCTGAAAAGCAAAAGCACAAAATAAAACTGTGAAAGGTAAAATGAAATGGAGTCACTTATGTCGAGGGGTTTTTAGCATGGAGCCAGGAGGCCATTAAGGAAATGGGCCTTAAGGAGCCTCGGTGCCCATCGAAAGATGAATGGATAAAGAAGATGTGGTTTATGTATACAATGGAATATTACTCAGCCATTAGAAACGACAAATACCCACCATTTGCTTCAACGTGGATGGAACTGGAGGGTATTATGCTGAGTGAAGTAAGTCAATCAGAGAAGGACAAACAGTGTATGTTCTCATTCATTTGGGGAATATGAATAATAGTGAAAGGGAATATAAGGGAAGGGAGAAGAAATGTGTGGGAAATATCAGAAAGGGAGACAGAACATAAAGACTCCTAACTCTGGGAAATGAACTAGGGGTGGTGGAAGGGGAGGAGGGCGGGGGGTGGGGGTGAATGGGAGACGGGCACTGAGGGGACACTTGACGGGATGAGCACTGGGTGTTATTCTGTATGTTGGTAAATTGAACACCAATAAAAATTAATTTATTAAAAAAAATTAAAAAAAAAGGAAATGGGCCTTATGCATGTCCTCAGCAGCTGCAACCATAAATTTCTGAACTGGTCCAAGCTGCAAATATTCCAGAGATCCTGCAGGAACACCTACAACTTGCTGCTTTGCTTAGTGATAGCCTTAGCAATCACTCACATTCAGCCAAGTTTAGTTTTCTGCTGCCAAGACCAATCAAAATTATTTGTAAACAATCCATGCAACCATTCTCTTTTGTCTTTTAAAATCCTCTATTTTTGTTCCCTAAGGGGACACAATTTGGGTTGCTATCCATGTTTGTGCTCCCCGGATTACAATTCTGAGCCCCTCAAATAAACGCTTTCTTTTTCTGCTCTGCCTCTTTACTCAGCCAACAAACAAATAATGTGTTACCTGTATCTCATTTGGGGACCCGGCCCCTCGAAGAGTAGCCTAAGCTTGGTTCAAAAGCCCAATATCATGGTCCATGAGGGTCTGATGACCTCCTGATTCCTCATGCTTTCCTCTGCTTTCAGCATTCCTCTTCTTGCCTTCGGATGCATCTTTGATAAGCCCCAACGAGATCCTGTAGATGAAATCTGTACATTTACCACTTTCTACTCACTAACCTCAAGCCTTTCATGATTTTTCCCCGTAGATCTGCATGAAGAATTGTGGTGGTAGTCTTGAAGAGATGTCACATCGTGGATTTTTGTTTTCCTCCTACTACCACTTCTCTGTGTCTCTCTCTTCCTTTTCTGAAACTACCACAAAATCCATCCCCTTGTCCTACATAGGGTGTTCTACCCACATTCAAATGCTCTCAATTTCTGAGCTTCCAACATTCACAGGTTTGACAAGGCTTCTCTTCTGTCCAAATATAGCATTGTCTCTGAAGGGAATTCTGGTGAATTCTATTTTTCCACCTCAATGCACTAGAAAAACAGATTTGGAAAGGTCATGCTATGGCCGGAACTACTTAGTGCCATATTTTGGGAGGAAGTAATATTTCATCTTTACTCTTGTAGTCAATCTTTTTTAGTTGGTTTTGCCAAATACCTTCAAATAATCTCAATGGAATAATTTTTACAGGCTCTACAGACAGAGAAATACTTCACCTTTGACCCAAATGATTTGGTAATGATTTTTGGTCGCATCTCTTTCCCTTAAGACTCTAATTTGATGCAGAAGCTCTCCTAGTGTAATTAATGAATTTCTCTTTATTGCTGTAAAAGCAAAGCTGAGATACTTCATGCTCTCATCCCTCATCATTCTCCTTATTCTGCTTCTCTACTTGTCCCTATTTCAACACATCGTTTGAAAAGATGGAGGAAGAATAAGGGGAAGAACAAAAAGAAAGGAGGGAGGAGAAGGCCACTGTTGCTGTTTTCCCTTATGTGCTGTAAAGACAGTCTCCAGTATACTTGATATACATTATTTTTTTAAAGATTTATTTATTTATGATAGAGAGAGAGAGAGAGAGAGACAGGGAGAGAGAGAGAGAGGCAGAGACACAGGAGGAGGGAGAAGCAGGCTCCATGTCAGGAGCCCGACGTGGGACTCGATCCGGGGACTCCAGGATCACTCCCTGGGCCAAAGGCAGGCGCTAAACCACTGAGCCACCCAGGGATCCCTGATATACATTATTAAGCATGATATTAGTATGTGATGGGGAGGACAAACTATTAATGGGTACATGACCAAGAATAGATTATAGGGAAATGCATTTCCCCCCCATCTTTGTTGTATCATTAATCATTGAGGGGAGGATAGGAGGTTTTGTCCTTTTGTTCATTCCAGTAGCTCTCTTTCTTGGACGATCTCTGTGTTTTACTTTTTTAGCTGATATTTACATGAAGGACTTTGAAGATTACTTTTTCATTTTAAATGCTTGGGGAATTTACAGAGTTATTTTCCTGGATTGGTATTAAATCCATCTTGGATGAGACTTCAGAGTCATTTGCCCAAGGCTTATATAATAATAAAAATTGCCAAGTTATAAAATTTTCTGTAGTGCACTTGTGTTCTCTCTCTTTTCCAGTTTTATTCCATTTTAAATACTTTACAAATATTTAACATTTTTTTCCTCTTACTTCTTCTGACACTGAGAATTTTATGCTACTTCCCTTTTAGGAAGGAAGGAGAAGATGTGTCTATTCTTGCTGCAAAATGACTCAGAGATCCCTTACAAACATGACTTCCATGACAAATGAGCTTTGGTGAGCAGAAGGCAAATCAGAGCCTTGTGCCTATTTAATGACCCCCTGTTGACCCACTGACTAAATTGCCTTAGGCCTTTCCTGATTGAATTTAATTTTTTTTACTATTGAGCACCTGGGTGGTTCAGTCAGTTAAGTATCCGATTCTTAATCTCAGCTCAGGTGTTGATCATAGGGTTGTGAGTTCAAGCCTGCATTGGGCTCCACATTGGGTGTGGAACCTACTTAAAAATAAATAAATAAAAATAAGTTTTTTAAAAATGAGATCTTTTTTTAACTATTGAATTATAATTGACAGACAATGTTATAGTAGGTTCTGGAGCACAATATAGTGATTCAACAATCCTATACATTATGCAATGCTCACACAATAGGTGTAGTTACCTGATTTTTCTTTGTTCCAGTGTTATGGACCAGATTTATTTTCATGAATGACTTATTCCTTTGCTCTTTCTTCAAATTCAGAGGGTACCTGAACTAGCCAGAATAAAACACTTCAAAAAATTGTTAAATAAAATAGATTTATCAAGTAATCATTTTTCTATTTTATTGTATACTGTTTGACAACTGCTCCAAGGAGCATCAATTTTTAACAATCTGCCATTTTATAATTTAATTTAAATTTTTATCAGAGAAATATATATACTTAGATTTTAACAAGGCTTGTAATGAAAAGGAGTATCCTTTGCCACACTCATCCCCACCATCATCCTTCTTGCCAGAAGAAACATTTACTTATTTTTAAAAATATTTTTAAGATTTTATTTATTTATTCATGAGAGACACACACAGAGAGGCAGAGACACAGGCAGAGGGAGAAGCAGGTTCCATGCAGGGAGTCCGATGTGGGACTCGATCCAGGATCAGGACCTGAGCTGAAGGCAGACAGATACTCAACTGCTGAGCCACCCAGGCACCCCAACATTTACTTATTTTTAAAAATTTGTAAACATTGTATTATTCACAATGTTCTGCACAAAATTAAAATTTTTCTAGACATACCAAGAAGCAGGAAATAGTGAACACAAAATCAAGAAAAACAGGAATTAATAGAAACTGACCTCAAGATGTATAAACTGTTGGAATTAATTAAAAAACTAAAATAATCCCCAAGTCCCTCTTCTCTCTTGCTCTCATTACCACTATCAACCCCACTGATCTGTGTGTATCCATGAGGGTATTTTTGGTCTTGTTTTTTGTTTCTTTTGTTTGTTTTTTAATTCTAGTACAGTTAACACACAGTGTTATACTAGTTTCAGGTGTACAATATAGTGATTCAACAATTATATACATTACTCAGCGCTCATAATAATAAGTATATTCTTAATCCCCTTCACGTATTTCTTCCATCCTCCCACCCCTCCCCTCATGTAACCATCTGTTCTTTGTATTTAAGAGTCTGTCTTTTATTTTGTCTCTTTTCTCCCTTTTTTGAATTTGTTCGTTTGTTGTTTCTTAAATTCCACATATGAGTGAGATCATATATTTGTCTTTCTCTGACTGACTTAGTTCACTTAGTATTATACTCTCTAGTTCCGCCTATGTAATTGTAAATGGCAACATTTCATTTTTTTTTCTGGCTGAATAATATTACATTGTATATTTATACGGCATCTACTTTATCCATTCATCTATTGATGGACATATGGGCTGCTTCCATAGTTTGGCTATTGTAAATAATGCTGCAATAAGCATAGGGATGCATGTATCCCTTTGAATTCGTGTTTTTGTATTTTTGGGGTAAATATCCAGTAGAGTGATTACTTAGAGTAGTAATCTTAAGACTAGTTTTATTTTTAACTTTTTGAGGAAACTCCACACTGTTTTCCAGAGTGGCTGCATCAGTTTGCATTCCCATCAACAGTACATGAGGGTTCCTTTTTCTCTGCATCCTCACCAACACTTGTTGCTTCTTGTGTTTTTGATTTTAGCCATTCTGAGAGTATGAGGTGATATCTCATTGTTGTTTCAAATTACATTTCCCTGAATGTTGATTAGTTTTTTTTTAAGATTTATTTATTCATGAGACACACACACACACAGAGAGAGAGAGAGGCAGAGACACAGGCAGAGGGAAAAGCAGGCTCCACATAGGGAGCGGACTCAGGACCAAATCCCGGGACCCCAGGATCATGCCCTGGGCAGAAGGCAGGCGCTAAACCGCTGAGCCATCCAGGATCCCCTGATTAGTTTTTCATATGTCTGTTGGCCATCTTTATGTCTTCTTTGGAAAAATGTCTGTCCATGTCTTCTGCCCATTTTTAATGGGATTATCTGAGTATTTTGATGTCAAGCTGTATAAATTCTCTAAATATTTTGGATACTAACCCTTCGTCGGATATGTCTTTTGCAAATATCTTCTCCCATTCAGTAGGTTGTCTTTTAGTTTTTTTTGACTATTTCCTTTGCTGTGCAGAAGCTTTTTATTTTGATATATTCCTAGTACAGAAGAAGCAAGAATATGCAATGGAAAAAAGACAGTCCTGGGGTGCCTGAGTGGCTCAGGTGGTTAAGCGTCTGCTTTCAGCTTGGGTCATGATCCCAAGGTGCTGGCATTGCTCCCCACATTGGGTTCCCTGCTCCATGAGGAGTCTGCTTCTTCTTCTGCCCCTCTCTCCTGCTTGTGATCTTTTTCTTTCCCAAATAAATAAAATCTTTTAAAAAAAGATAAGATAAAAAAAAGAAAGAAAGAAAATAAATCTTTATTCCATTGTATACATAAACCACATCTTCTTTATCCATTCATCTTTCGATGGACACCGAGGCTCCTTCCACAGTTTGGCTATTGTGGCCATTGCTGCTATAAACATCGGGGTGCAGGTGTATTCCTCAGCCATTAGAAACGACAAATGCCCACCATTTGCTTCAGCGTGGATGGAACTGGAGGGTATTATGCTGAGTGAAGTAAGTCAATCGGAGAAGGACAAACAGTGTATGTTCTCATTCATTTGGGGAATATGAATAATAGTGAAAGGGAATATAAGGGAAGGGAGAAGAAATGTGTGGGAAATATCAGAAAGGGAGACAGAACATAAAGACTTCTAACTCTGGGAAATGAACTAGGGGTGGTGGAGGGGGAGGAGGGCGGGGGGTGGGGGTGAATGGGTGACGGGCACTGAGGGGGACACTTGACGGGATGAGCACTGGGTGTTATTCTGTATGTTGGTAAATTGAACACCAATAAAAAATAAATTTATTAAAAAAAAGAAAAAAAATCTTAAAAAAAAAAGAAAAGAAAGAAAGATAGTCCCTTCAACGAATGTTATTGGGAAAACTAAACAACAACAGGTAAAAGAATGAAACTGGGTCACTTTCTAACATCATACACAAAAATAAACTCAAAATGGATTAAGGACCTAAAGATGAGACCTGAAACCATAAAATCCTGGAAGAGAGCACAGGCAGTAATGTCTCTGACATTGGCCATAGCAATATTTTTCTAGATAGGTCTTCTGAGGCAAGAGAAACAAGAGCAAAAAACTAATTTACTTAATTTTAACTAGCTGTCAGCTCTTTATTTCTTGGTAAATAACATGTTCACTCTACTATTTTTTCTCCAATTTTACATATTCTTTTTTTTTTTGAGAGAGAGAGAGTATGTGCGCATGAGCAGGGGGGCAAGCAGGAGGGGTAGAGGGAGATGTAGAGAGAGAATCTCAAGCAGGTTCCATGCTCAGCATGGGGCTTGACACGGGACTTGATCTCATGACCCTGAGATCATGACCTGAAATCAGGAGTCAGATGCCCAACCAACTGAGCCACTCAACCGATGGAGTCACTGAGGTGCCCCTATTTTACATACTTGTAATTACTTTCCACACCACCAAAAAATTGTCTTTTGGTTTTTAGCTTATTCACCCATTCTTTATTCATTCATTCATAATGCTAAATAGCAGGGTAAATGTCCTCTTAATTATACTTACCTATCAGGTAAGCTATCTGCTCCCTGCAAGCCCTCTCTCTCTTGCTCTCACTCTTTCTGCAAGCAGCCACCCCCTGGAGCTCCTTGGCTTTCTGTTCTAATTGGGATTGGTTGCTGTCTAGGTCTGATGCACAACTATCATCCTGGAACCTCCTTTGCCTCTCTTGTGTTGAATTCCCTGTCCCCTAGATCCTATAACTTTAGTTAACTTTCAATTGTGTGGAAGATTTCTTCGAAGTAGCTTCCCAGCAAAAGCTACATGATAAAAAAGTTTTGAAAACTTGGAATATTTGAAGATGGCTATATTCTATGCTCACATTGATTAATAGGCTGATAATTTAATTTTTGGTAGAAAATAATTTCTTCTGAGATTATGAAGACATTGTTCCATTGTCTTCTAGCTCCTGTGTGTATGTTGAGGAGCCTATTTTTTTCTCTCACAAGGTTTTGTATATAAACTTTTTCTCTTTCCCGAAGATTTTAGGAGATTTCCATCATCCTGCTGTTCTGAGAATTCATGTTGATATGCTTTACTGCCAATATTTTTTTAATTTATTGCCTGTTCTATTCAGTGGGCTCTTTCCATCTGAAGAGTTATAGTCTTTATTTCTGAGGAAGCTCCACAAGATCAGGAATTTTATTGCTTTCCTGTTTACTGCTGATTTCTCATCACCTAGCATAGGTTCTGGCACAGAGTAGGCACTCACTAAAAGTGAATGAATGAATCCATGACTAAATGAAAAGGGGAATTTTTTGGTAATTTCCTCCTTCTCTTTCTTTTATTATATAAAAGTCTTCTGATTCTCTTGTTTTCTTATCTGTCCTTCCTTTTATTTTAAGTCTTTTGTCTCTGTTTTGATTTCTGGGAAATTTCCTTCACTATACCTTCCAAACCTTTTTCGTGTGTGTATGTGTTTTATGTCCATAATATATTTAACCTCCAAGATTTTCCCTTTTGTTTTCACAATGTTCCTTTTTTTAAAAAAAGATTTTATTCATTTATTTGAGAGAGAGAGAGTACACAGTGGGAGGAAGGGCTGGGGTGGGGGTGGGGAGGGACAAGGAGACCCCACTGAGCATGGAATCTGACTCAGGGCTCAATCCTATGACCCCAAGATCACAAGCTGAGCTGAAGTTTGACGCTTAACCAACTGAGCCACCCAGGTGCCCCTCAAAATGTTCTTTTTATAAAATACCACATTTTTTCTTGTTCTAAGAATATCTTATGTCCTATACAGTATCTTAAAACTTGAGGATATCACACTTGTTTGCTTGTTTTACTTTAATTTACTCAAAAGTCAGGTAGAAAGATTAGTTTGCTTCTTTTAGGTTTACCCCTCTGGGGGTTTAGGTTTCAGCTTCCTCTCTTCTGCTAAAGTACTTAGCACATATACATCTGCTTTCTACATTCTCTTTTCTGTTGCAGTCTTTCTTTTTTTAATTCTATCCTTTTATACTTTTTAAAGTATAACATTGCCATTTTAGAGAAATTATGAAAAGGAATGGTGGTAAGTTTATGTTTCAATCTGTCAATTTAACTAGAATTTCCCATACATTTTCAGTGAAAACTTTAAAGAATTAGGATTAGTTAACTATTTTAAAGACTTGAGCACAGCTTGGGAAAATAATCTTGATCATGAAATGGTGAATAAGGTTATTATTTTTAGGTAATAAAATATAATGTTTTAATAAACTGTCATATCATATAAAACATTTTTTATAAGTGTGGAAAGTCACTCTCCTGGATTTTTTTAAAAGGTTCTAGTGAAATTTTGGAGGATTTATCCCACTTTTGATGACCCTTGTAAAAATTCTAAGGCAAAGTAATACTAAGTGTTTGTCTATTCAAAATAGGGAGGAGGGGGGATCCCTGGGTGGCGCAGCGGCTTAGCGCCTGCCTTTGGCCCGGGGCGTGATCCTGGAGACCCGGGATCGAATCCCACGTCAGGCTCCCGGTGCATGGAGCCTGCTTCTCCCTCTGCCTGTGTCTCTGCCTCTCTCTCTTTATCTGTGTGACTGTCATAAATAAATAAAAAATTAAAAAAAATTATCAAAATAGGGAGGAGGGGGGGAAAATAACATCTCTAAAAATTATTCTTTCATATATATTAAACCTAGAAACAATAACGCAAGGACATTTTCAATAGCATTTTCATTCCAGCATAGGCCCTTAGATGGCAGATTATTTTGCTCCCTCTTGGTGGAGCTGTCTGCAAGGAGTTAAATGAATCAGCCTGAAACCACTGATGCCCAAAAGAAAGTGAAAGGAGTCATTGTATAAGACTGATCATCTGCTAGAAGTACAGTTTATAAAGTCAAGATAGAATCTTGGTTTCCCTAAAGCAACCAATGTCTACAGCAGTGGTCTGTCATTTTACAAACTATTTGCCTAAAATAGTTAATAAATATACACATATATTAAAAAGTAAAGTAGTACTAAAGACTTCTAAAAATGTATCACTTCTTTTCGCTGTTTCTTTTGACATTTACATGCATATTCTAAGGAAATAAGGTAGATACAGCACCTTTTGATTAATTTTAGGTATTACTAACTGACTTCTGTGTTAGTCCAGACCTTCTAAGAGGCAGATACAAAAGTGGGAAATTTATTAGGGAAATGCCTGTAAGAAAAAATGGAGAGGGAAGCAAGGGAAGATTGAAATGCTATCAGACTGCTCAGCAGGCCTTACTAAGTCAGAAGAAAGGGAAAGAGGGAAGATTGGGTGGAATCACTTTACAGCGCAGGGCAATTCAAAGGAAAGGTCAGCAAGGCCCTTGGGGACTCCTCGATTCTGATTCTAATCGTAGTCACTCAGTGGAGAAATCCCCCATCTTCCAGAAACCACTTTAGCTTAATATCCCTTTCTCTCTCAGTCACAGGCTGGGAGCAGCCCATGGGAAGTATGGTCTCCGCATAAATGTGGTGATTGATTTCAAAGGGCAGCAACTGGGCCCATTGGATAGCTATGTTTGTTCCCTGCGGTTAGAAATTGAGACAGGGCAGTCTCATGTCTGCTTCTACTTCCAATATGACAAGTGAAGATTTTTGCTCCCTTTCACAGAGAGCTAAATCCCTTTCCCCTCTTTTCCTTCTCTCTGATATGACTATACTCCAATTTTGATTTAATCCATATTCAGGGCTTTCATTATTAAAATTATGTAAAATTTGCTCCTAGCTGAGCCAGATAATACATTATAATGATAGTATTTTTATTGTGTACTTTTGGTTTTTCCTAGAGATAATAATTACCTCATTTTTTTCCCACTTGCTTAGTTTTGAAATTATGGCTAAAGTTTCTCACATTCCCAATAGCTTTGTAAAATACCTCTTACTATAAATTTCCACAAATGTGCTAAATTCAGGAGCGGGATGATAGCTGTCCTTGGAGGGTAGGGGCAACTGAACTCTGAATTTTAGCTTTTCCCCTTCCATTGCATAAATACAGATTTACGCGTGACAGATTTCAAGCTACCAGTTGTGATCTCACTGAATGCAGAGTTGGAAAGAGAAGCACACAGTCTTGCAAGCCTGTACAAGTTGGCCCTCCTGGAACTCCTCTGTCTCCTGCTCCAATATGGACTTGTCATTCTGTTGGTCTACTATAATTTCATCACTCTTGTATTTCCGTTTTTCTTCTAATTCTTGCAATAGGTATTGTCTTAGTTTATCCTACCATTTTGATGAAGTATATCTTCTAGTTACTTCCTGAGAAAGGCCACATAGCAGGTTGACAAGCTTCCAGTTCTGCTTGCTTTTACATTTGCAAACTTGCATCTCTGAGAATGTCTCCCTCTACCCCATATGTCTGATAATTTTCTTATCAAATTCTAGTTTTAAAATTCTATCTTCCCAGAATTTTGTAGGCATCACTCCCTAGTCTTAGCTCCCCAATGTTGCTGTTGAGAAGTGTGATACCATTATCTCCTCAAACTTTTTTATTTTTAAGATTTTATTTATTTATTCATGAGAGACACAGAGAGAGAGAGGCAGACACAGGCAGAGGGAGAAGCAGGCTCCATGCAGGGAGCCCGACGCGGGACTCAATCCTGGGACTCCAAGATCACACCCCGGGCCGAAGGCAGGCACCAAACCGCCGAGCCACCCAGGGATCCCCTATCTCCTCAAACTTTTTTAAAAAGGAGTTCATTTATTTATTTGAGAGAGAAAGAGTATGAAAAGGAGTAGAGGGAGAGGGACAAGCATACACGAAGCCGAATGTGGGGCTCAATCCCACGACCCTGAGATCATGACCTGAGCTGAAAACCAGAAGTCACCTGCTTAACAGACTGAGCCATCTGAGAACTCCACCTCCTCAAACTTTTAAATGCAAGTTTTTTTTCTATGAGCTTTAGGACCATCTCTATCCTTAGTGGTTTGCAATTTCATGGTCATGCACTTTGGAATAAATATTTTCTCATTCACTATTAATAGTAGTCTTTAAGGTAGATACAGCATCTTTGGATTAATTTTAGGTATTACTAACTGACTTCTGTGTTAGTCCAGACCTTCTTAATAGCAATCTTTCAATCTAGACACGTATAATGTGCCCTTTCAGTTTGGACAATTATTTCCATCAATTCTAGTTACCTTTCTTCTTTAGTTTTATTGAAATTTCCTCCCTTTAGCATTTTTAATTATGTATTTATTTTTCTGGTGTTCCTATTAGACAAATATTGGGCATGCTGGATAGACTAAAAAAAAAGGAAAGAAAATCTTTCCCTTATTTTCCTTTTATTCTCTTTTTGTTCCTCTTTCTAGATATTTCCTCAATTTCACCAGCCAGAGTTTCCACAGAATTTTTTTATGCCCACTATCTAATCTGTAATTGTCAAGAACTCTGTTTTGTTCTCTTTTTTCCCCTTTTAATAATATTGTCTTTGTTTCCTATATGCAATATATTTCATATCTCCCTGAGGATATCAATTAAAGTCTGTATTTTCCTCTCTTTATTTTTTTTTTGTCTTTAAAAAACAGTGTATGATCTTTCTCTGCCAAGCAGGTGGCATATATTTCAAATACCTGGCAATCCTGGGTCCCCAGATTCTAAAAAATCAAACAGAAATTGTGGAGACATGGGTAGGTAGGTCTCATTAAGTGGGCTTCACTGTAGTTTTTGTGGAGGACCATTAAATTTTTCTAGTTTGGACCCCCAAATGTCAGAATCTATAGACCTTTTCTCTTGTGTGATTCAGTTTCTTAAAGAAATAGCTGCCAGTCTCTTGCCTGGGGGATATAAATCTGTCTGCTGGCATTCTGGAGGAGGATGTGGGACGTGTTCCTCTCTCAATATTGTTTCAATAGTCTAATTATAGAATTTCACCTAAACATTGAGGCCTTACTGTGTACAGGCACCATGGAAAAGATGGGAATCTAAAGAAGGTTCCTACACTCAAGGAACTGGATCCGGCGGAGAAGCAGGAGAGCAATAGACAATTATAATCCAGTGCAAAACGGTTTCTTCTGGTGTTCTTAGTTTTTTTGAGATTAATTATTTGGCTTCTTCTCCCAAAAATCATCTTGTAGATGCAATATTTAAGATTAAATTATAATAATTTATATAATTTAAATTATGTAATAAATTATATAATAATTTATATAATTGCCTGAGGTGGAACACATGTGTTATAGATGGAGAGACAGATTTTATAGATTGTTCTATAGAAGGTCATCGAGAAGAGGAAGGCAATATGACATCATTAAGGACACAAGAAAAATATCCTGACCATAGCTTATTGGGAAAAAAAAAAGTAATGTTTTAACTTATAATTGCCATAAGTATTTACTAAAAGTTAACTTTATGATTTATAGTTATATTTTCCTTTAAATTTATGATAATTCTGTTATAAATGAATGCATGTTACATAAACAATTTATCTTTAGGTTGTCATGTTAGACCTTTTTACTATCTTTGGGAACATGGGGACAAGAGCAGACATTTTAGTGCTTCTGTGATCGACTTGCTTTATTCATTAATCAATGACAGCTTCAAATAAAACAAAACTTTTTTAAAGTAAGCTTTTCAGGGATGCCTGGGTGGCTTAGCGGTTAAGTATCTGCCTTTGGCTCAGGGCATGATCCTGGAGTCCTGGGATCGAGTCCCACATCGGGCTCCCTGCATGGAGCCTACTTGTATTTCTGCTTCCTTCTCTCTCTGTGTCTCTCATGAATAAATAAAATCTTAAAAAAAAAGGAAGCTTTTCACCCAACATGGACCTTGAATTCATGACCTAGAGAGAAAGAGTTACTTGCTCACTGACTGAGCCAGCTAGTTGCCTCTCAAATCATACATTAAAAGAAATACTTTATTTATTTGAGAGAGAGAGTTTGAGCACACAAGCAGGGGGTAGGAACAGTGGGAGAGGGAGAAGTAGGTTCCTTGCTGAGCATGGACCCCGACACCGGGCTGTATCCTAGGGCTGTGGGACTGAGCTTAGGACCTGAGCCAAAGGCAGGCATTTAATTGACTGAGCCACTCAGGCACCCTGTCTGCCACATTTAAAAAAAAATTTATTCAAATCAGAAATTTTGAACAGACTTCAAACTTACAGATTTTGAATGAACTAGTCACATGAATGAGTGCCAGCCAAAATAAAACAAGAGGAGGTAATATATGTCACTCCTAGCCTACAAAAAATTTCACTGGTGATTCACCATCCTCTTATTCCCTCTGCTGACTAAATGCAGAGGACATGAAAGTCCACTAGGAGAGCAGAACCAGAAAAAAAATAGTTTGGTCTCCTGAATGGACTTCATGTAAATGAGAAATAAAATTTTATTTTACAAGCCATTGGGATTTGGGGATTTATCTTTTACAGTGGTTGCGGTTAACTTAATGGATACACCTCTTCATGCAACTATCTTGAACATTATTTTATTTTTCCAAGCTTATTTATTTATTTTAGGTAATCTTTTTTTAAAGATATTATTTATTTGAGAGACACAGAGAGAAATAGTGAGAGAGAGCATGATTGAGGAGGAGAGGGAGAAGCAGGCTCCCCACTGAGCAGAGAGCTCAATGCTGGACTCGATCCCAGCACCTTGCACCTTGGGATGATGACCTAAGCCAGAGGCAGATGCTTAACGGACTAAGCCATCCAGACACTCCTATTTTAAATAATCTTTACACCCAGTATGGGGCTTGAACTCACAACCTCAAGATCAAGAGTCGCATGCTTCACCAACTGAGCCAGCCAGGTGCCCCTTGCACATTCATTTATTTAAGAAATATTTAACACCCAATAAATAGCAGACACTGTGCCAAGTAATTGGGATAGTCAATAAGACTAGTAAGGTGCTTTGTCTCTTGGAGCTTACATTCTCTTGGAAGGGAGACAACCTTTATTTATTATTATTTTTTAAAGATTTTATTTATTTATTCATGAGAGACACACAAAGAGAGAGAGAGAGAGAGAGAGAGGCAGAGACACAGGCAGAGGGAGAAGCAGGCTTCAGGCAGGAAGCCCGACATGGGACTCAATCCTGGGTCTTCCCAGGTCTCCAGGATCACGACCTGGACTGAAGGCGGCGCTAAACCACTGAGCCACCTGGGCTGCCCCAGAGACAACCTTTAAATGAGCAAGTAAACAAATGGTAAAAGGTATCAGTAAGAAGTGCTAGGAAAGAAATATGATAAAGACTAGCAGGATAGTCTAAAGAGGCTGATTTAGATGGGGTGGTCATGGAAGGAAACCCTAGGGATATGACATTTGGGCTGAGGCTTGAATGATGTCTCAGCTACATTTCCAAATGCTTCTTTGGAAAATAACTATTTTTCAAAATGAAAACCTCTTCTCTAATATCCCTTCAAAAAGAGCCTCTCTCCTCTGGCTCAGAGTTAATTACCAATGAATGAGCAGAAATCTCTCCCTAACATTAGGATAACTACCTGATTTTACAGCTAAAGCAGTAGCAGCCCAACAAGGATCACCTGATTTGACTAAAGTACTTTTGGACAATCCCACAGCCCTGATTACCTAATTGCTGAACAAGGGGGCATTTGTACAATCACAAATCCACCTGTTGCACATGGATAAATGCCTCTGGAGAGGTAGAAATTCAATTACACAAGATCAGGGAAAAAACCCATTGGTTATAACCAATCTCACCCAATGACCCCTGGTCTTTTGACCTATTTAGCTGGTTACATTCAGGTTTGGGCTCCTTGTATAGAACCATCATAAAAACTAATTTGTCATATTACTTTTGATTCTGCTTTGCATAATTATTTTTAAGTCTTGTATCTGTTGCTTGCCAAATCTTTGTAGAAATGACATATTCAGGAGGATGCTGATATGCTCTCTGAGGTTTATGACCTTGATGAGAGATATAGGCTTTGGATAAGAAATGCCTGAGTGTTCTCTTTCTTAATCTCCCTTGTTTTGTGTGTGTGTGTGTGTGTGTGTGTGTGTGTGTGTGTTTGCCCAGGGTTGAGTGCAAACACAGTCCTCCCCTACCACAAACTATGCAGTTGAGTTTCCTCATATTTGGGGAAATTGCAGGAGTCACACCCTCTGGAATACAAAGGGTGAGCCTCACACTGGGAAAATAATCTTCATTATCATGGTATCTTCCCTGCCAGGTTAGGATCCTAACCTCCTTGCTACCAAATATGGCCTTAAATGGTTTCCAACTGCTATGCACTTGTCCTCTATGTGGGACATAACAACTGGCAAAGGTCCTTCCTGGCACCAAAGGACAAAACCACTAAATGCAGAAAACCAAATTCTTGACCAGTGATGCTTTGGAGAAACATCTTGATCAAAAGGAGGAAATGTGAAACTGAATAAAGGAAACCTCATTTAAAATAGAGTATGGAGGCCAGAAGGGCAAGCTCTTACACCCTACCACTGGTCATCAATTGCAGACCCAACAGAAAGAGACATACCTTGCTTGCCTCTTTGCTCAGCAATAAGCTCAGCCAATAAAAAAAAAAAATACCACAACTCAGGCAATGAGAAACCATCACCACCCTGATCTCTTGCTTTGCTCCAAAGGACTTTAATTTTTTAAAAAGATTTTATTTATTTATTCATGAAATGACACAGAGAGAGAGAGGCAGAGACACAGGCAGAGGGAGAGGCAGGCTCCATGCGGGAGGTCCAATGTGGGACTCGATCCCAGGTCTCCAGGATCACACTCTGGGGGCCGAAGGTGGCAGTAAACCACTAAGCTACCCAGACATCCCCTAAATGACTTTAATTTAAAGCAGGCCCTCCCAGCTTCCTCCTTGTCTCTATAAAGTAAGATTTCTGTCCCTATCTCCAGACTTCATCTCCAGTTTGCCATAGCTTGTGTGTCTTGATTGGCAATTCCCTTGCTATTTCTGAATAAACACATTCTGCTGGGAAAATAACTGGCTGTTTTAACCAGGGTCAACAACCCTGAACAGAATCAATTTTATATTTAAAAAGATGACTTTAGCTGCTGGGGAATACTGTAGGAGGCCCAGGAAGAAGCTGGGAGAACACTTAGGAAGCTGTTGCAATAATCCAGGCAAAGCAGGACAATGACTTGGACCAGGGGTGGCAGCAGAGGACACATGGTGAGGAAGGGTTGAATGCTTTGAGTGAAGAGTGGACAGGACTTGCTGATGGTTTAGATATGAAGATGGAAAATGACAGTCAATGACAACTCCAAGGATTTTAGTCTGAGAATCGGAAGGATGAGGTCGCCATCTACTGTGATCAAAAAGACAACAAGAAGAGCAGAGTTGAGAAAGAATATCGAGAGCTTGTTTATTAGACATTATATGCATCATCTTATTAATTACCAAAATAATTCTGAAAGTTGATATTGTTGTCAATTCCATCTAGGAGATGCGAAAAGCTAAGTTGAGAGAAGTTAACTAAGTTGCCCATCCTCACACGCTAGTAAATGGCAGGGGCAGACTAAAACCTGAGTCTTTTGGAATCCAAAATCAGGATTCATCCCATTACCACTCTGAGTTACCTATTTCTACAGGCAATTTTCACCTTATTCTCTATAACTTAGAATTTCTCCAGGTTGCTTTCTTTTCTTTTTTTTCTTTTTTTTAAAGATTTTATTTATTTGAGAGAGAGAGAGAGAGAGAAAGAATGTGAATGAGAGAGAGAAAGAAGGAGCAGAGGGAGAGGAAGATGCAGGCTTCTTGCTGAGCAGGGAGCCCCATGCAGGTCTTGATCCTGGGACTCTAGGATCATGACCTGAGCCGAAGGCAGATCCCTAACTGACTGAGCCACCCAGATGCCCCTCCAAGTTGCTTTCAATACAAATTCTTCTAACTCTCCATCTCTGGTATCTGGTTACTACATATGGCCTGATGATTAGGCACAGGATTTTTATGAGATGGCCATGCACAGCAGAGAATGCTAATAATAAAGTCTCCCTTGAGTTTCCAATGACTGCCTAGTTGGACACTAAATTCTCAGCTCCCCTTACAGGTAGGTGCGACAATATGACTAAGTTATGCCTGAGCCATAGGAACGGAAGCGGTAAGTGTGACTTGCAGCTCATAGACCTAGAAGGAACCTGCTTTCCTCTCTCTTCCTCTTTCCCACTTTCTTTGGTTTGGAACTAAGTTGTATGGGAGCACAAGAGATACATCCTAGGAGAAGGTGGAGCAGAAGGTAGAGTCTGAGTCTCTAATCATACAGTAGAGCAGAGCTGGCTTCTTCTCCTGGACCATCCAACAGCTTAGACTTTTATTTTTTTAAAAATTTTTTAAATAAGATTTTATTTATTTATTCATGACAGACATAGAGAGAAAGAGGCAGAGACACAGGCAGAGGGAGAAGCAGGCTCCATGCACAGAGCCCGATGTAGGACTCGATCCCGGGTCCCCAGGGCCATAATCAAGAGTCAGATGCTTAACTGACTGAGCTACCCAGGCGCCCCTCAGGTCCTGTGTTTTAAAATAAGGATAACAAGAGTATCTACATCATAAAAGTTTTACTATGGTTAAATAATTTAATATGTGCAGGGCCTTTGTAGCACTGGCGGGGGCATGGTAAGGGCTTGATAAATATTAGCTACATAGGTAGTATTTTAAAAGGAGAGAATAAACTATTCACATTGAGAGCAAATAATGGCCCAGAAGACATTTTTTTCTAAATTGAAGTTCGATTTGCCAACATATAGCATAATACCCAGTGCTCATCCCATCAAGTGCCCCCCTCAGTGCCTGTCACCCAGTCACCCCAACCCCCCGCCCACCTCCCTTTCCACTACCCCTTGTTCATTTCCCAGAGTTAGGAGTCTCTCATGTTTTGTCACCCTCTCTGATATTTCCTGCTCATTTTCTCTCCTTTCCCCTTTAATACCTTTCACTATTTTTTATATTCCCTGTATGAGTGAACCCATGTGATGAGTGTTCTTCTCCGATTGACTTACTTCACTCAGCATAATACCCTCCAGGTCCATCCACGTCGAAGCAAATGGTGGGTATTTGTCGTTTCTAATGGCTGAGGAATATTCCATTGTATACATAAACCACATCTTCTTTATCCATTCATCTTTCGGTGGACACCGAGGCTCCTTCCAGTTTGGCTATTGTGGACATTGCTGCTAGAAACATTGGGGTGCAGGTGTCCCGGTGTTTCACTGCATCTGTATCTTTGGGGTAAATCCCCAGCACTACAATTGCTGGGTCGTAGGGCAGGTCTATTTTTAACTCTTTGAGGAACCTCCACACTGTTTCCCAGAGTGGCTATACCAGTTCACATTCCTCCAGTGCAACAGTGCAAGAGTGTTCCCCTTTCTCCACATCCTCTCCAACATTTGTGGTTTCCTGTCTTGTTAATTTTCCCCATTCTCACTGGTGTGAGGTGGTATCTCATTGTGGTTTTGATTTGTATTTCCCTGATGGCCAGTGATGTGGAGAATTTTCTCATGTGCTTATTGGCCATGTGTATGACTTCTTTGGTGAAATTTCCATTCAAGGACATTTTATTTGAATAGGGATGAGTGAGGATCAGTTAGGGATCATTTATAAAAAGAATACTTGAGTGATTTGCCCCTTTCCCTTCCTGGTTATGGCAGAAAAGGCCAGTTGTTCACCCAAACTTCATGCTTCCTCTTGTAGTGTTTTCACTTGCTATCCAGCCAGGGGCTATCTCCTCCTAGTCCCTCTTAATTAGTTCTTGGCTGAGGGCTTTATTATTAGTATTATTGTGGTAAAATATATATAACATAAAATTTACTGTTTTAACCATTTTTAAATGGTTCAGCTATTGTCCAGTGTTGTTAGTACATTCACATTGTTGTACAATTATCACCACTATCCATCTCTAGAATTTTTTCTTAATCCCAAACTTAAAGCTCTATTCAATTTATATATATATATAATATTTATATTTATTATTTTTAAGCGTTTTTAAAATTAAGTTTTCCATTTTAATTCCAGTATAGCTAACACACAGTGTTATATTAGTTTCAGGTGTACAATATAGGGATTCAACAATTCTATACATTATCAGTGCTCATCATGATTAATGTACTATTTAATATCCATCACCTGTTTCACCCATCCCCCACACACACCTCCCCTCTGGTAACCATCACTTTGTTCTCTATAGTTTTTTTCTTGGTTTGTCTCTCTCACTCTCTTTTTTCTTCCTTCATTCATTTGTTTTGTTTCTTAAATTCTGCATATGAGTGAAATCATACGGCATTTGTCTTTTTCTGACTGACTTGTTTTATTTAGCATTATACTCTGTAGCTCCATCCAGTCATTGCAAATGGCAAGATGAATATTTCATTCCACTGTATGTGTATATATATATATATATATATATATATATATATATATATGTATATATACACACACACACACACACACACACACAAAATGCTATATATACATACATACATAGATTTTTTTTTTTTGGGGAGAGAGAGAGAGAGTGTGAGCATGAGTGAGGGAAGAGGTAGAGGGAGAGAGAGAATCTTAAGCAAGCTTCATGCCCAGTTCAGAACCTCAAGTGGAGCTCAAGCTCATGACCATGAAATCATGACCTGAGTCCAACACTTAAGCAACTGAGTCACCCAAGCACTCCCCCACCTTTTAAAAAAGATGTACTTAATTTTTATTTTAGAGAAAGAGAAAAAGAGAGACAACGTGCGTGTGAGTGGGGGTGGGGTAGAAGGAGGAGAGAGAATCTCAAGCTGACTTGGTGCTGAGTGCAGAGCCAGATGAAGGGCTTGATCCCACAACTCTGAGACCATGATCTATGTCAAAACCAAGAGTCCAACGCTCAATTGACTGAGCCACCCAGGGCCTCTCTACCACATCTTCTTTATCCATTCACTTATTGGTGGACACTTAGGCTGCTTCCATAATTTGGCTATTGTAAATCATGCTGCAATAAACATAGGGATGTACATATCCTTTTGAATTAGTGTTTTTGTATTTTTGGGGTTAATACCCGGTAGTGTGATTTCCTGGGTCCCAGGATAGTTTTATTTTTAACCTTTTGAGGAACTTTCATACCATTTTCCAGAGTGGCTGCTCCAGTTTGCATTCTTACCAACAGTGCAATGCAAGAGGGTTCCTTTCTCTCCACTTCCTTGCCAACTGTTGCTGTTTCTTGTATTTTTTATTTTAGCCACTTTGACAGGTATAAGATGATATACCTGACATGACAGATAAGATGATATATCATTGTGGTTCTGATTTGCATTTCCCTGATGATGAGTGATGTTGAAACTCTGTATGTTTTAAACAATAACTCCCCATTCCTTCCTCCCAAATTTTGTTTATCCATTCATCTGTTGAGAGACACTTGGATGGGCTACAGGATGTTTAGAAGTGGATGAAGCTTCTCCATTCTCTCTTACACCATCCAATTTAGAAGGTCCTGAAATTTTGGAAAACAGACAAACTTCAAGAAGGAAGGAACTTGCACCCTGGAATAACCATGGAAACTGCTCTCTGATTAGGCATACCTACGTGGGTCTTGTATATGATAAGAAACATATTTTCATTGTATTAATTAGCCACTGGAAATGTGGAGTTTATTTGCTACAATATCTTGTATAGTATAGACTACTCATACTCCTTTATTTACTTGACAAAATACTTTTCGGTCACTGAACCACAAAAGTAATTTTTTTCCTCTCTCTACTACCACAATATCTCTGCTTCTAGAAAGCCACAGTCCTGGGGCACCTGGCTGGCTTGGTTGGTTAAGCATCTGTCTTGGGCTCTGGTCATGATCCTGGGGTCTTGGGTTCAAGCCCCACATTGGGCTCCCCACTGAGCTGGGTCTCTGCTTGTCCTTCTCCCTCTGCCCCTGTCCGCACTCATGCTCTGTCTTAAATAAATAAATAAAATATTTTCAAAAAATAGAAAACCACAGCCCCTTAATAAACAAAAACACAAGCAATATTGAAGGGGCTCTTTGTACTTTGCCCCCAACAGTAAGATTAAGAATTATGACTTCTTTTCCAGAACCTACTCAAGATTAGTTCATCTTTTACCTTGACTGAACTAAGATACTCCTTTGTGTGACCCTGATCATATTTCAGTTCAAATAATGAATTTTCTTTTATGAAACTGCATAAAGTTCTGCATACCAAAATCATCAGGCCTTCACTTGGCAGGGGCCCTGGCAAATCAAGAGCAACTTCTGCCATTTGCATTGGCACCACCCCCAGATGTGTTTCATTTGTTTGTTTTTGTTTCAGCTTTGCCAGCTAAAATGTATAATGCTTACCTTTCTCATATTTAGCAAGGTTTTCAAAAAGAGAGGGTAGCTCCTTCTGTGAAGCGTGTACAGACTGATCTTAACCTTATCTGGTGACAGGTTACATAAGTGCACATAAAACACATTAACAGTTTCCATGCTGACAAGAGTGACTGCAGTCAGACTGGCCTACCCAGATTTCCAAGATTCCGAAAACCCCTCAGGTGTCTGGTCTATCTCGTCTTCCTCAGATTCGCCTTCAGGTCATTTCAAAGGTACCTTGTTTCCCAAGACATCCTTTGACTGAAAGGTGGATGTTCCTTGTATTCAGTCTGGAAAAATTAGAAATCATGGGATAAAAATTTTAAATGTGTGTTGGAAAAGTCAAGGGACAGTAGTTGACTCCCTTTTTGCAGGGTCAAAAGGACCTGAGAGTATGGCCACTTTTAGGAGTTCAGAGCTGACGTTAGCTGAACCACTAAGCCGGGTTGTCTCCGGCTACGCTGGCTCCTGGGGCACCGGCCCTTGATGGTCTCACTCTGAATGGAGAACACGGGTGGGAGAGGATTAGTTAGAAAGGAAAGAGGGGGGACGCCTGGGTGGCTCGGCGGTTGACCATCTGCCTTCCGCCCAGGGTGTGATCCTGGAGTCCCCGGATCGAGTCCCGCGTTGGGCTCCCGGCATGGAGCCTGCTTCTCCCTCTGCCTGGGTCTCTGCCTCTCTCTCTCCTCTCTGTGTATTCTCATGAATAAATAAATAAATAACATCTTTAAAAAAATAAATAAATAACATCTTTGAAAAAAAAGAAAAGGGGAAGAGAGGTGTGGGAATTTGAAGCATCAAAAATGGGAGAGAGGAGGCAGAATGAAGGAGGAAGAATTGGTGAGGTGGTGGGTGAATCAGGGGAAGAAATGCAAGGAGAAAGGGAGAATATGGTGGGGAAGAGGGAGAAGGCAGAGGAAAAATGTGAAAGACAGTGGGAAAGGGATAGAAATTAACATTCACTGAGTACCTTTTAGGTAAATGATAACAGTCTTTTTTAATTTTTTAAAAGATTTTATCTATCCATTCATGAGAGACACACAGAGAGGCAGAGACACAGGCAGAGGGAGAAGCAGGCTCCATGCAGGAGCCCCGATGTGGGACTCGGTCCCAAGACCCCAGGATCACGCCCTGAGCGGATGGCAGATGCTCAACCACTGAGCCACCCAGGGACCCAAATGACAACAATCTTAAGGCTGGAATCTTCCTTTTCAGCTTAATGGGACAGAGGCTGGGGCTGGGCTTTAGGCACTGAAGGCCAGGATAGTGGAAGTCTTATCCTGGATGAGGGCTGATTGGTACTGGAGGTGTCTTCAGCCAGAAGCAGGTCCACAATTTGCAAGGCCCTGTACAAAATGAAAATGTGGGATCCCCTGTCCCAAAATCATTATGAATTTCAAGATGGTGACAGCAGAGCATGAAAACAATTGAGGGGCTGCTCTGAGCACAGGGCCTTGTGCAAATGCACAGATTTCATTTCGATGAAGCTGATCTTGTCTTCAACATATTGGCATGACTAGAAAGCTAGAAAAGGAACTAACATTCAAGTAGTGTCTATATGAGATAAAACCATCTGGTTGACTGAAACTGGATCTTTGGCATCATCTAAGTAAAATGGTTGCTTTGAATTTTTCTTAGATCGTCTATTTGCCTTGTGTTATATTAATTTAGCTCAGTTTTCTTTCATACCGCCTAGAGCTTTATCTTTAAGATAAGACTTGTACTTGCTTACTGGATAATAACTACTGCGAAATTAATAACTACTCATAGTTTTAAATATCAGGCTCAAAGATGGTATTAGTTGCACAATAAAGGGTCAGGCATTAGCTCAAAGCTATTGAATATTGTGAGATGTTGTGATATGCTCATGTAGACAACAGAAAGAAAACACAAAGAAGAAATTCATAAAAATGTAATTATGCCCCATTATTGAGAAAACAGATTTAGTTCATTTAACTTGCATATTTTCCTTTATGCTAATAATAATAGATTAAAATGACAGAGTTCCCTTTCTCCTGTATTCTGAGTGGCTCTTAAGTTTCATATTCAGTTTGTCTTTTTGCAGATAAAAATTCTGGTTTTTGTGTATTTTTAGAAGACTTTATTTATTTATTTGAAAGAGAGAGAGAGAGAGAAGGTACGAATGGGGGTTGGGGGACAGAGGGAGAGGGTGAAGCAGACTCCCTGCTGAGCAGGGAACCCAATGCAGGGCTCCATCCCAGGATCCTGGGATCATGACCTGAGTCAAAGGCAAACACTTAATTGACTGAGCCACCCAGGTGCTTGAAAAAATTCTGTTGTATAAAAAAGCAAAGATTAAGAACTTGGTGGGTATCTCTGCTTGGTTATTGGAACTTGGCCCTCCTTTACATATCAGAAAGGTAGCTGGGTCTCTGGGCAGGAAGCTCTCAGCAAGCTCCCTGCTGCTTCCTTGGATGTAATTTGACCAAGACCATCATCCTTTTATCTTTACCTTCTCACTGTGCATTGCTCAATCTCTAATCCATCAACCTCAGAATTTTAAAAGAGCAAATTTAAGTTTTACTCAGAAGATGTCAATTACATATTGGTGCTCAAAACCTTTTTCATTTTGAATTAGTTTCAGATTTACCTAATTGTGGTAAAAATAATATAAGTATAACCTTCAACCAGTTTCTCCAAATGTAAATATCTTAGATAAACTGTAGTATGAGTATTAAAGCTGGGAAATTAACATTGTTATAATTGTATTCAAACTTTGCCAGTCATCTCACTAATTTTAAAATGTTCAAACTAGGAGCACGTGGGAGGCTCAGAGGGTGAGCATCTGCCTTTGGCTCAGGTGGTGATCCTGGGGTCCTGGGATGGAGTTCCAGATTAGGCTCCCCCCGCAGGGAGCCTGCTTCTCCCTTTGCCTAAATGTCTGCCTCTCTTTCTGTGTCTCTCATGAATAAATAAATAAAATATTTTTTAAAAGAATCTTTTAAAAATAAAATGTTCAAACTATAGGGGCGCCTGGCTGGCTCAGTCAGTGGAACATGTGACTCTTGTTCTTGCGATTGTGAGTTCTAGTCCCACATTGGGTATAAAGATTACTTAAAAATAAAATCTTAAAAAATAAAATAAAACAAATTAAAACAAAATGTTCAGACTACATGGAAAACACCTTGGTGGTTGCCAAAGGAAAGGTAAATGGGGCACTGGGTGAAATAGATGAAGGGGATTAAGAGTGCAGTTATAGGGATGAGCACTGAGTAATGTATAGAATTGTTGAATCATTACAGTGTACACCTAAAACTAATATAACACTGTATGTTAATTATACTTGAATAAAATATAAAAATGTCAGAGCTGAGTTTTAGTAACATATAGTTTTCTAATTTAAGAATTTTTGTCTAAAATGTGCTTACCATCTGAGTTGTTTGTAGTCTTAGAGCAAACATTGATACTGGTGAAAATCTGAAGTTGTCATATTAAGGCAATTTGTATATAAATTACTCAGTTTTAGTGCACTGAATACACTAAATTGTATTAGGGGCATGACTTACTTAATATGAAATAACATAACTTGGACTGGATTAATTATAAAATAAGAATATTTCCAAAAATATGATATATAGGATTTGCTTAAAAATAATGGAAGTAGGGCAGCCCGGGTGGCTCAGTGGTTTAGCGCCGCCTTTAGCCCACAGTGTGAACCTGGAGACCTGAGATCGAGTCCCACGTCGGGTTCCCTGCATGGAGCCTGCTTCTTCCTCTGCCTGTGACTGTGTCTCTCATGAATAATAAATAAAATCTTTAAAAAAATAATAGAAGAAAGAGGTGTCCACTGATGGGCAAATAGACAAAGAAAATGTGGTACATATGTACAGTAGAATATTATGCAACCTTAAAAAAAAGGAAATCTTGTCATATGCTACAACATGGATGAACCTTGAGCACATTATGCTAAGTGAAATGGTCCACTCACAAAAGGACAAATACCATATGATTTCACACATGTGAAGTATCCAAGGTAGTCAGAATCACAGAAACAAGAGGCAGAAGGAGAGGGCAGGAGGATAAAGGAAATTAGTATTTGATGATAGTTTTAAAAAGTAAAGTTTCAGTTTTGCAAGTCGAAAAAGTTCTAGAAATCTGTTGCATGATAATGTGAATATACTTAACACTACCAAACTGTATACTTATAAATGATTAAGAAGGAAAATTTAATGTTATGTGGAGTTTTTTTTATAAAGGTTTTATTTATTTATTTATTTGAGAAAGAGCATGAGTGGGAGGAAGGGCAGAGGGAGAGGAATAAGCAGACTCCCCGCCAAGTGGGGAGCCTGGTGCAGGGCTCAATCCCAGGACTCTGAGCTCCTGATCTGAGCTGAAATCAAGAGTTGAATGCTTAACTGACTGAGCCACCCAGATAGCCCTTCTTAACATAGTTGCTAATCACACAGCACTCTTTATCTGAAATGAAAAAGCTTTTCTCTTATGAAAATTTTATATTTTAAATGTTAATTGTCAAAATAAAAGAGGAAAAAAAAGTCCTAGCCCAGACAAACAAATAAGTAAATAAAAGCCTGGATGGAAAGACCTTGAAAATAGAGATGGCAATAGAAAAAAATTAAAAATCATCTCAAATTCTATCATCCACTGGAAATATTTCAGTGTATATCCTCCTAGAATTTTTAAATAAAAACAAATTTTTAAATATGATTTATTGCTGTCAGATAAAAAGAACCTATACTTACACTATATAGGAAATGACTCCTTCCTCGTTACCAAGAAAGTCTCTCAGGCCACCTGGCTGGCTCAGGTGGTGGAGCATGCGGCTCTTGATCTCCAGGTTGTGAGTTCCAGCTCCATGTTGGCTGTAGAAGTTACTTAGAAATAAAATAAAATCTTAAAAAAAAGTCTTTCAAAATAGACCCATAAAGTAACAACTACACATTGTTTATATGCAAAATTATGTGTGTATGTATATGTATATGTGTGTATATATATATATATATATATATATATATATATATATATATACTTTCCCCTCCTAGAGTTAATAATGAAAAAGATCGCATTCAGGATGCCCAATTGGCTCAGTTGGTTAAGCATCTGCCTTCAGCTCAGGTCACAATCCCAGGGTACTGGGATGGAGTCCCATGTTGGGCTCCTTGCTCAGCAGGAGCCATTTCCTCTGCTTGTGCTCTCTGACAAGTAAATAAATAAAATCTTAAAAAAAAAAAATTCTCTCTCTCCCCCTTCCTCTTTCCCGTTAAATAAATGGTAGTAGGGTATCGTGGAGGCTAGAAGATTCATATTCTTTCAATATAAATATATTATAAGCTCCATGGCAAAATGAGTAATAACACCATTGCTACCCTTTTTTTTTTTTGTGGCCAAAGATATGAAATTAGGAAGAAATAGCTCATTTGATAATAAAAAAAAGAAAGAAATGATTCCTGGACCATACTAAGAAGAATCTTTACATGCACTGACAGGACAATAAATAAATAAATCTTCCCATTATTCTACATCTTCATCAATGAGTCACTGTATGTCACATAGACTTATGAATTTTGTAATATATATTCAAAAATATGTTTTTAAGTATTAACCTCTACTCCCAACATGGGGCTTGAATTTATAACCTGAGACAGGGAGTTGCAGGCTCTATGATCGGATCCAGCCAGGCACCCTTCTTTAATTTACATATTTTTAAAGATTTATTCATCTATTTAAGAGAGAGGAGGGAGGGGCAGAGGGAGAGGGAGGCAAACTGACTCCTTAGTGAGCAGGGAACCCGACCCAGGGCTCAATCCCAGCTTGGTCCCATTTATCAATGGACTCTTGGGCTGCCTCTGTATCTTGGCTATGGTAAAGAATGCTACAGTAAACATAGGGGTGCGTATGTCTTTTCAAATTAGTGTTTTTGGTTTTTGGGGGTAACTACAGAGTAGTGGAATTACTGGATCATATGGTAATTCTATTTTTAACTTTTTGAGGAACCTCCATGCTGTTTTCCATAGTGCTGCACCAGTTTGCATTTTCACCAACAGTGCAAGAGGGTTCCTTTTCTCCTCATCCTCACCAACACCTGATGTTTCTTGTCTTTTTGATTTTAGCCCATTCTGACAAGTGCAAGGTGAGATCTCATTGTGGCTTTGATTTGCATTTCCCTGATGATGAGTGATGTTGAGCATCTTTTCATGTTTCTCTTGGTCATCTAGATGTCTTCTTTGGAAAAATGTCTACTCATGTTTTTTGCCCATTTTTTTTCATTGGATTACTTGTGGTTTTTTGCTGTTAAGTTGTATAAGTTCTTTATGTTTTAGTTATTAACCCCTTATTGGATGTGTCATTTGCAAATATCTCCTCCCATTTGGTAGGTTGCCTTTTTGTTTTGTTGAATTTCTTCACTATGCAGAAGTTTTTATTTTTGTGTAGTCTCAATAATTTAATTTTGCCTTTATTTTCCTTGCCTCAGGGGATAGGCATAGAAAAATGTTTCTATGACCAATGTTAAATAAATTACTGCCTTTGTTTTCTTCTAGGAATTTAATGCTTTCAGGTCTTTAATCCAGTTTGAGTTTATTTTTGTGTATGGTCTAAGAAATTGGTCCAATTTAATTCTTTTGCAATTAGCTAGCTGTCCAGTTTTCTCAACACTTCTGTTGAAGAGACAGTCTTTTCCCATTGCATATTCTTGCTTCCTTTGTTGTAGATTAATTGACCATATAAGCATGGGTTTATTTCTGGACTCTATCGTGTTCTACTGATCTATGAGTCTATTTTTGTGCTAATATCAGACTGTTTTTATTACTATAGCTTTGTGACATCTTGAAATCTGGGATTATGATGGCTCCATCTTTGTTCTTCTTTTTCCAGATTGCTTTGGCTATTTGTGTCTTTTGTGGTTCCATACTAATTTTAGACTTATTTGTCCTTGTTTCATGAAAAATGCAAAAATGCTGTTGGTATTTTGATAGGGATTGCATTAAATCTGAAGATTGCTTTGAGTAGTATGAACATTTAAAAAATATTGGCTCTTTCAATCCATGAGCATGGAATATCCTTCAATTTGTTTGGGTCTTCTTCTATTTTTTTCAGCAAAGTTTTATAATTTTCAAAGTATAGGTCTTTTACCTCTTGGTTAAGGTTCTTTCTAGGTGTTTTATTCTTTTTGGTGCAATTGTAAATGAGATTATTGTCTTAATTTCTCTTTCTGCTACTTCATTTTTAGTGTATAGAAATGCAATAGATTTCTGTATATTAATTTTGTATCCTGTGACTTTACTAAATTCTTTTTCAGTTCTGGTAGTTTTTTGGTGGAGTCTTTAAAGTTTTCTATAAATAGTATCATGTCTTGCAAATAGTGACAGTTTAACTTCTTTCTTACTAATTTGGGTACCTTTCTCTTTCTTTCTTTCTTTCTTTCTTTCTTTCTTTCTTTCTTTCTTTCTTCTTTTTCTCCTTCCTTCTTTCTTTCTTCTTTCTTTCTTTCTTTCTTTCTTTCTTTCTTTCTTTTTCTTTCTTCTTTCTTTTTCTTTCTTTCTTCTTTTCTTTTTGCCTGATTGCTGCAGTTCAGACTTCTAGTACTATGTTGAATAAAAATGGTGAGAGTGGACACCCTTGCCTTGTTTCTGTTCTTAAAAGAAAAGCTCTCAGTTTTTCACAATTGAGTATAATGTTAGCTATGTTTTTAAAAAATATATGACCTTTATTATGTTGAGGTATGTTCCCTCTAACCTCATTTTGTTGAGAGTTTTTATCTTGAATGGATGTTGAATCTTGTCAAATGCTTTTTCTGCATCTATTGAAATGATCATGGGTTTTTTTATCTTTTCTCTTGTTGATGTGATGCATCACATCGATTAATTGATGAGTATTGAACCACTCTTGCATCCTGAGAATATACCTTATCTGATTGTGCTGATTTTTTAATGTATTGTTGTTTATAGTTTGCTAATATTTTTTGAGGATTTTTGCATCTATGTTCATCAGAGATATTGGGCTACAGTTTTCTTTTTTTGTTGTGTCTTTATCTGGCTTTGGTATCAGGGCAATTCTGGCCTTATAGAATAAATTTGGAAGCCTTTCTTCCTCTTCTATTTTTTGGAATAATTCAAATATTTGGTAGATTTATCTGTGAGTGCATCTGGTCCTGGACTTTTGTTTGTTGGGAATTGTTTGATTACTGATTCAGTTTCATTGCCAGTAATCAGTTTGTTCAAATTTTCTATTTCTTCCTGATTCAGTTTTGGAAGGTCACATATTTCTAGAAATTTATCCATTACTTTTAGGTTGTTCAATTCATTGGCATATACTTTTTGATAATACTCTCTTATAATCCTTTGTATTTCTGTGGTGTTGGTTGTTATTTATCTTTCTAATTTTATTTATTTGATTCCCATCCCCCCTACCTCTTCCTGTTTCCTGAGTCTGGCTAAAGGTTTATAAGTTTTCTTGATCTTTAAAAAAAAATTAGCTCTTGGTTTCCTTGATCCATCGTACTGTGTTTTTTTTAAAGTCTCCATTTCATTTCTTTCTGCTCTAATCTTTATTATTTCCTTTCTTCTATGGGATTTTGACCTTTTTTCTTCCTTTTCTAGCTTTTTTGGGATATAAGGTTAGGTTGTTTGAGATTTTTCTTGCTTCTTGAGGGAGGCCTGTACCACTGTAATCTTCCCTTTTCAAACATTTTTTGCTGCATCCAAAGATTTTGGACCATTGTTTTTTCCTTTTCATTTATCTCCATGTATTTTTTTAAAAGATTTTATTTATTTATTTATTTATTTATTTATTTATTTGAGAGAGAGAGAGAGAGAGAAAGAGAGAATGAGAATGCAAGAGTGCGGGGGAATGGGATAGAGGCAGAGGGGAAGATAGAATCCCAAGCAGATGCTGTGCTGAGTGCAGAGCCTGACATGGGGCTCAATTTCATGACCCCGTGATTATGACCTGAACCAAAATCAAGAGCCAGACTCTCAACTGAATGAGCCACTTGGTGCCCCATCTCCATGTATTTTTTTATTTCCTCTTTGATTTCTTGGTTGATCCATTCATTGTTTGGTACCATGTTACTTAGCCTCCATGTATATGTATGTATTCTTTCCAGATTTTATCTTGTGATTGATTTCTAGTTTTATACTGTTGTGGTTAGAAAATATGCATGATATGGTTTCAATCTTTTTGAATTTGTTGAGACTTGTTTTGTGTTCTAATGTGTGATCTATTCTGGGGAATGTTCCATGTACACTCAGGAAGAAGCGTATGCCACTGTTTGTGGTTGTAATGTTCTTTTTTTTTTAAGATTTATTTATTTATTAATGATAGACGAGAGAGAGAGAGAGAGAGAGAGAGAGAGGCAGAGACACAGGCAGAGGGAGAAGCAGGCTCCACGACGGGAGCCCGACGCGGGACTCGATCCCGGGACCCCAGGACCACGCCCTGGGCCAAAGGCAGGCGCCAAACCGCCGAGCCACCCAGGGATCCCCTGGTTGTAATGTTCTGAATATAAGTGTTAGATCCATCTGGTCCAATGTGTCATTTGAGCCACTCTTGTTATTTTCTGTCTGGATAATCTATCCATTGATGTAAGTGGGGTGTTAAAGTCCCCTACTATTATTGTATTATTCTCAATTTCTTCTTTTATGTATGTTATTCACTGCTGTTGGTATTTGGGTGCTCCCATGGTGGATAAATATTTATAATTGTTGTATCCTCTTGTTTGATTGTTTCCTTTATCATTTTGTAGTATATTTCTTTGCCTTTTGTTATAGTCTTTATTTTAAATTTTTAAAAATATTTTATTTATTTATTAGAGAGAGTGAGTGCATTAGCAGGGAGAGCTACACTGAGCAGGGAGCCTGATGTGGGGCTGGATCCCAGAATGCTGGAATCATGACCTGAGTTGAAGGCAGATGCTTAACTGACTGAGCCATGCAGGCACGCTATATAGTCTTTGTTTTAAAGTCTGTTTTGTGTGAGTATTACTACCCCAGCTTCCTTTTCACCCATTTGCATGATATTTTTCTGCCCCTTCACTTCCAGTCTGCATGTCTTAGGTCTGAAGTGAGTCTCTTGCAAGCAGCATATAGATGGATCACCCTGAAGATGCTCATTCATTATTCTGCTTCCTCTTGTGTGGGGTTGATTTCCTATAGTGTATTTTTTAAAAAGAAAATATTTAAGTAATCTCTACATTCAACATGGGGCTTGAACTTATGACCCAAGATCAAGAGTTACATGCTTCTCCAACTGAGCCAGCCATGTTCCCCTGATTCTTTCTAGTGTATTTTAAATTTTGGTTTATTGAGTTCTTCATCTTTGATTGGTTCTTTTTTATATCTTCTATCTCTTTGTTGAAGGTTCTTTGAGATCCTTTACTCTTTTTTTCTCAAGTCCAGTGAGTATCTTTTTTGACTGTTAGTTTGAATTCTCTATCAGGCATGTTGCTTGTCTCCATTTCATTTGGCTCTTTTGCTATAATTGTAATTAATAAATAATAAATTATAATTTTGTCCTGTTCCATTGTTTGGGATATATTCCTCTCTTTGTTTTGTGTAACTCTCAGTGTTTGTTTCTATGTATTAGGAAAGTTAGCTACATCTGCTGACCTTGAAAGTAGTGGCTTCATGAAGAAGAGGTGCTGTGGTGTCTTGCAGGACAATGTTCTCTATTCACCAGAACTGGGTGCTTCAGGGATGTCTCCTATGTGTGTTTTTGTGCTCTACTGTTGTGATTGAGCCATGTTTGCTTTCGGTCTAGTTGGCTGCAATGGCCCACTTTGCCTGTTGTGGGCAGGATTTGGTCCCTGTGCTGTTATGGGGCCAGTCTGGCAGTAACTTAGGCTCTTTGTTGGGTCAGACCACATGCCTGCTCTGCCCTCAGCCTGTTCGCTCAGTCTGTAGTTGCACTGAACTGCAGGGCTCTCTTCCTGTGTTGTCCTCTGAGAGGCTTTTGTTGGTGGGTGGTGCCTGAAGTTAGACCAGGTATCTGCTCCCAGCCTGTCTGCTGGGGTTGCAGTGGCCCTGAACGACAGGGCTCTCTCCTTGTGCTGCCCCCTGTGAGGTTTTTGTGGGGGTGGACTGGCAGTCGGATCAGGTGTCTGCCCCCAGACAACTGCTAGAACTGCAGTCAAACTGGTGTGTATGTGTGATTATCTTCCTCTCTCCTCAGAGCAGGAGTGGCATTGGTCACTGCAGGAGCTGCTTACAAAATGAAATATATCAGGAGCCACTCTGGAGTGGGGTGTACTGGGATGGACGGAGTAAGTCCACAAGAGAACACAGGGGCAGGGCAAGTGATGTTAGCAAGCTATATGGAGAGTGTTTGAACTGTTCCCTGCAGTACTGGTCTATCTAGATTGGCAGAGGCGGGAGGCAGGGAAAAGAAATGGCCTGCCAGGTCTTTTGTTCTTGAAGGAGCATCCTGAAGACCCTGGCCTCTCCTGAGATTAAGTAAAAAAATCCTCTTCCTGCATACCCTATATGCTTCTCAAAGTGCTGCCTTTTTTTTTTTTTTTTTTTTTTTAAGATTCTATTTATTCATGAGAGACAGGCAGAAAGAGGGGGCAGCAGAGAGAGGAGCAGGCTCCATGCAGGGAGCCTGATGTGGGTGTGGGACTCAATCCCGGGTCTCCAGGATCAGGCTCTGGGCTGAAGGTGGTGCTAAACCACTGAGCCACCCCGGCTGCCCTCAAAGTGCTGCTTCTATGCTCTTATCTTAGAGGGGTTGTTTCTTATGCTCTCTCTTTCAGGGTGGGGACTGTTTCCTATTGCCCTCTTATTCTCCCAGAGCCTGAGTCTGCAGATTTTTTTAAAGTACCAGCAGTCAAACCTCCTTGATTACAAAAACTTGTGAAGTTAAGTCCTACTGGCTTTTAAAGCCAAAAATTATGAGGACTTGTGTTTCCAGTGCAGGTCTCCAATGTCTGGGATCCCTGATGTGAGATCTGTTCCTCTCCGTTCTCCATGCTTGTGATGTCCTTTCCATTTGTAGTTGGTTCCCAGGAGTTTTGTTCCTGTCTTTCTCATCATCATCCTTTTTAAAGATTTATTTTTATTTTTATTTATTCATAAGAGGCACAGAGAGAGACTGAGGCAGAGACAAAGGCAGAGGGAGAAGCAGGCTCCACGCAGGGAGCCCGACCTGGGACTTGAGGCAGGGACTCCAGGATCATGCCCCGGGCCGCAGGTGGCGCGCTAAACCGCTGGGCCACCGTGGCTGCCCATCATCCTTTTTTTTCTTTTTAATTTTTATTTATTTATGATAGTCACACACACACACAGAGAGAGAGAGGGGGGCAGAGACACAGGCAGAAGGAGAAGCAGGCTCCATGCACCGGGAGCCCGACATGGGATTCGATCCCGGGGCTCCAGGATCGTGCCCTGGGCCAAAGGCAGGCGCTAAACCGCTGCGCCACCCAGGGATCCCCCCATCATCCTTTTTTAATGTGGCCTCCTCTTATGGTTAACTGTGGGGAGTCCACTGTGTGTCTTTTTCCTAGATTAAAAGCACTGATATGGTTGTTATATTGGTGTGTCCTGGGACAAGGTGAGCTTGGGATCCTTCTACTGTGACATCCACACAGGCTAACAAGTATTTGTTCAGTAAATAAATAAGTAAACGGAATCGAAAGAAATTGGAAACATCTAAAATATGTTACAAAGGAATTGTTAATTATAATATCATTTAGTACTGTGAGCCCAAGTAGAAGGATAAGTTAAACTCTACTGAAAGAAAAGGCTGTTTGTGATACATTGGTAAGGTAAATAAACAAGTTACAGACAATAATGCATGTTATCAACATATTATGTAACACATACAATAAGAGAATGCAATATATTTATCATATATATGTTTATATATGCATTAGAAAATGATCAGAAGACTGTGCATTAATAGCTCAACCTCTGGGGAATGGGATTGTGGGGGGTAGGCTCATATTTTCTACTTCACATATTTCTCTTTTGAAGTTTTGTAATCACACTTTTAAGAGAACACATTTTAAGGTTCACTTATACAGTTCTGGGTTTTAAAGCAAGGAATTAAAATGTAATCATGAACAAAAATGATTGCCAAAGTAGCTAGGAAAAAAAAATCTCAAGACAATAGTATTGTGCTCAGTGCCACACATGGAAAGGACTTAGTAAGTCATTTGATAAACCAACACTCCTACTGTCAAAGAAGCCAAAGTTGAGAGAACCTCAGGACCCCTTATTACCATCCAGATCTTTGCTTCCTGAAGGAGATTCATTGAAGCTCTGTTTCATAAACACAAGAGGTTATTTTTTAAAAGCACAACATATTTATCATTTAAGAAATTTTTATTAATGATTTGTTTTTAATCATTTATTTTTAATAAAAACAGGCAGCAAGTTGATGTGAAAGCAGTCTATGATATAGGAGAAAACCACAAAAACAAGATTAGTCTTGATGTAGCAGGAATCAGATTATTTTTTCTATTAAAAAAAGAGATCACTCTTTTTCATCTGTTAGATCCATTGTCTAGTATTAGGTAGTCAGACTAATTCCTTTTTTCTGTGTTAGCTTTCATTTTTGACACTCAAAACTCTCTCAACATCTCTGGTACCAATGATATGTGAAAGCAAAAGCTACAAAGAAAGAGGTTATGGGGTTAAAATTGCAGATATTCTGAGATTCAAGAGAGGTTCACCTTTTGTAATGTTATAGTATTTTGAGAGGTTATAAAAAGGGCAGAAAGTCTGGAGGGTCCACTCTTTTGGATATAAGAGCTATACAAAGGACAGAATCAAGAAACTACAGAATACTGTTGCACTGTTTTGGCCTAATGAAAAGGGAGAAGCTAGAGAAAGCTTCCAAATGTTGGATTTCATAGAAGTAAACTCTTTGTCCTTTGGAGCCTAGCTGCCTGCTTAAACATCTCTAACTGTTAGCTCACACCATGTACCTGTTGACAAGGCCTTCGGCCTTCGACCTTCCCTGTGGAATAAATTCTTTTTGTATTTATTCTCAGGGAGGTAGCTTTGTTCTCCTCTAAGCAGAAAGAAAAGAAATAAAATGTCTTAAAGAAAAGTGGCCTTTTGAATATGTTTATGTAACCACAGAAGTTTTAAGAGGCATGGAATGAAAAATGGATGTGACTGTTAAAACTACATTAATATTCTTGAGAAAGGTAATTAGTCTTGTTCATTTGCTGCTAATGTTAAACCAATGTTTTTTAGTATTAACAGTATTGAAAAATGTGAAGTAAAGCTTTGAAGCATTGATCCTAAACTTAGATTTACATCATTAAGGTGCATACATCTCTGGTGGGACCTTAATTATTCATTTCATTCTGGTTTTGTGGCCAATCACTGCTTCAAATTGAATGTTCTGTAAATGATTTAGAGCTGCCAAGGCACGTTCAGGAAGAAATCTGTATGAAAAAGAAGAAAAATTCTCAATTAAAATTTTTTGATGTGAGAGTTCTTTTTTTCATTGTCAGTTAAAATATTCTGAAAGCTATCTGGTTTGCATTTAATCTTCCTGTGTTCCTCCTTTCTTCCTTCACATCTACCTCTATCTCCTCTGTGTATGCATATTGTTTTTTAATACTCATAGTTCAAATACTTTTGACATGTAAAGAAAACACTGATATGTACCACTCTTCAAATCTTCTAATATTAGTGAAATCTTGTAGGAGATTTTATATGATAAAGATCTGAAACTGAAGGTCTGCACTTATTGCTGAAACTGTCAATGAATCCTAATAGGAAGCATTCATGGAGAGACACCACCAAAACCCATCCATTTTTCCACCTCTCCTTAAAAAATTTACTGAATATCTATCACATGCCTTATGATAAGGTAGACAAAGTACTCAAAAACCAGCTAGGCCTGAGCAGCTCATTGTTGAGTTGAGAGGCTAAGAGATGAGAGGCCCTCTTGAAACAATGAATGAGAAATACTAGCCTTCTCTAATTAAGGACTATACCTATGAGGAGGATTAATGTGGGCTGGAATAGTGAAGGAAAACTTCCAAAGTGTTCGAGGATAGGTAAGATTTAATAGGCAGATGAAAGGAAAAGTATATGTGTGAATATAAGGCAAGTGTAACACCTTCTGCAAAGAAAGTCATATTAAAAATCACTTTGGTATCATTGACTAATGCAAGATTTACATCCTTTGATCAGTTAGGGTGGAAGGTGGGTGAATAAGCCCAAGGCCAGGGAGGTTCTGGCTGGAAGAAAGACAGATATAAAAGAACTTGTAGGGGTCTTTTAACTATCCCTGCAAAGAAACCTCCATGCTAGTAATCGCATCTGCTCACAAAATTGTCTATCACTGTAAAAGGAGTTGTATGAGAAGAAAATTAGCAGTAAGTCCCTGTTGCTGAGCAACAAACCATCAGGACAGCTCCACAATCACACCAAAGCTTTTGAGACTCTTGTTTATTGTATAGTGATACCTATCTTCAACTCTGACAGGATAAGTATGCTGATTATTTTGTTCAGATGCAAATATGCTAGGATTCTGATTTTTTCCAACATTAATATTACCTGTTTTGAGTCCCAAGAGAGGAGGAATCCCATGAAACTCCTTTCCTATAGTTTCTTAGCACAAGACATTTAGTCAACTCTTGAGATGATGTTGCTATGAGGCTGAGGTTATGCTAACTGAAGTTAGACTATTTAAGCTAAAATGGAAATTTGAAATTAATGCAGCAATGCAGTTTGTCCCTGTTCTTAAATTGTTCTATCCCAAGGTAGCATATTTTATATGGATTTGTTTCAAAATGACCCAAGGGCTTCTGAAGTTAGTATGGTTATCTTCTCATTGACACAATTTCAATCTATTATGAACTGTTCCTCAGAAGAAAGCTGAGAGATTCAGCCATTAGAAACGACAAATACCCACCATTTGCTTCGACGTGGATGGAACTGGAGGGTATTATGCTGAGTGAAATAAGTCAATCAGAGAAGGACAAACATTAGATGGTCTCATTCATTTGGGGAATATAAAAAATAGTGAAAGGGAATAAAGGGGAAAAGAGAAAAAACGAGTGGGAAATATCAGAAAGGGAGACAGAACATGAAAGGCTCCTAACTCTGGGAAATGAACTAGGGGTGGTAGAAGGGGAGGTGGGCAGGGGTTGGGGGTGACTGGGTATGGGCACTGAGTTGAGCACTTGATGGGATGAGCACTGGGTGTTATTCTATATGTTGGCAAATTGAACACCAATAAAAAATTTATAAAAAAAACATATTAATTTTAACATTAAAAAAAAAGAAAGCTGAGAGATTATCTCCACTGGGTAAATAATTCTCTCTCTCCTTAGCAATTGTTTGAAGTTTTCTTTTTTTTTTAAATTAAGTAATCTCTATACCCAATGGGGGATTGAACTCACAACACTGAGAACAAGAGTTACATGCTCTACAGACTGACCCAGCTAGGTGCCCCTCTTCCTAGAATTCCATGTAAGTTCTGCTTCCTAAACCTTAAAATCTGACTTCTGTGTTTTTTAAAATTTTGTAATGGCAGCGGTTTTCTTGCATTATGTTGTTTTATTCTTATGGTATGCTTAGAAAGGAGTTACTATGCACCATCCACATTTTATATATGGAAAATCGGAGGCCTCAGAGGTTAAATAACTCATCCATGGTCAAAGAACTAGTAATTGGTAAGGTGGTTTTTAATCTTAGGTAAAGCCTTCATTCTTAATCATTTTATTATATTGTGTTCCTTTAAATACAATCTTTGCTTCAGTTAAAACGGTCTCCAGCAGAAACTATATAGAAATCATAGAGATGGTAGAGAATATCATTTAAGTACTGAAAAAGAAACTCTCAACCTAGAATTTTATACTCAATAAACATATCTTTCAAATCTTAAGACAAAGTAGAGTTTGTTAAATATACACAAAGTGAAAAAATTCACAACCAGCAGAACTTCCCTGAGAAAATGTTGAAGGATACCCTTCAGGCAGAAGAAAAATGATACCAGATAGAAATCTGAATCTACGCAAATGGATAAAGAGCACCAGAAATGTTAACCACATGGATTAAGAATTTACTTTCTAATTTAAAACTCTTTTAAAAGATGTTGGCTGTTTAAACAAAGAAAAACTATGTAGTTTGGGTTTTAAACGTATGTAGATGTAAAATGTATGACAATTAGAGCATAAGTCAGAGGAGAGAGATAGAAGTATATTATTATAAGGTTCTTAGATTATACATGAAGTGGTATAATGTCATTTGAGGGTTGACTGTGATAAGTTAAAGACACATACTATGAATCCTAAAGCAATAACTAAAGTAACAAAACAAACAATTACAGCTAGTAAGCCAAAAAAGGAAATAAAATGGAAACTTGAAAATATTCAATTAAACCAAAAGGAGGCAGAAAAAGAGAAAAAAGGAACCAAGAACAAGTAGGATAAATAGAAAACAAATCGCAAGCTTTAAACCTAGCTTTAAATCTAACTATGTCAATAATCATTAAAGAGTAAATATCTCCAATTAAAAGGCATAGATTGCTAAATTGGGCTTAAAAAAAAGAACTATATGCTGCCTACAAAAACACATTTCAAATATAAGGAAACAAATAGGTTAAGAGCAAAAGAACAGAACAAGATATATTAAGATAACATTAATCTAAAGAAGCTGAAGTGGCTATATTAGTGTCAGTAGATCTCATAGCAAAGTATGTTTCCAGGGATAAACAAGGTTATTTCCAACATGACAAAATAGTTAATACATCTAAAGGACATACTAATCTTAAGTGCATAAAATCCTAGGCACGTGATAACAGGGCTTCAAAATATGTGAAGCAAAAATGGAAAAAAAAAGCAAAGAAAATAGACAAATTCATAATTATAGTTAGAGATTTTGAGACTCCTTTCAATAATTGATAAAACAAATAGTCAGAAAATCAGTAAAAACAGGGGATCTGAACAATACAACCAATTTGATCTAAATTGATGTTTATAGAACACTCAACAATACAGAATACTTTACTCATTCTTTTTGGGTGTACATGGGATGCTTACCAAGATAAACCACGTTCCAAGCTTAAACATGTCTCAATAAATTTAAAATATTCAAGTCATACAAAATAATTAAATTGGAAATCAGAAAATCTTTAGAAGATCTCCAAAAAGTTAGAAACTAAAAAATGCATTTCTAAGTAACCCATGATACAAAAGAGAAATTAGCATTTTGAACAGAATATAAATGAAAACCTAATACATCAGAATTTGAGGGAGAGAAATGAAAACAGCACACGGGAACTTTATAGCATTAAGTCCCTATACTAGAAAAAAAATCAATGAACTCAGTTTCTACATTAACAATCTAGTAAAAGAAGGAAACATTAAATGGAAAATAGCCAGAATAAAAGAAATAATAAATATCAGAAAAGAAATTAGTGAAGTAGAACACATGAAAAAAAAATCATAAAAAAGAACATAAACCAAATGCTAGTTCTTTGGAAAAGTCATTAAATTGATAAACCTATAGACAGACTTATGAAAATAAAAAAATAAAAAATACAAATTACCAACATCAGGAAGGAAATATTCTAAAGATATTAAAAGTACAATAAGGGAAGATTATGAATAAATTTATGCCAAATAAATTTGACAACTTAGATGAAATGGACAAATTCCCTGAAGAACCACATTACCAAGAACAAATAAGTAGCCTTAATAGCCCTATAGGCTTTAAAGATATTAGATTTGTAGTTAAAACTTGCCTATCAAGAAAACAACAGGCCCAACTGGCTTCATTGATGAATTCTACCAAATGTTTAAAGAAAAAATAATGCCAATCCCATACAAGCTCTCCTGGAAAGAGAAGAGGAGGGGATACTTTCCAACTCATATGAGGTTGATATTATCCTGACACAAAGACATTACAATGCAGGGGTAGTTAATTCTTTAAAATTAATCAGTATAATTCACCATATCAACAAACTGAAATGGAAAGAACATATTATCTTCTTAATATAGTTAAAAACATTCGATTAAAAACTCTTATCAAAATAGTCCATGTCTATCGAAAGATGAATGCATAAAGAAGATCATTCATTATGTATACAATGGAATATTACTCAGCCATTAGAAACGACAAATACCCACCATTTGCTTCGACGTGGGTGGAACTGGAGGGTATTATGCTGAGTGAAGTAAGTCAATTGGAGAAGGACAAACATTTTATGGTCTCATTCATTTGGGGAATATAAAAAACAGTGAAAGGGAATAAAGGGGAAAGGAGAAAAAAGGAGTGGGAAATATCAGAAAGGGAGACAGAACATGAGAGACTCCTAACTCTGGGAAACGAACTAGGGGTGGTGGAAGGGGAGGTGGAAGGGGTGAGGGTGGGGTTGACTGGGTGACGGGCACTGAGGTGGGCACTTGATGGGATGAGCACTGAGTGTTATTCTATATGTTGGCAAATTGAACACCAATAAAAAATAAATTTATAAAAAATAGTAGTGGAAGGGAACTCTTAATATGATAAGAAGCATCTATGAAAAAATATCTACAGCTAACATTATACTTAGTTGGAAAAACTGAATATTCTTCTCTTAAGCTTAAGAATAACACTTGGATGTATGCTGTCACCAATCCTATCTGACATTGCATGGAAAGTTCTAGCAAGTGCAATAAGGTAAGAAAAAAAAAGCCATACAGATTGAAAAAGAAGTAAAAATGTCTTTATTTGCAGACAATATGATCTCTGAAATAAACTGTATAAAAAATCTGTTAGAACCTACAAAAAACTACTAGAAATGAGTTTAGCAAGGATGCTAAATACAAAATCAAAATGCAAAAATCAATCACATACTAGGGGAAATAGAAAAATTTTTTTGAATGCCATTTGTAATAGCATCAAAAAACATGAAGTAGTTTGGGAGACATCTGATAAAAGATGTGGAAGACTTCTATGCTGAAAACTATAAAATGTTGTGTAGAGATATTAAGAGGAAAAAAAGGAAAGATATTTCATGCTCTTTGTTTTCTTGGACTGGAAGACTCAATAATGCTGATGTCAATTCTCTACCAACTGATGAACAGACTCAATGCAATTTCTATCAAAACTCCAGCAGGTTGGGATCCCTGGGTGGCGCAGCGGTTTGGTGCCTGCCTTTGGCCCAGGGCGCAATCCTGGAGACCCGGGATCGAATCCCACGTCGGGCTCCCGGTGCATGGAGCCTGCTTCTCCTTCTCCCTGTGTCTCTGCCTCTCTCTCTCTGTGTGTGACTATCATAAATAAATAAAAAAATTAAAAAAAAAAAAAACTCCAGCAGGTTTAAAATAGACCCTTTAGGGACGCTTGGGTGGCTCAATGGTTGAGTATCTGACTTTGGCTCAGGTTGTGATCCCGGGGTCCTGGGATCGAGTCCTGCATTGGCTCCCTGTAGGGAGCCTGTTCTCCCTCTGCCTATGTTTCTGCCTCTCTCTCTCTCTGTGTGTGTCTCCCATGAATAAATAAATAAAATATTAAAAAAATAGACTCTTCATTTTTAGCTATATTGTATTCTCTTTAAAGTGTCTTTCCTTCAGTTGGAATAGTCTCTAGCAAAGATTAAACTGAGATTTTAAATGTAGTAGAGAAAACGAATCATTATTTTTTTTAGAGATTGAATAAAGTAATAACAGAAAATTCAACTGTTCTCTCCAGGCAAGGAGAGTTTCTACAGCAACTTTCACAGCTGAAAGACTCTTCATCATTGTGATAGCTCTATTGGCGTTTTAGCATTTTGGATGTCTTGTGCTGTACTTACTTGTCTAGTATTAAATAGATATTGTAATATGATGGAACGAAAATCATCTTCTTATTGGTAAGAATTCCATCTATCAAGCTTCTTGCAACTGTATCTGTCTCCAAAATAGGCCACAGTCTGTGATTAAGAAGAAAAAATTTTGATTCCTTTTGTTGTTGTTGTTTTAATTATCAAAGGCAGTAAAACTAACTTATATCACCAAATTATGATTCAAAACGTTGCAGGATTCTCTGCACAAATGCCACCTGCTCCAACCACCCCACACATGCCACGGGGATGTTTTGTTATCCCAATCTTAAACTTTGACATCCAGAAGGCATGTTTTATGGCTCACTCAGTCAAAACATAAAAGGGGGGAGGGGTGCCTGGGTAGCTCAGTTGGTTAAGCATTTGACTCTTGGTTTTGGCTCAGGTCATGATCTCAGTGTCCAAGGATTGAGCCCTTTGATGGGAGTCTACTTGAGGATTCTCCCTCTCCCTCTGCCCTTCCTCCTGTTTGTGCTTTCTCTTAAATCAATAAATAAATCTTTAAAAAAAATATCAAAAGGGTGGAGAGGAATTAGATGACACAGGTGAAGAGGATACAGGCAAGGAAAAGTAGCGGGTGGGATTATTCATGGCACAGAAAGGAAACATCTGACATCTTTCTTCAGGGCTTGTGGGATACAAGGCTATTACCAAGCATACTTTCTTTCTTCTGGAGTTATCCCATAAAGCTGGATTGTTTTGAAGACATTTAATTCTTGAGGTCCACCTCTGAGTTGCCTATGCTACAATTTAATGAGAGTCCAAGGTGTGCACAGGGAGTATTGCATTACAACTAGAGGTATGGCCTTGCTTATACTGAAGACTGTGTGCATGAGTTCTTGAGAAGCATTTATACCACAGGCTCAGTGTAGAATGACCATTGGTGCAAGACGACAAGAAATTAAAATGTAAATGCATCGAAAATATTACATCAAAATTAAGATGTCTGGGGGATCCCCGGGTGGCTCAGCGGTTGAGTGCCTGCCTTCAGCCCAGGGTGTGATCCTGGAGACCTGGGATCGAGTCCCACATCGGGCTCCTTGCATGGAGCCTGCTTTTCCCACTGCCTATGTCTCTCTTTCTTTCTGTGTCTCTCATGAATAAATAAAAAATAAAATCTTTAAAAAAAGATGTCTGGGCACGGGTTGAATGGACAATTAATAAATTGTAATGTAAATGCATCGAAAATATTACATCAAAATTAAGATGTCTGGGGGATCCCCGGGTGGCTCAGCGGTTGAGTGCCTGCCTTCAGCCCAGGGTGTGATCCTGGAGACCTGGGATCGAGTCCCACATCGGGCTCCTTGCATGGAGCCTGCTTTTCCCACTGCCTATGTCTCTCTTTCTTTCTGTGTCTCTCATGAATAAATAAAAAATAAAATCTTTAAAAAAAGATGTCTGGGCACGGGTTGAATGGACAATTAATAAACAGATTGTGTAGACAAGTAAGTTAAAACTTCCTTCCCTGACATGTTCTGTGATTTACTGCAGACTATTATGTGATTCAAGTTTCCATGGCGTTGAGTAGCAAGCCAGCAGAGAGGAATACAAATCAATACCTTTTAAAATTATTGGGTTCTGCTTTTCCTTCCTTGAGTTTTTCTTCATTGTTTCATCAAGCCAGTGTCTGAGCCAAGCCTGACACTAGTATATGAATATTTTAGCCTTTGCCGTGGAGGATCCAGCAATCGGGATCAATCTTCAGCGTTGTCTGTCAGCCCCTAAGGTCACCACCTGGCATCTGCATGACCTGGGATCATATTCGCTTTACTCTTCTCATCTATTGCGTCTTCCCCACCCGTGGACCTGGTACTCTTGGCACACACTAAGCCTGAAGACTTACCAAGAGGGGTTTATTAGACCCAATTTGTTGTTTAAGAAAACTGAGCCCAGAGTCTCAACCATACCATAGTATTTACTTAAATATCAGGTACTTGTTAAGTGCCTATTGTCTAGCACTATTAAAAGTTCCACCTCCAGGGTATGACCACAGCTCCAGAGATCACACAGCTAATCCAGGGTTCAGAGTCAGTAGCTACAAATGAGGCTAAATTTAAAGGAGAATGTGTTAGCTCCTTTGAATGAATACATTTAAGACTAATTCCCCTTTAGTAACAGACTGGCTTCAGAGAAGCAAGCTTAGTGTATTTTGTTAACCTGCAACAGAATATATACTAGAATTGAGGCAAATTTGTGAATACACCTTAATTTAGAGCCCATCTCCTCACCTTTCTGCTTTTTTCCTTCTCCTTTCAGGACCAATTTCTCTCTCTTATGAGAGAAGAAAATTCAAATCCTCCCTTACCAGAGACAAAGTTCTCACAGAAAATTCATCTTGACTAAAGGGCTAGGGGCTCAATTTATTGCTGCTCCTAGGAACATTTGCATTTTTATGGAGGACAAGGAGGTAATAGTGATCAAAGGCTGTGATTTAATACATCAATGGTTTCCAAACCTGTCTCCAGACTTACCTGGTAGGTATGCTTGTAAAGCAAAGAAAAGCAAAACAAAACATCTCATTCTTGGAGCTCATCTCAAGCCTACTCAATCAGAATCTCTAAGGAAGACCCAAAGAACATTTATTTTTTATGGAAGCACAGGTGATGGATGATTTTTAGGACCGGACAAGTTTGAAAAATGTTGGAGTACTTCATGCTAGCACCATGGAAGATGGAAAAGGGGCATATACTTGTATCTTTCCATACTCTGAGGGGAGTATCTGAATGGAAGAGGGGGATGTTATGTAACATTCATTTTTGGGGTGGGGTTTCTAGGAGAGGGCACTCTTGCCATCCCTGTAAACACACCTCTCCAACCTGTCCCACCCCCCTCATTCCCTCTTGGCACCTGAGTGTGTTGAACCTTTCATCTGGACACAAATAAACACCCAATTGCTTAACTTGTTGGCAGCCAGTCACTCCTGCTAGTCATCAATGCATTTTTCCCCCTTTGCTCATCTAATTTCAAAGTGAAAATTTAAAGGCAGTACACCATTAAGAAATATTTTTTCCCTTTTTCATTTTTTCCCTATTTTCTCAGTTGATCCACCTAAAAATTTCTTGTACAGATTTCCTATCAATTTCTCACATCATATTTTCAAACTTGCCTTTGACCTCACCTTGTGCTTGGGTTTTTGGTGAACCCGGTGTTCACAAAAACTGGGCAGAGACACGAGGTTTTGATCCCAGTTATTCCCAAGGTTTGCAGTTCTAATGTCAGAGCTCTGTGGAAGCCAACAGCAGCAAATTTGCTGGAACTATAAGAGAATACCCACCATCATTATGAGCTTTCTGTAAGAAGGCCATGTCAATTTGGTTTGAGAATAAGTAGAAGCCAACTTCCCAAATCTTCCACTTGGTCATCAATTTTCATTTACATTTTCTTACATGATTTTACAGAATTCTGAATGTACAAATTTCTTACTTAGCAATGATAGCAATAGAACAAAGCCTAGTAATGTGTATTAACTGGCTTACTGCTCACTCCCCCCCCCCCCCCGTGTAAAGTTTTCCATTCCATCTTTAAACTGTTTTCTAATCAGTTTTAATTATTTTTATTTGGAAAAATATGAATCAGGAAAAACATATTTAGAAAAACTACTAACTAATATCTACACTGAAACTTCTGTGGGTCTCTACACATTTCTCCTTTCTTTCCTGGTGAGTTCCTAGTTTCTCTCTTGATCCTGAAGGCTGCTCTGGCTTCTTAATTTCATTGTGAAAATCTGGAGTAAAAACACTTCAGGCAGTGTGTGTGTGTGCCTGTGTGTGTAGCCTTCAGCATATCACTTTATCTTCTTTGATTTTCTGATTTTTAAATGCAGGTAATAAAATATAGGCTGTCTTGAGGATTAAATTGTATAGTATATGCCTTATAACTTTATTACCTATAAGAATCTATATAAATGCTCACTTTATTTTTGACCCAGGTGACAATAAGAACAGTACAATTAAAGGCCAGCTATTTTCTTAAGGGAGAAAAGTATTACATTGGGTTTCTAGATTTCTAAACATTAAAATAGCAAATGTTTAATCTGTGAAATTCTTGTGTTTTAAGATGGTAGAGGTAGCGTGAAACAACCATATTTGTGCAATGACTCCATAACTGACATTGAAATTTGTATTTGTGACTACATTCTGTGTCAGAAGTAATTTTATCCATGACTCAGTTTCACCTTGAAAATGATGTAGAAGTACCTAATAGATCAATTAATTACCTACATCCACATCCTCCCACTGATACTCATGTATTGGCTGTTACAAAAAGAACTGGACCAAAGGTTAGCAGATTAAATTTTTCTGAGGTTTATATGAAGCAAAAGTAAGGAAACGAGATGCCATGGAAGGAGTTTATAAGGAAAAGATATTTTACAAATAGTGTATCCTTAGGGCCTCCCAACCTCTTCTCCTGTGTCCTTGGTACATCATGGAGTGTACTATCTGCATGCATCTTGCAATCAGGTAGAGGCTCTCTCTCTGCCTCTCTCTCTCTCTCTCATACACATACAATCTTTCATGGCACAAGCACACTGGGAAATATTTTGATCTAGGGCTCACTCTGGTTAGCTTATCTTGGGCATGCAGGTGATGGCATACATTTATGTTCATTTGGACTTCTGTATGTTTTACTACTTAGTCTGCGGTTCCCTGTTTCTTTTATCAACATGTACTCATTCCAGGATAAAAGGAAACATACTTGGCATTACATTTTATTGCTTTACAGAGGAGTTTTCAGAAATCTAAACATATTTTACACAATTACACCAGTTTCATTGTTTTAGGAGAAGTCATTTTTAAAAGTTTATTCTAGACTATGTAAATAACCCTGCTACAAGGATTGGAATATAAGGTTTAATAGACCCTTAAAAGATTATACATAGATATTATAAATTAACATTGATATCTATCTATCCATCTATCTATATATAAATGCTGGAAAAGAATACTTACCAATATGGAATAAGATAAGGAATCACTCCATGGCCACACACTGAAGCCACTGTGACAATGTGGCCATGATTTCTCTTTATCATGGATGGAAGAAGTGCTTTTGTGATCTTAAAGATCATTGCAGAAAGAAAAAAAAAAAGCAATGGCACAGGTGTTAGGGTTCTAAATTAGGTAGTTTTAAGAAAAAAAATAGTATTTGAAACAACTTCTACAATAAAATGAAATACGTGTCAAGATTCCATGATTACTTCTATATAAATGACAGAAATGAAAAAGAATGAAATGTATTTGTTTAAGCCAGCATTGAAGGCTGTGCACTAAATATCACATGCTAAGAACTCATCTTAATATTTCCCCTTCTTCCCAGGGCATCTGAGTAGCTTGGTCAAGTAAGTGTCCAACTCTTGATTTTGGCCCAGGTCATGATCTCAGGGTCCTGGGATTGAGCTCCATTGCATTCTGCACTCAGTGCAGAGTCTGCTTGAGATTCTTTCTCTCCCTCTGCCTCTCCCCCTACTTGCACTCCTGCATGTGTGCATGCACTTACTCATGTTGTCTCTCAATCAATCAATCATCAATCTTAAAAATTCCCCTATCTTACCTTCAGAAGCAATCAAGTAGCTCTCTTATGGATATATCATCTGAATAATAGTATCATGGGAAAAATGCAGTGTCTTTAGAACTGAAAAGATTCCCTATGGTAATCTGGTATCACTTAAATTTTTTTGGTAGAGGGCTTTATCATTCTAATGAGAAGAATTGAAATCTTGTTTAACTATATCAAGTTAAGTAGAAAAAGCTAAGTATTGTCCTGATCCATAATCATTATCCATCATGATTAGATTTAGTATCTCCCTATTTGTAATATTGTGTACTATATATTGATAATTGAAACAAAAATTCTTCCTTTATCTCCAAAAAGCTTTTATTGTTTTGTGAGAAATATCAATTATTTTATGAGAATTTTATAAATATGCCCTATGGACCCTATGCAAATTCACAGAGCCAGAACTGCCAAACCAAGTCATTTCCAAATTGCTGACCCATAGAAACTCTGAGAGGAAAACAATCATTTATTGTTGTTTTAAGCCACTAAATTTTCATGTAATTTGTTAGGCAGCTATAGATAACTAGCCTGGGAGGTCTCTATGTAGTTTGGTGGGCATAATAATCAATCCTTATTAGCATGTGGGGGGGTGGTTTGAGGCAGATGAGGGGAGACATCTCTTTTCCTTCTCTTCCAGAATCTAGGTTTGCTCTAGGTTCTACACTTAATATTGAGACACTGGAAGATTAATACATATAAATTCTTTCTAGAAAATCATATTTCAGTCTTCTGATAACCAGTTATAAGAGGTCTGTAGAGCTATATACCTAAGTTCTGGCATGGATCTAGTGCTTGTCTCATGTCTGAGTCTCATGCAGAAAAGTTCACAACCCCTATATACATCCAAGTAGTGATTTATGTTGTCCTTTCAGTTCTAAAAGTCCATGGTATGAGGTCACAAGTGAATGTATACTGTATATATTTCCTCCAAAGCACTGAAAAGATGTATAATGACAACCCTTAGAAAAGCTCCACAGATATATTAAGCACTTGGTCCATCCATGCCATGTTTTGTGTTAGATTCTGGTAGATAAGACAGATCCATTAGCCTACATTCTCAAGAGTTGTGTCCCTTCAAATCTTGTGCCCTTCTGTCAGAGACTCTTCCACTCAAATTAATTTGGTGATTCTTGATGTAAGGCAAATATAAAGGTGTGAACTTAAATACAAACTTCATGTATCTTAAGAGCAGGTGTGAGATATGCCCAAGCCAGAAATGTTTCTCACACTCACCCAAAAATGTCCTAGGATGTTGATCTCAAAGGTTTTGGTAATCTCTTCATCCTTGGTACTAAGAAGGTCAGCTGGATATATTGTCCCAGCATTATTCACCAGGATGGTTACATCTCCCACTTCTTTCTTCACCTTTGAAAATGGAAAAAAAAAACAAAACATTCACTGGATGCATTATAGAAACTCCAAGTTTTGCAGCTGATGTCATTCAGGTATTAGATTCTTTATTCCACTCGATGAGATCTCTCAGAGTTCAGGCAGGAAAGAACTTTAGCCCAAAAAGTGGATGCAGAGGAAACATTATCATAAAGCTAGGAGAAACAATTTTTTTAACATCTGAATTTTCATACTGTGTAAATCATAGATTTTTAAAACTTGTCTATTAAGTGAAATTAATATTTTTGTTGATTAAATGATACAGCAGTTCTGACCAAATATATTTATAGTACTGAGTAATCTTGGTTCTGCCACCTACTAGCCATAGGACCATGGACTGACCCCACTGAACCCAGTTTGCTTATCTGTCAAATGAGGTCAATAGCATTATAGAGGTTAAAAGATGCCGTTTTTCAGAGTGCTTGGTTCATTGGATTCGACATCTACTCTTTTGAATATTGTTACAGTGCAGCCCGGGTGGCTCAGCGGTTTAGCACCGCCTTGAGCCCAAGGCATGATCCTGGAGACCCGGGATGAGTCTCAGGTCTGGCTCCCTGCATGGAGCCTGCTTCTCCCTCTGCCTGTGTCTCTGCCTCTCTCTATGTGTCTAATGAATAAATAAATAAAATCTTAAAAAAAAAGGAATTACTGCAAAAGTTATAGTACTAAAATGAAACCCAGGGCACCTGAGTGGCTCAGTGGTTGAGCATCTGCCTTTGGCTCAGGTTGTGATGCCAGGGTTCTGGGATCGAGTCCCACGTCCAGCTCCCCATGGGGAGCCTGCTACTTCCTCTGCCTGTGTCCCTGCCTCTCTCTGTGTGTCTGTCATAAATAAATAAATAAATAAATAAATAAATAAATAAATAAATAAATAAATAAAATCTTAAGAAAAAATGAAGCTAGAAAGTGACACTTTCTCCTGGTGATAGATCTCTTCCCTGTCACCCTGTACCACTCCCAAAAGTTCTGATCAGAAAGAAATTGACTGATAATATGAAAAAATAAGAATCAGCAGAGTGGAATGGGTTTTACGCATGGAAAAAAACAGATGTTCTTCCTTCTTCAGACAAGTTCCCCAGTTAGAAGAGGCCAAAATCGAATCTAAAGCAGGCAGCCATAAAGAACCTTTACATTTTCCATGTAAACGATACAAAATTCTTTGAAGAAATATGTCTCCTGAGGTCTCACCTGCTTTACGGAGTTATAAATGTCTTCGCGGTTACCGCAGTCCACCACAAATGTATGCACAGTGGCTCCCAGTTTTCTGCATTCGGCTGCCGTTTCCTCAACACCGTGCTGTGATTGGAAAAACCAGATGCAGAAAGATGTAGGTCAGTTAGGGGACAAGAGCAGGGAGAAAGAACTGGAGAAGAAATTTCTTGAAAGATTAGAATTCATGTCCAAAATGCCCTCCTTCTTTTTAAAAAAAGATTTTATTTATTCATGAGACACACACAGAGAGAGAGAACCAGGCTCCATGCAGGGAGCCCGACGTGGGACTCGATTCCGGGTCTCCAGGATCACACCCTAGGCTGGAGGCGGCGCTAAACCGCCGAGCCACCCGGGCGGCCCTGCCCTCCTTATTCTATGAGAAATTTTCGTGAAAGACACCGCTCGACTAATTTGCAGAGATTACACCTGGCTTTTCTGCCAGCGAGTGCTCCCATCAGCCTTGTTTGGCTTCATTCTCAACAGCCATTCTGCCTCAAAGCAGAAAAAAAAATCTTATTTTCCCAGCTTGTTATCTGGGTTAGAGGTTCTTTAGGAGGCAGTTTTTAATATTTATTTGTTTGTTTGTTTGTTTGTTTGTTTGTTTGTTTGTTTATTTATTCATTCATTCATTCATTCATTCATTTGAAGCAGGCTACTCTCACAGCTAGAGGAACATGCTTGAAAGATGTTGCTCCTTGCGGGGTCATGATTGGAGATGTTTGAGTACACAGAAGAAAAGAAAATTCAGTTTTTCATTTAACACATATTGGTTGAACACCAACCATGTAACAGGCAGTAAAGCACCAGGTAGCAATTCTAAACTAGAGGTAATTTTAAACTAAATGCCTCCACCTGACAGTTTTCTCCACGATTCTGATTTAACCCTCTAGGAGAGAAGGAGAAAGAGGGATCCTTATTCGGTGGAAGACTTTCATGGGGAGACGGTCCTACTACTCTTCGGAGGTGATCTTCAGTGCAAGTCTTGTGGAGTGAAAACCGGGGAGGGCTGCTGGGTAGAGTCTCATCTGTGTAACAACTTTCCATATGTAACAACTTTGCAGTAACTTTGTAACAACTCCAGGCCATGGAGATAGAGAAACTTACTTTCAGCCTAAACTTTAAAGACCTTTTTCCTAAGATAAAATTGTCCTGAGGTTTCTGGGAACTGAGAATTCTTTTCCAGTTTTGACCTCTGCTGATTTTGTTGAGATTATAAGATTTTTAGACTGTGTTTTTTCCTCTCTCGATTTATAGACTCTTCTCTGTGATGAACAGGCAAGACACCTGAAAGCCCTTTTCTCACACTGGGGTGTCGGCAGTGTGGCTGTTGCTTGGGGCTGTCTCTGAATGAGCGGCAGGTGGGTTCCCTTAGCGAGCGCTGCTGCCTCCCGTGGGTCCTTCTTATTCCACTACCTCAAGAGAAGTTCTGGAGCAGCAGCCTGAAATCCTGCATAGAAATTAGGGCACGTAGTCACAGAGTCAGTGTCGCCTGATCATATAGCCTTTTGGGGGTTGCAGAGGAGTAGAGAGGGAGGACAGGAGGCCTTTTTTTTTTTATTTTTATTTTTTTATTTTTTACAGGAGGTCTTTCACCAATTTAGGCTTCAGTTGGAGCTAGCTCATTACCAGATTACAAGAACCACTGTGCCTTCTTTTCTGTTTAGATTCAAGGTCAGTAGAGAGCATTAGTAACCAAAGCTTTTGTCAGATGCTTGCATTGAAGAGTTAAAAATCTGTCAGTCTTTAGGGTACCTGGGTGGCTCTGTTTGTTAAGAGTCTGTCTGGGGTCACGATCTCAGGGTCCTGGGAGTGGCCCCTCCTCCAGGTCCCTGCTCAATGGAGAGTTTGCTTCTCCCTCTCTCTTTACCCCTCCCCTCACTTGCACTCTCTCTCTCTTAAATAAATAAAATCTTAAAGAAAAAAAAGTCAGTCTTACAACCGAGCTACAGAACTGCAAAATGTAATGCCGTGTCTCTGCAAGCAAAATACTTGCTTTAGCTTCAACTCTAGTTTGCATTGTCTACTCCACATTTCAGAGCCTAAAGCAACAGTTTAGATTGAATGAGGGCAAACTGCTAACGTGATTCATTAGGAAGGCAGAAGAAGCCAGCCATAACAAAAGGGAGTTAGCACCTTCCACAGGTAAAGGAGATCTGAGTTATATTTGTAGCCTTGCAATGAATCATTTAATGCCTTTTTAAAAAAAGATCTTATTTATTTATTCATGAGACACACAGAGAGAGAAGCAGAGACACAGGCAGAGGGAGAAGCAGGCTCTTTGCAGTGATCCTGATGCGGGATTCAGTGCTAGGACCCCTCAATCCCAGGGTCATGACCTGAGCCAGAGGCTCAACCACTGAGCCATCCAGGCACCCTCATTTAATACCATTAATGTTTAAAGGATTCAAAGAGATCCTGTGAGGTTAGGTGCCTCATCCTTCAGGCAGAATCTTAAATAAATCATTTTTATTCCTCCTCATTGTAACTTTAAAAATACAATAAATATGGGGATCCCTGGGTGGCGCAGCGGTTTGGCACCTGCCTTTGGCCCAGGGCGCGATCCTGGAGACCCGGGATCGAATCCCACGTCAGGCTCCCGGTGCATGGAGCCTGCTTCTCCCTCTGCCTATGTCTCTGCCTCTCTCTCTCTGTGTGTGTGACTATCATAAATAAATAAAAATTAAAAAAAAACTTAAAAATACAATAAATATGAAACCTATCCCCCAAAACACACATGTGGAAAGATCCAAAGGTTACATTTCATCAAGCCTTTCTCATGGACTTATATATTTTTTGATGAATGCTTGAACAGCAGACAACAATTTTCTCAATTTGTAAATTTTTGTCCTTTTCTAGAAAGTGCATTGGAATCTCTTCAAGGACCAAACCGATACCAAATCACTTTCATGTATATCAACTCATCTGTTAAATGCCTGGGTCTGTTTCATGGAAATGTATCAACTTTTCCTTGTATTCTTTACTGTCTGGAAAGAACAAGAGAAGAATTTTTCTAAGTTCAAGTGATTTTTCTTTTTAAAGATTTTATTTTTAAGGAATCTCCATGCCCAACGTAGGGCTCGGCCGTACAACCCCGAGATCAAGTCACACGCTCTACCGACTGAATCAGCCAAGCAACATTTTTGAAGGTTTTAAGAAATGGGAGCCAACCAGACATGACAGCAAAGAAAATAGAGTACTAGCAATAGCAATATAATGGCAATTAAGATCTCACTGTGATTTGTGGAAAATGATTCTTAAAAAACTACAGTTTTTCCAATCTTAAAATCCTGTAACATTTTCCTTTGCATAATTTCATGGCTTTATCATGATGCGTAAGTTTAGGGAAAATGACACAAAATTTCAGTTATTTCAGTTTTATTTTGAGTAGCTGATACAGTGTTTACAAACAACAGTACAAGAAAAATATGAACACTCAAGAGAAAGCCTGATCCACTGCCTGTGGGTTTTATTTAATATGAATAGTGTTTAGTATTGCTGGGCATTGTTCCAAGCACTTAAAATACTCACTTGCTTAATCCTCTTGCCCAGAAGTTCACAAACTTCTTCTGTAAGTTGCCAGAGAGTAAATATTGTGGGATTGTGTGGATGTAAAGGAAAGGAGGCACTAAAAACGTTCTCTCCTATGTTCCTCTTTGTTTCTTTATTTGTTTTTTGCTTTGACAACCTTTTAAAAGTGTAAAGAACATTCCTAGCTAAAGAGCTTGCTCAGGGACCAGGTTTGGCCCATTAACTGTAGTTTGCTGAACCTGTTCTTGCCCATCCTATGAGGTATTATTTCCATTTCAAAGATAACAGAACTGGAAGCTTGAAAGTAGCCTGGCTCCAAGTCTGTGTTATCAACCTGCATATCACGGCATTAAAAAAAAATTACTGCTTAGTTCTTCCTTGCGTCTCTTTTGTCAAACCATCCCAATGCATATGTGGAAGGCACCGGAGAACTTATTAAACATTGATAAAGAAAAACACAAAAGTAGCAAATGCTAAGTCAAATAGTTTTTAAAACATATGTCTTACTTGTAACTTTAAAAGATGAGCAAATGAATGCATTACCTTATTAATATCCCACAAAACCAGTCTGCTCTTCTGTTTTGCAAATTCGTAGGCAGTCCACCTGCCTATTCCATGCCCCGCTCCTGTAATGAGAACAGTCTCTCCAGCCACAGACTTTCTCTTTCGGGGAAAGAAAACCTTCACCAATGCCTCCAAGTAGGAGTAGATGATGGTGAGCAGAAGCAGGAGGAGATCCAAGATAATATTCATGGCTCTGCGGCTCTGCTCCGTACTCTTCTCTTCTGGCTCAGACCTTGTGTAACCTTAGCAGAGAACCACCCTATGCAGAGAGACCCAGGGAAGAGCTGTGCTCCAAGCGTTGATGGGGCTGACAGAAGTAAGCTAGATTTGCCTCCGACTTTGTCCACGTATTCTAATAGGTTGGAAACACCTGAGTTTGGAAGTGATGCAATTGCTATTAAAAGCTTGGCACAGGGACAGAGGAGTCATGGAGAAAGTGCTCTCTGGACTTGTTTACTGGGAAGCAGTTTTGTGCTGTGTTGCACAATGAAATTTCACCTCTAGAGATAATTCTAGAGACAGTGCATCAGCTAATGGTCTTTTGGTAGTCTCCTGGTATCTTTCTGTAAACAAGTGTATTGTTTTTAATTGAAGGAAAAGAAGAGAGTAGAGATAATACATTCAGGAGACTTCAATAAAGTATGGGCCAATCAGCCTTAGTGCGATTCATTTATTCATGAAAGCTCAGCATCAATATTTCAGTTAACTAATTATTTTACATAAGATAGTCATTTCCCTGAAAACCTCTTAAGTTTGGGAGAGATTGGAGGTTATATAAAGCAATCAGGAAATACTCTGATACCATGGGAATGGGCACTAGATCAGGAGCCAACTCTCCACTCTTCAAAATGGTGCGACTTCTAACACCCCAAAAATAGAAATAACTCAAGTGTCCATGAACGGATGAATGGATAAACAAAATGTAATATATACAGACAATGCAATAGTATTATTTTTAAAGATTTTTTAAAAAATTTATTTCTTCATGAGAGATGCAGAGAGAGAGAGAGAGAGAGGCAGAGACACAGGCAGAGGGAGAAGCAGGCTCCATGCAGGGAGCCCCACGTGGGACTCGATCCCAGATCTCCAGGATCACACCCTGGGCCGAAGGCGGCACTAAACCCCTGAGCCACTGGGGCTGCCCATAGTATTCTTTTAAAAAAAATGAATGCAATTCTGATTTTTTTTTTTTTTGCTAAATAGTATTGTTTATTAAGGCTTGTATTCTCCAGAGGAAAATTTATCCGATGTTGTCCGTGACTCCATACAGGCAGTAAGAGTTCAGAGAGTGACACGTTCTCAATACAAGTCTAAATAATACAGCTTAAGCTTTAACTCAGAGGGTCTTTTGGAGTAAATAGTTTTAGGAAAGTATTTGCTCTCTAAACAGTAAGATCCCCTACAATGGGCGCGTGCAGACTGTGCCAGAGCGACAGGCGTGAGCACCATTTTCATGCTGAGACTCAGACTCCGGGTGGCATGCTACAACATTCATGAACCCTAAGAACATTAGGTGAAATGAAAGACACAAAAGGACATGACTCCCTGCGCATGACCTAGATTATTCAAATACATAGGGACAGGGAGTGGATTGTTGGTTATTAGGAAATATCACTATTTCTTTGGAGACCAAGAAATGAGAAATTATAGGATTTATGTGCATTACAATAGCCCACTGTTTGTTTAGTCTAACTATAGTAATCTGCCAAGAACAAATTGAGGAATATAATCTCTTTTCTCTTTTTTTAAAGATTTTATTTATTTATTTGAGAGAGAGAGAGAGAGAGATTGAACGAGCAGGGGGAGCTGCAGAGGGAGAGGGAGAAGCAGACTCCTCACTAAGCATGGATCCTGATGCAGGGCTTGATCCCAGGACCCTGGGATTATGACCTGAGCCAAAGGCAGGTGCTTAACTAACTGAGCCACCCAGGTGCCCTGAATCTCTTCTAATAAATACTTTCCTCCTCCTTTCTGGAGGGTCCATTAGTACATCATCAAAGGTTCTGTTTACTGCCAAACTCATAAAGCAGTATTAGGTAGTCTTAAATGTCTTATAAATTTCTTCAGGCTCCAAAACCTAGTTTCTATGCAAACAAACCCCAAGAAGTTCACATCTTATAGAGGCCTCAGAATACTTTTGGTTTATGAAATCCCTTGCTTCATCTCTACATATCAATCCTACTTCTTACAGTAGCAAAGAGAAGGTCTTGATCTCTATAGTGTACTTCTCAATATTTCTTTCCTTGTTCCTCCAATTATTCTTTCCCTATTAATTCCAACATTTTCCTGCCCATGGGACCGGTCTCTTTTGCTTTCAACTACTTTCTGTTCTCTACCATTGTAAAAATATTCTGTGAAATCTTTTTCCATCCCACCCCCCATTGGCAATCCTGTCTTTCATATCTTACTGTCAAAGTATTACACAGTGATTACCTCTGTTTTCTGGCTACCCATTTCCTTGGGAGCATAGAAATCTCCTGACCCTTTACTCTCTACCGGTGCAAAGTGCTATGATGGTCCCAAATATAAGGAGCTATGTGAGCATCATTAGACCTGAAGATGGGGGGAGGGTGGGAGGTGAGACAAGCAGGGGTTAGCCACACGGTGAAGGAGATAAGGATGTTCCAGATATAGAAAACCATGTGTAGAGGCACTGGGAGGTGAGAGATCATAGCACATTCAAAGGCTAGGAAGGTCCCTCTTGGATAAGAGAGTGTGGGTCAGAGAGAAGTTAGAGAACATATAAGAAGCTCAGTCACTCAGAGAGAGTCTCAGCATCAAGGAGAGTTAGTGAAAGATTTTGAGGAGGGGATTGTTATCAGATTTAGAAATGCTAAAAAAAAAAAGATTTAGAAATGCTTTAGGATAGAGAATGCATGGGAAGAAGGGCAAGAAGGATTCTTGGATGGCTGTTCAGTAACCCAGGCCAGGGGTGGTCGTGGCCTGAATGAACACAGTGGCAAAGAGATATTTGAGAGAGGGAATAATAGAATCAATGGGCATTCTTTTAATAAATATATATCAAACCCTTTTTATGTCTTAGGGACTGTTCCAGGCATTGGGGATACAGCATTGAACAAAATACATAAAAACAAAGCTTCCTGGGAACCCTTGGTGGCTCAGCGGTTTGCCGCCTGCCTTTGGCCCAGGGCACGGTCCTGTAGTCCCGGGATCGAGTCCCACGTCGGGCTCCCAGCATGGAGCCTGCTTCTCCCTCTGCCTGTGTCTCTGCCTCTCTCTCTCTCTCTCTCTGTCTATCATAAATAAATAAATAAGTAAATCTTAAAAAAAAAAAACAAAAACAAAAAAAGCAAAGCTTCCTAACAGAAACTTATGCTATACGGGCAATGTAGACACTAAAGATAAATAAGCAAAATATGTACTGTGCTCCCCAGTAGTAAGTATCAAGGTGAAAAATAGAGGACAGAAGGAGAAATGGAATCTTATAGGGCATGGCTGTGTAGGGGGCAGGGTTGCAATTTTAGATACGGAGTAAGAAGTTCTGAAAAGACCTAGGGAAAAAGACTTAAAGGGGAGATAGAGCTAGCCATGTGGCTGTCTGCAGAAGAGCATTTTGGAGAGGAAACAGTAATGTACAAAGGTTTTGAGATAGGAACATGTCTAGCGGGTTGAGGATCATCAAGAGGACTGATGTGCCTGGAGTGAATTGAAAGAGAATGAGGGTAGTGTAACAGTTTTATAGATCAAAATGGCTAGGCTATAGTTTTCAACTATTCAGTGAAACTAATCTAAATATTGCTGTGAAGGTATTTTGTGGTTAATATTGATAATAGTCTTTAAGACAAAAACTTTTTAAAGATTTTATTTATTTATTCATGAGAGACACACATGGAGAGAGGCAGAGACACAGGCAGAGGGAGGAGCAGGCTCCTCACAGGGATCCTGATGCAGGACTCGATCCCGGGACCCTGCGATCACGCTGAGCCAAAGGCAGGTGCTCAACCACTAAGCCACCCAGGCGTCCCAAATAAGACAAAACTATTCTTAATGATGTGGATGGGCCTTATCCAATCAGTTGAAAGGCCTTGAAAACAAAACTGAGCTTCTCTGTACTATAGACTGAATATTTGTGTCCCTGCTCACAAAGTTCGTATGTTGAAACCCAACCCTCAAAGTAACAGTATGTGGAAGTGGGGGCTTTGGGGGATGATTAGTTCATGAGGATGGAGCCCTCATGAATGGGATTAGTGTTCTTGTAACGGAGACCCCAGAGAGCTCCCTTCCCCCTCCTGCCATGTGCAGACACAGCAAGAAGACCGGCTGTTTGTCGGTGAACTGGGAGGCAGGCTTTAGCCAGATGCTACTACATCCTGGGTGGCTTGATTTTGGAATTCCAAGCCTCTTGAACTGGGAGAAATAAATTTTGGTTGCTTAAGACCCACTTGATCTTTGGTATTGTGCTGTAACAGCCTGAACTGCCTAAGACACCCCAGAGGCAGCAGCAATGCTGCCTCAAGACCGTATCACCGATTCTGCCCCAGGGGTCCCAGCCTGTCAGCCTCCCCTACAGATTTCAGAGTCGCTAGCCTCCCACAATAACATGAGCCAACTCCTCAATTCCTTGAAATTGATCTACCCTCGTATGTATGTATGTATAGAAAATCTACTGATTCTATTTCACTCTAATATAAGTAATAAGGTAATAATCGGTAATAAGGTAAGAAGACTGGATTACATATGGCCTTCCAGGTCATGGTAAGGACTTTAGCATTAAGTTTTAGGTGAGGCGCTATTGGGGGATTTTGTACTGAAGCATGACATCATCTCATATTTTAGATTTATTTTTTTCCTTTATTTATTTATTTATGATAGAGAGAGAGAGAGAGAGAGAGAGAGAGAGAGAGAGAGAGAGAGAGAGGCAGAGACACAGGCAGAGGGAGAAGCAGGCTCCATGCACCGGGAGCCCGATGTGGGATTCGATCCCGGGTCTCCAGGATCGCGCCCTGGGCCAAAGGCAGGCGCCAAACCGCTGCACCACCCAGGGATCCCCCCATCATCTCATATTTTAAAGACTTATTCTGGGGCACCTGAGTGGCTCAGTCGGTTAAGTATCTGACTCCTGATCTCAGCTCAGGTCTTAATCTCAGGGTCCTGAGTTCAAGCCCACATTGGGCTCCATGCTGGGCATAGAGCCTACTTAAAAGACAATTTTTAAAAAAGGACTCACTCTGGCTGCTGTGCTGAGGGGAACAACAGGTGATGGTGGCTTGCATCGGGGTAGTGGCAGTGGGGGTGATAAGAGGTGATAGAATTCTGGATATATTTTCAAGGTAGAGCAAATAGAATTGCCTTTTTAATGAATGTGGGAGGAATCAAGGACGACACTAAGTTTTTGGCCTGAGCAACTGGAATAACAGGGTTTTGAACAGGTTCAGGACAACATCAAAAGCTCAGTTTCATATAGGTTGAAATGCCTGCTGGTTATGCCAGCAGAGATACACCAAGAAGGTGGTTGCATATATGTATGCCATTCAGAGGAGAGATTCAGGCTGGAAATATAAATGTGGGAATGGTGACTAATATTGAACATGTGTGCCAGGGATTAGAGGATTTTGGTGAGCTGAGGGATGAGGGTGAGCAGAAGGAAGGAGGTAGGTATAATTGTAAGTTTTTAACTTGGACACTTGTTAGAAGTGCCATTCTCTGTTAGGGAACCCAGATGGCGTAGAGAAGATGCTAGGTTTTGCATGTATTGATTATGACATTTATGTAACTGCAACTGGAGATAATGTAGGAGATTACAGTCTAGTTCAGCCCTTTTACGGATGAGGAAATGGAGGTTCCAGCACAACTAGCTTGAATTAGATTGCCCAGTGCTCTTTTTGCCATACGAGGCCACTTGTAATCGTAATTGTAATTGTAATTTTGCCATACGAGGGAAGACTGTGAAAGTAAAAGGCACATCTCTCTCATCTCAAGATTGTCTAGTCATCCCTAGACCAATTTATAAAAAAAAAAGGAGAAGAAAAGGAAAAAAAAACCCACAAACGGTTAGGAGTCAGATTGGCTCTAAGGTCAAGTGGGAATTCCTCTGTGTTTTGGGGAAGGATGTGATGTCCAGTGGAAATTAAGACTATCCCAGTATTTTCAGGCTCAGCATTTTAATTTCAGGAAACTTTAGACCGTTGTGATATTGGGTCAGTCCAGGCTAGACTTCTTTCAGGTAGACTTCTTGGGCATTTGCATGTAGCATCTTATTCCACCTTAACCTAATTCCTTGATGGAAGAGCTTCAAACAGTCTTTCACTGGCTAATTATGGATTATTGTTTGAATACTAAGGACAGCTTGGGTAAAAGGAAGAAGAGGTGTTTAGGTGATGGTTCAACTCTCCAAGAGTTCCACTGAGGCTGTGGGATCAAGTGAGGTCAGCAAATGTGTGTTCCAACCCTCATCTTGACCTCTGAATAGTTGTGTCATTTCAGATTTTGTTGAATCTCTTTGGGCTACCTCATCTATAAAATGGGAATAGTGATGTCCACCACACAGAATTCTTCAAGGTAGTAACTCTATCACCCAGCCTGGGAGAAGAAGCTCTGAATAATTGCTCCCCTTCCCCACAGCAAAATCCTTATTAGTTATTTACGCACTAGCCACGTTGGTGTTGACGACACACTAAGGTCAATTTTAACCCTTTTCCTTGGCCTGATTCCTCACTCTTTCTAATCCTTATTTCCATTAAAAAGAACAGTGAGGATGAAAAGTGTTTCTGAAGGCAAGCCTGGGAATATTCTCAAAGGGAATAGGGGAGGTCCCTGAGTCCTACTCATCCCATGGCAGGGCCCCCAGGATGACAGCAAATGCTCAGAAAGACTTTATGGTGTCTCCAGGGAGGGCTCGTTCTTTGCCTACCCCACAAAAGAGAGAGACATCTGTCATCAAGGTCCTAGTTTAGGACCACAGAGTACCATGAGGGTTGACAACTAGAGAAGTCTTTCCTGTTTACTTGAGAACAATGTAAGCCTCTTTGGTTTTGGTGTGACTCTCAGAAGTAGGCCTATTGATGGCTAAGATGAATTTTCCCACTAAATTGTGGAGAAGTGGGTTGAGACAATTCATTCATTCAAGTAACCGTTAAAAGTTTTCAGACCTAGAGTCAGAGCAGTAATTGCCTGATGTTAGTGAATCAGAACCAACTTTCATTTATTTCCTATTAAAGAGCAGAGAACAAAAGCCCAGAACCTCTACAGTGTTCATTAACCTTTCAGCAGACCTGTGGGCTCCGGCCCCTAAGGTCCTTCTGGGTTCCTGCTCCCTAAGGGAATTTCAACAATGCCTTCAACCTCGCCTGCTACACAGAATTGCTGGAAGATTAAATGGCAAACCATGCCTCACATGTGTGTAACATTCCAAAAATGGACTGATTCCCATTCTGTCAGCACACTATCCAAGAAGTAGTACTTATTTCTCAGAATGGTTAATGCCAGAGTCTATCCAAGGGTCAGTTTCAGACACATATGTTAAGAACTAAACATGCTTATCGTGTAAAGAAGGAAGTTATCAGTATATTTGGGGCCTCGGTTATCTTACTGAAGTTTTCACTGATGGTCTTCTCCTTGTCTACTTCATTGTTCTGCTTGGCAAGTTAGAACAGGTATAACTTAATGAAAAGAATAAACGCTACATGTATTTCAAAATGCCTTAGAAGCTGACGGTAAGAAACTCTCTCCACCTTCTAGTGTTATTTCCTGCTAACAGGACAGGACAGGCTGTAGGTAAATCTGTAAATCCCGTGGTTACTCACAGGCACTCCCGCAGAGTGCCACCACAATATGGCTAATGCAGGAGAAGAATCTAAGTTATGTTATTCAAATATAACAATGTTTTCAAAGGTAGGCATTCTCAATCAGATGTGGATTCAATGTAGAATGTAGTTTGACAGCACTTGTATTTGGATTCTCTTATCAGAAGAAGGATGTTGACAGGCAGGGAGAAATTTATTGTAGGAATACCTGCTGTGAAATTTTCTTATCTATTATAAAATTTACAGTATAACCTTCCATGAACGGATTATCCTACGAGCCTTCTAATTTGCAGTGGCACTGATATATTTATTTAATTTGTTGAATAAGTGTTTAGACTTAAATATTAAATAAATACGTTAAAAATTTTCAGATCTAGAGTTACAACAGTAACTGCCTGATGGCAGAGAACAAAAGCCCAGAACCTCTACAGTGTTCATTAACCTTTCAGCAGAGCTGGAGCTCCAGCCCTAAGGTCCTTCTGGGTTCCTGCTCCCTACGGGAATTTCAACAATGCCTTCAACCTAGCCTGCTACCCAGAATTGCTGGAGGTAAATAAATAAAGATTAAATGTTAAATATGTTTGTTTAGAAACAGAATTAAGATCTTTTACCATGGGGGGGAGGGGCAAGATGGCGGAAGAGCAGGGTCCCCAAATCACCTGTCCCCACCAAATTACCTAGATAACCTTCAAACCATCCTGAAAATTTACGAATTCGGCCTGAGATGTAAAGAGAGACCAGCTGGAATGCTACAGTGAGAAAAGTCCGCGCTTCTATCAAGGTAGGAAGACGGGGAAAAAGAAATAAAGAAACAAAAGGCCTCCGAGGGGGAGGGGCCCCGCGAGGAGCCGGGCTGAGGCCGGGGCGAGTGTCCCCAGGACAGGAGAGCCCCGTCCCGGAGGAGCAGGAGCTGCACCAACCTTCCCGGGCGGCGGAAAGGGGCTCGCAGGGAGTTGGAGCAGGACCCAGGAGAGCGGGGATGCCCTCGGGCTCCCGGGGACACTAACAGACACCTGCGAGCGCAGGAGAGTGCTCCGAGCTCCCTAAGGGCTGCAGCACGCACCGGAGCAGCTCGGAGGGGCTCGGGAGCGGCTCCAGGGAGGGAGCTGCGGGGCGGGAGCGCAAATCCAACAACACAGGCCCCGGAGCACAGGGCGCCGGGACACAGCCCAGGATCCGGCCTCCCCCCGGGACAGGCAGAGGCCGGGAGGGCCCAGGACAGCAAGGACGCTCCTGCCCCGAGCTGAGCAGATCAGCGGCCCCGCCCCGGAGCCTCCAGGCCCTGCGGACGGAGAGCCGAGAGCCCCGAGCCCCGTAGTTCCTGCGGAGGCTGAATCCAGGCTTCCAGAGTTGCCATAGCAACTGCAACTGATCCTCCTGAGACCTCACGGGGTAAACAACCCCCGCTGAGCCCTGCAGCAGGCAGGGGCAGAGCAGCTCCCCCAAGTGCTAACACCTGAGAATCAGCGCAACAGGCCCCTCCCCCAGAAGACCAGCTAGAGGGACCAGTGATACTCCCCCGTGTTCCAATACAACTTGTTTTTGGCCACTCTGCACTGAGCAAAATGACTAGAAGGAAAACCTCACTTCAAAAGAAAGAATCAGAAACAGCCCTCTCTCCCACAGAGTTACAAAATCTGGATTACACTTCAATGTCAGAAAGCCAATTCAGAAGCACTATTCTACAGCTACTGGTGGCTCTAGAAAAAAGCATTAAGGCCTCACGAGACTTCATGACTGCAGAATTTAGATCCAATCAGGCAGAAATTAAAAATCAATTGAATGAGATGCAATCCAAACTAGAAGTCCTAACGACGAGGGTTAACGAGGTGGAAGAACGAGTGAGTGACATAGAAGACAAGTTAATGGCAAAGAGGGAAACTGAGGAAAAAAGAGATAAACAATTAAAGAACCATGAAGACAGATTAAGGCAAATAAATGACACTCTAAGGAAGAAAAACCTACGTTTAATTGGGGTTCCCGAGGGCGCCGAAAGGGACAGAGGGCCAGAATATGTATTTGAACAAATCCTAGCTGAAAACTTTCCCAATCTGGGAAGGGAAACAGGCATTCGGATCCAGGAAATAGAGAGATCCCCCCCGAAAATCAATAAAAACCGTTCAACACCTCGACATCTAATAGTGAAGCTTGCAAATTCCAAAGATAAAGAGAAGATCCTTAAAGCAGCAAGAGACAAGAAGTCCCTGACTTTCATGGGGAGGAATATTAGGGTAACAGCAGACCTCTCCACAGAGACCTGGCAGGCCAGAAAGGGCTGGCAGGATATATTCAGGGTCCTAAATGAGAAGAACATGCAACCAAGAATACTTTATCCAGCAAGGCTCTCATTCAAAATGGAAGGAGAGATAAAGAGCTTCCAAGACAGGCAGGAACTGAAAGAATATGTGACCTCCAAACCAGCTCTGCAAGAAATTTTAAGGGGGACTCTTAAAACTCCCCTTTAAGAAGAAGTTCAAGTAACTCTGAACGTGAATGGGCTTAATGACCCCATCAAAAGGCGCAGAGTTTCAGACTGGATAAAAAAACAGGACCCATCTATTTGCTGTCTACAAGAGACTCATTTTAGACAGAAGGACACCTACAACCTGAAAATAAAAGGTTGGAGAACCATTTACCATTCAAATGGTTCTCAAAATATACCCTAAAAACTACAGAACACTTCTGAAAGAAATTGAGGAAGACACAAAGAGTTGGAAAAATATTCCATGCTCATGGATTGGCAGAATTAATATTGTGAAAATGTCAATGTTACCCAGGGCAATTTACACGTATAATGCAATCCCTATCAAAATACCATGGACTTTCTTCAGAGACTTAGAACAAATTATTTTAAGATTTGTGTGGAATCAGAAAAGACCCCAAACAGCCAGGGGAATTTTAAAAAAAGAAAACCATATCTGGGGGCATCACAATGCCAGATTTCAGGTTGTACTACAAAGCTGTGTTCATCAAGACAGTGTGGTACTGGCACAAAAACAGACACATAGATCAATGGAACAGAACAGAGAACCCAGAAGTGGACCCTGAACTTTATGCTCAACTAATATACGATAAAGGAGGAAAGACGATCCACTAGAAGAAAGACAGTCTCTTCAATAAATGGTGCTGGGAAAATTGGACATCCACATGCAGAAGAATGAAACTGGACCACTCTCTTGCACCATACACAAAGATAAACTCAAAATAGATGAAAGATCTAAATGTGAGACAAGATTCCATCAAAATCCCAGAGAAGAACTCAGGCAACACCCTTTTTTAACTTGGCCACAGTAACCGGAGAAGGACAAACAGTGTATGTTCCCATTCATTTGGGGAATATGAATAATAGCAAAAGGGAATATAAGGGAAGGGAGAAGAAATGTGTGAGAAATATCAGAAAGGGAGACAGAACATAGAGACTCCTAACTCTGGGAAATGAACTGGGGGTGGTGGAGGGGGAGGAGGGTGGGGGGTGGGGGTGAATGGGTGACGGGCACTGAGGGGTACACTTGACGGGATGAGCACTGGGTGTTTTTCTGTATGTTGGTAAATTGAACACCAATAAAAATTAATTTATAAAAAAAAAAAAAAAAAAAAAAAAAAAAAAAAAGATCTTTTACCATGAAGTTTGTGTACCTAGTGTGACTCATTTACTATATTTCACAATAGTTAGTGATTCTGATTTATATATTTTCTGAGTATGAACCTCTGATACAAGGACCAAAGTTCTTTACTTAGTATATATGTGTCTAATACAGTGTTAGAAATATTTTTCTTCAATAGAAATCCAGCAAGCCTGCTTAATTTTTTCAATTCATAGGTCTGATCTTCTTATCTCGCTGAGCATTACTCACAATTGAGAAATTTCTGGATATTAAAAAAAAGATCTTTGATTACATAATCCATTTTCCCTTAATTTGAGCCAAGTTGAGCCAACTTCCGTTCAAGATGAAAAGATGGAGACAAAAGTTTAAGTTTGATCTGTTTATTGTTGCCATTATGGGTACATTCTCCTAATTCTCTGCCTCAAATCCCAATGATGCTTTTGTACCTGCAACACATGTCGATCTCAAGTTTCCTTGAGCTGAAATGTTTGGCTTTGGAATGTGAGGCATCTTTCAGGAAACAGTGGGAACTTGTGTGATGAAATGTTTGAGTGACATTTCTTACATCATAAGAAACTCATTGTGAAATGCCACTAGATACAGTCCTTCATTATATTTAGAGAGCCTGAAGATTTTGTTTTTATAGAGAATAGAAAAGGAAACGGGAATTATATAAAATTTAAGTGCAATTAGAAATAAAATTATATCTTACACATTTATAGTACAAATTTTCCAGAGATTGCACAAGTCACAAAATCTTAGAAATTATAAAATTATTTGTAATTTTATAAATTATGTAATTTATAAGGTCTTTCCTAAGGTATTCCCCTCTTTGTATTATATAAAATTAGCTTTCAGCTAAAGGACAAGTGATAATAAATGAGGACTGTCAGGGCCTCCAAAAAAGATATTGAAGAAAGAAAGATAATTAGGAAAAGCAGAAGTCTAAATATTAAAGTTCTGATTAACATTAGATGAAATTGACTTAAACCTGGTAAATCAGTTCTATTCATTTATAGCTAATGTGTGAAGAAGAATTTAAGTTACGTCACTTAAATATAATGATGTTTTGGAAAGCAGGTATTTTTGAAGATGTGTATTTACATTAACTAAATATAGAATGTGGTCCATGTAGGACTTATTCTCCTTTAGTTTTATACCCAATAACTGCATCAAACCTAATATCGATCTTTCGTCTAAAAAGTGCCAGGAAACGCTCAGGAAGGATCCTAAAAAAAGATACATGAAAATAATTAGGAAATAAGTATTAAGTGCATTTGTAAAATATCTTCTTTTAAAATACACTTATCATGTGTCATCATTTTTTTTGCATGAGAAAAAGGACTTTTTAATTTATATTCTATGTATCAGGCAGTTCTATGTAATATATAAACCAAGTGCTGGAAGACAATCACGTAGCTTGGTGATACAATGCGAGAAAGATAGAAGAGGCACATTATAGATGGAAACTATTTTGTTGGGCTTTCTTTCTTCCTTTCTTTCTTTCATTTGAGAATAATGAAGTTTTTTGGATATTTCTTAAAAAAACAGACTTCAGCTTCATTGCCCTAGTCCCCATTTAATAATGAATATTTGTAAAGTCTCCCCATGATAATGCTGTTTTCTCATCCACAGCAGGCTATGGGAATGCCTGTAGGATGGAGCTTTCCATTCTATGGTCTATGGAGAGCCTCAGATGAATATGTGCAATAAGCCTTGTCTAAAAACTGAAGACATGATTTGTCTCTTCTCTGCACTCTTTTCTAATGGATTTAAGTGCTGCTGTGACAGCTAATGTAAAAATTAGAGGGAAGATATTATCATATTATCAGCAACTTCTTGTCATCAGTCATTTCTCAATCAATAGAGATAATACATATCTATAACTTGTGTTTTGGGCATATCCTTATCATGTATCATTTTAAACAATATTTGTCTTAAGATTAGGAAATTTAACTCTGAGTCACTACTCTAAGTTCTTTCCAATTAAATCCATTTTGTTTTCAAAAGGAAAAGGAAGGAGGCTTAACCTCCTTTAGGGTAAGAGTGACTTGAAACATTTAGTTTACGAAATAGATACCCTCCTGTGTTTCTCAGAAGAGCTAAGACAGGAGGTGTCTAGAACTAAAGAGCTGAGATGCTAAAGGCTTTAAAAACAAGAAACATAACATTGGAAAGGGAGTGAGACTAGGAACTAATTTTATATTTTACAATCCAAAATATTATTAAAATGTTCCACTGAGAGACTGAAGAAATGGAATAGCTAAATGAAAATGCAGATAAAGAACTTTGTTTTGAGCATAATGCTGAGCAAGTTATTTAACTTTTGAGTTTAAACTCCTCACGTGAAAATGGAAAAATTAATACCTACTCCACAGTGTTCTTGTGAAGAATCAATGTGTTAACATAAAATGCTTTAAACACTTTATTTTGTACATGTGCTTGCTTCAGCAGCTCATATACATTTTATTTTGTACATGACGGACATATAGTAAGCCTAATTTTTTTGTTCCTACCCTATATAGGCATAGCTCAGAGATACTGCAGGTTTGGTTCCAAACTACTGCAATAAAGCAATTATTACAATAAAGTGAGTCAAATAAATTTGTTGGCTTCCCAGTGCATATAAAAATTATGTTTACACTATACTGTAGTCTATTAAGTGTGCAATAGCATTATGGCTAAAAATATTTATAGACCTTAATTAAAAAATACTGTATTGATAAAACATCCTAACCATTATCTGAGCTTTCAGAAAGTTGTAATCACCAATCACAGATCACCATAACAAATAAAACCATGAAAAACTGTGAAATAGAGCAAGAATTATCAAAATGTGACAGAGCCATAAAGTCCAAAAATGGTGTTGGAAAAATGACGCTGATAGAGTTGCTTGATACAGGGTTACCACAAAACTCCAATTTGTAAAAAAAACACAGTATCTTGAGAGTACAATGAAATGAAGGGCAACAGAATGAGATATGCCTGTACTTAAGAATATTATGGAATTCGTCACGTTCCAATGAGTCTGAGAGACTTTAAACAGAATATGTAAGTCAGTATAACTATAGTTGACCCTTGCACAACACACATATATCTTTTGACTCCCCAAAAACTTAACTACTAAAAGCCTACTGTTGATCAGAAGCCTTACTGATAACCTAAACAGTCGACACATATTTTGTTATATGTATTATATACTATATCCTTACAAAGTAAACTAGAGATAAGAAAATGTTATCATGATAATCATAAGGAAGAGAAAATACACCTACAGTACTGTACTGTATCCAAAAAAATCCACATAGAAGTGGATCCCTGTAGTTCAAAGCCATTTGTTGTAGGGTCAACAGCATATAGGGATATCTGACCTATGGCATTAAAATAAAGCTTGCCAATTGAGCAACAAACATTCATAGTCTGAGAAAAATCAGGGCAATGCTAATAAAAGTGTTAATTATAATAATAATAATAGTTGTCTATAACATTTATTGAGTATAGTATCCTGAATACTTTAAGTGCATCATTTTATTCATTCCTCACAGTCCTATAATGTCTTACTGTCTCCATGTAACAAATGAAGACACTAAGTTTTAAAGAAGTCAAACAGGTCATCCTGTGTTCATGTGGTGAGCAAGTCACAAACATAGCTTCATCTAACTCCAAAGCACAAACTTTGAGTCTCTATGCTAAAAGTCTAGAAAATGGAATTAATTTATTATTATTATTATTTTTAAAGAACCACCTTTTTTTTTTAGATTTTATTTATTTATTTATTCATGAGAGACAGACACTGAGGCAGAGACACAGGCTGAGGGAGAAGCAGGCTCCCTGCGAGGAGCCTGTTGCTGGACTCGATCCCAGGACCTGAGGATCATGCCCTGAGCCCAAGGCAGTCATTCAACCTCTGAGCTACCCAGGCATCCCTAGAATCAATTTATTAAATCAACATTTTGGTGCTGCCATGTGTCCATCAACTCTTCGAAGTACAGGGGTTACAGACAGTCATGAAAAAAGACAAACTTCCTTCCCTCATAGGCTTACATTCTAAAGGACTGTAATCACTGAGTGCTTACTTATGAAATGTAACAAGAATAATGGTAAACACTTCATAGGTTTTAACTTGGTCATTCAGCCAGGAGATTCTTGAGTTTTCTCAAGGTTTAGGTTGATTACCTAAACTTCTAAGGAGTGTTCAACCACAGTTCCTTGCAGAAAGGGCTAAAAAGCCTGATATGTGTCAGGTATGCTTTTGATTTCTTGAAATTTTTTCAGTCTGTAGGTCAGTAATTCTCAAAGTATAATCTTGAACCAACTGCCTGAGGCAGTTGCCTGTCAAAATACAGTTGTCTGGGTCCCAACCGAAATATCCTGTATTAAAACCTCTAGAGGGACCTGGGTGGCTCAGTGGTTGAGTGTCTGTCTTCGACTCAGGGCATGACCCCAGGGTCTTGGGATCAAGTTTGGCATCGGGCTCCCCTGAGGGAGCCTGCTTCTCATTTTGCCTGTCTCTTCCACTCTCTCTGTGTCTCTCATGAATAAATAAATAAAATCTTAAAAACAAAAAAACCTCTAGAGGTGAGATCCAATAATTAATTTTTAAAAATTATCTTCCCAAGCGATCCTGATGCCTCACCATGTTGGAGGCCTGACTGTAGGAACAGAGAACAAGAAGCTGGCTGACTGGCTTCCTTGCTTCCTTGCTTGCTTCCTTCCCTCTTTTAACCTAAGCTACCTCTTCACATTCCCTTCATTACTTGGACTAGCCTCACTGCCACACAGTGTTCCCATGTGAGTAATGAGGCAATGTGTTAGGTGGAAGGTGGTTAAACCAAGTGGTTTCCAATCTTGGCTGTACATCAGAATCACTGGGAAAGTTGTATCTCTCAGATCAGCCCACACTCCAGACCAATCACATCAATCTTGGGGAGTAGGTTCCAGGCCTTAGTATTTTGAAAACTGCTAAGTGAATTCCAATGTGACCAAAGCTGAGAGCTAGTGCTCTAAAGAAATGCTTCTTAAATTTGAATATGCATTCAAATCACCCTTGGGTCCTATAAGAATGCAAAGTCTGGTTCAGGACATCAAGAGAATCTGTATTTCTAACAAAGTCCCAGGTGATGCTGATGTTGCTGATCCATGGAAGTAGTAAGGCTCAAGGATCTCTAAAATTATTGAATTCTAAAAGCTTATTTAAGCATTCTTATGTTTCAGTATGCTTTTGGACAAAATACGAGCTCAGTGATTATCTATTGTATTTTTAGATGAATATCTAAAACCTTATGGTCTCCTCCAACCTTATGGTTCTATGACTTCACTATGTAATAATGCTTAAAAACTACCCTTCTTTATAGTCATCTTCTATGAGACAAGACTTCCAGAAATATACACATTTCTTTTTCTAAAAAAAAGAAATTTAAACACTTGTGGAAATTACTCAGCTCGTTTACCCAATTGCTATACAAACCCTGCTTCAAGGATTAACAAATGTGGTTTTAAAAATTGATGGATTATCGAAGCCTATACTTTTTGTCTCTTAATTCCATTTAATTGTGCTTTATCAAATGTCTAGTTTTAAATCTGAGTAAAAGCATTAATACATAAATCTTTATTTATAATGCTGATAAATGTAACTGTCACTTACTTTTCCACCACTGTTAAAAAGCATATAGAAGATGGAATAAAAATCATTTTCTGCTCAGTCAGGATCCCATTCATCAGCTTGTCTACCACTTCCTCAGGTTCCAGGATGGGCCCCAAACTGAAATCAGAAGCAGTCTTCAGCAACAAAACATTTCACTGAAGCTTCTGCTTTAATTAGGTGCTAAACAAATAAGTTAAATTACCATAGGAATCATAACATAACAAACTTGTAGCATTTGGCCCATTATAAGTGCTCAAAAATAGCTACTGTTTTAGCATGAATATTAACAACCACTTATTTAGTGCTTATCATGTACTGTGCACTGTGCTAAACACTCTACATAGGTCATCTCACTGAAGTTTTCCAACAACCTGTGATGGAGATCCTATAGTACCTATTTTGTCTTGCAAATGAGAATTATAGAAGTAGCTAGGATTCAAAAATAATTGAGCTAAATTAGGACTGATAAATTCACTTTTATATCTTTAGAAGTTTTGGGGCACCTGGGTGGCTCAGTTGGTTAAGTGTCTGCCCTCAGCTCAGGTCATGATACCAGGGTCCTGGGATCTAGCCCCACATGGGGCTCCCTACTCAGCAGGGAGTCTGCTTCCCCTTCTCCCGCTGCCCCTCCCCACCCTTCCCACGCATTCCCTCTCTCTCTCTCTCTCTCTCTCTCTCTCTCAAACAAATAAATAAATAAATAAAATCTTTAAAAGTCTTGGGGAAAAAGTCAAATACCATTATACAAGTTTTATTATTTACTAAGACTGTTTAGTAAACAATTTCTAAAGTATCAGAGAAAATTAAAATATATATGATATGATCTTTCATTCTCAGCCTAGGTCAGTCATTTATTAGAATACTGTGTTCACCCTGAACCCTGAAGACTACATAGGAAAACCTGGAGATGCAACAGAAAAGGAAATGTAATAATAAAGGTGAGTGCTTTTGGCCCAGAGGAGGTAAAAATGAAAGGCAATGGAAACCTGAAGAAGACTAAGCCCTCCTTTGCCTAGGGCATAAGCAGAGAACCAAGGAGGATGAATCTAGAAACTGAAAGATGCTTGTGTCTTGAAGTGTTCAGAAGGAAATTCACTTTCTAGCATATTGCTATCAGACTTCACTACTCCCAAGTTCCATGAAAACTCACAACCACCTATGTAAACAGTACAGCATACATCCACATTCCCACTGTGGCCTTGTGAACCTACCAATCAAATGATATTGCATTGACTAAACTTTTCTTAGTGTACTCCCTCTCTTTACCCCAAATCTCAGCCTCTGCCAGAGAAATTTTCATTAAATTTAATGGCTGGCCAAGAATACAATTTTTAAAAGGCCAAAAAGAACAGGCTTCCAGAAAATAATATCTTGGAAGAATAAAATCTTAATCATTAAAATATCAGTACATGGAAAAAATTTTTCCCCTGACAGTCTAATGTTAATAAGAGTTGCAAATCCTATTAAATAAATGTTCATGATGGATTCTGTAGAAACTGTCCCAAAACACTTCAGGCCTATCTATTGGTGTGGGGGAGAATTTATGTGGGGGCATAGTAATACTTAGGGACAAAGAGTATTTTCAGGCTGAACTTTGTTTGATTATCTAACTACCACTTGAGTGATTAAGTAACTTTGGGGAAGATATTTCTACTATTTAAAGTTTTTTAAAAAAGGATTTTGTTTTTGTATTTAATCTGAAAAATGGGTTTAATGCAGTGGTATGCTAGTAAATGTTTCACAACTGGCTCTCTAGGGCACAGAATTCTCTGTTTTGTAGCATTTAATTTCTATGGTGTAAATACTCTCACCATGGCTGGTTTCAAGCTATTATTGCTGAATGAGTATAAGCTCAGCACTCCACTGGTAATGTGCATGGAAGTACTTGATGCAGTCATACTATACAAATGTTACTTGTCACCTTTTTTTTATGGTACTAGCCAACAAAACTATTATCTTTCTGTAGTACACACAAAAATTAAGCTTTTAAAAAGAAAAATTTTATGTATATTTCATGTAGGAGTGATGTTTTTAAAAGGATATTGAACAAAAATAATTCTTGGCTATCAAAAAAATTTAATCAGGATAGCCAATGACAAGCTAATAAATTCAGGTTATGCTACATTGTTTTTATCACTAATTGGAAAGAGAGAGATAACTTATTGAGGGAAGAATATTTAATTAAAAATTGTTCATATGCCTAACAATAGAGCTCCAAAATACATGAAGCAAAAACTGACAGAATTGAAGGAAGACACAGTTTAAAAATAAGAATTGGAGACATTAATCTTACTTTCACCAATGACTTGAATGGCAGTATAACCAACTAAATCTAACAGCATCTATAGAACACTCCACCCAACAACAGCAGAATTCATATTCCTCTCAAGAGCACAAAGAGCATTATCCAGGACAGACTATATGTGAGACAACAAAACAAGTCTCGTTAAATTAAAAAAAAGACTAAAATCATACAAAATATGTTCTCCAACAACAGTAGGATAAAATCAGAAATTAAGAGCAGAAGGAAAACTGGAAAATTCACAAATATGTGGAAATTAGCCAATGGTACAAGGAAGAAATCACAGGAAATTAGAAAGTACTTTGAGATGAATGAAAAAACACAACATACCAAAATTTATGGGATGCAGCAGAAGCAGTGCTCAGAGGGAAATTTATAGTTATAAATGTCTACATTTTAGAAAAACTCTGAGATCTCAAATCCATAACCTAACTTTTTACTTTAATAAACTAAAAAAAGAACTAAATGTAAAGCAAGCAAAATGAAATAAGATTAGAGCAGAAATAAATGACATGGAGAATAAATTATAATAAAAAAATCAATGAAACCTAAAGTTGGCTTTTTGAAAGATCAACAAAATTGACAAACTTTTAGCTAGACTGACCAATAGAAAAAGAAAGAAACTATTATGAAAATGAGGACATTACTGCTAATCTTACAGACATATAAAGAGTTATAAGAGGGATCCCTGGGTGGCGCAGCGGTTTGGCGCCTGCCTTTGGCCCAGGGCGTGATCTTGGAGACCCAGGATCGAGTCCCACATCGGGCTCCCAGTACATGGAGCCTGCTTCTCCCTCTGCCTGTGTCTCTGCCCCCCTCTCTCTCTCTCTCTGTGTGTGTGACTATCATGAATAAATAAATTTAAAAAAAAGAGTTATAAGAGAATACTATCAACAATTGTATGCCAACCATTAGATGACCTAGAAGAAATTCCTAGAAACACACAAAGCACTAAAACTGATTCAAGAAAAAAATATAAAATATGAGTAGATCTTTAATCAGAGATTGAATCAGTAACCAAAAAACCCCCAGCAAAGAAAAGTCCAGGACCAGATGGCTTCATGAAAAATTCTATCCAATATAGGATATCCAATATCCAATAAGGAATTAACACCAGTCCTTCTTAAAGTTAAAAAAAACAAACAAACCAGAACTTGTCCTAGCTCAGTCTACAAGGCCAGAATTACCCTGCAAATAAAGCCTAAGACTAAGATATCTTAGGATATCTTAGAAAACTTATAAAAATATCTCTTATGAACATAGATACAAATATCCTCAACAAAATCCAGCATCAAAGCAAATGCAGCATCATAGTAAAAGGATTATATACTATGGCCAGGTGAGATTTATTGCAAGAATGCAAGGTGGAGGTAGGGGGCACCTGGGTGGCTCAGTTCGTAAAGCATCCAACTCTTAGTTTTGGCTCAGGTCATGATCTCAGGGTTGTAAGACTGAGCTTGGTATGGAGGCTGCTTGAGATTCTCTCCTTCTCTCTCTGCCCCTCCTCTTGCTCTATGCTCTCTTTTTCTCTAAAATAAGATAAATAAAAAGAACCCTCCAAGAATGTGAGGTGGTTTATCACATAAAAATCAATCATTATAGTATATCATATGAAAAGCCCCATATGATCATCTCAATAGGCACAGAGAAAGTATCTGACACAATTCAACATGCTTTCATGGGGGAAAAAAAAGCACTCAACACACTGGGAACACAGGGGAACTTCCTTAAGCTGATTTCACAAGCACTTACATGATACAGCTTGGTTTCTATAAACAGAGTGGAGTAAAAAAAAATAACAGGACTTGTTAAATATGATGATCATCAGCCTTTCTAATAATCAAAAATGTATTAATATAACACAGAAGTACTTTTTTCCCTCATCATTTGACAAAAATTAAACATGTGGTAATATTCAAAGCTGGCAAATATCTCGCTGGTGGCGGGATAAATTAGGACAATCCATCTGGAGGGAGTCTAATAAATCTTTCAGAAGTAAATAAGTTCCTACTCTTTGATCCAGCAATTCCATTTCAAAAAACCATAATCATAACAAAATGGCTAGAAAAGTGAACAAAGACATATGCACATACACATATACACACAATGAGCTTCCCAATTATTTTTTATTCGTCACTAGTAGAGCTTTGTCAGAAGAGGGCACTCTTGCCCACAAGGAAGGTTAGTTTGTGCAGCTTTGTCCTGTTTGTGCAAGGAAGGCAATGTTAAAAAATTCAATTATAATAAAAAAATATACGGTGTCTGTTTTTAACTGCTTAAAGACAGTCTGGGCGAAAAAATTGATTCAAATATATTATATCAGGGTCCAATGAAGGTTTTCCTCTTGAAAATAATGGAGGAGGGGCATCTGAGTGGTTCAGTCTGCCTTTGGCTCAGGGTATGATCCCAGGGCCTTGGGATTGAGTCCCGCATCAGGCTCCCTGCAGGTAGCCTGCTTCTCCCTCTGCCTATGTCTCTGCCTCTCTCTGTGTGTCTCTCATGAATAAATAAATAAAATTTTTAAAACAAAAAAAGAAAATAATGGAGGAAGTTGGCAAATCTTATCCTTGAGATGGAACTCACCTCTTACTTTGACACTTCCTTTTAATTGTAATGGACTTTTTAAAAAAATTTATTTTTATTGAGATATAACTGACTCATCACATATCACATGTAAGCTTAATATATATGGTGTGTTGATTTGATACATTTATATATTGCAATATGATTACCATGGTGGAATTGGCTAACATCTCTATCGTATCACATCATTTTTGTGTGTGTGTGTGTGTGTGTGTGTGTGTGTGATGGGAACAATTAAGATCTAGCCTCTTACCAACTTTGTTTTTTTTTTTTTTTAAAGATTTATTTATTTATTCAGAGAGAGAGAGGCAGAGAAAGAAGCAGGCTCCATGCAGGAAGCCCGATGTGGGACTCAATCCCAGGTCTCCAGGATCATACCCCAGGCTGCAGGCAGTGCTAAACCGCTGCACCACCAGGGCTGCCCCTCTTACCAACTTTGATGTTTATAATACAGTATTGCTGTCTACAATCACTCTGTTGCATATTAGATCTCCGGGAGTTACCACTTGCAGGTTTTGCCCTGAAACAATTATCTCCTCAATTCTCCCACCTGCTGCCTCTGGTAACTACCATTCTACTCTGTGTTTCTATGAATCCAGATTTTTTAGATTCCACACATAAGTGAGATCATAGAGTATTTAACAGGCTATTGAGGTTTTTTTCATCTTTCTACTCCTCCTGGTCAGCTCTACTCCTCAGGCCCCCAAATTAATTCGTCCTTTGTGTTCTCTCTTTAGGGCCCAATTAGGGTTTTCTCGACTAATACAGATTAATCAAGACACTAACTTTCTGAAGTAAATATGTTCACTTTTGTTTTCTAACAAAATCGTATCTTAAAAATAGGCTCATGGTGTGCCTGGGTGGTACAGTTAGTTGGGCATCCAACTCTTGGTTTTGGCTCGGGTTGTGCTCTCAGGGTTGTGGGATCAAGCCCCATACTAGGCTCTGCACTCAGCCTAGAGTCGGCTTGGGGTTCTCTCTCCTTCTCCCTCTGCCTCCTCTTCCCTGTGCACTCTGTCTCTCCAAAATAAGTAGATAAATTAAAAAAAATAGGCTTTTGGACAATTTGATAGATTCTTCGGGGAGCTTGAGATCTTTGCACAGTCACCAAATTTCCAGCTGATGTCGACCTTCTACTCTATCTACCTATGGGCAGACATATCTAGATTAAGGTGTATTAAATGGAACCTTCTATTTTCCCAGAGTGTCACACTGGATATCCTTCGTTAATTTCGAATATATTTTCACCAAAGGCAGATGAATTGGGGAAAATAGGGAGAAAATTTGAGTATGTAGAATAAAACTTAAAGACTGAATCCTATCAGGGCAAGAGATCATCCAAAAGTAGACCCATGTACCTATCCAGATTTATTGTAAAGATGACATTTCAAAGCAGTGAAGGAAATGATGTGTTATTTAATAAATAATGCAAAATAACTTATTAACTATTTGGGAAAAACAAGCAACACCCTGATCTTATTTCTTAAAGTAAATTTGGGTGGAGCAAAGGTCTAGATGTGAAAATGCAACCATAAAAGTATTAGAAAAATATAGATGGATATCATATGCTTGAAGTGAAAAAGACCTTTATAAACACCTGGGAGAAATGAAAGGCCAGGAAGGAAAAAAAAATGAGAAATTTTAATGTAAAAATAAGTAAAAATAAGTTTAAAGGCAAATAGCAAGCTGGGGACAATATATATGCAACATCAATGGCATATGAAAGGGTATCTTGAATGTACAATGAACTCATGGGTACCAACTTTGAAACTCGATGGCTCAGTAGAAAAGGTGAGCAGAAGCCATGTAACAGGCAATTCACAAAAGAAGTCAAACTACCAAAAAACTTAGGAAAACACTTTAGTCTAACTACTAAGTCATCAGAAAACAAAGACGATCCTTCACGTGGGCAAAAGGCATAAAATCTGCAGAAGGCAGATTGGTGGGGAGGTGGAGGTGCTCTTCCTACACTGGTGGCCATGAGTGTAGATTGGCAGAACACTTCTGGGGTACTTTGGTAGTATGTACAAATATTTAAAATTTGCATACACTTTGACCCAGTAAACCCTCTTCTAAAATCTACCTGAAGGAGGGGCACCTGGTGGGTCAGTCAGCTAAGCAGCCACCTTCTGCTCAGGTCATGATCCCAGGGTCCTGGGATTGAGCCCCAGGCATTGGGCTCCTTACTCAGTGGGGAGTCTGCTTCTCTCTCTACCCCTCCCCTCACTTGTGCTCTCTCTCTCAAATAAACAAATAAAATCTTAAAAAAAAAAGTAAAATAAAATCTACCTGAAGGAGATGGTACCAAAATGTGAAAGTGTGTGTGCACTAGGATAGGATGTTCATTATAGCTGTGCTATGGTAAAAATCTCTAGTAGGCACAACTGTTCAGACTAAGTAATCAATACAACCTATGATAAAACTCTGTATTTACCGACAGGAAATGATGTCCATGACACAATGCTGAGGGAAATAAGTACTTTACTTACAGCTTCCAGAATCCCATGTGTAATATATGCTAGTTGCATAAAATTCAGATATTTAAGCAGTACATAGAAAGATGTCTAGAAGGATGTTCATCAAAATGTTAAGAGTAATCTGCACTGGATAGGTTTCAAGGAAATTAAAAAAAAACAACCTTTCTTATTTATTTGTATTTTTCTGTATGTTGGAATTTTTAAAAAGTATGCATCATGCTTATGAAGACATTAAAACTATTCCCAAAGGGGAAAAACATTAAAATTTAACCTCAGAATTGATCCTTTAGAGTTTTATTTAATTAATTAATTTAGTTCTAGAGAGGGAGAGGGGGTGATGGGAGGGGCAGAGGGAGAGGGAGAGAGAGAATCCCAAGCAGGCTCCCTACCCAGCTCAGAGCCTTATGCGGGGCTCGATCCCATGACCCTGAGATCATGACCTGATCTGAATTCAAGAGTTGGATGCTTAACTGATGGAGCCACCCAGGCATCCCTATAGTTTTATTTTTTAACCGAGTGAAGACTGGTTGGTACTCATTTAGAGGATAATCTCTAGACAACCAAGCAAAAATGTTTTTTACACTGTGGTCCTGGGTTATCTATCAGAATTGCCAATGATACCTGCTAAATAGAGTCTTAAGGCCCCTTCCCCACGACTATCCTATCCCAGACAAACCCAAGCAACCAACATATGTGGGGATGGGACCCCTACACGGTTCCCAAGCACTCCTGGTGAAATGTATGTATATTTAAGTCAGAGAAACATTGCTTGGGAAAATTAAAAAAAAAAGGAGGATTAGCAAGTTCACCTGAGTTAACTCGTATTTATATTTATGTACATTCTCTCCCTCGCTTGTCTCTCCACCTGTTTTCCCACAATCTACAAGAGCTGAAATTGAGATGAGCTAAGGGCATCGAATATCAGGTGTTCTAAGGATTAAAATATTTAAGAAACTGCGCAGAATTGTTGATATTCACACTAATCACCAATCCTTTTGTCCTCGTTTCTGTCTCAACTTACGCAGTACTTGCGTTTTTGATGAAGCCAGTGTTTATAAAATTAGGGCAGAGACATGTTGTTTTGACTCCAGTTCTTTCTAAGGCAGCCAGTTCTTCAGTCAAAGCTTTATGAAACCCAACAGCAGCAAATTTGCTTGAACTGAAAATAAACAGAGAGAGGTCACAAAATAATTCAAGAAAGTTGCTGTATCTGCTTAATTCAGATGCCTGTTTTCCCTAGTTAAGTGTGGTCCTGTGCCAAGCCTCATTGCCATGAGCTGAGTCTCAAGTTCTAGCCCAGACCTACTGAATCAGTATGTGCATTATACTTAGGTAAATTTATAGACATTAAAGTCTATGGAAGCAGGGCCTCCATAGGGTGTCTCGGTGGGTTAAGAGTCTTGATTTCTCTTGATTTCAGCTCAGATCATGATCTCAGGGTCCACACTCAGCGAGGAGCCCGATTGGGATTCTCTTACTTCCTCTCTTGTCTGCTCCCTGCTGCCCCCCATCCCTGTTTCTGCGCAAGCGCGTTTGATCTCTCTCGCAAAAATAAACCAGTAACTCAGTCTTTAAAGTCTAGGAAGCATGGGCACGGGACGCTTACTGCATCCCAGCGTCACTTACTGGAATGAGAACTGAGTAGGTTCAAAGGTCTTGCCAGGAAAATTGGTAAAGTGTTTGTTTTTGTTGATGCTGCTTCCATAAGATTTAATATCACTATAGCCTGTTAATTATTTAATATATCCAGGGAAATTCTCTTGGGCAAGTCCTGTTTTTTCCTTTAAGTCTCAGTTTCACTTCCTCAAAGAGGCCTTCCTTTACTCCTAGTCTAAATTATTTTCCCCATATATAGTAACCTTCAGTTTTTCAAAATAGCCTGTTTAGGATTTGTGATTAAATATTTATTTGGATGAACTTTTTTTTTAAATTATTCTTACCCTTTCATTTGCTTTTTTTTTATTCTTTTTTTATTTTTTATTTATCTACGATAGTCACAGAGAGAGAGAGAGAGAGGCAGAGACACAGGCAGAGGGAGAAGCAGGCTCCATGCACCAGGAGCCCGACATGGGACTCGATCCTGGGTCTCCAGGATCACGCCCTGGGCCAAAGGCAGGCGCCAAACCGCTGCACCACCCAGGGATCCCTGAACTTTTTTTTTTAACATCTGTCCCTCATACTTTTACTATAAGTTTCATGACTATTTTGGTTTCCAATAAATCCCCAGGGCCTAGCATAGTGCTTGGCATATAACAGCTGCTCAATAAACATTTGTCAAATCAAAGAATCGAAAGGCAAAGCAATTCTTATTGTCATAGCTCCTTCATTTGGCAAGAGAAGGAAAATTAATCATATTCTAAGCAGATATTTCTTTTCTAATTAGTTTAAAAAAAACCCTAGCTTTATAGAGAAATAAATTCATGTATCATAATTCACCCATTTGAAGTGTACAATTCTATGGTTTTTGGAGTATTACATTATTCATCTTAGAAAATTGTGTGAAAATATATATAATAAAATATGCCATTTTTACCATTTTTAATTGTGCAGTTCAGGGCAATTACTGGATTATTTTTCTATAAGTCTGTATTTATTAGCAATTACACAAAGTAGTTGTAAATTTGTGCCAATTAACCTGTGCTTTGGAAAATACAAATATGTGCAAAGTTTTCTCTCAAATTTTTTTTTAAAGCTTAGACATATACTGAAGACTTAAAAGATAGCTTTCTAGATTTACTTAGGTAAAACGTAAATCTTACCTTGAAAAATGACACAAAAATAATCACATGTAAAATTGATCACTATATGTCAGACACTGTCCTCCATTATTCAGATGTATTATTGCATTTAATCCTCACAACGACTCTTTGAAATAGATATTACCATGATCCTCATTTACCAAAAAGGAAACGGAGGCACTAAGGGAGCTGTTGGTTTAACAATCCCCTTGGGAGCTTCTTGGGTATAATCTGAAACTGCTCCCTGCTGTACATGGAGAGCAAGGAGAGGCTGAAGAAAAAAAAAAGCAGGCCCTACAGATTGGTGGATGGCAGGTGTAACAAGCGAGGGAACCTGGGAGGCTCTTCTAGCACAGCTGCAAGGTGAGTAGATTTCCTCACCCACCTGCCGGAATCTTAAAAGTTTACAAGAGGCCTTAATTGGGTTTAGTCATATATACCATCCCGATAGTCTTGACATCACCTTTCTATCTCAAGGCTGTGTCCTTGGGGCAGCTTTTGGGAATGGGGAAGGCAATAGGATACCATGTTCCAAGGACAGGGTGAGGTGCGGGGGGAGCCTCTGATTGCCTAGGTTCAGCTTACAGGTCATGTCTTCTGAAGGACCTCCCCCAACAGGGTTATAGGACTTGCCCAAAGACACGAGACAAAGTGGGAGAATCAGGCTTTAAATTGGCGCAATAAACCAGGCCTCTATATGATATAGTCTAAACTTCATTAGCTCACAATCAAGTTGAAAGGCAAATGACAAACTGGTAAAGCAGTTGCAGCATGTAAGACATGGGTAAGGGTTAATATACGGCAACTTTTATTAATGAATAAGGCAATCCTCTAATGGATAAATGGTTAAAGGACATTAGCAGAAAATTCACAATATAAATATACCAGTGGATCTATGCATATAAAAATGTTTTATTTCAAGAATAAAATAAATACAAACTAAAACAAGACGGAGTTTTTGTCTAGCAATAATGGTGAGAATCTGAGGAAATTGTTTATCAATATACAGAATATTTTCATTTTATATCATTGATCTAGGAATCTTTTCTTTAAGCCTTCAATATATGCTAAGCTTAAGAAAAAAGATGAGAAAGAATTTCCATAGCTTTCTCCTTTCCAAAGCACAAGTTAATTGGCAGCCTTATCTGGAAGGCACTTTGGCAAAAGGTATCAAATTCATTAAAAATATGCCATGCTTTTAGATCCAGTAATTGCTCTTATAAATATTTATCCAAAGGAAATAACCAATCTTGTTTCTAAAGATTTATATTCAAGTTAGTCTCTGGGATATATAGTTCATGAAGGCTAATGGTCGGAAACTATTTATTTATTTATTTATTTATTTATTTATTTATTTATTTATTTATTTATTTATTTATTTATTTATTTATTTCATGAGAGACACACACACACAGAGGCAGAGACATAGGCAGAGAGAGAAGCAGGCTCCATGGAGGGAGCCCGATATGGGACTTGATCCCAGGACTCCAGGATCATGCCCTGGGCCAAAGTGAGGTGTTCAACTGCTGAGCCACCCAGGCAACAATTTTAAATGTTTGGCATGGATAGCTGTTGTTTTTGCCCACCGGCATTCTGATTTCCTTATTCTGGTGACATCACTCTGATTTTGCCAGGTAGCACCCCTCTCTGCCTCCCCATACAGTAGTTGGACCATCTAGTTAGAGTAAACTCTGGAACTAGAGTGTTTGAAAGACATAACTGGGAAATCATGGCTTTTCCTCCACCTGCTGGATATTGAGAGGCTATTAACTCTGGAGCTGCTACCGACAGATAGAGGAGAGCCTGCCTGAGACTTTTAACTACAGAGCTAAAGAATTCCTCTTTTGGTCCAAGGCCATTTAAGTTTTGTGTTCTTTGCAACTGAGAGTCCTGGCAAATAAACCGCACAAAAATAGTGGATAAATTGTAAAACAGTGGCACATATGTGCAGCAGGATATCATGCAAAAAATGAAAATGATATTGCACATATGTATATATTAATGTGCAAAATGTTCATTTAAAATTTTAAAAAGCCAAGATTATGTAGGCAGATTTCTTTCAATGCTTGACTGTCTACCTGTATTTAAAATGTCCTAAAATGATAATAATTTTTAACCATGGTTATTTCTACATGGTAAGATTATCAGTACATTTGTTTTCTTTTACTAAACTGTATTTTCTGATTTTCCTTAAATGAACCAAAAGTGCACAAATATATTAAAGCTTAGAGTTAATGATATTAAGTGTATTAAAAGAACTCCGTATTTTTGAACTTCAGGGTGCATTTGTTTATATATATATGAAAGCTAAAAGTGAGTGGATTTTTTCTGCACTTTGTAACATTACATCAAATTTCTTATTATTAATAATATGAATTAATATTTCTTTTTCTAATCATCCTTTTAAATAACATTTCATTATAAGCTAATAAAGATCAGGACTTGATTTTGCCATGTCTTCCCATACTGGTGACTTTCATACATATAAATTGTCTCTTTAAGTTGACAAGAGATATTAGCCAGAGTTTCATGGTACTTTTAAACATTTTCGTTTTAAAATCAAGATACTTTTGGACAACATACTTATTAGCAAGCAGCAAAAAAACATTTTAGAATAGAATTAAAAGGTGAACATCTCTCATGGTGAACCCTGTTTTTTTATCTTGGACTTTTCATATTAATCATTTAAAACTGTTGAAATGTAACTCCAAAATAAATTGAAACATTTTTTTCCAATAGAGGTGATTGGATCTGTAACAAATTCTTTTGCTATGGCTGTAGCAACTCAGGATAATGACAGCTAACAGTTGGTTACAGGGGAAAAAACCCCAGGTAATTCCAGATCCCCTCTCATTTCATTTCAACCTTCAGGAGCCAGAGCATATAGGGTTAGTTCCACTGAGGCAAAGCATTCTGGAAGCTAAAATGAGAGGGGGTACCTTGCTATTTTGTGTGATTACAGGGAAGTAGAATTGGAATGTAACACTAACAGGTACCCTCCTGTTTTGAATACTTGTAGGACTCCAGATTCTATACTAAGTGCATTACATTATATGATTTAAACTTTACAGCATCCTGGTGATTGAGTTAGTTGCTATGATTAATCTCTTTTATGGGTGAAGAAAATAAAGCATAGAGGAATTGAGGAACTTGTCAAAGGTCACATAAAGTTAATTATTGAGTCAAGATTCATAACAATATGATTCATAATGGTTTCTTCCTGAAAACAACCCAAATGTTTGTAAATGGTATTACGGATAAATAGTTGTCTGTCTAGTCATATCACGCAACACAATGCCTGCAAGACAATGATGGAGCTTTAGCTACCAACAACAAGGATACACCTCACAAAAATAGTGTGACTCCATTTATCTAAAGATCAAAATCAGGCAAAATCATTCTGTGGTGTTGCAAGTGAATTACAGAGTTTACCTTTGAGAAGCAAAGAGGGATTACTGGTTGGGAAGAGTTCAAAAAGTTGCTCCTAAGGTCTTGTTCTATTTTTTTTACTTGCATGGTGGTTAAATAGATATGTTCACTCTATAGTAATTCATTGAGCTGTACATTTATGATTTCTGCACTTTTATAAAGTTATGCCATACTTCAATAGAAAAGTTTATGTTTTAAAAGGCAGTGTCTCTGTTGTATTACCCAATTGTTAATAACAAACACCGATGATAAACACACTGCTCTGTGTTTGAAGAAGCCTCTGTGAAAGTTCTATCATTGATCAGAGGCTGAGCAAAAACCAGAATCAACTTAATCAAAGACAGGTATGGTCACTAAGGATCACAGACTGCAGCAGCTCACGTCATTTGCAGCTGAGGATCCAAAGAAGAGTCCTGCAGGGGCAAGCAAGCAGCCCTTCTGTCCCGAAGCCACAAGTATACAAACCATTTGTGTGGTTCCAGCCAAGAGGGTGCCTTTGTGTGAAGACGAAAAACCTACTCCTCTTCTCAAGCTACTTTACTGCCATCTCCTGGAAAATCCTTCAAGTTTAAAGGGACCTAAATATGAACAGTGCCGCCTAGAAGTGTGTTGTCTGCAATCTGCACGACTGTGTGTGTCATTTGTGCTTTGACAATACTCAGTGAGAGCTTTTACTTCTGCTGAAAGCACTATCAGGAGTAACCGAAATAAATTTGTTTCTCACACAAAACACATTCTCTCTTGGTTTTCACTGCTGACCATTCAGTGGAGTAGAATCAAAAGAGCTACAGTTATTTACTATGGCAAAGAGGAGGAGGAAGTTCACAGCCCTGTTGGACTCAGCTTCTCTTGGGTTATCTTGATGCTCAGAGACCAAGAATGTGGCAGGGGATCAGGGCGTCAACACCTGTAGCTATGGTTCATCAAGGCAAGGAATGCCAAATGGACAATCATCTAACTTATACTGGCTCTGGACCAGAGGTCTATTCTGTGAGTGCATCAGCAGTCATTTCATCTTTTAGAAGAAACCTCAATCCAAATATGTGTTGATTTTTAAAAACAATTAGAAGACAAATATATATTAAGAGAGAAAATACAGATGAATAAAAGGAACAAAATAAACTTATCATTACCAAAGAATAACCACTCTCCAGATGTGGTTAGAGGAAAATGGCTTGGTATATGCCCTTGCAAACTTGTAAAATGCAAAATATAGACCTTTTATATACACACACATATATATGTATGTATATATTATATAGAAACAAGATACCCATCCATGCCTATGTTTATATATTTATATGCATACAACTGTATCTGCTGTTTCTAGAATTTAGATACTTCATTCCAAAAAAGCAGGATAGTAGAAAACAAATTTGAGCAATCTGTATGTATATTTATTTGCACACTAGATATTATTTGCACAGTAATTCAACATTTTAAGAGTTATTATTTGCTAAAATATAAAAATGGCCAAGCACTGTTGGGGTGTGTGCAACCGGTAGGGTCACCTGGGGTATGGTGGCCTCACTGATCAATTCTTTACAGTAACAGTGGAGCACACCATTATTGTGCCCTGCTTGATATAGTAAGCTCTTCAGTTATTACAATGGCATGGATTTTTAAATGGATTACTATTATATTTTTTAAAAACAATGCCATTGTTTGGATGATTCTAATATTTAGAATCTCAGATTATACTTTCTCTTTATACTGTTTTTGTTTTTTCTTTATACTGTTTTATTTCCACAAAATTACTTTATTAAAAATTACTAATATTAGCTTTCATTAATGGTACAAAAATATTACTCTTGTTTTATAATTTCTTGCTGCTAAAAGCGATGAGAAATGCTTTAAGATATTTGGCTTCTAATTGGATAATTTGCCTGCAGCCACTTCTAGAATGGTCAGCCTTGGAGGGGATTAATGGTTGATAATGCTGTTGTACAAGAGACTTTTGTGCAACTTTCTGACTATTGCAGCAACTTCAAGTTTATCATCATTAACAGTAGTTTTCATTAGACAGGGTAAGAAATCACACAAGTTAAGCACAGGAACAAATTAAGGAAACACATGCTCACTTACCAATACGCAAGTAAGAAGGGGACCCCAGTATGCCCAGCTGCTGAAGCCACAGTGACAATATGGCCATGATTATTCTTCATCATCACTGGAAGAAATGCTTTTGTAGTCTAGAAATAGTATTTATTTAGAGGAAAAGACATATTGTTATTTCTGATTTGCAGACCCATTGGGAATATTTCTAAACAAACTATATTTTGTTAATATTTTTCCTAGAATAAAGGGAAAAAAACCTAGATTAATTGCCAAATGTGGTAACATAAGGCAACTGGATAGGATGCCTAGATTGGAAAAACTAAGCAAAGCAATGGATACCGAAAACTTTGAGACTCCATTTCATTTAAATTGCGAACTTCTACTATTCCCTAATTCTCCCTCATTTTGTCATTGATGTTTTCTATCATTTCATATATTGAATAAATATAATAATCTAGAGTTATCAAAAGAATTTGTATGTAATGTTAAATTGTTAGAAAATAGTTTGGTCATGTCATCAAAATACTGAAATGAACAGCAATCTTCCAGTAGTCACAGAACAATTCATGCGATAAATATTGAGCACCTACTATGTGATGGGGATTCAAAAACATTAAGACAATGCCCTACATTCTAATAAAGATAGAAAGACAGGTAAATTCAGCTATAAGGATACAAAGTTATAAAGATACAAAAACAGGTGTCAATAACTTGGGAATATTGACGTAATATAACGCTGCATTTTCTCCAATTGCAATATTCTTTAGAGATTGTGTATCCCAAACTCACATCCAAGAAAGCTTTGAGGGACCCTTTCAGGAACTGGCTATTTGGGCAGTTTTTAGCCTCTTCAGAAACTCTCTCTCTCTCTCTTTCTGTCAATATCTATAGACCTTGAATGTGAGGTTTATAATAAAGTTTACAAGTTTAAGGCCAGAAAACACTCAAGGCCTGAGACTCACGCAAAGGAAACTGGGATCATCTTAACAGATCCACACAAGAGGGCTCAGATGACCCCTAATCCCTTCCTTCATGAACAAGATCACATAGATGAGAGAATCTAGTATAAAATTAAAACGTATATAATACCTAAAGTTTATTATTAATTATTATTATTAATATTTTTAAGGGAGGAGGAAGAATAGTTGATTGGGATTTGGTCATGAGAAATGACCTTTGTTTTTTTAAAAGTCTACTTATTTTTTTAGTAATCTCTACACCCAACATGGGGCTCGAACTCACAACCCCAAGGTTAAGAGTGTCATTCTCTTCTAAGTGAGCCAGTCACCCTGAAAATTGATCTCTTTGTATGTTATCCTTCATACCTGGATAAAACTTCAGTATTAATTTGATGCATCTTTACATGTGCTGAAATCTCCATTTTAAACATAGTCTTTGGGTTTCACAAAAGGGAATGTTTTCATAAAAGAAGTCATACCTACCCAGAAATGTGCAAGTACATTAACTTCAAAAGTCTTTTCAATCTGAGGGTCTTGTGTTGCAAACAAATCCGATGTGTAGACTACACCGGCATTATTTACTAAAATACTAACATCTCCAACTTCTGCCTTCACCTTTAAAAATAAGACAAATACCTGCATCATTAAGAGTTATGAAGGAAGTTTGCATGCAAGAATGATTAAAGAGCTATGTGTTCCTCTATTAGATATGGGAAAAAAGTAGTTTTGTAATCTATGTGCCAACATGAAAAAAAGAACCTTTTAATCTTAGCTACTTAATTTCAAAACAGCACTACCTGTGAGTCTGGTAGGTAGAAGTTTTCTTTTGCAATTTAGCCTCTTGACTTTGCTCTATTGATTATACCCTGAGAGGTGTTTGGCTAATAAAAACATAACAAAAAAAAAACAAAAAAACAAAAAAACAAAAAAACAAAAAACCATAACCAGGGGCAAACAAAAACAAAAAACAAAACAAAACAAATGAAAACACCCTAGCATTTATTTTTTTAAATATTACTTCAAAAGGTAAGCAAAAAAAATTTTTTTTAATTAATCGGCAAATGCAGGGACTATATGGGGAACTATGTAAAACTGATTATACCATTAAGCTGGTATGTAAAACTGATTATACCATTAAGCTGGTCAGATCTTCTATTTATTTTTGTAGTCACTCCTTTCTGTTGCTCACCAAACTCTCTTCCTTAGGTGGCAGTTGGCCTAAGGGCTGGCAACACCAGCATATCTTATCTGATATTTTTATGGTTCTTTGAATAACTAAGCTTCTTGGTAGATGGATCCTAGAGTTACAATGAATTCTGTTATACATTGTATTCCAAATAAAAGCTAACTTCTGTTAAGAGTTATCATATTTAGATAGTGCTGCAGTGTGCTGGGGGACTGAGGGGGAGGTGGCAAATAGCCTGTTAAAGGCTTTCATTGTGCTATGCATTTTGTACGATTCCATTATTTATCTCATTTAATTCTCACAATAATTCCATGAGCCGACAACTTTTGGTATGCTCATTTTAGAGATGAGGAACATGAAAAACAGAATGGCTATTTCTTGCCCCAGATCACATGGCTATTAAAGGTCACATGGAGCTGAGACTCTTCCAGATCTTCTCACCCCAGAGCCCAAGACAAGCCTCAAAACCTCAAACAGAAGGAAGCCAGCGGGTGGAATACCCATCAGTGACCCCTTAGGGCATTGGTGTGCCAATTGCTGGAAGCTTGTTCCAGCCAGAAATGAATTTCATCAGGTTGTATTTAAATTATTAAAGAGTCAAGCCAAGATATTTGGTTCTTCATCAACACTATTTGTACCTATATCCATTCCTCTAGCACCATATTAAAACTGTCATTTGGAATAATGCCCCTAAGATATAGAGAAAAACTGGACAGTGTGTGTGGTTGAAGTGATGAAGCTGCTGTAATGCCTCTGAAGTAGGATGACTTAAAGTATAATTTTCCCAGACACACTTGTCCCTTCCTCCATCCTTGAGCTCCCTATATCATCTCCTCTTATCTCTACACAGTATGAATGTCTGCTTTGCACATTTCTCAGTAATGAAAGCAAGCTGTGAGTTTAAATGGTTAGGTGACATAAAAATGTCCTGCTACTAAAATAATCACATTACAGTAACTTCAAAATATCTGATAATCACCTGTCATCACACACGTTCTGTTTAAGCACATAGTTTATCCTGGAGCAATTTCAGTAAAAATACTTGGGTTAAAACACACAGAATAGGTTCAAATATTGAAATTACCTTTTCTAGAACAGCTATTCCCAGATGAGTCTAGAGATGATCATTGTGTACTGATCTAAAAACTTTACATCATTAATAGATTTAATCCCTCTTAAAACCCTGAGGTAGGTACTTGCTGTACCTTTTATGATTGGGGAAATTTATGCACAGAGACGTTAGCTAACTTGCAGTGATAGAGGCAGTAGTAACTGAAAGAATGTACATCTCTCACAGTTAATTTAAGTAAAATAGTTACTATTAAATGCAGATGTTTCTCGTCTACTGGCCTTGCTCCTACTGTACCCCCTTGTAGGAAAGCTATTTCCCACCACTAGTCTGGATAATTTCTACTTAGTCTTTTTTTTTTTTTTTTTAAGAGAGAAAAGGAGAGAGCAGGGTGTGTGTGGGGGGCGTGGCATGGCAGGGTGAGGGGGCTAGGGGAGGGGCAGAGGGAGAGAGGGAGGGAGGGAATCCCAAGCAGGCTCCACACCCAGTGCAGAGCCCATGCAGGGCTCGATCTCATGACCCTGAAATCATGACTCGAGCCAAAATCAAGTCAGTGTCTAACCAACAGAGCCACTCAGGCATCCCGGTTTCGACTTATTTGTTTGACTTATCTCAGGCCTCACCAGTAATAGAGGCATCAGTTTGAGATAAAAGATTACAATTCAGGGGCACCTGGGTGGCTCAGTTGTTGATCCTTTGGTTCAGGGCATGATCCCGGGGTCCTGGGATCAAGTCCTGCATCAGGCTCCCTGCAGGGAGCCTGCTTCTCCCTCTGCCTATGTCTCTGCCTCTCTCTCTGTGTGTCTCTCATGAATAAATAAATAAAATCTTAAAAAAAAGATTAAAATTCAAAAATAGAAGTTAAAAATGTCCTCAAATCTAAAATTCCCTTAAACCAAGGAGGTTCTCAAGGTTGGTGGAATCAGAATCTTTATACTATACTGATTATACTGATTCAGATTATCCAAAAGTGAGGTCTAGGAATGTGTATTTCATGGAATTTTCCCAGGTAATTCTACTGACTTTCTTACTATTGTAGTATGTAGTTAACAAGCACATGTATGAATGCTTTGGGAGTGAAACTTCATTATATATACATAGCACATCTTAGTTGTATATAGAAGAGACAAATACTGTTTTACAGAAATAAATATATCTATGATCAAAACCTGATAAACAGTTAAATTTATCCTAATTCCCTAATCCAGTTCTTTGATGAGGCCTTTGAAGACCCTGTCAGTGATTTGCAGTATCATGCAAGAATTTACTTGTAGCAGAAGCACATGGGTGAGGCGTGGGTATGTGGGGTAGTAAATATACTGATTCTTGGGCCTAGTCCTCGATCCACTGAAAGCAAACCTCTGGGGTGTCTTTTTTTTAAATATATAATTTATTTATTTGACAAAGAGAGAGCACAGAGGGAGAGGAAGAAAACACAGAAGGAGAGGGAGAAGCAAGCTCTCTGCTGAGCAGGGATCCCGGTTTCAGAACTCAATCCCAGGACCCTGGGGTCATGATCTGAGCCAAAGGCAGATGCCTGACCTACTGAGCCACCCAGGTATCTCTGGGGTGTTTGTTTTTAACAAGCTCTGTGGACGATTCTACAACACACTGAAGTATGGGAAACTCAGTTATACATTCTAGTTCTGGATCTGCCAAGGCTGCAAAACCTTGGGCAAAACTTCTGCTATTTTGTTTGTATCATGATGCTGAGATCTCTAGAAGCCCTCTCAGCTCTGACATGATGCAATCCTTTTTTTTTTTTAATTGGAGTTCAATTTGCCAAAATATAGAATAACCCCCAGTGCTCATCCCATCAAGTGCCCACCTCAGTGCCCGTCACCCAGTCACCCCCACCCCCCGCCCACCTCCCTTTCCACCACCCCTTGTTCATTTCCCAGAGTTAGAAGTCTCTCATGTTTTGTCTCTCTTTCTGATATTTCCCACTCATTTTTTCTCCTTTCCCCTTTATTCCCTTACACTATTTTTTATATTCCCCAAATGAATGAGACCATATGATGTTTGTCCTTCTCCAATTGACTTATTTCACTCAGCATAATACCCTCCAGTTCCATCCACGTTGAAGCAAATGGTGGGTATTTGTCATTTCTAATGGCTGAGTAATATTCCATTGTATACATAGACCGCATCTTCTTTAACATGATGCAAACCTAAGCAAACACAAAATTTCACCTTCTTTGCAGAGCTATAAATATCTTCTCGGTTACTGCAGTCTACTACAAAGGCATGAACCTTCGCACCCAGTCTCCTGCATTCAGCAGCTGTGTCCTCAATCCCATGCTAGGAAAGGCAACAAAAAGGATAGAGAGGACAAAATAAATGACATGAACATATTACATCAACAGCTGAAAATAATTGAGGATAGATCGTTTGACCAAACATTAGGCAAAAATTTACCTGGACACATTTTTGGCAGGAATATAGGTACACTTTGCTCTTAGTACTTTGAATAGCTTCTTTGATTTGGAACTAAACTTTTTTAAAGAACATAAAAATCTTAAAACACTAGTTTTGTATTCATGAATTTTACATACTTTGTGAATGTGTGTGTGTATTTCATAACAAGATTTTAAAAATATTATTAAATTTTTTCTTTCTGTGTCACTAAAATATATTCACATAATTTTCAAGCTGCAAAATAAATAAATAAGGAGTTCATTCATTCACTCATTCCTTTAACATTTTAACGTGTAGGTCATAGTCACGGTGCTTAGAGGAAACTTGTAGACACAAATATGAATGAGACAGAGTACTGACTTCAGCAAACTCACAGTCTAGTAGAAAGAAACATAAAATAAATATAAAATTTAGGTAGAACATGTGGAATTGTTATTTTGTTGGAATAAAGGATTGAAAATTGGCAGTTTCATAAGATTCAAACTAATATGTTATGGTAAGTACTAGAACAATATACAGAGAGTTACTGGAATACAGAGGAGGGGCATTCAATACAATTCTAGAAGAAAAGGTACCAGAGTTGGGTCTTAAGGGTAAGTAGAACAGCCAGGTAAAAAGCGGGGAAAGGGCATGCAGACAGACTGTAAACAAAGAGATGGATAGGAGAAAGGTCCAGTGGGAAAATATTAACAGATTGGTGTTGTTGAGTCATAGGATTCAATGCCCAAATCAAAGGGCATTGCATGTCATACCAAGTTTTATCCAAAAAGTTAGGGGGTGGGTACTGATTAAATCACAGAGTCATATTTGGGTATCATACTGATTACTCTTGCTAAAGTATAGAGGACAGACTTTAGGGGTCAATAATATAGGAAGAGAGAAAAATTAGTAGGCAGTTTACAATGATTCAGCCATCAGATGACACAAGCTTGAACTGTGGCCTTACTAGAAAGAATGTAGAGAAGAGAATCAGCCATAAAACATATCTTTAGGAGGTAAAGTCAGAAGGATTTGGTGATTGGATGAAGAAGGTAGGAAGAACCAAAGCTGAAGCCCTTGCTAAAAAGGGCTAAAAACTAAAAAGTTTAAGTAATTGGCAGCATGGTGTTGCAACAAGTCAGATGGAGGTCATAGATGTGAGATGTGAGAAAAGGAATGACGAGCCCCATCTGGAGTGTTGATTTTGTCACCTTAAATTTGTGATCAGACCATAGGGTTCTGTTTTTGTTTTTCTTTTTTTGTTTCCATTTTTGTATGTTTATTGGTTTGCCTTTGCCAATTTTATATCTTTTTCATTGTAGAAAATGTCTGAAACCATACCTTGGATTGAGGGTTAGTCTGTGAACTCTGCAAACCAAGAAATTATCGTCAGCTAATGCACAAGTAGATGAACTTAATACATTTATCCAAGAGAGAATAGCAGGGCAGAACACTAGTGTCCAAATTTGCTGGTAAACTGTAATTACTCTTGCAGAAAACCCAAAATCTGGACAGCTACAGAAAGAATTTGCAGTTTGCTCAGTAAACTTACTGTGACAGGAAAAGGAAATAGGGTGTTTTTGCTTTTGCTGAACTTTCTCACACAAACTGTTTGTCCTCTGATGAGGAGCCCTTATTCCCCAAGGGACATTGGAACATCTCAAGTAAACCTTATGTTGCCCTCCTGTACCTCCAGGCAGCTTTTGGTCCCTTCCTTTAAAAGTGTATTTCATTAATGTAGCATATACACACAATGGAGTATTATTCAGCCTTCAAAAGTAATAAAATTCTGACACATTCTACAGCATGGGTGAACCTTGATGATGTTAAGCTTAATGAAACAGAACAGATACAAAAAGACAAACATGGCATTATTATAGTTCTAGAAGCTACCTAATATAGTCAGATACAAGGAGAGGGAAGGTGGAATGGTGGTTGCCAGGGGCTGGGGGAGGCGGGCTGAGGAGTGATTGTTTAATGGGTGCAAAGTTTCTTTTTGGGATGATGAAATAGTTCTGGGGATGGATAGTAGAGGTCATTTTGTAATAATGGGAATGCACTCAACACAACTAACCTGAATGCTTAAAAATGGTTGAAATAGAAATTTTTATGTAATATATATTTTATCACAATAAAGTTTAAAAAGTATATGGTACTGATTCTTTGGGTATTTCTAAAATTCAGTCCTTATTTGGAACAAATTCTACAACAAAACTCTATCTGCCTTTAATCCATTTGTGGAGATTTGCTTAGTACTGGTTGGGTTTCTGCATCAACAGACACAGTGCGTATTGGTAAACACGTCCTACCTTTACATCTGCAATGGCGCTTTTGCCTATCTCCCTGGTCTTCCTCGCTTAGGGCCAAGGGCTGCACTCCACACCTCCTGAACTATGCAACAAATTTAAGTTCTAAATTCTGCCAGGAAAAATTTTAGACAGTCTCCATATTCATTTGGTAAGAAATAAAAAGTAGGCAGACTTAAAATTTTTCTCAGCGCAGTGGGACTGCTTGTCATTCTTTAACATTTTCCTTGTTAACCTTTTTCCTAATGTGCTGGATTCAGTTCTCAATTTTTAATCCTGGGCTCTCCTTTAAGTCTTTACTCATCATTCAGGCAGCCTGGGTGGCTCAGCGGTTTAGCTCCGCCTTCAGCCCAGGGCCTGATCCCGGAGACCCGGATTGAGTCCCATGTCGGGCTCCCTGCATGGAGCCTGCTTCTCTTTCTGCGTGTGTCTCTGCCTCTATCTCTCTCTGTGTGTGTCTCTCATGAATAAATAAGTAAAATCTTTTTAAAAAAGTTTTTACTCATCATTCTTTGCCCTCTATCCCACAACTGAAACTTTTTGCCCATTACCTAGACTACTAGACATCTACATGTTTTTGATTCCTTCCATTGCTTTTTTCCATTCATTAATTCACTTTTCCATGTGACAGTCTTTGGGTATATAGTAGGTGCTCACCACTTGCTATACATTTATCTTCAAAAACTTATGTAAACAGGCATGGGGGTGAGGATGGTCAAGAAATGTGAGATTATCTACATAAGACAATAAAAAAATTATGGCATCCATCTTAGTAGAATAACAAAGCTGAAGCCACCACTAATTCCTCCCTAAATTCATGCTCCTTTTCTGTAGACTTCATAATGTGTAGGAAGATGTCTGTTCTCAACATCCTGAGAAGGATATCTTTGGGCATTGCTATCCTGGCTGCTTGACTTAACCTGAGAAATTGTCTCTGGGGACAATTTGTCTTTGCACTGGAGGGAAAGAATTTTATCTGGCCCCTCTTTGCCCTTCCAGTTTGATCTGAAGACAATCTAAAAAACTCTTCTCTTTTTGACTCATTCTCAGTATAGCCACCAGCCCAAAAGTTTTATATCTCTAGGTTCTGCTGCCTGGACTGCTTGAAATTTCCACCCTACTCTCCCTCTCCAGTCAAGTTCAGTGACTCTCAGACTATCATAATTTTAAAACCTATAAAATTTCAAGAAAAGTGGACTGCAGTGTAGACACTGAACTAGAACTGCCAATCTTTTATTTGGCCAAATTAAAACCAACATAGAAACTATCAGTTACTATCATTGTAATTTCATTAAATATATATGTATATTATATCCACAAAAAAGTGCAAAGGGTATAATCTCAAAATAATAGATGGCTTATTTAAATAGAATGAATTTAACATAATACATACTCACTACATTATCCTTAATTTTCTGATCACTTCTGCTATAACTTCCCTGGCCTGCAAAACCAGCATCATCACTTGCCTGGGACTACTGCTAGACTCTTACCTGCTCTCCACTGGCTCCTCTGGGAAAAGCCAAAGCACAAACAGTAGCTTGTGGGGAACTGTATGATCTGGAGCTGCTGCTTCTTAAGTTTCTAGACCAGTGCTGTCTCATAAAATATAATGCGAGCCAGGTACTGAATTTTAAATTTTTTTCTAGTAGCCACACTTGAAAAAACAAAATTTTTTTAAAAGATTTTATTTATTCATGAGAGACAGAGAGAGAGAGAGAGAGAGAGAGAGCAGTAGAGACACAGGCAGAGGGAGAAGCAGGCTCCATTGCAGGGAACCTGAGGTACTCGATCCCTGGTCTCCAGGATCACACCTGGGCTGAAGGCGGCACTAAACCACTGAGCCACCTGGACTGCCCGAAAATTTTATTTTATTTTATTTTTTTTTAAATTTTTATTTATTTATGATAGTCACAGAGAGAGAGAGAGAGGCAGAGGCACAGGCAGAGGGAGAAGCAGGCTCCATGCACCAGGAGCCTGATGTGGGATTCGATCCCGGGTCTCCAGGATCGGGCCCTGGGCCAAAGGCAGGCGCCAAACCGCTGTGCCACCCAGGGATCCCTGCCCGAAAATTTTAAATTTAATTTAGTAATATATTATATTCAACTTAACATATACAAAATATTATTTTGGAGTATTTGTTATTATTATGAAATATTATAGTTCAACATTTAATGTATGTAAAAGTTGTAAGATAATTCAACATTCCTTTTTTCATACCATCTTTGAAATCCTGTGTGTAATTACACAACAGCACATCTCAATTCAGAGGAGCTATATTTCAAATGCTCAATGGCCATAGTAGCTAGTAGCTAGTACCTACCATTGTGTTTGAAAGGATAGATCTAGATTTTTACTTTTCTCCCTTCCCTCACTCTGTGCATTTACTGATCCCTCTCTGCAGAGATATGAGGGGCTCAAGGCACCATCTGCCTTTTCTGATCTTGACTCAACTATCTTCAACTCATGAGGCGTTCTGTATAAGACCAACATGTTCATCCCTCTTCCCACCACCACCATAGAGATTCCCTATCCCCTTTCATACTTTACTTTTTAAAATACTTACCACCTTCCAGCATAAATTACATAATTTATGATGCAGCATGTTTTATTTTATTGTTCCTTGTTCATGAAGTTTGTGTTTTTTTTACTGCTGTGTCCTCTGCATTAGAAGAGTGCCTGGCAGATAGTCGGTACTCAATAAACATTTATTGAATAAAAGCACTCCACTCTGAAGTGGAGAAAATTTTGTACAAATGAGCACAGGGCCGTGGGAATCATTAACACAGATGTGTCACCTAATTCTTAGCTCCAAATCCTCCACTGTTAGCTTAAATTTCACTTTGTGAATGGATAATAACTAATGTGTGTTTACCATGTGCCAGGCACTGCTAAATGCTTTGTGTGTGCTTTTTGGTATAATCTTCCCAGTCCTTTAAGGTAAGATAAGTAATTATTTTCTCTATTTTGCAGGAAAGGAACCAAAAGCTCTAGGAAGTCAGAAGGTAGCTCATGAAGAGGTGGAGAGTTCCGCTGAGTTTGAGTGTACCACCATGCCAGGCATTTGCCATCAGTGACCACATCAGATTAGACTGGGCCTAGTTTGTATCTTTCATTGCATGTACAATTATTTAAAGTCTATTTTCCCTACAAGATTAGGGGCATGGGACCTTATGTCCTATTTGCTGCCGTGTTCTTACTATCCATGCAACAGACACTCAGTAAGTATTCACTGATTGCTATCTTAACCATCTGCTCACTGGGCGAGCTCTTACCTAACTTCACATTCCCTGAATTCTTGTTTACAGCTACAGTGCTGGATGTTGACTACTGTGTATGGGATGGTTCTTCAGGCCCTCAGGTGCCCTGCCTAAACCTCTCTGTCCATCTACCGCTGGCCCTATAGAAGGTTACAGTCTAAATCCACCTCTCTTCCTTAAGCTTGTACCTATTCTTGTAAACCATTATGTAAATTGAAGAGATTTTCCCCTTTCTTTTCTTTTTATTCTAAATTTTTTTGCCTAGTTTTATGTTTTTAAGTAAACTCGATGCCCAACATAGGGCTTGAACTCAACGACCCCAAGATCAGGAGTTGCATGCCCTACTGACTGAGCTAGCCAGGTGCCCGAAAGAGTTTTTTTCTTTTATACTGTTTTTAACTAAAAGATGATTTTAAAAATTATTTTTGGCAATTGCTATGATACAGTAATGTTGCTTGCTGCTGGGTACCTTTTAAAGACACTTATCTCAGTAACAGCAAGTCGGATTTTTCTTTCTTAAGAGGTGCAAGCCTCTTAATAGACTAACTTAAAACCATTACTCTTTCCATTTGTTTAAGATGGAGGGATCAGTGAAGATAGAGGGATCAGTGAAATCAGGCTCTGGAGGAGATGACAAATTATTTTCTGGGCAAAAGTAAGGATACCTTTACAATGCAAAATTAGTGATGGGTAGTACCTGGGAATCTTATATCCTCTAGGTCCATTTATCCTGTAATCATAAATATTAATGGATCTATAAAATGCCAAGGGTAATTTCTTCTCCCTAGTTTATAGAGATGCTGTATGCAGTTGTTGCCCACAGAATACACCCATGACTACAATTAAAGGTTCCAGAAAGGAAAACATAGGAAGCACTATTACCTTATTTATATCCCACAGAACCAGTTTGCTTTTAAGTTTGGCAAATTCATAGGCAGTTAGTCTCCCAATTCCATGTCCAGCTCCAGTAATCAGGACGATTTCTCCCGTCACTGATTTTCTCTTCTTAGGAATAAAAAGCTTCAGGAGCGACTCTAAGGTGAAGATGATCAGTAAGGGCAGAAGCTGGAGGCACTGCAGAAAGAATTTCATCCTTCTCGTTGCCATGAGCTTTTGGCGTGTGTCCTCTCACCAGTCACTCTAAACTGCTTCTAGAGGATTGTTCCGTCAAACACCAGATGGAATAAAAAGCAAGAGCAAGCAAGGGCTTCTTTATCAAAGAGAAACAAACAACTCTGAAACCGTTCCTTCCGCTGGGCTGGGCTTGGTTAGGTCTTTCACAATTGGTTCGGGCTGCAGTGCGGAGCGGCTGCTCGCCGACTCAGAAATCTGGGAGGGACAAAATCCAGGGGAGGGCAAGGCTTCCCGGGCCGCTCATCGGTGACCCACTACCTCCGGGTCCTGCGAGCAGACCTTCCTGGCTTAGCAGCCGCTTGTTTTCCTAAATGTTGGTCATTCCTCTGCAAGTTACAAAGATAGCTGACATTGTCCGCAATCCAGATGCTCACCACTTTGGAACTTGATGCTCACCACTAGTGAAGGGATGGAAACGCAGTTTCATGTCTTAAAAGGAACATCAGGTGAACGTCAATTGTTCTGCAAGCCCCCTCCCCCCAACTCCATCCTGAAATGTTGCTCTCACATTTTAGTGTGAACCAAACTCGATTCCTGGATGGCAGAGAAAATCAAGGCCCAGGATAAATCGTATTAAATCGTAAGGGATTGTTTCCACAAAGAAGAGCAGTATATTTGGATAACACTTTTCACTCAACCTGTTGGAATTTGGGGAAAAAAATATTACACTTAAGTAACTATATTCTTATCCAGGTTAATCACTGCTTCCAGAATGAATAATAAAATAGAAAGAAGATCACCTTGCATAAAGATTACCTCTGCAATTTTTGGTTTAGTAGACTCTTTATATAAGTATTCAATATACAAATAGTGAATTAAAAAAATCCTAGATTGGTTACTGAAAAAAAAAAAGACCCAATTCTGGGTTTGTGTGCAGGAAGAGCTTAATAATTGTGTGTTACATGTATTTTTCGATTTAGTTCTTGATAGTAATTGAATTGGGGCTTTTTGTGAGACACTATGGTATTTGGAAAGAGACTTCTGTCATGTGGGTGACTGATGGTCACTCTTTATATTTAAGAGGCAGTTATGAGGAGTGCCAGGGTGGCTCAGTCGGTTAAGCATCTGCCTTCAGCATGGGTCATGATCCCAGGGTCCGGGGATTCAGTCCAGCTGAGGTCTCCCTGGTCAGCAGAGAACCTCCTTCTCCCTCCGCCATTCCCCTCACTTGTGCTCTCTGGTTCTATCTCTCCGTCAAATAAATAAATTTAAAATCTTAAAAAAAAAGGCAGGAAGATAACAAAAAACTGAAGTTCACAAATATTCATACTCGTGTCTCTCTACCATCTGCCACTTTTTCTTATGGCTCTCAAATCTAAGTTTACAAATACTTACTTGCACAGAAAGTTTCTAGTTTCCAGAGTTTTTTTCCCCCATATATATTATCCCAATAGATTTTTAAAAAGCCTCTTAGGAAGTAGAGAAGAAAATTATTTGTCTCCCTATTTCATAAATGAATAGATCAGTTAGATTAACTTTTTAAAGCTCCTGCAGCAAGTAAAAGCATAACTGGGGCTAGATGCAGGTTCCGTGTTTCTCAAACATTTTTGCCCAATACTTATAAAATTTGATATTTTAGATGTATATATGTGTTTGCTTTCATATATGTTGACTTTCATATGTTTAGGCTCTGACTCTAATATTTTCTATTAAGAAAATTGTATTTGGGGCACCCTGATGGCTGGGTTGGTGAGCATGTCACTTTTGATCTTGGGGCTGTGAATTCAAACCCCACATTGGGTATAGTGATTACTTAAAAAAATGCAATCTTAAAAAAAAAAGAAAAAGAATTGTATTTAAAGAGAATCAGGTATTTCTGACCCACTAAATTGACTAGAGTTTCCCTGGTCTAGGGAAAGAGCCCAGTGTTTGAAAATAGGCACACCTGATTCCCACGTGTGGATGTGACTTCATCTTCCTGAGGATGTTTCCTAATTTGTAAAATTGGGATGTTATTAATACTCACCCTGTAGAATTCTTGTGAAGCTCTAATGAATTAACATAAAACAGAGTGTTCTATCAACTATTCAACTCTATGTAAGTTATAATTAACACTAATATAACTATAATGTGGGTGGTTTGACAAGTGATAATTAGCTACTAATCTGACACAACAGCACAGTGTGCAACTTTATATATTTGTGGTTTTTAAAAACACTTTTCTTTGGGAAAGTTTAAAATGTTTTCCGTGTAGAGCATCTTAGTTTCATGGTGCCCTCCAGGCTGTTGAGTGGCATTATAAAAAGGGGGAAAGGGGGTAAGGATAAGGAACCCTTCATAGATGATTTGGTCACTTATGATGACTAGGCATTATGCTAAGTGCTTCACATATAGACAAAGTTCATTTTATCCTCTCAACAGTCTTAAGAAGTAGGTTCCATGAGATGTCTATTACATGAATAAAGAAATAAAGGATTAAGAGAAATAAGCAAATCACCTAAGGTTAGTATAAATGATAGAACTGAATTTAGATCTAGGCCATTATCACTATGCTATGTTGCCTTTTTTCTTAGGGCAAAGAAGAAAAGCTAGGCCAGCCCTAAATTACTTTGAAAATTCCAAAGGATAAAAACTATTACTTATAATACCTCCTTTTAGGGATCCCTGGGTGGCGCAGCGGTTTGGCGCCTGCCTTTGGCCTAGGGAGCTATCCTGGAGACCCAGGATCGAATCCCGCATCGGGCTCCTGGTGCATGGAGCCTGCTTCTCCCTCTGCCTGTGTCTCTGCCTCTCTCTCTCTCTCTCTGTGTGTGTGACTATCATAAATAAATAAAAATTAAAAAAATACCTCCTTTTAATAACTCCTACAGCATTCATAACACCTCTTCCTCATATCATTAGGTAACTTAATCCCTATTTAACAGCAATAGAGTCAGCTATTAAAACAAGGATTTTATTTATTGTTGTTGTTGTTGTTGTTGCTTTTTTAGAACATGTGTGGGTGGGGTGGGGGAGAGATCTCAAGTGTGGAGCCTGATGTGGTACTCAATCTCACAACCCTGAGATCATGAATTGAACTGAAATTAAAAGTCAGATGCTCAACTGACTGAGCTACCTAGACACCTCTAAAACAAAGATGTTAATTCCTGCTAACTTTTTATCAGCTATGTGATATCTGGTTAATTACTTACCTTCTCCTGAGATCTCAGTTATTTCATCTGTAACATGGATATAATAGAGCTTGGTTGAGTAAATGAGATATTTAAAAAGCACAGAGCTGATATCTTACATACATATATACTTAATTAATGATAGCTATTACTGTATTTTAACCAGTCATCAGTATGAGGTTTATGTTTGCAAGGCTGGCTCTGTAGAGTCCTACTGGATTCAGAAGGAAAGACCACAATACTTAGCAATTACGTAAACCAATGAAGAACAGTCACTTTTCTTTTCCCTGTTACTTTAAAGAACACAGAGGAAGAACATTCAGAAATGATTGCCAGACTGTGCTAAAGGTGGTACTGCCATTAATTTTTCAGTCATTCTGGGATAGAAGCCTCTATACTTGGCTCTGAAACCTGAATTTTAGAGCTTAGAGGGAGTGAAATGTTAACTTGTCCAATCACATTTTTTTAAAGTAATGAATCTATGAATTCAAAGTAAAGAATACATCTGGTTTAAAAGTGGTTCAGCAGGGATGCCTGGGTGGCTCAGCAGTTTGGCGCCTGCCTTCCGCCCAGGGCGTGATCCCAGAGTCCCAGGATGAGTCCCACGTTGGGCTTACTGCATGGAGTCTGCCTCTCCCTCTGCCTGTGTCTCTGCCTCTCTCTCTCTCTGTCTCTCATGATTAAAAAAAAAAAATCTCTAAAAGTGGTTCAGCAAGGTGGATAAAAACAAAACAATAACAACAACAAAAACAAGAGTCCTCAGTCCCACCCTTGTCTAACTCTTCAGATTAACCATTTTAATCCTTTTAATTGTCTCTTGTACTGTTGACTTCTATATCTCTAATAAAGGCTTACAGTGTCATTTACTGGTTACTCAATAGGAGACATTGGTAATTGATTTTCTTCTATGACAGCTGAGGATGTAGCTCACTTATTCTACTCCTAACACCCTTCTCCCTATATATTCCCAATGTGATTATGTCACTATCCCTACTACCTTTTCTGGTTATATTTAAAACATTTACATTTCTTTTATGTCTTCTTCTTGCCACTGTATGATAAAACTTTTAGCTTTCCATTTTGTCAGAGGAGGGTATTGTTTTCTTCAGCTGTCCATTTCTATCACCCAACTTGTAATATCTGGTTTACTTTCATATTTTCAGGACTGATCCTATTTACTTTGTATTTTGTAACTGTAACATTTTCTTTGCTTGGTCTATGTTGTTTCTGAAAGCTAAAACTCAACATAGAGCACTTACATTCTTGTGACTAACTAGTGGCCTTCCTCAGCAGGAGGCTGCTTATTCCACTAACTGGGACAGATTGGACCAGAAGAAATCACTGCCAACTCAAAACTATTCATCCTTGGCCTTTGTGAAGACTGAAGCAGCAAAATATGAAAGCAAAAATTCTGAAATGAGGTTGGAATTCCAGCTCTGTCATTCTCTAGTTGTGTGATTTTCAGTAAGTCATTTAAATGCTTTGTTTAAATTTCCTTCAGCATGCATTAACTTATTAAGAGACAGGACTGGTGGCTGATTAAAAGAACACAAAAGATATGAAGAAAATCCTTGCCATAAAGGAAGAGAAGGAGAAAAGTAGGCTACTTCTGACCCAGGGGGTTGATGGGAAAGGAAAGAGGATAACGGTAGAAGCAAGTAGTAGGAGTCAAGTAACTGGACTTCCCGTTCCAATCCTTATCTCTATGTTGCTGTTTATCTGGTTCCAACTTTTATAATACCTACTTCTCTACATTTCGAGGAATAAAATTTGTACAGTGTTAATGGCTTTCCATTGCACTTGGGATTAACTGCTAATTCCTTACCATAGCCTATAAGATCTTATGTGATTTGGCTCTTGGATCAAGATTTTTACATAAAATAAACCCAACTATAGTAGTTTAGTCAAATAGGGGTTTATTTTCCTTATTAGTCCAGAAGCAGGCTTTGCAGGACTGGTGCAACTAATTGAGGAAGTAAAAAAATAAAAAACAAACAAACAAACAAAAAACCCCTAAGGTTCCTTCTTGTACCCTATTGTGCCATCCATGTGTGTGGCTTTTGTCATTAGGATCTTAAGGTGGCTGCTCCTCCTCTAGGAAATGTGCCCTCCTTTCAAGCAGGAATAAAGGAGGGAGGGGAAACTGCAAAGGGTTAATAATTCCTGCTGAATCAGCCAATCTCTTTAGCTCAGGAAAATAATGGCCTTTCCAGAAAACCCACACAATAGGCTACCAAGTTCATCTCATTGGCCAGGAAGGGTCATGTGGCCCATTTCACTACAGGGAGCATGGGGGTAAGTTTTTAACTGGATAGATTTTTACATATGACATGTAAGAATGGAGAATGAATAGATGGGTATTGGGAAACAAAGAGTTGTGTCCACCATACTGGCCACCTCTCTGGCTTCACTGCAGATCACACTTTCTGGTTTAGTAGTATGCTTTAGCACATTGACCTTTCTGTTGCTTGATCATGGCCAGGCTATTTTCTACCTTAGAGATTTTGCACTTACAGTCTTCTCTGCCTGGAATGTTCCTTCCCCAGCTTTTCCAGGGGGCTGGCAGCTTCATATCCTTAGGTATCTCCCAAGAGTGATCTCCTCAGCAAAGCCTTTGCTGACACTCTCCTCCTGTAATAGTTAGTCCAGCTTCAATTATTCTTTTATGCAGAAAGTTGTTTACTTCCTTCATAGAACTTTCCCTGACAGGCAATTCCTAGTTTGCTTAGTTATTTAGAGTTGATTTACCTCCCCTAGAAAGCAAGTTTCATGAGAGCGGGACCTTGTCTATCTTGTTCACAACTTTATTCCTGGCACCTGGGGCAGTGCCTGGTAAGTAGTAAGTAATCCATATTTATTATATAATGAAATGAATAGAACAAGGGGGAAACAGTTGGAATTATTAACCATTCTTATTTTTAGTATACCTAAAATCAATTCCAGTAATCACATACATCGCTTTCCTATTTAAAAACATTTATTATTTAGCGTTTTTTGCCTGTCTCACCAACTACTGTAAGAAGCCCTGAAAGTTGGCATGTGGTTACTAAATTAAAAAATTAAATAAAAAACAAAAGCCCTCACTTCTCTCCACTTAAGTTCTAATGATATCCATTTAATTTGGTATATGGATAAATGGATGGTAATATAAATCAGTAAATATTTGAGATGACATTTCAGTCCTGCCCAAGAGTGGGCTAAGCACATGCTCACTACACTCTAGCAGACTCTAGTAGATGTCCCTGTAGGGTGGAACCCTGAAGACCCGCTGTCTAATTGTGGGACAGTCCTAGTAGTGAGGAGTTGGTTTTGTTTGCATGGTTGTGTCGTTCTGTATGGTAAGTCCACTCCAATCTCTCCTTAAGGAATATAGAGTCAGAAAACGAGAGCCTGAAGAATGTTCTAGGAGAATGCCTTTCTGTCTCCTGTTCCTGGTCAAATGTTCTGTGACTCACTGCCTTACTTCTCTTCTTCCTAGTGACTAATCTGTCAGCACACTTCAGAAGAGCTGAACCTTTGAAACAGAGCCTAACTACATTTCCAGTTTAAGCAGAGGTTAGTGGCTGTCATCCTAACAATGAGGGTAAAGTTTATCTGACCACAGGAAGCCACATCCAGATAGTTATTTTTCATTTTATTTTATTTATTTTTTAAAGATTTTATTTATTTATTCATGACACACACACACACACACACACACACACACACACAGAGGCAGAGACACAGGCAGAGGGAGAAGCAGGCTCCATGCAGGGAGCCCGACGTGGGACTTGATCCCGGGTCCCCAGGATCAGGCCCTGGGCTGAAGGTGGCGCTAAACCGCTGAGCCACCCGGGCTGCCCCATATAGTTATTTTTTAAAAGGCAAACACATTTTAGCAATAGTACTTTACTATCTGGAAGAACTGGCAACAATAAACAAACCTGGATACTAGTTGAAGTAGTAAGGACACATTTTATGCAGTAACATGCCTGCATGAATAAACTCAACTTCCCTGAAACAGAGGCTGGAAACTTTTTAAAGGCTGGAGTGTGCCCAGGGAAAGGCACTGAGGGGCATTGAGGGGGTGAGTTGGTGATTCACGGGACTAGGCCATCTGGGTTTGTTAACCGGTGCTTGTCAGAGAAGAAACAAACTTCTATCTTTAAGACAAGAGGCTGCAGTCCAAATTGAAGTAAGTCATCCATTAAAGTTAGGATCTCCCTGAATTACTGCATTTCAAACAGAGAGAGAGGCTCCTAGGTCCTTGAGGAAATAGTTCTGGCTGGCAGATTTTTCAGCACAAAGGGCAGAGAAAGGATTTATAAATGCAAGCTCTACAAAGAAACTGCTCTAAGAGAGGGGGTGCAGGTACTCTCTGCCTATCACAAGGCTTTGCCTGGAACAGTCAATTCTCCTGCATTGTTAACTTTTCCAGGCAGGTTTTTTAAGGGGAGCTGGGGTTATCCCAGGGACAAGGCCTTACGCTGCTAGAAGCCATACTAGTTTGGTCGATTCTCTTGGTGTAGAAGTTGTGATGGAGCTGTTACGGGCCAAGAGTTCTGCATTCTTCAGTCTTCAGAACAATACCTGTCAAAGTCTGATTCATCTGGCTCTTGAGAGAGTTGGAAGTTTTATGATGCCTTGTGTCTATACCAGACCATTCAAACGATGGATCATGCACTTAAAAGTCACATATTTGCCACGTCAATAGGATAATGAATATAAAAAATGAAAGCCCTATTACAGACTGCTTGGACCAGCTCAATCACCAAGTTTCGGCCCAGCGGTCTGGCTAATTTTTGCCCCTTGTTTGTCTTGGGTGTTGCTCTGCAGTCCTGCTCCAAGCTGCGCCGCCAGCTCACAGCTGGCGGAGCCCTCCGCGGGTTTGCCAAGGTCACATCCGGCAAAGCCTTGTCGAATTTCGCAACTGCAGCGCACACCTTGGTAAAAGAGTAAGAGAAAAGCCTTAAGTGGATTGCAAATCTCTCATCTACCTCCTTCTTCACAAGCACTTACTCAGATAGGACTGGGACGCCGTAGTCCATTACATGAGCTGCCTGTAACGCTTCTTGCCGACGAACAAAACGAGGTCAACGGCTTCCTCTCAATCCCTTTTCTTTCTTTCCCCATTTTTCCCCTTCCAACGGCCCTTCACCTCCACTTTTCCCTTGCGCTTTCTGGACATCATTTCCCACCACTCCACCCCAAGTACGCCTGCGCGAACGGGGAGGTCGTAAAAGCCGAGCGCCGCAAAGCCGGCGCTGTTTTTGGTTTACGGCGCGGCTGCAAACCGCTGAGGCGGGCGTTGGAAGTCGCGGGGCGCGGGGCGCGGGGCGCGGGGCCCGGGGCCCGGTTCCGCGGCGGCAGGCGCCGGGAGTGTTCGCGCCGCTCGCGGATCTGGGTGCCTTCGTCTCACTGGTGGAAGCGAGGGATTGTGTTGGGAGAGCTCCGGGTCGTGTGTGTTTCGGTGAAGGACGTAGCTAGTCCTTCCCCGGAACGGGAGAGCGGCGCGGTCCTAGCGCCGGCTGGATCCCTGGGGCTGCCCCGCGGCTGAGGCTGGGGCCGCCGCTGAGCGTGACCTCGCTCCGCGAAGCCGCGCGGGGGCCGCTGATGGCCGAACGCTTCCTGGGCAAGACTTTGGCCACAGTGTCTCTCTCTGTGGCCTTGGCCTCTGTGGCTGTGAGGCCCTCGGGCTGTGGCAGCGCTCCGGCGTGCAGGTATTTCCTCTTCTAGTGCTGCCTGCTCCCGAGTTCTCGGGTGTGGGTGGAGCCCGAGTTGAGTCCGCGGGTGCCGTAGGCTTTGCAGGCGTCCCGGGTTTTTATGGCGACGCTCACGTTTTCAAAAAGGGCCCACGGGGGGATGCCTGGGTGGCCCAGGGCGTGGTCCTGGAGACCCGGGGTCGAGCCCCACGTCGGGCTCCGTGCATGGAGCCTGCTTCTCCCTCTGCCTGTGTCTCTGCCTCTCTCTCTATCTCTATGTCTATCATAAATTTTTTTTAAGAAATTAAGAAAAAAACCCAAAAAGGCCCCACGGTGTTTTATCTGCCTTTTGAGGAGGATTGGTGGCAGCGATCTTTCTTGGTCTCTGCTACTGAAATTTGCCATCCTCCAGAAGTCACCAGTACTGCTGTCCTGCGAGAGTTTCAGTAGCACTTGTTTGGATGTGGTGGTGGCCAGTGCCGGTTTTTTTTTTTTTTTTCGTAGTTAACCCTTGAACATTAAGGTTAAAATTTACACATGCATACAATTTAATGATGTGAACAGTACGAATGGTGTGAAATGAAAAGTGTAAGTCGTCGTTCCTCCCCGCCACCTCTGTAGTAAGATCTCTCATCTACCTCTTTACTCCTGGATGAATTAGAGATTTATGGTATGTCACGCTGCCTCCGTTTGTTTGTTTTTCCCTCTTAATTCATTGTTCAGTTAACACGATGTCCTAGATAGCGCTAGGCACGGAGTAATGAGCGAGTTTTTGAGGCTGTCTCTAGGAGTGGTTTTTAAAAAATTACTCTGGTTTGACATGTCGTGTTTACTTTAGGCAAAAGGAAATTTTCTTTTGTTCCCTCCCCCCCTCCCCGCCCCGTTTTTTGCCCTGTCTTGTCCTTCCCTCCCCGCCCCCCCCCCCACCTCTTATGGTAGCTGTTGAACCTTCTAGATTGAACTTCTCTTTTTCTCTCATTTTCCATTTCATTTGTCTTTTTTTGTACAATGCTCTTACATATTTTACTTGAGTTTATCTTCCAGGTTACTAAAGCAGACTTCAGTCCGGTGCATCAGATCTTTTATTGAATTGTAAATTTTGACAAGAACTTTTTCCCCCTCTAATTGCTCTTGATAGCAGCCTTTTTAAATTTGGTGGATGTAAAAACTCTTGAATCTATAAGAATGATAATTAAAGTAAATTATCTTCTGTTTCATGACTTACCTGTTATGGGTCAGTGGTTCTATTTTCAGTCCTTTTTCCTTCTCTTCTCAAACATCTGGTGGACACCGGTTATCCATTTATATATATATATTTTTAAATTTTTACTTATTTATGATAGTCACAGAGAGAGAGAGAGGCAGAGACACAGGCAGAGGGAGAAGCAGGCTCCATGCACCGGAAGCCCGACGTGGGATTCGATCCCGGGTCTCCAGGATCGCGCCCTGGGCCAAAGGCAGGCGCCAAACCGCTGCGCCACCCAAGGATCCCTATCCATTTATATTTTGATTAATGTAGGTAAAAGACATTGTTTTCTCAAAATGGGAGGACTGATTTCAGAACACTGGCGGCATGTCTCGTACGTAGACTGGAAGGTTTCAGTTGAGTGTGTGTGAGCAGGTAGCCAGTTGGACAGGCTGGGAACTAGTGGAGCAAATTCCCTGCTGAGCATAGCTGCTTTAGCTTTATTTCCTACTATGAACTATGGTGATATTAAGCCGAAGTTGCTGCTGTATTCTCTAATACCAGAATTCAAAACAGAGGTTCTAGTTTGGCTTTATCCCAGGGGGAAACATAACTAATGCCAACATTTTGTTTGGAGAAGGAGAATGGCTGATTTCCATGGTTATTGCCCCACTGCCCACTTAGGACATTTGGGCCCACTTATTTCAAGCTTGAAACCTCTCAGACCTCCTCTTGTAGGACTGGAATCTGTCACCCACCCTTTTGTGCATATTCTCAAATATAATTTGTTGTATTTTGGTTTGTAGGTCAGTATGAGTCCATCTACTTTCTACCTGAAATTAGTTACAATCTCTTAATCACTGGTGGTGACCTGTTCTCTTTCCTGCTGTGGATTTTGTTGCCTTTTGTATCTCTTTTCAGTGGGATTTGGGGAGGGACAGAATAAACATCTATGCTTTTTAAAATGTAACTTTTCATGTCAACCAAATTACAATTAAAGTAAAATTTTTAAAAATTAAAAAATATTCCAAGTTAAAAACAAAAAAACCCCAATGTTCTTTGGAAGTCATGAATGCTATTAAAATTTTTCTGAATTTATTTTTTAAAAGATTTAATCTATTCATGAGAGACTCAGAGAGGCAGAAACACAGGCAGAGGGAGAAGCAGGCTCCATGCAAGGAACCCGACGTGGGACTCGATCCTGTTTTTTGTTTTTGTTTTTTAATTTAAATTCAACTTGCCAACATATAGTATAACATCCAGTGCTCATCACATCATGTACCTGCCCTCCTTAATGCCCATCACCCGGTTACCCTATCCCCCCCATCCACCTCCACTTCTGCTCTCCTTTGTTTGTTCGCTAGAGGCAGAAGTCTCATGGTTTGTCTTCCCTTCTAAGTTTTCCCCACTCAGTCCTCCCCTCTTCCCTTGTGGTCCCTTTCACTATTTCTTATATGCCACGTATGAGTGAAACCATATGATAGTTGTCTTTGTCTGATTGACTTTTTCACTTAGCATAATACCCTCTAGTTCCATTCATGTCAGTGTAAATGGTGAATATTCATCCTTTCTGAAGGCTGAGTAATATTCCATTGTGTGTGTGTGTGTGTGTGTGTGTGTGTGTGTGTGTATACATCGTTATCCAGTCCAGGACATCTGGGCTCCTTCCACAGTTTGGCTATTGTAGACACTGCTGCTATGAACATAGGGATGCAGGTGCCCCTTTAGATCACTACATCTGTATCTTTGGGGTAAATAACTAGTGGTGCACCAGCTTGCATTCCCACTAACAGTGTAAGAGGGTTCCCCTTTCTCCACATCCTCGCCAACCTTTGTTGTTTCCTGTCTTGTTAATTTTAGGTATTCTCACCAGTGTAAAGTAGTATCTCACTGTGTTTTGATTTGTATTTCCCTGATGACAAGTGATACGGAACATTTTCTGATGTGCTTGTTGGCCATGTGTAGGTCTTCTTTGGAAAAATATCTGTTCATGTCTTCTGCCCATTTCTTGACTGAATTGTTTGCATTTTGGGTGTTGAGTTTGATAAGTTCTTTAGAGATCTTGGATATCAGCCCTTTATCTGATATGTCATTTGCAAATATCTTCTCCCATCTTATAGGTTGACTGTTTCCTTTGCAAGAAGCTTTTTATCTTGATGAAGTCTCAGTAGCTCATTATTGCTTTTGTTTCCCCTGCCTTTGTGGATATGTCTTGCAGGAAGTTGCTGTGGCCAAGTTCAAAAAGGTTACTGCCTGTGTTCTCTAGGATTTTGATGGAATCCTGTCTCACAGATCTTTCAATCATTTAGAGTTTATCTTTGTGTATGGTGTAAGAGAATGGTCCAGTTTCCTTTTTCTGCACGTGGCTGTCCAATTTTCCCAACACATTTTATTATTTTCCTGCTTTGTCGAAGATTAGTTGACCAGAGTTGGGGTGGGGGGTCCATTTTTGGGTTCTCTGTTCTGTTCCATTGATCTATGTGTGTCTGTTTTTGTGCCAGTACCATCCTGTCTCAATCACAGCTTTGTAATGCAACTTGAAGTCAGGCTTTGTGATGCCCCCAGCTTTGGTTTTCCTTTTCAACATTCCTCTGGCTATTTTGGGGTCTTTTCTGGTTCCATATGAATCTTAGGATTATTTGTTCCAATTCTGTGAAAAAAGTCCATGGTATTTTGATAGGGATTGCATTGTATGTGTAGATTGTTCTGGGTAGGATAGACATTTTCACAATATTTATTCTTCCAATCCATGAGCATGGAGTGTTTTCCCGTCTTTTTATCTCTTCCTCAATTTCTTTCATAAGTGTTCTGTAGTTTTTAGAATATAGGACCTTTGCCTCTTTGGTTAGGTTTATTCCCAGATATCTTATGGTTTTTGGTGCAATTGTAAATGGGATTGATTACTTAATTTCTCTTTCTTCAGTCTCACTGTTAGTATATTGGGATCCCCGGGTGGCGCAGCGGTTTGGTGCCTGCCTTTGGCTCAGGGCGTGATCCTGGAGACCCGGGATCAAGTCCCACCTCGGGCTCCCCGTGCATGGGGCCTGCTTCTCCCTCTGCCTGTGTCTCTGCCTCTCTCACTCTCTCTCTCTATCATAAATAAATAAAAATTTAAAAAAAATTTAAAAAAAGAAAGAATATTGGAAAATTTTAACCTGAAAGAGAGATAAATGAATCATAAAAAACAAAACAAAACAAAACAAAACCTTGAGTTCTATATACTATTTTGCTTCAGTCCTGGAGCTTTCCAGTGCTGCTTGGTCAGTACACTTGCTATTCCCCTGTTTTTTCAGCTGGTCTTCTGTGGGAGGGGCCTGCTGTGCTGATTTTCTGGTGTCTGTGCCTGGGAGGAGATGCTCCACCCCTTGCCAGGTGGCAAGGCTGAGTGTAAACAATTTGCCCTGTGAGGTCTTTGTTCCCTAGAGGCTTTTACACCTCTTTTGAGGGCGAAAGGAAAAAAAGAAAAAAAAAATGGCTGTGTCCAGATCTCTAGCTCTGGAGCCGAGAGATCCTGGCATGTACCAAACTGCAGACTCTTATTGTCTACTGGTTCAGATCCTCCCCTGGGGCAGGCGAGGCAGACAATGATTTGTGCAATTTTCAGGGCTCCGGCTGGGAGAGGTTTTCCCTGGTTGTGCATGCACCTGTTCCATCCCTCCCAGTGGAAGCGGAGCGTTGCCTTGCTTCTGGCTGTTTGCAGGGCCCTGGCACAGATAGGGTTCACCTGGGTTGAATGCATACCTGCTTGGACTCTCCACTCCTTTGTAGGGACCCAGTAAGGAGAGCATCACCCATTCCAGCCCTGGTCCATGGTTAGTGGCACAACAAGTGGAGCCTTCTCCTGGGCTTGATAATTTAAACCCACTCCAATGCTCCAATGCTTGGGAACTTTGCTGGCTTAGGCACCCCTGTTCTTTCTGTGCCTCCAGGAAGATTGCAGGCACCCCACTGTCCCTCCTGCAATTCTGCCTTGCTTCACCACTGAGCACTTTTCAGGCAGGCAAGTCTCAAAGGAGATTTCTAAAGGTCCCAATTTTGCACCCCAGGGCTATATCACTTTCTTACAGCCCTTAAAAAGCTCCCTCCCCCTGACATTTATCTTCTAATATATCCTGTTTGTCTTCTCTGCACTCCTACCTTGTAAGAAGCAGTCATTTTTCTGTTTGTAGCGTTCCAGCTGTTCTTTCTTTACATCTCAGGTTGAATTCATCCTGAACACACAGGTGTTCAGGATAGTTTGCTAGTTAATCTAACTAAATTTGGGGAACCAGATGAAACGAGGATCCCTATTCTTCTGCCATCTTGCCTCCTTCCCATGAATGTGCTGTTTTAAAGATGCCACTAGAACAATGTAAAATTGCTTGCCCGTTACTATTTTTTTAAAGATTTATTTATTTTAGATTTATTTTAGAGTGTATGCAAGTCAGGGGAGGGGCAGAGGGAGAAGGAGAAAGAGTAATCTTCAAGCAGAGTCCCTGCTGAGCATGGAGCCTGAGGAGGGGCTCCATCCCAGGACCCTGAGATCATGACCTAAGCTGAAATCAAGAGTCCAACACTTAACCGACTGAGCTACCCAGGCGTACCAGTTACTCTTCTTTTTTATAATGCTGGGGACCCTGGGTGAAGTGGGGTTCATCTAAAACCAGTGACTGCTTATTGATGCTGAGAAGTTTTAAATTTTGATGTAGTCCAATTTATTGGTTTTTCTTTGTTGATTGTGCTTTTGGTTACATCCAAGAAGTCATTGTCAAGTTCAGCATCATGAAATTTTGCCTGTATGTTTTCTTCCAAGAGTGTTATAGTTTTAGGTCTTATGTTTGGGTTTTGATCCATTTTGCATTAGTGTTTGTATATGCTATAAAGAGTAAGGGATCCCTGGGTGGCACAGCGGTTTAGCGCCTGCCTTTGCCCCAGGGCGCGGTCCTGGAGTCCCGGGATCGAGTCCCACGTCGGGTTCCTCTCATGGAGCCTGCTTCTCCCTCTGCCTGTGTCTCTGCCTCTCTCTCTCTCTCTCTCTCTATGTCTATCATAAATAAATAAGTAAGTAAGTAAATAAATCTTAAAAAAAAAAGTAAGGGATCATCTTCATTTGCATGTGGATATCTAATTTTCCCAGCCTTATTTGTTGAAAAGACAATCCTTTCCTGTTGAATAGTTTCGTCACACTTGTTGAAAATCATTTGACCACCTATGTGAGGGTTTGTGTGTGGGCTCTCTATTCTATCCCACTGATCTATATGTCTGTCTTTCTACCAGTATTATTCTGTTATGGTTACTATAGCTTAGTTTTGAAATTTTACTGTTAGGATTACTATAGTAAGTTTTGAAATTAGGAAGTTATGACATCTCCAACTTTTTCTTTTTCAAGATTGTTTTCAAGGGACTGGTTGGGGTCCCTTGTTTGTGATAGTTTTCAGTCTTTCACTGTCATACCAAAAAGTGGGCTTTAATATATGACTTTTAATATATTGAGGTAGTTTTCTTCTTCTATTCCTAGTTTGTTGAATGTTTTTTATTGTGAAAGGTGTTGGATTATGACAGATTTTTCTGTATTAATTGGGATGATCATCTGTTTTTTTCTTTCATTCTGTTAATGTGTATTGCGTTGATTGATTTTGGTATTCCAATCCTTGGGTTCCAATAAATCTCACTTGGTTATGGTGTATAATCCTTTAATGTGCTGTTGAATTCTGTTTGCTACTATTTTGTTGAGGATTTTTGTATCAATATGTATAAGGATAGTGATCTATGGTTTTTTAGTAGTGTCTTTGTCTAGCTTTGGTATTGGGGTAATAATGCCGGTCTCATAGAACATATTTGGATATATTCTTTCAATTTTTTTTTTGAAGAGTTTGAGGAACATTGGTGTTAATTCTTTGAGTATTTCATAGAATTCACCAACAAAGCCATAGTCTCCAAAGCGTTTCTCTGTGAGTAGTAAGTAGGTTTTGCATCAACTTTTACAATTATTTGTATAACCCCATTCAAATTTCACCACTTGTCCTGTGGAAAAATTTTTTTCTTTTTTTGGTTCAGGAACCAATCCAAGATCATTGATCGCGTTTAGTTTTCATGTCTCTTTAGTCTGCATCTATCCAAAAGAGTTCCTCTGTCTTTCACGTTACCAATTGAAAGAGTACACACCTTTATTTTGCAAGCTATCCCTTGACCAGGTTGTATTCTATATTTCCTTATGTTTTCAATTCTGGTCATACTTATAAGTAATACCTCAGAAATGATCACTGTGTACTTCTCAGTGAATGATATCAGGCACAGATGTGGACTTATTTCACCAACCTCGCAAGTTGGTGTTTGCCCTTGTGACAATTAATCATTTGTCACAAGGGCAAATTGATATTATGAGAGCCGGGGAAGTATGCCATCAGTTTAGAATTAGTATATTTATCATAGTCTGACTTTTGGTAGTATTGTGTTATTTCTTATACAATGTAAGAACCTTACAACAGATATTCCCATTTTTTTTGTTCTTTTGTGCCATTTTTGTCATACATTTTACATGTGTGTTAGATTATAGCCCATTTTTAAAAAAGTCTTCCTTTACATTTGTTTTTATGGTTGAATTTTCATAACTTCCCCCACTTTTGTGTTAACAAAAGTAAACATCTGTCCCTTTTTCTCAACTAAAAGAAATTCAGGAAGTAGGTTCCAATTAATAAGATTCGGCAATATTTTAAAGTTTTTCATATTTGAAAATAATTTTCTCATAGATGCTAGACTTTTATACTTTGAAATTGAAAAGTATGTTTTTGGGTCTTTGAATTAGGTTATTTTTAATTTCTTTTGGTATTTATGTAAAACATTTGTCTTTTTTTTCTTTTCAGAAACACATTTTCATTCTGTGGGTTTCATCTTAACTCGAACATCATGTCTAACTCTAATGGTGCCAAAGAGAATTCCCACAACAAGGCTCGGACATCTCCTTATCCAGGTTCAAAAGTCCAACGCAGCCAGGTTCCTAATGAGAAAGTAGGCTGGTTTGTTGAATGGCAAGACTATAATCCTGTGGAATACACTGCAGTCTCTGTCTTGGCAGGACCTATGTGGGCAGATCCTCAGATCAGGTGAGCATAATTTCTGGCATTAACAGATAGCTAGGGGTAAGATGGTGAAGAGAATGGTTGTCTTTGTAAATGATCACTTTGCTGAAAAATCATTTTTATCTATGACTTTGTCATAACTAAGTTTCGACATTTGCTTGAATTCTTGCTAAAACTAGACAATCCATGTTTGCTTGTTCTTTTAGAGGTTTTATGATGATCCTTCCAAAAAAGTAAATCTATTTTACTGTGGAGTTGTTTTATGGAATGGCAAGTGGTGGTATCTATTTTCATTTATTCTATTTTGGTCATCAGTAGAACATCTTTTGTGGTTATTTTCCTCCATAGCTAGACTTATGTTTGAAGTAGTAAAAAATATTTTTCAGAATTTTTTCAGATTACCAAGAATAGGATCATAAAATTGGAACAGTGTGAAAAACACAGAAAAGGGATAGATAAAGGAGAAGGAAGAAAACAAATACTCAAGCAAAAATCCTTTGACTAAATTCATAGAAGTACATTGAGTCATGTTTTATATTTATGTTCCTTTTAACGAATATAATGAGTTTTTTAATGTACTATGAACTAGGTATTGTACTTAATTTTTTATAAGCATTATTTTCTTACAACTATTCTGGAAGACAGAGGGTTGTTATTTCTACTTTATAGAAAAACAAAACCCACGTGCAAAAATGGAAGCACAGAAAGGTTGCCCTTTACATATGGTCACAGAGCTAGTAGATGATGGTGAAGGTTGGACTTGAACTCAATCGGACTCCAGAATTCATGCTCTTAACCATTCTGCTAAACTGCTACCATAGTTTTAGAACAGTTTTACAAGTTTGATTTAATGGACAAATTTATTATGAATGGTTCCCAAGGGATTATTTAATCAGGTAAGTAAAAAGTGTTGCTAGTTGTATAGATCCAGTGTTATTAGTTCATTAGGTTAAACTGAAAAGAACCAAAACTTACTTCAGAACTTACTGTGAACTCTGTATGCTATACAACTCCTTATTCACTATCAACAGTTGTATCAGTGATTTCATAATGGTGAGGAGAGAGTTTATTCATATTTACTTTGAAAATACTTTTATTGAGGATCGGCAAAGGCAGTAAAGTACACATTTCTTAATTGTGCTTCTAGAGCTCAGAACGATTTTATATTTATACAGTTCTATCCCATCAAGATTAAGACTTAGAACATTTGTAAAATATAATATCTATTTTGATCTACATCATGGTTATTAAGAAGTTTTGTGGTAAATTCACTGTTTTGTGGGTTTACTTTGATGAAAATATTAGCTAGTGTACATTTGAGGAAATTAAAATTACTTTGAGACAGTAAAACTATCAAGATATCAGAAAGGATCTTATTTTTGGGATCACACTAATTGCTATATTGTGCCCACAGACAATTCCTCCTTGCTAATAGTGATGTAGACTTTTTTTGTAGCATGTGGGGAGGAGCTACAGATTTTCTGCATAGTCCTTCCCAGAGGGGTTATAATATACATCCTTGTATTATAAGGTGTTTTGGTTAACACTTTAAGAAACTGTTTTAAAAGAGTAAGATGGATTTGTAAATGAAAACTGACTCTTAAAAATAATTAAGTTTCAGGGATACCTTATTATAAATAACAGATTGATTGATATTAGTAAGCTCTTGGTAATATTGGACCATTATTTCTTATTTTGCTTTGGCATTCTCTCATTACAGTGAAAGTAACTTTTCTCCCAAGTTCAATGAAAAGGATGGGCATGTTCAGAGAAAGAGCCAGAATGGTTTGTATGAGATTGAAAATGGGAGACCCAGGTAGGTACTGGGGGTGGATATCTTACAATAATGGGTCTTCAAAGGCTAAGAAACCCAATTAACATTTATTGAGTGCTTGTATGTGCCAGACAATGTACAAAAGAATTTATACATGTGATCTAATTAAATCATTAAAATAACTCTGTGGGCGGATATTGTAGTTCCATTTATAGATAAGAAGAGAGAATATAAGCAATTTGTATACAATGAGTGGCAGAGACAGGATTTGAATGCATTTTTTTGTAACTCTGCCTTGAAGGTAGAAATAATTCATTGAATAAATGAACAGAGAAGGGAGGGGTGCCTGGCTGGCTCAGTTGGTAGAGCATGTGACTCTTGATTTAGGGGTTGTGAGTCCAAGTCCCACAGTGGATATAGGTATTACTTAAAAAAAAATAACAGAAAGGGTTGTATGAGATGGGAATAAGAAAAGGGAATGGTGGGATCCCTGGGTGGCGCAGCAGTTTGGCGCCTGCCTTTGGCTCAGGGCGCGATCCTGGAGACCCGGGATCGAATCCCACATCGGGCTCCCGGTGCATGGAGCCTGCTACTCCCTCTGCCTATGTCTCTGCCTCTCTCTCTCTCTCTCTCTGTGACTATCATAAATAAATAAAAAAAATTTAAAAAAAAAAAAAAGAAAAAGAAAAAGAAAAGGGAATGGTGAGAAAGTGAAGGTAAGTGTGGGTATCTTGAATGATAAATCATCACTGTTGTAGAGACAGATGATGCTTAGGTGCAGACCGTTCATCCGCCCTGTTGTAAGAGTCCTGTAAAGTTTTGGCTTGAATTTAGGAGCATAGATGAAAACTGAAACAAATTCGCATATTGAGAACAACTTTGAAAATGAGATCTTCCTCCTAGATGAAGCCCAAAACTTAAGACATGCACAAAAGAAAAGTTAAATAACAGTGTTAAGGAAATAATGTGATTTTAGTGCCAGATATGTGATAATGTTAGTGGATTTGGGATGAGATATTATTTCCCTCTTATTGTATTTACTGCCTTCTTTTAGGGTTAAGTTGGATTAAAAAAGATGAACAGAGGGACACCTGGGTGGCTCAGTGGTTGAGTGTCTGCCTTTGGCTCAGGCTGTGATCCCGGGTCAGGGGATTGAGTCCCACATTGGGCTCCCCGCAAAGAGCCTGCTTCTCCCTTTGTCTATGTCTCTGCCTCTCTCTCTCTGTTTCTCTCATGAATAAATAAATTAAAAAATCTTAAAAAAAAAAAGATTAACACATTCAATTGATTTTTCATTTTTTTGTCCCAGAAATCCTGCAGGACGGACAGGACTGGTTGGTCGGGGGCTTTTGGGGCGATGGGGCCCAAATCATGCTGCAGATCCCATCATAACCAGGTAAGAATGAAAAAAAAATTTTCCATAGCAGAGATTGGAGATATATGTACTATAACCATATGTTTCTATACACACATGTATGTTTGTGTGTGTATATATACATGTATATATGTGTAAGTATGTGAGGTTGTATATGTGTGTGTATAGGTGTACTTGTGAAATCTATCTTTTAAAAGAACTTTATGTGAAATCATATATAAGTGTAAAGCTGTAGTTTTATGTTAAAAGAGTATGCTAGGCATTATCTGAACAAAGTTAGCTTACCTGGTATTTACTGAACATTTGTTCACAGAATAGAGTATGTGCTTTGGAAGATATAAAAAAATTAAAGAATCCTAAGTTTCAGATCCCTGTCACAGAAGAGCTGTGGCTTAATTTGCAAGATGAAAAATATGAAATAAGAAAACATGTCAAGGTTAAAAAAAAAAAACATGTCAAGTAACATGGATGCTTTAGAAAATTAGATTAGGGGCATCTGGGTGGCTCATTTGGTTAAGTGTCCAATTCTTGATTTTGTCTTAGGTCATTGGTCTTAGGGCTGTGAGATTGAGCCCTGTACTGGGCTCTGTACTGGGTGTGAAGCCTAATTCAATTCACCCTCCCCCACCCCGCCATTTAGATTAGATGTGGGTCATGACGATGGTAAACTGGAGCACCCAAGAAAAGCATTATTAAGGAGGTAGACTTGAGCTGAACTTGAAGCTTGGATATGGGGACAGCAGGAAGCCTAAGAAAAAGGCTTGTAGTAATATCTGAGTACTGAGGGATAGCGAAAAGACCAGCTTGGTTGAAACAGATTTTTGTAGGAGAATAGTGCATCATCAAACTTATTTAATTTTTGTGCAGATGTGGAGAATATTAAATGCCAAAGTTAGGGAGTGTGAACTGCAGCCACTGAAGGTTTCAGAACAGGAGACAGGCATTCTCTTCCTAAGGCACATCTGATAAGCCAAATATTATTCAGAAGGTCCCTTGGTGAGCATGAATCAGAATAAAGAGGGTAGGTGAATCCAATGTTTATTTTTATTTTTTATTTTTTTTGAATCCAATGTTTAGATGTATTTGACCATCTCTATAGGAATCCTCTTTCCAACGTATCTGGAATATTCTGTCATCTTTTTAATTTTTTTATTTTTAGGATTTCCTCACTTAACAACTCCCTCCTCACATGTAATTGTCACTTTCATTTAATAATGCAAATACCCTCAATATCTTTAGTTCTTTAGTTTTGATACTTTGAGGGCGTTCTGTTCTTTCAAGAGACTTTGATTTTCTCTTATCTGAGATATAAAAATGGTTTACAGTTTAAGTCTAGGGAAGCAGCTTATTTCCCATATTTTCAAGTTACTGGAAGAGGCACCGATATTTGTCTCATCTTACTCTCCTACTTGACTTTTCAGTTCTCCTGTCAAAAGAGATCTTTACCCAGCTTTCACCCCAATTTTATCTTTCATCCATCTACCCACTCACCGACCTAACAATCCATATCCCTCCTGTCTACCTACCTACGTATCTACCTGCCAACCTACCTATTGGTATCAAATTCCTTTAGAAATTTTATGGTTTAAATGAAATGAGAAAAGTTGATATATTTTTATTAACGAATGTAAGTAAAAAATATTAATGACTGTATCAGTGTCTTTCCAGTTTGGTGAGGCTGGCTAACCTCAGGAAGGAATGCTAATAAGAGGCCTAGAAGAAGAAAAGGGAAGCTAGAGACTTGAAAGTTTGCTAATCTTTATCTCTGGTGGACCAAATATATGAGAGTGTATGTGGTGATGGTGTAGCATTGTTTTGAAATGATAGACATTCTGAGCTTGTGCAAATGAGACCCTGAAGGCTTTGAGGTGGTCCAAGGCTATGAGAGTGCCCAGAGGTGGCAGAGTCTAGCTTTCAATTGTGCTATTAGGTTGATGCTCTTGGCTACCTCAGACATGGATCTATCAGCCCCATTAGTGCCTCAAAATAGATGAACGGCAGTGGAAATGGAGAGAAGTATGGAGGTTAGTTTTACTATTTGTTTTGCAACAATGGAGGTAGGTATTATTAACCTATTTTACAGATCTGAAATGAAGCTTCACTGGGGTTTAGTGACTCACTTAAATCTTGTAGGATCTGAAATTTGAATCAGGGGTATTTGGCTCCAGATACTTTGCTTTTTTCTCTTCTATATCAGTTTTTCACTAATGAGTAATCCCAAGAGTCACTAGTCGCTTTTAAAGAAAAGATTCCATTCCCTTTTCTTTCAAGTACTTCATGATTCAGAACAGTGCTGTATAGTATAGAATTTCACAAAGGTTCTTATCTGTTCTCTCCAGGGCAAGTGTTACATTTTTCTATTCCCAGGTGCCTCTCCTAGGGATTCTACATATACAAGTATCTGACATTTCTTTAGATCCTTTAAAGAGAAAATGTGATGGGAAGTGTTAATATATTATTGTGAATAAAATCAGATCAGAAGTTAATGGTGTTAACAGTTTCTAGTTTTGGTGAGACAGGAAGGTGTGGGCTGTCAGAAGTGGGGAGGAAATATCAAGAGTATATAGAAATATCATTGACATTTAAGTAGTGTTAATGAGGTTCATTAATTAAAATGATACATTATTTCCATTATATCAAGAAATTTTGTTTTAAACTTGGTAATAATGTATTAGGTACTAATAAAGAACAAAACAAGGAACAACTCTGCTTAAAAATTCTTAAGTGAGTGCCTTCAGCATAGAATCTGAGAATGTAAACCCGATAGGCAAGGTGTTCATCATCCAGCTGGTCCTGCCCTGCCTGCCCGGCTGAACTGCAGTATTTCTCTCTATGTTTTGCTTCTCTTCCTTGTGCTGTAGCCAAGACTGGTTGGTTGGCTGGCTGTACAGCAGGGGACTGTACTGGTCTTTGTTTTCAATCAGCTCCTTGAATGTGACACGTAATTGGTGCTAGTAAATGTTTGTGAGTGAATGGAGTCATCACCTTCTTACCCCTCCTTTTATCTAATTAGTGTAAACATTGTGCTTGTTTGATTTAAGTATATCATATAGTGATTAAGAGTATAGATTATGGAAACAGATTGCCTGGGTTCAGATCCTGGTTTATACCCTATGAGCTCTGTACTCTTGGTAAAGTTTAATCCACTTCTCTGAGCCTCATTTTCCACATATGTCTGTAAAATAAAGGTAGTAATGCAACTACCTTATAGGGTTGCTTTGAGATTTAAATGGATAAGTATGCTAAAGACTTAAAACAGTGTTAGGTACATAGTAAGTGCTATCTAAATGGCTTTTAAGGGACGGACTCCTGGGTGGCTCAGCGGTTGAGTGTCTGCCTTTGGCTCAGGGCATGATCCTGGGATCCAGAATCTGAGATCGAGTCCACATCAGGTTTCCTGCGTGGAGCCTGCTTCTCCCTCTGCTTATCTCTTTCTCTCTGGGTCTCTCATGAATAAATAAATAAATCTTTTAAAAAAGTGGCTTTTAAGAAATAAAAGTAAAACCCATGCTCTCTGATTCTTACCACTTCTGCCTTCAATCCTGTCCTCATCATCTTGTACCTGGGTCATGGTAAAGTTTTCTAGCCTTCAGTCTTGCTTCCCTCCAAACTAGCCTCCATACTTTTGTCAAAGTGAGTGAGCTTTCTAAAATACCAGTTGCTTATGGCTTTACCATGCTTAAAAGTATTCTCTGGCTCTCTAAGCAACTGACTTTGATGAATTCTTTGCCTACTCTTCCAGCCTCATCACCCTTCTTTCTCCCTCTGATGCCCATGGGGCCAGACCCTACCTATACTATACATTCAGTTTCTTCAACATATTATAAGAAACACCTTTGTTTCTTGCCCATATTTACCTATGTCTGGCATCCTTAAAAACATGCTGTCTTCTTGTCCCAATTATCCTTTCATTTCTATTTACTATAGTCCTCAAACTGTCACTCTCTTTTATAATTTATTCACTTACATGTCTAGCTCCACTGCTAGACTGTGAGCTCATTCAGGGCAGGAATTACAGGATAGATTTGAAAGCTACTATATAAAGAAATTTGGAAACTTCTATTTTAACACATTTATTTCACTGAATCTAATGCAAAGCAGTCATTAGATCTTAGGCTTTGTTTTTTGGTTTAGTACTGGAAGTTCAAAGTCTTTATCTTTGCCCAAGATAGTATTAGAACAATCCTTACAATTGGGTGTAGGGGGTGGGTGTGGTGGGGTACAGAAGGGAAAGGGGAGATGTATCAGCATTTCTGGGAAAGAGGCTATGGTTAGAAGTACATTCTGAAAGTAACAACCCTTTGATACTTTTTTATTTATTAAATTTTTTTTTTAAGATTTTATTTGTTTGAGAGAGTGGGGGTGGGGAGGGGCAGAGGGAGAGGGACAAGCAGACTCTGTGCTGAGCTCGGAAATAAAAGTATGGGGCTTGATCCTGGACTGGGTAGAGAAGGGAAAGGGGAGATGCCACTACATGATTTGTGATTCTTAAAAAAAATCCTTAGACTTTTTTTTTAAGTTTACACCCCTGTCTCTAAATTCTGTTAGGGGGATCCCTGGGTGGTGCAGCGGTTTGGCGCCTGCCTTTGTCCCAGGGCGCGATCCTGGAGACCCGGGATCGAATCCCACGTCGGGCTCCCGGTGCATGGAGCCTGCTTCTCCCTCTGCCTGTGTCTCTGCCTCTCTTTCTCTCTGTGTGTGTGTGACTATCATAAATAAATAAATTAAAAAAAAAAAACTCCCTTTAAAAAATAAATAAATAAATAAATTCTGTTAGGCTTTTAAACTTTTTTAGACAGTACTTTAAGTAGTAAAAGCTATTTATATTCTGAATTTTTATTACAGAGAGAACAGTGTCTTATATAGAAAGTAAATATCTGACTTAGTTTGTAACAGTGCTAAATATAGAATGTTTCTATTACAAAATAACTTTTCTGGTAAAGCTAGCTGATTTGAGGTAAACTTATACATATTCTTGTTATAAAGAAAAACACATCTATAACTTTGTCTCAAGCTTGAGTCAAATCCTTAGTCCTTGTTTTAAATCAGTTATGATCTCATATTACTGTTTACAGGTGGAAAAGGGATAGAAGTGGAAATAAAATCCCCCATCCCATTTCTGGGAAAAACATCTTGCAGTTTGTGGCAATAAAAAGGAAAGACTGTGGAGAATGGGCAATCCCAGGGGTAAGAATTCAAATTAAAATAATGTTTTAAGTTTTTCTTACTTGCTTCATTTCCTGCAAGGCTCTTGTGTGTGGCTCTTTTTTCTTCACTCATCCTCCATTCCTCCCCACTTCAGTTAGTAATTTTTTTGTCATTCATTGCTGTGATGTCTCAATAGCAAGTGGAAGATAATACATCAAAGTTGTCAGAATTTTAGTCTAATTATAAAACCCTTGGAAAAGAATGTGGACTTTGGAGTTAAACACAGGCTTGTATCCTGGCCTTCCCACCTTGAGCAGAGTCTGTGGAGTTCAGACCCTTCTCCCTAAAATAAAGATAATTGTATCTACTCCATAGAATTACTAGCAATAGCATATAAAGCACCTGACATAAAGTAGGTATTCATAAATTGTTGGATCCCATTTTAGAATTCAACCTCTACTCCAAGTCCAGAGTAAAACTGTTAGCATCGTTTTGTTGAATTCTGATAACTTCAGACATAGAAAGATAACTTCTATTACGTACTATTCCGTGTAGTTTTTAAAGTTTCTACATTATCAAGAATAGTGTACTTTTGTTGCATTCATGTCAGTGTATATTTGAAGTGGCTTTTTAAAATGGGTATTTGTGCAACAGAGGGGTTCTTAAAAAAATCTTTTTTATTTTTTAACAACAGAGGCTTTTATATTTTATGCCATATTGTGAAATGGAGATAGTTGGATAAGAGGATGACTCTTTATACTGCTATCTGCAAGAATGTTTTTTCCTTTGTAAGATAAAAATGGATTGGAATGAACAATGGGAAAGTGTCAGCTTGCTGTATTCTTTCTTGCCTTCAGGTCTTCCTTCCTTAGCTGGAGTTTAGAAGATCCCAGGAAAGGAGTCTGATTGGCTCAGTTTACTATAGGCTAACCTTGGACCAATTACTGTGGTCAAATACATGAGATGCCCTGATTGGCTGCTTCTACAAGAATCAAATGGTTTACAGAAGAACATACTACAGGAGAATGAGGATACATGATTACGAGCAGATAGAACAACAAATGTCTGCTGTATCACCAGTAAATATTTGTTGCATGAATTAAAGCCTATTCTGTTTTTTCCTCTTACAACAAAAATGTGACTCTTAGGGGATGGTGGATCCAGGAGAGAAGATTAGTGCTACACTTAAAAGAGAGTTTGGTGAGGAAGCTCTCAACTCCTTACAAAAATCTGGTGCGGAAAAGAGAGAATTGGAGGAACAGTTGCACAAACTCTTCAGCCAGGAACACCTAGTGGTAAGAAATGGTGAAGGATAGAGCCCCGTGGATTAGTGAAAATTACTTAGAAGTTCACCTGGAAATCTGGTAGATTATTCTCTAAATAAACTGAATTACTTGTGATTTTGAAATATATATTCATAAAAATAACTTAAATTTTCATAGATTTGCACTGTAAATAGAGTTCTATTTAAAGTTTATAGCCCAACTTTAGGTCAATTATGTTAGAATACATTTTTTTTTCCGAGTTTTTCTTTAGTCTAGTTGTGAGCTAATGTGATCCCATCCATCTGAAAACCTTTTAAAAAATTTACGTGAATTTAGCTCTTTGCAAGAACATTTATATTTTAAATTATGTTATTCAGAGTTTTTCTGGTTGATAACCATTTAAATCTTATGTCTATTTTGTCTATATGCCCTTTGTGATTTAAAAAAATCACCTTATAAGGTACATGTGTACTGATGATAAGGAAAAAGAGTTTTTTGTCTTTTTTTGCTGGATTTTCTTCCATTTGCTTTGTTTTCTTTCTAAAGCTAGATCCTTTTCTTTCTGGATGGCTAGATCCAAATCTTTTCATGTATTAATAGTTTAAATATTAGTCTTTACTAGATATATTTACATATTACTATAACTAAAAGAATCTGTGTATGTCTGAAACTATATAGTAATTAGAAGAATTACTAAAACAGAAAAATAGCCTTTAAAAAAGTCATACGGCCCAAATGTGTCTGTTCCCACATTATGAAATTAAAGTCTGTGGAGTTGAGGGTTTTTTGAATTTTTTATTTTCATGTGATGGGGAGGGAGGGGTAGGAGAAGGGGCAGAGGGAGAGAGAGAATCTCGACATTGTGGGTGAGACCTGACCTGGGGTTCGGTCCCATGCTCCCAGAGATCATGACCTTAGCTGAAATCAAGAGTCGGACACTCATCCAACTGAGCCACCTGGGTACTCTCAGGGTTTTATGAATTTTAAAGCGGATTCAAATGGTTCTGGAGAATATTTTTTCTTGGGAAATGTATAGTAAGCATATGGAATCCTACATGAAAGGTTCTATGATATTTAGATTTCTTTTATGAAAGGTTAAATAATGGAGTCAGTTAAGTCAAGGGGTTTTAAAATGGAGCTAAGAGGCCCTTAAGAAGGTGGGCCTTATACACTTCCTCACCAGGTGGAGCCCTGAACTTTTAAACTGGGCCAAACCGCAGATACTCCAAAGACTCCTATACAAACACCTGCAACTTGCTAAAGAACAATCTTGCTTAGTGATAGCTTTAGCAACCAATTATATTCAGCCACGATCGGTTTCCTGTACCAATGCTAGTCAAAAATCTTTGTAAACAACTTTTTTTTTTTTTTTTAAGATTTTATTTATGAGAGACACAGAGAGGGAGAGACATAGGCAGAGGAAGAAGCAGGCTCCCTGATGCGGGACTTGATCCCAGGACCCTGGGATCATGACCTGAGCCAAAGGCAGACGCTCAACCACTGAGTCACCCAGGTGCCCCTGTAAACAACTTATAGAAGCATTCTCTATCTTTAAAAAACCCTGATTTTGCTACCTAGTGGGACACTGGATTGCTACCTAAATCTTTGTACCCTGAATTGCAGTTCTTTGATCCTAAATAAATGCTTCATTTTTGCCTCCTGACAATTTGAGGTTGGTGTATTTTTCTTTATTGTGATAAAAACTACATATTTTACTATTTTAACTATTTTTAATGTACAGTTAAGTAATGTTAAGTATATGCACACTGTTTTGCAACAGAGTATTTACATTTCTGATTCTAATGAAGGTTAACATGTATCTGCTCTACCCATTCCTGTTTCACTCTACACTTTTTTATCTGTCTCCTTTTGAAAATAGATATATAAGGGATATGTTGATGATCCTCGAAATACTGATAATGCATGGATGGAGACAGAAGCTGTGAACTACCATGATGAAACAGGTAAACTTAGGTTTATTAGACTGACCAGATAAGAGGCACTCTGATATTTGTGGAAGGGAATGCTCATCAAAGAGCATTTGCTTTTTCGAAGCTCTTGAGCCTTGCCAAATTGTCTTACAGAAATATTTCATTTACATTCCCAACAGTGATTGAGAGCATTATTTTTAATTTTTTGATAATTATAATTAGTTTATTTATTTGCAAATATAATTATGAATATTTTCAGTTTTCTGGTTTGGTGTCATGCTTAGAAAGGTCTACTTACCTTACAAGTATGAAATGAGTCACCAAGAATTGTTTTATTTTTTTTTTACATTTAAATCTCTAATCCAAAAAAATAAAAAATCTCTAATCCATCCAGGATTTATTTTGACATAAGTTTTCATACTTATTTAATATGAACTTTTGTTTTTAAGGCTAATATTCTTTCTTTTTAAAGAGAAAAGTTCCCTTATTGATGCCTCTACTTAAAATTTAGGAACTTGGAGGTGTGCTTGGATGGCTCAGTCAGACATCTGACTTCAGCTTAGGTCATGATCTCAGGGTCCTGGGATCGAGCCCTGCATTGGGCTCAGCACTCAGCATGGAGTCTGCTTGTCCCTCTGCCTTTCCCCACACTTGTGCTCTCTCTATCTCAAATAAATAATAAATAAATAAAATCTTTAAAAAATTAGGAACTTGGTTAAAATTTGGGCATTTGGAACTATGGAACATTCTAGTTTTTAAATCACTGGGCCACATAATACAATGGTGACTTAAGATTGCTTTAGTAAGAATACTTGAAGCTACAGAATTATGTTGGAAAAGAAACACATGAATTACTTTTTTTTGGTGATGTTTTTTCTTTGGTAACAGGTGAGATAATGGATAACCTTACCCTGGAGGCTGGAGATGATGCTGGAAAGGTTAAATGGGTGGACATCAGTGATCAACTCCAGCTTTATGCCAGTCACTCTCAATTCATCAAACTCGTGGCTGAGAAGCGAGATGCACACTGGAGTGAGGACTCTGAAACTGAGTGCAGTGGGTTGTAGCCCCCATCATTGTGGGAACCACAGGCCAGCAAAGGGGTGCGTGCTGAAAAGAAGGCAGTATCACAGAGCTCATACTACAAGGGGGCAGGGTTGGTCACTTGGAAGTTAGTTTATTCACTTTCAAAGCTATTTGCATTTAGAAGGTTTACATCAGCATAAAATTAGTAAATATGGTGAAATGCAACATGGAATTTTCCGCTTTTCAATCAAAAGAAATATAAACAATCATATTTTGTATGTATTCTATTTAAGCATGGCTTAAACCACGTCTTAACCAAAAGTCTTTGAAGAATCATAATCTGAATAAAGATAAATTTATGTTGGCCATCACTTCTGTTTTTCATCTAGTTCTTATTTGTCAGTTCTTTTTTTTTTTTTTTTTTTAACCCCCTATTGATCTTCTGGGGTTTGAAGGATATTCCTGCCATATCAGACTCCTTTAGGAGAAGCACCACCATTGTGTATTCTAATTTATCTGTAAATTATTTGATTCTTATTTTGCTTTATGTGATTTTGCTGAAGCTGATTTCAAAATGGAAACCTTAGATATTCTTGACTTTAGAGGCCAGTGTTCTGAGGAAATTTCAGTAACTATTTTAGTCAATAAAGATCAAGATCAATGAACAAGAGCTCATGTTCTCACTTTTCAGAAATTCTGAATTAAAAAATATGTCCAGGAAATTAGTAATTTAAATGGATAAATGTATTTCACTCGACTGTAAATATATGTGTCATAAATGAATTAAAAAGTTCAGAAAGAAGGGATCCCTGGGTGGCTCAGCGGTTTAGCGTGCCTGCCTTCGGCTGGGGGCGTGATCTTGGAGGCCTCGGGATTGAGTCCCACATCGGGCTTCCTGCATGGAGCCTGCTTCTCCCTCTGCCTGTGTCTCTGCGTCTCTCTCTCTCTCTCTCTCTCTCTGTGTCTCTCTCATGAATAAATAAAGTCTTTAAAAAAAAAGTTCGGAAAAATTGAAATAAGGCAGAGATAGAGGTAGGTCTTTGAGAGTTAAAGTGTTTTGTTTTTTTTTTTGAAGGGAATGTTAAATATTAGTATAGGTGTTCCCATAATTCCCAGAGGAAAGGAAAGAGTTGTTGATGTTCTAGGTGCTCTTGGAAACCGGGAAGAGGAAGGAAAAGAACACTTGTCTGAGTGGGCATATGTATCACATTCTGCTATAAGATATCCATTGGGAAAAGTATCTATTGGGAAAGTCCCATGACATTTACTCCTGTCACCCTAAAGTAGGTACCATCATAATTCTGTCTTCATTCCAGTTGGATTACGTACAGATGGGGCATCTAAAGAAAAGGAGGTTTAGGGGATAGAGATGTAGTTGTTTCCTTTTCTTTACATGTTTGAGAAAGGTATTAGGTTTGCTCTGTAGCTTGAGGATAGAACTTAGGCTAAGGTAAATCAAAAGCACCCCCCTCCCCAATTTAGTGTCAAAACTACTTTGGTCGTAAACTTGAACTGAACTGACAGGAAGCCTATTTCCCATTAGTGTGACTGTAAGTTTTGCTGAAAAACACTTGAATGTTTGATTTCAGGATCTTGTTTCAGATCCCTCTGGAAGTTATGAGGCTTCAATATGGTATTTTCTAAAATCCATAAAATCCTGGTCCCTGTGTATATAATAAGGGACTTGTGCTGACCAGGATGACCTGCTCATTAGGTGATGGGTAGGATGACCTCCTACAATGAAAGAGTTGGATTCTACTTTTAATGTTTGGCAGGAAGAGATTGCTTTTTCTTGGCACTGAACAGAATTCCTTAAATTGAAGCTGCTTACTAAAGCTCTTGAGAAAGTTTGAGCAATTCCCTGAAGTTTGACATTTACTTAAGTCTAATAGTATCAAAACATTTACATTGACATTAGAAAAAATATTAGGTAATATTAACATTTTATTTAAAGAAGAACTAAAGCATTTTATTTAAAGAAGAACTAAAGAAAATATATAATAAATTCTTCATGGCATTTTGGAGTTTTCTCTGGAACATATATAAAGTGTGCAAAATTATAAAACTATAAACTATAGACGGGACAGAAGTAGATAATCTTCTGATATCCAGCATCATCTATAATAAGAAAAACCAGATTAATATTTTAGTTTAAGACATTTCTGGAGGAATATCTGCTCCTATATCACTAGGTGATATTGCCTTCATATTTGCTTTTATATTTTAGGTTTAAGGAACACTCCTGGGATACTTTTGTCTAAAAGATATTTAGTAAAATAGTAATAATAGATACCATGTACTGCATAATCTACATTATATCACTCAATCCTCAGCAAGAGTCCTATGAAGTTAGGTGGTATTATTTCCATTTCATAGATGAAAATTAAGGAGGGCACATGATATGAGCATTAGGTGTTCTCCGCAACTGATAAATTACTGAACACTACAACAGAAACTAATGAAGTATTATATGTTGGCTAATTTAATTTAAATAATAGAAAAAATACATTTAGAAAGATTGTCCCAAGGTTAATTCAGTAAGGGACAGAGCTGGGATTTGAATCCTGGTCTGCCTGGTTCTTAAACCTATTCTGTATTTTATTCCCTACTAAGGTTATTAAGTTTTTATGATTTGTCACTTTAAGTATGCATTTCGGAAGATTAGATATGAAGCCGCACACTGGATGATATGCTATATGTTAGCAAATTTAACTTCAATTAAAAAAAAAAGATATGAAGCAGTACTCACATTATCCATAGCAATACAGTTATAGTTTATGACTTTAGGGCCACATGTGATTTAGCTAGTGTGGTTGAAATAGAAATTTTGGCCCAAAGAGTTTATTTGATAATATCTTAAGGATAAGTGGCAGCAACCAGTATTTTTCTTGCTAGCAGGTGTTCTTAAGCTTTTGAAAGCATTCAAATTTAAATGGAAGCTGAACCTACATGAGACTGTAATTACTTAAAACCTAAATATTTGGTAGCTAAAGAGGGCACTTGAAAATTCTAACTACTTTTAGGGCTAAATGCTATATTTTCTTACAGTATAAGAAGTGGTCATTGGGGGCAGCCCGAGTGGCGCAGCGGTTTAGCGCCGCCTGCAGCCCAGGGCGTGATCCTGGAGACCCCAGGATCGAGTCCCACATCGGGCTCCCTGCATGGAGCCTGCTTCTCCCTCTGCCTGTGTCTCTGCCTCTCTCTCTAGCTGTGTCTCTATGAATAAATAAATAAAATCTTTAAAAAAAAAAAAAGAAGAAGTGGTCATTGGTTTTATACTCTTAACATATTTGTGAAGTTTTAATAAACTGATTTAAAAATCCATCCTTTGAAGAGAGCATTTGTAATTTAAGTAGGTTAATCTACCTGCTTTCATCAGTACACCTTTCATCATTCTATTAATTTATCCTTATGGACATGACCTGAGACTATTAAACTCCTAAGATAAAAATATTTTTAACGCACATAATAGTGCTTGAAAGGTATTTGGAGATTTTACTCACCGTATATAATTTCTGATAGAGAATTATTTCTGCCAAAGTAAACACAAATTATAGTTTTATTATATGAAAGTATTTTTGCCATAATTTCTTCTTTGTTTCCACTCATGTCTCTCATCCTGCTCATTTCATTGAGTGAAATCCAATTTCTTTCTCAAAATTGAGATTGAGAATATTTTGACTCATTAGCTTCTCTCAGGGTGGATTAAAATAAATACATACCAAATATACTTTTGATTGACATTAATTCAGATACTTAAGAAAGGAATATACGGGTCCGCCTGGGTGGCTCAGTGGTTTAGCGTATGCCTTCAGCCCAGGGCATGATCCTGGAATCCCACATTGGGCTCCCTGCATGGAGTCTGCTTCTCTCTCTGCCCCTCTCTCTCTGTGTCTCTCTTATGAATAAATAAACAAAATCTTTAAAAAATATATTTTTTTGTATATATTTTAAATGAAAATAAACTTGGATGAGAGTCAAAGTTTCAAGGTTTGTAGCCTTGCCATCCAGCAAGCTGATGCATTTGTGTTGAGATGTATTTCCTTGCCTGGAAATCAAGCCATTTCTAGATGTGATAGTTTCATGCTGACTTTTCTCACTACTTACAGGAATTGTCCATAAAACAAAAACAAGCTTGAGGTAAAATTTACTGTTTGAAATTTCAACCTAATACTACATATGTTTCTGTAAGCTAAAATTTTGTCACATAGCATGGACGTTATGAAAATAATACCTTTTTTAGACTTGCAGAAATTCTGATCTAAAGAGCCAGAGTTTATAGTTCAGGAGCTCTAATTTGGGTAAGTCAGTTGGGTATGACTCTGCCATATGTTTTTATAGTTGAGAATTGTTCTTACCTTTCTTGAGATTAAATGTCACTTGCTTTTATCAGTAAAATCATAGAAATAAAGTCTTACCCCAAAGAAACCCTAAAAAAAAAAAAGATACTATCTTCAGTCCATTAAATAGGGTTGTAATTTACACTGGCTTAAAAATTTATATGAACTTACCCCGAGTTGGTTCAAAATAGAAGTGATTAACTGTGAAAGAAGAAAAGTCAATGATCAGTGCTAGAGGGTTTATTTTTTCAGTCCACATAGTAACTAAAATATTTTCTATATGAATCTCTTTTTGGGGTAGCCCGGGTGGCTCAGCGGTTTGGCGCCGCCTTCAGCTCAGGGTGTGATCCTGGAGCCCCCGGATCGAGTCCCACGTCGGGCTCCCTGCGTGGAGCCTGCATCTCCCTCTGCCTGTGTCTCTGCCTCTGTGTGTGTGTGTGTGTATGTGTCTCATGAATAAATAAAATCTTTAAAAAAAATGAATCTCTTTGTTGAAAAATTAATTCCATTTTATTGTTTAGTGCTTTATTTACATGATGTAAGATTTTAAAATGAATAGGCAATATCTAAATTCCCTTAATTCAAAAAAATATTTTCTTGTAACTATTCACTATATTTGAAAGATAGGAATTTGATATGAGTGGTTAAAAAACTCACTGTGTACACATCCATGCGAGTGTTGTGTTTCTTAAATTATGCAAACTCCCTATGTGAATGATACTTGAACCAAAATTTTAGGACAACTATGAATACTCTGCTTCAAGGGTCTGCTTAGACAAGCAGTTTCACTGGAAAAGTATTGCTTTGTAGTTTGCACAGTTCCGTTTTAACAGACTGGCAGCTTGCTCAAGGAATTGACCATTGAAAGAAGGTGAATCCCTCTATTTGTAGAGCTGTCCATCCCAGCACATATGCAAGAACATGTCTAAACACTGCCATTTTTTTTCTTAGGCAAGAACAATACGTGAGGTAGTGTTTGTTCTTTTAGGATGCCTCTTTCTGCTTTCTGACTTAACGAGGATCACTGGGAGAAAAAAAATTCTTATGACTATGAAGATAAGGCAATTCTATAAGTTATTCTTTCAGAATTCTTCCCAGTATGGGTTGCGGCCAACAGCACCTTTTTTTTTTTTTTTTTAAAGATTTTATTTTTAATCTCTTCACTCAACATGGGGTTCAAACTCATGACCTGAAGATCAAGTCACATGCTCCAGTGACCGAGCCAGCCAGACGCCCCAGCCAATAGTACTTTTAAGAAGTTCAGTAAAAGAAAGTATAAGTAAGTCTTCAGATCTGGTAATCTGAATGGGTTCTGTGTCTGAGGAGTCACTATTTTCACTGGAAGAGACCTTGAAGGTAAACTATACCTTTACCCACAGTCACATAGTTAATTTAATTGTAAAGGTGAGTTTAGAATCTAAACTTTCCCACCACAGGCCAGTGGTCTTTCAACCATGTTTTGATGTAGAGGTGAACTTGCTAATTTTATAGTCATCAGTAATTAATTGTTGAAGATAGTTTCCTAAAGCATGTTTAGTTAGAAATACGCAAGAATTTTTATTGTTTGCCATTTGGAAATGGACAATAATGTTGCTGAAATAGAGTGGATTGTGGGGAGAGCACTAGCACTTGAACTCAAGAGACTTAAGTTCTTATTGAGTAGAGTCAGAAACTATTTGACCTCAAGGTTCTGGGACATTTAAGTATACCTTAAGATAGTTGGCTTTAAATAGTCTCGAATTCTGAAAATTTTTCTCAGGCATACAAATGATTTAGGTCTAAGTTTCTGACATTTTTACAAAATATGCATATCCTTGATTCTAAGATATCACCAATTGTAAAATGTACCATTTAGTTAAATAAAAATGATATCTTTAAATAAATATGTGTATCTATTGTGAGATGTGTCTTGATTTCAGAAAATGTTTATGAAAAGCATGTTTTTAGAGGAAATGGAATTTTTTAGTGTTCTCTTTCGTAACTCCACTCAAGTATTTTTCCTGAGTTTTTATAAACTAAGTTTCTGAATAATGTATCGTTAAAAGGCTTCATTAAAAAGTCGAATTGTGTGCATTTCAGTTAAAAAAATATTACCTGTTAGAATTTAGATTGGATAATTTTTAATCTATTATGTGTTTATGCTAATGCTTTGTTAGTGAACAAATAATCAAGTCTATTTCATTTCTCCTAAAGCAATTTATTCTGTAGGTCTAAGTCTTTTGACTCTTCATTTTCAGCCTCATCAGTGATGGAAGAGGTTGTCAATTTATAGTTTGGATGAATTGAATAATGAATGTAGAACTGTCTACATGCATTGAGATTGTTTTTTTGCTTTGAATTTAACAGCTGTGCTTGATTTTGTTTCCAAATGTAGACGAATAAAGATACTAATTTTCATGATGAACTGGCCTATCTTACATAGGAAGTTAAATGTATTTTTATGAACTTAGTAGATTAACAGGGCAGATATATTTACCGTTATAAGATCATTAAGTGTCAGGACCTAGAATAAAGGAAGCACAATAACATAATCAAAGAGTTGTAATTTAGCATTTTGTTTATCTTGTCTTCATACATTTTATATTACCTTGATTAATGAAAACATGCTTTTTAGAATTCTTATATTTCTAAAATTATGTCATTAAGAATCATATTCACTAATATTTGAAGTAACTCCTTCCACAAACCTACTATCTCTAGAAGCATATAGTCCACATTTTCTTTTGTGGTCTCCGAACAAAGTAGGGACTTCTTGAAAAGATCATTAAACTTATGCTTACTAGGTTGGAAAAAAGACTATATTTTAGGATGACTTCTTATGAGAGAAAACTTTAGTAATGTCATTTCCTATCATTGTAATACTAGTATCATTAACAAATTTAGTATTAATATGTTATACACATTTTTTGATTTGTGATTAAGTCAATCTCATATGTAATTTTCCCTCCATTCAGCAAAATCCTGTCAAAGTGAAATTTAATCCTTTTATAACATGACCATTATCTTAAATCCAGTTCAAAGGATTCTAGGACAGATTCCATTTCAATAAGAATGTTTCCCCCCTACCCCCATTAATGTCAGGTATAACCATAAGATTTTAGAGGCAAAATGGACTTTATAAATCATTCATTTTCATTATTTTATACTCTAGAAGAAAGTAAGTCTCAAAGGAATTCAAGATCACTCCAAACTATGAAATGGCAGTTTGCATCCCTAGACTATTTGTCTTTAAATGCTTTTTCTACTAGTTTCCTGGGCTCCTTCCACATGATCAAGGTAAGTTTTAGGTCTTAGGTCGTTCAGTTTGCAAGGGTATATGAGATTTGTACAGTAAATGACTCAAAATAGAAAAAAATATCGATAACTGAAGGTCCAAAAGAGAATGATGGCTATTAATCCTTGGTATCAGGTTTCTCTCCAATTAAATCTAAAGAGTTTTCAAGTTTTTGTTTTGCATTCATTTAAGTACTTTCTTAAAGCACACTTAAGTATACTTACCTGATTTGGATCAAAAGGAAAAGGCAAAGGAATAGGAATTGGAACCTATAAAGAAAAGAGGAGGAAAAAGGGAGGAGTAAATAAAGTTTTATTTTAGCTTTTTTTCCTCATTAACTCATTTATCCACCCATCCATCCATCCATCCATCCATCCAGTATTTATTGAGCAATTATATAAGCTTTTAGGGAGCCCACTTTCTACTTGGTGGAGCTTTAGATACTAATGGATTTTAAATTAATCTAAAATCAAAGAATCTGTCTTATGTATTTGATAGTTCTTGCAAAGCCACTTCCTCAACAGGTTACTCTTTGCCGGCTTTTTAATACAACTCTGCCATCTAGTGGAAGGAAGAGTTTCCATTTCAAATTCTAGTGATTCTTTGTTGCCATACAGACTTATTTATATAAGATGTTAACAGAGGTTCCTACATTCTAATTATAACCCCAAACTTCAGGATTTTGCATTACCAAATCTTACTGAATTTCAGCCAAAAAAAAACAAAAACAAAGGTAAACAATGCTTCTAGCCTTGACTAGAACCAAAATTAACAATTAATGATAAATGCAGGTAGAAATTTAGTGGCTATTCAAGAAGGATATGTGAAAACATTAAAAAGAAAGACTGTTCCATTAACGACTGTAACTTCAGTGACAAATTTCCAAAAGCCTACTTACCGTTGAGAAATAACAGTTTGAAATTAAATACAAGCGAATGGTAGGTGTTTATTACATTTAGATATAAAACTCAAATTAGGCAAAATCATGTTTATTTTAAGGATAGGTGGTAGACAAGAAGTTAAGCAAAATGCTGTTTTAAAATGTGTGTGAACTTTTCAAAATATCATTGCTTAAGGACTGTCCAAGTTTAACATGTCTCCAATCTGTGTTTCAGCCTCATGGTACGGATCATTTTCCCAAATGGTCCTGTCATTCTCAGGTCCATCCCATCCATTTGCAGTTCCCTCTGTCTGTAGTACCTCACCCACTCCTCATTCCTTGTGACCCGGCTCAGATAATGTCTCCTCTGGGAAAGACATCTTTGGCCCACAGCCTAAGCCAACTTTGTATTTGCATCTAGAAGCACTCGTCAAATCACATTTTTACATTTATGAATCTCTCTCATCTGACTGTGAACTTATCTCATGTCTCTGTATTTCAAGCACTCATTAGAGACCCCATCATGCAGCAGACATTCAGTGAATATTAATTGAATGAATGTTATTTGTACCAATTAACTATTACATAGAGAGTGAAGGAAATTCTATTATGTATTTAGCACTCTTCTGGCCTTTATTTAAAAATGTTATAAGAATCCAGATATTAGGAGAGACTGGAGAGTATCTAACAGGAAGAACAAAATAATTGTATTGTTTGACCTGTGAGAAAATGTTACAGAAGGCTGAAAAAAAAAACTTTTGAGAAAAAAAGCAGCAAGATGATTTAGAAAAAGATAGTAAAAAGAGGTTAGTATTTTCTTCATGAAGAGCAACTAGGCTCATTATAGTCAAAGGAACTCAGTATGGACACCTTTTTGATGGCAGGTGTAGAGAGACATTGGAAGAAGTCACCGAATATTCAAAGGAGAAAACTTGTTAGCCCCTTCTCACATTCCATCACAAGCTGTGCAGGGTGGGGGTGTGAATAGCTGATGCCTAGCAACCTCTTAAAGCTCATATTCAGGTCTGAAAATTTGGGAAATTTAATATCCATCATCTAAATAATAAATATTTTTGTAATTTGAGATTCTTCAAACCCATGTTTACCAAGGGCAGTTGTGGAGGAGGCGGAAACAGGATCTGAGGAAAAAACGGTGGTCCTTGTGGCGGGTAAAAGCCAAATCTCTGTAAAAAGAAACGTGACGTCAGTCATTTCAGACAAGTATAAACTTTTAAAAAGATGAATACGGCATTTGAAAATACAACTAGAAATTTACCTGTTCACTGGAACTTCCTCCATATTGTTCAAGCTTGTAAAACGACAACAGCAACAAGGTGAAGCAACGTATGGCAATACAGTGTTCATTACAAAGACATTTTATGAGAATAGGTAACAGACCACTACTGAGCAGTACACCCACCAGTGGGGTAGCTTCACTTCTGAAATGAAAAACAGTTGAATATCTAATGGGGAAAGGTCAAATTAATTTTGTCCAGTGATTTAGAAGGTGTACTTCTTGCATTTAAACTTACTTCCAAATACTGGTTTTATTTATATTTCTTAAGAGTAACTACATGTCCCATGCCTCTTTATCTCTGAATCAACAGTGTTCTCAGTTTAGTTCTCAATATCTACAAGTTCAAAGTGAAAGGAGTTATAGAACTGTAAATTCAAATTTTTTCCCCAAACACAAACTTTGAAAGCTCTTTGGTTACACAATGCGCTAGAAAGAGGATTTCTTGTCTAACTGGTGTCCTACTTAGTCAGACTATAACTGACACAGATGACACTCCTAGATCTCATTTGTATAGATGTAGAAGGCATGGCTGCTGTCAACAGGAGACAGTTTGGTGTAAGGATACTGTAAATGAAACTCAATTCAAACTGCATAATTAAATCCTAGGTCACTGTGGAATGGGAGTTCTATTTTGCTAAGTTTGAGAGCTTCCTATTTTCCAGTTAGGACTTATGTGCTTTTTTATTATCTTTGCACTACTCTGAGGTCATTCTTATGACTCATTTTACAGACTGGGAAGCCATGGGTTAGTTTCTTGCTCAAGGTCACCCAGTTGGCAGATGGCACGTAGGACTGCGATTTGTACTGGGAAGAGCAAGGGCTAAGGACCAGTGATGAATTCCTGATTCTACAACTTTCCTGGACTATACCTTTCTCTTTTGTGAAGTGAAAAGACACAGGAAAGGCCTCCTAGCCCAGAAATACCATCCCTAGAATGGAAATAGAGTGGAAAATGGAGGAGGTGTACTCACAGGAATGGGCAGAGCAGTGGCAGTGCTCAAAAGGCCAGCTAAAATGAGAAATTTCATTCTGAAGGAAGAGTCTGGAATCGAAGGATTAGAAGATCATTTTTAGTTTTTTTCTAAGTCCTATTCTTGTTGTAAATAAGCTGTTTAGTTAGAAGCGTTGCAATAGTGGTCAGGCTAAATTCTGCCTCCAGAGTCAGGTTTTGAAAGCCTAGAACAGTGCTTTAAAAAACTTTGAATGCCTTTAGACAAGACATGCATTCTCTGGCTCATAACATTGCATACAATTCCTCTTCTTCCTTATAATCTCACAGTTCAATGTATACCTGTTTAGCCCCTGAAGTTACTTGAATTTGTGACCTCTACCCACCAATCTTTAAACACGAATGTTGCATCATACTTAATATTGGGGACTAAGCATGTATAAATAAATAAATCCACCTTGAGCTTCTACCCACATGAAACTTAGAGACCTTCACATAGTCTGGATGCTGTTATTGACAATTATTCCTCAAGAAGAAAACAATAGAGAAAAAATCTTGTAAGGCATAATCATAATGGGTTGGCAGAGAATAGCACAATATGAGTAAATATGAATACATTCAAAAAAGCAAATCAATGTGGTATTTACTGGTCAGAAGATTCTGAAAGCAAACATTTTTATGGTCTTAAATCACATTTAATTCAAATTAACTTGCCATGTGGGTTTCAAACCAAACCACTGAAATTGAATTTTGGAAGAATAATCAAATTCATTACATTTTTATTAAGACTTGCCCCCAGCATCCGAAGCAAGGGATATCTCTTTATAAAAGTCACTCTTCAACTACTTTATATGTGTTTTATACTCAACTATGATTTAGCTTCATGTAATTTTACTTTGCCTGAATTAGGCAACTTATCTCCCTTTCTCTTTTTTTTTCAGGTTTCTTTTTCATATTTTTCTTCCTTTTGGATCCAAACCTTTGAATTTTCTTTTTTTCATAAGTGGGCTTGTTAGAAATCATGAAGTTACCCAACATGAAAAAAATTTTACATTCTTTTACCTAGTTCAATAGAATCAGCCCAGATTATACTGTATGTTTTTTTAATTACCTTTGCTTCAAATGGCCCTCGGAGCAACGAAGTCAAGGAGCAGTGTGATCTTCTAGAATCTGCATGCCCATCTAGTATTTAAGGCATATTACTAATGCGTTTATGGTCATGAGCAATATGAGTCACAAGATTTAAAGCTAAACTGAATAACTGGTTTCAGACTAGAACTCCAACTTCTAAAGTATCTCAGAGAGATAGGGCTTAAAGACTGGTGACTGAGAGAATAATTTCATCTCCTTGGTTGGGATTAGAGCAATGTCTTTATCACAAACACACCACAATTAAAAGTTGTGACTACCAAGAATATTAAATTACATCTATAACATATCATCTAGGGCAGCAATATACAAGGGAGACAGTGGACAGAAAGATTTAAGGTTCTAAAATTTTCTATTATTAAATATTATTTGTTATTCCAAAATGATCTTAATTTTCAAATAAAACATTTTAAAATAAACAAAAAAAACCCATTTTAAATAAACAGGTAATGTCTTTAGAATTAAAATCACTTTTCACTATTCCAAAACATTCAAAATGGTAATTTAATACCTCCAAATATAATTTCAGTGTTCCTAACAAATTCACAAATTTATAACTGTCATTAGTTAAGATTTCTCATGACATATCTTTGGAGTCACACATAAAAAATTCTGAATTTTGGAATAGTTTAAAATTATATCCCTAATTGGAAAAAATTATATATAATACTTAGATTTTGATTAATCGAATTGAACTCAATTATTTAGAAATAACTGATGTGATGTGATCTGGTTAAGAACAAGTGACTCACAGAGCTAAGAAAAGAGATAATACAATTTTGAAGTTAATCAGAGAAAATTATTCTGATAAAAAGCAACTTTTCCATAAGTTCCTGCAGATGAAATTCCCTGGGGCATCACGACGGCTCTTAACAACCACAACAACACATTTTTTATTATTTTAAAAAGTAAACAAAATTGCATTGACATCTTTCATTTCAGATAAGAAAATATGTAACACAAAACTGTTTTATTTTCATTTAAATAATTGTTAAGTAGCGTACAGAAGGCGACAGTTTCTTTCATTGCTTCAGACCTTGGAAAAAGCTCTATTATGATGTTTTATTATTTTGCTATCTAGCCTTTACTGTATTAATAGTTATGAAAGAAGAAAGAGTTCAAATTAAAACACAAATTTTCTCTTTTGAAATGATTTCTTGCTATCAATTTACAGTAGTAATATTTACCTCTGACTACACTGGACATTAAGACACTTCAGAACTTTCTGTTGTCTGTGTTGTCTTTATATTATCTTTATTTTGAGGACATGAAATGTGTAGAAATTTTGCACGACCTCCCTTTCCCCCAACATACATGGAGAGCTGCACCAAAGTTAGAATTAATTGTATTAAGCAGTGCATAATAATCATCCTTATTTTAACTTAGTAGGAAGCACTTGAATTTTTTTCTATTTAAATTTACATCGCAACAAAGGGCATTAATAAGCATCTACCATTTAACAGCTGAATATTTGTTTCCCATAGGAAACATCTCCCCCAACCATGCTCTTTTTTTTTTTTTTTTAGTAGTAGTAGGGTCTAGTAAGTGTAGTTTTAATTTTATTTGAAGTGTGAGTCCTGAGTTGGTTTTTCACATGCAGTTGTTTAAATAAATGACTGGAAATAAACTTGAGTTAGATTTAGATTTTTATTAGGACATTAAGATACTGAAAATAATGCACATTAAAAACAAGAGAACACTATTCCATTTTCTTGAAGTGTACATGATATTATGAACAAAATGAATGTAGTGTTTTCTTCAAGTTTTATAATTAGTATTTCATAAATGGATGCAGAGAGGGATGAGTTAAAACTCTTGTTCACAAAAAGCACACAGTATTTTGCATATGTTGACTTTATTTAATTTTAAAGTTTTATTTCCAAAGCTTAATGTTAAATGCTTGGTGCATACACTGTTAGCAAGCAATTACTCTCATTGTCTTCTCAAACATGCAAACATTTTGCTAAATATAAATCTACAAGTATTGTGGCTGCATATATTTTCAGGAGTGGTCAGAAATGGAGGAGGATGCTGGAATGTTTGAATTCTTTCAAATCTTAGTTCAAAACAGGAGATTTTCATCTATGTCTTCTGTAAAAAACAAAAACGAAACAAAACACACTTTTAGAAAATAGCCAGAGTAGGAATATAAACAAATAATGTCAGAGCTCGAGGATTAGAGAAACCATCTAATTATACTGTAGGATGGTTCTCAACCCTGGTACGGCATCAGCATCACCTGTGAAGCTTTTAAGAAGATGCCATTTGGTTTCGCTTATACGCAGAATCTAAAAAACAAAACAAATAAGCAAACAAAAAGCAGATATAGAGAACAGACTGATGGTTGCCAGAAGGGAGGGGGGTGGGGAGATGGGCAAAATGGGTGAAGGGGAGTGGGAGGTACAGATTGGCTTCCAGTTATGGAATGAATAAGTCACAGGGATAAAAGTTAAGGAATAAGGAACACAGTCAATGGTATTGTAGTAGCACTGTATGCAGATATAAGACCACTCCTACCATTATGGCCCACCCTCACTCAATAATTGTTGAATAAATACTTAAACAGATTAACTTGAAGGAAACTTCAAGTCATACTTCTTTTTCATATTAACTACTACCCTGTCTGGGACACCAGGTAATTTTCCTGCCCTATATAAGTCTCTGCCCAAGAGTTGGAAAGATTATGAACTTTGGCATATTTCTTTTGAACAATGGCTTCATTTATAAAATGGACATTTTAGTCTCATTATTTGTAAATTTACTTATTGTTGTACTCATACTTTTTGCCTTGTTTCTGTTGTTTGGATGAGAAATGTCCTTCCTGTTGTCTTTAGGCTAATCCTGCTTGTGCCCAGGATGTCTTCCGTCCTAAGAAATTCTCCTCTAATTTTCCTCTTTTGCTTTTCTTTCTTACATCTTCAACCTTTCCTTCCTCACTGGGACCTTCCTATTAGCATTTAAATATGTTGCATATCTAGCCTTGAGAACAGTGCCTGGCACTAGGTGGACCATCAGTAAACCTCTGTTGAATGAAGGAATGAATGAATGCTCAACCTTATTTTATCCTCATAGATCTTTCCCTCAACTTTATATTCCTCTTTAGCTCTACCTTGCTTTCAAACAGCCACTCTTTACCATTTCTCATCTATTCTTTCTCGGCCTATAGAATCTGGCTTCCATCTCTACCATTTCACTAAAACTGCTCTTACAAAGGCCACCCAGGATATCCTTAGTTCTGTGTAAAAGGAATATTCTGAGTCTTTTATCTTACTTGGCATTTCAGCAGCATCTGGCACTGTGATCTCTTCCTCCTCTTTGAACACCTCCTTTGACATGGCATTATGCTGTTTTCAGTAGACTTCTTTTCAGTAGACTTTTTATTCTTCTTCATAAACTCCTTCTTCCTCCTCTAGCTACCAATCAGATGTTGTTCCTTGGTGTTCAACCCTGCGGCCTTTTCCACGTAACTCAACACGTTTTTCTTAGGGAAGTAATTCCCTTCTGTGGTGCTAACAAATTTCTGTATGCTCATAATCCTCAAATATGTACTTAAATTCCGAAATGGTGTCTTGAAAAGTTGACCCACATACTCAACTCTCAACTGCACATTGTCTCCCAAGTACTTAAAAGTTCAACACGTCCTAAGCAGAAGTTACCATCTTCCCCAAATCTGCTTCTGTTCTTGTGTTTTCTATCTTCATCCCTCTGTTTACCCGCCTGGCCTGAGCAGGGAACCTGGGTGTCATACTTCTCTTTCTCTCAATCTCTCTACTGTCTGTTCCCTGCCCCTACACATTTCCTAGCAAACTCTGTCTTATTATTTCTATACATCTTGAATATGTTTATATTCTTGAATATATCTTGAATTTGTTTATAGTTTTAAATATATATTGAATAGGTTTCCTTTTCTTTTTCCCCACTGTAACTGCCCTAGTTCAAGTACTCATCAGCTGTGCCTGAACTTACCACACATCGTCTCAACTCTTCTCTGGCTACTCCACAATGTAACCAAAAGAATCTTTCTTAAAATACAAATACAGTGAAATCGCTCCCTTGTTTAAAATACTTTAATGATCTTCCAGTACTCTTAGGATAATGCCTTTAATTGGTTTAGTAGGATGATCTGACTTGTTTGCCCTGTTGGTCTCACTTGGAAGGTCTTTCTAATGATTAACATGGATATATGTCAATACATGGTATGTCACAGGCACTAAATAAATAAGACTCCTCCACCTTTTAATTAAAACTCATTTTTACACCTAAGGAAGATGAGACCTGTTGAGGTTAAGTGGTATGCCCTAATTCACATAACTAGTTAATGACAGAGCTAAAATATTTGAGCACATCTAGCTCAGATAAAAGTCCGTTAAAATTCAGGAAAACACTGGCTAAAATTTATCTGGTCTTTCTGTAGATTTCTCAGCCATGAGGGAAGGAGGGGCATACTTAGAAATATTTTGTTTTGTTTTGTTTTCCCTAGCTACATCCCAAAGCAGTAACTTGTTTACTTATTCTGACTGAATATTAAATATCTGTTTTATTGGTTTACTATGTGATAATTCTTTCCCTTCTTCAAAATGTCATCATGGCCAAACCACAGTGAACAAACAAGATCATTAGGAGCTTTTCGAGTCACTGAACTTTAAGCTTTTCCTGCTCCTCCCAGACAGAGCCTGAGGGAGACTACATGCTGAGAAGTTGCCAGAAGTTTCAGAACAGTGAAGCACAACTGGTTTCCTTAAATAAATGGCCTCTATTCCAATATCACTCCCCTAAAATCAAGCTTTATAAAAGGGCATTAAATATGTCTTGTCCCAGCTAAGTTTCCTGCCTTTTGATAATGGTGGAGTAGACGGAGTGGGGTGGCTGTACTTCAGTATATTTTGTCCTTTTTTAAAAATTTAAATTCAATTAGCCAACATATACTACATCATTAGTTTCAGATGTAGAGTTCAATGATCAGTTGCATATAATACCCAGTGTTCATCCCATCATGTGCCCTCCTTAATGCCCATCTCCCAGTTATCCCATTTCCCCACCTGCTGCCCCTCCAGCAAACTTCAGTTTGTTTCCTAGAATTAAGAGTCCCTCATGATGTGTCTCCCTCACTGATTTCTTCCCAGTTTCCCCTCCCTTCCCCTACGATCCTCTGTGCTATTTCTTATATTCTACATATGAGTGAAACCATGTGATAATTGCCTTTTTCTGATTGACTTATTTCACTCAGCATAATACCCTCCAGTTCTATTCATTCATGTCAAACAGATATTTGACATGATATATATATATATATCACAATATTCCAATGTATATATACATTTTCTATAATTGTATATATACTATATATGAATATTGTATAAGTATATGCAATATTCTTTACATATATCTTTATATATATGCCACATCTTTATCCATTCATCTTTTGATGGACATCTGGGCTCTTTCCATAATTTGACTATTGTGGATGTTTCTGCTATAAACACTGGGGTGCAGGTGCCCCTTCAGATCTCTGCATTTGTATCTTTTGGGTAAATACCTCTCATCGAGTAGCTCTATTTTTAACTTCTTGAGGAATCTCCATAGTGTTTTCCAGAGTGGCTGTATGAAAAGCCCACAGTGAATATCATTCTCAATGGGGGAAAAACTGAAAGCTTTTCCCCTGTCAGGAACATGACAGGGATGTTCATTCTCACCACTGCTGTTCAACATAGTACTAGAAGTCCTAGCCTCAATAATCAGACATCAGAAAGAAATAAAAGGCAATCAGATTGCCAAAGAATAAGTCAAACTTACTCTTCACAGATGACATGATACTTTATGTGGAAAACCCAAAAGACTCCACCCAGAAATTGCTAGATCTCAAACTTTGTCCTTTTTAACATGGGAATTAGAAAAGATAGTTTTAGCCATTTTTAGGAATATATTTGAGTTTATAGAATAGATGTTAGGAAGAAAAGTGGTTATTATTTATGCAGGTCTGGGCCTCAGTAGCTCATTAATTTCCTATCAGTACTAAGAGGGTACACGTATGTCATAGCCAGCCTCCAAGAGCTCCTCCCACATTACAGCAGGGTTGTCTGGCCAACAGAATGTGGCAGAAATGATGTATGTCACTTCTGCGATCAGGTTATAAAATACATTTAGCTTCAGTCTTGGATTCTCTTGCTTCCTCTTAATTTTCTCTCTGATCGCTCCCTCTGGAGGAAACCAGATGCCATGCTGTGAACAATCCCATGGAGAGGACCACATAGTGCGGAAATGAAACCTCTCAACAGTAGCCATGTGAGCAACCTTAGAGCAGACCCCAAGCCAGAACCATCCAAGTAAACTACTCCTAGATTCCTGATTCTCGGAAACTGTGAGATTTTAAGCTTCTAAGCTTTAGAGTAATGGGTTATGCAGCAATAGGTAACCAATGTAAAGCACTCAATGCTTGCAAAAATACACATTCTTTGTTCATTACAATTGTGGTTATTTCACAAAATGATATTGCAGAGGAAAAGAACTAACCTTTTCTGCTTAACTATCAATAAGTAAGTAATCCTCCTACTCTTAGCTCTTTCTCTTTAATTTCAAGGCATTCTACATACCATAAAGAATAATTTAAAAGTGAAGTCACACAGGTTGCTTCTTTCTGGGAAACTCTGATCTTTGATGAAATTATTTTTCTTTATTGATTGGCTGTACATTCATCCTACTTGTATATTGTGAACATAAATATGAAACCTCTGCTTTTGATGTCTACTGTTGATTTACATTGCGCAAGCAGTTCTGATTGCTCATTTTTGAACATCTTTCAAAAAACATGCTTATTAAAAACATGCCTGCTCATAAAAATCAACTTTAACTTAGGAAAATAAAAGGAAATATATTAATACATAACCTAGCAAAACAAATGTCTAAATTTTAGTTCTTGTACTGCAGGAGTAAATAAAGAACCCTCTGATGATGATGATGATGAGAATGATGATGATGATTTTTGTCACTGAAGGTGCGGTGTGGATTAAAGGCATAATACCTGGGTACAACTTGTGATAAGAGGCTCAATCTTTAATGAGTTAGTAATGAATTCTAAGATTTTTCTGATATCTTCCACTGGCAGAATCAGACTTGCTGTTTTACTCTTTATATATGATTTTTTAAAGTGTGGACTAATACTGAGGTTAAGAAAGTATATAAAATCCCTCATTCGTCATAAGGGTAGCCTTCTGACATCTGGCACAGCTCTCTGGATTGACATTTTCTTAGGCTTAGCCAACTGCTAAGACCTCAATGTAGTATCCTCTAAATATTCCCACCTGTTACCCTTTGAAAACAGAATATCATAAGGGAAAAATGAAATAACCTTGCAATGACAGCATGTGCACTGAAGGAGTCCTACCTGGGATGCTGCCCCCTTGCTGTCTTGAGGTTTCAATCTGAACACACAGCAGGACCTCCCTAGGAGGGCTGCAGAGCTTAGGGATCTCTGGGAGAAAAGGACACCCCTCTTCTTGGGCTGATGATGAATTTACCTTCTTTAATTCCAAAGCAGTGGCCCCACTCCTCCAGGGTGATGTGCTTATCCTTGTTGGGGTCACACTCCTCAAAGAAGCGAGTTATGCAGTGTTCCATGGGCACCAGAGAAGCTCGTAAAGGAGCAAGCTCAGAATGAGTCAAGACTCTGCAATAAAGTGAATGGCAGTATGTTAATGAGTAGCTTGCATATCAAAGTTAACTTTTAGGATAACCAAGGCATTTCTCTTCCACAAGATTATTGCTAAGTATGCCAAATAAATAGTACACTCATGAAAACTTGCAAATGAAATAAACTATTTATGGGTAAGGTAGATAGCACTTAGGATGTCACAAAGTTTTCTTCCTCACTGGGAAGTATCCTCCCACCATCTTAAATTTATAGGGATGCTCCCACCAGCAATTATGTTTGTACAACCTGGCTCTTATCCACTGACCAAACCCAGTTGTTCCTGATGTAGGCACTTGACCCAAGTTGGGCCAATCAGATTGTCTTAGGAATTTAGCATCAAGGATGAGAAAAAATTGAAGGAGTCTCTGAGTCTTAACATCTAAACTTGGGAATGATGATGTGGCCATATTCTGTTATTTTCAAAGCAGTTTTGTGTTTAGACACCTACCCACATTTGTTTGGGATCTCAGTGTTCTAAATCAGAACTGGAAAACTTCCTAAATTTGTTTAGAATTATCTTTCTATAGATAACTAAGACATTATATGAGGGAGATGATCTAGTAATGGGAAGGCAAAGAGTTTTTACCTGTCCATAGGATGTTGGTCAAGTTCACCAAACTGCCAGTGCACAGGATATACATACATGTGGTAGTTTTTCTTAAAGTCCCTTAAGAGAAGGTCAATGGAATGGTCCCCAGCCAAGAGCCTCTTTTCATCCAGGTAAATTTTCTTGACCTGGGATTAGGAAGGGAGAATATCATCAGGGAATCAGGGTAATGAAATTATCACTTGCTAAACTTTACTTGAGTAATAGCGACATGTCAGAGTAAAATAAGCCCAGGCCATCATATAAGGCCAAATGAAATACTTTCTTTTTTTTATGTTTTTATTTTTATTTTTTTTTTATGAAATACTTTCTAATCAACACATAGACTTTCTTCTTTCTACCTAGAATAACAGCTAACATTTAAAAAAAAGTGTGGTTTTCAGAAGAAGTTTAAGTCTTTTTTGATTTTTCTTTTAACCAGGTACTATTCATCATAGTATGAGAATGTTTTAATGAAAGGAGCTAAACTGACCTAAGCAAAATTATTAGTTAAAAAAAAAAAAGTCTTGCTTTTCCCCCATTGGCATACTCTATTCTTAATTCTCTGTGTATTTCTGTCCAGGATCTGCTCAGGATCAGTTTAGTCATGGTGTAACACCACTTGGCCACCCCCATTAGAATTTCCCTGTTTTGTATCGAATGCTCTCAAGGCCTTCATGATGATGTATTAAAGAGAGAGGACAGAAATTATTTCTGGGCAATGAATATAAAACTCTTGGCTTCTGATGTCACTCATGAACTAATTGGAAGCAATTAGAACGAACTTCTACCCATTCTCATGGCCGTATCCACCAACTACTCTCCTTGTTATCATGGATGAACTTCCTGTGCTCTGAATATAAGCCTTTCACTGGTGCTCAGGAGCCTAACCCTTCCTATCTCCTCAAGAGCACCCAATGGCAGTTGGGCACCTTTTCTACTCCTCATCAGTTTTTCCTTCTTTACTTGGTTACTACCAGAAGCATACAAACATCCTCTACCATCTCCCATTGGTAGATGGGACTCTTGAGCTCACATTCCCCTCCAGCTGCTACCCATCTCACTTTTCAAGATGTCATGAAAATACTGTCTATACTTGCTGCTTCCACATCCTTCCTCCTAATTCTCTTTTGAACCCTATCCATTCAGGCTTTTCTCCTTTCCATTCTGCAGAAACAGCTTCTGTCAAGATCAACTCTGTGGTCACCACAGACCATGACCACAGGGCAAATCAGTGGCCAACTCAGTCCTCATCCTACATCTGTAAACAGCATCTGACACAGTTAATGCACAGCTTCCTTCTTGTTAATTTTTTCTTCATAGCATGTTTCATCCCATCTTGTACATATATTTACATATTTATTTACATGTTTATATATTTACATGTATCTCATATATTTATTTACATGTTTATATATTTACATGTATCTCATATTTATTTACATGTTTATATATTTACATGTATCTCATATTTGCATATGTAGATATATACATGAATTGGTTCTAGCGCAGTTTTTTTTCTTGTCTATAAAGCATTTAACCTCCCTGTACACAACTCACTCCTTTTAAAGAAAAAAATTGAGGGATCCCTGGGTGGCGCAGCGGTTTGGCGCCTGCCTTTGGCCCGGGGCACGATCCTGGAGACCCGGGATCGAATCCCACGTCAGGCTCCCGGTGCATGGAGCCTGCTTCTCCCTCTGCCTGTGTCTCTGCCTCTCTCTCTCTCTGTATGACTATCGTAAATAAATTAAAAAATAAATAAATAAAAAAAAGAAAAAAATTGAAAATGTGAGCTTCTAAAGGCAGAGATTTTTGTTTGGTTCATTGCTTTATCTCCAGCATGTAAATCAATTCTAGATACCTAAGGTGCACTTAATAGCTATTTGATGAATGAATTTTCCCTGAGAACTTCTGGAATAAATATTCTGCACTTTTGAATCTTAATATATTACTGACTTTGCAAGTAGGGGACTTCTCTTATATCATAAATCTGCCTGGCCAATGGGGGAAAAAGAGATGTTCCAATTTAAATAATATATCTGTACCTGAATATATAAATGCTGAATTGAGGTTCACTTTGCTCAACTAGGGCTTGCTCTAGGGTATGAGTTAAAGAGTCCTTGCTCAGGCTGCTGCCCTTCGAGTAGGAGTTGGGTGGTTTGGCCATGTCTCAAATCTTGTGGCATGAATGGTGACCACTACTAATCTGTTAGTACATATGAACTTAGCAGGTGTGGAGCGGCAAAGTGGGCTCTTGCTAATATGCAGTGGGAGGTAGGCCTCCTCTTCCCCACAACACACACATCCTTTTTCCTCAGGACCTGTAGATAGACACTTAGCTGACCTGTGGATAACTTACTTTATTTCTTTGCTTTTCATTTAGATATCCAGCATGTTCAGAGTTTTGCTCATAAAGTTGCATGAGAATATTCTTGAGCCAGTCTCTCATCCTTAGGGGAAACTGAGTCACTTCAAAGTCTGTACAAATAGGAATAGCTGTTCCAAGAGGAAAGAAAACAGATTTTAATCTTTGGGTCTTACTCCTATCTTATGTGGCAAGTCTTCATAACAGTAAACTTAACAACATCTCGTGATTGGTGGACGCTGATTGTCCTACCATCACAACAGTGGTCCTTAACCCTGGTGGTACAACAGAACTGCCTAGGGAGTTCTAAAAACATACCAGATATCAGGTTCCATTCAAATAAATTCTAATTTGATTAGTTTGGGGTGGAGCTTTGGCATCAGGATGTTTTAAAAGTTACAAAGATAACTTGATAATGCAAACAAGACTGAGAACCACCATTCTAGACTCAGAAAGTTGGAATTTAGAGGTGGAGGACAGAAGAACTATTTATTAGGAGAATAGAGACAAAAGTGGAAGTTAGGTTATGCTGCAGTAACAAATAATGTTAAATCTCAGTGGCTTAAAAGAACAAAAGGGTTTTTTTTTAAGTTTTATTGAGATATAATTGACATACAGCACTGTGTCTAAGTCTAAGGTGCACAGCAAAATGACCTGACATCCATATATTGTGCTATGACTACCACAATAAGTTTAGTTAATGCTATCACCTCATCAAGTCACAAAAATTTTTATTTTGCCTCAGGATGAGAACTTTTAGGATCTAGTCTTTTAGCAACTTTCAGATATACTATTCAGCAGTGTTAACTACAGTCATTGTGTTGTACATTCAAGTCCAATACAAGCTGGCAGGAAGGTCCTGCTCACGGCAGTTTCTCCTGGGCTCAGGATGTTGAAGACACCACCATCTCAACATAAAGTGGAGGGAGCAGAGAGGACCATATACTAGTTCTCAAATACATCTAACCAGAACTCAAATGGATGTTTTTTGCTGAAATTTCATCGGACGAAGCAACTCATATGGCCACATTTAATGTCCAGAGGGCTGAGAAGTTTAATACTCTGTGTGTCAGGAAGGAGAGGAGAACTGGAAATATCAGTAAGCACTGCTAATATGGAGAATTATTTAGTGATAAGGAGATTCAAACACCATGGAGAGTATCTTGGGGAAGGAAAACAATTCAAAAAACTTCTGGAAGAATATATTGTCATAAAGCCTCTTGGCAAGGACAATGTACATTGGAAGAGGATAAGTAATTTAGCAAAATTCCAATGATTCGTCTCAATTATTAAGTGGTAACATTATCATAGTGGTTCTGAACCCTGGCTTCACATTAGAATTGTCTAGGTTACTTTAAAAACAAATGAAAAAACATCATCAAAGCCCTAACCCAGTCCAATGAAATCCATCTCTTAAAGTTAAAGCCTGGGCGTTCTTTTTTTTTTTTTTTTTTTTTTAAGTCTCTCAAATAGATTTTAATGAGCATCCTAGGTTCAGAACTACATTAGCCTTCTTCTGTTTGCATGTATGAGTATGTATATATATTATTCAGATACGCAGAGATTCACCCCAAATCCTCTCAGCAATGATGGTTGGCAAAAGAGGCAGACTCTTACATTTGCAGGCTCCAAAATAATCCAGCTGTAGTTGGTGCCCTTTTTTGGTCCCTTCCAGTTTACATTTAGTAGCAAACAGATGACAGGAGCTAGCATAGGTCTGATTGTCAGTGCCACAAACCTAGGACAGACAAGCAGGACAAAAAGCTCATGTTTCTGAATGTACATTGGGGAAACACCCTGCTCCTTAAAGCTCATAGTTGACTGATCAACCGTGTCGTGCCAAAGATGTGGTCAGGTAAGTGAAGGTATTAAAATCATAACTGTCTTAATGGGTAAAAAAAAAAAAATCAACTAAATTATACCACGGGTGTTGACAATCTAGCTCTAGATAAGCTCAGTAGAATGCAAACTGCAGATGTTCCAAGTATACAGTGAGTTTTAAAATGAATTCTGGAGATCAATGCCATTATTACCTTTTCAGGGCACAGTTGAAATTCCTTGTTTCTGCTGGCATTTTTTCCTATTCAATATTATTTTAAGTTTTAGGTGATAACCTGGGTATCTGTCTCCCCCCCCCCCACACACACACATATTTCAATTGCAAACCACTTTCATTCAAATCACTATTTGGGGCCCCTTCAAGACTATTTTGTAGAATACTTACTTGGTCAAGGAGTTTTGTAGGAGGACAAGTCACCAAATCTTGGCAAACACAGTGGGGTTTTCCCTCTTGGTCAGCCTTACAGATGTGTCCCCTTTTACACTGGAAGTTCATGCAAGAATCTAACAGAAAAATTTGGTCAGGAAGCATGAGCAAAGCTAAACTGAGTATGGAATCTCAAATTCATCCAGATAATTATGTTCATTTTCATCAAGGAGAGAAAATTTGGGAAAATATTAAAAACTGTTTTAATGGATATGTTAATGTTCAAATGGGATCCTCGGGCGTCAGACTGTTTTACGCAACAGTTTAGATTTTCTCTGCCGTTTGAATTGGGGATTTAAAAAGAACAAACAAACAAACAAAACATAAAAAGAACAAATAGCTCTTCGTGGCCTGCTTACAATGGCCATAGTCTGGAGTCCACACTTCAAGGTTGTCCAAACTGATCATAAGCTAAATAAGCCACGAAAATTTTATGGTGGTGAAATTAAAAATGTTTGTGATTGGGGTATGCGATTCAGAATTAGGTCTGAATTAAATATGGGGTCTAAATTCATTAGTAAGTTATGGACTTGAAATCGAATAAGGTAGAATTATTCTTCTTGGAAGCAAAAGGATTTAGGAAGAAAAGAATCTAGCTTTCATACTAATATTACAAGATTTCCAGTTTGTAAACACGTTTTCCCATAGTTGTATATCAAATGTGTCCAAGAGAATGTCAACAATTTACAAGAGCATTTCCTTAGGGAGGATTTGGGAAAAGATTTCTGTGAAGCAACGACAAATGATGGACTGAGGAGAGCCTAATGTGGCCATTCCATTTCCTCCTTGATAAATCACAAGTCGCTTGCTCTACTCACCAATATCGTGCACCATTCTGTTGTTTTCATATGAACTTTCATCTTCATTCAGTGAGCTTTCTGCTTTCTTGGCCTTTGAATAACAAGAGCAGAAGCTAAAGTCTAGTTAGGGGAAAAGCTCCTACATAACTTGTATTACGTATTTGTATTATACCTTCACAAAGCGTTTCATACCCAGATCATTTCAGATCTCAAAAAGACAAATATAACTTGTGAAGATAGTAACTCTTTGAGAACAGGAGCCATTTGTATCTTGAACTGGATTCAGCACTATATCTCTGGGGATTACTCAATAAAAGTTGGAACTAACATTGGGAACAAAGCTGGAACCTTCCCTTTGGATTTGGGAAAACATTAGAAATGTAGTATTATCATGTGATTCCATAGTTAAGACACAATTCCATCAGTAATCTCTATGAAGCTGTTGATAAAGGTTTCTTACCATTTCCCTTTTTAAAAAAGATTTATTTATTTATTTATTTATTTATTTATTTATTTATTTATTTTAGAGAGAGAGGGAGAGAGAGAGAGAACAAGCATGGGGGAGAGGGGCAGAAGGAGAGGGAGAAAGAAACTCAAGCGCAATCCACATTGAGCACAGATTCCTACATGGGGCTTGATCTCATGATCTGGAGATCAGGACCTGAACTGAAACCACGAGTTGGGTGCTTAACCAACTGAGCCACCCTGGTGCCCCAGGTTTCTTACCAGGTTTCTAAAGTGTAATAAAACTCTACCTTAAAGTGGCAGCAGAGTTCTCGGTAATCAAAGTTACTATTGACCTTGGCCACCAAAAGCTATGTCAAGTCCTCCTGGTGGGTGGCTGCTGGGGTTTTGCATGAAAGCTCCAAATGATTAGACAATAACAGTATGCTTTTCCCCTACTCCCACTCTGCTGCAGTTTCCTGATTATCATTTTGGTGTGTGTTTGCTTAATCAAGTTGTAGCTGAAGTCTTTATTCTTAATCTTTATAGCTAAATCAACAAATATTCCTCGATCTCTTATTATGTTAGAGGTATTTTCCTAGACATTGATGATTCAACTTAAATATTACATAGCATCTACTCTCAAGACATTACAGCAGTAGTCATCAGTGTCTCCCATCCCTCATATCTGTCAGAGTTTATCATTCTAGTGAGCTCCAGGCACTTTCAACTGCCTGTATCTGCATCTATGTGCCTGAAAAACCATGGCAGTATATTTGGCCTGCTCAAAGGACAGACCGAAAGTGCTGGGGTATTAACACCTCTCCTAGCAATTCTCAGTCTGTATAAATATCCCAGCTCTCTCACTCTCCAAATGGGGTAATCCAAAGCAATGTGTTTTATGTCAGTTTAATGATGTACACTTGATTAGCTTCCTTTCCTTGTTTATCATATTCCTCTCCTCTTTGTTTCCTGAACTTCTCAAATAAACTGTACTAAAATCCAGGATCTGCTTCTAGGGGAACCCAAATAAAACAGGTATTTTCAGCCTAGTGATGAAGATGCAGAGGAAAATAAATAATTTTAATATATTTTAGTAATGTACTGATAGAAAGGCATAGGAGACTGTGAGAGCACAGAGAAAGGTCATGGATAGTTCTTGATAAAGCTGACTACTCTATTGGAAAAGCATCATTGTAAAGAATCTCACCCCTTGGTATTCTCCAGGTTCACTGGCATCCACATTTCCATTCTCACGTTCTCTTTCTCTTTCTCTTTCTTCTTCATATTTGAGGTGATAGGAAATGGACTGAGATCTTTCGGCCTCTATGAAGGCCTCACTTGGGATGAATTCATAGTCATCACTTGCATCGTGTCTGGGCTCATCATCACCATCATCATTAGCTCCAAGATTTCTAGGCATGATGTTACCATCTTCAGTAGGCTTCACAAGCAGAGCCTCAGAAACAGTCTTTTTATCTATCTCCTCATGGTCGCTGATAACTTCAGGTTTTTCTTCTTGGCTCTGCCATTCAGCATCTTGATTGTGTTTATTAATTTTTGATGCAGTTTCATCTTCCATTTCTGCATTGGAACTATCCTCTTCTTGTTCTTGGTTACCCTGCTCAGATTCATCTTTCTGCATCTTGCTTACTTGAGTTGGTTGACTGGACTCTTCCAAAACATCATCAGATTGGGTACGGTCTTCCTCCTCGATGTTAGAATGTTCCTTGGGAAACATTCTCTCCCTTTCTTGGTTATTGCTGTGGGTACCAACTTCACCTGGGTCTTCTTCCCCTTCCCCTTCTCCATTGGGAATATTTGAGTCCTGCTCTTGGTTTCCTTGATCACTTACATCTTGGCTATGCTTGTTGCTCTTGTTCAGCTGAGGATGTAAATCATTTATTGGTTGTTCTTGTTCTTTTTCTGTTTTTGTGATGCTTTCTTGATGGTTAGGATCTACAATGGAACTAATATTAGGAGCAAGGAGATCAATGTTCTCTGAGAGTTTTTTCTTTTGAGGCTCACCCATATCTTCTTTTAGGTCCAATGTACGTTCAGATGGCATATACTCCAAATTCTCACTTAAGTCACTTTCACTTTCTTCTTCATCCTGTAATCCAAGCTCTTGGCTGTAACTCTGCCCCTGATCTGCTGACTGGTCATGATTTTCCTCCTTTGACTTTAGTACTGAAGATTTTTCAGCCTTAAAAGAAAAGAAGTTTGCTTTTGAAACAAATTATAATGGAATATTTGCATCATATTTATAATTCACAAGCCAATACCTATTATTTATTATTCTTTTTCTTCACATAATATCAGGCAAACCCATATAGGACATTCTTTATATTCTGTAACTACAAGTTTAACCTGAATTTGAATTTTGTGAACTGACAGGATTATATAGCACCTTGGCCGAAGGTGTAAAACTCGCTAATTCTCACAGTTTTTCTGGTGATTGGAGACAGTTGATGTGATCATCATCTTTTAAAAATTAAGCTGAGATGAGTGAGAATGAGGTAAATTGGAAACTTTTAAAATTATAATGGTGTTACCATGTTACTTTTACCTCATGGTTGGGATGGTCTATAGATACTGCAATTTCCTTTTCATTTTCTGCATCTTCAACCCCTAACACGGGGATTGCAGTGTTGTTAGGTGTTACTAATATTTCAGCTTGTTGGATGGAACTCAGAGAATCAGCAGTTGGTTTGGAATGATCAGACAGGAACCTTGCATTTGTCTGAAAAAATTAGAAATTGGCTCATGTTATTCATGTCTAGATGTTAATGTTTAAAATTTCTAGTTACTCTTTTATTGTCATTATTAGTAGCAATATGCCTCATACATAATATCACTTAAAAGATATTCTCAAGAATTTTTAAGAATACAAATGTCCAGATTATAATGTTAAATTAAAACAGAATCCCAAACATATTTAAGAAAAAGTTATATATGCAGAGACAGGAAACAGAGCAATAATAAAGTCTTCTTTGAGAGTTTTAGAATTATTTTCTGTGCTTTTCAAACTTTTAAAAGACATCCATACTTTATAATTTTGAGAACTGTTGCTTGGCAGAAAGTCAAATTAGCCAAAGGATATAATACTATACATTTTCTTAGGTTAACTTTTAAGTACTCACTGATGGTTACAGAAAAGGTATAAATCTTTATTTAATATTTGTTTATTTTCTTGGCAGTAGCAGCCTTATATCCATCAAAAAAATCTCATAATATCTTATACAAAGATAATTAAATGTAGAACTAATTCAAAAATTATGTGAAACAGTACACTAATTCTGATAGAGAAGAACAACTATGGAGTATTATTTCAACTAGAGGGATGGCTCTATTTCTAGCAAGACTGAAGGCATAGATGAAGAGCTGGCAGTGATAAATGACTGAGAAGTTTAACAACTGGATTTAGAGATAAGAGATCTCTCTTTAAGCCTTGACTCTGCTATTAACTATCTACCTGTCATTTGACAAATTGTGAATCTATCAAGGTGAAGTTGAGTAGAAATATCAAGACAAGTCTATGCATATATAATATATGATAGTTTGTAAATTGTCAAGTTACCCCAATGAAAAATGACTATTGCTAGCAGTAATATGATACAGTGGTAACACTATGAACTGTCCGATACCATAAGCAGGTATTTACCCCAAATCTTTATTAGACAGATGCTATGGATGCTCAGATGTCAGGCAAATCTAGGCGTAAGTACAAAATTCAGATTCTATTTGCACTGATTTGTCTTTATTAGCACATTCTGTTGTATCAATTACTTAATATAAGGAAAGACATGGAGTACAGGACTCATTTTAGATACTGTTTGTTCTCTTGCTTCTGATCACCTTCTCAATTAAAAGGAGTAATGGCATTTGAAAAAATTTCCAAAGAAGCGATTTATAAGAGGGAAAGAAAAAAGGAACGGTGGCCAGTCTGGCAGGTTGCCGGCAGGGGCATCATGGGAAGCAATGAATGGAGGAGATTATAGGCTTATTAGTAGAGAACTGCTCCCTCTCTCTGCACCCTTCTTCCTCTGCTTTGACTCCTCAAGCTGGAAGAAATCACCAAAAGCATGGCAGCTTTTCTTCTTTCAGAAATTTTCTGAGATCAAATTCTGGTTTATTATTATTCCCACAGCTATAGCCTCTGGAAATTTGTGTGGAATCTCCTACCCACACGAAACCACTTACTTCTGTAGAATTTAGGCAAGTGAGGAAAATGATACAAGATTTTTAATAGGTAAACCCAGTGAGAAGATATTTAGCTTTTTAGCTTTTGATTGGATCCACGTAACAAATTGTCCTAAAGAGAAAACGTCTAAAATGTGTCTCTATGTAGATGTGTTATTCTAACATTTGGTTGAAAGACAGTTTTGATGCCTGTTTACATAGTGGCAACAGCCGCAAGGGCAAAATACACTTTAAGGAGAAAACAATGGGTTTGTGGAAGCTTCTTTCTGTGCTGAACGTAATTTATCCCACTTTTGTAATTTCAGAGGACAATGTATAATTTCAGCTGGAGTAACTCCAGCTAGTTAAGCATAATTCCTAGCAGTGTTGTCATAAATTCTGTTTTCTAAGAACTGCTTGGTCTGGGTGGCATGATGTTTATCTTTGCTGACACATCTGTCAACCAAATGTTCGCCACCAGCTATCCAAAAAGCAAGGACAGAATCCTGGACATAGTAGAGAATGAGAAAGAAAAGGGATGAGAGAAATTACTTTGTCTAGTTAAAGGAGATTGATTCCTCCATTTGGCAAAAAAAGAAAAAAATGGCACAAATCCTTTGGTTTGATTATAGATGTTATGGATCATTTGGGAGACATCTGAACGATCATCCAAGCCATGGTTCCATTAACAACAACAAAAACTTTCAGGTTATTTTAAGGCTGCTGACATAGCCTCAAATGACTCTGATTTGTGTGCGGATGATTTATTGCTGGGTGAATGGTGGGGCCAGTATATCTGACTGTGAAAAAAGAAAGTTCTAGTTCTGTCTGTTTTCAGACACCCCCTCACCCTATCACCCCCAAAGATGAGTTAGGAGCTGATTTAGGATTACCATACCATTTCCTGCCCCTAACCGGTTCTTGTTTTATGACAGACTCAGAACTGATCAGCTGGTTTATATTTGAACTTGAAGAAAATGCTGCTGAAGAGTATGGGTATTCACTCTCAAGACTTCTTATACTAATTTCTTAGGTTTCTCATACTAAGTGATGAACTTCCACAGGAAAATTTATTTCTTCTCATTCTCTTGACATTTAGACCCTGGCATAGACCCTTCCTAGTAACTGATAACATTTTCAGCTTTCGATTTATTGTATCTTGGAGAACCTGGTAGTTCTAAAAGAATTCTTTTCAAATGTATTTTATTTCAATTTTTCTAGTCATTCATTCCCTAGTTGGGAAAGAAAAATATTAAAAAAAGAGAATTTCAAACCACTATATATGCACTACGTGCACACATTCTCTTTTTAAATAGAAGATGTCTAAATTAAATGTCAAGAAGGAGAGATATAACAACAGGAAAAAAAAGGATATTTACCGGGATTGCAGCCGCAGTTCCCAAAATGTATAGGAAAAAAAGCACAGTCTTCATGTTTTCTAGGCCTGTAAACCAAGAAGATAATTAGCAGTGGTGGGTAAAGGTTTCCTTTTGAAAGAGTAAAAAAGATAATCTTCCTAGCAAATATTCAGCTTGATATTGCCTTTGTACTTAAAGGAGATTATTGTCTTTGTGCACTAACATGTCTGGAAAGATGGATTAATGACAGTTTTTACCCAATTGTGTCTCTGTGAGAATGACTCCTTGATTTTCTGGCCCAGCTGTGTTTGGTTGAACCTACCTCTGTTTATGCCTGTGTTTCCTTAAATAAAGGCGCTATGCAGATTTGTGTGTTCAGATTTGTCAGTGTTCACAGTGAAGATAAAAGTGACAAAGTGAAGTAATATAGTGTGTCAGAAAGGGATAAAACAACCCACTTCTTTGGTGGTGGAGAAACCCATACATTCAATGCAGAGTTTTAGGAATAAGACCTAGTCTTGCCTAGAGCAGTCATCAGTGTTCATCTTATTTAGAGGTATCACACTGGCAATTTGGGGGTGGGTGGTGGCCGCAGATAGGTTTGGTTTGGTAGGCAACTGTGTATTTCAAGCTAGCATTTTAAAGTCCAAAGTGTTCATGTAAAAACCCAGATTTTCAATTTTTCTTGAACCACTGGGCCTCTTAGCAACAAATGGTCTTCCTGACTGGATCTTAGTAGAGACTATCCTCTATGAGAAATGCTGGCACTTGCCACTGGTCTGTTTCACTTATTCGCTTTGAATATGAGTTTAGTTTGTTCCAAATGAACTTTTTCAGTTGAGATATGAGGCAAGCGAGGCTCAAAGAGGTGGAGTAAATTAGCCTCCTGGGAATTCTCTTAAAAGGAGTGGGCAGTGTGCATTGCCCTGAGGAGTATCTCTAAGGCTGGCAATCTACCTTCAACTGGGATTAGGAACAGAGTTTTCAGTCATTAAAAGAAATTCTCTGGATCTCCTAGGAATAGTTAGGTGACTCTTTTAAATTATGTTTGTCATCTTTTATTCATAAGTGTATCCATAGAGCTTTAAATAATATTTTGAGGTTTATAATGTAAGCAATTTCTTCTGCTGGTTACCTCAATATTTCTAAACAAATGCTTGAATGAATATTTAAAATAAATATGTATCAATAAAATTATTCTATTGATTTAATACTGTAACAGCTATTGCTTCACACACACCACATGCAAGCACACACATGCACAAACATACTCTTCTCCTTCCCCTCCTTTCTTTTCCTAAAATAATTACATCACAATTGTTATTTCAATCACTATTTAACATTTATGACAATGTGTATATATTCTTCACAGCTGAGCCAAGTAGTAATTTCCTGTGTTGAATCAAACTTAGATTTATTTCTTGAACAATATTTTGCTTTGTCTGGATCTAGAAATTGCCTCCTTTTTTGATGTACTTTTCCAAGTATGCTTATTCTTCCCAAATTTTCCAACAAAATTTAAAAATTCCTTTTAGTATGGTAACAATGACAAAGACAGAACAACAACAACAAACCCATAAAAGAATCCTTAAGTCCCATTTTCCCCTTGGAGATGTCCCTTCCAGGTGTTGGCTGTCTTGTTCCACATGACTGAAGTACCCCAGGGAGCTAGCTGCCCTGCTTTCCTCCCCGGATTGCTAGTCACCACCACCCTGGGAATTCCCTTTGCTCTTTTCCTGTGTTTGAGTTCTTGCTTCTTGTTCCTATGTTTTTCTTTTTTGATATTCTCCCTCATTTTCATGGAGCACATCCTCCAGAAGCTTCCTGAGAAATAATACATAGGGGACAGAAGTTTTGAGACTTTGCATTTCAAGAAAACACGAGTTTTTTATCCTTCACTTGATAGATGGTTTGGATGGACATAGAATTTTAGATCAAAAAATTTTTTTCTCAGAATTTTAAACCATGTTCCATTTTCTTTTAATTTCCAGTGTTGCTAGTAGGAATTGGTTTTTCCCAGAATTTATTTATTTATTTATTTATTTATTATTTATTTATTTAAAGATTTTGTTTATTTATTCATGAGGGGCACAGAGAGAGAGAGAGGCAGAGACACAGGCAGAGGGAGAGGGAGAAGCAGGCCCCATGCAGGGAGCCCGACGTGGGACCCGATCCCGGGTCTCCAGGATCAGGCCCTGGGTGAAGGCGGCGCTAAACCACTGAGCCACCCGGGCTGCCCTCCCAGAATTTTTTAAATGAGAATTTTTTTTATTCTTTATGTAAGCTTCTAAGTTTTTTTTTTCAAGTTTTAATATTTGTTCCTAGCATTCTAAAATATTACAATCTCTGTCTTAGTTTGGATCCTTTCTTTTTTTGGAAATAAGGGCACCTGCGTGGCTCAGTTGGTTAAGTCAGCCTTTGGCTCAGGTTGATCCACCGAACAAGCCCTGGATCAGCCCCACATTAGGCTCCCTGCTAAATGGGGAGCCTGCTTCTCCAGTTCCCTCTGCCTGCCGCTCCCCTCACTTGTGCTTTGCTCTCTCACTCTCTCTGCCAAATAATAAAATATTTTTTAGTTTTAATAATTTCTACACCCAATGCAGGGCTTGAACTCATGAACAGAAGCCAAAAGTTGCATACTCTTCTAAGTCAGCCGAACACCCCAGTTTGGATACTTTTTAACTTGCTTTAGGCCCTCATTAGGCCCACTGAATTTAAAAACTCATATATTTCAGTTCTGAGAGATTTTTACATTCTAATTCTTTGATAATTTTTAAAAAAGATTTTATTTACTTATTTGACAGAGAGAGAACACAAGCAAGAGGAGCTGCAGAGAAAGAGAGGGAGAAGCAGATTCCCCTTCTTTGATAATTTTTCTTTTTAAAAAATTTTCTTTCTGGAATTTGTAATAGTTAAATGTCAGACTTTGGAGGTTGGTTGTCTAATTTACTTAGTTTTTGTTCCTTTTTTCCATCTTGTTTATTTTATTCTGGGAAACTTCCTCAATTTTATCTTTATTCTCTACTGTTGATTTTTAAAATATTTTTCTCATACACTTTTAGTTTCTTATTTCCTGATGTTCCCCTTTTAAATTTTATCTTCTTTTTTCATTAGTGTGATATATATACTCTTATGTTTTTGAGGATATTAAATATTTAAAAAATTTCCTTTGAACTCTATATTTTCTGTTTCCATATTATCCATTTTTCTGGTTTGTTTACTTTGGTCTTTGATTTTTTATGTTGAAAGCTTTTCTCGGATGGCCAATGTCTTTGGTTGTATGGTAATATTTAGTAGCAAGTCACTGAAAAGCCAGTTAGATATTTCACAGGCAGGGCTTGTCACCTTGGAGACACTTTTGATGTGATGCCCTAAATGTCATTGTCAGATTTTTATCCTTGAAGATAATTTTTTTCTAGGGAAGATCATACTTCCTACTCCAGGGGTTGGGATAAAAGCCCGGTTGCTACATTTTGTGAGATGGAATGAAGGGACTGGAAATCTCTCAGGGCATATATTGACTCTCATTTTGTCCCCAGATTTCTGTATGACATCACATCCCACCCTCCATGGTGTCTATCTAAAGCCCAGGACCAGAGAATTACCTCCCTTTCCTGTTTAGGGTGAAATGGGGGATCTGGCAATACCAGCATGAGGAAGAATCTGGCATCTCTGTTTATACAACAGGTTTCAACCAATCCTCCTGATTTCAGCCTCTACCCTTGCCTCAATTTCCAAATTACCTGGTATCTCCAATCTTGGAAACTTTTCTGGGTTCTGCTGTGTGAACTGACTTCTTTTTATGGCACCCTTCTCTGAAAATCCTTAGATTTAAGCTTTCCCTGTTCTTCTAGTTGCTTGCTACCTTCTAAAAATTTACCTATATCTTTTCTCTTGTCACCCTCTCTTTTTTCTTTGTCATTGTGAGTTTATATTATTATTTTTCCTTTCCTATCATTATACTGGAATTTTAGCAGGAAGTGGCAATATATGCATATGTTTCATCCACCCCATTTAATGAACAGTGTGTAATCCACCTCATTTCTTCATCTGCTTTATATCCCCATTGCTATTACTACTTCTAGGACAATAGGAATTATTATGGGTCGGTCTTTGGTTCTAATTTCATTAGCAAATAAAGTTTTTATTGAAGAAAAGGAGCCTATAGTTGCTAGAACAGACTTCCTTACCATATTAGAAAAAATAAGAACGCCCTTTCACCTATCCCAACATTCAAATCCCACAGGGTGGGCCACTTGGACTAGGGAATAGTATATTGGAAGAATGGAGATTAAAGATTCAATGTGAGGGAAAACTGAAATCACCTATGAACTTGTATCACCTTAAATAAACTAATCTATTCCATTTTTAATGAAAATAACATGTATTCATCTTGGAGACTTAAATTTAATTCCTCTAAGGAACTCCTCTGAAAATGACTATACATAATTTCAGAAATGCAGAGTACTAACAGTGGAATGTGTGTTCCATTTATATTTTTAAATTAACATTATTTAGAACTAGCAAGGGTGTATAACAAATACTGGAAATTTGTATTATCAAAGTGCTTTGGGTTTACCAAACAGATTTAAAAATGGAATATTATCTTATTTGACCTTTGCAATAACCCCATGATGTGGCAGATGAAGAACAGGGCTAGAAAGGCTATTGACAGGACATGCTGGAGGTCTGACAGCTGTTAGGAAAGGGAACTGGCCTGAACCCAGCTATCCTGGTTTCTGTTCTGGTGCTTTCCCAGCTCCTGTGCAAATAAAGATCTCCATTTACTTCATACACAAAGATGTAGGGAAGGAGGAAAAAACTCCTTATTGGGAAAAATTCAGAACTCACTTTGAATTTTTAAATAAAGAGTTCCAATATTTTAAGGTTTAAGATTTTGTATACATGGCAAACATTTTCCTTTTCTGTTGAGGAAAAATAAGTCTTATCATAGAATGTTAGCTGGGTTATTTGATATCAAAAGTCCCTTTCAATAATGTTTTTTATAGTCTAAAGAAGGCAAAAACATAGAAATTCAATTTCCTTTGAATGAAGAGCATGTTTAAATAAAAATATGTAGCAACACCCCCACACCCTACATTCTAACACTTCAGGGATATTGAAAAACACTTTGGAATGAAAAAAAGCATATAAGTGTCAGGAGAGCTGAATTCTGGCTGTAACACTGTCCTTCGGTGGCCAAAGTCCTTGGACAGGTCACTTATCCTTTCTTAGATATAGTTTTTACATGATGAACAATGAAGCAGATGACCTTAATGATCCTTTAGCTCTAATATTTTACAGTTCTAAAGCTGGAGATAATCTATGAATCTCATGAACCACGAACTGCTGCTATCTTTTTTCTTTAAACTACTAGACCCAGTGAAAATATATTGTATGATTTTATTGTATCAGAATGAAACATTTTCTATCATGGTATTTAATGCTTCAAGCACATAAGTGGTATCTATTTTCCATCTCTATTATTGATAATAATTTAAAATATTTTATTCTCTCAGTGAATGCTAATGTAAAAAAGTCATTGAAAAATGCAGTTTCCTTCCTCTATATTCAAAATTTAACATTTATTCATTTAACCAGTGTTTATTAGATATGGAACTACAGTCATATATATTTTAGATCAGCCTATTATTATGATTCTACTGCTAGTAGGATAGTACAGTTTTGGAAAACCATAAAAATATAAAATAGTATAGTGCTGGGTTTCTTTTTCTTGGCACTATTAACATTTTGGGGTGGGCAATTCATTGTTGTATGTAGGATGTTTAGCATTCTAATGCATGTAGGATATGTAACAACATCCCTGACTTCTACCCATTAGATGTAATAGCAAATCTCCCATTCCCCCCACCAGTTATGAAAATCAAAAATGTCTCCAGATATTGCCAAGTATCTCCTGAAGGATAAAACAGCTCCAGTTGAGAACTACTAGTTTAGTAGAAGAATGGTGCTCTGGGGTTAGTAAGACATGTATTTGAATTTGGTCTAGCAGTTGCTGGCTATGTAATCTTTGGCAAATTACTTAACCCTCTGAGCCTCAGATTCCCCACCTAGAATTGGGATAACATCTGTGACGGTTAATTTTATGCGACAACATGACTGGGCTGCAGTGTGCCCAGATATCTGGTTAAACATTATTGCCTAGTATGCCTGTGAGATGTTTCCAGGGGAGATTAGCATCTGAATTGGTAGACTGTGGTGTAAAACAGGTTGCTCTTCCCAGTGAGGATTGGCTTCAACTAATTTTTTGAGGGTGTGATTAGAACAAGAAGGTGGAGTAAGGAAAAATTTGTTCTCTCAGTCTCACTGTTTGAGCTGGGATATTAGTCTTCTCCTGCCCTCAGACTGGGACATACTCCATTAGTGCTTGTGGTGCTCTGACTTTTGGACGAAGACTGGAGAATTTTCCCAGGTAAATTCCCTAGGTCTCTAGCTTGCAGAAGGAAGATCATGGAAGTTATCAGCATCCATAACTGCCTGAGCTAATTCCTTATAATAAATCAATCTCTCTTTTCCCCCACCCACCACCACCTATCTTTCTCTGGAAAACCTTGACTAATACAATATCTAATTCAGTTTTGTGGAGATTAGAGGAAATAATAGTTGTAAAAATGCCTGATACCTAGGAGATAACTCAATACATTTTTATCCTTTTTTATTTCTTCTTCCATAAAAGTTAAATTGTAATTATTAAATAAACAACTCAGAACCTTAGAAAATAATACAAGTTTTGCATTGAGGTCAATATAATTTTCCAATGGAACATATATAGTTTTTTTGCCTACACATTTACCAAAGTTAATTTCAGGAATCTTTCCTACATTTATCATAAATAACAATGACATTAGGCAAAGAGACTGTTACCACATTTTATTATAAACGGTAGCAACATAAGGAGGAAGCAAGAATCATCAAAAGTATTCTGGGTTGCAAGACTAATTTCCTTTGATTTTAGTTTTTATAGCAATATGCATAGCTAACTAACTTTGAGAAAATATTTCCCTTTAACTTGATCATAGGATCTCACAAATTCCTTTTGTTTTCTTAAATTTATTGCAGCTGAATGGATCAAGAAGAAACATATGTCAAGTTGGCCAGCGTGTGCATCACTTGTTCACTCCTTTATTTATTTATTAAGCACTTACTAGACACTACCTAAGCACAAGCCTCATAGTTCCTGTCTGAAGAGTTAAAAAGGAGGAAGTCAGGTAAATCAATGATTTAATATAGTGTGATGTGTGCAACAGAAATAGAGATAAAAGGCATTTGAGGGGATCCCTGGTGGCTCTGCGGTTTGGCGCCTGCCTTTGGCCCAAGGCGCCCTCCTGGAGCCTCGGGATTGAGTCCTGCGTTGGACTCCCGGCATGGAGCCTGCCTCTCCCTCTGCCTGTGTCTCTGCCTCTCTCTCTCTCTCTCTCTCTCTCTCATAAATAAATAAAATCTTTAAAAATATATTTTTTTAAAAAAAGCATTTGAAATTAGATGATGCCACTCAACAGCCCCTATTGCCCCCACCATCCTGCCAAAAGCTGGTTGTTAAACATTTACCACTGGATAGTTCTGAAAACTATTTAAAGTCAGAACAGATAAGAGTTAATGACTAGTTGGATACTATGGGAAGAAGAAAAGGAAAAGTCTTGGCTTGACACATTTCTAATTTGGGCAACAAGGTTAATGCTGGCATTCATCCACCAAGATAAGGGATTATAACAGGCTGATATGGTTTTAGAAGAAAGACGACAAATTAGTTTTAAACTAATTTCATTTGAGAAGAGACATACTTCAATAAATAGGTCTAGAGGTAAACAAAGAGTTGGGCTAAAGCTATAGTTTTGGATGCTATTAGCATGAGAAGCCATACAGTGAGTAGAGTAGAGAGCAGGAGCCACAACCCTGGTGAGTGAAGACCAGGAGGTGCCATTAGAGGATGAGAAAAGCTAAAGATACAAAGGATGAGAGAAAGGAGAGTCACATAAGAAAAATAAAATGTTCAATGTCACAGCCGGGTCAAAGTAAACAAGGCCAATGAATTATCCATTGCCTTTGGAAATACAGAGGTTGCTGGAGAGTTAAGGGAAACTAGGTTTGGTGCAATAGTGTTGGTGTAGGCCAGTCTGCAATGACTGGGGAGTAGAATAAGGAACGAAGACAATGAATGTAGACCATTCACTTAAGATGGTTGCCTCTGAAAGGAAGGTAAGAGCTAAGGAGCAGTCAAGGAGGAGCATGTGGTCACAGGTAATTTTTATTTTTATTTAAATGTGGTCATTAAAGCATTTTCTATGCTGAAGGGAAAGCATAAGTAATGAGTGAGAAGATAAAGAGGAGATGTGGTAAACAATGATAACCCCTAATAAGCTATAACTTTTGGGCTTTATACCTTGTGATTTTGGCCTTGGTCTTCTGACTTGTTTTGGTTAATGGCACATTATCAAGCATGATGCCAGCAGAAGCTTAGTAAGCACTTGCATATTGGGATTTGTCTTCCTATGAAGGCCATTCACTGTGCTGTAAGAAAATTTGGACTAGAGGCTAGTTTGGACCGCTGAATTATAAGTGGCCACATAGAACCGTGGAAGATGGAAGACTGGGATGGTTCAGCCACAGCTGAGCTCCCAGCTTGCTGGAGCCACATGAGTGACTCCAGACAAAAATCACCAGAAGAACTACCCAAGTGAGCCTACTTCAGACTCATGTGCAAATAAGGGGATTGATTTTAAGCATTTAATTTTGGGGTGGATTGTTATGCATTAATAGATAACTGAGATTGTTATGCATTAATAGAAACAGAGAAGTTGCCTGAGTCGTTGTGAAGGCAATAGTGCAGTGGTTAAAGACAAAAGCTCTGATGCAAGACTTCTGGGATCTACTACTTAATTTGCAGAATTTTGGATAAATTATTTAGCTTTTTTGATGCTCAGTGTTCATCCATACAATGATGATGAATATGAAGTGAGACAACAGAACCTGATAAATATCTGCTGGTGTAATATTAAAGCACAGGTGGAAGGTTACACGTTGAAGAGGAGAGGGATTTTTTTGTTCTTTTAGAGAGAAGGAAGGAAGCTTGACAATAAGGATATGTTGAGGCAAACCTCAGGAATTAAGTTGCAGTTAGCTATATCTATTTTACATGTATGTAACATTTCACAGTTATAAAATTCTTTTTTGTATACAGTCTCATTTGATCCAATGCAAAGAAACCGAAACCTGAAGAATCTAAAGTACTTGGCTACATGTGCAAGGCTTAAGAGGTGAGCAAGGATTAGAGTGCCGTGCTTTGGACTCTGAGCCCAAGATTCTCTCATGGCTGCAGAACAGGCTGCAAACTAGAAATCAGAGATCCTGGCTTTGGGCCCCTGGCTCTGCCAAGTACTAAATACTACTTTGAGCAAATTACTTCATCTTTCCAAACTTCACGTACAGGATGAAAATAACAATTTCTTGCAATGTCAAAGGGAGCCACTGAGATGAAGAAGCTCTTTGCAAACTCTGAAGTAATATACACATGTAATTGATTATTATTTCTATCGCTCTGCTTGGTGCATCTCATCATTGTCATTGTTGTAGTCATTCTTGTCCTGTTTTAAGTGTGTTTCAAAGAAAATGAATCTTCAGTGTTCCTTTACTTTTTTCCCCCTCCATCCTTCCATGTCTTCTTCCCCTTGGTGATCTCAAGGTGCCCAGGAGTCCTAGTTCTAGAACATTTTTACATTTTGTTCACTCATTAAAAACAAACTCAAACAGACTTGTCTTCTATTCCACACATTTAAATTCTAGTTTTCTATATGCATCTAATCCATACTTAGGAGATAAGGATATTCATAGACTAATGCTTTTCTAGTCTCAGGGAAGAGGTATCTTCACATTGGTCTTAGCCCAAAGGAGCTACTACAATGCTGAGAATCCTGGCATAGCTGTAGGAAGACATTCTAAGGCTTGAAAGAAGTATAGTGTTTGTGACCAATCGTGCAGGCAATTCGTCTGAAAAAGTCAACCCAATATTTCCTGTTTGTTCCCTGGTTATTTAGTGTGTCCAGTATGGAACTATTTTTTAGGGGTCTCATGTTTATTTCCATCTTGAAATAAAAAACAAAATTTAAAGACAGAATAGGACTGTGTCATTTAGAATGACCCAAGTAGGAAACTACCTCAAGCTTTCACTTATAAAGCAGATGACTGTGCTATACTTTTAAAGACTGGACCTTGTGGAAAAATCCAGTGTTCAGAATGTAGAAGGCCTTGAGTTCTCGTGCTGTGTTCCACTTTGTCCTTCAGACCAGTCACTGGGCACTTCTGCTTCACTGAGCTAATTGTATTGCCACACACTGATCAAAATAATTTCACAGTCTTTAGCTTATTTTAAGACCTGAACAAATGTGCTGATTTGTATAAATAAGACAGAGTGGAGAACTTTCCTGGGAAATGAGAGATATTTTGAAAACAAGTGTCATACTGACGATGACAGGGAGCCTTAATTAGCTGATGCTTGCAAAGTACTTTGAAAATGAAACCATGATGTCCTTGCTAAGCATGATGAATACCATTTAATCTTGGGTAAGTAAAAAGTCATATATTTTGAGACATTCAAATCTGGTGTGTGTGCTCTACAAAATGCAGATTGTTCTTTTCATAAAAAGAACAAATAAAACTCTTGGTGAAAAATGAAGAAATGAGACAAATTTTTGAATGCAAAGTTAATAGTCTGAAGACTTAAATATGGAGTGTTGATGTGAAATTAGATCATGTTATTTTACCCAAATGGATGAGTCTATTCAGAGGCATCAGCATAGCTTAAAGAACATTTGGAACAGGGTTGGAAGATCTGAGTTCCAGAACTGAACTGTCTTTGCCAGCCAAGAGACTTTTTGTCAAATCACTGGTTTCTTCATCTACAAAACAGGAAAAATTATAGTACCTTTTCTATTTATCTTCTAGCGTTATTTTGAGACTCAAATATGATTGATTATATAATCATGTGTGATTTCACCTGCAAAAATGAAATGAAAGATATCATTTCTTTGAAACATTCATAAAGCAAAAATGGCTTACTAAGTCCAATAATTAATACTTCATAGAGACTTTAATTCATCTCTTTTGAGTTCTTAAGTTCTTTCTTTCCTTTGTACCACTCTTTCTTTTCATGGGTCTCGAGAGGTTAGAGATGAGAGATGGTGGGGAACTTTGAGGAGAGCCTTTTCCTTCTGTTAGAGTGTCTCGTTCCCAAACTTTTGGGAGAACCTCATCAGGAGTTTTAAAAGATGAGAGCTAGACTGCATTTGCTAGGAATGGTCTTTTGAGAGAAACCCAGGATTTGAAATTTCAAATGCTTGATGTTCTTCCACTGGCCAGCCCACATAGCATCAAAACAAGCATCCAGATGAAACATTTGGCATGACAGAAACAGGTCTCCCCTTTAAGAACCAAAACATCCACAAAAATCAACTCTATTCCAACTTGCTTGGGTAGCTGTCTTGAGACAATTTGTAACATTTCTTATTTAACACACATAAACTTATAGGGGAGTACAGATGGCTGTAGATTCTTTGCTGCTTCTCCTATTGAGAGGTCTAAAATTCTCTGCCACTTCAATCTGGACTGGCTTTAGTTACTTGCTCAAATGATTAGATAGACATGATGGCCTAGGACTCTGGAGTTCAGCTCATAAGAAGCTTTAGAGTTTTGACTTATCTTCATCCAACTATAGTTTTATTGAAAAAGTAAGTTTTTATCATTAACATATGTAATAGGTAATATAATGGCTTATATTTTTTGAGATTTTACTATATGCCAGGTACTATGCTAAGCACTTCATCTATGAACCATCTGCATATTCCTACCTAGAGCCTCACTTCCAGTTCATAGAGTATCCATTCAGTGAGAGCTTCCTGAGTTCTGTGCCACTGTGCCCAGTCATGAATGAGGAGCATGCAAGATTTCAAAAAGATTTGTTTTTCAGGAACATTCTCAAATATTGTTCTGTCTCTCCATCTTGGGAGAAATTAGTACATTCTCCCTCTTCTATAATGTGTAATTACAGGATTACTTTAATTATATTTAGAGGATCCCACAGGCTTATCTTAGGCAAGACTGTGCAATAGCCATGTTTCCACACCTCTTCATCATTCCTCTCAGGGTTCCTCATCTGATTGTATGACTTGCCATTCACTAATCTCATGGAGTCTCATTTCACAACTCTATATAGGATGGACCCATGAAGGCAATGTTCTGTTCTTTCCCTCAGGCATTTGCCAGCCCTTCTGAAAATTTCCACTACTGCCTGTGTTAAAAATGATTCCAATGGACTAAAAGAGTATGAAGATCTGAGCAAACATGGTGCCTTTTTTTTTTTTTTTAAGATTTTATTTTTGGGCAATCTCTACCCCCAACATGGGGCTCAAACTCAAACGCCAAGATCAAAAGTCACATGGTCCATCGAATGAGCCAACCAGGCACCCTGCAAACATGGTGTCTTAAAGTCAGTTACAGGTTTTCACTGACCTATAGACAAGGTCAATTCTTCTGACTTTTGTAAATCTCATGCTATGATCCCACTGGTTCCTATCATATTATATAGATGATTAGGTAGCTAAAGTTGAATCAAGGATAGTAAAAATGCTTTTCTTTTGGAACTATGTGAGAATGGCATAGTGTGAAAAATTATTTTGGCCCTATTTGTTTTTCTTTGTTCAAATCATAATGTGGTATCTGTTCTTTTATTTCCTCTTTTTCTGTGTCTGCAGGGTTTTCTCATATTTACTTTATTTTTTTCTCCTCCCATCTTTTTGCATATTCTTTGGGGCAACAGTTACTTGAGTATAGTCAGAGGTAGATGTACTACAAAGCTAAGAAGCTTAAGCTTTAGAGCTCCTCATTCCTTACAAAGCCCTGTACCTAATTTTGATTTTTCTATTTAAAAAAAGAAGGCCCCATACATACAGTAAACTTTTGGTTTACAAATTCTGAATCTACCCCTGAGTATGGCTTGCCTGAAGACCTGTGGCATTTGTTATGTTGTGGGACATAATAATACCTGAACGATTTGCTTCATGATATTAACAGCATGACAATTCAAATTTTGAAGCCTAGCCCGTGATATGATCAGATATATTACTCCTATTCTTTCTTTGCCTTTAGCTCTTTTCTCTACATCTCCTAATTTATTTAATTCCCTACCTCCCTGGAATTTCTTTCCCCTGAATGCCAGGTTCTTAGCTTTCTGCTCTGACTGTTCTTTGAATTTCCCTTATTAGTTAAACTCTACCAGCACAATAGAAAACCTCTTTGGATTCAATGGAAATTGTCTCTCTTTTGTCAATAGAGTAAGTCTGTTGTTGAGCTCTGCTAGTTGGGAGAGGAATTTCAAGTGCTTTCAGCTCTGTGAATGTACCGAGGACTATTCACTGGGGTCGTTCTCTTCCAGGATTAAGAAAAACAGCAAATCATACTAAGAACAGTTCCAAGTAGCCTCATTCTCATGGTGTTGGATCTACTGGGGAACAATGGTGGGCTTTGATGAGTAGTTCCTGTGTGAACCACTAATGAAAAGACTTACTCCAGCAGAAATCCCTCCAGGGTTCAGCACATGGTTGAAGCCTCTCATGTGCCTTGGTGAGGGCCAACACAATAAGCAGGGAGAACAACTGCTTTTCCTAGTAGTGCGATGTTACACATTACCCGCCTTCTCTAAAAGAAGCAGATATACAATAACCCTAATGAATTTTACAGCTGAGGTTTGAGCAGTTCTTTGAAAACAGGGTGAAAAACCTAGGCATATTTATGCCTTCCAAGGGGAAGCTCCAGAAGATTCTTTAAAGCAAGGAGAGGACGCAGCTGGTCTACAGCTGTTAATTCTACTTCTCCCATACTGGGAAAAGATTTACTCCCCCACCCCTACTGAGTATCTAGAAACCTTTCATCTATTCCAGATCCATACCACATTCTACTCTCCAACCTGAGCTGTCCCACAGTCTGTGTGAATTGCATCTTTAGGCTCTCTTGCCTGATGGTTTCTGTTGGGTTCAGCCAGTGGGGTACACTGCAGGAGAAATTTGAGGGAAGAGTGTAAAATCAGGGTATATATTTTCTTAGCTCCCTCTCTGTGACTGTGGCCCTCTCCTAGAGGCCATAGCTCCCCCCAGTGACCCTCTCTAGGCAGTGTTTTCTGTCTGAGTTTGGAAAATCCTCTCTCCCCTGGAATGTACAAGCTTACTTATTAGCCTGTTCTCGGAGGCTTTTGTGGCTTCTCTATACCCTGCCCAGAGCTTGATAGATAATCCTTTAATACATTATCTCAAATCCCCAAATTCAATTTTTTCTGCCTGGATCTATCATTTTCTTGCTGGAACCTTGACCAAACAACACTTGATTCAAAATTTAGGATACATGGGTTTGAATATTTTCAGATCCTCTGCCAAAGAAGCTGCCTCCTGTTCCCCAGTGCTGCCCTGTTTCAGGTCTAATAGTTGCTGTGGGGACCCACTTGGACCCCTTGAGTTGGTATGAAGGTTATTTTAAGCAGAGGGTATTTGAGATTCAACAGATGCAGAAAGAAGTCTTCTTGGATCCTTCCTTATTGGACTAAAAGCAGAACCTTCTGAGAAATAAGAAATGCCATAAATTCCCTCTTCTACTCCCAGGGTACCTTCTACTCCCAGGTGAGAGACTGAGAGTAAACCTACCATAAATTCCTCTCCAGGAATTTTGTAGCTCTAAAGAAGAAAGACCACTGTACTTGGATAAATAAACATTTTCACAAAATCTCTTATCTCGTTTGTTTTAAAAACCCACTGATCTTTCCTAAAGAAATCTTTTGTCCTTTCCACAGAAGCTGTTTCTTTCCCTAGTCCTTCCTTTTGCCTACTAAGTTAGGTATGTAAGCCTTAAACTTTAACCATTCAAGGAGCCAGTTCCTGCATGTATATGAATAAACCTTTTTGTCCTGTTAACCTGTCTTTTGGCAGTTTAATTTGCAGGCCCCAAAAACTGAACCTAAGAGGATAGAGGAAAGAGTTTTTCCTCTTCTGTATTGCCTTAGCTGGGGCACATTTTTCTTTTTAAATTTAATGTAATTTAATTAATTTATTTTTTAAAGATTTTATTTATTTATTCGTGAGAGACACACACACACAGAGAGGCAGAGACACAAGCAGGCCCCATGCAGGAAGCCTGATGTGGGACTCCATCCCGGGTCTCCAGGATCACGCCCTGGGCTGAAGGTGGCGCTAAACCGCTGAGCCACCAGGGCTGCCTGACATTTTTCTTTTTAAATGGGACACAGCAGTCCTCACTTTGGAGAGAATCCAAAGCTACAAGGTATTCAAATATGGATTAGCACTCAATAAAGATGATTTTGCTGATTTAATCATAAGATCTGAAGGGTGAACTGAAGAATTTTAGAAAGAAATATGGGCAAACTATGGGAGTATTGTGTTAGAACATGGCTTTTTTCACTTTAAAGTACTCTCTCATTTTGCTTTTCATGCACTCTCTAGAATGTTATGACACCAGGATTAATCTGGAACCTCAGGAAGTAAATTACTGTCTCTGTTTCTTTCCCCTCCATTTTGCAGTCTATACCAAAGGAAATCCAACTCATTAGCTTAGTCTGACTAAACATCGTAAACTGTTCTAAAACTACTGAACACGTGGAGATTTACCTAATCAAGAGTGGTCTAATGAGCCACATTAAAACAAAGCTGTACTCTGGATGAATGATACTGTATAAGGGAATCTGCTAATTCTTTTTGGACAATGACTATTTTTGATAGTTTCATGGCACTAAAATGTACATACCATATTCAATAACTATGCTATGGATCTCTAGGCATTATTAGCCTTGTTATCAAGATGCTGGGAAGTGTGAGGTAAGTCAGCTACCTCCAGCCATGACTACAACAGGAGACCTTATTGTGGCCACCATCCAAATACAGAGGATTTGGGGGTGGGGGGATTGGGTGACTGGGTGACGGGCACTGGGTGTTATACTATATGTTGGCAAATTGAAATCCAATAAAAAATATACAAAAAAAAACACACCAAAGAACCAAATATAGAATAGGTATGGGCTAGATTTTTGTCTGTCACCTTTTGGGAAAAGAAAAGAAGTTAATCATATCCACAGCTCAGACTATAGTAAACTTCAATGTTCCTACCAGAGTATTTTTCAAATTATAAGAAAGCATTTGCTTTTGAAATCACTTTAAATTGTTTTCAGATTACAAAGCAACATCAATCAGCTGTTGTTGTTGTTGTTGTTGTTTCTTTTGTCAGTGAGCTAATGCCATACTCCTCCCATACCTCCATACCTATCTAAGAAGCTATTAAATGCAAGATCACTGGGAGTACCAAGGTTTAAACCAGAAGTCTTCCCAGTTTAAAACAAAAGCTTCTAGTATCTTCCTTTACCTATATATTTGATTCTACTGAATTCCAATAGAATGCTGCATGAATTTAGAGTTCGTTCAGAGTTGTTTGGTTCCCAATAAAAGGTTGAGGAAACCCTCTGAACTAATGGCTTGAGAGTTAAAAATGATTCCAGTGGGCTAAGAGAGCGTGAAGACTTGAGCAAACACGGTGTCTTAAAACTAGTTACAGGTTTTCATTGACCTACAATCAGGGTCAATTCTTCTGACTTTTGTAAATTTCAGTCATCTTTGTGACTGGGTCCCTATCATATTATATAGATGATTAGGTAATGGAAGTTGAGTCAAGTATGTAAAAATGTTTTGCTTTTGGAGGTATTTGAGAGTCATTAAATGGTTGATCTTATTCTTATTTATATATTTATATTAACTTTATGGGTGTAACACACCTTTTTTGAACCTAGGGTAAACTTTATCCTATAGAAAAAAAAAACAACAATGTTCCACTCATATCCAATTAAAAACTTATTAGATAACTGGATGTTGGGGGTCCCTAGTGGCTCAGCGGTTTAGTGCCTGCCTTTGGCCTAGAGCGCGATCCTGGAGTCCTGGGATTGAGTCCCATGTCGGACTCCCTGCATGGAGCCTGCTTCTCCCTCCTCCTGTGTCTCTGCCTCTCTCTCTCTCTGTGTCTATCACAAATAAATAAATGAGTAAATAAATCTTAAAAAAAAAAAGATAACTGGATGCTCTTTCTAAAAATTTTGTCCTTTTTTTTTTTTTTTGCTAAACTGCAAATCTGGATTTTATACATATTCTATGACTACAGTGGTTATGTAGAAGTGATAGATATTTGATTAGAATGTGGTTAGAATTTTATTGTTTCAGCAACTATACACTTATGCCAGGTATTCGGAAAACATGTTGTTTCCATAAATGGATATTTTGAGAACTGTCTCTGTTTATCTTATTTAGGTTTCAAGAATTTGGGGTGACCCTTTTTCAAGGAACACTGCAGTTTCCTCAAATGAATTCATTTTCTTCAAATGAATGGGTAGCTGAATGGGTGGCACAGGACATCAAAGACGCCAGGAATAGAGTATAGAAGGATATTGGATTTAATAACTCACTTTTTTCTTGTTTAACATATTCCAAATTTGATTTTAAAAAAAGTCATCTTGGTCAATCAAAAACGTGTGTGTGGAGAGTGGCTCAAAATTTGCTTTGCCCAGCTAATGGATGCTTGAAAAAATCCCCAGAAACTCCAGCATCAGATATGAAAATATTTTTCCTTCTTATGAGGATGGGAGTAGTAATAGGTTATGACCGCTGTTCCTACTCAAGGCAGGAGAAGGTCACTGCAACCTTTCTGCATAGTTGCCTAAGGGAAGGCCGAACACAGGCACACCCCCTGCCTGAAGCCTCTTTGTTTGGCTTCCTTTTTTATCAAAAGGATTGGCTTTCACCCTGGGAGAGGTTGTAATTGGATTTTAGCATGAAAGGAGGTTGTAATTAGATTTCTCAGCAGGTCTACAAGCTCTCTCCCTGGAAAAACAAGGAAAAGGGCCTGGATATCCTTTCCTCTAGCTGGGAAGGGAGCCCAGCTGAGCCCAAAGGGATTGGACTGAAAGGCAGGCAAAATAAGCTATGCCTGTGTCAGCCACCCCTGATTGATGGAGCTACGTCCACTCTGGCCTCTATGACCAGTGCCTCGTCCTTCAGATGGAGGGTGGAAAGCTGTGCATATACCTAAATATGGTTTGGATGTTGCTTTGGTAGGAAACGTTTCTGAAAGGAACCCTCTGACTTATGGTCTCTCTCTCTCTCTCTCTCTCTCTCTCTCCTGAAATTTCTGTATCGTAGAGAAGGGAAGAGAGCCTCAAGTTTGGCACTCCTTAGAGCATCATTATCGATCCAGATTTAGGAGTGGACTTACACAAACTACCAGAATATATTTTGGGTACTCTGATTCATTTTGAGTCCTTATTTGTAATTGGTTGCATTTCAGTTTCTAGGATATTTTCTGGAAGACTAAATTAGAATTCGATTGGGTCAGAGTAGACTTTTGTATTGGATTTCTTTTCAGTTTCTGAAGTTTCGTAGGACATTTGTTCAGTTTATTAATTTGAAGAACTAATTTAAACTTAAGAGGATTTTTATTTTTGGAGTTCTGTGTGTCCTCTTGCTGCCTTAATCTACTTATTCTAACCATCTCGCTCCACTGGGCACTTCTTAGGTCACTATACCTCTTCTCTCTTTTTATCTCCCTTCTCTTTTCTTCTCTCTTAAGCATTAACAAGCTGTCTGACCACTGAACTAGAGCAAACATAGTTACCCATTCCTCTAAGGCTTGGAGTCTTTTGTTTTCCAGCTCTTCTATTGGCTATGTAAATAACTCCTTGGAAATTTTAGTGCTGGCAGTTATTGTTTGAAGTGGATTTCCGTCTTGTTGCCTGGAGTTCCCCAGGCAGCTGAACTGCCCCCTCTCCCCTTAGATGTTGGCTCCTTCAGAGGCAGCCTCAGCCAAACTTACAAGTCCTCCCCCTTCCTTCTAGGCCAAGGAAACTAAACAAACCTTCCTTTAATGTTTTTGGTTTTCAATGCAGGTTACGACTATTGCTCTGTTCATCTCACCTTGTCTAAAGTCCAACAAACTGAGAAAGGTACACCATATACCCTAGAAAAAAGAGAAATTTGCACGACTGTTTTCTCTATTTTATTTTTCTTCTTACTATTGGCATAACATTTCTTAGACCATGTACTTCCATGCTTCTAAATAAGGTTAGGTATATCTTCTGCTGAATTCATTTACATCAGAGGAAGACTGTAGGCTGCTATTTTTAGTAATTATTATAACTATGGAAAAATTTCCTTTCAGAGAAATGCAGTAAACAAAATGATTATCATAGGTATTTCATAATCAAACTCAAACAGACCATTTTCCTTCACTCTGTCTTTACGTGATAGCCAAAGGCTTTGTTATTAGAGAGGCAACCTTTTAGTCACATTTCCGTTGATGTATGCTTATTGTTACCTGATCCAGAGTTAACAGTGATGTTTCAGGGTTTTTAAAGTGTTAATGAGTCTCTTGGAAGAGCTCTGTAGCTTGACTTTACAGTTACCCTGAAGGATTAAAAAAAGATGCTCTTCTATTTTGAGTTCTCAGCTGAGTCACCATCTGACATCAAGGTGTCCCAGTCCTGTGAATGATACAGACCTTCTGGAACTCTGACCTTCAATTGGCTGTCATTCTTCCTAACTGAACCTACTACCATGTGAGGCTGAGTGAGGGATAGACATGGTTAATGCCAGTTGGGGCACTGAGTCTAACCAGCACTTGATAGAGATGTTAAAGATACACATTAAACGTGAATCAAGCAGAGGATAAACACTTCGTGCTCAAAGAAGAGGGCATTGTGGGGAGAGTTGCTTAGGATTTGCATCTCCCGTTGTTCTGCTCTTTGCTCTCAATGTTCCTCAAAGAGCCCATGATCCCACCTGCTACAGGGTCTTTGTACAATGTGTGACACTCAGAATTCTCTTGCCAGCACCGACTCACCCCAACCACCACCACCCAACACACACACACACACACACACACACACACACACACACCAGAAAGTAACATTGATTTAGCTTCAAATCAAAGCCATCACTGACCTTCGGCAGGGGTCAGACTCCTTACATACTTTCTTAGAACAAAGGTGCTTTGCCCTCTTAACATTTACTTTAGTATATAATTTTATATAATACATATTCAAATATACTGTGAATTTTTCAGCCCCCAAAATTATGCTATGAAAAGGAGCGGCTTGCCTTATATTCTAGTGCTTCTGAAATCTCTCACATTAAAGACCATTGTCTCAATGACTTAATTTTGAACAATAAAATACCATTTCAAGAAAACAGCCTAAAATGATCCCAAGCAATACTTATTTTTGTCATGCTTAAGATGGTCATCTTTTTTTTTTTTTTTTTTTTTTTAGATTTTATTTATTTATTCATGAGAGACAGAGAGCGAGAGAGGCAGAGACATAGGCAGAGGGAGAAGCAGGCTCCCTGTGGGGAGCCTGATGTGGAACTGGATCCCAGGATCCTCAGATCATGACCTGAGCCGGCTATGATGCTCAACCACTGAGCCACCCAGGTACCCCAAGATGGTCATCTTGACAATAAAAACGGAGATGAAGATATTTCAAGCAGATTTAGTAATTATTCTTGAGATATGCCTTCATTATCCCAAGTGTTGGAATTGCACAGTTTCAGAAAAACCACACTTTATAGACTCAGGTGGTTTCAAATAAGTCCTTGTGATGTGGGAAACAAAGACAAAAGAGAAATTAAATTTCCTTACTACTTACAGCCCATTGACAAGTTCTTGAAACAGGCAGAGTGACATTCATTCCTCTAGGAACTCAGCTGCCTTGAGGTTAGTGCTTTGCTAAGGGCAAAAGGCAATCTTAGCCTGACTCCCGGGATCCTGTAAGTCTACTTTAACGTGTAAAAATTCTTTGGAAACTTCTTTATTGCTACTCCTCACTGATCGATTCAGTGAGTCCATCTTAGGCATCCTAAGTATACATTACAATAAACTATCCATTTGTGCATTTAAGTTAGCCAAAGACTTTGGCTAAGGATCTTTTCATTAGAAAAATAAAGATGGCTTTGTAATCGAGGTCACCTTGTGTTTGGGCATAAGCACTTTTTATTAATGTGATGATCTGTTTAATAACAATCTCCCTAACTACACAGTAAGAGCCACCAGAGCACAGCTCCACTCCTCCTGCAACATCTCTGGCATTTTTCAGGTACAGAACATTGAATACATGAGTTTGAGACATAAGGTTAATTAGTTACATAATTGCGTGGCATGGACAGCACTGAAGAAACTAAAACAAATATTCACATAAAGCATCTTAATGAAAGATAAGATGTTTTAATAACTTTTTGTCATTAACCAAGATGAGAATTTCCTTTATTCTTTAAAAATGTAAAAACCCTATTTCTTGTCTTTTTCGAAATTCAGTGGTTCACATTTATACCATGATAATTCCGAGGACTGTATTCATTAGTTCACTCACTGGGATATTCCAAATTCAAAAAAAGTTATTTCCATCAAAGTTAGACATAATGATGAACGGTATTAAAAGAACTACTACTTATTAGCACTTACACACATTATTTCCATTAATCCTACAATGATCTTATGAATTAGCTCTTATCCTCATTTAACAAATAGGGGAAATTGAGGCCTGGCAAGCCTAATAGTCAACATTGGCCACTGGTCAGATACTGTAATAAGAGCCTTATATGCACTGTCTCACTCAATTCCCATACAGTTTCATGACTATTACTATCTCTATTTTACATAGGAGAGGACAGAGGCAAGGAGTGGGTAAGACAAAAACCGAGAGAGTTCCAGGATGTGAGTCCAGGCAGCCTGCCCCAGAATCTCCCTGGATAACCACGACACTGCGGTGCATGGTGAAGATGGGAGGAGCCAGTGGGAACTTTGAGAAAGGATTTATTCTGGGTTGTGGGGTATGTGCTATGAAGGGAGGTTATTTCTATCTTTCTTTCTTTGCCTTCTCAGTTGTTTTCCCCCTGCACTCCCGAGTAAACTGGTCACTGTTTTAGTAGCTTTCTGTTCATTTTCTTAACATCTATTCATTGAATCTCTAAAGGAAACATTTAGCTACTGCAGTTGGTGTACATAAGTTGGTTGCATAATAGGAAGGAAACAAGCCAGGACTGGAGACTTCATTTCTAAAGAAGGATTTTAGAGCAGACTAAGAGTTATTTCACAGAGTGGGTCATGAAACTCGAGTCTCTCTATACCCTTTCATTGCTATGACGACAGGCTGCTCCTGCTACATGTAGCCAGAAAAAGCAGCTGACATTTCAATGCCAGGAGAGTAGGGGAGAGGGTTACAAAAACAAAAAACAAAGCCCAAACCCTTTCATTTGAATTTCAGTTAGAAAGGAAAAAAATACTCCCGAAGCAAGTCAAAACCCCTATTCTTGCCTTTAGAAAAGATAAGAAAGGAGAAATGCTGGGGACCTTCTCCCCTGTCCAACTAGGCCAATAAAACAGAATTGACTGCAAAGCAGCATTTCGTCTCTCTCTCTTAATGGCAATCCGAGACAGAAAACTCCCTTTGGTTTCATCTGACTTGGCCATTAAGAGGCAACTAATTGATGAAGGAGTAAAAGACTCACAGTAATAAATACCTCATGTTGAGGCCCCCTGGGGAGTAGAGTAGAGTCAGATTTATTTTTCCACTTCTTTGGATAAAAAAAGACAATTCAAAGAATATTTACTCCTGATCCCCAAATTTGTTACCAGAAAATTAATTTCCAGTGCATAACCAAATACTTTCTCATGGCATGCCACTCTGTCAGATGCTATACTTGGTATTCAAAAAACATCTCATGTGGGCACCGGGGTGGCTCAGTGGTTAAGCATCTGCCTTTGGCTCAGGTCATGATTACGGGATCCTGGGATCAAGTCCCGCATCAGGCTCCCCACAGGACCTGTTTCTCCCTCTGCCTATGTCTCTGCCTCTCTCTGTGTGTCTCTCACAAACAAACAAACAAATAAATAAATACCAAAAACCATCTCATATAATTCCACCGACAGCCACATCTGTGGGTATTATTACCACTACTTGCTTAATAGATGGATAAACTAAGGCCTTGAGGGAAAAACTACAGCGAATTCCCTTCTTACAGAGTTCTAGTTGGGACATATCAGTAGGGTAGTGTTTTCATATTAGCTGTGATTGATTGATTGATTACTTCATATGCACCAGGGATAGCTGTTTTCTTGACTTAATATCACCACAAATTTCTGAGGTGGCACCTAATTTTATGATTCTCATTTCTACAACTGAGGCTCAAAGAGTCATTTGCCCAAAGTCACAGAGCCTGGTAAAGTCCAGATATAAACCAGGTCTGGATGTTTCCAGAGCTCATGATCTCACTCACTTTCTTACACCATCTCCTTACAATCAAGACCACATGCTCTGTTCTGTCCATATTCTGATACCCAAGACAAAAACCAGGCTGGCCCCAGCTGGCACTAGCACAGCAAGCTCAGCCTTTGGTGGAAGAGGCCCTGTGGGTCATATGAACGAGACCCCAGTTTCTCTGGGCATCTCTTGGACTGCCAAGCCTACTGGGGAAGTTCTCTTGGGTTTATGGGCCCCCTTCTCCTTCACTGAAAGTTGTTCCAGAAGGATATGTGAGGGGAAAAGGGCACCTGAAATCTTTCAACAGTAGTTGTTTTTGTACCTCTTGGTGGAAAAAAGATCCCTAACATGTTCTGGACGTTGTGCTAAACTTAACTAAAACAGCAATGCTGATCTACGGTTACAAATTAATGGAATAAAAATGACAAGCTGTCAAAAGGAAATGAAATGAATAATGGTTGGGCATTGTCTAGATACATGGCCTTTCACTTCCTTTCTGTCATCATCTTTAATTTTTATGTAGTTGATAAGTGGAGCTGCCCATGGGAAAGTATTGGGAATTGAATCCCAAAAGACCTGGAAAGGAAGCCTCAGTAATTTCTGAATGGCTGTACAGAAATTCCATAAAAGAAAAAAAAAGCATGATTCATTAATAACATGTACATATTCTTTTCAAAACTGTGGAAAGCAGCATTAGTTGACTGGATGATAACTGGATGAAACAGACTGTACTGCTTTGCTAGATATTGTTGAATGAACAGAAATAAAAACTTAAATCTTTCCTAAGAGGGGTGCCCTTTTCTTTTAAATAGTCATAGTTAACAATAGTCATTACCATCAAAGTTTCGGTGAATAAGCTCTGAACTGAAAAAAAGTTGGTATCCTAGAGAAAGGGGGGGATTTTTAAAAGATTTCTGCTTAGTTGGATTGAAGGAACATTTCTATTCAGTGTACTTAGGCCATGGGCCAGGGAAAAGCTCAGATACAATGCCAAGGTGACATACTTAACCTCTTTGTAGATTGAAGGCAGTGAAAAAGAGATACTCTTTCCGCAATACTTCTTGGTTAGAGTATTAACAGCATCAGTCTGCAGCTGAAAGCATGGTTTTCTCCTGCAGGGGGACCTCTAATATCTAGGAGGAATGAGTGAGCATGACTTGCATTATTGTTTTATTCTGGTAGAAACAGAAATGATAGTACCTTACAGTATAGGAGTTGTTATAATCTCCTTAGCTCTTTAGTTTCTCTGTCTCCCCTTTCCCTCCCCAAATAAGACATCATTAGGAATTAGAGAAATTTTCTGCATGTGCATCTTAAGAAATGGTAGAAGGAGACAACAGACAATTAGTAATAAAAGTACAAAAGGGAGTTAGGAAAGGAATAATGGTTATAATAACTAAAACATAATCAAAGATTATAGTAGTATAATTTTCCTAATCTTTTGGAAAAGCAAAATGTTCCACTTCTACATTGCTGTTAGGTACAGACTAGGACAATGATGGTGATAAGATAATTTTAGGTAATTTAAACACGGAAAACACTTTGATTTGAAAATTTATTTTTTTAAAACCTATTTCCCTTATGATTTAATATATTTAGTTAAATATTTCTATAAAACCCATTCTGGATTCAGACTTCACCAAGATCTGAATGCTAATCAGGCTGACAACAGTTCTACATTTGTGTTCGTGCTCTACATTAAAAACCATCATTTATTACTACTTACTATTTCATCTTGGAAAAGAAAAGGAAACATGAATATGACGGTTAAACTTTCCTATTAAGTAGCTTTTCTGTAAATCACACAAAAGGTTTGTGGTGGTTTTTTTTTATTTTTTATTTTTTTTGGTAAATAAATGGCTTTGTACTAGGAAAAAAAAATATTAGACATCTTCATCAGATCATGCAAATTAGCATAACAAATGCAATTAGATAATACAGTAAATGTATTAAAATTTACCTTCAGGTATGTGACTGGACTCAGAGCCTTGATACAAAATTGGAGTTGGATCCCCTCTTTGCCCACAGCCAGGAAATAAAAGTTTGGTAAATACTCAATACTCTTTTAAAAAAATCTCTTCCCTCTTTAGCTCTGCTTCTCTGCCCAGAAACACATTCGAGTCTGTTGGAGTTGAAATTCTGCTGCTCTGTCAACTAGTCAGGGTCTGAGGTGACAGACAAATGTGGAGGTTGGCACCGGGGTGTATTTCAGGCTGTCATCGTTTTTGTTGCAGATTCCTGCAGTTCTCCAGCAGGCTGGCCTCTCGGAGGGCGCGAGATGCTTTCCAGGCAGCGCAAGCCAACAGGGAAAGAGCTCATTCTGCCTGAGACGATGGAGTTAACAGTCCTCTCCTCTAGCTCTTGTTCTCAGAGGCTAATAACTTGGCCAGAACATAAGCACGTGGTTCTTTATGCATTTTTTTCCCTTTTTCAAACAACTCTAAAGCAAGCAGGATCCCTTTTTTGGGGGTTTTTATTTTAAGGCTCTGAAAAGAAACTCCAGTGTTGTTTCTTATTAAAGGAAATTGGGAAGTGGGGGTGAAGGAAGGGGAAAAGAATAATTGCAGCAGACGCATTTTTACTTGCTTAATTGGAAATTGTTCTTGTGAGTACAGTCTCAATTTTAGTAAATTGAGTAGTAAGGGCGGGGTACCTCAGATACTTTAAACATTCCTTAAATGACCTTCAGAAACTTATGTATATATGAAGCATCACTCATTCATACTATAGATCCCTCGGATGCCGATGTAGAAATGTTGCAGTTCACAGACTATTATTCTCCCATCACAACTCCTTAACTGAACCCCCTGTATAACCTGGTCTATGAGAAGAAGTTTTCTTATGAAACACACTGGTGTTACGCGTTTATTTTTGACTTGGCATTCTGGTTATTTATATATGTGTCTAATCTGTTCTACTGCTACTTCCACATTCACTGGACATTTATTATGTGTCGGACACCGTGCTAACAGTTTTTTATGCATGACTTCAGTTGATCCTCACAAGTCTGTATGAGCTGAGTAGAACTATGCTCCCATTGGAGGGTATATAGTGTAAGTGGTAAGGGCTGCATGCTTTGAGGCACATACCTTGGGTTTGCGTCCTAATTTCACCACTTCCTAACTGTATAACCTGGGACAAATGCTGTAACCTCTCTAAGCTTCAGTATCCTTATCTATAAGATGGGGATACAAATATGGAGATGATAACAATATCTATCTCAGGCAGTTGTTCTGGGTTTCATGTGAATGCAAGTGCACAGAACATCTCCTGTCACCAGGAGGCCCTCGAATGGTAGCTACTGTGGTGTGCACGAGGAAATCAAGGCTTAATAAAGCTGAGTGATTTTTCCAGGGTCTCTAGCTCATAAGTTATAGAGTGGGATTCCAACCTAGCTATCTTGGTCAACTGCTATGCTTATGTTGCTCCACCTCCAGGCCATATATAATACCTCCTTCTGAGGGAGCTCTGAGTTGCTTGAGGGTAGGGATGTGCTCCTTCTGCCTGGCACAGTGCTTTGTTGACTGTAAATGCTCCACTGAGATTAGATGAATGGTTATAATTTAATTTAGATTTTCTACACTTATGCCAAAGTCAGGCCCAAAGCAAAATAACCACAACCAAAATAAACAAAACCCCCACCTATAGTTTTAGGCAAGTATGTCCTTAGACAATTGTCTCCAACCATGTTAGAAACACTTACCCTATTTATTTGTCAGAATACCATAAGAGAAAGGTAACAATAATTATCTCTATTTTGCAGTTGGGGAAATTTGGAAGCAGAGGAAACTGGGCAATTTGCCTAGGAACGGAAAACAAGTCACAGTGCAGCTGGGAACTGTCTCACGTCTCCAGAATCAGGATTACTTGTTCTGAACGGTCTTTCCAGGCCCAGGATGGAATGACGTGATGTCCTTTTGCCCCAGACAATGGGATGTTTTTCCTTAGCCAAGGTCCAGGGTGTGCGCCATCTCCTCAGAAGCAGGATCAAAGGAGTGGGCTGTGTTTGACTTTGCTTCTCCTCTGTGTCTGTGCACATCTAGGTCTGAGAAGTGCAGGGCACACAGGCACCATTTTTCTGACAGCTTCTGAGGGCCACAGGTATGGTGGTACTATTGCAGGGGATGTAGGACAAGCATTTCTGAAGATTTTGCCTGGTTTGGCTATGGATTTTCTCTGGAACCTGAAATACTGACTTCTTATTCTAACCATATTCCTCATTTATTTGAGATAGCGTTATGAGACCAATTGCAGGTAATCACATTAATTCAATGAAAATGTAGAGAAAGTTTTAGCTGGAGGACTATGGAAAAAAAGACTTGACCAACAAAATATTCTAATACTAAAATTGGCATTTTATGTGTCTATGACATTATCAAGTGAAATTTCTTATGGAAATTTACATTAACATAGAAATAACTTGGTTAAAGCAAACTGAATTTATCTCTTAAGTAAAGTATATGATTTATCTCTTAAAAGTAAATATGTAGCTACACAGTTCATTTGTAGGTGGTAAAGCTAGAGAATTTTGACTGTTATATTTGGTGTTTTCTCTGGATCTTATTGACCTATAATGTGATTAAAAAGATCTACTGTATTTCTTATAACTAGATAACCATTTTTTTTAAATTAAAAAAACTTTAATCTACAATGTCTTTTAAGTATGGTTTTATTTTGGGAATGTTCATGGGCAGATATCCAAACTCTTATTGTTTCTAAGGCTGTCATTTCTAAAATAGTTTACAGCTCATGAAGCTGAGGACAATAAACCTACAATAACTACCTAACAGATGGAGCTACAGATCAGATTTAGAAACTTACCCAGTGTCCAAATGTGATTGGAGAACCCTGACAAATAAAGTGCTTATTACATTACTGCATATGAACTGACCCACATAACATCAGCATTGGTCAAAAGGATCTAACAAAAGCCAATATCAAAGCTGAAGTATTTTTTTTAACCCTTGAGGGCTAGGATTCCTTTTAAGAATCTGACAAAAGCTGTGGGAAAGCTCCTAAAGTCCATCTAAAGTCCATAAATTACCCCCTCACTCAGGGGTTCCATGAACCCCTGATTTAAGGTTAAGAACCTCTGATTTAGGTAAACACAGAGAACACATTAATCAATTCTCAAGCATTGAATAGGCCTTTTTGTTATACATAGCACAAATCTCTGGGTGATATGAGAGAAATGTCATAGTTCTTGCCTATTAGGAGTCTTAAGACACAAGACATATACTCATTATCAGAAGGGGCATGATTTCCTTGAAATAGTGGAGAGCTACAGGTAGGAAGGGAGTATGGATGAAGGAAACGTGCGGTAAAAGCAGTTTCAATAATTATCTTGTCCAGGGCTTGGCCTGTGGGACCTTCCTCCTTGCTATGCTATGTATTAGTTTGCTAGGGCTATCATTAACAAAATGCTACAGAATGGGTGGCTTACTTACCTAAAACAAATTTATTTTCTCACAGTTCTGGAGGCTGAAAGTCCAGGATCAAGGTGCTAGCTGGGTTGGTTTCTCCTGAGGCTTCTCTCTTCGTCTTGTAGATGTCTATCTACTTACTATGTCCTCACATGGAATTTTCTCTATGCTCATACATTCCCGGTGTCTTTTCCTTTTCTTTAAAGAACGCCAGTCATATTGGATTAGAGCCCTGCCCTTATGACCGCATTTAACCCGAAATACCTCTTTAAGGGCTCTATCTCCACATTCAGTTACATTAGGGGTTAGGGCTTCAACATATGAATTTTTTGGGGGTTGGGGGAGATACAATTCAATCAATAACATCTCATTATCTGTCATACCTTGATATTTAATTCCCTGTGGGTCTTACACCTGGGATCCACACTTATTTCTCAGTTCTGGCTTAGCTACTGACTTCTACTCATGCAATCTCCCCCACCTCCCAGCATCATATCCTGGCCCTGAACCTTTTAAGATCTCTCAGCTCTGTCTCAGTCATCAACCCACTGGGTCAATTTCTGATGATGGGTTCTTACAGGACTTTAGTTCAGCCATCCTTTCCTAGGCTAGCCTGGTTCTTCTGTGGCTTAGTCAGATACTCCCTAGTTGGTTTTAAGCAGAGGCCTGACTTATGGAAACAATTAATAAGAGAGTACAAAAATATGCATAATATTTTGCTAAATATAATGTGGTTAATGTAATTAACTATTTTTCTAGTAATAACTTTCTTTCTTTTTTCTTTTTTCTTTTTTTTTTTAAAGAATTTATTTATTTATTCATGAGAGACACAGAGAGAAAGGCAGAGACAGAGGCAGAGGGAGAAGCAGGCTCCATACAGGGAGCCTGATGTGGGACTCGATTCCGGGACCCCAAGATCACGCCCTGGGCCAAAGGCAGGTGCTAAACCACTGAGCCACCCAGGGATCCCCTAGTAATAACTTTCAAAACAAAACAAAAACAAAAATAAAAGGAGAAAGACTGGTTAGAGTGAGATGAATTTTATAGGTCAGTCTAAGAAGTCTGGCTTTTATTTCTTAGGTAAAAGGGAGCTCTGGAAGGTTTTCCCATTGAAGGTTAGGAAGAAGAAGAAGGAATGAACATAAAATATTGTATGTAAGGGGTGCCTGGCTGGTTCAGTGGGTGGAACACGTGATTCTTGATCTCAGGGTTGTGAGTTCAAGCCCCATATTGGTTGCAGAGTTACTTAAAATCTTTTTAAAAACCCTGTATCTATCAGGGCAAGTTAAGCTGTAATAAAAAATATCCCCAAAACATTAGGGACTTACAACAAAGGTTTATTCTTCATTCATGCTACATGTTTACTGTAGGTCTACTGTAATTGTGCTATACGTTGTCTTTACTGTGGGATCCAGGCTGACCAACCAGTTCCCTTGGCTGAAGGAAAAGAAATATGGCAAACTATGCATAGTTTCAAAGCTTTTGCCTGAGTGTGACACACATCACTTCTGATCATAATTCATTGACCAAAACAGGTCATATGGTCATACCTGAGTTCAACAGGGTGAGGATGTATATTCCTTCTCCAGAGACAAGAGACCACAGGCAAGAAAACCAGAAAATGGGATAGCCCATTGAAAAAAGTATTAGGAAAAAGGAAGAGAAGAAAATAAAAGGGAAGAAGCAAAGTTAGAGAAAACAGGGAGGATAAAAAGGGGGAAGGCAGGTGGAAAAGAGAGGGAAAAATAAGATGCAGGTCTATAGGAGATACAAGTAAATAATTGAGAAAACTGGGTAACAGAAATATAATGGGTTAGATTAGGTTAGAGCAATACCAACCAGATAATTCCATGCAGCAGTAAGAATCATGCAGTAGTTTCCTAGGGCTGTCATAACAAATTACCACAATTTGAGTGGCTTTAAACAACAGAACTTTCTTTCCTCAAAGTTCTGGAGGCTAAATGTCTGAAATCAAGATGTCAGCAGGCACATGCTTTTTTTTTTTTTTTTTTTTTTTTTTTTTTTTAGGATTTTATTTATTTATTCATGAGAAACACAGAGGGAGGCAGAGACACAGGCACAGGCAGAAGCAGGCTTCCTGTCTGGACCCCGGGGATCACGACCTGAGCTGAAAGCAGACGCTCAACTACTGAGTCACCCAGATGTCCCAGGCACATGCTCCTTAAGAAGCCTTTAGGGAAGAATTCTTCCTTACCTCTTCCTAGCTTCTTCTTTTTAAAAAATATTTTAGATTTATTCATGAGAGACAGAGAGAGAGAGAGAGAGAATGAGAGAGATGCAGAGACATAGGCAAGGGAGAAGCAGGCTCCATGCAAGGAACCTGATGTGGGACTTGATCCCAGACCCTGGGATCACACCCTGAGCCAAAGGCAGATGCTCAACCAACTGAGCTACCCAGGTGTCCCACCTCTTCCTTGCTTCTAATGGCTCCCAGAAACTCTTGGCATTCCTTGGCTTGCAGCAACATTATACCAATCTGTGCATCCATCTTCACATGACCTTTTTCCCTGTGTGTCTCCTCCGAATCGCTGTGTGTCCTATTTTCTTATAAGGATGCCAGTCACTGGGGACACCTGGGTTGCTCAACGGTTGAGTGTCTGCCTTTGGCTCAGGGTGTGATCCCAGAGTCCCGGAATTGAGTCCCACATCCGGCTCTCTGCAGGGAGCCTGCTTTTCCCTCTGCCTACGTCTCTGCCTCTCTCTCTGTCTCTCTCATGAATAAATAAATTTAAAAAAAGGGATGCCAGTCATTGGATCCAAGGCCAATACAAATCCAGTATGACTTCATCTTAATTACATCTGCAAAGACCCTATTTCCAAATAAGATCCCATTCACAGGCACCAGATGTTGAGACTTGAACATATTTTTTTGAGGCACACAATTCAAGCCACTAAACTAGGCACCCAAAAGAAGGAAGAAAATATGATTAGTGTTAAAATTCATATTGTAAAATAATTTCAGAACAAAACATATGAGATACTATGTAAAGCCTCAAAAGTACCCTTACAGCATCCTTGCAATATCACATTTCTTTTTTTTATGTTTTAAAATTTTATTTATTTTTTTACATTTCCTTTTTTAAATTAAAAAAATATTTTATTTATTTGACAAAGAGAGAGAGAGAGCGCTCACAAGCAGGCACAAGTAGGCGGAGGGGCAGAGGAAAAGGAAGAAACAGACTTGTCACCGAAGAGGGAGCCCCATGAGGGCACAATCCAAGGACCCTGGGATCATGAACCAAGCTGAAGGCAGATGCTTAATGGACTGAGCCACTGAGGTGCCCCCAATATCACATTTCTTTTTGCTGGTTCCTACAACACCCCTGGGTGGATAGGTAATAGAAAAAGGCTCAAGTCCAATAAAATAAAATAAATTCTATAAGACAGTAACAAATGCTCAGTGATAGTTTGGTTTTATTCTTTAATGTTTACATGAACAAATCTGCAAAAACAAATGTAACAAATCACAAATGTATTTGCAATTAAATCCTAATCTCTGTTCTGTGGGTTCAGTTTGAATTTAGTTTCATGCACCATTGAAAAAAATTTGGACATATATTGAGAGATGAGTGGGTGGGCCCTTTAGAAGGAGCCAAGGAGTTTTGGGGAAGACTCATTCTAAGTAAGGGAACAGGAAGCTAGGCAGACAAGATTAGCTTAATTATGTAGCCAGTGGAGCAGTGGGACATAGGCATACCATAGAGATATTGGGGGTTTGTTCCAGACCACCACAGTAGAGCAAATATTGCTTAGTAAAGCGAGTTAAACAAATTTTTTGGTTTCCCAGTGGATATAAAAGTTATATTTATCCCATGCTGCTGTCTATTAAGTAATAGCTATGTCTTAAAAAACAATGTATATACCTTAATTAATAAATACTTTATGGCTAAAAAATGCTAACCATCATCTGAGCTTTTGGTGAGTTGTAATCTTTTTGTTGGTGGGGGGTCTGCCTCAGTGTTGATGGCTGCTGATTGATCAGGGTGGTGGTTGCTGAGAGTTGGGATGGCTGTGGCAATTTCTTAAAATAAAATGACAATAAAGTTTGCTGTGATTAACTCCTCCTTTGATGAAAGATTTCTCTGTAGCATGTGATACTGTTTGATAACATTTTATTTATTTTTTTTGTTTTTTTTGATAACATTTTAATCACAGTAGAGCTTCTTTCAAAATTGGAATCAATCCTCTAAACCCTGACACTGATTTATCAACTAGATTTATGTAATAAACTAAATCCTTTGTTGTCATTTCAAAAATCTTCACAGTATCTTCACCTGGAGTATATTCCATCTCAAGAAATCACTTTCTTTGCTCATCTGTAAGAAGCAATTCCTCCTTCATGAAAGCTTTATCATGAGATTGCAGCAATTCAAATATAATAATAATGAAAAAGTTTGAAATCTTATGAAAATTACCAAAATGTGACACAGAGACACAAAGTGAGCAATTATTGCAAAGATGGTGCTGATGTGATAGATGGTAGCTTATGTTTCATGAGCATGGTAATGCACAGACTTGTGGAATCACTATGATGTGTGCCTGAAATTAATGTAACATTGTGTGCCAACTATACCTCAATTAAAAAAAAATGATGCTGACAGACTTGCTCAACACAGGGTTGCCACAAACCTTCCATTTGTAAAAAATGCAATATCTGCAAAGCACAATAAAGTGAAGTACAGTAAAATAAGGCATGCCTGTATTATATTTTTGACCTTAGCCCCGCTCTCAATGAATGCAAGTCCATCTTGGAAAGAGGAGGGCTCTGGGTTTAACGGAATAAGCCATTTTATCAAATCTCTTGAAAAAACCAGGGCTTAGGTGGTTTGCTTTCATATCCATGTGCAGTGAAAGTACAGCAGGCATGCCATGGCATACCTTGTAAGGATGACTCCAGAGCTCAAAGAATTACTCTGGCATCTCAGTGGTACCAGCCACAGGCAAAAGTGCACAGTGTAGACTCTTGAGGGGATGATGGTAAGTGATGCTGACTGAGCGAAGGTGCTCAGCAGAGGCAGAGTGCCTGATGAGGTCAGTGGCATTAGGCAATGATAGTGGTGCCCTCTAGAGGTAGTGGTGCTGGCAAACATATTGGAACCCAAAGTTGGTAGAGACATGGCTGGTGAGAAGTGGCCCTATCATGGGCCTCAGATCAGGGCTGCTGATCTTATGTAGCTTTCCAGGCAATGAATAACCCTGGAGGAGTCATGGCAAGAGATTATGAAATGGAAGAGATCATGTGATAACCGGGAATCTAGGAACACATGAGATATCTTTGAGCATAACTTTGAGTTGGAGAGCTGAGTTTAAAGAGTAAAGTTGAAAGTAAAAGAAGTAAAGCTGCAGTGGCCTGAAGAAGGAAATAGATTCTTTCTGAAATTGTTTATGATCATTCTTAGCTCAATAAAAACTATAACTGTTTTTTTTTTTATTTATGATAGTCATACAGAGAGAGAGAGAGAGAGGCAGAGACATAGGCAGAGGGAGAAGCAGGCTCCATGCACCAGGAGCCTGACGTGGGATTCGATCCTGGGTCTCCAGGATCGCGCCCTGGGCCAAAGGCAGGCGCCAAACCGCTGTGCCACCCAGGGATCCCTATAACTGTTTTTATATGGCCCAGTTCATGATATTTTTGCACCTGTGTGTAGCAGATTTTCATTTAGTAGTTGTGAGTTCTGTTGTTTTGTATTTTTTAAAAAAGATTTTAAAATTTTATTTATTTGAGAGAGAGAGAGAGAACGAGTGGGGAGGAGGGGCAGAGGGAGAGGGAGAAGCAGGCTCTCTGCTGAGCAGGGAGCCTCTCCGGGGCACAATTCCAGGACCCTGGGATCATGACCTGAACTGAAGGCAGGTGTTTAACTGACTGAGCCACCCAGGTGCCCTTATCTTTTTGTATTCTTGAAGTCCTTAATCACAATAGCAAAAAAATATTTCCTTCCTTACTCCCTCCTTCTCTTCATTCCTTTTCTTTCCTTCTTTCTTTCCTCTGAGAAATTTTAATCAGCATTGAAAGATTCCAAAGGACTTAGTCTGATGGTACTTGGCCATAAATATGGACTGTCAAATCCATTACCAAGGTGCAAGACACATATTCTGAGTTCCAGCCCAAAAAGTCACATATGGGTACATATATCCATTGCTTTGATTCAGAATTGGTAAATTTTAAAATGCCTGCTGTTTCCTTGTACCTCCAATCTTTTGTGCCTACCTCCCTATCAGGTGTCAGATTATCAAAGGATATCAGAATGGCTCGATAGGATCTTGCTAATCACTGATGCCATTGAACACTACCAGAAATAAATTCTACTACCTCTCAATCTAAACTACACCGGTCAAACCTTCAGAAAATGGAACACATTCAAAATCCTTCTTTTCCCTGGAAGAAGTAGCAGAGAATTGATGAGTCAGAGAGACCTGAATTTGAGCCCTAGCTCTGATGCTTTACTGTTGTGTCATTTGGGCAATTTACTTAGCTTCTCTGGGTTTCCATGTCCTCATCTTAAAAGATGAGGATGATAATAATGCCTACCTCATAGGGTAATTTCAAGGAAAAGAGATAATGTTTACATAGTGCTTTGTATAACGTGTGATTGGACAAGGGCTTAATAAATAATAATAATAAAGATAATGATGATGAAAGTCACCAATTAAGAAGCTAGACATTACTGGAGACTGTCATGGAGCCTTCTGAAATAAGAATTAGCACATCTCCTCTTTTCACATAAATTGTTAATATCCTCAGCGAGGGATGAAACACATCCTTTTAGTCAAGCTCTGAAAACACAGCAGCTGCTCACATCAATCCCTGGAGTCCCGTGCCATTGTCTTTTCTCAGACAGAACCCTCATTGAGTTTGGGGAAATTCGGGTTGGCTGTGCACTAGCAATGTGAGCCATGTTAGCTGCTCTCTTGCTCTGACCTCACCTGAGGAGAGACACAGAGCCCAATCTATCAAATAGCCTGGTGTTTGGATATCTTGTCCAAGTGAGGTACAGCTGGACTTCTTCATACTTCTGTGCATTTGATTTGCAGATGTGTCTTGTTCACCAACACTGGAGTTTGCACTCAGGCCATCTCACGGGTGAGGTCACTTTGCTGTTATTAGCCAAAAGCCATCCTCCTCCAAATCTGTCTGATGTTTCTTTGGCTGTAGTGTTAAGTTCCCAGAGCAAGATGTTTTGGACTAAGAAGTACTGTTTGTGTAATGAAGTGATCCTACTCTGGAAATTTGTTCCAGTGGTTGTGTTTTCTTCTTGGTTTTGGGTAAGAGCATTTGTGTTTTTGTCAGTATTTCAGTTGTGAACGGTACTGAGTTTGTTATAGAGGTTTCATGTTGTCTTTATACATGAGCATTGGCAGTGCTATGACTGAGCCCTGATCTCTCACAAGTGATAAGCAAGCAGATTTGAACTGGTTAGAGCCTACACTGGCATTAACTGGAAGGCAGTTCAGATGGAGACAAAACAATGATTTGCTCAATGTTCTCTCCAGTTTTTCTCAAATATTCTTTTCAATATCACTCTCCCTGGGGCCCTTTGAACTTATTTTTCCCTAAGCATCCCCTCCCTATGCAATTGTAATACCACAGATATTCTGTATATCCATTTATTATACTATATCCATAGCTATGTTTTATTTTAAAAATAGTATTTTTTTTGTTTCTCCCATGAACCAGTTTTGCCTCTGACTAATGAACCTCACCAAATGATTGAAACATATCTCATACTTAAAAATACAGTTTACTGTGGTGTAATCAATTGACTAGCATACTCTATGGTGGGAGAAACTGAGTCATTTCTGTTGAATTCTATATAATAACAGCATTCATTACTCTAAAATCTTTTATTTTTTAAAAAGATTTTATTTACTTTTTCATGAGAGAGACAGAGAAAGGCAGAGATATAGGCAGATGGAGAAGCAGGCTCCCTGCAGGAGCCCCATGTGGGACTCCATCCCAGGACTCAATCCCGGGACTCCAGGATCATGCCCTGAACCAAAGGCAGATGCTCAACTGCTGAGCTACCCAGGTGTCCCACTCTAAAATCTTTTTATAAAGAAATGAGGCAAAATAACCCTTTGGAGACATTACACTTGACTTTTTGAGGAGATCTAGTCAAACTGTTCATAATTATAATTTTTTCCATCTAAGTCAGCAGTTCTCATATTGTCTGTTAACAAATAGTTCAGATTTAGAAAAAACAGCAGGACCAAGATCTCTTGCAAATGCCTTTCATCTTCATTTCTATGATCATATTCCTGAAAAAAGCTCTGGTCACCTCACATCCAACTGTTGTGTCCTCTGGACTCACATTCACAAATGCAATTTCCTCCACAGGGCAGGAAGGTCACATAAATCAGAAAGGTCTGAGGTAGGAAAACAACACACTTAGGACAATGATGATTGGTAGCTGACACTAGGCCTTTGTGTCAGGAAGATGAGGGAGTGCTTGGGACTTGGGAGCTGGAAAATATGTGGTCCATGAAAAGATAGTAGCTGCTACTCAACGTTTGCAGTCTTATTGTCATGAGGAAACTACAGCCAGCCTCACTAGATCATTTTAGCATTTCAAAGAGAAGCCAGAAACCTGAAATTTTATGTGATCATTAAATATTGCTCAATACCCTTTAAGTCATATAAAGAAGGTCTATGAGCTGGATTGAGCCACAGAACACGTTTTTGACATCAGTTCCAGATTCTTCCTGTCTCTCCAATCCAATCCATCTTAAATGGTATTTTAAAAATTTAACCCTCTCAAAGTGCAACTCACATCATATCCCTCTTCTGCCTAAAAGCTTTCAATAGCTTCTCACTGCTTACCAAGTTGATTGTAAACTCATGAGCCAGGCGTTTAAAGCTATCTGTCATCTTATATATTATCTTCCATTTACTTAAATGAACACCAACATTTTCTCTTCCTTGCCTTGTAATTTTCTGCCTCCATGCTTTTGCTTAGGTGGCTTCCTCTGCCTGAAAACTCCATGCTTAAACCCTACCAATTTTTCAAGGTTGAACTTAGCTGCTTCTTTTCCAAGAAGCTTTCTCTGCTATCTTTGGAAGGAAGTTATGCTTGGAATTTCAATAGCATATTTTTTAAAAGAATTTTTTTATTGTGGTAAAATACATGTAAGATGAAATTTACCTACTTAACCATTTTGAATATACAGTTCAGTGATATTAAATGCATTTTAGTGTATAACCATCACCACCATCTGTCTCTAGAGCTCATCACCTTGTAAAACTGAAACTCTGTACCTGTTAAACAATAACTTCCATCCCTCCCTCCATCTGTCCCTGGCAATCATCATTCTACTTCCTGTCTCTATGATATTGACTATTCTAAGCACCTCATATGAATGGATCATACACTAATTTTCTTTTTGTGACTGGTTTATTTCACTTTGCATAATGTCCTCAAGGTTAATCCATGTTGTAGCATGTGTCAGAATTTCCTTCCTTTTTAAGACTGAATTATATTGTTTTATGTATGTATAGGCCACATTTTGCTTATCCATTCATTTGTCAATGGAGTCTTGGGTTGCTTCTATGTTTTAGCTGTTGGAAATAATGCTACTCTGAACACAGATATATAAATATCTCCTGGAAATCTTGCCTTCGATTCTTTTGGTAGATACTTAGAAGTGGAGTTGCTGGATCATACTGTAATTTTATTTAAAAATTTTTTGAGGAATAGTCATCCTGTTTTCTACAGCAGCTGTACCATTTTACATTCCCACTAAAAGTGCACAAGGATTCTGATTTTCCCACATCCTTGCTAACATTTGTTATTTTCTTTTTGCGTCGTAGCCATCCTGATGAGTGTGAGGTAAATATTGTATTATCTTTGATAAGGTGCTTAGAACACTTGATGCAGAATAAATGCTTTATCCATAATTGTCCTGCACTAGAACATGTTGGTTTAGAAGAAGCAGCTCATCTGCCGTTCCTTTTCACTTCCTGTCTCTGACTTTGTCTCATGTCATAGTGAAAGAGCATATCATTATTTTTTTCTTTGGCATTCATCATTTTTCATCATGTAATGTAGATATATATACAGGTCCCCTTACCCCTCTTGGGTAATATTTTAAGATAGGAACAATTTTTATTAACTATGATTCCCTATAGTGGCAAATACTCAATAAATATTTGTAAAATGGGCATTTGTGCTATTATTGATTGCTTCATCTACCACATCATTCCTTCCCACACTCCCTAAAAGTTCTAAATCTACTACTGTCCTATTTGAAGAGGAACAAACAGATAGGGCATATCTAATAAAGGAAAGGTAATTTGCAAGAAATGATCATATCAAACCCTCCACCAGTTTAAATTTGAATTTTAAAAACTTTTTAAAATTTTAATCATTAAAGATTTAACACAAACTCTACTGACCCTTGTTTAGAGATGCTTTTAAACACCTTACCAATTTTTAAAAATTGGTCTGACATTGAGAAGGGCTAAAGAGTAAGTGATTCTCAGGTTCCTGACTTGAATAAAGGAATCTGATTTCTCATTTGCCTTACTACACTCCTATGTACACCAGAATCCTTGAAAGTGGCCACAAGAGGGGAGTATGAACCATAGTCATCTTTCACAAATGCATGAACTGATGAATCATTCCTTCTTCAGCTGAATGCATGCTCAATTCTGAACAACAGTCAATTGAATAATCATATTCCTCTCAGCTGATTGTCAAAGAATGAACATGGGTTTGCTCTTTAAGTATTCATGGAAAATACAGCCTTCAAATCTCAGCTGTCCAATCATACAATAATGCTGATTGGAAAAAAGATTTATGGAAAGGGCCTGAAGGACATGCAGTTCTTCTCCCTCATTTCCACTGACGTCATTTTACCTTTGCATTAAACCAGAACCCTGAGAAAACCGTGTTCTTGGATTACCTTGTTTTGCTCCATTTAGAATTGTTTATAATGAATTTTGATAGGCCTAGAACAACATGCCAAATCACACTTTGATATAATCACTCAGATGAATGTATAAACTACAAACTGAAAAGTGCTATGAAGGAAAGGAAGCTTCATAGCATGATAGTGCATAACAGGAGGCGTGGACTTAATTGGGCAAAAGTACTCTTTGAACACAAGGATAAATATGTTACCTGAGTGACAGGGGTGGGGCACCGACATTCCTCACCAGAAGGGGACAGCATTGTACATTCTGCCATTGGAAGAATTCCAGTGGGGCTAAATAAAATACAGGGAAAAATGAGGAAGGTAGGGGGCAAGGCTTGAGAGGACAGTGAGCTTTTGGTGGCTTTACTGAGGCTTCTGGTTTACTCTCTATCTCTTGTCTGTTATCTTTTCAAAACAAACATATTTTTGTGGAACAAGATGGGGTATAAATGAAAAGTTATTCTTCCAAGTTGCATTACAAGCTGGGTCCATCAGACACTACATGAAAACCATTTTACACATATATCACATGAGCCAAGGCTCACTCATGTCCACAGGTTCTCTCTTACAGACCCAGGTATTCTGGCCTGCTCTGCAGGAGCCCATCTGTGGACTTGAGAACATAGACAGGTTTGCTCTCATGACATCTGGAGACTCACATTATTCTTCCTTCATACCACATCCACACCAAGAGTTAGAGAGTTCTTCTTAGAAGTTAGGTTTATTGACAGTTTAGAAATAACAGTCCTGCCTTCTGGTTCTGTAAATACTACCATTAGTTGCCTCTTAAAAGCACTCCAGGAATAAACAGGCAAGTGAATAAAAAGGCAGTATTTTATAGCTGCTTTTTGATTATAGACCTTTATTCGTCCAGCTTTGCTGAGGATTAGAATGTGTTGGTAACAGATTCCTAGAGGAAACCTCTATGGTTAAGCATTCTTACCATCATCCTGTCACCTTTGTTCCCAGTATTAAGTTGAACCAAGGCCTTAATGAGGACAAAACAAAATATATCAATGCTGCTTATCTTTCCTATGTCAGGGAAAGGCCTAATTCTGAGCCCTTACTCATTGTAGTAAAACATGTTTTCATTTAGTGAGAGTGGTTACAAGTAGGGTCACTCACTCACTGTGCCTTAACCAGACAGAGCTCCCTCCTGATGCTTCAAAACACACCAGACACACTGCTGCCACAAGATTTTAGCACTCGCTGCTCCCTCTACCTGGAATGCTTTCATCCACATAACCACAAGTCTTGACTTGTTCACCTCCTTCTAGTTTTTGACTGAATGTTACCTTCTCCACTAACCTCACCTTGATCATCCTATTTAAAAATGCTGACCTGAATTCCTGATTCCTTTTTCTTATTTCAGGGGTTGACAAACTATGTTCCTCTTGTTTTCAAAAAGATTTTATTTATTTGTTTGACACAGAGAGACAGAGAGACAGTACAAGCAAGGGGAGGGGCAGGCAGAGGGAGAGGGAGAAGCAGGCTCTCTGCTGAGCAGGAAGCCTGATGTAGGGCTCTATCTCAGGACTCTGAGATTATGACTTGAGCTGAAGGCAGACGCTTAACTGACTGAGACACCCACGTAGCCCTATGGCCCCCTTTTTGCAAACAAAAGTTTTATTGGAACACAACCATATTCACTTTTTAATATCTTGACTGTGGCCGATTCTGCTGCATAACTACAGAGTTTAGAGACAATGTGACCTGAAAAGTGCATGGTAGGTCTTTAATAATTGCTTGTTGAATGAATGAGTGAAGGAATGAATGAATATACAGTGTTCCAGAAAGATTAGACAGTTATGGTCATTATTGTTACTTTAATATATCCACAACTTTTCAAGGGGGAGGGATAAATATTACACCAGCATATATTCCCAACCTATCATGTGGAAAGTTGTGACTACCACAAGACTCCCTCACCTACAGCGGGAAGCATGCTCTTATGGGTTTTCTTTAAGCTTTATATACCTGCTTACTTCTACTAGGACACCTACACGATCTGAAAATAAACATAGAGGAAAAGGCTTTTTTATAAAAGTAAACATCTTTTGCAGCTCTAAGACATTTGGCTTTTGTTGGGGAAGTACTATTTTCATGTTCAGACAGAAGAATGTCTATTTTTACACTAAAGCCAGACAAGACTTAACTATTGAGCCAAATGGGTAGGTGCATTTTCAAACTATGTCTTTATTTCACTTAAATGAAGAGGGGAAGGGATAAGCTCACCTTTTGACCAAGGAAATAAAAGATGGTACTATGTGCATTTCTACATAAATATCTAATATATTTTTAAGGGGAGGAAATATTACAAGGCTCTTCCACTCAAGAAGATGGAAACACTTTAACTGTAGAAGACTGAATTGCATATCCATTGATCCTCCCCCATTATGTTACTTCTTAAGTTTCTATATGTTTTCTTAAAAGAGGAGAAATATTTTGTCTATATCAATTAAACTGAAGAGAAAATGTAACCGACTTTCCATTTGTACCCAATTTAATATCTGAAGTCCTTGCATTGGTCTATAAGGTCTAGCATCTATGGCTGCCTTGGTCTTGGTAAACTTATCTCCTGCTACTCTCCCCTCACTTCATTCTGCTCCAGAACTCTCTGCCTCTTTGCAGCTCCTCAAACCCTTCAGATACATTCTGACCCAGGGCCTTTGTACTTATTCCTTCTTATGCATGGAATGTTTTTTCCTAGTTTATCCATTTGTTCACTCTCTCCCAAACTCAAGTCTTTGCTCCAATTTCTTCTCAGTGAGACGTCTTCCGATCACACTATGGAATATTTCAAACCACATCTTTGCCTTCTCCCCTCAGCTTTCTTGATCCTTCTTCCCTACTCAACCTTTCTCTGGTTTTACATAGTATTAATCGTAGTATCAATAACAAACTAATAGACTAAATAATATATTCATTTATAATGTGACCTGTTTATTTTTTGCTTGCCTTTGCTAGAATGTAAGCTTTTAAAGGGCAAACATTTTTGTTTTGCTCACCAAAGTATCTCAAGAGCCTAGAACAGTGACTGGCTCATAGTAGCCACTCTATACCTATTTGTTGAATAAATGAATGGACTGATTAAACATAAGCAGGCACAGAGAGCTGTAGTTAGGGCAGGAGCCTCTGTGAGGGATTTACAGCTCTCAAGAGGGAAGCTTGTAGACACTACAAAACAAGGATAGAAGGAAGACAAAAAGAGATGGTGGAGAGGGGGTGATATGTATGTATTTTACAATTTTTTCTAGGGTTGACTTTGCTGATGGGTATCTGAGGAATAAGAACATGCTTGGTATAGATGCTGATAGGCAGCTGTTTCCAGTGGATTTGAGAGAGAGAGAGAGAGAGAGAGAAAGTGTGTGTGTGTGTGTGTGTGTGTGTGTGTTTGTGTGTGTGTAGGAAAGGCACTACAATAGTATGGTTAAGAAACTTCCTGTCACTCACTTGACCGCTCATACCTTCCACCTCCATATACCCAATCATCATACTCATACCTGCAGTATGCCATCTGGTTTTATTTTTATAGTCAGACAAAGATGACAAACTCAAAATGTCTCTGGATATAACCTTAAATACCTCTCAGGGCCACAGTGAGACAAAACAACTTCATTTTTACCAGACACAAGACAAAGATGACTCATCAGACAAAACAAATCTAGTTTTACAAATCTACCTGTTCACTCCTGGGAAGCTGTTTTAACTTGGTATTCCAGTGTTCTTCAGCTGAATCAGAGGCAAAATGGAAAGCTTATTAGAAAACAATAAGGTCATACTAGTTTATGCTTTCTTCCCCAGTATGAGGATTCTGCCAGTGAGCAAGTTCTGAGCATGAGCTCTGTATTAGTTTGGAGGACAGGAATCAGACTGCCTGGGTCTGAATCTTGCTCTATTACTTAATGGCTCTGATTAAAGGAAAACTATCTACTTTTTTTTAATCCCCAGTTTTCCCATCTGTAAATAGTTCTGTGTGATTATTGTGAGGATAAAGTGAGCAGATATACATATGAAGTGTCTAGCACAGTAACCCCATGAAGGGTATCTCAGGCATATCGTATAACACAGGCAGTCAGTTTGTCTATATTAAAATTCTGGCTTTGCTACTTATTTGCTATGCAACTGGGGGCAAGATACTTCATGTCACTTTGCTTCAACTTCATTTTCAAGAGACAAATTACTTACCGCAAAGGATTGTTATGAAAAGCCAACAAAAAAGTTTAGAGAAATAACTTAGGAAAGACTTGACACATAGCAAGTGTGCCATAAAAGGCACCTTCTATGCCTCTTACCATTACAATTACTGCTACTACTATTACTATTATTGCACCCACTGTGCTGCTGCCGCCACTGCTATATTACCAGGCAATGTGAGAAGGTTGAAAAAAACCCACAATATTTTATTCTCAAAGAGACTCTTGTTTACAGTTTTTTAAAACATTTTCTCTCACCTTCTTATCCATATTCTTTTATTTACCACTAAAGTGCAATCATTTCTCAACAGAAATTGGTGAATGATATCAAGATATTAAAGTAAGGGTTGCACTTCAAATTCTTGACTCTAGAAACAGTCATGGAGTTCCATGGGTTGTAATTTGAACAATGTTTTGAGTACAAATTTCCCTATTTTCCAGCTCATTCCATTTGTATGTGGACTTTGACAACTGGAAATAATGGGAGGGAGGAGGAGCTGGCTATCCCTGGAGAATAACTGGTCACTGTAGTTCATCTTTTTTTCCTCTAATATTAAAATTCCTGGGCCATAGTTGGGCACTCTGATTTTTAGTTGGAGACTCTTTTTCTCAGATTCACTTGCAGCTAGCTGTGCCTTTTTGACTAAGTTCTTGACAAGAGAATGACAATAGAAGTGATATGTACCACTTTCAGGTTATACCTTTTTTTTTTTTCAGGTTATACCTTAATGAGCAATACACATTTCTTTTCCTTTCTTTCTTCCCACTATCTGTGATGTACATGTGATGGAAGGTATTAGGGCAGTTATTTTATTTTATTATTTTATTTTATTTTATATTTTATTTTATTTTATTTTATTAGTTCAATTTGTCAGCATATAGCATATCACCCAGTGCTCATCCTGTCAAGAGGGCAGCTATTTTATTTATTTATTTATTTATTTATTTATTTATTTATTTATTTATGTAAGGGCAGCTATTTTATTTATTTATTTATTTATTTATTTATTTATTTTTTTTTTTTTTTATAAATTAATTTTTATTGGTGTTCAATTTACCAACATACAGAATAACACCCAGTGCTCATCCCGTCAAGTGTCCCCCTCCGTGCCCGTCACCCATTCACCCCCACCCCCCGCCCTCCTCCCCTTCCACCACCCCTAGTTCATTTCCCAGAGTTAGAAGTCTTTATGTTCTGTGTCCCTTTCTGATATCTCCCACACATTTCTTCTCCCTTCCCTTATATTCCCCTTCACTATTATTCATATTCCCCAAATGAGTGAGAACATACACTGTTTGTCCTTCTCCGATTGACTTACTTCACTCAGCATAATACCCTCCAGTTCCATCCACGTTGAAGCAAATGGTGGGTATTTGTTGTTTCTAATGGCTGAGTAATATTCCATTGTATACATAAACCACATCTTCTTTATCCATTCATCTTTCGATGGGCACCGAGGCTCCTTCCACAGTTTGGCTATTGTGGACATGGCTGCTAGAAACATCGGGGTGCAGGTGAAGGGCAGCTATTTTAGACAAAGAGATGGAAAGTTCTTAATGCAGATGGCAGAGATGCCCTACCAACCTTGGAGTGTCTATTTCTGGACTTTCATATATGAGACAGTGATAAACTTCTATATTGTATTAGCTGTTACACTTTGGGATCTCTTAGCCTGTAACAAATACAGCCAAAATAACCCCTCAAAATGGCACTCTAGTCAACCACAATCATAATGGAAGACAATGTCAAAAATTTTGAATGTGGACATTTTCAGAAAGGAAATACCTCAGCTTTTGCGGTAGAAATACCTCAGCTTTTGTGGTAGATCATTTTAAATTTAAGAGACTAAATTAAGTTTTGAACTTCAAAGCATTTTCCAAGCCCTTTTCTCATACTTAGTGCCCTGCTGAAAGTCCAGCATTAGTGATCAGGAGTAACTCACAGTTATGTGTGCCATGGTAACAATTAGCAGAGCTCTTTGGGTGTGTGGTTAGATACTATTTTGTACGACTAGAATTCAAGCAAATATCAATGTTTATCTACATAGCCTTTATTTAGGGTTTCAATGTATTCAATCCATGAATTAGAGTGATGTAGACACCAAGGTAAAACAGACCCTAAAATTTAGGATCAAAGCTAAGTATATTAAAATGTCAGCAAGAAGTCAACACAATCACATAAGGGAATGACATGCTCAAGATTTGCAAGTCTGAATTATTTACTCTATGTACTGCTTTTACATTTAAAAATCTTTTAAAAAATTACAAGCTAAGGTTGTGATTATTTGCAAGTTTAGAATTATCCTACAATTTGGAGGTAGTTTACTGTTGTGTGAAGAGTGAGTTTAAGCATCCTTAGGAAGTCTGTATTTTTTTAATCTATTTATATATATATTTACTAAAGTATAGCTAACCCACAATGCTACACTAATTTCAAGTGTACAATATAGTGATTTAACAGCTCTGTACACTATGCTATGGTCACCACAGGGTAGCTGCCATCTATCTCCATATAGCACTTTATGATACCACTGACTACAAGAAAGTCCATATTATAAAATGTAGTAAGTGAAAATTAGTACACTTGGGAATTAGTATGTTAATGGAAATTGAAATAAGCAGGTTCATTTTGAAGTGTAAAATCCAAAAGAAGGTAAGTGACCCTGCTGTAGAAAGGGGATTAAAAGTAAACTTTTTTCTTCAGCACAATCATGGCCAAAGGATGATTTCATCCTACATATTGATTGTGATTCATTCGGGAAATGAAGGTAGCCATTCATCAGGCTAGTGTAGCTTTATAAAAATGCCTATAAGAACATCTACATCCTGTGCTTTCCTTCTGTAAACATATGCTCTGAGGTTTGGGCCCTTGGGTAGACTCACCATACCAGAGTAAATGGGTACGATATAGTTATACCTAATATATCTAGCCTGCAGAAAAATCTCTTAGAAATTTGTTTGACATGGCTCAATGCCTATGTATCTTTTTATTTCTAGGTCAGTGAATAAATGAAAATTCCTGAATCTTTAGAAGTGGACCAGATCATTAATCTCATCCATTGAGGTGTGGTCTGGAATAGCTACTTTGAGTTCATATCATCACATGCATTTTTATGTTAATTTTATTCTTGGGAAACACTATTCTTAATAATTTAAATAGTTCTCAATTTTAAATTGCACAAAGAAAAGAAAGGTAATATTGATCTTTAAAATAAATGATCACTTTACTACATACCAAGTAGCCAGAAGGAAAATACTGATAATACTAAATGCTGACAAGAAGACAGAGAAACTAGATCTTTCATATGGATCTTTGGTAGAAATACAAAATTGGACAATTAGTTTAGAAAATGTTTTGCAGTTTCTTATAGAATTAAACATATACTTATCATTCAACCTGGCAATTGCACTCTTAGACATTTATCCTAGAAAAAGAAAACTTATTCTTACGATAATCTGTATACAAATTCTCTTAGCAACTTTAACTGTAGAAGACCTAATTGGAAACAACCCAAATGTCCTTCAAAAGCTGAATGAATACAGAAAATAAGGTAAATCTGTACAATGGAATACTATTTTGAAATACAAAGGCATTGTTTACACACATATCAACTTGGATAAAATTCAAGGCATTATGCTAAGTGAAAAAAAAAGATCTGAAATTACCTACTGTATGATTCCATGTATATTATACTTTTGAAATAGTAAAGGTATAGGGATCAGATCAGTGGAAAACAGATTAATGGGGTTAGGTATGAGGGTGGAGGGAGGTATATAAAGGGCTATCATGAGAGAGTTCAGTGGTGAGGAAATCTATATGCTGGTAAAATTTCATAGAACCATACAATGGGAGTGTGTGTGAAAACTAGTGAAATTTGAGTAAGGTCTATAGTTAATAGTTTTCCTAGTTTTGATAATGCACTATAGTTAAGTGAGATGTTACTTTAGGAGAAGCTGGGTGAAGGAGTGACAGGACCTCTCTATGCTATTTTTGCAACTTCTTGTGTATCTGTAATTATTTCAAAATAAAAAAATTAAAAATAATGATTATATTAACTCATTAACTATTACAGTCTATTTTGTAATCTATTTATTTTGTTTTATGGGAGGTAATGCAAGGAAGGGTGAGAATGCTCAACCACTTTATTCAGAACAGTTCTGCTTTTATCTGTTTATCCATCTGGAAAGATTTCTAATGAAGACAGAATTCTTGGGATACCGTCTGAAAACTACTTCTAAAAGGTTATAGAAATTTCTTGAGACAATAAAAATCAAATCATGTGCAAAAATTTAGTTTTTAATCAAGAAAAATAGGTATGCTTCAGAAGGCAATTCGATTATTATTTATGGTAACACAGGGTTATAGCTTCCAAGGGAAGTGATTACAAATAGCCACGTATTTTAGACATGGAACGAGAATGGGTTTGTTATGAAATTGTAGATGCTGATGTTAACCATAGCTAACATACTGCTTGTTGCATTGCAAGGAAATGAAATTGTCGGTGGACTTTTCCTAGAAGTCATTTAAAACTAGCAGTTAGCTGGTAGAGCAGTGATTATTCAATCTGAGATCCAGTTAGGCAAGACAAGAACAGCTACAAAACTACTCAGCTTGGTCTAACATAGGATTTGTTGCCAATATAAACTGCATCTCTAAATATTCTCCCCAAAAAATCTTCACTTGCTTGCATGAAATTTTGCCCTCAAGCAGATATTTTGGACAGCAGAGCAGTCTGAGGTGGTTGTCGGCTGCCTCATGCAGAGATGTTTCTTGCAGCATCTGTAAAGGCAAAGCTTTCCTGGTAGGATCTGACCAGATGTGGTTTGGACCCTTCACTCTACATGCCCAGCATACCTAACCAGAGCCCCAGTCAGTCCCTTCTCCCAGTGACTGGTGCCTGATTACGGCTGTGGTGCTTAGACAGGGCCTCTGGGTAATTATAGAGTTGGCTTTGTGGTTGTCTTCCAGGAAATGGCAAATACCACTTGCCTTAGTTTGTCCCGGCAGACTTCACTAGAGGACAACAGGAAACAAATGCCATATAAGGGCATCCTGCAGCAGCTGCTGCTTTTTGGCAGCTGGAAGGTAGACATGTTCTCTTTCACCATCTCCGCTTCCCCTTCCTAAATCAATCTGAGGCTTGTCATCAAGAAAAATTTGCACGTATACAGTGATCCTCAAAAGGATCTACACTGGATAGTTGCTTTTGACCTTCCTCTACTTATACGGACTCAGAATATTTTTTCAGCTTACTTTTCAACACTATAATCTTCCTGCCAAGTCTCCTGGAAAATTCTTCAAAGAGTTTCTCTGCTTTCATCATTTGAGATAACAGTAGCTTTATTAGCTTGTGGCCAAAAATGGATTTAAAAAATAGAATTAATTCCCAGAATTAAACTTACCAGCTGAAGGAACTCTTCTCTGAATTGTTAAATTTGGATTTGCACTGTGAAACTAGAGCAGGAGCATGTTGTTTGATGGAGTGTGTGGAGGGGGCAGGTCAGATAGGGTCTTCTCAGGTGTCCTCACCATCTATTGTCATTGGGTATTTGTCCCATTTTCCTATCATAAGAGGAATTTAATAGGGTGTTATAATGTAAAAGGAAGCCATCGCAGGAAAAGCTTTGGAATGCCATGGGATATTATGTGGCCATTAAAAATAATGAATTAGAGCAAATCCAAATGATTTCCAGCAATTATCACAAATCATTATTGAGTGAGGAATACAGGATGCAGAAGAGTGTGATACTATGTGGGGTACTCAGCATTGGTCTCTCTTGCTTGCAGGTTGTACATTTTGCAGGTGCAATAGTTAAATTAGCATTGGTGAATTGGAGCATATGTTGAGCACATGCACAGTCTCTCAGAGACAAAGCTATTTCAATCATTTCCCATTGTGCTAGCAGTGACTGGCTGATGGTAGAGGGTGAATAATGTTAACTGGCCAAGTCATTTTTGTCTATCTGGTTGTTCGATGTCTCTTCCATGTTGGTAATCTTGAGTAGGTATTACATGTTTTAAAGCTCTTCATACTTTATGCTCATTCTCTAATGTTCAGTTATATGCCTCTTTCCCAGATTTCCTTTTTCCTGATATTCCAATCTTTCTCCTTTTAGACCCCTGCAGTGGTTTAACAGTGTTTGTCCTAAATTCATGCCTCCCTGGAACTTCAGATTGTGACTTTATTTGGAATTAGTATTTTTATAAATGTAATGAGTTAACAATCTTGAGATAAAATCATCCTGGGATTTAGGATGGGCCCTAAGTCCAATGACTGGGGCTCTTATAAGAAGAGGGAAGGATACTGATAGGTACATGGAGAAGAAGCAGTGTGGACGATAAAGGCAGAGATTGGAATGATAAGTCCACTAGTCAAGGAATGCTAAGGATTACTGGCAATCACTGGATGCTAGGAAAAAGGTTTGAAATGATTTCTTCCTTAGAGCCTCCAGGAGAACTAACCCTACTAATATCTTGATTTCAAACTTCTGGCTTCCTTGAACTATGAGATAATAAATTTAAGCTGCCTAATTTGTATGACAGCTCTAGGAGATGAGCACGGTTCCTGACTAACTGGCCAAGTATTTGCTACTATCCAAGAGTCCATGTATATTCTAACTTTAGGTCTTTTCTCTCTTCATACAAAATGTATGATTAAGTACATAGCCTGAAGTCTTACCTATTGTGGTGATTTCCCTTATCACTATCCTTCAAGGCTATTGCTGAAACATTTATGATACCTGATTTCTCTCATATAATAAATTTGACATATTAAACTAAAAACTTCTGTATATTAAAAGATATTTTTAATAAAGTGAAAAAATAAATGAAGACAAAATATTTGCAACACCTTGGCAAAGAACTGATAGCAAAAATATATAAAAGACATTTATAAGCTAATAAGAAGACCACAATGAGATACCATTTTAAACCAAATCAGTTAATTGAAGAAGTCTAATATCATCAAATATTGGAGAATATGTGGATAAATAGGCTAGCTTATACTTTGATGGTGGGAGCACAAATTAGTTCAACTACTTTGGAAAATACTTTGGCATTATCTTTTAAAATTGGAAATTCAGGGGATCCCTGGGTGGCGCAGCGGTTTGGCGCCTGCCTTTGGCCCAGGGCGTGATCCAGAAGACCCGGGATCCAATCCCATGTCGGGCTCCCGGTGCATGGAGCCTGCTTCTCCCTCTGCCTGTGTCTCTGCCTCTCTCTCTCTCTCTCTCTCTCTCTCTCACTGTGACTATCATAAATAAATAAAAATTTTAAAAAAATTGGAAATTCATATACCTTATATTAGTAATTTTACTTACACAAGTATAAACTTAAAGTGAATGTAAATTTATCCTAGAACTATAATTTAAGTAAAAAACAAGCTCCCAAAGATTAGATATACCATAATACTCCATATCCCTCGAAAACAGTTACAAACTAAAACTGCTCAATATGTTTTTAAGAAATATTTATATTGTGATAAAGCTAACATTCTAAACAGTGAAGAGAATAATAGTAAAAGTTGCAGGATAGTAGTTTCTTCCACTGGAAAGAGGCAGGGTATAAAATAGGAAGGAAAACATAGGTAAGTGTTAGAAATTTTGAATGTTTTCATTTGCATGCTGGGTAGGATTTACACAGGTATTTATTGTTTAATAAACAAAGATGTAACTAAGCAAAAAAAAAATATATATATATATAGACCAGGCCAGAACTAAGGTTGAGACTGTGTCATGGGCCAAAGATTATGATTAATGAAATTTTAGGCACCCAGTATTGGAAACACAACATCTGGACTTTTGACTGTGTAGATACATTCTGGTCGAATCAACACTGGAAGCAGGAAGAGCACTGGACCTGAGACAGGAGGAGAGACAAGATTAGGTCTGAAAGATACAGGAAAAGAAGGCCCCAAATGCTCAAGAACATGGCCTAAGGAGAAAAGCTTGTGAGAAGTCTCTGTGGAGGATGGTCCAGGACCTTGGAAAACAAGAGATAAGTTTAGGGGTCCATTTTAAACTGTTTTCCTGTCCTGAGCTTTGATGTAAGTAACCATCATTATCCAAAGCTCACAATAAAAGTCTGCTGCATTAATAAGAAAAATAGTAATAATCATAAGGTCTTCAATCACTCTTTCATCATATGAATATTTATTGAGTTCTTACTGCATGTGGTAAGGTGCTAGGGATACTGCAGCAACACAGCAGACCAAGTCTCTGTCCTCATGAAATCAACATATTATCATCCAAAGGATGATAAATTCTAGGTCAAAAAATGAAGCAGAGTAAAAGAGAGGGAGAGCCAAAAGTGGAGGTGAAATATATTAGTGGTATTTGGAGTGAATGAAGAGAAAGTAAGCACAGAGAGGACCATTCACACAGTGGGGTGAGAATATCACAGGGACAGCTAGCGGGGACTCAGAATTCTGCAGAAGCAGGAATCTGCAGTGACAGATGCTTAGGAGAACAAAAATCTCTTTCAGAGCAAATTGCAGGAACACAGGAAACGGAGGCCTTGGATTTCCCATTGTATGTGGAATGTGGTTTGCATCATTTGGTTTGTAATTAAAGAAAAAGTTAATTCTAAAGGCTGGAGAACTTGGGTCCACTGCCATTATACTTCCAACTCTTCAACTACTAAGTTGTTTCTCTAACTTCTTTTGTATCAGTGGTTCACTCTAGAGGAGCAGTAGAGGGGAGTGGGCATTTGCACTTTGAAAAAGTTTTCCATGTAATTCTGCCTCTGGGTAACTCCCTCTCCTAATCCCTCCAATCTCCACTGGTGAACATTTCTTACATATCACAGTGATTCCTAGTTTGGTTGTCCTAGCTCAAATAATCCCAGGTCACAAAATTTTAACAAAGTAATAAATAAAAATTTTTTTATTGATAACACATTTAATTAAAAAAAACCCTACAGAGACTTTGTTTAAAAACAATAGTATTGTTAAATGAAATGTGAGAATCCTCATTGCCTTAATTTGAGAATCACTCAGCTAGAGTCCATTTTAAAAATCAGTTTTTGATCCTCTTTAAAAATAGCTCCATTTTTCCTGACATTGTTTCCAATATATTGGAACTGAAACTGGACAAAATAGTTAGATGAATGCTGAATTAACATAAAAAATCTCTTCTTTGATCTTTCTCTGTATGTGTGTATTTAATGTTAATTTATTGAGGGTGCTGGGTGGCTTAATTGGTTAAGTGTTTGCCTTTGGCTCAGGTCATGATCTCAGGGTCCTGGGATTGAGTCCTGAATCAGGCTTTCTGCTCAGCGGGGAGTCTGCTTCTCCCGCTGCCCCTCCTCTGGCTCATGTTCTCTCTCTCTCTCTCTCTCTTGCAAAAATAAACAAATAAAAATCTTGAAAAAAAAGTTAATTTATTGAATGGTTACTATATGCCAGGGATCATTTAAAGCATATTGTATGTATTCATTTACTGTTCACAATATTCCCATGAGTTATATTCGTTTGTATTCCCATTTACAAGGGGAGAAACTAAGGCACAGGCTCATGCAGCTAAGTACAGTGCTCTTTTTGTCACCAAGGTGGCCTGACTTCTGAGCCCATGGCTTTAATTCATTTGCAATACTATCTTCATTAAATACCAACACATTTAATAGGATAATGTCCTAACGTCACTCAACAGTAGTCAAACTAGGACACATAAAACACTTTTTCTCACAAGAAAGTTTTTTAAAAAAATATTTATTTATTCATGAGAGACAGAGAAAGAGAGAGGCAGAGACACAGGCAGAGGAAGAAGCAGGCTCTTCACAGGAGCCTGATGCGGGACTCGATCTCAGGTCCCAGATCCCAGGATCACAACCTGAGCCGAAGGCAGCCACCCAACCGCTGAGCCACCCAGGTGTCCCAATGAAATTTAGTTCTTATTGACCAATCATTTTAAACTTTCTTGTTAAAATGCTTTGCAAAACATGCTAGCTTGAATTTTCAAGGTCCTCCAAGTTCATAATTATCAGCTCATAAATGACAGAACAAAGGATGATTCATTACCTCCCAAATGAAGTGCCTCAGATTCTTAGTGAAAACTTAAGTCCAGGGTTAATTAATGACTAAATCTAAATGCCACATAGAATATGTCCTTTTATTTTTAGGGCTGCAGGAAATAAAGATATCCAGGTACCAGAATATGACAAACTCTCAGCCGGTTTTGCCAGACAGCATAAGTTAAGCATTTTATTTTTAGTAGAAAGAACTCGGTCTTCGTGCCCTACAAATGTCATACAGTTTGCTTTCAAACCATGTTCTTTCGTCTTAGTTATTACTTACTTCTTAGGTACACAGATAGAAACTTTTGCTAGCATGGAATGAAACTTTTCCAAGCTCCCATTTCCTTTCCTTACCACATTCCATAGTAAAACAATAATTAAAAAAAAAAATCTCAAGTTGCTTTTCCTCTTTCTACAGATATTTTAGTATTTCCAGGATTTGAAAGCACGTGTGTGTGCTTTCCACAATCCCTATCTCTCTCTCTCTCTCTTTTTTTTTTTTTTTAAAGAAAGTTTTGTGAGCTCATAATTTCTCTATTCTGGAGCTTTCCCCTTAAGTCTTGTAAAAAGTTATCCTTAAAGGCATATGCAAGAGAGGCTGTTTATAATTAGTTAAATCCAGATCATTCTGTTTAGTCATAAACAGTTTCTAATATCCCTGACATTGATGCTCTGAAACTTTTAATGACCATAATAACATCAAGAATTGGGTCCTGTAGGGGATCCCTGGGTGGCGCAGCGGTTTGGCGCCTGCCTTTGGCCCAGGGCGTGATCCTGGAGACCTGGGATCGAATCCCACATCAGGCTCCCGGTGCATGGAGCCTGCTTCTCCCTCTGCCTGTGTCTCTGCCTCTCTCTCTCTCTCTCTCTCTCTGTGACTATCATAAATAAATAAATAAAAAAAATTAAAAAAAAAAAAGAATTGGGTCCTGTAAAGCAATGTAGATATTGCAGATTTTGTTTTGTTCTGAAACAAAACAAAAATTTGACAAAACCCACTAACCCTGTGATGCATGCTAACGTAATTCTGTTCTGTTAAAACAATGCTGACTGGCCAACTAAATTGATTTCACAAATAATGAGTGATGACCCACACTTTGTCAAGCAAGTGCCTCTGACATTGCAGGACAGGGGTTTCAAAACCAGAGCCACACAGGAGAACTACTTGCAGAACTCTGCAGAGGAAAAAAAAAAAAAAAGAACTCTGCAGAGGTACAAATGCCCAGATTTCACATAAGATTTATTAAGTCAGAAGAGCCAGGGAGTTAAGGGAGAAGTTTCTGAAACTTTTTACTTGACAGATTTGGGAACACAGTTGGACTGGGGGAGTGACAAGAATGTGTTCACTTGTCACTGAGAATTGAGATAAATGAAGTGAAGGGGTGGATCCAGGTTTGTGGAGCCTGAAGCTTGTATAATTTTGGAGTTCTGCTTAAGAAACATAAATTAGGTAAGAAATATTTCTGTAGAAGGATAAAATAAAGCACAATTTGTAATTGTAATTTATAATATAAATTTTTATTTTATATAGTTTTAAAGTTTTTATCCAAATTCCAATTAGTTAATGTACAGGGTAGTATTAGTTTCAGGCGTAGAATTTAGTGATTCATCACTTACATACAACACCCAGTGCTCATCACAAGTGCTTTCCCTAATCCCCATGACCTGTTTAACCCATTCCACCCTCCCACCCCAGTAACCATCAGTTTGTTCTCTATAGTTAAGAGTCTGTTTCTTGGTTTGTCTCTTTTCTCCACCTACGCTAATCTGTTTTCTACATATGAGTGAAATCATGTGGTATCTTTCTGTGACTTATATCACTTAATAAGATTTCTTTCTTTTTAATGGCTGAGTACTATTCCATTGTGTGTGTGTGTGTGTGTGTGTGTGTGTATACACATACTATATCTTCTTTATCCATTTATTAATCAATGGACATTTTGGTTCTTTCCATAATTAATAAAATTATTAAACCCCTAGCCAGACTTATCAAAAAGAAAAGAGAAAGGACCCAAAAAATTAAATCACCAATGAGAGAGGAGAAATAACAACCAACACTACAGAAATACAAGCAATTATAAGAGAATATTATGAAAAATTATATCCAAAAAATTGGACAATTTGGAAGAAATGGATAAATCCTAGAAACATATAAACTACCAAAACTAAAACAGGAAGAAACAGAAAACCTGAATTGACTGAAAACCAGCAAAGAAATGGAATCAGTAATCAAAAATCTCCCAACAAACAGAAGACCAGGGCCAGATGGCCTCCCAGGGGAAGTCTACCAGACATTTAAAGAAGAGTTAATGCCTCTTCTTCTCAAACCATTCCAAAAATAGAAAAGGAAGGAAAACTTTCAAACTCATTCTATGAGGCCAGAATTACTCTGATTCCAAAACCAGACAAAGACTCCACTAAAACAGAAAATTATAGGCCAATATTCCTGATGAGTGTGGATGCAAAAATTCTCAACAATATACTAGCAAATCAAATCCAACAGTGCATTAAAATAATCACTCATAGTGGTCAAGTAGGATTTATTCTTGGGTTGCAAGGGTGGTTTAATAATCTCAAATCAATCAATGTGATAAATCACATCAAGGATAAAAATAATATGGTCATTTCAATAGATGCAGAAAAAGCATTTGACAAAGTACAACATCCATTCATGATAAAAACCCTCAGCAAAGTAGGGAGAGAGAGGGAACATAGCTAGACATTATAAAAGCCATATATGAAAAACTCACAGCCAATACCATCCTCAAAGGGGAAAAACAGAGTTTCTCCTCTATGTAAGGAACAAGATAGGGATGTCCACTCTCACAACTGTTATTTAATATAGTACTGGAAGTCTTAGCCTCTGCAATCAGACAACAAAAAGAAATAAAAGGCATCCAAATTGGCAAGGAAGAAGTCAAACTTTCACTATTTGCAGATGACAAATAAATATATAAAACTCAAAAGATTCCAATGAAAAATTTCTAGAACTAACATACAAATTAAATAAAGTTTCTGGATACAAAATCAACATACAGAAATCTATTGCATTTCTATACACCAATAACGAATCAGCAGAAGGAGAAATCAAGGAATCAATCCCATTTACAATGGCACCAAAAACCATAAGACACCTAGGAATAAACCTAATCAAAGAGGTAAAAGATCTATACTCTGAAAACTATCGAACACTGATGAAAGAAATTGAAGATGACATAAAGAAATGGAAAAACTTTCCATGCTCATGGATTGGAAAAATATTGTTAAAATGTCTATACTTCCCAAAGCCACCTACATATTTAATGAAATCCCTATCGAAACACCACCAGCATTTTTCACAGAGCTAGAACAAACAATCCTCAAATTTGTATGAAACCACAAAAGATCCCAAATAGTCAAAGCAATCTTGAAAAAGCAAAGCAAAGCCGGAGGCATTACCATTCCAGACTTCAAGTTATATTTCAAATTTTAAAAGGTTGACAGAACTCATAAACAAATCCATAAAAATATTTGCATTAATTAACTGCCTTACATAGTCTCTTTAATATTTTCTACATTATATTTAGCAGATTTATACTCTAACTTATGTTTAGAGAGAATATAACAACTGTTTGGTCTTTCCTTCAGTATAGTTGATTGAAGCTTATTTTTTATTGATGATAGTTGAGAAAAGTTTCTTCCAGCTTCACAGTTTGTTGTTGAAAATGTCATATAAAAATATTTGATTGTTGTCTGTATTAGTTTACTAGGGCTGCCATAACAAATACCACAGACTGGAGGGCTTAAACAACAAAAATTTGTTTTCACAAAATTCTGGAGGCTAGAAGTTTAATATCAAGGTGTTAGTAGGTTTGTTTTCTTCTGAGACCTCTCTTCTTGGCTCACACATGGATGGCTTCCTTCTCTCTCTATGCTCATGTGGTTGCCCCTCTGCTGTCTATGTCCTAATGTCTTCTTAGGAGAGGACCATTCATACTGAATTAGGACCCACCCTAAGGACTCCATTTTAAGTTTAATTATCTCTACAAAGGCCCTATTTCCAAATATAGTCACATTCCAAGACACTGGGATTAGACACTATATATGAATTTTGAGGGAACACACTCCTGCTTATAGCGTCAGATTTGGGGAAATGTCTCTCAATTTCTTTCATTTATGAGCCAAAAGATTTAAGTACATTAATTTTTTTCCTGTGCAATGACTGATTGTCAATACTCTGAATTGGTGATACATTAACTAGTTTGGTGTCTGTGTCCTCATTACACTGATTTATTGCTATATCTTTGTAGATGTCAAATCAGCAAAAAGAAAATTAAAAACATTTCCTAATGATTCATATCTCTTCATTATTAGATTTTCAAACAATCTAAGCATCTACATATTACTATTATTTGAAATTTATCATGTTCCCTTAATTAATTATTGTTTTTGGTATATTCTAAAAATGATTTATAGTTCCCTTCTCAATATTAATTTTAATTTATTTTACTCTCATCTTCACTGCTTCTGTTTTATAGTCCATTAATTTTTATTAAACTTTTAAAAATTTATTAAATAAGTTTAAATTATAATAGAAGCTGTGTTTTATATAAAACTAAATCAGGAGCTTGGAATTCCTTACTGTTTTTAAAAAACTAAACTTTTTGCCAGATTGAAATTGAGCTTTATCAAGTATGACATTTCCCCCCTCAAAAAAGAAAAAAATAATGTATGATGTTTCAGCAACTATATATGCTGCATCATTGTGTATATAATCTTGATAGGAGAAAACTTCCATTTTGACAAGATATGGATGAGAACTGAATCCCCCACTACCATTTTGCATATCTGATATTGGAAGTACTTTTACAAACTAAATTCTGCCTCCGTACATTTCAACTCTGTTTCTCATTGACAACCCACATGCTTCCAGTGCCGACTGCAATATGAGAGGTGCATTTCTTAAACTGGCTCTGTCCTGAAGCTTCATGATGCCAGGTGAGCTGGCACAGAAGGTGGTAGGGGTATTCCTGGAAGCCATTTTTTACAGCGACAACTAGCAATAACTTCACTATATATGGAAATGACTGTGAACCACATAAATATATCCCACTCAACTCAAAATGAATGCATCCCCATTTTACCTTTCACTTTAGACTTGAAAACTGCCTGCATCAGTCAACATAAGGAGAAGTTGGAGTAGAAAGAGAAATCTTGGAGCACCTGGGTGGCTCAGTGGTTGAGCCTCTGCCTTTGGCTTAGGGCATGATCCCGGGTTCTGGGATCCAGTCTTGCATCAGGCTCCCCCTGGGGAGCCTGCTTTTCCCTCTGCCTATGTCTCTGCCTCTCTCTCTATGTCTCTCATGAATAAATAAAATATTGAAAAAAAAAAGAAAGAGAAGTCTTTATTGATTGTGGTTAAAATTTCTTACTTTTGCAGATTTTACAAAATCATATGACCATATAAATATGGTCAGGGTACTGGAAGGGTTTGTACAGGTAATGACTTTGAACCTTAAGCTTCATTGTCTTGTGGAAATCTAACCCTGGTGAAATATGCAGGAGCTCTGCTGTCCCCATGCCATGAATGTCATTTGAGATTTCTACCTGGTACAGTGGTTCCCTAAGGCTTGCCTTCAGATTAGTGCTAGTCCATAACAAAGGCTTCATTATTATAAAATAAAATAAAATGAAAAGGTTAAAGATTGACATCTAGATATCACATAGAATTGTCAACTGTTCTCTCTTGAGAAAGATGGTCATTTTTTTTTAATATTTTACTTATTTATTCATGAGAGACACACACACACACGGAGGCAGAGACATAGGCAGAGGGAGAAGCAGGCTCCATGCAGGGAGCCTGACTTGGGACTTGATCCCTGGTCTCCAGGATCAGATCCTGGGGTGAAGGTGGCGTAAACTGCTGAGCCATCCGGGCTGCCCAGGATAGTCATTTTTTAATGAGAATACATCCTTCTTTATTTGAAATACTGGTGACAATAGAGAGTACATTTTAAGTTTGCCAACTTATATCAGTCCCTGGCTCTGCTATCATAAATTCCTTCACTTTCAGCATATGTAGACAGGGGGAGAGAAAGAAAATGAAAGATTGCATGGGACAATTGGCGGCCAGGTTTAGAAGAGCATTTACCTGTTTTGCCTATATTCCTTTTTAAAAAGATTTTATTATTTATTCATGAGAGAGAGAGAGAGAGAGAGACAGGCAGAGGGAGAAGCAGGCTCCATGCAGGAAGCCCGACGTGGGACTCAATCCCGGGTGTCCAGGATCAGGCCCTGGGCTGAAGGCGGCGCTAAACCGCTGAGCCACCCGGGAGGCCCGCCTATATTCCTTTGATCAGAATTCAGTCCTATGGTTCTACCCTAGATGCATGAATTCCTGGAAAATGTATGCACAGGAAGGGAATGCATCGGTGAACCATAGCATTTTCTTTCTTTTTTCTTTTTTTAATTTTTACTTATTTATGACAGTCACAGAGAGAGAAAGAGAGAGAGGCAGAGACATAGGCAGAGGGAGAAGCAGGCTCCATGCACCAGGAGCCTGATGTGGGATTTGATCCCGGGTCTCCCGGATCGCGCCCTGGGCCAAAGGCAGGCACCAAACCGCTGCGCCACCCAGGGATCCCCCCATAGCATTTTCTATATCAGAATGCCTTTTCCTGGATTCTTTTTAAGATCTTATTTATTTGACAGAGAAAGAGAGTACCGGCAAGCACACAAATAGGGGGAGCAGCAGAGGGAGAGGTAGAAGCAGGCTCTCTGCTGAGCAGGGAGTCGGATGTAGGGATGGATTCCAGAACCCTGGGATCATGACCTGAGCTGAAGGCAAACGGCTGACTGAGCCACCCAGGCACCCCTCTTTTCCTGGATTTTGATAAAGTTTTAAGCAGTAGGAGTAAGACACGATCATGTTTCTAGGCCATTAGTCTATGTCATTATCTTTTACCACATAAGGTAACAACCTCAATACCTAGTGTATTAGTTTTCAGTTGTGTAACAAATATCACAAACTTAATGGTTTAAAATAACACCCAATTATTACCTCACAGTTCCATGGGCTTGGCTGGATTCTCTACTCAGGGTGTTATATGCCAAAATCAAGGTGTTGGCAGGTATGTACATTTTTCTGGAGGCTTTGAGGAATTATTCACTTCCAAACTCATTTAAGTTGTTCACAAAAATCAGTTCCTTACACCTATAGGACTGAGGTTCTGATTTCATTGACTTGGTGGCTTCCTCCATCTTTAAGCCAGCAATTGTACATCAAATACTTCTCATGCTTTAAATCTCTCTGTCACTTCTGCTTTTAAGGTCTCAGTGATTACCCTGGATCCACCCAAGTCATCCAAGATAATCTCCCTATTTAAAGTCAACCGATTTGGGACGCCTGGGTGGCTCAGTGGTTGAGAGTCTGCCTTCAGCTCAGGACGAGACCCCTGAGTTCCAGGATCAAGTTCCACATTGGGGTCCCCGCAGGGAACCTGCTTCTCTCTCTGTCTGTGTTTCTGCCTCTCTGTGTCTCTTATGAATAAATAAATAAAATCTTTAAAAAAATAAAGTCAACTGGTTCATAATCTCAGTTATATATGCAAAGTCTCTTTTGCCATGTAAGGTAATATATTCGTGGATATAACACCAGGGGGCAAAGGCCATAGGAGCCAACATCTTGCTTACCACACTAAGAGTATCTTGCAGGCTTAGCTTTCCTTCACCTTTTATTCATTTTCTAAATACACTAGGTTGCAAGAGACTTCAAGTACCTTGCCAACCTTGAAGCCTAAAATACCAAATGTCATCAGGTTTTCTCCCCTGTTCAATTACAGGTGTATACAGAGGAGTGGGCAAGTGTGTATCATTACTGTCTGGCTGGGTGTAGAGGGCACTGGAGGGATGGGAAGGGGTCTGGTGTTATAAATGAGTGGGCACTAATGATTCTTCCCTATTCTAAAAAGAAAACATATTGTGCTCATTCTTATCCTTACCCATAGGGCTATGACATTAACAAAAAATAAAAAAATCCAAAAATAAAAACTCTTTTGCTTATACTAGAAAAGACAATTCTAGGAATTCTTTAACACACACACACACACACACAAAACAACTCATGTTCCATATACATTCAGATCCTGAGATCTGCAATAACTTGCAAATCTCACAGTCCAAGGTAGTGAATATCATTGATTTTTCTCCTCTGTCCAAGTCCATTCCTAGGCAGAAGGTGCATGAGGTACACATTTCCCACGTTTCAAAGCAAGCTGATTAAGCAATTTACAGTACTCATAAGCAAGAACATGTTACAAACTTCTTTGTAATTTTCAAGGAGCTTTTCAAGCTGCCTAGTTTAGCAATCCACTGAATTTTTGTTGAAAGAATGAGTGAATGACTGAATAAAACTCAGTATACTTCAACCATTGCAGCAGTATCAGCAAATACAATTTTAAAAAGACAGATCATAGAGAGTTCTGGCTCAAGATGGTGACATAGTAAGACTCTGAACTCACATCCTCCACAGAACACACCAGATTACTCCTCTTAGTAGAACAATTCCTTCTGAGAAAGAACTAAGGGCTGACTGAACAGCTACTGAACAAAGACAGAAAGACTGCAATAAAACACCAATAAAAACAGAGACATGCTAACAAAAGAACCCCCATTCCCAGCACTTCAAATGGCAGTGGGGAGTGATAGCACTAGGGACTGGGAACAGATCCTTTTGTCCTTGGCCACAAAAACACCCCCACAGTTTATAAGAGCAACTGGCATGTAAAAGAGACAACACTAGAACTCTGCCAAGCAGTGGAGAAGCTACAGGAAAGCTCTCTAGGTCAGAGGTACGACAGGTTTATGTTTTCATCCCATTTAAAAGCCTAGACTGGAGGAGGGTCCAGACACCATAATAGGTGGGTCTGGGATCCTGTTGTCTCAGGTAGCTCATGACTATGGTGAGCCTGGGGTCCACAAGCCCAAACCAGCCCTGGATGCACTGGGGCACACAGACACAAAACAATGTAGCTTAAAAGAGTGGAAGAATGTTCTCTCTCCCTCCACCTCAAAAGCTGAGACAGAAGCAAGGTCAGGCAGCCATAAGGGGTGGGTTTGAATGCCATAATTGGAGGGTCTAGATACTATAACTGGTGAATCAGATTGTCATAGGGAGCTTGTGACCTCACCCAGTGTCCTTAGGCCCATACAGCCTTGGTTGCATTGGGGCACACAAAAAAAGTGCCACAGTTTAAAAGAGCTAAGGAACTGTGGGAATGCTCTCTCCCCCTCCACCTGAAAAGTCCAGACCAGAGCAGGGTCTGATTCATGTTGAGCTTGTGACCTCAGCAAGCCCAGAGTCCATAAGCCTGTAACAGCTGCCTTGTGGTGCTAAGGCAAAAACAATAAGATGTGGTTTGGGGGTATGTGTGAGACCACTCTTTCAAGTTGAGGAGAAGTAGCTATTTTGACTAGTTCATAGAAACAAACAAAGAAAGTCAAGCAAAATGGGGAGACAGAAGACTATGAACCAAAATAAAGAATAAGAAAAAAAGAGAAGGAAATGAAACAGAGATGAGTAATATGTCTGAAAAAGAATCTAAAGTAATGTTCTTAATCTAAAGATCTTCACTGGGCTGGAGAAAAGAAAGAAAGAACTCAGTGAGACCTTCAACAAAGAGATAAAAAAAATATTAAAAATAACCAATTAGAACTAAAGACTGTAATAACTAAAATAAAAACCACACTAGAGGGAATTAACTGATTACAGGATTCAAAATAACGTATCAGTGATCTGGAAGGTGTCAATGGAAAGCACACAAGCTGAACAGCAAAAGAAAAAAAGAATTTTTAGAAATGAGGAAAGATTAATAGATTTCTTAGAAAACATCAAGTGAACAAACATTTGTGGTCCCAGAAAAAGTAGAAGAGAGAAAGAGAGGTATAAAAAACTTATTTCAAGAAATAATACCTGAATAAAAAAAAAGAAAGAATACCTGAAAATGTCCCAATCTAAGGAGGGAAACACACATCTAAATCCAAGAGGCACAGAGAGTTTGAAATAGATGAACTGAAGGAAGTCCACAGCATGGCACAAAATAATTAAAATGCCAAAGGTTAAAGATAAAGAGAGAATCCTAAAAGTAGTAGGAGAGAAACAAAAATTTACCTACAAGGGAAAACCTATAAGGCTACTAGTTGATTTTTCAGCAGAAATTTTGCAAGCCAGAAGGCAGTGGTATGACATATTTAAAGTGCTGAAAGGAAAAAACTTACAGCCAAGAATATTCTACCCAGTAAGGTTATTATTCAGATTTGAAGAAGAGATAGTTTCTCAGACAAACAAAAAAACAAAGGAGTTTATCATCACTAAACCAGCAGCCTTACAAGAATGTTAAAAGGACTTATTTTTTTAAATAATAAATTTATTTTTTATTGGTGTTCAATTTGCCAACATACAGAATAACACCCAGTCCCATCAAGTGCCCCCCTCAGTGCCCGTCACCCACTCACCCTCACCCCCTGCCCTCCTCCCCCTCCACCACCCCTAGTTCATTTCCCAGAGTTAGAAGTCTTTATGTTCTGTCTCCCTTTCTGATATTTCCCACCCATTTCTTCTCCCTTCCCTTCTATTCCCTTTCATTATTATTTATATTCCCCAAATGAATGAGAACATACAATGTTTGTCCTTCTCCGATTGACTCATTTCACTCAGCATAATACCTTCCAGTTCCATCCACATTGAAGCAAATGGTGGGTCTTTGTCATTTCTAATGGCTGAGTAATATTCCCGTGTATACGTAGACCACAGCTTCTTTATCCATTCATCTTTCGATGGACACCGAAAAGGAGTTCTTTAAGTGAAAAGAAATGGCATAATTAGACAAAATGGCATAATTATAAGAAAAATATGAAAAAGATATGTAAAATATGACAACATATGTGTTTGAACTTAAATGACCATCAAATTAATATGGATTGCTATTTACTTAGGATGTTATATATAAACCTCATGGTAACCACAAACCAAAAACCCATGATAGAGCCACAAAAAATAAAGAGAAGACAAATAAAACACTATAGATATTGGTCATAAAGAAAGGAAGTGAGAGAAGAAGAAAGGTCCAAAGAAGAGTTACAAAAACTGCCAGAAAACAAATTTTTAAAATGGCAATAAGTACAAGCTTATCAATAATTACTTTATTTATTTTTATTTTTATTTTTTAAAAGATTTTATTTATTTACTCGTGAGAGACACAGACACAGAGAGAGAGGCAGAGACACAGGCAGAGGGAGAAGCAGGCTCCATCTCAGGTCTCCAGGATCAGGCCCTGGGCTGAAGGCGGCGCTAAACCGCTGCGCCACCCGGGCTGCCCTCAATAATTCCTTTAAATGCAAATGACTTAAATGCCTTAATCAATAGACCACAGAGTGGTGGAATGGAGAGAAAAATAAGACCCATCTACGTGGGTCTGTCTATAAGAGATTCACCTCAGACCTAAAGATGCATACAAAGTGAAGGGATGGAAAAATAATTTTTTTCACTATGCAACTGGAAGTGAAAAAGAAAAAAAAAGGCCTGGAGTGGCAATACTTATATCAAATTAAAGACTTTAAAATAAAGACTGTAACAAGAGACAAAGAAGGGAGTTACATAATGATAAAAGGATCAATCTAATAAGAGGATATAATAATTGCAAATATCTACACAACCAACATTGCAGCACCTAAATAAATAAAGCAAATATTAACAGACATTTAGAGAGAAACCGATGGTAATACAATAATAGTAGAGAACTTTAATATTCCACTTACATCAAAGGATAGATCATTCAGACAGAAAATCAATAAGGAAACAATATCTTTCAATGACATTGGACCAGACATAATAGATATATACAAAACATGCTGTCCAAAACAACAGCATGCATTCTTTTCAAGCACAAATGAAACACTCTCCAGAACAGATCACTTATTGGGCTATAAAACAAGCCTCAATACATCTAAGAAGATCAAAACTATATCATGCATTTTCCCAACCACAGTGGTATGAAGCTACAAATAAATCACAAGAAAAAAACTGGGAAGAGCCCCACAAACACATGGAGACTAAATAACATGATACTAAACAACCAATAAATCAATGAAGCAATCAAAGAAGAAATAAAAAAATACATGGAGACAATTAAAGATGCAAACACAATAGTCCAAAATCTCTCGGACACAGCAAAAGGAATTCTAAGAGTTAAGTATATAATAAGTAATGAAATTGAATTAGTAACCAAAAAAACTACCCCAAAAATAAAATACTAAGACCAGATGGATTCACAAGTAAATTCTATCAGAATTTTAAATAATAATTAACTATTCTCCTCAAACTATTCCAAAAAAGTAGATGCAGAAGGAAAACTACCAAATACATTATATGAGGCCAGCATTATTCTGACACTAAAACCAGATAAAGACACCACACACAGACAAAACTATACCAAATATGCCTGAAGAGCACAGATGTAAAAATCCTCAACAAAATATTAGTAGGCCATACTTCAACAATACATCAAAAAGACCATTTATCATCATCTTGGGATTGTGGTTCAATATTCACAAATCAATGTCATACACCATATCAAGAAAATGAAAGATAAAGATCATATGATCAACTCAAAAGATGCAGAAAAAGCATTTGACAGGAGTAAAATATCCATTAATGATAAAAACTCTCAACAAAATGGGGTCAGAGGGAACATAGCTCACCCTAAAAAAGGCCATATATGAAAATCCCACAGCTAACATTATCTTCAATGGTGAAAATATGAGAGCTTTCCCTCTAAGGTCAGGAATAAGACAAGGATGTCCACTCTTGCTACTTTTATTCAACATAGTACTAGAAGTCCTAGCCACAGCAATCAGGCAAGAAAAAGAAATAAGAGGCATCCATACTGATAAAGAAGTTAAACTGTCACTATTCACAGACAACCTAACAATATACATATATAATCCTAAATATTCCACCAAAAAACCACTAGAAATAATAAACAAATTTAGTAAAGTGGCAAGATACAGAATAAATATCCCGAGATCAGTAGCATTTCTATACACTAACAATGAAGTTGCAGAAAGAAAAATTAAAATACCATCCACCATTTACAATTGTACAAAAAAGAACTAGTACAATTCCTATGTATTTAGGAATAAACCAAAGAGTTTAAACACTTGTACTCTGAAAACTAAAACACTGATGAAAGAAATTAAAGATGACATATACAAATGAAAAGATATTCCATGCTTATGGATTAGAAGGATTATTATTGTCAAAATGTCCATATTACTCAATCTACAGATTCAATACAATCTTTATCAAAATACTCCCAACAGCATTTTTCACGAAACTAAAACAAATAATACTAAAATTTGTATGGAACTGCCGAAGACCCTGAATAGCCAGAGCAATTCTGGGAAAGAAGAACAAAGCTGGAGGTATCATAATTCCAGATTTCAAGATGTACTATAGACCTATAATAATCAAAACGGTATGGTACTGACACAAAAACAGATACAAAGATCAACAGAATAGGATAGACACCCCACATTTATATGGTAAATTAATCTATAACAAAGGAGGCTGGAATACAATGGGGAAAAGACAATCTTTTAATAAATGGTTCTGGGAAAACTGGACAGCTATATGTAAAAGGATGAAACTGAAGTACTTTCTTACACCACACACAAAAATAAACTAAAAATGGATTAAAGACCTAAATGTGAGACCTGAAGCCATAAAAAATCCTAGAGGAGAACACAATGTGGTTCAATATTTAGGCAGTAATTGCTCTGACATGAGCACAGCAACAATTTTCTAGATACATATCCTAAGGCAAGGGAAACAAAAGCAAAAATAAACAATTAGGAATATCAAAATAAAAAGCTTTTGCACAGCAAATGAAACCGTCAACAACAAAAAAAGACAACCTACTGAATGAAAGATATTTTCAAGTGATATATCCAATAAGGGGTTAATATCCAAAATATAAAAACACAACTCAACACCAAAAATACAAACAATCTGATTAAAAAATGGACAGAACACCTAAATAGACATTTTTCCAAAGAAGACATACTCATGGTCAACAGACACATGGAAAGATGCTCAACATCACTAATCATCAGGTAAATGCAAATCAAAACCACAATGAGATATCATCTAATGCCTGTTAGAATGGCTAAAATCAAGAAGACAAGAAACAACAGATGTTGGTAAGGATGGGGGGAAAAGGAACTCTTGTGCACTGTTGGTGGGAATGTAAATTGGCATGGTTACCTTGGAAGACAGTATGGAGGTTCCTCAAAAGAAGTAAAAATAGAAATACCATATAATTCAATAATTCCACTATTGGGTATTAACCCAGGAAAAATGAAAGCTTATTCAAAAAGATATATACACCTGTATGTTTACTGTGGCATTATTTACACTATCCAAGACATGGAGGTATGTAAATGTCCATTAGTAAACAAATGGATAAGGAAAATGTGGTATATATACACAATGGAAAATTACTCAGCCACAAGAAAGGATGAGATTGCACCATTTGAGGCAACATGGGTGCATCTAGAGGGTATTATGCCAAGTGAAATAAATCAGACTGAGAAAGACAAATACTATATGATTCTACTCAGAAATGGAATCTAAAAAAATGAATAAACAAACAAGAGTAGAATCAGAAGTGTAAATACAGAGAACAAAGTAATGGTTACCGGGCTTGGGGTGCTGGGGGGGTGGGCAAAATGGGTAAAGGGGAGAAGGAGATACAAGCCTCCAGCCATGGAGTTACTAAGTCACAGGAATAAAAAGCAGAGTATAAGGAATATAGTCAGTGATACTGTAATAGCGATGTAATGGGATAGATAATGGCTATATCTGCGCTGAACATAGCATGATGTATAAACTTGTCAAGTTGCCAAGTTGTACAGTTGAAACTAATGTAACATTGTGTGTCAAATATACTCAAATAAATAAATAAATAAATACACATTAAAAAGACAGATCATATAACGTGGTCATGTGTATCATAAAAGTATTAGTATCCGAAGAAACAGCAGGTTCACATCATATATTTTGACAGTAATTTTTCTTGTTATGTCTGAACTCCAGAATCACTTGCTGTAAAAGGGCCTTTTTGTGTTTTATGCCACTAGTTTATATGTTTTAAGATGGGCATCACATAAACTGCTTTCCATAAAAATAGTATTTTCATAGAAAAACAGTGTTTTCATAGGCAGATAATTATAATTTTTGCATTGTCTTTCAAAACTAGACACAGCATTTGACTCCAAGTTAGAGATGTCAAGAGGTAATCACACAAAACTAAATCTAACCTGCTGTTACTTTCTGTGGCAGGGAGTAAGTAGCTATGCGCTACTGATCACTTCGGTAGAAAAACATTTGTTAAAATAGTGTGTATGGCAAAATAACTAGTTGATTTTTTTGCTTTTTACTCAATTTTCTTAAGATTCTATCAATATAATGAAGATACTTTTAAAATTTTAAAAAATTTATTGTGAAATAACCCCAATCTTATAGGAAAGTTGCCAGAACAGATAAAGAACTATAATATCTTTCACCTACATTTCCCCAATGTTTCTATTTTACTGCACAATATTACTATATAATATTTGCTGCATCAATCACACTCCATTATCATTAATTTATTTCTGATGTTCAAATTGTCAGACTGGGTCCTGTCCCCCTTTGACATGTCCTCTTCATTCTTGAAGTATTTATATACTTTCTGATATAAAAAGATATTCCAGGCTCATCTTGTATTTTATTTGCCTCAGTCTTAGTATCAGCCACTTTTCCAAAGTGCTCTGATTCCTTTCAGAGGAGAATGGCATTTAGAAACCAAATATGGGTCCATGGTGTACTCATTACTACTGTGGTATCATTACTTCCAGGCTTTCTTAGTCGACAGAACTAGGGTATATAAGCAGGCATATAAATACACATATATACATCCATAACTATTTCCATTTCCATGCATATTTATGTATTTTTTCATATTTATGTATTATAAAACCATGAGTTCACATTGTTACCTCTGATTTAAATCCCATATCTTAAGGTTCTTCTAGCATTTCCTCCTGCCTATGGTTTAAATAGCTTTTCTGGCACTAAGGAATGTGGTTCTCATTTTCCCCAACTTGTTTACTCAGTGTAATCAATTCCTGACTAAATCAGTCATTTCCTCCTATTGCTACCTTAGTCTCCCTATTCCCTATTGTCTCATATCCTTGGCTAATACACCTGCGGGCCTGTGCCTCCCCATGGTGCTCCCAACCCTTTGCTGCAGCACTAATACCTTCTGCCATCTTGCTGACTTCCCCATACTGGGAAAAGGAAGGGGAAGGGACAAGATACTGTCCTTTAAATTTCATTTAACAGGAGTGCCTGGCTGGCTCAGTGGGTTAAGTGCTCAATCTCGATTTTGGTTCAGGTCATGATCTCAGGGTTGTGAGATTGAGCCCCACATTGGGCTCTGTACTAAGCATGGTACCTGCTTAAGATTCTCTCTCTCCCTCTGCCCCTCCTCCACCTCTGTCTCTCAAAAAAAAAAAAGAAGAAGAAGAAGAAAGAAAGAAAGAAAGAAAGAAAGAAAGAAAGAAAAAAAAAGAAAAAGAAAAAAAATTCATTTACAATACTTTCAGTTTTACATGGTATCAGTCTGGCCAAATCCCATTCAATTTCCATTGACTAAAGTTCAGTATTTTTAGTTAGAGTCCAGGATATTTTGAATAAATATACATGTTGCATATTGTTGATAATGATGGTTATGGTTAATCATAGATAACAATATTTTGGAATAAAAGTCCTAATTGGCACTCTATTTATGAACACCTTGATTAAAGAGAAAAAAACTGAGAGACATACAAAAATACATACAATCAGGATGTTGGAAGTAATGATGAAAAAAAAGAAAAATAAGAATAGGGCCATAACATTGAGCCAAAAATGAGAGTGACAAAGTGTTCCAGATTGAGTCAGAAATGTAACTCTAGGTTTTCTTACCCACTCTGCCAAATGTCTGGATCTTGACTCCACTATTCAGTAGATTAGGTTCTGGGCAAAGCACTAAACCTTCCTGTGCCTCAGTTTCCTCATTGGTGAAGTAAGGATACAAATAATTATTAATTACCTCATTGGATTCGTGTGAGAATTAAAAAAACTAATCTATGTAAAGTCTTGGTGCTTAGCATGTATTTAAATCCTCAAAAAGTCTAGCTATTGTTATTAGTTGAGGTAGGGTTACTTTCTCCAGTTTATAGAAGGGTAAAACAACTCAGAGGCCTGGAAATTTTTAAAAATGATTTTATTTATTTATTTATTTGACAGAGAGAGAACACCAGCAGGGGAAGGGGCAGAGGCAGAGGGAGAAGCAGACTTCCAGCTGAGCTGGGAGCTTGATGTGAGGCTCAATCCCAGGACCCTGAGATCATGACCTGAACTAAAGTCAGATGCTTAACCATCTGAGCCACCCAGGTGCCCCCAGAGGCCTGAAAATTTAATATGCTTCTCAGACTTCCTCAGTATCACCTTCTCAACTAGAGAACAGGTAGTCATAGTTATTTCTAAATTGAGGCTTTTGTCCTCAATTTTGAAATGTAGCTATTGTGCAAAATTGATTGAAGATCTATATCATTTAGCTATCAAGTAAAAAGGGGGCAAAGGTAAAGACAATTCTTTTTTTAAAATGTTTTATTTATTTATTTGAGAGAAAGAGAGCAAGAGAGAGCAGGAGTAGGGGGAGGGGCAGGGTAAGAGGGAGAAATAGACTCCCCGCTGAGCAGGGAGCCCAACCCAGGCTTGATTCCAGGACTCTGGGATCATGACCTGAGCCAAAGGCAAATGCTTAACCAACTGAGCCACCCAAGCACTCGGGTAAAACAATTATTAAGAAAATTGAAGGAGATCCCTGGGTGGCTCAGCAGTTTAGCACCTGCATTTGGCCCGGGGTATGATCCTGGAGTTCCAGGATCGAGTCCCACGTCAGGCTCCCTGCCTGGAGCCTGCTTCTCCCCCTGCTTCTCCCTCTGCCTGTGTCTCTGCCTCTCTTTCTCTCTGTGTATCTCATGAATAAATAAATAAAATATTAAAAAAAAAGAAAATTGAAGATCTAGACAATTTTCTTATCTATGTCAGCAGATATAGCAGAAAGCCGTTTTTCTCAGAAAAGAACCTATGCATATGCATAAATGTCTGCACAAAAAGTTGATGGAGACCACAGAGTCCCATATCCAAATGTGACAAATCCACATCAGAGAGGCTGAAGGATAATTATACCAATTGTCTGCCTCATCCATGAAAGAAACAATGGCTCAGAGTCTGAGGAAAGCATCTGAATGAAGGCCTGCTTGGATTTTGTTCCAAGTAGCTGAATGAAGTGACCTATTGCGTAGGGTCTCTTGGTATCATTCACTTGTACCTTGGATGATGTCTATCAAATTTCTGTTTTACCTTTTCATCTGGGCAGTGACTAATGAAGAAATCTGGTTTTACCTTAAAACTGCTCTTCTTTACACAATATCGAACATATAATACACATAATATATACAAAAAAGTTTGTTTTCTTATTTTTATGAAGCTATGTTTAAAAAGATTTATTTATTTTAGAGAGGAGGAGCATGACCCCAGGGGAAGGGCAGAGGGTGAGGGAGAGAAGCAGACTTCCCACTGAGTCGTGGGGCCCAATGCAAGGCTTGATCTCAGGATTTTGAGCAGAAACCAAGAGTTGAATGCTCAACTGACTGAGCCACCCAGGTGCTCCTTATGAAGCTTTTTTTTTTTGTGATTAAACATAATTCAAACTTAAAGTTTATAAAATTATTTATGAAGAATATTCTTTTCTATTTTGTAGTACGCCTGTTTAAAAGTTTTTTGACTTGCCAGCATCTTTGCAAATCAGAATTATTTTAGAAATGTGATTTTATGTTGTGCTGATGAAGTCAAACTGTACACTATGATCTTGCATCCTTTTACTATCTTTATCCTCTGACATGATTTTAGATACTGATGAAATATAGCCTTGCTGAAAACAGCATCAACATTTCTGAATAATGAATCAATCCTGTCCTGATTTGCAACTTGGGCATGTTGGTGACATTAATTATCATGTATCTTCAAACTCTGAAGATGACTGTGGTATAGCTTCCTGCCTTTTCCAACATAGTAGCCAACAATTTAGACAAAATACAGATATAATTATGGCCCTGACAACCAGAAAGGATGGTAAATTTCCCTTATGACTGAGCACTTGGACAATACTTCAAATGAAGACCTAGGCCTACCAAACTTAAATAACTTTCTCTTGTGGGGGCTGATCCTTGCCCCATTCTGTCTCTATCCTTTGACATCAGAGAGAAGGTAGTCTGTAGCAAAAGGTCCCAGCATTAGCTTAACTTTGTAAATTAATCCCTTCTTTGACTACATGTTATCACTGAGATAATGATTTATGTTTTCTAATTTGACAGTGTTTTAATTTTAAACAGGAATAATTTACTTTGCAATATTCTTTGGTATTGTATAGTCTCTTCTAAACATTCTGTGCTTGTGATGTCAATTTGCTGTAATTTTCCCTGTCCGCTGATTTGGTGCCTTCATCTATTCATCTATTCTCTCTTTGCCAACCTTCTCCTGTTACCACCCCCACACCAGAGCAGTCCCAGCAGAGGTAGACAACTCACTAATGCTCTGAAGGTGGTAGTAGAAGGAGTAGCAGCAGGAGCAGCACCAGGGTGGCTCAAACAGTTAAGCTTCTGACTCTTTTTTTTTTTTTTTTAATTTTTATTTATTTATGATAGTCACACAGAGAGAGAGAGAGGCAGAGACACAGGCAGAGGGAGAAGCAGGCTCCATGCGCCGGGAGCCCGACGTGGGATTCAATCCCGAGCCTCCAGGATCGCGCCCTGGGCCAAAGGCAGGCGCCAAACCGCTGCGCCACCCAGGGATCCCCTAAGCTTCTGACTCTTGATTTCAGTTCAGATCCTGGTCTCAGGGTCAGGAGATCAAGCCCCGCCCCGACCCCATGCTGGGCATGGAGCCTGCTTGAGATTCTTTCTCTTCCTTTTCCTCTGCCTGGTTCCTCCCACCAGCTTCCATGTGCCTGCGCGCGCCCTCTCTCTCTCTTAAAAAAAAAAAAAAAAAAAAAAAAGAATAGCCGCAGGAGGCAAAGGTTGAAAGAAGAGCGTGGAGTCAGCAAACTGGAAAATACTACCATGTGCTTTCACTCAGCAGTATCTACCACGTGAACTATATCAGAACTAGGATCTAGGATATTTAGGTGTAATTACCTTTTCTGTAGGGAAAGGGAAAAATATTATATCCATCATAATAACTAATGCACTTAGAGTTCTTTCTGTTTACAAAGTATTTTCACAAGCATAATTTTGTTTGATTCTTACAATAACCCTTGAGATAGGCATAAAAGGCATTATTATACTCATGTCTCTGCCAGTGAAATGACAGAGGTTCAGAAAAGTTAAATGGAGTTAGCTTTAGATCTTAAAAGTATAGGGCCCAGTACCGTGATTTTAGATACTGATGAAATATAGGACTGCCCTCATTTCAGATGCCAACTGCAAGTTCCAGGCCTCCCACACTTCTGGCTGACTGGGTATAAATAAATCAGGGGTTCCCAAGATCTCCTCTTCAGGTTTGATAATTTGCTAGAACTATTCACAGAACTTTAGGAAGGCACTTACTTACTGTTTTATTATAAAGGATACAACATAATAATGGCCAAACGGAAGAGATGCGCAGGAGAAGATATAGAGGGGAGGGATGCTGGAGCTTCCACGTCCTCTCTGGTGCACCATCCTCCTAGTACCTCAATTTGTTCACTAACCTGGAATGTCTCTGAACCTTGTCGCTTAGTGATATTTATGGAGATTCCATTATGTAGGCATTATTAATGAGATCACTGGCCATCAGTGATTGAATCAATCTCCGGCCCCTGTCCCTCCTTAGAGTTCAGGGTGTAGGAATGGTTTATAATAAACTAGTAAGTAAAGTGCCTTCCTAAAATTCTGTGAACAGTTCTAGCAAACTATCAAACCTAAGAAGGCAATCATGGGAAAGAATATAAGAACACTAATTCAAAGAAATATATGCACCCCTAAATTTATAGCAGAATTATTTACAATAGCCAAGAAATGGAAGCAACCCAAATGTCTATCAACTGATGAACAGATAAAGAAGATGTGGTATAATATGTAACAGAACATTACTCAGCCAGGAAAAAGAAAATGAAATCTTACCATTGGCAATACATGGATGGAGCTGGAAAGTATAATGCTAAGTGAAATAAATCATTCAAAGAAAGACAAATACCATATGATTTCATTGATATGTGGAATTGAAGAAACAAAACAAACAAAGAAAGGGAAAAATAAGAGAGAGAGAGAGAGAGAGAAAAATCAAGGAGCAGATTTTTAATTAGAGAGAGCAAACTGATGACTACCAGAAGGGAGGTGGTCAGGGGATGGGTTTATATAGGTGATGGAGATTAAGAAGTGCACAGGTCATGATGAGCACCTGGTGATGTCTGGAATTGTTCAATCACTATATTGTACACCTGAAACAAATGTAACACTGTATGTTAACTACTTGGAACTAAAATAAGTTAAAAAAAAGGTTCCAACCGTCTCATCGTGCTCTGGTCTTTCTGGTGACTAGAATCCACCCTTAAAAAATACTGTAAGTGGAAAGAGAGACATTTATTAAGTGACTATTTTGTGGCAGACATTGTATTAAAGCAGTTAATATACATGATCCCATTGATTTCCCAAGAATTCTTGTAGATATTATTCCCGTTTTGCATCTGAGGAAATTGAGGCTTGTCTTAAGCCATAAAATTAAAAAGTGATAGAGCCTAGATTCAAACTCCTTTTGATTCCAAAGCCGGTAGCTTTCTTCTACACATTTTCAAACTTTTCCCACTGCAATCAATCCAGTGTTAAAAATAAATATAACACTGTAACCCAAATACAGTCACCATAGATTGAAACAAAACTTTGTCAAATATCCTTACTATGTGTGATGTCTTATTCTATTCTGTTTTTCCATTAAAAATGCACTAAAATTGATTTTATGATTCATTAATGGGTTGTGACCTACAGTTCAAAAAACACAGCACCCTGTGTTCCCTTTTCTGTCACCATTCCATTAATACTTTGGAAGAATCTTTCTCTTCATTGATAACCAAGAGTCTTCTTTTCAGCTTTGCTTAGACCTTAAGTACCGAAATTAATGAGATGTCATCTTAGACTTTGCGTCTTTAAATTCATAATAGCTCATGCAAAATATTGTAGCATGATTCTTCCTGTGGTCTTAGGCACTTTAGGCTCCCTACCTCCTCCCCCTTCTCTCTCTTTCTCTTCCTGACCACATCCCTGTGAGGGGGCAGAGAGACCCATTAAAATTGAACCCTGTCATTTTCTGAACCGATGAGCAGTTTGTTGTTTGAGGAGACTCCAAGGCCATGTCTATAAGAGGCAAATGTAGGCAAGTTATCCTCTGATTTACATTTGGCTTAAAATCTTCTCTGAGTGGGTGGATTGGGTAGTGGTAGAGGTGGGATTGGGCTATGTATCATTTACCCTGGCAATATTCCTTGGGACAACGTGTGCTTGGGTGAGCTGGCATCCCTAACTTATTTTCTGGTGGATGCCATTGTGTACCAATTAGGTCATCTATAGCAACCATTCACAACTCTTCCTTGGGTAACGGTCTATAAGAGCTTTCAACGTGAAATTTAAACACCATCAGTCTGTCAATGGTTATGTTAGATTTTGATAATTGCTGGCATTCATTTAGCCTTCTCACACACATTCTCTTATTGAATCTCAGAGCAACCTTGTGATGAGAATGTTATTACATTTTATATTAGCAAAAAGGCTAGGTTTGCAGGTGGCTTTAGTTCAGGAGACACTTAGAAGGGTAGAAGAGGGCTGAATAGAGAATGAGATGAGAAAGAAAGTAGTAGAAATGAGGTTTACACGCACACACGTACAAACGCATCAAAAATAAACTTTTGAGGGGTTTTGGTGTCCAAGTTAATTCTGTTCTGCTTTCTTCTTTTTCTGGCTTTGATTGTCTGGGCTCTGTTATCATCTGTTTCAGCCAACATTATAACAGTTTAAATCCTAGAATTTTCTATCCTTGGCTTTCCTGATTTAGTAAAGAAGATTGAAATTGGCTCTCAGATCTGAGCTTATTTTGTAATCACAGGCAGATTAAGCCTTCAAGCGGAAGAGATTTTACTTCTTTTGTTGGGCAGTGGTTCTCAAATACTGGTGCACACAGGAATAATCTAAGAAGCGCCTTAAAATGCAGACTCCCGAGCTTCATGAAGATAAATTCTGATTTGATAGGTTAGAGGTGGTTCCCTGAAATCTACATTAAAAAAATTTAGAGTTAACAATTTGAATCAAGGTGATTCAGATTCAAGTCATCTAGGACCCATATTGTGAAAAATGCGAATTCCAGATATTATAAAACACATGTACAAGTAATCTACTTCATGGGCCTGCCTCCTTTTTATTCCCATTTTACAATAGTCATAAGGATCTCAAATATTTTTATTAAAGACAATAACAATAATGTTTATTAATAACAACCATCAACACAAACAGCTATCTAAAAGTGTCTTCAGCCACATAATCAGCCAAGATACAGGTTTCCTGCACAAATGTGAGGATCAACCTGGAGATTGGATAAACTGCTGCCTGTGGTAGAGACTATTAGTGCTCTTCCATATCTGAGTGCTCCTCCATATTTCCTGGCTTCCCTTGGAGTTTGGCTGGCCCTGTGACTGGGTCCTGGCCAATGGAACATGGACAAAAGTAAAAAACCACTGTCAGACTTGATCTCTAAAACACCCAGAATAGTCTTTATGTTCTTTGTTTTCTCTTCCTCATCTTCAGAGAAGTAATGCCAGGGTGACCTTGAAGTTGAAGATTGGTAGAACAAAATGGAAACAGCCTAGATTCATGAATCACTGCCCACAGGAAAGCTACCTGGCCTGCACTGAATTCTGACATGAACAAAAATAAGCTTCTATGTACTAAGCTGCTTATTTATTGCAACTTCTTTATTTTGGCAGCATAGTTTATCATATCCTAATACCACTGTTATGTTATTAAGAACTAATTAACAATAATGATGGAAATTCTTCCTTTATTATAACAAAATAGACTTAATTTGAACTGAATTGGGTCAATAACCAAGCAGAACAAAGCCTGGGCAATCTTGCCATTGCCCTTTAAACCAATATCCCACACAACTATTCCAACCAAATATTTGCTGAAAGGTATAATCCAATCTTGTTTAGCATGCAAGGAATAAATATCCACTTACTCATCCAAGGAAAATTTCTGGCCTTCTACCTTAAGCTTGATCACAAATCAACCTTTTCTTTACTGTTTCATTTATAAAAGATTATGAACTCCCTTGAATGTCAAAGAGAAATTATACCTATGAATTAAACAGCTATTACATTCAACAGCTATTATATACCCATTGGGAAAGTAGAAACTAACATGGTATCTTAAAGGATGAAAAAGAGTAAGAACCTCAAAAGGTACTGGTACAACTTTTCAAATTTCTTCAAAATGCATTTAACTTGTCCCATTATCTTTCCCAGAAACATTGAGTATTGACCCTATTTACTAATATTAGAAAAACTGCTTTTTTTTTTCTGTGCTAGTACAGTGTTTCCAACTAATGCAAATGAAAGTACAACTATTAAAAATCTTTGGGATACAGCAAAAGTGATCCTACGAGGGAAATACATTGCAATACAAGCCTCCTTCAAAAAACTGGAAAAAACTCAAACACACAAACTAACTTTGCACCTGAAGGAATTGGAGAAAGAACAGCAAATAAAGCCTAAACCAAGCAGTAGAAGAGAGACAATAAAGATTAGAGCAGAACTCAATGAAATAGAGACTAGAAGAACTGTAGGACAGATCAATGAAACCAGGAGCTGGTTCTCTGAAAGAATTAATAAGATAGATAAACCCCTAGCCAGCCTTATTAAAAAGAAAAAATACTCAAATTAATAAAATCACAAACAAAAGAGGAGAGATCACAACCAATATCAAGGAAATACAAATGATTTAAAAAACGTATTATGAGCAACTATATGCCAACAAATTAGGTGATCTGGAGGAAATGGATGCATTTCTGGAAAACTACAAATTACCAAAACTGAAACAGGAGGAAATAGAAAACCTGAACAGGCCAATAACCAGCGAGGAAATTGAAGCAGTCATCAAAAACCCCCCAAACATAAAAATCCAGGGCCAGATGGCTTCCCAGGGGAATTCTACCAAACATTTAAAGAATAATACCTATTCTACTAAAGCTGTTTCAAAGGATAGAAGTGGAGGGAATACTTCCAAACTTGTTCTATGAAGCCCGAATTACCTTGATCCCAAAACCAGACAAAGACCCCACCAAAAAGAATTACAGACCAATATTCCTAATGAACATGGATGCAAAAATTCTCAACAAGATACTAGCCAGTAGGATCCAACAGTACATTAAGAGAATTATTCACCACGGGTGAATTATTCACCAAGGGTGTTTCAACACTCTTAAAGCAATCAACATGATAAATCACATCAACAAGAGAAAAGACAAGAACCATATGATCCTCTCAATTGATGCAGAGAAAACATTTGACAAAATACAGCATCCATTCCTGATTAAAACTCTTTAAAGTGTAGGGATAGAGGGAACATTCCTCAATATCATAAAGGACATTTATGAAAAGCCCATAGCGAATATCATTCTCAATGGGGGAAATCTGAGAGCATTTCCCCTAAGATTAGGAACACAACAGGGATGTCCACTCTCACCACTGTTGTTCAACATAGTACTAGAAGTCCTAGCCTCAGCAATCACACAACAAAAAGAAATAAAAGACATTCAAATTGGCAAAGAAGTAAAATCTCCCTCTTCGCAGATGACATGATATTGTATATAGAAAACCCAAAGGATTCCACCTCAAGATTGCTAGAACTCATACAGCAATTCAGCAAATTGGAAGGATACAAAATCAATACACAGAAATCAGTGGCATTTCTATATACTAACAATGAAACTGAAGAGAGAGAAATTAAGGAGTCAATCCCATTTATAATTGCACCCAAAAGCATGAGATACCTAGGAATAAACTTAACCAAAGAGGTAAAGGATCTATACTCTAAAAACTACAGAACACTTCTGAAAGGAATTGAGGAAGATGTAAAGAGGTGGAAAAACATCCCATGCTCATGAATTGGAAGAATAAACATTGTGAAAATGTCTATGCTACCCAGAGCAACCTACATTCAATGCAATCCCTATCAAAATACCGTGGACTTTCTGCAAGAGTTGGAACAGATAATCTTAAGATCTGTATGAAACCAGAAAAGACCCTGAGTAGCCAGAGGAATGTTGAAAAAAAGAAAACCAAAGCTGGGGATATCACAATTCCTGACTTCAAGCTGTATTACAAAGCTGTGATCATCAAAACTGTATGGTACTTGCACAAAAACAGACACATAAATCAGGGGAACACAATAGAGAACTCACAAATAGATCCTCAATCTACGATCCACTAATCTTTGACAAAGCAGGAAACAATATCCACTGGAAAAAGGACAGTCTCTTCAGTAAAGGGTGCTGGGAAAATTGGACAGCCACGTGTAGAAGAATGAAACTAGACCATTCTCTTACACCATACACAAAGATAAACTCAAAATGGTTGGAAGATCTAAATGTGAGACAAGAATCCATAAAAATCCTAGAGGAGAACACAGGCAACACCCTTTTTGAACCTGGCCACAGCAACTTCTTGCAAGATACATCTATGAAGGCAAGGGAAAGAAAAGCAAAAATGAACCATTGGGACTTAATCAAGATAAAAAGCTTCTGCACAGTGAAGGAAACAATCAACAAAACTAAAAGACAACCTACAGAATGGGAGAAGATACTCACAAATGATGTATCAGATAAAAGTCTATAGAGATCCAAGATCTATAGAGAACTTATCAAACTCAATACCCAAGAAACAACAATCCAGTTATGAAATGGTCAGAAGGCATGAGGAGACATTTCTCCAAAGAAGACCTACACATGGCCAACAAGCAAATGAAAATATGTTCCACATCACTTGCCATCAGGGAAATACAAATCAAAACCACAATGAGATACCACTTCACAACAGTAAGAATGGCTAAAATTAATAAGACAGGAAACAACAAATGTTGGGAGGATGTGGAGAAGGGGGAACCCTCTTGCACTGTTGGTAGGAATGTAAACTGGTGCAGCCACTCTGGAAAACAGTGTGGAGGTTCCTCAAAACGAAGTTAAAAATAGAGCTACCCCATGACCTAGCAATTGCACTATTGGGTATTTACCCCAAAGATACTGATGTAGTGAAATGCTGGGACAACAACACCCCAATGTTCATAGAACCAATGTCCACAAGAGCCAAACTGTCTATGAGCTACGATGTCCTTTGACAGGTGAATGGATAAAGAAGATGTGGTCTATGTCTACAATGGAATATTAGCCATTAGAAATGATGAATACCCACCATTTGCTTCAACACAGATGGAACTGGAGGGTATTATGCTGAGTGAAATAAGTCGGTCATAGAAAGACAATCATTATATGGTTTCACTCATATGTGGAATATAAGAAATAGTGAAAGGGACTTAAGGGAAAGGAGAGAAACTGAGTGGGGAAAAATTAAAGAGGAAGACAAATCATGAGAGACTCCTAACTCAGGGAAACAAACAAAGGGTTGCAGAAAGGGAGGTGGGTGGGGGGATGGGGTGACTGGGTGATGGGCACTGAGGAGGGCACTTGATGGGATGAGCACTGGGTGTTATACTATATGTTGGCAAACTGAATTTAAATAAAAAATTAAAAAAAGAACTGTGTTTGCAACTGCTAATCATGACCTATTAATGGGTCATAAATTAATTTAGGGAGTTGCTTAATTTGTAAGCAGCATTAAAAGGAAATATAAGAAATTATCAAAGTGTACCACACATAGTAAGGGTTAATGATATATTTCATGAAAATTGACTCTGATATAAACATACACACATACACAAAGTTGATTCTTCTTATCAAGGTAGTTATGTTTTATTCAGTTGTCCTGAGCACTGAACCATTGTTTCTAGTGAAAATACTGGGAGAGGTTCCTATGAGTCTCTGGTCACAATATTTTCATCCACTGATCAATACATAACCTTGTTTTCCCTTTGTATCTGTTTAAAGACATCTCATTAATGTATATTGACTCATTAACATTGAACTCATAACCAACAGCACTATACCTCAGTTAGTGAAACTTATCAACATGTATTTTCTCCATGTTAATATATCATACCCTTCTTGCACTGTGGAACACTAGATACCATTTTAGTACTATCCTTGACGGTGATTTTAAACAGCAAAATCACCAACAAAAAGCAAAAAATACAAAAGTTTGGCACAAATTAGAGCACAAAAAGGACATTTGTTTACAGTATGACAGCTGAAACAAGGCTAAGTATTACTTTGGCCTCAGGTAGCTGAGGTTGCATACAAGACAACTCAAATTTTTTGCTGCCCTGTGTATGCTCATGTCCTCAATTGACCACAAAATGACTGTAATATTGATTTGGGGTTACAGATAAACATTAGTGAGTTGGTGAATTACCAAACATGGAATCTTTCAATAATCAGGATTGCTATCAAAGCTGTTAGATAGTAAGGCTTTTGCACAGCAATGTAAACCATCAGCAAAACAAAAAGGCAACCTACTGAATAGAAGATATTTGCAAATGATATACTGGACACAGGGCTAATATCTTGGATATATCAAGAATTTATATATTTAACACCAAGAAACCCAAACAATGTAATTAAAAAATGAGCAGAGGATCTGAATAGACATTTCCCCAATGGAGACATACAGATGGCCAATAGGCACATGAAAAGACGCTCAACATCACTAATCATCAGGGAAATGCAAATCAAAACCACAATGAGATATTACCACACACTTGTCAGAATGGCTAGTATTAAGAAGACAAGAAACAACAAGTGTTGGCAAGATGTGGAGAAAAGGAACACTTGGGCACGGTTGGGGGAATGTAAATTGGTGCAACTGCTATGGAAAACAGTATGGAGGTTCCTCAAAAAGTTAAAAACAGAATTACCACATGATCTAGTAATTCCACTAGTGGGTATATACCCAAAGAAAGTGAAAACAGGGGTGCCTGAATGGCTCAATTGATTAAGCGTCTGCCTTCAGCTCAGGTCATGATCCCAGGGTCTTGAGATTGAGTTCCATGTCAGGCTCTCTGCTCAGTGGGGAGCCTCCTTCTCCCTCTCCTTCTGCCTGCTGCTTTCCACGCTTGTGCTCTCTCTGTCAAATAAATAAAATCTTTAAAAAAAAGAAAATGAAAACAGTGATTCAAAAAGATATATGCACCCCTATATTTATTGCAGCATTATTTATAATAACCTAAGATGTGGAAGCAACCCAAGTGTCCATCCATAGATGAATGGATAAGAAGACGTGAGATATATACATATATACACACACACAATGAAATATTTTAGCCATAAAAAGAATGAAATTTGGCCATTTGTGACAACATGGGTGGACCTAGAGGGTACAATGCTAAGTAAGTCAAATAAGACAGAGAAGTACAAATACCATATGATTTCATTTATATATGGAATCTAAAAAAAACCACAAAAAACAAAAAACAATGCAAACAGACAAAAAATAGACTCAATTACAGAGAACAAATTGGTTGTTGCCAAAGGGGAGGTGGGTAGGGGATGGGCAAGATACAGAAGGGGGATTTAGAGGTACAAACTTTCAGTTACAAAATAAGTAAGTCTTGAAGATGTAAAGTATAGCATAGGCAGTATAATCAATAAAATCGTAGGGTAGCTCTATTTTTAACTTTTTGAGGAAACTCCATACTGTTTTCCAGAGTGGCTGCACTATTTTGCATTCCTACTAACAGTGCAGGAGGGTTCCCTTTTCTTCACATCCTCACTAACATCTGTTTGTTTCTTGTGTTGTTGATGTTAGTCGTTCTGACAAGTGTGAGGTGATATCTCATTGTAGTTTTAATTTGTATTTCCCTGATAATCACTGATGTTGAGCATCTTTTTATGTGTCTGTTGGCCATTCATATGTCTTCTTTGTAAAAAGGTTTATTAATGTCTTCTTCCCATTTTAATTGGATTATTAGTTTTTGAGGTATTGAGTTTTATGTTCTTTATATATTTTGGATACTAACACTTTACCAGATAAGTCATTTGCAAATATCTTCTCCTATTCTGTAGGTTGCTTTTTAGTTTTGTTGATTGCTTCCTTTGCTGTGCAGAAGCTTTTTATTTTGGTGAAGTCCTAATAGTTTATTTTTGCTTTTGTGTCCCTTGCGTCAGGAGACATATCTAGAAAGAAGCTGCTTTGGCTGATATCAAAGAGGTTACTGCCTGTGTTCTCTTCTAGCATTCGTTTCAGGTCTCACATTTAGGTCTTTAATCCATTTTGAATTTATTTTTGTGTATGGTGTAAGAAAGTGGTCCAGTTTCATTCTTTTGCATATTGCTGTCCAGTTTTTCCAACACCATTTATTGAAGAGAATATCTTTTTCCCATTGGATATTCTTTCTTTTTTATGGTTGCATAACATTCCATGATATATATATATATATATACATATATCATATGTATATGTATGTACATATACACACACACACACATATATATATATCATACTTTCTTTACCAGTTAATCCATCAATTAGGATTTAGTACTAGATTAGGACAATTAGGTTGTTTACATATATTGAGTAAGTAATGCTGCAATTAACATGGGAGTACATATATGTTTTTGAATTACTGTTTTAGTTTTCTTTTTTTCCCAAATGCAGCATTTTAATATAATTGCTGTTTCAGCAACATTTCACTTAACACACATGTGTTCATTAATTTTTCTTATAACTGCATGTTTGAGGTGGTCTCCTGTTAATCTCTACACAGAGTAAAAAAAAATCCAATGTATTTCACAAACTTGCCCCAAATATCCTATTTTTAAAAAAGATTTATTTATTTATTCATGAAAAACACAGAGAGAGAGGCAGAGACATAGGCAGAGGGAGAAGCAGGCTCCCTGCTTAATGAGCTTAATGCGGACTAAATCCCAGGACCCTCAGATCAGAACCTGAGCCAAAGGCAGATCTCAACCACTGCGCCACCCCACCCAGGCATCCCCCAGACATCCTATTTTTAATGTAGTTTATTTATATTATTTATATTATGTGCATATATTTGTAAAAGTTTAGCCCCAACTAAATTGAATCTTATAACTTTTCAGATTTCTCATGAGAAATTTTTTTCACTGCTATTTAACAATTTTAAATTCAATTTGCCAATATACAGTATAACACTCAGTGCTCGTCTCATCATGTACCCTCCTTAGTGTCCATCACCCAGTTACCATATCCTCCCACCAACCTCCCCTTTTGCCACCCATTATTTCTCAGAGTTAGGAGTCTTCAGACTGAAAAGTCTGAATGAAAGTAGCAGCATGATTAGGTTGTCATTTTAGAAAGATCATTATGTAAGATGACAATAGAGAGGGAAACAAACCCTAAGAGACTCTTAAGTCTAGGAAACAAACTGAAGGTTGCTGGAAGAGAGGTGGGTGGGGGATGGGGTAACTGGGTGATGGCCATTAAGAAGGGCACTTGATGTAATGAACACTGGGTGTTATATGCAACTGATGAATCACTGAATTCTACCCCTGAAACTAACAATAGAGTATATGTTAACAAAATTGAATTTAAATTTTTTAAAAAAGAAAGATCATTATGGAATCTGCGTGAGAGATTTAGGAGTAGGACCCAGAGACTGGGAAGCAGGTGAACCTGTTAAAAGACTCAGCACTCAGTAGGAGAGAAAGATTGAAGGCCACAAGACTTGTTTTCATCAAATATTATTAATTAACTTATAGAATTGATTAAAATAAGTGCCAAAGTTTTGAGGTCTTATTTAAAAGGAATCACTTTGCCAATAATCCTTTGTCACTTTGCCCAAATTCTTTGGGCAGTGACAAGTAAAGGACTCTGTCTTGATAAAGAACTGTGAAATTTGTAATAGCTCCCCTTATTAGATTTTGTGTGTGTGTGTGCTGGATACTGAGCGGTTTTCCACAAATTATTTCCATAATGTCATCATGAAATAGGCAATCAATTTAGTGCAGTGACAAAGAGCCAGGTTCAAAGGTCAGAGTTCTGAGGTTCAAACCTTGGCTCTGTCACTTGTTGGTTGTGCCACCACAGGACCCACTTTCTTAATCCCTATAATGCAGAAAAAACAGTGTTATCATGTATGATCATTATGGACTACATGAGATAACGGGCTTAAGTTGTGTATAGGGTGCATTCTGTTATAAGTGCTCAGTAAGTGTTAGGTATTGTAACATAATTTTACAGAAAAGAAAACTGAATCTTAGAAAAACTAGGTTACTTTTCCATAGTCACCCAGTAAGTGACAGGCGGGGGTTTGACCTAGACTTCAAACACTCTGATCTTAATCATTACTTTCTACTAGCTCTCAATATCTGAGATACAGGTCTAGAGGTAATAAAATATACCTATGAAAAAAGAAAAACTGAAGTTTTCTTTTTTTATGAGAAGAAAAGATGATGGGACCTAGTAATTGTTCTGAGTACATTATGCCAACTGTGGACTTATGAAAATGGAATTAAGGAATCAAAAAAAAAAAGGTTACCACTTTTTAAAAAGCTGTTTTTGAAATTAAAGTATAATTAACATACAGTGTTATGTTAGTTTCAAGTGTACAACATAATGATTCAATAAATCTATACATTACTCAGTGCTCATCATAGTAAGTGTACTCTTTTTTTAATTTTTATTTATTTATGATAGTCACACACACAGAGAGAGAGAGAGGCGCAGAGACATAGGCAGAGGGAGAAGCAGGCTCCATGCATCGGGAGCCCGATGTGGGCCGATGTGGGATTCGATCCTGGGTCTCCAGGATCGCGCCCTGGGCCAAAGGCAGGCGCCAAACCACTGCGCCACCCAGGGATCCCAGTAAGTGTACTCTTAACCCCCTTTATCTATTTCACCTATTCCTTCACCCCCACCCCCATCTCTCTTCTGGCAACTAGTCATTTGTTCTCTGTATTTAAGTTTGTTCTTTTGTTTATTTGTTCATTTGTTTTGTTTCTTAAATTCCAATTATGAATGAAATCATATGATATTTATTTTTCCTCTGATTTGATTTACTTAGCACTATTCTCTCTAGATCCATCCATATAGTCACAAATGACCAAATTTCATTCTTTTTTTTATAGCTGAATAATATTCCATTGTGTGTGTGTGTGTGTGTGTATATATATATATATATATATATATATATATATATATATGTAATAACCCACATGCTTATATAATCCCCTCTCCTTTGAGTGTGAGGAAAATGTATAAATATGATCATGAATCATTTCCATGATTATGTCTCATTATGTGGCAAAAGATATTCGGTAAATATAATTAAGTTTACTAATCAGTTGACCTTATGGTAAAGAGATTATATGGATGAGGCTAATCTAGCCAAATGAGCCCTCTATAAGCAGAGATATTTCTGGCAACTTGTTAGGCAGCAATAGAAAACTAGTATAGATTTTGGTACATGGAAGGGTGGTGCTGCCACAAAAAATTCCTGAAATGTGGGATTGGCTTTAGAATTTGCCAGTGGGTAGAGGCTGGAGGGCTGTTAGTAGAAATAAAGATGTTAAAGATGCTGCTGGTATGGTCTTAGAAAGAAGTGAGAAAGGCATTACTGGGATTTGGAAGAATGAGAATTCTCATTATCTCCATGGCATAAAGCTTAGCAAAAAGCTTAGCAGAATTGTGTCCCTCAGTTATATGGGAAGCAGAATTTGTAACCGATGAACTTGGGTAAAAAGTTAAGGAAATTTCTAAGCAACATGTTGAAGATGCAGCCTGGCTTCTTGCTGCTTACAGTAAAATGCAAGAAGAAAGAAATACATTGAGAAGTGTTAAATGAAAAGGAACCAGTATCTGACAATAACTGAAAGTTCTTTACCTCTCCAATAACAAAAGATGCTAAAAATTAAGAGATACACTGCCAGGAAAGCATAATCTAGAAAACAGGCTAAGGATGTGACTATATAACCCTTTGCTGAAACCTGGGAAAGTTATCCAAAGATCAGAATATTTATTCATAAGAGACTAAATGTTCCTCACAGATCTTCTTATTCAAATCAGAGTTCTTCTAAGTAGTTTCAGGGCATTGTCCTTCAGCCATCTGAGGAAAAGACAAAGGTACAGAAAGGATTATGTGGAAAGATCTGTGGATATGACTTTTGTATGATTGAGGGAACTCTTGTGAAATCTTTGGAAGCCTTTTAAAAAAATGTCTATCAGTGGAGATGCTGACAACTTAGATTAAAAGTGGCAGAGAGAGTATGAAATGAAAAAATGCTCCTGTGGGAAGGTTTAACTGTGAATTTAACTTCTTTAAAAGATATAGGGCTATTCTTATTATCTAGAAATAGTTATCTATTTCCTCTTGAGTGAACTTTGGTGGTTTCAAGGAGTCCATCCATTTCTGTAGTTGTTGAATTTATTGTCATAAAGTGGTTTATGGTATTCCCTTTGTATCTTTTAATGTCTATAGAATCTGTAGTATTTTTATCTCTCTCATTCCTTATATTGATAATTATGTCTTCTTTTATATTACTGTGATTAATCTGACTACAGTCTTATAAATTTTATTGAACTTCTCAAAAATCCAGCTCTCAGTTTCATTCATTTTCTCTATTGTTTTCTGTATTTTGTTGATTTTAGTTCTGATTTTTATTATTTCCTTTCTTTTACTTAATTTGAATTTAATTAAAAAGTTTTGTAGTTATTTAAGGTGGAAGCCATAGTCACTGTTTTGAGAACTTTTTCTTTTCTAATACAGGTATTTAGTGCTATAAATTTGCCCATAAGAAGTACTTCAGTGACATCCTGCAAATTTTGATAAATTGTTGTGTTTTCATTTTTATTTAACCCAACATATTTTGAATTTCTCTTTGGTTTCCTCGTTACCCATTAGTTACTGAGAAGTAGATAATTTAGCTTCCATATACTTGGGTTTTCCACAGAGATCTTTCTGATATTGACTACTCCTTTTATTTTTTCTGTTATTGACTTCTAATTTAATTTTTCTGTGGTCAGTAAGCATAGTCTGTATAACTCAAATTATTTTAAATTTATTGAGATTGGGGGGGGGCTAAAATATGGCCTATCTTGGTAAATATTCCATCTGTATTAGAAAAAATGTTTATTCTGCTATAGTTGGATGAAGTGTTCAATAAATGTCCATTAGATCAAGTTGGCTTTTTAAATCTTGTTATCTGCAATGATTTTCTGCTTACTAATTCTATCAGTTATTGAATTCTTATTAATTCAAGTTAAATGTAAAGGAAGACCGGTTTAGTTCACTAATCTCTCCTACTGTCTCTGTGTGAGAGAAGGTGCAGCATTGTTCCCAGGAGTGTCTTAGGACTCCTTAAAATTTGGTGAGGCCCTTTAAGGCACCCACATAAACATGCTGTCTAAATAAAAATGAAGGGCTTGCTATGAAAACACAGCTTCCTGGAAAATTCTCTTTCCATTCCCTTCATTCCTCTTCAACCTTTTGAGTTCCCTGTAATAGTTCTATCTATAAATTTTGGGGTTTCCACTGTTGGGTAATGGTATGGTGCTTTTATGGGGTTCATATCCTTTGGTATTATAATATTAAAAACAGATTGGAATATTTCTGAAAGTTCTGAAGAACTGCATGGAGAGACATTGATTGTCAAGTTTTTGAATACACAAATTAGACAAATGGTCTAGGGATTACCTGCATTCTGACATACATCTGAGGTTCAGGAGAATGGTTAAGTTCAGGGTAGCAAAACTCTTTGCTAAAAATACCATCTGGTTTTCTATTTTGTCCCTCACAGTTGACATAAAGAACTGAGAGATGACTGAGAGATGATTGAGAGCTAAATCTATTGTCTGTTTGCACTTCTACACATCTAGCTAAAATTATTCAAAATAATTTTTGTTATTTCGAATACCTATTTTAAAAATTTAGTTTGAATACTAAATTGATACATTTTTAAGCCTCACAAAATTGTTTATTTAGGTCAGAGAGATTTCATGTGAGTTACTATTTATATGTGCTAAAGATCCCTCAGGCAATGTCAGGCTGTTGCATGTGGACAGTTTCTTGAATTATAGCACAGAAACTTTAATACCTACCTCAGGAATAATAGGAGTCTTAAATAGGCAGTCATATTTACTAAAGAAACCTAGAGTTTTCTTAGATTGCCAACCTTAGTAAGACAAGAAATGTCAGGGTGATAGAGTTTAAGTGGCTCTTTTCAGATATGTTACACTGATTCTCTATATTTAAGACGCAAAACAGCCTTCCAGGAGCTATTTAATTAAGTGAAAGTAAGTCTAGTCCCTTTGGAACCGAATGGTTCAGTGAGCAAATACATATCAGTAAGTGAAGGAAGTGGGGGAAGTTATTATGTGCTTCATAGACATGGTGACACTTTATAACCCCATATCAGGGATCCTAAACAGTGATTGGTTGAGAAAATTATCAAACTGAGTTTAAATTTCAGCAGGTACAAAACTGTCACCCAAAAGTCCAGGACAGTGAGCCACTCTCAGTTTTCAAAGAGAAAGATAAGAAATCCTGGATTTTCAAAGTCTCTTTGAAGGCTTTTAAGGTAAGATGAAACATCCTCTTTACTCAGAACCAAATGATTCCTGTAGAAATTTGAATTTCAGAGAAGAAGCTGACTTGATTTTAAGAAGTGAATAACCTTTATTATTAGATTTTTTCTTTCCCTTTTGACTTGGCAAATCAAGACTATGTATTAAAGGATAACAGAAAATAATATGGTAAAGGATGCTGATTCCATCTAGCAAAATGTTGGATCACTGAAGAATAGGAATTTTTTTTATAGACACTATGTTTAAATATCAATTGCTAATAGTCAGAAAAAGTATATGTAAGATGAAGCAAATATTTTAAACCTAAAATATTAATGAGATGAGTGATTAGAATATTTTACACATTATTCATGAAAGCTCCATTACTGTTATTTTTATCTACAAAAACCATCTTTAAGAGTCTTGGATCTAGTTAAAGACATTTTAGTCTCATCGTTGTAATATAAGATGTGATGGCATTTAATAAAAAAGGAAAAAAATAATATCTTCCTCTCAAATAGTAACAATGGTGACATTTAAACACTAACTCTGTTAGGAAATAAACATGGATTTGAGAATTTTATTCAGTATATTATGGTACATTTATTTCAAAGTCTGGCTAATCCACTCAGTGATAAGCTCCATGAGGGTAGGACTCATGTCTATTTTCAGTATCTGGTCCACATTAGTTAGGTCTTCAAATGTTGAATGAATGACTGCATCTCAGTTTACATTTATTTTTCGTCCCTGAAAAATCAACCTTCAGCCTAAAAGATCAGGGGTTTTTTTGCCAACTGAGATGAGCATTTTTAAAGCTAGATTAAAATACTTCTACTTAGGATATCTGGAGATTCTGACTTCTATCACATACCTTTTGTCTTTCATGATATCATAACAGATTTGGAAAATGAAAGAGGTTTCAGGCTGACAAAACTGGGGCCATTTCTATAGCAGTCTTTTTAGCTATTTACCTATCTGTGAATACAGTGGCAAGTATCATGGTGTATTGTGCACTTGTTTTGGAGTGGATCTGAAAGAGAGCCAAAGTAGTCAGATTGCTGGATTGCAGTTTAGAAATGGGATGAACATAACCATGACCTTCACTACAGGTACCTTTCCAGGACACCATGTTTCCTCCAAATCCATGTAGACCACCCTATGGCAGAGTCTATGTAATAATTAGGTTTGGTGTGCCAAGTACCATAAAACCTCTGCTTACTAAACAGCTGCCCTTCAATATCTATGCCCCAGAGCTCTGCATTATACTTGTCCTGAGGTCACTTCAGCTTCATTTTTAATCCATAGGATTTTTGAAGGAGGTTTAGCTATTCTTGGCTTTCTACTGAATAGCCGTCAGAGTAAGCCGTTTTTTCCCTCTTAGAAAGCATGTCTTCTTTCCTGTGAGGAAATGCCAAAGATTCTATGACAGTTGATATTCACTGAGATTTTATTAAATTTCCATTATCAACATTAACTTCAATCAAAGCTTTTTTTATGACATGCATTATTGTAATCTATAAACTCAGTGGGAGTGCATGAAATAGGAGTAAAACTTTCTTCCTTTCTGTAGTAATTGTACCATTATATCAAGAAATCCAATTTTCAGTAACAGCAACTTAAATTTTGATTCACATGGACTATACAATGTCTGTTCCAATGTATCAAAATACAGATTTTGCCATTTCTGAATGTGAATTCTAACAGGAATAAAGGATCATATTTTTAGTAGCTCCACATAATATTTGCTATCATTTATTAAGGGATTTCTAAATATCCAGAACAGTGCTAGGTGTGCTGATATTAATAAGTATTTATTCACCAACAATATTCATAAAACATTTCTTTCTGTGCTATGTAGTGGGGTACAGTGATCACCAACACATTCTCCTAGGCTTCAGGAGCTCTCAGTAGGTCAGGGGAACATATAAGTAACCAGGCTATGTTAAACAGTGCAATATGCTACCGGTGAGGTTTGCAGAAGTTGCCAGGCATAAAAAGGATAGAGACACAACACCAAATACCCTTTGACAAGGAATCAGAGGATGCTGCTCAGAGAAGATTCTTCGGTAAGGTAATTGGGATAATCTTAAAGTATAGGTATTATCCTAGATGGAAGAAACAAAAGCTTAATAAAACTACTTAAATTTCTCAAGTTCACCCATCAAGTAGCAAAGGCAGAACTTGAACCTGGGTCTCTCAATACAAACTTCAAGTTCCTTCTACTCACTGAGGATCCTTGATGCTAATAATTTCTTTCCTTTACAGTGTACTGTAGCCCAACTTGTGTAGATGTGGAGTGGGGATGATAAATGATTCATCTTTTAACAATAACCTTAGAATTAGTTAATATTGATGAGAATTATTCAGAAGAAATGTTATCATCATCAATAATAGTAAGACAAAGTTATGGTTATGTCCTTTTTAACCACATGACTATGCCCCTTCATTGACATAGGCAGAAAAGTCTAGTTAGCCACCTCATTACTGAGCCTGATGATCCCCCTATATGTCTCTATGAGCACTTCACGTATGTTCTGGAACAGAGTCTTGAGAGCCTTCTTCTCATGTTGGATGTATATTCCTTGCCCAGGAACACGGCAAATGCTGACTGACCAAAATAATACCTTACCATGGTTATTTCTTTTGCTTTATAAGTAATTTTGTGCTGTTCTTTTTTCTTTAAAAACAGACTGATTAATCTTCCTAAGGAATATGAAGATAATTATATATTTTTGCATTTGGGCAGCAGCATGGGCTATTCCAGTAAGTATGTATTCCTCGGAAAATCTCACTTTGCTATCTCTTTTAACCTAATATTAAATAATATATATTTCCTTAAAACTGAAAATAAGCTGTGCCTAAACATTTAGATATACATGAAAGACTTCACAAGATGTCTTTGGGGGTTTCAGCAACCCAAATATGCACTCTAGTTCATGCTCCCATTCCTCTAACTGAAATGTGTGTCTTGTTAGATGGATTATGACTTTTAAAATTTATTCAGACTATTAGCTTTAGAGGTACATGGTTAATTAATTGACTTTAAATAAAAAATTAATAGAAAAAAGAGTATACTGATCATGATGAACACTGAGTAACACATAGAATTATTGAATCACTATATTTTGCACCTGAAACTAATATAGAATTAATTAACATGTTAATTATACTTGAATAAAAATTTATATGGTTCTTTAAAAAAATAAAATTCATTCAGGCTGTGCTTGCTTTGGCAGCACATATACTAAAACTGGACTAACCAAGAAGATTAGCATTGCCCCTGCACAAGATGACACACAAATTTGTAAAATTCATTGATATTAATTTACATTCAATGTCCAAAAGTCCTGGAGACTTTAGCCATCTTTGCTCATACCCTGTGAATTTCATTATAATATCAATGAAGCCTAAATTTTTAATGAAGTTTTCAAGGGATAAAAATAGGAAAAAATAATATTTTTCTAACATAGGAGAAAGTTAATGTTTCCCTCAGATAATTTTTTTAATGCTCACTGGGGAAAATTTGAAATATATAGATAAACACCAACAAAGAAAAATTTAGGAAAATTAAACCATTTGTAATTATATTATCCAGCTGCTATGGATAACATTTGGTATGTTTTCATAATATCAAACACTTTGGTATTTATGCAGCTGGGAATTTTCTCAACTCTTTCAAATGTATTCCTGAAGGACACAGAAGTAGCGTATTACTTAATTTTGTTTCTGCACTGGATCTGGTCACACCTGCTATTTTCTTAGGGGTTTGGCCACGATTATACTTGAGGTGGGTCTTGCGCTAGTGCAGGAGGCTTGTACAGAAACACCAAAAGTCTATCTCCTCCTTTTTATAAAAGACAATTCTCCTTGAGATAAGTGGTCTGGTTAACACTTCAACAAAATTGATAATACCATTGTGAAAAGTATCTGTATGCCCAGTTTAAATTCTACATAAGCTGTGTACACAAAATTAGAATGTTTTCAATTTCTAATATTTTCATTTTGGTAGGTTCCTCAAATCAAGCCATTGGACAGACATGCTGTTGACAAGTCTGCAAATTTAAATCTTCCAGAAAAAGTGAAATTGCCAATACAGGTATAGGATGTGTTTTCAAGCTGTTTTTAAATTCTTTTTTTTGGGGGGGGGATTTATTTATTTATTTGAGAGAGAGATCGCGTGAGAGAGCATGAGCGGTGCGAGGGGCAGAGGGAGAAACAGACTCCCTGCTGAGCAGGGAGCCCAATGCAGGATTTGATCCCAGAACCCTGGGATCATGACCTGAGCTGAAGGCAGATGCTTAACCAACTGTGCCACCCAGGTGCCTCTAAATTCTATTAACTTCCAGAAACTTGATGGTTTGTCTTTTCAGTTCGTTTTACTTCGAGATGGTATCTACAAATTATTTTCAATTGTTTCTCTTTTCCAGGATGAGTTAAATGCCAATGACACCACCAAAGAAAGTGGTGTCCTGCATGAAAATGAAAGAGGAAGGCAACAATATACCAAAGATGGTTACAAAGAAGAAAGAAATGGCTCTGAGTGGGCACAAATAGGAGGGAAAACTTCCACACATTCCTTGTTAGTAAATGAGGAGGGGAATAGTGAGGGTCAAAATGGGGTCACAGGAAAGCCAGAAACATATGGTTATGATGGGATAGATGGAAAAGAAGGTAACATCACAGCAAATGGTATCAGGGGACAAGTAAGCATCACCAACAATGCTGGAATAGCAAATGGGAGCAATATTAATAGAAATACTGATAAGAATTCAAATAAGGGAGGAAATGTTGGAGATGCAAGTCAGAGTGAGGATGCCACTGTTGTCCAAGATGGCCATCAAATAGCTGGAAGCAATAACAGTACAGGCCATGAGGATGAAATAAATAGGAATTATTGTAGAAATGAAGGTGATACAAGTGAAATAACAACTCAGAGAGAAAGCGAAAAAAATGCAAATCAGGAGGCAGGAGTAACTCCAGGGGAAAGTGGAGCTGGCAATGGAGAAGATGCTGGCCTGGAAAATTCAGATGGGAGTCCTAGTGGGAATGGAGCAGATGAAGATGAAGACAAGGGCTCTGGTGATGATAAAGGTGAAGAAACAGGGGATGGAAAAGAGGGCACTGACAACCGTAAGGGCCAAGAGGGTCAGCCTCATGGAAAAGATGACAATGACAATAGCTTAGGTCAAAATTCAATTAGTAGTGAAGATGATGGCCCTGAAGACAAAGAAGATCTCCATGACATCGGTGGAGACAACACCTCCAAGAGTGAGGAGGATTCTGATGGTATTCCCAAAGACAAAGATAGCCCAATAATAGAGGATGTGCAAAAGCTCAATTACAGAGAAAACAAAGCTGTGGAAAAGAAAATCACTGATGAATCAGAGCCAGCAGCTATTGGGAAGAGCCAAGATAAGGTTAGTTTGTGAAGCTGATTTCTTTCCATGGCAGTTTAAATTCTCCCCCTCCATTCACTGATGGTAACATGAAAATAAATCATGATAAGCATTCATGTATTTTTGCACCCAAATTACTTGAGTATTAGTGGGAAAGTTAATAACTGATGTACCATATAACTGCTCACACAAGTTCCAACCAAGTAAAAACATGAATGGGTTGTTATATAATCTAACCACCAGCGTTCTGTCAAGTGAATAAAGCACATTTTTACAATCAGAAGTTTAGTAAGTTTCTCTTAATAAAGAGAAATTCAGAAGCTGAATTTCTGTTTCTCTGGTCACCTTCCCCAGTCATCCTTAGACCAATGCAATTTTTCAGCACAACATCCAGTAACTAATCATTCTTTTCTCCATCCTTCCACAGGCAATAGAAATGGAAGGTCCCAGAAGTGGCAACAGAAACAATATTACCAAAGAATCTGGGAAAGTCAGTGAAGATAAAGAGAGTAAAAGACAACCTGGAATGGCCATGGGCAAGGGAAATGTCAAGACACCAGGAGAGACTGACAACATTCAAGGGTCTAGTCAGAAATCAGAACCTGGGAATAAGGTTGCACACAGCAAAACTGGTAGTGAAAGTAATAGTGACGGATATGACAGTTATGAGTTTGATGACAAATCCATGCAAGGAGATGATCCCAACAGCAGTGATGAATCTAATGGCAATGATGATGCTGATTCTGAAGGTGACTATAACAGCAATAGCCAAGGAGATAATGGTTATAACTCTGATGAATCAAAAGACAATGGCAATGACAGTGACTCAAATGGAGGAGGTGATGATGACAGTGATAGCACATCAGATGCTAATGACAGTGATAGTAATGGCAATGGTAACAATGGGAGTGATGACAATGGCAAATCAGAGAGCAGCAAAGATAAATCAGACAGCAGTGACAGCAGTGACAGTAGTGACAGCAGTGACAGCAAGTCAGACAGCAGTGACAGCAGTGACAGTAGTGACAGCAGTGACAGTAGTGACAGCAAGTCAGACAGCAGTGACAGCAGTGATAGCAGTAACAGTAGTGATAGCAGTGACAGCAAGTCAGACAGTGACAGCAGTGACAGTAAATCAGACAGCAGTGACAGCAGTGACAGTGACAGCAGTGACAGTAGTGACAGCAGTGATAGTAGTAATAGTGACAGCAGTGACAGCAGTGACAGCAGTGATAGCAGTGACAGCAGTGACAGCAGTGACAGTAACAGTAAATCAGACAGCAGTGACAGCAGTGACAGCAGTGACAGCAGTGATAGCAGTGACAGCAGTGACAGCAGTGACAGTGACAGTAAATCAGACAGCAGTGACAGCAGTGACAGTGACAGTAAATCAGACAGCAGTGACAGTAGTGACAGCAGTGACAGTAGTGACAGCAGTGACAGCAGTAATAGTGACAGCAGTGACAGTAGTGACAGCAGTGATAGTGACAGTGACAGTAAATCAGACAGCAGTGACAGTAGTGACAGCAGTGACAGTAGTGACAGCAGTGACAGCAGTAATAGTGACAGCAGTGACAGTAGTGACAGCAGTGATAGTGACAGTGACAGCAAATCAGACAGTAGTGAAAGCAGTGACAACAGTAATAGTGACAGCAACAGTAAATCAGACAGCAGTGACAGCAGCAACAGCAAATCAGATAGCAGTGACAGCAGTGACAGTAGTGACAGCAGCAATAGCAAATCAGATAATGACAGTAGTGACAGCAGTGATAGTGACAGTAAATCAGACAGCAGTGACAGCAGCAGCAGCAAATCAGATAGCAGTGACAGCAGTAACAGTGACAGTGATAGCAGCGACAGCAGCGACAGTAGCGATAGCAGTGACAGCAGTGACAGCAGTGACAGTAGTGACAGTAGCGACAGCAGCAACAGCAGTGACAGCAGTGATAGTGACAGCAGTGACAGCAGTGACAGTAGTGACAGTAGCGACAGCAGTGACAGTAGCAATAGCAGTGACAGCAGCAATAGCAGTGACAGTAGCAATAGCAGTGACAGCAGTGACAGTAGTGACAGTGACAGCAGTGACAGCGACAGCAGCAATAGCAGTGATAGCAGTGATAGTGATAGCAGTGATAGTGACAGCGACAGCAGCAATAGCAGTGACAGCAGTGATAGTGACAGCAGTGACAGTAGCAACAGTGACAGCGACAGCAGCAATAGCAGTGATAGCAGTGATAGTGACAGCAGTGACAGCGACAGCAGCAATAGCAGTGACAGCAGTGATAGTGACAGCAGTGACAGTGACAGCGACAGCAGCAATAGCAGTGACAGCAGTGACAGCGACAGCAGCAATAGCAGTGACAGCAGTGATAGTGACAGCAGTGACAGCAATAGTGACAGCAGCGACAGTAGCGACAGTGCATCTGACAATGATGAGAGTCACAGCAAGAGCAAGTCTGGTAATGGCAAAAATGGAAATGACAGTGAGAGTGACAGTGAGGACAGTGACAGTAATCACTCAACCAGTGATGATTAGAACAGAAGAAAAACCCACAAGATTTGTTTTTTTTTAAGTCTAGTGAGTAATTGATAGGCAGTGACGATCCCCAAGGAAGGAAAGGAAGGGGAGACATCGACCGGAGACGCCTACATTTATAGGAACAATGAGAGCAACGAACTGCCAGATTTGGAACCGAGTCCCCACACCCTCAGGAGAGAATCTGAACGCAGGCCCTTTGGTGTGTGCATATGAAAACACGTTGTGAAAAGACTTGTTTATAAAGCGTACATCGAACATGAAGAACAAGTAAAATATTCTTTAATACTTTACCCAGAAACCTCAAGTAATCACGTACGTTGTAACTTTGCCTTAAATGCCAAGTGCTTTAGGGAATTGTAGCTTAGAAACAACCTGTGGCAACAACCTGTGGCCTTCATCTTTCAGTAATTACACATTCTGGATAGAGGGTCTGCTTACTGCTGAGGAAAAGGATGCTGTTACCATGATATCCAGCTCGGCCACGGATTCGTTTGCTTGTTCTAAGGAGGAAATACACTTGTCACATGGAAAAGAAATGCAGCAACAACGGAACCTAAATGGACCATGGGGATAATCTTTGTAATTATTGAATGGATGGAATAATTTCAAATTAGAAAAAAATTTGAAGAGTGCTAGTCAGAAAATAATTCAGGGCTGGTTTAAATAACAAAATCTGGTGTATAGTATGACAATCCTGCAAAGCACTGGAAGTTTTGCATAATGTCCCTGAAGCTACCGACAAATCGATGCAGCGCTTAGAACAGTATCCTGCCTCCAGCAGCCACTTTCCAAATATGAACAAAGAAATGATACACAAATGAAGGATTCTTAAGGCGGGGTTACTCTTTGAACTCTATGTTCAGAGCTCTGTTAAGTGGAATCAGTATTTGTTTTCCACCACATGTCAAACTTGGCTCCCATTTCCCTTGTAAACACCCACGTGCCCAAACTTCCAAATCCGTCTCTGAGACACCCTTTTCACTGTCAATTGCCTTAATAAAGCCAACAGTTGCTGGTAGGTAATGCTTTGGAAATTACTCTTTTTTGGGAGTCATATAATGCAGCTGAAATCTGAGCATTGATTGTTCTGCGTTTGCATGAATGAAGGTAATTCTTAATTTTGAGATGAAGCCCAAACCCTAGAACATGAGGATCTTAAAGGTGTATGCAACCAGATATTTAATAGGGTGGAGGTAAAATTCAATATCCAAACTAATATACTTTTGAGAGTGAAGGGGGGTGCTATCAATAATTACTCGGGGACAGCAGGTGTAAACTGAGATTGTTCAGGGATCACGAGAGATACAATAAACATTGCCATAAACCTTTAAGGTATTTTTCAAAATTTAGAAGAGATGATTTGTAATTTCCCTCTTTTCCTATTTAGGCAATTATTTTAGATTTATTTTAATTCAAATGTAAAAACCTGTGTAAGAAAGTTTTGAATGCGACTTCTTTGATGCTAATCTCAACCAGTCATCAGTTGACGATTTATTTTCTGACATTATGCATATTTTTTACAGAGTTTTAGTAGGGTTTTCCCCCCATCTTCTTTCTCCTTTAATACAAGAATTTCTTAGTTGAAATCAATATTACAAAGAATATTGCTGAAGGCTTTAAAGATGCTACTATTCATAAACTATCTGGTAACTCATAAAACTGTAACATTTCAGGTTTTTACTATATCATAATCATGCAAATGACTCCAAACTTCTTTCCTTAAAATAAGCTCTAGATTTTTAAAGTCCTTTAGGCTTCAGGATGTTTGTTTTTGTCTTTTTTTAATTTGCAAAGTGTGGCTTCTAGTACCTGTCTCACCTATTTTAAGAGGTTGTTATGAGCTTAAATCAGGCAATGGATGTGAAACTCTTTGTAAATTGTACAAGATATGTAATTTAAAGGGATAAGAATTTTGGTGTTATAATAAACATCTATTTATGTGACTATTCACAAGAAAAATTCCCTTAGTCTAAATGGGTTTTTGCAAGTAATTATTCCTTCCATCACATTTTTAAAATTTAGCTGTTTTTAACCAAAAAGATAATATCTTTATATTACAAAAAAATCAAATAGTATGAAAAGGTATTAAAAATATTAAATCTTCATCATCCCAGATTTCCAATCTTCTACTTCTCTTCCATAGAAGGAGTTCTCATTACTAATATCTTGTGAAACTTTCCAGAAATATTCTATGTACATATAAGCACATATATTTCCCTTTTAAAAACACGTGGAAGTTTACTATACACCATGTGCTTATCTTACTCTTTTTAACCAAGAATATGCCTTGAATACTGGTTCATAGCACAAAGACTGACATCCCCCACCCCGCCACAGTTGTGTTGTATTTCATTCTATGAACATAGGTATTTAATCTGTCCTCTTTTTTCCATCACTTTCTAAGCCATTTCTGTTCCAATGAGAGACTCTGTAGGTAAAAAGCATGGGTCATAGCCCAGGTTGGATAAAGTCCCAACCAGTTCTTATAAAGACTTCATCTTAAGAAGTATTTGGGGGGATAAAGGAGATGCTCAGAAACTGGGGTTAATGTCAGAAACAATGAAAGAAGACTATGATCCTGATTTTCTTATATAATACCTACATTGACCTTTGGTTCTTTGAGGGAAAAATAAAAGTGACCTCTTCAAGGACATCTCAAGAGTAGATCCTTCAAATATAAGAAGTCTGGTATTAGAAAACAAAATCTGCTTCGTGTTATTTTCTGGAATAAGATTAGTAAGCTATCCGTTAACATTGCCCATGGGAGCAGTATTTTTTGAACTGTAGGTTGCCACTCATTTAGTAGGTCATGATATCAATTTAGTGGCTCATGCCCTATATTTTGTAAAATGAAAGAATAAAAAGGAAAAATCTTGGTGTATCATATGTAACATTTTATGAAACCTGACAATATTTACCTCTACATACATACATACTTACATACATAGTATGTCTAAGTTTGCATATTCTAGGACATGATGTAAAATATTGTTCTGACTCAGTATAGTAAAAAAAAGATTTGAAAGCCATCGATTTAGAAAGCATTATAAAACATTATTGCTGTTAGTAGTCATTTCATATTTACTTTCCACATTAACTTTCCTCTTTACAAACCTATAAATTTCCCACTTTTGAAGAGGTAGTTAAAAAAAAAAAAAGAAAAAGTAGTGTACTTGTGGAGGAGTGGGAAAAGTGGTGGTGGGGGATGGGTTTCTGCATTTATTTGTGCTACAGTGGAAGAAAGTAGGTAACACTGTCATCTTTTGAACAAGAAGCTGTCATTGTGGTGCTGGTGACTTTGCTGGGGATTCAGATTTCTTTTTGGTTGCATGGGTTACTCCGTATCTGGCTGAAGATGAATGATCTTCAAGTGGACTCTCATCAGTTGTATTATCCTTTCCACTTAACCCAGGAATTCCTTCCACACCTGCTCATACCACAAATCAGGAAATGTAGTAAGGGCTTTGTTTGTTTATTTATAAAATATATTTCTTAAAAAAGGTTATAAAAAGATAACCTTTAGAGAGTCCAACCTAACCATATGAACACATTTTAAATTATTAACTGAAATGGGATTTCCCAGAAGTCAAGATTGCTTTATGGTTTGTAATGGAAGTTTTGAAAAACTTTAGACCAAAATAGCTAGGAACAATTTTCCTTTCCCTAAAAGGAGTAGGGATAGAATAGAATAGTTCAGTCATAGATGAAAATATCATTGTGTTCTCACAGTGGTCTATTCACTGCTGCTAGCAAGCAAATCCTCTAGAGAATGAAACAAGTCAACAACACGATGTTCCCAACAGGGATCTTGGGTTCATATGGTCAAAAATAAAAGTCAATCCCTACAGGGCTCTCATGTAGCTTAGAAAAATGGTGTAAAGTCTAAAGATCACCAACATGTTAGACTCTGTGTGTTTTCTATTAGTTTGCGCAGTCCCAACTCTGCTGAAACACTGTATTTACAGAGAGCTTTATCAGAAGGTGCTTCTCTTACTCCCAAGTCCATTATTTTGGGCTTTGACACTAGCCAACCTCCTCCCTCCTTTACCCTTTTCTTCTTTTCCTCCCTAGTATTTTTCCCTTCAAGGAGATGAAGAAATTGTGGCGGGGCAATGCTTCGTCCTTGGCAGAATTTAATTCCTGGGTGTCTTCCTGTCTGAGGTCCCAGACAAACCACATGGTCAGGACTGCTAGGCTTGAGTTGTTATCACTGGCCCTTTCTCCTGCTCCCAGGTTTCAGTTGCAACTAGCTGGGACCCAACTCCCACTCTTTAGTATTCTCCTTAGTTGAAACCACTGAATTTTTCCCTGCTATCCCAACTCCATCTCCTTATCCTCAGACCAATCTGAAGAAGGCAGAAGATACTTAGGCTGTAATAGACCAACATTTAGGCTTGGCATATTTGCTTCTTGTCTTATCCTAATTCCAGTAAGTAGAACCTTATGCTGTCCCCAAATGACAATCCCCTTTAATCCTTCTAATTGGCTTCTGCATAGCTTTCTCCTCATGATCTTGTATACTGATTAGAACTGTCCCAGCCCAGTCAGCCTAAGATCACCAGCAAACCTGTTGTCTGATACAATTGGGTTTACTGACTCAATGAAAAGAGACTGTATGTAAGAGCAGCCTCAGATATCTTGGCAAACAAAGAAAAAGAAAGAATTATTACAGGATTTTGGGAAAGGGTGAAATTAAGCAATATTTAAATGAAGCAGTGTTCAGGAGGCTCAAAGCAAAGCAGTACTGTGGCTAATGGACCCATCATCAGGTTTGGACTGTGAAGTAGACTTGGGTTCCCATGTCCTTGTAAAGTGCAAAGTTAAGATGGGTGTGGACTGTTGTACTCAGAAATCCCTTATATGCATCTCTGCATCGGGGCTATAAATTGAGACTGATTCTTTCTGGCCAAGGGCCTTAGACCTTTCAGCAAGATTGGGGTGTTTTATTACTATTTTTTGATATATTTTTAAACAGCAGAGTCCTGATAATCTATGATTTTAGAGAACAAAGTTTCGCAGTGATTAATAAAGCAGGAGTCATTCAAAGTAGGGGGCTGTTATGATACTTTCCCGTGTCCTTGAGAGTGAAGATTATTTTCTATTAGTTTTTCATCTGGCTTTATCTGTGTCTGTTTTTCCAGTCTGTTAATTCGGATTTCTACTCTTTCAGTCTAAGCTAATTTTTTACTTCCCCAGGAGGATTGTTTCTGCTAAAACCAAGACTCTGCTTACCTTGCTAGCCTTTTCCTTCAAATCTGGCAGAGCTCTCAATGGCTGCCTGTTCGTTAAATATTGCCCATTCCACATCACCACCGTTGGACTTTGATGCACTCCCATGATTTCTGTTTCTTTTTTTGTTGATTACTCTCTGTTCTCTGGACACACAATGTCATTTCCTTTTAGTCCCAGCATTTTGCACACAAATTTCTCTTTTTAAACCCTGCAGCATGGCACTTCTCCGCTGCCATTTCTCACAGCCTCATGGAGACAGGGAGCTCCATGCTCTGTCTCCCTTCTGTCTACTTCATTCAGCTACTAGGAGCCCACAAAAACTGGTCAAGTTCTGGTATTGAATAGTTTCCATCTCTAACTGAATTTGAGGCCTCTTCTGGAAGTCAAGTTGTTGTGCACTAACTTTATGTTTTCTTTCTCAGGAATCTGATTCCCGGTTTCTGAAGTTTGATTCTTAATTTTTATATATTTCTCCTCCTCACCTTTTTTGGTTAGTCTTAAGTATAGTTAAGAGCTTGACATTTATAAGGGTTTCTGGATTTTATCTTTTGGTAAGCTTAAATTGCCATTTGTCATTATCTGCCAATTGTCAGGACTGAATTTCATTTTCAAGAAAGTAAATAAGGAAATGTAGCCATTTTGTTCAACCAAGGAATCTTATTATAGTCTTCTTTTCCATTTCGACTAGACCGAGGATAAACAAGATAAGAAAACCCCTATCAAAACAATGAGAAACAACCAGAAAAGAAAATCCCCAGTATCCTTCATGACTCTACACTTTAGAAAAAGACTGCCATCTTGAAAAAAAAAATGCTCTTGATAAGTAAATTTACCCTAGATTTATCAGATAGGTAAATAACAGCTCAATAATATTAGAGTTGTGAATACATAAATTTATGTCAAATGTTTTCTTCCTTATCTCATTTACCTATCTTCAAATGAGTATTTGATGGAGAAATGTCCCAATCCAAGATGCCAATGGCTAGAGCTTTGGCAACACCATTGACAATTCTAACTTTTTAGAACTTTGAGATAATCTTATCCACTTATAGGTGTTTACAGTATCCACAGCAATGCTAATCAAAATGTGACCAATGGAGCAGTGACATCCCATAAACTGTTAGAGTTCAGAAGTATAGGAATTGAGAATGAACATTTATAGCTTTTATAGTAACTTGACATTGCCATGAAATCTAAGTGTGATCATTTTTCTGGTAACTTATTTTCATTGTATTTATACAAGCATAAATCCAGGAAATATCTGGGAATGGATACTATGGATGTGAGATAACGGTGGAAGGAACATAAAGTTGGATCAGGAGGAAATTATTGATATGGGTTCACTAAGCAGAGATTCTGCATTTAATCTTGTAGTTTAAGGAGTTAGAAAGGGCTCTAAGAGTCCAGCTGGATGACTGACTGAAACATGGACCAAAAGGTGGCTCCCAGTGAGTAAATTGTAAATGTTTGACCTCCTTCAACTTGATGTAGAGGGAGAGATTAAAAAATTTAAGGAGACTGGAATTTTGGAGTGGATTTGTCATTTAAGACTACTCATCTATACTGGGAGGGTCTAGAAGATGGATCTTTCATCAATACTTTAAGAAATAAATTTGTGTGAGAAATATCAGAAAGGGAGACAGAACATAAAGACTTCTAACTCTGGGAAATGAACTAGGGGTGGTGGAAGGGGAGGAGGGCAGGGGGTGGGGGTGAATGGGTGATGGGCACTGAGGGGGGCACTTGATGGGATGAGCACTGGGTGTTATTCTGTATGTTGGTAAATTGAACACCAATAAAAATTAATTTATTAAAAAAATAAATAAATAAAATGCTTCACAAAGTAAAAAAAAAAAAAAAAGAAATAAATTTGTGAGAGGAGCCCTAGCATCACTGAAAAACTCCATGAACATTCTTCTCTGTAGGCCAGACCTTATAGTGGGAATCCCAACCATTCAATCTGAAACCTAATGCAATGAAGACAATTGGATCCCAAAGGTGACAGAGGCTAAGAGGTGGCACTCAACTGCCAAAGGTAAGGTGGATATGGTTACTGTATTGGATAGCAAAATCAAAATAACAACTGAAATAGTCTGACTTGTGAAGACCTATGGCATTAGTTAACCATGGTACTCCTGGAAGTGAAATTGATGGTGAGCCTAATAAATTCTTTATCTGTATAAGCAGAAAAGTCCTATGTTAAAAGTCTAATTCAAATAATAAAAAAAGAGATTTACAGTCCCTAAATCAATCCCCAGACTTGAAATAGTTTATAGACTCAGAACCCCTTGAGGAAGACACTATTGAAAACTTATATTTTTCCTAGCTTTCCCCAAAGGAACTGATGGCCTTTTACCAGAGTAACTGTACATCATCGTGGAAAATAAAGCAATGAGACATTGTGAGGACCACTGGACACTGACTCTGAATTGACATAAATTCTAGGAGACCCAAAATGTCACTATGGCCCAGCAGTCAGAGCAGGGGCGAGTGGAAGTCAGGTGAACAACTGAGTTTCAGCTCAGATCCATCTCACTAAGAAAGAGGCACAAGGCCTAGTAGGTCTCTTTGGATTTTAGAGACAATATATTTCTCATTTGGGTGTGTTATTCCAGCCCATATACTGAGTGGACCAAAAAACTGCTAGTTTTGAATGGGGCCCCAAATAAGAGAAGGCTCTGCAACAGGAGCAGGCTGCAGTGCAAGATGCTTTGCTACATGGTCCATATGATCCAGCAGATCCAATGGTACTTGAAGTAGCAGTGGCAGACGGGATGATATTTGGAGCTTTTGAGAGGCCCCTAGGTGAACTGCAGCACAGGCCTTTAGGATTTGGAAGCAAAGCCCTGAAATCGCCTACATATAACTACTCCACTGTTGAGAGACAGCTCTTGGCCTGCTTACTGGTCCTTCGTAGAGACTGAACACTTGACTGTGGGTTACCATGTGACATTAGCTTCGTATCATGAACTGGGTGTTATCTGATCCATGAAGCCATAAAGTTAGGCATGCACAGTCATATTCCATCATTAAATGGAAGTGGTATATATATGATTGCTTGATAGAATGGCAAAATGGCCTTTTGAAGACCCAGTAAAATGCCAGCCAGGTGGCAATACTTTGCCCTAGGGCAAAGTTCCACAGAAAGCTGCATGTGCTCTGAATCAGTGTCCAATATATGGTGCTATTTCTACTGTAGGATTCATGAGTCTATGAATCATTCAAGTGGAAATTAGAGCAGCACCATTTGCTATTATTCCTAGTAACCTACTTGCAAAATTTTTGCTTCTTGTTCCTGTGACTTTATGCTTTGCTGGCCTAGAAGTCTTAGTTCCAGAGGGAGGAATGCTATCTTCAAGGAGACATAATTTTTCCATTGATCTAGAAATACTGCTGCCTGGCCACTTGGAGCTTCTCATGCCTCTGAAACAGCAGGTATGAAGAGAGTTATGATGTTGGTTAGGGTGACTGATAATGATCACCAAAGAGAAATTGGATTATTATTCCACAATGGATGAAACGAAGACTATGTCTGGAATATAAGATATCTGTTAGGGTGTCTCTTAGTATCATCAGGCCCTGTGATTAAGGTCATGGAGGGATCCCTGGGTGGCGCAGCGGTTTAGCGCCTGCCTTTGGCCCAGGGCGCGATCCTGGAGACCCGGGATCGAATCCCACATCAGGCTCCCGGTGCATGGAGCCTGCTTCTCCCTCTGCCTATCTCTCGCTCTCTCTCTCTCTCTGTGACTATCATAAGTAAATAAAAAAAAGCTAAAAAGAAAAAAGGTCAATGGAAAATTAGAAACACCTAATCAAGACAGGACTACAAAGGACAAGCACCAAATCCTTCTTTCTCTGTTTGATTTATCTTGTTTAGCATAATGTGCTCAAAGTATATCTATGTTGTCACAAATGGGAGGATACCTTCTTTTTTCATGGCTAAATAATATTCCATTGTGTATATGGAATCTTTTCCACATCCTTTTTATCCATTCATCCACTGAAGGTCATTTGGGTTGTTTCCGTATCTTAGCTATTATGAATAATGCTGTGATAAACATGGAAATGCATATATCTTTTCAAAATCCTGTTTTGATTCCTCTGGATATATGCCCCGAAGTAGAACTGCTGGATAGTACAGTAGGTCTGTTCTTAATTATTTGAGGAACTTCCATATTGTTTTTCATAGTGATTGGACCAATTCACATTCCCACCAACAATGTCTGAGAGTTCTCTTTTCACCACATTCTTGCCAGCACCTGTTGTCTCTTGTCTTATGAGTTGGTGTCAATGAAGGTTTTCACAGATTTCTGTCATGATTGCCACTAGCCTGTCACTGACAATAGATGTATTTTAAAAGACTTTCAGATTCAGCTACTCTTTTCCAGGCCAACCTTTTTTCTTTTGCAAATTAAGAGTTAACTCTTTTGGAATTCTTTCCTTGGCTCATGGAGAGTTGTAAAAAGAAAGTCCCAAGTAAGACAACTTGGAGAACTGATGCTGTGGTCTACTCTAAGCATTATTTAAGATTGGCAAAGAAAAAGGAAGGACATGATGTACTCAGTGCTAACCATTTTTATTCTACTAGCAATTTTCTCCAAGATCAGAACATCCTGAGGTTTCCAGATTGGAAAAGAATCAATTTCTGTGACAGACTAAAATCAACCTTTTTCAGATAACTCAGCTGTGGTATTGTAAATTTCCAAACAGTCTCCAAATAGTAAGATGCAATTTTCAAATGTTCTCACAAATAGGAAAATTAAAAAAAAAAACTTTATCCATTCTCAAACCTCAAAACAAAGAATTTAACTACCATTACAGAGAAGAGATAGAAATACTTTTAAGAACTTAAAAAATCCTGGTGTAAAAAAAAATTATAAGCACTTGTTTACTTAAGATTAGAATGGTGAAATTACATTGTGAGCACACAGAGGTGCTCATCGTAATGATCACATTCAATATTAATTTTCTAAAAACAATATTTATCTAAAGACCTTTATTATATATATACTTACTATACTATTTACTATTACATTACTGTTTATATATATAAATATAAAATATAGTTGCTTAAAACAAATATACAACATATATATAAATATAAAATATATTTACTATAAAACAAATGTACAATTTTAACAAAATTTATAAAGCAAATGTGAATGTAGCTACCAACTTACAAAATAATACTGCTTAGCTTCCCAGGAGCCACATCCACACCTCTTCTCTGCCTCTATCCCCTCCCTGCTTCCAAAGGCAACTCTTGGCCTAACTATGTAATTGCTTTCTTGTTTTTCTTTTTGCTTTTACCACTTAAATATGCATTCTAAAATACTACTGTTTTAGTTTTACCTACTTGTGAGCTTCTGTATGATAAATGATATGATACAATTTCGTTTCTTCTGTTTTTGTACTGCTTAAATCAACATTATATTTTTCATTATACATATTGCTATATATTGTTTTTATTTTTTTTTCACTTTCACTGATGTACACTTTCTATTATATAAATATATGACAATTTGTTTATCCATTCTACTGTTGATGGGCATTATGTTTTTTTCCATTTTTTGGTTATTATGAAAGATGCTGCTAGGAACATTTAAGTATATGTTTTTGAGTGCATAGAAGCATACATTTCTCAAGGGTGTATGACTAGAAATGAAATTGCTGAGTTACACATTTGCAGACATTTAACATTCTATCACTTCTTTTTGGAAGGCTTCTGCTTTTCTCTACTAAGGCTGAGGTAAATGCTTCTCCTCTATGCTCTTGAAGCATCTGTGCATACCTGTATCACTGCTCTTATCAGAGAATCAAAGAATTGCTAACTCTTGCTCTAAATCTGTGCTACCCCATATGGCAGCCACTAGCCATGTGTTACCATGTAAAGTTGAATTAATTAAAATTAAATAAGATTAAACATTCAGTTCCACAGATCCCCTGCCCATATTTTAAGCTCAATAGCCCATGTATGGCTTCTGGCTACCACACTGAATCATCCAAATATAAAACATTTACATGTTCTATTATTAAATATTCTGCTTTAGAATGCTAGTTCCTCCAGAGCCCAGGCTATAACTTATTCATCTCATATCTTTGCCCACCATAGTGCCTGACACACCAAGCTCTTGACAAATGTTTGTTGAACTAGACTGCTCCCAAGGAGGTTTACGGTCCCGTAGTGAAAGCAGAAAACAGAAGAGGATGTTAAATGAGGTTCCAAAGGCTGAGAATACTACCATAGGGGCGGATACAATAGTTCCCTAATAGCCTAAAGATGGAAGGGGCAGCTCATCTATGCAAGGCAGGCCTAGAAACTGTGAAACAAGATGACCCACTTCCAGCTTATAAAGAAGGGAGAATGGGGGAGAGAGAAGAGAGGGAAGGAAAGATTTTTTTCTGGAGAGAGTTGCAACATGCTTGCATTACTCCCCCTTCCCTATTCACAATGTACAGGGGGGATAAGGAGACAGTTGCTTTCTCCTCAACATAGCCAAGTGAGAAAGATATTAAGAAGATGATTCTAACAGCTTGCTGGGGGAACCTAAAGACTTCAAAGTACATAAAATTCCTCCTCTGCCGTTTGCTGCTGTGGGACAATTAGCAAGCTACATAACTTCTTGAAATTTGTTTCTTCTTTTTTTTTTTTTTGAATGAGAGTACTTATTTCATAGGATTAATGTAAGAATTAAATGAGTAATACAAGGTACCCATAATAGCAACTTACTTAAGTAAGTGCTTACTTAAGTGGATGTGCTGGTTGGCAAATTCCTATTTACTATATACCTTTGAACATGTTCTTAGGCTCAGCAGATTTTTAGCAGGCAAGCAGAAAATCTAGCCATCCAGTAAACACGTGTGCTCCTTCTTCCCCAGTGTGGATAATTGTCTCTTGGAGGCACTTGCCTAGCTCAAAGCCACGTCTTCTTCCTCTTTGCATTCAGATATGGCCATATCACAAATCATCACGAATGGAATGTTAGTAGAAATGATATGTAATAATTCTAGGCAAAATTTTCCTTTTTTTTTTTTTTAAATTTTTATTTATTTATGATAGTCACAGAGAGAGAAAGAGAGAGAGGCAGAGACACAGGCAGAGGGAGAAGCAGGCTCCATGCACCGGGAGCCCGATGTGGGACTCGATCCCGGGTCTCCAGGATCGCGCCCTGGGCCAAAGGCAGGCGCCAAACCGCTGCGCCACCCAGGGATCCCATCCTTTTTTCTTTCTTCGCATATTCCAGCTTATCCACTGCTGTTTGGCCTTCGGTAGCAGATAATTGAGTTATTAACTATTTTCAGTTCATGACATGCTATTATTTTATTTTTTCTCTTTAGCTTCAATTCCCACTATCTTTCTCTTCTTCTCCATTTCCCATATTCTGAGGGCAGCTGAAATCTCATATTTTAGTGTATATCTTTACATATAACTTAGAAAACTCTATTGTGTTGTTTTGGGTATGTGTCATAGGCATGGATGAGAGAACTATTATCTATCACAGACTATTAATTTTTTAAGATGTGATGTTATACTGTACTAATACTTTGTATTTTTCTATTGGTAGAATCTAAATTAGAGAGGCTGTGTCTGTCTGTCATCAGTGCCTGTAACAGTTTCTAACACAAAGATTCAAAAATCAATAGCTGAGTAAATGACAAATATGTAAACACAAACTTAAAAAAGCTTAATTGTTTCAAAGAATACAAAAACATTAATTTGAAAAGATATATGCACTCCTATGTTTATGCATTATTATTTACAATAGCCAAATTATGGAAGCAGCCCAAGTGTCCATTGATAGATGAATGGATGAAGCAGCTGTGGTATATATATACATACACACACATGCACACACACACATGCACATATACACACAATGAAATATTATTCAACCATAAAAAAGAATGAAATCTTGTCATTTGCAACATGGATAGATCTAGAGAAGTAATGCTAAGTGAAATAAGTCAGTCAGAGAAGGACAAATACCATATGATTTCACTCACGCGTGGAATTTAAGAAACAAAAGAAATGAACAAAGAGAAACAAGAGACAAACCAAAAAACAGACTCTTAACTATAGAGAACAAACTGATGGTTACCACAGGGGAGGTGCGTCGGGGGCGATGTATAAAATAGGTAAAGGGGATTAAGAGTACTCTTATCATGATGAGCACTGAGTAATGCATAAAATTGTCAAATCACTATATTGTACACCTAAAACTAATGTAACACTAAATGTTAACTATATTGGAATTAAAAAAAACTGGTTTCATTTTTCTCTAGAAACTAACCTTACTTTATCTAAATTACATGTTTTAAAATGAAAATAAGACACTAATTCATAAAAATATTGCCTAGAGAAAGATCCCACACTATTTGATGTCTTATTTCATCCACTTAAATTGAAAACTATAATATCACATGAATAAGGAAGAAATTAAAACTGCAATTAATCTTTAATATATGTATTTTCTTATCAGTCCATCTTATTGAATGTTTATGGTTTGCATTTTAATAAATATAATACATATATAATAAAATGAATTATTTCATATGCATTTCATATATTTAAGTTGTATAGATTCTACTTTAAAATCTTAAGTAATGCTTCTAATGATCACAATTTGATAATTTTTATAAAGTTACCCTTTAAAGATTCTGAACTTCATATTAATTTTATGAAATAAAAAAGTAGTTTCTCTAGACAATGTAACACTTGATAACCGTATCCATACTGAAGGCCTGGTTAAATATCAGACAGAATTTTTGTGCATAATTTTTTATAGTGGAAAATTTCAAAATATATAAAATTAGAGAAAATAGTATAATAAAATTATTGTCCATAGCTTCAGCAGTGATTAACTCATCACAGAATTGGTTTCTTCTATTTCCCTATCCACTTAGCTTCTCTCATTAACTTTGAAGCAGATTCTAGACATCATAGCATTTTGGCCTCTTTAAGTGAAGAACACTCAAATACTAAAATCCCATTATCATACTGCTAATAATAATTATTAAAATAATAAAATAATAAGATTTCAAGTAGTGTTCACATCTCTAATTGTTTAATAAATGGTTTTCTTTTCAGCATGTTTTTTGGAATTAGGATACAAATAAAATTCACATAATACCCACACATAGTGGTTGCTATGTCCCTTGGAAGTCTATTTGAATCTACAGATTTCTCTTTCTCACTCTCTTATTTACAATTTATTTCTTGATGAAACCAGGTTGTCTGTTCTATACATTTTCCCAGTCTGGGCTCTGCTGACAGAGTTTGCAGTTTGATTTGGTTTTGCAAAATGATGGTATTATAATTATATTATTTCTCTTCATTCATGTCTATAAAGAGAAGCCTCCTTATCTATTACTCAGTGGTATAGTTCCTAAGGAAACACATAATAAGTGCTTAATTATTTTCTTTTATATAGTTTCAAAATAATGAACTTATAGTAAACTATTGGGAAGAGAAATTAAGAAAATAATGCCACTCACAATGCATCAAAAAGAATAAAATACCTAAGAGTAAGTTTAAGCATAAAGGCAAAAGTCCTGTGCTCTGAAAACTACAGAACACTGATGAAAGAAATTGAAGACAACACAAATAAATGGTAAAATATACTATGCTCATGAAATGGAATAATTAATATTGCTAAAATGTCCATGGTGCTCAAAGCAACCTAGAGTCAATGCAAGCCCTAGCAAAATACCAATGGCATTTTTCACAGAACTAGCACAAATAATCCTAAAATTTGTGTGTAACCAAAAAATACCCTAAATAGCTAAAGCAATCTTGAGAAAGAAGAACAATGCTGGAGTTATCATGCTCTCTGATTTCAAACAATATTACACAGCTATAGTAATCAAAACAGTATGGTATTTGTGTGAAATCAGATACATAGATCAATGGAATAGAAGAGAGTCTAGAAATAAACCCCATGCTTATACACTCAATTAGGCAGCTGCAATACAAAAGAATGACTTTCTTACCATATAAAAAAAATACACTCAAAGTGGATTACTTATACGCAGAACTAGAAATCATAAAAATCGTAGAAATCATAGGTAGTAGGCTCTTAGACATGAGTCTTAGCAATATTTTTTGGATCCATCTCCTTAGGCAAAGGCAACAAAAGCAAAAATAAACAAGTAGGACTACATCAAACTAAAAAAGCTTTTGCACAGAGAAGGAAACCAGGAAACCAGTAAAACAAAAGGTACCTGCTGAATGGGAGAAGATACGGGCAAATAATACACCTATTAAGGGGTTAATATCCAAAATTATAAAGAACTCACATAGCTCAATATAAAAAATTCAATCAAAAAGTGGGAAGATATCCTAAATAGACATTTCTCCAAGGAAGAAATACAAATGGCCAACAGACACATGCAAAGATGCTCAATATCACTCATCATTGGGGAAATGCAAATCACAATCACAGTGAGATATCATCTCATATCTGTTGGAATGGCTAGTACCAAAAAAAAAAAAATCAAACAAACCAAACACAAAGAACCCTAAACAACTCCCAAAACAAAAACCCTAGAAATAGCAATTGTTGGCAAGGATATGGAGAAGAGAGAGCACTGACACAATGTTGGTGGGAACAAAATGATAAAGCCACAATGGAAAACAGTATGGACGTTCCTCAAAAAATTAAAAATAGAAATACATGATCCAGCAATTCCACTTCTGGGTATTTACTTGAAAGAAAATGAAAACACTGATTTGAAAATATATATCCATCATTATATTCACTGCAGCATTATTTATAATAGCAAAGTATGGAAGCAACCTTAGTGCCCATCAATAGATGAATGGATAAAGATGTGGTGTATATACACAATGGAATATTACTCAGCCACTTATATGTGAAATCTAAAAGAAGCAAAGCAAATAAAATAAAAAAGAAATAGAGTCATAGATAGAACAATCTGGAGATTGCCAGGGTAGGAAGAGGAATAAAAAGAACACACTTCCAGTTATAAAATAAGTAAGACATGGAGATACAATGTACACCATAGGGAATATAGTTAATAATATTGTAGCAACTTTGTATGGGGACCCGTGGTAGCTAGATTATGGTGATGACTTCATAATGTATATACGTGTTGAATCACTATGCTGTACACCTAAAACTAATATAATATTGTATGTCAAGTACACTTTAATTAAAAAAATAATGAATTGTTAGCATCTTCCAATGTTGGGCAATTAGGTTTTTGTTTGTTGTTTTTTTTTTGTATTGTTTGGTTTTGGTATCCTTATGAATGCTTCCCTCTGCTTACTCCTACATAGATGATGTAGGTCTTGTGGCAGTTGGCAGTTTGTCCTCAGCCACTTTGTTTGAAGTTTGTGGGTATAACCTGTCATGTAGTGTTGTAACCCGTCTCCAAAATGGCCTCATCATTTCCTCTGTTCCCTGTACATTCATTCTGATCCTCACATCAAAATGCAGAGATTTTTTTCTCCTTCTGAGTCTGGGATGGCCCTGTGACTGTGACCATAGAATGTAGACAGTGACATTTGGGGCAACTCTTGGCCCTCAGCCACCATATGAAAAGGCCAAGCCACAAAAAGAGGTCATATAAAGAACTGAAGTGTTCAGCTGACCTCCCAGACAACAACCATATAAGAGAGCTATCTTGACTATTCTATTCCAATGGAGTCCCCAGATTACCGCAGCCTCGGCTATAATAAAATTATTGTTTTAAGACATAAAGTATTGGAATGTTTTTTAATGTAACAATGGGTAACTACAACATTTACATTTGCTATAAATGTTGTCCATCGTTTTTAGCTGTATTACCTAGTTGCACTCTTTTTAAAGATTTATTTATTTGAGGGAGAGAGTGAGAGATCGAGAGAGCAGCATGTGCATGTGAGTGGGGGGAGATGCAAAAGGGGATGGAGAGGGAATCTCAACTAAACTTCCTTCTGAGCACAGAACCCACATGTGGCTCCATCTCAAGACCCTGAGATCATGACCTGAGCTGAAATCAAGAGGTGGATGCTTGAATGACTGAGCCACTTAGGTGCCCCTAGTTGCGCTATTTTTATGTAAGGATTTAGAGAGAGATTCTAAAATAATGTCCTGTGACATCTTCCACCAAAACTTTCCCAGAATCCACTCTGCATAAGATTAAAAGATTCCTCTATGAGAGACCTCAGTCAAAAACCATAATACCACCTGGCAGTGTAATTGTGAACCAGAACAGAACATCAGGAATGTGTAGCTCCTCATATGAACCCCAGTTTTCTGATACACCTTATACAGAAGTAGACTCCTTTCTCTTCATTTTTGCCCCCTCCCCCTCACTGCAGTTCACATTGAATAAGTTAAAAATCCATATAGTTTATATTTGTTTTCTGAATAAAGCTGGGTACCCCAGTTCTCTAAAACCAGGTGCATAGGAGTATCTATTAAAAGTTCCAACAATAATTAATGCATTCAAAAAAGAGTGAGTCATATAGGTATCGCACAAACTAATAAATTGGCCCATTTTAAAGTCAATCTTTTCAGATATTCATAAAAGTATTTGTTGAATGCTTATTATGATTCAGGAACCTGGGTATTACAGTCCTGGGTATATACCAGTAAACAAAACAAACATCCCCACTCTCCAGGAAGTTAAATTCTGGTAATATAGTCTTTATTTTTTAACGGAGGGGGAGGGGCAGAGGGAGAGGTAGAAGGTCTTCAGCATGGTTCCATCCTCAGCATGGAACCCAAGGTGGGGCTCAATTCCACAACCCTGAGATCATGACCTGATCCAAAATCAAAAGTCAGATGCTTAAGCAACTGAGGTACCTAGGCACCCCTGATGTTCTTCAACCAGTTACTCAGTGGTCATTCTTTTGTTACTTGATCATGCTCCTTGGGAGATGCCACCTCACTTCTGGCTCCCTACAATCTTCAGTACACTCCCTCAAGAACCCTGGCAAAGACTATGTTATCTGTTTCATTACATTTTCAGGGATGGCAGAGAGTCTTTTGGAAATTAGTTTCTCTGTATGCCACCCAACTAAGCTTCCCCTTAATCCAGTTCTGATTTCAAAGAGTCTCCAGAGTTAAATCCAAAATATGGCAAGCAGTTGGAGGCAATAATGGAGTGTTAGATTTAAATTATTTTTTGGTTAAAAACAAAAGTTACTCAGTGTGGTGCTTTAATATTTCCAATCACCACAGAATTCTGTAAGTAATACTTCATTAGATTACTAAGAATTTTAGAACTTTGTGTGTATATGGGGGTAGGGAGATAAGAGGAAAAGGAGATAAATAGTAGAGGTTGTTAAAAGATGAGAAGGGAAAGGATAAAAGCTCATATTCTCAACACTAACAATTTAGGCAAATCTAGTATTTTAGGAGGTTCTTCATGTACAACCCGGAAATGTACATTAACAGGAAACTTGCTACCCACTCCTTGACTCTCCTTTTCCCATCCATGTGTCTGCTGGGATCTATCAGTGGGTGGAAGACAGTGTCATTGTTTATAATGTTCATAAGCCTGCATGGATGTGAATGACATATATTTAGAAATCAAAATAAAGCTTTAGGAAGATCTTCAATTTAATGGAAACTAGTCTAGTCATTTGAGAACCACAAGAGCTTTTTAGGGAAAATCTGCCTCTGCAGGTTGGAGGAAGTGTGGGTGTACTGGAGTCCCGGTGACACCTTGTGATGTCAGTCACCCCCAGCCTGAGGTTGATTGGCTATGAAGAGCTGAAGTAGAGTTTAAATTCCTGCACCATCAGAGGAGTGAACATCAGAACATCAACACAAGAGTGGCTTCACTGGGCATAAATTTCCTCTCTGAGAACTTCCGCCTCATTGTTGAGACTTCTGAGGAAAAGTCTTTGTGAACTGAAGAGGGTAAGAAATTTTCATTAAAAAAATTTTTTTAAATGACTTCTGCTACGCTTGGAGAAAATTAAACATGTACACATGTTGAGAGGTATTATGCCATGCAGAGAAAGATGGAGAGAACTAAACCTTGTGTTAAAATGATTCCCATTTTTGTGCCTGTTGTTTATGCTACAGCAAATAATGACATTGAAATGACATGTTAAGTCAATAGAGCCAGATGTTTTTCTCAGCACTACTTTAATTAGATCTCTGCATAGTACTCCTGAAAGGGAAAGTTTACTGAACAGGAGGCAGATGGAAAGTCATTTTGAAGGTTAGCTTTAATTAGCAAAACAAATAAAACTTTTAGGTTTAGATTTCACAGATATGGTGATGTTCATAGCCTACAAAACATTATGAAAGAATCTAAACTAGACTGGCAGGACTTCCAAAATATGGTCTTTTAAATTAAAAACCATTTAATGCTATTCATCTAGATAGTATCCTAATATTCATTATGAACTGAATAACTGAAAGAAGATGCTAAGACCATTGAAAGAAACCAAAGATGTGATAATTACAGTGCTTTTCTATCATTTATTCATGCTAGTTTGATGCCTCACAAACAGAATTCAATAAAATGTTGAACATAACTGTCTTTTAAGTATCGAAGACTAAACAATATATATACTCCAATCTGTATGTATTTCTATTTGATGCATTAATTCCACTTCATCTGTATCAGAAGTGTCTGTCTTCCATAACATAAAATGGAAATTGTGGTCAGGTAATGCATTCTCTATGACATCTAGAAAATCCCATGTGTAATAGTAATACTTCAATCTGTCTTCTTTAGGAGTACTAACTCCTAGTGAACCATAACTTTCTGTGTACCTGGGGGTCAAACAGACTATCCTACTTTGATGTGGTTGGTTAAAATGTATGAACAATTTTCTGAAGGCATTAGTCACTTACCTACCCCAAAATGGTAATGTGGATCAATGTGCCTCAGATGCTTAGAGGCCTTCCAAATCTATGTTGAATTTTAGGGCACCTTGGAGTTATTTTACTGTGGTTGAAGGCATAAGATGTGGGATTGATTATAACTGACATAAGATAAGTATAATAGGAATGATTGGATACTTCTATTGCCTTATTTGTTTGGTGTTCTGAATTCCTCATAGAATTCATATCCTGGCCAAGTTCCATTTTATTTTCAAAGACTAATAATGAAATAAGTCCTAGTTAATGGAAGTTCTCGTTGGTTGGGTTTGGATAATTTTACTTTTGTAAGACTAGCTAATTATCATTATTACACACTATTGTATACTCAGCACCTAGAGCAGTGCCTGGCTCACAGGATATTATCAATAGTATTTCTTGATTGCTAATGGATGGGTATATTGTTTATTGTATTATTGAAGCTAACAATACTAAGTCAAAAATAAGCAAATTCAACATAATAAATTGAGCCTATGATTTTCAATTTTTTATTTCCTTCATTTGATGTGCCTTTTTTTTATCTCGGTTTACATAAAAGAAACTATATACTTTATAAGTGAATCTTAACTTGGAGGAAATTTCAGAACAAGTTTCCTTTCTTGAAAGGACAAAGAATTTCTGGCTATACTTGAGAGTAGCCAGAGAGGGACTGTAGTTCCCTACTCCAGATCTCAAACATTATGAGTCTTTTCAACTCTGGGGAAAAAAATGAAAAAGGTTGAAAATCTCTTAGATACATTGCCCTTCAAGCAGATGGAACACAAGTAGAGGTTATTGATTTCCTTTTGTCACCTGCTTTCATTGTAGGATGACAGCATGTACAATGTAGAAATGACATTTACTAAGCACCAAAAAAGAACCTGAGGTTCTGGACTTGTCTCTTTCAGGCTTGTAGCTATTTTGCTAATTAATTACTCAGAATAGGGTTACTGCATAACTGCTTCTACCCTTTTCAGGATGGTAGCTAAAAAGTTTATGAAAGTTTGCAGCTCTCATTTGGAATACACTTCACAAAAGCTTTCTGCTCTGGTCACTCCTTCAGGTCTTCATTCTCTTATGAAGGCTAACAAGGCTATGTCAGTTTAATTCTAATACATGTATACATATTTTATATTCTATAAAAATACTAATTGAGAGCCTAATATAGGGTTTAAGATCTGACTTCCTTTAATGCTTGATGGCAGACTATATTCTATGAGAGGCAACTTTAGCTCTTTCAGGACCCCAAGGTGTCTTTTATTTTTGTTTGGGAAATTACTGCTGTAGGTTAGGGTGCTAAATGGTATTTCTAGAAGCACAAGTAAGTTACTGCATCTCTCTTATGTTTCATAATATTTCATTCACATCCCTAAGAAACTTGGAAGCACACATTTCCTTTGTAAAAAGTCCAACATTCATTAGTGTAGAGCATCATTTAATTTTTTTTGTTATTTAGATAAAAGAGAAGCAAAAAACTAAAACAAGACAAAAAAACAAGAGGAGAACTCAGTATTTACTGGCCTTGTATTGAGTTCGGGATACTGCTAGCTTTCAGAACATCATGAGATTATCACCCTATTCAAATTTCACTTTGAAAATTAAAAACAGCCTAATTTTCCTTTGACCCATGACACCAAAACCATAGGCATGTAATTATTTTGAGAGTATCATATTTAGGGGAAACTTTCCTTTCCTTAAGAAATGAACTTAAGAACTTAAAGCAAAAAGTTTTGATTATGGGAACTAAGGGAAATAGAGGGGAGGAAAATTTTTCTTCTGCTCTTGTAGCATCCCCATTTGGCCTAAGAATTAAACTGACATAGTCATGTTAACAGGAGAAGAGCATGAAAGTTTTATTAAAATTTTTACATGTACATGTTAGCCTTCATAAGAGAATGAAGACCTGAAGGAGTGACCAGAGCAGAAAGCTTTTCTACCTTTTAGATAAAGAAACAATACTTCTGTGAAGAACTGACAAGGCAAAGGGGCTTAGGTTGGGGCAGTAAATTGTAGGGAAGTGATTGGGAAGATAGAATTAGTTTAACAAGGTTTGTTTGTACAGATTTCTCTCAGTCTTGACCCTTCATCTTTGAGGATGAGATGTCTTCCCTCCTCTGAGTACACCTTTCATATGAGAGTTTCCTGTTTTTAGAAAGAAAAAGGAGGATCATAGATCTTTCTTGCATCTGCTGTTTCTCAAGGGCCTTTAGCTCAAAATAATTTTATTTGAAAGAGGCATATTTTGGGATGTAAGATATTCTGGTTTCTTTCAGAAGTAATATCTTTTTGAATTAGGCTTGTTTTAGATGTAGTTGAGAATTTTTATGTTTTCTCTGTTAATATAGGCAGATTTGAAAAAGAAAATATCAAAATATAAAGACTAATATGAACTATGCTGAATTAGAATAAAGAAAATACAAATGAAGAATAAACTGTTGAAGTGGGTTAATGTCGATGATATAAAATGAGTAGATCTATGGACTATTTGAGCTGTATCAACATAGAAATGAGGAACATTCTTAGTCTTCTTAGGAATTCTACTGTTTTCTTGAATAAATTAAAAAATAAGATTAAATGACTTTTGATGCCATGTTGCAGGCACTATTCAGCATATTCAGACATTAGTGAGCTATGTATTCTTATTTTCTAGATCAGCGGTTAAAATCATTTGGAGCACCTTAAAAACCAAAGTGAAGTCTGAAATAAACTTGCAGGATTTTCCACAAAATGTATGGAAGTCCATCTGACAAATTGGTTAGGGCAGCCACAGGGCTTACAAGTGCAGGGCAAGTAATTTTCTGTTTAAATCATTTCAACAACTTTTTATATTAGCATGTAGTACATCTATTTTTAGATATAGAACAAGTTGTTTTTCAAATCACCAGTTCTTGAAGTGTGAAATGAAACCACCATCCAGGAAAATACAGTTTGATTTGGCATGTTTCACTCAGTGTGATTCACAAGTATATCCCAAACCTCTAATCTTCCTGAGATCCTTCAGTAACACAAATGACATTTAAAAGGATTTAGCATAATCTATCTATAATGCATGACCAATTGTAGCACAGTAGACATTAAGAGTTTTCTGGAATTGTAATACGAACCCTGCCATAGTACACTTCTTCAGATTAAGAAACATTTTTTAAAATCAGTCTATTTTATCTAAATGTTATTATGAAGTTATAAATGTGACTGAGAAGCAATTTGTGTGTGTGTGTGTGTGTGTGTAGACAAATGTTGATGCCCATCAATGGTATCATTAAATTTTGTTTTATGTGTATATCTGCCAGGTTGCTATGCCATACTAAGGTGCATAATTATCATAGAAGTGAATGGTCAGAAATTTCTCTATTCTTCTTTCTTTAGTTTTTCCTCTATTTAACATATTTTATGTTTAGGGAAGATGTGCTTATAGGCATTCTCATTGAAATGTTTCCAATTTATCTCTTAATCTCTTAGAAGTAAGATTTCTTTTTAACTTGTTTATTGAGATATAATTCAATACATACTTTACACACTCGAAGTGTACAGTTAAATAATTTTTAGCCACTGCACAAAGTTGTGCAATCTTCACCTAAATCACTTTTAGAACATTTTCATCACCTCCAAAATTCACCCCTTAACTGGCACTCCCAAACTCTCATCTCTTCCAGCCCTGGGCACTTACCTACTTTCTCTCTAGATTTGCCTGTTTTGGACAATTCATATAAGTGGAATCATACAATATGTGGTCTTTGTGCCTGGCTTCTTTCCCTCAGTATAATGTTTTCAAGGTTTCTCTACTTTGTAGCTATGTATCAGTATTTCATTCCTTTTTATGACTGAATGATATTCCATTGTATGGCTACAGTACCTTTTATTTATTCATTAGTTGATGGACATTTGGATGAGTTGTGCTTTTTAATAGAAGAAACTGTTAAAAAGTTAAAGCTCCTATATTTCTTTAGCACAGAGGAAAACATCTTCTGTTCTTCATCACAGGTAAAGGTGTCAGACCCGGCTATGAAGACCAGCATCCTGCTTATGTTCCTTTGGGGGTTGTCCTGTGCACTCCCAGTAAGTATCAGAATAAGGATATATGAAATAAACCTTTTATATCCCAAATTCCACAATTTTCACTGACTATAAGCCAAGTTGGCTGTATACGTTCTAATCAGATGAAAATAGTGGTTTCTTAGGAAGCTGTTTTCTTTACAACATCATCCGAGTTATTCCTTACTCTGTTTATTCATATAGCTATGATTCTCATTTTTCTTCATCACCAGTGGTTCTGAAAGTGCCATCCCCCAACTTGCGGCATCAGCATCAGCTAGGATTTTGTCAGAAATGTAAATTCTTGGGTCCTACCTCAGACCTACTGAGCAGGACTTTCTAGGGATGGGGCAATCTGTGGTTTAAAAGGCTTCCAGCTGGGCAGCCCCAGTGGCTCAGTGGTTTAGCGCCTGCCTTCAGCCCAGGGTGTGATCCTGGAGACCTGGGATCGAGTCCCACATCGGGCTTTCTGCATGGAGCCTGCTTCTCCCTCTGCCTGTGTCTCTGCCACTCTTTCTCTCTGTGTCTCTTATGAATAAATAAATAAAATCTTTTACAAAATAAAAGGCTTCCAGCTGATTCTGATTCATGCTAAAATTTGACTACCACTGCTCCTAAGTATGCATAGTGCTAATAGCTATTGCCTTGGAATTTTCTCTGTGGGCTAATCATGTGTACTAAATTTTCTAGGTAGCCAGGTATCAAAATACTGAATCTGAGAGCTCTGAAGAATGGAAGGTGAGTAGAAATAAAGTTTTAAAAAATATTTTTAATTTAATATATTATTAGTATAACCAATTTGGCTCTGCTGCAAATGTTGAAACTGTTAATGATTTAATGAACACATTAATAACCTAAGATATAAGTAGTAAGGGCTATAATTTCTAGTTCATGTGAAAACATTTAGTTCATATAATGCTTCAACTTCAACTTAATAGTATAATTTGGTGAGGAGGCATTTTTTCCCTTTAGGTTTACTTTCATAATGGATGTGCACAGTAGAAGGGGATGAATGACAGTGAACCAAGAATGTTATTAAAGGATTAGGACTACAAATCTGTTTTACCAGGAGATGTCTGGTAGGCAGGAGGTCAAGTCCTGGAAAGTGAAAAAAGACAGAAGGAGAGGATATTAGAGTCTGTGGAATAATTGTTAGTGTTGACTCTGAATAACTCAATAGTGATTAATTCTCAAGAACTCAAGAACCATTGCCAGGCTGTTCTATGTGCTTTACATGAGAACACTGAGACACAGAGAATAACCTAGTCTGTTACATAATTAATAAGCGTTAAAGCCAGACTTTAAACCCAGGTCACTCTGGCTCCAGAATCCACATTCTCTATCAGGGTGTTATAACCTTTTTAGGAAGGGGTTAAGTCTAAGAGGGCAACAGGTTCTCAAGATTGAAACTACAAGTAAGGCTTAAAATTTTATGCTAAGTCAGAGTGTTTTGGTAATGACCTTGTTACCTGCTGGCTTTTGCATATGATACAGCTTAGGAACAACATTAGTGGTTGCCAGATAATGTCAAGGCTTGAGATGAGGTTCTGCTCCTGCCTGCGGATGGAATTGGCACTGCAGGATTTCTTATATGAACTTGCATCAGAGATGTCCTTAGGCTGGTTAATTGAAAAGCAGCCACTATAGATCCTGTCTTTCATTCAACCATAGACTCTAAGAGTACCATAAATATGTTAGGTTATCAAGTTCAGCTTTGGCATGAGAAAAATACCAATGTCTTGTTCCCTTCCATCCCTTAATTCCAAATGATAACTGACAGAGTTATTTCTGAAGGTCTGCCATTGTGCCTGCCTGTAGTGTCACAGGGCAAAGACTTATGTAGTGTCACAGGGCTAAGACTTATGTAGTGTCACAGGGCTAAGACTTATGTACTGTCACAGGGCAAAGACTTATGTAGTGTCACAGGGCAAAGTGATTATAGCTCTTTCCTCTGGGGACATACCGCTGCCTAGCATTGCTGAGAGGTTTGTTGAAGACATGTTGATAGCAGCTCCTTCCTGTTTTACTCTCTGCATCTTCACACCCATGGCTTAGCAGGGATTTTGGGATTTTGCTCAAGAGGAAGAGGAATTGTAGATGCAGAGAAGGCACCAGAGGTGGCTCAGGCAATCTTAAAGTTATTAGATAAAAAAAGTGAAATAAATCAGAACTATGCCTAATTAGTTTCGGGCTTATTTTGTGTGTGTGTGTGTGATCTTATGTGATTCAAGAAAGGTATAATGGCCTTCTCAATTCAATTTTATCTACCACTGAATTTTATAAAGTGGTGTTTTCAAAATAGATTATTTTCTTTTTTTTAAGATTTTATTTATTTATTCATGAGAGACACAGAGAGAGAGAGAGAGAGAGAGAGAGAGAGAGAGAGAGAGAGGCAGAGACACAGGCAGAGGAAGAAGCAGGTTCCACGCAGGGAGCCCAAAGTGGGACTTGATCCCTGGTCTCCAGGATCACGCCCTGGGCCAAAGGCAGACACTAAACCACTGAGCCACCCAGGGATTCCTCAAAATGGTTTATTTCTTTAGTTTTATCATATTGAACAGTTCTCAAAATGTTTGCAATTTCATCCTCACAGCAACTCTGTGGAGTATGCACAGTGGTTACTAATATTCTTATTGACATTGGAAAGATGAAGTGAATTGCCCAGATTCACACAGAGTGACCAAAGATCACAGTTTATCCAAGACTTAGGGTTTTCCTGGAACATGCAAATTTCAGCACTAAAACCAAGACAGTTGGTTTTCAGGGCTAAAACCAAAACCAAGGGGCAGCCCTGGTGGCTCAGCGGTTTGGTGCCTGCCTTCGGCCCGGGGTGTGATCCTGGAGACCCGGGATTGAGTCCCACGTCGGGCTCCCTGAATGGAGCCTGCTTCTTCTCCCTCTGTGTCTCTGCCTCTATCTCTCTTCTCTCTCTGTGTCTCTCGTGAATAAATAAATAAAATCTTTAAAAAAAACAAAAACAAAGAGCTAATTGAGACTTAAAACTGGATTCTAAATTCCAATGCTGTTTTTTTTCCTATGTTACATTTTGTTTAGGTTGTATAAACAACCAGCTTCAAAGAAAGTATATTTTTCTCTGAGTGAAGTATCAGAAACCCAAAAATCCTTTAGGTCTGTTAGATCACAGATCTTTCCAGGCCATCAGTCCATCTCACTTTCTCTTTTTAGCCATTTCACCATAAAAATGTCATCATTGGGATCCCTGGGTGGCGCAGCAGTTTGGCGCCTGCCTTTGGCCCAGGGCGCGATCCTGGAGACCCGGGATCGAATCCCACATCGGGGTCCCGGTGCATGGAGTCTGCTTCTCCCTCTGCCTGTGTCTCTGCCTCTCTCTCTCTCTGTGACTATCATAAAAAATTAAAAAAAATGTTATCATTACTCATGTAAATATAAAATATATATCAAGAAACTAAAAACAAATCATCTAAAATTATTTTAAATATCTGCAAGATATCCATCTGTGAAGGAGTAACTTATTTTCCTTCCTTTTTTTACAGGATCACTTGGCTCAGACGCCAACACCACCTTTGGTAACTATCTCATTCATTTTTCTGTCCTAGACATCTTATACAGTAAATTTACTTTAACACTCTTCTCATCACTTTAGGCCATTTGGACAGCAGTAAATCCAAACCACAAGCAATTGATGTATATGTCGTGTATTTTTCTTTCCTTGGTAATTACTAAAAGGGAAAACAAACAACTTTTTTTTTTTCCTTTTAGGAGAACAGTGAGTCATCGGAAGAAAGTAAAGTTAGCTCAGAGGAACAGGTAATTAAACAGACCTTTCTTAACTTTTCAGGCTTCTTAGGAATTGAAGGAAATGATGTTAGATTAAATTACCTGCAACCAGCCTAAATGTAATACTTGCTAACCATTGGTTATGCTAGCTAAATCATCCCAAAAAGTAAGAAGAGAAAAATGAGTGGGAGAGTTCAGACGTGGACATGCTGTTCATTCCATATTTATCACAGGGGCCAGTTTGGTAGACATTGTAGCCCCAAATGTCCTCTAGTTAAAAAGAATACACACATACACACACACACACACACACACACACACACACACACACACACGGCCATAGACTATATTAGACAAATAATAGCTCATTTATCATTCTAAAATGTTGCTTTTACAATTAGAGTGGTTCAGATCAGGCAGAGAAAACTTTATGGTTAACAAGAAGTACCTGCTGGGCCTATGTACCTCCTCCATGTTAAGGATCTTGATGGAGGAGGGAACAGGAAACTAATGAAACAGCTCCTTTAATAATGATTTCTCTTTAAAATAGTCTCAGCGGTGACCCAGGTAATGAGAAAAGCTGGCTTATAGTTATATTCCTGTTAATAAAAAACTGGCTTTCATTCTCTAATGTATGCACTCTTTTTTATTCATTTTCCTAAAACTAAATGTCATTACTTTCTTGACTGTCCTATCATTTTAACCAAACTCAAACCCTTGGGGCTCCAGAGATCCAGGAATCACATTTCTCACTGAAGCTTTGATCCATGTTGTATTCTATACTTAACAAGTTGGAAGATGAATTATTAGTCTTTTTCACTATTTACTAAAGGTTTGTCTGAGGAACATTCTAGAAATTTATAAGCATAGATTTGGGGTATGTTTTCTGGAGATGTTTGATTTATTGCTTCAATATTCTCTGAGGTCTCAAATGAGAGTAATTGTACCTGCCGAGAAGGATGCAATATGTGCCTATTGAGGTATGGGGAGCTAAAAAGATGCTTAGTTCCAGCATACCAGTGTAAACTCTAGCAATGGGAAGAGATGTCATCATTCTGTACTCTCAACTGGAAAGTCAAACATTGATCTATAGGGACAAGTGGAAAAATGAAAACAAACTTGGCAAGAATGCTCTGCTTTAGGGTATGGTAAAGAGAGCAGATTTTTCCAGAGCATAATGAATGAAGACTCACTTATCTTTCCTTATCTGTGTAGAGCATCCAATTGTTTGACTTATGAGGATAATCTCTCTGAACTCACACTTAGAACTAAGCCTCCCTATAGTCCTACAAGTTGCAGTCTTCTAGCTAAGCCTTCTACAGGCAACCCTCTGCCTATGTGAATGAGGTGTAAATTTGGTTTAGGTGAGATGTATATGTTACCACAATATGTTACTTTCATTTTAGCTAAAGGTTTCATTCTACTGCCTTAGTACATTCCCCGCCCCTCCACCAGAGGAAAAAAAAATTGGGGGCGCTTGGGTGGCTCAGATGTTGAAGGCATCTGCCTTCAGCTGGGGTCGTGATCCCTGGGATCCTGGGACGGAGTCATGTATCGGGCTCCCTGCTCTGCGGGGAGCCTGCTTCTCCCTGTGCTTCTGCCTCTCTTTTTGTCTCTCATGAATAAATAAAATCTTAAAAAGAAAAGAAAAGAAAAAAATATTTGGGTCATTTCAAAATTCACCCAATATTTTTTAAAACTAAAAGCCAAACAATTTGATGAGTATTTCAAACTATCTCTTTAAACATGCAAAAAAAAAAAAAATCTCTGAGAGTTTCTTCCAGGAATCAGACTTACAATATAATTTGAGTTTCATAAATATGATTTCTATAGAGCTTTTTTTAAAAAAAGATTTATTTATTTATTTATTTATGAGAGAGAGAGAGACTGGCAGAGGGAAAGGGAAAGCAGACTCCCTGCTGAGCAGGAAGCCTGATGCAGGGCTCAAGCCCAGGACCATGGGATCATGACCTGAGCCAAAGGCAGGCATTTAACCAACTGAGCCACCCAGGTACCCCTCTATATAACTTTTTAAGGAAGTTTCTGTAGCACTGAGTAAATTGTGCCTATACAAAATGGAATGACTTGAGTTACAACTCCTCTTCCTTCCTTCTTTAACCCTGGCAGAGATGTTATTGAGCAGTAAAACTGATCATGGATTAGAAGGAGAGACATAAGAAAAAAGTAGGAAAGCCCAGATAACACCCTCTATATCAGCCCCTGGAGTACTGACCATGTTTGTTAACCCCAAACTCCAGGCAAATGAAGACTCCAGTGACAGTGCTGAATCGGAGGACAGCCTTGATGATCATCAATATATGCATAGACCAGCTGGTGGCCTCTCTAGGAGTGGAGGAAAAGAAGGAGATGATAAAGATGATGATGAAGATGACAGTGGAGATGACACTTTTGGAGATGATGACAATGGCCCAGGACCTGAAGAAAGACAAGGAGGAAAATCCAGACTCAAAAGTAATGAAGACTCAGCTGACTCCACACAATCCAGGGAAGATAGTCCCCCACTAGGGGAAGATAGTGCCCAAGATACCACCAGTGAGAGCAGGGACCTTGACAATGAGGATGAGATGAACAGCAGGCCTGAGAGAGGTGACTCTGTTCAAGAGAGTGACAGTAAGGAACACTGGGTAGGAGGTGGCAGTGAAGGGGATAGTAGCCACGGGGATGGCTCTGAGTTTGGTGATGAAGAAATGCAGAATGATGATCCAGATACTATCAGGAATGAGAGAGGCAACTCCAGAATGAATAGTGCCAGTGTCAAATCAGAAGAATCAAAAGGAAACAGTGATGAGCAAGCAAGCACTCAGGATTCAGGTGACAGCCAATCAATGGAGTATCCCAGGAGGAAAATTTTCAGAAAATCCCGCATTTCTGAAGAAGATGACATAGGTGAGCTTGATGATAGCAACACAGTGGAAGAAGTCAAGAGTGACTCAACAGAAAATGCCAACTCCAAAGAAACTGGCCTCAGCCAATCCAGGGAAAACAGTGAGAGTGAATCTGTAGAAGAGAGTGAGGAGAATCAGTCCCAAGAAGACAGTCAAAACATACAAGACCCCAGTAGTGAGTCTAGTCAAGAGGTGGATCTCCCATCTCAAGAAAATAGTAGTGAATCTCAGGAAGAGGTAGTGACTGAGTCCAGGGGTGACAACCCAGATAACACCACCAACCACTCAGATCAGGAAGATAGTGACTCCAGTGAAGAGAACAGCTTGAATAAACCCTCCAGTTCAGAAAGTGAATCCACAGAGGAGCAGGCTGACAGTGAATCCAACGAAAGCCTCAGATCCTCAGAGGAAAGCCCAGAGTCCACTGAGGAGAACAGTTCTAGCCAGGAGGACCTTCAGTCTCACAGTGCCTCAGCAGAGAGCCAGAGTGAAGAAAGCCAGTCTGAGCAGGACAGCCAGTCTGAGGAAGATGATGCCAGTGATTCTCAGGACAGCAGCAAATTAAAAGAAGACAGCAACTCAACTGAGAGCAAATCAAGCAGTGAGGAAGATGGCCAGTCAAAAAACACTGAGATAGAAAGCAGAAAATTAATAGTTGACACTTATCACAACAAACCCATTGGGGATCAAGATGACAATGACTGCCAAGATGGCTATTAGAATCAGCTTTCCTACGAAGTGGCTCTCACCTATAGGAGGCTTGGGGGTTGGAGAATAGTGAAATAATTACAACTATAATTTATTGATGTTTTTTATCAGAAGGACAACAAGAGGCCATTTCTTCCTGAAAGGAAATGCTGGATATATTTGTTTCTAGGGTGTCACCAATTTATAGGGGTTTAAATACTGTCAAATGACACCAGAACACACTCAATGAGACTGGAAGCAAGGAAAGATGTGCATTATAGTTTCACAACTGAAATAGTTACTAACTCATTAACATTACAGTTATTGAGGTTCTATTATGTACCAGGCACTGTGCTAGGTGCTGGGATATAAAGAAGCTTAAGGCTTGTTTCTTGCTCCTGAGGAGCTTATAGATGGTTAAATAAAGTTAAAAAGCTAAACAGGGATACATATGAGAGAAACAAGAATTATTACAATGCAGTGTGGTAAGTGCTGTAAGTGGTATGAACAAAATATATGGGAGCACAGAAGATGGGACCAATTTTGTCCTGCATAAATCAAGGAGGACTTCCCAGCAGAAAAGACAATAGGGTTGGAACACTGCATAAGATTTCTCCATTGAAGACAAGAGAATTCTATTCATTCTTGGGATAAGCAATAGTGAATCCTATATGATAAAAATATTTAGTTTTTGAAAGTACTTTCAAATTATGGCACAGTGAGGTATTTTGAAAAACAAAACTTTGTTTTCAAACACCCTTTTTGATGTTTTCTGTGGAACTCCCATGAACACTGCCTCACGCACCACTGGAGACATGATATGGAAGACTGGGTGTGGGGGGGAGGTAGTAGAAAGAAATCTCTCTTTAAATAGATAACTTTTAGCTTTATTTTTTTTTCCAAAATCAGTCTATGTGCATGCTAGAAAAACTATTCTCTGAGTCCTTTACATATGTTGCACATAGTAGAATTCTGTTTATAGAATTCAATTGATTTTTGCCAAATATCCTTTGAAATGTTACCTCAACATAAAAAATGTTTTGTAATAAAGATAATAATATCTATGTGCTTATTTTTATAGTAATATTATTAGGAAATATCTGTATTAAATAACCTTTCCTTTAAAACCTTAAAGAGTAGTTTCTTTTCTTCCATTAAAAGATGTTCTTAAATTATTCATGAAAATTTTGTTTATAATTCAGGTAGCATTTTGATAAAATTACTTTATGTGTTGCTTACGCTATTTCACTAAATATACCTGTTATAGATAAGGAAAAAAGAAAATGAAGCAAGCTCTCAACATTGCTTAAGGCCTTGCCAAAAGTTACAGCTGTTGGCTTTAACAATAGTTCTTGCTGGTCTCTCAGACTGTCATTTGTGTAAACTCTGGAATCTATAGGGAAACATATTCTTTACATTTTTAATTCTTTGTGAGAAACTATTGCATCTTAGCACTTTTACTTTTCAAATTTGTTTTTAGCCACCATTCTACAGCCACCACTATAGAGTACATCAGAATTCCCCTACAAATTTATTAAGAGAATCAGGAAAACTTTCATTCATTCATATTTTTTATTTTTATTTTTTGTGAGAGAGTGCAGCATGTGCATGTGTGTGAGTGCTTGAGGTGAGGGAAGAGCAAAGGGAGAGGGAGAGAGAGAATCTCAAGCAGGATCCACTCCCAATGCAGAGCCCAAAGTGGGGCTCTATATCATGACCTTGAGATCATGACCTGAGCCAAAATCAAGAGTCAGAAGCTGAAGCTTAACGGATTGAGCCACCCAGGCACCCCCAGGAAGATTTTCAGTCTGATCCTTCCCATCCTTCTCACAGTTCCATTCCCTCACAATGTCAAAGCTGTCGTCACTTGGAGAATAAATATATAGTCTGTAATCCTACCCCTTGAGATTTTAATTTAGTAGGTCTAAAGCGAAACCCCAAATTCTCTATTTTTAGAAGGATCCCAGGAGATTCTGATGTAGCCCATCCACATACTCACATTTGAGTTCTCTGGCTCTATGGACTAATTATCTACCTGTATTAACCTATAGGTTCCTACCAACCACAGCTTCTTGTAAGGAGAACTGCCCCATGTTTGGACCTGAGGTACAGGCGATCAGGCTCTAACCATTGAACTGCCCTGCCTCACCACAGGTGACTATCCTGATGAGAACCTGACCTCAGGGGACCTGCCTATAGGCTGGCCAGCAGCCTCAGATGAGACATGTCACAAAGGTTTTGCCTGAACATAAATAACAGTGGCTTGGGGGCTAATATGAATTTCCCTCTCTGAATATTTGAATATTTATGAAGACAGATATCGACAAGAAATCAGAACAAAAATAGAAAGGAGGGGAATCCCTGGGTGGCGCAGCGGTTTGGCGCCTGCCTTTGGCCCAGGGCGCGATCCTGGAGACCCGGGATCGAATCCCACGTCTGGCTCCCGGTACATGGAGCCTGCTTCTCTCTCTGCCTGTGTCTCTGCCTCTCTCTCTCTCTCTCTCTCTCTGTGACTATCATAAATAAATAAAAATTAAAAAAATAGAAAGGAATACAGAGAGATTAAAACAGCATTAAAAAGAGTCTTTTTTTTTAAATTTTTATTTATTTATGATAGTTACACACACAGGGATCCCTAAAAAGAGTCTGTTAATGGTGAAGCACAAAACTGAAAATTATTGAACTCTCAATGCTGAGAAGTAAAATCATAATCTTCTTGCTCTCATACTTGGATCTTGACTCTCCTATTGCTCACCAGGCCTTATTGGATTCCTATGATGTTCCTTCCTTTTAAGTGCTATCTGTATCCTTACAATACACTCACCTTTCTTGAGATAAACTGAGTCAGTCTTTGTTACTTGTGAACAAAATGCCTAATGAATTCAGACTCATAACCTTAGCTATTAAGTTCAGCCGGTATTCCTAGGTCATATAACCCCTTTACCAAGTTAATTAACAGGACTTTTAGAAGGAAGAACAATGATAAGAGTTTTAGCTTTGTTGTTGATAGAAATCATCTTAGATGTGGGAGAGTTTTAAGTTCTCATCAACTCATTTTATGTACTTGGAATAGACAGTGGTCTATTTTGCAATAAAAAATGGTACAGAAATATTATTCAAAGGAAAGTTGGGCAGACTGGGGCTATAGCTTTGAAGGTGTATAAATTTTCTCATGGAGTTCCTCACTGAAGTCTGTAATAGATAGAGAAGCCAAATCACAATCAGGAATCAATTTTAAATCTATAATGGGAAGAATTAAAGGCTATGAGGTGAGTATAAATGAAAACATAAATGAGAGCTATGTGACATGAATGCTTAATAGCACTGGGCTAAAATAAGATGATGTTTCTATGATGCTCCATGAAAAACCTTACAGTTGGGACTTAAACTCTAGAAAGCTGAAGCTTTCCTGGAAAGTACTCCAAGAGCCATGATCAAGTCTTGCCACAGTAATCCTTATTTTCTAAATTTACTAGGGTTAATCCACTCTTCTTTAAAAGGCCCATTCTTTCTTTACATAGATTATTAGTACAACAGTCAAGTTGGTTTCTGTGGAGTCCTGCAGGCTTGGGAGCCATTCTGTCTTCTCCAGAAGATTTTGCATATTTATGTAGATCTAAAAATTTAGTTCCTAAACTACAATCTTACTTTACTGTTCCTAGTTCCTGAAGTGATGTGGGCATTCTCTATGACTCCAAAATAAACACAAATTGATGGTTTCTAATTTTTCCCATTTACTCACTGAGTCATTCAAACATTTATGGAGCACATCTTATATCTATAGAAGGATGAATGAGATATGATTTCTGCCCTTAAGAATAAAAGGAGATAAAAGTATATGAACTGTTACAGAGCAGTTATAAGGCTCTAATTAAGTTTCCATGAGTGTACATGGAGGGAATAATTAATCTGTTTAGATAGTTGAAGACGTACTGGGAAAACTGATGTAAACCTTGGGAAATGAGTAAGAAAACAGAGAAGCATACTCCAATCATAGGGAACAGAGAAGTAAATGTACAAAAATCGTTTATGGCAAGTTAATGTATTATTAAAAAAATCGCGTGTTGCCAAAGCATTGGTAAGAGAGAAAGAGAAAGGGGAAGTGATATGTGAAGTCTCTGAATGCCAGATTAAGGAGAAGAGCCTTCACCGTTAGTAAGTACCTTCCTGGAGCCAAGTTTTCATATTTGATAAACATATCATAAACACCTTTGATACGGATATTATAAGTTCTCTACCTCATTTAAAAATATATAACAAATAATAGCAAATGAAACACAGAAAAGCTAAGTTAAGTATCCTACCTGATAATCCAAGAAATAGCAGAGTCTGATTCCATTTTTGTTCAATGATGAGCCACTGAAAATTTTGGCAACTTTCAAATGTGTACTACAATACTACCGACTGTAGTCACCACACTGTTTATTACATCACAGGAGTTATTTATTTTAAAATTGAAAGTCTGTACCTCCTGACCCCCTTCACCTATTTTTCCCACCCCACAAGTCCTCCACCCTCTGGTAACCACCATTCTGTTCTCTGCATCAGTGCATTTTGTTTTGTTTTGTTTTGATTCCATATATAAATAAAATCATATGTTATTTGTCTTTCTCTGTCTGACTTTTTATTTAACCTAACCTTCTAGGTCCATCTATGTTGTTGCAAATGGCAAGGTTTCATTCTTTTTTTTTTTTTATGTCGAGTAGTATGCCGCTGTATATATACACCTAATCTTGTTAATCCACTCATCCACTGATGGAGATTTATTTCAATATCTTGGGTAATAAAAACAATGCTGTGATGAGCAAAGGGATGCATATATCTTTTTGAATTAGTGTTTTCATATAAATATCCAGAAGAGGAATTGCTGGATCATGTGGCAGTTGTATTTTTACTTTTTGAGGAACCTCTATACTGTTTTCCTTAGTGGTTGCACTAATTACATTCCCACAAGTAGTGTATGAGGATTCTCTTTTCCCATATCCCTGTCAACACTTGTAACTTCCTGTCCTTTCGCCATTGAATATTCTTGCTTTTCTGTCATAAATTAATTGACCATCTATGCCTGGGTTTATTTCTGGGCTCTCTTCTGTTTCGTGGATCTATGTGTGTCTATTTTTTATGCCAATACCACACTGTTTTGATTGCTATAGCTTTGTAATATAGTTTGAAATCAGGATACATGATGCACAAGGATTCATTTCTCAAGGTTGCTTTGGTTATTCAGGATCTTTCATGGTTCCATGCAAATTTTAGGGGTTTTTTTGGTTCTAGTTCTCTGAAAAATGCTATTGGTATTTTAATAGAGATTGTATTGAATCTATAGATTTCTTTGAGTACTATGGACATTTTGGCATTAATACTTCCAATCCATGAATACAATCTTTGTATCATTTTCAATTTATTTCATCAGTGTCTTATAGTTCACAGAGTACAGGTCTTTCACCTCGCTTATTAAATTTTTCTTAGCTTTTTAAATTCTTTTTGATGCAATTGTAAATGAAATTGTTTTCTTAATTTCTCTTTCTGATAGTTTGCTATTAAGATATAGAAACAACAGATTTTTGTATAATGATTTTTGTCCTGAAATTCTACTGAATTCATTAGTTCTAACAGTTTTTTTGGTGGAGTCTTTAGGGTTTTCTGTACATAAAATCATGTCATCTACAAATAGTTTAACTTCTTCCTAATCTGGGTGGCTTTTATTTTCTTTTTCTAGTCCTCTGGCTAGGACTTCCAATATTATGTTTAATAAAAGTGGCATGAATGGGCATCCTTATCTAATTCTTGTGGGCTTGTAATATATGGCCTTTATTATGTTGCAGTGCATTCCCTCTATACCCACTTTGTTGAGGGTTTTTATCATAAATGGATACTATTTTTGTCAAATGCTTTTTTATGTCCATTGAAATGACCATATGATTTTTATCTTTCATTTTGTCAGTGTGGTGTATCATGTTGATTGATTTGCAGATGTTGAGCCATCCTTGCATCCTTGGAATAAATTCCACTTTATTATGGTGTATTATCCTTTTAATGTATTATTGAATTTGGTTTACTAATATTTTATTGAGGATTTTTGCATATATGTTCATCAGGGATATTTGCTGTAATTTTCTTTTTTTGTCCTCGTCCGGTTTTGGTGTTAGGGCAATGTTGGCCTCATGAAATGAAGTTGGAAGTATTCCCTCCTCTTCAATTACTTGGAAGTTTAAGAAGGGTAGGTATTACAGCTTCTTTGAATGTTTAGTAGATTTTACCAGTGAACCCTTCTGGTCCCCTGGACTTTTGTTTGATGGGAGGTTTTTGATTACTGATTCAATTTCCTTACTAGTTATCAATCTGCTCAGATTTTCTTTTCCTCATGATTCAGTTTTAGGCAATTGTATGTTTCTACAGATTCATCCATTTCTTCTAGGTTGTCCAATATGTAGGTGTATAATTGTTTATAGCAGTCTCTTGTGATCCTTCGTATTTACGTAGTATCAGTTGTAACTTCTCTTTCATTTCTGATTTTGAGTCCTCTCTTTCTTTTTCTTGGAAAGTCTAGCTGAAGTTTATCAATTTTTCAAAGAACCAGCTCTAGTTCCATTGGTATTTTCTATTGTCTTTTTAGTCCATATTTAACCTATTTCCTCTCTGATCTTTACTATTTCCTTTCTTCTACTAATTGGGCAACCAGGGCCAGGTGATTAAAGATCACCCTCTGTGTGGACTGTGTTTGTCAGCTTTAGTGTGGTAGTGGAAGAGCATAGGGCTGGGGTGCTTCCACTCTATTTAGCAGAGTAGCAGGAGAATGCAGTGACTGTGCATGTCCACAAGTGCTAATAAGGTAGAACAGTGCAGAAATGGTGCTCACCATCACCTCCATCCCTGGAGAGTCCCAACAGGCCTCTGCCTGTCCAATAGATACTTCAAGATTAGCAAATGAATCTCCACACATATAGTCTGGGTGCTTTTCAAACTAAATGTCAAAGCTCCCTCATCTAGGGAGCTTTTCAAACTGCTTCTTTTGCACTGGACGCCAGGCAAGTGAATCTTCAATGGAAGCCCTTTTTTTTTTTAATAAATTTATTTTTTATTGGTGTTCAATTTGCCAACATACAGAATAACACCCAGTGCTCATCCCCGTCAAGTGCCCCTCTCAGTGCCTGTCACCCATTCACCCCCACCCCCTGCCCTCCTCCCCTTCCACCACCCCTAGTTCGTTTCCCAGACTTAGGAGTCTTTATGTTCTGTTTCCCTTTCTGGTATTTCCCACACATTTCTTCTCCCTTCCTTTATATTCCCTTTCACTATTATTCATATTCCCCAAATGAATGAGAACATACACTGTTTGTCCTTCTCCGATTGACTTACTTCACTCAGCATAATACCCTCCAGTTCCATCCACGTTGAAGCAAATGGTGGGTATTTGTCGTTTCTAATGGCTGAGGAATATTCCATTGTATACATAAACCACATCTTCTTTATTCATTCATCTTTCGATGGACACCGAGGCTCCTTCCACAGTTTGGCTATTGTGGACATTGCTGCCAGAAACATCAGGGTGCAGGTGTCCCGGCGTTTCATTGCATCTGTATCTTTGGGGTAAATCCCTAACAGTGCAATTGCTGGGTCGTAGGGCAGGTCTATTTTTAACTCTTTGAGGAACCTCCACACAGTTTTCCAGAGTGGCTGCACCAGTTCACATTCCCACCAACAGTGTAAGAGGGTTCCCTTTTCTCCACATCCTCTCCAACATTTGTGGTTTCCTGCCTTGTTAATTTTCCCCATTCTCACTGGTGTGAGGTGGTATCTCATTGTGGTTTTGATTTGTATTTCCCGAATGGCAAGTGATGCAGAGCATTTTCTCATGTGCATGTTGGCCATGTCTATGTCTTCTTCTGTGAGATTTCTCTTCATGTCTTTTGCCCATTTCATGATTGGATTGTTTGTTTCTTTGCTGTTGAGTTTAATATGTTCTTTATAGATCTTGGAAACTAGCCCTTTATCTGATACATCATTTGCAAATATCATCTCCCATTCTGTAGGTTGTCTTTGAGTTTGTTGACTGTATCCTTTGCTGTGCAAAAGCTTCTTATCTTGATGAAGTCCCAATAGTTCATTTTTGCTTTTGTTTTTTTTTTGCCTTCGTGGATGTATCTTGCAAGAAGTTACTGTGGCCAAGTTCAAAAAGGGTGTTGCCTGTGTTTTCCTCTAGGATTTTGATGGAATCTTGTCTCACATTTAGATCTTTCATCCATTTTGAGTTTATCTTTGTGTATGGTGCAAGAGAGTGGTCTAGTTTCATTCTTCTGCATGTGGATGTCCAATTTTCCCAGCTCCGTTTATTGAAGAGACTGTCTTTCTTCCAGTGGATAGTCTTTCCTCCTTTATTGAATATTAGTTGACCATAAAGTTGAGGGTCCACTTCTGGATTCTCTATTCTGTTCCATTGATCTATGTGTCTGTTTTTGTGCCAGTACCACACTGTCTTGATGACCATAGCTTTGTAGTACAACCTGAAATCTGGCATTGTGATGCCCCCAGCTCTGGTTTTCTTTTTTAAAATTCCCCTGGCTATTCAGGGTCTTTTCTGATTCCACACAAATCTTAAAATAATTTGTTCTAACTCTCTGAAGAAAGTCCATGGTATTTTGATAGGGATTGCATTGAACGTGTAAATTGCCCTGAGTAACATTGACATTTTCACAATATTAATTCTTCCAATCCAGGAACATGGAATATTTTTCCATCTCTTTGTGTCTTCCTCAATTTCTTTCAGAAGTGTTCTGTAGTTTTTAGGGTATAGATCCTTCACCTGTTTGGTTAGGTTTATTCCTAGGTATCTTATGCTGGGTGCAATTGTAAATGGGATTGACTCCTCAAATTCTCTTTCTTCAGTCTCATTGTTAGTGTATAGAAATGCCACTGATTTCTGGGCATTGATTTTGTATCCTGCCATGCTGCCAAATTGCTGTAAGAGTTCTAGCAATCTTGGGGTGGAGGCTTTTGGGTTTTCTATGTAGAGTATCATGTCATTGGCGAAGAGGGAGAGTTTGACTTCTTCTTTGCCAATTTGAATGCCTTTAATGTCTTTTTGTTGTCTGATTGCTGAGGCTAGGACTTCCAGTACTAGGTTGAATAGCAGTGGTGAGAGTGGACATCCCTGCCTTGTTCCTGATCTTAGGGGATGGCTCCCAGTGCTTCCCCATTGAGAATGATATTTGCTGTGGGCTTTTTGTAGATGCTTTTAAGATATTGAGGAATGTTCCCTCTATCCCTACACTCTGAAGAGTTTTGATCAGGAATGGATGCTGTATTTTGTCAAATGCTTTCTCTGCATCTAATGAGAGGATCATATGGTTCTTGGTTTTTCTCTTGCTGATATGATGAATCACCTTGATTGTTTTACAAGTGTTGAACCAGCCTTGCGTCCCGGGGATAAATCCTACTTGGTCATGGTAAATAATTTTCTTAATGTACTGTTGGATCCTATTGGCTAGTATCTTGTTGAGAATTTTTGCATCCATGTTCATCAGGGATATTGGTCTGTAATTCTCCTTTTTGGTGGGGTCTTTGTCTGGTTTTGGAATTAAGGTGATGCTGGCCTCGTAGAACGAATTTGGAAGTACTCCATCTCTTTCTATCTTTCCAAACAGCTTTAGTAGAATAAGTATGGCTTCCTCTTTAAACATTTGATAGAATTGCCCTGGGAAGCCATCTGGCCCTGGACTTTTGTGTCTTGGGAGGTTTTTGATAACTGCTTCAATTTCCTCCCTGGTTATTGGCCTGTTCAGGTTTTCTATTTCTTCCTGTTCCAGTTTTGGTAGTTTGTGGCTTTCCAGGAATGCGTCCATTTCTTCTAGATTGTCTAATTTATTGGCGTAGAGCTGTTCATAATATGTTTTTAAAACGTTTGTATTTCCTTGGTGTTGGTAGTGATCTCTCCTTTCTCATTCATGATTTTATTAATTTGAGTCTTCTCTCTTTTCTTTTTAATAAGGCTGGCTAATGGTTTATCTATCTTATTAATTCTTTCAAAGAACCAACTCCTGGTTCTGTTGATCTGTTCCACAGTTTTTCTGGTCTCGATTTCGTTGAGTTCTGCTCGAATCTTTATTAACTCTCTTCTGCTGGGTGTGGGATCTATTTGCTGTTTTTCTCTAGATCCTTTATGTGTAAGGTTAGCTTTTGTATTTGAGTTCTTTCCAGTTTTTGGATGGATGCTTGTATTGTGATGTATTTCCCCCTCAGGACTGCTTTTGCTGCATCCCAAAGATTTTGAATGGTTGTATCTTCATTCTCATTAGTTTCCATGAATCTTTTTAATTCTTCCTTAATTTCCTGGTTGACCCTTTCATCTTTTAGCAGGATGATCCTTAACCTCCACGTGTTGAGGTCCTTCCAAACTTCTTTTTGTGATTTAATTCTAATTTCAAGGCATTATGGTCTGAGAATATGCAGGGGACGATCCCAATCTTTGGTATCGGTTCAGACCCAATTTGTGACCCAGTATGTGGTCTATTCTGGAGATAGTTCCATGTGCACTTGAGAAGAATGTGTATTCAGTTGAGTTTGGATGTAAAGTTCTGTAGATATCTGTGAAATCTATCAGGTCCAGTGTATCATTTAAAGCTCTCGTTTCTTTGGAGATGTTGTGCTTAGAAGACCTATTGAGGGTAGAAAGAGCTAGATTGAAGTCACCAAGTATAAGTGCATTATTATGTAAGTATTTCTTCACTTTGGTTATTAATTGATTTATATATTTGGCAGCTCCCACATTCGGGGCATATATATTGAGGATTGTTAAGTCCTCTTGTTGGATAGATCCTTTAAGTGTGATATAGTGTCCCTCTTCATCTCTCACTACAGTCTTCGGGGTAAATTTTAGTTTATCTGATATAAGATTGGCTACCCCTGCTTTCTTTTGAGGACCATTTGAATGGTAAATGGTTCTCCAACCTTTTATTTTCAGGTTGTGGGTGTACTTCTGTCTAAAATGAGTCTCTTGTAGACAGCAAATAGATGGGTCCTGCTTTTTTATCCAGTCTGAAACCCTGCGCCTTTTGATGGGGTCATTAAGCCCGTTCACGTTCAGAGTTACTATTGAAAGGTATGAGTTTAGTGTCATTATGATATCTATTCAGTCCTTGTTTTTGTGGATTGTTCCACTGAACTTCTTCTTAAAGGGGAATTTTAAGAGTCCCCCTTAAAATTTCTTGCAGAGCTGGTTTGGAGGTCACATATTCTTTCAGTTCCTGCCTGTCTTGGAAGCTCTTTATCTCTCCTTCCATTTTGAATGAGAGCCTTGCTGGATAAAGTATTTTTGGTTGCATGTTCTTCTCATTTAGGACCCTGAATATATCCTGCCAGCCCTTTCTGGCCTGCCATGTCTCTGTGGAGAGGTCTGCTGTTTTTTTTTTTAATAAATTAATTTTTATTGGTGTTCAACTTACCAACATACAGAATAACACCCAGTGCTCATCCCGTCAAGTGTCCCCCCCAGTGCCCGTCACCCATTCACCCCCACCCCCCGCCCTCCTCCCCCTCCACCACCCCCAGTTCATTTCCCAGAGTTAGAAGTCTTTATGTTCTGTCTCCCTTTCTGATATTTCCCACACATTTCTTCTCCCTTCCCTTATAATCCCTTTCACTATTATTCATATTCCCCAAATGAATGAGAACATACACTGTTTGTCCTTCTCCGATTGACTTACTTCACTCAGCATAATACCCTCCAGTTCCATCCACGTTGAAGCAAATGGTGGGTATTTGTCGTTTCTAATGGCTGAGTAATATTCCATTGTATACATAAACCACATCTTCTTTATCCATTCATCTTTCGATGGACACCGAGGCTCCTTCCACAGTTTGGCTATTGTGGACATTGCTGCTAGAAACATCGGGGTGCAGGTGTCCCGGCGTTTCATTGCATCTGAATCTTTGGGGTAAATCCCCAACAGTGCAATTGCTGGGTCGTAGGGCAGGTCTATTTTTAATTCTTTGAGGAACCTCCACACAGTTTTCCAGAGTGGCTGCACCAGTTCACACTCCCACCAACAGTGCAAGAGGGCTCCCTTTTCTCTGCATCCTCTCCAACATTTGTTGTTTCCTGCCTTGTAAATTCTCCCCATTCTCACTGGGGTGAGGTGGTATCTCATTGTGGTCTTGACCTGCATTTCCCTGATGGCAAGTGATGCAGAGCATTTTCTCATGTGCATGTTGGCCATGTCTATGTCTTCCTCTGTGAGATTTCTCCTCATGTCTTTTGCCCATTTCATGATTGGATTGTTTGTTTCTTTGCTGTTGAGTTTAATAAGTTCTTTATAGATTTTGGAAACTAGCCCTTTATCTGATATGTTATTTGCAAATATCTTCTCCCATTCTGTAGGTTGTCTTTGAGTTTTGTTGACTGTATCCTTTGCTGTGCAAAAGCTTCTTATCTTGATGAAGTCCCAATAGTTCATTTTTGCTTTTGTTTCTTTTGCTTTCGTGGATGTATCTTGCAAGAAGTTACTGTGGCCAAGTTCAAAAAGGGTGTTGCCTGTGTTCTCTTCTAGGATTTTGATGGAATCTTGTCTCACATTTAGATCTTTCATCCATTTTGAGTTTATCTTTGTGTATGGTGCAAGAGAGTGGTCCAGCCTCACTCTTCTGCATGTGGATGTCCAATCCTCCCAGCACCATCCATTGAAGAGACTGTCTTTCCTCCAGTGGATCGTCCCTCCTCCTCCATCGAATATTAGTTGACCATAAAGTTCAGGGTCCACTTCTGGGTTCTCCACTCTGCTCCACTGATCCATGTGTCTGTTTTTGTGCCAGTACCACACTGTCCTGACGACCACAGCCCTGTAGTACAACCTGAAATCTGGCACTGCGATGCCCCCAGATATGGTCCTCTTTTTTAAAATTCCCCTGGCCATTCGGGGCCCCCTCCAATTCCACACAAATCTTAAAACAATTTGCTCCAAGTCTCTGAAGAAAGTCCATGGTATTCTGACAGGGACCGCATTATACGTGTAAATTGCCCTGGGCAACATCGACATTCCCACAACATTAATTCTGCCAATCCATGAGCATGGAACATTCTTCCATCTCCCTGTGTCCTCCTCAATTCCCTCAGAAGCGCTCTATAGTCCCTAGGGTATATTTTGAGAACCATTTGAATGGTAAATGGCTCTCCAACCTTTTATTTTCAGGTTGTAGGTGTACTTCTGTCTAAAATGAGTCTCTTGTAGACAGCAAATAGATGGGTCCTGCTTTTTTATCCAGTCTGAAACCCTGTGCCTTTTGATGGGGTCATTAAGCCCATTCATGTTCAGAGTTACTATTGACAGATATGAGTTTAGTGTCATCATGATATCTATTCAGTCCTTGTTTTTGTGGATTGTTCCACTGAAACTCTTCTTAAAGGGGAGTTTTAAGAGTCCCCCTTAAAATTTCTTGCAGAGCTGGTTTGGAGGTCACATATTCTTTCAGTTCCTGCCTGTCTTGGAAGCTCTTTATCTCTCCTTCCATTTTGAATGAGAGCCTTGCTGGATAAAGTATTTTTGGTTGCATGTTCTTCTCATTTAGGACCCTGAATATATCCTGCCAGCCCTTTCTGGCCTGCCACGTCTCTGTGGAGAGGTCTGCTGTTACCCTAATACTCCTCCCCATAAAAGTCAGGGATTTCTTGTCTCTTGCTGCTTTAAGGATCTTCTCTTTATCTTTGGAATTTGCAAGCTTCACTATTAAATGTCGAGGTGTTGAATGGTTTTTATTGATTTTAGGGGGGGATCTCTCTATTTCCTGGATCTGAATGCCTGTTTCCCTTCCCAGATTGGGAAAGTTTTCAGCTAGGATTTGTTCAAATACATATCCTGGACCTCTGGCCCTTTTTGCGCCCTCGGGAACCCCAACTAAACGTAGGTTTTTCTTCCTCAGGCTGTCGTTTATTTCCCTTAATCTGTCTTCATGGTCTTTTAATTGTTTGTCTCTTTTTTCCTCAGTTTCCCTCTTTGCCATCAACTTGTCTTCTATGTCACTCACTCGTTCTTCCACCTCGTTAACCCTCATCGTTAGGACTTCTAGTTTGGATTGCATCTCATTCAATTGATTTTTAATTTCTGCCTGATTGGATCTAAATTCTGCAGTCATGAAGTCTCTTGAGTCCTTTATGCTTTTTTCTAGAGCCACCAGTAGCTGTATAATAGTGCTTCTGAATTGGCTTTCTGACATTGAATTGTAATCCAGATATTGTAACTCTGTGGGAGAGAGGACTGTTTCTGATTCTTTCTTTTGAGGTGAGGTTTTCCTTCTAGTCATTTTGCTCAGTGCAGAGTGGCCAAAAATAAGTTGTATTGGGAAAAGGAGAAAAAGAGAGGAGAGAAAGAAGGAAAGAAAAGAGAAAAAGAAAAAAGAAAAGAGGAAGAAAAAAAGAAAAAAGAGAAGAAAAAGAGAAAGAAAAAGAAAGAAAGGAAAAAAGGGGTGGGGGAAGCAAACAAATCAAAAAGCAAAAAAAAAAAAAAACAAAACAAAAAAAAAAAACAACCCAAACAACAACAACAACAACAAAAAAAAAAAAAAAAAAAAAAAACCACGGGGAGTATCTTCTGATTCTGTAGACTTTAAGTCCCTTGACTTCCCCAGGAATTTGTCCGTCTAGTTGGTCTTTGGGGGAGGGGCCTGTTGTGCTGGTTTTCAGGTGTTAGCACTTGGGGGAGCTGCTCTGCCCCCTGCCTGGTTCAGGGCTCAGTGGGGGTTGTTTACCCCGTGAGGCCCCAGGAGGCACAGCCGCAGTGGCGGGGCCAGCTTTGGAGCCCTGGAGTCAGCTCCGGAGCTCTCCGTCTGCAGGGCCTGGAGGCTCCGGGACGGGGCCGCTGATCTGCTCAGCTCGGGGCAGGAGCGTCCTCGCTGTCCTGGGCCCTCCCGGCCTCTGCCTGTCCCGGGGGAGGCCGGATCCTGGGCTGTGTCCCGGCGCCCTGTGCTCCGGGGCCTGCGCTGGTGGATTCGCGCTCCCGCCCCGCAGCCCCCTCCGCGGAGCCGCCGCCCGAGCCCCTCCGAGCTGCTCCGGTCCCGCCGTGCGCGCTGCAGCCCTTAGGGAGCTCGGCGCACTCCCCTGCGCTCGCAGGTGTCTGTTAGTGTCCCCGGGAGCCCGAGGGCATCCCCGCTCTCCTGGGTCCTGCTCCAACTCCCTGCGAGCCCCTTTCCGCCCGCCCGGGAAGGTTGGTGCAGCTCCTGCTCCTCCGGGACGGGGCTCTCCTGTCCTGGGGACACTCGCCCCGGCCTCAGCCCGGCTCCTCGCGGGGCCCCTCCCCCTCGGAGGCCTTTTGTTCCTTTATTTCTTTTTCCCCCTCTTCCTACCTTGATAGAAGCGCGAACTCTTCTCACTGTAGCGTTCCAGCTGGTCTCTCTTTAAATCTCAGGCCGAATTCGTAGATTTTCAGGATGATTTGAAGGTTATCTAGGTAATTTGGTGGGGACAGGTGACTTGGGGACCCTACTCTTCCGCCATCTTGCCCCTCCTCCAATGCAAGCTCTTTAAGAAGAGTATCTCAGTGCCCTAAACTGGACGTCAGCTTCATTGCTTTTCAAACCCACATGTCTTTCTGGTGCAGGTCCCAAAGACTGGGGTGCCTGATGTGGGGCATGAACCCCACACTCCTCAGTGAGAAGCTCTGGGTTTGTGTGATCCCTCCTTAATTGTGATGAGAAGTAGGATATTTGGTCAGACTGCATCTTTGCTTCTCCTACCTGTCTCAATGTGGCCCTTTTATTGTTCATTGTGAAGGAGCTTTTGGCTACTTTTCAGGTCTTTTTCAGAGGGAATTGTTCCATAGGTAGCTATAAATTTGGTATGTCTGTGGGAGGAGATATTTTAGAGTCTTCCTATGCTACCATCTTGGACTGCCTTCCCTCAAAGGAACACAAATTTTGAATTTCTTAAATGTTAATAGGATACATAATGAAAATAAATATTATCAAAATAAAATTTTTAGACAATAAAGTTCCTTTGTTTTCCAAGTATATTTAGATTCCGTGTTGTCTGTAGATATTACAGAGATTGAGAATTGTCCCAGTGTCCACTCTTCTCTTCTTTGTGTTAGTAACAGAAATCTTTGGTTTTCAGTTGGGTACATAGCTGCTCAGAAGACTCCATTTCCTTCTCAGCCTCCTTGCAGCTAGGCATGCACATGTGGCTGGGTTCTGGCCAATGGGAAGTGAACAGCAGTGGGGTACTCTGCCCCTTTCCTTTCTATTCTTCCCACCGGCTGGAAACTGGCAACTATTGAAATAGCCTCCTTGTAACAAAAGGTGCCCTCATCTTGGTTGTTTCATGAGAAGAAAATAAAGTTCAATCTTATTTAATCCATTATATTTGGGGGTCTCCTTATTATAGCAGCTTAATCCATATTCTCACTAACCCATGTATATATACATTTAGAGACCATGTGAAAATAATTTTAACCACATAATATTTTAGATTTCTAACCATAAACATTGAGTCACCTTTTCTTTCCTAATAACTGAAAAAGTGTTTTACAATTATGTTCTCATAATATTTTTATGTGTACTGCATAGGCTTTTTTTAAAGATTTTATTTATTTATTCATGAGAGACACACACACACACACAGAGAGAGAGAGAGAGAGAGAGAGAGAGAGAGAGGCAGAGACACAGGCAGAGGGAGAAACAGGCTCCATGCACGGAGTGTCATGTGGGACTTGATCCTGGGTCTCCAGGATAGCTCTGGGCTGAAGGCAGCGCTAAACCGCTGAGCCACTTGGGCTGCCCCCTCATAGGCTTTAGTATCATTTAAGTGAAATTAATTTTTAGACTCAAATTATTAGTGTGCTACAGAAAAAAATACACTATGGAATCTGTCAAAAGAAATGAAATACTTAGCCTTTGCCAATATGGAAATGAAGAAAATGCCTCTGCATATTCCACTATTCCTTGCAAATAAATGATGGTTATACCAATATTTCATGAAACTGCTAGACACCATTTGGTCTACAACAAGGACTAAAATTATTGGTCAAACTTTCATTTTGAGATATTGATTATTCAAGTACAATTTACAAACCTGTCATTATGGATGAATGTATTGAAAATGAAGGAAGTATGTAGACCTGCTTCTATTCTACTGTAAACTGTCTGATAGTACTGGTGCTCAGCCCTGGCTGTGTATTACTTGAGGATTTTTTTTTTTTAAGTCTTTGCCCAGGTTCTATCCCAGTCTATTAAGTCTATTCTGACATAATTGGTCTAGGTTTGGCCTTTGGATCTGTTAGTTTCTTAAACTCCAAAATAATTCTAAAATGTAGCCAACATTGAGAAACTCCTACAATAATATAATAGTTAATTCTGGAAACTTTAGGCCATTCTTGGTGTCCAGTTGTAGGTCTAATTTTGGAAACAAAACACTAACCAAATTTCAACCCTATTTTATATAATGAGTTGAATTCTTACATCAGGATTCTCTGCTTCCTCTGTCAACACATAAGTAGGCACAACATTTGAGTAATAACTGGAACATATAATTATCATCAACTCCCAGATGCTAACTAGTTAAGATGAGTTATCCTAAAAAAATATATGGATATTTTTGCTTTTTGGGCAACTGCTTATCCCAAGGTCAGTCAGAATACAGCATCTATTGAGTTTTACTCTCATTCGCTTTCTATCAGCATGTGTCTTGTCATTAAAATAAATCTTGCTTAAGCTCATGAATGGTTTCCGTCTGTGCTTGCATGGCAATTTAACAGATATAACAGATGGAAGAAATTATAGCAGGAGAAATATCTACAGACTGTAGATCTCATGGTGAGACACACAAAACAGAAATCCTGGCTTTCCCTTTTTGGCACAGATTATAACTATCATTTTAAGCAACTGAATATAAACGTAGTGTTTGGTCAAAGACTTTACTTTGTAACTTCTATGAAAGAGACCATTACCCTTCTTTTCTGTAACACAAGCCATCCTCTATAAATGGTAGGTGTAGCAGATTGTCTGGAAGTCCCCTCTGGGGAAGAAGGGAATAGCAGCAGGGAGGGTGCAGGAAGTCTGACTGGGATATTGTTGAGTCAGATCCATGTCCACCTCAAACATAACTTCAAAGCTCACTCAACTCCTCCCTGGGGTGGTTGTTTCCCTATCCCATCCTGCCCCTCTCCAAGTTGATACTAAACTAGGGTAATAAATATGGAGTTCACATAAGTAGATAAAGGATAAACTTTGCTATGCTTTAAAACAGTGACAATATTAGTAAACGAAAGTTTTGTTTGCCCTTTAGATGTTCCACTCTGAGGATGAACTTCAAAGTATTATCTGTATCCTGCCCTACAGAAGACTCAAAGAATCTGAATTATTCTCTCCACTTATCTTAGCTCCAGCTTCACTAAAGGGAAAGCTTGAAGCTAAAGTAATGGAGAGGAAGGATAGGGATCCCTGGGTGGTGCAGCGGTTTGGCGCCTGCCTTTGGCCCAGGGCGCGATCCTGGAGACCCGGGATCGAATCCCATGTCAGGCTCCCGGTGCATGGAGCCTGCTTCTCCCTCTGCCTGTGTCTCTGCCCTCTCTCTCTCTCTCTCTGTGACTATCATAAATAAATAAAAAAATTAAAAAAAAACTTATAAAAAATGGAGAGGAAGGATAAATGGAGAGAAGAGGAGAAAGAGGAAGACAGAGAAGGACCAGAGAGAAAGAGAAAGGATCCCCTTATGACCATGAGAATTGGATTCCATATCTGTTAATAATTGTCCTGAGGAGCAAAGTAAAGAACTGTTTTCACTGTCTCCTAGAAATTACATGTGTACTTGAAGGGGCAATGTTAAGATTTTCTTTCTGGCAGTAGATTGTACCTTCCTGACTTTTCAAATATTAAAGAGAGGATTAAGGGAACTGCAGCAATTCTGAGGGATTATGGCAAACTGAAGTCCAATCCATTAGGGTCACAGGGCAAGGAAAGGTTCTATTCAAGAAAGTGGGACAGGACACTTCACACCGTGGCCAAAACTAGATTCATGTAGTTCAGAATCTGATACAGAAGAGCAGTACCACAGAGAAAATGCAAATGTTCACTAGTCTCAGAAGCTCACCCTAACATGACTTGGCATGATGAGTTCCATCAGTGGATACATAGCCTGACCTCCTGGTCACCACACTGTAAGAATGAATATTTTTCCATAGTTACAGTGACTTATAATTTTCTCACCTTACATATTTTTAATATTTTACAGTTTTCAAGTTATCATAAATTACCTAAATTGCCTATACATCTTCATTTCTTCTTTTTGCCTTTTATTAATGGAAATGAAACACTGAACAAGTTTATGCATTTATTATTTTGTTACTTATCAACCTTAGATTACCCACTTTCAATTTACTACAGAAAAGACCAATCCTTACCAGAGTAGCAGTGAAAAATCTTTCTTTTTGACTAGAAAAATCTTTATTTTTGACCATATCTTTCCACTCAGTCTGAATGGAGAATCACATGTGTCTTTTTAACCTCCCTCTATTGCAATACACACATAACTAGGCTATAAGTTGCTTGATTTAATGTTTGTAATTTAGTGGCACCAACTAGAGTAAAAATGTAAATTATTCAACAAGAACATTAATTCCTAAACTGCAGCCTTTCCAGAGTTCAGATCTGAGAGTCATAATTGAACAATAGCATTATGACCTAGAAGATATGTATTATCATTAAGCACAATTAGAATTTGTATTTGCATTTTTTAAAAAAACAAAACAGGATTCTGTAAGATAGTTTCAAACCCTGGAGTTCAAGAATATTTGAAGATAACCCAGGTCTGTAATTTCTCTAACTCCCAGCAGGTGGCAATGTCGCTTGTTGTTGTGGTCACTGTGTGGCTGGAACTGTGGAATTCAGAACCTAGGACAACCTCAGACAGAAACGTGTGCAGCCCTTGCATTACAGAGATGCAGTCCCTTGTTTGTCACTAATAATTTTTCAAACTATATTTCTTATACTGCAGTTTGTTACTGAAAAATGTAACTCCTCCCCTCCCCTGCACCTCTCCCCTACAACTATACAGTAGTTCCCTTTGTCTGTCAGTGAGATGTGAGATGGATAAGAACAGGAAAAGACAGGACACAGGGAGAATAGCTAGGGGACTCCCACAGTTTTAGTTAGGACTATTTAAATTATTCAAGAAAATTTTAAAGGAATTCACTATAAGAAAGTCAAAGGACCGGAATGCAGCAGGCCTAAGGAACTATGTAAATTAGGAAGGTGGCCACTATCAGACTTTTGCCTCTGACTTTTGTCTCAGCTTCTGTCTGTGTATTTGACTCTCTGTCTCCCTCTTGAAGACAGGGGCTCTCTCTTTTGTATATGTGGGAGAAACATAGCCTGGCCCTACATTTTCTGCCACCACAGAAACTGACTTTTTGTCAGCCATAGAAAAAGATTTATTGGCCTAGTCTAGATCTAGCACCTGTACCCAGTGGGATAGGATCAAATTGTATAAAATAGACATGCCTTAATCATGTAAATAAGAGAAGCAGGTCAGTTTCTGGAAAATGGGGTTGGGCTGCACAGATCCCACAAGGTGGGTAGTACATGGTGCGTCCTAGGCATAAAGTAATAGTAGACTATAACCATGGTAATGTTGAAGAAACAACAAAAAGGGATATAGATAAGAAATAATCTGCAGGAGATGGAAAATGATTGATAGAAGGTAAAAGGAAGCATAAAAAAAATCTCCAAGTCCAATAAATCCACACAAGAAGATAAAGACATGGGAGGTATGGGGGAAGATGGTGATCATGATAGTGACTTGACACAGACCATTTGAACTGACTTGGAAAGTCCACTAGGATCACTGTGGAAGATTTGAAAATGGTCAAGAAGAGATTTAATTTAGTTTTACTCAGATTAATAACTTGAGAAATTGCTTTAAATTTTGAAACCTATTTTTCTTAAAGTCATATATGAACTGGCTTCATATATCAGAAGCATCATAGTGAATCATATAATCTTAAAAAGAACCTAAGAGTGGCAATTTTCTTTCCAGGAGCATTAGTTCTATTTCTCATAGGTAATTTTTCTCAAACTCAATGTCACAAACTATAAAATAAATCATAAAGATAATTATCACTCAGAAGGGAGACAAAAAAAAAGAAAAAAAAGAAAGGAGATGAATGGGGTCCCTTTAAATATCGAAAATATAATGAAGTCAGGATTTCACTCCAATATTATGTCCTTTTACTTGCATAAATACAGACAGCCTAGAGGACTAAATCAAAGAGTTCTTTATTCAAGTCTAATTTGGCTCCACTGAACTCTGAACCCTTTATTTATTTAAGAAACATTGCCTTGATGGATGGATAAAGAAGTTGTGGTAATATACACAATGGATTATTATTCAGCCACAAAAAAGCAAGGAAATCCTACCATCTGCAACAATATGAATGGACCTTGAAGAAACTACATTAAGTGAAATAAGTTGGAGAAAGACAAATGCTGCATGATCTTGCTTATACCTGGAACCCAAAAAACTATCTTGCTTTATACCTTAAACTTATACAGTGATATATATGTAAATTATTTCTCAATAAAACTGGAATAAAAGGAAATAAAGAAAAAACAAGAAACATTACCAGTATTACTCAGACTGAGCAATAAAAGATAGAAAAGAATCATAACTATACGCAATGTGTAGCTATAGTAAATGCCCCATATATTCTATTAAAGTTGCACTAAAAGATCTTGTGGTTTAGCAGAGCAAAGGCACTAAATCTAAAAACTTAATTCAGTGCTCTACTCCAGTAGAAGGGCACTGAACTATCTTGAGCAACTGACTTGCTTCTACCTCATAATTTACTCTTTTACAGTCTGTAAAATCACATAGTGTCTTCATTGTGGAATCTTGCCTGGTATATGGCAAGCATTACTTGTGCAGCTCTTCCTTCAAAAAGCATTAAATATCTAGCAAGTTGGGGAGGGTTTGGTCCTATCATGCTTACATTTCTTTCGTTCAAAACCGTCCTATTTTTCTCCTTTACTCTGCTGCTATGGGTTATTTTATATCCTATATTGGTTCCCATACAGGTGAGATTTCTGATTTATACCACTTAATTTTCCTTTGAACTGCTCTTTCATTTTCCATCCTGTCCTTGACCATCCTAAACAATGTATCTATTTTGTTATCACTACGGAAAATACTTGGGAACATGGGATAATTTTTTATTATTTGAAACTTCAGAAGCAGAAATGGCTTTAGACTTCAGAAGCAGAAATTTAAAACCTCTGAGTGTTAACTATTGCTGGTTAACAGATCACCCCAAATGTAGAGGCTTGCCACAAAAATAGTTATTATCCCACAGTTTCTGTGGGTCAGGAACCTGGGCTTGGCTTAGCTGAGTTGTCTACTTTAGGGGCTCTTGCAGGCCATGATACAAATCTGAGCTGGGGAGAGAGCTCTGCTTCCAAGTTCACTCATGTGCTTATGGGTAAGATTCAGTCCCTCACTGTTGCTCTGAAGTTTCTAGAATTCTTAGTTCCTTGCTGGCTGTTGGCTGGAGGCAACTTTCAGCCCTTATTCTTTCCTTACCTGTCCTTGTACATCCTCTTCGCTGAATTTGCTGCTATTGCCAAATTTGTTGTGTATTTCTCAGTTTTGTGCCTTTCCATAATATGTTTGAAGCACTGTAGTCTCACTTTGTGTTTTTCCATGGGCTATTTTCTATTACTCAGTACTCCTTCTTTTCCACTCAGCAAACTCTCAACTATCTTTCAAAATTCATCATAGTCATCATCTTTTTCTATGACCAGTTTTCCCTCAATTTCTTTTGCAAAAAAAGTGTTTTTGTTGACTTGTATAGTATCAGACTATATTGGAAGAGCTGTTTATACATATGTCTGTATATCTAGGCTTTCTGGGCACTAATTATGTCTCCTCATCATTATATTCCCACTACCCAAAACAGTGCTTAACTTATAATAATTAATTAATGTCAGAGGAAAGAAAGAAGAAAGGAAATACTGCATCTCCTGGAAACCTATTGTGTCAGTTCAGCCTCTACTCAAAAAGCTACTTAAGAGAGTATAAATTGGAAATAAAGGAAAAGAGCAATAGAATATGTGTAGCGATTCTCTCATTACAAGATTTCTTGTGTTAAATCTGGCTCTTCCTTGTAAATCCTCAGTTTATCTCTTATAAAGGCAGAATCGTCAACTGGTCAGTCACATGCTTTGGCTGGGCTTATGAACATTCACAAATGTTGAAAAACCTATTTGCCACTATTTAATTGATAATAAAAGCACATGGGTTTAGTTCAGCAACACCAAACATCTACCCTCGGGCAGTCCCGGTGGCGCAGCGGTTTAGTGCCGCCTGCAGTCCGGGGCGTGATCCTCGAGACCCGGGATCGAGTCCCACATCAGGCTCTCTGTATGATGCCTGCTTCTCCCTCTGCCTGCCTCTCTCTGTCTCTCTCTCTGTCTCTATGAATAAATGAATAAAATCTAAAAAAAAACAAAAAACAAAAAAAAAAAACAAATGTGTACCCTCTAAGTTGTTAGATTAGATCCTAAAAATATCAACTTGAATTTTTTGCTAATTCTTAAGGGTGTATATGTATTACATTAGCTTTTTCTATGTGTTCTAATTTTGCTCTCCTACTAATAAACAAGACCACACATATCTTATGAACATTGATTATATTCACTATTAGATTAGATCCTAAAAATATCAACTTGAATTTTTTGCTAATTCTTAAGGGTGTATATGTATTACATTAGCTTTTTCTATGTGTTCTAATTTTGCTCTCCTACTAATAAACAAGACCACACATATCTTATGAACATTGACTGTATCATTTGACCTTCGAAGAATAACTTTTACTGAATATATATATGGAAATTTACATGAAATAATTACATGAAATGACACTAACTCATATTTATTGTAATGAATGTTATGAAAAATACAATTTTCTATAGTCTCCCTTACACAGTCTTCCCTGTGTATCCCTCTGTTGATACACAGAGAAAATGCTCTTGGTTTTCATTATCAGAAAGTGCTGTCTCTCCTGGGCAACTGATTTATTTTTAACTCATCCACTCTGTGAATCCCATAACCAGTAATGTTTCTCTCCCTTTTCTGCTACTAGAACGTTTAGAGAAATACTTAGGGCCCAATGTTAATAAGTGCATAGTAATTTAGGACTTAGATTTTTTTAAACATTTATTTATTTTTGAGAGAGAGAAAGAGTGAATGAGTGCATTTGTGCATGCAGTGGTGGGGAGGGGCAATGGGAGATGGAGAGGAAAGAGAGAATCTCAAGCAGACTTCCTGCTGAGTGTGGAGCCAGACATGGAGCTTGATCCCAAGACCATGAGATCATGACCTGAGCCAAAATCAAGAGATGGCCATTTAACTGACTAAGCTACCCAGGCACGTCATGACACAGTTTTTTTAATGCATGAAACTTTTACTTGGCTTTATTTTATTTTCCTACCCTTATTTCCCCTTTACTCAGATTCTCTCATCTAGTTAGTTTTTCCCCATTTGTGTATTTTTGTAAACTGTCTCAAACCCTTTTATAAAGACAGAGCTAAACCAAATTAAATAATAATACAATTATCTTACTGGGCATTTATGGTTTTTAGGGGGAAAATAATCCCCTACTTCAAAGTGAGTATAGACTTTACCAGCAGCCAGCCAACCGAAAAGCACATGAGGTTATCTAGAATGCCAAGGACCCAACATTTTCCCAATTAGTTTTTGCCAGAATTTTGATATTTTACATCCAAAAAGAATGATCATAAAATGACTTGGAAAAACATGTAAAAGAACAACCATCTTCTTTACAAACTCTCTCATAAATCATGCTGTACTAGCCAGATAACCAAAATGTCACTGATTTCTACCACTGTGATTTCCACTACGTTGCAAGGATAGCGTAGGTTATAACACTGGATGGTCCTCCTCAGTCTGGAAGAAATTCACTGTTACCTTGTGAAATGAATCACAGCAACCTGTTCTTCAGTTATTAGACTGATGTGATGTTTTAAAAAATAAGTGATCATAAAGCAAATGCTTTGACAAAGATTCCACAGTTTGAGGGTTTCCAGTGTTTAGATTCCTGCATAAATTATCCTCTACTGTACTTCTACAACTAATGAAATAAAATTTATTACACACTCAGGGAGGCGGGGCAAGCTGGCAGAGGAGTAGGGTCCCCAAGTCATCTGTCCCCACCAACTTACCTAGATAACTTTCAAATCATCCTGAAAACCTATGAATTCGGCCTGAGATTTAAAGAGAGAACAGCTGGAACGGTACAGAGAGAAGGAGCCCTATCAAGGTAGGAAGATGGGGAAAAAAAAATAAAGAAATAAAAAAGCATCCAAGGGGGAGGGGCCCTGCGAGGAGCCAGGCTAAGGTGGGGGTGGGGGCGGGGAGAGCCTCCAGGACAGGAAAGCCCAGCCCTGGAAAAGCGGGAGTTTTACCAATCTTCCTGGACGGAAAGGCAGTCGCAGGGAACTCGGGCAGGATCCCAGGAGGGCGGTGGAGCCCCCAGGTCCCTGGGGTCACTAACAGAGGAGTTGTGCCCCAGGGGAGAGCGCCCCACACACCGCGGGCCGAGCTCCCTAAAGAGCTGGAGCAGCTCAGGCGGTGGCTCCACGGAGGGGGCTGCACGGCCCCGAGGCACGGTTCCAGCGGTGCAGGCCCTGGAGTCCAAGATCCCGCACTCCCCGCAGGACAGGCAGAGGCTGGGAGGACACAGGGCAGCGAGGACGCTCCTGCCGCTGGGCGCCCCCAAGCTGTGCAGATCAGCGCCCCCGCCCACGGAGCATCTAGGCCAGCGTGGACTGGGAGACTGCGGTAGTTACTGTGGGAGCTGACTCCAGGCCTGGAGAGCTACACGCCGCCCGTGGTGGTGTTCCTCTTGGTGTCGCCCTGTGCCTGGGACTGAGCGGGCCGCCAAGGAACAGGGGCCTCACAGGATAAACAGCTCTCACTGAGTCATGCACCTGGCAGGGGGCTGGGCAGCTCCCCCAGGTGCACACACCTGAGAATCAGCACAGCAGGCCCCTCCCCCAGAAGACCAGCTAGACAGACAGGGGAAAAGCAAGTTATTGACCAAGCAGCACTGGAAAGCACCGGGGGAAAGTCGAGGGACTTACAGTATATAAAATCAGAGGATACTCCCCTTGTTTTTTGTTTTGTTTACTTCCCCCACACACCCACCTTTATTTTTCCCCTCTTTTTTCTCTCTTTTTCCAGTACAATTTGTTTTTGGCCACTCTGCACTGAGCAAAATGACTAGAAAAACTCACCACAAAAGAAAGAATCAGAAACAGCCCTCTCTCCCACAGAGTTACAGAATTTGGATTACAATTCATTGTCAGAAAGCCAATTCAGAAGCACAATTATAAAGCTACTGGTGTCTCTGGAAAAAAGCATAAAGGATTCAAGAGACTTCATGACTGCAGAATTTTTTTTTAAATTTTTATTTATTTACGATAGTCACAGAGAGAGAGAGAGAGGCGAGGCACAGGCAGAGGGAGAAGCAGGCTCCATGCGGGAGCCAGACGTGGGATTCGATCCCGGGTCTCCAGGATCGCGCCCTGGGCCAAAGGCAGGCGCCAAACCGCTGCGCCACCCAGGGATCCCATGACTGCAGAATTTAGATCTAATCAGGCTGTAATTAAAAATCAATTAAATGAGATGCAATCCAAACTGGAAGTCCTAACGACGAGGGTTAATGAGGTAGAAGAATGAGTGAGTGACATAGAAGACAAGTTGATGGCAAGGAAGGAAGCTGAGGAAAAAAGAAAAACAAAAGATCATGAGGAAAAGTTATTTCATGACAGCCTCAGAAGGAAAAATCTACATTTAATTGGGGTTCCCAAGGCGCTGAGAGGGACAGAGGACCAGAAAGGGTATTTGAACACATCCTAGCTGAGAACTTCCCTAATCTGGGAAGGGAAACAGGCATTCAGAACCAGGAGATAGGGAGATCCCCCCCCCTAAAATCAATAAAAACCATTCAACACCTCTACATCTAATAGTGAAGCTTGCAAATTCCAAAGATAAAGAGAAGATCCTTAAAGCAGCAAGAGACAAGAGATCCCCAGCTTATATGGGGAGAAATATTAGGTTAACAGTGGACCTCTCCACAGAGACCTGGCAGGCCAGAAAGGGCTGGCAAGATATATTCAGTGTCCTAAATAAGAAGAACCTGCAGCCAAGAATACTTTATCCAGCAAGGCTCTCATTCAGAATAGAGAGATAAAGAACTTCCAAGATAGGCAGAAACTGAAAGAATATTTGACCACCAAACCAGCTTTGCAAGAAATATTAAGGGGGACTCTGTAAAAGAAAGAGGAAGTCCAAGGAAACAATCCACAAAAACAGGGACTGAATAGGTATCATGATGACACTAAATTCATATCTTTCAGTAGTAACTCTGAACGTGAATGGGCTTGATGATCCCATCAAAAGGTGCAGGGTTTCACACTGGATAAAAAAACAGACCCATCTTTATGCTGTCTACAAGAGACTCATTTTAGACCTAAGGACACCTACAGCTTGAAAATAAAAAGTTGGAGAACCATTTACCATTCAAATGGTCCCCAAAAGAAAACTGGGGTAGCCATCCTCATATCAGATAAAGTTTATCCCAAAGACTGTAGTAAGAGATGAAGAGGGACACTATATCATACTTAAAGGGTCTATCCAACAAGAGGACCTAACAATCATGAATATTTATGCCCCAAATGTGGGAGCTGCCAAGATATCAATCAATTAATAACCAAAATTAAGACATACTTAGATAATAATACACTTATACTGGGAGACTTTAACACGGCACTTTCTGCAATTGATAGATTTTCTAAGCACAACATCTCCCAAGAAACAAGAGCTTTAAATGATACACTGGACCAGATGGATTTCACAGATATCTACAGAACTGAATACACATTCTTCTCAAGTGCACATGGAACTTTCTCCAGAATAGACCACATACTGGGTCACAAATCAGGTCTTAACCAATACCAAAAGACTGGGATCGTCCCCTGCATATTTTCAGACCATAATGCTTTGAAACTAGAACTAAATCACAAGAAGAAGTTTGGAAGGACCTCAAACACGTGGAGGTTAAATACCATCCTGCTAAAAGATGAAAGGGTCAACCAGGAAATTAGAGAATAATTTAAAAGATTCTTGGAAACTAATGAGAATGAAGATACAACCATTCAAAATCTTTGGGATACAGCAAAGGGGGAAATACATCGCAATACAAGCATCCATCAAAAAACTGGAAAGAACTCAAATACAAAAGCTAACTGTGCAACTATAGGAGCTGGAGGAAGAACAGCAAATAGATCCCGCACCCAGCAGAAGAAGTTAATAAAGATTCGAGGCGAACTCAATCAAATAGAGACCAGAAGAACTATGGAACAGATCAACAAAACCAGGAGTTGGTTCTTTGAAAGAATTAATAAGATAGATAAGCCATTAGCCAGCCTTATTAAAAACAAAAAAAAGACTCAAATTAATAAAATCATGAATGAAAAAAGGAGAGATCACCACCAATACCAAGGAAATACAAATGATTTTTAAAACTTATTGTGTGCAGCTATATGCCAGTAAATTAGACAATCTAGAAGAAATGGACTATTTCTGGAAAAACACAAACTACCAAAATTGGAACAGGAAGAAACAGAAAATCTGAACAGGCCAATAACCAGGGAGGAAATTGAAGCAGTCATCAAAAACCTCCCAAGACAAAAAAGTCCAGGGCCAGAGGGCTTCCCAGGGGAATTCTATCAAATGTTTAAAGAAGGAACAATACCTATTCTACTAAAGCTGTTTGGAAAAATAGAAAGAAATGGAATACTTCCAAACTCGTTCTATGAGGCCAGCATCACCTTAATTCCAAAACCAAAGACCCAACCATAATGGAGAATCATAGACCAATATCCCTGATGAACACAGATGCAAAAATTATCAACAAGATACTAGCCATAGGATCCAACAGTACATTAAGATTATTCAGATTGACCAAGTGGGATTTATACCCAGGATGCAAGGCTGGTTCAAAACTTGTAAAGCGATCAATGTGATAGATCACATCAACAAGAGAAAAAACAAGAACCATATGATCCTCTCAATAGATGCAGAGAAAGCATCCATGGCATCCATTGACAAAATACAGCATGCATTCTTGATCAGAACTCTTCAGAGTGTAGGGATAGAGGGAACATTCCTCAGCATCTTAAAAGCCATCTACGAAAAGCCCACAGCAAATATCATTCTCAATGGGGAAACCCTGGGAGCCTTTCCCCTAAGATCAGGAACATGACAGGGATGTCCACTCTCACCAATGCTATTCAACATAGTACTAGAAGTCCTAGCCTCAGCAATTAGGCAACAAAAAGAAATAAAAGGCATTCAAATTGGCAAAGAAGAAGTCAAACTCTCCCTCTTCGCAGATGACATGATACTGTACATAGAAAACCCAAAAGACTCTACCCCAAGATTGCTAGAACTCATACAGCAATTCAGCAAATGTGGCAGGATACCAAATCAATGCCCAGTAATCAGTGGCATTTCTATATACTAACAATGAGACTGAAGAAAGAGAAATTAAGGAGTCAATCCCATTTACAATTGCATCCAAAAGCATAAGATACCTAGGAATAAACCTAACCAAAGAGGTAAAGGATCAATACCCTAAAAACTGCAGAACACTTCTGAAAGAAACTGGGGGAAACACAAAGAGATGGAAAAATATTTCATGCTCATGGATTGGAAGAATTAATATTGTGAAAATGTCAATGCTACCCAGGGCAATTTACACACATAATGCAATCGCTATCAAAATACCATGGACTTTCTTCAGAGAGTTGGAACAAATCATCTTAAGATTTGTGTCAGAAAAGACACAAATTTTGAATCAGAAAAGACCCTGAATAGTCAGGGGAATATAAAAAAAGAAAACCAGAGCTTGGGGCATCACAACGCCAGATTTCAGGTTGTACTACAAAGCCGTGGTCATTAAGTCAGTGTGGTACTGGCAAAAAACAGACACATAGATCTATGGAACAGAATAGAGAATCCATGGAATATTACTCAGCCATTAGAAACGACAAATACCCACCATTTGCTTCGACGTGGTTGCAACTGGAGGGTATTATGCTGAGTGAAGTAAGTCAATCAGAGAAGGACAAACATTATATGGTCTCATTCATTTGGGGAATATAAGAATTAGTGAAAGGGAATAAAGGGAAAGGAGAGAAAATGAATGAAAATATCAGTGAGGGTGAGAAAACATGAGACACACCTAATTCTGGGAAATGAACAAGGGGTAGTAGAAAGGGATGTGGGCGGGGGGTTGGGGTGACTGGGTGACAGGCACTGATCGGGGCACTTGGCGGGATGAGCACTGGGTGTTATGCTATATGTTGGCAAATTGAATTCCCCCCAAAATTAAAAAAATATATGTTGAATAATTAATTAATTAATTAATTAATTAATTATAAGAAATCCAGAATTGGACCCTCAACTCTATGGTCAACTAATATTCAACAAAGCAGCAAAGACTATCCACTGGGAAAAAGACAGTATCTTCAATAAATGGTGCTGGGATAATTGGACAGCCACATGCAGAAGAATGAAACTAGACCATTCTCTTACACTATACACAAAGATAAACTCAAAATGGATGAAAGATCTAAATGTGAGACAAGAATCCATCAAAATCCTAGAGGAGATCACAGGCAACACCCTTTTTAAACTTGGCCACAGCAACTTCTTGCAAGATACATCCATGTAGGCAAGGGAAAAGGAAGCAAAAATGAATTATTGGGTCTTAAGATAAAAAGCTTTTGCACAGCAAAAGAAACAGTCAACAAAACTGAAAGACAACCTACAGAATGGGAGAAGATATTTGCAAATGACGCATCAGATAAAGGGCTAGTATCCAAGATCTATAAAGAACTTATTAAATTTAACAGCAAAGAAACAAACAATCCAATCATGAAATGGGCAGAAAACATGAAGAGAAATCTCACAGAGGAAGACATACACATGGCCAACATGCACATGAGAAAATGCTCCGCATCACTTGCCATCAGGGAAATAAAAAATCAAAACCACAATGAGATACCACCTCACACCAGTGAGAATTGTGAAAATTAACAAGGCAGGAAACAACAAATGTTGGAGAGGATGAGGAGAAAGGGGAACCCTCTTGCACTGTTGGTGGGAATGTGAACTGGTGCAGCCACTCTGGAAAACTGTGTGGAGGTTCCTCAAAGAGTTAAAAATAGAACTTCCCTACGACCCAGCAATTGCACTGTTGGGGATTTACCCCAAAGATACAGATGCAATGAAACGCTGGGACACCTGCACCCCGATGTTTCTAGCAGCAATGGCCACAATAGCCAAACTGTGGAAGGAGCCTCGGTGTCCATTGAAAGATGATGGATAAAGAAGATGTGGTTTATGTATACAATGGAATATTCCTCAGCCATTAGAAACGACAAATACCCACCATTTGCTTCGACATGGATGGAACTGGAGGGTATTATGCTGAGTGAAATAAGTCAATGAGAGAAGGACAAACATTATATGGTCTCATTCATTTGGGGAATATAAAAAATAGTGAAAGGGAATAAAGGGGAAAGGGATGAAAATATCAGTGAGGGTGACAAAACATGAGAGACACCTAACTCTAGGAACGAACAGAGGGTAGTGGAAGGGGAGGTGGGAATGGGTTGGGGTGACTGGGTGACGGGCACTGAGCGGGACACTTGCCAGGTTGAGCACTGGGTGTTATGCTATATGTTGGCAAATTGAACTCCAATTATATATATATATATATATATATATATATATATATATATATATATATATATATAATAAAGTAAAGGTAGAAGAAAAACCTAGTCCTTTATAGAGGAAAAAAAATTATTACACACTCAGTATTCTCAGTATTCTAGGTACTTTATATAACACATTTTTTTTCATGTAATCATCACAATGAATCAATGAGATACTATTCTTCATTACAGATTAATAAATGAGGTGCAAAGAGGAAAGGAATTTACTCAAAATTAAATGATTTATGTTTCAGATTATGTAATTCCAGAGATGATCTCCTTCCCACAACAGCACATTATTTCTCTCAACTCATCCAGGTTCCTTTCCTCCTTCTGGCTATAAATAATCCTGGATAATGGGATTTCTGTGTGTGTGTGTGTGTGTGTGTGTGTGTGTGTGTGTGTGGTGTGTATTTTATGCAGTGACTCAATCAGAGTCCCAGCAAGTAGCAGAAAGCTCATTGACTCAAAAGAATTTAACTGAAAAGAATGTAGTAAAGAAATTACCTACAGAGGTAGGTAGGGTTAAGGATCCCAAGAAGATGGTGAGGTATCCAGGTACTAGCAACAACAGGACATCATCATCACGCTTAGGTCTGAAAGCTCCAAGGAAGAGAGTTTTGTTATCAGAGCCTAATGAGATCCTGAGCCACTTGCTTATGTAATTTATTTGTTCTTTATGGATTTGCTTATGCCTGGTCTCATACATCATTTCCATATAATAAGAGAATGATGCTCTACAAGTCTAACTTTATGATTTGTGAAACAGTTAACATCAGTTCATGTAGGAAGATCAGGTTACATGGTTGCGTGGTATGCCAGGCTTAGGCATTTGATCTCTTTCAGTCCTAGTGGCAAATCAGACCTGCTCTTCAAAGATGCTAGTGCTACTTTCATCAATGAATGTCTTGATGCAGAAAGGTCTATCAGTCCTTCTGGAGAGTATCATTAGTGGGTGAGCAGATTAAACATAATAGGTACATTCCAATATTCTCATATATTTAAGCCTTGCACTCCTTTCTTTAAAGTATGTCAGAGAAAATCTGGCATCTCAGCCATATTAGCAATATCCATTGAGACAAGGTTTCATTTAACAATAGAAAATTGCTGGCATCATTGCCAAATGCTTGAAGCAACACATTACATTCCAAATATCAAGAGATGTGCATCCATATTGACAAATTTGGTCCAATCCAATGCATATTTCATTCTCCTTTTCTGACATCCTAGGAGTCCACTTCAATGCAAGGTCTATGGGATCACCACTACAAATTAGTAGACCCCACAGACTTTCTACAAAAGACTCTACAATTTCATCAGTGTCTGTGTTATCTCCTCCTAGAGCAGACTCTCTTTGGACTATGCTGATTTCTACTATGGATTTGGAAGCAAGGTGGGGTGGTAGGGAGTATTTGAAGAGAATTAGTACCTCTTCTTGAAAGAAAATGCCAGAGGTAAATTCTTTGAATTATTTTATGCAGGGGAGGTTTGTTCTCTTAGAGAAAGTGAAAGGCTGCTTCAGTTAGCAAGGAAGATTCAGAGAGATTTGGGGTTTTTTTGAGTTCTCAGCATGGTCTCTTTCTGCCTAAATGTTCCCATTCTGTTTCAGAGATCCATTTCTTCCCACTCAAGGCTCTTACCTTAGTATAACTTCATAAAATTGCTTATATAAATAGTTTTATAACCTCTGCAGCCTATACAATCAGGTTTTCGGTAAGACCCTTAACCATGTTTTTCTTACAGTTACATGAAACATGAATTAAAAAAAAAAAGACATCATAGAGGCATTCTGATTCTTCCCTCAAAACTTGATTCTACCTTGAGGGTCTGTTTCCTGGGGTCATGCCTAGTAGCAATCACTGTGCCAGCTGGTGGTCAAGGAGGAAACAGATGGCACCTTACAAATATGCATCTAAAAAAAATCTAATGAAAAGATTTTTTTTTTTTACAGAGGTATGGGCATGCGTAAAATACAAGGGATGGTGAGGCAGTCAGGTTGTTACAATAGTGAGGAGTTGTTACCATTCATGGACTTGAATGCTCAAGAGGAGGAAATAGTGTTGCCAAACCTGGGAAGAGATTAAACTATCAGGCTCTCTGATAGGGGCTGCCTAGTCGGTTGGTGACCACAGCAAGACAAGGAGGGAATAGGAATGTTAATACCCTGACCTCTCTCTTCTCTCACCATCTGATTTCCTGATATGCTGCTTTCCATTGATCAAAAATAGATGATAACAGAGCAAGGATGATGCAGAGACTATCATTATAGGCAACTCATCTTTCTTCCATTTACAGGTAAGATGAAATGGAGACTATGTCCACCTGAAATATTTTCCTAAGGCAAAATCTCCCATTATATATGTGGAACATATTTTAGGCACACTTTCAAATTACAAAACCTGATATATTTTCACCAAAGCCTATTAAAAAGTCTTTAGTCAAAAATTTGCAATATTTATAGATTAACATAATCTTGAAGAACAATATAGAATAGATAGGAGAAAGTAAATATATATTCTAAAGTTCTAGGAAAAAATCTATTTTAAAGTGAGATTTGATCAGGTTACAACTCTGAATTAAACAATCTGACTACAACTTTGACTTTTTTACTTTTACTTCCTTAAGGAAAAAAGCTTAGAAGAATATTTGCATTTAAGTAATTACTTGAAAATAATGTTTTGACAAGCATAAATGAGCATAAAACAACTTGAAAGTCTTTTGTATTGCACTTTAAAAATGCTCCCATGTTTAAGGGAGTTAAGATACACCAGTTGGGAGAAAACATGTTTTGAATTTGATTCATGTTTGAAAAACACTTCAAGGTCACCCTCTGTAATCCAACAAAACCACTTGTAACAATAGTAATTATAATAGCTTATTGCAAGTACCTCTTTTAAGTCTCTCATCTAAATATGGATCTGTGCTGTTTTCCTTAACGTCGACTGACAGATACATTTTGATGAGGTGGAAAGAAAGAGATTTGGAAAAGATTAAAGAGAAAATGTAGATCTAGGGTAGCCAAGGGTCTCAGACTGATGATGAGAGTATATTTCCATTTTGTTCTTCCACTTTATAAATGTAAAAATTACATCTATTAACAAAGTAATGTCTATTAAAATAATAGATCATTGCTTCTCAGCCTTTTGGCTAAGATCAAGTGTATTAAAGGGATAGATCAATTGGGAAACCCAAAATTACATTTAGTTTTATGATTCAATATTTTAATATTTGTGAGGTTACTTAAAATAGTAGTATTGTCCTACCCAGTCATAAAATAAAAACATTGAGCATTAAAAAATGGATAGTATTAGAAACTCTGGAAAAGTCTCTTCTCATTTTCTCCCCTTCTTTAAAATAACTAAACCTTAAAATTTCCAAAGCAATTTAAAAATTTCACATATTGCAATTGCCTAGTTACCACTTCTAACATTGTACCCAAAGCCAGTCCTTTGTGTTTTATTATATTTACAAACATTTTCACATATTATCTTACCAGAGATATATTTTACAACTTTTAATGGAAATCTTGGTTGAGAAAGGATAACAAAAGCAAAACTAAAGTTTAAAAATATTTTTCTTAAAGTACACTTTATGTACAATAAATGCACATATCTTAAGTGTATAGTTTGATGAAATTTGATGAATATATACACACATATAACCCACATTGACATTAAGATAGAACATATTTCACATTACCCCAGAAATCTCTTTTGTGCTCCCTTGCCAGTCAACGTCAACTGCCCACCCCATCACTAGAGATAATTGCTGTTCTGATTTCTATTATAAATTAGTTTCACCAAATTTAGAACTTCAAATTAATAGAATCATATAGTAAACTCTTTTATGTCTTTTTTTCACAGTATAATGTCTATGAAATTCCCCTATATTCTTGCATATATAAATAGTACATAGTACATATGGTTCAAAACAGAGCTTTAAAATTTTTAGATTTTTATTGATATATTTTAGAGATAATGACTAAACATTTACTAGCATTTTACCAAATATATGCTTTCTTTCTTGGGGTAGACACCAAGGAGTGGAATTCCTGAGTCATATATTCCAGTTTATAAGTTGCTAGTTTTTCAAAGTGGTTGTACCATTTTGCACTTTCTCCAACAATGTATGAAAGTCATAATTGTTCCACATCATTGCCAGCATTTGGTGGTGTCATTCTAGCAGGTGCTTAAGTGATACCTCACTGTGGTTTTATTTGTATCTCACCAATGACTATTATTACGTTGAGTACTTTTTTTGTGCATATGGGTCAGCACATACCTTTTGGCAACTCTCTCTTCAAGCCCTTTACTCATTAATTTTATTAGATGCTCTGTATCATTAAGTTATATATATTCTGGATACAAATCATTATTGGGTTTAAGTCTTGTGAATACTTTCTTATTTTTTTATATTCTAGCACTATCTTCGTTTCATTTAATTCTTTTTTAAAAAAATTTTAATTCCAGTATAGTTAACATACAGTGTTACATTAGTTTTGGGTGTACAACATAGTGATACAGCAATTCTGTACATTACACAGTGTTCATCATTGTGTGCTGTTAATCCCCTTCACTTATATCCCCCATTTCCCTACCAACCTCCTCTCCTAACCATCAGTTTATTTTCTATAGTTAAGAGCCTGGTTTTTTTAGTTTGTCTTTTTTGTTGTTGTTTGTTTTGTTTCTTCAATTCCACATATGAGTAAAATCATATGGTATTTGTCTTTCTCTGACTTATTTCACTCAACATTACACTCTCTAGATCAATCCATGTTGCTGCAAATGGCAAGATTTCATTTATTTTTATGACCAAGTGATATTCCATATCGATATCTATATATATCTCACAGCTTCTTTATCCATTCATCTGTTTTTTTAAAGATTTATTTATTTATTTATTCATGAGTGACAGAGAGAGAGAGAGAGAGAGAGAGGCAGAGACATAGGCAGAGGGAGAAGCAGGCTCCTCCTTGCAGGGAGCCCAATGCGGGACTCGATCTCGGATCCTGGGATCATGCCCTGAGCCAAGGCAGACGCTCAACCGCTGAGCCACCCAGGCATCCCTATCCATTCATCTATTGATGGACACATGGACTGCTTGCATAGTTTGGCTATTATAAATAATGCTGCATTGAACACAGGAATACACATATCTTTTCAAATTAGTGTTTTCAGGGGATCCCTGGGTGGTGCAGCGGTTTGGTGCCTGCCTTTGGCCCAGGGCCCGATCCTGGAGACCCGGGATTGAATCCCACATCAGGCTCCTGGTGCATAGAGCCTGCTTCTCCCTCTGCCTGTGTCTCTGCCTCTCTCTCTCTGTGTGTGTGACTATCATAAATAAATAAAAATTAAAAAAAATTCAAATTAGTGTTTTCATATTCTTTGGGTAAATACCCAGTAGTGGAATTACTAGATAATATGATAATTCTATTTTTAATTTTTGGAGGAAACTTCATATTGTTTTCCAAAGTGACTGCACCAGTTTGCATTCTACCAATACTGCATAAAAATTCCTTTTTCTCCACATCTTCATCAAAACTTGTTTTTTTGAGTTTTTGATTATCAGCCATTCTGACAGGTGATGAGGTGATATCTTGTTGTGGTTTTGATTTGCATTTCCCTGACGGTGGATGATGTTGAGCATCTTTTCATGTCTATTGGCCATCCGTCTGTCTTTTTTGGTGAAATGTCTGTTCATGTCTTCTGCCATTTTTATTTTATTTTATTTTAAAGATATATTTATTTGAGAGAGAGGGAAAAAGAGAGAACATACGTGGGGAGGGGCAGAAGGAGAGAGACTGAGAATCCCAGGGAGATTCCACGCTGAGCAGGCAGCCCAATGCAGGGCTTCATCTTACAACCTTAAGCTTAAGACCTGAGCTGAAAGAGTAAAATAAGAGTAAAACGCTTTATCAAGAGTAAGACACTTTACTGACTGAGTCACCCAGCTGCCCCTGCTCATTTTTAAATTGGAATATTTGTGCTCTTTTGTGTTGAGTTCTGTAAGTTCTTTATATATTTAAGATACTTTATCAGATATGTCACTTGCAAATATCTCCTCCCATTAAGTAGGTTGTCTTCTTGTTTTGTTGATTTTTTTTTCTTTGCTGTGCAAAAGCCTTTTATTTTGACTTGGTCCCAATTTATTTTTGCTTTTGTTTCTCTTGCCTCAGCAGACATATCTAGAAAAATGTTCCTATGGCTGATGTCAGAGAAATTGCTGCCTAAGCTCTTTCTTTTTCTTTCTTTCTTTCTTTCTTTCTTTCTTCTTTCTTCTTTCTTTCTTTCTTTCTTTCTTTCTTTCTTTCTTTAATTCATGATAGACATAGAGAGAGAGAGAGAGGCAGAAACACAGGAGGAGGGAGAAGCAGGCTCCATGCACCGGGAGCCCGACGTGGAATTCGATCCCGGGTCTCCAGGATCGCGCCCTGGGCCAAAGGCAGGCTCTAAACTGCTGCGCCACCCAGGGATCCCCAACTGCCTAAGCTCTTTTACAGGATTCTGAGTTTCAGATCTTGCATTTAGGCTTTTAATCCATTTTGAGTTTATTTTTGTGTATAGTGTGGTATAAGAAAGTGGTCCAGGTTCATTCTTTTGCATGTAGGTGACCAGTTTTCTCAACACCATTTGTTAAAGAGACTTTTTCCTATTGCATATTCTTTCTTCCTTTATTGAAGATTAATTGACCACATAATTGTAGGTTTATTTCTGGGCTCTCTATTCAGTTCTATTGATCCATGTGTCTGTTTTTGTGCCTGTATCATACTGTTTTGATTTCTACAGGTTTGTATTATATCTTGAAATCTGGAATTGTAGTATCTCCAGTTTTGTTCTTCTTTTTCAAGATCACTTTGGCTACATGGTATCTTTTGCAGTTCCATACAAATGGTAGGGTTATTTGTTCTCATCAGTGAAAAATGCTGTTGGTATTTTGATAGAGATTGCATTAAATCTGTAGACTGCTTTTGACAGCATGCACATTTTAACAATATTAGTTCTTCCAATCCATGAGCATGAAATATCGTTCCATTTCTTTATGTCATCTTCAATTTCTTTCACCAATGTTTTATAGTTTTCAAAGAACAGGTCTTTCACTTCCTTGATTAAGTATATTCCAAGGCATTTTATTCTCCTTGATGCAATTGTAAATGGGATTGTTTTCTTAATTTTGTTTTCTGCTGCTTCATTATTAGTGTATAGAAATGAAAGGGATTTCTGTATATTGATTTTGTATTCTGCAACATTATTGAATTTATTTGTCAGTTCTAGCAGTTTTTTGGCGGAATCTTTCAGGTTTTCTATATATAGTATCATGTCATCTGCAAATAGTGATAGTTTTACTTGTTATTTACCAATGTGGGTGCCTTTTAGTTCTTTTTTCCTGTCTGATTTGTTGTGGCTAGGGGTTCCAATATTATGTTGAATAAAAGTGGTGAGAGTGGACATTCTTCCCTTGTTCTTGATCTTACAGGAAAAGCTCTCAGGTTTACACCATTGAGTATAATATTAGCTGTTGGTTTTTCATATATAGACTTTATTATGTTGAGGTATATTCCCTCTAAACCCACTCTGTTGTGGGTTATCATGAATGGATGTTGTACATTGTCAAATGCTTCTTCTTCACCTGTTGAAATGGTTTTTATTCCTTTTCTTATGGATGTGATGTATCACATTGATTTGCAAAGATTGAACCACCCTTGCATTTCAGTAATAAATCCCACTTGATCATGATGAATGTTTTTTTTTTTTAATGTATTGTTGGATTTGGTTTGCTAATATTTTGTTGAGGATTCTTCATGTTCAACAGAGATACTCACCCACAGTTCTCTTTTTTTTGGTAGTATGTTTATCTGGTTTTGGTATCAGGGTGATGCTGGCCCCATAGAATGGATTTGGAAGCTTTCATTTCTCTTCTATTTTTTGGAATTGTTTGAAAAAAATAGGTATTAACTCTTTAAATGGTAAAATTCATCTGTGAAGCTGTCTGGTCTGAGACTTTTGTTTGTTGGGAGTTTTTGATTACTGACTCAATTTTTTTGCTGGTAATTGGTCTGTTCAAATTTTTTAGTTCTTGATTCAGTTTTGTGAAGTTGCATATTTCTAGTTTATCCATTTCATCTAGGTTATCCAATTTATTGGCCTATAATTTTCATAATATTCTCTTATAATTCTTTGTACTTCTGTGGTGTTGGTTGTTATTTCTCCTCTTTTGTTTCTGATTTTGTTTATTTGAGTCCATCCTCTCTCTCTCTCTCTTCTTTTTTTTTGATGAATGTGACAAAAAGTTTATCAATTTTGTTGATCTTTTCAAAGACTCAGCTCCTGATTTCATTAATATGTTTCATTGGGGGTTTTTGTTTTATTTTTGTTTGTTTCTATTTCATTTACTTCTGTTCTAATCATTATGATTTCCTTCTTTCTACTGGTTTTGGGTTTTGTTTGTTCTTCTTTTGCTAGCTCCCTTAGGTATAAGTTTAGGTTGTTTGAAAATTTTCTGGCTTCTTGAGATAGGCCTGTATTGTTATAAACTTCCCTTAGAAAAGTTTTGTGGTATCCCCCAAATTTTGGGCCATTGTGGCTTTGCTTTCATTTGTCTTCATGTATTTCTTTATTTCCTCTTTGAATTCTTGATTGACCCATTCATTCATTGCTTAATAATATGATATTTAATCTCCATGTTTTTGTGTTCTTTCTAGATTTTTTTCTTGTGATTGATTTTTAGTTTCATAGCATTGTGACTGGATAAGATGCATGGTATGACTTCCATCCTTTTTAATTTGTTGAGACTTGTTTTGTGGGCTAATATGTGATTTATTCTGGAGAATATTCCATATACACTTGAGAAAAATCTGTATTCCACTGTTTCTTTTTTTTTTATGATAGTCACACACACAGAGAGAGAGAGAGAGAGAGAGAGAGAGGCAGAGACACAGGCAGAGGGAGAAGCAGGCTCCATGCACCGGGAGCCCGACGTGGGATTCGATCCCGGGTCTCCAGGATCGCGCTCTGGGCCAAAGGCAGGCGCCAAACCACTGCGCCACCCAGGGATCCCTATTCCACTGTTTCAAGATGGAATTCTGAATATATCTGTTAGATACATCTGGTCCAATGTGTCATTTAAAGCCATTGTTTCCTTGCTGATTTTCTGTTTAGAGCATCTATCCAGTGACGTATGTGGGTGTGAAAGTCCCCTACTATTATTGTATTACTATTGATTACTTCCTTTACGTTTGTTAGTAGCTGTTTTATATATTTGGGAGTTCCCATTTTACAGTTGTTGTATCTTCTTGTTGGATTCTTCCCTTTATGATTAGATAGTGTCCTTCTTTGTCTCTTGTTACAATCTTTGTTTTAAAGTCCATACTGTTCAATATAACTATTGCTACTACACTTTTTTTTTCACTTCAATTTGCATGATAAATGCTTTCCATTCCTTCACTTTCAATGTGCATTTATCTTTAGGTTTGAGAATGAGTCTCTTGCAGGCAGCATATAGATGGGTCTTGCCCCCCCCCCTTTTTCAAACAGCCTTGAGGACACGTGGGTGGCTCAGTGATTGAGTGTCTGCTTTTGGCTCCTGTCCTAAACCCAGGGGTCTTGGGATGGAGTCCCACATCAGGCTCCCAGCATGGAACCTGCTTCTCCTTCTGCCTGTATCTCTGCCTCTCTCTGTGTGTCTCTTATGAATAAATAAATAAAATCTTAAAACAAAACAAAACAAAAAACAGCCCTGAGATCAAGATCTGAGTGAGATCAAGAGTTGGATGCTTAAGGGACTAAGCTATGCAAGTGCCCCAAGGATCTGATTTTTTTTTATCCATCACCCTTTGTCTTTTGATTGGAGTATTTAGTTTGTTTACATTCAAAGTAATTACCGACAAATATGTACATATTGCTTTTCTGTTACTTGTTTTTGGTTGTTTTTGTAGTTCTCTGTTCTTCTCTTGCTCTCTTCTCTCATCTAAGGCTATCTTTTGATAAGTGAATCTTGAAATTAAGTAATAAAAGCCCTTAATTTTATTCTTCTATTACAAGATGTTTTGAACTATACTATATTATTTGTATTTTCATATATAATTTAGAATCATCTGGTACTTTTGGAGTGCATTGAGTCAATAGGTTAATTTGGGGACATTTGACACTAGCAGCATGCATCTGCTTGACATCTGTATTTTGTAATCCATCAACATAGATTATCTCCCTGATTTTTAAAAATTTTAATTCCTCTTAGCAGGATTTCATAATTTTTAGCCAAGAAGTTTTCTTTTTTACGAAGTTCTTTTTAAGAAGTTTTATTTTTTTATTTTTTTTTTTTTATAAATTAATTTTTATTGGTGTTCAATTTACCAACATACAGAATAACACCCAGTGCTCCTCCCGTCAAGTGTCCCCCTCCGTGCCCGTCACCCATTCACCCCCACCCCCCGCCCTCCTCCCCTTCCACCACCCCTAGTTCATTTCCCAGAGTTAGAAGTCTTTATGTTCTGTGTCCCTTTCTGATATCTCCCACACATAAATATTACTTTTATTTCTACTATTTTTAAGTGAAAAAAGACCCCAATTTAAAAAATATTTTTCTTAATAAATGAAGTGAAAATATAAAGATTATTTTTCTTTAGTATTCTTTTAATTAATCATTTCAGTAACATGTAGACTTGCCAAATCAACCATATAATTCCTTCTTCATTCTTGTTATCAATATATTATCTGAAAACTAAGGTAATAGAAAATATTCAGTTGTTGAATAAATAAAATAATGAATGAAAATGATTTAAATATATATACTATATTATATATATTGAGTTTATATATGTTCCTATAAATAATTTATAAAGAAAATACAAGATTCCAAGGAATAGATTAAAGACTTAAATGTAAGACCTGAAGTCACTTGTCTTTAATCCATTCCAAGTTCATTTCTGTGAGTGGTGTGAGATAGGGGTCCAGTTTCTTTTTTTTTTTTTTTCTTTTGTGGATATATAGTTTCCCAACACTATTGAAGAAGCTGTCCTTCCTCCGTTGTGTGTTCTTGGTGACTTTGTTGAAAATTAGTTTACTGTATATGTGTGGGTTTATTCCTGGGCAGTCTATTCTATTTCACTGATTTGTGTGTTTGTTTTCATGCTAATACCATGCTGTTTTTATTACTATAGCTTTGTAATATAATTTGAACTCAGGAAGCATATTTTTTGTTTAGTTTTGTTCTTTCTGAAAGAGATTGCTTTGGCTATTAGGGGTCTTTTGTGGTTCCATACAAATTTTAGAATTATTTGTTCTATTTCTGTGAAAATTCCATTAGAATTTGATAGGGATTGCACTGAATCTGTAGGTTTCTTTAAGTAGTATTGACACTTAACAATATCAATTCTTCTAATCCATAAGCACAGAATATCTTTCCATTTATTTGTGTCTTCCTCAATTTTTTCATCAGTTTCTTATACTTTTCAATGTTTAGATCTTTTATCTCCTTGATTAAATTTATTCCCAAGTATTTTATTCTTTATGATGCTATTGCAAATGGTATACTTTGTCTGATATTAATACAGTTATTCCAGCCTTCTTATAATTATTGTGTCATGGTATATAGTTTTTCTATACTTTCATTTTTAACTTACCCATACCTATGTATCTTGAAAACAACATATACTTGGATCTTCTTCTCTTTTAATTGGTTGTCTTGTACTTTTACACTTAACATAATTATTGATTTGGTTAGGTTTAAGTCTACTATTGGTTTTCCATTTTTCCCATCTATTCTTTTTCTTATTCCATCTTTTCATGTCTCCTTTTAAATTAAATATTTTTCAGTATTACATAATAACTCCTCTTTTGGCTTATTATCTCATTGTTCTATTTTTTTAGTGATTCCTTTTAGTGGTCACAATATACATCTTAACCTATCATAGTATATACCTTGAATTAATAGTATAACATTTCACATATAATATAAAAACCATATATAAATATACTTCCATTTACCTTCCCCTTGTGCTATTCATCATGTGTCTTCTACATATTATAAATTCCACAACAAATTGTTACTTTTTCTTCAAATAGTCAACTGCTTTTTAAAGAAATTAGGTAGAAAAATATTGACTGTTTTTTATTCACTTATATTTGAGTTTTCCCCTTTAACCTGAATAAGTTCACTTAACATTTCTTGTAGCAAAAGAATATCTTTCAGATATCTAAAAGATATTTTGGGGTTTAAGTTTTGAAGAAAATTTTGCTTAATCTTAATTCTAAATTCACAGTTTATTTCCTAGCATTTTAAAATTGTCATTCCACACCAGAAGTCATAGGTGCATTATCTGAAGCATTTCTTTGTTTATAGCCCAGCCACCAGTATTAAGTCAATATAGTGAAAATGAAGAGGTTGGCATTTTGAAGATGGCTCTAAAGTGCATGGAAGCAGTGTGAAGGAACCTTTGTGTAACTTTTGGCAGGAATCAGTGTTGGCAAGACCTCAATTAACTGGGCACTGGCTGGCTGGCTGGCTAGTAGTGAGCTAGAAGGGACGTCTCTATTGTTAAGTAAACATAAAGTGGTTTTCTCTTCCCTAGGTCGTAGGACTGTGCATAGCAGTAGCCACAGTTTTGGAAAGATGAAGCAAGAGCAAAGAAAAAAGATCTCTTTGGTTCTAGAAGATCTCCTGAAAAAGAGGAAGGCTTATCAGACCCTCAAAGCCATTCAAACAAAGCAGGCACTTTCAAACAAGAAGGAACCAAAGAAAGGAAAAGAACTCAAGTTTCAGCAACTGTAAAGGTTCCTAAGTGATTCCTGGAAGCAACAACATGACAGCGCCCTACTCAGACAACTAGAAAGAAGTGAAACCTCATGGCTAGGAAGTGCCAGATAAACATTTCTTGGTCTTTACTGTATACACCCAAAGTATTAATGGGATGAGTTTACTAGTGCAGAGGACCACTGCAAGGTTAGCCTAAAGATTTTTCAGTGGTGTCTTTGTCAAAGTTACTTCCCAGACCATAAAAATACTGTGAATATTGGAACCTTATATTATCTGAGGATTTCCAAATCTGAAGTCTGTCTGGGAACTCATCTTGAAACATGGACAAGGCAAGATCAAGAATAAAATCATCCTTTTGACAGACAACACAGTGATTGAGAAGCACCTAGAGAAGTATGGTGTTATGTGCTGGAAGACCTCATTCATGAAATTGCCTTTCTGGGGAAGAATTTCCAGGCAATTTCTGAGTTCTTAATGCCTTTCCATCTCTCATGCTACCAAGAAGAGAGTGGGCCTTCTCAAAGAGGTGGGCTTACTTGGCTATGGAGGTGAATGCACCAATCAACTCATTTGGCTGCTGAACTAAACTGAGAACTCTGAAAGCACAGTGCAGTGGAGGCATGTGTTTTGTCTTTTGGAATTGTTATACAGTATCTTCAGAAAAGATTATTTTCTGTTGTATCTTCAGAAACTAGATAGAAGGGTCAGGAAAAAGATGATGATGTTTCTGGTAGGCACTTCTCATTACAACCCAGTTCCAATGAAAAGTTCCAGTGTGTTTTCCATATTGTCTGCCACTACCGCCTCTGAAATCAGCAGAGGACTCATGCTATGGAGGAGGGAGTCCTGCTATGTCATATCTTCTATACTGGGGTTTAGTGTTGGTGAATGAATACCCAAGCATGAATACAAGACAGTAGAGGACCAAGACCAGGGACATACTTGAACCTGGGGGTTCCTTGGGTCTTGTTTTGGAAGGAACTTGAAATACAATTACAAAGAAGAGCACAAAATAGTGCTCAGTTGTCTCTGCTATAAGTCTATTGTTCTAACTTTTTTCAGTGATGGCTTTATGGGTTCTCAGACTTGACTGGCTCCTAAGTGTATCTGGTGGCTTCCTTATCCTAGCCCATAGTTGGATCAGTTCCTTTTTCTAGCTCAGGATTTTAACCTATTATTGGGTCTATGGGAAGGGAAGGATCCTTTTCTCAGGAAAAAGCATACACTCAAATTTTTACTTGGAAGTTATATGTTTATAGACTCTTCTTTTTTTTTTTTAAAGATTTATTTATGATAGACACAGAGAGAGAGGCAGGAGGAGGGAGAAGCAGGCTCCATGCAGGGAGCCCGACGTGGGACTCGATCCCAGGTCTCCAGGATGGCGCCCTGGGCCAAAGGCAGGCATCAAACCGCCGAGCCACTCAGGGATCCTCTGTTTATAGACTCTTCTTAGGAACCTATGCATCTTATGTGAGGAAGTCCTGCACTATCAGGAGTGGTCCCCTGAGTCCTGACCTTGTTAGTCTCCTGTGGTTCTATGTCTGTGGAAGACCAAAGTTTACCAAGATAGTTCTTTCCTTGGAGTCAATTGAGTGTTTCCTATTAGGAAACACAGTGTTTGATTCCCAATTCCCCTAATCATCTAACTAAGGAAAATACCCACCATGCATTCCTGCTGGGTTTTAAGATGGGATTTTCTTGGTTTGGCATGGATGAAGTTAGTACTATTAGGTCTATTAGGCCCCAAATAGGTTTAATTGGACTCTCCATGCATAGCCTAGACTCCAAAAATATTGCCCTCTACCCTTCTGATAATGATATACTAGACTAACACTAGAGTTCCTGGGAACATGAGACCTAAAAAGGGGATGTGATCCTGCCTGTGTTATCATCAGGTGGATGATGATACATGGGTCTTCTTAGGTGGGCCTTCCTCTGCTCCTGTCACTTTGTTGCCTCAACTGCCATCTGAGTAGCTGGTGAGGGTATGCCAGGCATAAAAGACTTGAAAATATACTTAACCATTGTGTCCCTTGGTCCCGTAAGCTTTGCTGCACTTTTGGCTCATGTGGCCCTCAAACGAAGCCTCGAGGTTGAGTTAGAAGTATAACAATGCTTTAAAATGTATCAGCTTATGGGGTAATTAAGTTGGTTGGCTCAAGAGTTAACTTGCCAGGAATAGATGTTAGAGCTTATTCCTGTACTTTAAAACACTGTGAAATTTCTTTAAAATGATGTACAGAAAAAGAGCAGCTGTAAATGTGAAAGCCTAGAGTTTCTATCCCAGATCTGTTTCATACTAAATACAAGAATAATGTTTCCATTCTTGCCCACAAAATGGGGCTAATATAGTCCAGCATGTGTGCCTCACTCATATAATTGTTCAAGGGTTTTAAGCAAAATAATAGTTTTAAACTTAGAATTCTATGTAAATAAATAAGAGGTTATGAAATTTAAAAAAACTGTCATTCCATTGTTTTCTGATTTACATTTTTCTGATGAGAATCCAGTGGATGTTCCATTGTTCCTTTCCTGTATGTAGTATGTCTTTTTCTTATGTATGTTTTGAGATTTTTATTTTTAATTTGGTTTAAAGCAATTATACCCAGATGTGGTTTTCTTTGTGTTTATCTTGCTGTGGTTCATTCCTCCATCATGACCAGAATGAGAGTTGAGATTTTCAAAACCAAGTTTTTAAATGTTCATTTCTTGCTGAGGGGATGAATATAAATATCCTTGGGGACATTAGTTATTTGGTAATAAACAATGTTGTCTGAAGATTGTTTTTCATTAAATTTGGAGACTTCTTTGACTAATACTCTTATAACATTTTTTCCCTGCCAAAATTTTTCTTCTGTTTGAATTTTTATTCCACATATGTTAGATGTGGGACTTTATAATACTCAACTAGTCATTGAAGTTCTGATCATTTTTTTTGCCAGTCTTTTTTTCTTTCACTGTTTCAGTTTGCATAGTTCCTATTTACCTATCTTACAGAACTTTTCTTTTGCAGTACACAAACTACTTTTGAAGTCTAATTATGCTAATTTTTAAAATTCCAGATATTTTTTAGTTCTACAATTTTCGTTTACTTTCCTCCTCTGTTTCCTTTTATTTGCTGAGTTACCTCTACCTGTTCACTCATTTATTCATCTTTGTTCTTAGATTTTTTTAAAGATTTATTTGTTTATTTATTTATTTATGATTTTTTTTAAAATTTTTATTTATTTATGAAAGTCACACACACACAGAGAGAGAGAGAGAGACAGAGAGACAGAGACACAGGCAGAGGGAGAAGCAGGCTCCATGCAGAGAGCCTGACGTGAGACTCGATCCTGGGTCTCCAGGATCGCGCCCTGGGCCAAAGGCAGGCGCCAAACCGCTGAGCCACCCAGGGATCCCCTGTTCTTAGTTTTTTGATCATATTTATTATAGCTGCCCAAAGTCTTTGTCTACTAATTCCAATATGTCTATCATCCCTTGAGTCTTTTTCTGTTTTCACCCTCCTCCTATTTTGGTCATATTTTTCTGATTTTTCAACTGCCTAGACATTTTAAGCTGGAAATGGAGTACTATTGTCTAAAGTCTTAATTTATCTTTTTTTTAAATTTGTCTTCTTATAAAGAATGTTGGGCTTTATTCTGACAGAGAATTAATTTACTGGTAGTTCCACATGTTTCTCCTAAGGCTTGGTTTTAAATTTTGTTAGAATGGGTCCAGAGTATCCCTTATGCTTGGGCTGTAGTAGTCCTCCTCCTAAATCATGACTTTTCTGGTCATGAGAGAAGTGGGCTATCTCTCAGCACTATGTATTCTCTGGTCCTTGCACTCAGCTCACATTCCTGAAGTAGCTGCTCCTTACTAGGCTTCTCTCAGTTTGACTATATGCATGCACAGGTACCAAGTCAAAGATTCACAAGGACACCTATGTAGATTAATGGGGCTCTCTTTCTGCTAAGCTCTCTTATTTCTGATATCAAAATCGGGCTCCTCCAGTAGTCCCAAACCTCACACTCTGTTTCACATGGCCAGCTATTTCATATTGCTGCTGTCTGTTCAGGCTCCATTACCCCGGGCCAATTATAGGTAGAGCCAGAAGTTAAGATGTTAAAACTCAGTTCATTTCTTGCTCACTAAATAATTGGATATTCCCCCAAGACAGTTATTTGGTGACTGGACAATATCCTCCATCACAAAAATACATGTTTATTGAGCAGTTTCTTATGCCAGGACTTCTACTACATGCTTTACATGTATTTTCTCACTTAATTTGCAAATAAATCAATTAAGAATGGATATTCCTATTAATACCATTTTAGAAATGAAGAAAATAAAATTTAGAGTGTAACAAAGTCTTGCCCAAGAATCTGATGATTGGTTGAGCCAGAAATTGAACTCCAGATTGTAACTCCAGAGCAAACTTAAAAACCATGCTAGTTTGATTGTTCTATACTTAAACAAACTGCTTATATAACTAAAGCTATTTCTTCCAGTGATAATTATTTTCCATAACAGAAAATACAGCAATCTGTATGGGCTCACGACCTCTGAAAAGCCTGGTGGATGTATGTAATGGCTCTAAAGTCATCTTTATTATATCCTCAAATATCCAAGAATGGGGAAACTGAAAGTCTTGCATTAGATTTTTTTCTAAAGGGAAAATAAATTGATTTCCTTAAACTGGAATAGGAAGGAAGGAAAATAAATGTAATTTGCTATTTGTTAAATAAAAGTACAGATACATTTTAAAAATTAATACTTGATTTTTTAGAGGAGTTTTAGGTTCACAGCAAAATTTGATCATAAAATATATAGAGTTCTCACATACTCCCTCCTCATATACAGGAAGCCTCCCCAATCATCAACATCCTACACCATTGTGGTAAATTTGTTATAGTCAATGTGCCAAAATCCACACATCATTATCACCCAAAGTCCATAGTTTACATTTGTGTTCACTCTTTGTGCTGTATATTCTGTGAGTTTTGAAAGAATGTGTAACAACATATACCTACCATTACCATATCATAATTTTCTATATTAGTGAAACAAGTAAGTGGCTCTATATTCTTAACCTCATACAAGGCTCACTTATACCTTACATTGAAAGCACTGTGGGAGCTCAATTATGGAGCAAAACAGGAAAAGTGACTGCAGTCTTTGACAAAAACTATCAGAAAGTAAAGAAACTGTGAAAACATCCACTTAATATTGAACAGATTGTCAGTGACTATTGTTATTACTATGTACTCACTTCCAGTAACTTTTTTCCTTAGTAGAAAGAAGCAAACCAGTAGAAAATAGGCTTTCTTCACTGCTAGGCCCCATGCCTTCTTGTTTTGTCTTATTTCATGTACCTTCTTTTCAAGGCTTACCTTTTTATTGTTTTCTATCTCAACACATCCCATCACCACTAACCTCAACTCCCCATGTTGAAATACCAGAATTACATTTTTTTCTCCCTCTTTTTTGTCTTCTGCACATGGCTCAAGTCTTGTGAGCTCTGTCTTCATTCCAGCCTTGTTCTCCTTCTCATATTATCTTAATTCAGGCCACTAAGTCTCTCACTACAATAACAGCCAATTAACAATTTTCCCTACCAGCAATCTTGCCCCACTTCTGTTCCTTTTTTCAGACTAGTGTTAGTAAGAATTTAGGTCAGTTTATTTGACCAGGACATGAAAATCAGTGGTCTACAAGACAGAATTTTATTTCTATTTCACATAAATTCCTAGCTTGTATGAGACTTCCATTCTGCAAAGTTGCTAGAGGTCTGGAGTCCTTCTGTCCTGTGGCTCTATAACTCCTCTGATTATTTTCCCCACCATCCTTCTACCTTGCTCTGACTCAAATTTATGGAAAGGAAAGAGTACACAAGACATAAGCCATAAGCAGAACACATTACCCTACTCAAATTTATGGAAAGGAAAGAGTACACAAGACATAAGCGATAAGCAGAACAAATTATCCTACTCAAATCCCAGAATTTATTCAGATGCCCATACAGGGCCACAATGTGGGCTGGGAAATGGACTTTTTATTCTGACTGCCCATGGACCTAGCCACACTCAGGAGTTCTATAATTGTAAGGGAAAGGAAAAGAAGAGATATTAGATTCAATTAGTAGTCTCTGCCATAAATCTGTTGCCAATTACTGGACATAATTTTGGTCTACAGACTCAGTAAAATATCATATTTTACTTTTCATTTAAATTAGCTGCAAAGCCTCCATCTGGTTGGGCTTGTGGAAAATTCAACCTTACTCATTCCTAGCATTCGCTTCTCTTGGATTTGCACCAAGCATTTAGGATCTTGTCTTACGTAATGCCAAAGCTTGACAAGGTCCCTCTGACTGTCAGTCATCAGATCATGCTGGTTCCTGCTGACACTGCCATCCCAGCCTGCAGGGATCCTTCAATCTGATACTCTGCTGCCTTTCTCCTTGCCTTTACTGGCATGCAGTATCCAGTGAAGCTGGAGATTCAAACCCAGGACTCAACATCCCAAGTGAAACATATGTTCATTTATTCTGTACTGCTCTCAAATCATCAGTCTCATTCTAATTCCCCAAACTGGTAGAAAAACTTTTTAGCCTGGGAAACCTAACAACCTACCTACTACCAATGAATCAATCATCTATCTTCATGTCTCGTTTTCCAAGAGGCACCTTTCCCAAACTCTCAGTAGATTTAAGATTTTGAAAACAATAGCCATGGAGGCATGCCCCACACCTTCTTCAAGGCAAGGAAGATGCCTTGATCTACATGAATAGGGGAAGAAATAAAGAGGAAAATATGGGTGAAAACATAAATTAATAACAGAGAAAAATCCCACTAGAGTTACTTTCCTAAAATTAACTTGGGTCACATCCTTTTGACTAATTATAATTCTCCACTGTCTCCCCATGCCATCTCTCTAACCCATGACATTCCAGCAAACACTTCAGTCCCCCTTCACTCAATGCCATTACTTCTTAACAGGGGGACATACCTCTTGCAAGTTGGATTCAACCAATGCATTTACTTACCTTATGCCAAGGCTGAACTTCTCTATTTTACCTTGACATATTTTTGTGCCTTTAATACTTTCAATTCCTTCAGCTTGGTATCTTCTAAACAACTTCTAACTTTTCATCATGAAAATTCCTGTTTGCTCTTCAAGACTAGATAGAATGCTGAGATACGGTATTTCCCAGGAAGCTTCCCCTACAATCTCAGGTGTCTTGGTGTACTTTTTAAGATACCTAACCTCTACACTGTGCTCATATACAACAGAAAGCTCTCAGTAACTGAGACCCACCCTCCCTTCCCATTTCAGAAACCCACCATCCTTTGGTTTAAGCTTCATTTAAAATACATATATTTATACCTATCACTACTTTATATGTAAATGGACTAAATGCTCTAATCAAAAGACATAGGGTGGCTGAATCAATAAAAAACAAGACCTTTCTATACACTGCCTACAAGAGATCACTTCAGATTTAGACACATGGAGACTGAAAGTGAAAGGATGGAAAAGATATTCCATGCAAATGGAAATGAAAACTGGAGTAACAATACTCATATCAAACAAAACAGACTTTACAACAGACTGTAACAAAAAATACAGAAGGGCAGCACATAATGATAAAGGGGTTAATCCAAGAAGAGTATATAACATTCATAGATATTTATGTACCCAACATAGGAGCACCTAAATATGTAAGCAAATATTAACAGACATAAGAGAAAAGATGTCAGTGATAGTCAGTTGCACTTCTATACACTAATGAACTGTCAAAAAGAGAAATTAAAAAACAATTATTTACAATTGCCAAGATCTGAAAGCAACTTAAAAGTGTCCATGGAGAGATGAATGGATAAAGAGGATGTGGTACATATATATATAATGGAGTCCTACCCAGCCATTGAGAAGAATGAAATCTTGCCATTTGCAACAATATGGATAAGACCTCAAGGATATTATGCAAAGTGAAATAAGTCAGACAGAAAAAGACAAATACTGTATGATTTCACTTATGTGTGGAATCTAAAAAACACAGAAAACAAAAAACAGAAACAGATTCATAGATATAGGAAGCAAACTGTTGGTTACCAGAATGAGGTGGGGTTTGAGTGACAGGCAAAATCCATGAAGGGGATCAACATATAAAAACTTCTAGTTATAAAATAAGTAAGTCATGGGGATGTAATGTACAACATGGGGAATATAGCTAATAAGATTGTAATAACTTTGTGTGGTGACAGATGGTAGGTAGAATTACTGTGGGACTCACTTTATAATGTATAACTATCAAATCACTATGAGACAAATAGGGCATTGTATGCCAACTATACTTCAATTAAAAAAATTTTGAAGAGAGAAAAAAAAGAATACACATTGTTAAATGTCTGCTTCATGCACCAGATATGATTCTCTCCAGGACAAAATGATAGCGTAGTTTCTGTTCATAGATTATGCTAGCTTAGCAATATACTTGCACATGAAAGGTGCTCAAAGATGCTGTGTTAAATTCCTAGGGTTTCCATAACAGTAACTACAAACGGGGTACAACAATAGAAATTATTTTTCACAGTTCTAAAGGCTAGAAGTCTAAAATCAATCCATTCCTTCTGAAGGCTCTAGTAGAGAATCCTTGTTTGCCTCTTTTAGCTTCTGATGGTTCCTTGAGTTCCTTGGCTTGTGTTTAAGTAACTCCTATTTCTGCTTCCAAGTTCATATAGCCTTCTCCTCTTCTCTCTTTGTCTTCTCTTCTATGTCTTAAAAGGACACCTGTCATTGGATTTAGGGCCCAGTCAGACAATCCAAGATGATCAGTAAAGACCTTTTCCCAAATAAGGTCACAATCATAGGTTCTAGGTTGATATATATTTTGTGGGGGCTACAATTCCAATTAGCAAAAATGTATTTAAAATGAGTGAGTAAATGAGTGCAAGAGAAAAAAGAACTCTGTGAACAGATGTGTTTGCATGCACAAAAGATGATAAGAAATTTTTTTATATCTTTGTTACTTTCTATTTGTAAGTTCACTTTGTAGATAATACATCATGCTTGCTGCTTTTCTGCATGTTGACAGAATTCTGTTATGTTAAATAATACAGCAGTTCAAAACTTAAAGTTGTTAAATGAAAAGACACAATTAAGAAATCTATATAATCTGTATAACTATACTACTTTCTTTTAATGACATAAATTTTTGAAAAAAATTATGCTTTAAAATTTATTTTATATATGAAACTACAAAAGAGTTCAAATAACTAAGGAATCCTGAGGAAGAAGAACAAAGATGGAGGGATCACAACTCCATATTTCAGGATATACTCCAAAGCCGTAGGAATCAAAACACTATGGTACTGGCACAGCAGATCAATGGACACACAGATCAATAGAACAGACTAGAAAGCCCAGAAAGAAATCCACAATTATATGGTCAATTAATCTATGACAAAGGAGGCAAGAATATACAAAAGGGAAAAGATAGTCTTTCTAATAAACATTGCTGGGAAAACTAGACAGCTACATGCAAAAGGATAAAAATTGGACCACTTTCTAATACCTACACAAAAATAAACTCAAAATAAATTGAGAACCTAAATGTGAGACCTGAAACTATACAACTATTAGAAGAAAACATAGGCAGTAATTTCTTTGACATCAGCCGTAGCAGCATTTTTCTACATATGTCTTCTAAAGCATGGGAAACAAAAGCACAAATAAACCATTGCAATCACATCAAAATAAAAACCTTCTGCACAGCAAAAGAAGCCATCAACAAAACAAAAAGGTAACATACTGAATGGGAGAACATATTTGCTTCAGTTATATTCTGATGAGGGATTAATATCCAAAGTATATAATGAACTTAAACAACGCAACAGCAAAAACAGAAACAATCCAATTAAAAAATGAACAGAAGACTTGAATAGATATTTTTCTAAGAAGACCTACAGATGGCCAACAGCCATATGAAAGATGCTCAAATTCACTAAACATCAGGGAAATGCAAATCAAAACCACAATGAGATACCACCCTACACTTGTTAGAATGCCTAGAATCAAAAATTCAAGAAATAACAAATGTTGGTGAGGATGTGGAGAATAAGAAACTCTTGTGCACTGCTGAGGGGAATGTAAATTGGTACAGTCACTGCGGAAAAAGTATGGATGCTCCTCAAAACATTAAAATACCATATAATCCAATAATTCTACTACTGGGTATTTATACAAAGAAAATGAAAACACTAATTTGAAAAATACATGCATCCCCATGTTTATTGAAGCATTATTTATTTACAATAGCCAAGATATGGAAGCAATCCAAGGGTCCACTGATAGGTGACTGGACAAAGAAGATGGTATATAAATATATATATAATATTCATATACACACAGGAATATTATGCAGTCATAAAAAGGATGAGATCTTGTCATTTGTGACAATATGAGTGGATCTAGAGGGTATTATGCTAAGTGAAATAAGTCAGTGAGAAAGAAAAATACTGCATGATTTCACTCATTTGTGAAATCTAAAAAACAAATGAATAAACAAACAAAAAACAGAATCAGACCCACAAACACAGAGAACAAACTGATGGACACCAGAGGACAGATAGGTAAAATGGGTAGATGAGAGTGGGAGATAAAGGCATCCGGCTATGGAATGAATGAGTCATAGGAAAAAAAGGTAGAGCATGTGGAATGCAGTCAATGATATTACAATAGTGATGTATGATGACAGAGCGTAGCTATACTTGCGAGCACAGCATAATGTACAGAGATGTTGAATCACTATGTTATACACCTGAAACTAATATAACATTGTGTGTGGACTATACTTAAAAAATATGAAAAAATAAAACTCTATTTCATACGTGGCCCTCTTTCTCTCTCCTCAAGTAACACATAAATTGAGAGGCTACCACACAAATAGAACAGGGGTTTTCAAATAGGCATTTCTACATATAGTTACCTTGCTCTCAGTTCCTCAAAATAAAGTCTACTTTAAAAAACAGGGCTTATAAGACTGACAGCTATTTCTTCTTGTGGAGAGTTATATTTGTATATTTTCACAAACAGAACAGGTTAGGAAGTTACAGACCTACAGAAATATAATAAAAAGATCCAGATTCATTTTCTGTTGGGTTTTAATATAGTAATTTTCTCTTTCCACTTTCAATGACTGAAAGATTTAACTTGGGTAATGCCACAGCAATGTGGTTTCAAGAAGAAAAAAATGTTCAAATATCTACTTCTCAGTTCCTCACTTAAGAATAATTTGCTATAATATATATTGAAATATCTTAAGAAGTTTCCTTCCTTCTGCTGGCATTTGTGTCCGTTCTTAAATAAATAAATAAATAAATAAATAAATAAATAAATAAATAAAACATTGAAATTTAAATATAGTTCTCAAATAGGACTCTAAGCAAAATACGTTCCTTTGACGTATTTCAAAACAGCACCACCAAATTTTGTTATGAGAATTATAAAAAATGTAAAATGAATCAGACCCACAATATTTATTTTGTCCATCAATATTTATTTTTCAATATAATTTTCTCCTGAGAATGAATACTGAAGTTTTTCTGAGGAGCTCATGGATCTTTATAGACAGCGAATTGTCAACATGGGACACCTAACTTTAAGCCTTTACTCTGGGAGACATGGGCAGTAGGGGTGTTAAAATGCTACAGTCAGTTCCCAAGATGGCAACAGACTGGGGAAAGAAGGTATGTATAATCAATGTATAATCACCATAGGTATACTCCCCTCTGTGTAGTTCTAAGCAGAACTGATGGGCCCCAAATCACATTCTCCTAAAAGTCATGCATACTTCCTTTATGTATTAGCTCCTCTTCTCTTTTCTTCAAGTCTGTCCTCATTCTTCCATTAAACCCAAGAATCACAACCAGTCTGGCTGCCACTTCTTCCCTTAGTGCTCAAGAGAAGCACACTAATTGATCACAATACTTTTTATTGATAAGCCTAGATTTGGTCTTAAGCACAAGGTTTTAGGCAATCATTTGCCCTTTCAGAAATGTGCAAGAGAAGAAAATGTTGCCATCCTTGCCATAATTCATAAGATGGGATCTGTCTAACCTGCCCAGCTCTTGCCATACTCCTTCCCCAGGGAGGCTGCATCTTGCATCCTGTATCTCCTTGCTACCAATAAGAGTCTTTCTAAGAATCACAGTCTGGCTTTAAGTAGGGCCCACTGCTTGAAATTCCTTTACCCTTACTTATATTGCCAGGCTGGAGTCCTTAGAATATAGGCTTGCCTGGATCAGATCTTAGACTATCACACCTTTTAACTACTGTATCCTGGATTCCATTGTCAGAAAAGCTTCACATCTGTGTGCCTTTGTGCTGTCCCTTGTCACCCTGCCCTGACTTCTGATTCCCAGTGACCGGAACTCCTGAGACCCAGACACATTTTGTTTCAAGAATATTCCTGCCAAGAAAACTCAAATATCAGTCCCAGTTGTTTTATTTACTCTATGCATTTTTGTTAGAATTAAGTGCAGCAATTCTTATGAGGCAATTAGCTTGGCTCCCGTACAGAGCACACAATCAATAAACATTAGCTGCTATAAATTCTGTTATCATCATAAGCATCATCACTTCTATTAAGATTTCCATCCCAATTCCAGGAGAAGTTCTTCTGAAGCAATTAGGAATAGGCTTCAAGTCTCAGAGACCTTCTGGCCACAAACAGGCTTAGTAACAAACATACCTAACAAGTAAAGATGGTCCCTGACTTAAGATGGTTTATATTAGGATTTGTTGACTTTATGATAATACAAAAGTGATATGCATTCACTAGAAACCATACTTTGAATTTTGATCTTTCTGTGGATTAGTGATATGTGGTATAATACTGTCTTATGATGGGAGCAGCAACAGTGAGTCACACCACCCCATCAGCCACATGATCACGAGGGTAAACACTGATATACTTTCAACTATTCTGTATCCACACAAGCTTTCTGTTTTTCACTTTCAGTACAGCAGTCAATACATTACATGAGATATTCAACATATTTTAAAATAGGCTTTGCGTTAGATGCTTTCACCCGACTGCAAGCTAACCTGAGTATGTTTATGATAGGCTAGGCTAAGTTATGATGCTCAGTATGTTAGATATGTTAGATGCATCTTTGATCTACCATATTTTTTTAAAGATTTATTTATGAGGTGGCAGGGAACGAACAGGATGGAGGGGGAGAGGGAGATAGAGAAAATCAGAGAACCTCAAGCAGACTCCCTGCTAAATTGCTAAATGCAGAGCCCAACATGGGGCTCAATCTCACAACCATGGGATCACAACCTGAGCTGAAATCAAGGTCAGATGTTTAACCAACTGCACTACCTAGGCGCCACTGACCTACTGTATTTTCTACTTGCAATGGATTTATTGGAACATAACCCTGTTGCAAGTTGAGGAAGAATTGTATTGTTTTCAGTAAATATGTGCTTTTAACACCAAATTATATTTTTTATAAAATAAAATAATGCTCTAGGCCATTATCATTTATGTAAAATTAATTCTGTGAAGTCATGTGACTTTTTCTTTCCATGAGTTAACACAGTATGCTAGACACAGAAAATTCCATCCTTTGAGATGGAATTACTTTACTAAGTTTAAAATTTGTCTCACATGCTGGATAGTTTGTATGACCATAACATTCATAATATATCCTAAGATATTTGGCTAAGAAACTCATTATAAAAAGAAAAATTTTTGCTGTTTGGGATCTATTATGCTTGTCAGCTGACTTTAGATAACAATTTTCTAACCAAACACAAGACCAAATCAAACCCTTTATTATAACTCTTTGACCAGCACCATAGATGTACATGCTTCTCCTCCAAAATAGGTAAAACTGTGCCAGAGAAACAACAAATAGGCATTGTCCTGAGGAGACAGGCTAAAAGATACACAGAGTTCAATCCCAGATGAACAGAATAAAGACCTGCTTGGTGTTCTCTGGGGTCTGAAAATAGATTGTCTAATGAAGACATTAGGAGAAGTTTTGCTGCATGTGTTTGGGTGTGCAAATAGGTGTGTATAGGCATGTCTGTCTTCCAATTGATTTGAGAAAACAAGTACAGAAGCACAATAATAAGCCAGAAAACTTAGCATTTCCAAAAAAAGATAGAGGTCACACTATTTGAGGCAAGAATTGGTGTCCTTTACATAGAATAAATATGGCCCATAAAGTTAAGACAGTATAAATTATTAAATTATATTTAGGAGATAAGTGAAGAGCTCAACCTTCCAGAATCCTAGAAATTTAGAACTAGTAGAAAATACGGGAAAGTTACAAAGAGATACCTCTGAAGATGAATTGGTTATCTGTATTATGACTATTAGGGGGTTTAACCTGTTTGTTTTGTTCATCTATATTGTCTTCATATTACTTTGTTTTAAATCAGAAATTTAACTTATAAATGTCTTTTCTCTGAGCTCATATTACATGTAGCAGTAGGAAATATATATACTAAATATATATAAATTATAACATTTATATATAATCTTTATATAGATATATTTTTTAAAGAAAAAAAGGAGAGAAACTTCGAACTTATCTAGACCAGTAGTCTTCACATCTTTTTTAGGCAAGGAACCCCTTTTTTTAAGCAAAAGCTTTCAGAGAAGCCCAATATAAAACTGTTCTGGTTGGAGCCAGCCCTGGGGAAACCCCAAGTGCTACTGACTGGTTGCCTCCCTGCTCCTCCCCCTCTCGGTGGCTGGCTGTGAAAGGGACCCTGTGGAACCGCCAGGGCTCTCATTCTCAAATGACAGGAATGTGAAGGGATTGGCTCTGGGTGATACAGCCCATCAGATGACACTTATTCAAAGCAATTTCCACTCCTCTGCACCAGAATAATCATTTTTCAGATAATAATTTGGCTAAAGGAAAGACCATTCCATTCATGTCTCTGGCATCTTGGAGCAATAGAACTTTCTGTGCAATGATATTAATATTATATTTCTGCACTGTCCACTCAGAGCTGCTAGCCACTGTAGCCAAAATGTAGCTAGCACAACCAAATAATTTAATTTTTAATTTAATTTTAATTAACCTAAATAACTGCATGTTATATGGTTGGAGGATACCATAACCCACAGCAAAGCTTTAGAGTTTCTTATTGTTCCATGGAGTGGAAACAATGAAGATCACCACCAATTAAAGGCATCTCTGCATTAGATGTGCTTTATCTGAGGGGAAATTTCAGCTAGGAAACATAGCACAGAAATGCATAGTATTATTATCAATGTGAAGATATTTTCAATTGATGATGGGTTTATCAGGATATAATCCCACTGCAAATCAAGGAATATCTGTATTCAAATTGGAGCCCAGACAAAATGATAGTTGCCATTTACTGAGCTCTTTCTATATGTCAAGTACTTTGCAAATATTAGCTTACTTAACCCTTAACTACAACCAGATTGGGTGAGAATTATAACTCCCATTTTATCAATGAGAAAACACAATGTTCAAGAATCCCATGCCCAGCAAAAACAATAGACAGTAAAACTGAAATCAAACCCAGCCCTTCTTCCTAACTCAAAACACAATCTTTTGCCCCTGAATATGTTACTTTTAACATGTTACTTTTTAACATGTTTAAAGAAATAGCCAAATGGCAAATAAGCAAATCTGGGTCCTGGAAGCAGAGCTTAATTTCCAGGATTCCAGCTAATCAAGTGTTTCTTGTAGCCTGTAAATTTCCTGCGTAGCCTGGAAGTTTTCTGAAACTTTCCTCTTACAATCTTACCTTTTGATTCATTCTTTTTTTTCCTTACCTGTCAGCCTGACTTCTACTCTCGGTTGTTCTTAGCAACTCTGGTTCCATTGTTTGATATAATCATCCCTAAAGGGACAAATCAAGTTTAAATCCTCCATTTAGCCTTCTTAGACTATTCCAGCTCTTATTCAAGCTATTTTATTCCCTCTTCCAAATTCCTTTTCTTCTCCTATTACTCTGCATCCATTGCCACACAATTATTATTCTTAATTATTCTCTAATTATTTCAAGTACTTAGTCACTCATTTATTCAACTACTATATACTTGAATACATATTATGAATTAGACAATGAGTTAGGCAATGCATATGGAGATACAAAGACGACCTACTTAAAATGATTTAAGATAATTTTAGTAGGGCAAATAAGAAATGTACACAAATATCTATAGTACTGTGTTGAATAAAAAAAGCACTGTGAGAAACAGCTAAAATAATTCAGACAAGGGAAGAATTAATTCATTCTAGATGGAAATGAAGAGAGATGATTCCACTGAACTGGGGTATAAGATTCTGGTAGCAGGTACTGACAGAAAGGGTATTCTAACTGGAAGGCACTGCCTGAGACATAGAGCTTGGTGAAGGCACTGTCAAAGAGTAGCAAGGAGCTGTGGTTTGACTGGACTTCAGAGTGTGTCAAAGAGAGATGTGGGGGTAAAGTACACGGTGGAGACCCTTAACACTATGGGAGAGTGTAATGATGTCATTGGGTAGGTAAGAGAGGGATCATAAGAAGCTTTTGAAGTGATACAATCAGAAATGTGTTTTGCATCCCTCCTCTAATTGCACAGCAAGTTCACTGAAGTTTTTGTACTTCTTTCTATTTCTTATTCCAGCATAAATGTGGACAAAAAGAGTATTTAATAAATAGCCAAGTGGCAAATAAGCAAATTATATATAATAGTTCTGTTATATATTTTTCTGTCAACTTTCATTAGAATTACTTTTTTTCAAATTGCAAAGTAGAGTCTAATTAGATGGCATGATATTTAATGAAAATATTCCTTTCCTCTAAATCAGTACTGGTCTAAAGCTAATACTACAGACCCTAACTTCATCTTCAAAAATATTTATTATAAGAGAAGATATAGATGACTCCATAAAAATGTTTAATATTGGGGATCCCTGGGTGGCGCAGCGGTTTGACGCCTGCCTTTGGCCCAGGGTGTGATCCTGGAGACCCGGGATCGAGTCCCACATCGGGCTCCCGGTGCATGGAGCCTGCTTCTCCCTCTGCCTGTGTCTCTGCCTCTCTCTCTCTCTCTCTGTGACTATCATAAATAAATAAATAAAAATTAAAAAAAAATGTTTAATATTTATTATATTAACTTAATTTTTCCATTATAAATTTTTAGAGTTTGTGTTACAGAAATATCTTCCTAAATTTTATTAAGTACCTAGAAAATCTTTTCTTAAAAAGTCATTTTTACTTTCTTTAAAAAGTGTGATTCAGTCATTTCACACACTTGCTTTTAATGTTATGGAAAAAGGATATCTGTGGGAGAGGATATTTTCACAAAGCCAAATCATATGAACTGGCAGTTTAGATATAGCCAGAAGTCCAGGAAAACCAACAATTCACTCTCTGAATTCCTGGTATGAATGAATGTAGAAGCATCCAGGCTATTCAGACCATGAAAACAAACAAAAAAAATCCTCTTCTATTTGCTCCCAGGATTCCCTCATTGGAAATACATACATCTTCCCCCAAGCCAAGAATGAGGAGCTGAAGATTTGGGTATTAGTTTCTTCAAAACTATTTCTTTGGGGAAGACACTTTTGAGTGGGAAGTGTCCTTTAATTGCAGATTTCGTGGAGAAGTGAACGGTGTTGAGGGCACTTATTTGATTTGTGGTCCTACGTGCCAACCACTGCTGGCTCTGATGAAGAGGTGGAACTCTGTGGGAAATGCTCCCCACCCTGTAGAAGGGGGTGGCATGTTTTTAATTTTTCCTACCTAAATTAAAATGTGCCTTTCTTGGATGAAATTCCTTACAACCAGTCAATTATAAAATATACTCTAGGTAAAATGAATTTCTGCCCAGATAATACTTTAGAAGAAGTAATTATAGAGATGTTTGGAACATTTATTTTTAACTATGGAACTTCATGAAAACTCAAAGTTCCCTCAAGAGAGGCTGATGGGCTGTTTTGATCTACCCTATTTGCCAGAAAGAGTTCACAGGCAGGTTGTGCTATTTGCAAATATATTCTTTTTTTAGGGAAGAGCTATGTGTGATTTTTTGAGTGTCATCAATATTTCATGTTTATTTTTGTTTGTCCAACTATCCTTGTTACTTATACAGAAGAGTACCATGTTTACAGAGAGTTTTCCTTACTTGAGAAATTATTTGATCTGGTCTTTTGGAAAAATAACTACCCAAGAGCATCTAGCACAGATATTAACACTGGTGGCAACTACTCTTGTATCAATGCAGGTCAAGAGAGATTTGTCTGAGCTGAACTTATTGCATAAAAGGCTAGGTTTTTTTTTTTTCTATGCTCAGCAAGGACTATAGTTGCAAAGTGAGTCAACATCCTGCAGCATCCCACAGTGTATCAGGCCGAGACATTATATTTTCTTTCTCCTATGTGGTACTGTCTATAGTGTCTCCCTTCTTTCTAAATCTGCTCTTCCCAGACAGAGTTGGTCTAGAAGTTGTTTGTACTAAGTGGTTTTGAGGAGGGTTAAGAATAGCAAGTACAAGTACATTATTATTATTTTCAGCCCTCTCTTCAAAAAAAATGCCACGCACTGTATGCATTTACTTTTATGAAGTAAAAATGGTAATTCCCGGTAGAAGCACACTGTGGAGGATGGGAAACAGATGTTTTGGTCAGACTCAGGGACTGACTAAAAGAATAAGAAAATAATTGCATAGCATTCTAACTTTAATGAGCTGATTGACTAGATGGCATGTGCACATCTTGTAACAATGTTTTGCAAACACAAGGTTGGCCTTGTGCATCACAGCAAAATCTCTTTAAAGTTTTTGTACTGTAGGAATGACATGTATTTTTTGTTTGTTTCAAATTTTTATTTAAATTCTAGTTAGTTAACACATTGTGTAATATTGGTTTCAGGAGTAGAATTTAGTGATTATTTACTTACATATAACACCCAGTGCTCATCATAACAAGTGCCCTCCTTATACCCATCAACCATTCAGCCCATTCCTCCCCAACCTTCTGTCTAGCAACCCTCAGTTTGTTCTTCCTAGTTAAGAGTCTCTTATGGTTTGTTTCCCTCTCTCTCTTTATTTCCCCTTCCTGTATGTTCTGTTTTGTCTTGTTTCCTAAATTCCATATATGAGTGAAATCATTTGTCTTTCCCTGGCTTATTTCACTTAGCATAATATACTCATCACATGTGTCTGAAGATAAGCACTCTAGAAGCAGATCTTGAGAAAATGATTTGAGTGAATGTAGCTTTTTGGGAGGTGATCCCAGGAAGCAGAGGTAGGAGCATGGGAAATTCAGACAAGAGAAGAAAGGAGTAATAATAAAGGGTATGTTACTCAGCAATGTACTAGTGCAGGTAACTGGGCTCAATTCCTCTGAAAAACTCTGGGAGACAGTGTAGAACATGCTCAGAGTTACCCAACCTGCAGAGCAAGGAAGCTGGCAGAGGCTGTGACCAATAAATTTTCATCCTTCACTGACTGAAGATTGCCATCTGGAACATTAACTCCCCAGTATTACTCCCCTATGCCCTGAGCAAGGGTGGCACCATGCTCCTGCAGCCCAAAAGATCCCCAGAGAGGGAGAGTTGCATTGCTTCTGGCTTGTATAGGAAACAGAGTAGTTGATGGGCTATGAGCAGATAGTGTCTGTCATAGAATGCTAATAACTTATTAGAAGATAAAAAAGCAAAACACATCAAAATTGGTAAAAAAAAAAAAAAAGAAGAAGAAGAGGTTAAACTGTCACTATTTACAGATGAATTGATACTGGATGGAGAAAACCCTAAGGACACCAACAAAATACTATGAGAAGTAGTAAATGATTTCAGTAAAGTTGCAAGATACAAAATTAAAATATAAAAATCTGTTGCATTTCTATATACTACTAGTGAAGTAGCAGAAAGAGAAATTAAGAAAACGGTTCCCTAACTGCACCAAAAAAGTATAAAATATCTGGAAATAAACTTAACTAAGGAGGTGAAAGACAGGTACTCTGAAAACTATAAAAACATTGATGAAAGAAATTGAAGACAACACAAACAAATGAAAAGATATCCCACGTTCATGGATTGGAAGACCAACTATTGTTAAAATGTCCATACTACCTGGGTCACCTGGGTAGCTTAGTCTGTTAAGCATCCAACTTTTGGTTTCAGCTCACATCATGATCTCATGGGTCATGAGATCTAGTCACGCATTGGGTTCTGTGCTCAGCAGGGAGTCTGCTTGAGATGCTCTCTGTCTGCCCCTCTCCCCTCAAATAAATAAATAAATAAATCTTTTTAAAAAATGTCCGCACTACCCGAAGCAATCTACAGATTTAATGCAATCCCTATCAAAATACCAACATTTTTCACAGAAATAGAACAAGTAATCCTAAAATTTATATGGAACCATGAAAGATTCCAAATAGCTAAAGCATCCTGAGAAAGAGCAAAGCTAGAGGTAGAGGTATCATGCTCTCAGATTTAAAAATATACTACAAAAAAATAAAAAATTAAAAAAATAAAAATATGCTACAAAGCTGTAGTAATCAAAACAAGTGTTACTGGCACAAAAACAAACAGATCAGCAGAACAGAATGGAGAGACCAGAAATAAATCTGCACTTATATGGTCAGTTAATCTATGACAAAGGAGGCAAGAATATACAATGGGGAAAAGACAGTCTCTTCAACAAACGGTGCTGGGAAAACTGTACAGATACATGCAAAAAAAAAAATAAAACTGGACCACTGCCTAATGCCACGTAAAAATAAACTCAAAATGGATGAAAGACCTAAATGTGAGACCTGAAACCATAAAATTCTTAGAAGAAAACATAGGCAGTGATTTCTTTGACATTGGCCATTGCAACATTTTTCTAAATATGTCCCCTTAGCCAAGGGAAGCAAAAGCAAAAATAAACTACTGGGGCTACATCAAAAATAAAAAGTTTTCTACAATGAAGGAAACAATCAACAAAATGAAAAGGCAATCTTTGGAATGGGAGAAGATATTTTCAAGTGATATATCTGATAGGGGTTAATATCCAAAATATATAAAGAAATCATCTAACTCAACACCAAAAAAAAAAAAAAATTAAAGGACCTAAATAGAAATTTTTCCAAAGAAGAGATACAGATGGCAATTAGATACATGAAAATATGCTCAACATCTCTCATTATCAGGAAAATGCAAATCAAAACCACAATGAGCTATCAGAATGACTCATATCAAAAGATAAGAAATAACAAGCGTTGACGAGATGTGGAGAAAAAGGAACTCTCATGCACTGTTAGTGGAAATGTAAACTGGTGCAGCTGTTGTGGAATACAGTATGGAGGTTCCTCAAAATATTAAAAATAGAAATACAATATGATCTAGTAGTTCCACTACTAGGTATTTATCCAAAGAAAATAAAAACAGTAACTTGAAAAGATACGTACATCTCTATGTGTACTGCAGCATTATTTACAATAGCCAAGATATGGAAGCAACCCAAGTGTCCATTGATAGATGAATGGATAAAGAAGCTGTAGTATATATGTATGCAATGGAATATTACTTAGTCATGAAAAAGATGACACTTACCATTTGCAACAATATAGGTAGACCTAGAGGGTATTATGCCAAGTGAAATAAGCCAAATCAAGAAAGACAAATACCATGTGATTTTACTTACATGTGGAATCTAAAATATAAAACAAATAAAAAGCAGAAACAGACCCATAAATGCAAAGAACTGATGGCTGCCAGAGAGCTGGGGAGTAGGGAGATGGGCAACATGGGTGAAGGAGGGTGGGCTACTAATTATAGAATGAATAAATTACTAGGATAAAAGGTACATAGAGAATATTGTCAAAGGTACTGTAATAGCATTGTATGGTGATGGATGGTAGCTACACTTCTGGTGAGTATGGCATAATGTACAGACTAGTGGTTTCATTATGTTGTACACTTGAAACTGAGTATCCCTGTGTGTCAATTATACTTCAATTTTAAAAATACTTAAAAAAAAAAACCCCACACCAGTTTTGTTGGAGTTTCATATAGTGGAGATAAATCAAAACTATATGCCACCTGGGCAGCCCAGGTGGCTCAGCAGTTTAGTGCTGCCTTCAGCCCAGGGCCTGATCCTGGAGTCCTGGGATCAAGTTCCACATCAGGCTCTGCGTGGAGTCTGCTTCTTCCTCTGTCTGTGTCTCTGCCTCTCTCTCTCTCTCTCTCTCTCTCTCTCTCTCTCTCTGTGTGTGTGTGTGTGTGTGTGTCTCATGAATAAATAACATCTAAAAAAAAAACCCAACTATATGCCACCTGACAGGCAATAGGAACATAGCATCACTTCTATGATCTGACTCTAATCCTGAAGGAACATTAGAGAAACTCACCTTGAAGGGCATTCTACAATATATAACCTGCTCTGTAACCTTTAAAAGTATTAAAGTAATGAAAATCAAGGAAAAACTAAAGAACTGTTCCAAATTGAAGCTGTCTATAGAGATGTGACAACTAAATGTAACATGGTACTTTAGCCTGGATACTTTCTTTATAAGACATTACTGGGACAATTGGGAAGTTCTAATAGACTCTGGAGATTAGACGTTGTATTATATCAATGCTAATTTCCTAATATTGATGGCACTTTGTAGTTATAGGAAAGTCATCTTGGTAGGAATTACATACCAAAGTATTCAAGAGTGATGGGTGGCAGCCCTGGTGGCGCAGCGGTTTAGCGCCGCCTGCAGCCCAGGACGGGATCTGGAGACCCTGGATCGAGTCCCAAGTCGGGCTCTCTGCATGGAGCCTGCTTCTCCCTCTGCCTGTGTCTCTGCCTCTCTCTCTCTCTCTCTCTCTCTCTCTCTCTCTGCATCCCTATGAATAAATAAATAAAATCTTTAAAAAAAAGAGTGATGGGGCATTTTGGCAACTTACTCTCAAATGGTTCAGCATAAAAGAGTTTTTTTGCAGCATTTTATAACTCATCTGCAAGTCTGAGATCGTTAAATATGAGTTTCTTTAAAAAATTAAATGATCAAAAAATTAAGATAAAATTATATAAAATTTATTCACTCTCTTTTCGTTTCAAAGGCTCTCTCCTTGATGTTGGGTAGTCCCACATAGAGCATCATTGTACCTTTAGTAAGGGACCATACAGCCAAACCGGGCAAGAGCTCAGATTTCTAACTGAGCTCGAATCTGAGCAGCATTTTCACTTTGAATAGCTAAAGAATTCTCTGATGTTACTAAGCATGCTGAAAATGAATTTCATTCCCATGTGTCTGTCTGTAACAGGTGAGAAATTTCACACTCATTCTTAAAGCAGGGTGGAAGAAGGAGAGGTATGGAATGTGAGGGATACCATAGTAGATTCCTGAATTTATAGGTGCAAGAATTTTTGTCAACATCTTTTGATAACCATCTTTTTATAAGAAGCACATTAATATGTGAGGGGAGTTCTTTTTTTAAATAATAAATTTTTTTTATTGGTGATCAATTTGCCCACATACAGAATAACACCCAGTGCTCATCCTGTCAAGTGCCCCCCTCAGTGCCCGTCACCCATTCACCCCCACCCCCCGCCCTCCTCCCGTTCCACCACCCCTAGTTCGTTTCCCAGAGTTAGGAGTCTTCATGTTCTGTCTCCCTTTCTGATATTTCCCACACATTTCTTCTCCCTTCCCTTCTAGTCCCTTTCACTATTATTTATATTCCCCAAATGAATGAGACCATATAATGTTTGTCCTTCTCCGATTGACTTACTTCACTCAGCATAATACCCTCCAGTTCCATCCACGTTGAAGCAAATGGTGGGTATTTGTCGTTTCTAATGGCTGAGGAATATTCCATTGTATACATAGACCACAGCTTCCTTATCCATTCATCTTTGATGGACACCGAGGCTCCTTCCACAGTTTGGCTATTGTGGACATTGCTGCTAGAAACATCGGGGTGCAGGTGTCCCGGCGTTTCATTGCATCTGAATCTCTGGGGTAAATCCCCAACAGTGCAATTGCTGGGTCGTAGGGCAGGTCTATTTTTAACTCTTTGAGGAACCTCCACACAGTTTTCCAGAGTGGCTGCACCAGTTCACATTCCCACCAACAGTGTAAGAGGGTTCCCTTTTCTCCGCATCCTCTCCAACATTTGTGGTTTCCTGCCTTGTTAATTTTCCCCATTCTCACTGGGGTGAGGTGGTATCTCATTGTGGTTTTGATTTGTATTTCCCTGATGGCAAGTGATGCAGAGCATTTTCTCATGTGCATGTTGGCCATGTCTATGTCTTCCTCTGTGAGATTTCTGTTCATGTCTTTTGCCCATTTCATGATTGGATTGTTTGTTTCTTTGGTGTTGAGTTTAAGAAGTTCTTTATAGATCTTGGAAACTAGCCCTATATCTGATACGTCATTTGCAAATATCTTCTCCCATTCTGTAGGTTGTCTTTGAGTTTGTTGACTGTATCCTTTGCTGTGCAAAAGCTTCTTATCTTGATGAAGTCCCAATAGTTCATTTTTGCTTTTGTTTCTTTTGCCTTCGTGGATGTATCTTGCAAGAAGTTACTGTGGCCGAGTTCAAAAAGGGTGTTGCCTGTGTTCTCCTCTAGGATTTTGATGGAATCTTGTCTCACATTTAGATCTTTCATCCATTTTGAGTTTATCTTTGTGTATGGTGCAAGAGAGTGGTCTAGTTTCATTCTTCTGCATGTGGATGTCCAATTTTCCCAGCACCGTTTATTGAAGAGACTGTCTTTCTTCCAGTGGATAGTCTTTCCTCCTTTATCGAATATTAGTTGACCATAAAGTTGAGGGTCCACTTCTGGATTCTCTATTCTGTTCCATTGATCTATGTGTCTGTTTTTGTGCCAATACCACACTGTCTTGATGACCACAGCTTTGTAGTACAACCTGAAATCTGGCATTGTGATGCCCCCAGCTATGGTTTTCTTTTTTAAAATTCGAGGGGAGTTCTTAATACAGTTTACGATACCTAAAAGTTCCCTCATTTTCTTACAGAAATAACAGTTATATCAGTGCTTAGCACACTTCTCCTTTGCATAGACATTTTGAGACTGAGCCAGATAGAGCAAGAAAGCAGCAAGTACATGCATTCCATGAATATGATGAGAAATACCTCTATAAGTGTTTCCCAAATGTTGGAATATACATTTGGAACTGTTGTTTCCAGGGAGAATGAAATTCTGAGCAAATCCTAAGATCCTTCTTGTCTCTGCCAATTAAGTGAGGCTTTAGTACACCTAATGTACTAGTGCTTTTTTTTTACCTTTTTAAAAAGATTTTATTTATTTGACAGAGAGAGAAATTGAGAGAGAGAGAGAGTGCACAGCAAGGGGAGGGGCAGAAGGAGAGGGAGAAGCAGGCTCCCCACTGAGCAGGAAGCCGGACATGGGGCTTGATCCCAATATGGGGCTGGGATCATGTTCTTAGCTGAAGGCAGATGTCTAACCCCCGAGCCATTCAGGTACTCCATACTAGTGCTTTACAATTAATTTCTTCTGAATGAAAAGAGACCTCTATTCCTTGCTTTTTTTCAATTCACTAAGTTTCTGTGAAATACCACACCTGTCTGCAACCACTATTTTAAACAGATTATTATAATAAGTTCTACCACTACTGAATGGACCGAGTGAAATAGATATAAGATTCTCCTACCTGTCCTGACAGCACTGGCTACCTATCACTCCAACAACTCAACAACTAGGTATATATTCTTTTGTCTACTAAGCATCTCTTTTCTCAGAACCATCCCCTGCATGCTTCTCTCCATTCATGAATGCTGTGCCATTCCTGCACTATGGCCCTTGGTCATAACTGACTGGCTTATTGAGTTTTGTAACCTTTGCTGGGCCTATCTGTCTCTTCACCAGAAACTTCAGGGGCAGAAAATAAGTGGTCAGACCTATACTTTATAAAATTCAAAGCTGTCGTTGGCTACATTTTTTTTTTGAAATGTAGATTGGGAAACAGAAAACTGGGATGCAGAGAGACAGAGTGAAAGACAAATGAAGCTGATCTATGGAAATGGACAGAAAAGAGAGATAAAGACAATTTTAACAATTTTGAGTTCCAGGTTTTAGTTTCTTCCTGAAGCCCAGAAGCATTTCTGTCATTGGGTTTTATCAATTATACTAAGATCCTTCCAATTGCTTCCTCATTTTTACTTAAGCTAGCTAGATTTAGTTCACTTATCTCCAACCAGACAGTACTAATTAGAAAATGTAAAAAGTGAGGTGCTGAAAAAGACAGATCCTCACATCCTGATGGTTTATTTGAGAGGAACTGAGAACTCTGCGCCCTCTATGCCGGGGTGAGAAACTGCTGATATTTTGTGGGGGCAAAACAGATGACTAAACCATCCTGCTGTCTCCTGGGCTTAGACTTCAGGCCCATGAAGCTGGAGCAAGGAGGCCTAATGGCATTGTTGCAGGATCCATGTGTTTAGAAGCTGTGGGAAATGTTTCCTTCAGCAAGGGTTACAAAGAAAGATTAGCTCTCTTTGGAGCTGAGCCTGTTGGAAAGGAGGTAAGAAGCATCTGATGAAGTGTGTAGCCTGGTGAAGAAAAGCTGTGTGCTAGATTGCAACCATCAAACTCACTGATATCCGAAAAATAGTAAGTGCATTGTTGAAGACAATGAGAGTTTTTTGTTGTTGTTTGTTTGTTTGTTTGTTTGTGTGTGTGTGTGTGTGTGTGTGTGTGTGGTAACTTGAAATAGATCTACTCAGGGGAAGCTAGAAGAGTCAGGAAGCACTAATCCTTCAAAAAAGCCTCTGCTGAAATTCCACTGCCAGTCAAAAGACTCAACACTTCTCACTGACCAGCATGTGGACAGAATACAGCCTGTGGGTGGGCATGGAACCCCAGGACAGATCGGCTCCACTTCACCACCACCACCACCTTGGCTTGTCACAGAATCCTGAGGCTAATTCTGCAAAGTTCAAAGGGCAGAGTGTTCACTTATATTGTAAAGAAGCCATGAGTACAGAGCCCTGCTTCAACTACAGATTTTAGGAGTATGGATGAGAAACCTTTCTTTTTATTTTATTTTATTTATTGGAGTTCAATTTGCCAACATACAGCATGACACCCAGGGTTCATCCCGCAAGTGCCCCCCTCAGTGCCCATCACCCAGTCACCCCAACCCCCAGCCCACGTCCCCTTCCACTACCCCTTGTTCATTTCCCAGAGTTAGGTGTCTCTCATGTTTTGTCACCCTCACTGATATTTTCACTCATTTTCTCTCCTTTCCCCTTTATTCCCTTTCACTAATTTTTATTTTCCCCAAATGAATGAGACCATATAATGTTTGTCCTTCTCCGATTGACTTACTTCACTCAGCATAATACCCTCCAGCTCCATCCACATTGAAGCAAATGGTGGGTATTTGTCGTTTCTAATGGCTGAGTAATATTCCATTGTATACATAAACCACATCTTCTTTATCCATTCATCTTTCGATGGACACCGAGGCTCCTTCCACAGTTTGGCTACTGTGGACATTGCTGCTAGAAACATCGGGGTGCAGGTGTCCCGGCGTTTCATTGCATCTGAATCTCTGGGGTAAATCCCAAGCAGTACAATTGCTGGGTCATAGGGCAGGTCTATTTTTAACTCTTTGAGGAACCTCCACACAGTTTTCCAGAGTGGCTGCACCAGTTCACCAGTTCACATTCCCACCAACAGTGTAAGAGGGTTCCCTTTTCTCCGCATCCTCTCCAACATTTGTTGTTTCCTGCCTTGTTAATTTTCCCCATTCTCACTGGTGTGAGGTGGTATCTCATTGTGGTTTTGATTTGTATTTCCCTGATGGCAAGTGATGCAGAGCATTTTCTCATGTGCATGTTGGCCATGTCTATGTCTTCCTCTGTGAGATTTCTGTTCATGTCTTTTGCCCATTTCATGATTGGATTGTTTGTTCCTTTGCTGTTGAGTTTAATAAGTTCTTTATTGCTCTTGGATACTAGCCCTTTATCTGATAGGTCATTTGCAAATATCTTCTCCCATTTTGTAGGTTGTCTTTTAGTTTTGTTGACTGTTTCTTTTACTGTACAAAAGCTTTTTATCTTGATTAAGTCCCAATAGTTCATTTTTGCTTTTGTTTCTCTTACCTTCAAGGATGCATCTTGCAAGAAGTTGCTGTGGCCGAGTTCAAAAAGGGTGTTGCCTGTGTTCTCCTCTAGGATTTTGATGGAATCTTGTTTCACATTTAGATCTTTCATCCATTTTGAGTTTATCTTTGTGTATGGTGTAAGATAATGGTCCAGTTTCATTCTTCTGCATGTAGCTGTCTAATTTTCCCAGCACCATTTATTGAAGAGACTGTCTTTTTCCCAGTGGATATTGTTTCCTGCTTTGTTGAATATTAGTTGACCATAAAGTTGGGGGTCCACTTCTGGATTCTCTATTCTGTTCCATTGATCTATGTGTCTGTTTTTGTGCCAGTACCACATATCTTGATGACCACAGCTTTGTAGTACAACCTGAAATCTGGCACTGTGATGCCCCCAGCTATGGTTTTCTTTTTTTAATATTCCCCTGGCTGTTTGGGGTCTTTTCTGATTCCACACAAATCTTAAGATGATTTGTTCCAACTCTCTGAAGAAAGTCCATGGTATTTTGATAGCAATTGCATTAAATGTGTAAATTGCCCTGGGTAACATTGACATTTTCACAATATTAATTCTGCCAATCCATGAGCATGGAATATTTTTCCATCTCTTTGTGTCTCCCTCAATTCTTTCAGAAGTGTTCTGTAGTTTTTAGGGTATAGATCTTTTCCTTCTTTGCTTAGGTTTATTCCTAGGTATCTTATGCTTTTGGGTGCAATTGTTAATGGGATTGACTCCTTAATTTCTCTTTCTTCAGTCTCATTGTAGTGTACAGAAATGCCACTGACTTCTGGGCATTGATTTTGTATCCTGCCACACTGCCAAATTGCTGTATGAGTTCTAGCAATCTTGGTGTGGAGGCTTTTGGGTTTTCTATGTAGAGTATCATGTCATCAGCGAAGAGGGAGAGTTTGACTTCTTCTTTGCCAATTTGAATGCCTTTAATGTCTTTTTGTTGCCTGATTGCTGAGGTTAGGACTTCCAATACTATGTTGAATAGCAGTGGTGAGAGTGGACATCCCTGTCTTGTTCCTGATCTTAGGGGAAAGGCTCCCAGTGTTTCCCCACTGAGAATGATATTTGCTGTGGGCTTTTCATAGATGGCTTTTAAGATGCTGAGGAATGTTGCCTCTATTCCTACATTCTCAAGAGTTTTGATCAGGAATGGATGCTGTATTTTGTCAAATGCTTTCTCTGCATCTATTAAGAGGATCATATGGTTCTTGTTTTTTTCTCTTGCTGATTTGATCAATCACACTGATTGCTTTACGAGTGTTGAACCAGCCTTGCATCCCAAGGATAAATCCCACTTGGTCATGGTGAATAATCCTCTTAATGTACTGTTGGATCCTATTGGCTAGTATCTTGGTGAGAATTTTTGCATCTGTGTTCATCAGGGATATTGGTCTATAATTCTCCTTTTTGGTGGGGTCTTTGTCTGGTTTTGGAATTAAGGTGATGTTGACCTCATAGAACAAGTTTGGAAGTACTCCATCTTTTTCTATCTTTCTGAACAGGTTTAGTAGAATAGATATGGTTTCTCCTTAAACGTTTGATAGAATTCCCCTGGGAAGCCATCTGGCCCTGGACTTTTGTGTCTTGGGAGGTTTTTGATGACTGCTTCAATTTCCTCCCTGGTTATTGGCCTGTTCAGGTTTTCTATTTCTTCCTGCTCCAGTTTTGGTAGTTTGTGGTTTTCCAGAAATATGTCCATTTCTTCTAGATTGCCTAATTTAGTGGCTTATAGCTACTCATAATAAGTTTTTAAAATCGTTTGTATTTCCTTGGTATTGGTGGTGATCTCTCCTTTTTCATTCATGAGTTTATTAATTCGAGTCTTTTTTCTCTTCTTTTTAATAAGGCTGGCTAATGGTTTATCTATCTTATTAATTCTTTCAAAGAACCAAATCCTGGTTTTGTTGATCTGTTCCACAGTTCTTCTGGTCTCTATTTGATTGAGTTCTGCTCGAATCTTTATTAACTCTCTTCTTCTGCTGGGTGTAGGATCTATTTGCTGTTTTTTTTTCCAGCTCCTATAGGTGCAAGGTTAGCTTTTGTATTTGAGTTCTTTCCAGTTTTTGAATGGATGCTTGTATTGCGATGCATTTCCCCCTCAGGACTGCTTTTGCTGTATCCCAAAGATTTTGAATGGTTGTATCTTCATTCTCATTAGTTTCCATGAATCTTTTTAATTCTTCCTTAATTTCCTGGTTGACCCTTTCATCTTTTAGCAGGATGGTCCTTAACCTCCACATGTTTGAAATCCCTCCAAACTTCTTCTTGTGATTTAGTTCTAGTTTCAAAGCATTCTGGTCTGAAAATATGCAGGGGACAATCTCAATCTTTTGGTATTGGTTAAGACCTGATTTGTGACTCAGTATGTGGTCTATTCTGGAGAAAGTTCCATGTGCACTTGAGAAGAATGTGTATTCAGTTGTGTTTGGATGTAAAGTTCTGTAATTATCTGTGAAATCCATCTGGTCCAGTGTATCATTTAAAGCTCTTGTGTCTTAGGAGATGTAGTTAGAAGACCTGTCAATTGTAGAAAGTGCTACATTCAAGTCACCAAGTATAAGTGTATTATTATCTAAGTATGTCTTAACTTTGGTTATTAATTGATTGATATACTTGGCAGCTCCCACATTAGGGGCACAAATATTCATGATTGTTAGGTCCTCTTGTTGGATAGACTCTTTAAGTATGATATAGTGTCCCTCTTCATCTCTTACTACAGTCTTTGGGATAAACTTTAATTTATCTGATATGACGATGGCTACTCCAGCTTTCTTTTGAGGACCATTTGATTGGTAAATGGTTCTCCAACCTTTCATTTTCTGGCTTTCTAGTGTCCTTAGGTCTAAAATGAGTCTCTTGTAGATAGCAAATAGATGGGTCTTGCTTTCTTTATCCAATCTGAAACCCTGCGTCTTTTGATGGGATCATTAAGCCCATTCAGAGTTACTATTAAAAGATATGAATTTAGTGTCATCGTAATACCTATTCAGTCCCTGTTTTTGTGGATTATTTCTTTGGGCTTCCTCTTTCTTATACAAGACCCTCCTTAATATTTTGCAGAGCTAGTTTGGTGGTCAAATATTCTTTCAGTTTCCACTTATCTTGGAAGCTCTTTATCTCTCCTTCTATTCTGAATGAGAGCCTTGCTGGATAAAGCATTCTTGGCTGCAGGTTCTTCACATTTAGGACCTTGAATATATCTTGCCAGCCCTTTCTGGCCTGCCAGGTCTCTGTGGAGAGGTCTCTGTTATCCTAATACTTCTCCCCATAAAGGTTATGGATTTCTTGTCTCTTGCTGCTTTAAGGATCTTCTCTTTATCTCTGGAATTTGCAAGTTAATGTTAAATGTCGATGTGTTGAGCGGTTTTTATTGATTTTAGGCAGGGGCATCTATCTCCTGGATCTGAATGCCTGTTTCCCTTCCCAAGTTAGGGAAATTCTCAGCTATGATTTGTTCAAATACAGTTTCTGGACCTCTGTCACTTTCAGCGCCCTCAGAAACCCCAATTAAATATAGATTTTTCCTTCTGAGGCTGTCATTTATTTCCCTTAACCTATCCTCATGATCTTTTAATTGGTTTTCTCTTTTTTCCTCAGCTTCCTTCCTTGCCATCAACTTGTATTCTATGTCACTCACTCGTTCTTCTACCTTGTTAACCTTCGTCGTTAGGACCTCCAGTTTGGATTGCATCTCATTTAATTGATTTTTAATTTCGGCTTGATTCGATCTAGATTCTGCAGTCATGAAGTTTCTTGAATCCTTTATGCTTTTAAGAGCCACCAGTAGCTTTATAATTGTGCTTTTGAATTGGCTTTCTGACATTGAATTGTAATCCAAATTTTGTAACTCTGTGGGAGAGAGGACTGTTTCTGATTCTTTCTTTTGTGGTGAATTTTTCCTTCTAGTCATTTTGCTCAGTGCAGAGTGGCCAAAAACAAGCTGTACTGGGAAAAGGAGAAAAAAGAGGAAAAAAAAAGGTGGGGGGCCAAACAGAAAACAAAAACAAGGGGGAGTATCCTCTGATTCTATATACTGTAAATCCCTTGACTTCCCCTGGAACTTTCCAGTGCTGCTTGGTCAATAACTTGCTTTTCCCCTGTCCTTCTAGCTAGTCTTCTGGGGGAGGGGCTGCTGTGCTGATTCTCAGGTGTGTGCACCTGGGGGAACTGCCCAGCCTCCTGCCAGGTGCACGGCTCAGTGGGAGCTGTTTATCCTGTGAGGCCCCTGCCCAGTCCCAGGTACAAGGTGACACCAGGAGGAACAACAGTGGCAGTGGCCAGCTCTCCAGCCCTAGAGTCAGCTCCCGCAGTCACTACCGCTGGTCTCAGTCCGCAGGGGCCTGGATGCTCCGGGAGCGGGGGGTGGGGGGCACGGATCTGCACAGCTGGGAGCACAGGTGACTTGGGGACCCTACTCTTCCACCATCTTGCCCCACACCCCTCCCAAGAAACCTTTCTTATGTTGATTTGTATCCTAAAAACAAGATAAACAAGTGGCTGACTACAGTTTTATGGGAGTTGTATTGCAAGAAACATCACACCTTGCACATAGAGGACTGGGAATCCTCAAATGAAAAGCAACCTCCAGGGACCAATTGTTAAGGCGGAATGGCCCTCCACAAAGTAAATCCTTCTCTACTTTCAAATTACCTTGAAAGACTGGACAAAAGAACTCATTCTAGCAAGTAGAGCCTGAGGCGGCCAGATTGGCTTAACAAAGAACATGATAACTGAAACTGTTATAGGATATTTTTAGAGATGGGAACACAGACAGAAAGTAGAAAATATCTAACCTAATACTGGGTTATGAAAACAGGTAATCTAGTCCCATAAGCTCCACACCCATAGCAGCTGCTGGTTCTATTTTGACCCTCAAGATGAATCTAGAAGTTGGATTCTGGTTCTACTACTCAAGATGTATTAACAATGGACAAATTACTAAACCTCTCTGTGCCTCAGTGTCATCTCCATGGAATGGTAAGGATAATAATAGTAACTATCTCCTGGTCATAATTTTGAGAATTGTATGAATAAATACACAGTGTTGAGCACTGCTACTGTGTTATTGCATTTACATTGCTGTCAAATTTTATGTTCTTCATTGACAGAAAGTGTTATTGCTAGGCCAAAAGTTTCTGCATCCCTAACGAACCTTATTTTGTCTAGAGGATTTACATTTTGAACCTCCTCAATGTTTTATGGCCAGGATTCAACAAACTATTATAGATCTCCACATGGGCCCAAACAGATCAAGAGCTGATCACTAATTTACTTTTTTCCTGATCTCATTGCAATTTTGAAGTTTGTCATGGTATCGCCTAGAGTACAATACCAATTTCTAAGACTGTATTTTATACAGAAACCAAAGTGTGTCAAATAAACTCAACAAACAACAGAATAAAAAAACATTAATGAGCTTTCAGTTATAGGACTATACAGGGCCTTTAATATGCTAATATTCACTGTGAAACTCCAAAAGGGACGAGTGAATAGTTTTTAAAATTATGTGACAAACAGTAACTCAGTGGACCATCTAGTAACATCTTGAGAAAAATCAGCATTCTGTGGACCCCTGGATGAGTGAAACTGTTTGGAACCATTCAGATTATCAGATAATTCAGGTCAAAAGCAGCTGCAGTAGTTAGTACACGGGCAGCCATGTGCATAGCTGAATGGTGACAATGAATCCTCTTCATTGGAAACCCTCCTTTAAGATGGTTTGCAGAATAATATTTAATTTTATTATAGCTTGGATTCTTCCTCCAAACCATTATTTTTTTCAATAAAATAAATACTGTCTACAGGTGCTCATTTTTATAATAACCACCTTTTTTATTTCCAGGTGTTTCTGAGCTTGACAATTATACGTTTCTCTTAGTCACAAAAGTTCGTGACTACAAGGAAAATGGAAGGTACTTTCTGCCTTCAGCCATACACCTTCAAGTTCGAGAAATACACTGACCTTTATTTTGTTCTCTAAGAAAAAAATGTTAAGTGTGCAACTTGAGGTGGTGAGGATTGAAGGTATTATGAAGGAATTTCCAAAACTGGTAGAATGTTAGGCTTGGGAAGCTTTTAAAAATACCCCTGCCTCATGAAACACCTCCAAAGTATATAGGCAAGGGACTTGAAATGTTTAAAAAGCTTTCCAGGTGATTATGGTGAGCTGGCTGGAGATTGGCAGACTGTAGTGTTCAATGAAGACTGGATAGCACTTGACACCTCTGTCTCATGACCTTGAAATTTAGGTTTATGTGGCACTTAAATCAGATTTATTTAGAGTATTTTAAATTGTTCTTCTTTTGAGAATAATATGATATTCCAAAAAGTATCTCTGATTTTTCTTTCTATGGGTTTCTCTTATTTGCCATGTCTTATATATCAAAGTTTCCTTGGAATTTTGGTGAATTGCATCTTTCACTCTTCACTCTTTCAGCAAATCTTATTAAATCTCATGGTTTCAGTGACCACCTATAAGCAGATGACCTCTTCCCCAAATTTTAGATTTCCCTATCCAACTGCAACTAGACCTTATGGGATGTTTCACAGACACATCAAATGCAACTCTCACTCCAGCTCTGCTCCTCATTCTCTGTGTTCCCTCTCTTCATTGGCAGCACTGCCATCCACCTAAGTTTTGAAACCTGAATCATAGGAGCCACTGTTTTATTCTTCCATAAATTCCATCTTCTATATTCCAACTTGATATTTCAAGTCCTGATCATTTTCTCTAAATATTTATTTTATCTCTACCTTGATTTTGTATTTCTTGGTCCTTAGGTTCTAGAATCTAAAATTCAGGCAAGTAATAAATATTAGAATACCATAGCTAGATAATATTTGAGTACTCATTTTTTGGAATATTATGTTTATTTAAAAAATACCTGCTGAGATAGAAACATCTGACTTACAACTGAACTTGTGAACCACAACCCATTTGAAAATTGAATACCATCTACACTGGTTATTAACTCCTCAAATCAATAACTTTTTAAAAATTTTATTGTAAAAATTGCTGCTTAGGAAAAAACAGTTATCAGAGTATGATTAAAAAAAAGTAGAGAGGCCCTTCTTTGGAGACTCTAAACTGAACTTCCAGATTTTTTCAAGAACTGTAGAAGTTTATGGTTATGTAAAATATGTAAAATAACCATTTCGCTGGAACATTTGTTAGCCTCTTGGTATTTGTTGTTATTGTTGGTGGTGGTGCTATTCTTTTTTTCCAATATATTTTGTTTCCTGGATTAAATGACTGGTTTCTTTGTTATTGTGGTATTTGGACTGAGTTCTAGTTATTGGAGGTTAGAATTCACCGTGTGCAGTAGGTAACTAAAAACTGCTCATCAATTATTCATTACCTACTAGATGCCCAGGAGTAGGGAAGAGGATTGACTGCAAAAGAGCTTGATGAAACTTTTCAGGGTGATAAAAATACTATATCTAGATTGTGGTGATGGTTCCAGGATAGAATGCATTTATCAAAATATCCAGTTGCATGTTACTGGATATAAGTTTTGCCTTAATAAGACTGACATTTTAAAAAGCTTCAGGTGGGGGCACCTGGGTGGCTCAGGTGGTTAAATTTCTGACTCTTGGTTTCAGCTCAGGTCATGATCTCATAGGTTGTGAGACTGAACTCCTGGTAGCCTCTGTGCTCAGTGCGGAGTCTGCTTGAAAAGCATCTCTCTCTGCCCCACCCCCACTCACTTTCTCTCTCAAATAAATCATTAAAATTTAATTAAAAAGTAAAAAGCTTAAAGTGCCTTTTGAGTGGACCCCTTGCCTGGGCAAGGTCTGGTGACCAGGAGAGGGAAACCAAAACACAAGAGTGTGGTGCCACTCAAAAGAACAGTGGTAGGGTTACCAGCACAAAGGCTGACTGCTGTGGCCTTGGATCTTAATGCTGAGGCTCCACAGGGGGGAATTCTAGGCACATACTCATCCCAGCAGAGGTAGCAGGCAATCAGTCCAGGCCCGTCAGGATGGCACCTGGACTACAAACCTAGCCTCTGAGAGCCCACCACTGCTGCAGACCACTGGCACTTAGTAGGGTTTGAACCCATGCTCCCTGATAGCTTGTATCTTTCATTTTACAGATATATTAATAAAAGTAGCCTGAAGCAGATCAGCCATGTTAGGGTGGCTGGTTTGGGTTTAGGCACGGATTGAAAACATGAAGAGATTGGGCAGAGAGAGGGAGGGAATATACACAAACAATTCTTTGAAGAGAACATAGTTATTTCTGATAAATGCAAGAGAGTAAATGTGAGAATCAGGGTTGCAATCAGCTAAAGAAATACACATGTGTTGGACACAAACATTGTGCAGACTACTCCCAAAGAATAGTATAGTCTGGTCATATTTCAGCAGAAGGATACAAATGCATTAGACGTACACTATGGCAGGTTTTGCCTATTTTATTTTAGGGGCACAGTAACCAGGTATTCTAATTAGGCATGAATGACTGCATTTCTGGGGTGGGGAGGAACCTATAAAACAGAATTTTATATATATATATTTAAAAATACTATTCACATTATAATACCAAAAAGCAATTTTTATAAAAAAAACTATAACAAGAGTGAATAAATTTATGCCTCATAAAATGCATCTATTAAAGCAAAACAACCTTGAAGAGAGTAAAGTAAAATGATGCTTTAGACTCTTTGAAGGGTTTAAGATTGCCAGCAAACCACCACAAACTAAGAGAAAGGCATGGAGCAGATTCACCTTCACACTTCTCAGAAGGAACCAACCCTGCTAACGCCTTGATCTCAGACTTCCAGCCTCTAGAACTATGAGAGAATAAATTTCTGTTATTTAAGGCACTTAGTTTATGGTATTTTATTCTGGCAGTCCTAGCAAACATTCTGGAGCTACAGAAAAATAGGTGAGAGTTAAGTGATATTAGGAATCCTTGACAAGGGCTTATTATCTCACTCTAGTCACTTTCCATATAGGAAATCTAAGAGGTAACAAATTATTTTCTTGACCATCCCACCTCCTGAAGGAGGTTATCCTCAGAAGACGCACCAAGTTTTGTTTGTCCTTCCCTTTCTTTCCCTAGCACTCCATAGACCTCTTCGCAACAGTTCTCATCAAATTGTACCAAATTATTTCTTTTTTTATAAAAGATTTTATTTATTCATCCATGAGAGACACAGAAAGAGAGAGGCAGAGACACAGGCAGAGGGAGAAGCAGGCCCCATGCAGAGAACCTGATGTGGGACTTGATCCTGGCACTCCTGGCTCATAGCCTGAGCCAAAGGCAGACGTGCTGAGCCATCCAGGTGTCCCCTAAATGATTTATTTCTGTCTTCAATTAGCTCACCAGTCCTGGAGCACCTAAAGTACAAAGGCCACCTCATTCTCCTTTATATTTCTTAAAGGCTAGCACAAATTCTGTCACTTGCTAAGTGTTGAATATACACTAATTAACCAAATGAATAGAGAATGAGCCTAATTCAATGAGACTTTAATGTATACAAGTCTTCTATGGTCTTATAATTAATATAATTTGGTATAGATTGACTCCATCATTTGTCATGAAATAGAATGTCAGGGACTCCTGGGTGGCTCAGTGGTTGAGCACCTGCCTTCAGCTCAGGGCATGATCCTGGAGTTCCGGGATTGAGTTCCACATCGGGCTCCCTACAAGGAACCCGCTTCTCCCTCTGCCTGTGTCTCTGCCTCCCTCTCTGTGTCCATCATGAGTAAATAAATTTAAAAATCTTAAAAAAAAATAGAATGTCAGCAGCTGCCTCTCTTAGGTGAGCATAGCAGCTCACTGTGGAACAGACTTCCAAGGCAGTGCAGGCTGGCCATGGGGAGCATAGTCCCTGGGCCTCATGCCAACTGTTCACACAGGCTTGTGCCTGTTTACCAATTTGAAAACTAGAGATGATAATAGCACTGCCTACTTCACAGGGTTGTTGTGGGAGTTAAATGAGCTAACACATGTAGCAAGTGCTTCTAATAGTGCTTGGCACAAACTAAGCAGAGTGCCAACTGGTATTGTGGTGAAGTGTCACTTGAGAAGACTTCAAATGTCATTCAATAATTTATTGAATGTCTACTATGTGCCCAGGTCACTGTGGATAAGGTGAGGGTACAGATTTACTCTCACTGTTCATTGAACTGAGAGCCTAATGCAGAAAACAGAGGGTAATAAAATAATCACAAAATAAATGAACAGTTCAACTGTGCTCATTACTATAAAGGAGGAATATCCAGTAGTTTGAGACCACAAATGCGGGGTTTAACTGGTTGGCAGGATCAAGGATAAGGAACTAAGATCTGAGGTGTCAGTAGACACTGGCTAGTTCAGATGTGAAGAACAGCATTCCAGGCTGAAGGAACAGACATTCAAAGGTCCCGAGGCAGTAAGGGTGTTATACGTTTAAGGAAGGGAAAGAAGGCCCGTGTACCTGGGGTACAGAAAGTAAGAGCAGCATGGTTTAAGATGAGGTTGTATAAAAACATAGCAGCCAGTTCACACAGACTCTGCTACCCTGTTAGTTACTAGCACAATGGAACTGTGTGAGGTGTTGGGAGTGAGTTGCAGAGAACAGGATCATTTTTACTTTGAAAACCATTCAGATTGCAGTGCGGAGAATGACTAAGGGGGAACTGTGTAAATGCAGGTAGACTCCACTAGAAGAAGAGATGATGGTAGCATGGGCTCAAATAGAAATGGAGAGAGGCACAAGGGTGAAGATGGGTGGTGACGGAGAATGAGCTGTCAGGGACCAGGAATGAGGTTGGTAGCTTGCCCTAAGGTTAAAAAGGGTCCCACTGACAGAGACAGGGCACACTGAGGAGAGCCTGGGGAAGATTATGAGTGTAATTTTGAATATATTGAGTATTAGATTCCATTGAGACTTAAAAATGTTCAATGGTCTGCTGGGCATATGAATTTTTTTTTAATTTTTATTTATTTATGATAGTCACACAGAGAGAGAGGGAGAGAGAGGCAGAGACATAGGCAGAGGGAGAAGCAGGCTCCATGCACCAGGAGCCCGACATGGGATTCGATCCCAGGTCTCCAGGATCGCGCCTTGGGCCAAAGGCAGGCACTAAACCGCTGCACCACCCAGGGATCCCTGGGCATATGAATTTATGGTGCAGTTATGTAACCATGAGGCAGTCAGGCATCTATTGCACTGAGGGAAAAATCTAACAGAATATTTTGTGGGCTGACAATACTTCTTGGATTTCAGAGCTTGTCTCTGGGAAAAGATGGACTAACTGGCCTAATGCATCATACATTCTTCCCTTATAATTTCTACTTTGAGTGTCCAATCCACTGGGTGGTCCAAACTTAACTATAGTCAGAAACCTGGAAATTTTTCCAGAGCTGTGTTGAAACAAGGGGCTTGAGTGGTATCAGGTCCCACTGGGGGGAGGCATATGCTCTTCAACATCATCTTTCTACACGACTATCCACAGACACATTGCTTCTCTCTCTAGTCCTTAGTCCTCAATCTGCCAGGTTGTAATGGGATGTTACTCGTGCTGTCCACGTGAATCTTTCAGGTATAGCAACTCTTTTTTCTTTTCCCTCATCATACTTAAGAGACAAAGACTATTCCGCTGCTTCTGTCATGGTCTGCAGCATGGGAATCTAATTTTCTCTTTGGCTCATTGGACCTAGACTCAACATTCAGCTCTGTCACCTCATCAGGACTTGTACTATGGAAAGTAGGTAATACATGCCCTCTGCTCCCAGGTACCTCTAATTTCTTCAGTCTTCCCACCTCACCAGGGCTTTAAACCAGAAGGTGGGAAAGAGTTTCTCACTCAGTCTCTCCAAAGTCTCTCAAGGATCTTATACCTTTCAGGGACACACCTCCATAAAATGGGTGAAAACAAGGCTCAATTCTGATTCCCATTCATAATTTAATTCTCCTAGATCTGACTCTGGATCTCTTCTCTACATGTAGCTTGTGAAATCATCTTCAAACTATCTTTCTATACCAGAAATATTCTTGTTTCTCCTTAAGATTTTGGCTTTTGAAAACCAAAACAAGGAAGACTCCCCTTTTTCCTGCTACCTCATATGTTTCCATCTGCAAGGAAATAAGCTCAGAAAAACTTAGCTCCTCAAACAGAAGCAAAAGAGAGGAAATATGAAAGGGAAGGTCAACATTTTAAAATATCTTCATGCCATAAATAAGAGAAAATGCCCTTTCACCTTTTCTAGATGATTTTATGATCAGATTAAATCGTATAGGTTATAAACAAAAATACCTTGCATCATTAATCATACAATCAGAAAGAGACTGGGTGTACATATTCTTACGACTGCTTGATTATCTGCAAAAATCTTGCTATGGGCCGAACTATGTTCTCTCAAAACTCATATTGAAACCCTAATTCCCAATGTAATGGTATTTGGAGATGTGACCTTTGGGGGCAACTAAATGAGGTCATGAGAATGGGAGTTCTCATGATGGGATTAGTGCCCTTGTAAGAAGAAATGCTAGCATTTACTTCCTTTCTCTCTGTCTTTACCCACATCCATTGAAGAAAGACCATGTGAGGACACAGTGAGAAGGCAAACATCTGCAAATGAGCTCTCATCAGACATCAACCCTGCTGGCACTGTGATCATGGTCTTCCAATCTACAGAACTATGATAAATAAACTCCCGTTGTTTAAGCCATCTAGTCTATGGTATTTTGTTAGTCTATGGCAGTCTGGACTGACTAAACATGTCCCAACTGATATAAAGGTCCATTGCATATGCTATTTTCCTTCTAGTTCCGTCCCAACTAAATTTAATTTGAATTGTGTGAGGCAAAACTAAATGAAATTGTAAAACTTCCTAAAATTAGTGACAATTAAAATCATTTTGTTTCCTTGTCCAGGAAGACCATAACTCTATTCCAGTCATATTTTACAGTACAATGTTTTCCAGTTTCTTATTTTTTTTGTATATACTTTTTATTGGAGTTAGATTTGTCAACATATAGCATAACACCCAGGGCTCATCCCGTAAAGTGCCTCCCTCAGTGCCCATCACCCAGTCACCCCAACCCCTCGCCCCCCTCCCCTTCTACCACCCCTTGTTCATTTCCCAGAGTTAGGAGTCTCTCATGTTCTGTCACCCTCTCTGATATTTTCCACTCATTTTCACCCCTTTCCCCTTTATTCCCTTTCACTATTTTTTATATTCCCCAAATGAATGAGACCATATAATGTTTGTCCTTCTCTCATTGACTTATTTCACTCAGCATAATACCCTCCAGGTCCATCCACGTTGAAGCAAATGGTGGGTGTTTGTTGTTTCTAATGGCTGAGTAATATTCCATTGTATACATAGACCACATCTTCTTTATCCATTCATCTTTCGATGGACACCGAGGCTCCTTCCACAGTTTGGCTATTGTGGACATTGCTGCTATAAACATTGGGGTTCAGGTGTCCCAGCTTTTTATTACATCTGTATCTTTGGGGTAAATCCCCAGCAGTGCAATTGCTGGGTCATAGGGCAGATCTATTTTTAACTCTTTGAGGAACCTCCACAGAGTTTTCCAGAGTGGCTGTACCAGTTCACGTTCCCACCAATAGTGCAAGAGGGTACCCCTTCCTCCACAACCTCTCCAACATATGTCATTTTCCAGTTTCTAAGAGCAACCAGAAGCTCTTGTTTTTAGCACTAATATGGGTGGTGAGGTTTGAATGTAATACAGTGGAAATAAAAACATCATCAGAGATGTGTTATGATGTCAGAAAAAGAATAAATATTCTAGGGAAAAATAAAAGTTAAATTGGGTTTTCATAAAGTCAAGAAAGATTTGCCCCTTATGCCATCTAACCTAATGAAAACTAAATTTCTTTAAGAATGTAAGAAAAATAACAATAGCACTAAGTTCGAAAGACTATAGTGAGAGCACATCAGTGATTTCAGTTTAAGGACGTATCCCTTGTGAATTATACTTCCAAGCTTGAGATATAATTGGTTGTTAACAATGTGAAACTAAGTTGAAAATATTTTAATTAATCATATGATATATAATGAAGAAGTCTGCAGGTAAGAAGGTTAAGAGAATAATATAAGTGTTAGAATACAGCCCAATTTCTTTGGAATCCTTTAGCTTAACTAGTTTTGCTAGTCCCCTGAAGTGTTTACTATTCAGTGCTCTGACACTAAACTTCAGTGGATAATTTCAGTGGCTTTCAATGTCACCATATACTAGTAAAGTGAAAATGAATTTGCTTTATTAAAAGAGGACACAATAGATATGCAAAATGTTTTTATTATTTTCTAGAACATTTTTCTTCCCAAAATAGACTAACATTAATAGAAAGTACATGAAAACTGATATTCTAGTAATCTATAAATTCTTTCCTAGAACTAGTATGAAATGCTAAGAAACATATCCTTAATTATTTGCTTTTGTGGAAGAACTCAATACAAGTGAACATAAATTTACAAAATCCTCAAGCAATTAATTGAACAAGAGAAAATACTCAGATCTTAATTTAGAATTTGCATCTTTGCATTCGTTAGTATATTTACATTACTTCCTTCAAACGTCTTTGACTGATTTTTCTAAAATTCTTCCTAACATCCAAACATCTTCTAGAACAGAGATACTTAATCTATAGGTCAAAATAATGTCATTTCTCTAATCTCTATCAAGAACTGATAAAATGCCTTAAATATAACTAACCTCTAAAAAATTGAGTGCCTCACAGTAGAAAAGAAAATATATTTAACACAAGCTAACGAGGATCATAGACATGGGAGCTCTTGATTTTAAGGCTTGTTATCTTTTCCTTTTATTTGTTACCCAACTAGAAAGATGATGTTTTAATTTTTTTTTAAGTCAGAAATAACTTTCCACAAAGAGAAAGATAACTCATTAATGTTGTGGCATTCCATGGAAAAGAAACTGTGGGCTACTCAAACCTTCTCTTAAATTTCTGGCTAGCCACAAAGCCAATCTCGGTAAATGGATAGAACATAAATTTCCAAATTTGTCAAATAAACACAGAAGTTGCCTAGAATTTTAAAGGCTACTGTAGCTATATTTCTAAAGCCAAACCAAAACCAAAACCAAAACCAATCTAACCTGAACCTGGCAACACTGGCAGTCAGATTCAAAGTTGTAACTGGCATATTCTTTCCTTCAGTGCACTTACTGTAACTTTCAACCACTTCATTTAAGCCCTTTTACTATTTTTTTTTATTTCTATAACTAGAATATAAGCTCCATGGAACTGTGTCTGTCTTGTTCAATGTTTTATTAGCAATATTAGCGAAGTATCAGGCACGTGACAAACAGAGCTACTAATTCTACATTTTACTTTTATCTTCACCTTATTGTACTGCCATTTTAGAATGCTTCAAGAAAGTTAATGTACAAGGAATCTCAAATTGAACATATTGATATGAAATCAGCATTTTTCCATCATCCCAAAAACGCAAGATGAACGGAAAACAGTATCACAAGGAAGGAAATTGGGAGAAGATAACACAGTGAGAGAATTAATTGATGATAGTATCTAGTTACTATAGATATCATTAAAAAATGCAAACTTAATACTTTGTAAAGCAGATACTAACACCTTGAAATGCAAAAATAATATCCCTAGTTTTCAAGAATGTAGGTGGTAGAGTTGGGTTACAGCTAGAAGCCAGAGACCTCATCTACTTTACTTGGTTCCAGAAGCAGACCAAGTAAGGTTGAATGAAATGTCACATAGATAAGCCACGTTTTAAGGAAGTAGTGTTTCTCTATAGCAGCAGGGAAGAATACAACATATGAACTGTAAAGGAAAAAATATTGCCTATCTCAATTGTTTGGGAAATAGTGAAGGCTTTATAAAATGCTCTCATAAAATCCTAAATAGAAAAACAAAATCCCAAGTACCTTGGAATAAAGCTTTGGCATCTACCTTTCCCATAAACTCTTCAAAGAGCTGGTTCATAAAATCAACAAACAAACAAAAATCTTTAATAATGCATAATTGAAAAGGATCAGTACAGAATCTATACAAAGATTCCACGAGGAAAAAACCCAAAAAAGCAAAGAAAATAACAGATGAAGAATACTCATCAGAAAACTGCTACAAGGAAGCAGATTAATATTATGAACTATATTTTACTATTAATCTAGATAAATGTAATTAGGTAACTGCTTTTATAAAGCAACAAAGAAAATATTCATACAAAAACGTACGGACTTGGGAGCCCCGATGGCGCAGCGGTTTAGCGCCGCCTGCAGCCCAGGGTATGATCCTGGAGACCTGGGATCCAGTCCCACGTCGGGCCCCCTACATGGAGCCTGCTTCTCCCTCTGCCTGTGTCTCTGCCTCTCTCTCTCACGAGTAAATAAAATAAAATCTTTAGGGATCCCTGGGTGGCGCAGCGGTTTGGCACCTGCCTTTGGCCCAGGGCGCGATCCTGGAGACCTGGGATCGAATCCCACGTCGGGCTCCCGGTGCATGGAGCCTGCTTCTCCCTCTGACTGGGTCTCTGCCTCTCTGTCTCTCTCTGTGTGACTATCATAAATAAATTTAAAAAAAAAAACATTACATTAAAAATAAAATCTTTAAAAAAAAAAAACCATAAAACCAAAAAGAAAACCCCAAAAACCTATGGACTTGAAACTTTAGAGGGCAGTGCTCAGGAAAAAAAGTGAAAGAATAAAATAAAAACCATCACAAACATATGGCAAAATTGAAAGGACATTAAAAGAGAAGAGATAGGAATGCCTACGTGACTCAGCAGTTGAGCATCTGCCTTCGGCTTAGGGCATGATCCGGGGGTCCTGGGATTGAGTCCCTCATCAGGCTCCTGCAGGTAGCCTACTTCTCCTTCTGCCTATGTCTCTGCCTCTCTCTCCATGCCTCTCATAAATATATAAAATCTTTTAAAAAGAGAGAAAGAGAGAAGAGATACTGTAAAAAAAAACAAAACACAATAAGTGACACAGAAGATAAAAATGAGAAAAGAGGCAAACTGGACCAGAAGTAGAGAATTTAAAAGGATTAGAGAGACTATGATAGATCTAGAAAATAAGCATTAGAGCATCAAGACACATAACCATGAGTATCAAAGAAGAAAACAAAGTATGGAACAGAAAAAAATATGTAAGGAAACATTTTTTGATATCAAAGGAAACTTGATCTAAGTATTGGAAAGGGACACCATGAGATAAAAAGTTGATCAAAAATGGTCAACCCTAAAGAATATTAAGTTTACTAAACTTCTAAAGAGTCTTTTGGATATCTAGGCAAACAAGAAAAGTTAACTTACAAGATAAAAAAAAATCAGAATGATCTCAGATTTCTTGACAACAAAACTGTATCAGAAGATAATTATAAAATTCTTTTTTTTAAAATTTTTATTTATTTATGATAGTCACAGAGAGAGAAAGAGAGAGAGGCAGAGACATAGGCAGAGGGAGAAGCAGGCTCCATGCACCGGGAGCCCGACGTGGGATTCGATCCCGGGTCTCCAGGATCGCGCCCTGGGCCAAAGGCAGGCGCCAAACCGCTGCGCCACCCAGGGATCCCTAAAATTCTTAAATAAAGAAAATATGATCCAAAAATGTCATACATAGCCAAAATGTATGTCATGTATAAAGAAAAAGGATGAGTTGGTTTGGAAAATACAAAGATTCAGGAAACATACATCCTTCAAGGTCTCCTTGAAGAATTCATACATCACAAACCATAGCCAACCTAAAGGAAATTGCAAGTTATCAAAAGCAAAAACCTGGTAAAGATTTTTTAAATAACTTCATGCTCTAGACTAGAGATAACATGCCTCTAGGGGACCAAATGCTGCTTTCCCTTTCTTGCAATTATCCTCAATTTCTCCAAGTGATTCTGTTCAAATCAGCATGGATTTCCTCAGAGGGGAGAATCTGAATATGAAACTTTGGGCAACCAATTGTTGAAAGCATGTCAGCAATAGAAAAATAAAATAGGGCCAAACTACAGAGGAAAGCCAAGAAAAAGATCTATCTTATTATAAGGAAAGAGCCCTATTCATTAACAGTGTTTGATCTCCTGATTTCATTTTCACTTATTTCTATATGCCAATCACTGTTCTAGACTCTATGGGTTCCAACAGTGAACAAAAATAATCATGTCCCTACTCTTGTGGAGTTCACACTCTATTGAAGAGTGAGGCAGAAATCGACTCGTAAACAAATGTGTGTGTGCATCTACATGCATGAATATTTTATAATATCAGATGGTGGTAAATGCCGTGTAGAAAAATAAAATGGGTGTGCGAGAGGAGAGGGTGTTGTTAAAGAATGACTGAGACAAAAGCCTGCTCTTTCACAGGATGATCATGATCAGGAGAAGCTTTTCTGTTAGAGTGAACAGACACCTGAAGGAAATGATGGCTCAAGACAAAGCATGTTGAAGGGTAGACTGAAAGTAAGAGAACAGTAACGGTGAGGGCATGTTTGACATTTTCAAAATATGGCAAGAAGGCAGTGTGACCATGTGAGAGCGAGTGTACAGAGTGATGAAGAGGAGGGAGGGGAAACACAGAGGCAAATAACTTAGCATTGTCAGTCACTGTCAAGACTAGACTGCTCTCTAAGAAAGGTGAAAAGTCTTCTCTGCGAGGTTTAGGCAGAGGACTGACGTGTCCTGGCACTTTTTCAATCTATCTATTATAGAGTATAAATCAAACTGTCCTTAAGTATAAAAAGGCATTGAATGAAAAATTGTTTTCCTACTTTTTTTTATTTTTGATAGTCACACACAGAGAGAGAGGCAGAGACACAGGCATAGGGAGAAGCAGGCTCCATGCACCGGGAGCCCGACGTGGGATTCGATCCCGGGTCTCCAGGATCGCGCCCTGGGCCAAAGGCAGGCGCCAAACCGCTGCACCACCCAGGGATCCCTGTTTTCCTACTCTTAAACTCCCTCTGCTTACTCTTCCAGGAAAACACCATTAATAGTTTCTTATGATTTGTGCCAGAGCTTCTTATACATATGCAGAAGAATATGTAAATATAAATATAAAATAAATAAATATAAGAGAATATGTAAATATAAATATAAAATTTTATCCTCCAATTCTACACAAATGGTAGCATACTATGCAAGACTTCTGTTTCATGGTTTTTTATTGAAAAAAATCTTGTTCTATATATATGTATATGATAACTTGTCTATATATCAGAACACAGAGTTAGAGGTGAATTCTCAAGGAATGGATCATTTAACTTATTTAACTAGTATCCTACTGATGGGCATTTGCAGACAGTTCTGTAATGACTAAATCTGTATGCGCATCATTCCAAATGTGTGCAAGTATATCTGAAGACCAATTCACAAGAGTGAAATTGCTTAGTCAAATGTTATGTTTAGTTGTGATATTTCTAGGTTCTTCCAAATAGCCCTTCATAGAAGTTGTAATAATTTAGACTTTATCAACAATGGATAAAGTTGGTTATGATTTCATAGCCTCCCCCACCTAAAAATGCTCTTTTAATAGTAAAAGCTTTTACTGTGTGCCAGGGGCTGCTGTAAGCATGTCATACAAATTTACACATTAATCCTTAAAATAATCTCATTAGGAGATAGGTCAAATTATGATTCTCATTTTACAAATTAGAAAACTGAGGATCAGAGAAGTTAAGAAATGTGTTCAAAGTCTATTTGGACTCAGATCCCTGTAGTCTGGTTCCAGACATAGGCTCCTAACCAATACTTGTTAGAGAATAACCAAATTTTACAGTTTTGCCAATATGAGAGGTGAAAATTGTGCCTATTTGTTTTTTAATTTCTCTGATAGGTTGAGGATAGCATCTGTTTATGTGGTTATGAGCCAAATTATAATTTACTTTTCTCTGAACTTCTCATTCATATCATTTACCAATACTGTGGTGTGACTGCTTTTACTATTAATTTATAGAAGCTCTTTATAATGGAAATATCAGCCCTTTGTAATATGAGTGGCAAATACTTCCCAAAATTTGTTCCTATTTTTCAATTCTCTTAATATACTTTTCTTACCATGCATAATCATTTGATTTATATGTCATTAGTATGGGGTCAGAGATAGGCTGTTTTTGAGACAGTATGGGGAAAACTGCAGGCCTATGTATTACTGGGAATGATTCAGGACAGCAGGAAAGTTTTTAATTAGGAGAAGGTAAGGACTACTGGAGCAGTGCCTTAAGCAGGTAAGAAGTAGTAGATCTTAGTGCACATTACAAAGAATCACAGAAAGTTCACCTATAGTGACATAGGGAACACAAGAGTATGTGGGCACATGTACTGGTATGTGGGCAGGTGGGGTACTGTAAGTCTATGCCAGTTTTCTGCTAAGTGCTTTGCTTTTTCTTATTGAATTAACAAAGTGCGTCATCAGTTGATAGTGTGAATCAAAGAGAGGAAGAAATGATACAGTAGTTAGTAGAGAAAAAGAACAAATAACCAGAAAAACTCAGTTTGGGAGGCAGCACTAGGAGGCTACTTAAAATTCATGGTCATGACAATAAAGCAAGACTTATTAGTGTGGTTTTTCTCTAGCTGTGTTGGTTGGACAGATCCAGGGGCAAAACAGGCAGAAGGTGGATATAATCAGATTTGGGGTTTCACATGGCAAGTTTACCCAGGTGAGAGGGGGCAAGTATACATATGATATGTTGGTTAAGATAACAGGTCTTGGGATTTAAGCTGTGTAGGGAGGAACAGTATAAAGACAGTTTTAAAATATTGTTGGGATTGGAGTATTGGAGACAATGACTTGGAAATCTAAGGGGTGACAGAGTAGGATGCATGAAATAAGCCTTATTCATGCATCCCACTCTGTCACCCCTTAGAGGGACTGTAGTTATTGAGACTGAATAATAGTAAGGTCTGTGTAATGACCATGGGAGTCTCGGGAAGGTTGTAGAATACAACCTTTGGATATTTTTTTCTCCAAGTCTCATGAAGAAGGGAAAGGCACATCAAACAGTACAAGTGGCAGTACATGAAACACATCAACAAAAATTTGGTATATATAAAGCACATGGATCAGAGGGAAAAATGGACTATAGAACAATTAGCACAAAAAAATCAATGTTAAAAAAAAAGAAGAGTAGACACTTATAAGAGTCATACCTAAGATATAGGAATAGCAAGATATAAAGTTTGAAAATATAAGCAATGCCAATCTAATCCAGAAAGAAAGCTGGTACAGCAGTACTAATACCAAACAAAGTAGATTTTAAGCTGAAAACCATTTCTAGAGATAGAGAAGGGATATTTTACAATAATAAAAAGATCAGTTTTTGAGGAAGATGTAATAATTCTAAATTTGTATAGACCTAGTAACTTAATCTGAGATAACGGAAATTCTAAAATGAAAGAATATAGAAATAAATCAATTCATATTTGCAGTAGAAGATTTTAACACAATTCTCTCAGCAACTGACAGGAGAAATACACCAAAAAAAAAGGATTTTGAATATTTGAACAGCAGGCTTAACAGACTTGGCCTAATTGACATATATAAAATCCTGCACCCAACAAGTCTAGAAGAGATGATCTTAGCAAATATATATGGATCATTTATCAAAATTGACCAAATGTGGGATATGAAGCATTCTCAACAAACAGCAAAAGACTAAAGGAATAAAATCAGAGTATAGTTTCTGATCATGGTGGAAATTAGTTAGAAATAAAAACAAAAAGAAAACAAAACATCCGTATGTTTGGAAATTAAGCAATATATTTCTAACTAATCCAAAGAAAAAAATCATTGTAAAGTTCAGAAAATATTAACTGCAAAATAACGAAAATACTATTTAAACTAAATCTGTACATGGAAAGAAATTTAGAGCCTTATAAACATATGATAGAAAACAAGAAGAGTGAAAATTAATGAATAACCAGAATGTCACTAGATCCTTGTTTGAGATGCCAATGGAACATGGTGAATTCTTTTACAGTTGCTATAATAAGGATGCCAAACATCAAGGAAAAGTTGGGTACGTTACCTATTCCCTTTGATTTAAATTATCTTACTTCTCAATTTTCAAGTAAAGTTCATCTGAAACGTTCAGTCAGCAGCTACACACCTAACTGAAGTTTGTATCTCACTGCCTTTTAAGATGTGTAAATATCTCCCCACTCACTGGCTAAAAATAATTAACAGAATTTCTAATTCTTTCCTTTTCTCCTGACTCACTGGAGCATACAACTCTTAATGGGATTGGATTGTACAAATCTCAAGGCTGTGTCTTAATCTATTCACAGTATACTGCTACTAGCAATTTGTTCAATGTGAGGAACTGGAATGCATCATGTACAACTGGTGTATTACACAGCTGTATTTTATTCTTTTTTGTAACATATTATATTACTAGCATGTCATGACCCTAACTTGTTTAGTTCTTACTCCTGCAGACAGCAATGAATAAGAGGACTGAAACCACTGGGTGGCTGTTTGAGCACTGAGCTCAAAACTAATCCCAGAAGTTGGGTGTTCACACCCTGAAAAAATAAACACACCGCATCACTGTTGACACTAATTGTGCCCTTCACTTTGGTCTTCTCAGAAGAAAAGCCAAGAATGAAGTTGCCATGAAGAACAAGCTCCCTCTCATCACTGGGGGTGGCTTCTTCAGTGCAGGGTTGAAGTCTAGCCTGTTGTGGGATAAGTGCACATGGCCATTGCCTGTACTATTCCTAGTCTGTGGAGAAAGAAGACGAGATAATATCCTGGGACATCTAGCATCCATGACTCAGCAGAACATCTGTTTGCAAAAATTAAAAGAAGTTAAATATGCAAAAAATAGGCAGGGGGAGACTTGATAACATTATTCAGAATTTTCTTTTATGACACACAATTATCAATATGTCATCACTTAACACAGCTTTATAAACTATAGGATTTGTAAATTATTAACTTTTTGAATATTTAGTCAGTGTTAGACTATTGATTAGTAAAATGTGGCACTGGTCAGTAACCAGCAGAGTAAGTCTGAGTAGCAGGCCCCTTTAATTCTCACACATCTTATATCAGCTTCATTATATCAGCTTCATTATTAACAAAGTTGATACTTAAATTTCCACACACCTCGGGCACCTGGATGGCTCAGTGGTTGAGCATCTGCCTTTGGCTTAGGGAATGATCCCGGGGTCCTGGGGTGGAGTCCCGCATTGGGCTCCCTCAGGAAGCCTGCTTCTCCTTCTGCCTATGTCTCTGCCTCTCTCTCTGTGTCTCTCATGAATAAATGAATAAAATCTTTTTAAATAAATAAATAAATAAATTTCCACATACAAGGCTGGCTTCATAGGCTTTCGACCTAAGTAGTCACATAGGCTCCTATGCTTAGAAGTTCCTGAACTAAATTTGATGCTCTGCTGTCCCTGTCTTGAAATTCTAATGATTATTAAACAAGGGAGTTCACATTTTCATTTTGTACTGGGCCCTGCAATTATGAAGATTGTCCTGAATATACTATCCTTTAGCTTTTATCTCTTAAACTTGTTCTTAGGTGAAGAAGAGGGATGTTATTTATTGAGTAGCTCCTCAAAACCCTAATACATTAAATAATATAAAGAGGGAAATTTTCTTCATAATAAAAGACAAAAATTATGGTATTGCATGATTATACCATACAATATAGAAACTAAAGATATTAAATTGAACTACTAGCAAAACAAGGAAAACGTGGTAAAAATATGATTATAGCTAAACTTTAATGCACTACTTTAGAAGAGGATGTTTACTGTAGCCAAAAAATTAGACAAAGACATAGAGGAATTGAGTATCCTTCCAGTAGAGATTTCCATTTTTCTATAAATCCAGGGAACATTTGCAAAAATCAACTGTGTGCTTAGTCATGAAGAAAATCTTAAAATCTAAAAACTTGAAATGTTATAGCTTACATTTGATTAGTATAATCCAATAAAATATAAAGAAATAATGAAACACTCTCCCATCAAAAACTGAGGTAAATTAAAGAATTAAATGAAGAAAACAAATAATACAAATCCAAAAAAAAAATCCAGGAGACTTATTAATCTGCAGATGTTGGAGTGCTTATTTACTAGGAATTGAAAAAGAAAAAAACCCACATTTTTTATAAAAATGAAATAGATGTGGAGAAGATAATTTAGCACAAATTGAGACAAGATGTTGGTAACTATAATAAAAATGAACCATTAGAGGAGGAGGGGCAAGATGGCGGAAGAGTAGGGTCCCCAAATCACCTGTCCCCAACAAATTACCTAGATAACCTTCAAACCATCCTGAAAATCTACGAATTCGGCCTGAGATGTAAAGAGAGACCAGCTGGAACGCTACAGTGAGAGGAGTTCACGCTTCTATCAAGGTAGGAAGACGGGGAAAAAGAAATAAAGGAACAAAAGGCCTCCGAGGGGGAGGGGCCCCGGAGGAGCCAGGCTGAGGCCGGGGCGAGTGTCCCCAGGACAGGAGAGCCCCGTCCCGGAGGAGCAGGAGCTGCACCAGCCTTCCCGGACGGGCAGAAAGGGGCCCGCAGGGAGTTGGAGCAGGACCCAGGAGGGCGGGGATGCCCTCGGGCTCCCGGGGACACTAACAGACACCTGCGAGCGCAGGAGAGTGCGCCGAGCTCCCTAAGGGCTGCAGCGCGCACGGCGGGACCGACCGGAGCAGCTCGGAGGGGCTCGGGAGCGGCTCCAGGGAGGGGGCTGCAGGGCGGGAGCGCGAATCCCACAGCGCAGGCCCCGGAGCACAGGGCGCTGGGACACAGCCCAGGATCCGGCCTCCCCCGGGACAGGCAGAGGCCGGGAGGGCCCAGGACAGCAAGGACGCTCCTGCCCCGAGCTGAGCAGATCAGCGGCCCTGCCCCGGAGCCTCCAGGCCCTGCAGATGGAAAGCCGAGAGCCCCGAGCCCTGTAGTTCCTGCAGAGGCTGAATCCAGGCTTCCAGAGTTGCCATAGCAACTGCGACTGTTCCTCCTGAGACCTCACGGGGTAAACAACCCCCGCTGAGCCCTGCAGCAGGCAGGGGCAGAGCAGCTCCCCCAAGTGCTAACACCTGAAAATCAGCACAGCAGGCCCCTCCCCCAGAAGACCAGCTAGACGGACCAGTGATACTCCCCCGTGTTCCAATACAACTTGTTTTTGGCCACTCTGCACTGAGCAAAATGACTAGAAGGAAAACCTCACCTCAAAAGAAAGAATCAGAAACAGCCCTCTCTCCCACAGAGCTACAAAATCTGGATTACAATTCAATGTCAGAAAGCCAATTCAGAAGCACTATTCTACAGCTACTGGTGGCTCTAGAAAAAAGCATTAAGGACTCACGAGACTTCATGACTGCAGAATTTAGATCCAATCAGGCAGAAATTAAAAATCAACTGAATGAGATGCAATCCAAACTAGAAGTCCTAACGACGAGGGTTAACGAGGTGGAAGAACGAGTGAGTGACATAGAAGACAAGTTAATGGCAAAGAGGGAAACTGAGGAAAAAAGAGATAAACAATTAAAGAACCATGAAGACAGATTAAGGGAAATAAATGACACTCTAAGGAAGAAAAACTTACGTTTAATTGGGGTTCCCGAGGGCGCCGAAAGGGACAGAGGGCCAGAATATGTATTTGAACAAATCCTAGCTGAAAACTTTCCCAATCTGGGAAGGGAAACAGGCATTCAGATCCAGGAAATAGAGAGATCCCCCCCTAAAATCAATAAAAACCGTTCAACACCTCGACATCTAATAGTGAAGCTTGCAAATTCCAAAGATAAAGAGAAGATCCTTAAAGCAGCAAGAGACAAGAAGTCCCTGACTTTCATGGGGAGGAATATTAGGGTAACAGCAGACCTCTCCACAGAGACGTGGCAGGCCAGAAAGGGCTGGCAGGATATATTCAGGGTCCTAAATGAGAAGAACATGCAACCAAGAATACTTTATCCAGCAAGGCTCTCATTCAAAATGGAAGGAGAGATAAAGAGCTTCCAAGACAGGCAGGAACTGAAAGAATATGTGACCTCCAAACCAGCTCTGCAAGAAATTTTAAGGGGGACTCTTAAAATTCCCCTTTAAGAAGAAGTTCAGTGGAACAATCCACAAAAACAAGGACTAAATAGATATCATGATGACACTAAACTCATATCTGTCAATAGTAACTCTGAACGTGAACGGGCTTAATGACCCCATCAAAAGGCGCAGGGTTTCAGACTGGATAAAAAAGCAGGACCCATCTATTTGCTGTCTACAAGAGACTCATTTTAGACAGAAGGACACCTACAACCTGAAAATAAAAGGTTGGAGAACCATTTACCATTCAAATGGTTCTCAAAAGAAAGCAGGGGTAGCCATCCTTATATCAGATAAACTAAAATTCACTCCGAAGACAGTAGTGAGAGACGAAGAGGGACACTATATCATACTTAAAGGATCTATCCAACAAGAGGACTTAACAATCCTCAATATATATGCCCCGAATGTGGGAGCTGCCAAATACTTAAACGAATTATTAACCAAAGTAAAGAAATACTTAGATAATAATACACTTATACTTGGTGACTTCAATCTAGCTCTCTCTACCCTTGATAGGTCTTCTAAACACAACATCTCCAAAGAAACGAGAGCTTTAAATGATACACTGGACCAGATAGATTTCACAGATATCTACAGAACTTTACATCCAAACTCAACTGAATACACATTCTTCTCAAGTGCACATGGAACTTTTTCCAGAATAGACCACATACTGGGTCACAAATCGGGTCTGAACCGATACCAAAAGATTGGGATCGTCCCCTGCATATTCTCAGACCATAACGCCTTGAAATTAGAACTCAATCACAAGAAGAAGTTTGGAAGGACCTCAAACACGTGGAAGTTAAGGACCATCCTGCTAAAAGATAAAAGGGTCAACCAGGAAATTAAGGAAGAATTAAAAAGATTCATGGAAACTAATGACAATGAAGATACAACTGTTCAAAATCTTTGGGATGCAGCAAAAGCAGTCCTGAGGGGGAAATACATCGCAATACAAGCATCCATTCAAAAACTGGAAAGAACTCAAATACAAAAGCTAACCTTACACATAAAGGAGCTAGAGAAGAAGCAGCAAATCGACCCGACGCCCAGCAGAAGAAGAGAGTTAATTAAAATTCGAGCAGAACTCAACGAAATTGAGACCAGAAGAACTGTGGAACAGATCAATAGAACCAGGAGTTGGTTCTTTGAAAGAATTAATAAGATAGATAAACCATTAGCCAACCTTATTAAAAAGAAGAGAGAGAAGACTCAAATTAATAAAATCATGAATGAGAAAGGAGAGATCACTACCAACACCAAGGAAATACAAACGATTTTAAAAACATATTATGAACAGCTCTATGCCAATAAATTAGGCAATCTAGAAGAAATGGACGCATTCCTGGAAAGCCACAAACTACCAAAACTGGAGCAGGAAGAAATAGAAAACCTGAACAGGCCAATAACCAGGGAGGAAATTGAAGAAGTCATCAAAAATCTCCCAAGACACAAGAGTCCAGGGCCAGATGGCTTCCCAGGGGAATTCTATCAAACGTTTAAAGAAGAAATCATACCTATTCTACTAAAGCTGTTTGGAAAGATAGAAAGAGATGGAGTACTTCCAAATTCATTCTATGAGGCCAGCATCACCTTAATTCCAAAACCAGACAAAGACCCCACCAAAAAGGAGAATTACAGACCAATATCCCTGATGAACATGGATGCAAAAATTCTCAACAAGATACTAGCCAATAGGATCCAACAACACATTAAGAAACTTATTCACCATGACCAAGTAGGATTTATCCCCGGGATGCAAGGCTGGTTCAACACTCGTAAAACAATCAATGTGATTCATCATATCAGCAAGAGAAAAACCAAGAACCATATGATCCTCTCATTAGATGCAGAGAAAGCATTTGACAAAATACAGCATCCATTCCTGATCAAAACTCTTCAGAGTGTAGGGATAGAGGGAACTTTCCTCGATATCTTAAAAGCCATCTACGAAAAGCCCACAGCAAATATCATTCTCAATGGGGAAGCACTGGGAGCCTTTCCCCTAAGATCAGGAACCAGACAGGGATGTCCACTCTCACCACTGCTATTCAACATAGTATTGGAAGTCCTAGCCTCAGCAATCAGACAACAAAAAGACATTAAAGGCATTCAAATTGGCAAAGAAGAAGTCAAACTCTCCCTCTTCGCCGATGACATGATACTCTACATAGAAAACCCAAAAGCCTCCACCCCAAGATTGCTAGAACTCATACAGCAATTTGGTAGCGTGGCAGGATACAAAATCAATGCCCAGAAATCAATGGCATTCCTATACACTAACAATGAGACTGAAGAAAGAGAAATTAAGGAGTCAATCCCATTTACAATTGCACCCAAAAGCATAAGATACCTAGGAATAAACCTAACCAAAGAGGTAAAGGATCTAAACCCTAAAAACTATAGAACACTTCTGAAAGAAATTGAGGAAGACACAAAGAGATGGAAAAATATTCCATGCTCATGGATTGGCAGAATTAATATTGTGAAAATGTCAATGCTACCCAGGGCAATTTACACGTTCAATGCAATCCCTATCAAAATACCATGGACTTTTTTCAGAGACTTAGAACAAATTATTGTAAGATTTGTGTGGAATCAGAAAAGACCCCGAATAGCCAGGGGAATTTTAAAAAAGAAAACCATAGCTGGGGGCATCACAATGCCAGATTTCAGGTTGTACTACAAAGCTGTGGTCATCAAGACAGTGTGGTACTGGCACAAAAACAGACACATAGACCAATGGAACAGAATAGAGAATCCAGAAATGGACCCTGAACTTTATGGTCAACTAATATTCGACAAAGGAGGAAAGACGATCCACTGGAAGAAAGACAGTCTCTTCAATAAATGGTGCTGGGAAAACTGGACATCCACATGCAGAAGAATGAAACTAGACCACTCTCTTGCACCATACACAAAGATAAACTCAAAATGGATGAAAGATTTAAATGTGAGACAAGACTCCATCAAAATCCTAGAGGAGAACACAGGCAACACCCTTTTTGAACTTGGCCACAGTAACTTCTTGCAAGATACATCCACGAAAACAAAAGAAACAAAAGCAAAAATGAACTATTGGGACTTCATCAAGATAAGAAGCTTTTGCACAGCAAAGGATACAGTCAACAAAACTCAAAGACAACCTACAGAATGGGAGAAGATATTTGCAAATAACATATCGGATAAAGGGCTAGTTTCCAAAATCTATAAAGAACTTATTAAACTCAACACCAAAGAAACAAACAATCCAATCATGAAATGGGCAAAAGACATGAAGAGAAATCTCACAGAGGAAGACATAGACATGGCCAACATGCACATGAGAAAATGCTCTGCATCACTTGCCATCAGGGAAATACAAATCAAAACCACAATGAGATACCACCTCACACCAGTGAGAATGGGGAAAATTAATAAGGCAGGAAACAACAAATGTTGGAGAGGATGTGGAGAAAAGGGAACCCTCTTACACTGTTGGTGGGAATGTGAACTGGTGCAGCCACTCTGGAAAACTGTGTGGAGGTTCCTCAAAGAATTAAAAATAGACCTGCCCTACGACCCAGCAATTGCACTGTTAGGGATTTACCCCGAAGATTCAGATGCAATGAAACGCCGGGCACCTGCACCCCGATGTTTCTAGCAGCCATGTCCACAATAGCCAAACTGTGGAAGGAGCCTCGGTGCCCATCGAAAGATGAATGGATAAAGAAGATGTGGTTTATGTATACAATGGAATATTACTCAGCCATTAGAAACAACAAATACCCACCATTTGCTTCAACGTGGATGGAACTGGAGGGTATTATGCTGAGTGAAGTAAGTCAATCGGAGAAGGACAAACAGTGTATGTTCTCACTCATTTGGGGAATATGAATAATAGTGAAGGGGAATATAAGGGAAGGGAGAAGAAATGTGTGGGAGATATCAGAAAGGGACACAGAACATAAAGACTCCTAACTCTGGGAAACGAACTAGGGGTGGTGGAAGGGGAGGAGGGCGGGGGGTGGGGGTGAATGGGTGACGGGCACGGAGGGGGACACTTGACGGGATGAGCACTGGGTGTTATTCTGTATGTTGGTAAATTGAACACCAATAAAAATTAATTTATAAAAAAAATGAACCATTAAAAGACATTAAAAATGGGCAAGAAACATGTATATTAACCAATAGTAAACGCAAGTCTCCCACAAATACGAAAAGATGGTCAAATTTACTAGTTAGTGAAAATAATATTATTGCACACCTATAAATATGTAAGAAAAAGAGTTCTCTTAGAACTGCTGGTAGAAATATACATTGCTTTTGCTTTTGTGAAAGGCAATATAGAAATATCTGTTGAAATTTTTAAACTAATATATTTTTTTAAATTAAATACTACTCCTGGGAATCTCATATAAATTAAGCCAGTGGCATATAATGACATGTATGTAAGGAAGTCTATTATAGGTTCATCAAGAGCAGGCAGAGAGGGATCCCTGGGTGGCTCAGTGGCTGAGCATCTGGAGTCCCAGGATCAAGTCCCACATTGGGCTCCCTGCAAGGAGCCTGATTCTCCCTCTGCCTGTGTCTTTTCCTCTCTCATGAATAACTAAATAAAATCTTAAAAAAATATATCCAACTTTAAAAAAAGAAAGAGTAGCCAGAGAATAAATGGAAACAGTGAATGGCCATCAATTGTAGTATAAATTATGCTACATTCACATCATGTGATATTTATTAAAAAGAATAAATCAGAGGGGTTCCTGGGTGGCTCAGCTGACTAAATGACCAATTTTTTACCTCAGTTCAGGTCTTGATCTTGGGGTCATGAATTTGAGTCCTGCATTGGGCTCCATGTTAGGTGTGGAGCCTACTTAAAAAAAAAGAAAAGAAAAGAAAAGGAGGAAGAGAAGGCTGGGAGGAGGAGGGGAAGGAGGAGGAGGAAGAAGAAGAAGTAGTAGTAGAGCTAAACAACTGACTTGAAGTGCTATCCATGAGGTGTTTGTTCTTGAATAAAAGGGCTGGCTCAACAGGCATTCATTTTACAATCTTTTTTTTGTAAAAGGAAAATAATAAGAAATTAAATGTATTCTATAGTAGATAAATTTCTGTATATGATTCCATGACCATGGTGAAGAACTAGAAGGATACATACTAAGATGTCAACAGTAAGAGAATGGTATGTGCGGGAGAAAGGGAGCAGGCTATGTGAGAGAAAAGGAAAAGGAAAACCAAAAAGGCAACACAAAAATTTAAAAAAGACTGTATGTAGGGGCACCTGGATGGCTCTGTCAGTTGGGCATCTGAGTTTTGGTTTCCACTCTGGTCATGATCTCCAGGTCCTGGGATTGGCCCAGCCTTGGGCTCAGCACTCAGCACAGAAATCTGCCTGGGATTCTCTCTCTCCCGCTGCCCCTCCCACCACCTGAGTGCTCTCTAAATAAATAAATAAATAAATAAATAAATAAATAAATAAATAAATAAATCTTAAAAAAAAGATTGTACTTAAAATAACCAGCATTTATAATGCAATCTGTATTAATAAATCATTACCATGTTTAACAAAAATTAAAAAGAAAAACAAAACCAGTGCCAACTGCCCATATGCAGGTCTTCCAGGAGAAATTCCAACTGTAGGCAAAACATAGCATTTAGTCCACCTAGGAACAATCCCAGCAACTTGTCCTAGCTTTGGCCTCATTTTTGCCTCATTTCCTTTTTCTGAGTTTTCAGTTACAACATAATGTGGTTTAAATTTCTATAGATGGGTAGGAAACGGGACCTCCTCCAAGAAAGTGGAAATAATGTGAATGCAAAAACGCATTAAGTGCTTAATGGTGAAGTTTCCTTTGGGGGATAAAGAAAATGTTTTGGAACTATATAGAAGTGATGGTTGAACAATATTCTAAATGCACTAAATGCCACTGAACTGTACATTTTAAAATGGTTAATTTTATTTAAGGTAAGTATCTCAATAAAAAAGGCATAAAGAATGTTATGGGCAAACATATTTTGGAGTGCCATTTCTGAACCTAACTCAAAGGTCACAGTTACTTGGAAGCTTGTGCCAGATATATGTAGACAGGTGTGAGATCGTCTAATTTAATTATATTCTAGTTTACCTTTGAAATTTAGTTCTTGAATCTTTCAAAGATACTAGCTCACCTTCATGGCAAAAACTGTAGGCAAGTGACTAAAAGACATAATTATCCCTGCAGTGTTAATGTATTTGGCTGATAGATACCAAATATTCAAGAACATCATGTCTTCTTGCTATACAAACTCCTCACTCAACTTTTTCTGAAAGTCATTCCTTAGCACAAGTGCCCTGAACCCAGAAGCAGCTTTCCTGGTATATATGGGTCTTGTAGTTGAAGTCCAAATCTTAGCACTCCGTGATCAGACACACCGAATGACTTATGGGAATAAATATAGACTTTAGAGGGTCGGGGTGGTGTGGAGAAAGCACTTATACCCAAAAAAAGGGCTGTCTTTTCTATGCTGTATTTTACCTCTCTGTGTCTTATTTATTTTGTAACTGCAAGTTTTTACCTCTTAATCCCATTCTCCTATTTTGCCCATCCCCCCCACTCCATCTCCCCTCCCAACCACCAGTTTTTTTTCTCTGTATTTTCAAATCTGCTTCTGTTTTATTTTTTCAGATTCTACCTAAATATGAAATCATACAGTATTCATCTTTCACTTATTTCACCTAGCATAATACCCATTTAGGTCTATCCATATTGTCACAAATGGCAAAACTTCATTCATTTTTATGGCTGAATCATATTACATTGTACATATATACCACATCTTTTTTATCTATTCATGTATCAGTGGATGTTTGGGTTATTTCAATATCTTGACTATTGCAATAATGCTGTGATGAACACAGGGATGCATATGTCTTTTTAATGTTTTGTATGAATTAGTGTTTTGTTTTCTTTGGGTAAATACCCAGAAGTGGAAATGCTGGATTATATTGTAGTTTTATTTTTAATTTTTTGAGAAACCTCCAAACTATTTTCCATAATGTCTGTACCTATTTACATTCCCACTGCTACTGTACAAGGGTTCCTTTTTATCCACACCTTTGCCAACACTTATTATTTGTCTTTTTAATATTAGCCATTCTGATGTGTATTATGTGACATCTCATTGTGGTTTGGATTTGCATTTTCCTAATGATTAGTGATGTTGCACATCTTTTCATGTACCTGGTGGCTATATATATGTCTTTGCTGGAAAAAAGGTCCAGCCAGTTTCTTTGCCCATCTTTAAATTGAATTATTTGTTTTCTTAGTGTTCAGTTGTATAAGTTTTTTTATATACATTTTGGATATTGACCCTTTATTATATATATATATATATATATATATATATATATAATTTGTAGATATGCCCTTTAGTAGGTTGCCTTTTCATTTTGATAGTTTCCTTCTCTGTGAAAAAGCTTTTTTTTTTTTGTTTTTTGCAAAAGCTTTGTAATGTGATGTAGTCCCAATTGTTTTTTTTTAAAGTTCTTTTTTTTTTATTTTTATTTATTTATGATAGTCACAGAGAGAGAAAGAGAGAGAGGCAGAGACATAGGCAGAGGGAGAAGCAGGCTCCATGCACCGGGAGCCCGATGTGGGATTCGATCCCGGGTCTCCAGGATCGCGCCCTGGGCCAAAGGCAGGTGCCAAAACGCTGCGCCACCCTGGGATCCCCCAATTGTTTATTTTTGCTTCTGTTGCCCTTTTCTAAGGAGACAGATCCAAAAAAACTATTGCTGAGACCAATATCCAAGAGTTTACCACTTCTATTTTCTTTAAGGAATTTAATGGTTTCATATCCTACATTTAGATCTTTAATCCACTTTGTATTCACATTTGTATGGTGTTAAGTAAATGGCCCAATTTCTTTCTTTTTTTTTTTTTTTTGCATGTAATCCTCTAGTTTTGGACATCTTTAATTCATTGAAAAAAACTGAGGAACACCTGGGTGGCTTAGTCAGTTAAGCATCTACCTTAGGCTCAGGTCATGATCCCAGGGTCCTAGGATCACGGCCCACATCAAACTTCACATGAGGCTCCCTGCTCAGGGGGGAGTCTGCTTCTCCCTCTTCCTTCCCCTGCTTGTGCTCTTTCTCACACATACACAAATAAATAAAATCTTTTTTTCTTTTTTAAAGAAAAGAACTGGAGGTGGGGCAAGACAGCGGAGGAGTAGGGACCTCAATTCACCTGGTCCCACCAACTTACCTAGATAACTTTCTTTTTTAAAATATTTTATTTATTTATGAGAGAGAGAAAGGCAGAGGGAGAAACAGGCTCCATGCAGGGAGCCCGATGTGGGACTCGATCCCGGGTCTCCAGGATCACGGCCTGGGCTGCAGGTGGCGCTAAACCGCTGAGCCACCCGGGCTGCCCCCTAGATAACTTTCAAACCATCATGAACACCTATGAACTCCACATGAGATTTAAAGAGAGAACAGCCAGAACGCTATAGAGAGAAGGGTTTTCACTTCTAACAAGGTAGGAAGGTGGAAAAAAATACAAAAAAAAAAAAAAAAAAAAAAAAGAATCAAGGGGGGAGGGGCCCCGCGAGGAGCCGGGCTAAGGCCGGGGGGCAGGGAGAGCCTCCAGACAGAGAGCCCAGCCCCGGAGAAGCGGGAGCTTTAACTCCACCCCGGATTCTTCCCCGACCCAAAGGCGCTCAGCGGGGAACTCGGGCAGGACCGCAGGAGGGGCGGTGGGGCCTCCGGTCTCCCGGGGTCACTAACAGAGGAGGTGCGCCTGGGGGAGAGCGCCCCACACCCCGCGGCCGATCTCGGTAAAGGGCTGGAGCGCCCGGCGGGGCCTCGGGGAGAAGCCGGGGGTCAGGCGGGGGCTCCGGGGGGAGGGGGCTGCGCCCTGCTGCCTTCGGGAGCCGCGGGCGGGAGCACAATTCCAGGAGTGCAGGCCCCGGACCCCAGGGCGCCGGGGGACACAGGCGGGATCCTGAGCTCCCCCGGGACACGTGGAGGCGGGGAGGGCCCAGGACAGCGAGGACGCTCCTGCCGCCCGGCGCCCCCGAGCTGTGCAGGTCAGCGCCCCCCGCCCCAGGAGCATCCAGGCCCCTGCGGACTGGGAGCTGCTAGTTACTGCGCGAGCTGACTCCAGGGCTGGAGACCTGCACCTGCCAGGGGTGGTGTTCCTCCTGGTGTCACCCTGTGCCTGGGAGAGGCGGGGCCTCCAGGGAACAGGGACCTCACGGGGTAAACAGCTCCCACTGAGGCCGGCACCTGGCAGGGGGTGGGGCAGCTCCCCCAGGAGCACACACCTGAGAGCACAGCAAGCCCCTCCCCCAGAAGACCAGCTGGAAGGACAGGGGAAGAGCAAGTTCTTGACCAGGCAGCACTGGAAAGCACCGGCAGAAGTCAGAGAGATTTCCAGTATATAGAACCAGAGGATACCCCTCCTATTTTCTTTCTTCCTTTTTCCAGTACAACTCGTTTTTGTATCAGACTGTAAATTTCCATTTTTTTCTCTTTTCCCACCTTAACTATAATATTTTACCACCTCATTTTTAAGTTTCTTCCTTTTTGACTTTAATATTTCTACAATTATAGGTCTAGATATATTTTCTACTTCTAGATACCCTTCAACATACTCAACTTAATTTGGGAGATATTCAAGATATTTTTTGGGGGGGGTGTTGTGGTTTTTGTTTACTCTGCCTCATTTTGTTCTACAATGGTGGAAGTTAATACCTTATAAAACATGACTAGATGCACCCAGAACCAAGTGGTATACCATGCTGGTTCATTCTGTGAGATTCCTCATTCCCACTCTGCCCCTCTCTTTTATCTCATTTATGGTGGCCAATGTTGGGGCCCTCCACAAGTATTTCTGGTTTATATAAATTTGGGACTGAGCACCTTCTAAGATACAGAACTTAATATACACAGAAACAAGAGGATAACCCTCTAGGAATCCTCAGATAGACTACATTCTCCCTCCACTACAACTTCGTCACCACCACCATCTCACAGTCCCTCCCCTTTTTTCTTCCTTTTTCCTTTTTTTTCTTCTTTACTTTTGCTTTCTCTTCTTTCTTTTCTCTTCTCTTTTTTTTTTTTCTTCTTATTTGGGATTCTTGGCCTTTTATTTTTTACTACTTTGTTTTAAAATTTGTTTTTCACTTGAATGGTCCTTTTGTTTTATTCCATTCTGATCTTTGTTTTCAATTTCTGGTCTCTGACCTCATCAAAATCATCTAGGTTGAAATTTACTTAGGTCATGGTTGATATTCTTGACTCTGCTCACTCATACAGCCACTCTGCACTGAGCAAAATGACTAGAAGAAAGAAATCACCACAAAAGAAAGAATCAGAAACAGCATTCTCTTCCATAGAGTTACAGAATTTGGATTACAATTCGATGTCAGAAAGCCAATTTACAATTATAAAGCTAAGAGTGGCTCTGGAAAAAAGCATAAAGGATTCAAGAGATTTCATGACTGTGGAATTTAGATCTAATCAGGCAGAAATTAAAAATCAATTAAATGACATGCAATCCAAACTGGAGGTCCTAATGACGAGGGTTAATGAGGTACAAGACAGAGTGAGTAATATAGAAGACAAGTTGATGGCAAGGAAGGAAGCTGAGGAAAAAAGAGAAAAACAATTAAAAGACCATGAGGAAAGGTTAAGGGAAATAAATGATAGTCTCAGAAGGAAAAATCTACATATAATTGGGGTTCCAGAGAGCACCGAGAGGGACAGAGGACCAGAAAGCATATTTGAACAAATCATAGCTGAGAATTTCCCTAATTTGGGGAGGGAAATAGGTATTCAGATCCAGGAGACAGAGAAGTCCCTCTAAAATCAATAAAAACCATTCAATACCTCGACATTTAATAGTGAAACTTGCAAATTCCAAACATAAAGAGAAAACCCTTAAAGCAGCAAGAGAGAAGAGATCCATAACTTATATGGGGAGAAATATTACATTAACAGCAGACTTCTCCACAGAGACCTGGCAGGCCAGAAAGGGCTGGCAGAATATAATTAGGGTACTAAATAAGAAGAACCTGCAGCCAAGAATACTTTATCCAGCAAGGCTCTCATTCAGAATAGAAGGAGAGATAAAGAGCTTCCAAGATAGGCAGAAACTGAAAGAATATTTGACCACCAAACTAGCTCTGCAAAATATTAAGGGGGACCTTGTATAAGAGGAAGCTCAAAGAAATAATCCACAAAAACAGGGACTGAATAGGTATTACGATGACACTAAATTCATATCTTTTAATAGTAACTCTGAACATGAATGGGCTTAATGATCCCATCAAAAGACGCAGGGTTTCAGATTGGATAAAGAAAGCAAGACCCATCTATTTGCTATCTACAAGAGACTCATTTTAGACCTAAGGACACCTAGAGCCAGAAAATGAAAGGTTGGAGAACCATTTACCAATCAAATGGTCCTCAGAAGAAAGCTGGAGTAGCCATCCTCATATCAGATAAATTAAAATTTATCCCAAAGACTGTAGTAAGAGATGAAAAGGGACACTATATCATACTTAAAGTGTCTATCCAACAAGAGGACGTAACAATCATGAATATTTATGCCCCTAATGTGGGAACTGCCAAGGATATCAATTAATAACCAAAGCAAACAGATACTTAGATAATAATACACTAATAGTAGGAGACTTCAACACAGCACTTTCTGCAAATGACAGATTTTCTAAGCACAACATCTCCCAAGAAACGAGAGCTTTAAATGATACACTGGACCAGATGGATTTCACAGATAATTACAGAACTTTACATCCAAACACAACTGAATACACATTCTTCTCAAGTGCACATGGAACTGTCTCCAGAATAGACCACATACTGGTCACAAATCAGGTTTCAACCAATACCAAAAGATTGGGATCATCACCTGCATATTTTCAGAACACAATGCTTTGAAACTAGAACTCAATCCCAAGAAGAAATTTGGAAGAAACTCAAACATGTGGAGGTTAAGGACCATCCTGCTAAGGACCATCCCAAGAAGAAATTTGGAAGAAACTCAAACACGTGGAGGTTAAGGACCATCCTGATGAATGGGTCAACCAGGAAATTAGAGAATAATTAAAAAGATTCATGGAAACTAATGAAAATGAAGATACAACTGTTCAAAATCTTTAGGATACAGAAAAAGCAGTCCTAAGAGGGAAATACATTGCAATACAAGCCTCCCTCAAAAAATTGGAAAACACTCATATATAGAAGCTAACCTTGCACCTAAAGGAACTGGAGAAAGAACACCAAATAAAACCTACAGCAAGCAGAAGAAGAGAGTTAATAAAGATTAGAGCAGAACTCAATGAAATAGAAGCCAGAAGAACTGTGGAACAGATCAACAAAACCAGGAGTTGGTTCTTTGAAAGAATTAATAAGATAGATAAACTATTAGCCAGCCTTATTAAAAGAAAAGAGACTCAACTAATAAAATTATGAATGAAAAAGGAGAGATCACAACCAATACCAAGGAAATATAAATGATTTAAAAAATGTATTATGAGCAGCTCTATGCCAATAAATTAGACAATCTAGAAGAAATGGACGCATTTCTGGAAAACCACAAACTACCAAAACTGGAACAGGAAGAAACAGAAAACCTGAACAGGCTGATAACCAGGGAGGAAATTGAAGCAGTCATCAAAAACCTCCCAAGACACAAAAGTCCAGGGCCAGATGGCTTCCCAGGGGAATTCTATCAAACATTTAAAGAAGGAACAATACCTATTCTACTAATGGTGTTCTGAAAGATAGAACGGGACGGAATACTTCCAAACTTGTTCTATGAGGCCAGCATCACCTTAATTCCAAAAGCAGACAAAGACCCCACCAAAAAGGAGAATTATAGACCAATATCCCTGATGAACACAGATGCAAAAATTCTCAATATAATAGTAGCCAACAGGATCCAACAATACATTAAGAGGATTATTCACCATAACCAAGTAGGATTTATCCCCGGGACACAAGGCTGGTTCAACACTCGTAAAACAATCAATGTGATTCATCATATCAACAAGAGAAAAACCAAGAACCATATGATCCTCTCAATAGATTCAGAGAAAGCATTTGACAAAATACAGCATCCATTCCTGATCAAAACTCTTCAGAGTGTAGGGATAGAGGGAACATTCCTCAATATCATAAAAGACATTTATGAAAAGCCCACAGCGAATATCATTCTCAATGGGGAAGCACTTGGAGCCTTTCTCCTAAGATCAGGAACAAGACAGGGATGTCCACTCTCACCACTGCTATTCAACACAGTACTAGAAGTCCTAGCCTCAGCAATCAGGCAACAAAAAGAAATAAAAGACATTCAAATTGGCAAAGAAGTCAAACTCTCCCTTTTCACAGATGACATGATACTGTCCATAGAAAACCCAAAAGACTCCACTGCAAGACTGCTAGAACTCATAGAGCTATTTGGCAGTGTGGCAGGATACAAAATCAATGCCCAGAAATCAGTGGCATTTCTATACACTAACAATGAGACTGAAGAAAGAGAAATTAAGGAGTCAATCCCATTTACAATTGCATCCAAAAGCATAAGATACCTAGGAATAAACCTAACCAAAGAGGTTAGGGGTCTATACTCTAAAAACTACAGAACACTTCTGAAAGAAATGGAGGCAGACACAAAGAGATGGAAAAATATTCCATGTTCGTGGATTGGAAGAATTAATATTGTGAAAATGTCTATGCTACTCAGGGCAATTTACACGTTCAATGCAATCCCTATCAAAATGCCATGGACTTAAAATGAAACTATTGGGACTTAAAGCAAAAATGAACTATTGGGACTTAATCAAGATAAAAAGCTTCTGCACAGCAAAAGAACATCAACAAAACTAAAAGACAGCCTACAGAATGGGAGGAGATATTTGCAAATGACGTATCAGATAAAGGGCTAGTAAAGAATTTATCAAACTCAACAGCAAAGAAACAAACAGTCCAATCATGAAATGGGCAGAAAACATGAACAGAAATTTCACCAAAGAAGACATAGACATGGCCAACAAGCACACGAGGAAATGCTCGGTATCACTTGCCATCAGGGAAATACAAATAAAAAGCACAATGAGATACCACCTCACCCCAGTGAGAATGGGGAAAATTAACAAGATGGGAAACAATCAATGTTGGAGAGGATGTGGAGGAAAGAGAACCCTCTTGCACTGTTGGTGGGAGTGTGAACTGGTACAGCCACCCTGGAAAACTGTGTGGAGGTTCCTCAAAGAGTTAAAAATAGAACTGCCCTATCACCCAGCAATTGCACTACTGGGCATTTACCCCAAAGATGCAGATGTAGTGAAAAACCGAGACACCTGCACCCCAATGTTTATAGCACCAGTGTCTACAATAGCCAAACTGTGGAAGGAGCCTCAGTGTCCATCTAAAGAAGAGTGGATAAAGATGTGGTCTATGTATACAATGGAATGCTATTCAGCCATTAGAAAGGACAGATACTTAACATTTGCTTCGACTGGATGGAACTGGAGGGTATTACGCTGAGTAAAGTCAATCAGAGAAGGACAAACATTATATGGTCTCATTCATTCCGGGAATATAAGAAATAGTGAAAGGGATTATAGGGGAAAGGAGAGAAAATGAGTGGGAAATATCAGTGAGGGAGACAGAACATGAGAGACTCCTAACTCTAGGAACAAACAAGGGGTAGTGGAAGGGGAGGTGGGCAGGGGGTTGGGGTGACCGGGTGATGGGCACTGAGGGGGGCACTTGATGGGATGAGCACTGGGTGTTATACTATATGCTGGCAAATCGAACTCCAATTAAAAAATAGACACACACACACAAAAGAAAAGAAAAAGAACTGCCTTTTCCCCACTGTATACTTCTGCCTCCTTTGTCATAAGTTAAATGACTATAAAAGCATAGGTTTTTTTTAAGATTTTATTTATTTATTCACAAGAGACAAAGAGAGAAAGAGAGGCAAAGACACAAGCAGAGGGAGAAGCAGGCTTCCTGCAAGGATCCCAATGTGGGACCCGTTCCTGGATCCCAGGATCATACCTTGACCTGAAAGCAGACTCTCAACCGCTGAGCCACCCAGGTGTCCCTAAAAGCATAGGTTTACTTCTGGGCTCTCTATTCTGTTACACTGATCTATGTGTCTATTTTTGTGCCAATACAAAATGGGATATCATCTCGTTTTGATTACTAACTATAGCTTTGTAGTATAGTTTGAAATCTGGGAGTGTGATACTTCCCCCTTTGTTTTTCTTTCTCAAGATGCTTTGGCTATTTGAGGTGTTTTGTGTTTCCATACAAACTTTAGAATTATTTGTTCTAGTTCCATGAAAAATGCTATTCAAATTTTGACAGGCATTGCATTGAATCCGTAGATTGTGAGTAGAATGGACATTTTAACAATCTTAATTCTTCCAATCCATGAACACAGAATCTTTCCATTTATTTGTGTCATTCAATTTCTTTCATCAGGTCTTATGGTTTTCAGATTATAGGTCTTTCACCTCCTTTGTTAAATTCATTTCAAGCTGTTTTAACCTTTTGATGCAATTTTAAATGGAATTTTTTTCTTAATTTCTTTTTCTACTAGCTTATTATTAGTATGTATGCATACAACAGATTTCGATGTATTATTTTTATATCCTGCATTTTTACCGAATTCACTTATTATTTGAATAGTTGTTTGGTGGAGTTTTCAGGGTTTTCTAGGTAAAGTATATCATCTGCAAATAGCAACAGTTTTATTTTTTCTTGTCTGATTCCAGTACTTTGTTGAATAAAAGTAACAGCGGGCATTCTTGTCTTATTCTTGATATTAGAGGAAAAGCTTTTGGCTTTTCCCCATTGAATATAATGTTAGTTGTGGGTTTGCCATATGTGGCCTATATTATGTTGAGATATGTTCCCTCTATATCCAGTTAGTTGCTTAGCTCACCATTCTTAAATAAAACAGACAATTGCCTCTCAGAATAGTCCCTTCAGCTCTGTTCACCTCCAAACCAACTGGATATTGTTTCTTCCCACACTGCATTAACTTAAAATAAATCCATGTACCCTGGAACACAAACACTACAATAGCCATCATAAGACTTCCTGGCTTTTACTCTACCTCACTGTCTCAAACACAGATGATTTCCCTGGGAATTTTTTTTTTACACATCAGCTTACTGCATGTAATAACTTTTTTCAGCAAGAAAATGTAGCTTGTGTAAGCTAATTTAAGGGGAAATTTACTGTAAATGGAAAATTAAATACCATTTATTGATCAATATCTTCAATTTGGATTCTTGAACTTTCTTTTTTTCCTAATGTTTTTATCCTTTTGAGCTCCCTAATATAGTTTTGATTCCGTTAGTTAAAATCCTTTCTTTCCATACTTGTAACATCCTAGTTTCCATTTCTTTTCACCCTACTCATTCTATTCCAGCCAATCCTAGATCCAATTTACTAACTGGCTTCCCTATTCTTATATCTGTGTTTTGAGCGCTTCCAGAAAAAGTAACACAAAAGCATAGACTGGTATCATTACAACTCATAGGTCTATGTTAGGTACCTGTCCGTTGTTATAATTGGAATTGGCTTCTCGGCAAATAAGGTAAGCCGAGGTCACAGAAAAGCAGAAACCAAGAATCTTGTGGAGGAAGCTTGTTTGCAGAGAGGAGAACAGAACAGACAGGGAGGGGAGATCACATAGAAAGAGATGTAGACTAAGTCAAGGGAAGAGAGGGCTGCCCCTGACATTCCAGTTTCGTTATGTTGCTCTACATCTCTCCCTTTTTGAGGTAGCTTGAGATTTTTGTTCCCTGAAAATATATGATTCCTTATAAAATATGGACCTGACTTTACAGACACTTTGGTTTCTGCACCTGCCAGACTGACTATGCCCAAGCTCGTTCTGCTGGATAATATGGTTTCCACTGGCCACCACTTTCTCAACTAAACCATGCATTCGCATTATTATATAACTTTTTAAATGTGTCTATTAGTATTTGCTCATTAGATTTCAAGTTCTAAATTGCATCTTTCATTTCTTTTTCTGTCTGTGAATGTGTAGTCTAGAGCTCGATGATCATATTCATAGTACGTGATCTTTTTTTATATATACATTTTTTATTGAATTTCGATTTGCCAACATATAGTATAACACCTATTGCTCATCCCGTCAAGTGCCTCCCTCAGTGCCTATCACCTAGTTACCCCAACCCCCCGTCTGCCTCCCCTTCCACTTCCCCTTGTTCATTTCCCAGAGTTAGGAGTCTCTCAAATTCTGTCACCCTCTCTAATTTTTCCATTCATTTTCCCTCCTTTCCCCTGTAATCCCTTTCACTATTTCTTATATTCCCCATATGAGTGAAACCATATAATGATTGTCCTTCTCTGATTGACTTACTGGAGGTATTATGCATAGTACATGATTTTTAGATATTTACTGAATAAATAAACAAATTAATGAATGAGTCATTAACTATTAGTCTTTAGAAAGATGATAACAGCAAGAAGTCTAGAGTTATGGTGCTCAGAAAGGATAAGAAATGAGAGAAGAGGAAACACAAATGAAAGAAATACTAGCATTACTTCCACCAAGATTCAAAGGAGGAACAGGATGATAGGCCAATAGTCTGAGCCATTCCTAAACCCAAAGCATGAGACAGGCAGGAATGATCTTCCAGCACTCTAGGTCTCCACATTTAATCTACCTTTCTGACCTGCCATTGACATTCAAAGGGTACCAAAATAAAAGTGAGCAGAAACAGCTAACTATATTTACATTTTAAAGGTGGGGGTAGGGGGGGAAATACATTTGTAGAACTAAACATTGTTTTACCAGTAACCTTACTACCTACAATCTAAAAGACATCATCACTTTAGTTTATTTTGTTTTGTTTGCTCTGCTTATTTCTGGCATTGTGGTTTCTCTTTAGAATAGCTCAGGAGTGGAAACATGTGAATATTCCTGAGTTATTAAAACAATTACTACAGTTTTCACATTCAAATGCGGCAAATATAAAAGGTAACTACTTTACTAAACAACGAACGTAATATTTGGGGGCAGAGAATAAGAAGAAAGAAGCCTCTAAACAGTTGCAAGAAATGCCTAAGAGTGATCCAATCTTCTGCTCTTTAAAGTTTGAGCATCTAAAGAGAAACATCGTGGGGCCACAACTTCATTTGGTTAAATACATGGTTTTAAAACACTAAGCTATTCATTTACAGGTTTCTGTTTAAATTTTCAACCACATTTGTAAGCATAAAACTTAGTGGTTCATGAGTTAACAAGTTGACACCAAAGAAAACATTGCTTCATGGGGTGTTGCTCATGAGATCCTTGGAAACATCAGAATGCAGTGGTTTCCCCCTTCCCACAAAGAAATCCTTTAAATTTGAAAGGCATTGGTTTGCTAATGGTTGGTTTTAGGCTGAAGTGTTCCACAAACTGTTTTGTTCTTTCTCTATGGTCTGAGAATGATATGCCTTAAGGAATGGTGATTGATATTATTTTCATTTTCCTCCCTAATTTTCTCACTAAAATGTTTAATTAGTGAAAAGGCAACATATTTATAGATATAATAAAACAGTAGAAGAAGGACTGTTTTAAATATATGCACAACATGCTATATTTAGATAGACACACACACACATATATTTAAAGGATACTTTAAGTTCAAATACATGTGATCCAGAAAACTACAGTTACATTTCCCCAAGAGAGGATGAAAGTGAAATATACATGAACAATAAATTCTTTGAGATGTTCCAAGATAAAAGAAATATATTATGCAAAAATTATAAAAGATTTAAGATATCATAAATGAAATATAGTAAAGGCTTACAATAACAGGCACTATCCACTCTTATTTCTCATAAAGACTTTAAAATAGTTATCATAATCCCCATATTAAAAATATGGAAGCCAAGGATCAGAGAAGCTAAAATGAGTTTTAATTCTAATAAAAGATGTATGAAGAGTTATGTCACCAATTTCTAAATTAACTATTTGCTCTTACAACATTATTTAAAGGTGAAAATGTACTAAAAAATTAGTGACATAATATTTTGAACAAGACTAATGCTCTGTAGTCAATCTTGGTTTCCAAATTTCTTAACAGAAAGTCCCAAACCAGGAGTTAATGGCTGGCTGAAAAGAAAGGTCCTAGAATCAAGAGAACAAAGGTAGAGGTAATATACTCCAAAGGGATATAGAACTATATCCAAAGGGATATAGAACTATGAAAAACAAATATATATATATATATATATATATACACACACACACACACACACACATATATACACATATATACACACATATATATCTTGGAATGTAATATATATATATATATATATATATTTTTAAGATTTATTTATTTGAGAGAGAGAGAGCAAGAGCAGGAGAGACAGAAGGAGAGGGAGAGAGAATTTCAAGCAGACTCTGAGCTCAGCATGAAGCCTGAGGCAGGGCTCAGTCTCCTGACCTTGGATCATGACCTAAGCTGCACTCAAAGGACGCTTAACTGATTGTACCACCTAGTCATCCCCTATTACATTTAAGGCAAAAGTCCAATTAACAAGTGCTATCAGTAACAACTGGCTACTGAAATGAAAATGTAAGATATTGGAGAACAAAAATTCTTACTTACACCTGATACGTTTTATACATTTCCTGTGCTGGCAAAGTTAAAACAAGATGTGAGATCTTGGGGTGCCTGGGTGACTCAGTTGATTAAGTGACTGCCTTTGGCTGATCCCAGAGTCCTGGGATCTCGAGCCCCATGTAGTGCTCCCTGTCCAGTGGTGAGCCTACTTCTCCCTCTCCTCCCTGCTTGTGCTCTCTCTCACTATCTCTGTCACTATCTCCATCTCTCTCTCTCAAATAAATAATTTTTTTTAAAAAAAGAAGTGAGATCTTAATCTTCACCCAAATTTGCAACAGATATAGTTCCAAGCCCAAACTATAATTCCAGTAGCATTTGTTAGACCTTGATGCAAGCATAAGGAAAAATTTCATATTTTAACATTCACTGAAAAACGGAAAATTCCTTTAACTGAATTTTAATGGAAGCAACTAAAGAGCTTCTTTCTATCTAATCTTCAATTGAATATGATTAATCTGTTATGTAACAGCAGGCTAAAAGGGAAATATCAAGGGATGAATTTAGTAGAATCTATAAATGTCTTCCAAGTGGACAAATATACTCAATTAAAATAACATGCTGATGGACTGATATACTACTTTGGATGACCTGTGTGAAAGACATTTTCAAAGATAAAAAATGCAAAATTTCATTTCATTTACAGATGCACCTTTGCAATCAATTTCAGTGAAAGAGAACACTAACACTGAACATTTTACAACATTTGAAGGAAATATGTGTAATTAGTACTTCAGAAAAGAAAAAGACTTAATTGACAATGGTGTGGATTTCCAATTTCTTATCCAATCTGGAATCTTTGTTCTTTAATCATAGTATTTGGTGTAGCTGGAACTCTCAGCCGGCCATACTGGTGTGTAGCTCTACCCACTGGTGTGCCTTTAGTAGTGGTGGCCATTACAGCCAGCCAGCTGATCATGAGCCCCATCACCAGCACACCCACAACAGTAACAGCCAGTTACAACAGAAGGGTACATACACCTTACCCAGAGCATACCCTCAGAGTGCATGGTTCTAGTGCCGAAGGGGATAGTACATCTGGGCCCCACAAAATATCCTCTGTGTTAGGCCACTATCTTTAAAACCAGGAAATGTAGCTGACTTATCTAATACAAAGAAACAAACACAGAAGAGTCAGACGAAATGAGGAGACAAAGATATATATGCCAAATAAAAGACAACACAAAACTTCAGAAAGATAACTAAACAAAATGGAGATAAGTAAACTACTTGACAAAAAGTTCAAAGTAATGGTTACAAAGACATTCACTGAACTTAGAAGAAGAGTAGATGAACACAATGAGACCTTCAGCAAAGAGACAGGAAATCTATAAAAGAACCAGTCAGAGCTGAAAAACACAATAACTGAAGTGAAAAATACACTAGAGAAAATCAACAACATATTAAAATATGCAGAACAGATCAGTGATCTGGAAGACAGAATACTGGAAATCAAGCAGGACAGCAAAAAGAAAAAAGAATTTCTAAAAGTGAAGATAGGTTAAGGAACCTCTAGAACAACATCAAGAATGCTAATATTTGCATTATAGAGTTATCAGAAGAAGAAGAGATAGAGAAATGGGAAGAAAACTTATTTAAAGAAATAAATGCTAAAAACTTCCCTAACAAGGAGGAAAAAGACATCCAGGTCCAGAAAGCATAGAAAGTCCCAAACAGAGGTGTCTGGGTGACTCAATTAGTTAAGTGACTGCCTTTAGCTCAGGTCACAATCCCAGGGTCCTGGGACTGGGCCCTGAGTCAGGCTCCCTGCTCAGCAGGGAGTCTCTCCCTCTGCCCCTACTCTTGTGTGCTCTCTTGCTCACTCTGTCCCTCAAATAAATAAATAAAAATTTTTAAAAATGAAGCCCCAAATAAGATGAACCCAAAGAAGCCCATACCAAGATACATACTAATTAAAATGTCAAAAATTCCAGACAGCAATTCTTAAAAGCAGCAAGAGAAAAGCAAATAGTTATGTGGAAGGAACACACATAAGACTATCAGCTTATTTTTCAGCAAAACCTTTGCATACCAGAAGGCAGGTAGTATGATATACTCAAACTGTTAAAAGAAAAAACTTACTTCCAAGAATACTCTACCCAGCAGTTTTCATTCAGAATTGAAAGAGAAATAAAGAGTGTCCCAGACAAACAAAAGTTAAAGGAGTTCATCACTGTGAAATAGGCCTTACAAGAAATGTTAAAGGGACTTCATTAAGTGGAAAAGAAGATATTAACTCGAAGAAAATTATGAAAGAAAACACTATATGAAAGCAAACATATAATGAAGAAATAAATCAATCACTTACAAAACTAGTATGAAGGTTAAAAGACAAGAGTAGTAAAATCAACTCTATCTACAATAATAAGTTTGAGGTTCACAAAATGAAGAGATGGAAAACATGACATCAAATACATAGACTATGGGGAAGGGGTAAAAATACAATGCTTTTAGACTGTGCTCAAACCTAAGTGAGCATGAACTTAAATAGAGTGCTATTACATAGTGTTATATATGAACCTCAAGATAATCACAACTAAAAACCTATAAGAGATAAAGAAAAAGGAATGCAAGCGTAACACTAAGAAAGTCAATGATCACAGGGAAGAGAACAAGGAAGGAACAGAAAAGAACTACAAAAACAATCAGAAAACAATTAACAAAATGGCAATAAGTACATACCTATCAGTAATCATTTTAAATGTAAATAGACTAAATGCTCCAACCAAAGTGATATTTATGCAAAGAGATATTAAGATATTATGCAAAGAGAAATGGAAAAAAACTGGGGTAGCAATACTCATATAAGACAAAAGATGTTTTAAAACAGAGACTGGAAAGAAAACCAAGAAGGGCATTATGTAATAATAAGGGGATAAATCCAACAAGAACAATATAACAATTGCCTCTACACAACATAGAAGCACCTAAATATATAAAGTGTTAACAGACATAGTGGGAAAAATTGACAGTAATACAATAATAGCAGGAGACTTTAACACTGCATTTACCCCGCAATGAATAGGTCATCCAGACAGGAAATCAAGAAGGAAACAGTGGTTCTGAAAGACACATTAGATCAGGTATATTTAACAGATATTTACAGAATATTCTAATAAAAACCAGCAGAATACACATTCTTTTGAAGGGCACATGGAACATTCTCCAGGACTGATCACATTAGGTTACAAAACAAATCTCGATAAATTTTTAAAAGATTGAAATCATAACATGTAGGAGCACAAAAAGATGGTGGAATAGGAGGATCCCAAGCTCACCTCATTCCATGCATACACTTAGACGATATCCACATCAATGTAACCGACTCAGAAAATGAACTAAAGACCGAGAACAGACTCTACAGTTAATCATGGAAAGGAACACACACACACACACACACACACACACACACACACACACACAAACTAGTAAGGGCAGAGACATAGTGGGCAAACAAACTAACCTGTGAGACTAAGCACAAAAAGGAGAACCACCACAAGCATGGAGAAGGGAGAAGAACAGACCCCACACTAAGCACCCCAGAAATAAGGGACCTGCACTGAGAATACAAGTCCCCATAACATTCGACTTTGAAAACCAGAGGGGATTAACTTTGAGAGTTTTTAATCAGCAGAGCTTAACACCTAGAATTTTAAAGATTTTTATTTATTTACTCATGAGAGACACACACAGAGAGAGGCAGAGACACAGGCAGAGGCAGAAGCAGGCTCCCCACGGGGAACCTGATGCGGGACATGATGCCAGGACCCCAGGATCATGACTTGAGCCAAAGGCAGACACTCAACCACGGAGCCAGTCAGGTGCCCCAACACCTGGAATTCTTAAAATCAAAAGGCTTGATTGACTCTAGGAGACCCAGAAGGCCACAGAAAGCAGTCCCTGCCCTTAAAAAGAGAGCATAACAAACAACCCCTCCAAGATACAGCCTAGAAGCAGCAATTTAAAAAGAACCTGAGGTTTGTAGGAAGGTTTATTTGCTAATCTCAGAAACTGCTCCAGAGGGGCAGAAATCTTTAGGAGATTTCTCCAAGAACAAAAGAGCTGATGGGTGCCATTTCTTTACCCTGCCTACCCCTCAGCCTTAATACCCAGACACCTGTGAGAACCAGAGCAAACTCACCAACTAGCATGTTGACACTATGCACCCTGCCCCACCCTGTTCTCCTGCAGACTCACCCCACCCAATGCAACCCATTCAGGAGGAGTCCATCCAAAGTGGCACCTGACAGTGCAAGAAGTCCAGACAGTGGCCACCATCACTCCAAAGTAACTCATCCTGAGGAGAGGGGAAGATAACCATACACACCACGGTAACTGCAGCCCCAGCAGTGGGCTGGGGGTGGACATCTGAGATGACTGCCAGTTCTGCCTATTGACAAAAACCTCACAGGGGGGTATCACAAAGAGTAGAGTCACTGCACCCCCAAAGGACACTGGAAGCAGACATCCAGCCTGACTGCAGGCTGCACTCACCAACAAAAACCTCAGTGAACAGGCTGCAGGCAGGCATGCGGTTTGACCCAACTACAAGAAAAAAGTGGCCCCAGACTGGTCCTTTAACAAAACAAAGACCAAATACTGTCCACAACAGACAAAAAGGACTACTGCAGCAGACTGTACTGAAGGCAAAAGTGACTCAAACACAACAGCAAGGTACACAAAATACACGAGAGATACCCTTGAAGAGCATGGCTTTGATGGACAGAAGACTGTACTGCAGGGTACCACGGGCCCTCTTCTTCATAAGGCCATTACTTTCAATATCAAGAGACATAGCAGACTTTCCTAATACATAGAAACAGAGTTAGACAAAAGAGGTAACAAAGGAATATGTCCCAAATGAAAGAACAGGACAAAATCACGGCAAAAGAGCTAAATGAAATAGAGACAAGCAACATGTCTAATAGAGAATTCAAAGTAATTGTCATAAAGATATTTACAGGATTTGAGAAGAGTGGAGGATCTCAGTAAGACCTTCAACAAATAGAAAATATAAAAAAGAATCAATCAGGGATGAAAAATTCAATACCTAAAATTAAAAATATACTGGAGGGTATAAACAGTAGACTACAGGAATCAGAAGAATGGACCAGCAAGTTGGAAGACAGAATAATGGAAAGCAACCAAGCTGAACAGAAAAAAGAAAAAAATAAATGAAAATTGAGAATATGTTAAAAGAACTCAGCAACACCATCAAGTGTAATAACATTTGCATTATAGGGATCTCAAGAGAAAGGATAGAAAAGGGGGTATAAAATTAAGAAAAGATAATAACTAAAAACTTCCCAAGTCTGCAGAAGAAAACAGAAATTTCACCAAAGAAGACATACACATGGCCAACAAGCACATGAGAAAATGCTCTGCATCACTTGCCATCAGGGAAATACAAATCAAAACCACAATGAGATACCACCTCACACCAGTGAGAATGGGGAAAATTAACAAGGCAGGAAACCACAAATGTTGGAGAGGATGCGGAGAAAAGGGAACCCTCTTGCAGTGTTGGTGGGAATGTGAACTGGTGCAGCCACTCCGGAAAACTGTGTGGAGGTTCCTCAAAGAGTTAAAAATAGACCTGCCCTACGACCCAGCAATTGCAGTGTTGGGGATTTATCCCAAAGATACAGATGCAATGAAACGCCGGGATACCTGCACCCCGATGTTTCTAGCAGCAATGTCCACAATAGCCAAACTGTGGAAGGAGCCTTGGTGTCCATCGACAGATGAATGGATAAAGATGTGGTCTATGTATACAATGGAATATTACTCAGCCATTAGAAATGACAAAGATCCACCATTTGCTTCAACGTGGATGGAACTGGAAGGTATTATGCTGAGTGAAATAAGTCAGTCGGAGAAGGACAAACATTATATGGTCTCATTCATTTGGGGAATATAAATAATAGTGAAAGGGACGAGAAGGGAAGGGAGAAGAAATGGGTGGGAAATATCAGAAAGGGAGACAGAACATGAAGACTCCTAACTCTGGGAAACGAACTAGGGGTGGTGGAAGGGGAGGAGGGCGGGGGGTGGGGGTGAATAGGTGATGGGCACTGAGGGGGGCACTTGATGGGATGAGCACTGGGTGTAATTCTGTATGTTGGCAAATTGAACACCAATAAAAAATAAATTTATTATTAAAAAATAAAAATAAATAAAAAAGACTGAAAGCTTATCACACATTATATTCCCACCATATCAGTATGAAACTAGGAATCAATCACAAAAAAAATAAAAAGTTCTGGAAAGAACACAAACTCACGAAGGCTAAATAACATGCTACTAAACAATAAATGGATCAACCAATAAATCAAAGAGTAAATAAATAAATACATGGAGACAAATGAAAATGAAAACACAATAGCCCCAAATCTTTGGAACACCAGAAGCTGTTCTAAAGGGGAAGATTATAGCAATATAGGCCTACCTTAAGAATCAAGAAAAATCTCAAATAAATAACCTATATTTTCACCTAAAGGACCTAGAAAAGGAAGAGCAAACAAATCCTTAAGCCAGTTGAAATAAGGAAATCAATGAAATAGAGACTAAAAGTGTCTCATGACTATTTAAGAGCAGAAATAAAGGAGCTAAAGAATTAAAAAAACCCAATAGAACAGATCAATGAAACCAGTAGTTGGTTCTTTGAAATGATCAAAAAAATTAATGAATCTTTAGCCAGATTGATAAAAAAAAGACTCAAATAAAATCAGAAATGAAAGAGGATAAATAGCAACCAATATGATAGAAATATAAAGCATTAAGTCACTAGGTTATGAAAAATTATATGCCAAAAAAGTGGACAACCTGCAAGAAATGGATAAATTTCTAAAAATATATAATCTCCCAAAATTAAATCTGGAAGAAATAGAAAATTTGAACAGATCAATTCCTAATGAATTGAAATGAAATTGAATTAGTAGTTTAAAAACTTCTAATAAAGAAAAGTCCAGGACCAGACAGCTTCACAGGTAAATTCTACCAAATATTTAAATAAGTTAAAACCTATTCTTCTCAATCTATTCCAAAAAACAAAACAGGAAGGAAAGCCTCCAAATACATTCTATGAGGCCAGCATTACTCTGGTACCAAAACCAGATAATAACACTACAAAAAGAAAAACATAGGCCAATATTTCTGAGAAACATAGATGCAAATATCCTCAACAAAATATTAGCAAACTGTTTTCAACAATACTTTCAAAAAATCATTCACCACAATCAAGCGGGATTTATTCCAGGAGTACAACTGTGGTTCAATATTTGTAAATCAATCAACATGATATATCACATTAACAAGAGAATGGATAAAAATCATATGATCATTTCAATAGATGCAGAAAAGCATGTGACAAAGTATAATATCCATACATGATAAAAAAGCCCTCAACAAATAAGTCTAGAGGGAACATATCTCTAACATAATAAAGTCTATATATGAAAAACCAACAGTAAATATCATACTCAATGGTCAAAACCTGAGAACCTTTCCTGTAAGATGTGTAACAACACAAGGATGTCTTCTTACTGCTTTCATTCTACAAAGTACTGAAAGTCCTCGCCACCACAACCACACAAGTAAATGAAAGAAAACACATCCATATTGGTAAGGAAGAAGTAAAACTTTCACTATTTGTACTATTTGCAGATAATATGCTATTATAGATAGAAAACCCTAAAGACTCCACCAAAAAACTACTAGAATAAATGAATTCAGCAAAGACACAGGATACAAAGTCAACATATAGAAATCTGTGCATTTCTATACACTAATAATGATGGAGCAGAAAGAGAAATAAAGAAATCAATCCCATTTACAATTACACCAAAAAGAAATGTAAAAACCTAGAAATAAACTTAACAAAGGAAGTGAAAGACCTAGAACTATAAAACACTGATGGAAGAAATGGAAGATGACACAACAAGTGGAAAGATATTTCATGATCATGGGTTGGAAGAATTAATATTGTTAAAATGTCCATAGTACTCAAAGCAATCTATAGATTCAATGCAATCCCTATCAAAATATGAATAGCATTTTCCACAGAACTAGAACAAATAATCCTAAAATCTGTATGGAGTCACAATGACTTCAAATAGCCAAAGCAGTCTTGAAAAAGAACAAAAATGGAGTTAGCATAATTCCAGATTTCAAGATATATTATAAAGCTGTAGTAAGCAAAACAGTATGGTACTCACACAAAAACAGACACATAGATAAATAGAACATAATAAACCCACGCTTATCCGGTATGCCAAAGGAGATGAGAATATGCAATGGGAAAAAGACAGTCTCTTCAATAAATGGTACTGGGAAACTGGACAGCTACATGCAAAAGAATAAAATTAGACCATGTTTTTATATCACACACAAAAATAAACTGAAAATGGACTGGCGACCTAAATATGAGACCCGAAACCATAAAAATCCTGGGAAAAAAAACCATAGGCAGTAATCTCTTAGACATCAGCCATAGAAAGAGTTTCCTAGATATGTGTCATTTGGCAAGGGAAAAAAAAGTAAAATGAAACTGTTGGGACAACACCAAAATAAAAAGCTTGTGCACAGAGAAGGAAACAATCTACAAAACTAAAAGACAACCTACTAACTGAGAGATGATATTTATAAATGATATATCCAATAAATGGTTAACATCCAAAATACATAAAGAATTTATAATTCAATTCAAAAATAGCAAATAATCTAACTTAAAAATGGGAAGAGATTCTGAATAGACATTTTTCTAAAGAAGGCATACAGATGGCCAACAGACACACGAGAAGATGCTCAACATCACTCATCATCAGGGAAATGCAAATTAACACCACAATAAGATACCACCTTACACCTGTCAGAATGGCTAAAATAAAAAATAAAAGAAGTAACAAGCATTAGAGAGGATATGGAGAAAAAGGACACGTTGTGCACTGGTGGAGTAATGCAAGCTGGTGCAGCCAGTGTGGAAAACAGCTTGAGGTTCCTCAAAAAATTAAGAATAGAATTACCATATGATTCAGTAATTCCAATACTGGGTATTTACCCAAAGAAAACAAAAGCACTAGGTGTGAAAAGATATATATGCCCTTGTGTTCATTTCAGCATTATTTACAATAGCCAAAATATGGAAGCAACTCAAGTGTCCATCAATAGATGAATAGATAAAGATGTGGTATATATGCATACAATGGAATATTATCCAGTCATAAAAAAGAATGAAATCTTGTAAGAACAAGAATAGATCTAGAGGGTACAGTACTAAATCACAGAAAGACAAATACCATATGACTTAAGAAACAAAACAAAGAGAAAAAGACAAAAAAAACACACAGACTCTTAACTACAGAGAATAAACTGCTGGTTGTGGGTATGGGTGATATTTGTGAAGGGGATGAAGAGTACACTAATCATGTCCATACAGTAATGCATAGAATTGTTGAATCATTACACTGTACACCTGAAACTAATATAACACTGTATGGTAATTATACTTGAATTAAAAACTAAATTAATTTTTAGTATATTGCAATCATATCAAGCATCTTTTCTGACCACAACTAGATATAAAAACAGAAATCAATTCTAAGAAAAAACTTTAGGAAAAAACAAACACATGGAATCTAAACAACATGCTCCTAAATAACCAATAAGTCAATAAAGAAATCAAAGGAAATTTAAAAATACATGGAGACAAATAAAAATGAAAACACAGTGTTCCAAAATTTTTGTGTGCAAGAGCAGTCCTAAGACTGTTTTGTGTACCACAAAACACACACACACACACACACACACACACAAAACAAAAACAAATAAAAATCTCAAATAAATATTTAACCTTACAACCAAAAGAAGTAGAAGAAGAACAAATGACAAAGTTAGTAAAAGAAAGGAAATTATAAAGAGGAGAGCACACACAAAACAAAGGTTTAAAAATTTCAAAATCAATTAAATTAAGATCTGGTTCTGTGAAAAGACAGACAAAATTGATAAGTCTTTAGCAAAGGCTAGTCAAGAAAAAAAGAAAGAGGACTCAAATAAATAGAAAGAATACTTACAAGCAATACAAAAGATTTTAAGAGACAGCTACAAAAAAATTATATACCAACAAATTGGACAACCTAGAAAAAAATAACATATTTCTAAAATGTAAAAATTTCCAAGACAAATCAAGAAGAAATGGAAAATCTGAACAAACTGATTACTAGTAGTAAAACTGAATAAATAATCAGAATCTTCAAACGAACAAAAGTCTAGTACCAGACAACTTCACAGGTGAATTCTACCAACATTTAAAGAAAAGTTAGGGGATGCCTGGGTGGCTCAGTGGTTTGGCACCTGCCTTTGGCCCAGGGCGCGATCCTGGAGACCCAGAATTGAGTCCCGCTTTGGATTCCCTGCATGGAGCCTGCTTCTCCCTCTGCCTGTGTCTCTGCCTCTCTCTCTCTGTCTCTGTGTCTATCATGAATAAATAAATAAAATATTTTAAAAAATAAAGAAAAGTTAATACCTATCCCACTCAAACTATTCCAAAAAATTGAAGAGGATAATTGCCCTGATACCAAAACCAGACAAAGACACTTCACAAAAAGAAAATTACTGGTCAGTATATCTAATGAAAATAGACACAAAAATCTTCAAGAAAATATTAGTAAACTGAATTCAATAATCCATTAAAAGGATCATTCACCATGAAAAGTGGGATTATTCAGATATGCAAGAATGGTTTAACAGCCACAAATCAATCATCATGCTAAAACACATTAACAAAATGAAGGATAAAAATCATATGATCATCTCAGTAGATGCAGAAAAGCATTAGGCAGAATTCAACATTCATTTATGACAAAAAACTCTCAACAAAGTGGATATAGAGAAAACATACCTCAGCATAATAAAGACTATATATGACAAACCCACAGCTAACAGACTCAACGGTAAAGAGCTGAAAAGCTCTTCCTCTAAGGTCAAGACAAGAATGTCCACTCTTGCCGCTTGTATTGTAAGTCCTCATCACAACAATCAGACCAGAAAAAGAAAGATCATATTCAATTGATAAAGAAGTAAAACTGTCATTATTTACAGATGACATGATACAATACAAAGAAAATCTTAAAGATTTCACAAAAAAACTTTAAGAACAAATAATGAATTTACTAAAGCTGCAGGATACAAAATGAATATACAGAAATATGTTTTTTCTACATTAATAGTGAACTACTAGAAAGTAAAATTAAGAAAGCAATCCCATTTACAATTGTACTGAAAAGAATAAAATACCTAAGAGTAAATTTAATCATGGACATAAAATACCTGTACTCTGAAAACTAGAAGACACTGATAAAAGAAACTGAGTATGACACAAATAAATGGAAAGATAGTCCAGGCTCATGGATTGGAAAAATTAATATTGTTATTTTAATAAATAACTCATAATACTGAAAGCAATCTACAGATAAATAGACACATGAAAAGATACTCAACATCACTAACCTTCAGGGAAATAGAAATCAAAACCATAATGAAGTATCACTGTGACTGATGGGAGAGTCCGCACTGTGTAAATGAAGGTTTCGTTTCTTGGATTCCCCAAGAAAGATTTATGTGAGGACCCATGCTCAAAAAAAGACAGAGGAAAGTAGCAAGCACAAAGCAGCTTATTAAGGACAATACACTCTTAATAAGGGAGAGTGGGCAGGCCCAGGGGTGGCAACTGCACTGGGATTAGGGCTGTTTTTTTCTTTTTATGTTTGCAGAGGTTATGGGTCATGGCCACCTTCCCCCATGGGGGGGTAGAAGGGTTGAAACCACAATATAAATATATTACAATGAAGTTATCGGCACTCTGGGGCAAAGGTTGAAGAGGAAAGCACATGTTCTGCACCTGTGGCTCTGGGTCTGTCATCATTGGGGTGTTGGAAGCCATTAGGCCAGGATGTTAAAAGCTACAAAGTCAGACTATAGTGTCCTCAGCCTTCTAACGTGTCACTTATTTATCACCACCTTTCCCTCCAGCTCAAGTCCAATTGCTACTCTATGGTAGCCTCACAGAAGTTAGAATGACTAGTATCAAAAGATAAGAATTAACAAGTCCACGTGGGTGTGGAGAAAAGCGAACCCTCATGCATGTTGGTGAAAATGTAAATTGGTGCAGCTACTTTGGAAGTCTGTACCTGTTAATTCCATTCATCTATTTTTCTCATCTCCCTACCTTCACCCCCATCCCTCTGACAATCATCAGTTTGTACTCTGTATTTAAGAGTAGGAATGATATATATCACTTCTAGTTCTGTTCTCCAAAATAAATCTCCCAGAGTATGATCCACTTTCTTTCCCCCTGTCTCCTAGTTGGTTCCTTATAGCCAACATGACTTGGAAGTTCATATATTGTAGATGCCAGAGCCTAGCAGGGCCTATTAGATGGTATGAAGTAGAGGCCCCACTTCCACCACTAGTCAGAAAAACCCAGACTGGGATTTTATTTATTAAACCAATAACATTAGGGGCTTTTATCCACTAGACTATGTTTAATTTTCACATCAATTTGCTTTATGTAAGTTTAATCTGCTTAAAACAATATAAACAATTTTTAAAATTTAAATCATGTCGCTATCTATAGGATATGAGCCAGTACTCAAATTACAGCCACAATACATTTTGTCTAATTTTGATATATAAATTATGCTATCTCTGATTACATTTTATACAAATTAAATTTTCTATGACCTTACCTAGAATATCCCACTTAATTCTTTTACCTATCAATGTGGGAATTACTTTATAGATAAAAAGACTGAGGCTCAGTGCGGCCAATCAATTTCTCTTAAGTCACTGAGCCAGAACTTAATCTAAGTAAGTCTGGCTCTAAGTATGTCTTTCCACAGTACCACTCTAACTGATGTCTACTTACTGTCATGACAGTTCCCAACACAGCTGGGCTGAAGTGCTCAGAGTTGATTTGAGGGCACTGCAGTATGGACCCATTGGTGTGTTTTGGTGCTATAGACCCTATTAATTACAGACCTATTAATACATTGCATTGGCCTTTGTCCATCTCTTATACTCTGATTCTACTCAAGATAGCCACTTACATAGTAAGTTTAAGTATCAATGCTCTAACCTCATTACAACTTAAACTTAAAATTAAATGTCATATGTCCATTAAAAGAGGAGTACACCAATTTTCACTACAGCTTTCTTCATGATAGAAAAAAATCAGAAACAAACCAAATGTCCATCACAGGGGTATGAATAAATAAATTGTGGTATATTTATATAATAGAATATCACTCATCAATAAATACAGTAAACTGCTAATGCATGCATCAAAATTGATAAGTATAGAAAGCATTACGGTCAGCAAAAGAAGGCAGATGCAAAAGGGGATTTACTATATAATTCCATTTTTATAAAGTTCGCCGGAGGCAAAACTAATCTGTGGGTTAAAAACTAGAAGAGTGTTAGAAAAGACACTTCTTTTCTTTTTTAAGATTTTATTTGAGAGAGAGAAAGAGGGAGAGGGTGAGCGCATGAGCAGTGGAGATGGGCTGAGGGAGAGAGAGAACCACACTCCCTGCTAAGCAGAAGTCTGCTGCAGAGCCAAAGCTGGGCTCAATTCCAGGACCCTGGGATCATGACCTGAGCCGAAGGCAGCCGCCTAACCAACTGAGTTACCCAGGCACTCAAGAAAAGACACTTCAAAGTAATAGAGTGTTAACCAGAAAATATAACTCATTGTTCTACCTTGACCAAAGAACACTATCATTCTGCTCCAAGAAACAGTTTCTCTCACTTCTCTCAGATGTGTCACATAAAAAACTATATTGCTGTGAAACTCTAGATGTATAATTTACATCAATTTCAATTTCCTTCATTATTCTGTTGAGTGATTAATAGTCTTAAGAGTAAGTAGTACACTACTTTATCAAGTTGGGATTGACTCCTTCACCCCCTGAGTGGCTCAAAGGCATTTATTAAAACATACCATTTTTATATGGTTTTTATGAAGAATAAATGAGAATTATTGACATATAGAGATTACTTCATGAATGTTTAAAATGTCTTTTACATTTACTATAAAATGAATGACAAAATAGCCATATAACTTTGAATCTAGTTGTAAATTAAATAGTTACATTAAAGTGTAAGTAAAAGGGTACAGAGAGTAATGAGGAAGAGGCAGTAAAGGAATATTATTGCTTAGCAAAAATTTATTTTAGAAAATTATAATCTTTCATTCTTCTTATTTTGAGATAAGTATCTAGATTCTGTTAACCAAAGTCTAACTTGAAATATGAATTTTATTTTAGAAAACAAACGAGGCAAAAAAAAATTTTCTCCCACTAGTATCATAGCTTTATTAAGTTCTGAAATTTCTGTGCCTTTCTTATGATTAGGCACAGTAAGATATTTAGTTTCTCCATTAGATCCATCTTTTTCTGTCATCATCTTGTTTCCACTTTCTACTCCCACCCTGGTTACCCCAGCTATTGCTGGTATTATGCTGTAACTTCCCCACAAGGTACCTGAGCTGGATAGTCATCCCCTTGCAATCCAGTGCCTCATTTGATACATTCCACTGCCTTCTTTACAATCCTTTAGATCCGATTATTCTTAAATAATCTGCTCTTTTGTGAATTCCCCCCCTCTAGTACTAAATAGAATCTACTACCAATTTTTTTAAAGTTTTTATTTAAACCCCAGTTAGTTAACATACAGCATAATATTGGCTTCAGGTGTACAATTTAGTGATTCAACACTTCCAATATAACACCTGGTGCTCATTACAACAAATGCACTCCTTAATCCCCATCACCTATTTAACCCATCCATCACCCACCTCCCCTCTGGTGACCATCAGTTTGTTCTCTATAGTTAAGAGTCTGTTTCTCTGTTTGCCTTTCTTTTTATCCCCCTATGTTCATTTGTTTTGCTTCTTAAATTTCACATATGGGTGAAATCATATGGTCTTTGTCCTTCTCTGACTTATTTCACTTAGCATAATACTCTCTATCTTCATCCACGTTGTAATTATGTTTTCCTGTAATAGCTCAAAAGCTCCTGCTCCACATTCAAGTTCATACTTAATTAAGGTAAATGGGCAGAGTCTGCTAGTGTTGGTGCTCCTATGTCAAAGAATGAAAAGCCACCACCCATGGAGACCAGACATGGTCTTTGTGGTGGCAGGAGTGTTGGCCACCATGGTGGTCTGCTTTTTACTCTTTGACACAGGAGTACCAACACAAGCAGAGACTCTGCCCATTTACCTTAATTAAGTATGAACTTGAATGTGGAGCAGGAGCTTTTGAGCTATTACAGGAAAACATAATTACAAGGAGGACTTGGCTCTGGTTTGAATCAGCCTGAAATTGTAGGAAAATCCTTTGACCCCCACCTTAGATGTAAAGCCACAACACCAAGGAAAGACTTCATCTCCTGATGCCAGCTCATCAGATTTAACAAAAAATAAGGAGTGCAACATGTTTTAAAAGACTTTTTTGGGCAGCCCCGGTGGCTCAGCGGTTTAGCGCTGCCTTCAGCCCAGGGTGTGATCCTGGAGAGCTGGGATCAAGCCCCACATTGGCTCCCTGCATGAAGTCTGCTTTTCCCTCTGCCTGTGTCTCTGCCTTTCTCTCTCTCTCTCTCTCTTTGTGTCTCTCATGAATAAATAAATAAATTTTTTTAAAAAATGATTTTTCTAACACTGTAGAGTTAAGTTACAAAACTTGACTTTTAATGGGCTCTCTAGTCCACAATCCCATAATTGTATTTACTATGTTCCTTATTCTATGGAAATACTGAATCTGGCCTATTTGGGCTGTTACTTAATTATATTTCTATCAAGAAATGATTATTTCTAGGTTTTTAGATATTTCTATCTAAAACTGAGAAAAAACAGACATTTTTTACATATAGAAATTGATCTAAGAGGAAGACAGGTTAAAATAGGCATGTCAACATTTTTGATAGTGATAATGATGATAGTAACAAAAGATCAAGTTTCCAGAGTTGTTACATTACTTGCTTAATTTCATTTATGTTATTTCTAACTTGACCTATCACTTAACTCACCATCACTTTATCCCATCTAATTTTATAAGTTTTTTAAAATTTTTTAGATTTTAAAAAATTTAGGAGAGACATGGCTCTACCAGTAGAATATAAAAACATATGTATAACCGTCTTGAGTTTTAAAATCCCTCTAAGAGGGGCACCTGAGTGACTCATTGGTTGTCTGACTCTTGATTTCAGCTCAGGTTATGATTTCAGGGTTGTGAAATCAAGCCCTGCCCCTGTCCAGGGCTCTGCTCTGGGTGTAGAGCCTGCTTAAGATTCTCTCTTTCCCTCTCCCGGTCCCTCTGCCCCTCCCCCTCATTCTCTCTCTCCTTCTCAAAAAAAAAAAAAAAAAAAAAAGAAAAATCCCTCTAAGAAATGCATTTCTTAGGCATTTACAATTTTGAATCTAACTGACTGGTATTTTATTCTTTAGGGTAAAAGTAAGTAGGATTAGGAGGATGGAGGAACTCCCATCTGCAGCTCAAATTCAGAAATTGCAGGAAGACTTCATCTTCAGTAATAAGGGTCATATACAAGAAAATCAGTCATTCATCCAGTCATCCAGTATTTAATAAGTTCTTTCTATATATGTGGTACCATGATAGAAATATAGGAAGTTATTTGGGAATAAGAAAAATCAATAAATTAACTAGAAAATTGAAAAAGAAAAAAACACTAAAATCAGAAAATTTTAGGACAGAAAATCTAGATGAAAACCCAGGTAGGGGAGATAAACCAGCTTCAAGAAAATGAGACATACATAAATTATTCTTCCAAAAGGCAGATAATTGCTTGGAATGTACTAGGCCAGAGGTATCTCTAAGAATCCACTTTGGACACATTGAAGCAAAAAATATCAAAGTAAATCCCAATAAAAGTCCACCAAATGGCCAGCTGGCCTCAGGTTTCCCATGAGTGCTGTAACCTTTATGGTTGATGCAATGCAATGAGCCATATCACACAAAATTACAGCAAGACCACAACTAAAGACTGGCAGTGATTTGTTTTCTGTGGAATCACAAACTGTTATTATTGCAGATCATTGCAAAGGGCTCAAGGCAATGAAAAACCTAAGAAATACCAAAAATATAACCCCAGCTGGTAACTAAAAGACTATGTTTGTCAATTCTGAAATCCCTGAAATGATTTCTCAGAAAACATTTTCAGTTTTTCACTAAAGAATGTACTGATTATATATATATATATATATATATATATATATATATATATATTATATATATAATATTTTATTAATATTAGGTATTTTAACACCACAAAGTGAACATTCATGAAATAATCAGGTTATTCACAAAGTAACCAAATAATTAGGGAACAGCATGAAACAGAAAGTTATTACTTTCTGTTGTTTTATTAGCTAGAAATTTGCTTCTAGCTAATAAAACAAAGAAGGGTAAGGAAAACTATTAATAAAGAGCAAGATCAAAAGTACCTCACAATCTGTCTACATGTAGAAAAGAGTTTTTGTTTGTTTCTTCTTTCCTTAACTGTGGCTGGTATGGGTATAGACATGACTGCCTTCTAGAAATCATTATAGATTCCCTCCTCCATTCTCAGGTACATTACAGTGGTATACGACCCTTCAAAGCTCAACTCTTTCCAATAAAATCTTATTCCATAGTATTCAATGTTTCTCCTTAGGGAGACATTAATTTAAATTAAATTTTTCTCCTTAGTGGGTAATAATGAAAAACAATGCGACGTACTCTAACAGTCTTTTAGTCATTCATTCTTAGTCATTATTTCAAAAACATTTATTGAAATAAATGCCCAACATCCAGGCACTGATGAATGGTCAGAGATATAAGGGTAAATAAGACCCTCCCCCTGTTCTCAACAACTCTTAATATATTCAAACAGCAAGACTGTTAAGCAACTAGCCACAATAAAGGAGTGCTTGGAAACACAGAAGAGGTATCCAACTCAGCCAAAGCAAGAATAGGAATCAGGACAGGATCTCTGAAGGACAGGGCTTCAGAACTGAGTCCTAAATGACAAGTCAAAGTTAGACAGACAAAGATAACATGTATAAAGGGTCCCAGAGAAACACATGGGGCACAGGGAGGGAAATGAAATACTTTAGTATGACTTAAGCTTAGTGTGAGGAAAGAAAGTATAAGGAGTGGGGCTGAAATCTTATGTAAAAGTCAGAAACTGAAGGGCTTTCATTCAACATTGAGAGTTTAAAGTTTTTCCTAAAGGTATCAGAGCCATAGAAGATTTTAAGCAGAGATTAAAAATATATTTAGTGTTTTTGAAAATTTATTTTGGCCATGGTGTGGAAAACGGACTGCAGAGAAAGTAAAAATATTCTTATATTAATCCAGGTGAGATAACATTGGCCTCAAATAAGATAACCGGGGCGTGGGGGGTATGGATGAACGTAAGATCTGAGTGCTGTGGAAATGACAAGAATTGACAGCGGTAGAGGCGATAGAGATAAAGGACAGATAGATGATAAGGATGACATCAGTTTCTAGCTTAAGTAATTGGAACACAAACAGAAGGAGGATTAGTTGGAATTTGAGGTAATTTTGGAACTTCCAGGTAGAGATTTTCATTATACGTATGCTATTCAACTGTGAAACACAGGAGGAAAATCCTTGTTAAAAAACAAATGAGTAAGTGAAGCCATGAGAGTAAAAGAGATCATCAAGAGAGACCTTGAAGAATGAGAAAAGGAGATGGACAAGGACAGAACCCCAAAAACAAAAACATCTAAAATATGCTCGAGAAAGAGTAGCACATAAGAGCAATTGAGAAATAATAGGAAGGAAGAGAAAATCAGACGATACAGTACATGCATGTGGTAAGTAGGTAGGGCTTTTGAAAGAGGAGAAAACAGTCAGTGGCATCAACTGTTATCAATGCTGGCAAAGAAAGTGACTAAAAGTGTTCTTCCAGTTAACTAGCAAGCACTCACTGACTAACCAGAATGAATTCATTGGTAATCTTTATGAGACAAGTTTCCAAAGAGTTTGGGGGCAAAAAGCCATATTATAGTAGGTTGTGAAATGAGCAGAAAATAAAGAAATTGTGTCATTAAAAGGTGACAACTCGGGATGCTTGGGGGGCTCAGTAGGTTAAGTGTCTTCCTTTTGGCTCCAGTCATGATCCCAGGGTTCTGGGATTCAGTCCCACATCAGGCTCCCTGCTCAGTGGTGAGCCTGCTTCTCCCTCTCCCTCTGCCTGCCCCTCCCCCTGCTTGTGCATGGACACACACACACACACACACACACTCTCTCTCTCTCTCAAATAAATTAATAAAAATCATTTTTTAAAAATGTTGACAACTCTCAAGAAACTTAATTGTGAAGAAGAGAGAAATATATGAGTAGCTGGATGGGAATGTGTATGAACGAAGGAGGGTTTTTGTTTCTGTTTTATGAAGGAGATATGAAAATTCAGTACCAATGAAAAAGAGCCAATAGAGAAAGAGAGTGATAAAGAGAGAAAGACACTTAGGAAAGCGGTAGAAACATCCAACAAGACTTAACTGTTTTTCATTCCTCCCAAACCTTGAATAATGACTTGGAGAGAGAGAAACAAATTCAGGAGCTTTCCCTTGGAGACAGGAACCATATCAAGAGACCAGTCTATTAGTAGTCTGCCCTTAGATCTACCATCTGCTGAGAGCATTGTGCGTTAACCTTTGCCTTGTCTTTTAGAAAGGGCAAGGAATCAACTGATGGATCTTACTAATGTTCACCTGATGTCAATTTCCATGAGAATGTCCAGTCTTATGTAAATAACCATAGATGTGGTCTCCTTGATTCTATATACAGTAATTTAAATAGATACACTCCTTGCCCTCCAGAAGCTCACAATAAAAAACAGATGACAGGGACACACATCTACCACCACCACGACCACATGAGGTCACAATATTACAGTAAGAGAACATGATGCTTCTTAAACAGGAATTTATATTAGGTACGAGTTTGGAATTTGTTATTTCTGGATATGAAATACATGAAAGTTTTATTGGAATATTGGGTGGGGTTAGGAAAAGCATTACTGGACTTCCACAAAAACAGAAGAGGCCTGGGAAATAAGTGGGGAGGGAGAGTGTGACTGGATTATAAATTCTGAGGAAAAAAACTTGTATGTTGTATCTCCCACCACCAGGCTTACAAAAAGCTCAGTGAATGACAGCAATTGACTGATTGTATAAAGTCCTAGATCCAGAGACTCATTAATAGAAAAACTAGGTTTTCCAAATAGGTTCAACTAAGGTTGAACAGGTAAGCCTGGATGGAAGGCAGAATGCATTCTGGGAATCAAAGGATTAAAAGGGTATGAAACCCTAGACTGGCTAGACAAGGTTTTCAGTGATGGAATATTACAGACTAATCAGGCTGATGATGAGACAGTTCGGGAGAATACCATAGAGATTAGTGTTGGAACCCAAACTAGATACTACTACCTCTTAGTTTCAGAGAGAAAAAGTGGATGTGGCAGAACAGAAGTGTTTGGTAATAAATAGAATACTGGCACAGCCAAGATTTTAGCATTTTACTAATGGAGGGGAAGAAATTTTAACATTTATTCTAGAAAATTCTAAGTTCTTAAGATTTCAATTAAGAGCTGCAAAGAGAACTCACATGAAAATAGGTTTTAAAAGTATTTATCTACTTTTTTGACTTGGTTATTCATAAATCTTACTTAGAACATCTTTTTTTTTAAAGATTTTATTTATTCATCAGAGACACAGAGACACAGAGAGAGAAAGAGGCAGAGAGAGAAGCAGGCTCCATGCAAGGAGCTCCATGTGGGACTTGATCCCGGGTCTCCAGGATCACACCCTGGGCTGAAGGTGGCGCTAAACCGCTGAGCCACCTGGGCTGCCCTCACATAGAACATCTTGCAATGTATTCTAGCAGGCCAGAAGTATAAATGACATTGGAAAAGAAAGTTGGGGTCAGATTTTTTATGTTAACAGAGTTTTACCCATGGTTAAAAGCTAGCAAAAGCAGTATCAGGACTCTACCTCAATCTTTGATTCTAAATCCTGTGGTCCCAGAAATTTTGGAAGGAGAAATGGGCAATATGCCACAGTTAGGATATTACTACTATAACTTGGCAAGAAGTTGAGGACTTGAACAAACAGGGACAAGAAAGGGAAGTCTGGGAGCGCCTGGGTGGCTCAGTGGTTGAGCATCTGCCTTTGGCTCAGATCGTGATACTGGAGTCCTGGAATCAAGTCCCACATCAGGCTCCCTGCAGGGAGCTTGCTTCTCCCTCTGCTTATATCTCTGCCCCTCTCTCTGTGTCTCTCATGAATAAATAAAAAGAAAGAAAGAAAGAAAGAAAGAAAGAAAGAAAGAAAGAAAGAAAAAAGGAAGTATGGATTCCAAAGAACTGTGGAGGTGATGTTAACAAGATCTGACAACTGAGTATATGGTGCAGGTAAGAAAGAAGGATACATCACAATGAGTGTGGGGTTTCTCCAGAGATGACTCACCACACAGTGCAATTTGGTTGTGGCATGCCAATGAGATGAATGTGTGTTCTTATGTCATTTAAGAGAAGGAATTCATAACAATCTGCTTAAATAAAGATTATCATGACAATGAGACTGCAACAAAAAGTACTGCTGAGATAGCCCTGATTATAGAAAAAGCAGAATTATTAAGGATCTGTGATTTTTTTTCCCCTCTACCACTAGTCCTTAGAAAATATGCTCCAGTATTTTCTAGTCAATTGAGAGGTAGAGTTTGACTGGATTAGAGGGTTGCTGGAAAGTATATAGCAGGGTTAAATAACTTATTGATACTAAGAGATTACAGAATATTAGAAATTGAAAAAGTATTAGAGATCACTTAGTCCAATTATTCCCATTTTTTAAAAAAACTATTTGTAGACCATTTCAAACATACATAAAGTGAAGAGAAATAGCATAATGAATCCTTAGGGTAACCTATCACCAATTCAGTGGTTATCAATTTATAGCCACTCTTGTTTCATCTTTATCCACACCCTCAGGTAACTGTAATAGTATATATTTTAATATGAATCTCTAAAATATAAAAATTGTTTTTTAACACGTAATAATGTCAGAAGGTGTTAGCAAATGCTATATCCAATAAGGGGTTAATCTCCAAATATATAAAGAACTTTTACAACTCAACACCAAAAAACCCAAATAATCCAATTGAAAATGGGTAGAGGAATTGAATAGACATTTTTCCAAAGAAAGATATAAACAGTCAACAGACACATGAGAAGATCTCAACATCACTAATTATCAGGGAAATACAAATCAAAACCACAATGAGATCTCAACTTCTACCTGTGAGAGTGGGCTAGTATCAGAAAGACAAGAAATAGCAAGTATTGGCAAGGATGTGGAAATAAAGGAACTCTACTGCACTTCCGGTGGGAATGTAAGTTGGTACAGCTGCTGTGGAAAACAGTATGGAGGTTCCTTAAAAAATTAAAAATAGAAATATTATATGATCCAGCAATTCCACTAGAAGTTCTTTACAGAAAGAAAACAAAAACACTAATCTGAAAAGACATAAGTACACTTATGTTCATCGCAGCATTATTTACAATAGCCAAGATATGGAAACAACCTAAGTGTCCATCGATAAATGAATGGATAAAGTAGATGTGGTGTATATACACAATGGAATATTACTCGGCCATAAAAGAGAATGAGATCTTGCCATTTGTAACAACATGGATGAACCTAGATGATATTATACTAAGTGAAATAAGTCCAACAGAGAAAGACTTATGTGATATCATCTCACATATATGTGAAAACTAAATAACAAAACAACTAACAAACAACACAAAAAAGTGAAACAGACTCATAAATAGAACTAACTGATGGCTGCCAGAGGGGAGGAGAGCAAAAGGATTAACAAATGGGTAAAGGGGAGTGGAAAATACAGGCTTCCAGTTATGGAATAAACAAGCCATAGGGATGAAAAGTACAGCATAGGAAATACAGTCAATGATTCTATAATAGCATTGTATGCTGACAGGTGGTAGGTATACTTGTTGTGAGCATAGCATAAGCTAGCTATTCAATTACTATGCTGTACACCTGAAACTAATGTAACGTTAAGTGTAACTATACTTCAATTGAAAAAGAATATGAATTCAATAGAAGTTAGCAAATTTTTTCTAAAAAAAATCATCACATACCCCCAAATTAACAATAATTTCTTAATACTATAAAATATTTGGTCAGCATTCAACATTTCTCCAATTGTTTCATAATTTTTCTAGATACATCTCTGAAGTCTTTTTCATCTATAGATTCCCCTTCCCCTTCTTTTTAAAAAATTTCTTGCTACTAAAACAGAAGCCAGGCAATATGTCTTATAAAGTTACCCACATTCTAGATTTTGCTAAATGCATCCCAATGGTGTCATTTTACGTATTCTTCCAAACCTTGTATTTCCTCTAACCTGACATATAGAGAGGCTTCATGAGATTCAAGTTCAATTATTTGGCAATAATGCTTCACAGGTGATAGAGAAACACTTGGCTGGCTCTTTTTTGGTCCAAACCACCCCCCTTATTTTTATTCAAGATTATTTATTTATTTGAGAGAGAGAGTGCGTGTGCACAAGCGCATACCCTACTATGACCAGAGGAAAAGCATAGGGAGAAGCAGACTCCCCACTGAGCAGGGAACCAGACCCAAGACTCAATCCCAAGATGCTAGGATCATGACCTGAGCTGAAGGCAGACGCTCAACTGACTGACCCACGGAGATACCCCAAAAGCCCTTATTTTTTAAGTATGGATTAAATTAAAGACTCAGTATTGTCAAGTGGTTCACCTAGTGGTAAAATCAAGAACAAAACCCCAGCCTTTTCGTTCTCTGTTCTCTACTCCTTTCATTATATCATAAACTGTTAACATCTTGCTGAGTGATTATAATATACCAATTACTCTGCTATGTATTATATGATATGGTCCCACCACTCACCACTTATTACCTAAGCTATAAATCCAAAAGTCATTCTAGGTTTCTTCACTTCTCTTATTTTCATTAAGTCTTATTTTCATTAGTTTTATCCATTTGTTCCATCCTTTCTACTCCCACAGCTACTGGTTTAGTTTAAACCTTTTCCATTGCTTTCCTGAATCACTAAAATAGCTTCTTGGAGCCCCCATTCTCCATAACTATCTTGCTTTCTTCAACCCAAATCTACCTTGTCAACAAAAGATTTTTCTAAGTTACAAACTTAGATATAGTATTTTTCTGCTTTAACCCTTTGACATTCTCTCATTTCCATGGGGGAGTCCATATTCGTTAATGTACCCTATAGGCCCCTCCATCACCTGGCTTTTGTCTCTCCAACTGCTCTCCTCTTCATTACTTCCACTCACAATATTCCAGTTTATTGAATCATTGAAGCTTTCTGAATGTTCCAGCAAGGATACATAGTGATTAAAAGTAGACTCTAGAATTAGACTTGACTCTAATCTCTATATTCCCCTATTTACTAGCCATGCAACCCAGAACATAATTAGCATTTCTGTATCACTTACCTCACCTGTAGAATGGGAATAACCCCCTGAATTATTTCTCTCTGTGTGTGAAGGATGACTGAAAAAGCACAAGTAAAAAACTAGCATAAGAGCACTCAGCAAGTATTAGACACTGCTGGTATCATTATGCTGTTCATTCATTTCTATATCCTTTAAATCTATTCCTAAGAATGTTTTCCTTTTCTTTCTTGATAACCTCTCCCTAATTAATAACCTAGAAAATTCCTATTCTGATATCTAAGCCTTGTAGATATTTAATTGCTATGCCCTATGGCTATAAGTCTTTCTACACCACTGTGAAAATTTTAGATAGGGACCAGATCATTCTTATATTTGGCTCTTCATGGCCAGGAATATAGACTCTCCACTGTCCTGGTTCAGTGGAAAGATAAAAAATTCAAGTTTGGTAAACTGAACACAATTGATGCTGTTGAATTTAATTATATCAATATTAATTCACGAGTCACTGAAGCATATTTTAAGAAAAACATAAAATAATTGATATTAAAACATTAACTGGGGATCCCTGGGTGGCGCAGCGGTTTAGCACCTGCCTTTGGCCCAGGGCGCGATCCTGGAGACCCGGGATCGAATCCCATGTCGGGCTCCCAGTGCATGGAGCCTGCTTCTCCCTCTGCCTGTGTCTCTGCCTCTCTCTCTCTCTCTCTGTGTGACTATCATAAATAAATAAAAATTAAAAAAAAACACATTAACTGTTCATCAGCTCCTTTCCTTTTTATTTAATTTCTTTTATTACTAAATTAGTAATGTAGAATTGAATCTGAGTATAAGCTTCCTTTGCTTTCAACATATTGAAAACGTGTATAATTATAAAATTTTTAAATGGCTAAATCTTTTGCTATTTATTTTAACTCAAATCCAGTATATTATTATATATATTCAGAATTCAAACTATTCATCTTCTTCTAAACCTTCAATTAAATTCCACAATGCAAACCGCTTGGCACTAGAACCACATTTCATGTTTATTCAACTGAGCCTGTGTCTTGAAAAAGTGTTGAAGTTTGGGAGTTTTCTGGTGAGAATCCACGTTCTGACATCACCTTGCTCATACCAGTGATTGGCTGTTGGAAGGCAAAGAAGAGTTTATAGCCAGTCACAGCGAGCAAATGAGTGAGTGAGAGAGCAGAGGAAATATTCAATCTGTGTCACTCACTCCTGTGAGCCTGCTTCCTCACTCCAGAACTGCAAAAGGGTAAGATTTACTATGACAACTTCATTTTCTTAAATTTGGACACTCCACATTTTACATCTCTGGATCTGGTTTTGAATTTTTTATTTAAATGTTGATGTTACTGAATTGTATGGAACGGCTATGTAATTTAACATTTGTTTATCATTAAACTAGTACCTCAGACTTTAGATTTTTTCCAAAAGGTTCAGCTTATTAATCTATGCAAGTAAATAACTTCTTAATATTGTGCACATAAACTAGAAAATTTTGCATTCTACTTTCTATCTCTTCACCTCACAAATAATTGTTTCCTCGTTCTGATGTATTCAGGATAACCTGACTGAAATACTATTTTTCACTTGTAAATCTGCCTCCATGTATGCAGATTTCACCATAAATTATGCATGATCTATACTTCAATTATATACAATGTCTTTTCAGTAAGTTTAGTTTCCTAGTGTTAGCATCCTATATCTCTAAAATCAGTGTGGAAAAATATATAGTACTAGAGAAATAAATAATGTTGGTAGTTTATCGTACTCTTCCCAATGAAAACTTGTAATTAGATTTCCAAAACTATCCTTTAAAAATGTTTGAATTGTTGTCTGGGTTAGTAGTGGTCACTATAGACGTCTTTGTTTTTTATGAATCACAAAGTAAATAAAATGAGATTTATGTAGGCAGCCAATTGCTGCCTACATGAACCACTTGGTTCTTTTTATATTATTCCTGCTATGTTTTTATCTAGTTGTTTTTATGGTTTGCTATGAGAAATTTATGTAATCAAAACCCTTTCTATAGTTCCATGTATTTAAGTTTTTAGCTCTTTAAGGGACCAACTCTTTTCATAAAGCTGCAGTAATAATCTCCCTGTTTGCTGGCAAGCTTAACCATGGTGACAAAGTTCAAAGTATTATTTAAGCACTCAATAGCAATAAAAAAACTTCTTAGACAGATGGGCCCCCTTCAGGGGCAAAGCCTCTTTATTGTTGTGTAGTGATTAAGAACTTTTACTAAAGTAGACAGACTATGAGGAAGTATGTAGGCATCAATATCAAAAGATCTAGACTGCCACAAATAGAATGTGACTTATAACCCAAGACACCTTCTTCAGGCTTTACATCTTACTCGGTATAATGTTTTAGTGTTAGATACTCAGTAAGGATACAATAAATTGTGGCTAATGACAAAATGCAAAATCAAACTGCAGAATATAGTATATGACATGGGTTTTATACTACCTTTTAAACATTACTTTTCCAAGCGTGTTTATGGGGAAATTGCCATCATCAATACGTATTGCTTATAAAATGCTGCCAAAGCTGTCACTCTCAGCTAAACACTCTTAGGTAAACTTATGTATACGTCAATGCAAATGGGGGGGTATTAGTAGTAGGCTTTTAGCTAAATTTATTCAACCTATATTAAAATAGGATTTTATCAAATAGAATAAAATTAAAGTAGGACAGAATTTTGCCATCCCTCTCTTTTTATTTATGCGGAATCTACGTGGAGGTGAGATCTTTGCATGGCCACAAACCCCAGGAGAGTTTGGGAACTACTCTCATTTTGAGAGTTGCATCCTCAATTCCTCCATAGAACTGCAGTCTCCATGATGACTATTGCCTTGACCCTGAAAAGCCCTTGATCCATCCTGTGACAGTCTCCAACACTAGTGATGGAAAGCTTAAATGGAGCTGAAGAATAACATTTTCTGAGAAAATTTGCCCCTGAAATCCCAAGGTGAAGTTCTGATGAACTCTTCTCATAGAATCATCCTTAGACATGGTTGTTTGGTGCTACATCCTATGAGAGTATATTTCACATATTATGGATCGTTTCATACACACACACACACACACACTAGAAACTATCCTAAGGTATTCATAGGAAGATGGCTTCTACTTCCCATCTCATAAATAAGCTTTTAGTTCAAATAGTTTTATATAAAATATGGAATATATATGTATATGTAGAATCACTGGTGTAAAAGCAATCATTTAAATGTATTCAGTTTGCTTTTTTTTTTTTTTTAAGGTTTTATTCATTTGCACACAAGAGAAAGACAGAGAGAGTATAAGCGGGGGGTGGGAGGAGAGAGGAAATAAGATTGCCCGCTGAGCCAGGAGCCTGACATGGTTCTCAATCACAGGACCTGGAGATCATGACCTGAGCCGAAGGCAGACGCCCAACCATGTGACCTACCCAGGCGCCATGCTTAGTTTTTAATTATTTAAAAAAAAAAAAGTCACATTACTACACTAACAATTCAATTTCTTAGCTGATATTCCTATGCCGATGATATTGGGAAGCCTCCTTGTCTCAGTGTGAAGTAGTACACTAAGCATTCAAGCCTCTTATAGTAATGAAATGGTCTGCCAATGACAAATCACAGCCGATAGGATAAAACCAAATATGGAATTCAAGATTACTTGAACAAACAGGTAAAGTCAGTTTTCTACCACTTAAAAAAAGGAACAATTTTAAAATAAAAGCCAGAAATTTGGTCTTAATTAGTCAAAACTATACCTGTACAGAAGTGAAAACAAGTAGTTCATCTTCTAGTATGAATAGAAGTTACACTCCCAGTTTTAATATTTATTAACCTTACCTCTTCATTAATTCCAGAAGCAATCACCAAAATGAAGACCGCTTTAATTTTGCTCAGCATTTTGGGAATGGCCTGTGCTTTCTCAGTAAGTTCTATATTAAAAACCTATAGTTATTACCCTTTTAGTATTTTTATGTAAAAGAGATAGTATGTAATTATTAAATGTTCTTTTAAACAGATGAAAAATTTGCATCGAAGAGCCAAATTAGAGGATTCTGAAGAAAATGGGGTAATTGTTTATCATACTTTCTTGGCTTGACTCTACTTGCCTAGATTTATTGCGCATTAAACATGACTATATCATTTATTTTGTTTATGCAGGTCTTTAAGTATCGGCCACGTTACTATCTTTACAAGCATTCCTACTTTTATCCTCCTCTAAAACGATTTCCAGTTCAGGTAATTATAAAAATTAATTTTTCCCACCCATTATAATTTAAAGGGAATCTTATTTAACTACAGGACATCTAAATTCAATTCTCACTGAAAGTCTGCCAGAAAGACTTACTTACTAAAAAAAAGTTTGCTTTTAATACAACACAATAAAATTTATTCCTAAGTTCTCTTTTAAAGCAGAGATATACACACAGAAAATAATAGCATTTGGGCCCAGTCTAGAATGATACAATAAAAGCAAATACCATGGTACAGAATTCAGGTATTTTGGCTAACTCATTGACAAAATGGACAACTTTATCTGTTATTGACAATCAGTGATAAGGCCACTGTCATGTTATAGATGAGTCAATACTGTCATACCACTGTTAACATTCAATAATTTAGAGTTCTTTAATTGATAAGGAAAAAATTTACTTCATAAACAGCAGAGACCATTATTAAAAACACTCCTGAAAATCAGTGGTGATTGCTAAAGATTTTCTGAACCTCTGACCTGTGTTGGTCAGCAGAGCAATATGTTATGCATTGGAATATAACTATAACAGTAGTGTATCTCAAGAATTGCAGAGGAAAGAGAGAAATTCACGAAGAAAACTGAAAGCTTGTAAGAGAAACAAAACATCCTTAAAATTTGTAAACAAGAAGAAAAATAATAAACACCAAAAATAAGAATTTCTGTTTTTACTGGGTTATCAGTAAAGAAAGCCTTTGAAAATTTGAGAGTGTGGTGTTGATTTACAATATTCAACAAACCAGAATTGTGCTATTTTTATTACTATACAGTTTGGGTTCAGAGCACCAATTATGCACCATTTGACCCAGGATTCCTAAGACACTAAAAGCAGTCAAGACGCTGAAAACGATGCCTCAGCACAGTGGCTTGGCAGAGCATCCTACCATATCTTGGGCTAACCCATTTCTAACTCATACAATGATAGGAAATGATAATCTTTAAGTATTTATAGCACCATAATAATTATGGGGAATGTATGTGGCCACAGAAATATGAGCACAGATAACACAAGAGTTGTGGGTTTTCAGAACTGTCTTCCATTCTTTGGTACACCTCAGACCCACAAATAAACAGTGTTCTTTTGAATGTTTGCTTCATTCCCTTTCTTAGACTAAATGGAAATAATAAATTTAAATTTCTAACTAGCTCCTCAATTTTCCTAAAATATCACATTAATTAGAGATATTCCCTTCTATAAATTTTTATAGTCATAATAAATGTGATCTAATTATAATATCCATAGTGAAAAGATATTAGGAGAGGTTATATTTTTAATTATTGATAAATTCAAAGTTCAAAAATCTTTACATAGATTTTTAATATACAAAATTTAGAGAAATTATATGCAAATTCATTTCAACTAATGTAGAATTTGTAAGTAAGACAGTAGTATTTTAAAAATATTCAATAAAATGTACACCCCAATCCAACAGTCTGACCTAGGATTGATGATCCATTCTCTTACTTTACAGAGTTTGATTTCTAGAATTTTCCCCTTACATGTCTACTTATATATTACCCTTAGCTCTGTACCATTTATTCTCTTAAGTCTATCATGTATTTGGTACCCAGATTGTTACCTTAAAATACATTAAGCTGTATTGGCCTTAAAATTTATGTTTTATGCAAACAAATCTGTGTTCATATATAATAATTTCTTTTTTTAAGATTTATTTATTTATTTTAGAGAGAGCATGCACAAGTGGGCGGAGAGGCAAAGGGAGAGGGAGAAAGAGAATCATCAAGCAGACTCTCCGCTGAGCATGGAGCCCAATGTGGGGCTCAATTCCACAACTCTGAGATCATGACGGAGCAAAAATCAAGATTCGTCTGCTTCACTGACAGAGCCACTCAGGCGTCCCTACACATAATCATTTCTAAAATACCAACTTCCATGAAATATCATACTAATCATAAAGCTATCAACAGTCTACCTATAGCTTATCTATCTGCTTGGCTATAGAAGTGAAAGTCTAAATAACCTTAACACCCTAAATACTTTTAATTGAGGAAATTGCTTCGTTTTGGAATCAAATGTTATTTGAATTATACGTGAATTCTTTGAGGGAAGAAACTTTATATTTATTATATTAGGCTGATCTCAGCTATCACAGTGCTTGACACATAGAAACTGTCAGTGTTTCCAGCTCTATCTCTTGCTACCACCCTCATTTGCAAAACAATGCCTGAAGCATATATTTTGGGATTGAATAAATGGGAGTGACAGAAGTTGAAAGGAGTAATAGCAAAATACACATACATACATATGTGTGTGTGTGTATGTGTGAATGTGTGTGTATTTGACTTCTGGAAGAATAATACGACTTAGTTACAAACTGGAAATAAGACATTAGAGAAAGAAAGGAAAAAAGAAAATGTCAAGGCTTCAGGGCATTTCATGAAGTTTCAAAATTGTTCTCACTGCAGACACCAATTGAAGAGAGAGGTGGTTGGGAAAGGAAGAAAGCTAGAGGTGAGGAAGCTTGTAAAGAGATTCAAACACGCCCACTGAGACAAAATACATTGCAAAAATATGCTGTCCTATTAACTAACAAATAGAAATACTTTACATGTAACACTATGCTTTATTCACCCTCTGGGCTAGGGAAAGCCAAACATTAAGGTCATGGCAGTGGAAGAGCAGGTCTAATTATTCTCTTTTCCATCCATGGTTATTCTTGGCTCAAGGGGACAAGCATTCCTTTTTCTTGGATGGATGACACAGCCACTGAAGAATGAGCTCTACAGAGACAGCCTTAAGCATGAATGCTTCCTCATATCTGATCTTTAACCCTGAAGTTCTTCTGCAGCTATATTTTCTAAGACCACAGTACTTAACTGGGTCATCAGAATCAAAGCTAAGATTTGTAGGACTAAAAATGACAGAATCTTAAATTGGGTATCCATTTATCTACCTGGTGGCTTAGGGGCGATTGCAGAAAGAGAAAGAAAATTCAATTTATCATTGAGAAAAAGATAAAAAATCTCCTCTACTGTCTTAAAGTCTTGATAACAGGTGTTCAGACATATATTTCCTTTTAAAAAGTAGCAAAGCTTGTTAACTTATATTTTTATATACAGACTCCTGGGTTTAAAATATTCTCATTCAATATTGAACTCTTTAGAGGGGTGATACTCTATAAGTCTCCTAAATGAGTAAGTGAACTAATTTTTCTCTTATATAATTGTTACCTCATATATATAAAAATCTCATTTATATATATAGAGAGAGGCTTATTTTATGAAGTAGCTTTAATTAAACTGGAAGATACTAAAAATTATATGCAAATCTAATTTCAAGTCAAATTCTAATTTAAATTCACCAGGAGCTCATTATTTAAAAGAATCATTCAGTAACAACTTTATTTCACAATAAGCCTAATCATCATTTCATTTATATTTTATAAAGAAAATAAAATAATGTGATTATGTGTTAGTTCATTTGCCTTGAACTGGTTGGAGAAGTCACAACTGATCTGGGCTTGATTCCCTTTCTGTAAAATAAATTGAACCAGATAATCCTCTTATTCTTACAGAGTTAGGCAATTTTGTGATTCATTGCTAGTTTTTACATATAAAATGTTTCAACATATTTCCTATGCTTTTGGGGTTGAAAATGGAGTATCTCATTTCATATCTTGATCACTATAAAATGCCTTTTTCTCTCTAACCTCATTTTCTACATTCCCAACTCCTCATATCTTTTTCTCATATTCTCATGAGAACTATTCTAAGTAAATAAATCAATCAAGATGCTAATTAATACTAGTTAGGGAAAATAATTGTGCATATTTTACCTAATTCAATCAATAGGAAATTTTTTTTGGTGCTGAATGTATATATACATATATATGTACACAAATATTCATATATGTATGAACTCACATATATATACATTTTTTTTAGAGCAGTAGTGACTCATCTGAAGAAGATGGAGATGGTGACAGCTCAGAAGAGGAGGAGGAAGAGGTAAGGAATTTCTGCAGGATTTTTTTTTATAACACACCAGGCAACATAAAACAAATAGGAAACTAGTCTACTGTAGTCTGGACTTAGCAAACAGCCACTGCCAGTTTACCAACTACCCACAGTCTTCTATTTTGGACAAGGGGAATGTTACTGAAATTAGAATCAACTAAAATTACCTGTTTAAAATACTACTGCAGGTACTTAAAGTTACCTATAAGAGGTATACAAAAACAAAATGTCTCCATTATAAGTGGAAGAAGTATAAATTCTGATAAAAAGAAAAAAAATATTATTTATACTTATGTGGACAGAAGACCATGGTAAAAGACAAGTACCTAAATTCAGTACAATACTTGTTTTAAGGAGTGAATTTAAACTCAATTTACAAAGTGGGTAGTATATGAAAAGCTAATCTTATATCCTCTATAACATTATTGTGATTTATCTGTCTTCCCTGACCCACAAAGTAGGGTTGTTCTTTTAAATGGGAATTTCATGTCCTTTTATCTAATAATACAATTTATGTTCTTACAGAAATAGAAATACTCAAGATGTATAAATATATATAGCACTATATAGTACTACATATTTTATACATAATACTACATAGTCCTCTATAATACTACAAATTAATGTAGTTCCTGGCTAAAATTAGTGTAGTTCATGGCTAAAACTCATCTGTATATCTTGGAAACTGTGCTAACATGTTTATAACTGACACTCTTGCTCAATATACTAATTAGGTACATTTTCCTGGATAGTCAATTATAGCTATCCACTGTTTTGGGGACCTTCTAAATTCAGGTATTCTTAAGTGCTATTTATGAATGGGCAGTAACAGTCAAAAATGGATCATGTATAAACATCTGCTATCTTGAAAACAAAATGGTATGGGAACTTTAAAAGTGACAAATAATTAGTTTGATTTTTTAACCATAAAAGTATCATTTCCCGTACTATAATTTACTCCAATAGCTTAAGGAAGACCTTACAAGAATATCAACCCAGTACCAGGAAAAATGCCACCCACTAAATCCCACAACATTTTGCTCAGAGTTCCACTTAGTAATCTTACATAAGAACTAAGCTGGGGTAATCCATTTAACTACAACTATTTGCTGTACAGTGATCACAAAATTGCCTTGCAAACTAGATTTCCCAATTAGACTACACACCTTTTGGCAATGGTTCTTCATTTGTTATGATGGTAGTTGAGAATGGAGAATGATAAGGACACCTTTAAAACTCTGATGAAATCACACACACTCAGAATCTTGCCAATAATCTTTGAACATTTATCTTCCTCCCAAAACTTATCTGCAAATTCCTTATGACCCAGAGGACTGGAGATCATGGGTTTCATCTCTGGTTTGGGGAGAAACAGTGCTGTACCCTTCTTGTATCTCCTCATATTGCCTAGCTCAGTTTCTTATACAATATATGGTGCCCAACAAACATCTGGTGGTTTGGTTTCAAAAACTTCAGAGAATAAATACTCCAAACATCATTCATTAAAAGTGATTACAGCAAAGTGGATGAATAAACCTGGAGGCTTCTATCTTAAAGAGATTCTACAACTTCCTTTTCCCCATTTCTTCCCTAAAATGTCATTGACAATTCAGGTTAAATACACAGAGTCCCCAGTAATTGTATTCATATGAGAGGGTGCTTAGACATATTTTCGATTTGGTGGTCAAATATTTTTTTCCATTCCTAAACTATTCAGCCTCACTTAAAAAAAACCCTTTTATTTTAATATAATATATACAACACAATTGTCATATGTATATAGGTCATTGAAATTTCAGAAATTGAACACAAGTGTAACCAACACCCATATCAAAAAGCAGCACTTGCATCCATTTCATTTTATTAACCAAACCCACAAAGAGCAATTGCTATTTTAAGGCCTAACAGATATGGTTTCACCTATTTTTTTTGTACTATATAAATGGAATCACACTTCATATATTCTTTTGTGTGTGGCCCCTCCACTCTCAACTTCAAAGATTGATCTGTATCATTCTACAACTGTACATCTTTTTTTTTTAAGATTTTATTTATTCATGCGAGACACACAGAGAGAGGCAGAGACATAGGCAGAGAGAGAAACAGGCTCCATGCAGGTAGCCCAATGTGGGACTCGATCCCTGAACTCTGGGATCACGCCCTGCGCCAAAGGCAGACTCTCAACCGCTGAGCCACACAGGCGTCCCATACAACTGTACATCATTCATTCCCATTGTCAGTATCTCATTACTACCATAATATATTATTCTTCTGTTGATGGGCATTTAGATAGTTTCCAAGTTTGAGCTATAACAAAGAGTGCTGTTGTAAACATTCTAGTATCCCTTCTTGTGGACATATGCATTTATTTCTGGAGACCATTTTACTTCAAAATAAAACTTCTAAGTCAAAAGGTCTGCATATGTTCAATCTGAATAGAGTCAACCAAAGCAGATGTATTATGCTCTCCTTCTATCAGTACATCAGTTGCTCCATATTCCAACCAACACTTGTTTCTTTCAGTCATTTTAGTCATTCTAGGGGGTTAATAATACTTTTTTAAAAAGCATTGCTAATTTTCCTATTCAAAAAGATATTTGAGACTTAATACCCATCAACAGACTGACCTGTTTTCTTTTTTAATTCACTGCAACACAATATCCTTAAATAAAGTATCTAAAAAAGAAAGGGCATTGTAGGAGAAAATACAGAAGTTCATGAGTTAAGAGTTTGGATCTTTAATCATGACCTTGCCACTAATGAACTACCATCTATTTGACCTCATGCAAGTTATTCATCTTACTGGATGTCAGGCTTTTCATGTGTAATATGACAGTACAAGACCTAAATTGTATGTTCTATTCTAAGAATCTTTCCTCCTTCTCCTCTGAAAGATTTAGTCTGTTGGAATAAAGCATAAACATGAAAAAATAAATAGTATGGTGTTTGTGGGATATTTGACACAATTAGCTTAGAGACTGTTTGGGGGTAGATTCTAGTAGTCCCAAGAGTTTACTGAAATAGCGGAATTTACAAATTTGATGAAATAAACATATTCTTCTTTAGTCACTTTGTTTTCGTAATAAGGCAGGCTAAATCTGGGTTGGGTTTGTTTTATTTTTTAGATTTTTATTCTTCATATAAATTTTTATTTTTTCATCTAACATTTTGGTTTAGAATTTGTGGGTTATCTTTTTTTAAGTTTTTATTTAAATTCCAATTAGTTAATATACAAGGTAATATTAGTTCCAAGTGTACAATATAGTGAGTGGTTCAGCACTTCCATACAACACCCAGTGTTCATCACAATTGCCCTCCTTAATCCCCATCACCTATTTAAACCCATCCCACTTACCTCCCCTCTTGCAACCATCAAATTTGTTCCCTATAGTTAAGTCTGTTTCTTGGTTTTCCTTTTTCTTTTCTCCTATGTTCATCTGTTTTATTTCTTAAATTCCACATATGAGTGAAACCATATGGTATTTGTCTTTCTCTGGCTTATTTCACTTAGCATAATATTCTTTAGCTTCCTCCACACCATTGTAAATGGCAAGATTTCATTCCTTTTCATATATATATATATGTATGTGTATATATACACATACATATACATACCACATTTTCTTTATTCATGTTTTAAAGTCTTTTTTTTATTTTTTTTAATAAATTAATTTTTATTGGTGTTCAATTTACCAACATACAGAATAACACCCAGTGCTCATCCCGTCAAGTGTACCCCTCAGTGCCCGTCACCCATTCACCCCCACCCCCCACCCTCCTCCCCCTCCACCACCCCTAGTTCATTTCCCAGAGTTAGAAGTCTTTATGTTCTGTCTCCCTTTCTGATATTTCTCACACATTTCTTCTCCCTTCCCTTATATTCCCTTTCGCTATTATTCATATTCCCCAAATGAATGAGAACATACACTGTTTGTCCTTCTCCGGTTACTGTGGCCAAGTTCAAAAAGGGTGTTGCCTGAGTTCTTCTCTGGGATTTTGATGGAATCTTGTCTCACATTTAGATCTTTCATCTATTTTGAGTTTATCTTTGTGTATGGTGCAAGAGAGTGGTCCAGTTTCATTCTTCTGCATGTGGATGTCCAATTTTCCCAGCACCATTTATTGAAGAGACTGTCTTTCTTCCAGTGGATCGTCTTTCCTCCTTTATCGTATATTAGTTGAGCATAAAGTTCAGGGTCCACTTCTGGGTTCTCTGTTCTGTTCCATTGATCTATATGTCTGTTTTTGTGCCAGTACCACACTGTCTTGATGAACACAGCTTTGTAGTACAACCTGAAATCTGGCATTGTGATGCCCCCAGATATGGTTTTCTTTTTTTAAAATTCCCCTGGCTGCTTGGGGTCTTTTCTGATTCCACACAAATCTTAAAATAATTTGTTCTAAGTCTCTGAAGAAAGTCCATGGTATTTTGATAGGGATTGCATTATACGTGTAAATTGCCCTGGGTAACATTGACATTTTCAAATGGTTCTCAAAATATACCCTAAAAACTACAGAACACTTCTGAAAGAAATTGAGGAAGACACAAAGAGATGGAAAAATATTCCATGCTCATGGATTGGCAGAATTAATATTGTGAAAATGTCCATGTTTTAAAGTCTTAAAACATAGGATGCCTACTAAAGTGATCTTAGCATCATAATCTCTTTAAAAATACATCGAAATGAATTCAATTTTCCAGTACTCATTCAAAGTAAACTCTGTGTATGAATTTCTGATTTTTAATATTAGCTATGATTCACATCAGATTAACTCTATTGACAAACAACTGTCTAACAACATAAAGGCCAAGAATAAAATGTTAAATAAAATTATAGTAATATTAGTAGGATTATAATAAGCATTCATTTGAGGAGTATTAATTTTTTTAAAACATCTTCATGTAATCAGATACTACTAAAGATCTTTTGGAGTGTTTAGTTTCTTCAATTCATGATAAAATTGATTGTGTGTCAAATGCCTAAAATCTTCTGAATACTCCATACAATACAGAACTGGCTTATATACTGGCAGATGAACTTTGAATTAAATGTGTTTTCTTGTCTACATACTTGAAATTCAATGAAATATATTCACTTCAGTAAATAAGACATTCAATCAATTTGTTTGAAGAGAGGGATTTCCATAAAAATTCATTCTGAAAAAAATATCCTAGGCATAGTGTGAACATTCATATAAATCATCCTCATCATCAAAAACATCATAGCGCATTATAAAGGGCTCAGCTTTTTAAATTAGAAAGATACAGCTTCATTACATATGATAAGACCTTTAACAAGTATTTTAGATTTTCTGAGCTCACTTTCCTTTCTAAAGAGAACAATAATCCTTCTTACAAGTCTACTATAAAAAATAAGAAAAATAGGTATAAGTTCTCAGCTGATTTGTCAGCATATGTAAGAATCCATTTACTACCATGTTGTAATAGTATTGATAAGACTTTAAGAGCCCAAGGCATGTAGAATACCACATACTCAGATATGCTGAAATTATTACATAAATATTTTTATTGATTAAATAGAATACAGAAATGTCTAAAACAGACTATGGTGAGGTAAATAGAATAACTTTGAGTTGAGTTCTAAGCAGTGAAAAGTGCAAATGGCGTAAGAGGAATTAAAACTATTAGCATTAGGTGATGAACTGGCTGAGGAATATAATGTTTATCTCAATAATGACTCATGACTCCAACAAATTTTGAGTTCTCTTCTAGCTAAAATAACTTTTCTGGATATTTTCACCAGGAGACTTCAAATGAGGAAGAAAATAATGAAGAGAATACAAATTCTGATGAAAATGAAGATGAATCCGACGCTGAGAACTCTACCCTCTCTGCTACACCTGGCTATGGAGAGGAGACCACACCTGGAACAGGGTACATAGGTCTAGCTGCAATCCAACTTCCCAAGAAGGTAATAATTCCTCAAAAATGTTAAATCTGATTTCATTTCTTTACTGAAATCTACAATCATCCTGACACTAAACACGGAGTATTTCATATCAACTTGTTGAAAAAGCAAGAGCAGGTTCAATTTCCCCATATACAAATAAGGAAAGATATTTTCCCAGGCAAGTTCTCTTCCCATGTTGTTACACTGACTTCCTACATTATAACAGAAGACTAAGGGAAAGCATCTTAGCAATGAATAAAAGGTCCTGAAAGATGCCACTGCATTTCAGGGAAGAGGATCCCAAGACAAAATGAATAGCAAAGCTGCAGGAAACCATCTCCCACTCAGAAAGCATACTTATCTAGTACATTTTTCTTCATCAAAACTCAATGACAAAGGTACTAATTCTGAATTTTTAAAATACTCATCAAATTTTTTGTAAGTTAAACTGGCTTCAATTCAAAAATACATCTCGAACAAGACCATAGGTATATCCTTTGTTGAAGGAATGATCTTAAGTTTTGACATTTTCACACCTAGATCTGAATTCTTTCAAACTTTTCTTTACAGGCTGGGGATATAAGACACAAGGCTACAAAAGAGGAGGAAAGTGATGAAGAAGAAGAAGAAGAAGAGGAAGATGAAGAAAATGAAGAAAATGAAGCAGAAGTGGATGAAAATGGGCAAGGTATAAACAGCACCAGCAGCAACAGCACAGAGGCAGAAAATGGCAATGGTAGCAGTGATGGAGACAATGGAGAAGGTGAAGAAGAAAGTGTCACTGAAGCCCATTCAGAAGGAACCACAGAGGCTGGAAAGCAGAACAATGGTGGCTCTAAGACAACACTCTCTCCAGATGGTGGGTTTGAACCTACAACTCCACCACCAGAGCTCTACGGGACTACCACCCGACCATCTGGGGAAGCCACTCCCAATGGATATGAGGAAGAGTATGAACAAACAGGCACCAATGAATACGACAATGGATATGAAGTCTATGAAAGTGAGAATGGAGAACCTCGTGGGGATAACTATCGAGCCTATGAAGATGAGTACAGCTACTATAAAGGGCACAGCTATGACAGCTATGATGGTCAAGATTACTACTACCACCACCAGTGAAGGCTCAGCCTGGGATGAATTCATCCATTCTGGCATTTCATGTGGCTACCATTTTCAAAGTTCAACTCAGGAAGGTGCAATATAACAAATGTGCATATTATAATGTGGAATGGTGCTACTATTCCAAAGTAATTTTCTGTAATTTTGCTTCTGTTGCTTTTCCCTGGCATGTTATTGAAAGCTTATTGTAAATCAGGGCCATTTAAACTAATCTAAGATTGAGTTCAATTAAGTGTTTTGAGTTTGTAGTTCTATTAATAGTATTTTTAATATGTTTGTACTATTATTATCTGCTAAAACTACTCTTCATGCAAGTGCTTCTAGGAATTAACATTAATGACACTATATACAAAATATGTGTAGTTCTTTAATCATACTACCTAACACTGTATATTATGTTTAATTACCATCATCATCTATTTTTATGTGATCTTTATGTATATTCTATCTATGGATTTTATCACAAATAAAATGCAAACCTTCAAAAATGTTATAATAAAGAAAAAAAAAGATTCGGAATTGAAAAAGATGAGTCCAGGAGGGAACAATATAATGGATTTATCCACTTATTTATCCAGCTTATTTCCACTATGGTTTAAGACTCAGAATAACTATAAGTATTTTGTCATGGATAAATCAACATAACTAAGATTTTGACCTGCTTGTGGGCACAGTCAACCATACATATCAGGAGAATAAATGGCTTTTGTTAGAGTTGCTAGATTTAACAAAAATTTAGGATGCCTAGTTAAATATGAATTTCAGATAAACAATGAAAAACTTCTTAATATAAGTATGCTCCGTGCACTATTTGGCCTCTATGAATTATTTGGGATATACTTATACTAAACAAATCACTCATTATCTATCTAAAATTCAATTTTTTTTTAAATTCAAATTTAATAGAATACTCTATTTTGTATCTGGCAACCCTACTCCTACTTGATTTGGTTTTAGGTGGGGTGGGAAGTGGGATGGAGTAGAAAATTCTTACACATACACACATGCACACCATTAAAAAGGGGTTGCAGGTATCATGACATCATGATGCTTTATACCTAAATTCTTCAGTACTTATAAATATAAAAAATTCTTCTACATAGCCACAATACCATTCTCATTCTCATTCTAAAGAAATTAAACACTGCTATGATAGTATTTTATAATATACAGATCATATTCACATTTTCCCAATTCTAATAATATCATGGATTACTAACTCATTTAATCCTCACAAAACTCTATCAGGTAGGTGTCTTTGTCATCCCCTATTTTATTGATAAAGGAACTGAGTCAGGCACAAAGAGACATACAGCTTGCACAAGGTCACAAGTGGCAAAGCTGAGGGTAAAGGCAGACCGGTTTTAGAATCTGTGCTCTTTGCCATTATGCTATATTTATTAGTGTATATTTATCAGTAATGGATGTTGGAGCCATAAGTGAGCAGGAAATCTCTAATGATAATACTGCTGAAAAATGAGATTTGTCCTATATTACAATTTTCTTAGAACCAGCCAGGTTTTATGACTTGAGCCCTAAAGAATCTTTTCAAAGCAATGGTCTTCTCATATTTTGGCATATATATTGTGCAAAGTTCATGAACTCTGGAGTTAGATGTTATTGAGAGTAAATAAATATCCTTCTTTAGTCCTCATCACCTCATCTCCTGCACGTGGAGTGTACTCAGTAGTTACTGTTCAGAGCCTCACATGTTAATGAGGTGCTCAAAATCATCATCTCTCTCCTCTCCACTCCCCTCCCTTTCTCCATCTTAGCACTTAGGTACATCCAATTGTTATAGAATTACCTGGTCCTTTATAATCCATAAAACATTTTTTTTCTTGCCCTAACATATCTTTGTAAACAAAAGTGTTTGATGAGATTGAGGCCTTGGGAACAGTGTAATCAATACTTTTTATTTGACAATATAGGTAATCTTATTTATTTGTGACTTACTGTCACAAACTATCTCAACATTATCATAGAATCATCAAATCTTAGATTTGAAAAATATCTTCAAAATCTGTGAAGTTTATTTACTAATATTCCAATATTATTACCTCTTTTAGCAAAATTAGTTAATCTTTTCTGTTATGGTTTCTTCTTCCTTTGCTTTGGGCTTATGTAATGGGGGTGTCTGCTCTGTAGTCTTCCACCCTCAAGGATTTGAGCTAGCTCACTTTAATTCCACCATTGCTCCAAGCATCCAGGAGTTTCCTTTAGACTAGTGGGGAATTTTTTGGAGAACTATGGCAAGAGGTTCACTCAGAGTAGGTCATGGCTGCAGAGGAAAGATTCACAGCCTAGCCAAGACACCAAATGAATGGGTAGTCTTATGATGAGAACTATAGTTGGTTAACTACCCAGGGCCTAGATGAAGGCAACATGATGTTCTTGGGTAAAGACTAGGGAGTAGATTGGTAAAGGCTGTGACTTAACCCAGCTCTTGGGCACCCCAACAATGACCCTTACAGTAATTCTGTCAGTTATATCATGCAAAATTTTCTTCATGGAAGGCCTCCTCGTCAAAAAATGTTTCCTACTTAGGATCATGTTAGAGTTCCAGACTCCTTCTGCCATTCTAGCTAGCTAGCCTCTCTGGTCTCTTGCTTCAAATTCCCTTCTCCTTTCCAACAAAAGTTTTATTTTCTATATTCCTTGATAGTACCCACTGATGGTCCATCTGGCAGATGATGAGAATTCAAATTATTTGGAAAAAAGGGGGAGTATTTTTATTCCTCCCAGGGAAAGATAATCCTTCTCCTGAGAATCAATCAAACGACTCCTCTGAATAGAGAAAAGATAAAAAATCAAAGAAGTTATGTTTGCATTTGGGGGTGGGGGAAATCAAGTTTATCTTTATATCCTCCTATCCACAGAAAATTCTTTTGCTATTGTTAACTTGTAGAAACCACTCTGTTGCTGTGGTAAAGATTACAGATGCCCATAATACCTGTTCTCCTTTCTTTCTCTGAGTACAGAACCCTGGTTTTTAAGCTGGGCCTGTGGCTACAGAGCAAATTCTAATTTCTTTCACTTTCATTGGAGCTAGATGTGGTCATTCAATTTAAGTTCTGGCCATGAGTACCTTGGATGTGTACCATTTCTTGGTTGTCTTCCTAAAGAGAAGTATTATTCTCTTCCCCTTTCTCCAATTTCTCTCTCCTACTGGCTGGAATTCAACAATGATGGTAAGCCATCTATGACAGTGTGCATGAAGCAATAATCTGTGGATGGCAAGGTGCCAAGACAGAAAAAGTCTGTATCAGACCAGCCTTGGACACCTACCTCTGCAAATAAACTTCTGTTCTCGTTTAGTCATGGTGATAGAGGATCTCTGTTATTTACATGCAAATTATCCTAACTCAGTAGTTCTCAAAGCATAGTCAACAGATCAGTAGCAGCAACATCAGAAATGCAGATTCTAGAGCACCACCCAAGACTCACTCAATGAGAGACTGGGAGTGGACAGGTGATTCCTGTGTACTTTAAAGTTTGAGAACCACTATTTTCATTAATGTAGTAGCTAATGCTTATTATACACTTACCGTGTGTCAGTTTTAGTCTAAGCATTTTACATATTTTACCTCATTTTTACATGTATTACCTCATTCTCAACAATTACTAAAAGTCTACTACATTTTGTAGGTAAGAAAACTGAGTTACAAAGACATTTAGTAACTTGCCTGAGATGATGCACTTGCTAAGTGGAAGAAAGGAATCTGCTCCAAAGTCCACACCCCATATATCTCTCACAGCTTCATTCTTTATGGAGAAAAATCACCCTGTTAAGATAAGTTAATTTAACTGGGAATCAGAAGAGGAAATTTTGCATAAGAGTACATATAACAACCCTATGTTTTCACTACTTTGCCCTTTGGTATTAATAAGAAGATATAATTTTATTGGTTTCACATCATACTCAGGTGATCAAAGAAGGTTCTCTTTAAGAACAGAGACTATTAGTAAACAAGGAAAATATACTTTCATGCTGTTGTCAAAATAGGACAAAACTTTGTCCCTTGTCAAGCAGTAAAGCATTCCTCAAAAAGCAATGTAATTGGTAACAGGGCCATGAGAATCTCAACTGCATCTGCTAGGTTTGCATGTCACAATTCGACTGATTCAGCCAGTAGGGAGACAATGAGCTCAAGTGGAGTCAAACAGTTTATAACTTTCACAGAGAGCAAAAGCAGTATCAGCATGATGTCAGCTCTCTGTATTGCTGGCCCCACAGGATGACACTGAGCCGAAGGGGCCAAATGACAGCAGAGGTAGTAGGTCATTCTGTTGTTGAGAAGCCAGCTCTCACCTATGGCTAAGTAGAGAGACTTACAAAGAGATCTGCAGTTGAGCCCTAAACAGGAGAGGCTGAAAGTCCTATGCTCAACTGAAATCAGGAAGATGGATGAGAAATAGCCTTGTGACCAACTCCGAGAAGATGGAGAAGTGGGAAAGGAACTGCCTCTGGAATTCCTGTACCAGGCAGCTTATCACTCCTTGCTCCAAGAGGAATCACAGGGCACTTGGCCAAGACTCAGGTCAGAATGAAGTCAACCTTTGCCCATGTGGTCCATATGGAGACATGCCAGGTTGTCAGGAAGTGGCAGCAGAGCTCTTCCCCTACATACTTCTTCCAGATTCCAAAGTTTGGGAGGCTTATGAGTTTCTTGGATCATTTAAAGAAAGCTGGCCACAGAGGGTAGTTTAGATAAACTAAGAAAGGTCTTAGGTCATGAGGAAGATTACTTCTGCAAGATGATCCTGCAGACATGCAGGCCCTCACCAGGCAATGGTACACTAAGAGTCTTCTCATCCCAGGCCATGCTGTGGAAGTGGATGGTCTGTGGTTATTAGTGTGGCCACAAGGCAGCTGCATCTTGTCACTTCTCTACATCAAGGCATGGAAACTACTTCTGCTCTTCTTTGGATCTGATGGCTTTGACCAATATAATTACAATGTCTCCATAACAATTCCAAGCTTAGGTCACAAAACTGGCCTAACAACTTCTGCTGTCTACTCAAGGCCTGGAACTCATGAAATATAAGACAGAAGAGACCCCCTAAGAAAGAATAGAATATAATAGAATGTAATTTGCATGGGAATTTTTATTCTTAAGCCAACAAATCCAGTTAATGAGATTTTAGCCCACCAAGTATTTTAAAATGCTGAGCCACTGTAAATTATTTTAAAATAAAGTATTTTAAAGTGCTGAGCCTATTCTACCAGAGAGAAAGGTCTGGAATATGGAGAAGCACCAAGGCACCATCTTAGATAGACAGCTCAGTCACGTCTTTGGATAACTTTGGATAAAATTTTGTACTTTCCCCACTCTGAATGTTCCAAATGAGAGATCCCAAGTGAGGACCTCATTGCTAACCCAAATCACACTACAGAATACTGAGAGAAAGTAATATATTGGTGTTTTTTTTAATATATTTTTTTAAATTTTTATTTATTTATGATAGTCACAGAGAGAGAGAGAGAAAGAGAGAGGCAGAGACACAGGCAGAGGGAGAAGCAGGCTCCATGCACCGGGAGCCCAACGTGGGATTCGATCCCGGGTCTCCAGGATCGCGCCCTGGGCCAAAGGCAGGCGCTAAACCGCTGCACCACCCAGGGATCCCTATATTGGTGTTTTAAACTAAGTTTTAAGGTGGTTTGTTTCATAGCAATAAGTAAGTGGAACAGGAAATGACAAAGAGAAAATCTGGGTTCATAGGAATTAAGAAAGTCATCAGAGAAAAGCTAAAATAAAATACTATCACAATGCAGATAAACTTGATGTTAAAAACTAAAAACTGAGAGGACTAGATATGCTCCAGTTTGGTAAGAAAATATTAGTTGTGCCCAATGCAATGAATAACTAGCTGGTAAAAGTTGTCATGTTCTTTCTCCTAAGGAGAAGATTCTTAGTCCTGAAAAACAAAACGGCAACCTCTGAAAAACACTATTTTGAGAATGAGAGATATTTCCCCCTTGAGGTAACACAACAAAGTTTTACAGCCACTTCCAGCGATGTCACCATGTCCTGAAGGAAAGGCTGGTATCATTATAATTATATTTTAACTACATCCTCTGAGTTACATTTTAAGGTGTAATAAGACATCTTTCTAATATAAAAATAAAAGTAAATTATATTGACATGTCTTCTCTTTGCTAGTAATAGCTGAATGAGTAAACAAATAGCCTAGAGAAATGAACACAGCTAGCTTCATGCTGTTCTGTGACCCGCCGTGGTTCCATATCTGGCTGAAATTTTTATGTACTTCTGTTGAAATTCTCAAATACTGAGAGAAAAAAATAAAAACTAAAAATAAAAATAATTTTAGGGTAGATGAGAAAGTTGGTTGCAAGTGATGTTTTAGAAAAAGGGACCTTTTTTTAAATTCAAGATGAATATTGATATACACATGAATGAACATAACAGAAACATTTTCTTCTGCTAAACACAGGGTAAGACCCAGCACACCCATTCTGGACTCTGTTCTGAAGATCAAGGGCAAATAAATATTTCTATGAAAAGCCTAAAGCCTTAACAAATCTTTAAGGGTCTATCTAATCCCAACACTGTAATAACTCCCCACGATTCTGGAGGAGAAATGTACATTTGTCGTGTATGTAAATTAGAAAAAAAAAGAATTACTATATATATGATATACTATATATATAATATACTATATACATTATATATAGATATATTTCTCCCCCTCTCTCTCCCTTTCTCTATCTATATGATGTTTACCCCTAATTTCCTAAGATGATACAGAGAAACGTGTTGCATAATAGTGTTAAAAATAAACTGGGGACCAAAATCCCAGAAGGTAAAACTATTTACTATAATATTTTTTAAAATATATATACACTAAAGCAATTGGGCCTAGAGCACAACTACAGGGAAGATAGGTGTGACGTTCCAGAAATAAATGGGAACACAAAACAAAACAACTAAAACCTTGTGTAGATTCCTAGCTAATTAACATTTTATAGGATTGCTCTTACTCAAGTGAAGCGTAAGAAATGAAAAGGACACCACAAAATGCAACATGTTGAACGGACTACTTTCATCTTAAAATCTATTTGAGGAGCAACTCTGGGACACTGTGACCCAGGAAGGCCAGCAAGGTACAAAATCTAAAACGAAGGTGCCCATTCTTGAACCATCAGCCAAAAACCAGAAGAAAATCCAGGTGTCCATTTCTTGTCTTCTCTATTGCTTCCTAGTTGTGTTTTGTTTTCCAGTTAAATAGGGATGGTGTGAGGATAAACTTTTTTTTTTTAACAGAACATTGTTCTTTATCTTTGGTTATTCACTCCTAACAAATGTTATGGCAAAACTGTTTATGGCACAAAAATGTTTAGAAAACTTATGCTGAGTTTTTGTAGTTCAAGCTTAACTCAGGGGGCGTCAAGAGGGTAGAAGTAAAACCTCCACTTCACAGAACTATAGCAAATAATCTTTCTTGGTTTCCCCCCCTGCTCCCCCACCCCTGCTGCAGTTTCTTCTCTGCAACCTTAAAACCAGAATAGGCTACTTTTTCTTTTGTCAATTGTAGGTTCTAAATTTGAGGCCTAAGTTGATTTTTTTTTTTTTTGAAGCTTTGAATTCACTTTGGGAGCAAATATATTTAGCTACTGCCAGTTTACTCCTTGCTAGGACTAGTAGCTAAGCAAGTTTTTTCTCTTAAAGTTCACTGAATTTTCTCTTACTGAACACAGATACATCTAGATAGAAATAAACATTTTCCCGTCAGTGACATAAAGGAGAAATACCTTACAGCTTCTAGGCAGCTAGGCCCTGAGCATCTCTGCAGCGAGCGTATCCTCCGTAAGCATTTTGATGGGGTAACTAATTGACCGTAAAGCAGCTGTGTGGTAAAAGATACAATTATGAAAAACAGAAGGGGCATTCATTAAAGAGGGCATAACGAAACATGAAAAATGAGTAACAAAAGTGAAAACACTTTCTTAAGAAATACAAAATATTGAGTACATTCAAAATGTATAGGACAGATTTGGGGCAGTGCTGCACAAATAACCGATTTTATTTCATGGATTATAAATAAACCTTTGTCTTCAAAGTCCTTCACTCACAATATTATACTTTTTTCCTTTCTTTTTTTTTTCTTGATGATTCATTTCCTCATTTAGGCATTACACTTTTTCTTTTTTCACTAAAATTTCTTCCTTCATTAAAAAAAGTATTGGGGGTGCCTGGGTGGCTCAGCTGGCTCGGTTAAGCATTGGACTCTTGATTTTAGTTCAGGTCCTGATCACCAGGTTGTGGGATGGAGCACCTCCCCCCACCAAAATCAGGGGCATTAGGGAGTCTGGTTGAGCTTCTCTCTGCTCATCAGAGAATCAAGTTGAGTTTCTCTCCCTCTCCCTCTCCATCTGCTCCTTCCCCTTGTGCTTGCGGGTGCAAGCAAGTATTCTCTCCCTCAAATAAACAAATATTAAAATAAAAAAACATAGAGAAGTATCAGTTTCTAAATACTAGGATGCATATTTGTAATTGAGCTTTGTGTCCCCTTGTGAAAGCCTTCTACACTGTTGTTTGTTCTTGCCATATTGTCACATGTCACTAATAGATGTCCCTAAGTTCTACAGGAAATGTGGGTTCAAAATTCTGCACCTTTATATAGACCATTATGAGGGTAAGGTTTATATAATATAAAAATGGGAGTACTGTATCAATGGAGAAATCAAATCGAACTCTTAAGCCAAACTGTTAACCAGTTATTTTTTTTATCTTTTATGACAAAATTGCCTTACAGTCAATTCCTCATGTTGTGAAAATATTTATTTATTTATTTATTTTGTGTGAAAATATTTAAAAGTAAAATTCTTGCAGCAAAGGTATCTGTGGCAAAGATGCTTACAATGAAAATACCAGACACATCTCTTACCAATAATTATTATTATTATTTCAATGTTTCTCCCAAAACCACTGCTTTTGCAGTTTCCCCCATATCAATAAAAGGCAACTGCATTTGTCTAGTTGCTCAGACCAAAAATCTTTAGATTCACTGTTGAATCCTGATTTTCTCTCACAGCCCACATGTGGTATGTCATTGAATCCTATTGGCTTTACTTTCAAAATATATCCATAACTTGACCAGTTCCCCCAATCCCTCTGCCATCACTGATTGAAGTCCTAATCATGGTTTGCCTGGATTACCTCAAGGTCTTCCAAGCCCATCTCTGCCTTTTCCTATTTCAATTACTCTGCAGTTACAGCTCTGCTCAAAACTGCCAGGGGTTCTTTCTCACTCAGGGTAAAGTCAAGAGCCTTGCAATGGTCTATAGGCCCCATGCCATCTGCCACCTACTACCCTTTTGACCTCATTTCCTGCTATTCACTTCATTTAGTCTTTCCAGTCAAAAGGTCCTCTGCTCTGTTCCTGGAACAAGTCAACACACTCTCGTCTCTGGGGCTCTCCTCCTCCTCTTCCTTCTACTTGGAATGCTCTTCCCCTAGATGCCATGTGTTTACAGGTCTTTACTCGTAAAGAGCCTCCTTCTCGGTGAGGCCTTCCCAGGTCTCCCTATCTAGTATTTCAATGCAGTGTCCCCATGTCCCCACCCCCAGTGCTTGTCATTCCTCTCCTTGCAATACTTTTTTTGTTATATGTAGTCTATGTCACTATCTACATCATATATATTATTTATTTTATTTGTTGTCAGTCTCCCCACCAAATTATAAACTCCATGAATACAGGGATTTTCTTTCCTGTCCGCTTTGCTTACTGCTACTTCCCCAGTGTCTGTCACATAATAAGCACTCATAACACATTTTTGTTAAATGTTGCTGAATTTAATACAGACTAAGTTGAAATTATAAACTTTCTACACAAAAGGTTAGCTAAAATTTTTCCACTTATGAACATGTTAGTTATTCAGAGTCCTAATTAATAGTTCTGAAATCAGTTTTAATTACCTGACAACATCATACACCAAACTAAGGTATTTATATTTTCTGTTTATCCTACTTTCTGGAACATTTGATAGCAGCTTTTCACCACAAAAACATTTTTAGATTAAAATTACTTTGCCCCCTATGGTTATCTGTGGGCACTGGTAACAAATTGTTTGCTAGTGCTAAGTAAGTCTATGCTGATTGGCCATTGGGAACTCTAACAAACTTTAAATTTCAGCAAAATTTGCCCAGAGACTGCTAATCCCGTGGAAGAAGCCAAGTATTCTGAAGGTAAAATATATCAGGTAATTTGGCTCTCTTGATATTCTTGATAGCAAATAAATTTATAATGTAGTTTACATTTTCAAGATATATGCCATCCAGGTAGGGAGACTGCTTTTGAAAATAAATATATATTGAAAGTATTCTCTACTCAGCACAATGGTATAATTTTTAGTGCTTTGTTTTATACTCTTAAACTTCATGTGTTTAAACACATTAAAATGTGTTTTTATAAAATATAAAATGTGTTACTAAGTTCTGGAAATTATCCACTAAAATTGATACCTTGGTAGCAACTTCCTCTTTGATTTAAGTGTTAGCATTATCAAGATCCACCATAATTCAAAGAGTCTAATTTTTTTCTATAACTGCATTTATAAACCAGAATAAGGATAATATAAGCATATTCATAGTTTTATATGCATATATTTGAATATGCATAGTTATTCATGCAGATATTTCTACTGATGAGCATTAAGTCATTTGATAAATGACTTGTATTGTCCTGATCTCTAAAATATGTGGATGGCTAAATTATAGTTAGGTTTAAGGTCATGAAAATTATATTGTTTAGAAGCAAATAGCCTAGAGTTTTTAGAATATATTTAATAGTTACATTATTTCTCCAAATAAAAATTTTTACCTTGAAATGTTTAAAGATTGCAACAGCATTTAGATTATTATTCCCATTAAAAGTGTTTTCCCCAAATAATCTCAAAAAGTGGTATAAATTTTTTATTCTCGAATTCGTTCTATATGTCTGGGTGGTAGTCAGAAAAATACCTAATATTCATCAAAACCAACAGATTAATAATCCACTATTATATTGACTTTTTTTTTCAATAATGGCTACTTAATGTAAATGAGCTCACTAGCTCCTCTTAGTATTCACCAAAGTATAAATATGTACCTTTATCCATAGCTAAATATTAATGTTTAAGCATAATTTTGTTGAGCTCAATATAAAATATTATTTGCCTTTAAATCAACTACAGGGAGATTTTTTCTGTAATAAAATGAAAGAATAGAAACTTATTCAAGATGGCATAGAGTCTTCATTATGATTACTGGCTCTATAATTACATTGCTTGGGTACTAATCCCAGTTATACCTCTCAATACCTGGGAATTCTGAGGCAAATTATTTGACTTTCTATTTCCTATTCTAAAACAAGAATAGTAACACCATCTAACTCATAGGGTTGTGGTGAGGCTCAATTAATTGAATATATGCAAAATTTTTAGAAGAGTGGTTAGCTCATTTTAGTATTCAGTAAATTTTAGCTATTAATATAAGGATTACACAAATTGTTTTACTCTGCAGCCCATGGATGGCTTCTAGCCCAGATAAATTGCTAATGAATATAAGGATATAGATTAGGGGATCTTACTGGCAGCAGACAAAATTATTTATTCCTCACAGTAAGCCTGCTTTGCTGGCACTCATGTAGAGTCTGTTATGAGTTCTTACACTAACTTGATACTATTATGAATTATACAATAATAAAATTAAATGATCTCTAAAAACAAAAGGGAAAAGTTTGGGCTGATAATAGAGCAAGTAAATGTATCTATAAGATTCATTTCTATCTCCTGACTTCATTGTTTTAATAATATTGGACAATTTTCACTTTCACACAGAATAATTACATATGAAGGCTCTTAGATTAAAATATCTACATTTGGTTATAAACTATACATAGTTTTTTTTAAAACAAGGAAACGGACTACTGGGAGAAGGATGTTTGTATATATTTTTGTATTTTATTTATTCTTAAGACTTCAGTTCATAATTGGCAATATTTTAGGGTAAAATTTTATTGTCTTTTTGCAGAGAGTCTCAGAGATGCAAACTGTCTGTTTGGGACTGCTTCTTTTCAGCGTGACTTGGGCAGCACCAGTAAGCATTTACAAATTCAGTTATGCATCATATTATCTCTTGCTCTCATTATTTCTCTAAGCAATGTTTCTTTCTTTTTTTCTTTTTTCCTTTTTTTTTTTTTTAGTTAGTAAGCCTTACCTAGTTTAGTTGCAAGAAAGTACCAAGCAAAAAGAAAGCATACAGCACTTGACACAAATGTCTATTAACAAGGAGGGCCTCAATAAATATGTGCCGAATTATAAAATGTCAACATACTGCTTTTCATGAAGTGCCACCAAGAGTATTTTTGAGAAAATCAATAGCCAGTCACAGTGTTTCAAATCAACTATTGTTAATGAGTAAATGCTCAGAGACCAAATTATAACACGTCTAAAGAACTTTCACTATTTTACTAAAAACTGAGAAAAATTTGACTTGGCTGTTTTAAAGCTGACCAACTAGATTTTGTAAATACCTGGCAATGGAAAGAAACCAGACCCTTTCTGTAATTCTTGTAAGACCCCGACACTGAAATCGTGCTAATGATTTTTCTCTTCAACAGCAAGGCTAAAGATGGGAAGGACTTTTAAGCTTAACATAAATTGAGCTGCAATTTCCTTTTGTGTCTTTTCTTCCTTCTGATTCACTCAGATGAGTACTCAGGATGTGACTAAATTATCTTGTGAAAATGCTGTTACTGATATTTTTTGCAGTGCAGACATAGTGCTAATTAGATAATGTCTGAAAAGCATCCTAGCTTTTCAGAACCATTTCAGTTGAGGAGCAGGAAACAAGTAGTCATTCTGTTGCCATAAGTACTTAAATATAGGTCCTGAGCCAGTGAGTGACCAGCTGGGTGACCCAGTGATGAGCATAAACCATGCCATCTAGCGAGGACAGCAGAAATTGAGGAAAGCATGGACCTTCTTAGCGCATATCCTTTGATAGTCCTGTGGTGGGCCATACTGCCTAAAATAGACATCTGCCAGGCCCCATCCACACAACTCAGCTCAATCACGACCACAGAGGCATGTGCTTAGGCATGATGAGAATTGAGTGGGTCCTGCTGACTCAGCTCAATCCCACCAGCTGAGGATGAATCTATTTAAGCAACACATTCCAAAGAACAGCTGGAATGGCACCTTCTGACCATTTTCCAGTAAATGCTATGTCAATATCAATCCAGTGACCACTGATCAAGAGAAGGTGCCAGCATTCTTCTGCAGAGGGAGACAATGCCTTCTCCATTACAAGGCCACAGTCAAATGTGGGAGAACTGCAAAATGGGTGTGGGGGGAGAAGCGAGGGCTGCATATTGCAGATGAAAGAGGCTCAACAAGGACATAGAGACAAAATTTGGGATTATGAATGGCTAAATGTGATGTTTCCTCTCAGATATATAGATTCCCTTTAGTCAATTACCTAAATTATTAATAGATTGTGGTATCAGAAATTAGAATATATTGAGTCATTTACATCTCTTTTGGAATTATAATCCAAATTCAAACTGTAGGAGAACAAAAGATTTCCTCAACCTTCTTTGGGTTCATGGCTCCAGTCAGAAAATTAAACTGACAAAGACAGATTAACAAGAGAAAAGCATACAAATGTTACTAAATTTCTATATGCACACGGGAGCTGTCACAAGAGAATGAAGAGTCAAAGAGGTGACCAAAGCAGGAAACTTTTATATCTTTTAGACAAGGAAACAGTAAATTTGTAAAAAATTGATAAGACAAAGGGATTTAGGCTGAGGGTAGTCCAACTAAAGCCAGGTAGTCTTTACATTTCTTAATGAGAAGATGAGGATTAGTCTAACAAAATTTGTTTGTGGATTTCTCTGGTGTCATCCCTGAACTGATGAAAGCTGGTCTTCAGGAACAGGACAATTTGTTTCCTACCTTTAGGCAGAAAAGAGGGAACTTTTTCTACATTTATGACTTAATTGCCTTCAGTTCAAAATAATTTTTATGTCAAATAAGCATATTTTAGGGGTGATATTCTGGTTTCATTCAAAATCAAAATTTGAAGAAAAAAAACAAAATTTGAAAAAAACAAAAGGTGGATATTGGATCATGCAATTCAATTATATTTATCAACATGCAGTTAGACTACAGACTTTGTTATAAGCTACTTTGTTGTAAGTTCATGACTTATTATTGCAAACTTTATGAAGGTTCTCTATACTATCAAGTATGTTTTTAATTTATGTGTGTGTGTGTGTGTTCTATGAGAAGATGCCAAATACCCCAAACCATCATTTTTTCTCTTGCTTAATATCTGCCCATCTCATTTTTATGTTTTCTCTTTCCTACAGCACCATATTCAGAATTATTTTCACTGTTTTGATATTTTTGAGAAATGACTCTATGATCTAAACTTACATAAGAACCAGCATAAGAAAAAGTCAATCATGGATAGAATTATAAAATATGCCTTAAAGGTACTTAATGTAAAATTCAAAAACATTTCCTCTTATTATTAAAGATGATTTTTTGGCATACAGCAGGCCATTTAAAAATCTATTTTAACCCTGGGAATTTGAGACTAACGATTTCCTTACAATATCTCTTTTACTACTTCTACCAGCTGTTTAAGTGTAGACAATTTTGTTTCTTCTACTGCCTGTCTCACGGGGGTTATTAGTGGTATCAGATGAGATTATATATACAAAAGTAGTTTACAAACTGTAAAGTGCTATGTAAATATAAGGTGTTACTGACAAACCATTTTTGTTTCTAGAATATAATGGAATGTTAGGCAGATCTGCCTTGGAGCCAAGCCAACAGGGTACTTTTACTAAAGTTTTGAGTTTATTTCTAAGACAATTTTATCAGTTAGGGTCCAGTCAGGAAAATAAAATTAAAATAAAACAAAACTCTCATGATAGGCAGTTCAATAGAGAAATTTTATTTGGAGAATAATTATAAGTATAGGACAAACAGAAAGAGCAAATCATGGGTGGTGAGGCAACCCAAAGATTAAAACTACTACTACTCCTTGGACTGAAGAAACAAGGTGGTGTTCTCCGTGCCCTGCGTGGGGGAAGGGGCCCCAGAGGAGGCAGGAGCACAAAAGAGATGTGTCCAATCCTAGAGATACAGCCCAAAACAGAGACAGACCAGGAAAATATACCTTGGCCGCTCTCTTTCTACTCTCAATGCCAGGCTAGGCCTTCCATTAGCCAAACCAAGGCTGAACCCAGACAGCAAAGTTGCTCAGGAAATGCAGTTTATAGAGGTCATTCTAAAAAGAGCTAAAGTGCAATATCTGAAAGGATAATAGCCTATATTTTACTGCAGAAAAATACAGATCATGGAGGCTTATTCAGGATGAATACTCTCTAGGTGGATAAGGTCTTTTTATTTCATCTTTCCCTTCAGGGGTTCTCTCTCTTTTACAACTGATACATACCATCATGATGCCTGCTGCCACTTTAGCACATGCATATAAACACAAACCAGTCTTGGCTACTGGTTCCTTTTCTGAAATCTGAGATAACCTAGGAGTTTCAAAAAGAAATAAGAAAGTTAAAATACTGGTAATAAAAGAATTGTTATGTCTGTTCTTTCACAGCAAGCTTGCTCCAAAATTCTCCGGTCCTCTTCTGCAGGCTCTCCTGTGACACCTAAATTTAAGCCCAAAAGCCTGGAACACGCTGCCCGGATCTATTCCTTCCTAGTTTCTGACCTTTCTCCACTTCAGTAGCTACCTCTCACCCCAGGTACTCTCAAGATCCAATCTGCGGGCCACTCCATTTTTCCTTCCCTGACAGAAATCTCTGCTCAGGTGACTGGCAACAGCCAAGTACCATCCCTGAATGTGATCTTACCCCTTATGTAGAGGGCTACAGTTTTACTTTTGCTGGACTAATAGCAGTATCAGCCCTTTGCTAATACAGCAGTCACTAAACTTATGCAATCACTGCACACGAATAATCCACATCACTGGGCTCTGAGTTTGGTTCACTGATACTAAACAACTCCCAATGTGCCAGTAAAAACTTATTTTTCAGTTGATATCAGCAACATCCAAGCTTCCATATCTGGAGTGCCACCCCTCCCCAATGTGGCAATTCTGTGCTTGAATATGGTACTATTGGAGATGGCATTGTCTCCCTCTGGAGGAAGAATGTGGGCATCCTCTTTTGTCAGACTAAAACAAATATTAATGTACTGTATCCATCTTCTTTGGTTGCAATGATTTTCTACATTGAAGAAAAATTCAGCAAGAGAAAAATAAACGAGACATTTATTGTTTGCAGAAATGGATGAAGAGATGAATGTTTGGTGAAGTTTTATTTCTTGTTTCCTTCCAGACATTTCAGCCACAGACTGGGAAAACCAAGGATGACTGTGTGGAAGAACAGAGGGTAAACAGAATTATTCTTCTCAAATAAATCTATTTCAACTTTGTAAAGAAAAAAACTCCTGAGAGGAAATTTTCAACTGTCCAAATATTCTTGTGCACTTAGAAGGGAAGTACAAAATTACACAACACAATTTTGGCACTTAGATAGAAAAGAGAAACATTCTGAATGGAAATTTGTTTCTCTTCACTGTGACTTCTTTCTTCCGAGGGAGAAGTGAGTAAAAAGCCTGGCATATTTATTAGCAAACTATTTTCCCACACATGTACATGAGAACAAAACCACAAAGGAGGGAGGAAAGAATGGGAAAAGAGTTAAATCTTCATGTGGAATTCTGTTTACAAGGAGTTAGTTTTCCATATGCATGCAGAAACTTAAACAAGTAGCCTCAGTTTTTCATGTCACCAAATTGCAGCCTACCATAGTTTCTCCTGGCCGTTTCAGAAAATTCTTTTCTAGGACCTAACAATCTTCTGTTCTTCATCACAGCTGAAAATTACGAAGGCAAAAACTGCCAACATCAGAGCCTGGATGCTCATGCTGTGAATCTTTCCAATTTGACCACAGACATGAATACTGTAAAACCTACATTTCTCCCAATCCGTACAGCCCTTCCCACCTGAAAGCACTTCCAAATGCTCCATTTCCACTGAAATTTGATAACAAAATTAGTATACCCTGCGAGAGAGAGCAGTTGTTTGTCATCCTTAGAGAAAACAGATTTACAGGCATGTAGAAAAGAAAGGGACAAGGTTTATCTTAAGGAGCTGGCTGACAGACGCTCTCCTGTGGTTATAAGAAGCACTACCATTTGTCAGAGGCAGAATTTGACTTCACCTAAGTTAAAGAATATCTTGTACAATCAGAAAGAGAGCCAGGAGATTTAATGTTATAAACACATCTTAATATAATGTTATGTTTTTGTAGATAACGTACAAAGGCCACCATGAGAAACATGGGTATTATATTTTTAAGTACGTTTACACATCATCGGGGAGGAAAAATCAAACTGACATAAAGGTAAGCATAATCTCTGGGCGAAGATACTTATCAAGAGCCAAAATCTGGACTGACCCTAGGGGAAACTGTTATAGGAGACAACTTTCCTTTTGATTATTCTGGGTTTCTGTCTGTGGCGGGTGCCACAGTCCCTGGCTCCTTAAATATCTCTGCTAAAAGAGTTAAAAAACTCTGACACAAATGGACCACCCCACGCCCTCATCCAAATCCTGCCCTGCTTCAGGACTTGCCCTAGCAGGTATGTGATACTGGTGGACCCCCGATGCCCATGCATTTTTCTTGCTTCTGAGTAACATTTGGCCTTTTGTAAGAAGGGTTTCTGAACGTATTCTAGCATATATTCTAATGGTGAGGTTTAGAAAGCTAATAGGAGAAATCATTTTGCCCTTAAGAGGGACATGTTTTAGTGCCCCTTAAATTCATTCCACTGATGACTCCATCTGGGTGAGAATACTTGGAAGAGAAAGAATAAGGGCCTTGTCCCTGGAATAGGACAATAATTCTTTTCATTCAGTCTCTTTTTGCAGATTCATTGGCCAAAGAGCTAGAAACAGCTTAAAATGCCATCAGCAGAAGGACTATTTACTTTTTCCAAATCTGGCTTCATTTCCCATGAAAGTAGTAGCTTTTCTTCAGAATGTTATTTTGTTCTGCTCATTATTCTTTAGATGGCATCTCTAATACTAACTGCCTGTTAAGCTAATTTGTTATACTAAGTTAAAATGTTTTTGTTGTAATCAATATATGTTGAGCAAAATACTATGTGAGATAAAATGATTAAGAAAACTTAATTCTTTCTCTCCAGGAACTGAGTTAGAAAAAAAAAAAAAGACACTTATGAAAGTCATTATAAAAGTCGATTCAGAATGTGCAAAGTGCTGTGGGAGTAGTACCCAAAAAAACCATGAATTTAGGGGCTTAAGGTAGAAAAAGATTAGTTCCTAGTCTGGTATTTAGGGAAAGCTACATAATGGAAATAATTGAGCTGGGCTTTGGAAGATGAGTACAATTTGAGCAAATGAGCAGATGGGAGAGGCCATTCCCCATGAAAAGAATAATATGAACTAGGGCACTGAGAGAGAAAAGCAGAGCATAGGAAATCAGATCACCCAACTGATACAAGGACCATCATGCAGGCAGTGATGCAACCAGAAATCATTTAAAATAACAAATACAAAAATGACTATTACATTCCACAGTTTAAAAGTTGTTTCGTGTTTTCATCTATAAAAGAACTCTATTCAGTCTTTAATGAAATGGACACAATTCATTAGTGTACATGCTACTGCTTTGTGGAGTTTTAAAAAATATTTTATTTATTTATTCATGAGAGACACAGAGAGAGAGAGGCAGAGACACAGGCAGAGGGAGAAGCAGGCTCCATGCAGGGAGCCCGATGCAAGACTCATCTATCCCAGGGCCCCAGGATGACGCCCTGAGCCAAAGGCAGACGCTCAACCACTGAGCCACCCAGGTGTCCCTTTGCTACTGTTTTCAAGGCAGTTGAAGCACCAGAAAGAAAACAAAATTTCCCATGGCAAAGTAGGGAGAGAAAATAAGTTAAAAAGGATTATCATAGTTTACTGATTAACACAACTATTTAGCGCAAAAAGCCATATTCACAATGAGCAAATGAACTTGATTTCAAAGGAAGATATAAATGTCCATGTAAAACTTTCCAAGATTCAATGACTTAAAATAAGCCAAATGTTTAAAAATACTTTTTATTCAGGAATAATTTACTGTAAAGTTTGTTTCGATTACACTTCCCCCCACAGAAAAATATTGCCTATTTTCAGAATATCCTTGCCAATAAAAAAGATCAGTGAATATCATAACTGAAACAAATTAATAATTTCTTTAAAATTATATCTTAAAGAAACTACAAGTTATATCTTTTGTATGCTGTGTATTAACCAGTTTCCTAAGAGTAGAAGGCATTTCCATAAACTCTTTTTAATCTTGAGATTCATGCATGAGCTGATTTAACAATCTCCCCCACTGCTTCCAATGGTAAGATACATGTGGAAAAGTAAGCAGTCCTTCAAATAAAATGATATTCTTATTTGCAGATAAAAGAAAGAGAGAAATAGGAAGTCCAAGCAAAATAAATTTCAGAGGGCATAGTATGAGGGGCCAGAAGCTCACAGAACCCTCCCAGAGGGTGACATTCAGTTGGTACATGTCAGAGAAGGGTCCAGAGTTAGTCCGTCTCCATCTGTCACCACCACAGTTAGGGAGGAACAGGTACTGGGAAATAGCTGTGCATCCAATAATCAAGTGACTATTACTCACAATATAGAAGAAAGCAAGCAGCCATTTGATAAAGGGCTATACGTGGTTATGTATGAAATGATAGTTACCATCATTTGTCTTACACATTGACATTGTTCTAGATACTTTACACACATTATAACATTTAATAAAACCATTAATTGGGATGCCTGAGTGGCTCAGCGGTTAAACGTCTGCCTTCGGCTCAGGGTGTGATCCTGGAGTCCCGGGATAGAGTCCCACATCTCCTGCAGGGAGCCTGCTTCTCCTTCTGCCTATGTCTCTGCCTCTCTCTCTCTCTGTGTCTCTTGTGAATAAATAAATAAATAAAATCTTAAAAACAAACAAACCATTAATTCTCCCAACAATTCTGAAAGGTAGGTGTCATTTTTCTTATTTTACAATTAAGAAAGCTGAGCCTCAGAGAAGTAAAAAAAAAAAAAATAAGGTTTCTAAGATCACATAGCTCATAAACGGTAGAGTTGGACAACTCATTCTAATACCTGTGCTCTTTCGAAAGTACACGTACTTTCAACAAGCACTTGACTGGGATCAAGCTGCCTGCTGTTCCACTAAATGTAATTCCCCAATACCCTGGCTTCCCTGAATGTGGGTTTTCCATCTCCTTTGTCTTCCCTACACACTTGCCCTGTGAGTGCAAGCTTCTAACTGATTACACTTTTTTCCTTCATCTGGGAGCGCTCATGTATTTGCACACATCTAATTAATACATCCAAGAAAATGTCCATATGCTCAATAAGAGCCAACAGACTGAAGTGGTGGCCAAAAAAGACAGGATGAAATTAAGCTGTATTAGTAAAAACAGGGCTGTGGCCAGGGCAAGGAAGCTACTAGATGCTTTGTGCTCAGGGCTGCTCAGGCCACATCAGAGTGTGGGGCCCCGTGGGACCCCACAGGCTAAAGGAGAGCCATTCTTTACCAGTTCATTCTTTATCCATGAAACTTGCTTTGATCATTCCAGAATTATCTCTGCCAACAAACTTCTATTGAATTAATAGTCTTTCTCTTAAATATCTGGTGGGTAATTCTTTTTAAATTGCCTAGGAATTATTAAATTTTTAAAATTTAATATATAATAATACTTCATGTTGAAAATTACACTTTAGCAGGAAGAAAAAAACAAAGACAATACTGCCCTTCAAAATTCTGGTAAGAGAAGAAATCAAGAGCCAGCACCTAAAGAAAACATTGCCCGGGAAAGAGAGAAAAACTTGTCCATTCTTGGAGCCAGTGAAAATAAAGAAAGTAGCAAAACCCAAACTCTTTTTGAAAACATACAGACCACAAATGAAGTTGATAGCATTAATAACAAAGAAAATGCCCACAGTGACCTAAAGATGTCCGTTTACCTTGAATCCCCTGGGAATAATGGGGCCGAGGATAAAGATAATGCTATCAACAAATCACATGACCAAGAAGAATATGGTACAGCTCTCATCAGAAATAATATGCAACATATAATGGAGCCAGGGACTGTGACTGAACTCTTGGCAGAAGAAAACAAAGAGAACAAACCCAGAAACATTCTAAGCAAAATTCCAGCAAGTGTGAACTATGTTAAAATCCCCTCAAAAAATAGGAAGAATTATCAAAGAGATCCTCAAGCCCAGAATATTCCAGTTAAAAGCAAAAGCACCCATCATACCCAACACAACATTGACTATCCAAAACTGCTCCAAAAAGTCAAAAAAATCCCCAGTGATTTTGAAGGCAGTGGTTACCCAGATCTTCAAGAGAGGGGGGACAATGATATCTCTCCTTTCAGCGGAGATGGTCAACCTTTTAAGGACATTTCTGGTAAGGGAGAACCTATTGGTCCTGACCTAAAAGGTGCAGATATACCAACAGAGTCTTCTGGCCCACGTGAAGCTGATACTATCAGTCCTGATGCAAGAAGGCCAGGTTATAATGAGATCCCAGAAAGAGAAGAAAGTGGTGGAAGTACCACTGGAACCAGGGATGAAACAAGAAAAGAGGCAAGCACTGATGTAAGCCTAGTAGAGGGCAGCAACGATATCATAGGTAGCACCAACTTTAAGGAACTCCCTGGAAAAGAAGGAAACAGAGTAGGCGCCAACAGCCAAAATGCTCACCAAGGGAAAGTAGAGTTTCATTACCCTTTTCCACCCTCAAAAGAGAAAAAAGCTGAAGGCAGTAGTGATGTAGCTAAAAGTCCTAATTATAATGAAATTCCAAAAAATGGCAAAGGTAGTAGTAGAAAAGATACAGAGCATTCTAATAGGAATAAAGTAATCTCAACTGAAAAACAAAGATTTCCCACTAAGGGCAAAAGTCAGAGCCAGCTTGTTCCTTCTCATGATCTTGATAACGAAATTAAAAATGAAATAGGTTCCCATAATGGCCTCAATAATGAGGACACTATAATAACACAGAGCAGAAAAAATCATTATGTGCCCCACAGACAAAATTCTACATGGAATAAGAGTGTGCCAAAGAGGAAAGGCTCCTGGGGTTACAGAAAACCCCATTCCAGGAGAAGGGTGAGCCCCCCTAGAAGGCATGATAGTAGTGAATCATCTGACAGTGACAGTTCCAGTGAGAGTGATGGTGACTAGCCCACAAGAAATTACCAGCAGGATAGAGGTTCAAATACCTCATCATCTGTAACCTGACAGAAAAGGGGAGCCATGTGAGGGCAGACCAGATGAGAAAGAGCAGAGCGGAGACTGAGTAAGCCAAGAAAACCAGCCCCTGGGGGAGATTTGTTGCTATCGTAATTGGTCACAGTCTGAAATTCTATTCAAAGTTATGACGTTTTTTTTAAAGGAGAAAAATTAATTAAGGATTTGTGGAATAGTTCACATTTGAACAGATGTCATTTAAAACTAGTGTGTGAGTGTCACAAAAGCCTTCCTATGCTGTTTGCTTTATAGATATGAAGAACAACAATATCTCTCATATGATAATCTGTAATTAAATAATCTCTAAGAAAATCTGCTGTCTGTGGTGCTTCATTTCAGAGACAACAAGATTAGTTCTGCTGCTGGCAAAGGCAGTGTTATGAAGTTAATCTGCTGAATAAAGCTTAGCCACATTCTCTCATCCCACTGTACTTAAGGCAGCATTTCCTTCTTCTTCTGACCTCCCTGTGCTCTAATGAAGATGTCCTGCTTCACAGCTTTCTATGTTCCCTTCTTGTATTGCACATTTATAACTTCTTATAAGATACGTTTTAGGAGCACCTAGGTGGTTCAGTCAGTTAAACGTCTGCCTTTGCCTCAGGTCATGATCCCATGATCCCTTAAGTCCTGGGATCCCCCACCCCGTCTCAACGGGGAGCCTGCCTCCCCCTCTCCTCCCCCATTCGTGCTCTCTCTCTCACTGTCTCTCTCACCCAAATAAATAAAATCTTTTTTAAAAAGACAAATTTTATTTCCTGAAACAACTTACCACATTATCACTACTTTCATTAGTTCTGCCTCCTTCCAGACAAAGAAGGGAACGGGGTGAAGGGAGGAGGAACAGGGATACATTGAGAAGGAGAAGCACAAGTACAAAGCCAAGAGAAAAATTTACTTTGGCAAATATTATTCATTGACTGGTCCTAAATTACTTCCAGTTAATTTCTTTTCCCAAATTTTTCATATAGATGTTTTCCCACCTATTGGACTTTTGACACTGTTGTGGAAATTGGACCCAAGCTGCCCGGTAAGGGAGGGGAATGAAATTCTGGGAGGCTTTTTTGCTCTTCCTGATAAGAAAAACTTTTACGACTAGAGCCATGATTCCTCCCTTCTTTCCCTAATCTTCTTTGTTTGACATTAACACAATGCTTAGAGGTGCAGCAGCCATTCTGTGACCATGAAGAAAAGGGATGAGATAACAGAAAATATATTGGTCTCTGCCCCCCAGTTCCTGGCATAGAACTCTGAAAATCCTTGTAATTTCCTAAGTGATAAGGGCAATTGGAGCATCTTTAATTCTAATATTTGGTCTTTGACCCAGGTTCCTGACAGAGAGTTCCTAAATCCCTTGAAATATCCTAGGTCTTTTGTTCTAATGAAGTGACTCTTGGTAGGCTCCTAGATGGGGGCTGGTCACTAGAGAGACTAGCTAAAAAGCTTGAAATTTGGGGCAACTGGGTGGCTCAGTCAGCTAAACATCTGCCTTCTGCTCAAGTCATGATCCTGGGGTCCTGGGATGGAGCCCCATGTCAGACTTCCTGCTCAGCACAGAGCTTGCTCCTCCCTCTGTTCCTCACCCTTCTCATGCGCTCTCTCTCTCTCTACCACTTCCTCTCTCTCTCTCTCTCTCTCTCTCTCTCAAATAAATAAAATCTTAAAAAAGAAATAAATAAAATAAAAGCATGAAATTTTCAGTCCTATCCCCTCCATTCTTCAGAGAGGGAAGAGGGGCTAGAAACGGAGTTAGTAGTTAATTACACACATGTGATGAAGCCTCCACAAACACCTCAGAAGTATGGTGTTCAGAGAGGTCTCAGGTTGGCAAACACGTGGAGGGGACAGGAGACAGCCTACCTGGAGAGGGCATGGAAGCTCTGTGGCTCTTCCCACATACCTAATCCTTCACATCTCCTCCACCTGGATGTTCATTGGTATCTTTTATCATACCCTTTTACAATAAACTGATAAACAGAAAGTAAAGTGTTTTCTTGAATGCTGTGAGCTACTCTAGCAAATTAATTGAACCCGAGGAGGGCTTTGTGGGAAGCTCTGACTTATAGTCAATAGGTCAGAAGCATAGGTGACAACCTAGACTTGCAATTGGCATCTGAACTGGGGAGGGGGACAGTCTTATGGCACTGAGGACTTAGCCTGTGGGATCTGATGGTATCTCTGGGCAGATAGTGTCAAAACTGACATAAACCGTATGACAGCTGGTGTCACAAAAGTGTAGGTTTTCTAACACAAAAACACAAACACAGAGATACCACTAACGCAGCTCCATCAGCCTCCTGCCCCCAGAATCGTTCTATGAATAAAACAATTCTCCATGTGTTAAGCAACTATTCTTTTTTTTTGATAGTTGATTTGGAATACTATTTGATATACCTCTCCATTTCTGACATACTTCTAAGTTGAGAAGGGTTAAGAGGAGAAGAAAGAGGTAGAAGGTAGAGAAAGGTGTCTATTCTTGTCTAAGATGTAAGTTCCCAAACAGCAGAAATCATGACTGGTACATTCTGCACAGCACCTAGATTATTTTTTTAAGATTTATTTATTTATTCATAAGGGACACACAGAGAGAGAGGCAGCGACAAAGGCAGAGGGAGAAGCAAGCTCCCCGCGGGGAGCCCAATGCAGGACTCAATCCCCCATCTAAGGATCACACCCTGAGCTGAAGGCAGACGCTCAACCACTGAGCCACCCAGGCATCCCCGCACCTAGATTATTGAGTTGAATAATTTGGATAATACAAATGAAAAACACCTATGTCAATACAATATCATGATGCCTTCAAAAAATCTAAACTGTAATTAGGTTGATAGAAGGTACCTCCTTTTTTTTTTTTTTAACAAAGCGGAAGTTGCAATATGAGCTATGGAATAAATCAGATTTTCCACATACATCCAAATAAATGGCTAAAAACGCCATGCTCTGTTACATCCTTTAATCCGCCATGCTCTGTTACATCCTTTAATCCGCACATCATCCTATATATGAGTACCTTTACTATTCCCATTTTACAGCTGAGGAAACTGGGCCACAGAACTGTTGGTAAGTGTCCCAACTAGTAAGCTGGGATTTGTATCCAGGCAGCCAGGCTCTTTGCTCTTAAATATTCACTGTACTACCACACATCACATACGTAGACATACATAATGCATAACATGCATTACATATGTGGATGGGTGTATATATAGACACCTATACATGGAAAATGTACCTATATATCCGTACACACACACACACACACACACACACACACACACACACATAGAGCAAGAAAAAGAGAACCTGAAAGTAGAACCTAAAATCAAGGAATATCATCTTTCTCTGATTTATCCTCCATCTTCTAGGTATAATAGTAATAAGTACCAATGAAAAGAGTTAACATATCACCTAATAAATTAGTCAGCATCAGAGTTCCAGAATAAACTATTTCCAGTACTTTGCTTTTTTAAAGATGAAAGACAACTTTGGTGCACACGTACACACGCAACTTGACGCAATCAATGAAATGAAGAAAACTCTATCATAATTTACATTGCTCCAGGGCAGCCCGGGTGGCTCAGCAGTTTAGCGCCTGCCTTTGGCCCAGGGCGTGATCCTGCAGACCCGGGGTCGAGTCCCACACCGGGCTCCCTGCATGGAGCCTGCTTCTCCCTCTGCCTGTGTCTCTACCTCTCTTTCAGTGTCTCTCATGAATAAATAAATAAAATCTTAAAAAAAAAAAAAAAGAATTTCAATCGCAGAAAAATGAATTGAAATCAACCCGCTATTTATCTCCCAGATTATGTCAGACTTTCGCATGTAAATGGTCTGATCGCATGAAAAACACTTGGTGTTGTAAAGGAGGAGAATGAACTGATGGAGAAAACGAAGGTTTTCTTTGGGTAATTACAGGCAGGAGCTTCCAAAGGGCACCAGTCCTCGTCTGCTCTCTAGTGGGCTCACTGTACATTTCTATTCTCTGGCCATCTTTTGTTTTCTCCCACCGAGTCTGAGCGTTCATGCACGTTCCCTTAGAACCCGGACAGTGTCCAGAGTCGCCCCCAGTGAAGGGAAACTTGAAAAGCTTCAACATCTGGGTGGCTTTGCGGAGGGATCGGGACATAGGAGGCCGAGCCCTAGACTGAAGGGCAGGACCCGGGAGCGCAGCCCGCAGCCAGGCCGTGCGTATCCAAACTCAGGCTTCACTTTTTTTTTTGGGGGGGGGGTTGGACAAGCATAGATCCCCAAAACATTTAGGTTGCTCCAGGAACGTTTCAGCTTCACGGAGCTGCCTTCTATACGGTGACTGAAACGGGATAATTCCGCCACCTTGTGCCCAAAAAGAAAAGATTGCTCGGGGTCGCGTGGTTCATTTCCACGCTAGCTGCTTCCTCCAACCTCACCCTCCTAGACTTCCCTGCCTCCAAGTACCTACCTTGATTTGCAGCTAGAGTCGATCTGCTGTTAAAAATCCGGCGAGTTGGGACAGTATATCTGATTCTGTTTGACTTGACATTCAGCTCCGTTGAAAAACATTTACAGAGTGACTACGTTTTACAAAGTTCCATGGGGATCAAAAGGAGAGAAGAGATGCTGCCAGCCCTTGCTGAGACTATGATTCAGTCAAGGAGAAAGGCGTTCAAAAGACACAAGGCGACTGTGGTAAATTCAATGGCAAAAATCTAAAGAGATTATAGGAGTTCTGAGGAAAGAGATGAACTCTAGCTGAAGGTAAGAGCAAACATAGAGTAAAATGCATTTTCCTTAAGGTATTATAAATTCAGAGGGACTGCAGAAGGTCCAACAGGTAAAGGAGGGCCTGAGAGTCAGTAACCTTAAATGACGCTATACACATTTTAGGATTTGAGAAAGATCACTCCACAGGGTGGGGAAGTGGTGGTGGGTGAGAGGCCTGGCAGCAGGGGTGGGAGTGGGGCGGGATTCCAAGGCAGGAGACCAGCTGTAAGAGGATCCAAGAACTATTGCTGTGGTCTAGAAGACACATTGTATTATCTCTCTTTTATTTTAAGATTTTATTTTATTCATGAAAGACACAGAGAGAAGCAGAGGCATAGCAGAGGGAGAAGCAGGCTGCCTGTGGGAAGCCCGATGCAGGATCACGACCTGAGCCAAAGGTAGAGGCTTAACCACTGAGTCACCCAGGTGCCCTGCATGGTCTCTTCACTCAGTCTTTTGGACCTGCTTTGAACTAAGTAGGTACTCAAGGTGGCAACAGTTTCAAAAACACTATGATGCTTTCACAGAAGCCCAGGTTTCAAAACCAGCTTCCAAAAAAGGTAAACCCTGCTAGTCAAGATATTGATACCTGGAATCACAGCTGTTAAAATATAATACTAGGGAACGCCTGGGTGGCTCAGCGGTTCAGCGTCTACCTTCAGCCCAGGGCGTGATCCCGGAGTCCTGGGATCGAGTCCCACGTCAGGCTCCCTGTATGGAGCCTGCTTCTCCCTCTGCCTGTGTCTCTGCCTTTCTCTCTCTGTGTGTGTGTGTCTCTCATGAATAAATAAATAAAATCTTAAAAAATATATGTATGTAATACTAGGGGCATCTGAGAGGCTCTGTCAGTTAAGTATCCAACTCTTGATTTCGGCTCAGGTCATGATCTCAGGGTTGTGAGACTGAGCCCCAAGTTGGGCTTCACACTCAGTGTGGAGTCCTCTGGAGATTCTCTCCCTCCACCCCTCCTTCCATTCTTTCTCTCTCTCAAATAATAAATAAATAAATAAATAAATAAATAAATAAATAAATAAATAAATATTTCGTCTATTGATGAACATTTAGGTTGCTTCCATGTCCTGGCTATTATAATAGTGCTGTGATAAACATAGGGTGTTTATATCTTTTCCAATTAGTGTTTTCATTTTCTTTGGGTAAATGCCCAGTGGTGGAATTATTGAATCATACAGTATTTCTATGTTTCATATAATATTAGATATCCCAGAGGAAAAGGAGAAGTAATAGATGGGCTGGACAAAAGTCATGGAAAGGGGAATTAGGAACAGAGAGGGAAGCAGGGAATAAAGGCTTACAAAAAATTTACTGAGGAAATCTGCAAAGGAAGAAAACTAAACTCCAATGTAATCTCAAAGCCAGAAACCCAGATGAAAAAAAAAACTAAAAATGATGTGGATTAACACAATATCTACAAGAAAATCTACATTAACGTATACAGTTTTGACTTTACATTAAAAGGACTAGAACTGCAAGTGGACTGTTTTTATTGAATGGACAATACTTTATAAATTCATGAGGATAGTGTAGAATAGCATATATGCTCCATATTTAGAAATACAGCTCTTGCTATATTTAATATTAAATAGATCATTACTATGTTGGTTAATTAGCAATAGAATTTAAACAATTTTAATTTCACAATTTTTATTTAAAACAGTAAGATAGAGAAGCCTCTGAAAGATCTCAGAGAAACAAAGAAAAGATTAAAATGTAATGAAAACTGCTAATGAAAATAAGAACATAACACTGTGTAAAATAGAAGATAATAATTAAAGCAGTTTTATGAATATAAATTCAAACATTTCTATGAAGCAGTCCTTTCTGGAAACATACACATCCTGAAAAATCTTTTTTTTTTTTTCTGAAAAATCTTAAAACCTGAATATATCACTAACCATGAAAGAAATTGGAAAATGTTATCAAAGAATTACGTCCCAAAAAATCCTCATTGCCAAATGGCGCTGCTAGTAGTCTCTCATACTTTCAATGAGAAGATAATTGGCATGATACATGCACTGTGCACTGTTTTGGAAGTAATGAAAAATATGGAAAGCTGCCCACTTCCTTTTATAAAGCTAAGATGACCTTGATATTAACCCCTTAAAAAGATGAACAGAATAAGAAACTGTAAGACAGACATGACTCATGAACACAAATTGGAAAAATCCAAGCAAATTTAATTGCGAAAGTGCTTAAAAATTTTTTTTGCCTTTTTAAATTTGAATATAGTTGACACACAATGTTACATTAGTTTCAGGTGTACAACGTAATGATTTGACAAGTTTATACATTATGCTATGCTAATCACCAGCAAACCTACCATCTGTCCTGCTACATCATTATTACAACATCATTGACTATATTCCTTATGCTGTGCCTTTATTCCCATGACTTATTCATTCTATAACTGGAAGCCTGTATCTCCCACTCCCCTTCACCCATTTTGCACTCCCTCCACCCAAGTCTTCCCCGGTAAACATCAGTTTGTTCTTTTATTTATAGGTCTGATTCTGCCTTTTGTTTGTTTACTCATTTGAGTTTTGTTTTCTTTTTACATTCCACTTATGAGTGGAATCATGTGGTGTTTATCTTCTTCAGTCTACCTTATTTAGCTTTATATAATACTCTAGGTCCATTCATATTGTCTCAAATGGTACAATCTCATCCTTTTTTGATGGCTGTGTAATATTCAACTGTGTGTGTGTGTGTGTATCTATATACATATACCACATTTTCCTTATTCATTCACCTATTGATGAACATTTAGTTTGCTTCCATGTCCTGGCTATTATAATAGTGCTGTGATAAACTTAGGGTGTTTATATATTTTCCAATTAGTGTTTTCATTTTCTTCGGGTAAATGTTCAGTGGTGGAATTATTGAATCATATAGTATTTCTATTTTTCATTTTTTGAGGAACCTTGATAGAGTTGTCCACAGTGACTGCACCAATTTACATTGCTACAGTGTGTGAAAGTTCCTTTTTCTCCACATCCTCACCAACACTTGTTATTTCTTGTCATTTTGAGTTTAGCCATTCTAACTGGTGTAAGATGATATTTCATTGTGGCCTTGATTTCTACTTCCCTGATGATGAACATATTCTCATGTGTCTCTCATCTTATGTCTTCTTTAGGAAAGTGTCCATTCAGGTCTTCTGCCCATTTTTTATTGTATTATTTGTTGTTGTTGTTGTTGTTTTATGTTGAGTTGTGTAAGTTCTTTATAAATTTTGGATACTGCTCCTTATTGGATATATCATTTGCAAATGTATTGTCCCATTCAGTAGGTTCTTTTTTTGTTTTGTTGATAGTTTCCTTTCCTGTGCAAAAGCTTTTTATTTTGATGCAGTAAAAGTACTTTTTATCATTAGTTTCAGAGGCAGAATTTAGTGATTCATCAGTTGCCTATAACACCCAGTACTCATTATATCAAGTGCCCTTATTTTTAAAATTTAATTTAATTTAATTTTTTATTTTATTTTTTTAAGATTTTATTTATTTATTCATAGAGACACACACACAGAGAGAGAGAGAGGCAGAGACACAGGCAGAGGGAGAAGCAGGCTCCATGCAGAGAGCCTGACGTGGGACTCGATCCAGGGTCTCCAGGATCACGCCCTGGACTGCAGGTGGTGATAAACTGCTGAGCCACCAGGGCTGCCCTAATTTAATTTTATTTTATTCATGAGAGACACACAGAGAGAGGCAGAGACATAGTCATGAGGAACTCAATCCCAGGACCCAGGATATCTATCACGACCTGAGCCTAAAGCAGACACTCAACCACTGAGCCACCCGGTTGCCCCCTTCAAGTACCCTTAAAGAATTACTCAGTATGACCAAAAAGAATTTATTTTGGAAGTACAAAAATACTTCTTTAAATAATATTATAATATTAAAATATTAATATTTAATATTATAAAATCTAATTCTGCATCACATCAGTAGCTCCACTCTCATGAAAAAGCAATGACATTTTTATTCTATTCAACAAATATTTGTGTTGAGTTCAGTTCAGATCTGTTAGTCAATAGATACTGTCATGGGTGCTGAGGATGCCGTCACAGAACTTACATTCCAAAGACAGGGAGACAAGCAGTATACATATGAAAATAAAAAATAAATTATGTTAGATAGTGATAAATGTTGTAGAAAGGATAAAACAGGGGAGGGTGCTAGGAATTGCCATTTTAAATTGGATGATCTGCACTGAAGTGACATTCAGGCAAAATCGAGAAAGTGGAGAAAGCTTACTATGCAGATATGAAGGACAGAAGCTTTCCAGGCAGAATTAACAGCAAGTATACAGGCCCTGAAGTAGTATCCTGCCAGGTATACTGAGGAAAGCAAATATCGTTTGGGTGAATGTGCAAATGGGCAATGGTAGTAGGAGAGCAAGTCAAAGCAATAGAAGCATAAGACAGAGCCTTGTAAACTAAAGAATGAGATAGAAATCTAGTTAGAGATTGTGGACAGAAAGTGTAACTCTGACTACTATGGTAGAGAACAGAATGTAGTCTGGTAAAGGTAGAAGCAGGTCAAGTCTGAAGGCTGTTCTAATAATCTAGATGAGGGGTGTGGTGAGAAATGGTCAGATTCTGTGTGTGCAATGAAGTAAACAGCATTTACTGACAACTGGATATGAGGTCTTAAAGAAAAAGAACACAAGTGACTTTAAATCTTTGGACTGAGAAACTGGAAAAAGTGCAAAATGCTATTCTCAAATACTCAACACTAATTTCTTTTCTTTTTTTTTTAATTTTTTTTTTTTTTATGATAGTCACACAGAGAGAGAGAGAGAGAGGCAGAGACACAGGCAGAGGGAGAAGCAGGCTCCATGCACCAGGAGCCCGACGTGGGATTCGATCCCGGGTCTCCAGGATCGTGCCCTGGGCCAAAGGCAGGCGCCAAACCACTGCGCCACCCAGGGATCCCTCAACACTAATTTCTGATTTTCAAATTACTAGTAAACAAGGAAAACCAGGAAGTAGTATACTTCTAAATATGATAAAGAATGTGTATTTTAAAAACCAATAACTTTATAAATGATGAGATACCAGTGGCATTCAGATTTAATTTTTATTTATTTATTTATTTATTTTTAGATTTAATTTTTAAAACCAAACCGTTTATAATGGAGAAAAATCCAGAAAATACTAAATATCTTTCATAAGTAAATTGAACAAATTATGGTAGAGTTCCATAATGAAATTTTTTAATTTTAAAATATTTTATACTGTGATAAAAGCACACATTAAGGGATCCCTGGGTGGCGCAGTGGTTTGGCGCCTGCCTTTGGCCCAGGGCGCGATCCTGGAGACCCGGGATCGAATCCCACATCGGGCTCCCGGTGCATGGAGCCTGCTTCTCCCTCTGCCTGTGTCTCTGCCTCTCTCCCTCTCTCTGTGACTATCATAAATAAATAAATAAAAATTAAAAAAAAAAAAAAACACACATTAAGTTAACAGAACAGGATACCAAAGAGAATACAAAGTCTGATACCAGTTTTCTTAAAATATATGGCTGCAAAAAGGACTAGTGGGAAAATGGGTCAATGCATCTGTGATTTTTCCTTTACATTTTTTCTATATTCTTTGTAGATTTATGTATTGAATTTTTCTTTTATTTTTTAAAGTTTTTATTTATTTATTTGACAGAGAGAAAGAGTGCACAAGCAGGGGGAGGGGCAGAGGGAGGAGGGAGTGAGACAATCTCAAGCAAATTCCACATTGATGCATAGCCTGAAGCAGGGCTTGATCCCATGACCCCAAGATCATAACCTGAGCTGGAATCAAGAGTCAGACGCCAACCAACTGAGCCACCCAGGCACCCTGAGTTTTTTTCTTTTATAGAATTTTTTCTTATATGATTAGGAAAACTATAAACATTATTTTGACTAAGAAACACATGCAAATTGATATAAGGCTGACTCTCACATGCTAATAATAAGTGAGAGTTGAACAAGCAAGTGAGAGTAAACTGAAATAATAAAGTCTCATCTACTCAAAACTACATCATCCCTATAAGACCGAAAGTTGGAGCGTCAGAGTGGACTCATTTCCATTAGCTACAAGGAGGCCTAGGGAGGCCTGAGGGGTACTTTTGCACCCATATTCTCTATCCTCCATCTCCCACCTAAAACATGTTTGCCAATCAAGGGACCTTCCTTAGAAGGGATTCATTCCTTTTAATAATCTGGTTCTCTGTGAAGAGAGAACTCCAACACTAAACAGGTCATGAAAGCCAACTCCGTAGGACAACACTACAGACTCACGGATTATTGTTTACAAATTCTGGTAACTGAAATTTCTGTTAATGGGATAGTCTCATAGAATCCAAACCTTTGGGAAACATAAGGTAGCAAACACATCTCAGATCAGCCCATTGTGACCTTTTGCTCCTTTTGCACTTTCAACTTTTGCTTCTTTGGTTCCTTCTTTGTTTCTGTTCTCTTTTACAGAGACATAGGTTGCAGTGCACGTGACCTCATGGCCTGCCATAGCTCTAAAGCCACCAGACTATTTTCCATGTGGCGGTGAATGTGGGGAGTCACAGCTACACACCGGGAACAACTTCTGTTTCACAATAGCTTGTCTATAGTTCCGTGTTTGAAGAGTGTCTTCTAAATTGACTTGAAATCATACTTTCATCATTTGTTGATAGAGATAATCCACAATTGAAAGCATTCCTGCAATGCCAGACTAATACAGAGTACAGAGGAATATCTGGACTGACCACAGACTTAGAGGAGACCTAGAAACTGATTTGGGGGTCACTGGGAAGATGTCCATGCTGGTGATTTCAAACTTTGGTTGTGTTTGAATCACTTGAGGAATATGTTAAAAATAAAAATCCTTAGGCCTTATATCCATCACCTTATATCACAAATATTACTCTATCTACTCGCTAATGCAGTGTTTCTAAGGTTGACTTTAGACCATTGACTCGGAATCACTTCTTTGCCAAAAATACAGCAGCTTTTCTCACATAATACATGTAGGGTGTCAGCGTATATGGAAGTACCTCATTCTTTTTAAATGGTCATTTCAATACTGGTATTTACTGTCATTTTTTTAGCCAAACACTATTGATGAACATGTCCATAGTTTATAGTTAATCATTATTAAAACCAGTGTTACAGTAAACATCTTTGATTGTGTATCTTTGGGCATAGCAGGAAGGTAAATTCTAGCAGTGCCAAGCCTATTTTAGTATCAGAGATACAAAGATGTGATACCAAGTTGCATATGCCTAAAATTCAATTTTTAGAGCAAGTAGGTAAATACTGCACTTTACAAAAATTTGCCTCTGCACACTTCATCCCATATGCAATATGCTCCAGGGCAGTTAATTCCAACACTGGTAGTAGAGTAGGTCCAGAGAAATCATTTGAAGATCTTTAAAATAAAACAATGTCTGGAGCCCCATCTCCAAAGATTCTGGTTCCAGCCTCAGGTGGATGCCAGGAATCCATAGTTAAGGGAAACTTCCAGGCAATACTAATGTACAACCAGGCTTGAGAATCAAGTCTACAGTTGAAAACCAGAAAAGAGTCACTAGATGGCAACCTCACTCACTTTTTTTTTTTTTAGCACTAATACAAAATTCAGCAGAACACTTGAGAGTCTTTTTTCTTCTCATTCATGTTTAAATTTGCAGACATCTCCTTATAGGAAGTTATTTTTTTTAATAAAGTTATTTTTTTTTAAAGCCTCTCTTTTATAATGCTCAAACCCCATTACTTTTGAATTCCATAATCAAAACACAAAACCTCTTTTGTTTGAATAATTCCCCTGGAAACTTGTAATCCAGCTTTCATTTGCACACATCTCTCCTATAAAACCTTGAATTTCCTGCTTCTGAAGATAATAGCTGGAATTTATCTTAATGAAAAATATCTCTTTTCATTCCTACTAATGTCTGGATCTCATTAGAGCCAAAGACCAACTGTATTCTGTTTTGTGAGGCTTAAGCCCTAAACAATTCACATTCTCTTTCTAACTCAGCCTATAAATATGCATAGATTCCTGAAAGGAATGACCTGAGAGGTCATTTAGTCCAGTGCTCACCTAAAGCAGAATCACTCTCTTTTATCCCAGATAGCTGGTCATTTTGCGATCACTTAAATACTTACACTAACAGGGAACTCACTATCTTGCATTTCTGGTTCTTGGCAGAATGATTTATTCTTTTTCACATGGCATCTTTCATGTCTTCTACCCTTTTCCTCAACAAATTAAACACTTTTCAATAACCTTTCATGTGACTCATCACCATGCTTGTGTCTCCAATTAGGCACAATGCCCACAGATCATCCACACATCTCAGCATACAATGTGACAATTACCTCCCTTATTCTGGCCACTTCCTCCTGTTAATATAGATTCTGTAGCATCTAAAAGATGCTATGCCAGTGCTTGGCTCAAAATGCAAGCTGAATTAATACTGTTTTCCTTTGTTTTTTAAATTTCTAATCACATAAGCACTACGCTCTTTCCATTTGTTGTTTGCTTCATGCTTGCTCCATAAGAACCAATACTAGATCAACACTGCCCTTTATATTATGTTATATAATTTATTTTCTGAATCAAAATGCATAGTGTAATATTTATGATAATGTTTTATCAACATTTTTTGAATCTTGATTTTATGAACCTGTATATTAACTGTCACTGCCATTTTTTTGAGATGCAAATGTCAAGGAGGAAGAATTTCCTGTCCCCTTCAAAGGTCCTTCTAGCTGCATTAGGAATCAATCATATTGACAGCAGAAAGTCAAATTGAATTTTGTATGTATGGGGAATCCACACAGATGTGGAAATTCCAGAGATAGTCAGGTAACGAGATATGGGGGTAGGGATCTGGGACTTCAAAGGGAAGGAATGCAATTCACGAAAAGATAAAAAAAGAGTAAATGTTTGGTAAACAAATGTTTGCTGGGCCACTCATAAACAGTGAGACATAGAAGACTTTGATCAAACAGGTGTAGCTAGGCTCCCCTCTGTCGACCCTGCCTAGTTCATAACAAAATGTAGTTATCTTTGGTGATAGCTCTCTTCCTGAAGCAGGTCCTTTATCTCAATTCTTTTTAGGCAGTTGAAGAGGAAGTAAAGAACTTTTCCTGAACCTGCTGGGTCTGGATTACATTTTAATTTAAAATAATCTTTGTGCCAATGTGGCCCATCTTGGGGCCACCTGCCCTTGGCCCCTTTACAAACACACTATTGTCTTTTAACATTTATCTCAGTTTTTCGTAATAATTTCAAACAAGGATGTAAGCTAAGACAGTGCCCTGTTGCATGCTAATGTTGGCTCCCCTGTGCTCCTCAGCATTTTTTAAACCCATAAGACCAGTAATACTATTAAAATTAGGATGGAAAAAAAATTAGAATGGCAAAATCAGAATAGTGACAAAACTATGCAAAAGATGGTGATAATGTAAATTTAAAAGATAATATCCTCTTTCAAAAAAAAATCCTTTTTCACCATTTTTTTCAAAATCATATGAGAAGTCCTTACTAATGCAATAAAGCAAAAAGGGGGAAAAGATGTGTATATACATACACACACACACACACACACACACACACATACACATACACACACACACACATATATATATATGTATATATATACACATGGCATCTTTCATGTCTTCTACCCTTTTCTTCATCAAATTAAACACTTTTGGAAGAAAGAAATAAAAAACTTTTTTAAAGATTTTATTTATTTGGCAGAGAGAGAGAATGCACACTGGAAAGGCTATAAGATTGAGGGTTATACCACCACTGGGGTGGTGTCAGAGAAAGCTAAGAAGGAAGCTGAGACTTTTGTTTCAGCCAGCCTATGAGGAACTTCCCCTGTAGTATCCTGGAGACCAAAATGGGAATATATAGATCCACTCCCATCCAGCACCTCTCTACTGAAGTGATGTCAGAGAACATCTAATGGAGGGTTAGGACTTTCACCACTAACCAGTGCTAATGATGCCACCTATCTATGGTGCCAGTGGAGACCACATGGGAGGCCAGAAATCCCATTGCCTAGAGTAATGTGGAGCCACAGACATACAAGCACTAGATATTAACAGAACCCATTGGGAAACATGGGCTTCAACCTCCACCTGACCCTGGTTAAAGTGGAGTCATAGAAAGTCAACAAAACAGAAGTTAAATGAGATCCAGAGTCTCATAATTTATTATAAAAACATCCAGGACTCAAATGAAAATCACTCATCATACAAAGAAACAGGAAGATCTTGAATTGAATGAAAAAAGAAAATCAATAGATGCAACATTGAATTGACAAAGATGTTAGCATTACCTAAAAAATAACCTTAAAGCAGCCATCATAAAATGCTTCAATTAGTAATCTATAAACATATTCCAAACAAATAAAAGATGGAAAGTCTCAGAAAACAAATAGAATATAAAGAAACGAATGGAAATTTTAGAACTGAAAAATATAGTAGCTGAAATAAAAAACTCAATAGAATGGAAGAGACAAACAAAAGAATCAATAAACTAGAAGATAGGACAATAGAAATTACCCAGTCTCAATGCAAAGAGAAAATAGACTAAAACAAAAACAAAACAAAACAACCAGAGTCTCAAGGACCAGTGGGAATATAATAAAAGAGCTAACATTTGTGTCATGGAAGTGGAAGAAGGAGATGAAAAAGAGGGCAGGGCTGGAAAAGTACTTAAAGAAATAATGGCTGAAAACTTTTCAAATTTAGTAAACGACAAAATCTACAGATTCCAAACGTTGAGTGAACTCCCAACAGGATAAACCCACAAAACACACAGCAAGCTAGAAAGATCATATAAGTACCTCTTTTCTAAGTGAACAGAGCGAAAGAGTCTGATGTACCCAGCAGCCTAATTCTTTAGACTAATGTCAGTATAAACTTCCTAATTAATGGAGCATTCTGTCATCAGAATTTGAATCTGTCATCAAAATGTAATTCCATTTGTCTAAGAGCGAATCTTTCAAGCAAGGTACTTTTTGGAAAGCTTAAAAGGACAGACAGTGAGGTCTTCTTGTGCCTTGGTTGTTTTTGTCTGTTTGGCAATCAATGCTTAAATATGCAACAGAATTCTATCTGAGATTGCTTTCACTGTAATATAGTAGTATGGTAGCAAGTTTCTAGAGAAGGAGTCCTGTAACTACCAGCCACTCCTAGGTATTGAGGGCTATCAATACTTAGAAAAACTTAAAAATTGTGACTAGCTGAATTGTTGTAGGTCATTCACATCATGGTTAAAGAAGGGGAAATATTGTAGTCATTTTTCATCACCCTTGAATAGAGTGTGCCAATTTGTGCCATCATGCATGTTATACCAAGTTATGTCAATCTCTGTCTACTGTCTTGGTGAATAATTTTCTTGCCATGAAGAAATGGCATTCTCATCTCATAGTCTGATATGGCATACGAATTAATTTTGAAAGATTTTATGATCCAGATTTGAATAAAAGATGAAAACCATATGATCATCTCACTCAATGCAGAAAAGCATTTGACAAAGTACAATATCCATTATTTAAAAGCTCTAAATAAAGTATGATTAGAGAGAACATATTTCAACATAATAAAAGCCATATGTGAAAAGCCCACAGCTAATATCATTCATAGTGGTGAAACCTGAGAATTCTTCTAAGATCAGGAACAAGGCAAGGATGTCCATAGGGCACTTGGGTGGCTCAGTTGATTGGGCATCTGACTCTTGATTTTAGCACAGTCATGATCTCAGAGTCCTGGGATCAAGCCCCGCATCAGGCTCCATGCTCAGTGGGGAGTCTGTTTGGGATTTCTCTCTTCCTCTCCCACTGCCCCTCTTCCTACTCAAATGCTCTCTCTCTCTCTCTCACTCTCACTCTCTCTCTCATAAATAAATAAATAAATAAATAAATAAATAAATAAATAAATAAATCTTTTTAAAAAATTAAAATTTCCACTCTCACTTTTATTCAACGTACTGGTACTGGAAGTCCTAGCCACAGCAATCAGACAAGCAAAGAAATAAAAGGAATCCAATTTGGTAAGAAACAAGTAAAATTTTCACTATTTGTAGATGGCATAATACTATAAATAGAAAACCCTAAACACTCCACCAAAAAAACTACTAGAACTAATGAATGAAATCAGTAACGTTGAAGGATACAAAATTGATATACAGAAATTTGTTGCATTTCCATACACTAATAATGAAGTAGCAGAAAAAGAAATGAAGAGAACAATCCACTTACAATTGCACCAAAAAAGAATAAAATCCCTAGGAATAAGCTTAACCAAGGAGGTGAAAGATGGTTGCTCTGGAAAATATAAAACACTGATGAAAGAAATTGAAGATGACACAAACAAATGGAAAGATATTCCATGCTCATGGATTGGAAGAATCAATATTGTTAAAATGTCCATTCTACCCAAAACTATCTACAGATTTAATATAATCTTTATTAAAAGACCAGCAGCATCTTTCACAGAACTAGAACAAGAAATTCTAAAATTTGTATGGAACCAGAAAGAAATCTTGAGAAAGAACAAAATTGAAGGTTCACCATCTCAGATTTCAAGATATACTACAAAACTATAATAATCAAAACAATATGGTACCAACACAAAAACAGACCATAAATCAATGAGACAGAATAAAGAGCCCAGAAATAAACCCACACATATATGGTCAATTAATTTATGACAAAGGAGGAAAGAATATACGATGGGGAAGAGACAATCTCTTCAACAAATGGTCCTAAGAAAACTATACAATTACATATAAAAGAATGAATCTGGATCATTTCCTTATACCATACACAAAAATAAACTCAAAACTGATTAAAGACCTAAATGTAAGAAGTGAAACCATAAAACTACTAGAAGAGATTATAGGCAATAATTTGACATTGGCCTTTGCAACATTTTTCTGGATATGCTTTCTAAGGCGAGGGAAACATAAGCAAAAATAAACTATTGGGACTACACCAAGATAAAAAGCTTTTGCATAGCAAAGGAAACCATCAACAAAACAAAAAGATAACCTACTGAATGGGAGAAGATATTTGCAAGTTATGTATCTGATTAACATATCCAGGTTAATATCCAAAATATATAAACAACTCATATAATGTGCCACCAAAAGAACCCACCCAAATAATCCCGTTAAAAATGGGCAGAGGACTTGAGTAGACATTTTTCCAAGGAAGGCATACAGATAGCCAAAAGACACATAAAAAGGATGCTCAACATCAGTAACCACAATGAGATATTACTTTACACTCATCAGAACAGTTAGAATCAAAAAGACAAGAAATAACAAGTGTTGATGAGGAGGTGGAGAAAAAGAACCCTCATGCTCTGTTGACAGGAATGTAGATTGGTACCACCACTGTGGAAATCAGAATGGAGTTTTCTCAAAAAATTAAAAACAGAATCACCATATGATCCAGTAACTCCACTACTGAGTATTTACCCAAAGAATATGAAAACACTAACTTGAAAAGATATATGCACCCCTGTGCTTTTTCCAGCACTATTTACAAAAGCCAAGATATGGAAGCAACCCAAGTGTTAGATATATGGAAAAGATATTGATAAATATATGGATGTGGTATACACATACAATGGAATATTACTCAGCCATAAAATAGGATGAGATCTTGCCATTTGTGACAACATGGGTGGACGTAGAGGGTATTATACTATGTGAGATAAGTCAGACAAAGAAAGACATAATTCACTCATATGTGGTATTTTAGAAACAAAACAAATGAACAAAGATAAAAGGTAAAACAAACAAACAAGAAACAACAGACTCTGACATACAGAGAGCAAACTAGTGGTTACCAGGCAGGAAGTGGCTGAGAGGATAGGTAAAATAGATAAAGAGGATTAAGCACTGTGTTGAGCAATGAGTCATGTTTAGAAACGTTGAATCATTATGTTATACATCGAAACTACTAGAAAATTTGGTTATTATACTTCAATTAGTAATTTTTTTAATTAAAAAAAAGTAGAGTAGTATGAATTTCATTCATTTATTCAACAAATATCTATTGAGAGCCAAAAAGATAGCAAGCACTGAGGGTAAGCAAAGGATCCTGCCTTTGGGAGCTTAAGATCTAAGGTAGATAGATACAGGCCATAAATAAATAAATTAAAATATTTGGTATGCTACATAGTGCCAAAATACTAAATTGGGAAGGAAGGTTAGGAATGTGTGGAAAGGGCTAATGGTTTTACATAGGCTGGCAAGGAAAATTCTCAATGAAAAAGTAACTTTTGACTAAAAAGATGAAGGAAGTGAGGAAGTAAGCCAAGATGATTTCAGGTGAAAGAACACTGCTGGCAGAGAGAACAGCACATGCAAAACCAGGATTGTGCTTGCCTAACATGTTTAAGGAATGTCAAGTATGACATATATGGCTGGTGAAGAGAGAGTAATCAGAGTAAGAGAGGAGGTCAGGGATATAATGAAGTTGGGGCAGGAAGGTGCCAATCTATGACATTGTATAGGTCATAGGAAGTACTTTGGCTTTCACTGAGTGGAATGGAAAGTCATCCTAGTGTTTGAGCAGCAAAGCACCATCATTCATATCTACATTTTAAAAGGACCACTTGACTTTCCAGTAGAGACTGGTGAAAAGCTAGAAGTGCGACAGCTTCTGGGAGGCTATTGGGACAATCTAGACAAGAGGTGATGGTGGCTTGGAGTAGCAGTGAAATATTTGGATCCAGGGTCTATTCTGAAAGTAGAGAGGACAGAATTTGCTGGTTGATGGGATCTGGAGGATGAAAGGCAGAGGAGACTTAGCAATGATTCCAATGCCTTCAGTTAGAGGAACGGAAAAAAGGAGCTGTACTTTTGAGATGAAATATTCTGTTGGAAGAGCAGGTTTGGAAGTAGTGACTATTAGAAGACAAGTCTGAACCACTTGTCTGTGGCAGAAGTGGTTTATGTCCTTCATCAGTCTTCATGTCCACTCCATTGCACACCTGCCCAACTTCCATTTCCAGAAATGTATGTCTGCCTGAGGACACTCTTTTGCCACAGGAGTCTGCTTTACCACCAAAAGTGGCTGGATGTGCTAGGGAATTAATATCCTCCAGAAGCAGTGGCAAGCAGTAACCAACAGGATAGGATCTGGGGTATGAATACCCCAGTTCCCTTACCGGGCAGCTAGAATAAGTGAGGCTTGTGTTTCACTCTGGTCCCCAGAATTCTCCCAGCATTCCATTTGCCCAGAGGGTAGCAGGTTTGATAACAAATCCTTTATTGGATTTCTTCACTTCTTTGTCTCACTTCCCCATTTCTTTACCTCTATCTCCCCTCCTCCAAAATAAAACCTACTAACAAAAATATAACAACAGAAAAAATCTGCTAATACTTGAATCCTTTCTGGTTCAGTCAAAATGAAGACAATACCTATTCGACCATGAAAAGGCCATGTCATGGCAGCAGATGGACACTCATCTCTAAGATTTGTGGAAGAATCAGCCTAGGGATATAAATTTGGACGTTATCAGCATATGGACAGTTTGAAAGTCATAAGAGTAGGTGAAATCATTAAGAGAGTAAGTAAAATTGGAAAAGCAGTCTAAGAATGAGTTGGAACCTTTGGTCACACTAAAGTTTAGAGGTAGGAGAACTGAGGAGGAACCAGCAAAAAATCCCAAGAAGTAGCAGCCAGGGAGGTCAGAAGAAATCTAGGCAAATGAAGAAAGTATATCCAGGATTTAATAGTATTGATTCTGGGGTCTCACTAAAGATCAAAAGATTCGGGGTCTCTGTCAGCTCACACAGGAAGTTTGCATTTTTGAAGGCTTATCAGATATTCCTTAAGCATAATAAGGTTCAAGAAATATTGAACCTTAGAAACACCTATCTTCTCTTTTTTCAAGGGGATGGGCGGGGGAGTTTGGTGTAGGTAGCATGGCACAGATAGGCTTTTATTCTTGGTAAGTTCACAACATTATAGGTGGGCATTTATAATTGACTTCTCAAGAGCTCATCCTGCTACTTAAGCATATTGTGTCCTTGTAATTAGAGGTTATATATATATATATATATATATATATATATATATATATATACAATTTTGAGTTAGCTAAATATGGATCTTTTTCTCTGTAGTTGAGGTTATCCTGAGTTGATAATCTTAGTTGCTAGGGGTTTCACATTCCTGAACTAGATCATTTACCAAAAACAGGTGTATAGAAAATCTGCTTCTTTTCAAGACGTGAAATCAGATCAGCTAACTTCAGTTCTACAGATAATTTTTTGCAATATGACTAATAATTATACTAATAAGACTGATTTTTTTAATTATTAGTATTTACACATCCAAGTGAAAACTCCTTGAAATAATCTTCTTTAGAAGCCATATGCTACATTTCTGAAAATCTTTAGAAGTTCCTTCCATATCCATGGCAACTACATTTGACTAATATCTTCATTTTTTAAAAGTCTTGATTTTAGAATCACTAATACTTGTACTAATAATAGTTAACACCTTTTCATGATTTCCTGTAAACTGAATGTGTGGCCCAAGATTCATATGTTGAGACTTAACTCCCAATAGAATGGTATTTGGAGGTGAGTCCTTTGGGATGTAATTTGGTCATGGAAATGGAGCCCTCATGATGAAGAATTTGTGCCTTTATAAATGAGAGCCCAGATGCCCTTTCCCACATGTGAAGTTATAGGAAGAGGGCTGTCTATAAACCAGAAAGCATGTTGTCACCAGACACTAAATCTGCTGGTGCCTTGACTTTGGACTTCCCATCCTCCAGAACTGTGATAAATATTTGTTGCTTAGCCACCCAGTCAATGGTACTTTTGTTATAGCAGTCTAAACAGATGAGGTCAATGATTCTCATAAACCGACTCTATAGTCTTAAGAGGGTTTGTAATAAAATGTTTTAAGTTTAATAGATGAACAAAACTACTTGTAGAATAAAAATCTCAAATGGCATGTTGTTATTAGTAGAATAAAAAAAAAAAACCTATAGAGTTCCCCAAAGAGATAAAGGCAGTTACATAATTTGCAAAGCCTAATACATATGAAAATGCAGGGCCTCTTATTCAGAAAGCAGAGGATAGGTGTTGTTCAAGGTATTATGTTATAAAGCTGCTCAAGCACATCCTTCCTATCTTCCAGCCTTCACTTACAGAAAACAAGGTCAAAGATAATCATTAATATAAAGATGGCATCAGCAGAAAATTATCCAAGTTGGGTTCCTTCTGAATATGGTGTCTGTGTGGCAGCACAGGCCACTCACCCATGGAGACAACCTGCCCATGGAGCCAGCCCTGCAGAGATCACTGCTATTTAGATGCTACCAATTTCCCCTGATGCACATACAAGTTACAGACTTTGTCTTTATATTTTTAGTCTTTGTTTCCTCATAGTAAAAGAATAAGAAGATTCAGGGTGTCAAGAAGAGGTCCCAGTTAGGGCAACAAAAGCAAGACCTCTACGATGGGGTGAGAGGCAGGGAACTACCTGGAGAAAGCACCTTTCAGGCTGGCTTACTGTGGCAGGCCAGGAAGTTCAAAACATGGAAGTTCATTTTACCCCAAGGTTCCAATTAAACAATAACATTTCCTCTGTGGGTGGGTTTCAGCGAACATCCTAAAGGCCACTTTATACAAAATTTCATGGAAACACAGTGGGACAAACCTAGCATCACCCCTACCCACTTCCTATGCTTCCTGTGGCTGTCATGTCTAATTCAATAGACAACCACAAAATACTGGCTATTAAACAACGTAAGGTTAATTTATATTTTCATCATGTTCTAGAGCTCTGCTAAAATACACATGAGTGATTTAAAGAAGTATACCAGCTCTGAACCAAAGTTTCTTTAATTCCGTGATACAGTGCAGTTTCCTATTAGTGTTCTTATCTTTTCAATGATAGTTTTCTCCCTGGGGAAAAACAAAACAAAACAAAACAAAACAAAACACTTAGTCTTTTTGCATCTCCTGTATCCTTTATTATAGCACTAAGCATGGGACTAATTACAGATTGAATAGAGTTTAGCTCTATTCTCATAGCTGGAGAAAAATGTGTAGAAACTATATATAAATGTTCTCTTCTCCTCTCCTCCCTAAATGCAGCCAATGTTAAAAGTAAATCTCGAGGTGCCTGGGTTGTTCAGTTAGTTAAGCATCCAACTCTTGATTTTGGCTCAGGTCATGATCTTAGGGTTGTGAGATTGAGCCCCACATTAGGTTCTGCAATGGACATGCAGTATGCTTAGGATTCTCTCTCTGCCTCTCCCTCTGCTCCTCCCCTACAAACCTCTTCCCTTGCTCTTTCTCTCCAAAAATAAATAAATAAGAAAATGAAGAAATAACTAAGTAAATAAATAAATATAAATCTTACCCTTGATGCACTTTCCTGACTACTACAGTACAAGATAATTTACAGTGTTACTCAAATCTGATAGATTCCAATGGTATTAGAGTGAGGTTACTATATTTCTAATCCATCAATTTCCAGCTCTACTTATGATACATCATAGATTTACTTGAATCATTTGGAGATATTTTCTGAAATTCTTGAAAGAGTTTCAAAACAAAACAAATTTTATTTTAATTGATATGAACTACTTAATAGTTTTAGGAAAAAGTGAGGATATCATAAAATAGATTTTTAAGATATTAGGTATTCTTTCCACTTCCAGAATTCTTCTGGAATTTGCTCGTATTATATGAACATTGAGTTGAGGATATGTCAGCTAATCTGCCTCACAACTTAGGTCTAAACAATAGGGAACAATATTTTTTTTGTGTGAGGAAAACAGCAATTACTAAAGTAACATTTATAAAATATAACATTTTAGAATGACCTTGAGGAAGAAACTCTTATGAGTTGAACTTTCCATGAAGCTTCTCAGACAAAAGAGAAGACAAGTTAGTGAAGGAAGAAATTAGAACAGTAAGAACTAAAATTTCCCCAAAGTGAGCATGAGGTAAAAGATTTTCCAGTCACAATGAAAATAGAATTTGCTGACAAGGTCATGATCACATCAGACAGCTCACAACTGGGAACAAGGAATTCACAAAAAAAAAAAAAAACACACACACACACACAAAACAAAACATTATTTATCTTTAACTACACTACTTGGAATGTTTCCAACTACATTTGGGAAATGCCTGCCTGCCCTTGACCATTATATTGCTAAATTTTCCTTCTTATATCTCTCATTCATTTACCATACTGATGGCACCTTAAGGGTAATAAGGAGTTTACTGACTGAGGTAGCTAACATAGTAAAAAAACTCATAGAAACAGATTAATGGGGGTTTGCCAGAGGCCAGGGGGACATGTAGAGTTGCTCTTTGATGGGTATAAAGTTTCAGCTATGAAAAGTAAGTTCTAGAGATCTGCTGTAGAACATTGTGCCTATAGTTATCAACACTATATTGCACACTTAAAAATTTGTTTAAAAGAGTAGATCTCATATTAAATGTTCTTACTTACAATTTTTGTTAAAGGTAGTAAGGAAGCATTCAACTGCATTTAATTCTAGCCATATTTTGCTCCTTTAGCTGATATAATTGATTCAGATATTCATCATTGGCAAGGCATTCCTTATTAAATGAACTAGAATATCTGTGCTCCTAATTTAATGCAAACCCCAATGCCTTTCTGATCTTTGGGGCCTAGCATTATTTTTGAGAAGTCCAACTGGGTATTTATACCATAATCTGATAACACACATTCTCTTATTTAATTCAGTGCAAGAAACCTTCCCTGTCAACCAAAAGACTTTATTCACAATACAATGAATGATTTTGGGTCCATCACTGACAGTGGGAAATGGCCTGTTCATTGAGGGAGGATTCTATTGTTTCAAGATAGTAAATGGAACACGGTTGATTTCTACTCATTTCCCAAGAATGACATTGATTTGCAGCAAGATCTCTGAAGAATCATTTCTCTACCATTAGAAGACATAGCTCCTTCCTAAGGCTAGGAAAACACAGGCTGCCTGGTTCCTTTGTAGATAATAGATCTTTGGACTTCCCTGGACTGGTGGCATTCGTGTAGATAGTGTTTAAAGCTGCACAAAACACAATTTAATGCCTTTAAGGCAGCTGGAAGGAGCTGAAACACACTTTCTACAGACTATACAGCCTTAAAGGGTCTGGTACAATCAAATGAACTCCATAACCCAAATAAAGTTTAGGGTTTACAAGGCCTAATCTCTTCCGGTGCTACTTTCAAGGAAATACGATAAATCGTTGTGGCTTCTAAATAATACAGGCTTAAGGAATTATATTATTGAAAGAGTGCTAGATAGCCTATTAGAGCCACATTTCTGTAGCATTTTACACAAGATTGAAAAAGCAGATTATTCATCTCAGAGAATTGAATTTCTTGATGACACCAAAGATACTCAAAAGTCAAAACTAGGTAGGTGTCATTCAAATCCTCACTGCTTCTTTAGACCAGTGTCAAAGGGAACTCAATTCACAATCCACATCAGTATTTTTTAAATTCTTTTTTCCCATTTCTCTTCATACGTTTCTTTTCTCCCATAGCTCTCCCCACCCCGTCTCTCTTGCCATGCTCCCCTTAATGTTTCCCCTAAAGTCCACTGACTTATTAGATCCTTTTATTCTGTCTCTTCTCATTTTCTTCTATACATAGTAAATTTGAACTTTTATTTATTTATTTTTAAGATTTTATTTATTTATTCATGAGAAACACACAGAGAGAGGTAGAGACCTAGGCAGAGGGAGAAGCATCAGGAAGCCCGATGCAGTACCCAATCCCAGGACCCTGGGATCATCCTCTGAGCCAAAGGTAAACACTCAACCACTGAGCCACTCAGGTGTCCCAGTAAATCTGAACTTTTAATTCACAACCTCTCCTCATCCATACTTTCTCCTGTTTTTTGCCTTCCCAATACCCTGGTCTACATCAGTATTTCTCAACCTTCTCTTTATTATTGCTTCCACCAAGGAGACTTTTAGATATACTCTTTCCTAATTCCTTCCCATGAAATTTTAAAGTTATAGATATACCAGATACTTGCTTACATGTTATATCTGTATGTATATATAATACAATAATATAATATCTGTGCTTTATATATGTAAGTATATATAAAACATATTCTTTTATAGGTATTTATATATAATATATATAGATATTTTAATAGATATATTTATATCTATGTATAGATATTTAAATATTTAATATTTTATACATATTTTATATATATAATATATTATATATAATTTATATATATATAAAATGCCCATAGGGAGGCTTCATATATACAGCATGACTTTTTTCACCCCTCCAAGAACTAATCCTCTCCTTTGGGAACAATATCAATATCATCACAGCTGAGAATGCATGGTCTACAACACAGGTGGGACAGAAAAGAGGAGCAGAAACTGATGGGCAAGTAGTGCCAATCAACTGCAAGTTCTTTTGTGAAAATCCTAATCTACTCCCTTTTTGCCTATTTTTTAGTCACTTGAGTGTACCACTCTAGCCATGCCTGTTTTAGGCAAAACTGTATAATCTGGCCTTCCTTCTTAGCTTCTGTCTTCTTTTGTTTTCCCTGGGTAACTAGTACCCTGCAACATTTCATTCAAAAATCATTCTTATTCTTGCACCCAATATATGCCTAGGCATTTGGAATCTCACCTCGTATCTATCTCTGGGATAATTTTTGCATGTTATAGACTAATCCTGCAGAGTTGATATATTACTCCTCTGGAAATCATTTGCATTTCCCTCAAAAAGGAAACTATCTTCCCCACAGGTATTAAGTTTTACTAGTGGTTCATACACCATAGAAAGCAGGCAGGGAGATGGTCTGAAATAAAAGTTTTCTCTAAATATCCCTTAAATCATAAAAGAATAAACCATTCAGGTGACACCTACTCTGACTCTTCACAATACTCAGGATAACTCTCTTACCCATCATTGTTCTCTCCAATAGTATTACCTATTCTTCTAGACTGGAAGCTTGTAAGGGAAGGGAGAGCATTGTTAATGTCTTTGTAGTCACTATACTATCTAGTGTGGTATGTTGCATACTGCTGTCACTCAATGAAGCCAAACTGAATGCCAATTCCATATATTTCTCATTTTAAGAAGTAGTCCTGCCTGATTTCTGGTCCTCAACCTCTCTCTCTTCTCCTCAGCTAAAAAAACATAATCCCTATTTCTATCTTCTCCATATGCCTAATTAAGATTTCTATGAGAGTCAGCAATATGGTGGCTACACTTTTAAAACTTATTTTTACCTCCAACACATAGGAAACATTACATTTCACATCCTAACCCAAACCACTTACAAATACATACACAGACACACACACACACACACACAGAGAGAGAAGTTTCACAAAACGATGTAATGTGGGATGTACCCTGCTAATTTCTATTTTATTTCTTAACATCATAGTTGTGACCCACTAAATCATTCCCAAGACCTAGAGTTGACTGTAATCTGAAGTTTGAAGAACAGCGGGTAGAGGTTGAGAATACCTAAGAGGTTTAAAGTCAGAATTTGAAATGAGTCCAAATTTGGCCACTTTGATGTTAAACAAGTGATTTAGCTTCTATAGGCTTCAGTGTCCTCTCCTTTAAGGTAGAAGTAACAGTAGTACTTACCTAGAAAGACTGTTGTGGGAGATTAAATAATGCATCCAAGGTCCTTTATTCAGCATAAGACATACAGTAAATGTTAATTCTTAGCTCTTATCATTCACTCTGAAATCTTTTGAGAAACTAGGAAAAAGAAGTTATATGAATGTAAAATATAATACTTGTGTTTCACTCACTATGTCCTTAACTATGTTCCATAATTGTTTTAAAGATGTATTTATGTATTTTAGAGAGAGAGAGAGAGAGAGAGAGCATGTGGGCAGGAGGAGGGGCAAAGGAAGAAGGAGAGAATTCTCAAGCAGACCCTCACTGAATGAGGAACCCAAGGAGGACTCAATCCCAGGACCCTAAGATCATGACTTGAGTTTGACCCTAAGATCATGACTTGAGCTGAAACTAAGAGTCAGACACGTAGGCGCCCTTGTTCTATAATTTTATGCCTTTAATTTCATTCAGTAATTTTATGTGTTTTAAATCTTATCTTCTCAGCCATGTTATAACTATAGTTTTTTCTCCTACTACATGTCACATTACTCCAGAGCTGAGATTCAAGTACTATTAAAGTTCTTATCCAGCTACTTTTTTGCAAATGATTTTTATAATATGTAAAGGAAAATGATAATATAAAATAGATTAGGGAGTGGGAGAAATAGTAAATTACTTGCAACTTTGCACTGTATCTCCAACAATGGCTGAAATTTACCTTAAAAGAAGACTTAGTTTTCATTACTGTAGTATGGAACTTTTCCCAAACAGTAACTTAAAATAAATATGAGAGCCCCAAATCATAGAATCATGGTATTTTTGAGAAGTGCCACTTAGAGTGAAAATGTCTTATGAAAACAAGTACTCTCCACTTGCTTTGCCCTCGTAAATCAGGATGCGGTATTCCAAACTGATGTAGGAAAACAGTGAAAACCAGTTTCTGTAGATTACAAAACCTTATATTACTATGCTCAAAGGTATAGTAATTTAGTAATTTAGTAATATAGTAATTTCAAGATTACTTCCTAAGGGAAGAATATGATACTGTATTATACCAAAAATGCATTTTTATGAAAGCATTTTATACAAATAATAATCATAAAACAGTAAAATAAAGCTGATTTAAACAATGACAGAAAGAGTAAAAATCAATAATTATTCATTGAACATCTCAACTAAAAACTGTAGAAGATTAAAATTAAATTTTTGAAGTTACTGCCAATGTTCTTATGATCTTCTCTTTTACAGAGAGCAACTCCTTGCCGTCATTCTTCGTGCACATGTAAACTTCATTATTGAGTTAAATAAAATGTTGACACAAAATGAGAGACATCACAGAGGAATATATGGCTGATTGAACAGGAGAGGGAAAGATGCTCTGGGTGAAAATATGAGGGGAGAGCTTTCTAGAGTGAAGTTTAAGACTTGACACCAATTGCCTTCCACAATCATCCTTGTGGAGAAGGACTAGCACCATCTACCTAAACCCCTGCTGGAAGGAGTTAGTTAAAGTGTTGAGTATGTTGCGTTCGCTATGAACTCAACCCTTGTCTAGACCTAGGACATAATATGACAATGAAATGTTTGAAAATTCTGATAACTTCTGTAGTATACAAATTGGAGAAGAATTATATATTTCATAGTTGGTGGATGCCACTCTGGCATCCATTTAGGATCCACATAATTCCCTCCCTTTTTAAATATAGTAGTTGTGTATTTCGGATTTGAGGTTAGACACATGTTAAAATACGACACTGTCTTTCCTGCTGGATAGCTCAGAACACCCAGTTATAATTATGTAAACACTGAAAAAAAGTTAGAGGAAGTAAGAGGTTTACATATTAAAATGAACACTAGCATTACCAATGGTACGCAAATATAATTTAAATCTATTCTAAGTAAAAGCTCGAGATTTATTCCAATCGTTTCTGCCAAATTTTGCTCTCACTTTGTGCTAGAATTTTTTGAGTAGAAATGTCCCAAAGAAAGATTTGTGTTTTATATTATCCAGGAAGATTATTTCTATTAATAATTGTCCCCTGGTGACATCTAGAGCCTTGACCACAGTAATGAGGACAATGGGACTAGTGACTAAGCATTATTATATTGATTTTTCAATTTATCCTCCTTTGATCAAGTTTTCAGGGGATTTCCTGAGGTTGACAACCACAGCAGCCCACCAAAGAGGAAATGATTTGGAAAAATAACAAACCCAATGCTAGGGAGGATAATTTGCAGTTAAATATAGTATGTATGTATCTAAAATTACTCTGAAACATCCTTAAAAATATCAATAGCTAGATAAACTAATCAATTAATCAACTAACAATTTTTGGCCTTGGAGTAAATAAAAAGCCTTTCAATTTTCTTTTTAATTTAGTTATTTACTTTAGAGACTAGAGTACAACTATAGATGAAGAAGAAACATCAACCCTTTGAAGGTTTAAGCAAACAATTTCTGTGTGTGCCTAATGTGAGTCCACACCAAGAGAATCAACCAGGTGTTCTGGGCAAGAGGTCTTGCCCACACAGCAGATGCCCTAAAAAGATAGCAGATATATTTTCCTCTAATTGAACACAAAGATATATCACAATTGTGCTCTTTAATTTAAAACCTAGAAAGATGAGTTGACGATAAACTCAATATTAACCAAAGGTTAGAAATGTGTTAAGAGACAACAAATTATCTTAGTCCATTAAATATATCCTCTAGTCAGATAATATTTGTATCTTGATGGGCTGGAAAACCAATTGCATTAAGAAATGAAGGCAATGCATTGCTCTCTTTGTAAAAGAGAAGATCATAAGAACAGTGGCAGTGACTTCAAAAATTTAAAGAGCTAATATGAGTTAGTAGAGCTAATATGAATTGTCTATTTTATATAGAGGGCAGCCATTATAAATGGAAATTAGAAGACAGATTTTAGCTCAATAGAGAGAAGAATTTTTTTAATTAGAGTAGAACTGGTCTCATAATAGTGAATTCCTCCACAAGTCTATAGGTTTAAGCTAGGAATGCATGCCTCAGGGAATACCAGAGTGGTGATGGAAAATTAAATCAGAAATGCTAAGGATCTGAAATTCTAAGCATGAAAAAATTTTATATTCCAAGTCTCAATAAATCCTGTGAACACAATCTAAAACTTTTAACTCAAGTGAAGTTGCTGGAACTCACAGAAATGGACAAAATTTAATACAGGATTATGGGAGAGTCGAAGTCTTATAGGAAATTGAAAATACTTTTTTTTTTGCCAGTTCCTGGATTTGAAATGTTTTTAATCAAAAAGAAAGTGCTGAATATGAGCATGATTGTATTTACTGGTTGGTTTATTTCAAAAAGTATGTTATTCTGTCATTTTTTTGAAATCTAAAAATACCCTGGTCTTTGAATTAATAAAATATTTTATTTAGACACAACAGTGAAGGAACTTGTAGGCTTCACTTTGGTGTAAAAAAACAAAACATTCTGCTTTTGCCAGTTTCAAAATATGGAAAATTGTAAGCAGCGCTCTTGGTTGGGCTAATCATAAGACTCAGTGTTTCTATTTTTCCCCTTCTCTGCACACTGCTTAGACTTGTTGCTTTCCTTTGCTAAATATAGCTGGCTTCCTGCTATTTTCACAGCGGACTGGAGAATTTCATTAGGAAGGTGGAAAGCTCACACTCACTCTGATGAATAAAACGGTCAGCTGATATCGCTCCTTGCTCCAGTGGAAAAATTTACAACAAATAGAGGTGCTGAGAGACAGAATGGAGTTTCATTAAAATGGCCAATTAGCACAATAAGCAAAAGGCAAAAGGTGACAGCCTTCTTCCCACTGTTTTCCCTTATCAGGCAGGTGTAAAAAGCTCTAGTTGAGAGTATGAAAGGGGATGGTCTTCTCTTGCTTAAACCTGGCCTCAAGGATTGATTTCATGCCTATAGCCTTATAAAATATGACTAGTTATCACTCTTCCCTGACTCTATGAATGAAGTTCAGTGAATCTCGCCTCAACAGAACAACTCTGCAAATTTTCAGGGACTTCTTGTTGCCTACAGAATAAAGCCTACACCCCCAAATCAGACTTCAAAGTCCAGATATATCTTTCTAACCATACCTGCATTTCTCTCCGACATCAACCCTTTACTCCAATCAAAGTATTCTGTACGCTTTTTCCCAAACACATCTTTACATCTTACTCATCTTTGTCTCCAATGCTAATCTCATTTGTCCCATCTATCCCAGTGTACCAAAGTTTGGCTCCTATCTCTCAATCTCATCTCTGATTATCCTCCAACTAGAATTCACTGGTCCCTCTATTATTACTTATATCTCACGCTCTAACCCAGTGTCCTGACTCCTTTTAACTGACATGGATCATTGATCTAAACAGCTGAAATTTCTAACTGCTGCCCACTATCATTTGTTATGTTCAGTGTTAAAAGTGAAACTATCCCTCAAGATTTAACGATTACCAACCATAAGATCCCACATGTAAATTAAATGTCCTCACAGAAATATTGAATTTGCATCCAATTCCTTTTCCCCATCTTATCTAAAGTGGTAGAATACTTTATTAGATTTTATTTCTATTTAAAAATAATACATTATCTTTTTTTAATTATAGAATTGTATATAGCTCATTATAATAGGATCCCATTCTCTGCCTGGCCACAAAAGCTGAGTTCACAGATTATGAACTCTTTATATCAATACATAGAGATTTACTTAATACTTTGTAAAAAATCCCATAGTAGTTCATCATATGAATATAAAACTATTTGATCAATCTTCTCCTAAAGGAAATATAGGGGTTTTCCTCCAGTTTTTTATTATAAGTAGTGCTTTATGAGCAATTTGTTCACATATTCTTGGAAATTATGGAAATTATCTCTGGGATAAATTTCCTAGAAGTGAAATTACTGGCTCATAGGGTTTTCTGCATTTTTAATTTAGAGAGATCTTGCCAAATTATACTTTAAAAACAATACTAACAGACACTGCAATCAATAACTCATAAGTTCTTTTGGTACTTAATTAGTTGAAATGACTAAGTCATAAACTTTTATTATGACTTAAAAGTATTAATGTACCATATTTTTTTAACTTGCCACATAATTTTTCAAGAAAATCATTTTTAAAGGGTCAATTTTTCATTTGCATGTAACCAATACATCGTATTTTCATATATATAACTCAATTCTTATTGAACTTCCTTTATATAAAGTGTGTATTTTAACTGCTACATACTTTTTTTTTTTTTTCAGACACACTAAATATCCTCTTATTCACTGGCAGGTTTTTTTTTTAAGATTTTATTTATTTATTCATGAAAGCCGGGCGGGGGGGGCAGAGACACTGGCAGAGACACAGGCAGAGGGAGAAGCAGGCTCTATGCAGGGAGCCTGACGTGGGACTCGATCCCAGGTCTCCAGGATCACACCCTGGGCCAAAGGCAGGCGCTAAACCACTGAGCCACCCAAGGATTCCCTCACTGGCAGTTTTGATGACAATAGTTGGTCTCCACATTGAGAAATGAATATAGTTAAAAGCTCAATGCATAACATAAAAATGAAAACTCGTGTTAACACCTTGTCTAGGGCCACAACAGTTATTCAAGGAGTCAGCCGCTTCATCTGCACAAATTATTGCTGCATCAAAACACAAAACAAGTATGATTCTGAAGACCCTGAAAACAAGCTCTATAACTTATGAGACATTAACCTCTGCTTAATGCTACTATTGATGTTAAATTTTCATACTGAATTCATTGATTCTTTTCAAAAAACACTGATTTTTCCAGTAATATTTTAAAAAGGTATCTTAGGTCTTTAACCCTCAGAGAACTGGTATATTTAGGCAACTAACCAAAAAAGTAATCAGGAGCATGTAATTTTGTCCACAGTCTCCAAAGGGTTAAAGCGCAGAAATTGTCTAATACCTGTTGTATAAGGCACCCTATTCCACTTTTTTCTTAAAAGAAACTTTCTTTGGTTTCTTGAAATTTTTCAGTGAGTCTATCCTTTGTTTCTTCCATTTTCTCTGTAAGGAGCTCCTTCGTCTCTTCCACTCTGTCTTGTAGATACTCCTTAACAGGAGGCAGTGTTGACATGTAGCCCCAACTACACAAATAATTCACAGTGCAGGAGGTTCTTGGCAGGTGTTGCAATCTTAAACAAGGAATATGCTGTTAGTGCATTACTACTCTGGGAATTTTTCAGAATGTTTACTACGCTGTCAGGTAACCCAAGAAGTTCTAGAAAAGGAATGACATTCACTCCTATCTTAGGGTATTGAGGCCACCGCCATTTCTCGCTGCACAGACTGAAAGACAGCTCTTCTGATGTCACCACAGAGTGACCTAATCGAGCATGGGTTGGGGGCCAGAACTCACAGGGCTCAGGCAGACGCTCCCCCCACCCAGGCCAGCACCCCAGGGCCTGCTAGCCAATGCACCACATAATTAAGAAGAAAGATATTAAGAAGAAAGATTTGGTTCTTATAGTCTAGGAACACATGACGTTAATTCTAAACCCATGTAGAAGTGTCAAGGAGCTTGTTGGTAAAAGTCTAAGACCATTAATTTGAAGTTGTATTTGAAGACTTGTGAAAATACTGAGTTTCCTTAATGATTAAAATATGAATAGGGCTTCGTTCTTGTTAGGAGAAGGAAGAAGAGGATATAAGTCTTTTTATCGTCAAAGGGAGATTAAAGGTCAATGAAATAAATAGAATATTACCATCCTGCAACCCTAATGAATTAGTAGATCTAGACAATGTTCATCAATCCCTGTTAACCTCACAAAAGACACTCAGATAGTATGTACCTCTTGATAAAAATACACAAAACCACCTATGAAATACTCTTGAACAAAAACTCAAATCTGCATCTGATCAAGATTTAAAGTCTAGTCTCATCACTAATTCACAGAAAACACAGAAACATATTAAACAATACCACAAAGATGTAATCAGCAAAAATCAGAAAAATGACCTATTTTTAAAAACAAACCACATAGAGGGAGAGAAGAGAGAGAAAAAGAACATATACATAAAAAGAGTTACAGAGGTGTATGGGCATCATTTGGATCCTGACTCAAACAAACTGTAAAAATAAAATAAAATATAAGACACCTGGGAAAAATCTAATATTGACCAGATAATTTTTAAAAATCTTTATTTATTTATTTTAGAGAGAGAGAAAAAGAGGGAGCACTCAAGCAGGGAAGTGGGGTGGGGAAAGGAAGAGGGAAAGAATCCCAAGCAGGTTCCATGCCTAGTGTAGAGCTTGATGCAGGACTTGATGTCACCATTCTGAGATCATGACCGGAGCTGAAATCAAGAGTTGGATGCTTAACTGACTAAGCCACCCAGGTATTCCTAATATTAACTAGACAATTCAGGAAATTAATAAAATATTGTTACCTTCAGGTATTATAACGGTATTGTGGTTATTTTTTGAAGTCTTTGTTTTTTAGAAATACACAGTGAAATATTTAAAAACAAAATTATATGATGCTGGTATGTACTTCAAAATACCCTGGGTAGGAGAAAAAGTGGACTGAGGTATAGAAAAAGTAAAATTGGCTAAAAGCTGTTAATTGTTTAAGCTGGTTTAGATGTACATGGAAGTTCATTGTATTATCTTCTATTTTCTATATCTGAAATTCTCCACAAACATTCAAAAATCAAAAAGGTTTGCATTAAGATGTTTTTGGAATGTTCCTTTGTAACTATTAATATCCCTTTAAAATAGAATAGCTTTAGGAAATTTGAAGGCCCCCACATAATAGCCACAAGCTCACTAAATACCCAGAGACTTGCTTCCAAGCCTTTTGCCTGTGATTTTAGACGAGAGCAAGAACAGGAGCCAGATGGTATGGAAAACATACTTACATGTGGGTTCATGAACCAAATGAAAGCTATAATTTAAGGGAAGGAACCAACAGTCTTCTTTAGCTTTAAAAATGTTTTTGAACTCAGAAAGGGGCATGTATAGCACTCCAACACAAACGTGTAATCTTTGGCCCAGACAAATGGATGCTCTTGTAGACAATGACAATGTAGAATTTGTCATCTCTTTCACATGGAATTGCTTCAGTTACACCATCTCACCACATCCTTCCTTAGGGGGTCCTCTTTTTCCTCTTTTACTTAATGCACTTTCCACCCCCCCTCCAACCTATACCAAAGGAAAGAAAACATATTATTTTCTTTGCCGAACAATTCAAACATATCACTACAAGAAATCACTCTTTAAATATATAATACATTGGATTGCTTCTGACCAGTCTTATTAATGAAGTCTTTTAGCAGTCAAAGCCCAGACTGACTAGTTTATTGGAAGGCTGAAAATAGTACTTCTCTATAAGGTTACTAGTAGTAACCCTGCTTCCACAGTTTCTTGGTTTATTTTTCAATTTAATCTTAACACTGAGTGACCTTCAAATGTACCCTTAATTTCCATTTGGTCATCATATTACTTCCTCAACTTCTCTATTTCATTAAGTGTATGTAGAGTTCACTAAGAAGTCTTAGAGTTAGAGTCCAAAAAGTATGTTATAAATCTGTGAAAATTACCAACATATTCCAAAGATAGGGATAGGGCCAGGGAAGGTAACCAGGAGTAGTACATGCTAGTCTAATGAAAGAATCTTCCCACAAAGTAATTTTAAATCTCAACTTTCTTTTAGGCATTTTAATACATATTTCTGCCTATTGGTGAATGAAGTGAAAAAATTATTTCAAACAGTGCAAAATTTTTAAAAATTGTAAATTTACTCAATTATCTATGTTATTTTGTATACCACTACCTGCTTATTCCCCTTACATAACAATCTATCAATTTTTTCCCCTGTTCAAGAATCTATATTATCTGAGGAATTTGGAATATATGCTAAGACATTACAAGTGCTAAGAAAATCAGCAGTAAAGGCAACTGCTTCATACAGCTTTTCCTAAACTTACCTGTGTGTGATGTTCCCTCCTGGGAAGATGGAATAGTCATACTTTTCCCTACTCTTTCCACTAAAGACAAATAAAAATTGGGAGCATTGTATATTAAGCATAAGAATACTGGAAGGAGGAAAGAAATAGGCATACCTGCGAGGGACCTTGGGGTCTGAGAAACAACATGGTGATGAGTTTCCTGCATTTTTTTTGGTCTCAATATACCAGAATTGGAGCTGAAGAAACCGGCAACCCCAAAATGCCAGTGGACAGACTAATAAGCCCCAACTAAACCTCTTTCTCTCTAACCAAAGGCTAGAGAAAAATAGCAGTCTATCAGAACAGAAAGCTTTCAGACAATAACTGCTCTACTACAACCAAATCCTACAGACAAAGTGACACCCCACTCCTACCCACACCAGCAAAGGCTGAGCTAGAAGGCTAAACTTCCACACTTGAAACACTGTAACAAGGCACAGGAATGCTTCCATGAGAGTGATGTCAGAAAAAGCCAATTAGGGAGCCAGAGCTTTCATCCCCATTGGCCTATAAAGAACTCCTACATACTCCTTCCTGTGGTGTCAGTGGGACTCTGTGGGGAATCTAGACTTTCACCTCTACCCAGCAGTAATGAAACACTCTTCTTTTGCCCTGATAGAGTGGCACCAGAGGAAGCCTTGCGGAGAGTCAAGATGTCCACTTCTGTCCAGTGGCAATGAAGCCATCAATGATGTTCTCTAAAAACTGCATGAAGAATCAGAACTTCCCAGCAGTAAAGGGGAGCCCCCAACACTTTTCAGAGCCTTCTTTTTATTATATATATTATTATATGTTATAGCATCCAATGAAAGCCATGTGGGGAACCTGAGCTTCTATTTCTACCTGGCAGTAACAGGTAAAGTTTTCTTCTGCTAGAAAAAAAACCAGGTAGCCATCAAAAACATTAAAAAGCCAATTAAAACAGAAGATTTGAAAAAGACTCAGTCTCAATATACAGTTTCTTTTTTTTTTTTTTTAAGATTTTATTTACTTATTCATGAGAGACAGAGAGAGTGAAGCAGAGACACAGGCAGAGGGAGAAGCAGGCTCCATGCAGGGAGCCTGATGATGTGGGACTCGATCCCCGGTCTCCAGGATCACACCCCAGGCTGCAGGCGGTGCCAAACCGCTGCACCACCAGTGCTGCCCCTCAATATAGAGTTTTCAATTAAAAATCACTCATTATGCTAAGAAACAGGAAGATCTCAAACTGAATGTAAAAATATAATCAACAGATACTAACGCCAGGATAATAGAGACATTAGAATTATCTGACAAAGATTTTAAAGCAGCCATAACACAGATGCTTCAATGAGTAATTGCAACACTATTGAAACAAATGGAAAAAAAAAATAAAGCCTCAGCAAATAAGTAAAAAAAGAACCAAATGGAAGCACCTGGGTGGCTCAGTGGTTGAGCATCTGCCTTTGGCTCAGGTCCTGATCCCAGGATCCTGGGTCAAACCTGCATTGGGCTTCTTGCAAGAGCCTACTCTCCCTCTGCCTATGTCTCTGCCTCTCGCTCTGTGTCTCTTGTGTACACAATGAAATAAATAAATAAAATCTTAAAGAAAAAAGAAAGAAAAGAATCAAATGAAATTTTAAAATTGAAAAATACAGTCACCCAGATTAAAAGCCTCAGTGAATGGGCTCAAAAATAGAGTGAAGAAGGCAGAGAAAAGAATCAGTGTACTGGAAGATAGACTAATATAAATTATTCATTTTTAACAACAAAAAGAAAATAGATAAATACATACATGCATACATATGGTCTCAGGGAACAGTGGAGCTATGCCAAAAGTTCTAACATTTGTGTCCACAGAGTCTCAGAAGGGGAGGAGAAATAAATCAAACTTAAAAAGTACTTGAACAAATAATGGCTAACTCCCAAATTTGGCCAAAGACATAAACCTAGATTCAAGAAGCTAAAGGAGTTCCACACACAATAAACTCAAAGGAATCCACACCAAGCCATATGATAATTAAACTTCTGAAAACTATTTTCAAGTTTTTAATTCTAGTTAATTATCTTACAGTATAATGTTAGTTTTAGGTGTAGAATTTAGTGATTCATCACTTACTTGAAAAAAAGGGAAAAAAAATAGAGAACTATAGAGAACACACTCCTAGAGGAGAGGTGGGTGGGGGATGAGTGAAACAAATGATGGAGGAGAAAGAGTGCACTCGAGATCAGCACCACGTTTTGTATGAAAGTCCTGAATCACTACATTGTACACCAAATTCTAATATTACACTATATATTAACCAACTGGAATTAAAATAAAAACTTAAAAAAAAACTTCTGGAAACTAAAGAAAAGACAAAGAGAAAATATTAAAGGCATTCAGAGAGAAAAAATATCATTTCCATGTATGGGAAAAACAACTCTAATGGTAGATGATTTCTCATCAGAATTCATGGGCACTATATTTTTCAAGGCTTGCAAGAAAGTAACTGTTAGGCAGCCCAGGTGGCTCAGCAGTTTAGCGCTGCTTTCAGCCCAGGGTGTGTGATCCTGGAGCCCCGGGGTTGAGTCCCACGTTGGGCTCCCTGGATGGAGCCTGCTTCTCCCTCTGCCTATGTCTCTGCCTCTCACTCGCTCTCTGTGTGAATAAATAAATAAATAAATCTTTGAGATTTATTTATTTCATTAATAAATAAATAAATAAATCTTTGAGAAAAAAAAAAGTAAAAAAAAAAAGAAGAAAGGTCCTTGAGGAGTAAAGAGGAAATCAAGATCCTCTTACAAAAAGGAAAAGAGGAAAACTAAGAGGATTTGTTGCCAGAAGACACACTCTAAAATAATGACTAAAGCTCTCTAAGCAGAAAAAGAACAATAAAAGAAGAAATCTTGAGATATCAAGAAGGAAGAATGAGGGGCGCCTGGGTGGCTCAGTTGGTTAAGTGTCTGCCTTTGGCTCAGGTCATGAGGTCTGGTTCTCCATCTTCATCTGCTTCTTCTCTGGTCTGTGTGTATGCTCTCTTTTTCTCTCTCAAGTAAATAAATCTTTAAAAAAAAAGAATGGGTACAGTAAGTAAAAATATGGGGTAAATATAATTGACTTATGCTCCTCTCACAATTTCTAAGTCATGTTTGATGATTGAAGCAGAAATTATGCTTCCACTGAAGATTTCTACCTAACATTAAAAAAAAAAAATTAACACCAGTTCTATACAATCTCTTCCAGAAACCAGAAGAGGAGAAAACATTTCCTAATTCATTACAGACAAAGACAGTACAAAAAAAGAGAGTCATGATCCCTCATGAATAGAGATGCAGAAATCTTTAACAAAAGATTAGAAAATATAATTAAGCAATTAAAAAAGCACCATGAAAAAGTGGATTTATGAGGACTTGAATAAAGTAAGGGATTTACCTCAAGTCACAAAATTAGCAGATATGGAGCTGAAATTAGATCTTTCCCTCTCCAAGCTCCTGCATTCTTCACCATACCAAACCATCATACCAAACAGGTAAAGTTATTTGAAATTTTTAAATGGTTTCTGCATATGTTAGATTATGGAATCAGAAGGGTAGACTTGGTTAGTCTTTCTACTTTACACTTAATTCAACTAAAATGGCAAAAAATTAATGACTTGCCTAAAGTCAACTGACAAATTGAGGCTGAGATCAGGGTCAGAAGCCAAATCCCTAATTTTGCAGGCTAGAGCTGTGTTTCACAATATCAGACTCCCTCTGGTGTCCCTATAAAACAACAAGGTCATTACATCCTAAGGAGTTGGAGGAAAATCCTCACCAGCCTCAGGAAGTGGCATTGGGCAGGGAAGAGGGGGTGACACAGCCATGACTCAGAAATGACTGGAGCCTGGAGGGCAGGGAAACCCACCCCTCAGGTGAGGCAATAAGCCACATCCTTGACTATTTAGAAGAGTTCCCCTACTACCTTCCTCAGGAATTTTTCCTTGGCCTAAACTTGTCATTTTTGGTTGAAGCCAAATACCTTTCTGAGAATTTAACTAGATACCCTTTCCTTGACTTCTTGACCTGCAAGTGTTTCTTAGTCCTCACATTTTGAGATGCCTCTGTGCACCCTGGAGAAGGTAATCCTTTCAGGATATTGACACTATTTGCAGGAATAAAGGTCAGGTTAATAATAATGACATAACAAAGATAAAGTGAAGAAAATGACTGAGAAGGATCTAGCATTTGAGGACTTACTCTCTGCCAGGAATTATGCCAAGCTCCTTACATGGATATTTAATTCTCACAACACCCATGAGGTAGGTGCAATTATCATCATCTTGCAGACAGGGAAACTGAGTCTTAGAGAGGCTGAGCAATTTGCCTAAAGTCACAAAGCCTGTAAGTGGCAGAATGCAGATTTGAAGCCAGATGTTCTGGCTCCAGACACTCAAAGTACTAGCTCTGCTGGGTGTAACACCTTTTGGTCATCCAAAAAGTACATTCTTCTTGAGAGTGAACAACTAGTGGCCCTTATTAGGTACAACTACTCCTAGCATTACTAATACTAATAATCATCTTTAAGGAGAGAAGAGAAGACTGGAAAGTTAATTCTCAAATGGTTAGAAGTGACCATCCTTGGTTGGGAAATGACCAAGGAGGAGAATAATGGTAAGAACAGAGATACTAAGAAAAAAAGAATCTGATGAAATGATTAGATTTCCAAAGTCATGCTCGCTAGGAGCACAGGCCATTTGAGTATTAAACAGGATGTTTCCAAAGGCATCCTGGATAAGTTTACTTATTTTTTTCTATCTTAAAAGATTCCAAATTATTTTTATCATGAACAAATAGTTGCTAATGGTTCTACTATATACATATGGTTAACTTAGGTACAAGATACTAGTAAGAACATGTGGTTCAGAATTAGAAATCCCTGGGTTCAAATCCCAGTTCTGTCCTTTACTTAGCCTATCTGAACCTCAATTTTCATTATCAGTATAATGAAGATATTCATACCAAACTTTATGAGGTTATTTGGATAAAATCAAGTAATATACATTAAGTGGCAAAACTTTGATTTAAGTTAAAAATGAGCAAAAAATTCTGGGCAACTAACCAAAAAAAAAAAAAAAAGGATTTTAAAAAGGAAGAAAGGAAGAATTAACTGAGGGAATCCTTATAATCATTCATTCAATTCTCTGACAAGTCCATTAACATAATATATGTCATATATCACCAAAAACAATAGTGGGACAACCTTCATCTTCTTTAACACTGACTGTTCAGCACACTCCCTTATTTTCCCAAAATGTGTATTTTGTATCCTATGACTATTTCCTGGTAAACACTAGGAAGTAAAGAACAGTCCTGCCAAAAATAAAGAACAGTCAACTGTTCCTTTCATCTTGATTCTATCAATGAAAAACGAAGAAATTTTCTCTTTCAGGGAAAAAAATAGCTTCTTTTCAAAATCAGTAGGGAAAAAGGGAAATAAAGTGGCTGTGAATCTTATTTTGATCAAGCGCACCTGCTTAGATAGCTTATCTAAATCTTATCTTTCACACTTAGCTGTATCTGAGCTCCCCAACACAACCTACACACACAAAAAGGAATGTATCTATCTTCCATTGATATAATTTTAGAAAAATAATAAGAAACCCTTAGGTCACTTACCAAAAGAACTCAGAATCATTGTTGGGTTGTTTTTGTTTTTAAGTAAACTAATCTCTTGCACAAGTCATCACTTCGTTTTGGTCACATCTTAAAGGATACAGAATGGCAAAAACTACCTTCTCCTCTAGGACTAGAATTGTATTATAGGAAAAATAAACTAGGAGCAGGGGCATTTCCTTTCTCATGCTCAGTTTTTTTAACTGATGGTGAGATCTTGCTTGGCCTAAACTCTTTCCAAAGAAGACAGAGAGCCACCCACATAAAAAAATTAAAAAAAAAGAAAAAAGAAAAAAGAAAAAGAAAAATCTAACAATTTAAAATTCTTACCTCTCTTTTCCTCATTCAAGCTTAAAATATTACCAGTATTAATTTCGGTGCTCTGCCTGGTTATTAAATCACAAACCACACTGGCTGGTGAGAAACAAAGAAAGAAAAGATCCATTATTCCAGTCAGACCAGACAGTCACACAAATAGCTCTGTAAAAGTCAACTAAATTATGATTTTCACTCCCTCCTGAGTCTGAAGGGAAAGTTTCTAACTATCCAACTATGCAAGTTCAGGGTAGGAATTATTAATTAGACAAGTAAACAGAGCTTATTTGAAAGAGATAAAAGATCAGCAGAGAAAGTATAGTTGGTTGGGAATGATTTGTCAACTTTTCCTCTTCCAGTGAAAATGCAGTACAGAGCCCAGAGAGCCTGGGATCAAATCGGATTCCCAGACTTGTCTCCTACCCCACATTGTTGCACACCACAGAACACCACACTCTCATTCTGCTCAACTTTGCTTTTACTATGTCTTTCCTTCTGTCTTGCCCTCTTCCCTCATCCCATCTGCTCTCTATGCCTTCTCATTCCTTCCCTGAGAAATTCCCCACTCTCACCCTCTTTCAGCCACAAAGGACATCTCTCTTTCTCCAGTTCTTTCAAAGTATTTTATATTTCTATTATATCACTTACCCTCAGTCTTCCTTCTGAATGTTAGGTGGGGGGCATTTTCCCTATTAGACTGTAGAAAAGTCTGAGAACAATGAAATCTGTCTTTTCTCATCCATTAATTCCCTCACATGCTTTGAACATGAATAGTATTGTGTATTTTAAGTTTTTTCTAATGTATGTTCTTTTTGGGGGGAGGAGGGGACAGAGAAAGAGAGAGGATTCCTGCTTCCATAATGTTTTCAATCTTGTTTAAAGCAGATATATGCAGAAAAGGCTAATTAATAGTATAAGGGAAGTGCCAAATGGGCTTCCAGACAGATTTATACATACCACACAAACCTTTATTTGTACAAAAGCAAAAGCAAGCATCCCATTGTTAATAAAGGAGTTATTGCCAACAACCCAGGAAGTTCTTAAAGAATCACATAAAAGGCAGTTTTATCTGTTTTTCATTATTTCTCTTTTTTACTTTTTTAGTAGACAGGATTTGGATAGGTAGATGAAGAATGGGACAGCATGTGAGGGAACATGCAAAGAAGATAAGGAATGGGGAGTCGGAGTACATCAGTCTACCCAGAGTCAAGGGTTTACTTAGCGGGGAGTGGTGCTATTTCTCCTGAGGAAACACCCAGAAAGGTCAAAAACAGATTTCTGTCCCCAGTCCTCCCACCCCTGTATGCATGTACACACACACACACAAACACCTACACCAATAATCTTCCCACAGTCAATACCTCTTCCTTCCAAATGTAAATACCTCCAGGAGGTTTACACATACTGCTCATTTAGTAAAGTGGTTACATCTAATGTGTGTTCTTTTATTAGTAAACTAGGTTTCCTCCCTTCTTCCCCTTACATCACATACTTTTAAAACCAAGAATAAGGCTGGGATAGGAAAGATTAGATGAGAAGGAAATTGCAGTTGCAAGGGACAGGCAGAGGAAGTAAGTAAGGAGGAAGACCCTGGTGTGAGGAACAAGGATACAGGAGGTCAGAGATGTATGGTCCAGATTTCCCTGAACTTCAGCCCAGAAGGAAAAGAGCTAGAAGACCCAGATAAGTTTCATGAAGAGATGGAGACCTCCTAAAGCAGAAGAAACAATTGCCTGGCTTTTCAGGGAACAAACCAAGAAGACATAAAGATGCTCTCTCAGAAGTGACAGAAATGTGATAGTGTGCTGTTATTGGGCAGACAGACTGACCAATTAGCACTTGCACTCCTTCCCTGGCTCTCAAGTGTATCAGAGAAATCAAGAAACTCCTCTTGATTTTGTCCTCTGCTGGGCCCAGAGTAGGGTCAGAAGAGATAGTTATTCAGAGGACTGGAAGTCTTGCCAAAGGACAGCCATAGTTAATGAGGATACCTATATCCTGTATCTCCTACATACATCCAAGAGACATAGGACTCTAGGACTTATCCAAGATGTGGACTACACAGATGACATGGCAGAGATTCAAGGGACTTGTAATGTCAGCAAGAGCCAAGGTAAGGCCACATCAGCCAATGAAGACCACTGGGTCCTGATCCAGCTGAGAGAATAGGTCACAAATTCACCAGCTACATATTTTTTCAGCAGAGGACAACAGGATGTTTAGCATCCACCCCAATGCCTGAGTGGACAGTGCGAGAAATATAGAGAGTAGGGATACCTCCTTTGCTTTAACTAGTCCTATAGCCAACTATAATTGATGTTATGTGAGAAAAGACTTACTCTTGCTGATCGAGGGAATTCACATGTTAGTGTGATCTGTGTGAGAGTGTGTCAGTATAGACTTTCAGATGTCTGACTTTCTGACAAATAAATGGATCTCCTAAAAAGAAACTTGTTCCTAGTTCCCAAGTCAGAGATTCTCAGTTAATGACACATGTGAGGTTCAGAGGCACCCGTAACCGCTGGTCTATTACCAAACAAAGACAGAATCCACTCAAGAGGCTAGGTATCCAGACCCAATCAGGGTCTGTTAAGTTCACTGTAGTGCCACATTTTGTTATGTCAGTCACTTAATAGTCTGACCCAGCGTTTTGCCCAACTTGCCCCAACTAGCCCTGAGAACTTGAATCACCTTCTCAAAGATAGCAAGATATTGCATAAATAAAAAAGTATTTAAGGAAAGGAAACATGAACTGAGAGTGCTATAGTTATATTAAAGATCAAGGCCATCATTTCTGTAGGCTAGAAAAAAATCATAGTGTTGGCAAGTATATTCTCCTCGCCTTCAAGTAGGACCCAGATCATTATCCTCCCATCAAACAAAAGCAAAAGCAAACAAACAAACAAAAACATTCATTTAAGCAACAGCCCCCAAAATGCAAATTTTACCAAAGATTTAATGCATAGTATTCAGAAGTTGATATCATATACCACACATCAAAAAAGCATAATGGAAATCCCCACTAAACATTTCTATTTTCCTATCAATTCCTTGTCAGATGCCAAGTTCAGGTGTTTTCCCAACCTCAGTCTTTCCACTAGACAGTCTTTAAAACTTCCTCTAGAGTTTCAACTCTGTCCCTAAACTTGCAAACCTAATCAGAAAAATGAAATCCTAAATCCTAAAATGAGCCTAGTGGTAATTGAGCAAGAGTCGGTTGCTCTTTCATCATGGTCTCAGAGATTTCTTCCCCATCCCTCCACTCCAAATAGGTTGTGAAAATGTTCACCCCAAATTCATGGATTTGTCCACTTTTATTAAAAGTAGATTAGAATAAATAAATAAATACATAAATAAATACATAAATAAAGATTAGATACAGTATAGATTTACAGTTGTATTACAAGTACATGGCTGGGAAGATCCAGGTTTATAACTTAGATACAGAATTTAAAATTAGCTAAGTGATTATATTTTATCACCTGCCTATTTCCTGACTAATGCCACACAGATCCTTCCTGCTGGGCCATATACACCCACTACCCTGTACTAAAACCACATTGAATAGGTGAGCATAGTTGTAGATACTCAAGAGCCATTTCTAGTACAGTCTATCCTCTAACTGCAACATTGATTATTTTCACATATACATTCTTCCAGTCTGTATCACATTTTCATTTAAGTCCATTTTAAAGACGAAAATATGATCCAGTACTTAACAAATGTCTTATTGTCTCATCAGAGTCCAAATTAGAAGCTCTATAGAGAAAAACAAAATTTAGGTAATTTATTTGTAATATTATCATTTTCTGATGTGGAGTATTCTTAAAAGTTTCTGGGTTTTGCCCTCAGACAAAGCTAAATTTGAATATGACTTTTGTCACTTGTTATTTTTTGATCTTGGACTCACAGGTCTCAGAGTTACAAAAAATAATAATAAAACTTATTATTATTTAGAAGAATAACAATAACAATGGTGTTACAATAAAGTGTGTGAAGATTTTTGTGAAGATTTAAAGGGATGATGAATTTAAATTTCTTAGCCCAGTGTCTGGTGCAGGTAAGTCAGTATATGTTAGCTTTTATGAGCCAGGTACTGGGCTAAGCATTTAATGTGTATTATTGTATTTAATCCAGACAGAAACCCTGGGAATTTTGCATTACTACTACCCCATTTTAATTAATGAGGAAGCTAAGGTTTAAAAAGATTAAGTAAAATAAATAAATAAATAAATAAATAAATAAATAAATAAATAAATAAGATTAACTTATCTGGGATTGATTATTAATAAATAATGAAGAGGAAATTTGATGCCAAATGAAATAGGGATAATAATTCATACCTTGTGGTATTGTTGTCAAGATTAAATTAGCAAGTCCTATAAAATGGAAAATAGAGTAGTCGTTCAATACATTTTCATGTTCTTTCCCCTTCTGCCTTTTCATAATCCCTGTACTTCACATTCTATTCCATTAAGTAACAAATTATTAATGTATTCTCTAGTATTGCTACCTTTGAAAACATTATCAACTTTTACCAAGGGATGACTGGGCGTCTCAGTGGTTAAGCATCTGCCTTCAGCCCAGGGCGTGATCCTGGAGACCCGGGATCAGGTTCTGCATCAGGCTCCCTGCATGGAACCTGCTTCTCCCTCTGCCTGTGTCTTGGCCTCTGTGTGTGTGTGTGTGTGTGTGTGTGTGTGTGTGTCATGAATAAATAAATAAAATCTAAAAAAAAACTTTTGGCAAAAAGTTTTTTTGAGTTGGACTATTCATTTTCTCATATAGAGCATGTCAGTATGTATCTACAGCATTGTCAGTAGATAACACACCAAGATAAATGCAAACCCTGAAGTTTACCATTTCCTTATTGTCAGAATAGATATTCAGATAGTAAACCAAGTAGCAATTTACTCAGATTCAATACATTTCTAATGATCACTAAGTAATTCACAGATTTAAAAAATATTATCAAGAAGATTGATTTATTATTTAGGATTATTTTTTAAAGGCTCACTTTCCTTTTTTTTAAGATTTTATGTATTTACTCATGAGAGACACACAGAGGAGGCAGGGACACAGGCAGAGAGAGAAGCAGGCTCCTTGTGTGGAGTCTGATGTGGGACTCTATCCCAGGATCCTAGGATCACAATCTGAGCAAAAGGCAGATGCTCAACCACTGAGCCACCCAGGTGACTGGCTCATTTTCCTTTTTAACTGTCCTAAAATCCAATCTTCATCTTCCCCCAGATCCCAGGTAAATCCTAGCCTATTTAAATTCTCTTCTCTTGGAGAATCTTCCTTGTCTGAGGTCAATCCCTATTCATAAGTCTACAATGGTTCCCTGTCACCTACTAAATTAATTGCAAAATCTTTAGTCCAACATTCAAAGCCATCTATGATCTTACTCATATACTCAAAATGAATATTTCTGCCTTAATCTCACTCCCTGTTATGTGTATCCCACCTTGTATCAAACTATTTCCTCAAACATCCATTCACTGTATTTACTCATGGTATTTTCTTTATCTACAATGTCTTCTTTCCCCATCCCCTTTTTCTATATTTTCCATATCTTCTCCATAAACATTTTGCACATTTTTATTAGCTTTATTCCTTAGTATTTGATAACTTTTGTTGCCACCTTGAACTTTATCTTTTTTTTTCTAATATATTTTCAAATAGATTACTCTTGGATTAAAAAACATTATTGATTTTCATGTCAGTCTTACCTCTAACAAGTGTTCCAAACTCTTATTAGGTCTTTCTGCAATTTCCTACAGAGTATATATTATTTTTAAGATACATTTTTTTCAAAAAATAATAATAGCAAACTATTAATAGTAACATACTATTAATACATACAGGAACTATTCTAAATGCTTCTTGTAAGTAAACTCATTTAAATTTACTGAAGTAAATTTTTATTTTTAATCCTGGTTCACAAATGAAGACACAGACATACACAAAAATGAAATAACTTGCAAGAAACCCCAAACCAGGAAGTAAGGAGATTGGGATTCAAAGTCAGTCAAGCTCAAGAGTCTACATTCTTAAATTTAGGACGTATTGGTTGCTTTTATAAAAAAGATCCAGAGAATCAGAGAGACTTGGGTGTAGGTAGGTCCTGGGTTTTCTAATTTGGGAAGGCCACTAGCTCCTCATGCTTCAATTTACTCATCAGGAACATGAAATGAACAATAAGGACTCTTCTAAGTCTCAATAAGAATTCTTCTAAGGACTCAATAAGAAAGTATGTGATAGCATTTTGTACACACTGTAGCATAAAAATAGTAGCTATGGTGCCATTGTTCCCTTCTCTCCCCAAAGAGTTTTTTTCATCTTTTTATGTTGAAATCCCACCTATTTGTCTCTGAACTCCCAAGAACTCAACTTTTCTCTTGGTAGTTGTCATGTACCTTCCTGCCAACCAGCTATTTGGTACCAATCTAATCTTCCTGATAGACTGTAATCTCCTGGGGGACAGGAACTACACCCCATTTATTTTGGTTTCCCCACAACAGCACTGCCTTGTCTTACACATAGAATCTGCTCAGCAAATATTTGTTGAAAGAGTTCTTAAATTCACTGGTTGTAAAAAATATAAATACATCTGAGTCTGATTAGTATGAGCTTATTTACAAAACCACGTGATCATCTCAGAACTACAAATTTTTGGCAAGAAAATCAGCTTACTTTCATTTTACACATTTGTAGGTATATATGGTCCAATTGCTACAATCCTTTGTATGCTCTACAAATTACAAATTATACAAACTAGCTTCTAGTTTAAAAAGAAAAAAAAGTCCTTCATTATTTTATGTGAAAATAGATTAATCACAGTGACCTGCCTTGTTTCATTCACTAAGACAGTGGCATTAGTGGAGGGAAATAAAAACAGGGAAGCTATGTTGAAATCATTGTAAGAGGAAGAGAAGCTGTCTCTCTGAGTGGTGCAGCCTGCACTGCATCATGCCCAAAGAGGTTGATTCATTTCCTCCCTTCTCCTCCATCACCTCGAAAGCCTTTTCTCCTTTCTCCACCTCTTCCTGAACCCCTCCACCCTCGCCACTGATTCAGTGAATCACAGAGAGATCACCAAACCAACCAGGAAGAAAATCTAAAGTAGATTTTGCTTTTTTGGTTTAATTAGAGGAAAATAAAGAGAACTCTTCATTGGGAGGTTTCTATAATTATTAGGAGAGTTGATTGTGATACTTTTTTAAACTTTTTACCAAGGTATATATACTGTAAAGTGCACAAATCATAGTGTGCAATGCAATGAATTTTCACATATATATGCAGGGGTATGTATGTACGTAAACCACGTAATCCCATCCAGATCAGAAGATAAAATACTTCCAACACCTTTCCATGCCCCTTCTCAGTCAATAAACACCATCTGCTTCCACAGAGGTAACTATTCTGACTTTTCTCACCATTTGTTTTCCCTGTTCTTGAACTTTTTGTCATTGGACATGTCATGTCATGCCATCTAGCATATATTCTTTTCTGTCTGACTTCTTTCACTCAGCATCATGTCTATGAGATTCATTCATATTGTTTATAGTAGCAGGCTCTTTTAATTACTATTATTCCACTCTATGGATTTTATGAATAAAGTTGCTATTATGAATGCAGTGCTATAAATATTCCTGCATGTCTTTTGGTAGCTATAATTGAAGTATCCTTTTACCTGATCTTCCTACTTCTGCTTCTCTACTTCAGTTGTTACCATTCCAAGAATCTCCAGAAGTCAACTCAAACCCTGGCTCCCCACAGAACTCTCAGAGGATCCCCTGCTGTCTATAGAGTTTATTACAATTCCAAACCAGGCTTTCAAGGATCTCCATGATTTGGACTCATCCTACCTCTCCACGCTTATTTCCTGTCAAATTTCAATATTTATTACCCTCCCATAGTCTCCAGTCAAAACACACAGCTCACTAATTTTCCACACACACCCTGAACTTTTGTTTAAGAATTTACCAATCCCTCCCAATCCAGAAAGTATTTTCTCACCAATTATAAATTAAGAATAAATATCTGAATCTTCAAAAATTGTTTGCCTCACATTATTTTAAAGACATCTTCCTGATATGATGTTATGGAGAGGTTATAAAAAGTAACAGAACTTAAATGGAATTTTCCATCCAGTTTGGAAGAAGGTAGGAGTATATACCTGGGACAATTTTGTATGCATATTAAGGTTAAAGACTTTGAGGAATAGTGATTCTGTCACTTTCTAATTTATAATTAAGTAATAAAGAAGCTGTACATCATAGAAGCTAAGAGTAAGAACTAGGGAACCAGATTGCCTGAGTTAAAATCCCAGCTCTGTCACTTTCTAGCTGTAAGACTTGGGCACATTGCCAATCAAACTGTGCCACAGCTTCCTTATCAGTAAAATGGTGATTAGAATAGTACCTTCTTCAGAGAGCTGTTGAAGGTTTCAAAGAATTAACATATGTAAAGCACTGCACCTGACACCTATAAGTAATATGTATAACTCAGCTAACTTAATGAGATTATTACATATCAACAACTACTATATTACTAACCTTGTTAACAGAATGCTATTATTCTTGGGGATTTGAAGTCTTGATAGACAAGGAAAATATTGAAGGAAATCAACCTAGCAATATTTTTTGAGAAGGATCCTTCCAGGTGGAGAAAAAATTCTGTAAGAGGCAGAATAGTGGACCCAGAAGTACCAATGGTTTGAACAGAGTATAACCAGTGAAATATGCCAACAGTTTCAGGGGGCCCGTAGAACAAGAGTTACCAGTGTTCAAGGTGAATTCATGATTCAGAATAGGCATCTCTGAAAGTACTTGTTTCTTTCTGACTAGTGGAGCTGCCCATTGTGCAAAGGGCATTGTGCAAAGGTGGTACCTAGCAATTCACACTGATGCCATCTGTGTATCTTGAGACCCATTATCAATTTCAGAGCTTAATCATCTCAGGAGAATAGAGGTCCCTGTGAGCAACATCCAAAGTATCCCAAAGTAATTTATATCTTCTGAAGACAAGTTACAAGTTACTAAGAAAGAGGCTACAGGTTAGTGTTGAGTATAAGTATAATGATTCTTTTTGTATTATTTTATTGCCATCTCACAGATAAGTAAACTGAGGCAAAAACAAGTTAAATTAGTTGCCTATGATTAAATAGCTCAGAAGAAGCAAAAATTGGATATAAATCTACAAACTTGAATCCAAGACCTGTGTAATTCCAACGCAAAGAGAAAAATTTTTAATATTTTGGTCAGCAGGGATTTGTTACTAGTAACTTTCAACAGAGTAAATGCAGTGGAACAATAAGTTCAGATAAGAAATTCTCCAGTTTTAGATTCAGTGAAACAAAAAAAAGGAGCAGAGATCTCAGGGGCTATTCTTTTGGTGGCCAATAAGAAATGGAATGTGGAGGAGGAGGAGGTACAAGAGTAACCTTTGCCTTGTCTTTCATGGAAACCTAATTATCTGATGAGAAGGAACAGAATAGGCATCTCAGTGTTGAGGAATGGAGGTGGTGGTGGTTACTGAAGCCTCTAGGTAGCTTTATGGTCCTATTGTCACATTTATGCCCTTAGAATCCTTCTAGGTTCCATTACTCCCTCTGTGTCTCTACTTCACCAAATTTTCCCCTTCTGCAGAATCATTTTTAACACCTCAAAAGTTACGAGTTGGGCAGCCCCGGTGGCTCAGCAGTTTGGGGTTGCCTTAATCCCAGGGGGTGATCCTGGAGACCTAGAATCAAGTCCCATGTCAGGAGACTGCTTCTCCCTCTGCCTATGTATGTCTCTGCCTCTCTCTCTCTCTCTCTCTCTCTCTCTCTCTCTCTCTCTGTGTGTGTCTCTCATGGATAAATAAATTTAAAAATCATAAAAAAAGAAAGAAAAACCCTTTAAAATAAGTTATGAGTTGAGTTGATAAAGAGAAAAGATTTGAAATCTCATTTTTAAAAAATCATGACACCTGTGTTTTCTACTTAAGGGTTGGAAATTTTCTCCATAAGCCCTGCTATAACATTTGTTTTAAAAAATGTTAAAATACATAAACCACATCTTCTTTATCCGTTCATGTGGTTTATGTATACAATGGAATATTATTCAGCCATTAGAAATGACAAATACCCACCATTTGCTTCGATGTGGATGGAACTGGAGGGTATTATGCTGAGTGAAATAAGTCAATCGGAGAAGGACAAACATTATATGGTCTCATTTATTTGGGGAATATAAATAATAGTGAAAGGGAATAAAGGGGAAAGGAGGAAAAATAAGTGGGAAATATCAGAAAGGGAGACAGAACATGGAAGACTCCTAACTCTGGGAAACGAACAAGGGGTGGTGGAAGGGTGGAAGGGGAGGAGGGTGGGGGTGACTGGGTGGTGGGCACTGAGGTGGGCACTTGACGGAATGAGCACTGGGTGTTATTCTGTATGTTGGCAAATTGAACACCAATAAAAAATAAATTTATTATTAAAAATAATAATAATAAATAAAAACATTTTATCAAAACAAAAAATAAAAATAAATAAATAATAAAAATATTAAAATAAAACTTCCTTTTTAGATATCTAAGGCACTATATTTATTCTTAACCTGAATCATACTTGAAACTAATGTTTCAATCTGCTAATCTGCTTAGTAGATCTGTGTTAAAAATTGTGTAGAGCTCATGGTTGTCTTGAATAAAAACACTAACACTGACTGAAAAGGGAGAAAGACACCTAAACAGAGACACCACACAAACTAAATACCCTCTGAATTATACTGTATTTAAGACGAGTGGTAAGAGCATTTTGTGTGGTGGTGAGTGAAGCAAGTTGAGGACATTTCATTTCAATCAGTTGCTTCTGGGTGGAGAAGGCATCATTACCCCCTCTCCTTGATTTGGCAGGAAACACTTCAAGAAAGGAAGGAAGAGTCAGAAGAAACTCATCCAAGGAATAAAGTGTCACTTACAATAAAGTTTCAAGAAGACAGAAGACAATAATTATTTTGTAGAATGGGAACTCTAAGATTGCTTCAGGAAGCAAAGGGGTTGGATACATTTTATGTGGGGACATCACCTCTCTGAGGGCTCTAATTCCTCTTGTATTCACTGCTTCTACTCCAGGGCTTTATCTCTTTTAGGATATTGGCATTTTCTAAGTAAATTAATCCATTTCCATTTTCCATTATGCCATACTCTGTTCCTGGGTGACACTACTCTTACTGTATTTCATATTAAAGAATGACAATTTCAGGCTAAGTTAAAATCTCTCTCTTGAATTACCATTTTCTGTATACATACAGGCAACATCTGTTTTATAATTTTCTGTTGTTAACTTCCATTTTTATGCATTCAAACACTCTCTTCCCAACTATGTCAAGTTCAGTGAAGCCAAAGAGCAAGAATTGTGCTTCTTGGCTGAGTCCCCATTATATCTGCTCTATGAATGTTGCATATAATAAATATTGGTAGCATAGATGTACAAATCCAATTGCCATATTTGTATCTTTCAATGGATTTTGCATTCTATTTTTATGGATATTGCTGTTCTCCATATTTCAATCTATTGTTCAGAAAAACAGGCTACACTGAAATGAAATTTACCAAAGGAGGGAGTTCAGTACGTAGAAGTAAAATTGTCCTTCTTATTTTTGGTTAATACATAAAAGTCTGTGTGTATAATTAGGACATATGTAGTATGGAAAATGCTTCAAGTTCCTTTTACAAAGATATTTTTTCCACTGAGAAAAGAAAATGTGTAATCTAATTTCAAAACAGAGAAGTTGAAATCTGCTGGAAGGGAGGATTCATTATTGCAAAATTCACTACCTCTTCAGGATGTCCTGCTATAGAGAGGTGACCAGGAAGTATAGACTCCAAGCCATAAATATTCTCAGAGAACTATGGAGCATCTGCTTTTCATTTGTGCTTGGGTGGCTTATACATCAGACAGGAAAACATCTCTGGTTTTAAGAGGTTTGAATAGATGCCATAGAGTAAGTCCCCATTTCCGAGTGTTTGTTGTCATTTTGGTTAGTGAACTCCACCTACCAAAACAAAAATGAACACAGTGTTTCAGAGGCTCCCCTTCAGTTTTAACATTTAAAGAAAGAAAAAGGGTAGCAAACCTTTTTGCCTGCTCTCTTACACAGATATGTTTTCAACAAATGATCTCAAAAAACATTTTCAGCACTTTATATATGTAAAAAAGATATTATATATCTTTTTAAGTCTGAAGTTGACTTAATTTTTGTTTTTTTTTTTTTGCCTCCTTGTCCTGCTGTGGTTATTGTTGCATTCTAGATCTTTGCCAGATTTGTATTTAACTACCTTAGCTGATTAATGTTCCATTTGATCATTTTTATGAGTAAATGTGATGTTTTAATAGCCTAAGAAATGGGGGTAGTTATGTTTGGATCTAAATATAGGTAGAAGTTGCCACTTAAATGAGAAAATTTCACTCACATTATGAGGTCGACCACACAAATTCTCTGCAGGTATCAAATTGTTTTCTTCTTGCACAGCAGGTTAACCAATAATTTTGTATAACAATTTCTCAACATGTAGCTTGTGTGAAAAATATCTTTCTAAAAAATAACTGTAATTAACATGTCCTGACCTATGTATATTTTGTATGATTTCCACAAAATATGTCACTTTCTCTAGTCCAGAGAACTCTTTTCAACAGTTCTCTGAAGATTTTGACCTTTATTAACTCTTTATTACCAGAGAACAGTCTTTTATACTGAACTTTTTGGGGTTTTATTTTTTATTTATTTTTTTAATTTGCCTTTATTAAAGTTCGATTTGCCAACATAGAGTATAACACCAAGTGCTCATCCCATCAAGTGCTCTCCTCAGCACCTGTCAGCCAGTTACCCCAACCCCCCACCTGCCTCCCCTTCTGCAACCCTTTGTTTCCCAGAGTGAGAGGAGTCACTCATGGTTTGTCTCCCTCTCTAATTTTTCCCACTCAGTTCCCCTCCTTTCCCTTATAATCCCATTCACTATTTATTATATTCCCCGTATGAGTGAAATCATATAATGATTGTCCTTCTCGGATTGTCTTACTTCATTCACCATAATACCCTCCAGTTCCATCCACATCAAAGAAAAGGGTGGGCATTCGTCGTTTCTTTTTTTTTTTAATTTTTATTTTATTTTATTTTATTTATTTATGATAGGCACACAGTGAGAGAGAGAGAGGCAGAGACACAGGCAGAGGGAGAAGCAGGCTCCATGCACCGGGAGCCCGACATGGGATTCGATCCCGGGTCTCCAGGATCGCGCCCTGGGCCAAAGGCAGGCGCTAAACCGCTGCACCACCCAGGGATCCCGCATTCGTCGTTTCTGATGGCTGAGTAATATTCCGTTGTATGCATAAACCACATCTTCTTTATCCATTCATCTGTCGATGGACACCGAGGCTCCTTCCACAGTTTGGATATTGTGGACATTGCTGCTATAAACATTGGGGCTGCAGGTGTCCTGCCATTTCACTGCATCTGTATCTTTGGGGTAAATCCCCAGTAGTGCAATTGCTGGGTCATAGGGTAGCTCTATTTTTAACTTCTTGAGGAACCTCCACACAGTTTCCAGAGTGGCTATTACAGTTCACATTCCTATCAACAGTGCAAGAGGGTTCCCCTTTCTCCACATCTTCTCCAAAATTTGTTGTTTCCTGTCTTTTTAATTTTCACGATTCTCACTGGTGTGAGGTGCGATCTCATTGTGGTTTTGATTTGTATTTCCCTGAAGGCAAGTGATGCGAAGAGTTTTCTCATGTGCTTGTTGGCCATGTGTATGTCTTCTTTGGAGAAGTGTCTGTTCATGTCTTTTGCCCATTTCATGATTGGATTGTTTGTTTCTTAGGTGTTGAGTTTAATAAGTTCTTTATAGATCTTGGATACTAGCTCTTTATCTGATATGTCATATGCAAATATCCTCTCCCATTCTGTAGGTTGTCTTTTAGGTTTGTTGACTGTTTCTTTTGCTGTGCAGAAGCTTTTTATCCTGATTAAGTCCCAATAGTTCATTTTTGCTTCTGTTTCCCTTGCTTTCATAGATGTATCTTGCAAGAAGTTGCTGTGGCCAAGTTCAAAAAGGGTGTTGCCTGCGTTCTCCTCAGGATTTTGATGGATTCTTGTCTCACACTTAGATCTTTCAACCATTTTGATTTATCTTTGTGTATGGTGAAAGAGTGGTCTAGTTTCATTCTTCTGCATGTGGATGTCCAATTTTCTCAGCACCATTTATTGAATAAACTCCTTTTTCCAGTGGCTATTCTTTCCCGCTTTGTTGAATATTAGTTGACCATAGAGTTGAGGGGCCATTTCTGGGTTCTCTATTCTGTTCCATTGATCTATATATCTGTTTTTGTGCCAGGACCACACTGTCTTGATGATAACAGCTTTGTAGTACAACCTGAAATCTGGCATTGTGATGCCCCCGGCTCTGATTTTCTTTTTCAATATTCCCCTGGCTATTTGGGGTCTTTTCTGATTCCATACAAATATTAAAATTATTTGTTCCACTCTGTAAAGAAAGTCCATGGTATTTTGATAGGGATTACATTGTATGTGTAAATTGTCCTGGGTAGCATAGATATTTTCACAATATTTGTTCTTCCAATCCATGAGCCTAGAATGTTTTTCCATATCTTTGTGTCTTCCTCAATTTCTTTCAGAAGTGTTCTGTAGTTTTTAGGGTATAGATCCTTTACCTCTTTGGTTAGGTTTATTCCTAGGTATCTTTTAAAAAAAGATTATATTTATTTAATCATGAGAGACAGAAAGAGAGGCAGAGACATAGGCAAAGGAAGAAGCAGACTCCTCACAGGGAGCCTGATGTGGGACTTAAACCTGAACTGAGATCATACCCTGAGTGAAAGGCAGATGCTCAACCACTGAGCCACCCAGGTGACATTATTCCTAGGTATCTTACGCTTTTGGATGCAATTGTAAATGGGATTGACTCCTTAATTTCTCTTTCTTTAGTCTCAGTGTATAGAAATGCCACTGATTTCTGGGCAATGATTTTGTATCCTGCCACATTGCTGAATTGCTATATGAGTTCTAGCCATCTTGGGGTGGAGTCTCTTCGGTTTTCTATGTACAGTATCATGTCATCTGCAAAGAGGGGGAGTTTGACTTCTTCTTTGCTAATTCGAATTCCTTTTCTTTCTTTTTGTTGTCTGATTGCTGAGGTTAGGACTTCTAGTACTATGTTGAATAGTAGTGGTGAGAGTGGACATCCCTGTCATGTTCCTGATCATAGGGAAAAAGCTCTCAGTTTTTCCTCATTGAGAATGATATTCTCTGTGGGCTTTCATAAATGTCTTTTATGATATTGAGGAATGTTCCCTCTATCCCTACACTTTGACGAGTTTTGATCAGGAATGGATGCTGTATTTTGTCAAATGTTTTCTCTGCATCTAATGAGAGGATCATATTGTTCTTGTTTTTTCTCTTGTTGATGTGAACTATCACATTGATTGCTTTATGAGTGTTGACCACCCTGCATCCTGGGGATAAATCCCACTTGGTCATGGTGAATAATCCTCTTAATGTACCGTTGGATCCTATTGGCTAGTATCTTGGTGAGAATTTTTGCATCTGTGTTCATCAAGGATATTGGTCTATAATTCTCCTTTTTTGGTGAGGTCTTTGTCTGGTTTTGGAATCAAGGTAATGCTGGCCTCATAAAATGAGTTTCCATCTCTTTTATCCTTCAAAACAGCTTTAGTAGAATAGGTATTGTTTCTTCTTTAAACATTTGATAAAATTCCCCTGGGAAGCCATCTGGCCCTGGGCTTTTGTGTCTTGGGAGGTTTTTGATGACTTCTTCAATTTCCTCACTGGTTATTGGCTGTTCAGGTTTTCTATTTCTTCCTGTTCCAGTTTTGGTAATTTGTGGTTTTCCAGAAATGTGTCCATTTCTTCAGATTGCCTAATTTGTTGGCATATAGCTACTTATAATACCTTTTCAAAGTCATTTGTATTTCCTTGGTATTGGTTATGATCTCTCCTCTTTCATTCATGATTTTATTAATTTGAGTCATTTTCATTTTTAATAAGACTGGCTAATGGTTTATTTACCTTATTAATTCTTTCAAAGAACCGACTCCTGGTTTTGTTCATCTGTTCCACAGTTCTTCTGGTCTCTATTTCATTGAGTTCTGCTCAAATCTTTATTATTTCTCTTCTTCTGCTTGGTGTTGGTTTCACTTGCTGTTCTTTCTCCAATTCCATTAACTGTGAGGTTAGCTTGTGTATTTGATTTTTTTTCCCAATTTTTTGAGGGAGGCTTGTATTGTGATGTATTTCCTTCTTAGGACTGCTTTTGCTGTATCCCAAAGATTTTGAACAGTTGTATCTTAATTGTCATTAGTTTCCATGAATATTTTTAATTTCCTGGTTGACCCTTTCATCTTTTAATAAGATTCTCTTTAACCTCCACATGTTTGAGTTTCTTCCAAATTTCTTTTTGTGATTGATTTCTTCTGTGATTTCTAGTTTCAAAGCATTGTGGTCTGAAAATATGCAGAGGACAATCCCAATCTTTTGGTACCGGGTGAGACCTGATCTGTGACCCAGTATGTGTTCTATTCTGGAGAAAGTTTCATGTGCACTTGAGAAGAATGTGTATTCAGATGGAATGTTCTGTATATATCTGTCACATATATTTGGTCCAGTGTATCTTTTAAGGCCCTAGTTTCTTTGGTGATGTTCTGCTTAGAACATCTGTCATTTGCAGAAAGTGCTGTGGTGAAGTCTCCTACTATTAGTGTATTATTATCTAAGTATCTCTTTACTTTGGTTATTAATTGATTGATATACTTGGCAGCTCCCACATTAGGGGCATAAATATTCATGATTGTTAGGTTTTCTTGTTGGATAGACCCTTTAAGTATGATATAGTGTCCCTCTTCATCTCTTACTACAGTCTTTGGGAATAAACTTTAATTTATCTGATATGAGGATTGCTATCCCAGCTTTTTTTTGAGGATCATTTGAATGGAAAATGTAGGTGTCCTTAGGTCTCAAATGAGTCTCTTGTAGACAGCAAATAGATGGGTCTTGCATTTTTATCCAGTCCAATACGCTGTGTCTCTTGATGGGATCATTTAACCCATTCACGTTTGAGTAACTATTGAAAGATCTAAATTTACTGTCATAATATTACCTATTTAGTCCTTGTTTTGTGGATTGTGTCTTTGGGCTCCCTCTTTTTTTTTACAGGGTCCTCCTTAATATTTCTTACAGAGTTGGTTTGGTGGTCACATATTCTTTCAGTTTCTGCCTATCCTGGAAGCTCTTTATCTCTCCTTCTATTCCAAATGAGAGCCTTGCTGGATAAAGTATTCTTGGCTACACTTCTCATTTAGTACCCTGAATATATCCTGCCAGCCCGGGATCCCTGGGTGGCGCAGCGGTTTGGCGCCTGCCTTTGGCCCCGGGTGCGATCCTGGAGACCCGGGATCGAATCCCACATCAGGCTCCCAGTGCATGGAGCCTGCTTCTCCCTCTGCCTGTGTCTCTGCCTCTCTCTCTCTCTCTCATAAATAAATTTTAAAAATTAAAAAAAAAAATAAAGTTATCCTGCCAGCCCTTTCTGGCCTGCCAGACCTCTGTGGAGAGAGGTTTGCTGTTAATCTGATATTTCTCCCCATATAAATTAAGAATCTCTTGTCTCTTGCTGCTTTAATAATTTTCTCTTTATCTTTGAAATTTGCAAGCTTCACTACAAAATGTTGAAGTGTTGATGGTTTTCAATGATGGGGGGGGGGGGGGTCCTCTCTATCTCCTAGATCTGAATGCCTGTTTCCTTCCCCAGATTTCAGAAGTTCTCAGCTATAATTTGTTCAAAATACATTGTAGTCCTCTCTCTCTCTCTCTCTCTCTCTCTCTCAGCCTCTTCTGTAATCCCAATTAGACATATATTCTTCCTTCTCAAGCTATCATTTATTTCTCTAAGCCTTTCCTTGTGGACTCTTAATTATTTTTCTCTTTTTCCTCAGCTTCCTTCCTTACCATCAACCTGAATTCTATGTCACTCACTCTCTCTTCCACCTCAGTAACCCTAGCCATTAGAACATACAGTTTGGATTGCATCTCATTTAATCTGTTTTTAATTTTGACCTGATTAGATCTCAATTCTGTAGTAACGAAGTCTCAAGAGTCCTTTATGCTTTTTTCCAGAGCCACCAGTAGCTTTATAATTGTACTTCTGAATTGAATTACTGACATCGTATTAAAATCCAAATTCTGTAACTCTGTGGCAGAGAGTACTGTTTCTGGTTCTTTCTTTTGTGGTGAATTCTTCCTTCTAGTCATTTTGTCCAGTGCAGAGTGGCTGTACGAGCTAACTGGGTCAAAAATATCAACCACAACCTAAGTAAAATACACCCTAGATGTTTCTGAAGAGGTCAGAGATCAGAAAGTAAAACAAAAAGAACAGAACAAAACAAAACAAAAGGACCACTAAAGTGAAAAACAAATTTTAAAACAAAGTAGTAAAAATAAAAAGCCAAAAACCAAAAACAAAGAAGAAGAAAAAAGGAAAAGAAAAAAAAAAAGTAAAGAGGAAAAAGAGAAAAAAAATGGGAGGGTGATGATAGTGATGAGGAAGTGGTAGTGGAGAGAGAATGTAGTCTACCTGAGGGGTCCTGGAGAGTGATCCTATTGGTTCTGAGTGTATTAAGTTCTGTACGTAAGAAGGTGCTCAGTCCCAAATTTATATAAACCAGCAATGCTTGTAGAAACCCCAACATTGACCACCAAAACACAAACAAGATAAAAGAGGGGGGCAGAATGGGAATGAAGAGAGAATATAATCTCACGGAATGAACCAACACGGTATTCCACTTGGTTCTGGGATGTATGTTGGTCGTGTGTTAGAAGGTACTAACTTCCACCATTGTAAAACAAAATGAGGCAGAAAAAAACAAAAAACAAAAACCCATGTCTCGTATTTCTACCAAAATTAAATTGAATACATCGAAGGAAATTTAGAAGTGAAAAAAAAAAATCTAAGACATGTAATTGAAGAAATATGAAAGTCATTAAGGAAAAAACTTAAAAATGAAGAGCTGGTAAAATATTATAGTTTAGGTTGAAAAGAGAAAAATATTAGAAATTTTTAGTCTGATATAAAAATGAATCATAATGGAAAAAGGGGGGGGGAAGGACCTTATAGTTCAATGTACTATTTTCCCTCAGTCCAGGAGCTTTTCCAGTGCTTGTTCAGTAAACTTGCTTTTCCCTTGTATTTCCAGCTGGTCTTCTGGAGGAGGGGTCTGCTGTGCTGATTCTCAGGTGTCTGAGCCTGGGTGGAGATACCCCACTCCTGCCAGGTGCTGGGCTCAGTGTGAGCTGTTTATCCTGTGAAGCCTCTGTTCCCTAGAAATCCCACCTCTTGCAGGTACAAGGTGAAAGGAAGAGAAAAAATAAAAATGGCGGTGGCCAGATTTCCAGCCCTGGAGTCGAGCTCCCCACAAGTAACTAACCGCAGTCTCCTAGTCCGCACTGGCCTAGATGCCCCTGGGGGCCAGCATGGATTCACTGATCTACACAATTTGGGGGTGCCCAGTGGCAGGAGAGTTCTCGCTGTTCTGTGCCCTCCCTGTTTCTGCCTGTCCTGGGGGGAAAGCAGGATCGCCAGCTTTGTCCACCTGGGTGCCCTGGAATCCAGGGCCCTGTGCCACTGGACCTACACTCCCAGGGACCTTCCTGAAGGGAAATGGGCAGAGTCACCTCCATCCGTTGCCAGGCTCTAGTGTAAAGGCCACCCTGGAGCCAGTCCACCTAACTGACCGGCTTCTCCCAAATGTCCTGAGGGCTGCGGCACTCCAGCCCTTCACCGAGATCGGCCTGTAGTTTGTGGTGTGCTTTCCCCTGGTCACCTCTCCTCCTATAGTGACTCTGGGAATCTGGAGGCTTCACTGCCCCTCCTGTGATTCTGCCCAATTTCCCTAAGTGCTTTTCTGTCTGGGAAAACTCCAGCGCAGATTTTTAAAGTTCCCATTCCTCTGGGGCTGGGTTTTCCTGTCCCGGAGGGTCTTGCCTCCCGGCCTTAGCCCGGCTCCTCATGGAGCCCCTTCTCCACTTTATTTGTTTTCATTTATTTTTTGCCTTCCTACCTTGTTAGAAGCGAAACCCCTTCTCTCTGTAGTGTTCCAGCTGTTCTCTCTTTAAATCTCAGGTCGTATTTGTAGGTGTTCAGGATGTTTTGAAAGTCATCTAGGCAGAGGGAGGGGCAAGATGGCGGAAGAGCAGGGTCCCCAAATCACCTGTCCCCACCAAATTACCTAGATAACCTTCAAATCATCCTGAAAATCTACGAATTCGGCCTGAGATTTAAAGAGAGACCAGCTGGAATGCTACAGTGAGAAGAGTTCACGCTTCTATCAAGGTAGGAAGACGGGGAAAAAGAAATAAAGGAACAAAAGGCCTCCGAGGGGGAGGGGCCCCGCGAGGAGCCGGGCTGAGGCCGGGGCGAGTGTCCCCAGGACAGGAGAGCCCCGTCCCGGAGGAGCAGGAGCTGCACCAACCTTCCCGGGCGGGCGGAAAGGGGCTCGCAGGGAGTTGGAGCAGGACCCAGGAGAGCGGGGATGCCCTCAGGCTCCCGGGGACACTAACAGACACCTGCGAGCGCAGGAGAGTGCGCCGAGCTCCCTAAGGGCTGCAGCGCGCACGGAGGGACCGACCGGAGCAGCTCGGAGGGGCTCGGGCGGCGGCTCCGCGGAGGGGGCTGCAGGGCGGGAGCGCGAATCCAACAGCGCAGGCCCCGGAGCACAGGGCGCCGGGACACAGCCCAGGATCCGGCCTCCCCCGGGACAGGCAGAGGCCGGGAGGGCCCGAGACAGCGAGGACGCTCCTGCCCCGAGCTGAGCAGATCAGCGGCCCCGCCCCGGAGCCTCCAGGCCCTGCGGACGGAGAGCCGAGAGCCCCGAGCCCCATAGTTCCTGCGGAGGCTGAATCCAGGCTTCCAGAGTTGCCATAGCAACTGCTGCTGTTCCTCCTGGGGCCTGGCGGGGTAAACAACCCCCGCAGAGCCCTGCAGCAGGCAGGGGCAGAGCAGCTCCCCCAAGTGCTAACACCTGAAAATCAACGCAACAGGCCCCTCCCCCAGAAGACCAGCTAGAGGGGCCAGTGATACTCCCCCGTGTTCCAATACAACTTGTTTCTGGCCACTCTGCACTGAGCAAAATGACTAGAAGGAAAACCTCAACTCAAAAGAAAGAATCAGAAACAGCCCTCTCTCCCACAGAGTTACAAAATCTGGATTACACTTCAATGTCAGAAAGCCAATTCAGAAGCACTATTCTACAGCTACTGGTGGCTCTAGAAAAAAGCATTAAGGCCTCACGAGACTTCATGACTGCAGAATTTAGATCCAATCAGGCAGAAATTAAAAATCAATTGAATGAGATGCAATCCAAACTAGAAGTCCTAACGACGAGGGTTAACGAGGTGGAAGAACGAGTGAGTGACATAGAAGACAAGTTAATGGCAAAGAGGGAAACTGAGGAAAAAAGAGATAAACAATTGAAGGACCATGAAGACAGATTAAGGCAAATAAACGACAGCCTGAGGCAGAAAAACCTACGTTTAATTGGGGTTCCCGAGGGCGCCGAAAGGGACAGAGGGCCAGAATATGTATTTGAACAAATCCTAGCTGAAAACTTTCCCAATCTGGGAAGGGAAACAGGCATTCAGATCCAGGAAATAGAGAGATCCCCCCCTAAAATCAATAAAAACCGTTCAACACCTCGACATCTAATAGTGAAGCTTGCAAATTCCAAAGATAAAGAGAAGATCCTTAAAGCAGCAAGAGACAAGAAGTCCCTGACTTTCATGGGGAGGAATATTAGGGTAACAGCAGACCTCTCCACAGAGACGTGGCAGGCCAGAAAGGGCTGGCAGGATATATTCAGGGTCCTAAATGAGAAGAACATGCAACCAAGAATACTTTATCCAGCAAGGCTCTCATTCAAAATGGAAGGAGAGATAAAGAGCTTCCAAGACAGGCAGGAACTGAAAGAATATGTGACCTCCAAACCAGCTCTGCAAGAAATTTTAAGGGGGACTCTTAAAACTCCCCTTTAAGAAGAAGTTCAAGTAACTCTGAACGTGAATGGGCTTAATGACCCCATCAAAAGGCGCAGAGTTTCAGACTGGATAAAAAAACAGGACCCATCTATTTGCTGTCTACAAGAGACTCATTTTAGACAGAAGGACACCTACAACCTGAAAATAAAAGGTTGGAGAACCATTTACCATTCAAATGGTTCTCAAAATATACCCTAAAAACTACAGAACACTTCTGAAAGAAATTGAGGAAGACACAAAGAGATGGAAAAATATTCCATGCTCATGGATTGGCAGAATTAATATTGTGAAAATGTCAATGTTACCCAGGGCAATTTACACGTATAATGCAATCCCTATCAAAATACCATGGACTTTCTTCAGAGACTTAGAACAAATTATTTTAAGATTTGTGTGGAATCAGAAAAGACCCCAAACAGCCAGGGGAATTTTAAAAAAAGAAAACCATATCTGGGGGCATCGCAATGCCAGATTTCAGGTTGTACTACAAAGCTGTGTTCATCAAGGCAGTGTGGTACTGGCACAAAAACAGACATATAGATCAATGAAACAGAACAGAGAACCCAGAAGTGGACCCTGAACTTTATGGTCAACTAATATACGATAAAGGAGGAAAGACGATCCACTGAGAAGACAGTCTCTTCAATAAATGGTGCTGGGAAAATTGGACATCCACATGCAGAAGAATGAAACTGGACCACTCTCTTGCACCATACACAAAGATAAACTCAAAATAGATGAAAGATCTAAATGTGAGACAAGATTCCATCAAAATCCCAGAGGAGAACTCAGGCAACACCCTTTTTGAACTTGGCCACAGTAACCGGAGAAGGACAAACAGTGTATGTTCTCATTCATTTGGGGAATATGAATAATAGCGAAAGGGAATATAAGGGAAGGGAGAAGAAATGTGTGAGAAATATCAGAAAGGGAGACAGAACATAAAGACTTCTAACTCTGGGAAATGAACTAGGGGTGGTGGAGGGGGAGGAGGGTGGGGGGTGGGGGTGAATGGGTGACGGGCACTGGGGGGTACACTTGACGGGATGAGCACTGGGTGTTATTCTGTATGTTGGTAAATTGAACACCAATAAAAATTAATTTATAAAAAAAAAAAAAAAGAAAAGGAAAAAAAAAAAAAAAGAAAGTCATCTAGGAAAGTTTGTGGGGCCAGGTAAGTTGAGGACCCTACTCCTCCACCACCTTGCCCCTCCCACTAACTTTTTGGGGTTTTATTCATTGACTATACTTAGTAATACCTACCAAAGATTCATTAAACGCACTGCATACGTTTAGATGGGTAGAAAATAAAAATGATGCATAACAATTCTAGTCTTCAGAAAGCCTTGTACGGTACAGAGACAAAACTAACATCTATGGAAACATTACAGTACTAGTGATTTCTAAACGATGCAAAAACAAAAATTTTTCAATAGGAAACTGGAAAACAAAAATATTCATGTGATCTGGGGACAAAAAGAGTCTTGGGAGAGTTTGGACTTGATCTGGTCTTTAAACAATGGAGGAGTAGGGTGGCTAAAGGGAAGCTGAAAGATATTTGCTCCAGATGTGAAAGCAGAGAACAAGAAATAGATTTACTGTATCAGAAACACAGTGAAAGGCAGAGTTGAAGAGATGAGGGCTTATTCAGGTTCCTGAGAAACTTCTCTGAAAGCTCTTTTATTGCCTGTTTTAACCTCTTTACTCTTGCTGGAAGATCTCCATATTTTTTTCATTAGGGCAACAAATAGCTCTCAATGCCTACATGAGAAAGCAAAATGACAGAGCATTTGGGCTTCCCAGATAGTTACTAAACAATGTACATTTTGAAAGTATATTAGTGCCTTCCTCCCTTGTCTAGTCTTTCAGGTGCACCCTGTTTAAGAAAGAAAAAAAGAAAGAAAAGAAAGGTGGCTACATTTGCATGATTAATGATGATGGCCAACCTTTATTTCAGAGATATTTCAGAGATGCTAAGGATAATACCACAGGATGTAGGAAGCATGGCTATGAAGTCGTGGGAGTGATTCTTTCCTAAGCACAGCATAATGTAAAACTTTAGTTGGTTTTGTCACCTTCAAAGTTATCCCCTTGAAAGGCTGCATGAGTATCCCAATGATGCTTCCATTCTTCAAGTCATTTTTAGAGCCCTTCTCTTTGAACTATTCCAGGAGCCTGTAATGAAATTTTTAAAGGATCTTCTTTCCCAGAGGCAAACCCTCTACCCTTACCTCTTGCTCTCTGCATCTACATCTGGCTCGCCTTGCACCCAAACTAATACATCTTCCCTTATTTTGTCTCTAGTCTCTGCTCTGTTCCTTCTTATCTATTAGTTCCTTTCTTGGGTCAGGAAATGCAGGATAGGGGCAGAGGATACATGGCCTGACTCTGAGGAGGTATTCTAAATTAGCAAGAAGAGAATGAAGTGAAATAGAAAGAACTCAGAGACATGAGAAAACTAAAAAAAGGCATAATCTTTACAACCACCACAACCCAAAAATACTTTAGCAATGGATGGGCAGCTAGGGTAGTGTGGGAAATGGATAGAACATATCAATATCAAACAACACAGGGAAAGCAGCACAAGCACTAGAATTTGTAGTGGAAAGTAATTAGCATTATAAACCAAATGTGATAACAAATATTCATAAGGGAATATTCAGATTCTCAAGTGACTCCTAATTTATCAGGCCAATTTCTATCCATTTCCTCTGGAGTCAGTCTATCTCCACCAAACTCTTTTCTGGTTTTGGGGAATGCAGAATTGGAAAATGGAGACTACTGCAGAACCTGAGAGGCAAGAGGAAGGGAAAGACCTAGCAAGAGAGAAAACTGAAGTGGGTAAGTGAAAATTTGGAGTGTCAAAGAGTATGAGATGTGAAAGAATGAGGATCCAAAAAATATACCAAACAGTCCATATGTTGTATGCACTTTAATGATTTTCAAGATATGCAATTAAAATCAGATACCTTTTAAACGTGTTTGGGTGAGAACTCTGCTTCTTGAACAGAATACCACTCTAAGACTGGACCACATGCGAGGGCTTTAATAAGGTTACAGAAGCAGACACAAGCACTGCATCACACTAGGCCTGTGGGCTCGGAGGTATTCACCTGTGCTCTTCCACAGGGCAGGGATGCAAGGGCTGTGGCTGCTGATCTGGTGTGGAAATGGCCACAATGTCCTGTCTATGAAAGCTCACCGCTGATCAGAATGCTGAGTAGGCAGATGTCTCAGATGCTGTGACATCTACGGAAGTCCCAGGGCAGGACCTAGGACTAGAGATTACAACATCAGTGGTACTCAGTCACCTCCTCTTCGTTAGTGAGCTCACTCAGCCTTGAGGGGGGAAAAATGCATGTGCACCTATGCCTGCTTTCTAATCCTTTCATCATGCTTAACCCAAACCACCTTTTCTGCTCATAGGAGAAATAAATGGAATTTGTTATACTCAATAAGCTTGGAGGTAGAGGGCTTCTTTACATTTTCCTCTGCTCCACAAATGAATGGATACTAATGGAGTTTGCGAAGCTGTCCTGTAAAAGCAGACAATTGAGGCAAAATACAAATTTTCTGTTTGTGACTAGAACAAAAACAAAACAGTATGATGTGCTATGTTCTCTTGGGTTTTTTTTTCTTTTCTTTTTTTTCTCATCTGCACTTGCAAATTTTATGTTAACCCTGCAAGAATCCAAATATCCACAGTTCTTTACAGAACGTACTGTCTTCAAACAAACATAGGCTCTACTATTTATAGCTGATTGCTTCAGCACTTGCTTGTCTTGTCTGTTTCCCAAAAGCCTCTTGCCATAAACAAAGCAGATTGAAGGTGGATTTTCTTTGCAACTTAAAACATCCCTTTATTTTTTCTAATGCTGATAAAATTGAGCCATTCTGGGAATTTACATCATGAACGTCACAGCAGTTGAACCACTAAACATGTGACTCACTGTGATATTATTTCTCTTATTTTTTTTTGTCATTTCTCTTAGTTACCCCCCACTAACTTTGTTAACTTCTACTAAAGTGTTCTTGGTCAAAGATGCCCTGCAACTTAGCCAGAGCTAATGAATATGTAACTAACATAAACATTAAAAAGGAAGATTCAAAGACATCATTTAGCCAAAGCCACAGACTCTACAGTCCCAGTTGAAAGAAAAGCCATTTCTGTTGCTCAGTAGTGAATACCTGACATACCTAAATATGTCTAAATGCTTGTGAACAACAATATAAGTGGAAACCCTGGACAGAGTAAAGAAATGGGGACAAGAAAGAATTAAAAACCCATCTTCAATTGTCCATATTTTTTAAAAAAAGAAAGAAAGTAGAAAATCAAAACCTATTTATGTTGCACATGCAAAAACAGAAGCTGTGTAGGAAGATGGGGTTGTCCTGATGGATGAGAAAAAGAAACTTGGCACTTTTAAATGAAAATCACTATATTTTTTCAATACATATCTAGATTTATATTGATAATCAGTGCCTTTTATATAGAATTGAATCAAATCAACAAAACCAAAGAATTCAGCACAAATGCAATTAGAGGGAAATATTTGGAAGATCCTCAAAATATAACACTGTAGTTAAAATCAGATATATTTAAGTTTGGAAAAATATCTTAAACTCTATTTAAAGTTTATAAATCTTTTCCTTAATGTATTATGAGGGGAGGAGCTTTTAATGATTTACTTAAAGAATATTATATCTAAATGAGTTAATTTGAATTCTTCCTGAACAGGGATAATCCGTAAGAGTTATGGTGGACAAGTAAGTGATCTACCCAAATGCAGCTACAATAGCCCCAGTTTGAATCCTGGTTGCACAATTCTTTAAGCACACCTATTATCTGCTTCCAAGTAAGTCACTACAGTTACAATTTGACCTTAATACCCACTGAGGAGTCATCTGTCAAAAGACTACTGATTGGTTTTTACTACTTAGTGAGCTTCAAAGGCTGATTTTTAAGATTAGTTATTTAGGGAAAAACCATCTTTTCTTAGCTTTTTGTGTTGTCCATATATGAGGACATCAAGCTTACTCAAAAGGAAAAGGACATGTCTCCTCTTTCCTTTTTATAGGGCTTGGCTTTCTGGTGACCTTGCTCCATTGGATTAAAGTAAAACATTGATATTAGTGAAGCTAATTCAGATAATCTCTTCTTTTATCCTATGATGAAAGAAATTGGAAAGCTCAACTAAGGTTACATTAAATGTTAACTTCTACCAGAATTGAGGCTGCAATGTTCACCAGCAGAACAGGTAAGCTGCATTTTATGAGTTCACATTTATTGGCCTCTACCATGTACAGACATTAAGAATCTGAAATGGTTAAAAATCAACAAATAATTTCTCTTCTTGTCTTTATAATGTTTTTGTTCTTTTTATTGTTTTGATTTCTGACTCTCTAACTTAGTGAATCTCTAATATCTTAAAGCTTTAGAATTTTAGACTTGGAAGGCATTTTCTAAGGTGGTGGCCCCCTGGTGTGTGTGTGTGTGTGTGTGCGTGTGTGTGTGTGTGTGTGTGTGTGTGTGTGTGGAGAGAGAGAGAGAGATTTAAGAAACTGGCTCATTTGATTGTAGGGAATGGTGAATCCAAAATCTATAGGATAGGCCAGTAGGTTTGAGTCAAAATGTTTAAAACTCAGACAAAATTTCCACGTTGCAGTCTTGAGGCAGAATTTCTCCTTCAGGAAGCCTCAGCCTTTGCTCCAAAGGTCTTCAACAAATTGGATAAGGTCCACTCATATATAAGCAGAGGATAATTTGATTTATTTACAGTCAACTGATGTTGACTTCAACATTTACTGATGGTAAATGTTATCACATCTAAAAAAACAAAAAACAAAAAAAAACTTTACAGCTATATCTAGACTGGCATTTAAATAACTAGGCATCAGTCTAGCAAAATTGGCACAACAAATAATTATCAGTCACAGAATTGATTCATTTGGTTGGTCAGGTCTTCTGACTTCCTATAGTACACATTCAATCCTATTCCCTTGGTCCCAGCTCCACCTCAATTAAGTTAATAATACTCCTTTTATATGCCATTCAAGGTAATTACAGGATTAAATTTAGAGGATTAAATAAGATTATTTCTATATTTTAAACCCGACAATACCAAATACATAATAAGACTATAAAAACTAAGGCTTATTTTATGTCTGTAATGATTATAAATTAGGATTATAACTCCATAATTTTGTACATTCTCATATTGGAAAGCAAAGTAACAGTGTCAGGCAATGCAGTAATTGTATCAAAATCATCAATGATGCAAAATCAGTGTTTTAAAATTATTTTGTAATCAAGTTAATAAAAAAGCATTATACCAAATTTTGTGGAGATAATTATCTGAAAAAAAATTAAAAATATATTAAAAATAATCTATGCCCAGTTAAAAGATTTAAAGGCACTATTCCAAAATATTAGTTATAACTGATGGTGACATTATGGATAATTTTTTCCTTTTGAATTTTCCTGAAGTTGTTAACCTGAAGTTTAACAATGTTCATATATTTTACTTATTGTCATCATAAGAATCAACTATATTTTTAAACCTAAAGAATAAAAAGAAATCTAATATTATGTTTGTGTCAGTATGTTATGTCCACATGCTCTTAAGTTTTTCTAAATAACACAGTTGTATCCACTCAAATAAGTTGACATTTTCATTTTGGTTTCATCTTGATTGACTGGTTTGATGAAAATCCAAATCACATGCCAGGGAATAAACTCATTGACCCACTTAAGCCTGTTCCATAAAAGCTTTTTAAAAGTGTATATTTGTGTTTTACAAACATTTGAGAAGTGATAACTTTGGGAAGAGGGGAGCAGCATCCCTTGACCAACATTTGTGTAAAATGCATGTGCCAGAAATTATAACGACAAAAAAAGAACTTTGATCTCAAACATTTCAACAAATTATACTCTGTACTCTAGAAACACTTTTACTGGGAGGAGACCATCAATTTGAGTGGATGTGTACTTTTTGTTTTTACAGTGCAATGTCGGCAGATTATTTTGAAAGTGTGTGCAGCTATGTGAGTTTTTATTTTTTTTTATTTTATTTTTTTAATTTATGATAGTCACAGAGAGAGACAGAGAGACAGAGACACAGGCAGAGGGAGAAGCAGGCTCCATGCACCGGGAGCCCGACGTGGGATTTGATCCCGGGTCTCCAGGATCGCGCCCTGAGCCAAAGGCAGGTGCTAAACCGCTGCACCACCCAGGGATCCCTGAGTTTTTAATGTTTAAACATGAATAATAAGTGTCAAGTTTGTTTTTAAGCTAATAGAACTTAGATATCAGATAGAAAAATCATGCATTTTATTTCACTTCCCATAAGTTAATTTTACAAAGAAAATTAAAAGCTAAAACAACTGAAGAATTAATAGGTAAAGAAAAATGGAAGTTAACAGTGTCAAATTCTGGTCTGGCTTCAACTGATATTAAAGAGCAAACAGATGGTTGGCCCTGTAAATAGAATTTTAGATCACAGTAATGAACAGCCTCTATGAGAATTATATGGGTCTGGTTTTTAAGAAGTATTATTTATTTTAAATTTTATGACAATTGCATACAAAGATAAAGGACATAAAAACAAAAGTACAATATAGTAACAGCTGGGATTTCAAAAACATCCCAAATTGGCTTAAGGTAAAGAAGAATTCATTGGTTCATACAACTGAAAAATCAAAGAGAGTTTTGGCTTCCAATTGTAGCTTGATCCAAGAATCCATATGATGTCATAAAGACTCAGTCTCTCTCCATCTCCTAAATTTGCTCTTCATCATTTTTAATTCTGTCACTGAAAGTCCTCAATTGCAAACAAAAAACCAACTGTGGTTAGTTTAAGCAGAAAAATTTATTTAATTAAGGGATTTTAGCTAGCTCATAGCATTATCAGAAAGACTTGAGAACCAGATTTGGAGACTTGTCTGAAACACAACACCAAATGATATTAAAACTCAGCCCACTGCAGACACCAATGCCAGTACAACTGGACCCAACAGTTCTAATCCTAAGCACTGGGAACTCTTGCTAGAATTGCTATTGGTGCTTCTCCAGATGGGATAAAGCTGCCAGTGCCTTCTCAGAATGGAGTCCTTTTTCTTGCCTCACTGGCTTCTGAATAAAAGTCTGACAACAGTGGGTCCAATTGCAGAGCTAAAGAGCACATACATCCTGGGACAAGAAGACTAGGAAGGTAAGAATCCAGCTGTTACAGAGGAAGCTGGTCTTGTGAATTAGGGAATTCTTCAACATAGGAAAATTGTTCAAAGATACTGAGTGGCCAGAAAGAATAACAAATATATGCCACTTGTTTTTTATTCTTGGTATTATATGCTTCCAAATGACTACCAGCAGTTCCAGAATTACATCTCCCCAAATTCATATCCTACAAAGAAAATGACTGTGCTATTCCCAGTAGACAATGCAAAACACTTTTCTCCCACTGGCTCTGGTAATTCTTCATGCATGCACAACCCTGAACCAGCCATATGGTCACAGGAATGTGCTGCTTTGATTGACTAGCACTAATTACATGCCCTTCCCTGGAGCTGAAGCTGAAGTTAACTCCACTTAAAGCATTTGAAGGGCTTGCTCTGAGAGTAGAGAAGATATGGCTCCCCACAGAGAAGTTGCAAGATAGTTTCCAGAAGGGTAAATGGGCAAAAAGACAAGGGTGAGAAAAGCAACTGATGTTTCCTACAAATATGTTGATATCCATCTTAATTTCTTAGCCACACAAAAAAGAGCAAAACTGTCTGGCCAGACCATGTGTTCTGATTTGAGTGATCTTTGGTTATTCTGATAATAATAATCACAATTAATAGTAATAATAATATAAACCTAACATTTGTGTGGTGAGAGAGAGAGAGAGAGAGAGAGAGAGAGATCTTCTCAATAACCTCATGTTGTGTATTACTATTACATCCATTTTATGAATGAAGGAACAGAGGGACAGGATATTAAATAATTTGCCCAAGTTCAGATATTTGGTTGAGTGGAATAACTGAGATTTGAATCCAGACAGTCTGACTCCAGAATCCATTCTCTTAACTACATACTAAAGATTCTATAGAATCTGTCATTGGTGATATTTAAGAAGAATCTAGATGACTCCTAGTTAGGAAGATGTGAAAGGTATTTTGCTATTTGAAAGATAATTTACCATCTTTCTCTCCTCCTCCCAGTAGGCAGGTCAAATGGAGGGAATTGTGTAATTCATGTTTCCCAGGCTGGCCAGTTCATCAATATGTTGTAGATTCCTGCAAGGAAAACTACTTCTGTAAGTTTGTAGCCTGTCTGGGTATTAGCAGTCCCAACTAAAAATTGCCTTAGAATGCATTACCATTGGCCAATGTTTACCCATGTCCACATTTCCAAGCAGCTTCTGTAGTCTGGGGCTGCTCAAAGATCTGCACCTACAGGCAAAAATGCTTTGCTAACCTGGTTGACCAACCACTCATTCCTCTCTCACACACCCACCTGATGTCAAGGAGGAAATACAAAGCCTCCACAAGCCTCTTACACAAAACTATTAGTCACAATACAAATTGCACTTGAAAGACAATCTAGTACCAATTAATTGTTATTGTCTCTGCATTTCAGTGTAGTAATTTATGCTTTTTTCTAAATTGTTCTCATCATGTTAAACATTAAACCTGAAGCAGCAAAGCTAATTATGTTCATATATGCTATGGGACAGATATTGCTGTCTCCTACCCAAAAATCATTGCCTTCCATTTCTTCTAGCTAGAAGAGCCCTTTTCTGTGACAGAGGCTAAAAATATCAGATTCAGTTATTTCTGCTATAACATCATTATTGGAAATCCTAGGTTTTTGTAAGATTAGACCCTAGAAGTAACAGGGTGTTCAGCATTAGCTAGAGCTACTCAAGATACAATAAAAATGCATTAAAACAGCATGGACTGTTCACTTACGGTTCATGCATTTTTCTCTATATATATTATACTTCAATAAAAAGTTACTTTAAAAAAGAAAAAAACAATATGGAAAAACACTGTGGAGTTCTGAGCCAGTGAGACTGCTGATAACATGGGGGTAGAAGTGGAAGCTGCCACAGGCTTAGAACTATATTAAGCTGGAGGATAGGGGATGCCTCTCTAGGGAGAGATCTCTCAGTGCAGGTGCTTATTTTCAATTTTATTTTTTAAAAAGTTAAAAGAGCTCCTGTCTATACAACTAAAGACTTTTACCTTTCTTGCTGAAGGTTATTAATACTACTCCTTTGTTATACCATCACAACTTCCCCATTGTATTGACATTATTCTCCTACTTACCAATGTGTGTGCGCTATTTCATTTCCTAGAAATGTGTGTTGTCAAAAACAAACTGTACTCACTCTCTCAGCCTTCCTTGCAGCTGAGAACGGCCAGGTAACCTGGTTCTGACCAATGAAACCCGAAGGGAGACTTTGCTTAGATACCCCTAGGTAGAAAGCCATGCCATCCTTTCCTACTTTCACACTTTGTCACATAAAGATAGAACACTTGGAGTAACTGCTGCCATTTTATAACCATGAAGAGAATCATTGCTATCACACTGCAGACAGTTAAAAAAAAAGCAGGAAAAGAGGCTGGGTCCTTGATGACATCATCAAGACACTGAAACAACCCTGGAACTATTAATATCCAGTCCTAATTTTTAAGTCACTTTTGGTCTTACACACTTAACTTGAGGCTAAAAGCACTAATCCCCTAGCACATCTTAAATAGCACTCATATACCCACTGTATTAGTTTCCTAGGGTTGCTGTAACAAAATACCACACACTGGATGCCTTAAACAACAGAAACTGATCAATGCTTTAACTTTCAATTTACAGGAAATATAGATGTGGAGGACTGATAAAAGACACCATAAGGATTCAATTAGCAAAATCCAGGTTGTTAACAACATACCAGTGAGTGCTGTTACTTTCAGAAGATAAACAAAATTGATTAAAAAAAAAAAAACCTTTAGGCAGACTCATCAAAGCAAAGAGAGAAGACCTAAATAAATAAAATGAAAAATGAAAGAAGTACAATCAATAGCACATAAATACAAAGGATTATAAGAGAATATGAAGAAAAATTATATGGTAATAAATTGGGGGGGGAAGGATAAATTTCTAGAAACTATAATCTCCTAAAACTGAATCAGGAAGAAATAGAAAATTTGAACAGACCAATTACTAGTTACAAAATTAAATCAGTAATCTAAAAACTCCCAACAAACAGAAGTCTAGGACCAGATGGCTTCACAGGTGAATTCTACAAAACATATAAGGAAGAGTTAACACCTATTCTTCTCAAATTATTCCATATAACAGAAGGAAAATGTCTAAATTCATTCTATGAGGCCAGCATTAGCCTAATACCAAAACCAGGTAAAGACACCACTAAAAAAGAGAACTACAAGCCAATATCCTTGATTAGCAGAGATGCAAAAATCCAACAAAATACTAGCAAACTGCATTCAACAATACATTAAAAAAAATCATTCACCATGATCAAGTGGTGAATGAGCTGCAAGGACAATTCAATATTCACAAATTGATCAAGTAACAAAATGAAAGATAAAAATCATATGATCATTCCAATCAACACAGAAAAAGCATTTAATAAATTTTGACATCTGTTCACTGCAAAAACCTTCACAAAGGAGGGTTAGAGGGAACATACGTCAATATAATAAAGGCCATATATGAATAACCCTCAACAAACATCACCCTTAATCAGGAAAAACTGAGATCTTTCCCCCTAACATCAGGAACAAGACAAGATGTTCATTCTCACCACTTTTATTCAATATAGTACTGGAAGTCCTAGCCACAGCAATCACACAAAAGGCATCCAAATTAGTAAGGAAAAAAGTGAAACTTTCACTATTTGCAGATGACATGATACTATATATAGAAAACCCAAAAGACTCCACCAAAAAAACTATTAGAACTGATACCTGAATTCAGTAAACTCACATGATATACAAAATCAATGTATAGAAATCTATTGCATTTCTATACACCAATAATGAAACAGCAGAAAGAGAAATCAAGGAATCAATCCCATTTATAATTGCACCAAGAACCATAAGATACCTAGGAATAAACCTAACCAAAGAGGTGAAAGACCTGAACTCTGAAAACCATAAAACACTGATGAAAGAATTAAAGAAATGGAAAGACATTTCATGTTCATGGACTGGAAAAACAAATATTGTTAAAATGTGCATACTACACAAAGCAAGCCACACATTTAATGCAGTCCATATCAAAATATCAAAATACCAGTAGCGTTTTTCACAGAACTAGAACAAACAATCCTAAAATTTGTATGGGACCACAAAATATCCCGAATAGCCCAAACAATCTTAAGAAAGAAAAGCAAAGCTGGAGGCATCACAATTCTGGACTTCAAATTACATTACAAAGCTGTAGTAATCAAAACAGTATGCTACTGGCACAAAAATAGTGCAATGGCACAATAGAGAACCCAAAAATAAACCCATAATTCTATGGTCAACTAATCTTTGACAAAACAGGAAAGAATATCCAATGGGAAAAAGTCTCTTCAACAAATAGTGCTAGGAAAACTGGACAACAACATGGAAAAGAATGAAACTGGACTACTTTCTTACACCAAACAGAAAAATAAATTCAAAATGGATGAAAGACCTAAATGTGAGACTTGAAACTATGAAAATCTTAGAAGAGGACACAAACAGTATTTTTTTTTATATCAGCCAAAGCAGATTTTTTCCAGATATGTTTCCTGAGACAAGGAAAACAAAAGCAAAAATAAACTATTGGACTACATTAAAATAAAAAGCTGCACTGTGAAGGAAATAATCAACAAAATAAAAACCAACCTTAAGGATGGGAGAAGATATTTGAAAATGACATATCTGATAAAGGGTTAGTATCCAAAATATATAATAAAGGTATACAAATCAATATCCAAAAAATAAATAATCCAACTTAAAAATGGGCCAAAGACATGAACAGACATTTTTCCAAAGAAGACATACAGATGGCAAACAGACACATAAAGTGATGTTCACCATCACTTACCATCAGGGAAATGCAAATCAAAATTTCAGTGAGACAGGTAATACCTGTCAGAATGGCTAAAATCAACAACACAAGAAACAACAGGTATTGGCGAGGATGTGGAGAAAAAGGAACTCTCTTGCACTGTTGGTGGAAATGCAAACTAGTGTAGCCAGTCTGGAAAATGATATAGAGGTCCCTCAGAAAGTTAAAAATAGAACTAACCTATGATCCAGCAATTGCACTACTGGGTATTTACCCAAAGAATACACAAACAATAATTCAAAGGGATACATGTACCAAAGGCAGATGCTCAACCACTGAGTCACCCATGGGTCCCTTTATGTTATCTTTTTTTAAAAGATTTTATTAATTTATTTGAGAGAGAGAGAAAGAGATTGAGAGAGAGCACCAGCTGGGGGGAATGGCAAAGGGAGAGGCAGAAGCAGACTTCTGCAGATCAGGAAGCCTGATGTGGGGCTTAATCCAGGAACCCTGTGATCATGACCCAAACCGAAAGCAGACGCCGAACTGACTGAGCCACCCAGGCGCCCCATACTATCTTTTTAACCAGTCTGTCTAGGGGGTTATCAAGTTTATTAGTTTTTTCCAAAATGTTGGCCTTTGTGACACTTCTTAATGGTTTTCTAAATAATTTCATTAATTCATGCTCTTACCACTATTTTCTTTTACTTCGGATTCTTTGTTTGTTACTGTTTTTGTTTTGTTTATACTGTCCCTAATTTCTTGAGATGGATGCCTAGGTTTTTACAGCCTTTATTCTTTTTTAATGTATGCATTTTATGCTGTACATTTCTATTTTTTAATGTACATTTCTGTTTAAAACAAAGCTTTAGCTGCATCCCACAGGATTTTTTTCAGTTATGGTAAAAAGCACACAACATTTAATTTACCATGCTAACCATGTTTAAGTGTACAGCAGAGTAGCATTAGTTATATGCATATTTTTGTGCAACAGATTTCTAGAACTTTTTCATCCTGCAAAAGTAAAAATCTATACCTATTGAACAACAACTCAGCTTTTTCTCCTCTTGCCTCTGGCAACCATATTCTTTTTTTTTTAAGAGTAAATTTTCTTTTCTCCCCAGTTCTATTGATATATAATCAGCATATAACACTGTATAAATTAAAAGCATACAATATAAAGATTTGATATATGTATATATTGCAAAATGATAACCACTTTCTTTCTGTTTTTATGAATTTGACTACTTTAGATACCATAAAGTAGGATCATACAACATTTGACTTTTCGTGACTGGTGTATTTTACTTAGCAAAAGTGTCCTCAAGGTCCATGCATATTGCAATGTGTGACAGGATTTCCTTCTTTTTTAAGGCTGCATAATATTTCAGCATATGGATGTACCACATTTTCTTTATCCATTCATCTGTTGATAGCCATTTAAGTTGCTTCTACCTCTAGGCTATTGTAAACAATGCTGCAATGAACTTGGGCATGAAATTATCTCAAGATCTTGTTTTTTAATTCTTTTATATATACATCTAGAAGTAAGAGTGCTGGATCATGTGATAATTCTATTTTTTCAGGAACCTCCATACTATACCATATTTCAATTCCATCATCACTGCACTTGGCTCCCTTTTTTGAAAATGATTTTATTTATTTATTTATTCATGAGAGACACACAGAGAGAGGCAGAGACACAGGCAGAGGGAGAAGCAGGTTCCCTGTGGGAGCCCAATGTGGGACCCAATCTTGGAACTCCAGGATCACGCCCTGAGCCAAAGGCAGACACCCAACCGCTGAGCCAGCCAGGCATCCCATGAACAGGGCTTCCAATCTTTCTTCAGCCTCAGCAGCACTTACTACTTTTGGGGTTATTTGTTTGTTTTTTTAATTTGTGTATCTTCTTTGGGGAAATGTCCATTCAAGTCTTATATTCATTTTTAAATCAGGTTATCTGTTTTTTTGTTGTAGAGTTTAGGAGATCTTTACATATTCTCAGTATTAACTCTTCATCAGATACATGGTTTGAAAATACTTTCTCCCATTCCACAGGCTGCCTTTCAATCTGCTGATTGTTCCTTTTGCTGTGCAGTAGCTTTTCAATTTGATGTAGTCTGCTTTTGCTTTTGTCACCTGTGCTTTTAGTGTTGCGGCTAAGAAATCATTGCCAAAACCCATGTTATAAAGCTTTTCTGCTATGATTGCTTCTAGGAGTTTTATAGTTTTAGGTCTTAGGTTTAGGTATCTCACAAGTTTTCATACATAGTTTTTTCATTGCCATTCAGTCAAATTACTTTCTAGTTTCAATTGTGACTCCTTCTCTGCACCATAAGTAATTTCAAAGTTAATTTCTTAATTGCAAAACAATTGAGTATATTCTAACTGAATCTCATCAAAAAAGTATGAGTTTCACTAATGTCCCCTTCTATCATTTAGCACGAGCTAGATTTAATTTTGAACTCCTTAACTTTGTAATGGTGCCAAAACTGCTGTTCGGAATCTTTGCTTTTCAGTTGCCTTTTAAGGAATCAGTAAATCTCCCTAGTAGAATCTCTACATAGTATTTTACTTCTTCACTGCTATTTTAGTTCTCTGATGCCTATAAGCTGCTATTTTTTTTTAAGATTTTGTTCAGATAACCTAGTTTTTTTCAGTGGGTAGGTGGATCCAAATGAATTGTTCTGCCATTTCCAGAAGTAGAAGGTTTTTAGATGAAATAGATAGATGATAGGTAGATAGATGAGAAAGAGAGAGAGAGAGAGAGAGAGAGAGAGAAAGGAAGGAAGGAAGGAAGAAAGAAAGAAAGAAAGAAAGAAAGAAAGAAAGAAAGAAAGAAAGAAAGAAAGACCTAATACATAGTTTACATTGCATGGTTCTTCAAAGATTATGTGATTCTTCTCTCCTGCATTTTGGCAGTAAAATCTGCTATCCTCATGAATGATGTGGGTATATATGGAGGAAGGTAGTATAGATTGACAAAAGGATGAAATTTTACATTTGGGTTGTTGTGGTGCAGAGCATACAGAAACAGTAGAGGCCCTGAGAACTCACAGAAATCTTGGGGAGTGCTTTGGACATTCTCAAGGAAGGCTTTTATTTTATTTTATTATTTATTTATTTTTTATTTATGATAGTCAGAGAGAAAGAGAGAGAGAGAGAGAGGCAGAGACACAGGCAGAGGGAGAAGCAGGCTCCATGCACCGGGAGCCCAACGTGGGATTCGATCCCGGGTCTCCAGGATCGCGCTCTGGGCCAAAGGCAGGCACTAAACCGCTGCGCCACCCAGGGATCCCAAGGAAGGCTTTTAAAAAATGTTTTTTTAATTGAAGTATAATTAAATAGAGTTTTTATGTTAGTTTCAGGTGTACAATATAATGATCCAGTTCTATACATTACTCAGAGCTTATCACAGTAAGTGTTCTCAAGGCAGTCTTTCTTAAGTACTGAAGGCAACAGGGACCTCTGGATGGCGATGGGGTTCAAATACAAAGAATTATGCAAATATCACACTACTTTCTTCCTCACCTGTTCTTTATCCATGTATTTTTTTTTATTCTTTTGTTTAGAGTTTGTAGTGATTGTAATCTGTACTGCAAGCGCAAGCACAAGAGCAAGGCAAAGCTAGAGGTAACAGGAAGCTGAGCAGCTGCCAACTATATTAATGAAAAAGCAAGGAGGATGTTGCTGAGTCTCTTTCTGTCAGTTTCAATAAGCCAACTTATTTTAGCATTTAATGAAGTCTTTTTATAGTTTGGAAAACACTTTATTATTAAATTTTCTGTGGGAAAGGTAACTTTATTATTGCTACTCTCATACATCCTAGTGCTAAGTTCCTTTCTCTCATAGAAACATCTGTATTACTCAATCTTTATACTCTTATTATAGCAGAACAGGCTACACAGTATAGCAGTGCACTGTAGGAGAAGTGACGACTATCAGATTCCTTTAAAATTGTCTGGACTGGACAGAAAACACTGTAATAGGCTTAAATTGTTTCAACACTTCTACCAGAATAGTCAGACTGTCAGAAATAATATGTGGTTTGACCAGAGAAATAAAAAATTGGCAGACTTATACTTAAAAAAAAGAATAAGACTTTCACAAAACTGAATAAGCCATACATTAGAACACATTCAGAAGATGCCAATACAAATGCACTTACTCTTCCTTTCCCACACAGAAAATAATCTGTTAATATATTTATCACTATAATAAAGTTACTCTGTTAACATGATGCCTATTGCTAAAGACTTAATTATTTATTCAGTGTGCTCCAGGAAATACATGTTCTATGAGATGTTGATAGAATTCTCAAAAAAGTATTTTCTATCCTAATCAGTTTAGGTAACAATACATAGTACATCTGCCTCCTGGAAACTCACAAAGTACATATTAAATGCTCTTGGAATTCCTACAGCAAAGAAACATACTTAATTCAGCCTTTAACAAAGTTATTTTGGCCACGAAATCATGAAACTCTTCCAACATCTTACTGAATTGTTCAGCGGAATGTTTTTTGGGAAATGGTAATGTAATATCAGGAAATAATTAATTTCCAAACTGGAAATGATTAAGAAGATAAGAGACCCAGCATTATTTTTCCAGGAGTTTTGGGTCTGACATAAATTCAAGGTGTACTTGAATGTCCCCCTCCCTTGTGCCATTTTATCTCCCACATTTTATTAGTTTTTTTTTAAGATTTTGTTTTTAAGTAATCTCTATATCTAACAAGGTGCTCAAACTCACAACCCCTGAGATCAAGTCACATGCTTTATTGACTAAGCCAGCCAGATGCCCCCATTAAAATTCAGTAAACCAGAGGGAGAATGGTATATGGATATCAGAAGTCACAGATGCTGATTTTAACTAATAATTGTGAGACCTTGAGGAATTTAAAACCTCTGAACATTTGTTACTTTATTGATACAATGGAGTTAATCCTGCTTTTTATTCAATATCAACAAATATTAAAAGTCAGTTCTCAGAAAATTTACGTTCTAGGAAAGAAGTAGGGAAGGGCAGAGGGAGGTAGGGAGAGAGATTTTACAGGTATAAAAATAAATAGGGAAATATCAGTAACTGATAAGTTCTATTAGAAGATTTAATATAGGATGATGTGATTGTATTTAGATTACTACTTTTATTGAATGGGAAGGACTAAGGAGAGACTGAAGTGGTGACATTTAAACTGAAATTTGAATTATAGGCAGACAGATCTTTGGGATGAGATCTCAGGAGACAGGTTAGTGAAGGGTCTTAAAGTGGCTGAGTACAATGGGTGGGGATTCGAGGTTGAGATAAAAGATCACTTGGAGAAGGTAGGTAGAAACCAGATCAAGTATGGCTTTGTGAACCATGCTATTTGGGTTTTATTTCAAGTATAATGAAAAGCCACTAGAATATTCCAAACATGGAAGCAACAGGATCTACCCAATTTATATTACAGAATAGTTGTAAAGATTAAATGAAGTGTTATATATGAATCAGGACACACTTAGACCAGGTATTTGAGGAGAATTTTTTAAAGAAACTCTGCCATAAGTAGGTCTTAGGAAACAAACCAGAAATAGTTCAGTACCCATGAGCTACTAAAAAAGGGAAACCATTACAGTCTAAACCTGACGGGAGTAGGTATCCAAGCTCAGAGAAAGTAATTTTGTGGAGAATGCCAACTGAAATTCAGGGAAATTGATACAGAAAACCTGCAGCCCTGTGAAGGGAAGGAGGCACAACGTCACTCTCCTCTGCCCCACATTGGCTGAACCCAACCAGGAGGCAAAGAAATCCATTGATGAAGAACTGCACAGAGAATAATAGGAAGAATGGAGAATGGAGCCAGAGTTGCAGCAGAAAGGAACAAGCACATTTCACTCTTTTGCCTCTCAGCATCCATGCTCATTCTTTGCCTAGGTGAAAAATTTGTGTTCCCAATCAGCTACCACATCATCACAGTTTGGTCATATCACCACTTGCATCTAAAATGGTAGTCACTAGTAGTGTTCTTCATAAAAGGAGTGGGAAGAGACATGGGGAAAAGAAGCACTTGTCATAAGACAAAGCTGCTATGATCTCTGCTTCGGTAGTTGGATAGTAGGCTTAAGTTGTCACCATAGTGACTTTCTTCCAATTCTCATTCCATATTTTCCTTGTTCTCTCAAAGCATATTAGTTGAATAGCTTCTCAACCTGGTTGCCTGAGTCAAATCTTTAGTCTTGTAGGAGATGAGTCCTTTGATGGCCCTATCTTTATTGTGTTGCCAGGGTTTTTTATTGTCAAGAGTCATGGAGTAATAGAGTCCTAAGTAGCTAAGAGCCCCTACTTGTGTTCCACACAGCAGTAACTCATTTCCCCTGGGTAATCAAGATCATTGTCCCAGCCAGTACAATAACCTCTTCTCTGTCTATTGCTTCGTTAGCCTAAAACTGCCACTGGGCAGTTTCTGTTTCTAATGCAATGGAACTCTTAATGAATTCTCCAATGGATGGATTCCATACTCTAGTACCATAAATTCCATACTTCAGTAATATAAATTTACTGAGACCAAATTTGCATGGATAGGAAAAAAAAGTTCCCCATATACATATTTGGTATAAAAGTTGGAAAGTCCATTCTCACTTCCAGCCCTTGGACTCTGCGTAAGTGGTTTACAGTACTAGGGTAGATGGTTCCTTATATTGGCACTGTCCTTGTAGGATTTATCTCCTGATGGTGCCAGAAGTGAGCCTTCAAATGCCATTCCACGGCTCCAGGAGACTGACCTGAATATCATGATTGGTGTCATATTGAGTTCAGCAATGCCTCTGCTATAGGCAGATTGCACCCACAGTGATAGGGTAGATGAATTAGCCTTGATGAGAGTGTACCATGTTGGAGAGTCCATGCACAGCCTCCATTGCAGGCCCACTTGATATGCCTCCACTGACCAATCATGTGAATGGCTAGGAGAAAAGGTTGACATTCTTAGGAGGAATAATCTTAGCCATTTGATTATTGAAAGCTTTTCTTCACTATTGGGATACCCTCTAATGGGCATCTACATGGAACACACCTATCTTTCCACCTTGTGCCCATCCTGGGAGGCCTACCTACATACCTCTCCCCCAGACCTTGCCATCAATCTTCCTATTTTTCCTTTCCAAAGCCTTAACTGCTGGCTTATACAGTTTATGTAAGTTAATTCTTCAGACTATCCTTCTACTTTAAGTGGATAACCAGATGACTGCCCAAAATTCTGCCCACTGAGAAAATTTTCTCTCAGCATTGTCTTTCAGTGCTACCCCTAAGTGAGGTTGTAATACATTACAGCTATCCATTTCTGTTTAATGCCCACATGCTATTCATTCATAAGCCAGGCCCATTCTTTTTCCTCTTCCATCTGTTGGTCATAGAGAATTCCTTCATGAGACTATAGGTGTAGTCTGTGGAAAATGCAAGAAAGCAGTAAGAGCAGTTGCCATGGGACTCAGCCACTTGTTCATGTGATTTAATTTTGTCTTTTGATTCTCCTAGGCCCAGTCTCATTTATACCATTTTCATTTTACACTGGAATGGTGTGCACATGTCTAAATCTATGGTGTGAACAATTATATAACACCCAGTTCATAATTAGCAGTTTGGGTCATATATTACTCATATTCAAATGTTGAATGTTCAGTTTTTGCCAGGCCAAACAGCAAGCTAAAAGGTGGTTTTCAAGTGGATAATAGCTGTCAGAAAGTTTCCAAACACCTAATGGCCTACACTGTGAGCTTTCCAGAAGCTCTGTATGGTATCTCTGAAACAAATGATTAACACCATTGGATCTAATAGACCATTAGCGTAAGCAGCATAGACTTGCCAAAGAGCTTTTAGCCTTTTTTGCATTTCTAGCTCCAAAAGCCTCACAGGTCTCCAACAAATGGTAGAACCAGTATCCCCATAGTTATATATACAGCTTCCTGGACCCAAAGAAACTCACAAAATGCTATGCTCATTCTTTGTGGTGGGCCATGCAAGATGCAGAAACTTATTTCTCAATTTAGAAGGGAGATACCCAATATACCTAAGATGTCTGGATACATAGAAACTTCACTTAGTGGGAATCCCTGGGTGGCGCAGCGGTTTGGCGCCTGCCTTTGGCCCAGGGCGCGATCCTGAAGACCCGGGATCGAATCCCACGTCGGGCTCCCGGTGCATGGAGCCTGCTTCTCCCTCTGCCTGTGTCTCTGCCTCTCTCTCTCTCTCTCTCTCTCTCTCTCTCTCTCTGTGTGTGTGTGTGTGTGTGTGTGTGTGTGACTATCATAAATAAATAAAAATTTAAAAAAAAAAACAACTTCACTTAGTGACAAATCCTTGAAATCTCTTACCCTCTGAAACATGTGTATTTTAGGAAGTCATGGTAGTTACTTGATAGTTCCTGCTCACTAGGTCCATTAGTATAATTTCACTAAAGTAATGCAGTAGCGTAATGGGCTTTAGAATATCAAGATGATGAAATTCCTTCTGAACCACATTATAACAGAGATGAAGTGAGTTGACATAGATAGAAGGCAGATCAGTATTCTGCTATCCGTAACACTTGAACGCAAATTGCATCTTGTTATTTAGCTGATAGAGATGTCAAAAAACATTTACTTGATGAATAGCTATATACCAGGATGGGGGCTATGTTTATTTGGTGTTTTGGTGAAGATACCACATCCAGAATTGCAAGAACAACTGGCATTACCATTGTTATGTCTATGAAAATCTACAGTCATTGATAAGTTGTAACAAACAAATAAACAAATTTTAATGAATTTCTCCCACCACTAAATGGATTCATTAACAAAAGAATGAAAAGATCATTTCCCCAAATAGAAATAATACCTGGCCTCTCTTTTCTAAATGCTGGGTTCTCTTGACCAGGGAAGTGGTAATAGTTTGTGGCTTTCAGGGCTACAATGGGAATAAAGTAAATTGTCCCATTTGTGGTTGGTGGGGGATGTTGGGATTTGAGGTCAGAGGGAGATCTAGTCTTACACCAGGAGAGACCTGGATTCCTTGAATTTAAAAGGATGAATAGGAAACAGTTTCCCCAAGAAGCAGAGTTCAATGCCCTATCCAGGGCAGCACCCTTGAAATTGCCAGACTTCTGAATGGAGTGGCAGCGTGGATCTGAGACAAAGCCCCTAAGTACCCTTACATCACACAGAGAAGGTGCTGATGGCCAAGCTTGGCACAGAAGAGCCAGTGAAGTTACCCATCTGAAAATAAATGTTCATAAGAGCTTGCACATTAGCATCTCAGTGGTGAGTAGGGTAGACCCAAACCAGAAGCCAGTTCTTACACAATCCTAAGAGATAAGGAAGAAGAATCCATGAAAAATTATTGGATTTGGATGTCCCATTATCCAGGCAGCTGAGACAGATAACATTTATTTTGTAAGATTCTTAAAGGTTCCTTTGTTCTAGTGTGTATATTTATAAAGAACATTGAAACCTTGATGTAAAAGTACAAGGAAAGCAGAAGCCTAACTGTATTCTAACAATGAAGCAAGCCTGTTGAGGCTAATGCAGAAATGAGCTTCTACCAAAGGACTACACTTCATTTTCCTCTATGTAAGTCTGTCACTCTTGCTTTCATGCTCTGTTCTCGGAAATGTTTTTATAATAGTCTTAACAGTCATGTCAACATATCAACCTTTAAATATTGTTATAAAGGCACCACTGTTGAAAGACTATTCAATGGAGAGGTTGCTGCCCTACTTCTTACATCCTTCTGATAGAAAGTCAGCAAAATTTTACTTTAACAAAAACTAAAACTAGAATTTTTCTTTCATGTAACGTTTTCAGGAGGAATAATTTTCAAAATCACTCTTGCTTTGAGAATGGTGCTGCTCACTCTATCAATTCTTAATTCAATGCAGACTTCTCAACACACAGGAGTAATTTGCCCAAGGTCTGTGGCTTTCTATATTATTCTAGTATGAGACAAAGAAAGCATTTTCTGCTTGCCTTTCCCAGTTGCATAATGGCTGAGAAAACTATGAAGAAAATTTTCTTCAGCCTGAAGTTGGAAGCTATATTTCCCTGGATTTTTGAAACACCTAAGCATTACATATTTTTGGCAAAGTCAATGGTCTTTCTCTAGTTAGCAAAACAAATGGCACGTTATTTATTTACTTACTTACTTACTTATCTTTATTTTTAAATTTGAGCATAGTTGACACACAATATTACCTTAGTTTTAGGTGTACAATTTAGTAATTTGACAAGTTATATGTTATACTGTACTCACCACAAGTATAACTACCACATATCACGTTACATCCCTATTATTGCTGACTATACTCCTTAAGCTCTGCTTTTCAGTCCCATGACTTCATGCCATAACTGAAGGCCTATGTCTCCCTCTCCCCTTCACCCATTTTGCCCAACACACCTCCCCCCATCCCTCTGGCAACCATTTGTTTGTTCTCTGCAAACAAATTTATAGGTTTGATTCTGCTTTTTGTTTATTCAATTTTTTTAGATTCCATATATGAGTGCAATCATATGGTATTTGTCTGACTTATTTTACTCAGCATAATACCGTCTAAGTGTTTCCATGTTGTCTCAAATGGCACAATTTTGTCCTTTTTGGGGCTGTGTAATATTCCATTATGTATATTTACCACATTCCCCTTAACCATTCATGCACTGATGAACACTTAGGTTGCTTCCATGTCTTGGCTATTGTAAGAAATGATGCAATAAACATAGGGACACATTTATCTTTTCAAATCAGTGTTTTCATTTTGCCTTGGTGAATACTCAAAAGTGGAATTATTGGATCATATGGTATTTCTATTTTTAACGTTTTGAGTAAACTTCATACTGTTTTCTACATTGGCTGTACCAATTTAAATTCCCATCAACAGTGCACAAGGTTTCCTTTTGCTCCACATGCTTTCTAACACTTGTTTCTTGTCTTCTGGATTTTAGCCATTCTAACAGGTATAAGCAGATAGCTAGCTCACTGTGGTCTTGATTTGATTTTTTTAATTTTTTTTTTTGTTTATTTATGATAGTCACACACAGAGAGAGAGAGGCAGAGACACAGGCAGAGGGAGAAGCAGGCTCCATGCACCGGGAGCCGGATGTGGGATTTAATCCCGGGTCTCCAGGATCGCGCCCTGGGCCAAAGGCAGGCACCAAACTGCTGCGCCACCCAGGGATCCCTCTTGATTTGATTTTTGTGATGATTAGTGGTGTTAAACATCTTTTCATGTGTCTCTTGGCCATCTATATGTCTTCTTTGGAAAATATATATTCAGAGCCTCTGATACGAATATTTTTCAAACAGTTTTTTTTAAAACAGATTGTTTGGTCTTACTGGTATTGAATTGTATGAGTTCTTTATATATTTTGGTTATTAACCCTTATTGGATATATCATTCGCTAATATCTTCCATTCAGTAGGTTGTCTTTTAATTTGTTGATGGATCTCCTTTGCTATACAAAGGCTTTTTATTTTTATTTTTTTTTTCAAAGATTTTATTTATTTACTCATAAGAGACACACACAGAGAGAGAGAGGCAGAGACGCAAGGCAGAGAGAGAAGCAGGCTCCATGCTGAGAGCCCAACATGGGACTCGATTCGGGTCTCCAAGATCACACCTTGGGCTGAAGGCGGCGCTAAACCGTTGAGCCTCCCCGGCTGCCCAAGGCTTTTTATTTTGATGTAATCCCAATAGTTCATTTTTTGCTTTTGCTTCCCTTTTCTTAGGAGACATACCTAGAAAAATGTTGCTATGGCTGATGTCAGAGAAATCATTGCCTGTGTTCTCTTCCAGGGTTTTAATGGCTTCCGGACTCACTTAGGCCTTTGATCCATTTTGGTTTGTTCCTGTGTGTGGTGTTAGAAAGTAGTCCAGTTTCGTTCTTTTACAGGTAGCTGTTCAGTGTTCCTAGCACCATTTATTGAAAAGACTAACACTACCCCATTGTATATTCTTGCCTCCTTTGTCATAGACTAATTGACTTAATATAAATTTCTAGCTTATTCCATTGATATATGTGTCTATTTTTGTGCCAGTACCATGCAGTTTTGATTACTACAGCTTCATAATATGTCTTGAAATCTGGAATTCTGTTATCTTCAGCTTTGTTCTTTCTCAGGATTGCTTTGGTCATTTGGGATCTTTTGTGGTTCCATACAAATATCAGTATAATTTTTTCTTATTTTACAAAAAATGTTGTTGGTATTTTCATAGAGATTGTATCAAATATGTAGACAGCTTTGGGTAATACCGACATTCTGACATAGTTAATTATTCTAATCCATGAGCATGGAATATCTTTCTATTTGTTTGTGTCATCTTCAATCTCTTTCATCAGTGCTTTATGATTTCCAAAGCACAGTTCTTTTACCTCTTTCATTAAGTTTATTCCTAGGGATTTTATTCTTTTGATGCAATTGTAAATGGTGTAAATTTTTAAAATTTCTCTTTCTGCAACTTTATGGTTCATGTATAGAAATGCTACTGATTTCTGGGTATTAATTTTGTATCCTGCCACTTTATTGAATTTATTACGTCTAATAGTCTAATAGTTTTTTGGTGGAATCTTCAGGATTTTCCATGTAGAGTATCATGTCACCTGTGATTGGTGACAGTTTATCAATTTGGATGCCTCTTATTCATTTTTCTTGTCTGACTGCTATGGGTAGGACTTCTAGTACTACGTTGGATAAAAGTGGTAAGTAAGAATGGGCATCTTTATCTTGTTCTGACTCTAGAGGAAAAGTTCTCAGTTTTTCACCATGGAGGATGATGTTAGAGGGAAAGTTCTCAATTTTTCACCATGGAGGATGATGTTTCATATGTGACCTTTACTGTGTTGAGACACATCCCGTATAACCCCACGTTGTTGAGATTTTTTATCATAAACACTGAATTTTGCCAAATGCTTTTTCTGCATCTATTGAGATAATCACAATTTTTATCATTTGTTTTGTTGATGTGGTACATGACCTTGATTGATTTGTGAATAATTGAATCATCCTTGCATCCTAGGAATAAATCCCACTTGACTTTGGTAAATGATCCTTTTTAATGTATTGTTGCATGAAGTTTGCTAATATTTTGTTGAGAACTTTTGTATCTATATTCATCAGAGATAATGGTCTATAATTTTCTTTTTTTGTGGTGTCTTTGTCTGCTTTTGGTATCAGGGTAATGCTGGCCTTATAGAATGTACTTAGAGGTTTTCCTTCCCCTTAAAGTTTTTTGAACAGTTTGAGAAAATAGGTATTAACTACCTTTTTTTTTTTTTAAGAGGGAGAGAGAGAGAAAGCAGGGGGGGAGGGGCAGAGGAAGAAGGAAAGAGAGAATCTTAAGCAAGTTCCATGTTGGAGCATCCTAGAGCATGGAGCCTGATATGACTCAATCTCATGAACCTAAAATCATGACCTGAGCCAAAATCAAGAGTCAGATCCTTAACCAACTGATCCATCCAGGTACCTCAACTCTTCTTTAAATGACTTGTGAATCCCTCTGGTCCTGGACTTTAATTTTTTGGTAGTTTTTTAAATTACCAGTTCAATTTGGTTATTTATAATAGGCCTACTCAGATTATCTATTTCTCCCTCGTTTGGTTTTGGAAGATTGCATGTTTCATGAATTTGCCCATTTCTTCCAGGTTGCCTGGTTTGTTGGCATACTACTTTTCACTGTACTCTCTTATAATCCTTTGTATTTTTGTGGTATCAGTTGTTAATTCTCTCTCATTTCTGATTTTACTTATTTGGTTCTTATCTCTACTTTTTTCTTGATGAATCTGGCTAAGGATTTGTCAATTTTGATTCACTTTTCAAAGACTCAGCTCTTGGTTTCATTGATTTTTTTTCCTTTTTCTCTTATTCTTCTTTTAATATCTATGTCATTTATTTCTGCTCTGATCTTTATTCCTTTTATCTACTCACCATGTGCTTTCTTCTTATTTTTCTAGTTCCTTCAAGCATAAAGTTAGACTGTTTATTTGAATTTTTTGCTTTTTGAGATAGGCCTGAATTGCTATATACTTCCCTCTTAGAACTGCTTTCACCATGTCCCAGAGATTTTATACCATTGTGTTTTCATTTATCTCTATGTATTTTTTTTTATTTCGTCTTTGATTGTTTAATTGACCAATTGGTTGTTTATTATCATGTTGTTTAATCTCCACATGTATGTGGAGTTTTTTTCCAGTTGTGTGTGTGTGTGTGTGTGTGTGTATGTGTGTGTGTGATATTTCTAGTTTCATACCATTGTGGTTGAAAAGATGCATGATATGATTCCAATCTTCTTAAATTTATTAAGGCTTGTTTTATGGCCTAATATGTCATCTGTTCTGGAGAATGTCCTATGTGTACTTGAAAAGAATGTGTATTCTGTTGTTTTTGGATGGAATGTTCTATATATATTTGTTATGTCCATCTGGTCCAATGTGTCATTCAAAGACATTGTTACCTTATTGATTTTCTATCTGAATGATCTACCCATTGATGTAAGTGGAGTGTCAAAGTCCCCTATTATTGTTCTAGTACCATCAAGGTTTCTCTCTTTATGTCCACTAATATTTTCTTTATGTATTTAAATGCTGTAGTGTTGGGTGAGTAAATATTTACAATTGTTATATCTTCTTGTTGGATCAGTTCCTTTACCATTACATAATACCCTTCTTTGTCTCTTGCTACATTCTTTGTTTTAAAGTCTATGTTGTCTGATTTAAGTATTGCTCTCCTGGCTTCTTTGTTACTCCCATTTTCTTAGTGAATGTTTTCCCATTCTTTCACTTTCAATCCATATGTGTCTTTAAATCTGAGATGAGTCTCTTAAGGCAGCCTATAGATGGATTTTTTTTTTAATTCATTCTGCCATTCTATGTTTTTTGACTGGACCATTTAGGCCATTTACATTTAATGTAATAATTGATAGCTATGTATTTATTGCCATTTTAAAAATTTGTTTTCTGGTTGTTTTTGTAGTTCTCTGCTCCTTCTCTTGCTCTCTTTCTTTGTTATTGATGAGTATTTATAGCATTTTGTTTGGCTTCATTTCTTTTTATTTTTTGTAAATTTATCATAGATTTTGGGTTTGTGATTGCCATGAGGAATATATAACATACTACATAAATACCAGTACATATTAATTTGGTCATTTAAGTTCAAACACATCCTTAAGAAAAAAGAAAAAGAAAAAATCTTTTTCATCTTCTTTCTCCCACTTCTTCCTTTTTCCCCCTTTCTCCACATTTTGTATATACATTGCCATATTTTACATCTTTTTATTCATATTTTTCTTATGTCTAATTATGGCCATATCTCTTCTACTTAAACATTTCCCTTTAACATTTCTTGTAAGGCTGATTTGGTGATGATAGGCTCCTTTATCTTTTGTTTATCTGGGAAACTCTTATCTCCCCTTCAAATCTATATAATAATCTTGAAATGGCACCTTATTTAACTCAATAAATGTTAATACTGGAAATCCTTTTACCTGTCCACATTCTTGTCTTAGAAGTTGAAGTGTTACAAATACCTAGAGAATTTTTCTTGTTCTAGACCAATGAACACTTAGCACAAACATATTAAAAAATACAACACTGTCCAAAAAACAATTCTATAAAAAGTGTTTTTAAAATCATAGTGCAAGATATTCATGAGAATCCAAGAACATTTAAGTCATGGCCACAAACTACTCGAGTAAGAGCCATGCCTTCCACAAACATCTGAAAACCTGGCATCAATGTCATTACATGGCACATGCTGGGAGATTCAGAGGTTTAAGGAAAAATGAGAGACTGGAAATGCCAAAATAGCCTCTGTAAACACAGTTTCTTTAATTTACTCCCATTTGTTTTCACTTTTCCACTTGTGGCCTAATAATGATGTAATAGAATCTGAATACATCATTCATCAAAATGACAGGTGAAGGTTTTTCCAAGATTTGTGATTTTCAAAAATTAAAAAAATTAAGCTCTTAGAATATTATACTCTGGTGGCTTCTGTAGATCATAAATGTTCAAAACACCTAGAAATAGTGTTTTCTAGGATGTTTTCCAAAAATGCAAGAGGTTTAGTCCTTGATACCTATTAAAGGAGTTTGCCTTTTAATACATTTACAGCTTTTTCAAGCAATAATATAGGCTTGTCATCTGGGGCACCAGTGCATTACAGCTGCACATAAGCAGGTCTATGCGTTATTTCTCCCAGGATCCAAAGCCAGTGTTGGAAAAGTTTTTTTCTTCCTTTCAGCCAAAATTTGAAGGACATAATATCCCTTAAATGTTATAAAAGAAAAACTACCACCCAAAACAGCACAATGGAAATCATCGGTAGAGGAGTTTTTAGATCAACTACCAATAAGGGAACTGAGTGAATAGGTAAAATATGACCCATTAGGGCTCTTCTATGATTTTTTAAAATTAGAAATCATCCTAAGTGAACTTATATTAGTGAAATGTATTAGAATCAGCATCTGATGCATTATCACCCCTGGCTTATTAGCCAAAAAATGAGATCCTCAAAGTTTACTTTGGTGCTAACAATATAAAATGTACCTTTGGTAGGTGGATACAGGCTACTTCCTTCTTTTAAATATTTATCTTCTTTGTAGTACTCTTATTGGTAAGTAGAGTATGTTGCAGGTTTTTAAACAGTGTCTTTACAAAGGAAAAAGACTTTAGTGATGATGGTAGTAGTTGATTAGTGTTTTAGGGAGTTTTCTGTTTTCTCACCATGAATAACAATGTTGATTCAAGTTGATGTAAGACCCACAAATAACCCCAAGTTAACAAATATTTTCTGGTTTAAATGAAATAATACAAATTTTATTTTTTTTCTGAATGGGTGACGTAATTCTCTGAAATTAAAAAAAAAAAGCAGACACAAAATTTCAGTTTCTCAGTGTCAGCACAACCATACCCTGACATCTGCCTGCAATCCCTGATCTCCTCCCCCCAAAAGTGATTGTGTAAACCAGCTGATACTGCATTGAGGAATGCTAACTTACTCTAATTCTCCACCTCTAGCCACATCACTCTTGTTAAGTGTCTCATTCCTGTTGATAAATAAGTAAGAAATGTAATCAAACTCAACAGTATGTCTCTCTGGTGGGGGAAGGGAGAGGAAGAATAGAGGGTTTGCTTCTTCCTACCAGTCTGTAGCCAATCGGAAAAGTGTCAATTGGTTGGTGACTTGGTTGGATTGTTTGGTTTACTATAAAAGACTTACTAAAAGGAAACTAAAATATTTTTCCAAAGTCAAATAATATTATGGATTGGAGAAGCCTGGTCTGGGTAGGCTATTGACTTCAATAAGAATGGCATGCCTTTGAGAAAGAGCCCTTACTTTTCAGAATCATGTCTGTGTGGTTCTAAGAACAGACATATGACCCATGCTACTTTCAGTATTGCCAAAACAAGTCTAAATTAAATCAAAACATGTCCACTTACTGTGTTCTTCCAATCTAATACAAGCATTTTAATCAAGCCAATAGCAGAAAGAAGTACAAGTGTAACCAAAAACAGTACTTGAACAACTTCATGGAACAAGTGGTATGAGAAGATCTGGGAAAATAATTCAGATTAAAAGCTTACCTTCTTTCTCTTCCCAAACTCAGTAACATGGCCATAGATCAATACCAAAGCTTGTAAATTCAGAGAGAGAAAATAGAAAAGTAAACAACAGTGGGCCAAAGATGAGAGGTAGAAGGAGTGATAGTAATTGAGATGGTTGATATAGGAAGTAGCAACCCCAGGGCACAGAGAAAGAAATGTGATGCTCCTGCAGAAGATTAAAAGGGCCCAGAATTTGAAGCATTAGGTATTTTTGGCAGTGGGATCAAGATGTGAGACTGAATCCAACTGAGTAGTTGAAAGCCTATATGGAAGAAACAGATACTTTCCTCCACTCATTCTCCTTACCACCGATGCAGCCATTGTGTAGACCAGAGATAGTTCCTGAAGGCACTCAATCAGAAAAGCTCCAGATTTGGAAACATTGGCTTGAATGTGTATGGAGAAACTTGAGGCTGAAAATGAGATTAAGTAAAGTCTGCATAGTGAACTACAGGACATCATTGCCTTCTCCCCTTACTACCACCTAAGAAACTGAAGGACTGCTCTCCAGAGAAATTAATTGGCCATAAAGAGAAGAGCTGGAGACACAGATCCCGAGGAGGGTCCCAAAGAAAACAGCTCAACCTTAAGCCAAACTACAGTGATAACATCCATTAGAAAACAAGCCCAACCCAGAGACTGAGAGTATTCAATTAGAGAGGCAGGGGAGGTGTTGATTAAGAGCTCAGACTCTAGAAACAACTATCTAGATTCATTCATGCCTCTGTTTGGCCTTGAGCCAATATTTCATGTTTATTCATGCATGAAATGGTGATAATAATGGTTTCTTCTCTGTGGCTTCTTCTATTGTTGGGATCTGTATTAGTTTGCCACGGCTGCCATAACAAAGTACCACACTTTAGATGGCTTAAACACCAGAAATTTATTGTCTCTAGGTTCTGGAGGCTAGAAGTCCAAAATCAAGTGATCAGCAGGATTGATTCCCTCTGAGGCCTCTCTTCTTGGCTTGTAGATGGCTGCCTTCAGTCTGTATCTTTACATGATCTTCCTTCTGTATGCCCCAGGAAGCAGAAGTGACCTTAGGTATAGCAGCTCTCCCCAGCAACTGCCAGCACTCAGAGAGGGGCCCAACTGAGAGCAATCAATTGCCAACATTTCCAGCAGCAGGGGATTGAGCACTTCACTTCCAAAGGAGGCATGTGGAGGGTGGGAGGGGGATTCTGGTAGCATAGTGCTGCATTCACTACAGATTTCTAGCCTTCTTTTGTCTCTTCATTCATGTAAAACATATAATTTATCATCTCTGTAGTTTGATTATTATGCATTTTGTTATCTCATTGTCTTACTTTCTCAGGTTTGGAGAGTTAATTCTCTTAACTATGGAATGTTTTTATTCTATGTGTATCATTTTCTAATGTGATTTATAAATTTTTCTTATAAACTAATCTTCATCAGTTCACCTCAGAAAGGCCTGAAGAGATATTTTACAGTATCTGCTGTTTATCTCTATATGTTTGAGTTCTTTCTTGGTTTCTAGTTATCACAAATTTTCCTTTCTTGATTTCAAGTTCAGGTCTATTTTATCATTTGTTTTTGTTGTTAGGTTTTATCCAACATTTCTGTGTCTGCAGTGAGACGAGATTCTTCTCCTCAGTTTTGTCCCCAATAGCAACAGAAATTCTTCCAGAGGAGGGCTTGATAGCAAAACAAAAATCATTTTCAGATTGCTAAAATTTTTTCAGTCATGTTAGATGTTGCTTTGGATTTGTTTCAAGAATTTGAAATCAAAGAAAAATATATAATAAAATCCCAAAAGAATAAGTATTTAGTTAATATAAACTTTTGAAAATTACTAGATGCTACTAGATCAGTTATAATACCGTTGTACATGGCTCCTTTGACACTCTTAATGACACTGGTGTTGCATCATCTATGAATTTAGTTTTTATAGCGTAAGGCACTTTATGATTGAAAAAGCTTTGTAGTTTCTCTTTTGATGATGTTTTTGATCAACCTAATACAGCCGAAACTTTTCTTGTCAGAAGAGACACTTGTATTTCATATCATAACAAAATTCATGAGAAGAATGGCCACAGTCTTGTTAATCTTATGAAACAAAAATTTCCATTTAAAACTTCAAACCTGATTTGTTTCAAGTGTTCTTTTATAACATCAATTTTATTGTAGTTCATGACAAAATCGTACATTCATTAAAGATTTTAAAGAAATTACATTTTGTCAGGGCATGCATGACATACCAAGTTGCTCAGAAGGATTTTATTTTTATTGGAAACCTATGTGCCATCCCATTTGAACTCCAGCTGGACTGGCCACATAATTTGCAGAGTTCAGTAAGAATAATTATGGGGGGTCTCCTGTTGAAAGAGTATTAAGAATTTCAGTGTAACAGCAGCAGGACATTAAACCAAATGTGGCAGTGCCCTTTCAAGCATAGGACCTTGCTTGACTGCACAGTTCTAATGCCCTGATTCCGGGTCTCCTCTGCCAGGCTAAGCCCAGCATATGAGAAGTCTACAAATTAGCTTTGTATTAAACACGAGGCAGTGTTAATCAGATGGCAGATTATGAAGCGATTACAGGAAGCAACCATTTTGGAAGATCATCCAATAACAGAGACACAAACAGAGAGTCAGAGGACAGAGAAAGGGAGCAAGAATGCAAGATATAGTCTTCTTTCTATAACCACACAGTTACAGAAAGAGTTACAGAAAGAGAACTTCCCATGACCATGCATTATATATCTGTTTTCTCAGTTAAAAGAAGTTATGATTCTAGAGAGGCATGGTGTATATTAAAAAAGAATAAGAGCTATCTCACCTATTTGGCCTTGATATTGGTAGGAATGTTTCTCACCCTGCGTGCAATTTTGACCTGATTAATTCTTGCTTCCTCCTTCTGGTCCCTTGCCTGATATCACCAAGTGAGGCTGAATGTTCTTCCGATGTGCTTTTATAGTAATGATGTGCTAGTAAATGTTTATATTTGGCTCACCAACGGGAAAAATTGGACTTGCAGCAATTTCAGTGTTATAAATATTCACCATAGCTAGTATCACCATAGCTAATTTTGAACTACTCATGTGGTATCACTGAACTCAGAGTTGAGGAAAGATGCACAGTAACACATCATTCTATGACAATTCCACCAAACAGATACAATAGATGTAAATAACTTTGAGAGCCAGATAATTAGGAAATGATGAATTTTGAGCATTTATTACCTTTGCTTTTAATATAATTCATTTAATAGCAATTTTAAATATTTTAATTTTTAATAATGGTTATATTTAGTAAGTTTTCAAAGTCCCTAGAAATTTAATAATCAGCTCTCCCAAACAGATAAGAAATAGTGAAAACATACCACTCTCCATAGCATCCTGTATTGATCTTAAAATAGCACCTACTATTGTTTATTTTAATTGCTTGTTTAATTGTCTGTCTTTCCTCATAGACTTTTTAGCTGATAAAGACAGACTCCTAATTTGCTGGTAAGTTATCATGGTGCCTGCCACATAATGCTCCAGAACTATGCGATGAATAAACAAACAAAATGAAGAAATGAATGCCACAAATACTCTGTGGGGCCACTTCCAGTACCAGCTGCCACCAGCCTACTCTGTAATTTGTATGCCATTTTAAAGAATCAATTAAGCATCATTTAACGGATATTCAGTGAGTTAAGAAATCTATAGAATGATAGAATATAAGTAAAGATATTACAGTTGAATGAATACAGAGTCACCCATTCATTTGGCAAAGATTTTTTAAGCACTACCATCTTCCAGGCACTAGTGATAAACAGTGAACAAAAGGGGAAATGTCCTACTCTCATGGTCCTTACTTCTAGTGAGGGAGACAGACAACAAATTAATTACTTAATGTATAACAAAATTTCAAGTGAGGATAAGTTCTGTGAAAAAGAAAAAGGAGGAAGAGGATAAAGAGTGAGAAGTGCTAGTGTGATCAGTAAAGCTCTCTTAAGGAAGTAACATCTGTTCAAGATACTTGAGTGAACTGAAGGAGCTAGCCATAGGAATATCTAAAGAAATATTCCAGGCAAAAAAGCTACAGATACAAAGATGCTATGCAAAATTAGACAGAGTATGTTGGACAAATGGCACAGAGGTAAGTATGCCTGGAGTGGAGTGAGCTAGAGGAGAGTATAGATGAAATAAGAGAGTAATATAAGATAGACAGTAGGGGCACTTGGGTGGCTCAGTAGTTGAGATCTGCCTTTGGCCCAGGTCGTGATCCTGGGGTCCTGGGATCGAGTCCCACATCAGGCTCCTCGCAGGGAGCCTGCTTCTCCCCCGGCATAGGTCTTTGCCTCTCTCTCTGTGTCTCTCACGAATAAATAAATAAAATCTTAAATAAAAAGATAGATAATATAAAGACCCACATATAGGTCAAGGAAAGAATTTGGTGTTACATTGTGCATATGATGCCATTCAGTTGTCAGGAATACACTTTAAAATATTTCACCTAAGCAGAGTGTGTATGTATGTGTGTGTTGACTTTAATCCACACCCTTGGGGCAGTTAGTTAATATTTATAATACTCTGAGCAGTAATTCACACTCAGGTGCTTTAGGTATTTGGAAGACCATAATCAGGAGTCCACATTCCAGAGTTGTTTCAGCAACTGTTTCAAATATCACCATCTAAATCTCCACCAAAAAAAATCCTAAAACAGCATTAAGGATATTAGAAGTAATCTTGCATTGCATGATTGGTAATATTTAGTAAATACATTTAGCTAGAAAGTCTGTAAAACACTAGTGCCCTTGCATGAAGAAAGTGTAAAACTCTGGCAAGCCCAAGATATCTGACATTTACAGGACAGAGCTTTTGACCTGGAGCTCCACAAGGTTCAGTGTCTCCCCATCCCCTCTCATGCCTCACTGCCCTGGGTATACATATACACACATAGGCCTAACAGAAGATTCTGTTACCTGATCCTATTAGAAACTTGGCTCATCCTACATTGGAATAGTGACATGGCTGCCTTAAAGTGAATCTTGTGATGTGTCAAAAGGATAAAAAAGAAATGAGATTAAATAACTGCTTTTATACCTGTTTGCTAATACTTGTTCATACATGCAGCATAATTCTTCTGAACATTCCCAATATACCTAGGGAGGGAAGCTATGGGAAAGAGGACATGTAACACTCAGCCCACCTCTAAATACAAGTGGTAAATTGTATGGAAAACATTAGAAGGGTGTTGAGCCAGGCAGTGACAAGCCCAGACTTAGTGGGGCACCTGGGTGGCTCAATTAGTTAAGAGTCAGGCTCGTGATTTTGGCTCAAGTCCTGATCTCACGGGTCAATGGATCAAGCCCTACGTCCATTCTTCACTCAGCAGGGAGCATGCTTGAGATTCTCTCCCAATGTCTCTCCTCCCACTTGAGCATTCAAGCATGTACACATGCACACTCACATGTTCTCTCAAATAAATAAATAAATCTTTAAAAATAAATTCTCCTTTAGTGTTACAGTTGCTAATTTTTGAAGACTTTTATGTGTCCAGTAGTAATTAGCCCATAGATTTCAAACATCTCCATAGAAATATGATTACTTTTTCTCTTCTCTGAAGAAAAAAGTTAGCTGAGTAACAGTATCAAAACATGAGTAATTATAGGGTGATGTGGATGTTCAGTGGAAGACCCATGCTTTTGAGCACTCTAACTTCTTCCAACATTAAAAACATTTCACATTTTAGTGTTTTTTTGCTGTAAGTGAACTTAAGATTTGTTCAGTACAAAGTTATTTACTCCATTATTTCATGCTTTACAAGAACCTCTCTCCTGTTAGGAAGGCTCAAGTGGTAACAGCAGAATGTTTCATTACTTAACCAAAAAGTGAATAATTACTATTAAAACACTTTTTACACTCCTAGAATCTATCTGTGATGAATTCAGAAAGGGCTCAACTAGGTAGCTGCGGCTTGGGGCTCTTAGGTGGTAGTAGGCAAACAATGGCTGGATGAAGCTGGTGTGATTAATGGGAAATGGAGCAGCTGGGTGATGGTCAGGCATCTCTCTCTCTCTCTCTCTCTCTCTCCCTCTCTCTCTCTCTACTACCCTTCCTTCCTCCCTCTCTCTCCTCCTTCCTCTCTTTCTCACTCTTTCCCTCTCTTCATTTGGTTTCATGGCCTCTTCATGTTTCCTCTGTCTGAGCTAGTTTGGACTTCCTTACAGTATGGTGCCTCAGGCCAGAGGGACTGCTTATATGGCAGCTGACTTCCTTGAGAGCAAATCTGCCAAGAGGATATGACAGAAGTATGAGGTATTTCTATGACCTAGTCTCTTTGGACACATAGCATCACTTCTATCATACTCTCTTGATCAAAGTAGCTGCAGAGTTCCTCCAGCTTTGAGGAAAGGGAACTTTGATCCCTCTTTTGATAGGGGGCATATCAAGATCACACTATAAAAAGAATACACAGGATATGAGATGTTGTTGCCATCTCTGGAAAATACAATCTGCAACACAGAAAAATACTTCTTTGAGGTAGTCTTCCAAAGGGTAGTCTATCCATTCATCTATTGATGGATACTTGGGTTGCCTCCATACCTTGGCTATTATAAATAATGCTACAATAAACATAGGGATAGATATACCTTTATGCATTAGTGTTTCCCCATTCTTTGGGTAAATATGTAGTAGTAGAATTACTGGATCACATGGGAATTCTAATTTATTTTTATTATTTTTTATTTTTTATTTTTTGGAATTCTAATTTTTTGAGGAACTTCCATACTGTTTTCCACAGTGGCAGCACTAGTTTGCATTCCCACTAATAGTGTATGAGAGTTCTTATTTCTCCATATCCTTGCCAACACTTGTTATTTCTTGTTGTTGTTTTTTTTAATTTTAGCTATTCTAACAGGTGTGAGGCAATATCTCATTTTGATTTTTGAGTTTTTATTTGCATTTCCCTGATGATGAGATGAGTGATGTGGGGCATTTTTTTGTGTGTCTGTTGGCCAGCTGTGTGCTTTAGAGAAATGACTGTTCACATACTGCCCATTTTTAATTAGATTATTTTGTTTTTATGGCGTTGATGTGTATAAGTTCTTTATATATGTTGGATACTATCCCTTGACTTGATATATCATTTGTAAATATCTTTTCTCATTCAATAGGCTGTCATTTTGTTACTTTGTTATCTTGTTGGGGCTGCTTACACACTTCCATGAGTGTGGCACCACTTGGGATGGATTCCTGCAGAGGCCAAGTTGGAGGGGACAGGTCCATAGGAGACTGTAGGGGCAGGACATGCTGTTAGCAAGCTAGGCAGAGAGTGTTCATGCTGCACTGGTTCCTGCAAGTGTCTGCATATCTCATCTGGGGTGTGGGGTAGGGAAATGGTGCCCATCAGCCCTTTCGGAGAAGTCTCCCAAACATCACTGCCCCCTCAGTACATATTCTGAGATTAGTAAGTAAATCTTCCTTCATAACCTAAGTATTTTTTCAACTGTTATTTCTATATTGTATCTCAGTGTGGTTGTTTGCAATTCTGTCTAAGAGGAGAGACTCAGTTTCCTATTACTCTCCACCTCTCCCAGAACTAAGCCACTGATTTTTACAGTTCCAGGTAATTAAGTTCTACTAATGGCAAAAACCTCAAAAAATTAAGCCCTGTGATTTTCAAAGCCAAATGTTATGGTAATCCATCTTCCCAGTGTGGGTCCTCCAGGCCTAGGGTGCCTGGTGTTGGGTCTGCTCCACTCTCTTCTTGATGCTTATCATGTCCTTCCCACCAGTGGACAGTCTCAAGGGTGATTTTGTTTTCCTACCATGTCTCTGCCCTTCCTACCATCTTCAATGTGGCTTCTTCTCTACATGTAACTGTGGAGTCTGTTCTGCCAATCTTTGGGTCATTTTCCGGGTTATTTACATGTGGTAGGTGTTTATAGGATGTAGAAGCTATCTATGTGTATCTGTGAGATGAGGTGAGTTTAGGATCCTCCTACTCTGCCATCTTCCCCAGAAGTCTACTTTTTATATATTTATTCTGTTTTGTTTTAATAAAATCCAGTCTAGAAATGCAATGTATTATTAATTAATCCCTTCAATGTCATCACTTTCTACAACTATTGGCAGGTGTAATGATAATTATAGAATTAATCAAAATGACAAAATCAGTTTTCAAAAAACTCCATTTTCTGAGCACTGGAATTAGCTATGGTTCCCCCTTAACTTCATTTGCTGTGAACATTATTGTAGATATTTTTTACTCCTATAATCATACTACTTAAAAATAAGTGCAAAATATGGAAAAACTAGTCTTTCCGCACTAACTGATAAACGATTGGGAAGATAGTTTTCCTTGTCTGTCGAACTGTTCTTACGGGAAGTTCTGCTAAAGAACCATGACAATGAAAAGGGAATTCAACTAATATTTCTAGGCCAGTATACTATTATGCTTGGGTTAATAATTACAGGGAGAATTATTCACAGGAAAACATTTTGTTCAGAAATTAACTTCTTTCACCCAAACTGCTCGAAGCATAAAAATTGTCATGTGGATTTTAACATGTTATCTGACTCTATTTCTTACAAAATGTTCAGTGCAAGCAATGACTAATTATAGCACTTATTACCTAGAATTTCTGAAACATTAACTTGAGAGAAATTAAGACAGCAGAATTGGTGGCTCAGCTCTGGGAGAATTGGAGAGTGATAGGAAACTAAGTCCCTGCTCTTAAAGGAGGACTCTAGGTAGGAGGACTCTATGCTTGCCTCATCCCTGGAACACAGCTAGAGCAATACCAAATCAGTCTGAATACCTAGGAAATCAATTTGAGGACTGAGAAAACAAAGTGCACAACTAAGGGAAAAAAAGAGGCCACATTGTGGAAGGCAGGAGATACAGAGATGTGATTTGGGGGAGAAGAGAATCACCCATGCTGCAGAAGGGAGTGAGCCCTGATCAGAGAGAGAGGAGGGAACAGAGTGCAGGGTATTGCACAAGAAAAACACTTCCCCAAAACCACTGATGAGGAAAATGAAAGGGGCTAATTGTTCAAGTTTTTGCAAAGAAGGGGCTGAAAATCTGAAGTTTTAGAAGTCCAGGCCATTGCCAGGTGGAGTCTGGTGGGCATAGAGGTACTCCTATGGAGAAAGAGGGCAGAGGCCTGGGAGTGGACAGCATGGTCTAAGGATCCCCTGAATTACACTGGGAGACAGTTCTTGAAGTGCATTTGGGAGAGGTGGCACTGCCTCTTTGGGGACAAAAAAGCCATTGGGCACCATTGAGCTGCCCATTCATTAGCTTATGAACAGAGATGCCTGTTTAGGGCAGCTAACCTGGACATCAGCTTTATGCTGCGCTTTACCATAAACTTCAAGCCCTTAGTCATTCATGTGACTGCCCTTCTGGGACAAACTGGCACCAGCCAGTGCAGCAAGACCTTCCCCCAAAGGATCAACATGGATCCCCACCATGCCAGGTTTTGAAGTCCAGTTGGCATGCCTGAGATAAAACATAGGAACACTGCACTGCTGTGTGTCAGACATAGACAAGGTGAAAGTAAGGATCTGAGAGATACCTGGGACAAATGAGGGGAAATTATTCACTCTTCCTGAACAGTGATAAGTGTGAACTCCCCTCCCTAGGGACGGGAAAGCAGGCTGACACCATTTCCCCCCACCCACCATCCATCAGCACCATGGGACTTCAGGAGCAGCATGGCACCCCATAGTGGAAGCTTGAGCCACTTAGATCAAGCCCTGCCCCCCTGTGCTCTATAGGTAATTCTGAACTAAGGCAAATGTGCCTGAGAATCAGAACAGCTAAGGGCCTCTCCCTTAGAAGATGAGCACAACCCCCCCCCCACACACACACACACACTGCCTGCACACACCAAGTCTACTGATCATAGAGTGGTGCAAAGCTTAAGCTCTGTGGGAATAGGATCTAGCCTCTTTCAATAAGCAGACCAAAATGCACTTAGCTGAAACTTGCCACACACTGTAGACAAGGCCCAAACACTTCCCACTGTAGTCAAGGAGAAACTCTGCAGAGGATTGATCTGAGGGGAAAAGCAGCCAAATTGCAACAGCAGAGTGTACACCACATCCACCAGAAACACTTCCCGAAGTACCAGGCCCTGGATCATATAAGACATATTCTTAATATAGCTATTACTCCTAGGAGCAGGAAACATAACAGGCTTTCATAACACATAGAAGACAGAGACCTAGACAAAATGACAAAATGGAGGAATTCACCCCAAAAGAAAGAGCAAGAAGGAGTCATGGCCAGGGATCTAATCAAAACAGATACAAGTAATATGCCTGAACCAGAATTTAAAATAACAATCATAAGAATACTAGCTGGGCTTGAAAAAAGTATAGAAGACACCAGGGACTTCCTCACCACAGAGATAAAAGATCTAAAAACTAATCAGGCTGAAATAAAAATTGCTATAACCAAGACGCAAAACCAAGTGGATGTAATGAGCACAAGGATAGAAGAAGTAGAGGAACAAATTAGTGAGATAGAAGATAAAATTACGGAAAATAATGAAGCTGAAAAGAAAAGGGAAGAAAAATATTGGGTCACAAATATAGATTTAGGGAATTCAGCAACTCCATAGAGCATAATAGCATTCACATCACAGGAGTCCCAGAAGAAGAAGAAGAGAGAAAAAGGGGCGGAAGGCTTATTTGAGCAAATTATAGCTGAAAGTTTCCCTAATTTGTGGAAGGAAATACATCCAAAGCCAGAGAACTCCCATCAAAAATCAACAAAAGCAAGCCAACATGAAGACATATCATAGTAAAATTGGCAAAATACAGAGATAAGGAAAGAGTCCTGAAAGCAGCAAGGGAAAATGAAACCCTAACCTACAAGGGAAGACTAATAAATTTAGCAGCAGTCTCTCCAAAGACACTTAGCAGGCCAGAAGGGAAAGCATGATATATTCAATGTGATGAATAGGGAAAATATGGTCATTTTAGACCTAGAGACACCTGCAGATTGAAAGTGAGGGGATGAGAACCATTTATCTGCTGATGGACATCAAAAGAAAGCCAGGGTAGCCATACCTAAATCAGAAAAAGTCAATTTTAAACAAAAGACTGCAACAAGAGATGAAGGAGGGCATTACATTATAATTAAAAGGTCTATCCAACAAGAAGATCTAACAATTGCAAATATTTATGCCCCCAACTTTGGAGCACCCAAATATATAAATCAAATAATATCAAACAAAGGAATTCATTGATAATAATACAATAATAGTAGGGGATTTGAACATATCACTTCCAGCAATGAACAGATAATCTAAGCAGAAAACCAACAAGAAAGCAATGGCTTTGAAAGACACACTGGACTAGTCATTCAGAATTTTCATCATAAAGCAGCAGAATGCACATTCCTTTTGAGTGCACATGGAACATTCTCCAGAATAAGTCACATACTGGGTCACAAATCAGCCCTCAACAAGTACAAAAAGATTGAGATCATACCTTGCATATTTTTAGGTCACTATGCTATGAAACTTGAAGTCAATCACAAGAAAAAAAAATGGGAAACCACAAATACATGGAGGCTACAGAACATTCTACTAAAGAATGAGTGGCTTAATCAGGAAATTAAAGAAGAAATAAAGCAATACATAGAAACAAATGAAAATGAAAACACTTCAGTCCAAAACCTTTGGGATGCAGCAAAAGCAGTCATTAGAGGGAAGTATATAGCAATACAGGCCTACCTCAAGAAGCAAGAAAAGTCTCAAATACAAAACCTTATACATAAAGAAACTAGAAAATGAACAAGAAAAAAGTCTAAGGCAAGTAGAAGGGAAATTAGTAAAGATTAGAGCACAAATAATTGATATAAAAACAATAACAACAACAAAAACCCAGAAGAATTGATAAATGAAATCAGGAGCTGGTTCACTGAAAGAATTCATAAAATTAATAAACCCCTAGCCAAACATATCAAAAAGAAAAGAAAAAGGATCCAAGTAAATAAAATAATGAATGAAAGAGATCACAACCAACACCACAGAAATACAAACAATTATAAGAGAATATTATGAAAAACTGTATGGCAACAAATTGGACAACCTGGAAGAAATGGATAAACTCCTAAAAACATATAAACTATCAAAACTGAATTAGGAAGAAATAGTAAATTTGAACAGACCCATAACAAAGAAATAGAATCAGTAATCAAAAATCTCCCAACAAAACAAAAGCCCAGGGCCAGATGGCTTCTGAGGGGAATTCTACACAACATTTAAAGAAGTTATACCTATTCTTCCCAACTGTTCCAAAAAATAGAAATGGAAGGAAAACTTCCAAACTCATTCTACAAGGCCAGCATTACCTTGATTCCCAAAGAACCCACTAAAAAGGAGAGTTATAGGCCAATATCTCTCATGAACATGGATGCAAAAATTCTCAATAAAATACTAGCAAATCAAATCCAACCGTACATTAAAATAATTATTCCCCATGATCAAATGGGATTCATTCCTGGGCTGCAAATGTAGTTCAATACTTGAAAATCAATCAACGTGATATACCACATTAATAAAAGAAAGGATAAGGACAATATTATCCTCTCAATAGATGCAGAAAAAGCATTTGATAAAGTACAGCATCCATTCTTGATAAAAACCCTCAACAAAGTAGGGATACAGGGAATAGGACTTAACATCATAAAGGCCATATATGGAAGACTCACAGCTAATATAATCCTCAGTGGGGAAAAGCAGAGCTTTTCCCTAAGGTCAAGAATATGACAGAGATGCCCATTCTCACCACGGTTGTTCAAGATAGCACTAGAAGTCCTAGCTTCAACGATCAGACAACAAAAAGAAATAAAAGGCATCCAAATCAGCAAGGAAGAAGTCAAACTTTCACGACTTACAGGTGATATGATACTCTATGTAGAAAACCCAAAATACCCCACCAAAAACTGCTAAAACTGATACATGAATTCAGGAAAGTCACATGATACAAAACCAACATGCAGAAATCTGTTGCATTTCCATACACCAATAATGAAAAAGAAATGAAGGAATTTATCCCATTTACAATTGTGCCCAAAACCATAAGATACCTAGAATAAACCTAACCAAAGAGGTAAAAGATCTGTACTCTAAAAACTATAGGACACTGATGAAAGAAATTGAAGATGACACAAAGAGATGGAAAAACATTCCATGCTTATGGAAGAACAAGTATTGTTAAAATGTCCATACTACCCAAAGCAAGCTACACATTTAATGCAATCTCTACCAAAATACCACCAGAATTTTTCACAGAGCTAGAACAACAATCCTAAGTTTGTATGTAACCACAAAGACCCCAAATAGCCAAAGCAACCTTGAAAAAGAAAGCAAAGCTAGAGACATCACAATTCCAGACTTCCAAGTTATGTTACAAAGCTATAGTCATCAGAACACTATGGTATTAAAAAAAAAAAAAAAGAACACTATGGTATTGGTGAAAAAGCAGACACATGGATTAATGGAACATAATACAAACCCAGAAATGGACCCACAACTGTACAGTCTACTAATCTTCAACAAAGCAGAAAAGACCATCCAATGGTAAAAAGACAGACTCTTCAATTAATGGTGCTGGGAAAACTGAATGGCTACATGCAAAAGAATGTAACTGGACCACTTTCTTACAGTACACAAAAATAAATTCAAAATAGATGAAGGACCTAAATGTGAGATTTGAAACCATCAAAATCCTCGAGGAGAACACAGGTGGTTATCTCTTTGACCTTGGCCATAGCAACTTCTTACTGGATACATCTCTGGGGGCCAGAGAAACAAAAGCAGAAATGAACTATTGGGACTTCATCAAGAAGTCTTCTTCAAAATGAAAGAAATAATTGCCAAAATTAAAAGGAAACCTATGGAATAGGAGAAGATATTTGCAAATGACATATCTGATAAAGGGTTAGTATCCAAAATATATAAAGGAGTTATCAAACTCAACATCCAGAAAACAAATAATCTAGCTAAGAAATGGGCAGAAGACATGAACAGACACTTTTCCAAAGAAGACGTACAAATGGCTAACAGACTCGGGAGAAGATGCTCAACATCACTCATCCTCGGAAATACCAATCAAAACCATGAGAGATACCACCTCACACCTGTCAGAATGGCTAAAATTAACAACACAGGAAACAGCAGATGCTAGCAGGGATGCAGAGAAAGGGGAATCCTCTTACATAATTGGTGGGAATACACACTGGTGTAGCCTCTCTTGAAAAACACTGTGAAGGTCCCCAAAAAGCTAAAAACAGAACTACCCTACAACCTAGCAATTGCACTTCTAATAATTTACCCAAATGATACAAAAATACTTACTCAAAGGGGCACATGTACCCCAATGTTTATAGCAGCATTAAAAACAATAGCCAGATTGTGTAAAGAGCCTAACTGTCCATTGATTGATGAATGGATAAAGAAGTTGCGGTTTATACATATAATGGAATAGTATCCAGCCATCAAAAACAATTAAATCTCCCATTTACAATGAGGTGGATAGGTCTAGAGTGTGTATTGCCAGTGAAATACATCAGTCAAAGAAAGGCAAATACCATATGACTTCACTCATATGTGGAATTTAAGAAACAGAACAGATGAATATAAGGAAAGGGGAAAACAAGAGAGGGAGGCAAACCATAAGAGACTCTTTATCTATAGAGAACAAACTAAGAGTTGCTGGAGGGGAGGTTGGTGGGGAATGGGGTAGGTGGGTGATGAGTACCGAGGAGGGCACTTGTTGTGATGAGCACTGGGTGTTATATGTAAGTGATGAATCGCCAAATTGTACTCCTGAAACAAATATTACACTCTATGTTAACTAACTAGAATTTAAATACAAACTTTAAAAAAATTAGCACGAATGGAACACCCCAGCCCTGTGGGGTGAGAATGTCTTCAAAACTTGGGGTGTTTTAGTAAAAGAAAAATCAGGATGGATCCTTTTTCATTTATTACTTTTAGTGCCTGGGTAATAAGAACAGTATCAAAGGTAATGTTCATGTGAGAGCAGAATCAGAGATAATGTTGACATGGTCACCAAGCTGTGGGATGACTCAAAGAGGATAGCGTATCCCATTAGCAGAACTCTCCTTGATCTTCATCCAAGAATTCATTGGATCCTCATGTGTTTATTCTGTTTCATTATTTTATCTCTTCACTCATTGCATAGTAATCAATTCAAATCCTTGCTATGCCACCTACTCATTTGTGTGAACATGAGAAAGTTACTCAGCATTCTCATGCCTCCATTTTCTCATCCGTGCAATGGAAATAATAATATGCTTCTCTCACAGACATGTTAGGAGGATTTAAGCATGTAATTAAAAAATTTACTAATGATTATGTTTGTTGTATTATTGTATTGTATTTTCATATCACAAGGTGTTGTGATTATTATGTTTCCCCATCATGATGACTTTATAAAAAAAAGGAATTCAGAAGAACCACATAGTACTCACCAAGCAGTTAACTTAAATATCTATAACACAATAATGTCTTATTATAGAGACATAGATCCAAAATTCCAGTCCTGGTGACATTTTAACTAGCCCTTAATGTTATAGCTAAGAAATGTATAAAGGAAAATATCAACAGAATCAAAGGTTTTGTTCCTGAACTACCCTTCAATCTATGTTTATTTCCTTTGGACGCTGGCCATTTTGTTTTACACTCTTGCCTCTCCTCCTGGGTTTTTCATCTTGATTCACCTTTTGAACTATTTCTTGGTTCACAATGTTGCATTTGTTTCCCAAAACTTTCACTAGCTTTCTGCTTCCTGGAACAATGTCTCAATAATTTACTCTCTTTTGGCATTGACCCAGGACTCCTTCCCTTCAGTGCCTCCCACCAACTGCTCTGTACCTCCTCCTGCTGTGTATGACCTTGACTGGCATGACTCAATTCTCTCCTTGCTTAAACCAGGAAAGGCTGGCTAAGGAGACTTGCCAATGTGTTAACTGATGTTGATCAGGATGGGAAGGTAAAATGAAAACTTAATAAGAGTAATCTTGGGGGATTATGGGATTAGAGATAATCCCAAAAAAATATTTCTTTAATTTTTAAAAGGGAGGAAGAGGAACATAAACAATGACAGACCTTACAGTATCCAATGTTGAGAATTCCAAAATCTTATGACAGTTTCAAAAACAGAAGTTTCTTATATCTGTTATTGGAGGGACATCAGGACATGGCAGACGGTAGGTCAAATTCACATTCAGTCAATAAACAGCATAGAACTAAGGTGCTGCATGAGGCCTTGACCTATAACCTCTCATCTATCTAATATGTTTAATAATAGCTGGATACCTTTTGTTTGGAAAAAGTCCTGAGGCTGATATGTTAGCAGCTGACAAGATATTTCCTCTGAATTAACATCTCTACAAGTTCTTATTGTAAGTCAAGTGAGCAAACTCAAGAGAAAATGCAGGAGTTCAAAAAGGAAAACCGGGTATCTCAGCCAACCTCATCCATCCAGTGGCTCTGCAGGAACTTCAGGACAAGGAGAATAAATAATGGATTCTTCTGTATTATGCACAAATATTGACCAAATCAAACCATAGAACTTATTCATATTATAGGTGAAACTGTAATCTTAAAACTTTCACCTGAGCTATATTGCTTTAAAAAATGAGATCCAAAAGTAGATAACATTTTGTTTGGAACGTACTGAGTATTTAATAGAAAACAAGGTTGCTCTGCTTTAGAAATAGAACTGAGGGGTGCCTGGGCAGCTCAGTCAGTTAAGTGTCCAACTCTTGATTTCAGCTCAAGTCATGAGATCAAGACCCACATCAGGCTCTGCACCAGGCATTAAGATTCTCTCTCTCTCCTTCTGCCCCTCCCGCTCTACTTTCTCTCTCTCTGGAAAGAAAGAAAGAAAGAAAGAAAGAAAGAAAGAAAGAAAGAAAGAAAGAAAGAAAGAAAGGAGGGAAGGAAGGGAGGGAGGGAACTGAAATTTGGGGATTGAGCCTAGCAATGAAACAGAAGAAAAATTGGGAGATGTAATGCACTGAATTGTGTCCTCCCTGAAATTCCTATGTTGAAGCCTTAAATCTCAGTACCTCAGAATGTGACTGCACTCAAGATACGACCTTTGAAGAGGTAATTAAGTTAAAATGAAGCTGTGAGGGTGGGCCTTAATCTCTTCTGCCTGGTGTCAATAAAGAAGAGATTCAGACACTGGAGAGGTACCAGGGATGCAATGTATGCACAGAGGAAAGGCACAGTGACTGTCTGCTTATAGTAGGTGCAGTTTGGGTATCTTCAAGTCTCCAGTCTCCTCTTTCTCTGACATCTGTATTTATTGAATTTTTAGTTTTTACCTCCCTCTTGATTCTTGCAACTGCAATCCTTTTCCTAAATCACTCTGCTCTATTATTCACACTGCCCTGATTCCCTCACTGACCAACAACACAAAGCATTTATATTTAGCAGACTATGCCAAAGTTTGGAGTTGCACAGTCTTAAACCAATGCCTTGTGCATTTTCTGCCCTTAAGGGCCCAGAGGGATTTTGAAGTGCCTAGAAAGTGAACCTTAAGTAGATAGGAAGAAAGGAAAATGTTTAATAGTTATCACTTGACATATGAGTTTACACTGAATCTCACATTAAGGCACTACTGAGACTGAGCAAAGATTCCTTCTGAAAAGGTCCAATAAAGTAAATAGTCAGTATTGTGTTGATTTAACATTAACAGAAAACAGGAGCTTGGGTAATATGTGTTGCATCTGTGCTCCTAAAATTAATGGCAATTAATCCTGATTAGACTAGTGTCTCGATACTCATCTTTGTCTTGATAGATTGCCATATAATCAAGAACAAATATCCTGGTAAATTGATGTGAAAGATACTGGAAAGAATGAAAGTAGCCTGAAAAGTTCTATCATGGATATTATAAATACCTCAGTACCTAACATGCAAAACAAGCTACTATGGAACAGGGCTACTTATTTTAAAATTTTCTTTCCAGTCATCTAAAGAAGGATTTCTACATAACAGCAATAGAATTTTCCATCTGGTGACCAGTTTTTGAAGGATGAATTTTAAAAATATTATTGAGTTTTGTCTCTAGTAATTACTATTCTAAACAACTGACTTTTGGGGTCTCAAATACTAATCTTTTTATAATTATAGTCTTTTGTCAGTTTCAGTTAGGTTTTCCAGTGAAACTCCCAACTTTTAGGCTGGGATTTGGATTGCACAATTTTTGGTCAATTCAGCAAAATGTACACATGTGCTGTGGTGAGGGTTTCATCTTCCTAAGGCTATGCTTATGGGCAGGAGAAAAACAAAGTGCTCCAGTGAATAAACTGTCATTATCGCTTGGTCATAGTCAACTTTCCTAGACCTCTGTTTCACTACTCAAACAGGAAGTTAAAGAGACGACAGCTTTCTTCACAAACCTTACTTTGCATACTGGAAAAAAAATTGCATAAACTGAAACCACAAATAACTGCTTGATACCTTCTTCAAGTTACCTTCCAAATTATTCCTTATAACAGGAAGCAAACTCTATTGATTGTATTTACTAAGGAGCATGCTTTCCATGATTTTCTGAAGAGGTAAAAATAAAAATTTCATAATAGCCAAATTTGAATACAAGTATTTTGGTAATCAACACTATGAGCACAATCTATTACTCTAATATATGTAGCATTGCATGACATTATATTATATATTTATTTGTTAATTTATTTACATTTAGCCTCGCCATTTGAATTCAAACCCCTTTATAGGTTTTATAGTCACTCTATAATTGAAAACCTTAGCAGAGTTAATAAAAAAATATTTTGTGACTACTTTGGGTAGTACATTACTTACTATTTTTGTCTGTAGCTTTGATTTTCCATGATTTTCAGATACAAGAGTGAAATATGGAAGGCATAGTAATAAAGATACTTGGCAAGATCATATTTCCCTCAGGGTGATGGAATTACAAAAAGATGCATTTTTTTTAAAAAAGTGATTATCTTATATTGGGTTTAAACCATGTTTCTAAATGTAAATGCATTCATAAATTTTGTTACATATTATGAACAAAACCAAAGTTTAAGTAGAAATATCTTTAGTTGACAATTACCTTTTATGATCCAAGCTCTCCAGCAATTAGGTAAAAAATAATTATTGCATTTTATGCATTGGACAGAGTATGCTAAATTATAGGAGTAAATCTACTGTATCTGATCAAGCAATATATTCCACCAAAAAAAATGATTTTTAAAAACCACTTTGACCAATGAAATTAGATGTACTAGCCAGGCTCTCTTTTTTTTTTCTTTTTTTGGGGGGGAACGGAGGGGAGTGTAATGGCCAATGGTTTTGTTGGATAGGCAGGGACTTAGAAGGAACACGATTAGAAAATTGGAGACAGGGATATTTGGGAATAGGTATGTGGATAGACCTATCTGAATGGGAAAAAACTGTGAAGATGTTTGTGTCCCATATGAATGCTTATCAAAAGGCAATGCCAGAGAGAAGAATCCTAATAATTATGGGGATAGGATGACCTTTTCTGTGGATACCAGTCATCCTCATTCCCCAACCACCCCTGATATTGTCCAATGGGCTAATTAACCAAATGACCATGGTGGCAGGGATGGAGGTTACGCATGTACTCAGCAAGGCTAATGTGACTATAGCCACTGCTGAGGGCCTGATCTGTCAGCAGCAGAGACCAACACGGAGCTCCCATATGGCACCATTCCCCAGGTGATCAGCTAGCTATGTGGTGACAAGTTTATTACATTTGATACCATTTCCATCACGGAAGGGCAGTGTTTTGTCTTTATTGAAATTGACACTTATTCTGCGTATGGATTTGCTTTCTCTAAGGCTCTCTTCTGTTCTGAACATTCACTGAGTTGCAGTCAAACTGGCCTGCAGTCAGCTGCCTCAGTACCCACCACAGGTCCTCTCTTTTCTTGGGGCCTTTGTACATGTTGTTCTGTCTCTCTGGAATATTCTTTCCCTTGCTTTTATAGCCAGTTCCTGCTCATTCTTTAGGTCTCAGCTTAACTATCACCTCCTCAAAGAGCCTTTCTTTGACGATACTATCAAAATAACTTATTTGTAATTATCAAATCTGTTTATCTAGATTCATTTTTGTATTTTTTTTCTTTCCTTCCAGTCTCATCCAACTGAAAGGGAAATGAGATGTTAATTATCATGCAAAGGAGCACATTTAAAGTTCTTTTTTTTTTTAAGATTTTATTTATTTATTCATGAGAGACACAGAGAGAGAGAGAGGCAGAGACACAGGCAGAGAGAGAAGCGGGCTCCCCGCAGGGAGCCCAACACGGGACTCGATCCCGGGACTCCAGGATCACACCCTGGGCCAAAAGCAGGTGCTAAACCCCTGAGCCACCCAGGGATCCCCCAGCACATTTAAAGTTCTATGGTAATTTGGAAAAGAGGCAGTACTTCTCTTGGGATGACCTAGGAAATTTTTGCAGAAGAGCTACTGTTCCTCCCATTATAGTAGAAGAGACAGCATTCCTTCTTGTATAGGTGGGTCATGCAACTGGAACTTTCAGGAAAAAGGGAATAGTTGTCCCATTGAGTCCATCTTCCTATCCTCTATAAGCTTTATGCTGTTGCTGCCCATTTGTCAAACTTCATTGCCTTTACTATGTTCATTTTGCCTCGTCTCTGCTAATAAGCCAATTATTTTTTTAAATATTTTATTTATTTATTTGAGAGAGAGAGCACAAGCAAGGGGAGCAACAGAGGGAGAAGGAGAAGCAGCACTTTTCCCCTCACTCAAGCAGGGATCCCAATGTGGGGCTCCATCTCAGGACCCCAGGATCATGACCTGAGCCAAAGGCAGATGCTTAATGAACTGAGCCACCTAGGTGCCCCCTAAAGATTTTAAAGTAATCTCTACACCCAATGTGGGGCTCAAACTTACAACCCTGAGATCAAGAGTCACATGCTCCACTGACTGAGCCAGCCAGGTGCCCTCATAAACTAGTGACTAAGAAGTTGTAGTGAATCATATTTGCCTCAGCTGCTCTAGGCCCTTCATCCTTCTGAGTGTCTGCAAAATGGTAGAGAGTCTCACAGTAAGAGGGAGTTCAGAGGCAGTGATGTGGTAGCAATTCCAACAGAATATACAAGTAAAACCAGGAGAAAGGCAGCAAACTGGGCTTTGGAGCTTCCCACTCATCTTCCTTCAGGACTGGGCACACAGTGACGATTCTCTTACTCACAACCATGTGCTCTTATTTCTAGTTCTGTAAATGTTGCTCTAAGGTCATCTTTAATACATGCTCTGTGCTACCATGGCACACTTGAGTTGGTGAGGGCGTTAAACTATTCAAAAACCATAGATGTTTCAAAATTCTAAAGAGGAGGGATTGGTGTCAAAAACACAGCATATACTTGGCATAAACTACCACAGGTAGGTCAATGGATTCACTGTGCTCAATGTTTATGAACTCAAAATCACACTGATATACTCCTATCATTTCCTACAAGAATTGTACGGCCATCCCCACACTATCATGTAAACTTGTTCCTGCCAAATGAATTGGGTGAGATAGAACACCAACTTATTTGAGCCAATAAGGGTTAACATTGTTCTGGAGGATAAGAGTATTATCCTAAGTTCCCTAAAAGTATATGCATGATTTATTTACACTTTCCTAAACCCAGTTGCACTTATAAATAGTGCTATTTCAATCTTTTGTTTCCAGAGTTCTCATACTGAAAATCCTACATGGACCCTATCAACCATCAAAGTCATTATAGCAGGACTTGGTCAGAGTCTGCTACAAAACTGGTGACCCAACAGTGATAGTGACAAAATGGATGTTCACTCAAAAATGTAGCTGGCAATCTTCATTGCTGGGTTGATATTTGTTAATATGAAGATTGGAACCACTATCTGTCAGAAGGAAGAGAGAGAGAAAAAAAAGAAAGAGAGAGAGAAAGGGAATAGGAGAGAGTGGGAGAGAAAGAAATTTTCTATCAGTTGTTTTCTACCTAAACTATGTTTTAAAGTTTTTTTTTACATTTATGGAAAAGGTGATGTTGCCCCTTAAGATATGTGCTTATTTCCCTAAGCAGCTCATAAACTTCCATCTGTCAAAAAATGTCATTTGACTTCAGGAAGCTAAAAACCGTCAGGAAACAAGGGGTACATAAGCTGAATGATAGCAGTTTCACACCTACTATTTCTTGATATATTGTCTATCTAAATGCAGTGACTTTATTCTGCTGCAGATTTCCCAGTCTCAACTATTCTGCTTTATTGCTACCGTAACATATGGTCCCATGTCTCTTCAACATGTATGTGTAGAATGTGCCTGAAGAAATGAATCTCACTGTTAAATGTTTTACTGTTGCTTCCTGTTTGCCACATCTCCCTGCTGTCACCGTGGGGATTTTTTTGTCTTCCTGTAAGGTGGAACACGTTATGAACCAACAGGATTGCTTACGCTTAATATGGTATATGACTTTATGCATTTATCTAAAATGTGTTGCCCATACTTTGAATCTAATACAAGCTCTAAAATCACAGGTATCATCTCTGGCAATAACAATATTTAACCTTTATTGAGGCCTTACTAAGTTCCAGATACTGATTTAAGTTTAAGTTTTACGAATATGTTGAGTCCTCACAACACTATGTAGGAGGTGCTCTTTCTGTCCGTATTTTACAAAAGAGGCCCAGAGAGGTTAATTAACTAGCTCAAGATGCCTCAGTTAGGAAATGAGCAAAGCAGCATTTGCACTGAGGCAGCCTGACTGCAGAGTCCTTGGTCTGAAAGATGATACTACGCTGCATAGCAGTAATGCCTTGGAACATTTAAGAAAGGACTTGTCTACTTTGTATTTGATTCCAGAAAGCAGTGAGATTTATGATTTACACAAATCCTACTTCACAGTTTGACCTTTTTTAACAATCAGCTAACAAGGCCCTTCACCAGATTGTGAGTAAGTATTCTGGAGTAAGGCATTTTACATCTATATAATAAACCAAGGACATGTGATCGCCTCCACCCCTCCAGCCGGTTTGTGCTACTGCTGTCCATTTGTCAAGCACGCTGCTTTCACTATGAAATATTGTCCTTTCCTTTGCTGCCAAACAAAGTTCTCTAAGAGGCTGTGATTACCACTATTCACAATGTATATCATAAACATTCATTTATGATATGATCATATGGTTTATTATTTCACACAAGCATCTGCAATGTGTTAATGAACTTCAGCCTTCAGAGAAACATTTCTGAGAAAATAGATTTTTTTAGTCTCTTTTTAATCAAAATTATTGCCCTTTTCAAAGAAAATAGTTATGTTATCTGATTCCATATCATCTTCCTGTTTTCCCTTACCTCAAAATTTCCTCTTTTCCCCCATTTCATTCAGCCTTCCTTTATTCTCCTTTTCCCTTACATATTCACTTTAAGAATTATTGATCTAGAAATGATACCAACTCCTCACTATTAAAAAAAAGAAATTATATATGTTCACAAAATAAAGAAAAACTTGGTTTGAGGCAAACCACAGATTCATGCTCTACTACCTAAAAATTTTCAGGAATCCTCTGCCCCGGAAGACCCTGAGCAGTCTCTGATCCTTGAAACACAGAAAGCACTAGTGGTAAAGGAACAGCTGTTCACTTGTTTATTTGAAACTCCCTGAAGATGATGTCCAGGAGTGAGAAATACAGATCCTTGATATCTGAATAGTCTCCTAAACACTCCCATGTTCCCAAAATCTAACTGGAAAACTAGAGACCAACCACTTCAAGTACATATAACAAAGAATTTAGCTCAGGGAATCAGTACCACGGAAGATGGAGGGCTTGAGAAACAAATAGGCTCCATGAGGTGACAGCATCAGGTAGCCACTGTCCTCCTTAAATCAGAGGAAGGAAAGAGAATGGCAGAGCACAGGGCCCGGGGGCACCAGGTGAATTCAGGGGCCCCAAGGAAGGTACAGGTACTGTCACAGATGCTGTTGGACACAGAAAGGGGGGGGAAACCCTGGTTTCCCTCTTCTTCCTGCCTGCTCTCTCCTGTCACGGCCATCCATTGACTAAAGGTGAGAAGGCTCCGAGGGCATGGCAATGCAGCCTTCAGTGTCATTCCCTCTGATCAACAGCCACGCATGGAGAATGTGAGGACTGGCCCTGACAGCAATCAGGTCTTGGATGGCACACTACAATTTTCTTCCACTTTTCTGTGGCTACACAGTCATCCTTTCCCCACCAGAGGGCTGTTACTCAATCTAAAAATATGGAAATTTAGAACTCATGCAGTCACTAATTGATCAGTCATCCAACTATGTTACATCACTGGGATAAACTTCAAGGAATATTGTGTTTTAAACAGAAAAAAATCTACTAAATCAATGTACAAAGGACTTGACACAAAGCTCTATCTCTGGGACATTTATTAAAATTTAGTTGCAGATTATTTCCTTATTGAATTTTGTTTTTCTATTTTCCTGGAATATAGTCATAAAGTGAAATTTAGCAATCTTATATTGGTAAATCACATTCTGCAAAATTATATTACTTCTTTATACTTCTACAGAGATTTTTCAGTGACTATTTCAGAAGAATAGAAACAATGATGGGGACTCAAAGCAAACAAAACCCTTCAAAACTATTTTATTAATTTCTCAATTTTCAAAAATATTCTTCTCATAAGCATCCATTATAGCTTATAATTTTAAAAGCTGTAAGAATGCTAACACTGTCCAAAATATACAAAATTTTGAGAGTTAAGAGACATTCACAACATACTGATCTGTTTTTATCAGATTTGGTATATTCTTACCTTTAGTAATCCTTCCCCAAAAAATCCTGTAATAAGAACCAGCGAAGAAAGGCTTTGAGTTTCTTGAAGGCAAGAATGGAAACTTGTTTGATTATGTGTCTCCAGTAGCAGGTGCAGTGCCTCATACATAGCAGGGGTGCATAAATGTTTGTTGAATGGATTAACCCCTGGGTCATAAAGAGAAGAATAATGGTCTTGGGGTCTGGTAGACACTAATGAAGCAGGAAGTGATCCTTTTAAAATTCTATTTTCCTATGTAATCCTTCTGCTCAAGAACCTATACTGCTTTTTTCATTGACCATATGAAAGAGTTTTAGATAGACTACAGGACATCTAGTTAAATGTGAGTTTCAGATAAACAGTGAGAAATTTTGTAGTGTATGTCCAAATATTGTAGGTATAAAGTATGTGCATATTTGAGACATACTTAAACATTGTGTATTTGAAATTCAAATTAAATTGGGCATCTTATATTTTCATTTGCTAAATCCGGCACCCCCACCAAAGGATTAAATATAAACTTCTTTTATCATGGTTTAAAAATTACCAGAAATATTTAGTAGAGATAGCCACTCAATGAAGTTAGCCAGGCATCACCAAAGAAATTAATACCCATAATTCTTACAGTAGTTTTTAAATTTTTAAACAATTTTTCTGAGGAAAAAATTGGTTTTGAAATAAATAAATCATCCAATAAATAAATTTTTAAAAAAATCTTTGATGTTCAGAACTATTTTGAATCCTGATCCTGCAATTAAGTTACCATATAGCATTGAAAAGCCAGTTTTCCACTCCTGTAGTGGAAAGCCACTACAACTTTATAAAATGATTCTAATTACTTTCCTATCATGTTGAGAAAAAAACAAAGAGCTAGATTAAGCTATAAAAGTTCCTTTATATCCATTTCTTCTCATTTCTCCATAGAAATATAATCATTGCTAACTGCTATAGTTTGAATGTTTGTATCCTTCAAAATTCATGTGTTGAAACCTAATCCTCAAACTTAGGACATTAGGATTTACAGCCCTCGGGAAAGTGCTTAAAGTCATAAGGGCCCTCATAAATGGGTCTCTTTATTAAAGACACCCCAGAGAGCTCCCTCACCCCTGTCACCATGGGAGGACATAGCAAGAAAATGGCTGTGAAATAGGAAGTGGGCTCTTACCAGACATCAAATTTACCAATGCCTTGATCTTGGATTTCCCAGCATCCATCACTGAGAAAAATAAATATTTGCTATTCATGGAGTGTGCCTGCTGTGATGAGCACCGGGTATTGTATATAAGCGTTGAATCACTAAATTATATACCTGAAACTAATATTACACTGTATGTTAATGGAGCTTAAATAAAACTTTAAATAAATATTTATTACTCATAAATCATTCATCCAGTCTATGGTATGCTATCACACCAGCCTGAATGGATAAAGACACCATTTGATTTGTATCATTCCTATCATTTTGTATGCATTTATATACACATATATATATGTATATATGCACACACTATTTTTTATTTTAAAAAATGAATCACTATTCACCTATTACACTGAGATTTTCATTTTCATTTAGTCTTGGATGTCTACAAATACTTTTATTTTTTTAATTTTACTAAATATGCAATACCACATGTTGTGACCAGCAGACTCTAAAATGTAACTTCTATGATCCCCAACTCCTGAAACTCATGCCCTGTGTAATACCTTCCCTTTAACTGTGGGATGGCCTAAAGACTTGTTCTAACAAACAGAATAGGATAAAGCGATGTAATGTCACTTTCATCATTAGGGTGCATAAAATATGACTTCCATTTTGCTAGCAGACTTTTACTGCCTTTTAAGCTTCCTGACTTTGATGAAGCTAGCTGTCATGTTGGAGAAGAACTGGGGAGGCCCCCAGCCAACAAACAAATAGGAACTGAGGCTCTCAGCCCAACAGTCCTCAAGGAACTGAATCCTGCCAACAACCATGTAGGTTGGAAGCAGATTCTTCCCCAGTCAAGCCTTTATAGGAGACTCCAGCCTTGGCTTGCAGATGTATGAAGACTCTGATGCAGAGGACCCAGCTAACCACACCTGAATCCCTGACTCACAGAAACTTCAAGTCAATAAATGTGTGTTGTTTTAGGCTGCTAAGTTTTTGATAATTCTGCTATACAGTAATGGATAATGAATGCATAGATGATGCAAAATTTAAAAGCCATTAAATTTAAGTCTACTTCCCGTCCTTATCTCCAGCCAATCAGATCTCTTTCCCGGAGGCAAACACTGTTACAGGCATCAATTAAGATCATCAATCTTAGAGCACTTTAAATGCTTTAAGGATAATAAATAAAAGTATTAATGTCATTATTCATACTAAAATTCCCAGATTTACAAATGAAACTAAAACCTTTGAGGAAAGTAAGAACAATAGAAATAATTACAGAATTTTCTCTCATGGGACCAAATGGAAACAGCAGAAAAAGTGACAGATAAATGTTAGATGAACCCATGTAAAAAAGGATATTTATATCTGGCAGAAATTCTGAGGACATTTACAAAACTGCACCTACTGAGTTATTGCTTATAACCAGAAAGAGATCACTGAGTCATTAACCACTTATCCTTAAAATCATTGATTCAGTGTCTTATGCTGACCATAAAATAGAGCATTATCAGGATGAATGAAAACAAAACAGAAAGCATTGTATTGTGTGGTTCAAAGCCAGGTCCGTGCATCTGATACCATTCATGGAACACTGTTCATCACACCACAAAAATGACTTGATGTAGCCAGAAATGATAGTGTGGGAACTAGGGTGAGAGTCTGACTCATAGGCTTGAGTTAAAGAATAGACTAGAATATGAAAGATCTTTCATCTGGAACAGGTGTGGGCCCTTTTCTGTAAATGGGCCAAATAGTAAATATTCTAGGCTTTGCAGGCTATATGGTTTCTGACCCAACAATTCAACTTTAGTGTTGCAGCCCTATATAAATAAATGGGCAAGGCTATGTTCCAATAAGACTTTACTTACAAAAATAAGATTTGGGTGGTTTTGGTCCAAGAGCTTACTGACCCCTTATCTAGGAAATGAAAACAAAGGATAATCAAGACAGCAGTTTGGCACCAGATTAAAAGACCCAGATGCCAAGAAGAAATCCCCTAGCTCATAATGCCAATTCCAGTGCTGCTATCTGAATACACTGATTTGACTACTATTGAAGACATTGGTTTTTATCTGAACCAAAATTTCTGCTCTGACCTCCAGTCTTAGCCAATCTAGAACCTGAGTTGCCATAGAGCTAAAATAAAACCCAGGCAAGAACACCCCTTTTTTCTCCATGCCTATCCTCTTAGCATCTCTCCTCCAGTTTCTTGGGAGATTCTAGAACTAGAACAACAGTACCAAAACGGGAAATGTCATCCTTAATAGCCCAACAGATACATACAACCTATATTTTAACTATATTGACTGAAATCAGTGTTTTTAAGCATTTGATACCAAATTATGTTGTTTCAAAGCAACTAAATTAATATTTATAAGCCAATGTATAGAACTGGGCATTTTATATTTTATACAAAATTTAACCCAACACTTATAAATTATATTGATTTCTTAGCATTCTTCCCCAAATCTTTTAACTACTTATTATAAGCCTTTATGTTTCATGGATTTTTATTTAAAAAAAAAAGTCAAATCCTTTGTGTGAGAAAAAGGATCTACACACATCTAGCCATGTGTTCACACATACCTGGCACGATGGGACAAAAGTTTAAATGATTTTATTTCCTGGTTCTTCTCTTCTGGCCCACGTGGATAAAACTTGGGATAGAAGATAGAACCACAAGAAATAAATCAGTTGCCCAATTTTATACAATTACTATAAAACTAAAATGTGTTTTAGGAAAATTAACTTCCTGTATATAGGGTTTTATCCTTCTTCTTTAAAAGAAAATATTTTTCATTAACTGACAGCCCCAAAAGCCAGACTGTGAGATTTAAGTGAAAGTGTGTCAGTTTTATCCTAAATTTAGAATACCACCAACTCTGAGATACCAGCTGCATTCTTAAGAGACCAACCTTGATGAAGCAAGACGTATGTTTGAAAACCTACTAGAGGTTAAGACACTGCAATTTTACTTGTGTCTGAACCAACTCCACATAAACAAAAATAAAGTGAAACCCCAGTCTGAGATGCTTTGCCACTGTCTAAAAGCAGAAAAAGGCCCCTTGCCTGACCCCAGCCTCCACTTCCTCCCCAACCCAGACAAGTGGGTGTACCAGCTCTGCTGATATGTCCTACATGACCTCTTTACTTCACTAAGAACTCTGGCTAACCCTCCAGCCAAGCTATGGGAGACCAAAAGACCACCACAGTTGAGGAATACCAGTGAAATATATGGGACAGGGTCAAAACTCAGCTGCCCACCATAAACAGTTTGTAATATAATCCACCTTTCCTCTAATTATAGTTATCTCCATATTAGAAACTATGGTAGAGTGCTTTAAAATTCTTCAAGTGCCTTAGAATTTATCATCCTCAATATTTGATCTAGTAAAAGTCACCGAAGACTAAAATTAATCTATAAATACATTCCTTTCAGAAAAAAGAAGTACCTGACTCTAAGTTTTCAAATATTAACTAGGTAGGTCGATTTTAACTTCATCTCTACCCTGCCCCATCTGGCCTCTGGTGAAAAGCAAAAGGTGCTCCAAATAACAAGTGGCCTAATTAAGAGATAAAGTAAATGATGCTGTGTGAATAATGAGAAGTTGCAAGATGAGTTTATGACTTATTGGGAGATAGCTTAGCCTCTCTCTTCTCAGAAGCAAGCTAATTTAAAATATTTAGTGGAGTTTGATGTATAGCTGAGATAAAGTCAGACTCCCTGATTTCCAACATTAGACACTGTCCACAGAAACCAAGGCCAATTCTCTTCTGGTAAAGGAAGGAAAAACAAAAACAGGACCAAGAGAAAACTACCTTCCTAATTACTTAAAATATCCCATTTCGGAATTAAATGAGATGATACACCATCTCCTTTGGGAGCTAAATGAGTCACATATTGTATAAAACAATCAACTCCAATTTTAACATATTAGCAATTCCACATGGACTAATTTAGGGTTTCAGGAATGGGGAAGCAAAAATGAATACAAAATTCTCTATATAGGTAGAAACTATAATACAGAAATTATATATATAAAGTTATGGCACCATGATGTAAATCCAATCTCCTGAGTTTAGAATCTGGAGCCTAATTGATAACATTCAAAAATTACAGATTGAACATGTAGTGTAATGTAAGGGGTTGCATTAATTAAGGTAACACCTCCTATAACAATAAGAGCTATCAGGAACTTGAAGCCATAGAGGACATCTCTGGTTCAAATAATATTCAATACCAGGGCTCCTAGACAGCAGACAGCTCAAGCTATCTCCTCTGTGGGTCTTTGTCCTCCAAAAATGTTCCACGGTCCTCTTCATTCAGCCAACAGGTGAGAAGGAAGACTACGGAGGAGGTACAACGAACCTCCTAGGTACTATAGCCTGGAAGTAAAACACATCATTTGTCTATATTCTGTTGACAAGAACTGGTCATATGGCCATGCCCAGATGCAGTGGAAGCTGGAAAGTAAAGTTTCAGTTGGGCAGCCACTTCCTAGGAACTACTCTAGAAGATGAATTTTTGGTGGGCAGCAAGCAATGCCCATCACAATTATTTTGGTAGGTGCTATAATGAATCCAAATGTAGCAAGACATAAGGCTATGAAATTGTGCCTTTGAATTGTTCCTTTGTCTAGGTATATGGTGACTGTTACAATATGACAAGCAATTCACTCAAAGTTTAGCTAATCAAGACAACTAATATTTTAGGCCATTGTATGTCTTAAGCATGAAGCTAATGATATTAACCCACAATCACTAATCCGTGTATTTTGAATTGGTGATTCTTAGCATGAGATTAGCAGAGAAGTATTAACACTCTCTGACTGTGTGGCTCATAATCATAGCATGGTATTAGCTGGGTGGCATGTGGATATATAAAGCTCTGCATTTTTATTAGATTTGAGCCTACGAGAAACAAAACTATTCACTCTCAGCAAAATTTCTCACCAATATCATTGTAACTCATAGCTTTTATTGTATGCTTGTCTGTTTTCAACCAAGTTTGGTCGAAGTTAGATGCTTATTTTTTTGATTCACATCTTAGAAGTTAATCTCTAAAAATCAGTTCCTCCTCTGTACTGTGTCCTAGCATCTTTTAGAAACTTTTTCCAACCAGGGATGCCTGGGTGGCTCAGCAGTTGAGTGTCTGCTGTGGCCCAGGGCGAGATCCCGGGGGTTCCGGGATCGAGTCCCATATCAGGCTTCCTGCATGGAGCCTGCTTCTGCCTCTGCCTGTGTCTCTGCCTCTCTGTCTCTCTGTGTCTCTCATGAATAAATAAATAAAATCTTAAAAAAGAAAAAAGAAAAAAATTTTTCCAACCTAGGCAGGTGGAGCTAGTCACTCCCTTCTCTGGGCCTCTACTGACCATGTAAATATATACTCAAAGGCTTTTGCAAGGAGTGAATGAAATCTTGTATATAGAAGTGACTGCACAGTAAATGGCTTCCATTGAATTACCTGAAAAATTGAGATCCTAATACTGAATTCATATACTTGTTAGGAATATTAAACATAATGTAGAAGTCCCTGACTTTCATGGGGAGGAATATTAGGGTAACAGCAGACCTCTCCACAGAGACGTGGCAGGCCAGAAAGGGCTGGCAGGATATATTCAGGGTCCTAAATGAGAAGAACATGCAACCAAGAATACTTTATCCAGCAAGGCTCTCATTCAAAATGGAAGGAGAGATAAAGAGCTTCCAAGACAGGCAGGAACTGAAAGAATATGTGACCTCCAAACCAGCTCTGCAAGAAATTTTAAGGGGGACTCTTAAAACTCCCCTTTAAGAAGAAGTTCAGTGGAACAATCCACAAAAACAAGGACTAAATAGTTATCATGATGACACTAAACTCATATCTGTCAATAGTAACTCTGAACGTGAATGGGCTTAATGACCCCATCAAAAGGCGCAGGGTTTCAGACTGGATAAAAAAGCAGGACCCATCTATTTGCTGTCTACAAGAGACTCATTTTAGACAGAAGGACACCTACAACCTGAAAATAAAAGGTTGGAGAACCATTTACCATTCAAATGGTTCTCAAAATATACCCTAAAAACTATAGAACACTTCTGAAAGAAATTGAGGAAGACACAAAGAGATGGAAAAATATTCCATGCTCATGGATTGGCAGAATTAATATTGTGAAAATGTCAATGTTACCCAGGGCAATTTACACGTATAATGCAATCCCTATCAAAATACCATGGACTTTCTTCAGAGACTTATTAGAACAAATTATTTTAAGATTTGTGTGGAATCAGAAAAGACCCCAAACAGCCAGGGGAATTTTAAAAAAGAAAACCATATCTGGGGGCATCACAATGCCAGATTTCAGGTTGTACTACAAAGCTGTGTTCATCAAGACAGTGTGGTACTGGCACAAAAATAGACATATAGATCAATGGAACAGAACAGAGAACCCAGAAGTGAACCCTGAACTTTATGGTCAACTAATATACGATAAAGGAGGAAAGACGATCCACTGGAAGAAAGACAGTCTCTTCAATAAATGGTGCTGGGAAAATTGGACATCCACATGCAGAAGAATGAAACTGGACCACTCTCTTGCACCATACACAAAGATACACTCAAAATAGATGAAAGATCTAAATGTGAGATAAGATTCCATCAAAATCCCAGAGGAGAACTCAGGCAACACCCTTTTTGAACTTGGCCACAGTAATCGGAGAAGGACAAACAGTGTATGTTCTCATTCATTTGGGGAATATGAATAATAGTGAAAGGGAATATAAGGGAAGGGAGAAGAAATGTGTGAGAAATATCAGAAAGGGAGACAGAACATAAAGACTTCTAACTCTGGGAAATGAACTAGGGGTGGTGGAGGGGGAGGAGGGCGGGGGGTGGGGGTGAATGGGTGACGGGCACTGAGGGGTACACTTGACGGGATGAGCACTGGGTGTTATTCTGTATGTTGGTAAATTGAACACCAATAAAATTAATTTATAAAATAAAATAAAAAAAATAAAAAAAAACATAATGTATATTTTAAAATCTAGAATTTATGTTTTCCATGAAAACATTATTACTGTTATTATTATTATTATTATCATTATTATTATTTTGAATATCTCTTAACAGCAAAGGCAGAAGTTCTGGGCTAACTCTTACCATAGAAAAGGTAAATACTGAGGATATAATGATTATGAGGACGTGTTTCTTAGGGAAAAATCAAGCAGTAGAAATTTGTTACACATGAATGGGTAAAAAGAGGACAAACTTTGATTTTTGATAACTCTTGAATTATTTCATCTCATACAAAGTGAAATTAATAGGTTGTCTACACCAGTCACATCTACAGATGCTTGGAAATGAAGAGGATGTGAGTGTGGGAAAGAAAAATCTAAAAACATCTCCAGATTATGGAGAAGTTTGATATTCTCCATCTCTTTGGCAACAAAATTGCCCCCTAAAACCACAGGCAGCATTTTCCGGGAAAGAAACAAGCCAACCTCTTCAGTCACTTTCTCTTCAATCTCCCACTCTTGGTATAACAGAATCTAAAAGAAATTCATGTGAATTTGAGAAAACACGTTGAGAAAACACCCCTAGAAAACTCATATTCGGGGAGGTAAGGATAAAAAAACTCTTAGAACCCTAAAGATTGACTCATTAGAGTTATATGTTGAAAGTGGCTGGCTTCTTTTAAAAAATATGTATTTTTTCACTAATATAATAATCATTATTTATCTATGATTTAAAATATAGCAAAAAAACACATGATAGTTTACATTAAAATATCTCAAAGACTCTTCAATTCTCACCTGACTGCCAGTCTATTAGAGAATCTTTGTGTCAAAATCTTCTCTTTCTGGCTTTTAATCTGAACTTCTCTACAATCTCAAAGCCAACTCTATTTCTACAACTGGTTTGCCCTTCCTGTTGCAATGTCAGAATTTTACTTCTCGTGAATTTTAAAATCACAGAATTTTAGAGCCAAAGTTGCCCTTAAAAATAATCCAGATTAGCTCTATTAAGAAACATGAGACCCAGACAAGCCAAAGGGCTTGCCAGAACCCTATAGATAAGGGGGAAAGATCCTGGCTCTTCAGATTCTGCAATGGCATTTTTAAAATGTGTATACAGTCCCTCCTTTATCCGAAGGAATACATTCCAAGACCCCCAGTGGATGCCTTAAACTGCAGATAGTACTGAACCCTACAGACATGCTATTTTATTCCTATATTTACAGACCTATAACACGGTTTAATTTAGAAATTAGGCACTATAGGAAAGTAATGACAATAACAATAAAATAGAACAATTATAACAAATACTGATATGAGAGCTACGTGAATTGGTCTCTCCAAGTATCTTGTACTGTACTCACCCTTCTTGTGATGATGTGAGATGATAAAATGCCTGTGTGATGAAGTGAGGGGAATGACGTAGCATTATAACATAAAGTTAGGCTACTATTGACCTTCTGACTACTCATCAAAAAGAGGATTATCTGCTTTCAGATGTAGTTGTTGGTGGGTAACTGAAACTGCGCAAAGCCAAACTGCAGATAAGGGGGGATTACCATTCAAATTACTCTGAGAACCGAGCAGTTAGTTGTTCTTGCTCCCTGGAGCGGATGCTAAACGCGAATGTTATATGCAGCTTCCATGGGATTAAGTACTATTAAAGGTATGCCCCTAATTCACTTGTTCCTCAAACATTTACTAAGCTGCTAACAGGAAATGGTGGATCCATGATTAAGACCAAGTCCCTCCTGGAAGAATTGACTTGTTAGTGTAAGGAGACAAGCATGTAACAGCTATAAAGTATCATAGGTGTGCTAGATTATGGGCAGGGTGCATTAGGGATAAAAAAGAGGAAGTGGCTACTTCTGTTTAGGTCAAAAAAAGCTTTATAGGGGATGTCTTGATGCTTAATGTGAATTAAGTCTGGAAAGAAAATATTTCACATGAAAATATTCACAGGCAGGTGTGGATGGGACTGGAGGGATATTCTAGGCACTCTGGGGAGCTCCAGTTGGCTCTGTGTGCTGTTGCATGAACAGTATAAAACAGGGAGTCAGTGAAAGATATGGCCGTAGAGACAGGAGAATGCCAGACCTCAGAGGACCTCACGTTCTGTAAAAAATAGCATTCACCTGGCCAGCCCTATTTGAACACAGGAATCTTGCCTAATATTCTAATCCATTCTGCCCAATAGTGACTTCTACTAGGACCTAGAGGAGATATTCAATTTGATACTTTATTTTTTTTTAATTTTTATTTATTTATGACAGTCACAGAGAGAGAGAGAGAGAGAGAGAGAGAGAGAGAGAGAGGCAGAGACATAGGCAGAGGGAGAAGCAGGCTCCATACACCGGGAGCCCGACGTGGGATTCGATCCCGAGTCTCCAGGATCGCGCCCTGGGCCAAAGGCAGGCGCCAAACCGCTGCGCCACCCAGGGATCCCTCAATTTGGTACTTTAAAAAGCATCAGAAAATAATCAGGAATGACTCAACTTACATAAGAATTCTATACATTTTGCAATAGAGTTCATTTTTTTCATTCACTGCATTAATATTTGTTCACACATAAACGAAGAGATGAGCATATCATGGACTTTCATTTTATTAAAAAATTCAAACATTAAAGTAATTAAAGGATTCTAATTACTAATTATTTTAAACATTTTCAAACATTATTTTCAAACATTAAAGTAATTAAAGGATTCTAATTACTAATTATTTTAAATTATATTTTTAAAAACATAAATGTTATGTCATGAAATAAAGACATTAAGGTAGTTCTTCCTTAATAGGAACTGGCAAGAAGAATAAAACAAGAACATCTTAGCCAAGTGTGGCTAGAAAAATAACTGATTTAGTTGCTTCTTCTGTTGTCCAGTTTTTGTCATCTTTCTTCAGATTTTCATCTTCTGTGCTATATTAAAATGGTCATTTTTTCATATTCACCCTATAATGGATTTTCTACCAAAAAATACTCAAACATCAGATTTTAAATAAGAATTCTCATAAACCAGTTTTGAAGAATGCTTTTCTCCCCTTGAATACATTCTGCAGAATGCTGATCACTGGTTGTTTATTGTGACACAATGCCTTTTCTGTACTAACACAAGCCTGTGCTTCTAGACTTTCTATTTGTACATTTCTGCAGCTTTGTACAGATGCCTCACCCCCCACCCCACCCCTGCTGCCTTCGGGTCTTGTCTGATGACAAGCTTCTGTATTGTTCACCATGTTGCTGCAGGTACAGGCTTCTATGCTGCTGTGATTTCCACTATGTTGAACGGAAAGAGAGACTTCCTGTTTGAGCCCAATCTCCAAATACCCACCCTACTCCAGTGTAGACACAGGGTCTCTGCCATATGCTTTTCCCTGTCCATAGTCCCACTGAATTTAATACGTAACTGGGCCCTCTTATTCTCCTTGGCTACACAGTTCCAAATTTCTTAGTTGATTTTCATGAATAAAAGTCTCCCTGAGGTTCCATGAAGGTAAGAATGGTGTCCTCTTCAGAAAAAAAAATTAATAATTTAAGTCCACTTTAAAGAATCTATCACTTAAAGAGTATTGGAATGCCCTCAGAGTTGGTAAAAATACTTTAATAGAAAAACACTATGCAATTCTTGAGATATTAGGTATCAATATATGATACACTATGAATTCGAGCCTAGTACACTGAACTGATAAGCACAAACTATGTGCTCAGCATTTCTTAAGGATGGAGAGTTGAGTGGTTAATCACTAACAATTTATTGAATATTTATTTACTCTATAACAATTCTATGTGTCTAAAATGAATTTTTTTTCTGTTGTCTTAAGTGAAACTAATGTTTGCCAATAGTAAGATCATTTTTTCAGGAGCTGAATTTCATTATTTAAGTTATTGAGCAAAAGGATAAAAGTTTGTTTTACAATTCTGAAATGTCCCAATTTCATGTCTGTCCTTAAAAATAGTACCCTCTTATTTCCCACCCTTGTCTCCTTTCCTTTAATAAGTAATGCCCCTCTTCCTTAGGCTGTAAATGAATATTGTAGTAGGCTTCTGTTTAGCTACAGTTCCTAACTTCACTATGCAGATTAGTGATGCTACAAAGATATCAGATTTTTATTTGAACGTTGATTCAGAGAGAAAAATAATTATTTGCAGAGCTGAAAAAATTTAAATAGTTGATTATATCTTACTAAGAAGATAGCTAGAAATATCCAAATAAACTGGAAGTCAGTATTTAAAAAACTCCACAAAACAGTGACATTTGGACACTTAAATTTTTCCATTATATGAGCATTTTCATGTCATTTAAGAAAAAAATACAATGTTTTTTATATGTTCCCATATGTCCTATTACAGTGTCTATATATATTTTTTAAAGATTATATTTATTTATTCATGAGAGACACAGAGAGGGAGAGGGGCAGAGACACAGAGGGAGAAGCAGGCTCCATGCAGGGAGCCCGACATGGGACTCAATCCCAGGTCTCCAGGATCACGCCCTGAGCTGAAGGCAGCGCTAAACTGCTGAGCCACCTGGGCTGCCCCAGTATCTATATTTTATAATCATAAATCACTCTTTGCATTCCAGTTTAACAACTAAACTTTTTTCTTTCCACATAAGAGATTTGCAAAGAATTTGATCAATTTGGCATTTTGATTCTAAAAACCAAGCATTAGCCTAAACAAGATCAAGACTGACCTAAATCATTTAACACATTAATTCTGACAGTTAAAAAATCTTATTCGGAAAAAATAAGCAGCATATTGATAACAAAAAGCAAGAAGAAAAAAGGGGATCCCTGGGTGCCTCAGTGGTTGAGCACCTGCCTTCAGCCCAGGGCATGACCCTGGAGTCCCGGAATCCAGTCCTGCGTTGGGCTCCCTGCATGGAGCCTGCTTCTCCCTCTGCCTGTGTCTCTGCCTCTCTCTCTCCCTCTGTGTCTCTCATGAATAAATAAGTAAAATCTTAAAAAAAAAAAAAAAAAAAAAAAGGCAAGAAGAATGAATCTCTTCAAAAGTCAGAATGACATACTATCCATTTCATCCTTTGCAGAACTGCCTCCCTAACAAATCACTATCTTTTCATCTCTGAAGCATCCCAGACACATTCTTTACCTGTGAATTCACAAGTCTTTTCTCTGAGTGAGATCTCGGAATCAGTAACCTTTTGAGCAAGTGTGGGAAGTGGGGAAGGAGACAGCATGTCTACCTGGGACTGCTGAAAGCAATGACAGAGCAGAAGAGGAATGTTCTGTGTAGTGGAGCATTATTGGGAACTATTTTCTCACCTGGCTTTCCGAGAAATGGAAGGCCCCACAGCTGTTTTACAGTTCTGTCATTAAATATGCGAAATGTCCTATCCTGCCGGAAGGAGAAAACAGAACCAGGTTTGTGGTCTGAAATCCCTTTCAGAAACGCTGCCATCGTGTGGCACTTTGGAGCTAGAACCGGAAGAGTCCTGTGGTCGGTCATCTGGTTCATCTGGACATGGCTAGGCTCCAGCGAAATCTATTCCTATAACACTCTAAGTTTGAATTAAATCATTCCTGTGGGCACAGAGTAAACCGTAGTGAGTCCTGTGGAAATCGTGTTGTTTTTAGAATTTGTGAACTTGCCCCTACTAAACTGACAACATGACAAATTTATGTGGGTAATACGTTTAAAGGGAAAAAACAATTTTTAAAAGCAGAACTAAGAAATATGTTCTGAAACTTTATAACCTGATGCTTTATGTTTTATCAAGTTAGCTGGCACCTGGATTGTAAAATGTGCGGTTAGGGCCCACAAATCAATAACATCAATTCATTTGGAATGCATCCAAAATAGATAAACTCACCCCACCACCAAATGTCCACAAAACTGGAATATAGTTATACTAATAAGATTGCAAGAAATTATGTAATCCATATTTTTATTAAGAACAGCAATCAGTAAATAGTAGCCGACACATTAGACAGAACTAATAATAAATAGGACCATTTATCTTTAATCTCACTTCGCACACAATTCTTACAATGGAAGTGTGAGGTAAATGAATAGTTGCAACCCTCATTTCACAACTGAGAAAAGTAGATGAAAATTAAGTAATCTCAAAACAATATTAAATATTTAAAATGGAATCAGAGCTTTGCTACCTCTAATTTCTGTTCTGATATTCAGTCATCTGTAATTTTTTATTTAAATACCTTTTAAATACCCAGTAAAGTTTTTTTTATATGGAAAAAATGTTTTTAATTTTATTTTATTTATTAAGTAAAACCTTTATATATCGTGGGAGAAAAACTAGAAAAAAATGATTCGTAGAGCAATCTATTCCTATAGTGATAGGAAAACTACCTTATTGATGTACACAGTTTAAAGATCATACATCTAACCTCATTCTAATAACCTATTCCACTTAAAGATATTACAAATGAGGACTACTTGCTTCTCCAAAACTTTCAGGAATAGTTAACACACACAGTGCTTCAAATATGCATATAATATGTGCCAAGTGTTGTTAGTTTTGCACATACTAATTCATTAAACTTCTCACAATCCTCATGAGCTAGATAATAGCGTGTGTATTTGACAGATGAGGAAACAAATATAGGCAGGCTAAGTGACTTGCCCAAGGTCAAACAGCTAATGGTGGCAGTGTGGGACTCAAAGCCACACTCTGGCCCCAGAAGCAGCCTTCTCAAGCAGTAACACTGCTCCCAGTCAGAAACTACTTTACTTCTGCAGTATATACAGTAAATTACCATTCTTCCATTTTGTATAGCAAATTATCTGATTCACCACCTCCAAACAATTCAAACAGCACAACAAAAATTCATGTCCTTGAAGGGTCATCGTAAATCCAACTTGAACATGGGCATGAACATGGAATTTAGTGTTAATAATGTCATTTGTCTAAATGACAAGCTGCTATATACTTGAAATCACAATACCAAGCTTGAGTAGTAAAGGATGGAAAGGGCCTCTCTGAACTCTTCATACACCTGAAGGAGAGATAGCCTTGCACCTGTTAAACAAGTATATCTGTGAGGCAAATTTGGTTGCATATATGACCTTAATCTACTATTTAACCTGAAAGAAACAAAAGCCTATTCCATTTTATTTAAGACTGATTTAATATTAATATTTTTTTCTTCTAGCTCAGAAATTATAGACTGTTTCAAAGAACTAGTCATTCCTCCCCACTTTTTTTGTAGGACCCCTAGATGCCCTTCCACCATGCTAAATGTCAATCCCATAAATGAAAAAGCTAGTTAATGATATCGTACACAAGTAATGTTTTAACTATAGTTTGTGTGTTTGCTTCTTTGTTTTTTAACCACAAAAACCAGAAGGGGAAGTGTGGGAGCAAGTGGGTTGGGCAGTGGCAAAAAAACCTCATGACACATTTCTCCGCCTCCCTGTGTTGGTGGAGAATGTCTGGAGCAGCATTTAAATTCTGGGAGGTCCTGGTTGTCAGCAGCAAGAGAAGGAGAGAAGTGCAGCATCGTCCAAGACTGGGCTCTCTTCTCAGCCAGCCACAGAGCAAGGTAAGCCCACAGTTCACTATTCCGTGTATTCAGCTTCATTTCAGGGGCAAGGGCAAGTCGTGAGGAAAGGAATTGAACTGTAAAGCTGTTAAGCAGACTTGAATTGTTCTAGGCTTTTAAATGAGCATGGAGATACATTACAGATTTCCTGGAGGAAAGGTAACTGGTTATTTTAAAAGCCAGTCATTTATATGACTCAAAAATACTTTGAGTCCTCAAAAGAACTGAAATTATTTCTTCCAATCTGAAGGAAAAAAAATGAAAAATTCTATGCCCCTTTCAAATAACTATATACATTAATTTAAATGGGTAGATGGCTGTGGAAGCATTTAAAGGGATAAAAATCTTTAGTGGTAATGTAAGCTAATAATAACGCTATGTTTTAATGATTTAATGTATCCAACCTATTTTCAAGAGAAAAGAAAAACCTTCTGAATAATTTACTTCTGTATTTAGCTGTTAAATTTTTCACCAAAATACCTATATGACACTATTTAGACTTATTATCATGAATAGAAAAGCTGTTGACTATTTTCTATGTTTTGGTTTCTGTTTCAAATTTCTAGAATGCCTTTCTTAAATAACTGAGTTTTGAGACAGCCTCATTTTATCTAAGTGGTACCTTCTTAATAATTTCAGTTATAAATCACACTTAAAATGAACGCTGGAAAAATGGAGAAAGCAAGTTTCTTTCTATAGTTCTATTTTCTCTCTTTCCCTTTGTGTTTTTCTTCTCTGAGAAATAAAGATTCCAACACTAGCTTATTATTTTAGTTAAATTACTAATGATCTGTTTTTAGGTTGAGATAGCTGGAGCTATCAGGGAGTAATGATATAATTCCTGGAATTCTAAATTTTAAAGTTGAATATAGACTTGGAAGATTCCGCTCTCCCTTGCCTAATAGTGAGAGATAGAGTAAAGAGGTGGCATTACAAATATTAACTCAAAAGAGCATAGTGTTTGAAACAAGAGTTTTCTCCAAAAGGCAGAAAGTATTCTACAGAAAATATACTTTATTAGTAGTGATTTTGTGATGTGGTAGCATAAAGAAGTATGACTGTTTTACCCTACAAAGAAACCGAATATTCCTTATAAAATATTTTGCAGGAAAAGTCACCATGAGGATTGCAGTGATTTGCTTTTGCCTCTTAGGCATTGCCTACGCCATTCCGGTGAGTACAGCTGCATCTTAAAGGAAATTTCTCAAAATAAATGAATTGTGTGCTCCCCTGTGCTAGGAACACATTCACATTGTTCTTTGTTCATTTTTTCTATTTCAAAGATTAAGCAGGCTGATTCTGGGAGCTCTGAGGAAAAGCAGGTAAGCATCTTTTCGGTTTATCATGTAATTAAATTATATGCAGCTGTACAAGAGGTACTACAAACATATTTGTTGCCATTTTACTTATCTTCATAGTCTTGCTGTTGATAAGTATTTACTGACTGCTAGCTTTCAATCTAGGCCTGCTAAGTACACTTACAGATGGTCCCCAACTTATAGTGCTTCCATTTACAGTTTTTCAACTTTACGATGGTAGGAAAGCCATATGCTAGTAGAAATCATACTTCAAATTTTGAATTTTGAACTTTTCCGGGCCTGGTGATGTATGGTACAATATTCTCTTGTAATACTGGGCAGTGATAGTGAGTTGCAGCATCCAGCCAAGCCACGGGATCACAAGAGTAAACACCAATATGCTTCCAACTATTCTGTATGCATACAACCATTCCATTTTTCACTTTCAATACAGTATTCAATAAATTAAATGAGATATTCAATGATTTGTTTTAAAATAGGCTTTGTGTTCGATGCTTTTGCCCAATGCAAGCTAATGTATACATTCTGAGCATGTTTAAGGTAGGCTAAGCTGTGCTATGATGCCCAGTAGGTTAGGTGTACTAAATGCATTTTTGACCCACCATATTTTCAACTTGCAATGGGTTTATTAGGACATACCCCCATTGGAAATTGAGGAAGATCTGTGTAGTTTTTAGTAAATATATGCTCTTAACACCAAACTAGTTCTTTTATATAATAAAATAATGCTCTAGGCCATTGTCATTTATGTAAAATGAATTCTAGGAAGTCAAGTGAATTTTTCTTTCCATGAGTCAACATACTGTACTAGACATAGAAAATTCCATCCATGCTTTTTTAAGTTTATTTTTTTAAAGATTTTATTTATTATTCATGAGAGGCACAGAGAGAGAGAGGCAGAGACACAGGCAGAGGGAGAAACAGGCTCCATGAAGGGAGCCTGACATGGGACTCGATCCCGGGTCTCCAGGATCACACCCTGGGCCAAAGACAGGTGCTAAACCACTGAGCCACCCAGGGATCCCCCGCTTTTTTAAGTTTACAATTTGTCTCACATACTGGATAGTTAGTATGGCCACAATATTCATAATATCTACTAAGATATTTGCTAAGAAACCCATTAAAAAAGAAAGGTTTTTATGCTGTTTGGATCTATTATGCTTGTCAGCTGACTTTAGATAACAATTTTCTAACCAAGCATAAGACCAAATAAAACCCTTTATTATAACTCTTTGACCAGCACCATAGATGTACATGCTCCTCCAAAATAGGTAAAATTGTGCCAGCCAAACAACAAATGGGCATTGTCCTGAGGAGCTTAGGCTAAAAGATACACAGAGTTCAATCCCAGATGAACAGAATAAAGGCCTGTGTAGTGTTCTCTGGGGTCACTGAAAGTAGATTGCTTAATGAAGACATTAGGAGATGTTTTGCTGCAAGTGTTTGGGTGTGCAAGTAGGTGTGTATAGGCATGTCTGTCTTCTAATTGATTTGAGAAAACAAATATGGAAGCACAATAATAAGCCAGAAAAATTAGCATTTCCAAAAAAAATAGAGGTCACACTATCTGAGGCAAGAATTGATGCCTTTTACATAGAATAAATATGGCCCATAAAGCTATGACAGTATAAATTATTAAATTATATTTAGGAGAGAAGTGAAGATATCAACCTTCCAGAATCCTAGAAATCTAGAGCTAGTAAGAAATATGGGAAAGTTACAAAGAGATACCTCTGAAGATGAATTGGTTATCTGTATTATGACTATTAGGGGGTTTTAATCTGTTTTGTTCATCTATATTGTCTTCATATTACCTTGTTTTAAATCATAAATTTAACTTATAAGTGCCTTCTCTCTGAGACCATATTACAAGTAGCAGTGGAAATATATGTATATAATATATATAAATTATAACATATTTACATATAATCTTTATATTTTTTTAAAGAAAACAAAAGGAGAGAAACTTGGAACTCATCCAGACAAATAGCTTCACATCTTTTTTTAGGCAAGGAACCCCTTCTTTCAGCAAAAGCTTTCAGAGAAGCCCAATATAAAGCTGTTCTGGTTGGAGCCAGCCCTGGGGAAACCCCAAGTACTACTGACTGGTTGCCTCCCTGCTCCTCCCCTTCTCGGTGACTGGCTGTGAAAGGGACCCTGTGGAACCGCCAGGGCTCTCATTCTCAAATGACAGGAATGTGAAGGGATTGGCTCTGGGTGATACAGCCCATCAGATGACACTTATTCAGGGCAATTTCCATTCCTCTGCACTAGAATAATCATTTTCCCAATAATGATTTGGCTAAAGGAAAGACCATTCCATTCATGTCTCTGGCATCTTGGAGCAATAGAACTTCAGTGCAGTGATATTAATGTTATATTTCTGCACTGTCCACTCAGAGCTGCTAGCCACTGTGGCTATTGAACACTTAAAATGTAGCTAGTACAACTAAGGAACTGATTTTTTAAATTTAATTTTAATTAAATTAAATAACCACATGTTATATGGCTGATGAGGGTACAGGATCAGACAGCAAAGCTTTAGAGTTTCTCCTTATTCCATAGAATGGAAACACTGAAGATCACCACTAAGGGGATCTCTGCTTTAGATATGTTTTATCCGAGGGGAAATTTCAGCTAGCAAGCATAAAATAGGAATGCACAATACTCAGTATGGACAGAATGCATTGGTACAGAGAGCCAGGTTCCTTGGATTTGAACCCTGGCTCTGCCACTTACTACCACTTAACTTCATTGTGGCTGAGTTTCTTCTGATCTGTAAAATGGGAATAATAATGATACTTATCTCACAAGAGGTTAAGAGGATTAAATGAATAAATATTTGTAAATTACTTTGAAAGGATGCTGGCTTAAGTGCCAAGTAAGTATATTAAATGAATCTGCAAGAAAAAAATAAATGATAAAAGAGGTATCTAAGGCTCTGGTTGACCGTATGCAGGCATATTATGCCTATCCATCAAGATCAGTGAAGTATAGTTGCTTTTTCAGCTTATCATTTAGAGATCCTTATGTTTCTTTTTTTAATAATGACAAATATGCAACATTTTTTGTAGCTTTACAACAAATACCCAGGTGCTGTAGCTACATGGCTAAAGCCTGACCCATCTCAGAAGCAGACTTTCCTAGCACTGCAGGTATTTTTAATTTTAACTGATTTTAAGAATTAAATTTCTCACAATTAGAGAACAACAAAAAGTAGCCATCAGGCAGGCCATTGAGGCCAGTTAAATGGATCCTTCCTGCCTGTTGGTAAATGTGAGCTTAGGACAGCAACTGATCTGGTTATGTTGGCTTTTTTCACACTTTAAGCCACTCATTTATGAGGCTGAAAAATAAGACCTGTTTTGGATAGAAAAGGCTAGCTTTTAAATTAAAATATGAGACATGTTTTATGTAAAGTGATATGTGTCCCTTCTTCTTCAGAATGCTGTGCTGACTGAGGAAACTGATGACTTCAAACAAAAAGTAAGTTCTCATCTTGAATCAGAAGCCAACCATGCCTTGGAGAGATGAAAGAAGCCACTCTTTCTCCTAATGATATTGCCTGGGCTCAATTCTGATAATATTCTATTGGTAGATTTTGCAGTAAATTGCCAGTCTAAAACTTGCTCATAAAGAGAACATGTATTTACTAAATGTCAGAAATACCAGGTTTCTTCAGATAAGCTTAGTGTAGCAGGAAATGTTTACTAATGTCTGTTATTTGAAATACTAAGCCTCTTAACATTTTATTTAAGATATTTTGTAAATGTCTCATCTAATATCTGATGAACATCTAATAATGCCTACGAAAGCCAAGATTTTGTCTCTAGGAGCATCTCTGTTCCTAACATCATGGTTTATGTAATAACTATTCTTTTTCTTGGACTATTGTTATATTTGCTAAACAAAGAGGTTAGTTAAATTTGTTTCCCTTAAGATTTTTTGAATATGCTAAGAATTCTAATTAGGAAAGTTAGATAAATAACCCAATATATTGCTAGTCAGAAGTTTAATAGACAATAAGTGGTTAATTTGGGTGACAGATTTGAGTTACAGCTTAAACACAAGCATAACGGATCCACCTTTTGCTTCACCATACCAATAAGGGGGTAGTCTTAAGTTTTGATGCATGCATTAATATATGGATGCTCCAATCTTCTGAGAATTTTCATTTCAACTCAAAAGTAATCTCACAATTATGTATCTATTTATTTCATCACTGAATTGGTAAATTAAATAATGTCTAATATGAACAAGGAAATGGAATGTTATTGATAGAAATGTTATACTCCCATATATGGCTTGAAAATAATTATTTATGGAGAAGCAAGAAAAATACCTCAAATTATGATTCCATTTATCTTGGTATTAAAAAGGAAATTGCTTTGCTCCTAGAAGCCACTGAATACATTGCTGTGAATGCAGATTCTAAAACCAAATTAGTCTGAAAGACTAATGTACTGTAAAGACTAAGAGAAAATAAAAACCCTTACCCAAATTTTTCTGGCCATGATTTTTAGACCTTCTCAAGTAAGTCCAATGAAAGCCATGACGATGTAGATGAAGATGATGGAGACGATGTGGATAGCCAGGACTCCGTTGACTCGAATGACTTAGATGACGACTCCAACGAGTCTGATGAATCCGATGAACTGGTCACTGATTTTCCCACTGACATTCCAGCAACCCAATTATTCACTCCAGCTGTCCCCACAAGAGACTCATATGATGGCCGAGGTGATAGTGTGGCTTATGGACTGAGGTCCAAATCTAAGAAGTCCCACAAATATGAAGTCCAGGTAAACAGATACATCAGATGTTTATGATTACAGCCCAATTCTAGGAAACCAGAGTGTGCATATTCACATTCATTCATTCAGTAAATATTATTTGTTTATGACTATTTTTTAAATATTTTATTTATTTATTTATTTACTTATTTATTTATTTATTTTAGAGAGAAAAGTTGGTAGGAGAGTGGTAGAGGGGGAGGAAGAGGGACATGCAGACTCCACGTTGAGCACAGAGCCCAGTGCAGGGCTCAGTCTTACACCCCTGAGCTCATGACTTGAGTCAAAATCAAGAGTCCAGTGCTCAACCAATTGAGCCACCTAGGCAACTCCTAATTTATGACTATTGAACACAAAAACTTTTTTCAACTTGGCTATTTTAAGTTTAAGTCCATGCAATTTTTCTCTAATTTCATCTCTCAGTCATAATGCTCTTTTTCCAAATCCTGGCTGTAAAACATTTATTCTATTTATTTTTTTAGATGAAAGAAAAAACTTTGGAAAACAGCAATTATTTTCACAATATAACAGTCATGTTTTGAAGTTAAATATTTACAATGAATTGTAGAGTTGCAAATTACACTGCATCTATGGTCTAAGGATCTGGATTTGACATTTAGACTTGACATTTACTATTCATTGACCTTTTAACTTTCAATTCCCTTTCTCTTTATTTAAAACAGAGATAATGAGACCTACTTATAGTCTTTATCATATGCATAACTGATATACCTATTAAACTAAAGGAGATGAATATGTGAATACCTTGGTAAAATATAAAATAATGTGCTTGTCCTGTTTTTTGGTTCAGTCAAATTTAGACCATTTCCAGTATAAATTGGCTAAAAGTTAGAAAGCAGAATTACAATGTTCCCATCCCTGACTATTCGTTTAATTCTTCTTCCATTTGTTCCATGATTCAGTATCCTGATTCTACAGAGGAGGACTTCACATCACTTGTGAAAAGTGCGAGTATGGAAGATGACTTCAATGCCGTCCTTCTTTCCCGGACAGTGAGAGGCACCTCTGACAGGGACAGCCATGCAAAAGACAGTCAGGAAACAAGTCAGCTTGATGACCACAGTATGGAAACCAAGAGCCGCAAGCACTCCCAAGAGTATAAGCTGAGAGCAAGTGATGAGAGCAATATGCATTCCCATGAGATTGGTAGCCAGGAAAATTCTGAAGTCAGCAGTGAACTTGTCAGCCAAATAAGTCAAAGCCATGAGAAGGAGTTAATTGTAGACTCCAAGAGTGAGGAAGAAGATAAACACCTGAAATTTCACGTTTCTCATGAATTAGATAGTGCATCTTCTGAGATCAATTAACAGGAGAAAATGCAATTTCTTACTCTGCTTTTAGCAAAACAAACAAAAAAAATTATAGCAGGATGGAGAGAATACAAAATGCTTATTTCTCAGCTTAGTTGGTGAATGTATATGTATATGGATCTGGAAATAGATACTATTTTTGATCATCAGTTTAGTGTGTGGCTTAATGGTAACACCATTGTAAACTAAAAGCTTCAGGGTTTGGTCTGTGTTCTTTCCATATAAGAAATGCAAGCTATCACTGCATTTTAATATTTGCTATTCTTTTATGAATAGAAATTTATGTAGAAGCAAATAGAATACTTTTACACACTTATAAAAGAAAACATAAAATTAATTTTATGTCACTATAATCTTGTTTTTTAAAATTAGTGTATATTTGGTTGTGATTATTTTTGTGTGTGTGTGAATAAATATTATATCTCAAACATAATGAGTTTGGTGGTATTGGTTGCTTTTGTTTTTTTCTGGAGCTTTATTGAGATATAAATGACATATAACATTGTGTGAGTTTAAGGCATACCACATGATGATCTGATACATTCATATGCTGCAAAATGATCACCATAGCATTAGTTTAACACCTCTATATTGTCACCTTCTCGATCCTATCACATAAGCATCATTTCTTTTTTGTGGCCAGAGTAATCAGCTGCTTTTCTTATTTGAGTTCCCACAGTTGCCCAGCAGTTAATAAGTGTAACTACTTTAATGAACCTGCTAAACTTAGTAGAGAGCAATCCAGGGTCTGCTGGATCAACCATATAGGTTCTGGCTGAGCTAAAGTTCCTAATTAAGGAACTTTAGAATTCCTTAATTCAAGTTTAAGTTGATATTCAGCCAGAAATCCTCCAAGTATGCAGGACTCTTTCACCCAGTGGAACACCTTTTTTCTAATTCTCACAAAGCTGATATAAAAACTAATGAAAGCCTAGCTGCAATCACAAATCAGTTTTATTGTTTCTCATCACTCACCATTAATTTGCTCAGTAAATTTATTGCTTTCTTGCCCTTGGATGAAAACCTATAGGTTCCACAGTGATTTTTTTTTCCATAGCTATTTTGATCACTCATAGATAATAAACAGTCCCCTTGTATTGTAATAAATTTTTAAATGCAGTTCCAGGTAATAACCAAGATTTTTAAATTTCATTTAAAACTAGAAGTTCTGAAAGCCTGAAGTGGAACAAGTATCTTTACTTCCATGTCTTACTCCTCTGCTCTTTCTAAAACTAGAAATTCCATTTGGAAATCTTAAAATTCTCTATTAAAAAACTTTTAGGACAAAAGGAGAAAAAATAAGGAGCAGAATTTCTAAAGACAAATCATAATGAAAACACAAAATTAACAGAATATGGTTAAATCAGTGATCACACTAAAGCCACAGCCTTAAATTTTTGCAGCAACAAACACATTAAAAAATGAAAGGAGGGCAGCCCCAGTGGCGCAGTGGTTTAGCGCCGCCTGCAGCCCGAGGTGTGATCCTGGAGACCCTGGATCGAGTCCCACATCGGGCTCCTTGCATGGAGCTTGCTTCTCCCTCTGCCTGTGTCTCTCTCTGTGTGTCTTTCATGAACAAATAAATAAAATCTTAAAAAAAAAAGGAACAGCAAAGTTAGGCAAAAGAAACCAGAGGAAGAAAATAATAAATTTAAAAGCAAAAGTAATGAGATAGTGAACAAAAAATAGTAGAAACTAATCAAAATGCTGGCTTTTTGTAAAAACAACAAAATAGATAAACCATTAACTCTAACTTACTAAAGGAAGAAACATAGAAAAAAAAAACAAACGATGCAAGCAAGGAGATAACCAATGAAACTAGTAAGTTTTTAAATATTGGAAATGACTACACAACTAAATACAAATAAAATGGAAAATCTAGATAAGTTGGATTATTTTCTAAGAGAATACAACTTATCAAAATTAACCTTGCTGGGATCCCTGGGTGGCGCAGCGGTTTGGCACCTGCCTTTGGCCCAGGGCGCGATCCTGGAGACCCAGGGTTGAATCCCACGTCAGGCTCCCTGCATGGAGCCTGCTTCTCCCTCTGCCTGTGTCTCTGCCTCTCTGTCTCTCTCTGTGTGACTATCATGAATAAATAAATAAAATCTTTAAAAAAAATTAACCTTGCTATATGTGGAAAGCATAAGTAGACAGATTTCCATAGAGAAAAGAGAAAAGGTTATCAAGGAACTAACTATAAAAACCAGATCCAAATGATTTTACAGGGGATTTCTATCAAAACTTCAGAGACCAGATATGCCCAATAACATTTAAATTTTAGCACAGAAGAAAAATTCTCAAATGATCTTTATGAAACAAGTATAATTCTGATACCCAGACCTGGTAAGATTACCAACACACACACAGAGGAAAACTATAAAGCAGTCTCACTCATGACTAGCAATGGGACAATCCTAAATACAATGTCAGCAAATAGAATCTAAAATCAAGTTTAAGGAAGCCTGGGTTGCTCAGTGGTTTAATTTTTTTTTTTATTATTTTTTATGATAGTCACACAGAGAGAGAGAGAGAGAGGCAGAGACACAGGCAGAGAGAGAAGCAGGCTCCATGCACCGGGAGCCCAACGTGGGATTCGATCCCAGGTCTCCAGGATCACACCCTGGGCCGAAGGCAGGTGCCAAACCGCTGTGCCACCCAGGGATCCCGGCTCAGCGGTTTAGCGCCGCCTTCAGCCCAGGGTGTGATCCTGGAGACCCGGGATTGAGTCCCACATCAGGCTCCCTGTGTGGAGCCTGCTTCTCCTTCTGCCTGTGTTTCTGCCTCTCTCTCTCTCTCTCTCCTCTCTCTCTCTCTCTCTCCTCTCTGTGTTTCTCATGAATAAATAAATAAAATCTTTTTAAAAAATAAAATCAAGTTTAAATAGTGCATTATAATTAAGAGGGGTTATTCCCAAACAATGAAGCTTCAGTATTAGTAAATTCATCCCTATAGTTTATCATGTAGTTAGATCTAAGGAGAAAGATGTTATATGATTATATGTACAGATGACAAAAAGGACTTTGTGTTAGTGAGCTATTACTAAGATGGAAATAGTGAGTAACAAACACCCTTGATATCTCAGTGGCTTACAACATCAAATATTTTTCTTTTTCTCACTCACCAATCTGTGGGTTGGCAGGGGTGTGTATGCTTCAGGCTGCAGGATGGATTCAGTTCTGCTCCATATGCTTCTTCATTTGGGATCAGCAACTACCCAGGACATGTCTTTCTGATGGCAAAGGCAGAAACATAAGAAGGGTGACCAGAAATATACATGATGCTTCAGACTCTGAACTTGACACACTACTACTGTTGATCAAATCCCATTGTTTAAAGCAAGTCACATACTCCCTGCTCAGCAGGGAATCTGCTTCTCCCTCACCCTCTGCTGCTACCTCTGCTTGTGTGCTCCCGCACACTCTCTCTTAAATGAAAGAATCAATCAATCTTTAAAGCAAGTCACATGGTCAAACCCAAAATCAGTGTATGGGTAAAGTATTTTCTCCCAACAATAAATCATGATAGAAGAAGGGGAAAAAAGAAATCATTGTGAACACATAGTAAAATGTAGCACAGCTTTTGACAAACCCATTCTTAATTTCATAAAAATCAAATAAAAATTAAAAGATACTTTCTTAACATGATGAAATATCATCTACCTCAACTAAAAAACCAGCATCCTACTTAATGGAGAAATAATTCTCATTTAGATCAAGGACAAAGCAGGTGTGTCCTCTGCCCCACTACTATGTAGCAAAGTATTGGAGAGAAAAGCTGATAATCATAAGCATTTAGATTCCTAAGATTTGAGAAAGAAACTATATCTCTATGTAGATCATGTAATACTACATGTAGAAAACAGAGAATCTGTTTCTACAGATTCTATAATCTAAAGATAATAATTTCCGTAAGGTACCATAATATAAAATTTTCCTGACACATACATACAAAAATGAAAACAGTGACCATTTAAAAGATATAATGTCATTTAATATAGAAACCATAGAAGGATAAAATACTTAGGGAAATGTGCCAAAGCTGTATTAGAAAAACTTCAGTAAGTGAGAAACACTTCTGTAAGCCAAGAAAGACTTGAAGAAACCAAAAGACATCATTTGCTCATAGGACAACTCAACACCATAAAGATGACAATGCTCCCCAAGAAATATACAAATGTGATTCTAACTTTAAAAAAGGTAAACTTTTTCCTAGAGTTATGCAAGCTAATTCCAAAGTTCATATAAAAAAAAATAAACATACTGGGGCAGCCCGGGTGGCTCAGCGTTTTAGTGCCGCCTTCAGCCCAGGGCCTGATCCTGGAGTCCCAAGATCGAGTTCCGCGTCGGGCTCCCTGCATGGAGCCTGCTTCTCCCTCTGCCTGTGTCTCTGCCTCTCTCTGTGTGTCTCTCATGAATAAATAAATAAAATCTTAAACACAAATAAATAAACAAACATACAATAGTGGAAGGAAAATCCTGAAAAATAAAAGCAGTAAGAGAGGACTAGCCCTAACGAGTATTAAATAAGACTATAAAGCCCCTCTAATAAAAACACTGTGGTACTGGCAAACAAATAGAGTAGGAAGGGAATAGAAAATCCAAAAATAGACCCAAGTACATATGGAAATTACTATATGGTATCCAAGATCACTTGGGAAAAGATGGACTTTTAAATAAATGGTGTTGAGTGACTGGATATTCATCTGGAAAAAAGATAAAATTGGATCCGTATCTCACACTGTCCATCAGAATAATCTCCAAACAGACTAGAGATGTGAATTTAAAAGGAAACTATAAAAGCATTAAACCAATACATGAGGTAGTTACTTTATAACTTGAGTGTGGGGAAAGCTTTTCTATCTGTGAGAAGACTCAATCCCATAGCACTTGTTATAAACTAAATGTTCATGTTCCTCCAAAATTCACATACTGAAACCTAATCCCCAACATGAGGGTATTGAGAGTTGGGAGGGGTATTGAGACTAGGTCATGAGAGTGGAGTACTCATGAATGGCATCAGTGTCCTTATAAAAGAGACCCCCGAGAGCTCCCTGACCCCTGCCACCATGGGAGGGTACCATAAGAAAATGGCTATCTATGAACCAGGAAGCCTGCCCTTACCAGACACCAACTCTATTCATGCCTTGATCTTGAATTAGCCAGCCTCCAGAACCATGAGAAGTAAAAGTCTATTATTTATAAGGCACCAGGGCTTTTTGGTATTTTTGTTACAGTAGCTCAAACACGTTAAGACACCACCATCCTTTATTTTTTTTATATAAATTTATTTTTTATTGGTGTTCAATTTGTCAACATATGGAATAACATCCAGTGCTCATCACATCAAGTGCCCCCCTCAGTGCCCGTCACCCAGTCACCCCTACACCCGACCCACCTCCCCTTCCACCACCCCCCTAGTTTGTTTCCCAGAGTTAGGAGTATCTCATGTTCTGTCTCCCTTTCTGATATTTCCCACTGATTTTTCCTCCTTTCCCCTTTATTCCCTTTCACTATTTTTTATATTCCCCAAATGAATGAGACCATATAATGTTTGTCCTTCTCCGATTGACTTACTTCACTGAGCATAATACCCTCCAGTTCCATCCACGTTGAAGCAAATGGTGGGTATTTGTCATTTCTAATGGCTGAGGAATATTCCACTGTATACATAGACCACATCTTCTTTATCCTTTCATCTTTCGATGGACACCGAGGCTCCTTCCACAGTTTGGCTATTGTGGACATTCCTGTTATAAACATCGGGGTGCAGGAAGACACCACCATCCTTTAAATCATCATTAGTGAGGTACAGCACTAATGGGCTCCTATTATGCTTGCCACTTCATCAGATTCAAGGTGATAGCTTTATCAATTGTGTTGCCCCTGCCTCCCATAGAATACAAGCACCCCATTTCCTACTGGCAAGCTTCTCAACACTGTGCTCAAATCCAAAGATATACCAAGTTAATTCAGAAACTGCATCTTTGAATGGTGCCACCATTCAAAGACTATTCTCTGTACTTTACCAGTTCAGGTTCAATTAGAAAATGAGAACACATCAGCAATTTGAACAAGGAAAATTTAACATAAAGCATTATTAACTAGATGAAATAAAAGAGAACCTTAACACCACAGGTCTAAGAATACCCAAATAAGGGACAATTCGGAAAGTGGGACCCTCTCTCCAAAACTAAGATTCAGACCTCATTAGAGAGACTGTCTTTATAGCCCAGGGGAAGATGGAGAAGTTTGCTGTGTTATCCTGGGCCATAGCTGATCTGTAGCTAGTGGGCTGAAATTGGCAAACAGGACACCTCCCAATGGAGTACCAGGAGACTGAGGCTGGCAAGCAGAAAACCACGGGTCACTCCTGCAGAGCAAAACACTGCGGGCCAAGGTGCCCAAAAAACTAGCCAGACAGTGAGTGACACTGGGTGTCCTTGCACAGCCCTGGCATCTGCTCCACAGGAGGAGCAAAAAGATAGGACACAAGCCAAGCAGGAGAAGCTCCTTTCCTGCAGTGTCCCTCCAGTGCCATCTACTGACAAAGCTTGCCATTGTGCCAGCTGGCAAAAGAATGTATTCACAGGGTCCAATTCCAGTCTTACAAAGCAGGACAGCAGTAAACTGATAGGGGGCATAGGTCCTTTGGGGAAAAAAAGCTGATTCTTGTTTCTTGGGCAAAATGAGTAAAAAATGAGCCTGGGAAATCTCTTTAATGATAGACTGCAGAAAAAAGCCCTCAAAGACCAACTGGGGTCATAACCAAGAGAACAAAAACCAAACTTGAAGGGGATTTCCTTTGGCCAAAAAAGGAGTAATTTGAGAATAAAAAGAATAATGGCAATAATGAATTATAACAAACTTAATTTTCTTTTTAGTTTCATTAGTACATAGTGATACTGTAAGAGAGAGCATAAAGGAAGGAAATGTCTTCTTTACAGATGAAAGTCAGCTAATAGTAAATGTAGAAGGAATGATAAAACTAGAAAATCAGTTTACAATCCACAGTGTAATATTGACTCAGGAAATGATCACTAATGAATGTTATAATAATTGCACAAAATATTATTGACGAGAAGATATTCATCTCGTCCCAGAAGATCACCTCACAAATTAGTATTTCCAAGGAAGAAGATGCTTCTAACTGGAGAGTTTTGGTGGTCACCATCTTCATCTGGTAATCAAACTTAGCTTCATAAATGGGACGGCCAGCTGGATGTGTGCTTCCTAAAGTCAGGCAATAAGAAGCACACAGCATCACCTATGAAACATTTTTGTAAAAAGATGCTTCACAGAATCAAATCATAGGAAAACAAACAAGCCCAGAAATTGAGTTACTCAATGATCTGACTGGCCTAAATTTTCCAAAGAGTAAAGTTTCCAGATGAAATACCAGATACTCCATTCAATTTGAATGTCTGATGAACAACAAAATCATCTTTTCAGGGACACTGGGTGGCTCAGTGGTTGAGCATCTGCCTTTGGCTGAGGGCATGATCCCCGGATCCAGGGTCGAGTCCCACATCGGGTTCCCTGCATGGAGCCCGCTTCTCCCCCTGCCTATGTCTCTGCTTCTTTCTCTGTGTGTCTCTCATGAATAAATAAATGAAATCTTTAAAATCATCTTTTTGTATAAGCAAGGTATATATTATATGAAAGGATGATTCATGGTTTATCCAACATTCAAATGAACTAAGCATCCTGTATTTTTATTTCCTAAAATAAAAATCCATTTGACACCTGGATTGAAAAAGAAACAAGAGTATAAACACATTTTGGGGACAATTATGGTAATTTGAATATACATAGTATATTAGATGATATTGTGGAATTGTTAATTTTCTTAGTTGTGATCATGGAATCGTATTTATGAAATGAAGTCCTTATTCTTCAGAAATGTACAATGAAATATTTGGGAGTGACAATGCCATGGTTTTTGTAATTTACTTTCTGATGATTCAGAAAACACACACACACATACACACACACACACATACACATAAACACACTGCAAAAAGGGAGAGAAACTAATATGGCTAAATGTATTATCCTTTCAACTTTTCTCAAGGTTTGAAAATGTTCCAAAAATTGATGGTAGGAAGGAGGAAAGAGCCAGTAGAACAGAAAAATATATAATGAATAACGTCCTTAAAATAACATCTCATACATTGATACAAAAGTCTCAGAGAAGGGTAGGTGGGGGGCTCAGTCAGTTAAATGTTTGCCTCCAGCTCAGGTCATAATCTCAGGGTCCTGTTATCAAGCCCTACATTGGGCTCTCTGCTCAGCGGGGAGTCTGCTTCTCCCTCACCCTCTGTAATCTCTCTCACTCTCACTCTCAAATAAATAAATAATATATTTTAAAAAATAAAAGTCTCAGAGCAATTCCTTCATGGTTTATTCCTTATATAAAATCAAAGAAAAGGGATTAATACATTTTTATAACTAAAAAAGCAATGTTTAAACTATGTCCCATCACCTATGTGTCTCCTAACAACCCTGTAGACGCTCACTTCAGATGCAATCTGACAATCTTTTGATTCTGCAGCCATTCAAAAAGTAATAAAGAAATACTTACTGTTATGAGCTAATTGAGTCCACCCTCCTCCCACACTTAAGTCCAAGTACTAACTTCCATATCTCTGAATGTGATCTTATTTAGAAACTGGATCATTGCAGATGTAATGAGTAGAGTGGGTTCCTAATCCAATACAACTGATATCTTCTTAAGAAGACAATTTGAAGACAGGGAGACACACAAAACACATGTGACGCCAAAGGCAGAGATTTGAGCTACAAGTCAAGGAATACCATGGATTACCAGCAAAACACCAGAAGCTAGCAAAAGACAAGCAAGGATTCCATTACAGGGCTCAAGCAGAAACAAGGCCCTGCTGATACCATATTTTCAGACTTCTGGTCTCTAGAACTGTGAAACAATACATTTCTGTTGTTTTAAATCACCAAGATTATGGTATTTTATTACAGCAGCCCTAGCAAACTAACACAACCATGAACAATTTACACTCCTAAATTCATCTCAGAAGAAAACAGAGCAACTCCTCAAAATCCACAAACTACCAAAACTCCATCAAGATGGGATTGATAACTTGAATATTCTTACAGCTGTTAAATAAATTGAATTTGTAATTTAAAAACTCCTGAAAAAGAAATGTCTATGTTCGAATTGTTTCACTGGAAAATTTTCTCAAACATTCAAAGAAGAATTAACACTAATTATACATTATCTCTTCCAGAAATGGAAGAGGATGTAACACTTGCCAGTTCACTTTATGAGACCAAGCTTACCCTGATATCAAAAGGAGACAAAAACAGCACACATGAAACAGAAAATTACAGGCCAATGTCTTTCAAGAATATAGGCACAAAAATCCTCAACAAAATGTTAGGATTTGTTAATCAAAATTAACAATGTGTAAAAACAATAATACACTATGATCAATTGGGTTTTTTTTTTCAGTTGGGTTTTAATCCTGGTATGCAAAGCTTCTTCAATATTTGAAAATCAAACAATGTGTTTTACCATATCAAAAAGCTGAAAGGAAAAAAAATCATGTAATAATATCAATGATATAGTAAAAGTGTTTGACAAAATCCAATACACATTAATAATTTAAAAAAAGGAATAGAGGGAAAGTTCCTTGACATTATAAAGAGCATCTGGAAAAACCTACAGCTAATATCATTTTTAAGGATAAATGTTTACCACTCAATGCTTCTACTCTATGAATGGGAACAAAGCAAGAATGTCCCTTTCACTACTCGTATTCAATATAGCACTGGAAGTTCTAGTCATTGCAATAAGGAAAAAATTAAATTAAATTAAATTAAAAAGTAAAGAGTACACAAATTAGGAAAGAAAAAATAAAACTATTTTCAGACAACATGACTTTCTATGTAGAAAATTCCAAGAAACCTACAAAACATTCCTAGAACTAAACAATGAATTCAATAGCATTGAAGGATTCAAGATCAACATACCTAAATCAATTGAATTCTTATATACTGACAATGAACAAGTTAAAACCAAAATTAAAATGGTGTCATTTAAACCTGAAAAAAATGGAAATATTTAGATATAAATCTAAGAAAATATGTATAAAATCTGTATGATAAAAGTTACAAAATGTTGATTTAAAAAAACACAAAAAGACCTAAATACTTGGAAATTCACACAACGCAACAGCAAAAAACCCCAAATAATCCAATTAAAAAATGGACAGGGGAGGGATCCCTGGGTGGCGCAGCGGTTTGGCACCTGCCTTTGGCCCAGGGCGCGATCCTGGAGACCCGGGATCGAATCCCACATCGGGCTCCCGGTGCATGGAGCCTGCTTCTCCCTCTGCCTGTGTCTCTGCCTCTCTCTCTTTCTCTCTCTGTGACTATCATAAATAAATTTAAAAAATTAAAAAATAATAATAAAAAATAAAAAATGGACAGGGGAATGAATAGACATTGGTACATGAGAAGGTGCTCAGTATCACTAATTACCAAGGGAATGAAAATCAAAACTACAAGGAGATACTATCTCATACCTGTTAGAATGGCTATCATCAAAAAGACAAGAAATATTAAGTGTTGGCAAGGATGTGGAGAAAAGGGAACTCTTGTACACTACTGGTAAGAATGTAAATTGTTGCAATGACTAGGGAAAACAGCATGGAGGCTCCTCAAAAAATTAAAAACAGAGCTATCACATGACCCAGCAATTCCACTTCTGGGTATTTATCCAAAGGAACTACAATCACTATCGATTCATCAGGAAGATATAACTATGGTAAATAGATATTTACTCATCATTGGAGCACTTAAACATATAAAACCAATATTAACAGAAATGAAAGGACAAATAAACAGCAACAAAACAATAGCTTTTGAGACTTCAATATTCCATATTCAACAATGGATACATCATCAGACAGAAAATCAATAAGGAAACAGTGGGCTTGTATAACACTGTAGAGCAAATGAGCCTAACATATTTATAGAACATTACTTTCAACAGCAGCAGAATATACATTGTTTTCAAGCACATTCTCCGGATACATGTATGTTAGGCCACAATACAAATCTCAACAAATTTAGGAAGACTGGACCCATATCAATCTTTTCCAATCATGATGGTATAAAACTAGAAATCAATAACAGAAAGAAAGTTGGAAACAAATGAATGGAAATTAAACAATGCAGTCCTTAATAACTTATGAGTCAAAGAAGAAATTAAATAAGAAATCAGAAAGAATCTTAAAATGGAATAACAACATGCCAAAACTTATAGGATCCAATAAAAGCATTCCAAGAAGGAAATTTATAACAATAAATGCCTGGATTAAGAAAAAAGAAAGCTCTCAAATAAACAACCTAACTTTATACCTCAAGGAACTAAAAAAACTAAGCCAAATTTAGCAGAATAAAAGAAATAACAAAGTTTAGAGCAGAAATAAATGTAATTAGAAGTAGGTGGACAAAAAAAAAAGAAGTAGGTGGACAATAGAAAAGATAACAAAACTATACTTTTCTTTAAAAAGATAAAATCACTGAATCTTTCATTAGACTGACAGAGAGAGAAGATTCAGATAAATAAAACTGTAATTGAAAGAGGGGACATTACAACTACAAGAATATAAAGGATCAAAAGAGGCTATTATCAATAATTATATGCCAATGAATTGGATAAGCTAGAAGAAATGGATAAATTCTTCGAAATATGAAACCTATCAAGACTGAATAATGAAGAAACAGAAAATCTGAGCAGTTCAATGACAAAGGAAGGACAATGACTCAATAATCAAAAATCTCCCAACATAAAAACCCCAAGTCCAGATGGCTTAATGGGTAAATTCTACCAAACACTTAAAGAAAAATTAATGCCAATCTTTCTCAAACTCTTCCAAAATATTGAAGAGAAGGGAACACATCTAAACTCACTTCACAAGGCAAGCATTACTATAATAGTTAATATACGTCATTACACATTTGTACAAACCCACAGAGGTACAACACCAAGGGTGGACTCTACATAAACTGTAGACTCTGAGTGATTATGTTGTATCTATGTGGGTTCATCAAATATAAGAAATGTACCACTCTGGTGGGAAATCTTGATAATGGGAAAAGCTATGCATGAAAGAGGGCAGGAGGCACATGGAAAATCTCTCTACCTTTCCCTCAATTTTGTGTGAACCTAAAACTGTTCTTAAAAAATAAAGTATTTAAATATGGGGGGAAACCCCATAATAATAGTGAAAAATTTTAGCATATCACTTAGGGTCACTTAGATTCAATTAGGAAATAGATGGTATACTCAACAAGCTAATTTGACTAGGAGTTACATAGAATGGACCTGCTTCTTTTTAAAGATTTTTAGAAATATATATTTTATTTAAATTCAATTTGCCAACATATAGTACTACACCCAGTGCTAAGATTTTTTTTTTTTATTCACTTGAGAAAGAGTGAGAGCAAAAGCCTGAGGGGGAGGGGAGCAGTCTGAGGGAGTGGAAGAAGCAGACTCCCCTCTGACCAGAGAAGCATGATGCAGGGATTGATCCCAAGACCCTGGGATCATGACCTGAGCTGAAGGCAGCCAGGCGCTTAACTGAGATACCCAGGGGCCCACAATGGATCAGCTTTTATTGCAGGCTAATTTGGTCCCACTACTAGAGCATTATCTTTCTGAGGATTCTACTCAACACCATATATATTACAGAGTTTCTCCACTTTGGATATTGACAACTAGAAAATTCTCCTGCTCTGTGAGAGCATCAGAAATGTTCTCACTTGCTCCTTTTGGGTAGTTCTTACCATTGCAGATTTCCCCGGCAGGCAGTTCTGTCCTCAGGCAGATTCCTCACATGCACACTCTAAAGACTCCGGGGCAACTCTGGAACTTTTTCTGCAGTCCTCTCCCTACTGGTACTCTGTCTACAAACTGTCCTCCTTCGCACCTTGGCTTCCTTGGCCACTCTGGCCTCCCCAAATTCTCAACTTAGTCTTCTCAGCTGGGAGGCACTGCAGCCTGGGAGCCAAGAATATTATGCCCAGCCAATTTGTTTTATGTTTATGACAACAGAAAGGCACTCTTAAAAAAAAAAAAAAAAGAGAGAAAGAAAGAAAAGAAAGAAAGAAAGAAAGAAGAAAGAAAGAAAGAAAGAAAAGAAAGGCACTCTTAATTTTGCACAGACTGGGAATAATGAGGCATTAGCAAGTCCTCCTTTTAAAAAAAAGAAAAAACCTGAATAAAAAATCTATCCCAAAAGGCTTGAATCAAGAGAACTCAGAGAAGGGGAGCCTATGTTTAAAAAATATTAGTAATGAGCACTGAATATGTCTAAATATAAGATGAAATTTATATTTATTATTTTAGAAGAAAATAAAAGTTTATAGATTTCGTAAAAGTTATTAATTTTTAAAAGTATTGGTAGAGAGTACGTATTTGTTAATACCTTATTTTTCAAAAGTCAAAGTCTACTGAAAAAAATTGTAGATCAAAAAACAATGTGCTTAATTTAAAAAATTGATGTTGATATTAAAATTGACATTTGTAAATAATTTCTAAATAACAGTCAGACAGAAACCCAACAAAGCTTACTAATTCTCTCTAATCAACTGATGAGAAGCCTTTTACAGGTCAGGCCAAAGTATGAACTATGACCAGACAGTCATAGTTCAAAAGTTCTGTTTAAATAAACCATTAAAATTTACAAATTTAAAAATTTAGTCGGTAAGCAACAGTATGAGGGAAGCTACTATAACCAAAGTAGGATGGTATTAGTAAAAGGTTAAGCACATAACAAAAAGGAGAAGACAACATGCAGAAATAAACACATATATGGTCAATTGCGAAAATGATTCAAGAGAGAAAGAACTGTCTTTTCAACTAATGATGCTAGAACAATTGGATACTCATCTATAAGAAAAACAAACTTAATTCATACCTCCCATCATATTCTAAAATTATCTCAAAATGGATTATATGCCTAAACATAAAAGATATAAAACTTCTAGAAGAAAATGTTCATGGCCTTGGGTGAAGCAAGGATTTTAAAAAATATGACCCGAAATGTACAATTCATAAAAGAAAAATTCATAAGTAGAACTTTATCAAAATTAAGAACTGCTATTAAAAATTACTAAGAATCCATTTTAAAAAGGACTTCTGGAATATTATAACAAAGATTTCAAAGGTGTAATTTAATTACGTAAAACAAAGTAAGGTTCAGCATCCTCTAAAGTCTCTAATCTCCTAATTCTTGCAGAGTGGGAGGACCAACTAGCCACCCTAGATGCCCATACAAGGGAGTCCAATCTTGGGGTCATATAGCATCTAATGCACAAAATTAACAACTCTTAACAGACTGTGGGTACACTTCTATTCAAGTTTGTTAGTACTATTTTAATTGCAAGAGATAGAAATCTTAACCTAAAATAAATTAATCAGAAAGGAAATGTAAGTCCAGGGGTAGATCTGCCTTCAATTAGTGCTGGCTCAGGGGCTCAAATGATATCATCAGAAGCTGGGCTTTCTTCATCTCCTTAGACCCACCTAAGACATAATAAATCAGAATCCCTAGGAATTAGACTCCAGAATCTTAAAAACAACAACAGAAAATCCTTTCCAGATGGGTGCCACAAGGCACTTATCAGTTAATTGCTTTAGCTGTTGTATAGCTTGTCTTTGCAAGCTAATTACAAGCTTCTTGCATGCAAGGACTGTTTCTTCTGTACCCTAATCTAAGATTGTGCTCAATGGATATTAAACAGGTATTCTGTAAAGTCTAGTAGATCTAGGCATGCTGTAAGTTTAATGCTGTAAGCACCAAAAGACATTTGGCAAAAAATTCTGATATTCTTTTAGAAAAATATAGGCTAGTGAAAATACAGTTGGATTCAAAGTTTTTGAACAACTATGTCTAAATGGAATTAGTGAATAAATTTGAGTTAGTAAAGAGAAAACCCTCACACAATATTCCAAAGCACTCTGTTCTTGGCCCTGCATTGTTCAAAATTCTTTTGAACTTGGATAAAGATATAGATGATAAACATCATATCTGTGATTGACAAAATGAGGAGATGTCAAATGATAAAAATGTATTTTACAATGTTCTTGAATAGGTTGGCCACTCAAACATTACCACTAGATCAATTTTAGTATTCTTCTAGTCCTCACATTATACTTATTTTTATGTATCTATATATTGTTGGCTCTATTTTCCCCCTGAGCATCAAAGTTTTGGCCGCCAGCTTGTCTAGACTTAACATTCTTTGACTCTAAATCTAGCAGGAAGAAAAGCTTTTCTTTTCCACAACTTGAAAAAAAGTTCTGTCCTAATTTCCTTTGAACAGAACCAGATCCCACGCCTGTTCTTAAATGCCATTCACAGGAGCCAAGTGTTCATGATGCTTTGGTTGGCCACGCCTGGGTTCCACGCTCATCACTTGGGAACTAGTGGTCGTGTCAGCCACATCTGAGGCACACATGGACTCAGAACATGGGAGTATTGTTCCCCAAGAAAATCTGACTATTGCTTTGGTAAGAAAGTGGGATGGCCACTGAACTGCTAAACAGCAAACCAAGGAAGCCAGAGTCTCTGCTCTGTAGGAACTTACATTCTACTCAGGAAGACAACTAGGTTAACAGATATTTTCAATATGAAATGATCCATGTTGGGACACCTGGGTGGCTCAGTTGGTTAGGCATCCAACTCTTGCTTTTGGCTCATGTTATGCTCTCATGGGTCATGAAATGGAGCCCCTCATCAGGATCCATGCTTAGCGGGGAGTCTGCTTGAAGATTCTCTCCCTCTGCCCCTCTCCCCATTCACTTGAAAACCCTCTTTCTTGGGCAGCCCCGGTGGCGCAGCAGTTTAGCGCTGCCTGCAGCCCGGGGCGTGATCCTGGAGACCCTGGATCGAGTCCCACGTCAGGCTTTCTGTATGATGCCTGCTTCTCCCTCTGTCTGTGTCTCTGCCTCTCTCTCTCTCTGTCTCTATGAATAAATAAATAAAATATTAAAAAAAAAGAAAACCCTCTTTCTTAAATAATAAATCTTTTTTAAAAATAAGTAATTTTGTGATAAAATTTTACAGGGTAAAGGGCAAGTAAATTCAAACTAGGGGCCAGGATTGTGACTAAGTAAGTTTCCAGAAAGAGATGATGCCTGAGTCTAGAAAGATTTTTAAGTCTTAGTGAAGTGTAGGAGAGATCTTGGGGATGAGGTAATAATGTTTCCAGGTATCTTTGATTTACAAGATTTCATCTCCTTGCAGGTAGGAATTAAATCTTATCCTTGCCCTCCCTGGAATCCAACATGGTGCCTGGTGTCTAGTGGACACTCTATAAGTATCTGATGAGTTTGTTGATACCTCCTCATTATGTGTTTAGAAAAAATTCTGTGGGAATTTGTAAGGTAGATATTTTGTCACGTTATTAACAGAAGGAAACTGAGATACAGAGGACAGGTAATCAAAATCAGAGTGCCAGACGACCACCAGTGTCAAGATAACTCCCGCAGAGGCAGGGACACATCCAAACAAGTTCTAGACATAAAGATGAATATCACAAATTCTAGCCTTGCGTTGTTAGTGCAGTAAATTGAGAAATAAAAACAAGTAGAAACTTTAGTATGGTTAGCAGTTCTTATAAAGCCCAAAACACCAAATTTTTTTCTAATGATTTCAGATGTCAAGTGGTAAAAATTTATTTTACAATGTTCTTGAATAAATAAGGACTGGGAAAAAATTGAGAGGGAAACATGTTTGTTTGGGTGGGTTGCTAAGCAACACCACACATGCCAGAGAGTCCTTTTGGCTTTCCTTTGGAAGGTGGAATCTGCAGGACCAATAGGGCCTTCTGCTTGTGTCTGCTTCATCTGTTCACATGGGAAAATAAAAGCAAAACAGGGAACAAACAGGCAAGTCTAGTAATACAGAAGCCAGAGGTGTGGAGAATACTAAGTATGAAATGAGACTGGACTGTTTTTAAAGTTGCCTTTTAAACGACTTGTCTGAGTATCCACCATGGCACTAAGACAAAGAGACCGGGTTTGTGTAGCATATTTCAGAAGAACTCACAACACAGATGAAATACAATCAAATAGCATCCAGCTATGTTATCTATCCCACACAGTATTTCAGGCCCTGTAGATTATTGAATCTTGGATATGGTATTAGGACTGTTGGGTGAATGAAAATATGAGTTTGTGCATCTCATGTTTTTAACAAGGGAAAACAGCTTATGGGAAGTAGAATTTTAAGATGCGTATTAAAGGAAGGAATTCTGTAGAAGGGGAAGAGAAATACAGCTTCAAGCCCTACTTGAGGAAAAACAGGCCCCTCTGAAGGGGAAAAAATGCCACGGTAAAAGCACAAAAAAGAACATTAGGAAGCCAGAAAGAATGACAAGGTATTTGAGCAGGAAACATATTGCATGGCTGGTGATGGGTTTATGAAAACTAAGATTGAAATTCTTGGAATGTAAGATGTAGGAGGCATCGCATTAAATATGATCCATGTTATGTTACACAAATATTTCTCTGAATTTTTTTTTAAATCACGCTACTTGTGAAGATTTGTAATTAAAATTTTGGGTAAGCACACATTTAATTCTGAATTATGTATGAGTAGGCACATTTTTGGTCAGTCTAATTCATTTGGAGACAATGGTATAGTCCTAAAAAGAATGATTCAGATTTTGTTTTAAATAATTGACACTATAAAAGAAGGTACATCATTAATTATAGAATAAAGACTATGCTCTTTAACATGCATATCAGGCCTTCCATGATCTAGCCCTATCTTCCCCTCCCATGCCAGCCTCAATAGTCTCTCTCTTCTCTCCTCAAACCCTTCTTGTGTTGAAAGACTTTATACTGACTTGATACCATAGGGGCCAAGGGCAAGCCACCCCAAAAAGTGCACTTAAGCATATTGATTATTTTAAAGAAAAGTTACTTAAACAGCTGGTGTAAGGATATTCAGAACCACCTCCATCCCCCTCCAGCAGGAAATCAATTTCCCATATAAAAGGTATCCTTACTCTACTAAGGAGTAAAAAAATATCCTTTTCATCAGAGATAGGAACGAGAAAGCTGCAGAAAAAAAAAAAAAAAAAAAAAACAACCCTGAGATCATAACCTGAGCCGAAATCAAGAATCAGATGCTTAACCGACTGGGCCACCCAGGCGCCAGACGCTCCTCTGTCTTAATTATGACAAATATCTTCATCTATTACAATAACTTATGCGGCAGTTTTTGTCACAACTGGATTATGAGCTTCTTAAGGCCAGACGCTCCCTGTCTAGCACAGAGGATTCTACAACCAATACTTCTGGAGTACCTGCTATGTGCTGGGCACAACACTATGAAAGATTGCAATCAGTGCAACAGGCCAAAAGCCCAGCCCTTAAAGAGCTTGCATTCCCTGTGGAATTGTTAGGGAGACTGCATGAACCTAGTCAGTTGTAATCATTTTCAGTCATGCTGTTAGATCTTTGGCTAAGACTGGGGTTTCTTAATTCTTCCTGTAGAGCTGTTTTTAACATTCACATGCCACCTTTTCTCTTCAGAGGGGCTAGGGGCCTTGGACTAGCTGATGCCCACGTGAAACTATTATTAAGTCACTGTCCAAAATACTATTTTCAGTTTTGTGATATTTGTTTCCCCCGGGATGTTTTGATTTTCCACAGTTCAATGTTTAGAACACAGTTGATTACTCATTTTGCCCATTTCTTCTTTGTTTTATCATTTTCTGCAAGTCCTACTTTTTTTTTTTTTTTTAGCAAATCTATAGTCCAGAGATGTATGGAAGAGAATACGGAATGGAAAAACAATAATATCAAGGAATAATAGAATTAATTTGATTACTATTTATTAGGTTCAAGTTCTGTGCTTTTACTATTCAGAGTAAGTAACATTATTATTTTAACAGAATATGCAAGATAAAACACTATTGGGACATAACTTCAGGGAGTTAAGTCATTGGCAAGTCTTAAATAACAATAGATGGGAGACTATAATTTAGTATTATAGGGAAGGAAAACTGTTCCTGTACCCTTCAAGGTCTTCCACCTGAAGTTAGATTTAAATTTACATAAGACAGATTAATAAGGGGAGGAAAATAAAAAAAAAAAAACACCAAAGTTTTATCATGTGCACATGGAGGCCTAATAGTGAATTTGAGACCTAAACAAATGACCAAGGAAGGCAGTTTCTATTTTTTTTTATTTTATTTTTTATTTTTTTTAGTTTCTATTTTTTAGGCAAAGAGACAATACATTTGTGAGGAATTGACAGGATAAAGAAAACAGATGTTTGGGAGTTTAAGAATTCTAAGTGGAATTTGGGCTCAGGTAGTAGATTAGGAAAAACACTCCCTGTCTTTAAGAAGTTCAAAGTCGAGTAAAGGACACAGATAACTAAATAGATAAACTGTAGAACTGATAATAGGTAGCCATGATTGCCTAAATAAAATCAGCCTGTTATGAGTACATAGGGAACCAACAAAGGATGCTGTCCGGGTGGATGCACAAGATGGGAAACAATGCTAGAAAAGTAGACTGGGAGCTGTTATGGGCTGAATTGTGATCCCCCTCAAAAATTCCTATGTTGAAGTCCTAATCTCCAACAACTCAGAACATGACTATATTTGGAGACAGAGGGTTTTTTTTTTAAGGTATCTAAGTTAAAGTGACCTCATTAGAATAGGCCGGAATCCAAAGACTGGTGTCTTTATGAGAAGAGACTAGCACACAGACATATACAAAGAGGCCACCCTGTGGAGACACTAGAGGAAAGCCATCATCTGCAAGCCAAGAAAAGAGACCTCAGGAGAAACCAATCCTGCCAACACCTTTTTTTTTTTCTTTAAGATTTTATTTATTTATTCATGAGAGATGCAAAGAGAGAGGCAGAGACATAGGCAGAGGGAGGAGCAGGCTCCTCTCTGGGAGCCCTATGTGCCACTTGATCCCACGACCCTGGGATTACGACCTGAGCCAAAGGCAGATGCTCAACCACTGAGCCACCCAGGTGCCCCCTCCTGCCAACATCTTGATCTCTGACTTTCAACCTCTAGAATTAAGAAAAAATAAAGTTCTGCTGTTGGAGCCACCCAGCCTGTGGCCATTCCTTTATGGCAGCCCTAGCAAACAAAAACAAGGGCAGATGAAGAAAATTTACTAACTCTACCTACGGAAATTAAATTCTATCTTTTGAGCTGTTGGAAGCCCCCAGAGGTATCTAAGCATCAGCGTGACAGGAACAAGCTTGGGTCCTGAACACAACCTGGGCATGCCCGACCTTGAGGTGGAGAATGGAGATGGAATTGACAGGTTTGCAGTTTTAACGAAGAATCAAAGAAAACCCAGACTAAAGGTCCTGGGCTAACTCACTGACAACAGGGATGAGAAACAGAGATCAGAGAGCTGTGTGGGGCAGAAGTAACAAGACTTAGGGGAATGAGGTGTAGGAGAAGAATATAGAGAGATGAGGAGGAGCGTAGCTTGGGAAGTAAGGAGAACAGCCATGAGTCGGGTTTCAAACTGGCTGCAGAGGAGGTGACGCAGGCTTAAAAGAGGAGGGGAGTGGATGTTTAATTTGGGACAGGCTAACTTGGGATAGCTTAAGTCTGAGACGATCGCAGAACTTCGCTTTGCATGGGCTCGGTAGAGTGGGGACCGAGGGCTGGCCCCGGGGCTGACGTGGGACTGACTGAGGCCGGAGCCGGCCGCCAGCGGGAGGGGATGGGCTCACGCTCAGGGACCAGCGATCCCCGAGCTCCGGAACGGAGTCTGCGGGGTCTGCACGGTGGGTGGAGAGAGGAGCCGACCACAGGTCAAAGAGACCATTCCCCGCAGCCCCCCCCCCAAAAAAAAAAAAATCAGAAGAGGGGACTAGGGAGCCGCCAAAGGCCCGGGACATCAGCATTAATAGCGGGCTGCTGGTTTTCCGGCGCAGGTTTCTTCGCCCCAGCCGCAAACCAGCGCAGGCTGCGCCCCGCCGGCACACAGCGCCTCACAAAATGGGTTTCTGGGGATCCCTGGGTGGCGCAGTGGTTTGGCGCCTGCCTTTGGCCCAGGGCGCGATCTGGAGACTCCGGATCGAATCCCACGTCGGGTTCCCGGTGCACGGAGCCTGCTTCTCCCTCTGCCTATGTCTCTGCCTCTCTCTCTGTGTGTGTGTGACTATCATAAAATAAATAAAAATGTAAAAAAACAAAAACAAAAACAAAATGGGTTTCTGCCTCTCCGCCCTTGGGCAAATCGAGGCCGAAGGGGCTGGCGGCTGACGGAGCCCCCAGCACTGGCAGCGGCGCGCGGGACCGCGAGCCCCTCGGGGCCGGCCCTCCTCCCCCTCCCCCTCCCCCCTCCCCCCGCCCCCCGCCCCGCTCCGCTCTGGACCGCGCCGTCCGCGGGGCGGCGTCCTCGCGCCTCCCCCTGCAGCGCGCGGCGGCGGCGGGGCCGGGCGAGGGAGGCGAGGCGGAGCGGCGGGAGGCGGGGAGGCGGGGCGGCGGGGCGGCGGGGCGGCGGGGCGGCGGGGAGGCGGGGAGGCGGGGCGGCCGGGGGCGGGGAGCAGGAGGCGGCGGGCCCGGGAGGGAGAGAACATGGCTTCTGCGGCGGGCTGCGCCGGCCGGGGCGCGGGGCGGGGGCGCGCCGGGCGCCAGTGACCGCGATGCCGAGCTCGAGCCGCGTGCGGCCGCAGCAGCCCGGGGACCCGAAGCGGCCGCCCGCAGCCCGAGCCGCGGGCCCCGGCCGCCTGCTGGCCGGGGGCGCGGGCCTGGCGGCTGCGGGCGGCCTCCGCGAGCAGAGGGGCCTGGAGATGGAGATGGAGATGGAGATGGAGCGCCTCCGGCAGGCCGCCGCGCGGGACCCCCCGGCCGGAGCCTCGGCCTCGCCCTCTCCCCCGCTCTCGTCGTGCTCGCGCCAGGCGTGGAGCCGCGACAACCCGGGCTTCGAGGCCGAGGAGGAGGAGGAGGAGGAGGAGGTGGAGGGGGAGGAAGGAGGCATGGTGGTGGAGATGGACGTGGAGTGGCGCCCGGGCAGCCGCAGGTCGGCCGCCTCGTCGGCCGGGAGCTCCGGGGGCGGCCGCGCCCGCGGCCTGGGGGGCTTCCACGGCTCGGGCCCCCCGAGCGGCAGGCGGCGCCGGCGAGAGGACCCGGGCCCGCCGAGCCCCGGCCCGGCCGGCGGCGGGGACCCGCGGCACCGCCACCTCCCCCTCGCCCTGGACGGGCAGCCGCCGCGAGTGGCCTGGGCGGAGCGGCTGGTTCGTGGGCTGCGAGGTAAGAGCAAAGCGGGGCTGCGGGCGCCGCGGGAGCCCCCGCGCTCGGGCTTTCCGGGGCGCCCGCTCGCAGCGCCCCGGTGCCCCCGCCCGCCCCGCAAGTGCGCGCCCCACCTCCGCTGCTTGCGCTCCACTTCCGGCGCCCGCGGTGGCGTTCCAAACGTACGGGGTACCTTTCCCTTGAAAGATGCGTCGGCGTATTTTTTTTACCTGTGTATTTAAGTGTCAAGCCGCATTGGAACGCAAGGGCACCCCCCAAGACACTTTTCTTGTAGGGGAGAAGGGAAAGAACGTCCAAATACGACTGAAGGCGATTGCAGCTGTAGATTGGGGTCGTCCACTGGTCTGGAAGCCCTGTGGCCCCTCATTCCATTCTGGAAAGGGTAACTCTGGTGTCACCCAAGTTGTGGGACAAGTGTCACTGAGTTGTCACTGATACTGTTTTGGTGACGTGTGTGGTTGTTGGAGGGAGAGCAGGCTGTTGAGAACACCACAGAAGAGTAAAATAATGTCTATGAAAACAGTTAATTAGCCATTGCTAATCTAGGCATTCTCCTAAAATAGTTGCAAAGAAAAAGTTACATTGTTTAAAAAACTTGGTAGTGTGTTTTTTAAATAGCTACACTAGTGTTCTTTGAAATCCTAACAGCCCAGTGAAGTCACCAGATACCAGCTGTGTGTACATGTGTCAGAGTTCAGTGCACCCAACTTTCCAAGGGCAGGAAAGGAATTTTCAAATTTGCCAGTGCCTGTTTAGAGGACACAGATTTTCCAGGAGCAGAGAGGATCGTGTTTTTGCAAAGTTTTGTCTGAGGCATCCTTGGGAAAGAGTTGCATTTGCTTAAGAGCATTGAAATTATTTTAATCTCCACTCTTAAGAGTTTCCTTTCTCAGTTCTTTTGAACGTTTCCGCTCCTTACTCTTCCCTATCAGATTTGCAAAACTTTGTACGAAGAATCCAGATGATAAGTCAGGGAATAATATAATAAGTCATGATCCTTTTAACTCAGTTTAAGCATTTGATAACACATTTAGCCCTGTTTGAATAAACTTAATAATAGAATATAATGAAATGAAATATATATCTTTATTATGAGTGTATATACAAGTGTATTTCTTCAAAATTTTTTTTCAAAAAATTTACAGTGTATATATATATATATATATATACATATATATATAAGCTTGTAGTGAACTTTTAGTCAAACTTTTTCAGTGGTCTAATTAGTAGGAGAAGAGGCTTGGGAACTTGTTAATTTTAGAAAATTTTAGAATAAATTTTATTTTATTAAATATACTAAAATTTTAAACATATCACTTATTAAACAAGTGACATTTGTTGAACGATATAGCAGCTGCTATGTTCTTTTTTTTTAATTAGCTGCTACTATGAAATTAGCACTGTACCAGGTGTTTCCCCGACCCCACAAAAAAAAAAAAAAAGAAGAAAGAAAGAAAGAGAAAAAAAAAACTGAAATAGCACCTTCATGAACCTTTTCCTATGGACAGAAACCAAGAAAAGTAAAATCAGTAACCATGAATGAGTTGTGACTTTTCCCCCTTATGGGATACCAATGACAAAAATCTTGCATGCATTATATAAGTAGTACCCTAGCGTCAGAACAGAAAGTAATTTGCAATTTCTAAAGGTAGGAGAGATTACTCAAGCTTGGAGTGAGTGGTCAGGAGCTTCCCTGGAGGTCTTCTGCCTTCGTGATTTTATGCAACTCACTGAGATTTCCTGGGCCTCAGTTCCTCATTTGTAAAACGGTGGGCTTGAACCTGATCTCCAAAGTCTTTTCTAGCTTCAGTATACTCGGTGTTGTTCTTTAATGACATACATCCAAGTTGGATACAAAGAGTCATTTTTGCTGTTTATAGATCTATCTCCTTAGCAGGAGTAAAATGATAAAGAAGTAGTGTTTGAGGCCTGGTTATAGGAAACACTGTGTCCAGCCGAGGAATTGAGAATACATTCCTAAGTATTAGGAAGCAGTTGCAAATTTTTAACAGGACCAGAAACATGCAGAAAGGGAGTATCAGAAGGCAGTGTGCTGTGCAGGGAAGAGAGGCAGGAAGACCATGTAGGAGGCAGCCAGTGAAGAAGTGGTGAAGGTCTGACCCAAGGAAGTGGAGGATGGCTGAAGGATTTAAAGACTGTCCCTAAACTTAGTGATATTCCCTATAATCTTGTTTACTTTTTTCTTAGCAAACCCTTTTTAGTGCAAAAATAAAATTTGACGTTTTACATGAGTTACCAATTTTCTAAATTTCTAGAATTGAGTGTGTTCTATGGATGTATCAACTTGGTAAAATCATTTCCTGATTGTTACTTTAAACATCTATGCTTGGGATTTTGGGGTTTTGTTTTCCTGGAGAAATCCTAAAGTACTGGCTGTATTGGTCAAGGTGGGCTAAGCTGTTGTAACAAATAGATACCTCCTCTCCCATTCACTATGTTGTATCATCACTCTCCATTTCCAGAACTGTTTCATCATTTCAAACTGTTTCATATACCCATTACCACTATTCATTCCCCCTGCTCTTGGTAACTTCTGTTCTACTTTCTGTCTCTGTGAATTTTTCTAATATAGGTACATCATATTAGTGGAATCATGCAGTATTTATCCTTTAGTGTCTGGCTTATTTCACTTAGTGAAATAGGTATTTTCAAGGTTTATCGATGTTGTAGCATATATACAAATTTCATTCCCTTTGATAAGTGGATAATATTCCATTGTATGTATGCAACACATTTTGTTTGTTTATCTATTTTTCAATTGATGAACGAATGGGTTGCTTCCACCTTTTGACTATTGTGACTTTCCTTTCATTTTTAATCCAAACCTCACTCCATCACTTCTTCCCTTTCTTTTGTTTATTTGCACTATAATTTTGAACAAACAAGATTTTGTATTTCCATAGCTGTGGGGATTTTTTTTGAGGGAGAGTTGCTACTGTGGGATATGTGGCAAGGTTATGCCAGTAACAGAATTTGTGCATCAACAAACATTTGCGAGAGTTTCCTTTGTGGTGCGTACTGGGGATACAGAGATGAATAATACGAGGTCCAAACTCTCAAGGAGCTCAGTTTAGTAGGGGAAACAGGTGTAAGTAAATAATTGCAGTGCAGGGTCCCAGGGATGGGAAGGACCCAGAGAGGAAAGGACCAGCTCTACTCAGAGGAGGTTCAGAGGAAGTGAACATTGGGTTAGTATTTTGAAGGATGAGGGGGGAATTGAAGGAGAGAAAATAGCAGAAGACAGACCTAGCAAGCCTGTAGCTTATTGGTACTTTTTCCTCTACAAAGTTAGAGCTTGTGGGGACTTTAAGAAGGGGGCTGATCTGGTCATATGTCAAACTGCAGATGATCCTATCAAGAATGTAGAGAAAGCGTTGGATCGTGCTTGGTGGTGGGAGAATAGGCCAGAAGAGGGCTAGCTTGGAGACAAAGGCTGCAGCGAAGGCATGGGAGCTGGGTTAGAAGGAAGCTGGATGGCAGACAGTCAAGCCATCAGAATTGTGGACCAGCTCCATGTAAGGGAAGGGCCTGTCCTAGGATGAAACCCTTGTTTCTGGCTTGATACCATCAACCCAAACAGGGCAAGTAGTTTTCTAGACAAAGAAAATATCTCAGTGTAGGGCATGTGAGTATGAACTGTCTGTGGAATACGCAGGTGGAACTGGCTGTAGGCTATGGCATCTGCTTGTCTGTGCCTCAGGAGAGGACTGACGAAGAATTTAAGATCCAGGAGTCAATGACATAGAAGGTAGCAGCTGAATATTCTATATTAAATGGGCCAATAATAGTAAAAAGTCACTTCCCTTTATAAAGATGGCCCTGCAAATTCAAATAAATATTTGGAAGGATTGTGTTTGTCTTCCTAGACAAGACCCACATGTGTCAGAGCACCAAAAAAAAAAAAAAAAAAAAAACCTCCCAGAATTCTTTCATAATATAAATGCAATGAGAATGTGGTTGGGCTATTCACAGGGAAATCAAAGTTCATATGGATTTGGGTGTTTACACTGTTCTGAAATTGAGACTAGCTAGATGTCAGAAGTAGGACATTTTTCAGAGTTGTACCTGTTTCTGGAGCTATAGACGACCTCCTCCAAGTACTCTATGTGCTTTTAATTCCCGGAGCAATCCCACAAAGAGGTACTCTTATCCCATTTTCAGCTGAGGAAATGGAGGCTCATGACGATAGACAAGGTCTCACAGTTCATATATGACCAAGCCCTCAACACAATTGATTCCAGAATTCCACGTTGTACCTTGTCATGATCAATGAGTCATGGGGGTTTAGTGTACTTCAGATGGGACAGGGTTAGTGGGAGGCACATGAGCCACACTGAATCTTTTAACCATGGAACTGAATTATTCAAGATGAAATGATTACAGTAGCTGGAATTAATTTCAAATTGGGAAGGAGTGGGTGAGGGTTTAGATAATCAAGTTTGGTATTGAGCTGATAATTGTTGAAGCTGAGTGAGAGGTACTTAGGGCTTCATTATATTCTGTCGTTTTTTTTTTATATATATATTACAAAATGAAAATAGTTGTGGAAGTATTTGAATAAAATAGTTGCAGAAATGGCATTTTTCACGATTACTTATATTTGAGACATCTTTTGTGTTTTGGATTATCCATCTCAGAGTTTCTCTATATTCATATTCATAAGTACCACTGCCCAGGGGAATATACACTGTTTACATGAAATACTCCAACTCTGGGCTCTGGCATTGCCCAAAACAACTTCTTTAACATGAGAGAAGTTGGATATTGTTTGGTGTCTCCTTCATATAATATTCTCCCTAACAGCTGGAGACACTTTTCTGTACTGAGTGTGAGTGCCTGAAATACTGGGCATGTACCGCCTCCACTGAGGACAATTATGGGAAAAGACAATTGATTTTGAAGAATGCTGCCATTTTGGGTGTGAGCTGTGACTTTAACTATTCTTTTTTTTTATCAGCTCTGCTAAATATGGGAAGTAGTTACTTACAGGTCAGCAATTTTTTCTATTTGTAAAAGTAGCCATTTCTCAGCCATCAGAATGTAAAGAGGTCCCTGTGTCCTCAGACAGACCTTACATATACACCCAGTGGGGAAATTGGATGAAATTTTGAGGAAGTAGATAGACTAATTAGGAAAAAGTCAATGGAATGCATAAAGTATATTATATAAAAATAGTAATAAGGGGACTTTGTTTCTTTTTATTTGAAATGTTTCATTTGAGAGCTCAAATTGCCATAGACCATTGCACATTTAGCTTCAATAAAATTTGATGGGAGTTTGGTTTTTCTATTTATAGGTCAAGCAGTACCATTGTAAATATTAAGAACCATGACTACTCCTTGGTTCACGATTGTTTATAAACCATGGGAAAGAGTGAAATCACTGACCAAGTGAGGCAAGACAACAGTCTTTCCTGATGATAAAGAGACCAGTAATCTCTACTTATGTGTATATTTGAGACCTGGTCTTCAAATGAAATATAACCAAAGAAATAGTGTGATTGCATCCAGGGCTACTGAGCCTAATATTTGGCTGCCTCTGTGTTATTCTGAGTGGTAATTTTCCATGTCATCTAAATTTATAATAACTTTTAAATATGATAGAGTTTCAGTGAACAAACATTCTGCTTGCTGCATTTCTTCTGAGTGAGTAATTCCCTGACAACTACCAGATCTTGGCAGAAGCAAACCTGGTCATAAGTCATGCTCTACTTTCCGTGTGCTGAAACCTATGATGCGTAACACAGTGTCTTTGAATTCAGATGCTGATTTTCCTAAAGGAAATTTGGGAGAGAAAAAGAAAAGGAAATGAAATACTCAAATTTAGGAGTAGTATTAACATATTATTATAAGACTTAAAAAATACATAAACACTGGTGATGGAGTCCTCTCTATGGAGTAAAAGCCTAGACCATTTTTTCCCTGTTCTCTGTGTGGCTTGATGGTGGCTTAAGTGGCTGGGTGATTTTCAAGGATCAAAGGGGTTAAAGTCTGTGGAATAAAAGTATGAGGCAGGATGCTGGGGCCAGGTTGGCTGCCATTCATACCCGACCCAATCTAAGTGAAAGGATTGCGAAGTTTGTCTTTTTTGGAACACATGAAGGCTCTTCCAAGTAACCAGCAATGTGATTTTACCGCAGTGTTCATTAATGGGGGTTTTGGATGGCCACCATGTCTGTGCTGAGCGAGTCCAGAACTGCAGTAACTGCCTCCAGCAAACTCACGGAGGGTTATGTCATCCCTGCTCAGCCAGCCCAACACTTTTTCCATCTGCTGAAATATGGAACATGGTTGCTGATTTTTTTCTTTCTCCAAAGAGAGAGAGAAGTTGGATGATGGTTGCTTTTAATTTAAAGATCATATGTTAATTAGCATTTTTTAAATCTGCTAAGCTAAGCACTAAATGTCTTAAAGGAGAAGGATGGGTACAGAGTAGCAAGATTTCATGCCATCATGCTAGAAGTTTGATGGATGTCTCCATAGTAAAATGATGCTCCAACCAGGCTTTCTTTTAATCAGGAGTGATCCAAAAAGGTATCATGTGCCATTAAGTTACATCATGTCCTAACTAGGTTTAGTAATAGGATAATTGCCAGGTTGTGTCCTCTCCCATACAGGAAGAGCGGATGTGTGCACAGTTATTTAATATGTTCTTCTAGGGTGTCCTCATTTCCTATTCTCTTTATAAATTTTTACTAAAACATTTTCTGATGAGATTGGGAGTTTGGACAATGATCAGATTGCCGCCTTAGGTTATGCACGTCTGGAGGGACAGTAGAAGCTGATGCATTCTTCAATAAAATACACTCCTGCTAAAACAATTTCTTAGTTACATTCAGAGCATGCAAAAAAATAAATAAAGGAGAATTCCCCCTTAAAGGTTTATTTATCTTACTGTTATTTATTACTATTTATTTTATGTTTTTTCTTTGCCATTCATGAGATTTTTAAAAATAAAATATCATATTTTTCATTATTATTTTAAAGGTCTCTGGGGAACGAGACTCATGGAAGAAGGCAACACCAGCCGAGAGAAGTATCTTAAAAGTGTTTTACGGGAAATGGCCACATACCTCCTTTTTCTCATAGTCTTGTGCATATGTAAGTAGGACATTTCTTCCTACTCAAGGAGAGGTTTTAAAAATATTTGACCTGTCAAAACCATAATTGAAAGGAATTGTATGTGCATCAGAGGGGTTCATTCAGAAGCTTTCCATTTTCAGTTTTCGTTTAGAATCTGGTAAAGCTCTCTTCTCTCCTCTGGTAAACATTGATTAAAGTTCAGCATTATCTGATTGATCAGTTCATTGTCAGTCATGACCATTTTCACTATGAGATGCATGTGGTAACCTGCCAGATAGCAAGAAACCAAGTAAAAGGACTTTTGTATTAGATTTCCTGATAAATACACTCTCATCACTTTTACATCAATTAACAGAAAGTCTATGTAAGAATTATTTTCAGCAAAATGACATTCCATGTTTAACAAATTCAGGAAATACAAATAATGTCAGCTAACATAACTTCTATGAATATATATATATATATATATATATATATATATATATATATATATATTTTAGTCCCAATCTTTTGGATCTGGATGTGTTTGTTTTATAGGTTCCTTTGTTCAATTCATAATGCCTTCCAAATCTTCAGTGATCACCGGCCTTCACTCTACAGGAAACTTACTGCAGACCCGTCTCTTTCTTCTTCCCCTCTTCTTTTAGGATGTCTGAGCATCCTCTGGGAGAGGAGGGGAGTCAAGCCTTAGACAAGACAAGTCTTAGAAGCCTTTTGCTTCAAAGTCCAGAAAGTCACAGACAATGGATTTATCTTCTGAATCAAAGGGTGTTGGATGATGGGAGTTCTGTCGTGTTCTCTCCAAAGCCCTTTATGAGAACAGACAAGGAAGGAGCTTTATGACAACCAGGACCTCTTACCATACTCCTGGAAAGGACTTCATTCCTATAGTGTATACTTAGAAATGCTTAAAAATTACCACCAATCTTGAAAAGAATCCCCTTCTTTGTATATGGAGAGAATCAAAATTTAATCAATGATTTAATAAGGCCATTTTTATTACATTAAAATTGACCACCTTGAATTTAATTGACTAAGTGCAAAGAGCTTCCTTAAAAACATTTTTAGGGCAGCCTAGGTAGCTCAGCAGTTTAGCGCCGCCTTCAGCCCAGCACAGTGATCCTGGAGACCCAGGATCGAGTCCCATGTCGGGCTCCCTGCATGGAGCCTGCTTCTCCCTCTGCCTGTGTCTCTGCCTCTCTCTCTCTCTGTGTGTGACTATCATAAATTTAAAAAAATAAATAAATAAAAAGCAATTTAAAAAAATGTATTACATTTATAAAAACAAAAAACACTCATATAAGATGAACATAAAGGATTGAGGAATCATTTAAGTATCAATATTTATAATTTTAAGAAATTGAATGTCAATTTATATACTATCCCCACAGACAGTTTTTTATTAATACTAGTCAGCTCTTAATGAGCTTTAACAGGGAATGATTTCTTTTTGCATTTTCTGAGACTTTGCCAATCCAAGTGGGAACTTGAGAATAAAAGAAGGTTTTTAAGTTAGAATGTATGTATGTGTGAATAACATCCATTTTCTTGATTTTTTTTCTGTTATTTGTTGAGGAAGGAATGTCATTACTTTTTATAACATTCTAAGATAGAAATCCTGAAAAAAGTAGTAAAGATCTATTCATTATATTAAAAGTTGTATAGCCAGAGATGTGATCTTTTTAATTGTTATGTTCTAAGCTGTTAGAGCTTTGAATACTGAAGTAGAATTTGTTCCCTGCATAGCCGCTTAAATATTAAACTACAGTGGCCTTAAATATTAACAGATTGATTAGAACCATTATTAAGTTTTTTTCAAGCATGACACAGACACATACATACATAAATATTTCTTATACAAAATATAAGTACCCCTATAGGGAAGTCTAGGTTTTCAGTGCCCCCCCCCCCCCCCGCAAATTACTTGAGCATCAGAATCACCAAGAGGAATTTTTAAAAATTACAGTTTGCCCAGATCTGCTAAATCAGAGCTTTCCAGATTTGGCCCGGGAAAACAGGTTTTCAGATGTACTGACAAATTTGAGAACTAGGCCAGATAAATAAACTGAATAGCTAGAATTATCTAGGAAACATGCCTTGAGTCATATAATTAGTATTTTCTCATTTACTTTAGAATTTTTAAAGCTTTTTGTTCTTTTTCACACTAATCACTTTTATTTTCTTGTATCTGGAGCTACATATTTTACGTAGGTAAAGTTTTATTTTCAGAGTATTGTAGAATCTCTGGTTAAGAAGGGATCTTAGCAACCATATGATCAAATCTCCACTGAATGCTAAAACTCCCCCTGCAGCTTCCTTACCAAATGGTCAGTCCTCCTGTGTCTGATTGAGCAAGCGTTCCAAGTTAAGGGACTTCTTTGAAATAGTTCATTTCATTTTGCTCTGGCTATGTTAGAAAGTTCTTCCTTGCATGAAGCCATGTCTATCCTAACTTCCTCTCTTAGTTCCTGCCTCCAGGTCCATCTATCCCAAGCACCTTTTCCATGTTCGTCTCCAGTTTAGCCCATCAGAAGTTTGGTGACAGACATTTAGCCTCCCTTAAGTCTTCTCTAGGTTAAACCTTTCTGGTTCCTTTAACTGTTGGTCATGTAATTTGAGTACTCACATGACAGAAACTTCCTCCAGCACATGTTCTGTTTATCAGGTCCCTTTGAAAGCAAAGTAGGAGCCTCATGAGCAAAGAGTAGAAAAGTGGGGCCATGGGTGTCCTCAGTCAGATACAAGCCTGTGGTTCATGCATCCTCCCATCACCTGATTTTTCACATAAATCATTCCTCAGTCTCTTCACAAAAATACATAAATCACTGTGTCCCCCATCTAGCATTTGAACACTTTTTCCTGGAACACAGTTGGGACTTCCCTTTCAGCTATGTTAAATTTCATTTATTCTGTCCATTGAAATTATTTTGGTTCTAGATTCATTCATGTATCAGCTATTCCTCTTGACTTCACTGAATCAACAGAATTGATATAACCCATGTCTTTATCCTGATTAATTAGCAAATCAAGAAAGATTGGTCTAAGAACATCATCTATTAGTCAAAGCTCTCTGAGTGGAGTTCACTGAATTATATTATCATCTAGCTCAGAATGTTCAAGAAATAGGATAATAAAGACTTTTTCTAATGCCTATCTGAATAACTCCACCGTCTTCTACCATCAGCTGTGGACCAAATTAAAAATGAACTGAGGATAGGCAAATATGATATGCTCCTACCAAAGCCTTACTGGCTCCTAGTGATTAAGCTCTTTCCCTTTGCTCAAAAACCATCTTTTTAATTACTGGTTTTTAAATCTTGCCAGCAGTATCAATATCAAATGACCAGTAATATCAAACATTACTGTGTGGGTAAATGAGATAATGTACTTAGCCATATGCCTTGCATATCAGAAGCTCTCAATATAAAGTAGATGGGGTTCTGGAAGGCAGTTGACATACTAGGGAACATACAGATTTTTTTACATCAACAGAGATCTGGGTTCAAATCCCAGCTCCACTACTTACATACTAGGTAAGCTTGAGCGAGTTATTTAATCTTTCTGAACCCTTGTTTTCTCATCTGTAAAATACTTATTTTGAAAAATTTTGTGAGGCACCTGAGTGGCTCAGTCAGTCAAACATCTGCCTTTGGCTCAGGTCATGATCTCAGGGTCCTGGGATTAAGCCCTCCACATGGCAGCAGGCTCCCTGCTAAGCAGGGAGTCTACTTCTCCTTCTCCCTCTGTGCCCTCCTCCCCACAGTTTCTCTTTCATAAATAAATAAATAAATAAATAAATAAATAAATAAATAAATAAATAAATAAATAAATAAATAAATAAAATCTTTAAAAAAGAAAAGAAAGATTTTGTGAGGATTGGGAATAACACACCAAAAGATCCTAGGATACTATCTGTCATAGAAAAAATAAGAAGAACGAAATTCTTCCCAGAGATAGTTGGAAATGGCTGAATTGTTTCATCAGCAGTTTTTTTTTTTTAAAGATTTATTCACTTATTTATGATAGACATAGAGAGAGAGAGAGGTAGAGACACAGACAGAGGGAGAAGCAGGCTCCATGCCGGGAGCCCAACACGGGACTTGATCCCGGGACTCCAGGATCGCACCCTGGGCCGAAGGCAGGCGCTAAACCACTAAGCCACCCAGAGATACCCTCATCAGCACTTTCTAAGAACTATAGGTTCTAATTGGGGATTCATATGGAGCAGCTGAGTGCTCATCAAGAGCTATTTTCCATCTTACCAGTGTTAGTTCTAAGCCCCTATGTCTTTAAAAGCAGTCTACTTAACCCAGAGGAGAGAAATAACATGGGAACTAGATAATCCCACTTTCTCTGTAATTTAGAATTTATTCTTACTTGAAATCTAAGGTTGCTATGAATTCATCATCAAAATACTTACTTGAATATGGGTTGCTGTTATAAGTAGTAACTATTTCTTTGTGTGGCTTAGATGCTAAACTTAAAGGAGATAAATAGTAGTATTAAGATTCTTTGGAAAAGACCAAATAAGTCCAGTGAATCTATGATAAAAATACATTTGCTTCTTCTTTTTCTTCTGCTCTCTCTTAAAATTTCTCAAATTTCCTGTTTAAACATAATAATGGAAATCATAAAAGTTAGTTGAGTTAGCACCATAGAAACGTATTTCTATGTTAAAGAAATAGACAAAGTTAAAAGGCAGAAAACAATTCTAAAGAATATTTCTAAGAAATATTACAAAGGATTAATAGTTTAATACATGTGTAACCCACAAAGCACTGAGAAAAATACCAAGGCCTCAGTAAATAGTTTACAGAGTAGAAAATATAACATTTCACAAATAGAAAATGTAATCAATTAATGTGAGAAAGTCTTTACCTAGTATACAAAGAAGTAATGAAACTGGAGAAATGAACAACAGCATGATATACCCTAGGACAGGAAGAGCTCTTACAAGAGGAGATCTATGTGTCTCCATTTCTTTATCTCTGGAAGCAGGAGGCTTTGCTTTGTATTCTAAAAAAAAAGAAGTAAATAGTATCAAATCAACAGGTTGAATACCTTAAACTTACACAGCATTACGTATCAGTTATTCCTCAGTAAAAAAGAAATGAAGATTTTATTTTACTTCTAAAAATCTTGCAGAGATGATTGTCTAACCTAAAGATTGTTTTCCTAATTACAAGAGAATTCACGCAGTTTAATTGTTGGTAAGTAGGTCAGGGAAGTCAAAGTCTGTGGGTTAATCATCAAATTTGTGGGAAGCTAATTCAGTTTCCGTTGACAAACATTCCAACACCTTCCCACAGCAAACACTGTCAGTCTTAAGACCACAGGTTGCAAGTCCATGGAAAGTAACTGTTACAGACTGCCTATGGTCAGAAAGCTCCCTGTCCTTTTCAATTAACTGAACAAAACTACAATGATAAGAAATGTGTGTTCTTGCATAAATATTAATTTAAACGTGGTCTGTACTCCATGTGCAGAGCTTTCTCTTATTTATGTCTTTATGATAACATATGTAAATATTATATATCTTTCTCTCCTGTTTTAAAAAAGATAAGGGCAAAAAAAAAAAGAAAGAAAGAAAGATAAGGGCAGCCCGGGTGGCTCAGTGGTTTAGCGCTGCCTTGAGCCCAGGGCATGACCCTGGAGACCCAGGATCAAGTCCCATGTCAGGCTCCCTGCATGGAGCCTGCTTCTCCCTCTGCCTGTGTCTCTGCCTCTCTCTATCTCTGTGTCTCTCATGAATAAATAAATAAAATCTTATTTAAAAAAATTAAAATAAAAGACAAGGTAATAGCTAGCTCAGTATGGGCATTCACAATAGCATTTATGTCACCAGACTTTAGCCCTTAGGTTTCCATCAAAATGTCACTTACAATTTCCTTCAAATTTTAACCAAAACTAGATTAAAATATTTGGAAGTTTTAATCAGTTTAATCCATCTCTTGTGTATTCTGTCTCACTTCTACCTCTTGAAAAGCCTCAGCAGAGTTGCTTAGGGACCTCTTAATTGCCAAATTTTATGGGCTCCTTTCAGGCTTTTTCTGGCATTTGGTCCTATGGCAATGACATTTGGCTTTCTAGAAGCTTCTCTTTGGCTTCCAGGAATCTTTCTCTTCCTGTGTTTCTCCTTGCTTTATTCACTTCCTTAGTTTTTTTTCTTAATGAAACATTTAGCCAGTATATTCTCTGTGATTGTATCTTTGGCTTTCTCTTCAGGTGATCTTTTCCAGAGCTTCAACTGGTACTTTGACTCCAGATTCCCCCTAGACCTGGCTCATGAACTACAAACCTTGTGCCAAATTCTACCAGGCGTCTCCACTGATATATCTCCCAGACATCTCATCTCTAACATTCCTAACCCTGGACTCATCATTCTCCCCATCCAAACTTGCTTCACTCATGTTCTCTCTCTGGCTAATGTTAACATCACCCACACGATGCCTCTCTCCAAAGCTGGGCATCATTCTAGATGCTTTCCCTCATTCTTCTCATGGGATCATTCCACTTAATTCTTGCTCTTTAGTGCCTCTCAAATCTGCCTTCCTTCATACATCACTATTATCCCTATTTTAACCTTTATCATCTCTATCCTGGATTATTCATGTATTCATTCATTCAACTGTTCAGTAATTTAATTAAAAACAGATTGAGGCCCTGCCCTTAAATGTGGAAGTAGTATGAAAGAAGACATTTGAGGAAGAGATTCCCCTACAGAGAAGGCCTCTCTGAGGCCTAAATCAAGAGTGAGAGCCAGTCAGATGAAGAAAGAACTGCACGAGTGAAGTTTCTGAGGCAGGAAAGAGCTCAGAACATTCCAGAAGCTGAGTGAAGACAGTTGTTAGAGTACCATCAGATGAGGATGGAAAGAAAGGCGGTTAGAGGTTAGACCCTATAGGTTTGTTAGGCTTTGGTTAGCGGTTTATAGAGGGAAGCTAGGGTTTTAAGGAAGGGAGTGACAAGATTTGTTTAAATTTTAAGAAGCTGACTCAATGCCATTAGACTGAAGATTGGTTGGGATCTAATACCTGGACTTTTTTTTTTTTTTTTTTTTTTTAAGATTTTGTTTATTTGACAGAGCACAAGCAGGGGGAAAGGCAGGCAGAGGAAAAGGAAGGAGCAGCTCCCCACTGAGCAGGGAGCCCACATGGGGCTTGATCCCAGGACCCTGAGATCATGAGCTGAGCTGAAGGCAGATGCTTAACTGACTGAGCCACCCAGATGCCCACATACCTGGACTTTTAGTAGCACTCCCAGGCACTACTTCCAGACTGCTGTCTCTGAAACCAGATTAACCCGGTCACTCTTCCATTTAACATGCTATAATCACCTCACTTTCAAGATAAAGTTTAAAATCCTGACATAATCAAGTGCATTTCATTATACCATCTTTGCTTACTTCTTCAGATCTGCCACTCCCTGTGAACACCTGTTACTTCAACCATATCAAACCACTGTGAGTCTCAGAAACCCCTTGGCGTAGGCTTTCTCCTCTTGGTCTATTCAGTTCTTCCTCAGCCTTCAAGATCAGTGCAAGAGGCAGATCCATCGAGAAGCCTTTATCCACTACCCCTCTCCCTGAGGTGTGCTGATGTCCCAGGCCTACCTCTATCACTGCACTCCTCACCCTAGATGTCAGACTAGTTCGTTCAAGTCTCTTCAAATATCTGTTCTTATTTCATCTCTACCATGTTGCTATGAGGATGTGGTACAGCACAGAGCTAGCAAAGAATTTTGGTTTTCTGGTCAGGATGATGGCTTTGCTTTGTGGCAGATGGCCTTGGAATACTGGATTCTACTGTCTTTACATCTGATGTATTTATATTTGTGTGGTAGTTTTGATTTCCTCTTTGGTCCAAGAGTTATTAAGAGAAAACAGGTTTGTTTGTTTTTTTCATTTTTAGATGGTGTGGCTTTATCTCTGTTTGCTTAATCCTTTTAAAATTAATTTTCTGAAAAAAAATAAAATTAAATTAATTTTCTGCATTTGTGATTTTTAAAATATTGCTGTTTTGGTTTTCATGGGGGATTTTTTGTTATTTTCCGTGTTTCTGTTTGTCTTGTTACATTGGAAAATTCTTTGCTTTTTATTATAAGGATTTGGAGTTTTTATAGTACAGTCTTCTTTATTTGTTTTTAGTCTTTGAGCCTTCATTTTCTTCAACAATATTAAGGGTAAAATAGTGTCCATTGCCTATTTTGAAATCAAGCATGTGTTTAAGACAGCTTTATTTATATTACATGCTGATTAGTTGGTGATGTGTGATATTTTTTATTCTGGCTTATTTTATGAAAAAGGAAACTTGGAAATGAAGACAGTGATTATATGGTAGAAGAAATGTATATACATAGGACATATATCTATCCTTTATGTTATATTTTTTAACATTCTCTTCCTTTCTGTTCCTCATTTAAGGTTATCTTTTTATACTGTAGTTTTTTTCTTCATGAGTCAGATCATTTAAAGAGTGAATGAATGCCACCTTCCAAGTGTGCTTTCTCCATCAAGAACTGAAGAGAAAATGATGTAACAGTCTTGTATTTCTATTGCATTTGACATTGTGCAAAATGTCTTCACATACATTTCTCCCATTGAACTATGCAAAAGCCCTAGATGTTATTATACCCACTTTCTTGTCAATGAAACTCGAGCTCAGAGAAATTATTTGTCTGAGATCCCAAGACACTGAGACCCACTATCATGAACACAGAGGCAAACATTCAAGATGAAGCAAAGCGGAAACCCAAACCCAAATCATTCAGCTTCCAAATCCCAGGGGTCTTTTAGCTACCCCCTACATGGATTCACGGTTTAGGTGATTGCTGGAGTGTACGGAGCTGTCACTCAAAGCTATCCCATGGAGTAGCCTAGGACCTGGCACAAGGAAGGGCTGAGTTACTATTTGCTGATTGAATGTGCTGGAGTAATCATCCCTTTAAAGCTAGGTGACATTATTTCTCTAGATGTCCAACAGATGGTGCTCAATAGCCAAGGGAATGCATCACTTTCCTTTTACTGAAGCCATGAAATTTCATACAGGTCCTGATAATTTCAAAAGCACTTGATATTAAAAATATAGGAAAACAAAAGAGTTATAATTCTTAATCTGTGGCTAAAATATTTATGCACGTATATAACTAGCATATTTATAAATCAGAACATTAGATCACTTGTCATAATTCTTTTTAAAACATCCCACAGGTAAAAAAAATTTGAGAATCCTTTATATTAATTAATCCAAAGCAAATTCTAATTTCAAGTTAATTGTTAATTTCAACTTAATAATCGCTTATTCAGTTTTGGGGATCCTTCACTACTCCTTTTGAGCATCATATCAGTTTTGTTCCCTCAACTGTCTCTGGATCCACTGAAAGCTTTCATGGAGTTCATTGTACCTTGTCCACCCCTCAATGGGTGCTAGGTGAGCATTGCTATTCTCAGGGAAACTTAGTAGTTTCTCTTCTTGAGGACAGAGGTCATACCTTGCTTATCTTCATAAGCACTTTGTCTCATAAATGTGAATGGATTACAAATCTAAACCCTTATCTCTGGCCCAGTATAGTTTTGAGAAGTGGCAGGTCCTATAACACTTGAGAGGAATGTTCTAGTTTGCACGTCATGCGAGGACAGGTGAGGGAAATAAGGAGACCAGAAAATGTTCCTTCCCTTCCAGATAAAGCACATAAGCCTTGTGACTATATATTTATTAATCCATTGACTGCTTCAGGTGGACTCTAAAACACACTTGTGTTTGAATCACTATTATCTACTTCTCTTTTTAAATCATCTTGATTTTCTATGCTACTCAATGGGGAAGGAAACTATGTGAAGACGAGTTTCTACTAAATAGCACTTAATCCCCAAATCATTTAATACAAGGTTTTAAAATGCGTTTTATGAAGCCTGAAGATTATTACAGTCAGCTAAGTGTTTATCACCTGCCAAATGTTGAGAACTATGGTTAAAAGAAGTGTAAAACTTCTGTGGTCAAAAAAAGTATAAAGAGAAGCGTTTCCCCTTGAAGCTTTTCATCAGTTAGTTATAGGAATTATAGCATATTGCACATGCGGTCATTAGAGTCCAGTGTTAAGACAACCCCCATTAAAATGCTGAAAATTTTAATAGATGTGTTATAGCAAGCTGATGAAGGAGGAAGAACTATCATTATTGGACATTTAAGTTTTAGCCACTGTACTGGGTAATTTTTAGTTACTATTTTTAGTAAGCACCAGAAACTCTCATGGGATAGCTAATTATCCCTGTCCTACTGAAAAGGAAACTGAAGCTCAGAAGGTTAAGCAGCTCAGGGGCCTGGGTGCTCAGTCAGTTAAGCATTCAACTCCTGATTTCAGATCAGGTCTTGATCCTCAGGGTCACGAGTTCAAGACCCTACTTGAAAAGAAAAGAAAAAAGAAAGGAAAAGAAAAGAAGGTTTAAACAGCTTGCACAGGTCACATAGTAAGGAGTAGGCATGGCCAAGATGCAACATCTGATCTCCTTGTGACCTACTAAGCCTGTAAATTATCTTCCCTAACTGCTGCTAGGACCATTTAGAATGGCTGATATAATCGGCAGATCTTCATGGCAGGGGTGTGGCTTGATGTCAAGTAAAGGTGCTTGATCTTAACTTGATGCTCTGTAGTAAGCCAGCTTTGTTTCACATAAATGAATATTATTTCTTTTATAGGCCCGAGGGCTAGGGAGAGATCCTAGAAGAATGATAAAGGCAAAGAAGGCAAGGGACACAGCAGAATGTTTGTGACTACCTGCCCACCCACTGAGAGTGTGGGAGTGAGTGTGTGTGCAAGTGCCACTTCAGGGTTCATGTGGCTTCTTCTGTGTTCCAGTGACCTATGGGATGATGAGCTCCAGTGTGTACTACTATACCCGGATAATGTCACAACTCTTCCTAGACACCCCAGTGTCCAAAACAGAGAAAACAAACTTTAAAACTCTTTCTTCAATGGAAGACTTCTGGAAGGTATTTGCAAATGACTTTCCTTTTTTTTTTTTTAAGATTTTATTTATTTATTCATGAGAGACACACAGAGAGAGAGAGAGAGGCAGAGACACAGGCAGAGGGTGAAGCAGGCTTCATGCAGGGAGCCTGACGTGGGACTCGATCCTGGGTCTCCAGGATCACACCCCAGGCCGCAGGCGGCGCTAAACCGCTGCGCCACCAGGGCTGCCCGCAAATGACTTTCAAAGTACCTCTATATCACTGAAAATTGTTCATTTGGTTTCATAAATTCATGACAGCAGTATCTATAGGACCAACTATGTGCTTCACACTGTGAGAGATGTAGGTTATGATGGGCTGTTAGAAATTATGGTTCTATTGAGAACCTTGTGTATCCCTTGCACCATGCTGAGTGTTACATACCTCACCTTTTTTAATCCCATAGTAACCATACAAGGTAAGTGCTAATATTATGCCCTGGTGGTAGATGAGGAGATAAAGATTCAGCATGCTTACAGATGGTTAGGGAGTAAGAAAAACTGACTTGTTTCTAACCTGACTGGCCTTTTCTCAGCCTAGCCTATAATTCAGTCATTCATGATTCAGATAATATTTGTTGAGTATCTCCTAGTATATACAGCCCATAAGGGCAAAATTTGGTTGTTTTGTCTTGCTTTATGTTTTTGTTTTTTTTGTTTTTTTGTCTCTTTGTTGATGATGGCATGTACCCTAGAACAGTACCTGATCAAGGCAGGCACATTCTTTCAGAGATCTCTAATGTGAAATTCAACCCAACCCCTTCCCAAATCATCACACAATCCAACACAGTAACCGAGGATAAACTATGAGTGATACCAAAGGAGAACTGTTAAACTGATCTGGGAGGTATGGTGCTCAGAACCTAAGAAAAATAGAAGAGCAATTAGAGAGGAAAGGATTGTTTCTTCCTGCAGAGATGCTTTCTAAAACTCTTCCTAAGCCCTGGGGTCAGAGCTGGTGGTTGTAAAGATAGAGGAAACTGGACCATATGAACCCATTAATACTGATGCCTCAAAATACTTGGCATCCAAAATCACATTAGTAAAATGTGAATCTTTCCCCTCTGTTCAAGCAAATCAATCCATCTCTACTGATTGTCTGTTAAGGATAAGACACTGAGAAACAGCTACTTCTTCCCTATAGGCAAACTAATGAGAGACTTCTCACATGGACACAATTCCATGGTAATGAATGCCTGGCTCTAAAAGCAGGGGCCAGGGCAGTTAAGAGAGTTCACCATATGACAAAATAATCCAGACACTTAAAAGATCCACCAGATGGCAGACTGGTATTCAAAACTGTAGCTTTTCCTCTCCAAACAAGTTTGGAACCGTGATTATGTTATGTGACATGTTGTTTTACTAAGAGAAAGTAAAATTGATCATGGTTGTGCATTTATGTAAACCACACCCCCTACCTTTAGTCCTAGAGCAAAAATCAGAGTTGCCATTTTTTAAACACCCACTGGGTACCAGGGCAGCAGCCATGCAGAGAATGAATAAAATAATGCAGGGACCTTGGCTCAAAGTTGGAGCCTCATAGCCAGCAAGCAATGGAGCAAGATCCAACCCCAGTCTTTCTGACAGCAAAACCTACCCTTGTCACTCTACCATGTTTACAGAGTTGCCAAACTGTTGGTCTTGCAAACATTCCAGGAAAGAGCAAAGAAACCACTAGGCTTGGAGCTTTTCAGAAAACTTTTCCAAAATGTTTCCCTTTTTTTCAGTTCACAGAAGGTGCCTTATTGGATGGGCTGTACTGGAAGACACAACCCGGCAACAGGACCGAAGCTGACAACCGAAGTTTTATCTACTATGAGAACCTCCTGTTAGGCGTACCACGTATCCGGCAACTCAAAGTCAGAAATGGATCCTGTTCTATCCCCCAGGACTTAAGAGATGAGATTAAAGAGTGCTATGATGTCTACTCTGTCAGTAGTGAAGACAGGGCTCCTTTTGGTCTAAGAAACGGAACTGCGTAAGTGTGCCCTGTGGCCATGTGCCCTGGCTTCTCATTCATTCATTCATTCATTCACTCATCCTCTAACCTCTTAACCAAGGAGAAGATGCTTTAAGTGAGTCTTCAGTGCTTATAGTTAAGACCATGGCCAAAGTGACCTTTGGTTTCTCAGATTTTCTCTACTCTTTACTGCCTTCAGCTTCTGCATACATATTTTTCAAAAGACTAAATTGTTGACTATATGGCCAACAAGAAAATAGCTACAGGGCCTCTGGAGATTTCTTTGAAGATTCCTGGATCCTGTTTTCCTAGATCCAGTGACATTGTTCACTAGGTTGTTATCAGGAACTATTCCGGGACAGAAATTTTCATTTTACTAGCGTTTACGAATACATTTTTGTTCAGAGTACAGTTATTTAAAGTGTATACTAAGCTTGTGAGCCAGTTTTATGTCTGGTTTAAAACCTGGCCTGGCCTCTCAAATGTGTGTTTATGATTTTGAGTATGTATTGTCCATTGTGCAGATTTGCGGGGATTTTGGTGTCCTTTTGTAACCATACTTAAAACATCTTGTGTATTGAGGGAAGCTAGTCATTACTTTTAGAAATACTGTAGCTATTATAAAGAAATAAGAGTGGGCAGCCCAGGTGGCTCAGCGGTTTAGCGCCGCCTTCAGCCCAGGGTGTGATCCTGGAGACCTGGGATCGAGTCCCACGTCAGGCTTCCTGCATGGGGCCTGCTTTTCCCTCTGCCTATGTCTCTGCCTCTCTCTGTGTGTGTGTCTCTCTTGAATACATAAATAAAATCTTTAAAAAAAAGAGAGAGAGAAATAAGAAGACAGCTCTCAAGCTGTCCCAAGGTGGACCTCTTAGGGTCACTGCCCCTGGATGAGTCACTATGGTTAGACTTGTCTTCTAAACTTAACTAAGCTAATCCTGTCCGTTCATCTGGATCCCTTTCTTGAACTGAGACACCCAGTATCCAGATTTGTTAATATACAGTAGGGGCAACAGCCTTCCCATCAGATTTTTTATCTGCCATCCAGTGCATACCTTAATTAGGAGCAGGGCCTGTAAGGAACACACTAAGTAAAGGTCAGAAGATTTATCATAAAGGATTGAATCATCCTAAAAGACAGTTTATCCAGGTTTGGTAATGATTTTGCTCTACTCCTTTTTCTGGTTCCTGCAAAGTATAAACATGCCCCTAAGCTATGGTACCTGGTCCAGTATTTTACTCTATCCTATCATTAATGAGAGAAGTGGATAAGCCACTACCAGATGCTACATTAAGAAGTGATTTCAGGGGCAGCCCCTGTGGCACAGCGGTTTAGCGCCTCCTGCAGCCTGGGGTGTGATCCTGGAGACCTGGGATTGAGTCCCACATCGGGCTCCCTGCATGGAGCCTGCTTCTCCCTCTGCCTGTGTCTCTGCCCCTCTCTTTCTGTCTCTATAAATAAATAAAATCTTTAAATAAAAAAAAAGAAGTGATTTCATTCATGCATTATCTCATCTGCTTTTGCAAAACAACCTGAAATACATGTCATCTCCATTTTGTCGATGACTGAGGCTCACTTACCCAAAGCATCACAGCTTGTAAATGGAACCAAGCTGGGATTTAACCAGCCTGACTCCAAAACCCATGTTTCTTCCACTAAACCACATTGCTTCATCCATATTAATTATGCTGGCGGGGGGGTTGGGGGGGCTCCCTCAGCTCCTCATCAATATTCAAGCTTCTGGAGAATGGGGACTGTATTTTGTTTACTGCTGTATTCTCAAAGCCTTGACTACTGCCTGCATCTAAAGCTGCTCAGTAAATAGCCACTAGGGGCAAGAATGAATGGGTGATTTCTATGACAGATAGACTACCATGTATCCAAACCATCCCTTGATTCTGCTCTATTCTCATGCTGCTCCCATTTCTCCCTTCCTTGAATTCCACAAACTTCTGCAAAGAATAGTCTTCACTGGCTACCTCTATCCCCTACCATTGATTCATTCCTTAAAGCTGAAAACCTATGCTTTTGACATCTCTCTTGGAAGCCACGACTGGATTTGTTGAGTTTGCCAACCCACAGACCAATTCTTGAACTTCATCCTGTTTAACCTCTGTAGAGCTCGGCAGTGTTGATTGCTTATTCTTTTGACTTCTGAGAGTGATGCTAAACTTTGGGTTCCCTTCATTCTGTAATCTTCCTCTTAACCCTCATATTCCTAGGTCGTCCTATATTCAGATCTCTAGCTTTTCTTTCTTTACATTCTTTCCCTGGTATTCAAGTGGCTTCATCTCTCATCTCTATTTGATAATTTATCATTTCTTCAACAAATATACTGAGTGTTAACATGTGCCAGGCATTTTCTCAGTGAGGTCTCCTTCTTCTAGAAACACCCTTGGTGCTGGCTAGGGTAATAAAACAGCAGGAAACAGAACAGAAACAAATCCCCTGTCTTCACAGAGCTTATATTCTAGTGATAGGAAACAAAAACCAAATCTGTATTCTACCTATGTCCTACTAGCTCCTATAATTCAGTCTGTCCAAACTGAATTCATCACTTTCTAATTGAATTTGTTCTCCTTTGCATTATCCAACAAGAGTCTTCCAGTCATTTTTCAGATGTCCCTTCTCCCTTGCCCCTACTTCTAAATCAGAGGCCAAGTTCTCTTAACAGTCACCGCAGTGTCCTCTGTCCATCCTTCCTGTCTGTCATCCTGTCTTCCTATCATTGCTCTGGTCCGGGCCTCATCACTTCTGGATTATTGCAGGCACTGCTAACTGAACTGTGTCCAGGCCCCCAGGACTACTCCCAGGTTCAGGGATATGCTAGAAGGATTCCTAGGATTCATCATCTAGTTATGTTTGTGGCTAAGGTTCAATGCAATGAAAGGATAAAAGTAAAAGCAGCAGAGGGTGCAGGCACATGGGGCCAAGTTGGGAGGAAACAAAGTGTAGGCTTTCAAAAGTCCTCTCCCAGTGGGGTCACACAGGAAGTGTTGAATCCCTCCAGTAACAGGCTATAGCAACATGAATGAAATGTTGCCTGTCAGAGAGGTGCATTATTCACTCAGTGCCCAAGGTCACATAGGCAGCCACTGCCTGGCAGGTACCAAAATCCCAGAGTCCCAGAAGGAAAGCAGTCGTTGGGCCTGAGCCTCTGTGTTTGTATAGACAGCCTAGGTACAGCCACTTTTCCCAGTCAGACAAAGTTGGACGTTTTTTAAGATTTGATTTATTTATTTGAGAGAGAGAGCATGACAAAGGGATGAGGAGGAGAGGGAAAAACAGCCAGTCAGACAGGTTTATATCAGCTGTTCGTCAGTCAAGTTCCAGATGCCCAAGACCCAGCCCTGCAAACAGGCCTTACTAAGGCCTTACTAGCGGCCTTCCCAGACCCTCTGTGGTCACTTTTTTCTCTGTTCTCACCACTCCAGTCTTTTCCTGCAACCTGTTTTGTGCCTCTCAGAAACCTTCCCTCAGTGAGTCCATCACACTTGCTCTTCACAGTCTGATCACAGTCTACCTCTCAGCCTTCTCTCTTCATCATTTGCAAGCTGAACTCAGCTACTAGCTGGGTGCCTTGTCCTTCTCTAGCCCTGCCTGACTCATGCTTGAAAATGCCCTTCCACTTGTGCCTCCTGAACCCAGTTTACCTTTCACAGCCCAGGTCCACCATGGCTTCTTCCAGAAGCTTTTGTTTCATTACTTTTCTCTTCCTACTTTTTTTTTCTTTTTTTTTAATGATAGTCACATAGAGAGAAAGAGAGAGGCAGAGACACAGGCAGAGGGAGAAGCAGACTCCATGCACCGGGAGCCCAACGTGGGATTCGATCCCGGGTCTCCAGGATTGCGCCCTGGGCCAAAGGCAGGCGCCAAACCGCTGTGCCACCCAGGGATCCCTTTTCTCTCCCTACTTACTGTAAATTTGAGAGGCAAAGGAACTTGGTTCCTCTTTATATTGCCAAAGAAACATCTGGTGCCTTAGAGAACCTCTGTCAATATTTACGGATTAAGTTCCCAAATGCCCTGGTGTGCTCCCGTGGCTCAGTTGGTTAAATGTCAGACTCTTGATTTGGGCTCAGATCATGATCTCAGGGTCCCAAGATCAAGCCCCACATTGGGATCTGCACTGGGCATGGAGTCTGCTTCAGATTCTTTCTCTCTGCCTCTCCCTCTGCTTCTCTGCCGCCACTCTCTCCCTCCCTTATATAAATATGTAAATACATAAATAAATAAATTCCCAAATGCCATGTAGAGTCTTGTTTTAGTTCAGTTGCTGACTGTGGTACTTGATGAACTTGTACTTCTTGGCTGCAATTTTCTCTGAGGGCCTAGAATCATCTAGCCCCTAAGTATAGTTACCCAGGGAAGGCAACCATATAAACTAAGGGCTAATAGCACAGATTCTAGAGACAGGCAGTCCTGGTGTAGGTTTCTAACAATTTTCTCAAGAGCTTAGAGACTGAGTTGACCTCACTAAAGCTTCAGGGCCCTCATTCCTAAAAGGGGGTTATAAGTGTGTGAGAATTCAATAAAGAAACACAAGCCCCATACCAAGCATATTACCCAGCTTGATAAGATTTATATTTATTTATTACCTACTCTGTCTTACCAGGAACCACTTCACCTGTCTTTGTAATTGCCACAAGTGTTCCACTGATTTTATCTGTTTGTTTTGTTTTCACGTTTTAAATTAGTTGGATCTACACAAGTGAAAAAGACTTGAATGGGAGCAGCCACTGGGGAATGATTGCAACCTATAGTGGAGCTGGCTATTACCTGGATTTGTCAAGAACAAGAGAGGAAACAGCTGCTCAGGTTGCTAGCCTCAAGAAAAATGTCTGGCTGGACCGAGGAACCAGGGCAACTTTTATTGACTTTTCAGTATACAACGCCAACATTAACCTTTTCTGTGTGATCAGGTGTGTACCAAGGGCCCTGATCCCTCCCACTTTTCTGTAGTTGTATGTACATCCTAGTCTTGAGATAGACCAAGAAACCATTGCCTGCATTTGGCTGAGAGTGCCGAGGATCAGAGCCAATAGCAAAGGAAGGGTGAAAACCAAAGGCTTAGTGGGATAAATATATTTGGTGGAAGGGAGTTAGGATCCTAGAATATTACAAGTTGGGAAGGACCTTAAGTCTGATCCAAGTTTATCCCAAAGCTGCAACCTTCCCAGAAAAAGCACAATAGATGGTGTTTGCTACCATCTATTCTTACTCATTTTAAGGATGATCAGTGCTATATACTATGGCCATCAAATCTTGACCCATTACCCTGAGTTTCCCACTCTCAGATGAGGTCCATGCTATTTAAGAACATAAGCCCAGCAGTCATGAGCTATGCCTGGGGTCGATAGGATACCTACATACTTGTTCACATTCAAGATTCACCAAAGACACAAAGTTCCTTCCATGATCCTGTGATGTTGCCATAATGATCACTCAGGTTAGCAGTGAAGAACCTGACACAAATCCTACAGGCTTGTCTGGGGCCTTCTGTTCATTCATTCATTCATTCATTCAGCAAACATTTATTGGACACCTAATATGTGCCAGGCACTGTTCTTGGCTCTTGGGACACATCAGTGAACAAAATAAAGATCCCTGCTCTTATAGAGCTTGCATTCAACCAGGAAGAGATAGATAATAGACAATAAACAATGAACAAAAGAGACAAATTAATTAAATAGTATATTAGAAGGTAATATGTACTTAAAAAAAGAAAAAGTAGAAGGCATAGGTGACCCAGGGTTCACCTAATCCTCCTGGTGAACATGTCAGCAACACCCAAGACATCTCTGACCTGAATTACTTGCACATAATCTTACCTACCAAATAAGAAGGATAAATCTCATAATATCCTTATTTTGAGATCATTTTTATGGCTAAATGCAAGTCAGCTTTACATGGCCAGTTGGATTTTTCCAGACCACGTTTTGACAATTTTTGAAGAAAATAATATCACATTAAGCCAAATCATAGTTATTATTAGAAATAAATAAAAATTGATTACAATTATTATTGAACTTTTTTAATGATTTTAGTGCAGACAGAAGGATAAAAACAGGCACTCAGTATTTAAAGAAATATCTATTTATAGAAGGTCTTGAATATGTCTTTCACTTCCTCCCCATACTTCACAAGTGAATATTGTCAAGGCAATTATTTAATTTCTCTATGCTGCTGTCTGTTTTGGAGGGGTTACAGATGCAGGGCCAGAACAGGACACAGGAGCTGGCATACAGAGGCTACTTTCTGCCCTTCCAAGTTCACACTGAAGCTGTCAGGAGGATCTTCATTTCAGTATTATTTCCTGGGTTTTTAGTTCTTAACCCTACTCTCTAACACATCAAATAGAAAAAAAAACAAGAAAACAAAAAGCAGAAGATCAGCAGTGAACAGGAAGGAAAAATTTTCATCCATCTTTGACCAATTCTAATTTGCCATAGTCTCTGCCTGGACCTGATTATGGCTCATGGTTGAGTCCTAGGTATTCAGGCTCTAGGTGTGGCTACCCATCCTGTAATGGGAGAGTTATACCTAAGACTTGACTGAAGGTCTTTTGAAGTTAAGGAACTAGGTAGTCTATTTCTAGCTTGATAGGGAAACTATACCATTAAGCAAATCACTTAACGTGGCACCTACAAAATAGAAACTTGGCAAGAAACATTCTCACTTCCATAATGCTAAAACACTAAAGATCAGTGCCACGATATGAATGTAAAAAAATGTATGTTGCTGTTTTAGACTATCAGCTATTTACCGAGTACCTATTAACTACAAGGCTCTGGAAAGGGTAGCAAGAATAGCCCCTAGGGCAAATTATTCAATGCTAGTTAGGTGTTACCTAATGAATGGATGAGAAACCCAGTTTATATATATATCCACACACACACATACATATACATAAATACACAAATAGACACACACATCCTACCTCTCAACAGGTCGTACATTTTTGAATGCATGAGTCCTATTTCTTATGTTCTTCATTACCTAGTTGAGTTACTTGCATTTAAAAGAAGTCCTGGAAAGGCTTACTTACTGATTAATTCCTTCATTAAGAAAAATAAACTAAAGAGCATTTTGAATAGTATAAATACTGGAAAAGTAAAGGGGAGATTGAGGAGGAATAATCTCTTTAGGAGATTTGGGAAGCCCCGTTCCTTTTGGGGCACAGTATCATTGTCATACACAGTTACTAGCTGTGATAAAAAATACTCTGTCGCTGGTTTAGGGTGACTTGTGATTGCAGTTTTAGTACTTTTAAGTACAGGGATAGAATAGATGGATGTCCTTTCCTGGCTGCATCCGTGTGTTGTATATTGTTATTGTTTTATAATTATTGTTTTAATTGTTCTTATGCAGGTTATTGGTTGAATTCCCAGCAACAGGCGGTGTGATTCCATCTTGGCAATTTCAGCCTGTAAAGCTGATCCGATATGTCACGACTTTTGATTTCTTCCTGGCAGCCTGTGAGATTATCTTTTGTTTTTTTATTCTTTACTATGTGGTGGAAGAGATATTGGAAATTCGTATTCACAAGCTACACTATTTCAGGAGTTTCTGGAATTGTCTGGATGTTGTGATCATTGTGGTAGGTTTGAGAACAACACCAAATTCCCTACTCTATTATAAAAATATGTTAATTAGAGTCCTTGATCTTTCTCCTCAGTATTGTGGTTCCTGATATTCCAAAGGAGAATCTAAAAGCTCTTCTCGGGATCCCTGGGTGGCGCAGCGGTTTAGCGCCTGCCTTTGGCCCAGGGCGCGATCCTGGAGACCCGGGATCGAATCCCACGTCAGGCTCCCGGTGCATGGAGCCTGCTTCTCCCTCTGCCTGTGTCTCTGCCTCTCTCTCTCTCACTGTGTGCCTATCATAAATAAATAAAAATTAAAAAAATTAAAAAAAAAATTTCTTAAAAAAAAAAAAAAAACTCTTCTCTATTGTATCAACTTCAGCACTACTAACTATTTTCTCATTTTGCATGAGTAACCCTACTGAATATAGAAGTTGAGAGGTATTTACTTTAAGCTGTCAATTAGCCACACCCAAAACAAGAATAACTTAGTGGAGCACCTGGCTGGCTCAGCTGGAAGTGCATGTGACTCTTGATCTCAGGGTCATGAGTTTGAACCCCACATTGGCTATAGAGATTACTTTAAAATAAATTTAAAAATATGGGCAACCCTGGTGGCCCAGCGGTTTAGCGTCGCCTTCAGCTTGGGGTGTGATCCTGGAGACCCGGGATGGAGTCCCACATGGGACTCCCTGCATGGAGCCTGCTTCTTCCTCTGCCTGTGTCTCTGCCTCTCTCTCTCTCTCTCTCTTTCTGTCTCTCATGAATAAATAAATAAAATCTTTTAAATAAGTAAATAAATAGATAACATTTAAAAATAAACTTTTTTTAAAAATGAGAGAGATGTGTATGTGCTGATTACAGCAAGAGTTCCAAGACATACAAAAAAGAAAGAAGTAACTTAGCAGTTCATATTTGGCTTTGGCATGCCATTTGAGACATGAGGGAGTAAACAATGTTTTGTTTATTCTTTTTTTGTTGTTAATGATATTTTTCTTCAACTACTAGCAAAATTTAATGTGTATTTTTCTGCACATGTGTAAAGTTACAGCAAGAAGAAACATCTTGAAAATATTTCAGGTTGGCAGAGAAAACCTCCCAGCAGTTTAAAATTTCCTGCAAATAGTTCAGTGTACAAAATATAAGCGAGAGACCATCAAGGTCTCTTTTTCTGTATCACATGTAAGAAATCAGAAGGCAGTGAGGACAGAGTAGAGGCTGTGACACCTTGTAGATCCCCTGACTGCTTTTGACTTTATTATAACTTACACTTGTTCAACATGGTTTCCCTTCCACATCATCTTAATCACTTCCTTCCAGGGACCTCAGTGGAGAAAAGCATTTTTGCAGACTTTTTTCTCCATTTAGCAAGAACACATAATCTTTTGCTGAGACCTGTTAAAGACTGAGTCACATAAGGACATGCTTAATTGTTACATGCCTAAAAGTCAAACCTTTTCACTATCTGCTGACAGAGATGCCCCCTGAAATCTCAGTAAGTGATATATTACCCTATCAGCGTTCTCTCTTCTGTTACCCTACTTCTTTGTCATTATTTTCTCCCTGCCCCCAAACCAAAAATTCATGGGCTTTGTGAAGCATTTACATCAAGTCATTATCAGATCATCAACTAGATTTACTTGGCAAAATATAGAAAATATGTTCTGAAATGTGTTATCTAATATGCTTTAAATATGGAAAATGTTATTCATATGTGAGTAAAAGAATGCTTAAAAGAGCTATATAGATCTATATTTAATACAATAATATTAACAGGAGCAATAATAATAATAATCACTAACACTTTAGAAATTATGTATGTCAGACACAGTTCGGAGTGTCTATCTGGAAGTACATTCCATTCTCACACCAACCGTCTTAGTGACCCTGTTGTTGCCTCTCCAGCTGCATGCATGTGTACTTCAGAAAGAGCTTTTACTTAAAATAAAAATTCCTGTAGATTACAGAGTGGAACCCATTCGACCCTGATGCATTTAGAAATGCATCCCTTCTCTCATGATGGCTGTGTAACATCACATAATTCCTGTAGGTAAACTCTTGATCCCCAAATTCTCAATATAGTAATAGTAACAGTAACAAAGGAATTTCACCATTTAAGGAGGCAGGAAAGGCAATGATACTAGAAGTAATTTTTCAAAATATCTATACTGTAGGATGGAAGAGTGTGGTCCATATACACTGAAAATCATTCTAAAAAACAACTATCATTTGGAACTCTAAGGTTGTGAACCCTACCTTTTTAGTTTATATGGAGATATATTTATAGTTAGGTCATTGAGAATAATGGTAAAAAGATGAGTGTGATATTATGCTAATTAATGGCAGATTTGTTTGGGTTTTAACCAGGTACCTTCAATATCATCACAAGAATAGTCAGTGGTAATCAACCTCTTTGATTATGTACACCTATCAGTGAAAACTTTAACAACACCCCTAATGTATTCCATTTTTTAATAAACTTTGCATATGTGGTAGGTACATTTGTAAAAACATAGACAACATTGATTTGAAAGATTGGGTTAAAAAAGTACAAATAGAATTCTAATACTTTCTTTTCACTTGGATAGAAGTTTTCATATTTTATTTCCATACCCCAGGGAATGGCCTTGTACCCACTTCAGAGAAAATAACTGTTGTATCATGGAAATTGAGAATAGTTTCTTTGGCTCAGCAGCCACAACATTTTGCAAGTATTTCTTTGAAAACTTGCTTCACTGTGCTTATTGTTCTTACAATTTAGACAGTGTGCTTTTGTAAAGAATAAGGAAGGGCTACTGGAATCCTACTTCTCCCTTGAAACCTTCTCTGACCCAGCAGAAATAAGGGCACACCTTCTACTCACCCTACAAAACAAGCCCTATGTTCCACTGGACCTTTAACCCCATGAAAAAAAAAAAAAAGCAAACATTTTTATCTGGCCCAAATGTGCTAAAGCACACCTGAAACTTGAAAAGTTTCTATAGTTATATATATATATATATATATATACATATATATATATATATATATTATCTTAGAATCACTTTGAAATTATTTTCCCTGTTTTCCTTTTGTTTCTTTAACAAAGACTCTGAAATCTGTGGGCTTACACTAGTCAACCATTTGACCTAAATAACTGTCTTTAAAAACCAGCAGAATTACTGGAAAAAAGATGACTATTAAGTCTAAATTCAAATAATTTTGTTGCTTGGTAGGTTTCAATGGTAAAAATGATTAATTTATTTATTCAACAAATATTTTCTGAGCACCTACTATGTGCCTGGCATTTTTCTAGGCATTGGGGATATAGGACTGAACAGAACAGCCCAAAAACCTCCCCTTAAGAAGCTTATGTTAAGGAAGGAAAGTTCTTTTCTAGATAGGGATGAGAATCCCAAAGAAAATTCAGCAGGCCATAACTCAAGTGCTTACAAAATCTCTTTCCTCATCTCTTCTGTCACTCTCTATTTTGATATTGTATAAACAACCACATCCTGGATACAAAGCAATTTTACCTAGTGAAAGTTGAGTAAAGCATTATTGTTATTCAATTAATCCTTCCCTCTCAACCTAGTCAATATAGAGAAATATTTTCAGTGTATTCCAGAGAACTCAAAGAAAAGATTCCTACCACCAACACAAAAATACAAGATTTGCTCTGGGAATCCTTCACAGAAAAGGTGGTGAGGTTAGCTTTTTCAGCTATGATTGGTAGCCAGGCAGGTCTTTGCTATAATAATCACTTGGGGCCATGATCAAGACACCCATCTCAAAAAAGGCTAATGAAGTGGTCTTTGATTATCATTTATGAAAAAAGAAAGGGAATGGACAGCAAAGGCCTCAGTACCTGTATGACCATCTGCTGTGGATTCAGACCTCACAAGAGACCTTGGTTGTAATGGTTAACCTCTAGAACTTTCCATACATATACATTAATCCAGTGGTGATGGATGCATATAGGGCCCAATCAATGTTCTCAAATCTGGTTTTAGAGGCAGGACTGAAGCTGATGTGAAAAGTTGCATGGTCATGAGCTAAGGGACAAAAATGAGCAGGAGGGAAACCCTTGGCTCACATGTGTTCCCATTGCAAGTCTTCAAGCCCTCTCTGACCATCATTCCCACCATCTTTTAGATCAAGCATCTTCTTTCCTCTTATAAGCACTCCTTGTAGATAAGTCTTGTTTCACCTTCACCTTATGTTGTACGATGCCAACTCCTTAGTAGGTTTTTGTGTTACTTATTTTTGTGTGTGACCTGGTCTTGAACCAGAGTAGAAGTTTCTTGAGAACAGAATTTGTGCATTTTACTTCTGTTTATTCCTCTTAGCCCCTGGCACAATGCTGTGTACATAGATATCCAGTTGTATTTGTTGAATAGTGGAAAGAATGTAATAGCTGGTAATTGAAAAAAAAAAAAAGAAAAACAAAGCAAGATGAGGGAGAAAACAGAAGAGTGGAAAGTTACTTAAATGAGGGTGGCAGAAAAAAATAAGGCATTCCTATTTGAGTTGGATTTTGTAATATAGCAACATCTCGTGTGTGTGTACACATATGCACACACAAACACACATGTGCCCATTGGATTTCTCTTCCTAGCTAAGAGAATGCAGGTGGTTTATTGTTACACTTATTTTATGACTGTGCTCAACCTTAACCATTTGTATGAGTCACTTGGGTAAGCAGATTGGTGAGCCCTAGGAGTAATACATGAATAAGGAAAAATAGTCATTTTAAGATAAGTTATATGTTTCTAAAGCACTGTGATAATATATAAATCTTTTGTTTTCCAGCTATCAGTGGTCGCTATAGGAATTAACATATATAGAACATCAAATGTGGAGGTGCTACTGCAGTTTCTAGAGGATCAAAATACTTTCCCCAACTTTGAGCATCTGGCATACTGGCAAATACAGTTCAACAATATAGCTGCTGTCATAGTATTTTTTGTCTGGATTAAGGTAATTTACAGATTTCATATTCTGGATCTTTAATAATATTTTTCTCTCCTTTTTATTAACATCAGCCACACAAAATGTTGGAGGACTTGAATTCGCTTTTGTGGCCAAACTCAAATAGCCAACCATAGCCACTTCATATTTTACAAGTAAATTAGCAGGACCCATGCATTCTTTCATCTCACTGTGAATGATGTGCACAGTGCTAGGAACTGCACTCTTGCAAGGTCTGTCCCTGCAGATTTGTTTAATAAGTGCAAAAGAGCCCTTTTCAATATCAGAGGTGGGCCTAGGGCCCTAGGATATGCAAATCTGAGTTTCACCTGATGTGGGGTGACCAAGTGAAGGAGAAGGAACTAAGAATGAGATGGGCTGATGGAGAGATGCATTAGAAATGATCTATAGAAGCATTGCCTATTTTCTGAGTGGAGGCCATAAAGAAGCTTTACCGAGAATTGAGATTGGGACAGATGCATACTCTTCCAAGAAGCACCTTAATTACTCGTTTCCTTCTTTTCTAAAACATAATGTGCATTTCCATGTATGTGAACGGTTAGGGCATTTCCTATACAAATGAGCCTCAATTCTGGAGATGCAAGAAATTTTAGTAATAGTGAGGCAGCAGGCAGTGTGTCAACTGTCAAGTTCTAGAATTCTGCATCCAGAGAGTAGCTACTAGCCACAAATGGCTATTGAAATTAAAATTTTAATTAATTAAAATTGCATACCATTAAACATTCAGTTCCCTTCTCACTCTAGCCACATTTTAAGATCTCAGTGTCTGTATGTGGCTGATGGCTACTATATTGGACAGTGGAAATAAAGAACATTTCCATCAAATAAAGAACTTCCATCAGGAAGTTTTATTAAACAGCGCAGTTCTAGAAGCTACTCACCAAAAGTTATTTATTTTCCTGAATTGCTATTCACACCTGAAAGGCCTGAGATTTATCAGAGGATGTAGACTCATCCTTTATCTCTTGCTATTTATTTAGTTAAGTGCTTATTCAGGAAAAACCACCAGTAACACACCAAATCTTTATCAGGAAATAGTAATAATAATCCAAATCCAATAGGAATTAGGTAATGTGATTATAACAACCCCTCCTTCCAAGTTTTATCGTGGCCAGAAACAATGTTGAAGAGTTCTTTTAAGTAAAATTCTAGAGATTTCCTTTCAGTTTGTGCCTCAGGCTGAGTGTTTTATTTAGTGTTTTGCTTGTAACTGTTCTACTTCCAAAACATTAAAGTTCTTGAGGGCATGGATTGTGACTCGACTTCTAATGTATCCCCCTAATATGCTTCCACCAGGACTTCTACCTAGAGTTATGCAGGTTGTCATGCCTCTGGGCTGTGATGAACAACCTGAACAGCCATTCTCAATGTCTTGCCTGCAGAAATGTTCAATATGGCTTTGCTGTCAGACAGAGCTGGGTTCATCTGCTGGCTCTGAGCCCTGGCTGACTCTTGGGGGCAGAACACCAGTATTTCAATCTCATTGCAAAGATGTGAGTCAGAATACATAGCCCTTCCCATAATGCCTGGCACAGAGTTGCTAAACATTGAATGACAGTTAATAACATTCAATAAATATTTCCCCAAGGGTATTTTGGTTTTTTTGTTTTGTTTTGTTTTGTTTTGTTTTACTAGTTTTCATTTGTGACTTTTTTCCTCTTTTATGTTAATCTTTCTTAGGGGGAAGAATATCACTGATCATCTTAATTATGATGTAAACCTGTTTTTACTATATTGTAACCATCATCTAAAATGTTAGCAACATCAGGGCTGGAGCTTTGTTCTGTTCTCTGTTGTTCCCAGCTCCAAGAATAGTGCCTGACACATGATAGGCACTCAACAAATACTTTTTGAATGAGAAAACAGAAGTTGCCAGGTTTGGGCAAAAAGCAAGTCATTATTATCCCTCTTACAAAAATGTTGTAAAAAATACATAACGTAAAATTTATCAGTTTAGCCATTTTTAAGTGTACAAATTCAGTGACATTAATTACATTCACAGTGTTGTCCAACCATCACCATAGGCATTTCCAGAACTTTTTCCATCATCCCCATTGAAACTCTGTATCCAGTAAACATGAATTCCAAATTCTCCCTTCATCTCAGGCTCTAGTAACCTCTATTTTACTTTCTGTCTCAATGAATTTCCATATTCTAACTACTCCATGTTAGTAGAATCATACAACGGTTGTCTTTTTTGTGTCTGGTTTATTTCACTTAATGTAATGTTTTCAAAATTCACCCATGTGGCATATTTCAAAATTTCATTCCTTTGTAAGGTGGGATAACACTCCATTGTGCACTATCTACCACATTTTGTTTACCCATTCATCTATTGATATCTTCCCTCTGTTACAGCTCTTCAAATTCATCAACTTTAACAGGACCATGAGTCAGCTCTCCACAACCATGTCTCGGTGTGCCAAAGACCTCCTTGGCTTTGCAATTATGTTCTTCATTATTTTCTTAGCGTATGCTCAGTTGGCATACCTTGTCTTTGGCACTCAGGTTGATGACTTCAGTACTTTCCAAGAGTGTATGTAAGTATATATGGAATTAAAAAGAAAAATTTAATCAGAGATATACTGCCTTCTGAAGGATAAATCTTCATGGTTGCTATTTAACCAGTAAGTATTTTAAAATAGTTATTTAAAAATAAGAATTTATCTTTGCCAGAAGCAATCACCCACCAGTGCAAACACAGCAATGCATAATGCTGATAAACTTAAGATAGCAGCTCTAAAGTAATAAGGCATAGTAGAACAGCTATAGTAAACCAATACTATTACAAAGACAGAGGTCTTCCCAGCACCAAATGCAGATGGTAGCTTTTAGGAGACATTTACCTATATTGTCATTGTTATTTAATACTGTTGCCGAATATTTTAAACTTGGAGTTATTTTCTAAGAAAAAAAAATAGTGTTTTTAATATTCTAAGAGAAACTCAAACCAGTACAGGAATTTTCAGTCTTTCAGTCTTTTTCCAAAGTTCTCAAATATAATATTAAGACTAAAAAACAACAACAACAACAACAACAAACCAGTATTAGATTTCCATGCCATTTAGAAAGGAGTTAATTAGGAAAGGAGAAGAGCATTATGATCACAGAAGTTAATAGGGTTCTTATGGTTTGTCTCCCTCTTAATCATAGGAACAAATTGAGGGTTCCTGGAGGGGAGGGAGATGGGAAGAGGGGGTAAATGGTGATGGACATTAAAAAGGACACATGATGTAATGAGCACTGGGTGTTATATAAAACTGATGAATCACTGACCTCTATCTCTGAAACTAATAATACATTATATGTTAATTAATTGAATTTAAATTTTAAAAAATCAACTCATTTAAAAAATATATTTAGGGCAGCCCCGGTGGCGCAGCGGTTTAGCGCCGCCTGCAGCCCAGGGCGTGATCCTGGAGACCCTGGATCGAGTCCCATGTCGGGCTCCCTGCATGGAGCCTGCTTCTCCCTCTGCCTGTGTCTCTGCCTCTCATTCTCTCTCTGTGTTTCTATGAATAAATAAATAAAATCTTTAAAAAAAAAAAAATAATAAAAAAAAAAAATATATTTAAAAAAAGAGGCTAATGGGCTTTGTACAGGAGAACACCTAATTAACGTCACTGATGGAAGTCAGGAATGGAAATGATTTTACTGATTAAGATCCAACATTGGCAAACACATGGCTAGTCAATACCACTTTGAGTGCATGTGAGGATATTGGATCTTTGAATGCATATAATTTTAGCTATCCTTCAAATATTTTTTTAAGATTTTATTTATTTATTCATGGGAGACACACAGAGAGAGGCAGAGACATAGGCAGAGGGAGAAATAGGTTCCCTGCAAGGAGCCTGCTGCAGGACTCGATCCCGGACCCCGGGATCATGCTCTGAGCCAAAGGCAGATGCTCAACTGCTGAGCCACCCAGGCATCCCTCAAGTCTTTTTTTAACGAGGTTTTAAATTCAGAACCAGGGTGACTGTTGTGAAGTTTAGAATTGCCATGTTTTAGCCAGATTATGTGTTAAATCCTTATAGCTGATTGCTTTATGTCACCTAGTAATAATATTTTCTTTTTAACCAAATGGAAATAACATATTTAGCATGAAAGTATATTATTTTTATTCCAGAGGCTTCAATTGGTCATATAATAGCAAGAGTTTTCCAAAGGGATTGACAATTTTTTATTTGGCAGCTATCTACACTGATTTTTTTTAAAAAGTCCAAAAATGTGAAATCATCTTTAAGAAATGTTACAACAATGCTGGACATTCTTTGTTTTTGTATTGTGGTGTTTGTTTTGTTTTGTTTTTATAGTTTCACTCAATTCCGTATCATTTTGGGTGATATCAACTTCGCAGAGATTGAGGAAGCCAATCGAGTTTTGGGACCAATTTATTTCACTACATTTGTGTTCTTTATGTTCTTCATTCTTTTGGTATGTACACTTTTGTTTATAGTGAGGTGATTTAAACTTCATAAATCACTATCATAAAATCACCATCTTCCTTTTTCTCTCACTAGAGTCCTTACCATTTTTTAAAATACCTATGAAAAACTATAGATCTAAAAGATTTATTTTATTTTACTTCTCTTTGATTCACTTTTAAGTCTTCACCAAGTAACTTTTCCATGGTGTTTCGTTTATCCATATATATGTGTCTGTTCAATGCAAAAAAAAAATAATAAATTAGATCACATGCAAATTTTTAAAGTCACCTAAAATAGTGCTTTGCCGAAAAAGTAGAATGCTTACATATTTACATGCTTTTTTAACACAGATGTCAGCAGTTTCATATCACTTGCTAGCATGACTTTTCATTCCTCTTTTCCTTCTTTTCTTTAAAAAAAATAGGAACTGACAAAGCAAGCTAGATCCAGGATGTCAAGAGTGATATTTGAGTGAATCATTGCTTGTGAAGATTAAGATATTTTGCTTTCACTTACTCATATTTAACACTCATATTTAACACATTTAACTACTTACAAAGATATTCAAATTTTATATTTAAAAGTAAATGTAAGGGCACCTGTATGGCTCTACTCAGTTAAACAGCTAACTCTTTATTTCAGCTCAGATTAAGATCTCAGGATTGTGAGATCAAGCCCTGTGTCAGGCTCCACACTCAGCACATACTTGAGATTCTCTTTCTCCCAACCCCTGCTCTCACACTCTAAATAAATAAATAGATAGATAAAAATAAAATAAAGCTAGATCTATCAATGAGTGGAAATTGCTTTAAAAATTACTTTCATAGGGGCCCCCTGGGTGGCTCAGTGGTTTAGTGCCTGCCTTCAGCCCAGGGCATGATCCTGGAGACCCGGGATCGAGTCCCACATTGGGCTCCCTGCATGAAGCCTGCTTCTCCCTCTTCCTGTGTCTCTGCCTCTCTCTCTCTGTGCCTCTCATGAATAAATAAATAAAATCTTTAAAAAAATTACTTTCAAAAATAATTTTTCATTCTCTTAATTTAGTAAAAATTAACATTTTTAACATTTTGACCCTAAGTGAATTAATATTTTTTAAAAAGCATTTTGTTCTTCATCTTAACATTTACACATTTACTTGTTTACTGAGAAACTATTCAATTAAGTTAGCTTAACCTAGGCAGTGGGTATTTTTTATATAAACACTAATACTTAAGTTTTCCTTATATCAGTCATCATCTTAAGAAAACAACAAAATTGCCTTCATTTTCAATAGATTTAAAAGTTCCTTTGTGTAAAGTTCAGTAATTCAGTGTAATATCCCCAAAGTTGGTACAGGTATTTAGTAGTTATATATATGGTATTTGTAGATTGAGTATAAGATCTACTTTAGTAGTATTGAAAGAGTCAGGTATATCATGCAAGTCCATTTGTATCTTATATGTATGTATCATTAGTTTTATTGGGTTTTCTTAAGGACTTATTTATTTTAGAAAGAAATAGAGAGTACAAGGAGGGGGGAGGGCAAAGGGGAGAGAGAATCACAGAGCTCCATGTAGGACTCGATCTCATGACCCTGAGATCATGACCTGAGCCAAAACCAAGTCAAACGCTCAACTGACTAAGCCACCCAGACACCCTGTATCATTAGTTTTAAAGTTAAGCCTCTCCTATTTCTGTTTCCTATCATATATTAAGGAAAACAAAGAGGGAATTCTAAGCCTTGTTCATCTCTAATATTGGTAGTACTTTGGATTGTGGAGCCTCTGAATCATGAATCTCTACTAAGAAAACAAAAACCAGGAATTGAGAGTTCTGTAGCAGACCCATTAGTTAACTACAGGTCACCTCAGTTTTCTTTGTATATTAATCTGCTGAATGAGGGATATACTTGCAGCAATTGACATGGTCAAAGGTATATTTATTTGAATGTTGGTTTCCAGTAGGCAGTGCCCTGAGATTACTCAGTTGTTTCAGCAAATCAATCAATAGAACATGAAAAGAAGCTTTTAGCTTCTGTCTTTATACTAAAATCATTTTTTGTGCTATTACACAAAAAGAAATTGGTCCCCCTGCACCCCATAGAGAGAGAAGAGGAGACTACTATCATTATAAACTTTTCTTTAGAGAAATGACAAGCCAAGTGCAGGGTTTGCCACTTTTCTGACATGACTGCCAGGTGGTTTATTTACTGCCCTGACTTTATTTTTTTATTATTTTTTCTGTTTTTAAAGATTTTATTTATTTATGTAGAGCAAGAGAGAATGCACTCAAGTGGGGGGAGGAGTAGAGAGACAGGAAGAGAGAGAATCCCAAGCAGACCTGATCTCATGACCCTAAGATCATGACCTGAGCTGAAATCAAGAGTCAGACACTTAACCAACTGAGCCACCCATGTGCCTGCCCCAGCTTTAAAAGAAGCCATAGTGATGTGAGGTGGTCCAACTTAGCCGGGAAAGAAAAGCTCATCATCACCAGGGAAAGATGTCCGATTACACAATTAAGTGAACCTTCTGAGACAGGGTGAAGAGGAGGAGGAGCTTCCTCTCCCCACATCCTCAGTAGTCTTTCTCAGGCACTTTTAATTTTTTTAACTCTCTTCACAGGACCCACACATTAATCCTACAACTAAGATATTTGCAGGCATTAGCTACCAGCCATTTGGAAACTTAAAAAGAGAACATTAATTGCCTGGGTTGGGAGGGAGACACTTAGACATGTTACTCCACCTGCTCTTGGAATTGAGCATTAATCCAGGAACTTACATGCGTTTTATTTTTTATTTTCATTTCTGCTACAGAATCTTAAATAGTATTCCTCCTTAATTTGTAGCAATTTAGTAGACTATTAAAATAATAGAGTTCTCATTTGTTCATTCTCCAGTCATTTAGTACTATTAGATAGTATTTACTGAACTACTATATTCCGGGCAAGGTGCTATGTACTGGGGATACAGTGGTAAGGAAAATAAGACTAGCCCTGCCCTCAGGGAGATTCTACAAACTTGTGGGGAAAACAGACATAATCAAATACATAATTCTATAGTCAGAAACCTTAGCTATATGCCAAGAAAGGAACAGTGAAGAAAGAGTGTGTTAAAGAAAGACCTGATCTATTGGGTATGGTGTTTCAAGAAAATCTGTCAGGAACAGGTGTTGGAAATATAAACCATTGCCTGGGGAGGGGAAAGTTAGGAAAATGAACTAACCATTACTGAATAATAATAGCTATAAGTTATGTAGCACTTACCATGCATAAGGGCCTGTCCTAAGCACTTGACGTAGATTACCTTATTAATTCTTATAACAGATCTGTAGGGGAGGAACTGTTACTTCTCCCATTTTATTAATGCAAGAACAAATATATTTCAAAATAAAGATTAGAACATTTAAACAGTGTAGTTTTGGACGTGCTAATACTAAAACTCAAGTGTCCTTGACTCTAAAGTCTGTCTTTTTCTCTAAGCTGCTCTTGACTATCCTCTGTGAAACCTACTGAATTCCCATTGGCAGAAATCTTTTTAACTCTTCAAAATATGTTCTGTGAATCTCAAATAATGTTATATAACAATATTTGGAAGAAGCATAGAATTCCACTTGTCTATATTGACTGTTGAAATTTGAAGAGCTATGGAAAGTTCTACACTTCTAATTAATTTCTGTCAAATAAAAAAAGTATAGAGAACATAGACAAGCAAAAATAATGAAATAAAATAATCCCACCATCCATAGGTAATACATCAGTATTTTGTTGTATTGCATTCTTGTCTCTTTTTGCAAAATGTATCACAATATATGGTTTGTAAGTAAGAAAACATATTGCATTTTCCCTTGGTATGACTTAATGGAAAAAATAATTTTCTCAGAGAGTATAGTCACAAAACTATTAATTTACAACTCATTAAGACATCAGATTGTTTAAAAAAATGAACAAAAATCTTATGTCAAATTTTGGATTGATGTCTCAGAAGTATATTTAGGTTTCTTCTTTAATCTCAACTTTCCTTTGATTTACAAACAGAATATGTTTTTGGCCATCATCAATGATACTTACTCTGAAGTTAAATCTGATCTGGCCCAGCAGAAAGCTGAAATGGAACTCTCAGATCTTATCAGAAAGGTATGACAAGCCCTGATTCTCAGAATTATTTTATTTTCTACATAAAATGGGCATTGTTTCAGCTAGATTTCCACATCAACACTGATGCATTATAATTGTTTAAAATAAAGAATAGATTTCTACATTTCAGGAATAATTTAAATGTTCTCTGTCTTAGAGCTAGAGATGGGTATACTGCTAGCTTGGACTTCAATTCCGGGAATTCTTTCATGCCCTAGAATTAAATTCTCAACAATCTCTTTTAGCTCTTAAGAGCTGAGCTGCTGGTTTTACCTTTACTTGTTTTGGGGACACCTCTGGTTGACTGTCACTTGCAGATCCAGAGTTCAGAATAAACTGGAAGGGAAGAATACAAAGACATTTACACTTTTTCTATCTCAAATACAATTTTAAGAAAGAAAAACAAATTTAGAAGCAAATGTTTTGTAGTTCTTCCTTTATCCTTGACCTTCCAGGGAAGTTTTAAAATAATCAAAGAAAAAAGGCCACGGAGGAAGGCCACAGCCTAAGGGCCTGAGAACTTTCACTTACTTTCTTCTCAGGAAGTTATTAAATAAATGGAAGGGCTTGGACAGGAAAGTTGGGCAGCTTTGTTCTACCCAATGTGACTTCTTTATTTGGTTTAAAGTGTGAAACTTAAGCAACAACAAGTAACTTCACCTAAAGTAGACAGCTTGTTCTCTGATGTCATTTTGCTAAATATCAGTGGCTCCTTGATTGTGTGATCTTTTTCTGTTGGTTCAAGTCCTAAGACTGTTGTCTGTGAATCATGTTGCAACAGAGAACTTCTTAAAGTCTCTTTGATGGGACCTAAGATTTGTGTTGTCCTGAATTTTGCAACACAGTTTATTACATGTTAGTAAATCTCCCAGATGTATACAAGCAGTCCTGACTTTGCACTTTGGTTCTGATATGCGCAGATTTCAATTATTTCAGTTAAATAACATAAACCTCTCTCGACACAGCTCACATTTCATTTGTCACAGTATCTTGACTATAAATAATAGTATAAAGTACAAACTTCTGATTGTCACAGAACATTTCAGTTATCACAGTATACTAACTGTAATAGCATAATACAAACTTCACTGCTAGCTCTTCAGTCTACAAATCATTAAGTAACAGTAATCATAATCAGTGAGCTATAGTCACTTCTTACAAAGCCTGGGATAGGTCACTGAGCATCTGCTGCCCAGTTCAGGCTCCAGATAAGTAGTTGCATTGCTTCTGTATCTCCCTGTGAGAAAACCACATGACATTTTACAAGAATGCATACCTGACAGGGAGAATGGTCCAGCAAAGATGAAAGCAGGGCAAAGAAACAACAAATGAGAACACTGAAAGTAAAATTCAAAACAAATATAACATTTCTAGAATAGGTAGCTGGCCATGGGAAAGTTGACACTGCTACCCTTCAAGATCTTGAACATCTGGAACATCTGTGGAAAGAAAGATAGGCAAAGACTTGCCTTAGTGAAGACAAATTTATCAACATGAATGAGGGTAGTGGTTGTGATGAAAAGGCTGACAGTGTCTCTGAGGAAGTGATGCTGGCAAAGAATGTCACATTAAAGGAACACCTGGAGATATTTTGCAACACTGAAAGTGCAAAGGATAAAATGTTGGGAGCTGATCCATATTAAGAAAGGATTTTTTAAAAAGGATTGTGAAAGCTCCTCAAGACGTGGAAAAAGGCTTCCATAGTAGCACTGTTCAAACTACTCTGGATAAATTTTTTACAAAGAAATGAAACCTTTTAATTTTTAGTGTTTCTAATATTTTAAATTTCAGTGTACCAAATAAATATTCATTTTACTGTTTTTTTTTATTTTTCCTATAAATTTATAACTAGTACCAAGGGAGTTTTTAATGCTTTGATAAAAAGTTGGGGTTCTTTAAAGTTTATTTATTTAAGTAATTTCTACACCCAATGTGGGGCTCAAACTCATGACCTTGAGATCAAGAGTCACATGCTTTTCTGAGCCAGCCAGGTGCCTCTGATCAAATGTTTTAAAAATCATGGAGCCATCATGATTTTTCCTGTTGATCATTAACATCACTTTGCACAGTTCGATCTTGCCTGGTCAGTTTCACAGTCCTGCACTACCAGGTAAAGCAAGATTTATGTTAGTAGTTACTAGTATAAATGCATGCTAAAGCACATGCAAAAAAACAGAATAAACTAAATCAGATCTTTTCTTTTCAACAGGGCTACCATAAAGCCTTAGTCAAACTAAAACTGAAAAAAAATACTGTGGATGACATTTCTGAGAGTCTGAGGCAAGGAGGAGGCAAGTTAAACTTTGATGAACTTCGACAAGATCTCAAAGGGTGAGAATCACACTCTCTGAGGCCCTGGGAAATTCCTACATAAAGATAAGTTCTTGATAATAAGAATATTTCTGGCCCAAGCACCCATTTTTTTTTTCCAGAGTGTCTTTCTAGAACATATTGTAAGAGGAGGGCTGGCCCTGATTCCATAATTTCTCCTTTTTCCCTGCATTTTGATGTCTCTGTATTTGCGTTGGACCATGCACTTGAGTGATCTCATCTGTAACCTCTCAATAATTTCAGGAAGGGCCATACAGATGCAGAGATCGAGGCAATATTCACAAAATATGACCAAGATGGAGATCAAGAACTGACTGAACACGAACATCAGCAGATGAGAGATGACTTGGAAAAAGAGAGGGTGGGTCTAGTTTAGGAGAACATGATTTCATTCAGCCCTTGGTGTTTCAGGCAAGATGCTAAGTAGTGGATTGCTGAGAGTCTCTGTCTTCCTGCCTCTTTCTCTGTCTCTCTTTCTCAGTCAATTTATGGAGCAGTGCCTAGCATATTCCAAAAAAGATATATAGCGTAATAATATGTAAAAATATAGTAGGTTGGCACAAATGTAAAAAATCAAAATGAGAAAAATAAGGTAAACAAAAAATGAAATATAAAACTAGACTATGAAGCTAAGAATGCATCCCATAAAAATACATATATGCTTGTTAAAGACTGACCTACAAATTTGGTCCTAAGCTTTCTGGTCATCAGCTTGAAAAGGAAAGCCTAGTAGTTATGTACTTCACAGTGTCCATGAGAGGGAAGAAGACTCCTCAGGAGATATAAAGTTAATTCCTCTACAGATTAACATTTATAATAACACAAAACTAGCAGCTGCCTTCCATTTGAATAGTTATGATGAAATGGTCTTTTATAATCAAAAAGGATCATTAAAAGCTTTAACATTAACTTTAAAAATAAATGGTTAAACAAACCAAAAAATATCCATGGTAATTAAGGTATAGAGAATACAGGTGAAAACTATATACAAAAATCCCTTTTCTAGAAGGAGATGTTATACAACAGTGGTTTCTAAACTCCACAGAACGGTGCCAGTGAGTGGGAAACTTTGCCAGGTATAGTGAAATATGAACAAGAAGACAGTGAGTAAAATCACATCACACCATGTTTAGTCAAAATTTCTAAGATATCCTTCCCACTTTGTAGATATTCAATGTGTTATCTTTTATGAAAAGGTGATAATATATTTCTCCATTTACTTTGTTATATTTTTAATTTTTTTAAACTTTTATTTATCCATTCATGAGAGACACAGAGAGGGAGAGCCATAGGCAGAGGGAGAAGCAGGCTCCCTGCGGCCTGATGTGGGACTTGATCCGAGGACCATGGGATCAAAACCTGAGCCAAAGGCAGACACTCAAGCACTGAGCCACCCAGGCACCCCTTTTTTGTTATATTTTTAATGTTCTTTTTTGTCCAAACAAGTTAGCAGTTCCTTGCTGGTCAATATGTTTGGAAAATGTGCAAGCCCCTAAAATGTCAAAGGGTGGGAAGCACAGTCTGTTGTTAAATGGTCCATGCCCGGTTCCCATTTGCCCGAGGCCCAGTGAAGCTCCGCAGGGACTGGGTGTTCTCACTCCTCACTTGGTGATCCCATGTGTTGCAGGAGGACCTGGATCTAGATCACAGCTCCTTACCACGACCCCTGAGTAGCCGAAGTTTCCCACGAAGCCTGGATGACTCCGAGGAGGATGATGATGAAGACAGTGGGCATAGCTCCAGAAGGAGGGGAAGTATCTCCAGTGGAGTTTCTTATGAAGAGTTTCAAGTGTAAGTACAAAAGAATTGACAGAATCTGGGCTGACAAGTTCAAATGAGACCAAGCAGCTTCTACCTCTCGCAATTTGATCCTTTCCATTACTAGTCATCAACTCTTGTTTTATGGCTTTTAATGGTGTTTTTTCCTTTTGATTAAAGTAATACGTTCCTTATAGGAAAGTTAGCAAATAAAGAAAAATAAAGAAAACCTTAAAATCTCCTCTGTTCCCACTAAACCAAAATGCCAATTAACATTTTGGTGTTTGTATCTCCATTTACATGTGTTTACTTTGTTTTATATTTTTAAGGCCTAGCACATGGTGTGTCCTAAAGGATGTTCCATGTGCACCTGAGAAGAATGTATGTTCTGCTGTTAAGTGGAGTGTTCTTTAGGTGTTTATTAGATCTAGTTGGTTTATAGTCTTACTCAAATCTATTTCCTGTTGTTCTGCCTTTTGTTCTATCTACTTTTGGAAGTGGGGTATTAAAGTCTCCAACCATTATTATTGAATTGTCTGTTCCTTCATTTCTGTATGGTTTTACTTTGTGTATTTTGGGACTCTGCTGTTAGGTGTATACATGTTTATAATTGGTATATCTTCCTAATAGATTGACCCTGTTTTCATCCTAAAATGTCTTACTTTATCTCTAGTAATATTTTTTTTGTTTTAAAGTCTTTTTTTGTCTGATATTACTATAGCAACTCCAGCTTTCTTATTGTTGCTTTTTGCGAGATACATCTTTTCCATTCTTTCACTTCCAGCCTATTTGTGTCTTTGAATCTCAAGTGTGCTACCTTATAGTGACAGCATATAGTTGGATCTGGTCTTTTTATCCAGTCTGATTGTCTTTGCCTTTTGTTTTGTGTTTTGTGGGGTTTTTTTTAAGATTTTATTTATTCATGAGAGACAGAGAGAGCAGCAGAGATGTAGGCAGAGGGAGAAGCAGGCTCCATGAAGGGAGCCCGATCTGGGACTCAATCCTGGGACTCTGGGATCACATCCTAAGCTGAAGGCAGATGCTCAACCAGAACCACCCAGGCATCCCTTGTCTTTGCCTTTTGAATTTTACTTTCATTTACATTTAACATTAACCATTGATACAGTTGGACTTCTATCTACCATTTTATTTTCCATTTTCTTTTTTTTTTTAATTTTTATTTATGATAGTCACACAGAATGAGAGAGGGAGGCAGAGACATAGGCAGAGGGAGAAGCAGGTTTCATGCACTGGGAGCCCGACGTGGGATTCGATCCCGGGTCTCCAGGATCGCGCCCTGGGCCAAAGGCAGGCGCCAAACCCTGCGCCACCCAGGGATCCCTATTTTCCATTTTCTATAGGCCTCATGTCTTTTTCTCCTTTATTGCTTTCTTTAATGTGAATATTTTCTAATGTAACATTTTAATTCCTTTAATTCCTTTTCTCTCACTACATTTTTCAGTTATTTTTTTAGTGGTTGCTCTAGGACTTAACATATACAATCAATTCATCAGAATCTACCTCAGGTTAATATAATTAACTTAGTGCAAGGAAATACAGAAATATCATTCCTATCTAACTCTTTTAACTCCATTATTATACCCATTTATCCATATATGTCATGAATCCAGTACCACATTGTTATAATTATCACTTCATGTAATTTTATGTCTCTTAAAAGAGCTGAAACAAGAAAGAAGAGAAAGGATTATTTATTGAATTTGGCATATTCTTTTTCTTATTTACCATTTCTGGCTCTCTACATTTGTTCCTGTTCATTCAAGCTACCATTTGGTGTCATTTCCATATGCCAATACAACTTTGATCTTACCCGCCTCCTTTGCCCTATTATTGTCAAATATATTATTACATTTCTATATGTTATAGGCCCAACAATACAATTATATACACATTGTCTTACACAGTTGCTTTTTTAAATCAGTTAAGAGAAAAAAATGAAAAGAAATAGGCATTTGTACTGTCTTTTACAGTTACATAATAACATGTACCAGTGCTCTTTATTTTTTCATGTGGATTCTAATTACTGTCTGGATAACTTGCTTTTAGCCTGAAGAACTTCCTTTAGTGTTCTTCTAAAGCAGTCTGGGGCACCTGGATGGCTCAGTCAGTTGAGCACCTGCCTTGGATTCAGGTAATGAGCCTGGGGTCCTGGGATCCAGCCCCGCATGGGGTTCCCTGCTCAGCAGGGAGTCTGCTTCTCGCTCTGCCCCTCCCCCTAGCTCATGCTCTCTTTCTTTCTCTCACTCTCAAATAAATAAGTAAAATCTTTAAAAATAAAAATAAAAAACAAAGCAGGCCTGCTAGCATAAATTCTGTTTTTCTTTATCTGGGAATATTCTTATTTCCCCTTCATTTTCTTCTTGTCTCCACTTTCTGTTGAGAAGACAGCTCTTAATATTACTCAAGTTCCTTTGTTTATCAGTGATGGGTCACTTTTCTCTTGCAACTTTCAAAATTTTGTTTGTCTTTGTCTCTCAGTATTTTGACCATGATCTGTCTGGATATGGATCTCTTTGCAGTTATCCTGGTTGGAGTTCATTCATTAAGCTGCTGGGATTTGTAATATTTTCATCAAATTTAGGAAGGTTTCAACTATCATGTCTTCAAATATTTTTTTTGCCACTTTCCTTTCCCTCTGGGACACCTATGTATGCTGGGGTACTTACTGGTAACCCACATTTTTCTTCCCTCTTTTTTTTCCTCTCTGCTCTTCAGATTGTATAGTTTCTGTCCATCTGTCTTCAAGTGTGCTGATCTTTCTTTTGACAGCTCAGATCTACTGAGAACCCCTTAATAACTTTTTTGTTTCATTTATTGTAGTTTCCAACTCCAGAATTTCTCTTTGGTTCTTTGAAATAATCTGTATCTCTTTATATGGATATTTTCTGATGAGTGTAACCATACTGTCCTATATTTCTTTAAGCATGATTTCCTTTAGTTATTTGAATATATTTAGTTCTTTGAATATATAGTTACTTTGAGTTTTTTGTCTGCTAAATCTATCTGGGCCCTCTCAAAGGCAGTTTCTGTTGCCTGCTTTTTCTCTGTATATTATGGATCACATTTTTTCCTGTGTGTGTGTGTGTCAATTTTTTATTGAAAACTGGAGATGTTAAATAAATATTATAGCAATTTAGGATGCAAATTTTCTTCCTCCCCGACCCCCAGGCTTGTTCTGTTTGCTGTTTGTATGCTTGTTTTTCACTGAAGTCTATTTCCCCCACATTGTGAAGCCTCTGATGTTGCTTCTCAGAGGATACAGCCAGGACCACTCCAATCATTTTGAAAAGACAGTGCTTTTAACAGGGCTCTCCGGGTCTTTCCCTGATCTCTCCGTGAAGTCTTCTGCCTCTGTGGTTATCACTTCCACCTCTTAGGTTGCACTAATTGTTGGTTGATTGGTCTATTGTTTTCAGTAATGCCTTGGGATATAAATTGTTCCACACTCTGATCCAGTTCAGTGCAAGGTCCTTTGCAGGGGTAGTTTGTTGTTGTTTTTAAGACTTTTATTTATTTATTTGACAGAGAGAGAGAAAAAATGAGTACCAGCAGGGTGAGTGGCAGGCAGAGTGAGGAAGAGAAGCAGACTCCCAAGGGAAGCCTGATGCAGGGCCAGGTCCCAAGACCCTGGGGTCATGACTTGAGCCGAAGGCAGTTGTTTAACTAACTGAGCCACCCAGGCACCCCATGCAGGGGTATTTTCGAAGCCAGTCTTTAGCAGACTTCTGAGCTGTCTCTTTTCCTGGTTCTTTCTGATAAACTAGCTGATAAACAGTTACCTTTTTGATCTCCCGAGGTGACCAACCTCATCTTAACTGCTTATCACTACAATCTCCATTGTTTTGAGGAGCATTCTTAAGCTTAACACTTTGTTCCAAATAAAACCAGTTCCCTTGTGGGGAGCTCTGGAGCTCTCTGTTCTATGGCCTGACACTCTCCCTGAGCAAAGCCTCTGTGCCACTGCATCAGAGGTAGGGATGGAGACAGTGGTCTGCTTCCCCAAGTGATACTCCTGTTTCATGAATAAGACACTGCGCTGGGATGACAGCCTTCGGTCCTTTCAGCTTTTCCTCTCCTGGCATTGAAACGCCACCTTACAGTTGGCAGTTGGGTGGAAGAAGAGAGCCTCATATGTTTTAGCTATGCTTGCCTGGATTAGATCCTCTTCAACATGAATTCGAAGATGGAGGTGTGGAGATGGAGGCATAGAGATGAGAAACTCAGCAGCCTGCCCCTTCCTGGGAGATACCGTAGCCCCCCACTAGGAGCTGAAAGGAGTGGGAGCCCTGTGTTCATTGCTGAACCCAACTGAAGTGGCATTTCTGTCACACTGAGCTGGGGGAGACAGAGAAGGAGCAGACTGTAGCTCACATGACACAGACTCACTCTTCTTACTGAAGTTCAGTGGATTTTCTTAAATAAATGCTTCTTGGGCAGCCCGGGTGGCTCGGTGGTTTAGCGCCATCTTCGGCCCAGGGCCTGATCGTGGAAGCCGGGGATTGAGTCCCATATCGGCTCCCTGCATGGAGCCTGCTTCTCCCTCTGCCTGTGTCTCTGCCTCTCTCTCTCTCTGTGTCTCTCATGAATAAATAATAATAAATAAATAAATAAATAAATAAATAAATAAATACTTCTTCATTAAGCATTAAGCACATCTTCTTAAGCAGATTTTGAAAAAAAATTAAATAATTTTCAACGGTTATGTTTGTTTCTCTGGGGACAGTGCCTACAGAGCCCTCATGTCACCATTCCAGAAATTGTCTCCTATTTCTGTTTTTAAAGCATTTACATAATTCTTTTATTCAAAATAATGGAATCATTAGTGAACAGTGTTTTCTAACTATTTACTTAATATATTGTGAACATTACTGTTTCATTAAATAATTCTGTCACCATATAATTTCCGATGTCTCCCTTGGAATTACATTGTATAGATGAACAATAACATATTTGAATAATTTTCTGTTAATTATGTAATGTAACCATTTTTCTTAAGATTTTATTTCTTTTTTTGAGAGAGAGTGAGCATGAGCAGGGGGAGGGGCAGAGTGAGAGAGAGAAGCCAACTTCCTGCTGAGCAGGGAGCCTGACAGGATGCTTAATTCCAAGACCCCAGGGTCATAACCTGAGCCGAAGGCAGACATTTAACCAACTGAGCCACCCAGGTGCCCCTAATGTAACTATTTTTCAATGAACCACTATTAATAAGCAGAACTCTAATGAATATGCTGGTAGCCCCCCAAAAATCACACATATACATATTTCCTTTAGAAATGTTTCAAAAATTGGAAGATCTGAATAAAAGCTAAGCATACATTTTTTTAAGACTTTTTTTTTTAAGATTTTATTTATTTATTCATGAAAGACACAGAGAGAGAGAGGTAGAGACATAGGCAGAGGGAGAAGCAGGCTCCTGATGTGGGACTCGAACCTGGGACTCTGGGATCATGCCCTTAGCCATAGGCAGATGCTAAACTCCTGAGCCACCCAGGCATCCCCCCATTTTTAAGACTTCTAATACAATATTGACTTGCAGAAAAGTTGTGCCAGTTAGCATTCTCATCAGCAATATATGAGTTTATTGCTAAAGTTTGAGACTACTTTGAAAGTATTTCAGATTATCGTTTTGTTTAAGAAAAAAAAAAATCTTAGCACCTCCACTTGAAAAGCCACCTGGACTGAAAAGGGAGCCAACTGTACAAAGTAGCTTTGACCCTCTCACCTGTGGTTTTCCACAGCCTGGTGAGACGAGTGGACCGCATGGAGCACTCCATTGGCAGCATTGTGTCCAAGATTGATGCTGTGATTGTGAAGCTGGAAATCATGGAGCGGGCCAAACTGAAGAGAAGAGAAGTGTTGGGAAGACTACTGGATGGGGTGGCAGAGGTAAGTGGTCATCTGACACAGAAACACTGACTCAGTAAAATATCAGGGTTGTCATATTTTGTAACCTTTAATTTGAGAGGTTTTTTGAGATGTCTCTGTAACTACAGACAGTACAGTCAGATGATAATCTGAAGGTGTTACTTTCTTAATACTGTATGCACTTCTGCCTTCACTGAATTGTAGAATCAAACAAAAACGCTATTCCAATAGCTCAGAGAATTGCTATATGTGCTATAAATCACCAGTGTCACTTTTTTTAAAGATTTTTTTATTCATGAGAGACACAGAGAGAGGCAGAGACAGAGGCAGAGGGAGAAGGAGGCTCCCCATGGGGAGCCCGATATGGGACTCGATCCCAGGACCCTAGAATCATACTGTGAGCCAAAGCAGATGCTCAACCACTAAGCCATCCAGGCATCCCTCACCATTGTCACTTAATGACAGGTTATTTGGCTCCTTAATTTCCCAGAGCCGCTTCTAAGTACAAAAGTATGCATCCCCCTACCACCAACATTGTGGTCTCTTTTTCCTTTATTAGGATGAAAGACTGGGTCGAGACAGCGAAATCCACAGGGAGCAGATGGAACGGCTAGTACGGGAAGAGCTGGAACGCTGGGAATCCGATGACGCAGCTTCCCAGATAAGTCACGGTTTAGGCACACCCATGGGACTAAATGGTCAACCTCGCCCCAGAAGCTCCCGCCCTTCTTCCTCCCAGTCTACAGAAGGAATGGAAGGTGCAGGTGCAAACGGGAGTTCCAATATCCACGTCTAGGATGTGTGTTAGTATGTGTCCCTAATAGGAGAGAAAGGGGCTGTCCTGAATTGCCATACCAAGTACGCTATTTATATGCCCTGACCACCATATGATGCTGATCTTTGTGACCAACTGTTAATTCTTCTGCACTTTAATTTATTTTAGATAAACTCTGCCCATGGATCAAAGATTTTTTCTTTCTCATGTAAGAAATCTAGGTGTAAATATTGAATATAGAAAAAAAGTCTTTGTAAAGTATATGGAGTGGTATGCCCACTGGCTAACCATGGATGAGTCTTCTCAGCTGACAATGAAGTAGCCTTTAAAGCAAGGAGAGAACTGTTGAAAGGCTTCTGAGTTTTATTTCCCATCACAAAAATCAGTATTGTCATTTTTGCCAGTGTGTGAAGGGAAAGTTAGGGGCATTCCTTCCCACTCAGGCTTAGCTCATGGACGTAATATATAGCTTTCTTTTAAGAAAGGAGACTTTTATTTCAACTACCTTCCTGGGGTAAACTTTTCTAAAAGATGAGCTGGAAAAGAACTCCAAACCATAGAATGGGTATGTAGTCATTATGCTAGAATTTGTATGAATGGTTAAGATAAATGTTGAATAATGTGCTTTTTGTTTGTTTTTGTATCCTATCTAACATCTGGGAATAACTGTTTCACTTATCCACACTACTTTTGCTCTGAGCTGCATGAAACCATCAAAGGTTGATTGTGGTTAAAAAGTCATCTCTAACCATAACATCAGAAAATCGGAAGGAGCCCTATCACTAAGTTTGATTTATCCTAACAATTAGTTTAGTATAAAGATTTGTCCATATATTCTCTTCCCAGGTGGCTCAACTTATTTACAGCTGATTTTAATGTTGTAACTAATCTGGGAAGGCCAATTTACTAAATGTTTTAAGTATCTAGTGAAGGTTTTAACTCAGCAAATATGTTCATTTTACACAAAAATTTAAAGAAGTTTAGAAATTTATATATAAATATTATAAAACTAAAGTTTGAGTTTTATGCTGTTTGGGGATATAGAACTCAAATACCTTTTTTTATTAATAATTAGGGAGAGGGAGGGGCAAAAGGAGAAGAAGAGAGAATCTTAAGTAGGCTCCATGCTCAGCACAGAGCCCAACGCGTCGCTTATTCTCCTGATGTGGATGATCATGACCTGAGCCAAAATCAAGAGTTGGACACTTAACCAACTGAGCCACCCAGGCACCCTGAACTCAAATACTCTTACTCTTGCATTTCAAACCTAGAATTTATAATCTAAATGGAGCTCAGCCTAGTGAAAAGGAGTTTTTGGTATTGAAAATTCACTCATTATCAGAATGTATCAGCCAAAGTTTGAGTTTACAGCAGGTTTTTTTTTTTTTTTCATTAGGAGAGGGTATCACCAAATTTATGGAGAAGAAATCTATTCTCAATAAAAAATAAAGATCTTATTTTCAAAAGTATTGAATGAGATAACCTTTTAAGACCTAATGGGACAAGCAAAAGAATGCAATGCTAATGGATTAACTCCAACTCTGAGAACAATAGAAGAGAGGCCTGTGTTTCAGTGCTTTGTTTTGAATTCACATCTTGTTTATGTAATTGATAGAATATGTCAATCAAATCTTCAATGAAAATATGACCAAACAAACCTTTTTAAGCTGGCTTCTACAGAAGTGATACACATTGAGTTTCTTTAATAGTATCTCTCATGGCTTTATTTCCATCTTTACTTTCTTTTGAATATGCTACACAAAGTTCTTTATTACTAGGTACTAAAGTATGCATTCCGGGGGTATTGAGTGTATGTATTTATGTATGTGTACCATGTTGTTACATGTAAACAAACTTCAATTTGAAGTGCAGCCATTATGTGGTATCCATGTGTATTGACCATGTGCCATATATCAATTATGGTCACTAGAGAATCTTTTTATATATCTACTGTTATACTGTTTCTCATTTCACCTATAAGATTTAATTCTTTCTTTTTACCCATAAGTTACATTTTTTTTCTCTTTAGTCATTCCCTTCCCATCCCTCTCCTATCATTTTCCCCTCTGTATTTGTATTATTAAGAGGGTGTTACATATGTAAGTCTCTCGACAATCGAGAATTTCATTAATATGTAAAAATGAGCACTTTACTTCTCAATAAAGACTTGGTATAATAACAGATGTGATAGTTGTCTGTTTCCTAAGTAGAAGCAGCTGGGTAATTTGTATGATGAGACTAATTAGTAAAGGCTTAGACCTTGAAATAGACATCTTTTTTTATGTCCAACAGACATATGATTGACATACATTACTTCTGCAGTATGTAACCTTTAGGTTATTCTGATGATTGTGAAGTACTTCCTGCTGTATAGCCACCACATTTTACTTACACATTTCTATAGTGAATAGCTGGCTTTAACATTTCTGTTATTTCAAAATCTTTGAACATAATTCTCTCATTGGCTTTTCATGAGTTCCTCTACGGGTATGTAACAGGAGTCAGAGTGCTGACTGTCAGGTCTATACATTTTTTTTTAAGATTTTATTTATTTATTTTATGGAGAGTGCATGAGCAGGGAGGAAGGGCAGAGATAAAGGGAGAGAGGCTCTCAAGCAGACTCCACACTGAGCATGGAAGCCAAGCCAATGCAGCGCTCTATCCCAGAACCCTGAGATTGTGACCTGAGTTGAAATAAAAAATAGGATGCCTGCCTGAGCCACCGAAACGCCCCTATAAATATTTAATTTTATTCAGAACTGTCAGACTGCCCTCCGGAATGACTGCACCAGTCTACAGTTCCATTACATGCATGAGATTACCAGTTTCATGCATACCCTCACCAACATCAGTACCATCCAACTTCCTACTTTGTTAATGGCATAGTCTTAAAAGTAAGGTCTCATTTTATTTTGCATTTCTTGAATTCCGAATTCCTAAGCTGGACATCCCCTCATATAATTGTTCAACATTTGGGTTTCCCTTTTGGTAAGTTGCCAATCAAACCTTTAAAATCGCACTTTGATCTGATGGGAAACAAGCACGTTTTTGTTCATTGCTTATTTTTCTGCTGGGTCATGGCCTTTTTTTCGATTGGCAAACCAATAAATCAAGTTCCTTGTATGGTTTAAGTATTAATCCCTTATCAGTTTTGGACTTTTGTTATTATCTATCATCCAACTGATAACTTGATGTCAATATTTCCTGAGTTTTTACATAATAAATACATCAGTTGATTTTGCTTTATTGTGTTGGGGATTTTGAGACCTTTGTAAGGTCAGAAATTTTGATCTATTAAACTTAGTTTTACGTTTCACATTCAATACTTTGTGTAAGAGTAACACTGGGTAAGGCACACAGGTATTTTCTCCAGTTTTGTCAATATTCTCTACTAAAGAAGTTACTTTACCTTATCAGTTCATAATGTCATTGCAATTTCATGTGCAAATGTCTGTTTTTAAACTCTTTAGCCTTTTGCAAACTGATCTATGAATGTTCTTGCACAATTTTTATTATTATGACTTTATAGTATGTGTTCAAATGTGGTAAGATCCTTTTTTTTTTTTAATTGTGCTATATTTCACAAAACCTTATTTTTCCATACAAGTGTCCAAACAAGTTTGGTGGGTTCTTATGGGAACAGGGGTGGACAGAGAGGAAGAGGTCTCACTGGAATTTAATTGGAATTGCTTTGAATTTACTGATTAGTTTAGGGGAGCTGACATCTTAACACTATCAGAAATAATTCTTCCTTTATTCAGAATTAGTGAATTAGTGGCTCAATTGGTTAAGCATCTGCCTTCAGCTCAGGTCATGATCCCATCTGCATCTTGGGGCTCCCTGCTCAGTGGGGAGCCTGCTTCTCCTCCCTCTGCCATTCTCCCTTGCTCATGCTCTCTGGTTCTCACTCTGTCTCTGTCAAATAAAAATCTAAAATAATAATAATAATAATAATAATAATAATAATAAATTAGTGAATCAGGGCTCTGGCTTACCAATCCCCTTCTGAGGATGGCTGTGTGGATTAATTCTTCAGAGTATAACAACACCCCTTTTCCATGTACTGGAAAAAAAAAATCCAATTCCTAAACATGCAAAACATGCTCTTCCACAAACCCAGTGAGGCCTGATCTCAACTGGTAGCCAGATCTCTTAAGGGAGAGTCAAGTATTAGGAAGCAATGTGTTTGTTTCTATTATGCAGAAACAAGGCTTCAATATAATATCTCGAAAAAATACCTTAGTAAAATTACCAGCAAATTTCTTAGAAATCTGGTTCATCAACATTTCAAGTATGGTTTCACATGAAGCAGGAGCAATAACTGTCTAAAGCAAGGGTCTCTGCAGTCTATGGCCTGCAGGCCAAATCTGGCTCATGCAGCCTGTGTTGTCTAGCCTCAAGCTAAGGATAGTTTTTACATTTTTCAAGAATGATTTTTACATTTTTAAGAGGTTGTTTTAAAAAAAAAAGCAAAGACTATGAAATATTTATTGGATCCCTTCACAGATAAAATCTGTCAGTCCCTGGCCTATAGGGAATAAAGAATTCTGCTCGGTCCTACCTCTACCAACCAAAACGAAACGTAAGAAGAAAATACTTAAAACTGACCAGATGAACAAGTCAAAGGCTGACCTTTCACACAGAAAGAAGGTGGCCCTCCTTGATTTTATCAATTTTGAATCTAAATCTGCATACCTAAGATTCAAACTATTTTGGTAACAATTCAAATGAAAGAAATTACAAGATTATACCAAAGCACATAGGGGAAGTTGAAAAAGTCAAGTTGGGGTGGCTGCTCTTCTTGAAGCTATTTGAAAAATGGACAATTCAATATAAACAAACATGTAACTTAAAATGTTTAAGCTAAAAGAAATTCTCATTTTGCTGATGCAAGAAGGAATTCGGAGAATGTAAGGAAGTATGAAAACCAAAAACATAAAATGAAAAGTATCAAGAATTACCTAAACTTTATGGTTTCTGAGGTATGGAAAGCAATATTACCACCATATAATTTTTTTTAAAGATTTTATTTATTTATTCACAAGAGACACACAAAGTGAGAGGCAGAGACCCAGGCAGAGGGAGAAGCAGGCTCCATGCAGGGAGCCCGATGTGGGACTCGATCCCGGGACTCCGGGATCACACCGTGGGCCGAAGGCAGGCACTAAACTGTTGAGCCACCCAGGGATCCCTCCTTACCATATAATTTATACCATATAATTTATCAAACTAGGATACTAAAAATAGAGGGCATGTAAAATTATATAATGTTGAAAATATTTATTGATTACATATTCACTTTATTAGACTGGTGGACCTATAAAAGTTTCTCAAACTCTATTTACAAAAATAGCTTTCAAAATGCACCACATGAAACTTTTTTGGATTATTTCTGCACACACAAGCAATGGGTTGTAATATGAAATCTATTTTTTACTGTGGATGCTGGACAGGTTTTAATGCTGCAATGACTTGGAAGTACTCTCAAGCCATTGACTTTCTAATAATTCTGCTACAGCCAAAATTCTTTAGACACAATAGAGCAAGAGTTATCATAAAACACGGTACAGTTCTTCCACAAGGGAATGCAAAATAAAACACAAGGTACAGAATTTCTACAAAGCTAATGCCTCCAGAAGGATGCGTGCTCCAAGACGCTGATCTTCACAGATTTCTGGGACAATCATAAAGTTATTGCATATTATCAACTTGTCACCAAGTGGCCTGCTGCTCTCCTCAAAGGACAGAACCATATCCCTATCGACTCAGCATCAGCCCTGCTGTGAACAGCTCAGGCATCCGTAGTAGTCACCAGTACATCACCATTGGTGAGAACCCAAGCTCTTGGTGATCTGTCCCAGTTACCTCACCTAGTCTGATCTGAGGCCCATTGGGGAAGTACTGAGGTGGCCTAAATATGTCATATAAATATGAGTAATGCTACTTTTCAAATATATGTAGATATTGAGATATTTGAGGTTAATACAGTTCCATATCTAGGACCATGAGAATGGCTTCTAAGATGGAAAAAAGATGAGTACATACACTGCCTCTTCAACAGTTCACTTCAAGCCACCCACTTTCCTTTCTTGCTGTCTCACCCAACATGCCAAGGAGTCTTCCACAGCAACTCTTCCCGCACTCTTCTGTAAAAGCCCCAGGAGAGCAATGGTAAGAATATAAGTAGCAGCTAACACTTTTCATTTATTCCTCAGGTGTCTTTTATTTTAAACCAAATTAAGTTATCCTCTCCATTATAGAGTAGTTCTTCTGACATCCAAGAAAATAAAAACAAACTTCAAAAGAATATAGGCATTGTCCGAAGTAAATTTCTATAATTAATATATTCTACTTTATAGGGCTTACATTTACTATACTTTTAAAAATGATCCTTAAAAATGGTGGATGGCAAATTTTATGTTATGTATTTCTTACCATAATAATTAAAAACAATTATATAAAAAGGGATATTGTAATACAAAAGGATAAGTATAGCAAGATGCATTTAAATTTTTTCATTTTAAAAGTAGGCATTAATATATTTATTTGTTTTGTTTCTTCTTTAAGTGTATTTTGTATTTAAATATAGATATAGGGATCCCTGGGTGGCGCAGGGGTTTGGCGCCTGCCTTTGGCCCAGGGCCCGATCCTGGAGACCCGGGATTGAATCCCACATCAGGCTCCTGGTGCATGGAGGCTGCTTCTCCCTCTGCCTGTGTCTCTGCCTCTCTCTCTCTGTGTGTGTGACTATCATAAATAAATAAAAATTAAAAAAAATAAATATAGATATATATAATTCTCTGTATAATGAGAGAAGTGTATATACAGGGAACTTTACGGAAGCGAGGGTTATATACCAAGAACAGGAAAAACTGTTAACCCTGCTGGTCACATAATAATCAGGTAAAAAGAGCATGTGATAACATGTTACAAGATGATGCATTAATCAAATGTCGTTTAAAAAGTTTCTTAAAAATATAATGCTGGACTGATGTTGCAACACTATGGCAGGGCACCCACTGACACTAAGTGATACTCTTAAGCAGTTGCAAGTCTACACTGGTGATCCTCAGGCTCACTTAATTTGTATAATACTGAAAAGTGTTTACTTTTATAAAAAGGGGAATTAGTTGCAATGTGATCTCCTGAAACGGATCCTGGAACAAAGCATATTAGTGTAAAAGTGGTGAAATCTGAATAAAGTACTTACAGAGTTAAATGATAATGTACCGAGGTTAATTTCTTCTTCTGACATGTACCATGGTATATAAATGTTAACATTAAGGAGAGTTGGGCAGAGGGTATATGGGAACTTTTCCATACTATCTTTGTAACTTTTCTATAAATCTAAAACTATTCAAAATTGTTACTCCATTGAAAGTGGGCAGAAGGGACTTTTTTTTTTAAGATTTTATTTTATTTATTCATGAGAGACACACACAGAGAGAGAAGAGAGAGGCAGAGGGAGAAGCAGGCTCCACGCAGGGAACCCGATGTGGGACTTGATCCCGGGTCTGCAGGATCACGCCTTGGACTGAAGGCGGCACCCAAACCGCTGAGCCACGGGGGCTGCCCCAGAAGGGACTTAAATAAGGATGTATCTATGCACACAGGAACACAAAACCCAGCTGTAGCAATGTGCGGTAATGGCAACAGAGAGGCGTATATGAGAGTCATTTCAGAAATAACCCAGAAAGGAGGTAGTGATAGGGCAGGGAACACGAGGGGGCTTCCATGTACTGGTCATGTCCTGTTTCTTCACCTAGGTTGGTAGTTGCACTGGGGTGTTCCTTTTATGATAATTCCCTGAACTAGACTTTTCCTTGCCTTACCCTTCAATAAAAAAGAAGTTAATACCTAGTACTGATAAAAGTTAGAACAAAGAGAAAATCTGTGAATAAGAGATGTATATATAGGAATGAACAAAGTCTGTTTGGGAACAGTTATGTGAGTTACAGTATCATAAATCTAAGTTTTCAGAGCCGGGAAGAATCTTGGTAGTTACCAGGTCCTGGCATGCACAGTTTTCTCTGGAGCAGCCCTGGAGCCGCTGATGCAGCAGGGCGCATGGGGCCGGGCCATCTGCATTTGAGCCAAGTGCCCCAGGCGGTTCTGATGCACACCCAGATCACTGACCACCGAACCACCTCAGGAGGGCTAAGAACTCCAGGCCCTCCAGACCTAGTCCAGAGGCCAACAGAGCCCCCTGAGGTGTTCTGATTCTACAACAGGAATCTCAGTAAGTTCTAATAACCTTAAAAGGCCCATCAAAGCCTTTTCTCTCATAATGGCTTTTTTGATCTTATAAATAATACTGGGTTTTTCCAACACAGTTTATGTTTCGTACTTCCACCAATGCATCTATTTGTTATTATTATTTATTAAATAGTGGCAGATCATAGATTCATATAATACTGGAGCTAGAGGGCAATGAACCCTCTACTCAATTTAAAGATGAGGAAACTGATTCCAGAGATGTTCATAACTTGTCTTAAGTTCCTAGAATTCAATTCTCTTTTAGGTCAATAAATTAAACAAATGCCTCCCCGTGGTTACTGTATGACTAGATGAACTAATATGCAGTTCATAATATCATTAATTTATGACTTGGGTTCTTTCATGTGTAATTCAGTTCATCGCAGTTCCTGTGCATGTTTCTGCTGAAAACAATTCTTACTCAACAGTATGATGCCAAATGAAAAGACAACAAAAACACTTCATTGAATACTTAAATCAAGATGCTCCCTTTTTAATGTGTGAATCAATTATGTAAATTAAAAAGGAATTTAAGAATATTTTTTAAGAAATAACAATTTTAGGTAGGCAATTGTAAGGAAGATAACAATCATGCATCCCAAGGCTACGTGATTCTTCCACAGGCCCCAAGGGGAGAGCTCGATGCCCTGGTTTAGCAAAAATTCTTCGCCAGTACATCTGAAATTCAACAGGAAAAGAATATGACTTCATTCTTAGCATCTGTAAAATTTACTCAATCAATTCACACCATATCTATAGGTTACCAAGACTTAAATAACTATGTCTTCATTTTTAATAGGTAACAGGAGATGAGTGCTTATAAATCCACTAGGAAATCCTAAGCAATCTGAATATAACAGTTTAGCTAATCCCTAAAACAACTGAATGGGATAAATATTACACACATTTAAAAGATGAAAAGACTGAGGTTTAAGGAACTTGACCAAGTCCACAGACTCATACTTTGAACCAAGATGCTAGTCTTCTGCACATTGATTTGTTTCCAGATCTATATGCTTCTGTCTTTAAAGGGGAGAAACATTCATTGAGTAATTTTGCACTCACTCCAGATGGGGAAAATCTCCATCTTCACAGATGACATCGAAGGCCCTTACCAAGACGATCAAAGCTCTCTTTAGAATTTATCACCCACAAAGCAGCCATACAAACGAAAATGGGCTAAGAATTTTGAAACTGGAAAAAGAAGTGAGCAAGGGCTTCCTGCCACCGTTGTGTCCCATCAGCTCTTGCACCAAGACTGGGCTGAGCACTGCAGATACTCAGCTGCAAGACACCACCAGCAAGCCCACTTAATCAGGTGTAAGCCTCAGTGGTAGCTGAAGTAGAGCAGGGTGGAGTAGCCCTGCAGCAGTTTAGAAAAGCACCTGTACTAAAAACACCTGGCACAGCCTGTCTCCTGCATTTAAATACAAGACATTGTGAAATTGAAGTCTACACAGCTATTTTTTTTCTTTTAGACTGTTTTGGAATATCCTTATTAAAGGATATATCCTCTAAAGAAAGAAACACATTTCGTTCAGCTGAGAAAGAAGTCCCATTTATTGCATATTGTCAATAAAACAGAAATGCAGATTTTAATAAAATCAGAGGATGTTGTTTTAAAAGTTGAATAATACTCTCCTTGTCGATGATTATTGTTAATGGTTTGATTTTGATACATTAACTAATGAAAGAAAAGAGAATGCTGGTTTCCAGCTTGTGTTTCTTTCTTTAGAGGATAGATCCTTTAATAAGGATATTCCAAGTCAGTCTAAAAGAAAAAAAAAAAATAGCTGCGTAGACTTCGATTTCACAATGTCTCATATTTAAATGCAGGAGAAAGAGACAAGTGCTGAGAGTGTTCCAGGAAAATGTTCACTCCCTTCTGCTCTTGCTGCCTTTTTAGCTCTTGTTCCTGGCCATGGGTCTGGCTTACAGGACGCCAGAGGTTCATGGATCCGTACAATTCACATAATCCATACAACTCCAATATTCCAAGACGCCGCTAAAACATCAAAGCAGCTCATTTGAAACACAGATGTTCTGAAAATAAAAACGAAAACCCACCATCAAAGCCACTAAGAATCTTTTAAAAGGCCCTAAATGAACAACATATCAGAAACATTTCTCCAACTTAATATAATTTTGACCATAGTAGAATGTCAAAGAGATGTGCACTGGTGTACAACAACTTAAGAGTGGTCAGTGAAAGGAACCACACCAGCCAAGCGTCCCAAAGGCCTTTCTACATGACCCCACAATAGTAAGCAAATCCATTCTGACACTGAGTACAAACTTACATTGCATAGCTACAGGTATTATTCGTTGTTACATTGACTCCTGGGCAGAAGTTTTGTCCCAAAAATTCATTATACTGCAAAGCCTATAACACAAGGGGGGATGGGGCAAGGTAAATAGTTTTAAGTTTCAAAAAGCTTCCAAAGAATTGTCATGTCCAAAAAAAAAAAAAAAGAATTGTCATGTCCTCCTGGTTAAATTTTTACTGATATTCCTAAAAACAAACAAAGCTTCACATTCACAGTCTCCATCACACCAGAGCAACGAAAATTCTTTTCCCTGGCAATGAGTGGCCGAGGGTTGGGATTTTGCCTTCTAAAAACAAGGAAGTATAGTATTTGGCAAAGAGGGGAGACCCCTGGCTATACTACCCATAGCTCCTTCCTTCTTCCCCAATTTTATAATCCCAAAGCAGTGTAATTAAAATCACAGCAGTATTCAATGACTGTTGTTAATTTTTGGTAGGAATCTTGTTTATTTTCATCAAAACCAGTGCTAATTTTGGGGAGTTAGAAACCCAATTATACTATACTAGGGCACACTTTTCTTTGGAGTTGATTAACTTTCTAAAGCCAACACAGTAGCTATATTATATGCTCTTTTTCTTCTAATTTCAATATAAAATATGTATTCTAGGCTCCCATCCTCCATTTTCGTATAGAACTGAAATGCAACTATATTTCTTTATATCAATTAGTCAATCTTTCTCCTTCACGAGGAGTTCTCTTTCCACCTTTCCCTCCCTCAGACAGCAAGGTGACTGGGGAAACCTCAGGTGATTATCAAGGTGAAATTCTTCTTCATTACGCTTAAAATGAAAACCCTGGGAGACTCTGACAGTTCATGGCTGGGAACATGAGGATGTTAGGCTTTATTCTGGTTGTTCTTAGTTTGGGAACAATGAACCAGTCACAATGACAGATGAGAAAAACTTACCGCATAACCATATCGAGGAATGCTTAAGTACTGAAGCCATGAGAGCCAAGGCCCAACAGTTCTGAGATTTACCAACAGCCCTGAAAATATCTACAAAAAGCAAATACCAAGAATCAGACCTGGTGAAGAGATTTCATGAAGAATTATAGAGAATAATTTTTGAGTCCCCTACAATCTTTACAAACATTTCTTCTAAGATTTACCACTTTGCATGCATATGCCTCTCTATACTCGAGACTGTTTAAGGTTCTAAAGGAATGACAATATTATTTCATTTAATCGGAAGACGTTTAATTGTCAAGGCTTTTACTTTCAGTAACTGCACATAATGAAAGGTCAATGAGTACTGACTGTTCTAATGATACAACCACTATATGTTCACACCAATAAACATACCAGAACATATCCTGAACGTCTCATGCCCCTCTCTATTTCCAAAACACAGTAAGATTTTTTACAAGGGTTTGCAAGCTCTCTCTGCATGACCACAGAAATAATCTGAGGTTCAGGATGAGTGCTTAAAATAACCCAGAACCTGGAACCGGTATATAGAATAATGTGGTGAAGTATAGCATAAAATACAGTGAATACTTTGATTTAAAGCTGCCAAAAAGCAGTATTACAATGAAGATCCCAGGGCAGACTACTCCAGCAACAGATGGCTACAGAAAAGAAGTTCCTGTAAAACTTCTAACTGGCAGTAGGTATGCTGGGATAGACATAACAATGACATGACTACATATTTTGAACTTAAAGTTCTTAAACCAGTTGCTAATATAGGACACACAGCATCTCTGAGTAAAATATGGTTTTAGGACTGGTTTGAAAAGTTCTATATATAAACTTTTAAATAATAACAAGGTAAAGCATCTAAAATATATCACACAAAACTTACATATTGGTGACACCTCACTATTTATTGGATAATATTATAGAAAATATATGCTAGGTTTATGACTCTCTCAATAATGTTTAAACTGGAAGATTTCAGACTCAGAAATGGAAGACAAACTGGCAAAAAACTGTGCTAATTATGTTCCTTTTAAAGACATCTATTCCTACTTTAGCAGAAAGAACACATGTATTAACTAAATAGGCTAAGTATTCTTGTTCACTCGATGTCATGGGGGCAAGGTACTAACTAGTTGATTCACCTACTGATTCATCTATGTACATGTAAAATTAAAGGACATGTAAGATTAGGCTTCAGTAACCATTAAAAAAAAAAGGGTAAGCAGAAATATATTGGTATATGAGATTATCAGGAACCCAGAGAAGAGGAGACACAGTATTGTATGGTCTTTGGAACTTTTCAGTATTTTTAAAACATCTCTTTTCAAAATATAGGAGGAACCCAACCTAGACTACCCACACTGCAAACTGTACTTTTTCTCACAGAGCTTAGCTATACCCTTAGAGAGGAGTAGATCCAACCAAACCACTAAGTTATGCTTAAATGAGTCAATAATTCTCTAACACTAGCCCAGAAGTTGGGTAATTAACCTGCCATTTTTATGAGGGAATCTTATAATCAAAATTTTTCTGGGTTTTGTGTTTTTTTTAGGAGTTTTTATTTAAATTCCAGTTAGTTAACATACACCATAACATTAGTTTCAGGTGTACAATTTAGTGACTTAGCATTTCCATACAACATCTGGTGCTTATCATCATCCAGTGTATGCCCTTAATACTCATCACCTATTTAACCCAACCCCCTAACCACCTCTCCTCTAGCAATTATCAATTGTTCTCTGTAGTTAACAATCTGTTTCTTGGTTTGCCTCTCTTTTCTCCATGATTGTTTATTTTGCTTCTTAAATTCCCCACATGAGTGAAATCATATGGTATTTGTCTTCCTCTGACTTATTTCACTTAGCATAAACTCTGTAGCTCCAACCACATCATTACAAATAGCAAGATTTCATTCTTTTATATGGCTAAGAAATATTCCATTCTGTATATACACCACATCCTTTTTATCCATTCCTCAGTCAATTGACATTTGAGCTCTTCCCATAATTTGGAAAATCTTAAAAAAATTTTATTTATTCATGAGAGACACAGAGAGAGGGGCAGAGACATAGGCAGAAGGAGAAGCAGGCGCCCCACAAGGAGCCTGATGCAGGACTCGATCCCGGATCCCAGGATCATGACCTGAGCCAAAGGCTCAACCGCTGAGCCATCCAGGCATCCCTAATTTTGTTGATAGTACTGCTATAAACATAGGGGTGCAGATATCCCTTCGAATCAGTAATTTTTTTTTTCCTCTGGGTAAATGCCTAGTACTGCATTTACTGGATCATAGGGTAGTTCTATTTTTAACTTTTTGAGGAACCTCCATAGTGTTTTCCAGAGTGGCAGCACCAGCTTGCATTCCCACCAACAGTGTAAGAGGGTTCCCCTTTCTCCACATCCTCACCAACACCTGTCATTTCTGGTGTTGTGAATTTTAGCTTCTGACAGGTGTGAAGTGAAATCTCATTGTGGTTTTAATTTGTATTTTCCTGATGATTCATCATGCTGAGCATCTTTTCATGTGTCTGTTGGCCATCTGTATGTCTTCTTTGGAAAAACGTCTATTCATGTCTTTTGCCCATTTTTAGCCTGGATTATTTGGTTTCTGGGTGTTAAGGTTTTATAAGTTTCTTCTGTATTTTAGATACTAACCCTTTATCAGATGTCAATTGCAAATATCTTCCTTCAGTTGCCTTTTAGTTTTGTTTCCTTCACTGTGCAGAAGCTTCTTACTTTGATGTAGTCCCAATAGTTTATTTTGCTTGTGTTTCCCTTGCCTCAGGAGATGGATCTAGTAAGAAGCGCTGCAGCTGATGTCAATGAGGTTACTGCCTGTGTTCTTCTCTAGGATTTTAATGATTTCCTGTCTCACATTTAGGTCTTTCATCCATTTTGAATTTATTTTTGTGTATAGTATAAGAAAGTGGTCCAGTTTCATTCTTTTGCATGTAGCTGTCCAGTTTTCCCAGGACTATTAGTTGAAGACTGTCTTTGCCATTGGATATTCTTTCCTGCTTTGTCAAAGATTAGTGGACCATATAGTTGTGGATTCATTTCTGGGTTTTCTATTCTGTTCTATTGATCTATGTGTCTATTTTTGTGTCAGTACCATGCTGTCTGCATCACTACAGCTTTGTAATATAACTTGAAATCTGAAATCGTGATACCATCAGCTTTGCTTTTCAAGGTTGCTTGGGCTATTCAGGGCCTTTTATGGTTCCATATACATTTTAGGATTGTTTCTTCTAGCCCTGTGAAAAATGCTATTGGTATTTTGATGGGGATTGCACTAAATGTGTAGAATTCTTTGGGTAGTATAGACATTTTTACAATATTTGTTCTTCCAACCCATGAGCATGAAATGTCTTTCCATTTCTTTGTGTCATCCTCAATTTCTTTTATCAGTGTTCTATAGTTTTCAGAGTACAGACCTTTTACCTCTTTAGTTAGGTTTATTCCTAGGTATCTTATGGTTTTGAGTGTAATTGTAAATGTGATCCATTCCTTCATTTCTCTTTCTGCTGCTTCATTATTGGTGTATAGAAATGCAACGGATTTTGGGATGCCTGAGTGGCTCAGTGGCTGAGCACCCGCCTCTGGCTCAAGGCATGATCCTAGGGCCCAGGGATCAAATCCTGCATCAGGTTCCTTGCAGGAAGTCTGCTTCTCCCTCTCTCTCTGCATCTCTCATGAATAAATAAATAAAATCTTTAAAAAAAAAATGCAACAGATTTCTGTACATTGATTTTGAATCCTGAGACTTTACTGAATTCAGGTACCAGTTCTAGCAATTTTTTGGTGGAGTCTTGGATATTCCACAGAGTATGTTGTCTGTGAATGTGAAAGGTTGACTTCTTCCTTGCTGATCTGGATGCCTTTTTTTTCTTTCTGTTGTCTAATTGCTGAGGTTAGGACTCCCAGTGCTATGCTAAATAACAGTGGTGAGTCTGAACATCCCTGTCTCATTCCTGACCATAGAGAAAAAGCTGTTTTTCCCCATTGAGGATGATACTGGCTGCAGATTTGTTGTATATGGCTTTTATGATGTTGAGGTCTGTTCCCTCTATCCCTCCTTTGTTGGGGTTTTTATCAAGAAGGGATGCTTTTATTTGTCAAATGCTTTTTCTGCATCAATTGAGAGGATCATATAGTTCTTATCCTTGCTTTTATTAATGTGGTGAATCATGCTGATTTATTTACAAATATTGAACTACCCCTGCAGCCCAGGAATAAATCCCATGTGATCGTGGTAAATGATTCTTTTAACGTACTGCTGGATTCTGTTTACTAGTATCATATTGAGAATTTCTGCACCCATGTTCATCAGTGATACTGGCCTATAGTTCTCTTTTTTAGTCTTTGTCTGGTTTTGGAATCAGGGCAATACTGGCCTCATAGAAAGAGTTTGGAAGTTTTTCTTCCATTTCTACTTTTGGAATAGTTTGAGAAGAATAAGGATTAACTCTTCTTTAAATGTTTGATAGAATTCCCCTGTGAAGTCATCTGGCCCTGGAGTTTCGTTCATTTCAAGAGTTTTAATTACTTATTCAATTTCTTTGCCAATTATAGGTCTGTTCAAGTCTTCTATTTCTTCCTGTTTCAGTTTTGGTAGTTTATATGTTTCTAGGAATTTGTCCATTTCTTCTAGGTTGTCCAATTTGTTGACATAAATTTTTGCATAATATTCTCTTATAATCATTTGCATTTCTGTGGTGTTGGTTGTTACTTCTCATTTGTGATTTATTTGGATCCTCTCTCTTTTGTTATTGATAAGTCTGGTTATGGGTTTATGAATTTTGTTATTTTTTCCAAAGAACCAGCTCCTGGTTTCATTGATCTGTTCTACTGGGGGTTTTTTAATTTCTATATTGTTTATTTCTGCTCTCATCTTCAATATTTCCTTCTTTCTGCAGGCTTTAGGCTTCATTTGTTGTTATAGCTCCTTTAGGTATAAGGTTGAGTTGTTTTAGATTTTTCTTGCTTCTTGAGGTAGGCCTGCATTGCTATGTACTTCCCTCTTATGACCACTTTTGCTGCATCCCGAAGGTTTTGGACTGTCATATTTTCATTTTCATTTGTTTCCATGTATTTTTTCTTTTTAATTTTCTGATTGATCCATTCATTCTTTAGTTGGATGTTCTTTAGTTTCCATGTATTTTTGGTCTTTCCAAATTTCGTCTTGTGATTGAATTCCAGTTTCAAAGCACTGTGTTCTGGGATGCCTGGGTGGCTCAGCAGTTGGGTGCCTGCCTTCGGCTCATGTTGTGATCTCAGGATCCGGGATCGAGTCCCGCATCAGGCTCCTTGAGATGAGCCTGCTTCTCCCTCTGCCTACGTCTCTGCCTCTCTCTCTCTCAGTCCATGTCGCTCATGAATAAATAAATAAATCTTTAAAAAAAAAAAAGGCACTGTGGTCTAAAAATATGCAGGGAATGATCCCAGTCTTTTGGTACTGGTTGAGACCTGATTTGTGACCCAGTATGTGATCTGTTCTGAAGAATGTCCCATGTGCACCTGAAAAGAATGTGTATTCTGTTGCTTTAGGATGAAATGTTCTAAATATATCTGTTAAGTCCATCTGGTTGTTTGTCATTCAAAGCCATGATTTGTTGATATTCTGCTTAGATGGATCTGTCTACTGCTGTAAGCAGGATGTTAAAGTCCCCTACTATTATTGTATTATTATCAATGAGCTCCTATATGTTTGTTATTAATTTGGATGCTCCCATATTGGGAGCATAAATATTTGCAATTGTTAGATCTTCTTGTTAGACTGTCCCCTTTATTATGATATAGTGCCCTTCATCTCTTGTTGCAATCTTTGGTTTAAAGTCTAGTTTAGTTTTTGAAGTTCTAGTTTATCAAGGTTTCACTATGTGTCACCAAGAAGCATCTTTTAAAAAACCATTTGTAACAAAATATCAACTAAAGTTATTATATTAGAACAGTGGTCAAAAAGGCTGGATAATGTTCAGAAAAATCGATACATTCTCTAATATAAGCAATACTTCAATACATGACCTCCTTAAAGCAGAGAATCCCATTTACAGAATTGTCAAAGCAGGTTTTAGGTAACAGGTAAATTTGTGGGAAGGAATAACTATGCTTCTTATAAAAGCACAGTTTCTACTCACCATCATAAACACAAAGGTTATGGTCATGAGGAGAGTTGCTATGGATACCACACTCTGGCCTGCTGCTATGGCCAGCGCCATAGAACTAGCTGAATAAGCCACCATCATAAGGGTAAACATCATGATGAAGAAGGCTTCCACAACTGGTTTCAATCCTTAGGAAGAAAAGAGGGGGCTAAATCCAATTGCCTAGGTAACTGTGTATTTGGGATTGGTTATTGTGCAAATAGCAGTACAATATTTTTAAAAACTAATCCCAGAATAAAGAAAATTCATCCTCTATTCAACCACCTTGGCTCACCAATTACCATATTACTATATAAAGTTGTAATAAAGTTTCTTTTTTATACTTGTTGCATAAGCACATTTCTGTGTAACATCTCTCTGTGCCTTTATTTGTAATTATTAACAATTTCTGAGTGCCTGAGATGCAGAAGTCCAAGCAACACATCTGGTCACAATTCTACTGCCTTTTCTTCTAAGAAGGAAATTTGTCAAGAGCATATTTGTTTTACGTAGACATAATCGCATGACTGTTTGCTATAACTACATTGAGTAAAGAAACTGGGAAGAAGATTATGTGACTTCCCAGTGGTTTCAATATCTGAAGGGATGTCTCCATATTCCAAGTCTCCCAAGAAAAAGCACCATATAATTCTGGGATTGAGGGTGGGGTTAAATAAGTTTCATAAAACTACTTTACAAACTGTGTGGACTAATATCATGGGTCACACAATCTGAAGATTCTGGAATAGCTATAAGAACACCAGTCAAGAATCTGAGGATCTAGGTTCTATAACCTAATTCTTCATGACACACTTCTTATATATAAAAAGGAAGCTTAAACTCAATCAGTGAATCTTCTTCTATAGTGCTTTACTTAAATATTTTTTAATTAAAATATATATTTCAGATGTGTGTATATATATTTATGTGTATCAATAAAATATATGGAAATTCTGATACAATGAGCCTATGGTAAAACCTAAACACAATGCGCAAAGGAGTCTAACTACCTATCAAGCAAGCATTTGTATTAAACCAGGAAACCCCAAAAATCAGTATATTTCACTATCTTTACATACAAACACATGTATACACACACAAATAAAAATACAAATGAGTGATAACTATCCCAGCTCTTCCAACATAGTCTCAAATAGTTTTAGGAATTCTTTCCATATTTATAAATGACATAGTATCCTTCAGTAAAATATAGCTTTATAAATAGTTTTAAAAGTTATTTGAGGGGGCGCCTGGGTGGCTCAGTCAGTTGGGCATCTGCCTTCAGCTCAGGTCATGATCCTAGGGTCCTGGGATGGAGTCCCATGTCTGGCTCCCTGTTTGGTGGGGAGTCTGCTTCTCCCTCTGCCCTTCCTCTGCTCATGCTCTCTCTCTCTCAAATAAATAAAATCTTTTTTTTAAAAAAAGCTATTTTGGGACAAGTCTTGACAAAAGTGTCCTTAGAGAACAGTTATTTCAGAGTATGTACAATGGATAGATGTATCCTTATGTCACCAGCTTGGTTTAAAGTTTGAGAACCAAAAACAAGCTAGTAAAAAGAAATCGGCTTGCCCTCATATCCAAAACTACAGACACAAACCGTTTGTCATATTGCTTACCTAACAAGAAGTATATTATACAAGTAAATATAATACTTGGTAACATCCTCATGGGTAGTAAATCAGATAACAGTTTTCCAAAGAAATAAGATGACACTCTGTAGTATCCACTGATATATTCATGTCTAAAAAAAAGAAAAATTCATCCTACATTAGTTTAAAAGGCAGAGACCAGGTTAGACTGCTTGCTTACCTGCGATTTCTGCAACCACCAGGGTTCTAATAACTACAGCTTCTCACATCCTTGAGGCAAACCCCAGCCTTCCATTCCGTCAGCATCAGGCACTATCTTGGGTGCGAGTCTCCCCTTTGAGTGGCACCTGAGTGGCTCAGTCAGTTACATGTCTGCCTTCAAATCAGGTCATGATCTCAGGGTCCTGGGATTGAGTCCTGCATCAGGCTCCCTGCTCAGTGAGGGGTCTGCTTCTTACTCTCCTTCTGCCCCTCCCCTGCTCATACTCTCTCTCAAATAAATTAATCAAATCTTAAAAAAAAAAAAAAAGCCCTCCCTTTGAATGCCATCCATTCTGCCCCTAGAGCACCCACTCCCAGTGAGCAGATCTTCATCTCCTTCCCCTTTTCTAACACTGACTCTCCTTAGAGAATAACGTTCTAGCAGCTGAGCTCAGTTATGGTAGAGGCTTTACTTTCTCCCCACTTCTGATTATGAAGAAGGTGGCACTGCTATCCTCTGAGCTTCTTAATGCAGCCTGGGATCACTTCTACTTTCATGATAAAAAAAGAAAATGGCACTTCCTCCTTCAATAATCATACCTTTCAACCACATATCCCTGTCAGCTATCAAATCCTGTTTTCTTCCCTTTTTGGCTCTAGATCCCTTCCTCTTCCTGACATCTTCCTCCTGTAATTCCAAACTTCTCCCCTAATATCATTCTTTCCCCCGGAATGATTCCCTTTCCTCAGGGTGTAAATATGGGCAAATCTCTTCCAACCTTGATAAACACAAGAAACAAAACAGCCCCTAATTTATTGGAAGGCTGCCCTTTGGCTTCTTCCATTCCCCTTCCATTTGAGGGCTAAGCTGGGACCACATTCTTTGTCAACTTGACCTCCACATCTTGTATTTACTGCTCAACCCACCACTTTCTCTCTACCAAGCCCCTCTAACTTTTCCTGTGAGGGCCACCATGACTTCTCAGTTGCTAAAAACAAAAGATCCTTTTTACCCCTTTATTGCTTCCTTTTTCTGCAGCATTTGGACTTGCTGGCTCTGCCTTAACCTTGAACTCTCTTTTCCCTTGGTATCATGCCCCACATGCTCATGATTGTCCTTCTTACCTCTGGCTGCTTGTTCTCAATTATCATTGGCAATCCCCAGGACCCAAGCTGTGGCCCAATACTAGATATGACCAATCTGACCATTAGCCCCTGATACCGGAGAGCCCCGTTCCTGGAACAGAGACCTACTCACATAAAAAGCTTCTTCTCAACCACAAGGAGCTCCACAGCTGACACACTGCTGAAACACTGGTTGGTCGTCAGAAAGAAGAGCACCCCTGATCTGCAATGAGAGAAAGGGAAAGAAAAACACTGCAGTCAATTAAACATTCTAAGATCAGTTTTTCTAACCACAAAACTCTCCTCAAATGATACCTTAGAACATTAAATAGAAACTGTTCTGGTTAAAACAGAGGGAAGTATGGCCCCATTGCTTTCTCCCCATCATCTCTGTGGGTTCACAATGGTACCCCTGGGACTCCACAGAGCATAGTTTGGAAGTCACAGTCCTGGACTGCTATGGATTGAACTGTGTCCTCTCCCCAAATTCCTATGTTGAAGCACAAATCCTCAATGTGATGATATTTAGCGACAGTGTATTTAGGAGGTAATTAGATTTAGATGAGGTCATGAAGGTATGGGCTTCATGATGGATTTAGTGCCCTTAAAAAAAAAGGGAGAAACACCTGAGCACACTCTCTTTCTCTCTCTCTCTGCCATGTGAGGATACAGCAAAAAGGTAGCCAGCCACCTGTGAGCCGGGAAGAGAGGTCTCTTTAGAACCTGCCCATGGATGCACCCTGATCTAACCCTATTTTTTAGACTGTTGTTTAAGCCACCCAGGCTGTGGATGACTGTGATGGCAGTCTGTGCTGATGAATACATAGGTCATAAAAATATTACCACCTTGAATTTAAACTAACAGAAACAATAAGTATCTGTTCATATCTAGTGTATGAACAGAGAAACAGTGAACCAAATAAAGCCCACAAAGCTCAAAAACCTCTACTAGCCACCTTTTCAAGGTAAAGAAGAAACTAAAACATGAAGAGGCAAAATTACAGTGGAGGAAAACCTCGGTCGATACCTTATTATATATATATATATATATATATATATATATATATATATATCCATCACACAACTGTCAGAAGAGCCATGATGTTATCCTTGATAAGCCATTGCCAAAATGGTTTCCAATGTGCTCAAAAAAGAAAACAAAATGATGCTTATAAAGGAAAAATACAGGTATGTGCCTGTAAGAAAAGGAAGACTACTAACGCTTTTTTCTCAGTAAAATAATTAAGGCTTAAAAAGGAAAGTCACAGTTAATCTACACTTTGAGGGACATACACATTTTATGAAAGCATGCCAACATTCCTGAAACAGTGTTGGGCTTCCCTTCGTAATCAAACCATTTAATTGACACTAAGGATCGTGACTTGAAAGAACTGAAGTGACCCATCATTTAAATGACACGAAAATGAAAGAACACATAAAAATATGAACCAAAGTGTACTGCCCCTCAAAAAAAGTCCATTGACACTCACTAATTGTTGTTGTTTTAAGATTTTATTTATTTATTCATGAGAGACACAGAGAAAGAAGCAGAGACATAGGCAGAGGGAGAAGCAGGCTCCCTGTAGGGAGCCTGATGTGAGAATCAATCCCGGGACCCTGGGATCATGGCCTGAGCTAAAGGCATATGCTCAACCACTGAGCCACCCAGGCATCCCAGTAATTGTTTTTAATACCAAAAAATAAATAAAATAAATAACTTAGAGAACAGACTATTTTAAAAGTAAATGTTTATATAATTAATGAATGGAAAATAGCCAGACCTAATACACAGACCTATGCAACTTTCTCCACATAAGGAAGCCTACTATCAAAATAAAAGCTAATTTCAGAAATATAAGACATGCAAAAAAAAGAATGAAAGAACAAGAAAGAAAGAGAAAGAGAGAAAGAAAGAAAGAAAGAAAGAAAGAAAAAGAAAGAAAGAAAGAAAAGAAAAAAGAAAAGAAGGAAGAAATAAATATGGGACGTGCAACAATTCAGCTCAATTTGTTAAGCCTTATATCTAACAATACTGTTGTGTTTATCATGATTCTGAACTAGTAGATAGTGACATTACTTCTAAACCATATGATTTATTTTATAGTAAATACAGTTTTTATTCCTAGAGAATTTAAGATATTCTAATTCTTTTCAAGCTGGTAATCCACACCTATAATATCTACTTATCGATCCAAGTATTTCTTAAAACATCTTTTCTCTTAATATACATTAATTTGCTTAGCTATCCCTACAATAGAAGCTCATACTCTACATATGAATAAACCTCAGCTTGTCAGTTATACAGGTTAAAGAAAGAGCAGAGAGTACTTCTCTGGGATAATTCATTCCCAAACAATAGAACCAAACCACTAGCCTCCTGAGCAATTTCAAATGATTAAAAAGTAGCAGCAAGCTTAAGTCAAAAGTACGAAATAAAATAAATTCAGTGGGGGCAGCCCGGGTGGCTCAGCAGTTTAGCACCCGCCTTCAGCCCAGGGCGTGATCGTGGGGTCCCAGGATCAAGTCCCATGTCAAGCTCCCTGCTTGGAGCCTGCTTCTCCCTCTGCCTGTGTCTCTGCCTGTCTCTCTCTCTGTGTCTCTCATGAATAAATAAATAAAATCATAAATAAATAAATACATACATACATACATACATAGATTCAGTGCCCTATTTCTCCAGAAAACATTTGAAGAAGCTGCTAAACGTCTTCTTTATTTCTCTGGATTCTTCTACAAAAATTTTTAATGGTTAGATATCCAGTTCCCCTTTAAAATTCCAGTTGAGGACAGGTTTTCCAACACTTTTTGCAAATGCTTCTCACTGTACAACATAAAAGGTCCACAAGTGATAGATCCTATGACCTATATTCTGTGCTTGGTAAAAATATGGCATCTACAGAGGGTACAAATCACCAATCACTAGCAAGCTTGGAAATGTGTGAGAGAATAACACACCCTTCAGGGAAAGTAAAGAGAAAAACAGTGACATAATTCAGGAAATGAGCTGCCATAATATTCTCAATGTAGAGAACCACTACATTTTATTTTATTTGAGTGAGGAATTGACTTTTATGCTGATTCTTTCATAAACAATCAGACATCAAAACAGATTCAACTTAAGCTATTGCAACTTTCTTTATACCCTTATGGTAAAATGGGAATAATACAACCCCACCTCTTGGGGCAGAAGCCTGAGTCCATGGTTTAAAGCAGAGAACAGTGCCTGGCACAAAACAGCTTTCTACATGAAGAACTCTGCAGTCTTTGGCATTGCTGAGCATATATATTCAGAGCATTCTAGAGCCCATTGCAAAGTCTCACCATGAAAAAATATTTTTAAGGGCACATAATGACTAGAATTCGGTAAGGTCCTAACCATATAAGTGCTAACCATAAGTGCTAACCATATAACAGTTGGAAAAACCTCAGTGTCATCAACTTCTCCGTGGCAAACAAATCAAAAAATAGAAGAAAAAAAATATTCACAAGCAACAAAGGAAAAAAAATTAGATAAACTGGACTATAGCAAAATTTAAAACATTTGTGCATCAAAGGACATTCTCAACAGTGAAAAGACCACCCATAGAATGTCAGAAAATATTTGCAAATTTATCCTTGGTAAGGGGTTAATATTTGGAATATATGAAAGACACTTACAGTTAATCAATTTAAAAAATCTAACCAAAAAATGGGCAAAGAGTGGCATCTAGGTGGCTCAGCAGTTGAGCCTCTACCTTTGGCTCAGATTGTGATCCCAGGGTCTTGGGATCCAGTCCTGCATCAGGCTACCCGCAGGGAGCCTGCTTCTCCTTCTGCCTATGTCTTGGACTCTCTCTGTGTGTCTCATGAATAAATAAATAAAATCTTTAAAAAAAAAAATGGGCAAAGGATTTGAATAGACATTTCTCCAGAGAGGATACACAAATGGCCAATAAGCACAGGAAAAGGTTCTCAACACCTCTAATCATTATGTGAATGCAAATCAGAAACCACAGGAGGAGGGCAGCCCCTGCAGCGCAGCGGTTTAGCGCTGCCTAAGGCTCAGGGTGTGATCCTGGAGACCGGGGATTGAGTCCCATGTGGGATCAGTCCCATGTCGGGCTCCCTGTGGGGAGCCTGCTTCTCCCTCTGCCTGTGTCTCTGCTTCTCTCTGTCTCTCATGAATAAATAAATAAAAATCTTAAAAAAAAAAAAACATATGAGGTATCACCTGACACCAATTAGAATGGTTATTATTATTAAAAAGAAAAAAAATAATAACAAGTTTGGTAAGGTTGTTAAGGAATTGAAACCCTTGTACTGCTGGTAGGAATGCAAAATGATACAGCTGCTATGGAAGACAGGATATTTAATAGAATTACCAAATGATCCAGTAATTCTACTTCTAGGTATAAACCAAAAGAATTTAAAGTAGAGACTCAAACAGATATTTATTTGTACATCCACATTCATAGCAGCATTGCTTAGGGGCAAAAGGCAGGCTCCAAGGCAGGTCACTTTGACCTAAGATTATTTTGACTTAAAAGAATCAAGACCTGGTAGATTCAAGAAAAGCTTTTTACCTCCCCCTCAACTGCCTAAATTTACATTGGAAAGGAGAGCCTACACCAGGAAGAAAGCTATTGAGAAAGATTCCTCTTTGCCTAAGAAACTTATTTGCTAAAGAGGGCAACCTTTGTTTTCCAACCATCATCTCCCATCTTCCAGGTAAGGTCTTTCTCCTCCTTTGTATCCTCAGATTCTGCCCGCCCTTCTCCTTCACTCAGATAAGCATTATATTGTCTGTTTTTGGAATTTGCACGTCTGTGTGGATTTCCTGTACAGATTCTATTAAATTTGATTTTCTCCTGTTAATCTGTATCATGTCAATGTGATTCTTGGTCCTACTGGATGAACTTTGAAGAGCAAAGGAAATTCTTCCTCCCCAGCATTCACAATAGCCAAAAAGGTGTCCAAGGACAAATAAATGCATAAACAAAATATGGTGTATCTATACAGTGGAATATTATTCAGCCTCGAAAAGGAAAGCAATCCTTCCTTTCGGTACAAATGGATGAACCCTGAAGATATTATACTAAGGAAAATAAGCTAGTCACCAAAGGACAAACACTGTATGATTCCACTTATCTAAGTACCTAGAGTAGTCAAATTCAGAGACAATAAGTATAATGAAGTATAATTTCTTCCAGGCAATAAAGGGAGAATGAGGAATTATTCTTCAATATGTACAGAAATACAGTTTGGGATGATGAAGTGTTCTGGAGTTGGATGGTTGTGATAGTTGCACAGTAATGTGAATGTATCAGGCCACTTGGGTGCCTCAGTCCATTAAATGTCTGACTTTTAATTTTGGCTCAGGTCATGATCTCAGGGTTATGAGATTGAGCCCTGTGTCAAGCTCTGCACTCAACACGGAGTCTACTTGAAATGCTCTCTCTCTCTCTCTCTCTCTCCTCCCACCTCCCACCTCCGCCCATCCCTCTGTTTACAAGCTAAAGAAAGAAAGAAAGAAGAAAAAGAAGAAAAAAAATCTTTTTAAAAAATGATGGGAATGTATTTAATGCCACTGAACTGTACACTTAAAACTGGTTAAGAAGGTAAAAATTATCTGTATATTCTGTATAAATTACCACCATATATACACACACACACATATATGCATACAGCTTTTAATTCACTGACTTATCCTATTCCTCACTTTACACTGTACTTATCGCAAATTCTTTTTTTTTAAGATTTTATTTATTCATGAGAGACCCGCATGGGGTGGGGGTAGGGGGTGGGGGCGTGCAGAGACACAGGCAGGGAGAAAAGCAGGCTCCGTGCAGGGAGCCCGACATGGGACTCGATCCGGGGGCTCCAGGATCATGCCCCTGGGCTGAAGGCGGTGCTAAACCACTAGCCACCCGGGCTGCCCTTATCTCAAATTTTTCATGGATTTTCATAAGCTTGAAAGATGTAACAGCACTTTATCAAAATCAAGATCCAAATTTACTCACCTATTCTGGATTCCTGTAGAATCATTTTTTAGATCATAGAAAATGGCACCTAAAACCAATCCCAGGATGACTGTTACAATTATCTTTTCAAAAAGAAAAAGAAAAACAAGTTTTAATTAAAGGTAAAAAATTTTTTTAAAAAAGGTAAGAACCTAACACACCACTGATTACTATAAAATACAAGGCTACATAATCCAATTTCTCCATTGAGATAAATACTTCCAATGGTTCAGCCAAAGTCCTTGGGAGTGTATATTATTTGGCTCCTTTCTAAATTAAAAAATAATTTATCTGTGTGCTGGGGAGGCTGATAGAACACAGTAGACCCCTGGAATGCTAAGGTTCCTCCCAGTGATTTGCCAGGCCAGCTCAAGGTCCAGTCCAGGCCACCAGGCCTGGGAAGGCCATATACAGAAGGGGAATAATGCCAGTGCCTGGCTAAGTCACTTGAGGAATAAAGTCCAAGTGACTAGCAGCTCTGCCTGAACTCTCAACCTTTGTACTAGTGAGCATGCAGTTTCATATTTCAAGGGGTTCAAATAAAAACAGGATATCTTTACTTTTACCATTATAAATAAATAAAATTTTTCAAGCACACATAAAAAAATTCTGACAATGTTATTCTGTGTGATAAGGAAGCAGGGGTAAGCTGAGACCCGCCTACCTGACCTAGCGGGCAGGGCATGCCTCTACTGAAAAAGTGCACTGTCATTGCCACCAAAGCATTCAGCTAGCTATCTCTGATGGTACTCAAATGCTTCCACTACCCATTCTCTTGTCACTGCTTCTAGCAACCTCAGTCCGAGGGCCTACAACCAACAGTGTAGAAGCAACCTGCTATTTATTTGCCACTGTTACGTATATTGGCTTACTCGGTCTGTTTGAGGCCTCCTAAGACGACTGCATAAACATCACTTTTGTTTTTAAGACTGATAAAATATCTATTAAGGACACTTCTATAAGCAAAGGATTAAGGGTTATACTATGATAGAATTTATTTTTTATTTTTTAGAAATCTTAGTTTCTTTTTTTTTTTAAGATTTTATTTATTTATTCATGAGACAGAGAGAGAGAGAGAGAGAGAGAGAGAGAGAGGCAGACACAGGCAGAAGGAGAAGCAGGCTCCATGCAGGGAGCCCAACGAGAGACTCGATCCCAGGACTCCAGGATCATGCCCTGGGTGGAAGGCAGGTGCTAAACCGCTGAACCACCCAGGGACACCCTACGATAGAATTTATTTAAGAAAATTCTTATTATACTTTCATATTGTATTAAGTATAAAAATATATGAAATGCTCATCTAAAGAAAAAATATCCAACCATGTATCTCAGAACCTTCAAAGTTAAAAAAAAAAAAATCTCAGTACTACAACAGCATAATAGTATCAAGATAAGTCTATTTTGACATGAAGCACACAAAACTGGAAAACAGGATCATGATCTGTGAAGGCTAGCCTGTGAATACTACCATCTGGAGAAAATATGATCTGAGATGTCTTCAAAATCCCCTTGCTAGAGACACCTGGGTGGCTCAGCCGTTTAGCGCCTGCCTTTGGCCCAGGGTGTGATCCTGGAGTCCCGGGATTGAGTCCTGCATCAGGCTCTCTGCAGGGGGCCTACTTCTCCCTCTGACTGTGTCTCTGCCTCTCTCTCTGCATGTCTCTCATGAATGGATGAATAAAATCTTTAAAAAAAAAAAATCCCTTGCTAATAAGACAGTCAGAAATTTGGAAAAAAATCTATTACCCTGGTATAATTTTCATTAACCTAAGAATATACTGCACTTCATGCCAACAGATTAAACTCCCAAAATAAATGAACCATTATCGTGTGCACATGTGTATGTATACAAGTCTCTACTTTCAGACAATATAACTTCAAGAATATTCAGACTTTTTAAACTGGACACTACAAAAGGACACTTGTTTCTTTTGAATTCAAATTTTATCTTATACTAACAGACTGTCAGTATTATCATTAGGATGTTTGCTGAAGGTTTCAAAGTTCTCAAAGTATTTTCAAAGTCAGCTTTCAAACGTATTGACAAAATGATTAATCTCATAATTTTGTCATGCTTTCACAAGGTGTATCTGTTATTCTTTCTTGCATTACAGAAAAGAAAAAGAAAACAAGCAAACTGAACATTGCTCAACAGAGCACACAAAGACACTATCTATGAGGTTTCTGTTGAATAAGGAGGAAGGGAATCCCTTATATATGTTATTCTGTCTTGTTCAAATGTGCTTAGCAACATATCACAAGGTGAGTGCTGAGGGATAATTACGGCCATCACTCGAGAAACTAATCCATAGTCAAATATTAAATACGCCAATAGAAAAAAAGGAATCTCTAAGAGTTATGATAGTGTTTTCCAAATTGACTTGATCAGAAAGATCATGGCACATTAAATGAACATCAAATCCTTTTATACAGATGATCCACTTACTCCAAGATCATCCAAATACAACCTTTGGTTAAATGGTATTATCAAAAATAAAATAAAATAAAATAAATAAAATAAAATAAAATAAAATAAAATAAAATAAAATAAAATAAAATAAATAAATGGTATTATCAGAAGCAAAGTCTGAATCACATATATGACTAGTTGAAATCTAAGTATGGCTGTAATATTATTACCAATAGGAGATTTATCAGCAGGAAGCCATAAAGCAATTTAATAGCCTCACATCCAAACACTTCGAGAAGTAAACAACATACACATGAGATTAAAAACACTAAACCAAAGGTCAGCAAGTTGGGGTCCACAGGCAAACATGGCCAGTCGCCAACTTCTGTTCAGCCCTCTAGCTAAGAATAGTTTTTACCACTTTTTTTAATGGTTGGGGAAAAAAGAGTGAGACAAGAAGAATATTTCTTGCCACATGGAATTTAAATGAAATTCAAAGTTGTGTCTATCAGTGAAGTTTTAGTGGAACACAGCCATACTCCCTTGCTTGTGTATTACCTATGGCTCCCTTCTCACTAAAATGGCAGAGTGGACTCCCTGAGACAAAGACCACAGGTCTGCAAAGCTGAAAGTATTTTACTACCTAGCCCTTCACAAATAAAGGTTTGCCTGCTCCTGTCTTACATTAACGTTCCAGCATGTGCAAATCTGAACGGCAGATGCTCAGAGACAGATGCAATGTTCTATCTTTATTCTGTGGGATTGCCATGCATCTGAGCATTGTTAGGACTCCTTTTGTGAAACTGAGTTCCCCAAGGAGGCATGTAGGCTGCGTATGCAACCTGGAGGTACTAGGCCTGGGTTTGTGCAGAAGAAAGCCTAGCAACAAAAGATGCAGAATCAGGGATCCCTGGGTGGCGCAGCGGTTTGGCGCCTGCCTTTGGCTCAGGGCGCGATCCTGGAGACCCAGGATCGAATCCCATATCGGGCTCCCGGTGCATGGAGCCTGCTTCTCCCTCTGCCTGTGTCTCTGTCTCTCTCTCTCTCTCTCTCTCTCTCTCTCTCTCTCTGTGTGTGTGTGTGAATATCATAAATAAATAAATAAATTTAAAAAAAAAAAAAGATGCAGAATCATAGTGGATTAGAAATAGCTCCACCATTTAGAAAGGGGAACCCTCACACTGCTGGTAGGAATGCAAACTGGTGCAGCCACTCTGGAAAAGAGTACAGAGGTTCCTCAAAAAGTTAAAAAGAGAGCTACCCTACAATCCAGCAACTGTGCTATTAGGTATTTATCCAAAGAATACAAAAACACTAATTTGAAAGGATACATGCACCGCTATGTTTATAGCAGCATTATCTCCAATAGCCAAATGACAGAAAGAGCCCAAATGTCCATACAGGTGGATAAAGAGGTGGTATACACATACAATGGAATATTATTCATCCTAAAAAAAAAATGAAATCATGCCATTTGCAATGATGGGGATGGAGCTAGAGAGTATAATGCTGAGCAAAATAAGTCAGTCAGAGAAAGACAAATACCATATGATTTCACTCATATGTGGAATTTAAGAAACAAAACAAATTATCATGGTGGGGGGGAGGGGTAAACCAAGAAACAGACTTAACTTTAGAGAACAAACTGATGGTTACCAGAGGAAAGATGGGTGGGGGATGGGTTAAATAGGTGCTGGGGATTAAGGAGTGCGCTTGTTGGGATGAGCACCGGGTGCTGTATTGGAGTACTGAATCACTGAATGGTACACCTGAAATAAATACTATACTGCATGTTAACTAACCGGAATTTAATTAAAAACTTAATTAAGCCCAGAGCTACCATATATGTGACTTGGACAAGATAATTTTAAACCACTTTCAGAGAAAAGAGAAATTTACATTATTTTCCAAGTAAAAAAACCATAATGCATAAATCACACTAAAGAATCAACACTGTCACATTATCTCACTGTTGGAACAATAGGTAACGAGGTTGACATTATTTGTCAGACTCATTTCCAAATGATATCAAATCTACTTTAAAAGAATAAAAATTTAACTTTGATAGTGCACAGAAGTACACATTCTGACAGAAATGTGAAATAAGGGCAGCCCGGGTGGCTCAGCAGTTTTATCGCTGCCTTCAACCCAGGGCCTGGTCCTGAAGACCCAGAATCGAGTCCCACGTCGAGCTTCCTGCATGGGGCCTGCTTCTCTCTCTGCCTGTGTCTCTGCCTCTCTCTCTCTCTCTCTCTCTCTCTCTCTCTCTCTCTGTGTGTGTCTCTCATGAATAAATAAAATTTAAAAATCTTAAAAAAAAAAAAAAAGAAAAGAAAAGAAATGAAATGCAAAATAATAGTAGCAAAAGGTTTGGAGCAATTAGCAATATTTCCCAGGGTTGGAGACTCTTGGTATTAATAGTTAGAATTAATTCTTGGTATTAATACTGAAGTACAAAAATTATAGTTCACATGGTGAGAAATCAGTAATATTTAAGATTGACTTATTTGAGTGAGAGAGACAGAGAGAGAGCACACCTGTGTGCATACACAAACATGGGGTAGGAGAGTGAGCAGAGGGAGAGAGTCTTAAGCAGATTTCACTCTGTGCATGGAACCCAACAAAGGATTCAATCCCACAACTCTCAGATTACCACTGGAAATGAAACCAAGAGTTGGCCACTATGCCATTGCCATTCAGGTGTCCCAAGAAGTCAGCAATATCTTCTTAGTGCCAACAGCATGCCATCTTTTGGTACTCAACAGAAATTCAATAATTGATAATAAAATAACCCCCCAAATAACCAGCTAAACTGATTTGCTTAGAAAGATGGATCAATGAACTGGGAATACTCGTTTTGTATGATAGAGCACCTGAGAATAACAGAACAATAAAGGGGGAATAATCAACAATTATCAACAGAGTCAGCCAAAAGAGGAAAATAACATGATTTTGTCTTTATCAAAAGAAAGTTAATCTGATGGTAAAGAGCCTTATTTAATAGAATTTAAGCCTGCTTACTAGGTTGTGTGAACTGCAAACTGGCTTAGGTACCTAGTGCTCTCCTAAGATTGAACCCCTAAATTAAAAAGGTCAGTTATGAGGAACAGCACTGGCACATAGGCTCTTCCCTCAGAAAGAAGCTAGCCCCTATGATTTTCAGGTACATTCAGTGAATTCTAGAGACAGGCTTCCCTGGCCACTTAATTTCAAATGCCATTAAGCCCTTTCCGCTCTCTTCCATTCTCCCACTCTCCTTTTCTTCTCGCTTCTCTTCCTTTCCCCACCACTCTGCTTAAACTTTCTCCATAGCTCCTTTTACCATATGACTTGCTACATAGTTCATTACTGTCTGAATTTGTCATCTGTCACTCCTCATAGGAAGAAAAGCTCTATGAGAATTGGAGTTTTAGGGGCACCTGGGTGGCTTAGTGATTAGGTGTTTGCCTTTGGCTTAGGTCATGATCCCAGGCTCTTGGGATCAAGTCCCACACCAGGCTCCTCACAGGGAGCCTGATTCTCCCTCTGCCTCTGTCTCTGCCTCTCTGTGTGTCTCTCATGAATAAATAAATAAAATCTTAAAAAAAAAAAAGAGAGAGAGAGAGAGAGAACAGGGTTTTATTTTTCCCATTTTGTTCACTTCCATATACAAGCTCTCAAAATGCCACACATGGTCAGTAAGAACTTGTTGAATGAGTCAGAAAATGAATATGTGCAGCTACCAGAAAATTCTAAGTGTGGCTAAACATTTCCTTTATTTCACAATTTTTGAAGATTTTTCTACAAAGATTATCCATTACAGCTAGTCTAAATAAACAAAAATTCTTAATTTTGTAGTAAAAAAAAAAAAAAAAAAAACTAAAAAAATTTTCCACAAGTAAAAATTTCGTGGTGTTTTTTTACTTTGTTCTATTGGATGTTTTTATATCCCAAATGGAGTAGGGATAAATAAATGTAAGTTTGAGTAGAAGATAAGCATAATCCTAAAAGACTTTATATCAGAACCTAATGTTCCCATATGAGTATGTCCCAGCATTATCAGAAGAATCTGTCAGTTACCTGAGCGATAGAGGCCTGGGGATTACCCAGTAAATTTTTGAATGAACGCTTTGAAATCCATTTGAGTTGCTGACAGAAGGAGGTGGCATACGTGATCTCCTTAAAGGATGAGCTCTTCCTTTTCTGACTCTTTGAGAGTTGATCTAACTCCTCTTTTGTTTTTCTGCAGAAGTCAGAATTGGCATAAAATTCAGCTATTCTTTCTATGAATGGAGTACCTCTCTTGGAAGGCTCTTCAGTCACCTTGACTTTGGAATAAAAGTGGATAAAGAAGGGAAACATTATTAATAAAATAACAACTGATTTAGACCATTTTTCTGTAACTCTTCTCTAGATTCCTTGTTACCATCTTAATTCTAATGCCTAAGTATAAAAAATTATTAGATCTAGCATTGTTTTACAAGATTAGAAAAATACAGTTAATTGTCCGACTACTTCCATAAACTTATAAATACAGCAAATCTACTGACCATAAACTTATAAATACAGCAAACTTCCTCACCTATTTGAACCCTAATTCTTTTAAAATAGACCTCTTACCATAGGGAGTTATAATTCCTAATATACAAACCTGGTCCTTGTTTTCTTCTATATACAAATATATAAACTGCCAAGTTTCTTATTTCAAAACATTATATAAACAATGACATTTTTAATGAAAATTCCCCTTATAAGTGACACTATCACATAAATACTCATTTATAAATTAAATAAAAAATATAGCACTCGTGGAAAACAAGATCTATGTTGACCAGTGCTATAGAGTGAATGTGTTCCCTCAAGAATTATATGCTGATGTGTGATGATATTTGAAAGGTGATTAAGTCATAGGAGTGTAGCCCTAATGAATGAGATTAGTTAGTACCCTTATAAAAGAGGCCCCTCCTTACTTCCATCATGGAAGTGGTCACCCATCTTTGAACCAGGAAGCGGGTCCTCAACAGACACTGAGTCTATAGGAATCTTCACCTTGGACTTCCAGCTCCAGAACTGGGAGAAGCAAATGTTTACTGTTTAAACTACCTAGTGTAAGGCATCTTTGTTACAGCAGTCCAAAAGGACTAGGACAACTGCTATCAGAAGACAGCATTTTTTTTTTTAGAAGACAGCATTAATATAATAAATCCATGTGTTAATGAGCTGCCACATTGCTAAACTTCCACCAATTCAGTTAGGTAATAATCTGTGACTCTCAACAGATTCATTCACATACCTTCACCCTCTTGGTCCTCTCTGTTTAATACCACAGCAGAGGAGTCTCCATTAATGACATCCAAGAAGAAGTCTGCAGGGTTATTATAGGGCTCACAATGGTAACCTACAAAAGGAAGTACAAACTTGATGGTCTTGGAAAGTAAAAACTCACTTTCAGAGGTGAGAGAGGTGAGACGGGGAAGAGAATCAACTTCTCCCTCATCTTTTTTTTTCCCCCCTCTTCTTTCACTGATTCACCCTTTCTTTTTATATATTCAATCACATAATATTTCAACAATGCTCTGTCTTCCAGAAAAACAACATATTCAAAACCAACCTTGGACTCCCAGGAAGTCTTCATAGTTGGTCCTTACCCATCATAATTCATAGGACCTGAAACAGCTATCAGTATGCTCTGATGCTTATCAGAACTGCTTCAAAAATCTAAATATAGGTCCAAGGGGGAAAAAAGCTAAGTTAAAAGAAAAAAAAGCTGTAGCTAAGACTAGGACTAGAGCTCCTCAAAACAAGACAACAAGCAAAGAATGCGCACAGAAAGATTGCATTTGGGAAAAACCAGGGATGTGTTCTGTTATCCAAGTTCACCTAGTGACTGCCAAATGATCATCTGTTGTGCTGTCATAAATCCAATATAGAGAACAAATCACCAGAGCAGCATCCCCAGTAGAATGTGCCTGGGACAGCATAGCTGAATGCTTATCTCAACTTCTTGAGGCATGATCCTCTGAACTCAACCTGGTCTGTAGTCTGACTATAGGTTCATTTCCCCTAAACTCCCTAGAACTGTGTGTGCTTATTCACTTTAAATGAGAGAAATTTAAAAAAAAAATTTTTTTCAGAAGATGGCTAGCAAATATTTAAAACTATATTTGGAGTCATAATCCATCTATATCACCATCTATAATCATATCCAAATATCTCTAAAATGAAGCAGATTGCATGAGTCATTAAAAAAATTATATATTTCCATTGTAAAGAGAACCAGGCAGCTCAAACAGTCAGAAGCCCTCAAAGTAAGACTTACAACTAGTCATTCTATTGACTAGTAAGAACTCCTACCCCCTTAAGGCCTAAATCTGTAATTTAATGTTACTAGAAAATTTTAAGTAGCATCTTCATGAACCCCCACCAAAGCAGACCAACATCTACAAGGAGATAAAATTAGAAAGCCTGATCCATAATCTAGACAAGAAGACAAACTATTTACAGATTATTATTAGGCCTTTTCAAAAATGCTCAACTGACAGATAACTATGAGTCCAACATATTTAGTAAAAACTGTAAATAAACTGTTAGGGAAATGTCACCAGAACCAGGAAACAGATCACATACAGGCCCAGGAGAAATATTCATACATACATATGCAGGCATACTCAAATAGGACAGGAAAGAGACCTAAACAACATGCTAGCACTGTAAACAATGAAGAAAAAATTCTAGCATCAAACTAACCCAAAATGTTTTGGAGTGGCAGAAGCCATAGTGTGTATACTCAAAGATCAAACAGCACTCTTATAGACCTCCTTTACTCTCTTTCAGGATTGTTAATAAAGGATCCTACTGCATGAAAAAGTCCAGCATACCCACTGACGCAAAGAACCCCAAGGCCTCCTGGGCAGGCCCATGGAACATCAGTTTTCCTGCAGCCAACAAGGTGAGGCTATCAAACAACTTGAAGATAGAATAACGAGGCTGATGAATGGAGAAGATGATTGTTCGTCCCTGTTCAGACATCCTAAGTTAAAAGAGAAAAATAAGTCATTAAACATCTGAAACTTAAACATCATGGCAACTTTATTCCTGCCTTCAGATCATCTGTTCTTAGTTCAATTTGATTTCTTCTTACTAACTTCTCATTTCATATTGTTTGATAGTTAGGGGACCTAAATTCAGTCCTCTCATAAAACACTAGGGTTTCTAAAAGTATGTTCCATGGGCAGTCTACATCAACCAGAGTATTAATGAAAAATGCAGATCCATGGACAGTTTTCTCAGACCTAATCCGTATTTCTAACAAACACCCAGATAATCTGTAAGTACAGTTGTGTTTGAAAACATATCATGTACTAAATATTAAAATGATAGTTGTATGCCCCATTATTCTCACTGATCATTTAAATTTCCTGGCTCTTTAGGAATTGGTTTTCATTCTTTTGCCCTGATACAATTAGTATTACTGAGTACTTACTATGTCTTTGCTACATACTTAATAGGTAACCTTATCTCAATTCTTACAATACTGTTAAGAGGTAGTACCAGGGAAGAAGATGGCACTCACCAGCTTTTTACCTGGACCTACTCAGCTACCTCAGGACCAGCTTGAGGCTGAAGAAAAAGCAAGATCCCAGAGATCAAGACAGACCTCACTGGTCTCATCCCAAAGAGAACCTCCCCCATATGGGTATAGGAAAGGCTGGATACCTCGATTATTAGAGGATTTTGGAAATGGAAGTGCTTTTCCAGAGAGCCATGTGGCCCAGTATCCAATGGATATGGGACGGAAGAAAAAAAATGTCAAATGCACTGGCCATTCAGGTGGATGCTGAAGGAAAAATTAAATATGATGCAATAGCTCGGCAAGGACAGTCAAAAGACAAGGTCACTTATTCATGACCTGGTTTCCAACTCATGAATGCAGATGATCCAGATCTTCAAAGACCTGATGAAGAAGCCATTAAAAAGATAACAGAAAAGACAAGAGTAGCCATAGAAAAATCTGTATTACAGAAGGTGCTGCAGCCATGCCAGTTCGAGCTGCTGATAAACTGGCTCCTGCTCAGTGTATTCAATACACAGCATCTCAGCAAGGAGTGGCTTTCAACTCTGGAGCTAAACAGAGAGTTATTCGGATGGTGGAAAATAAGAAAGATCCAATGGAGTCTCCAAGGTTCAAGATTAATAAGAGAATTCCCCAAGGACCACCTTCTCCTCCTGCACCTGTCATGCATTCTCCTAGCTGAAAGATGACTGTGTAGGAGCAACAAGAGTGGAAGATTCCTCCTTGTATTTCAAACTGGAAAAATGCAAAGGGGTATACAATTCCATCAGACAAACGTCTGGAAAGGCCGGCAAACAATTCACATCAATGAGAACTTTGCTAAGCTGGCTTCTATATTGCTGATTGGAAAGCTCGTGAGGCTGTAGAAATGCTGCTCAAGTAGAGAGAAAGATGGCACAAAAAGAAAAGGAGAAACATGAAGAGAAACTAAGAGAAATGGCCCAGAAAGCTAGAGAGAGAAGAATAAGAGCTGGGATTAAAACCCATGTGGAAAAAGAGGATGGGGAGACACGTGAGAGGGATGAAATCCGGCATGACAGGCAAAAAGAAAGACAGCACAACCGGACTCTTTCCAGGACAGCTCCTGATAAGAGGTCAAAACTACAGAGAAATGAAAATCGAGATATCAGTGAAGTCACTGCTCTTGGTGTGCCCAATCCACGGACGTCCAATGAAGTTCAGTATGACCAAAGGCTCTTCAATCAGTCCAAGGGTATGGACAGTGGTTTTGCAGGTGCAGAAGATGAAATTTACAACGTTTGTGATCAAGCCTGGAGAGGTGGTAAAGATATGGCCCAGAATATTTACAGGCCCAATAAAAATCTGGACAAGGACATGTATGGTGATGACCTAGAAGCCAGAATAAAGACCAACACATTTGTTCCCGATAAGGAATTTTCTGGTTTGGACAGTAAACAAAGAGGCCGAGAAGGACCAGTTCAGTTTGAGGAAGATCCTTTTGGTTTGGACAAATTTTTGAAAGAGGCCAAACAACACCATGGCTCTAAAAGACCCTCAGATAGCAGCCGCCCCAAGGAACATGAGCATGAAGGCAAGAAGAGGAGGAAGGAGCAGATGCACCTCTCTTCACAGTGAATGAACTTTTATCCATAACCCTAATGATGCAAGTCAGATGGGGGAATACTTTGTAAGTGGCCAGGATAAAAAACAAATCTGGGTGTCAGCACTACTTTTTATTATGGGAGTAGGGGGGGAAGGGATGGAAAATTCTTTGAACTATTTAGTTTTTTTAAAGAGTGGGTTGTGTTTGTGCTTCTCCTACCTTTTGGCATTTATAAAACATACAGCCCCACACATGAAATTAAGACCACTTCCTTTTCTGTGACATTAGTACTTTGGGATTAACATTTTGTGTAAGAATGACTGCTGATGAATAAAGTTGCCCCAGCCACAGTGAGTAGAAGGATGTTCACATACTGGACCTATCCTGCCAAAAGACATTTGCCCCTATTACCCTCTGTTTTAATTTGGAGTGGGGAAAAATAATAATAATAATAATAATAATAATAATAACTTAGAGTGGGCAAAGTAAGCTCTTGCTCGGTGCAACTATTTGTTTCAAATAAAAACAAACCAAAAAAAGAGGTAGTACCAATGCTCTTTTTTTTAATATTTTTTTTAAGATTTTATTTACTTATTCATGAGAGACACAGAGAGAAGGAGGCAGAGACACAGGCAGAGGGAGAAGCAGGCTCCACGCAGGGGGCCCAACATGTGACTCAATCCTGGGTCTCCAGGATCACACTCCGGGCTGCAGGCGGCACTAAACCGCTGTGCCACTGGGGCTGCCCAGTACCAATATTATTATTACCTTTATGTTACAGATAAGACTTAGAAGAGGGCACCTGGGTGGCTCAGTCGCTTAAGCATCTGTCTCTTGGTTTCAGCTCAGGTCATGATCTTAGAGTGGAGAGATCCAGCCTGGAGCAGGGTTCACACTCAGTGCAGAGTCTGCTTGTCCCTCTCCCTCTGTTCCTCCCCCCCCCCCAGCTTGCCCCCCTCCCCCTACTCTCTCTCAAATAAAGAAAATCTTTAAAAACAAACAAACAAACAGAGTTAGAGGATTGAGCAACTGGTCCTAAGCGTCACAGTTAATAAGGAGCAAGGCTGGTCCCTGGCTGGTCTGATTCCATGGCCAAAACACTGTTAAACTACCTTTACACAGGAGTTACTACTCATAGATAGAAGAAACAAAGGCCAAAATCACTGTTGAAAACCTGTCATTATTGAAAATATTTTCTGAAGGTATCATGTCAATTTAAGTATTTTCTAAGCACCTACTACATGCTAGCAGTGTGTACAAGCTTGCTCTGCCTCAAAGAGGATCAGGCCACTAGATTAACCATTGCAGTACAGTGTGGAATAAGAGACGCTGAGAAGCAAAATAGAAGACTATAAGCCAGTCTGAAGATATATAAGTAGTAAATCAAAGGAGCCAACCAGAATAAGCCCAGAAGAGAAAATGTAGTCAAGCTGAAGGAACGTGGCAAACAAAGTTGCAATAACAAGGTCTCTAAGGAGACCATGAGTAGTTCTGTGTCAGTGCAGAGCCCTGGTGTATGTGTGGGGATGATCAGGGCTGAGGGAGGGCAAGAAGCTAGGAAAAGACACCACAACAAAATACAAGTCCGTGATGAATCCTTTCACCCAGAAGCTGCAGCTTTAGTCAGAAGGCAAGAAAGCCGGTGAAGGACTCCAGGAAGCAAGAAAGTGCTTTGGTGTGACAGCCTAGTGGCCAGAGGACCAATGGCATCAGTATCACTATCTCCTACGAGACATGTAGACTCTTGGACTCCATCCCAGAGCTGTAGAAATAAAATCTGATTTTAACAAGACCCCAGTGATTAGTGTGCACAGCGGAGTGTGAGAAATTCTAGGTGAGAGCCCTCCAGCACAAGGAAAGATGTTTGTGTGCTAACTAGTACAAACAGAACGAAACATTAACATAACCCAGTATTCCACATCAATTCGCTGTTCTCTAACGAACACTGTAAGCACACTTAGAGATAACAAAAATATCATGCATTGTCTAACTGAACCTGAACCCTAGACCCATTACTTGGTATATACACTTATATGTGTAACTGCCGTCTCAAACTTAGGATGTCTAAAATCTTCCATTTTCTCCTTATCCCAGCATAGAGACTTGCTTATGAGAGCATAAGCAGCTGACGAAGTAAAGTAATGATAAGGAAAGGATGGATATCATTTATATGAAGATGTGTATGTGGCAGCTTTTAAGAAATTGGGGTGGTAAGGAGCAGTCCCAGAGGAGGTGGGGGCAGAAGGAATGGCCAGGATGACCAGGAAATTAATTATATTAACAATCTAGGTAGTAAATATATTGAAATGATGACAGCTAAGTTTTTGCCTGTCTGAAATATCATTTACAAACACAGGGCAAAGACTAAAAAGGACATTCAAGACTGGATTAGGGATGCCTGAGTGGCTCAGTGGTTGAGCATCTGCCTTCAGCTCAGGTCATGACCCCCGGGTCTTGGGATCGAGTCCCACAGCGGGCTCCCTGCATGGAGCCTGCTTCCCCCTCTGTCTGTGTCTCTGCCTCTTTCTCTGTGTCTCTCATGAATCAATAAATACAATCTTTAAAAAAAAAAAAAAAAAACTGGATTAGACCAGATTGGAAATACTATGCACTCAAGGGTTTTTTAATATACACATGCTAACAGAATAATAGTTACAGGTGTATGTTTGCATGTATCATTCCATTCAAGCTATATATACACATAATAAATTAAGATTCCATATATTTTCCAAATAAAATATAGAAATAAGGGCACCTGGCTTGCTCAGTCGTTGGAGTATGTGATTCTTGATCTCAGGATTGTGAGTTTGAACCCCACACTGGGTGTAGAAATTACTTAAAAATAAAATCTTTAATAAAAAAATATAGAAACATACTTCTGTTATATATTCATATACATAATGCACCACATGTACACAAGTATTTCCGAGATATGTCCACTAAGTTGGTCTGGAGCAATGGAACTGCAGTAGCAGCAAGCACACTAAGTAATCAGGTCTTGGTTTCTAAATTCTGACTATGTCAAAAGGTACCAGGTCTCCTTAGAGAAACATCTGACACAGGAAAAGTAAAAGATGAGCCTAGAACATCTTGTTGACCATAGAGTAAAGAAATGCTTGAAGAATGATTAGGGGACATGTCAAAAGGACACAAAAGCCAGACTGAAGGGGCTTCCAATGGCCAAATCAACGTTAATTTAATCATAAAACTAAGCAAGAATAACAGACTATATTCCATTGACTAAAATAAGAAATGAGAAAACATAAATGAAAGAGAAGGAGGAAAAGTTCTTTACAGTAGAATGCTAACTAATATATAGTATTTTGGGCTCCTCTGTCCCTTCATCAAAGTCAGAAGAGGTGTCAATGGTCTTGGCAGGTGTAATACAAAGAATGATGGAAATAGAACATCACTTGACAACCATCATACTGGTAATTGATAGAGGTAGAAGTTGCTAGTATATTCTAAAACTAGTAGGTGGAGGGGCACCTGGGTGGCTCAGTGGTTGAGCATCTGCCTTTGGACGGGTCGTGATCCCAGGGTGCTGGGATCAAGTCCCATGTCAGGCTTCCCATGGAAAGCCTGCTTCTCCTTCTGCCTATGTCTCTGCCTCTGTCTCTGCCTCTCTCTGTGTGACTCTCACAAATAAATAAAATCTTTAAAAACAACAACAACAACAACACTGGTAGGTGGAGATTTAATGAGGAATGGGATATGGATATAATACCTGATTATCTCCCCTGACAAAATACTACTCAATTACAAAAGGAAAAAGAGTTACTTCACAGCAGGTAAACCCAGCAGATACCAACATGACCAGGTGATGATCATGAACATCACGCAAGGTGGTAAAAGTCAAAATCACATAGTCCCTGATTTACGCCAAACACAGCATCACTTCTGCGTTACCTCTGCCAAGAATTAATGGCCTGTGTCTGGTCATGAGGAAACACGGGATGCACCAGGTTGAGGGCCACTCTACAAAATGTACTCTTGAAGACAGACAAGGGCATCAGAGCCAGGAAAGACTGAGAAACTGTTCAGGATTCAAAAAGATTTAAAATAAGCATTTCTCAAGAAAATCCTGAGTCAGAAAGGAGAAAGAGACATTTCTGGGACAACTGGTAGTGAAGTCTAACTGGAGCCCATGTTTTGGATGGTGGTGATGGCAGCAATGTAGACTTCTCAGCTGGGAGGTGTGTAAGGTGGTAATGTAGAAGGAGTGTCCTTGTTTCTTGGAGTTACTCCAGAGTACTTAGCGGGTGAAGGTACATGATATCAGAAAAAGATTATATGGGGTGGAGGGATGGAGATAAATTATCTGCAAATGCAGATAAATGGTAAGAATCTAGATAAAAGGACATGAGATTTCTTTGTACTGATCTTATTTCTCTTTGATAGGTTTAACATTTTTTTTCTAATTTTTTTTAGATGTCCAAAATCTATCTTCTGAAATTTCTCTTATATAAACATATTCCTCCCACTGGAAGAATAAAAGTAAATGCAACTCTTTTCTCCATTCTTCCATCTCTCAGGCCCTAAATTTTAGAAAGTTGTTTTCTCAATAACCACACCCCACATGCAATTCATGAACTAATCCTGTAGGTTTTATCTTCAAAACAGATCCAGAATCCTTGACTTCTCACCACCTCACCACTACCATCCTATGCAAAGCAAGCATCATCTTTTTTTTTTTTTTAAGATTTTATTTATTTATTCATGAGACAGAGAAAGAGGCAGAGACACAGGCAGAGGGAGAGGCAGGCTCCCTATTGGAAGCCCGATGTGGGACTCGATCCCAGGACCCCGGGATCACGATCTGAGCCGAAAGCAGATGCTCAAGCACTGAGCCACCCAGGTGCCCTTCAAGCATCATATCTCAACTGAGCTAATATAAACAGCCTACTGACTGGCTTCCTTGTACTCACCTTGCCCAATTACATAGTCTTTTCTCTACACAGCTGCCACAGCTGCCACTCCTCTGTTCTAAAACTCTCTAAAAATTCCCATGTCACCTAGAGACAATAAAAGCCATAGTTCTTAGTGGCCTACAAAGCCTGAATAATCTCTCACCCACTCAATTCCATCTCATGTTCTATTCTAATTGTTATGGACTGAATTATGTCCCTCCCCTTCCAAATTCACATTGAAGTCCTAACCCCTAGTACCTCAGAATATACCTGTATTTGGAGATTGTGTCTTTAAAGAAGTAATTATGGTTAAATAAGGCCTATGAGTGGGACTTAATCTAATAAGGACTAGGGTCCTTATAAGAGGAGGAGATGAGGACACAGATGCACAGACGGGAAATGAAGTGAAGACACAGACTGAAGACAGCTACCTATAAGCTAAGGAGAGAGACCTCAGAAATAATAATCCTGGGGCACCTGGGTAGCTCAGTGGTTGAGTGTCTGCCTTTGGCTCAGGTCATGATCCCGGGGTCTTGGAATCAAGTCCCACATCAGGCTCCCTGCAAGGAGCCTGCTTTTCCCTCTGCCTATGTCTCTGGCTTTCTCTCTGTGTCTCTCATGAATAAATAAACAAAAGCTTTAAAGCAAAAGAAATAATAATCCTGTTGACACTCTTAGACTTATAGCCTCCCAGGAACTTAGCTTCCCAGCAAACTAATCAATAAGCAATCTCCATTCCCCTTAGTTCACTGGTGTCCAGTCCTTCTGGCCTTTTTGATGTTCTAAACATATCAGGCATGCTTTGCTCAGGACTCACTGGCTCTTCCCTCCAACTAGGACACTCTTCTCCCAGATATTCAGGTCTCACTCACTTGCTCTCAGCTCACAAGTCACATTAATGAGGCCTTCCCTGACCATCCCAGTATGTAATACAGCACCCCAACCCCACTATAGCCATCTTTCGCTACACTCTTACCCTGCTTCATTTTTCTTGAAACACTTATATTTGTTGACGGTTTCCCTCCAACAAAGAAGGGAGAAATTTTTGTCTTTGGTGCTCACTCTTGAACTCCCTGCACTGAGAATAATACCTGGCATATAGCAGGTGATCAGATACATAGCATTTACCTCTTCAGGAGCAAAAGGACAGCATTTGCTGTGCTGGAGTCTAAGCCAGTTGTGGGCTCATCCAGAAATAAGATGGCTGGATCAGTAATAAGTTCCATTCCAATACTAGTTCTTTTTCTTTCTCCTCCAGACACGCCGCGTATAAACTGAGTTCCAACCTAAGACACAAATATCATTATTAACAATTACAACCACAGCCACTACCATTTGTTGAGGTCCTACAATGTGCCAACCCTGTAAGAGGCACTTTATCTCATTAACCCCACTTATTCTGAATAACAAACAAATGAAAATATGGGAGAAGAGGTAGATTTCTCTTTAATAAGATGGGTAAATTGAGGCTCAAGTCAGGTAAGTAGCTAAGCCTGATACGAATGCCATGCTTAACAGTATACTTCATGTTCCCCATCAAGTCAAACATTTAGTTTTAAGATAGTTCAATTAGAACACTAAAACATATGGTCCTGGCATAGAGAAATCACAAAGCAAAAGGAAGATAAAGGTGGGAGAGGAAGAGGTGAAAGCATCTATAATTCATTAGTCTTCTTACACCCTCCCTCCCCATCCCTCCAAAAGTCCTCAGTGTGGCTTGGCAGAGAGGAAAGTTCACTTTGTATCACATGAGCACCTCTTAAATCACCATAAAGTTCCCAAATTGGCCCTGCCTATATCCCAACTCATTACAGAATTCTTGACTTGTTCAGACAAATCCAGAAGGCAGAATGTTCTACAGGGCAACTGGCTCAGTCTTTTCAACTAGTCGATGTCATGGTGTGTGGTGGGCAAGGAGGTGCAGGGGGAGCGAGAAGGTTTTGGGAGAGGCAGGAGGTAGGAAATAATTTACATATTAAGAATCTCCAAAGAGATAATAATCCCGAGTGCTACTCATGCCCTTTATTGGATCCCATAACAACTGAGCTGTAGCAGACATTTTGGAGACAACTGGAGAAACAGGAATGAATATGGCTTAACATCGCTGATATTAAGATACCGTTAATTTTGTTGGTTAATATTTTGGTACTGGGGTAGGCAAATGTCTTTTTTTCTTAAGACACATAATCAGTATTCAGGAGTAAAATATAGTATTTACAACTGTCTTTAAACTACTTCAGAAAAAAAGCTGAAGCAAGTATGGGACAAGATGTTAACAACTGGGAGATCTAGGTGAATGTTACTAGTAATCATACCATTATATTAATTATACTCCAACCATATGATTACAATAGTAATTAGACTATTCTCTCTACAATTGTTATATTTAAAATTTCATAAAAAGTTAAAAATTTTAAATGTATTTTCAATCAATTAGATAAATAAATTCTAAGAGGTCAACAACCACCTTCAGCTCATTTTCCCTGCTATTACATTCAAGGAAATTAAGGTAATGACTGCCTATTAATAAAGAACTTTTACCTAAAGGCAAAGATTGGAAGGCACCTTACCAAAAACATACAAAATCAAAGAAACAGGGCCAAGGCAAAGGAAACTCAAACTTACAAACTCATAAATCAAAAATAAGTGGTAAACGGTGGCATCTCAGAGTTATACTTCCAAATGAAATACAAAAAAAAAGACATTTTACATTTTTCTAAAATGTCAGACAGTAGGACATGAAGCAACAACCAGCAAAATACCCCCATTCTTCATTATCTCTAAATAAGGGATATAAATCCAGGGCAATTAAACCATCACCACCACAGGCTCAGCTGGTAGACATGCAACTATTGATCTCAGGGTTTTAAGTCCAAGCCCCACCCTGGGTGAAGAGATTACTTAAAAATAAAATCTAAAAATAAAAGAATGGTAAACTATAGCCACTGTAATCTTAAAAAGCTCATCTTCACCCAAAGCTGCAAATGTCTTACCAGGAAATCTTTCATCCTTAGTCATCAATTGTAAAATTCCCTTGTTCAACTCATTTCTTCCTCCTGACTCTGCACAACCACAAAAGGAGTTATTTTTGTCTCTCTTGCCTACAACTGTTACCTCTAAAACCTTAGAGCCCAGCACATAACACACAATCTGTAAGTAACTACTGTAAGCAGAAGAAAGGAAGATAGGAAGAGAGGGAGGGAGGAGTAAGAGACAAAAGCGCCAAAAGAAAGTCTATAGGAAAACAACCTTGGATCCTACATAAATTAGAAATAAACCCTACTTTGACTAAATATAATTTTGAAAGCCAAATTATAGCAAAGTGAAACACAGAGCCAGACCAGAACCCTTGGATTTTTGTCATTTAAGAATTCCAGAAATATACCTCAAAAGCAATGGAACAAAGTCTCCTGGAGGAAGAAGCAGCTAAAAGGGGAAAGAAAACAGGAAGGAAGAAAGTTAGTGTAAAGATAGTGGATGAGACATGACAAACAGTGTAGGAGAGATCAAGAGCTATAAGCACATGGAAGGGGCCTCATGTTCTTTGCAAAGACACTTCTATATACTAGACCACACTGCCACACTTCAGTTCCAGGATTCAAACAGTTTTAGATTTTTTTTATCTGGTTAATTTTGATGTTCATATTATGTAACTAGTCATGTTTCTCATCATTACAGAAAGCAGCCACTTTTGACTAAATATATATATATATATATATATATATATATATATATATATGATTTTATTTATTTATTCATGAGAGACACACAGAGAGAGAGAGAGAGAACAGAGACATAGGGAGAGGGAGAAGCTGGCTCCCTGTGGGGAGCACCATGAGGGACTTGCTCCCAGGACCCTGGGACTATAACCTGAGTGAAAGGCAGACACTCAACCACAGAGCCACCCAGGTGCCCTTTTGACCACACATATTATAGAAAATTTCTGAAGAAGAGTTACACTATCCACACAGGTGAGATCTTATTTGCTGGCTATGATCCTATCTGGTTTTTCCACATTACCTTGGAATCTGCCACTTTATCCAGACCTAATTGCTGAATGACCTTGTTAATTCGCTCATTTTTTTCATGACTCGTCATAGTTGTTGGAAGCCGAAGAGCTGCTGAGAATTGTAAATTTTCTCTCACTGTCAGAGTTCCCATCACGACATCATCCTTAAAGCAAAATGGCATTTCACCAAGACATATTAGGTCTTTTCTAATACCATCACCCTTAAGGGGTAACTTGTAACTTAATCCACAAGAATAACATATTCAACATAAAGTTCTAGCTAATGATGACCGTGTAATTGGACATATGACAACAACTGCATATACAGACAACTGGAAAAGCCTGATGGCATAATTTTCCTTCCTTATCTGTATACCCAAATCAACACAAGTAATTATGATTACTACTAACAGACATGTCCAGACTGCATTATATAGGATTTACCAAAACCTCTTTCCAAGCTAAGGGAAGGAAAGAGGTGAAGGAGGGCATAAAAGGAAAATAGTAGTATCTTGTGGAAATGATAACTAGAATAGATATCATTGCCCTGATGGCAGTTTTATTCCAGATTGTCCCTGCCACTTCATTTCATACCACTCCAAATCTTACAGGTGATTATGAAAAGCTGGTGCAAAGAAATTTCTTCTATGGATATGTCATATAATCAGTTGGAAGTATACTGAATGATCAGCTGAGGCATTTGCTCATATAGAAATAGAAGAAAGCTAAAACACAAATCCGCAAAGACTTACTTGTACCACATAACCTGAATTACATTTGAAATTGGCAGGTCGAGGTGCTCCATTTATCAAAACATCTCCAGATAATCCACGTGGATCTTTCCTTGCAGCTAAGACATCTAACAACCTATGAGAGGATATATACATTGTTGTGTTTCTCCAACACAGGCTATAGCTCTCAGCTACTCTAAATCCAAATTCTGCTCAAGTTAGAAAATTACCTGGGGAAGAAATTCCATGGATTACCTAAAATTATGTATATGGGTGTTTTCTTCAGGTACTTCCTTGACTTCAATTTTTATTTAAATCCTAGTTAGTTAATATATACAGTAAAATTGGTTTCAGGTATAGAATTTAGTGATTCATCATAATATTACATATATTTTTAAATTCTCACCTTCCCTTTTTTAGTATATACTACAATAAAACTCAAATATATGAAACCAAGTCACCGATGGCTGATCCAGCAGACTTCCCAAACAGCCTACCAGGTCATGTGATCTTGGACATCTCAGGTCAGACAATGTGCTCCTTTGTCTAAGTAAGACACAAGCCCCTTTGGCTCCATCTCCCCATTTTCAACTTTTTTCTCTCTCCTTTCCCTCCCCATTAGCTTAAATCATAGCTGATAGCTATAAGCCAATCATGTCCTGTTAGGAAGCTGACCAAATAAGATTTCCCAGTCCTTGGGACAAGCACAAGCTAGCACAACTACATGTCATCCACAGTGCCTAGAACCAGACTAGACACGCAGCAAATGTTCGACAAATACCTGCACATTAAACTACAAAGGAAAAGCTTACTTATACTATTATACTCACGAAGATTTGCCTCCACCTGTGGGTCCCAGAATGGCATTGAGGCCAGGTCTCATGACACCACTGTAAACACAGAACATATCAATTTATTGGCCTGCTTAAAATCAGTTCTATTAATTTAGGGTCTGCATTTAATATACTCAGCGAAAGTGATTGAACTATAGACAGAAAACAAACATAAACCAATGTTCAACGGAAAAAGACACTGAACTGTCAATTAACATAAGTCCAGCATACAACGGACATGAATCACTAGTCAAGACCTATAAAAGGGATGCCTGGGTGGCTCAGCAGTTAAGCGCCTGCCTTTGGCTCAGGTCATGATCCTGGGATCCGGATCGAGTCCCGCATCAGGTTACCTGAGAGGGGCCTGCTTCTCCCTCTGCCTATGTCTCTGCTTCTCTCTCTCTCAGTCTGTGTCTCTCATGAATGAATAAATAAGTAAATCTTAAAAAAAAAAAAGAGAGAGAGAGAGAGAGACCTTTAAGAAAAATGGCTTGGGTCCCTCTAAACTTCTGTCACTTCTTCTCTAAACCATTAAAAAGGACACAAGAAATTTCAAGTTTCCTTAAAGTAACATATTCTGGTTAGATATCTCTGTTATACTTAGCCTTCTTAACACAGTGTAAAGAACATAACAAGTCTTAACTCTGTTTGATGACCTTAACTAATTTTACTTCAAGTCACCTCATTGCTACCTAGTCAAGTTCTATACAATTAAGAAATCAATGGGTTTCTAGAATCACCAGCAGTATTCTCACCACTAAAAACTTGTCAGATTAAGAAACAATATACCTAAAGGAGAAATTCAATAGCTAAGAATAAAGCACCTCATAGGTACAAAACAAAACATCACCAATTCTTAACCCTCACAAAATTTTTACTGAATTAGAAAAGCAAAACATGTACTCTCAAGATATATCATTTTCTTCCCTATAAAGTATCAGTAAGTGGACTAGAAAACTCTCAGCATAGAAGTGGTAGATGCCACTTTCTATGGGGGACAACCTTTAAGGATATATAGACATGGAGTCCACACAGCATGTCCCAAACAAAGTAGAAGTGTAAATAGAAGGGTAAGGGGAGTGAATACTCAGAAAGAAGGTGGAAAAAAATTAAGGCAAGGTTTACTGTGTTGAGACTCAAGAAAAAGCAAGTAGTTTGAATTTTATCCTGAAGATAAGGCAACCAGTAGTCTGGTAAGGAGAAAAAAAAAAACTAGAAAAAGGAGAATTAAGAGTAGGTCCTCTCCAGGGGCACCTGTATGGTACAGTCAGTTAGGTGCCTGACTCTTGGTTTCAGCTCAGACCCTGATCCCAGGGTTGTGGGATCGAGTCCAGTGCTGGGCTCCATGCTCAGTGCAGAGTTTGCTTAAGACTCTTTCTCCCTCTGGCTCTGCCCTTCCTTCCCCTCGAAAATAGATAAAATCCTTTAAAAATATATTATATATATATAAAAAAAGAGTAGGGTCTCTTCCGGCATACAAACACAATGAAATAAAGACTTGAAAAAGCCCTTTCAAAACCTTGGAAAACCTTGGTGTCTAAACCCATCTCTCTTAGAACTGATAAATCAGAATCTATTCCTCAGAAAAAAAAATAGTTTATTCCAAAGCTGAAACCTATTTCATTTCCAGGTAATGATTTCACAGAAGCCAATTCTATAATTATACAACTGTGAGTGATAAACTTCACGACACAATTGTACCTCAGTGCTTCAACAGAGGAGGACCTCAGAATTTACTGACTATTGTGCTTAAATTGTCACAACTGTAAAACGGCTGGTGGATGCTAGGTGAAAGGTAGCTTTCATTCAGCTCATTAACTGAGGTGCCTCTCACTCAAACACTGGACAAACACAATGCATTTGGTAAGTCAGGAACAAGCTGTAGAACAGAAAGATCTCTTACTCTTTCAGTGATCTCTTCCCCTCCCCCTCTCCCTGTAACCCGGCCGCCAAATGTAAAAAGACACACTTGGTTGATTGAACTTTACAGACACATTTATCTGTAGCTCTTGGCTCATCTTCTTTATTAATAGCTACCCAGTATCTGCTTTTAAAATGACCAGAAATAAAAAAATAAAAATAATAAAAATAAAAATAAAAAAATAAAATGACCAGAAATAAGCTTGTTATGTACTAAGACTTCATTGTCAGAAAACTTTTCCAGGTTTTTAAAAGATCTACTCCAATAAAGACCAACCAATCCTAAATGATTAACCCAAAATTGAAAGTGAATGCTCTAGGACAATTTTTCAGGTCCCCAAGTTGGACTTACTTTGGCACTAAACTCTAGCATTACAGAAAACAATAATGTACAATCACAAGTGCAAGAAAGAGTTCCAGTTGGGAGCAATGGTTAATTCTCCCTCCATTCATTCAACACAATTACCCACTGACTGCTACGTACAATAAGGCACTCTTCTAGGACATGGGACATAACTGAGAATAAAACAAAGTCCTAGACCTCGTGGAGTTTACATTCTAGTCCAAGGATCAGCAAATAAGAGCTGGTCACCTGTTCTCTGTTTTCATAAAGTGTTATTGGAACAGAGCCGCACTCATTCATTTATGTCCATGGCTGCTTTCATGCTACAATGACAGAACCAAGTAGTTGCAGCACAGATGTATGGCCCATAAAGCTGAGAATATTTATCATGAGGTCCTTTACCAAAAGTCTGTTGACCGCTGTTCTGGTTTATGGTCTACAATTCCCTTATTTCCTCACCCTGCTCTCAACTCTACTATCATCCCTCAAAACTCATTCCCCACCCTTATCTATTGCTTAAAGCATTTGCATTCAGGAAAGTTTCCCTCACTGTACTATAAAACCTTATTCAACAAGAATGATGTCATCTCATGTTATCCTCCACCCTACAATGGCATGCAACATAAGGGTCTACAGTGGGTAGATCACTAGATGCTGAATACAGTAAGTGAAAACCAGTAAAGAATTCATGTCATATCTATTACATTTTAGTGCACAATGGCTAATCCTCTGGTCTCATCTTAGGGAGAAGTCCATGCCACTCCCACTGCTTGGAGCACCTTCTCTCCCTACCCTGTTCTCTCTCTCTCTCTCTCTCTCTCTCACACACACACACACACACACACACACACACACACACACCCCTATAGCACACTCTTCATTTTCTCTCTCATGCCCCTGGCCCTCTAATTTAAGCTTAGAGGCTCCGATAGTGTCTTCTAATCCCTCTATCATGAAAGAATACATGATAGAATACAGTGAAGTGCTCTATTGTCTCAATACACCATTAGCCTAGAAGATTTCTGAGAACAGAGGACATATCTATATCACTAGCGTGTTGCATAATGTCAAGCAGACATTAACAGACATTTAAAATTTGTTGAATGAGTCTCTGCATTTTTATAAATGACACAGGAAAATGAAAAGACAAGTTTTCAATAAAAAAAATGTCAAGAAGTAGGAAAAACTTGAGAGCTGTAAGAGAACACAGGCTGTGAAGGGAGATGAGAGGAAGAGAGGTGACAGCTGAAGGATAGGGTAATCACTTATATTAAAGAACAAGAGAAGTGAGCAAATCATTAGTAAATATATTAAGGATAATGAGAGCCAAGGTTTTCACTTTTTGAGATGTTTTTACAAACATAAAAATGAGGAAAGAACCATGGGGGTATTAGATTAGAAATTTAGGCATTAATGAGAACTCATAGTTTGTTTTTTTTTTAAGATTTTATTTATTTATTCATGAAAGACACACAGAGAGAGAGAGAGAGAGAGAGAGACAGAGACACAGGCAGAGGGAGAAGCAGGCTCCATGCAAGGAGCCTGATGTGGGACTCGATCCTGGGTCTCCAGGATCACACCCTGTGCTGCAGGCGGCGCTAAACCGCTGCACCACTGGGGCTGCCTGAGAACTCATAGGTTTTAATCTATATACACAGATAGATATAGAAAGTTTTAGATGCCTGGGTGGCTCAGTCACCTCAGGTCATGATCCCAGGGTTCTATGATCGAGACCCGCATCAGGCTTCCCACAGGGAGCCTGCCTCTCCCTCTGCCTACGTCTCTGCCTCTCTGTGTCTCTCATAAATAAGTAAATAAAACCTTAAAAAAAAAGTTTTAGACACATGCATAGGCAAATGTGTGTACATATATCTGCACATATGTTCCCTAGGCCTAACCACTGAGAGAAGTCCTTGGACATATGACATCCCAACAGCAATAAACATTCCAAACACCCAGATCTTGGCCTGTAACATCCTTCACAAAAAGAACAGCTGATTCCAGATCTGAAGCAGGTAAGTACTCAGGGAGTCTGAAACTTCTTGCTGTGCCAAAAAAAAAAAAAAAAAACACTCAAATGAGAGAACATGTCAAAATAATGAGTTAAAAAAAGCAAAGGTCTCCCACCAACCAAATCAGGAACAACGGGAGTATCAAGAAAAATAATGAATCATAGTTTTGTACTGATCGGGATTTTAAAATAAAATTAAGCATAGTGAAAAAAAAATTAAGCATAGTCATTCAGTTCCTAACGTTTCTTATCACTTTGGACTTCAACTGTGTAACTTAAGCTAGGCTAGGCTATAGTGGTCTCTGTCTGCCTGTGTAATGGGGAAAAGCATTAAGTACATGGTACAAACATGGTACATATAAACAGACCACTCATTTAAAACAAGTATATTCAAAAACCAAAGCACCTTTACAATATACTATCGTTTCAACTACCTGACTCTTGCATCTAGAACATACAGGACATAAAATACGTAAGGACTTAAACGTGTCTAGCTCATAAGGAACAGCAGCACATCTTCTGTTTCACAGGTCAGAAGACTGAAGCTCAAAGATGACAATGATATCCCCATGACCAAAAACGAGTATATCATACAGCCAGTCGCTTTCTAGTGAACCATAGAGCATACCCAGAAGAAACTAAATGACATTGTTTGGTTTCTCAAACAAAGGTTGATGCACAGGAACAACCACTTTAAAAATGGTTTGGCAGTTCCTTTAAAATCAACCATATGCCTAATATGTGACCTGATCATTTCACGCCAAGGTTAGCCACACAAAATAAAAGCATGTGTCTGTATGTCTGTATAGACTTGCACACAAAGGTTCCTAACAACTTTATTTTTTTTAATAATAAATTTATTTTTTATTGGTGTTCAATTTGCCAACATACAGAATAACACCCAGTGCTCATCCCGTCAAATGCTACCCTCAGTGCTCGTCACCCATTCACCCCCAACCCACGCCCTCCTCCCCTTCCACCACCCCTAGTTCATTTCCCAGAGTCTCCTAACAACTTTATTTGCAATAAGCAAAACCTGTGAAGCTCACCGTAGGTCAATAAAGCTATTTTAATAGTTTATGCACATACTTGATATTTGTTAGTATTTCTTTCTCAACTGTTTTTCGACCAAGAAGAAAGCCACTCTTCACTTTTACTCGATAGTAAATGTTATGAAAACTTAACACGGCTACTTCAGTAGATGTCTTCAGGTCGTTGGAGGTCATCCTGGAGAGGTCATTGGTGCTTCTTTGTGACATTGGGATACAAACTGGGTCATTATTAGAAGACATCTGGAGAGTTTCTGCCTCTCTGTAGAGGGAAAAGCAAGAGTTAAGTTGATAGTCCTGATATAAGATTGTAAATACCGGTTAACAGTACAGTACACTTAAAACAAGTCCATTTGGGTATGCATTTCCAATTATAAAATAAATACATAACGTACAGCGTGGTGGCTATACATAATTACACATAACACTGCATTGTATATTTGAAAGTTGGTGAAACAGCAGATCTTGAAAGTTCACATCACAAGGAAAAAAATGTGTGTGATAGATGTTAACTAGACATATTGTGGCAATCATTTCACAATATATACAAATACTAAATCATTATGTTGTACACCTGAAACTAATAATATAACAGTATAGGTCAATTATATCTCAATTTAAAAAATAAAAATGAAGACCTAAACTTTTTTAAAGGAATGTAAAATAACTTCATTAGTCATTTTTATACTGATTATATATGCTTAAATAAAAATATCTTGAAAAAAATAGAAAAAATAAAAATATTTTGGGGGCACCTGATGGTTTGGTAGGTTAAGTATCTGACACTTGGTTTTAGGTCATGATCCTGTGGTCCTGGGATGGAGTCCAATGGACTCCATGCTCAGCATAGAGTTTGCTTCAGGTGCTCTCTCCCTCTCCTTCTGCCCCTTCCCCACCTCCTGGATGCATGCATGCACACAAGTGCTCTCTCTCTCCCTCTCTCTCAAATAAATAAACAAAATCTTTAAAAAATTTTTTTTGAAAATAAATTTTAGATATAGTGGGTTCAATTATACTATTAAGCATTTTTTTAATGCAATATATAGTTCCATTTCCAATGAATAGGCCATATCACAGTGATAAGAACAACCACGGGAATGGTATTAGGGAGGCAGACAGAACTCTGAGTACATAAACTCCAATTATTTATCAATTCAACATCTAGTAAGTAAATACAGAGTATGAAAATTACTCAAAATTCATGAAGCAGGAGAAAAGCGAATGGGAGACAGACTTGCCTGGTTTAAAGAGACAATGCAAGATCAGGGGCAGACCACATGATCATCCCGCTTTTGTTTTAATTTTGGAGTTTATGACACAGTTATTACAAAAATGGGGTTAACCTTGGCAGACAGGGGCAAGAGAAATTTCTCTGAATTTATAACACTTCATAGCCCTGGCTGTTATGCTCCCTTGATCAGCCAAGAAAATAATCTCCAAAATTGTTTGGGCTGACATAATCACTTCCATAATGGGTGGATATATTTAAATTCTAGGAAGATTTAGAATTAGGTATAAAAATGATTAAGAAAACCAAACTAACAGTGAAGCAGGGGAAGAATTTAAAACAAAAACAGAGTATTTATTTTTAAAAGGAGTTTAGGGGATCCCTGAGTGGCGCAGCGGTTTGGCGCCTGCCTTTGGCCCAGGGCGCGATCCTGGAGACCCGGGATCGAATCCCACATCAGGCTCCCGGTGCATGGAGCCTGTGTCTCTGCCTCTCTCTCTCTCTCTCTCTCTCTCTCTCTGTGTGTGTGTGTGTGTGACTATCATAAATAAATAAAAATTAAAAAAATTTAAAAATTAAAAAAATTAAAAAAATAAAAATAAAAGGAGTTTAAAAGGCTTGATTAGACAAGTTATAAAAGGCCCCTTAAAAAGATTTAGATTAAGACTATGTGAAACTTAATAGCTTGTGAACTGGGTTTGAAATGTGAAATGTCCATAAATTTGGTTTGTTTGTTTGTTTGTTTTTTAATTGAAGCATAGTTGATAATCCTAGCTTTAATTTTTAAAAATCAAAGTTACCTACAAAGAACTTTCTCTCTGGCTATGATGGACTAGCTGTTGCAAACCAAGCATCCTCCTAAGAATAACCATAAAAATAGATAAAATGTAAGATGCAACTATTTGAAGAGTTCTCTCTGATGAGAATAACCAAAGCAGTCAGGACTTGCAGAGCCAAAATCCTGGAAAGCAGGAAACACAAAGGCAAAGTCGACATTCTGTGCTCTTTTCTATCAAGGCAAATTCCACACATGGGCAAAATTCAAAAAACGAGGCAGAAAGAGTCTGCTAGAGGCTAAAAAGCTGAACAGATATTTAAGGAGTCAACGATAAAGGAAATTTTCAACTTTTAACGTTTGTGGGCTCTGCTCCTGGGAGTCCCTGGGAAGCTATACATTAACATTTCCCTCCAAGGTCAACATGACTCAGCAAAACCTCAAAGCAAAGGTTGTTTTTCTGCCTGGAGTACACACTGTATGTCTGCTTTATTCAAAAAAATAACTAAGGCTGGGATCCCTGGGTGGCGCAGCAGTTTGGCGCCTGCCTTTGGCCCAGGGCGCAATCCTGGAGACCCGGGATCGAATCCCACATCGGGCTCCCGGTGCATGGAGCCTGCTTCTCCCTCTGCCTGTGTCTCTGCCTCTCTCTCTCTCTGTATGTGACTATCATAAATAAATAAAAATTAAAAAAAAAAAGATTAAAAAAAAAAAACTAAGGAGTATTCCAAACATAAAAATAAGAAAAACGAAACAAACCTCCCTGGTTCCCCACGATATCATATATCCTTGTGCATGCTAAAAGCCTAAGATAAAGTCTGGAACTTTCTGGCATGTCCTTCAGCATAATGATTTGTAACTAATTATGTAGAAAATACATATAACCCTGCACCAAATGTTCCTTCCCCAAAGCGATCTCTTCTTTGTCAAGATGATATATACCCTAAGGAGCTGTCCTAACTTGAGCTGGAATAAAACTTTTCCTTTCTCTTTAAAATTTTTTTAAAGGTTTGTTCATTTTGCATTGACATTTCTTGGTGGACAGCAACTCTCGTGAGATTACCTGGGGGTCCTCTGGAACTCAACCCTGGGTACCAGCACAGGCCCTTTGTGCCTCTCTGATTTCTCAGCACCTCAACAGAAGTATCAGGTGAGATCTCCTAATGTATAGACCTTCTTAATTTAAGCTGGTGGTCCTTTTATTCAAGCTGTTGAGGGTTACAGGGAATGTTCCCTAGGTGGGAATAACCTAGAGGGATTGGAGTTGATGGGTTGGTTGTTTTAATTTGGCATTATACTAATGGGTATACTATTAATATAAGGCTTGAGTAAATTTTCTTGCTAGAAATATGAAAAATTGAGTCATTCAGCTTGAAGAGCAGGGATATTTGCTCCTTCTGGCTAAATGAGGCTTTCTAGTGACCAAAAGCCTAGCAGAAGTGTCAGAGAATGCTCTTCAAGACTTGTAGGGGTCCCACAGGAATGTCCCATCTCATAAGGTACTTAATGACTGGCTCGTCTAGGGACGTACACATAAAGATTGGTCATCCAAGTGTCCCAGCCCCTTCAATGGTCTTAGGCTTCACTGAGAGAATCTAAGATGCATCGGCAGGTGTATCACAGCCTTTTGAAAGTAACTCACAAGCAGCGCCCTCTTGATCCACCACACTTAGTATCTTTAGATCTTATTCAAACCTTATTCTAAAAATAAAACTGAAATAAAAAGGAATGAGGAACCAGGCTTCAAAAGCTGAATAGCCCCCCCAGAAAACCAACAACCACCTACAGGAAACTCTGGCAGGTTCTATGTATAATACCTGTAGAGCATATACTTGCAAGTGCTTACTAATGGGAAAATTTAAGGATAACCTGAGTCTCAGATCCCAAATGGGTTTTTTTTTTTACATGTCTGGATTAGTTTTCTTGTGTATACAATTAAAGAAAGCCAGCTGTAGGACTAAGCAGCCAGAAACTAGAAAACTGTTTGGTTTAATCAGTGAAACACCTGGCTTTTGCGGAGGAACCAATGCTCACAAAGGTATTCTGGGCTTCTTTTGGGAATTTTTATGGGATTCTTTTCCCCCTCTGGTCTTCATTTGGTTTGTTTGTTGCTATCTGTGGACAAAACTGACCATGTTCTAATTGGAAATAGAAAATAACTATTTAAAAGATCCATAAATTACGGGACACCTGAGTGGCTCAGCTGTTGAGCGTCTGCCTCCAGCTCAGGGCATGATCCCAGGATCTGGGATAGAATCCCACATCAGTCTCCTTGCAGGGGGCCTGCTTCTGTCTCTGCCTCTCTCTCTGTGTGTCTCTCATGAATAAATAAATAAAGTCTTTAAAAAAAATAAATAAAAGATCCATAAGTTATAATGCTATTTTGCATTCATATTTGCTTTAATAAAAGGAAGATATTTGCAAAGTGGCTTTTTAATATCCTCTCCACAAATATTACTGAAACAGAGGTTAAATTTTATCTGCATCTCATTTGTATATGTGCCCATATGTGCTACAAATGAGATATTTTCTCTACCTCCAGATGGTAGTGCTAAAATTAATTTGTAAAGGAGCTCTATTTAATTAGATTAAAGGCAAGAGCTTGTAGAAATTGGGCATTCTAAAACTCAAAGATAAAAATGGCTCAAATGTTTTTCAGGTTCACATGATCTGAGATAAAATTCCTTACGTTCAGGCTTTTCTACTACTCCATAATAAAGATGCTTCAGGGGAAGGAACCCAACTGATGGTCCAAAGAGATAAGTCAAGTAGTCAAAATAATGACCCCCTTCCCAAGAGACAAAATAATGAGGATATGGGGAGGGGGGAGACAGACAAACACTGAAAATCCTAAAACCACCCCAACAGATACAAGCACCAAAACCAATGCCCAATCCACACTGTCTGCTCCCCCACCTCCCCAGCCCTAGAGGGCTGAAAAGCAACCAGAGAAAAAGCCTGTTTTGCAAGAGGGAGAGACAGGAGATAAAGTAAAAAGAAAGTTAGTACAAACTTGGAATCTGCTTCTGGCCTTGCCAGGAGCACCCTGGCCACTTCTGCCACCACCTCTGCCTCCACCTCCCTCTCCTCCTGTTCCTATACCACCATCCGGGCTGCTGAAGCAGCCAGCTCCTATACCATCCCTGGTGCCTCCTGCTCCACCCATCCTGGCTCCTCCTACCCCCACTATCCAAGAGCATAGAGCACCCCAAGCTGCTGGGTCACCTCTTTATGAAGTTCAAAGTTCCCACATCACCATAAAGAGACCTGAGGGATCTCCTGAACTTAAACCGCCCACTTCAGATTTCCTCACAGGAGGCCCAAGTTAAACTGCCAGTGGGGAACAATGGACTTTACAGGGAACACAGGTGAGAAGGAGACACTGCACTGTGGGGCACTACAGGACCTTTTCTTCATAAAGCCACTATTTTCAAGTGCAGGAGACAAAGCTAACTTTCCTAACCGAGCAACAGACATTGCAACAGAAAAAATGAGGAGACAGGACTATAACCCAAATGAAAGAGTGGAACAAAATCAAGCAAGAGACCTGAACAAAATGGAGATAAGTAATATATCTGATAGTGAATTTAAAGTAATACTCATAAAGATACTCGCTAGAGCTCTCTTTCTGCCATCTTGGAGCCTGTGAAGACCAGCTAGGAACAGGACTCCTAAAACAACGGATATGTGTAGAAGGCTGTGGTCCAAGGCCATGTTTGCTAGCTCTAAGCGGTGTCTCCAGAAGCAGAGGGAGCACACAGCTCTTCTTAAAATCGAAGATGTTTATGCTTGAGCTGAAAATGAGTTCTATCTGTGCAAGAGATGTGCTTATGTGTACAAAGCAAAGAACAACACCATGACTCCTGGTGGCAAACCAAACAAAACCAGAGTAATCCAGGAAAAAGTAAGTCATGCTTATGTAAACAGTGGCATGGTTCGTGCAAAATTCCGAAGCAACATTCCTGCTAAAACCATTGGCCAGAGAATCCATGTGATGCTATACCCCTCAAGGATTTAAACTTAATGAAAAGTCAGGATGCCTGGGTGGCTCAGCAGTTGAGCGCCTGCCTTGGGCCCAGGGCGTGATCCTAGAGTCCCCGGATCCAGTCCCACATCGGATCTAGTCCCACATCGGGCTCCCTGCATGGAGCCTGCTTCTCTCTCTGCCTGTGTCCCTGCCTCTCCCTCTCTCTGTGTGTCTCTCATGAATAAATAAATTAAATATTAAAAAATAAACTTAATGAAAAGTAAATAAAGGTGTAGATTTTTTTTAATTATTTAAAAAAATAAAGATATTTGCTAGAATTGAGAAAGGGGTGCAGGACTTCCATGAGACCCTCCACAAAGAGATAGGAGACCTAAAAAAGAACCAATTAGAGATAATGAACTCACTAAATGAAATTAACTCACCTGGAATAAATAGCAAACAAGAGGAAGTAGAACAGATTAGCAACTGGAGGACAGAGTAATGGAAAGTAATCGAGCTGAGCAGATGAGAGGGGGAAAAAACGAGACTAGATCCAGGAAACTCAACAACACTGTCAAGCATAACAGTCACATGATAGGGACCCAGAGGATAAGAGAGAGAAAATGGGGCAGAAGATTTGAAGAAATAATAGCTGAAAACCTCCTGAATCTGGGGAAGAAAAGAGAAATCCAGAACTAGGGGCACAGAGAGTCCCCAACAAAACCAACCCAAAGAGCCTGCACCAAGACACAAAGTAAATAAGATGGCTAAAAGTAATGATAAAGAGAGAATTTTAAAAGCAGCAAGAGAAACGAAAGCAGTTACACACAAAGGAAACCCTATAAGGCTATCTGTGGATTCTTCAGCAGAAACTTTGCAGACCAGAAGGGAGCAGCATGATATGCTAAAAGGAAAAAAATCTGCAGCCCAGGATATTTTCTATTCAGCAAGGCTTTCATTCAGAATAGAAGGAGAGATGGTTTCCCAGAAAAATGAAAGTTAAAGGAATTCATGACCAGGAGCAAAACCAACCACATCCCCTCCACACACAATGCCCTGATTCCATCAGCCTGTTGGTCCCAAGCCCACAGTTCAACCGCCCTCCTGCCCAAGTCAATATGCACTGCTGGCCACCTGCTTGATGCCAAGTCAACACACCCTTACCCCAGATTGACAAGGACTCAAACCCACACTTCCCCTCAAATTCCAGCACCTGTGCTCAAGTTTGTGCACAAAAATGGGCATAATTATAACAGCAGAATGAAGCAACCCAAATAGTGACATTAATTCTGTGGAAGATGTAATGGATAAAAGGAGTGTGTTAGGCTAAGAACATCTACAACAAGTACATCAAAGAATAATACATACAGCATGATTCTGGTTACTAAAGAAACCAATCCAGGAAAAATAAGATGAAATCAGAGAGGGAGACAAACCATAAGAAATGTTTAATCAGAGGAAACAAACTAAACGTTGCTGGAGGGCAGGGGGTGGGGGATGGGAAAAATGGGTGATGGGCATTTAGGAGGGCATATGATGTAATAAGAACTGGGTATTATATAATACTGATAAATCACTGAACCCTACCTCTGAAGCTAATAATGTTATATGTTAATCAACTGCATTTAAATTAAAAAAAGAAACCTCTCCCCAAAAGTTGTTGGTTTAATTAAACATGTTTTTGTAGTTATCAACATCAAATATAATGCAGATTATCAGATTTTATTCTACTGAATTTATTAACTTCATGTTGTATCTGCTGCACTTTGTCAGCAAAAATGACTTAAAATGATAATTGAATTTGTCTCATGAAGTTTTCATAGGTAATGGTTAAGAGTAACTAGGTTAAATAAAAAGGTTTATAGCTTTCAAAATCTCTGGTAACCTAAAACTTTAGTTTTGCTCAGCTAAATGATAAATTGGGTTGAATTCATTGATATCTCCATTTTTTCCAAATAAGATAAAATACAGAAACATTTATTACTAAACAAAAGGTCTCTTTGCTTTTGTCTTATCACAGACAAACTAAGATACTTGGGTCAGCTGGTAAGTATGTTTTATGGTTTATTAAAAATTATACTATGGAGGCACCTGGGTGGCTCGGTGGTTGAATGTCTGCCTTTCACTCAGGTCGTGATCCAGAGGTCCTGAGATCAAGTCTTGCATCAGGCTCCCTACAGGGAGCCTGCTTTTCCCTTTGCTTATATCTCTGCCTTTCTCTGTGTGTCTCTCATGAATAAATAAACAAAATCTTTAAAAATATATTATACCATGAAAAAACACATTTCTAAAATTTGTGAAATGTATTCATAAATTTGCCAATCTGAAGAATTCTAGTATAATAGTACACAGTTAGTTACTACTTAACTTTCACTGGAGACTAAGGTTTCTAAGAGTTAAAATTCTGGAAGCACCTGGGTAGATTAGTTGGTTAAGCATCCAACTCTTGATTTCCACTCAGGACATGATCTCAGAGTTGTGAGATTGAGCCCCACATCAGGCTCCACATTGGGTGTGGAGCCTGCTTAAGATTCTCTTCCTCTCCCTCTGCCCCTCCCATACATAAAGAAAAAAAGAAAAAAAAAAGGAAAAAAAAGAGTTAAAATTCTGCTAAATATATGGTGCCTGGCCAGCTCAGTCAATAAAGCATGTGACTCTTGAGCTCATCTCAGGGTTTTGAGTTGAGCCCCATGTTGTGTATAGAGATTATTTAAATATAAAATCATTTTTTAAAAATCTGCTAAATGTAATTAAGACTGCTAAAAATGAGAAAGCAAGCAACTCTTGTAGGAAAATAGGAGGTGTGGGAGATAGGTATAAAGAATGATGGGACGCCTGCGTGGCACAGTGGTTGAGCGTCTGCTTTGGGCTCAGGGCATGATCCCAGAGTCCCAGGATCGAGTCCCACATCAGGCTTTCTGCATGGAGCCTGCTTCTCCCTCTGCCTATGTCTCTGCCTCTCTCTGTGTCTCTCATGAATAAATAAATAAAATCTTTAAAAATAAATAAATAAATAAATAAATAAATAAATAAATAAATAAATAAAATGATAATACATTTTTGTTGAGAGAAAAGAAAGTAATTATGTCCTAAAATGAGACTGATTGTTTTATAGAGAGAAGGTTTACAGGGCACCTAGGTGGTTCAGTCAGTTAACCATCTGACCCTATTTTGGCTCAGGTCATGATCTCAAGGTCCTAAAATTGAACCCCATGACAGGCTTTGCACTGAGCATGAAGTCTGCTTGAGATTCTCTCTCTCTCCCTCCTCCACCCTGCTCACACTTTCTTGCTTTCTCTCGCTCTCTCTCTCTCTCAAAAAAAAAAAAAAAAAAATGGGGCACCTCAGTGGCTCAGTGGTCTGCCTTGGGTTCAGGTTGTAATCCCAGGGTCTTGGAATCAAGTCCTACATCACACTCCCTGCAGGGGGTAGCCTCTGCCTATGTCTATCACTCCCTGTGTGTCTCTCATGAATAAATAAATAAAATCTTTAAAAAAGAAAAAAAGGTTTAAGACAAAGTCTGAAAGAAAAGGAAAGTTGTAGAAGGTTTGTGAAGGAGAATCTTTAGAAAAGAATCTATTTTATACATGGTCAAGACTGACTAACATCAGAATAAATGAGTTTAAAAGTAAACTGATATAGAAAAAGAACAACAGGGGCACCTAGGTGGCTCAGTTTGTTAAGCATCTGCTTTCGCTCAGATTATGATCCCAGGGTCCTGGGATCAAGCCCCACATCAGGCTCCCTGCTTGGCAGGAGCCTATTTCTCCGTCTCCCTCTGTGGGCCTCTCCCTCTGCTTTTGCTCACACTCTTGCTCTCTCTTGCTCTCTCTGTCAAGTAGATAAATCTTTAAAAAAAAAAAAAAAAAAGAACAAAAAACAAAATCTAAAAGCCTAAGTAATAAAGATGAGAGCAGAAATAAATGATATAGAAACTAAAAAGATCCCAACAGAACAGATCAATAAAACTGTTGTTGGAGCTGGTTGTTGGAAAAAATTAATGAAATTGATAAACTCATAGTCAGACTTATTAATAGAAAAAAAAGAAAGGATCCAAACAAGTAAAATCACAAGCGAGGGAGGAAAAATAACAACCAACACCACAGAAATACAAGCAATTATAGGAGAATATAATGAAGAACTATATGTCAACAAATCAGACTACCTAGAAACATATAAATTCCTACAAATTCCTAGAAACATATAAACTACCAAATCTGAAACAGAAAGAAATAGAAAATTTAAACAGACCCATAACAGCAAAGAAATGGAATCAGTAAAACAAAAAATAAAAAATCCTCCCAAGAAACAAAAGTCCAGGACCAGGCTTCAGAGGTGAATTCCACCAAACATTTAAAGAGTTAATATCTGTTCTTCTCAAACTAGTCCAAAGAGTAGAATAGGAATTCATTCATTCTATGAGGCATAACCCTGGTGCCAAAACCATATAAAGACACCACCAAAAAAAGAGAACTACAAGCCAATTTCCCTGATGAACACAGATCCAGAAATCCTCTAAAAAAGACGAGCAAACCAACTAGTAAATTCAACAATATATCAAAAAAAAAAAAAATTTCACCATAATCATGTAGGATTTATTCCTGGGTTTTCAGGGTGCTTCAATATTTGCTAATCAATCAATATGACACACCACATCAATAAGAGAAAGGATAAGAACTATATGATCCTTTCAATAGATGTGGAAAAAACATCTGACAAAGTACAACACTAATGCATGATAAAAACCCTCAACAAAGTAGGTTTGGAAGGAACATCCCTCAACATAATAAATAAAGGCCTTATATGAAAAACCCACAGCTAACATCATACTCAATGGAGAAAAATTGAAAATTTTTTCTCCTAAAGTCATGAACAAGATAAGGATGTCCACTCTCACCACTTTCATTCAATATAGTACTGGAAATGCTAGCCACCGCAATCAGACAGCAAAAAGAAATAAAAGGCATTCAAATCAGCAAGGAAGAAGTTAAACTTTCACTATTTGCAGAAGACATGATACTATATATATAGAAAACCTGACAGACTCCACCCAAAAATTTTAAGAACTAATACACAAATCCAGTAAAGTCACAGGATACAAAGCCAATATACAGAAATATGCTGCATTTCTATACACCAATAATGAAGCAGCAGAAAGAAAAATTAAGAAAACAATTCTATTTTATAGTTGCACCAAAAAATACGATAACTAGGAATAAACCGAACCAAAGAGATGAAAGATCTGTACTATGAAAACTATAAAACACTGATGAAAAAAATTGAAGATGACACAAAGAAACGGAAAGACATTCCATGCTCATGAGTTGGAAGAACAAATATTGTTAAAATGTCTACATTACCTAAAGCAGTCTACACATTTACTGCAATCCCTACCAATATACCAACAGCATTTTTCACAGAGCTAGAACAAACAATTCTAAAATGCGTATGGAACCACAAAAGATCCTGAATAACCCAAGCAATCTTGAAAAAGAAAAGCAAAGCTGGAGGCATCACAATTTGGACTTCAAGCTGTATTACAAAGCTGTGGTAATCAAAACAGTATGATATTGGCATGAAAATAAGATACATAGATAAAAATTGAATAAAAAACCTAGAAATGAACCCACAACTATATGGTTAATTAATCTTCAACAAAGCAGGAAAGAATATCAAATGGCATAAAAAGTAGTCTCTTCAACTAATGGTGCTGGGGAAACTGAATAGCTACACGCAAAAGAATGAAACTGGACCATTTTCTTATACCATACACAAAAATAAATCCAAAATGGATGAAAGCCCTAAATGTGAGACCTGAAACCATATAAATCCTAGAGAACACAGAGGACAGCACAGGCTTTGACATCAGCCCTAGCAACCCTTTTCTAGATATATCTCCTGAGGCAAGGAAAACACCAGCAAAAAAGAACTATTGGAAACTATTAAACTATTAAAAAGCTTCTGCACAGCAAAGCTCTGCAGATAAAAATCAACAAAACTAAAAAGCAACCCCACAGAATGAGCAAAGATATCTGCAAATGACATATCGGATAAAGGGTCGGTATCCAAAATATATAAAGAATTGATACAACTCAATACCCATAAACAATTAAGGCAACTGAAAAATAGGCAGAAGACAGGAACAGAGATTTTTCCAATGAAGAAGACAATGATGGTGAACAGACACATGATAGGATATTCATCATCACTTACCATCAAGGAAATGCAAATCAAAACTACAATTCAATATCACCTCATACCTGTTAGAATGGTTAAAATCAACAACACAAGAAACAACAGGTTTCCATGAGAACATGGAGAAAGGGCAACCCTCTAGTACTGTTGGTGGGAATGCAAACCGGTGCAGCCACTCTGGAAAACAGCATGGAGGTTCTTCAAAAAGCTAAAAATAGAACTACCTTATCATCCAGTAATCACACTACTGGGTATTTACTTAAAAATACAAAAATACTCATTCAACTGGACACATGCACCCCTATGCTTATAGCAGCATCATTTAACAATAGCCAAAATATAGAAGCAGTCCTAGTGTCCATTGATTTATGAATGGATAAAGAAGTTGTAATGTATGTGTACAATGGAATATTATTCAGCAATAAAAAATGAAATCTTGCCATTTGCAATGACATGAATAGAACTAGAGAGTATTACATTAAACAAAATTGTCAGAGAAAGACAAATCTATGATTTCATTCATATGTAGAATTTAAGAAACAAAACAAATGAGCAAAGGGAAAAAAATAAGAAAGACAAATCAAGAAATAGACTCCTGGGCAACTGGGTGCCTTAGTCTGTTAAACATTGGACTCTTAGTTTCAGCTCAGGTCCTGATCTCATGGCTGGTGAAATTGAGCCCTTCACCCCCAGCATCAGGCTCCACATTCATCAGGAGTCTGCTTGGATATTCTCTCCCTCTGCCCCTTCTCCTCCTGGAAGGAAGGAAGGAAGGAAGGAAGGAAGGAAGGAAGGAAGGAAGGAAGGAAGGAAGGAAGGAAAGAGGGAGGGAGGAGGGAGGGAGGGAGGGAGGGAGGGAGGGAGGGAGGGAGGAGGGAGGGAAGGAGGAAGGAGGGAAAGGAGGGAGGGAGGGAAGGAGGGAAAGAAGATGGCTGGGACTCCTAGCTGGCTCAGTTAGTGGAGTGTGCAACTCTTGATTTCAGAGTTGTGAACTGGAGCCCTACATTGGGTATAGAAATTACTTAAAAATGAAATCTTAAAAAAAGAAAGAATAAAGAAAAGAAACAGACTCTTAATTATAGAGAACAAATTCATGGTTACCAGAGAGAAAGAGGCCAGGGGAAGGGGTTAAATAGATGATTGGGATTAAGGAGTGCACTTGTCATGATGAGCTCCGGGTGTTATGAGGAAGTGCTGAATTACTATATTGTACACCTGAAACTAATAATACTGGAATTCTTATTAATTAATTACTAATTGGAATTGATAACTAATTGAAATTGAAATAAAATGAAAAAAAGTGGTATAAAATGAAAATTAGGTTTTTCTCTCTGTTAAAAAAGACAAGGTTTTCTTAGATTGGTGGTCCGCTCTTGATAAGAAATTACAAAGTGTTTTTCTTTATCTGACCAATAAACCAAAGCTTCTGGGGGATCCCTGGGTGGCTTAGTGGTTTAGCGCCTGCCTTTGGCCCAGAGCACGATCCTGGAGTCCCAGGATTGAGTCCCACGTCGGGCTCCTGGCATGGAGCCTGCTTCCCACCCCCCCCCCATGTCTATCATGAATAAATAAATAAATCTTAAAAAAAAAAGTTTCTATATTTGTTTTTATCAGGTCTTTAATTACATTAGCACCTGCCTTTGGCCCAGGGCATGATCCCGGAGTCCTGGGATCCAGTCCTGCAATGGCTCCCTGCAAGGGGCCTGCTTCTCCCTCTGCCTGTGTCTCTGCCTGTGTCTCTGCCTCTCTCTCTCTCTCTCTCTCTCTCTCTCTCTCTCTCTCATGAATAAAGAAAGAAAGAAAACTAAAACTTGTCAATATTAAAGAAGCTGAGGTTTCCTAAGAACTATATAACTTTCTATAGACTCTCATTACACTTTGGTTAAATAGATCATTAAGTTTTAAGTTTTACAATGATCTGTAATTCTATGAGGCATGTGCTTTAAAATTTTTTTATATTTTTAACAAACTTCCTGAAATTTTGAATTCTAAATAAAGATTTTTTTTGACTGATTAGGCTTGTTTATTTGGTATGTCAGATTACATGGGAAACATTGTCAAACAAATATGATAAACCTTCTTAGATTATATTACTTGGGTAAATGCTATATAACATTCCAAAAATTATTAAAGTTTTTTTTTTTATTTTTATTTATGATACTCACAGAGAGAGAGAGGGGCAGAGACATAGGCAGAGGGAGAAGCAGGCTCCATGCACCGGGAGCCCGATGTGGGATTCGATCCCGGGTCTCCAGGATCGCGCCCTGGGCCAAAGGCAGGAGCCAAACCGCTGCGCCACCCAGGGATCCCTATTAAAGTTTTAATATGCCTAAAGTTTTGTCATCACTTAAAATTTTAGTTATTGAAACGTTAAAGTGTTGTATATCACAGAAATAACCAGATTTCCTTGTTAATCGCATTATAATGAACTCTCATCAGATGTTTAACCAGGTCCATTTGAGTCTTTTGTCATTTACAATTATTATTCTGATGCTCTTGCAAATGCATTTCAACTTCAAGGAGATTCACAAAAAGGACTTTTGACAATTACAGGTTTCTGATACCCTTAAGATCACAAAACTAAACTAAGAATCTCTAGCTCTAACAAAGAAACTACACTCAAAAAAAACAAAAATAACAATGGGACTAAATGAATTAAGAAAAAATAATTAGTTTTCACAACTCTGATTTAAAACTGCTGCCTCTGCCCTTCCAGATTTAAGGAAACTTCTTCTCTTAACATACCTATGATTTACAAAAATATAATAAAATATTATTTTGTGAGCATATTAAAACATTTATCTTTTCTCCCTACCTGAACCCTCCAGAATATAGAAACTCTCAGTGATTGTTCTTGTTTTTGTGGCATTTATAATTATTTACATAAGATCAATAGGATTCTATTCTCCATGTTACTGGAAACACTGGTTATGATACCAAGGCTTTGACTGGAATGTCATATTTGAGAGACATACATAGAACTCAAATATGACCAGACAACTTTAAGGAAGCATGGTTGACTATATGAAACCAATAAACCCCATTTGGAGATGTTGGCCTGATACCTTGCTTACAGAGTTCCCAGCAGTTAAATGTCACTTCCTGACAGTTGCAGGAAACCTAGGATATTTGGAGGACCTCAAGAAGAGAGGAATTTACTCAAATCTACAGATACTACAGTACAATCTGATGGCATATATTTGATTTGGCTTTTGATCTTAAAAAGTATTAAAGGCTCAATCTGAAATTCCTTATAGAAGTTCCAAAAAAGTAGATTTTAAAAGAACCTATTTGCTCAATTACCGTTCTTGCTGTACTTACGTAAATCATTAAGCCACGTTTGTTAAAACTGGACTTACTTTACAAACAAATCGGTCAATTTGGCTATCTCTGACAGGAATGAAAGTCACTTTAGAGTGAAAATTACATTTTAATAATACACTTTTGTGTATTGAATTCTAAATAAAGAATTAGATTTAGTTCTAATTAATTATCTCTGAGCATTTGTTGTTTGCTTGTAAAACTGGGCTGGATCCTGAATTCTTCTGGTTTCCTCAAATATCTGGCAATGACTCTCTAAGGCTTCTAATCCTCTCCCATTCTCTTATCTTAAAATCATTAAGAATGAAAGCTGCCCTTTCTCTAGAAGCCCTGCAAACTGAAGCTAGACAACTTGAGATAAACTTTAGAGAAATTGCCATATTTACATAGTAGACTATATACACTATAGTCTGTATATGTATATGTATATGTATAGTCTATGTATAGATATTCTATATACACTAGAATATCTAAACAATCTCAGTGCCTGTTGCTCTGTGGGCCACTCAGAAGGATCACCAGAGACATGCTCACAATAAAGCAAAAAAAAAAAAAACCATCAGATTGCTGCTGCCGGCTCTCTTTCTATTTGAGCCCCACATCTAGAAATCTCACTGGCAGCACTCAGGACTCAGATACTGGGTTTATAATTTATTCCAACCATTAACGGGTTTTTCTTTGGTTTCCAAAGAAATGTCTCTTAGTAATTTACCTGATTGCTTGCCGAACAAGGCAGAATTTATATGACAGCTAATACCACTTGCCACACCCATATTACCTCCTCCTCGGAAATAAGAACCCATATAAATAAAATCAAACACTGAGCCACTTGGCTACAAGGTTCTTGACCACCACACCCCTCTTTTTTTTCAAGGTGGCCAGGACTACTTACTGATATGCTCTTGGATACCCACTGGTATCAGATCAATTTTAGAGGGAATGAAAATATTGGGTTTAACTACATTGTTACTATTGCTTGGAACATACTTCAGAATAAAGTTAATGATCGTACATAGTGCCAAACGATGTAGGAAAAGATCCAAGTTCTCAGATGAGCAACTACCTCTAATACCCCTCCATTAAAACAAGGGACCAAAAATTGTGTCCTACACCATGTCAAATCCTTTTATTCAAAAGCCCCACTGTGCCTTAAATCTGCTTGAAGCAGTTACAGAAGACAGACTTCTGCCCATGTTCCACAAAAATGGAATAGAAGATTGACAAAGGAGAATTATAACAGAGAAAACCTTAGCCTGTCTGACTCCATGTTGCTTCTATTTACCTTGTGGCTGTGACCTATAGGTCAAAACAAAACAACAGAAAAACTTCTTAACTCTGCACAGAGGCATTTTACACCTAAGATTTACAAAAACTGCTCTTTATCCAAAAGCTACTTCACTTGAGGAGATAAAGAAGTACCCAGACAGTTCATCATCCCAATTCAAGGCTGAGAAATGACCGTAAGGATGCCTGGGTGGCTCAGCGGTTGAGTGTCTGCCTTTGGCCCAGAGCGTGATGCTGGAATCCAGGGATAGAGTCCAACATCAGGCTCTCTACATGAAGCCTGCTTCTCTCTCTGCCTGTGTCTCTTCCTCTCTCTGTGTGTTTCTCTCATGAATAAATAAATAAAATCTTTAAAAATTTAAAAGTTTAAAAAACAAAAAACTTAAATTAAAAAGAGAAATGACCATAATTCAGAGAAGAACTGAAACTGTGCCCCACAGGGTTAATGAAGTTAAAACTAGCAGAAAGTTTAAAGCTTGTTTTTCAGAGAACTGTTTCCCCCTCATCAGCTATTGTGTCTTTTCAGACCCCACTAACAAACTTACTAGCTATCTCTGCAAAAGCCTGGACTCAAGGTCAGCCAATATGGTTCTTGCCTAGGAACAGCAAAGCCCTGCATTCCACACCTGAGCCAATGAGCCCATCCAGGCTATACCAGCTCTTGGAGCATATGAATAGCCCTAAGATAACCTCCTGGTCAGGGACAGAATTTTCTCTCATTCTGATGTTTGATGTTAACTCCCCCTCCCCAAAGTAAACATGGGAACATATGTTTGCTTGATGCACGTGTTCCTGCTTTCCTCATAAATAATCATAAATTTCCCCATCCTTTCATCAAGATGTATATAGAGGATTCTTTGGGGTTTTCTCCTATCCATGTCTACTTCAATGTCACATTGATTCCTTCAAATTGTACTTAATGGAATTCTTTTACTGTCCATGTATCTTTGTCATAAATGCTATTACCAAATGCAAAACCAGACAACCTAAGCCAAGCACACATACTATGTTTGTTTGCCAAATGGACTTAATAGAGAACATAATATAAACCTTAAGCTTCCCACCACTTACATTACAATAAGTTCCCTGCAATAAGAAATCCTAGGTAAAAAAATAATATATAAAATTTATATATATATATTCATACCTAGCAACGAGGGACTTAAGGGACCCAGGGCAGACAAGCCAGTCACCCTGACACCAAGGGACATAAAAACATAAAGTTGATCAGCATTGCTTCCTGAGGAAAGATTATTGATCAAAAGGAAATGTCAGGCACCTGGCTGGCTTAGCCAGGAGACCATATGACTCTAAATCTCAAGGTCATGAGCTCAAGCCCCGCACTGGGTGTAGAGCTTATTCAAAAAAAAGGTTGTTGTTTCTGGTTTTTTTTAAAGGGAGAAATAATATAGGAAATTTTCACCTTTTAACTTTTGTGGGGCCCTGCTCTTAAGCTTCCAGGAAGTCATACTTCAACATTTCCCACTAAGGTCAAAATAGCTCAGCAAAACCTCAAAGCATAGTCCCTATTGCTGCCTAGAGTACACACTGCGTATCTGCTTCATTCAAAAAATAACCAAAAGGAGTATTCCAAACATAAATATAAGAAAAACAAATAAATCTCCCTGATTCCCTTAAGATTAAAGTCCCACAGCCTTACATATGCTAAAATCATAAGATAAAATCTATAACATTCAGGAATGTCCTTCATCACTATGATTTGTTTCCCTTTATGTAAAAGACATAAACAACCCTGCACCAAATGTTCCTTCACCAAAGTACTCTCTTCTTTGTGAAGATTATGTATCCAGGCAGCTGTCCTAACTTGGGCTTGAATAAAATTCTTTTCCTTTCTCTTTGAAATTTTCTTTTTATAGTCTCAAGTTTTTACTTAAAGTCCAGTTAGTTAACATACAGGGTAATACTACTTTCAGGAGTAGAATATAGTGATTCATCACTTGCTTGCAACACCCAGTGCTCATCACAAGTGCCCTCCATGATAACCCAACACCCATTTAACCCATCCTTCCACCCACTTCCCCTCCAGAATCTCTCAGTTTGTTCTCTATACTTGAGTCTGTTTCTTGGTTTGCCTCTCTTTTATCCCCTATGTTCATCTGTTTTGTTTCTTAAATTCCACATGAATGAAATCATATGGTATTTGTCTTTCTCTGACTGACCTACTTCACTTAGCATAATACACTCCATCCACACTGTTGCAAATGGCAAGATTTCATTATTTTTGATAGCTGAGTAATATTCCATTATATATTTATTGACAATGCTGCTATAAACATCGAGGGTACATGTACCCCATCAGATCTGTACTTCTGTACCCTTTGGGTAAATACCTAGTAGTACAATTGCTGGATCATAAGGTAGTTCTATTTTTAACTTTTTGAGGAACCTCATACTGATCTCCAGAGTGGCTATACCAGTTTGCATTCCCACCAACAGTGTTAAAAGTTTCCCTTTCTCTGCATCCTCACCAACATCTGCTATTTCCTGAGTTGTTAATTTTAGCCACTCTGACAGGTGTGAGGTAGTATCTCGTCATGATTTTGATTTGTATTTCCCTGATGATAGGCCATGTTGAGCATCTTTTCATGTGTCTCTTAGCCATCTGTATGTCTTCTTTAGAAAAATGATTGATCATTATTCATGTCTTCCACTCATTTTCTTTTTTTTTTTTTAAGATTCTATTTATTTATTCATGAGAGACACACAGAGAAAGAGAGAGAGAGAGAGAGAGAGAGAGAGGCAGAGACAGAAGCAGGCCCCATGCAGGGAGCCCAACGTGAGACTCGATCCCGAGTCTCCAGGATCACGCCCTGGGCTGAAGGTGGAACTAAACCACTGAGCCACTCGGGCTGCCCTTCCACCCATTTTCTACCTGGATTATTTGTTCTTTGGGTGTTGAGTTGGGTGTTGATAAGTTCTTTATTATTTTGGATGCTAATCCTTTATTAGATTAACAGTTATTTGCAAATATATGCTCCCATTCCAAAAGTTGCTTTTAGTTTTGTTGATTATTTCCTTCACTATGCAGAAGCTTTTATTTTGATGTAGTTCCAATAGTTTATTTTTGCTTGTGTTTCCCTTGCCTCAGGAGACACATCTAGCAAGAAGTTGGTATGGCCAATGCAAAGAGGTTACCATCTGTGTCCTCTAGGATTCTGAGTTTCCTGTCTCACATTTAGGTCTTTCATCCATTTTGAATTTATTTTTGTGTATGGTGTAAGAAAGTGGTCCAGTTTCATTCTTTTGCATGTAGCTGACCAGTTTCCCCAACAACATTAGTTGAAGAGACTGCCTTTTTGCCATTGGATATTCTTTCCTGCTTTGTCAAAGATTAATTAACCATATAGTTATGGGTCCATTTCTGGGTTTTCTATTCTGTTCTGTTGATCTCTTCTGTGTGTTTTTGTACCAGTACCATACTTTTTGATTACTACCACCTTGCAATATAACTGGAAGTCCGGAATTGTGATGCCTCCAGCTTTGCTTTTCTTTTTCAAGGTTGCTTGAGCTATCGGGGGTCTTTTGTAGTTCCATACACATTTTAGGAATGTTTGTTCTAGCTCTGTGAAAAACGCTGTTGGTACTTTGATAGGGATTGCAGTAAATGTGTAGATTGCTTTGGGTAATATAGACATTTTAATGATATTCCTTCTTCCAATCTATGAGCACAGAATGTTTTTCCATTTCTTTGTGTCATCTTCAATTTCTTTCATAAGTGTTCTATAGAATTCAAAGCATAAGATCTTTTACCTCTTTGGTTAGGTTTTTAGTGCAGTTGTAAATGGGATGAATTCCTTGATTTCTCTTTCTGCTGTTTCATCATAGGTGTATAGAAATGCAACAGATTTCTGTACATTGATTTTGTATCCTGTGACTTTACTGAATTCATACACCAGTTCTACCAATTTTTTGGTGGAGTCTTGGGTTTCCCATAGACAGTATGCTGTCTGTAAATGTGAAAGTCTGACTTCTTCCTTGCTGATTTGGATGCCTTTTATAACTTCTTGTCTGATTCCTAAAGCTAGGATTTTCAGTACCATGTTAAATAACAGTGGTAAGAGTGGACATCCCTGTCTTATTCCTGGCCATAGAAGAAAAGCATCATTTTTTTCATACTGAGGATTATATTAGCTGTGTATTTTTCATAATGGCCTTTAATGTTGAGGTCTGTTCCCTCTATCCCTACTTTGTTAAGGGTTTTTATCAAGAAAGGATGCTGTACTTTGTCAAATGCTTTTTCTGCATCAATTGAGAGGATCATATGATTCTTATTCTATTATTAATGTGGTATATCAGGTTGATTGATTTGCAAATACTGAACCACTGTTGCAACCCAGGAATAAATCCCACTTGATCATGGGGAATGATTCTTTTAGTGTACTGTTGGATTCCATTTGCTGGTATTTTGTTGAAAATTTTTGCATCCATGTTCATCAGAGATATTGGCTTATTGTTTTCTTTTCTAGCAGAAAAACTAGATTTTAAACCAAAGGCTGTAACAAGAGACGAAGAAGGGCATTATATCATAATAGAGGGATCTATCTAACAAGAAGATCTAACAATTGTAAAATTTATGTGCCCAACTTGGGGGCACCCAAATATATAAAACAATAAGTTACAAACATAAAGGAACTCAATGACAACAATACAATAATAGTAGGGGACTTGAACACCCCATTTACATCAATGGACAGATAATCTAAGCAGAAAATCAACAAGGAAACAGTGGCTTTGAATAACACATTGGACCAGATGGGCTTAACAGATATATTCAAACATTTTATCCTAAAGCAGCACAATATACATTCTTTTCAAGTCCACATGGAATATTCTCCAGAATAGATTACATAGTAGGTCATAAAACAGGCCTCAACAAGTACAAAAAGAGAGATCATACCAAACATATTTTCCACAGTGCTATGAAACTTGAAGTCAACAACCAAGAAAAAATTTGGAAGTACCACAAATCCATTGAAGAAGCTAAAGAACATCCAACTGAAGAATGAATGGATCAAAGAAAAATTTAAAAAGAAAAAAGTACATGGAAACAAATGAAAATGAGAACATGACAGTCCAAAACCTTTTCCATGGGCAGCCTGGGTGGTTCAGTGATTTAGCACCTGCCTTTGGCCCAGGGCCTGGTCCTGGAGACCCGGGATCAAGCCCTGCGTCGGGCTCCCTGCATGGAGCCTGCTTCTCCCTCTGCCTGTGTCTCTGCCTCTCTCTCTCTCTCTCTCTGTGTCCCTCATAAATAAATAAATAAAATCTTTTTAAAAAGGCAAAAACAAAACCTTTGCCATGTTGCAAAAGCAGTCATAAAAAGGAAGTATATGGGAAGTATACAGCAACACAGGCCTACTTCAAGAAGCAAGAAAAACCTCAAATACAAGACCTAACCTTACACCTAACAGAGTTAGAAAAAGAATAAATGCAGCCTAAAGCCTGTGGAAGAAGGGAAATAATAAAGATTCTAGCAAAAATAAATTATATAGAAACAAATAAAAACAGTAAAACAGATAGATGAAACCAGGAGCTGGTTCTTTGAAAAAAATAAAATAAAATAAAATTGATAAGGCTGTAGTCAGACTTATCAAAAAGAAAAGAGAAAGAACCAGAATAAATAAAATCACAAATGAGAGAGGAGAAATAACAATTAATACCACAGAAATGCAAACTATTTTAAGAGGACATTATGAAAAACTATACGCCAACATATTGAGCATGGTTTCATACGGCTTCACAGGGGAATTCTATCAAGCATTTAAATAAGAGTTAATACCTATTCTCAAACTATTCCAAAAAATAGAAATGGAAGGAACTCCATTTCCTCATTCTATAAGGCTAGCATTACCCTGATTCCAAAACCAGACAAAAACTCTCTTTAAAATTTCTATAAAGGTCTGTTAATTTTGTGTCAACACCTGTCAGGGCTACGAAGATGAAATGTGGAATTGCAAGTTCTCAATTGGAAACTTCAAGCTTTTGTGGTCCCAGAGGTCTATGCCCTGAGAATATAGACAACCCAGAAACAGATCAACTTCTACTCAAACAAAAGTGATCCATTCATACTTGATTTGTGTGCAATAAAGTTAAATTCACTCTAAAGGATATCATCATCCAAATTTTTTTTTCAAAGATTTCATTTATTTATTCATGAGAGAAACACACACGAGAGAGGGGGGTAGAGACACAGGCAGAGGAAGAAGCAGGCTCCATGGAGGGAGCCTGATGTGGGACTCGATCCCAGGACTCCAGGATCAGGTCCTGGGCTGAAGGCAGGCGCTTAACTGCTAAGCCACCCAGGGATCCCCCATCCAAAATTTTTTTTAAGATTTTATTTATTTATTCATGAGAGACACAGGCAGAGGGAGAAGCAGGCTCCCTATGGGGAGCCCAATGTGGGTCTTGATCCCAGGACCCTGGGATCACTCACTGAGCTGAAGGCAGGCGCTCAACCACTGAGACACCCAGGCATCCCAGAATCCAAATTTTCAATTTACCAGACATGCCAGAAAATAGGACCTAATGCTTCAAAAGTAACAAAATAGAAATAGACCCACAGGTAATGCAAACTAAAGTCACCAGATGCTGACATTAAAATAACTGAGTAACATGCTTAAGAAAATGAGTGAAAAGATAATCACCAAAGAACCAGAATCTATATTTAATACAGAACAAAAATCAATAGGTGAGTTTAACAGCAGTTGACACAAACACAGATTAGAAAACAGAATTAGTGGAATTGGTAGACTGGTATGCAGAAAACATCCAGCAGACCAACTCTTGGTTTCACCTTAGGTCATGATCTCAGGGTCATGAGATCAAGCCCCCCTTTTAGCCAGCTAGAAAAATCCTTTCAAACATGACTGAGGGGCTTTAAATAATGAGATTCTTTTCCCCTTTCCAGCTGTCCCCATTCTGAGGTCTACCAGTGTCACCTTTCCTCTCTTTCTGTTTTCTAACAAGTGAAACCACATTTTTACTTTTTTGAAATGTTTGAACAGTCTTCTGCCATAGATGTTGGCATATCTCTTATAAGAATGATAACCTGCATTTAAAATGCCTTTCTTCTCCATTTTACTCTTCACCATACTCATAATCTGAGAGTCTACTATAAACGGAGTGCATAATACAATGAAACTGCATATAGATAAGAAAAGTACACAGGTTAATTCTAAAGTCCTCAGCCAGACACCTGCCACAGTTATAACTATTACTCATGCTGGGAGAAACTAGGGTAGTCTCAGGCCAAAAATTCAGTGCTTTCCTCTTATATTCTTTCCCTAAGCCCTAACAGTAGTAAATGGAGAGCTTCAACTCTGCCTCGCAGTCACAGGACACGCTGTGCAAGTATGTACCTCCTTCAACTATTTATTATAATGCCAAGAGATTACAATCCTGACAAGAAGTTAGGAGTCTCAAGTCACTGTCAGGTGATTATTATAAAACTTATGAATGGACAGAAAAAAGAAGCAGGAAGAGTACTGAGCTTTGTTAGAAAGGGAACTTAAGGGCAGCCCTGGTGGCTCAGCGGTTTAGTGCTGCCTTCGGCCCAGGGTGTGATCCTGGAGACCCGGGATCGATTCCCACATCAGGCTCCCTGTGTGGAGCCTGCTTCTCCTTCTGCCTGTGTTTCTGCCTCTCTCTCTCTCTCTCTCTCTCTCTCTCTCTCTCTCCTCTCTGTGTTTCTCATGAATAAATAAATAAAATCTTTAAAAAGAAAGGGAACTTAAAATCTGAATTTTAACTTCCATAAATTCTCTCTTGCATTTCAAAAGTCCTCTATAAACCAGAGGGTTTTCATGTTATCTATGATTTCCCAAATCCACCTTGAAACATCTAACATTGACACTATATTCAGGTCCAAAGGCTACTCAGTAATCAGCTGGAGTCAGACCGATGAAGTCTCAGTACAAGGGAACAGTCCCAGTCTGGCACCCTAGGCCCCCACAGCTCTGCAGCAAAACAATCTGGGACATGGTGTGAAGGACAAGGTCAGCCAGACACAGCGGTAGGGACCTCATCTCTAGGGGGAAGGGGGAAGGTATGCACAATCAGTAAGAAGCCACTGAGGCCTTTTAAGCAGGACTTCTGATCTTAAGTATGTTTTTAAATGACCACTCTGGCAGCTGTATGGCAAATGCAGTAGCAAGGGCCAGGTAGAAGAAACCAGGTGAGACATGCTTGGACAAGGGGATGAGCCTGGGTAATGAGAAGAGGGGACATCAAAACTCAAGGACTCAGTTTCAACATGGTGAGTTTTAGATGCCTGTAAGACATCAGAGAGAAAGAGAGAGATTTGGTTAAAAACTGAGAACCATAAACAAGACTCTTGTGGATGACAAACCACCCCACCCTCTTGGGGTCTTCCTCATGCAATAATGTATGGCTTATTTTTTTTACAAAACACTACAGACCCACATTTGATTGAGCATCCATGGGTGTGTAAACAGTTTTCCAAGAGGCACTGATGGATTTGAACCCTCATACGCAATTGTAAAGTTTAGGATCTTGGCAGCTGCAGAGAGTTTTCAAAATCCAAATAGAGAGTCTTTGTCCTTGGCCTCCTCAGCCCCTTGACCTTCTCTCCCCTAATGATCTCCCTACAACTCAGTCATGCATACACCCACCTCAGCATTGTACTTAAAGACACTGTCTTCTCACCCACCTGTCGCTCTCATCTTATATCCATCTCGTATCTCCTTCCAGCCCCCTCTATTTATCATGGGACAAAACCACCAAGAGTCCCTCTGTTCTCACCTAAAATTAACCCTCTACTCCCCTTATAATTTGTTTGAAGACATTTTGCACATCACAAATATATGATCTATACATATGTCCCCTTCAGATACATTCAGCCATAGTCAAGATATAATTTAATTAAGCTACTTAACAACAACAAAATTGCTACTTTCTTATTAGAGCCTAATAAATAAAAGTTCATGTGTTTATTCTGTTTGTTTTGTAAGCACTTACAGGTCATTTGAGAAAAACTAGGAACTTTTAAAAACTCTAAACCCTGACAATTTTATTTCCCATAAGAGACTAAACCTAAACTGGTAACTACAATGAAGTCCTCTACAATGTTTGAAATTGAAAGCATTATCCCTTTTGTAGACATGCACTTGCTAGGTCACAAATCTATCAAACTTAAAAAGCCCAAAGTAACTCCAGTAACATACTCAGTGCCCAGATTTTTGTTTCTCCCAAAAAAGAACCAAACGGTGTTAGAGAAATGGTTGATTACAGGGCTGAGACTTTCAACGCTGGAACAGTTTGAGCAGCAAATTAAATAACAACCCATAAAATTACAAATATCCATTAATCCATACTGATACAAGTAGTTGAATAAATAAATGGGGAAGAAGAATTCTAATTAGTAAACATAGAAGAAATGAGAAAAAAAATGTTTAATCACTACTAGAACAATATAGTACACGGGTGCCTGGGTGGCTCAGCTGGTTAAGAGTTCAAGGGTAGTGATCTCACAGCTGTGAGATAGAGCCCCGCATCCGGCTTCCGCACTCAGCAGAGTCTGCTCCAGATTCTCTCTCTTCTCCTTCTGTCCCTCTCCACTCATGCTCTCTCTCTCTCAATAAATAAATAAAAATTTTCTTTTTTAAGATTTTGTTTGAGAGAGAGCATGAGCAGGGGAGGGGTAGACAGAGAGTTAGAAGCAGACCCCTTCCTGTCCAGAGAGCCCCATGTAGTGCTCTATCCCAGGACCCCAGGACTATAACCTGAGCCGAATGCAGATGCTTAACCAACTGAGCCACCCAGGCGCCCCTAAATAAAATCATTTAAAAAATAAATATAAAGAACAATCTAGTACAATGTACATCAAGTTCCACCAATGGATACTAAAATCAGTGAATAAAAGTTTAAAAGGAGAAACAGGATATTTGTACAGCCCAAGTTCCTCTCCTAAGATATCTAATTACAAAGAGAAAATTAACTTTCCCCTGAGACCTGGCAAACAACATTAACCAAGGTTTACATCACAGTAAGATATCATGTGCCTAGACATGAGACCCTGAAATTCCTTCCAGTATTTTTTTCCAAGATGCATAACTTCAGTCTAATCATGGGAAAATATCAAAGTACAAGAGGAAAAGTCTACAAAATAACTGACCAGTATTCCTCACAAGTTCACAGACTAGATCCTGAACAGAAAAAAAGGATAGTAAATAAATAAATAAATAAATAAATAAATAAATAAATAAATATAGTGAAAAGCCAGTGAAATCCAAGTAAGTCTACAGTTTTGATAACAGTATTATAATATCGTACCAATGTTAATCAGTTTTGACAGTTTCACTATAGTCATACAAGATGTTATGGGGAACTCTCTATACCATATTTTTCTGCAACTTTTCAGGAAGCCTAAAAATTATTTCAAAACAACAAGTTAAAATCAGTAATGAAAGAACCCCGATATTTTTTCAATATTTATATTGGAAGCATAATGTCAGACTTAAAATGCCATCTTTGGGGTACCTGGGTGGCAGTCAATTGAGCGACTCTTGGTTTTAGCTCAAGTCATGATCTCAGGGTCATGAGACCCAGCCCCGAGTTGGGCTCTGCGCTCAGCACAGAATCAGCTTGACATTCTCTCTTCTTCTGCCACTCCTGGTTGTGCTCTCTTGCACTCTTTCTGTCTCTCAAATAAATTTTTTAAAAGATTTGTTTATTTATTTATGAGAGACACAGAGAGAGCCAAAGACACAGGCAGAGGGAGAAGCTCCATGCAGGGAGCCCAACGTGGGACTCGATCCCAGGACCCCGGGATCACGCCCTGGGCCAAAGGCAGTCACAACCTCTGAGCCACCCAGGCGTCCCTCAAATAAATTTTTTAGTGCCATCTGTGTTCTTGAAAACTTCATCAAGAATTCTAACCCCAGTCACATTCTGAAATGCATTCAATGCATTCTGAAAAGCATTTGTTTTGTAAAGAATAACACATCAATAACAGCTTTTCTTGCTACCCTAGCATATTTATGATAAGCTAAAATTCAAAGGATATGAGAGTTAGGAGATCCTCCTAAAAAGTAAGCTTTTTAAGGGCTATCTCTACTACACTGAGAAAGAAGAGCAGGAAGCTTACCTTTGTAAACTGTTCTCCAGAAGTTATTTGCCCCTCTTCCAGAGATAGGTGGAAATAGTGGAGGGAGAAAAACATGGCAATTTGCTTTTTTGTTGAAAAATTCAAACCACTTCAATTTGCCTCTGGGTTAGGGTGGCACTCCAAGAGGCGGAAGGAATACATCTCCCCTGGGGAGTGGGGGGAGATATGTATCTACCTATGAGGTCAGAACACAATGGGTGGCCTGCATAGCCCCGGGGAACAGAATTCTAATTTTACCCTTCCAGATAACTCGAAGAACTGAATACCAAGAACTGAATACCAACGGCAAGACAGAGAACTAACTAATGCTACCTGGCCCTAAGTACTAACCTCCAGGCAGCTCCAGTCCAAAGAGTAATACGATTATTTCAGTTGCAAACCCAGAGATTGGGCTAGTGATCAGCAAAGTGCAAGAAACCTCAGTCAATGGGGTTTCAGCCCTTGCCAAGATTTCATGCCACCCTTCTATAAAAACAAAATTTCTTCACTGAAATCATGATGAGGACAGTACTTTTGCTCTACTCACACCCACCCACATGGATTTAAACAACCATTACACTACTAACTTCCCATGTTAGGATTCTCTGAATGAATATTTATCTCTATAAATAAGCTAAGGGTGTGGCTCAAAAATTAGATATGCACTTTCTATAACAGTCTCTCAGTGAAGCAGAATATCTGCTTCAAAAAACTGTGGTGGGGGCTACCATGGGAAGGGGTAAGTAACTACTGGTAGGTTCTGAGGGGAGAGGAGGAGGAAAAGTGATGGTTCCTCAAGCTGTGCTTTAAGCAGGTGAGCCGTGGGATATGTGAGCTCTGTCTCATAAAGCTGTGCCGGAGGGTAAAAATGAAGCCCAAACCATCAAGACACTTTATCACTACTGGTTCACAACCTACAGTGAATTGGGAACTGATATGTCAAAGGATAAACTTTAGCTTCCTTCCAAGGGAGAACTATATAACCTATACCCTATGGAGACAATATCATTCGGGTTCTTTAACTTTCACTAAAAAAAAAAATCTCAACCCTAACCTATTACTCCAGTAAGCAACACAGATTCAGCCTTCCCTCTTGATATAACCTTTAACTGCTGCAAAACTTCTATCAGCTCCTGACAGAGAGAAGTACAGGCTATCTAAAGAGCATTAAGTCTAACTAACCATCTATAAAAGCTAGATTTGTCCCTGAATAAACCCCAAACCATCAAACAGCAGCATGTGTGACAATAGGGTCTCAGCATCAACGACTTTCTAACAACCGTCAGGGTAAAGAAAATTGCAACTAGAGCAATGCATCCTAGAAAATGCACTACTGCAGGCACGATCTGGGTGAGCACACACACAGGATGCTCTCCCACTACCATTTTACAGTCTCTTCTGCATCTTTTGTAAATGTCAGAAAAGGCTTTTCCATGGAGCTGGTACGTTTCCCCCTTCATCCTCATTGAATTATGTGACTAATCATCCTTTTTTATTATGGCTTCCAGGATGCAACTTTAATTTGCACAGCATCAGTCCAAGTCCATTTGAATGTGCTTCCCTCAACCTTTGGCTGTTTTCTTATTTACCACTTGGAACACTTACACTCACCTCAAATGTTCCATGGACGCTTAATAAAAACAAATGCAGAAATAGACTTTGGCTCTAAGTGTATTATTTTAATAGCTTCTTAATACAAAAGAATATGTCTCCTAAGGGAGCTCTTGCTGAACAAACATAACCAATACACATTGTTACTATAAATCTCTTTTTTTTCCCCCAAAAGTGGAACTAGCCTTTGTATTTCCACCATTAGGCAAGAAAATAAAACTAGGCAACATTACAGTTATTTCTGTAACTGCTAAATTCACAATCTAATTTTTTTTGGTCTTGTATTTTTCTGTATACAGATACTGCTCTAATACTGTTCTAACTTCTTCACTACTATTTTTAAGAAGTATTGTAATAAGCTGGTTAATTTTTTGAAGTCGATCATTATATGATGGCCTGCTATCCACAAAAAAACTTACAAAGGGGCAATAACCTTTTAGCAAGCCATCCAAAGCGGTGGACAAAAATTTATGTCCTGGAGATGAGAAAAAGACATAAAATATATTAGTCAATCCCTTTTTGTGTTTAAAGTACCAATATTGGGCAACCTTGGCGGCTCAGCGGTTTAGCGTCACCTTCGGCCCAGGGCGCGATCCTGGAGACCCGGGGTCGAGTTCCACGTCGGGCTCCCTGCGTGGAGCCTGCTTCTCCCTCTGCCTGTGCCTCTGCCTGCCTCTTTCTCTCCTCTCTGTGTATTCTCATGAATAGACACATAAAATCTTTGGGGAAAAAAAAAAAAGTACCAATATTAACAAATTTCTCTCCTACCTCGAAGTAACTTCCATGCTCGATAAGTTTTTAACCGTCTAATCACAACTTCCGTTTCCTACTTTTGGAGAAAGGCAAGAGTTTCAGCAACTGGTTCTTAACACACACCAGCAGACACAGAATCGGTTTGCTCCAAGGCACTGATTTCTAAAAGCCAGATCTGCGTTCTCGACTTGGGAGTTCACACACGTTCCCACATCAAACTGGGAGGGACTAACTAACACCTGGTCGCCTCCACTCAAGTTTTCTATTCTCTATTCTCGTGTAGCAAATGCCCGTGCAATTAGCCCCCGGCCTCCCGAAGGGTCTCCGCCGTTTACTCACGCGGCTCACCAGAGGTCCAGCCTCCCCGAGGTCTCGATCTCGGAGTCCGAGTGCTCAGAGGCAGGGCGCGTACACTCACTTATATAGAGCGGCGCTGACTCAGCCGGGCCTGCGGGGCACCCTCTGAGGAAGCCGCTCCTCGCGATGGCCTCGAGCATCCGGACGGCGCTCCCTAACCCCGGAGAGCGCTTCCAAAGCCTCCCTGGCGCCTTTCCCGGCTGCTTCCGCGCGGTGCGCCCGATCTCCGCCGGGGCCGGGACTCCCTCGGGCCTCCCGCGCGCTCGGGCCTGGGGACGGGGCTGCGCGCGGCCCGGCCGCCCACCGTGTCGGCGCTGCGGGGGTCGGCGCCCGCCCGGGGCAGGGCGAGGGCCGCGGCTCCCGGGGTCCCAGCCCGCCCGGCCGCCACCAAGCGCCCTGCGCCTGCAGCCGCGCGCGGACGGACGGGGCTGGCACGGCTCGCGGGGCAGCGGGTCCCACCCCCACCTCCGGCCGGCCCCAGGCCGCGGAGGTGACTGGCCCCTGGGGCAGAGGCACAAGCCCAAAACGCCGCCTCCCGGGCTTGCTCGGAACGAGGGCGACAGAGGTGATTAATCCCGGTAATCACAGGTCGCCACCCAGGCTGCTCAGCCCCCGCTCTGGTCACTGTGCCCCGCGCCCTGAGCCCCGGGGGACGCTGACACCCAGCGGTTGGCCGCTTGGTTTTGTTTTCCTGTCACAGGTACGTCTGTACCGAATGCGCGTCTGAGACCGGGGAGTACGCCCCAGCTCAGTAGATGCAGGAGCTGAATCCTGAATCCAAGGGGCCCTGCGAGGGGGAAGTTGAATGGAAATATTACTGTGCGGGCCGCCCGGGGGCTCAGCGGTTTAGGGCCGCCTTCGGCCGAGGGCGTGGCCCTGGGGTCCCGGGATCGAGTCCCGCGTCGGGCTCCCGGCATGGAGCCTGCTTCTCGCTCTGCCTGGGTCTCTGCCTCTGTGTGTGTGTGTGTGTGTGTGTGTGTGTGTGTGTGTGTGTGTGTCAGGAATAAATAAATAAAATCTAAGAAAGAAAGAAGAAAGGAAGGAAGGAAAGAAAGAAAGAAAGAAAGAAAGAAAGAAAGAAAGAAAGAAAGAAAGAAAAAGGGAGGGAGGGAGGAAGGAAGGAAAGAAAGAAGAAAGAAAAGAAGAAAAAAGAAAGAAAGAAAGAAAGAAAGAAAGAAAGAAAGAAAGAAAGAAAGAAAAGAAGGGAGGGAGGAAGGAAGGAAAGAAAGAAAGAAAGGAAAGAAAAAAAGAAAGAAAGAAAGAAAGAAAGAAAGAAAGAAAGAAAGAAGAAAGAAAAGGGAGGGAGGAAGGAAGGAAAGAAGAAAGAAAGAAAGAAGAAAGAAAGAAAGAAAGAAAGAAAGAAAAGAAAGAAAGAAAGAAAGAAAGAAAGAAAGAAGAGGGAGGGAGGGAGGGAAGGAAGGAAGAAAGAAAGAAAGAAAGAAAGAAAAGAAAGAAAGAAAGAAAGAAAGAAAGAAAGAAAGAAAAGAAGGGAGGGAGGAAGGAAGGAAGGAAAGAAAGAAAGAAAGAAAGAAAGAAAGAAAGAAAGAAGAAAGAAAAGAAGGGAGGGAGGAAGGAAGGAAAGAAGAAAGAAAAGAAGAAAAAAGAAAGAAAGAAAGAAAAGAAGGGAGGGAGGAAGGAAGGAAAGAAAAGAAAGAAAGAAAGAAAGAAAGAAAGAAAGAAAGAAAGAAAAGAAAGAAGAAAGAAAAGAAGGGAGGGAGGAAGGAAGGAAAGAAGAAAGAAAAGAAAGAAAGAAAGAAAGAAAGAAAGAAAGAAAGAAAGAAAGAAAGAAAGAAAGAAAGAAAGAAAAAGAAAATATTACTGTGAACGGTTTAATTGTATTCTGCACTCCCTATAATAAATCCCTCTCTGCAGTACTGTTCGGGTGGAAAAGCTGGGAAGTGTGCATATTCAAGAAAAGGTGTGGTTATCAGGCCTTAGGAGTGTGTATGGCTTTCCCAACATTTGACTCTGGGAAATTAGTACTTGGATCTATTTTGTAGTTTGCACTTACTAGCAAAAATCAAACTATTTAAAGCAACACTAGAAATTACTGTTAATTCGTAACTCCCTGCAAGAAATCTTTCATCACGGAGCATCTCGCAGGCTTAGTATACAGTGTGTGACCCTTGATTTCAGGGTCATGAGTTCAAGCCCTATGTTGGGTGTGGAACCTACCTTAAAACAGAAGTTTTAGCCAGGAAGCCTAAATAAGAAATTAATTATGCACAATCCTTTTAGAATATTTAAAGTACCATACTGCATACTTTTAAAGGATTTTATTTATTTTATTTTATTTTTTAAAGATTTTATCTATTTTTCATGAGAGACACACACACAGAGAGAGGCAGAGACACAGAGGGAAAAGCAGGCTCCATGCAGGGAGCCCGACATGGGACTCGATCCCGGGACTCCAGGATCACACCCTGAGCCAGTCAGACTCTCAACCGCTGAGCCACCCAGGCGTCCCCCTTTTAGAGGATTTTAAAGTACGTATCCAGGATGTGCCCAAACACATGGTTTTTTGGATTAGAGTCCATTTAAAGACACTTAAACACTCGTATACAAATATATTTATCACTTTAGCCAAGACTGAGAAAAACTTTTCAGAGATGGCTCTTAATAACTGTTTGCAAAATTTAAAAGCACCACCCAAAGAACAAAACTTTACTGTTATCAGTAAAGATTTTTTAATTTGCCAGCAAATTCTGAGGGCAATTCCAAGATGGAACTTATAAAAATGTAAAAATATACACATAAAATTGATAAAAACAGAATGATAAACTGAATATAGCATTCTGCGATTATGTAAAATGAAAACAAATCTAAAACTTAGAAAATAGCTGGCAATACAAGAAAATGTTAGTTTTCTGGGCTGTGACATTATGGTTCTTTTTTTTCTTCTATTTTAGTGTAATTTTCTAAATTTGTTTTAGTGCAGATATACAACTTTTATATTGGAAAAAAGAATTGTGTTTAAAAGTAAATCAATAAAATGTCAGTGTTTTAGTCAGGAACACATACATATAAAGACACACGACAATACTTAAAGACATAGCTTCACCTAAAATAGGGTTAAAAATCACTAAAACAAACAAAACTTTCTACCTTGTCTTTAGCCTAATTTTTAAGAATTTGATTTTTCCATACTGTATATGCTAGCTAAAGTTACGTTAATTCTTAATCTCACTCTAATTCTCTGAAACCGATGATCGCCATCAAATTCTGTTTAATAAAAGATTAAAGCCAGCATTTCATAAATGTACTGCATTGTTAAGGAGTCTAAAATGATTCTAAGTTAGGGTTTTATTTTGGGCTAATCATTTTTTTTTTAAGATTTTATTTATTTGTTCATGAGAGACACACACAGAGAGAGAGGCAGAGACACAGGCAGAGGGAGAGCCTGACGTGGGACTTGATCCTGCGTCTCCAGGATCAGGCCCTGGGCCAAAGGCAGCGCTAAACCGCTGAGCCACCCTGGCTGCCCGGGCTAATCATTTTCAAATGTCCTGTCCTCTCTTTTAGTGTTTGGATGTTTCAGGTCACAATATAGTGAGGGAGGAATCTAAAGATGACCTTGCTAATTTACAGATGAGTCACCCGGTACAAAGGAAAACAGTTTGACAAGGTCAAAAGTTAGAGGGGTGCATAGGGGAACTCACAGCTTCTGAGACTGCTGCTCTCTGTCCTCTGTCTCATAACCTCTTTTATATTGCCAGAAAAGAGTAACTGCCCAGTGTTGGTAGAGCCCCATAGATTCCCACTGATTGTGTTATTCTGGCATTTATTTTTCTCTCATTGTAATACCAAGCAAGATGAAAATAAAAATGACTTGTAACCCAGCAACCACATCCTACCTGCTTTTAGTTTCTTTCTGTGCATACGTATTTTCTCTAAAAATAAAAATGGGCTTATATGCAATTAGTACAGCGATAAAATGCATCATCTGGGGACGCCTGGGTGGCCCAGCGGTTGAGCATCTGCCTTTGGCTCAGGGCGTGATCCCGGAGTCCCTGGATCCCACATCGGGCTCCCTGCATGGAGCCTGCTTCTCCCTCTGCCTGTATCTCTGCCTCTCTCTCTCTCTCTCTCTGTCTCTGTCTCTCATGAATAAATAAATAAAACTTTAAAAAGCGTCATCTGTAGAGTCAGATAACCTGCATCTATATCCTGGTTCTCCCAAACCCTGGAGATTTGCACTTGTACTACTTATTTGGTCTTTAGTGTTATTGGTAATCAGGGGAAACAATCTCTCAGGATAGTTAGAAAGATTGATTGAAATAATGTGTATAAAACCCTGAACAGAATTATTAACACCGGTTAGCACTCAAAAATCGGTAACTATAATTATTTTGTAAACTGCTCCATTGTAAACTACAAACATGGTTCCCCTGTCATTCAGTATATTTCTATAACTTTAAAATGAATAGTTGCATGGTGTATTCCATTGTTTGTTATGTACCATAATTAATTTAACTAGTCTTCCTATTATTCGCAAAACATCCTTGTAGCATGTCATTGCACACATCCAGATAAATTCTAGAAGGGGCATTGCTCAGGCAATAGATATTGCACATTTAAAAATTTTTAATACAAAAAAAAAAAAAAACCAACAAAACAAAACTGTTAATACGTATAACCAGATTTCCCATAAAATCATTCATGCCAAATTCAGTATTCCAACAATTTAAAAGGTTGCTTGTTTACCTGAGCTCTCACAACTACTGGATAGAATAATAATTTTAATCTTTTTAAATTTGATAGATGACAAATGGCAGTGTTTTAATTTACATCTCTTTGACTTAGAGTAAACTTTTTTTTTTTTTTTATGATAGTCACACAGAGAGAGAGAGAGACAGAGACACAGGCAGAGGGAGAAGCAGGCTCCATACACTGGGAGCCCGAAGTGGGATTCGATCCCGGATCTCCAGGATCGCGCCCTGGGCCAAAGGCAGGCGCTAAACCACTGCGCCACCCAGGGTTCCCTAGAGTAAACTTTTTAATGTTTAATGATCATTTGTGGTTTATTCGTAAATTTTCTATGTAAGGCCTTTTCCCATTTCCCTCTATTGATTTCTTAGGTTGCAGAACAAGTAAACAGAAGGAGTCTGAATCTTTGATAAGTATTGATCGACTAGGCTTTCTTTAAGGTAGCTGAAGTCACTGTTTTGTCATATTTTATGAGCCTTGCAATCAAACCACAGAATTATCAAAATTAGGATTTCATTTCAATCCTAATAGAAAGTGTTGGGGCCATCTGGAGTCCACACCTATAAACATACACTGAAGATCTTAAATGGGCACTGGCAGGGGTGAGGTGTCACCAGGTGCTTTTGTAGGCAGTATGTATGGACAAAAACAGACAAACAGGGAAACCGACATACTCATTCATGAAATCATTTGAGCCTCACTTTTTGAAAACTCTAAAAATAATTGGAAATTTTTCTTTTTTTCTGCAGAGGGGGATGGTGGTAATATGCCTCACTAATAATCACACCAGTAAGGGACTTGCCTGTATGGTTTTCAGCAAGGTATTATTCCTTGGTGGAATGTTAACAACAGACACAGCAAAGTATACAAATCTGTTTAATGCTGATAAAGCGTATAGCTTATTATAAGAATGGCAATCAAGGCAAAACCAAGAACAGTATTCTCTTTTATTTTTTTTTAAGATTTTTTTATTTATTCATGAGAGACACAGAGAGAGAGAGAGAGAGAGGCAGAGACACAGGCAGAGGGAGAAGCAGGCTCCATGCAGGGAGCTTGATGTGGGACTTGATCCCCAGTCTCCAGGATCATACCCCAGGCTGAAGGTGGCGCCAAACCGCTGGGCCATCGGGGCTACCCCAGTATTCTCTTTTAAACAAAGGAACTTCCTGGGCCTGTAACTCCATGATCAGTTGCTGTACTAGAAAAGCTCCTATACAGACCTATGAGAAGCTCTCTTCATCCTTCTCATAAGATTTTTTTTTAATTTTTATTTTATTTATGATAGTCACACAGAGAGAGAGAGAGGCAGAGACACAGGCAGAGGGAGAAGCAGGCTCCATGCACCGGGAGCCCGATGTGGGATTCGATCCCGGGTCTCCAGGATCGCGCCCCGGGCCAAAGGCAGGCGCCAAACCGCTGCGCCACCCAGGGATCCCTCATAAGATTTTTAATACCTTCCTAGCCTTTCCCAGCTGCCCCGAGTTCTTAGTTTATTTGCCAGCTTGGCCACCAAGGGCAAAGAGCTGGTGAGGACACAGTACCTTCTTTAGTGCTTACCCCCACGTGGTGAACTTCTCAGGGTCATAGCTTTCCCATTCACAGAGAATTCCCATTCATAAAGATAGAGAAGATTAGAAGGTTAAATAAATTCTAGAATGTGGTTTTGCTGAGTGGATAAGGCATAGAAAAATGGAGCAAGGAGCTGAGTGTGTGAAATGATTTGTCATAGGAAAGTGAAGGCAGGAAGAGACAGGTAGAAAGAGAACCCATGGAGGGGAGGCTAAGGAGCTGAACCATGAAGATGAGGTCACTGAACAGGAAATTGGCATCTAAGACTGGCATTCCAGGTTTTAACAAGGTCGCAGGGTTTAGACATGACAGTAGGATTATGAAGGTGGAAGAGAGGTACACTTCTATCGCTTTAGCATCTTAAAACAAGGGCCATTTATTATCTCACAATTCTGGAGGTCAAGAATCTAGGGCAGCTGGCTAGGTTAGGCTCTGCTCTGTGTATCACAGGGCCAAATCGAAGTGTCAACCAGATGGGCTCTTACCTGAAGGAGGGCTCTTATCTGAAGAATCTGCTGCTAAGGTCCGGTTATTGGCAGAATCCAATTCTTTGCAGCTTTAGGACTGAGATCCCTGTTTCCTTGCCATCAATCAGCACCTCCAGAGGCTGTCCACACTCCTTCTTTTGTGACTCCCTTCATCTTTAAAGTAAGTTCTTCTCAAATCGCTTAAACTTCCCCCTTCTACATTTTAAAGGGTTCGTGTAATTAAATCAGGCCCAACCTGATAATCTCACTATTTCAGGGCCCACTGATTTGGGACTTTATTTATTTATTTTAAAATTTATTTATTTATTCATGAGAGACAGAGAGAGAGAGGCAGAGACACAGGCAGAAAGAGAAGCAGGCTCCTTGCAGGGAGCCTGATGTGGGACTCAATCCCAGGACCCTGGGATCTCATCCTGAGCCGAAGGCAGATGCTCAACCACTGAGCCACCCAGGCGTCCCTGATTTGGGACTTTAATTACAGCTGGAAAATTCCCCAGAGCAGTATCTAGAGTAGTGTCTGGTTAAATAACCAGTGAATGAACTAGAATCTTGGCGTTTGGGGGAGAAGGGAATCTTTAAAATTCTACCTACCCTTGGGGTGAAGTTGAGAAGATCAAAAAGCACAGAAACCAGGGTGACAGATTGATCATTTAAATAAACGCAGACTTTGGGGCACCTGACTGGCTCAGTCAATGGAGCAGGCAACTCTTGATATCAAGGTTGTGAGTTTGAGCCCCATATTGGGTATAGAGATTACTTGAAAATGAAATCTTAAAAATAAATAATAGGGGTACCTGGGTGGCACAGTCGGTTAAGCATCCAACTCTTGTCTTAGCTCAGGTCATGATCTCAGAGTCGTAAAATCAAGTCCCACATCAGGTTCCACACTCAGCACAGAGTCTACTCAGATTCTCTCTGCCCCTCCCTGCTCACTCGCTCTCTCTCTCTCTCTCAAGTAAATAAATAATTTTTTTAAAATTTTATTTATTTATGATAGTCACAGAGAGAGAGAGAGAGGCAGAGACATAGGCAGAGGGAGAAGCAGGCTCCATGCACCAGGAGCCCGATGTGGGATTCGATCCCGGGTCTCCAGGATCACGCCCTGGGCCAAAGGCAGGCGCTAAACCGCTGCGCCACCAAGGGATCCCCAAATAAATAAATTTTTAAATAAATAAATAAAAATAAGTAAACACAGACTTTGCCAAGATAGTGACCATCTTAGAGAGAAGGGAAATGCCTGAACCAGTTGTCAGATTCTTAAAGTCATGGAGAAGAGAACAGGTGGCATAAATACAGAAAGAGACTCTGTGTATGTGGTATGTGTGTGTGTGTTGAGGGGGTAGAGGTGTTAAGAGCCCAGATGTGAAGCCAGGCTATTTTGGTTCATATAATTGGCTTTATACAGCAGACAAGAAACCAAAGAAGAAATAATTCATTTGGTTGTAAAGTTCACAGAGGTAACCAAGCCCTAAAAATGAGAAGCAAGGGAAAAAATATACATGGTTAGGTATTGATAATTAACCTGCAGAATCAGGAAAGAGGCTAAAAGGTTAAATGTTGAGAGTTTATAGGGCACCTGAGTGGCGCAGTCAGTTGAGTGTCTGACTCTTGATTTCAACTCAGGTCATGATCTCGGAGTTGTGGGATTTAGCCACATGTGGGGCTCTGTGCTCAGCAGAGAGTCTGCTTGAGATTCTCTCTCCCTCTCCATCTGCCTTTCCTGATTGTGCTCTTCTCTCTCTCTCTTCTCTAAAATAAATAAATAAAATCTTTTTTTAAAATGTTGAGAGTCAAAAAAAATTTAAAAAATAAAATAAAATAAAATAAAATAAAATAAAATAAAATAAAATGTTGAGAGTCCAGCAGACTAAACTTCACATATTCATAATGTCTTTCATTTAAGTGAGCTTTTCTAATTGAAGTATAACACACATCCAGAATAAGTAGAGAAAATCTCAGGAAACAGCTCGATATATATTTATAAAGTGAAAACACCTGTATATTTGCCACCCAGATCAAAAAAAATGTTTGTTATATGCCAGTTTTATCTCCATAAAAACAAACAAACAAACAAAAAAAAAACAGAAAACTCATGAATAGTGATAGAAATCAAAAGAGTAGTCATCTTTGGAAGGGACAGTGACTCCAGTGGAGCATGGAGATTTGGGGGTATTGATAATAAACTACAAACAGGGCAGCCCGGTTGGCTCAGTGGTTTAATGCCATCTTCAGCCCAGGGCCTGATCCTGGAGACCCGGGATCGAGTCCCATGTCGGGCTCCCTGCATGGAGCCTGCTTCTCCCTCTGCCTGTGTCTCTGCCTCTCTCTCTCTCTCTCTCTCTCGAATAAATAAATAATTTTTAAGTTAATTAAGTAGGTTTCATCATTGCAGAACATGTATACAGCATTTACTCATGAAACCTGTCCCCCAAGAAGCATCTCAAAGGTTCTATTCTAAGAGAATACTGAGAAATGTGAGAGAATCTTCCGGCTGGAGCCAAATTGTGGAAGCCTCGAATGCCACGCTAAGGAATTTAAACTTACCTTGAGAGTGAGAAACTAATGAAAGTTTAGTGTAGAAGGATGACATTGTCAAAGTGGTGTTTAGAAAGATTGATCTGTTCACCTATAGGATGGATGGGTGATACGGGAAGGCGGAGATCAGTCTGGAAATGAACAAAATTAAGACTGAACTAGAGCAACAGTGGAAGAATTTCTGAGGAAAGAGGCATAAAGGAAACATTGTGAAAGAGGAGTTTATAGTACCTGGTAACTGATAGGAATTTGAAGCTGAAAGACAAAGGAGCTAAGCTGACTACAAGATCTTGAACCCGAGAAACCCAAAACCTTATGGGTGGTTAATGGAATTGTGAGAAAGTAATGCCTTCCCCCTCCATCTATGTCCTAAATATTGCCTCTCTCAGGGCCTTGAACACAACAGATAATGGATAAAAATTTATCGACTGGATAATAAAAGTGAGTTTATCATATGCAATTAAGGGGCCTATCCACCCTTACCTGTATCTGCCAAGCTGTAAAAATAGAAGAGGGTTTCATCAATGACTGACCTCTTTCACATGATATATTACTGACTACTATAAACACTTTATTGCCTGCAGAGGGAAGAATCTGTTCTTGGCAGCAAATGAAGTCAAAGGGTAATGAGCATTAAATGACATATGATTCATTATACTTTGGATTTTTTCACATATGGTTGTTATGCTTAATATTATGATAGATGAAGTCAGCAAAGTCAAACACCTATAACTTGGCCCAGAACCCATATTAAACCAGAAAACAAACATCCATTACGCTGTGTGTGACAAAGCCATTAGCCAATCCAGATGTACCCAGGTTTTTTCTCACCTCTAGAGCTTTTTCTATTTGACCCTTTTGTGCCTCAATTTCCTTGCTCACATTGGGGGTGATAATACCCATGTCACAGCGTTGAATAAAGATAAGAATAAAATGATACGTATTTAGGGGCACCTGGGTGGCTCAGTGGTTGAGCGTCTGCCTTTGGCTCTGGTTGTGATCCTGTCCCCCTCCCCCACATTGGGCTCGCTGCAGGGGGCCTGCTTCTCCCTCTGCCTATGTCTCTGCCTCTCTCTGTGTGTGTGTGTCCCTCATTAATAGAAAAATAAGATCTTTAAAACAAAATTATGTGTATTTGGAAAACATAAGGTAACCTCGATTTTCACCCAATGTCAATCATAACAGCTAATAATTATTGAGTACTTGCTCCTTGCCAGGCATGTTCCAAGAGCCTTTAAATTTTGTGAGTTGGGCAGCCCAGGTGGCACAGCAATTTGGCGCTGCCTGCAGCCCGGGGTGTGATCCTGGAGACCTGGGATGGAGTCCCACATCAGGCTCCCTGCATGGAGCCTGCTTCTCCCTCTGCCTGTGTCTCTGCCTCTCTCTCTGTGTCTATGAATAAATAAATAAAATCTTTAAAAATAAATAAATAGATAAATAAATAAATAAATAAATTTTGTGAGTTGTTTTTTTTTTTTTAAACCTCACCTAATCCTCACAACAATGCCCTTAGGTGGATTGTACTAACATCTCTATCTTGCAGATGAATCTGAAGCATAGTGAGATTAAGCTATTTACCCAAAGTGATACAGCTCCTAAACAATTTAGGCTCACATTTTGGCTCTTTACCTGAGTGCTGATATAAGAAATAATGACACAGGGGGATCCCTGGGTGGCGCAGCGGTTTGGCGCCTGCCTTTGGCCCAGGGTGCGATCCTGGAGACCCGGGATCGAATCCCACATCGGGCTCCCGGTGCATGGAGCCTGCTTCTCCCTCTGCCTGTATCTCTGCCTCTCTCTCTTTCTCTCTCTGTGACTATCATAAATAAATAAAAATTAAAAAAAAATAATGACACCATTATTTCCTGTAGGAACTGCTAAGAAAAAAAAATTTGGAGAAAGAAGGTGGAATGAATTTGCTCACCCTTCACACATATCAACATAAAAGAGGAAAAACAAGAAAGTCTAGGAGTGGCAAATCCAATATGGTTATCTCCATGACAGAAACCCCCACTGGTAAGAGTTTAACTAAATATTTCAGGTTGAGGGACTTGGGTCTAGAAGCAAGTAGTAGGGGTAAGGAGTTTGTCTAAATAAAAGGAACTCAAAGCCCACAAAGCAGAGGACACAAAGCAGAGGACCAGAGTTAGGCACTGTCTGAAGCCTAAGGTGTAGGTGAGCCCGGCCACTTATAAAAGGGTGGAGATGGTGAGACAGTGCTGTTCAACTCTGCCTAGGGATGTGTGGCTATGTTGTGTGAGTGGGGAAACTGAGGCAGAGACACACTGCATTGGCGGGGAAGCCCATCTTGCCTCTAAAGATCTCCATGCCTCCTCTCCATAAAGGGGGCAATGGGCCCTGGGGCCACTGGAGTGTGAAGAGCCTGGTTTCACCAGTTGCCTTTGGGGCAGTCTTCAACACTGATAAGCCCTGTGCTCCCACTGCTCCCTGCTGAATAACGGGCTTCCCCACATGAGATTCATCCTCAATAAAAGTGTGTATGAGATTCAAGCTACTATCCTGGCCTTCCCAGCCTCAGTAGTTTATAAGACTGATAATGAATTAAATCTTGTTAATTCTAAAAAAAAAAAAGTCACAGCTAGACTCTAGCTATGGATGTAGCCTATGGGCGGCTTCCTTTACAGCAAACAGGAAGACTCGTATACACCCTGATGGGCCTTCTGACTACTCTTCTATCTCTCTTAGCCCTTACATATTTTCCACATATTAGTCTCTCTGTGTTATATCTTAGATAATTTCTTCAGATGTATCTTCTCTATTCTCTATAGAGTTGTATTTATCTTCTATCCGAATTCTTAACTTCAATGACTAGGGATCCTTTTAATTTTGAAAAGTAATATTTTTCAGACTGGTTTAATTATTCGATAGTCTCCTATTCTTGTTCATGTTTTCAATATCTTTTTTTTTTTACATTTTAATGTACTTCACGCAGAATTATTTTTCATTTTAATTCTGATAATTTTATCTGAAGTCTTTGTGATTCTGGTTTTGTTAACTATGGCTTGCTTGATGTTTGTTTTATAATTGTTTAAGTTTTTTAGACAATCTTCCGGTAGGAATTCTTTGAGGCCTAGTTGAGGGTACATTCATCTGGAAAAGTCTGGATTTCCTTCTCTCAGACACCTAGCGATATTATCCATCCTCAGAGCCTTTAAATTATAGGCTTGTGTTTTTGGATCATGCAAAGAATTCATAAAGAATATACCCAAAGGCGTAAGATTTGACCAGTGGCTGCAAGTTCTCAGGGAACTTTTTTTTCTTCTTTTTAAAATGTCAATTCATAGCGTAGGCCAAGATAGCAATGTTTTCTTGTGGTCTACCTTTGCAGTGTGGGTTTCCTTTCTAATTTGCCCTTTCTAAGGGTATGCTTCTCCATTATGCTTCCATTTTATGTGAATTCAAGGCTTTGGCCCCATCCGTTCTGTGCAATGCAGTTCAGATCACAGTGACCACGGTGTATCTCAAACACCCAAGGGCTTTAACAATTAGCTTACCTGCCTGATCTTTGCTCCATTACTGAGCCTAATGGACTTGATGATCTAAAAATGGGTTTTAATATTTAATCAAGTATTTTTAGATATTATGTAGCTGGGTAGTTTCAGAGTCTTTAATGCTGCAATAGTGTTGAAAATAAAAGTCCTCAAATATATGTCATCTTTTTTACTTTTTCATGTTATTATGGAAAATTATACACATTTCACAGTACAGCCCCAATGTACTGATCAGCAACTAGTGGCCAATCTTAATTTTATTCATATTCCCCTTTTCTCTCCCATTCCCACAAATTATTTTTAAAGAATGCTTTTAAGTATTTATTTATTTATTTATTTATTTATTTATTTATTTATTTAAAGGGACAGAGAGGACTCCAGTGCGGGGGAGGGGCAGAGGGAGGAGGAGAAGCAGACTCCTCACTGAGCAGGAAGTGCAACTACCCAGGGCTTGATCCCAGAACACTGAGATCCTGACCTGAGCCTGAGCCCAAGGCAAACGCTTAACCCACTGAGCCACCTAGGCACCCTCCTACAAATTATTTTGAGACAAATTTCAGATACCAAATAATTTTATTCATAAATATTTTCATAATGCTCCCACACACACAGAGGATGTTTGGAAATGTCCAGTGACCTTTTTGTGGTCATAATGTTTGAGGGTTGCTATTGTCTTGTAATGGTCATAAGCCAAGGATGGAAAGCATCCTGTAAAATAAGCAGCAGTATCATATCCAAGAAATCATTGCCAAATCTAGTATCATAATGATTTTCACCTCTGTTTTCTTCTAAGGATTTTACTGTTTTAGCTCTACCTTTGGGTCTTTGATCCATTTTGAGTGTTTTCTATCCATGGTGTATGGAAAAAAATCCAACTTCATTCTTTTGCATGTGGATATACAGTTTTTCCAACATCATCTCTTGAAAAGACTATCCTTTTCCCATTAAGTGATCTTTGTACACTTGTTGAAAATAAATTGATCATGTAGGCATGGGTTTATTTTGGAGCTCTTTATTCTATTCCATTGGTCTATATGCCTGACCTATGCCACCACTACACTGTTGTGATTATCCTAGCTTGGTAGTAAATTTTAGAATCAGAAAGTGTGAGACTTTGTTCTCATTTGCAGAACTTTGTTCTTCATTTTCAAGATTATTTCAGCTATCCAGGGTCCCTTGAGATTCAGAAGCATTTTAGATGGGTTTTTCTATTTCTGCAAAAAATGCCATTGGGATTTTGGTAAGGATTACACTTAATCTGTAAATCATTTTGGGTAATGCTGTCATCTTAACAGTATTAAATACTCCAATCTATGGTTATCTGTCTACTTATCTATGTTTTCTTTAATTTCTTTCAGTAATGATTTGCAGTTTGCAGTGTAGAAGTCTCTCACCTTCTTGGTGAAATTTATTCCTCAGTATTTTATTGTTTTTTATACTAATGCAAATGCAATTGTTTTCTTAACTTTCTCTCTCTCTCTCTTTTTTTAAAAAGATTTTATTTATTTATTCATGAGAGACACAGAGAAAGAGGCAGAGACACAAGCAGAGGGAGAAGCAGGCTCCATGCATGGAGCCTGATGTGGGACTCCATCCAGAACTCCAGGATCACACCCTAAACCAAAGGCAGGCTCCTCAACTGCTGAGCCACCCAGGCAGGCATCCCTGTTTTCCTAATTTTCTTTTCAAATTGTTCACTGACACAGTATAGAAAAGCAAGTGATTTCTGCATGTTAATCTTGTAGCCTGCAACTTTGCCGAATTCGTTCATTAGTTCTAACAATTTTTTTTGTGTGTGTGGAATCTTTCGGGTTTTCTTTTTTTTTTTAAGATTTTATTTATTTATTCATGATAGACATAGAGAGAGAGAGAGAGAGAGAGAGAGAGAGGCAGAGACACAGGCAGAGGGAGAAGCAGGCTCCACACCGGGAGCCTGACGTGGGACTCGATCCCAGGACTCCAGGATCACACCCTGGGCCAAAGGCAGGTGCCAAATCGCTGAGCCACCCGGGGATCTCCTCTTTCGGGTTTTCTATGCATAAGATCATACCGTCGGGTGCCTGTGCAGCTCAGTTAAGCATCCAACTCTGATTTCAGCTCAGATCATGTCAGGATCATGAAATTGAGCCCTGTGACAGGCTCTATGTTGAGAGTAGAACCTGCTTGGGATTCTCTCTCTTCCTCTCCCTCTGCCCCACCTCCACCCCCAAAAGTGCATGCTTCCTCTCTCTTCAAAAAAAAAAAATAATAATAATAATAATAATACCATCTATGAACAGAGATAATCTTACTTAATTTCCAATTTGGATATATTTCTTTCTCCTGCGTAATTGCCCTGAATAGAATTTCCAATACCATGTTGAAAAGAAGTGGGAAAAGGAGGCATCTTTGTCTTATACCTGATTTTAGGGGTAAAGTTTTCAGTCTTTCACCACTGATATGATGTCAGCTGTGAATCTTTCATATATGGTCTCTATCATGTTGAGAAAGTTTCCTTCTATTCCTAGTTTATTATTTCTTATTATAAAAAGGTGACAGTTTTGTGAAATATTTTTTCTGCAAATATCTGGTACACAAGATGATCGTGCAGTTTTTTTCCCTTCATTCTAATAATGTGGTATAGTGCATTGATGTTTTTCATAAGTTGAACCATCTTCACACAGTTAAATCCCACTTGGTCACAGTTTATAAACCTTTTAATAAATTGCTGAGTTCCATTTGCTGTTAGTATTATTATGTTAAGAATTTTTGCATCTATATTCACAAAGGATAGTAGTCTATAGTTCTTTTTATCTTTTAGTGTCTTTGTGTAGTTTTGGTCCCACACCTTCTCTTCAGTTTTTTGAAAGAGTTTGAGAAGGACTGGTATTAGTTCTTTAAATATTTGGTAGAATCTACCTGTGAAACCATTTGGTCCATTGCTTTTTTTTTCTTGGGAGGTTTATATTACCGATTCAATTTCCTTGCCAGTTATAGGTCTATTCTGGTTTTCTATTTATTTTCTTTTTCTTTTTCTTTTTTTTTTTTAGATTTTATTTATTTATTCATAAAAGACACAAAGAGAGGCAGAGACACAGGCAGAGAGAGAAGCAGGCTCCCCGTGAGGAGCCCGATGCAAAATTCAATCCCAGGACCCTGGGATCACCACCTGAGCTGAAGGCAGATGATCAACCACTGAGCCACTCAGGTGCCCTTCTTTTTTTTTTTTTTTTTTTTTCAGATTTTATTTTTAAGTAGTCTCTTCACCCAATATGGAGCTCAAACTCACAATATGTACTTATAAAATATGTTTTAGGGCAGCCCGGGTGGCTCAGTGGTTTAGCGCCACCTTCAGCCCAGGGTGTGATCCTGGAGACCCATGATCTAGTCCTATGTCAGGCTCCCTGCATGGAGCCTGCTTCTCCCTCTGCCTGTGTCTCTGCCTCTCTCTCTGGGTCTCTCATGAATAAATAAATAAAATCTTAAAATATATATATACATATGTTTTAGTACTTAGTCCATGATTTTATAACTGCTTACTTAAGTATTTTTCCTTAAAAGAGTATGAATATATTTTAAGACCAGTTTCTAGCTTTATAATAGGAACTTAGTGAATTCATTGTTAAATGGACAAATGAGGTAAATTTAAAGGGGTATACAAAAAGAAATGTATATAAATCATAAATGCAAAGGAAGCAGGGAGTGGTTTGAGGGAAATGTTCAAAGTTGTACCTTATACACTAAACACAACCCAATTCCCTTAACAGCATGAGTTTTTGTTGTTGTTGTTGTTGTTGTTACTATTTAAAACAACAGTCCTTGAGGTGGACTTCTATTATTAAATTCCAGTTTCTACACAGTTCACTTCTTCCTCACTTCTCTTTGATGTTTAAATTCCTTTATCATGAGCCAGCAAATAAAACTCCAATCTTATCAGGAAATACTGACTTTCTCCCTTTGTTCTCTTGCCTTATCTGAACTTGATGACTCTTGATGTTTTTGCTTATCCTCAATTTAAGCTCTACCTTCAGTGCTCCAAAAAAACCTTGCATACAGGCTTTATAAGCCATTAAGTTCATTTACGAAATAAGAAGGGCATTTGGTTAATTGCAAAGTCCTTTAAACTCCACCAGTCCATGATCCAGCTGGAGATGAGTTACTTAGCTTGCTGAGTTTAAATGCCACTGAACTGCTCACTAGTAGTAGGTTTCAAATTGTAGTCTGATAATCCTGGGGTACAAAGGAGAGGCTTCAGGAACTCCCCAAAACTTTTATGTAAATATTTTTAAAATAGTTTAGCCAGGGGGGATCCCTGGGTGGTTCAGTGGTTTAGCGCCTGCCTTCAGCCCAGGGTGTGATCCTGGAGTCCCGGAATCGAATCCCACATTGGGCTCCCTGCATGGAGCCTGCTTCTCCCTCTGCCTGTGTCTCTGCCTCTCTCTCTCTCTCTCTCTCTCTCTCTCTCTCTCTCTTTCTCTCTCTGTCTCTCTGTCTCTCATGAATAAATAAATAAAATATTTTTAAAAAATAGTTTAGCCAGGGGCACCTGGGTAGCTTAGCCAGATCTTGGAGTCCTGAGATCAAGCCCCATGTGAGGCTCCCTCCTCTGCTTCTCCCTCTCCCTCTGCATGCCAGGCCTCTGCTTGTGCTCTCTCATTCTCTCTGTCAAATAAATTAATAAAATCTTTAAAAAAAAAAAAAGCCACTTAGAGAAAATATTTGCAAATCATGTATCTGATAACTTGTATGCATAGTGTGGATATTTTTTCTCCAAATAAATAACATTCATACATTTTTGGTTCCATTCTGTAGTAAAACTAAAAATGTAAATACTGCATATGGCTTTTTTTTCAAGATTGATTGATTCATTGATTGATTTATGATAGACACAGAGAGAGAGAGAGGCTGAGACACAGGCAGAGGGAGAAGCAGGCTCCATGCCGGGAGCCCCACGCGGGACTAGATTCCGGGACTCCAGGATCGCACCCCGGGCCAAAGGCAGGCACCAAACCGCTGAGCCACCCAGGGATCCCCGGCATTTTTTTTTTTTTAAGTGTAGTACAGGGACACCTGGGTGGCTCAGCGGTTGGGTGTCTGCATTTGGCTCTGGGTGTGATCCCACTGTCCCAGAATCAAGTCCCACATCCGGCTCCCTGTGTGGAGCCTGCTTCTCCCTCTGCCTGTGTCTCTGCCTCTCTCTCTGTCTCTCATGAATAAATAAATAAAATCTTTAAAAAAAAAAAGTAGTATAGAAGAACAACTTGCATCTAGAATTTATAAGTAACACTTCCAACTGAATATCAAAAGCATTACCTAGTTTTAAAAATGGGTGAAAGATTTATGTAGACATTTCAGCAGAAATATATGAATGACCAATAAACACATGAAGAGATGTTCAGGGGATCCCTGGGTGGCTCAGTGGTTTGGCACCTGCCTTTAGCCCAGGACGTGATCCTGGAGTCCTGGGATCCAGTCCCATCAGGCTCCCTGCATGGAGCCTGCTTCTCCTGCCTGTGTCTCTGCCTCTCTCTCTGTGTGTCTCTCATAAAAAAATAAAATCTTTAAAAGAGAGAGAGAGAGAGAGATGATCAACATCATTAGTCATTATGGAAATACAAATTAAAGTCACAATGAGATACAACTTCCTATCACTAAAATGGCTAAAATAAAAAAGACACAATTAACACAGGTTAGTGAGAGAATGTGGGAAAAGTGGAATCCTCATACATTGCTGGTGGCAATGTAAAATGGTACAATTTGGAAAAACTAGTTTGGTGGTTTCTTAAAAAGTGAAACATAAATTTAACCATATAATCCCAAGAATTAATTCCTAGGAATCTGTGTGAAAGAAATAATAACATATATTCACACAAAAGCCTGTAAACAAATGTTTAGAACTAGGGGTGGTAGAAAGGGAGGTGGACGGGGGGTGAGGGTGACTGGGTGACAGGCACTAAGTGGGGCACTTGATGGGATGAGCACTGGGTGTTATTCTATATGTTGGCAAATTGAACACCAATAAAAATAAATTTATAAAAAAAATAGCATTATTCATAATAGCCCAAACTCAGACACAACCTGAATGTCTGTCAAATGGTAAGAAGATAAGCAAAATTTGGTATATCCATACAATAGAATACTATTGAGGAATAAAAATGAATGATTCATGCCACAAGACAGATGAACCTCAAAAACATGCCAAGTGAAAAAAGCCAAGAAAATAAAGATTGTAGGATTCCATTTAGTGAAATGCCTAGAGAAGGTGAAGCTATAGAGTTAGAAAGTAGGTTAGTGGTTGTCTGGGGCTTGGGGTGGGAAAGCCACAGGACTGCAAATCTGCTTGAGGAATTTCTTTAAAATATACCTCCTATCATGCATTCAGCATTCTTAGTTACTTACATCCTCTGTGTATTGGCTCAAAAGAACCCTGCTATATACTCATGTCAACCAGTATTCCAATTTAAGATTTGTTTCCACACCCAAAATAGCTTTTAATTGTGGCAACAGGGGACTCTAGGAAACATGGTAACCTGTGCCCCACTATCACTAAGGATTGACAGTTTTGACAACTTTAAGTGCCATCAAGTTCCCAATATACTTTGATCAGTGCCAGGTAGAGAAAGGGATGTGAACCCCTGCCCTAGACCTGTTCACTCTTTTTTTTTTTTTTTTAAGCATTTGTTAGCATTAAGCACCTCCCTCCATATGGCTTCAAGCTACCAGGATATAGGATTGCTCCCCTGCCAAGCTTCCCTACACATACCCTTAATCATCTCAGCTCTTATGCTGAAGAATGTAGGCCCCATGATGACTGGCTGCTTTGAGACCTTTGCTTTCCCCAGAACTTTGCAGTAGCCTGATTGCAACCCATCAGCTCCAGTCTTGTTTTTGGCAGCATTTGTATGTGTCTGTTCACTAACAAATATCCATTGTTTACCAAGGTTGACAGCTGGGCAGAAGCTCTGGTTTCTCTTTAAGTGGTAATGCAACATACCCACTTTCCCTAAGTAACCTGGGTGGTAGCTATCTTAGTGGATCCTGTGGTGACACATGTCACCAGCATTACCCTGGTCCCCCACCGGGAGGGGGCAGGGTTGGTGGCAGGGGGGCTTGGTCCCAGTGCTTGCAGGTGTGGTGGTGGGGATGTCTCACATGGCTCCAAAGTTTCCAGGTCTTCCTCCATCTGAATGGCTGCATGGTAAGGTGCTTAGTGAGAAGGCCAAAGGGAGGTGAGGCAGAGGTCAAAGCTTGACAGTGTGTGACATGCCTGACTGTAGGCCTGGGGAATCTAAGGATTTGCCTCGTGGCATATTCATCAAAGCTGATGTTATGGACTCACCAAGGGCTATTTGGCCTTATCAGGGCTTTGCCAGAGTGCACCAGCCTGTGAGACACAGAGATCTGAACTACGGGTAAGCACACAGCCTCAGCATCCCAAGCCCAGGCTAGCCCCCTGCTCTGAGGCCAACCACACAGACTAATAGGGGGCTGGGGGCGTGGGCGTGTGTGGTTGGAGTGCAACACAATAGAGCTTGTGGCTGTGCCAGCAACAAAGCAGGGACATATTAAGAATCTGGGCCTGGGGCAGCCCGGGTGGCTCAGCGGTTTAGTGCCGCCTTCGGCCCAGGGCATGATCCTGGAGGCCCAGGATCGTGTCCCACATCGGGCTCCCTGCGTGGAGCCTGCTTCTCCTTCTGCCTGTGTCTGCCTCTCTCACTGTGTGTCTCTCATGAATAAATAAATAAAATATTAAAAAAAAAAAGGAATCTGGGCCTGTTTGTGTCTGAAAGGATAAAGGTCTAAAAAAAAAAAAAGGATAAAGATCTGAGTAGGAGGTGGTACTGAATGCATTAGGTGAACAGCAGTCCACACTGCACAGATCTCAGCAAGGGGGTCTTTCCTCTTGGTTCTCCTGTTTCAGCAATATGATCTTGCAACCTGGGTCAGCCATGAAGAACTATGTGATCTCCACTCCTGGCTCTCCCAGACAGCTGGCAGGGCCTCCTCATTTGCGAATCAAGGACAAAGCTTCTATAGTATCACTAGGCTTTTGCCCAAACCTATCCTTTATATGACTTCTTTCCAACCTACTATATACTAGTAGGCCATGGTACTTTTCAATACAACCAGCCGCCCATTGTCACCAAACACTATGAACGAGATCTGCTACTCTTCCCTAGTGCCTTTCCATACTTCCTTAGCCAGCCTACCAGACAGGTGTCACCTGTATTTTTTTTTTTTTTTTGAAAGAACACTGCCACCTTAACAAGCTCCACAAAAAGGGAGTTTTAAATCCCATGGAATCAGTCTGCCAGGAGTCCTGAGTAGTGTTGCCTCTTTTACTGAGGGACATATAGGCCAACTTTTCCAGCAGTTTTATAAGAGCAATATGTGTTCTCAGAAATAAACACTACTAGAGTTTGTGAAAGACACTGATTATTCTTTGACTACACATGGGATTCTGTGTGTGTGAAACCACTAACAGAAGTTTAGGTATCATAACTAGCAAGTATGTCCTCAATTTGGGGGGGATTGTAAGTCTCCCTTCTGGTGGGCCATAGAGAATGTCAGCTGCAACTTGCTGATCAATAAGATATCATTAGATGGTAAGCACAATGGACATTGGAAGAATTGTCCTCTGATACCATAGGAACATTCCAGTTCAACATGTAACATGCTTCGATACCAATTACACATCATTACACAGTGCATAAAATGAATTTGCTCAAAGCCTCCCAATGACCAAATCACTTATTTTTTACCTTTCACTATAAGTTCTATAGCTATATTAGATACTTTTTACCGGAACACAGATCATGGATATTTTTACACAAACACTAACACATTAGCTTCTAGGAGACCATCTACTGTTCTCATTGGAAGGTCAGAAAATAAGGGAGGGGGTATAGGGGGAATAACTGGCACCAGGAAACATAGGTTTGCAGCTAGGTTTTTGAGGCAATAGAAAGGTTCTAAAACTGGACTAGTAATGGTCACGCAAGTCTATAAATTTACCAAATTCACTGGACTGCACACTTAAAATTTATGGCATCTAAATTTCAACAAAGCAGTTTTTTTAAAAGCCTATAAACAACAATGTGTTTATCCTAAATATAGAGAGAAGAATTTCCTTATTTATTTAAAACATTTAAGAAACTGTACAAAAACATGCAGTGTTCTTTCGTGTACTATCTACCAACATTTAACATGTTGGAAACCGGTGTGCTAACTCATGGATGTTTGTGTGTATTTCAGAATACATCCTCTCTTGTCATCTCTGTTTAATCAAAGAAAAATCATAAAAGTAAGATGACCCAAACAATGCAAAAATCTGAAACTACTCTGACGAATGGTCTGTAAATCCTATTTTTCATAATATGGTATAACTAAAACAAATGCAGAAATAGGTTTATTTCAGGGGCTTTCTGCAACCATAAGAAACCCTTTTTAACATTTCTGTGCTAATCAGAGATAACGTTTTCATTGACTAACTTCATAATGAGTAAATGCTATAAATTTTAATATATAAATAACAAGAAATAGGGGCAGCCCAGGTGGCTCAGCGGTGTAGTGCCACCTTCCGCCCAGGGCGTGATCCTGGAGACCCCGGATCGAGTCCCATGTCAGGCTCCCCGCATGGAGCCTGCTTCTCCCTCTGCCTATGTCTCTGCCTCTCTCTCTCTCCTCTCTGTGTTTCTCATGAATAAATAAATAAAATCTTTAAATTAATTAATTAATTAATTAATTAAAAATATATTTTGTATATATTGGAGTTTATTTGATAAATACTATATGGATTCTCAATAATTCTTGGATTGTGTGTTTTTTAGTTTCTATTTTGACCAACCCATTTGTGTTAAACACATTCATTATTCTGATAGGTTATTATAAAACTAGTTATAAATGATTCAGTTTTAGCTTTGACCAGTTAATACAAGTTTGGTATAAAAATATTTATAGCATTTATTTTTAATTTTTAAGATTTGTTACTAAAACAGAAGAAATCTGAATTCCTCTGGGCCATAGGTGGCACAAAAAGATCAAGTTCAACTACATTTTTACTAGAAGGGTGATGAGAAACCATTCCAGTTTAAAAGAGCACTTTATAATTGCCCTCTGAGGCTGCCATGAAGGTAGATGGGATTCTACTTAGCAAGGTTTAACTTCAAAAAAAAAAAAACTAAAAAAAAAAAAAAAGGTTTTTTCCTTTATCCAACATTTCATAGAAACACGGAGTGCTTTTTCCGTCTTCCTCCTTCCTGTTGGCTAGAGTTCAAACATGATGACCAGAATCCCTGTGGCTGACCTAGGCTGTGAGATGAGTCCGAGAATGGAAGTCACACATGGCAAAGCAACAAGATAGAAGGAACGTGAGTTCTTTGAAACCACACTTTATACCATCTCTGGAATGCCTACCTCAAGATGTCTTGAATATGAGGGATAAATAAGTGTCTATATTGTTTATGCCACTGTCTTTCCACTAAACTTAATCCTATGGGGATACTGAGATCAGAGTGGTACAGATGGAGGGAGAAGTAGGCACAAAAGCTCTAAGACAGGAAATGCTTGGCATCTTCAAGGCACAGCAAGGTGAGTGTGGCTGGGGTATCAATAACTAGAGGGAAAATGGTCAGAGATCGTGTAGGATTTAGTAGCTCATTTTGAGGATGTATTTAGGTGTGGAAAGGCATCAGAAGGTTTCAAGAAAAGCGACCCGATTGAGTTATATTTTAAAAGAATCTCTGGGACACCTGGGTGGCTCAGTTAGCTAGGCGGCCAACTCTTGGTTTCAGTTTAGGTCATGATTTCAGGGTTGTGGGATTTAGCCTCTCATTGGGCTCTGCACCTAGTTGCAGGGGACTGCCTAAGGATTCTCTCCCTCTGCCCCTCCCACTGCTCACATTCTTTCTCTCAAAATAAATAAATGGATCTGTAAAAGAAATTTTAAAAACATAAAAGAATTTCTTTGTAAAGAAGAGACTAATGCTAATGTACGAGAATCCTCACAGTGGATACTTAAGTATTTATTACAATAATCTCTACACTTCTTTTATATGCTTAATATATACAATTTCATAGAAAACTTTTAACAAATCACCTTTATTAACTGGCCAAAGCTAAGACTGAATCACGTACAACTTTATTTACAATACCTGTCAGAATAAAGAATGTGTTAAAAACAAAGGTTTTTTTGTTTTGTTTTGTTTTGTTTTAAACAAAGGGTTGTTTTAAATAGAAACTAAAAAACAGTCCAAGAATTGTTGAGAATCCATAGAGTATGGGGATGATCTCAGAGAGCTCTGCTTTTGAATCCTGCCTCAGGGATTTAACTAGGTAGGTGATCTTGATTAAATCATTTAACCTTCCTAATCCAAAGTGTAATCATCTTTATCTCCAAAGATTTTGTGAGGATTAAATGCTTAGCATAGTTCCTGGAATAAAGAATCGTCCTGGGAATGGTGTCTTTATTAGTGATAGTCACAATTATTAGACTAATAACAGCATTGGATCTTTTAACATTGGATCAGAACAGTATGAAATTTCCAGTCCCTAGATTTGTCTCTATTATAGGTGGAGACAGCTCACACAAGCATTTTCCATTAGTTGGATGACAAATCTCTTATTTGTACCAGCTTTTTTCTACTCTCCTACCTGGAAGATCCCCCTTAGGAGACTTGAGCATTTAAATCATAGAAAGGAACGTCCCAGAGATGCCTGGGTAGCACAGTTGGTTAAGCATCTATTCGACTCTTGGTTTTGGCTCAGGTCATTATCTAAGCATCATGGGATAGAGCACAGCCTGCTTAAGACCCTTTCTCTCTCTCCCTCTGTCCTCCCCCATTCTCAAGATAAATAAATAAATCAAGAAAGAAGAAAGAAAGAAAGAAAGAAAGAAAGAAAGAAAGAAAGAAAGAAAGAAAGAAGAAAGAAAGAAAGAAAGAAAGAAAGAAAGAAAGAAAGAAAGAAAGAAAGAAAGAAAGAAAGAAAGAAATATCCCATAAGAAAATCAGTTGTCAGGGTGCCTGGGTGGCTCAGTTGGTTAAGTGTCTGCCTTCTGCTCAGGTCATGATCTTAGGATCCTGGGATCAAGCTCCACTTCGGGCTCCCTGCTTAGTAGGGAGTTTGCTTTGTCCCTCTTCCTCTGTCTTTCACCCCTGCTTGTGCTCTCTCTCTCTCTCTCTCATTCTACTCACTCTCTCATATAAATAAATAAAATCTTAAAAAAAAAGAAAAAGAAAAATCATCATTCTAATTCATATTCCAATTTTTTGTGAGCTTATTATAAATTAGTAACTATGAGACCATCAGCATCAGTATACTGAAAAGATCCAGTTTGCAGACCCAAGTAGGTGAGGCTTAGCCCCTTAACTAGGTTGATCTTATGTCAAGACTGCTTACCAAGTATTTGAGCAGCAATTAATCATTTGAGAACTAATTCAGGCATAGAAACAAACAAAAAATGTGTTTGCCATGACTGCTAAAGACAAAAACTAGCATTTAAAACCATTCAGGCAGACTTCCAATTTCTAGTTGGGCACATAAAGGACCTTGGAAGTCACCAGTCTGCCCTCACAACAAATTAAAACTGAACAAACTAAAATATCAATAGCTTTCTAAGATCTGTCAGAGAAGTGAAGACAGGGCAAACTGCTCCCCCTGAAATTGGAGACAGGTAAATAGAGAATCATAATTTAACAAGACAAAATCCATAAGCAAAAACCTCTATGGAAACTAGTACCAGGGTAGGAAAACCTGAATTGCAATTGAATTGCTAGTGAACAGGTCTATGAGCTAAAAACCCCAAGGGATTCCCTTCATTTTTGTGAGTTTTACCTCCTAAAGTTCAACTAGGTAGGTCCTCACAGGAAAAATCAGAGAAAAATCCCCTTGGGCTTCCCATCATAAAAGTAACCTTTTGAAACAAATCAGAACATTTTGTTCTTAACAAAGCGTGCCCACAAGAGAAACTATTTTAGGGTTTTATCAGAACTTAAAATTACATGGGAAGAGGTAAATATCCAACTCCAGCCCCATCCAAACATCTTCTCTTCCCTTTCATGGACTGAACGCAACTGAGGAAAGAATCTCCTAATCTTGAGAATATGTCAATAGAAACTGAAAGTGAAGAGAAAAAGGACTGGAAAAAAAAAGGAATAGAATATCCAAGAACTGTGGTACAACTATAAAAAGCATAGCATACACATAATGTAAATACCAAAAGGAGAAGAAAGAGACAAAAATACAGAAGCAATATTTGAAGTAATAATGACTGAGAATTTCCTCCAAATTAATATCAGACACTAAATCATATGTCTTAGCTGTCTGCTACAACAAATTACTATAGACTGGGTGACTTAAACAGCAAAAATGATTTCGCAGAGTTCTGGAGGCAGAGAAACACAAGATCAAGGTGCTGGTAGATTTGGTTCTGGTGAGAGCCAGCATCTTGGTTTGCAGATGGCTGTCCTTTTATTATATCCTCACATGACAAAGAGTAAGAGCAAGATCTCATGTACCTTTTTATAAAAGCACTAATCCCCATTCATAAAGGTTCTACTCTCATGACCTAATTACCTCATAAAGACCCTTACCTCTTAATACCAAGGGAAACACATTCAGCCTATAACAGCACAAAACCATAAGAAACTCAGAGAACACCAGGCAAACTACACCATATCATATTCAAGCTGCAGGAAATAAAAGACAAAGAAAAAATCTTTTAAGAAGTCAGAAGGAAAAAAGCATCTCATGTATAGAGGAGCAAAGATAAAAATTATACCCAACTTCTTTGAAACCATGCAAAGAGGAAGGAGGTAGAGTGAAATATTTGAAGTATTGAGAGAGAAAAAAACCAGAATACTAATTTAGAATTCTATATCCTATAAAATCATCCTTCAAAAGTGAAGAAGAAATGAAGATTTTCTCAAACATTGAGGGAATTTGTTACCAGTTTACCTTCCTTGCAAGAAATGTTAAAAGAGGGGTGTCTGGGTGGCTCAGTTGGTTGAGCATCTGCCCTCAGCTCAGGTCATGATCCCAGGGTCCTGGAATTGAGCCCCTTGTAAGGCTCTCTGCTCAGTAGGGAGTCTGCTTCTCCATCTCCATCTGCCCTCTCCGCACTTGTGTTCTCTCTTTCTCTTGCTCTCTCTCTCAAGTAAATAAATAAAATCTTTACAAAAAGCAATAAAGAGAAAACAATAACAAATAAGATATATATTAATCCAAATACATCAATAACCATTTTAAGCATCAATAATTAAAAGACAAAAATAATCAAACTGGGTGAAAAGAATTACATAATATCTTAAAAAAAACACTTTAAATATAGAGACACATATATATTAAAAATAAATGGACAAGGATACCTGGGTGGCTCAGCAGTTGAGCCTCTGCCTTTGGCTCAGGTCATGATCCTGGGGTCCTGGGATCAAGTGCCACATCAGGCTCCCTGCAGGGAACCTGCTTTTCCCTCTGCCTATGTCTCTGCCTCTCTCTGTGTTTCTCATGAATAAGTAAATAAAATCTTTTTTAAAAAATAATAAATAAAGAATAAAAATAAATGGACAAAGAAAGATATGACATGCTAACACTAATCAAAAGGTTACCTATATTGGATTACCTATGTTGATTTCAGACAGAGCAAACTTCAAAGCAAAGAAAAATTATCAGGATAAATAAGGGCATTAAAAAATTATAAGATGGTCAAAAAAAACATCAAAACAGAATGCAGCAAAAGTGGTGCTTGGATGAAAGTCAACAGCATTAAATGCATATATTAAAAAAGAAAAAAAGATTTAAAATCAGTCATCTCTGAGTTTCAACCTTAGGAAATCAGAAAAAGTAGAAAAAATTAAATGCAAAGTAAGGAAAAAAAGAAATAATAAAATTATAGCACAAATAATGAAACTGAAAACAGGAAATTAACAGAAAATTTATGAAGAAAAGAAGCTGGTTCTTTTAAAAGAAAAACAGAGTTGATAAGCCTCTAGATGACCTAAGAAATAAAAAGAAATGATACAAAATTAATACTGATATTAATATATCAGAAAGGAAAATGAGAACATTACTACAGAACCCATAGACACTAAGTAAATAAGAAAAGATACTATCAACAATTCTGTGCCCACAATTTGATAATCTAGATGAAATGGACCAATTCCCTGAAAGACACAATCTTCCAAAATCATACAAGAAGAAATAGACAATATGAATAGGCCTATATCTTTAGACATTAAATTAACTTTCCAAAGCAGAAAGCACCAGGCCCAGATGGGTTTACTGGGTAATTCCGCAAAACATTTAAGGAAGAAATTATACTCGTTTGCTACAATCTCTTTCAGAAAATAGAAGCCAAGAGAATACAGTTGACCCTTGAACAACATGGGTTTAAACTGCAGAGGTCTACTTGTACATAGATTATTTTCAATATACACAGTACAATAAATGTATCATCTCTTATGATTTTCTTAATAACATTTTCTTCTCTAACTTACTTTACTGTAAGAATACAGTATGTAATGTTATCAGTAAGGCTTCCACTCAACAATAGGCTATCATTAGTTAAGTTTTTAAGTAGTCAAAAGTTATATGCAGATTTTCAACTGTGCAGAGAGTTGGCACCTCTAGGTCCATGTTGTTCAAGGGTCAATCATACTTCCTAACTCAGTCTATGAGGCCAACATTACCCTATTACCAAAACCAGACTAAAACATTACAAGAAAAGGAAACATTACAAGGAAAGACAAAACAAGAAAAAAAAAAGACCAATATCTCTCATGAATATAGATACAAAAATCTTCAACAAAATATTAACAAACTAAATCCAACAATGTATAAAAAGAATTATATACATTTGGATAGTATCATCCATCATATCAACAAGCTAAAGAGGAAAAGTTACATGTTCACATCAATAGAGACACAAAAAGCTTTTGACAAAATCCAACACCCATTCGTGATTACCAACTCTCAGCAACCTGGGAATACAGAACACCTCAACTTGATAAAGAACATCCACAAAAAGCCTACAGCTAATCTCATACTTAATCATGAGAAACTAGAAGTTTTCTCACTAGGATCAGGAGCTAGGCAAGCGTGTCCCCTTTCACCACTCCTTTTCAACTCTGTATTGGAAGTCCTAGCAATGCAATAAGACAAGAAAGGGATAAAAATTAATACAATTGGAAAGGAATAAATAAAACTCTCTTTGCAGATGACATGATTGTCTATGAAGAAAATGCAAAAGGATCAACAATAACAAAAATTCCTAGAACTAATAAGTGATATAGCAAAGTTGCAAGATAGATGGTTAATCTACAAAAGTGAACCACTTCTCTATATACCAGCAATGAATGAGTTGAATTTGAAATAAAAAACACAATGCCATTTATATTAGCACTGCAAAAATAAAATACATATAAATCTCACAAAATATGAACAAGATCTGTATGAGGAAAACTACAAAGTCTGATGAACCATATCTAGGAATAACTAAATAAATGGAGAGAGATTCTATGTTCATGGATACAAAGACAATATTATGAAAATGTCAGTTCTTCTCAACCTGATCTATAGATTCAATGCAATCACAACTAAAATTAAAGCAAGTTATTTTATGGATATCAAGAAACTGATTCTCAAGTTTGTTTAGAGAGGCAAAAGACCCAGAATAGCTAATATAATATTGAAGAAGAGCAAAGTCAGAGGACTGACACTACTTGGCTCCAAGAATTATTATAAGCCTACAGTAATCAAGACAATATGGTATTGGTGAAAAAAATAGTCAAATAGATTGTTCATGGAACAGAATAGAGAACCCAGAAAGAGACCCACATTGTCAAGTGATCTTTGACAAAGGAGCAAAGTCGGTACAGTGGAGCAAAACTAGTCTTCAACAAATGGTGCTAGAACAAATGGACATCTACATACAAAAAAAAAAAATGCATCTAGACACAGACCTACACCTTTCACAAAAATTAACTCAAAATGGATCATAGACCTAAATGGAAAGTGCAAAACTAAAGAACTCTTGGAAAATAGAAAATGCGGGTGACCTTGAGTATGGTGATGGCTTTTTAGATATAAGACCAAAAAGAAGATCCATGAAAGAAATCATTAACAAGCTGAGCTTTATTAAAATTAAAACTGGGGGGCTGGGGAAAATAAATAAATAAATAAATAAAATTAAAACTGCTCTGCAAAAGACACTGTGAAGGGACTGAGAAGACAAGCCACAGACTGGAAGAAAATATTTGCAAAAGACACATCTGATAAAGTACCAAAGTATATGAAGAACTCTTAAAACTCAACAATAAGAAAACAAACAACCCAATTAGAAAATGGGCCAAAGCCCTTGATACTTCACAAAAAAAGATATGTAGATGGGAATAAGCATATGAAAAGATGCTCCACATCATATGTCCTTATGGAATTGCAAATTGAAACAAGAATAAGATACCACTAGACACCTATTAGGCCAGAATCTAAAACACGTATGACACCAAATGCGCTCTCATTCATTGCTGGTAGGAATGCAAATTGGCATAGCCACTTTGAAAGACAGTTTCACAGTTTCTTACGAAAGTAAACATACTCTTACCACAGGTCTAGTAATCCTGTTCCTTTATGTTTACCTAAATTGCTGAAAACCTGTATCATCACAAAAATCTGAATACGTATGTATAGCAGCTCTATTCACAATGCTTAAATTTGGAAGCCTCCACCAAATGTCCTTCAGTAGGTGGGTAAATAAACTGGTATATATCTGGACAATAGCATATTTTTTAGCACTAAAAGAAATGAACTATCAAGCCATAAAAAGATATGGAGGAAATTTAAATGTCCATTAATGCCTCCCCAATAAATTTAAGAGATTATATTTGCAGAATTGTTTGTTTCAATAGTTTAGTAGCATAAAATCCTCCTTAATTTCCCTTTTCTCTTTCACTCCACCCAAATCCCTTAAGGTAGTTTCCATTTAAATATCATTTTAATGAAACTGGTATTCAGCAAAGCACCAATAAAATGAGATTCCATTTATAACCAATGAAAACACTAAGGGTGATTCAAAAGATTATATAGGATATTATTCAGAACTAGAGATGTGAGAACAGAATGAGGGATGGAATTGAATAGAAGATGAAGTGATGAAATTGCTGAGGGAAAGACTAGAGAGAGGAGTTTTCTCCTGTTCTTTTATGTTTCATAAACTCTTAATGACAATTGGATTCCAGCAACTGGATTCAATGATGCAGGTCTGTAGCTAACTGAAAACCATGGCTGGTTCCCAAAGAAGGTTATAGTTAACAAATTGTAGGACAATTGCTTCAAAGTGGTTTAATTAGAGTGTTTCAAAATTGGAGCTCCAAAATAACTTGAGTGCTATACCTAAGAAGTTGGGTTTTCTTTAAACTTGAGAAAAAAGAACAGCAGCTAAATGTTATTGATGATATCAAACTAAAATTTGATCCCATTGGCACAAGGTTAATTTTTACAGGTTACCTATTTTCACACCAGAAAGTCTTAAAACAGTAGCTATACCTAAGGTGTTTTAGTTCCAAACCTGAAAGATGTTTAGTTCCAAACCCTATAAATACAGTTGTTTCCTTTTAACCCCTTTGCAAATCTTCTCTTTCCTCTTCTCTGTTTCTCTCGTTTTCTTTTCTTCAAGTAGGAAAGAATTTTCTTTCTTCTAAAAGAGCCAACATAGGCAATGCCCTCACCACCCCACCACCGAAAAGAATGTAAGCAAAGCCTTCCCCCACTGCGAAAAAACAGGTATGTAAAACTGACTATATTTGCTTAGTGTAGCATTTGGACACAGAGAATGATTTTGCTATTGATGTGCTGGTCAAGACCTAAGCATACATTTGCCCACCTACAGTTGCTATGTGGGTCTGTGTGTGTAAAACGTCTTGCTCATCTTCAGTATATTTTAGGTTCTGGATCATTTGTCTACACTTGGCTGAGCAAAATAGCTTCATTTTGTTTGTTCTGTTGCCTACAAATAAAGGGGGATAGTTGGAAGTGCTTCGAAGGAATAAAGGCCTGCGGTTGCTTCTGGTCAAAGAGGATCCGTTATTCTCCATCAGAAAGGGATTCTTTTTATTGTTTCAGAGGCATTGGCTGTGAGGATTAGGATGCTAGTAGGAGTTCAGAATTAGAGGAATGGGTTCTGCATGAAAATAGACTTGAAATCCAGGTCCTAAGCTGCTGCAATGTTTGTCAGTTAAAAACAAAAAAGGTTGAGAATTCCACAAAACAGGAAGGCCAGGCCAGGCTGGCCTGAACAATACTAGCCAGCCTCTTAAGAGAACTGCCAATTCTTTGTTTTGGCTTTGCTTTCTTTAAAGCTGCTTCCTCCTTGGCCAGGAGTTGTTCATCCTTTCCTGAAGCATATTTGCCAGCAGTGACACATTAAAAAACATGCAAAAATTCCAGTAGTTGTTGCCTTCACTTGCACTGGCAGAAACTTGACAGCCTGTCCTCTTTCCTGAAACACAACCTGTGCTTCTCTTCTCTAAAAATGATTGAAAAGTCTTTCAAAGACCCCAGCCACACTCCAGCTCATCAGTATGTACATTATCCCTCTAGATATGAGTTGCTTAACTCTTCTTACCAGATTTATTTGGAAAAGCCAAGATTCTATAGTAAACTACAAAAGAGTTAAACCCTTAGGAGTAATGCATTCCAATTTCAATTTGAGTTACAAAAGTTCTTTACTCTCTTGAAAAAGTAAACTTCTCCATACTACCATCTGATACAGATACTGATTCCAACTCACTTGGTATAAACAACAACCATAACAGGAAATTTACCCTTATCTTCCACATTCATAAAGGTACCCTTAAAAAATAAATAAATAAAAATAAAAAATAAAAAAGGTATTCTTATCCTTCCTTTGTATGTGGTCATTACTTCTTCCTTTACAATGTTTAAGGAATCTGTCTCCTTCCATAACCTCTGACCTTACCATGGCTTAGCCCTTTATTACCTTATATCTGTTTTCTAACTATTCCCTGCCAACAGCACTCACTCCTCTAATCCCACCCAAACCATCCTACATCTTGTTCCCAGTATAATCTTTATTCTAGAACCACAAAGTCTTTCTTTATACCATTGCCTGTTGAAAAACCATTCATTCTTCTCTTTACTAAAAGAATCAGGTCCAAACTCCTGAGCCTGAGTAGCAGGACCACAACCTGGTGTTAAAAGGCCTGTCCCTCTTCTTTTCTAAGGCAGCTAAGCTACCAGGCCAGAGGGTCAACATGCAACTCAAAATCATGCTTCTTATTTTTCTTTCTTCTGTACCTTTGTTCATACTCTTGTTTCTCATGCCATTCCCCATTCTTAAACCTTCAAGTCCAAAATATTTTTAAAGCAAAGATTTTCTAAGATTAACCTTCTCCATGAAGCCTATTACAGCCTACAGTGGTCTCTCCCTACTTTGAGCTCTTTTTTTTTTTTAAGATTTACTTATTTATTCATGATAGACAGAGAGAGAGAGAGAGAGAGAGGCAGAGACACAGGCTCCATGCGCCAGGAGCCCAACGTGGGATTCGATCCCCGGTCTCCAGGATCGCACCCTGGGCCAAAGGCAGGCGCTAAACCGCTGCACCACCCAGGGATCCCTACTTTGAGCTCTTGACACTTATTCTCATTTCCATTCATTTGGCAATTTATCACTTATTGCTTCCTATATGCCTCCAGAACCACTGTCTTATATTATTTAACTTTGAGATGTTTACATATTAATTCCTTAACTAAATTGATAGTTCATTCATCAACAAACATATACTAGGTTTACTAAATACCAGGTACTATGCTAGGTATGGGGAGAAAAATCTCTATTTTAGTATCGTTTTCTAATGCATAACCAGTAGGTTTTAGGTATGACTATTTTACTAGAGACTCCTCCTGCACTCTTCATCTAATGGAGAAATCTGTCAAATGTATTAAATAATATTAAAGGGCTTATTTTTATTAGCTTTTCCTGAGTCTTTAACACTACAGAGTTACCAGCTTGTTGCATGAATTCAACTGGACTTCCTACCTACTGATACTTTTATAGAAATCACATTTTAATATCACCATTGTAAATAGATTCTACAAGATGATGTCATATGGTATACTAACAAGTGGTATAATCAGGGCTGGATCCTAGGCTCCTTTTTAACTGAAATCTTTTTTTTTCTTTTTTTAATATTACAGGTTTATTTGAAACTTAATTCTTACCTCGAGTTTGCAAAATACAAAGTACACAAAACTATTTTTTAGTTTGTAGCTTACAAATATACATAACAGAAGTTTGCTTAAATTTATATTACATATTTATTAAGGCAAGGAAGTACATAGAAAAGAAACCATTTGCTCTGGTTAAGACATACTTGAGAAAAATCTTTGTACAAATTATTGTACATCTGAAACAACAATGCATAACAGACTATCTGCATAAAAATGTTAAAGAAGTAAACCAGGTGTATTTCCCTGACTTAGGTCATAAATGTAGATCAAGAGAAAAAATAGATTTTCCTTATCAAAGTATGCAGTAGTTTGAGAACTTCAGCTTCCTCATTTGGTACCGTTAGACCCAAGACTCACCAACCACCATCATTTATGTTATTAAAACACACTTTCTGTACTTCAATTTCTTCCTCTTCTTCTAATATAATAATGGGTTTTAGAAGGCAAATAGAATACAAGAGGATCCTTATACTTATATTGCAACAAAATACAGTTCAAGGGAATTCTGATCTTCTCTCCCCCAACTCATGGATCTAATTTACATGATATCCACACCTTCCAGTCCCCCTTGGGATGTTTTGGAGTTCAGGAATATTCAAGTTGAATTTAGAATTGGAATGATAGAAGATCCAGTAACAGACCCCATCTGTTCTTTGATTTGTCTTCTGGTATGGAACTGTGGGTGATTTGAACAGATGCCCTTCTGCCACTGAGACTAGGAGGGCAAGCAACCTACTACAGGCTGATGAGATATATTAAATATGAGCTTTTTTAATCCTGCTAAGGGACATTTTTGTGAGCTGAAAAGCCTATTAAGGTTTTTAGAAATACTAATTTCTAAAACCCAAGTTTTAGATTAAATTAAAATTAGTAGGGCAGCCGGGGTAGCTCAGTGGTTTAGCGCCACCTTCAGCCCAGGGCCTGATCCTGGAGACCCGGGATCGGGTCCCATGTCAGGCTCCTGGCATGGAGCCTGCTTCTCACTCGGCCTGTCTCTGCCTCTCTCTCTCTCTCCCTCTGTCATGAATAAATAAAATATTTAAATAAATAAATAAATAAATAAATAAATAAATAAATAAATAAATAAATAAAATTAGTATTTCTAAACTAGTGTTTAGTATAGTATTATTAGTATAATAAATTAAATTAGTATTTCTAAATTAGTATTTCTAAAACTTGGGTTTTAGAAATTAGTATTTGGTGATTAAAGTTACAAATTTCAGGCTCTAGTTTTCCTCAAGCCCTTAAATTCAGTTTATAAATGCTATTTCTCTATTTATCTATAAGTCTAGCACATTTTATTACTCACTTCTAAGACAGCTTTCAATATTTGATCTAACTTATCAACTTAGTGAATTATAAATACTTCCAAACATTTTCAACCATACTTGGAAGAAAAATATACCCTTTCCTTAGTGTGTTGGGGGTCCCCCAGACTACCTCCATATTCAGAGATTCATGGAAGCAATCTGTATTCATGGAAGGATGTACAGAAATCAGTATATAGTTCTACTCATAGCTAAGATTTATTGTAGCATAAAGCATGGATACAAGCAGGAACAAAGGAAAGGACACAGAGTCTGGAGGCCTACCTCTGTAGGCTTCTGTATACTCTTTCCCTCCTGCTAGCAATCACACTGAGTATACTCTTCCTCCAGCAATGAAAATTCAATAATGTGTGCAATATTCTGGCCTAGGGAAGCCCACTAGAGACTTGGAGCCCAAGGTGTTTATTGGGGACCGGGTATGTGGCGCATACCAAAATTTCAGACTCCAAAAAGTGAGCAGTCATTCAGCATAAACCAAATTGCTTGCACAAGTAATCCACTCTAACCTGACTTCCCAAATGCCAGCCAAGGACCAAGGTCAAGAGCAAGCCTTTCTAAAGGCAGAAGTCTCACTCCTATTGTGTTAACTCTTCTGCACACTCAGGTACTCTCACTTTCTAACTGAACAAACTACAACTTCCCAAGTGCTCAAATAACCCATATAAAATAAATGAAGTCATAATACAATTAACTTCAGTTGTTTTAATGTCCTATTATTTTCTATAAACTTACTAAGATTTCAACTTTATTTTTTTTTTATTTTTATTTTTTTTTTAGATTTCAACTTTAAATCAAAAGCATAAATCACTTATTTAATCACATTTAAAATTGGACTGACAAAATTGGTCTCATATTTTAATAGGCCAAATTATACTAAATAATAAAATAACAAAAAGGTAAAAATTAATATAAAAGCATTATAATGGATTTGATTATCTTAAACATTTCTATGATTAATCGCAAATTCTCTTTAGGTGAAAGATGATTTACCACCAAGAAAACTATATGTCACCCTGAACACTGTTGGCAGATAGTTGAGATGTAACATAATTTGGAAATCAGAGATTTCTGCAGATTGATTTCTTGCCCTGATCCTGATTTATAATTGATTAGGTAATTTCTCTCTTTTTTTTTAAGAGTTTATTTATTTATTCATGAGAGATACAGAGAGAGAGAGAGAGAGGCAGAGACACAGGCAGAGGAAGAAGCAGGCTCCATGCAGGGAGCTGGACGTGGGACTTGATCCCAGGTCTCCAGCTAAACCACTGAGCCACCCAGGCTGCCCAATTAGGTAATTTCAAGACGAGTTATTGAGATATCTTTATATTTACCTCACAAATCAGCTAATTCTTCTGATTGCTGACCAAAATCTGCAATTTACTCCAGCATTGATGGAATGCTGCTTTTTCTTTTAATTGTGGGAGGTAATATTCATGTAATTATCATTTTGGTCTATATTTAAAGCATTTTAAATTTAATAAATTCTTTATTCTTTCATATTCTTGCTTTTAGGGCCATACTTTATCTGATACAAAAAGGATATCAGATCAGAGAAAGACAATTATCATATGATTTCACTCAAATATGGAGTATAAGAAATAGTGAAAGGGACCATAAGGGGAAGAAAGGAAACTGAGTGGAGAAAAATTAGAGAGGAAGATAAACCATGAATGAACGACTCCTGACTCTTGGAAACAAAGGGTTAAAGCAGAAGGGGAGGTGGGTTGGGGGGGATGGGGTAACTGGGTAACAAGTATTAGGGAGGGCACATGATGAGATGACCACTGGGTGTTATACTATATGTTGGCAAAATGAATTTAAATAAAATATTTTTTAAAAGGACATCAGATTGAATATGGATATATATTTGTAGTTTTATCTATGTGGTCACAGTTTTTTTGTGATTTTTTTCCTTCTTCTGTATTTTTTCCTTCTTCTGTATTTTTAAAAATAGACTTAATTTTTTAGAGCCATTTTAATTTCACAAGGAAATTGAGTGGAAGTTACAGGCTCACTTTATTGTGCTTTACAGGTATTATATTTTCACAGATTGGAGGTTTTGGCAACCCTATGTCAAGCAAGTCAATCAGTACTATTTTCCCAATAGCATTTGCTTACTTTGTGTTTCTGGGTCACATTTTGGCAACTCTCATCACGTTCCAAACTTTCTCATCATTATTATATTTATTATGGTGATCTGCGATCAGTGATCTTTGATAAGACTATTGTAATTGTTTGGGGCACCATGAACCATGCCCACGTAAAACAGTGAAGTCAATCAGTAAATGTGGTGTTCTGACTGCTCCGCCAACCAGCTGTTGTGTTCTTCCATCTCTTTCCCTCCCTTTGGGCCTCTCTATTCTTAAGACACAACAATATCAGAAAGAAAGAAAAGAAAGACAACGACAACAATATTGAAATTAGGCCAATTGATGACCCTACAATGGCCTCTATGCGTTCAAGGGAAAGGATGAGTCATGCATTTCTCACTTTAAAACAAACTAAAAATGATTAAGCTTAGTGAGGAAGGATGTTGAAAGCCAAGATAAGCTGAGAGCTAAGCGTCTTGTGCCAAACAATTAGCCGAGTTGAAAATGCAAAGAAAAATTCTTGAAGGAAATTTTTAAAAGTGCTTACTCCAGTGAACATGCAAATGATAAGAAAGTGAAACAGCCTTATTGATGATATGGAGAAAGTTCTAGTGGTCTGGATAGATCAAACCAGCTACAACATTCCCTTAAGCCAAAGCCTAATCATGAGCAAGGCCCTATCTCTCTTCAATTCTGTGAAGGCTGAGAGTAGTGAGGAAGCTACAGAGGAAAAGTTGGAAGCTATTAGAGGTTGGTTCATGAGGTTTAAGGAAAGAAGCCATTTCCACAACATAAAAGTGCAAGGTGAATAGAAGCTACAGCAAGTTATCCAGAAGATCTAGTTAAGATGATTAATGAAAATGGCTACGCTAAACAATAAATTTTCAAAGCAGATGAAACAGCCTTCTACTGGAAGAAGATGCCACCTAGGACCTTCATAGCTACAGAGATGTCTACCCTGGCTTCAAAGCTTCAAAGGCAAGCTGACTTTCTTGTTATCAGGTAACTTTAAACAGAAGCCAGTGCTCACTGACCATTCCAAAAATCCCAGGGTCCTTAAGAATATCCTCTAATGGATCTGGGCAAAGTCAATTAAAAACCTTCTGGAAAAGATTCACCATTCTAGATGCCATTAAAAACATCTGTAATGCAAAGGAAGAGGTCAAAATACCAACATTAAGGGGAATTTAGAAGAAGCCGATTCTAGTCTTCATAGATGACCTTGAGAAGTTTAAGACCTGAGTGAAGGAAGATAACTAACTGCAGATGTGATGGAAATTGCAAGAGAACCAGAATCAGAAGTGGTGCCTGAAACTGTGTCTGAATTGCTACAATCTCGTGGTAAAATTTGAACAGATGAAAAGTTGCTTCTTATGGATGGGCAAAAAAGGTGGTTTCTTGAGATAGACTCTACTCCTGGTGAAGATGCTGTGAATGACAAGAAGGGATTTAGAACATTATATAAATTTTTTTTTTAAATTTTTATTTATTTATTTATTTACAATAGTCATGCAGAGAGAGAGAGAGAGAGAGAGAGGCAGAGACACAGGCAGAGGGAGAAGCAGGCTCCATGCACCGGGAGCCTGACGTGGGATTCGATCCCGGGTCTCCAGGATCGCGCCCTGGGCCAAAGGCAGGCGCCAAACCACTGCGCCACCCAGGGATCCCAGAACATTATATAAATTTAATTGATAAAGCAGCAGGGATGTATGAGAGGATTAACTCCAATTCTGAAAGAAATTCTGTTATGGGTGAAATGTTATCAAATAGCATTGCATGCTACAGAGAAATCATTCATGAAAGGAAGAACCAAACAATGCAGCAAACTTCACTCTTGTCTTTTTTGTTGTTGTTGTTTTTAAAGATTTTATTTATTTATTCATGAGAGACACAGAGAGAAAGAGGCAGAGACATAGGCAGAGAGAGAAACAGACTCCATGCAGGAAGCCCGATGTGGGACTCAATCCTGGATCCCAGGATCATGCCCTGGGCTGAAGGCAGGCACTTAACTGCTAAGCCACCCAGGTGTCCCCACTCTTGTCTTATTTTAAGAAATTGCCACAGCCACCTCAATCTTCAGCAACTACCACCCTGATCAATCAGCAGACATCAACACTGAGGCAAGATCCTCCACTAGCAAAAAGATTATGACTTGCTAAAAGCTCAGATGATGATTAGCATTTTTTTCAACAGTTTATTTATTTATTTTAGAGAGAGGAAGAGACAGAGAGAGTGAGGGGGGAGGGGCAGGATGAGAGGGAGAGAGAGTTCCTGGCTGACTCAGTGCTGAGCATGGAGCCTGATACAGGGTCAGTCTCATTATCCTGAGATCACAACCTGAGCTAAAACCAGTAGTCAGATGCTCAACCAACTGCACCACCCAGGTGGCCCAGCAATAAAGTATTTCTTAATTAAGGTCTGTACTTCCTTGTGTGTTTTTAAAGACATAATCCTATTGAACACTTAATAGACTACAGTGTAATATAAACATAACTTTTATATGCACTGGGAAACCAAAACATTCATTTAAGTTTCTTTATTATGATATTCACTTTATTGTGGTGATCTGGAACCCCCAATATCTCCATGATATGCTTATACAGAGATTTCCCATATATTCTCTACTCCCCTCACAAACACACTCTCCTCCACTATTAACATAACCCACCAGAGTGGTGCATTTATTGATCAACTGATGAACCTACATTGACATATCATAATCACCCAAAAGTTAACAGTTTAATTTAGGTTTACTCTTGGTGTTATACATTCTATGGATTTTGACAAATGTATAATGACATATATTCAACATTGTAATATCATACAGAATAGTTTCTCTGCCCTAAAAATCCTCTGTGCTCCGCATTCCTCCCTTCTTCACTCCTACTGCAAACCACTAATCTTTTTACTATCTGCATAGTTTTGCCTTTTCCTAAATGTCATATTGTTGGAATCTCAGTATATAGCCTTTCTAGATTACCTTCTTTACTTTGTAATTAAAACACTGTTTCCTGGGACACCTGGGTGGCTCGGTGGTTAAGTGCCTGCCTTGTCAGGATGATCCTGGGGTCCTGGGATCAAGTCCCACATCGGGCTCCCTGCGTGGAGCCTGCTTCTTCCTCTGCCTATGTCTGCCTCTCTCTGTGTCTCTCATGAATAAATAAATAAAAATTTTAAAAAATTTCTAAAAAAAAAAAACCATTGTTTCCTCGATGTCTTTGCATGGCTTGATTAGCTCGTTTCTTTTTAGCACTGAATAATATGCCATTGTCTGGATATACCACAGTTTATTTATACATTCACCTACTGAAGGACATCTTGGTTACTTTCAAGTTTTATTTTTTTTAACTTTTTAAAAAATATTTTTATTTATTTATTTGAGAGAGAGAGAGAGCACAAGCCAGGGGCAGAGGCAGAGGGAGAAGCAGACTCCCCACTGAGCCAGGAGCCCGTGCAGGGCTCAATCTGAGGACCCTGGGATCATAACCTGAGCTGAAGCTGAAGCTTAACCAACTGAGCCACCCAGGCACCCCTGCTTTCAAGTTTTAACAATTATGAATAAGCTGCTATAAACAGTTACATTCAGGTTTTTGTGAGGACAATTTTTCAACTCATCTGAGTAAATATTAGGGAAGATAATTGCTGGATTCTGTGGTAAGAGTATGTTTAGTTACATAAGGATTTGTCAAACTGTTTTCGAGGCATTGTACCAATTTGCATTCCTGCCAGAAATGAATGAGAGTTCCTATTTCTTCACATCCTGCTCAGCACTTGGTGTTGTCAGTGTCTTGGATTTTGGCCTTTCTAGTAGGAGCATCTCTTTGTTGTTGTTGTTGTTTTTTTCTCTTTGTTGTTTTAATTTCTGATTCCATAATGACATGTGGTGTGGAGCATCTTTTCATATCCTTATTTACCATCTGTATGTCTTCTTTGGTGCAGTGTCCATTCAGGTCTACTGCCCATACTATAATCAGGTTGTTTGTTTTCTTAGTGTTGAGTTTTAAGTGGTTTTTGTATATTTTGGATAATAGCTCTTTATCAGATATCTTTTTTTAAGATTTTATTTATTTATTCATGAAAGACACATAGAGACAGAGAATAGGCAGAGGGAGAAGCAGGCTCCACGGGGAGCCTGACAAAGGATTCAATCCCAGGACTGGGGATCATACCCTGAGCCAAAGGCAGATGTTCAACCACTGAGCCACCTAGGCGTCCCTATCAGATATCTTCTGCAAATAATTTCTCTCAGTCTGTGGTCTGTCTCCTCATTTCCTTGATACTGGTTTTTGGTTTTTTTGTGTGTGTGTTTTTTAATACGTTCCACACCCAACATGGAGCCCACATGGGGCGGGAACCCAGGACCCAGGATCAAGACCTGAGCTGAGATTATGAGTCAGATACTTAACCAACTGAGGCAGCCAAGCACCACCTCCCCTCCCCCACCAATATTGTTTTTTGCAGACCAGGTATTTTTAATTTTGATGAAGCACTGCTTATCAATTATTTTTTTCATGAGTCATGCCTTTGGTGTTATATCTAAAAAGTTATTGTCATATCCAATGTCACATATCTTTTCTCCTGCGTTATTTTCCAGGATTTTTTTTTGTCTTTCATTTAGGTCTATGAATCACTTTGAGTTAATTTTTGTGAAGGGTGTAAGGTCTTTATCTAGATTTTTTTTTTTTTGCATATGAAGGTCTATTTGTTCCAGTGCCATTTATTGAAGACTATCTTTGTTTGCTCCATTGCATTGCCTTTGTTTGTCAAAGATAATTTGACTATGTTTACATGGTTTTCCTTCTGGGCCCTCTATTCTGTTCCATGATCTATTTGTCATATTGATGTGATGGATTACATTAATTTATTCCAAATGTTGAACCAGCCTTGCATATTTTGGATAAATCCCAAGGTTCTATTCCCTGGGCTTCTATCTACAAGATATTGCAGATAGTTGGTATAATCTTTCCTTAAATGTTTGGTGGAATTCTCTAGTAAACTCATCTGGGCCATGTACTCTGTGTTTTGGAAGGTTAGTAATTACTGATTCAATTTCTTTAATATCTAGTCTTTTCAGACTGTTGACTAGGTCTTTTTTTTTTTTTTAAGAAAAGATAGTTTTGCTTTGGATGGTTTCAATATATAGTCTTGCTATTAACTTGTTATCAGGAGAATTCTCAATATCATATATTCTAAAATTAAAATTGTTATCGCGGGACGCCTGGGTGGCTCAGTGGTTGGGCATCTGCCTTCGGCTCAGGGCGTGATCCTGGAGTCCTGGGATCTGAGTCCCACATTGGGCTCCTTGCATGGAGCCTGCTTCTCCCTCTGCCTGTGTCTCTGCCTGTCTCTCTCTCTGTGTGTCTTTCATGAATAAATAAATAAAATCTTTTAAGAAAAAATTACAAGTTTATTTGTTTTTTTTTTTTAATTACAAGTTTAAACAAAAATTATAAGTTAGAACAGAGCAGTATAGAACTGTTTCTATGATTCCAGCAGTAAACACAGACTGCTTGGAAGAAAAAAATTGCTGGGTCAAAATCCCTTATACTGTGCTCTTTGCCTCTTTTGGCAAATTCTTAAATATAACTGTGGGCACACTAAACTTAAACTGATAGAACTAATTATACAACCATAACAGTTGGCTTAGACCTCAGAATCACTTGGGGTGCTTTTCAAAAATTAAGACTATTAAACGCTCACATCTCCAAATGAGATTCTGATTCAGTAGATAAGCCAGAAATCTAGATTTAAACAGGGGCACCTGGCTGGATCAGTTGTGTAGAACGTGTGACTCTTGATCTCAAGGTTGTCAGTTTGAGCCTCATGTTGGGTGTTGAGATTACTTTTAGAAAAGAGAGAGAAATCTAGATTTAAACAAATGCCACCAAGTGATTCTGATTCTGATACAGGTAAGCTGTGAACCACACCTTGAGAAATAATGTATAGGGGTAAGACAAGGTAGACTTGATCAATATGTCCCTCCTCTTTAGTGTACTAACATGGACCCAAAATTTATTCCTGAGAAAATAACTGACTGGGCCTTGTATGGTCTGGTTTCCTTAACAGAAAAGGATTTCAACACTAAATGGTGAGTATGTGGGGACTACATAGAGAGGAGAACTTAAATTTGCTCTTAATTGGAATGAGTGAAGAGAAAAAAATTTTTATGCTGGTCAGGAAAGGTGGAGGTGGAAAACAGAAATAAAGTAGTAGGTCACACCTCAATCTGCAGAAGACTGCCAACTCTAATTGTTTTGTAAATGATCACATTTATTTAAGCATAGTGGCCCATGGCTAGGTCAAAAAAACAGGTGCAATTTTCCAAATCATTTGCCAGCATGAAATGAAAATGCATCTATTTTCACTAGCAATTCTCAAAGTCAAGCCTTTCCAAAGGTACCCTCTACAGAAGAAACCACTAATGAATGATTGCATTTGATGACTGACTACACTGTTTTTTCGGTAATTTTAAATAAATTTTAACTGTATTAGAAGAAGTAGAAAATGGCCCCATAACTTTGTATTTTATTTCCAGCATCAGTCACTATTTTTCAGGTTGTCTCTTTGATATTCTATGGGAACTATACTCCAGATTAATCTTCTTTAAGAAGGACGCCTGGGTGGTTCAGTCAGTTAAGTGTCTGCCTTCGGCTCCAGGTCACAACCTCAGAGACTTGGGATCAATTCCACATCAGGGTCCCTGCTCAGCAGAGTCTGCTTCTCCCTCTCCCTCTACCCTTGTGCTCTTTCTCTCTCTCCTCGAATAAATAAATAAATTAATTAAATATTAAAACAAAACAAAAAAACCCTCCTTTAACAAGGTAAACCACTATTCTAGAAAGAAGTATGACTAGTTTGGTACAGGTGGCTCTTATGATCTTTATCCTTCCTAGTCCTCATTCTTTCTCTGTGCCCATATATCCATGTACCATCTCTTCAATAATCATGTCAGAATTTTGACAAGTCAAGCTTATTAGCTATGTTGCTTGGACCATGTCATCCTGGCTATGGGCATAACTTGAAATTTCTCCAAGAAGCACCAGCTTTGGGGTACAAATGAACACATGAATGGTGATAATTTTAAAGTAAACCCAATCCAGGATCAGTTGTGAGGGTCATGTTCCTGAAACTGAATTTTTGATGAAGGCCTTGATTCTGTAATCACATATAAAAATTATTTTGGCACACCGGGATATATTTAATACATTAACTCAGCACATCTAATTTGGGTACCTGCAATATACAAAGCATGGTGGAATGAGACAGTTCTTATTCTCAAGAAATTTATTGTCTAAAGAGAGGAAAAGATAAAAGTGTACAAGCAAAGATACTAGGTGAAATATATGCCTCATGAATGATACACATAAGCTTAGCAGCTCAAAGAAGAAAACTTTGTTGAGACAGAACCTCATTTAACACTCACAAACACTAGGAAAGGTGAACACTGTTATTCCTATTTTACAGGTAAGGAAACAGGATCAAAGACATTTGATAAGTTTCTCTGGGACTAACAGGTAGGAAGTCCCAGAACTTAGAGCCCATGTCCCCTCTACTCTCCCTCCTAGGAAGCTGAGGTGAGGGGTGGAAGCTTCACAGGGGAAGTAACATTTACGTTTAGAGGTCATAATCATTTTTTGTTTCGTGTTCTCTTACTCTTTCCTTTTCTGCCTTGGTTTTCATTTGCTCATTACAACATTTTTTTCTACCTTTAATAATTTGGAAATTCTCGGGATCCCTGGGTGGCGCAGCGGTTTGGCGCCTGCCTTTGGCCCAGGGTGCGATCCTGGAGACCCGGGATCGAGTCCCACGTCGGGCTCCCCGTGCATGGAGCCTGCTTCTCCCTCTGCCTGTGTCTCTGCCTCTCTCTCTCTCTCATTCTATGTGACTATCATAAATAAATAAAAATTTAAAAAAATAATTTGGAAATTCTCATGCTTCCTGGAGAAGATAGAAACAAGAGGCTTAAATGGGACCTTAATAAAAATTACCTACCATATCTGTTGATTCTAAGATGCACATTTTTCTTCCACCTTAACATCCCCCCCTTTTTTTTTTTTTTTTTTTTTTATGATAGTCACAGAGAGAGAGAGAGGGAGGCAGAGACATAGGCAGAGGGAGAGGGAGAAGCAGGCTCCATGCACCGGGAGCCCGACGTGGGACTCGATCCCAGGTCTCCAGGATCGCGCCCTGGGCCAAAGGCAGGCACCAAAACGCTGTGCCACCCAGGGATCCCCATCACAATGAGTTTTTAAATCAATGGCATCTTACAATTACTGTTGGCCAGGCGGCAATCACGACATAGTTGTGAGATCATTGCATGACCTGCACGACAGTCATTGCTTGTGCAGGTCTGAACATTAAAAGTATCAGGATCAAAACTTGTAGAATGGTCATCAGTAACTTGGACGAAAATCACTAAAACAGTATTGGACCCCGTTTTCCCCTCTAGGAATCATATAATTCTCAGAAGGAGGTGAGGTCATATATTTAGCAATGTCCCTGGGTGTTTAGTGCAGGCCAGCTCTGTATAAACCACAAAACAGCTGACCAGCCCAGCAACAATGGCTTTTAGTTCTTTTATGGATTAGTTTAAGTATCCCAATATTCTTGAAGGCACAGAGGTCACTATTGTGTGAAAAAAACAGAGACATCTACGAATAAGTCAAAAGTGATTCAGAAGAGTTAGTCTCTGAAGTGAAGAAGTTTTAGGAATAACCAAATTTTTTATTTTTCTTTTTTGGTATGATTTTTTTAAATATAAAAATCTCTAATCAAAGTTCAATAAATAGAAAATAAAAATTATAAGTAAAAGGTAAACTTTTTTCAGTTTAATTAACAGGAATTATATTGTTGGTATATAAAATAATAATAAAATGCTGAATTTTAGATTCAAGAAGAATACAGTATTTGCAATATACTGAATTCTTTCTTGTCCAAAAATAACCTAAGGACAAAACAAATAAGCAAACAAAAATCCCTCTGGTATTCACCCTTTCCTTCAATTGTCAATAACTTTTTGACCTGGTTCTAATAAGACTGAATACGTCTCTCATGTTCGTGTCTTAATTGTAGACCCCCTCTTCATATATATCTAAAGACCCTTCTTTTTAAAAAAAATCTAAGCACTCTCTATAAGAGTATTACTTTGTGTGTCTCAGATAGGTTTAGAACTTTGTTGATTCCTGTGTGAATTGGTAGTTAAATGTCTTTTGATCAAATTACAAATGAATATATGTTAAGATTTGAGTAATCTAGTATTTTTGTATTAGAGACCCAAAAAAGGTGTAGTTTATAGTTTGTACGAAACCCATCTGTAGTTGATTTTAAAGTATTCTCCCCAGCAGCCTTCCCTTCCCACTTCTTTTCTTGTGCTACTATTTACATTAACCTCCATTCAGTAATGATGAAGGGTGTAGCACCAAAGCAAAAGGAATGGTAGAAATAAGTTCCATAAGGTTAATACTGTGTTCCTGACAGCTAGAGATAGATAGATAGAAAGAAAGAAGATACAAAGATACATAGAGGGGATAACATATGCAAGAGTTGATTTTATTTGAGCTTACTAAGAAGAAAGGATAGTTTGGCTTATTAAGAAAGGAGAGAACATAATACACAGAACCCTTCAGAGGAACCATTTTCAGCATCAATTTTTTTAATGTTCTCAGCATGTAAGTCATGTCTAGAAGAAGAAATAAACAAGTATGGAAATAATTATCATTGTTAAAGAACAAAAATTCTACCCAGTACATTTTAAAGATCTAATTGGTTTTATTAATGGATTCATGAATTAGGCACCCTCCCATCCTCCAGAGGGCAGCTCCACTACACTACAGAAAAGGAAAGGTTTTTAAAGGCAGAGAAGGGGAAGGGGGTAATTATGAATAAAGAAAGCGCTGTTTTAGGCAAGATCATCCTACAAAAGGGAACGGAGGAGTCTATAAGTAAATTTCCAAGAGCTGACCCTGAAAATGCATGCCAACTGGTTAAAGGTTATATTCCTGGTGGAACTGAAACTACAGTTATGTTAGGTATTAAGTCTTAGTTTTACTGATCTAGGGCTCCTAACCTCAGCAAATCCATTTTGGGCCTGTGGTCTTCTTTTTGACACTCAGTACTATAGAAGATAAAAGATACATAGAGGAATCCCTGGGTGGCTCAGCGGTTTAACACCTGCCTTCAGCCCAGGGTGTGATCCTGGAGACCCCGGATGGAGTCCCACATCAGGCTCCCTGCATGGAGCCTGCTTCTCCCTATGCCTGTGTCTCTGCCTCTGTGTGTGTGTGTGTGTCTCTCATGAATAAATAAATAAAATCTTTATAAAAAAAAAAGATACATAGAAAAGAACTATGGGACTTGAAAGAACATTTCAGATTACTTTTAAATGACCAAGATTCTCTGAGGGAAGAAAGCAATTCTCTTACTTAAAGATATAGTCAAACTAGGATTCACTTCAGGGAAACATGGGTGAGGCAATAAATATAATCAGTGAGGTGGGGTGGAGAAGAAAGTCTTTCTTGATCTTCTCTTCAAGATAAAAGTAAGTTTGGTCATTTTTGTCTTTCTAATCTGTGTGTCAAAAATATTTACAGTGATTCTCAGAATTAGAGCTGAGTTGGCTCATAATTAAACTGGCCATAATTTCATATTGTGCAGGGCAAAGTGAGCATATGTCTTTGTTTGCATACCAAAGCCCAAGCTTACACGTAGTGCCTCAAGTAATTATTGTGTCCCCTTCACGCTCAAGAGTTCATGATGGTTGGCCTACCCTTAGATGAAAAGCTAGACTCTGGCGCCCTCTGGGGTTTAAAGCATGAAGTCTTTCTGGAGATGCATTTTTCTTAAGGTTGCATTGGAGAATTTCACATTCTGATATTGCTTATTTGGGGAGGAGAAATCACCACAAAATGTGAACATCCTGAAGTGGATCATCTACTACTAATTTCCCCACTAAGATCTCAGCTTTGAATTTCATGTCCTCAGACTTTATCACTGACTGCCTTTCATGGTTGCTGCTAACTTTAGACTCCAGGATCCTTCTGCTCCATTTATGAGTAACTTTAGTTCCTGGTACACTGTCACTCTCACTAACACTACTTCTCTCTTGCTACATGGTGAACTCAATACACAGGTCATTTTTCCAACACGCTGGACCTTGACAATGCTTTGTTCTCTACCCTGGCTCAATTGTACACTCCCAGGTCACACCATAAACACTGTCATTACTAGTATAATCTTATGCATCTTGTCCTCTGACCACCAAATCCCATCTTTCCACCCACCTCCTTCTAGTAACCCAACACCAACAAACCTTTGCCCCCCCACAAGAATGTACAATCTATTAATTTTGCCAATACTTCCCTGTGCCTCATCCCTAGCTGTTCACTTTAGTCTCCATATCAGATGAAATTCCATGATTATTCATTATAATAATACTCTAGCAAACACTTTCAACGTCCCTTGCTCTTCTTTTGCATTGCCATTTGCTTGACTCAACTACAAACTCTTCCTTAAATCCACATCTCCCCCACTCTATCCCTACATCCCTGCCACTGAATGTGGGTAGAGAAAAACACATAATAATGATTCATCTGATTTTAAATTCATCATCAAGAATCCTAATGCTGGAGGGTGCCAGGGTGGCTTGGCTGCCAGGGTGCCAGGGTTGGTTAGCATCTGAATCTTGATTTTGGCTCAGGTCTTGATCTCAGGGTCATGAGCTCAAGCCCCACATTGGACTCTACATTAGACATGAAGCTTACTTAAGAAAACAAAAAAGGAATCTTGGTGCTAGGACCCTCAGTGGGTCCCAGCAACTATACTCCCCTAGACCATTTACTCTTCTCTTCTCCTATTTCAATATGTCACAATGTCTTCTTCCTATTTGATACCTCCTTCCATAATCCTACTCAGTCGGTAGCCTTATTTCCTACTTTATTGAGAAAACTGAAGCAGCCAAAAGAGACTTCCGGATTCTACCATATCTGCCTACCTACCAGCATACTCTGCCTTCCTTCTTATTACTCTGGCCTAGATGAATGTCCAAGCTCCTGTCTAAGGCCTAAGTCAATGTCTCCACTTTGCAGTAAGTCCCTTAAATTCTCTTACTCATCATCACATATAGATATGAATGTGGAGGGGATCCCTGGGTGGCTCAGCAGTTTAGCGCCGACTTCAGGCCAGGGCGTGATCCTGGAGACTTCGTGCTTTTTTTTTTTTTAATTTTTTATTTATTTATGATAGGCACACAGTGAGAGAGAGAGAGAGGCAGAGACACAGGCAGAGGGAGAAGCAGGCTCCATGCACCGGGAGCCCGACGTGGGACTCGATCCGGGGTCTCCAGGATCGCGCCCTGGGCCAAAGGCAGGCGCCAAACCGCTGCGCCACCCAGGGATCCCGATCCTGGAGACTTAGGATTGAGTCCCGCGTGGGGCTCCCTGCATGGAGCCTGCTTCTCCCTCTGCCTGTGTCTCTGCCTCTCTCTCTCTCTCTTTCTCTGTGCTCTCATGAATAAATAAATAAAATCTTAAAAAAAAAGATATGAATGTGGATATGGTAATATAGATATATATATATACACTATATCTATGTATCTATATATTATATACTGATATATCTATATGTCTATACCATTTCTATCTCTTACTACTGGCTCATTCCCAACAGCATGCAACCATGCTATTTTTTAATTTCTTTCATCTTCAACATCTCTCTTCATCTTACAACCACTGCTGTATTGCTCTGCTCTTTTACAAAAAAACTCTTCAAAGGAATTCTCTATACTTGTTTCTCCAATCCCTCTCCCATCCCCTCTCAAATCCACTTAACGAGTGTTGTTTTAGGCCTCTCAGTTTCAGAGAATTTTGTTATGCACCAATAGAAATTAGAACCATACCTCTGAGAGAGCAGCACCAGCCTGCCCTAGGAGGAGGCAGCTTATTCCCTAACAGAGCTGCATGATTTTACCAACATGTGTCAGCAGAAGTCTGGGGAGCAGCTGAAGGTATAGATTCTAAAGGTGTTAAGCCAATGGGGATAAATATACTCAATCAAGCCAAGATCACTGACATGGGTGCAGGGTTTGGAGTATAACATGTTGGCTGGAATAATGGAAACAGTGCTAACAGTTTGAAAAGGTCAGCTAATAAAAGCCAGGATTCCACAATAACACAGTTAATGAGGTTGAACTGCCATAAATGTTCTAGCATATACTGTAGAAAAAAGAATGCAAGTTTCAGGAAAACAGGAATGGATCCATAATGTTCTACCTCCTAAGCTACCTCTCGACTAGGCCCCTCTGGGAAGGTCTAAAAGAAACTCTTCACCAAGACATTAGGAAATGCATTAGTGAGGCAGGCACCAGCGCCCTTGAGGAGCTCTGCAGGTTGGAGACATTGGCATAAGAGGCTGGGGTGGAAATGTATGCCCTTATTTCAGTTGGACTATAGGGATTCCGCATGGTAAAGGCCCTGCATAGCACTGAACTGTTAGAAACAACATGGAGCAATGACCACAACAAGCCACAAATGGGGCATATAATCCGTGTTTTGTCAGTGGCTCATTGATTTGGGGGTCCAAAGAAATCATACACTGGCAGCATACTAAGATGCTGCTTGATATATATATACTATATATATATATATATTATATATAATATATATCAATATTTATGTATATATATAAAATCTAATTCAGCTAGGTGGAACCTAACTCAGGTTGCCAAAGTATGCTTTGTACCCAATACCCAGACCTAAGTCAGTTCAGAGACTAAGAGCCCCAATGAGGGGGAAAATCTGGGAGGTTCTGAGAAAAGATCCCATGACATAGCCGTAGGCATAAATATACCATAAATCTTCCTCCAAGCCAGCATTTCTCAACCTCTGTACTACTGACATTTTGACCAGGGTATTTCTTTGTTTTGGGGAGTGCTATTCTGTACATTGTAGGATGTTTGGTAACATATCTAGTCTCTAACCCAGTAACACACACATACCCTTTTCCCCAGTTGTGACAACCAAAATGTTTGCTAACATGTGACCAAATATCCTCTGGAGAGTAGGGTTACCAGATTTAGCAAATAAAAACACAGATTAAATTTGAAATTCAGACTCAAACTTATTCCTTATCTGAAACTTAAATTTAACTGGGATCCCTATGTTATTTGTCAGCCCTATTTGGGGGGCAAATCACTCTTTGCTGAGAACTACTAATCTAAGCCAGTGCCTCTTTAAGTGTGCTAAGAACCCATTACAACACTGATTCTTGAGGCTCACTCCCAGGGATTCTGACTTAGTGAGGCTGTGTAATGCCTCTGAATTTTCTTTTTTCTTTTTTTAAAGATTTTATTTATTTATTCATGAGAGAGAGAGAGAGAGAGAGAGAGAGAGAGAGAAGCAGGGACCCAGGCAGGGGAGAAGCAGGGCTCCACACAGGGAGCCCAACGTGGGACTCGATCCCGGGTCTCCAGTACAGTGCTAAACCGCTGAGCCACCCGGGCTGCCCTGAATCTTCTTTTTTTTAAAGATTTTATTTATTTATTCATGAGGGACAAACAGAGAGAGGCAGAGACACAGGCGGAGGGAGAAGCAGGCTCCATGCAGGGAGCCCAATGCGGGACTCAATCCTGGGTCCTCGGGGTCACACCCTAGGCCCAAAATGGGTGCTCAACCTCTGAGTCACCCAGGCATCCCTGAGTTTTCATTTTTAATGAGTTTCTAAGTGAAGGTAAGGGTTATAGGTACAGAGAGACACCTTAGATAGTATTGCCTCAGAGAGATTTGCTTGGTGACTATACATTAGGGGAAAGAAAATACCCAGTGATTCTGGGAATTAGTAGATACTGCTTCTGAAATGACATTGACTCCCAGGAACACAAAATGCCACCAAGTTCAAAAATTCAGAGTAGCACCTTATGGAGATGACCAGATAGAGTCTTCGCCTAAGTTAGTCTAACATTGGACCCCACATGGAGTAACAGCTATGATGGCAGGATGCATCAAAGAGAATCCCCTGGAACTGCCATCCCACTCCTGCTCCTGCTTCTTGTGTACCAAGACATGAACCAAAAAGTAACAAAGTTACACCACATCCCTGAGAGAATTGCAGGGATTAATACCAAGAACAGAGATTGTTGTTTAATAGGTCTACACATCAGTGATATTTGTAGAGTCTCCATCATTTGGGGAACCTTAGAATAGCCCTTCTAAAAAGAGACAGCAAGTTACTGTACCTTGTACTTCTCACCATGAAGGAAAAAAAAAAAAAAAACCAAAACCCACCATACTTGCTTCTTTCAAATTTGTAGGCATCATATGCTGTTTTAGCATGCTGCTCCAAACCACTTGATAACTTCTAAAGCTACCATTTTTGAGTGGGGCCAGATACATGTCAAGGCTTCAAAAGAAGCTACCCTGACACTTGAGCCCCACGACCTGGCAGACCAAATGGTATTAGAAGTATTTTGTTGAAGAGAGAGATTGTTTATATAGCTTGAGGCAGGCTACAGTAGGATGGTCACAAAACAGACCTCTAGATGTTTGGTAAGGCTACACCTCCTCTGATGACAAATATTCTCCCCTTGAAAAGCAGCTCCTGGCTGGCTACTGGTCCTAGTTTTTGAGACTGAACATATTACCACACAATACCAAGTGGCTATACAACTTGAACTTCCCATCATGAACCACAAAGCTGGATGTACACAACAACATTTCCACTGTAATATGGAAGTAGTATAGAGGAGACCAGGTCCTAGCAGACCCAGAAGCACAAGGAATATATATAACCAGTCATTTCCAACTACCAAGATATCTTTTTCTATCACTTTTTTATCTTTTCCTTAACCTATATGGGAGTCCTCTTGGGGAATTCCCAGTGAGCTTTTCACAGAAGAGAATGAATCTTTGGTCTAGTCCTCAGATGGATCTATACCTGATACTACACTGCCAAAGGTGGATGACCAACCTACCACCACTCACTCAGGCATGACCACAGAAGACCATGATGAAGGGAAATCCTCCAAGTCGACAGAATTTTGAGGGGTATTTCTGGTTGTTTGTCTTATGGTGTGAAGTACAAAGACCTATAATTATTTATGGGCAGTGGTTACTGGATTGGATGACCAGCTGGGAGCTAGGAAGGAACTAATTGAAAAATTGATGACAAGATGGACTGTGTATGGTACTCTTGGAGTGAGAGAATATTTCAGTGCCATGTATATATCCAATAAAGAATACCCATGATGGTGGAGGCTGTCAAAAATCAGATGATCAAGGGAATCTGTTTTGCAAATGTAAGGAAGCTTCCTTCTCCAGGCATCCCAATGCTTGCTCAACCTGTCTATACACAATATGGCCAGAGCAGCATAGAGGGAAGTGTGAACTAATAACATGGTTTTCACCTCCCCTGCCTATAACTTCTACTGAGTGCTCAATCTGCCAGCAGCAGAAGCCAATACTAAAGCACTGATATGGCACCACTCTCCGGGTGACAGGTGGCTACTTAGTGGCAGTTGATTATGATGAACTCTTCCCTCATAAAGAGAAACATTCTTTATGCTCTCCTGAGCATAGCTGCATACTCTAGATAAAAATGTGCTTTCTCTGCCTGCAGAGCTTCTGCCAATACTACTATCATGAAGTTACGGAATGTCTCATCCATGGCCATGGTATCCCACTCAACTGTCTCTGACCATAGGCATATGTTATGAACAAACAGGTTTAGAAGTGGGCTCATGCTTTCAAAATCCACCACATACTTCCATTGTACAGAACCAGCTGGCTTGATAAAACAGTGATCTGGCCTGTTGAAACCTCAATTATAGTGCCAGCTGGGGCACCATGTAATGTTAGGATGTTGTCCTACAGCACAGGATGTATGCCATAAACCAGCAGCCAATATTGCACAGAGCCAGAGTGCATGGGGGTGGAGACCATGGAAAGGAATGGTTCCTCCATCCACGATGGCTTCCTAGATATTTCTCTAACATGTAGACATTCTCCTGCCTCCATTTCCTCTACCTAAATGCTTTCCTCCACTCTATTTAAAATTGCAAGACCTGGGGCACCTTGGTTAAGCATCCAATTCTTGAATTCAGCTCAGGTCATGATCTCAGAATCATGAGATCAAGCCCTGCATTGTGCTCCACACTGAGCATGGAACTTGCTTAAGATTTTGTCTCTCTGGGGTACCTGGGTGGCTCAGTCCATTAAGTGTCTGCTTTCAGTTCAGGTCATGATCTTGGGGTCCTGGGATCTAGCTCTGAGTCAGGCTCCCTGATCAGCAGAGAATCTGCTTCTCCCTCTCCCTCTGCCCCTCCCTGACCCTCCTCACTCATGTTCTCTCTCTCTCTCTCCTTTCAAAAAAAAAAAATTCTCTCTCCCTCTGCCCCTCCCCCATTGCTCATGCATGCATATGCATGCTGTCTCTCAATAAATAGATAGATGATAGATAGATAGATAGATAGATAGATAGATAGATAGAATTGTGAAACCTCTCTTGCCTACCTAATTACCCCTTCCCTTACTATGCTTTCTCTCTAGCCATTCTCACTTTCTAATACACTGTATTATTCATTAGGTTATTGTTTATTATCTCTCTTCTCCCACTAGAAAGTGAGCTTTATGAATATAGGTTCTATTCCATTCACTGGTTTGTCCTTGGTGCCTAGGACAGTGCCTGAAACAGCAGGTGCTCAACAAATATTTCTAAATTTATTTGAATGAATATGAAATTCCCAGAGAATAGTAAACAAATACTTCCAGTCTATTATCTTTATCTGCAGTAGGGATCCATTGGCAAGCTTTTTCTGAAAAAGCTAGAGAGCAAATACTTTAGGATTGTGGGCCATGCAGTTGCTGTAGCAGCCACTCCATTCTGGTATTGTAGCATGAAAGCATCCATAAACAGTAAGTAAATGAAAGGGTGATACATGGAGAGGAACTAGAGGAATTGCTTAAGTCCTGAGAATTTGGAGACTGAGAAGGGAGTTCATATGGAAATCGTTTATACAAAAATGTTTGATTCATTTCTTCTTCATGACTTCTCACTCCATTATCACAGCTAATACTAGTGAAGTTAAATTTTCTGTTTGGCTTTGACTTCTGAATATTGTACATTTAAAACTTCCACAGAATTATACTTATTAATATAACCTCCAGGTGGAGCCCTTTCTCTTTTCTCATTAAGCTGTTTTTATTATAGTTGACCCTTGAGCAACTCAAGGGTTGGGGGTACCAACCACCAGTGCATTTGAAAATCCAACTTTTGACTCCCTAAAACCTTAGCTACTAATAGCTAACTGTCGACCAGAAGCTTACAAGGAACAGTTGATTACCATATTTCATGTTATATGTATTAGATACTGTATCCTTACAAAAAAGTGAACTACAGAAAATGTTATTAAAATCATAAGGAAGACAGAATACATTTATAGTACTGTACTGTTATTGATACTGTGAGTTTATATTGTCTGTTTACAAGATGAATCATCTCTCAGTGCCTATCTCAATATTATCTTTTCAAATTCTTATTCAAATTCCAGTTAGTTAACACAGAGTATAATATTAGTTTCAAGTGTACAATATAGATTCAACACTTCCATACAATACCCAGTACTCATTATGACAAGTGCACTCCTTCATCCCCATCACCAGTTTAACACATCCCCCCATGCACCCCCCCCCCCCGGTAACCATCATTTTATTCTCTATAATTAAGGGTAAGTTTCTTGGTTTGTCTCTCTCTTTTTTTTCCCCATTGCTCATTTGTTTTGTTTCTTTTTTTTGTTTGTTTGTTTGTTTTGTTTCTTAAATTCCACATTTGATGTTTGTCTTTCTCTGACTGACTTATTTTGCTTAGCATTATACCCTGTAGCTCTATCCACATCACTGTAAATGGTAAGATTTCATTCTCTTTTTATGGCTGAGTAATATTCCATTATATATATATTATCATTATATTCCAATATATAAATTATATATATATATAATATCCATTGACTGATGAATAAATAAAGAAGAGGTGGGATATATATATATATATATTTTAAAGATTTTATATTTATTCACGATACACACAGAGAGAGGCAAAGGGAGAAGCAGTCTCCCTGTGGGGGACCCCAATGTGGAACTTGATCCCAGGACCCCAGAATCACGACCTGAGCCAACAGCAGATGCTTAACCACTGAGCCATCCAGGTGCCCTATATATATCTTTAAAAATGAAGAGATAATATGAAGAAATCATATTTATTTACAGATATAATGATTCATGCATTGATAATGGAGAAGCAACAATACGATTGCTCTATGATAGCTTAGTATAATTGATATGATTGCTTCATGGTAGCCTAGCCAATACATAGTGAATGAATCACTATAAAATTTTTATGGCATATAGTATTATAGTCATATTCATAATACAGTATTGTTCCTTTTTTAATCTAGGGTCTAGACCCAGTGTAAGGCCTTAGCTCACGACCCCAAGATCAAGAATTGCATGCTCCACCTACTGAGCCAGCCAGAGGCCCCTCATAATACAGTATTGGAAACATTGTTACATTTTTTAAAAACCACTTACCTGTAATAATAGCCTGATACATAGTTATTCCAATTGAGAGAGACAGAGACAGAAGCATACTATATAGTAATGTAATTTGTTGAAGGCAAAGTTGTAAAACAGTAAGAAAACTACCACAATATTAATTTCACATTAAATATCACTCATCTTATGCCTGTGTAAGGATAGGCTACCCACTTCCATACAATTCTTGCATACAATGTTGTACACAATGAATACTCAGGCAATGATGATGATAAGGACACAAAATGTCTCCATACAGCTCTTGTACAGTTACTCAATTTTCACACAGACACTCGCGTGCATACTCAACAGCTGTTTATTAACTTATGGCATGATAACTATTTACTATTAAGTGGAAGCAATCCATCACAAAGGTCCTCCTTGTCATTTTCATGTTGAATAGACTGAGGAAGAAGAAGGAGAGGGAAAAAGAAAGAAGGGGAGGAATTGGTCTTGCTGTGTCAAGGTGGCAGAGGTAGTAGAAGTGGAGGAGGCGGAAGGTGAGGCAGGAGGGGCAGGCACACTTGGTGTAACTTTATGGAAATACATGTAATTTCTGCCTGACATACTTGCTTTGTCCTTTCTCTAAATATGTTTCTAAACAATACCAATCCTTCCACCATTTGCTTAATTTCAGTGTCCATGTTGTGAAATAACTCAAAAGTAGTCTTGAATAATCAGAACATTTCTGCCAGATTGTTTAACATCTGTTTGTTTCCTGGCACTGCTTCTTCAACATCCTCCTCTTCATTGTCTGGCACTGGTTTGGAAGCACTCATCTCCATCAGGTCATCTTCTGTTAATTTCTCTGGTGTGGTGTCTATTGGCTCTTATATTTCTCCAAGATCCAGATCTTGAAACCCTTTCCCACAACCTTCCTCCACTTTTCCACCCCCCCATATTCATATCCACAATCTTTTTCATGATTTCCTTGATTGGCTTTGTTATAATTCCTGTGAAGTTATGCACAGCATCTGGGCACAGTTTCACCAGCAGGAATTTATTGTTTGGGGCTTGATGGCTTTCATGGCTTTTTCTATAACAACAATGGCATCTCCAGTGGGGTGATCCTTCCAGGCTTTCATGATGTGCTCTCTCTTGTAGTTCTCTTTCATAGTATTGACAATCCTTTCCTTAAAGTACTATGCGTGATGAGCCTTAAAGGTCCTTATGATGCCATGAGCTAGAGATTGAATTTGAGGGCAAGTAGACCACCTCAACACCTTTGATGTTGAACTCATGGGGTCCTGGGTGGACAGGGGCATTGCCCAAAATCAAAAGAACATTAAAAGGCAGTCTCTTCCTGGCAAGGTACTTCCTGACTTCAGGAGCAAAGCATTGATGGAACCAATCCATAAAAAAGGGTTCTCCTTGTCTAGGTTTTCTTGTACAACCACAACAGTGGTGGCTAGTGTTTATCTTTCCCTTTCACAGCTCAAGGGTTAGCAGTTTTATAGATAAGGCAGTCCTGATCATAAACCCCACTGCACTTGCACAGAACAGCAGTTAGCCTATTCCTTCTTGCCTTAAATCCTGGTGCTTGCTTTTCTTCCCTAGTAATAAATGTCCTTTGTGACACTTTTTTTTCAGAATAGGGCACTTTGGTCTGCATTAAAAACCTGTTAAGGCAGATATCTTTTTTCCTCAATGATTTTCTTAGTGGGTTTGAGAACTCACCTGGCTGCCTGTTGGTTGGCAGAAGCTCCTTCACCTGTTGACATCTTTTAAAGCCAAACTTCTTGCTAAAATTATCAAACCATCCTTTGCTGGCATTAAGTTCTCCAGCTTTAGATCTTTCATCTTCCTTTTGCTATAAGTTGTCATATAATGATCCCATTTTCTAGAATCATATTAGAGCCTATAGGTATACCTTTCATATACTAATCTTGTATTCAAATAAGAGCTGCATTTTCAAAATGAGGTAAAAAGGTATTTTGCACAAAGTGCCAAGTTTTCACCCTCACTGGTGTAGCGACAGTGACAGTTTCACAATTTTTTTAAATTTTTTAAAAGATTTATTTATTTATGAGAGAGAGAGAGAGAGAGAGAGAGAGAGAGGCAGAGACACAGGAGGAGAGAGAAGCAGGCTCATGCCGGGAGCCCGATGTGGGACTCGATCCCAGGACTCCAGGATCGTGCTCTGGGCCAAAGGCAGACGCTAAACCGCTGAGCCACCCAGGGATCCCCACAAATTTCTTTTTTTTTTTTCTAATGCTTCTTATGCTGGATTCATTTATCTTGAAATAACAGGCAACCACACCACAGACCTCAATCTACAGTACATATCAAGCAACTCAACTTTTTCTTGTAATGTCATGACTTTCCTCTGTTTCTTGCAAGCACTTTGAGCATCATCAGTGGCACTTCATATGAGTCCCATAGTGTTATTCAAGGATTACAATGCTGCACTAAGCATGGAGAAAAATATGGGAGAACTGTGAGAAAATACATTTTACTGTGATACACAATATACTGGAGAGACAAACGGGTCATACAGAGATTATTATTTTAACACAGCATTTTAAATGGATATTGGCAACACTCGAGCTCACCACCATAGCTAGGAGAGGTGGCTATAAAATTCTTGCAGTGTATAGTATGTACTAGTGTTAATTTTATGTAGTTATGATTTAATACTGCATCTTTGCATTTGTTTACATTTCTCTTGATCACAAATGGCATCATGTATGGTCTGTGTTTGTGCACATACTGTTTTTTTAAAGATTTTATTTATTTTCTCATAATAGACACACAGAGAGAGGCAGAAACATAGGCAGAGGGAGAAGCAGGCTCCCTGCGGGTGGCCTGATGCAGGACTCGATCCTGGGACCCGAGGATCATGCCCTGAGCAGATGCTTAACCACTGAGCCACCCAGGCATCCCAGTGCACATATTTTTTTTTTTTAAGATGTATTTATTGGGATGCCTGGGTGGCTCAGCAGTTTAGCGCCTGCCTTTGGCCCAGGGCATGATCCTGGAGACCCGGGATGAAGTCCCACGTTGGGCTTCTGCATGGAGCCTGCTTCTCCCTCTGCTTGTGTCTCTGCCTGTCTCTGTGTGTGTGTCTCTCGTGAATAACTAAATAAAATATTTTTTAAAAAATTTTAAAAAAAGATGTATTTATTTGAGAGAGAGAGAGTAAGGGGAGGGGCAGAGGAAGAGGGGGAGCGAGAGAGACTCTACACTGAGTGTGGGCCTGGACACGGATCAATCTCATGACCCTAAGATCACCACCTGAGCCGAAACCAAGAGTAGAATGCTTAACCAATTGAGCCACCCAGGCACCCCTGTGCACATTCATTTTGACAAATGTTAACTTTTTATAATAGACTTGTGTATATTTTATGATAGTAAATTACAAAATAGTATCTACATATATTTTTTTGCATTCATGACATATCTAACTTCTTAATTTTCTTGATATATCTAGGCTATGCAGTTTATCTGTGAGTTTTTTCAAATTGTTGCAAATCTCCAAAAATTTTCCAATATATTTATTGGAAAAATCCATATGTTAGTGGACCCACACAGTTCAAACTCATGTTGTTCAAGGGTCAACTGTAGTTTAGTCTACAAATATTTATTAAGCATCTACCATGTGCCAAGAACCAAGTCTTAGGATATAGCTTTGAATTAGACAAAGGCCTTATCCTTAGGAAGTTTACATTCTAATGAAGACAAATGATAAATGGATATAGATATAGATATGATCCCTTTCAGAAAGTGATATGTCATATAAGGAAATTATATAGAATAATGGGAGCCTTCCTTGAGGAAATACCATTTGAGCTGAAAACTGAAGAATAAGAACCCGTCATGCAAAAACCTGTTTTTTTTCACTGTGGTAAAATATCTATATCATAAAATTTACCACTTTTGAGTAGAGTTTTGTGACATTAAGTACATTAACATTGTTGTGCAACCATCACTGCCACCTATCTCCAGAACTTTTTCATTTCCCCAGACTGAAAATCTGTACCTGCTAAACAATAACTGATTCAGTCCTTCCTCGCCCCAGTGGCAACCACTATTCTACTTTCTGTTTCTATGAATTTGACTCCTGCAGGAACCATATAAGTGTATAGGTCATACAGTATCTATCCTTTGATGACTAGCACATTTCACTTAGCATAATGTCATCAAGGTTCATCCATGTGTCAGAATTTTTTAAATGAATATTCCATTATAATGGAAAATTCCATTATAATACATATTTAGTGTATTCTTCTATTGATAGACATTTGAATTACTTTCATCTTTTGGCTTTTGTGAATAATGCTGATATGAATACAAGTATACAAATTTCTATTTCAGTGCCTGCCTGCTTTCGATTCTTTTAATATTCAATATTCAACCCTTTTAAAATTGGATTGCTTGGCTTTTGTTGTTGAGCTATAGGAATTCTTTATATATTCTAGATATTAATCCCTTATCAGAAGTAGAAATGTTGGACCATATGGTAACACTATGTTTAATTTTTTAAGGAACACCAAACTGTTTTCCATAGCACTACATCACTTCACATTCCTACCAGCAAAGCATGAAGGTTCCACTTTCTTCATTTCCATGCCAAATCTTGTTATTTTCCTTTTTTTTAAATTATTATTATGGCCATCCTAGTGAGTATGATATGGTATCTCATTATATTTCCCTCATGATAAGTGATGTTAAGCATCTTTTCACATGCTTATATCATCTTTGGAGAAATATCTATTCAAGTCCTTTGTCCTTTTAAAATTGGGTTGTTTGGCTTTTGTTGTTGAGCTATATGAATTCTTTATATATTCTAGATATTAACCCCTTATCAGATATATGATTTGCAAATATTTTCTCCCATTCAGTGGGTTGTCTTTTCACTTTTTTAATAATGTCTTTTGAGACATGCAAGTTTTTAATTTTGAAGAAGCCCAATTCATCTAGTTTTTGTTTTGTTGCCTGTGCTTTTGGTGTCATACCCAAGAAATCACTGCCAAATCCAATGTCATGAGGTTTTTCCCTTATGTTTTCATCTAAGAGTTTTATACTTTTAGCTATTATGTTTAGGTCTTTGGTTCGTTTTGACTTAATTTTTGTATATGGTATATAAGATGAGGGTCTGACGATTCTTTTGCATGTGGTGATCCACTTTTCCCAGCACCATTTGTGGAAAAGACTCTTTTCCTCATTGGATGGTCTTAGCATCCTTGTCAAAAATCGTTTGACCACATACATGAGAGTTTATTTGAGGGCTCTCTATTCCATTTCATTGGTCTGTATTTTTTATGCCATTACCACAGGTTTTTTTTAAATTACTATAGTTTTATTGAAGTTAGAGGGTTTTTTTTTTAAGATTTTATTTATTTATTCATGAGAGACAACAGAGAGAGGCAGAAACACAGGAAGAGGGAGAAGCAGGCTCCTCACAGGAAGCTCAATGCAGGACTCAATCCCTGGACCTGGGATCACGCCTTGAGCCAAAGGCAGACACTTAACCAACTGAGCCACCCAGGTGCCCCTATAACACTTTATCTTAATAGATGGTAGGACAGATTTGCCCCATAGGCAGTGTTTTGACACTCTCTGGACTAGAGGTCACAGTTGAGCATTTTTAAAGGCTTGAAGGCCAGTGTGATCAGAATAAAGGTGAGAGAGGAGAGAGATGAGGTTACAAGGATAAGTCAGGGCCAGATCACAGAAACTTGTAGACCACAAGGAAGATTTGATGGATTCTCTCTCACTCATTCACTCACCAAACATCCATCAGGACCCACGAGCCAACCAGGTGCCCATCCCTGGGTGATTTTTAAGAATTATAAAGTCTGGGCAGCCCCGGTGGCTCAGCGGTTTAGCGTCACCTTCAGTCCAGGGTGTGATCCTGGAGACCTGGGATCAAGTCGCAGGTCGGGCTCCCTGCATGGAGCCTGCTTCTCCCCCTGCCTGTGTCTGTTTGTCTCTGTGTGTGTCTGTGTGTGTGTGTCTCTCTCATGAATAAATAAATAAATCTTTAAAAAAAGAAAGAATGATAAAGTCTGAGACCCACTGCCCTAAAACATTTACTTCTGTGGGGTAAAGGTCTTAATGAATGCAAAGCTTAAGACAAACATAAGAACAATTTTGACAAAAGAAGTAGAAACAGAATTATTTTCAATGTACAAAGTTTTCAAATTATGATATAAAAAGAAAACAGACCTAGTACAGAACAATATAGGTTTTCAAAGATCCTGAGAGAATGATTGAGAGGAGCAAGAAAAGCACAAGATTAACCTGAACCACGAGCAAATCCAGCACGCCCACTAACCAGCTATGTGCCTTGTAGCAAATTGCTTAACCAGAGTCTGACTTTCTTCATTAACAGGTTAAAATAATAAGTTCCTTGACCTGTACCCTATGACAGTTGTGAAAATCAAATGGGATAACGTATGCAACAATACTTTGTATGGAAGGATAACATCGTGATCAAGTTTCATTTTCTGCTGTAACTCTTTTTTTTAAAGATTTTATTTATTTACTCATGACAGACATAGAGAGAAAGAGAGAGGCGGAGGGAGAAGCAGGCTCCATGCCGATAGCCTGATGCAGGACTTGATCCCGGGACTCCAGGATCATGCCCTGGGCCGAAGGCAGGCGCAAAACTGCTGAGCCACCCAGGGATCCCTTGCGGTAACTCTTTATAACAGAATATATGCATCTTCCCTTCTACTCAGGAAATGGGTAGGATTTTGAATCTTGTAGTGACTTAACGATAATTCTCTTTAGTGTAGGTTGGAGAGATACACAGCTTCGATGAGGGTTGTTCTGGGCTTGACAAGAGAAAACAGAGGGAAGTGGCCTCATCTGCCAGAGCTTTGGCAGATGGTGGCAGGGATACCATTAATATCCCTGAACTCATCTGTAGCTTTATAATTTCTCCTCCCCACAGAAAGTTTAATTAAAACATACAGTATCAGGGCACCCAGGTGGCTCAGTTGATTAAGCCTCTGCCTTCAGCTCCAGTCATGATCTCAGGGTCCTGGGATCAAGCCCCACATGAGGCTCTCTGCTCAGCAGGGAGTGTGCTTCTCCCTCTCCCTGTGCCCTTCCCCTTCCCCCTGCTCTCATGTGCAAGTGCGCGCTCTCTCTCTCTCAAATACATAAATAAAATCTTTAAAAAAAAAGACCTATAATAGCTGAGGCCAATGTACAGTCCTGAACATTCTTACTGCCTAGCAGCTGCTGTTGTATGGGCTCTTTTCAGTAGCTTCTGTGCTGATTGGTCAATGTTTGTGCCACACAGGTTGTTATCTTTCAGTAACACCTCTGGTGATACCTCATAATTAAAAGGAGTGTTATCTGAAGCTCATTTTAAACAGAAGCAATTCCCCTATCTCTGGTATGGTTTAATGGGTTCCTATCGTGCTTCACCAGGCCTGCACATTACTCGGAACTTTGATCTCATCGCATACTCCTAAACTTAATGACAAATAGTTTTAGCATGTTCACTCATCACAACAGCACAATTTACAATTTATTCTGTTTCAAGTACATTTCTCCTGCTGAGGAAGACATGAGCTACTATTCTGGAAGAACTCCCATGCCAGTGTGGGTAAGAATTCTATTTCTAGGCTGAATAAGGTTTCCTTATTCATTTCACGTAGCTAGGACATCCCAGGCCACCACACTCTTTATTTCCCCCTTTTTCCCATTGCTATTTTCTCCTCTCAACTAGGGACAGAATAGGTAGACTTCCTATCTAATATTCTTTTTTTTTTTTCCTCTTAACTTGTCTCTTTTGGATTAAAAGTGACTTTCAGATAAATGTGTATCATTTATTTTATTTTAAAGATTTTATTTATTTATTCATGGGAGACACAGAGAGAAGCAGAGACACAGGCAGAAGGAGAAGCAGGCTCCCTGCAGCGAGCCCCATGTGGGGCTCGATTCCAGGACCCCAGGATCAAGCTCTGAGCCTAAGGCAGACGCTCAACCGCTGAGCCACCCAGGTATCCCAAATGTGTATCTTTTTTTTTTTAAAGATTTTATTTATTTATTCATGAGAGACACACAGAGAGAGAGAGAGAGAGGCAGAGACACAGGCAGAGGGAGAAGCAGGCTCCATGCAGGGAGCCCGAGGCGGGACTCGATCCGGGGACTCCAGGATCACGCCCTGGGCTGAAGGCAGGTGCTAAACCGCTAAGCCACCCAGGGATCCCCAAATGTGTATCATTTAAGAGAGGGAGCTAGTACCAGGAGAACTTAAAGGCCTCCCATAAGAATATAAAACATATTCATTATATTCCTTACTTGAATTGACTTTAAATCATGTAGTAGACTCATACGCCTTACAATCTTTACCTCCAAATGATAGGTGCAAAACACCATTATTTTTCTAGCATTCATAATTTGTCATTGAAACCGAAATGTTGGGGATCCCTGGGTGGCGCAGCGGTTTGGCGCCTGCCTTTGGCCCAGGGCGCGATCCTGGAGACCCAGGATCGAATCCCACATCAGGCTCCTGGTGCATGGAGCCTGCTTCTCCCTCTGCCTGTGTCTCTGCCTCTCTGTGTGTGTGTGTGTGTGACTATCATAAATAAATAAAAATAAAAAAAAAAAGAAAAAGAAACCGAAATGTTCAAAGTGACCACTAGCTGTACCAGTTGAGGTGTGATAGGACACCTCATACCCTAAATTGCAAAAATTAAAGAATTTCTGGCTCTACTCAAAGTGATCCATGCAGTCTAAAGAGCAGCCCAACATTCTCTCTCACTAGGGATGACTTGGCTTAGCACATCTAGGAACTGTTTAACAGAAACCCCAAATTTTAGAGATAGTCCATTAAAGCAGATACAACCAGGGCAGGAATGGTGACTGATTTTCTTTTAAGGTGCTCTACATTAAATCACATTCTTGGTTAAATACCTTCATTCCACCAGCAACCCCCAATCCTTTTCCCCCCAAAACAAAACAAAACAAAACAACAACAAAAAAAAAAAACCCAGAGGATTTACACCCTTGTTACCCAAGGCATGGTTCACAGACTAACAGATCTGAGATTGCCTGCAAACTTGTCAGAAATGCAGTCTCGGGCCCAAACCAGGGCCACAGAATTCTGCTGCTTTTTAACTAAATGTCCAAGTGACTCATATTCACAATGGAGTATGAGAAGTACTGGTTTAAGTGACAGGTTTGTTAAGAAGCATACCAAAAACGAATCAAGATTCTCTACTCAGAACACTTGAAAAAATAAAAGCAGACAACTCACTTCAGTTACGACGTGTGATGAAGCAGCCCCAGCCTTGGAAGAGAGGCAGTGGCGATATGGAGAAGACTTCTACCCTTGTACGTTTTCCTATAGAGACTTCTGCCCAAGATCCATGTCCCTTAAAGTTCCAGGAGCTTCCCTTTGCCAGCCCTCGGAGGCTAGGGAAAGAATCAGAGGAAATGCAGCGGCCCCTCAGCGTGGTCCTGCAATGACCAGAAAGTCTGAGGCTTTCCAAATAAACTAGCCTGGAGGAAATGGGCAGGGTGCAGTCGAGGCTTCTCCTATAACCCTGAGTTCCTGTCTTCTCCACCATGAGCCGGGTACTACCCACATTTCTTTCTCAAACACTGAGATTCAAACCGACGACCTAATGCCTCCAATCAGCCTGGGAGCCTTTTCCAGAGTTCCTGGCAAGAGGATGGGAAAGAGAGAAAATGCACCCATCAGAGAGATATTTTTATCTTTCTCTTTGTGCAACAGAATCCTGGTGACAGCATCTCGGACACTACCAACAGCTTGAGGATCAAAAGCAATTCTAGCAAATAGTTTTGCTCTGTGTAAACTTCCTGTCTTTTGCTAGCTCTGACGAAATTGAGGGTCTCCTCTTATAGGCCCTGCCTTCTGGCAAAAGAGTCCGAGAAGGAAGATAACAGATTCAAAAGGAAGTGAAAGAAACCAAAGCAAAGACAGAGTCAGGTTTCAGGGCAAAGACCCACCAGAGAGTGGAAGAGGAGAGAGCAGCTATATTTAGAACATGCTAGCCTTCTAATGTTCTCCTTTTCTATCCCAGAAATTTAATAGGAACATAAGACCGTATTAAATAGGCATTTCATATTCTGAAAACATGATGAAGTCAAGTGAAATAATAGGACAGTTACCAAGAGCTTCTGGTCCCTCTTTTTACGAGTCTTGACAAGTGTTTTCACCCATGCCTCCCCAGTTATAAAAGGGTGACAAAAATGATATCAGCCTTACAGAGATGGTCTGATACTATCATGAGATACAGGAAATGCCAATGACTGAGCTTGCCATGCTGTAAGTTCTCTTTATATTTAAGTCACCATCCTGAGCCTTCCTTTGCTCATACCTAAGCACAAATCATGCACTCAATAAATATATTTGTTTTCCTCCATCTTCCCCTGGCATTCAATAAATATTTATTGAAGTGAAAGTTTAAAAAAATCTTGATGTTGTGAAGAAAGCCTACCTATTTATTTTTATCATTTTTTTTATTGTGGTAAAATAATAAAATATGCCATTTTAGCCATTTTTTAAGTGTTTGGTTCGGTGGCATGAATTCCATTCATGCCAATGTTATATAACTACCACCACCACCTATTTCCAAAACTTTTTCATTACGCCAAACAGAAATTCTATAATCATAAAGAAATAGCTCCTCACTGAGGGGAGCACTTGACGGGATGAGCACTGGGTGTTATGCTATATGTTGGCAAATTGAACTCCATAAAAAGAAAGAAAAGAAAGAAAGAAAGAAAGAAAGAAAGAAAGAAAGAAAGAAAGAAAGAAAGAAAGAAAGAAATAGCTCCTCTAGGGTTTGTTTGTTGTTTTGTTTTTTTAAGATTTTTATTATTTATTTATTTATGAGAGACAGAGAGAGGCAGAGACACAGGCAGAGGAAGAAGCAGGCTCCTTGAAGGGAGTCTGATGTGGGATTCAATCCTGGGATCCTGGGATCATGACCTGAGCCAAAGGCAGGTGCTAAACTGCTGAGCCACAGAGGCATCCCTTGTTGTTTGTTTTTAAAGATTTTATTTATTTATTTATTATTTTTATTTATTTTTTTTGAGACAGAGAGAGCTCACAAGGAGGGAGGAGGGTCAGAGGGAGAGGAGGAAGCAAACTCTCTGCTGATCAGGGAGCCCAATGTGGAGCTCAATCCCAGCACCATGACATGAGATCATGACATGAGCTAAAGGCAGCGACTTAACCAACTGAGCCACCCAGGTGCCCTTGTTTGTTTTTAATGTGAGGATCACTTCTTAATCTGAGGGGACCTCTCCTCTCTTATGATTGTAATTATAGTTAAGAACCCCTGGAGAAAAAATATATAATGACAAGAAGAACATAGATAACTCTTGTAAATAAATTTACATTTTAATCACATAACTTTGCATATTTGAAATATATTATTATTCTTTATTCCAGCCAGAAACAAGGTTTAGAACAAATCTTGCAGTAAAATTTCTGCCTTCTCTATGGATATACCTGGACTTTTAAAAAATATGTTCTAATTTTTATTTTATTTTATTTTTTTAGAGAAAGTGAGAGCAAGTGGTGGGAGGGTGAGTGGAGAGGTGGAGGCAGAGGGAGAGATAGAATCTTAAGCAGACTCCACACTCAGCATGGAGCCCAGCACGAGGCTCAGTACCATACCGTGAGATCACAACTTGAGTTGAAATCAACAGTTGGATGCTCAACCAACTGAGCCACCCAGCTGCCCCTACTTTTTAAATTCATAAGGCTCATGGGACACCTGAGTGGCTCAGCAGCTTAGCGCCTGCCTTCAGCTCAGGGTGTGATCCTGGAGTCCCAGGATCAAGTCTCACATCAGGCCCCCTGCATGGAGCCTGCTTCTCCCTCTGCCTATGTCTCTGCCTTTCTCTCTCAGTATCTCATGAATAAATAAATAAAGTATTAAAAAAAAAGAATAAAAGATAACCACCAATTTCAAATAAAAAACAAATTCTAAAATGTTAGAATACAATGTCTAAGGGCCTTCTGGGTTAATGGAACAAGATTTGAAAATCTCTGGTTGAAAACTAAATTAAAGCAGAACGCATGGGACAGAAGCTAATTGAATGGAAGCCCTTCTATTAATTTAGCCCACTATCTAACAATGCCATTATTTTGCAAGAAGCTAGGAGTAAACTGATCACTCTTAGAGCCTCGGTGAAATCCCCAGCTATTTCTGTGTCTCTCATGAATAAATAAATAAAATCTTAAAAAAAAAAAAGAATGCACATGGAAGTTCATCTCCAATCCTTTTTTAAAAAAGATTTTATTTATTTATTCATGAGAGACATGAGAGAGAAAGAGAGAGAGAGGCAGAAAGAGAAGCAAGCTCCCTGTGGGGAGCCTGATGCAGAATTCAATCTCAGAGATCACCACCTGAGCCAAAGGCAGACGCACAACCACTGAGCCACCCAAGTGTCCCTTAATCCCCAATCTTGTTGAAGTAGGTATTGAAGTCCTTGGAACTGGAGACTGAGAAAGTTTTGAAGCAGCCAGCATCACGCCCTACTTCAAAGAGCAATAGAAGTCTTTTAGCTACAGGTGATTTTTTATCAGAATCAGCAGCATAGCAGTGGAGAGGAATTCACTCCAAATTAATAAAAGTAGAGAAGATGGTTCACAGATAAATATTTTGCCAGTCCTATTTTCCTATCTTTAACCATTCCCCAGGACTCTGACAGGCATTAATAGAGAGTATTTCTTTGTTTTGCCATTGAAAATTATGAAAGGGCCCTTTCTGGTATCCCAAACTTTGTTTTCCATCTTGTATTGGTTTATGATGGCATCTTCAGAATTCTCTAGAATGAATCTAAGGAAATTTGTGATAATCTATTTCTATGTTCCAGGGTATGGAAAAGTTGCTCCAAATTTCCTTCAAGGCTTAAAAGCAACCTAAGACTTAGCAATTGTTTAATAAGAGTCAAAAACTCTATGTTCAAAAAAAAAAAAAAACCTCTATCTTCCATATCTTTATTATCAAGACTCACAATGATTATTTACAAGCTCCTCAGCACTTACAGCTTTGGCTTCTCATTTTGTCAGTTTCAAACTTCCGAGAGTTAAGGGCCTCATTCTAGGCTTTTATAGTCTGACAGTATGGTACTGTTTACACAGTAGTTATTTAATCAAGGCTTTATAATCAGCATTATAAACCAAATGATATTATAAACTGAGCCTATAACTATTACTTAAAATAAAATCACACTTGTAGCAGAAACTTGAAATGCCAAATCTACTTCAGTGGCTGCTTCCAAATTTTAAAAGCCATACAGCACAAAAGAAAATTAGTTACTATGATAAACTGTCCTTGTTAACTCTTCATACTTGTTATTTACTGAACTGGCAACACAAAAGCCTCTAGGAGAAGAAAACTCAAATCAAAGGAAGTATTTTTATTAGGCAGACCAACCCCGCCTCTCTTTATTGCCTGTTACATTTGTGCAGCTGTTAATAAATGTTTATAATCTGAGAAATCTAGATACAATAATGTTTATCACTGGTATCTAGATCAGCTCCACAGAGAAGAGACACTCTCAGGAGGGCAATCCTGCCTGATTTTTCTGTTTCTCCACAAGGCTAAAGATCTGCACAACAAATACAGCACATTTTAAATATTCTTATATAATCATGCATTTGTATATTTGTGTATATCTTCTGTGGCAGACAGATATATAAGGCAACAAAGGTATAAGGGAAGGAAAGAGTTCAAAATAATAAAATAATAAAATCCTAGAAACAATGTGCCCCACAAGAAGGTAATGCAGCATAAACCATGATATATGATATTGCAATCACAAAAATTAACAAGTATATGGTCTATATTGATGCATAGCATATGACCCGTCTAGGGAGTAAAACTTTTTGCTCTACCCTCTTAGATATAGTTCCTGGGGGCCTGCAAATTAAACTGACAAATGACATACTAACAGGAGAAAAAAAAGGTTTATTTACATGTAAGTTAGAGACTTACTGACCCAACTTAGTGGGGGAATGAGGGAAGTGGAGAAAAGACTTCTATAAGAAGAAAAAACAAGTTACTTTAGGAAAGATAAATGGGTTTTTAGAACAAACTAGAGATTAAAAAAAGTTTGTGATAGGGAGGCCTGGGTGGCTCAGTGGTTGAGCATCTGCCTTTGGCTCAGGGCATGATCCTGGAGTCCCAGGATCGAGTCCCACATCAGGTTCTCTGCATGGAGTCTGCTTCTCCCTCTGCCTCTGTCTTTACTTTCTCTCTTTATGTCTCTCATGAATAAATAAATCTTTTTTTAAAAGTTTGTGATAATATCTGTTTACGAATGTGTGAATGGCCTTTTCCATCTTCTTCATGGCCACAGAGGATTTGATTTATGGTAAGATTACTTTTGTTCTCTCTTCTGGAAGTAGGCCCATCCTGAAAAGGGATTTATGACAGCCTCATTTTTCAGAAGTTTCTGTTTTTAATGAGACAACAGAGGCACCAAGAAGGCTTCTTCCTGCATTTGTTGACTCTCAATTTCAACTCAAAATAATTACATCAAAGTGGCATATGCTGATCCCCTTCAATATAAAGTTGTATCAGGTGAAAAAAATCAGAACTAAAATAACATGAATTAACATGAATGTATTCACTGACTTTAAAATGTAAAAAGGAGGGATCCCTGGGTGGCGCAGCGGTTTGGCGCCTGCCTTTGGCCCAGGGCGCGATCCTGGAGACCCGGGATCGAATCCCACGTCGGGCTCCCGGTGCATGGAGCCTGCTTCTCCCTCTGCCTGTGTCTCTGCCTCTCTCTCCTTCTCTCTCTGTGACTGTCATAAATAAAAAAAAAAAAATGTAAAAAGGATGTATGACCATGGCAGAGATGGGAAATTAGTTTGGAAAAAGGAAAACAACATTTTAACAGTCATTATTAAGTTTCTTGTTCTGTGGATTTACTAAAGTTCATAGCCATCAGTCATTTTTTTAAGTGAGGGAGAGGTATTAGAATATTAAGAAGAAATCCAGTCAGGCAGAGAGAGAAATAATGAAAAAAGAGAAAAGAGTAGAAAGTTGTGAGAGGAAAAGAAAGGCATATAAGAGGAGGGGGCAAAAGAACAAACAGAGAAACATTTACCAAACAACACTGACCCTAGAGAGACAGGAACTAGTGGTAGAAAATGGAATATATGACTCTGTAGGTTGTATATTAACTGTTTATGTCTCATAACAACCCTATGGGCTGTTACTAGCCCCATTTTTGCAAATGACAAAACTGACTCATAGCATGGGTTACATAATTTGCTCAGTTATTTAGGTGAGGAAGAAAGGATTCAGGCAATTCAGACTTCCCACTCAAGCATTTTGCCCTGATGCTTCCGATACAGACATGTCAACATTTTATAAGATAATTTTTCATCATCCCTTGAAATTAGTGACAAATGATTCAGCAGCTTAACATAGATCTTTTTTTTTTTTATAGGCTCCATGCCCAGCGTGGTGCCCAATGAGGAGCTTGAATTCATGACCCTGAGATCAAGACCTGAGCTGAGATCAAGAGTCAAATGCTTAACGGACTAAGCCACCAAGGTGCCCCTAACATAGATCTTTCTGACTTCCAAACATTTTTTCTGCCTTTGTTTTGATAAAGTTTATATTTGAAATAAATATTTATCCTCCCTCCCACCCAATTCTGAAACTTCCCATCTTCGAGAAATGACAGTGCTCTTCCCTTTCATCTACAGCACTATGGTAGAGCACATTCATTCACTCCCTCTTTCGTTCAGCAGATTAAGTGCGCACCATGTGTCTGCCTATGACTGAGTAAAATTTCCTCAGAGAACTGCACAGTGACCTCTAGGGTACAGCCTGGAAGCCAGTTTCCTGGTTTGGCACCTAACTGTGCAATCTTGAACACAAGAGCATTAGATTAAAAGCCCTGATTCTTATTTTCTCTCGGTTTCTAAATAGGAACTCTAAGGCAGAACTCTCATGTCTTTGGATTTAAGCTTTGGCATTAGAAATGCCTCTCCCGGGGATCCCTGGGTGGCGCAGCGGTTTAGCGCCTGCCTTTGGCCCAGGGTGGATCCTGGAGACCAGGGATCAAATCCCATGTCAGGCTCCCGGTGCATGGAGCCTGCTTCTCCCTCTGCCTATGTCTCTGCCCCTCTCTCTCTCTCTCTCTGTGACTATCATAAATAAATAAATAATTTAAAATAAAGAAAAGAAAAGAAATGCCTCTCCCATTTCTTTGATCCTTAAAAGCAAGTTTGTCATCAGAGAAACATCACCATGGAAGGATGTTCCTGGCAACACCTAAGAAGATTCTTAGATTTGTATCTTCTTGCATTATCATTGTTTTTTACTTCAAGCACCATGTCATACTTTCTCAGCTGTGCCAGCATAACTTGCTAATACCGGCTGAACAAGATCTTAAACCAACAGTGCTAGGCCAATCTATCCAGTTTGGTTGTAAATGAAGAAACCTGAGGACTTCATTCCTCTTAGCAACACAGTTATCTTTCTTCTTTCCGTGATTCGTCTTTTGGGAAGGGTGTACTCTCAAGTATTAAAATAAGGCTCAGGAATGAGATAATAAATCTCCCCTGTTTCAATTATGTCTCTTTCATGCATTCCAAACTTTCTTGAATGCCTATGATGTGCCAGGCTGTGTGGTTAGGATTATATAGGAAGACCAAGTCCCTGCCCTGGAGGAATTCACAATCTAAAGGTGGAGAAAGGAAGGAAACAAAGTGTTATGATATTGAGTAGAAAGTATTAGGAGAGAAGTAAGTATTGGATGTTACAGGCATCAATAAAAGGAGAATTTAATTCAAACTGGAGGAATCTCAGAACAAACATACCAGGGGGAATGACATCTGAGTTTTGAATTTCACCAGGGAAAGAAGCAAGGGAGGTGTGTTACAGGGAGAGAGAAAAATGGACCTCAGTTGGGTTAAAGCTTACCATGGGAGATTGGAAGTGGAAGAAATTACACTGGAGCAGTAGCAGGGAAGAGACCACAAAGAAAGGGTCTTTTATGCAGTGCCCAAGAGTGTTAACTTCTCTAGGAGGTGAGTGAGCGTGCAATGACCAGCATGTGGAGAATGGACAAAGGATGATGCCAAGGGCCAGCAAATCAGTTGGGAAGCTACAACAGTGTCAGCTGAATCTAATGGAATGGCAGTGAGAATGGAGCAGAGAAGACAAATTACAGAAGTGAAGGAGGAAAGGGGTCTGAGTGGGAGACATTGCCATTCACAAGATAGACAGATTTGAAGGCATAGACTTGGGTCGGAATTCCACTTTGGATATGTTGAAATTGAGGTGCTTACAGGACCTTCTTCGAGTGGACATTTCCAGTTCATGTCTGAACGTTTAAGCTGGAGCTCAGGAGAGAAACCATGGGCTGGTCAAAGTCATCAGTATACAGATGATGGGTCAAGTCATAATGTATTGGCTTGCACAAGGAGGGTTCTCACTGAGAAGCGGGTTGATGGTAGTACCTGGGGAACATCAACAATCAGAGGGCTGAGAAGCGGTTGCTGGAGATTTTGAAGGAAAACCAGAAAAGAGGTGGCAAGAAAGCTAAGAGAGGAGACTGTTTAAATGAAAGGGGGGTAGTCAGGAATGTCGAATTGCTGAAAAGAGGTCAAATAAGATAAAAACTGCAAGGAATCCGTGTATTTATCCAAGGAGGTGGTTGTGGATCCTTGAGATGAATGTTTCATAGGTGTGGTGGACTCAGATGGCAGGATGCAGTAAATGAGAAGCGGGGAAGTAAGAGCCTCAAATGTAGTCAGGAATGTAGTGTAGGAATTTGGTTAACTTTTGTTCTGGTCTAGGGTACCTGGGTGGCTCAGTGGTTGAGTGGCTGCCTTTGGCTCAGATGGTGTTCCCGGGGTCCTGGGCTTGAGTCCCCCAGCTGGCTCTCCCCGCAGGGAGAGCCTGCTTCTCCCTCAGTCTATGTCCTCTCTCTCTCTGTCTCTCATGAATAAATAAATAAAATCTTAAAAAAAAAAAAAAACTTTTGTTCTGGTCTAGGTGTGCTTTTACTATGTCCTCTCTTCCCCAACACGTTTTCCCATTATTCTATTCTTCCTGGTTTTCTATAACCAGCTGCAGCATTTTCAGGTTCCTTATGAAATTTTTTCCCCATCTAATTACTAATTTACACATACTTACTGTTTCTGCAGTGGGAAATCATTGACTTTGGGATGAAATGGCTGGGTTTGAATCCCCTCGAGTAGCTATTTTGTATTTTGTTATGCAAGAGTTTTAGTCTGTATAGAAATCCTCTCAGATTAGCCACGGTTCAGAATGGAAGCTCCACTGGAATGGAGCCAGCTCCTCCCTCCACTTTTCTGTCCAACTCGGGGTAAGTATCTTCTCTCTGCTACTCACACGATCTAGGAATGGCCTCAGCAGCTTGGCATGATCTCACCATCCTAGCTCCTCCCATTATAGTTAGGGAGCCCATCCAACCCTAAATACAGATTTTATAAATACAGATTTCAAAAGAGAGGATTTGTTTAGTTGTTGACTAGCTAAGAGCTGACTCAATTCAAGATGTTGCCCAAGCCGCCAGATACATCAGTTGGTGCATACACAGCCACCCAGGCCAAACATTTTAACAAGTTATGAATCGGGCACGGTTCCTGGGAAAGAGGGTTTGAACTGGACAGAACCACCCCCCGACCCCACCCCCCCCACCCCCCACGAGGTCTTGGACAAATCCATCTCTGCAGCCCTATCTGCAAAGTGTTAAGACTTAGTGGATGTGGGACGCCTGGGTGGCTCAGCGGTTGGGCCTCGGCCTTTGGCTCAGGTCATGATGCCGAGGTCCTGGGATCGAGACCCGATCTGGCTCCTCGCAGGGAGCCTGCTTCTCCCTCTGCCTGTGTCTCTGCCTCGCCTCTCTGTGTCTCTCACGAGTAAATACATAAAATCTTTAAAGGAAAAAAAAAAGACTTCGTGGATGCTGGCCTGCGCGGCCACAACCACCTCGAGGGCTGAGCTATTCCCCGGCCGCTGGGGAGCCCAGCAGACCCCGCAGTCCTCCGCCCTCGCCTCCGAGCCCCCGCGGAGTCGCGTTCCAAAGCCCGCGGCGCGCCCCGAGGCGGGGGGAGGCGGAGCCGCGGAGCCGCGCACGCTGCGCGCTTCAGTCCGGGCGTCGGGGGGCGCTCGGTCGCAGCGGGGAGCAGACAGGAAGGGAGGAGCGGGGGCGGGAGCAAGCGGGGAAGCGGGGAAGCGGGGAGGAGGGAGGCCGCCCGCGGTCCGGCCAACGCTGCGGGCGTGAAGCGGCTGAGCCGTGCCCCCCCCCCGCCCCCCCGGGCCCGCGCCGCGGTGCTGGGCTGGAGCCGCGCCCGCGCTCCTGAACGAGATGGAGCGCGCACGCCCGGGCTGGGCACACACAGCGAGGACAGTTGTCGTCTGCCGGGCGGAGGAGGCCGCAGCGGGCCGATGCCTTCACGACGGCCGACCGGGCCGACCGGGCCGACCGGCTGGGGGACCCGAGGCTGACAGGTCGTACAGCGAAATACCGGAGCCGGGCAGTCTCGGTGGGATCGGGTCCCTGCTGCCGGCCTTGCCCATTCTGCCCTCAAGGTGGTCGGTCTCACGGCTGCCGCCTCACTGCTAGACACACATGGAGGGCAGCGAGATGTCAGCGTTGCTACCAAGGTTCTGAAACAAAGGATTCTACAGAAAAAACAAGTGACGGGGAGGCGTCAAGAATGTGGAAGAGGGGGGATCCCCGGGTGGCCCAGCGGTTTGGCGCCGCCTTCAGCCCAGGGCCTGATCCTGCAGACCCTGATCCGGGATGGAGTCCAGTCGGGCCCCCTGCAGGAAGCCTGCTTCTCCCTCTGCCTCTCTCTGTGTGTCTCTCATGAATAAATAAATAGAATCTTTAAAAAAAAAAAAAGTGGAAGAGAAAAGTAACATGTTCAAAGTCAAGCCTTCCTGAAGCATTAGTGTATCTTAATTTCCATCCATTCTTACGCTTCTGTGGCAGTTTCCAAGGGTCTTAGGAGGGCGGTGAATGTGGGAAAGCCTTCCCTGAAAGGTTTAAGCTCTTTCAGCGTCAGAAAGCCCACATGGGGGAGCAGGGGTGCTGGGTGACTGTGGGTTAAGGGATCTGCCTTCCCCTCAGGTCATGATGTTGCTGGGTCTCTGGGTTCTGAGGCTCCCTGCTCAGCGGGGAGTCAGCTTCTCCCCCTCTCTCTCCCTCCTCCTCTCCTTCTGCCCCTCCCCGCAGCTCTCTCCCTCTCTCAAATAAATTAATAAAATCTTTTTAAAAGTCCACACTGCGAAAAGGCCTTATAGATGCAACCAGTGTGAGAAATTCTTCACTCATACCTCCATTTCCCTTCAACACCAAAGAATTCACCTTATAAGTGCTGCAAATGAGGGAAATTCTTTGGCCAGAGCTCTAGCCTTATTATACACAAGAGTTCACACTGGAACAAGGCATTATGAATGCAGATTATATGGGAAACTCTGCCCAGGTAATTGTGGTGTCATTCAACACAGAAGAGTTCTCCTCAGAGAAAGGCCTCATGATTGCAGGAAATGTAGAAATTGTTTAGAGCCCAATTTGCTCAACACCAAAAACTTCACACCAGAGTAAGTCCTCACCAGTGCAACAAATGTGAGGAAGCTTTCAGCTGAAGGTCTAGCCTCACTCAGCACCAGAGAGTTCATTGCCATACAGAAAGGCAACATGTGCTGGGCAAATGTAGGAAAGTCTGCAGCCAGTGGTCCACTCTGCTTCAGCACTAGAAACCATAAAGCAGGGGCACCTAGGTGACTCCGTTGGTTGGACTTCTGACTCTTGGTTTTGGATGGGCTCTGTGCTCAACAGAGGATCTGCTTGAGGATGCTTCCTCTTCTTCTACCACACACTCTCTTTCCTCTCTCTCTCTCTCAAGTAAATAAATAAATCTAAAAATAAATAAAATAAAAAGAAGAAACTTCACAAAGCATGTAAGCTTGAAGAGTGCAGTAAATTTGGGAAAGCCTTTAGATGATTCATTTCCTGGGCACAGGAAAGTTCACATGAAAAGGTCATAGACATACAGGGAACATGCTATCTCCTTATTCAATATAATGACACTAAAAGGGAACCCTTATGAGGGAGACATACTCTTGAAGTTGAAACTCATATAACTGATTATACACAGTGGGGAAATCTCCCCAGCATAAGTTCCAGATATGTGGGAAGCTTCCAGCAGTTACTTTGTACTTCCTAACTTGCTTGGAGCACTTGCCAAAATTGTCAGTGCCAGTTTCTGTGGCACAGTCATCTCAGCTCTACCACCTGCCAGGTGACCATGGTGTCCATTAGTTGAACCTGAACAAAAGAGTAGACATCTCTGCTCTCTCGAGAGAAAATAATGAGCAACATGACCTTTATAGGGACCTGTTCCTTTCTCTCTAATTAGGGCACACCCCTGACCGTGTTGTATCCTTAGAGGACCTTATTTCAGTTATGCTGGTCACTTGCAGAAGAGATTCACCTTCATGGGCATTGTTGTTCTCCAATGATGTTCATGATGGATGTTCATGTGTCACTAACCTGTGACACATGAAATGCCTGCCTCACCTTGCTTTGGTTTGTGAAATAGTAAAGGCTTTATTATTTAAGCCAAAAATCAAACAAAACAACTCTTAAGGGCATCCCAATTTCAGAGCTCCCTGTGCAAAGGTATGGGTCCTTGCATCATAGCCCAACTTCTTCCTCTGCCCATTCCTGCCTATTTCCCATCCCTATCATATGTGTTATTGCCAAAAGCTTTCCCCAATAAAATTTAATTCTAATCTCTGTCTCAGTGCCTGCTTCCCAGGGAACCCAATCTGTAGCAATAGCTTACCCCCACCTTGCAATATTTTAGAAAGGATTAATAAGACACTGTAAGTAAAGGTGCCTAGGACAACTACAGGGGCACTTTAACTGAAGGTTGGTCCTTTCGGCTCTTATCATGAAAAGTTTTCTATTACTTCTATTAAGGCTTAGTGCCCTCCTAGCTTGTATACATTTTGGGTTGTAGGGAACTATTCTTGCCTTGGTTACACTGTGCTTCTTTTTCTGTGCTTTGCATTTACTTGCAAAATTTGCTCTGAGAGTATTTTCACTCAGATCAGGGCCAGCTTCATGAGTGCTCAACCTGTCTTGTTGCACAGGGCATAGTTCTTAAAAGGTCCCCACAACTGGTATAGTGTTCTGCTGTCTTTGAAATTCTTAATCAGTTTTGAACAAGGGCCTGATGTTTTCATTTTGCACAAAATATATAACTAGTTCTGCCTTTGGCCACTTGCCTCTTAAGACATGACATAGGTCTCCTGGTCTTTGAAAGAACCTAACCTTGACTTGTGGCCAAAGGCTTCATGACTTCCTTGGCTCCAAGCATCTTTGCTTTACCTGTTTAGGTGACCACTAGCTGATATAACTCACATTCTTCCCTTCTCTGCCTTCTGACAAAGTTCTTCTAGGGAAATAATCAACCACTACCTTCCCCGAGCCCTGCTAGGCCCACTCTGGTGTCATTTACAGACCTATACAGTAGGTTCTCACTAAATGCTTATCATTCGTAGACTGATTTATTAGACTTCCATAAGAAATCATCTAATTCCAGGGGATCCCTGGGTGGCTCAGTGGATTAGCGCCTGCCTTTGGCCCAGGGCATGATCCTGGAGTCCCAGGATCAAGTCCTGCATCAGGCTCCCTGCATGGAGCCTGCTTGTGTCTCGGTCTCTTTCTCTGTCTCTCATGAATAAATAAAATCTTTTTTTTTAAATCATCTAATTCCTATACTGTTTAAAGCAGTAATTCTGTTGATTCATTCACAGGTACTTCCCTGTTATACTTACTTAGCTTGGACATAATTTGGTTCTCTACCCTAATTTATTTTTTGTGATATATGCTCAGCTATTATCTCAAATACGCTCATCCATCCACTAAGTTAGAGTTTCTGGGTCATTTCTTGTCATTTTTTTTTCATGTCTACCAGGGAGTCTTCTCCAAATGGATGTTCATAGACGTTTGATTAGTAGAATTGGTTTGGCTCTTGCTAACGTAGAAAAGGTTATGGTAGAAGGAACATAGACTGTGAAACCAAGGGGTCTGAACTGGATCTTGCCATTATTAGCTGCTCAAAGGCTCCATTTCCTTATCTATAAAAAGGATAATTAGAAAAGCTTCTCTGTGATTGTTGTGAAGAATGAGATAATATATGCAAAAGAGACCCTTAATATTCATTTCCGCTTCTCCATCTTCTAAGAAAGCGAAGTTAGAGTCATCTATGAAGCTCTGCTCTTTTAGGTTTTTGTTCAGAACAAGATTCTGAACTATATATATATATACACATATATATATAAATGTATAACTGATGATGCTCTAAGGAATTGTGTATTTGCCAATTAGTGGTTTGAATTTATTTATTTTATTTTTTAAAGATTTTATTTATTTATTCATGAGAGATACAGAGAGAGAGAGAGAGAGAGAGAGAGAGAGGCAGAGACACAGGCAGAGGGAGAAGAAGCCTCCAGCAGGGAGCCCGACGCGGGACTCGATTCTGGGTCTCCAGGATCACACCCTGGGCTGCAGGCGGCGCTAAACCACTGCGCCACCGGGGCTGCCCGAGTGATTTGAATTTAAATGAAACAACTTTTTTTTTTAATAAATTAATTTTTATTGGTGTTCAATTTACCAACATACAGAATAACACCCAGTGCTCATCCCGTCAAGTGTCCCCCTCAGTGCCCGCCACCCAGTCACCCCCCACCCCCCGCCCTCCTCCCCCTCCACCACCCCTAGTTCGTTTCCCAGAGTTAGGAGTCTTTATGTTCTGTCTCCCTTTCTGATATTTCCCACACATTTCTTCTCTCTTCCCTTAATAAAAATGGAGTCATTTCACATTCCAATGTCATGCATCAATTATATGTGCAATGCCAATGTATTTCCATATTCCTGAGCACAGGAGATGCTAGAGCTATAGGAGTGATACATGGACATGATCCTTCTTGAAAATTGGATTAAGCTTTGAACGTTTGCCCGGTCTACACACAGAATTAAGGCTTCTATGCTCCCTATGCTATTCCTATGTAATTTGGACACAGCTGCATTTGTGTGGCTTTAAAACTAAAGGTCATCCTGAAATAATGACCCCCTCTGCCAAATTTTAAGCACAAATCTGACTTGTTAGGATAGTTCACAGAGTTAACTGTCTAGGTTTGGAATTTGAACAAAATAGATCAGACAGATCTCTACTGCCACAGAGTTTACCAAGTTACCTTCAGGGAATACAATATAGAAGAGATCCTTGTGCAAATGGAATCCAACTATTCAATTAACAGGACATTAAAAATTGTTTATGTTAAATGCACACTGCTGAGGTCTGCAGGATCACTGCCAAACACCTATTTCTATTTTTTTAATATGTAGAAATGCTACAGTGAAATATACCACAAGCAAATTATTAGAAAATCATCATGACCATTTTTTCTCTGATGTAACAACAAATATTCTGTAAGGGGAAAATAAAAGACAAATTTTGTTTCAGATCAAATCAAAAAGATTTCAATAGATAAGTATATACGCTTTTTTCAAAGATTCTTCAAACTAATTTTGCAAACATCCTGATTTTGGTTACTAAATTGCCAACCATTCACTGGTTCTTGTATGTCAGTGTCCACAGGTCATATGATAAATATTGGGAGTCTGGGTTCCAAATAAACACACTTGGATTTTAAAAAGTGTTTAATGGATGTACCTTATTAAAATGGTGTTTTGAACACTGAGATATATGATTTTAGTCTGCTCACATACATTTAGTCTGCTAGTACATACATAAAACAGTGGTCAAAGCAGCAATTACATCAACTCACTAGGAAAGAGTACAAAGTACACTCAAGTAGCACTTTGGTTACGTTGTAAAACAATGTACACAGGAGCACTTCAGTAGAAATTAATTTGGGAAACATTAAACTGCTAAATTTTGAGCTGGAATCCAACAGCAGATAAGTAATTCTTGGAGGTGGAAGAACCGCAGGGTTTCACAGCCCAGAACACTCCACGGACCGTCAGTGGACCATTTCAACGGTCTAACAACCAGCGGGAGCTGCCAGAGTCTGTGGGTCTCCTTCCATATGCCAAAAGCAACAGGCAGGTAGGTCGTCAGAATTCGGCATGCAAAGACATGACATTTTATTTCTGCTTAAGTCATCCAGATGACTAATAAATCCAGAATCTAATAACTACAATAAATGTAATCCAACCAAAATCTTATGTCCCTTTCCACAGATAAGAGTATGTGAACAACTGAAGTGCTAAATACAAATCCATGTTTGTATTTAACTGTTTGATACTAAACTTTAACCATCCCTTCCCCTTACCCCTCCTTGAAGCATTTTCTTACTATCATATTACCATGAAATTAAATCCTATATGTTGGCAAATTGAACACCAATAAAAAATAAATTTATTTTAAAAAAAATTAAATCCTTGTCCATTCTTAGAAAGGAAACTAGGGTAGCCCGGGTGGCTCAGCAGTTTAGTGCCAGCTTCAGCCCAGGGCCTGATCCTGGAGTCCCAGAATCAAGTCCCACATCGGGCTCCCTGCATGGAGCCTGCTTCTCCCTCTGCCTGTGTCTCTGCTTCTCTCTCTCTCTGTGTCTCTCAGGAATAAATAAGAAAAATCTTAAAAAAAAAAAAGAAAGAAAAGAAAAGAAGGAAAGGAAAGGAAAGGAAGGAAAGGAAACTAAATGTCTTGATATTGAGGAGTTAGCACAGGCCAAATCATTCTCTGCCAGGATTCTTTTAAAAAAAAAAAAATCAAATTCCACTTTGAAAAAATAACTTCTATTAAAAAAAAAAGAAAAAAGAAAAAATAATTTCTAGTTAGATTATGTGCTAATAATTCTTCCAGGCATGTAATTTCCTTTTACTTTTGGAACTTGAGAGAAGTTCACATCATAGAGTACAGAGATTCAAAACTGTTCCCTTCAAAACAAACTAATTTTTTTTCATAAGACTTTGAAGCACTTAAACACAAAAATTTATAACATACACAGTTAATAGAGAGCAGGACTGCATTTAGTTTTGAATGTATTAGTTACTTAAGAACCTGTACTTGTGAAAAATCATGATTTTAAGAATATGTTGCCAAATGAATGTTGGCAAACAGTTTGGCGACACGTTTGATAAAGATGATTTATATACTATATATAAATGAAAAGCAATGTAAATTATAATGGATTTAAGTTTAATTACATTAATATAATCTGTACTATACCTACACCCACATGGTAATAGCCACATGGCAAATTCACAGTTATAACTAGAAAATGGTATTTAGAACAGTCTTTTTTTCACTACTATCTGCATAATTCCTTGTAACAGACCTAGAAGCCTAATACATGTAGGCTTATCATCTTTTGTGGATTAGGGTAACCTACAAATTATACTTCAATACTGTTGTTTAAAAAGTAAACACCAGTATGTTTTTATGCTTTAGTTAAAATTGACTGATTTCGAGTTTTAAAAGATTTTCAGGTGAAGCAGAGCAAAATCCTCCCCAAACCAAGGCCTATCCAATCCTACAAATTCTTTGTTAAACCTGGCATCAGTGCATCAGTGACTTCTGAGCTTGACAACATTACTTCCACCCTTAATTTTGAAAATTAAAGAGAGGAATAGTCATGTGAAGAATTCAAATCAAAAATGAAACCTCCATTTTCAGAATGTCATTTTGTGCTTTAGAGTTTTCATTTTCTTATGAGTTTGGAAATTCTCCATATTCTCTATACTCCATATGGAGGTTCTAGGGACCTAATTCGGAAAGAGCAAGAAAGTTTTCCAGCTTTCTTAGCCTACCTTTGGTTCCTCACTTCCCAGACAATGAACAGGAGACTATTTTCTTTCCTGTAATATTTTTTTACTTTAGCTTCCTTGAAAAAAGGAAAAAAAAAGAAATATTTCTTTGTCACCTTTTTTATCAAAGGAAAATTCTGATTAATATGTGTAGGAAAACTCAAGATTTATTTTCTTCCATTACCAAAAAGGGGTGAGAAGGTGTGAATATTTTGGGCCGTCTTCCTTGTAACAAACCTTAAATAAAACATAAAGACAGAAAACAAGCCAACCATGAGAACTGAGAGTGGGAGCTATACACTCTGCCAACCTTCTCATCTTCTTGGTTTCTTGTTTTGTTTGTTTCTATAACAAAACTCCATGCTATTCTTAACACTCAGTATTTTTCTCACATCCTATTATTTGCAAATTACCATATAGCAATGTAGCTTCAACACGCTAGTCTGCTTCTGTGTTTTCCACATCAATTACCCACCATAAAGTATCTCCTACAGCCATTTTAATTCTATTTCCTCACTTGCCAATAACCATTGGTTCTCTGCTATAAAACTGCCCTCCATTTGTCAAGAGTCCTTGGGGATAAACATATTAATAATTTAAAGCTAACTGGTGGAGGAGCTATGCAGGATTGTTCCCTTTAATTCTCTATTACTCCAGAATTTACAGATGTACATATACCCACACAAACAACAAATTTACATTGTCTGCCAAAATAAACTGCAGATATAATTCCAAACACGCATGTAGAGATTCACATTTTAACAGCAAACTTACATGCAGATATAAAGAATAGTTTTACATTCCTAAATTACATTAGCAAGCTGAAATATAGAATGCTTTGATATTTTAGATTTATTCTTTGTTATGAATCATAGAAATAAGCAAAAAGGAGACATGAACCTCACACTATGTCTGTAGCATTATCAGTCAATGTGCTATTATTGTTACTGACACATTTTCCAACTTGCTTACTCCATACAAAAAGTGACATAAACGTACTATATACAGAACACAAAACAGAGATGACAAATGGAAACTATACAAAATACTTGATACCGTCGTATTTAAGTTTGTAGAGCTTTGACCAAAAGACTCACCCTGTACAGATTTTTCTGATATAAAGGAGTAGTTATATATCTGTATAGCACTCTTAGCCACAGGAGAAGAGGAATGAAGGGGGTCGGGGGGAATGGAGCCCAAGTGCCACAGCTGAAATACTAAAGTGCACTATTGTAAATATGCATACAATTTTGCGGTGTCATAGTGTCTGAATTAACGTCTTTTGCTTTGTGAAATTTACCAATAAGTGGTCTAGAGTACAAAATATAGTCACACAGGACTCAGTTTTCACACTTACTCCTTGGTAGAACCATTAAAAATAAACACCGGCAGCTAACATATTGCAGAGCCATCACAATACCTACTAGTATTAAATAGCTTGAAGGCAAAAATCTGTTCAAATGAATAAAGAACAAAAATGATCAGAAGAAACTCGTAGCTGCCTAAGAGTTTTCATGATTAGAAATTTAACACTCAGCAAGTGTGTCAAAACCACTTTTCATTTGCTCACTCAACTCTGAGATTCACAATAGCTGAATTACACATTTATACTGAGTATGTACAGTTGAACATAAATATGGCAGATACTTATGAAAAACTACTATGTAAATAGTTACTACATTTACACTGACTTGTGTACTGATCTAGTGAACCACAGAATAACCCAGGCACAGCTGACTTGTTTGATCTAGTAAGTTGCTTGACATACTCAGTGAAAAACACTTCCACAGAAACTCAAAGTCATAGCCAGCAATCAGGCCCATCGTCCACTGGAGGCAAAGCTTCTGCTGAATGAGAAGTTGATTTCAGAGTTCTTATATTTTCCCCAGGCACCAAAAGGCACTACTACTGCAGTACTGTTATCTTCACTACCATACTGTATAGCCTGCAAGGTATGACAGGAAGGAAAAGAAAAATATGGAAAATCAGAGTCTGTACAGAGAAAAACTACCATTCTTCTGGAAGGTTATAATCTCGTTCAAAATACAGTTACTAACCCACTTACTTTGCAGTGGTTCATGACTCACTCAACACGTATCAAGGTTCATACAGTTTATTAGATCGCACATAGAATAACAGATGACCACCCCACCCCCACCCCCAAACAATCGTATTAACTATATTCCACTGTAGCAATTTGGGCAACAGAAATACTGGTGGACTAAGATAAAAGATATGCAGCTCTTGAAGAAGAAAATAAAGCATTTAGCATAGAGACTAAAGACAAGGTAAAAAGTAATAACCTAAGGAAATGAATGTGTATAAGATAAAATGACAAAGTTCATTATGCTCCCTACAAAATGGAGAAGTGGCATAAACTAAATTTCCTACAGTAGGAAAATTATAAATCACTTCTAGGAACTAATTCAAAGGGACGCCTGGATGGCTCAGGGGTTGAGCGCCTGCCTTCAGCCCAGGACGTGATCCTGGAGTCCCAGGATCCGGTCCCGCATTGGGCTCCCTGCATGGAGCCTGCTTTGCCCTCTGCCTGTGTCTCTGCCTCTCTCTCTGTGTCTCCCATGAATAAATAAATAAAATCTTTAAAAAAAAAAAAAAAAAAAAGGAACTAATTCAAATAGCAAATGACATAGTCAGCATTGTAAGATGTGCCTGTGATTATATTCAACAGCAAATGTATTTCAAAAAAATTAACAGCTTGAGGCCAAAACTGTGAGGGAAAAGTTAGATAAAAATATCTGATATAAAAAGCATCAAAATATAAAAAAGTTTTATGGGATGCCTGTGGTTGCTCAGTGGTTGAGCATCTACCTTTGGCTCAGATCGTGATCCCAGGGTCCTGGCATCAGGTCCCATGGGGAGCCTGCTTCTCCCTCTGCCTATGTCTCTGCTTCTTTCTCTATGTCTCTCATGAATAAATAAATTTTAAAAATCTTTAAAACATATATTAAAAAGTTTTAGAAACAAATTGAAAGACCAAAAAAAATATTTTTTTTTGCAAAATCTAAGTACTAATATATCTAACATATAGGAAGTTAAAACAACCATGAGAAAGACAAATATGCCTATAAAATAATGGAAAAAAGCTATAAACAGACAAGAAACACAAATGCTAACAAATGGTTAGTTTCACCAACAAAGAAAAAGGATGCAAGTTTATAACACTAAAATTTGATTTTCCTACCTATCAAACTGGCAAAAAACCATATGCATTTGGAGAAACAAAAATTTATAAACATACTAGAGAAAAGTTTAAATTGGAATAGCATTTCTGGAGGGCAATTGGGCAAGCTTATTAAAAGTTTTAGAATATAGTGTATCCTTTTACCTAGCAATTTTCTAGGAATTTTACCTAAGAAAATAATATATGAAGGGAATAGATATGCATGAATAGATACAAGAATGTTTATACAGTATTCCCTCCTCTATAATATGGGAAAGTGAACATAAACTAAATTTGCTATTAGGGAAACTAGTAAATGGATTATGGTATACAATTATAGCAGAATAGCACACAGTCATTAAAATATCACTGCTCATGTGAATGAGAACACACTTATCTCAGAGGTGAAATTAGGAAAGAAGTGATCATCCATGGGATTGGGCCCATTTCTGTAATCTCATGAACACACATAGTAATCAAAAGAATAATTCATCCTTGCTCATCTATTTTCAAGCAAATAATGCTTTTTAGGTAAGGTCTTATGTCTTAATTACAAATATTAACCCTTAAAATTTTGGGCTAGGGGTGGCTCAGTCAGTTAAGTGTCTGCCTTCAGCTCAGGTCATGATCCCTGGGTCCTAGGATCCAGCACCACATTGGGCTCCCTATTCAGCGGGAAGCTTGTTTCTCCCTCTCCCTCTGCCTGCTGCTCCCCTGCTTGTGCTCTCTTTCTCTCTCTCAAACAGGTAAAATCTTAAAAAAAAAAAAAAAAAAAAAATTTGGGCTAAATTTGCCTTCTCAGTTGCAAATGTAAAAATTGAGAAATGTAAAAATAGCTGTTAAAGCATGATTCTAATGATCAGTGATGACTATAACCTCAAAGATCTATCTATCCATATAGAATATTAAATAGCACATGGAAACTTGACATTTTCTTTAGTGGGTATTAGCTCTGATTGACGTACTAATACATAACCTATCCATACATCTTTCTAAATGTGTTTGTTTTTTTCACACATCCATTTTTAAAAACCAAACATTGACTATGCTAGAGTATCCCTGTACTGGATATTTACTTGGAACAGTCTAGTTTAATGGTCCAGTGGTTGAATCCAGGAGCTTGGCTGTCTGGGTTTGAAGCCCAGTTCTGCAACTTAATGGTTTTGTGATCCCTTTTTAAAAAAAAGATTTTCATTTATTTATTTCTTCATGAGAGATACAGAGAAAGAGGCAGAGACATAGGCAGAAGGAGAAGCAGGCTCCCTGTGGGTAGCCCAATGTGGGACTCGATCCCAGGACTCTGTCCAGGATCAGGCCATGAGCCCAAGGCAGACACTCAACCACTGAGCCACCCAGGAGTCCCTGGTTTTGTGATCTTGAATAAGATCCTTAACTTCTCAGCCTCTGTACCTTGGTTTTCCTCATCTGTGGAAAGAGATAATACTAGCTCTAACCTCAGAAGATTACTGTGGTGATTATATGAGTTAAAATGTGAATAGAAGAGTGTCTGACATATAGTATGTGATATTCCTATTAACTATTACTATAATTTACTATTGCTATTACTATGATTTCAAGGTGTGTACAAATCCAAAAAAGAAACATAGCACATTCCCTGGCACACTAATTTTACTTTAACAACTTGGGAGATTTATTAAAAAAAATTTTTTTTTGAATTGTAAAACTTCTTAAAATTGGAAATATTATGTAGTCAAGTGTAAAATTCATTGTAATACTGAAGCCAAAACACAGATTTCAAAGAAATCTCAAGCCTATAGCAGCCCCTCAAGGCTGTACCAAGACCTGAACCTGGGTTCTCCCCCCACCCCTTACCCTGCCCCCACACCACCCCAATTTGGGACTTTTCTAGCAGAAGCTCTTCTAGGTCACCTGTTCAATCACTGCATGGGCTGCTTCGTTGGGATCATGGCACTGGTTGACGAAATTACAAATCTCTTGACTATTCACCATGAAGTTAATTCCATCTGTGGTGAGGACCAGGAAGCTGTCATCGGCATGATGTAGCTGTAATCAGAACCAAATACCTAGACTCAGCCTTTGAATAATCTTCAAAAGTCAAAGATTTTATCTATTTGCTGAGAGTTTCTATGTTTCAAAGCTTATGAGTGAAAATGGAAGGCCTAGATTTGGGGCAAAATTAGCAACATGTGGCATCAACCACCATGGACAAACCTAACATTTACTTAGTAACACCACAAAAGAAAAAGCTAGACAGCCAAATGATGAGAGGTAGCATGTTGCAATGGTTGAGAGCATAGTCACTGGACTCAGGCCTCCTGGGTTTGAAATCTGCCTCTACTTTTTGGTGAGGCAAACATAGGTTAAGTTCACCTATGCTCTAGATTTGTTTTCTCTGTAAAATGGAGTAGTTTTAGTTATTTTAAACAGAGCCTGGCACATAGTAAACCCTCTGTAAGTATTTGTTAGACAAAATGAACATAAGTGGGGTAGGTGTAAGATAAGAAATCATTCAATTGGGCAGCCTGGGTGGCTCAGCAGTTTAGCGCCGCCTTCAGCCCTGGCCTGATCCTGGAGACCCAGGATCGAGTCCCACATCGGGCTCCCTGCATGGAGCCTGCTTCTCCCTCTGCCTGTGTCTCTGCCTCTCTCTCTCTCTCTCTGTATCTCTCATGAATAAATAAATAAAATCTTTAAAATAAATAAATAAATCATTCAATTAACAATCACCTGCTGCCATTGTTGGGAGCCTAGAACTTGCAGAGAGGGAAGTGTCAGCTCACAACTGAGTGTATGTTGAGGGAAGTGTAGTGTAATTGGGGCACTGAGTAGTAAAACGCAAAAGATGTCCGAGAAATGGAGGCGGGCAATTATTTAGCCTGGCATAAAAGGGAAGTGAAGGTCAGGTTCCAAGTGGTAGTGATACTGGATGATCAGGTGCAGCTGAGGAAGGGCCGTAGAGCCATTCTAACAGGTGAATTCCAGAGTAGCATAAAGCAAAAACCAAGCACTTCATCATACAGTAGGCCAGTTTCTTATCTGAAGAATTCATCTATCCTTCCACAAACTACTCATATTTTTTTTAAATATTTTATTTATTTATTCATGAGAGACACGGGGGGGGGGGTGGCAGAGAGACACAGGCAGAGGGAGAAGCAGGCTCCATGCAGGGAGCCCGACGTGGGACTCGATCCCGGGTCTCCAGGATCACACCCTAGGCTGCAGACGGCGCTAAACCGCTGCGCCACCAGGGCTGCCCAACTACTCATATTTTTATTTATTTTTTTTATTTTTATTTTTATTTTTTTTATTTATTTATGATAGTAACAGAGGGGGGGGGGGGCAGAGACACAGGCAGAAGGAGAAGCAGGCTCCATGCACCGGGAGCCCGATGTGGGATTCGGTCCCGGGTCTCCAGGATCGCGCCCTGGGCCAAAGGCAGGGGCCAAACCGCTGCGCCACCCAGAGATCCCTCCAACTACTCATGTTGGCTTCAATTAAGTCTTCTAAGAAAGCCTATAGCTAGAAACAATCCTGCATTCATTCCTTGCTAGTGTATCAAATGTCGTAGGTTGTTACCTTAATCCTCTTTGTTTCTGGTTCTGCTATCACACCACTGGTTTTAAGATCCAAATCTCCAAGACTCCTTGTCATTGCAAGTCTGCCATTCACATGAGGCTGTCCCAAACTATTCCAAGCTACAAAACCACCACATTTCTTGATCCTGGTCCAAAAAAGAAAGGAAATGAAGGCACGATTAAACTTAAGATGAATCAGTTTAAAATCCAAGGTTTTAGGGTGCCTGCATGGCTCAGTCAGTTAAGCACCTGCCTTCCGCTCAGGTCATGCTCCCGGGGTCCTGGGATCTGGCCCTGCATTGGACTCCCTGCTCAGCGGAAGGTCTGCTTCTCCTCCCTCTGCTCCTACCCCCTGCTCATACTCTCTGACTCTCTCTCAAATTAATAAATGAAATCTTTAAAAAAAATAAAATCTTAAGATAAATGGAAAATAAAATGTAAGGTTTCATTTCTATCTTGAACTATATAAACAGCATCCTCATAGAATGATCAGTGGAGGTGGTACCTTTCTTTTTCATCTTTTCTTTCTGGAGTATGGTCAATGGTCAGCTTCGTGGGTTTTCCTTTTCTACACAAAATAGCCCGGCTATCCCCAACACTGGCTACAACCAGTTCAATACCATCTCTCACCAGGGCTACTGTTGCAGTAGTCCCAGAGGTCAGAAGGGTTGCTGCAAACATTATGAAAAAGAGTATAAGTCAGTGACAGTCAAATGATTGGATATGGAATTTTTATTACAAAACAAAACACAGGCATGTTAAACTAATGCTGAAATGTATCATTCTAATTTAATTAGATCTATGCAAATAAAATGCAAATGAACTATGTAAGTAAAAGCATGCAGAGAAGGAAGTATTTAATTCAGTAACAAGGCTCCATGCAAATAGAAAAAGTCGCTAACCTAATTTGGTAAAAAATGCATCACAGTCTCCAAATGGCCTCTATTCATATAAACTAAAGCTGACTTGAACTTATAATTATGACACCTTTGTGTGTACATTGGGTGTCAGTATTAAAAGTATTACATTTTAATTAGATTGGCTAAAATGGCAGAATGACTCTTACGTCTACTGAGCTCATTCAGGCAAGCTGACTTTCCTGAAATCTCTATGTACTTAGAAGGCTTTCTCTTCCATTTCTTACTCCTATCTTGTCAAAGTATTATCAGTTAATAAGCTAAGCAAGAATGACAAGGGCATATCCTTTGCTCTTCAAGCACTGTATTTTATATTCTTTCCTTCTACAATTGTTTTAATTTTACAAATGTTCACTAAAAAAAAATCCTAAAATGGCTAAAGGTTCACATTCTTTTCTATTTATCTTTGTCCTCCCCAGACATGAAACAAAGTTACAACCATCATTATATTAGGAAAATACAGGGGGTGAAGAATAATATTCATTTTAGTTTCCCAAACGCTTGATATATTCACATTTAATTTTCTCTGACCAATAACAAAATTAAATGTCACTTGGCTGGAGGTCGCCACTGTTTCCTTCATCCAATCCAAACTGCATTTTTTCATCTTTCTTTGATTTCTTCAAACCGCATCTGTTCTAAGTTCTTTATCACTTGCTAAAAATTTTGAAGGTGCATCGAGCCTTGCCAAAAGTGAGAATACTGTGAAATTAAGGGCTACAAGGTAAAGCAAATTGGAAGAAACTGAAAAGATAACTTATTTAAAGCAGGTATTGTCTTCAAAAATATGGTTAATTCTTTAAAGCATCGAAATAAAATGTTAAGGTGATCATCCAAAGATGATTTCTTTTTAAAAGGTAGATTTAGGAAAAATGAAATGCTATTGATTTGACTGATTGAGGCTCAATCTTTCCAATTTTTTGTTTTGTTTTGTTTTTGCAAAAAGACACTTTAAAAAATTTCATCAATAGTGCATTTGGAAGGATATAGATATATAGATATAAAACTATATTTTTCCAATTGGTATATTAAAATGCCTGCTTTAATCAGAAAAGTGAAATGGAAAAAACATTAATAAACCCTAATTAATCTTTTATATCCATGCTGAATCTAATTTATCAAGAAAGAGCATTTATAGTTGCACTATCTTCCCATTGATCTTTTGATTTTGGAACTGTTGTGCAAGGTAGGATCTCAGCGATGCTAAAACATATAACCTATTTGTCATTGTGTAACGTAATACATGTTTTAGCATAAGTATCAGTGATGTTCATATTACAAAAGTTAACTTTCGAGTTTCCCAAAATGTTATATAACATTCACAGTTTGACCACTGTGATCTTTTCCAATGATGGGGAAGCACCAAACAAAAGAGCACAGGCATTCACTCAGATGCTACCTGTCCAGGGAACTTAGTATTACTCTCCTTTGCTTATTAAATGGTCAGCAGCTGCTTTTTAAAAAGTGGTTTTTAACTAGCTAGAGCAAAACAGTTAAAATTTCGTAAATGAAAACTTCCAAATTTCGCTGCTTAGGATTCTATTGTAATTCATGGCTCTGCCATCCAGGAATGTAAAAGAGCTTGAGTTTTTACCAATCCAATTTCACAGTTCCAAAATCCCAGGATTTATGGGAAAGTTTTCAAAACTAACTGTTGGTTCTGGCTTGCTAAGCATCTAAGAAATAAATATTAAAAAAGCATTTATTTCATTTAGCATTTAACATGGAAGTAAAAATTCTCACTTTTTACCCTAACAACAAAAACTATAAAACTAAGACATCTTTCAATAAGGTCTTAACACTCACTGGACATTTCCTACTGCAAGTCATCTCAACTAATGGGACAAAGAGGCTGTGGGAACCTTCCAGTAGTCCAGGCTAGGAACCGCTGGACTCCTTCACCTGGGACAAAATTAAGCAGATCTCTCTTTCCACTGAAGCCCAGCATATAGTGTCCACGGGCTCCAGGTCTAGAGCTGCTGACCGGGCACAGTTCTCTGCCACAAATAACACGCACAGAGGCAAATAGGAAATTCACCCAGGAATTGTGCTCAAACATTACAAACCTGCAACACAGGGGAGGGCAAAGAAAGAGCTGCAAAATAAGGGGAAGGGTTTTTATTTTGATGAAAATTTCACTGGCAAATTACATCATATTCCAGGAGGTGCCAAATCAATGAATTCAAGACTCAGTTTGCCCAAGTTGATGGTATTTTGTAGTTGAATCTAGTTTTTCATCACAGAGTAAAACTTCTTAGTTTCACAGTGTCCCACCATAGGAAAAACTATATACAAATGCAGGCATACAAAACACATACACGGTGTAACATACACATCTATACACTCATACTCTCTCTCTCCCTCACACACACACACACCACTCACACACACTTTAACAGTTAGTCCTGAGAAGTAAATCAGTACCTTTATGGAGCTGAATAAAGGGCGCTGTCAATTTGTTTGGTACCAATATCAGAACTATCTCAATAACTAATGGGAAAATACATGGGTACAGCAGTGAATAATCTGTATCTGACAAATAGTCCATAGTTAGAGAAGGATGCACACTACAGTATACCACCAAATTACTGGGATTCAAATATAGATCAAGAAGGAATCAAAGCACCTCCTATACCAGATACAAGAAGTAGCATATTTGTTAATGATGCTGAAGGCATTTTTTTTTTTAGTAGACTGATTAATTTAAATTAATTGTTTAAATTTAGGCTAGTAAGGCTCTTGAGCTCTAGTGCCTGTTGATGAGTTTACGGAATTCATCAAACGGGTATTTCTGCAGCTCTCTTTTCCCCGGTGTTGCAGGTCAACATATCAAAAGAAAAATGATCAAGTTTTTGAATGGCAACATAAGAGTAAAAGCTATACTTTGCAAACCATAACCCCCCTGGGTAATTATTGTTTACTGCATAAACAATAATACATATAAATCAATACAGTTTCAATATTTATTCAGTGTGGGTGTTCTAGACATGTACGACTCATGAACACCAAATCCAAGTAATGAGCTGAAGCAGTAACAGCACAATAAGTATCTCTTCTATATTGTCCCTATTGCCTTTTGCTTTTGGCTGCTGCCAGTATAAGAAGGGTACTAGAAAACACTGCTTTTCTGACACTGGTTATTCTGTAGAGATCAGGTAATGTGAAGAGCATGGAAGTTTCCAACAGGACTCACGATGCTGCCACCAACATCTCACGCTCTGAACGTCAGAGCAAGTCTTCTCTTTTTGGTCCATTTGTCTCTTGGGGAGTTTTGCTGCTTTCAAGGCTTAAGCAATCTAGAAACACTTGGAAGAGTTTATAGGATGTAAAGGATATAATCTCAGTTTTCTACCACCCCGTTTGCTTTAAGTGACAATTTGTTGATAAACAGCAGAGTAATGGGACATCATTGGAATTTACTGGCTGATTTCATTAATTGTAAAAATACATGTGACTGGCGTAAATTGAATACAAAAATGCCTAAAGATGATGATGAAATTATCTTCATAAATAAGGGTAATTTCAAAATGTGTCGACAAATCAATAAAAATAGCCAGCAATTTCATAAGGGCAAGATTCTTGCTGTTTTTGGCAAGTGGCATTCTGATTTTAGTCTCCTCAAACCCCCTCATTTTAAACTGAAATAGTAACTATTTTAAATGCTAATGGGATAATTTGAAACACTTTATGCAGATGTGACAGCTTTGGACCAAACTCTTGAAGAAAATGTTTTATGTTCACTTTATTTTATTCACTTTTTCTCAAGAAAGCTAATATAGTATAATTGAGGGGTACTCCTCCCATTTATACCCCAAATTCTATTATTACTGACTTATTCCTGTGGCTTAACTAATCTCTCTTTAGGCTTCCCCTACTTAAAATTCAAATCCATGCAGCAGTGATAACTCATTAAAACATATACATTAATAATTTGGTTAAATCAGGGGTGCCTGGGTGGCTCAGTAGTTGAGTGTCTGCCTTAGGCTCAAGTAGAGATCCTGGGGTCCTAGGAACAAGCCCTGTGGAGATTCCTCTCTGAGTGGGGCAGCTGCTTCTCCCTCTCCCTCTGTCCCTGCCCCTGCTCATGCTTGCTCTCTTGCTCACTCTCTCTCTCTCTCAAATAAATAAGTAAAATCTTCTCTTAAAAATTTGGTTAAATCAGCTCTTGGATAATCAAAGAATAAATTGTAATAACTTTGGTGAGAAAGAACAGGCATGGAGATCAGGTCAGTCCAAATAATGATTGAGTACCTTCCAGATTCTATACTGGGTGCCGAGCACTGGAGATTCAAAATGAATAAGCCATGGTCCCTACTTTTAAACTGCTCATTGGAATGGCTCAAGGAGGGAAAATGGGACTAATGCTGATAGAAAAGTTAAAAAAAAAAAAAAAAAACCTAGAAGAGGGCAAACTGTATTATTTCACAATTTTATTTAACTAGCACTGGGTCCTATCTATATCAATCTCAAAAAGAATATTATCCACTCTTATAATACTGATACAGCTTCAGTTCTTACTAAAAACCAAAAGAAAAAAGTTTTTAATTTAAATAACTTTGAAATCTGAAACAGTATTTGTTTTAATTCACAAATTGAAAAATTAAAACAACTTACAGCATCTATCTTCAGTGACTTTAATATATTTGATAAAATAGGCCCCAAATATCAAAACGCAATTTTTAGCAATGGTAAAAGCCTTGGCAACTTACTAAGAATAAATTTTAAAGTTGTTCTCAAAATTCTTATTTAAAGACACACACATAGACCAAGTGATCTATAAGAATACACACAAAACAAGATTTAAGAACAATGTCATAGTAGAACCTTTCTTTTAGTAGCACACTAGGTTTCATTCTGTTGTGCTCTAATTATACTTGCAAACAATTGGCCATTGAATGAAAACTAAATTTGAGGCTATCTTATGAAAATTCTGAGATCATTAACTCAAAGCGTATGGCAGATGCACTAAGTTAAATGGAGTTTAAATTTATTATTAAAAATTACATTTTAGGCATTTTAGGATTACTTTCTTTGTACAGCCACGAGTAAGGCACCTTCAGAAAGTTTCTCTTAAGGTAGGGAAGTTAAACAAATTTTTTCACAAAGTTCAAAATTCCCTTTACTATTCTTTAATAAATTCTTTTTTTTTAAAATAAATTCTTTATTTATTCTTTAATAAAGTTCCCTTTAATTTATTCTTTAATAAAATGAAAGAGGTCCTCTCATATTTAATGCTGAATCTCAGTTTTAAGCAACTTCGTCGATGAGATTCTTTACCAAAGGGCTGACTGCACCCATGAAGGGTTAATATTTTGATCATTGGCCCCCACATTCCCATGGTAAACTCGGGTTTTCTTATGACAGGTAGAGCTGCTGTTAGGCTCTACCTGTTTACAGAACAGCTGGTGCACACCACCTGCACTACAGCCAATAAACATCTTGGTGTGAGTGAGATACAGCCAACTTGGTTATGAATGAAAAAAGAGCATGCCAATATTCAGAGTCATAAAATTAAAACCATAAGAAAGTGTTTGACTGTTCTCTTCTACCTCCTATGTTTTACCATTAGGAACAAGAGTTCAATCTTATACCTACAATTTACCTTCTCTCAACCTCTATTTTCAAAGGTGAGGAGCCAGCTGGAAGGAAAAAAGTCCAAAGGAATGAAGAAGAGAAAATGGGTCGAATGATCTACAAATAAGAAAACAAATCCCTGAACAAAAAAGTGGACTCTGATGCTTTTCCAAGAACTATGGTAACAGTGAGGTTCTCAAAAAAGGGGCAGGAAAAATCTTATAAGATGGCAAACAGAGCCACCTTGTCATCTTCTAGAACCCTCATCATGAACATGCCCGTGAGAGAAGCCACTGTGGGTGCCAGGGAAATCTCAGCCCCTCACTCTGTAACTGGCCTTATCAGTAAAATGAGGCTTTCCATTCTTATGCTCTCCAATAGAAAATTGTGAAATGTTCGTTTCTTTGGTGCTTTGACTTCCTTTAAATAAAAAGAGGAACCAAACACAGATTAATATTGCGTTACTCACTTCCTCATCAGTTACGGCGTCTGTAGCATGGCCACTGCAGAAGTTTTACATGGTCACTGCAGAAGTTTTCAAGATTACCTTTATGAGCAAAAGATTTGGGGGCCAACTAACTAGAAAACACTAGTTTTTTATGTTTCTATGAAAAACACTATGTTTTTCAGAATGTTTTTGATAAATTTAGTCAAAATCAGAAACATTTTACTTTTAAAATTTAAGGACATACAGTACACAAATTGTAAAAATTCAGCTGGCATGCCCTTGTGTTTAACAACTAAAAACAAAACTATCACTAGTTACCACAAAGCTGCAAGATCAAGTAATGTTTAGGAGTGGGAGAAAACATATCTTCTTTTAATTAAACAAAGTAGTGCATATTAGCCATTGTCTTTTCTTACTTAGGACCAGTTAGCAATTTTCTTCTTGTCTGGACAATTATTACGTAGCTAAATGAGATGACCCTATAGTGTATTTTGGTACTTGTTCATCAGATTCATCTAAAAAACCAAAAACAGTAAACCCTCCCATAGTATGGATCTCCTATTCACATAAAGAGCAAATTTAACATTTTTTCATCCTTTTAAAATTTAAATTCAATATCAAAACCATTTTAGAGCTTTAATTGTTGAAAAATTCTCCAATATACTTCATTTAAAAATGAGGTACTAACATTACTTCGGATTCCAAACAGCATTTAAAGTTATTCAAAATCACTTTCAACATAAGCATCCTCACATATAAACTTACATTCCCACCCCTAAGGGGCTTAAATTGTTTCCTTTAACTAGACATGCCCCAGGACCCAAAGGAATGTGATTGTTTTACTTACCATCAGCAGACAGGTGGGCATGCCTCGCAAAGGCTTTATCTATTTCTAGAAAAGCCAAGGACAACACAGTTTCCAAGTTCTTCTCTTTAGGAAGCAAATCCCTTTGTGGAGAGGAAGAGAGTCCCAAACAATCATCTTATTAAGGTTTCTCTTCATCTAGGTCCCTCTGGCTAGCTTTTATTCCATACAGTAGACCTCCATAGTTTGCCTTCCAGATGCTTAAAATCCACAGATTAACAAATCAAATTAAGGAAATAGCTAGGCATGGAGATAAGCCTTTAAGAACAATAAAATAGGGGCAGCCCCAGTGGCTCAGTGGTTTAGCGCCGACTTCAGCTCAGGGCGTGATCCTGGAGACCTGGGATCGAGTCCCACGTGGAGCTCCCTGCATGGAGCCTGCTTCTCCCTCTGCCTGTGTCTCTGCCTCTCTCTCTCTCTGTCTGTCTCTCATGAATAAATAAATAAAATCTTTAAAAAAAAAAAAAAACAAAAAAAGAACAATAAAATAAAAGTCCAAGTCTCCATGCTCAAAGATTAATACTTTCTATCCACAACGCTGAGAGGTCAAAAGTTCCCTCAAATAAAAATACACCACTGAGTTCAAAAATATGAATAAATTTTAAAAATATATGAATAAATCGACTTATGACAGCACGAATAACAATTTCACGGCATAATTAACTATACACACGAAGACAAGAAATAGTCCTATGCTCTCCCCCTCTTTTAATTCAAGTCGTATGATCCCCAAAATACATTACTAATCACTGCAGTAAATGAACTTTTTAAAGAGCTCCAAAATACCCTCATTAAGTGCATTTTCTCCATATGAATGTCAATCAACTAAAGCTAGTCATACCCCTTGAAAGAAGAATCACCATTTATTGAAGTACTATTTGCCATGCACTGGTAGGAGTAAATGCTTCTCAGAGTACATGCGCTCATGTACTTTATGTTACTTTGCTTGAAGTGATCACAAATCAAAGTGCAGTTGATTCTGGTCAATGCTGTCACCCGGGGAGTTGTTTAAAACATACATTGTGGAAAGGTAATAATCATCAGTAACAAATGGCATTCTTGGGGCACCTGAGGTCACGGTCCCAGGGTCCTGGGATGGAGGCCCGCATCAGGCTCCCTGCTCGGCGGCGAGCCTTCTTCTCCCTCTGTCCCTCCCCCTGCCCATGCTCTCTCTCTCTCTCTCAAATAAATAAATAAAATGTCTAAAAAAAAAAAAATAATGAAGTCACACACGAAGCGTAAGGTAAGCCGCAAGGTCAAGAGTGAAAGCCGTCGTACGTACATGATGCAGGTCTCCATGTGGGTGTGGCAGAAATCCGCAGCTGCGGGCCCGCCGTGCCCGTCGAACACGGCGAAGTACAGGACCTCGTCTGTTAGCTGGGCGCTGTCGAACCGGTCTTCGTTCTCCTTTCGTTTGCCAATATGCGAGGCGCAGCCTACGTTTTCCAGGCTGATTTTGGGGATCGGCTTGCCGTACTTAATGCTGGGCGGCAGCAGAATGGGCTCGTCGATGCGGTTATCCCAGATCCCGAAATTATCCCAGGTGGCGGGACGCCCACTACCATCCGGGTCAAACCGCGAACACCGAGGCTCTGAAGTGGAGCCGTGGCAGGTGGGTGTCAGCCGCCTGTCGTCCTGCAGGAGGCGGGAGCTTAGCAGCACTCTCCTCCTCACGTGGCTCCCACCACTTCTAACCAAAGTAATTAAGGCAGCTGTTGACATAACTCAACTCCAAAGAGTTCAGGGATGAGGGAAAGGTCTCTAGAACAATGATGGAATGTCTTCAGGAAAAATGATGCAGCTGAGTAGAGAGAGACAGAGAGACTCCATCAGTAATTGCACATACAATTCTTGATATATCATTAGATATTACCAAAACATAAGGCCATAAAGAATGTGGCACCCAACAGCCCACTTCCAGGAACAGTGCATCAAAACCAAATTGATTTACCTACCCCTTTCACAGTATTTAAAATCTATAAAAATGTGGCAATATGTGTATGTCATATAGAACAAGTGTTTCTCAAACTTTAACCTACAGTCACCTGGGGAACTTGTTAAACGCAAATTCTGATTCAGTTTGTCTAGGGTGGAACTGAGATTCTGTATTTCAGGCCAGCTCCCTGGTGACAGCAAACTGCTAACTCAGCAGGCCTACACTTTCCATAGCAAGAACACAGAATATGGGTGTAACTACATAGTCTTCCCTTCATCAACTCCATTGGTGTGAAGAAAAGGTAGGGGCAAATGTTAACAGTAACGAAGTCTCTTAGGGGGAAAGAAATAAGAAAAGTACCTGGCTTTGTTTGTTTTTAAAGATTTTATTTATGTATTATTTATTTGAGAGAGCATGAGAAAGAGACAGAGAGATCTCACAAGCAGGAGGAAAGGGTAGAGAGAAAGAAGCAGACTCCTCACTGTGTGGACAGCCCACGTAGGACTCAAACCCAGGACTCTGGGATCATAACCCAAGTGGAAGGTAGAGGTTTAACTAACTAAGCCACCTAGGAGCCCTGAAAGTAATTGGTTAATAGAATAGTTATGACAGTTCCATATTCAGAGTGCCCAAGTTTTAGCAAAGACACAATCTAAATTCTGTTTCAAGATTTGTCAACTTACTAAACTTCATATACTTCATTACTATGGTTAATGTAGAATGGTTCATGCAAACACCGTCATAGGCACATGGATGAGCCACTTCTGATGTGTGTGATCACTGGTACTGGTGGCACCACCTTTGTGACTTATGAGCAACTGATCTGTGCATTTACGTTAAGAGATACTGGTCTGCAATCCACCAGCCCAGCAGCCTAGCCCCTGTGTTGGCTGTGGACTACTACAGCAGCAGCTAGCACCTGAGACCAGACTTCCTTGAAATTATTATTCTGCACCTCCATTTTTGGACTCTGCCCCAAAGCTGAATCCTCCCCTGGGTGTTGTCAGGAGGAACTTCTACACCCCTGCAGGAAGGGCTGTGTTTCTGGCAGTTTTCCATACAAATAAGGTTCAAGGCAAAAATTCAACTCCACGGTGCTTTGTTCTGTTACTTTATGTATTAAAAACCAAATGGAAAAGATAGCATCATGTCAAGATTTGATCATGCTGGTGGAGGGTATACAGGCATTATATTACTCTCAATTGTATGTTTGAATTATTTCACAATAAAAAGTGGACTTGAAAATATATATCTTAGCATAAGGCATACACACACACACACACACACAAGCCCAGCTTGAGTGAATGCACAGGTAAATGCATTGCAGATTTCAAATAATCATTTTCAAGTAAATTTTTGGAAATCAGTCTAGCTTTGTGTAGGAACAGTAAATAAAACAGTAGATATTAGCATTATATTACTTTAAAAGATTGAAACTCACTTCTTCTATGACAATATTAGGGGTAGAGGAGACATACTATCTCCGGTTATCGAGTATCAAAGAGAAGTAACACATTAATTTACAAAAAAAAAAAAAAGGGTGTTTAATCCTTTGCTTCTGATTGAAGATTATATATTTATTCAGCAGCAATAATATGTTAAAGGTAAGGACTTGTGAAGAAGTTTCAAACTACAATACCATCTACACTAGAGAACTAAGTACTGATCTTTCTTTCTTTCTTTCTTTTCTTTTTTTTTTTTTAAAGATTTCTTTATTTATTCATGAGAAACACGGGGAAAGAGAGAGAGAGGCAAAGACACAGCCAGAGGGAGGAGCAGGCTCCCTTCAAGGAGCCGGATCCCAGATTCCAGGAACACACGCCTTGGGCTGAAGGCAGACGAACCACCCAGGCATCCTCTAAGTACTGATTATTGATGGAGATAATTCACAAAGCAGCTTTATACCTTACAGTAAACAAATAAAACTTTTAAGGCGCATTTGTTCGAAACCACTCATATTTGAAGAGTGCACCAGAAATCAGTGAAGTTCTACTCCTTTTTCTTTTAAATTGAGATATAACTGACAATACAACATTATATTAGTTTCAGGTACACATATAAGGAGTCTATTTTTGTATAAACAAAGTACTATTCTTTTGGCTTCAATCTGAAATCATGTGTTCTATATTCTATATTCGGCCTTGGGCCACTTTTTTAGTCGTTCACCTCTTTAAACAGCATTCTAGAATTAGAAGCAAATAAATAACAAGTAAATTTTTTTGCAATTCTTCTAGGGTACTCTTGTCTACTCTCTCTTTCAAAAATAAAACAATAAGACAGAGTCGCACTTTTAGCAGGAAACAAATATCCACTGGAAACGTTATTAAGAATGAAACGGGGGGGGGGGGGATCCCTGGGTGGCGCAGCGGTTTGGCGCCCGCCTTTGGCCCAGGGCGCGATCCTGGAGACCCTGGATCGTATCCCACGTCGGGCTCCCGGTGCATGGAGCCTGCTTCTCCCTCTGCCTATGTCTCTGCCTCTCTCTCTCTCTCTCTCTCTCTATCATAAATAAATTAAAAAAAAAAAAAAAGAATGAAACAGGGGATCCCTGGGTGGCTTAGCGGTTTTGCACCTGCCTTCCACCCAGGGCGTGATCCTGGAGTCCCGGAACCGAGTCGAGTCCCACATCGGGCTCCGTGCATGGAGCCTGTTTCTCCCTCTGCCTGTGTCTCTGCCTCTCTGCCTCTCTGTGTGTGTGTGTGTGTGTGTCTCTCATGAATAAATAAATAAAATCTTAAAAAAAAAATGAATGAAATGAAATGGGGTGCCAGGGTGGCACAGTCAGGTGAGCTTTGGACTCTTGGTTTTGGCTCAGGTCATGATCTCATGGGTTGGGGCAGGGGGTCAAGCTTCGCATTTCGCTCTGTGCAGAGTCTATGGGAAGAGTCTCTCCCTCTGCTCTCCCCCATCAAAATAAGTACATAAATCTTTTTTTTAAAAAAAAGAATGAAATAAAATGTAAATTGGGCAGTTTCTTTAAAAGCCTGCATGCTCTAAAATCAATCATCAACCTGGCCTCCTTCCTCATTTATTATCTGCACAATAATCTCAGAAAGTAAGCGGAATAGTCATAGGAAAACATTTATTTTAGGGAATGCTTTTGGCATAGATGAAATGTGACCCAGATATATAGTCAGTTTACAAAGCTAGATCAGCACCACTTACACAAGCAGGTGATTTTGTGTATTTCCAATGCAATATAACCAAATCATATTTATCTCCATATTCCCCAGGGTGACAATTCAAAGAGGACCTGTGTTCCCAAGCTAAAACAACAACTTTGAATTAAATCTGCACATCAAGAAAAGTTTCCTCCAGAGATTCAAGCTAGGAATCCGCCAATCAGCTGTCCCTGGTTCTCCAAATGCCCACAGAAAGGACTACACACTGACTAGCAGATAGGAGAATATACTTTATGATGTGTGTGTGTGGGGGGGAACCCAAGCCTGTGTGGGGGTGAAAAAAACACATTAAGTGTTCTTCATAACAAAAGGAGTGGAGAACAAACTGACAAACACCTAAGAGGTATTTTATTATTTGTCAGTTCAGCAATTATAAATTGGCATGTGCTTAAATCATTCTGCAAACCAAAAAAAGTTATTCAGGAATCCTTTATGTCAATCTCTCGGTCACAAATCAAGGCTACCTTATTTTTATAAACCATTTTAACTTTTATATTCAAACTTTGAAAGTAAAAGTCATCCAAAAGAGTCAAGGGGCAGAAGTTATCCTGCTTGAAAGCCATTTGAAGACACAGAAATGTCAGGGCTAGAGTTAAATCAACAAAGAACATAAGACTGCATTACCCACACATCATATTCTACTAGCAAAAATAAAATGTAAAAAACTATGCTAAGCAAGAAAATAAAGACTTGGCAGGAATCCTAGTGACAGAACAGGCTATTTATATCAACAACCTAAACTATAATGATAGTCATATACCAAAAGGGAACAAAGAGGGAGGAGGGACAATCTTCCTTCTAGACCAAACTTTACCAAATTCCTTTTTATCTCCCAATCAAAACAAAAATGTGGGCAGCCCGGGTGGCTCAGTGGATTAGCACTGCCTCTGGCCCAGGGCATGATCCTGGAGTCCCGGGATCAGTCCCACATTGGGGTCCCAGCATGAAGCCTGCTTCTCCCTCTGCCTGTGTCTCTGCCTGTGTCTCTGCCTCTCTCTCTCTCTCTCTCTCTCTCTCTCTCCTCTCATGATTAAATAAATACAACCTTTAAAAAAAATAAAAAACAGAAAAACAAAAATGTATGACCCACAAATTTACTTTTATCACATGATTTTTTTAAATGTGTGAATAAGCACACACACATGTACACAACAGAAATCCTATATATTCTACGTGCTGTCAATAAATAAATGCCTGAAAATATTTTCTTTTTTCATCATTTTCACATTGATTTGTGTGACCAGGCCTTCTCCATCTTCTTCCTTAACGCTTTATCGGTTTAATCTGATACTTTAAAATCCTGACACAGAACTCTTGACAAGTGAAAAATTTGGCACCTGCTTCACCAATTCTGACTAGCAGGAAGGATTCTCAGCAGAGGGTTAAATTCGAAATAAGCTCTGAGGGATCCCTGGGTGGCGCAGCGGTTTGGCGCCTGCCTTTGGCCCAGGGCACGATCCTGGAGACCCGGGATCGAATCCCACATCGGGCTCCCGGTGCGTGGAGCCTGCTTCTCCCTCTGCCTGTGTCTCTGCCTCTCTCTCTCTTTCTCTCTCTCTCTCTCACACTGTATGACTATCATAAGTAAATGAAAAATTTAAAAAAAAAAGAAATAAGCTCTGAGACCACGAGAGTAGGCAGAGAGATTCTGCATGAGGGCACTGCTGAAAACCCACATCCTGAGAGTAGGAAATCTCAGGTAAAATTGATCAGGAAGGGAAAAACACGCATTTGGTTTGTAGTAAACTTCTGAAGTACATATTTGATTTAAAAATAGAAAGCATTGGGCGGCCTGGGTGGCTCAGTAACGCTGCCTTCAGCCCAGGGCCTGATCCTGGAGACCCAGGATCGGGTCCCACATCAGGCTCCCTGCATGGACCCTGCTTCTCCTTCTGCCTGTGTCTCTGCCTCTCTCTCTCTCTCTCCTCTCTGTGTATTCTCATGAATAAATAAATAAAATCTTTAAAAATAAAAAGCCTCATACACAGCTACAAGATTGCTATGCCAATTTTACATTTTCATATCACTCCCATTTTATAACCCCTCAATGGTTTAAATATCTCAGAGCTGTCCAGATTTATTTTTGGATAAGAGAGTCACTCACTGTCTCTGGCAGAAGGATGCACTTGGGATTTGAGTTAAACTGTTGACTTCTGAAAGGAGGTCAAAAGGGCAATTTATTGTTGTTAATTATAAGCACATGCCAAAATTATTCAGGCACTCTACAGTTCCGTACTAGAGAAAGCTGCTTAGATTTATCCCCCCAGCAAAGATATTTAAGAAAGTATTCATATTTGCCCATTATAAAGCAGCACTCCGGTATCTTTACATCAGTAACTTCTGCAAAGGAAATATGAGGTAATTTTAATATTCACAAAGCAAATATTTCTTTATCAACTTTTTATTTTTTTTATTTTTTATTTTTAAAGATTTTATCTATCTATTCATGAGACACACACACAGAGAGAGAGAGAGAGGCACAGAGACATAGGCAGAGGAAGCCTGCTATGCAGGCTCCATGCAGGGCGCCGGATGTGGGACTCCATCCCGAGGACTCCAGGATCACGCTCTAAACCGCTGAGCCACCCAGGGATCCCCTTTATCAACTTTTTAAAAGACAACACGCATCCCAATTAAATTCAAATGGTTTGGAAACTCCCAAAAGCATTTCAGGAAATGTGGACTCCAATGTCTTATCTCTGCTGGGAGGAAGGGAAACAAACTGTAATAGGTCTACAGGAGGGAAAGAAAAACAATAAAAACCCTAAATGATTCCCCTTGGGTTTGATGTGAACATGTTTAGATGTGTGAAAAGAGGAAAGAAAGTCAGAGCAGAAGTATTCATTGTTCTAATTCCATAGATATCTTTTAAAACATCTTTGTTAATGTGGATACGACTCACAGACCACATTCCAAACCTGTACCTTTACACTTCACTTAAGGGATTTTCCTTGACATTCTATACTACATCAACAGCATATCTTCCCTCTTCTTTCCTCTTTAAGATTCCAGTCAAGGGGGATCCCTGGGTGGCGCAGCGGTTTGGCGCCTGCCTTTGGCCCAGGGTGCGATCCTGGAGACCCGGGATCGAGTCCCACGTCGGGCTCCCGGTGCATGGAGCCTGCTTCTCCCTCTGCCTGTGTCTCTGCCTCTCCCTCTCTCTCTCTCACTGTGTGCCTATCATAAATAAATAAAAATTAAAAAAAAAAAAAAAAGATTCCAGTCAAGGGAGGTGCTTGTGTTGGTCATCAATAAAAAGTGACTACAGTTGCAAGAAAAAAAAAATCATTAGCAAGATCTCACTACTCAAAAAATGATAACTATTACCCGGTGGTTCATTTGTTCTCTTCCTCTAATACCATGACATCACTACTCTTTTTCAAGACCATTATAATCCGTCTCACTTGTCACTCGTTCTGAAACCGACGACAATCTCATTCCTTCCCCCGCACTGGTGAAGGATGGGTGCAAAGGGCTTGGGAGGCCTTGCTGCGCATTTTCAGTCTGAAGCTCAGAAACGCCAGTGGAGCTTTAGGGACTCCAAATTCCCGGGCTATTTCCACCCGGAGCCTAGTCTTTGTCGCCTCCTGGGAAGTCTCTAATCTACATAAAGCGACCGTTTAAAAAAACATCAGCAGCCACAAGGCCTCTCCGGGCAATGCAAAACGCACATCCTCGGATCGACACGAACCAGGGCTCTCTGCATCCTGCTCTATTCTGGTCCCCTGAAACGCTCACCCTTGCTTGGACAGTTCGGGATCCTGGACTGCCTGGCTCGCAGGCTGTGACAGAGGAGTAGCCAGTGTGATACACGGCAGGAAGCACACCCTCCCGCCCGCGCAGCCTGCAGATGGCTGGGCTCCCTCCAGCACCTTCCGCCGCCCAGTCTCCGCCTCCCAACCACCCTCTCCCCGCACAGATCTCGGGTGTCGCCACGTCTCCGTCACCCCCTTCGCATCTGCGGCGGCGACGCGACGCTGGCCCCTGCAGCATCCTCGAGTCCGGGGTGCGCGCAGGGCAATCCCGAGCCTCGCTCCCGGGAACCGCGAACGAGCAGCCCCCGCCCTTTCCACCATCCCATCCAAGGTCCCTCCTTCCTTCCAACCCCGACTTACTTCACTCGCTTGGGTGGCGCCTCCAGCCTGCAGTCAAGTTCAAGGCCGAGCGAGGGGGGTCCCGCTGGGAAACGCCCGCGGCCCCAGCGCAGCCGGGGTGGGCCCTGGCGGAACACGCTGCTCTTGACCTTTGTCCAAAGGAAGAAAGCGGCGCTCGGAGAGCCCAGACCCTGACTGTGGGGCGGGGGGGTCTGAACCTACATTTATTTCCCCTCCCCTCCCTGACGACCGCTCCGTTTACTCTCGATTCCGCAGACCCGGGGCGCAGGGGTGCGACCCTGCCTAGAAATAATATCATAAACGGTTAGAAGTAAATGCCGTGCGCTCTCTAGGCTCTTACCTCGCGATGGTTACGTCCCTGGAGATTTCCTAATTGGTTACCGGAGGTCGGGGAAGGGGCTTTCCTGCTGGGTAAATCAGATTGCCTTCCCCGACGTTTCTGGAGCAAGCACCTAGAGCAGCCACTGGCTCCTCTGCTGGAAAATCTCGAGAATTTTTCGCCCGCAGCGAGCCAGATGGAGAGGGGAAGTCCGTCCCCGCTGACTGACGGCAGCTCTGGCCAATCGGCGCTCGGAGAGGCGGTGCGCCGGCCGCCGGGCCCTCGGTCGCAGCCAATCACAGGTTCCAGCAGGAACGAGCCTCCGCGCAGCTGCAATCTGGTTTGGGTGACTTCTAGCAGCGCGCGGTTGGAGGGACGTCGACTTGGGCCACTGGCGGCTCGAGGCGACAACCCGCCCCCCCCCCGCCCCGCGAAGCCGTGACACTAGGCCCAATGAAGGGGCGCACGGGCGGTGGGTGGGGTCGGAGGACCGGGTAAGCCGCCAGCCGGTCGAGGAGGGGTGCGTGTCCCTTGTGGCAAGGGGCAGCCGTTGTGACAACTAGGAACCGAGAACGAATGCCAACACTTCCTGGGCACAAGAGCTTGAAAGGCATCTGGTTTCGTTGCTGCTCTTTGGAAAACTCACAGTGCAATGTGCTCCGTGACTGAACAGGCATCTTGTGATCCCTTGGGAATGTCGATTCATTCATTTGACGAGTGTTTCTATGGTCTTGGAGGACCTTCTGTATGCCAGACGCCGTGCTCGGCGTTGGCGCTGCAGTCCTGACACAAATACGCCTGATTTCTGCCTTCACAGAACTTACAGTCTAAAGAGGGAAAGCGAGAAAACAAACAGGTAAACAAACAAGAATCACGTCGAGGACGGAAATAGAACAAAGTGTGGACACAGAATAATAGGAGGTTGGCATCAGATGGGGGGGGCGGGTGTTGTTTTGGAGAACTTTATAAGATGCCATTTAAACGGAGACTTGAAGAGTGACAAGAAAGCCAGTCAGCCAAGGAACCTGAAAAGCAGTGATTGTTCTGGGTGGAGAACAAAGGTCCTGAGGTGGGACAGTGACATTTTGGAAGGATAGAAAATAGGCCAGTAAGGCTCTAGCACAGAGGGAGGGGGAGCGCCGCACGACAGGAGGCCGGTGAGGCAGACAGAGGTCAACCGTGCGCGCAAGTCGTGGAGCTGGCATTGTGCCTTAAACGTAAGGGGGCCCTACTGAGGCATTTTAAGAAAGGAAATAAGAGGATCTAGTTTAGACTTTCATCACTTTGGTTAATGTGTAGAGAACAGGAGGAACTGGCTATGGGGAAACTGGTGAGGGGACCATCTCAGGTGAGACTGGGGGTGGGACATGACCTGGCTTAAGTCGTGGTACCACTGACAGCGGGCATGGCGGTATCATTGAAGGTAGAGAAGAGCCAGGAGATTGGAGATTTTAAAGGAAAGTTATTAGCTTGTTTTGACATAGCAGGCGTCTTGCTCCTGGGACAACTGTTCTGAGTGCAGTTCATTGAATACTCTATTTAGAGAGTGATTCCCACATTGATGGCCCACAGATTCTGGTAATGACACTGAGAGTTTTTATGCTGGTTGAAATTCAATTTTCATCGGCTTCCTGGAATTTTCCTTCTCTCATTAACTTTCTATTGAAGCATAATATATATACAGAAAAGTACACACATTCCAAGCTGCACACACAGCTCGATGAATTTTCACAATCCGAACACATCTTTGTATCCAACACAGATCAAGAAACAAAACATTAAAAAAAAAAAAAAGAAAGAAAACATTATTCACACCCAGGAACCCCATTATACTGCCTTTCAGTCATTGCCTATCCTGACAGTCAACAACATAAACTCAGTTTTGCCTGTCTTTGTCCTTGACATATCTAAAATCATAAAGTATGCATTCTTTTGTGTTTGGCTTCTTTACTCAACTTTATACTTATGCGGGCCTTCCATACTGTTGCATGTAGTTGTAGATCATTCATTTGATTCCATTCTGTGAATATACCATAATTTATGACTTCATTCTTTTGATAGATGTTAGGGTACTTTCCACTTTGGAGCTATGACAGATAGTGCTACTATTGTACATTCTAGTACATGCCTTGGCCTTTAATGTTGATGGAGTATTTTGGTGGCTGAGGTTTAAATACGAATTATTTTTGATTGTTGATCAATAATGTAGTATTGCAATATTTCAGACATTTGGACCAGATAATGAAGGACTTTGCTCTCACAAATGTGAACACTTTTGGCAACAACAAGTACTGTTGATGTGGGAAATTTTAAGTTTGGAAATCTAAAACATTTTGAATTATGCTTGGCATTGTGAGCTTCTTTTTAAGTTCTTGTAAATTGCATATCTAGCATTTGAGAGCATCATGACTATGTTATATCCTTTTACTCTAATGGACTAAAACCCACAGTCATGTGATAAATAAGATCTGGTTGGCTGCCCTGAAGAATATGCATTTGTTTGATGCTATGGCAGTCCTTGGAATTACATTTGTAAACTACGCCACTGGGGCACCTGGGCAGCTCATCAGCGAAGCATTTGCCTTCCTCTCAGGTCTTGAGCTTGGGTTCTGCATCCTACTCCCTGGTGTGGGGAGTCTGCTTCTCTCTCTCCTTTTGCCTCTCCCCCGGGTTGTGCACATTCTCTCTCCTCTTGATAGATGATAGATAGATAGATAGATAGATAGATAGATAGATAGATAGATAGATAGATAGATAGATAGATAGATAAAAAGAAAACCATACCACTCCATATCTTAGCACAGGTGATAACAACACCAAAAGTTTACTTCTTTTGAATTATATACTTAGGCTGTTTGAATCTCTGAAGTTAAATGCAGTACAAATGTACATGTACTCAGCACAAGGGATCATTCCATAATGTCCAAAGAATCAAGTGGACACAAGACTCCACACCTTCATTAAGTTGAGCTCCTTTACATTTCACTCTTTATTTTTAAAGAATTCAACTGTTTGATAGTTGTGACTATCAGGAAATTATACCCAAGACAGGTCATGAGACTTTGGGCAAGTGGGTGGCATGGGAGCTTATAAAATGTTAAGTGAGGATATATGAGTCTTGAGTAAACCATTTGAGATTTAGTCTAATGAACCACCAACACAGAACCGTTAAAAGGTAAAGGGAGGCAAATTAGACATTTTTTTAAGAGTTTATTTGAACAAAAATCAATTGGAATTGGGCAGCCCCAAACCAGAAGTAGTTAGGAGTGCTCCACGGACAGGAGTTAGAGGCCAGGTTTTATAGCTAAGCAAAACAATTATCTGGCTCTAGCTTAAATACCTCCTTTATTTGGGAAAGTCTGATTTGCTGTTTGTGATTGGTTGTCCTTAGGTTTTTATTTCTTAACCTTCAGGTGATACAGACTTAGGTTTTGATTTGCTAGAGTAACTAAGGCATTAAAGCCACCTCACTCAGAAATAAAAAACACAACCATTTATTTTTCTTGCTAATTTGTCTTTTGTCAGTTTAATTTTCAGGTCCCAGCCAGAGAACCCAGGAGAGAAGAAGGAAAACATTTTTTCTTCTACTTTAGAATCAGCAATTTTCCAGGTATCTGTATGCTACTTTTGGCCTCCTGCCTAAACAGGGGCTTGGAATACTAGGATGTATTTTTCCACAGTTTAGCTTATTCTATCCAGAATTGCCAGCACTGATGTCCTTTCTCTGTGTCACCAGAATAATTTCCAAAACACTGGCGCAAAGAATTTTTTAAAAGACTTATTTTATTATTAAAGAGGGGGGAGGGGCAGAAGGAGAGGAAGCCAGAGAATCATAAACAGACTCCCTGCTGAGCATGGAGCCCCACTGGCAGGGCTGGATCTCATTGATTGAGCCACCGAGGTGCCCTGACACAAAGAATTTTTATTTTTTTTTTTAAGATTTTATTTATTTATTCATGAGAGACACAGAAAGAGAGAGAGAGAGAGAGAGAGAGAGAGGCAGAGACACAGGCAGAGGAAGAAGCAGGCTCCATGCAGGGAGCCTGACGTGGGACTCCATCCTGGGTCTCCAGGATCATGCCCTGGACTGAAGGTGGCACTACACCACTGAGCCACCCGGGCTGCCCACAAAGAATTTTTAAATCTTGTCCTTGGACCCAGTTAAAACCTGCAACAATGATTTTACTTTAGAACATAATTGTTGGGATCCCTGGGTGGCGCAGCGGTTTGGCGCCTGCCTTTGGCCCAGGGCGCGATCCTGGAGACACAGGATCGAATCCCACGTCGGGCTCCCGGTGCATGGAGCCTGCTTCTCCCTCTGCCTGTGCCTCGCCTCTCTCTCTCTCTGTGACTATCGTAAATAAATAAAAAAAAAAAATTAAAAAAAAACAAAAAAAGATTAGAACATAATTGTTGCTTTTTCTCCCCCATGTATAATTTACTTCCACAAATACAGAATAAATGAGCTTCATCTAGAACCAGTGGTATAAAGATTTGAATTATCTTTCCATTTCCACCTCTGACTTTTCTATTTGACTGTATTTAATTTCACCATGCATCATTTTTATATAGGGCCATTATGAGTAAAACTATATAAATGTATCGTAGGAAAGGTTACCAAAAAATTGGACTTAATTACTTAAATCACAAAAGCTCAGAATCGAGGAAATGAAATCTGGTAGTTATTAAGCACCATTTGCCAAATATTTCCCCACTCTCCATCACCTAGGCAACTTCTGGCCCCTTTGTGGGTGGTGCTACAAGATGGAGAGGTACCTGTGACTAGTTCAGGTCAATTAATTTGTAAGCAGGTTTTCTGAGTTGGAGCATTTAATGTTCCTCTGCAAGACCCTCCAGGGCCCACTTCTGTCTGCCATTGCAACCAACAGTGTTCTAGATCATGTCCTCTCCATCAATCTGGATACCTGAGTGACTATGAAGAACAGAATTCTGTTCCATGATGGCCGTGTATCATGAGCGAGAAACAAAGGTTCATCATTTTTAGCCACTCATATTGTTTGTTACTGCCTCTTGAGCTATTTGAACATAGCATATCCTGACTGATACAGATAGTAGTTCCAACTTAAAATCACTTGGTTGGGGCACCTGGCTGGCTCAGTATGAAGAGTATGTGACTCTTGATCTTGTGATCATGAGTTCAAGCCCATGTCAGGTATAGAGATTACTTATATAAATAAAACATTTTTAAAAATAAAGTAAATAAAATCATTTGATTGAGTGTTCCTCGGGGCACATTTAGTGAAAGAGAAATTTTTGTTCATTTTTTTTAAGATTTTATTTATTATTCATGAGAGACACAGAGAGAGAGAGAGGTAGAGACACAGACAGAGGGAGAAGCAGGCTCCATGCAGGGAGCCCGATGTGGGACTTGATCCCAGGACTCCAGGATCACGCCCTGGGCTGAAGGCAGGCATTAAACCGCTGAGCCACCCAGAGATCCCTCATTTTTTTCAATAACTTTTTGTTAAGCCCCTGCTATACATCAAGTACCATGTATGTTAGGCCTTGGGTTCATATACAGCAATGAATGAACAGTATAAACATGGTCTCTGCTCTTATGAAAATCGGAAGGTGGGAGAGTAAACAGTATGCATGTATCTAAGTATTATGAATGCTATAATTAGAAAAGTATGGGGCACCTGGGTGTCTCACTTGGTTAAAGATCCAACTCTTGATTTCAGTTCAGGTCTTGATCTCGGGGTTGTGAGTTAAGCCTCACATTAGGCTGGGAGTGGAGCCTACTTAAGAAGAAAAAGTATAGCATTCTCTAAATATTATCCTAGGAGTCTTGTAGCTTATCTGTCTCTTTCTGTCTCTCTTTTAAGTTAGGGATTATTCAGTTGCTATTATACAAGTCTACCTAGAAAGAAAAAAACAAATGGTTAACTGTTGAGAGGTATCTTGGAATCAAATAAAACGTGCCTTGCATGGGTCTTGAACCTAGACTCTAACATTGCTTTTGACCAGTGTGTGGCCTCAGATAAGTAACTAACTTCACTGTGCCCCTGTTTCATCAGATATAAAATAGCACTGAATATAACCTGCCCTTGCCAATTTACATAATTCCTGCAAGAATTCAATTAGGTAAGAGAACGTAAATGTCCCATAAAAATAAACAGTGTTATTACTCTGTAGCGTTTACAGTACATTGGAGGACCCTATAAACAGCCAGTCTAAAAAATAATGAAAATATTTGATCCCCCTACACAGCAACATATAACAAATTAATATGGCACCCATCTAGCTGTGGGAAATGGTACAGATTAACAGAGTGAAAATTATACCTTCAAGAATCTAAAACTCAGTGGTTATTGCTGAGTAATATCTACAAATGTACTGTAATTAGGATATGGCTGAAACAGGCCAAAACTTCCCTTGTAATCTTCATAAAGAACATTAAAAAAAAAAAAAGAACATTCAATACATTTCTTGTGAGTGGAATGAAGTGAACTTACAAATGACTAGATTTATACAGGTGGATAAGCAGAAAAACGCATGCAGCATTAAGAAAAACTGCCATTGTCTTCAAAATCTGTAATTTCAAAAGTGCGTATGCTTATAACCTATTAGAAATGATATCTAGTTTCTGAAACTCGTTCCTCTTTTCTGAGTCTCATTTAGATTAAAGTTCAGAATCTGATGGTAACATTGTAAGAGATGATGAAAAGCACACTTGCCCTGGTTGTGAGGCAACCAAAAGCATAAGTTATTGGCATGTACAAACACACCTCCTTATTTTGTACAGAGTGGGTGTAGGTGCTGAACTGCTCTTCTATTGGTCAGTTTCTCTACCAATAGCAGAAAATAAAGTATTCTTTTTCAGCTAATTAGCATACCCTGGGAAAGTACCCAACTGCATTTCTTTCCCTGGCAGTGTTAAATATAGACTTTAAAACCAGCCTTAGCATTTACCATTTAAAAGTTACTTTGGCTTTGGGCACTCTAGATTTTACATATAAAAATGCTCCAGGAAAAGTTTTTAAAACTCAAATAAACTATAGCATATAATGGTTAATGCTATAGAAAGAAAGCAAAAAACATCTGTGTTCTTGAAGATGCTTCCATATAAAGAAAATAGGAATTCACACTCCTCCTCCCAGGTTGAAACCAGGAAAGATTTCCAGAGGTCACAAAGGACAACAAAAATGACGTTCCCTATTGCCATCCTACCTTCACATAGACCAGGGAACATGCAGGAAGCTGGGACCTGGGAGGTGAGCAGAATTACAGCAAAAAAAAAAAAAAAAAAAAAAAAAGAAAGAAAGGGGACCAAGAGAGGGACACCAGCCTGCTCTCATGAGGGACCACCATATGGCCTAAAATGTGACCCGATGAAAACAGTAGGGAAATAGATGCTTAACATTCTCTGGTGACGAACTGCATAATGCAAGGTCACAAGATATTTTCTACCTGCTGTCTCTTTCCCTGGTTTCTCCCTCCTCCTGACTCATCCTACACATTGATGCATGTTTTCATCTTACTGCGCCATTTTCACAAAGCCTCAGTAGCTCTCCATTTCCAATGGGGGAAAGAAATCCTGAGCTTCCAAGGCTGGTATTCAGACTCTCCCGTGAGCTGCTCCTGTCCTTCTCCAACCTTATGAGCCACCGCCTTCCTAAGTGGACCCTTATTCCAGCCAAACACATCATTTTCTAAACCTGCCATGAGCATGCTTGCCTCCTTACTTCCTTGCCTTTTTACAAGGCGCAAACCTTTATTTTATCCTCTTCATTGTCTCAAATCTTCAGAAGTAGGAGAATTAAAGTGAAAGGTTGCCATGTGATTACTCTCACTGAAGAACCAACATAGAGGATCACTTCAGGCTACAAACACAGATCATCACCGCTAATCCTATTAGCGTTCTCCAGAAAAACAGGACCAATGACATGTGTGTGTGTGTGGACAGACTGAGGTTTAAGAAATTGGCTTACATGATGTGAGGGCTGGCAAGTCCAAATCTGAAGGGAGGGAACAGACCATGGATATATTTGAAGGAAAAGTATTCAGGGCAGAGGAAAGAGTAAGCATGAAGGTCCTGCGGCAGAGTGGCAGCCAGGAGACCCAGGGAAGAAATAAATGTTGCAGCCCAAGACCCAAGGCAGTCTAGAGGAAGAATTCCTTCTTCCTGAGGGGATGTCAGTCTGTCTTTCCTAAGACCTTTAATAGATTAGATGAGGCCCCCTCCCCTATTATGGGGAGGAATCTGCTTTACTCAAAGTCCACCGATTTAAATATTAACCCCATCTAAAAATACTTTCACAGAACATCTAGACTGATGTTTGACCAAATATCTGGGTACCTTGGCCTAGTCCACCTGACACATAAAAATTGACCATCACACTAATCTGTACAAATGTTTATTCTGTCCAGGAACTGTTTTAAATGTTTTACACATATTAACTCACTTAATCTTAACAACTCTATGAGCTAGGGTTACTATTATCATCCCCATTTTACAGATGAGGCACACAGAGATTAAGTAACTTGCCTGCAATCATATAGATTATAAAGGACAGTGCTGGAACTTGAATCCTTGCAACATGGCTCCAAAGTTTATTCTTAACTGCTTTGCGATTTACTTTCAGGAAAAAGAAAGTGAAAGCTAAAATCATTGATACCTTATATGTTCTTCCCACTGTCCCCATAGACACCTTTGTTTCCCTGTCATAACATCTGTTAGATGTCAACTTTTACAGGAAATTTAGGTATGTCCACACAACCACCCTTTGAGGTAGGTAATATTATCCCTGTTTTACAGATGAGTAAATTTGGAGGCACAGAGAGGTTACTGACTTGCCCTAGGCCACACAATATTGAATGGAATAGCAGGCATTTGAACCCAGGACTCTCAAACTTCGGAGCATGGCCCCTCCCCACACTGTATGTCTGTACATACTTTATCGATGTGTTAAATATGTTCCTATTCATCTGTTTTGAAAACTTTAAATTATTTTAACAAAAATTGGCTTTGCAAATTACTTAACAAAAATTACTTTTCTGTCTTGATGTGTTCTACAAGTGAAATACACTGTATGTATGAGCATAAATCTCTGACTACTTCATGAGTCAGGAAAGAATATAGATTACAGCTAAAATAAATGGAAAGAAAAGGGAAAAAGGAGCATTTTCTGTTTTACCATCGACTGGGAGCCTCCCATGTTTAGGGAGAACACATCGCTCTGAAGCACTGACTTGGGGAGAAAATGAGCAGTTAAAGTAGAATATAAATTGAACTTAAGGGGTGAATTTACCCAAGACTAGCCAGCTGGCAAGAGCTTGGATTGGGAAGGAAAGCATAAAACAGAAATCACCCATTTTGCAATATTGGCTCGCTATACTGGAATGAATTAAATTTACTTTCGATCTGCTTTTAAGTAACTGATTTAGAAAGTTTTATTCCAAAAAAGGCTTGATTTCCTAACAGGGCCCATGAGAAGGCAGAGCAACCTGCAGGTTTACTGTAGATAAGGATCATAATAGAGTATTGCCGCCACCCGGGGACCTTTCACCTCCTTCTAAACTCACTCACTAAATGGAGAGCTTGGAGGCAAAAGACCCAGAAGTCTTTTTGCCTGACTGGCAGTCAAGGTGATCAAAGAATTGTGGAGCTGGGAGGTATCTTTAAATTTATTTCCTTGTCTTCCTCTCCCCTTCATTTTTCAGAGAATTAAATGTAGACTGAGAGGTGATAGGATTTACCCAAAACCACCGAGCTGGCAACCACAGACTGGGAGTAATTGTAGGCCAAATGTCCAGCATCCCAGTCAAGTGCTAATTGCATCTCTTCACACCCTATGGGGCAATCATAACTCCTAAGAACAGACAACAAAGCCAGAGATTCTATGAAGGATATTCAATTGGTAGAAAGGGTTTGCAAAATTAGATGTATTTCTTCTACAATACCTGTAGGAAAGACACCAAGACTGTAGGTAGAATTGACTCTGAGCAATATTGTGAAGTCAGTAAAGTATAAATTCAGTGGCCTCATACTTGGCTCATCTGAGAAGCTGTATAATACAGCAGTGGAGAACAAAACTTGAGAGGTAGCCAGCCTGTTTCAATTCTGGCTCTACCATTTATGAGCTGTGACCTTGGGCTAGTTTCTTAACTTTCCTGTGCTGTTTCCTTGCATGTAAAAGTTGCTGGTCATATTTCTCAAATCATACCTTTTGGGGGCATTACATAAAGTAACCTGTGTGAAGTATCTAGAGTCATTCCTGGCTTTAGACAACCCAGTAACCATGAGGAATTTTTATCATTCGCTACCATTGCCTACAACACCTTATGTTGTTGCTTTAGGCTCACTTGTCTCTAGCAATGCCCCCTGCTCACAAAATGTCTCTGTTCTTCCTCCTCTTCTCTATTGCAACTCTCTCTCCTTATTTGTTCAGTAAATGGCTGTCTGCTCATTCAAATAGTACTTACTTAGTGCATCCCATGATGTACCAGAAACTGTTCTCAGAGCTGAAGATATAGCAGTGAGCAAAACAGACAAAATTTCTGTCCTTGTGGAACATACACTCTAGAGAAAGGAATATAGAACAAAATAGATAAATATATTCTTTGCTTTCTATAACAATGAATGGTCTGTAGAAAAATAACAGTGGATAATGGGATAGAGCAGGGGAAATATGCTATTTGAGGTGAGGAAGCCAGGGAAAACCTTTTAGCGTTGGGGTGCTCAGGGGCCAAGACCATAATAGAAGGGAGGGAATGGACCATACATATCTTTGAAGAAAGAGTACTCCAGACAGAGGAAAGGACAAGACAAGCATAAAGGGCATAAAGGGCCTACAGCTGGGTGGCAAGGAAGCCAACATGACAGAAGCATAGTTAATGAGTGAAACTAAGCAGAAATGTGGCTGGAGAAAGACTGGCATCTGTAAGGCATTCTACACTGAGATAAGAAATTTGGATGTTAATCTCATGGTTGGGAAGACCCAGGAAAAGAGAGCAGACGAGTGTCAGGAACAGATTTATGATTGAGAGGGGTCACTCATGTTGCTGCGCAGAGAATAAACTGCAGGGAGGTCAGAAATAGCAACAAAGGGACTAGGTAGAAAATTCTCCAGGTGGAATTGAAGAAGAATCAAGAGTTTCACTTTGAGGGTTAAATTTGTGATGCCTAGTCAACATACAATGAAGATTTTGCACAGGCACTTACATACATTCATCTGTTGTTCTAGGGAGACATCAAGTTGAGAGACATCATTTTTGGAGTCACCATCGTGTGCATGGGACTTAAAGCCGTGAGGATGAGATCACCTAAGAAGTAAGTAAGGATGGAGAAGAGAGGAGGCCGGAGGCCAAGGCACTGGGATTTTGCAGAATGTAGGAGTTGTGAAAAGGAAGATGATTGAGCAACGAGACAAAGAAAGAATAGCAATGAGGTAGGAGGAAAACCCATAGAAAATGAGAGAAGGGCAATACAGAGAATTTCAAGCAGGAAGGTGTAGCAGCTGTTTCAAATGTAGTTAGAGATTGAGTGAGATGAGGCCTATGAAATGCAACAATAAATAATACATACGTCTAAGCCCAAAGTCAAGAGACAGGGAAATATACTCAGCATCGGACAAGTGTGTGAACAACTAGGGTGTATGTTATCTGAATTTTAATTACCTCAAATGTAGGTGGCTCTTTAGTTGTTAGTGGCTTCTGACATTTTAAATCTGTTTTCTAGTTCCCAACCAATTCTATCTTTATGATAGCTTATCTCCAATTCTTCCCTTCCTGTACTCACATGCTGTTGCCCTATCAAGGGTAGAGTCTATTTCTGCACACCCTTGAATCTGGGCTGGCCTGTGACTGCATTAACCACTAAAATACAGGGAAGCAACATTGTCTCAATTCCTAGCCTTTCAGAAGACTGGTGGCTTGTATGTCCTGCCTCTTGGAAGCCTGCCACCATGTAAGAAGTACATCTACCCCAGCACTGCTCTGCTGCAAGAAAACAAGTTTTTGACATGTCTTGCAGACCACTGATCACTTTCATATGTTTTATAAAGTTTTCTGCATTTTCAATTTTTTAAGATGGTAGGCACAAGAGTTTGTTTATTCCTTCATCAGCTGATGGACATTTAGGTTAGGACATTTTTGGTTATTATGAAGAATGCTGCTATGAATATTCATGTACAAGTTTTTGTATGGATTCGTGTTTTCATTACTTTGAGTATATACCTACAAGTCAAAGTGCTAGGCCATATGGTAGCTACTACATATCTTTGAATCTCTTTTCCTAAAAGAATAATTTTTTAAAAAATCTGAATCTGTGGCATGAAATTTAGAGGGCCAGACTTCTATGGAAAATGCAAGTCATCTCTTCAAAATACAGCATGTGGGAAGAATTACAAACTACTGTACACGACTGGAAAGCTCAAACCTATCCAGAAAACCTCTCATATAAAGCAGAAAATAAAACAGAAAGGAAGCTAGGAATAGAAAATGTGTTGAGTAAATGGAAATGGTGCTATGTACTTATTCCTGGCTCCTACACTGACCATCTTCACTCTCCCCAGGGCAGCTCTGCTCTGCCCCCCTGACCTCTACTGGTGGCAGCTCAGGGGACCACTCTCTCTCATCCTGTTTGTCTCTGGTTACTCCGCAGTGCATTAGGGGAGTCTCCCCTGACTACCTACCTAAAATAGCTCTCCCTCTGCTCTACCCCTTGCCTATCCCCATCTTTATAACACATATCAGCACCTCAGAAGTTTAACCATTAATTCCTCAGACTGCCAAATCCATGGGAGGTGGATTTTTGTTTCAATTGTAGTATTCCCAACACTTACAGCAGAGCTAGTCACTCAATATAAATCTTCCAAATGGATGAATGAAGAATCCTCCATTTCCTTGCAAAGCCATTGCTGCATTGAGGACTGTCCTAGGGGAAATTACATCAAGCAAACACGATGTATACAAAGTTGGCCACTATCAGAAAATCCCAGGGGACCTAAGTGGATCTGCCTCTCGGTCATGGAAGCAGAAAAGAAAATAAAACTAAAAATTACCGGGGCACCTGGGTGGTTCAGTCCATTAAGTGTCTGCCTTGGCCTCAGGTCATGTCCCGGCGTCCTGGGATAGAGCTCCCTGCTCAGTAGGGAGTCTGCTTCACCCTCTCTCTGGCTTATTCTCTCTCTCTCTCTCTCTCTCTCTCTCTCTCTCTCACACACACACACACACACACACATAAATAAGTAAAATCTTAAAAAAAAAAGAAAAAGAAAAGAAAAGAAAAAGAAGAAGAACTAAAAATTATCTAAGTACTTCTATTCTCACTTTGTGGCATGGTTTCTGCTTCTTTCCCCTTCAGCTATTTCGGCATTTTATACACGTCAGCGTTTGCTGTTCTCGATTCTATTTCACACACTGTGTGGCACAGCATAGTGTGACTGATGTAAAAATCTCAAATCTACGGAAGCCTTAATGATTAATGCAGAAAGAACTGAGGCTGATTAGTTCTAGGGGAGCGCCTTTAAAATTCTACCTTTTTAGGGCAGGTATCAACAAGCTTTCCCCTCCAGGTTTTCATCTGACCACTGGTCTCCTTGACCTGTTCTTAAAGCCTTTTTTCTCAGCTCTCTTCATTTCTTTCACATTTACCTTCACTTTTTTTTATCTTCTGCCCCAATTAAAACTCAAGCGCTGATGCAGACAGCTGCAGCAGGAGATGTCTTTACCTTCGTGTCACGTTCCTACCTTCAGTTCTATTGAGCAAATGTTTGTGGAGCCACTCCTGTGCCAGCCACTTGCTAAGCCTTGGAGACCCTTCTGCTTCTAGTATTCCACAGTTTTAGCAGTCACTATTCCACTCATTTATGTCATGACTGTGAGCTTCTTGAAGTTTCTCTACACTTAGAATAGCTTGTACTAATTATTGTTAGTGTGGGAAATGAATAACATTGAGTTGATAATCAACCTGGAATTTTTTTTTTTTAAGATTTACTTATTTATTCATGAGAGGCACAGAGAAAGGGGCAGGGACATAGGCAGAGGGAGAAGCGGGCTCCCTGTGGGGAGCCTGATGTGGGACTTGATCCCAGATCCCGGGATCATGCCCTCAGCTGGAGGCAGACACTCAACCGCTGAGCCACCCAGGCATCCCTGGAATTTCTTTTCTTTCTTCCACTCCTTTTCAGTCCAATCTATGTCTGTGATACAATGAGAGATATATATTTGGTCTTTGTCCCCAGTTCCTGAAACAGACTTCCTAAATCCCTTAGAATTTCCTGAGTAACAGAAGTCACCTCTTTTGTCTAATGAAATGACTTGGGGTGGGCCCCTCAATAGCTTCAGACCAAGACTTGCTATGAGAGTTGGAACTTTCAATCCCACTTCCAATCCCCAAGGTGGGGAGAGAGGCTGGAGATTGATGACCAGCCATTGACCTATGGCCAATGATGTAATCAACCATGCCTAGATAATGAAGCCTCCATAAAACCCCCAAAAGTTGGAGTTTGAAGTTTCCAGATTGATGAATACATGGAGATCAGGAAGAGTGGTATGTTCCGAAGAGCAATGGAAGCTCCATGCCCTTTCCTCACACTTTGCCCTATGCAACTCTGCTATCTGGCTCTTCCTGAGTTATAGCCTTTAAAAATTTTTTTATTTTATTTGAATTCAATTAATTAACATATAATGCATCATTGGTTTCAGAGGTAGTGATTGATCAGTCTTATATTACACTCGCTGCTCATTACATCATGCACCCTCCGTAATGTCCATCACCCAGTTATCCCATCCCCCTCCTCCGTTCCCCTGCAGCAACCCTCAGTTTGTTCCCCATGATTAAGAGTCTCTTATAGTTTGTCTTCTTCTCTGATTTCACCTTGTTTTATTTTTTCCTCTCTTCCCCTATGATCCTCTGTTTTGTTTCTTAAATTCCACATATGAGTGAGATCATAAAAGTTACATCCTTTTATTATAAACCAGTAATCTAGTATGCAAAATGTTTCTCTGAGTTCTGTGAGCTGCTCTAGCCAATTAACTGAGCCTGAAGAAGAAGTAGTTAGAACCTCCCAGTTAGGGGCACTTGAGTAGCTCTGTCAGTTAAGTGTTCAACTCTTGACTTCAGCTCAGCTGTCATGAGCTCAGGATTTCAAGATGGAGCTCTGAGTGGGAATTTATGCTAAGCACAGAGTCTGCTTGATCTTCTCTCTTTCCCTGTCTCCCTCTGCCCTGCCCCCAGCCCCAACCCTGTCTCTCTCTCTCAAATAAATAAATGAAATCTTAAAAAAAAAAAAAAAAACCCTACCATCTGTAACTGATTGGTCAGAAGCACAGGGTGTCCCTGTGCTAAAATGACTTATGGGACTGAGTCTTTAACCTGTGGGGTCTGTGCTAACTCTGGGTGGTTCATATCAGAATTGAATGGAATTATAGGACATCTGCTTGGTACCCAGAGGATTGGAGAATTCATTGGTATGAGGGGAAAATCCACACATTTGATGTCAGAAGAGTTGTGAGAAAAAATTCACAGATTACCACAGAAATGTGAGTAGTGTAGCAGCTATTATGTTTTTGACATTGAAGCTAAGCTAGGAGACAATTAGCCCAAGAAAATATTTTAAATCACAAATTTCATAAAAGACTTTTATTGAAAATATATTTTTAAAAAACTCTTATAACTCAATTATTAAAAAAAATAATTATAAACAGGCAAAAGATCTGAATAGACATTCCCCCAAAGAAGATATATAGATCACCCATGAATATCACATCATGAAAAGATGCCCAACACCATTAGTCATTGGGAAAATTCAAATCATGGTGCCTGGATTTCACAGTCAGTTAAGCATCTGACTCTTGGTTTCAGCTCAGGTCATGATTTCAGGGTTGTGAGACTGAGCCCTGTATTGGGCTCCCCACTCAGTGTGGAGTCTGCTTAAGACTCTCTCCCTCTCCTTCTGTCCCTTCTCCATCCCCATACTCATGCTCTCTTTGTCTCTCTCTCTATCTCTCAAATTAATAAATAATCTTAAAGGGAAAAATTCAAATCAAAACCACCATAAGATACCACTTCACACCCACTGGGATGGCTATAATTAACAAAATGGACAATAACAGGTGTAGACAAGGATATGGAGAAATTGGAACCTTAGTACATTGCTGGTGGGAATATAAAATTATACAGTCACTATAGAAAACAATTTGGCAGTCACTCAAAATATTAAATATAGAGTTACCATTCCTAGCTTTTAGGTATATACCCAAAATAAATTAAAATATATCCATACAAAAGCATGTACATGAATGTACATAGTAGCATTCTTTATAACAATCAGAAGGTGAAAACAACCCAAAATCCATCAACTGATGAATGGATAAAGAAAATATGATACCTCTATACAATGGAGTATTATTCAGCAATAGAAAGGAATGAGTACAGATATGTGGTCCTACATGGATGAACCTCAAAAACATAATACTATGTGAAAGAAGCCAATCTCAAAAGACCACATATTGTGTGATTCCACTTATATGAAATGTCTAGAATACACAAATCTACAGAGATATGAAGATTCATGGTTTCCTAGGGCTCTGGAGTGTGGGAGTTTTGGAGACAACGGAGAATACATGTTAATGGGCGTAGGGGTTCTTTCTGAGGTGATAAAAATGTTCTAAAATTAGAGGCACCTGAGTGGCTCAGTCAGGTAGGAACCTAACTCTTGATTTTGGCTCTGGTCATGATCTCAGGGTTGCGAGATCAAGCCCTGCCTCAGGCTCCACACTCAGTGGGAAATCTAATTAAGATTCTCTCCCTCTCTGGGCACCCGGGTGGATCAGTGGTTGAGCATCTGCCTTCAGCTCAGTTCATGATCCCAGCTCCTGGGATGGAGTCCCTTTCATTGGGCTCCCCGCAGGGAGCCTGCTTCTCCTTCTGCCTATGTCTCTGCCTCTTTCTGTGTGTCTCTCATGAATAAATAGATAAAATCTTTTTTTTTTTGTAAAGAGTATAGGTAACTTCTGACATATTTCCTAATAAACATTTGCTATACATTTTTTTAATTTAATTTTTTTAGAAAGAGAAGGGGCAGAGGGAAAGAGAGAATCCTAAGCAGGCTCCACACCCAGAGCAGAACCCAACTTGGGGCTCAATCTTAAAACTCCAAGATCATGACCTGAGCTGAAATCAAGTGATCATGACCTAGATGCTTAACTGACTGATTCACCCAGGTGCCCTGCTATACACATTTTTTTTTAATGTTGTAAAATTGATTTTACTGATGGTTGCACAGTTCTGTTAATATGCTAAAAAAACATTGAATTGTGCACTTTACATGGGTGAATTATATGGTCTGTGAATTATATCTCAGTAAAGCTGTTAAAAAAATGATATTGGTTTAACACAGGGAACACAACAAATGTGCAGAGAAACCTGAAACAACAAGATCAATCTGACCCTTCTCAGCATATCAACTTCACTATGGGTTAGTTATATAAACACGAATCAATAGTAATCCGAGAAAAGCAAACAAAAACATTCACAAGGATATCACTTTATACCTTTCAGGCTAACAAAAAATCAGAAATTTGAATCTTGCCAAGGGTTGGAAGAAATGTTGGGGGAAAGGAACATACTATTCTCTACTACTGGTGGGCATCTACCTGATGCAGCCATTCTGGAGAGTAATGTGACATCATTTAATCTAATGAAGCATGTATATATCTGTGACCCAGAAATTCTGCTCCTAGTAAATATTCCAAATAATTTTCACACAGGTTATATGGTAACCTAGGCAAAGTTGTTTGCTGTGTCACAGCCAAAGGTGGAAGGGAGTTGAGTTTACATGGGTGCTCATCCCTGTGAGAGTAGACGGATAAGATGTGATGCACATACTGAAGTCTACAGCTTCTATGAGTAGTATCAGCTTAGATGCAGGCAAAGTTGTAACTCTTATATACATAGAGCTCAGTGGAAAAATATAAACACCCTAAGGGGATATACGATGCAATCCTATTTCCATAAATAAAATTTGCACGCATAAAATATTTTGTGATAATACATTCAAATAAAAAGCCCACTCCAATAAAAGCAGCAATTTGTCCTATACCTGCCATCTCCTCCTCCTGGGAGTTATAAGAGATCAGAATTTACTGAGCTAGAAAAGATGAAAAAATACATTGGTACAACTGTAAGAGAGGTTCCTGCCTTGCATAGGAGATTGTATCAGATGGCCTAAAGCTACACAAGCCAAGAGTAAGATAACAGAGGTTGCAACATTAGGGACACGTCCTGAGATGATCTAGTTTTTTCACTATTTTAAGGATCAATAGCTGGCAGTGATTACTCCAAGACAGGAATTGAACCTTGGTTCTCTGAAATTCAGAATGGTTGTTTTTGCTCTAAATTGAGGTTGAATCATTGATTCCATAGTGACTCTTGCTGTGCACCATCTCCTCCCCCCTGCCCACTTTCCCACCAGTGCAGCAATGTACCATAGCCTAGTTTCCTTAAAACAAATGTACCCATTGGTCACCTCACAACCCCAGTTTTTGCATCATTGTGTCAACGACTCCTGGCATTCCCTCACAGACCTTTCTACCTAATGTTAAATTGTGTTAGGCCAGGTACCATGCCAGACAAACTTAGTTTTATCCCTTGGCTTCACCTTTGTAGCTGATTGTTCTCCTCATTTTCCCACATAAATTTAAGTTTCTGTTTTCCCACAAAAATCAGGGATAATAATAAAATGTGACTTAGTATTTCCCATGAAACTACAAGCATACATATTACAGCTCAAATTATATCCTATTTATTATGCATATTCTTCTGTTAATTTTATTTTTACCCAATGTATATTATGGATAGCTTTCCATGTCAATATACATAGATAATAGCTGTCGTGCATGCGTGGGGGCAGAAGGTATACAGGAAATCTCTACTTTTACTCAGTTTTGTGGTATACAGAAATCTATTCTAAAAATAATCCATCTTTTAAAAAATTAAAGTTGAGTCAACAATATGATTGAATAATATAAAATGCATGTCATAGGGTTTCACAGTATGATCATTATTATGGAATCTATGATTGTAGACTGTATTAGCAACATTATTTTTGTATACAGACACTGTATTAGCAACATTATTTTTGTATTTAAATAGGTACTCAGAAAAATCTTTTAAAAAAGATTTATTTATTTATTTTAGAAAGAGAGAATGTACAAGGGGAGGGGAGAGGGAAAGGGAGAGAAAGTGTCTCAAGCAGACTTCCCATTGTGTATGGAGCCCAGCCCCAAGCTTGATCTCACCATCCTGAGATCATGACCAGAGCCAAAATCAAGAGTCCTACATAACCAACAGAGCTACCCAGGTGTCCCAATAGACATTATCTTCATATAAACATTCAATAAATAATTCTAGATAATAGCTGTCCATGTCAATATATACTTAAGAGGCATTTTTTAAATTTAAATTCAATTAGCCAACATACAGTGCATCATTAGTCTCAGATGTAGTGCTCAATAATTTATCAGTTGCATATAACACCCAGTGCTCATCACATCAGGTGCTCTCCTTAATGCCCATCACCCAATTACCCCATCCCCCACCCACCCACCTCCCCTTCAGCAACCCTCATTTTGTTTCCTACAGTTAAGAGTCTCTCATGGTTTTTCTCCCTCTCTGATGACTTCCTGTTCAGTTTTCCCTCCCTTCCACTATGATCCTCTGTGCAGTTTCCTATAGGAAGTAGACATTACTTTTTAGAGTAGTTTTAGGTTGACAGAAAAACTGAGTGGAAAGTACAGAGTTCTCATATATATCAGGGCCCCCTCATACCTGCACAGTCTCCCCCATTACCAACATCTCTCACTGGAGTAGCACATTTGTTTCAACTGATGAACCTGTACTGTCACTCAAAGTCCATGGTTTTACATTACTGTAGACTCTTGGTGTTGTACATTCTATGTTTTGAAAAATACACACTTTTTTTTAGTATAGTTGACACACAATGTTACATTCATTTCAGATGCAAAACACAGTGATTTGTCAAGTTTATTACATTATGCTATACTCACAACACTATCACAGTATCATTGACTATATTCCTTATGCTGTGCCTTTTATTCCCATGACTTATTCATTTCATTATCTCCTACTCCCTTTCACCCATTTGCCCATCTCACCACTCCCTCTTCCACTCTGGCAACCATCAGCTTGTTCTCTGTATTTATAGGTCTGATTCTGCTTTCTGGTTTTCTTTATTTGTTATTTTTTTTAAATTACACACGCAAAAATCATGGTATTTTTCTTTATCTGTCTGACTTATTTCACTTAGCCTAATATCCTCTAGGTCCATCCATGTTGTCCCAAATGAAGCAATCTCATTCTTTTTTTCTGGCTATGTAATATTCCATTGTGTTTGTATATACCACATCTTTCTTATCCATTTGTCTACTGATGGACATTTAGGTTGATTGTATATCTTGGCTATTGTAAATAATGCTACCAGAAACAAAGGGGTGCGTATATCTTTTTGAATTATTTTTATTTTCTTTTGGTAAATACCTAGTAGTAGAATTACTAGAACATATGGTATTTCTATTTTTAAATTTTTACAGATCTCCATATTTTTTTGCACAGTGGCTGTATCAATTTACATCCTTATCAACAGTGTATGAGGGTTCCTTTTACTCCACATCCTTGCCAGCATTTGTTATTTCTTATCTTTCTAATTCTATCTGTTCTGACAGATATAAGATGATATCTCATTATGGTTTTGGTTTTGATTTGCATTTCCCTGATGATTAGTGTTCCTGAGCATCCTTTCAAGTGTCTGTTGGCCATCTATCTGTATGTCTTCTTCGGAAAAATGTCTATTCAGGTCCTCTGTTTATTTTTAATTGGATTGTTTTTTGGTGTTGCATTGTATAAGTTCTTTACATATTTTGGATATGAACACTTTATCAGATATATCATTCGCAAGTATCTTCTCCCATTCAGTAGGTTGTCTTTTGGGGTTTTTTGATGGTTTCCTTTGCGGTGCAAAATGTTTTTATTTTGATGTACTCCCAACAATTTGTTTTTGCTTTTTTTTCCCATGCCTTACTTGGGAGATTTGTCTAGAAAAATTTTATAGCTGATGTCAAAGAAATTACCACCTGTGTTCTCTTCTAGGATTTTTTATGGTTTCAGATTTCACATTTAGGTCTTTAATCAACTTTGAATTGATTTTTGCATATGTTGTTAGAAAGTGGTCCAAGTATCATTCTTTTACATAAAGCTGTCCAGTTTTCCCAGCACATTTATTGAAAAGACTGTCTTTTCCCTCCTTGTATGCTCTTGCCTCCTTTGTCGTAGATTAATTGACCATATAAATATCGGTTTATTTCTGGGCTCTTTATTCTGTTCCATTGATATATGTGTCTAATTTTCTAATTTTAAGCCAGTACCTTACTGCTTTGATTACCACAGCTTTGCAATATATCTTGAAATCTAGAATTGTGATACCTCCAGCCTTTTTTTTTTTCTTGAGAAAATCTTTCTTTCTCAAGATTGCACTGGCTATTCTAGGTCTTTTGTGGTTCCATACATATTTTAGTATTATCTGTTCTAGTTTTGTGAAAACTGATGTTGATATTTTGATAGCGTTTGCACTTTCAGCCCCACCCCTTGACCTCCAAGGAAAGGAGACGCGCTAGAGATTGATCTGCAGATTAATGAGCAACGATCAATGATTTGCTCACACATGCCTAGCAATGGAACCTCTGAGTTGGTGAGCATATTGTGGTGTGGACAGGGTGGTACTTTGGAGAAGACATGGAAACTGCACCCCTCCCTCCATAAGTTGTCCTATGCATCTTTTTTATTTGGCTGTTCTAGGGTTGTATATAGAAATGGGCTGAATGTTTGTATACTCTTCCCTGCTGCTGCCATATTCTTTTTTTTTTTTAAGATTTTATTTATTCATGAGAGACACAGAGAGAAAGGCAGAGACACAGGCAGACGGAGAAGTAGGCTCCCTGCAAGGCCCGATGAAGGACTCGATGCTGGACCCCAGGATCACGCTCTGGGGCAGATGCTCAGACAGATGCTCAACCACTGAGCCACCCAGGCTCAAATTCTTATGTTGAAATTCTAACTCTCAGTGTGACAGTACTAGGAGATAGGTCTTGGGAGGTAATTAGGTCATGAGGGTGGAGCCCTCACGATGAGACATGTGCCCTTATAAAAAGGGATCACAAAGAGCTCTCTCTATCCTTTCTCCACTATGTGAAGATACAACCAGAAGTTAATAGTCTATAACCCGGAAGAGGGCTCTCACTAGAACCTGACCATGATGGCATCCTGATCTCAGACTTCCAGCCTCCAGAACTGTGGGAAATAAATTTCTGTTAACCTATATGCCACCCGGTCTATGGTACTTTGTGCTGCCCAAACAGACAAAGACATACTTTATAATAAACTGGGTAGGAAGTAGAGCATTTCCCAAATTCTGTGTTTTCTAGCAAATTACTGAACCTAAGGAGGGGGTTATGGGAACCCTTGATTTATACTTGGTTAGTCAGAAGTTCAGGTGGCTATGTGGGATTTGTAGTTGCCATCTGAAGTAGGGGTAGCCTTGTGAAACTGAGCTCTTAACCCGTGAGGTCAGTGCTAGCTCCAGGAGGACAGTGTCAAAATTGAGTTAAATTGTAGGACACTGGGCAGCCCGAGTGGCTCAGCGGTTTAGTGCTGCCTTCAGCCCAGGGCGTGATCCTGGAGACCCGGGATCAAGTCCCACGTCAAACTCTCTGCAGGGAGCCTGCTTTTCCCTCTGCTTGTGTCTCTGCCTCTCTCTCTCTGTGTGTCTCTCTCGTGAATAAATAAGTAAATAAAATATTTTTAAAAAGTTGTAGGACACCCATTTGATGTCAGAAGTATTGTGTGAAGGGTACCTGGCTGGCTGCACCTGTATGGTGCAGCATACAATCAAATTGACATCTAAATTAACAATCACCATTAGTTATCTATCACTGCATAGCAAATTACTCCAAAACTCTGTTTCTTGAAGAACAATAAACATTTATTAGTTCACATAATTCTGAGAGTCAGGAATTTGGGAGCAGCTTAGCTGGGCAGTTCTGTTTGGGGTCTCTCATGAGGTTGCAGTCAAAATGTCAGTCAGAATTGCAGTCATACAATGGCTTGACTGGGGCTAGAGGTCCTCTTCTAAGATGGTTCTCTCTCATGGCTGTTAAGTGGTTGCTATAGGAGGCTTTAGCTCCATACCACATACACCTGTGTGAGTATCCTCATGACCTGACAGCTAGTATCCTCCAGAACAAGTGATCCAAGGCAGAAGTCAGAAGCCTCAATGTGACTCAGCCTTAGAAGCCACCCTCCATCACTCCTGCCACATGAACATCAAGAGGCGAGAACCACTAGGGGCTACTTGGGAGGCTGGCTACCGCAGTTAATGACAGAATGAACGTAAAAAGAGTGCAAATGAAAGTGACTTTATTCTATTCTTTATTTGCAGTTTAATATCAATGTTCTTGCTTTATAACTTCGTTTGCCCCTCCAAATCTACTGTCCACACTTTCCTGTCCCAGCAGGCTCACCTGTATGGACCATACCAAAGGGTTCCCTTGCCCTCTGGCTTCACTTGGGTTCATCCAATGGAAAGCCCTAGAAAGTATAGGAGGGAAGGGAATAGGAGCATTAACTCTCTTTGTTCCCTTCTCCAGGCTGTCTCTTGCCCAAAAGACAGTTCTTCTCTAGGCAATCCTTGCATTCCTTTCAATGACCACTCCCTACCCTTCTCCTTTCAGGCCTAGGGGTGTTAATCACCCTGCTGCTACTGACCCCAGGTTAAAGCATTCTCTTGTGGTGATGCTACACCTTACAAATTTGTGAACAAAGATCATTTCCTCAAATGATCTAACTTGAGTTGCACCCAGTTTCCTGTTGAGTTTCTGACTGATACAGTGCGAAACAGGCAAATGGAAAATCTATTTACAGCTCTTATACCCAAACATCCTCCAAAACAATGTCTGATGTTTGGGGTTATTTCTGCTGCTTCTTAGAATTTTGCTTCCTTCCTTCTCCAGTTCACATCTGACATTCACTTGACTTCTCAATTTGCCTGGTAGCCCAGATAGGTCCTCAGTGGCCAGTCTTGGAGAGTTTAAAGAAAAAGAAAAGTAAGATTCCTAGATACAGTAGGATTCCCTAGCCCTACAGCTGTTTACTTACTATCTTCCACCATTTGCATGATCCCTGGAAAATCTGTGAATGGATGTTCCTTACCACTTGGATGTTCATGTGATTTTGAGGTTGATATTCATGTGCTGGGAGGTTGGAAAAGAAAAGACAAAAAAGAACTCTCTGATGACTGTAGAGCCTCCACATGGCCACTGCCTATCTCCAGACTTCTTTGATGCACAAGAGAAATGAACTTCTCTCTTGATTAAGCCACTATTATTTCAAGTTTTCTGTTTCATGCAGGTGACCTTAATGTGAATCAATACAATGCCCTTTGGATACAATACTTTAGTATCTAGAAAATATCTGGCTACTCCAATCACTGCAACAAATTCACAGGAGGGTTACACCCAATCTTCACCTGCACCTCTTTTTTTTTTTAATTTATTTATGATAGTCATACAGAGAGAGAGAGAGAGAGAGGCAGAGACATAGGCAGAGGGAGAAGCAGGCTCCATGCACCGGGAGCCCGATGTGGGATTCGATCCCCGGTCTCCAGGATCGCACCCTGGGCCAAAGGCAGGCGCCAAACCGCTGCGCCACCCAGGGATCCCCACCTGCACCTCTTTAAAAGTCCTCCACAGACTGCGTATGTCAGGGACAGGCAAAGCTGTGAGATTTCACTTTGTCCTTCAGTGGCTTATAGAAAGATTCTAGTCAACCCAAGATGATGATATTAAAAGAAAAATAGGCAAGTCCATGTTGGAATTCATAGAAGAAAAGAAATGTGGTGAAGTCTCAGACTGACACTAATACTGGCAGTTATATCAGCAAAGTTGCAGACCCCACCCAGAGCACTTCATCTCCAATAGAGATCATCAGCTCCCTGCTTCTTTTTTCCTTTAACTACAGCCTGCTCCAGGCTGTATTCAAAGCAGGCAGCATTGTTTTTGGGGGAATTCCAGGTACTACTGCTCTGCAACAGAGACCTTGAGGGTAAACAAGTCCCAAGATGCTGGGAATGGAATCAAAGGGACATTAAGTGTGGAGGTGAAAAGAACATGTGGCCCTGGTTTTCCATTTTGAATAGATGAATGCATTTCTTATAGAAATATTCCTGCCCTTGTTTGTCAGTCTTTCTTGGTTACACTGCAGGTTGGAAAAATCTATGGTCTGACCAGAGAACTAACTACCATATTTTTTTTTTAAGATTTTATTTATTTATGAGAGAGAGAGAGAGAGAGAGAGAGAGAGAGACAGGTTCCATGCAAGGAGCCCAATGTGGGACTCCATCCTGGGACTCCAGGATTATGCCCTGAGCCAGAGGCAGTCACTCAACTGCTGAGTCACCTGGGTGTCCCAGGTTATTTGTTTTTCTCTCATTAATCTGTCTTTTTGTTAAAGAGCCCTGCTGAAAACCTAAGATGAATAAAGTTTTGCCTCTCTACAAAAAGAAGCAGATCAATTGATGAATGTTTTTCTTCACTTCCCCTCTTCATATGCTGAAACTCTAATCACAATGTTATCATATCTGGAGTTGGGGCCTTTGGGAGGTAATTAAGTCATGAAGGTGGAACCTTCAGCCAGAGAGCTCTCTTCTTCTACCATGTAAGGACACAAAAAGTCAGCAATCTACAGCTTAGAAGAGGACCTTTGCCAGAATCCAAATCTGCCAGCCCCCTGATCTCATACTTCCAGCCTCCAGAACTGTAAGAAATAAATTTCTATTATTGATACATCACTGTCTATGGTACTCTGTTATAGCAGCCTGAACTAAGACATTCCCCTTACAAATCTCATTTTGACTCTGTCCCTGTGAGGCAGATGACAAACAATTACTGAAGTCACCATTATCTAGTCTAGTTACAAGTAGGCACACAAGATATTAGGGTTTGATTTTTACAGATCAAGCCAAAGACCAGAAAAGGTGGCTTCAGGAGCACCTGGCTGGCTCAGTTGATTAAGTGTACAACTCTTGATTTAGGCTTATGTCATGATTTCAAGGTTGTGAGATCGAACCCTGTATTAGGCTTTGCACTCAGCACAGAGTCTGCTTGAGATTCTCTCTCTCTCTCTCCCTCTCCTTCTTCCCTTCCTTCCCCTTGCACTCACAATAAATAAATAAATAAATAAATAAATAAATAAATAAATAAATAAATAAATAAATAAAATACTTTTTAAAAAGTGGCTTCATCAGCAGGTTATGAGTCAATGGGCTACAGAAGAAAAAGTGGGCTTTCCTGGCTCTTAATGTCTTTTTAAATCACTCCTTGTATATAGCATCCTTTTCCCCTTCACTGTCTTTACAGAGAACACTGAGAATGAGGTGAGCAGAGTCAAAGTTCCTATCAGGGTGAAATGAAAGTTTCAGAAGCTCCAGGGCCACCTTGTCCTCCAGCCCAGTGGTGAGGACCTAGGGTGACTTGGCCTATGTCTCTGCCTTTCTCAGTTTCTCTCATGAATAAATAAATAAAATTTTTTTAAATAAATAAATATAAGTCAAAACATAGTCCCTACCTCTCATGGAGTTTACAGTGATTCTCCATGAACAATAACATGAATAACTAATACATATAGAATGATTAATATGTGCCAGGCCTTCTTCTAAGCACTTTACATTTATTATTTAATTCACACAACTAGAAAAAAAAATTCACACAACTAGAAAGGTATTATCATCACCATTTTATAGATGAGGAAACTGAGCCACAGAAAGTCAGAAATTTGCCCAAAGTCACATGGCTACAGCAGTGGGACCTGTATACTACTTGCCACCACTTTACTGTCTTTACCATCTTACTAACATAGATGTCACCTGAGGTGTTATACTAATCCATTCATTTATTAATTCATCTACTCATCACACTGTTATTAAACATCTTTGATGTGCCAGGGATGTGGCTGTGGTTTTGGGAAAACAAAGAATTAGCAGCAGTCCCTGTTATTGAGTAGATCATAGTTTACAGAGAAAGACAGACCCATAAACACATAATTCCAGCACAACCTGTTAAGTACAAAGGCAGGGCTACGTCCCCAGTAAAATGGAAACAAACAAGTGGAAGTGACTAACTTGTGTCTGAGATTACTAAGGAAGACTTCACAGAAGAGAAAATTTTTTATCAGTGTCTTGAAGGCTTAATACCAACTCATTAGGTAGAAAATAATAGAGAGATCAATCCAGAGAAAGGAGAGAACACAAGGAGAGGCCTCGAGTCATGCCAGTGCCAGGTGTGTGGGCGATGATGGTACAGGCCAGTGCGAAGTAGCAGGACTTAAAAATCAGAAGTTAATTTCAGAATCTGGTGCTCACGCTATAGCCACCACCCAGCCTGATGCTACTGCCCCTGAGCCAGGGATGGCTGTGCCTCCCATGAATGCTAATCTTGGCAAATCTGCCGGGGATGTCTTCACCACAGGCTATGGATTAGACTTCATAAAACCTAATTTGAAAAAAAAAATCTAGGGGATGCTTGGTGGCTCAGTTCGTTAAGCCTCTGCCTTCAGCTCAGGTCATGATCTTGCGGTTCTGGGATCAAGCCCCACTTCCAGGCTTCCTGCTTAGTGGGGACCCCACTTCTTCCTCTCCCTCTGCCCCTCCCCCCTGCTTGTGCGCTCTCTCTCTCTCTCTCTCTCTCTCTCTCTCTAATAAATGTTACAAAAAAATCTGAGAATGGACTGGAATATACAAGCTTAGGTTCAACCAACACTGAGACCAAACACCAAAGTGAGGGTTGGCCTGGAAACTAAGTACAGATGCACCAAACATGATCTGATCTCTGCAAAGAAATGGAACACTAACAACACAGTAGGTGTGGAGATCTTTGTGGAAGATCAGCTTGCATGTGGACTGAAGCTGACCTTTGATTCATCTTCTCGCCAAACATGGGGGGGATGGGGGACAAGAGTGGGATGCTAGGGTGGGGGTGAGGGGGTGGGTTGCTAAAATCAAGGCAGGGTATAAAGAGAGTGCATCAACCTGGACATGGATTTCTACGTGGCTGGGCCTTCAGTCTGGGATGCTCAGGTGCCAGGTCAAGAAGGCTGGCTGGCAGGCAGCCCCAGTGGTGCAGCGGTTTAGCACCACCTGCAGCCGGGGGTGTGATCCTGGAGACCCAGGATCGAGTCCCACATCAGGCTTGTTGCATGGAGCCTGCTTCTCCCTCTGCCTGTGTCTCTGCCTCTCTCTCTCTGTGTGTGTGTCTCTATAAATAAATAAAATCTTAAAAATAAATAAATAAATAAATAAGAAGGCTGGCTGGCTAGCTCCCAGATGAATTCTGAAGCCACAAAGTCTGGAGGGACCCAGAACAACTTTGTGGTTGGCTACAAGACAGGTGAATTGCAGCTTCACACTAATGTAAACAAGATAGAGTGTAGTGGCTCCTTTTATCAGAAGGTGAACAAGAAGTTGGAGACCAATGTTAATCTGGCCTAGACATCAGGAACTAGTAGAACTCGTTTTGGAATAGCAGCCAAGTGTCAGATGGACCCTGATGCATGTCTCCCAGCTGAAGTGAACCATTCCAGCCTGATGGGTTTAGGATACATTCAGACCCTAAAGCCAAATGTCAGACTGACGTTGTCAGCTCTACTGGATGGCAAGAAAGTCAACACTGGTGGCCACAAGCTTGGCTTAGGACTGGAATGCAAGTATAACTGAATACTGTACAATTATTTAATTTTAAACTATTTTACAGGATAGCTACCTTCAATATTTAGTGTACCTTTGCCTGGGATGCAGTAATGCTAAATATCATGTTAGACCTCCAGATTTTTTTTTAATTTAAAGATTTTATTTATTTATTCATGAGAGACACACATGCAGAGATAGGCAGAGACACAGGCAGAGGGAGAAGCAGGCTCCATGCAGGGAGCCTGATGTGGGACTCGATCCCGGGACCCCAGGATCACACACCTGGCTGAAGATGACACTAACCGCTGGGCCACCAGGGCTGCCCAGACCTCCAGATTAAAGATGATTCTGCTTTAAGATATTACCCTTTCAGAGACACAGAGGAAACCCAATTCCAAAAAAGGTCCTTTCAGCTGTAGACTTGGGGAGAAGTTGGTGGCCTATAGAGATGTCAGATTTCTTTCTTTTTTATCTAGAAATGGCCCCTAATGAAAGCTAATAATTTCTAAGCAATTTGTAAATTGGCATTCAGTACATGAATGAAATTGTCATTTCCTGAGAACCGAACCTTGGTTTTATAGTCTAATAGAGGAAAGGCTTATTTTTTGATGTTGTAAACTAGCTCATCTGAAAGAGACTTTATATATTTATTTTTTTTATGGTTTTATTTATTTAAGAGACAGAGCAGACAAGCAGAGGATGGCGGCAGAGGGATAAGCAGACTCTCCACTGGAGCAAGAAGCCCAATTCTGGGCTCCATCCCAGGACCCAGGGATCATGACCTGAGCTGAAGACAGACACTTAGCCAACTGAGCCACCCAGGTGTCCCTGAAGGAGACTTCAGACAGATTTTCATGACATATTTCCACCCCAGTCCATCACCTCTTTTATGCCAAAATAGTCTGCAGTGCATGGTAGCTGTTTTTTTGTGTGCCATTTTGGGGTGGAGAAGGTGGATGTGATGAAACCAATAATTCAGGACTTAATTCCCTTTCATGTTGTGGTTTTTTGCCCTTGAACCAGATGAAGTAGCTTCTTAGAGTACTAGCTGCAAGCTAGAACAGTCTCTGTGACTATAATCACACTGTGACATCATTCGGTATCTAAATTGGATTTCTATTTATATTCTTGCCACTCCACTTATTTTTTAGCAGTGGGTGCATTTTAGAGTCTCCCATTTTGTGAGGAATTAGATCCATCTCTTCCAATGCTGTAATTAACATAAAATAAGGCTTGAATAAAATATTAGAACCTAAAAAAAAATAGTTGAGTTGGAAACAAAGGGTGACTCAAAAGGGTTTCCGCTGGGGATTAATACATACAGATCTGTATTTTAGAGAATCTCGGGCACCAGTCTTTAAAAGATTTTATTTATTTATTTATTTATTTATTTATTTATTTATTTATTTATTTATTTATTTATTTATTTATGAGAGACTGGGGAGGAAAGGCAGAGGGAGAGGGAGAAGCAGATTCCTTGTTAATCAAGAAACCTGACAGTGGGGTTCTATACCAAGACTCCGGGATTATGACCTAAGCTGAAGGCAGACGCTTAACCAACTGAGCTGCCCAGATGCCCCCTCTGGCACCATTGTGAAGGACATCAATGAAGATCCTGAGGAAACGAAGAACAAATTGGTAGCTATTGCAGCCATCTAAACAATATTTCAGTTATGGAACAGGATTAATTCAATTAAGTCTCATAACCCTCAAAAGTAGATGTGACCATATGCCATTTTACAGATGAAGAAATCAATGAATAGGGAGGTAACTTGACTTGCCAACAGTCAGTAAGTGGCATCAGATTTCGAACCCAGGCAGTCTTTTTTTTTTTTTAATATTTTATTTATGTATTTAAGCGAGAGAGAGAGAGAGAGAGAGAGGATAGGGCAGAGGGAGAGGGAGAAGCAGACTCTCTGCTGAGCAGGGAGCCTGATTCAGGGCTCAATCCCAGGACCCTGAGATCATGACCAGAGCTGAAGGCAGTTGCTTACCCAGCTGAGCCACCCAGGTGCCCCCAGGCAGTGGGTATTTTTTTTAAATTTTTATTTATTTATGATAGTCACACAGAGAGAGAGAGAGAGAGAGGCAGAGACACAGGCAGAGGGAGAAGCAGGCTCCATGCAGGGAGCCTGACGTGAGACTCAATCCCGGGTCTCCAGGAACGCGCCCTGGGCCAGAGGCAGGCGCCAAACCGCTGCGCCACCCAGGGATCCCCGGCAGTGGGTATTAATACTGCTTTTTTAGAGGCTTTGAGAATAAGGGTGGCATGCCATACTGGAGGTGGGACTGCAGGTTGTAGGATATTATGAAGCTTTCTTACAAATCCCTTTTGAACATCTCTCTCCCTTCCCAGCGTTAACCCTCATTCTGGCTGCTAACCTCTGCTCTAAAGGGCTAATGCTGCCACTCTGCTTTCCTTGAGAACTTTGTCCTTCTCCCTCAGGGCTGTGTATTTTCCACTTAGTTCTGAGACTGTGACCTTTCTGGTGTAAGCACCCTCCTGGGCTAAGTGAAATCTCCTTTAGATCTGATTATTTTTTTCTGGAGATAATCAAACCATGCTTTCAATTCCAGGGAAGGTGGGAGAAGTCTGGGAATTCGATGGCATTAAGATGTTGGATTTGATTTCAGCTTTGTTTTGTTTGTCTCAAGGATCCTCAAGTGGAGATAAGAAACCACAGAGAGAGAAAAGCCAGAGGTTTGAAGATTTTCCTTTGAAAATGCTTAAGAGAAAGAAAGAAAATACTTATTAAATATTTGGTTTCAGACACTTAAGAGAAATATTCAAATGGCATCTCCCTGGTCATTACTTTGCTGTTTTGGAAGGCAGCCCTTGTACACAGCCAGATATTTTTTCTAAATAACTGAAAAGAAAACTAAACCAGTGCAATAGTGGCCAAGTTCTTGTGGCCTTTTTTAATGTAGGATTTTTTTCTGAGGATAGTTTATGATATATAGTCTAAAATTTGCAATCTCAGGCATGCCAGGGGGCTCAGCGGTTTAGCGCTGCCTTTCACCCAGGGCCTGATCCTGGGAGACCCGGGATTAAGTCCCACGTCAGGCTCCCTGCATGGAGCCTGCTTCTCCCTCTGCCTGTGTCTCTGCCTCTCTCTCTCTCTCTCTCTCTGTGTGTGTGTCTCTCATGAATAAATAAATAAAATATTTTAAAAAATAAAATAAAATAAAATAAAATAAAATAAAATAAAATAAAATAAAATAAAATAAAAATTGCAATCTCCTCAAGTTTAAAGAACCACGTAGGGACATATGTCATAATATTTGTACAAAAAATTTGATGAATACATGTATACAAAGGCTGTAATTTTTATTTTTATTTTTCCTAATAAAGAAAAGCTAAAAAGAAAAAAAAGAAAAGCTACATGTGGAATACAGAGAATATAAAATACAGAAGTCAAAAAATTTCATCTTACCATCATATATAAGCATTATGAACATTTGTACATATTTCCTTCTATATTACTTCCCTCTTTTTCTTTCTTTTTGATTACTGCATTTCTCTTATTTTATAATCACAATGTTTCTGGTGTTCCACTTCAAACATAGCTATTTCTTCCTCATAGTATATAAACTGCTATTTAAAATATATACATTTGTTGGGGTGCCTGGCTGGCTCAGTCAGTGGAGTATGCAACTCTTGCTCTCAGGGTTGGAGGTCTGAGCCCCATGTTGGTTGTAGATTACTTAAGAATAAGATCTTGGGATGCCTGGGTGGCTCAGCGATTTAGCGCCTACCTTCAGCCCAAGGCATGATCCCGGAATCGAGTCCCACATTGGGCTCCCTGCATGGAGCCTGTTTCTCCCTCTGCCTGTGTCTCTGCTCTCTCTCTCTGTGTCTCTCATGAATAAATAAATAAAATCTTTTTAAAAAAATCTTAAAAAATATATAGAGAGATTTGTTTTAAAGTGTAAAAATAGGGATCCCTGGGTGGCGCAGCGGTTTGGCGCCTGCCTTTGGCCCAGGGCGCGATCCTGGAGACCCGGGATCGAATCCCACATCGGGCTCCCGGTGCATGGGAGCCTGCTTCTCCTTCTACCTATGTCTCTGCGCCCCTCTCTCTCTCTTTCTCTCTCTCTCTCTCTGTGACTATCATAGATAAATAAAAATTTAAAAAAAATTAAAAAAAAATACAGTGTAAAAATAGGGCAGCTCTGGTTGCGCAGCAGTTTGGCGCCGCCTGCAGCCTGGGGTGTGATCCTGGGGACCCGGGATCGAGTCCCACGTCGGACTCCCTGCATGGAGCCTGCTTCTCCCTCTGCCTGTGTCTCTGCCTCTCTCTCTCTCTCTGTGTGTGTGTGTCTATGAATAAATAAATAAAATCTTTAAAAAAAATAAAGTGTAAAAATAATTCTATTTAAAAAAAGGCATGCAATACAAACATACTAGTCAGACACATAAGTCTCTCAGCCCTTTTCCAGACTCATTACCCAAGGTACCTCAAATGATGGTTTGATGAAATTCTCAAGTTTTCACAAAAGCAATTTTTTTAAAAGATTCTATTTATTTATTTGAGAGAGAGAGTGCATGAAAGAGAGCACAAGTGGGAGGGAGGAACAGGCTCCCCACCCAACAAGGAGCCCCATGTGACTCACCCCAGGACTCTGGGATCATGACCTGAGCTGAAGGCAGATGCTTAACCAACTGAGCCACCCAAGCACCCCAACACAAAAGCATTTCTTTTTTTTTTTTTAATTTTTTTTTTTTATTTATTTACGATAGTCATACAGAGAGAGAGAGAGAAGCAGAGACACAGGCAGAGGGAGAAGCAGGCTCCATGCACCGGGAGCCTGACGTGGGATTCGATCCCGGGTCTCCAGGATCGCGCCCTGGGCCAAAGGCAGGCGCCAAACTGCTGCGCCACCCAGGGATCCCCACAAAAGCATTTCTTGAGGTTAATTTTTCCCCCTCGTATCTGTAATCCAAATCAATATACATATATTTTCTCTAAAGTGTTGTTAATGATTTCTTGTCTAACTTTTTTTCTGGATTATTTTTTTACACAATGTTTTTAATAACTATGTATGAAGAAATGTTGCTAAAACACTGAAATGCCAGTTCACTTTACCGTGAATGAGTTGGAGGAAGATTTTATACCAAGAGCATTGTTGGAATACAGACATTACTTGAATAGAGGCTAACCATGGCTTAGATTCTCTTCTTTCTTCACCTTTCTTAAAAATAAATTTTTTACTATGTGATAATTTTAGATCTACATAAAGACATAAAGACATAAAGATAGCACAAATCTTTCCTATATACACTTCACCCAGCTTTCCTAATGTTAGTATCATTTTTAATCATGGCACATTTGCCAAAGCTAAGAAATTAACATTGGTACACTATTAACTACAGACTCCATTTGGATTTTATTAGTTTTTCCACTAATATCCTTTTTCTGTTCCAGGATCCAATTTAGGACATCTCATTTCATTTAATCACTTCATCTTTTTAGTCCCATTGTTTCACTGCTCTCCAGAAAATTTTTGAGAAGGTAAAGGTTTCGAGACAGCACATACCAACAACACATTTGAGATCATGTTAGCAAAATGAGGCTGTAATCTACTGGAGTTTTGAGATTCTTGGTGGATGTTATTTTACTTAGTCATCCTGCCTCCTTTGGGCAAAAATATTTGAGGGGTAGCTGTACCAAATGTCATCCATGAGTGAAATCCTCAAGGCATCTTTTGAGAAATGTTAGACATGACTCCATTCTCAAAAATAGTTCCTACCCCACCAACCTTCTCATGGAAATTACAGCAACAGAGATTTGTTCACCACTCTGGACGACAGACGCCTCCATATATTTTTATGAAAAGTGCAAATCGGGGTGCATGAGTGGCTCAGCAGTTGAGCGCCTGCCTTTGGCTCACGGGATCCAGGATCGGATCCTGCATTGGGCTCCCTGCAGGAGGCCTGCTTCTCCCTCTGCCTATGTCTCTGTGTCTCTCATGAACAAATAAATAAATTTTTTTAAGTGCAAATCATCTTCATATTAATTTATCAGGTCTGTTTCTTTGACGGGTTGTCAGGTAAACTGATAGAAGAACAAGCTTGGGTAGGTGAGTTAAGGAAGTGCTGAGGACTAGCTTGAGAACATAAGGAAGAACTTGGAACACATTCAGACTAAACTGTTGGAAGGAAATCAGAGTATATTTGTGGGAACTGGGAGCCTAGAAGTGTGTATATGGGGGTAGTTGGAAGGCTGGAAGGTTGGAGAGAAGGAACAGTGCAATTTCAGGGCATCTCCAGTGGCATAGCGGTTTAGCGCGCCTGCAGCCCAGGGCGTGATCCTGGAGACCCGGGATCGAGTCCCACGTCCGGCTCCTTGCATGGAGGCCGCTTCTCCCTCTGCCTGTGTCTCTACCTCTGTGTGTGTGTGTGTGTGTGTGTGTGTGTGTGTGTGTGCCTCTATGAATGAATAAATAAAATCTTAAAAAAAAAGGAACAGTACACTTTCAGAGGAGGAAATATATTTCTGTGAGAAGTGATAAGAAAACAGAAATCTAGCCTTCTTTATACCTTTTCTGTAGCTAAATCAATGCTGAATGGAACACAATGCCCCAAACACCGATGACTGTTGATGGTGTTCTGTCAATTTATACTGACACAGTCATATCATGACTGAAACTATTAAAATACTTCCAATTCAGTTGGTAAAGCAGCTGCTCCCTTGGGCCCTCAAGTACCTTTTCACTACCCTAGCTGCCCTGCTCCTGCCCTGGGACCCCTGCGAGAAGGCTTACAGCTCTCTGGCACAGCAGGAGAATTGCTCAATGGCCAGGGCCCCGCTTCATTTCTGATGACTGTGCCAAAGTAGTGGGCAAATATTTGTGCATCATTCCCACTGATAAAGACCATGACCCAGATCCTTTGCTGTATTTTAAGTATTGAGAGGATTCCAACTATCAGGACTTCCAGACTCAAGCCAGCTTTCCACAATATGGATGGAATTCCTCCACCAGTTTGTCTTAACTTATTAAAAAAAAATTGTGGTAAAATTAATGTAACAAAATTTGCCATTTAATCATTTTTTAGTGTACAATTCAGTGGCATTAAGTTACTTTTATAGCTTTATTACCAATAATGCAATTTTTTTTTAAAGTTTATTTTTTTAGTAATCTCTACACCCAGCATGGAGCTCAAACGCATGACCCCAGGATCAAGAGTCATATGCTCTTCCAACTGAGCCATTCAGGCACCTGACCAAGAATGCAATTCTTAATATTTCTAGGCATCTAAAGCATCTGTGCTTTGGCTCACAATATTTCTTTCATTTCAAATATTTTGCTCTTTCATCTGCCTATTGAAACCCTGAATATAGGGGCACCTGGGTAGCGCAGTGGTTGAGCATCTTGCTTTGGCTCAGGTCCTGATCCCAGGGTCCTGGGATTAAGTCCCACATCGGGCTCCCTGCGGAGAGCCTGCTTCTCCCTCTGCTTCTGTCTCTGCCTCTCTCTCTCTGTCTCTCATGAATAAATAAACCAAAAAGAGAGAGAGAGAGAGAGAGAAAAGAAACCCTGAATATATATCTCCCTGTCCACCAAAATCTTCATTAATCTCTCATCACGAAGACTAAGCCCTGCCTGCTCTAAACTCTTGAAACATGCAATTTTGAAAGTTTCAAATATTTCCACTGCTGCCTTGCATCATCATTTTTCTGTGTGTATGTTTATGTATTAACACCATCTAGACACCTGTTTCTTAAAGTATGATGCAGGAATCACTTGTATCAGAATCATGTGCTTTAAAACAATGACAAAACAAAAAACAAACAAAAAAAAAACAGTAACGATCCTCAGACCCCAGTACCAAATATTCATTTCATAAGCCTGAGGGAGGGCCCAGATCGGGCATTTTAAACAAGTTCCCCCAAGGGATCTTATGCATACTGAAGTTTGAGAACAAAGTTCTAGGCAATTTCTCCTAAAGGGTAGGAGCTATGTCTAGCTATTTTAGCATCTTTCGTAGCACCTTGTGCTCAGTACTCAATAAACCTTGAATCGAGCAGCTCAATTGACGGAATACCAAAAACATGAATATGTTTTTCTGTTAATCTCTATGATTTAGACAACTGTTTTTTTGTGTGTTTATTTTTGTTCTTGAGTTTTTTAAGGATTTTTTTTTATTTATTCATGAGAGACACACAGAGAGAGGCAGAGACATAGGCAAAGGGAGAAGCAGGCTCCCCATGGGGAGCCCGATGCCAAACTCCATCCCGGGACTCCGGGATCATGCCCTGAGACGAAGGCAGATGCTCAACCAGTGAACCACCCAGGAATCCCTGTGTGTTTATTTTTGAATGGTCGGTGTCTAGTCCTACTTCTGCTAAAAACATCTCATTTTCTTTGTTTCCCTGAAGAAACTACTTCTTCCAAGTATTACACTATGTAGTTCAGTTGGAGTTAATCTACTTCCCGATTCTGGGGTTGTGAATGTGACCAGGCCAGCCTTCAAAGCCTAAGGAGTGATTTGTTCAGAGGTGTGCAACCCAAGCCAAGACCCGGGGTCAATCCTATTGTTATGGTAAACTCTTTCTTTTTTTTAAATATTTTATTTATTCATTCATGACAGACACACAGAGAGAGAGGCAGGGACACAGGCAGAGAGAGAAGCAGCTCCACGCAGGGAGCCCGATGTGGGACTCCATCCCGGGTCTCCAGGATCACAACCTGAACTGAAGGTGGCGCTAGACCACTGAGCCACTCAGGCGCCCCTGGTAAACTCTATCGGGATTGTTAAACTGGAATAATGTAGCTTGAAGTCAACACGGAGCTGCCTGAGCATGAAGCCACTGAAGAAAGTGGAGCCTAGAGATTGATGAGAAAGAGAACATCCTGAGGATATCCATGGAGTGCCTGGATAGAGCCTCGTCTGAAGCTTCCTCCTTAAACTTGCAAGTATTAAGCCAATTAACTCTCTTTCTAATTTAAACTAAATTGAATTGGCTCTGTCTGGCTTACACCAGGAGTCCTGACATCTATCTTTTTTTTTTTATATATTGCCCTCTACCACTTGATACTGTGAGCCAACAACTTTGAGTCTTGGGCTTTCCCTAACTCTCTATGCCAATGCTAACTATCACAAATATAATTTCTCAACAATGCTCAGGCCTGTTTGGACTTCTTTATTTCATTTGAATGGGTGTGATTTAAATCCCTCTATGAGTGCAGTCTTTATATACCTTTGAGCATGAAATGAACGCTAATTCAATTTAGATGAGGATATTCTAGATGTCATCTTTCCTGGAAAACTTCCCTGACTCTCACACTTCCTAACATTCCAGGTTAATAGACTCTCTTTTAGTTTTTTTTTTTTTTTTAAGATTTACTTATTTATTTATGATAGACATAGAAAGAGAGAGAGGGGCAGAGACACAGGAGGAGAGAGAAGCAGGCTCCATGCCGGGAGCCCGACGTGGGACTCGATCCGGGACTCCAGGATCGCGCCCCGGGCCAAAGGCAGGTGCTAAACCACTGAGCCACCCAGGAATCCCCTCTCTTTTAGTTTCTATGCTTACCTTTTTTCCAGCCCTCTTTACTCTGTTATAATGTTTACCTGCTTTCTCAAGTGGAGTTCTGCTTTCTCAAGTGGAGTTCCTTTTATCTTTTTTATTTTTATTTTTTGGTAATCTCCAATACCCAGCCCAGTGCTTTGCACAGAGTAGGTACTTGACATACAATTATTGAATGAATGGATGCATAATGAAAATGATAGTTACACTAATTAGGAGAAACTCATTTCTTTCCCCATACTTTCTCTAAGAAGGCTGCTGCAAATCAGTAACTACATTTAAGACTTCTGTTCATCAATCTTGTTGCCTTATCTTCCATTGTATGAGGCATATAGAGATGGATATTGGTAAGCTATGCAAATGCTGGCAATCAGGTGTGAAGGGTTGAAAACATGGAAAATTAAAAACAACTGAAGGAGCCTGGAAGTTATCTTGGGAGAGGAAGATTTAGAGTAGAAAACAAAACCAGCTTCAAATACTTGCATTGGGTGGGAAAAGGGCAAAAAATGGAGCCAATAAATTTACACTGAAGTTCTCCTGCATTAAAGAATTCTAACAATTAGGGCCATCAGAGGTACAACATGGCTGCTTCAGGGCTTCCTGAGCTTCCCCATTCCTGAGGGGCCCCTGTAGAGCCCAAATATCATTTGGTGGAGAATCTGTAGAACAGTAGTTAGTGGGGGGTCAAGAATTCAAAAACCGGCCCTTTACGAAGGTCTACTGCCACCCAGAGAACATTAACTTTTTAGAATCTTTTTAGGAATTCTAAGAATCTTTGAATCTTGAGAGTCTTAAAAAAAAAAATTCCTGCTACTTCTTGTGTAATGAAGTATGAAGTATGAAGAATTGATTCCTCCTCCTACTCCAGTGCTACACTGAGAGACAAGACAATCATGTAGCCCAAAAACATTGCTTTGCATTTGGTTAGAACAGGGCTCAGAAGCATGGGATGCTCCAATATATGTCCTACATTCTGCTCAACCCCAATCTTAAGGCTTCATCAGTGTAAACTTTGGTCAAGACCCGTGCATGTTTGTTTATGTCTTTGGGTAGTTTTACCTATTATCCTTAGGTGGTGACTAATTAATTAAGGATATAGGCCCTGCTATAACAACCAAAGGCTGTGTTCATGAAAGAGTAGTCTAAGGACCACCTGCATCAGAATCTCTCAGGACATTTTAAGAATGCATATTCCTGGGTCCCACTCAGACTTACTGAATGAGACTCTTTGGGAGGTTGGGCTAGGAATCTGCCTTATAACAAGTAGAAGGGAAGAAAATGAATTTTCCCTCTACCCTTCTGAATTCTTAGCTGAGCTCACTGTGTAAGAGATGGATTAACAAGGAAAAACAGAAGGATGTTAACATGCACATCTCATGTACACATGGGAGATTCCAGAGAAAAATGTATAACTCACAGAGGTAGCTTTAGAATTTAGGCTTATCTACTATTTCAATAGGGAAAGAGGAACGGAGATATAGACTTTAGAGGAGAGAGCAAATTATTTTTAGCAAAGATAGGTGAGCCTTTAGAAGATGGAAAGTATAATCATTTAGGATAAGGTATGTCTGGGTTTGGTGTCAACTTTTAGTCTCCTCTTCCGTGAGTACAGTCCATTCTTTCTGGGTGGTGAAATTCCCAAGAAGGAGACTTGTAACAATTGGGTCCCTTTTGGGGGCTCTGTCTTTAGGCAGGTAAGGGGAGTTGAGAGAAAGTCTTTAACTACATTTCCCTGCATGTGCCGTCTTCAAGTGCCTACAGCCCAAAAGAATCATTATGCCAAAGTGGCATATTTTGGGGTGACACATCCCAAACCCCTATAGATATATTTTGAGGTGGCATATTATTACCCTTCACAAGCAACTCCAGGTACTAATTGTGAGCCATCAAGTTTGAGGCTCATGACTTTAGGAAGTAACAGGATAGTAGTGAGGGGAACTCCCCTTCTCTGAATGCAGAAGTTATCTTTTTGGAGAAAACTGTGGACTGTTCTCAAATGACGAACAGCAGACTACTAGGGAAGAGATGAGCTGAATTTTTTCACTGCTAAGTCTCTGAAAATATATGACCTTATTAGAATTATAGATATCAAATTATATTTTATCTACTCATGTGGTGAAAAGATATTTTAAATTATATAATTGTATAGTCGTGTGCATGTTAAGTAATGCCTTTATTTTAAAAAGAAGTCAGGGACCACACACAAAAGGTAATTATGTGAAGGTATGGAAGTATTATCTGTTGGACCCTGGCTCACGGGTGCCAACGTGTCCCGGTGGACGCCCCAGAGACTCAGACCCCAGACAGGCAGATGCAATTAGCAAGAGGGTTTATTGAACGTTTGCGCAAACGGGCTCTCCGCCTCCGAGGAGGAAAAGAGCCCCGATTAGCAATCACAGGGATCTTTTAAAGGCAAAAGGAAAGAAACCGCCTAAAGACAAAAGAACCGCGGGAGTCGCATAGCATCCAGGTTGATTTCACAGAGGGTCAACATGAACCTATTCAGGGACATTCCAATCAGGGTGTGGGGGGAAATGGTTTTCTTTCTTTTTTTTTGGGGGGGGGGGAAATGGTTTTCTTATTGTAAACAGAATGCTTTTAGTTGCTAAAATTTCAGGAAGGCGCCTGGATGGGCTGCCTCTGGATTAGGGCTGGCCCTACTTACAAGGGGGGAGGTTTCTTCATTATCCAAACTTATTTTGCAATATACATATATATATCAAATCATCACATTGCTGAGACCAGAGGCTGAACTCAGGTTCTGACAAGATGGCCGGGCTGCCCCACAGAAGTATCAAGGAAACCCAGCATTTGCTGGCAGAACCAGTTCCTGGCTCTTCCTGGAGCAGCAGAAGGCCAATGAATCCCAAGCCATAGAAACAACTAGAGCATGGACTAGGCTATATGCCATTAATAATATTTAAAATCGATCTGATCATCACATGTGCATCACTTCTCTTGTTCTGCCAAGACCTCATTTCTTTTTTGTTAGCATTTAATGGACACAGTCTTAGAAACATTACAAAATAAAAGTCCAGACATCTTCAGTCCTTTGGAGATTCAATGCACATTAACAAATCTATGTCTTGCCCTGATTCACTGTTGTAAAGCATGAGCGGAGACTAGAAGTATCATCTGGATTGCCATGAAAATGTTTAAAAGTGGTGGCCCCTCTCTGCTTTTATTCATTTCCCCCATCAGGATTTAACTGTAAAGCACTGTGAATGAAAGTAGTTGTCAGGCTTAACTGCAGGGGTGTAGGTGTTTTTCTTCTGTTTTTTGTTTTGTTTTGTTTTTTGAGGGGAGGAGGTAGTTTTATTTTAGTTTTATGGGCTCCCTGCCCCTTTTCATGATGATCTAATTGCATTGGTTAAGCAGCTAACCAGTTCTTTAGAATAAAGAACTGCTCCACTACATCATTTGCTAATGGATCATCTGGATTGGGAGCATTTAACAAGCCTGGATTGATAGCAGAACTGTGTGAATCTGCAGTGCTGGGGACCACTTATCTTTCAAAATATCTAAACATGTTCTTCCCAACTTGTCTACATTTTAGGGGTACCTGGGTGGCTCAGTGGTTGAGCATCTACCTTTGGCTCAGGTTGCAATCCCAGGGTCCTGGGATTGAGTACTACGTCAGGCTCCTCCGGAGGGAGCCTGCTTCTCCCTCTGCCTGTGTCTCTGCCTCTCTTTCTATGTCTCTCATGAATAAATAAATAAAATCTTTAAAAAAAAAAAAAGGAAAGAAATTCAACAAAAAAATTGACCTTGACATATTTAGAGTCTTCAAATATTATTAGTTTAAAAAATATATTATTGATTAATATTTTCCAACATTTGTGTGATAATCATGAAGAATGAGAAATATGGGAAAGTAAATGACTTGCTTTTATAAGCTCATATTAAAAAATTCTTTTTTCTTTGCTTTTCTTTTTTTAATAATAAAATTATTTTTATTGGTGTTCAATTTACCAACATACAGAATAACACCCAGTGCTCATCCCGTCAAGTGCCCCCCTCAGTGCCCGTCACCCATTCACCCCCACCCCACCCCCGCCCTCCTCCCCTTCCATCACCTCTAATTCGTTTCCCAGAGTTGGGAGTCTTTATGTTCTGTCTCCCTTTCTGATATTTCCCACACATTTCTTCTCCCTTCCCTTATATTCCCTTTCACTATTATTCATATTCCCCAAATGAATGAGAACATATGTTTGTCCTTCTCCGATTGACCTACTTCACTCAGCATATTACCCTCCAGTTCCATCCACGTTGAAGCAAATGGTGGGTATTTGTCGTTTCTAATGGCTGAGTAATATTCCATTGTATACATAAACCACATCTTCTTTATCCATTCATCTTTCGATGGATGCCGAGGCTCCTTCCACAGTTTGGCTATTGTGGACATGGCTGCTAGAAACATCGGGGTGCAGGTGTCCCGGCATTTCATTGCATCTGTATCTTTGGGGTAAATCCCCAACAGTGCAATTGCTGGGTCGTAGGGCAGGTCTATTTTTAACTCTTTGAGGAACCTCCACACAGTTTTCCAGAGTGGCTGCACCAGTTCACATTCCCACCAACAGTGTAAGAGGGTTCCCTTTTCTCCGCATCCTCCAACATTTGTGGTTTCCTGCCTTGTTAATTTTCCCCATTCTCACTGGTGTGAGGTGGTATCTCATTGTGGTTTTGATTTGTATTTCCCTGATGGCAAGTGATGCAGAGCATTTTCTCATGTGCATGTTGGCCATGTCTATGTCTTCCTCTGTGAGATTTCTCTTCATGTCTTTTGCCCATTTCATGATTGGATTGTTTGTTTCTTTGGTGTTGAGTTTAATAAGTTCTTTATAGATCTTGGAAACTAGCTCTTTATCTGATACGTCATTTGCAAATATCTTCTCCCATTCTGTAGGTTGTCTTTTAGTTTTGTTGACTGTATCCTTTGCTGTGCAAAAGCTTCTTATCTTGATGAAGTCCCAATAGTTCATTTCATATTAAAAAATTCTTATGTCTACACTGGAAACCAGGCCAAAGGTGCAGTGGAAAAGATATACTACTTCTCATTTTATGATGGCACATTGCATCTCCAAATGGTCTCTTTTCTAGGTCATAGAAAATAAATTATGTTCTTGAAAACAATTCCTAGCATTTACTTTTTTTTTCTTTTTTTTTAGATTTTTATTTATTTGTTCATGAGAGACACACACAGAGAGAGAGAGAGAGAGAGAGGCAGAGACACAGGCAGAGGGAGAAGCAGGCTCCTAGCAGGGAGCCTGATGTGGGACTCAATCTCGGGTCTCCAGGATCATGCCCTGGGCTGAAGGTGGCGCTAAACCACTGAGCCACCCAGGCTGCCCTGAGATTTACATTTTATTTGCATTAGAACATATTTGTTACCCAGAAATATCTCAAGGTAAATGGCCTTTGGAAGAGACTGCTACCCATAAGCTGAGTTATCAGACATACTTTCTCTAGTGAAAAATTAAAATGGACATCAAAAGCCTGGAACTTGAAATGAAAAGACAACTTTTTTTTAAAGAACACTGACATTTGGGGCAGCCCCGGTGGCGCAGCGGTTTGGGGCCGCCTGCAGCCCAGGGCGTGATCCTGGAGACCCTGGATCGAGTCCCACGTCGGGCTCTCTGCATGGAGCCTGCTTCTCCCTCTGCCTGTGTCTCTGCCTCTCTCTCTGTGTCTCTATGAATAAATAAATTAAAAAAAAAAAAAAAAAGAACACTGACATTCTTGAGACCTAGCCTTTTAAAGAAGCTCAGAAGAGGTGGTACATCTGAATCCCAGGATTATATTTCAAAAACTCTTTGTGTTCTAGCTCCAGCTTGAATTGCTGATTTCTGACAAGTATTTTACCTCCTTGCATCTCTACTTTTTGTGAATCAAATGATGGTCATTGTTACTAGAGGTCCCCACTGTTAAGAATCTGCAACTAAAAAGTACTGTGAAAATAACTAGTGCTACTATGAATAGAGCCCATTTTTCTTGTGTTTTCAGATAGCAGTTTTCTTCCCATCTCAGTCTATGTATACTCCCTTTATTTCTACTGCTATTGTTGGAAATCATATAGACTAAAGGCTTACTTTTTGTGCTGTCATCACTGCCTTCCAAGTTGTCAAGATAGCAAGATTCAAAGATACAAAGATACAAAATCTTTAAAAAGCAGGGGGGAGGGGGCTGCACCTAGATGGCTCAGTTGGTTGGGTGTCTGCCTTCAGCTCAGGTCATGATTCTGGAGTCCTGGAATTGAACCCCATGTCTGGCTCCCTGCTTAGCGGAGAGTCTGCTTCTCCCTCTCCCTCTGCCCTTCCCCTCACTCATGCTCGGTCTCTGTGTCTCTCAAATAAATAAATAAAATCTAAAAAAAAAAAAAAAAGATAGCAGGGTACTGTATACAGAGAAGACAGTTTTCTGGGAAAGAAGATTTGATAGAGAGGAATATTATAAAACCTTTTGTCTTTGGGATTAAAAATCAGGAATATCATGCTGTGTTGTGTTAATAAGATGTAAAGAGGTAAATGTAGAATTATGGTCAACCTCATTTCTCCAGAGTACTTTAGACAATGTGTTGTGGTTTAGAATTCTAAAAACTCTTTTATTGGGACGCCTGGGTGGCTCAGTAATTGAGCATCTGCCTTCAGCTCAGGGCATGATCTCAGGGTTTCAAGGTGGAGTCCCGCATGTGGCTCCCCATAGGGAGCCTGCTTCTCCTTCTGCCTATGTCTCCACCTCTCACTCTGTGTCTCTCATGAATAAACAAAATCTTAAAAAAAAAAAAAACTCTTTTACTGAGGTACACACACATGAGCATACATTAATCATAAATATGGAATTCAATGATTTTTCTTAATTATATGTACACCCAGGTAATCTCCATTCAGATCCAGATGTAGAAAAATTTCAGTCCTCCAAAAGGTATAACTTTTTTTTAAGATTTCATTATTTGACAGGGAGAGGGAGAAGCAGGCTCCCCACTGAGCAGGGACCCACTCAGGGCTGGATCCCAGGACCCTGGGACCATGACTGGAACAGAAGGCAGATGATTAATCGACTGAACTACCCAGGTTCCCCCATAAGGTACAACTTCTACTGCATTTTAAAATGGCTTATTTAAATTATAACTCAAATAAATGAAACATACTTAAATATTTGACATGAGTTAAAAAGAAAACCACAGTCCCCAATCACATGACGTTGGGTTAAGTCCTGAGTCAGAAACCCAAAACTTAATACCTAACCTAACTACAGTGTCAACCCTAAGAAATGTAACCTTCAGCTAGAGCACATGGGAACTCCTGGGGCAGTGCTAGGAAATTTACTGACAAACCCCCTTCCTTCCCCCTTTAGGAGGGCAACCTTGCTCAAAACAATGTTTTTGTTTTTGCTGATAACTTCCTTTTTTCCACTCCCTCTCTACCTCTAACAACCCTTCCTTTTCTGTAGCCCTTTAGAGCTCCCTTCTACTTGCTAGATGGGATGCTGCGCATGCATGAATCTACTAATAAAGCCAATTAGATCTTTATAATTTACTAGGTTGAATTTTTGTTATGTAACACATGTTAAAATATATAAATAAATATGATCATATATTACTAAAAACTTTAAAAAGTTTTATTTATTTATGATAGTCACACAGAGAGAGAGAGAGGCAGAGACACAGGCAGAGGGAGAAGCAGGCTCCATGCACCGGGAGCCCGACGTGGGATTCGATCCCGGGTCTCCAGGATCGCGCCCTGGGCCAAAGGCAGGCGCTAAACCACTGCGCCACCCAGGGATCCCTAAAAACTTTAAAAATTAAGAGAAGGGGTACCTGGTTGGCTCAGTCAGTGGGGTATGAGACTTTTGATCTCGGAGGTATGAGTTCAAGTCCCACATTGGATGAGGAGATTACTTATAAATAAAATCTTAAAAAAAGAGACAGAAAGAGAAGAAAACACTCATCCACTGTTTTACTACCTTAATGAAATTGCTTTGATTTCTGATAATTTCATTTGTTAAGAGGAGAACCACAGGCCCAAAATGGCATCACTTAGGTTAAGGCCTGGAGTCAGTAAACCAAGACTTAATACCTAACTTACCTGTAATTCTGAGTCCCACCTTAACCTTTTATTAACCAGCCAGCATAGAATTTCCCGGTCAATACTAGGAAATGTACTGATATATCCCTTTGGCTCCCCGTAGGAGGGCAATCTTTCCTAAGCAATACATTCCTTGCTAATAAGTTATTTTCTTGGGCCGCCCGGTGGCGCAGCGGTTTAGCGCAGCCTTCGGCCCAGGGCATGATCCTGGAGACCCGGGATCGAGTTCCATGTCGGGCTCCCTGCGTAGATGCGTAGAGCTTGCTTCTCCTTCTGCCTGTGTCTCTGCCTCTCTCTCTCTCTCTCTCTCTCTCTCTCTCTCTCTGTGTCTCTCATGAATAAATAAATAAAAATCTTAAAAATAAATTCTTTTCTTTTTTTGTGTGACCTTTCTCGGCCTTTAAAAAGAGGCATTTCTCTTGTGTAGCTCGTATTTAGATGGGATGCTGCCCAATTCATGAACCATTTAATAAAACCATTAGATCTTCACATTAACTCAGTGGAATTTTATTTCTTAACAGATTCAAGTCTTTTTTCACATATTTTTAAAACATTAGGAAGAGAGGGGTGCCTGAGTGGCTCAATGGGTTAAGAGTCTGATTTCAGCTCAGGTCATGATCCCAGGATCCTGGTATGGAGTCTCACTCAGTGGGGAGTGGGGAGTCTGCTTCTCCCTCTTCCTTTCCCTCTGCCCCTCCCCTGCTTGTGGTGCTCGCTTTCTCAAATAAATAAATAAATAAATAAATAAATAAACTTTTATTTTTAGAAAGATTTTATTTATTTATTCATGAGAGACACACACACAGAGAGAGAGGCGCAGAGACACAGACAGAGGGAGAAGCAGGCTCCAGGCAGCCTGATATGGGACTAGATCCCCGGTTTCCAGGATCACACCCCAGGCTGAAGGCGGTGCTAAACCGCTAAGCCACGGGGGCTGCCCAAATCCCACTTTTTTAACCTGACATCATGTCATTTGCAGTTTCCATGATGTTTCATAATTCTTTGTATTTATAATGATTTGCTTCCACATAACATTGCATTGAACGAACATGATATTTTTTTTTTACTATTTCCCAACTGTCAGAAATAAAGACTGTGCCAGCATTTGCTCTTTGCTGTGAATAATATATTTCTGTATACAGAGTTTTCAATTTGTTAATAGCTTTTCAATGATCCATTTTACTAAAGGGAAAGAAAACCCACGTCTTTATTTCAGTACGTTGGCCAAGACATTAACTTTACTTCACTTCCTGTTCAACAAACGCAGGATAACAGTACAAGCCTGGAAGGGCCCTCAGAAGTACCACAGTGCTGCCTAATTTCTGCAAGATTTCCATGAGATCATAATTCAACTTTAGTCTGATGGCATCCCCGAGTTTTAGAATTGCTATTGCCATAAAACTAATGTGTGATATATATATATTTTTAAGTCACCTTCTCCAGCTTCCTGATAGGAAACCATGTCTGCCACCACCCCACCCCACTCTCATACCTTCTAGCTACTGGTTTTAGTTATTTATTTGCCAGTCTTCCTCTCTGTGCTCACTCTTCTGTTTCTCTCTCCAGGCCCTCCCCACACTCTCCCCTCTGCCATCTGACTCAGGAGACTGACCTGAGTGGACCAGACAGTGCTGAGCTGATGGGCCCCAACAAAGAGGAAGGACAAGGAAACAAGAGTATGAACTCCCCACTGGCTCCCTTAAAGCTTGGCTGCACCTGACCTCTGGAGATCACAGCCCCTCTCCACAAAACATTTTTGAAACACCTTCTCTATGTTTTGTTAACAATAATACTTCCCTGTGTCCCTTCAGCCTACAGAGAGCAGCCCCAGGATACCGCCCTGTCCTGTTTGCTTTTCTCCTCTTCTCCCCTTCCCACATTTCTGAAAATGGCCTATTTAATCAACCTATTGGGACTATTTTCATTTGAGCGTGCCATCTGTTTCCTGCTGGATGTCTGACTCATTCTGTATACCCTCAACAAACACAACCCACACCATCACAAAATGGGAGTTGTAACTATTTGTTTTGTTGATTCTGATGGTTAAATGGTCCAGAAAATACTGGCATGGCTCACCTCTGGTACTTAACACTGCATTGCTCAGATACTTCACAATCCCTGTCAGAAGGAGAAAGAAACTTCACTAGTGAACTTCGGTAGTAATGTTCATCTTCAATGGCTTATGAACTAAAAGAGTTATAGTACTCTTTCCTTTAAAGTTCAGATTTTTATCCCATGACAGCTCTCATGTTAGATAAATCTGTGCCAGAGCTACTTTATTTTAATTTGGGAGAGAGAGAGAGAATCTCAAGCAGACTCCCGATGATGAGCACAGAGCCCGACTCAGGTCCCTGTTTCATGACCCTGAGATCATGACCTTTGCCAAAACCAAGGATCTGACACTTAACTGACTGAGCCACCCAGTTGCCCCACAGAGCTATTTTAATAATAGCATGAATCAGAGCACCTGTCTTGCTCGATCAGTAAAGCAAGCAACTTTTTTTTTAAGAGTTTATTTATTTATTTATAAAAGACACAGACAGAGAGGCAGAGATACAGGCAGAGGGAGAAGCAGGCTCCATGCAGGGAGCCCGATGTGGGACTCAATCCTGGGACTCCAGGATCACACCCTGGGCCAAAGGCAGGTGCTAAACCGCTGAGCCACCCAGATGTCCCAAGCAGGCAACTTTTGATCTTGGAGTTATAAGTTCAAGCCCCACAGTGGATGTAGAGACTACTTAAAAATTGAATCTTTAAAAAATTTTTCTATTAAGAAAATAATAATAGCATGAACAGATGATATAAGAGCTAGTTGTATATTTTCCCTTGGTGGGTGTTAATAACTCACAGGCTATGGATGAAATAAGAACTCTGGTAATTAAAACATGTTTAAAATAGCCAACATCTGGGGATGCCTCGGTAGCTCAGTGGTTGAGTGTCTGCCCTCAGCTCAGGGCATGATCCCAGGGTTCAGGATCAGGTCCCATATTGGCTCCTTGTAGGGAGCCTGCTTCTTTCTCCCTCTTTCTGTGTCTCTGCCTCTCTCTGTCTCTCATGAATAATACTAATAATAAAATAGCCAACTTTTCTGAGCACTCAAGTTACTCCCTACCTATAACACAAGCACATGTAAAAACTGAAATAATTCCTCCAAGCCTTTGGGCACATCATTTGGCAAGTTACTTTCTGGCTGTGCTTAGTCTAAGTTTTCATTTCCTACAGAATAAGTGTTTTGAGCATTAAGGAGATAGTAAATGGGTTGAGGCAGAATTATTAGGTTAATTATTTCCTTGTAGAAGGAATGCTTCAAACTTGATAAAAGGAAATAGGTGAAGAAGGTGAGGGTTGACTCAAACCACTATATCATTTTCTTGATAGGTTTCTCCTTCTGACTTTCAGTTGGACATGTTTTGCTCTTACAAAGGCGAGGGTGTGGATCAGGAAGTAAAAAAAAAAAAGACATGTAGGGCTGACTCAAGGCCAAGAAAAACTTGGGCTTTCTCACTGCGAATTGAGCAATCCTCTCCGTGCTCCTCACTCTCCTGACTGGCCTCATCCATTCCCTGTCCACAGTTTTTGAATGCTGGTGAAGTCCAGAGCCAGCAGGCAAGAAAGAATTCTTGACCCATCTTTGGTGCAAAATGTTGGTTTTATTAAAGCTGGGATAGGACCCGAGGTGGGGGGGGCAGGAAGAGCTGCTGCCCCAGGGTTGTGATGGGTGGCTGACTGTATACTTGGGAGTTGGAAAAGGGAGGTTTTCAAAAGAACTTTCATATGCTAAAGAAGGCGTACAGCCATTGTCAAGTTAAGGCTGTTTTTGCCTCTAGCAAGGCATTAACATTAAGACAGTTGGGAGTTTCCTACCGGAAGTTAGGTTATTGACAAGAATGCTTTTTTTCTCTTAAATCAATAAAACATTTGTCAACTGAGCAGGTTAACCATTTCTTTTTCCTCCCCTCCCATTTTTCCTCCCCCTCCTCCCTCCAGGGAGCTTTTAGGATCTCATTAACTAGATAAGTCCTTCTATTATATGATCTCATAGCAACATATACCTTTCCTTATAAGCACTTACTATATTTTTGCATTTATTTTGACGACCATATTATTTATATCTCTCTCTCTGTCTCTCAAGTCTATGAGGGCAGGATGGGACTGATGGGATCTTTTCCCCCCTCTTAACGTTAGATCCTCAGGCCTCTAGCGTCTGATACTGAGATCCTCAGGCCTCTAGCATCTGATACTCAATAAACATCAGCTGAATGAATGGAAATGAATTTCATCATAGTCTTTTTTTTTTTTTAATTTTTATTTATTTATGATAGTCACACAGAAGGAGAGAGAGAGAGAGAGAGAGAGAGAAAGAGAGAGAGAGAGGCAGAAGCAGGCTCCATGCACCGGGAGCTCGACGTGGGACTCGATCCCGGGTCTCCAGGATCGCGCCCTGGGCCAAAGGCAGGCGCCAAACCGCTGCGCCACCCAGGGATCCCAATTTCATCATAGTCTTATAGGAGCTCCAAGGTAAACGGGGCTTTACCATGGTCTACACTTTCTTTCCCCTTGACAGAGAGCAGCATTTGCAGAAGCAAGTTAGAATGGGTGTTTCCCAAAGAAGCTCTACTTACCATAGACACCCTATTAAGTTTCTCCAGGATGTTGATGGTTATAGCCTTCTTTACGTGCAGGTCATCCCTAAGAGGACTATTTTCTACTTGACCTATGGTTCCAAAACCATGTCCCTTGATAAAGCCAAACTTAAACATATGAAACAATAACACTCCCTTAAAAAACCTTTGCAGAAGAATTTCGCTATTAAGGTTCTCTCTTGACTAGGAGATGTCAGAGAAGTCGGTTCCTGGCACCTTTGATTTTCTTCTCAAACCTGGTCCTGCTTTGTAGCATTTTAACTTGCTCCTTCTTTAGAGTGCTACACAAGGGTGAAATAATAATAATAATAATAATAATAATTCACATCTATTGAGTGTTGTTGTTTGCTATCACCAGGCATCATCCTAGTCATTCCCTATACCACTGACCTTTGGACAACACAGGTTTAAACTGCGCAGGTCCACTTATATGTGGATTTTTTTTTAAAACAAATGCAGTACAGTACCATAAATGTGTTTTCCTTATGATTTTTCTTATATATCATTTTCTTCTCTCTAGCTTATCCTATTTTAAGACTACAGTATATAAAACATATAGCATATAAATAAGTGTTATTCAACTATGTCTTCAGTAAGGCTTCCAGTCAACAGTAGGCTATTAGTAGGGAGTCAAAAGTTTTACATGGATTTTCAACTATGCTGGGAGTCAGTGTGTGGTTTGTACGCAGGGGTGCAAGAGCACCTGGTTCTGGGGGTCCAAACAGACCAGGTTTGGCTGCTCACCACTGACAAAATCCAAAGGTGGTGGTGCAACAAGAAATGAATTTAGTTCAGCAAGACCAATAGTGGAAGAGAGGGGATTAGTATCTCAAAGACTGTCTTCAAAGTACCACAGATACTTCCAGGTTTATAAGAGGAAAATGTGGGGCAAAGGTGGGTAGGTATGTACAGGTAGGCAGCAAAGATTCAAACTGATCATTGTCTTGGAGTCGATCACGTGTGGCGTCTTGCAGGTTCTAGGCTGTCCCTACTGCTTGAGGGGATAGATTCAGTTCCCATCAGGGGATGCTTCGCTCTCAGGGTCTTTTGACCCAAGAGACTAGCTGGAAAGAACTCAGCTAGAAAGTTTGAGGTCAAAATGGAGCAGCTGGAGTCTTCTTTCAGGTGCCCCTAATTCCTGCATATTCTGGGTTCAACTACATATTATTTCATTGACTCTTAATGAGAGAAAAGAAGTCCTCTCAGGTAAATGCTATTATTGATGTAGTTTTCATAATAGTTTGGTGAGGTTGGTGGGGTATAGAGCCAATGGCCAAGAATTCTTGAGACATCTTTGGAGCAAAATGGTGGTTTTATTAAAGCACAGGACAGGACCTGGGAGGCAGGAAGAGCTACTGCCCCAGGATTATGAGGGGCAACTGATTATATGCTTTGGGGTTTAGGGAAGCAGAGATAAGATAAGTTCCAAAAGGATTTTCACATGCTAAAGAAGACTCACAGGATACTGGAGGCCTTGCTATTGTCATACCAAGGTTGTTTTTCTCTCTAGCAAGGCATTAATATTAAGATAGTTGGGAGCTTCCTGGAGAAACATTATACTCTGCCTGCCTCAAGTATTTGCCAATGGCCTGCCGGTTATAAGAACATTTAACTTTATCTACATTTCCTTCTGCCATTTTTTCCCCTTACCATTATTTTTTTAACTATTTTTTTTAATTTTTTTAAAATTTTTTATGATAGTCACAGAGAGAGAGAGGCAGAGAGGCAGAGACACAGGCAGAGGGAGAAGCAGGCTCCATGCACCGGGAGCCCGACGTGGGACTCGATCCCGGGTCTCCAGGATCGCGCCCTGGGCCAAAGGCAGGCGCCAAACCGCTGCGCCACCCAGGGATCCCCCTTCCCTTACCATTATTATCCTCATTTTATAGCTGACAATATGGCAGGTGAGAGACAATAAATTTACCTAATATTAAAGGGGCAGTGGAGCCAGATTTGGAACCCGGGTAGTCTGATGCCCCAACCCACACCTTCATGTGCTGAACCACAGTGCCTCAGCACAGCTAGTGACCCTAACCTGTTAGCTTCTCATCCAATTGGGTAAGCCACAAAGACTACTCAAATTGTCCTCAGAGGGATGCCTGGGTGGCTCAGCGGTTGAATGTCTGCTTTTGGCTCTCAGGGCAAGATCCCGGGATCCTGGGATCCAGTCCTGAATCGGGCTCCCTGAGAGGAGCCTGCTTCTCCCTCTGCCTGTGTCTGCCTCTCTCTCTCTGTCTCTCATGAATAAATAAATAGAATCTTTAAAAAAATAAAATAAAATAAAAAAGTAATCAAAAGTATTTTATCTTTATGAAAAAAATATATTCATTGCATACAATTTCTCAGATTCCATATAAACCCCCAAATAACTATTATATAGATGATATCTAAAGAGCCTGTACTAAAAATAAAAATGAATAAAGAGCCAGTACTATATGTTAATTGCTGAGTTAACAAAATTACATTACTATTCCAATTTTAAAGATGGGGAAATTTCACCAGGTTGTGAAAAGACTTTCTTAAGCTCCTTAGCTGTTATGTGAGAGCCTAGATTACATTCAGGCCTATTCACTTATAAAGACAGCAATCTCTACAACTGACAGCATTGTTTTATTTTTTTAAAGATTTGTTTATTTATTTTTAGCAAGAGAGAGTGCAGTGGGGAGGAGCTGAGGAGACGGAGAGAGTCTAAGCAGACTCCCTGCTGCGTGTGGAGCCCTACTCCGCTGGATCCCCTGGACAGGGAGCAAGACCTAAGTGGAAATCAAGAGTCCATCCCTTAGCGAACTGCATCACCTAGGTGCCCCGACTATAATCTGTGGTATAGCTGTACCAAAAGACAGCAGTGTCTGCCCTACCATTAGATTTTTAGGTGATTTCCAACCTTTTAACATTAGAAGTGGCAGTTTGGATATGCCTGGCTGACTCAGTCAATAGAGCATGAGACTTGATGTCAGGGTTGTAAGTGCTTGTCCTACATTGGGTGTAGAGATTACTTAAAAATATATAATCTTAAAAAAAAAGAAATGGCAATTTAATGAACATTACAGTTAATTCTTTTCTTTGAAGTAAAAATAGCATTATCCTTTCTCTAGAGTACATAAGTAATAGACGTTTACTATAAAAAATCAAGGAACACATGAAATTTTAAGGGAAGTATCATCTGAAATTCTATCATCTTGTAATAGCCATTGTTAACATTTTGCTGATTACAATTTTGTGTCTTTTTTATGTATACCATGTACAATTTTACATAAGTAGAATCTTATGTCTCTCCATGTTTTTTTCATTCCCTAACTCCCAACAAATGTAATACATAGAACTAAATAGGGGGTTCATTATTTATTTTACAAAAATGGGATTGTTTATTTTGTAAAAATAGAAAAAAGAAATCACTTCTCTCCAATGTGCTCTTTTAGCTTAAAAATAAATCATGAAAATTCCTCCAAGACTACTAGTATAGATCCAACTCAATCTTTTTGATGACTCCTTGATATTCCATTGGATTTGCCACAGTATCTTCAATACTCCCCATTTTTTTTTAAAGATTTTTATTTTTTTATTCATGAGAGACACAGAGAAAGAGGCAGAGATATAGGCAGAGGGAGAAATAAGCAGGTTCCCTGAAGGGAGCCTAATGGGGGATCCCATCACAACCTGAACTAAAGGCAGACACTGAACCACTGAGCCATCCAGGCATCCCAATCACTACCCTATTTTTTTTTAAGATTTTATTTATTTATTCATAAGTGACAGAGAGAGAGAGGCAAAGACACAGGCAGAGGGAGAAGCAGGCTCCATGCAGGGAGCCTGACATGGGACTCAATCCCGGGTCTCCAGGATCACACCCTGGGCTGAAGGCAGCACTAAACCGCTGAGCCACCTGGACTGCCCCCAATCACTACCCTATTAAAGGGAATTCCATTTAGGTTTCTTTCTTCTTTCTCCTGCCAATCCAAGAATGTTGTAAATAACATGTTTATATAAATATCTTTACTTACAAATATGTCCTTACTTTATGGAATAGATTCTCTGACGTTACTGTCTTGTGTGACTTCTAAACCTAGGTCAAGGGCTAGCTGGCAAGCAAATTATGGCCCATGAGTCAAATCATGTCTGCCCTTTCCCCTCCATTTTTGTATGGCCTATGAACTCAGAATGGATTTTTTTTTTAATGGTTGAAAAATTAAAAAGAATAATACTTTGTGAAATAGGAAAATTATATGAAATTCAAGTTTCAGTGTATAATTAACATTTTACTGGACCAAAGCCATATGCATTTATTTATATATTGTCTGTGCTACTTTCATTCTACCATGTCAGAGCTGAGTAATTGTGACAAGAATATATGGACTACAAAGCCCAAAATATTTGCTATCTGGCCCTTCAGTACACAAAAGTTTACTGACCCTTGACCTAGGTGATTGATGTACTTCTCTTATTGCTATTAAATGGACAGGGTAACTATTTTAAATCTTTTTTTTTTTTATTTTTTTTAAATTTTTTTTTTTTTATTTATTTATGACAGTCACAGAGAGAGAGAGAGAGAGAGAGAGGCAGAGACACAGGCAGAGGGAGAAGCAGGCTCCATGCACCGGGAGCCTGATGTGGGATTCGATCCCGGGTCTCCAGGATCGCGCCCTGGGCCAAAGACCGGCGCTAAACCACTGCGCCACCCAGGGATCCCGGGTAACTATTTTAAAATACATTTATTTGGGACACCTGGGTGGCTCAGTGGTTGAGCGCCTGCCTTCAGCCCAGGGCATGATCCTGGGGTCCTGGGATCAAGTCCTGCTTCAGACCCCCCACAGGGAGCCTGCTTCTCCCTCTGCCTATGTCTCTGCCTCTCTCTGTTTGTGTCTCTCATTAATAAATAAACTCTTTTTAAAAATGAATAAATAAAATAAAATACATTTATTTTAGGGTATGAGGGGGTAAAAATCAATAGTTAAGAAAGTGGGGGAGTATTTAAAGCTGTTTTAGAAAAGTATATATATTGATTATTCCCTCTGTATAAAAACTATTTTGATATTCTGATTTCAGCAATTACCAGCATAAGTATATTATCTGGGGTAGTGGGGAGATAAATTCTCTGGACAGGTTGCAGGTAGGGTATCAGACTTTTGTTTCTTTAACTGTCAAGTTCAGCTTATTCCTTCCTTCTTTTTGTCTTTTTAAGATTTTATTTATTTATTCTTTTTTTAAATTTTTTTATTATTATTTATTTATGATAGAGAGAGAGAGAGAGAGGCAGAGACACAGGCTGAGGGAGAAGCAGGCTCCATGCACTGGGAGCCCGACGTGGGATTCGATCCCGGGTCTCCAGGATCACGCCCTGGGCCAAAGGCAGGAGCTAAACCGCTGCGCCACCCAGGGATCCCTTATTTATTTATTCTTGAGAGACAGAGAGAGAGAGAGGCAGAGACACAGGCAGAGGGAGAAGCAGGCTCCATGCAGAGAGCCCGATGCAGGACTCGATCCCAGGTCTCAAGGATCAGGCCCTGGGCTGAAGGCAGCGCTAAACCACTGAGCCACCCGGGCTGCCCATTATTCCTTCCTCCTTCATGTCTATTCTATAGTGCTTTTTGGATGCCTAGGGACAGCCAGGCAACCAGCTGCTACTTTGCAGACCTGCTAAAATAAGCCAGGACTAAATGTGAGAAGAAGCAGTTAAAAGTGTTAAGTAGCAGGCTGACTGACTTAAGACTAATTCTTAGCAGAATCAGAAAGAGGAGACTGTATTACAGATAGATCCACCTCAGCCCTGAACAGGAAAGTGTGCATAATAAGGGAGACAAGGGAAATGCCAATGGAAAAAAGACAGATTTTTTTATAGTTAAACACAGAGAAATAACTGATTTTCTTTTCCTGGAGAAATGTTCCTAGAATTGGCTGTTGAGATTAAAGCTGCCCTTGAAAAAAGGAAACAGGGATCCCTGGGTGGCGCAGCGGTTTGGCGCCTGCCTTTGGCCCAGGGCACGATCCTGGAGACCCGGGATCGAATCCCACGTCGGGCTCCCGGTGCATGGAGCCTGCTTCTCCCTCTGCCTGTGTCTCTGCCTCTCTCTCTCTCTCTGTGACTATCATGAATAAAAAAAAAAAAAAAAAGGAAACAATTCACTTAAGGATTTATAGGAAATCAGGAATTCCAAGAGGCAGGAAAAATGAGTGTACAGGAAGACTAGTCAACAGGTCAGAGGGGGCAATGGGAAAATTTTCACATTTCCAACTCTGTCACTTTTGTTTAAGCAAGAAGCTTATTTGTTCACCGTTAGAACTAATGTCCTAGACCCTAAAAGAGCATAATCTCTCCTTTTCCCTTTGTCACTATGCATTCTACTAGATCTGTTCAGCCAGTCCTCAGGTGTCAATGGGGTGGTGGTTCTTGTCTGGGCACTGGGCATTCCATGGTGGCAAAGCAAGCAGAAATCCTGCCTTCACAGAGCATGCAATCAGGCAAGAAAAGAGAAACTATAAGCACGTAAATCAGTACATTCTATAGTATTTAGAGGTTGGTAGATGCAATGGAAAAATAAAGCAGGGAAGGGATGGATGTGAAGGAATAGGTATAATTTTTTAAGCTTTTTTTTAAGCTTTTTTTTTTTTTAATTAGTTTCAGAGGTAGAGTTCAGTGATTCATGAGTTGCATATAACAATCAATGGTCATTACATCAAGCACCCTCCTTAATGCCCATCACCCATTTATGCCTTCCTCCCACCATCTTCCCCTCCAGCACCTTCCCTTCCCCTATGTTCATCTGTTTTGTTTCTTAAATTCCACATATGAGTGAAATCGTATGGTATTTGTCTTTCTCTGACTTAGTTTGTTTAGTATAATACACTGTAGTTCCATCCATGTGGCTGCAAATGTCAAGATTTCATTCTTTTAGATGACTGAGTGATAGGAATCAGTCTAATCTTAAGTAGCATGGTCAGGACAGGCTTCTAGGAGGTGACACATGAGACCCATACATGTCAAGGATGAGGACTCCAGGAAGGGAGACTGAAGGAGCAAGTGCCTGAGATGAAGCACTCCTGGCTTGGTGAAGGGTCTGTAAGAAGTCCAGCTAGTTAATGGGAAGCAAACAAAGAGAATACTTAGGAATGGGGTTGGAGGGGATCCCTGGGTGGCGCAGCAGTTTGGCGCCTGCCTTTGGCCCAGGGCGCGATCCTGGAGACCCGGGATCGAATCCCACGTCGGGCTCCCGGTGCTTGGAGCCTGCTTCTCCCTCTGCCTGTGTCTCTGCCTCTCTCTCTCTGTGTGACTATCATAAATTTAAAAAAAAAAAATTAAAAAAAAAAAGGAATGGGATTGGAGAGCTGAGGGGCTGGTGACTGGCACAACCGATATGTGCTTTGGCTTTTACTTTGGGTAAAATGAGTGAAAATTTTCCCTTAAAAGTGGAGATCCCAGGGGCTCCTGGCTGGCTCAACTGGAAAAGTATGCAACTCTTAATCTCAGGATTGTGAGTTCGAGCTCCATGTTGAGTGTAGAGATTATTATAAAAAAATCTTTTTTGATCTTTAAAAAAAAATGTAGAGATCCCAGATCTAAGATCTGAAATCCACTCCTAAATCTCCATGTCTTCTGCTACCCTGTTTTTTCCCTAATCCTCCATGCTCACTGCCTCCAGATTATCTCTGTAACATCAGGGCCACCGCTAGAGGCCTTAGTGAAGCACTTGCCTCCCATGCAAAAGTTCCAGGAGTGCCAAAACTTTTCGTAGTTACAGATTTTCCTTATGCTTCAGTCTCTGAAATGGCACAGCACAGCACTGTTATTGATCCTATCTTCATTTAAATTTTGATGTTTTCTGGGGACGCCTGGGTGGCTCAGCGGTTGAGCGTCTGCCTTCAGTTCAGGGCGTGATCCCGGGGTCCTAGGATCGAGTCCCAAGTCGGGCTCCCCACAGGGAGCCTGCTTCTCCCTCTGCCTCTGTCTCTGCCTCTGTGTGTCTCTTATCAATCAATAAACAAAATCTTTTTAAAAATTTAATATCTTCATCATCATGGAATTTTGGCATTAGTTTTAATATTTAGAAATATAATAGAAATATAAATCGTCTCTGCACTGGGAGCAGCTCTCCTGCTACAGCCCCTCAACCCCCGAAAATCTACGCCTGTGCAAAGTTCGTCTCCACCCCCTTCTTGGTCAGGAGCACCTCTCAGCTGCTGAGCCGATCACTGTCTGCAGTGGTGCTAAAACCACCGGAGACACTGACAGAGGAGAGCCTCAGCAGCTTGGCAGCCCCACGTCCCCTGACCTCATTTATTCCTAGCTGCAGCTTCTGAGCCAGCACCAATTCAAGGGACATTGACACAGCAGCCAAGTTTATAGGGGCTGGGGCTGCCACTGTAGGGGTGGCTGGCTCTGGGGCTGGAATTGGGACTGTGTTTGGGAGCCTCAGCGTTGGTTATGCCAGGAATCCCTCTCTGAAGCAACAGCTCTTCTCCTATGCCATTCTGGGCTTTGCCCTCTCGAGGCCATGGGACTCTTTTGCCTGATGGTGGCCTTTCTCATCCTCTTTGCCATGTGAAGGAGTCGTCTCCACCTCCCATAGGTCTTTCTCCCTTGTCTTGTCTGCCCATAAAGAGTCTCGTAGAAAATACAGGTCAAGGCTGTCTAATAGAAATGTAAGCCAAGCCACATACATAATGGTATTTTTTTGAGGTTTAATTGACATATAGCATTATATTAGTTTCAGGTGTACAACATAATGATTTGATATTTGTATATATTGTGAAATGATCACCACAATATGTTTAATTACCATCTGTCACCATACATAGTTGCAAAATGTGTTTTGTTTTTTGTTTTTGGTATTTCACATCTATTCTTTTTTAAAATAGAAATATAATTGGCACACACATAACATTAGTTTCAGGTATATAACTTAGTGATTCCACTACATATATGTCCTTTTATTTACATTTATTTATTATTTATTTTTAAGCAGGTTCCATGCTGGGAGGCAGCTATAACTCCCAACGTGGGGCTTGAACTCATAAACCGGAGCTCAAGAGTTGCATGCCTCACAGACTGAGCCAGCCAGGCCACCCTGCAAATGTTAACCATGTAATTCGAATGCAAAACCATCGAAATTACACAGTTCATATCTTACAGCTTTTGTGCACATGTGTATTTCATCTTTATCAGAACTGCCAAAATACTGTACAAAACTAGCTCAACCATTTTATTACACTTCTCGCGATACCCGTATGTGCTATCACACTCTAATTTTGGCCTAATGATAAGGAAGTGCCGAAAATAAAATAAATTATGGCTTGCCCTGTCTTTCCTATTCTATGCCATTATTTTCAGCATAAGTAATGGGCTATTACTGAGAAGTAACAGGAGTAAGAAAGGGTGTGATAGGGTTTCTTGTTTGTGTTTCTTAGAACAGTTGCCCTCTTTCTGTGTTGGAAGCCGAATTCTGGGTGGAACAGAAAGTGTGGCCTCTCGGAGTGGTCAGTGTCCTTGCCTACACATTTGTAGATGCAACCTGCTTACCGTATACTAGCTTTGAGTCTCATCAAACTCCCACACATTGTGAACCCCGTGGAATTCTGTGTTCATGTGCATCTCAAACTCTATGTGCACAGAGAGCGGCAAGAAAGAGCAGACCTATTGCATGCATCTCCTCTGCTCGCATGCACTCTAGTGTCCCACCAGACTTCACTCACAAAACACAAATTCAAACATAAAGTTTTTCAGAATTTCAAGAGAATACAGCAAATCATTAGACTAAGCTCAAGGCCTTCTGAGAGGCAGAGCCCTGAGTGACAGACATCACTGGCCACACACCCGCCACATACATTTGCACCAAATACCTCAAATTCCTTGCTAGTTGTGGAGAGACTGTTGCTACCTATTATCTTCTCTCCTTCTTCCTTGGTTAACAGAACATCAATTTTATTTGGGGTTAAAAGGGGTTCAGTGGAAAACTATTTGCCAGCAGCTTGTGGTGCTACCAGAGCCTGTGAAGTGCTTTTGGTCAGTCAGATGCAATGCTGAAGTGTTGTATGGGATTTGGGGAAGCAACCCATTCCTCCTTCCAAGCTGCTTAGAATACAAGCTGTGACAGCTAGCATGCCAGCAGTCATCTGGGAACATGAGATGGAAATTAGGTTCTCTAATGAAGCAGATAGAAGGTGCCTGAGTTCCTGAAAAATCATGGAACTGCCACATGAGTCCTTGTTTGCTTACCTCAGGGCTTTTGTGTGAGAGAAATAAATCTGTATTTAAACCATTACTCTGTAGTTAAACTATTATTAAAAATAAATAAATAAACTATGATTATTATTAGGCAACTTTATTATATCCAGATGAAACTCATCCCAATTTACAGGTAAAGTTGCACTAATTCTCATAGGTTAACAAATTAAGTTAAACTGTGTTTCAAATACAGATCTTGGGCAGCCCTCAATTTGTTATTGGGTAACATGTTTTGAAGCCCCTGGCTTGAATGGCAACCATTTCCAGGATTAGAGGCACTTTTCCTCTTTCTTCCCAGTTCAGGGCTATGTTCTGGTGCTCTGAAATTGCTACAGTGCTACCATGCAATGTGTTAGAATGACAATTATAGTGATAATAGGATAATATAGGAGTATAAATTTTTTCTAAGTAACTTAAATACCAATATCTAGCAATGAGTATGGGAAAGAAAATCATTAAAATCCTTGTGAATGGGCAGCCCGGGTGTCTCCGTGGTTTAGCACCGCCTTCAGCCTGGGGTGTGATCCTGGAGACCCAGGACCGAGTCCCATGTCGGGCTCCCTGCATGGAGCCTGGTTCTCCCTCTGCCTGTGTCTCTGCCTCTCTCTCTGTGTGTGTCTCTCATGAATCAATAAATAAAATCTTTAAAAAATAAAATAAAATCCTTGTGAATAATTGTAAGACGACCTATACAGGAGATGTTACCATAAGTCAGCTAACCATGAAAAATGGTTGCTACCATTAAAGAAAAATTAAAGGAAAGAGATCAAGTTGACTAATACTGCCATCTAGAGCTACTAAATATCAAAACTACCATTTCTTATCTATAAGGAAACTGAAACTCAGGATTTGGGTAGGTCAGGATTTTTTGTTTTGGGGTTTTGTTTTCAAGTTGTTATTTAAATTCCAGTTAGTTAACATAATGTAGTATTAGCTTCAGGTATATAATATAGTGATTCAACAGTTCCATACAACAGCCGGTGGTCATCACAACATACACATTCCTTAATCTCCATCACCTAATTTCACTCCTCTCCCTCACCCCCTCCCCTGTGGTGACCATCAGTTTGTTCTCTAGAGTTAAGAGTCTGTTTCTTGGTTTGCTTCTGTCTCTTTTCCCTTTGCTTGTTTGTTTTGTTTCTTAAATTCCACATAAGTGGAATCATATGCTCTTTGTCTTTCTCTGTCTGACTTATTTCACTTAGCATAGTACTCTCTAGCTCCATCCATGTTGCACAAATGGCAAGACTTCATTCTTTTTATGGCTGAGTAATATTCCATTGTGTGTGTATACACATCTTCCTTATCCATTTGTCAGTCAATGGACACTTGGACTGCATCCATAATTTGCCTATTGTTTTTTTTTTATAAATTAATTTTTATTGGTGTTCAATTTACCAACATACAGAATGCCTATTGTTGATAATGCTGCTATAAACATCAAGGTGCATGTATCCCTTTGAATTAGTATTCTTTGGGTAAATACCTGGTAGTACAATTGCTGGATAATAAGGTAGTTCTATTTTTAACTTTTTGAGGAGCCTCCATACTATTTTCCACAGTGGCTGCACCAGTTTGCATTCCCACCAACAGTACAAGAGGGTTCCCCCTTCTCCGCACCCTCACCAATACATGTTGTTTCTTATCTTGTTCATTTTAACCATTCTGACAGGTAGGTCAGTTTTTTCTCCCACTGACTTTTACAGGCTCTCCTAATTGGTCCATTTGTGAAAAACCACTTGACATTGCCAGGGAGGTACCTGTCAGTAACTGCGATGACAGTTGGAATGTAATCACAAACTGAGCTAATCTATGGAGTGTGTTCCACTTTCCATTTGTCCAGTCTAAGAGTCGTCCTAGCTAAGGAGCACAGAGGATGGACATTGGACTCAGAAGCATGGAGGTTAAAGCAGAAGTGAGTCTAGGAAGAGGATGGTAGAGGAAAGCAATAGAATTGCAGCATCCCTACCTCTTCTCAGAAGTCCTTCCTGCTTGTCCTCAAGAATTGACTTCATTCAGGTCTATTTTCACCCCTCCTGACTGGTTTATTGTCTTTCCTCAGCCCTGTTTGCTCTGTGATGACCTTCTGAAGGTTCATACTCTCTCTCATTCTCTTTGTAACATCTTTCTCTGTACCCTTTGAGTCAGTGTTGTTTGGTAGAAAGGTGCTGTGATTTGAATCTGAGCTCTTCATTTATCTTACTATTTTCAGAGGGCCACCACTGAGATTTTCGGAGGCTTGAATCATTCTTATCTGTATAGCGGGACATATGTGGACATTACAGGGTGGCTGCAAAACTTACATGGGGAAATCTGTTGTAAGAAACTGGCATGTGGTAGGTCGTTAGGAAATGTTATTTTTTCCCCTTTCTCATTTTCTTGTCTTCCAGAAATCACTGCTTGGGAAAAATTAGTAAAAAGGAAAATTAGGGAGTGCCTGGGTGGCTCAATCAGCTCAGGTCATGATCTGAGTCCTGGGATGGAGTCCCTCATTCGGCTCTCTGCTCAGTGGGGAGTCTGCTTCTTTCTCTCTCCCTCTGCCCCTCCCCCTACTCATGCTTGCACTCTCTCTCAAATAAATAAATAAAATCTTTTTAAAAAATAGGCTATTGGTATGAGATATTAGGTATGAATAATGTTGAAAGATTGACTTTTTCAAGATTTATTTATTTATTTATTTATTTATTTATTTTAAAGATCTTATTTATCTGTTCATGAGCATCACAGAGAGAGAGGCAGAGAGAAGCAGACACCCTGCAAGGAGCCCAATGCACGACTCGATCCCAGGACCCTGGGATCACGCTAAGCCAAAGGCAGAAGCTCAACTACTGAGTCACCCAGGCACTCTCAAAGATTGATTTTAAAGGTATGATGACAGTGGATTCTTACTGTTTTTCTGCTTTTTTACTTGACTGTTCTCTGAGAAAGGGAAGCTCATGAGACACAATTGCATGGTGGAAGGAAAAACCATGGGCTATTCTACTCACCTATCTGTAATTTGAAACAAATCAAACTCTCTGAGCCTAAGGTCTTTGTGAAATATGAACACTATTCTCTCTCATGCCTATTCATTCCATGCTTATGAGGACACATTAGGTAAAATAGTTGGAAGGATTTTGTAAAGTATAAAGTAAATACTAATATGAGTGATAATTAATATCTTTTGTGGGGTGCCTGGGTGGTAGAGTTGGTTAAGTGCTCACGTCTTGGTTTCAGCTTAGGTCATGATCCCAGGATCTTGGGATCAAGCCCCCAGACTTCCGAGTGGGGAGTCTGCTTAGGACGCTCTCCGTCTGTCCCTCCCCCATCCCACCTCCACCTCAGCCCCACACGCTTGCATACTCTCTCAAATAAATAAATCTTTTAAAAAATTAACTTCTCTCTCTCTCTAAAAAAAAGAAATACTTAAAATGAGGACTCAGGGCCTTTTTTTTTTTTTTGGCTTTATTTATTTGAGAGAGGCAGAGGCACAGGCAGAGGGAGAAGCCGGCTCAATGCAGGGAGCCTGATGCCGGACTCAATCTTCACAACCAGGATCACACCCTGAGCTGAAGGCAGACTCCCAAGCACTGAGCCACCCAGGCCTCCCGAGGGCTCAGTGTCTTATGCTGATGATACCAAACTCTTATAATTTGTGCCTGAGAAAAATGATAAATACTTATGAAATTACTATTCAGAAAAATAAATTCTGATAAATTATTATTCAGAAAAAGGTTAGATATAGTGCATACTGAAATGGAACCAAAAGTCTGAATATTCATTTCTCACCACTCATGAACCCTTCTGTCCAATACATATTTATTAGCATCTACCATGTTCTTGAGCTAGAAAAACACTTATCATTATCGTTAGAGAACTTAAAATGTAGTAGTCAGGAGAGTGGAACTGCAAGCATATAAGTAGATGCTGGAATAGGGCAGCCTGGGTGGCCCAGCAGTTTGGCGCCGCCACCTTCGGCCCAGGGTGTGATCCTGGAGACCCGGGATCGAGTCCCACATCAGGCTCCCTGCATGGAGTCTGCTTCTCTCTCTGCCTGTGTCTCTGCTTCTCTCTCTCTCTCTCTCTCTCTCTCTCTCTCTGTCATGAATAAATAAATAAAAGCTTTTAAAAAATCTTAAAAAAATAAGTAGATGCTGTAATAATACAAAGAAAATAGTAATGCCAATGATAGTTAACATTGACTTAGTCACCAATGACCTCAATTTTGCCAAAGCTAAAGATCAACACTCAATCCATCTTGTTCAAAAGGCAACGGGCAGAGGTGATCATTCCCTTGTTCTTCACTAGCTTAGTGCACACCCCATGTTCCTGGTTTTCTCCTAGGATCAGTCCCCTGCTACATGCTAGCCACATGCACCTCCCACTGAGTGATCTCATTCAACCATCTGATGACTGACTTCTCACTTCTACACTGAGGACTCCCAATTTTATGATTCCACCTTGACTTTTCTGCACAACTCCAAAATGGCTGATCTTACCACCCTTTCTATAAGAAACATCTTTCAGTTATTACCAGACTGGATTCCTGATCTACCAGCCCCAAAACGAAGCCTTCTGCAGGGTTCTACATCCCAGGAAAGAGAACAACTGTTCACCCATTTGCTCAGGCCAACCTTGGAATAATCCTAATCCTTTTCTTCCTTTCTTTCCTCCTATTTCAATTTTTTAAAATATTTTATTTATTTATTCATGAGACAGAGAGAGAGAGAGAGAGAGAGAGGCAGAGACACAGGCAGAGGGAGAAGCAGGCTCCATGCAGGGAGCCGGACGTGGGACTGGATCCCAGGTCTCCAGGATCATGCCCTGAGCCAAAGGCAGATGCCCAACCGCTGAGGCACCCAGGGATCCCCTCTTTCCTCCTATTTCCAGACCATCAGCAAATCCGTGGACTCTTTCAAAAATGTCCTGAATGTGATTATTTGTTCTCTCCTGCCTTCTAGGGTATTGCCGTAGTCCCAAGGTCATCCTCCAGGTCTGAAGCAGCCTCTCCTAACTGGCTTTTCTTGTACCATTTTTATTCTATTATATTCCACACAGCAGCCAGAATGAATCTGCTAAGACTGAAGCCAGATCATGTCACTTCTCTGTTCAAAAGCTTCCAACTGCTCTCCTCTGCCCTCCGCAGATACAAGGCTGACACACTCCCTCATTTTCTATGTGCCCTAGGCGCTCTGCACAAATATCACTTCATCAGAGAAGTGTCCCCTGAAGTCTTATTAAAAAAATAGAAGTTCCGGGGTGCCTGAGTGGTGCAGTCAGTTAAGCATCTGCCTTGGGCTCAGGTCATGTCTATCCAGGATGGAGCCCACCATCAGGTTCCCTGCTGAGGGGGCAGCCTGCTTCCCCCCTGTCCGCATGTCCCTCCCGCTGCTTGGACTCTCCTTTATCAAATAAATACATACATACATAGAAATAAAAAAATAAACAAATAAGATACAAGTTCCTTCTACCTCCATCCTCTATTACTTTGTTATTTTTCTCAGCGTTGCCACTGACATTATCCTAAGTATTTACTTTTTTTTTTAAGATTTTATTTATTTATTCATGAGAGACAGAGAGAGAGAGGCAGAGACACAGGCAGAGGGAGAAGCAGGCTCCACGCAGGGAGCCCGACGTGGGACTCGATGCCCACAGTCAGGATCACACCCCGGGCTGAAGGCAGCGCTAAACCTCTGAGCCACCCGGACTGCCCTCAGATGCTTTTATTAAGCAGCCTAAGCATTATTCTAGCATTATGCATCATCTGTTACATTGCCCTGACATTAGATTTGCTGCGTTGCTGTCCACATTTCATTGACGTGGTAGCTGCAGCACAGCTTCGTTAGGTAACCTGCCCAACGTCACACGGCTCGTCCGTAAGCTGCTTAGCCAGTAAGGAAGTAAATCCCGGGACTCCGCTCCCGAGCAGCGGGCGCTCACGTCCGAGCCCCGAAAGCCATTGGCCGGAGCCAGGATGACTAAGGTGCAGGGCGGCGCTGCGGCGGGGCGCGGGGCGCGGGCTTCCACCGCGCTGTCGGAGCCGGCTGGGCCACCCAGCTCTGCGGTCCCCGCGAGCCAGCAGCAGCGTCGCTAGCCCGAGGGCGCGTTCGGCGGCCCCGCACGCGAGCCGGATGTACCTCTCGTGGGGCCCCAGCCCCCGCGGGCCCGTGAGCCGGAGGCAGGTCGGCCGGCGGGGCGTGGAGCTGCGACAGGCGGCCTCCGGGGAGCGGCACTCGCTGCTGCTGCTGAGCAACCGCCAGGTGCTCTCGTGCGGGGACAACAGCCGCGGCCAGCTGGGGCACAGGGGCGCGCCGCGCTCCACGCAGCTCAGTGAGTGCGGGACGAGGCTGCGGGCGGGCCCGGGCGGGGGCGGCGCTGGGCCCCGGGGACGCGGCCCAAGGGGCTCTGAGCTGCCGGCGCGCGACTTCGTCGGTTTCGGTTTCCCGGAGCGCAGTTTGTTTCGGTTTCCAGCGCATCTTAAAAGCGAAACTGAGAGGGAGACTTCCCGGGACCGCGCTCCTCTGAAGAGCCGTGGCCCCTCCCACCAGCCTTCCCAGACCAATCCTAGCCCGCGCGAGTCTAGCTGCCGCCCGGCTACCTGCAGAGGCGGCCTAGGGGCTGGACAGCTCTAACTCGCTCAGAAGTACCCCGGGGCAACTTTTTTCTTAAAATTAAAAAAAAAAAAGTCTAATAGCATTTTTAACTTTACTGATTATGATAGAAACCCAGGAAAAGAAATTGCCTATAATTCCAATACCCAAAGACAACTACTAATATTTTGATGTATTTCTTTCTTGCTTTATTTCTTTTCTTTTTTTATAAATTAATTTTTTATTGGTGTTCGATTTACCAACATACAGAATAACACCCAGTGCTCATCCCGTCAAGTGCCCCCCTCAGTGCCCGTCACCCACTCACCCCCACCCCCCGCCCTCCTCCCCTTCCACCACCCCTAGTTCATTTCCCAGAGTTAGGAGTCTCTATGTTCTGTCTCCCTTTCTGATATTTCCCACACATTTCTTCTCCCTTCCCTTATATTCCCCTTCACTATTATTTATATTCCCCAAATGAATGAGAACATATAATGTTTGTCCTTCTCCGATTGACTTACTTCACTCAGCCTAATACCCTCCAGTTCCATCCACGTTGAAGCAAATGGTGGGTATTTGTCGTTTCTAATGGCTGAGGAATATTCCATTGTATACATAGACCACATCTTCTTTATCCATTCATCTTTCGATGGACACCGAGGCTCCTTCCACAGTTTGGCTATTGTGCCTTATATCTATTATATATTTACTTTTATAAAAGCATGTCATTAGGGCAGCCCAGGTGGCGCAGCGGTTTAGCGCTGCCTTCAGCCCAGGGCGTGATCCTGGAGACCCGGGATCGAGTCCCACGTCGGGCTCCCTGCATGGAGCCTGCTTCTTCCTCTGCCTCTGTGTGTGTGTGTGTGTGTGTGTGTGTGTGTGTCTCACTAATAAATAAATAAATTTTTACCAAAAAAAGCATGTCATTATATAGTTTTATATATGTAGTATTTTTTTTCTTTTTTTAAATTTTTTTTATTTATTTATGATAGTCACACTGAGAGAGAGAGAGGCAGAGGGAGAAGCAGGCTCCATGCACCGGGAGCCCGACGTGGGATTCGATCCAAGGTCTCCAGGATCGCGCCCTGGGCCAAAGGCAGGCGCCAAACCGCTGCGCCACCCAGGGATCCCTATGTAGTATTTTTTTTTTAAAGATTTTACTTATTGATTCATGAGAGACACAGAGAGACGCAGAGACATAGGGAGAGGGAGAAGCAGGCCCTGACAGGCAGCCTGATGTGGGATTTGATCCCCGGGCCCTGGGATCAGGACCTGAGCCGAAGGCGGACGCGCAACCACAGAGCCACCCAGGTGTCCCGAAACTCATCCTTTTAAACAGCAACCATTGGGGCGCCTGGTTCAGTGGTTGAGCATCGCCATTTGGCCCAGGGCCTGGTCCTGGAGACCGGGGATCGAGTCCCACGTCGGGCTCCCTGCGAGAAGCCTGCTTCTCCCTCTGCCTGTGTCTCTGCCTCTCTCTCTGTGTGTCTCTCACGAAAAAATAAACTCTTTAACAATAAATAAAAAAATAAACAAACAGCAACCATATTTCCCCACAGACCATGAAACACGCATGGAGCTTATCTCCCTCACAACTTTCGTGTGGATGTCAGGTCTTAACTTTCTCTCTTTTTTAAAGATTTTATTTACCTATTCATGGGAGACACGGAGAGAGAGGCAGAGACAGAGCAAGGGAGCCTGACGCCGGACTCGATCCCGGGTCTCCAAGATCACGCCCTAGGCCAAAGGCGGCGCTAAACCGCGGAGCCACCGGGGCTGCCCAAACGTTAGTGTGCGTTGGAAAGATGAGAAATCTGAGTGACCTTTCTTTTTGAAGAAAATAAACTTGTCTTAAACTTGTTAAATTAATAATCTTCTGAGGTATTTTGTTCTGTTTTTGTTCCTGAAGAACAAATTCGGGCCTTGGAAACTCTACACGTTGATCTCGTGAGCTGTGGAAAGGAACACTCTCTTGCTGTCTGTCACAAAGGAAGGGTGTTTGCATGGGGGGCTGGTTCTGAAGGGCAGCTGGGAACTGGAGAATTTAAGGAAACAAATCTTATACCTATGTAAGTATTTCCATTCATTCATTCATTCATCCGATAGTTTTGAGTTTTCTTTTTTTTTTTTTCCACCCCTGCCAGTTTTGAGTTTTCATGTGCTAGGCACTATGCAAGATATCAGGGTACAAAGATGGTTATGACAAACACAGTCCCTAGCCTCAATGATGATAGTGTACCGAGAGAATGAGGCAGGAAAAAAACTTGTAACACCAATGATTACTTAATTAGAGTCCTATGAAGGAGAAGGACAGGGTGAAATGAGAATATGTGACTCTTTGATCTAATTCTTATGTATTGGAAATAACTGTGGGGACCTACTCAGTAAATAAATATAAAATAGATATAAAATAAACATAAAAATAAAATAAATGTTATTTTAAAGTGAAAACATTAAATAGGAGATACAGAAAGAAATCTTATCGAACCACCTGACTAAAGCAGTCTCCTTGAAAAAAAAAAAACAGCTTGGAATGAGTTTGTTATGAATCCAATTGCTGTGAAGACAGAGTGCCCAGTCAACATTTTAAAAAAACCTATGGAACTTTTCATACTCTCCTGTTGAAGCCCTAAGACCATTCCTTATGCTAAGTTGATATATACAAGGTGATTCCACACATTTTCCATTACTGGGAGCTCCCATATGTACATGTAAATAATAGATGTTATTTGTTTTTTCTCCTTTTATTCTATTGTCAGTAAGTTTGCACGTCCCCTACCAACTGGATCCAAACTGGAAGAGGAAAAGATTTCCTCCCAACATAACCTTTTGGTCTGTCTTAAGCCAGACAGATCCTAATATTTTATATAGTGAGATGTGGGGAGAATCCTATCCTCACAAACAGCTTGCTCTAGGACAAATGATGACAAGCAGTCTGAATTGTGTGTTCATGAATTACATGTTTAAGACTTTTCAAAAGCATGATTTTTAATATTTGGAAGTTACTTTTTATTACTTCTTCTAGTTTTTAATTGTATAAGAGAGTGCTGTGGTTTGAGGGGAACAAACATTGAACTTGGAGTGAAAAGACAAAGGTTTGAGTCTAGTTCTACAACATGATACCTGTAACATGATTCCCTAGAGCAAACTAGAACTCTGAATTCTACCATATGAATTTCAGCCATATGAAATTGCTGATAGTTATGTTTTTGATTCACACAAATGGCAATTTAATAAGATCCAACCATTTCTTCATTGCATAGGGCTTAAATCAGGTGATATAAATAACAGTGTTCTATAAAATTCTAAAGCCCTGTGTCATATGTGTATGAAGAAATTTATTTTTTAAGCCATTAAGTATAGAATAAAAGTTAGTAAATGATATACTGCATTAAAAGTCTAATAAAAATCACTCTTGTATTAAACTGGATTCTGCTCTATACCTTGTTTTGTTTTGTTTGCTCTGTACCTTTATACATGTCGATGTCAGGTTAAGAATAGTTTGAGGGCTTTGGAATAAGGGTGCTGTGGAAAAATAAGGAAATAAAGTTATTTCTGGGAAAAATATACCCAGGTTACCAACAGTCCTAAAAATGATGGATGGATAAATGCAGACTTGTTGGTTTGACAACAGTTTCAGAAAATTAACTCCTTAAAATTACTGAAGACTACATGCCAATCAGGAAAATCACCATTACCGTGCTGTTTCTAAATACTACCAAACAGCTTTACATACCTGTACTCATCAAGAGAACTATTTATTCTATAGAAAAAAGATTAAAATAGCCCAATTTGAAAAGAATGGAAAGGAAGAGAAAAGTTATTTTCCTAAACCAAATGTATTACCTGGGATCGTTTTAAATAACTGTAGTTCACTTGGTGAGCCACTCTAAAAAAGGATTAATAGATTTTGTATCATTTTTATTATAGGAAGATAAAAACTCTGAATGATATAAAAATTAAACAAGTTTCCTGTGGACACTACCACTCTCTGGCATTATCAGAAGGTAAAAAAAAAGCCTTTTTGGATCTTCTAAGTGTCATTACAAAGTAATTTTTTTGAATATGAGTGATGCCTGTTGATTTTTAATGCACTGGGGCTCATTTTAATGCATTTAGAAGTTTTTGACTTTTTAGATTTCATAAGCTATATTGTTCTTTTTTTTTCTATTTTCTTCGTTCTTACTATATTCTAAAGTAGTGCCTAATTCATTCATATCAATGCCATAAAGGGTCATTTCTGTTCACATGACCTGATCTAAGTTAGAATTGAGTAATGGTTTTATCTTGAACTTTGTCTTTTATGCTGAATTGTTGCATATACCAGCAAACTCAGCTAAACTAAGACCTATTTGTTTTACTTAGATCAAAGAAAGATATCAAAATTATGACTTTACATTTTCTTCTACCATAGTCAGTCAAAATGTTTCAATGGAGAGTGCTGCAGTGGAAAAAATTTTCTCCTATCCTCTTTGGTTTGGTACCTGGGAGCCAGCAAATTTAAGAGACAACAGATTAACAAGAGAAAAGGCATACCAATTTTATTAGTATTTTCATGCATAGAAGTTTACAGAAAAGTGAAACTCAAGAAGTGTTTAGACTTGAGGGCTTATGTACCCTTTTAACAAGGGAAAGATTTGGGCTTTGCAGGATAATCCATCATAGGGAAGGGAAGTGACTTGGAAATACATATGAGAAACTAATGGAAGATAAGAGTTATTTTATTAAGAGTTATTTGTGAAGACCTATGTTGAGGAGGATTCTCCATCTCCGATGATGAGCCACTGACCCACCCCTGATTCAGGAGAAGAGGACAGCTTCACAAAAGGAAATATGTAACTTGCTTTTGGGTAGAGGAGGGCAGAGAATTTTCCCCACATTTGTGGATTCTCAATTGCCTTCAGCTCAAAATAATCCTTTTTTTTAAAAAAATAATCTTTTTTTTAAAAAAGATTTTATTTATTTATTCATGAGAGACACACAGAGAGAGAGAGAGGCAGAGACATAGGCAGAGGGAGAAGCAGGCTTCATGCAGGGAGCCTGATGTGGGACTCAATCTCAAGGCTTTTGCCTTGAGAGCCAAAGGCAGACGCTCAACCTGGGCCACCCAGGCGTCCCCAGTTCCAAATAATCCTTATGCCAGAGAGGCAGATTTTGGGGTGGCATATTGTGATTGCCTTCAAGAGACACGTGATATTTGCAGATCCCTCAAGTGATGTCATAATCATAATTGCAGCAGGGCCATAGGGGCTCTGGATAGCCAACATTTCCTGGTAGCCTTCTGTGCTGCTACCATGTGAAATGCTTTACCTGTGTAATCTCATGTAATCACCTAACAATCACAGAAGCTGCACATTGTTTGTATCCTTATTTTAGAAATGAGAACATTTGGGCTCAGAGACTTTCAGTGATTTGCCTAAACTCACACACTAAGAAATGAGATTTGAACCTACACCTGTTAACATTCCAACTCTAAGTGCTTAACCACTATACCATGCGGGCCATGAGACCATACCATAGTTCTGTGGCTAATCGTAGAACTCCTTCCTCCCATCTCCAGTGATTTGATCTAGGGCAAGTTATTTAACCTGAGTCTCAATTTTCTCATCTGTAGGAGTACTGATGCCTACCTTATGGGGCATTTAGATAATTCTGTGAAAGAAGGAACACAGTATATCCAGTACAGACTATAGCAGATAGCAGGGATACAATAAATATTAGTCTCTTTTCCTTCTTTACCTTCCTTCTTCTTAATTATTGAAATAGCCTGAATTATTTCCTTGGGGTATTGATTTGTCTTTATACTGGTTCGGGCTATAAAGGTTATATGGAGCCCAGGTACTCTGTGCATTTGCTATGGTGAACTATGAGTTCTCATAGACCTTCATGAGTTTGACATTCTGCAGTGTGTCCTCAGAAATACTTTTCAGTGGGATAAATAACTATAGAAGAGTTAAAAAAGAAAAGTCAGATATAATAACATAAAAATCTGAGCGATGTTCGCATTCTTCTGGGTAAACAATGAAGCATTAGAAGACACTGATTTTTGACCTCATGTAAATAAATTATCTATCTCTGGTCAAATTCAATATAAAATGTTGTTGGTCTTTTTCTTCCATAGGTCATTCCACAAGTATTTATTAAGTGCCTATAATGTTTCCAGCAGAGAGGCTATAGCTGTGAACAAACATAAGACTCTGCTTCCAAAAAAACAAAAAAAAAAGACTCTGCTTCCATGGAATTTATATTCTGGGGGGTGTATAGGGGAACTGAGCCTTAAACACACAGACAAATAATTATGTCATACAACATAGATAAGGGTATGAAGAAATGGGAGACCAGGTAAGGTGAAGGGAGCAAGTACCTGAGTGGAGGAAAGGAATCTTTCTGTTTTATAAAGGATGTTAGGGAAGCAATTGGTTTTTTTGTTTGTTTTTTTTAAAGCAATCGGTTTTAAGGTGAGTAGAGACCAAAAGAAGGGAGGGAGGGAGACATGATGCTAAGGTCCTGATCCAAAAGAATGATCTAGACACAAAGGCAATGAGGTAGCCGCATGCTCAGCAGTATGCTCAGAAACAGCAGGGTCCCTGGAAAGGTCTGAGCAAGGGGGAGATAAGGTCTGAAACATATCATGGGGGATACTGGTGACCTGGGGCTTGTGAGAATTGGCCTTTTATTGAGCAAGATAGCAGATTCCTGAAGGGTTTAATCTGACTTTTTTTTTTTTTAAGATTTTATTTATTTGAGAGAGAGTAAGCGAGTGAGTGAGAGAGAGCATAGGAGCAGGGGCAGAGGGAGAAGCAGACTCTCTGCTGAGCAGGCTCCATCCCGGACCCTGGGATCATGATCTGAGCTGAAGGCAGACCTTTAACCAATTGAACTGTTCAGGTGCCCCCTTACTTATTTTTTTTTTAAAGAGTAATCTGGCTGCTTTTCGGAGAAGAGACAAAGATGGACTGTGGGAACCCAGTGGGGTGCTATTGTAACCTTCCAGGAGAAAAGTGAGGGTGGCTTGGTGGCAAAGGGTTAACAGTGGAGAGGTGAGAAGTGGTTAGATTCCAGACACATTTTATCTTTTTTATTTTTGATTTCTTTGAAGATTTATTTATTTATTCATGAGAGACACAGAGAGAGGCAGAGACACAGGCAGAGGGAGAAACAGGCTCTTTGCAGGGAGCCTAATGTGGGACTCGGTCCTGGATCCTGGGATCATGACCTGAGCCAAAGGCAGGCACTCAACTGCTGAGCCACCCAGGCGTCCCTCCAGACACATTTTAAAGATAGAGACTAGGATTTGCTAGGTTGAAGGGTGTAAAAGAAAGAAGACAGTCAAGGATGACTCCAAGATTTCTGGTCTAAGCAGCTGAAAGAACACAATTGACCTTAACTGGGAGGGAGAAGAGGAGTGGATGTTCCTGACCACCCACCTTGCTTTTGGTTAGAATACTCTAACCTCCTTTATCCCTATTGTAATTACTCAAGACTTTTAGAATTAGGGTGGTAGTTTCTACTTGAACTTGGTATTCCAATGTGTTTGCAATTCTGAATTTCTCTGCTTCATTTTTGCAGGTGGCCAAGTGTTTTCATGGGGAAGTAATAGTGATGGACAGCTGGGTCTGGGGAGGGAATTCCCCTCCCAAGCCAGCCCACAGAGGGTGAGGTCCCTGGACGGCATCCTGCTGGCTCAGGTGGCTGCAGGTGGGGCCCACAGCTTCGCCCTGTCTCTCTCTGGGACCTCATTTGGCTGGGGAAGAAACAATGCAGGGCAGCTGGCCCTCTGCAAGAATAATGTCTCAGGTAACAAGATAGTCAGTAAATCATTCTTTCTTTCCAATTGGAAGACCAGCTCTGCAAAGGGGACTCTCAATGATTAGGGCAATGATTCCCAAACTTTGTGATACATTAGAATCACCTGGGGAGCCACCTTAATTTTTGATTGCCACTTTAATATATTACCACAGACTTGTGGCTTAAAACCACACAAATGTATTATCTTTTAGTTCCGGTGGTCAGAAGTTTGATGCAGGTCTCACTGGGCTAAAATCAAGATGTCAGCGGGGCTGCGTTCCTTTCTGGAGGGTTCAGAGCAGCAGGGTCGGGGATGGGGATGAGCGTTACACCATTTTCTTGTCTTTTTCTCCTAGAGTCCATCAGCATTCTTTGATTCCTAACCCCCCCTCTTCAAAGCCAGTAATGGCTGGTGAAGTCTTCCTTAAGTCACATTACTCTGACAGTGACTCTTCTGCCTCCTTCTTCCTTAAAGGACCCTTGTAATTACATTGGGCTCACCTAGATGACCCAGGCTACCTCCTTATCTTAAAGTCAACAGATTTGCAATTTTAATTCCATCTGCTTCATTAACTCCTCTTTGCAATATCACCTAACATATTCACAGCCTCTGGGGAAGGACAGGGACATCTTCAAAGCCCCTTCTTTTGCTTACTCTAAGAGCATTTACAAATCCCAGTGCCTAAGTTAGACCCCATACCAAGTAAATCAGTTTGTCTGGGATGGAAGCCAGGCATCGGTCATTATTAAAGATTCCACAGATTATTCCAATGTGCAGCCAAGTTCAAGAACCACTGGATTAGCAAATGCTAGCAGGAGAAACAACCAGTTCCTCTGGCAACCCTTAAACGAACTCACCGTGAAGTCTTCCCCATGAACCCTATACCTCCTCTGTTCAATTCTTTACATTCAGCTAACATATATTTAGCACTTGTTGTGTGCCAGTACTTACATCACATTTCATTTAACTTTGTCAACATGAAGTCCTCTTCAGTAGGTCCTCTTATTTTCTTAACTATTATTGTGTATTTGCAGGACACCTACTATGTAACAGAAATGAAAAAACCTAATGGCAATTTTATTAGGAATAAAGGTCTTAAAACAGCTTTTTAGGAGAATAGCTTTAGGCATTCCAGAAGATTGAAGAGTTTCCAGAAATAAATGCTAAAGGACTGCTTTTCTTTCTTTTCCAAAGTAGAGCTCTTTTGTGATACTTGTAAGTGTTCATTTAAAAAAATGTTAATGAAAAAAATAAAAAAATGTTAATGAATTATAAGTTGACAAAAGTATTAAAAAGTCTAAAAACTCAGGAAATCTGAGTCTTATAATCTAGAGATTCTGCTTTCTTTCATCAGGACAAAGCTACAAGCCTCATTCAATTAGTGCTCTGAAGAATCTAGGTGTGATTTATATCAGCTGTGGTTATGAGCACACTGTAGTACTTACCCAGGTAATCTAAAATGTTTTGCTATTTTTTTAATTCCTGAGAAATGTTAACACAAGGTACACTTACTGACTGTTGTTGAAAGCAATATGTATATCAATATCTCAACATATCCATTCAATGTAAAGAGGAGAAATTAACCAAATATAAGCCATGAAATTTTCAAGATCCTATAACAGAAGCTAATTTCAGCTTTTGGAGATATTTTTAGATACCCACTAAATTAGATTAATGGGGTACCTGGCTGCCCCAGTCAATAGAGCATGCAACTCTTGATCTCTGGGTTGTAAGTTTGAGCCCCATATTGGGTGTAGAGATTGCTTAAAAATAAGCTATTTTTTTTAAAAGTTATTTATGTATTCATGAGAGACACAGAGAGAGGCAGAGACATAGAGGGAGAAGCAGGCTCCTCACAGGGAGCCCGATGCAGGACTCGATCCCTAGATTGGGATCACACTCTGAGCCGAAGGCAGATGCCCAGCTGCTGAGCCACCCAAGTGTCCCAAAAATAAACTCTTAAAAATTAAAAAAAAAGATTATTAACCTTTTGTTAATCTAGGAACTAATCGGGTAGCCCCTGTGGCGCAGCGGTTTAGCGCCGCCTGCAGCCTGGGGTGTGATCTTGGAGGCCCAGGATCAAGTCCCACATCAGGCTCCCTGAATGGAGCCTGCTTCTCCCTCTGCCTGTGTCTCTGCCTCTCTCTCTCTGTGTGTCTCTACGAAAAAAAAAAAAAAATCTAGGAACTAATCCTTTTAGTAATTATTCATTCATAATGTAGTTCTACAGATGAAAATTATTATAGACAGAAAGTAATTTTTACAAGTTTTGATAACCAAAATTATAGTCTAGAACTACTTTGTTCCATTTCTTGCTTGGCACAATTACAAGCCTGCTTTGTAAATGTTTGCCTCCTCTTCTTGTACTGGCCAAATAGTATATTCCAATGGGATGAATTCTTTCCATAGTCATAAGGAATAGACTTGAAAACTATTTGAGTGGTTGAAATGTTATTTAAAAACTAAATATATAAAAAAAAAACTAAATATCAAGACACCTGGGGTGGCTCAGCAGTTGAGTGTCTGCCTTTGACTCAGGGCATGATCCTGAGGTCCTGGATTAAAACCCACATTAGACTCCTACAGGGAGCCTGCTTCTCCCTCTGCCTATGTCTCTGCCTTTCTCTCTCTGTGTTTCTCATGAATAAATAAATAAAATCTTTTAAAAATATAAAATAAATATCTAAAGTAATTTGTATTATTTTATTCTTTTAGTTAGAGAGTATGCATGCACATGAGGGGGGATGGGGCAGGGGGCAGCAGGCTAGGGAGAGAGAATCCCAAGGGCACCTCTCCTGCTCCCCCCACACGTGCTCTCTCTCTAAAAAAACAACCTTCTGAAGAAAGATTTTCAGAAGAATGCTCAAAGAAATAAAGCACCCCTATACTTAAATGTTGGTATTAACATTGTCTTGAACCAATGAATTGTCCTTCCATTCATTCTACCATGAATGTCAATGATTTTTCAAGTTTAACGAGTTAACTTACATTTACTATTAGAAATAATAAAACAATAAAATGATAATTTTAATAATAAAAGATTATATTTTATATAATAAATATAAGACCCCTCTCCTTTATACAGAGCTTGTATTTCACATAGTGCTACCATGTAATTATCTGATGATACTTAATCTTTAGTTTTTTAGTTACTTTTTTAAATCTGAAGTTAGTCTGATTCCTTCTTTCTCAAACAGAATGGGAAAGTGTTCACATTTGGAGATAATACCTATGGACAGCTGGGACACAGCCCCACTGCTGAGAAGAGTGGTCCACAACTCGTAGAAGGAATTGATGGCCTAGTTTCACAGATAGATTGTGGAAGGTAATGGGCTAGTTTTTTGTTTGTCTGTTTTTAGTGTGAGTAGAAAGTATTATATTTTATTACTTAGAAATGATTCCTCAGTGTTATCAAACCTTAAAACCCAAAATATGTGACTACTCTTTTTATAGTAGTAGTCATAAAAACTTTTTTAACTTATTTAATTTATATAGTTTTTTCTATTTTTTCTAATTTATTCTAGACATTTCATTTATTTAATAGGAATTTATTGGAAGTCTCCTTATATAGACTGCCTTATTAGGTGCTGGGGGTTGGGAAGAGGGTTTAAAATAAAAATAGTGGTGGGGCACCTGGGTGGCTCAGTCAGTTAAGCATCTGACTCTTGATTTCAGCTCGGATCATGATCTCATGGTCATGGGATTGAGCCCTACAATGAGCTCTGCACTCAGTGAAGAGTCAGCTTGAGATTCTCTCTCTCTCCTCTCCCTCCCCATCTGCTACACCCTCCACCAAGCTTACTTTCTCTCTCTCAAATAAATTAATTAATTAAAAAAAATTAGAATAGTAGTGCTTGCCTTGAAAAGACAAAATTTAAAGTATCTCATGCAAATAGAAGACAATATATATTTGCATATGCATTCAGAATTTGCATAACCTAATAATGAAGACACTGAATGTTATCTACCCAATTCATAAATAACAAAGCTTACATTTAAAACACAAATGGAAAAAAAATAAAAAAATAAAAAAAAACAAATGGTAGAAACCATAATAAAGACCCATCAGTAATATTTCATCCTTAAGGTTAGTAATAAATGAATATTCACCTACCATTTGTTTAGCCACATCATTTGGTACCCTCTCACCCTGATATTATGATAAGGAATCTCTGGGTATTTAGTATAAGATAAATCTGTTATTTTGTGTTAGGAGATACCTTTTTTTCTCAAAAAGTGTGCATAAGTTGAGCTTCATTATATTCTGTCTCTTGCAGTTACCATACCCTTGCATATGTCTACACTACTGGAAAGGTGGTGTCTTTTGGTCGTGAACCAACTTGCAAAAGCAGCCCAACTCATCCAGAGGCTCTGACAGAGAACGTTGACTTTACTTGCCTGATTTCTGCTGATGGTATGAGTGGTCCCACTAATTCATGATTTTGTTTTAATTGATGCCACTGGAGGAGATATATTATTTATTTTCTTTTCACAGGAGTACATAGAACTGTGGTTCTTTTTGTACTGTTATTTTTAACCCATACAATATGCATCATTTCTTATGCAGTGATTCCTGTAGTATTTAGTAATTTTTTTCTAAAGATTAGAGTAATATGGAAAAGATTCCAAGTTGATGAATGATCAGAAAGATACACTTTTATATATTTAATCAAACTTTTTCTAGGGGCACCTGGCTGGCTTAGTCAGTGAAACATGTGACTCTTGATCTCAGGGTTGTGAGTTTGAGCCCCACACTGGGTGTAGAGATTATTTAAAATAAAAAACAATGACAAAAAAAACCCTCTTCTAAAACAAGTGCATGAAAAATTAAATTTTAAGTGAATATACATGTAACCTGATCAAAATTAATCTTTTATACATGTAACATGTAACCTGATCAAAATAAATCTTTTAGGGTACTTGTGGTCAAAATTCATTTGGAAGAATATAAATTGCTAATAAATAATTTAGTTTGGTAATATATAAAATTTTTTAGGGGCACCTGGGTGGCTCATCAATTAAGCATCTGCTTTCAGCTTAGGTCATGATCCCAGGGCCCTGGGATCGAGGCCCGCTTTGGACTCCCTGGAGCCCACTTTTCCCTCTCCCTCTGCCTGCTGTTTCACCTGCTTGTGCTCTGTCAAATAAATAAAATCTTAATATATATATGTATATATATATATATATTTTAAGATTTATTTATTTATTCATGACAGACAGAGACAAAGAGAGGCAGAGACACAGGCAGAGGGAGAAGCAGGCTCCACACGAAGAGCCTGATGTGGGACTTGATCCTGGGACTCCGGGATCACACCCTGAGCTGAAGGCAAACGCTCAACTGCTGAGCCACCCAGGGGTCCCCATATATATATATATATGTATATATATATATATATGTATATATATATGTGTGTATATATATATATATATTTTTTTTAAGATTTTATTTATTTTAGAAAGAGAGAGAGAGAGCATGCATAAGAGTGTGGGGTGGAGGAGGAGGAGCTGAAGTAGAGGGACAGGACGACTTCATGCTAAGTACAGAGTCCCAACACAGGGCTCAATCGCATGACCATGAGATCATGACCTGCGCCAAAATCAAGAGTCAGATACTTAACCGACTGAGCCACCCAGGTGCCCCAATATATTTGTGTTTTTTTTAAATCTAATTTTTTACAGTTTTGGGTTTATAACAAAAGATTTATTTTTTTTTTCACTTCTAATAACAATAAGTACTTGGGTCCAGTCATGATCCCAGGGTCCCGGGGTTGAGGTCTACATTGGGCTCCCCTACTCAGTGGGGAGCTTGCTTCTCCCTTTCCCTCTGCCTGCTGCTCCTCCCACTTGTGCTCTCTCTCTCTGTCAAGTAAACAAATAAAATCTATTAAAAATTTTTAAAAAGTAAAATGAATAAGCATGCATTTATACTTTCTTTTAGACCTTGTGGATTTTCAAGTCAAACACATTTTTGCTGGAACGTATGCAAATTTTGTGACAACTTATCAGGTATGTATTATATTTTTTTGTTTCTTTTAAAAATCATTCTTAAAAATAAGCAAAAATGAATAAAAGTCATTTTTTTCCTCTAGATTTCAGAGCAATTTTTGAAACATTGTATCACTTGTATGTATTCAAATTTTTTACTAACATAAGTTCCTCTGTTAGAATGCTTCTTAAAAATCTTCTGTAATTTTAGGGGTACCTGGGTGGCTCAGACAGTTGGGCATCTAACTCTTGGTTTAGGCTCAGGTCTTGATCTCATGGGTTGTGGGATGGCCCTGTATCAACCAGGCTCCATGCTTAGTGGGAAGTCTGCTTGAAAGATTCTCTTCCTTGGCCCCTCCCTCCACTTGCTTGCACTCTCTTTCTCTCTCTCTCTCTCTCATGAGTGAATAAAGGGCCCCTGTGTGGCTCAGATGGTTGGACATCTGCTTTCAGCTCAGGTCATGATTCCAGGGTCCTGGGGTCAAGCCCCACATCGGGCTCCCTGCTCTTCGGGGAGATTGCATCTCCCTCTCCCTCTGCCTGCTGCTCCCCCTGCTTTTGCTCTCTCTCTCTCTCTGTCAAATAAAAAAATAAACTCTTTTAAAAAAATGAGTGAAGAAATCTTTTAAAAAAAAATGAGATGTAGCCTCTTTTAAAAATACTTGTAATTTTCACTTCCTCCTAAGAGATGATACCCCCAAACCTAAGTTCATTGCTTTTATTACTGTTTGTTATTAAGTAAGATTAATGATGATAATAACAGCATTAATATTAATTGTAGTTGTCATGAGTTAGGGACCAATTAAAATACTCCAAGTTGATTGACACATTTAATCCTTATATCAACTCCAATTGGTATTATTTCCCCCATTTTACAGATGAAAAAACTAAGTCTCAGAGAATTGGACTTACCCAAAGTTGTACTGCTAAGAGGTGGCAGAGCTGGATTTAAACCCAGGCAATCCAGCTCCAAAGCTTATATCATTATTCACCATACTGTAGAACCCTCCTAATTTTTGATAGAGAGGTTTTATTATCATATTTCTGGGAGTTCTGAAATGCCTGTATGGAGACAGAAGTATACAGGCATACCTCGTTATATTATGTTATGATTTAGCATTTTTTACAAATTGAAATTTTGTGGCAACCTTATGTTACATCAAACAAATTTGTGGGCACCATTTTTACAACAGCATTTGCTCACTTCTTGTCTCTGTGTCACAGTTGATAATACTTACAATAGTTAAAAATTTTCCATTATTATTACATTTGTTGTGATGATTTGTGATCAGTGATCTTTGATGTTATTGTTGAAATTGTTTCAACCATGCCCATATAGGATGGTGAACATAATCTATAAATGTGTGTTCTGATTGCTCCTCCAACTGGCTATGTCTCTGGCTTTCTGCTTCTTCTTAGGCCTAACCTATTTATTCCCTGAGCAAAATAATATTAAAATTAGGCCAATTAATAACCCTACAATGGCCTCTAACTGTTCCAGGGAAGAGTCACATGTCTCTCATTTTAAAACAAAAGGTGGGAATAATAAACTTAGTGAGGAAGGCACATCAAAAGCTGAGAAAGGCTGAAAACTGCATCAAACTTAGCCAAGTTGTAAATGCAAAGGAAAAGTTCTTGAAGGAAATCAGAAGTCCTCCTCCAGTGAGCACACAAATGATGAGAAAGCAAAGCAGCCTTATTGCTGAGCTGATATGGAGAAAGTTTTAGTGATCTAGATAGAAGATCAAACATTCCCTTAAAATCAAAGCCTGATCCCAGGAAAGGTCCTAACTCTCTTCAATTCTATGAAGTTTGAGAGAGGCAAGGAAGCTGCAGAAGTTTCCTGCACCAGGAAACTAAAAACTTTATTTGATTCTTTTTATTGTGATATTCACTTGATTGTGGTTGTCTGGAACCAAACCCTCAATATCTCTGAGGTCTGCTTGTACATAGTTATTTCCTTAATTTGTACTTTTTTCTTTTTTTTTTAATTAATTATTTGTTTGAGAAAGAGAGAGCATGTGTGCACAAGTGGGGGGTGTGGGGGGTGGAGGGGCAGAGGGAAAGGGAGAAGCAAACTATGTGCTAAGTAGGCTTGATCCTAGGGTGCTGAGTTTATAACCTGAGCCAAAGGCAGATGCTTAACCAACTAAGCCACCTAGGTGCCCCTCTTTTTTCTTTTTTTGCCCCTCTTTTTTTTTACAAATAAATTTTTTTTAGCAAGAGAAAGCACACATAAGAGGGGGAGGAGGCAGAGGGAGAGGGAGAGAGAGAGAATCTTTTTTTTTTTTTTTTTTTTTTTTTTATGATAGTCACAGAGAGAGAGAGAGAGAGGCAGAGACACAGGCAGAGGGAGAAGCAGGCTCCATGCACCGGGAGCCCGACGTGGGATTCGATCCCGGGTCTCCAGGATCGCGCCCTGGGCCAAAGGCAGGCGCCAAACCGCTGCGCCACCCAGGGATCCCAGAGAGAGAGAATCTTAAGCTGACTCTCCACTGAGTGAGGAGCCCAATGTGGGGCTTGATCTCATGATCCTGAGATCATGACCTGAACTGAAATCAAGAGTTGGACACTTAACTGATTGAGACACCCAGGTCCCCAAGTTTATACTTTTTTCTATTTTCAGGAATGTTTTAAATTTGACATTCATATAGACTCTTGCCATATTCTCTGGGAAAAAAAAAAAGTGTTCAGAGGCAAAAGTTTCTGTGCTGCTGGGGAGAGTGAGGAGATTGTACTTGGTTGCTCTATCATAGCCATCTAGTCAGCCAGTCAGCAGTTGACTTCTGTGTCTCAGGCTCTGCTCTCAGGGCTGGGGATAAAAGTGAGTAATACAGACAAGGTTGGTCTCATTCTTTTTTTTTTTTTTTTAAGATTTTATTTATTTATTTATTCATGATAAACACAAAGAGAGAGAGAGGCAGAGACACAGGCAGAGGGAGAAGCAGGCTCCATGCAAGGAGCCTGATGTGGGACTCAATCCTGGGACTCAATCCTGGGACTCCAGGATCACGCCTGGGCTGAAGGGAGGCGCTAAACCGCTGAGCCATTCAGGGTCCCCATGGTCTCATTCTTGGTATTGGGTTCTACAGGGAAAGAGGCAATAAATATATAAATGCAAAATTATTAAACTGTATTAAATAGGACATGTGAGATTGAAAAAGTGGGTTTCTTTAGAAATGTCAGTCAGGGGGCACCTGGGTAGCTGTCCGTTAAGCGTCTGATTCTTGGTTTTTGGCTCAGGCCATGATCTCATGTATCATGGGATGGTGCCTTATATCGGGCAGTCTCCTCTTAGGGTGGAGTCAACTTGAAGATTCTCTCCCTCTTCCCCACACTCACATGTGCATGCACTCTCATTCTCTCTCTAAAATAAATGGATAAATCTATGAAAGAAAGAAAGAAAGAAAGAAAGAAAGAAAGAAAGAAAGAAAGAAAGAAAGAAAAGAAAGAAAGAAAAGAAAGATCAAAGAAGACCTCTCAGAGGCTGGGACACTGAAACAGAGACCTTAGCCATTCTTAGATCCAAAGACAGAGTGTTCCAGGGGTGGCTGGGTAGCTCAGTTGTGTGAGTGACCAACTCTTGATTTTGGCTCTGGTCATGATCTCAGGGTCCTGAGATCGAGCCCATCCACAGGCTCTGTGCTCAGTGTGAGGTCTGCTTCTCTCCTCTCTCTCCCCCTGCCTTTCCCCTGCTTGCTCTCTAAAATAAAAGAACAAATCATTAAAAAAAATTAAAAAGAGTGTTCAAGTAGAGGGAACCACATGCAGAGAGGCCCTGTGGCAAGGAGAAGTTTAGCATGTGTGAGGGACAGAGAGAGGGCCAGAAGAGCAGAGCACAGTAAGAAAGGGTAGAGAGTTATAGGAGATGGAAGCGGGTAGGTGAGACGGGGTCAGCGTGAAGTATCCTTGGGGAGGAGACACAGAGCCTTAGCTGGATGTCCAAATCTGGAGCTCAGGGAGGACGTCAGCATTGGAATACAGACATGGTAGCTGTCCAAGCATAGACAGGATTTAAAACTGGGGCATAGATAAAAGGTCACCTCAAGAGAGAGAGTAAAAATGAGAGGAGAAATGTGACAGAATCCAGCAGTGAGGAGGTGCCAGGAGAAAAATTGAGAAGGGACAGTTTCTGAGGTAGGGGAAAACCAGGAGAGGGTGGTTCATCAAGATAAGAGAAGAACGGATTTCCAGAAGGAGGAAGTGGCTAATACTGCTGAGAGGTCAAGATGAGCACAGACATGATTTTTGAGAATGATCCTGTTCAGATGGAGAAAACAATGATACATAGGGGGAAAAAAAAGAAGAAGAATTGCAGAAGCAATGTCCCACAACAGGAAAGGAGAGGCAGGATCCCATCTGTGTAGAATGTAGGGGCTTGAGCAGAAATATTTATTTTTCTTCTAATAAGGAACAGAGGAGGTGAGGGTGGGGTGAAAGAAAGGTGATGAATGGCTTCAGTTTTCTCAGTGAGGCACAGGGCAAGGTCCTCATCTGGGAGTGAATGAGAGAGATGAGGAGTGTTATATGTTTAGGAATAAAAGGAAGGTGTGCAGTAGTTGTCTCAGAGAGTGAGAAAGCAAATATTGTGGGAAATTATGAAACATTATTTGGTGCCCATCTGAAGTTTGTGGTAGTAGGACAGAACGTGAAATCAACATGGCTGCGTGTGATTCTCTCCAGTGAATGGACTGGATTCAGTTTTGCTTGGGTTCAATTTTGGAATAATCCAGAGGTTTTTTTTTTTTTTTTTAAATTTATTCATGAAAGACACACAGAGAGAAAGAGTCAGAAACACAGGCAGAGGGAGAAACAAGCTTCATGCAGGGAGCCTGACATGGGACTCCATCTCGGGTCTCCAGGATCACACCCTGGGCTGAAGGCGGCACTAAACCACTGGGCCATCAGGGCTGCCCCTCCAGAATTGATTTTTAATCACAGATGGAGTTTTGCTAGGTAAGTCCAACAGGAAAATGACAGGGAAGGAAGTATTTGAAAGGGACTTCTTATAGTGCTGACCATGGAATCTATGCTTGGTAAGGACAAGGAGGCAATAAATAATGAACAAACAATAGGGTCAATGGATTGGAGATCCTAGTGGCCTCAAAGAATGTTGGAACGGGTTCCACTCTAAAGTAAATATCTTAGTCTGCCCTGCCTGCTAACAAAACACCATGGACTAGGTGGCTTATGAATAGCAGAAATGTTACTTCTTACAGTTCTGGAGTCTGGGAAGTCCAGGATCAAGGGGCCAGTGTACTCAGTGTTTGGTGATTGTTTATGGGTGGCTGTCTTCTTGCTATGTCCTAAGGCGGCAAGAGAGCTCTCTGGGGGTCTCTTAAAAGGGCACTAATTCCATTCATGAGAGCTCCACTCCCATGACTCAGTCATCTTCCAAAGGCCCCACCTCTTAATACCATTATACTGGGGATTAGAATTTCAACATATGAATTTGGGGGGGAACATATTCAGTCCATTCTTCTCCCCACCCCTCCAACTCCCAAAATTCATGTCCTTCTTGCATGCAAAATACATTCATTCTGTTCCAATAGCCCCCAAACTCTTAACTCATTCCAGCACTAAAGAATGTTGGAGTGGGAGTTTCACTCTAAAGTAAGAGAATCAGGATCCCTGGGTGGCGCAGCGGTTTGGTGCCTGCCTTTGCCCAGGGCGCGATCCTGGAGACCCGGGATCGAATCCCATGTCGGGCTCCCGGTGCCTGGAGCCTGCTTCTCCCTCTGCCTATGTCTCTGCCTCTCTCTCTCTCTGTGTGTGACTATCATAAAGAAATAAAAATTAAAAAAAAAAAAAAGAAACGAATGTGAAATATTTAAAAAAAAAATAAAGTAAGAGAGTCAGAAAAGGGTATATGATGACCAGAAAAGAGAATCAATCTTTCTATCTTTCTTTCTTTTCTTTCTTTCTTTCTTTCTTTCTTTCTTTCTTTCTTTCTTTCTTTCTTTCTTTCTTTTCTTCTTTCTTCTTTCTCTTCCTTTCTTTCTTTTGATTTTATTTATTGAGAGAGAGGGTGAGAAAGAGTATGAGCAGGTGGGGGTCGGCAGTGGAGAGGAGGAGCAGAGGGAGAAGAAGAAGCAGACTCCCTACTGAGCAAGGAGCCTGATGCAGGGCTTGGTCCCAGGACCCTGAGATCATGACCTGAGCCAAAGGCAGATATTTAACTGATTGAGCCATCCAGGGGCCCTGAGAATGTTTCTAATAGAAATTTTAGAAGGTCATATAGTTATCAATGATTATAAACCATAGGGTATCACCAAGATCTGGGGCAGTGGTTTTCAACTAGGAATGATTTTGCCCCAGGAAACACTGGGCAGTTTCTGGAGACATTTTAAGTTGTAGTAACTGGAAAAGGGCAGGTGTGTTGGGGTAGCTGCCATGAGCATCTGGTGGGTAGAGGCCAGGGTTCCTAAACAACCTACAATGCACAAGACCCTCACAACAAAGAATTATCTGATCTAAAATATCAATAGCATCTGCTTGAAACCACTCAACATGGGTGGTTGAGATGGAACAGAGGAAGTGTGGAGATGAGATCAAGAATTGAGAGATCAAAGTGGGAAATCATGTTTATTAGTTCCGTAGTTGCCAAGAATTACAGGAAGGATGACAACAGACATCGCAGGGCCAAGGGACACAGCAAGGTACTAAAGTTTTCAGTGTTGAAGGGTCATGCCAAGGACAAAGGGAGATGATTACTTCAGAGGAGCTGGGATTTTGAAGAAAGTAGAAGAAATGGTATGTAAGTACCAATAGGGAGCACGTCATTGTCCTAAATTTCCAGCAATGTGTGTGTATGTGGTGGTGGTGGGGGGAATAAAAGCTTTTTCGTGATTGAACTAGAGGGGACACCCAGGACCCAGATCAAGAAGCTGAAGGGGAGCTTCAGAAGTCATGGTTACTTATCTTTTTCCAGAGGTCTTTATTTAAGCATTAAACTAAAATGATGAAGAGTTTCCTGACTCCTGGGGTGCCTGGCTGGCTCAGTTCATAGAATATGTGATTCTTGATCTCAGGGTCTTGAGTTTAAGCCCCACATTGGGCATAGATTTACTTAAAAAAAAAAAAAAAAGAATTTCCTGACTTATTACAAGTTCAGTGGAGGCAGAGATATAACATGAAGTGGAACATTAATGTCTTTGGAAAACTATATTAAAAAGTCAGGTTTTTCTTCCTAGGCAGTGATTTCCGACACTTCTAGCTGAGCCATTTGGTTTCAAGTATTGTATAGAACCATGGTTCTTAAAGTGTGGTCCTTGTACCAGAGCAGCAGCATCATCTGGGAATTTACTAGATGCAAATTCTTGAGCTCCACCCCTAAATCAGAAACTGTGGGGTTTGGCTCAGCAGTCTATGCTTTAAATAAGATCACCAGGTTAAGTTTGAAAACCACTGATCTAAAAGTAAAAATATATGGGTGATTAAAAGGGAGAAAGAAACTAGTATTTTTTGCATACCAACTATAATCCACAGGTTTTGTATGCCTAATATTATTTAATCTTAAGAAGAGCCCAGAGAGGTAGGTATTATTATCTCATTTTAAAAAATATTTTACTTATTTATTTGAGAGAGAGAGAGAGAGCAAGAGAGCACGCGAGACCACAAGCTGGGGGAAGTACAGAGGGAGAGGGACAAGCAGACTCCCCAGTGAGCAGGAAGCCTGTTGTGGGGCTTGATCTCAGGACCCTAAGATCATGACCTGAGCCAAAGGCAGACGCTTAACTGACTGAGTCATCTAGGCACCCCTATTATCTTATTTTTCAAATTGTGATTAAAAATACATGTATATCATAAAATTTTCTATTTTAACTATTTTTAAGTATACAATTTAGTGGCATTAATCACATTCACAGTATTGTGCAACCATCACCACTATCCATTTAGAAAACTTTACCACCCCAAACAGAAACTCTGTAAACTTTAAATAAGTTTCTATTCTGTGACAGCCACCCCCCTCCCTGGGTAATCTCTAATCTACTTTCTATGAAGTTGCCAATTTCATATAAGTGAAATCATACAATAATAGTCCTTTTGGTTTATTTTACTTAGCATAGTGTCTTCAAAGTTCATCCATGTTTCAGTGTGTATCAGAATCTCCTCCCTTTTTTGGGCTGATTATTCTGCATGTATATACCATGTTCGTCTGTTGATGCTATTGCTGGACACCAGTTGTTTCTACCTTTTTGGCTATTATGAATAATGCTACAGTGAATATTGGTGTACAAGTATCTGGTTGAGTCTCTGTTTTCAATTATTTTGTGTCATCCCATTTTTAAATGACAAAATTAAGGCCTAGACTAAGCCAAGTAACCAAGTCTAGGAACTGGAACAGCCAGGCCAGTCTGTGACATAACTCCTTTGACCAAACCCCACTGTCTAAGAGGGCGGGGCCTACCTACCACCTGTGCTGCAAGCTTTGCTGTGTTATTACTCAGCATGTGGTTATGTTTTCCTGATCATTTTTTTTTCTTCCTTGAAGAACACCAGTTCCACAGACGTTCCCAGGAAAATCCTTCCAGGAATAAGCCAAATTAACGAGTCCTTGACAGAAAAATGGATAGCAGCAAAAAAACGCACTGAATGTGAAGTGGCTAAGAGGTAGCTCTGTCTGATAAGTTGTAAATCACTTTTATTTGTTTTGAAACCATGAGGTCATTTTATCCTAAATATAAGACAGAGGGTATATGGCTTTGCTATGAAGATATTTGCATTTTAATCATGATTCTCTCCTAACATCTCGATGTTTGAAAAAGTCATTGATGTCCTCATTCATTCGTCATTCACTTGACACAACTACATTGAGGACATACAATTCCCAGGAGCCTCAGTAGATGTGAGCAATGCAGGAATAAATAAAAAATCATGTGTCTCACAAAGGCTTCATTAAAGTAGACCTTTTTTTAATATATCTTAATAGTTTATACTCTGGGCTCCATAAATTTTTGTTTTCAGAAGGATGGATTTTATTCAAATCCATGATTTAGTATAATCAACCATGAAGGGTTTGGGTGAGATTTATCAACACAAAGTATATCCAGAATTTGGAAGACTCGTAGGAAAGTAGTTATTTCATTAATGATTGCATGTCATCAGTTATATAACTAGACATAAGAGGAGGCATGCTTTATAATACGTTATGATGAAGTTTTGGAATATAAGTGAGGTCCAGAACCAATGACCAAGAAAGAATTCTTGAGACATCTTTGGTGCAAAAGGGTGGTTTTATTAAGGCACAGGGACAGGACCCGTGGGCAGGAAGAGCTGCTGCCCAGGGCCTGTGAGGAGTGACTGATTATATACCTGGCAGTTGGGAGGGGTTTGAGGATAGCGTACTCTCTAAGGAATTGTGGAAGCAAGGTTTCCAGGACCTTGAGGGGGCTAGCTATTGTTGAGAAAAAGTCACTTATTAATAAAACTTTAGTCATGAAACCCTTCAGATGCATATCAGTGGGCCATTGCTTGGGGGATGATTGCCAACAGGTATCTTAGGGGGGTAAAGGTAAAGGAAGTTTCTAAAGGAATTTTTATACGTTAAAGTAGACTTACAGGATCCTGGGGGTCAGGATAAGATTGCCTTTTGCCCTTGACAAACTATTAACATCGAGGCAGTTGAGTCCCCAGAGGAATGTCCCTCTGCCTGTTTCAAGGACTTGTCAATGTGCGGCCCTGCCTGGGTCCTCAGCTAGCCCTGTCCCCATCATTATGACTTAACACATATGTTGTTACTTTTACAGTGAAATTGCAGTGATATTTTCATCTCCTGCTTGTCTGACTGCAAGTTTTTTAAAGAAAAGGTAATTTTTACATGAGATTTACCTTCTTTTAAAACACTAGGGATTGGGGCAACTGGGTGGCTCAGTAGGTTAAGCAGGGTGACTCTCGGCAATCCCCAGTTGTTCCATTGGTTCTTAACCCAGCTACACTCTTCGTCACTCGTCAAAGGGACTGGAGGAGCTGTTGAGTCCAACAGCCTCTCCTCAGAACCAGAGAAACACAGGGAAGCTGACTGCTGTGGCTTCCCACTGGCAGCCCATGGGGCAGAGTCCCCAAAAGCATCCCTGTTCATCCCCAGCATATCCCAGTCAAAGGTGAGAGAAGAGAAATAAGACACTGTTTCCCTCTGCCTTCTTCCTCTCCCATTTGCTTTCTTCTTCTTGCCATCCTTCCAGATGAAACTGAGGGACAGGGACTCTGCCATACAGTGTTTCCTCTTTCTTCCCTACCCTAGTCTCAGGCTAATCCTTATTGCATATGTAACACTTTCCATGCTAAGAATATTATTTCTGTAAAGTGGAAAAGTATCCTCCCAAGAGTAATGAACCTCAAGGTTTGGTCTTAAGATGCCAAAGACTGTAAAGGACAATATATTTTAAGGAGAGATTTACAATACTTTGTTGGAGCACTTGCATAACTATTTTAGCCTGGGTAAATATTTACTATTGATGAGTTAATTCAGTAAGCATACAATATTTCTTGATAGAACATTTATAAAGACAAGTCACTTGACAGATGCAGTCTCTTCAGATATCACCAAAACAACCCAGGAAAGCACAACACTGAGACAAAGCTTTGATAGTGTTACTGAGGGGAAGGACAAGTTGGAATTTATCAAGAATTTGCAGGTTGGTTTAGGGCAAGTCTTTGACTTGGGAGGGAAAGGCTGGGGGCTTGATTAGGATCTGGAAATGATTCAATTATCCAGGACAGTTGGAAACAGCAAGGCAATGACTTTGAGGCAAGCAATTCAAAGAATCTTAGGACATAAACTATCTGTGAACGCCTTCCATTGAGGAGTTAATGAGTCTTTTCAGGAAGTCCCTATAATGGGGATCCTGGATGGCTCAGCGGTTTGGCGTTTGGCGCCTGCCTTCGGCCCAGGGCGTGATCCTGGAGACCTGGGATGGAGTCCCACGTCAGGCTGCATGGACCCTGCTTCTCCCTCTGCCCAGCTTCTCCCTCTGCCTGTGTCTCTGCATCCCTCTCTCTCTGTGTGTCTCATGAATAAATAAAATCTTAAAAAAAATCAATCTTAAAAAAAAAAAAGTCCCTATAATGAACAATCAAACCATTTGCCTGGGCTAGGGTCTCTTGGAATAGTGAAGCCATGCTAATGAAACAGTGGAATCCTAAAGTAATGTAGATGTAGATGGTAAGGTGTGGGGGCAGGTGGGGGAGTAGTTTCAGTTCTCAGATACCACACACAAAATTTTGCTATTATTGCAGCCCACAACTTGTAGCTACTTTAGAGATAATAAGCTGTTACCTACTCTCTTTTAGGAGGATATAAGCTTTAAAAAAATTTTTTTTTTGTGCCAAGTAAATTGATTATTTCGAAAGGGGGCAAGCTGTAAGAAAAAAGTTTATATTGGCTAACTAATAAAGCAATAAACATGTATGGAGTATAAAAATATTCTTTTCCATCTGTTTATGTGTTGTTTTGTTTTGTTCTTTTTTACATCTCTTGTAACCAAAGAGAATCTGCAGAAACGACTTCCATTGATGTGGACTTAAACAAGGCAAGAGATACCTTCAAGAAGTTAACAAAAACACAATGGATTTCTTTTGTGGTAATGGCCAATTTTTACTTGACAAGTAGAGCAATAGAATTTCTTTACAGATCCAATATGACTGCAGTTTAATTTTGTTGGAAGTTGTGTCAGAGGGACTGTGTGTGATAGTGGAGAGGGCTAGTGTTCATGATGAGGTCATTATATTCTAGACACTGTATTAGATGCTGGAACTTTTTAAATCACATGTAAATATGCATTAAATATAGAGTTTTTCTTTTCAGTATGAAAAAACAATGTTTGAGAGGTAAATAACCATTCGCATATATATGAAAATAGCACTAGTTCTGTTTTGTTTTTTAATAATAAATTTATTTGTTATTGGTGTTCAATTTGCCAACATACAGAATAACACCCAGTGCTCATCCCGTCAAGTGCCCCCCTCAGTGCCTGTCACCCATTCACCCCCACCTCCCGCCCTCCTCCCCTTCCACCACCCCTAGTTCGTTTCCCAGAGTTAGGAGTCTTTATGTTCTGTCTCCCTTTCTGATATTTCCCATTCATTTTTCCTCCTTTCCCCTTTATTCCCTTTCACTATTTTTTATATTCCCCAAATGAATGAGACCATATAATGTTTGTCCTTCTCCGATTGACTTATTTCACTCAGCATAATACCCTCCAGTTCCCTCCACATTGAAGCAAATGGTGGGTATTTGTCGTTTCTAATGGCTGAGGAATATTCCATTGTATACATAAACCACATCTTCTTTATCCATTCATCTTTCGATGGACACCGAGGCTCCTTCCACAGTTTGGCTATTGTGGCCATTGCTGCCAGAAACATCCGGGTGCAGGTGTCCTGGTGTTTCATTGCATCTGAATCTTTGGGGTAAATCCCCAACAGTGCAATTGCTGGGTCATTGGGCAGGTCTATTTTTAACTCTTTGAGGAACCTCCACACAGTTTTCCAGAGTGGCTGCACCAGTTCACATTCCCACCAACAGTGTAAGAGGGTTCCCTTTTCTCCGCATCCTCTCCAACATTTGTGGTTTCCTGCCTTGTTTTGGAAGCAAGATAAACTTCACCTGGACTGGGGGAATGGAAAGGCGGTTCTCTCTTTTGAGATCCATGCCAAATCTAGTTGAGATGAATCTTCTACTCATCCCTTATCCTCTTTGGGTTACATTTTAAGATTGTATTTATTTATTCATGAGAGACAAAGAGAGAGGCAGAGAGTTAGAGGGAGAAGCAGGCTCCCGGCAGGGAGCCTGATGCAGGACTCCATCTCAGGACCCTGGGTTCACGACCCGAGCCAAAGGCCAACTCTCAACTACTGAGCCACCAGGTGTCCCTGGGTCACATTTTCCTTACTTTTTTTTTTTTAAAGACTTTATTTATTTATTTATGAGAGACACACACACACACACAGAGGCAGAGACACAGGCAGAGGGAGAAGCAGGCTCCATGCAGGGAGCCCGATGTGGGACTGGATCCCGGGACTCAAGGATTATGCCCTGGGCTGAAGGTGGCGCTAAACCACTGAGCCACCCGGGGATCCCTTCTTTACCTTTTTTATTGGGCTCATTTATTCAGTTTCTCTTTTAAGGTCTATTCCAGATTAGTATTTTGCGATTCTGGGCCGTGGGGGAAAACTTTCCCTCTACCAACTCAGGTTGATGTGTTTGGGGGCCGGCAAACTTCAAAAGGCTGGTTAACAAGAGAAAAGAACACAAGTTTTATTCCTGTGCTTGTGGGGAGCATTCAGATGAAGAGGCTCCGCGAAGAGCTAGGGTCGAGGGCTTCTTCTTTTTTTTCATTAAGATTTTATTTATTCATGAGAGACACAGAGAGAGGCAGAGACAGAGGGAGAAGCAGCCTCTCACAGGGAGCCTGATGTGGGACTGGATCCCCAGACCAGGATCAGGCCCTGAGCCAAAGGCAGATGCCCAACCGCTGAGCCTCAGGCATCCTGGGTCCAATTAATAGGGAAAAGGGAATGGAAGAGAAGAGGTTTCCAAGAGAAAATAAATAGACTTTTTAGGGAGACACATAGGCTGTATGGAGGCCAAATGGAAGGTATGATGGCTTGTGCTAATGTTTGTTTACACGATTTCTCATCCAAGGGCAAGTGGCTGATCTTTTCCTGGCAGTGAAATTTGCCCTCCAGGGGGATTTATGGCTGCCTCACTCTTGGAAGGCCCTGCCTTTAGTCAGATAAGGGAAGATCTGAAGGCTTCTTTCTGTGTCAGCTGTATCACACATGTCTTTGGTTTAAAGACATCTTTTTTTTTTTTTTTTTTTTTTTAAGATTTTATTTGCCAGAGAGAGAACATGAGCAGGGGGAGGGCATGAGGGGCAGAAGGACCAGGAGAAGCAGACTCTGCTGAGCAGGGAGCCTGACACAGGGGCTCAATCCCAGGACCCTGAGATCAAGACCTGAGCCAAAGGTAGATACTTAATTGACTAAGCCACCCAGGTGCCCCTAAAGTCATCTTTATACCATTTGAGGTCCTTACATTTTGAAGGGAAAAGGGGAGTGTTCTCTAACATGTAGTAGATATGAGATTTTTAGTTTCAAGATGAAAAAGAATAGTAGATGTTGATGTAGGAAAAGATGTTAGGGTTTGAAGCCAATGGCCAAGAAACAATTTTTGAGCTGTCTTTGGTGCAAAAAAGGTGGTTTTATTAAAGCACAGGGACAGAACCCATGGGCAGAAAGAGCTGCACTGGAGTTCTAAGGAGTGGCCCATCATATACTTTCAAGCTGGGAGGGGGTTAGGGAGAGCGTTAAGTCTCTAAGGAATTTGGAAGCAAGGTTTTCACGTCCTTTAGGAAGCTAGCTATTGTTAGGAAAAGGTCATTTATTACCATCTAATAGAATCTTAGTCGTGAGACCCTCCAGATGTGTATCAGTGGGTCATATGCTTGGGGAAGACTGCCAACACGTATCTGCCAACATGTATCTTGGGGGGTTTAGAGATAAAGGAAATTTCTAAAGCAATTTTTATATATTAAAAGTAGATTTACAGGATCCTGAGGGTTGGCCTAAGATTGTCTTTTGCCCTTAGCAAAGTATTAACATCGAGGCAATTGAGTCCCTAGAGGAAGGTCACTCTGCCTGTTTTAAAGATTTGTCAATGGGCTGTAGGGAGTAAGGAAATTTTTTTTTTAAAGATTTTATTTATCTGCTTTTTCTCATTTGCCTTCAGCTCAAAATAATCCTCATGCCAGAATGGCATATTCTACTAAACTTCCCACCTCTGTACAGGATCACTGAGGAGTGATTTGGGCTCCTTCTGTCTGGAATCCTAAGCACTGGGGCCATGAAATCCTCCAGATCTCTTGTATTTGGTTGGTGGATAAGGAAAGAGTATAGAAGGTTCCATGAGAGGTTTCAGGGGTCATGCCTGGAAGTGATATATATCACCTTCACCCATATACTGTTAGCCAGAATTCAGTCATATGGCCCCACATAACTGCAGGGTAGGCTGGAAATGCCATCTTGAAATTGAAACAGGATTGGTGAAGTGAACATATGGCATTATCTCTGCCATGTTAGATTTTAAGTCAGATAGATCTGGGTACGGATCCTTCATCTGTCAGTATCTAATTGAGTGACCTCCATGATTCACACAGTATGTACCTGCACATATGATTTCACTTTATTTCCTTCATGCACCCCAATATAAAATAGGGAGGATGGCTCTCACATAATACTTTAGGAGCATTTGGGATGCAAGGAGTGATGGAGTTTGAACAGTAGGTTTGAGGAAAACTAATGATTATTCCATTGGAAAACTGTGGAACAAAACCCCTGGGTATAGCTTGGTTTTCACTATAGTCTATATCTAATATATACTGGGCCTTCCCTGATCCTTTCAACTGCAGATAACTACATGTCTCAAGGATAATCTGCTCAGAGCTCTTCCATGTCGTTCTTTACACCGAGAAGCATTATTAGTTTTCCTTCTGCTCCCAGAATGTCCAGTGATGCATGATCCTAGGAACTGGATGGATCTGGTGGTTCCATTTGCAGAAGCTGTTTGTAAGATGAGAGACCGATCTTCACAGATCCTGAGTAAGTTTGATTACTTTTATCACTTTATCTGTACTCTTAATAAAGAATCACTAAAGTAAAAGTTGGAGCAAATTTTGGATAGAGGATTTAAAAACACACATATGTTTGGATATGTGGTATGTGAATGTTTGAAAAGATTAACCTAATATTATTATAATCGTTATTATTATTACACAAAGCATGTGTAACTCTTAGACTTGGACATGGCTTTGATATCAGGGTTTAATGACCATAGAGAATCCAGTCAAGATAAATCCACACTTTAAAACTTCTTGTTCCTGTTTTAAAACTTGAAGTATTTTCACTTCAGGGAAGCAAAATTTGCCACTCCAAAATGTGTCTCTTTAGCATGTGGATTTTTCTAGACTATTTTTTTTTTCTAGACTATTTTTAAGAAACAGAAGGCTCAGGAAGAAACTCTGACTTTCCCTCTAACTGCCTAAAAGAATTAAGATATAAGACTTGCTCCAAGAAGGGAGCTATCACCAACGGTACCTATAATATAATATGAACTAGGTATGGTAGACAGGGAGGAGATTAGCAAAGTCTGTTAAAATTCCTCTATGTATCCATTGTTTCTGAATGGCCCAGCAAACATTTGTTTACCAAACATTTACTCTTTTTCATTTTCCTTGAAGTGTCTTCCTTCTTTTTGAAGACTCAGACTCCTACCCTCCTCTCCTTAACTCTGCATGGCATATAAGCCTCAATTGCCAGACTGCCTGTGGGCCTCATACACTTACAGAGCCCTCACACATACAAAATTAAATTTGATTTTCTGTCATCTGTCTCATATCAATTCAATTCTTAGACCAGCTAAAAGAAACTTGAAGGATAGCGGAAAATTTTCCTCCCCAACAAATCAGTGATGAAAAGCAAATGTTAAATTTTGTGTTCTTACTTATTTTATTCAATATTATGGGATGTCCTTTTACAATTTTAAGCTAATGTTCAAGCTCCAAAGCTTAAAAAGGTACAAAGGGAAAAGGGTATACAGTGAAATATAAGCTACTCAGTCCCTCTCCCAAAAAGCAGTTATAGAAAATAGTTTTTTGTGTGTAAACTTTGAAAGATATGTATTAAAAAAATAGAGAAATATATTTTCTTTTTTTAATGGTAGCACACCATTCACATTTTTTGATACCTTGTTTTTTCCCACTCAGTGGTATATCATAAAGATATGTTTGTTCTATTATAGGAACTGCCTGGTTCTATTTAATGGCTTATTAGTATTCTATCGGGAGGATATACTATAAGTAGCTGTCTCTAAATTTTTGCTATTATAATAGTGTTAACAGGCATTTCTTTATATGTGTATAAATTTACACAGACAAGGAAAATTCCAGAAAGCACAATTACTGGATCAAATTATATGTGCATTTAAAATCTTGAGAAATTTTGGCAAATGACACAACTTTAAGTGGTTACCATTCACGTGGTAGTCTAAGTAAATTGCATGCAGTGCAAAATGATAGCCCTGACAGAGGATGTACCAGTTTACACTTCATCAACAAATATGACAGCATCAGCCCACACATTTTTCTACAGTATTATCAAACTTTGGTATTTGCCATTAAGAAAATAATCTCTTAATATCAATTTTAATTTTCTCATTATGAATAAGATTGTGCTGGTCTTTCTGTATCTCAATTCCATTGTATATCATATTCTGGGAACTATCAGTTTTTCCTTATAAACCCATTTTCCCATGTGTGGTTAGTGTTTTTCTTTTTTATTTAGGGGCTTTTAAACGATGAAGCCAATTAATTCTTTATCAATAATATGAGTTACAAATCTGGGGTGCCTGGGTGGCTCAGTTAGTTAAGTGTCTGCCTTTGGTTCGGGTCATGGTCTCAGGATCCTGGGATCAAGCCCTGTGTCAGGTTCAGTGCACAGCAGGGAATCTGTTTTTCCTTCTGCCCCTCCCTTTGCTCATTCTCTCTGTCTCAAATAAAGAAAATCTTTTAAAAATGAGTTATAAATCCTTTTTCTCTGTTTTTTTTTCTTACTTTGTGGTATTTTTTTTTTAAGATCTTACTTATTTATTCACAGAGAGAGAGAGAGAGAGAGAGAGGCAGAGACACAGGCAGAGGGAGAAGCAGGCTCCATGCAGGGAGCCCGATGTGGGACTCGATCTCGGGTCTCCAGGATCATGCCCGCCCTGGGCTGAAGGCAGGTGCTCAACCACTGAGCCATCTGGGGATCCCACTTTGTGGTATTTTTGAATGCACAATTACCTTAAAACATTTTTATGAAGGGGTACAAAGGTGGCTCAGTCAGTTGAATGTCTAACTCTTGGTTTTGGTTTGGGTCATGATCTCAGGGTTCTGAGATCAAGCTCTGTGCCAGGCTTCATGCTCAGCAGGGAGTCTGATTGGGATTCTTTCCCTCTTCTTTTGCCTGTCTCCCTGCTGGCATGCACTCTCTCACTCTCTCTCTCTCAAATAAATAAATAAATCTTTAAAAAAAAAAAACCAAAACCAACAAAAACGTTTGTTTCTTTAAAACATTTTTATGAAGTCTAGTATATGAACATTTTCTTTTATGGTTTCTATGTTTAGATCATACTCCAAAAAGTCTACTCTGAAATTAAAAAAATAAAAATTCCCATACTACTATTAGAATTTTTTTTAAGTTTTACTTATTTAGGTAATCTATACCTGATATGGGGCTTGAACTCACAACCCCAAAATCAAGAGTCACATGCTCTTCCAATTGAGCCAGCCAGGTATCCCCCTTTTCTTTTTAAAGAAGGCTCAATGCCCATCATGGGGCTTGAACTCATGACCCTGAGATCAAGAGTAACATGCTCTACTGACTGAGGTAGCCAGGAAGCCTGTTCGTACTAGAATTTTTATTTCATTTTTATGTTCAAATCTTTGATCCATGGGGCGCCTGGGTGGCTCAGTTTGTTAAGTGTCTGCCTTCGGCTCAGGTCATGATTCTGGGGTCCTGAGATCAAGCCCTGCTTTGGTGCCTCCTGCTCCATGGGGAGCCTGCTTCTCCCTCTCCCTCTGCCTGATGCTACCCCTGCTTGTGCTCTCTCTCTCTCTGTCAAGTAAATAAATCTTTAAAAAAAAGATCCTTTAATCCATATGGAGCTTATCTTGAGTAAAATTTTTCTGAATCAATTTTCAGTTGTCCCTACACATTTATTCAATGATGTCTCATTCCCATCAATATGCAGTGCCACCTTTATCATATACTCAAGTATCATGTATATTTATTTGAGTCCTTTTATGGAATCTCTAAGATATATATCTGTCTTTCCTGTATCTGGGTCATAGTATTTTAATTATATTAGCTATTTTAACATTTGATAGGTTTGTTTTCTAAGAATTAAGATACAAAAATCCAAGTTGGAGATAAGTAATATTATATCATTATTGAGTTAATTAAAAAATATATCCATATATACCAACAGTTCATAATGTCTGAAAACATAGGTAATATTGCATTTTTTCAGATCAAAAATGTCCTTGGTGACATTATATGTGTGTATGTGTGTGTATATATTCTTATGTGTGCTTTCAGATTTTTAGATACTCTCTAGAATTTTCAGTTCAAAAATCATGAAATCTAGTAGTCAAATATTAATATAAGCTATTAGCAAATTTCTAAGAATCCTAAATTTGAATATTTATTTATTTATTTATTTTAAAGATTTTATTTATTTATTCATGAGAGACACACAGAGAGAGAGAGAGAGAGAAAGAGAGCAAGAGAGGCAGAGACACAGGCAGAGGGAAAAGCAGGCTCCATGCAGGGAGCCTGACGTGGGACTCGATCCCAGTTCTCCAGGATCAGGCCCTGGGCTGAAGGCAGCAAGCACTAAACCGCTGAACCACCTGGACTGCCCTAAATTTGAACTTTTAATTCCAATGATACTTAATCAGGGAAAAACATTTTTTTTTCACATCTGTGAGTAATAAATGTCTAGGATGATATCCTAAGATATTTTATGAGTTTTGCCATCAGAAATGGAAACTATTATCTATTTCATACATTAAAGAACCCAGTAGAAACTAGGGGATTTTTTTGGAGGATGCATGTTTGTCCTAGTGATTTTATACCCCTCAGAACAGTGTTGGGCATCTTTGCAAGAATCTTCTCTCAACACACTGGTCCAGATGCTTAAAACTGCCATCATCTCTCAACTCCATCACTGGATTCAAACCAATCAGGGTCACTGCAATCTTAAAGTTCTTCTAGGAATGATGAAAGAAGTGCATAAGGTAAAGTGAAGAGATATATATACCATTTTACTCAATTAAATCCCTTAGGTCTTTGCAAAATGGAGTCTTGTTTTGTTTCAAAAATAGAAAGAAAATATTTTATTCAGTCCTTTGCAATTCAAAATTTTGCTTGTTTTGCTTATTGGCTAGACTCTAGTCATACATTACATGTTTTATATATTACATATTTTACAATATTACATAGTTTATATAGTCTATATTACATATTATATATATTAGATGCTCAAATACTCAAAAATGAGAATGATTCAGCATTTTCAGTAGAGTATTAACATAATTTAGAAGTAATTTAAAGGTAGTAATTTAGAAGTAACTTAAAGTTAGGCTACTAATAAACCTAATGATTATGGGAGATAGGGAGGAGCCAGAATACTTTAAATAAAAGAGCAGAATTAAATTGGTATTGTTCAATTAAAAATAATTAGCTAATATAAGATGATTTTATAAATATAAGTTGCTATATGACAATCAAAAAAATTTCATCACAAAATATCAATCCCAACAAGAGAAAATATTATGTATAAAGTTAGTGTTTTTCAGAAGGACTAATGCACCAATATTTCTAAAGTAGTATATTTCTTTTTACCTAGCTTTATTGAGACATAACTGACATATAACATTGTGAGAGTTCAAGGTGTACAACATATTACTTTGATATACTTATTTAAAATATTTATTCATTTTATAACTGGAAGTTTGTAGCCTTTGACCAAAATCTTCCCATTTCCTCCACCCCCTGACAATTGCCATTCTACTTTCTGTTTCCACTTTCTATTTCTGAGTTCAGCTCATATATATACCTATATTTCTTTCTCTGACTTATTTCACTTAAATAATGTCCTCCAGATCCCCCCATGTTATCACAAATGGCAGGATTTCCTTCTTTCTTATGGCTGAATAATATTTAATGTATATATACATCTTCTTCATCCACTCATCCATCCAGGATAAATGAATGAAGTTGTTTTACTGTCTTGGATTTTGTAAAAAATGCCACATTAAACATGGGGGTGCAGATATCCTGTTGAGACAATGATTTTATTTCCTTTGAAATGAATATATTTATTCAGATGAATATTTTTTTAATATACCCAGAAGTGGGATTGCTGGATCATATGGTGGTTCTATTTTTAATGTTTTGAGGAATATCCACACTGTTTTCCATAGTGGCTGCACTAATTAATATCCCTGCCTGCAGTGTAAAGGGTTCCCTTTTCTTTACAACCTTGCCAACACGTACCTCCTGTCTTTCTGATGACAGTGATTTTAATAAGTACGAGGGGATATCTCATTGTGTAGCTTTGGGTTGCATTTCCTTGATGATCAGGGATGTTAAGCATCTTTTCATGTACCTGTTGGCTATCTATGTCTTCTGTGGAAAAACATCTATTCAGTTCCTCTGCCCATTTTTAAATCAGATGGTTTTGTTTTGTTTTGTTTGCTCAGTGGCATGTGTTCTTTATTATATTTTAGATATTAATTCCTTATCTAATATATGATTTGCAAATATTTTCTCCCATTTCATTGGTTGCATTTTCATTTTATTATTGTTTCTTTTGCCTGCAGAAACTTTGTAGTTTAGTTTTTAGTAGTCCAACTTACTTACTTTTGTTGCTTCTGCTTTGGTTGTCATATTGAAAAAAGTCATTGCCAAGACCAATGTCAAGGAGGTTTTCCCCCGTTTTCTTTTAATGTTACAGTTTTAGGTCTTATGTATAAGTTTCTTTTTTTAAGATTTATTTATTTATTTATTCAGATTGAGAGAGAGAGAGGCAGAGACACAGGCAGAGGGAGAAGCAGGCTCCATGCAGGGAGCCCGACGTGGGACCCAATCCTGGGTCTCCAGGATCACACCCCGGGCTGCAGGCGGCGCTAAACCACTGCGCCACCGCGGCTGTGCCCTTATGTATAAGTTTTTAATCCATTTCAAGTTAAATTTTCTAAGTGGTATATGATATGGTTCCAATTTCATTCTTAAGCAAACGGTCATCCAGTTGTCCCAACATTTTGTGAAGAGACTGTCCTTTCCCCATTTAGTATTCTTGGGTTCTTTGTCAAATGTTAGTTGATCGGGTAAAGGTTTATTTTTGGTCTATTGATTCTGTTCCATTGGTCTATGTGTCTATTTTTATTCTAGTACCATACCATTTTGATTACTATAGTTTTATAGTATTGTTGTAAATCTGGAATTGTGAGGCCTCCAGCTTTGTTCTTCTTTCTCAGGATTGCTTTGGTTATTCAGAGTCTAGTCATTCCATACAAATTTTAGGATTGCTTTTCCTGTATCTGTGAAAAATGCCTTTGGAATTTGGAGACGGCCTGCATTTAGGCTATAGATAGGTGTGGTGCTATGGACATTTTTAATAATACTAGTTCTGATCTATGAACACAGGGTATCTTTCCATTTATTTGTATTTTCTTCAATTTCTTTCACCAAAGTCTTACAGTTTTTTTTTTTTTAAGATTTTATTTATTTATTCATGAAAGGCAGAGAGAGAGAGGCAGAGACACAGGCAGAGGGAGAAGCAGGCTCCATGCCGGAGACCTGATGTGGGACTCGATCCCCAGTCTCCAGGATCAGGGCCTGAGCCAAAGGCAGGCGCCAAACTGCTGAGCCACCCAGGGATCCCCAGGTCTTACAGTTTTCAAGGTGCCTCAGTGGCTCAGCTGGTTGAGTGTCCAACTCTTAATTTTGGCTCAGGTCATGATGTCAGGATCTTGAGATCAAGCCCTACATCAGGCTCCACACTCAGCAGGGAGTCTGCTTGAGATTCTCTCTGTCCCTCTTCTCATCTACACACTCATGTTCTATAAATAAATAAATAAATAAATAAATAAATAAATAAACCTTTTTTTTAAAATTTTTTTAAATTTATTTATGATAGTCACACACAGAGAGAGAGAGGCAGAGACATAGGCAGAGGGAGAAGCAGGCTCCATGCACTGGGAGCCCGACGTGGGATTCGATCCCGGGTCTCCAGGATCGCGCCCTGGGCCAAAGGCAGGCGCCAAACCGCTGCGCCACCCAGGGATCCCTTTTTTTTTTTTTAATTTTTTTAATTTATTTATAAATAAACCTTTTAAAAAAAGTTTTATTGTTTTCTGTGTTCAGGTCTTTCACATCCTTGGTTAAATTTATTCCTAAGCATTTCATTTCTGATGCTATTGTGAATGGCCAGTTGAAGACAAAGAATCATGAGAAGTCAGACATTTTTTTAAAGTAATGTATAAAAGAAAAATGTTTGGCAGAAAAAAATTGGAAATTTTAAAAGTGAGAAATTTTATGAGAGCTGAAGGGTTTTTTTTCTAAGATTTTATTTATTTATTCATGAGAGACACAGAGAGAGAGGGAGAGACACAGGCAGAGGGAGAACCAGGCTCCCTGTGGGAGCCCGATGTGGGACTCAATCCCAGGCTCTCGGGATCATGACCCGAGCCAAAGGCAGGCACTCAACCACTGAGCCACTCAGGTCCCCCTGAAGATGTTTTGTAATGTACTTCTTTCATTAAGAAAAAGCATACATCAAAACTTGTAGGTTTATCCCATTTTTCATTCCTTATAATGGTTCTTTGCCTTTTTTTTTTTTAAGATTTTTAAAAAAAAAATTTTATTAGAGACAGAGAGAGAGAGAGAGAGAGAGAGAAAGAGACAGGCAGAGGGAGAAGCAGGCCCCATGCAGGGAGCCTGACGTGGGACTGGATCCCGGGTCTTCAGGATCACACCCTGGGTTGAAGAAGGTGCTAAACCACTAAGCCACCAGGGCTGCCCTCTTTGCCTTTTTTTTTTTTTTTTTTAAAGAACCAACCTTTTTATTTGTTAATCTTCTCTCCCCTGTACATGTTCTTTATTTCCTTAATTTATATTCTTCGATTCTTTATTTCCTGCCTTTTATCTTTTGGATTAATTTGATGTGATAAAGGCTTATTTAGGTTGCTGATTTTCTGTAATTGCTTCCTCTGGGAAGCCTTGAACCCCTGAAGTCCTTCTCCAATCAGAAAATACCTTTCATGCCTGATTACTTGTTTTTACCTATTAGACTCTGGGTCATGGGTTGGTAATCTATACCCACGGTCAGCCTTGTGTTTTTGTTATTAAAGTTTTACTGGAACACACCCACTCTCACTTGTTTACATATTGTCTAATGCTGTTTTATGTTTCAAAATGGCAGGGTTGAATAGTTGCACCAGAGACTGTATTATCTGAAGCACAAATATTTACTGTTTGGATTTAAGAAAGATTTTGCCAACTACTATTACTAGACAGTAACTTGTGTGTCAGCAAGGACAATTTTTAGCTTATGTTTTGTTCCACACCTGACAAATAGTGTGTGCTAAATTAATATTCATTAATTAATGGAGAAAGGGCTAAATTTTTCAAAAGTACCTTGGATTTTTACAGTGCTTTTATTCCCAAAACCTAGAAATTGTTTCCAGAGGGTGCCTGGGTGGCTCAGTTGGTTAAGCATGGGTGGCTGAGTTAGTTAAGCGTCTGCCTTTGCTCAGGTCATGATCCTGGAGTCTCGGGATTGAGCCCTGCATCAGGCTCCCTGCTCAGTGGGGAAACTGCTTCTCCCTCTGCCTCTTCCCCCTACACTTATGTTTTCTCTCTCACTCTCTCTCTCTCAAATAAATTAATAAAAATTTTTAAAATTTTATTTATTTATTCATGAGCGAGAGAGACAGGAAGAGACACAGGCAGACGGAGAAGCAGGCTCCATGCCCAGAGCTTGACGTGGGACTCTATCCTGGGTCTCCAGGATCATGCCCTGGGCTGAAGGCCGTGCTAAATCGCTAAGCCACCCAGGCTGCCCAAATTAATAAAATCTTAAAAAAAAAAAAAGAAAAGAAAAGAAATTGTTTCCAGTAAACCTGTGCCCTAAGAATTGGTTTACTAATCTCTACTGCCAACATCTGTTATCTTTTACGGTATTTATGAAAAATGGATAAATTATAGATCAAAAACTGCAAGTTTTATAGGACTTTATTTTATTTTATTTTAAATTTTTATTTATTTTATGATAGTCACACACACAGGGAGAGAGAGAGAGAGGCAGAGACATAGGCAGAGGGAGAAGCAGGCTCCATGCACCGGGAGCCCGATGTGGGATTCGATCCGGGGTCTCCAGAATCGCGCCCTGGGCCAAAGGCAGGCGCCAAACTGCTGCGCCACCCAGGGATCCCAGGACTCTATTTTATCAATGACAAATGCATTGGGTTTATAGAGCTCTGTTCTAATTATAGCCATATATATAATATATAGCCATATATATAATAGATTAAATCATTTATTAATAGAAAATAAAATTCACAAGTCATGTTTTCTTTAAGGTAAACACAGCTAACTGTCAACTACCAGAAAATACTTTCAACATAAATGAACCCTCTTATTTGTTGAAATTTTATGCAGAAAGAAGACTGTTTATGGATAACAACCTGGTAAGACTAACATTTTTATTTCTGAAAATTTTCATACTTTATAGGAGGATGCATTAATTAGCTTTGCAGGTGTCTTGTTTATAAATCAAGATTTGAAAATTTCTTCAGTATAATGCTGAATTGCTAAATTAGATGATCACTGAAAACTTAAACATATTTCACTCAGAAAACAAATGCATTTTCTTAGAAAGTTTTCCTCGGTAATTTGAATTCTTAAAAACAGATTCCAAAAAGTATAGAGGGAAACAATTTAAAGTGATAAGGCAAAAGAATGAAGTTTTTTTTCCTTTGAATTATTAAAACTGTTACCTCTTGTTATTTTTTTAGATACCTGCAGAAAACTCCAGTCCCATTATTTTCAGTGATTTTCCATTTATTTTTACTTTGCTATCCAAAATTCAATTATTACAAGTTGAGTCCCATTTGAAAATAGTGGTATGTATGCTCTATTGTTTCTTTTTTTTCATTATCCAAAGTTACAAACATATACAAAATAGAGATAATGTGTAATGAGCCCCCATCACAAAGTTCCATTTATCATCAACATTTTGCCACACTTTCTCCATTTATCACTTTTGTTGGTTTTGTGATTGTTACTATTTTAGCTGAAGGATTTTATTTGTTTGTTAATTAATTAATTATTAAAATATTTTATTTATTCATGAGAGACATGAGAGAGAGAGAGAGAGAGAGAGACAGAGACAGAGACAGAGAGACAGAGAGAGAGAGAGAGAGGCAGAGACACAGGCAGAGGGAGAAGCAGGCTCCATGCAGGAAGCCCGACGTGGGACTTGATCCCAGGTCTCCAGGATCACACCCTGGGCTGAAGGCGGCGCTAAACCACCAAGCCATCTGGCCTGCCCTAGCTGAAGTATTTTAATGGGATTCCTAGGCTCAATTTTCTTTCACCTCTCTATACTTCAATGCATTGTTTCGGGTTGTTTTACTCTGATTCATGCTGAGATTCATCAGTGGGTTCAGGTGGTGACCACATGATTCTTTATTATAATATTTACCATCAACATTTTATTTAATAATTTTATCCATTGCTTTGGTTGAAGTTTGCAAAATGGTGTTATTTTTAATCATATCATTCCTTCCAAAGTTATTAGCTGAATTCTGTAAAGAACTTTTCCTCATCCACCAGGCCATTTGGCTATATTCATATAAGAAAATATAATGAAGCTTAATCTTTTTCTTTAATTATTAAATGTTGCCAAATCATTGTACATAGAGGTCATACTAATTTATGTTACTACCATCAATGTACACACTTGAATTCGTGCAGGCTGTTATCAAGCTTTGTGCTGTATTCCAATTTGAGAGGTTAATTATATTTCAGTTTAATTTTAATTTGCTTTTCTCATTATTATAATTATATATATTATATTATATATATAATATATATAATATAATAATATTATATATATTATAAATTATATATATTATAATGTCTAAGTCCTCACTTTCTTTAGATAATATCCACTGTTTTCCTTCTATGAGCAAATACTGAAATGATCTAGTAACTGCTCTTTCTCTCTCCCTTCCCTCTCCTCTATCCAGTTTTAGCTACTACTGTAATCTTAGTATTTGGATTTCATATCTGCTGAAGAGCTTGGAGCTTGATAGGCAGTCTCCTTCAGATATTTTTTTATTCCCAGATAATACCTATGAGTCAATCTGTGAGTTTATTCTGTTTTCCATTTACTCTCTTCCTTCTGCTTTTTTTCTGGTAGTTGTAATATTCCTACATAACATTTACATGCTCTTTTGTCTCTTTTATCATCATCAGCATTAGTTCTTAGTTAAGTATTTGAGTGGTCACCCCACTCCCAGACGTTATACTAAAGATTTTCCAAACATGTTTTTTTGTGTTTTTTTTAAGACTTTATTTATTTATTCATGAAAGACACACAGAGAAAGGCAGAGACATAGGAAAAAAGAGGAGAAGCAGGCTCCATGCAGAGAGCCTGATGAGGGACTCGATCCTGGGACTCCAGGATCACACCCTGAGCCAAAGACACAGCTCAACCGCTGAGCCACAGAGGCGTCCCTCCAAACACGTTTTGATTGCTGAAGCCTGTTAGGTTATTCCTCAGAAAAGGTTCCTATCTATTTATACTTTAAAGACTCACAGGAATCAGAAGTCATACCCATTACTTTTATTAATAATTTAAAGGATACAGGCCATCCAGGTGAAACATGGAGAAGTCTGGGACATCACATGCACAAGAGGAGCCACTCCAATTATAAAACATTTCCGTGATACTCTATTAATTATACAGCTTATGTGATATTCCCCAATGACCCATGCCCCATAAATCCATAAATTCCAGGTTTATTTATATTAAGCAATGTAGATGGACAAGGTACATCCTGCTAAAAGCATTCCACAGATAAAGACTCTCTCTCTAGTTACTATTATTAGTGTCTGTCATCAACATGTTTACAAGATTTGAATGCGACAGGTCTTCTTTTGTTTCCCAGCCACCTCTTTTTAAATTTTCCTCACATCCTGGTAATGGGAGAAAATTATGTTTCCTTTAAACAAGTCCTTCCCTCTGTGGCACTTTCTTTTCCAGCAATGTTCTGTGTAACGGACCTACTCTTAGTGAGGGGTTAGTGAGGGCTATGTGTATAGTCGAGCCAGGCAGATTGCATATCATGAAGCATTAGGAAAAGTTTGAGTAGAAGAAAACTCTTCGTTGTGGTTGCCATGAGTAAAATTTAAAAAGGAGACTCCACAACCCTAACCTCCAAAGGAGAGATGATAGACATTGTCAAAATTGTGAACTCCAAGCTATATTATCAATTCACATGCATAAATGTAGAAAAGGGAAACCAATACATGGAGAATGAGAGTAGAGGAACTGGAAAATAAGATAAAATGCAGGTTTCTTGTCTAATTCTTGGTTAGGTGAATGAAGGTTGGGGGCTACTGCAGCCATATATACCTCTCCCTGCTATAGTCATTGGAGGATATTGCTGGCCACTCCCTGTCACTCTGAGCCATGGGTCATGTGGCTCAGGAGTCAGTATTGCTGAAGTGTCCCAGAGCTACAGACTCCTGGGCTATAAGAGGAGATGATCTACAATCAAGAAGGACCAGAAATGGCACTTGTTCCATCTCCCTACAAACCTGGAACTTCTTTACAATAAACATCTTCAGGATAAAGCCGAGAAATCTAGTGGCATCACATAATTTCTTAGTATACAGTAGTGGCAGAGGTCTGGGACAGGCTTTTCCAAGCCTGGAATCACATGCCCGCCTTTCTGAGATGCTTGTAAAGTGCTGCTATGGGCAACCGCACTCAGCCTGGAAACCTGGAATTGGATAGCTATTATCCACCTGTCTTGTTGTCATGATTTGCGGGACAGGCCCATAAAGAGCTACATTGGTTTATGATTCCTAATACTACTTTTTGCCCTTAAGATGTAGCAAGAGCCCTAGATGAGTGTTAAAGTTCAAAGCAAGGACAAGTCCAACACTAGATTTTTAATCCAGGGGAGTTCAGCAGAAATAAGATCTAGACTAGAGTGGTAAGGAAATGCTGAGAATTCAAAAGAGCTAAATGGAAGTACTGTGTAAGGTGACTGAGAACAGGTAAAAAGTAAGGCTGCAGGCAGCATATTTTCTGGGATCTCTGCTACAAATCAGGTAGATGGACCACAGTTACGTGAACAAGAGTATATCTTCTCTGAGCAAGTCTTTCCTCTGATATTTTCCCTAATTTAACATCATTCTTGAACTCCTAAACTGCTCTTATATTCTTGACGATTATGGTGCTAAAACTCTGCTTCTTAAGACTGATGGTAGGGATGCCTGGGTGGCTCAGAGGTTGAGTAGCTGCCTTTGGCTCAGGTCGTGATCCTGGGGTTCTGGGATGGAGTCCTGCATCAGAATCCCCTTAGGGAGCCTGCTTCTCCCTCTGCCTATGTCTCTGCCTCTCTCTCTGAGTCGCTCATAAACAAGTAAATAAAATCTTAAAAAATACTGATGGTAGATTAATGTCTCAGCATATTGAATACCACTATATTGCCTTTAAGGATCATGTTTACTATAAGTAAGATAGCTTGTAATTACTTAGCTGTACCTCCATGGTGACTAACCCCCTGTATATTTCTAGATGCCATGGTTTCACACATCCTGTGATCTCTTTATCCTCCATAGTGTAATGTAGATATGATGCCCTCTTTTCTTAAATAATTACAATCTGAGTATGTATAGCAATAGGAGGGATAAGTATATGCTATGCAGATTCCATTTATTTGAAATATGAAACACTTCCTAGTGTTCCTATGAGATTCCTAAAATATTTCCTTTTTTTGGACTTAAAACAGAAAGAATACCTGCCTTGGGGGCAAGTGATTCCATACAACGAACTCCTTCCATTTACACTTAGAGTCAGACGACGTCACCTAGTTGAAGATGCTCTGCGTCAGTTAAGCCAAGCCGAAGACACTGACCTCCATAAAGCATTCGTGGTACAGTAAAAGTCTCTTTGGACATTTTTACTAATGTGAAAGGGGAACATTTGTATAATATAGCAAAGGAAGAGCCTGCCTTTGCATCTATAGTTATCAGCTGAAACGTTTTCAGAATTCTAGGGTGCCTGGCTGGCTCAGTTGGAAGAGCATATGACTCTTGACCTTGAGGTTTTGAGATCAAGCTCCACGCTGGGCAAAGAGAATACTTAATAAGTAAAAAAATAGTAATTCCTTACTTCCCTTTAGAGAAAAGCTACGGGATATTTAATTAAATATTGGAATTATGTGTAAGCTATTCATTACCATGGCCTACAAAACTGCTACATAATGAATCATCCAAAAGCTTAATGACTTAAAATGCCAATAATTTATTATAGAGATCTGATATTCAGCTAAGGATCTGCTAATTTCGATTAAATTCATTTGGGTAGATTTGTAGATTTTTGTCTGCACTTGTTTACATGTTTGGGTGTTGGCTAGGAACTGGCTGGTCTAGGCTAGATTAAGGTAGGCTGGGGCAGTTTGGTTCTGCTTCTTGTGCTTTTCATCTTCCTGGGACCAGCAAGCAGTGCGAGAGGTGTAAGATAGCAAGTCCAATCACACAATTAACATTGCTTTAGTCAAACCAACTTATGTGGCTGAACCCAAGTCAAGGGCTGATGAAATATACTCAGCCTCTTTAATAGGAGAAACTGCAAAGTCACATGCAACAGACATGGATGGATCAAGGAGGGTAAAGCATTTGGGCTATTAATTCAATCAACAAGCAGCAGATAGAACAGATACTTTTCCTACATTTTGGCTCTAGTTTTAGTCATAGACTATCTACTATATTGGTTCTAATTCTAGTCATCTTTCACTTCATTCTTTGTGGGTACCTGTAGGGTTTTTACTGTGTTTATCTCAGATCATTTGTTCTATTGAGGCCATAGAATAATGAGTAATTCTTTATGTAAAAGCTGGACTCTGTCCAGAAAGGAGTCGATTTTCCTCGTATCAGCCATGAAAGGAAGAGTTAGGTTCTCAGAGAAGAAACCAGAACCTAGAGGTTAGGGCTCAGACATGAGAGGGTTATTTTCCACCCTGGGACTAAATGGGAAACACAGAAACTATTTTATAAGCCAGACTTTGTAGTTGTGTATCTCCTTCTGTTTCTACTTTCTTTTAAATCTTCTTTATGAGGAAATCAAAAGAAAATTATTCTGCCCACAGGAGATGACAAAGAGGAAGGAAGGTTAACTTCAAGGTAGATCCAATAAAAAAAATAGACTCTGAACAAGGCAAGGTTGTCAAGGCCAGTTATGTGTGGGTCTTGACCACAGTGAAGGCAGACTTGCCAGTGTATGTAAGCAGAAATTAGAAAACTGGAAGTGAGCTTAATCTCTTATTGGGATATATGGATTGAATGTAAGATGATCCCTTGGAAATGAGATGATGGTCTGTGGCCAAGGAGTCAGTTAATCAGTGGCAGAGATAAGATCTTTCAGGGAAAGAAAGGAGAAAGAGAACATTTAGTGGAGTTTAGTGATGCTTACATTAAGAACATAAAAAGTAGGGTACCTGAGTAGCTCAGTTGGTTAAGTGTCTAACTCTTGATTTTGGCTCAGGTCGTGAGATCTCAGGGTTGTGGGGTTGAGCCCTGCATGGAGCTCACACTCAGCAGGGAGTCTGCTTAGAACTCTCTCTTTCTTTCTCTCCCTCTGCCCCTCCCTCCCTGTGTGCTCTCTCAAAAATAATAAATAAAAATAAGATCTTTAAAAATAAATAAATTAAAATAAAAAGATAAAGAGAAATTGGCCAGGAAAGGAAATAGAAAAGTAATTAGAGAGGTAGGAGGAAATCTGGGATAGTATTGGCCACAAAGACCGAAGGTCAATTTTAGAGAAGGACAGTTCTTACAGCATAATTTTTAACAAAGTTAGAACCGTTTTGGCTTCTCAAACTTCATATTTGGGTAGGTTAAGCTGCCATACACATTCAGTGTGAATAGTGTTTAAATTGAAAATGTTGTAAAAAAATTAATTTTTTCAAAAATATTTTAAAAAGTAAATAAGGGGTACCTGGCTGACACAGTCAATTGGTAAAGCATGCAACTCTTGATCTCAGAGTTGTGAGTTTAAAGCCCCATGTTGGCTGTACAGCTTACTTAATAAAATCTTGAGAAAAGTAAAATAAAATTTAAAAAGTAAATAATAATAGAACTGAAAAAAGAAAAAGAAAAGGACAGTGCATAATGACTTCCCACACAAGGGCAATAGGCAGTTCCTTCAGAGATGCTAAAACCCAGGGGGATTGGGAGGGTAATTTATCAGAAGTTCTAATGCGGGGAGAGGCAGGAGAAACCAAATAGCTGTTGATTGGAGCCAAAGTTGTAAAATCTGAATGATTTTACAGACAATGAGACAGAAGGACCAGGGATCTGAAGCACATCAAAATGTGGCTCAAGCCTCTGGTCAACATCACCGGTAATGCTGTCTTGCCAGAATCCCCCTTTACTAGGGTCATGTGGCAGTGTAAAGGACTCACACGCGATAATCTGACAATGAATAGGTTCAGGGCATCCCTTGCTCAGCAGGAAATTGAGGGAGAGCAGATTGCAGTGAGGTGTGGGATTGAAGGGATATGGGATACTAGGAATTCTGATGATTATAGAAATTTTGAAACTTTTCCACAAAGATCAAAGCATCATATTTTAATTCTGATCCTGTGTATTCTCTTTCCTCAGGTTGAATTTATTAAAGAAATTCGATCTATGGGATATGGGGTAAAATCCGAGTTCTTCTACAGTATATTTGAAGAGATGACCAATATAGAATATGGGATGTTCATGTATCCTGAAGAGGGTTCCTACATGTGGTTTCCTGCGAGGGTAAGTCTTTTATTTTCTTATAGTTTTTCAGAACAGAAAAAAGTATACCATATACTGCAACATGAAAACCATAATAACAATGTAAAATTAGGTCACATAGAGAGCCTTACTCCTCAAAATTTGGTCCACAGAGCACGAGCTCCAGCATCCCTTGGGAGCTATTAGAAAAGCAGAATCTCAGGTCCCACCCCGATCAGTGTGTGAATTTTATAAGATTCCCAGGTGCTTCTATGCATATTAAATTTTTAAACATCTTTTATGAAGTATAGTTGAGATACAATGAAGTATATATCAGGTGTCCATTTTGGTAAGTTCTGATATACACATATACCCATGAAATTATCACCACAATCAAAATATATAGTGAACATATTCATCATTCCACCAAATTTCCTCATACCCCTTTCTTTCTTTTTTTTTTTTTAAGGATTTTATTTATTTATTCATGAGAGACACACAGAGAGAGAGGCAGAGACACAGGCAGAGGGAGAAGCAGGCTTCATGCAGGGAGCCTGACGTGGGACTTGATCCCAGGTCTCTAGGATCACTCCTGGGGCTGAAGGCGGGCCTAAACCGCTGAGCCACCCGGGCTGCCCCTCATACCCCTTTCTAATCCCACCCTCCACACTCCTCCCATCCATGCCCATGCAATCACTGATCTGATTTCTGTCATTATAGAGAAGTTTGAATTTCCTGGAATTTATATAAATTCCAAGATTTCTATTCCAGTGCCAGCCTTGCTGTTAGCAGGTGAATGACTGTGCCACTTAATTAATAGCCTCAATCTACTTGCCCTAGTGACTTCTTACAGTAATTGTGAGGATAAATGTTTAAAATGCATTTAGCATTTTAGGCCAGCAGTCTCTTGGCTATGCTGTAGTGGTGGCCTAGCAAGATGTGGCCAGTGTTTTCTCTCATGTGAGACTACAAACAAAGTGCAGAGAGAAGAGTGAAGCCGGTTTCACTAGGACTCTTTCCTTCTTCCTTCCAACACCTTCCCTGACCCATATGCTTGTCTCTGTCAGCACAGCTAGGCTGAGGGCAGTATCACCAAAGGGGACACACTCATCTGACACTAGTGACATGCCTGATGCACAATGAAAGTGTAGATAAAGTGCACTCTTCCCTCTGTGGTGTCTTTTTTCTACATGAATTTGAAGGCAAAGACTATAAAATTAAATAGTGAAAACCTTGGCTTATAAGGCTATCTGAGCATATTTTTTTATATTCCAGATATGCTGTCAGTAACAAAAAATAAATCCATTCACTTAATATTCTGACCTGTTCCTTTGTATTTTAACTTGTGGAAGAAATTTAAATTGTATTAAAGCCTGTGTAAGAACCTCAAACTTTATTTTCCTGAACCATTTTGTTTCTAATTTGTGACTTTTAGAAAAGAGAACCAAAACTAATTTTTACTAATTATCCTCTTGCATTATTTATTACTTCTAATACGTTAGGGATGTTTTTTTCTTCTCCTTTTCCAGTCTAAATTTAAGAAGAAGAGATATTTCCTTTTTGGGATACTGTGTGGACTCTCACTATACAACTTAAATGCTGCCAATCTTCCTTTCCCACTGGCTCTGTTTAAGAAACTTCTGGACCAAAAGCCATCATTTCAAGATTTAAAAGAACTCAGTCCTCTTTTGGGGAAGTAAGTAATATTTTTCCAGAACTATAGTTAAGTCTCAGTTTTTCAGGAACAACTGATGTTAATCACACACATACACAAAGTGATAAGGTCTTCAATTTCAATAAATGTATACTCTTTTGATGAATGTGAATTTTAGCCTGACTTAAAATAAAGTACGCCATCTGGGGAATCCCTGGGTGGCTCAGCAGTTTAGTGCCTGCCTTTGGCCCAGGGCATGATCCTGGAGCCCCGGGATCGAGCCCCGGGATCGAGTCCCACGTGGGGCTCCCTGCATGGAGCCTGCTTCTCCCTCTGCTTGTGTCTCTGCCCCCTCTCTCTCTTTCTATGTCAATCATGAATAAATAAATAAAATCTTTAAAAATAATAATAATAAAGTACACCATCAAAAAAGAAAAGCCAAATGCTCTTTTGATTATCAACCTACAACAGACCTCTGGTGTACTATCTACTATCTTCAACTTATCTAGATGGAAACAGTACATGATATTCTTTTTTTTTAAGATTTTTTAAAAAATATTTTTTAAAGATTTATTTATTTATGATAGACATAGAGAGAGAGAGAGGCAGAGACACAGGAGGAGGGAGAAGCAGGCTCCATGCTGGGAGCCTGACATGGGACTCGATCCCAGGACTCCAGGATCGCGCCCGGGCCAAAGGCAGGCGCCAAACTGCTGAGCCACCCAGGGACCCCCTTTTTTTTAAAGATTTTATTCATTTACAGAAAGAGAGAGACAGAGAGCACGAGTGGGCAGGGGGAGAGGGAGAAAGAAAATCTCAAGCAGATCCACACAGTCTGGAGCTCAACACAGGGCTCAAAACCTGAGGTCATGACCTGAGCCAAAAATTAAGAGTAGGATGCTTAACCATTGAGCCAACAGGAACCCCGGAAATGGTACACAATACATATATATATATATTTTTTTTTGGTACACAATATTTTTAATAAGAATCATGCTTGCTATATTTAATAAATCATATTTTGTTGTTTAATATATTTAAATACATCAGCATATCATCTTTATTTTTTAAGTATTGAAAACTACTTGTTCTAAGTTAGAAGGCAAACTATATCCTGTGAGGAAAATACTGGCAACATATATGATAGACAAAGGATTAGTATTGCTGATGTATAAATATAAATATATGTATGTATACATATGTGCCATCACACAGAAATATATATGGCTGAGTGTACATACATATGGCCAATCAAAAAATGAAAATACGTTCAACTTTACTAGTAATTGAGGAAATATAAATGGGAATGAGATGTCCATTTTCTGCTTACAGACTGACAAATGTTAAAAAGTTTTTCATAAAATACAGAGTTGGGGGATGCCTGGGTGGCTCAGCAGTTGAGCGTCTGCCTTCAGCCCAGGGCATGATCCCGGGGTCCAGGATCGAGTTCCACATAGGGCTGCCTGCAGGGAGGGAGCCTGCTTCTCCCTCTGCCTGTGTCTCTGCCTCTCTCTCTGTATTTCTCCTGAATAAATAAATAAAATCTTTAAAAAATAAAAATAAAAAATAAAATAAAATACAGAGTTGGCAGATTGGGAAAAAGGATTCTCTTGTCAAGTACTATTAGTGTAAAAATAAACTGCCTAGATTTATACTGTATGCCCTGTTTAGAAAACAGGATTTTTCAACCTTAGCAACACTGACATTTTGGGCTAGATCATTCTTTATTGTGAAAGGCTGATCTGGCATTATAGGATGTTTAACAGCTTATGGGGTTGCTACCCACTAGATGCCTGTAGCGACCTTCCCCTAATTGTAACCACCAAAATCTCCAGATTTTGCCAAACTGTCCTCTAGGGAACAAAATCACCACTGACTGGGAATCACTGGTCTACAGGAAGGGGCTCCTTTCTGTAATTTCCATTAAGACAGAGCAGTGTCTGTGTTAGCAGGGGCCCAACCAAACTGTAAAAAGAGGTAAACTCTAGGAAGAGGGAGCGAGAAGATAAGGAGAGGACATTTACGTGGCATTTTATACGTTTCTATATTGTTCAAGATTTTTTCCATTGAACGTTTATTACTTTTGAAAGATTTTTTCCAAGAACGTTTATTACTTTTAGAAGATCAATAAATATAACTTTATTTTTTAATTTTTATTTTTAAATTAAATATAACTTTTTAAATGAAAATTTTCATTAGGAATTTGCAAGAAATTCTAGATAATGAAGCTGATGACACTGAAGAACTTTACATATATTTTTCTGTGAGTACCAATGCAAACCAGATTATAGTTTAACTTTCATCTGTTTTTAAGTATAATTTCTATTATACTACTTTAAATATGGGATTTCTTTTTTTTTAATTTTCTACCCTGCACTCCTGGGATTCCTTTTTTGAAGGGAATTTTACTTCTGTACTATATAAGACTTTCCTCCTACCTGCTCGTTCTTTGATAGTTACGTTTATATACTCTCAAGGTGAAAATATAGCAATTATGCAATCAGTGTGAACAATGTAAACCACTAAATGCTTAAGACAATATACAACATAAACTAGGGTAGGTTTTTAAAATTTTTTATATGTATTTAAGAGGCTGCATAATAATAACTACATAATAATAATTAACTACATAAATAGTTATTTAGCTTCCAGTTATTTAAAATCTTTTAGGTTAGAATGTATGGGAATAATGAATAATGCTATTGTGGCTGTGCTGGGGAGGGAGAATTTATTCTCCCTTTCAAAGTCCTTTTAGTTGGACTAAGAATCAAAATGACATGAGACAGATGAACAGGAGATTATCAAATTGAATTTTGTACTACGAGGAATGCATACAGATATGAAAATTCCAAAGACAGGCAAAATTAGGTATATATGTCATTCTAAACTAAGGAGAAGGGTAGAGGCCTGGACTTCAGAGCGAAGGCATGCAATTTACAGGAAGATGAAAAAAGAGTAAATGTTGGATAAACAAATGTTTGCTGGGCTACTCAGAAACAGTGAGACTAAGAGGACTTTGATCCAAAGCACCTTGCTAGGTTCCTCTGCGTCTACAATGCCTAATTCATATTACAATGTAGTGTCCTATGGTGATAGCTCTCTTCCTGAAGCAGGTCCTCTAACTAAATTATTTTTAGACATTTGAGGGGGAAGTCAATAAAGAGCTTTTCCTGAATCTGCTGGGGGGGGGGCTTTAAAATTTTGTTTTGTTTTTTCTGATTCTGCTGGGTTTTGACTGCTTTTAACTCAGAAATAATCTTCATGTCAAAGTGGTCCCTGCAGGTGATTGAATTGGTACATGAACATTTTGTTTACAGATATACTGGGACAAAAATAATGCTAATTTAATTCCAAATGGGATTTCTGTACCTGTGGACCAAACCAACAAGTAAGTTTTGAGATTTAGAACATCTCCTATGAATACACATAAAATGCTTTTTTATCACTATAATTTATCAATATATTTTAGCTTCTCAGATGATCATTTTAGCTCCTCATCTCTGAGGAAGATAAAAAGGTTACAGGTTGGGATGCCTGGCAGGGGGGAGGGGTGCTCAGCGGTTGAGTGTCTGCCTTTGGCCCAGGGCGTGATCCCAGTTTGGGGATCGAGTCCCCCATCAGGCTCCCTGTGAAGAGCCTGCTTCTCCCTCTGCCTGCGTCTCTTCCTCTCTCTGTGTCTCTCATGAATAAATAAATAAAATATTTTTTTAAAAAAAGGTTACAGATTAAGAGAAGGGGAAAAAGGACTCAGGATTAAATATTCCCTTTGTAGAACTTTTCACTAGTTATTCATTTAACAATAATTTTTGAGTCCTTAGATCCCTTAGATCCTATTTTAGGTGCCAGAGATACAGCTGTGAAACAGACAGACAAAAATGGAGCTTGCATTCCAGTGAAGCAGAAAGACCACTTACAAATAAATTATTATGTAATATAAGGTCAGATAAGGATGAGGACTGTGACAAAAGAGTCACACGGTCTGATTTACAGTAGTGTTATGCTGGAGCCTGCTGCCATCTGCTTATGAGAGCTCACTGTTAAAATTTTTTTTTAAGATTTTATTTATTTATTCATGAGAGACAGAGAGAGAGAGACAGAGACACAGGCAGATGGAGAAGCAAGCTCCATGTAGGGAGCCTGACATGGGACTCGATCTCGGTTCTCCTGGATCAGACCCTGGGCTGAAGGCAGTGCTAAACCGCTGAGCCACCCAGGCTGCCCTGATCGTTAAATTTTCTAAAATGTTGAGAGTTTATTTTTAAAGTATTAGTAGCATGAAATCAGCCATGGTGGGAATATTTACACCACAGAACCGGCAAATGCTGCTTTCATTTTTTTCTCTTTAGAGAACTGGTTGTTAACCATTTACCAGCACATCATTGTTTCCAGGAGGGCAGACAGGGGTTGATTTAGATAGGACGGTCCGCTAGGAGAGTCCATGAAACTGTTCAAAGGGTGGGAGACTTTCATGTTTCTGGTGGCTATCTGGTAGAAATATCTCCAAGTAGTAACCCTGTGGTCAGGAAATTCATCATGGTGGGAGGAAAAGACAGACTTTTGCAGAAATAATTTCTACATAGTGAAATATGTTGTTAAGAGAGGAGGGTAAGGAGAAGAGAGAACCAACCCTGAGAAAGTCATATTGCTATGGAACTCTGATGGTTGACAGAAGTTACCAAGGAAAGAGGGACCACTGCAAGCTGTGGCCTGACTGCCAAAGAGACAGTGAGCCCACAGAGCTGAAGGTCAGTTTGGCCAAAGATTCAAATGCCAACTGGGAAGAGGCTGCTGTGTCAGGCTGGGAGTCAGATCAGGGGAGTTTGGAATTTACCCTAAGGGAAGTGGAAAGAAAACCTTTGAAAGATTTTAAGATGGAGAATTATATATTCAGATTAGGTGTTTTAAAAGTATCTCTCTTGGAGAAAATGGCAGCAAAACAAAGTTTTAATCCTTCTACATACTCCTAGTTTCCTTCCACATGTTTTTAACTTCTGTCTGTCTATATAGCACTGTATGTTATGCAGGAATTATTTACTTTTCTTTCTCAATAGAAATGATAAAAAGGGCAAAATAGAGAATATTTTAGTGAACGGTAATGTATGTTATTGGGTTTATTTTTTTCTTCTCTCAAGGAAAGAATATGTTTCTGCATGCATCGATTACATTTTTAACACCTCTGTAAAGGCAGTTTATGAGGAATTTCAAAGAGGATTTTACAAAGTCTGTGACAAGGAAATACTTGTTAAACTTTTCCAGCCTGAAGAACTAATGACAGCACTGGTTGGAAATAATGATTATGACTGGAAATATTTTGAAGAGGTTGGTGATAACTAAAGTGCTCCCAGTTCTTCCAAACAACTTCTGTATATTCCCCCTAAAAACCTGTTTTCTCCCTCTTTTTCCCAAGAATTCACAATATGGTCAAGGATACCACAAATCACATCCTACTATACTGATGTTCTGGAAAGCTTTCCACAAATTGACTTTGGAGGAAAAGAAGAAATTCCTCTGTAAGTATTACTAATGGATGGATATATAATTATATATCTTTTTAAAGGTAAATATTTGCCATGAAGTCAGTATTAAACTTTTTTAAAGTTTATTTTATCTATTTAATCTCTACACCCAATATAAGGCTCAAACTCACAACCCCGAGATCCATAGTTGTATGCTCTTCTGACTGAGCCAGCCAGGCGCCCTGCCATGGAATTACTGTTAATAGTGGGTCACACATGTTAACAGCAAAGCCAGTCAGCAAAGCTTCCTAAACCAATGCTCTTTCCTCTTATAAAAGCTGGTTTCCCATTTAAAAAAAAGATAATAAAAAAGATATTGCTAGTTGCCTCCTAATCAAGCCTTTACTCTCACATTCGAAATGTATATTTCTCTAATATTATTTAGAAATAATACCAATAGCAATGACCACTGATAATACTAACAGCATTTATTGTGTGCTTAGCCTATGCCAGGCACTGTACTGACCACTTCATATCTGTTACCTCCCTTTATCCTAATAGCAATGTTTTGAGGTAGAAACTTAATTTTTCCCCCATTTCAGATCTGAGGAAAAGAAACTTGACGCATTTAGTAGCTTGTCTATATTCACACAGCTGATGCATGTGAGAAATAGACTTGGAACCCAAAGCCAAGGCTCTGAACCACTAAACTTTGTGGCCTTGTGGCACAAGAACTTCTCTCAGGGAGCACCCTAAGGTTTAATGGCGTAGTCTCCCACCTTCCATCCCATTTTTCAGCTATTCCAGAGATATACTTCTTCTTGCTATTTTTGTTGCTCCTAAGGACATTGTAGGACAATTTCAACTTCATAAATCTAACCTACTTCTCCACAAACCCAAACTACCTGTCTAAACTTCTCTCTCAATGAGAAACTTTTGCTTCAGCCCATTAATTCTACTATCTGTGCATTCAGTACATCTTACATCTTCCTACCTCTGGCTTTTTCTTGGGCTTTTGCCTTCTACCTCAAAAGCTTACCCAACTCCTTTCCTGGAGAATTAACTAGCCAGATGTGATCCCTGTAAGTCTCCCTGCTACCCCAGCCTGGTGCCTCCCTCAGTCTCAGGCCTTCATTAGGCTCTCCACCTCACCTAGGACTTCCTAGTTGAGCTAAATATAAATACACTTCCACGTATCTTGCTATTCTTTATTCATGTACGTGATTTTGCCCAGTTGGACCATGAACTCACTGAGGACAAAGACCAAAAGTCATGATTTTTCCATGTCCATATGGCCCTGTGTAGTTCTCCCTACACAGGGGTACTCAGTGATATGTACTGAATGAAGTGATTAATTTCTTCCTTTTCATTTTATGTTTTGGTCTTTCTATGAAGTATCTTAACCAAAGTTTATTCCTTTCTAGTTTTTCTTAGGGGAAATGACAGGTGGCCTCTAAGTGGCAAACAGGAGATAGGAATCATATTTCGCTGTCCGGAAACTTTCAGTGAAGCAGATTATCCAAGAGCACTGACCTGTTATAATATTCTGGACCTTCCTCAGTATTCTACAATGGAGAAAGTGGAGGAAGCCCTTCAAGTAGCCATCAACAGCAACAAAGGATTTGTCTCACTCTGAGTCACAGAACAACAGTGATCCCCAGAGTTTTGGTGAGGCCTCAGAGTCTCAAGCCTTCCACTCTTCTATTCTTCCTTAGGTCTAAGTAGCACAAGGGGTTGAGAGGAATTAGTTGACAAATGTTGGGATAAACAACAAAATGATGAATCAAGAGTGATTAAAAAAAAAAAAGGGTACTTTTAAAAAATGAATCCACATTTCTTGACCCCTAAATTTACCAGAATGTTTGCTTTCTACTGAATCATTCCTGAACAATAATTATCAGTTAAAAATAAACTGAATTTTAAAAGCTAACATATTTTTTAAAATGTTGTACACTGGGGCAGCCGGAGTGGCTTAGCGGTTTAGTGCTGCCTTTGGCCCAGGGCCTGATCCTAGAGACCCAGGATCGAGTCCCATGTTGGGCTCCCTGTATGGAGCCTGCTTCTCCCTCTGCCTGTGTCTCTCATGAATAAATAAATAAAATCTAAATAAATAAATAAACAAACAAACAAATAAATAAATAAATATTGTATACTAATAAACATTGTCTGAAAATATGAAAGATAGGCTGAAGCTTGAATAAATAAAAATAATTCAACATGTTTTTGAGGCATGCAAATGTATATTTTATATCTTGGAAGGTCTCCAGAGTTCTGATTTTAGCCAACTGTTGAGTAATTTATTTGAAAAATCTAAATGTTAAAGAATTCATTGAATAATCACTTATGGCTCAATACTGTGTTACAAAAATCATTTTTAATGTATATATCATTTTGGTTAAACACTGAGCCCAAGCAGGAACTCATGTCTATTAGTATTTGGAGAAAATGGAAGAACATGAAATATGTCTTAACAATATGGCTATGGAATGAATTAAAAGAGAGACAGAAGTAGGTCTGTAAATTCTGTAGATCAGTTCTATTTTATATTAAATTTTAAACTGTAAGCTATTCTTTTTTTTTCTTTAAAGATTTTATTTCTTTATTTCAGGGAGAGAGAGAGAGCATGTGATAGCAGGAGCAAGGGAGAGAGGGAGAGGGACAAGGGAGGAGCAGAGAACCTGACGCCCCAGGGATCATGACCTGAGCCAAAAAGCAGAGGCTCAACCAACTGAGCCACCCAGCCAAACTGTTCTATAAATGTCTGTTGTTATGGCAAACATACAGGGAAGCCTTATATTGGAAAGACCATGGTGTGTAGTCCATGTCAGGTTGCTGATGTGGAAGGAGGGCAAGAGCGTCAGAGGATAGATGGAACATGGATAGGGAATTCACTGAGGGTACTAGAATGTGAGGTGGCCTTCCTACAGCCTCAGTGAATCCTCAGATTTATTTTGGAGAAACATCTGGTTTCTATAATAAATGGAATAAAGGCTCATATATATTCTATTTGAATTTTAAGGGAAAGATAACTCCTAAATCTCAGGGATCCTTATGCACTTGACATTTGGGTTATATTTTTCAGGTCTTTCAACTCAATCATAAATTTTTTTCTTTTTTCTTTTCTAAGAGTACGCTTCCTCTACTTTTTTTTAAGATTTTATTTATTTATTAATGAGAGACAGAGAGAGAGAGAGAGAGAGAGAGAGAGGCAGAGACACAGGCAGAGGGAGAAGCAGGCTCCATGCAGGGAGCCCGACGCAGGACTTGATCCCCAGTCTCCAGCATCAGGCCCTGGGCTGAAGGCGGCACTAAACCGCTGAGCCACCTGGGCTGCCCTATCATAAATTTTTCTAATGCAAGTGGATGAACTATACTCGACATTTAAGGAAGAGGGTGTAGCAATTCTTTACATACTCCTTCAGAGAGCATAGGAAGAGGGGTGCCTGGCTGGCTCAGTTGGAAGAGCATGCAACTCTTGATCTTGGGGTTGTGAGCTTGGGCCCCATGTTGGGTGTAGAGATTACTTAAAAATAAAATCTTTAAGGGGCACCTGGGTGTCTCAGTCTGTTAAGCCTCTGCCTTCGGCTCAGGTCATGATCTCAGGGTTCTGGAATGGAGCTCTGTATCAGGCTCCCTGCTCAGTGGGGAGCCTGCTTCTCTCTCTCCCTCTCCTCTGCTGCTCCCCCTGCTTGAGCTTTCTCTTTCTGTCCAATAAATAAATAAAATATTAAATAAATAAATAAATACATAAATAAATAAATAAATAAATAAAAATTTTTAAAAAAGAAAACAGAGAGGGAACACTTCCTGATTAAGTACAACACCGGCATTGTACTAATGTCAAAACCAGACAAAGACATTATAGGAAAAGAAAAGAAAACTACAGATATCTCTCATGAACAGAAACACAAGACACCTTTCCAAGACTTTAACACATCAAACATATCCAAAAATATATAAAAAGGATAATACCTTGTGGCCAAGTGGGGTTTAGTCCAGAAATGCACCTAAAAATCTATCATATCTCACTGTAATAAGACAAAGAAAAATCATATAATTACCTCAATAGAAGCAGAAAAAAAATTTGACTAAATGCAATAGTCACTCATGCATGATAGTTTTAGCAAACTAGGAGCAGAAGGAAACTTCTACAACCTGAGAGAACCTACAAAGAGCTAATCTTACACTTAATGTTAAGAGACTAAATGCTTGCTTTCCTAGTAAATCTAGTAACAAGGTAAGGATGCCTCTCATCACTTCTATTCAACATTGTACTAGAGGTACTAGTTTATATAAGAGGGGGCAAAAAAGAAAAGAAAAGGCATAATGATTGGAAAGGAAGGAGTAAAACTATCTTATTTATAGACTATATGGTTATCTCCAGAAGATCCTAAGGGATCTAAAACAAAACAAAACAAAACCTACTAAAAGTATTAAGTAAGTATAGAAAGGTCTCAGGATTCAAGGTCAATATATAAAAATTAACTACTTATACACATACTAACAACAATCATAAAATTAAAAATTTTTAAAGTATTTGTAAAACCAAAAAATATTTAAGAATAAATTTAACAAGATATGTTAAACTATACAGTGAAAACTAGAAAAAATTGCTGAAAGACATTAGGGAAGCTTTAAATTAATGGGGAAGTTGCACCTACGTGGCTGAGTCGATTAGGCCTCCAATTCTTGGTTAGCCTCTGGTCTTGACCTCTGCCTCATAGGATGGAGCAGCCCCTCCTTTCCGGCTTCATCTGAGAGTCTGTTTGAGACTCTCTCTGACCCTCCCTCCAGCATGAATGGGTGCACATGTTCTCTCTCTCTTAAATAAACCTTTTTTTTTTTTTTAAGATTTTATTTATTTATTCATGAGAGACACAGAGACATTGGCAGAGGGAGAAGCAGGCTCCCTATGGGGAGCCCGATGCAGGACTCAATCCCAGGACCCCTGGATCACGATCTGAGCCAAAGGCAGATGCTCAACCACTGACCCACCCAGGTGTCCCAATAAATAAACCTTTAAAAAAGAAAATGAGGAGAGAGATACTCATGGACGAAGGAATAAATAAACAGTAGGTCAATTCTTCCCAAATGATTTGATTTAGTGCAATCTCAAAATCCCTGCAGTCTGTTTTGTAGATATAAACATCCTAAAATATATATGGAAATGTGGAGGACCTAAAATAGCCAAAACAAACAAACAAATAGAATAGCCAGAACAACACTGAAGAAAGACAATAGTGGAGCATTTGAATGAACTGATTTTGAGACTTAATTATAATCTACAGTAATGAAGGCAGTGTGGTCTTGAAGTAAAAATAGACACATAGGGACACCTGGGTGGCTTAGTGGTTGAGCGTCTGTCTTTCGCTTAGGTTGTGATCCTGGGATCCCAGGATGGAATCCCACATTAGGCTCCCCATAGGGAGCCTGCTTTTCCCTCTGCCTATGTCTCTGCCTCTCTGTATGTGTCTCTCATGAATAAATAAATATAATATAAAAAAATAGACATATAGATCCAAGAGACACAGTAAAAAGTCCAGAAATAAATCCAATTACACATAGCTAGCAGAGTTTTGACAAGGACCATATAGTAATTCAATGGGCGGGCGGGGGGGGGGGAGTCTAGCTAGAACACCTGGAAATCTGTAAGGTCAAAAATTAACCCCTATCCTACCTCACACCATAAAGAAAAATTCATTTGAAGTGTAACAAAGACCTAAAACAATAAAACTTCTAGAAGATAATATGTAAGAAAATCTTTACAACCTTGGGTTAAGCAAAGATTTCCTAAGACAAAAAAAGAAGAAAAGGAAAGGAAAGGAAAGGCATTAACTATATAAAAGAAAAAAATGGATAAATTGCATTAAAAATTAAAAACTTCAGCTCTTCAAAGACACTTAATAAAATTAAAAGGCAAGCCACAGACGGATAGAAAACATTTCAAAACATATCTAATAAAGAACTTGATATATAACATGAGGAACTGTAATATATAGAAAGAACTTTGAGATAATCAAATTAATAAACAGCAAAAGATGTGAATAGACATTTCACCAAAGAAGAGACAGATTAGCACTAATAAACACATGAAAAGATGCTTCAACATTATTAAACATTAGGGAAATGGAAATTAAAACCACAGTAAGATATACACATAGACAGGCCACTGCAACTGAGTAAGGGACAGGTGGGACAGGGAGAGATAGGAAGGGGGCTACAAGATCAGACTCAAAAAATCCCTAAAATGGGCAGCCCCGGTGGCGCAGTGGTTGAGTTCCGCGACAGGCTCCCTGCATGGAGCCTGCTTCTCCCTCTGCCTGTGTCTCTGCCTCTGTGTGTGTGTGTCTCTCATGAATAAATAAAATCTTAAAAAAAAAAAAAAAAAAAAGAAATTCCGAAAATGCTGAGGTGTAAGGAAACCAGAGAGAAGGGAACAAACTGACCACTTTGCCCTAGATGTGTGTGTGTTGGGGGGGTGGTGGTGGTGGTGATGGTGGTATCTTTTGTAGGACAGTCACCTGTGATCAACCAGAAAAACCAGACCTAAAAAAGAAGCCCTTAGAGATGTTATCACCAGTCCTTACTCAAGCCAAAATATCACAAGAGTGATAAGGCCACAAGCTCCCTGGTCGGTTCTAAATTAAAGACTGTGTCAGTGGAAGCCCAGGTTGGCAACCCTGTCCTGGCCTTTAGGTCCTAAGAGTTTTTTTTTCTGTATCCTCACTTAATAAAACTCTATTGCTTTACTCTCCTGTGTGTGTGTGTGTGTGTGTCTGTGTGTGCACGTGTGCGCGCTTGTGTATGTGTGTGTGTTTGGGGGGGCGGGGTTCCTTCTTCCACTCCATGAGACAAGAACCTAGCTCTCCCGCTTCACAACTGCTATAATTAAAAAGGCGACAATTCAAATGTCCTCAAGGATATGGAGGGATGGGCAGGGGGACACCTGGGTGGCTCAGCAGTTGAGTGTCTGTCTTCTGCTCTGGGCGTGATCCCAGGATCAGGGATCAAGTCCGACATCGGGCTCCTGCTTCTCCCTGTGCCTGTGTCTCTGCCTCTCTCTCTCTCTCTCTCTGTGTCTCTCATGAATAAATAAATAAAATCTTTAAAAAAAAAAAAAAAAAGAGGGACTGGCACGGCCATAAAGCGGTGGAGGGAATGCAAAAGGGCACACAGCACCTCACAAATATTTGATAGTTTCTTATATTCGTAGGTATTTACCATACCACAGAGCAATCCCACTATATTTATTTTAAAGATTTTATTTATTTATTCATGAGACATACGGAGAGAGAGAGGCAGAGAGACAGGCAGAGGGAGAGGCAGGCTCCCTGTGGGGAGGCCGATGGGGGCCTCCATCCCGGGACCCCGGGGTCACGCCCACGCCCTGAGCCGAAGGCAGACGCTCAACCGCTGAGCCACCCGGCCGTCCCCCATTTTTAGGTATTTACTCATAGGTATTTACTTATAAGAAAGGAAAACATTGATCCACCCCAAGACGTGCTCACAGTCCAAAGCACCTTTATTCACGGTAGCTCCAGCCTGGAAAGATCCGAAATGCCGGTGACCCGGCGAAAGGACAAAGTGCCACTCGTCGCATATCCGCGTATGGTAGTAACAGTCAACAACAGCTACTGACTGACCGGCGACCACTGAAACACAACAGGTCAAAGCTCAAAAAAACAAAGCCCTATGCTAAGTGTAGGGGACAAAACAACAACGAACCCACCGGCGTCAAGCCTGCACAGGACTGACTGCCGCGAGGGGCTGTGGCGCAGGCAAGCCGTACGCACCGGGCAGGGGGCGCGTCGCCGGGCGCCGGGCGCCAGGCGCCGCGCTGGGGGCGGAGGGGCCGAGCGCGCGGCGCTCGCTCTCCTCCTCACGCTCGTGTGGCGGAGCCGAAACCGAACGCCTGGCCGAGTCGCGGTCCCTACCGCGGGAATTCCCGGCGATTCTGGACGCCCGCCTGGGTCGCCGCTGCTCCCGGCGGAGCTGCGCGATTTCTTCGAAGGCCACTAGGTCCGGTTCCGGCGGCCGCGGCTCGCCCGGGGGCACGTCCTCAGCCCTGCCCGCCCACCTCGCCGCCCGCCAGCGCCCTGTTTACTCGGGCCGCCTGCGGGGCCCGTGCGCGAGCCGCTCGAGTTTCCCTTTCCTTTCAGTGCACAGCGCGCCCCCAGACAGTCAACAACGGTTTCGTTTCCGAAGGGAGCTGCGGGCTCCGCCCCCAAGCAGCACGTTGCGAGCCCGGCGCCCGAGCGCGGGGGCGGGGAGGCTGCGGTTCCTCGACGCCGCCGCGCTGTCCGCCAGCTCCGGCTGCGCACCGCGGCTGCGGGGACGGTTTCCTCGGGGTTTCCTCGGGGTTTCCTCGGGGTTTCCTCGGGAGCTCGGCCTCCTCCGAGGTGCGGAGAGCGGACGCGCGACGGTGGAGCCCGGGAAGGCGGCGATGGAGCGCAGGCCCCCCAGGAGAGCTCGGGGCGGCGCGCGCCCGGCGCCCGGGCCGCTCCCCGCGCCCCGACGCCCCGCGGAGCCGCCGGGCACCCAGCTCTGGCTCTTCCCCAGCGCCGCGGGCCTCCGCAGGGCGCTGCCCCCGAGGGCCGAGGAGACGCGTCAGATGTGCTGCACGCGCGGGCGCCTGGTGGTGCTGGAGCGCGGCGGGGCCGGCGTCGAGGTCCACCAGCTGCCGGCGGGGAGCGACGTCAGGAAGCCGAGTGAGTGGGGCGGGCGGGGCGGGCTCGGCGCCCCCGCCTCGGGCTGCGGCTGTGAGGAGCCCGGGGAGACGCCCGGCGGTGTGGGGGGGGGGGGCGGGCGGTGCTTCTCTAGAAGGACGGGGCGGCTCAGACGGGACTCGACGCCGCGGCGCCGTGCGGTGGCCGCGGGCCCGCCGCGGGCCGGGAGGCTTTTTGCGCGTCGCGCGTGTGGCGGCCGAGTTCTCGGTGCCTCGGGCCCTGGGCGGCGGCGAGGGCCGGGGGGGGGGGGGCGCCCCGCAGGTAGCCGGTGCGGACGGAGCGCGCCGCTCGCGGCAGCCGTGGCCGGCCGGCCTTGCGCTTGCTCTTCGGTTACTCGTTCTTCGGGCACGGCGGCCCGGCTGCGGTTCCGTGAGCCCGGGAGGGTGTATGGTTCTCTTGTGCTCAACCGCGGGGTCTTGGATACGCAGGCGACTTAAAGGATGCGTTCAGCGGCACTTGTCCGAGGTGGCGAGGCTAGGAACTGTGGCTCCGGTTTCGCAGGTGGAAGAAAGCGAATGGCCCCACTCTCAATCTTGAAAATTTTGCCCATCTGTTGAGCGAAGGAAATGGTATTTCACTGGTCGTGTTTTTGCTTTTTCGCTCGAGGGAAGTCGAGCATCTTTTCTTTTTTTCTGTCGGTCATTTGCATTCCTTTTTGGTGAACTGCCTGTTCGCATCTTAGACTGGCCTTTTAAAAAATTGAGTCAATCTCTTATTTATTTGAATTTGAATATTGAGTAAGAATAGCCCTTTGTCCGGCGTAGACGTAGTGGTGTTTTTCCTGACTAAACTTTAGTTGATGTTATTTGTAGCCTCCTCCATCAAGCTTTTCTATGAAGAAGGCTTACGGATTTGGTGTTACAAAGCTCTCCACGCTCAAGTGTTTTTTTTTTTTTTTCTTTTGAATGTACTCATCTTTATAGTAATTTTAAGCTTTTGTTTATTTTTTTAAGTAGTCTCCATGCCCAGCGTGGTGCCCAGTGGGAGGCTTAAACTCTCGACTCTGAGATCAAGACCTGAGCTGAAATCCAGAGTCTGGGGCTTAACCAACTGAGCCACGCAGGCATCTCTTAAGCTTTTATTATTAAAATCAAAATTTTGGATGCATTTGAAAATGACTTTGTTTTAAGGAGGTGGAGGAATCTGGATGTACTTGTTTCTCCTAATGGCTAGTCTGATGTCCCAGTACTTTCTTGGAGTAACCTTTTTTTTTTTTTTTCCCTCTCTCCCGCCCCTGAGTAACTCCCCCCCCCCCAGGGATTTGAAATGCTGATCTCTAAAAAACATTAGTCTATTGGACCATTTCTTCTTTATTACCAAACTGTTTTTGGTTCTCATTGCATTTCTAATGTGAAGTGGTTTGTGCTTTGAGATTTTTACATGAATAAATTCTATTTGGTTAGAACCAAAAAGTAAAACAAGATCTCCTATCTAATTTTTGTGAACAAATGAAATAAGAGTAAACGGTACCTGTGGACAATTTTAAAATCTCTTAATTTTTAGAAAGGGCTAAATATGCAATAATGACCATGAAAATTCTTTTGACACCATTCTTCCTTAAAAATAGTCCTCAAACACAATTCTTCCTTTCAAAAATATAGAACTTGGCTTCTACATGGAGCAATTAAGAGGTTTTATTTTATTTTTTAAGAGGTTTTATTATTATTTGTTTTGTATTTGGAAAGAGTAGGTCTCAAAATACACAATATATTTTTTTCTAAAATGAGTTATGTCCTCCAGATATTGTTATATTTTCTTATAGAATTTTTCATTTCTGTCGCTTCAAATTCAATTTCTCTGTCTCAATTTATCAAACGGGAATTCAAAACAATATTTAATTGGTTATTTTAAAACTATATTGAATTTATTTGATTTTATTTTTAGAGGGGGGAGGGGCAGAGGGAGAGAAAAAATCTTAAGCAGGCTCCAAGCTCCTCCATTTTACAATCCTGAGATCGTGAGCTGACCTGAAACCCAAGAGAGATGCTTAACCGACTGAGCCGCTCAGGCACCCCAAACCTATATTCAGTTTATTTTTATTTTTATTTTTTTAAAGATTTTATTTATTTATTTATTTATTTATGAGATACATAGAGAGAGAGAGAGGCAGAGACACAGGCAGAGGGAGAAGCAGGCTCCATGCAGGGAGCCCGACGCGGGACTCAATCCCGGGTCTCCAGGATCAGGCCCTGGGCCGAAGGCAGCGCTAAACCACTGAGCCCCCTGGGCTGCCCTATATTCAGTTTAAAACAAAGTATGAATCAGTGCTTTCCCAAATTGAAAAAAATCCATGGCCGGGATGTTTGGATGCATCTGCCTTTAGCTCAGGTCATGGTCTCTGGATCCTGGGATCCAGCCCCTTGGTGGGCTCCCTGCTCTGGAGGCAGTCTGCTTTTCTCTCTCTCTTTCTCTCTTTTTTCCTCCCTCCCTTTTCCTCTTTCCTTCCCTCCCTCCCCTCCTCCCTACCACTCGTTCTCTCCTTCTCAAAAATAAATACAATCTTAAGAAAAAAGAAAAAGAAAAAAATCCATGGTCAAACAGTAGCATTGTTAGTTTGTCTGCTTTCATTCTTTTTTTTAAAATTTTTTTAAAATTTATTTATTTATGATAGTCACACACAGAGAGAGACAGAGGCAGAGACACAGGCAGAGGGAGAAAGCAGGCTCCATACACCGGGAGCCCGATGTGGGATTCGATCCCGGGTCTCCAGGATCGCGCCCTGGGCCAAAGGCAGGCGCCAAACCGCTGCGTCACCCAGGGATCCCTGTCTGCTTTCATTCTTGAATTTTTCTTTAAAGAGAGGTTCGTTTTAAGTCCAAGGTTGTCTCGTTGAAATTTTCTGGGGGGTGTTTTAAGTGTATTATAACAAAATGATTAATGATAATGGGTAATAACCAGAGTGGTGATAATTCCTGGTTGGATTTGCTCTGCAGAGTGCATTAAATTAGGGAAAAAAATGAAGATACATTCCGTGGACCAAGGAGCAGAGCACATGCTGATTCTATCCTCAGATGGAAAACCATTCGAGTACAACTATAGCATAGAGCATGCAAGGTAGGGAACTTTTTTTTCTTTTACTAAAAATTATTTTAAAGATTATTTAAGTTTTACTCAAGAGGCAATCATAATTTTTATAGGAAAATGTTAATTTATATGAATTTTGTCCTCTGCTTTATATAGTGGCTCTAAAGTAAACAATTCTGAAATGACCAGTGAATTTCATCAGTGAACTATATCAATTCCAATTAAATACAATTAATAAATTTAACATTGATGTTGTGACTTTCATTATAGTGATTGACATAAATTTTATTTTCTTTCATCAGGTTTCAATGCATTTTACAAGAAAAAAGTATAATTCAGATCACATGTGGAGATTATCATTCTCTTGCACTCTCAAAAGGTACTTTTCTGGAATATTGTTTTTTAGAAGGAATAAACATGTATATGTGTATAGAGCTAGTAGAATGTATGTGCTTCACTTTATAATAGAGAAAGTTATGATTTTGAATTTGCTATAGTTCAGGGCACTTGTTCTTTTTTTCCTTTATTCTTTTTTTTTTTTTTTTTTTAAGTAGCTCTAGGCTCAATATGGGGCTTGAATTCATGACCCTGAGATAGAGTCAATCAAGAGTCACGTGCTCTACCAACTGAGCCAGCCGGGCACCCCAAGGCACTTGTTACAAAATAAGAGAATTTTTGGATGTATAAAATCTTTAGGTTTCCATATTCATCGTTTCTACATTGCATTCTGTCAAATGACAAAACTAAAACAATTTAGTAAAGAATTTGATACCCTTTGTTCAAGGACAGACAATCGATGGATTAGGAGTACAGTGCATCACAAGCAGTGGAGCACTCTTCTAGAAGGACTTTGAGCAAGGGCAAGTTTTGTAAAGCATTGGAAGCCACAGTGCAGAAATAGGGCTTGGTTGATTGGGGGTTGCATATCTAATTTTATTTAGAAATAGCAGGCAACAAGTATATGGCTCAGAGTTGGCTTGGTGTTTGGGGATTAGTTTACTGCATATATGGTGTTTCTGTTCAAGCGGAGCAGTTAAAGGAGTTTGTAAGTCAGTTTGCTGATACGGCACTGGTTCCATCTTGACTTGAGAGATTTATTTCAACAGTTCCATGTTTTTATTTTTCAAATAAGAAACAGTGAAAATATTCTGAATAATTAGAATCATTCTGGAAAGAGGACCAAGCATGGACCCCTTTCCTAGAACCTGCTTCCCTTTTTCTAGTGCTCTTTCAGCGCCCATGACAGGAGCTTAGACTCCCTTGGGTCTAATCTTGTGGCCAGTTTGCAGGCCTCAGTGTGTTCCCCGTTATCATTTAAATTCAGGGATTCTCTCCAGCCCTTATTATTTCCTATTTCTTTTCTTTTTTTTTTTTTTTTTAAGATTATTCATTCATGAGACACAGAGAGAGAGAGGCAGAGACACAGGCAGAGGGAGAAGCAGGCTCCCTGTGTGGAGCCTGATGCAGGACTCAATCCCAGGACCCCGGATCATGACCTGAGTCAAAGGCAGACGCTTAACCACTGAGCCACACAGGTGCCCCCCAAAAAGTTTTTTTTTTTAAATATAAAAGGCAGATAGAAACAAACTGAAGGGAAACTGGGGTGAAAGAGAAGTAACTAATCTAGAATTTGACCTTTGCTGAAGGCCCAGTTGAAGTTGAGAGTATGAACTTACATTTAAAAAATTGACCTGGGGATCCCTGGGTGGCGCAGCGGTTTAGCGCCTGCCTTTGGCTCAGGGCGCCATCCTGGAGACCCGGGATCGAATCCTACGTCAGGCTCCCGGTGCATGGAGCCTGCTTCTCCCTCTGCCTATGTCTCTGCCTCTCTCTCTCTCTCTGTGACTATCATGAATAAAATAAATAAAATAAAATTAAAAAAAATTAAAAATTGACCTGGTTGTTTGAATTTATCCATTCACCAACACATATTTCGAATATCTACCCTTTTTAAGTTATTTATTTACTTATTTAAAAGATTTTATTTATTTATTCATGAGAGAGACACAGAGAGAGAGAGGCAGAGACACAGGCAGAGGGAGAAGCAGGCTCCATGCAGGGAGCCCGACGTGGGACTTGATCCCGGGTTTCCAGGATCATGCCCTCGGCCAAAAGCAGGCCCTAAACCGATGAGCCACCCAGGGATCCCCTACCCTATTCAAGTTATAAAGATAAATGGATACACCAGGTCTTCAAGAAGTTAGAGTCTAATGACGTGGGGCAAAAAAGATATTCAGAGTTTATTTCTGGTAAATCATAATCTAGGAAGAATGGAAGGGAAGCAAGAAAGAGAACTAACCATTTCATCATTCATTATATGCCTGGTGGCTGGTAGGCACCTGATAATTACATTTGAAGGAGAGGTGCTGCCTCCCACCAGATCCTGCACAGTCTTTTGCAAAGAGGTACTCAGTAAACATTAATACTCTGATATATTTTTTCAGACCCTGTTAGATATTGTCATCTCCATCAGATAACACTTAAGTTGTCTTGAAAAATAGGTTCCATGTATTCAATTAAGGAAGAAGATGTAGAGTCAAGATACTGTGCTATGATGTCAAATGTATAAATTACTTAGAATCTTCAGGCTAATGAACAGAGTGGGTGGGCAGAAGGCAAAGATTAAGTTTAGGCTTTATTTTCCCAGATGTAGAAAGTTTCTGGTTTTCTTGGGCCCATCATGATTTGTTTTTTAAATAAATATTTCTTGGTTTTGATTATAATATGTTCAGGTAGCTCCATTCTACCTGTCTTTGTCCGTTCAGGCTGCTGTAACAAAAATACCATAGATTGGCTGACTGAAACAGCAGGAATTTACTTCTGTCAGTTCTGGAGGCTGGAAGTCCAATTTAGGGTGTCAGCAGATTTAATGTCTTTTGAAGGTCCACCATGTAAGTGGTGGAGAGGGCAAGAGAGCTCTCTGGAATGTCTCGTATAAGGGCACTAATCCCATTTTTGAGGGCTCCATACTGATGATCTTAGGTAATCCTCATCATCTCCCAAAGGTCCACCTCCTAATACCTTCACGTTTAGGGTTAGGATTTCAACAGGTATATTTCGGGGTGGGAGTGGGCGGTGGACATGACCGTTTAAGAAGCCCACAATCTAGTGATATGGGACAAGTGGGGATGTTCAGAGTTTATTACTGGTAAGTCACAATCTAGGAAGATGAGATTTGGGGAAGCAAGGACACTACCCTTTGAGGCAGGAAGTAAAGAAGTATAACTGTTATTGCTAAAGAGAAGATGTTCTAGTTTCACTGTCTCAGACATACGGTATCTGAGAAGTTGAATGTAAGAGACTGTATAGTATGGATAACATACATAATGTCCTAAGTTAATGTTTCCTGCACTTGAAACTTAATAAGGCAGCTTTTTGTTTATGTCAAGGTGGTGAGCTTTTTGCGTGGGGACAGAATTTACATGGCCAGCTTGGAGTTGGAAGACTATTCACCTCAGTCCCCACGCCACAGCTTGTGGAGCACCTCTCAGGAGTCCCATTGGTTCAGATTTCTGCGGGAAAAGCCCACAGCATGGCCTTATCCATGTCTGGAAACGTTTACTCATGGGGAAGAAATGATTTGGGACAACTAGGCCTGGGCCACACTAACGGTATGGAAACATATTTTCAAGCTCTCATTGTCAAATACATTTGTTAGATAAGAGATGATTTTAACACAGGCCTCCCTGTCAAAAATGGTTCAGATCTTCACTGTCATTTATGCTGTTTTTCCTGGTTATCTCTGTCTTCAGGGCAGAATCAATCTAGAAGACATGCATTGTGTGGAGGTGGTTGTGTTTAAACATATGTCAGGGTTGTGTGGGCTCAGGGAAAGGACATTGGACTGTTGGGAATATCTAGGCTCTGCTTCCTACTTTGCAAGTTAACTAATGAGAAGGCCTTGCTGAGTCACTTAATTTTTCTCTAGGCATTATTTTCTTTTTCTGTAAAGTGATGCTTTTGGTTGAAATGACCTCTAAAGTGCCTTTGCACTTAAATGTCTGTTAACAGAAGTATATCCATGTTAGGACAGAAGGAGACTAATGATTTCTTTAGAAACTCACATTTTCTAAACTTAGTCTATAAGGTATTAATTATATCTGTATACACAGATAGGGAAAAAAATCTGTAATTCCCATATCGAACTACTTCCACAAAGCAGACTGTATTTGCTGAATCCCTAAGTGCTAGGACAAAGCAATCGTTTAAAGAAAAAAGAGGTAGTGTGGGGTAGGGACATGGTAGTAGAGATTTCTTTTTTAAGATTTTATTTACGTATTCATGAAAGACACAGAGGCAGAGACTTGGGCAGAGAGAGAAGCAGGCTACGAGGGGAGCCTGATGTAGGACTTGATCCTCGGACCCTGGGATCACAACCCGGAGCTGAAGGCAGATATTCAATCACTGAGCTACCCAGGTGACCCGGAAATAGAGAATATAAAAGAAAAAAAGGATATGTTTATTAAAAGGGTGATTTTAGATGGGAATTGGAAATACCAGATAATGCTGCAATTAAAGTTAATGAAGTTAGGCTAAAAGAAGAGTGGGTTCTAGGAACTGGCTTGACACTTTGGCATATGAGTTCTCCTGTGTGTGGCCCTTTGATCACTGCCTCACCCCCAGTTTTAGGCCAAAATAAATATACCAATCCAGCGGCCTTTCCTGTCGGGTGTTGGGAACTGTGGTTGCCAGCTGGGAGTCCAGGTATTTTACTAGTAGCATAGAACTCCAATGTGTAAGTTGATGGTTTGTTTTTTTTTTTTTTTTTTTTTTTTTTTTTTGATTACTTCTTTTCCTTGTGTAGGTGAAGATTTTCCTTCTCTTATTGAAGCACTGGACAATCAGAAAGTGGAATTCCTCGCTTGTGGTGGCTCTCACACTGCCCTGCTCACAAAGGTGCGTGTTGCCTGTTCTCTCCAATGATAATTCTGGAAGAACTTTTAGTGGGGAAAGCACAGGAACACCTAGGTGTGCACACTTAGTGATTCCCTGGGAAAAGGGGTCACTTCCTACATGCAGGATTGTCCTCCTGATAATTTGAGGAGTTTGCTTTGACGTTTTTTTTTTTTTTTTTTTAAGATTTGTTTATTTTAGAGAGTGTGTGCACATGAGTGGGGGGGAGGGGCCAAGAGAGGGGTAGAAAAACTGACTTCCTGTTGACCACAGAGCCCAATGTGGGGCTTGATCTCATGCACCTGAGATCATAACCTGAACTGAAATCAAGAGGCAGATGCTTAACTGACTGAGCCACCTAGGCTCCCCTGATATTAATTTTGTTAATTATTCAGTCTTTTTATTAATTTTTCAGTAATATTACTTACTGTTGTATTTCTTTAGAATCTGATAAGTTTTCTTTCTTCAGGATGGGCTGGTATTTACTTTTGGTGCTGGAAAATATGGGCAGCTCGGTCACAATTCAACACAGAATGAGTTAAGACCCCGTTTGGTGACTGAGCTTGCTGGGAATAGAGTGACCCAGGTAGCATGTGGAAGGTAAGTTGTAAAGTGTCCGTGAAAATTGATGAAGTGAATACAATAAATTTAGATAGATAATTTAATAAAACTTCCATCAGTTTTGGTTTTTTTTTTTGTTTTTTTTTTTTAAGATTTTTATTTATTCTTGAGAGACAGAGGCAGAGACACAGGCAGAGGATGAAGCAGGCTCCATTCAGGGAGCCCAACATGGGACTCCATCCTGGAACTTCAGGATCAGGCCTCCGAGGGAAGGCGGCGCTAAACCACTGAGCAACTGGGGCTGCCCCCATCAGTTTTTTGATTGATTTAAAAGTATGCATTTTCATACTTTTATGAAAAAGGGGTCAAGATGCTTAATTTACATTGTTAGGTAATAATCTTTATTTTAGAATATATATTTGTTTTCATTGGTTTTTTAGAAAATATGTATTTAAATAATCTCTGTACCCAACATAGGGCTACAACTCCCCAGATCAAGAGTTGAGTGCTCCTCGGACTGAAGCAGCCAGGCATGCCCTACATTGATTATATTTTTTTAATAAGAAAATTAAAAAAAATAAAATATAAAAAAAATTTATGCACTTTCTTTTGCCCCTTTAGTGAAATATCTTTGTAACTGTCCAAACATAAATTTATTGGGCAGCCCCAGTGGCACAGCGGTTTAGCGCCACCTGCAGTCCAGGGTGTGATCCTGGAGACCTGGGATCGAGTCCCACGTTGGGCTCCCTGCGTGGAGCTTGTTTCTCCCTCTGCCTGTGTCTCTGCCTCTCTCTCTCTCTCTCTCTCTCTCTCTCTCTCTGTCTCTCTCTCTGTGTCTCTATGAATAAATAAATAAAATCTTTAAAAAAAGACATCTTTTTTTATTAAAGATTTTTATTATTTGTTCATGAGAGACACAGAAAAATATGTCATTTATTTGGGGAAAAATAAACAGATGTGAATCACAAAGGATTATTCATTGATGTAATCACTTTCTCACAACCCCTTAGAGGGAGTAATCACAGTTAGAAGGTAAGATAAAGTCAGTGGTGGTTTAAGTAGAATATTTTGATAAGTTTGATTTTCAGGGCAGCCCCCGGTGGCTTAGCGGTTTAGCGCCGTCTTCAGTCCAGTGTGTGATCTTGGGGACCCAGGATCAAGTCCCACATCAGGCTCCCTGCATGGAGCCTGCTTCTCCCCCTGCCTGTATCTCTGCATCTCTCCCTCTCTCTGTGTCTCTCATGAATACATAAATAAAATCTTTAAAAAAAAAGTTTGATTTTCATAGTTTCTTTTTTTGTTTTTGTTTTCTTTTTACTAAAAGTAGAAAAACTTGCTAAAACTCCTTGGCTTACTTAATTATTCCTTGAACATCATTCAGTCTGCTTCTCACTGGTGGGATTTTTGGTTGTGCTGAGGTTAAGAAATCTTTTCAATCAGATACATTTAACTCTTTTGGGCATTATTTTTCCTTAAACACAAGCAAATTCAGGCTCTACCTGAATAGTGGGTTCTTGTGTTTATTTGCTGAAATTTTTTGTGTAAAAAACTCGTATATGTACTTTCAGTCTATAGACCTGTTCTTTTATGATCCTGGATAAAATTACATAGATGGATATTATTAAAGTTGACCAGATGATTGGGATGGTATGATTCTCTGCATTCAAGGGAACACTGTCACCACTTGGAATTTTTCATAACATACATTTTTTTTTAAGTAGCATGTGTTAGAAGAGGAATCTCATGTTAGAGGTCTCTTAATACAAACCAGGGCAGTTCCCCTATTAACATAGGAGAATTCACTGGAAAATCTTTCAGCACTCACTAAAAACTGTTAAAGTCATACTCACATTTATTGTAAGAAGTGAATACAAATTAGAACCAGTCAAAGGAAGCAATGTATAGGACAGAGTCTAGAAAGAGTCCAAATGAGGAGCTCCTTCTGTCCAGTCCCTTTGGAATCATGGACAGAATGGTATTCCTCCTCCCAGCCCAATACAGAACAATATGTAGAGTATTGCCATCTAGAGAAGTTCACCCAAGATCAGAGCTGTTATTGGGGTTTCGTTGCTTAATCATGATTGATTGAATCATTGTCCATGGTGGTGAACTCAGCTTCCAGCCTCTCCTTCCCAGTAGGTTGGGCTTCCATGTCCCTCTTCCTGAGCCACTTGGATAAACTTTTAGGTGTGACATCAGGATCTTGCCATGAATAACAAGCAGTCCTGTCACCTGGGAAATTCTAAGGGCTTAGAGGTTATCTTCGAGGAAATGAGGACAAAGGCCAGATTCTTTACTTAACACAATCTAGAGTGGGAGAGACTGTGGAGTAAATCAGGGAATCATTGTGGTAAAGGTCTTTGGGAAATAGAGGAATCACCTCATTCCATATTCTAGGATGGGGAGAAGGGGGATTCTCAAGCTGAGGCTTGAAAAAGGAGTTGCAAGCAAGGGGAACTGCTTGTTCCTAAACGAGGGAACACTGTTCACCAAGGGAAAGTATCGTGGCCTTGAGTGGATGTATGGATTCCAAAATCATCTTACCCAAATATTAATGCTATCTTAATTTCCGGATGGCTAATTTCATCCATTGGGAGTTGGTTAACTCATTGCACTCACTGGGTAAACCTAATTTCAGCAGTTTATGTGTTGCTGCATACTCTCTAAGTTGTAGATAATTGAGAATTGACCATAGGTGCTTTCTTTTAATAGGTGGCACACACTTGCCTATGTTTCTGATTTGGGGAAGGTCTTTTCTTTTGGTTCTGGAAAAGAAGGACAACTGGGAAACGGTGGAACACATAATCAGCTGATACCACTTCCCATGAAATTGCCATCAAATGAAGAACTCAAATTTGGTAAATTTTGTAGGAACATGGGATTTGGCAAAATACCATTGTCAAGAAACTGATTTTTTGAAGTGTGTAATATGACAAGGAAAAAAATATATGGCTCTGAAGGGAATTTCTCTAAACGTTGGTTTCAATTTTTTTTTGTTTCTTTTTTTTATATGTAAAGAACTTAAAATATTCACTATAATCAATCAAGTTAAAATAACCATTAGTTTTCTCTTACCCCTTTAGATTAAAATTAATGTGGACCTAAAATGATAGAACATAAAATAGATTATATGGATCCAGAGGCATATACTGCAGGAGACCTATTAATTCCGTGGTGATTGGTTTTTTTTTTTTTTTTTTTTTTTAACCTGGCAACTGACTCACAATCACATAAAGCCCTGAGAATGTTGAGCAGCTGACATATGCCAGGCACTGTAACTGTGCTGACATGTGTTATCTCACTGGTCCTTCAACAGTTCTGCGAGATCTGTGCTTTCAGAGACTTGGAGGGTGAAGGGTTAGCCACTTCTTAACAGCCAGTCAGTGGTTTGGCTGGATTTGAACTGTGGCCTGAGTCACAGCACTCTGAAACACTGGTATAGAACTGTTTCAGAGCACTTCAGTTACTTGCTTCTGAAACCTTAGTGGTGATCTATGGTACCAGAATTCTTTTAAGTTCTAGGAAAATGAACAGTAGGATTATTTCTTTGAGCAGTTCATATATTTGGTTTCTTAGAACCACTTAGTCTTTTGAAGTGCTATTTACATTCTTTACAGTCAATAGTTATTGGTTAAATCCTGAGTTCTAGAAGACAGCTTTTAGTACTGAGACCTGAATTAAAGCAGGGATCAGTTAAATAATCAAATACTAGTTTGACTATTTTATATAAACATTTGCATTAACTATATATGTCAAACTGATGTCACATTGCAGGTCACCTCTGTTTGCCAACTAGACATTACCCTGAAGGAAATGTCTATTTCTTCTTTATGGGTGTGAAATGTCTTACATCTGTGTATCAGAAAGATGAAAGGACTAAGTTTAAGAAGAATGTGAAGATTTAAACTGAGTGTGCATGTTTGTGCCAGTGTCTCTTCTGCATTCTTACTTTCTCTGTCTTCCTTTCAGAAAGCCGTACTTCAGAGAAGGAGTTAATAATGATTGCTGGAGGGAATCAAAGCATTTTGCTCTGGATGGGCAAAAAGGTAAAAATAGATCTCAAGATGTTTGGTTACTTTTATTTTATTTTTATTTTATTTTTTAAAGATTTATTTATTTATGATAGAGAGAGAGGCAGAGACACAGGAGGAGGAAGAAGCAGGTTCTGTGCCGGGACCCCAACGTGGGACTCGATCCCAGGACTCCAGGATCGTGCCCTGGGCCAAAGGCAGGCACTAAACCGCTGAGCCACCCAGGGATCCCCTTTTATTTTATTTTAAAGATTTTATTTATTTATTCATGAGAGATGCACAGAGAGGCAGAGACATAGGGAGAGGAAGAAGCAGGCTCCCTGCAGGGAACCTGATGAGGGACTCTATCCTAGGACCCCGGGATCACCACCTGAGCTGAAGGCAGATGCTCAACCACTGAGCCACCCACGTGTCCCTATAAGTTGGTATTTTAGACAAAATGAAGGGTTTCAGGATCCCAAGTGTGGTGAATTTCAAAATCACCTAGTTCCTAAGGTGACCTTCAGGGAATAGCTAAACATTATTGATTGTCTAAACTGAATAAGTATTGACTCACAGAAATCAGCAGATTTGTCTCTGGTAAATGTCAAATCAGATATCCTTAGATCTTTCCTTTGCCTTGCCAGTGGCATTCAGTCAGGATCCTAGCAGGCCATCAGGTTGACATTCTAAAATGATTTTGCTGGCCAGAACTAAGAAAGACAGGTTCATAGGCCTGTGAATAATAAGTTCATAACCTTCGCATCCTACTCTGCTGAGGCACACTGAGTTCCTCTCACTCTTACAGCCCTTGTAGGATCTTCCCCTTGAGGCTGTGTGATACTTGTTTGACTCTCCTAATACCTATTTAAAGTGCTGAGTGTTGGAGCATTCAGAGAAATTTACCTTGGTTTTGATTTTTAAGCCCCTTGGGCAAGAAGTTGATAACCACGCCAATGATTGATTATTTCTTGGTAAAATCTTTTATTTCCCATAGCTATATTATCCATATTTAAAAATTAGTATACCCTGTATCCTTAGAATGTGCCTCAAAGTTGGATAATTATTTCTGTTGGGTCTCAATTCCTGTGTTTTACTTGCTTGTTTATGCACAGAATCCCTATGTTAATCTGAGGAGGAGAATTCCTACACTGAATGAGGGGACCGTAAAGAGGTGGATCGCTGATGTGGGGACTAAGCAGTGGCAAAATACAAAAAGGTACACACCCATGTGTCTCTCTGCTCATACAGTTCTGTAAAGTAGCATTTTGCCCTGGCTGGTTCTGCACAGTACAGAGACATGAGGTTTTGTGGTCCCCCATGGCCCATCAGCCAGAGATCTTCAGGGAAACAACGGAGAAGGTGCATGTGTGTGTGTAGAGACAGAGGTTTCTTTTTGAGGAATTGGCGCACACAGTTGTAGAAACTCATAAGTGCAAAATATGTAATGTAGGCCGGCATGCTGGAGACCCAGAGAAGGTTAATACTGCAGCGTGAGTCCTCAGGCAGTCTGAAGGCAGAATTCTCGATGCCTGGGAGCCTTTTTCTCTTAAGTTAAGGCCTTTGATGATTGAATGAGGCACACCCTCATTAAGGGGGATGATCCACATTACTCAGAGTCTGTTGACATGAATGATAATCTCCTCTAAAAAATATCTTCATGGCAACATCTGGCTTGGTGTTTGACCAGATATTTAGGTACCATGGCCTAGCCAATTGACACATTAAAATTTAAACATCACAACTAACATATAAACTCCATGAGGGCAGCTTTCTTTATTGGAGAACTTCTCTGAATCCTTGATATGTTTGCATATATTGTAATTGTTCTTTTTTTTTTTTTTTTAAGATTTTATTTATTCATGAGAGACACAGAGAAGCAGAGAGACTTAGGCAGAGGGAGAAGCAGGCTCCCTGCAGGAGCCTGATGTGAGGACTTATCCCAGGACCCCAGGATCACTACCTGAGCCGAAGGCAGACGCTCAACTACTGAGCCACCCAAACACTCTGTGACTGTTCTGAGTAGGAGATACAACCTATATAATTTCCCATCCCTCTTTGACCTTTGACCAAACCACTTGTTTTGTAGACTTCCTATTCACAGCTGAACAGAGTGGCCAGTCTTGCTCAAAATGATACAACTCATACCATCTATAAAGATTATATTTACTTTTATAAATATTTCTTTTTAGAGATATTTTTAGGTATGATTTCCTAATTCTGAAAATTGGTTGTATAAAATAGCTACATCATAATCTGCATAGGTGATCAAGAACTGTGCTGGTGACTATAATCACCACGCTGAGTGTTGCATAATATGTGGAATTGTCGGGCAGCCCCCATGGCACAGCGGTTTAGCGCTGCCTGCAGCCTGGGGTGTGATCCTGGAGACCTGGGATCGAGTCCCGCGTCGGGCTTCCTGCATGGAGCCTGCTTCTCCCTTTGCCTGTGTCTCTCTCTCTCTCTCTCTCTCTCTCTGTCTGTCTCTATGAATAAATAAACAAAATCTTTAAAAAAAATATGTGGAAATGTCAAATCACTGGGTGCTATACCTGAAACTGATATGACATTCTATATCAACTGTACTTTGATCATTTAAAAAACCTACTTGTGCTATTACTTCCAAGTGGAACTGAGCATACCCTCCTCACACCCATCCTCCCATTTAATTTCTGGTAATTTTTTTTCTTAAGTGGAACAGAAATAAATAGGGCTTGGAAAGCTGGGTGGGATGGGAATGTCTTATTTATTCAAGGAAATACCCTGGGTCATTCCTTTTCTTTTTTCCCTGGGGCTTCTCTGAGTACATACTTTTTATTACTCACATTTGCCACTGAAACTTTGAGATTGAGAAAATGGAATAGATATGTAGCTGTCCAAGGCAATATGCAAACAAATCAGAGACTGAGAAGTTTGAAGGACAGTTATGAGATGTCATGCTATAATGAGGCATACACTATGTCATGCTATAATGAGGCATACACTATGATTTGTTTTAACCACCATCTTATTTGTAATACAGGGAAATCAGAGAAATATTTTCATCTCCTGCTTGTCTGATTGGAAGTTTCTTAAAGGAAAGGTAACACATATATGTATTTATAAAGTTCAAGATTCTGTTAGTGTGTATAGCATGGTGACTATAGTTAATACTGGATTATATATTTGAAAGTTGCTAAGGGAGTAGATCTTATAAGTACTCATTATAAGAAAATAAGTTTGTGACTATATGGATGTTAATTAGATTGATGTAATTATTTTGCAATATATATATGTGTTAATTTGTTATGTACACACCTGAGACTAATACAATATTATGTATCAATTGTATTTATTTATTTTTTAAAAGATTTTATTTATTTATTCATGAGAGAGAGGTAGAGACACAGGCAGAGGGAGAAGCAGGCTCCATGCAGGAAGCCTGTTGTGGGTTCGATCCCGGGTCTCCTGGATCAGGCCCTGGGCTGAAGGCAGTGGCTAAACCGCTGAGCCACCCAGGGGTCCCATGTATTTTAATTTAAAAAATGAAAGAGTATAAAGAAAGTGGCTTACCGGTGGTACAGCGGTTTAGCGCCGCCTGCAGCCCAGGGCGTGATCCTGGAGACCCTGGATCGAGTCCCACATCAGGCTCTCTGTATGATGCCTGCTTCTCCCTCTGCCTGTGTCTCTGCCTCTCTCTCTCTCTCTCTCTCTCTCTCTCTCTCTCTGTCTCTATGAATAAATAAATTTTAAAAATCTTAAAAAAAAAAAAGAAACAATGCCATCTCATCTTAAAAAAAAAAAGAAAGTGGCTTAAGGGTAAAATAACTAGTTCTGTGTTTGTTTCTTTAAAAACTAACTTTTTAAAAAATATTTCTTTTTATATGAGTGCATGCACGTGCATGTGGAGTGGGGAGGCAGAGGGAGAGAGAGAATTTCAAGCAGACTTCCCACTAAGTGTCCAACATGAGGCTTGAGATCATGACACTGATATTATGGCCTGAGTAGAAATCAAGAGTTGGATACCTAACTGACTGAGCCACCTAGGCACCCCTAAAACTTAGCTTTTTTTAACAAAAGCAAATATATGTGCACTGTAGAAAATGTCAAAAATAAAGACCTATGATGAAAACACTGAAAATCACCCATATTGTACCATTTAAGAGGAATAGCATTTGTGTATATATCTTTTTTCTTTGCAAATTTATTTTTTTACTAGAAATGAGATTATATGTATTACTTTATCCTTAATATATATGTCCATTTTCTATTTTATTCATTTCATATTATTCAATATTTTTCTTTAACATCATTATAATGGCTACATGATTATTCCATGGGAAGGACATACCTTAATTTAACACATTTCCTAATGCAAGATGTTAAAGTTTCTTTGAATTTTTAAATATTATGAAAGAACAGCTTCGCATCTCTTTTCCTAAATATTTATATAATATTTATCTAAAAAATGTTTTCTATTTTGAAACACTAAATATTTGTATTATTTTGCAAAGAATGTATTTCTAAGATAGTGAACATAAATATGTTAAGAATAAATATAATTCACAAGTTAAGATATTTAAACATTTCATTAGTAATTTTCTGTTGCAACACTAAGAATTTACTGCTCTGAAGGCTTTCTATTTTATTTTATTTTAAAGATTTTATTTATTTATTCATGAGATAGAGAGAGAGAGGCAGAGACACAGGCAGAGGGAGAAGCAGGCTCCATGCAGGGTGCCCGATGTGCCCCCCTTTTTAAAGATTTACTTATTTACTTAATTGAAGGAGAGAGCACGAATGGGAGGGGCAGAGGGTGTGGGAGAGATATCTTAAGCAGGTTCCATGCCTAGCATGAAGCCTAATGTGGGGCTCAATCCCAGGACACTGAGATCATGATCTGAGTTGAAACCAAGATTCAGATGCTTAACCAACTGCGCTACCCAGGTGTCCCTGAAGCCCCTTGTTTTGATCCTTTCAGTTCATGTAACTGGGGGAAATGGTCATTTTTTTCAGAAATGTGAAAAACCTCTAATTTTTTTTGTGGCTTTTTAAAAAATAAATATTTAATATAATATCTGAGTTAAACTTGGATAGTAGGTATATTGTTAATGTGGTCTTGATATATTTTAAAGCCTTTAGAAATAATCATAAGTGGTCAACTACATTTTCACTTGTATTTGTGTTTAGTCAGATTATCTTTCATTGTAAAGTTGAGGAAAAAATAATTTTATTTAAATGAAATAAGGTTTATATTTTTATCTTTGTAAAGATTTTATTTATTTACTTGAGACAGAGAGAGGGAGAGAGTGAGCGAGCATGAGCATGGGGAGAGGCAGAGGCAGAGGGAGAAACAGACTCCCTCCTGAGCAGGGATCCCACCGTGGGGCTCAGTCCCAGGACCTGAGATCATGACTTGACCCAAAGGCAGATGCTTGACCATCTGAGCCACCTGGGCACTCCTGAAATGAAATAAAGTTTAGAAGAAACTCTTCATTCAGATAAATAATCTGATTAAATATTTGATTTTGAAGTGTCTTCATCTATTTACTTACCCATCTACTTTTAAATTTATCTTCCTTCTATAGAATAGCTGCAGAAACGATGCTTATTCACTTGGACTTAAATAAAGCAAGAAACGACTTTAAAGAGTTAACCCAGAAGGACTGGATTGCTAACATGGTGGTATTCTTTAGATTCTTGTTGAGAAAAAGAAAACACACTAAAACATTTTTTGTAAGAATTCAAAATTTCCGAAGAAATACTTTGTTTCCAGAGAGTCTCTGAGACCCTGTAGCATATCCAAATCAGGTGAAATTCAGCTAGCATTCAGGAATTGGCCCCTATGGGGCAAAATGGTTGCTCTAATAGTCACATAGATGACAAATAGTCTAAGTCATTCATCTGTACATATACACACACACACCCCTATACATAGATGCACACACTCTTTTAGAGGGAATTTTGTCAATTTATGGCTATAAGGAAGATGATTAAAGGATTTGTTGAGATTGGTACAGAGAATACGGACATGTTGTTTACAATTATTTTTATTTAGTTTTTTAACAAAGATTTTATTTATTCGTGAGAGGCACAGAGAGAGAGAGAGAGAGGCACAGACACAGGCAGAGGGAGAAGCAGGCTCCATGCAGGGAGCCCGACGTGGGACTCAATCCCAGGTCTCCAGGGTCATGCTCTGAGCGAAGGCGGTGCTAAACTGCACCACTGGGGCTGCCCTACAATTATTTTAAACATAAGTGTAGAAATGAGAAAACTTTTTGATATGAACATCCTCCTTACCAGGGGCTGCCTGGATTCTTTTTCGTGTGTATTTTTCCCAAACATTTGTGTTCGGAATTGAGGAAATGGTAAGGAGATTGGAAGGATTAAAAGCTTTCATTGGTAGTGGAGAGAGTTTGTGATAAGGCAGGTGGTCCTATGAGGAAATGGTAGGAAACCATGTTGGTTTTTGTTGTTGGGGTTATTGCGTTTTTGTGTATGGGGTTAATTTGTGTTGCTTTTTGGGGTTCTTACACATTCTTTAAACATAATGAGGTGTGATAGTGGAATGAGGGGGTAGGATGTAGTACTTATTATTGAAAGGGCTGCCTGTTAGTTCTGAATTCCTTGTTCATTCTGTATAATTCTTACATGATTTCTCCTTGACTTCCTTCATGCTTCATAGCAATTAAATGGGACAACACTTGTCACATGTCTATACATTGGGTAGTTGGGGGGCTTTGTGAGATTGGATGTAAACATGGGTTTTAGGACTGAATGGTTATTCCAGTTTCTCGGTGGAATGAAACTCCAGGTTCTAAATGTTATTTTATTACAAGTTACATCCAGTTCTTGCTGTGTGTTGAGTGTCTTTTCCCTGATCCTTTTTGACCACAGATAACAACAAGTCTCAAGGATAATCTGCTCAAAAATCTTCCATTTCATTCTCCACACCAAGAAGCTTTAGAGATTTTCTTCCTTCTCCCTGAATGCCCCATGATGCATGATTATAACAACTGGGAGACCCTGGTGGTTCCGTTTGCAGAGGCTATTTGTGCAATGAGTGACCAATCTTTAGGGGTTCTGGGTAAGATTGATAACTTACATTTGAAAATACTTTAACCATCCTCTCAGTAGAAACATGTCTGGTAAAGTTATAGCAAAACTTAGATATTGTAAATAAGTTCATCTTCTTAGCATATTGTAAAGGTGCTACTCCCAAGTCTGTAGTAATTATTATAGTGCTCCAAATAGATTGCTTTACTAACTTTTTAGAGTTCTTGTAATGGTACATGTGTGATTTGGTAATGAGGTCCTTTGTCCCCAACTTTTCATTATGAAAAATTTCATATATAGAAGTTGGAAGAAGAATACGATGAATATCTGAATACCCTCTACCTTAGAGTCAACAACAGTTAAGCTGTTGTCATTTGTGCTTTTCTCTTTATATGCAGATTACATTTTATTTTTGCTGAAGTGCTTGAAAGTAAATTGGAGACATCATGACATCATGACATTTCACCTGTAATATTTCAGCATGCATCTCTTAAGAATATGAGATCCTACATTACCACATCATTATCACCTAATCCCATAATATCTAATATCTAGGCTATATTCAGATTCCTGCACTTGTCTTAAAAGTATTTTACAGGCTTTTTTTTAAAGAGTCTAGGTCAGTTGTCCTATAGAATGCCCCACATCTCGATTTTTCTGATTATTTTCGCCTTTCCTGTATTTCTAGTACACTGGAAGTTAGGTCTAGGGGCTTGATTAGATTTTAATGAGGTTTTTGAGACAAACGGCATATTCAGCCCTAGAAAGTCCATTCTTTCTTATATTTTATTAAATCTAGATGAGTGATGAAAGCTAGTTTAAACCATCATTTGCTTTTTTACAATGCTGAGAGTTGCTAATGTGTATTTTTTTTTCTTTTTAGTAAGCTCTAAGACCAACATGGGGCTTGAACTCATGACCCTCAGATTAAGAATCATGCGTCAAGCCAGCCAGACACCCTTGGGGGAGGGGGTTGTTTTTGGTTTGTTTGGTTTTTGTGGGTTTTTTTTTTGTGTGTGTGTGTGTTTAGGTAGGCTCAATGCCCAATATGGAGCTCAAACTTAAAACCCTAAGACTAAGAGTCGCATGTTTTACTGACTGAGCCAGCCAGGCACCCTGACAGATGTTTTTTAAGAGTTAAAAACTCATGCTGGGAGTGAGGAAAGAGAGTTGTGCAATTGTGATTAATTCTTAAATCTGGTTTTTAAAATAGCATGCTATTTTATCTGGGCGGGGGAGGGGGAAAGTGACTCATCTTGTCAAGTTTTTTCCCCACAAATTAATTAGATCAAGTTCATGATTTTGTTATTGTCAAGGGATTTTTTTTGAGGGCATTACATTCTTAACTTTCATTGCAGTTATATTTACTAAAAAGTTTATTACAAATGTTTTTGTAACTCTGATACATATGATAGTATGTTTACCTTTAAGAATCCAAGAGAAATGACATGCTAACAATTATTTACCTTTATATCCCTCAGAGGAGTACTGGGCCTCTCTGCAGGAAGCTGCATTCATCAGACTGGTCCAGATGTTTAAAAGAGCCGTCACTGCTCAGCTGCATTACTGGACTGAAAGCTCTGAGAACAACTATCATGTTAAGGCTCTCTTAGAAATACTTAAAAAGCTGCATAGGGTAAGAATTCTTCCAGACACACATAGATTTTACTTTTGCGGTAAAAAGTCCCCTGGTTTCAACTGGCCAGAATCTTAAGCAGACTCCAGAAACATGTCGATATTGCTGTTTTTTAAATTTTGTTTTCTTTGACTTAAGTCACGCATATCAAGGAGTGTATGTACTTATCTGTGTGCAGTTTGAATAAAAGTAATGAAACAGGCAATAGTGTAACTATTGCCCATGTTAAAAAGGAAAACATTTTCAGTACTTTAGAAATGCCTGTGTATCTTACGCCCCCTCACCTGGAGATAGCCATGATCTTGGATTTTGTGTTAATCATTCTCTGTTGTTTTAGGGTTATATATATTTCTAGATACCATATTGTTTAATTTTGCTGTTTTTGAAATGTGTATGAATGGAATACATGCTTATTATGTAATGTTTTATAGATTCAAACAGGTTAATATTTATGGCTGTATTTCATTCATTTTGTAGTCCATAATGTGAATCTCACCAGAGTCATTCATTCCAGTATCCGTGGGAGGTATATGTGCTGTTTGTATTTCTTTTGGGGAGGAGGCATTCTTCTTTCAGAAAACATACCGCTGTAAATGTTTTCATGTATATCTCTCTTGGCATTCATCTGTCAAGAGTGGGCGTTTAGTTTCCACACTTAGTTCTGGCATTGATAGATTGTAGGATGTCCGTGTTGTGTTCTTTATTATAGGTAATGATAAACTGCCTTCCACAGTGGTTGGATTAATTTAAATCCTCTCTAGAAGAGGAAGAGAATACCTACAACTCCAAGTGTGACTTTAAAATTTGGAAAATGTTTTCAGTATTAAATGATACCAAATTATGATTTTAATTCTGTTTCCCTTGTTCTAATGCATGTTATCATATTTATAATTGCAGTACTTGTTTCCTCTTCTGTAAGATGTCTGGTTTTTGTTCAGTTTAAATGTATCCTTTGACTTTTTCCTTTTTTTAAAAATTTTTTAAAAATTTATTTATTTATGATAGTCACAGAGAGAGAGAGAGAGAGGCAGAGACACAGGCAGAGGGAGAAGCAGGCTCCATGCACTGGGAGCCCGACGTGGGATTCGATCCCGGGTCTCCAGGATCGCGCCCTGGGCCAAAGGCAGGCGCCAAACCGCTGCGCCACCCAGGGATCCCTCCTTTTTTTTTTTTTTTTAACTGATTATAGACTAGTCCTTTGTCAGTTTTATGTGTTGCAAATATCATACCCCAGTTTGTAGCTTGTCTTTTCACTTTGAGATGTTTTGTTTTGTCCTTTGATGAACCCACAGTCTTAGTTTTAATACAGATAAATTTGTTAGTCTGCTCCTTTATAATTCTTACTCTTTGGGTTTTGTTTTAAGCTTTGTTTTTTCTTCAAGTTTTTAAATTATCACCCTACATCAGGAATCAGTTGAATGGGTAAAGCTGTGTTCCAATAAGACTATTTGCCCTGAAAGCTGCCCTAGTTTGTCTTGTAGCAGAGATGATAGCTGGGGCCAGAAGAAGAGTACAAACAGGCCAATATACCTATGTCTAATATTTAAAAGGTTAGAAATCTGGGACGCCTGGATGGCTCAGTGGTTGAGCATCTGCCTTTGGCTCAGGGCGTGATCCCAGGGTCCTGAGATCCAGTTCTGCATTGGGCTCCCCACAGGGAGCCTATTTCTCCCTCTGCCTATATCTCCACCTCTCTGTGTCTCTCATGAATAAATAATATCTAAAAAAAAAAAAAAGGTTAGAAATCTGGCTAATAACTATGGAATACATATACTCTAAAACAAAATATACCCTATCCACCCACCTTGCCAAAGAAATCTTCCTCATGACAGGGGAGGCCAGATTTGAATTTAGAAATCTTGGACTCCTTACAGAGTTTTACATTGGAAGGTGGAGGCTCAGAGGCCTCCCCAAGTCCTCTGCCTTCTTTTCCTACCTTGTTTTTGTCCCATATTTGGGGTATCCTGTACTGCCCTACTACCCATATGTGGACATGTCCGTATGTCTGCATTCCATACCTGCTTCCACAGCGGCCATATCTTGGGCACCTCTGGAGCACCAGAGCCTATGGGTATGCTCACCTATAATACAGTCCACTCTCTAGAGAACACAGAGGGGAAGAGGTCTCTGCACATGGTTAGGTCCCTCTGGTCCTGTAGGCCCCTTACTTTTACTTTTTTGAGAAGGGGATTGGCTAGAGGAAGGCCAGGGCAAGCACCTATAAATAAATCATGGACCTAGGGCAGAGGTTACTCTAACCGGGGCTAATGGGAGCATTGATTTGAGCTTTGCCTTTCATAATTTGGTGTTTAATCCAATTGGAACTTTATTTTAAATTTACTTTTTATTGTTTTTCATATGAAAACAATTGCCTAGTACCACTTAGTGAAATTTTGTCCTTTTGCTACTGATAGGCAATGCAAACAAAACAATCTTAGTGGAAATTTGATTGGAGTTGCACTGAATCTGTATTTCACTTTGGAGAGAATTGATATATTTGTATAATAATATAATTATTAGTTATATATTTATTAATTTTTAAAGATTTTATTTTATTATGAAGTAATTTCTACACCCAGTGTGGGATTTGAACTCATAGCCCCAAGATGGAAGAATCACTTGCTCCTCAGACTGAGCCAGCCAGGTGCCACTTGTTTGTAATTTTGTTTTTTTCTTTTTTAAAGATTTTATTTATTTATTCATGGGAGACAAGAGAGAGAGGGGGGCAGGCTGAGACATAGGCAGAGGAAGAAGCAGGCTCCATGCAGGGAGCCTGACGTGGGACTTGATCCCGGGTCTCCAGGATCACACCCTGGGCTGAAGGTGGCGCTAAACCGCTGAGCCACCCAGGGATCCCCCACTTGTTTGTAATTTTATTTTATTTTTCATTTTTCATTTTTTATTTTTTAAAGATTTTATTTATTTATTTATTCATCAGAGACACACACAGGCTGAGAGAGAGAGAGAATGAGAGAGAGGCAGAGACACAGGCAGAGGGAGAAGCAGGCTCCATGCAGGGAGCCTGACATGGGACTCGATCCCGGGTCTACGGGATCACGCCCTGGACTGAAGGCGGCGCTAAACCGCTGCGCCACCCAGGCTGCCCTTGTTTGTAATTTTAAAGGAAAAACTTGAATATTACTATTGAATAGAATATTTCCTGTAGGGTTTTTCCTAAATTGTTAAACATTTTAAATCCACATAAATATTGATTCTCTCCTTTCCTGCTGAAATTCCAGTTACTCATATATTCGACTTTCTCATTCCTATCTTCTGTGTCTCTTAACGTTTCTGTCATGTTTTCCAGCTCCGTGTGATTGTATCCCATTTTGGATGACTTCTTCAGCCATATCTTTCTGTTCATGAAATATGCTCCTTTTAGTGATTTTTGTCTGCTAATAAAACTGCCCTTTGTGTTTTTATTTCCGGTATTATGTTTTCTACTTGTAGAGGTTCCCATTGTTTCTTTGACATTTCTTTTCCTTGGTCACTATTTATGATCTCATCATCTTTTATTTTCAAGCTTCCCTTTTGCTTATTTGAATCTATATGCATTAGTCCTCTGGTATCCAAAATCTTTCTAGGTCAGTCTTGCCCTCTATTACTTCTGCTGAATCTGCTTCACAGTGCCTTCGTTATTGTGTTCTGTGACTTGTGTGTGTGTGACATTTTCCCTCTATTACTTCTGCTGAATCTGCTTCACAGTGCCTTCGTTATTGTGTTCTGTGACTTGTGTGTGTGTGACATTTTCTTTGGAACATTATCTTTTGGGATTCTTCGAGAGCTGTGTTTCTCCAGGGAGGATTTGCTTCTACCAGGCTCCTGGAGACACTACTTCAGTTTAGTACTACTTTAAATTCTTGGCTTGAAGCTCTTTAGATCTCTAGGTGTGGTATGAAGGTGGTGTGCAAACTTTCAGCAAAGTGCTCTTGTGATTGCAAATTCTGTTAGGTGACTTTTTTTTTTTTTCAGCTTAGCCCCATTTTAACTAGCTATAGCTTGCTTTCTGGGCTTGGGGTTAAAGTGATGTAGAGCCTATTCATTTCTAGTTTACCCTCACTCTGATGGTTTAGCACTTTTTTTTAAGATTTTATTTATTTATTCATAAGAGACATAAGAGAGAGAGAGGTAGAGACATAGGCAGAGAGAGAAGCAGTCTCCACGCAGGGAGCCCGATTTGGGACTCAATCCCAGGACCATGGGATCACACCCTGAGCCGAAGGCAGATGGTCAGCCACTGAGCCACCCAGGCATCCCTGATGGTTTAGCCCTTTTGGGTCCCAGATTTCTGAGGTGACATTCTGTTTTTGGCCTCATAATTTGGACAGTCTGGGTTCTGTCTTCTTTCCCCAAAGCCCCAATCGTTGCAAAGTGAAGTTAGGTTCACCAGGTTTGGCAGATACTCTCAAGGCGAGTGCCGCTTTCATCTCATTTTTGACCTGATTATTTCATATCTACTTACAATATTGGTGTTGCATTAAAAATATTTGTTTATGCTTTATCCTGTATTTCTGATTGTTTTCAGTGAATTAAGATACCTAATCTGCCATACTACTTAAAAAAAATATAATTCTGCCCTACTGCTGAAAAGCAGAGCCCATCTTTGGCTATTCTTAAAGGTTTTGTACAAAAGAAAAAGATTTTTAAAACTTTGGGTTTGGGGCAGCCTGGGTGGCTCAGCAGTTTAACTCCTGCCTTGAGACCCGGTATCGAGTCCCACGTCGGTTTCCCTGCATGGAGCCTGCTTCTCCCTCTGCCTGTGTCTCTGCCTCTCTCTCTCTCTCTCTCTCTCTCATGAATAAATAAATGAAATCTTTTTAAAAAATACTTTGGGTTTGAAAAATTGAGAAATTTACTAAAGAGCACAAGGAAAGTATATTCTAACGAGCTTTCCCGCTTATAAAGAGAGAATCCTGAGAAATATTGAAGCAGTGACAAAAATCCTCAAGGGATCCTGCTTTATCCTTTGACTCTAAGAGTGACATTAGATTATTTGTCAAGCCTACCCCACCCCCAACCTTGGAAGGGAGACCACAGGAAGCCACAAGGATAAAACACCCACTTTTTCCATAACTGGGGTTATGCAAGGTTAAAATCAACAGGGTTGAGAGGACCATATCATAGGGTTGAAAGCGTCACAATGCTCTGGGTGGTGATACTGGAAGGCTTGGATCATTTGGGGTTTGGGCCGGCGTCAGTAAGAATATTCCAGGTGAATGGAGGCCAAGAGGGGCTTTTAGAAGAACCCTTCAGAATGAGTCATTTAGGCCAGGACTGTGTCCATCCAGATCAAATACTGATAGTCACTACTATCCAAAGTATCTGGTGTCAGTATCAGTGTCTTCACTGACTGACGGTTAGCACTGTTCCAGGGTGTCCATGTGCATGTAATGATAACTCCGGTCATGAGGGGATAATGCTAGAAAATATCCCCACAGTTTAGGAGGGGAATGCTCCACATATGCCTTACCAGAGAGGAACATCTATAAATAGTATATTGTTAAACTCTGAAGAATATGACATGAAATATTGGACCCCAGCATACTTTGGATTCATATTGCACTGTATTTTTCTTTGAACCTAAAATTCTTTAAAAGCTTCTCTTTGGGGCAGCCTGGGTGGCTCAGTGGTTTAGCGCCGCCTTTCAGCCCAGGGTGTGGTCCTGGAGACCCAGGATCGAGTCCCACATCAGGCTACCTGCATGGAATGGAGCCTGCTTCTCTCTCTGCCTGTGTCTGTCTCTCTCTCTCTCTCTCTCTCTCTCTCTCTCTGTCTCTCATGAATAAATAAAATCTTTAAAAAAAAAGATTCTCTATGAATTAAAAGTAAGTAGGAGTTTATCATCATATCATCAATTTCTGCTACTAAGTCATAGGTATTCTTTATGTTCCTGAAAATTTGGGGCTTTGTCAGTGAAGGAATTGGATAGAACTTTATTCTGGTCATTGAAAGAGTGTTTAATTTGCTATTTATGCTGATAATCCAATTAATAGCCATAAAGCAAAATTGTCTTTATATATAAAACTTTCTTATGGGCCATATTTTATTTAAGGTAAACCAGGCTAAGTGTCAACTGCCTGAAAATATTTTCAAAGTAAACGAGCTTACGCATTGGCTTGATTTTTATGGGGATGCATATAGAAGATCCTCTTGGAAAGTTAACTCCGTAAGTATGGTATGTTTATTATTATCTATTTTGTAAAGATTTTATTTTTTTTAAGTAACCTCTGCACCCAGCGTGTGGCTCAAACTCACAACACTGAGATCAAGAATTTCAAACTCACAACACTGAGATCAAGAATTTCATGCTCCACCAACTGAGCCAGCCAGGCACCCCCAGTATGGTATGTTCAAAGGGAGAAGTTGAGCATCAGTGAGTTAATATAGGTATAACTTTGTGCATAAGTTTTCAAATATCCTTGCACCCTGCAAAATTGCTCAGTAGAAATAACAGGGCTTACAGGCAAAGCAAGATAGACCCCTCAAAACCAATGCAGTTTTGTAGCCAAAGCCCTAATAGAAAAGTGGTTGCTACCTTAGATCACGTGGATCAACCAGGCAAGCAGCTTCTGGAGAGGACCAGGAGAATATGGAAATGTACAAAACAAAAGGGTAGAAATCTGTTTACAGTCTATAATGAGCGGATTGGTAGTACTAAGATAACACATATGCAAGTAGGGCTGTCTCAGGTGGGCATCCAGGGCAGCAGGACCCACCAGAAGCTGGCTGAAACTGCGACTTTGGGGGTTGCTCTGGGTATAAGAACACCTTTATTTCTTAAAATAAACCACCGGGTGGCTTAGTTGGTTAAACATCTGCCTGGCTCAGGTCATGATCTCAGGGTCCTGGGACAGAGCCCTGTATCAAGCTCCTTGCTCGGCGGGGAACCTGCTTCTCCAACTCTGCCCCTCCCCCCACTTGTTCCTTGTCTCTCTCTAATCAATAAAATCTTTTAAAAATTTATAAAAATAAATTTTAAAATAAAGCTAAAGGGCTCTTGCTAACCAGTTCAGCTGTTGACCTGAGATTTGTTTTTCCTTCTCTCTGAAGGTTATAATTCTGCTCCTAGCACATCAACCCCTGACAGGCAGAAACCATGTATTAGCTCATCAGCTAGTCTACATTATATCATTCCCCTTGTCACTAAATGCATTTGAACTAATTTACATTTCCGAAGTGCCCATTGCTGCAGAACAGACTCTTTGGGAGAAGCATCTAGAATTAAAATTAATTATAATTAATTGCTAAATTAAGTGAGCACTGGAAATACTAGCTTTATTTTTATTTATGTATTTTTTATTTTTATTTATGTATTTTTACTAGATTTACATACATTTCATTGACCAGTACTACTAACCAGCAATTTGGATTGCTTTGCCTAGGAGAACTGAGACTTTAAACTTAATCAGGGATTTTAGGCTATGGGTTAAGGTGTAAGATTTCTCTGGTCTTTCATTTGTCAGAATTCTTGTTGTTTGTATTTTTAGGACACTTCAGTTGGCACTCAGTATCCTGTCATATTCAGTCATTTTCCATTTATCTTTAATATTCTGTCAAAAATCAAACTACTGTATGCAGATTCACTTTTAAAAATACAGGTAGGTATGCCTATTTCTTTGTTTTCATTAACAAATCAGATGACAAAAGTCTTCTGAAGTGTATAATATTTGAGGGGTTGATAACCTTGAAACCAATGGTTATTAAATTCACATAGCTTAGACTCTAATGAGGTTGGAAAGAAAGACTGTCATAATTTGACTGGCTTGGCCTTCAGGCATTTTAGGGCCTCGGTAGCAAAGGCTAGTGCATAGACAACTGACCTAGTTTGTAGAGTTTTTACCTTGAGATTGAGCCCTGTATACAGGTCTCTGTATGGTACTCAGAGGCATAGCAGTCTTGGGCTTGATTGGGATTAGCAAACCAATATTTAAGAAGCCCAGTCTAATTAAAAAACGTAACAGCGGGAATAGAGGTGACAGGATTCTTGAAATACGGACACACATAAATGGCTGGTCCTCTAATGATGCCACAATAAAGATTTGTTGCAAGTATAATCTTTTCAGTGAACTATCATGAGGTGCGTTGGGTTTGTTTATCAACATATCCAAAAAGTGATTTTGAACTTAAAACTGGACAATTGAAAATGCCTCCAGGAATGTAAAGTGCCCAAGAGTGTTAGCTCTTACTGTTGCTTTTTTGTATGCATCCAGTTATTTCTATGTATGAATAATATTCAATTATATGTCATAACAGTAGTTACTTTCATATAATGCAGTTAACTATTATAAAACAAAATGGGAAATTGACTTATGAATATGACCGTTAATGAAATACTTAACAGGAAAATGAGATACAAGAATTTTATTTATCTTTAGCTCTTCTCTTCTAATTTTAAACACACCTCCAGAAATAATTTTATAGATCTAGTATTTGCTTTTTCATTGTTTTGACAAGAGTCTTAGGCTTTTAATGGACTCAAATTGCCATTTGGTCAGATAGATAATCTGTGTGTGTGTGTGTGTGTGTGTCTCTGTCTCATATAACTTCTTAGATTATCTGTGCCCTAAAGTCTCTTGTTGGATTTTCCTCCTAGAATACAATATCTTTAGAGAGGTGTCTCATACCTGAATTTTCCTGCAGCATGCTTTGTTTCTGAACTTCTTTTCCAAATGAGGTTATGTTCAGTACACTGTTTCAGTGTTTGCTATTCCTCTGTTAGCCTAATGATGGTAATTAGCTTTGGTAACTGAAGTATTAATAATTGTGTTTGCAGGATAAAGTGGATGAATGGGGCCCACAGTTGGTCGGTCACTTTCCTGCTTATGCTGGTTGTCTCCACAAAGCTTTTTTTCTTTTTAGCTTTTCATTTCTTAGGTGTTTCTTTGGCTCACTCAGGTGGATGCTGAATGTATAGCTTCTCTCCCGTGGCTTATGTAAAAAATAAGGCTCTTTTCTTAAATGTTCATGACAAGCACTCATAATAAATTGAACCAGTTTATTCCACTTCATAAATTCCCACTTAGAACAAATGGTGAGATGAATGAAACATTTCTGTTTTTCTAGGAGAAGAAATTTAGAGCTTGCATGCGGTTGGCTGGAATTATGGAACAAGGAAGGTCCGAATTAGCTTTGCTGCCCACTTTTAATCTAACAGTCAGAAGGAGTCACTTGATTGAGGATGTTTTGAATCACCTAAATCAATTTGAGAATGAAGATCTGAGGAGGGAGTTAATGGTAAAGTATAATTCTTCATGTTTTTGCTGCTGAGAGAAGGAAGACATAAAAGGATGTAACAGTGGGTCTTCCAGAGAAGAAATTCTCTCCCTTGGCCACAGAGCCTGTTTTAGAGTTCCCCCTAATTCCTCGCTTACCTGTGAATTTCAGGGAATAACTGCAGGTACTTGGTACTCTCGGGCTAAGGAGCAGCGGGTGAAAAGTTTGTCCTCCCCCAGCCTGGGTAGGTAGAAAGTCCAGAACTAGCCCTAAGAAGTCCAGTCCCTCCTGAGGCCTGATGTAGCCTGGCTAGTCACCCGCTGTGAAAGGTGCCAGTGAGATGAGGTTGACCTAGAGGAGATTTGACAGTTTGTTTCTGCTCTCATCCAGGCACCCAGATTGGTTTGTGAAAAAGAAAACTTCCTCTTTATTGACTATATAGTTTTTTGAGGGTATTACTGTCGAAATCCCCATGTTCTGAAACATAAATGATCTCTGGTTTAGTTACTATATAACTTGTCTTATTAGTAGAAATTTGACACAGATTAATAATAATATCTTATAAATCTAGTGAAAGTTTTCCTTGGCCCAAGAACATTGTGAATGCTTCATGAGTACTTGTATAACCCTTTCAGTGGCACTGTGTGGAGGGTTGTTTTTCCTTCATTTTGCTGATTGGGAAACTGAGGTGTAGAACAATTAGGTGACTTATCCAAGAGCAATACAACTGAGAAGTATCAGAGCCAAGATTTGGGTCCAGCTCTTAGGCTCCAGACTTCCCACTTAATCACAACAATGATGGGTCTGATGATATTTATTAAGTGTTTTTTGGTAGGAGACTCTAGTTTATCACTTAGCCTACTCAGATTAAAGAATGACTTGACTGAAGTTTAAGACACTATTTTAAAAGTATGTTGTGGGGCACCTGAGTGGCTTGGTCATTAAGGGTCCGACTTTTGGTTTCGGCTTGGGTCCTGATCTCAGGGTGGGATTGAGCCCCACTCTGGGCTCCTTGCTCAGTGTGGAGTCTGCTTGAGTTTCTCTCCCCCTCTGTCCTTTCACTCATTTTCTCTCTCTCTCTCTGTCTTTAAAATGAATGAATAAATATATTTTTTTAAAAAAAAGCCTGTTGTACTAGGGGTTGCAGTTAAAGGTAGCATTTCCACATATTTTTACACATAGGTAATTAAAAAAAAATCTAACAAACTCATTATGTGAATCTTACTTGTGCTGGCCAGCCAGTCCATGAGTTATTTTAGTTCTACTTTCATGTTTCATACATCCATTTAAAAATTTTGGATAACGTTTGATGAGCAGCTGCCACTTTCCAGACTGTGAGGCGTTTTGCATGTGTTACTCTTTTTTTTTTATAATCTCGTGAGGAAGAGGAAAATGGAGGTTTTGTGAGATGAAGGAACTTGCCCATAAGAAGGAACAGAGTAAGGATTTGACACCTGGTCTTTTTTTTTTTTAGATTGTGTTTATTTATTTGGAGAGAAGGGGCAAGGGTAAGGGAGAGGGACAGAGGATCTGAACCGAATGCAGAGCCTGACAGGCTTGATCCCACGACCGTGAGATCATGACCTGAGCCCAAACCAAGAGTCAGATGCTTAATCTACTAAGCCACCCAGGTGCCCCAACACCTGGTATATAAAGGTTTTGAATAATTCACTGAAGTTTGAAACTTGCATGTCTAGAAAATAGAAGAGCCATTCATCTAATTAAACCAGTAAAAGCTTTTGGGGAAGTGCCCGCAGAACATCCTGATGGGAATGTTGAGCAGGCCTTTGGACAGGAGTGTGTGTCAATCAGGAGAGAAGATAAGTGGATACAAAGGTTAAATGCCTACAGATGATAAGTAGAGTTTAAAGAGAAGTCAACCATCCAGGGAAAAAGCAGAAAGGATGGAAGTACCAGCACAAAACTGCAGGAAATTCTAGTATTAAAGGAGCAGGAAAAAGAGATAAAAACCTGATTAATCCTTTATAAGAGAAAGCAAGGGAGAAAAGAATGTGAAGAAAGAAGAATGATCAGAGGTGTAAAATGGGTTCATGAAATCGAGAGGAGACATGAGAACAGGTTCTTGGTCCTCTTGAAGAGAACACTTAGGTAGAGAAATAGGTTTGGAAGTTGGTACACCTGATTCTCCAGAATTTGGCAATCTAGAGTAGAAGCCGGTATTGTCCATATTGGAGACAGTGGTGTTGAGATATTTTTCTTCCTTTAAGAATAAGAGAGACTGGGATGCCTGGGTGACTCAGCGGTTGAACGTCTGTCTTCTGCCTAGGGCGTGATCCCACAGTCCCAGGATCCAGTCCTACATCGGGCTCCCTGCATGGAGCCTGCTTCTCCCTCTGCCTGTGTCTCTGCCTCTCTCTCTGTGTTTCTCATGAATAGGTAAATAAAATTAAAAAAAAAAAAAAGAATAAGAGAGACCTTAACACATTTGTACACCAAAATGAGGGATTCTAAGAAGGAAAGGTAGGAATGAGTGAGTATTTGAAGGAGCAGAGATGGGTTATGGTAGAATTATCCTAGGGAGGGTTTGGTGTCAACAGGTGCCTTCTCAAGGAGTAAATAGCTAAGCCAATAGATGACTTATATGTGCTCTGGTTTTTCAGTCTTTGAAAATCCAACTGTTTTTTATTTCTTTATGTTTATTTTTATTTTACTTAGCATACCTTATTAAATGATGATGCTGATTGAGGTCAGCTTAGTAGCTAAAGACATCAGGCTCTGAGACTTGAAAGATAGACATAGGATTAAATCTAGGCTGCACCCCCTTAGCCCTGTGTGACCTTGGGGAAGTTAATATTTAAATTCTTTTTTTAAAAGATTTTATTTATTTATTCATGAGAGACACACACACAGACCAGAGACACAGGCAGAGGGAGAAGCAGGCTCCATGCAGGGAGCCTGACGTGGGACTCAGTCCCGGGTCTCCAGGATCATACCCTGGGCTGAAAGCGGCACTAAACTGCTGAGCCACCTGTGCTGCCCATAATATTTAAATTCTTGAAGCTTCATCACCTCATAGAATTAATGTGAAGATTATATGGTGATACGAGTAAGATGCTTACCATGGTGCTTGCCACATACTTGGTTCCACAAATAATGCTCGCTCTTAGTATTACTAAATGAGCCTTAATACATAGCAATACAGAGCCCTGGAAGTGATATATTATTTGTTCTGTTTCCTCAGGTATCATTTAGTGGAGAAATTGGACATGACTCTGGAGGAGTCAAGGTAGAGTTTTTCCACTGTCTGTTTGAGGAGATGACCCGGCCAGAATATGGGATGTTCACATACCCTGAGGATGCTTCCTACATGTGGTTTCCCGTCACAGTAAGTCCTCTCATCTTTGGTTATGGTTATTATGACAGAAAAGGCAAAAAAAAAAAAAAAAAAAAGGGAGGTGGTATGTCACATACCATTGAAAATTAGGTTATATAGACTGTTTTAGGAGAGGAGTTATTGATACATATAATTATGGAAATAATCTTCAACTTTAATAAGGTGATTATTTTCTTTTTTATTATTTTTTTATTTTTTTAGGTGATTATTTTCTTAACCCAGAGTCCCCTTTCCCTGGGTTTCCATTTCCGCCCACATAGGAATATTTAAGCAGTAAATGTTTCTGATAATTTATAAAATGTATGGATAAAAAGAAAACCCTTCCTTTCCCAGGCACCCATTTTTTGTTGAGTTTTATTTTTCACAGCGAAGTTGAAAATTTCTTTACAAATTTTCATTTAAAAGGCTATATAGAGCAGCCTGGGTGGCTCAGCGGTTTGAGTGCCTGCCTTCGGCCTAGGGCATGATCCTGGAGTCCCGGGATCGAGTCCCACATCGGGCTCCCTGCATGGAGCCTGCTTCTTCCCCTGCATGTGTCTCTGCCTCTCTCTCTCTCTCTTATGAATAAATAAATAAAATATTTTTTTAAAAAAAAGCTGTATGAAAAGAAATTGTGAAAACTTCAGTTTATGAGGATTGCTGAGCCTAATGTGATTCTATTTATGTCTCTGTGGCAGAGATTTAAATTGACTAAATTGACTGCACATAAACTCTATACTCTTATTACAAGCTTTTTTTTTTTTTAAGATTTTAAGAGAGGGAGAGTGTGCACAAGCAGGGTGAGGGGCAGATGGAGAGGGAGAAAGAGAATCTCAAGCAGACTGCCCACTGAACGTGGAGCCAGATGCGGGGCTCAATCTGAAATCAGGAGTCGGATGGTCAACCGACTGAGCCACCAGGGTTCACCCACTCAGTTTTAATTTTTGATTTGACTTTGTAAAAGAGAGAAAAGGTTTACCTAATATAAATATTCCATTTTACTTGTAAAAATGATAACACATTAAGTCTTTTTTTCTCTTTTCAGCCTAAATTTGAGAAGAAGAGATACTTCTTCTTTGGTGTTCTGTGTGGACTTTCCTTATTCAATTTCAATGTTGCCAACATCCCTTTCCCACTTGCCCTGTTTAAGAAACTTTTGGACCAGACTCCATCACTGGAAGACTTAAAAGAACTTAGTCCTGTTTTGGGAAAGTAAGTAAACATAGTTCTTTTTCTAGAACTCCACCTAATATGTTTTTGAATACTGGAATACCTTGTTTTATTACTTTGTTGTCCTTTACCCATGATAGCATTTTTTATAAATTGAAGGTTTGTGGCAGCTCTGTGTCAAGCCATTTTTCCAACAGCATTTGCTCACTTTGTGTCTCTGTGTCACATTTTGGTAATTCTCACAAATTTTTCCATTACTGTTTTATTTGTTATGGTGACCTGTGATCTGTGATTACAACTCCTTGAGAGCTAAGAGGATAGTGAGCATTTTTATCAATAAAGTATTTTTAAGTTAATTAAAAGTATGTGTGCACATTGTTTTTTAGATATAATGCTGTTGCATACTTAATAGACTACAATAGGTATAAACATAACTTTTATAAGCACTGGGAAACCAAATCATTGTTTTGACTTGCTCTGTTAGGATAACTGCTTTATTATGGTGGTCTGGAACCAAACCTGCAGTAACTCCAAGGTGTTCCTGTAAATAATTAAAGCACATACCTCAATAGTATTTTCATGTTCAACAGTAACATCCTATGTACTTTAAATTTATACGTATCATACGTATAAATTTATATGTATATAGTAACATTCTACATACAGTAAATTTATTCAATTATAATTTTGGGAAGAATTGTTGGATAATTAACTTTCTCAAATTAAGAAAAGTTGTTTCATTCTCAACGCTGGCATTAATCTTTGACCTTTATTTGTGTAGAAACAGTCATGGACAGAGCACAGGTTATATACTATGATGTGAAATCTGCAAGTGATATTTATTTTAAACCTTGTTTCTTATCATCTTTATTTTTTATTTTTTTATTTTTTAAAGATTTTATTTATTTACTCATGGGAGACAGAGAGAGGCAGACACAGGCAGAGGGAGAAGTAGGCTTTCTGCAGGGAGCCTGATGTGGGACTCAATCCCAGGAATGATCCTGGCCCAGGATCATGACCTGAGCCAAAGGCTTAACCACAAGCCACCCAGGCGCCCTATATCATGACCTTTAAAGTGAAAACTTACTTCTGCGTTAAAAAGTCAGGCTACCACCTCAGAAAAAATATTGGTAATAAAAGTGGTAATATTCCTGCTGTATAAGGAGTTCCCACATATCCATAAGAAAAATAGACAGTAAAAAAAAAAAAAATAGACAGTATACAAGAAGGCAACCTACAAAAGAAGTACCAGAATGGCTTAATTTCCCCAGTCACCCTGGAACATTGATGAAACTCAGAAGCTAATTTGTGCTTCAAATTGACAGTAGTTGGAAGTACTGATGCTATATAGTGTTCACAAGGGTTTGGGAAAAGTTTTGCTGTAATTTCATGGATTAGTGGTGGACATAAGAATTGGTGATTCCTTTTCAGAGAACAGTGTGGTAATACTTAACCGAATCACAAATGTATTTGCCCCTTTGGCCTAGCAGTTCTGTCTCTAGACATTGTTTTAGGAAGAATACAACGTTGCAAAATTTTCCAAACTAATGTATATTGTATTATATAGTTCATAATGTGCAGAATGCTAAATGTTCTTTTAGTAAGGGAATTCTATACTTTTGGTATATTTATGTAATAGAACCCTATGTAGATTTTTAAAAGAATGAGAACAGTAGTATGATATTTTTTTTTCTTTTGAGAAAGCAAGTGGGGCACAAAGGGCAGAGGGAAAGGGAAAGAGAGACTCTCAAGTAGGCTGCGCATAGTCAGTGCAGAGCCCGATGCAGGACTCAAGCTCATGACCTAGATCATGACCTGAGCTGAAATCAAGTCAGGCACCTAATAGAATGAGCCACACAGGCACACCAATTCTATTATTATTATCTGCCTTTCACAGATGAGGAAACAAACACAGTTTGGGTAACTTGTCCCAGACCCCATAGTGACAGAACCATGAATTGAACACAGTGATGCTCCAGTGTGGCATCCAGTTAATCATTATACTAACTATACTAATAAGGAAAAAATAGGAAACGCACAAGATTTGGAGAGGAGGAGATAAGTTTATTTTACTAAAACAGTGAAAATGATCTAAATAATCCTTTTGCATCAGAAGACTTAATACACATCAACTTAGTAAATGTGAAGATCGTTAAATCTGTATCAGTGTTTCTCATACCTTTAGGTCTTAAGACTTAAGAATTTTTAGAAAGCTGTATTAGTTTAGAACAGTATAATATGGGTGCAGGTTTTCAATGGAACAAAAGTAAGAGTTCAGACACTGACCCCTGCACCTATGGAACTTGTGAGAGGTAGCATATTAGATTAATGGGAACAGGAGTATTGTCAGTTCATGCATATGGGGAGAAATGAGGGCTGATAGCTTATGCCGTCTATAAAAATCAACTTCATGTGGATGAAAGACCAATATAATGCAGGAATGTTGAAAATATGGACAAATATCTTTCTCACCTTGGGAATCTTAAGACATAAAAAGTACCAACATTAAAGGAAAGATTGATAAGTCTAACTGTAATAGATTAAAGAATTCATCTGTTCTTCATGAGATACCTTAACAAAAGGGCAGTAACACCCCTCAGACTGGTATTTGTAACATACTTTAGGATAGAAGAGGTATCCATATAGGTAGGTATAAAATATTGGCAATGTTTTAAGAGGTAGGTTCGTAAGTATTCTTCATAAAAACATCCATAAATAAGCCCATAAGCCATATGTGGACAGATAATGACAAGAGTATCATGAACCAAGTATTATCATGAATCCAGTTTTGTCAGCTGAGTTCCCATCACTCTTCTTCTTCTTACCGCCCACCCCCCAAAAACCTACAATGAATACAATATGGTCTGTTCATCACAATGCTGTAATGAAAAATCCGGCTCTCCTTGTGCCCTTACAGTTTCTGCACATAGCTCTCCGTACTTTAGGTGAGACTTTCATCAGCATATCTTGCCTACTAATCTCAGGGTTTATTGACAGTAATGTCTCAGCTTTACATCCCATAATGCCTGCTGCATGGGATGCTTAATAAATGTTTATTGAATGAATACATGAGAGAATGAGCAAATACAACGAAACCTGTGACTTTAAAAATATGTATGAAGTACCATAGGACAATAGAAGATAAGAGATATAAAAAGACTGGCTACCCATGCTGATAGAATCTATATTCTCACAGATGCCTTAAACAGTTAAGGTAGTCAAATTTCACAGCAGTCTTAAGCTTGATCATATCGGGACAGTAGATAAAGAGAAGGTCCTTTGACCTTCTTATTCCTCAGATTCCCTAAGTGATAACCTGATATTTAAAAGATTATTTGTTCTGTAAGTACAGTTCAAAAGCTTAAATAAAGGTAACACCAATTTGAATGAGTTCCAGTATCAGTAAATACATTATCAGTCCTTTTCTGTTTTTTTTTTTTTTTTTTTTTTAAGGTTTATTTATTTTATACAGAGAGAGGCCAGAAACATAGGCAGAGGAAGAAGCAGGCTCCCGGCAGGGAGCCCAGTGTGGGACTGGATCCTGAGTCCTGGGTCCTAGGATCACGCCCTGAGCTGAAGGCAGATGCTCAACCGTTGAGCCACCCATGCATTTTTATCAGTCTTTTTCTAAATAGAAACCTACAATCACTGGGTAAAGGAATTTAGGATGGAGGGAAGATTGCTTGTAGAATTGCAAATACTCATAAACTTCACACTCGTAGTTGGGGTCTGGCTGTCATTACACAGAGACATGGGCATTGTTAACTAATGACCTCTCACCTTCAGAATTATCATTGATTTGACACGTATTTTAGATGATGTATCTAGTGATCATGATTATTGACTTTAAAAAATAAAATTACTTGTTCTTTAGGAGTTTGCAGACGCTTCTGGATGATGAAGGTGATGACTTTGGAGAAGTATTTTTAATCTATTTTAATGTGAGTAATGATAAAAATGATATTACAGATCAGTTTTAATCTGACCGATCCTTAACATATTTATCTAGACACTCTTTTTAGTGAAAGGACGAATTTCTGAATTAGTGCAAAAGGTTTTTCTCTTATTTTTTATAAACTGGTCATATCAGATTTACTACATAACAAACTACATCTATACTTACAGCTTAAAAGAAAAACAGTTCATTGAGTTTCTGGACTGGGTCGACTGGCTGGGCTAGATGGTTTACATTGGCTTTGCTCATTTACCTGGTTTTGACTGGTTTATGAAGTGTGGGCTGGAACGCCTTTTCTGTTCTAGGAGTCCCCTATGCTCCAGTAGGCTAGTTGAGGTGTCTTTATAGAATGGTCTCAGGATTATAAAGAGTGGGAAGAGATGGCAAGCCTCGGCGTACAAACTTCTTTTTAAGCTTTTGCTTCTGGCAGTTCCCATTGGCCAGAGTACCTCACGTGGCCACACACCCAGATTCAAGGGCTGAAGAACTAGTCCTCAGCGTATTGCAAAGTCACACTGCAAAGGGGCTTGAATACTAGGCTGGGAAGAATTTGTGGCCACTTTTGCAAATCTGCCATACTATGTCTATACTGTATAAAGTGAATGCCGAAATGTGGCAATTTGCCAGTTTTTTTCAGTATGATAAAATAATATGTTTTGTAAAAATTCAATTTTCACTCTGCATGATATGTTGGTAATATTTTTGTGCACACTCCTTGCTAATTTTAATGACTAAAATGTGTATTTTTAGAAAATCTTGAGAGAAGTATGCTTCAAAGTGTTTTTGTTGACAATAGGTTGTTTGGGATTATTTTGGAGATGCTGAATTTATTTGTGGTTACAGGTGCATTGGGACAAAAATGATGTAGACTTAATCCCTAATGGAAGTGGCATCATTGTTGACCAGACTAACAAGTAGGTATAGAGAAGTGAAATATTTGTTTTGTTTATGCACTGTTTATGTCACTGGGCTCTAAAAATCATTTTTTAATAAAGCAGAGAGTTGATGTTATGTTGTGTGTATGTGTGTGTGTCCTGGAGTTTATATTTTGGTAGGGAAGGAAATAGCTTTCTCAGGCCTTCCCTTGCCCTCCTGTCTGGGTTTATATCACCAACTTCCCTCTCTATCCCCTTACCCTGTTTTACTTTTTCTTTTCTTTTCTTTTTTTAAAAATTTTATTTATTCATGAGAGACACAGAGAAAGGCAGACACATAGGCAGAAAGAGAAGTAGGTTCCTCACAGGGAGCCTGATGCGGGACTCGATCCCAGGACCCCGGGATCACAACCAACATGAGCCGAAGGCAGATGCTCAACCACTGAGCCACCAGGCATCCCTACTTTTTCTTTTCATATCACATACTATGTACCTTTAGGGTTTATCTGCTTATTTACTTACCTGTATTTCCTCCACTATAGCGAGCTGCATGATGGCAGGGAGTAGTCATGTTTATCATTGTATATGTAGTACCTAGAGTAGTCTACAGTGGTGCCTGGTCTGTAGCAGGCACTTAGTATTTATTAATATTACATGTTACTGTGCTGTCTTGAGTTTTCAACACCTTACCGGATACAATTTTAAAGCCATAGTTTGGGATGACACACATTCCATTGATAGTTGGTCACAGCAGCAGAGAGATACCACCAAGTGAGCATTCTGATGTAAGCTAACTATTTTTCTTTAATCTTTTAGTCTTTATTTTTTAAAAAATAACTTTTTTTTTTAAGATTTATTTATTTGTTCATGAGAGACAGAGAAAGAGAGACAAAGACACAGGCAGAGGGAGAAGCAGCAGGGAGCCCGACGTGGCACTTGATCCCGGGTCTCCAGGATCACACCCTGGACTGAAGGCAGGCGCCAAACCGCCGAGCCACCCAGGGATCCCCTAAAAAAGAACTTTGTTATTGCAGTACAACATACAGAAAAGTACACAAATACACAGATCAAGAAATGGAACATTTAAAAAAAAAAGAAATGGAACATTTTCAGCTCTGTAGTATATTTTATGAATACTCCAGTTTAGCCATAGTATTACTGTTAGACATAATGAGGTTCTCTGCCTCTTTAACAATGACTTTTTGCCTGGTCCCTTCCCTGAATTCAAGGCAAATGGCCCAAAGGGAAAGACTGTAGGTAAAATGCTGGGCTCACTTTAGAGGGCTTCCTTTTTCTCTTATTACTTCAGAGCCCTCTAGAGTCTTGACTTAGATCTAGAAGCCTGGATCTAGATGTGTTTTTGTATATTTTCTGGCTTTTTCTAGTTCTTCTCACTGGAAGGTGTTTGCTGTAAGCTACTCTATCATAGCTAGACGTAGAAATCCCCTCTGTATTTTTACTTAGCCACAAATACTGAGTAATTACTCACTGTCACAGACAATATGGAAAACCATAAAATAGGAAATTTCCCGTTTCCCAAGCCTGTTCCCCAGAGCACTGTTAGCAGGTCTCAGATTTTATTTTTCCAAACTTTTTCGGTTCTAATCTGTGTCATTTCTCTTAATTGGGTGACCTTGAGGAATTACATAATTTTACCATGTCCGTTTCTTTACTAAAATGTCCTAAAAATTTGCCCTGAGAGTTATGTGAAGATTAAATTAGATAATATATGAAAAAATTGCTTCTTGGTCTTTTAGCTAAGATCAAGTGATAATATATGAAAAATAGTCATATGCACATGGTAGGCACTGAATTGTTAGGTGTTCTAGTTCTTTATGTCTGGCCTTTTTCCACTTTCCCTGCCCTCCCTACCAGTTTCCTTCTGCAATAAGCTGAAACCATTTTTTGTTTCATTGAAGGAGAGACTATGTTTCTAAATATGTCAATTACATCTTCAACATCTCTGTGAAGGCAGTTTATGAGGAATTTCAAAGAGGATTTTACAAAGTGTGTGACAAGGATATTATTGAATTTTTCCATCCCGAAGAACTAAAAGATGTGGTTATTGGAAATACAGATTATGACTGGGAAACATTTGAAAAGGTATATCATAAAGGCCTAGAAGTTTGAATTTGAAATTCTTTCCTATTTCCTGAATACATTTTCTTCCTGCATTTTTTTTCTTTAGAATGCACATTATGAAGAAGGATATGATAATTCACATCCCACCATAGTGATGTTTTGGAAGGCTTTACACAAATTGACTTTGGAGGAAAAGAAAAAGTTCCTTGGTAAGTATAATATCAAGAGTAGATCTATAATCTTATATCCTTTTTTATGGGATAAGAAGACCTTGTTTGTCATAGCCACCATTTGCCACAAAGGCTAGTGTAAGAGCCATTCTGAGTCCAGTTGGATATTCTCCATGCCAGACTATGTGGACATAACAAATATTAATATAGGTCTTTTTTCCTGTGATTTCAACCCTGCCTGTTGCTTTCAAATGTTTCTTCAGTTCTCCATCCAAGTTAGATATTTAGTCTGCTTTCTGTATTTGTGACTCAGTTATTCAGGCACTATGGGATTAGCCATGTTTTACAATGTCATTGTCTCCAACCCATTTTATCTCCCCTTCTACATTTTGATCTCAGTTTCATGCTTCCTTGGTTGTTTTCCTGCATCTTTGCTTAATGACTTCCTCATTTTCTTGTAAAAATTTCAGTACTTATTTTTGGGGAATGTTTATCTTTTTCTTTTTGTGGATAACATGTATGTTGGAAGATACTTAGACTTCACCAGGAGCTTAGCCTGACTTTCCAATCTTAACTTTCACAAGAAATCATCATTTCAGCCAAACAGTTCCATCATCTATACATTCTTGAGTTCACCTTGTACCCTCCCACCTTCAGGCTTTCTCTGAAGTTCCTGGTCCAGCCTCCACCCTTCGCCCACTTCCTTGTTACTGCTCTGAACCTTTCCCTTTTTAATGGTCCAGCTTACTTCTGAACTCTCAGAAGTCTCTCCAGTCATCCCAGCCTGATGCTTTCTCCCTGTCCTGAATCACACACAGAATAATTTTCACTTAGGAAGCACTTAATTCCCTGGCGCTTTATCCAGTTGTCTTACACCCTTTTCTTTTTCTCCTGCTATTTGTCTTTTTCTGCACAAGAATATAATACTTGCATGGACTGTGAACTGCTTGAGGGACAACATACCAGTCCTGGATGCAGTGTAACGCAGGACTGCACGGGGTCCCTCAGTAAACGTTTTCAAATAAACCCACTTTTTTCTCTATAAACCTTGGTCTCTGGGAAGCAGACCACTCATTTCTATTCTTCTTTTTAGTGTTTCTTACAGGAACTGACAGAATTCAAGTTAAAGGCTTAAAGAACATGAAAATAACATTCTGCTGTCCTGAAAATGTGAATGAAAAAGATCCCATAAGAGCACAGACCTGTATTAGTGTCCTCTACCTCCCTAAATATTCTACGATGGAAAGAGTGGAAGAAGCCCTTCAGGTAGCCATCAACAACAGCAGAGGCTTTGGCTGATCCTGCCTCACCACATCCTTTACCTCTTTTCGGGAATCTTTTCAAAAATAAAAGTAAGAATGCAAAGATTAGTGTAAAAGTCCTGTCTGTTCGTTGTGTTCACCTGCTCTTTTAGAATCGTGTTTTTGCATGTGAGATGTGATAATGCTGTTAAAACAGGGTGACCCCAAAGCATGATGCATTAAAGACAGAACTTTGTTTCTCAGAATTGTGTGGCTGAAGTGGTGTTGCTTCTACTCCCGCTGCTCCAATAGAAGTCACAAATGACTTTCCTGTGGAAAATGTCAAGGGACGTTTCTGTCTTAAATCTTCTGTATTGCATTTGAAACCATTGGCTGCTTTCTCCTCAAAACTATCATGAACTGATGGACTTTGGCTTGTGTTTTCTTGGCTTCTTTCCCATTTCCTTTGCGTAGGTTTCTTACACTCCCCTGACCTCTCCAGTGCTAGTGTAGTCTGTTGTCACTCAGCACACACTCTCAACAGCTACACAGCTTCGGTTCTGTCTTCCATGTGATCATGCCCACATCTCTGTCTCTCTCGCTCTGTGACCTGCAGGAACTGGTAGATTCCAGCACTGCAGCTATTTTTCTATCTAGTCTGTCGCTTCTTGCATGTGCCTTGGCTCCTTCATCTCAGGATATTTAAGAAGAAAATAATAAATTTTCCTGTATTCCACAGCTTGGAGTAGTATCATCAGGATTTCCAGGCAGAAGCCTGCAATCCTCTTCCTTTCCTCTTTACCCCACACAGTCAAGTCAGACCCTGATGATTCTAGTTCTTGTATCTAGAACAACAGTCTATGAAGCTGGCAGCTGCACTACCTGCCCCCCCCCCCACACACACACCATCTGCACTGTTCAAGGTAGACTTACGCTATAGATAAGGTTTACTCTTTGAAGAATTTTAGAGAAAACTAATTGGCAGTGGTGGGGAAAACGGTCCAGAGCTGTGCTGCCCAATATGTGGCTACTTAATTAAAATTAAGTAGGGGCGCCTGGGTGGCTCAATGGGTCAAGCATCTGATTTTTGGCTCAGGTCCTGTGTCCAGCTCCCTGCTCAGTAGGGAGTCTGCTCCCTCTGCCCCTCCCACTACATGTGCTCTCTGTCTCCCTCAAATAAATAAAATCTTAAAAATAAATTTAATAAAGTTTAAAATTCAGTTCTGTCACACTACCCCTATTTTAAGGGCTGAATATCTACATGTGATTGGCAGCTACTGTATAAGTATAAATGTGAGCACTTGCCACTGACAGGTCCATAACCTACAAACCTCTGTAATTCTCCATGTGCTTTTTTCCTTGAAGAGCTATAGTGTGATAAAAGCTGCATAAATCAAAATGACTCGAAAATTGGGTAGTAAAGTCGTATTTCATTAACATTGTTATTAGACCTACCAAATCCTTCCTAGCACGCCCCCTGCACAGCCCCAGCCTGGTCTCCCACCAGTGCCCTATGTACATATTAGTGTACTTCATTCTGGTCATTTGTAACTGCCTCACTTTCCTGAACAGGCCACAGTCTCTCTTGTGTTCATGCATTTCATGCATTTTCTTCTGCCTGGAATCTTCTCATCCCACCCCTATCACCCTGCCCTTCCTCACCTCCTCTCTTTTCAATTCTGCCTCCAACTCTGGGTTCTTTCCTCTTCTCAGGATTCATTTCTTATTATGTCTGCCTAGTAGGTGCCACGCTAATAAATGTTTGTGAATATGACTTTCTAGCTCAGCATTTCACAAGTGCAGTCCTCTTTCTGGGTACAATCCTCATTCTAGTGCTTATTGCTGGTGTTTCCTCTTATGAGCTAGCCAAAAGTGCCACCTAGTGGCGAATGCGGAATATAGCAATCACTTCCAAATGGAGCGTTTCACGAAGGAAAAAAAACTTAGGAGACAGGCCTTTCTCCCCACAGCTACATAGAGTAGTGAGAATCTTACTATGACTCTTGGAGTACTCAGTGATTTTATATTTTTTACCTCCCTTAAAACCATCACCAAGTCTGGAAGTAGGCATTATTTTCATCTTAAAGATCTGGAGTCAAGTTCAGAGAGGCTTCCTTAGCCCAGTCTTTGTAGGATTGGAAGAAAAGAGGGAGAGAGGTCATGCATGGCAAGTCTTTTTTTTGTTAGTTCTCTCAGAGTGGGAAACACTCACCTTGAAAGCTGATGGGAGGGCAGCCCCAGTGGCTCAGCGGTTTAGCGCCACCTTTGGCTCAGGGCGTGATCCTGGAGACCCGGGATGGAGTCCCTCGTGGGGCTCCCTGCATGGATCCTGCTTCTCCCTCTGCGTGTGTCTCTGCCTCTCTCATGAATAAATAAATAAAATCTTAAAAAAAAAAATAAAGCCGATGGGAAGGGTCTTATTCACAAGATGGGTAAAGGTGATCCTTGTCAGTGATGCAGATAACACTAAAGAAGGTAATCTTGTTAAGAGGATCTAAGGAGGCAAGAGATCCTGACATTGTGAAGTCAGCTAATTACTGAGGAGTGGGAAAGAGCCCCAGTTAGTGAAAGAATAAGATTGTGTTTCTTGTGATGGGCTTATAGCTGGGGGTGGTGGGGTCTATGTCCATACATGGCACGAGCTACGTTGTGGGAAGCAAGACCTGTATCCCACTTTTGGCCATGCCTCTACCAGCATTTGACCTCCAGCAAGTGACTTGGAACTGCTAAGCCTTACACCAGACATTTAGATACTATTTAAAAAAAAAATTGGTAACAGCTTTATTGATATATAATTCACACAGAATATAATTAAGCCATGTGAAGCATACACCTGAATGGATTTAGTATATTTGCAGAAGTATGCAGCCATTGCCACAATTTTAGAACATCTTTGTCACCCCAAACTTTGTACCCATTAGCTGTAACTCCACAATGTCCCCAGCCATATGCAATCACTAGTCTGTCTTCTGTTTCTATAGATTTGTCTGTTATGGACATTTCATGTAAATGGATCAAACAACACATTTTTAATAGCCAGCATTTTTCACTTTGCATGTTTTCAAAGTTCATCCATGTTGTAACGTATCAGTACTTCATTCCATATTTATTGCCGAATAATATTTCATTGTATTTATATTTTACATATCCATTCATCAGGTGATGGAGAGTTGTGTTGTTTTCCATTTTTTGGCTATTATAAATGGTGCTGCTATGAATATTTGTGCTCAAGTTTGTGTGGACATGTTTTCATTTCCCTTGAGTAGATACCTGTGAGTGGAACTGCTGGGTTGTATGGTAACTCTGTCTAACATTTTGAGGGACTGCCAGCTGTTTTCCAAAGAAGCTGCATCATTTTATATTCTCACCAGGAGTATATGAGAGCCTGAGAAATATTTAATCTCTGCAGAGAGATTATTTCTCGGTTTAGGGTTTTTTTTTCTATTATATTTTTTATTGAAATATAATTTACATATACACAGATCTGTTCTTTTTTTTTTTTTTTTTTTTTTTTTTTTATGATAGTCATCACAGAGAGAGAGAGAGAGAGAGGCAGAGAGGCAGAGACACAGGCAGAGGGAGAAGCAGGCTCCATGCACCGGGAGCCCGACGTGGGATCCGATCCCGGGTCTCCAGGATCGCGCCCTGGGCCAAATGCAGGCGCCAAACCGCTGCACCACCCAGGGATCCCACACAGATCTGTTCTTAAGAGTGCTAGTGAGGGGTACCTGAGTGACTGTTAGTTAAGCATCTGACTCTTGATTTTGATTCAGGTTATGACATCAATGTCCTCCCCCCCCAACCATTTGCACACGCATGCATGCATGCATTCGCTCTCTCTCTCAAATAAATAAATCTTTATAAAAGTGCTAGTGAAATGCAGAAACATTACATCTAGGTAGCTCTATTCCTTTTTGTTCTATTATTGTCATGAAAATTAGGTCTACATGTTACAAACTCAACAATACTTGATTATAATTATGACTATATAATTTATTGCCTCTTAATAGAACCGAGAAGAAAGGGGAGAACAAGGATGTATTTTATAGTATTAGTAATGTTAGCCATATTTACCTTTTCTGGCTCTTTTCATTAGTTCCTGTGAATTCAAGTTACCATCTGGTATCATTTCTTTACTCCAGTTCAGCCCTGCCCCCATCTATTTCCTTTGTGCTGCTAATGGCAAATATGATAGAGACCCCAAAATACAATTTATACATAGTTTTCTACAAATTGCTCTGCAAATCCGTTAAATAGAAAGAGGAAATATGCATTTATGCTGTCTTTTATAGTTACATAGTTACATTTTAATCTTCACCTCCTGGGAAATGCCACGGCCCTCCAGTAGGAGTTGGCGACAAGAGAGTTCCCGGTCCTGGTGGCACCCTCCTGGTATGGCCATCCTCTGAGCTGAGAGGAGGAAGAAGGATGCCAGTGGCAGCTCAAATGCCCCAAACTTCAATGTGCAGCACTTAACAAGTTTTAGATTTTCTTGTATGTTTCATCACTTGGCTGTGTGCCCTTGGGACAATTTCTGGAGACGTTGAATGGTTGTTTTGTTCACCAGTTAGGGTTGTTTCACAAAGGGCTTTCATGAGTCAAGTTTAGTATATTCCTCACAATTTTACGGAAGAAGCAGGGGTGGGATTTCTTTTCTCTCTCTTTTTTTAAAGATTTTATTTATTCACAAGACAGAGGCAGAGACACAGGCAGAGGGAGAAGCAGGCTCCATGCAGGGAGCCCGATGCGGGACTCGATCCCGGGGCTCCAGGATCAAGCCCTGAGCCAAAGGCAGCGCTAAACAGCTGAGCCACCCAGGGATCCCCCTGGGGTGGGATTTCTAACCCTACAGATGAAACTCAGAGAAAAGGAACTTGCCTCAAGTTATAAAGCTTGTCAGAGCCCTGCTTCCAGTCTTTCAGGAAGGACATGCTAGCTCCGTGCTAAGCATTAAATTAAAAATGTTGAACAATTTACTGTCTAGACAGGAGACCAAAAACAGGCAATTATGCTACAAGTTCAAATGCCAAAATAGAGATAAAATACATGGTGCTTTAGGAAACGAGAAAAAAGGCATCAGGCTTGAGCAAGAATTTGAATCTAAGCATTTCGATTCTGAATTCTATTTTTCTTATAAATAGAAAAGACAAGTTTTCTTAAAGAGACACTGCACAATGGTTAAGAAGACAGACTGAAACCACAGTGGCAGACAGTTTCAACTTTGGTTCAGTTATTGATTGCTGTTACCCTTAGTAAATCACTTCAGTCTCTCGTGCTCCACTTTCCTCATCTGTAAAATGGTGCCAGTATTGCCCACCTGGCCTCTTAGGTTATAAAAGATTATATGTAATATGCTTAGAACTGGAGCTAGTGTAACCGTTTGCACTATACAAGTGATTGCCAAATAAATTCTATTACTAAAAAGATAGAGTCAATACTGAACTCCCCCAAGGTATGCTTATCAGTTTCATCAAAAATGATAAAATGCTTGGCTTGCAAAAGTTGACTTTTCAGAGTATGGTGCTTGTTTTATCAGCAAAATTGTTTCATTATACTGACCACAATGAGATTTAGGGTCATTTAAAAAGAACAAGGGGCTCCAGCTGGCTCGGTTGATGGAGTATGTGACTCTTGATCTCAGGGCTGTGAGTTCAAGCCCCATGTTGGGTGTAGAATTACTTAAAAATAAAATCTTTAGGGGCACCTGGGTGGCTCAGTTGGTTTCCATCTCTTGGTTTCAGCTTGGGTCATGATCTTGGGATCATGAGATTGAGCCCTGCATCAGGCTCAGCACATAGCAGGGAGTCTGCTGGAGATTCTTTCTCCCTCTTTCTCTGCCCCTCTCCCTGCTCTTGCTCTCTCTCTTAAATAAATAAATAACCCCTTAAAAAAAAAAGAGCAATAACTCCATTTCAGGAAATAATGGGAACTTTTATAATCTTCCAGGTTATAAATAAAAATTATATATATAAAATATATATAATTTTATTTATATAAATATATATAGTGATTTTAATTTTTTTATTGAAGTATAGCTGGCACGTTACATTGGTTTCAAGTGTATACAGTGATGGGACAACTCTACATTACGCTATGTTCACCACAAATGTAGCTACCATCTGTCACTTTACAATGCTATTACAGTACCACTGACTCTATTCCCTGTGCTGAATCTTTTATTCCTGTGATTTAGCCATTCCATAACTGGAAGCCTGTACACCTCCCACTCCCCTTCACCTATCTTGCCCACACTCCCCTCTGGGCAACCATCAGTTCTCTGTATTTGTGTGTCTGTTTCTGCTTTTTGGTTTTTAGATTCCACATATAAGTGAAATTATATGGCATTTGTTTTGGACTTATTTCACTTAGCATTAATACCCTCAAGTTCCACCTATTTTATCACAAATGGCAAGATCTCATTCTTTACATAGGAGTAATATTCCATTGTATATGTGATGCTGGAGGCTGAGGCCCCAAGAAAGAGGGCCTCAGGTCCCTCACCAAGGGGTTTTGGGCTTTGTGTGAGAAAGAATTCAAGAGCAAGCCATTTAGAGAAAGAGACAAAGATTAAGTTTACAAGAAAGAAGCTACTTCATAGACAAAAGTAGCAGTCTCTCCTCCCAGGAGACGAAGATTATCCTTCCTTGCCTCTAAGGGTTTTATAAATTATTTAAAAATTTGAGAAAGATTTGAGGAGTATACCTGCATGTGAGAACAGGGGAAGGGGCAGAGAAGGGAAAGAATCCTTGAGCAGACTCCTCACTGAGTGCAGAACCCAATTGGACACTCAATTCCAGGACTCTTGAGATCATGCCCTGAGCTGAAATTGAGAGCTAGCTACTCAACCAACTGAGCCTTGCAGGTGCCCCTATAAATTTTTTTTAACTAGCTAACTGTATAGGGTGGGGCTTACTCTTTTGGGTTTCTCATTCACCTTAGGCATTAGTTTTTCCATTGTTTTAGGATTGTGGGATTACCCACAGGGAACAATTTTAAGAATGTCTATGTGGCTTCTACTGCCATTGAGAATGAGCTTGCCGTCTTACACAAGTTGAATCTTGTGATTTTTTTTTAAGATTTTATTTATTCATGAGACAGAGGCAGAGACACAGGAAGAGGGAGAAGCAGGCTCCCTGTGGGGAGCCAGCCCTATGTGGGACTAAACCCCAGGGATCCCAACCTGAGCCAAAGGCAGAAGCTCAACCACTGAGCCACCCAAGCTCACTGGATCTTTTCTTTTTGACCTAACATTTCAGTTAAGAGGTCAGCCTAAAACCAATGGCTTTCCTTTGATCAACTTGTCTTCCAAGCCTCTCTTCCCTCCAGCCTCATTTATATGCATCTTCACTCATTCTACTTAAGACTGCTTCCTTATCTTGGTAGTGTAAATAATGCTGAATAAACATAGAAGGACATATATTTTTTTTTTCAAATTAGGGTTTTTCTTTGGGTAAATACCCAGTACTGGAATTACTAGATTGTACAGTATTTCTAATTTTTTGAGGAATCTCTATACTGTTCCACAGTGGCTACACCAATCTACATTCCCAGCAACAGCATACAAGGATTCCTTTTTCTTTTTTAAAGATTGTATTTATTTATTCATGAGACAGAGAGAGAGGCAGAGACACAGGCAGAGGGAGAAGCAGGCTCCATGCATGTGGGACTCAAACCTGGGAATCCGGGATCATGCCCTGAGCCAAAGGCAGATGCTGGGCGACCAGGCGTCCCAAGGGTTCCTTATTCTATATATCCTTACCAACATCTGTTATTTCTTGGTCTATTTTAGCCATTCTGACAGGTGTAAAATGATAGCTCGGTGTGGTTTTGATTCTCATTTCCTTGTTTAGTGATGCTGAACATCTTTTCATGTGTGTTGGCTATCTGTATGTCTTCTTTGGAAAAATCTGTCACGTCCTGTTTTTATGGTGTTGAGTACCATAGGATGATTTTTAAAAACATGATTTGTACTACAGAATACACTCAACCAATGCAGTGCTAAATAGGAAAATAAACTGAGATGTGATTCAAAACATAGCCTTAAGCTCACTAGTACACAAAAGCTCTTTACAAGTCTTCCAACCCTACCTCTATCCCCAAAGATACATATTTTCCTGGGATAGTATTCTATGTGGGGTTTTGAGTGCCTATCTACACAATGCCTACATTTACAAAGTTTACAATATTTTTACATCTGCCCTCTTTTGAAACCACACTCTTGTGATCAAACAAAAAAAACTGCACACTTTTTTTTAAATGGAAAGCTGTCATTTTATTACTAATGTAAGCCTTTGATGCCAAAGAAATGAAGGTAATTTTACAAACTCAGAATGTTTGCAAGTACATGAAATTTCCACTGTATTGCAGTTTTCTAGTACACTAGCTCAAATGTATTTCTCTACAACTACTCCAGCATAACTCCTTTGGAGTTATTTCAGTCATCCTTAACATGTCAGTACCAGATACTTTGAATCTAAAATAAACATAAAAATTTTTAATTATTAACTTTAGATGAATGGGGTAATAAAGTCATCAGCTGATGGTCAGGACTGTTAATTTCCAATAGGAAACTTTCCTGAAATGTTTCTTCTGATACAGCAGTCATATGTTAGAATTTTCAAAAAATAAGGGCAGAACAAAAGTACAAGAAATTTCTGCAGCTTAAGCCTCCCATAGTCCAAAACCTCTGAGAGAAGCAAGGCAAAGCACCTTTCCTGCAAATTAAGTGGGTTTCCAGTATTTCCATGTCACTGAGCTTTCAGAGACAGACATGACATATATCATTAATATGTGTATCATCTTGGCTCTGGTTGTATTAATTATGCCTGAAGAGTTTAATACCCATCCAGGTCCAAAGGTGGAAGAACACATAAACTGGTATGGTAACTGGCAGGAGGAGACTGTAAAAGCACAGGCTGGTTGTGCTAGTGCAGCCCTGTGGGAAGTTTTCCTCCACAGAGGCTGAGTAGAACAGTCCTGCTAAAGAGACCAGTGGAATAAGGACAGTCAACGTAGGAAGAGACAGAAACATTCTTCTCCCCCACTTATTACCTGCCACTCTGACTTTTAAAAAGTTAAGTAGTATTAAGAAAATGCAGTTGTAGGCGCTGTTTTTAATTATGATCTAGTGCTGCTCCGTTTCTTCTTGCTTCTTATTCTGATGTATCATCCTAGCTGCCTGTGGTATCATATTAGGAATCCCATCAATAATTGGATAGGCTATTCCCAACTCTTCATTAATCAATTCATTTGTCGATGCTTCATATCTGAGGGGGGAAAAGAAAAACAAAATGAATTGTGGAAAATAAAATGCTTAGAAGTGTGTGGTCTTCAATAAACACCACCATTTATCCAATTCTTGACAGAGAGTTAAATTCCAAAAAAGTAGAATTAAACTGCTTCTAGGGTTGCCTGGGTGGCTCAGCGGTTTAGTGCCGTCTTCAGCTCAGGGCGTGATTCTGGGGTCCTGGGATCCAATCCCACATCAGGCTCCCTGCATGGAACCTGCTTCTCCCTCTGCCTGTGTCTCTGGCTCTCTGTATATCTCTCATGAATAAATAAGATCTTTATTTTTTTTTAAATGTTTATTTATTTATGATAGTCACACACACACACACACACAGAGAGAGAGAGGCAGAGACACAGGCAGAGGGAGAAGCAGGCTCCATGCACCTGGAGCCCGATGCGGGACTCGATCCCGGGTCTCCAGGATCGCGCCCTGGGCCAAAGGCAGGCGCCAAACCGCTGCGCCACCCAGGGATCCCAAATAAGATCTTTAAAAAAATAAAAAACTGCTTCTTATTCTAAAAACAGTATTAGCCAACTGAAACATTTCTCTTAGAAAATGAATCTCTAATTGTTTGCATTTTGGTCAGTTTCTCTTGTATTTTTTCATTTTATTCTCGAGCTACACCTTAATATGTATTTTTAAAATCCAGTTAGAAGATCCCTTTTCATCAAAATATTCCTTCCTAACTCTGGTCAACCCCAAAACCATCCCAGTTAATTTACTACTGAAACAGCCACTAGAGGAAAATTAAAATTCCCCACTATTTTAGAGCGCACGCTTAATACAGCAACCTAATTGAACCACTGGAAGGAAACCACTGAAAATCAAGATATACAAAATAAAAGTTTGAGGAGGAGAGAGGAGAAACGAGGAAACTGAAAACAATGCATCTGCAGCGAGCTAGTTACACAACTAACTAAACGGTAGATCAAATGGTCATTTCAAGGTATAAGAAAATTGAGTGTCTTCATTATGGGAAAACATCTAGTTAAGAGAAACGTAAAAAGATTGAAAAAAAAAAATGACTAGCAATCCACCACCCAAAATACCACTGATAACAGTCTGGTGCAAAACTAGTGTTGTCAATGTTCAGTTTCAGTAGCCTGGGAGTGTAGAGTTCTTTAAAAAAAAAAAATTTAACTCGGGCAGCCCGGGTGGCTCAGCGGTTTAGCGCCGCCTTCGGCCCAGGGCGTGATCCTGGGGTCCCGGGATCTGAGTCCCACCTCGGGCTCCCTGCATGGAGCCTGCCCCTCCCTCTGCCTGTGTCTCTGCCTCTGTGTGTGTGTGTCTCTCATGAATAAATAAAATCTAAAAAAAAAAAATTTAAACTCATTTGATTAACATACAGTGTATAATTAGTTTCAGAGATAGAGTTTAGTGCTTCATCAGTGGAACCTAACACCCAGTGCCCATGACATCAGGTGCCCTCCTTAATGCCCGGCACCGGTCACCCAACCGCCCCCCACCCCCAGCAACCCTCCGTTGGTCTCCTAGAGTTTGTCTCCCTCTCTGATTCCGTCTTATTTTATTTTCCCCTCCCTGAGCTGTTTTCCCTAAGGACTCCAGGGAGACCCTACGACTCTACAAGACCCGGCCGGTCCAGAACTAAGAGCCAAAGGCGCAGCAGCGCACGCAGCTTAAAAATGTTTAAGGCCGTCACGCATCAGCTGTAGACTTCCATACGAATTTTTAGTTATTTTTCACCATCTTGGCTTAAAGATCTCACACCCACGGACCAGCCCCGACTCCCAACAGTTCATGAACCTGGCGGCGCGTGGGAACCACTTCGGGCCTTTTAAGAAAACGCCTCGCGCTAGTCCGGCCCCCAGCCCGGCTGACTGGGTCGGTCTGCGCCGGCGCACCCGAATCAGCATTTAAAAAAAAAAAAAAAAAAAAAAAAAAAAGGTTCCCCCGGCGAGGCGACCGCGCGGCCAGGGGGGAACCTCCCAAGGCTTCCAGCCGCGCCTCGGCGGTGTGACCTGAGCGGCCCGGGGCTCGGCTCGCGCCCCGCCTCCTCCCGCCCTGCCCGCCGCAGCGGGCGGAGCCTGGCAGCCGCCGGGCCCGGGGCCACGACACGGCTGCGGGACACCCCGGCCGGGGCCGAAGGGCTCCCCAGGGCCGAGAGCGGCCGCGCGGTGGCCCCGCGACCCCCGGGGGCGCGCGAGCCGAGGCCGGCCGCCGGCGAATCTCACCTGAGCGGCTTCTTGGAGAGCGGGCACACCAGGAGCTCGAGCAGCGCCGGGTCGAAGGCGCGGGGCGGGCCTCCGGTCCTCTCGCTCTTGTCTGAGGACCGCCGCGCCCCCGACGCGTGAAGGCGCCTCCGGGCGACCGCGAACGACGGCCCGCGCGGACCCCGCAGCGCTGAGGCGAGCCAGCCGCACGCTCCGCTCAGCATGGTCTGGCAGCCCGCAACCGCCGCCCTGCCAGCGCCGGGCCGCTCCGCGCTCCGGCCGCTCCCCGCGCAGCCGCCCCGCCGCCGGCCAGGCCCCGCCGCCGGCCAGGCCCCGCCGCCGGCCAGGCCCCGCCCCCGGTGCCGCGGGAATGCGGTCCCCGGGCGGGCAGGCAGGAGGCAGCCCTGGGGTTCCGGGGGCGCCCCCGACGCGACTGCTTTTTCCCGCCCCACCGCTCGGTAGTTACGGGCGGGGCCGGTCGCCGCAGGACTCCAGGGGCTGTTCACCGCGTTTACCGAGGACCGACAAAGCCAGGGCTTGAATCGGGGGCATTTTGAGTTTTCACCAGGGCTTATCGCAGGCGTGCCAGGAAGCCGGTGGCCGGATCTCAGAGTCCCACAGGGTTAAGCTTGCACCTACGTGGTTATCTCCAGAAAGAGGTTTCAAACACGTATTGGGTATCTTAAAAGCATGGATTTGTTTTATGTAAATTACCATAGCACCTGTAACCTCCCCCCCCCTCTTTTCTTATTAAGTGAAAACTTGAGGGGCCCCTGGGTGGCTCAGTGGATGAGCGTCTGCCTTCGGCTGAGGTCGTGATCCCAAGGTCAGGGGATAGAGTCTAGCTCAGGCCTGCCCCCGGGTCCTGGGATCGAGTCCCGCATCAGGCTCCGCGCGGGGCGCCTGCTTCTCCCTCTGCCCGTGTCTCAGCCTCTCTCTCTGTGTCTCTCAAGAATTAATATATAAAATCTTAAAACACACACACACACACACACAAAGAAACTTTAGAGCCTGAAAAGAATAGCATAGGCCTCTTAACCTCCCAGAAGTCCAGCTTCTACTGTGAATTCAACCGCATCATAAAGCGCAGCCAGTTTATAAATGAGCTGGTGACAGCGAGGAGTCTGAGCAACTGTGTAACCAGGCGGATGTACATTAGTTGGACGGGAAATCCGCTCAATGGATTTTCCGCGCCAGGTTTGCCTCTGGTGCTCTAGGGAAGTGGTCTCAGGCTTGATCTCTTTCTTACCATGCGGTAGGGTTGGGCTCTGGGGCCTGGCAGCTCGGTTTCTGGTCCATGCTTTACTAGCTGTGTAAGTCCTGCCAACGACTTAACCACTCAGTTTCTTTTCTTTTTTTTTTTTTTTTTAAGAATTTTTTAAATTATTATTTATTTATTTATGATAGTCACACAGAGAGAGAGAGAGAGAGAGAGAGGCAGAGACAGAGGCAGAGGCAGAGGCAGAGGCAGAGGCAGAGGGAGAAGCAGGCTCCATGCCGGGAGCCCGACGTGGGATTCGATCTCGGGTCTCCGGTCTCCAGGATCGCGCCCTGGGCCAAAGGCAGGCGCAACCGCTGCGCCACCCAGGGATCCCCACTCAGTTTCTTTATTGTATGATAAGATAATGGCACTTACCTCATGAAAATCTCCTTGTGGGCATTCACATGGGATCTTGCAGGCAAAGAATATTTAGAAAAGTGATCCGGACAATTAACAATTGAGTTAATGCTCAATTAATGTTCTCTATTGTTATTTTTATGTCCTCTGTTCTTTCCAGTACATTGTGCTAGAAGATTCTTTGTTAGTCATCAGTTTTTTCCCTTTGTTTTGCTGAATATGGACTTGAGCCTTTTTTGTTTCATTGGACTTTACCGTTTTACACTTTGAGCTCTTGGGAGATAGGGGTGGGAGTGAGGGATGCGCAGATACAGATGACAAGATATTTGCAGGTTTCTCTTCCACTCGGAATGTAAAAAATAGAGAATCTTTTATATTTACTCTTTTTCTTTAAAAAACTCCACTACAAAAAAAAAAAAAAAACCTCCACTACATTATTTGATGCTCTTTGTTCACTAATGCTCAGAAGACGTCAGCATCAGACAATTTTCAGCGATGTAGCCTCAAGAGGGACTATTATAAAGTTCCTATGTTTACTTTCACCTCGTTTCCTACTAGGGCAGTAGCAGGAATTAATTTTTCAGTTGTAGTTAGTTGATACTTTAGGTCCTACAGAAGGAGTGGACTATAAGAAAAATATACTTCAACTGTGTTTCAGTGAGCTATGGAGAGCAGAGCTTGATTTCTGCCAGCACTGAGTGGACCCAGGCCAGGCTGGGCAGACTTAGGGTCTTAGCCTTTGTGGGGTAGAGGCAGGTGCCTATGCTTGAGACCAGGTTCATGAGCCTCAGTTTGGCTTGCCTGGCTGACCGATCTCTATCACCTGAGTTTTCTAACCAGTCATAAATAAATTAGTGCCAGTTTGCCTCCATGTAGAAGGTTCAAAGCAGGTCAGTTTACTTTCATTTTTGTTCGTATTTGAGGGAAATGTAGAGGAATAGCAAAGCATTGAAAACATCTTCAAATTCCTAAAGCCAAAAATCAACAATCAATATTACTTAGGAACATCCGAGTGTTTGATATATTAATTCTAAACCATGTAAATATTAAGTTACAAAATGTCCTTAAGTAGCCCTTAGTAATTAAGGAACATAACTCATTTCTCTGTGGGCTATACTAAAGCTGAATGTAGATGACAATATAGAATTGTAAAGTCATTTTCTATGGGCATGACTGTGATCTTTCCCAGTGCAGAGACCTGTGCACATTGTAATGATGTAATGGGCTTTGGGCTCAGGTACTGTATAGCTGTGTGACCTTGGAGAAGTTACTTAAACTCTCTGCTCCAATCTTGTCATCTGTAAGATAGTATAATAATAGTGCCTATCTTCCTAGAGTTGAGAGGATTAAATAAAATAATACAAGTGAAGTGTTTCGCTTCAGGGGATTGGCACGGAATGCACATTTAAAAATGCTAGCTGCTGCAAAATGACTGTTGTGAAGTTGGTGAAAATTCTGGTTGAAAAGGGAAAAGCACAATGTACCACTGCGCACCTTAATTTTAGCTGGCATGGAATTTTTATGGGTTCCATTGTGGATGATACTGACATACAACTCTTTGGCTATCATACACATTAAGTGAGTTAGAAATCTTGGCAAATTAGGGGCTAAAATATATATCTAAATAAAGTCCCATAAATACCAAATTTGGGGCGGTTGGAATTTGGGAATCTCTGATCCAGAGAAAGAAGTTAAAATCAATTTTCCACTAGATGGCATCATCCAGTATTTGAGCTAATATTTATTCCTGCTCATATTTTTCTTTCTGTGATTACAAAGATTTGCTTTTATTTTGCCAGTGGTTTCCTTCATTTGAGGACATCTATTTTAGGGGGGAAAAATCACAAAAATTTTATTAATAGCTTACAGTTATAATGAGTTCATTGAAATAAAGGGTCTAATAGATAAATGGACAAAAAATATAAAAGAAATTCATAAACGAGAAAATGCAGTTGATTAGTAAACAGAAAATATCAATAGTAAAGTAATGCAAGTTTCAAACATCAAAGAAGTTTCCATTTTTATAAAAATGACAAATATTTTAAAAACACAATCTATCATTATGGTGTCATACAGAATAGTTTCACTGCCCTAGAAATCCCCTGTGCTTTACTTGCATCCCTTCCTCTCCCCAAACCCTTGGAAACCACAGACATTTTTACTGTTGCCATAGTTTTGCAACTAATGTCAAATAGTTGGAATCATACAGTCCGTAACCTTTTCAGATTGGCTCCTTTTACTTAACAATATGCATTTAAGGTCTCTCTGTGTCTTTTCATTATTTGCTAGCTCATTTCTTTTTACTGTTGAATAATATTTTATTTCCTGGATATACCATAGTTTATTTTTCCATTTACCAATTGAATGACATCTTGGTTGTTTCCAAGTTTTGGCAACTATGAAAAAAACTGCTATAAACATTCATATGCAGGTTTTTATGTGGACATACATTTTTAACTTATGTGGGTAAATACCAAGGAATGTGATTGCAGATCATATGGTAAGAGTGTATTTAGTTTTGTAAGAAACTGCCAAACTGTCTCCTAAAGTGACTGTACCATTTTGTGGTTCCAGCAGCAATGAATAATTCCTGTTGTTCTACATCCTTGCCAGCATTTGGTGGTGTCTGCCTTTTGGATTTTCACCCCACTGTAGTAGGTGAAAACTTGCAAGTCCCTAATGATGTATGAAGTTGAGCATCTTTTTGTATGTTTATTTGCTATCTGTATATTACCTTTGGTGAGGTGTCTATTCAAATCTTTTGCACATTTTAAAAATTAGATTGTTCATTTTCTTACTGTTGATATTTCAGAGTTCTTTCAACATTTTGAATAACTATCCTTTATCAAATATGTCTTTTGAAATATTTTCCGTAGTCTGTGGCTTGTCTTTTCATTTTCTTTATATGTGTTTATTATACAAGAGTATATCAAAGTTCAGGATGCTGAGAGATATAAATCAGAAATGTTTTTTCCCTGAGGATCTTTTATTTTTACTTAAGATAATCTTCCAGTTTTTTCTTTTAATTTAATTTATTTATTCATGAGAGGCAGAGACGCAGGCAGAGGGAGAAGCAGGCTCCATGCGGGGAGCCCCACGCAGGACTCGATCTCCAGGATTACGCCTCAGGCCGAAGGCGGCGCTAAACCGCTGAGCCACCGGGGCTGCCCTACTTTAGATAATCTTAAGTAACCAACATCTATTTCTTCCACACATTCTTTAACCTTCTGATTGCAGGGTTTCTTTCCTTTGCTGCTGAACTCTTTCAAAGATGTAAGCACAGATTTTTGACCCCATGTACCCCCCCTTATGAGAGGCAAACAAAAAAGAGGTGAACCCATGGTCCAGTGTTGTGATCCTAACTGAGCCCCTGTTTCTCTCCCTGGAGAAGATAATCGACAACGACAACGTTCATTTACAACTTGAACTCTCTCATTTGGCACACTGAAAGTTAAGTCTCCTCCAATCCAGTGATATTACAAAGTAGAAAGAATGCAAATATTTCTCATGTCATACCATAAGATATAAAAATGGCAGAACATTCCATTCTCTGTTCCATTCCCTTGTTATAATTAACACAAACCATCTTGTGGGAATAGAGTGACCTACTTTGATGTATCTTGCTTTGTACGTGATAGTTTAACACGTTAGATATTCATAGATCCAGACAAATGGCCAAGAACTCCCAACCTCACTTCACAGGATATTGCAAAAGTTCTTGGCACAATGGCTTATGAAACCATCAAAAAAATAACCTCTGCCTCTCCAGCATCTTTTCTCACTGTGGCCACTTCCCATCTTGTATCCAGCCATTCTGAATTATTTGCTGTCTCACTAATACTCTAGGCTATTGTATAGCTCCATGTCCTTTGCTCATGTCATGACACCTGCCCCAAATATCCTTTTCTCCATTTGTCGATCCAAAGCACTTACTCATCTTTAAGACCCAATTTTAACAATACTTCTCTTATGAAGATTTTTCTAACTCCCTCCTTTTCCCTGTACCCTGGGTATTAGTCAATTCATCGTGTACAATGCACATACACACACATGCACACACACGAAACACCTATACTACATCACTGCAATTATTCATTTATATGTCTGTCTCTCCTACTAATCTGTACGTTCCTTTAGGTCACATACCGTGTATGTTTGATTTCTTTATCCCTGCATCCAGCACAGTGACTGGGACATAGTAGGTTTAAAAAAAAAAAGCCTATGAAATGAATATAATATGTCAGGACTAAATGTTTAGTTGTTCCTATTGTCAGCAGAAAAAAGATTATTATGCAGTTATAGAACATCCTAGGAACATACCAGTTAAAAGAATAGCACAACAAACTTCTTTTCAATGTAGAGAAATTTTAACAAAAAACCTTTTCCACCCCGGTTATAATTTTGAGCAACAGAAGTTAGGATGGAGGTACTAGAAAGAATACTATATTAGATCTGTCTTCTTAATTTTTTTGAGTTAACATTTAAAAAATTTACATGAAAGTTACAAAGATAAAACAAAGAATTCTTATATACCCTCATTGACATTCCCTAAGTTAACTCTATAGCTAGTTTTTATTTATTTTACTTTTTAAATATTTTATTTATTTATTTATTTGAGCGAGAGAGAGCACAAACAGGGGGCAGAGGCAGAGGGAGAGGGAGAAGCCGACTCCCTGCTTAGCAGGGAGACTCCCTCTCCTACATTGAGTCTCCCTCAATGTGGGACTCAATCCCAGGACCCTGGGATCATGACCTGAGCTTAAGGCAGTTGCCCACTGACTGAGCCCCCCAGGAGCCCCAATAGCTAGTTTTTAAAAAGCTCTTTAAGAGTAACTTGCAGACAGGAGATTTAATCACTTCAAAACAAAATAGAAGGCATTTTCTTATATTCCCTTGGTACAATGATCTAAATCAGGAAATTAATATTGATACAATGTTATTATAAAATCTACAGATTATGATGTTACCAGTTGTCTCATTAATGTACTTTTATAGCAAAAGAAAAAAATTTTCTGGTCCAGCATCCAATCCACAATCAGTGTACTTAGTTCCTGTGTCTTGTCTCTTTTAACATGAAATAGGTTTTCTTTTTGTTTTGTTTTGTTTTTGTCTCCCATGATCTTGACATATTGAAGCATACAGGCCAGTTACTTCTCAGCAAATTCATTCCTTGATTTGGATTGTGTGATATTTCCTCATGATTTGATTCAGATTATGCATTTTTGCCAGGAATACCAAAGAGTAATGTTGTGTCCTTTGCAGTTCTTCATAATGAGAAGCATTACTTGTGATGCTAATACTACACATTTTACTAAGGTGGTGCCTGCAAAGTTGAATTGTCTCTGCTGTAAATTACTGTTTTTCTCTATGTAATTAAATATCATATGGGAATTACATAAGTGATTGCATATAAAAATTAGAAGTTGTTTGAGTTTCTTTTATATTTTGGACAGCAGCCCCTTATCAGATGTATAGCTTGCAAGTATTTTCTCTATTCCATAGGTTTTTTTTTCACTTGTTGATTGTTTTCTTTGCTGTGCAAAAGCTTTTTAGTTTGATGCAATTTCTTTGTGTGTTTTCATTTTTGTTACCAATGCCTTTGGGGTCATATTCAAAAAAATTATTGCCCAAACTAATGTCAAGATATATTTTCCCTGTTTTCTTCTAGTAATTTTACAGTTTCAGGTAAACATTCACATCTTTAATCCATCTGAGTCAGTTTTTGTGTATGTTGTGAGATAGGGTCCAGTTTAATTCTTCTGCATGTGGATAACCCGTTTTCCCAGCACCATTTATTGAAGAGATGACCTTTCCCCTTTGAGTGTTTTGAAACCTTTATGGAAGATCAATTGACCATAAATGTGTAGATTTATTCTGGGCTCTCTATTCTGTTTCATTGGTCTATATGTCTATTTTTATGCTGGTATCATACTGTATTGATTACTATAGCTTTGTAACATAGTTTGAAATCAAGATGTGATCCCTTCAGGTTTATTCTTGTTGAACAAGAAGGCTTAGATTTCTTGAGGTCTTTTCTATGTGCATTTTAGGATTATTATTTTTTTATTTGTGAAACATAGCCCTGCAATTTTAATAGGAATTGCATTGAATCTATAGATCTCTTTGGATAGTAATGGACATTTTAACAATATTAATTCTTTCAATCTGTGAACATGGGATGTCTTTCCATTTATTTCTGTCTTCTTTGATTTCTTTCACCAGTGTCTCATAGTTTTCAGTGTACTGATCTTTCATCTTTTTGATTAAATTTATTCTCAAGTATTTTATTTTTTGGGGTCCTATTATAAATGAGATTGTTTTCTTAATTTCTTTTGTTTTTTAAAGATTTTATTATATAAAATATATTTATATATATTAATTTTAAAGATTTTATTTGTTTGTTTATTTGAGAGAGACTGAGAACATGTGAAAGAGAGAGAGAGGACATGAGCAGGGGAAATGGCAGAGGTAGCAACAGACTCCCAGCTGAGCAGGGAGCACAATGTAGGGCTTGCTCTCAGGACCCTGAGATCATAACCTGAGCCAAAGGCAAATGCTTAACAGACTGAGTCACCCAGGCACCCCACTTAATTTCTTTTTTGAATAGTTTGTTATTAGTGCATAGAAATGCAACTGATTTTTGTATATTGATTTTGTATCCTGCAACCTTAGTAAATTTGTTTATCTGTGCTAACAGTTTTTTGATGGAATCTTCAGGGTTTTCTGTGTATAAGATCATGTCATTGGTTTCATGTCACTGACAGAAACCATTTCACTTCTTCCTTTCAGATCTGGATGCCTTTGATTTATTTCTTTCCTTCCTTCCTTCCTTCCTTCCTTCCTTCCTTCCTTCCTTCCTTCCTTCCTTCCTTCCTTCCTTCCTTCCTTCCTTCTCTGGCTAGGATTTCCAGTACCATGTTGATTGAATAGAAGTGGTGAGAGTGGACATCTTTGTCTTGTTTCTCACCTTAGAGGAAAAGCTTTCAGCTTTTCACCATTGAGTAGACGTTAGCTGTGGGTTTTACATATATAGCTTTGTTATATTGAGATAGGCTCCCTCTTACAGGCAGCCCCGGGTGGCTCAGCGGTTTAGCGCTGCCTTCAGCCCAGGGTGTGACCCTGGTGTAACCCTGGAGACCCTGGAGACCCCGGAGACCCCAGATCGAGTCCCACATCGGGCTCCCTGAATGGAGCCTGCTTCTCTCTCTACCTCTCTCTGTGTGTCTCACATGAGATAGGCTCCCTCTAAACCTACTTTGTTTAGGGTTTTTATCATGAATGGATGTTGTACTTTGTCAAATGCTTTTCCTACATCTATTGAAATGATCATATGATTCTTAGCCTTCATTCTATTAACATCATATCTCACATTTATTGATTTGCATATGTTGAATCATTCTTGTATCCAAAGGATAAATCCCACTTGATCATGGTGTATGATCCTCTTAATGTGCTCTTGAATTCAGTTTGGTACCATTTTGTTGAATATTTTCGCATCTATATTCATCAGGGATATTGGCTTATAATTTCCTTTTTTGTAGTGTCCTTGTCTGGCTTTAATCTCAGGGTAATGTTGACCTTATTACATTAATTTTTTAAAAAGATTTTATTTATTTATTCATGAGAGACAAAGAGAGGGGGCAGAGTCACAGGCAGAGGGAGAAGCAGGCTTGCCTCAAGGAGCCCAATGCTGGATCCCATCCTGGATCCGGGGATCACGCCATGAGCTGAAGGCAGACACTCAACCGCTGAGCCACCCAGGCATCCCTATTACATGAATTTTGAAGTTTTCTTTACTCTTCAATATTTTGGAAGAATTTGAGAAGGATTGACATTAAATTTCTCTAAATACTTATAGAATTCACCAGTGAAACCATTAGGTTCTGGACTTTTATTAGGGGCGGGGAGGGGACATTGATTACTGATTAAATCTTATTCATTATTAGTCTATTCATATTTTAAAAACTTTTTTATAATTCAATGTTGGTAGGTTGTGTTTCTATGAATTTATTTTTTTTCTTGTAGCTTATCTACTTTGTTGGCATATAATTATTCATAGTAGTCTCTTATGAACTTTTGTATTTCTGTGGTACTAGTTGTAATGGCTCTTCTTTCATTTACAATTTTATTTATATGAACTTCTCTCTTTTTTAATTAGTTAATCTAGCTAAAGTTTTGTCAGTTTTGTTTATCTTTTCAAAAAACCAACTCTAGTTTCTTTTTTTTTTTTTAAGATTTTACTTATTTATAAGAGACAGAGAGAGAGAGAGAAAGAAACAGGCAGAGGCACAGGCAGAGGGAGAAGCAGGCTGCATGCAGGGAGCCAGACGGTGGGACTCAATGGTGGGGGGGTGTCTCCAGGATCACACCCTGGGCTGAAGGCGGTGCTAAACCGCTGGGCCACCAGGGCTGCCCCCCCTTTTTTTTCTTAAAGATTTTATTTATGCCAATTCTAGTTTCATTGATTTCTTTCTTTCTTTCTTTCTTTCTTTCTTTCTTTCTTTCTTTCTTTCTTTCTTCTTTCTTTCTTTTTTAAAGATCTTTATTTCTTTGGGAGAAAGAATGAGTCAGTGTGAGGAGAAGCAGAAAGAAAGGGATATGCAGACTCTGGGCTGAGCATGGAGTCTGACATGGGGCTCAGCTCTGTTCCACGACCCTGAGATCATGGTATGAGCCAAAACCAAGAGCTGGCATCCGACTGACTGAGCTACCCAGCTGTCCCTAATTGATCTTTTCCGTTGTGTTTCTGTTTCATTATTTCTGCTTTGATCTTTATTATTTTCTTCCTTCTGCTACCTTTGGGCTTAGTTTGTACTTCTTCTAGTTCCTTGAGGTATAAAGTTAGGTTGTTTATTTGAGATTTTTATTTATTTTATTTTATTTTTTAAGTAGGCTCCATGCCAAGCATGGAGCCCAACATGAAGCTTGAACTCAGGCCCCTGAGATTGAGATCTGAGCTGAGATCAAGAGGCAGACACAACCAATTGAGCCACTCAGGTGCCCCTTTTTTTAGATGTAGGCATTGAGCACCATAGACTTCCCTTTTTAAAATTAAAAAAATATTTTTTGAACTTCCCCTTTAGACATGCTTTTGCTGCATACTGTAAGTTTTCGTATGTTTTATGCTTGTGTTTGTTTGTCTGAAGATACTTTTGATTACCCTTTTGATTTCTTCTTTGACCCATTGGTTATTCAGGAGTGTGTTGTTTAATTTGTACACATTTATGAATTTCTAATTTTCCCTGTTACAGATTTCTACTTTCATACCACTATGTTCAGAAAAGATACCTTAGGGCACCTGGGTGGCTTAATCAATTAGGTATCTGCCTTTGGGTCAGGTCCAGAGATCAAGCCCCACATTGGTTTCCTGGCTCAACAGGGAACCTGCTTCTCCCTTTCCCCACTGCTCATGTTCTCTTTCTCACTACCTCTCTCTTTCAAATAAATAAAAAATCTTTACAAAAGGAAAAAAGATACCTCATATGGTATCTTTTGATACTTAAATTTGTTAAGACTTGTATCACAGCCTAACATTTGGTCTATTTTGGAGAATGATCTATATGTGTTTGAAAAGAACGTGAATTCTGCTACCATTGGATGAAATGTTCTGCATATGGCTTTAGGTCTATAATGTTCGAGTTAATGTTTCCTTATTAATCACCTGTCTTTCTTTTTTCTCAAGATTTTATTTATTTATTCATGAGAGACACAGAGAGAGGCAGAGACATACATAGGCAGAAGGAGAAGTAGGCTTCCTGTGGAGTCTGATGTGGAACTTGATTCCAGGGCCCCAGGATCATGCCCTGAGCTGAAGGCAGACACTCAACCACTGAGCCACCCAGTGGTGATTAGATGTCCCTAATCATCTGTCTTGCTGATCTATCCACCAATGAAAATTGAATATTGAAGTCACCTACTATTACTATTTCTCCCTTTAGTCCTGCTAATACTTGCTTTATATATATCGGTTCTCCAGTGTTAGATACAACCTCCTCATGAATTGACCCCTTTATTATTATATGATGATCTTTGTCTCTTGTGACAGTTTTTGATGATTTTGTTTGATGGCTGTCTTGCTTTGTGTCTTCACATGGTTTTTCCTGTGTGTGTATCTATTTCCTAATATCTGCTTCTTGTTTTTCTAATATCTGCTTCTTATAATAACATCAGTCTACTGGATTAGGGCCCACCTATATGATCTCATTTTACTTAAATTGCTTCTTTAAAAGCTCCATCTCCAAATATATAGTCACTTTCTGAGGTACTAGGGGCTAGGATTCCAACATATTAACTTGGAGGAAAACAATTCAACCCCTAACACTGCTCTTCCGGTATCCAGTTCCACTGGCTTGGTATAAAAACTTAATTCTATAGGACTTAAAAGAAGGTTATCAAATATCTTAAAGTCCCTTAATAGAATTTATAATACATATTTAAATATGTTTAATTTTTAAAAGGAAGCCATTTGCAGAATTCTCAATTATGAGGGAATTATGTATGAGAAACATTCATTTTTAAAGTAATGATGGCTCCAAGCAAAATATCTGTTTTCTTACATACTTAAAGGTAACTTGACTATAAAAAGCTTTTATGTCCGAACTAAAAAAAATTTTTTTAAAGATTTTATGTATTTATTCATGAGAGACACACACAGAGAGAGAGAGAGAGGCTGAGGTACAGGCAGAGGGAGAAGCAGGCTCCAGGCAAGGAGCTGGATGTGGGACTCAATCCAGGGTCCCCAGGATCACACCCTGGGCTGCGGGCAGCGCTAAACCGCTGTGCCACCGGGGCTTCCCTAAAAAAAAAAAAAAAAAAAAAAAAAAAAAAAAAAAAAAAAAAAAAAATCCTAAACTGAAGCCCAACGGATAGTTCTCCTTATGTAAAAACATAGTAACTCAAGTACTTTCCATGTCTCATTTCTCCTTAATAGTGGTATAAGTGTGAATAATGACCAAATATTTTAGTTTATTTTATTTATTTTTAAGATTTTACTCATTTATTCATGAGAGACAGAAAGAGGCAGAAACATAGGCAAAGGGAGAAGCATGCTCCCTATAGGGACCCTAATGTGGGACTCTATGCCAAGACCCCAGGATCACGACCTGAGCCAAAGGCAGACAGACACTCAACCCTGAGCCACCCAGGTGCCCCATGACCAAATATTTTATTATTTTATTTTATTTTATTTTATTTTATTTTATTTTATTTTATTTTATTTTATTTTATTTTATTTTATGATAGTCACACACACACAGAGAGAGAGAGAGAGAGAGAGAGAGAGAGGCAGAGACACAGGCAGAGGGAGAGAAGCAGGCTCCATGTACCGGGAGCCCGACGTGGGACTCGATCCCTGGTCTCCAGGATCGCCTCCTGGGCCAAAGGCAGGCACCAAACCACTGCGCCACCCAGGGATCCCCATGACCAAATATTTTAGAAGGGATTTCCTTGCCCTTTGGGAAACAATAAGTTAGGATATGCTTAATTATAGTACAGTGAAAACTCTCAAAATCAGTGGCTTGAAATAATGAGTTTATTTTGTGTTCTTGCTATTAGGTTAAATCACATGAGAGTAGTAGTATTTAATCACTTCTGAACTAGGGATACTGCAAGTTTGTGTAGATAAACCTAATCCATATCAGTCATAGATTGATTGGGGGTCTCTACACCTTGTTGTCCCATGCTGCTCTCTTTTCACCAGCTAAGACATTGCTGGTTACTTTTATTTTTATTTTTTTAAAGATTTTATTTATTCACGAGAGACACAGAGAGAGAGAGAGAGAGAGAGAGAGAGAGCGAGAGAGAGAGAGAGGCAGAGACATGCAGGGAGCCCGGTGTGGGACTCGATCCCGGGTCTCCAAGATCAGGCCCTGGGCTGAAGGTAGCGCTAAACCGCTGAGCCACCTGGGCTGCCCCGCCGGTTACTTTTAGACAAAGAAAAGAACCTAAGAATGTATACTCATTACACTTATACTCAAATATTTTTGGTCAAAAAGAGTCACAAAGGCAGCCTGGGGGAGCCTGCTTCTCCCTCTACCTGTGTCTCTGCCTCTCTCTCTCTCTTTGTGTCTCTCATGAATAAATAAATAAAATCTTAAAATATATATATTAAACAAAACAAAACAAAAAGAGTCACAAGTCTATGTCTAACTTCAGTGGGGTGGGAAAGTGCTATCTAAATGTTAGGAAGAAAGAGAACTGAAAATATTTGTGACTACCAGATCTGGTCATATTTATGACAGTGTCAATCTGTAATAATGATTCTTTTATATAATTTTCTAGTCCTCCCATGCATCATAGAACCTGGTTTTTAAAAATCTTAAGATTTGATTATTCAAATCATTGTTGTTGGCTTTTGTGTGTTGTAAAAATGGAAACCCCTTTGACATTGTTAATCCCAGAAGAGTTTGATGTTTTTTACATAGACCTTGTCACAGAGTTTCAGAAATAGTTTTTGGACCTTGCTGTTGTTTAAATAGTAATTCTTCAATAAGGTGTCATGTTCTCTCATAATATGTAATGTAATTCATATGCTAGGACTATTTTTTCAAACTTTTTCTGGGTCTAGATTTGGAATTCCACAACAGACATTGAAGAAACCATGTTTCAATAGTTTCTTTACTTTTTTTTTTTTTAAGATTTTATTTAGTTTTTCATGAGAGACACAGGGAGAGAGGCAGAGACATAGGCAGAGGGAGAAGCAGGCTCCTTGCAGGGAGCCTGATGGGGGACTCGATCCCAGGAACCCAGAATCACACCCTAAGGCAAAGGCAGATGCTCAACTGCTGAGTCACCCAGGGGTCCCATTTCTTTACTTTTATGTGTTTCTTATCCCAGACTTTTCATATGATATGACATAATATAAAATTTAGTATTTCAGATGATATCTTTTTTTTTAATTGCAGATGATATCTATGATAAGAAATAGATGACATCTTTATTAAACTGGTTGGTCTTATTAATCAGAAAAGTTTCTGGTCTAGTGAAATTCTAGTTCTAATTTTGTATTCTTTGTTAGCATAGTGGTGTAAGAATTGCTTTATAATTTTTTGGTTAACATGTATAACAAGTATCTGGTTACTGTACGGTATGAACCAATATTAAAGGAATGTACACTTGTAACTTTCAGTAATGGCTTTATTTTTATTTAAGTTTTAGTTAGTTTATATACAGTGCAATATTGGTTTCTGGAGTAGAACTCAGTGGTTCATCACTTGCCTACAACACCCAGTGCTCATCACAACAAGTGCCCTCCTTAATATCCATCACCCATCTAGCTCATCCTCCACCCACCTCCCTTAAGAGCACTCTCCTTAAGAGTCTCTTATTCCAAAAAAAAAAAAAACAAAAAAAAAATCAAAAGAGTCTCTTATTCCTTGTTTCCCTCTCTCCTTTTTCCCTTCTTTACATATATTCATCTGTTTTCTTTCTTAAATTCCATATATGAGTGAGATCATTTGGTATTTGTCTTTCTTGGACTGACTTATTTCACTTAGCATAATACCCTCTAGTTCCATTTACATCATTGCACATGGCAAGATTTCATTTTTTTTTCTAAAAAGATTTTATTTACTTATTCATGAGAGACACACAGAGAGAGAGGCGCAGAGACACAGGCAGAGGGAGAAGCAGGCTCCATGCAGGGAGCCCGATGTGGGACTGGATCCCGGGTCTCCAGGATCACACCCTGGGCTGCAGGCAGCGCTAAACCGCTGCGCCACCGGGGCTGCCCAATAATGCTGTTTTGAACATTTGCGTTAAAATTTTTGTATACTTATGCATTACATATGTGCTTTTTTTGCTTGTGTACGTGCTTAGGAGTAGAAAGTTAGGTCATATGATAACTCTGTGTTTGACTTTTTTTTTTTTACTTTTTTAAAAAGATTTTATTTATTTATTCATGAGAGACACATAGAGAGAGGCAGAGACATAGGCAAAGGGAGAAGCAGGCTTCCTGAGAGGAGCCTGATGTGGAATTCAATCCCAGGAGATCTCAGGATCACGACCTGAGCCAAAGGCAGACACTCAACCACTGAGCCACCCAGGTACCTCTGTGTTTGACTTTCAGAGGAATTTTCAGATTGTTTCAAAACAGCTGTACCATTTTACATTCCTTTTTTAAAGTTAATTTTTTTTTTACATAACCTCTATTCATAACATGGGGCTTGAACTCAAAACCCAGAGATCAAGAGTCACACACTGACTAGACTGAGTCATCTAGGTGTCTGCCCATTTTAGATTCCAACCAGCAATGTTTGAGAGTTTTAACTTTCCACATCCCTGCTAGAACTTGTTACCTATCAAATGTCTTTCTGATTATAGCCATTTTAGTGGGTGTGGTGTAGTGTATCCACGTGGCTTTGATTTGCATTTCCCTAATAGCTAATGATGTTGAGCATCTTTTTTTCATATGTTTATTGGCCATTTGTGTACCTTCTTTGGAGAAATGTCTATTCAGATCCTTTAGACATCTTTTCAATTATGTTCTCTTGTCCTTTTATTGAGTTGTAAGAGTTATATAATCTGGATAAAAGTCCCCTGTGAGATATATGATTTGCAAATATTTTCTCTCAATCTTTTGGTTGTCTTTTCAGTTTTTGAGGGTGTCTTTTGAAGCACAAAATTTTTCTATTTTTCTTTGTTTGCTGGTGCTTTTCTATTTTGCTCTATGAAACTATTACCTAATCCAAAATTACACAGATTTATATCGGTTTTCTTCTATAGCTTTCATAGTTTTAGCACTTATCTTTAGGTCTTAGAACAACTTTGTTAGATTTTTTTTATATAGGGTGAGGTAGGAGTCTACTTTTATTCTTTTGGAAGCAAATATACAGTTGTCCCAGTACCTTTTGTTGAAAAGACTATTCTTTACTCCTTTTGAATTGTCTTGAGATCCTACTTGAAAATCAACTGACTAAATGCAAGGATTTATTTCTAGACTCTTGATTCTATTCTATTGATTGATATGTATATACATGTGCCAGTACCACATTGTTTTGATTACTATAGCTTTGTACTAAGTTTTAAAATTGGGGAGTATAAGTCCTCCAGTTGTGTTCTTCATGCCCAAGACATTATTTTGGCTACTCTGGATCCCTTGAAATTCCGTATGAGTTTTAGGATTAACTTGTCAATTTCTGCAAAGAAGCCAAGTGGATTTTTGCTAAGGAGTATTGCTATCTTTATAACATAAAGTCTTCTGATCTATGAACATGGGATGTCATTCCATTTATTTTGGTCTTTAAAAATTTTTTTAAATGATTTGTGGTTCTTCCTTCTTTTCCCACCTCCCAATCCCTTTCATTGGGTTGAAATAACCATCTAACCTAAACGTACTCTTTCTCATGATTGGACTTAAGGAACAAAAGAAAGAATTTGTCAGTTACTGGTACAGGTTCTAGCTGAAAATTTATGTAAGAGCAGAATCAGGGGGATCCCTGGGTGGCACAGCAGTTTAGCACCTGCCTTTGGCCCAGGGCACAATCCTGGAGACCCGGGATCGAATCCCATGTCGGGCTCCTGGTGCATGGAGCCTGCTTCTCCCTCTGCCTATGTCTCTGCCTCTCTCTCTCTCTCTGTGACTATCATTAAAAAAAAAAAAAAAAAAAAGAGCAGAATCAGGTTGTGAAGCTGTAATGGATCATATATGAGTTAAAATTATTTTTTTTAAAAGTAGAAATTATAAATAAGCAGGAATAGTTATTAAAGCAGGATAGAAAGAGGTAGATACATAGACTAGGACTAAGTAACACAAATAGCTGAATAGTAGAGGAAAAATTCTTGAACTCTCCCATCTCAGGTTTCCAGAATGAACTTAAATTCAAGACCAATGGCCCTAGTTCTTAGACTTCCGTGAAATCCTAGTCTTATTCATCCACATGAGCTAACTTGAAAGAGTCCTTATTGCTAGTGAATTAATGAAATAATTAAAACACTCAGGATAAATTCATTACATTTGACAATTTTTTTCTCAAGTGAACTAAACTCGAGAGAGAAAGATATGGGAAAAGAGAATGGAAATTATCTTGGGGATAGTTAAGTATGAAACACATGAAAATAATGAAGAAAGAAAATAGAAGAACCTTAGTGTCTTTGCCCATAAGCAACCCATTTTGCCTAATGTTATTGCTGTTAGTTTTTAGAAATGTGATTAGTATTGACTAAATGATTCCTATTTAGGAGAAATATTTGGTAAGGTGATAATGATGAAATTGTTAAAATGACAATATTGTGCTTGATAAATTCTTCAAGGATGAGGTAATTTGAGAAGAAACCTTGTTAATGGCAAACATCCCCTAAGGGTTTAAAATATTGTGGCAGTAATATGAATTATAGATGATATAAATGGCAAGAGGCTATGTGTTGGCAGCTGGCACATGGTTTTAGATGATGAATAAAGTAATTGTGAAATGAAGTAAATAAAATGATTGAGATTAATTACAGTTGGGCTTTAAACAATAATGACTGCTATTTAGTCTTTGTGAACAATTGAGGTGTAGGCTATAATTTTTCCCAGCTGAATTTGATTAATCCTACTCAGCTGCCAAGTAAAGTTAAAGGGCTTTGCTAATTAAAGATAGGAAGAGTGAATGATGGGAAGAGTCTGTATGTAATTGAGACTGGGGCAATTTTTGACATGTTAGAGGAATATATGGGAAGTTAGTAAGATACCTTGGCATGTAGCTGGGAAAAAGATGAGGCCTAGCTCCATGGGTAGCATCAGAATTATGGTGATTGAGGTATGGGGCTTACATTCCATTTATTGGCCCAGTAATCATGCCTTGCTATTTATACCAAATATATTAACATGTACAGCTTTTGGATGGTGATTTAATTTTTTAAAGATTTTATTTATTCATGAGAGACAAAGAGAGAAGAAGAGACACAGAGGGAGAAGCAGGCTCCCTGCAGGGAGCCTGATGTGGGACTCGATCCCAGGACTCCAGGATCACGCCCTGGGCCCAAGGCAGGCACTAAACCACTGAGCCACCCAGGCGTCTCAAGGATGGTGATTTTTGGCTAGGCTGTTAGTTTCCAGGCACCTTCAAGTAATATTCGTGGAAAGCCAAACATAGGATCTAAAATTAAACTGAATAGGAGTATCCCTGGGTGGCTCAGCGTTTTGGCGCCTGCCTTTGGCCCAGGGCGTGATCCTGGAGTCCCAGGATCGAGTCCCACATCAGGCTCCTGGCATGGAGCCTGCCTCTCTCTCAATCTCTATGTCTATCATAAATAAATAAATAAATCTTTAAAAAAATAAGATTAAACTAAATAAAACAATCATCACACAGGTGAACGTTAGTATAGAAATGAAATGCTATAAACCAACATTTTCAGAGTGTGGATTCAACAGTTTAATTAATAGACTTCACTTACTTATAGTGGAATATGAGAACATGGAAGCTTTGCGTTCTCCTGCAGGTATGAGTCCTAAAATTTCTTCCTTCAAAATACTCTTAATGTCCATATTTTTGACTGTATATTGTATTAATGAGTGTTCTCCGGAGAAACAGAACCAATAAGATATAGATATATTAGAGATTTATTATATGAATTAGTTCATGCAAATATGGAAGCAAGAAGCCCCACAATCTGTCATCTGCATGCTAGAGACCTGGGAAGCTGGTGTTATAGTTGAGTTCAAGTCAGAAGTCTGAGAACCAGGAGCACTGATGTCCTAGTTCTTTTTTTTCTTTTTTTAATGATAGTCACAGAGAGAGAGGCAGAGGGAGAAGCAGGCTCCATGCACCGGGAGCCCGACGTGGGACTCGATCCCGGGTCTCCAGGATCACGCCCTGTGCCAAAGGCAGGCGCTAAACCGCTGCGCCACCCAGGGATCCCTGATGTCCTAGTTCTAGCAAACAGAACAAATTCTCCCTTCCCCTGCCTTTGTGTTCTATTCGGGTCTTCAAAGGGAATGGGATGATCCTTATCCAAGTTGGTAATGGGGGATTTTCTTTACTCCGTCTACCAATTCAAATGCAAATGTCTCCTAGAAACATCCTTATAGGCACACCAGAAATATTGTTTCCCAGCCATATGGGCATCTGTTAGCCCAATCAAGTTCACATGTAAAATTAATCACACATATGCAAGTTCTTATGAGGCCGTTTGAGAATGTTAAAACATACGATTTTTTAAGATGGAGGAATTTTGTTTTCAAGTGGCTCTTGGGTATGCCACAAGTAGGGATTTGATTAAACTCATGGAATTATGGTCTTATGTTTTTATATGCTAATTATTGATCATAGTGATAGAGTTGGATACAAAGTACTCTTGGAAAAAAGAGTGATATATAGTATATTTATTGAGAATGATTTTGTCATATTCTACTGACAAAACATTTCAAATGGACACAAAGAATTTTTCATATAGCCCAAAATAAACTTAAGTTTACTTATAGTTCTGGTGTGATTGTGGTTGCTTAAGTAAGGACGGAGATAAATCCTATCATTATCAGAGATTGAGGAGGAATATTATATTCCTTAGATAAGTTTGATATGATGAGAAAAAGAAGAAAGGAAAAGTAAATATTACTCTACAGGAAATTAGTGGCTTGTTAAGGTCCAGTGAGAAGCTTATCTAGGTAGAAGAATAGAGTGGCCTAACAAATTAGATGTAGTAAATATGAATAGAAGCTTCCAATTTATATTTATAATTGGATCGAATTTAGGGAGATAGGTCAGAAGAGTTCAGAGTCAGACTCAAGTCAGATTTCAAGGAGCATTGAAACTGATGTTATTAGAAGCTGTAAAAGTATGAAAAAGAATCATGATTATTCTTCCTTTGTTCATGCTAGTTTTTCACACAACCCCTTGGCATGATACATAATATTTTTAAAATTAATTTATTTATTTGAGAGAGAGAGAGAGAGAGAGAGTGAGCAGGGGGAGAGGGACAAGCAGGCTCTGCACACTGAGCCCAGAGCCCAGCACAGAGCTCCATTTGGAGCTTAATTTCATGACACTGAGATCATGACCGAGCTAAAATCAAGGATCAGATACTCAACTGACTAAGCCACCCAGGCACCCCCAAAACATATCTTTCTAGCCTTATCAAACATCTTTCGATTATCAAATATTCTTTTTTTTTTTTTAAGATTTTATTTGAGAGAGAGCATGAGCAGGGGGAGGGGCAGAGGGAGAAACAGACTCCCCAGGAGATGGGACTCGATTCAAGGACCCTGAGGTCATGATCTTAGCTAAATCAAGAGTTGGACCTTTAACCAACTGAGTCGCCCAGGGGTCCCCGTAATATTCTTTAATGAAAAATGAAGCAATCCAAGTGGCAGTAATTGTGTTACATAGGAGGTGCACTAGAATTTCTAAATCACTGGTGTCATTGTGAAAAGCAGTAATTTTGAATTTAGCATTCTAGCTGTCCAAAAGTTTGTGCAAACATTTGCAATTGTGGATTAAAAAATGAATAAAATGATAGTAAACCCTAATAGCTCACACAATGCTGCAAAAAAAAACCCCACTTTTTTGCAGCATTGATCAGAAATACACTTATTTTGGAAGAATTAGTTGGTTGAGATGAGCAGAAAATAACCCTTTCAAAGGAAATAAGCAATTTGGTTACATGCTATCAACATTTATGAGTGCCTGTTATGTGAGAATAATCACTGTGGCAAGAGCTTCTTCCACTACCTCCTCTTTGAAAACCTCTGCCTCAAGATCAGTCACAAATCCTCTTTATCCTGGCCTTGATTTAGACCCTCACTTGCACTCAGTTCCAACCTCATTACTGGTCTTGCTTGCTCACCCTTCTGTAATCCATCCTCCATCCTGCTACCACCGCTGTCTTTGTAACACACCAATTAGGTCACGTTGAACGCCTGCCTACGTTTCTTCAATGGTGCCCTGCAGCCTTCAGAATTAATTCCACAGAAGCCCTTTTATTCTCATTTTGGCTTCTCTAGCCTTATTTGTCACGACATGTTCTCCTGTACCTTATGTGCACACATAGCAAGCTATTTGCAGTTTTGCAAAATGACCTTAAGTCACTCCTTTCCCCTCTATGTATCTTCCAGGTTTATCTCTTCCCCCTCCCTTCCCTACCCCGCGTCTTCCTCTTTCTGTCCCCAGACTGAGTTAATCACATCTTCTCTGGCAGCCAGAGCACCCACTCATACTGATACCACGACACTTTCTTTCTTTTTTTTCTTTCTTTCTTTTTTTTTTTTTTACCACGACGCTTTCTGTATTGACGTGGAACTGGTTAAACTGTTTGCGTCTGTCACCGGACAAGGAGTCACTTAAGTACAAGAGCAATTTATTTCCTTTCTATTAGTGTTGGCACAGTGCCTGGCTCATAACATGGACTCATTAAGGGCTCATATGTGCACTCAAATCTGCCTCTTCAATACCTGTCATAGGAGTCTTCTCACTCGCCATTGCCACTGTCTCGTCGCTCACTTGGAATCCTAAAAACGAGCTCTGTCACCACTGTGTTTAGTCCTTTCCCATGACCATTCACTCTTCATACTGTCGCTACTTAATATATTTTTATAATATGTAGACTGATCATGCCACTGAACTACTTTTTTTTTATTTATGATAGTCACACACACAGAGAGAGAGAGAGAGAGAGAGGCAGAGGGAGAAGCAGGCTCCATGCACCGGGAGCCCGACGTGGGATTCGATCCCGGGTCGCCAGGATCGTGCCCTGGGCCAAAGGCAGGCGCCAAACCGCTGCGCCACCCAGGGATCCCTCCACTGAATTACTTAAAGATTTTTTATTTATTCATTCATGAGAGACACACACACACACACACACACAGAGGCAGAGGCACAGACAGAGGGAGAAGCAGGCTCCCTGTGGGGAGCCCAATACGGGACTCGATCCCAGAATCTGGGATCATGGGATCCTTAACCATTGAGTCACCCAGGCATCCCTCACCAAACTACTTAAAATCACCTCTGTCTCTTCATTATATGAGAATGAAGCCTAAAACAGCCGAATTCATAGAAAGAGAGAGTAGAATGGTGGTTATTACCAGGACCTGGGGCGGGGGGTGTGGTGTAGGATGGGGAGATTTTGGTGAAAGAGTACAAAGTTCCAGTTGGAAGATGAGCAAGTTCTAAGTATCTAATGCACAGCATTGTGATTATTGATAACAATGCCATATTACATATCTGAAAGTTTACTAAGAGTAAATCTTAAATGTCCTCACCACAAAAAAGAAATGGTGATTATGTGCCAAGATGGAGATATTAGCTAATGCTATAGTGTGGCCACTTTGTAATATATAAATGTAGCAGGTCAACACATCATACACCTTAACGTTACACGGTGTTATATGTCAACTATATCTCAGTAAAATCGGGGGAAAAGAATAAAGTCCAACTCTTTAGAAAAGCATCTAAAGGCTTTCAGGATAGAGATCTTGTCACCTTTTCTAGTCTCGTCACCCACCATGACTCACACTCAGGGCAGCCCACAATGCTACACTCCAGAAGTGCTGATTCTCTAGCCTCCCGTCCCTTTGCATGCTTGGCTATCTCTGCTAGTGCTCTTGTCACTACATCCACTGTATTGTAATGGTTTCCTTTCTATTCTTTCTCCCGGACTATTCTCTACTGACAGGAATTTTGTCCAGTTGCTAGTTAGTAAACATGTGTTGAATATGCCAAATGAAGGAAGTATTTGATACAACTAGATATATTAAACTGGAATCTAATTTATTTTTTGGTTTTCCAGTAATAACTGCTTTTTTTAAAAGATTTATTTATTCAAAAAAATAAAAATAAAGATTTATTTATTCATGAGAGACACAGAGAGAGAGAGGCAGAGACACAGGCAGAGAGAGAAGCAGGCTCCATATGCAGGGAGCCTGATGTGGCCCTCGATCCCAGAACTTCAGGACCACGCCCCAGGCCGAAGGCAGGCACCAAACCACTGAGCCATCCAGGGATCCCCAATAACTGCTTTTTTAAAAAAAATTTATTTATTTATTCATTAGAGACACAGAGAGCAAGGCAGAGACATAGGCAGAGGGAGAAGCAGGCTCTTTGTGGAGAGCCTGATGTGGGATTCGATCCCAGGACCCTGGGATCACGACCCAAGCTGAAGGCAGACGCTCAAACACTGAACCACCCAGGTGCCCCAATAATTGGTTTGTTAATCTAAGAACTCCTAATGGCTTCCAGCTGAACAATAGGCTCAGAGCAGAAGTGTCATATTCATATTCATTCCAAGGGACATTTTTGCATCTTGGCTATGTTTCAGCTAATATGCTATATTGCTACACTTTGATTTTATTTTGTTTCCTGTGGCTGTACAGTCTTGAAATTATTCCTGTTAGACTTTTTCTGACCATCTATCAAAGTCACTTTGAATTTTCTTTATTCAAAACATTAGTAACGGGATCCCTGGGTGGCGCAGTGGTTTAGCGCCTGCCTTTGGCCCAGGGCGCAATCCTGGAGACCCGGGATCGAATCCCATGTCGGGCTCCCGGTGCATGGAGCCTGCTTCTCCCTCTGCCTGTGTCTCTGCCTCTCTCTCTCTCTCTCTCTCTCTCTCTCGTGTGACTATCATAAATAAATAAAAATTAAAAAAAATCTTAAAATAAAATAAAAAACATTAGTAACCCTTTCAACTTAGTGTTTAATTACAAACCAAATAAGCATGCTTGCTCTTCCACTATTTCAGATCAAGCGGAAAAATATTAAATGACATTAGAAAAAGAATGACTTCTACTTATTGCCTTTTGATCCCACTGCCAGTGTGATAAGAAGTCAGTGACAATTACTGTGCTTTAATTTCTAATGTGTTTAGTTTCTACTTATAATATCACTAATATGGTTTTGTTTTCATTTCTCAATAATGATCACATAATTCCTCACCAAATTCAAAGAGGAATTCTCTTTGCTAGGGATTGCCAGTCTCTACTAGATGATGCTTGGGGGGTGCTCAAGTGGCCCAGTGGGTTGAAGCAGCCAATTCTTCATTTCAGCTGGGGTCAGGACCTCAAGAATGTGGTATTGAGCCTCGCATTGGGCTCAGGCTCAGGGTGGGAGTCTACTTGAGATTACCTTTCTCTCCTTCTCCCCCCACCTGTATGTGTTCTTTCTCTCTTTTATTCTCTCTAAAATAAGTAGATAAATCTAAATTTAAAAGGGGATGGCACCTGGGTGGCTCAGTGGTTGAGTGTCTACCTTTGGCCCAGGGTGTGATCCCAGAGTTTCGGGATCAAGTCCCATGTCAGGCTCTCCACATGGAGCCTGCTTCTCCCTCTGCCTGTGTCTCTGCCTCTCACAAATAAATAAATAAACTCTTAAAAAAATAATGCTTGTGGGATCCCTGGGTGGCGCAGCAGTTTGGCGCCTGCCTTTGGCCCAGGGCGCGATCCTGGAGACTCGGGATCGAATCCCACGTCGGGCTCCCAGTGCATGGAGCCTGCTTCTCCCTCTGCCTGTGTCTCTGCCTCTCTCTCTCTCTGTGACTATCATAAATAAATAAAAATTAAAAAAATATTAAAAAAATAATGCTTGTTCAGAAGATCTATAGCAATATTTCAGAGTATGTTTTTTTTCTTTTGGATTGTAAATTGCTATTTACTTTGGCTGACTTTTTGGTAATAACGGGATAAAAAGATATGAATTCTTGTTCAACTAAAATAAAATGATATTGATTTTCATTTTATTAAATACAAGGGGCTAGTGTCTATATTTTTATGTTTCTAGTTATATTTTTAAAGATTTATTTATTGAGAGACAGAGAGAGCAGGAAGTGGGAGAAGGAGACAGAATCTGTGCTGAGTGGGGAGCCAGCTGCAGGGCTTGATCTCATGACTCTGAGATCATGACCTGAGTTGAAACCAAGAGTCAAACATTCAACCAACTGAGCCACCCAGTCACCTGTTTAGTTATTTTTTATTCATTAATATGAGACCTAGATGGGGGTGCCTGGGTGGTACAGTTGATTAAGCAATTGACTCTTGGTTTGAGCTCAGGTCATGATCCTAGGGTCTTGAGATTGAGCCCTACCTTGGGTTCTGCACTCAATGAGGAGTCTGCTTGAGTCTCTCTCTCCTTCTGCCCCTCCTCCCTGCATACTCGTACTCTCTCTCTCTCTCAAATAAATAAATAAATCTTTTAAAAAACATATGAGACCCAAAATATATATATTTTGGACATGGATCTACAAGCAACTTATTAAATTGTCCAATTGCTTCATGGTTCTATAAAATACTTATATAGTAATAAATGTAGCATTTATTTATTACTAACTCAGTAATGTCATAGAATAAATGGTTTTTTGACGAAAGTGCTTGTTTTCATTCCCCGGGGCTGCTGTAATAAGGTACCACATAGTGGGTGCCTTAAACAACAGAAATTTATTGTCTCACAGTTCTGGAGGCTGAAAATCTGAGATCAAGGTGTTTGCAGGCTTTGTTCCTACTGACAGTTGTGAAGTAGAACCTGTTTTATGACAGTCACCTAATTTCTAGTAGTCTTAAGCATTCCTTGGCTCATGGATGGCATTCTCTCTGAGTCCTCATGTTGTCTTCCCTTTGTATATGTCTCTGTATCCAAATGGTTTCTTTTTGTAAGTACACAGTCATATTGGATTAGGGCCTACCCCTAATGACTTCCTCTTAACTTGGTCATCTACAAGGACCCTATTTCTGAATAAGGTCACATTCACAGGTACTGAGGGGTTAGGACTTCAACATATATTTAAAAATACAGGGCAGCCCTGGTAGCGCAGCGGTTTAGCGCTGCCTGCAGCCTGGGGTGTGATCCTAGAGACCCGGGATTGAGACCCAGGATCGAGTCCCACATCGGGCTTCCTGCATGGAGCCTGCTTCTCCCTCTGCCTCTCTCTCGCTCTCTCTGAATGAATGAATAAATAAATCTTAAAAAAAAATAAAAATACATTTTGGAACACCTGGGTGGCTTGGCAGTGGGGCATCTGCCTTCAGCTCAGGGCATGATCCTGGAGTCCTGGGATGAGTCTCACATCGGGCTCCCTACTGGGAGCCTGCTTCTCCCTCTGCCTGTGTCTCTGCCTCTCTCTCTGTGTGTCTCTCATGAATAAATGAATAAATATTAAAAATAAATAAATAGAAATACATTTTAAAGTCAAAATTATATAGAAGATAGCTCTTCTAGAGCTACAGCTTCTTACATAGAAGATAGCTCTTCCCTTACATTTCCTAGGTTTTACTAATGCTAACTTCAAAATCCCAGTCATTTTAGCTCTTTGACTGTTTCAACAGTTCTAAACATTGAGGCTTGTAGAATGAATGAAGAATACATTTCTGAAAATATGATCTACAATGTGCACTCCTAGATTGCAAGTGACATGATTTGGAAAATGTAAGTAATTCTTTCAGGACACCAACATATTCCTGGGGTCTGCGCATGCGTCTGCCCAGGACCTGTACTTTGGTTCTCCTGTGGTTTGTCCATTGGTGATCAGGCCGCCCCTCTAATTCAATTCTGAGTGGGTGGGAGCATGTCTATGTACAGACAGTACTGTCTGCTTCTTCCTATTTTATTTTTTTAAACATTCCATCTCTACACCACACCTTTCTTTCCAAAGTGGTGTGCAAACTGGAGGTTTCAGGTACAGAGTCTGGGGTATATCTAGCCAAAGCCTTTACACATGTAAGAATTTAATTTCCATTATACCTGGGACCCCATTATTCCTGATAGGTCTTTGATATCCTCAGGCTTGTGAAATCTGTTGATCCAGAAATCTGCCATCCTTAACCATAAGCATTTAGGAGTCTTCAAGCAACCTATGCTCATGCTGCAATCTGACTCCGGTTTGAATATAATTTAGATGTAATTTTTCTGTATAGGAACAGTATCTGGGACTACTTTTTTTCCACCTAAACCAAGTGAAAAACATGGGAAGACTGTAAATTAATGTCGTTAAAATTAAATACAAAATGGGGCCAGACTGGAAAATTCTCTGGGTGACAAAACCATGTAAGCTTTATAAGCAAAATTAAATCTCACTCATTTCATGAACACAAGTAATAGCTAATTTAGGTAATAACTAATTTAGGTAATTTCTTGCAAAGTCCTCAATATCATAAAAGAAACTTGTCATCTTCCTAAAAAACGGTAAAAGGGAATGACTTTTAACCAACCCTTTGCCATACGGAAACCCCCATTGTAATAGCCAATCATTGTAAAGGTTAAACAACTTCCTTCTTTTCACTTTATAAGCTATCCTGTAACATCCTGTAACCTGAGCTTCATATTAATTTTAAATTTGAAAGCTCCCAGTTCTAGAACTGTTCTTGTATTCTCAATAAATTCTTACTAAACACTATTTATTGATCTGTTGGTTTTGATTTTGCTATTTCTGAATTTTTGACAGTGTTATGTGCTCAACTGAGACCCTCCAAAATTCATATGGTGAGGTCCTAATCCCTAGTGTACCTCAGAATGTGATGATTTCTGGAGATAGGATCTTTATAGAGGTAATTAGTTAAAATGAGGTGGACTGGGGTCTCATCCAATATTATTAGTTTTTTTTTTTTATATATAAAAAGAGGAAATTAGGACAGAGACATACAGAGGGAAGACCATATGAAGACAGGGAGAAGATGGTCATTTACGAGACAGGGAAAGAGACCTCAGAAGAAACCAACCCTGCTGATATCTTGATCTCAGACTTCTAACCTCCAGAATTATGAGAAAACAAAGTGCTATTGTTCAAGCCACTCAGTCTTTGTTATGGCAGCTCTAGTAAACTAATGCAACTGGCTTTCAAATGTGGGCAGAAAGTGTTGTGAATTTTCAATTAGACACGCTCGGTTTAGATAATATAGTACCAAAAACTTAACCCCCAAAATAACCAATTTTGAAAATGTAGTTTTCCTGATAATACTAATTATACTCTACTAAGGAATAAGTACTCAGAAATTCAGGATGATGACCCTTGTTCTGTTGGTAGCAGTTAAAGAAGTATATGTGGCCTTAAGCCATCATCTAACTAAAAAAATTTTTTTAAGATTTTATTTTTAAGTAATCTCTATACTCAATGTGGGGTTCCAACTCACAACCCTGAGATCAAGAGTTGCATACTCTACCAACTGAGCCAGCCAGGTGCCCCTAAAAATTTATTTATCAATGTGTAAAATTAATATAAACGCAGGGGTTTTTTTTCCCTTCATGAAGCCTATAAAGACCCATAAATGGGGAAATTTTTATCATAAATTCTACATTCAAAATAAAGTTGGTAATTTGATTCTGTTATCTGAAAAATCATATTCTGGAGATGCTTTCTCTTGGGTATGAGATGGAAAAAGTATGGGGCAAGACTGTATAGGGGGGAAAAGAACAGGAAAGGCATTCACTAGATTTTAATCAAAACATTATTTGTTGAGTATTGCGTTTTACTAGAATGAAAGATATGTATATGTTATAAAAACTAATTAAGACTGCTTTTTGGTCACAAAGAGAAGCAGCTGGGTTTTAGCATTTGTGTGTATTCAAGATCAGCGTTCACTAGAAAAAGAAAATCCATGGCCATTTCAGAAGAAAATAAAAATGTAGCTTACTCATCAGTCATTAAAAACATTCTTTGTGTGCACACGGAGCATAAAGCTCATTAGGCTTATAATCCAGCTACTTCCAGTTTTTATAAAACTTGATCTCTTGATTAGATGCCATTTCTGGTTGAATAGTTTAAACCTGAAATTAGAAGTTTGTACTGCGTAACCATTTATTCTCACTGCCATCAGGCAGTATCATTAGGAGCACTTGACCATAGACTTCTGACTTCTGGAATTCTGGGATAGGATGATAGGATGTTGACCCAAAGAGGTCAGGGCTTACTTTCACCCCCACATCTTTGCATTTATTTGAAATCTAATTTTAACAACTCTGAAAATCTGGGAAAAAGAAAATCCTCCAGACATATTTATTGACATAGTCCTGAAGGACATTGTGCCGTAATCTGCCCTTTCCAAAACAAATCAGCAGGAAGAAAGAGAAAGAAATAATTTTAAAGGCCATCTGACTTGAAGCTGTTATAGCCTTTCCTAGCTGTCAGTAACACCCCTGTGATGTTCCAGAAAAGATGAAAACTTCAAGCTCTCCTTCCAAAAATGGGAGGATTTCAGAGTCTATTGCCAGAATCTGAAAAGACTTTCCACCATCCTGGAAGCAACATAGCAAAACTGAAAAGTGAAAATAGTTCAAGGACCATGTGCATTATGCTGCCAGAAACAGAACGATCCTTCCTATTTGAAAGCAGATATAAAGACCCTCCCTCGCCTTCTCTTCCTTCCATACCTCAGATGTGCAGGCGCTCCCTTCTGAGGCAGCCAGATTGCAGGTTTCCCTATATCCACCTATCTCCACTCCCTGAATCCATCAGTATTCATCTGAGAATTGTAACTCCCCGAAAACAGGATCTAGGAAGGAACCAAGATGGCCTATTGTGTTATTGGATGTATAAATCCTACCACACCTCCAGCTCTAGAGTAATAGAGGGACAATGATAAGAAGAGTCCTTGTGGCAGCGCCCACTGAGGGTTGCAGGTTATGTACATTCCACCTTTTCAGAGTACTTAGGGCTCTGGAAAGTGAGGGGAAGTGGATATGCCATCTTATTCCTTCAGAGTTGCAGTTGATGAAATTCCTCTGGTGACCAGAAATGAGTCTCTGTCAGGATTTCTCAACCTTGGCACTATTGACATTTGGAGCCAGATAATTCTTTGTTGTGAGGTGCTGGCATATGTATGTTCAGCAATATCTCTGGATCTCTGAGATATCTGGCTTCCACTTTATTAAGTGCCAGTAGGCCTCTTCCCTCAAGTTATGACAACCAACAGTGTCTCCAGATAATGGTAAATGTCCTTTAGGGTAAAATCACTGCTGGTTGGGAACCTTTGGAAGAAGATGATCAAAGACATAATTAATTGAAGAAAAGACTGTTGGGCAGAAAAAAATGACCTGGGTATAGAGATCAAAATGGATCACAGAGCTTAGGTAAAACCTTTAATTGCTGATATTTACTGAGAGCTCATTATATGCGAGATACTATGTTTTGTTTTGTTTTTTAAAGATTCTATTTATTCATTTGAGCAACAGAGAGAGTGCCCTAGCACAGAACAGGGGGAGAGGGAGAGGCAGAGGGAGAAGGAGAAGCAGACTCCCGATTGAACAGGGAGCCCAACATGGGGCTGGATCCCAGGACTCTGAGACCATGACCTGGGCCAAAGGCAGATACTTAACCAACCAAGCCACCCCTGCCAGATACTGTTCTAAGTGCTTCACTAAATTATTGCATTTAACCTGGGGCCACCCTATGAGGTAGGTAGGTAATATTACCATCTCCATTTTATAAGTGAAGAAATGGAGACACCAAAAAATAAGGCAGGGGCCCACTTTTAAGTCAAACCTGATTCAGTCCCCTACAACTGGACTCCAGAGTCAGTTTTCTAATCCCGAATTGTAAATGTGTATACCTGTATAGCTCTTTGTACCCCAGGGCACTTTCCCGGTGGAGTTGTCTCTCCCCCTGATTCACCTGTATGCCATGATGCTTTCTTCCTGCGGGTTTCAACTTAGGCAGATGAAGAGTCTATTTTGATCACAACAGGTGGTACACTTGCAGCATTAGACCCAATGGCTGGGGCCTAGTATTCATCTTAATACTTTCCGACTAGAATTTGAAACACAGTTGACCCTTGAACGATGTGGGTTGAACTACATTGGTTTACTTATACTTGGATTTTTTAGATAAATACAGTACAGTAGTGTAAATCTACTTTCTTTTATGATTTTCTTTTTTTCTCGTGATTTTCTTAATATTTTTATTTTTCTATAGCTTACATTATTATAAGAGTAAGTATATAATATATGCATAAAACATAAAAAATATGTGTTAATCTACATGTTATTAGTAAGTCTTCCAGTCAACAGTAGGCTATTAGTATTTAAGTTTTGGAGGACTCAAAAGTTTTATGTGGATTTTTGGTTCTGGGAGAGATGGGTGCCCCTCATCTGCTCGTTGTTCAAAGGTCAGTCAATTGTACCCGGGTTAAGCCACAGGTTTACAGTGTGTTGACCTATACCCCTGGATTCTGCTGCCTCTGCTGCTTAAGTATTTCGCATAACCTGAATCCCATTCACTTGGCTGAGACCTTGATCAATCTAGAAACACTGCCGCAGAAGTTGTTTTCATTTCCCCGAGCACCCTGGCAATATATGAGAACATACTCTGGATTTTGTTTCTAAGTAATCTCTACACCCAACGTGGAGGTGAACTCACTACCCTGAAATCAAGAGTCGCATGCTCTTCAGACTGAGCCAGCCAGGCGCCCCTGTGAGAATGTATTCTTAAGGCATTGCTTCCTTCATGGGATTGCAATAGGCAGAACTCTGACCCTCATCAAGCTTGAAATTACTATATCCCTTTGCTACAGTATTTGTAGCAAACCGCTGCGCCACCCAGGATCCCTGCCTCACCCTCAAAGGCAAACCCTATAATACAGCCAGGTCTCCTGGTCCTTGTCCTTCGTAGCCCAAACTTCCACCCACCTCCCCCAGGGCTTTCTCTTCAACGTCATGCATGACTTCTTGCCAGTTAAGGTAGGGACACACTTAGCCTTCTTGTTTTGTCTCTGGTGTTTTGTTTTAATATGTTATTTTGATCCTCCACAGAATTTATTCTGCTAGCAAAGTATTTGCTATAGTGCACTCGAGCAAAGCAGCTAAGTGATTTTACCTTTGCTAAGTGGCAAAGCCAGGACTTAAACCTAGATCATGAAACTATAGATCTTCAGGGTTTGAAAGGCTTTTAAAAGTCATCTAACCCGGGATCCCTGGGTGGCGCAGCGGTTTGGCGCCTGCCTTTCGCCCAGGGCGCGATCCTAGAGACTCGGGATCGAATCCCACATCGGGCTCCCGGTGCATGGAGCCTGCTTCTCCATCTGCATGTGTCTCTGCCTCTCTCTCTGTCTCTCTGTGACTATCGTAAATAAATAAAAAAATTAAAAAAAAAGAAATGCTACTGATTTCTGGGCATTGGATTTCTGGGCATTGGTTTATTTTTTTTTTTAATTTTTTATTTATTTACGATAGTCACAGAGAGAGAGAGGCAGAGACACAGGCAGAGGGAGAAGCAGGCTCCATGCACCGGGAGCCCGATGTGGGACTCGATCCCGGGTCTCCAAGATCGCGCCCTGGGCCAAAGGCAGGCGCCAAACCGCTGCGCCACCCAGGGATCCCTGGGCATTGATTTAAAAAAAAAAAAAAAGTCATCTAACCCAATGAAGTAAATGAAACTCAGCTATATTCCGTAACATCTCTGCCGAATAGCCAGCCTGTGTTAAAATCTCTTCCCTCTCAGAGCAGATCAGTTCCATCTTTAACTATTCTGACAGTTAAATGAGTTAATCATTCTCACACTTTTCAACTCACTGAACAAAGTATTTCAGGGCCTAATATGAGCACCAGCAGGTACTATGTGGATATTGAGGTAATTTCTGGAAGTAACTGTAGTTAAAGATAGAAGGTGGAAAGTTCTGTAAGAGGGGTACTAATAAAGTGCTATGGAAACTGTCAGGCAGTTCTTCCTTCTACTGATCCAAAACCTACATATCTTACTGTATAGCTTCCAAAATTTGGTCTTAATGCTATTCCTCTAGGCACCGAGAAACACATCATTCCTTTTCATTACAGTTAGTGTGACATCCTTTAGTTATTTATCACAAACTTCTTTCAGATCGCTTTTTCCTCCTCATTACTGCCCCCTAAACCCATTTCAGTTTCTCTGAAAGGAGGTCTCAGAAGCTGAACAGAACTCCATATGGACTGATCAGAAGAGAAGAGAGGTAGACTACCTTTCTCTCATTCTAGATAATTCTTATTATAGAACACATTAAAACTACATTTGCTGCTAAGTGACCATACTCATCACACCACTGTCTCAAATTGATCCTACTCTTAAATTTTTTTTTCTAATTTTTATTTATTTATGATAGTCAGAGAGAGAGAGAGAGAGAGAGAGGCAGAGACATAGGCAGAGGGAGAAGCAGGCTCCATGCACCAGGAGCCCGACGTGGGATTCGATCCCGGGTCTCCAGGATCGCGCCCTGGGCCAAAGGCAGGCGCCAAACCGCTGCGCCACCCAGGGATCCCAAATTGATCCTACTCTTAACTAAAACCCACTGTGCCTGACACTTAGAAGGTAGCGTTGTGACTAGGACCCCACCTTTTATCCTATCAAAGAGGGTAAAATTGCTCATATGACAGACCACTTACTACTTAAAGTAGTACTCACAATTATTATATTTAATTGTGATAAAATATACATAAAACAAAATTTACCATTTTAACCATTTATTTTATTTTTTTCCATTTTAACCATTTAAAAGTGTACAGTTCAGTAGCAGGAAATGTATTCATATTGTCGTGCAACTGTCACCACTACTCATCTTTAGAATTTTTTTGTCTTCCCAAATTGAAACTCTATCTATATCCATTAAGTACTAACTCCCTATTTCACCCTGGCAATGGCCATTACATTTTCTGTCTTCATGAGTTTGACCACAATAAGTACCTCATAAAATGGAATCATACAATATTTGTCTTTTTTTTTTTTTGTGGCTGGCTTATTTCACTTAACATCATGTATTCAAAGCTCATCCAAAAAATAAAAAATAAAAAAAAAATAAAAAGAAAAAAAAAAAAAGCTCATCCATGTTTTTTTTTTTTTTTTTTTAATGATAGTCACACACACACACACACACACAGAGGCAGAGACACAGGCAGAGGGAGAAGCAGGCTCCATGCACCGGGAGCCCAACGTGGGACTCGATCCCGGGTCTCCAGGATCGCGCCCTGGGCCAAAGGCAGGTGCCAAACTGCTGTGCCACCCAGGGATCCCAAAGTTCATCCATGTTATACCATGTGTCATAATTTCCTTCATTTTGAAGGCTAAATCATATTTCATTGTACATATATATCACATTTTGTTTATCCAGTTATCCACTGAAGGACACTTGAGCTACTTTTACTTTTTGGCTATTGTAAATAGTGCTGCTATGAACATGGTGTACAAATATATTTTTGAGACCTTGGTTTCAACTCTTTTGGGTGTATATGCAGAAGTGGAATCACTGGGTCGTATGGAATTAATAGTTGTTTTTAATACTTCTAGAATATTTTTAAAAGATTTATTTATTTGAGAGACAGAGTGTGTGTGAGCAGGGGGAGGGGGAGAGAGAGAGGGAGAGAATCCCAAGCAGATACCCCACTGAGCACGGAGACTGACACAGGGCTTGATCTCACAACCCTGAGCTGAAATCAAGAGTTGAATGCTTGACTGAACCACCAAGGTGCCCCAACTTCCAGAGTATTTTAAAAAATGTTTCACTTGGCTATCCTAGAGAATTTTTGTTTGTTTTTGTTTCATGTCTCACTTAGATAAGATATAAAACTTCAGGTCTGGATAAATTTAACTCAGTTTAAAGTCTCTCTAATCAAATTTGATTTTCAATGATAGCTGATGCCAATTTTGAAAAGCCTTATTGGAGTAGGAAGGATACTGGATGCCAATTACCTGTTGAAAAGTATTGAAGTCTAGATACCTTTTGGCAGAACACCAATGAAGATCCTTTTGTATAGGATTTCTCCTTTTCACACAATGAATAATCTGTATTCTAGTAGAGTTGGGACATGCAAATAGCATGTCAATGTGATTATGCTAAACACCACGTTGCCCTTAGAGTTTAAAAGCTGAATACTTATTTGGTCTCAATGTCATTTGAGGGCTCCTCTTTAGACTGTCTAATCTGACAAGCACCAACAGCGGACACCAGATGATGTCACTTGCTCTCCTGTTTACTCCCCTGTCTACTAGAAGCCAGCAGTGTGAGGCTGCAGTGCCTTTAAGAGTCAAGTCTCTAAAACAATGGAATTTAAGAACTTCAAACAATAATAAGGAACCCTCATCTACACTGAGGTTCTTACAACTTATTTTTTCCCAAAGTACCAATTCACAGTATCAGACGTTCTTTACATAAAATATTCCATAAAAAAGTCCCTTGGCTCATTTATGTGGAAGGCTCATTTATGTGGAAGACATTAACTTATCACTGTCACTTTATGCATAAATTTGAAACGTGTTTTTATTTTTAAAAAAATATTTACTTATTTATTTTAGAGAGAGAATTCAAGTGGGGAGAGGGGCAGAGGGAGAGGGAAAGAGAGAGAATTCTTTTTTTTTTTTAAGATTTTATTTATTTATTCATGAGAGACACACAGAGAGAGAGAGGGAGGCAGAGACACAGGCAGAGGGAGAAGCAGGCTCCATGCAGGGAGGCCCATGTGGGGCTCGATCCAGGGTCTCCAGTATCAGGTCCTGGGCTGCAGGCAGCGCTAAACAGCTGCACCACCGGGGCTGCCCAAAAGGGAGGATTCTAAGCAGACTCCCCACTGAGTGTGGAGCCTGACTCTGGGCTCAGTCTCACAACCCTGAGATCACCAGATGAGTCAAAACCAAAAGTTGGTGGCTCAACCGAGCCATCCAGGTGCCCCCAAAACATGAATCTTTAAACTATGTATATCCCACATCCATTTAACATTTCATTTACATTTACTGAATCCCCTTTTATAAGTGGTGAATCATCAGGATGTCACAGGATTGTCATCAAACCCAATTTAAGCAGTATTCATTGTGTCAGCCAGTGTGCTAGGTGTTACTGGTAAGCAAAGTTTAAACACAGACGCCCCCTCAAGGATCTTATACTCCTGATTTACATTCTAAAACGTGTACCTCTTTCAATCTGCTTCACCTTAGTAAAGGGCATTGCCGTTTAACGAGCTGCTCCCGTCAGAAATTGAGGATTTTTCTTTGGTGTCCTCTCTCTCAAACTTTTTTCTTCCTCCAAAATAGATCTTGGCGACATTTACTTCTCTTCATCTCTACTGCCATGATCTCTACCCAAGCCACTATCATTTATAGCCTAGATTACTGTAATAGCCCTGGTAGTTTCCCACCTGGTCTTTCTAGCTCTGCTACTGCTCCCCCTCCATCCCTTGCTATCTATTCATGAACCATTGATCTGTGTAAAGCCCCCCAGTGGCTTCTTACTGCACTTACAATAGAATTGAAACCCCTATAACTCTGCATGGTAAGTCCTTGGCTTTTCCTCCAAGCACTCTGCTGCCACTCTCCTCTGCCCACTCTGCTCCTGCTGCACTGGTGAGCTGGCAATTCTTTCAGTGCCTTGACAATGAGAAGCTCTTCTCAGCCTCAGAACTTTGACACATGCTGTTCCCTCTCCTGGGGATGCTCTTTCCCTGCCTAGCCACTCCTCACATCCTTAAGATTTAAGTTTCAATGTTTTATTTTCAGGGAAGGATTCCTTGATAATGCTGGGTAGGTCTCAGCATTAATGTGTGTGTGTGTGTTTCATCTCATTAAGACTTCTGCTTCTTTTTAGAGTATTTTTTTCCTTATTATTGTAAAAGCCTTTATCATTTGTAATACAGATATCTTCCCAGTAAGATGTTACCTTTTAACTTTTTTGGGGTTTCATTTTCTGCTTTAAGTTTCAAGTAATAAAGCCCATTATTCTTTTCCATTTTGTTTCTTTTTTTAAGATTTTATTTTATTCATGAGAAACAGAGAGAGACAGGCAGAAACACAGGCAGAGGGAGAAGCAGGCTCCTTGCAGGGAGCCCAACGTGGGACTCGATCCTAGGACCCCAGGATCACAAACTGAGTCAAAGGCAGACACTCAACCGCTGAGCCACCCATGTGTCCTCCAATTTGTTTCTTGATATTAAGAGTCTTTTTCCTCTACAAAATTTTGTAACTAATCACTTTTTTTTCTCTCTGAAGCTTTTGTTATTTCTTAAAATTCTCTGGAATTTATTTTGCTATATGGTGTAAAGGAGGAATTTATCTTTTATTCCTTGAGTTGCTGGCCATGGCAATTTCTTTTCTCCTCCAAGGAGGAGGAACTGCTTTAGACTTATCCCAGAATCTGGGTTAGAGTCCCACATTGGGCTCCTTGCAGGAAGCTTGCTTCTCCCTCTGCCTATGGCTCTGTCTCTTTCATAAATAAATACATAAAATCTTTAAAAATAAGTAAATAAAGATAAGAAAGGGCCTAAGCCTCAGCAATCAGACAACAAATAGAAATATAAAAGCATCCAAATCGGCAAGGAAAAAGTCAAACTTTCATTCTTTGCAGATGATATGATACTCCAAGTAGAAAACCAACCCGCAAAAATCTCACCAAAAAAACTGCTAGAACCAAAATACATGAATTAGCAAAGTCACTGGATATAAAATCAATGTACAGAAACATGTTGCATTTCTATATACCAATAATGAAGAAGCAGAAAAAGAAATAAAAGAATCAATCATATTTATAATTTCACCAAAACCCATAAGATACCTAGGAATAAACCTAATCAAAGAGGTAAAAGATCTGCACTCTGAAAACTATAGAACACTTATGAGATTAAAGAAGACACAAAGAAATGGAAAAACATTCCATGCTCATGGCTTAGAAAAACAGATATTGTTAAAATGTCTATATTACCCAAAGCAATCTACACTTTCAGTGCAATCCCTATCAAAATAACACTAGCACTTTTTACAGAGCTAGAACAAACAACTCCAAAATTTATATGGAACCAGAAAATACCCTAAATAGTCAAAGAAATGTTGAAAAAAGAAAACCAAAGCTGAAGACATCACAATTCCTGACTTCAAGCTCTATTATAAAACTGTAATCATCAAGACAGTATGGTACTGGCACAAAAACAGACACAGAGATCAATGGAACAGAATAGAGAACCCAGAAATGGACCTACAATTATATGGTCAACTAATCTTCAACAAATCAGGAAAGAATATCCAATGGAAACATGACAGTCTCTTCAACAAATGGTGTTGGGAAAACTGGACAGCCACATGCAGAAGATGAGACTGGACCAATTTCTTATATCATACACAAAAATAAAATCAAAATAGATGAAAGACCTAAATGTGAGACAGGATTCTATCAAAATCCCAGAGAACATAGCAGCAACCCCTTTGACCTTAGTCGTAGCATTATCTTACTAGATATATCTGCGGAAGTGAGGGAAACAAAAGCAAAAATGAACTATTGGGATTTCATCAAAATAAAAAGTTTCTGTAGTGAAGGAAACAATCAACAAAACTAAAAGGCAACCTACAGAATGGGAGAAGATATTTGCAAATGACACATCTGATAGTTAGTATCCAAAATATATATATATATAAAAAAAAAGCTTATGAAACTCAACAACCCACAACCAAATAATTCAGTTGAGAAAGGGGCAGAAAGGGCAGCCCTGGTGGCTCAGCGGTTTAGCGATGCCTTCAGCCCAGGGTGTGATCCTGGAGACCCAGGATCAAGTCCCACGTCAGGCTCCCTGCATGGATGGAGCCTGCTTCTCCCTCTGCCTGTGTCTCTGCCTCTCTCTCTCTCTCTCTCTCTCTCTCTCTCTCTCTGTGTCTCTCATGAATAAATAAAATCTTTTTTTTAATTTTTTAAATTTTTATTTATTTATTATAGTCACACAGAGAGAGAGAGAGAGAGAGAGAGAGAGGCAGAGACACAGGCAGAGGGAGAAGCAGGCTTCATGCACCGGGAGCCCAACGTGGGACTCGATCCCGGGTCTCCAGGATCGCGCCCTGGGCCAAAGGCAGGCGCCAAACCGCTGCGCCACCCAGGGATCCCAATAAATAAAATCTTAAAAAAAAAGAAAGAGGCAGAAGACATGAATAGACATTTTTCTAAAGAAGACATCCAGATGGCTAAGAGACACATGGAAAGATGTTCAACATCACTCAACATCAGGGAAATACAAATCAAAACCACGATTCGATACCACATCACACTTGTCAGAATGGCTAAAATTCACAACACTGGAAACAACAGGTGTTGGTGAGGATGCAGAGAAAGGGGAACCCTCTTGCCCTGCTGATGGGAATACAAACTGGTGCAGTCACTCTGGAGAACAGTCTGGAGGTTCCTCAAAAAGTTAAAAATAGAACTACCCTACAACCCTGTTAATTGTACTACTACATATTTATCCAAAGGATACAAGAATATAGATTCAAAGGAAACATGCACCCAGATGTTTATTTATAGCAGCATTATTAACAATAGCCAAACTATGGAGAGAGCCCAAATGTCCACTGACTGATCAAATGGATAAAGAAGATGTGGTTTATATATATACAAAAGAATATTACTCAGTCTTCAAAAAGGAATGAAATCTTGCCATTTGCAATGATGTGGATGGAACTACAGTGTATTATGTTAAGCAAAATAAGTCAGTCAGAGAAAGACAAATACCATATGATTTTACTCATATATGGAATTTAATAAACAGAACAGATAAACATAGAGGAAGGGGAGGAAAAATAAAATAAGGTAAAAACAGAGAGGGAGGCAAACCATGAGACTCTTAATGATAGAGAACAAACTGAGAGTTGCTGGAAAGGGGGTGAGTGGAGGGACAGGCTAAATGGTTGTTGGGCATTAAAGAAGGGCATTTATTGTGATGTACTGGTTGTTATATGTGATGAATCATTGTATTCTACTCCTGAAACTAATACTACACTATATGTTAACTAATTTGAATTTAAATAAAATCTTGGAGAAAAAAATAAACATAAGAAAGGGTTATTTCCTGGTCAAAGTAGTTTCTTCAATTCACAGAATTATAGGAATAGTGAATTTTATAGATTCAAAGGACTTTAGACATAATCATTTACAACTTTTCCTTTTTCAAATGATAACTTAGAAGTAAAGGAAGCAATGCAACAGGCAAATTCTTGAACACAGATTAATTCTTTGTGCCAGTACTTGATGAAGATCAGCTAATTTCTAACCATCGTCCTTGGGTGTTTCCAAAGTGAATCAAGCATAAATATTTTTTAAATATTTTAGTAGAAATGTAAATAGTTTGATGGAAGAGAAAGTGTTCTCTTGTATAGCCAGAATGAGAAATAGAAAGTGGGAAGGACCAGATCTGAGTTCTGAAACAATATTAGAATGTCTTCTTATATGATAATTATTGTCATCAATAATAATAGTGATAAAAGATGCACCTATTGATCTTATAATGTATGTGATGTATAATGCATAAGAAATCGTCCCTTCCCCGAGGGAGTTTTTAATATGGCTCATATGCTAAAGAAGGTAAATAGAAGAAAGGGAAAGAAGAGTTAACATTTATTATCTGGTGTATGCTGAGCATTTTAAGTGTATTATTATTATATTGAAGCCTCAGAACAATCCTATGATAAGAGTATAAGTATCATCAATTTTATAACAAGGAAATAGAGGCATGGGAAGGGAAGATGACTTCTCTAAGATCATATAATATGAAAGTGGTGGAGACACACAAATTGCATGTAATCAGTGCTAGGGGCATCATCTTCACATAAAGTGCCATAGGAAGTCGAATTGTGAGTTGGACCCATTGAGATGGTTTCATGGAAAAGGTGGGTCTTATGTCAGACTCTAGTATAATGGGGGAAATTTGGAGGTGAGAGGAGGTATGATCTCAACAAATACAGGAATATCCTTGGTCTATATACATAGGGGGACATTAGGATCAGTTCGACAGGAGTGAACAATGCTGGGTCAAAGTATGCTAGGGTCAGGGTTTTGGCCATTCAAGATATGACAAATATTCATCAAAACTTTGTTCATATCTAGAATGGCCAAGGAATTGGGAGAGAGGCTGAGGTCAAGAGAGCCAGTTAGGGAAATGTTGAAGTAGTATAAGGGTATAGATAAGGACCAAAACTAGGGTTGAAGAAGAGGTAATGCAGAGTGTGGTATGCTGAATAATTATCCCCCAAAGATGTCTGCATTCTAATCTCTGGAACCTATAAACATGTTCTCTTATATGGTAAAATGGACTTTGAAGATGTGATTAAGGATCTTGAGATGGGGAGATTATCCTGGATTATCCAGCTGTGCCCAGTGTAATTATAAGGACTTTATAAGAGAGAGGCAAGAGGGTCAAAATTAGGAGAAGGTGATGCTAGTTTGGAAGTAGAGATTGGAATGATGTAGCCATGAGCTAAGGAATGTAGGCAGCTTCTAGAAGCTGGGAGAGGTAAGGAACATATTTTCCTCTGGAGCTTCCAGAAGTAATCAGCTTTACCAACACATCGATTTTATTTCCATAAGACTCACTTAGGACTTCTGACCTCTAAAATATGAATGAATAAATTTGCTTTAAGCCACTAGATTTGTGTTAATTTGTTACAGCAGAAACAGGAAACTAATACATAGAGGAAGAGAAAGATTTGAAAGACATTATAAAGGAAAAATGATAGTATTTGATGATTGACTGAATGAGGGGAGAAGAATTGAGGACCAAAGTAATTCTAAGATTCTGAATCTAGGTTATGAAGGCAATGGAAGGGGAATGAATTTCTGGGGGAAAGATGAGTTTAATTTTATATATTTTGCTTGGGTTCTAGGGAAGGCATCCAAAATCAGGTTTACCTTCTATGAAGCTTTAATATGGAGATTTCAGGAAGAGGTCCTTAGGATCAAAATGCAACTCCTCCCATTGCACAATGATGCATATATAATTTTGATCAGTTATATCAGTTAGAGATGAAGTCACCTCATTTAAAATTCTTTTCTAGTAGAGAATAGCCAAATATTAAGCCTTATTGCATTTTAAGACAGATCAGCTTCTTTGATTCTTAGATCTGGTAAGTAGTTAAGGCAAAGATTCATAATGAAGAGGAAGAGGAGGACATAGATCCATCTCTAGATGGAAAGAGTCCATAAATATTCTTAGAATGGTATTTATTTATTTATTTATTTTTTTAGAATGGTATTTATGATTACATGAGCAAATGCACCATTTTTGTGGAGACAAGGTGGAATGCTATCAGATTCTTGAAAGGATAGAAGATAGAAAAATGAAAGTTTTGAATCACGCCCTAGTGGCTGGGGTATCAGAGGGGGGAGGAGGAAGAGTGAAGGAGAAAAGGAAGCAGAAAGCGTGACACGTGGAAACCCCAGTCATTCTTTTGCTGTAGCTTGGTACCACTGATTGCCACTCCTCTTTTCCCATACTAGACCCATACATAGGTCAGGGTTTTTGTGTTTTTAGAACCCGTTTGCAAAGAAGCTGCAGAGTTCATTCGGTTAAGAGTTCTTTTATTTGCTGACAATGTGTTCTTTAAAAAATTCTGTTTTGGTGTTTTACCAAATATTTCATCTATATTTCTCAAAGGACTTTTCTCAATATTCCAAATATTATCTCCATAAAGTGGATATTAAAATAACTTAATATATCATTATCATTGGCACTCTCTTCAAAGAATAGATGAGGCATAGAAAGCTTAGGGAGGGGAGCCCGGGTGGCTCAGGGGTTTAGCGCTGCGTTCAGCCCAGGTTGTGATCTTGGAGACCCGGGATCGAGTCCCACGTCGGGCTCCTTGCATGGAGCCTGCTTCTCCCTCTGCCTGTGTCTCTGCCTCTCTCTCTCTCTGTCTCATGAATAAGTAAATAAAATCTTTAAAAGAAAAGAAAGCTTAGGGAGCTTGTAATTAACAGCAACTATTTATTTTCAGTGACATAAATCACTGAGTTGCTTAGTTGATCTCCTAAGTGAAATATTTCTGTGGTTAAATTTAACATCTGTCCCATGTACTGAGAGAGCTTTCTCGATGTAGCTTAGATTCAGCATAGTCAAGTCCATTGAATGATTCAGAGGCTGACCTGGGATTAGAATTTTTTCCCTAAAAATCCTTTAAAAAATATTTTATTTATTTATTCATGAGAGACACACAGAGTGAGGCAGAGACATAGGCAGAGGGAGAAGCAGGCCCTGCCTGGGGAACCTGATGTGGGACTGGATCCCAGGACCCCAGGATCATGACCTGAGCCGAAGGCCAATGCTCAACCACTGAGCTGCCCAGCTGTCCCTTTGATGGAGTTTTCTACAGATATGATTGATTTTCATGGGTCCTCTCCACAGACATTAAGTTTCACTTTAACATTCAGAGTCTTACTTTATGGGGTAAACAAAATAAATTTAAATATTTTCCACCCTATACTTTATAGTCATTCACAAAGGGGACCTGCTCTGCTGTAAGATCAAGGAAAATATGATGATTTGTCTTTGAAATGACCAGGATTTTAAGGTCAAGTCCTGTATATGTGCAATCTTACATAATTCATAGTTTCTGAATGAAACTAATATGGAACTCTGGTTTTACTGATACTGTTACAAAATATCAGATGGAGAAAGATACTTTGTAGAGTGGATTTGGCTAACCTATGTTTGCTTGCAAGAGGAGGTCCACTATTTGTTGGAAAGATCTAGCCGGGGACTCTAACTCCCCATATATCTTGACTAAGAATAGACTGTTTGGAAATGCCATTCTTTTTGATTGAGTTGACACTTTGGGAAGAACACACATGGAGTTCTCAGAGAAAGGGAACTGTGGGCTAAGATGCCAGATCAGCCAGTCAATCCTGGCAATCAACCTGGTCACAGGTGCCACCGCTAGACTTTGTTAAAAGCCTATCATAGGGGATCCCTGGGTTGGCTCGGCGGTTTGGCCCCTGCCTTTGACCCAGGGCATGATCCTGGAGTTCCGGGATTGAGTCCCGCGTCGGGCTCCCGGCATGGAGCCTGCTTCTCCCTCTGCCTGTGTCTCTGCCTCTCTCTCTCTATCATGAATAAATAAAATCTTAAAAAAAAAAGCCTATTATAGATGCTTTCTGTAGCAATGTACTTACCCCTGTTCCTCAACCCTGGTGGCTTAAAAACAACAGAAATGTATTATCTCACAATTCTGGAGGCTGAATTCCAAAATCAATGTGTTGGCAGTTTGGTTCCTTCTGGAGGCTCTGAGGGAGAATCTACTCTCTATGCCTCCTCGCTTCTCGTGGTTACTTGGCATTCCTCAGCTGGCAGACACCTATCACTCTAACCTCTGTTTTCACATGGTGTTTTCCTTGTGTGTTTCTGTGTGTTCACATGGCCTTTTTTTTTTTCACATGGCCTTTTTATAACGACATAGGTTATTAGATTTAGGACCTTCCTAATTCCCTATTTTATAGCCAATAATCTCATTTTAATGAAATCAGTTACATCTGTAAAGACCTTATTCCAAATAGTTCACATTCTGAAGTTCCAAGTAGACATGGATTTTGGGGGAAACTATTTAACTCATGACACCTTCCAAGCCATTTACCCTCAGTACAGGATAGATCAGCACAATTCATTAGAACATGTTAATAAGGCCCAGGGTACATGCTTCATTCCAGGTACTGGGTAGGTTGTTCTGACTGATTCTAGGCTAATAGCTATATATCTACATTGAAATTTTATCCAGTTAATCAAGAAAGGAACCAGGCAAGAACGTGGATGTAATCCACTCTTGAAGGGTACAAAAGAACTCAAAGTACATGCTTATCTGATGGTTGGTCTGTAAGGTCATTTTCTTCTATAAAGCCTAGGACATACTGGTACACATAACAAGGTGATTGATGGTAAAAGTGATTATTGGACCACAATGGCTATTACAAGTCATGACACTACATTTTTTTTTTTTTTTGAGAGGTGGACAATAAAATACCTTCTCTGGCTGCCATTCTATTGATGGATGAAATAAATTCTGACACTTCGTCTGCTTTTTTTTTTAAGATTTATTTATTCATTTGAGTGGGGAGGGGAAGATGGAGAGGGTGTGAGAGAACCTTAAGCAGGCTCCATGCTCAGTGTAAGCCCGACACCAAGCTCAGTCTCACGATCCTAAGATCATGACCTGAGCTAAAATCAAGAATCTGCTGCTTAAGTGACTGAGCCACCCAGGCACCCTACTTTGTCTGCTTTTTATTTGCTATGGAACTCGGTGAACCATCAACTGATTGTTATTGGTATGTGCATTGCGAATAAGAATATGATTAACAACAGTCTGAGTTTGTACAGAACTTCCTTCCTGGAACCTTTTATTTTTGGCAGGTGTGTGGGAAGATTGAGGAGTCACACGACATCAAGCAATTTCAGCAAAGGACCAACAACCCTAATCATACAGTTTTATGCATTTAGGTAATTTTTGATATGAATGTTTAGAAACAGCACTTAAAGCTAATTTTCAGATGTGTGCCACATGGTTTTTTATTTCACTAGAATTTTTTTGTTTTATTTTTATGTTTATATCCCACATATTCTAGTCAAGACATAAGGTGACTGATAAAATTAATACAGTAAAAATGAGAAAATGAAAACCAAACCAAAACAACCCCATTATTGGTAAGGGGGTTGAACAAGGGATACTTAGACATTGTGGGTGTATTTCAATGATGCCATCTTTTGTTAGGGAATATTGGCAATACACTATAAAGTCTGAAGGGTCTCTAATCTGCCTGACCTAGCAATTATTCTCTTAGGGATTTATCTTAGGGAAATAATCAAGGGTGAAGGCAAATATTTAGTTATATTCACTATGTGTAGCTATGTCGCACTATTATTTATTATTATATAAAGAATGGAAAATAAACACAATAAGAAATTGGTTAAATTACAGTATATCCGGGATCCCTGGGTGGCGCAGCGGTTTGGCGCCTGCCTTTGGCCCAGGGCGTGATCCTGGAGACCCGGGATCAAATCCCACATCGGGCTCCTGGTGCATGGAGCCTGCTTCTCCCTCTGCCTGTGTCTCTGCCTCTTTCTCTCTCTCTGTGACTATCATAAATAAAAATAAAAAATAAAAAAAAATTACAGTATATCCATTTTGTAGATAAATGTAATTTACATGCAACTTAAAATGATGTTGTAGAATAGTATTTAGTTCTATTGAAGATGTTAAATATATTCTTAAATTCAGAAAGCATCATGTAAAATGTATAAAATGAGCTACTTTTAGAAATGTGTATGCATGCATGGGAAAAGGGCAAAATATTAACTAAGAATGGGTGGTAAATGGACTGATCATTTAAATTTTCTTTTTTCTTATATGTATTTTACATATCTTATGTATTGAATATTTGTTACCTTTGTCAAGAGAAAAGCAAGTTTGTTTTTCTTTAAGTTGGTAAAATGAATACAACAGGAAAATGTCATAGGAAAGTTAAAATGAACCTAGAAATGAGGTTACTCCTCAAAATGTATGCAATAAGATTCTGTGCAGATGGGACATACATTTTATTCCAGGCTTTCAAAAGCCAATGGAAAGAGGGAAACAGAAATAGTCATAGTATCCATAAGATAGGATACTATAGAGTCTTAAATATCTATAAGGTAAGAAAAACTTGTAAGTCAACAATTTTAAAGTGAATAGAATGGCTGATTTCCCTGGGCTTTTACAACTACATGTAGGATGAAGACATATGCTGAAGACCAATGGAAAGTTAAGTACCAGTTATCAGTTCCCTTTTCTATAAAGGATAACCATAAAGTTGGGAAACACAAACGATTTTATTTTTTTTTTACAGATTTATATTATTTTATGTTACATTATGTATCAACTTTACAGATAGAACCCCTCTGATTACTTGCTTCTTCTGCAGTATGCTAAAGATATGGGTTTATTTATTTATTTTTAAAGATTTTATTTATTTGAGAGAGAGCGAGCTTGAGCACTAGCTAGGGAGTGAGGCAGAGAAAGAGGAAGAGGGAGAAGCAGACTCCCCACTGAGGATGGAGCCCCATGTGGGATCACGACCTGTGCTGAAGGCAGAAGCTTAACCTACTGAGCCACGTAGGCACCCCACGATTTATTTAGTAAAAGTGAGAGAAGTCAACTGAGACAACATATTGAAGATGCTTCTGCTAGGATGAGGAAAATGTATTACTGCACCACACTGATTGCAAAACAAACTATATACATTGGTAGAAGGGATAATGCACTTAGCATGCCAGGTAATGTCATGGAACATATCATATAACATAATGGTAAAGCAAGAAACCATTTATTATGCATATTCACCTGAGTTTCCTGAATTTATGGTCAAGTTATAAAGCTGTCTAATGTTGTTTTATGCACACCCCTTTGTAATTCCATAGGGTCACTTTAGCCTTTCTAGGATATAATAAAATTCCTTAAATTTCATTTGACCTAGATTTAATCTTTAACTTCAAAGAAAAGGGGTTTTTCATTTTGATGATTTTATTTTGATTTGACACAAGTGAACTTCTGGAGAATTTGGTTCTTTGCTTCGAGAAGGGTAAAGTTGCCTGAGTTTTGGCAGTTAAAATATGTGCACACTCTGTAGCTACAGAGAAACAGACATGCTCTTTGCTGTATTTCCCCAAGGACTTGTTTTGTTAGTGCAGTCATAGTGGTGGGTTGGATGGCACTTCTAGGGTACAAGTTTGGGGACCTTGTGAGAAGAGAAATTTTCATGAAAGTGTCACTTCCTAAAGACATTATTGCATGCATCTTCAGGGACACAGCAAAGCTCATTCCAAAGGCTTTCTTAGGAAATGTTCAACCATCCAATCTTTTTAACCTATATGATACTACTGAGGTTCTTATATTTAAGGTGGTTGTGCTTTATCCAAATAGATTGATTTTTACAAATGCAGAACTAAATTATGAATAGTTTTAAGAAACACAAAAATAGCCATAAAGGCTGTAAGCTCTTTGTAGTCAGGAATAATGCTTCTTGTCCAGCAATACATATAGAAGACATTGGCTAAAAATTTAATAATTATTTGATTGATGGCAATATTGATTTACCATGGTTTTCTCCTTCCAAGTTATTTTTCACATTAATAAATCAATGCCGTGTGTTATAGGACAGTTTTCAATAAGCTTAGATAATTTAGCCTGGGCAAATATATAGGCTCTTGGGTAAACTGTATTAAAGAACAAAAAACAGTGAAAACATGTAAAAAAAGGGGTGCCTGGGTGGCTCAGCGGTTAAGCATCTGCCTTCCGGCTCAGGGCGTGATGCTGGAGTCCTGGGGATGGAGTCCCACATCGGGCTCCCCGCATGGAGCCGGCTTCTCCCTCTGCCTATGTCTCTGTTTCTCTCTCTGTGTGTGTCTCTCATGTTTCTGCCTGTCAAAGGTTACAGTTACAATTTATCACATCTCTTATTATTTATTTTTTGTTTTCCAATATTTTTTAATGTTACGTTTTTTAAACAGAGAAGTTGGAAGTAATGTACAATGAACACCCATCTACCTACCATGTAGAGTCTATAACACGTTGGTATACTGGATTGGTCACATGTATATCCAGCTATCCATCCCTCTATCCATCCTTCAATCTTTTAGAACGTACATTTCAAAAGAAGTCACAGATATTAGTATACTTCCTCCTAAATACCTCAGTGTGTATAGCATTAACTGGAGGTCAATTTTGCTTACAGTTGTTTTTTGGGTTAAATATTTTATTTAAAAAAATATTTTATTTATTTGAGAGAGAACAAAGAGGAAGGGCAGAGGCAGACTCCCTATGGAGCACGAAGCCCAGCGATGTGATGTGGGACTCCATCCCAGGACCTTGGGATTACGACCTGAGCTGAAGGCAGACATCCAACTGACTGAGCCACCCAGGCATTTAGGTTAAATATTTATTTATTTATTTATTTATTTATTTATTTATTTATTTATTTATGATAGTCACAGAGAGAGAGAGAGAGAGAGAGAGAGAGAGAGAGAGAGAGAGAGAGAGAGGCAGAGACACAGGCAGAGGGAGGAGCAGGCTCCATGCACCGGGAGCCCGACGTGGGATTCGATCCCGGGTCTTCAGGATCGCGCCCTGGGCCAAAGGCAGGGGCCAAACCGCTGCACCACCCAGGGATCCCTAAATCTTTAATCTTTAACATGAATGTTTTTCTTTCCTAACATTTATCATGGTTAGCAACTATGTACTTTTTGGTATGTATATTTGGTTAATGTTTGCCTCTCCCTTTAAGGCAACAAGGGACTATGCCATTTTGCTCACTAAGATAGCCACAGGAGCTAGTATTACAGTAGATGTTCAGTATACTGTATATTTGTTGGGCAACATATAGAAAGCCAGTAAGAAATAGATAAAGGATGAAGCTATAGAAATGCTAAGAGAAATAAACTATGGCCTCTCAAGCCAGTCTAAATGTCTGTTATTATGACTATTGTTTCTGGTGGGCCATTTAAAGCCATTTTGGTAAATGGAGCAGCACATGATTGCTAAGGAAATTGGCACTGTATGTTGGTTCAATTAAGAAAATAAAATGAAGTACTCTGAGGATCTTCACTGATTGTTCTACATATAAGTAAGTTCCTAGGGTTCTGGGTGTTTATTTGGTAAGGAAGCTTACGGTATCTCAGTTTGTAATTTAGACATACATACATCCTATCCTCCCTCCAGGCTTGAGTCTTTGATAACCAACTTTTTCCTCAGGATGAAATCTCACATGAAAAACACTTAAGCCATGGGCAAATATATTGACCTACATGCTGATTGATTACAAACCTCACATTTCGTACTTGAAGATAGGATCTCCCTCTCTTCTCAGCCATGGGGAACCTCCCTTCCTACCCGGACTCCTCTTGGCTATTCTCCTAGCTCCTTTTTGTGATACCATCTCTAAATTGGGATTATGTCTTTGTGAGATATCTAGACTTTGGTGAAACCGCATAAGGGATTCTGGTTAATCTTGTCTCCAGTGTTTTTGAGGGTGTCCAGTGTGGAATTTTCTTAGGTGACCTTAGCTACCTGATAATTTGAGATTTTGCTTTTCTTATCTTTCTTGTCTCAGGAGCATCTGACAACTGGCTTTATACCATTGAGCGTCCAGAGGCCAGACAACAATGACCCATCCTCAGGATACATGACCCCTCAAAACTTTTTTTTTTTTTTTTTGGGGGGGGGGTCTTGGTCGATCTGTTAAATTTCCAGAACAGGTAATTGCAGATTTGACCTCATGTGAATGTCCTTGGGAAGAATCTGACCTCAAAGGACCTTTCCAGTTCACATGACAGGTTACAGAAATTTATCCACTAGGAGAGCCATTCTTTTTGAGTTAGTGTTCTGCTCCTGCGCTTCAAATGTAAGGGTGCGTGTGTGTGTGTGTGTGTGTGTGTGTATGGGGGGGGGCGCAGATACACGAAGTCATCTCTGTGAGAATGGTTTCTTCAATAGGACAAGAACCAGGGGACCTCTGAAAGCACTGTGACCTTGGGGAGGAGGAGAAAGCTCTGAGATTCGGTGCCAGGGCCAGTAGGGGAGGGCAAACTTCTTTATCCAAGAAAGAAGCCACACGGTGTCTTTCAGACGATGGGGCTGAAGATCTGCTCAGTGACTGCTTTCCTGCGCCCCCGGCCGCCCCCCTCCAGCTGCCAAGCCCTCCGGCCGCCGCAGCGCCTCTCCGCCCGGCCGCGGGTCTCCAGGAGCGCCCTCCGCGCCCAGCTGCTCGCCCACCGCGCAGCCCCGCGTTTCGGCCGCGCGCCGCCTCCCGTCCTCGGAGGAGGGATGAGCCCGAGGACTCCTCCACCGGGGAACGAGCCGCTCCATAACTCACCGTCAGGTGCCACCCTCTAGATGTTCCTCCCTCGCTCACGGCTTTTGGTCACCCCTGCACCAATACGAAGAGCCAGAGCCCGAAAACGACCGAGCGCGGAGCCGCCCCGCGCTTCCCCGCCGGCGACGGGCGGCCCGGCTGCAGCGCCCGCGCCCGCGCCCGCGCCCACGCCCACGCGCCGCGTCCCGCCGCCGGTCCCGGCCGACTCCCCGCCGACTCCCGGCCGCGCCGCGGGGCCCTCGCGGGGCGCGCGGCTCCCGTCCCCTCGGGCCGCCCCCGCCTCCCTCCCGGGCCTGGGCCTCTCTCGGCCCGCCTCCCGCTCGCAGCCCGCGCCGCCCCGCCTCCGGCTCCGCCGCGGCTGCCATTGGTGCCCGTCCGCCCCAGAAGGGCGCCCATTGGCCGGGAGCGAAGTCATTCGCCGGCGCATTCCGCCGCCCGCAGGCTTGCGGGGAAACTTCCTTATTATTGTGACGCCGAAATCGGAGAAACCCCGAGCGGGGCCGGAGGGGCTGTCGCGGGCGGGATCCCGGGCGGCGGGCTGTGCTCGCGGTCGCCGAGGTACGCGGCTCGGGGGCCGGGGTTCCGGGGAGGGCGCGCCGCGGCGCTGCCGCCGCCGCCGCCGCCGCCGCGTTCCGCGGGGCTCGGCTGTCGGCGCGCGGCTCCCGGAGGGGAGGGGAGGGGAGGCTGCGGCTGCGGCTGCGGCTGCGGCTGCGGCTGCGGGGCGCTCCCCGCGGCGACCTGGAGCCGGGCGCGCGGGCAGGTCGGGGCGCGGCGCGGCGCGGGAGGCAGGCGGCGGGGTGGCCGCGGCCGGGCGCGCCGGGTGCCCTGCGTTCTCGGGGCTCGCGCTCCGACCGAGAGAGCCCCCGCGCCCGGGAAGGCCGGAAGCAGCCTGAGAGTGGGAGCGCCCCCACCCCAAGTCGGCTGCGCGCAGACCCGGAGGAATTGCGACGCAGAAAGTCCCGAGGAGGATCCTCCCCTTCCTCCTCGCCGGTCCCGCTTTGAATTCCGGGGCTGCGGGGCCGGCCTCGCGGCGAGGAGCTACAGGAGCCGGCGGGGCCTCGGCGGTCCGGTGGAGCCCGGCGGCCGCGAGGAGTTCGCTCGGGGGGCGCCGCGCCCGGCGTCGGGCTGACAGCGCCGGCGGGGCCGCGGCGCCCGGCGCCACCCGCCCCGCGGAGGCCGTGCCGGCCCGCCCCGCCCGGGGGCGCCTGCGGGGCGGGGCCGGCGACGGTGTGTGTGGACACGTGCGTGTGTGTGCGGGCGCGTAAGTGCGGGCACGGGCGCGGGGGGCAGGAGGCACCTCGGGCCGCTCGCGGACGTGTGCAGTGCGCCCGGCGGGGCCGCTGACGGAGCCGGGCGTGGGCGCCGGGGAGCGGGGCAGCGGGGCAGCGGGGAGCCGGGCAGCGGGGCAGCGGGGAGCGGCCCCTGAAGCCGCTGGATGCGCCCGGGCATCCGGGGAACGTGTCTTTGAACTTTGCTTTTGGCCTGTTCGCGGCTTGGGGGCTGTTGTCGGGTTACCTTGTACCTTAGCTTGTGGATCCTCCCCATTAGGAAGGAAGTACTCGAATTCACAGCCAAGCAAGCCTTCGAGGGTGTGCTCGCATTCATTCGTTACACGCGGAATGCCCGAGGAGAGACGACTCGAGAGCTCTCTTCCATTTTTGCATGTCTCCTGGCTCCTTCCACAAATAGGAAGCTATTTCTAGAACCTTTCATTTGATGATTTGATAACATCAAGAGAGCTGATTTTTGACTCCAGACCGAGGAGAAAGAAAAGTGAAATGAGGATTGGCAGCCTTTTTAAGTGCAGTGACTCTGGAGAGAGATGCCTTGTTTCAGTAGGCAGGTTACTGTGAAGCTCGCGCGCTCTCGCTCCCCCCCCCCCTCTTTTGTACTTTATTTTACTCTGGGGGCAGGGGAGTGGCATTATTAATCAGAAAAGGGGAGTAATATGCTTAACCTCCTTTGAAAGCAAAGTAGATGAATTACACATTATTGTCTTGACCGCACTGGAGGCTAGGAAGCTTCTGGAGAACGTGTGCAGGAATCAAGGAGGAAGGCTTGAAGCCTCTTTGGCAAGATGCCTCCTTTGGCATGTAAAAAAGAAACAGTTGATTAGCATACAGTTTTACTTGTTCTGTAAGTAGTTGGGTTTTTATTTTTGAAAAAAGAAACAGAGATTCTAAAATGTTCCAAATGGTGTGGGGAGTCGTCGGTTATAGCATTTCATTCTGAGTAACAAATTTAAATCTCTTAAGATTTGCATAATAATTAAAAACATTTTTGAGAACTTGGGAGTTGAACTCCTCTTGGAGATACAAGATAGTTTCGCTGCAGTTTCAGAAATAAAAGTAATATTCTCCAAGTTGATTGGGATTTTCTACCCAAGAAGATAAGAAACAGTGATGATGGTGATATATTAGAATTATGAAGGACTTTTGAGAGACTTACCGTGCCTCTCCGGTAGTCTCATCTTGTTTTGCATGAAAGAGGATGTGGTGAGGACAGGAATGAAAGAGAAAGTCTTCAAAACACAGTTCTGGCAAAATAAGCTATAATGTGTGCAGTACATGGAAACCATGGAGGAAGATAGACAAAATGGAATTATTTTTCAAACTTCTTTCTTTTTGACCTAAATGGGAGATAGAAAAATCATTTTATTTTTCCTTTATATCTACTACAAATGCCAGTAATTTTTAAAGGTGGTATCTGTGTCTCAAGTTCCCTTTTAGAGGTGACATCTTTGAGGTTGGTTAGAGGTTATCTTATTGGTATTTAACCAAACTCCTCCTGTGTGGAGATGCAGTGTTTGGGGAATATTCAAGCTGCATGATAGAAAGGTGTTCTTATTTTTCAGAAGTTTACTTCTCATTTTCTTTTCAGTAACATGAAAGCACTTTGCGGCGCTGTGCTAATAATGGTAATTCTGATTTCTTTAACTTTCAGGTCTGTGAGGGGAGGGAAAACCATTCTGGCATCTACTCCAAATGCCAAGGGTGTGACCTGTGGTGAGTTACCTTATTTCTCTGAATCCAGTTTCCTCATCTTGTACATGGAGATAATATCACAGTTATCTGAGATAACTCACAGAATTGACAGGATTAAATAAAATAAACTATGTAAAGAGCTCCGTGCTGCCTAGGAAGAAAGGGACCTTAACAAATCCTTAGTGACTTCCCTCTGCTGTGATGTAGTGAAGAGAACAAGGTGAGCCCAGGAAGTAGGAGACCTAGTTTTTGGTCTCTGCTTCAGCAACTTACTTCTCAGAGGACCGAAGTTACTTGGCCTCGGAAGGCTTCAGCTGCCATTAAAATGAGGTTAGGAATGTAAGCCTCTTGCCTAGAGGTTGGATCAAATGGACTTTTAAGGTCTTTTTAATAAGATTATCCTTTCGATGATATAACTCTGCTCTCTTTAGAAATTTACTGCCTTTGGAAATAGTACTTACTGGTGTCGGGCATATATTTCCATGTTTGAATCCAGTAAGTGGATTAATATTATTATAACTCAGGATGGATATGGGGGGAAAGTCTGGTTATCTGTTGAGATTGTTTCGCTCACCTCTCCCCAGGTCTCTGGCTAACATAGGTTCTGTTTGCCTATAAACATCACCAGTGATTCAGCTAATATAAGCTCACTAACCGTGGGCAGTTTTCTTTAAACATTTATTCTCAAAATTGGTGAAGGGGTGGAACTGGCTTCATTCTGTTTGAGAGATGGTATTGTGTCATGTTTAAGAGCATGGACTTTGGAATCTAGATGAGATTTGAACGCTGCCTTTCCCACTTACTAAGTTTCCATTTCAACTATTTATTTACATGTAGTGTCTTGGGCACTTAACCTAAGCCTTGAAGTTATTGTAAAGGGCAAACTACATATCTATGTAAGGTTTTTAGCAAGACTCAGACACATCGTGGGCTTGCAGTAATAGTAACTTTCTTTATTTAGCGAGTATTTATTGAGGTTTGACTGTGTGGCAGAGTCTTCTCTAAGGTTAGGGAAATGAACAAAAGAGGCTTAGTCCTTCCCTCACAGAGTTTACATTCCTGAATTCCAGCATGCTGGCAATATTGAGAAACACCACCGTTTAATGACAGCTTCAATCGTAGAAAGCATTCTACTTTCAGATCTGCTAAAACGTGGTGAGAGGAGGGTGCATTTTAGAATGGAGGAAAAATATTATTATTTTTTTGTTACTGCACAAGGAATGTTTCTCTAGCGTTACCTAGAAAACAAAACAGTTAACAAGCTTAAGTTTCAGGAGTGCTGGTTTTCCCTGATTTGGGTTCAGTTCACTAGGCACTTACCAACCGTCTGCTGTGCTCCTACACTGTGCTGAAAACTAGAGACACAGTTGAGTGAAACCTATCCCTGCCATGGAGAGGCTCCCAGCCTTTGCATGGGTAGAGGATTGATGGGTGAGATGCAAGAAGCAGCAACACTACCTCAGTAGTACTTTGCATTTCTTTTATTGTGAAGTATAGTTGTAGGTATAAGATAGTATATGTAATATGTATGCTAAGAAACAAAAAAAAAAAGGACAGAAGCAGAACATCAGCCAAGCTATCGAAGCTCCCATTGTGCTTCTTACAGATTGTACCTTCCAACTCTCCTGTCTCCATAATCATTACCTTGTATTTTATATTTAATCAATTAATTAATTAGGTTATTTATTTATTTATTTATTTTTGCTTTTCTTCATAGTTTTGCCACCACTGATACTTTTATCTCCAAATGTTTGTTATACTTGTGTTGGATTTTGTAAAAATACATCAGTTTCTAAATTTTTCTGTAGCTCTTTCTCTCCCCTCAACATTGCTTTTAAGGGTTAGCTTCACTGGTGCTTGTAGAGTGCCTTTATTTTTCACTGTTGTGCCACAGTTTATCCATTTTCTTATTGATGGACATTTGGGTTGTCTTTGTTTTATCTATTTCAAACAGGGCTAAAAAATGGACATCCAAAAAAAAAAAAAGACATCTTTGTGCGTGTATATTGAGGTACATGTCCATGGGATTCTTGCTTCATTGTACACTAAGGTAGCCACTAGCCCTAAATGACTTAAACATTAAAATTAAAAATAATTTTGGTCCCCAAGTTGTTATTAGCCACATTTCACGTGTTCAGTAGCCACATGCAGCTAGTAGCTACCATATGGTACAGTGTAGGTATGCCACATTTCCATCTTTGCAGAAAGTTCAGTTTGTAGGTTTCACCCAACTTGGTATCTCCAGTTCTCTGCATAGTGGAGGAGCCCTGTAGATGCTTGGTAAGTTGGAGAGTGTTGGTTATGTGTAGGAGTGAGATTGCCATGCTGGGGGCCTTTCACATCTTCACCTTTACTAGATAATGCCAACTTGTTTTCCAAAGTGGTTATGTCAATTTACACTCCTCCCAGCTGTGTGTAAGAGTCCTGGTTGCTCCATATTTTTGGCTTGGCACTGTCAGACTTTTCAGTTCTTGCCAGGCTGGTCAAATGTCTTTTAAAGGCAGCCCACTGCTTACACAGACAGCGGAGAGATCATTCTTTTAGCTTCACAAAGCCCAGCACCAGGTAGTGAAGAAGGTACCACCTGTAATGGGATCTTCTGGGGAGGGGTAGAAATGGTTCCTGTGTTGGCTAAAAGAGTCAGAGAAACAAAGTCCAGCCGAAGTGGAGAGAACAGCAAGGAGTGGATTCTCATTATTGAAAACTTCTCTTTGCTTTCTGTGCCATTTCTGTCTGGTAGTAACATTTTAAACAATAAAGCATGTCATCAGAATCAATCTTCTTTGTTGCGGAGTTAATTCTGCATTTGAATTTTGGCTCTAGATTTATTTCAAGCTTGGATTTGGGGAGGGCCTGCAGAGCACTGAAGCCTTGGACATTGCCTTTTCCTGCTATTGAAAAAGACCCCTCTTCTCCCCGTACACCATTTCGGGTAATGGCTTCTAATCTTACTTGGAAGGACGCTTATCCCTATTATAAATGAGATTAGAAGTCCTGCCCGAGTGTTATTTAGGTTTCTGTGACTTTCAGACAAGGAATAAGAATCAAAAAAAAAAAAAAAAAAAAGAATCAGTCATTAGGCTGCTGTGTGCATAGCCTGATTAATAAGACAAAGTTTAGGAATTGCAGCTTATCTTTTAGCATTCAGCTTACTAGGACTGATAAAAAAAAAAAGAGCTTTATCCACCTCAACCCCCCAGCCCCCCACCCAGAATTTAAAAGAAAAGGCATGCAAAAAACTTTCTCCTAGCAACCTCAAATCCCCTTCATGAAAGTTATGGCAGATGGTGGTAGTGCTGCTTTGCTGTGGCACAGATTTGGCGGAACACAGCTAATGCTAACCACAGGGAGGAAGAAAGGAGTCGCACCCCCACCCTCTTTTGGGAACTGTCCTGTTTGCAGAGGGTCTCAGGGAAGAGCACTAGGACTAGGGAGTAACAGTGGTACAGCAGTTAGCATTTGTTAGTCACTTAGTTCTGTATGTTGGGCATCAGGCTAAGCACTCTTCTCCCCATTTTAGAGACAAGAAACAGGAAACAGTGGCGAAATATCTTCCCCAGGGTTTCACAGCTTGCATGTGGTTAACTCAGGCTTGAACTTTAGTTCTTTTGACCCTTAAACCCTGCTGAGATTACCCTGAATCTTTTACCAAAAATAGATGAGGAGAAAGGCTGGGAAAAGTACCAGGTGTGACATTGAGGGAACGGAACAGAATGTCTTTCTTCCTTTTGCTTTGTGATGGGGAAGTAAGGCAGGAAAAGGAGGGGCTGGGACTGCAGTGGCTGGCGTAGGTGCTGAGCTGAGCCAGAGTGCGGTCCTGTCTTCTGCAGCGCTGTTCTGAAGTGTGTGTTCTGAAAGGAAGAAAAAGAGTCAATTCCTCTAGGAGTAAGGAAGAGACAGTGAGTGAGGAAAAGCGGGTAGGAGGACCTGGGAGAGCAAAATGCCAAGTGATGAAGAACATTGCTGAAGCTAGACCTTCCACTCCAGTCGCTCCTGCGTTTCGGGGCTTTTCTAGGGTGTGCTTTTTTAGGTGAAAGCTGTGTTAATGGCTGCTTCTCTTCAATGCACTGAACTTCTCTCCTGAAAGCTAGATGATTTTAGTACCTCCTGCTATAGTTTTGGCAGAGCATCATAATGACCTAGATTACGTTTCTAATTAGAGTTGCTAATCCATTCATGGGAACACATTTTATTTGTGGTTACTCTTTTGTTACTTCTAGTAAGTAGTTGTTATTTGATTACTTGAAAATTCCATTACTATCACTCAGGTGGGAAGGATTTTTGAAGTTTTCATGAACAATAGTTCTATTTGTATTTTTGGATATGAATGGTAGTTAAATCAGGATGAGGCTGTACATCAGGCTGCTTACTCAGGCTTGCTGTTGGCCAGAGCACCCAGAGTTCGGCTGACTCTCAAGGACTGACTCATGCTAAACAAACTTACAAGAAGCTAATACATCCTGGATGCCAAATTAATAATGAGCAATAGAAATGCCAAGAAGGCTGGGACATTTGGGTCAGCTGGTCATGGTGTTCTTTCCCCGTAGAAGCTACCTTGGAAACCAAGTTATTTAAGGTTGCTTGTTAATCATGGAATATAAGCAAGGCAAGTGGCTGGGTGAATTTAATGACTAATATTATGGAGTCTGATCTACCCACCACCACTGTTGGGCCGTGATTACTTACTTAGCATTTCACAGGTTGACTGTAATGGTACCCGTTCTTCCTGGGCAGTGCTGGAGACATTGGGGAGTTCTGACCCTTTGGCTATCCGTTTTATAGGTTCCTTATTATATGGAACCTAAAATGGTCATGAGCACAGACTTTGGGCCTAAAGCCAAACTCTGCTATTACCTAGTTGTGTGATTTAGTTAAGCCCTTTCATTCTCTCATTATCCCTTTCTTTTCTTTTATCCTTTTTTTTTCAGTTCCACTTTTTTTTTTTCCCCAAGATTTTATTTATTTATGAGAGAGACAGAGAGAGGGGCAGAGACCTCGGCAGAGGGAGAGGCAGGCTTCTCACAGGGAGTCCGATGTGGGACTCAATCCCCGGACCAGGGATCACACCCTGAGCCAAACAGACGCTCAACCACTGAGCCACCCAAGTGTCCCAGTTCCACTTTTTTTAATCTATAAATTAGACATGATAATAGCAGCACCCGCCTCATAGAAGATTAAATGAGTTGATATCTGTGAAGCACATAGAAAAAGTGCCAGACTCAGAGAAAGCTCAAATTAAGTCTTACCTGCTGTTATTATTAATAATGTAATTAATAATGTCAGGACTTTCTTAAAATTTCAAGTGACAAATACAATTTGAACCATCTTAAATAAACAGAAAAGGGAGACTTAGACTATATACAGTTGATTTTCATTATTTATGGTAGTTATGTTCTGTAAAGTTGTTGCAAACACTGAGTTAGCTACTGCTCCTATTGAAATACAGGCTTAGGTTCCTGCTGAGAGTCTCTGCTTAGCCAGTCGGTATATAACCTCGTTCTGTGTGTGTTTATGTGTGTTTCTGTTTAGACACCTAATTTAGGGCAGCCCGGGTGGCTCAGCTGTTTAGTGCCGCCTTCCGCCCAGGGCCTGATCCTGAAGATCCAGGATCGAGTCCCACATTAGGCTCCCTGCATGGAGCCTGCTTCTCCCTCTGCCTGTGTCTCTGTCTCTCTCTCTCTGTCTCTCATGAATAAATAAATAAAATCTTAAAAATTTTAATATATACTTTTTACAAGTGATTAATCATATACAATATTTCTTTATGACAAAACACTAGTCAAGAGAATTTTCAACATTTTTCTGATCCTCAGTAATGGGACAGCGTTTCTTTGGCTATGCCTTCCAGCAGTGCTGTCCACTACACACCATAATCATGTCGTGAATCCACAGATTCAGCTACTTCTCCATCTTTTCTGTAGCTTCATTACGCACTATAGATGCTACTTGAGCACTTTCCACAGCTGCTACATGTGTAGATCAGTGAATTTCTTCTTCCTTAAGATATACCCTATTGATTTATTGACATTGAACTCATAGCTAACAGTCCTATAATTCATGGGTGAGTGAAGCTCATCTAACACATGTGTTTTCTCTGTGAGGCACAGCACAGCCTTCTTGTACTTAACACTGGACAGGACCAGCACTGTGCTTGGGGGGCATTTTATTTTATTTTTAAAAATATTTTATTTGTTTATTCATGAGAGACACAGGGAGAGAGGCAGAGACACAAGGCAGAGGGAGAAGCAGGCTCCCTGCAGGGAGCCCGATGTGGGACTCGATCCCAGGACCCTGGAACCCTGAGATCAAGGCCTGAGCCAAAGGCAGCCACTCAACCACTGAGCCATCCAGGCGCCTCTTGGGGCATTTTAAATAACAAAAATCATCAACAAAAATGATAAAAATCTGAAAAGTGTGGCACTAAATAGACTGCAGAAAGACCCCTTATTTACAGTATGAGAATTGAATTACAAGAAGGCAGAATGTCCACTTGTTCAACTTTTGCTGGGAACCTGCATGTAGGGTGACTCAAAAGTTTCACCTCTCTGCTTCTGTCTGAGAATGACTGCAGAGATGCTCCAGGTATTGCTCTTGGGGTACACATACATTTTAGTGAGTGAGTAAATTCACATGTATGGAGTCCACAAATAATGCAGTTAGGAAAAGTGAAGTTGGGTGCTGGCATCAGGCAAGAAAAGATCCCCAGCTAAGCAACACTCTTGGAGCTCTTTCTGTCTTTGAAACTCTGTGACTAGGAGAGTTATAATGGCTTACAGGTACCTTCATGTGGCAGGAAACAGAGCTTCCAGCAGTCTCCGTTTTCCTTCAAAGGCAAAAGGCAGAGCTCTATCTAGTCAGCTTCATGGGGAAGGACTCTGGCCCCATTGGGAATGTGAACCTATCCTTGAACCAATCACAATGGCTTAGGGAACGAACGTTTTCTGATTGGTTTGCTGTGGGTCATGTCTTGTAGCTTAGGGGTGACCCTCTCTGACTGGCTTAGTGGGGGTTATGTGTATGGCTTGGGGGCTATTCTTTGATTGCCTTGGCCAGGGTCATGTTCACCCTTGTGCAAGATTGGGGCGAGTTTGTTAACTATATGAAGAGGGACTTCGGGACATCGATAAAAGAGCAGTTGATAACACCCTTAAGGAATTTTTTTCAAACTCACCTTTATTATTCAGAAATATTGGGATACACTGAGTTGCAGCTTTCTCTTATACTAAATACATTTCAGCCATGCCCCCTGCCCCCCGGTTTATTGATGAGTAGTGTTCCTTGTATGAATATACTGCAGTCTGTTTATACAGCCTCCTGTTGATGGACATTTGGGTTGTTGCCATTTTTGTTTAGTATGAATAAAGCTGCTGTGAGCGTTGTTTATAGATCTTTTTGCAGACATACAATCATAGCATCTTGATGTCATATTTTTAGACACACTGTTGTACTTGGCTGGTTAAGGGAATGGCTTAATGCTACAGCTGCCTAATCTCACCCATCATCTCTTAATTCTGATTAGTTTCACCCTCAGAGGGCAACTTTATTTTCAACTTTGCAGGGAATCCTGTATTGTATACTGACTACAATTAGTTATTCCGCAAGTAATTTTTGTGTTCTTGCTCCTATTGGTGACCTGTAAATCTGCTTGGGTGGCAGCATAGCTCAGTGAGTAAGACCGTGGACCTTGGCATCAGGCCTAGATTCATAGCCTGGTTCTGACTCCTAGCTGTGTGACCTTGGGCTTGCTTCTCAGTCTCTGAGGTTCGCTTTATCTGAAAAATGAAGCTAAAAGTAGTACTTATGGCACAAGGTTGTTGTGAAGATGAAATGAGATAATGATATAAAATGTTCGTTAGCACAGTGACTTGTGTAGTAAGCTCTGTGATGCTGCTTATGTAATTATTGGTAGATGGGGTAAGAAATGTATGAAACATTACAAATAATGAATAAAGTTAGTAGGGAAATCTTATGAAAAGATCATGTGAGTTTGCTGGTCTTTTTTTTTTTTTTTCTTTTAAGATTTTATGTATTTATTCATGAGAGACAAAGAGGCAGAGACACAGGCAGAGGGAGAAGAAGGCTTCATGCAGGAAGTCTGATGTGGGACTCCATCCCTGGGATCATGCCCTGAGCCAAAGGCAGAGGCTCAACCGCTGAGCCACCCAGGCATCCCTGCTGGTCTTTTAAAATGTGTATCCTATGCCCCCTGCTCCACTTTGCATTTTATAATTAACTCAAAGAATAACAGTTAAGCTTAATGTCCTTTTAGTTCTAGAGTCTAGACAAGAAATAATCTTGGGAAGAAACAGAACTTTTTGGTTAAGAAAGCATTTTGAGATTCAGTTTTATATTTTATTTTGGGTTTTCCATGCCTTTCCAGAAGGAATAAAATAACATTATCACAGGTAGCCAAATAATATTTGATTGTATAGAAATACTCCATTTTGTTTATCAATTCAGTTGATGGGTATTTGGGTTTATTTCTGCCTTTTGTTGCTGTGAACATTCATGTACAATTTTTTTTAAGATTTTATTTATTTGAGAGACAGAGCACGAGCAGGGGGGAGGGACAGAGGGAGAAGCAGGCTTCCCACTGAGCAGGGAGCTGGATGCAGGGCTCCATTCCAGGACCCTGAGATCATGACCTGAGCCAAATGCAGATGCTTAACTGACTGAGCCACCCAGGCCCCCATTGGTTCAAGTTTTTGTGTGGACGTATATTTGCAGTTCTCTTGGATATATACCTAGGAGTGAAATTGCCAGATCATACGGTAGCTATATATTTAGCCTTTTGACGAAGTGCCAGAATGTTTTCCAAAAGACCTGCACATTTTTATTTTCACCAGCAGTGTGGAAGACTCCTACTTCTCCACATCCCCACAAACATTTGTTATTAGCTGTCCTTTTTGATTATAGCCATCCTAGTGAGTGTGAACTGGTAGAGAGTGATGAGATTTTTGTTTCTGTTTTTATGAAAGGGAAGCATAAATTCTAAAAGGTAGTGAAACTTTGGACTGGAGTCAGCAGTAATCAGCCAAAAGTTGATTGAGTAGCTGCTAAATCAAAGAGATATGTTATACTGTGGTCCCTATTTGAGGCAGTTAAAATCTGGCTGAGAAGTTAAGTTTTAAGATACAGAGGAAGTCTCCAGTCAAGGCAATATACTAGACGTGTCAGAGGCATGCAGGCTAATTGTGCCTGGAATGATCCCGAGAGGCTTTTAGGTAGGAAGTGAAGCTTGACTGAGCCAGAAGGGTGTGTAAGAAGAAATGGCAGAGAAGGTAACATTTTTCCCCCACTTTGCATTTTTGTTTGAAGTGGTGAATTATTTACTATCCGTGCTAACAGTAGGCTACCTAAAAGAGTTAATTATTTCAAAAAAATTTAAAACATGAAATCAGAAAACTCAAAAGGTGCAAGGAGAAAGGACAAGATGAAGTTATAAGGATAATTTCCAGAATCTTGCTGCCATAATGGTTTGCAAAAATTGTTTTAGTGAGTCTCCTGTACTCAATTCTTGCTGTACTAAAACTTGCATTCTGTCTGTGTTTACTTACTGTTCATTTATACAAACAAAATTTGTCTTTTTTGAAATTTTATTTATTTATTCATGAGAGACACAGAGAGAGAGAGAGGCAGAGACACAGGCAGAAGGAGAAGCAGGCTCCATGCAGGGAGTCCGATGTGGGACTCAATCCCGGGTCTCCAGGATCGCGCCTTGGGCTGAAGGCGGCGCTAAACCACTGAGCCACCCGGGCTGCCCAACAAAATTTGTTTTAAAAAATTTTAAACTCCTCTTTGCGTGGTGGTTGGTTCGGCTGGCATCATGTGGTGGTGCTGTGGCGGCTCGGGGCGGTGCCTGCTCTCCTATAATGTGCCCGTGACATGCCTTTGGGAGCTGACCCAGCCCAGGGCGGGAAGGGGGCATTCGGCTGCCGTTGCCCCCTCTCCGCTGACCTTTGGTGTCCTCCCAGACCCCTGGTCCTCGCAGGCTGATCCGCAACACCACCAGGGTGTTTGAAGATTTCCGCCGCTGTTACCCTTCAATCAAGGGTTTTGTTCATGCAGAGGATACCTCCTATCTGGTTGGTGTTGGGCAGATCCTAGGAACTTCCATTTAATTTCCCTGCATTAACCTATGTGAGCAGCTGTCAACTTACTGGAGGAAAGAAACTGCCCAGAAATTTTGAGATGCTTAAATACTTTCAGACCAATTAGACTTATTTAACATGAATACTTGTTTTTATTAAAAGGATTCCAATAAAATATTTTAAAATTAAAAAAAATTTAAACTCTTACTGAAACATACAAATAGCATCATTATAAATATTTTCAATGATATTAATATGTATTATTTTGAGATGCAGATTATCTGAAGAATATTAAGGGGAATGTTGTTTTTTCAATTGATTATTACTTAAAAGCGATTTTCTCTGACCTTTTTTTTTTTTTTTTTAACCTTTTTTACAGAACTCTCTTCTAGGCTACATGACTCCCTGAAGGATAAAGAACAATGTTATGTTGGGGATATTGGTCTCTGGGCCAACCTGGGATCAGCACCAACCTGCAAGGGATTGTGGCTGAGCCACAGGTGTGTGGATTCATATCTGATAGAAGTGTCAAGGAAGTGGCCTGTGGAGGGAACCACTCCGTGTTCCTACTGGAGGATGGGGAAGTTTACACGTGTGGTTTGAACACCAAGGGGCAGCTGGGCCATGAGAGAGAAGGAAATAAGCCAGGTGAGTACACCTAGTCTGCTTCCATGGTTGGTGAGAAAGAGGGAAAGCTGGTTGGAGATGATCTCACAGAATGTTTATATCTTTTGAGAGGCTTTGGCCTGGTGCAGGGATCCTCTACTCTTTGGAATTTACGTGTTCAGTTCAAGTCTTTTTTTTTTTTTTTTTTTTAAGATTTTATTTATTTATTCATGAGAGACAGAGAGAGAGAGAGAGGCAGAGACACAGGCAGAGGGAGAAGCAGGCTCCCTGCCGGTAGCCTGATGGTACTTGATCCTAGGACCCTGGGATCATGACCTCAACCACTGAGTCACCCATGTGCCCCAGTTCAAATCTTTTGTCAGAAAACCAGACTTTCATTTTTTGTCTTATTAGTTAACATATGTAATATTACTGGCCAGGGGAGGGAGGTTGACTAGTTAGAGTTAAGAGAAATAGATTTTCCCCAGTAATTGAATGCTAAGATTTTTTTTTTTTTTTTTTTGCTAAGATATTATGATCGCTTTGTGGATTTGTAATCCTCATGCAGTCAATATCGGAAGCATGTTCACCTAATTTTTCCTCATTGGGTGTTCATTTGCCAATTTTGGCAGCATGGTTGTGTTTAGCATTTTAGGCTAAGCACTGTGCTAGGTTCGAAGAACTAGATGAAAGGGAGGTAGTGATGATATGGCTTCAGAGAACCCCTGTGGAAGGATGTGTGAAGTAAGTTGAAGAATATGCTGGAGGCACCTGGGGGAGGGGATTCATTCTGCCTTTGGGGGTCAAGTAGGAAGCATGAGTAGGACTTCAGCAAGTGTGTATGTGTATGAATGTGGCAGGAACACTCAGCTTATTGCACACACCTGAGTATACCCTGTGATTGTTTATTTTTAAAGGTATAGGTATCAAGGCACAATCGTTGTTCAGGGAATGTCGAGTAGTGTGGCAAGGCTGGTGGTGTAGGGTGAAAGGAGATCTTTCCAGGACGGCGGAGACAACACAGGGTGAACTCTGGAGTCAGAGAATCCTAGTGGAGGCATTACCTGTCTCTGACTGTATTTCTGAGCCTCAGTTCCCTTTCCTGTAAAAAAGAGACTTCCTGGGCAGCCCGGGTGGCTCAGCGGTTTAGCACCGCCTTCAGCCCGGGGCCTGATCCTGGAGACCCGAGATCGAGTCCCACGTAGGGCTCCCTGCACGGAGCCTGCCTCTCCCTCTGCCTGTGTCTCTGCCTCTCTCTCTCTATCTCTCTTTGTGTCTCTCATGAATAAATAAAATCTTTAAAAAAAAAAAAGAGAGAGAGACTTTCTATTGTAGTGTAGCTCTTGATGCAATAGATTCAAATGGTAAAGACTGCTCGCAAAGCTGCCTGTGGCCTGTGAAGCCTGCCCTGCTCTCACCCTCTTGTCTGTCTGCTCTTTTACTCTGCCTTCCATGGTCTCCTGCCCTTCAGTCCCACCTCCCACTCCCCATCTATGTCTTAGAACCTGCGGTGAGAGGATTCAACCTGGGGTGGCAGATGAGAAAGGAAACAGAAAGCTTGCAGTCCAGCCAGAGTAAAGACCTGTGGGAGGCACCATGGTGAATGCATCTCAGTGCAATGTGACATTGTTCCAGTGGAGCCTCCTGACAGCTCCGTGGAGCAAGTGATGGGTGGTTTATGGGCTCTAGGAATGAGTGAGCAGGAGCAGTCATTGCTTCTGCCTGCACATTGGGTCAGGCCAACGCCTCAGCCTGCAGCCACTCCCTGTAGGCAAGGCTGACTGATAACAAGAGACTTGAGCTTGAGGTGTGTCAAGAAGGCTTTTGGATTCAGTCATAGAATCCAGCCTGTGTTTGTAATCTAAATTTGTAATAAGCAAGGCCCTAGTGTAAATTACAGTAGATTCCAGAAATTTCTGTTGTTGGTTAAGCTTGTCTGTTAATTATAAACTCCATAGCAGCTGTGAAATAGTGCCTCTTTGAATGGAAAGATTATGTGGGTGGGCACCTCCCTCTCTTTAACTTTTTTTCATTGGTAGATGTGTTCTAAATTGGGGACCATTTGGGTTTATTTTTAATGAGTGGGGAAAAAGAATGAGCTTGTTTTCTACATGTGTTTATTGAGAACTGTGACCTGGAGAGCAGCTAGGAATGGTGGCGGGGTGGGGGTGGGGTGGAATGTCAGTGACAGACCCTGTTTTTGTGAGATGTGCTGGCTCTAGCTCCCAGGAATGCTACCCCCCACCTTGTGCTGTTTTGGGGGCTGGGTGGGACTTGAGAGAAGACCACTTTCTCAGGATGCTTCTGGGGGCAGTAGGCAGGTTTGTGATTTTAGGTTGACATCATTGGCCAGACCAAAAGACTTTGTCATATGAGGATTAAAAAGAGTGAGGGAAAGGTGGAAACGAGGAGGTAGGGGATGCAACGGGATGAGAGTCTTCTGTTAGAACGTGCGCCATGAGTCTGTCCTGCCAGTTGATCAGTTTATTTACTTTGTCTCTAACTGGCATGGTTGCAAGGTACACACATTCATTTTTTTGGAGGAATCCTGACATAGCAGTGCTATAAAGCACTCCACAATTATTATGAAGGGTTTCTTTTTTTCTTCCTTGAGAACATCTAATAGTTACCCATTACTTTTGCTGTTCCTGAGGTACTCTCATTTCTCTTCTTTGTACTGCCCTTATGTGACCAACTTTGTGCATGTCTCTGTGTGTGATGGGGATATTTTCCCAGCGTGTTGGGTAGCCTGGGCTTCTAGCTGAGGTGTGTCTCTGACTCATTCATTTGTGCTTTGTCCAAAGGAAAGGAGTCCTATGACTGCCAGAAGCATTTTTTTTTTTTTATGGACAGAATATCAAAGTCCCACCTAAACTCAATGTCCAGCTTTTAAAAATAAAAGTACTGGTTCTAACTTTTGCATATTACTCTCCCATATGACTTTTCTCTCTTTCATTCTCCCCATCACATTGTAATTATCAACTTTACCAAATCTTCCCCAAAATCAGTGTTAGTTTCAGTGGTGAGGGCATTGTAGGATTATTACTAATTTCCTCATGTTTTTACCCAGGAATTCATCTCATAATTTTTGAAGACCTAGAGTTATAAAACTACATTATATAGGAAGACTTGTGTGCCTCCTCTCCTTTTAATTTTTTTAATTTTTAATTTTTTCATTTTTTTAATAAAGCAAGCAAAGCCATGAGTATTTTTCCAAAATATGATTTTTTAAGTAAAGTACCTAAACTATAACTGAACATTAAGCACATCTTAAAATATTTTGTTAAACTAAAATAGAAACTAGTTGCCCATAGGAAAAAAAATTCAAGAATTTTACCTTAGTTTACTCTGCTTCTTTTATTCCCATCCAGCCACATTGTCAGCACTGTATTCTTCAGCAGTCTCCTTTCCTCATGCATACTCTGATTTTTCATATTGGGATTTTAGCATCAGCTAATCCTTGTGTTATTAGGGTTGTCTGAATTTATGTAAACCTCTTCTAACCTTTCTTCCTATTTTGAGTAGGCAAGGACCGTGGTAGGTACAATTATTTAATCTAACTTCACTATGTTAAATTTTTAAAATTCTTCATTGACATTCCAGGAAACCTTTTCATAGGAAACCTCAAGGGTAACCATTTATAAGCAGACTCTTAACATTTCTGTGCAGCCCTGTTTGATTCATATCTATGATTGGTTCCTTTTACATCCTCCTGAGTTAGTTTCTCTTTCTTGCAGGTAATTCAATCCAATCCACATTCACATTTTGTATTCAACCTAAGCATTTCCATAATGCCCATCACCATATGTAACAGCTCTCCCGCTGTTTGATAAATGAGGTTTATAAAGCAGAATATCTCAAAAGCATCGATTCCCAGAGCTATGGTTGCTGCTAACCCTGGTAGAAGTAACACTTTCAGCTAGCTTATCAAGTTCCTCTTGGGCGTCTGAAGGACAAGGTAACTCTGTCATGTTAATCAGCTTTTGCCGAAAAGCAAACTAGCTGAGCTGAAAGGAAATAGAAGACATCCTGTAATGACTTCCTATTACTGAAGTGCATGTTTCTATGGGCGTAACTCTGATATAAAAGGCAGAAATGTTCAGATCTCAGCATTGCACTGTTAGGAGCCGCGTCCCTTCCTCATTAGGAGTGGCAGGTGGTTTAGGAGGCTGCACAACCCTTTCTGATGATGGTGACGGCAGTAGTAATCAAACTCTATGGCATGTGGTGAATTCTTTTTAGCTGAGCGGACAACTTTCTGTTCAGAGACCTGGAGCTCAGGAGCCACTGTTATTTAATGATTTTATTTTCTGAGGTGGTTCATCAAAAGTTACTTTTTCCTGTCGGTACTCAACCTACTTTCTTTAAAGATACTTGAAAGTTGTAGAAAATGTTATTAATGAGCATATTCTTTATTTTAAAATTTTTTGAAGATTTTAAAAATTTTATTATTTATTTGACACAGAGGGAGAGGGAGAGTGTGCACAAGCGGAGGGAGAAGCAAGCTCCTAACTGAGCAGGGAGCCTGATGCAGGGCTTGATCCCAGGACCCCAGGATCATGACCTCAGCCAAAGGCAGACACTTAACTGACTGAGCCACCCAGGTGCCCTAAGCATATTCTTTAATGTGAGGTGTTATTTGTGACTTAAAAATTTACCATGTTACTTTTAAGTAACTAACGGTGTTTTGCATTATGATACAGGAGACTCAGGTCATTTGTTAATTGTAGAAGTGGTTATATAGGTATTATAATCTCTCTTCCTCTGGAGGAGCTTGACATTTTTAAGCTGATTAATCCTCATGATAGTTCTATAAAATAGGTCAGTATTATCATCCCAGGCATATATATATATACACATACATATATATATACACCTATATATATATATGTAAAGGAGAACAGGAAAGGGAATTGATTTTCAGTTTTGCTTGGGTGCTGACAGTTTGGTTTTAGTAATCCTAGAATTTTGTTGATGGACATCTTTTTGCCTCAGGTTGCTTGGAAAGGCACAGTAGAATTTTATTCTCTTACTGGTTTTCTTTGTTTACTTTTAATTTCTGCTCATTGCATACAAAAGAAACAAAAAGGATATAAATTTGGCCACCAAGAAGCTTCTATTCTTTAATTTACTGGTTAAATGCCAGATATACTCAACGTGTTTTGATTAAAGTTATGGAGAAACAATTCCCTTTTCCTCTTTAAAACCATCAGATGACTGCCAGCCTTTTGAGTTATGCTCTTTTGAGTGCCAGATGATCTGGGGGAAAAAACACACATGATAATTCATTTCTCAGGTTGATAGATCTTATTTTCCTTGCAATTTGCCTCTTATTCTTTGTCCCTTTATTTCCTTGAATTATTTACTTCTTATTCAGTCATTAATTCAGCAGATGTTTACTGAGTGACTAGACTACCAGGTTCCTCATTTATTATAGTTACTGTCAGAACACAGTGCATTTCATGTAGATCCTACCCTCTGGGAGTTAACAGGCTAGGTGGGAATGTTAGATGTGTTCCTGTTGTTCCTTTAAAGATTACATAATCTACTTCACCATTTGCTGAGCAAGTGATCAGGGTTCTAAGTGTGTCAAAATAAGAGTTGTAGTGAAGAGTCAGGTCTGAGTCAGATTACCAACAGTGCTACATTCAGATTTCTAACAAATGCCATCTTTTACAACCACACACATAGAAAGTTCAAGTTTATCTTAGGTTTGTGAGGTTGTGGGAGGAGTGAAATCTAGCGGTTCAGAGAAGGGGTAGCTTTGGGAATGGTGTCATTCTCCTGGGATTTTCCGTGATATTAGTGGGTAAGTCCACCCTTTACTTTTGCACTTGATCTTAGCCAAAAGGCCGAGAAGCGATACCCTTTACTTTTGAATTTTTGTGTTGCAGTAACAATTTTGTCATTTTGATGATCTCTGTTTTTTATACCTTGGTGACCTGTGATCTTGATAGATGTAGGATAGGTAGAATGTTTTTAAGGAATTTACCAGTCTGGATGGTATATGTGTATTCAGCTGGTATTTTACAGTTCTTTAGGATCTACTGGAATCTGAGTAAATACCCTTTCATAGCATGAAATGTTGAAATCTTTGGTAACTCTACAGCAGATATATATGGTCTCCTATCTTTGTGGATTTTGGATTTGTTTTTCACTCATTTTAAGACATGTATTGCAATTTCTATTACAATTATTAAATGACTCAGAGCAGTTGAAATTGTTATGGTGAATGATTTTAATTTGGAATATTAGCTAATTATGGAGACACTATAATGAATAAGAGCATGGACTCTGGAGCCAGACTTCCTGTATTGTAATCCTGGTTTTGCCACTCACTGGTTGTATGATTCTGGGAAAGTTGCTTAACCTCTGTGTCCCAGTTTTCTTAGTAGTAAAATGTGGATAATAATATCTACATATTAGGATTTTCACGAGGATTTAATGAGTTTATCTCAGGTGTTTAGAATAATGCCTGGCCCAGAGTAAGGACTCAGGTGTTCCCAGTAGTATTATACGTTAACATCTTCCGTTACAATTTTTTTGATCTTACTATTCCAGCATATTAAATTAATAAATTCATTACATATATATACACAAAAATAAGTACTTTGATCATTTTTATAGGTTCCCTTAACACTGTAGAATTTGATGAATGGTCTGTGTGTGCATACAGGGGAGGGAGATGCTATAAGCTAGGGTTAAGAGCAGCTTCACACATTATGCCAGTTCTTACATTTAGACTTTTAAAGATACTCTTTATTTTCAGTTTCTTGGGGTCTTTTACCTTATTGGTCCCCCCAAAAATACCTTGCATATATATATATTGGTTACTCTGTAAAAATGAGTTATCCACATACGGACAGAAGATAGATATATCTTCTCTATGTGCTATGGTTAACATTGCCTCCAGCATTCTGGTGCAAAATTACAAAGGGAAGTGGAGTGAATTAGGCCACTGTGGACATTATAGTACAGGAAGGGCTACTGTATGATGCTCCTACAGGATTGGAACTGTTTGGCAACAGTTAGCCAGGTGATTTGATCTTGCCACAGGTCCAGAAAATAGAGTACAATCAATTTATGCTGAGCCCACCTGAATATCTGTGTCTCATTACTTTAGGCTTATTGTTAGCTTTGTTGGGGGTGAATCTTTTGAGCAGGGATCTAAATGACCTGAAAGAAGGTAAGTGGTTTTCCTTTCTGCATTTTGCAGTTGCTTAAGAAGAAATAATTTTTTTTGTTTGTTTTTTTAAGAAGAAATCATTTTGGAGTCTGAACCGGTCTGATCCCTGCTTTTTTAATTTTTATTTAAATGGGCATGTGTTAGGATGCTTTCAGCTGCAGGTAACAGAGTACTAAGCTAAATTCTACGGGAACAATAAGTAAAAGAGATCTTAAGATCTCTTTATAGAGCATTCTAGGATTGGTTAAATCAGCCCAAGGACACCATCAAGCATGCAGGTGCTTGCCATCTTTCTGTTTGGCCATCTTCACTTTGTTGTCTTTTTCCCTTGGGCTTGTCCCTTCATGGTCACCAGGTGACTGCCACAGTTCCAGGCATTACATTCTCACAAAGCTGTATTCAAAGGCAGACAGGAAGGGGAGTTTCCTTTTGTGTTACCTTTCAAGAATGGGGAAAATCTTGCCTAGGAACCCCCTCTACCACATCTTCCTTTGCCTCACTGGCCGGGCCTGGGTTTCGTGCCTATCATAGACCAGTCACTGGTGTGCCTGAGTAAGTGAAATAGGAAATACCTGTTTGGCATAGTTCAAGGCTCATCCCCTAGGACTGGGGTCCCACCTTTAGGGTTAAAGGGTTCTAGTGCAAGGAGAAAGTAGGTGATGGCTAATGGGGAAGCAACACAGAGCATCTTCCACAAGGCCAATTTCCTATTGTTTGCAGTCTAGGGTCTTTGATCCTTTAAGGTGGAATCGTAGGGTCTTATTGCTCCATGTTATAACCTATAGTTATTTCATGAAATCAACACCAGCACCTTCACATTGACCTCGAACAAAACTGATGGCTACCATTATGAGGCAATGATTTTGTAGTGTTTATTAATATATGATATGGAATGGTGTATTTCTTTTTTTTTTTTAAAGATTTTATTTATTTATTCATGATGGACCTAGGAGAGGCAGAGACACAGGCAGAGGGAGAAGCAGGCTCCATGCCGGGAGCCCAACGTGGGACTCCATCCCGCGACTCCAGGACCGCGCCCTGGGCCAAAGGCAGGCGCTAAACCGCTGAGCCACCCAGGGATCCCCCGGAATGGTGTATTTCTTAAGAATTTGTATCTTTGTATTTAAGTGCTAGGCACAGTGTGGTAGGCACATAGGGTAGGAAATGTGGTAAATAAATACATGTCTCATAGGTTTTACTATTTTGTCACTTTGCCTGTGCTCTGTATGGGTTCTGGGAGGTTCCTGGACTTATATCAGCAAAGATCAGAGTGATGTTTGTTTAAGAAGATCACAGAATTTTAAGGACGGAGGATAAAAGAGTGACTTAAATGGTCAATATTTCCATTTATAAGGCTTCACAACTAACAATGTTTCCAACTAACATTGGATTTAGTATCACACAGTAGAACTTCTCTAAAGGGAGCTGCAGTAGACATGGCTACTTCAGCTCAGTAACCTTTATCAGTTTAACCCATTTTTAGAAAGTCTGCAAAGATCATGAATGTCTGAGAATAGTGTCTTTAGCAAGTAGTATCACTTGGGCCATGAATCAGGCATTCATTTATTAGTGATCCTCCTGCATTTATTTTATTTATTTATTTTTTAAATTTTTTATTTATTTATGATAGGCACACAGTGAGAGAGAGAGAGAAAGGCAGAGACACAGGCAGAGGGAGAAGCAGGCTCCATGCACCGGGAGCCCGACGTGGGATTCGATCCCGGGTCTCCAGGATCGCGCCCTGGGCCAAAGGCAGGCACCAAACCGCTGCGCCACCCAGGGATCCCCTCCTCCTGCATTTAACTGTCAAATTTAAAATCATGAAGCAAACATTAAAATATACCCTTTACAATACTTCCCAGCCCTTACCACTACACCTTTCCCCAGCTGTAAGTAAATTTCCAGGTGACTATGAATATCCATTTTTAATATGATTGATATAAATACCTTCCACTGATAGGCTTTTTTAAAAAAAAAAAACAGAATGTGTGGGTATGAGTTTATGTATAAGGCAATGGTAGATGGATGGGAGTGGAATTTTGTAGTGATGCAAAGATTTATGCTCCTTGCTGATTCTCTAGCTCACTGATGTGGTTGTAAGATTTTTTGAGCCTGATTTAGAGCCTACATTTATCCCCAAGTGCTTTACCAGCAAGGGTCTGCTTTGCCACTATGCTGTCTTTTTTTTAGATGCCTGAATTAGCCTGTTATATGGAAAGTTTAATTTTCTTTCTTGTGATATCTTTCTCCTTTGATACTCTATCAGCTCTTGAAGTGAAAACATTTGCAGTGGACTCAGACTTTCAAAGGAATATGATTTACCTCATTAAAATTTGAGAGTGTCTGAGAACTTTCCATGAGGTTTAGTCACAATAGCATTTCAGCTGTCAACTGTTTGGGGTTATTCATATTGCTAGGAAGAGCATCATAAGGCTCTTTTTGTTTTTCCTTAATGCTATTGCACTGACAGTTGACTATATTTCCTGTGCTGTACATTTCATCCCTGTGACTTATTCATTCTGTAACTGGGAGCCAACACCTCCTACTCTGCTTCTCCCATTTTGCTCACTCCCCCTTCCCTCTGGCAGCCACCAGTTGTCTGTATTTATGAGTCTGTTTCTGGTTTTTTTTTTTTTTTGCTTGTTTATTCATTTGGCTTTTAGATTCCTCATATAAGTGAAATTATATGTTATTTGTCTTTTTCTGATTTCTTTCACTTAGTGTAATACCCTCTAGGTCCATTCATGTTGTCACAAATGGCAATATCTCATTCTTACATCTGAGTAGTATTTTACTGTCTGCATATATGCCACATCTTCTTTACCCATTTATATATGGACAGACGCTTGGGTTGCTTCCATAACTCGGCTATCATAAATAATGCTGCAGTACATAGAGGGGTGCATATAGCTTTTCTATTTAGGTGTTTTTCCTTTTTTGGGTAAATACCCACAAGTGAAATGAAGTTTCTGTTTTTTATTTTTTGAGGTTCTTCCATACCATTTTGGTGCAGCGGCACCAATTTAGGGTTCTTTTTTCCCCCCTCTTTACTAGTCTTGTTAATGAGAGCTTGCAGAGAGTTCTTAACAATTTAAAGAACCTGTTTTCCACTTTGCATAGATTCGTGGTCAATACACTTTATACTGTGAAAAAAATATTTCATTGATTGATTTGGAATCAGCCTAGTGCTGTATGATCATGGTTAAATAGATGTGCTGAATGAGACAGCAAGTTCTCCATTCTGCCTGTGCTCAGAGGCTGTGGGGCACAGAATCAAAATAGTGCAGAAACGGGGTGGGGGTGGGGGGGGCGGTGCATTATGCCTTGGACGCAAGTGCCCTGGTTTCCTTTAAGAAGGTGAAGGCTGCTTGATGGGCCATGCAGGTTCTCCTCCAAGCCCAGCTGGAAGTAAGAATATTGGCAATCAGGAGAAGAGAAAGGAAAGCTAGAAGAGCAGAGATAGCAGTCATGCTGAGCTCACCAGGAGGCACAAGTTAAATGCTTTTTTCTTCATATGGAGGAAAGTAGGCTGAGGTAATTATGGAATGTTTTTGTTTACTGTGAGGTGGCATATAATAGAGATACCCCAAACCAGCTAGTCTTGTGTGAGAAGTTGGAAGTTTTTTGAGATGTCTTTATGAGTGTTAGCTCACGCTTTACCCATCTTTCTGATCTTTGTTCTTCATCGAAGCACAGAAGTTTTGGTGAATGCATTTCGTATTTGCACTGTAGAGACATTGGTGGTGAACAATATATGGGTATATATACTCTGGCTATTTTATGCTCTCCTTTTGGTTGTGGCATATAATACAAATTGACTGGATGCCTGTATCCTTTACTATTCTAGCTTGTCATAAAGGATGGGCTACCCTCTTATATGGAGGAGGACTCATTTATAGCCTTTATAAAGGTTTTTATAAATAGCTACTTTTTATATTTCTAAATTGACACAATGTAATTAGGAGTAGGAAGTGGTGGGCTAGGCCCCCAGAGAGCAATGAGCAATATTTTTCTCCCTCTCTCTATCCTGATTTCTCTGTCTATGTTACACACACACATGTACATGCACACACACACGCATGGGTTGTATCAGCTGCATGGGTTGAATGGGGGGGGGGGGAGAGTGCCTGTACACTTCACCCAGGAATAGGTAGGGCCACTGGACCCATGGAATTTCTTTTCCTTGTCATTTTATAAGCTCAAGAAAAAAAACCAAACTCTTAATCCATCTCATCATTCCCCATCCCTTTGTTACATCACTTTATGAATTACCATTTAACTGCCTTGATGGAGTTATTTTGGGTCAGAAAAACACTATTTAAAGTTTGTCCACAGTTAAAATGAACCATTAACTTTTGCAGTGTTCCAGCCAAACAGAGCTTTCTAGAGACCTTCTTGGGACTGACCCTCGTGTGTCCAGTTGGGGAGCTTCAGGCTTCAGTGCATGTGGATGAAACCAACCACTAAAAGCTCTGTGACAGGAAAGACTGGAGGTAATCAAAGAATTAAAGAGAAATGAATTCTTTTCTTTGTTGTAGTTTAAGTGCCTCCTCTCCAGTTGTTGTCATGATCAGGCCAGAGCCACAAATCAAGAAGAAGCCATTGGTCTTCTTTTGCTTCCTTTTTTCCCCCCCCCCTCAGTAAAGATTTTATTTATTTATTCATGAGAGACACACAGAGGAGGCAGAGGCATAGGCAGAGGGAGAAGCAGGCTCCCTGTTGGGAGCCTGATGTGGGACTCCATTCCAAGACCCCAGGATCACGACCTGAGCCAAAGGCAGATGATCAGTCACTGAGCCACCCAGGCTCCCCTCTTCTTTTACTTCTGTTGTTCTCTTTCTTTATGGAATTTATGACTCTGAATTTTGTCTCTGTTTTGTGTAGTTTTTATATTAAGGACTAGGGTGCTTTGACTTTCTTTACACTTGAATGCAGAATTTATTTCTGGTCAAGATTGCATGGCTGCCCAGGTGACTTGGGCATATGATCCCAGAGTATTTCAGTGGGAAAGGATGGTGTACTTAATAAGTGAAATTGATAGAGTTGACTCTTTATCTGCAAATAGACCTAGACCATCTAGCTCATTCCATATTCAAAAGTAACTTCCAGATGTATGAAGGACATAAATGTAAAAAGTAAAACTACAAAAAAAAAATTAGAGGAATGCATTTAGAACCTTGGGGATTCTAAAGTGAGACAGGTGGTCCAGAAGCCATAAAGGAAGTGATTGGCAGATTTTTAATTTTTTTGTGATCTAAGGCAAAAAAAAACAAAAGATGAGTCTAAGTTGGGAGAAATAGTGTCACGAATTACCAGATAAAGGTTTCATATCTCAAATATAGCAAAGCATCTTCAAGTTGATAAGGAAAAGATAAGCAACCCTGTAATAAAATGGGCATTTTACAGAGGAGCACTTGTAAACGGCAAACGAATATATGCAAATATGCTCAGTGAAATGAAGATTAAAATGAGATACCATTTTATTCATCCATTTGATTGGCAAAAAATTTCAGTTAGTAATATCCAACTGCTCACTGGTTTTGGAAAATGGTTAGTGCCATGTGCAGATTGAGGCAGTGTGGGCTACTGCAGTCTTTTTGTAAATCAACTGTGGTTAGTAAAATTTAAAATGGTTATACCTTTTGAATAAGCAGTTCTATTTTTAAGCTTCCTTACACAAATAAAAGTGTTAATATATAGCAGAAGAAAATACTTCTAAGGATGCTTACTGCAGCAGTGTTTTCAGTGGTAAGGTAATGGAAACAGCTTGCTCATACTCTAGGGAAGAGGTTGAATAAATATGATGGATAGTCACAAGTTAAAGCTTTGGGTACCATCTTTATACTGATGACTCACAAATTATTTCCAGCCTCATTTTAACTGAATTTCAAACTTGGTGTCCATTTAAGATCTTCACTTGGATGTGTAATTGGCATCTTAAATTTAACATCCCAAGCCAAACCTGATTTTTTTCCCCTAAACCTGTTCTCCACCTTGTTTTCTCTATATTTGTATATGGCAGTTCCAGCTCTCAGGTCAAAAACCTTGAAACCATCCCTGAACCCATCTCCCTCACTTCACTGCCCTGTGAATTTCTCCCCTTACTTGGTCCTAGACCTCCTGTTTCTCTTCCTTATTTTTCTTCATAGTTTTGGCATATCTGTTATACTGCATTTTATCTGGTCTCTCTTTTATTTAAGCCCCATGAGCTTTGGGGCTGTTTAGTATATCCCAATACCTAGAATAGTGTTTGGCATATGTAAGTACAGCCTTCAGTAACAATATTGTGTATTTGAAAGTTGCTAAGAGAGTAAATCTTTTTTTTTTTTTTTAAGAGAGTAAATCTTAAAAGCTCTCATAACAAGAAAAAAATTGTAACTAGGTATGGTGATGGATATTAACTAGACTTATTGTGATCATTTCACAATATGTACAAATATTGAGTCATTATATTGTATATAAGGTGTATCAAATATTCCTGAAATCAAGAAATTTCATTGCAGTTCCCTGAAAAAAAAAAAAGTCAAGCCAAAACTTTATCAAAAAAAAATTTACATCCCTTTGATTTTTCCTTCCTGTGACTCTTATGTGGAATTTATTTCTAGACAGGCTTATGTAGCTTCAGCAGTCAGGCATTTGCTTGTTGGCCTGTAGTGATCTCCATTTCTTTAGGTGTGAAACTGAGAAAGAAAGGTACTCCAAGAAAGAAAGAAAGATACTGCCTGCACTCCAGGAGATTTGCCTGATTTGTTTTTGGGAAGTATTTATGAAATAAGTTGGAATTACAGTAGACTCTTGAACAACACAGGAGTTTGGTACTGACCCCTGTGCTGTCTCAAATTTGTGTATAACCTTTGCCTTCCTTATAACTTGACTATTAATAGCCTGTGGTTGACTGGAAGCCTTGCTGATAACATAAACTGCCGATTAACACATGTTTTGTATGTCATATGTATTCTATACTGTATTCTTAGAATAAAGAGGAAACCTAGAGAAAAAGAAATGTCAAGAGAATCATAAGGGAGAAAAAATACATTTATAGTATCATACTGTATTTGTAAAAAAGAAAAATCCACATGTAAGTGGACCCATGCAGTTCAAACCTATGTTATTCAGAGGTTAACTAAATATTATTGGTGCAGAGGGCCCAAGTATATTGAGTGTTGACATCCTATATGTCTTGTTTCTTTACCCAAATATGTGTTGAGTTTCTTTTGTATCTTAAAGCTGTAAATATTCCAGAATGAGGGATCCCTGGGTGGCGCAGCGGTTTAGCGCCTGCCTTTGGCCCAGGGCGCGATCCTGGAGACCCTGGATCGAATCCCACGTCGGGCTCCCAGTGCATGGAGCCTGCTTCTCCCTCTGCCTGTGTCTCTGCCTCTCTCTCTCTCTCTGTGTGTGTGTGTGACTATCATAAATAAATAAAAAAATAAAAAAATAAAAATAAAAAAAAAATTCTTAAAAAAAAAAATATTCCAGAATGAGAACCCATATGATTACTTCTGTGGTAGGTAATTACACTTGCATTGCAGTGACAGCTGCTGACTTAAGTTTTTTTTTTTTTTTTTTTTTTAATTTATTTATGATAGTCACACAGAGAGAGAGAGAGAGAGATAGAGAGAGAGGCAGAGACATAGGCAGAGGGAGAAGCAGGCTCCATGCACCGGGAGCCCGACGTGGGATTCAATCCCGGGTCTCCAGGATCGCGCCCTGGGCCAAAGGCAGGCGCTAAACCGCTGCGCCACCCAGGGATCCCTGCTGACTTAGGTTTATACCTATTCTTCCCCCTGAGACCTCTTTATTTTTAATAATAGCTTTATTAGGTATAATTCACGTACCATGCAATTTACCCATGTAAGGTATGTAATTTGGCGGTTTTTTAGTATATTCACAGTTATGCATCCATCACCGTGATCAATTTTAGAACATTTTCCTCACCCCAAAAAGAGACCTCTTACCATTAGCAGTCATCCAGCTCTTCTCCCATTCTCCAACCACTGGCCTTGGGCAACTGCTCATCTTTTTGTCTTTATAGAGTAGTCCATTCTGGATACTTTATGTAAATGAAATCATAAGTATGTGGTCTTCTGTGACTTGCTGATTTTAATTTAGCATGTTTTTAAAATTTATAGCTTCTATTTCACTCCTTTTTGTTGCCAAATTTCATTGTATTGATATACCACATTTTGTGTGTACTTGGTCAGTAGATGGTCTTTTAGGATATTATTAATAATGCTGCTATGGACATTTGTATACAAGTTTTTGTGTGGATATATGTTTTCATTTCTCTTGGGTATATACCTAGGAGTGGAATTGTTGGGTCATAATGTAACCGGGTTTAACTTTCTAAGAACTGCACACTACTTTCCACAGTGGTTGTACCATTTTGCATTCTTGTTAGCAGAGTATGAGGGTCTGAGACATTTTTTTTAGAAAATCAGATCTGGGGATCCCTGGGTGGCGCAGCGGTTTGGCGCCTGCCTTTGGCCCAGGGCGCGATCCTGGAGACCCAGGATCGAATCCCACGTCGGGCTCCCGGTGCATGGAGCCTGCTTCTCCCTCTGCCTGTGTCTCTGCCTCTCTCTCTCTCTCTCTCTCTCTCTCTCTCTGTGACTATCATAAATAAATAAAAATTAAAAAAAAAAAAAAAGAGCTGAGTCCATCCTCGGTTCTGAGCCCCAGAGCCCTCGCGGAGGAGCTGGGACTTAAAAAAAAAAAAAAAAAAAAAGAAAATCAGATCTGTCCATAAGAGTGCCTACCTCAGGGTTATTGTGAAGATTAAGTGAGAGAAAGCATATCAAGTACTTCAAAGAGTCCTTGGTATGTAGAAAGCAGGGAACAAGTGCTAGAAATTTTAGCATTATTGATATAATGGGTGCTCCATGTTTTTAACAAGTTCAGAATCGATGCAGTGTTTTGTGTGGCAAAATGCACAAAATTCACTATCCTAACCAATTTTCAGGGTACGGTTCAGTAGTATTAAATACATTTAAAATGTGCTACCATTCACACCATCTGCCTCTAACACTCTTTTTTCATCTTGTAAAACTGACACAGTAATGCCCCATGTCCCTCTTCCCCCAGGCCTCTGGCAGCCACCATTCTGCTTTCTGATTTTTGACTGCTCTAAACTACTTTATACAAGTGGAATCATACAATATATGTCTTTTTGTGATTGTCTTATTTCAGTTAGCATAATTGCCTCAAGTTTTATCCATGTTGTAACATGTGTCAGAGTTCCTTCTTTTTTAAGCCTGAATAATATTGCATACTGTGATGTACTGCATTTTGTTATTCCTTCATCTGTCAATGGACATTTTTTTTAATGCAACATACAAACAAACCTTATTTTAAAAAGTAACAGGCAAAATCAAACAGGCACTTATATTAAGAGAAGAAATTCATCTTGAACACCTTATAATAACCTACTTGCAGTTGCATTTAACTGAGCTCTGTTGCTGTGAAGAATACAACTGATGCACAGGTATGGATTAATAATGTGTACATTTTTTCAAGTATTCACTGAATACTACCTTCTATACACATATACATTAAATTTGAAAAACATTTAATTGACAGTCCCCAGTTATACTTCATTTTTGTTGCTCTTTTGGAAGAGGTCATCTAAAGAGAAGAAAATGTGGTTCTGGTTCATGAATCATGTAATGAACACAGCCTAGACTCTGTTGGACATAAGTCTCCTCCACTCCTCTTCAGACATCAGTTGGGTTTTCAGTACTTGTTTGGAAAGTTCTCTGGGTAACATGACATGCCAGTACTTGTAGTGCTCATCGAAGTACTTGTCTGAGTAGTAGATCTGCTTGTGGGCCATCCTGCGGGTTGGCAGGAGTGACAGTGTACAAAGAGCCAACACTGTGGGCCTCAATGTCCAGGTCAGGCCGAGGCAACGACTCAACTGCAATCAACCTGTCAATGGACATTTTGGTTGCTTCCATGTATTTGCTATTGTGAATAATACTTCTAAGAACACACGAATGTACAGATACTTTTTTGAGACCCTATTTTCAGTTCTTTTCTACCCAGAAGTAGAATTGCTGTATCATATAGTAATTCTATCTTTAATTTTTTGAGGAAGCATCATGCTGTTTTCCCCGGGGGCTGTACCATTTTACGTTCCCATCAACAGTGCACAGGGGCTCTGATGTCTCCCCATCCTCATCAACACTTGTTATTTTCTGTTTTTCTGATAGTAGCCATCCTAATGGGTGTGAGGTGGTATATTACTATAATTTTGGTTTGCATTTCTCTAATGATTAATGATATTGAGCATCCTTTCATGTGCTTATGGGCCATTTAAGTATCTTCTTTGGAGAAATGTGTTTTCAAGTCCTTTCTACTTTTTGAATTGGGTTGTCTTTTTGTTAAGTTTTAGGAGTTTTCTATATATTCTGGATCTTATTCTCTCTCTTTTTTTTTTATCTTATTCTCTTATCAGATATGCAAATTGCAGCATATTTCCCTATTCTTGGGTTGCCTTTTGACTATTGAAAGTGTCTTTTGATGCATAAAATTTTTTTGAATTCTCATGAAGTCCAATTCATCTTTCTTTTCTTTGCCTGTGCCTTTGGTGTCAGCCAAGAAATCCAAATGCCAAATCCAGTGTCATGAAGACTTTTAATGCAATATTTCTTAATATTAGAATCAGTTGGACAATTAAAAAAACCAGAAAGCATTTGGTCTTCCTAAATTTGCTGATTCAAGGGCTAGGATGGAGCCAGATGTATGTATTCAGAAAAGACTCCCTTCTGAATATTGACTCTAATGAAGCTGTCTCTAGGCCCTTTCAGGCTGATTTGATGATTCATCCTTTGTCTTCATAATATGCTGTGCACAATTTTGTCATTGGATTTCCCTCACTATAATAGTCTGTCTTCTGTTAGAGATTTTTCAATCATGATGGATAGATGGGTAGGTGGGTGAATTAGTAACTGGCAGTTTATCACTCAGGGCACACCTGGGATGTTCCCTCTAAGAAGCCTCCTTTAACTCTCTCTCCCCCATGCATAGGCTGGATTAGATGCCTGTCACATGGGCTGCCTTTAGTAGACTGCACATGCCCCTTACATTACGGTGTGCTATAATATCAGGTTATAGGCCCTGTTTTCTTCTTCAGTTAGAGGGAACTTGAATGCAGAATCATATTTTATTTGATAGCGTCTTCAAATGGTGTTGGGAAAACTGGACAGCAACAATGCAGAAGAATGAAACTGGACCATTTCCTCACACCATACACAAAAATGAATTCAAAATGGATAAAATACCTAAATGTGAAACGAATCCATCAAAATCCAGAGGAAAACGCAGCAGTGTCTTACTAAACACGTTGCTGGAGGCCAGGGAAACAAAAGCAAACATATATTACTGTGAGAGCATCATGATAAAAAATTCTGCACAGGGGAGCCTGAGTGGCCTAGATGGTTAAACATCTTCATTTGGCTCAGGTCATGATCTTGGGGTCCTGGGACTGAGCCCTGAGTTGAGTTCCTAGCTCAGTGGGGAGTCTGCTCCCTCTCTCCCCTGCTACCCCCACGCACGTGCTCGCTCTCTCAAATAAATTAATAAAATCTTAAAAACAAACAAACAAACAACCACACCTCTACAGAGTGAAGGAAACAGTCAACAAAACTAAAAGGCAACCTACAGAATGGGAGAAGATATTTGCAAATGACAGATCTGATAAAGGGTTAGTATCCAAAATGTATAAAAAAACTTATGAAACTCAATACCCCCAAACCAAATAATCCAGTTAAGAAGTGGGCAGAAGACATGAATAGACATTTTTCAAAAGAAGACATCCAGATGGCTAAGAGACACATGGAAGGATGTTCAACATCACTTAATCATCAGGGAAATACAAATCAAAATCATGATGAGATACCACCTCACACCTATTAGAATGGCTAAAATTCAAAACACAGGAAACAAGTATTGGCAAGGATGCAGAGAGAGAGGAACCCTCTTGTACTGCTGATGGGAATGCAAACTGGTGCAGTCACTTTGGAGAACAGCCTGGAGGTTCCTCAAAAAGTTAAAAATAGAACTACCCTACAACCCAGTAATTGTACTACTACATATTTATCCAAAGGATACAAACATATAGATTCAAAGGGATACATGCACCCAGATGTTTATAACAGCATTATCAACAATAGCTGAACTATGGAGAGAGCCCAAATGTCCATTGACTAATCAGTGGATAAAGAAATGATACATATACACACACACACACACACACACACACACATACACTAGAGTATTACTCAGCCATCAAAAAGAATGAAATCTTGCCATTTGCAATGACAAGGGTGGAGCTAGTGTATAATGCTAGGTGAAATAAGTCAAAGACAATATATGATTTCACTCATGTGGAATTTAGGAAACAAAACAGATTAACACATGGGAGGAGGAAAAAAATGAGAGGGGACACAAACCATAAGAGACTCTTTTTTTTTTTTTTTTTCCTCATAAGAGACTCTTAATGATAGAGAACAAACAGGGTTGATGGAGGGAGGTGGGGGATGGGTATTAGGGAGAGCACTTGTCATAAGCTCATGAGCTCGTGTCATGAGCACTGGGTGTTGTATGTAACTGATGAATCATTGAATTCTCCTGAAACTGATATTGCACATTATATTAACTAGAATTTAAATAAAAATATGGGAAAATAGAATTATATCTTGTCTTTGATTTCTAATATATATAGAATCTTGTATATGATAAACTCATAGTTTGATGGATGTATTGCATTTTATTTTATTTTTTAAAATATTTTATTTATTTATTCATGAGAGACACAGACTGAGAGAGAGGCAGAGACATAGGCAGAGGGAGAAGCAGGCTCCATGCAGGGAGCCCGACGTGGGACCTGATCCCGGGACTCCAGGATCACACCCTGGATGGAAGGCAGGCACTAAACCGCTGAGCCACCCAGGAATCCCCTGTATTGCATTTTAAAATCAGCTTTATTAGCGTGCCTGGTTGGCTCAGTGGTTGAGCACCTGCTTTTGGCTCAGGTCATGATCTTGGGGTCCTGTGATCAAGTCCCACGTCAGGCTCCCATAAGGAGTTTTACCAGTCATAGAGGATCAGGTGGCCATCACAGTCATGATTGAGAACATTTCTTTTATCCTAACCTTTCTTTTTCCCCTACATCTGCTTTTTGTTGTTACAGTTTTGACTTTTCTAGGATTTTATATAAGTGGAATCATACATAATCTTTTGTGTCTGGCTTTTTAAAATGGTGCTTATGAGATTCATATATTACTGCATTATGTTTGTCAGTTTTTGTTGCTGAATAGTACTCCATTTTATGGATATAATGTTTATCCATTTTTCAGGTAATGGACTCCCCCCCCCCCCCCAGTTTGGGCGCTTTGAGTAAAATTGCTAAGAATATCTGAGTACAGTTTCTTTTGGTAGACCTATTTTTAATTTTTCTTGAGTAAATTCATAGGAGCTGATTTATATGGTAATTTTATAAGAAACTGCCAGATTTCCACAGTGACAGTACTATTTTAAATTTCTACCAGCAGTTCATAAGAGTTCTAGTTGTTCCCCATCCTTACCATCACTTAGTATTGTCCATTTTTTATTTTTTATTTTTAAATTTTTTTATTCATCTATGATAGTCACACACAGAGAGAGAGAGAGAGAGAGAGAGAGAGGCGCAGAGACACAGGCAGAGGGAGAAGCAGGCTCCATGCACCGGGAGCCCGACGTGGGATTCGATCCCGGGTCTTCAGGATCGTGCCCTGGGCCAAAGGCAGGCGCCAAACCGCTGCGCCACCCAGGGATCCCCTGTCCATTTTTTAAATTTTAGCCATTGGAATAGAATCTCATAGTGGGTTTAGTATGCATTTCACTAATGACTAATGATCTTGAGCAACTTTTTGTGTACTTATATTTAGCTGTTCATATGTCTTATTTTTGGCAAAATGAATATTCGAGTATGTTCCCATTAAAAAAAATAAAAATGCTTTCCTTGATCTTTTTTTTTTAAGATTTTATTTTTAAGAATCCCTACACCTAGTGTGAGGCTCACACTTACAATCCTGTGATCAAGAGACAATTTGCTCTTATGACTAAACTAGCCAGGCATTCCACTGCTTGTCTTATTCTTGAGATATAATAGTTATCTATATATTCAGGATGAAGACTTTTATCAGATATTTTGCAAATATCCCAATCTGTGGTTTTCCTTTTCATTTTTTTGACAAGTGTCTTTTGAAGAGCAAAGAAATTTTTTTTTTCTGAAGAACAAAAATTTTTATTTTGTAGAAATCCAGTTATCAATTTTTGCTTTTAGGATTCATGTTTTTTGTGTTTTGTTTTTTTTTTTAAGATTTTATTTATTTATTCTTGAGAGAGATAGAGAGGCAGAGAAACAGGCAGAGAGAGAAGCAGGCTCCATGCAGGGAGCCTGACATGGGACTCGGTCCCAGGTCCCCAGGATCACACCCTGGGCCGAAGGCGGCGCTAAACCGCTGAGCCACCTGGGCTGCCCTGTGTTTTGTGTTTTAAGAATTTCACCTAGCCCAAGATTACAGTGCTTTTTCTCCTAAATTTCCTCTATCAAATTTTATAGTTTAGCTCTTAAATTTGGTCTACGTTCTGTTTCAATTTAATATTTTGTATGTTTGTGAGATAATGGTCAAAGTTTATTTTTTGCATATGGATATCCATTTTTCAGTACCATGGTTGAAAGAAAGACTTTAGCTCCTACTGAATTACCATGGTACCTTTGAAAATTAGTTGTACTGATCCATGTGTGTACTGATCAATTTCTGGACATTCTGTTCTGTTAATCTACATACCTGTCTTTAATCAGTATTACACTGTATTGATTATTGTAGCTTTACAGTAAACTTTTAAAGTACGTATTCCAGATAGTTTAAATCTGACCTTGTTTTTCTTTTTCAGAATATTTTGGCTATTGTAGAAATAAGTGAGTCAGGGAAAGTCAAATACCATATGATTTCATTCATTCGTGGAATTTAAGAAACAAAACAGATGAACATAGAGGAAGGGAAGGAAAAATAAAATAAGACAGAAATAGAGAGGGAGGCAAACCGTAAGAGACTTTAACTATAGAGAACAAACTGAGGGTTGCTGGAGGGGAGTAAGTAGGAAGGGGCATGCATGGGATAACTGGGTGATGGGCATTAAGGAGAGCATTTGAAGTAATGAGCCCTGGGTGTTGTATAAAACTGATGAGTCACTGAATTCTACCTTTGAAACTAATAATACAGTATATGTTACTTAAATTGATTTAAATAAAAAAATTTAAAAATATTTTGGCTATTCTAGGTCTTTGGCTTTGCATATAAACTTGAGAGTCAGCATTTCAGTTTTTATCCAGAAGTCCACTGGGATTTTCATTGGGATCACTTTGAGTCTCTAGACCAATTTGGGGAGATTGACATTTTAACAATATTGAATCTTCTGATTCATGAACATGGTATACATCTCCATTTTCTGTGCTGTCTTTATTTCCTTAGCAATATTGTGTACTTCCCAAGAAGTAGGTCTTGCACATATTTCGTTTCTAAATACTTCATATATTTGATGTAATTATACGTGGTATTTTTAAAACAATTTAAGTTTCAATTTCTTTGGTATTTTGTAGAAATTATATAGAATTTTATATAATATTATATAGAAATATGGTTAATTTTTTGTATATTGATCTTGAATCACCTTTTTAAGGTCTCTTACTAGTTCTAGTAGCATTTCTTTTGTGCAGTCCTTATGAATTTCTACATAAGTGATAGTGTTGTCTACAAGTCAGTTTTATTTCTTCCTTCCTGACCCTATGTGTTTTATTTCATCTTCCTTAGTTTACTGAGTGAACTCTAGTACAGTGATGAATAGAAGGGATAAAAGTAGATATCCTTGTCTTGATCCTGATTTTAGTGGAAAAATATTCATTTTAACCATGTGTTTTGTTCACACTGAAAGGTTTTTCTTGGATTCCTTTTATCAAGTTATCAAGATCCCTACTACTTACTAATTTTTCTTAAAACTATGAGTGTTGAATTTTGTGAAATGCTATTCTCAAACTATTGAAGTGATTGAACAGATTTTCATTTTTAGTCTGTTGAGTGGTAAATTACATGGATTATTTGTGTATGTTAAATTGAACTTGAATTCCTAGGATAAATCTCACTTGATGATTTTCACATGTTGTTTTGATTTCTAAAAATTTGGCAAGGTTTGTACATCAGCATTACTGATTTTCTTTTAATGTTTTTGGTTTTGTTCTATGGGTAATGCCAGCCTCAAACAATGAGTTGGGAAGTATTCCCTCTATTGTTTTCTGAGTTTATTTATATTTTATCTAGGCTTATTATAGGTTATTATTTCTTCTTTAAGTGGTTGGTAGAATCACCACTGGAGCCATCTGAGCCTAGAGATTTCTTTAGGGATATTTTTAGTTACAATTTCAGTTTTAAAAAAAGATATAGAATAGTCAGATTACCTATTTTAGGTGAGTTTTTATAGCTTGTGTCTTTCAAGGAACTTGTCCATTTCACTTAGGTTGTCGCATTTTGGGGCGTAGAATTTTTTGTAATGTCCCCTTGTTACCCTTTTCATGTCTGTAAGATCTGTTTTTCTGATATAAATAATTTGTGTTTTCTCTGTTTCCTGATTAGACTGGGTAGAGGTTAATCAATTTTACTAATATTTTCAAAGGGAAAGTTTTTGGTTTCAGTGATTTTTCTTTTTTTTCTTTTTGTTTTCTATTTCATTGGTTTGTGCTATTATTTTCTTCTATTTACTTTGTACTTAATTTACTATGTTTTTTCAGTTTCTTAATGTGGAAATTCAAATCACTGATTTGTCATTTTTATTCTTTTCTAATAAGCATTTCATGCTAAATACTTCCTTTTAAGCTTCACCTTTATTTAGCAGTCTACCAGTTCTCACTGGATCTGTTCTTAGTACTCAAAATACTTTCTAATAATTTCCCTTATGATTTCTTTTTTGACCTTTGGATTATTTAGAGTATGTAGTTTAATATCCAAATACATGGGGATTTTACTGAAATTTTTCATTTTATTTCTAGTTCAGTACTCTGTGGTCAGAATACGTAGTTTGTATGATTTCAGCCCTCGTAAAATTATTTAGATTTGTATTATAGACTAGAATATGGTCTATTTTGGTGACTGTTCTGTGTGCAATTGGAAAGAATGTGTTTTGCTGTTGATGGGTAGAATGTTTTATAAATATCAGATAGGTCAAGTTGGTTGACAGTGTTGTTCAGTATTCTATATACTTACTGATTTTTGTGTCTACTTGTTCTGTCCATTAGTGAGAATGTGGTGTTTAAATCTTTGTCATTGTTGATTTGCTTATTTCTTCTTTTTGCCCTCTGAGTTTTGCTACATATATTTTGAGACTGTATTATTAGATATATACACATTAAAGATTAATGATAAATTGTTCCTTTTAATGTCATGAAATGTCATTCTTTATCCCTGGTAATATCCACTACTTTGAAGTGTACCTTGCCTGATATGAATATAGTAGCTTTAGCTTTCTTTTGATTAGTTGCTAGCATGATGTATCTTTTCCCATCCATTTACTTTTCATTTTTCTATGTCTTTATATTTGAAGTGGGTGTTTTGAAGGCAGAATATAGTTGGGTCTTGCACATCAGTACAGTCTACCTTTGATTGGAGTTTTTACACATACACACACACAATTTTTAAGAAAAAATGGACAGAAAACTACCAACCTAAAGTAGATGAATTTCAATACAGAGATGTTTTGCCTGTTGTGATAAAATTTTATCCAAAGCTATAAGCATCAGTGGGATTACGTATCTTTAGGAAGCCCCTCCAGAAGCATTTGATCTTGCATTATGATTGTAGATTTTTACATTTATTCTTTATAAGGTAGCACACACTCTAAAATTGGAAAAATAACCTGCAAGCTTGAAAATTGTCTCCTATTGTTAAATTGCATTAACTGAAAAGAATTTGAATTGTTGAAGAAAGTGTGAATAGGACAGAGAAGTGGTAGAGTCTTTAAAACACTTTAAGCTTTTTTTCATATTATATAAGTAGTACCTGTATATTGCTCATAATTTAATTGCCTATAAAAAAGCAAATAGAAAATACTCTTTAATTCTACCATTCTGAACAGACAACAGTTACTGCTTTGAAATATATCCTTCCAGTATTTAAAACATTAATTTAAAAAAATGAAGTCGTATTGTACTACTACTTTGTAACTTTTTTCACTTGTCTCATAAATATTTTTATGATGATTATACTGATCTTTTAATGACTATATATTTCTCTTCATAGCATATAATCCTAATATAATTCTATTTTGTTCTGTTAATAGTAATGCAATATACACTGTTCTTTTAGGATACATTTGTAAAAGTACAAAACCTTTTATCCCCATGACTTAATCATTCTGTAACTAGTAGCCTGTTATCTCCCATTCCCCTTCATGCATTTCCCATACTTCTACCTTTCCCCATGGCAATCACCAGTTTGTTCTCTGTATTTATGGGTTGATTTCTATTTTTTATTTGTTTTGTTTTTTAGATTCCGCATATAAGAGAAATCATTTGGTATTTGTCTTTCTCTGACTTATTTCATTTAGCATTATGCCCTCCATGCCCATCAGTGTTGTCACAAATGGCAAGATCTCATCCTTTAAAAAAAAAAAAAGATTTATTTATTTATTCATGAAAGACACATACAGAGAGAGACAGAGACAGAAACACAGGCAGAGGGAGAAGCAGGCTCCATGCCAGGAGCCTGATGTGGGACTCGATCCCAGGACCCCAGGATCACGCCCTGGCCCAAAGGCAGGTGCTAAACTGCTGAGCCACCCAGGGATCCCCCTAGGAGACATATCTAGAAAAATGTTAACTAAAGCCAATACCAAAGAAATTACTGTGTTTTTTACTAGGAGTCTTATGGTTTCAGGTCTCATGTTTAGGCCTTTTATCCACTTTGAGTTTCTTTTTTGTATATGTTGTAAGAAAGTGTGGTCTGTTTTTTATTCTTTCAAATGTTGTTCAGTTTTCCCAGCACCATTTATTGAAGAGACTGTGTTTTTCCCGTTTTATATTCTTGCCTCCTTTGACTAAATCGACTTCATATAAGCATAGATTTATTTCTGGGCTCTGTATTCTGTTCTATTAACCTATGTGTCTGTTTTTTGGCAGTACCATACTGTTTTGATTACTACTGCAGCTTTGTACTATATCTTGAAATCTGGGATTGTGATACCTCTAGCTTTGTTCTTCTTTCTTAAGATTGCTTTGGCTATTTGGGGTCTTTTGTGGTTCCACAAAAATTCTAGTTCTGTGAAAAATGTTGTTGGGTATTTTGATAGGAATTGTTTTGTGTGGTATGGACATCTTAACAGTTTTGTTGCAATTCATGAACATGAATTCTTTTCCATCTGCTAATCTGTTGATTCCCTTTAGTGTGTTTTTCATTTCAGTTATTGTATTCTTCGGCTCTGATTGGTTCTTTTTTTATATTTTTACCTCTTTGTTGAAGTTCTCAGTGAGTTCATACATTCTTCTCTCTAGTCCAGTGAGCACCTTTTATGACCTTTATTTTACATTCTTTATGAGGCATGTTGCTTATTTCCATTTTGTTCTTTTTCTGAGGTTTTGTCTTATTCTTTCATTTGGAGCATATTCTTCTCTCTCTTCATTTTGCTTGACTTTCTGTGTTTGTTTCTATGGATTAAGCAGAACAGCTCCTTCTCCTGAACTTGAAGGCATGGCCTTGTGTGTAGTCATCCTGTGTGCTGGTGACCTTGCCTGTCTGGCTTTAACTGTGGCTGGCATGGGCTTGCGGTTCCAGGGCACACTGTGCTGGGGCTGCCTGCGGGATGGTCAGAGCTGAATTGGGTATGGCTGTGTTGTCTTGGGTTTCTCTATATAGAGGTTTCCCTGGCAGGACTGCTAAAGCTGAAGTGAGTGTGAGCTGGCGGGTTCTGGGATGCTCAGCTTAGGGGGCGCCCTGGTGGGGCAACTGGAGCCAAGGTTGATATGGGCCAAGATCTCCCAGGGCACTTGACACAGGGAACATCCTGGTGAGGTGCCTGGAGACAAGGCAGGGTACAGGCTCTGGGTTCCTGTAGAGGGTGCCCTGGTAGGGCAGCTGGAAATGAGGCAGGCATGGACTGGGGTTCTGGGGTGTTCCATGTGGTGGGTCTGCCAGTGGGATGGACAGAGTCAAAGCTAGCATTAGCCAGGATGTTGGAGCACTCTGCATCAAGGGAACCTTAGCCAAGTCATCTGAAGCCAAAGTGGTGCAGGTCTGGAGTGTTCTAGAGTGCTTTGTGCCTGTGTCACCTTGGTGCATTGGCTGGAGCTATAGTGAGCACTGACGAGGGCTGTCATTCTGTGTGTCTGCTGGGGGTACCTTAGTGGGATGGCTGGGGCTAGTGTGGGCTAGGGGCCTGGGGCTTGCCGAGGCATTAGAACACTTAGGCTGCCTGGACCTTGTTTTCGTCCACTCTTTCAAGGTGGAAGGGGAATGTAAACCATGGTGCTCTCCAGCCCCTCAGACCTGGAAAGAGTTCCAGCAGCTCCCTTGCTGTTTGGCAGGGTTTAAGGGCTACTTGTATTTTCTCTTTGCTCTTTTTTTCTGTGCCCCAGGGCATCTAGGAGTATTGCGCGCTACCGGCCCTGTGCTCACTGAGGTGGCAGGCCAGCTATGGCATCTGGATCCTGTCCTCGTTTGCACTATCAGAGTGGAGGGGAACATTAACCATGGCTCTCACTAGCCCCTCCAACCTGGAGAGAGTCCTAGCAATTCCCTCACCATTTGGTGAAGTTCTAGACCTGGATCTTTTATGTACTAGTTGCTCTTTTGAACTGAGGCTTTTTTCCTTTGCCACTTGGTGGACACACTTGCCCATCGTCCCTTGGAACTATACCTTCCTGCTGCAGTTCACATTGTTGGGGTGGGCATTCCCCTTGTCACTGTGTCTCCTCTATTTCTTGTTCTCTATGGTCCATCTTTTGATATGCTGAAGCTATTGAATCAGCCCTCAGTTCTTCAGGAGGAATCAGTCTATAAATAAGTGTGGTTTTGGAGTGTTCTGTGGAGGAAGTGAGTTCAGGGTCTTCCTCCCTCGCTTTCTTGGACCAGACCCATGCCTCTCTATTAAAGTCCTTTTAAAGCATCTGATTATGTCATGATTGACAATATTGAGTTCTTGAAAATAACTGAGTCACTGCAGCTGATCTTATTCTGACCAGTGTAGTGCTAATGACTCACAAACAGTCTTCTCCCCTCCCATTGCTTGTGACAGGCCTCCATATGTTCTGACTGCCTTACTGTAACTGGTTTATTGCACCCGAAAGCATACATGATAATTTGAAATTTCTAGCTTTCAGAAGAAAATATTCTCAGAAGCATTTTTCATAGTGTGTAAGTGGTTTTATTGTTTTTGTAGTTGTTGTTTAGGTAGGTAGAGAGTTGAACTTTAAAGCCCAAGGTAAAGTCACCTTTCTCTGAACTGAGAAATTCTACTCTGAACTTTATTATAACTGATTTTTTTTTCTCTCATTCTTTAGTTGAAAAGGTGGCTTAATGATTGTTTAAACTTGGGCAGTCATACATAGGATTAAGCAAGTAAATGTTTGATATTCCTGGATAATTTAAATGAAGTATCAGCTGCTCAGACGCCACTTGTCTCCAGGAATCCAGCCTTTCACTGTAGAGGAAGGTTAGCTATAATTTTAGTTGGAGCATTTGTGGGAGAGCTGTGCCTTTGTTTTTTTTGTTTTTTTAATTTAGCCAGGTTGAACAAAGATAGTTTGTGGACTTTCTCTGATTAACCAAAAAACAAAACCAACAAAAAACAAAAGCAAAAGCAAAACCTAAAGCACACAGATACAGGAAAAAAACATGTTATTTTAAAATTCTGGCTCTGGGGGATGCCTGGGTGGCTCAGTGGTTAAGCATCTGCCTTTGTCCCAGGGCATGATCCCGGAGTCCCGGGATTGAATCCCACATCGGGCTTCCTGCATGGAGCCTGCTTCTCCCTCTGCCTGTGTCTCTGCCTGCCCCCCGCCCCCCTCTTTCTCTTGTCTTTGTCTCTCATGAATAAATAAATAAAATCTTTAAAAAAATCAAAATAAAATTCTGGCTCTGGGTTTCCAGTTTCAGGCAGGGTGGGGTAAGCACATTCTTTTCTCTCTCTCCTGCTGAGCACATGTGTAAAACCTGAACAAAATGCATGGATTAGCTATTTGAGGGCTCTAAAAAGAAAATGATGGCAGGTAGATTAGAAAAGAAGACCAGAATTCAGAGTACCACTGGGTTGCCATTGAGTTCACCATTTACTTGCTCTGGTCCTCCTTCCATTTGGCCCCAGAGGCAGGTACAGCTATGGAAGTGCGGTGTATAGGCTAGAGGGCAACAAAGGAGCCCCAGGAAACCTGAAAGTGTTGAGCAGGTTTCATGGATTTCAGGGGAGGAGGAGCTTGAGACAGCAACTGCATATAATCATCTATGAAATCCTGGGCTCACCCCTGAGCTGTGTGTGTGTGTATCTTATCCTATTTAGCACATAGATCACCACCCGTGTTCCCAGCTGGCCGCTATGTGGTACACGCAGAGCACAAATTTGAATGGCACTGCAGAAACTTTGAAAACTAAAACGCAATTTTCAACGTTCTCCAGAAGATTTAAATAAGACCCAGAGTCTTATAATACTCAACATGTTTATGGTACTATCCCAAATCACTCAACACATGAAAACCAGAAAAGGGCCACCTACTCAGATAAGTGCCTGCCTTTGGCTCAGGTCATGATTTTAGGGTCCTTGGACTGAGCCCCACATTAGGCTCCCTGCTCAGCGAGGAGTCTGCTTCTCCCTCTCCCTCTGCCCCTTCCCATGTTCCTGCTCGTTGTCTCCTTCTCTCCTCCCCTCTCAAATAAGTAAAAATAAAATGTTCAAAACAAAACAGAAAAACTGAACTAATGTGATAATAAGGGACAATCAGTAGATGCCAGTGCTGGAATGACATAGGTGTTGGCATTATTTGATAAAGACTTTCAAGTAGTTATTATACAAATGTTCCAACCACCTGGCTCAGATTCTTGTGAACTAAATGGAAAAATGAAATTGCAAAGAAATAGATAATATAAAGAACCAATAAGATAGCCAAAATGAAAAAGCCTTTGGATGGCCTCAATAGCAGAATGGAGGGGACAGAGGAAGGAGTCCATGAAATTGAAGATAGGACAGTAGAAATTCCCCAGTCTGAATAATAGAGAGCAGATTGAGAGAGAAAGTTAAACAGGATTCCAGGGACCTGGGAGACTAGGACAAAAGAACTGATGTTAATGTCATGGGAATCCCAGCAGGAGAGGAGAAAGAATGTGGTGCTGAAAATGGTAATGGCTGACAAATTTCTAAATTTGGCAAAAGACATAAACAGATTCAGTAAGTGCAATAAACTCAAGATAAACTGAAAGAAATCCACACCCAGAAACTGAAACTTCATCAAAACATCATCAAACTTCTGAAAATTAAAAGCAAAGAAAATACTTGAAAACAACTGGGGGGAAATACATATTACCTGTAGGGGAATAGTCATTCAAATTGTTATGGATTTCACCCCAGAAACTATGGAGGCCATAAGCACAGCATTTTTAAAGTGCTGCAAGAAAAAGAAGTCAACCCAGAATTCTGTATCCAGCAAAAAACACTCCCTACAAATCAGTGTAAAACAAAGGCATTTTTGGATGAAGGAAAAGTCAGAAAATCCATAGCCAGCAGACCTGTACTAAACAATTGTTAAAGGAAGTTATTTTGACAGAAGGGAAATGATACCAGAAGGAATATTGGAACATGAGGAATGAATAAAGAGCAATAGAAATAGTAGATAATATACGGGTAAATGTAATAAACTGTTCTCTCTTTGATTTACTGATTGTGAAAATTATAACATTACGATGGAGTTTTCAATGTGCGCAGATGTACTATTTAAGACTGCCGTAGCTTGGCTGGGTAGAATAAAGGAACCTATATAGTGGTAGAGTTTCTACATTTTACTTGAAATAGTATTGATTCTAAGTAGGCTCTGAAAAGATAATTATTTATATTGTAATCCTTAGAGCAATCACTTGGGTAATTATACAAAGAGTTATAGTAAAAACCCCACAATGAATTAAAGTAGAATACTAGAAAGTATTTTAAAAATGTAAACAAAGGCCAGAATGAAGAGAAAGAGCAATGAAAAACAGAGGGAACAAACAAAACAAATAATAAAAAGGTCAAAAATCCAAACATATCAATGATTTTATTAAACAGTCGAAACAAAACAATCAAAATATAGAACTTATACTAGATTTTTAAAAATAACCCAACCATATACTATACATAAGAAATTGACTTTGAAAATAATTTAGGAAGTTTAAAATACTCTTGGCATTTACTTCAGAGAAATGGAAACTTATTCTCACACAGTAACCTATACACAAATGTTTATGGCATCTCTGTAAAACTGGGAATAGTGCTTTGTGGTACATCCATAATATGATGGAGTACTACTTGCTAATAGAAAGGAACACACTATGAGACACTTGCTACAACCTGGATAAGTCTTCCAGGCATTATATTGAGTGAAAGAATTCAGTCTTGAAAGATATTATAGGATTCCATTATGTGACAGTATTGAAAATATAAAACTATAGTGCTAGAAAACAGATCAGTGGTTGCCAGGAGTTACGGAGGAGGAGAGTGTAACTAAGGGACAGCTCACAGGACTTTTTTTTGGAGTGATGGAACTGTCCATATCTTCTGTGTGACATGTCCTTATATTCATAGGTGTGTACATAATAAAAGATCAGTTTTACTGTACAGTAAATTAAAAAATTTGTTTTTGAAAAACACTCTGGTTTGAGTGTCTTGACTCAGAAATGACATAATTCCTCTTGTGGAGATAACTCTTATTGCGGGGGATCACTTTAAATGTGAGTTGTATTATAGAGTTGAGACTCCACTAAGCATAGCCTAGACTCCCCCTCCCCCAAATGTTTAGATGAGAATAATTAAGAGAGTAGTTGGAATATGGCTTAGGACAATACAGATACAGAAGCAAGCAATGGAGAGAGAGCATAGTCATGTTGTGGCAAGACAGCGGACTCCAGGAGGAGAGTCAGGCACTAGGAAGTACTCTTTTTGGGATCTGCAGGAGAATTTGGATTTGGATTATATTCTATTTTGAGTGGTTTGCTGAGATAGTGTTTACTTCCGTCATCCAAGATTTTCAGGAAAAGTTAGCTGTACCTCTCAGGCTGGGTTGATAGTACTGAGGGAACACTGCCAGGGGAGAGCAGAATGTAGCAGAAAGAGGTAGCATGTGCACTAGGGTGAGTTCAAGGGGAACAGGAACCAGGGTTGGGTGAATGGGAGGACTTACTTAGAATTCACAGGATTAAAAAAAAAAAAGAATTCACAGGATGACAGGGCAAAATTTCTCACAGGATGGGCCTTTGTTTTCTACTATTAAAGAAAAATGTAATCTTAGAGTAGATAATTTGGGGAAACTAAGAAAGGAGATATTTCAGTAATGAGAATTTATTGGCTTTTATCATACCAACTGCTGTCATTTAATTTATTATAGTTTTATTAAAAGTTTAGAGGCAACTATTGATCACTAATTTTGTATATTCTGTATATTTTCCACCTAACTGCAAACTATTGAATATATTTCTCACCTGAGCAATGAGGAAAGAGTCCATTTCCCATTTTCCATTTCCCATTTTCCATATCTTCACTGTTACTTTTACCAGTTTAATATCTATCTAATCTTTTTCCATGACAGAAAATATTGCAGCCTAGTGGGTATAATGGGCTCTGAAGTCAGAAGGACTTGGGATCCAGTTCTAGCTGGAATCTAGAGCTTCACTCATTAGCTGTGAACCTTGGCCAAATTACATATGTTTTCTGAGCTGGGACTTATTATAACCCTGCCTCACAGAGTTGTTGCCGGATTAAGTGTTGGCATCATGCGTCTATCCCCTAGGCTCATATCATCCTTCGCTGTGACCACCCTTTGATGGTTTAATGCCCAATTCACCATTAACTTGAAAATACATTAAAAATTATGATGGGCTCAAAAACCAAGTAGAAATAATCATAATATTATAAGTCCAGTTGAACTGCTGACTTGTTTTTTGTTTTGTTTTTTGTTTTTTTTTTTTACTGCTGACTTGTTCTAAGCAACACTCCACATTTCACTGTTCTGTCCTATTACCTTGGTTCACTCAGAGTCAAGAACATTGCTAAAGACTGTTAAAGACTTTAAAGGGTTGCTATGAGAGGATCAGAGAGAAAATATACTTTTAGCCTCAAAAAATGCCAAATAGTTTTTCAGTGTGTTTAATTATTTTAATGTGTGGGTTGAAGTTCTGTCATGATCTGCAAAATACAGCATAAAGTCTTGACAAAATGAACCAGAGAGATTGCATGTGAAAATGTGCACTGCAGCCTGAATGCTCCCAACTGGAGCAAGGGAGTGTTCAGTGAGAGGTGTGAATGAAGCATTCATTCCCATGTTGGCCTGACCTAGGGAGTGAATTCTAGAAGAGGGATTATAATTTCACTGTAACAGATCCTCAGTCCGAATCAGATGAGCTTAGTTTTCTGGATAGAAGATATAAAATACGTTGGACTTTGTATACATAGGACAGTCACTAATTTGATTCTTCACAAATTTTTGTATTACTTATTGAATGTTGCCTTTGGGGCTGTAGCTTTTGTTTTGGCAGTGGTGGTTTGACATCTGTTTTGATGGCTAATATGGATAGGAATTGGTTTGTCTTGGGTTTGGCCAGGTTGGGAGTAAATGGTAGTTGGAATCTAGACATGCCCTTTTGAGGCTGGTCAGCTGTGATAAACAAGAGGAATGCTACTGATGGGTTTTGAGGCAAGAAAATAGTGGCCGATCAGGTAGAGAGTGAGTGTCCTGTCAGACAGTGGAGAAACTTGTTAATGTCACGTTAGGCTGAATGCTAACATCCGCACAAGAAAGGCTAATAGTTGGCATAGGAAGTCAGGTATTAGGGGCTAGACCTCAGTCATGGCTGAGGTGTCAGGCCAGGTACCTAGGCCCAGGAGGACATAAAGCTGCCCAAATCCTGGAACTGTGGTAAAGGTGGTTATTTGGGCAGAGGAATAGAGTCCGAATTAACCGAGGTACTTTGGTAGGAGTTTGTTATCTTATTCCAAAATAAAGACTGTACTGTTCGTAGTGCATGAGGCAAAGCTGAGTTGGGATATAGGGTCTAATAATGAATAGAGGTTAAAAGAAGTTGGGCAATGGGAGCTACAGGAGTTAAAGCATCTTTCAGGAGATTTCGCAGATGTGAGCATATTTTCAGTTGCTTAATTTTAAAAAAGCTTTTGTTTCCAAGTAATGTATTTACACAAATTATGTTTAGGTCAAACAGTGGCTGCCTGCCTCTCTTGTCTCCACCTTGGAGTCTTACTAGCAGAGACCATTTCTGTCAACAATTTTAGCTCTCTCTTTCTTTTAATATTTACCTTTTCTAAATGACATGCTTATAATGCTATTTCTTGATTTTTTTTTTTTCCCTAGTATTGTACCTAATGTAGAGCCACTAGGGAAGATTAGCATTCCTTTATATTCCCCACCCACTCTTTCCTCTTCCTCACCTCTAGATATACTCATCCTTTCCCAAATAGCTGATTGTTTAAATCAATTGACAATTAAATTTTTGATTATGTAAATTATATTTATTTGGTTATTATGGTTCTGTGTTCAATGATTGCTGTTGTTGCCTATAAAACACTTTATGTGTTTCCTGGAGTTAATTGTGTCTTTTTGTTTGTTTTTATCTTTTGCATAGCAGTCTCTGTATTATCTGACAGAACTGTAAACTCATAACAATATAAAACTCATTAGACTATATTTAACTTTTCACCTTGAAGACATTGCTTCAATTTTCCTTCATGGGCCTACTACATAATAGCAGTTTTAGAAATGTTTTTTACCTCTTTCTATGTAAGATTTCTGTTTCCTGAATCCTGTATCTTCCTTTCTTTTGGAGGCATTATCTTATGGTAACTTTCTGAGAGAGACAGCATTGGAGGTAAATATTTTGAGAGCCTTACATGCCTGAAAATTATTGCTTTTCCCCCTCATCTCACATTTGATTCATATTTGGTTAGGTATAGAATTGGAAGTCATTTTCCTTCAGAATTGGGTAGACATTGCTCTGTTATCTTCATATTGCGTCTGAGAAATCTGATACCATTCTGATGCTTGTTCTAGTGTATATAACTGCTTCCCTTTCTAGAAACTTTTAGTCTTTTCACTTTCTAAAATTTTAAGACGAAGTGCTCTGAAGTAGGTCTTTGCAAATATCTTCTCTTGTTCTGTAGGTTACCTTTTAGTTTTGTTTTCTGTTTCCTTCATTATACAGAAGCTTTTTATTTTGATTAAGTCCCAATAGTTCATTTGTTTCCTCTGCCTCAGGAGATGTATCTAGTAAGAAGTTGCCCTGGCCAAGGACAAAGAAGTTGCTGCATATGTTCTCTTCTAGAATTTTGATGGTTTCTTGTCTCAAATTTAGGTCTTTTACCCATTTTGAATTTATTCTTGTGTAATATATATATAAGAAAGTGGTCCAGTTTCATTCCTTTGCATGTCACTGTCCAGTTTTCCCAACACCATTTGTTGAAGAGACTGTCTTTTTTTCTATTGGATAGTCTTTCTTGCTTTGTTAAAGATAGCTGACCGTATAGTTGTCGGAATTTCTTCAATTCTGATTTCCTGTCCTGCTTTTGAAAGTTTTTTTTCCTTTAAATTTATGCTGCCATATTTTTATTTTCCAAGATGATTTTGTTCCTCAAACGTTTGAATGGCCCTTGTCTTCTATTTCTCTAATAACTTTCTTTTTCTGCTTCCAGCAAGATCTTTATCTTCGGAGTTCATTTTCTGTTTATTTTGCTCTTTTTCTTTCATGATAGTATTTTCCTCATATGTGATAATCCTTGGCCAACCTTTTATATTTAAGAGTGTGGTTCTAAAATGTGAGCAGAACTATGTGTGGGCAAAGCTTGTTAACTAACAGGAAGCCGGACCTTTCATTGGGGGACTTACAGATGTGGGATCTTCTCTTTTGGGCTTTTTTTTTCCTCAGAGAAATCCTCCTTTTTCTTGGCTAGATGTGTATAAGGCTGTGTTCTGGAACTGTGGGAAGAAAGGTATTTTCTGGGTTAAGGCAGGCAGGCTCTGGGAAAGGAGTCTTGTTCCCAGGCAGAATTTTACTCAGTCCCACTGCTTAAGTAATATGCCTCATTCCCATTCATATTTGGGCCTCTTTTGTTCAGTATCTTCAAGTAGTAAACCTTCAGGCTTCTCCCTGGAGAGAAGCACCAGTGAGATGAGGGAACATTTGTGATGTATGTGCTGCTACAGGCAAATATGCTACCCAGTGAGGCTGGGATCTAAATTGATAGCTTTAAGAAATGTATACAATTTATAATCTCTATGAATATATAGATTTCGTGGTCCTACGTGTATAATTCTGTGTATGAAAATTTTGTGTGATTCCTGTTTCTAGGCTGTACATTTTCCTCCTTGGTTTGGTCTCTTTCAGAGCAAATTGGAGCTTTGGCAGACCAGCACATTGTCCATGTGGCATGTGGCGAGTCACATAGTCTGGCCCTCAGTGACCGGGGTCAGCTGTTTTCTTGGGGTGCTGGGAGTGATGGTCAACTAGGACTCATGACTACTGAGGATTCGGTGGCAGTGCCCAGGTAAGAATGTCACAGACAGGAATCGGAGTTTTCAGATGTCAGTTTTAATAAATACTATTTCCTACTGTTGCTTTGTTAGACTCGGTGTTGGTTTTGCCTTTTTTTTTTTTTTTTGGGCCACACTAGTGTGCCTTATACTTTATAGCACTTGTCACAAAAATTGTAATTATTTACAGAAGTGTCTGTCTCCAGGTAAAAACTGTGAGGTGTTAAGGAATTGCACTATATTCTAGTAACCTAGTTGTTAGCATAGTGTTTGACATTCAATAAATGTTTGAATAAAAAAAGCATATTTTCCCTTGCTGGACTTACTATCCTTTCACTTAAAATTATAAGCCTAAATCAATTATTCATTTAAAAACTCTAAAGTAGAATCAAAAGGTTGACCCGTTACTCTAATAATAGCCATTTATAAGCATTATTTTACATATGGTTTAAAAGAAGGTTTTAAAATTTATTTATTTTTTTATTTTTTTAAAGATTTTATTTATTTATTCATGAGAGACACAGAGAAAGAGAGAGGCAGAGACATAGGCAGGAGGAGAAGCAGGCTCCATACAGGGAGCCCGACATGGGACTTGATCCCCGGTCTCCAGGATCACGCCCTGGGCGGCTGAAGGTGGCGCTAAACCGCTAAGCCACCCAAGGCTGCCCTAAAATAAGTTTTTTGTTTTTTTTTAACACAGAAATACCAATACAGTGGTTTTGAGTCTTTTAAATATTTACTTAATTTCTGACTCTTAGATAATTTAATGAAGTATCTAACAGATGCTTCACCCACTAAACATCAAAAATAAAAAATAATGAAGTTACTTTGAGGTGGACTTCTTAGGGTGGAGTCTCAGTTTGTAGAGGATTCTTGGTGATCAAAGAGGCCCCTAGTTTATTTCCTTCACTTAATTCTTGTTCTTTTATAAACATATAACATATAACTTGTTATATATATGTACTGTCATAGTTGTCATAGTCTCTATAACTGTTTATTTAATGACTATTTGTCATACAATACTGGGAACTTTTGATGACATGAGACCTGGATTATTCATGTTGTGTCACCATTGTTAAGAATGTCCAGAACATTTATTGCTTGTTTATTGTTTAAATAATAAATTTAAACCTCTCCTCCCCGTCCAATTATTGTCCCCTTTAAAGGACAAAATACTCTTCTTCCTCTTACTTTTTTTGCTCTTCTTACATTTTTGTCACTTTAATCAAAAGCTGTTTTAAGGAAAAGAGGATCATGGAAGTATAAGAGTGATTTGAATTATTTCCTGATTTAGAACAAGTAGTATCTTGGATTCATTTTTCAAAAAATTAGTTGAATTTTTGGGAAGAAAAAAGGGTGCTATATATGTTTTAATGAAATTATGTAAATATTAAGGACAAGATTTATAACATAAATGATAAAAATATTTCAGTTGAACAGAGTTCATTTCAAAAAACAAAGTAATTTGTGTTATAGTAATTTAATTTTCATTAGTTATGTCTAGATTATGGATGATTTCTGAGGCTTTGGTTTGTGTATGATTTTATAACTTAATTGAAGTAAATTTCTTAATTCATACCTTTGTATTGTGGAAATTAACATAGCTTTGAAGTCAAACAGCTCTCACATTCTAATACTGGTTCTATTATTAATTAGGTAAGTGGCTTTGGGCAAATTGTTTAGCTTACCTAAATTTGATTTCTTATCTTAAAAAGTGGAGTTATGTATTATGTATCTTTACGAAGTTATTGGGAGGAGATAAGGCGATGCATGGGTAAAACACATTGTATATTATACCTTTGTATATATATATCTCCTCTCCACTTCAAGGCTGTAATTTTCCTATTGTTTTTTTGACCTGCTTCCTTTCTGTAACTGATGAAGGTTGTGACAAAGGTAATGGCTGACTCATAAAGAGAGAATTGTGGGGAATTTGAGTAGAAACTGGCCAGGAAAAAAAGGGCTGTTACTGCATAAAATTTCTGAAACATTGGTCCCCTAGGCAGTAATGCATTTTCCAATTTAAAAAAATAGTGGGGTTCTACAAACTATTGATACATGTAACAACTTGGATGAATGTCCAGGGAATTATTCTGAGATGGAAAAAAAAAAGCCAACTCCAAAAGAGTACCTACTATATGATTTGATTTATATAACATTCTTGAAATGACAGAATTTTAGAAATGGAGCATAGATTAGTGGTTGTGAGGGGCTAGGGATGGGGGAGGACAGTCATGGTTGAATCCTTATGGTGTTGCAGCTGTTCAGTATCTTGACTGTGGTGGTAGATACATGAACCTACACAGGTGATAAAATTAATACACAGAATTGAGTACAGATAAAACTGGGGAAGTACAAATAAAATTTGTAAATTGTATTGTTAGTATCCTGGTTATAATTTTTACTATAGTTTCACAAAATGTCACCACTGGGGGAAACTGGACAAAGTATGCAAAGGTTATTTTGTATTATTTCTTACAAGTGCATGTGAATCTGTAGTTACCTCAATAAAAAACAGTTGTATTCTTTTTGGTACATATGCATATTGGGACTCTGTTTTATAAGCTTTGCGTATCTGAGAAAATAAAACATTCACAAAAGCAGTATCTACTTGTCACCCTAAATAATCTCTTTCTCCGCCAGTGGGCATCTATCTTCTAAGATGCTCCTCTCCTGAGAGTGTGTCCATCTGACTGCTTTGTTCCCATGGCATGGACTTAATGAAGAGGATCGGGGCAACTTGCAAGCTGTTGTAATAGAGAGCAGGAGATATTCCCAGGTGCCCAGTTCTGTGGGGCAGCACCAAGCACGTTGTGTGGATTTTTTTCATTCATTTTTTACTACAGCTATGTGAAATAAGTACTGTTCTTGTCCCTGTCTTTCATATGTGCAAGCAGAGGAGTAAGATTTGAAAAGTACTCCTATGATCTTCCTCTTTCCCATTCTAGGGAATTTGGGTTTTGTCCTTTAAAAAAAAAATTGTGATAAAAAAATTTGTGGTAAAGTACACCTCACATAAAATTTTGCATCTTAACCATTTTATAGTTCAGTAGTGTTAAGTGCATTACCATAGTTGTGTAAACAATCTCCAAAAATTACAAAAATTTATCTTGCAAAAATTAAAGTCTGTACCCGTTAAATAACAACTCCCCATTTCTCCTCTCCCAGCCACTGGCAAGCAGCATCAGACTTGATGTGTATGAATTTGACTATTCTGGATATCTCTCTTAAGTGCATTCATAAAGTGATTTGCCTTTTTGCTACTGGAGAGAGGCAGAGACCTAGGCAGAGGGAGAAGCAGGCTCCATGCAGGAAGCCTGATGTGGGACTTGATCCCAGGACTCTAGGATCATGCCCTGAACCAAAGGCAGGCACTGAGCCTCTGAGCCATCCAGGCATTCCTTCCATTTGTCTGTTGGACACTTGCATTGCTTCTACCTTTTGGCTGTTGTGAATAATGGTGTTCTGAATGTGGGTGTACAGATATTTCTTTGGGATCATGCCTTCAATTCTTATAGATCTATACCCAGAAGTAGGATTGCTGGATCATGGCATTACCCTCATTTTGAGAGCCATATAGAAGGCAGCCACATTCCTAGGGATCTCTCTTCTATAGCTTATTCTGTTTGTTCTTCAGTTGGAGAAGACAGGTGGAATTAACAGAGTGTAGCAGTGGGTTTAAATGCAGAAGTGTTTTTTTAATTTTATTTATTTATTTATTTATTTATTTATTTATTTATTTATTTATTTATTTATTAATTATAGTCACAGAGAGAGAGAGAGGGGCAGAGACACAGGCAGAGGGAGAAGCAGGCTCCATGCACTGGGAGCCTGATGTGGGATTCGATCCCGGGTCTCCAGGATCGTGCCCTGGGCCAAAGGCAGGCGCCAAACCGCTGCGCCACCCAGGGATCCCTGTTTTTTTTTTTTTTTTTAAACAATAACTGCATAAGAGGTAGGAAGGTAGGAAGTTAGTGAAAGACCTAATAGAATTATATCATGTAAGATTATGTATTTGATTTTTAAAAAGCCTTTTAGGAAAGATGTTATTTATTACAACTGTTGGGAATATTTCTGATTACTGTTTGTGAATACCTTCTTAAGAAGAAAGCCTTTTCTGTTTTAGGTTAATACAAAAGCTGAACCAGCAGACAATACTACAAGTTTCCTGTGGCAACTGGCATTGCTTGGCTCTTGCAGCTGGTAATGTAGCATTGAAATATATGCTAATGTCATGTTAATTTGGGAACTATTTCTCTTTGCCTTGTATGTGATGTTATCTAACTGGACACCTTTAACTAACTGGTTAGCGTCTACGCACTCCTGTTGGACAGTGGCGTTTCTTGGACAGCCTTTGTGTAGCTCATACATTTCTTGGGCTGTGGATGATGAAGAAGGTGGTCATCATTGCTCCCTCAGGAGAGAATGAGTAGGAGGAAGAACTGCTCTTAAACATATGGAAGATTGTTTTTTCTTAGCTATAGTCACTCAAGCTCCCAAATAAAGGAAAAAAAAAAAAAAGGAGTCAGGGAAACCAAAGCCAGCAAATCCATATTAGATTTGCTATCCATATTAGAATAAATTTGAAGGGAAGTCCGTACCAACATGTCATGCTTGATGCTCTGTGGGATAGTCCAGGTTGAATCTAGACCTCATGAGCCCTGGGTTTCATGAACTTGGTGTGGTTAGAAATAGTTCGGCTCTTCTAGTGGATCTAAGCCTGGAATTTGGCCCATTCGAAACCGATTTTTTTTTTTAAAGATTTTATTTTATTTATTCATGAGAGAGGGACACAGAGGGAGGCAGTGATATAGGCAGAAGGAGAACTCCTCTCATGGAGCCCTATGCAGGACTGGATCCCAGGACCGTGGGATCACGCCCTGAGCGGAAGGCAGATGCTCATCTGCTGAGCCACCCAGGCATTCCTCAAAACTGAATTGTCTTAAACATTTCATTTTTTCTTATCTTTGTATAAATATTAATAGCCTTTGAAGGGCAATAAGACTCAGTTTCTCTGTTCTAAGGACAAGTGAGTGTTTTGGTTTTGGCAGTCTTAATGGCATGGAGTATCTCTGTCCCTTGCTCTCAGGAGGTTTTGGTATGTTGAATCAGAGCAACTAACAGATAATTCTACTGAATGACTCTGTTGTTCTAATGAGGTTCTTTTTGTGAATGGAACTTGTATCATGTCTGGTAATACCAGTTATCCTGTTTTTATTTCAGATGGTCAGTTCTTCACATGGGGAAAGAACAGCCATGGACAGCTGGGTCTGGGAAAGGAATACCCCTCCCAAGCCAGCCCGCAGAGGGTGAGGTCCCTGGAGGGCATTCCCCTGGCTCAGGTGGCTGCAGGAGGAGCCCACAGCTTTGCCCTGTCTCTCTCAGGAGCAGTTTTTGGCTGGGGGATGAATAATGCAGGGCAGCTAGGGCTCAGTGATGAAGAAGGTAAGCAGACTCTTTATATGTACCTCTTTAGCTTCAAAAGCATGTTCATTTGTTTAACACATGCTTCTTGAGAATCTATGTGCTGGCCCCATGTTAGGTTGTAAGGGTGCAGTAGTGAACAAAACAGATAATACTGTTGGCTTAGTGGAGATTGCATGCTAGTGGGTGGAAATATAGTATGTCAGATGGTTTGAGAGGAGAGTTTCCTGTTTTATATAAGGTTTCCAGAGAGGGCCTTTTGATAAGACATTTGAGTGGAGCCCTGTAGGAGGTCGGGTTAGAAAAAGAGGACATGTAGCTATCTGGGCCAAGAATGTTTCAGTCAAAGGGAACAGGGTGTATAGAGTCTCAAATGTGGAAAGCTTGGCGGTGTATTCAAGAGTGGGATGAGAGAGGGTGAGAGTAGCAGAGCTGGAGGTCAGGGAGGTAATATAGGCCTGATGATGTAGGGACATGTAAGGCAAAAGTAAGATGGTGGCTTCCCTCAGTGAAAGGGGAAAGCACTGAATGTTTTGAGGAGAAGAGTGATCTAATTTAACTTAGCACAGCTAGCTGTGCTAGCTGAAGGGAGGCTGGAAGACCAGTTTGGAGGCAGTGAGAATAAAGTGGAATTTGAATATACTTCGACAGTGGGACTAATTCGTTGGTTTTGCTCATTGTTGGGTGTATGGTTGAAATAGAGGAAAAGTGGAAGGATAAAGTTGCCATTTATGGAATGTGGGAAACTGTGGGGGTGTGTGGGGGTGTGGAGAGTGGACAGAGTTGGGGAGTGTGGGGAAACAATGAGATAGGTTTTGGATGTATTAAAAATGAGAAGTCTGTTAGACATTCAAATGGATGTGCAGGCAGGAAGCTGAGTCTGAGTCAGGAATCCAAGGGGACCCAAAATGCATGCTAAGAGAGTTGTGTATGTTTCATCTCAAAGACAAATGGTAGTGACATTCCGATTTTTCTCTTATTTAAGATCGAGAGTCTCCCTGCCACGTGAAACTCTTACGAACGCAAAAAGTCGTCTATATTAGTTGTGGAGAAGAACATACAGCGGTACTCACAAAAGTAAGGGACTCAGTGTTTTGGTTTGTTCTGTGATGCTTTGGTGTTGGAGATGGCATAGAAGATTATTATTGCTTATTTTTGATTGTGTATTTTAGAGTACTGATGGTTTAAATATATAAATATTCAATATAGATAACCTTAAAATATAGTATATAGCAACATTCTGTGTTCCTTTAAAACAAATGTGTGAAAAATAACAGAACAATGTATTTAATGTTTTAAAAATGTCAGCCTAATTTTTCTAAAACTGTCATGTAGGGAATGAAAATGTATTTTTATGTTGAACAAATACTGTTATAGACTTGCTTTAATAAAATTCCTTAGCATTTGTTCACGTATGGCTATTTAAAAAGTAGCTAACTTGCCAAGGAGCTTGTGGAGCATTTAATTTATTATATCTGAATGACTGTGCAAAATCGTCTCACTTCACCTGTCTCTGTTCCTCCTTATTTTGTTTTGTTTCCTAGTATATCATTGTACTTCTAAACAGTTTTCAAAATTTACAGATGATACATGTTCCCTTGAGTAGTATTGTCTTTATTTCATAAAGATGTAGTCTTAATTTCCTTAAAATATTTATTTATTTATTTATTTATTTATTTATTTATTTATTTATTTATGAGAGAGAGAGAGAGAGAGAAAGAGAGAGAGAAAGCATGAGAGGGAAAAGCAGATTTCCCACTGAGCAGGGAGCCTGATATGGCACCCTGGGATCATGACCTGAGCCGAAGACAGACACTTATGTAAATGAGCCACTCAGGTGCTCCTTAATTTCCTTTTTAAATTATTTTTCTATTTAATGAACAATGTAAAGAAGTCATTTTGGTGAAGGATCAAGTGAGTGTAGTGTTCTTATACAGACTGTTGTGATATGAATCTTGTGTACAGAGGCTTTTAGAGGAGAGTACTCAAACTTAGAGATAAAATGCAGTTGTGTGATGTTTGTCCCTTTTTAGAGTGGAGGTGTGTTTACCTTTGGTGCGGGTTCTTGTGGGCAACTTGGCCATGATTCCATGAATGATGAGGTTAATCCAAGAAGAGTTCTGGAGCTGATGGGCAGTGAAGTAACACAGATTGCTTGTGGCAGGTGAGTGCTTAGAAGACCTTCCAACTGTCTATTAAGACCTAGAAATGAATCTTGTCTTTGTAGTGACAGAGCATGTAGTTAAACCTAACACTGGCATTTTTTAAAAAAGATTTTTACTTATTTGAGAGAGAACATGAGCCAAGGGGGAGGGGCAGAGGGAGAAGCAGATTCCCCACTGGCCAAGGAACCTGACCTGGGGCTCCATCACAGGACCCTGGGATCATGGCCTGAGCTGAAGGCAGACACTTAATTGACTGAGCCACCCAGGTGTCCCTCCAACCACCAGCATTTTAAGAGATCTTAACTGTATACACAGCTATAGTGAAAGTTTGGAGCAAGTCCAACCTAGGCAGAGTGTGGCAAGGATGGGTTTTAGATGAGTAGAGCAAGATGGGGACGTTAGGCTTTTTTTGGGATAAAGATTAGCAGAATGGGAAGAAGACATGAAGAAAGGAATGTGAGAGAGCCTCAAAGAACTTCTTGGAAATTTTGCCCAGTCTACCCTGCTTCTTCCTTGTCATCTCAGAAGCCTAATGCAGTAGGCCATTCAGCCTTTTCCAAGTCTTGCCATCCTCGTCATTGCCTAGCGTCTCAGAGAAGGATGATATTACAGAGAGCTTACCACTGCAAAAACAGTTACAAGTGTAAATGTGGGGTGGTATTTCTGGGGGGCATCCATAGGGATTGCTGTGCTCACATGTGGGGGTTAAAAGACAGTCTGAGTGCATATCCCTATCAGTAGAAACTGTGCTGATAAGTTGATTTATTTTTCCCTAGACAACACACCCTAGCCTTTGTGCCTTCTTCTGGACTCATCTATGCATTTGGTTGTGGAGCGAAAGGTCAATTAGGAACGGGACACACGTGTAATGTTAAGTGCCCATCCCCTGTGAAAGGCTACTGGGCCGCTCATAGTGGCCAACTTTCTGCCAGAGCTGGTAAGAGTGATTTTCCTTGGAGTATAATGGTATTTTAAGTGACAAAAGAATGACTTATAGAGCACATACCTATTTTTTACTGTGGAGTCTTATGGAGGAAATGAGTATGAGATCTTCTAACATTGATCAACATTTATTTGAGTAGTTACTATGTATGAGGCTCTATAATTGAGATCCTGGAGAGCTCAACTGAGATGAAGCAAAAAATGTTACTTTGGCGCTAAGGACCTTGCTAGTGGTGTATAAATTTTGTTTATTATTACTGCTGATAATGAAAGTTAATGTTCATTGAATGCTTAACCAAGCTCCATTACTTATGCTAAGCACTGAAAACAACCTGAAGAATTAGTGGTTATTATTTCTATGTTGGAGATGAGGAAATTGAGTCTTAAGGAGGTTAAGTAACTTGCCCAACATCTCATAGATTCTGGGGGCAGGAATTAAACCCAGATCTGCCTCCTTCTAAAGCCTGTGCTCTTAATGCTTTTCCCTTTGCTTTTGCTATTCTGGTCATAACATAACATGATTTCTATTAATACCTTTTTTTTTTCCTCTTAAGAGTAGTTAAATAGCACAGTGTCTGTTTTGTTGGAAATCAGAATAAGGCAATCACTCATATGAATGACCTGGAATAATAAATCCAGCGGTTAACAAGAAGCTAGAGAGTCACTAAAAAGAAGTGTGATTTAATAATAACCTTGATTTTGAAGACTAAAGTGACTTAACGGCTTGGTTAGGATTTTTAAAAAAAATTTTTTTTTTAAATTTTAAAAAATTATTTATTTATTTATTTTTTTAGGATTTTTTTTTAAACAATAACTACCAAAAGTTTCCTATTGGATTATAAGAAACTTAAGTGCAGGGACTCTTTTCCTCTTTGTAAATCTGGCATTCAGCACAAGGCCTGGCATGGACTTCTCAGTCAATAAAGATTTATGGAATGAATATATGAACATCTAAAAATGTAGTGGAACTTGAAGTATAAAATAAATAAGATTTGGTTTTGATGATGTTCCCAAAAGTGAAAGAATGGCTGGGTGTCCTCTTCTCTGTCATTTGTGAATTTCTTTCATCCCAAGGCATTGTAGATCTGGCAGGAATGCATGTATTTAAGAAATAAAGCAACTTAATAAATTCAAGTGTTGTATAGGTTAATTTGAATTCACAATTTTCTAAGTTTAATTAGAACCTAACTTATGTGATCATAAATTTGCATTTGGATGTTTGCCAAAATGATTTTATAATGTAAGTAGGTAAATTTCAATTCATTATGTAAATGATATGGTTTTAGGACCCTTCATGGTAATTTGGGAGCACAGAGGAAGGCATCAAGGAATGTTCTGGCTAGAGGAAGTTTGAACTGTGTCTTAAAGGATGATTTGGAGTTAGCCAGGTCGAGGACTGTGAGGGAGTGGGCAGTGGTGAGTAGCACAGAATCACATGATGCCAGGAGCACCATTGCAGCTGTGCTCTAGAAGGCACCATCATGGAAAGTACAGCGTGCATCTGGGGTGGTGGAAGGAAAAGATATAGGGAATATTCTGGTATATTAGGAATGAAAGCAGTGTGGTGGTACTGGAGGGTCACCGTGAATATGGTGTGATGGGGGATAATGCAGGGAGTAGAAAATGGAGGTCCTTATATGACAAGCTTCATCCTGGAGGGGCTAAAGAACATGACACTCAGATGTTGAATTATTTCTTGGGCATGTTACTGTTGATTTTAGTGACTTTTAAATTTCACATCAGTGGCTTAAAAGATTAGAGTGAAAATTGGAAACAACATCAGGATTAGCTTGCAGTTGGGGAGGGGGTAGGATAGAGTTGGAGTGAGGATACCATTTTTTACATTTATTTTTAACTGAGGTAGGGGTAGTTTGGGGCAGAGAGCCAGGAGAGATTTCTCACTGACATAAATGAATAGGAGACCATTCTGAAGCATAGTTTGGAGTATTAGAAAAGGGGAATCAAGGAAAAAGTTTTATTTCTGAAAAATATGCTGTTGAAAATTTTTTTGACAGATCGCTTTAAATATCATATTGTTAAGCAGATCTTCTCTGGAGGAGACCAAACTTTTGTACTTTGCTCCAAATATGAGGTAAAAAAAAATTTCGACTATTATTTTGGGGATGGAATAATGGTGAACTAATATTTGATAAATAATTACATTAAAGCAATTTTACTCTTTGTTGCTACCAATTTTATCTTATTAAGGTAAGCCTTGATGTCCTCTCCATTTTGCAACCTTGAAGTGCCAATAGTTTTCTTGGTATTTTAATCATAGAGTTCTAATTTATAATTTAAAAATTATTAGTGGGTTTGAGTATATGCTAAATATAAAAGAGATAACATAATATTCAGATATCATTTGTTATTTATCATCTGCTCATAGCACCACACTAACATTTCACATTGTCTCCTACATCACTGTAGTGGGTAAGTCAAGGAAGAATGACATTCCAGTATCTTTCAGGGTTGAAAGTAGAGGAGAATATGGTTCAGATATCTGTGGCAGGGCTATAATTCATTCCCCTCCTCCTGGACAAGGGGAATCATTCTGAAACCTGGGACACAGATTTGTTTTATGCCCTCCACTCCCTTCCTTGCTATTGTGCTTTCTCCTCCTCTTCCTCACCCACCTATTTTTATTCTACAAGAATGGAGGGAGGACTAGCCATATATGGTGCACTGATCCTTATCCTGTTGTGGAGGCGCAGGGAAGAGCTGTTCATGATGATGGAGGAATCAGAATTGGTTGGGAAGAAAATAGGAAGTGTGGAGACAAGGGGACCCCTTGAGTCCTGGAAATTCTCCCCATTCATCCGTTACTTTGTTGTCTTTAAGTACACGATGTTCTTGCCTCCCAGACAGTATAATTCTGTGATTTGGTAGAAGAGATTGTGCCGGAGCCTGAGGCTGCAGGTTGGATGGTGGAAACTGACAACTAGATATTTTCCAGGTCAGGAGCCTGGAGAAGGTTCTGTTTAGTGCTGCCATCTGGGGTGATTTGAAACTGCTGCTTTAGACCTATTTTAGGCCCGGCTTAGTGCTTCACAGAGAAATCTTAAGGAATGCTGAGATTATTTTTTGTGTCTTCAAAATGCCAATGAAATGAAATATGAAGAGCACCGAATCTCTGCAACTTATGGTCCATGAGTAGAGTTTGAAGTATTTGTTTCCCTAAGAAATTGACTTGAGTAATATCCAATTTTAATTTTCCTGTGAAAGTCACCATAAAACTCAATTTTATTACTTTTAGAAATATGGTATCTGATCTAAGTAGTTGGATTTAAAACTTATTGTAATTAGCACTGTTGGGACTGGAAAACAAACATTGATGAAAAGGATATAAAATAATGTAATTCTAGAGAAATAGGGCAGGTTAAGGGTTAAACAGCTGGTAAGAGTAGTATGCATTAAAACTGTAAGATAACAAAAAAGAAACTAAAAATATACTATCACTGGGAAGATACTGCTCTTTTTAAATGAAGGCTGTACATTTTTACTTATGCTGTTAAGCATAAATATTTGTTTAGATACAGAGACTGATGAAATAATGTGTTTCCCCTGTCACCATAACACTCGAAGAATCACTTAAAGACCTAAGAGAAAGCATCTGTGTATTGACAGGCTCCATTTTTATAAATGCAACTCACTCAACTAATGCCAGGTCTGAGGTAATAGCAGAGAGGGCAGGAGTTCTGTATAGATATTGTTTTGCCACTTTGCATCCCATGTCTTGGCAATTTAGTGAGTGCAAACCATAGCCCCTCCTTTTGCTTTCATGTTGTTGTTCGCTAGATAGGATTGAAGAGGGAATGTGGTTGGCATATTAGGTGTGCTTATGTGTGTCTGCCTGCAAGCCTGCTAGGTGACAATTCTCTTTTTTCCAACAGTTATTCTCAATTTGGGTTGCCCATTGAAATCACCTAGGAACTTTAAAAACAATAAGAACAACAACACTGGTGTCTTTAGATTCTGATTTAATTGGCCTGGAGTGTGACTTAGCTATCAAGATTTTGTAAGCTCTGGTGATCCAAAGTTGAGAAACACTGACCCTAGATGAAATTTTTTTTTGGCCTGTATATAATTTTTTTTGTTAGAGCTCACTGAATAAAGGATATATAATGCTGTGCAGCATTGGGAATTTTCAAGACCATTATTGACATGTCCTTTCTGCCATCTTTCTTATAAATGTATAATTATATACCTTCAATAAGAAATTAAGAGCATTAAGTTTTCATAGATTGCACTATACATTATAACTGAACTTTTTAATAATACACTTTGTCAGAGTTGAGTGAACAGTTAAGGCAAATGAATGCTTTAAAAGCCTTGATGTTACAGTGCTTCAAAGCAGAGGGGAAAGAAATGTGGAGAAGCCATGTTGGGGTTGTTTCTCTGGTGAACAGTCTCTGAGACAGATTTATGTTGAGAAAGTTTTTCAGGGTAGCGTGCTCTAGAAAGGCTTTTATAGGGATGAAGGAGGCAGGATTGGGCAGAAGGGAAGCTGCAGGTCAGTGTTAACAGGCTTCAACCAGTCTCCTTGATATCTTTGAAGTTGGGCTGGCCCTTCAGCCAGTCCTGAGTGGCGACAAGGGGGCCAGGCCTTTGTACTACCTTGCCTGCCCCTCGTGCGCCCTCCCTGCCCCCCACCCCATGTTGATGGAGTGAACCAATAGCCAGGGGATTTCTCAGCAGCCCAGCTAGGAGCTTTTAGGAGCTGACACTCTCAGCAGCTGAGAGAGTGAAGAAGGGGATGTGGGCAGTGCACCCCAGCTCCTCTGAAACCCAAATGGAGAATATGTCAACAGAAAGAGAAAAGATCCATCCTACATGATTTCTCTGTTTTACTATTCTATTTAATCCTCCAGAATTCTTCCCCTGCTGTTGACTTCAGGACGATGAACCAAGCACATTACACCAGTTTAATAAATGATGAGACCATAGCAGTTTGGAGACAAAAACTCTCAGAACACAACAATGCAAATACAATGAAGTATGTGGCCCCTTGTTTTCATTTTGTTTTTTCCAGAGAATATTGAAATGTTCTAGCTTAGTAATTTTCCTTACTTTCGTTTTGAGGTTGTGAATATACATGGAGTTTTATATTTTAGGGAATCTTTTTTCTTTTTTCTTTTTTTTTGCACATATTTCTTGAGAATTTGGTGTCCTTAGTCTCAGATAACATAATAGGTGGCTCCCCCCAATCTCTCAGATTGTGTGCCTTAAACTTACCTTGTTCAGATCTTAAAAATCCTGACTGATGAAGGTGTGAGTTGGCCTCTCTGCTAAAAAAGACTCAGTGTTATGGTTGTTTAACCCAAGAGTTATTTCATATGCATATGCATATTGCAAAGCAACCCAAAAGTAAGACAGCTGTTATCTAACCTATTCTTGAATAAATTCTAGTATTTTCACATTCAAAATGATTAGTTGATATGGTATTTTAATGTCAGATTGAGAAAATAAAAGTAAAAAAGATTGAGATCTTTTATCAAGTTTATTTTAAAGGATAATTTTGTCCTGCACGTTTTAATACGTTCTCATTGACTTTCCTTAGCATTTCCATTTTTCTACAGAATCTAATATTTGGGAATGAATGAATCACAGTGTGTACTCAGTGGTATACACTGAAATGTGCATAATACGTTTTGCTTTATGACATAGATTATAGTAGGGCAAATGACCAGGTCTGTAAACTTTGGAGTGCACCAGGGGCTCATTAGGAATGACTTCAAGCAGCTCATGGAGGTCCTCAGAGTTTCCCTAATTTTAGGTGGCTCTGACGGGGAATTCAGCCTGGAAGGATGTAGGGGTAAGGGAAGGGAACTAGACTCACTGTGGGAGGTGTAGGGTGGCTTCCCCTCTGCTGGGGCCTTGACAGTTACTCATTCTTAGTTTTCTTATTTATAAAATGAAGGGATGGAAGAAATGATCTCTAGAGAACTTGCTTGAGCCAGATTCTATCATTACCAGAAGTTACTGCAGCCCCCTCCTTAACCATGTTTTTGATGTATTTTTTCCCTTTTCCATATCCTAACTGAAAGGGTTTAGGACTTTTCACATGCATTTGCTTTCTAGCTGTTTCCCCAGAATCTCTGCTATCTAGGTGATAGGAATAAACACTTGTTTCACTTATTTTCAGTTTCTTTCTCAGATAGGAAACACAATAGAAGGAAATGGCTGTTCATTTATTATTTTGCAAAGACAATTTCTGTGTTTGGGAGATAACAGCTCAGCTTTTCTTTTGTGGTTATATTTTATATTTGGAGATGAATTGGGGAGTATCTTAGATGGTTGATGGTAGAAAAATATTCAAGATCATTATCAGGTGCAAGAGCTGTTCTTTCAGTAGCTTTGGTACTTTTAACATGACTTAATGGAAAACTTAAGTACTCATCCATTTTGAGATACAGTGCTTTTCCACAGCAAATGTACATTTTCCAAGGCTTTATCTGGGTAAGAAAGAGCAGCTATTAATGAAATCCTGGAATAGATGACTAACCTGTTGTTGAGGCTTGGATAACCATTTATTGGTAATTATTAAAGGTTTGCCTACCTTTTTCTTTCTGAGCAGTGGTGTTGTTCAGATATTATCTTCTGCAGCCTGTTGGAATGGAAGTTTTCTTGAAAAAAAGTAAGTGATTTAGAATCTTAAAAAAATACCCATATGTGATTGCAAATACTCAGCAAAGGCCGTGAAAGACTTCTGTTCTCTTTGATGGTGGTTGGCTTTAATTCAGTGGCTAAGCTAATGATTTGTGCAAAAATTGGAATACCTAATAATGATGAATGAGAGGATGTCAGGAACGGCAATGCTGATTGATGCCTGGTTGGCCAAGAAGCAGATTAGCAGAGAGACTATCACATAAGGAGTTGATGTAATAATCAATAGAAAGATTTCTTAGGGTATTCTGAAATGTTACCCCCAACAGTATACTGCATTTGTTCTTAAATTCTTAATTCTCTAAGTAATCTCCTCAGTTTCATTGACTTGCTTTCCTATAGGTTTTTCTTTTCTCAAAAAGAGCGAGCTTAGGGGGATATTCCAAGGAAGCTTCAGGAGCTTCTTGGACTCAGATCTAGGCCAGCTCACCAATAAATTACATTTGGGCTGAATTTCTAGCTAGTAAATAGTGTTTCTTTGCCTGGCCTTATCTTTTCTGTAAATGTCCCCCTCGGGTATCTATCTCAAGCAGCACAAAGCTCTTGTCATGAGTTTTGATCTTTGGTGATCCCAAGTCATGACCGTTTCTCATCTGTTTTTGCCAGTGACTAGGTGGATGAAATCCCAAGAAGATTGAGAATTCAATTCTGTGTGTGAATCTCACTCCCTCCCCCACCAAAACATTTTGTCCCTAACTGGGTTGCAAGAGGTTACTTCAGAAACTCTTCAGTTACAGCTAGAGATTGCCAAGTCATTTACTTGTATCATTAGGAGAGTGGAAATGAGCTCATCCAGTTTATTTCATATTTAATATTTAGCCTTTCCCTTCAGGGAAAAGTGTTCTGGATTGTGCTAACATTGGTCTTTTAGAACAGTGGTTTTCAACCAACCTGATTTATCTTCTGAGAGGACATTTGGCAATGTCTCGTGACATTTTTTGATTATTATAATGGGGGAAGGTATACTACTGGCACCTAGTGGATAAAGACCAAGGATGCTGCTAAGCACTTCACTACCCTATCCACCTAACAAAGAATCATTTGGCTCCAAAAGTCAATAGCACCAAGGCTGAGAAACCTTGTTCTAGACGGATAGCTTTTGTGAAGGTTGGGAATGGTCCTTGGCCAGATTTGTTAGGTTATTCATCCTTAGTATCATGAATTCCATTTAGATGTGGGTAAAGCCTTTTTTTTTTTTTTTTTGACCAACTGTGCTACTTCAGGACTCCTGCTTATGTAGCTTATGCAAAATTGCAAAATGCCTCACAGGAAACCAATTAAAGTGAAGACCACTTTTACAAAGCATAAATACATTTAGATAAAATATTTTGTTTTTTCTTAACAGCATGGCAGAAAATACCTCTAAGCATATGGAAGGTTTTCATAAAGGACACTAGAATTAATTTGTGTGTTTGGGGTAGATTTATTTTTATAGTAACAACAACAAAAGACCCAACAAACAAAGCCCAATCATCTCTTTATTTGATTATTTAGGTTTTAATAAATACAATTATGATTTTTTTCAATGTTAGAAACTCTACTTATGTTTTTACAAATTACAACATTGCTGTCAGATGGTGTTAAAACTATTTGAATATGTCCATTATTCATAAACAGAAGCCTGTTTTGCAGATAGTTCTTTTGTAATTAATAGATACAGTAATGTTCAAGAGTGGAAACGTAGAAGAGACATTCTCTAAGTCTCTAAAAGGCTAAAATTTTAAGGTTAGAAAAAATGATTAGTTGCTAGGAGGTTAAAAACAGTAGCAGTGAAATTAGTCTCTGAGTGTATATAATTGTATCCCTTGTGTAAACTAAGAGAGACATTAACTTTGTCTTTGTTGTCGTTCTGATTTTTAAAAAAAATACTTGATTAAGAAAAGCTTTTTAACAAGGAGGTTTGTTCTACCTGCCATTTGTTGATGAGTGGGCCAGTTTACACCAGGAATGTTTTTTGCACCTTGGTACAGCATTCACATCTATCTAGTTCAGTGCATCCCAATTACAGAAAAAGGCAAAAATACAAGAGTAAATCAGGGAAATAACACTCTGCTTCTAAATTTCAGGATAACCTCAAAGTGAAATGATGATTCTTGCTTGTACTTTGAATTGAGGGAAAAAACACTTGAAAAATATAAGATCATCTTGTAAAAAGGGTTCCAGAGCTTGATTCTGTTAGGCTTTTTTGAAGTGTGGCATTTTTATGCAGCTTGTCTACCAGGTCAAATTTAAATCCAATCAGTATGGACAGACTATTTTGTTTCCCTTTTCTAATTTCTATTAGAGTGTTTGCTTTGTTTTTCTTTTATTACACACTTTAAAATTTTTTGTTTAGAATTGATGAACATTTTAAAACAAGTCCCAAAATCCCTGGGATTGACCTGAACTCAACGAGAGTGTTATTTGAGAAGTTAATGAGCTCTCAGCACTCAATGATTCTAGAGCAGGTAAGTTCTTTACATTTACAGAGTATATATTTTTAAAATGCATTTTTGTGTGCAGTAATACAGCTTTCAAGAGAAACAAAAGAGTAAGATAAAAAGGCAAAAATCTTGTATAAATCTTAACTCTGAAATTCTCACTTTGGGAATTTGACCTACCTTTAACTTTCTTCTTAGCTTAAATCTTTCCAAGGAAATATGCTTCTAGAGCAAGGTCTGCATGCATGGGGATCTTTGGCCTTTCATTCCACTGATGTATCTCCTGAGCACCTCCAGTGTCTGCTCATGATTGGTTCTCAGTGTATACTGAGTGAATGGCAGTTGAGAGTCTATCAAAGAACTTGTGAATTTAGAGATAAGGTAACTAGATCTTATGCATGTTAGAATTTCTCAGTATTCTTTTCTCTCATACAGATCTTGAACAGCTTTGAAAGTTGCCTGATTCCTCAGTTGTCGAGTTCACCACCAGATGTTGAAGCCATGAGAATCTATTTAATACTACCTGAATTCCCTCTGCTCCAGGATTCCAAGTATTATATAACGTTGACTATTCCCCTGGCTATGGCCATTCTGCGGCTGGATACAAACCCTAGCAAAGTACTAGGTGAATTTGCGAAACTCAATACCAGTGGTTTTGGACTTTTATTTTATTGGTGTGACCACTGGCTCTCAGTGGACTGAGATCCAAGAATCTGTTGCCATTTTCATATGCTTAACGTTCAAATCTTACTTTTCTTTGTTGCTGTCTTCTAACTCACCATATTTGCAATATGAGCAAATAGAACCATTATTTAGGTTATTTGAAATGATTCACTCCAGACTAATCTTGATTTTTAAATATTCACAAGGTTAGATTATCCAACTTTATTTTTTCACCTCCTACATTTGCTAGTAGTTAATAGTGCCTCAAAATGTAGTGTCCATCTGTTGCTCTTTCTCCTATACCTAATTTAGGGGGTGGGAGTGAAATGAACAGTTTGGTGTGATGCGCAGGTCTCCAAAAGAGGAGAGGAAGAAAATTACCTAGAGGAGACTTACCAAATGTTTGTTCTGTTTTTCTTTTTTAGGACAGTTGAGTCCACCCTGATTTTTGCAGGCCACGGACACTTTGCTGAGATAAGAACCTTCCGTTCCTCAGTGAATTGGAGAGTGTCTTTCATGGGAGTAGCGCCTAAGATGTTTTTATTAATCAAGTGCAGAAAATCTGTCACCTGGCTTTTTCCTATTTTTTTCCCTTGGTAAATTTTTTTTAGGTGTTCATTGCAACTCAGTAACTTCTGCGTCCCATGTGGATTGGGTTGTTACTTGAGTCTGTCTCCCCATGAGTAAAGAGACTTTTATTCCTGAGGATGGAATACCGGCTTTTCTGTATTTCCGTATTGTTTCCACCTTTGCAGAAGATACAAAAACAGAAAGACTAATGAAAGCACTAGGAATATGTTAGTTTTTCTTTCTTTCTTTTTTTTTTTTTTTTTTTTTTTTAAGATCAAAGCCCTTTGGAGCATTTTTTTTTTTTTTTCAACTGGAGCATATTTTTTCAGGTATTCTAGTAGACTATGAGGTGGAGAGATGGCAGTCTCCAAAGGAATATTACTGACATTTAAGTTTGGGTCTTTTTGTAATTTAAATTTTTTCCAGGTGGGCTAGCACAAAGAGATCAGAGTTGTTCAGCTCTACACTTGTTTTTAACTTCTAAATAAAGAAATTTAAATGTAAAAGAATATCCCAAAGTACAGAAAACACTGCAGGTACCCACTCACACAGAAATTCATGATTCTCAATATTTTGCTGTTTTTATTTTATGTGTTCCCCCCTACCACCACCTTTTTATTTTTGCTGAAATATTTTTTAAAAATCGTAGGCACCCTATCAGTTCATCCTTTAAGTATTTCAGTATGGCTGAATTTATTTCTGACAAATAAACACCAGTATAGCCTTCTTGTCTGGTTATGAGACATCATAGTTTGGGGAAATAACAGAAATAGTAGTTTTCAACTAATTATGCTTCTTGAAGGGAAGGCACAGTTGCCATACTGGTGCTGCTTTCACAGGTGTGTGGTTGCTTGTATCCCTGGTACAGGATGTAAATAGAGGGTGAGTTGAGGGCAGCAAGGATGATGATATCTGAGTGCTTTTGCCCACAACATGTGCTTTAGCATCTTATTTACATGGACCTTTTTGGAATTGAAATTTTAGCTTCTGAATGAGTCTTTGAGGAAAAATCAGATCAAGCTTTACCAAAAAAAAAAAAAAAAAAGCTCTAGGGATGATTCTTGTACAGTTCCTGCTCTTTCCAGAAATGCTTTAATGGATTCTTTTTAAAATCAGTCTTGGGAAACTGTATTTTAGACTAATGTTCATATTCTAGCTGGAGCAGTTTTTAGCTAGCAGGCAGAAGACATAAATACTTGATCAAGGATACATATTGAAATATGTCTTTTCTTTCTTTCTAAAGATAATTGGTGGTCTCAGGTATGCCCAAAATATTTCATGAAGCTGGTAAACCTCTATAAAGGTGCAGTCGTTTATCTACTGAGAGGAAGAAAGACATTCTTAATTCCTGTACTGTTTAACAATTATATTACAGCAGCTCTCAAGCTCCTGGAGAAATTATATAAGGTGAGCATAGAGAGGAGCCAGTGGGGAGAGGGGTGAATAATAGATGGTAGGCTCAAATGTCCTACTGAGGTTGTCCGTGGAGAGCCCCTTTTCAGTTGTCTGGGTTTCAGTTTTCCTTATTTTGTTCTTTATTAGGTAAATCTCAAAGTGAAGCATGTGGAATATGATACATTTTACATTCCTGAGATTTCCAACCTTGTGGACATTCAGGAAGACTACCTCATGTGGTTCTTGCATCAAGCAGGCATGGTAAGAATTCATGTAAAGCATATTTTAAAGCTTTAGTCTTTTCTCAGAGTACAAATAAAGAAAAAAAAAAGAGTACAAATAAAGGTAAGAGGAGCACATCTGAGCCCTATAATTTGTCCTTCATTTTGGTGTTAATGTCACAGTGTTTTGGCTTTGCATTCTTGAATCTTGGAAGTGCTTTGAGAAATCATAAACGGTCAGTAAGGAGTCATAAATGGGTAGTCAGTGAGAATGGCACAAATCTTAATTAGTTGCCAACATTTTAAAAAAGTATCTAAAGTAGTCATAGCTATAGAAGCAGAAAGTAGGGTGATGGTTGCTGGGGCTTAAGGGCAGTGGAGAGTTGTTTAGTAAGGAGAGAACTTGAGTTTTGCAAGATGAAGAAGTTCTGGAGATCTGCTGCAAAATAATGTGAATACGGTTCACACTACTAAATTATATACCTAAAAATGGTAAAGATGGCAAACCTTATGTTGTGTGTCTTTTACCACAAAAACGTCAAGATGCGTAAAATGAATTTCTATCTTTTCTTGAAACTTGGAAGATCTGGCAACATAACTTGTCCTCCCAGATGGTATCAATTGGCTGGAGTTCAATAGTGGCTCTTTAGACGAGGCTTATATGTGGCACAGTCCCCACTGCCACTTGATTTTGACATTGAGGAAAGGATCATTTGCTAATTACCATCTTCTATTAGCTAGCTTTCTTCAGTGTCTTATGTTGGCTCCTAAACTCTGAAGGCCACCTCTGATTTGGGATTTTGGGTATGAAGATGTCACATATCCTTGACCTAGCTGTCACCATATGTTAGATATACCATGCAAGGGGTTGTGGATTCCTGCCTGCCACCATGACTTGGGAAGAAGTTCTCAGTTTGATTGCAGACTGGCTTGGGATCTATGCAAGGGTTTTTAGGACCTTCTATCTGTGGAGTAAGTGTAAAATTGAGTTATGTCAAGAAACAGAATGATGATTTGGTTACTGTATTTAGTGAAGTAATATGCGGCAGATACATTGGATGTGACTCCTTGCCAGTTTAACAGATTCATCACCAACACTGAGGCAGTATTTTTCCATGTAGCATTTTTGGAGGTCCGTATCAGTATGTAATAGCAAGGCCTGTAAATAGGTTTATTTAACTTAGAAGATTATTTTCTTTGTCAAATAATAGATGATCAGGGCTGGACACAATAATGTGTTTTTAATGAGCTTTATGATAACCTTGATAAAACAAAATACTCTTCAATAAAAATGGGGTCGAATCTTCTAAGTTAGGTTTACATGGGAAATTTAACATGCAAGCTAACAATGAATTCTGCTTTCACCTGTTAATTTAGAAATTGTAAAAAGCTTTTCTGTTTTATCAACTCGTGAGTAATTAGTCATGGGATAATAAAATGTTAAGAGCTGAAATAAGCTTTATGAATTATTTAGGTTGTTTTGTTTTTAGGTGAGGAATTGGAGGCCCAGAGAAGTTAAACAATTTTTCCAATTGCTTAAGCAATTTAGTTAGCTTCATAAAAGTCAATTCTTCTGACTTTGAATCTACCCTTTCTGTGACTGGATGCTGAATAGAATACCTCTAATGAATGCTAATTCTTTTCGCCACTGAAAAAGCTGTTGCTGGTGTTAGAAATGTAGCTTATCATGATTGCAGTCTGTGAATGGCAGTACTTAAGTGAGCAACTTTGGCTTTCTTTTAGATTCCACACAGAAGTGATACCATATAGTATTTGTCTTTCTGTTTAGCTCATTTCACTTGGTATAATGCCCTTCACGTTCACACATGTTGTTGCAAATGGCAGAATTTCCTTCTTTTTTATGGCTGAATAATATTCCTGTGTGCTTGCATGTGTGTGTGCATATGCGTGTATATACACCATAATAAATAGCTTTACATGTTGAATTTTTAGCGTGGTAGTAGCCAAGGCAGTCTAGCATATAATTCAGAGCACATGTTGTAGTCAAAAAGAACTGGATTCAGATCTCAATGGTGGCCTACCTTTGTTACCTTGAACAAGTTACTTAATTTCTATAGTCTTGATGTCCTTATTTGTAAATAAGAATTATGACACTATCATGAGAATTAGATGGGATAAAGCATGCAAAGGCTTTACTTGGCAGAGTACTTAGTGTGTGGCATATATAATAAGCCCTCAATAACTATTTTTCAGTAAGCAGCTCTTGGGCACCTGTATGTCATGAGCCTGCTGGTCACTAGGGATGGAAACATGTATAGCACGTGGTGGCTACCTCTGTGGGGGTATTCAGTGCAGAGGCAGCAGTGAAAAAGGCATTACAAAACTGTGTAACACTTATGTGTAAAGGACTATGGAGCACAAAAGGAACATTCTAAAGTGCCTGATTTTGTTTGTTTTAAAGATTAAAAAAAAAATTATTCCAGAGAGAGAAAGCAAGCAAAGGAAGGAGCATAGAGAGGGACAAGCAGACTCCACATTGAGTGTGGAGCATGATGTGGGATTCCATTTCAGGACCCTGATACTTAACTGATTGAGCTGCCCAGGTGCTCTGATATTTGCTCATTTTAAAGAAGTGGTAGTGGTTTGTTTATTTTAGTTAATAAACCACCATCTTCTAAACTTGAAAACCAAAGAGCACGTAGAATGAGTGACTTTGTGGGCTCCCACAGAGGGCAGCACAAGGGAGAAAGTCAGTGACACAGAGTAAATGCTTCAGAGGTAAAAACTAGAATCCACTTGACATCTTGCTGGATGTGTCCCATGGGGACAGTGTTTTGGCTTCAGGTACTGGGTTGTGCATGGGCGAGACACCACAACTATTTTGCCTCAGTATGCAGTGATGCTGGGAAACCAGATTTGCTTGTGGTCCTGCAGGCACGCCTGGTGGCAGGCCCCAAGGCAGTGTTAGTTGTGTGGTGTTCTCCTCATGCCGCACGGGTTTGTACAGTACTTCCTGTCCCCAGCCACAGCCACACTTAGGAAATGTTGATTTGGAATTAAAAAAAGAAGAAAAGGATATTCCCAACTACCTCATTCTGCACCATATGCTTTTTTGGTGCTTCTGTTTAATACACTTTTGTGTTTTTTTTTATTTGTTCATGAGAGACAGAGAGAGAGAGAGAGAGAGAGGCAGAGACCTAGGCAGAGGGAGAAGCAGGCGCCATGCAGGGAGCCTGATGTGGGACTTGATTCCGGGTCTTCAGGATCATGCCCTGGGCCAAAGGCAGGCGCTAAACCGCTGAGCCGCCCAGGGATCCCCTGTTTAATACACTTCTGAAAGTGAGATAAGGTTGCCGCATAACCCCGTTTCAAGAAGGAACACTTGAAATATCCATCACTAATACTTTGCTAGTTTTATGTTTGTTAGACTCGTTTTGGGGGGAGTGGATGCCCCTCCTCCCTGACAGGATCTCATATCTTAACAGTTTGTACACATCCTTCTAGGTTAGGGAGAGCAGCCATAGAGTAAAATCATAATGCTGCTCTTTGAACATTTATGTTATGTAATACAGAAATGCCAGTACTAATAACATTTCTAAAATATTTAGCATTTACAAAGTAAAAATCTGTGAAATCAAATAATTATATTTCAGTACAAAAACACACAGACTAATACAAAATTATAGACTTTCTATATGTAAGTAGACCTTTATAGGGGCTCTTGGGTGGCTCAGTCAATTAAGCAAATAGCTCTTGATTTCAGCTTGGGTCATGAGATTGAGCCCTGCATCTGGCTCTGTTTTCAGCCGGGAATCTGCTTGGGATTCTCTCTCCCTCTGCCCCTCCCCACCTCCAACTTTCTCACTGTCTCTCTAGAGTAAATGGATAAATCTTGAAAAATAAAAATAAATATACCTTCATATTGGTCTGTTCCTTCTTTTGACTGAAGAGCCTTCCTTCCTTTGCCTCCTTTAGACCTGGCACTGTAGCCCTCCCCTGGAGGGAGGAGAGTTCTATCGACCATCAACTGGCCTTGGCTATGGTTCCTAACTCAGGCAGTTCTGGATTTTTTTGCAGCCCCCTACCTGAGAGGATAGTAACCTTGCCCTCAATTTAACTTCTGTCCTTCTGCAAAAGAGACATCAGCCTACTTCCAAAACTGGGCTCTTGCAGGGGTGAAGGCATCTGGTAAGGGGCGAGGGGAGGGACCAGGACTGAGGAGGTAGATGTCTGAGGGGCCTGGGAGGGCTTGTGGGGTTTTCAGCAATAGGGCAGCAGAATAGTTGGAAAACTGCAGTGGGCCTGGAGAGAGCCAGGATCAACAGACAGAACTGCTGACTGATGTCTGAAATCGCTATACTGTTCTAACAAAAATACCAGTATCTCTGAATACTAAGTATGTTGGGATGCTGTAATGCCAACAACTGTTTTTGTAGTCACTGTGGTCCTTTCTATCGCAGTCATTTTACATTTGAAGTGTTCAAAACTTTATTGTGCTTTATAGACCAACACATGTTAAAGATCTCTTTTCTCTTGAGAATAAACAAATAATGCTTAGATTAAATAATCTATTCTGAGAGAAACATTAGAAAATTCTGCATATTGCCACAGCTTGTAAACTCCCTTCCCTAGGATGCTTCTACTTCAGGTACCTAGACTTAGAAGATCACTTTGTGAAGTGCTGTTTTATGGTGTGCGGACTTCTTAAAATTTTAGTGATTACAATTCCTAAATTCAAAGTAATTAGATATATAGATAATGAGAATGAGCCAAATTAGCCTGGCTTACATATGCTTGATTCCATACCTTGTCTCACTGGACTAGAATCATCTCTCCAGTTAGGGTTTCTTAGTTTACAGAAATGTTCTGAGGTCTCTAAAGGAACCTAGTTCCAAAGGATTAGCAGGATGGATTTTAATGAAAATTGCTATTAAATGATTTTATCGAATACACACAAACACAAAAGGAGGTAGTTATACACTTCTTATTCAGTAGCCTTTAAACAATTACAGAACCAAACCAAATCTGCAAATTGAAGTACAGACAACTCTAAAATCAATAAAATGCATATTCACCTCATGATTAAATATTGCAGCAGAAATGTCTTATTGAAACCCATTGCATTGTGGAGAGGAACTGCCAGCTCCCAGGCCGTGGGTGCCTGAGTTCCCTGGCCTGTCAGCCCTGGGATGACTCAGCTCTGTTCTCTTTTCAGAAGCTATTAAACCTTCCTTCATGCAGTAGGCCTGGACTACTCTGGCCTTTTCTTGGGCACAGATGCATCACTTACAAAGGAAGACTGCTTTTCTTCTTTTTCATTTCCCTTCGACAAGTATATATAATGTGGTACCAGTGCAATCATTAAAATAAGTGAATATCATCATAAGGAGGTTATTCATGCATTTTCATTAATTTTGTTTAGAATGTCATTTTAAAGAACCCACAGAATTTTTAAAAATTCATAGAGCACTCTCAAATCTCTGAGAATAAGTCTGCAGTTTTCTATTTGAGAAATACTGCTACAGATCAATAGAATGTATATTGTTGATGGTTTTGTTTCTATTAAATCAATAAATGTTACATAATCTAACAACTTTCAGAAAAAAAATTTTTTTCTTGGTAAATGAAATGGTAACAAACCTTATAGATATGTTTCTTTTGTGATTGTTATTCCTGTCCTCAAAATTTTATTTAGATTTTTTCACATATTGCTGGAATATCTTCTATAGGTTAAGCTCTGGTCTAAGTGCTAAGTCAGCGACAGGTTTCTAAATATTTGCTTTTCCTAATCATAACAATTGTGTGTGTGTGTGTGTATGTGTGTGTGTGTGTGTGTAAGGAGATGTAACAAGTAAAATGCAGTCTGTATCATCCATTTTACCCAACAAAATTAGTGTCTGAAGTAAAGATTGTAAAGCTTCTGTTTTGGAATTAGATTTTTATAAAAGAGCATTCTATTAATGCTATAAATTATGGAATCAGTGAACTGGTCATTAAAGGTCTCTTAAAATTTTTTTAATTGTTTTTATATTTTTTCTCAGTCTATACCCATCAAAACATCTGGTCTGTTCCATCAGAAATCTAATCAGCCATTCAAATGGTGTTTACTCTCTGCATGACCAAATAGTCGGATTGATTATATGTTTTGTTACTTATATTTTATATTTGCAAGGGGTAGAAAGTTCAGGTTTTACAATCCAAGTAAGAAACTTTTTATTTTTCTTTATCCAGAAGACTAGACCATCTATAATACAGGTAAATGATCCTTTTTTCATTTACTTATATACTTTTCCAGCAGTATTCTCTATGGAACATTATTATATTGCCAATAATATGTTTTATTCTAGGATACTGTAACACTTTGTTCCTACCCTTTCATCTTTGATGCCCAAGCCAAGACCAAAATGTTGCAGACTGATGCTGAACTACAGATGCAGGTATCATATTTTAAAAATAATTTCCTCTTCTTACTGTGTTTTCTTCATCCTGAGCATTTAGTTGTAACTTTTAATAACAGGAGAGGGTATAACAGGGCCATTGTAACTTTTTAGAACTATTATAAGTTTTTTCAGCAATTTTATGTTGAGTATAACACACATACATGAATGCATGTTTACCCGGATCAGGGGTTGGCAAGCATTTTCATAAAGGGCCATATAGTAAATATTTTAGTCTTTGTGGACCATGCAGTCTATCTCAACTATTCAACTATTTCATGTTGTAACACAGAAAGCAGTGATAGACAATAAGTGAATGAATGAGCACGGCATTTTTCCAGTATAATTTTCTGTACACTGAAATTTGAGTTTTATATAATTTTCACTTGTGAACATTTTTTTTCATGTTTTCCAATTACTTAAAAATGAAAAAAAATTGTTATTTTAAGAGCTGTATAAAAACAGGCAGTGGGCTGGATTTGGTCTGCAGGCCATCATTTGCTGCCCTGGTAGAGATAGGGCAATAATTAAATGGAGCTTGGTAATTCTTTATCGAATAAAAACTTAAGTTACAGAGATTTGTCTATTTTAAATATACAGTTTTATTATAAAATATAATTGGTTTTGATGAGAAAAGGCATTTTATGAATTAATAATCCAAATCTACCAGTTCCTGTTGGTGTATTACCTTATTCATCCCTCTCTCTCTCCGGCTCTCACTCTCTGTGTGCACCGGTACATATGTCTGTTTTCACAGTGACCTATCCATGATATTGTTAATTTAAAGTTTTTTCAGAGAAAGTAAAGAGTTTTCAAAGAACAAAAGCTACTTAACAAATGACAATTAGGTTTCTTTAGTGCCATTTTGAAAGTCATGGTTTTTACCAACTCTCCATCATGTTTCTTCTACTCTGACAATTACCTCAGTCTTAATTAGCTGGTCTCAGTCATTTTCGTGGAACTGGTTATGGGTCATATGGTTCATAAACTGTTTCATTTAGTTTCTTTTGGTTCACATTAGGAAGATTTGTGTGTTTTATAAACAGGAGTAACTTAGAAAATCTGGAAAAGTTAAGGGGAAAAATTAGAAAGAACAAAATGGAGATGCAGTCCGCCTGCTCCCTACGCATCCCAGGTCCGAAGGCACAGCAGGCTGCTGTCCCATCCACACTCACACGTGTACTCTGAGTAATTGTGTTCCTGGGTCTGCTGTTCCAGGTGGCGGTCAATGGAGCTAACTTGCAGAATGTCTTCATGCTTCTCACCTTGGAGCCTCTGCTGGCCAGAAGCCCCTTCCTGGTCCTTCACGTTCGCAGGAACAACCTCGTTGGAGATGCCCTAAGAGAGCTGAGCATTCATTCTGATATTGATTTGAAAAAGCCTCTCAAAGTGAGCCCTTCATTTTATTCCTCTAAATATTTCCAGGGTTTTCTTTAAATAATGTCGATGAAACAGCAAAGGTCTTATTATTAAAATTGTGGAGTACAACCATTCATTATTTCATTCATTTTAAAAGAATTTAATCACCTCCTTCTGTCAAATCATCAAACAGAACATCTCAACATAACATACACTAAGAATGCCGGTGGATTACTTTAGGGATCATAGGGCTTTCTTCATCCACTCTTGGGTGTATCTACCCCACCTCTACCAGAAACAAGAGCAAAACTAAAGGTTCAGCTAGGTGAAACTATCAAGTCAGCATCCAGGAAGTCTTTGGTTGTCAAATATTGAAGAGAAAGAAGAAAAAATGTAGAATGGAAAGGTAGTGCAATTGTCTGGGAAGCTGTTGACCTATCATAATAGACACTCTTAGTTCCCTGAAATTACTGAATTAAATTTTTTCTTTCTTCTTAGACTATGTATTTGTGTCACTACTTATTGTATTCCCAGGGCTTAGCACAATGCTTGGCACACAGTAAGTGTTCGATTAGTGTTTAATGGATTATTTGAAATAATTTTCTTAAGCCCTTTATTTTTCATTTCAGATGATTTCCAGGTCTCTGTTGCCATTCCTATTGTAAACTCTGATTTCCAAAAGGTAGTAGGCAAGAAATTGATGGTCTCCATGCCATTGTCACCCTTTCCAGAACATCCTATGAGGGGCATTGGTCTCCTCAGTCTGCCTGGGAGTTCTCCCAGGAACTTCTGTGTTAGATTTTTGATATTGCAGAAAAAGGGGGCCTCCCTTTGTCCCCTGTTTTCAATCAGTAACCAGATGAGACACTTACTGCTTCGCAGCACATCTGAGTTAAGTATTTCCCTGGCATCAGAATCCTGGTGTCTGTCCCCACCTTTGCTTCTGTCCTGCTCTTAGCAGCCGGGAACTCAACCACAAGGATATACTTTTTCAAATGCTAGTTTTAGCTTGTGTCTGAGTCTTTGCCTATAAAGTGAGGATGGTAATAGCAATCCCTACGAATGAGGCTGTTCTGAGGATTAAGTTAATAGAGTTTAAATGCTGGCATGTAACAAACTCTCAATAAATCTCATTTGGCTTTCTGTCTCATTTGTTGGCTTGCTGTAGCTGTTACTGTGATAATCCTTGTGGGTCCAGGATGCCCTGTATAGATCTGATTATAGCCCTCACAGAACCCAAGTCTCTACCTCCTTAGAATGTTCTCCTTCCTTCCATAAGCATCAGTTACTTCAAGAGCCCCACTGAGAGATCTCTTCAGAAAAAAGAAAGTGTTCCTTTACTCAGTTTAATCATTGCTTTTCTCTGTGTGTCTGGACATGAACCTCTCAATATATTTGACTCTCTGAAAATAAAATATAGGAGCACCCAGGTGGCTCAGTCAATTCTGCTGCCTTTGGCTCAGGTTATGACCTCAGGGTTCTGAGATGGAGCCCTGCATTGGGTTCCCTGCTCAGCAGGGAGTCTGCTTTTCCCTCTCTCTGCACCTCCTCCTGTTCATACTCTCTCATTCTCTCTCTCAAGTAAATAACATCTTTAAAAGAAAATATATTCTTCAGTTGACTCTCTTATGTTTGCCTTACTGCCCCAAATAGATGGTAAACTTCTGACTTCCTTTATATCCCTTGGAGTACCTAGTAGAAATTTTGTGTGTCTTTAAGTGTTAATAATCAGCACATACACCTTGCAGTTTTCATTGCATTAATGTGTTCTCTGTTATATATTTCTTCCTTTGTCCTGACTTTGGAAAGAGTTTGCTGAAAAAAGATAAAACATCAAAGATTTTCCTGAAGTATTAATTTTACTTTCATTATTTTAAGGTAATCTTTGATGGTGAAGAAGCAGTGGATGCTGGTGGTGTTACAAAGGAGTTCTTTCTTTTACTGTTAAAAGAACTTTTGAATCCTATCTATGGAATGTTTACCTACTATCAGGATTCAAATCTCTTGTGGTTTTCAGATACGGTAAGTTAGTGATACTGCAATTAAACAGATGGATTGTGTTAGACTTTCTTTTTGTGGTCACACCGATCCCTTGACTTCTGACTTTATAAAGGGTAGTATAGCAAAGATAATGTAAACAATCTAAGTAATGTATCTAGTCTTCATTTTTCACTTGTTGCCAAGATCTCATGTGTTTTGTCACCCGTCAGCCCTATTTCCTTTTCTAGTAGGTAGGATCCAGGTTTTATTATTCTTTGAAGGATAAAAAGAACACAGCATGGTGAAGAAATGAGTTTTATGACATGTAGGAAGTGGTAGTCAGGTATGTCTTACATTAATAATAATGGTGGTATGAGTGTAAATACTTACACAGATACATGTACACACTTTTTGAAAATTCAGTAGGAGAGCTAAGCTTTAAATGGCATCTAATTTTAACCAAACTATAATTTAGTTCTTTTTTTCTATTGGAGTTTTCTCCCTAGATCTGCCCTCTTCTAAAAAGGTAGCCATTAGCCACATGTAGCTATTTATATTTAAATTTTAGTTAATTAAAATGAAATATTTAAGATTTATTTCCAAAGTTGTGCTAGCCACATTTTAGGTGCTCAGTAGGTATAGCTAGTGGCTGCAGTATGACACACAGTGAAGACTGTTTCCACCATTGCAGAAAATCCTATTGGACAGTGTTGCTCTAGAAGATTATACAGTATTCTCTGTGTTAGTAGATGAGCTGTGACTTGCTTAACTTTGTCTATGTTGCAGTTTTTGGTGGGATAATTGAACTTTTGTCAGGGTGTTTCTCTGCTTCAGAAGGTAATTAAATATTATGAGGTCTTTATTCTTTTAATACTGAAAAAATTGTGAGGCAAATGGCAGAGTGTTTTGAGGGCTGCAAGCATTGCATTTCTTTTTTTTTTTTTTTTAACATGTTTGTGTATGTACTGAAAAGTGTTTTGTAGAGCACAATTGGTTTCACTTGATTGGCATAACCTGTGGACTAGCCATCTACAACTCCACTGTGGTTGACCTCCACTTCCCGTTGGCTCTCTACAAGAAGTTACTGAATGTAAAGCCTGGCTTGGAAGACCTAAAGGAGCTGTCACCCACTGAAGGAAGGTACAGAGCTAGAAGATGGGCAGACCGGTGTGGGCAACTGTTCTGGCTGCCTCTGACATAGGGATTAAGGGTTGGAAATACCACATGCATAAGCTTGAGTTTATCAACCCATATGGTTAGGCTCTCGAGATGCAGGTGCACTACTCCTTGCTTGAGGCATTGCCTGTGGCACTCTGAAGGCAGAGGGGGCAAAGGAAAAGGGAAAGGCAGGTCGTGGTTGCCCAGGGGTACAAGGTAATCTCAGCTTTCCTTATTCTGAACAAAAGATAAAGACTCAGAGATTTGTCATGATCCAGAAATACAGAGGAAGGAAGGACTGAAAAGAGAGCATTTAAAAAAAATTTAATTGAGATATAATTTATGTACCATACAATCCACCTGCTTGAAGTATATGATTCAGTGACTTCTAGTATTGTCAGAATTGTGTAGCTGTCACCACAGTTTTAGAGTCTTGCCTGATAAAGAAACCTGGTCCTCCTTAGTTGTCATCCCCCATGCCCTAGACAATAGCTAATCTATTTCCTGTCTGTGTAGACTTGCCTATTCTGATTATTTCATATAAGTGGAGTCATGTAATATGTGTTCCTTTGTGGCTGGCTTCTTTGGCACAGCATAGTTTCAAGTTCCATCCATGTTGTAACATGTATCAGTATTGAATTTCTTCTTGTTGCCAAATAATAATCCATTGGATATCCATATGTATGACATTTTGTTCATCCATTCATTGGTTGATAGCTGATGGAAATTGATGGTTCCCACTTTTCGGCTGTCACAGATGATGCTACCGTGGACATTCTTGTACAGGTTTTTATGTGGATATAAGTCTTCTTTCCTCTTGGGTGTATACTTAGGAGTGGGATTGCTGGGGCCATATGGTAGTCCTGTGTTTAGTCTTTTGAAGGACCGCCAGACTGTTTTCCAGAGTAGTGGAGTCATATTTTTATGTTATTCTCTTTCTGGCTCTTAAAACTCCTTTGATTCTGAGTTTTTCTGCCTTGATTTCAGGTAGCATAAGATCAGATATATAAAAAACACCATATCCTTGGATTTCTGTAAACAGTATAATCCTTTGGGTTTAAAAGGAAGGAACAGCCTGTTTTATGGAAGAAGAATACCGATTTTAAGATGGAGATAGAGAAGGGGTTGTTTCTAAGGTCCCCTCTGGCAGTGAGACTGCCACACCACATGTAGGACACCAATATTGAGAAACCATAAAGGATGAGAGAGTTGGGGACCCAGAGAGAGAGGAAAAGAATATGTAGAAGGAATATCGAAAAATAGCCAAGGGTTATTAACTCTGGCAGGGTTAATTTTAGGGTACCTTAGGAAGGCTAGAGAGTGGTTGAAGTGTGTGATTTACTTAGCCAGCCTGACTGAGAAGAATTTATTTGAAGTAGTGATTTTGGGTGATTAATTGGTAGTGGATTTAAATTCCACACTAAGAATTTTCTTCCTGGGCACCTCTTAATGGAATTGGACGTGGAGCTCACTAAAGAAGGAAGTGTGGATGAGATTTGATTACAAGAACATATTCTCTTAAAAGCTAGGATATGACCATTGTCGCATAAACGTAAGTCTTGTTTTAAGAGTATATGTTGTGTTCATTAGTGTGGCAGGTAATAGAGTGTCTTTACCATACAGAGCCCTTTGCATTGACAAGTAAGCTGTTAAGATTCCTACATGGAGGGACGCCTGGGTGGCTCAGTGGTTGAGCATCTGCCTCCAGCTTGGGGCGTGATCCTGGGGTCCTGGGATCCAGTCCCACATCGGGCTCCCTGCATGGAGCCTGCTTCTCTCTCTGCCTGTGTCTCTGCTTCTCTCCCTCTCTCTCATGAATAAATAAATAAAATCTTAAAAAAAAAAAAAAGATTCCTATGTGGATAAGGTAACTTTGTGGCTTTCTTATGATGGAAGGATTAGTCTAATACATCTGGAGGAAGACATTCTGCAGGGCCAGTCCAGTACCATATCCTCATATTTAGATTTCCAAGCAATATCAGAGTTAAAAGAACCCAAGTGTGTCAGATACAAATCTTTCTGAGTTTCTTCATAAATTTAGTAAGACTTGTCAGTGGGAAAAGAGAACAATTAACGAATGTCTTACAGATCCGGCATCTTTTTTTTTTTTTTTAAGACTTTATGTATTTATTCTAGAGAGGGTGGAGGGAGAGAGAGCAGGGGGAGGAGCAGAGGGAGAGGAACAAGCAGACTCTGCCCTGAGTATGGAGCCTAGTGCCGGGGTTGATCTCAGGACCATGAGATTATGACCTTAGCTGAAACCAAGAGTCGGATGCTCAACTGACTGAACCACCCAGGAGGAGCCCCTGCCTCATATATATATATATATATATATATATATATTTTAGGGTATAAGCAACACAATTTTCTGTCAGTCTGGACTTATGTTTATTCTAGAATCTTCTTTTAGTTTTTCCTTGCAAACAATCTGGATACATGACTAAGGTAGAAACACTATTACAGTGTCTAACGTGCCTCTTTTCCTTTCTCTATTATTCTGTGACTAGGAGTCTTCAAGAACTTTTAGATTACCCTGGGGAAGATATTGAGGAGACTTTCTGCCTCAATTTCACGGTAAGGATTTCCACAGTTTACTTCTGATTGTGGTGTTCCCCTTCCTCATGCTCACAAGTCATAAATGAATATAGTTGTACTCCAGATCAAAGAATAAATTCAGGGTCTTTTCTGAACAGGTATTATTTTAGTTATAATGTCTTGATTGTTAAAAGAATTAAGTAAATATGTTGAGTAAATGAATGAATGATTCATCTGTGAACTTAAAATTACTGAAGCACTAGCCCTCTTTACTCTTGATACATAGATTTCTTTTCTAGAGTTCATATTGTTTGCTCTTTGGTTGCATTTATTGGCAACTGCATGCCTTAAAACACAGGATATCTTTTAAGGTGCTGATGTTTTCTGAATCAGGTTCTCTTTTCCCAAGAATTTTCTGTGTAATAGGTAATGATTAAGCTACATTTGTTCCTAAAGCTTCTCTCAGTCATTTGGATTCTAGGAAGATAAGTGGTAAACAGAATTGAAATGTCTCTTTTTTCCTCCTTAAATATAGATTTGTCGAGAAAGCTATGGAGTGATTGAACAGAAGAAGCTGATACCTGGGGGAGACAAAGTAACTGTGTGCAAGGATAACAGGTTAGTACTGACTTTGGACCCTTGCAGATGTTGCTACTTTATTTCTCTGCACTTTTAAGACCAAGATAGAAGTTAAATCTCAATCCCTTCTTCAAAGGAGGCAAGGGTGATGGAGCAAGAATTTGTAGATTGTAATTAATTTTTAATATTAGAGAAAGCACCAGGCCTAGATTCAGGAGATAACTATTGTAGATCTAGAAAAATGGAGAGACTTCTTGCATCTTTTCACATTTTTAAAGACCGCTAGAGGAGTCTAATGTAACATTCAGTAACCTTCTTTGTCATGTAAACCTTCCAGACTATCCAGGGAGCCTCAGCTTTGGGGAAAATAAGTACCCAACAAAAATGGCTCAGATAATGAAATTAGCTTGATTCCAGGAACCTAATACAGAGGCTAGTCTTGTGTCAAGTAGGTGTTTCAACCAAGACTCAGTAAGAATCCCTTGGAGCTAAACGTACTGTCCTATCTTTATCTGCATAGCATTAATATGTTGTTCACAACAAATGATGTTTATTTTTTCAAATAAGAACATACTTATATATTCCTTGTAGTCTGATGTTTTTAGAATTGGGAAATTTATGGTAGATCATAGAGTATTTTTTTCAAACCAGAAGATTTCTCTTTTAGTTTTAGTGGTTGTTTTTATATATATGATATGTATTCAAAGGATGTCTGAGCTTTTGCATCAGGTTTTAGACAAGATAATGTGTGCATCATTTTATAGAAGCTAATAATGGGCTAGGCCTGTGGCCTGTGGAAGGAGCATTCAGAATGTCTTTATACTGTGATGAGTCATCATAGAGCTCTGTGTGTTTGATACACTGGGTTGTGCAGTGATCTAGTGCAGATGTAGGCCATTGGAATGCAGTCCGTAGTTGAGGCAGTTCTTGGGACTTAACAATTCTTTTGTATTTTCATAAAAGTATTTCTCTTCGAGTACTTTTTGTCTGCTTTTTTTCCCCCCTCTCTTTCTGGGTCTGAATTTTTCCCTCTTCCTGTCTCTGCTTCTCCTTGCCTATCATACTCACTGTCTGTCCTTATTCAATAGATATTTCTTTGTATCAACAATTGAACTGACTGCATAGTTGAGAGACAAACTGTGCAGGAAAACCGAAATATAACACAGTCTCTTTAGGGAGAAAGCTGTTCTCATGAGCCAACCATATTTCAAATGTGCAATAGACTAAATTGGGTGATTGAATCTGAAGAGTTCAGAAAAGTCAACTTGGACTGGGAGGACAGATATGGCATAGAACTAAGTTGGAAAGCCTCCAAAGATTGAGTAACAGAAAGTAGAGACAAAGACTACAGTAAAAAGTGAAAGGTGCTCCAAAGAGTGATCGCTTAACCTTGGCTGTTATTTTAGGGAGGGAACAGTGAGTGGTGAGTGTGTGGGGTATGAGTACTGGTTGGGGGACATTGCTAGGGGGACCCATACTAGCTTAGCCTTGGGGGTTATTAGATTGTGGAAGTCTTTGGAAATTAGAGAATTTTAGACTTCATTTAACAGGTAACAAGAAGCCGCTGTTGATTTGTGAGCAGAGGAGTTGCATGATAGAAGTAGGTTCCTGGCAAGCTTTCTTTTTTCATGCTTTCTCCACTGTTTATGTCTGCTGCTGACACATACATACTCATGGACAGTGCTTAACCCCAAGAATGGTACTCAGAATTAGTGTGGAAGAGTGTGTTTTTGTTTAAAAGGCATGTGGGAGGGGGATGGTGGGGTGGCCCAGTCAGTTGAGCATTGGACTCTTGTTTTCTGGCAAGTTGTGATCTCAGAGTCATGAGCCCTGTGTTGTTGTTGGGCTCTGCGCTCATCGCAGAGTCCTCAAGTTTCTCTTTCCCTCTCCCCTGCGCTCTCTCTCTCCCTCCCTCCAATAAATAAATAAATCTTTAAAAAACATGTGGGTTCCTTTTCTCTTACTTTGCAGTTGTTTGCTACTAATTGACTTCAGGGCTGCTCCTACAACACATTTTCAATAAGGATGTTTGGATGCCACAGAGTCTCCTTAAAAGAAAGGCAATACTTAAATCCAAGAGTAAAAAGAAGGGAGCCCGCGTCATTCTCTTACTTGTATTATGAAGCTCCTATTTACATGACTTCTAAAAAGTAGCTTCAAAAGTTTTCAAGTCTTTGTTCTTGCTGTAGTTTTAAAAATTGCCAGGCAGAGGGTGGTGGACTCCTGTTTTGATTGCCAACACACTGTGTTTGAGATTAACATGTGGAACTTCTATCTTTGGTGAAATTTAGGTTTTGGCCTTTCTGGGTCACTAGCACTCAGCGAGCCCACAGTGAACTCATCCATTCTGTCTTAGGCACTGTGGTACATGCCTTTGCACCAGTGACAGGAGGCAGACCTTATTTCTGTCACACAGTTACCTATTGGAGAGGCTTCTGAGAACCTAGTATAGTTATTGCCACATTGCTTAGTATCACTGTCATGGTGAAGCACAACTGGAAAGGCATGAGTGCATTTCTCTTCTTTTTATTTTGTTCTGCAAAAGCAGAAATCTTACCAGCAAAGCCTATTGAGATCCTGGTAAGAAATGCATACAACTGTGAAAGATTAATCATTGCAGCTGTTTTTCCCTTTTATCTAGTATATGTCATAATCTCATCCCTAGGAGTTGGGGTCCTTTTTGGGAATTTCTTAGATGGACCTAAGAAAACTAGATAAAAGAACTATAAAAATAATGCCTGCTGGTTTTTAACTTGTGGACAGTAGAATACACAGATACTGCTGGCATTGAAGCTGTTTTGTTAACAGTGAAGTATTTTCTGTCACCACTGCCCTGGAGGAAAATGCTAGAAAGATTCTAATTCTATATCCATAATTTATTATATTTCATTTGATCTTAAAATTGCATTCTGTCCTTGGACAAGAGCTGCAGATATCAAATGAGTTACAAGCATCCAAGTAAAAGAACATTCATGGGTGAATGCTAGTGGCTACATCATAGCTAAATCTTCCCGCAGCTGCTAATCACATCTGCATAGTGACTACTCATGGTGAAGTATTTCTCACACTGTGTAACATGGTATTATTACCATTAGTGAAAAATCCACATATCATTTTAGATTCCCCCAAATTGACCTCAATTTAATATAGTCAAATTAAATACAATAGAGGTCTTCTCCCATTTCTGCCATATTAAGGAAGGGATGGGGAAAATAATAAAAAGACCACCTAGTAAGAAATGCAAGTGCTCCAAAGGGCACCCAGAATCCATAATGAGAACCTGAGGGAAAAAAATCATACGTGACAGACACCTTGAGTTCCTTAAGGTCTGCTGAAATTAGGACTGCTGACAGACTTGAGTTGATCTCTCAAGATAGTCTATAGGACTTTAAGATCTACTTTGTATTTCTCATTGGGCTGTTCTCGGAATAGCAGATAATTAAAATGCCAGTAACATTTCTTGAGTGCTTATATTTGTCTAAGTACTTCACATGGAATGCTCCCTACTTCACGGATGCAGAAACTGGGGCACGCACAGAGAGGCATATGTTACTTGTTCAGGGTTACACAGCTAGAAATCTAGGATTCAGAGCCAGGCATTGTGAGTGAGAGCTTGTGCTCCACCCCTCTTCCCCAACCTAGGAAGAAAAATGACTTAGAACATTTGCTATTTTCCTTTCAGGCACAACTACGGAGTTTTTAAAAAACAAAGTTGGCATAGTTAAAAACAAACTATATATATAAAATTATATGTTGGAATTTTTAAACTTAGCTCGAGACAATGCTTATATTTACCATATATTTACGGACACCCTTCATGATGACTACACAGTCTGCCATGTGAATGTGTATGTTCTGTTCTCTCACTTTGGGGTATTTGGCTTCTAAATTCTATTTCTCTCCCTCTTCCTTAATTTTTAATTAGACCCATGAAGCATCTTTTGTGTAAAAAGCTTTGTTTGCCTTTAAAATTGCTTTTTAATGATAAGATCTCAAGGGTGAAATTGAATTAGTGTATATCATTTTGAATCAGTTGATAGATGTTTTTGCTAAATTGATTTCACTAATGAATTATATATCAACTTGCATATTATAAGTGTATGAGAGTACTCATTTTACCTAATCCTTATAAACACTGAGTATTCTCTTAAAAAAATACTAAATTCTGTTGTATTTGTAAAATTTTGCGTTTCTTGCACACCGAGGCTACTTTTCGTATTCTACACAGCTTTGATGCATTTGACTGAATTAGATAGAAATGGACAATATTGTGAATGTACTAAATGCCACTAAATTGTTCATTTAGATGGCTAATTTTATGTTATGTGAATTTCTCCTCAATAAAAAGTGTTTGTGTACATGTGTATGCACGTGCAAATGTGTCTCTGTGTCTGCCTTGAGTGTAAACTCTCAGGCAGGGAGAACTGCTGTGTCATGCTTTGGTGGTGAGCATCAGGAATGCGACACTTTTCTGCGTAATGCTCTGAGAGACTGAATTGAATGTGTAATGTGTGCTCCTTTTCTTCCTGCCAGTTATTTGGTGTATTGCTGACAAATTTGGGCATATAATGGATTAACACTGAGTGATAGTGTTTGATCCACCTTGAAGGCAGAGTATCCTGCTGTATATTAACATGCAGGTTTTATGGTTGCCTGAGGAACTATCAAATAAGCAGTGCAGGAAACAGGGTAAATATCAACCCAGTTAGGAAACGTTGTAAACTGCCTGACATGTGAAGGGCATCGTGAGTGTCCCAGTGTCCTGGGAAAAGTGGCCAACAGTGGTGTGACTGGTAGCTAGAAAACCCTACAGCTAAAGTCTTACCCTAAGTGGAAGGAAGACTGCTGGCCAGAGCACTCGGCTGGAAATGCATGTGTTGCAGAACTCACCAGAACCTGGGTCAACCTAGGTCTGCCCTCTCAGACCCTTGCCTGCCCCTGGGTCTTTCTGCCCCAACCAGGGTTGTAGTATTTCCTTTTCCTCTTTTTAAACTAGTCTGCTGGCATCCTTTATGTATTCCTGTATTGAGACTAAATGATCTTAACATTTGTGGGAACTCTCTATTAAGATTGTTAAACCCTTTGCCATTCATATTTATTGTAAATTGTATCCCTAGTTGTTTGCTTTTGAAAATGTGGAGTGCTTGTGTTTAAATCCCTATAACTTACGAATTTCTGTCTTGTGTCTGTTGATTATTTCTTTTGGTCTTTTATCACCAATCTCAGCCTTTCCCTGTCCAGTGATTGATAAATACATAATGTATTCTCTTCACTTAAAAAAATTTGGGAGGGGTGGAATTTGTAGTCTAAGGTAAAAATCTGAATTGTTCCTATATTGCTAGCTTCCTTAGCTATTCTTATAGGTAAACGTTAGATTAATTACATTAAGTTCCAGATTCAGTTTGGGTTTTGATTTGAAGTGTGATAAAAGTTAATTTGGGAAGAATTGACACTTTTGTGGTATTCAGTCTTACCATCCAAAGGCCTGTTTTACATTTCTTTCTGATTTTTTCACTTTTCACATAGGTTACACCTATTTTTTATTTGAGGTTTTTATAGATGTTTTATTTCTATTGTGAAAGAGTCTTTCCATATATTTTGATCATTATTGGTACCTAGAAATAGTTAATAGTTTTGTGTATTTATCTGGCAGCTGGTCAACTGCTCGAATTTAGTCAATGTTAATAATTTTCAGTCATTTTTCTTGGGTTTTCTATATATAATTATATGCTTAGAAAAAAAATTTTCCCCAGTAGTTAGACTCCTTATTTGTTTCATTCATTTTTTTTTTTACTAGATGGATTTAGAAAAATATTAAAGGAGTCTCTTATCCCTAGAGATAAGAAATACTGAATTTTATTAGTTTTTGCTTCTATTAAAATAATCATATAATTAAGATAATCATTGATTTCTTGCATAATATGTTACCTTGATTTTCTCTTTCGGCTGGCCTGGTCCTAAGGATGATTAACATTATGTTAAGGTTTAACTCTACTATTGCCAATAGCAACAGGTCAGAGCTGCCTTCCTGTCCTTAAGGAAAAGTGGCATAATTTCACTTGTGTAATTTTAACCCTTAAGTGAAATGGAAGAAATGCATCTGAATTTTTAAGTTTTAGGGGGAGGGTTAATTTTTAGACTATTTTGCTTCATTCAGGATGCCCAGATGTTAAGGTTGAAGTAGCCTTTTTTGCATATGCATAATATCACATGTAAAAGTCTTTTATCTATTCTGGAAATAGATACCTTATTTTATATTGAGGAAACCAAAATGAGATAGATTATTGAATTTCCTGTTTTCAAATTAAAGTCCACATTCTTCTCTGAGGAGGAATCAGTAAACTTAAGAATACAATGATGTCTGTTTTCTCCCCCCTTTTGTACCTGGGGAGGGAAGGAAGATTGAATTTCCAATCAGTGTCTTTATCTTTCATGTAATAATAAAACAATAATTAAATAATAATAGCTGAAATTTCTTGAGCACCGAGTGTGTGTCAGACCTTATCCTACAGAATTTGTGTATTAGCTGACTTGTTCTCCATAATTGTGAGGAAGAGGCTGTTACTATCCCCTTTTATAGAAGGAGAAACTGAAACAGATCAACTGACTTGTGTAAGGTTCGTTGCTTGTAAGAGGCAGAGCTGGGATTTGATTCCAGGCAGGCAGAGTATTCCGAGTCCTTTTGTTTTTTGAAAATACTGTTTTATTAATACTACAGTGGTAAACAACTTTATGCTTATGTTTCTTTATAGATCACTGAATCACACAAAATTCAAAACCCACAAGGAAGCTTAAGAGTCTTTACATTTAATGTGTCCTTCCTGAAAATCCTTAACTGTATGCCAGTCTGTCTTCAAGCATTAAAATTTGAATATGCACCATTTTTTAATTTATTATGTCACATTTACATAGCAAAATAATGAAGGCACAGCTAATACAAGCAAACTTAAACCCTTCTACTTCTGAGCTGGGGGTGGGGACACACACTTGTATTGGTTCTTCAAGTATTTATTTTTTCCAAACATTAGCTTCATTGAAGAGTTCTGATAATTTTCACAGCTACATTCTAAAAGCTACATGACAAAAAGACTTCACAAGGATCAAACTACATAAAACACTGAATACACATGCTTTACAGGATTTGCTACATTCTACATCTTTTCAAGTAAATTAATATTTCTAGAATGCTAGGTAAAGGGATTGAATACTTAAAACATTTTGGTTTTTTTTTTTCACCTTTGTAAATAGACGCTACCAAGAAAACACATAAACACAAGACTGTAAATAACGAACACATATGTTGACAATATTATACAGGTTATACACCCTCCTTCTCAGAACCATGTTGCTTGTCTTAAATTCAGATATTCAGAACATTCTTTAGAATTTGAAGTGGCAGTTTTCCAGACCTCATTACACAGTACTGTCATGATCTCCATCACAGGCTTCCACAATTCCATCACTCTTCTCTGAAGTGTAAAGCTGATGTGTGGGTTACAAAAGCAAAGACTTAAAGATGAGAGTCTTCTGCTTTTTCTGCACTGGAGAATGTCCGGACTAAAGAAACTGAAGAATTAAGCATTGAGAACATGTTCATTCAGTCTTGGTCTGGGTGTTGCGTGTGTAGTGTGATGGTGGTGGGATGAATAGGTTTCAAAGTGACATTCTTCACATCTACTTGACACCCTTAAGCCTCAATTGCAGTCCGTGCAGAAGAGATCATGAAAAAAAAAATCATTTTAAATTTAACTTGTTTTCTTCAACACCTTTTGATACACATTTATTGTGTTCAAAATGAAAAATTTGAAACGGGCTGGCCAGGATCTGATTGCTTCAATTTAACTTAATTTTAGGAATGTCAAAATTGATTCACATTGTATTTTGGTCCCAAACCTGAGCCTTATTTTTAAGTCCACCAATATTCAAAAAAAGAGAAAGAAATAAATAAAATAGGGGGTTTTGCTTTCGTCGTCACTCTTCCTCTTCAATCTCTGGCCCTGCTTATTTCTTGGCGTCGTCAGGCACTGCAGAGTGGGGACCCTCATCTTTGGCAGCCGCCGCCTCCACAGCAGCCTCTGCCGCAGCTTCCTCCTCCTCCTCCTCCCCCTCCTCCTCATCCTCCTCATCCTCGTACTCTTCCTCGTCGTCGTCCTCCTCCTCCCCCTCTAAGGTCCATGCACACCCCTCCATCTCACCGGTGAGCTCCTGGATCTTGGCAAGTAGGGGCTTATAGATGTCGTTATACTTCTTTTCCAGAGCCTGGAATTCCTTATCAAATTTGGCTTCTATCTTATCGCAGCGCTTCTGCAGCTTCTTGAGGGCCAGGACTCGGCACTTGACCGAATTAGGCAGGCTCTCGATAAAGTCATTTTTGGGCTTTGGCGCGTTGTCCGCGGGGGTCTGGGGCTCCTCGGCCGTCTGCCCGGCCGCGCTGTCCGAGTCCCCGGCCGCGCTGTCCGAGTCCCCCCGCTGCGCGCCGCCTTCCGCCATTACCTCCTCCGCCGCCTCCGCCGCCGCCTGGCTCGGCTCCGCAGGCCCCTGGTTTTCCGAGTCAGCCATGTTCCAGAAGCAGCTGCGGAGGTCTAGGGTGGCTCCCGCAGAGACCCGCGCCCGAGCTGCACCGGAGCGGTCCTGCGGCTGCGGCAAGCGGCGGTGACGTCGGCCGCGGCGGTGACGTGGGCCGCGGCCCCGCCCTCCTGCCGCCCGCCGCCGACTGGCCTTCCGCCGTCAGCTGACGGGCTTGCCCCGCGGACTGCGCCCGCCGCCCCTGCTGCTGCCGCCGTGCCGTGCACGCGCTGACGTCAAAGCCCGTTTCTTAGGTACTCGCCCCCTCAGAGCTGGGCGGGCAATGGCAGCAGGTGCCCAGGGCCCCCTCTTCAGGACCGCTGGGGCGGCGTCCGCCCCCTTGAGTTTGCTTCTCTGCCCCGCTCGCGTCCTTCGATGCCGCCTCCAGGTCTGTCTGTCTCGGCCTTTGCAGGACCGCACAGCTGGCGTGGGGCTGGTGTCCGTGGCTTTGACCGCCTCCCTTCCAGGAGGCGAAGGCGCGGGAGAGCCGACTCTTCTACCCACCCTTCGGGGACCTGGGGGCCTTGTCGGAGAGGGCAGCTTCCCCGGGCATATGCCCACCCGGCAGCCTTCCGGGTCATCCTCAGCTTAGTGGCATGTGTATCGGCGGCACGGTCTCTTGGGAGCAGTTTTGCAGCCATTTGGGTAGGGAGTCTGAGGACCCTCGGTATTCTGGGGTGTGTTCTGGAAGTTCCCTCAGATCTTTGTCCTGAGGGCAGGAATAAAGCTGGAGAACCGCCAAAGAAAAGCAAGGCCCTCTAACGCCCGGGGCCGGGGCAAGGGCCGCGTCTCGCTCACGTCGCTCACGGTGAAGCGCTCACGGTGAAGCGTGTGCTCAGCTCCGCTGCTCAGAGGGGCACCCCCGTGTGCTCTCAGACGTGGTCGCCCAGTGCACTCCGCGGCTCAGTCCGCTTTGTGGTCTTGCTGCTGATTGCGTCTGAGAACATTTTTTTTAAAAAGGTCCTAACTAGAGAAATCTCCTTTTCTAATAGCAGGGTGAGTAGTCATTTTATTTTACTTCTTTACCTTGCTTTTATCAGGCCAAATGTAGCTTCTTGAATTAAAGATGACTGCACTTATTTTAGGTATGGAAGAAGACGAATGATCCTCCCAGGGATTCCTTAGGAATGTTTTCAAATTCGACATTATTGATTTAAAAGTTTTTCATTCACCAGATTGGGACTTACTCAAGCTCTTCCATCAAGCATATGAATGTTAGCAAATTACTTCCCAAAGTACATTTGATGTTATCTTACGGTTTTTATGAATATTAGTTAATATGTAAAGCACTTAATGCTGAGACGTAGCAACCACTTGATGTGTTTTAATGTTTTTTTTTTAACAAAACAATTGCATTCGTGAATATGCAAGGTAACCTGCATTAATATTCCCTTTTAAGAAGGACATGTTTGTGCCCTTCCCCCAAAGAAAGGAACCATTTACAAAAAGCCCAATATATGGGATCCCTGGGTGGCGCAGCGGTTTGGCGCCTGCCTTTGGCCCAGGGCGCGATCCTGGAGACCCTGGATCGAATCCCACATCGGGCTCCCGGTGCATGGAGCCTGCTTCTCCCCGTGCCTATGTCTCTGCCTCTCTCTCTCTCTCTCTCTGATGACTATCATAAATAAATAAATTAAAAAAAAAAAAAAGCCCAATATATTCCCATTAGCAGACATTCTAGGGTGTTTTTGTTTGTTTATGTATTGGTGATTCTTGTTGTCTGTTTACTTTCTTAATTCTGCTCCAGTAATTTACTTTCCCCTTTTCTGTTACCATTTGTAGTGACTGGGTTTTATTGGTAAGGCTGACATTTCAGTCTTAGCTCTGACTGAAATTAATGTGATAATACATCTATATTTAGTTGGCTGACATTATACATATTCTATATGTCACCCATTGTTAGGAGGTGGAGGGATCCCCCAAACTGAGAATGATTCCCCAAACTGAGAAGGTACTTTGAGACCAGAAGATGAAGCAAGCCACTCCAAACAGTTTACACAGGGTTTTGTTCAGGGTAACTTACTAATAGAGGGGATTGGGTGGGGGATGATCCATGGCAGCTGCATAGTTACTCTCTGCAAAATCCAGACCATAGTGCCAGATTCTAGAGAGTGAGGAGCCACACAGGAGAGCATTATGGTGAGTCAGAGGGTTTGCATACATCTCAAAGGGCTTGCATGCACCTGATAGCTCACCTTTAATTGGATCTTGTGACACCACCTTTGCATCAGGAAGGGAAAGACCAAGGGACCCCTGGGTGGTTCAGCGGTTAAGTGTCTGCCTTTGGCTCAAGGCATGATCCTGGTCCAGGGATCGAGTCTCACATCAGGCTCCCTGCAAGGAGCCTGCTTCTCCCTCTATCTCTCTGCCCCCACCCACTCTGTCTCTCATGAATGAATTAATGAATGAATGAATGAATGAAAAACTTTAAAAAAAAGTGAAGGGGAAAGAACCATGTTATCTCTAACACATCCATGGGCCATCCTCATGGGCCTCCTCATGGGCCTCCTCATGGGAGGCCAAAACAAGCCTCCCCCATCTGGGCCTTGGTGGTGAATTCTAAGGTATGTAGATTAATTTCCAAGGGGCCTAAAACATGTAGCCCCAAGAATGGTCACTGAGCAAACATGAGAAAGATGGAAAGCCAAAGACTGAGTCAGTATTGTCAGCATTCCTACACCTGTGTATTCTGTTTATCATCTCCTGATGTTTGCAGTTATCTTGAAGTTAGGAATACCTTTTCACATTTTAAAGATAAGGAACTTTGAAGCAGAAAACTAAAATGAAGTAAATATTTTGTTACTATATGTATTACTTGATTGGCATAATCAGAGACAGAAAGTGGGCCTTTTAACTCCTATAGTGTAGAAATTGTGACAGACTTTTAAAAAAGCCCCACCTTTAATAAAATCCGTATGACCTATTTGACTTACTTGAGACAAATAGGATGTGCTCATCTTTCAGGATTTTTATGTTGTCTTAAAAAATCTTAAAATTTCGTGTTAAGCTAGGTCTGTTCTATTGAGATAGGATTTATATATTATAAATAGATGTATTTCATGTATAATAAGAATATAATTAATTGATGTGTAATAAAATTCATCCTTTGCTTTGGCAAATGCAATCATGTAAACACTACACTAATTGAGATGCAGAATAGTAGCATCATCCCAAAATACTCCATCGCAGTCCTTCCCTTACTGTCAGCCCTGGTGACCACTGATCCATCTCTAAAAATTTTTTATTCCAGAATGTCCTATAAGCAGAATCATATGTGTGTGAACTTTGGAGTCTGGCCTTTTTGACTCAGTATAATGCATTTGAGATTTGTCCGTGATGTTGTACATTAGTCATTTGTTCCTTTTTATTACTGAGTAATATTCCCATTTGGGTTTCCAATTTTTTGTGATTATAAAAAATGCTGTAGCGAACATAAGTTTTTATTTCTCTTGGCTATGTACCTAGAAGTAGAAGGTTTGGTCATATGGTAAATATACATTTAACTTTTTAAGAAAGTTCCACGGTTTTCCAAAGTGACTATACCTTTTTATTTTCACATCAGCAATGTACGAGTTATAGTTACTCCACATCTTCAACAGCATTTGGTATTGTTGGGTTTTTTTCCCCCTAATCTGGTAGCTGTGTATGGTATCCTTAATGGCTAATGATGCTGGGTATCTTCTGATGTATGTGTCATTCATGTATCTTCTTTGATGAAATGTCAGTTTATAGCTTTTGTCCATTTTCTGAGTTTTTTGCTTTCTTATTTTTAAAAGGCTTTATAGATTCTAGATACAAGTCCTTGTGAAATACTTTCTACCAGTCCATAGTTTGTCTTTTTCTTCAAAAAACAAAATCAAAATTTTGATAACTTTTTTCTTTTATGGATTGGGCTTTTGGTGTCATGTCTAAGAGATCTTTGCCAAATCTAAGATCATAAAGATTTGTTCGTTTTGTTTTTAAAAAAAATTAATTTTGGGCAGCCTGGGTGGCTCAGCAGTTTTAGCACCACCTTCGACCCAAGCCGTGATCCTGGAGACCCGGGATCAAGTCCCACATCGGGCTCCCTGCATGGAGCTTGCTTCTCAACCTCTGCCTGTGTCTCTGCTTCTCTCTCTCTCTCTCTCTCTGTGTCTGTCTGTCTCTCATGAATAAATAAATAAAATCTTTTTTTTAATTTTAATTTCATTTAATTAGCATATAATGTATTATTAGTTTCAGAGGTAGAGTTCAGTTATTCATCAGTTGTATATAACACCCAGTGCTCATTACATCATGAGTCCTCCTTAATGGTCATTACCCATTACCCTATCTCCCCCTCCCAGCAACCCTATTTGTTTGCTGTGGTTAAGAGTCTCTTATGGTTTGTCTCCCTCTCCGATATTATGTCTTGTTTTATTTTTCCCTCCCTTCTTCTATGTTCCTCTGTTTTGCATCTTAAATTCCACATGGAAGTGAAATCATAAAATTGTCTTTCCTCTCATTGACTTATTTCACTTAGCATAATAGTGAAATTTAGTTCCACCCACATCGTTGCAAATGGCAAGCTTTCATTTTTTTGATGGCTAATGTTCCATTGTATATTTATACTACATCTTCTGTTGATGGACGTTTGGGTTCTTTCCTTAGTTTGGCTATTGTGGACATTGCTGCCATAAACAGTGGGGAGCAGGTGCCCCTTTGGATCACATTTGTACCTTTGGGGTAAATACCTACTAGTGTAATTGCTGGGTCATAGGGTAGCTCTATTTTTAACTTTTTGAGGAACCTCCGTTCTGTTTTCCAGAGTGCCTGTCCAGCCTACCAGCAGTGTAAGAGGGTTCCCCTTTCTCCACATCCTTGCCAACATTTGGTATTTCTTGACTTGTTAATTTTAGCCATTCTGACTGGTGTGAGGTGGTATCTTATTGTGGTTTTGAGGTGTATTTCTCTGTGCTGATGATGTGAAGCATTTTTTCATGAGTCTGTTGGGCATTTGTGTGTCGTCTTTGGAGAAATGTCTGTTGGTGCCCATTTCTTGACTGAATTTTTTGTTCTTTGGGTGTTGAGTTTGATAAGTTCTTTTTAAAAAAAAAAAAGATTTTATTTATTTATTCATGAGAGACACACAGAACGAGAGAGAGGCAGAGACACAGGCAGAGAGAGAAGCAGGCTCCATGCAGGGAGCCTGACGAGGGACTCAGTCCCAGGTCTCCAGGATCACACCCTGGGCCGAAGGTGGCGCTAAACCACTGAGCCACCCGGGCTGCCCGAGTTTGATAAGTTCTTTATAGATTTTGGATACTAACCCTTTTTCTGATAAAACATTTACAAAAATCTTCTCCCATTCTGTAGGTTGTCTTTTGGTTTTGCGACTGTTTCCTTTGCTATGCAAAAACTTTTTATCTTGATGAAGTCCCAATAGTTCATTTTTGCCATTGTTTCCCTTGCCTTTGGAGAGGTGTCTAGCAAGAAGTTGCTGTGGCCTAGGTCCCAGAGGTTGTTGCCTGTGTTCTCCTCTGCAGTTTTGATGGTTTCCTGTTTCACATTTAGGTCCTTCATCCATTTTGAGTTTATCTTTGTGTATGGTATAAGAAAATGGTCCAGTTTCATTCTTCTGTATGTGGCTGTAAAATTTTCACAATACCATTTGTTGAAGAGACTGTCTTTTCCCCAATGTGTATTTTTTCCTACTTTATTGAAAGTTAGTTGATCCATTTCTGGGTTCTGTTCCATTGATCTATGTGTCTGTTTTTGTGCCAGGACCATACTGTCTTGATGATTCCAGCTTTATAATGGAACTTGGAAGTCTTGAATTGTGGTGCTACCACCTTTGGTTTTCTTTTTCAACTTTCCTTTGGCTATTCGGGGTCTTTTCTGGTTCCATAAAAATTTTAGGATTATTTGTTCCAGCTCTGCAAAAAATAGTGATGGTATTTTGATAGGGATTACATTGAATGTATTGATTGCTCTGTGAAGCATAGACATTTTAGCAATATTTGTTCTTTCAGTCCGTGAGCATGGAATGTTTTTCCATTTGTGTCTTCCTCAATTTCTTTCATTAATGTTTTATAGTTTTCAGGTTATAGATACTTTACTTCGGTTAGGTTTATTCCTAGGTACCTTATGGTTTTTGGTGCAACTGTAAATGGGATCAATTCCCTAATTTCTCTTTCTTCTGTCTCGTTATTAGTGTATAGAAATGCAACTGATTTCTATGCATCGAATTTGTATCCTGCCACTTTGCTGAATTCCTGTATGAGTTCTGGCAATTTTGGAGTGGAGTCTTTTGGGGTTTCCACATGGAGTGTCATGTTATCTGCAAAGAGTGAGAGTTTGACTTTTTCTTTGCCTATTCAGATGCCTTTTATATCTTTTTGTTGTCTGATTGCTGAGGCTAGGACTTCCAGTACTATGTTAAGCAACAGTGGTGAGAGTGGACATCCCTGTAATGCTCTTGACTTTAGGGGGAAAGCTCTCAGTTTTTCCCTATTGAGAATGATATTCTCTGTGGGCTTTTCATATATGGCTTCTATGATATTGAGGTATGTTCCATCTCTATAGTGTACAGAGTTTTAATCAAGAATGGATGTTATACGTTGTCAAGTGCTTTTTGTGAATCTATTGAGAGGATTGTATGGGCTTTTCTTTTATTAATGTAGTGTATGACATTGATTGATTTGTGGATGTTGAACTATGCTTGCAGACCAGGAATAAGTCCCACTTGGTCGTGGTGAATAATCCTTTTAATGTACTGTTGGATCATATTGGCTAGTATCTTGGTGAGAATTTTTACACCCATGTTTGTCAGGGATATTGGTCTGTAATTCTCCTTTCTGGTGGGATCTTTGTCTGATTTTGGGATTGAGGTATTACCTTGTAGAACGAGTTTGGAAATTTTATTTCCATTTATATTTTTTGAAACAGCTTCAGAGGAATAGATATTAATTCTTCTTTAAATATTTGGTAGAATTCCCCTGGGAAGACCTCTGTCTGGCCCTGGATGCTTGTTTGTTGGGAGATTTTTTATGACTGCTTCAATTTCCTTCCTGGTTATGGGTCTGTGCAGGCTTTCTATTTCTTCCTGTTTCAGTTTTGGTAGTTTATATGTTTCTAAGAATGTATCTATTTCTTCCAGACTGCCTAATTTGTTATTGTAAAATTGCTCATAATAGTCTCTTATCATTGTTTGTATTTCTTTGGTATTGGTTGTGATCTCTCCTCTTTCATTGATGATTTTATTTTCTTTGGTCCTTTCTCTTTTCTCTCCTAGTTTTTTTTTTTTTTTTTTTAATCTGTTCTGTTCTCTGGGCTTCTATTTCATTGATTTCTACTCTAATCTTTTTAATTCTCTTCTCCTGCTGGTTTTAGGCTTTATTTGCTGTTCTTTCTCCACCTCTTTAGGTGTAAGGTTAGATGGTGTATTTGAGACCTTTCTTATTTTTTTGAGAAAGGCTCATATTGCTGTATACTTCCTTCTTAGGACCTCTTTTGCTTCATCCCAAAGGTTTTGGACAGTTGTGTTTCCATTTTCATTTATTTCCATGAATTTCTTTAATTCTCTAAGTTCCTGGTTGATTCATTCATTCCTTAGTAGGATGCTTTTTAACCTCCACGTATTTGAGTTCTTTCCAAATTTCCTCTTGTGATTGAGTTGCAGTTTCAAAGCATTGTGGTCTGAAAATATGCAAGGAATGATCCCAATCTGTTAGTACTGGTTGAGACCTGACTTGTGATCCAGTATATGATCTGTTCTGGAGAATGTTCCATGTGTACTCGAGAAGAATGTGTGTTCTCTTGCTTTAAGATGGAATGCTCTAAATATATCTGTGAAGTCCATCTGGTCCAGTGTGTCATTCAAAGCCATCGTTTCCATGTTGATCTTCTGCTTAGATGATCTGTCCAGTGCTGTGAGTGGGATGTTAAAGTCCCCTGCTATTATTGTATTATTGTCAATGTGTTTCTTTAATTTTGTTATTAATTGGTTTATATAATTGGCTGCTCCCATAATAGGGGCATAAATATTTAGAATTGTTAGATCTTCTTGTTGGATAGACCCTCTAATTTTGATACAGTGTCCCTCTTCATTTCTTACTACAGTCTTTGGTTTAAAATCTAATTTGTCTGATGCAAGGATTGCTACTCCAGCTTTCTTTTGATTTCCATTAGCATGATAAGTGATTTCCCACCCTCTCACTTTCAATCTGGAGGTGTCTTTGGGTCTAAAATGAGTCTCTTGTAGATAACATATGGATGGGTCTTGCTTTTTTATCCAGTCTGACACCTGTGTCTTTTGATTGGGGGCATTTAGCCCATTTACATTCAGAGTAACTATTGAAAGAAAAATAGGAACACTTCACAGATTTGTGTGTAATTCTTGCACAGGGACCATGCTAATCTTCTCTGTATCATTCCAGTTTTAGTATATGTGCTGCTGAAGCAAGCACCCTATGTGTTCTTCCAGAAGTTCTGTAACTTTAAGTTTTACCTTTAGACCATGATCATTAGCTTTTATATAGGTGTGAGGCATATGGATGTTGTGTTGATTCAGCACCATTTATTGAAAATGCTATCTGCTGAATTGCTTTGCAGAGTTGAGAATTAATTGACCATATTTGTGTGGGTTTATTTCTGGGCTTTCTGATTCGGTTTCATTGATTTGTGTGTCTGTCCTTTTACCAACACTATACTTGGCAACTGTAACTTTATAATAAGTCATGAAATTAGGTAATGCCAGTGCTCTAACTTTGTTCTTTTCCAAAATTGTTTTGGCTCGTCTAGTTACTTTACCTTTCTATATTAATTTCACAATCAGCTTAGCAGAAACATTTTTTTAAGACCCTTACTACAGTTTGAATTCAGACTTTTAAAAAACCGTTGGCAATGGATATAGTACTTGCTCTTTTAAATTTATGTCTTAAAATGTCAGCTCATTAAGGATTGCTTCATTTTGTGGGCTTTATGGACTCTAGTGTACAGTTGGGGCTGCAGTAACAGAATTGTGAATAATGTAGATGAGCTATCATGTGAAACCTTTATCTCAGCATATGATAATTTCTCATGTTGCTTTCACAGTGGAAATGAAAAGAATCAGGATCCCTGGGTGGCTCAGTGGTTTAGTGCCTGCCTTTGGCCCAGGTCATGATCCTGCAGTCCCGGGATCAGGATTGAGTCCCACATCAGGCTCCCTGCAGGGAGCCTGCTTCTCCCTCTGCCTGTGTCTCTGCGCCCCCCCTCTGTGTCTCTCATGAATAAATACATAAAATCTTAAAAAAAAAAAAAGGAAATGAAAAGAATCAAGGCAGAGGAAAGGGAGGGCACTTAGATGAGGTGGTTGGGAGCACAGGTCTGTATTCAAACATCTGGCTTCAAGTTCTGCCCCTGCCCATGTACTAGCTGTTTGTCTTGGATTTAGTTCTGAAATTGGAATAATGACAATTTATCTGAAAATTTTTGAAAATGAAAAATTACTGAAAATTTATCTCTACTACAACCTACAAAGCTGTTTTTTTTTTAATTTGTGTGTATTTATTTTTATTGGGACATAATTCTCATGCCATTAAATTCACTCAAAGGGTAGTTTTGAATATTCATTGCGTTAGTGTCTATCTAAGAATTTATTGCTGTGGCTAGCATCTACTAAACACTTATAACTGTTGATAATCATTGTTAAAGGAAAGAGTGTGTTGAGAGGAATACTAAATGACATAGAGAAATTAGAGTCTCTGAATGAGTTTGTGAGGGTTGCTATAACAAAGTTCGCCACATTAAGTGCCTTAACAATTCATTGTCTCAGTTCTGGAAGCTAGAAGTCCAAGAACAAAGCATTGACAGGGTTGGTTTCTTCTGAGGCTTCTCCCCTTAGCTTGCAAATGGTCATCTTCTTTTATCTCTTCCCTTTGTCTTCCCTCTGTGCATGTTTCTGTGTCCAAATTTCCACTTCTTATAGGGCATATATTGGATTAGGGTTCACCCTGATGATCCTGTTTGAACTTGATGACCTCTGTAAAGATCCTATATCTACATAAGGTCATCTTTTGAGGTAGGTAATGGGGGTTAGGACTTCAGTACATGAATTTTAGAGGGATACAATCCAACTATATACTATATATAGATATATATAGATAATACTCTATCCTGCGGCCTCCAAAAGTCATGTCCTTTCACCTATAAAATTCATTCACCCTATTCCATTGTCCCACAGATTCTTAACCCATTTCAGCATCAACTCTAAGTGCTAAAGTCTCATCTGTGATGGTTAATTTTAGGTGTCAACTTGACTGGGTTATTGGGTACCCAGATATTTGGTCAGATACTATTCTGGGTATATCTGTGAGAGTGTCTCTGAATGAGGCTAAGATATGAATAGGAAATTGAATAAATATCATCTAAATCAGGTATGGGTGAGACTCAGAGTTTGATTAATCCTGAGGTAAACTTCTTCCACAGCTGTGAAGCCAGACAAGTTACCTGCTTCCAAATATCATGACCACAGACATAGGATGAACATTCCCATTGTAAAAGGGAGACATACAGAGGAAAGAGGTCATAGGTCCTAAGTAAATCTTAAACCTAGCAGGGAAAATTTCCCTAGATTTTGAGGCTTGGAGAATAATCCTCTTTGGATCCAGGCTGTGTCCTTTGGCCCACAGGGGTGGTGGCCCCACCCTCTAGGGCCAAGAAGTTACTGGCCCTGGTTCTTCAACCTATGTCCATGGTGGCAGTGATAGGCTCACTGGACTCTGATTTGCCTTTGGGCCATTCTTCTCTTTTCTTAAAAGATAACACCTGTTTGCAGCCATATAGTTCTGTATGCTCATTTCTTACCAGGAGAATCCCAGAAGTCCAACAGCCTTCCTTCCTTCTATCCATCTCTGCCTCTTTGGTGCAAACTGGTAGTATTTCTGCTCTAAATTTTTTTTTTTTAAACTTTGTTGGCTTCCCAGGCAATTCATGGGGGTCCAAGCCATCATACCAAAGCGTTCTTCACAAATCTTTCCTGGATAACCGCATTTCTATTCCTACCTTCTCCTGAGATGACTGATAGGATTCATGAGTCACATGCTTGATCTCTTCAGCAAACCATTTTTCAGACACACCTTTCGCCCTGTTTCCAGAGGATGTTATCTGGATAGGCTAAGAATTTCCCAAGCCTTGAAGTTCTAGTTCCTTTCCACTTAGCAATTCCTTCTTCAGTTTATCCCTTTCCTCTTTCATTTTACTAATAAGCAGTATCAAGAAACCAGACCACACGTTCAATACTTTGGTTGGAAATCTCCTGAGCTGAATAGGCAAATTTATCACTTACAAGTTCTCCAAAAACACTGGAACACAATTTGGCCAAGTTCTTTGCCACTTTATAACAGAATTGCCTTTGTAATTTCCAATAAATAACATGTTTTCCATTTCCATCTGAGACTTCACCAGAAGCATTTTAACATTCAAATTCTAGCCAGATTCTGTTTATGATGTCTCTTTATTTTTCTGACAACAAAAGTTTTCTTTATCACTCTCTTCTTTTCTTTCTGAGCCTTCACCAGGATCTCCTTTGCTGTTCCTATCAACTGCCTCTTCAAGGCAGTTTAGGCTTTTTCTATCAACTGCCTCAAAACTCTGACAGCCCCTATCCATTACCCAGTTCTACAGTCATCCTACATTTATAGGTATTTGCTATTATAGTACTCCACTTCCACCTACCAGAATCTGTATTGGGCTTCTCCAGAGAAACAGAACCAGTAGGAGATATATATATACTTATACATGTACACACACACACACACACACACACACACACACACCCTCCTACGCTCCTCTGCAGGTTCACAGCTGTGAAAAAAATTGTACCTCAGGATTAATCCATCTCTGAGTCTCGTCCATACCTAATTTAGATAATATTTACATGATATATTTAGTCAGGGTTCTCCAGAGAAGCAGAATATGTGGGGAGCACATATTTGTGTGCAAATATGCACATGTGCGTTCATGTATATAAATACAAGGAAACAAGGCGGAGGATCTGCAGTCAGCAAGCTGCAGGCCCAGGAGAGCCAGTCGTGGTTCTTCCAGTCCAAAGGCAGGTAGGCTTGAGACAGAAATGGCTGATGCTCTGTTACAGTCTGTGGGCAGGAAAAAACTGATGTCCCAGTTCAAAGGCAGTGTGTGTGTGTGTGTGTGTGTGTGTGTGTGTGTGTGTATGTTAGAAGAAAGAGGGAGAAAGAGATACTGATCCTCGGGAATCTGCTCACATGATTGTGAGGCTGGCAAGTTGGAAATATTCAGGGCAGGCCAGCATGCTGAAAATTCTGGCAGGAGTGGATGTCACAGTCTTGAGTGAGAAGACAGTCTGGAGGTCAAATTCCTTTCTTTTTGGAGGATGCGGAGGATCCTCAGTCTTTTAAAGCCTTCAGCTGATTGGACGAGGGCCACCCACGTTTTGAAGACTGATCTGCTTTACTCAAAGTCTACTGCTTTAAATGTTAATCCTATGTAAAAAATACCTTCGCAGCACCGTCTTTCCTGGTATTTGACTAAATAACTGGCTACCATAGCCTCGCCAAGTCGACACATAGAATTAACCATCACAGTCTGTAATAAAATATGTTGATGGTGCTTCTCTTAGGCAGTTGTGCCAGGAAAATCCTCTTAGTTTTATCTAATGGGTTTTAGGTAAGTAGTGCATTGGATGCAGTGTAAGAAACTTTTAGCATCTGTGGTTAAGATGTACAATAATCTTTTATATTAGTGGCTTTTATTTTAAAAACTGAACATTTAGCCTATTTCAAAGATGAGAAAAGAGAGGCTTAGTAGGCAGCATACAGCACATGGCAGAGCCTGGAATGAATCCTTGTCTGCTTCACTTACCTGCTGTATGACACCACCTGTTGGTTAGTTATGGGTGTAGATGGTGAGCATGGGGGAAGTGTTTGCTTGGAGGAAACATAACATGTTCAAGGGTAGTTTTATGAAGTAGTCCATTACAGTGAAGGATAAGTAGAAAGGATCTGTCTTCATAATGTCAAATTTTAATTTTTAGAAAAATTTAAAATACAGAAAAATACAAAGACTAAAATGACAGACATCTTTGTATCTATGAACCAAAGTAAACAGTATTTGCTTTAGATTTTGTAATGAAAGAAAACGGTGACCAAAATTCCTGTGCATCCCCTTCCTTCCTTCCCTCCCTCTCTTCCACTCTCTCTCACACAGATAAAATCCTGATGAACTTGATGCCTGTTCTTTCATGTTTTTATACTTTTATAATGTGTATTAAGACCAATTAATTAATGCTTTTATTTTTAAAAATTACCCCACAGTTTTCACATACACCAAATATACAATTTCACATTCAAAATAAAATCTTATAGCCACAAACCATGTAATAATTGCTAGTATTTACCAAGCAGCCGTGGTTCTAAGGCCATTACATGTATTAACTCATTTAATTTTTCTAACAGTCCTATGAGTTGTATACTTTTATTTTTTCCCATTTTACAGTTGAAGGGATCGAGGCAAAGAGAGATTAAATAACTTACCCAAGGGTCACAAAATGTAAGTAGCAGAGCCACTGACTCCTATAGATAGTGTTGTTATAAATATTTGAAAACACTGAATGATATCCCACCAACTGAGCAGTCAGTAGTTGGGTTGGTTGCATATGATGCGGTTAAATTGATCCAAGATGGGACTGATACCAGGGAAAGAAAAATGTTAAAAAACTTTATTTTTTATGCAACTTATGTAAATGCTGTCATATTGTCCTTAACATTCAAAAACTTGGGTTTCACTCAAACGTTGTTCTTGAGAATCTGTTCATTTTGATAGATCGGGCCTAGTTAATTCCATTCAAGTGCTGTGCTTTATGCTTTTGATCATATGACCATACCATCTTTTTTTGGTCCTTCTCCTATTAATAGATATTTAGTTTTGTGTCTTCTAATTCTCTATATTACAAGAAAATGCTACAGTGAACATCTGTGTACTTATCTTGTGCACTCATGTGAGAGTCTCCCTGGGCCACACGTTCACCCCCCACCAACCCTGTACTGGAGTAGCTCAGTCAAAGGGTATTTACATTTTCAACTTTTCTAGATATCGGCAACTTACTCTCCCAGATGTTTACGTCTCAGTTCATAGTTGACATTCCCACCAGTGAGAGGCTGAATGCATGTGAACAGTGGCCAGACAGTGTATAAAAATAGAACTCTGCCCTGCAACCTGCAGAAACCTGCCCAAGAAGCCAACCCCTCATCTACAAGAAGCAGCCCAGGAGGCCAGCTTGCTGTGAGTCAGACTTGCAGGAAGTTACTGTCTTAATTTGCATTTAACTGATTATTAGTGAGATGGAACCCATTGTTTGAGGCAGTCCCTTCCAGAAAGGAATTATGAAGGATAAGTATTCTACCTTTTACCTTTTAGAATAGGCGAGAATACCAATAGGAGATTATTTACCTTTACTCATTTCTGAAGAGAAGGGAAGAAGCCTACAATTGTTATATTAGACTTTTTCTTTTAAGCAGAAAAAGGTTGTATTTTTTTTCTAAACTGAAGTCTAAGTAGAGTTAGCAAGATGAGAACTGGAGCTCCTCAGGTAAAATAGTCAGTGGTATGGTTCTCCCTTTCTGGCCTCTTCTGCATCCAACCTGTTCTCTTCTGCCCCCAAGTCACCCAACTCAGTGGAACCCTTGGGCTGGGTGGCGATCTACGGGATGCCTCCTGGCATGAGAATTTGATGTAATCCCATTTTTCATCTCTCTCAACCTCATAAACTCTGCAAGACTTCAGGCTAAATGTATTCTCATTCTTTGGTTTTCTGGCAGGCAGGAGTTTGTGGACGCTTACGTGAATTACGTCTTCCAAATCTCAGTTCATGAGTGGTACACGGCCTTCTCCAGTGGCTTCCTGAAGGTGTGCGGTGGCAAGGTGCTTGAGCTCTTCCAGCCTTCAGAACTGCGGGCTATGATGGTGGGAAACAGCAACTACAACTGGCAGGAACTAGAAGAGGTCAGTGTGAAGGGCCCTGTCTTTCTCTCCAAGGAAGCTGTGGTGGCCAGGCTGGGGTTGCCCAGAGTCTGCACTCTTCCCTGGTGTTCTGTGGTTGAGTCAGAAGTGGAGGCCTCCTTATCTCAGAGCTTAGTTCTTACTCTCAACCGCAGATGGTACATAAATGTATGTCCTCTGCAATATGATTCTTCTTTAAGCCAAGTGTTCTTCTTTTTGTTTTTTGTGGGCAGACTGCCATCTACAAGGGTGACTACTCAGCCACACATCCCACTGTGAAACTATTTTGGGAGACATTTCATGAATTTCCATTGGAAAAGAAGAAGAAGTTTCTCTGTAAGTATCAGTCATGTTAGAATGGTGTCGCATGTGGTAAATAGGATGATATACCCCTAGGTTAAGGCCCACCCTATTAAGTGAAAAAGAGTAAGGGAAATATATTTACACGTCTTAACGAGATCTCAGGCAAACATAGGTTCTTCCATGTTTGTTACCTAACAGGATGTGTTGCGTGAAAGAAGAAAGAAAATCATCTCACTGATTTTCAATTGCTTTAAAAATATGCGTTATTTAAGGGACGCCTGGGTTGAGAAGTAGTGAGCATCTACCTTGGGCCCAGGGCGTGATCCCAGGGTCCTGGGATCGAGTCCCACATCGGGCTCCCTGTGAGGAGCCTGCTTCTCTTTCTGTCTCTGCGTCTCTCTCCCTCTCTCTGTGTGTCTCATGAACGGATAGATAAAATCTTAAAAAAAAAAAAACTCGTTATTTTATATGTGAGTGTGATGAAGTAATCCGTTGATAATATCTAATTGGATTAACTTCCCTCGATCTCTCTAGGCTTTTGAAAATTTTACAGTGTCTGCCACAGATGTAACTGGGGAGATGTGATTTAGAATAGCTTCATTGAGATACGATTCACAAAGCCTACAAATCACCCAGTTAAAGTGTATAATTCAGTGGTTTTTAGTATATTCACAGAGTTGTGAAACTGTCAGTAATTTTTAGAACATGCTTATCACTTCAAGAGGAAACCCTGAACTTACTAGCACTCCTTCCCCATTTCCTCCCAATCTCTCATGCCCCCTCTGCTTACCAATCTTTCTGGCTCTGGACATTTCACAGAAATGGAATCATACAATATATGGTCCTTTGTGACTGGCTGGTGGCATTTGAGAAGGGTTATACATTTGGAAAGGAAAATGAAGCCTGGTTTATGTGAATAAAATTCAGGCTTTTCAAAATAGTTGAAATCTTTGTTCCATATATAATCAGGGTCAGCAATTTGCCAGTGACTAGTATAAGATTTTTATCTATATAAAACAATGGGATTTGAAAGGCAATCCTTTTTGCTTTATAAGAGTGAGCATATATTAATATTAATGCAAGATTTACCCCCAGATTCTACAGCTCCCATGGAGTAAGGATGAGAGGAAGTGGAAAAGAGGGGCCCACACAGGGATGCTTAAAAAAAAGCCCTGCTTCTCCACCACCTAATTACATTGGCTCTTGAAAATGAGTGGCATATAAGTCAGATGACAGGTGAAAGTTTGTAAAGGGAGCTCGAAGGGCTGTAACCACCAAGAGGAGCCTGCTTGTAGTCATGGAGATTTCCGTAAAAGACATTTTTCTGTTCAGAGATCATTAGACTTGTGGAAGTTTTCAGTCTCTACAGATTTTGGCAAGAATGGTTATATACCGTAGCTTTAGGTAATAGGTTTTTTGAAAGTGCCCCTTCACCAATGATTTGTTTGTAGTAATTTTCAGCAGTTTAAATCTGAGGTTATATAGTGCTAGAAAACATGGAAAGAGAGCTGTATTGGTCTCTCTCTTTTCTTTGCCAAGTCACAGCATGTTACAAGACAAGAGTGAAATGTCTCACATAACATCATTGTCAGCTCTTTTGGTTTAAAATAAAAAAATAGGGAAAGGAGTGAACAGATCCCAAATGATATTCACTAACTCAGGAGGGGTACACTCACTAGACCTTTGGCAAGAGGAGACCTTGAGGACACAGATGATGGTCTCCTTCCTGCTTTCCCCCTGAGGTCAGCTCTTCTTTTTCTCTATCTCTGATTCCTTTGAAGGCTCATAACATTTATGAGGATGTACATTTGACTGAGCCCATTTTTTTTTATTTGAGGGTATTTCTGGGCATCTTACATTTTTGATGGATTCTTTGTATCCATGTATAATCAGGGTTTGAAATGAGCCAGTGAAAAACAGACATTTTATCCATATAAACCCAAAAAACAGGAATGTAAAGGCAGTCTCTTCAGCTTTATAAGAATGAGCATAAATTAATATTCTTGCAGTACGTATTGGCACATAGCAGTGTACTTCTCGGGCGAGCCACAGGGTGTCATGCCTTCCTTTCCTTTCTGCGGAGGGCTGCGGAGAGCAGCTCCTTCGCTGCGGGGCTGGTAATGCCATTTCCCTTTCTTCTCAGTGTTCCTGACAGGCAGTGATCGGATTCCCATCTACGGGATGGCCAGCCTGCAGATCGTCATTCAGTCCACAGCCAGCGGGGAGGAGTACTTGCCCGTGGCCCACACTTGCTACAACCTTCTTGATCTCCCCAAATACAGCAGCAAGGAGATCCTGAGTGCACGGCTGACCCAGGCCCTTGACAACTATGAAGGGTTTAGCTTGGCTTGAGGCTCCCCCCGCCAGCCCCAGATTGCCCTCCTGTCCTCAGCGTCCACATGGGGGCCACCACAGAAAACAGCGGGGAGGGAGTTCTATTTTTTTATTGTCTAAGTGGGTTGGGACTTTTGAATCCTGAATCTGGTCGATGTGTTTCTGGGCTTGTGAGCAGTAAAGCCACCTTTTTGAAAAATCAGGGGTTGCGGATGGGGTGACAAATTGGCAATTTTGTCTTTAAACCAAATTACCTAGTAGTGTCGCTTGCACTTGTGAATATGTTGCACTCTGCTGGAGAAAATGGCAGTGGATTTTTAACCTCTCACTTCCCAAATGTCTCTCTTGGCCCTGCTGTTTCCTCACAGTGCTTCCCGTCCTTCTCATTCCTCTGCAAGAATGATTTGGACTGATGCGTCCTTTCTCACCTGCACGTGCAGAATGGCTCCTTTCTCTGCAGACCTGGACATGCTTGTTGCAGCCCTGCTCTAAGGACTAGGAGGAAAGGACTACTTACTTCAGAAAGTCCCAATTCCAGCAAGCTGAATCTGGGTCCATTATTTTGGCTGAACTCTTGAGAATTTATGGAAGCCTTTAGGAACATATCTTGCTTTAAAAAGAAGTTATCAAGGGACTAGCAATCTCCCCCTGGCTCTGCCTATTCCTGGACCTACTCAAAGATGTGCAGAGCAGCTTAGCATTGCAGCTGAGCCGAATTTTGTTTTGTTGTTCAGCCGAGTCCCTTCGACGATAAGGTGAGGTGATAGACCCCCCCCCCCACTCCTTCGGTTATCTCGCTTTTGGAGCAAGTTGCATTAATTTTTTTAAGAGTATCTTCTCCAAGGAAAGTAGAAATAATAAATTTCTTGTTCTTGTTCCCTATCAATTTATGCCCTCTGCCACCTTCTCTTGCCTTCCTCTCCTTCCCTTTCTCTCTTATTCACTTGGCCCCATTGTTACCTGACTTAATGCTCCCTTCCTCTCCTAGTGGATGCATGCGGTCTATTTTTTTAATTTCTATTTAAATTGCAAAATTTCTATTTTTTTTCCTTTTCCCTAATTGCTAACACTTAAGGACATTCTTTATTATGGGACTTTTGTTTATTGCATTTGAAATGTTTGTTTACAGTGGGATTTCAGGGGGATTGTGTTTAGAGCAAATATGTATCAAAAATAGCGACATGCTCAACCTTCTTCATCATGGGATAAGAAAATTCTACATGATCAAAGAATCCATGGCAGCCTAATTTTAAATTCCTAGTCACTAGAGGAAAGACTTATTTATATAAAATGAAGTATTTATGAACCGTGATACAGCATCAGATCTCAATGAAGGATGTAGATTTTTGCTTTTTTTTTTGTTTTTAAAACTTATTTCAATTGCTAAATTGGTAGTTTTTTCAGTCTTTATAATACAAGATTAAAAAAGATATACAGTTAAATGAAATGTTTATTTTCTATGTGTGTGCATATAGTTCAATATTATGCAATAAATTTGGTGTTTTAACTTAAAACTATTTCTTATTGTATTTGCAGAGTGCGTAGCTTGCTTTCAGTAGAATTATCTACTCAAGTAACATAAGGTTAAATTTGGTTCCAGTCATAAGACAGTAAAACCAAGCAGTAGGCAAATGAGAAAGAGAGCAGGGGCAGGACCCATGGTAGGGGGAGCAGGTAGCCTTAAGGATGGCTGGGATTTCTAAAGGTTGTGATGGATGAAAAGGGATTTTACTTGGAGGGGGAGATCTTAGCAAAGGCTTGAAATGGGAACATATTTAGGGAAAGAGCATCAGAGAGCAAATAGAATAATGGTAAATTAGGGAGAGAGGAAGAAGGTAGCTTTGGGGCTGAGGAACCAGGCTGAGCAATGGAACTTGAGTTGGTAGCCAAGCAGGATTTGTCAGAATGTTCAGAACTTTGGAGTAGAGGCAGGAGGCAGTGATAGGACTTGAGTCTGATTTAAGAAGAAAACTACAGGGGGGGTACATTTGGAGGAATTAGCCCTTTCCATTCTGAGAGCAGTGAGGGTGGCAGCAGTGGAAGTAGAAGAGTGAATGGGAGGAAGATCCAACATGGTAGCACAGGAGGACCCTTGACTCACCCCCTCCATGGACACACCAAGTCTCAACCTATCTATAGAGAAATTCCTCCTGAAAAACATCCGAGGGCTGACTGAGAGCTCTTGCACAACGAGGCTTAGAGGGACCACATAGAGAATGGCAGGAGACACAGTAACAATAACCACAATCCCCATACTGTCAGCTGCAGTGGGGAGGAGGTCTACTAAGGGACTGTGAATAGATTTATCTGCCCTGGGGGGACAGAAAAAAAGTCATGGCTTAAAAGGGCAACTAGAATATAAAGGAACTAACTGTCCCAAAGTGGGATGTTGGAGAAGCTAGTGAATGCCACTGCTTATGTTTCCCCTCCACCTTGATAGCAACAGAGAGGGCAGAGTCTGGGTGCCCTAGCCACCCCACTGCCCACAGCGAGCCCTGGGCCCCTAGACCATACCAGCCCTGGCCACCTGTGGCACAGAAAAAAAACAAAGCGTAACATGGTTTAAAGAGCAACTAGACTATAAAGGAACCAGTCCTAGAGCTCTACTAAACAGTGGGGGAGCTGCAGAGAGTGTACTCTGGGGTCTTCTGAGAGGCAAGGGAGTGCCACAGTTTATATCCCCCCTTTACCTTGATGGTGCAGATGGAAGAAGGATCTGGACCATCCCCTACAGAACACTGCACAAAGTGCCCCAGTACAACATATGCTGGGACACCCCTAAACATCACCCATGATAGCTAAAGCTGTCTCACCACTGTGCAAAGCATCCCAAAACACTCCAGGCCTGAACTTGCTTTGGCTCAAGTTATCTTGCCAGAACCTCGGGGAAGGAGTGTCCCAAGACATTCCATCCTGGCACACCTCAGTTCTGGTTACAGTAACACATAGTAACACATAGTTACTCCCAGTGTGGAGAACACTGGGAGCCCTTTGCACAAGTCTTCACCCACTTCAGCTTTGGGTATGCTCTCTGCAGAGTGCCCTGAGACACCACTACCCCCAGTCTGCCCACTTCAGCTCTAGCCATCCCACCAGCACTGTCCCAATGCTGAGTGCTCTAGGACCCAGCCTGCACCTGCTACAGCTCTAGCCAGCTAACCAAAGTTAACTGGCTAGGCATGAGATGACCACACACAAGGCCATTCCTTCAGGTCTTGGAGAAGCTGCTGTTCTGCCTAATTCATAGAAATACAGAAAATCAAACCAAATGAGGAGATGGGGGCACCTGGGTGGCTTAGCAGTTGAGCATCTGCCTTTGGCTCAGGTCGTGATCCCAGGGTCCTGGGTTTGAGTCCTGTATCGGGCTCCCTGCAAGGAGCCTGCTTCTCCCTCTGCCTCTGTCTCTCATGAATAAATACATAAATAAAATCTTTTTTAAAAAAATTAAAGAACAAGACAAACCCTCAGAAAAAAATAAAATGGAGTTAAGCAACCTACCTGATACTCTCTGCTCAAAGCAGTGGTCATAAAGATGCTCATTGGACTTAGAGAAGAATGGGTGAGTGGCCTTTCAACAAAGAGATGGAAATTATATGAGAACCAATCACAGTTGAAGAATACAATAACTGAAGTGAAAAATACACTCAAGGGAATCATCAGTAGATTGGAGGATCCAAAGAATGGAGCAGCAATCTGAAAGACGGTAATGGAAAGCACGCACGCTGAACATAAAAAAACAAAACAAAACAAAACAAAAACCCAAAACAGAAAAGGAGAGTGGATAGGCTAAGGGATCTGTACGTTAGTGTGAAGTGTACTAACTTGCACATTATAGAAGTCCAGAAAGGGGTGGGCGGCAGGAAACTTACTTGAGTAATAGCTGAAAACTTCTCTCATCTCCAGGAGGAAATAGACACCTATGTCCAGGAAATGCAGAGAACCCCAAACAAGATGAACCCAAGGAGAGCCACACCAAGACACATAAGAATCAAAATGTCAAAGATTAAAGACAGACTCTTAAAAGCAGCAAGACGGAAACAACTAGTTATGTACAAGGGAAACCCCATAAGACTATCAGCTGATTTTCATTTGAAACTGCAAGCTAGAGGGAAGTGGCATAATCTATTCAAAGTGATGGAAGGAAAAAACCTACAGCCAAGAATATTCTATCTGGCTAGGTGATCATTCAGAAATGAGGAGGGATAAGGAGTTTCTCAGACATACATCAAATAAAGGAGTTCATCACCACTAAACCAGTCTTAGAAATATTCAAGGGATTCTTTAACAAAGAAAAGGTCCTAATTAGAAGAAAACTGAAAAGGAAAAGAATTATGAGTAAAAGCAAACATACAGTAAAGGTAGTACATCAGTTATTTGTAAAACTAGTGTGGTTACAAGATAAAAGTAAAATCAATGATATTTAAAAAGTTAAGGACTCAACAAAAAATGTAAAATATGACATGTACATAAAATACGGACGTGAGTAAAAATCTAGTTCTTTGAGAATGTGTTTAAACTTAAGTGACCATCAGCTTAATATAGACTGCTATATACTTAGGCTGTTATATATGAATGTCATGGTAATGACATAGCAGCAAACTCCAACAGATAAATAAAAAAATAACGAGAAAGGAATCCAAGCGTAATACTAAAGTCATCAATTACAAGAGAACAAGAAAAGAAGGAAGAAACAGAGAAAAACTATAAAAATAATGATAAGACAATGAACAAAATGGCAATAGGTACATACTTACCAATAATTAAATGAGCTAAATGCTCCAAACAAAAGACAGGGTAACTGAATGGGTTAAAAAGAAAAAAAGACTCATCTATATGCTTCCTACAAAAGACTTGCTTCATACTTTATGATCCATAGAGAATAAAAGTAAAGAGATGGAAAAAGGTATTCCAGGCAAATGGAATTGAAGAAAAGCTGGGACAAGCAATATTTATATCAGATAAAAAGCTTTAAAGCAAAGGCTAACAAGAATTAAAGAGGGGCATTGCATAAGGACAAAGGGATCATTCCAACAAGAGAATATATAACAGTTATGAATATCTATGCATCCAACATTGGAGCCCCAAATACATAAAGCAAATATTAACAGACATAAGGGGGGAAATTGTCAGTAATGCAATAATGGTAGGGGACTTTAACACCTGATTTACATCAACATCATCCAGACAGTCAATAAAGAAGTAGTGGCTTTGAATGACACATCAGACTAGATGGAGTTAACAAATATAGAATACTCCATCCCAAAACAGCAGCATACACATTCTTTTCAAGTGCACATGGAACATTCTCCAGGATAGATCACATGGTAGGGTACTAAACAAGTCTCAATAAACTTAAGAATGCTGAAATCATATCAAACATCTTTTTTGACCAAAACAGTATAAAACTAGAAATCAGTTACAAGGAAAAAAAAAAAAAAAAACCTAGGAGAAAAACCACAAACATGTAGAAGCTAAACAACCAAAGGGTCAACAGAGAAAGAGGAAGTTAAAAAAAATACATGGGAACAAATGAAAATAAAAACAGTCCAAAATCTTTGGGACACAGTAAAAACAGTTCTAAGAGGGAAATGTACAGTGATACAGGCCCATCTCAAATCTCAATAAACAAGGAAAATCTCAATCTTTCTAGTAAAAAAAAAAGAAAAAAACAAAGCCCAAAGTTAGTAGTAAGAAGAAAATAATAAAGATCAAAGCAGAAATAAATGAAATAGGGACCAAAGAAAAAAAGATCAGTGAAACCAAGAGCTAGTTCTTTGAAAAGCTAAAATTGATAAGCCTTTAGCCAGACCCATCAAGAAAAAAAAAGACTTGAAAAAAATCAGAAAGAGAAGTTACAATTAACACCACAGAAATGCAAAGGATTATGAGACTACTATGAAAAAGTATATACCAAAAATTGGACAACCAAGAAGAAACAGATGAATTCCTGGAAACATACAATCTTTCAAAAATGTATTGGGAAGAAATAGAAAATCTAAACAGATCAACTACTAGTAATGAAATTGAATCAGCAATCAAAAAACAACAGAAGGTCCAGTACCAGATTGCTTCACAGGTGAATTCTGCCATTTAGAGAAGAGCTAATACCTAGTCTTCTCAAACTAGTCCAAAAATAAGATAGGAAAGAAAGCTTCCAAACATATTCTAAGAGGACAGGGTAATGCTGTTCTCTTAGATACTAACAAAGATGCCAGAAAACAAACCAAAAATCCTACTTGATGAACATAGATGCAAAAAATTTAAAAATTTAGCAAACTACATTTGACAATATATTAAAAGGATCATTTACCAGGAACAAATGGCATTTATTCCAGGGATGCAAGGATGGTTAGATATCTCCCCTCTCCTCCCTCTGCCCCTCTCCCCACTCACTCCTTGCTCTCTAGAGGGTATTATGCTAAGTGAAATAAGATAAATACCATATGACTTCAGTTATATATGAAATTTAAAAAAAAAAACGAACCAACAAAAACAAAATCAAATACAGAGAAAAAACTGGTGCTTGCCAAAGGGAAGGAGGTATCAAAAGTGTGTGAAATGCAGCAAAAAATATTTTCAATACATTTTTAAAAACAATTATAGTGTATTGTTTTACCAGATTTAATAAATGGCTACCTGTCAATAATTACTCTAAATGTAAATGAGCTGAATTCTCCAAATACATACATATAGACAGACAGACATATAGTGGCTAGATGGATGAAAAAACAAGCACACAAGCAACAAAAACAAGACCCAACTACCTGCTGCTTACAAGAGACTCACTTCAGCTTTAAGGACACACAGGCTCAGAGTGAAGGGATGGAAAAAGATATTAACACAAGTGAAAACCAAAAGAGCAGGCATAGTTATAGCAGATAAAACAGATTTTAAGCCAAAAATATGAACAAGAATCAAAAGAAGGTCATTTTACAATGGCAAAAAGGTCAATTCACCGAGAAAATCTAATAATCATAATTAATATGCATCTTACATCAGAGCACCTAAATATATTGAGAACATATGAACAGATTTGAAAGGAGAAATAAAAAAACAGTATAAATAATGGTAGGGGACTTTAATATTCCGGGTTTAACAATGGATAGATCATTCAGATAGAAAAAATCAAGAAAAATTGGAATTGAATTATACTTGAGACTGAATGGGCCATATATTGGCCCATATATACAGAATATTCTATCCAACCACTAAATACACATTTCTTCTCAAATGCATATGGAACATTCTCCAAGATAGATCATATGATAGATCACAAAAGAAGTCTTAGGAAATTTAAAAAGACTGAAATCATACCAAGTATATTTTCTAACTACAATGGTTTGAAACTGGAAATTAGTAACAGGTAGAAAGCTGGAAAATTAAAACATGTGGAAGTTAACCAACATTCTCCTGAACAAACAATGGAATCAAGAGGGAAATTTTTAAAAACCTTGAATCAAATAACAAATGGGAACACAACATACCCAAACCTATTGAATGCAGTAAAAGTGATTTTAAGAGAACTTTAGAGCAATAAATATCTACATAAAGAAAAAGGAAGGAGCATCTGGTGCTCAGTCACTTAAGTGAGTCTTGATTTTTGGCTCAGGTCATGATGTCAGGGTCCTGAGATCAAGCATTGCATTGGGCTCCATGCTGGGCATGTCTCCATGCTGGGCATGTGGAGCCTGCTTGAGATTCTCTCTCTTCTCCATCTACTCGTTCCCCTATGCTTTCTCTCTCTCTCTTTTTCTCTCTCATTCTCTCTAAATAAATAAAATGTTGGGGCACGTGGGTGGCTCAATCGGTTAAGTGTCTGCCTTCAACTCAGGTCATGATCTCACGGTTCTGGGATTAAGCCCTGCATTGGGCTACCTGACTGGCAGGAAGTCAGCTTCTCCCTCTCCCTCTGTCTCTCCCCTCTGTGCATGCTCTCTCTCTCTCTTAAATAAGTAACACCTTTGGGCAGCCCTGGTGGCTCAGCAGTTTAGTGCCGCCTTCAGCCCAGGGTGTGATTCTGGAGACCCGGGATCGAGTCCCACGACGGGCTCCCTGCATGGAGCCTGCTTCTCCCTCTGCTTGTGTCTCTGCCTCTCTCTATCTCTCTCAGTGTCTCATGAATAAACAAAATCTTTAAAAAAAAATAACACCTTTAAAAAAACTTAAAAAATTTTTTAAAAGATGTTATTTTTTTGACACAGAGAGAGCAAAAGAGCATAAGCAAGGGGAACAACTGAGCTCAAGGCAGATGCTTAACCAACTGAGCCACCCAGGTGCTCCTAAGTAAATCTTTAAAAAAAAGAGGAAGGATCTCAAACAACCTAACAACCACTTCAAGAAACAAGGAAAAAAAAAACAATCAAACAAGCTAAGCCCAAAATTAGCAGAAGGGAAAGAAATAACAAAGATCAGAGTAGAAATAGATGCAATAGAGACCAAAAAAACTATAGAAAAGATCAATGAAATTAAGAGCTGGTTTTTGAAAGATAAAATTGACAAACCTTCTAGCTAGGCTAAGAAAAGAGAGAAGACTCAACTATGTAAATGACAGAGGAAACATTACAACTGATACCACAAAAAATACAAAGGATCATAAGAGACTATTGTGAACAATTATACAACAAACTGGATAACATAGAAGAAATTGATAAATTCTTTGAAACATCCAACCTATCAAGAATGAATCATGAAAAAATAGAAAATCAGAACAGACCAATAACGAGGAAGGAGATTGAATCAGTAGTCAAAAAACCTCCCAATAAGAAAAGCTCAAGACCATAAGGTTTCACTGGTGAATTCTACCAAATACTTAAAGAAAAGTTAATGCCAATAGTCCTCAAATTCTTCCAAAAAAAGAAAGAGGAAGGAACAATCCCAAATGCATTTTTTGAGGCTAGCATTTTCCTATATCCAAAACCAGATAAAGATACTACAAGATAAGTAAGCTACAGATCAATATCTATGGTGAATGTAGATGCAAAAATTCTCAAGAAAATATTAGCAAACCAAATTTAATAGCACATTAAAATGATACACCACGATCAAGCAGGAGTACCCCTGGAATGCAAGGATGGTTCAATGTATGCACACCAATAAATGTGATACATCAAATTAATAGAGTGAAAGATAAAAACAATATGATCATCTCAATAGATACAGGAAAGAAGATGACATGTCACAACATCATTCATGGATAACTGTCAACAAATTGGGAGTAGAAGGAATATACTTCAATATAATAAAGGTCATATGTGATAATCCCACAGCTAGCATTACATTCAATGTTGAAAGGTTTAGAGATTGAAAGCTTTTCTTCTAAGATCAGAAACAGGTCAAGGGTGTCTACTCTCCCCTGTCCTACTTGACATAGTAGTGGCCAGAGCAGTCAGGCAGGAAAAAGAAATAAATGGCATGTAAATTGAAAGGATGTAAAACTGTCTTTGTTTGCCGATGATATGAATATTATGGTAGAGTATTCTACTGATCCCAACAAAAAAAGTTAGAACTAATCAATAAATTAAAGTTACAGGATACAAAATCAACAAACATAAGTCCATTGTTTCTATACACTAACAATGGAATATCTGAAAAAGAAATAAAGCAATCCCATTCATAATGACATAAAAAACAATACTTAGGAATAAAAGAGATGAAAGATCTGTATCCTATACACTGAAATCACAAAACTGTGATGAAAAAAATCGAAGAAGACACAAAGAAATGGAAATATATTCCATGTTCATGGATCAGGAGGGTTAATACTGTTAAAATGTCCAACTATCCAAGGCTATCTATAGATTCAATGCAGTCCCTATCAAAACTCCAATGGCATTTTTCCCAGAAGTAGAAAAAACAATCCTAAAATTTGCATGGAACCACAAAGGACCCAGAATAGTAAAAGTAATCTTGATAAATAATAAATTGGAGGCATCACATTCCTGTTTTAAACTATACTAAAAAGCTACAGTAATCAACACACTATGGTACTGGTATAAAAAACACTCACATAGATCAGTGGAACAAAATCAAGAGCCCAGAAGTAAATCTTTGCATATACAATCTACTACTGTTTGACCAAGGGAGCCAAGAATACTCAGTGTGGGAAAGGACACTTTAATAAATGATGTTGGGAAAACTAGATGACCACATGCAGAAGTGAAATTGGACCCCTGTCTTACACCACTCATAAAAATTAACTCTATATAGCTTAAAGACTTAGACTTGAAACTGTAAGCTCCTTAGAAGAAAACATAGGAAAAAATCTCTTTGACATTGGCCTTGGCAATTATCTTTTGGATATGACACCAAAAGTCTAGTAATAAAAGCAAGTTAGTCAAGTGATTACATCAGACTAAAAAGCTTCTGTGCAGCAAAGGAAACCATCAATCAAAAAAGCAACTTACAGAATAGGAGAAAATACTTGCAAATTATATGTCTGCAAAGGGATTAGTATCCAAAATACAGAAAGAGCTCATATAACTCAGTGACAAAAATACCAAACAATCTGATTTTAAAGTGGGTAGAACTGAATAGACACTTTCAAATAAGACATACATATGGCCAACAGATATAAAAAACATGCCTGACCTCACTAAATATCAGGAAAATGCAAATAAAAACTGCAAGGAGATAATATCTCATACCTGTTAGAATGACTATCATCAAAAAGACAAGAGATAAGTGTTGGGAGGATGGAGAAAAGGAAAACATCATGCACTGTTGGCAGGAATATAAGTTGATATAGCCATTTTGGATAACTATATGGTGGTTCCATAAAGAATTAAAAATAGACCCATGACACAACACAGCAATCCCACTTCAGGGTATATATCCAAAGGAAATGAAAACAGGATCTTGAAGAGATATCTGCACTCCCATGTTCATTCCAGCATTATTTATAATAGCCAAGATATGAAAACAACCGAAGTGTCTGTCAATGGATAAATGGATAAGGAAGATGTAGTATATAGATGCAATGAATTATTCAGCCATGAAAAAGAAAGAAATCCTGCCACTTCAACAACATGATGGACCTTGATGGTATTATGGTAAGTGAAATAAATCAGATAAAGACAAATGCTACATGGTATCACTTGTATGTTTAATCTAAAAAGCCAAACTTGGGGGACCTGGGAGGCTTGGTCAGTTGAGCATATGACTTTTGATCTCTCGGGTCATTATCTCAGGGTTGTTGGATTGAGATTCCCAACGGGCTCCATGTTGGGTGTGGAGCCTTGTTGGGATTCTCTCTCTCTCTCTCCCTCTGTCCTTCCCCATTTGTGCACATGTTTTCTTTCTAGATATAAGTAAATTAATAATTTTTAAAAGGCCAAACTCATAGAAACAGAGAGTAGAATGGTGGTTACCAAGGACGAGGGAGTAGAGGAAATGGGGAGATGTTGGTCAAAGGGTACAAACTTCCAGTTATAATGAATAGCATGGTGATTATAGTTAATAATACTGTATTATAAACCTGAAAGCTGCTAAAAGTATAGCTCTTTAATGTTCAAATTACAAAAAAGAATTATGTGACATGATAGAGGCATTAGTTAAAGCTATGGTGGTAATTATCTTACAAGTAAATCAACATATTGTACACCTTAAACTTATAAAATATTACATGTCAATCATATCTCAATAAAACTGGAAATAAATAAAAGAAAAAATAGTCAAATCATAATCAACCAGATGATAGAAGATGAAATTTTAGGCATAAAAAATTTTTACCATTTCTTCTGAAAAAGAAATGAACTGTAGGCTATCTCCAGTTTTCTTTGGCTCTTAAAAATGGAACCAAGCAAATTTGAAGCCAGTTAAGCCTGTAAAATATCTGAGAACATGATGGCCACATTGCCTTTGATAACTTAGCTTTGTTAGTACACAAGGTTGCTTGAGTTAGGAGTTTTCGGGTTTGGGAGTATCTCCATTTTTAAGAGATGCCTTCGTGGAGTATTGATAGGAGCCATTGGTGAGCTCTGCCTAGAGCCTTACCTTGGGGATCAGGATCTCACAAAGTAGAGGAGGAACTTGTGGTAAGGGAGAACAGGAAGAGAATAAGTTCCCATGTCTTGAGAAAAGGTGAAATTCTCTCGTGGATCAGATCAAGGGAGTTCTCCAGTTAGAAATGACATAAAAGGGGGATCCCTGGGTGGCGCAGCAGTTTGGCGCCTGCCTTTGGCCCAGGGCGCGATTCTGGAGACCCGGGATCGGGTCCCACGTCGGGCTCCCGGTGCATGGAGCTGCTTATCCCTCTGCCTATGTCTCTGCCTCTCTCTCTCTCTGTGACTATCATAAATGAATAAAAATTAAAAAAAAAAAAAAGAAATGACATAAAAGGGATCCCCGGGTGGCGCAGTGGTTTAGCGCCTGCCTTTGGCCCAGGGCGTGATCCTGGAGACCCAGGATCAAATCCCATGTCAGGCTCCCGGTGCATGGAGCCTGCTTCTCCCTCTGCCTCTCTCTCTCTCTCTCTCTCTCTCTCTCTCTGTGACTATCATAAATTAAAAAAAAAAAAAAAAGAAATGACATAGAAGCTACCACCATGCCTTTCTAACCAAAATTCTTTTGGCTAAAAGGATTAGTTAACCTCATAGAGCAGAGCCCTGTGAAGAGTGTGGGGAATGTTGGTCTCTTTGACTCTGCTTTAGGGTGATAACCCAGATGGGCTCAAAATATAGGGAGGGCTGCCTGCCCTCACTGAGTCAGGTGTGGGTTTGGGTTTCTGGAATGCTCTTTACCTAAGAAACCAGCATATGCAACACAATAGGTGCTGGAAGGAAGTGTCTACCCAATTGTGGGTAGACTCTGGATCTGTAGTAATAACAGCCTCTCCCACCAATTAACTAATCCAGGCTTTGGTGCTTTGTGTCCTTCCAAAAGTAATGGAGTGTGTACCTCCTGAGTTATACGTAGTATGGAGAAAATTATTTCAGATGTCAGCTTTTTTTTTTTTTTCTTTCTTCAAGAGTGGCTGGATCCTTGGCAGGGTGCATAATCACATGGTCTTCAGATCTTTTAAAAGCTGATTTTCCTGGGCCTAATCCCAGGGGAGTTGGATATACTTTCTGGTAATTACTGATTCAGTTCCCACTGGTGTTGGACCGAGAAATTTAAATAAGAATCACACACAGACACACACACACACACACACACACACACACACACACACACACACCCTCAGATGACAGCAAACATTAAGCCAGTATAGTCTGTTGGGTCACCTCTTCTTTAGGATTAGGAGAGAAAGCAAGCCCAAGAACAGATTTGGAAATAATTCTGATCCCCATGGTGCCATAAAAGGCCAGAGCTATTGAGGGTGAAGGTGAACAATAAGTGCCAACTAGGTGCTGGCTCATGGTGCCAGCAGGACCAGTCTACCATGGCCAAAGGCTTCATGTTGTTAAAAGCGGGTCTTCTGACCTTTCGTGCCTGGGCATTCTCAGGAGCTCAAATGTTTGTGCAGCAGGATCAAGGACTCTCAAGTTCAAATCGCTGGCAGATTGTTTGGAGTTTCTGAATTTCTGAGGTAATGGGAGGCAGGGCTTCACTCAATGAGATAGTAAAATCATTTGAACCCAAAGCCTGCCAGACTGCTGGGCAGTGGCACCTCCAGTTGGCCCCTGTGGGGCTAATGAGAGAGTGGGGTACCATAAGCTCGATGACATTTACTACTCTGGCTAAGAGTATGCCCCATTCGGAGCAGCTCTCTTCCCTAGGGTATGCTTCTGTTTTAGTTGTTTAAAAATACACCCTGAGACAGAAATTTCAGGACACCAAGTGACCTAGAATCAGTTCAAAGGTTATTCTGTGCCTTCACAGAACTCAGGCATTCCCACACTGGTCTCAACTGCCGTCTCAGACAGTAAATTCCTTTTATGTCTCAGCAGGTCTGGACCTCCCAAAATGTTTTGGGGAGTAGAAATAGAGAAGTATGCATTGCTCTCCGAGGGAAGGAATTTAGCAAGCATAGATCTTTCTGAGAAAGCTGCACAGAGGTTTTGATGCAACTTGCTTGAGAATATTAAGTCACATTTATTTTCCCTTTCAGAGAATGGGTCACTGTTCCCATAAAATCTTGCTTACCCTGTTAGCATCAATTATGCTTAAAGTCCTGGAGGTATACTCTGTTTATGACTTAGTACAAATGAGGAATTAGAAGGTGAGGAGGGTGGGACGCCTGAGTGGCCCAGTGGTTGAGCCTTTGGCTCAGGGTGTGATCCCAGGGTCCTGGGATCCAGTCCTGCATCAGGCCCCCCACAGGGAGTCTGCTTCTCCTTCTGCTGTGTCTTTGCCTCTGTGTCTCTCATTAACAAATAAATAAAATCTTTTTAAAAAAAGGTGAGGAGGGTGATATGGGGGAAATATTTTTGCAGTGATTCAAAATGTCTTTTTGAACTTCAGTGTAGAAAGAATCTTTGTCTCAATAACCTGCCACTATTCTTTAGTAAAGATTTATTGTGTGCTTACTTTATATGTTCATCCAAGTAAATTCCCATACTAATCCCATAAACTACTATGGTTATTCCCATTTTTCAGATAAAAAAAACAGAGACAGGGAGAGTGATTAATGCATCCAGATCAGAAAGCTAAGCTGTTTATGGTCTGGGCCTTAGGCATCAAGCAGTATTTGGCCTCTGCTGCTATTGTTAAATGTGCCAGGCTGTTAATCTACGATTTTTAGAGTTGCTCATTTCCACAAATGCCCAGGATGCAGTGTGCAACCTCAACTCAAAGTGGGGTCTCTGGGCCAGCGGCGCGGCAGCACCTGGTAGCCCGGCAGAAATGCAGAGTGTCGGTGCACCCTCCGCCCCCTGCCCCAGGGCTGCTGTACCCCAAGACCCCAGACCTTCACAGGCATGTCCACGTTTGAGAAGCACTGCTCTCTGCTACCACAGAATGGTAAGTCCTGCACACCCTCCTTCCCTTCCCTCCCCCCATCTAATTTTGTCTAGTAATTTTAAGTTCTTTAAAAGTAACAATTACAGAAAAATTATAATGTCTCAAAATATCTCTCCAAGAGGTCCTCAAAGCTGTATAACTGGAACTAGAACAAGGATTTCCGAGCATCTTTGAATTGCTTTTGAGAAATTAGAGAAAAATTCAAACACTTAAAAGACTATGAGTTTCAAAATTCACAGAAACATACACTTTATACACAACGGGCCCAACTGAGACCCGGGGGTCCGAGGGCACTCAGAGCCTGCGTTCTGTTGTGTTTTGCACTGGGCCACATTTCCTGAGCAGATGCTGCACAACACGGAGCCACCCCATGGTAGAAGCCCTGTTGATGGAGAGGAGATGTGAGAACCAAGCTGTCAACAACCCAGTTCCTGCCAAACCTCATTTGTCTGCCTGCCAGCCAGGATTCTGAAAATGCACTTGGGAATTTTGACTTTTGGCTTTTACTGAACATGAAATTCTACTGTGTATATATATACATAGCCTTGATAAGCTGACCCAGCTTAGGAATAGCGATGACATATTTTGTCTTACACGATTCAGAATCCATTTCTAGAAGCAGTGATAATGAGGCCATTGAAAGAACTGAAAGGGACCGCCTCTCTTCCCTGCACAGCCATGTAGGTCCCCATTCTTAAATTCCATTCAGGTAGTCCCAATACTGCAAACTGGTATAGGAAAGGAGTGAGAACACTTGCTCTGGGGTTGGGGAGTGGGGAGGGCCTTGGAGGACCACTGTGCTTTGCCAACAGGCTGCAGAGCCAGCTGGACTTTCAGCTAGCATCACTTTCTGGTCCTTAATAGGGGAAAGATCAAAATATGATTCAGGAAAATGTAGGATCACTAAATGCTGCCTGCAACTTCTGCGTAATTTTTTTTTTTAGTTTGGAGCTAGTGTTTCCAAAGTTAAATTATTCAAGGTGAGTCTCAGTTTCAGCAGAATGGCATTAAATTGCACCATCCTTAGCAATTTAATTGCTGTCTGTTCCCCAGAAGACAGATCTCAGTTGGAATCCTGGTGTGTTGGTGTGTCAGCCCTAAGATTACTCAAAAGCTTTTTTTTTTTTTTTAAATTTCAGGTTTCATATTTTTAATGTTCACGTTTGTCAGTTAGAGCCTATATATCATGTGCAGTTTAAGGAGTACCTGCATGTGCGCCTAACCGACACGGGGCTGTGTTCTTGGCGGGGGGTGGTGGTGGTGGTGGTGGTTGGGGGAGATGGGTGGGGGGGTGGGGGTGAGAGCTACCGCTGCCCCACTCTGGTGGGCGTGTGAAGCCAGGGCCGGCTGTGGCAGGGACACCAGGGACAAGATGCTCCCTTCAAACTGAAATGTGCCTTTTCTTTCGAGTCGCGGTTTTCTGCTGGCCTTACTAGCTTCAGAGTGGCGAGTGGCTAATGTATTTACTATCATGGCCCAATAGACTTTGGAAATAAACTTTTTTTTTTTTTTAGCTTAATGCCTTTGTTTCTGCACCTCTGTGAATCCTTTTATTTTAGTGTTTAATATTCACAGATGTACACATCTGTGAACCCATCACCCCATTAAAATAGTAAATGTATGCATCTACTTTCCTTGTGCCTTTTTCTGATCCTTCTACTCTGAAGCCATCAGTCTACTTTCTGTCACTATGGATTACTTTGCATTTTTCTTTCATTTTCTTAAAGGCAGCTGAGCAGAGAGCACAAGCCCATTTTTCTACCTAGAACCATGGGCATGCCTAATTTGTAATGAGTTTGCTTCACCTTCCCGTGACCTCTCTGGAGCCAGAGTAACAAAAACTTAATCCTCATGAGGCTGCTGGGGAGCTCAGGGAACAGCAGTTATTTCTTACCTAAGGCAAACCCCACTGGCAGCTCAGTCATACGTTCCTTTCCTGACTGTCAAAAATTTCAGAACATTCACAGTTAAAAATATTTTATTTCAGTTCATACAAAATAGTCATGTACAAAAATGTACACAACATTTTTTCATTCAGTTTACATTTTAAAAAAGGACAGCTGTAATTTCAAATCCTTTCTGCTTACATGTCATGTAAACATTGTTCTGGGCCCATATTATTAACTAAAATTCTATCTACTCTTGGAGATTTTCAGGACAGTATGGATAGATGCTTTCAGATTGAGAATCAGATCTGCCCAACCAATTTCTCGAGCCACGCACATGACCACAAGAGCAGGGCGGGTTCCAGGCAGAAGGAGTCTCTAGAGACATAACTGCAATTTCACAGCCATATGAACTTGTGGATGTACATATTTCATTTTATATACACGTTTGTGTAAATCTGTAACTAATCTCAGCCTGTGTACGTACTTCTATTATGAAGGATCATAGAAGAGTGCAAATGCCCACAGGGGCACAATCGCTACTCTGCCATTGACCAGCGCCACCATGCAGTGCCTGCCTTACAGATCACCCTTGTGTGGAGCAGGCCGTGTTGACCATGTAGAGTGTTAGCATGCAGAATTTGAATAAACATGTGGAAATAGATTTAGCTAGTCTTATGACAAAATGCACTCAGTAGTACATTTTGAGGTTACTGAAGAGTACGTTTTATGGGTCAAGTGGAGAAAAAATAAAAGTGGGGAATAAAAGGAAAGAAAGCACATTGTGATGTCTGCCACACATACGTACTTCAGAAGAGACACTGCTTCACACTTCCAGACGGCTTTGTCCCTCCCTATTGATGCAACCGAGTGGATACTGAAAAAGAACATAAAGGAGGTGTTGGTCTTGCTACAAAAACCACCTCTCCCCATCTAGGGGTGAAAAAATCCTCTAGGACGCAGTGTGTCAGGGAGATCCTTCTTGAATGCAAAATAGAATTTTAGACTACAGCCAACTTTTCATAAGGCAGATGATGGTTTATGACATTCAACTATAAATAGACCATCAAAAGTTTCTTAACACTGTTAAGAAAAGTGACATCTCCATTTTCAGATTAAGAGTCTCTTTTCAAAGGTTAATCAACAAACTGAAATCTGATTTTCCTTGTAAATATGATCAGTTCTGTATATTGGGCCCAATTCTGTTTGCTGAGAAGTAGGAAGTTCTATTAAGAACCAGCATAATCGGTTACCACGGCAGCCCCTTTTATAAACCTAAATATTCACCTTATTAGGAATTCCAAGCTCAACCACATTCACAAATGCTCAGCCTCAGGAACTCTAGGACTGCAGGCCTCAGGACATCTCCGTGCAATATTCATGATATAAGCACAGCCTTGCAACATTGGTCCCAGGCTAGAAACGCCACACCTGGGAGCAGGGACACTCTGCAACAGCCTCCTCCGCCACCACGCAAGCATTGCATCAGAATGAGACAAAGCCAAAATTACACCGATGTTACAAATAGATACGTGGCTGATCCCTGCCTAGGCAATAAAGAATACACTTTTGACTTCAAACTGGCAACTAGATGGAAGAAATCTAATTTTTAGCTCTCAATGCATTATAGCTAGCATTAAAAAAAATCAGTTCTCCAGTTTGAAATTTGGTTTGGTCTTCCATGGAAATTTCCCCTGAATTCAGGCAGATAGATCACTGAGGTTGTGTGAGCTTTCTTCTAACAGTAAAGATAAACCAACCATCTGAAAGTAAGCAGGCCCTTCTCCTAAACCTTGCACATACATGTCTGAAAAGTGAAATTCAAACTAAATGATTCAGAGACGAAACGCAGTAATGATACCATACCGACCGAACATAAACATCTATTTCAATGTTTACTCCAGACTGAACACAAAAAAGCAAATGCTTGTGAAAATTGCAGGCCTCTGCCATTTCTAATTCTTACAATCATACAATCAAGTTTATTCATGCTTCGCCTTTACTTATCATTGTTATTAAATAACCCCTGACATTTATTTTGTTGGCATGTGCCAATAAACACACATTCCCAAGAGAGCAAAGGAAAAACCCCAGTCCCGAGTATTCTGTGTGAAGCCAATTAAGACACTGCCTCTAGGGCCTTGAGACCCTGGGCTGCAGAAATGGTTGCTGTGGAAACAAATTTGCCTCAGCATTTCTGGCAGAGCCAGAACCTACTGCCATGTCTTCAAATAGGATCTGGTGTAAACAGAGTTTTTCCACCCTTAATCTGGGCACCATTCTATAAAGTTAATATCGATTAGAAATTACAAAGGAGAACACGACATTCCATACACAATTTATTTGACTGTAACTTGGTGTTTTCGTTTATTCAATCATACAAATTTGAATGGGGAGTCCTGGATAAATCTTTTCCTTAATTTACCTTTGGCAGAAACTACAGATTTCAAACATTTAGTAACTCCTCATTTATATAGCATGTTTCTTTTAAAATTCTGTAGCATATTAGTATTTTCAAAACAATACTCTTAAACAGATGTGCTTTAAAGGTTAACTGGTAATGATTTGATTTATATTATAGCTTATTTACGAGAATAATTACTCAAAAAGGACAGACTAGACATGTATTTCTTTTAAAAAATACAATTTTTGGTCATGTGAATGATTCATGTTCAGATTTCAAAAATAGAAAATGTCCTAAAGTGCTTAATTTTATTTATAATATAACTCCTTGAAATTATAGTGATCTGCAATGTAAACAGTAGAGCAAAGAATACCAAACTACATATTCATGTACAGTTAAATTTGTAGGGTTATGTACCGTCTTTCAATGTGTGGATTAACACAGGGCACTTCCAACACACAGCTCATGCTTCTATAGGATTATTTTTAAGAGCAAACTTAAAGGTATTCTTTTCCCCCTCCTCCCGACTTAGAACAGTTTTCCATTGTTTCCAGTGGAAAACTGGACAGCTTCCACCTCACTTCAGCAATGGAAAACACCTCCGTAAGTCAGTCCCATCCGACCAGTTTCTCAAGAACTCATTTTGAAGCTGACAACTGGTCAGTAGAGTTTTATGTTCTCTTTATTTTTCTCTTCTTAACAAACAAACCAAAACGGTATCCTTTAAGATGGCAACTCTCAAAACCTATAGGAGGGCAGCCTGACTTCCTGTTCATCCTGTGGTGTTATCTTCAAAACGGCAGAGGCTGCTCAGATGCCTTCTCCTGGCAGCCAGCAGCTGGTGTGCACACACCAGAGCCCACCTCGCCGAGCGCAAACCCGGGCCTTGGACGGAAGGCAGAAGCAGAATTCACTTTCTTCCGTGCAGACACAGAAGGTTCAAAAGTAACAACAAATCACAAGGCGACATCAGCACAGTGAAGAGATGAATGATCTGGTGTTTTAAATTCCCTGGTCTTCCCAAAATGTCTGATATAGACAGCTTTTGTGATATAGTCTTTGAAAAAATTATAATCATTAAGTGACCACACACCGTTATTTTTCTTCTTATACATGATCTTGAAAATAGTGTGATTTGGATTCTGCCTTGGGCTGAGTTCTCAGGGCTACATGTTACCCCTCAGTGAGGGGATTTTAGTGCAGGTTTACTTTAGAAAAAACCTTTAAACTCTGGTAAATACTCGGAAGGCTTAGAACACAGGCGCTTTCTTTCTCTCTCTCATGATCCTCAACACTTAAGCTAAGAATTAAGCAAGATCCTTTAATGCGTGGCTAGAGCCAAAATGAAATCAAGCCCCAAACAGGATGCCATAGCATGCTGGCTTTGCTTAGTGTTCGATGTGAAAATCTGAGACCAATTAAGTGCAATCCACGTTCGGGAAAGAATCTTTCAGGCTCTTCACCCTGTTGCCTGATTTCGAAATCAGCAATAACCTAGCTATATTCCCTCTGTCCTCCGCAGATGATCCAGTCCTAGTCCAGAATCAAAATTCTGCGTCAGCTGAGGGTGTGTTAAAGAAACACACCAGCAAACAGATGACTGTGCCACTGAGCGGGGCGGACACGGCTCCCGTCTACCTGAGAACCAAGGGGGGGGGGGTCCATTCACGCGACAGGTGAGGGACAGCTCTATGGAGAAGTCATGGGAATGGCCCTGCGGCAGCAAATAGGGCTCCAACGCACGTTCCTGCTTTCCTGGGTGCGAAGAGAACATGGACCTGCATAGCAAGCTCGCTGTCCAGAGTGAAGTCCTGAGCTGGTTGGTTGGTTGGTTTGTTTTTACATCACAGTTAGACATGTTTCTCAGTTACCCAGGGGAGAACAGTGTGTATTCTCTGCAAATGAGCGGGTGTCCATGTAGTGATCCACCACCACTAGCGCTAGGAAGGCTTCCCTGGCGGGGCCACGTGTGCCTGCAGGGTCTTGTCTTTTCCTCACCAAATTCTTAAATGGAGGCAAGTTGCCCTCTTCCATCTAGGCAGTTTCTGCGGCAGGCAATGGAAACCGGAGCTGACCCCCGAAGGCCCGGAGGCGGACGGGCCACATGCTTTGCAGGTCCAGTACCAGTGCTGCCTTCCAGTTTTTGCAGAGCCGCTATTAACTAGGGGAAGTGGGTGACAAGCTCGGCCCGCACCTTCTGCCCCCTTTGCTCAGGCTGGGGGCTGGCCTCCTCACATGGACTTGGAATCAGTGTCTCTCTTGCTGATGAGCACCTCCAAGAGCCTTAGTTTCGCCTTTATGTGCTTATATTCGTTGTATTCTTCAGCCATGGGAGCCCGGTCTTCCTTCTGGATATTTCTAATGGAAACAAAGGGAAGGAGGGGTGAGGGTCATCTAGGGGATACTGCTCATCAGGTGAATTATCATGGTGTAGAAACTTTGCAGTTTATCAACCTGTAGAATCAGTGTTCCCAAGTGTTGCTTGGTATCAAGACTGGAGCTGGGTTTGGACAAACAGAGAAAGATAGCTTCCCCCAGAAGGGACCATGCAATTGAATTTTTAGAGTTAATCTGGCATCCTGTAGAATGGTACGAAGGACTACAAAATGCAGAGATTTTCTCTCTCTGCTGCTGGTATGTATGAATGCATATTAAGAGCCTCCATAGACTGAAATCCTTTATTTATACTTCCTTTTCACTTGTATCTATTTCATCTAATGAACCATTAAGTTTCTAATTAGCAACTGGCATACCCATAATTTACAGGTTGAAGAAAACAGATAGTTAATATCCTAATTATAAACTTAGTCTTGGAATTCAGCGATTGGATCACATAATACTAATAAGCCTTTACAGTTTACTAATTTTATATGCATTCTTTTTATATGTGCAAGTATTCATTGAGAGCTTATTACAGACCAAGCAGTGTGCTAAGTACTCCGTCTCCATGGCCTAATACGACCCTCACGAGAATGTGATGAAATGGTGCTACTGCCTACATTCTCAACCAGTGTGAGGTACAGTCCTGCTTCTCATTTCACTTTGAAATGCACATGTCAAACATTCAAAAACAGGCTCCTTTTCTTCTTACTAAAGAGAAAATATAAGAAAGGGAATAGCATGGGGCTTATTTAATTTTGTTCAATGAACTAAAAAATAAACTGATTTTATTCATGCCCTGAGCCTTGTTCAAGTAAAGGGCTCTACATGGCTTCTCAGCAGAGGGCAGTAAAAGGAACAGCAATCTAACAGTTGCCTTCACCTTGCTCTTTGAGGAACTTTGCTCTCCTCAGATATGAAATAATGGAACCAGATTTAATGATGTCTGAAGTCAGAGATAGATTTATTTATTTATGAATGAGAGACACAGACTGAGAGAGAGAGAGGCAGAGACACAGGCAGAGGGAGGAGCAGGCTCCCTGCAGGGAGCCCGATGTGAGACTTGATCCCAGATCCCAGGATCACAACCTGAACCGAAGCCAGGGGCCAAATGCTGAGCCACCCAGGCGTCTCTGAAGTCGGAGTTTTAAACTTGTATGATGGGGTACCTAGCTGGCTCATTTGGAAGAACATGTGACTCTTGATCTCAAGGTTGTCAGTTTGAGCCCCAAGTTTGGTGCAGAGATTACTTAAATAGATAAAAACTTTAAAAAAAAAAACTCGTATGATGATTATAAATTTCCATCAGCTATACTTTCTTAAAACTTGTGAAATTTATATCATTTTATATATTTCCTCATGTACAAGATATCTGTGCACAAAGTGACTATAATTATATGGAAAAAAGATAAACAGACAAACCAAAAATATGTTTAGAAGAATAATGGAACAAACATGAATCCTGGTTTGTCTTTGGTTATTATTATTTTGCATATTATTCCTTTTGTCTGCCTATCGGTATTTTCTAAATAGCCTACAATGTATGGAGAAAGAAAAGCAAATATGTAGGTCTAAAAATTCATAAATCTTTTTTTTAAAAGATTTTATTTATTTGTTTATTTATTTATTTATTTATAAAGATTTATTTATTTATGATAGACATAGAGAGAGAGAGAGAGAGGCAGAGACACAGGAGGAGGGAGAAGCAGGCCTATGCCGGGAGCCCGATGTGGGACTCGATTCCGGGACTCCAGGATCGCGCCCTGGGCCAAAGGCAGACGCTAAACCGCTGAGCCACCCAGGGATCCCCTAAAGATTTTATTTATTTATTCATAGAGATGCAGAGACAGAGAGAGGCAGAGACACACACAGGCAAAGGGAGAAGCAGGCTCCATACAGAGAGCCTGACGTGGGACCCGATCCAGGGTCTCCAGGATCATGCCCTGGGCTGCAGGCAGCGCTAAACCGCTGCGCCACCGGGCCTGCCCAAAATTCATAAATCTTAAGAAAGTCACCATAAGACAGATTCAAATCAGGGATGCTAAAAAATAAATTTCTATAAAAATAAAACTGGAATAAAACACATTTTAAATGCCAGTTTAATATTTATGGCACTTTTATTTCCCAATACTTTTGAGAAGTAGGAAAGGGGACCTTTTAAAGAGAAACTATATTTATACTGCTAAATAATTTGGATTAAATAAAATCATTTTAAAGTGTTAAAACTTAACTCTATGTAAAAGATGCAAATCTCTTCCCTGTCCTGCCTTGGTCTTGCACTGCGACCTGGTAAGAGCTGTGTGCAGTCACCTGCAAACAGGGGATGCTCTTCCTTAGCATGATGTTCTACAAAGTTGATTAAGACAGGTCTTGAAACTCACTTGAGAAAGGCACCCTGTCAATCTCATGGACTTACTGCTTCTTGTGTATTTTTCATTCAAACCTGACAAACTATCATTTCTGCTTTTAAAGTATGCTGAAAACACCAAGATTTAAAGTTTCCGTTTCCTGGGCAGCCTGGGTGGCTCAGCGGTTTAGTGCTACCTTTCCCAGGGCATGAACCTGGCGACCTGGGATCAAGTCCCACGTCAGGCTCCCGGCATGGAGCCTGCTTCTCCCTCTGCCTGTGTCGATGCCGCTCCCTCTCTCTCTCTCTCTCAATCTCTCATTAATAAATAAATAAATACATCTTTAAAAAAAAATAAAATAGTTTCCCTTTCCTTATTTCTCCTTCTAGTCTATTAAGACCAAAAAAAAACAAAAAAAAAAACAAAAAAAAACAAAAAAACAAAAAAAAACCCCAAAACAAAACAAAACAAAACAAAAAAACCAAGACCCAAAACAAAAAACAGTGCTGTCAACTGGAAACTTAGCTTCAAGCTGCTCATTTTAATTAGAATTTGATGGGACAGTTTAGTTTTATAACCTTTTAGCTGAATTCACATCAATCTTCGAGACTATCCCAGGAGCATTTCTTGTTGAAGGACTAACACAAACTCCCCACCTCACAGTGAACCTCCCGGGGACTGGGTTACAGGGAGGATGCAGAGGGCTTCCCACGTTGGCCGCACCGCACAGATCTGACAGGAAGAAAAGAGGGGTGTGCGTGTGTGGAGGAGGAGGGGTCGGGGGAAAGAAGACATGCGCTACCTTCCATTTTGTCTGAAAAAATTGTCTTCAAAATCACGAAGTTTCTTTCGAATCCTTTTCTTTTCTTCTCTCATTTCCTGAAGGTGTTCCAAGAGTTCTGGTCTAAGAAGGGCAGAAAAATTTCAAGAAAATTGGGTTAAATCTGAATGGTTATAAATACAATGAATGTGCAACTCGACAGGGGCTGTGGAGACAGGCAGGAGCATGGACACGCAGGAACCGTTGAGGGAGCCGAGAGCCAGCAGAAATGGATGTTTTCCATTCTCTGAATGCCAAAGGTGCTGGTGACAGGCACAGCTCCGGGGGCTCCCACAAACCCCTGTTACTCAGGAGTCCTTAGGGCTTGTGGACTCCCGGGGCACTTTATCAATTTGCCTTGAAGGAAAGACGACATCTGGTACATGTTAACTGAACTGCAGAGTGCACAACCACACAGCAGTGCCACTGCAGGGACCGGACTCTTCAGGCAGATCTCACAGGTTCCCTCCTATAACATGCACTGGAGAACACCAAGCACTGAGGCAGGAGTTAAAAATAATTCACCGTTCTATCTACACAGAGGTCCCTCAGGTAAGTCACTTGTGTTCTGTCATCTTATTTAAACACAAAGGCTAAAATATTTAAGAACAGCATTTTCACCAAAACATTTCAGCCCCACCGCTGAAGAGACATACATTGAAGCAGCATGGAGATTCGAAAGCCCGGTGTCCTGGCTGCATTTTGACGGTATTTTATCGTCCATCGGGGAAATAAATCCATCAGCATCATCTTCAAATTGGTCCAGGAAGCACCGTGCACTGAAATCAGTCTTCAGAGTGACTGTGAAGTCTGGCTTTGTGTTGCTATCGTCCTCCGAACCCTCGTCTTCTTCCTGGACACGCACAGCAACCCCGATAAAAACCCGGTTACTTTTCCTGGCCCTCTTGCATCATAGGTATCACATAATGGTCACTTAATTATCCAGACACCATATGGCTTCTACTGTATCTACATTTAGCAACACATATGTACATTATCCATATATAGCTGAATATCAACAGGAACACAAATACTAAACACAGCCACTCAGTAGGGGAAAAAACTATAAAAAAATTAGTGTACAACACAATTAACAGTTGTCAAGGCTGAGGGTATGAAGGAGCCACCATTATAATTCATACCTTAAATCAACTGAAACAAAAGAATAAAAAATTTGCCAGCTCTGTGATAATACATCACAAAATCCACCACCAGCCATCAGTGCCTTAGGGATTTCATTAGTTGTGTACCTTGGAAAGCATTTTTTATTAAGCTTTTAACACCTTCAGAAATTGAACAATACAGCCTTTTATTTAAGAGTTGAGATTATATTGGGATCCCTGGGTGGCGCAGCGGTTTAGCGCCTGCCTTTGGCCCAGGGCGCAATCCTGGAGACCCGGGATCGAGTCCCACGTCGGGCTCCCGGTGCATGGAGCCTGCTTCTCCCTCTGCCTGTGTCTCTGTCTCTGTCTCTCTCTCTCTGTGTGACTATCATGAATAAATAAAAAATTAAAAAAGAAAAAAAAGTTCAGATTATAAAATATTTTGTGGTTGCTTGATACACAGAATTTTAAGAAAGTTTTGAGAAGATCAAGACGTTTATGTTCCCATTATTGGAAATGTAACTCTAAGTTTTTTTTTTCAAGGAACTTCCAAGGGCCACTGCTGTATTTTTTAGCCTCCAAGATTTTAAGAAGAGTCTGATATTCTCTGTCTTGGCAATGCAATTAGAAAAACAATGAAATCAGATTAGAGTTTCTTAGTGCTAATTTAAGTCTAAGGATGAAATGGTGTCAGTCTGAATGGAAGATTTTAAAAGAAGTAATGTACTGCCAAAATGTACAGTCAGACTGGATGAGAATATCCTAATATCTGAAAAATTTATCTTTATTTTTATTTTTTTTAAATTTTTATTTATTTATGATAGTCACAGAGAGAGAGAGAGAGAGAGAGAGAGAGAGAGGCAGAAACACAGGCAGAGAGAGAAGCAGGCTCCATGCACTGGGAGCCCGACGTGGGACTCGATCCCAGGTCTCCAGGATTGCGCCCTGGGCCAAAGGCAGGCGCCAAACCACTGCGCCACCTGGGGATCCCTCTGAAAAATTTAAAACGTGGTTAGGAGCTACACAAACAACAGCAAGTAGAATGTCCACTGTTCCTGTTAAACCAAGTGGCTCCAGTGCCAATGCAGCAAATTAATCTCAGGAGGCAGGACTAGTTATCCCTGCTGGTCAAAGTACAGGTATGCAAACTGCCTGTAGTGGATTTTCTTACCAGGAAGTTTGGTATGTTTATAATGGTGCCTCTGAGGAGAAATAATGTGAATTAACAAATGAACAAGCAGGAAAAACAAAACAAAAAAAGGACTATATCAAAACTATGATGAAAGCATTGCTCTCAAGGCACCAAGAGAAAATTGGTAAAAACTAGGCAGCTTTTTCAGATTGTCTCTGCTGTGACTTCAGAAATTCCATCTCTGCTTAGAGTAAATGTCTCATTATTCATTTTTAAAAACTGAAATTTTTAAAGACATTTTTAAATTTAGAAAGTAAAAGTGACTTTTAAATTAGTAATTTAAAAGTTTCTCTTTTGGGCACCTGGGTGGCTTAGCAGTTGAGCGTCTGCCTTTGGCTCAGGGAATGATCCTGGAGCCTCGGGATGGAGTCTCGCATTGGGCTGCTTCTCCCTCTGCCTATGTCTCTACCTCTCTTTTTGTGTCTCTCATGAATAAATAAGTAAAATCTTAAAAAAAAAAAGTTTCTTTTTTTTATACAAGTAACAATTCCCACTTATGTAGTTTTTTTTTTTTTTTACCACTTATGTAGTTTTTAGAAGGATTATTTGAGATAAGCTATGTAACTGACAAGGTACACCTGCCACAGAGGCAGTACACCCCCCCCAACTACCCACTCCCCCACTGAAGACCAGGTGGAACCACTTGATCGTAAACTCCATGGAGGCAGGGATTTGGGCCTGTTTACTGCTGTTCCTAGAGCTTAACCAATGCCTGCACATAGTAGGTGCTTAATTAATATCTGTCAAACAATCTAGTGGTCCAGTTTTATTTATTTTTATTTTTATTTTTTTAATTTTTATTTACTTATGATAGTCAGAGAGAGAGAGAGAGAGAGAGAGAGAGAGAGAGAGGCAGAGACACAGGCAGAGGGAGAAGCAGGCTCCATGCACCGGGAGCCTGACGTGGGATTCAATCCCGGGTCTCCAGGATCGCGCCCTGGGCCAAAGGCAGGCGCTAAACCCCTGCGCCACCCAGGGATCCCCTAGTGGTCCAGTTTTAAAAGAAAAATACAAATTACTAGAAGAGTAATAAAGTCAGGTGTCTAGGCCTAATCAATTATATCCCAAGGTCTTAAGAGAACTTAAAAATGGGGGGATGTGTCTTCCCCACAGTGAGAACTCAATGTATTTAAAGATGAAGCTAAACAAAACTATTCTTAGTAAGCTTAAAAATCATAGGAAAAAATGACAAATTATATCTTTAAATTTAAGACCATCAAGTTGTTGTGGATATTGGGTAGATTCTAGAAGGAATGAATACATAGATAATATGAACAACTGAAAAAGAGTCCATGATCTACAGTGACTAGCGATGTCTCCCTTAAAACAAATTATGAAAACCAACCATTTTTCCTTTTTTGATAGGATTGGCAATAATATTTGGATTTCAATAATGAATGAAGTGAACTGATCTATGAAAGGAAAGCTGATGGGGTGCCTGGTGGCTTAGTCGGTGGAGCATGTGACTCTTGGCCTCTGAGCTGAGTTTAAGCCCCACATTTGGTAGTAGAGATTACTTAAAAATAATTTTTTTCTTCTTTTAAAGAAAGCTGATCGTGAAAATTTGTTCAGAGTGATGATGAAATGATGTGAATCTGGAGGGAAGTCTATAGCAGGTCTTTACCTGACCCAGCCTTACTCAATACTTATCTAATTACTTGAATAAAGACACAAAAGGCATATTCACAAAATGCATAGATAATGCAAAATAGGTAGGGCTATTTGGTATGCTGGAATACAAAATCTAGATTTAATCAATCTCATAAGGCTGGAAAAGTAGTGTGACAAGTAACTAATTGGAAAAATTCAAGGTCCTTCAATTTAGGTTAGAAAAAAAAAAAGCTGGACATAGATGACAAGCAATTCATGGAAAAGGAAGCTAGGGATTGCATAAATCAGCAGAGAGATGGGGCCATGGGCAGTGTTCTCACCTGGGGGTGACTTTGACTCTGGTGGACCTTTGGTAAGGTCCGGAGCCATTTTTGGTTACCACAACTGAGAAGGGGGTGGCTGTAGTGCACTATTGGCATCTTGTGGATGAAGGCCAGCCCCCAACAACAAGCTATACGGCCCAAAATGTCTACAGTGTGGAAGTTGAACGCATGCTGAAAGAGTACAATGAACTCACAATACATAGAGAGTCATGTAGGTATAGACTTGTAGAACAAAGAGCACCGGCCATGCGGTTAAGCTCAGGACTAGTCCTTGGTCCACGGTCTTGCTGGTTAAATCCTATCTCAAATCATGTTGAGTTCTAGGTATCAGTGTATCAGAGGATATAGAGAAACTAGTGTGTATGGAGCAGAACCACGAGGTTGCTGAAAGGTCTGGGACCCATATCACATGAGGAATAGTAAGAAGAACTTGGTAGAAAAAACTTCCACAGGGCAGGTGACTGTAAAGGTATGAAGGGCTTTCAAAGAAGCAGTTATACAATTATGCTCAATCCATGTTGTTCCAGAAGGTGACACTAAGCCCATTTAGTAGAAAGCAATACATCAATAACTATGAATATTTTAATTTTAAGTTAATTTCATACTTATCCAACATATATTCTGAAATTGCATGTTATATAATTATTGTCCTTTAGCATTTTAATAATGATGATAACACTAATAACATAAGTTTTTAGTTACTACTGATGCTTAGCTCATGAGATGAGTGACCTCACTTTTCCATTGCTATAAACTTTTCAAGCTTGAGCACAGAATCACTTCTTTGGGATAGTCTCTCTATTCTGTCAGAGACGTTTTCAAGGAAACTCTATACTGGATAGAAGAACTGACTAGACTATCTCTAGGATTTGGGGGCTGGAAGATGTAGGGGTTCAGAACCTGAGCTGGCTCTATTTCATATATAGCTAGTTTCCTGCTATAAGCACTTAAAACCAGAGGTGGTTTTTAAGGACACTACTTTGATAAAATCTTCTGATCTGCACTGACATCAAATTCTAAATTGTATCAGAATCGCCAAGAATTAGTACAGTCCAAACACATGCTAATAAGCCTGGCCAGTTGGAACAAAATGAACTAAAAGACAACACTATTTACAAAGGCAATGTAAGCATTGCAAAATGTAAGCATTGAAATTCTGACCACTACATGGGCCAGGAGAAGAGCGATGGCCAAAATATACTTGTGAAAAAAATAAACTAAGCCAAATAAGATTTGGAAGAATTTTCTATTTTAAAATGTCTATCATTAATAGGTCTTCCATTAGTTTAATGAAGCAATTATTTGTTAAGTGTTATATTTTGGATGTGTTAAAGAACACACTTTTATGAAGTAACAGTTCTATTGCATGCTTCTAAGAGAAATGCTAATTTTCAATACACACAATTGCCCAAATTTCTTCAATTATGGTGATTTTGTTTCTGTGTGAGATTACCAGCCAGACAAAGTTTGTCTTCTTTCATCAACATCAAGTCTTATTGTAAGAAAATAGCTCCAATTTTAAAAATGTAGCATATTTGCCTAAATGTTATGTTTAGAGCATTTTCATAAAACAAGTTCTATGTAATGTAATATGAATGGTGAGCATAATCATTGGTGAGCATAAATCATTTTAATACTTTAAAATTAGGTATATGAAATATTTAAGGCCCCTAAGAACTAAGGAAAGGAAAAGAATAACTAAGATAGAAGACCGTGTAGCTTTTGGCACCATACCTCAGTCATAATAGTGAGGACCAGGCAGGACAATGGAGCACTTCTCAACTGATGTCCTTTGAGGGAAGGAGGCCCTCATATTCTGTGGTACCATTCCTAACTACAGTAAATAAATGACCACCCCAGGCTTAGACCTTTCACAGAAATATGACAAGTGAAACTCCAATTGCTAAAAAACAATCACTGGTTAAAAAAAAAGTGAATCTGACTTTTCATTTCTAGGGCCCTGTAGAAGGCAGTCCAGCTCATTCAGGTGTCTAGAGACAAGACCATGAAAGAGGCTGATATTGGTCCAGGCCAGTAGGTCTCGACAGAGACACACAAACCTGAGGGCATGGAGTATACTTCCCATTCATAGGAAAAGTGGCTGCTGAGGACCAGGACTGCCTGTATAAAATCCATAATTACTACTGGGGTAAAAACCAGAGTGTAGATTGCAGTGACTGTGGCGATGGTACTCTCTTCTCAGATCAAGAGCAGATTATTAACTTAGTTCTGACAACTAAAGATGCCAGGGGAAAGTCAAAAGGAAGGAGGAGTGGGTGAAACTGCACCAGCAAATCTGGCAAAGACAAGGAAGATACCAGTCTACGAAATGATAGTTTTTTGTTGTGTGCTATCTAGACTGCCTTTGTTAATTTTGGGTTTTCTAGAAACTCAGTAAATAAGATTTTTGTGAAAGTTACTCAAATGAGTTACTGGAAAAAGATTTCTGGAGTACAGAAAATGCATTCCAAACAGAGGAAACTGTAACAAAAATATTGGGAACCCCCTCCCCCCAAATCCCCTCAAAGCAAAATGAAAACAAGACAACAACAAGCAACAAAAAGGCAGGAGAATGAGATGGAACTGTGGAGACCAGCCGGATCCTAGGGTCCATAAGAGAGGACTGTTCTCGCCTGGTTAGGTGCAGCGAGTGGTTTTGAGGGCGCAGCACCAGAAGCCACCCCTCTGCATTCACAGGAGGAGGGGAGGCGGGGAGAGAGCCATGCCCGCTCAGCAGAGGTTAGCAGCGGGAGGACTTCACCTTTATCTCCTTGAAGAAGGAAGCAGTTTCTCCCTCGATGATTGGCTGCAGCAAAGGGCTTCTCCGCTTGCTGGAGGGGGATCCCTGTGACAGGACAGGTCGTTGACAAGAAGGTTCCACTGTGAATCCCTCTCCCTTGGCCTCTGGGCCTCTGCCTCCTCCAGGGCACTAGGATTCATCACTGCCTTTGAACTATATACCCTAACCCTTCCCCACCACATGTTCCCAGGAAAACTAGAGATGACCGAAGTTCTTGTCTGAGATGGTGCTTCAGTCCAGAGCCCACACACCCAAACCAAGGAGGCCTCAGGAGAGCAAGAAGAGCACAGGAGCATGTTAACCAAACGCAGAACAAGCCTGAGGACAGACATTGTCCTGTTCCTCCTCTTTCCTCCCTGAGGAGAGCAGATGTGAGAACTCTGGGAAGCATTAGAAGCTTTAAGTAAAACAACATAAGCTCCTCAGGTGATGCAAACGTTGTACAGCTTCCCTGTTGTACCTTCTCACCCTATCCAGGAACACTCATTTAGGGGTACTCAGGGCTCCTGACTGGAGAATGAAAGGATTCCTGAGATTGAATCCTTTCCTTGGCTAGTTTACTAAGTTATCCTGTGAAAAATTTCTAGAGAAGTAGCTTTCTTCTAATACACCTGCCAAAATCTGGAACCTGCCTTGTTCCTAGCGACAGATACACTGTTAACAGAAATACAAAGATTATATCTTAGAAAGCAACAAGGAGGGGTGCCTGGCTGGCTCAGCTGGTGGAGTTTGAGGCTCTTGATCTCAGGGTTGTGAGTTTGAGCCCCACGTTACGTGCAGAGATTGCTTAAATAGAAAATCTTAAAGGGGCGCCTGGGCGGCTCAGCGCTTTGAGCATCTGCCTTTGGCTTAGGCCGTGATCCCGGGGTCCTGGGATCGAGTTCCACATCAGGCTCCCTGCGGGGATCCTGCTTTTCCCTCTGCCTCTCTGTGTCTCTCATGAATAAATAAAATCTTAAAAAGAAAGAAAGAAAAAGAAAAAGAAGGAAAGAAAGAGAAAGACAGATTGATTTAAAGCAGGAACCAAACAAAGAACAGCAGCTAAGATGACATGCATTTTAACAACAACATAAAAGCAAGGCTGTGTGCGCTTTTTTGAAAGTTGAAAAATCAAGAGAGAAAGCCCCCAGCATTCCCAGAGAGGACAGCCCTGGACCAGAGGCAAAGGATTCCCCAGGAGACAGACAGGGCATTAAGGCTCACTCATAAACTGGGCGGAAAAGTGGGAGACTGGAATACAGGAGATGGGCCAGCTGGCCAGTGCCTGGAGGCAAGCTGAGGGTCCCTACTCTGGACAGAACCAAAATTCAGAGGCCAAAAGCAGTTAGGTGTAAGTCAGAGGATGGTGGCCATTGAGGGCAGCCACACAGTTACTAGCCTCCCTCCCTCTTCTTCTCCTTAGGCTTCTCTATAGCTTCCAAAACCAGGCGGCTCTCTGGAGATCCTTAGAGGACTTCTCCCTGGATATGATTCCTAAGGGGGCCATCCCTCTTTTGGAGGGAGAGAGAAGACTATTACCAGTGGGTCCTTGGGACCAGAGAGGCCTCTGGACTAGAGGGGCTCTGTCCTGCTGGTGTTCTGAGGAAAGGGTGTCAGCTCAGCACAAGGCAGATGGACATACATGTTAAAGCATGTTGCTCAATAGAAAACAAAATTCTAGCAGTTTCAGATTTGCTCATTTTAGACAAATGTAGCCTCAGAAGTCTTTGACAAATTCTTCATTCCCCAAGCTTATGAGGCATAAATATTAATGACAGGTTCGACTATTAAAGAGTACTCTCTAATGAGAAGGCAGGTTGGGGCCCGTTCCACTAGGTAATCAACCACAGAAAGCTGTTGTACTCACAATGATGGGTATGGTGTTGGCTCGGGACAGGATCTGTTTGACGAGCCGGTATCTGTCATATAGCGGTTTCATAACCTGACGTTCATTCTTGGTTACCTGAAAACAAGAGCAACAGAGCTCAAAAGCCTGCCTCTGACAGTTAGGCTATCAGCTGCTCAAGCAACTCCACTTTTGCCATTCTTGCAAAATTTATTTAAACTGATAATAGGGGGATCCCTGGGTGGCTCAGTGGTTTGGTGCCTGCCTTTGGCCCGGGGGATGATCCTGGAGTCCCAGGATCGAGTCCTGTATCGGGCTCCCTGCAGGGAGTCTGCTTCTCCCTCTGCCAGTGTCTCTGCCTCTTTCTCTCTGTGTTTCTCATGAATAAATAAAATCTTAAAAAATAAAATAAACTGATAATAGTAGTCAGTGAATTTTTAAAATATCCACTTACGTGGATATTTTAAAATCTTAGCAGCAGATCTTTGGAAATCACTCCATCAGCAGTATTGCTTTTCCTGAGTCAAAGCTATGACCATTACTGGTTCACTGTGTAAAACTACTCAAAGTTCAGAGCTCCCAGGTGATTTACTGTTTTCCAGATCCAGGGAAGAAGAAAGTATGTATTTCTATGGTAATACTTACTGTGCAGCTCTGTGATCTTTTTTTTTTTTCTCCCCACATGTCTCTCTCCCCTGTGAAATTGTTTTGTTTTTTAGGACAAGATTCTGGCAAACTGTAGGTATTCAAGAAACATCTGCTGCTAGACTACATGGATGGACTCATCTCCAGTGCCCTAAAATGTGGCAGAGTGCTCACAGATGTTTAAATGACTGTCTCGGGATCCCTGGGTGGCTCAGCAGTTTGGCGCCTGCCTTTGGCCCAGGGTGGGATCCTGGAGTCCCGGGATCGAGTCCCAGATCGGGCTCCCGGCATGGAGCCTGCTTCTCCTTCTGCCTGCGTCTCTGCCTCTCTCTCTCTCTCTCTCTCTCTCTGTGTCTATCATGAATAAATAAATAAAATCTTAAAAAAAATAAATAAAGGACTGTCTCTACAGGCAGTGGGGGAATAATCAGGCCCAACTCTCTGATAATGTTCTAGAAGCCCTTCATCATCTGCTGCTTCTCCTCCTTCCTGTCATATCTCAAGCTCCAGAGATAAACTAAGTTGTGTTTTACCTCTTTGTCTAGTTCTGTATGCCCTCAAATGGCCAATGGCCTCCTCTCTTCTCCATGGTTTGGCAGATTCCAGATCAAGAGCCACCTCCCCTGTGCAGCCTTCTTCCAACATCCCCCATTCTGAGAGACCCGCTCACGCACCTTTACCTACTGCAACCTGTGTATACTTTGTAACTTCACACATGGTTTGCTATTAACTGAATGTGCGTACCTCAAATTTTGAAACCTAGTCTCCTGTGTGATGGTATTAGGCAGTCGGGGATTTTGGAGGTGATTATGTCATGAGCCCTGATGAATGGGATTAGGGCCCTCATATAAGAGACCCCAAAGAGCTCTCTGGCCTCTTCCGCCATGTGAGGACAGTAAGAAAATGGCTGTCTGTGAACCAGGAAAGAGCCCTCACCAGACACCAAATCTATCATTGCCTTGATCTTGGGCTTTGAGCCTCCCGAACTAAAATAGAAATAAATTTCTGTTGTTTAGAAGGTACTTGTCTACAGTATTTTTTTATAGCAGCCCCAGTAGAAGACACATTTTATACTCTATAATAACTATCTGTTGGCACACCTGTCTCCTCTTAAAGACTGTAAGCCTCTTGAGACCAGGAGTATATGTTTTTGTATCCCTGGAAACTGTTTTCAGTGCCTATATAATGGAAATTTTCCACAAGTATCTGTAAAATGATAGAATATTTCAAACACAAATACATATGCAAAGTTTATAGGTATGCATGCATTTCCCCTTTTTACTTAAATGCCAAAAGAGATGAAGTATCTTTGTTTCAAGTTTGTGGTTTGTCTTTTGCACTTTATTTCTACCACGCACATAAGGCAAGAGTTACAGAGGTAAGGAAGGGCAAATAGGATTAGGGACCTTTTGGGCCTTCAGCTTTGAAGACAACTTTAGACCGTGCATGAATGGATTATTCCTTTGTAACCTTTTATGTTTGCTTTTCTCAAAGTGATCAATAAGGGATCTTTGGACAAACTTCATATGCCAGGATAGGATACTGCCACTACACAGAAACATCTTGTGGACTTCTTTTCTGTGAACAGCAATAATAATAATCTTTTCTATTTCTTCCTAAGTTCACAATATTGAAAGGCAGATGGTATTTTCCTATCTCTAGCTATCAAATCAAAAGGAGTTTTAAAATTGGTATTTCATAGAAGATGACCATCCATAATGAAAAGGAACACAGAAATTATGTTACAGAAAGACTGAGGATAAAACCATAGGTGTTACTACTAGACACGCCTACCATAATGGCCAACAGAAGACAACAGATTGTGTCAAGTGTCAGCAAGAATGCTGAAGAACTGGAACTCTCTTTCACTGCTTCTAAGAGTGGAACACTCTGGACAACTATTTGGTAGTGTCTACTAAAGCTGAACATGTGAGCCCTCAGTTCTACTCTTAAGTATTAAAAAAAATTGTGGCCTTAAGCTTACCAAAAGACACACAGAATAATGTTCACAGCAGCACTACTTATAATAACCCCAAAGTGGAAACCATCCATATGCCCAGCAACAGAATGGATATGCTCCCCAAACTGAATACTGCATGGCAACGAGGATGAATGGGCCACAGCTATAGGCAACATCATAAATTAATCTTACAAAAAGAAAGCCAAGTAAAAATAAGCCAGACACTAAAGAATATATAATGTAAAATTTCACTTTTGTCAGTTCAGAAATAAGCCAATAGGATTTACAGCTTTAGAAGTCAAGGTAATGGTTTTCCTTCGTGGAGTGGAGGTCGTGGTATTGACTGGAAGGGGACAGGAGCAGGAAGGAGCAATCCTTCCTTCTGGAGGATTGGCAACATTTGTTTCTTGTCTTGATGCTGGCTACCTGGACTAGTTTACTTTGTAAAAATGCATCAAGGCACATATTTATACTGGGGACTCCTTTCTGTATGTTATACTTCAACAAGACTTTAACGACAGCCACAGAAAAGTCTAAGGATAGAAATGGAGTGACTTGTACAATCTCATATGTAAAATGACAAAATTTAGGACTGGAACACATGGGATAACTTTTTAAATACAAGATGTATCTGGTAAATGTGTTCCAGATGAGGTTAAGGCACATTCTAATTGTCAACATATGACATGTGGTGAAATATTATTATGCAAGATAAACAATTCATAGTTTAGTGACCAAAAGACATACTAAAAATAAAAATAATAAGAAGCTAGTATTTCCCCATTGTGGACTCACATCCTATTACTTGTTGCTTGGCAGAAATATTTTTGGACTGTAGAACGAAAGTCTGGATTTTAGAAGGAGAGGTAAAACCAGCCAGAAATGGCAAATTTGACAGAAACCAATTTCCTCTCTAATTCTTTTTTCAAATTTTCTAGTTGGAGCAGATGAAGAGGATCACTGGCTTAATTTTTTATTTATGATACTGATATTTAGATTTTTCTATGAGCTGCTCATGTTTTAAATTGATGACCTTCAGGAACTAATCACCTGTGATTGATCTGATAAAGCCCAGTTTCTGACTATGTGGAGTTAAACCCATTATAATTCCACCAAAGTTAACACTGGCATTTGATAGAAGTGTCTAAACACCAGAAATATTAAAGATCTGTAAGTCTGAGGGGTAGAAAGAATTAATACTACTTGATTTACACCAGGATTAGTTTCATGATATATATCTGAAACCAAAGGCTTGGTGATATTAAAAGTTAATACAACTTTCACTCATCAGAAAGCCACATCACATGCAATGATCAGAACTGGATTTGTTAGTAGAGCCAAAATCTAACCAACAGTTCCATAAACAAAGCGAAGCCTTGGCTGAATTGTTACAAAAGGGTCAACTGATATTAAATGGGCCATGGGAAAATTGTTTGGAAGTTGATGTCTTTTATTCTTGAGTCATCGGCTGCTCGGAGATTCTGTTATTGATTGAAAACTGGCCTTTGAATGAGCCAGTTTGCTGGTTTGGAAAGCCTTGGTTTCCTGATTGGAAACAGCAGAATCCAGATTAGAAAATCTTTATGATCTATAGTTGCTTGGAAATGACTTTAGGCCAAGCATGTAATAGTCACTGGATTCTTTTTTTTTTTTTTTGAAAGATTTTATTTATTCATTCATGAGAGACACAGAGAGAGGGAGAGAGAGGCAGAGACACAGGCAGAGGCAGAAGCAGGCTCCATGCAGGGAGCCCGACATGGGACTTGATCCCAGGACTCCAGGATCACACCCTGGGCCAAAGGCAGGCGCTAAACCGCTGAGCCATCCAGGGATCCCCCTGGATTCTCCCCCGCCCCCCGGATTCTCTATTATACTTTCACTTCTCTTGCCTCAAACCTTCATTAAACTTTCATTTAGGTGGTATCTCTGGATGGCTTTCCAGTGTGTGGGAAAGATGTATTTTTGCACACAAATCAGGACAATATAAAAACCTAGATGGAAAACTAAGGCAGCAGCACCTCCCATTCTGTCTTTGCTCTTCTTAAAAAGATTTTATTTAATTAATTAATTTATTTATTGCACATGAAGCAGGGGGAGGGGAAGAAGGTGAAGGAAAGAGAATCTCAAGCAGACTGTGCTGAGCATGGGGCCTGACGTGGGCTTCTCATGACCCTGAGATTACAACCTGAGCCAAAATTTAGAGTCAGATGCTTAAATGACTGAGCCATCCCGATGCTGGGGCCTTTGTTTTTGATTAAAAGAAATCTTCATCTGTTGATCTCTTACTACTGCTTTTGGTTGCTCTATAAGGTTTCAGATAATATTTCCAGGTACCAAGGGAACACTAGCCAATAATTAATCCACATTTAAATAGAGGAAAAGTCTTGGACCAAAATTACAGAGGCCCAATTAGACAGCTGCATTTGCCTGCCTTTGCCTTTTATGACACTTCTTGTCTTTGCCTCAAATAAAACTTCCTTACAGAAACACCCATTTGGGCTCTGTCACCTGGACAGTGCCACACAGGTGAAAGAGGAAATGACTGATGCTTTTAATGTGAAGATAAAGATAGAATTAGGACCCTGGAATATCATGGCTAGAAGAGCCTTCTATTTTCATACAATGAAACTCAGCATTGGAAAGGGCAATGATTTGCCCAAGGCAAGATTTGGGTCAAGAACCCAGGTTCACTGACTCGCAGTTCAGTTTTCTTTCCATTCACAAATAAGACATGAAGTAAAGTAGGATCTTAACCCAGTGAAGACACACTAAAAATGTCACATTGAAGCATTTTCCTCTAATAGGGTTTGACCAAGTTGTCTTCACATAAAGAATTCTGCCTTCCAAGGTCAGAGCCCTGCCTATGTTGAGTTCACAAGACCTCTAGCTATGAGCAGTAGCAAGGAAGCACCGCTTTGTGAGAAATTATGCCACAGACAAGAAACTATACAGCCTCAGAATCTTCTTAGTAAAATACGTGGTTTGAGTTTGTGTGTGCAAGGGTACCTCTGCGTCATAAAACTACTAATAGGAGAAGATAAATGAGATGGATTCTTTTAACTATTGCATCTTGACCCATCGACTCAGAAAGACGTAACTCTCCTTATTACTGGATAAAAATAGCAGACTCAGCAAAGATCAGATAATCCCAAATAGCAGATAGCCAAAGGGCAGTATTTACATATGACTTCTGAATTTGTGTTTAAATTTGAACCAAGTGTGTCTACTGTCATGTTAGTTTCCAAGGTATTAAAACATAACATTAAAATATACTGATGAGGAAGAGACTCAAGAAGAAACCAGAAGCTCTTGCAAACAACCCATTCCTTTCCCTAAACGTCATCATCAAGGAGTGGTCTTGTAAAGAAGGTAATACGGTTACCTGCAGTTATGTGTTGTATTTTCTGTGACATGGTCTTTTGATGAGATCCTTAAATGCTGAAAGGACATGCTTTCATAATTAGTAGGGATTTATGTGCCACTGTGTAAATGAGTGTGTTTCTGTTTTTCCAAACATGTGTCAATCTGTAGAGTGCACTGTTAAAGCAAACAACCGTGTTTAAAAAATGTACAAGGGCAGCAGACAACTGTTTTGGCCTGTGATTCTGACAATTATTCATTGTCCTTTCAAATCAGAATCTGTAGACTCAGCAAAAACCCATGAGCTTTGAGCACCTGCTTCTCAAAAACAAAACAAAACAAAACAAAAAACCCAAACTGAAAACCAAAACAAACAAAAAAACCCCTGGGGTTTGGAATGATAGTTTAGCTCTGGAAATACATGTATTTTTCTTTTGAGAAGAGTGTTGCTCAAATGGTATTTACAGTTCAGGGTCCATGGCAATACTGCGGACCTAAGAATGAAAAGTTCACTCTGATTTTCACACTGGCCACATAGCAAATGAACTCTGCTTTTCCTGAGGATGGAGTATTCATGTTCCAGAGAGAGAGAGGCAGAGAGTCTGACCACAAACCAGCAAAAATGCCATTCAAACTTCTACAGCACTTGTTCCCTGCCCGATGAGATGCTAGAATCCAGACTCAAAAAGGTGTTCTTCCAATATCTGAAAGAACAATGAAACAAGGAAGCAATACAGCAGGGCCAAGAACTAAGATTTCATATTCCTAATGATGCGCATTCTTTCTCCTGATTCCATCACTTAATAAGTAGGCTGCGGCTAGCAGAACATATACCTGTAGCAGAAGTGAAAACATCATTAAAAAAAAAAAAAAAAAAAAAAAGAAGTGAAAACCTCATGGACTGGGCACCCTCCCGAACCACTTGCCAAGAACCCCAGCCCACTTCCTCAGTGCAGACAGCCTACAGGTAAATGTGCCTGCATGTGTCCATGCCATCAGTTAGTCTCCATGACAACCTAGAACAGCCAGCTACGGTATAGACAGAGCTCTGCTCTTACCTCAGTAGCCCAAAGCTCCAGAGCTGGTCTCAGTAGGGCTGGGATCTGAATCTAGGTCTGCTGATCCCCGTCCCTGCACATCATCTCAGCCCAGGCAGAATGAGAGGATGTGTGTCCAACTCTGAGCAACAAACACCAAGCATACAAGCCCCCGAACTGGCCATAAAGGTTGGGACTAGAAAGCAGTGGAGAGATCTCGGGGACTCTGGCAAAGAAATCTGTAAAGGAGTCTGTCAATGTCATCTGTGAACCTACGTGATGAAAAGAAGAAATGCTGGAGAAGGAAGGCATGCAAGTCCTGCCCTTCTTCCCCACCTGCCTGGTGGCCACCGGGAGATCTATACTTAGAAGGTTCTGAGCCTCTAGTGAAGAAGGGGCCTCTCTCTGCTACAGGGTTCAGTTCTACTTCTCCAAGTTCTGAATACTCCAAGAGAAAAGGACAAGTTGCACAATATATTTGAGCTCCAGTGCATTTACTGTTTGATTCAATGCCTTTAAAAAGTCCAAAACAAAACTTGGCTTGAAACATGACCATTATCCCAGAGCACCAGTATTTTTCCGCTGTAGGGACAGGTCAGTAAAATCAATCAGCAGAAGCTCCAGCTTTTTTTTTTTTTTTTAATTTAAACCTGATAAATTCAGAACTGAAATACCATGGAGGATGCATTCTCCAAACAGTTTCTTGGGCACAGGGTATGTGTCAGGTCTTTGTGCTAGATGCTAAGGATCAAGTGCACTGTTAGGTGAACAAAACCCAGAATTCCTGACTTCACAGATCCTTGAGTCTAGTGCATTATTCTGGAAACTTCTTTATTCAAAAAAGTAAATTTTACATGAAAATATTATCTCCATTATATAGCCATGGCTGTGACTGGAAAAGAGACCGATGCATTTTGGCTGTATAAAAATCCTTCTGTGAGTATAAACCTCATGCTTCTTTATATCTGCTCTTGAGAACTTGTTTTGTTGGGTTCTCGACAACACTCTCAATACGTCACGAAGGGTAACTGACAAGGATATCTGCTCACGAGTTTCTTAAGGAATAGAGCAGAAGACTATCGTTCCACTGTCTCCTGCAGGACTAATGACAAACACGCAATAACCATGCTTGCTGAATAAGAAATTGCTTTAAATGCTTTCTATTGCTATGAAAAGGCAAAGTCATATTTTGGACTCCTCACACTTTTGGTTCAGGATAATGGCTGGATTTTCTCTACAGATAAACATCAGCCACAGACACACTGAAGAGAGATTAAATTTTAGGGGATATCATACTAGTTTAACACCTTCATTTTATGGGTTAGAATGCCTTGGAGTCAGTGACAGCTTATGGGGACAGACCTAGGGATAGGGAATTCTCTAGGGCTTTGTGCACTCACCTATAATCTATGTTTCCTCCACCACTGTCCCCCTGAAGCAGAACACTAGTGACTAAATGTTAGCTGCAAACGAATTTTTCTTTGGAACTCAGATTCAGTATGTTCTTGACAGTGGAAGTCACTCATCAGTTTAGCCTTCAGGAAGCTTAGGTCTGCTGAAAATACGTGGTCATCTCCTAAACACTAGGAAAACTCTTGTGTCAAATACTGAACACAGAAGATTCATGTCTAAAGCCAAATAGTTTACCCCAATCAGAAAATTCATTAGTACATTTACATACCGGCCGCCCATGAATGCTTTCATAATATAACAGAGCTTTCTGCAGAGCCACTTTCTCGTTAGCAATTTGGTCTTTGGTCATATCCTGAATAAACAAAAGGAGAGAGAAATGAAAGAAAGGGAAACATTTATGCACCTTACTACCTATTTATGTAAACAAATTTCTAAAGTAAAGTTAAAAAGAATCCTCCTACAATAGCTCCTCTGAGCTCTATTCAAAGCTCACTTAGGAAGCTCTTCCTGACTTTTTGCTGGGAATACAGACAATACAGCAGAGTCATGATCAACTACTTGTATCTCCCACATGGCAGCAAAGGCATGTTGAGGTAAGCAAGGCTGCAAGGCACATGGGGCTTAGCTTAATGGCCCAAGCGATGACTACAATAACAAATTACACAGTCCCAAAGGTTGGTCTACAATCCTTTTACTCTAGAGTCATCAAACCCTCTGTTAAGCTGAATGAGTTTTCTGTGATCTGTATGTTAGAGTGTTCTGCTTTCAATGTGTAGTCATAAACCAAAGTACTAGCAGTGAAAACACTCTCAAACTATTCCATCTGCTTCTCTAGACATCTAAAAGTGTGGGAAATGAGGGCGTGAGAGGTCTGAGAAGGCTTCGCTGCATCCCTCTTCCTACGGGACCCATGTGGCAGTCCCTATTTCCACCGTGTTGGCTGGAGTAGTTTAGGACAAGCAATTGGCTTGGGGCCTCCACTGAATCTCCACACCTTAATGTCCTCAGGACGGCTGCTTTCTGTCCGCTTCTCCTGGAGCTTCCTCTGGATGGATTCCAGCGTGGCTTCGACACTAGGCTTTACTGCTTTATCTATGAGCTCTTGCTTCTTCTCATCTTCTTTCTCAAGCTGGGAACCGAAACTCTTGGGGAGCGTGTTGCTTCGCTGCCGCATCCTGGGGGTTAGATCCTCTTCAGATATCTTCAGTTTGGACTCTAGTTGAAAACATTTAGGGGTGGTGACATATGAGAATCAATGTCTGCTGAACATTAATTGTTTCTCTGTGGTGTTAATAACTGTTTAGTCTCATCTTTTTTCAGAAAGTATCTAATTATAACAGTAGTTGAAATCCCTGGGTTATTATGCAAAACCTGAGAAAATGCTAACATCTTGGATTATCTGGAATGTTTCCCTAACCCAAATTCCTGAGAAAGCTTTAGTTATGTAACATCTATGCTTTAGCCACACCAACAGGCTTGCTGTTCTCAGAATGTGGCAGATGTCGCCTATATTCACTCCCTTACTGTTTAACAGCATTGACTGATCCAGCACCCAACTGCTGGCCAACTTTTTATGGATAACTTACATACCTTATTTTGGAATTATTTTCCTTTGTATTCTCTTTGCTTGTTTTTATGACTATCTCCTAGAAGACAGCATGTTTTTGAGGGACCAACGACCCAATCCTTTTCATATTCCTCTGTGCTTACAGGTCTTCTCTTAACACCACAGCAAATAAAACCCTGGTACTTAATAGGATTTGTATTGAAATCATCCTTCAATTCATGACTTCGGGAACTGGGGAAATGATGCAGTGTTTGTATCTTAGCTGATCTGGGTTGTCCGTGATGGAGACCATGGTGAAATATGGGGAAGGTGTCCTTTGAAAAATTTCAGCAGTGGCACTCAGGATGTGGTGAGATCATGAATTGAAGGTGGCTTGTCTTTCAGAAATCATGGCATAGGTCTAGAACTCTACCTACCTTTAAGCTGCTTCCGGAATTTGGCAAGGTCATTTGTCCATTTTAGAACCTCAGGATTGGCTGCTTTGTCACTATGGGAAGGCTAAGAAAAGGAAAATCAAATGTAAATATTTTTGAACTGCGGCACGAGAAGAGTTTGATGATCAGTTTGTTTTATTTTTTTAAAAAATTTTAAAAGATTTTATTTATTTATTTGAGAGAGAGCAAGCACACAGCAGAGTGGGGAGGGACAGAGGGAAAAGCAGGATCCCTACCAAGCAGGGAACCTGATGCGGAATTCGATCTCAGGACCGCAGGATCATGATGTTTAACTGCATGAGGCACCTAGGCGCCCCATGATCAGTTTGTTTTAAAGAGGAAGAGAAAGTTGAATGCCACCGGAAAAAGAAATTCATCATGAACAATCAGAACAAACGTCATAGGTGTAATTCTATTATTCCTCTTTACATATGGTTATTTTTGATGCTTCCAAAGAATTCCTCACAGGCAAAATGCTGGACTTCTCTGAAGTCCTTTTTCATGAGTTGTAGTAGGGTTTAAGGTGTCAGGCTAACAGAATGGAAAGGAGAGGGAATTTCCATGCAAAATGCCTTTCTGCCACTCTTGTGGGCAATGCTAACATGGAGCTGAGAGTAGAATGAGGTCAGTACTAATAAAATTTTAGAAGATAATCTTGAATTAAGTTTTAGCTGAAATAAAGAAACATTTAATGATTTTTCCCATTCCTTCTCATGGATAAGTTTATGAGATGTGAACTAAAATATTCAATTATCTGTAAGAATACGCTGTGCAAGGAAAATGCTGATACATGATTTCTGGGGCTTCTCAGGGCTTATCCCCAGTTTTTATTGTCTTTTTGTTTCACAGATTCCTAGAAATATCCCTTAACTTTCTATCACTTTTCCGAGTTGCTGATATGCTGGCATGTTGGTGGATCAGGGGACAGGTGGGGACAGGAAAAGCCCTGTGAGGAAACACTTACTCTGTACTTCCTCTCTTCTTCAAATCTATCTTCAAACTTTCGGATCTTCTTTTTAAGGCTCTGAATCCTTCGTGTGAGCTGGGCAGGTGTCAGGTCCTCCTGCTCGTCATCATAGGACCCGAGAGAGGAGCTCCGGCGCCTGTGAGGGGCACAGGGTAGGACACTCACTGCCTGCCAAGGCGCATGGAGTGGGGTCATGGCACGGAGGGAGGGAGGGGGAGGCTCCAAACAGCCGCATCCTCTTGAATAAAAGAAAGCTGACTACCAATTCATTTCGTGACCCTGAGCTCTATATGTCCCACCTATGAAACACATCTAACTTTCTCTCGCTCACATTTACATTTAGCAAAGGTAGGATTGAGATACACCTTGCGGACCAGAGGGTTAAATTTTAGATAGCTCTGCAAAGGATGTGCTAATGGAAAATCAGTCTGTGGTGATGTAGTTGGGCCAATTGAAAAATTACAAAGAGCCTGTGTATTAGGATGGAGTGTTCCCAATATGCTCCTTCACAGACTTACAATGTAATTAAAAAGAATTACTAGCCTTCAACACCATTCCTATTCTTTCTAATGTTATGGCAATGATGTAGTCATTGCGTATCAGTGACACAAACTTACCTCATGAAAGAATGGGAATTTGGGGGAGAAGGAGGCACTTCCGTGTCATCCAGGTATTGCCTACTCTGCCCATAAGCATAGAACCGAGGAGAGAGCATAGGGTCACTGTCTTCATCCAGAAGCTGGCGAATCAGGCGTCCAGCCTGTGGGGAGAGGCGTGCTTCATCAGAGTCCACACTCTCCTGCTGCCATGAGAAGGTAGGGACAGGGTCTGGAAGAATAAGGAGGGTGAGAAGTCAAAATTGCTCAGGAAAGCATAATTGTTTCCTAAGTTTACTGAATGGTTTTGGAGGCACTGAATGACCTCCTATTTCAGATTTAAGGTTCAGATGAAGGACACTACGCCCCGACTAGAATCATCAATATATCTGACAGCCATCATCTACTTCCTAGTTCTGTCCTCACTTGCTTTCAAAAGATTTACTAGGGCTGTCTGGAGGAATGGCTGTAAGGAAGGAGAGCAAACAAACAGTGTATGCTTCCAGCCTCCCCCAAAGATCAGGGACAAGAAGTTTTCCATGTGAGGGCATTATGAAGAGGAAAAGCAAGTGTGTCATGGAGACAGAGACTTGGCATCATGGCTCTACATCCTTCACTGAAACGACCAGGGAGTCACATTTGTCTTGTGAGAGCTCATTTACCTAGGAGTTGCACCTTCCACTTTGGGTCTTTCAGTAAGCTGTTCATGTGCTTCTGCTTAGTGTTGGGATTAGTGTGTTTAAAATGGATGTTTTGCACTTGAAATTTCAGAAGCTGCTCAAGACTACAGTTAACGTAAGATGCTTACATAAATTAGTCAAAAACAAGAAGAAAAAGAAGAATGACTTTCTAAGGGAAAATCTGTACAAATTATTTTAGCTAGTCTTTAAGAAAAAGACACACTCAACACAACATCCTGGGAATATGGCTATATTTATTTCTCTTTCCTTTTAATACCCACCTCAATATATTCCTTTCCTCGTTAAAAAAAAATCCTATCAGGTTTTAAAGATAAATTTCAGATGATATAAGGTATTTCATTTGTAGAACTCCCTGCATTAAAAAAAGTTATGTTTTAAGTATACTTATGGATTACTGTGATTTACACAAGGCTAGGATTTGGGCATGCTCTGAAATTCTGGGATTCCTAGAGCTTGAATCATACAACATTTGTTCCTTTAGCTATCAAAGTGTTTATCAAATCTACAAAATTATCTTAAACAAGTGCTTAATTAGTATTTTATTTAAATAGATCATATCATAATCATAAAATGTTAGAGCTGGTTGAAACTTCATATATTGTCTAATTTAGAGATTTCTCAACCCCGCTGCATGTTAGCATCACAAAGGGAGATATACATAACTTCTATTGCACAGGTTATCACAGCACCCTACTAAACAGAATATTTACATGAGGACCCAAATACCAGTCTCCCCCTCCACCTCCCCGGCCCACACTTACTTTAAAAGCTGCCCAAGTAATCCTAAACACATTCAGGTTTCAGAACCATGGATTCAATCCAACAGATCACAGACAAAGAAATTGAAACCCAAAGAATTTAAGAGCAAATATCTAATCAATGACAAGATTTGGGACTAAAACTAAATCTTCTCACTTGAAGGATAGTGCTTCAATATAGTATGTGCCAGATGCTCTAATAACAAGGATGACATCTGAAATTTTTGAAGATCCCACAATAGGAGAGATCATATTAATGTAAAACATTAACCTCCTATGGTATGAGGCCCATAGGTTCTCAAAATTTAAAGAGAATGAAGCTATCTGGGAACTCAGATGGTAATATAAAAAAAAATTTTTTTTAAATCAAAGCATCTGCAAGTCCCAAAAAGTGGCAGGGAACATGTTGGTAGGAATATTTGGCTAAAGCTAGAGGTGATCAGGAGCTGTCCCTTCATTTGCACTAAAGCTTGCAGCAGGCTCCTCCTAAGTGTAGGGCTCAGATATGAGCAGCTCCAAACTAATGGCATAAAAGAGCAAGAAATCGATGAGAGGTGAGGGAAGGAGAGGGTAAGAAGAAAGTAATCCCTAGAGAAAGAAGAAAGATGTAGTGTTATGTTACAGAAAATGGAACTATTAAACCGGCCATAATGTGCCTACCATTTCATGATATTTCCTAAGACAGCAGGGATTTTTTTAAGGGCTCCTATCAGGGCAGGAAAGGGTTAAGATGGTTTGACCAGTGATGTAGCAGGCAGTAACCTCACTGCAGAGTGGCAAAGGAGCAAAACAAGCAAGGGAAGGCCAAGGTGGTGTGCCGGGGACAGAGGGCACGGGCAAAGTAAAGTCTGATGTTGATATTGGCATATGAGTGCGCAGGCTAGTTTGATGTTTCTACTCCTCACAGTTTCATTTGAAAAGGTGTTACCTTAGATCCTGAAATCCCTTAATTTGTCTGAACCTAGCAGAATATCTCTTTAGAAATATTACAACTAATCTTTCAATTTTTGACTTTGTAGTCTCTGTGTACCAAATGAAGACTGTCTGTGACCATTATCCAAACATGCCTCTGGTAAAAAATATACTGTGATTCTGAATTAACTAAAAGTACTAATCATGGAACTGAATCATGCTTGTTTGATGCTTTGTGGAGCCACTCATCAGATTTCCTTTGTGTTAACATAGACCCATTCCTGATCACTCACTTCACTGATAATAAGACCCACTGTGTCCTTTTCCTAATGTCACCAGTGGTATATCTGAAATACACAACTGAAGCCATTCTAGCTTAAGGGTGGCATTTTCTCTTAAAGGATATAGTTAGCATAAATGAAGTCACTAAAAAATGACAAATGTAAAGCCATTATGAATTTCAATTAACAAAATAAAAGGTTACATTGCATCATTAGTATGCATACAGAAGTGAAGTTTCTCACCCATGCAACATGAAATGCCTGCATTTCTCTCTCCTTTCTCTCTCTCTCTCTGCCTTTTTGGTTTCCATGGATTTATTTATTTACTTTTTAAAATTGAAGTACAATTATCATATAGGATTATATTAGTTTCAGGTGTATAATAGTTGACAATCCTATGCATTACTCAGTGCTCATCAAGATAAGTGCACTCTTAGTCCTCTTCATCTATTTCACCCAACCCCTCCTTCCCCTCTGGCAATCACCAGTTTGTATATTAAAGTCCATTTTTTTTTGCCCTTTTCCCCCTTGTTCATTTGTTTTGTTTCTTAAATTCCACATGAGTAAGATCATATGGTATCTGTCTTTCTCAGTCTTACTTATTTCACTTAGCCTCATACCCTGTAGGCCAATCCATGTTGTTGCAAATGGCAAGATCTCACTGTTTCCTTTTTTTCTACAGAATTATAATTGAAGGCTCTTATAATAATTTATAAAATTACACATAATATATAGTTCAATAGGACTAGCTCAATAAAATTCTTCTGTTTTAGTTTGAAATGATCTGAAAATCCAGGGCCTACTCATGTTTTGATAATTGATACTTAACTAGACAAAGAAGAACCAAATAAAAACAGTATAGTACAGGACAGTATGTCCAAATGCATTTCCTGCCCTACAGATTCAGTTTTGAGGATGTGTTAATTGACCAATCCCAGTTCCTATTTTGGGAAGTAGTTTTTTTTTTTTTTTTTTTTAATTCATAGACACAGAGAGAGAGAGAGAGAGAGGCAGAGACACAGGCAGAGGGAGAAGCAGGCTCCATGCAGGGAGCCTGATGTGGGACTCGATCCCGGGTCTCCAGGATCACACCCCAGTCTGTAGGCGGCGCCAGACCGTTGCAGCCACCAGGGCTGCCCAAGTAGTTTATGTTTTAATCAGTAATTCTAGAGCAATGAAATGGACAAAAATATTGCAAGACAATTATTCAAAGGGAAAATAGAAATGAATATGAGGTTTCAGATTAAATTTTCATCTGAAAGCACCACATAAAAGAAATAGTGATTTTAGCCATGTGTCTTGTCAGAGAGAACTCTGGACATAAATATGGCATGTTTCTCTATGAAAAATTAATCCACCAGGATAGCTGACACCACAGCAGGTCAGAAGTAATAGAGATAAAAGATGTATTCATGCTACCTAAGTAATTAAAAAGAGTAAGTCCTGGGGGAGTTCCATATCAGATACTACCATACACATGGAAATAAAGGAAATTCACTGCAGGAAGAAGAAACATTGTTCTGAGTAATATTAATGTGATCATTGGAATATAGTGCCTCTCTGCCTAGCCAGCTAGATCCACTTGTCATACAAAAGAAAATTGGCTATGAAGATGATTTAAGAAATTTGCCAGAATTAAGGGAGCTGATGTTTTCCACATCTCGTTTCCCACTATATGCTATGTAGAGTCATTACTACCTGGCATGACGTCATACCGACTTTCAAGGTGGCTCCTCAGTGGTACAAGGAGGTATGGGCACATCATGGACACAGGAAGACATAAACCCCACCCAGGAGAGAAATCCTATTAGAAAAATGTCTTCAGTGTTCCAAATCTTAACCATAGGACTGTGGTAGTCCTATTAAATTGTTCAAATAACCTTGCAACTATCAGAGTTAAAAGGAATCTTAGTAGTAGGCTTTGTCAATCCCAATTTAACCCTTAAATTTCATATATTTGCTTTGACTTTATTTGCAAATTATTAAGTAGTCCCTCAATTGGTACATTTAAGTCATTAATAAGATGTGTGGAATGGGTTAGAGCTGAGAACTTTCCTAATGAAAATACCCCCATTTGTGTCAACTTTGATCCAACTATCTGCACATTTAAGCAGTGTTGCTTAATCAGTTACTAATTCACTCTACTACCTGACTGTCTTCTACTCCTTCCACATCTGACAGGGCACTGGAGTCCCTGTTCAAGGCCCAGCAGGGGTCTTTTTAAACACGACATTTCTGAGTCCAGAGTCACACACATGTACACACAAGGAGATTGATTTGGTATAATTTGTCCTTGGTCATCACTGGAGGATCCAGTAATTACTGACTCCTCTGTGTTCAGAGCCACCCACTGTCATTAGGTAAAAGTGGGCTCTGGTTTCAAAGAAGTCAGACTCAGGCTGGTTTCTCCTGAAACTATACTTGGAAACATTTATGAAAGATAGTAATAACATCAACCAACACTCACATATAGTGCCTGTTAGGTGCCTGTACTGTGACAAGCACTTTGCAAATATTAGCTCATTTAATCCTTGCACCAAATTTACTAAATGAATACTACTACATCTGTTACTCATTATTATTTGTTGTTTCACGTATTTAAAGATGGAGAAATTGAGGCCGAAACTGTAACACATTTACTAACTTGTCCACAAAGCTGCTAAAGTAGTAGAGGCAGGATTTGAACCCAGGGCATGCCTGGTCTTAGCCATTATGGCCCACTGCCTGCCACAATACAGAATTGGCATTGCTGAAAAAGAGGCATCAGAGAGGAAGTCAGGACATTTTGTTACCTTGAATCATCATTTTGCTTCTTTTGGTCTCAGCTTTCTTATCTGTATGATGGGAGTGTCCGGTAAAAAGATCTTTAAGATCCCTTGCTTCTGCATTCTTTTAGAGAATTTTCTTCCCAAAGGTTTTTTTTTTTTTTTGACAAGTAGTAAACAATAAGAAATATGAAGTATTTTATGCCCTTTAAAAATGTTCTTTTAAACTTAACTTCACTGGGACAAAGTTAATAGAATAGTTGAGTATTTAAACACTTCCACAAATGGTACCCCCAAATCAACATGAATTGGCTGATTAGGAACATTCTAATTATGCAATTCTGAAGGGCTTTATATAACAAATAATAATAGTACATTTGATTTGTGTATTCATTTAATTTTGGAGAGTGGAAGTAATAAAATAATAACACCATGTGGATAGGTAAAGAATGAGCCTAATACATAGCTACATACAGAGGGAAAAAAGAAAGAAAAAGCATGTATTATTTATCTGCCAACAAAGCATGACTAGACTCTGATCCTACATTCACTTTGAGAGGGTTCCACTGTATGTTGGCTATGCAATCTAATTATCAGGTTCATTTCCTTTTTTGTTTCCCAGATACAATATGCCCCCAAAACCAGAGAACATCATTGCCATATGGGGGCATTCTTCCCTGAGGCTAGCGCCAGCAGGCTCCTCAGTGAGTACCTTCTCTCCTGCCATTCTAAAATTCTACATAAGAGAGAGTGAAGTGAGTGTGCGGATGGGGAAGAGATAAGCAAACCAAACGGAGGGGGTTACACTACGTGGTGGCTTGGAGCCTGGCAAGGGAGACTTCCAGAGGGATTCTGGCTCCGATGGTTTTGCTAACTATTTACTTCCCTTTATGTATTTTGTTGTACTGGTTCACATTCCCAGTTTAAATTAGTGCAAAGTGGATTCCTTACTGCAAAGCTACCATTTTGTTTGTTTCTTATTGAAGCTATAAAAAAAGGTAATATTTTAGTGACTGGACTTATGGCTCTCATCTGAACTATCCTTCATGCAACAGTTCCTTTACTTTGACTATACTTACTATTATAATGTAACTTGAGAATTTAAAATATATGATAAAAAATGGCCACTGAAATCAGTAACCAAATGATCAGCCTTGAAATGAACCCATGTAGATTTTTAAGATATGCAAGTTCAGTAACTAATGCAGTAATTGGCAAAAAGTTAACACAAGTCCTTTCATAAATTACATAATTAGCATTTCCAAGCCTACTGTATATTTCCCCAATAAGCTTTTTAAAATTCCTTCTAGTTTCCCAATATAACCTAAAACATTGGTTCCTTCATATTATTATTAAATTATCTATTAGAGAGTTCTTTATATTAAGTAATAGAACAGTTTTAAGGAGACTGTAAGTTAGCTTTCAACTATGCTGGAGGGAATTTTCATACTGGACTTTTCAAATATGCTGGAAGAGATCACAAATTGACTGACCAAGATAAAAATAAACTGAGTCCATTTCAAGAGGAGGAAGAAGAATCTCCCTGCCCCTCTACTGAATACACCAGGATAATGTGGTTAATTTGAATTCTGTCCAAAAATCCTAGTTTTCCTCTGGAGTTTTGTGTTACTGATATGAGGAGACCATATTACTGAAACCCAAATACAGCATTTGTTTTGGCTACCGCTTTTTTAATTTTGTTTGGATAACAGTGGCTACTATGGGATGTTTTTTTTTTTTGGGGGGGGATGGGGTTTGTTTTTAATGTAGGAATTTAAAACACACCTGAATATTCCAAAGTACACAAAACAAAAGAAGAATAAAACACTACCCAGGAATGTATCACTGAAATTTAAAACAAAACAAAACACAACACCCTGCAATTTTTTCTAGTAAGCATATCATGAGCTGGGAAGGTCTGAGAAAATCTTTGACCCACTGCCTAATTACATGGCAAAGGGCTGGAACATGTTTCGTGGATTGCAAAGAGGGAGAACTAGAATAAAAACAGTTTGTTTTCACATCACCAAGCCCTGGATGAAAGCATAAAGGGATTGCTATTTTTCACTTTTTGGTCTGTTTAGATCCTCTTTTGGTCCTTCATCTAAATTTATTATCACAATGACTACTTTTTAGTTTTAAAAGGGGTGGGGAAGAAGACAAGGAAATCCAGGTGCTTTGGAAAAGGACTGATTTCTTGTACTTGTGATTCTCTATGTCACCAGGTTAAGTCCTGCTGCTGTTCTGAAACCAGGCACACAACTTCTCCCTCTTTGTAGCTTCCAAACACACACACTGTATGGAGGCAGCTGGGCATGCATTTTGGATACACATTGATATATGTTTGGATGCAGACACATGGATAAGGAGAGAAGAGCAGCTTGATGACACTGTTGCCAGAACCTTCCTGAAATACCGTTTTGACAAGATTAGGACACCCTCTTCTTCCTCACAACTACGTTTCTAATGTTTTGCCAAAAATCTACCTTAAACATTGTATTGCAGGGTTTCAAGCAGAAGCACCTTTTATTCGTGCTTTCTTTGATAAGCAAATCCCTTATGTCGGCTAACCTCGCTTAAAAAAATTCTTCATAAAAACAATCACAGAAGCAAAGCATATCAAAACATCTTTCTTGAAAAAACGGGAAGATTTAACGAAGGAGGTAGATTGTTGGCATGTAGCAGCGGGGAGAGCAGCTGCAACCAGACAAAGTCCTGAATGTGTGCAGCTCCCTGAGTACTCTGCTCAGTACTACTAGAGGGAACACACATACACGTATTAGCACTCCTGGTGAGTTAAAAATAAAAAAGGCTGCAAGGTGACTCTATGATACAGGGTGAGCACATTTTCTTTCTTAGATTGCAATTACTCCTGGCAATGTTTCATGTGACACACTTCTATGCCAGGGAAAGGCTTTTCAGTCATTTAGAAATGCAGTTACTCCTACACCCCTCGCTTTCATACATCCATGTGGTGACGCGTCTCTCATTTAGGCTACTTTATATATGCCTTCCTGATATTAAATCATCCATATAGCAGACGATCCTACCTTCCCAGCTCTTCTCATCACACAATGCAGTCAGGTCCAGCTCCGGCACTTCGGAGACAAAGCTCTCCTGCTGGTCATCGGTATCTTGAGTCCTCTGCAGTTTGGTGTCAGGTATGCTGGGATGCTCCTGAATCTTCATTGTGGGGCTCTGTAATAACAGCACAATGTCTCCAAATATCTATTGCTCACCAAATCCCAAAAATGTCTGCAGCAATTTCACTCCTTCTGGACGAAACCTCCCAAGCTGTGGCTGTGGATCCACCCAGCACGGAAATCAAAATCATAGCTCGAAGCCCCCTGGATACTAGCTGGCCACTTGCATGCAAAAAGCAACCGTCCATGTGTGCTCCTTTAACTTTTCTTCTGCGAGAAAGACAAGATGATTTCCACGAGCTGCTGCTCCTGATAACTGCAGGCAGCTGACAGTCTTGATGGTTACTGATTGGGACCAGGAATGAGGGAAAGGAGTTTGTGTTTCCTTAAAGGAGTAGGACTCTGCAGACTGTAAACAATAACAAAAATCCTGCTACTGCTGTTGCTATGGCTGTAGAAGCAACATGGTGTCTCCTGTGTGCAGACTCCTTTGCCCCTTCGGGAAACAGTCCTGCAAGGCCAGGAGCAGAGGCTGTGTACACGAACACTCTCCTGCTGGCCCTGCAGGCTTAGATCAATTAAGCGGGGTTAGCTGCACATTCCCAGATTTCCTGTGGTTGTTTTCGCCCCAAGTGTGGGGAGGACAGACTATTTATGGAGGAGCTCTGGGTATTAAAGCATTGTTGCGCAAATTCAAACAGCACAGGCGTTTGGCGGCTCATCTGGACTAGCAGTAAGCAATACGGCCTCTGGAAATGAGCCAAAATTACACGGGTAGCGGGACTTTTTTTTTTTTTTTTAAAGTAAAAAGCCAAGAACTGGCAAGGTGGCAATGTATAATTTATATCTTACAAATATCCAACTGTCCCTTGTTTTCCTACTATTCATCTAGTCTGAATATTAAATACTCAGCTACACTTGGTTTTGCTCATTGGGGGCACCTACACCCAGGATGGGATAAATAGGAGATGGAAAAACCCTCTCCCAAAGGCTGCTAATTTTAGCTAAGTGATTTTATGTTAACAAAATCTGCACGGAAGTTAATTCTTTTTCACCTTGCTCTTTGGCATCTTGTAAACCCAACCATTGTCACTTTCCCTTCTCTCATAAGATTATAAACAAATGTGTTTACTCATAAATATTCTTCTCAAGTAGCACAGATCTGTACAAAAGATTTTCTCTGAGAATCACTGGAAATTTATTTTAGCAAATATATTAAAAGAAAAAACTTTAAACATCTGGAAATCATAAATGATTCCATTAATGCATGAGAAATGTTCTTCTGCTTAAAATAAGCACTATTAAGACTTCCAGCTACTTTTAATAGCTATTCAACCTACTTTGATATCACAAGGGAATAGACGGGGCTTTTACTATAATATTTCCACGAAATGATGCGCGAGGACCGCTATTTTCTTCAGCACACTGGGAATACAATGAAATATCATCAATCAGTTCATGATGAGCTACTAAAGTCAGATGGAAATGCCAAGTAAATCTGGGGCTTTAAGACACTTCCAAAACGCTGCTTGTCTGTTGGGGGAAAAACAGATTATGCATTTATGCCACAAAAGTTATTTGTTCCTTGAGCTGAATCCTAAGTGGACTAGGGCTGAATGACCGAATCTGGCACTCAGTCTAAGAGCTACAGGGTCAGTCACCAACTATTTGTGCGTGTGTGCATGTGTGTGTGTGTGTGTGTGTTAGAATCTGCATATAGCAAATAAACATTTTCTCAATAAGGATTTTTGACACTTGTTATGCTTAGAGGCATAAAAAAGGGAAGAATATAAGAAATTGGACTCCAGGGCAGCCCGGGTGGCTCAGCGGTTTAGCGCCGCCTTCAGCCCAGGGCATGATCCTGGAGACCCAGGATCAAGTCCCACGTCGGGCTCCCTGCATAGAGCCTGCTTCTCTCTCTGCCTGTGTCTCTGCCCTTCTCTGTGTCTCTCATGAATAAATAAATAATCTTTAAAAGATAAAATGAAAAAAAAAAAGAAATTTGACTCATATTGTAACCACAGCATCTTCTTCATGAAAAACATATATCAGCCCCCCGTACTGTACTACAGTGTAATGGACACAGATTTTGCTTAGAGGTAGACCTGGGTTTGCCATGTGGCTGACATTTACTAGCTTGGTGCTCTGGCTGAGGGGCTTCATTTCTTTGAGCCTCTGTTCCTTAATCTGTGAAATGGCGTTAACAGTATCAATCTAGCAAGGTTCTTTTGAAGATCTGGGAGAAGGTGTGAAAGGCCATTAGCACAGTGCCTGGAGCATAAAATGTGCACAGATGAGGCCATCAGTCTTTTCATCTTTTCTGGGCACCGTAGGAAGATGAAAGCACTGTCACATCTCAAAACGCCAGAGACAGGCATTGGAGAGGAGGCCTGTCCAACAGCAATGCAAGGCGAACCATGCTCCTCAAAGAGTGGAGTTCTAAGATGCATTGTGAAGAAACTGAGACAAGAGACATTCAGGTTCCCTGCACAGTCAGCAACAGCGATTTTGTTTGGGGGGCAGTGTGGGTGAGAGGGATTGAGGAAGTGCAGAGACAGGCACCTGGGGGGTTGGCTGGACACAGAAGGGGAGGACAGGAAAGAGGGACAGGCAGGTGATGAAGGTGTCAGGTGAGCAGATGCTGGACTGAGAAAGGGCCTGTATGCTTGGCTAAGTGTGGATCTTATCCTGTAGTTGATGATGTAAAGCCATGGAAGGATTTTAGAAATAGAGTAATAATGGTAAAATGTGTTTTCCAGGCTGAGGCCTTGCAGATGGGAATGAATGCTGGTGGGAAGACCTGCAGGCCTAAGCTGGGTTCCGTAGGCAGCCTGTGTCCCTTCCTAATGCCAGACACGGACTTTGCTTCCTGCACACCTGTGTCTGTCAGGGCACTCGGAGTCCTGCAGTGCTTGACAGAACATGTGTAAAATCCTGAAATTCTGCCCCCCCATTGTAAAAATGTGTACTTTTTATGATTGCTACATCTGTATTAGCACTCATTTCAAAGGAAATTGAGATTACATTTTTTCTACATCCGAATTAGTATCCATTTCAAAGAAAATTAAAGTTAGAAAATTACACTTTTTCCCCCTCCAAAATCCACAGATTTTTATTTATTTATTTTATTTTTATTTATTTATTTTTAAATCCACAGATTTATTCATTCCTTTGACAGCATGGTTTGGTGTACCCTTTCTGTGCTGGGCTGTGTGAGACATGCAAGCTCCCTGCACTGAGAGAGCTGACATTTTGTGAAAGAGGCTCAAGAATGCCCAGTAGAATTCTGAGGACACTTGATTTGGATGCAACACAACAATGGACCACCTTGTCAATTATTGAGTTGCCCTTCACAGTGTTCAAATGAAGTCTGAGAGTCAGGCATGTAGGAGAGGGAGAGATTACCACCCTGGGTAGGAGGCTGAAATGGATAACCCCTAAGATCCTATTATTCTAAAGAAGAGAATCAGGTCAAAAGTTCAGTAATTTATTCAGTAATAACATATATCACATAATATATATTTATAATAGGGCTATCATGCCTTATGCTAGAGATACAAAGATAATATTTACTCATTTATTTGACTCATAATTTTTACATATCTACTACATGCTAGACAGTGGGGATACTTTGGAGGACAAAATGAAATCCGTCCTAATGAATCTTACAGGAAGTGACTTGTAACCAAAGGAAAAAAAAAAAAAAAAACAAGCCAGGTAGTGATATGGACTATGGAGAAAAATAAAGCAGAATAAGAGAGATGATGGAAGTAGGGGCCATAGTCTGCTACTTTATATTCAGTGGTCAGGAAGGCCTTTCCTTGACGTGACATATGAGCAGAGATATGAAGGAAATGCGGGAATGATCCATCTATGGGAAGAGCATTCCAGGAAGAAGGCCCTGAGGCAAGGTCATTGTGTTTAAGGAATAGCAAAGAGATCACTGTATCTGGAGTCACCAGGTAAGGATGTTTAGAATATGCCACAGATAACAGGATATCACTTGCACTATGGACCTATGTTAACTTACATAAGTTTCTGGACTTTCTGGCTGATTTCCTACACAGCAGTGGAGGGGTCTCTTCTACATAAACCACACTGGCTTGCAGAGCATGGACACGCTGGGCACCACACTCACCAGCACATCCACACACTTGGCTCTGTCCTACAATGCTGTGATCAGTCCCCGAGGTTGCTCTTTCACTTGCCTACTGCTCCTAGAGATCTGATTCTCAATTTATGGCCTCACTGGTCTCACCAGAACCTGATACGGCTGCTGTGCCTGGGGATGCAGAGTGGGCTGCTGGTGCGGGCTCAGGGTTTACGTGCATATGGGAGCTAGGGTTGATGCTCTGTGGCCACCCACGGTGAAGCTGTTCAGGTTCTGCAGCAATACACCAGCATCAAAACTACTCTTCCTTTAACTATTCGTTAGCCTAGATAGGGTGAGGCACCTCTCCAGACTGTTCCATACTCTGTCCTAGTGCTCATCATATGGCATTGCACTTGTCTACTTGCTTACTTGATGCTTCTCTTAGGTCATTCATGTTAAAGTGTCAAGGACATTCTAAAGTACCAAAATATTTCTGGTTTCAACTTCTATTGTTTATATGTCTTATATCTTCAGTTAAATCAGAGAGTAAGTGAATTACAGCAGCCCTCCCTTATCTGGCGGGAGTACATTCCAAGATGCCCAGTGGATGCCTGAAACAGAGGATAGTACTGAACCCTGTATACACTCCGCTTTTTCCTATACATACACACCTATGATAAAGTTTAATTGATAAATTAAGCACAGTAAAAGATTAATAATTACTAATAAAATAGAACAATCATACTGTAGAAGTTATATGAATGTGGTCTCTCTCTCTCAAAATATCTTACTGTGCTGTACTCACCCTTCTTGTGATGACGTGAGATGATACAATGCATGATGAGATGAAGTGAGGGGAATGACGTAGGCATCATGACATAGTTGTTATGAAGATTAAATGAAGCACATATAAAAATGGCTAACCCATAGTAACTGTGAAAAAATGCTATTTCCAACTATTCACGACCTCTCTTTCACATTCATTCATCTGGCAAGTGTTTACTGAACACATGCTATGTCCTAGGTACTAGGATTACAGGAATTAACAAGATACAGAATTTAGTGTGGAAGGAAGATGCTGAATGTTTAAGTGCCAGTGTCATGAAAGTTATATCAGAAAAAACAGGATGCTAGGGAGCAAATATTCAGAGAGCTCATTTGGGCTGGGGCCTTAGGGGACAGTCCATGTTCAGGCCAAAGAATCATTAATTACTAGTCTATTCACCTGATCTTTGTCAAGACTTGCCCCTGTCTAACCTAGGTTGGATTTTTCGATCCTCAGACTTCACTGATTTTCCTCCTTCCCTGACTTCAAATAGTGAATTTTTGTTCCATCCCTTCTCCCTCCCTGCACAGGATATAAATAAACATCCTTAATAGCTTACCAGAGCCAGGAACAGTGATATCAGAGAGTATACTGTGTGATGCAGTTGGCACAGGAAGAAACCACACAGTGTTAATACAAGAACCACATGGAACCATAAACATTTACTGTTTGGCCTGACAATAAAGGAAAATAGACATAACAGATTTCCAAAATTCATGTGAATTGCAAAGCTTCAGTAGCCTTTAGAGCCTGGATGAAATGGGAAGTGAATCTAAACAGAGCTTTTAAATTATTCTGATTCTAACATTAAAATCAGTAACAAAATCCTAAAGCTTCCATTCAATACAGTGAAGTTGAAACAACAGCAATTCATTTCATAAATACTTGTTGACAGGCATATTTCAGAATTTATCTCAAATCTGCTCAGGGCAAATAAAAGCCTACATTTCGGATGTCTGATAATTAATATATTTTTTGATAATTAATATTAATAGTGAGTCTTGATTGGAAAGCCCTTGTCTTCTCTCTTTCTCTCTCCATTCTTTTACTTTTTTTTTTGAAGCAGGATTAAAAAAAGGGAAATTGTCTTTTGTTTATTATGAATGTCTTATTTGTTATCAAAGGTATGCTTCTAAGCTCTTCTAAGCAGAAGGCTTAGAAAGCATACAGAATGTAAAAATATTGCGAAAGAACTGAACACTTCATTAACTTTATACTTCTGACATAAAATGACCTCTTCCAGATAAGGTAATACCCTTCTATGTACTCGATAATTCTTACAGGTTTTGCTTTCTTGATAAAGAGATTAAGTATAAGATTACAGTTTTAATATTCCGGATTTCATACAGAAGCATGATATATTTCCACAGTAGAAAATAACTTATCAGAAGGGATCAAATTGAAGCATAAAGTTTAAGTTCCATTGTAAATAGAACTTCGAAAATCTGTATTTTAGAATCTGTATTTAGAACCTAGAAATTGCTAGTTTTAAGAATGACTTTTCCTTTGGATACTTCCAGTTGTTCACGGAGTTTAAAAAGAAAAGAACAAAGATTTTGGACTCCCAACATATTCAGGGAATAGTACACTAGGCTCTTCCTTATATTAGCTCATTTCATACAGCCCAAAAGGGATATTTTATTAAAATGCCAACCTTTCAGAAACTTCCCCATTGAAATCATATTTTAATTTTTGGCATTTTGAAGGGACTCAACTTTTTTTTCACTAACCATCTGAGATCTTGAGCAGATTCTCTTTTTGGGTAAGATTAGTTGATTAAAAAATTAAAAAGATATGCAACGAAGGGATAAACTCGTTCATTTCTCAACACATGCCTTCAAACAAAAATACATTTAGGGCTGTGACGCTTATTTCATTTTTTAAAAAAGATTTTATTTATTTATTCATGAGAGATAGAGAAAGAGGCAGAGACACAGGCAGAGGGAGAAGCAGGCTCCATGCAGGGAGCCTGACGTGGGATTCGATCCCAGGACTCCAGGATCATGCCCTGGGCCGAAGGTAGGCGCCAAACCGCTGAGCCATCCAGGGATCCCCTGTGATGCTTATTTCAAAAGTAAAGTCAGGGTTTTGCCTGCATTTGTGTTTGAGCCGCAGCTTCTAAGACCAGCCTCTCTCTGCCTATGTGTCCTTCTAAGGCGCATCTCTGAGACTGTGTTTAAAGTTCTACATTCTCATGGAGATGCTAGTCAAAACAAGAATGAGCACCTTTCCTTAATAGCTGGCATTTGTTGTCTTTATCTTTCATGAGTCTAAGAATTTATAAGGAAAAATTTAAAGGACAGTATTAATGAGGGCCAACTGTCTTCATAATGAAACTGGAAACATTATCAGAGCCATCCATGATGGGCATGCAAATGCCAACTTCTCACTCTGATGCTATAGGAGACGTGAAATAAAAGTAGAATTCTATGAGGGTTCACCACAATCTAGACTTATTTTTCACCTCTGAAATTTAGGAATTATTTTGGCATTACCAGAACATCAGATTAACTATTTAAGCCGATTAATAAGTTCTAAAAGTGCTACACATATTAAACAGTAAACAATGACATCACACCGTCAACAAGAGAAAACAGGTCTTTTTGTGGTCCATCACTAATAATTAAATATACATTTCCTTCAGGGAAAGAAGCACATGCCTTCACGAGGAGAAGCATCATCCCAATCTTGTGGAGTGATGTCTTGTTTTTCTCCTTTGGGGCAGTTGTAAAAGAAAGGTGACACGCAGAGCTTAGGCTGGATTTTAACTCACGGTCTAATTTTATCTCCTAGCTGAACTTACTATGACGACAATGATTATTAATAGTGAAAGCTTGAGGAGTGCCAATGGTAGGCTAGGTGCTGACTGGTGACTGCACATGGCTGACACATGTAAGAATATAGGACCTGGCACCTGGAAGAAGGATTTGAGATTGTTTCCCCCTGATTCATCCACTGCCATGGGAGCTGTCCACAGAAATACCAAGACAAAACTGAATTCAGCACGGATTTTGTTTGGGTGCCACTCAGAATTTATGAGAGTTTAATGTTATGAAGTCCATCCACAAAGATTGCTTGATACCTTTTAATCCCATAAAGGATAATTGGTAGAAAAGGGACTGAACTGAGAAGACCTCTCTAGGAGGCTGGCAAAGCAATTTTCTTTAAAGTAATGTTCAATGGCATGATGAGTAAGTGCTTGCTGTGAGTAGAGGAAAAAGAGCAGAGAAAGGGTGAAATGAGAAGAAAAATAAAGCGATGCTATCATGGGGAAACTGCTCTGAAAAAACTGCTCTGGTGTCAGGGAAAAAGTGTCAGCTGGCTGCCTGGGTCCCAAGGAAGGAGGCTTAAAGGAGTTGGAAATAAGAGATGAAAGATGTGGCTCAGAAGCTTTGAAGTCAGAAAGAGGAAGCATTCCCCTCCTATTATCCAGCTTGGCCGATGAAGCGTACATGACAAGAACTGAATACAGGGAATATGAGGAGTCCATAGCATTGGTAGGGAGGTGGCCATTCATTTCCAGTAATTTTATGCCAAATTGTACACGAGTGTGCATTTTTCTAAGAAGAGGGTCCGCAGCTTTTAGAATCTTAACCCCCTACACATGGTACAATTCTGAGGGGGGTAGGGACTGCAGCTGTTACTGAATCCTAGCCCCTCGCACAGTACCCACCCATGGCAGGACTCCATAGATGCTACTGGGCAACTCTATCAGCGAATTAGGACAATGTCCAATCAAGATCAGGGGTCACTGGGTTCCAGGGAGAGTTCTATGTATAAATGATATTTCAAGGATCAGAATTCAAGAACAGGTTGAAAAAAAAACTTTAAATCTGACCAGAGGGAAAACTGATAAAAATACTGAAAGTGGAGTTGGAAGCATTTGGAAGTATATTACACACACACATGAATGAAAATGGGGTTGAGCACACTGAATGGAAGCCAGAGTTGGGAGCAAGGGAAGTCATGCTGTGGGTCAGCATGGCCATATCCTCAGAAAATGAGGAAGACAGGAAATAACTAGAAATTTAAGATGTAGACAACATAAGGGAGTTAGGTATTTTTTTCCTCTATGGTTTACTTGAGACAAAACTCAGAAAACAAATTGGGTTTAGCAACTCACATGAAGTTTATCTTAATTTGAAAATTAATGAGATAAATCTCTGTGATGGATCCACTAAATCATTACCTATTTATTTCAATCACTTAAAAAAGGCATAAAAATATGGAAAATTAAACTAGTAGCTTTGACTTTTTGTTTCATTTTATGGAAAATCTAAAAGGAAATCTCTATGCTACTGAAGTTTCCCTTTGCAAGCAAAATAAAAGCAAAAGTATAGAGTTCTTAGAATTTCTCAAAGAATCTTTATGTCGCAGTATTTGCCTTTCTGACCAATCACAGTCCTGTCACTTAGTCTCATTATCCCTTATCGATAGGCTAATAATGCTTCACGTGTGCTCCCAGGAATATATGGACAGCCCCATTACCATGATTTTGTTTGCTACTCACCTCAAAATGCGGGGTGTGTCTGCCGTCTTTTTCATTTTCTTTGCTATAAACAGCAGCAGCAACAACAAAATATCATAAAATGTCAGTTTTAGAACAATGCTTTTCCTCCAGTGAAATTATGATTTATTTTAAAAGTAGGCTGAGTGGCCTTAAATTAAATTCTTGTAAAATCAAAAACCAAACCAAAACAAAAAAATCAAAAGAAAACAAAATCAGAAACACAACCATGAATATGGTTATTTGTCATTAATAGCACGATGGCAGATTTTCTATTCAAAGCATTTTCCTTTTTATAAAATACTATTGGAAAAAAAATACTATTGGTAAATATATAGACCTTTAATTCTATTCTTTTTAGTTCTTGTAATGAACACTGTGTTAAGTGAAAAAGAAAAAAAAGAAAGCTATTCATGTTCTTTGTAAGCAATGTGAAAGGAGTGCTAAAATTACCTTTCATCGGACATCAGTTCAACGTCATCAGCCCCAGGCCTCTCATGAGATGCTGTAGAACTGAGGCTTTCCATATTCTGTAACAAAACAAATCATGGTTGCCTAGTAGGAATGGCAAGAAATATGTAACAGCCGATCTTCCTTTATTTAAAATAGAAAAATCAGGGATGCCTGGGTGGCTCAGCGGTTGAGCGTCTGCCTTTGGCTCAGGGCATGATCCTGGGTCCAGGGATGGAGTCTCACATTGGGCTCCCTGTGAGGAGCCTGCTTCTCCCTCTGTGTCTCTGTGCCTTTCATGAATAAATAAATAAAATCTTTTTTAAAAAATAAATAAAATCTTAAAAAAAACATAAAGTATAATAGAAAAATCAGATAATATGAAGATATAAACCAATTCTGGTTCTCATATTTCTACCTTTGTTAAAACTAGAAAAATTATGAAAGTTTAGTATAGGGATCCCTGGGTGGCGCAGCGGTTTAGCGCCTGCCTTTGGCCCAGGCGCGATCCTGGAGACCCGGGATCGAATCCCACGTCGGGCTCCCGGTGTATGGAGCCTGCTTCTCCCTCTGCCTGTGTCTCTACCTCTCTCTCTCTCACTGTGTGCCTATCATAAATAAATAAAACAAAAAAAAAAGTTTAGTATATGCTGCTTGCATAAAATTGGATGTTGATTTTATCATCCCTTTAATGAGACTATCTGACACCATCACAGACATGATCATGTCTTTGTTAGGTACATCATCCATACCTTACAGCTAAACAGCAAAATCCAGACTGTCAGGACATTAGGGTAGTATTAGAACTAGAATCAAGGAATCTGGCCTTGAATCTAATCAGAGACCAATGTAATATTCACTGCTTATTTGAAATATTTTCAGGATAAACTGCCAATATAATATGAGATATCATATAACTTGTACCTAAACTGTAAACTATCTGTAAAAATAAATGTTAATTTAAGTACCTTTCTTTCTGTAATAGTCCTTATATCAGCTAAAATTGAAAAAATATAAACAGGAAACTTACTTTGAAGAGCATGTATTTCAGGCTGACCAAGAGGGCTTAATACTTATCAGGAGGCAAAAAGAAAAAAAACAAAAAACAAAAAACAACAACAACAACAAAAAAACTTATCAGGAGGCATACCTGTAAGTTTTTGACATGGCCAATGCTTTTTAAATACAATTCAGGTGACTGAGCACATAAGTAAGCCATTCCCATGAAGGAAGATTACAAATAAGCAAACAAGAGCACTTTTACATTCAGTAAACTGAAAAAAAAAAAAAAAATAGCTGCCCTGGAGATCTGAACTTGAACTTCATTAAATTCTAAGATTCGTATCTGCATTAAAAGAATATTAAGCACAATCCACCTATTCTATGTCATCAGAAAGACACATTTTGAAGCAACATGTGTTCATCTACATATTTATAACCTCCCATTATGAAAAATCCTTTACAAAGTAAATCTGATTAAGGTTCACAATAATCCCATGACACTGACATATATAAAAATCTTCCCAAAATAAACACATAGAGTAGAAAACTAATCTTTGGCTTGGTAGATGAATGAATTATTTTGCATTTATGTTGGTTTGGCCAACTTATCTGGAATTCTGAAACCTTAAAACCCCAGGCTCCATCAAACAGTAGAAACAAAGGGAGACACAGCGTAACATAATAGTTACAATGGTGGCTCTAGAGTCAGAATATTTGGGTTTGAATCCTAGCTCTATCATTTATCATCTTGACCCTACTTGACCCTCAATATCCACATCTGGAAAATGGAGATGGTAGTATTAACATATTAACACAGGTAGCCATGAAGATCAAAGGAAATAACACATGTAAAGCATGTGAATAATATCTGGTACATTTATTTTATATTATTATTATTTTTAAAGATTTTATTTATTTATTCATGAAAGACAGAGAGAGAGAGAGAGAGAGGCAGAGACACAGAGGGAAAAGCAAGCTCCATGCAAGGAGCCTGATGTGGGACTCGATCCTGGGACTTCAGGATCACATCTTGGGCCAAAGGCAGGTGCTAAACTGCTGAGCCACCCAGGTATCCCGATGCTGTTATTATTTCTAAAACTATGAAATTCATGTCCCCCAAAATATTTTACTGCTATTTCTCCAGTTAAGGTGATGTTCCAGACAATGGAAAGAGTGTCTGTGTCTGCCATTACTAAACATCATCAATTTTACACAGTTAATTTTAGAATGGATCTGAGAAATAAAAATTATGAAAATATTCAGTTATGTTTACATTTTATAACTCTAAAGTTTGAATTAGAAGAGGCCTCTCTAAAATGCCTCTCCTTAAACCAAAGCATAATTACTCTTATTACCTGAATGTGATCTTCTTGATAAAGGGAGTTATACCTATGACAAAGAATCTTAGTTTGTTCTCATTGGTAATCGTCAATAGATTATCAAAATCTTTAGTGTAAGATCTAGTGTAATAGTATTAGGTTTTTCTAAACCTCTGAAACATGATTTCCCAGGGAAAGCACAACTCTCTACTCTCATATCATTTTAAAACAGTGTCAATGAGATACATTTTTAATTATATGCAAATGACTATTTCAGAATAAAGAAAAATCTTCACATTAAGGCTAGGAAATATTCAGAAAGAGAGAAGAGAAAGTAAACCATAATAGTATTATATAAACTTAGATATTTCAGTAAGAATATAAGATTTTTTTTCTTCCTAAATAAAAAGAACCAAGATATAATTGCTTATAGGTCTTGAGAATTGTAAAAAAAGACAGCTATGTTATACCATGGAAAACTTTGCAAAAAGCAGCTGTTAAATGTGAGAAAGTCTAGCTGATCTCCAGGGTTAACACCAGTAAGCAGTAACTTGGACTCCCTCTCCGACTGGCTTTTTAAAAAAAATGATCCCTATGTTTAAGAACTCCCTAAGGATCTATTCTTTTTTTATAGATGTAATCAACAAAGGGTGACTTTCAATATTGTTCCATATTTCCTTCTAAGACTTCATAGTAATTCCAACTTTCATGTTGTCCACATATTTGAGACTGTTGAATATTCATGAGCTGCTTTCACTAAAGCAGCATGCAAGCACACAGTGTTTCTTTAGCAGTGCCTTAGCAAGGAAGTTGGGTTGCCCCTATACCTTTTGGAAACAGGAACATGTGAAGAATGTGTTATAACTGGCAACCTATCTCAATTTTTTTCAGAATGAAATAAGGGTAGTAAAGATCTCTGAATACAGTAAAAAAAGTACCTGTTTCCATGCGTGCAAAATATGCTATAAATTCTAACTTCCATTCTTTGCCTAAAGGGAGGGAAGATTAAGATAAAGAAACAGATCAGCCATTCCCTCACTTCACTGAGGTGGGAGAAGGGGAAAATGGAATGTACAGGTCAAATGAACAGCTGCAACGTAGACTTCCATTGTACCAGAAATTTGCTACTGGACTTTCAAGTGTTCTCCAGTTGTAATAGTACTTGTATTATGAGAAAATATGGATTTAATTCCTTTTGAAGGTTTTGAACTGCTTTATGTTCCAAACACTTCTCTAGGTGTGGTAAAAGAGTAGTTAATTAATGTTTGCATTTATTAAAGGTTAAGGTAATAAAACTCTTATAAAAATGTTTTATTGCATTAATTTTTAATTGGTCTTCTAAACTTAGGATCTTTTAAATAGGTAATTTTAAGACACAGCAAAGAACTATGACTTTAAGAATAATTTTAATGGGGGATCCCCGGGTGGCTCAGCGGTTTAGCACCTGCCTTTGGCCCAGGGCGTGATCCTGGAGTCCCAGGATCGAGTCCCGGGATCGAGTCCCACGTCGGGTTCCCTGCATGGGGCCTGCTTCTCCCTCCTCCTGTGTCTCTGCCTCTCTCTCTCTCTCTCATAAATAAATTTAAAAAAAAGAATAATTTTAATAAAATTGCTTCTTGAATTGCATTAAAAAAACAGATCAAGCTTAGTTTATAATCTATAAAATTCTGCTTCGTTTAAATTTTACCAGTGACTTTCAAAACACACAAATGTGCTATAATATAATTTATTTGGATAGTTTTTGGGTGTCAGAGGGAACTGAATTTTAAGAACTACCCTCCTCAATTATAAAAATAACCTCAAATCTAAAAATAACAAAATCCTTGAAAAAAATTAGCTTTAGACTGTGGAATTTATTTTCAATTCTTCCCCTAGGTCCCTCTCTCTGTTGTGGCATTGAAAGTCAGGCTCAAAACCTGTTTGACCACTGAAGCACTTGAAAACACTTGGAGCAAAAACAAATTTGTCTTCTGAAACTATAAAATGCTAACAAAACCTTTATAGAGGGCACTGAAAAAAATGCTTTCCCTCCATATACAAAAAGCTGAGTCTGAAGGCTGCAGAGAACACTGCTAGTCAAAACAGTTTCATTATCCTAACCTTGAGCTCTTAGAGAAGAATATTTGATATATTCTCATTTACAAAGGATTAACGTGTTTCTTTTTGTATCCTTTCATAATTTTATGTTTTGCCTTAAAACAGCTGTATAACTTAATCCATATTTAAAAAGAACTACAGAGATGATACGAGGATGCTGATAGAAAAGCTTGCTAGCTACCCACCCAAATTCAGTCTAATTTCCTCCCACAGAAATGAAGGAGCCACATGCCCAGGAGCAACACATTCACCAGTCTCTCTTGCAATGAGATAGGACTACATGACTAATTCCTCTCCAACAGGATGTTGTGTGGCTTGCAGGCCTGGCCAATAAACTACCCCAGCAGGCACATTCCTCAAAGCTCATGCTCTCCTTCTGTGAGCTGAAAAGGAGATGGAAACCACCATGGTTCATTGGATGCTACTTGAGGATGACAGAGAGGAACCTGGCCTGGGTCCCTGAAAAACTGCATAGAGCAAATCCTCTACTCCTCTCTCTGGCCCTCAACTCCTATTTTAGGTTGTTACGGGAGAAGGAACATTTACTGTGTTCAAGATCTTGTGTTTGGGTGTTCTTATTACACAAGTTACCCTTCATTGCAACCATTCATGTGCTCCTTTTTTCCATCACATTCTTTTGATGAGTGCTGAACTCTGCTGGGCTTTAGGGTACAAGGGTGACAGGTGAACCAGACAGACACTGATCCTTGCCATCATGACCTCTGTATTTTGGTTACTGCTACAACTGTAGTTTGCTACACTGTTAACATTTCCTTTATTTCTAAATAGTTTCTTTCTGAATAATGGTAAAAATTGGCAAAACATAAAATTCAAAGTGACCATCACATTCTTTCCTAATTCAATAGTATGCAAAGGAAAGAAATACTAGATGTGTGTCTACCCACTAAATATTGATTAGTCCCAAAGTGCTCTCATTGGAGCCTTTCTTTTTGCTTATTCCCTAGATGTCAGCTCAGACCATCCCAAGGCTTTAAATGCCAACTGGTGCCAAAGACTTCTAAACTTCTTTCATTTCTCCCTTGAACTCTAGGTTCATGTATCTGGCATCATGTAACTGCCTACTTGATTCTTTACTAATAAACATCTCAAGCTCAACATTTCCAAATGGAACTTCTGATTTTTCCCCCCTGAATCTGCCCCTTCAATAGTTTTCTCCATCTTTCCAGCTAGCTATTCTAAAGGTCTTGGTCATCCTGTACCCTCCTCCTTCTTCACACCCACATCCAGTCTATTAGAAACCCTCTTGTTTCTACCTCAAAATACATCAATAGTCTGACCTTACCACTTCTACAACTATCATCTGATCTAAATCAATATCATCTCTTGCTTAGATTATGTCAATTATTTTGTTTTAGTGTTTTTTTTTAATCCCTTAATACCTCTGGGCTATCCCCCCTTCCCCAGGCTATTAACACAGTTGCTAGAGATTCTTTCAAAAGGTACATCAGATAATGACTTTCTTCTCTTTGATCCTCATCTCACTCAAGGTAAATCCCAAAGACCTAAAAATGGCTACAAAGGCTTAAGTGATCAGTACCCTTGCTAATCTTTGACCTCATCTCTTAAAATCCTCCTCAATATTGCTCCAATCACAGTGGCCTCTTGCTTATCCTCAGTAGGCTAAGCCTCCTGCCCTCTCTGCCTAGATAGCCTCTCCCCAGATTTCCTAATGGCTCACTCCCTCACCTCTTTCAGGTCCCTGCATAAATCTCATTGAGGCCTGACCCAAGTATCCTCTGTACATCAATCCTACACCTCCCACTCTTCCTGTCTTCTCTGCCCACTTCATTTCTTCCCACAGCATGTATCACCACCTGACTATATATTTTCTTGTGTTTTATTTGATCCTATAAAGAATGTAAAACTTCATGATGGCTGAGAGTGTGTCTGTTTTGATAACCACTGGGTCTTTAGTTCCTAAAAGAGTGCTTGTCATATAGTTTGTTGTATAATTGAAGGAATGAATAATGATAAATCAGTGGCTCACAATATTGGGCTTTTTTACACTGTATGAATACTACCCAGAGAGTTGCTGCCATGTAGTTTTTGACAGGACCTTTTGCTGAGTGGTACTACACTGAAAACAATGGTTGAAAATTGCTGCATTAGGTAGAGGACTATTTTACAGAGGAGAGGCAGTGTAGGGCTGGGAGCAGGTGCAGATGTGCAGACATGCTGGGTGCTGTTTTGATATTCCAGGGCAGCTACAACAAGGGCTTAAGTGATGTGATGGCAATACAAAGGGACAAGGGGGACCTTCATAACATTTTAAAAGTAGAGTCAACTAAATTTGACAACTGATTAAAAAGCTGGAAGAGGGACTGGGGGCAAGTCCAGGAAATGTCTTAAAAAGGGATGAGAAGATGATGGTGTGATGATATCAGATGGCTCCCCTGGAGAAAAAGAGATCAAGAAGGGGCAGACAATGAGTTTTAATGCATTGATTTTTTTTTTTTTTTAAGAGGTAGGGGAAGGGCAAGGGAGAAGAGAAAATCTTTAGTAGACTCCCCGCTGAGCACAGAGTCTGATGCAGGGCTTCAGATCACGACCTTGAGATCATGACCTGAGCTGAAACCAAGAGTCAGATGCTTAACCAATTGAGCCACCCAGGTGTCCCAAACAAGTTGACTTTCTAAGGTGAACTGGGGAAAGTTTCAATCAAATATGGACTTTCAAGGGATATGTAGAGAGGTAACATCTGACGCCATGCAAGTGGAAAAGCTCTCAAGTACAGTGCTGATGGAAAAGAGAAATGAGACAAAATTTGGGGAACATCTATATCTAGATATGCTTTGTGGAAGATGATCCAGTGAAAGAGATGACCCAGAAGAAAGTCACTGTGATAAGAGGACATGGAGAGGTCAGTATCAGAGAGACTGAGGGAGAGAGTTTTAAGAAAAAGGGACGAAGTATCAAGCCCCACAAAGACTTAAGGAGTAAAGGACCAAGCAGACGTCAGAGCACAGGGGTGTTTGAAGGCCATTCCCAAACCATGTCCAAACAGTGACATGGAGGAAGCAGTTTCTGCAGAGAATTGGGCATAGAATCTGGGCTACTGGGGTTGATGAGTAAATGCAGACTATTCAGAACATCTGATGGCAAGTGAACAAAAGAGACTGGTTATCAGAACAGCGAGGGCAGAAAGGGATTTATGTATGAACTGTGTTCAGTTTTCCCTATTCTTTAGCACATTTAGTTGCTTTCAAATCTCAAAAAAAAAAATACCCCACAATAAGGTATTAATATTCCTACTTTATGGATGAAGTAACTGAGGATACATAATACAGCCACGTGCCATAGATATTAAGTGATCAAATTGAAACAGAAACTCAGTCTGACTGCAAGAGCTATGCTCTTACTTTGAACCCTGCCTGTGATTTCAGAAGGTACTCAGGACAATAAATGTTTATTTATTATTTTTTAAAGATTTGAGAGAGAGAATCTCAAGCAAAATCCTTGCTAAGTGTGGAGTCCAACGTGGGGCTCAATCTCAGGATCCTGAGATTATGGCCTGAGCTGAAATCAAGAGTGGGACACGTAACTGACTGAGCCACCCAGGCACCCCTAAATAGATGTTGTTTATAAATAAGAGAGCTACTAGACTATGTATTTGTTTTTTACATAATGACTGCAATGCTTATTATAGAATTAGTATCATATGGAGAACATTTGAAGAATGAGGATGGAGTAACAGTTGCTTCTAATACCACTACCATCATCATAAATTACTTGAGGCACATTTCCTTGCAGTATTTTTTCTTGGGAATGGACATTGTTATATACACTTATATATGCACTCATATATGTATATAATACATACACATATATGTATACATGTATGAATGCATACACTGTAGATACTGCTACATAACCTACTTTTAATAGAGGGAGAATATAGTGGAATCCCAGCTCCACCACTTTTGTGTGACCTGAGACAAGTTGTTTACTCTCCTTTGCCTCATTCTCATGTTTAGAATGAGAATTATAATACTAATAAATCTACCTTTTGCATTACTGGTAGGATTAAAATTGATAATATATACAAAGCACTTAAAATATAACTTGTCAGTGGTTTTTATTTTATTACACAGTTTTCAGAATAATAATTTTATTGAATTGACATACAAATATTGCTTATCTGATCTCACATCTTTGAACATTTAAATTGCTTCTAATTTTCCATGATCATGAAAGCCTTGTGGTGAGCAAATTAATACTGTGGTCTTTTCCATTTTTAAGTAGAACCAAGTGGCAGAAGTACGATTATTGGATAAAATACATGATTACTTATGACTTTTGATTTAAGCTGTTAAATGTGCACAAGAGAGAAAGCTTTTAGACATGAAGCCTTTTTCTAGGCCAACAGAAATGAGCCAATGAAGAGGAAGCCATGAAAAGTGTGAGTGTATGTATATGTTTGTACATGTACATGGGTGTGGGGTGGGGAGATGGATACAGAAAATAGAATTTGCAAAGATACTTCTTGATTTTAGAGGTTAACTTAGAAATTAGAAAAACCATGTCATCATTTGAGCAGGTGAGAAGAGAAAATGAGAAGAGTTCTAGAGACATTTTGAAGCAGGAGTGACGGAAGCTGCTGAAACACAAGCTGGGGGTCTTAGTTCTTCAAAGTAAATCAAGAGACAAGGTTTTCCTTTGAGAATGACTGATGGGTACAGGCATGAGCTAGGAGTTTAAAGAGGGAAGAAAAGGTTGGGACCCTGGTAGTAATTAGAGATAAGGCAAAACACTCTAATGTCACTTACTACCACTAATCTTTAAGCTCTGAATTATCTGTAGTCTCTTGGTCTCTGCTGGTCATGGCAGTCTCGAGAGGTGAAATCACAAAGGGGAACATGCCCAGACAGTTCCTACTTTAGAGATTCCAAATCTGCAGGATGCTGTTTTTGGTCTACAGCATATTCTCTTCAGTTGTATTGTGGGCTGGTGTGATCAGTGTGAAATTATTACTCACTGTGTTCAGTTACTCTCTTCTCACTTTCTCTGGAAAATGGCTTTTGTTCTCATCTCTTCACCAAAATTGCTTTTATTAAGTGATCTCCATCATGCTAATCCCAGTGATCAAACTCTCACTCTTCTGTTTGACCCATCATCTGACCTTCTGTCCTTGAGATACTTGGTTCACTTGGCTGCTGAGGCACCCAATTCACATTCATCGTCTGTCTTTTACTGTGCTAGTCTCTTAAGTCTCCTCCCCTGGTACCTTCTCATTTCCCCATCTAAATGTTGGTGTGTCTCAGGGTTCATGGTGCCTGAAGCGACTTGTCTTTCCTGTCCACACTCACTCCCTGGGTCATCTCACCTAATATACTGGCTTTAAATATCCTCTAGCTGATGATGACTGTATCTCCAGCAGGATATTCTCCCTAAACTCTTGGCCCAGAAATCTAGTTCCTTCCCTGGTATGCCCTATTAGATATCTAATGGGCAGTTCGATCTTATATCCAAAGCTGAACCCAAACTTCTGTCTTCTCTATCTCAGTTAAAGTAACAGCACAAATCTAGTTGCTCAAGCCAAAAACCTTGGAGTTATCTTTGACTCCTCTATTACTTTCATACCACATAGGTAATGTCAGGAAATGTTGTCAATTCTACTTCCAAAACATATCCAGAACCTGTTCACTATGTCATGACTACTGCCAATATACCACTCCAGGAGGGGCTTAGTCAATGTGAACAGTGCTCTGTACAGCCTGCAAGGAAATACATGCTGGCTCTGTTTTCACCTGAGTTCAAACCATCATCATCTTAAATCTAGATTATTGCAATAGCTTCTTAACTGGGTTCTCTGTTTCTGCCCTTGCCTGCTTACTGTCTATTCTCAACATAGTAGTTGAACAAATTTCAGTAAGTCAGATCACTGTTCTACCTAGAACTCTCAATGGATTCTTATCTCACCCAGAATGAAGGCAGAGGCCTCACAATGATGTATGAGGCCCTACTTCATCTGCCCAACTTCTCCCATTACCTCTTTAACTTTGTTCACTCTCTTCTAATCATAATGGTGTCTTTGTGGTTTTTTGAACGTTCCAGATCAATGACTATCTTAGGGCCTTTGCATCTACTGTTATAGTATGGCTTGCTTCTTTACTTTCTCTAAGTCTTTACACTCAAAATGTCAAATTCTTGTAAGGGCTCCTCAGACCACTCTATTTAAAATTGCACCCCCTGCCCCCTCAATACTTACTATCCCCATTTCCTGCTTTATGTTTCTTCCTAGTAGTTACCACTATCTAATGTATTTTGTGTTTTACTTACTTATCTTGATTATTGCCTATTTCCCTTACTAGGAAATAAGCTCCAGGAGACAGTTATCTTTGCCTGTTTTTCTCACTGCTTTATCCTTAGGATCTGAAATAGTTCCTGGCACCAAAAGGCATATAATTATATATAATCCCCCCACATCCCCGACCCAGCTATGGAAATACATGTTTAGTCAGGGTGCAAAGAACTTGAAGAAGAGTAGGAAAAGGCGTTGGGGGAGAGTTGGGAAAAGTAACATTAGGAGGCTAAAAATAAGAGACAAGTTAAGATGCACAATTAACTTTAGGATGGAGTCTAAATACTTGCTACGTTTCCTGGCTCTGCTTTGTGGTTACCTATGAAGGCTAGATTTAAACATTTATGAAATATAACAATTAAGAAAGCTCTTAGAGAACACCCTCATTTTAGATGAGTTAAGTTTTTCTTCTGAATTGTGCTGGCAGATTTTTCAATTATTCACTGAGACAAAGACATGGTCCACTTGGCTCACTTATATTAACAGGTGACATTCACAATTCTGGAATGAGGAAATTGGCAACTAAGGTGAGGGCAAAGCCTCTCACATATAAAAGACCAGAGAACATCAGGCCCTTCCATCCAAACATTTTAAAACACAGAATAGGGCCATAGTTTTATTAAACACATATTCTACATAAATGTACTTTTTTACGTTTATTAGCTATTACCAGCTAGCTAATTTAAGACACTATTCATGGTGGGGAAAAAAAATTAATGGGTTAAGTTCATATGAAAAAGATTGAAATGGAGATGTACATCTTCTCAAAGAAGTCAATTGTTGGACATTTAGTCATTGTAATCTCTTTGGCAGATAAGCAAAATTATGAGCCAAACAGAGTGCTAATGAAATTGGTACTATTTATTTTATTTAAAATTTACTTTTCCCAAATTAAGAATTAAGTTAATGTTAAAAAGATTTAATGTGTGTACTGGTTTCAAAGCTTACATTCTTTATTTGGAGTGTATCAGATATGGGCCTGAGGTAGGTGATTGCTTCTGCCCCTTCTAGCTGGTCACTTTACTTGTAGAAACAGAGTATCAAGACATTTGGATGGAAAAAAGGAAAGTAACATGTTCCCCTGGATTTGCATTTATCTATATTTCAATTAGGGCAAAAGTGGGAATCTTCTCTGAGCACATGCAGAAATTGACAACAGAAAACAGGTAGCCTGTAAGTTTACTAAATATTTAGAAAATCCAGCAAGGAGCTAAAAGCTGGTGAGAGATAAAACAGATCAGAGTATTTACACATTGAAGAGTAAGAATGGACATTACCTACTTTTATTATGGAGACTCCAGCTCATGTTATGCTATAAATTTTAACTTCAGTTTTTGTTGTTGATAAATTTTTTAAAACTAAAGGGACTAAGCAGACAGACTTTGGTGTTCACTTCTCAAAGAAACTGTAGTATACAAAGACAAGGATGATGTATACTAACAGTTAAATGGAATAAATATTTAGCTATTGACAGAAACCACTTGTAATAACTTATATATCAAATCAATGATCCAGGCAGGATTCAAGTCTGAGAGAACTCTGTAAGAGGATGATCTTTTTTGTTTTTGTTTCTAATTTGGAATAAAATATTTTATAGAGTATAGGTTTTTTTTTTATAGATTATAGATTTAAACTAAATTTCTGAACACAGAGATTTCTCTACATTAAGATAGTTGATCCTCTTTCCCTATATAGTTTCTTTCACCTGGCTTTAAGTTCATCAAATTTTCTTTATATAAGCATATATATGAGAATGAACAGAATGGGGGAAATAAAAAGTACTTTAATAACAATATTCCAAAAATAAAGTTTAAAAATACTTGAAAGAATGAGATAAAATTCAACTGAATAACATGGAAACCAAAGTGTGCTGTCTCTGTTTCTTTTGCCAGAACATAATCTTTCTGAGCTTTCACTTTTATATTTATTAAAAAGAAATACAAGTGTGTATACTTAGTAGCTCTGAGGTCTTCACAACTCATATCCTATAGTTTGATGAAGCTCATGATTGAAATTATTTTTTTTTTTTTACAGAGCAAGGAAAAGAGATGTGATATTTCCTAATTGGCTACAAGTAAAAATTTTATAGAATTTTCACTTACCAGAAGACCATCTTGATTTTCATTGAGTTCAGAAAGTTTGGAACTGGATTTCTGACGTTTAGGTTTACCCCTTTCTCCAATATAACTGGAAGTATTTTCATATAACTTTTCCACTTCCTGAGCATTCAAAATACAATCTTCGAGGCTGTTGAACCCGGAAGGAATATTTTCTTTGTTGATAAGTCCCCTTGAATTAAAAAAAAAAAAAGCTTAATTTTAAAAGGTAAAAAGGACATTTTAATGACACTGTTAGTGCATCACATGGGAAATCAGGAGAGTGCCCAGAAATTCTAGTTTGCCTCTTTGATCAAAATCTGAGCACAGTGCTACTCCTGAGACTACTTGTTGCCAAATAAACCACATTACAAGATAAATTATTCTTAGGGGCAAACTGGCAAGGATTGTGTTTCTATCAATGAACAACTTTTGAGGTTGTACCAAAAGTAATTTGTATTCAAACAGAGAAAACAGTGTAATCTTACAGAAAAACTTCCCATTATTAACAGATTACATATACACACACATTTTATTTTATTTTAAAGATTTGTTTATTTATTTGAGAGAGAGAGCATGCACAGGGGCAAGGGGGAAAGAGAGACACAGAATCTCGTGCAGACTCCCCACAGAGTACAGAGCCCTAGGTGAGGCTCCACTTCATGACCCTGAAATTATGACCTGAGCCGAAATCAAGAGTTGGATGCTTAACTGACTGAGCCACACAGCTGCCCCTGCTACAGACACTTTTTATAATACAATGAGTGGAGAAAAATCTGAAAAGGAAGTAAGATGTCTTTTTTCTCCAGAATGGGACAAACTGATTTTCCCAAATGATAGCTATTTTAGCATAGTAGAAAAGTATTAATAACAAAATCTGACTGCATTTGATAATCTTGGTAGAAACAGGATAAGTTAATAAAAACTATGGAATACATTTTAATTGAAATATGGATTTGTTACTTCCCAGTACAAGGAGTTTTAGGATGTAAGCTTATAACTGTAGATCCTTCATGACATAGTTTTAGAAATAGATATGAATGTCTTATCTACAGAATTTAATTTACTTAACACTCTTGAAATCATTCTGAGTATTTTAAACATCCCCTTAAGGAGTTTTCATAAAATTAAATTCTTAGCAAAGTGTTTTTTTTTTTTTTTACTACATCACAGGACAAATTAAGCCATCAGGGTAGTGTCATGGCGTGCTAAGGTACAAATGAATGAGATCTCTCCCTTATCCTATGACTGAGTTACGGTAACTCCCTAAACACTTACAGCTATATTTTGAAATAAATGAGCTCTCAAGAACAAAACAGATGACTGTATTTTACCATCAGTTCAACATATCCAAAAATGGAAGATAATCTTAAATATTCATTCTTCCATCTAAATTCACATCATGGAGGCAAAATTATGATTTAAATACTATTATATTAATGATTATTAATATTTACCATAACATTTTCAAAGTTATACATATTTACCATAACATTTTCAAAGTTATACTATCTTTGGTGATTTTTAGCACTCCATATTTAATTTAGTCTTATTTCATACAACTTTTAATGTAAAAATACTTAGTAAAATCATATAAAAGATTTATACAATAATCATTAGAAATATCCTAATTATAAAATAATGGCAAAGGAAGAGCTGACAGGGACTAATATGCTGGCATATGTACTTGTGCAGACATCTTCAACCTCTCCCCTCCATCCACTGAGAATGGTGCCTTCTATGGATGGTTGGAGGAGTTTGGTTGCAACTTCAAAATTATTTGTTTTACTATATAAATTCTATCAGTCTTCATATTTCCCCTAACTCCTAGGGTATACATCCTATTATAATTTTTTTTTGTGGAGGAGTTTTTATGTTTGAAAGCTGCTATGACAGAATTGTGCTTCCTCCCAAATTCCTATGTTGAAGCCCTCACCATCTGTTAATGTAATTGTTTTTGGAGACAGGGCCTTTTCAGAGGTAATTAAGGTTCAATCTGGCCATAAGGGTGGATGCTTTAATCCAACAGAACTGGTGTTCTTATAAGAAAAGGAGGAGATACCAGGAGAGCATGCACATGGAAGAAAGGCCATGGGAGGATATGGTGACAAGGCACTGTCTGGAAGTCCAAGAGAGAGGTCTTATCAGAAACCAACCTTGTACACACCTTGATTTTGGACTTCCAGCCTCCAGAACTATGAGGAAATAAATTCCTCTTGTTTAAGCCACCTAGGCTGTAATACTTGGTTATAGTAGGCCTAGTAGATTAATCAAAAGCTAAAAAACAGTCTTAGAAATTAAAAGACAAGGTTTATTTTATAATCTTTTTGAATAGTGAACGAATGGCTGGAATAAATGCTGTCAAAATAAACATACGAAACTCTGTTCAGTGTGCTCATGTGGAAAGCCTGTACTCTTAAAAAAAAAAAAAAAGTCTGCTTTTGTACAAGTCAATCCTTTCAGCCCCAGTACATATGTGATTGTGAGGAGCACTGGTATATGACTCCTGCCTGCAACATTCTGACAGGTTTCTTTCTTTCTTTTTTTTTTTTTTAAAGATTCATTCATTCATTCATTAATTCATATATTTATTTATTTATGATAGACATAGAGAGAGAGAGAGAGAGAGAGAGAGAGAGAGAGAGAGAGAGAGAGAGAGGCAGAGACACAGGCAGAGGGAGAAGCAGGCTCCATGCTGGCAGCCTGACGCAGAACTCGATCCCGGGACTCCAGGATCGCGCCCTGGGCCAAAGGCAGGCGCTAAACCACTGAGCCACCCAGGGATCCCCATTCTGACAGGTTTCAATCATACTTGACATAACTGAAATCTGACATGAACTCAGATCTCTGGGGCCTCTCGCTTTATCTAGAATTTCTTCTTCACCGCTACAGACTTAGTTAATGCTCTGGCAATATTCAATTATTTATCATTCCCCTAATATAGTATGTTCTTTTTTTCCTTTTGGCTTTGCAGTAGGAATTTAATATAGTATTTAAATAACAAATGTGTACAAATTTCCAGCTTACTGTGTTTTGGACAACTGAAACCACCTAAATTACTCTTTGCTTTAAAAAAAATATAAAATTTCCATGCATATAGAAGAAAGACTATCACAATGAACTTCCATATACCCATAACCAAGAGTTATCATTTCCATGTACCCAGCAAATGGCAAGTTTTTTAATTTATAAATTAGACTGAACCCCTTCACATAATAAATATATCCCTTAAACTTTGATATTTTTATGGTAGCAAATAATAATATAAACCTGATAATGTTTCCTTATAAATTTAGACAAAGAAGAAATCATTTGCACTAAAATGAAATATTTATAGTCTTAGTCTATCTTCTGTATTTATTTCAAAAATTGGCCATGATGACTTTAGTACAGGCTTTATTGACTATAATCTCACCCTGAAATATGGCTATCATTGGCTTTAAGGATATATTTTTTTATTTGGTTGCAGCTTTAGGTTGTTAGGAAACAAAATTATAGATAAAAATACAACTAATTTCTATTTTTTTAAAAAGATTTTATTTATTTATTCATGAGACACACACAGAGAGAGAGAGAGAGAGAGAGAGAGGCACAGGCACAGGCAGAGAGAGAAAGCAAGCTAGGGAGCCCGACATGGGATTCGATACCAGGTCTCCAGGATCACACCCTAGGCGGAAGGCAGCACTAAACCACTGAGCCACCTGGGCTGCTCACTAATTTCTATTTTAAAAAACTGTTTAACCATTCGATACGGTTAACAGTTTTGAACAGAATATAGTAAAATCTAGCTTAACTTTTATTTTTTAAGCAAAGCCTGATAAAAATCTTTGATAAATGAATCAATTGTGTATAGGTATATACTAAGAAAAACATACTTACTATGGGCTATGATAATGATTCTCAACCTCTGCACAATGAATGATATGTTAGTGTATCTCCTGGGGACGTACTGGAGAGGACCTTCATGGGGACAGAAGTAGTAGGTCTGGGGCCCTGAGAGGGGCTTGCTCCTCCACAGACCTGGTGAGCTCAGAGAGGAAGTGCAGTGTGGACAGGAGTTGAAGAGAAAGGACTATCAAGACATGTTAAATACTCATGTGTCAGGTTAGGAAGAGGTCATATAACTAGGAGGCTAAGGCCAACAGGGAGAATAGGAAGAGGACTTTTGCTTGCCCCGACCATGTATCAAGGAAAAAGAAAAACGAGACTGTTTGTAAGTTACTGTAGCCACACACAGTTTGCAACCTGAGATTTATGCACAGCTCCAGTCTGACCACAATGAGAGATGAGCATGAGCAGTAGAGGAAATCCAGAGAAGAAAAATTAAGGGGAAGGCTAAAGTTTCACAGGTTGGTAGATTAGTTGGTTTCTACCATTCTTTATCTCCTTTTGTTCTCCTGATACTGACAGTAAAATAGGCTCAAAATAACTTATAATAGAAGCATGCCTGGACTTGGGAAGCTCTAACTTCTCAGGAGTAACCAGGAAAGGTTACTCCGTTTCAGATTTTTCTGCCATTCTCTATTCATATGGACCTGGTACCACTATGCCATTCTCTGTTCATCTGGACCTTGCACCTCTGCCTGCTGCCACACACCCACCATCAATACTATCACTGTCTGTCTCTGATCTCTTCCTCGTGCTTATTACCTCTTCCAACCTCTGCTTGCTATACCTCTGTCCAAACACAGATGGTGGAAAACATGATGTCGTGACACACTAAGGATATTTTAAAAACGCAATGTGTTGCTACATACTACTTGGCAAAAAATGAGGCAGAGGGCAAGAACAATATTAAATAATTTACACTTGCTGTGTAACACAGTATGGGCAGTACACAAACTAGTTATACTCCTAAACATTGTCTATAAAGCTTAGTCAGTAGCTAATTTTAAATGTAACCATCTCCTGTATTACAATTTTTCTGTTTTCTAAAGGTAATATTACAGCACTCCCTCCTGCCCACCAGCTCCAAGACAAAATTTTTTTTTAAGGTCCTGCATATATCCCTTAAAAAGTCAGTGGATTATACCACTGATACTGTTTTATTTCTAAAATTACATTTGCTAGTATGGTCCTTAAGCATCTTCATACTATGCAGCATGGTAGTTTTACTACTTGCCTTTCTGTTTTTCTTTAAGTAAAAAGAAGTTTCCTTTTTTACCCCTAAGATTTTCATGTATATTATGAATCCAGGTGAAAAGGAATAAGGGGGAGTAGGGTCTGATTTAGTCTTTGACATTTATTTTTTTTATTTTTTTTTAAATTACTTCTTTTTTTTTTTAATTTTTATTTATGATAGTCACAGAGAGAGAGAGAGAGATGAAGAGGCATAGGCAGAGGGAGAAGCAGGCTCCATGCACCAGGAGCCCGACGTGGGACTCGATCCCGGGTCTCCAGGATCGCGCCCTGGGCCAAAGGCAGGCGCCAAACCGCTGCGCCACCCAGGGATCCCTAGTCTTTGACATTTAATAAGGAGTTCAAAACAGTAACTTTATATAGACTAAATGCTATTGTAAATAAAAATAAACTTAAAAATTTCAGGAAAAATATATGAATATACTTTCCTGATATTTAAATGATGATTACTGAAAAATATTGATGATGATGATCTATTTGTATTGTATCAAATCCTTTAATGGAGAATAAAGTTCCTTAGGCTACTACTCATAAATTCATGCTGTGGGAAAGCTTATAATTAGTCATTATAATAATAAAGAACTCAAGCATTTCCTCTTCTGATTAGACTTAAGCTCAACCTTTCTTATATTAAAATGTAGTCAAATGTCAGAGTATTACTGTCATACTCTACAGTGATATTTCATCAGCCCAATATAGCAGGGAAATCTGTTGGTTTCATAAGTTAGTCTAATAAGTGAATGAATGTTATCTAATAAGAAAAAACTACTTCTGCAGTGCTCGGGTGGCCTAATCAGTGGGGTGCCCAACTCTTGGTTTCTACTCAGGTCAGGATCTCTGCTCAGCGTGGAGGCTGCTTGGGATTTCTCCCTCTGTCCCCCGCCAACTACCTGTCCCTCCCCCCCAACCACTGTACCCCCCCACATGTGCGTGCGTGTGTGCATCCTCACTCACTCTCTTTCAAACAAATAAATCTTTTTTTTTTTAAATTTTATTTATTTACTCATGAGAGACACAGGGGGAGAGAGAGAGAGAGAGAGAGAGAGAGAGAGAGAGAGAGAGGCAGAGGGAGAAGCAGGCTCCATGCAGGGAGCCCAATGTGGGACTCGATCCCGGGACTCCAGGATCACACCCTGGGCCCAAGGCGGCACTAAAAAGCTGAGCCACCCGGGCTGCCCTCAAACAAAACGGCTGAGCCACCTGGGCTGCCCTCAAACAAATAAATCTTAAAAGAAAAAAAAAAACAACAACACCACCTCTGGACAGGCATATGGCAATTTTCTCCTCCAGGAGTTCAGCATCCCTGTTAAAAAAGATATTCATGGGATGCCTGGGTGGCTCAGAGGTTGAGCATCTGCCTTTGGCTCAGATCGTGATTACGGGGTCCTGGGATCGAGCCCCACATCAGGCTCCCTGTGAGGAGCCTGCTTCTCCCTCTGCCTATGTCTCTGCCTCTCTCATGAATAAATAAAATCTTAAAAAAAAAGATATTCATAAGGAAGCCATGAAATGTATTAAATCAGAGGTGGCTTCCTACAACATACGTCTAGACAATATAAAACATCCAGCAAAACTGAAATATTAATTTAGTCACCTACAAATTTGCAAGTGTTAGCTAAATAGTCAAAAAGGAATTTTTAAAGTTTTAACCTGAATACTGATATGGGAATGCCTATAACATAGTGACTAATTTAGGTGCATATTTTTAAAAGAAGAGGAGAAAATGCAAATAAACACCAATGCCAACTCACACATCTCTGCCACGTCGAACTTCATCCTGCTCTTTGGACTGGCGGCGGCGCTGTCTGGCTGATGTGGCTGAAGATGCTGATGATGGTCCAGATTCTGAGTCCTCTGAACTTTGGCCTCCAGAGCCGTTAACATCAAAAAGATGCTGTTCTACTGCTGACCGGATGGTTCTTTCTAAGAGTCTAATAAAAGCAGAACACAGAGTCCATCAGGCAAACAACTTTATCAATGTTTGCCTTTAAAATTTTCTATCTATAATTTTGGGAATATCAGCATTTTCAATGGTAGATCTACCACTGCTTCATGAGCAAAGACAGCATATGAGACATCTCGAAATGTCTGCATCGTGTGTTAAAAATAAAACCAAACATGACAAATTCTACCAATTTGATAACTATGTTTCTCATCTTTGTAGGTTCAGGATTATTGAAATGCTCACAGCAAGTCTAGCAACAATTATCAGAGGCATTCAGGAAATAAGGGTCATTTAATATAAGGCAGAATGAGGAAATATTTTTTCCTCACAGAGTAATAATAGACCTATTCTTATACAGGTGAGTTCCTTCAGATTTCACCAGTTCTTCAGAGGAAGACAGTATGGTTTACAAAGCAAATTGGCACAAATTTATTATGATGCCTATTATCTATTTAGAATCCCTTTAAGGTAATAATGCTATTAAAAAGAAACACCTCACCAGAACAATTACTATTTAGAACAGCAAAGTCTTTCTGAACCTCTATTCAATTAAATTGTGATTATATAATCGAAGCTGTATTCATGCAAACATCCCAGTATGTATTACTGAAGATAGCAGGAGAGATTTACTTCATTCAGCATGAAAAAACATTTAAGCACAGAGGCTGAAGAGTGCATAAGACAGATAAGGTATCTGTTTTAAAGTTATATAATTTTTTAATGGGTCTAAGTCTTCTTTTATCACCATGCTATTTACTTCTGGATAACGTGGCATGGAAAATTCTAAACATATACTCCTCAAACCATGTTTTCCTGCACTTGAAAAAAGAATCACATCCAAACTCATCAAATGGTACACATTAAATGTGTGTAGTTTTTTGTATATTATATTTCAATAAAACTATTAATTTAAAAAAGAACCACATACTTATTTTTAAAATGTCAGATATAGTTGGTTGAGCATCCAATTCTTGGTTTCGGCTCAGGTTGTGATCTCAGGGTTGTGAAATCTAGACCCATACCGGGTTCTTTGCTCAGTGTGGAGTCTACTTAAGACTTTCTCTCTCTCTCCCTCTGTCCCTCCCTACTGCACTCTCTCTTTCTCTCTCTCTCTCAATAAATAAATAAAATCTTAAAAAAAGAGAGACAGGTAATAAACAAACCATGGAGTTTCAGATAGTGATAAATTCTCTCCAAAATGGCAAACAGGATTGGAGAGGGACTGTGGATAGGAAGGGAAGGCTTCTCAGAGGAGAGGACATTTGAACAAAAAAAGTGAATGATAAGAAAATGAATGGCCAGGCTGAAAAATAGCCAGTATAAGGGCTCTGTGGTAAATATAAGCTTGGCCTATTCCAGAAATAGGATGTCACGTGGTCAAAGCACAATGAACAATGTGGTCAGAGAGGGAGGTAATGGCAGGTAACTGGAGTTTAGATTTTTTTTTTTTTTAAAGATTTTATTTATTGGGACGCCTGGGTGGCTCAGCAGTTGAGCATCTGCCTTTGGCCCAGGGAATGATCCCAGGATCTGGGATCGAGTCCTGCATCGGGCTCCCTACAAGGAGCCTGCTTCTCCTTCTGCCTATGTCTCCACCCCTCTCTCTGTGTCTCTCATTAATAAGTAATTTTATTTAAATATATACATATATATTCATTCATGCATGCATGCATTCATTCATTCATTCATGAGAGACAGAGAGAGAGAGACAGGCAGAGACGTAGGTAGAGGGAGAAGCAGGCTCCCTGTAGGGAGCCCGATGTGGGACTCAATCTCAGAACCCTAGGATCATGACCTGAGTCTCAGGCAGACACTCAATCATTGAGCCACCCAGACATCCCTGGAGTTTAGATTTTAGTCTACATACAGCTGGTAGCCTTAGGAGGAAAAAGACACGTGATTGGTATAATCAACAGAGCACTGTCACTGCTCTGTGGAAAAGAGACTTGTTACCATGACTAATTTCCTTTTGATTCTGTGTCCCTCTAAGACTGTCAAATCCCTGAAGGCAGAGCCCAAGGCTTATTTAATATTACATACCCTACACAATGCTTGGCCTAACATAGGTACTCAATCCATGTAGGCTGATTAAAAATGAGGAAGAGAGAAGTAAAGACACTGTTACACTTTAACCTTTAATGGCATCCTCCACTGCAAGATACCTCTCTAAACACGTATTTTGCAAACATTAATAGTCTCTGATGTTATTTTGACTGAAACAAAAATCTTGTATGTTCAAATGATTCAGCTGTCTCTGGTCACACACCCACGCAGAGGCTCAAACAGGAACACATCTTATTTAGTCCTCTGAGTGGTTTTAAAAATCATCATTGGGGAATTCCTGGGTGGCGCAGCGGTTTGGCGCCTGCCTTTGGCCCGGGGCGCGATCCTGGAGACCAGGGATCGAATCCCACGTCGGGCTCCCGGTGCATGGAGCCTGCTTCTCCCTCTGCCTGTGTCTCTGCCTCTCTCTCTCTCTGCGTGTGACTATCATAAATTAAAAAAAAAAATTTAAAAATCATCATCGGTTGCTTATTGTATTAATCTTCCAAAACCATACACCACTAGAGTAGTTTTTTTCTGTTTGATATATGGGAAAGGAGGGGGGGAAACCCCAAGCCAAATAACTTACTCTCCAGTCGTCGAAACACTGCTGACTTGAGATACATGCGTACTGTGGAAATGAAGCACAAAGAATAAAGTCAGATTAGACAGAGCGTCAGATGCTGTGAACCAAACATTTGAAGGGGACTCCAGACTGGAAGTATTAACTAGATGCTGAGTGACCCTAGCACAACATTTAACCCATCCACTGACAGATGCTCATTTTCATTTTTCTCTGGAATTAGAGAATGGTCCTGGTGTTTATGCCTGAACAGTATTTCCCCCCCCTCTCTATTTTAAAGATGTCCATGACAGATAGTTTCAAAGTAATCTTTAAAAACCATCTCTACCTCTTGCCCTACTAGCCTGGCCCTCAGTCCTCCTTCAGGGCCTTTTCATTTACCCAAAATGTAAAGACAATGCTGCTGACTACCTTCCTGCTACCAACTCTACCCATTTCCTGCTCTCCCCAGCCCAAATCTATCCCATCCTAGTCTACCCTCTCCAGACCTGAAGACAGAAGTGACCTCTTAAAACTGCTCTGGACAGGCAGACAGTAGTGTGAACCACAGGGGACAGAGAACAAAGAAACAACACTGATTTCTACACAGTTATTTATTTCTTGTTTTAATGTATTTTTTAAAAAAGATTTATTTATTTGAGAGAGAGCATAAGCAGGGGGGAAGGGCAGACTGAGAGGGAGAAGCAGATTTTCCACTGAGGAGGGAGCATGACATGAGGCTCCATCCCAGGACCTTGGACTGAGACCTGAGCTGAAGGCAGACACTTAACTGACTGAGCCACCCAGGCGCCCCTACACGACCACGCTCTGTAATATTTCATCTCAACATCTAATTTATAGCCCCTTTATTGAACATCTATAAACCTCCTCTACCTTCTAATTTCTCCAAAACCTGAATTCCTTTGAAAGTATTACAAAGTAGTCAACCTAAAGTAGAAGAGTGAAATTATAGAACACTATCTGATTAGCACTCTCTGGAACTTCGCCCCTCTTGGCTGTATCCTGCCTTCATATAACCACAGTGAGGTAAAAACTGGCAGCAATTTTAGTAGCATCGATATTAAGACTTTCTCACGGGCTGCCCTCCATTGCTTAATCAACTTCTAAAATTAAGATTCAAGTCTGTTTAAATGAAAATCTTCCATGCTTGTCACACTTGAGTTTTACCTTACAGATACAACAGTTCCCTTTCTTCCCCCTTCTTTGTAGAAGACACCTGAAGAAAATCACAGGTGTTGATGACTGATCCTGATGGCCACCATTCAGTCACCCCAAACATCCTCATATATACCATGCAATTTTCAACATAGGAACACGGTGGATTTTTTTTTTAATCATCTGTTGGGTTTTTTCCATGTATGAGGGTATCTCATCTCTTTCCATTCAGAATCTAAGCGCCTGAAGGGATTGTATGTTATTTTTCTTTTTTTTCTCTCTTTTTAAAGGTTTTATTTATTTATTTACAGAGAGAGGCAGAAACACAGGCAGAGGGAGAAGCGGGCTCCCTGTGGGGAGCCTGATGCGGGACTTGATCCCAGGACGCCAGGATAATGATCTGAGCCAAAGGCAGACACTCAACCACTGAGCCACCCAGGTGCCCCTCTCTTTTTCCTCATTATACTCCCTACCACTATCACCACCATCAGACCCAGCATAGCCCTCCTAATCGCAGAGGTGATCAACAGACACTCACTCTTTAGCCCAGCTCCTTAATAAGAGCTGTAGGTCAGGGCCACAAACCACAACCAAATCCCAGAAGAGATCCATAAAATAATGCTATTGTTCACAAGGGAGACTGATGAGAAAAACCTTAATAAATGAGTAAATAAGCAAATGAACAAATAAGTACACTCTAACACTTACTGAGTACTTACTACATTTCAGACACTGTGCCAAGTATTTTGTACATACATTTTCTTGTTTGCTATTTATAATAACCCCACAAAGTAGGTACTATTGTTTTCTCAATTTTCAGATGAAGAGGTTAGAGGTTAAGTAACTTGCCCACAGTGACAGAGCCAAGAAGTAGATGAGCTGGAATTTGAACCAAGAAAGTTTTAGCTCAGAGTCTAAGCTCTTAATCACTATACTAGACAATCAATCTATCACTCACTAGGAGAAAAACTCCTGAGAATCATCTCTGTAGATGGAAGCTTGGACTGAGTTATTTTATTTTGCTTTTAATCACAACCATTTTTCTCATCTGCCTCACAATGCCTGTTATTCACAGTGGTTCCCAGATTACATAACCAATAATATATCCTCTGCTATTTTCTGTCCTTAACTGGAACAGGCAGTCCCTGCTTTTGATGCTTTGTGGCTCACCCTCTGTAAAGTCAACACTGTATAATTAACTCCTGTATTTCACTTCTTCATGCAGTTACACAACCTTAATTTTGGGAGCAGGATCCAATGTGAACAGTGACTCTGGGGGGGAACACAGAAGGGTGGGAAAATGTAGATCTGCTAGATGCTAAAAATATTCCAAAGACATATAATTAGCCAATTAGTCCTCCAATGCCCCCTCAGAGTATATCCTTTCCTCCCTTCTACACACTTTTGACTTGAACTTTTTTGATTGATTTGTTTATTTATTTATTCATGAGAGACACAGGGAGAGAGGCAGAGACATAGGCAGGGGGAGAAGCAGGCTCCATGTGGGGAGCCGGATCCGGGACTTGATCCCAGGACCCTGGGATCACGACCCGAGCCAAAGGCAGACAACCAATCACTGAATCACCCAGATGTCCCTCTTTTTGCTTTATTAAAGCATACTGATATTTTTATGTTCCTTTTTGGGGTTTGGGAGGCAGGATACAAAAAGAAAGGTGAGGAAGAAAGACACAAGAAAATGACATCAAGTAGAAACAGGTTCTGAGATTACTAACTCTCTCTGTTAGTGCTTCTCAAATCCTAAGGCATATCTGAATCACCCAGGATCTTGTTCACACCACAGACTCCGATTTGGTAGGTTTAGGTCTCAGGAAGGGGAAGCTGAGATTCTGCCTTTCTAACAAATTCTACAGTGATTCTGATGCTGTCAATTCATGGAAGACACTGATTAGTAAAGCTGTAATTCCCTGCAACTAACATTCTTCAAGACTTCACTTACTTAGATATCACAATAGCTATTTTTAAACATTCTAATCTAAGTAATGAGGGTATGAATTGGAAAACTTATGCTAGCATAAGTGAATAAGAGGCAACACATCAAAATTTCTCTTATAGCTTAAAGAAAATTGACCTAAGCCATCTAAATCAGTCTTAAAGAGCCATTTTCAGAATGCAAAATAAATGAAAAAAAATCAATGACACAAGCAGGTAAATAAGTCATACTCAATTTTGCTAATATGTTGATCTTAGGTCAAATTTATGATAATTTATATTTTTATGTTTCTTTAATGAGACCTTTAGAATTTTTGGTATACTTAGTGTGTCTATACTTTCATGTTTGTAAAGCAGAATTCCTCTAAAGAAAGTATTCTGAGAGGAGAATATTTTTCCATTAGGAATCAGAAAAGAAGTTCTGGTCTTGGCTCTGCAGTTAATTAGCTGAAATCATAGACTGTTGGTTAGCGTGGCTGCTTTGGATAGTTTTCTTCATACAGAAAATGAAAGGTTTGACTAGTGATCCCTGTGGTTTTCTTTTAGCTCTAAAAGTTTACTGCCCTAAAGTTTAAATCATCACAAAACATTATAACTGCATAATGAATTATGACAGTTTTGTCATAGTTATGGTTTATTAACTACCAATAAGGCTTTGGTCAGGTATCCAGCCACCTGCATAGTTCCTGTGGGATGTGCTTAATAATCCACCAATGACAAGATTTCTAAGAATATTTAATGACAGAAATAGAAGCTATTTTCCATAGCTATTACTGACTCATGAAGGTAATTCTAAGAAAATAACAAAAAGGCTATAAGAAGATAAGCTAAAGTGAAAGATACAGATTTCCTTCATCTATATGGAACTTGTTTTTTAACCTTCTGCAGAAACCTAAGAAAAATGAATTTTTTCAAAGCCTTTGAATGATTTGCTAACAAAGTTTCTTACTTATGCAATATAAGCACTTGGATATGGAAGAGATCATTTCCTAATGTTGATAAAGCCTAGTATTCAAAACTGAAAGAAATAAGCCTCTATGTAGACTCCAGCGCTATGGTCAATTTCATTACCCAAGCCTACTGTAAGTGATGATGCAACTGCATTCACTATTGGTATAGTCATGTAAAACAGATTCTAAGCCTACCCTGCAACATATTTTGTGACATACTTAAAATATATTTAGCCTGTATCTTTTTTTTAAAGATTTATTTATTTATTCATGAGAGACACAGAGAGAGGCAGAGACATCGGCAAAGAAGCAGGCTCCATGCAGGGAGCCTGATGTGGAACTCGATCCTGTATCCTGGGATCAGTCCCTGAGCCGAAGGCAGATGCTCAACCGCTGAGCTACCCAGGTGTCCCTAGTCTGTATCTTGATTGACAAAACCCAAACTACATTTCTGGAAGCTGAATGTGCTCAACAATATTAGTCTATAAATTTGCATGTGATAAGATGCACAGAATGCCTGCTGACAAGTGATTCTTTAATTAGATATCTTGATTTGAAATAAAGAAATCTACATATAAAAAGAAAGAAGTTTCAAATCTAAAATCCAACATCTTTAAAAAGCATGTGTTCTCTTTTTCTGTATGTTCTCTTACTTCAGTATGTTTTATTTTCTGTGGTACATAAATATTATTGTGGTAAATATTATCCTATTAAAACAATAAATAGGAATTGTTAGGTCCAACAGAATTATCTTTTTTCCCCTCTAGAATATTTACATTTAGTCAGTTTTTTTAATGGGTAAGGATTTTTCTTTTTAAGATTTTATTTATTTATTCATGAGAGATACACACACACAGAGAGAGAGAGGGAGAGAGAGAGAGGGAGAGAGGGAGAGAGGCAGAGACATAGGCAGAGGGAGAAGCAGGCTCCATGATCACAATCTAAGCTGAAGGCAGATGCTCAACCACTGAGCCACCCAGGCATCCCAATGGATAAGGATTTAAAAGACAATTATGTGATGTTTAATTCAGCCTGAGGGTGAAATCATGTAACTAATCATCAAAATAGCATGAAGCTCCTAATGTATTTCACAGAATATTTTTAGTACTATTTTAAAATACTAAAAGTTGATATGCAGCATCAACACTACAAGATGAATCTAATGGTATTTCTTGCAATTGTATAACAGATTTCTAATTAAAACTTTTACATTAAAACCATGTCTTCTGTGGACAATATCATACATTAAAACAAATATAAAAAAAATAAAATAAATACATTTGATCTTCAATATTTATTGTGCTTTAACCTTTATGATATGCAGAAACTTAATGGAGCATTTATAGGTATTCAAACTTTGACAAAAATTGCATTACCCTTTTGTGGTGGTATTGAAGACAGTTTGGATCTAAAAAAACCCCTTGCATTTTGGTCTTAAATCAAATCGTATGCATATAATACTAGAACATAAATTGAAAACATACTACATGGATATTAGTTAGAAGAGGGATAATATTTATCTTCATGCTTCATCAACCCTCATACTTCCTATTCCTTTAAATATTAGGGCTGATTTGAAGAAAAAATTATTCATTTCCATGTTTTGATAATCTATTAGCTATTTTCTAACAAATTAAGTAGAACCCATCAAAATATCAAAATACTCACCTTTTGTATAGCTTTTTGTTCAGGCCCTAATTATTGGAGTTGTCAGTTTTACATATTTAGCATGTTTTTGCATAAAAAGAAATTCAGAGTTTTAGTTTTTAGACTGAGGTCTTTGTAAAGCAAAATTATGAATGAAATGAATAGTTCCCTATGTATACTCACTTATAGATGAGGAAATTGAAGTTCAGAGAGGTTTAATCTCTCACTAAGTTTACACACTCTGATTCTCTCAGTATTCTGGCTTCTGAGTGTGTTCTTAGTAAGGACATAATCCCTATTCTCTCTTTTTTTTTTTTTTTCCATAATCCCTATTCTCAAATAATGTTGCTATTCATATAAGTAGTTAGCTGTACATCTAGTTGTTTTCTTAGAACAGATTACTTTGAAGTACTTTTTTGGATTGAAATGGAATTTTCTTTTTTGAAATGTATACATTCCAGAAAACTTTTTATTTCTAGATTTTCATTTTTATTAGTATAAAATTACATCAAGCAGTTTATAATGTTTTTTTTTTTTTTTGAGAGAGAGGAATAGAGAGAAAAAGTGAGCAAGAGGAGAGGGAAGAGGGGGAGAGAGAGAGAGAGACTCTCAGGCAGACTCCCTGCTGAGCATGGAGCCTCATGGCCCTGAGATCACGACTGGAGCCGAAATCCAGAGTTGGACACTCAACCAACTGAGCCACCCAGGTGCCCTGGGTGCAGTCTGGGAGCAGGTGCCCTGGGTGCCCTGGGAGCAGTCTTTAATCTTTTTAAAAACTACTATATCCCTTGACCACAAACTTCAATTCTGATTATTAGTTTTGTTCTGTTTTTTTTTTCTTAAGTTTGCCAGAAGTTTTTCTATTTTATAATTTTCATTTTTATTCCCAAAGAACCAGTTCCTGGATTCAAACATCAGTTCTGTTCTTTTTCCCATTTATTATTATTACAACCTTTTAAATTTCTAAGAGGTTGCTTTTTTTTAATATGGTTTCTTATTTTGATTGTGTAGCTCATTTGTTTTCATTCTTAAGAAGATGAAGTCACCTCATAAAAAGAGCTTAGATCCACAAATTTTTTTGACATGTACTTTCCCCCTTTTTCTTATCAATAGTCTACAATAGTTTTTATTACCTCTGAATTTTTTCCTCCGTTTAGGAGAGTTTTCATTGGTTGATTGGAATTTTTTGGTATTAATTACACTGTGGTCAGAATACAGAACTATGAATATTTTTACTTTCTATTTTTAAAGATTTCATTTATTTGAGAGGGAGGAGCACAGAGGGAGAGGGACAAGTAGACTACCCACTGAGCAGGGAGTCTGTTGTGGAGTTTGATCCCAGGACCCCAAGACCACAACCTAAGCCAAAAACAGATGCTTAACCTACTGAGCCACCCAAGTGCCCCTAAAATTTCTACTCTTGAAGAACTTTCAGATACAACTGAATTTTTTGGAAAGTAGCTGGAATGTTTGAGCTCTACTTATAGGGTGCAAAGTTTAGTATGTAATGCTCATTTATTTGAAATCTCATGTATTATATAAAATTCTCAGTGCTATTTATTTTGTAAATTGTTTATTATAGACATATAGTTGCATGTAGAAGTTCTATACTTCAAATGTGTTTGCCTGTTTATTCCTGCTAACTTGAGTTTAAATTTCTATCATTTGAAGCTGTGCTATTTTACACATGCTTATTTATAACCTTTATGTGTTTAGTATGGATTTTAACTTAAAAAAAGTCAAACCTAAGTCTAGGTTTGTCCTGTTGCACAAGTTTGGCATTGAACTCTGGCTGTCCTGGTATTGATATTGCTCCTTTCTGCTTTCCTTTTGTTCACATTTATCACATATAAATTCTAGATTTTTAAAAAAGATTTTATTTATTCTTGAGAGACACACAGAAAGAGGCAGACACATAGGCAGAGGAAAAAGCAAGCTCTCTGAGGGGAGCCCACTGTGGGACTCAATCCCAGGACCCCAGGATCAGGACCTGAGCTGAAGGCAGGTGCTCAACTTTTGAGTCACCCCAGGCATCCCTAAATTCTAGATTTTTATTATTAACCTTTCTGTGCCATTTTGTTTCAGGTATGGCTCTTTGAAGCAAAATAAAGCTAAGTTTTGTTTATAATTTCAGTTTTTATTGAAGAATTTGACCATTTATATTTATTGTCATAATTGATATATTTGTTCTAGTTTTGTGTTTTTGCTTTATGTTTTCTAATTTGGGAGATTCCTTTTCCTCTGATTTCTGTCTTTGCTTTTATCTTCTGAGATTCACATTATAGAAATCTTATACAAATTTCTACTAGTAGTTGCCTCTCATATCCACATATCTCTAATTATTAAAATTAGAGATTTTAATAATTCTAATTAATTCAATGTAATTTAAGAATTCAAAACCCCTCCAAACAAACAAAAAAACCCTCAAAACTCTTGACTTCTGCTTTTATTGTTCTACCTTCCATGCAAGACAAGAAATTCAGAATTTTGTTACTCTCTTTGTCCCTCCATCAATGATTATAATCAGGTTTCTCACTTAATTAAAAAAATTTCTTTTTAAAATACACCTTTCAATTATCTGGGCATAAACTTTGATTTCTACTTGTATTTCTATTAATATGCTTTTTTCCTTAGAGTTATAATTTTTAGGTTGGCTTCCTTATTTCTTCATATCTAGCATTATTTCTATCAGTTTTTTCTTATCCTTTGATCTCCTTTTTGGGGGAGCTTCTCAAGTTTTTCATCATGTACCTGATTTATTTTAAATAATTTCTACTCTTTACTGTTTCCCACATAGTTTTTGAAATCTCTGCTAATATATTTCTAGGCTCCCTTTTCCTTCCTTATTTCAGCTATTCTTCTATGTCTCTAGCCTTGTAATTGTAAACCTATTGGATTACCTGTAAACCCTTACAGTTCCTACTTATGTTTCAAAGAGGGTTGGTTATGTCTTTGAGCATTTTTGAGAAGATTAGTAATATTACTTTTCAAGTTTTCTTCTGAATCATATAAAAAGCAATTCTTTGAAATGTTTTTACATTGAGTTCTCAGAGTAAGTCATCCTTTCTCTTAGTTTGTAATTTCTCTTTATAGGTCCCAAATAGATGTGTTTTGTGGTTCCTAAGGAGAATCCATCAATCCCAGACAAGGTCATTATCAACAACCTGGGTAGGTAGATTGTTCTTTGTTTATTTAATTGTCCTTTGGCTGTGGGCAGATGCCCGCTCATGAATTTAGATTTTAAGAACCACCATATGAGTCTGCCCTAGAACAATCTATAATGCATTGATAGGTGCACATGCTATTTGGTCCAATTTTCTGCATAAGCTGGAGAAACAGGAATAAATTTCTCCTTTTTTTTGTACAGTGTACTTCTGAAAGCATGCATTATATGTCCAATAATCCTTCTGCCGTTTTATCCTCTTCTCAAATGCTTTAAGTGACTGAATATCTCAGGGGGATAGTTTTGTATACTAAATATTCTAGGCTTTGAATGGATGCTGACACAAAGAAGCTAATGGGGGAAGAGAGGTGAAAAAGAATATGCAGATGATCTCTTAATGGTTCAGAAAGAAACTTTCTGTTCAGTAGGGTGAATGCCACTATTTTTCTGGTCAGTGCAGTAGACAAAGGAAGGAATCCAACGTAGTTGTTTTTTCCCCCCTTTGTTCTTTCTTTGTGGTCATCTGTATTGTTTAGATGGTGGAACATGAAGTCTATAGGTGATAATATGTTTCTTAGTCCATCTCACTGATGTGTGACCTTTATGGTTTTATTGTTGTTACAAAGCTATCTCTAGTTCTTGCCTTTGGTATCATCATTTGAATTTAAATGGGAAGCTGGAGTAGTTACATTAGGTAGACCTGGTCTTTTATTTGTTTAAGTTAAAGGTTTACATTTTATTCTGAAGTTTTTATAAACAAAAGTCTATAGGAAGGAGGGAGACTGAAGAATGAAACAATAAGAGATCTAAATAGAATGGCCATAAAAGTGTCATTTCCTGTGAGTTTATTTTTCCTTTGTTTTAACATGCTGAGGAAAGACATGAAGAGAAGCATAAAAAACTTAAAAAAATATATAATTTATCTATATCAGCATAGCCTAAACAATGTGCTTAGTATCTTAATTAACATTGATAGAATTAAACTCAGAATCTATACTTGTTTCTTACTAAATAAAAAATATGACTAGCTCAGATATGAAGAATTCAATATTGAATCCCTAAAGAATTATATGATGAACATTAGTTAAGTTTATAATCATTCTTCACTATAAAATAATTATATTAGTTGTCTGATTTAGTGGTTTTCATCTAGGGGTATGCATTAAAATGTCTTATGTGACACTTTCCTCTCAAATTTCTTGTGGTAAAGCACACATAACATTTACTTTTTAAACCATTTCTTAGTGTACAGTTCAGTGGCACTGAGTATATTCACAGAGTGAATTCATTCTATATATCTCCAGGACTCTTCATCTTGTAAAACTGAAACCCTGTACCAAATAAACAGTAACTCCTGATTCTCCCCCCCCCCCACCCCTGGCAACCACCATTCTACTTTGTGTCTCTATGAATTTGACTATTTTAGGTACTCACATAAGTGGAATCATACACCTGTCTTTTTGTGACTAACTTATTTCATTTAGCATAAATGTCCTCAAGGTTCATCTGTGTTGTGTGTACATCAGATATTCCCTCCCTTTTAAAGGCTGAATAAGACTCCACTGTGTATATATGCGGCATTTTGTTTATCTATTTATCCAATGATGGCCACTTGGATTGTTACCACCTTTTGACTATTACAAATAATGCTGCTATGAACATGGATGTACAAACATCTCTTTAGGACCCCGTGACCCTGTTTTCAATTTCTCTTCATCTTTGCCAATACTTTTTATTTTTCAAAGCAGACATCCTAATGGATGTAAGTTACATCATTAAAATTTAAATGGGAAGCTGGTTTCTCATTATAGTTTTAATTTGCATTTCCCTGATGATTAGTGATGTTCAGCATCTTTTCATATGGAAATATGGACACCCAACACCACTCAAGGCTCAGAATCTTGGCCAGTGAGACCCCAGCATATTTAAAGAGCTCCACATACTTTGTACCATAATGGTAGTGTTATCAAAAACCAGAAGATAATTAAGTGTTAATAAAGGTAAGAAGCAATTAGATTCATACATTATTAGTGGAAACGCACTTAGAAATGGCTAAGATGGCAAACTGTATGCTTATGTGTATTTTGTCACATTTTAAAAAGTAATTAAAAATGGTTAAAATGGTAAATTTCAAGTTGTTTATATTTTGTTATTTACATTTACTCTCCCATGCCCTCAAAAAGAACTCCACAGGCAGAAATGATGTGTTTCCTCAATTTAGAAACACTGTTCTAGTTAAAAAGGGCATGGGAAACAATTTTAATATATAGTTACTTGTGTCTAAAGACACCCAAAGGGATCCCTGGGTGGCGCAGCGGTTTGGCGCCTGCCTTTGACCCAGGGCACGATCCTGGAGACCTGGGATCAAGTCCCGCGTCGGGCTCCCGGTGCATGGGGCCTGCTTCTCCCTCTGCCTGTGTCTCTGCCTCTCTCTCTCTCTCTCTCTCTCTCTCTGTGTGACTATCATAAATAAATAAAAATTTATTAAAAAAAAATAAAGACACCCAAATATCTAATTGACTTTATTATCTGGGGGAAAAAATCAAATAGATAATAAAATAAAGAGCCTGCTTGTTGGGACGCCTGGGTGGCTTGGTGGTTGAGCGCCCTGCCTTTGGCCCAGGCCATGATCCTGGAGTCTCAGGATCAAGTCCCGCATCAGGCTCCCTGCAGGGAGTCTGCTTCTCCTCCTGCCTGTGTCTCTGCCTCTCTCTCTCTGTGTCTCTCATGAATAAATAAATAAAATCTTAAAAAAAAAAAAGAGACTGTTTGCTTACTGCACTCAATAGTCAACAACAAATATAATGTGTGATATATTACATTTTTCTAAACTATCCCATCTGATAACGAGATTTTTACCTCAAAATAATTTCAAAAACATACAATATAGTTAAGAAGAAAAATAAACTATTAAAATTTCATAAAGTTGACAAAAAAATCATAACCCTACACATTCTACCACAAATTGTTTGGAAAGGTAATAGGGGTGGCATGATATAGTTTTCAGATCCCGTCTAATGTCAGGTAATGTTTTAATCTAAATTTATCCAAAGCTAATTTTTTCTTCAATGTAAATCTATAGTTAAAAGACTTTCATAAATTAATGATCCCTGGTTTCAAGGAATAAAATTATTAAAATACTGAAGAATGAGTTTGCATTTCAGACAGCTAATTTAGAAATAAATTATTTGATGTTCCTGATTCAGGAAAATTAGAAAACATAAATACTGAAACTGACCCTAAGCAATTCCAAATCTGCTAAAATGGTATTTAGCTTCATTTTGCACCCTGAGTATTAAAACTTGGGCTGTAATTGATAAAGACTATCAATTTCAGAATATCAATGGAGCACAAAATGAGAAAGAAAAAGCAGATTAGCACAGTTGCTAGAAGGCAGGTTTAGAGCAAGGAGTACTATTCAGAGGTCAGGTGAGCTGGTTAGAGCCCAGTGACTAAGACTGATGATAGGTATGTAGCCCCAGAAGCACATTTAGGATTTTGACAAACCATAGGCAGAGATGGGCTTTGTATACAGGCTATACGTATCATATATGTGTACAAACTGTATATATAATCCAGAAATTTTTTAAGTAGGAATTCAAGAGTAGAAGTCAGATGGGACAGGATAAGATGGGATGGGATCAAGACAGGACGTGAATCTGGCCATAAGGGATCTGAAGGTAGTATAGCTGAGATGGGAGTAGATAGCGATGGAGAAATAGAAAGTAGAGATTAAGAGCCTCAATCCCAGTGAGAATACACAAAGAAATAAAAATCTGCGTTTGCAGATACCGAAGACACAGACAAATGAAAGTAGAACTAGCAACAGATCCTAGCCAGATCGGACTGGATGACAGGCAAAAGAATTCAGACAATAACAGGCTAGAGGTGGCACAGAATGCCTATAGTAAGCTGCTAAACTGAGCAACTGAGGTAGGGGCACCTTCTGGGAGTCCAGCTGAGACCATGAGAGCCCAGGGTATGGACATCCTTGCCAAGAATGTTCTTAACCTGAAGTTTGCAGGTTCTTGTCTATTTTTTTTTTAAGATTTTATTTATTTATTCATGAAAGACACAGAGAGAGAGGGGCAGAAACACAGGCAGAGGGAGAAGCAGGCTCCATGCATGCTGGTACTTGGTCCTGGGACATCAGGATCAGGCCCTGGGGATGAAGGCAGGTGCTCAACCATTGAGCCACCCAGGCATCCTGGTTCTCATCTATTTTGTGGCAATCTTGCCAACGATTTGGTATAACTTGTTCTTTCCCTTCATTTCCTTAATCAGTTCAACAGGGTGGGTAATCTCTAATGAGCGTCTAGGGAACAATGACACGTACTGTTTGAGCTACTGTAGCTGCAGTCATCCTGCCACAGGAAACCGCAGCAAGTGCAGATTTGTAGCTACTATTTATTTCCTTTAAACATTTTTTTTATTTTTATTTATTTATGATAGTCACACAGAGAGAGAGAGAGGCAGAGACATAGGCAGAGGGAGAAGCAGGCTCCATGCACCGAGAGCCCGATGTGGGATTCGATCCCGGGTCTCCAGGATCGCGCCCTGGGCCAAAGGCAGGCGCTAAACCACTGCGCCACCCAGGGATCCCTATTTCTTTCCTTTAAAAAAAAAAAAAAAAGGACAAATGGTTCTGGTGAGTTAGGCTAGGGTGGAGAAGTGCTGAAATTACAGAAGACAATTCTTATTACAGAACACATTTTATCAAGAATGAGAATATATGAGTGCATGTCTATTAATAACAATCCTAAAAACTGGAGGCAACTGAAATGTACAGTAGACTAACGTGGTTCAGCCACAAGTGTTTATAGCAGAGAATCATAATCACAGACACTGAAATTCTACAAAGTGAGAAGTAGAGCAAGGTAACAATTGAAATGGCCTCTGGCTCCCAGTTCCTGCATCCCACCTTCCTTCCTATAGCCATAGAAAGGTTCTGGAATCCCCACTAATGCATTGCAGGTCCCCTGCATGCTCTCCATCTCTATCCTCTACGCCAGACAGACTCTTGTCTTCATTATAAATAACGCACCTTGTCCCCACTCCAATAGCTGGATGCTTATCTGATCTCATGTATCTGAATTCCTTATGGATCATTTATTCTCCTTCCTCTGACACTGGAGCCCTGCCTTGCTCTTATCTTTTGTTTTGATCTGGTTTTCCCGAAGACTGCCCACTCTCAGACTTGCAGCCACTGAGTTTTGCCATTCTACCTCATGCTGGAGCTTTCAGAATATACCACCCCTGAATATTCCACCACTGACCAGCTAGCTGTCCCATCCCCAGTCTCTCTGCCTGGCTGCCTGTGGCTGGATTGACTTTGTGAGAGTATCCATCTCAGCTGATGTGTCTCATCTCATTTGGACCTTTCCTCTTGGTCTCCATCCCTGCTCAGAAAAGCCAAAACCCCCAAAACAAAAAAACCTTGGCCAGTCAACAATTTTAAAACTTAATGCACAGCACTCAATATTCAATATTCCTAGTCATGGAAGATCTCATTTTGCAACCACCAATCACTTTTTATTTTTCAAAGGCACAGTAAATATTATTTTGGATTTTAAAAAGGCCAATTTAGTTTTTCATCATGTTGACAAATCGTTATGAAATTCATGAGTCTAGCAGTAACTGCCCTTTCTGAGCATTATAGGAAGGGAATCTTAAGAAAGTAGGAGAGAAAGGAACGGAAGACAAAGAAGCTACAGAAATGTAAATATATTTAAAACACTTAAACACTCATTTGTTCTTACCAGAGATAGTGTGATAAAAGTGCACTAATTTGAAATTTAAATTATCAGTGGACATATTATGTTTCTAGCGCAAAAATCTTAAAGAACTTTAATCATAGTTAGGAATCATGTTTTCTTTCTTCCACTTGAATTCTGTATGCTAGAATAACCCAAGAAAAGTTAATCTCAAAGCAGCCATGTAAATTATTTGAGAACAAAACCAAAAAAAAAAACCTCCCTCCAAATAGTTCATGGTTTACTAACAGATTCTCCTACTTCATGTCAAGTAGATAATAAAAAGTTAAATTAACTTGTACCAATTTCTAAAACTATCCTATAATGCTATTCACAAAAAGTAACCACATTTGAGATTTTAATTTCAGGACAAATAATAATTATTTTCTCATTTATTAAATAGCTCCATTTAGTTAAAATTTCCAAAGAGTATCTGCTGGTAACGTCCTTTTTCTGCAATATGAACTCTCCTATACATGTGGGCTAGTATACATATTCACTTTTTTCCTACTTTTGTAGTATTTTAGTTTTTATGACTCTTAACATTAAGATATCAAATAGCTTCTACCAAGAGTTATGGCAAATACATTTTCTTTATATTCTTTAACTTTCATTTTACAAGTACAGAATTTTTTTTCAAAGCCACATTAATCCAAACAATGAAAAAATCACCACGTGAGAAAACATAATTATGTATCTTTTAAGGCCTTAAGACTTATGAACCTATTTTTCCCATCTGCTTTTTAAAAGTATTAAAAAAAATAAAATTCAATACTATGTAAAATATAGACTGATATTACCCAGAGGAATAAAAATAAGACAGAGAATACTTCTTATTTGTAGGCATGATCTGGAGCTGCAGTCTTCTGTACTGTGTAAAATTTACTTTCTGTTAAGGTATGATAATCATTTGTTTGATATTACTGTGTGTATTTACATGATGAAGACCAGAGTCCCCATAAACTCGGCAACCACACCCTCATGTGTATAGTTGAGGTAACCTACAAACCAGAATATGGTGATTTGGTTGGCAGGAAACCAGAGTGAATCAAATGGACCACCATGTTGTCTCAAACTAAAACCTCAAATGTTCTCTCTTTTGCCACAACGTGATTATGCAATATTTTTTGAGTTGCTGAAGGGCAGAACAGTACTGAAAAGCAGTTACTTGACTAAGATTGAAGTCCTATGACATGTTTCTGAACTACTGTTGGTTGAATTAAAGCCTAAATCTAACTCTGAGACTATTACAACAAATCAGATTCAAAAACAAGCTATGTAACATATATCCTGACATTTCTTTAAAAAAGTAGATTTCAGGGATCCCTGGGTGGCGCAGCGGTTTGGCGCCTGCCTTTGGCCCGGGGCGCGATCCTAGAGACCCGGAATCGAATCCCACATCGGGCTCCCGGTGCATGGAGCCTGCTTCTCCCTCTGCCTGTGTCTCTGCATCTCTCTCTCTCTATCTGTAACTATCATAAATAAATAAAAAATTAAAAAAAATTAAAAAAAATAAAAATAAAAGTGTAACTTTTTTTTAAAAAAAAAAAGTAGATTTCAAAATTGAGGAGAGCGTTAACATCTACTTTAAATTCTATAAATTCACCTGTTTTAATAGTTGTTATTACGACTTTATAAGCTTTAGAAAATAACCCTAAACTCTGTGAACTTGCTGAATACTTAGTTTCACACTCTACTACTACTTAGAAAATGATCTAACATAGCTGAGACTTTGTGCTCACACCCCTCCCCTACCTGCATATATGCATGGAATAAAAATTTTTAAAATGTAGGTTAACAGCCTAATCATTAGGCAGTTTCTGAAATTGACATAGCTACCTTGACATGTCTGAATTTTATTTTATTTATTTTTTTAAGACATGTCTGAATTTTAAAACAAAATATCTTACTGTAATCTTTTTAGCTCTATTAAATTTGTCTTAAGATTTCTTAAACCAAAGATAAGAAAAACACAGCATGAACAATATGGTGAAGGGTTCCAATAAGCTTAGTTTGGCCACACTGTAGAATATTCATTGAAAATTATTAAAATGGGGAAATAAACTCAAAGGAGCCTTACCCTTCCTCCATTCCCTGTAATAGAACAACAAAAATCAAATAAATACCTCAAATAGAAAGGTGATATAGGTCTTTCATCTTCTTGCGAACTAAAAGGAAAATAAATTTTGAATTAATTTCTGTTAATATTTTAACATATCAATTTTGCTAAAACTCTGTTCTACCTGTCAAATTTTATTTTGACACATTAGAACTCACCTCACAATGGAGTAAAGTTAGTAAAACACACTCTACCTTGGACCTAGCCAAGGTCAATTACTTCTTTATGGGAGACCATCAGAAGAGGTTTCTCTCAAGATTAGCCTCAGGCAAAAGTAATTCACATCACACTTTCATGAGGAAGCTTTTTACTACCTCATTTCTACAAGCCCAATCCAAGTTCCATATAGTATACATAAACCCTTAAAATGATTGCATAATTATCTCAATAAAGTTAATTATAGCTCATTACCACAATGATGAAAGTAAGAAACAGCCAAGAAAATACTCCTGTTAAGTGTAAACCACTTTAGGAATGATGCCCTAGCAATGAGAGGCACATCAGTAAACACCCCTCTTGTACCTTGTCCTCTGTAGTTACTCTACATATTAATATGGATAACATGTAAGGACATAAATAAACTTACAGAAGTAGTTTACATTATTCAAATAATGCGATAGTTTACATTCTTCAAACAGAATATGAAGCTTGATATAAAAGTATTTTTAAAAGTGTAAGATATATACAATATTTTTTCCTTTAATATGGGTTTTTCTTCTGATAAATGACTTCAGAGCAAAGAATGAGTCTCAGTGTCTGCTGGAGTAGTCTTTGGATTTTTTTGATTATGCATTCATAAAATCTGCTTTTAAACAGCACTCCCCTCAATATATGATTACGTATCTATCTCTACTAATTATGTACATCATTAAACAGATAAAAGTAGAAATATAAACTATTAGATAAAATTAAAAAGAAGTTCTAATTTCTTCTTCTTATATCCCTATGGTTAATCTTGTACACCACCTGGAATAAATATATATATATATATATATATATATATATATATATATATATATATAACCTTTGGGGAAGCAAGTAGATAATGTTAGCTTTCCCTCTCTTTCAGCTCATTTTTTATTTTCTAAAGGATAATTGATGAAAAAAGTTTGCTTCAGTTGATACTACTATACTGGCAAAATCTTATTACAAAGTTATATTATATGAAACATACAGAAACACACCTGTCATGGAAGGTGAAAAGGTCTTAACATTTTAGTTGGAAGATGGCACATAAACTATGACATACTATTTTTCATTCTTTCATGATTTTGGTTTCCAATTTCATTATAGCTTAGCTGTTCTGATGTTTCAGCTGCCAAAGATTTTAATGTTTGCAATCAGTTGTGCCAATTCTTCCCAAGTGATACATAAGTGATGGATCAGCTTTATCATTGACTCTAATGTGAGTGGACTGAGGGCAAAGCTTATAGAGTCAGGCCACAGAGCTGAAGAGTTAGAGGTGACATCTGGGAAATAAATGTCCAGGTGTCTTGGGAAGAAGCTACCTGGAGCAGTGCTCTCACAGGAGGGGACTGCTTTAAGCAAAACTGGTACAAGAAGCCTACATAGTGGTTTCAAAAAATTTCTTGAAAACACTTAACAAAAAAATTATTAAAAAATGTTGGAATTGGGTTTCCTCTCAAGGATTCACTGTCAAAAAGTACTAGTTATGATCAACACTATGCAAAAAGGCTGTAGTGAAAAATGTGTAACAGTTTTATTATTATAGGAAAATTGCTTCCATGTGTTATAAAAATGGGCACTGTACTAACTACTCTTGTGCCCAGATCTTTAACTCTAACATGTAACAAGTTTTAATGAAAATTAACAAGGGTACTTTAGTGAAGATTCAATTAACAGTTTGGTTGGTTTCCTTAGAACTTTGAAGGGCTTTTGGGAGAAGATTTAGAGGGTGCAGAGTTCTAAATACAGCTGTTCCTATTTTTTGGCTAATGTTTATTCTGTGTGTGTGTGTGCTAAATTTCTTTGTAGCAAATAGAGGCAGTAAACATCAATCCTTTCTTCCTTCACATCTTTTCTCTGGCACACATTTATTCATTAGCTAGATGTTCCTTACTGGGTGCTCCAACATTAATTAACTCATGTAAATCCTCATCAAAACCCCTCCTGGTACTTGCTCCTCAACTTGAGGAAAGTGGGCTCTGAGTGGGCACATAACATGCAGGTCACACAGCTAGTGATGTCTACGTTATTGTATTACATGTTAGTCCATTTTTGTTATTCACCGTCTTCCCTTCAGTTATAACCCATGAGAATATGGTGGGATGGACAGGTAAAAACAATTGGCGTGGGCAGCTCCGGTGGCTCAGCGCTTTAGCGCCGCCTACAGCCTGGGGCGAGATCCTGGAGACCCGGGATCCAGTCCCACGTCGGGCTCCCTGTGTGGAGCCTGCTTCTCCCTCTGGAAAGGCAGGCGCCAAATCGCTGAGCCACCCAGGGATCCCCTGCACTGATTTTAAAAGGCAATTTTATGAAAAAATGATTAAGGACAATTCTTCCAAAGAGAACTGAGAAAATAAACTTTTCTGCAAAATTTATATATCAGAATACAAAACATTTGAATAACAGTCACCATTTCTATATTTGCACAAAATGGATTTTTACTATTACAGGCCCCTAAGCATCTATTTATAAAGGTTATTTATATCCGTTCCTGGATTTACATTAATTTTAGGCATGTCCAATGATATTAAATGATTCATAATTTTTGGCCTAAATTTTAAGTTGAGAAATAATTTGACTCACTCTTAATTTTAAAAAATAAGCACAAATCCTATGAATGAGAAAGGGAATGAGTGTCATGAAATTAAGTCAATGACAAACTCTGATTACTTGGAATTCATTCAATTTCCTCCTTGGTCACCAGTATAAACACCAGGTTTTAATTATTTCCTGATTGCTAACTGTGAATAATGGCCAAGCTTAAGCAGCCATTAATTTGTCTTTTTTCTCTTTTTAAAATTGGAACATACATTGATAGATATGGGCAGCCACCTCATGTATGTCAGGCAATCAGGTGCTTCATGTTCTCAAACATGTGGTGATATATTCTCTCAAGACAACTACCCCTGGGAAGAATGTTTATCAAATAGACCCAAATAACTGTCCAAACCTAGGAACCTACAACTGAGAAGAGCAAGAACAGATACTATGTTTTTAGGGGGATCCCAGTCTAATGTATTATGTGGCTCAATGCTGGCAAATACATATATATTAATAACACCTAGATTTACAGTTTCTTCACAAGTTGCACTAATTTCTAACCTGAAGCTACAGAATAAAAATGTCTATCAATTTAATTACACAGCAAGCTTATATCATAAATGCATGGCACTTTCCATGTCTGAGAAAAACCAAATACTGGTGGGAGAATCCTCAGAGTGTGGTATTCAGAATGGACCTTCCACTCCTGGATCACACTGATTTAGTAATGAGTTAGGGGCAGATGGGGTTAGATAGGGAAAGATAAGGGAAAGGCCCAGAGTCAGGCTCCCAGGAATCTGTGGGCTCCCATAAACCAAACACCAAGGACACAGAAAGGCCTCACAGTCAGGCTCCTACCCATCCAAGAAAAGAGGTAAGATAGTAAAAACAAAAAAATAGACCTGGCTCCCTAGCTCCAAAATGTTAGGGAGTATCCCCCCTTAATGGCTACTAAGTAATCGCAGAAATCCCAGATATAGAGAATTGTTATGGAAGAGATATTAACCAGAGAGAAAGGAACACCTTGTTTGTGCTCATGTTATTTTAAAAAATATATATTGTTATTATGATAGCTATAAGTCCACCATGTTTGTTTTAAATATCTACCCTGAGGGGAATTCCTGGGTGGCTCGGTGGTTTGGCGCCTGCCTTTGGTCCAGGGAGTGATCCTGGAGTCCCATGATTGAGTCCCGCGTCAGGCTTCCAGGAGCCTGCTTCTCCCTCTGCCTGTGTCTCTGCCTCTCTTTCTCTCTGTGTCTATCATAAATAAATAAATAAAATCTTAAAAATAAATAAATAAATAAATAAATAAATATCTACCCTGATATCGACAAGAAATTTACGAAGTTCCCTGGTCAGTTTCCTATAAAGGCCAGACCATAAAAGCCCTCAGTGGCAACCCTGTTGGGACTCCATTCACTTTTGAGAGCTTTCTGTTAGCTCTGCTTAGTAAACTTCTATCGATTGCTCACTCTCTGTTGTCCCTGAGATTTATTCTTCGACTCTGTGAGACAAGACCAAGCTCTCCTCTATCAAAACCACTATTCCATTCAATTCCCTTTTGAACTGTTCTGATAAATGTTCTAATTAGACCAACCTAATTGGTTATTGTGGCTAGCTACAAAAAAAAAAAAAAAGTCATCTGCATATTTACACATTTAACAAAATTTTCAAGTGATTTGAGTTTAGCTATACTTTGCAATAGTTCCTTGAGTACTGAAGAGTATAAAAAAGTAAATGATAAGGATTAGGTTTTCATTCATGGGAGAAACTAGAAAAACAATCTGTGGGGGGGCTTAACCCAAAACAACAAGGGAGAGCTAAGCTAGGGAGCAATAGGATACAATTAAAAGTATGACGTAAACATTTTTTCTGGAATTAGGTTTTTTCCTCATGTTGAGAATTTTCTTAGAGTGATGAGGTGAATAAAGCTAGCACATTTTCTTTCCTTTCTTCCCCCCACAAAACCTCAAGTGCCACACTTCCTTGAGCATTTTCAATTTATGCCCAGTCCCAGGCATGAACCTCTCCAGTAGAAATGAAAACAAGTTATTTAATTTAAATTTAAGAGCAAATCAACTTTCTTGACCAAAGGGTTAATGCAAAGAGCTGAAGCTGTTAATATTCACAGGATATGTATTTTTAGCCAACACTAAGAGCTATTATTTTGAGGCAAAATAAACAGACAAGACAAAAAGATGTTCAAAAATTGAGAACTTTTTTCTCAATAAGATAGGAAAATATTTTTACCACTTTCTTGATCACCTAGTGGAAATTTGAAATATATTGGTTATGGGTTGAATTGTGTCCCTTCAGAAAGATATGTGGGAACATTAACTTCTAATACCTCAGCATGTCAATATTATTTGGAAATAGAATCTTTACAAAGGTGATCGAGTTAAAATGAAATCATTAGAGTGGGCCCTAATTCAGTATAACTGGTGTCCTTATAACAAGGGAAAATTTGGACACCCAGACAGACATGCACATGGGGTGAATCACCATTTGAAAACAGAGATGTGTCTGTCACAAGCCAGGGAACTCCTAGAACTTGCCATAGAGAGGCTTGCAACAGATTCTTCTCCAGAGTCTTCAGAGAGCACATGGCCCTGTCAACAAATTGATTTGGGATTTTTAGCCTCTAGAATTAGATAAGTAAGACAATAGATTTCTGTTGTTTTAAGCCAATCTGTTTGTTACAGCAGCCCCAGGAAATGAATATATCCACTAAATTTCCCCCCCCTAAATTCAGAAATAAGAACCTGCCAAACAAAGGTGTCTCCATCTTACAAAAAAGGCTGTCTCTGGAAATTCCATTGTGGACATGCTATGACTAGAATTGATTTCCAACACTGACATGGGGATTTGATTTTCATGCCTATAGTAAGCTCTCATTCAAATGAAGTATCTTCAATAAGTAGTCCAGATAAAATAGTTTAAGAAAAGTTTTTCGAAGAAAAATTTTGGCTATGATCCATTTAGAAACACATTTTATATTTTTATGCATATGCATAAAATGGACACAAAGTTAATGAAATTATTTTTACCTTGTTTGGATACTTTTTTACCTTGTTTGGATATTCCCACCGAGTGTGGAGCCCAACATGGGGGCTTGAACTCACGACCATGAGATCAAGACCTGAGCCAAGATCAAGAGTTTGACACTTAACCTATTCAGTCACCAGGCCCCCCTGAGTAGACATTGTCTATTGTGTTACATTTTACCTATGTAAAATACTGGTCACAACCTGCTAAATTGATTTTATGACCACTAATAGGTCAAGACCCACAGTTAAAAAAACACTGTTCTAAAACACTATGCCAAACACTCACTACATTGATATATATATTGCACACTCAATGAACGTTGTTGAATTAAGATCTATATTCCCACAGGACAGACAGAAAACACTCTATCTTTCTCTGCCCCGTTGCCGGAATCAGCTCTGGGCCAAAGTAGTAAAGATTTTGTCCAATCCGGATGGCAGAAAAAGAGAGGGAGGAAATGGTCCCAGATAAATCCAGTAGTGGGCATGACAACATAGTTCTAAAAAGCCTTGGGGAAGACAGAGTACTTCTAGGTCTCCTTTAAATGTTCTTTACCTGGTTAAACCACAGGATAGTATCAAGAATGAGACTCGGGGGACACATGGTCTCTTTGGATTCCTTCCGATTTTATCACTGTGGCATTCTTTGTCAACCTGTATCCTGTCTTTTAGATTCAAAAAGCATATTTGGAGGGAACTAAGGAATTCTCTAATTCAGTCCCATTCACTTAACAACTTCCATCTCTGGACGTCCTTTTGATGAACATCATTCAGAGATTTGAGGGGAGTGAGGATGTGCACAGTCAAGGAAGAGCTTCTCATCAGCGAGGGGATGGTTCCTTTATGCTCCACTGAGTCTCTCCTTGCAGTCAGAAAGTCAGAAGTGAACCATAACTACTGCTGACTGACTGACACAGCCAGGAGGCTCACACTGTACTTCACAGGGGATCTTGGCTGGAGATATGTTTTGAAGTCACAGAACAGAATTCCTTTTATTACACTGAAGTCATGTTAACAAGCCAACTGCTCTCCTTAAGGAAATTTATCCCTTATCCCCACATTTGGCCAATCACCAAACTGTGCTGATTCTCCCTAAAAAAAAAAGACAAGTCTCTTGAACTTGATGTTTTCTATTTCCTTCTATTTCCATTGCCTTTGGCTTTCCCAGAACCAGCACTACTTCCCTGCTACCCATACCCATTTATCCTTAATACTCCACCAGGTTCATACTAATTTAAGTCTCTCCCACTTCCCCATTGCTTTGGGATAAAATCCCAATGTCTAAATCTGGCACAAAAGGTCCCTTCCAATCTAACATACCTCTGTAGACTACTCACTACATTTTTGTAACTCCTCCTGTTTGTATGTGCTGTTCCCTCTGTCTTAAATGCTTCCCCCACCTCTCTCTGCCTGATAAATATTTCATCTTTCAGGGATGCCTGGGTGGCTCAGTGGTTGAGTGTCTGCCTTCAGCTCAGGGCGTGATCCCGGAGTCCTGGGATCAAGTCCTACATCAGGCTCCTTGCATGGAGCCTGCTTCTCCTGTCTGCTTCTCTCTCTGCCTCTCTCTGTGTCTCTCATGAATAAGTAAATTAAAAAATCTTTAAAAAAAAATTCATCTTTCAGCTCAAGTGTCATCTAATCTCGAAAGCCATCTCCAGCACCCTGGTGAGGGAGATGCTTCTTCCTCCAGGTTCTGATGTATTGTTCATAGCAATAAGTGAGCAACACAACACCAGAATTCACGAGTTCAGACACTTGCCTCACTTCCTGGATTTGTCTTTATCTTTGTACCACCACTAGCATCTAGAACACTCCAGGTGCTCAGTAAATGGCTGAGTAAAATTAGTATCATCAAGACTTTCCTGAGTACTAACGCTACTGTTTGATGTAATATTTTGAAAACATACGCTGTTTATTATTTGTAAAATTAGTTGGGCCAGCTAGAAGCATTTTCAGATATGTGCATGTTGATTATTTTAAGTTATCTTGTTCCCTTCTATTCAAAACCTAATGAAATCACAACTATGCCATGGGTTTTCTCTCATCCATAATTAATTTCTTACCTTTAAGGTAAGAAATTAATTTTTCTTCAATGGCACCTTGAGGTGGGAGTTCCTGCTACTATGCCAGTAATGTAAATGCTGTACTTTCTGTGGTGTAGAGTGAACCCAGAAAAGGATGTGTTCAGGCAAGGTAATATGGCCTTGCCACACATTCTATCTGTTTGTTCTGGCTTGAGAGCAGGAAAAGAAAATTATTTCACTTCACTGCAAACCCAAAGGTTGTTTGGGGCTTACAGAAATTTTTGGTTTAGTCACAAAACTATTTTCAAGGAAGCTGGAAGCTTTCATTTGTCTTTGAGATTCTTGTTCAGAAAAGTGATGCTTTTCATTGATTGCCTTAGGGAGGTAATAGTTTAGAATGCTAAATATAGTAACATTCTTTATGGGGGAGCTGACATTAGTTGATGAAAAAATATTTTTACAACATTAATAAATATGTTAAAATATTTTCTAATCTTTAAATAAACTCAAAAGAATATGAGGGTATACCTGCAGAAGAAGGAAATAGTTATTTTTACTTTTAAAAATAATTACCATTTTAACATTATTGATGGTTTGTTATTATATATTTTATTTAACATATTAATTTACCAAACTGTTAAGTCTGAATGTGGATTTATTGAGGGAGACAAAAATATTCAGAAAGCAATGCAAAGTATCCTCTCATCTTTCTTCTAACAAACCCTTCCTCTGCAGGTACAAAAGCTCATTGAGCATTTTTTGAGTGACTACTATGTATCATAGCCAATGACAGGCACTGCAGATACACCAGCTAATAAGGTATGGTCTAAATCCTTACAGAATTTATAGGCTAGGGAGAAATAGAAACTTGAAATTTGATAATGATTATGAAAAAGGATATATACAGTTACCAGGTATTGAGGGCTCACCATAAGAAGTAAGGCTTTGGGCTAAGAGCTTCATAGACCTTTTCTATGATCCTCAAAGACACCCTCGGAGAGAGTGTCACTAACTGGATTTTTTTCAGATAAGGAAAACAAACCTTAGAAAGATTAATTAACCAGCTGGAGGCCACAGAGCCATACAGAGCTGAGCTCCAGACCTTTCACTTAAGCGGTTAGAGGTTAGAGGACATGAGCCAACACTGGGAACGAGTTTTGAGGATCATAGAGGCATTACTAGGAGGAAGATAATGGATAGGGAACTCCTTAACAAAGAGAATGTGTGAAGGCAGGAGGTGGCATGCCGGGAGTTCAGCACTGTGGACCTGGCAGGTGCATGCTAGGTAGAGGCACCAGGGCCAGGCAGGCACTGGAGTTCTTGCTAAGTCAAGGAACTGAATATGAAGGAGAGTCACTTATAAAAATACTACACAGTGTATCAATGGTCTATTCTGGCTGGCGGTTGGTTCCTAATCTTGGTTTCAGGGCTATTTTAATCTAGACAGCGAAGTTATATTTCTTTCCATGATCATTTTACTGACAGCAACATACTTATGTACGATCTTAAGCTCTTTCTCAACCCTTAACTTTTTCTAGTGTCTTAATTCCATTCAATTTGATCTGAGTAAAGCAGTTCTGTTGTTTTTATTTTTTATTTTTTTTCTGTTGTTTTTATTTCTATTAAGTTCAAGTCTTCTGATTTTTGATCTTATAGTTGATAAGAAGATACATGATTTCCTGATCCCAAACTTTAAAGGTTTTATCAAATGTATCCTGTGTCTCTCCTCTTCTCCAGTGTCCAGTATTTTAATTTACTTAGGTATCTTAATTTTGAAAATCAACTATTTTGTTTTTTTTTAACCACCCCTCTCTCCACTATTTCCCATTAACATGCCATTCTTATGCGAGAATTAAATCAGCTTTCACATTTGGTTTTGTAATAAGCTGCCTGCAGGTTATAAAGTAGTGTCCAGAGGAGGCAAATCTTTAGAGACAGAAGGTAGATTAGTGGTTGCCTAGAGTTGGGATAGGGGATTATAGGGAGATTGAGGCTTGTTTTAGTCAGTTTGGGCTGTTCTAACAAGATACCACAGATTGGATGGCTTGAACAATAGAAACATTCACTTTTCACAATTCTAGAGAATGGAAGTCTAAGATTATGGTGTCATCATGGTCAGGTTCTGGTGAGAACTCTCCCTAGTTTGCTGGCTGAGTTTCTTTTGGGTAATAAAGATATTCTAAAATTGCTTATGTGATGGTTGTACAATCTGTGAGCATACTAAAAATCATTGAAGTGTACACTTTATGCAGGTGAATTACATGGTTATGTGAATTATATTTCAATAATGCTATTATCAAAAAAAGTAATTTCCAGTTCTCTTTAAAGAATAAATAATCCTGGGTGCCTGGGTGGTTCAGTTGGTTTAGCATCTGCCTTCGGCTCAAATCCTGATCCCAGGGTTCTGGGACTGAGTCCACATTGGACTCTCTGCTCAGCAAGGGGCCCACTTCTCCTGCTCCCTCTGCTGCTCCTCCTGGTTGTGTTTTTTGCTCTGTCAAATAAATAAATAAAATCTTAAAAAAAAGATTTATTTCTTAAAAAATCTTTTTTTAAAAGATTTTATTTATTTATTCACGAGGGACAAAGAGAGAGAGGCAGAGACCCAGGCAGAGGGAGAAGTAGCCTTCCTGTGGGGAGCCTGATGCAGGGTTCAATCCAGGACCCCAGGATCACAACCTTTGTGAGCCAAAGGCAGACACTCAACCACTGAGCCACCCAGGATCCCAGTAAATAAAATCTTAAAAAAAAAAAAAGAATAAATAATCCCTTTAAAAGGTTTAATACAGTATAAACTATTTGTTGGCAATTCATTCTGATCTTCACATAGTATCACATAATATCACATAGGTATCATAGGAAAAAGGGAGGGTAGAAAGTTTTGAGAGTTTCAAGAAATTTGATTCCATCGTATTTTTTAAAAGATATATTTACTTATTTCGTGTGTGTGTGTGGTGGGGGGACACAGATAGACAGAGAGAGAGAGAATGTTAGCAGACTCCCTGCTGAGCGTGGAGCCTGACTTGAAGATCAGTCTCATGATCCTGAGATCATGACCTGAGCTGAAATCAAGACTCAGACAGTTAATCTACTGAGCTATCCAGGCACCCCAACTCCACAGTATTTTTAGTGACACTTCCTGCAAGCCATTCTTTAGGTTACTTTCCAATATTTATCCAAGGAAATGGAATGCAACACTACAGTATCACCTTCACTGTGTTAAACAGTCTTGTACTTAAGGGATTGAAAGGTATTGCAAATATAAAAATTAAAAAAGAAAATATACTACTCTTTATATGTGAATAGTTTTATCATTTACAAAAAACTGTCATATTCTATAAAATTGCCCCCATAAGTTATGTCAGGCATTATCACCCCATTTTATAGATCAGGAAAATGACCTGAACAAATTCGGAAGGCTAGCTAGCTGTCAGTATCTGGATTTTTTTTTTTTTAAGATTGTATTTATTTATTCACGAGACACAAAGAGAGAGAGAGGCAGAAACATAGGCAGAGGGAGAAGCAGGCTCCATTCAAGAAGCCCAATGTGGGACTCAATTTGGGAAATCTACGATCATGCCCTGAGCCAAAGGGAGACCCTCAACTGCTGAGTCACCCAGGCATCCCTGGATATGTTTTTTTTGATAACAAGTTTACTTCCCTTCCACTGCTTTCCCTACTGCTTTGTGCTGAATACCCAACACCTGTATTTTTTCCATGGTTTAGACAGGGTGATCCCTGGAAAATTTAAAAATGTTCTCATCTTAGTTCATAGTATCTTCTTTATTTGGACTAATTAGCAAATATTTAGACTCCAGGGAAACCGCAACCAACCTATGAGAGTAGAGCTCACAGAGATCTTATTTGTTCAAATATAGACTAGAATAGTATTGAAGTCTAAGGTGAGATATACAACTCCTTAAGGGTTAACCCAGATTTGAAGTGAGGCAGCTTTTAACCCCCCCTTAGACTGTCTCTGTGGAGGGGGAGGCAGGCCAGCAGGGAGTGCTGCTATCCAAGTGTCAACAAGTTAGGAAAAATATGGGCTTATAAAATTAACTGGTGGTGTCACCACCACAGGCAGTAGAGGGCTCTCTAACACTACAACGTAAGATACATAAGCAGGACCATCATTACCTGGGGTGTTTCCTGGTGAACTCTCACACCATCCCATGTTACCAAAGTTTTCTTGTTTGCAGAAGGTTATTCTAACTACCAACACTTAGTAAGACCAGATGAATTTTGCTGAGAAGAAGTTTCAGTAAGTGTTTCCATGCTGGGTCCCTAATACATGTTAATTAACCCTGTTTCTCTGTGTCTTCTCAAAAGAGCCAATGCAATTTGGAATTACAATGTATTTTATCATCATAAAAGAGGCAATCAGTAACATATATTGTATATCAAAATCTGAAAGAGTAATGAACAAGAAAATTACATAAATGTTCTCAATCTCAGCTTCCCACTTGGGTCAGTAAACCAAGCAAAGAATAGGATGCCAACACATGAAAGCTGATGTAGATGCATTAAAATCAAAGGAATCTAAATTAATCATCAGTGTTCCTAACTTCATCTCCCATTATCATTCCTTGTGGATATAAATTGAGTTAGTAGTTAATGAAAAGTTAATCTAGCAAATCAAAATACAGTTGTGAAATTTGAGAGTTTTGTCATAGACATAAGACTCAGGATTAAGATATGTTTCTTAGCCTATTGAAGTCTTTCTATACATAAAATAGAGATCCTACCCATAGACCCACAGTATATGAGGAAAAAAGTCAGCTGGGATATAAATTATGCAAAGAGACTGAGGTATAAATAAAGCCTAGAATCTGATAAAGCATACTATCTCTTTAACGACAGAAGGTAAATTTAGTCACCTAGAAAAGAAAACTTTTTTTTTGAAAGTAATCTCTACGCCCAGCTTGGAACTTGAACTCATGACCCTGAGATCAAGAGTTGCATGTTCTACTGACTGCACCAGGCAGGTGCCCCAAGAAAATGTATTTCAATTCTCAATATGGTTTCTCCCCTTCTAATATTATTTTATTTTTTGGGGGGAACTTTTTCAGATGGCAAGATTGTTTATACAGGCTATACAGTGTCTTGAGTTTTAACCTTTGGTATAAGAAGTACATATAGATATTTTAGTATTTTAAAAAATAATAGAAATGATCTAAACAACTCAATAGATATATAATAAGATCCTATCTTTAAGCCATTTGAAGTGAATTGTAAGAACTGAGATCCTCACTTTACAGAGGGTGAACATTCTAAACATTCAATTTTTTCTAAAGATCATGAGTTTCTAAACAGTTAATGCCATCCTTGAAGATCTATCTAGAAATTACATTAAGTAATGAATAGACAGAAAAACGCATTAAAGGGAACTGAAGTATTTATTTTATTCTTGGCTTTCAACCACATCTGTTACTCTCATCTCAGTCACAGATTAGCAATAACAAATTTATCTTCTACATACTTTCACAATATGCTAAGAAGGGCTAAAAAGTCAGTCATGGAAATTGTAAGCTAAGCAGACATTAGGGTAAAAAGATGCCCTCTAATAAGATTACATACTTACAAGAGATTAAATAAAACACAGGGTAATGTTATCCATGTAGGCACATCTCTATTATTACACTAATCATACTGTCCATTACTGAACTCATCACTTATACTGTAATTGGTAGTGAACCTGCATCCTCACTAGCATGTGACCTCTTTAAAGCAGAGTTTGTGTCTTAATTACCTTAGTATCCTGGTAATATAAAGTGTTTAATATATTCGACAACATCGTAAGTATGCTTTTCTTTCTAAAGATTTTATTTATTTATTCATGAGAGACATAGAGAGAGGCAAAAACACAGGCAGAAGGAGGAGAAGCAGGCTCCATGCAGGAGCCCATTGTGGGATTTGATCCCGGAACCCCAGGATTACATCCTGAGCTGAAGGCAGATGCTCAACCGCTGAGCCACCCAGGCGTCCCTGCTTTGCTGTTTTTTAAAATGTATTTATTTTAGAGAGATTAAGAGAGAGAGAGAGATTGAAAGCAGAGGGAGATGCTAAATGCGAGCCCCACACCAGACTTGATCTCAGGACCCTGAGATCACCACCTGAGTTAAAACGAAGAACCAGACAGTTAACTTCAGGTGCCCCTAAGTATGCTTTGTTTTAACAGGTAACACTAACACCTGGTAAATGAAAGCATGGATGATGAAAAAAACACTTACAGGGTCAGGATATTAAAGATGTTATTTGGGGATGTTGAGTAGTCCAGTGTTAAGATTCTTATATATACCTGCTATCAATGGCTTTACACAGCTATAATCATTAACTAGAGTTTAGATAAGTGTTTCCCTGAGTGTGTGCACCATTTATGTCAGATTTGCTTTCAGGAAGCTTGTTAAAATGTACTTACTTTCTCTGTCACGCCCATATTGGGATTCAGTAAGTCTAGGGACAGAGGGCAGCAGAAATAAGCTGATTTAAAAAATTAGTTCCCCAGGTAATTCTCATGCACATAAAGTAGGAGAAGCATTGGTCACTCTGCTTAATGCAAATAGGGAACATGAGTTTAACTGGTATTTCGAGCTATTCTTTTACTCACCCACTTTTAATTCAATTTCTAGCCCCTTACTGTTCTAAAACAGAACTGAGCAAAACACTCATGGCATCAGACAGCATGCATTCCATAAGGCTCTGCAATCTTCCCTGCTTCAGGCAGTCTTAACATTGGGGGTGGTTGGCATGAGTCATCATTACTAGAGACTCACAGAAATCCTTAGCCGGAGGTACTGAACTGAGTTTGGAAGAAGCAACTATGCATAGGAACAGGAAAGTTTTCTGCATAAGTGCCTAAATTCAGAAGAGATCTATATGAACCTGCTCTTTGCCTTCAGGAGGGTCATAATCAAAGGCAGGAATAGGCTAGAAGTTAAGATTGCAGGGTAATCAATCAAATTACATTCTCAGAGCCAGGGAGCAGCATTCTTGAATGCAAATTCAAATTATTCCTCTTATATAGGCTTACTGATAAGGACTAACAATGCAAAATCATTCTGGAGGAAATTAGGCTAATTCAAGCTCAGGTTTCATTAACTTAACTCCCTAAGCAATTTTTAGCAATATAAAGATATATTTTCTTAATAGTTATTATATTATCAAGAAGCTTATTACGGAGTTTAGTAATAGCTAATATTCTTATTTAGAATATGACTGCTTAAGACTCTTAAGACTGATGCCATTATAAGAAAAACAAGTCCCCAACTTTACAGTTGGAAACCAAATCAAGTCTCCAAAAAGTGTACATTAGTTTTAGCCTGTTGCAAGCTTCCAGCATGTGGCCCTTTCCAGTGGGTTAATATAAAAAATTTCAGATCTATCCATAAACCACTGTCTGTTCCCTTGGGTTACTAATTTTTAGAAAAGGAATTCCTGGGACACCCCATCAAGTTCCCATTGTAGAACATTTCTCAGGACAGTAAAAGAAAAACAACCACACTGATTTCTATCACAATATACATCTTCAGGAAACACCAGGCAAATAAACACTGAATTTTTGTCAACCTTATTTTCATCATTAAAACATGAACATTCAGTAAAATATTGGTGGTATGGTTTTTAAAACTGAAATTCCTTTTTGTCTAGATTTTTTAAGTCGTATAAAGTGCAATTACGACTTAATTTTTAAGATCCTTTTCACTAATGAAACCCTTTATGGTTTTCTTAAAGGAAGCATTTATATGGAATCAAATGGCACTGCATGTAAAGCGATGAAAGTTGAAGTATAATAACATGATTGGCAAAAGTAATTTTAAAAATCATAAAACGTGACCTTGGGCAAGTCTGAGACTTCCTCTGTGCTTCAGTTTTCTTATTGTGAAACTGGAGGACTAGACTCCAGTCATCACAGAAGTGACTTCCAGCTTTAACATTCCAAGATACATTATTCACTTATTCATTCTCAAGAACTGGGTTGTTTTTTTAAATTTTATTTTATTTATTTATTTATTTTAGCAAGCCCCTTTGTTTAAATTTACCTTTCTCTGCTTTAGTATAAATCCTCCTCCCCACCCTCCACAATCCATACTACAATCATTTAACGAACAAAACAGAGCTGTCTGTGTGCTCAGTCATTCTTACAAAGCATTTTTTATAAGGTGTCATTTGTGTAATATATCTATCTAAAATTATTTATGGGGAAATTCTTTTTTTTATTTCTTTAATTTTAGTAAAATCTAAAAAAAGAAAGGAAGGAAGAAATCAATCAATCAATTAATTAATTAATTAATTTATGGGGAAATTCTGATCCTAACATTTATATCCATGTATTATAATGTTCTTATGGGCAGAAAATCTTTGCCTACTTAGATCTGGACTCCAGAAGGGAGGGATCTGAACATGCATTTTTAAAAGGTCTTTAGCATATCAACATCCTATAAGATGAGCTGAGAGCTTGCCACAGCTTCACAACATTGCTAAGCAGCTGATTCATTTTTTAAAAAAATAAACCTGTTTGATACATTCTTTAGTTTCTGTTTGCCTTCAGATGTCGGAGATAGTTTCTCATATTTATTTTCATTCAAGGAAGGAAATAACTGAACACAACATTACCAAAGGAAAAGCATAAGACATTAGGCACAAATGTCAGTGAAAGCAGCAGTGGAACATTCAAATTCTTCTGGTCTTGGGAAAGGACATCATGTACGGCGGGCTCTACACGTTTGCAGCACACACTACTAAAATATGTCAAGTATTGGCGAAGTTGCAAGGTTTCACACTACTCAGTAAATACAGAACAGAATAAAGCGAAACAGAAAGGAAAGAATACTACCTTTGCAGAGGCATGATTTCACAGGCCATCCTTGTATAAATTAGCCAGGGACCCCTTACAAGTGCCTCTTCCACGCCAACGTGGTCGTCTTCTCACGGTGGCTAAGCTGGGCTTGGGGCGTGAGGCTGTACCTCACAGCTGGAACAGCAACTTGCTCTGCAGTTAGCCAGTGTACTGCTGCTCCCAGCCTCCAAACTTCTTCAAGCAATGCTATTTTATCGGCTGCCTCTCTACATTTACACTGCAGTCCACTTTGACCTTTTGTTCCAGGGAAGCAGCTGAAACATCCAGCCAATCACAGGAGCAGCTGCTGTAGTGCTTAAAGGCGCTGCTTCTTTTGCTCCCGGCTGCTGCTGCTCCTGCTCCTGCTCCTCCTCCTCCTGCTGCTGCTGCTGCTTCTCAGTGGGCTTGCCTAATTCTGGAAACTCGAAACTTTCCTCTTAGCAAATCCACAGACAAGCTTGTCAGTCTGGAGAGAGCAACCAATAACTGCAGCAAGAGCAAAGAGTCCCTTACTTTTCAATGTTACAGGGACTGCCAAGGAGGAAATCCATTTGTCAAGGAAAGACATTGCCTATGAGACTAAAGGTTTCAGTGACAGAAGGCAAGAGCTAAGCTCCATGCCCTCTCTTCCTTTAAAACAAAAACAAAAACCAAACAAACCACTGGCATTGGAAGGCATGGTACTTTTCTAGAAGGAAGGCATGCTTCTAGACCCTTGCCCTACCCACATTTATTTCCTGCTAATGTTTGTTTACACTGCAGTGGTTACTAGTCACTGGTGACATCACCCAAGGCACGTAGCTCACACTTCTGGGGAGAATACAAGTCCTAAGATTGTCCAACGTCTCAAGGGATCAAAGTGTCTCCTCTCATGGAAGTTATTTCAACTTACTATCTCTGCATTTTGTCTTTATAAAAATGGAATGTGTTTATTTGCTTAATCATTTTCCTCTAAGGACATCAACAACATGTTTCGGTTCGTATCTTATTTATGTTTTTATCTAGTGATTTATTTATCCATCTAGCTATTTATTTTTTGCAAGTAACACCAAATCAATTTTTCCATAAAGTTTGCTAAATGCCTGCTAATTATCTGGCCTTCTCTTGCAGTTTCTGCTTCAGTATGTAATACTTAGCGTTATTCTGAGGAACATAATTGCTAATCCATAGATTTCAAGTAGAAATACATTTTAAAAAGATTTCTTTCCATCATGAGGACTACAAGGAGTTATAAGAAAGCCTAGAGCATCGCTTTTTATAGAAGAAAGGGCAGAGGAGCAGAGTCCATGGTGTTGAAAAACAGTGGGGGCTTAAAAGTCCAAAAACATAACTTCTTCCCCTGTTGTTTTTCCCAATTTTTTCACAGACCATTCTTAATTCTGAATTTAGAACACAAAGTCCCAGCATGTGTCCTTTTCTTCACTGTACCTGCTAATGAAAACATTTCATTGTCTGACTAAATCCTCTACCATATTTATGAAATGATTAGTCATCCTGAAACATGTGTTCAGATATTAAGATAGAATAATAACAACTAAAATCAGCCTTTTAAAACAGTAGAAGTCGACTTACGTCCAGAACTTTCTTTAATTGAAATTGTCTATGTATTCTTTTTTTTAAAATTTTATATTTGGAAATTCTGATTTGATTCTACAACTTAGTTCTGTATATTTACCTAAGTTTATTTTTCAAAATGCCTTTACATCTTAACACTTCAATAAACCACTTGAGTTGGAAAATCAACTATTATATATCATAACATCTACTTTATTTATGAATACACTACATACTAGAAAATTAAGTAATTTGTTCAAATTTATATAGGAAGTCAGCGGTAGAACAGAAACTGTATTCAGAGCTTCTTGGGTCCGCTCCAGAATTTTGCCACATCACAGTGTTCACTCTATTCTATACGTATATGAGTTTTTAAATATTTTATCAGATCTGATAGGTTGGGAAATACAGTTGGCCCTTGAACAGCATGGGTTTGAACTGTGCAGGTCTACTCACAGAGTTTTTTTCAATAAATCCAGTACATGGATATAAATGTATTTTCTCTTCCTACTGATCTTAACGTTTTTTCTGTAGCTCACTTTATTATATGAATACACTGTGTACTACATATAACATATATACATATAACATACAAAGGCTGTTAGTCGACTATTCATGTTCCAGTCCACAGTGGGCCATTAGTAGTTAAGTTGTACATGCATATTTGCACAGAGGGCTGGTGTGTCTAACCTTCATTGTTCGAGGGCCAACTGTAGTTAATTCAAATGATAGAAGTAATATTTTTCTTTTCTGAATTTTATGAACATGTCAATACTAAATGGCTAAGCTAAGTTCACCAATAATGGGCCCACATTATAAAAATATGCTAAATCAAACTACAATTTACATTTGATATATACTAAATATAAAATATTGATGGACAGGGGCATTCAAATTTTAACATCTGATTCCACTTATGTTTCGTGATAAATTAAGTCTATGAGTGAGAGATGTCAACAGTTATTTTAAAAAATTACCAAATGCTGGAACTCAGTAATTATATGCCTTTTCAAGATTCTATCATTTATTTATAACAATTTCTCCTCCTTTGAAAATTTGGGTTATTTCCTGGGCATTACTTGATGATCATTTAGGAATCTGGACCTGGGCTGCAGCTCTTCCTGTCTACCACATCCACCGCCAGAATCCTTGATGAAGTATATACCTTTGTTACTTCTGTTCCCTCCATCCTCATGTCAGTTCCTCAGTCAGCCAGCAGGAGCACTATTTCCTGAATTCAGCCAGTTCTAACTCCTCAAACACGGATATCCTGACTGCATTTGCTCCACACTTAGCCCCTTCCCAGCATCACTTAACCCCCACGCTTCTGCCTCCCCCATTCCTCCTCCTCTCCCTTAGCCCTCTCTTCAGTAACAACTGTTCTTCTGTCTCCAGAGGATAACCTGCACCTAAACCAACTGGCATGCAGCTTTAAAAAAGGCGCATTCCTGGCTCTCCTCAGCATTTAGTTATTTCTAAAATGGGTTCACGGGCTTCCTCCGCTTCTTCACCCTTTCTAAATCCTGCCAGCTGGGTTCTCTACTGCCAGACTGCTAAACATTGCAAAAGAAAGTCACAGAACTCTGGCAACTAGTGATACTAAAAATTCATGCTATTTAACCTCAGCATGAACCTCAAGACTCTGTGGCAATCTTTTTAGTTATCTTTAAATGATTTCTCAGGGCATTCCCATAGAAACTGCTGCAAATCTTCAGTGCCACAAATCTGAACCTCTCTCAGCAACTCGTTACCTTGCCCCTTAAATTTATTGAGAAAGCCAAGATCATCAAATATGAGTGAGCACCTTTGGTCTTTGTTACACTTAAGGGTTTAAGTGCACCCCTGCTCCATATATACATATAATGTGATATATATATATATATATATATATATATATATATATATATATATCACATACATCTTGCCCTCTTCTATTTGACTTCTTCCTAGTCTAGAAGAAAAGCTCTCACTCACAGGACTCCAATTTCTTATCTACCTTTTGGATCTCATCATTTCCTCCTTTCTCTGGAAGAAGCCTGATCTCTCCTAGATCTTAAATCTGCCCCCTTCCCGTAGGCACCTGAGTAAGTGTACCCCAGTGGCCCTACACTCTGGTGCTACAGTGATGTCTTCCCTCCTTCCCACTGACAGACTTCCCCAAAGCTGACCTCTGCTGTTCCCACTTCCGCAGAAAGACCTCACCACTTTTCTGAAACTGCTTTAAGGCCATCAATGCTCTTTTAACTGTTAAATTTCAATGCCTTTTCTTGGAGTCTTTTCTACTCTTCACTTTTCTGAAACACCCACCTTCAGTTTTCTGCAAGTCTTTGGCTCCCTATAATCTTTTCGGGGATTTCCCAAAATGTCTCTGATTACTCCATCCTCCTTTGTCTTTCTTCCTCTCTTACCCCCTCCCCACCTTGCCTTCTCAGCCCAGCACCATTCAGTACAGACATATTGTTAGGGCTTAATAATATGTGCTCTGGAATTAATGCTCTTGTGGAATGGATCCTACCTCTACCACAGATGAGCAGTGTAAACTTGGGCGGGTTGTATGCAAAGCTCTGAAGTTGCTCTGAGGAATAAATGAGATCATGTGCATAAAACCTGAAGAATACTGCCTGGCAAATAGTTAAGTGTTAAGACATTATTAGTATTATTATCCCAATCAACACTTTCAAAGCCTCATATTATCTGATCTTCACATTTCTCCTCCTCTTGGCCCTCTTGTTAATGATGTTGTTATTCTCTTTGTGAATCAGATTCAAAGCATGAGTCATCTTTACTTCTCCTCCCTTGCTTCTCCTTAACTAAAGCTGTTGACTGTCCTGTCTCTTTAATCAGCTGGCCTTGGTCAACTGCAATAGGATGATGATCCTTCTGCCTCCATTCAACCTACCTCCAACACATACATTTCACTATCAGAGTGAGTTTCCTATTGTGATTATGATCTGCTTACTCACACTCACTCACTCTTCTGCCTAAAACCTTCATTAGCTCCCACCGATTCAATGAACCCCGATTCTTAAATATGATGATTAAGACTTTCTACCAATGAATCCCAATTGAATCCTCCAGTTTACCTGCTTGTATTTCCTAAAGAAATCACTCTAGATGAACCTGGACTCTATTTCTGAGTCTCCTCTAGATTTTTCTACCCCAAACATTTGTTCATGCTGTTGCCTCTGGACTATTTTCCCATTCCACTTTCTTCTGCAAAATTCTATGCATATGTCAGTCAGGCTTCAGTCAGTTAGAAGAAATCTCTTTCTCCTTTTAAGTCCTACAGCCCTTTGCAGCTCTAATGATATTTATCTTCCCCCCCCACACACTTTTATTATTATTTGAATCTAAATGTTATTTCCCTATTGTAATATAAGATCTCCAGAATAAGAACTCCATCTCTCTTCTAGCAACTACACAGAATAGACACTTAATAAATGCTGAATGAATGAATTGATGTGATGAGTCACTCTTCTAGAAATGGAAGCATAGCTCCTTTAGATTTTAGTTTATTAAGCAGTATTTCCAGCCTATATCCCACTGTAGGCCTACACTTAAAATGAAGTAGGTGCCTCATGCAGGTTCAGAAAAAGAATGATAACCAATTACTGATGAAAGAAGTAAATCACTGAGTTTACACACTGATGTACAGTCACAGAGAGGTACAAAGTAAGATTCCATCCAAAACTTTTGAAAGCTTTTAAGTATTTTACATTATCTAGTTTTTCCTGGACTATTTCCTTTTCTACACTTAAGCTGGCTTGCAGACTTCTAATTTTCTTACATAATTTCTTCAGCAAATTCCAAGTGTTTGGTAATATGTGTGCTTGCCCTTGTGCTATCAAAAGCAACAATTGCTCCAAAAATGATGTGGCTTCATTTATTTCAATTTCAACATCAATTTGAAACAAAGAACCAAGAACATTTCTTGGCCACATTATTTTGCTTTCCTGTATTATTTTAAAATCAGACTGATTTATTTCCTAAGACAAAATGACATATTAAAACAATTTCTTTCTTACAAGGTTGGTACAAGGTGCTTTTGAGGCAAAGTTTCTTCCTCATATTTTTATCAATCTTTGTAAAATGCACTAAGAAGCAACGACTTTTACAAGATAGTCACACAGTATTCATAAACGGTGATAACTAAATCAGAGTTTTTAATAATCATAAAATTTAAAATTCAAAAAAAAATTTAAAATTTTTTAGGGTACATATTTTTAGGGCACATATAGTTTAGATATTCTGGTATTGCTGCACAGGATCCTGATTAAACCTGCTCTCTGACAATATGTGTTAGAATGCTAGTGAATTCCAGGTGTCAGAGAACATTAGCCTCATCCAACAACAACAAATGCCCAAAAAAAGGGGGAGGGGGAATAGGAACTAGAGAGGTGGTATATGTAAGGCAACTAGCATTTCTTAAGAATCTATGTTGTGCTCATTTTAATAGATGTGGAAATGAAGAAGTTAATTCACTCGAATACTTAGCTTAGTAAGTGGCTGACATGAAGCTAGCTAGCATCTGAATGTTGTAGCGTTTCCACTATATAATATAGCTCTTACAGATAATAAAGTATTATGATTACCTGTTGATATTATATATTATCAATAAGCTACAGGAAATAAAGAATCCTTTCTTTTCTTTTGGTCTGAGGCTTATATTGAGGTGTGTGTGTGTTGTGTGTGTGTGCGCATGTGTAGTGGTAGCAGTCAGTTGTACTTGCAATGGGGGAAGGAAGTGGTTGGGGTAGGCTGTTGAGGGAAAGAGGAAGATAGAAAAAGATGGAAAAATTAAGCTTTGGGTGGCATTTTTAAGTGTATTCCTCTTATTAAGAAATGAATATATGGAAATGACAGATGGGCTGTCAGTTGTTTTTATGTAAAAAAAAAACTCTACAGTATTTAGGAATAATTACTAAAACCTCACAATAGATTTATTTTAGAAATCAAAACAGTGACACTCAGAATAGGCTCAGTGCAAGTGGAACAGGGAATTTGTAGGGAATTTCTAGTTAGGTGAACTATTTCCTTCTGTAACAACAGAAATCAACCTGCTTGCATAACTTAAGGCTAAATAAAAAAAAAAAAAGAAAATCAACAATTGTTTTCTCATTTATTAGACTTATCTATAGTAGAGTATTGCTGAAAAAAAAAAAAACTCCTATGGGGATAGAAATTATATAATTGGTTTTCCAAAGATACTTTATAAATTCCAGTGGCAGATCATGCTTTTAAAATTGTGGCTGGCTTATTTTATTAAACTATATTGGACCAGCCTTGCTGGACCTCAAATGGCTCAGAGGGTTCAGGTGCTAAAATCCTAGAACGGTGGTGGTGGTGCATGTGTGGTGGCAAGGAGAACACCACTTTAACAATGAGGCATGGTTTCCAGGCCTCAACACCTGGAGATACAATATTCAGGCTGTTCCCCTGACAGCTTTGACTTTACAAACTGGTTCCAACATTCCTAATATAGGAAATAAAATTTAGAACATTCACCAAGAAGACTGTGTAATGATTTCAAATCAAAAGACAAGTGTTTATATTTCATAATACATGAATACACAGTTCTATAGAAATTCATACAGAAGCTTTCTCTATTTTTTTCTAAAAAAAAAAGTAAATTTCTTATAACAACTGAGGGACTGAAATTCCTCCATAAAAAGTGGCTAAAAATAAATTCTTTGAGACAACTTACGTAATTGTTCCCCAACTTTCTGGGACAGAGAAAAATCCACATTTTTGCCAGATGGAATCTCAGTTAGTGATCACTGCCAATAAATAAGTGCTCGAGCACATTTTCCTGGAATGGGACTCTGTGGGCATGACTTTCACCAAATGTCCCTTGGGAGTCCAGATAATAGTGTTTCTGTTCTTATAAAATAAGTCATGTCCCATACAACAGCTGCGGCCACACCTGAGATCAGCCGCCTTAAATTGTCCCAGTGAACTTTCACCCTGTTAAGTGATATTTCCTGGCAGAGGAGAAACAGGTTTCAACAGAGCTTCCTTAGAGAAATGTCAAAGTTGTTCAGTGTGATATGGTAACCAACAGTCTAATTCTGTATCCATGTATCGTAAAATAAACCTCATACGTCTGAGACTCGAAATACTGAGCACAAGCACAAAAATCTCTCCATGTCAATACACTGGCTGATAATATTTATTTAGTTCAACACAAAGCATTGTGCTTTGCTTTGAAGCAACCCAATAAATAAATAAGTGAAAATATATTTGAAAACAAAGTTACAGGAAGTAGTGATTATTTGTGCTGCCAAGAATTGGTCACATAAAAATAAGGATCACAATCATGGTGCCTTAAAGTATCCACCTCCCTTATTTTTATTTAAAGTACTTTCAGAGAATTGAACTCATTGCATTATTTGTGCATTATATTTTCTCTTTGTAATGCTATTCGTGTGTAGAGTACTAGGATTCACTATGAAACAAAAAACTTTATTTCTCATTGAATTTTAGTGAGAAGATACATAAATTGAAAAAAAGAAATTTCATACAAATTAGGAAATAAGCAGATGTATGCATAAATTACTAAGTAAAGCTAACAAAACCAACGATCCCCTCCATAGGCAATGCAGTTGATTCACTATTTAAAGAGATAAAGAAAATGCATTGAAAAATAAATTATAATTCCACGTTAACTTTCTAAAATATTACTTCAGGAAGACAACTCTCAAACACTAATCAATCTAAGTGTAAAAGTCTAGAAACAGCCTAGTAAGATATATATTTTGAATAAATATAAGTACTTCTGGAAATAATATCATCTTAGATTTTAAATCACTCTATAAGAAACAAATAGTATAGAATTTGGCCAAAACAAGCAATAACTGAATGGATTGCCACTAAGTGTAAATGAGATAATATTATCTCTTTCTTCTTTTTCTGTCCATTAGTCCATGACCAATGCCTATTCTTTTTCATGCTCCCCAACCTCCACCCATTAAAATTTTTATTACTTAACCTCTGAATTAATGGCTTTTTCTTAATAGGTTTTGCTGAATTTAGTCTTTTCCACCCTAAATCCAGATTGTATAGATTTGAAATTTCCAAAACATATCTTTAAAAATGTCAGGAAGCTCTGAAAGTTTTCCACAGCTTACAAAGTAAAATCCAAATTCTATACACACAGGGCCCTTCTACTATACTCCTCTGTTTTCACACTCATCACTTTCCTCTCCTTCACTGAAACTGGGGGTCTGGGCAAGTTGAACTGTCCTTGCCTACTGTCCTGTCTGCTTCCTGCAGTTTTTATGTCAGTCATTTCCCCCGAGCCTGGAATTCCCTCCTGGCCATATACCTACTGAAGCAAAGTTCAGTCTGCCTGGGTTTCTCAAATGCTGCCCCTTCTGATTTCTCCATTCAGGGGATTTATCCTGAATGACTGAAGCCATAATTGCCAAGTCCAAAAGGAGTTGTCACTCTACAGGACTTTTCTAAAATTTGACAATTACTACTTCTTCCTTGAAGCATTTGTCATCCTTGATTTAAAAGACAACAAAAACATTTTTCTTATTACAAATTACACAGAATATGTTTGCGTTAACAAATTTACAAAATACAGGCAAAAGAGTAAAACACAATCCCATCACTTAATCAGTGTTCAGTGCAACTATATATATTCCACTTTTTTCTATTTATGTATATAATATATAACATATATAATTATACATATAAAGATGGGACAATGGGAAGGTAATATCGCTGAACTAACTGTACACTTAAAAATGCTGAAATGGTATATTTTGTGTATATTTTGCCACAATAAAAAATAATGGATCATGTACTATATACTATTTTATAACATATTTTATAGTAATATATTCATATATTTCTAATCCTCAAAAATATTTTCTATGCTTATCAGATTTTCACCCATAATGATACTTTTAATCATTTGGTTCAAGCAGTGACTGCCAGATTTCTCCACTGTAAAAGGAGAAAAAGTCTGTGAGATGATCATTTGAGATTGTGAAAGTTTAGACTCCAGATACATTGTGAGCATCTACTTTGAAGGCAGAGACAATAGGATTTGCTGGTGGACTGACTGAGAAAAAGTAGAGAAATCTCAGATTTTTGGCTCAAGTAACGGGGTGAATAGTGACACAATTTACTGAGATGTGGAAAAACTTAGGTAGAATTGGGACTGCCTTTTTTTATACAGAATTGTGATTGGGAGGCCTATTTTATATAAACTGAGTATGAGATATTTATTAGATATCTAATGGACTTATTAGGAAGCCAGTAAGTAAGACGAGCCTCATGGGCACATGAAATGTGCAGTTTCCTGGGACCCAAGCTGAGTTTAATTATCTAGTGGTGTCATTTTGAAATTTTTAATAATTTTTAACAAAGGGGCTCCACTTTTTCACTTTCGATGGGGAGGCCACCCCAAAATTTAGTGGGTGGTAGCACCAATTGGATATGGGAATTGGGAGTAAGATGGAGAGGTTGGAGGAAAACCAACCTTTGGAAGGTATGGAAACAGTCTGGAAAAGAAAATAGATTTTGCAAATGAGACTAAAAAAGAGTATCCAATAAGACTAGAGGGAAAAGAGGAGACTGTGGTATTGCAGAAGCAATGCGAAGACAGTTCTTCATAAAGGAGTTTATCAGTTGGGTCAAATGCTGCTGAGCTACAGTAAGGTGAGGACAGTACACTTATCTTTGGATATGGCAAGATGGAGATTGTTGGTGTCCTTAAAGGAACAATTTCAGTTCCTGTTGTGTGGGTTGAAGAGCAGGAGGAATGGATATGAAGACAGCAAGTATACATACTCCTTTATCAGAGATTTGCTCTAAAGGAGAAGAGAAATACTGTTTCTGGGGAAGGATTAAAAAAGTGTTGAGAGCTATGACAGTGTGTTTCTACCTTGTGGGAACAATCTAGAAGAAAGAAATTGATGTCATAGAGGAGGAAGTTGATTATTGGAACACAGTCCTTGAGTCAATGAAAGGGAATGGGATTGGGCAGCCCAGGTGGCTCAGCGGTTTAGCGCTGCCTTCAGCCCAGCGTGTGATCCTGGAGACCTGGGATCGAGTCCCACGTCGGGCTCCCTGCATGGAGTCTGCTGCTGCTTCTCTTCTTCTTCTTCTTCTCTTCTCTTCTTCTTCTTTTTTTTTTGGAGCCTGCTTCTCCCTCTGCCTGTGTTTCTGCCTCTCTCTCTTTCTGTGTCTCTCATGAATAAATAAAATCTTAAAAAAAAAAAAAGAAAGAAAAGGAATGGGATTCAGAGTATAAGTACAAGGGCTGACCCCAGATAGGTGCAAGTTTAGTTCATTCATTGTGATAGGAAAGCAGGCAGAGGTGCAGGTACAAATATGAATACCTTTGTAGATTAGGGAGGTAGGAGGGTAACATCAGTCTTTTGTGATTGTTGTGTGAAATAAGATAAAACCTTTGGATTGTGCTATATTTTGTAGCTCTAAGCCATGTCCGTTTCTCTAATGAACTGAGGTCCATGTTTTCAGAAAACAAAGGTGGTGGTGAAAGAAGAGAGGAGCTAGGATGCTAACTTAATTTTATTTTTGTTTTTCTAAAATCAGGTTCAGATTTTTTATAAGGAGACCACAAAGACAATTCAATGGGAAAAGAATAGTCCTTTTAGCAAATGGTGCTGGGACAATAGGATATCCACATGCAAAAGATTGAAGTTGGACTGGTACCTCACACCACTTACAAAAATCAACTCAAAATGTACCATATACTTAATTGTAACTATAAAACTCTTAGAAGAAAACATAAACATAAACCTTTATGACTTTGGATTAAGCAATGGTTTCTGAGATAAGACATCAAAATCATAAACAACTAAAGAAAAATAGGCTAACTGAAGTTGATCAAAATTAAAAACTTCTGTGCCTCAGAGAATATTATAAAAAAAGTGGAAAGATAACCCTCAGAATATGAGAAAATATCTGAAAAATCATATATTTGGTAATAGATAGTATCTGGAATATATAACTAACACTTTCAACTAGTAAAAAGACAACCTAATTTTAAAAACAGGCAAAGTATTTGAATTGCCATTTCTCCAAAGAAGATACACAAATAAATGTCTGATACATGGAAAGATATTCATCATTAGTTCTTAGGGAAATGCAAACCAAAACCACAATGAGACACCATTCTACACTCAGCAGAATGGTGGTGATAGAATAGACACTAGCAAGTGCTGATAAAGATGCAGAGAAACTGGAAATATTATATATTGTCAGTGGGAATATAAAATGAAGCAGCCACTTTGAGAAACAGTTTACGAGTTCCTGAAAAAGTTAAACATAGGTTACTATATGAACCAGCAACTCTACCCCAAGTATATACACAAGAGAACTGATAACATGTGTTCATAGAAAGACTTGTACACAAATGTTCATCTTAGCATTATTCATAATAGCCCCAAAGTCCAAGCAACCCAAGTGTCCCTCAACTGATGAATAAACAAAATATGGTATCTACATACAGTAGAATATTATTCAGCCTCAAAAAAGGCATGAAATATGGCCGCACTATAATATGGATGAACCTTCAAAACATGTCTTAAGTGAAATAAGGCAGAGGCAGAAGGACATATATTATATGACCGCATTTATATGCAATGGCAAGGGTTGGAGCTTCATAGAGATAAATTGTCACTGACCATCAACAAAGAGGAACAAGGGCACTCCAGGTAAAAGGGATAATGTTAGTAAAGATGCAGAGATGTGAAACTACTATGGCATATTTAAAATACTGTGGTTGCAATATAGCCTGAGCATAGGATAAAGAACTGTGGAAGAGTAGGTAAGGTAAGTAGATTCAGCCAGATTTTTAAAGAACTTGAAAACCTTGAACTTTATTCAATGAGAAATCCTCTTGGCTTAGCACATCTATAATGCCACTTCTAAACCTCTTGTAATATTTATTTTGTTACCTATGTATAAATTTGTCTCAATGGTTTGGTAGACCCCTAAATATTAGGGAGCATGCTTTAGTTCTCTCTGGCTTTGCAGGGTCCAGTGCAAAATGTATGGTACATAGAATGCGCCCACTAGGAGTTTGTTGACTTTGAATTACCAAAATAAATTCGGTTACAGCCATAGCTGTCCACCTAAACTTTGGTGACTTAGAGGCTACCAAAAATTATCTGCAAATATGACAATAAATTTTCTTACTGTTATCTAACTTCTCTTTTATCAACCATTTATGCTGTAAACAAACTTTGAAAAAAACCTTTTTAAGCTGAAGTTTGGATCCCAGGGAAATGTTAGCATTTGAATAGAGTAATTGTATTGAGTGGCAGATTTTGGTGGATGGGTAGATAACTATTTGTTCTTTAATAATCAAAATACTTAGAGAAATATCAGAGATTTTCATTTTAAACCACAAGAATAAAAGGAGATAGAAGTTAAACACTGGAAAATATGTATAATACTCAGTTTATATGAAATAGTTCATCTGAGAAGACCTTGTAATATTTATTGTGGGATCCAGCGGTGATTAAGAATAGATTAGAAAACTATCTGTGGAGATAGAATTAGATATTTTTTCTAACCCAGTCTGGGACCTTGGGGACTTTAACAAACCTACTTTTCCATAAACCTTTGTTAGGAAGGCCAGAGAGTGGGAGCACCTCAGAAAATGGTAGCTGTTGGGGAAGTGAGTGGTGATGCTTTTCACAAGGTGGTTGCTAACTCTCCTTTCTTCATATGGGAGCTACTGCAGTAGAGCCTGCAAGGCCAGCAATACAGTTCTAATATTTGTAATTTTTCAAACAGTGTGATTAGGAATCTTGTAGCTAAGAATTCTAATTCCATTGCATGTTCACTTGTCAGTTCAAGATTCTGAAACTTGGCTCCAAGTAACAGAGTGAGAGACCTACAGGGAACACACATGTTCAGAAATAACTGGAGTGTCCTTTATGAAGTACAAACATGGGATGGTTATGACTACTTTCTGTTGCTGGTTGGACTTCAGAAATGAAGAAAGTCCTATTTAATTTCAGGACTTAATAGATTAGGATGCTTGAAGGACAATGGGTACAGTTAAACTTGTTGAATATTGTTTCATTACATAATAGCATTTAAAGCTTGAATCTTAGAAGTATACTATTGTTATAGGAGGCTAAAATATTAAGTGTTGTTTGGCAAACATCCAAGGCACACATTTTCTGCCACAGGTACAGAGAGGTGCAGAGACTGGTTATGAATCTCATAAAACAATGGATTTCTCCTCTATAAATAAGCAACATGTACTGATATAGGGACAATATCAGGGTCAGAGCCTTCTGTGGCCCAGAGATTAAGTGGGGGAGATAAGAGAGCAGTTTTGACTTGTGTGATATCTCTCTAAGGCTAGGGTACAAGGTTCCCCTGGGTGAGTACTTTCCAAAAACCCGAAGAGAGAAAACTCACACATAAAATTCTTTCAGAATCAGACCTCAACTTGTGAGAGGTGTAGGTCAGCTAGATGAAGAGAATGGGATAGCACATATTATTATATGTGCTCAAACTGAGAACATATAATAATAATATCACAACAATAATGGCTAAGGCAGTGGCAACAAACTAAAGGCCTGTTAGGTAGGTAAGGTTGTGGATGCAAAAAATACCCAGAAGACAACTCACTCTCCACCAGGCAGTCACAAGCAGGTTGAAGAGAAAAGTAGAAATACACAAGAGGGTAAAGAAACTCAAGATAGAAGACAAGCAGGAAGTAATTGTAAAATAATCAAGACATATTGATTTTAGCCTGTCAACAAAATATGTAATCTTGGATAATTTGCCTAACCAAGAAATATTTATGAAATGAATAATCTTTTCAGAATCATGATTTCTTCATCCAAAGATACTTTTCAGATATAAAAAATCCTTTTAGAGCTACTCAACAAAACTGTGATATAGACAAAATACGTTACATGCAGGGTTATTACATTTTTTCCAGCATTATTTTTTTCCAGCATTATTGAAGTACCATTGACAAATACCAAATTGCATATATTAAGGGATAAAATGTGATGATTTACATACACATTGTGAAATGATTACCACAATTAGGCAAATTAACACTTCCATCACCTCACATAGTTATGACTTTGTTTTTGTCAACTTTTTTAGCAACTTAAAGCATACAATACAGTATTATTAACTACATTCATCATATTGTACTTATATCCCCAGGACTTATTCACCTTATAACTGAAAGTTGGTAGCCCCTGACCAACATCTTTCCATTTCCCCCCTGCCTGTAGCTCCTGGTGACCACTGTTATACTCCTTGCTTGAGTTCAACTTTTTTAGATTCCATATATAAGTGAGATCACACAGTATTTGTCTTTCTCTGGCTTATTTCACTTAACATAATGTCTCCCAGGTTCATCCATGTTGTTGGAAGTGGCAAATTTCCCTCTTGTGTGTGTATACATTACACTGTATACACTGAAAGAAGTATACATATATACACACATACACTGTATATAGACAAAATGCAATATTACTTCCACCACATTTTCTTTATCCCTTTATCCAATGATATATACTTAGATGGTTCCATATCTTTGCTATTATAAATAATGCTGCATTAAACACGAGAATGTAAATATCTCTTGAGATACTGATTTCATTTCTTTGGCCATGTACCCAGAAGTGGAATAGCTGGATTGCATGGTAGTTCAATTTTTAAGTTTTGAGGGACCTCCACACTATTTTCCATAATGGCTGTATCAATTTACATTCTTACCAGCCCAGTGTACAAAAGATCCCTTTTCTCCATATCCTCACCAATACTTATTTCATCTTTTTGATAAAAGCCAATCTAACAGATATGAAGTCATAGCTCATTGTGGTTTTATTTTACTTTTCACTGATGATTAGTGATTGTGAGCACATTTTCATATATCTGCTTGAAATTCCTATATCTTCTTTGAAAAAAAAATTTATTCAACCTCTTTGCCAGAGTTTTTTTTTTTTTTTTTTTTTAATTTCCATCACCCATTGAACCCATCTCTCCTACCCCCCTCCCCTCTCCAGTAACCAGTTTGTTCTCTGTAGTTCTATTTTTTGGTTTGCCTCTCATTTTCCCCCACTATGTTTCATCTGTTTTGTTTCTTAAATTTCACATGTAAGTGAAACCATATGGTATTTGTCTTTCTCTGATTTATTTCACTTAGCATAATGCTTTCTAGCTCCATCCACATCATCGCAAATGACAAGATTTCATTCATTTTATGGCTAAGTAATACTCCATTCATCAGTCCATGGGACACTTGGATTTTTCCATAATCTGGTTATTGTTGATAATGCTGCTATAAACATCAGAGTGAATCGGGTAGTTCTATTTTTAACTTTTGGAGGAACCTCCATACTGTTTTCCAGAGTAGCTACACCAGCTTGCATTCCCACCAACTGTGTAAGAGACCTCCCCTTTCTCCCCAACCTTGCCAACACCTGTTGTTTGCTGTGTTGTTAATTTTAGCCATTCTGACTGGTGTGAGGTGATATTTCACTGTAGTTTTTGATTTGTATTCTCTGGATGATGAGTGATGTTGGGCATCATTTCTGTAGTCCATCTGTATGTCTTCTTTGGAAAAACGTCTATTCATATCTTCTGCCTATTTCTCAACTGGATTATTTGATTTTCAGGTGTTGAGGTTCATAAATTCTTTATATATTTTGGATACTAACCCTTTATCAGCTATGTCATTTGCAAATATGTCCTCCCATTCCAAAGCATACCTTTTAGTTTTGTTAATTATTTCCTTCACTATGTAGAAGGTTTTCATCTTGATGAAGTCCTGATACTCATTTTTGCTTTTTGTTTCCCTTGCTTCTGGAGACATGTCTAGTAAGAAGTTATTATGGCTGAATTAAAGAGGTTGCTGTCAGTGTTCTCTAGGATTTTGATGGTTTCCTGTCCAAATTTAGGTCTTTCAGCTGTTTTGAATTTATTTTTGCATATTGTGTAAGAAAGTGGTCCAATTTCATTCTTCTGCATGTTGTTGTCCAATACTATCTGTTGAAGAGATTTTTTTCTATTGGGTATTTTTTCCTGCTCTAAGATTAGTTTGACAAATTGTTGTGGGTTCCTTTTTTGGTTTTCTATTCCATTTTGTTGATCTATGTGTCTGTTTTTGTGCCAGTACTATACTGTTTTGATTACTATAGCTTTGTAATATAACTTGAAGTCAGAATTGTGATGCCTCCAGCTCTGCTTTTCTTTTTCAATGTTGCTTTGACTATCTGGGATCTTTTGTAGTTCCAAACAAATTTAGGACTGTTTGTTCTAGCTCTGTCTTTGCTCAATTCTTAATTGAGCTTTTTATTTGTTTGCTTTGGAGCTGTAGGATTTCCTTACGCATCTGAATATTAACCCATTATCAGGTAACAGACAGCAGATATTTTCTTCCATTCCAGAAAAGACTGCCTTTTCATTTTGTTGATGGTTACCTTTGCTATGCAGAAGCAGTTTGATAGAGGCCCACTTACTGATTTTTGTTGTTGTTGTTTCCTGTGCTTTTAGTGTCTTATTAAAAAAAAAAAATCACTGCCAAGAATAATGTCAAGGAGATTTTTTCCAATATTTTTTTCTACGAGTTTTATAGTTTCAGGTCTTTTGTTTAGATCTTTAATCCATTTTGAGCTAATTTTTGAATATGGTGTAAGATAGGAGCCAAGTTCATTCTTTTGCATGTGGATATTCAGTTTTCCTAACAATTTATTGAAGCGACTATCCTTTCACCACTGTGTAGCCTTGGTGTTCTTGTCAAACTGTATTTGTGTGAGTTTATCTCTGAGTTCTCTATTCTATTAGTATGTTTGTTTTTATGCCAATACCGTACTGTTTGATTACTCACAGCTTTATAATATGGTTTGAAATCAGGAAATGTGATGCCATAAGCTTCATTCTTCGTAAGATTGTTTTGGCTATTTGGGGTCTTTTGTGTTTCCACATCAATTTTAGGATTTCTCTATGAAAAATGCCACTGGAATTTTGATAGGGGTTGTATTGATTCTATAGATCTCTTTGGGTAGTATAGACATTTTAACAACATTAATTCTTGCAATCCATGAACATCAGATATCTATCTTTCCATTTGTGTGTATCAATTCTTTTATTAGTGTTATAGTTTTTCAGTATACAGATTTTTCACTTCCTTGGTGAAGTTATTTACTAAATATTTTATTCTTTTTGATGCTATTGTAAATGGGGTTGTTTCTGTAATTTCTTTCTCAGATAGTACATTGTTAGCATATAGAAACACAACTGAATTTTGCATATTGATTTTGTATCTTGCAACTTTACTGAATTTGATTAGTTTTAACAGATTTTGGTAGAGTTTAGAGTTTTCTATATATGAGAACGTCATTTATATATGAGAGACCATTTAACCTTTTCCTTTATAATTTAGATGCCTTTATATATTTTTTTTCTTGCCTAATTGGCTCTGGCTAGAACTTCTAGTACTGTGTTTAACAGAAGTGGCAAAATGGGCACCTGTGTTTTCATTTCTGATTTAGAGGAAAAGCTTTTAGCTTTTCATCAGTGATTATGATGTTAGCTATGGCTTGTTATATGTAGTCTTTATTATGTTGAGGTGCATTCTTTCTCCTTACTTTGTTAACAGCTTTTATTCATAAAAGAATATTAAGTGTTGTTAAATCCTTTTCCTGCATCTACTGAGATCATCATATGATTTTTATCCTTCCTTTTGCTAATGTGGTGCATCATATTGATTTACATATGCTGAACCATCTTTGCATCCCAGGGATAAATTCCACTGGATTATAGTGTATTATCCTTTTAATATCGTTGTGAATTTGATTTGCTAGCAATTTGTTGAGGCTTTTTATATGTATATTCATCACAGATATTAGCCTGCAATTTCTTTTTCCTGTAGAGTCCTTATCTAGCTTTGATCTTAGGGTAATTCTGGCCTCATAAAATGAGGATAGATTTCTTTCTCTTCAATTTTTTGGAAGAATCTGTGAAGGACTGGTGCTAGTTCTTCTTGAAATGTTTGGTAGAATTTATCCATGACATAATCTAGTCCTTGGACTTTTTTGGGAAGCTTTTAATTACTGCTTTAATGTCTTTACTTATTATTGGTCTGTTCATATTTTCTATTTCTTCCAGATTCAGTTTTGGGAGACTGTAAACTTTTAGGAATTTATCCATTTCTTCTATCCAATTTGCTGGATAGGATATCCAATTTGCTGGTGGATAACTGTTCACTATAGTCTCTCATGAGCCCTTGTTTTTTTATGGAATCAGTTGTATGTCTTCTCTTTTATAGTTTTATCTGAGTCCTCTCTGTTCTGTGTTACTATATATAAAGGTTTGCCATTTTTGCTTATCTTTTCAAAAAACCAACTCTTTCCTGATCTTTTCTATTTTTTTCTAGACTCTTTTGCATTTATCTTTGCTCTAATCATTATTCTTTCTGCTATTTTTGAATTTAGTTTTTTTCTTTTTCTAGTTCCTTGAGGTGTAAAGTTAGGTTAGTTATATGAGGTTTTTCTTTTTTTCTTTTTAACGTAGGCATTTATTACTATAAACTTCCCTTTAAGAAATGCTTTGGCCATATCTCATGAGTTTTGGCATATTGTGTTTCCATTTTGATTTGTTTCAAGATACTTTGATATCCTTCTCGATTTCTTCTTTGGTCCATTGGTTTTTAGGATTATGTTAATTTCTATATATTTGTGAATTTCTCAGTTTTCCTATTATCAATTCATAGTTTCATACCACTGTAAAGAGGAAAGACATGTAAGACTTCAATACTCTTAAATTTGATAAGACTTGTTTTGTGGGCTAACGTTCTATTCTGGAGGATGTTCCATGTGCATTGAGAATGTGTTTTCTGTGGCTACTGAATGGAATGTTCTGGATAGTTCTATTAGGTCCATTTGATCTATAGTGTCATTCAAGTTTGGTCTTCCTTTGAATTTTTGTCTGGATGATTTATTCATTGTTGAAAGTGGGGTACTGAAATCTATTATTTTTTGCCATCTATTTCTCCCTTTAGTTTTGTAAATATTTGTTTAAAAATGTAGATGCTCTGATATTGGTGCATATATATTTATAATTACTATAACCTGTTACTGAATTAACCTCTTTACCATTATATAGTGACCTTCTTTTTGTCTTGTGACAGATTTTGATTGAATATCTATTTTGTATGATGTAAGTTTAACCATCTTCATTCTCTTTTATTCACCATTTGCATGGAATATCTTTTCCCATCCTTTCACTTTTAGCCTATGTGTGCTTAAAGTGAGCCCCTTACAGGTAACATATAATTGTAATTTTATCCATTCATATATGTGTCTATTAATTGAAGAATTTAATCCACTTACATTTAAAGTAATTATTGATAGGCTATGATGTACTGTTGCCATTTTATTGTTTTCTGCCTTACGGTTGTTTTATTTCCTCTTGTCTTGCTGTCTTCCTTTGTGATTTTATTTTTTTCATGGTACACTTTGATTCCTTTCCCTATTTTTTGTGTAGCTACTAGAAGTTTTTTCTTTGTAGTTACCATGAGATTTATCTAGAACATCTAAATAGTTACAGCAGTTATTTTAAGCTGATAACTTTGATTGCATATAAAAACTTTGCAATTTTACTTCTCCTTCTCCCAAACATTTTATGCAATTGATGTCACACTTTTCTTTTTCTTTTAAAGATTTTATTTATTTGAGAGACAGAGAGTGTAAGGGAACATGAGTAGTGGGGAGGAGAAAGACAGAGGGAGAAGGAGGCTCCCTTGCTGAGCAGGGAGCCTGACATGGGGCTCAGTCCCAGGACCCTGAGATCATGATCTTAGTGGAAGGCAGTTGCTTAACCAACTGAGCCACATCCAGGCATGCCACATTTTACTTTTTAAAATATTGTAAATCCATTAACAAATTATTAGGAAGGTGCCCCACTCTGTCTTTAACTTTTGATGATTTGTATAAACTGTCTCAGTATTTTTGAATGGGGTCCTTTGAGCCTCATGCATACAGATGTCCATATCCTTTCTATGATTCATGTAGTTTTCAGCTGTTATTTCTTTAAATAAGCTTTCTTCCCCTTTCTGTCTCTCCTTCTGGACCTCCCAGGTTGAAGTATTTTCATTCACTTGATGGTATCCTATAGACCCACATGCTTTTATCATTCTTTTTCCTTTTTTCTTTTTTGTTTTTGTTCCTCTAATTATTCCAAATAACTTATCTTTATTTGCTGATTCTTTCCTCATGATCAAGTCTGCTGATGAAGTTCTCTATCGAATTTTCAGTTTTGTCATTATATCCTTCGACTTTAGGATTTCTGTTTGGATCTTTTTTATGGTTTTTACTTCTTTATAAAACTTGCTGATTTTTTTTTTTTTTTTTTTTTTTTTTAGGTATTGATTTCCTGATTTCATTTAGTTGTCTATGTTACCTTGTATCTCACTGAGCTTTTTTGGGAAAAAAAATTCAGGCCATTTGTAGATCTCTATTTAGATTTGGCTATTGGAGCTTTATTAGTTTCATTTTGTGGTGTCATGTTTGCTTAATTTTTTGTTATCTGTAAAGCCTTGTGTTGGTATCTTGCATCTGAAGGAGCAAACACCTCTCCTGGTCTTTACAGACTGGTTTTGGCACATAAAGACCTTCTTCTGTTGGGTTCCTGGGCTGATGCAACTGCCTCCGGAATTTCAGTTTATTAGGGCTAGAGGCAGGTTATGTGGCTGCTGCTGGGTCCACAGTGGGAGTTTGCAGTTAGCAGGCCTGATCCCTGGGGTGATGGAACTGCCTTCAGGACTTTGGTCAAGGGGGCTGGCACTGGGATACGGGTTAGCTGCAAATAGAGGGCCTGTTACTAGGGGTGCAGATGCATGTGGGAACTGCCAGGTTCCTAGGAGAATTCCTGCCAGCTCCCTGGGAGGTTCCCAGGATGGGCAAAACTAGCCCAACTACCTGCAAAGGGCTGGGACTGAATCACTGGGCTGCTTCAAGGTCCACGGCCAGTGCTGAAGTCTGTAGTCTTGCCTCCAGGGGTATGGATGGGTGTGCCCCCTACCAGTTCATTCAGTGGATAGGAACTCCCTTGGACCACGCCCAGTGGGGTTGGAGCTAGATCACAAGGCCACTTCAGGATATATGGTCAGACTACAACGCAACAGGCCTGCCTCTGGGCATTGTGTCTCCCATCACATTTCTGGGAGGGCAGGACTACCTGCAGACCACAGCTGAGAGGGGCTGGAGTCACACAACTGTTTTAGGATCCTCAGAAACACTGAAGTTGGAGGGTCTGCCTTGGGGACATGGATGGGTATCTCTCTCACTGGGTTTCTGGGAGGGAAGGCTTATTTAAGGACTAACGCTGAGAAGGGCCAGAGCTAGGTCACAGACCCCTTTAGGGTCCACAGCTGAAACTGAGGTCAGTGGTCCTATATTATCCAAAGTATGTCTGCAGGTAGACTGGGCTGTTTTCTGGGTCTGTAGCAATGAAACCACAATTTGGGAACCTGCCATCTGGGCGCAGACACGCCTTTTCAAAATGGCCTTCTTCAGTCTTGGGCTGTACTGGGGTTTTGCAACCTTTAACCTAGATCCTGAAGCTCCTACAAAGGCACTTTCATCCACGGATGGCCATCAATTCACTGTTGCTGTCGGGGGGAAATGAGAAGGAAGCCTCCTATTTTGTAATTTTGCTCTATAATTTTTAAAGCAAATATCAAGATAAAATACGGACACACGGTCTAATCTTAAGAGAATACAGGCATACCTTATTTTTCTGAGCTTCACTTTATAGCACTGTGCAGATACATCATTTTTTATAAATTGAAGATTTGTGGCAACCTTGCGTTGAGTAAGTCTTTGGTGTCATTTTTCCAACAGCATTTGCTCACTTCATATCTCTGGGTCACGTTTTGGTAATTTCACAATAATTCAAACTTTTTCATCATTATTATTATACTTGTTTGGTGATCAGTGATTATGACTCACTGAAAGCTCAGATAATGGTTAGCATTTTTTAGCAATAAAGTGCTAAATTTTTAAATTAAGATATATGCACATTGTTTTAAAAACAATGCTATTACACACTTAATAGATTATGGAATAGTATAAATACAAATTTTAAATTTTTTTTTTTATTTATGATAGTCACACACAGAGAGAGAGAGAGAGGCAGAGACACAGGCAGAGGGAGAAGCAGGCTCCATACACCGGGAGCCCGACGTGGGATTCGATCCCGGGTGTCCAGGATCACGCCCTGGGCCAAAGGCAGGCGCCAAACCGCTGTGCCACCCAGGGATCCCTAAATACAAATTTTATATGCACTGAGAAATCAAAAAATTCATTTGACTCACTTTATTGAGATATGTGCTTTATTATTGTCATCTATAAACCAAACCTGCAATGTATCTAAAGTGTGCCAGTGTGTGGAACTGGATAGATAGTCCTGGAAAGTATGGATTATGTGGTGGCTGTAGGTATGAGAAAAAGGCAAGCATAGAACTGAGGGAGAAGAAACTGGAAAGATAAGTACAGGATAGAGCAAAGAATCTCTTGTAGGGTGGGCACATGTAAGTCACTAGTAGTCCTGAGCAGGAGTATGACCTGTTAAAAATTTTTGGGTCTGCAGAGGTGCTAAGGAGTGGGGTAGTAACAAAGCAAAATAAAGACAGTGAGATTGTCAAAGAGCATTTGGGAATTGGCTGGTTATGGGTGGATGATGGGGTGGGGGGCAAGGGAGTCTGAGGTACAAGAGGGACTAGGCTGAGCAATCCACTAGTTAGAGTCATGTATGAGTATGGCTCAGTAGAGAATTCTGAATGGGAGAGACAGTTGTAGAAGACTTTGCATAGAGTTAGAAGTTGAAGACAGAGGCATAGGACCAATCTGTGTCAAGAAAATGGATCTAACAGGTTAGTGGAATGCAGAAAATGCAGTAACTATGTAACCACAAGGTGATGGAGGCCTAACTCAGAGCACATGGGGGAAAATGGAGAAAGGGATGTTGTAGATACTGAAAATGAAAATACTGATGAGATTTGGTGACTGATTATAGAAAAAGTTTTGAAAAGTTCTGAGTCTAGTATTTGAGAGAATGAAACCGACAGCAAAGTGGGGAGGGAAACGGAGTTGAGTTGTGTCTGGTATGGTGAGTTTATGGTAAAGGCTGAGGTAGAGAGAGTGGACAGGCACCAGAATCCTAGAACTGAGTTCAGGTCTGCGATACTTGATTTGAAAACTCATGCTGGACTAGATTCACTGTGGAAAGGACAGGAGACAGAGAGGGATGTCCAAGGAAGGAGACCTGAAGGTCCCTGAATTTGGAGGTGGGAAGGAAAGGTAAAGGACATGAGCTCCTAGATGGCTCAGTGGTTGAATATCTGCCTTTGGCTCAGGGTGTGATGGGGGAAGAAGGGGCGGTTCTTGGGATTGAGTCTTGCATCAGGCTTCTGGTGAGGAGCCTGCTTCTCCCTCTGCCTATGTCTCTGCCTCTCTCTCTGTATCTCTTGTGAATAAATAAAATTTTAAAAAAGAAAAGAAAAGGAAAAAGAACATCACATGGGGAAGCATGCATGAGATGGGGAATTTTCAGGGATATGTGAAGCACCACAATACATTTCGTATGATGAAGATTGTTTTTTTAAAAAGTGGAGGGCAGCCCGAGTGGCTCAGTGGTTTAGCACTGCCTTTGGCTCAGGGTGTGATCCTGGAGACCTGGGATCAAGTCCCGTGGCGGGCTCCCTGCACGGAGCCTGCTTCTTCCTCTGCCTGTGTCTCTGCCTCTCTCATGAGTGAATAAATAAAAAATCTTAAAAAAAATGAAAAAGTGGAAAGTATGCAAAATATATTCCTGGGTAAATACATTGCAAGAAGTCTGGAAGAATATACAATCAAACCGATAATAGAAGTTACCAGGCGGAGAGAGGAAGGAGTCAGAATAATGGAGCGAGTGATTCAGTGGGAGCTTAAGCCTTATCACTGATGTTTCAAACTTTTCTAAGAACAATCTATTCCCTACATAATTCAAAAGTATTGAAAAATGGAATAAATGGACAAGAAAGCACTTTTAGAACAGAACAACTCTCTCAGGCAGAAATCCTCTCTCAAGAAAAGATTTGTCTTTAATACACATTGAAAAATGACTTATTGTAGTCTACCTTACTTCTCTATCAAGTTAAAAATAACTGCATCAAAGGCATTTTCTTTAGCTCTATATTCATCATATTAATTTAGGTAAATAATTGGCAAAGTGGTAACTATTTATTCATTCTGATTGCAGAAAATAAAAGCATTTTAATTACTCTTAATTGCTTTATCTCTTCATGCATGAGCCAGGTACAAACCTTTCTTGTTGGTGTTTCTATAGGGCACTCACTATGGGGAAGGAGACCATGAACTTCTGTTGACAGAGATGCATACTGGGTAACTTCTGCTTCTGAAAATGGACCTATGACTTTCTTTTGGTGAAACTCCCAACATGGCGGAGCTTTTTTCTTTCTGTTTCTATGTCTCCATAAAATACTGATCAATTCAATAACCTTTGATTATAGCAGACCACAACTAGAATTCTTCCAGATTCCACTCATCCAAAGAGCTTTTCCTCCAACTTCTTCTCCTTCCTTATGAATCAACTTTCAAGAGGACCTGACCTTTATTCCTTCTACCATACTCTGTTACAGTCAATGAAAAGTATAAAGGAACAAATTATCTTAAGATGTAACATATATAACCTTCTCTGCAGATAGCATTTACGTATAACAATAGTTGGTACTTGTATTTTTAAAACAATGCTATTGAGGTATGCTTTACATATCATAAGATCCATATTTTCAAGTCTACTGTTCAGCGGTTTTTAGTAACTTTACCAAGTGGTCTAGCTATTACCATAAATCAGCTTCAGAACATTTTCATTCCACCAAATAAGGTCCCTCAGAGCATTTACATTAATCTCCGTCCCTCCCTGGTCCCCTAACCCCAGATGATCACAACTCAACTTGCTGTTTCTTTAAACTTGCTTTTTCTGGACTTTTCATATAAACGGAATCATATAATACATGGCTTCTTGCATCTTTACTCTGACTTTATAAAACAAAACTAGAGATTTTCCTTTAAATGTGTGATTTTCTTAAAAGAAAAGAAATACATTACCTTTCAAAGAAAACATTACAATAAATACTATTGAACTAAAAACCTAAAAAATTAATTCTGTTCTCTATTTAAATTATAAAATTAAAAAAAAAGTGATATAGGGCTAGAAACATGAAAGGATCACTTATCTATTTTACATGTTGAAACAAACAGTAAGATAGCTATCCTTAAAGCCTCAAATCATTTTAACATCTCAAACTTTACCTGTAGTAGAACTTTTTCTTTTTGAGCATGGATATGTAACTTTCCCTTCCAGGAAAATTTTTAAACAGCCCATCTCTTAACATACTGGTTAATGTTTACAGTTTTTCATGTTATTTTCTTCCTCAGTATCTTTAAAAGGAACAAGAATATCAGGAGTAGTGAAAGGAACTGGAATGTTCCAGCCTTGTTTGAGAGATACCAATAACCTTCTGATTTCTGTGAATACCTCTGACCCACCAAACTTGGACACTGTGCTTACACTGTGGAGAAGGACAGGCATTGACTCCTTTGAAGCTGGCATGTCAGAATAGAAATTATGCTTTTTAATCGACTGTGAATTTTAGTAATGCACATATCTTAGTTACAACCCTCCCCCCCTTTTTTTCTTTTTTAGAGAAGGAGAGGGCAGGGGGAAGGGCAAAGGGAGAGAGAGAATCCCAAGCAGGCTCTACACCCAGCATAGCACCTGACGCGGGGCTGGGTCTCAACTCTGAGATCATGACCTGAGCCCAAATCAAGAGTCAGATGCTTTATCAACTGAGTCACCCAGGTGCCCCTACAAAAAAGAATTCTTAACAGTATTTCAGTAACTGCTACTGTGAATTTCAGATGATATGGATTGATTAGCTAATGCTTTCACTGAATTAAATAGTTCTGTCTTTGGCTTGGAATTCAGAATAAAACAGATTAGTCCACTAAGCTCTAACAAAATTAAGAGGTCCTTATCCTTAAGCTTTTCTCATTAACTCACTCTAATTGTGAGAGATTCTATGAGGATTATAAAAATGACTGTTTATATGATTACATCCTCAGTGCCAATTTTTGACAATTATAGAAGTATACAAAAAATTGATTCATTTTAAAAAATAATGTTCCAAGATAGAAGGCAGCCAATAAGCAGTAAGTGATACCCAGTTCCTCTCTGGACTCTCAAAGCATCATATTTTAAGTGTGTTACTCTCTTTGCTTTTATTTATGCTGCCACTATATGAAGACTAGAAAATGAACACGTGCTGGTAACAAGCCATATTTCAACTACATTTTTTTTTTCAACTACATCTTAAGAAGTAATGAGACTACACAGGAGAATTGAAACAAAGAAGAAAAAGACAAAGTGAGACAACCTGGGGAAAAATACTGAACAAGCGCTCAACTCTAAACATTCAAAGCTATCAAAGCATACTGTTAGCCAAAAATTGCTTCTCAAAAGCCCAAGAATCAGCCTTTAATCTGTTGTTTAAAAATCACAGGACATTTCACATTCTGGAAATCTTAGTACCAAAAGTTCTTTCATGGTTGTTAACTGATAGGTAACTCTGCTGAAAACCAAGCTGTGAAGTATAAATGTGGTGCCCTGATTTTAAAGTGCCAACAGAATGATTTTTTGCTTTGTAAAGTAAACCAAACTCACCAGATCATAGGTCAAACAAAAATAGATTTTGCTGAATTGGTTTTTCTTAAGATTTTATTTATTTATTCATGAGAGACAGAGAGAGAGAGAGAGAGAGAGAGAGAGAGAAGAGAGAGAGAGAGAGAGAGGCAGAGACACAGGCAGAGGGAGAAGCAGGCTCCACACAGGGAGCCCCATGTGGGACTCTATCCGAGGCCTCCAGGACCACGCCCTGGGGCGAAGGCTGGTGCTAAACCTCTGAGCGAACCAGGGATTCCCTTCTTTTTCTTTTTCTCTTTTTCTTTTTCAAAGAACAACTGAAAAATGAAAGATCAATACTAGGAAAAGCCTAGCTAAATGAATCTTGACAATTCCTTGGAAAAAAGATGGTAAACCAAAGTAAATCTTGAATTCGATAACACGTGCACAACAATATATTTATTAGACATGGCCAACCTTCTGTTTTAAGACTGGTATAACTAATAAACTGTCAAAGAAAAAAGTGGAAACACACGCACTTTTATTTTATTTAAAATTGATGAACTAACCAATAATTTGTTCTGGAAAGTAAATGCAAATGAAAACCACCTCATAAGTTCGGTTTTGAAATGAAAATTGGCATAATATTCATTCTGTGACTTCAAAGACATAGAAAAGCTTTTAAGTTTATTTTTAGTTAAATTTAATTATCTTCACTTGTGACAATTTGTCTCACAATCTCTTAAGAGGTATGTAAAAAGTAAAATCTTTTCAGGGATGATACAGATTACGGATAGAGAGGAGAACTTGGACGAGTTACTGCTATACGATGGTGAATAGCAAGGCTTCTGTCTAAATCTTTAAGGCCGCCAAGCAGAGGAGTCAGTCTTTAAGCCTGTACTTTGTGAACTTAGAAAGTATATTTAAAAATTCATAAATATTAAAGCACATTTGTTTTAACTAGAGATATGCTGACCAGCAGAACAAATAGTCACCAGAGCAACATGAGCTGTGGTTTCTCTCCACAATCTCACTTCTTGATTTGTATCTCAGAAATACAAATTCATTCTCCAAACAGGAAGCTCTTGTTACCTTTAGGAGCAAGAACTTTTTTTCCCTTTCATTTTCTTTTTTTCCCTTTCATTGTTACCTTTAGGAGAAAGAACTTTTTTTCCCTTTCATTTTCTGACTGGATGAATAAAAATAATGATATAAACAACAAAAATGTGTATTTGTCTTTTCATTATTCCTCTTAAGGCAATCCTGGCATAATTCTCTGCCAAGTAATTTGGGAAGATAACATCTGCACTAGCTTTCATCACCCAGCTACCTGACCCTGATATTTAAACCAGAGAAGAAAACTTTTAAAAAGGCTCAATGTTTCCATCTGTGTCCCTTATTCTTTTCAGAACTTTCCTCATTGCTCAAGGCCAGTTCCTCCACTGAGGACACCTTTGCCCCTTGGCAGTGGGGGCTACTCACCGCTCTGGGGACCCCCAGCAACAAAGCTGCCCACCAGGCGCACAGCCTGCCTTCCTCAGGGTGTTACTCACTGGTTTCTGAATTCCCTCCAGATGCTTTGTTCCATTACCTCCCAGCTTAGGTATCAGCTTCTTTTTCTCTCCATGGACTCTGCCTGTTAGGCACACATACTCGCCTATATTTCAGTCATTAAAATATTATAATACCCCAAATGGAGTAAAACAAACAGACAAAACAACTCCAACCCTTTCTGGACTGGTCCACTCCTGTTCTCTGCCCTCCTCAAAGCACACACTCATCTGCCTCAACTCGGAGGCTCACAGGTAGTACTGGATCGGCTACCTGCCCTTCCTTCTCATCTCCCAACATCCATAATCCCTCCTTCTGCACTGGTGCTATAGGAGCTTTTATAAAATACAAGTCTGCTTAGATCATTTGCTGCCTTATATTCCAGCGATCCCATTCTGTCATTTTCAAAAGAAAATCCAAACTCTTTAATATGGGGTACAGTTATTCATGATCTGATATATTCAGTGCAATCTCTTAGCCACCTCTAGCCTCGCCTACATTCTAAACTCCAGGCGTCCTGAATCCACTGCTGTACTTGCAGCTCCCCTCCGTGCTGTCCTCATCACCCTGTGTGTTCTGGCACATGCCTTTTTTTCTTCCAGAAGCACCCCCCCCCTTTTTTCTTTTTAAGATTTATTTATTGGGGCAGCCCCGGTGGCGCAGCGGTTTAGCGCCGCCTACAGCCCAGGGCGTGATCTGGAGACCCTGGATCGAGTCCCACGTCGGGCTCCCTGCATGGAGCCTGCTTCTCCCTCTGCCTGTGTCTCTGCCTCTCTCTCTCTCTCTGCATCTCTATGAATGGATAAATAAAAATCTTTTAAAAAAAAGATTTATTTATTTATTCATGAGAGACAGAGAGAAAGAGAGGCAGCAACACAGGCAGAGGGAGAAGCAGGCTCCATGCAGGGAGCCTGACGTGGGACTCGATCCTGGGTCTCCAGGATCATGCCCTGGGCTGAAGGCGGCACTAAACCGCTGAGCCACCCGGGCTGCCCCAGAAGCACCCTTATCTTGATTCCCCTGACTTGTAAATTTCTACTTACCCTAGTTCACAAGTCACCTTCTTTCTGAAACCTTCTCTGACTCTCCTCTCCCGAAGTAGTCTGTGGTCTTCCACTAGGTCTTCCTAGTCTGGCCTCACACAGCACGCTGTGTCCTGTATTGGAAGCTTTTTAAGAGCACCTACGTCTTACTTACGACTTTATCACCAGCCAATTTCACAGTGTTTGGTACATGATGGGCACCTAGTATATGTGTGCTTAATAATCATATTCAATTTTTATTCACTTTTCCTCTGTCTCCCCAAGTGCAGGATTTATATCTCTCATTTTCAGAATTGCAGGTAAATGCCACATAACTAGATATTCATAAAGATTAATGTCTGTTGAAGGAACCAATACTATAACTTCCTCCAAACTCTCTCTGTCCCACTGATCCTGCAGGCTGATGAAAGATTACTTTCCTAATACACCAACTTACCATGGTTCCCATCACCTATGCCACCTAGCTGAAACTTTCACTGGCTTCCTATTACCTGTAGGATGAAGCCCAGCTCCCTCACTTGGTTCTTCTGCATAGAAATGCACTTTCCTTGACCTTCACACACTCTCTTCTCCTCCTTCAAATCTCAGCTTAGGCTTTCCCTGCCTACTCAAACTAAAATTGTCTCTGCATGAGTCTGTGACATTAACCTGATTTAGTTTCTTAATATCCTCACTTATTAGAGCTGAAATGAGCTTCACAGGCTTTCTGCCCCGCCCCCCCAAGTATTTTCCTATTGCCCCCCTCACTAAAATGTAAGGTCCATGAACACAGGTCCCTGGTTGGCTTTGTTCAATGCTGCATCCTCTGTTCTAAAGCAATTCTAAGAATCCAAGATTAGGTGTTGAACAATTGTTCAGTGAAGGAAACTCAAAGCAAAAGTACTTCATGTTGGCATTCAAGGTCCTCAATGACCTGACCATACTCCATTTTCCTAGCTTTATGTCAAAGCAATTCCTCATATGACATCTGTTTTATGATAATCTCCGTTATGCTTTCTGATGGGGCCTTCTTTTTCTTCCTATTTAAATTCTCTTCATCTTTTACAGAAATTCCCGCTTTCATAATGCAATCCGAAGTGGTATCATCCTTAGCTATATTATTTATCTGTTTAATGTCTTAAATATCTTTCAATTTTCTAGAGCTCTCTCTCTTGCAATGGATTTTTTTTAAGAAATAGGTTTTAAGTTACAACAAAAGATTAAAAATTATTAAAAGGAAAAATTTTATATACTAAGATTTAATAAGATTCAGACCTCATCTTACCTATTTTAAGAAAACTGCATGCCTTCTTTAAGTAAACCAAAGGGGTCTGCTTTCAGGTATAATTTGCAACATAAGAGCTAACAGGCTACATCCAAAATTTGTGAGTGACAGTTGGTCCTAGTAACAACTCTGATGTCCATTTTAATTGCAAATCACATTGGCCGCTGAACATACTATGAAAAGGCAGTCAAAAAGTAACTAACTTTTAACTCTGAGCCTAGCATAGTCCTATTGACTAAAATTTTTTTTAAAATATAAACAAAAATATAAATAAAATATAACAAACCATGAACACTTTTGTGATAAGAACTATTAGTCAAAAATACTTTCAAAACTTAGAATGGATTTTAAATAGCTTTACTCATCTGCATCCTGCTGACCCTAGTGGTAAATATATGCAAACATGTGGGCCTAAACATCAGAGAAGACAACACAACATGTAACATGTAAACAAAGGAAACATGCTAACCTGGATACCAACTTTGCAACATTAGCATCCTCTGCTGAACTCATGTCATCCCAATAGGGTTTTCTACGACTTAGCTGCAGGCTGACCTGAGGAAGGCCATCACATAGCTCTGTTTGTGGAATTCTGTGGGCCTGAATAGACCCTTCACTCCTGGATTTGGGGATCTAGAAAATCAAATTCAAGAGAGAGAGATTTTTAAAATCTTTCAAAATAAGTTATTAAAGATGATTTATTGTAATCTATTAACAACATTCCAAAAAAAATCAACCTAGGTATTGAATCAAAAATCCTTAAAAGAACTGTCATATAGCAAGGGGCATGGGGAAGAGGAGACACCCATACTTTCAAGGGGAACAGCCCACGTTTCTTTCCTGGATTCTGATATAAATCTTTGCCAGGCTCACCTTCTCCCAGCTCCCCTTAGAATAATCATTCCGTTTAAAAAGAGATTATAAAAGTATATCTGACTGGCAACCTGGAGTGAACGAAAGAAGAAGTAGAAAAAGGCACGGTGAAAAAAAGGGGCTGAGAACCATTGAAATGAAGGATGCCAATGTCAAAAATATTTCTATATTTACTACCAAAAAGCAAAATACACAGCAGTTCGCTAACAGTTTCTGTTGTAATCTTTTTTTTTTTAGGGCAATGTATAGTCTCATACATTTTTAACTAAGGAAAAAACTAGGAAAAGACCCACCTTTTTAGTTCTCTTATATTTCTGGACACATGAGGCCACAGTGCCAAATGAAGTATAATGACTTCTTTTATCTGAAGTTATGTGTTCCTTCCAACCCCAGAAATACCATCATGCTTTTATTTTTTTTAAATTATTTTTATTTGTTTAATATTTTATTTATTTATTCATGAGAGACACAGAGTGAGAGAGGTGGAGACACAGGCAGAGGGAGAAAAGCAGGCTCCCTGCAAGGAGCCCAATGTGGGACTCGATCCCAGGCCCCGGGATCACACCCTGAGCCAAAGGCAGATGCTCAACTGCTGAGCCACCCAGGCATCCCCATCATGCTTTTATATTAGATCAGAAAGAATGTGAATACAGCCAATGAGCTTCTCCTAAAATTGTGTAAAAATCATATGAGAGTTTCAGGAAAGACTCAAATCCTTGGATCAATTGTAATTATTATCCTGGAAGCTTTTTCTCATCTCTAAGCTTTCTCATGCTTGTCCTTCAACTGGAATGTCATCCATTCATCAGTGGCCACTGATGGTCTTAGTGGCCTAAGACCAAACCTTAACTCCCTTTGAGGTTGAGATAAGAATCCACTGCCCACGGGGCTTCTCTAATTAATCTCAGGCCTTAATGACCTTTCCCAACTTTGAATTCCTGTAATGTGCCACGATAAAATCTACGTTTGATTTCATGTCATCTGATACCTTCACCCTGGTTGTTTTATATTTCTAGGTTATACAGCCTCAACCAGATGCCTAGGGACAGAGATTAGAGTCTCATTCTCTTCCTTTTCCTCCCCTCTCCCCTGTTACTCTCTTCCTCTTATGTATATTATTAACAATTGAGACATCAAGTTTAGCAAAGTTTTGAACCAATTGATACTGTCAGATAACACAGTATTCAACTACAAGATATTTCCAAGACAGTGACTGACCAAGAAACTAGGATAACAGTCAATTAAAAAAGTAATATAGGGATAATTATAAATATTTAATAAATTCATAGCTCTATGAGGGTTACACAAAAATAACATTGGAAAATAATTTAGCAGCTATATTTAGCGCAAAGTAAACACTCAGTAAAAACTAGCTTTTATTAACATTATGTGAAATTTGTCCAAATCTGATGATTACTAATGAATTGTTCTACTGTATTTCTCCATAGAAGTTTTATAAGTTCATGAAAATCAAGGAAAGCAAGGCGAAAAAAAAATTAAATTATGAACTATATAGTTCATTGACATATTTGCCAAGATTACTTATGAAAGAAATATTAGGAGCACCTGGGGGGTTCAGTTGGTTGAACAACCAACTCCTGATTTGGTCTCAGGTCATGATCTCAGGGGCTTGGGATTGAGCCCTGCATTGGGCTCCATGCTCAGTGAGGAATCTGCTGGAGATTCTCTCTTTCCCTCTGCCTCTGCCCTTGACTTTTTTTTAAAAGATTCATTCATTCATTCATTCATTCGAGACACACACACACACACACAGAGAGAGAGAGAGAGAGAGAGAGAGGCAGAGACACAGGCAGAGGGAGAAGCAGGTTCTGTGCAGGGAGCCCGACATGGGACTCGATCCCGGGACTCCAGGATCTCGCCCTGGGTTGAAGGCAGGTGCTAAACCACTGAGACTATCAGGGATCCCATGCCCTTCCCTTGCTTGTGCTCACTGTCTTATAAATAAATCTTTCCAAAAAAAGAAATACTGAGATAAATAAGCCAGAGAACACCTGAAAAGTACAAATATATGCTATTATATATTTCATTAAGGGGCTCCTTTTGGCGTGTGGTTATTTTTCATAAGAGTAGACAGGAAAAATACACTGAAAAAGCAGTAAGATTTCAAACTAGTTAGCTAAAAAATCTCATATCCAGACTTAATTCTCTCTTAGTGTTAAAACAAATACAAGGGATGCCTAGGTAGCTCAGTGGTTTAGCATTTGCCTTCGGCTCAGGGCATGATCACAGGATCCAGGATCGAGTCCCTCATTGGGCTCCTTGCAGGGAGCCTGCTTCTTCCTCTGTCTGTGTCTGTGCCTCTTTCTCTGCGTGTCTCTCATGAATAAATAAATAAAATCTTAAAAAAAATAAAACAAATATAAGAGTAGTTGTTTGGCAACATTTCATAGTGTTAAAATAAGGACATGGCATTTTAGGTTCAGTGATAATTTGAGGGTTCTAAATTCAATGCAATAGTTTATGTAAAGGAGAAATATTCTAAGGTAAAAAGGTGATATGCAGCTGATTCCATTTAGTCAGTTTATATTAAAATAGACTAAATAATTTAAATCACTTAAAATTCAGGTACCAGAAACTATATCAGCTATATTATCAAAGTATATTTATGTGATGATTGAATCTCTATAGAAATAAAATAGACATAACTGTCATTGGCCATGAACTTCAAAATATAAACTCAATATATATCTAAGTAGTATAAAGAACTGAACTTGTACATAGAACATGAAAATACTGCATGAGTTTATGAGAGAACAAAATTGTTAGAAAAAACTAGCTCAGTAAATCTAAGATTACTAGAACTATAGAGTATATATACATATTTTAAAAGGAATGCACGTTTTTAAAGGGGATTAATGATACAGTTTTGAAGATGTACCTTGAAGACTATACATTTTCATTACAGAAATGATTGTAGGAAAAAGAGTGATAAAATTTTAAAGCCTCCTGCTTTACTGATGTTATTAATTTTAATACAAATGTATGAACTTTGAGAAATGGAAAGAGATCACTTTCATTTCCTTAGCTGGAATTGAGCTTTGTAGAAATGATTACTGAGTAGGTAGAAGGAATAGTTTTATTGTTATGCTCTGAGTATCCATCTCAGATTGTGTAAAGTTTAGAGGTTGACTTTGAGATGGTACTCAAGGCTCCTTTCATTGTAACTCTCCCAGTCATCCAAGGTTAAGGATACAAGAAGATATCTTATTACTGTGCAAGCTTAAAGCAGTGATTCTAGGGGCACCTGAGTGACTCAATGGTTGAGCATCTGCCTTTGGCTCACGTCTTGGTCCCGGGGTACTGGGATTGAGTCCCTCATCAGGCTCCCTGTGAGGACCCTGCTTCTCCCTCTGCCTATCTCTCTCTCTCTCTCTCTCTGTTTCTCATGATAAATAAATACAGTGGTTCTCACCAGGAGCCAGTTTTGTTTGGAGACATTTCTGGTTGTCATGATGGGGGTGAGGGTATGTGCTACTAGAATCTAGTGGGTAGAGGTCAGGATTGTGGCTAAACATCTTACATTGCACAGGACAGCCTGCCATGAAAAAGAATTACTCGGCCCAAAATGTCAGTATTACTGAGGCTGAGAAACTCTGGTTCAGAGGAATGGTAAGAAGAAACCGACATTGATGCAACTCTTCTCTTTATATACTTTTCTTCTGGTTCCACCTTTTTTTTTTTTTTTTTTTGTTATTGGCATGTTAAAATGTAATGGGCCCATGTCAGCTATTAAGTTTAGCAGAAATGGGCTAAGGAGGTCACCTAGGCCTTCTCTGTCTAGTCAATGGCTTTCTGATTCCCTGAGGTTCAGCTCAGGGACGCAAGCTCTGTGAGGCAAGGATTCCAGATAGGATTAAAGGCCTTATTCTGATAAATGAAGCTAATATGCTTGGAGAGACCCTCCTGCAGCTTCCCTCAGAGCATGTAGCTGTAGTAAGAAAATGGCCAACGAGCTGGGAGACTGGGATGGCCAGCTATCACTTTCCACTGGAGATACCCATTAACTCACACCTCACTTTGCTGCTTTATTTTAGTGATTTCTTCATGATAACTTCTGTTCTTGAAGGTGAAAACTATAAAAGCCCCAAACCATCTATGGAAATATTTTGCTCAGAAGAATCTGCCATAGACTTTTTGAGTTATAGATCTAGGCACATGCTGCGTGATCTATGTGTACCACTGAAATACTAAGAATTCTAGGAATTGTAAAAAGAGCACATTCCATGCATGTATTTACAGGCATGGAACAGACTTAACACAAATAATTGGAGCTCCTTTAGATTTTGAGATTCCATGGGAATAGAAACACAAGAGTAACTTTTGACAATGTAAAATTAGGAAATATTCTCTCAGATGTTGTTGCTATTACTGCTATAAAGAGTTAGTGAACACTTCTCTGTGTTAAGCATGGTTCCAAGAGATTTACATCAATTAATCCATTTAATTGTCACAACAACCCAAAGAAGCAGGGACAATTATCATTACCACCTCACAACTGAGAAAACTGAGGCATCAAGAATTTGAGTTATTTGTTCCATTGAGTAAGTGGCAGAGCTACAGTTACAACCCAGAGTCAGGCTTCAGTACTTGTGCTTACCACTACTTATATATTTGGTTACATGTGAAACACTAGAATTGCAAGAAGAAAAGGCATTTTTGGATGAAGTCATATTACATCCCATAATGCAGGCCATTTGCCCTTTTTTTAGCCATTAGTAGTTAAAACTCTAAATTTATTTCTTTGGCATCTACTAGCAGTATAATCAGAAGGAAAAAATAAGATATGAGGACAAAATTATATGGAAAATATATTCATTGTATTTTTAATTTATAATATGCCAAAAATGGGGGATCCCTGGGTGGCTCAGCGGTTTAGTGTCTGCCTTTGGCCCAGGGCGTGATCCTGGAGTCCCAGGATTGAGTCCCACATTGGGCTCCCTGCATGGAGCCTGCTTCTCCCTCTGCCTGTGTCTCTGTCTCTCTCTCTCTCTCATGAATAAATAAATAAAATCGGGGATCCCTGGGTGCCTCAGCGGTTTAGTGCCTGCCTTCGGTCCAGGGTGTGATCCTGGGGTCCCGGGATCGAGTCCCACATCGGGCTCCCTGCCCGCATGGAGCCTGCTTCTCCCTCTGCCTGTGTCTCTGCCTCTCTCTCTGTGTCTCTCATGAATAAATAAATAAAATATCCTAAAAAAATAATAAATAAATAAATAAATAAATAAATAAATAAATAAATAAATAAAATCTTTAAAAAATGCCAAAAATGTAAGCATTTTAAATAGTCAAATTAGGGATCCCTGGGTGGCGCAGTAGTTTGGCGCCTGCCTTTGGCCCAGGGCACGATCCTGGAGACCCGGTATTGAATCCCACGTCGGGCTCCCGGTGCATGGAGCCTGCTTCTCCTTCTGCCTATGTCTCTGCCTCTCTCTCTCTCTCTCTCTCTGTGTGTGTGTGTGTGTGTGTGACTATCATAAATAAATAAAAATAAAAATAAATTTAAAAAAAATAAAAAATAAATAGTCAAATTACTTTCATAGGATATTATGGCACATATACTATGAAGAATCATTTAGTCATGGATAGGTCTCCAAAGTTTTTAGTGAGACTGAAATAATTGTGCTATGATATATAACATAGTGTGTGCCCATTTAGCAAATAAAACTGTATAGTTCTATGCCTCCAATGAACTCCAGTCATTGCCATACTTAACACATACATGAATAAATTTCAAAGGCCAAAACATTGAATTCTGACACAGTCAACACTACAAATGTTTTAACATAGTCTCATCTTTAAAAATTGAACAATAAATCCGGCACCAGAAAAACATGTCTGTGTAACCAGCCTCTGATTTACCCTGAAACATCGACATGACTAACACTACTGAAGACACAAGAGTAGGTTATAAGTACAGGCCTTCCATTCCAGGGCAAGTGCAGGGTAGCAGGTGTCTGCCTTGCAGGACTGAAATGAAGCAATAGCAGGTGAATCAGGAGGAGGTGGCATTCAACTGACTATATAGGGACCTAACTCTGAAATCTGAAACTCTTTCCTTTGTGTAGGTGGAGTGGGTTCCCTGCTTATTATTTTAAGTTTCTTCCCAAGAAAGAAATGTGCATGTGAATCAACTGTAGGAAAATGTATTCAGAATGATTTGATAGATATCTAAGTTGTGTTTGAGGGAGGAGAAGAGCCCAGGGTCCACTTATGTGGCTGTCTTAGCTCTCCCTCCTCAACTGCAGGGCAATTTAGAATAACAATTTAGAATGCTATTGAAATAGTTTTATTAATAGTTTTTTTAAAGTTCAAGCATAAAAAAATAGTATTTCGGTCTTAGGAGTCACCCTAAGTACAGGTCAGTTGCTGTGCACCCATTTCGAAATTATAGAAACTGTAAGTCTGGTTCTTTTCATCATCAGGTATTTTGAGAGATGTTAGAATAGGGCAGAAAAATCACAATCAAGGCTCAAATGATGAAGGAAATTGTAATAGAAGGAATTCAAAAAGTTAAGTTTCAGATCAATCAGACCAATCACAGGTTTGCAATATGGCCCAAGCAAGTAAGGAACCCTTAGCACCTGGTTTTCCCAAAGTGTTCACTTCTTACCTCCTCTGCAAAGGTAAGAGCGGTCACAGGAGAGATTCTTATCTGTTTTGTTAATTGCTGTAGTCCTGACTCCTAAAACAGTACTTGGCAAAGAGTAGGCAATCACTAAATATTTGGGTAATAAATGAACAAATAAATGACCAAACTAAATGATATCATCTTCCTCCCAGAAACGCAGAAATGGTAACATCAGTTGATACCATCAAGCACACTAATTCCCCTATGTAAGCATTACTCTTGTTTTAGAAGTTTCCTTTATATTAATTTTCAAAACTTGTAAGTTAGCTAGGGCCTCTTCATATCAACATGGTTTTAACTGCTGTTTTACAAAGTTACTCATTCACATCCCTGACTTCAGATCTTTTAACAAGAAAAACTTCAAGCAGAAAGTAACTGCAAACTGAGTAGTTTAGGAATTTAGATAGAAGACTTTCATAAATTTTCTTCCTATTAGCAATATAAAAATTTGCCCAAATTTTTTTTGCTATTTAAATTTTTAAAAAAGATTTTATTTATTCATGAGAGACACACACAGAAAGAGAGAGAGAGAGAGAGAGAGAGAGAGAGAGAGAGAGGCAGAGACACAGGCAGAGGGAGAAGCAGGCTCTATGCAGGGAGGCCAACGTGGGACTCGATCGCCGGTCTCCAGGATCACACCCTGGGCCTGGGCCGAAGGCAGCGCTAAACTGCTAAGCCACGGGGACTGCCCTATTTTAATTACCAAATCAATGAGAATGTTTATCATCCCAACCCAAATACAACCTTTGACTTCAAGTTTTTGCTAATTTAGAGGATAGGATTACTCTGGGTAATGAGGCCTTAAAACAGGATATTCTGGAAGCTTATTCCAAAGGGATATTACTGACACTAGAAGGAATGCCATGAAGCAGTAGTTCCTACCCAGGGGTGCACACCGGAATGTCCTTTGGAGATTCTAAAAAGTACAACTACCTAAATTCTTTCTACCATTCCACTCCTCAGTCTCAAGGAATATCTCTGAGATGGATCCTGGGCAGGTATATTAAAAATAACAACAAAACACTTTAGAATAATATGTGATTCAAGTTTTAAAATTTGCCAAGTAGTAAATAATTTCTCTTTGAGGTTTTTGAAAATAAATCCTAAGGCAAAAAAAGATTAAATTAAATGAACATTAACTGAATTGTTTGATTATAGTTGGCCATATAAATTTCATGTTTATATAAGAAAAATTAGTTGGATAATTAAGGAATTAGATGTTTATTTTAGAACCACTCACTTTTTGAATTGAAGAGAGGTCTATTCCAATCCCTTTATTTCAAAAATGAAGTCCAGAAGCTCAAAGAACTGAAATGAGCTGCCCAAGATTGTAGATAGTGGGAAAGTTGGCTATTAAAGAGCCCTTTCTCTTGGCAAGATTGTATAGATGGTGGGAAAGTTGGCTGTTAAAGAGTCCTTTCACCTGGCCAAAGTGACAGTGAGAAGTAAAGTAAGAAAATGCAACATCTAGGGCAAATGAAATGATTAGTGTAGTTCACGGAAGCAACACGTCTTCTCTGGCCCAGAAGCAAAGCAGATGGCAACACTTTGGGCCAGGAGCACACTGCAGTTGTATGGAGTTGTAACCTACCTCATAGAATAACATTACCAGCCTTCACCTGACATAAAGGTTTGTTTATTTGAGAAAAATACACTTCTATCTTGTTTAAGTCAATGCATGGGGTTTATTTACATGCAAGGAAATCTAACCCAATGATGCAATATTTTGCTCAAATACTACTTTATCAATAAAGCCCTCCTTGACACTATATAATATATAGCAGAATTCTCCCTTATACACTACTCCCCATTTTCTTTACCTTGCTTTATTTATCTCTACTGCACATAATGCCGTCTGATACACTGTATATTTACTTATGTTTATTTATTTGTTGTTTTTTCCCCCTAAACAGACATAAGTTCTCTGAGGACTGGAACTCTCATGGGTTTGTGTTATAAACATGGTCAGATGGAGGGATGGCTGAGGATAGGTCAACAAAGGGCATGGCCCACCTTAAAGGAAAATCCAACTGCTTACTTTTATTGAATCAAAATTTAGCTACATGGTGACACACAGCTGCCTGGAAAGTTAGGAAAAGTAGTCTTATAGCTGTACCTCAGTGTACCCAGTCAAGGGAGGGAGGGAGAATAGTTCTTGGGAGGCCACTAGCAGTCTTGACCACAGACCTAAACGAATAAAGGAGGGTCTGCAAAGGATATCTAGGGAGGAGCATTCCAGATAAAGAAAAGAAGAGAGTAAAGTTCTGAGAAAGTATGATTCTCAAGTCTGAGGAACAGCAAGGAGTTCCCTGTGGCAGGAGCTGAATGATATGAACAGTGGCAAGAAATGAGGTTAATGATGTAGTAGAGGGCCCAGATTACATATACTTGTAGGCATTTTAAAGACTTTGGTTCTTACTCTGAGCAAACAAAATTTTTGTAAGATGCTGAACAGAAAAGTAACAGGTCTTTCATTTTACAATGATCCTGCATTGAGAAAAGACTATAGAATGGGCAGAGTGATGCAAAGAGAGCAATTAGGAAGTCAGGGAGATGCTTGTGACTGGAATACAAGGTCAGGGGAAAAGACATTAGATTCTGGATACATCCTCAATGTGGAGGCAACAGGATATGCTGATGCACTGGATGTGGGTCAAGGATGATGTCAAAGTTTTTTGGTTTGAGGACTGAAGGATGAAACTGCCATTGTGGAATTAGAAAAGATAACGAGGTACAGATTTTGGTTGGTAAATCAGGAGTTTATATAGTTATGCTAAAACTTTATTTAGTTATGCTAAAAACTTTAAACTAGTAACTTTGGACATGTATTTTTGAGATGCACAAAACATGGAGGTGGAGTGTCATATAGGCAGTTGAATATAATGGTTGGAGATGAGAAGCTTCAACTGAAAATACAAGTTTGGGAGTCATCTCTAATATTTGGTATTTAAAAATTTATTAGAAGAGACCACCTAGGGAGTGAATCTAAATAGAAAAGAAATCAGACTAAGGACTAATATCCAGAGCATGCCAAAGTTAGAGAGAGGAGACCAGATAGACTAAGGAGTGGACAGTGAGGTAGAAGGAAAACTAAGAGAATGTCCTGAAAGGCAGGGGGGAAAGGGTTTCAACAAGAAAGGAATAAATACAGTTGTCCTATACTTCAGCAATTCTAAAACATGTATCTACATAAAGACTTGTACATGAATGTTCACAGCAGCATTATTTATTATAGTTAAAAAGTGGAAACAATTCAGGGCACATGGGTGCCTCAGTTAGTTAAACATCTGCCTTTGGCTCAAGTCATGATCCCTGGGTTCTGGGACTGAGCCCTACACCAGGCTCCCTGCTCAGCATAAAACCTGCTTTTCCCTCTCTCCCTGACGCTCCCCCTGCTTGTGCTCTCTAATAAATACATAAAATTTTTTTAAAAAGTAGAAACAATTCATATGTCCATGAACTGATATATGGATAAGCAAAATGTATATATCTATACAATGGAATACTATTTAACTATAAAAAGGAGATGGGTTTCCAAGAAGGCAGAGGAATAGGAGACTTTAATTTTGTCTCATCCAAGGAATTCAGTTAGATAGCTATCAAATCATTCTGAATACCTGGGAACTCAATCAGAGATCTAATAAAAAGAATTGCTGCAATTCTACAAATAGAAAAGTGCCTACTTTCTGCAAGAATGACAGGACAGAAAAACTCACCTCAAAAAAGAGAACAAGAGGCAGTACTGACTGCCAGGGACCTAATCAGTATGGATTTAAGTAAGATGTCGGAACTAGAGTTCAGAATAACAATGATAAAGATACTAACTAAACTGGCTAGTAAAAGCACAGAATACACCAGAGAATTCCTTTCTGGAGAAATAAAAGAACTAAAATATAATCAACTCAAAATCAGAAATGCTATCAATAAGATACAATAAAAAATGAAGGCTCTAACTGCTAGGATAAGTGAGGCAGAAGAGAGAATTAGTGATATAGAAGACAAAATGATGGAGAATAAAGATGCTGAGAAAAAGAGAGACAAACAACTACTCGGTCATGAGGGAAAAATTCGAGAGTTCAGTGATACCATAAAGCAAAACAATATTAGAGTAATTGGGATCCCAGGAGAAGAAGAAAAAGAGAGAGGGAGAGAAGGTATATTTGAACAAATTATAGCTGAGAACTTCCTTAATCTGGGGAAGGAAACAGGCATTTAAAGTCTAGGAGGCACAGAGAACCCACCTCAAAATCAATAAAAATAGGTCAACACCCCAAAATACAATAGTGAAACTTGCAAATTTCAGAGACAAATAGAAAATCCTGAAACCAGCTCAGGGGATAAGAGGTCCATAACCTATAAGGGTGGAAACATCAGACTGGCAGCAGACCTATCCACAGAGACCTGGCAGGCCAGAAAAGACTGACATGATCTATTCAGAGTGCTAACAGAGAAAAATATGCAGCTAAGAATACTTCATTCAACAAGGCTGTCATTCAAAATAGAAGGAGAGATAAAAAGCTTCCAGGACAAACAGAAACTAAAAGAATCTGTGATCACTAAACCAGCTCTGCAAGAAATATTAAAGGCGATCCTTTAAGCAAAGAGACACAGCAAAAGAAATTAATTAATTAATTTAATTAATTAATTAAATTCTAAATTCATATCTTTCAATGGTTATTCTGAATATACAGGGGCTAAATGCCCCAAACAAATGACACAGCATATCAAACTGGATAAAAAAGGAAGACCCATCGATATGCTGTCTGCAAGAGACTTATTTTATTTATTTAAAAAAGGTTTTACTTATTTATTCATGAGAGACACACACACACACAGAGAGAGAGAGAGAGAGAGGCAGAGACATAGGCAGAGGGAGAAGTAGGCTTCCTGCAGGGAGCCCAATGTGGAACTCGATTCCAGGACCCTGGGATCACAACCTGAGCCAAAGGCAGACACTCAACCCCTGAGGCACCCAGGTGCCCCAAGAGACTCATTTTAGACCCAGAGATACCTCTAGATTGAAAGTGGGGGTGGGTGGGAAATCATTTATCATGCTAATGGACATCAAAGAAAGCTGGGGAAGCAATCCTTATATCAGACAAATTAGATTTTAAACCAAAGACTGTAATAAGAGATGAAGAAGGATACTATCCAACAAGAAGATCTAACAATTTTAAGTATTTATGCCCCTATTATGGGAGCAGCCAATTATATGAACCAATGAATAATAAAATTGAAGAAAAACATTGAAAATAATACAATAATAGTAGGGGACTTTAGAGAGGGGACATCCCACTCACAGCAATGGGCAGATCATCTAAGCAGAAGACCAACATGGAAACGATGGCTGTGAATGACACACTGGACCAGACTTCACAGATATATTTAGAGCATTCCATCCTAAAGCAACAGAATACACATTCTTCTTGAGTGCACATGGAACATTCTCCAGAACAGATCACATACTGGGTCACAAGTTAGGTCTCAACCAGTACACCAAAAGACTGGGATCATTCCCTACATATTTTTAGACCACAATGCTTTGAAATTGGAACTCAATCACAAGAGGAAATTTGTAAAGAATTCAAATACATGGAGGTTAAAGAGCATCCTACTAAGGAATGAATGGGTCAACCAGGAAATTAAAGAAAAATTAAAGAAATTCACGTAAACAAATGAAAATGAAAACACAAGTGTCTAAAATGTTTGGGATGCAGCAAAGGCAGTGCTAAGAGGGAAGTACATAGTAATACAAACCTTTCTCAGGAAACAAGAAAGGTCTCAAATATACAACCTAAACTTACACCTAAAGGAGCTGGAGAAAGAACAGCAAATAAATCAGGAGGAGAAGAGAAACAATAAGGATTAGAGCAGAAATCAATGAAATAGAAACCAAAAGAACAGTAGAACACATCAACTCAACTAGGAGCCAAATCATAGGAGCTAGTTCTTTGAAAGAATTAATAAGATCCATAAACCCTTGGCCAGACTTATCAAAAAGAAAAGAGAAAGGACCTAAATAAATAAAATCATGAATGAAAGAGGAGAGATCACAACCAATACCAAAGGAATACAAACAATTATAAGAGAATATTATGAGCAATTATATGCCAACAAATTAGGCAATCTGAAAGAAATGGATGCATCCTCGAAATGTATAAAGTACCAAAACTGAAACAGGAAGAAACAGACAACCTTAACAGACCCATAACCAGCAAGGAAATTGAAACAGTAATCAAAAATCTCTCAATAAGAGTCCAGGGCCAGAGGTCTTCCCAGGGGAATTCTACCAAACATTTAAAGAAGAATTAATACCTATTCTTCTGAAGCTATTTCAAAAAATAGAAATGGAAAGAAAACTTTCAAACTTGTTCTAGAAGGTATTACCTTGATCCCAAAACTAGACAAAGACTCCACCAAAAAGGAGAATTACATACCAATATCCCTGATAAACATAGATGCCAAAATTCTCATCAAGCTACTAGCCAATATGATCAAACAGTATATTCAAAGGATTATTCACCATGACCAAGTGGAACTTATTCCCAGGCTGCAAGATTGGTTCAACATGTGCAAATCAATCCATGTGATACACTACATTAATAAAAGATATGACAAGAACCATAAGATCCTCTCAATACAGAAAAAGCATTTGACAAAGTATAGCATCCTTTCTTAAAACTCTTCACAGTGTAGGGATTGAAGGAACATACCTCAATATCATAAATGCCATACAGAAAGCCCACAGTAAATACCATTCTCAATGGGGAAAAACTGAGAGCTTTTCCCCTAAGGTCAGAAACATGACAAGGATGTCCACTCTTACCACCTTTATTCAACATAGTACTAGAAGTTGTAACCTTAGGAATCAGATAACAAAAAGAAATAAAAGGCATCTGAATCAGCAAAGAGGTCAAACTGTCTCTCTTTGCAGATGACATGATATGGAAAACCCAAAAGACTCCATCCTAAAATTGCTAGAATTCATACAGGAATTCAGCAAATGGCAGGATATAAAATCAGGTGCATTTACATACACTAACAACGAAACAGAAGAAGGAGAAATTAAGGAGTCAATCCCATTTACAATTGCACCAAAAATCAGAAGATACCTAGGAATAAACCTAACCAAAGAGGCAAAGGATCTGCATTAATAAAACTATAGAACACTCATGAAAGAAATTGGAGAAGACACAAAGAAATGGAAAAATAACCTATGCTCATGGATTGGAAGAAAAAATTTGTTAAAATGTCTATGCTACCTAGAGCAATCTATACATTCAATGCAATTCCCATCAAATACCATTAACTTTTTTCATAAAGCTGGAACAAATAATCCTAAAATTTGTATGGAACCAGAAAAGACCCACAAATAGCCAAAGGAATGTTGAAAAAAGAAAAGCAAAGCTGATGGTATCACAAGTCCTGACTTCAACCTCTTTTACAAAGCTGTAATCATCAAGACTGTATTGTACTGGCACGAAAACAGACATACAGATCAATGGAACAGAATAGAGAACCCAAAAATGCACCCTTATCTCTATGGTCCACTAATCTTTCACAAAGCAGGAAAGAATATTCAATGGAAAAAACACAGTCTCTTCAACAAATGGTGTTGGGAAAATTGGACAGCCCCATGCAGAAGAAAGAAAGTGGACCATTTTCTTATATCATACACAAAAATAGACTCAGAATGTGAGACAGGACTCCATCAAAATCCTAGAGGAAAACATGGGGAACAAACTCTGGGACCTTGGCCACGGCAATTTGCTAGACACATCTCCAAAGGCAAGGGAAACAAAGGCAAAAATGAGGTACTGGGACTTCATCAAGATAAAAAGCTCTTGTACAGCAAAGTAAACAATCGACAAAAACCAAAAAACCTACAGAATGGGAGAAGATTTTTGCAAATGTCTTATCAGATAAAGGGCTACTATCCAAAATCTATAAAGAACTTGTCAAACTCAACATCTAAAGAGCAAATAATCCAATCAAGAAATGGGCAGAAGACATGAACAGACATTTCTCCAAAGAAGACATATGAATGACCAATGGACACACGAAAAAATGCTTCACATCACTTGGCATCAGGGAAATACAAATCAAAACTATAATGAGATACCACTTCACACTAGTCAGAATGGCTAAAATGTACAAGTCAGGAAACGATAGATGTTGGCAAGGATGTGGGAAAAGAGGAATCCTCTTAATACTGTTCGTGAGTACAACTACTCTGGAACACAGTATGGAGATTTCTCAAAAAGTTGAAAACAGAGCTACCCTATGACATAGCAATTGCACTACTGGGTATTTACCCCAGAGATACAAATGTAATGATCTGAAGGGGCACCTGCACCCCAATGTTTATAGAAGCAATATCTACAATAGCCAAACTATGGAAAGAGCCCAGTGTCCATCGACCAATGAATGGACAAAGAAGATGTGGTGTGTGTGTGTATATATCTATCTATCTATATATACACACACACACACAATGGAATACTACTCAGCCATCAAAAAATGAAATCTTGCCATTTGCAATGATGTGTGGATGGAGCTAGAGGGTATTATGCTAAGTGAAATAAGTCAATCAGAGAAACACGATTACCATATGATCTCAACTCATGTGTGGAATTAAAAAACAAAACAGAGGATCATGGAGGAAGGGAGGGAAAAATTAAACAAGATGAAATCAGAGAGGGAGACAAACTATAAGACTCTTAATCATAGGAAACAAACTGAAGGTTTCTGGAGGGGAGGGATTAGGGGGAAAGGTTAAAAGGTGATGGACATTAAGGAGGACACATGATATAATGAGCCCTGGGTTTTACTTAAGACTAATGAATCCCTGAATTCTACGTCTAAAACTAGTAATACACTATATGTCAGGTAACTGAATTTAAATTTAAAAAAAAGGAATGAAGTACTGAGGCATGTTACCATGAATCTTGAAAATACGTGAAGTGAAAGATGGCAGACACAAAATAACACATTATTCCATTTATGTGAATATCCAGAATACACAGATCTACAGGGAATGAGAGTGGCTCAGTGGCTGCCAGGGACTGAGCAATGGGAAGTGACTGCAGATGGGTATGGGGTTTGTTTTTGGAAGTGATGAAATGCAGACCATCACACAACTCTGTAAATATACTAAAAATCACTGAACTCTAATTTATTTATTCAAAAGATTTTATTCAATCATGAGAGACACAGGCAGAGGGAGGAGAAGCAGGCTCCATGCAGGAGCCTGATGTGGCACTCGATCCCGGGAATCCAGGATCACACCCTGAGCTGAAGGCAGACGCCCAACTACTAAGTCACCCTGAACTCTAGAGTCCCTGAACTCTAACTTTAAAAGTAAATTTTATGGTATACTACGATTATATCTCAGTAACACTGTTATTTAAAAAAGGAAGGCATGAGGTGCCTGGGTTGCTCAGTCGGTTAAGCATCTGCCTTCAACCAGGGTCCTGGTATTGAGCCTACAGAGTCTGTCACTACCCCACCCATCCTTGCGTGCACCCTCTCTCCAATAAATAAATAAAAAGTCTTAAAAAATAAGAATAAAAAAGGAAGGCATGATCACGTATGTCAAATGCTGCTGACAGAGTGAAGAGGATGAAAATTGAGAACTGACTCCTGAATTTGGCAATGTGGCGTTACTTGACAGGAGCTGCTTTATTCTGTAGTGGGATTGATTAGTGGGTCCAGGAAGAATAGAGAATAGGAAGTGAAAACAGTAAGCTTATACAGTTCTTTTGAGAAGTTTTATTTTAAGGAAATGGGTGATAGCTAAAGGGAGCTTTGGAATCAGGGAGAGGTTTTCTTTTTTATAAGATGGGAATATTATACATATTTCTATGGCTAATGGGAATGATTCAGTAGACAGATGAAAAACTGATGATCCAGCAGAGGGAGGAAGGAGGAGAGGACTCAGGGAGCAGAGTGTTGGGGTTGGTGTGAGAGTATGGGATCTGGTTCACAGTGGAGGGCTGATCTTGGACAGGAACAAGCATGCCACACCTCCTAGGACTGGAAGAAAGGAGAGAACATGGCTTGAGGTGGATTCAGAGTGGATGTGAGGGTAGGAACAGGTAGATATTTTCACTTCATGTTCTCTGTGAAATAGAAAGCAAGGTCATTATTGTAGAGTGAAGGGTGAAAAGGGGAAATGCTGGAGACTAAAGACAAAGGGGAAAATATGAGAAAGTTGTTTAAAAGAAAAGAAGAGAGGAAGACTGGAGAGAGTGGCAGTACTGCCAGCAACATGAGGACCGACTTGAAGTTGGTACTCATGTACTTAAAAGTGAGACCTCAAACCTAAAGTTAGTATAATGAAAAAAAAATGAGAAAGATCAGGGCAGACATAAATGAAACAGACACAAAAAAGATAAAAGAAAACATCAATGAAACTAAGAGGTAGCTTTTTGTAAAGATAAACAAAATAGACAACTTTTTATTTCACCTATAATCTTACAGGATAAATAAATCATAGTTAGGTGCATGGATAAGGTTTGTAAACCAATAATAAGGATAAAATATAAGTTAGGATTTTTAGAAAAAATAGGGCTACTATATATGAGTTCTACCTGCATGATTCGAATAATAAAGATGTATTAACCATATACACACAAACTGAAAGTAGGTAACTTTTAGCTAGCCTCAGAACAGGAAAAAAGAGGACTCAAATAAATAAAATTAGAAATAACAGGAGACATTACAATTGAAATATAAAAGATCATAAGAGACTACAAAAATGATTACCTGCTAAATAAATCGACCAACCTAGAAGAAATATATTCCTAAAAACATGCAACCTACTAAGATTGAATTATGAAGAAACAGAAAATCTGAACAGACCAATTGCTAAGGAGGAGTAAGGATTAAATCAGTAATTAAAATCCTCCCAATAAATAAAAGTCCAGGAGCAGATGGCTTCACTGGTATATTCTACCAAATGTTTACAGAAGAATTAATACCAATCCTTCCCCCAAGAAGAAGAGGAGGGAATATTTCCAAACTCATTTTACAAGTCCGGAAAGCCCTGAGAGCAAAACTAGACAATGATACTATAAGAAAATTATAAATCAATATTCCTCATGGGGGCAGCCCCGGTGGTGCAGCGGTTTAGCGCAGCCTGCAGCCCAGGGTGTGATCCTGGGGACCCAGGATCGAGTCCCACGTCGGGCTCCTTGCATGGAGCCTGTTTCTCCCTCTGCCTGTGTCTCTGCCTCTCTCTCCCTCTCTGTGTCTCACATGAATAAATAAAATCTTTTAAAAAATATTCCTCATGAACATAGATGCAAAAATTTCTTAAGAAGACATCAGCAATCTGAACTCAATATTAATTAAAAAGATCATATGCCACGATTAGGTGGGATTTATTCCAGGAATGCTACATGGTCCAACATCAGCAAATCAATATAACATATCATATTAACAAAATGAAAGATAAAAATCATATGATCACCTCAATAGGTGAAGAAAAAGCATTGGAGAAAATTCAACATAGATTCCTAATAGAACCTCTTAAAAATGGGTATAGAGAGAACATACATGAACATAATAAAAGCTATACATGATGAGCCCACAACTTAACATCTTACTCAATAGTGAAAAGCTAAAAGCTTTTCGTTAAGATCAATAACAAGACAAGGATGCCCACCCTTGTCACTTTTATTCAGTGTAGTGCTGGAAGTCCTAGCTAGACTACCTAGGCAAGAAATAAGAAATAAAAAGCATCTAAATCAGAAAGGAAGAAATAAAACTGTCTTGCAGAGGACATGAGCTTATATATAGAAAACCCTAAGACTACACCAAAAAAAGTGTTAGAATAAACTAATTCAGTTAAACTGTAGGATACAAAATCAATACACAAAATCAGTTGCACTTCTACATACTAATAACCATCAGAAAGAGAAACTAATCACATTCATAATTGCATCAAAATAGTAAAATAAGGAATAAACTTAACCAAGGAGTTAAAAGACCTGTACACAGAAACCTGTAAGACACTGATGAAAGATCCTGAAGGCACAAACAAATGGAAAGATATTCCATGCTCATGGATTGGAAGAATCAACACTGCTAAAATGTCCATTCTACCCAAAACAATCTATAGATTCAATGTAATCCCTAACAAAATTTCAATGGTATTTGTAAAGGAATGTAATAAATAATCCTAAAAAATGTATGGAACTACAAATTCCCCCAAGTAGCCAAAGCAATTGTGAGAAAGAAGAAATCTGGAGGCATCACATTTCCTGATCTCAAACTATATTACAAAGCTATAGTAAACAAAACAGTATGGCAATGGTATAAACCCACACGCAAAGATCAATGGAACAGAGAGCTCAGAAATAAACACACACATAGATGGTCAATTAATTTATGACAGAGGAGTCAGAAACATACAATGCAGAAAGGATAATCTCTTCAATTAATGGTGTCAGGAAAATTGGACAGCCACATGCACAAGAATGAAATTAACCCTCTTATACCATACACAAAAATCAACTTAAAAGAGATTAAAGACTTAAATGTAATATCTAAAGCAATAACAGGGGGATCCCTGGATGGCTCAGCGGTTTGGCGCCTGCCTTTGGCCCAGGGTGCGATCCTGGAGTCCCGGGATCGAGTCCCATGTCGGGCTCCCGGCATGGAGCCTGCTTCTCCCTCTGCCTGTGTCTCTGCCTCTCTCTCTCTCTCTCTCTCTCTCTCTCTCTCTCTCTCTCATAAATAAATAAATAAATAAATAAATAAATAAATAAATAAATCTTTAAGAAAAAAATAAAGCCATAACACTCCTAGAAGAAAATAGGCAGTAAGCTCCTTGATATCATTCTTGACAATGATTTATTAAATTTGACACCAACAGCAAAAATAAACAAGTAGGACTATATCAAACTAAAAAAGCTCCTACACAGCAAATTAAAAACAACATACTAAATGGGAGAAAATATTTGCAAATAATCTTTCTTTTTTAAATTTTTTTTTAATTTTTATTTATTTATGATAGTCAGAGAGAGAGAGAGAGAGAGAGAGAGAGAGAGAGAGAGAGAGGCAGAGACACAGGCAGAGGGAGAAGCAGGCTCCATGCACCGGGAGCCCGACGTGGGATTCGATCCTGGGTCTCCAGGATCGCGCCCTGGGCCAAAGGCAGGCGCCAAACCGCTGCACCACCCAGGGATCCCTGCAAATAATCTTTCTAATAAGGAGTTAATATGTAAAATATATGAAAAACTCGATAGCAAAAAAAATCTTGTTAAAAAATGGACAATGAACCTGAATATTTTCCCAAAGACATACAGATGGCCAAAAGGTACATGTAAAGATGCTCAACATCTCTAATCAGGAAAATGCAAATTAAAACCACAGTGAGATACTTCTTTACACCTGTCATAATGGCTAAACTAAAAAACACAAGAAGTAAGTGTGGGCGAAGATGTGGAGAAAGTGAACATTTGTGCACCGCTAGTGGCTGTTTAAATGGGCACAGCCACTATGAAATACAGTACAGAGCTTCCTCCAAAAGTTAAAAATAGAATTATTATATAACCCAGCAATTTCATTTCTGGGTATTTATCCGAAGAAAAGAGAATCACTACCTTGAAAAGATATCTGCACCCCCCCCCCATATTTACTGCAGTATAAAAGAATAAATTGGTGGTTGCCAGAGACAGTGGGTTGGGGGTAGGCAAAATGGATAAAGGTGGTCAAAAGATACAAACTTCCACATATATGATTAGTAAGTGCTGGGATGTAATGTACAACATGGTGACTATAGTTAACAATACTGTGGCATACATTAGGAAACTGCTAAGAGAGTAGATCTTAAAAGTTCTTATCACAAGAAATTTTAAAAAATTAGTAACTGTGTAATGATGGATGTTAACTAAAGTTATTATGGTAATCATTTCACTGACTATCTGTACTGAGTACAGATACCTTTTTGAGATAGTGATTTCAGAATATAGATATATTTCATATATGTATAAAATCATTATGTTATACACTTAAAATTAATATGATGTTGTATGTCAAATATATCTCAATAAAAATAAAATAAAATGAGACACTGGCTGTTTTCTGGGTTCTCCAGCTCTGTTCACTTAGATGGTAGGGTGCATTGTTTTTAGAGAAGGCTGAGGTTTTAAGGTAGCAGATATTAGCTTCTTTATTCTTGTGTTGTAATTGCTTGTTCACATGCTGTCAGCCTCATTATACTGAGTGAGCCCTAAGTTTATGTCTTTTTCATTGTTGTCTCCTCTGCCTGTAAGTTTGACATATAAGAGGTGATTAATGGATGTTCAATATACTTTTCCTACAAAAACAAATTTATAAATTACTTCATTGGTTTTTCTTCATCCATTCATCCCAAACATATAGCTGATACATTGGACAGATTTACTTATAAATTACATATCACAAAACTATAATCAGTTTTTCCCTAAAAAATCTTTATATTTAAACAAAATAGCATTTTCAAAAAGTACACTCTCCTCACTGAGCACTATCAAATGAGTTCATTAAAGCATCTTTTGATAATGTCATTCATAAGTCCTTGAGAATATTATCTTCTTGTAAGCATAGATATGGCGGAGGGATGCAGCCTAGCTTTCTCCAAAAAATGAAAGTTTACTCCCTGGGGAAAGAGAAGTTTGTGCAGGATGTCATGCTCTAGGACTTTTCATATTGTTCTATAATAGTTGGGTTGCTTTCCCTTAAAAGTCATTTTTTCTTCTATGACTATGAATAGTAACTACCACTATTATCTGGTAATCTGTTTGCATTTCTACGATACATCCATAAATGAAGATACATTTTCCATAGGGGGTAAAAGCCCCTCCCATACCAACAACAGAGCAATATTACTACATTTAAAACTTTCTGAAGGTGCTGTTTTGGTAAGCAGGACAGCACATCTGCATTTGTATGTATTTATCATTCTGCGTCGTATGCATGATTGCCAAAAAAATGATTGAAGGGATAAAACGAATGCTATTTATAATCTAAGCTTTTTAAAAAATGTTGTCCTTGCTATAAACAAGGAAAGCTATAGAATGTTTTGCACTCTTTTTGCCAAACTCAAACTACATAATCCTTGTTGGCCAAGCCACTTAGAGACTATAAGGCTGGAATCAGTGAGGTCTCTTCCATTTTGCAGGAAGTCCTTTGTTAGGGTGCTGCTCAACAAGACAAAGCTATAGGGCATTACAAACTACTTGGGCTTACTAAAATACACATCCTCAGTGGGTTAAAAACCATTTCCATTATTGTAAATATAAGCAAATACTTTGTTTTGTAACATATTCATTTACAGGGAAGAGATAGGCTTTGAAATCTTGTTTCTCACTGTTGCCAGCTACATGATTTTGGGCAAATCCCTTAACTTCTCTGTGGCTCAGTTACCTCATCTGTATAATTAAAAACCTACAGTTCATATGATGTTATGGAAATTAAATAAAATAATTCATGTTCTTTTAGTGCCTAGAATATAGTAAGCACATAATAAATGATAGAATTGAGAGCTATTAATTTTAATAATTATAAACTAAATTGTAATTTAAATAATTATTAATGTAATAAAAGACTTCAGAACTTGGGAAGACATGTCACTACTACCAAGCTAACCTAGTCACTTAATTTTACATAGCATTCTTCAAATTTGACAACAATGGAGTTCAATAAGCATTTATTGAACAATTATGACATTCTGGGCCTCAGGTTAGGCCCTGGCATCATTAATGATGTTGGATGTAGTTTTAAAGAAGTGGATGCTCTAGCAAGGGGACAGACACATAGACTCCTATCTCCAGTAATAAGCATACTTAAAATAAAAGCTAACTGTTGGATGCTTACCAAGGTAAGGCATAAGATTTCAGCACAGCATATATATTTTCTCATTTCCAATTAAAAACAACCCTACAAAATAAGTACAATTATTTCCATTTTATAGATGAGAGGGCAGAGATGCAGGGAATTAAGAAACTTGCCTAAGGTCACCCAAGTAGTAAGTGATGAATCTGGGACTTGAATTTATGGCAATCTGATATAGGAGCCAGCAGTCTTAACTATCATATCACCCTACCTCTTATATTTTTAAAAACACTGAATAGCAACAGATATTTATTGAGCACTTCCCACTTGCAAAGCACTAAGAATATAAGATCAGACCTGAATTCTGTTCTCTGGAGCTAGCAGTCTAGCAGGGAAGACAAATATTACTCACATAATTGTGTGAATATATACATATGAGCTATGATAAGTGTTAGGAAAAAATTGTAAATGTTAAGGAATGCATAATGTATGCAATGTTATCGAAGAATACACACAAAGCACACAATTCTGCCTGAAGTGGGTGAGGAAGGAAGGCCTTTCAAAAATTGAGAACAGGAGAAAATATATAAAATAAGAAACCCAAAATGACTGAGCATGGAGGGGAAGGGAGGTGGCATGAGTTGAGGTGCAGGGTTGAGCTTGAATGAACCTGTTAAAGGCATGTGTACTGTGCTAATGGGTGTGATCTTTATTCATTATTCAGTGGGGAAAAGGGCATTCTATAATAGCTATTCTGGCCATGGTGTGGAAGGAAGGAAAGACAAAGGTGATATTGATATATTTTTTGACTGAAACTCCTATAAGTACTAACCTTTACTGATAAAATACCCCAGATTATATTCATACTTTTTGCATCTTTTAATTTTGATATTCATGAAATAAAGCACATTGAATGGACGATTTACTGGTTGCCTTCCAGGGTTCATATCCTTTCTTTTCCTATGCCAATGTCCCCACTTCCCATTGGTAATCCACCAGGTTCCCAGTGAGGTGAATTCTTTGGTGGCTCTAAGCATGAATTATGTGATCCAGACCAAGCCTATTAGTGCGCTCGTATCTCCTAGCCATCATAATGTAATCAGGAAGGTAAATCTCAGGAATTCTCCAGGAATGTTGGGACAAAGGTGCTCTCTAGTCAATACCAGTTTTGCCAAACAATCTGAATAATGAATAAACTATAGCCTTCAGCAAAGTACTATGTGATGATTCTAGAGTTAATTTGGCTTGTGTTTAAATCAGACATATTTTCAAAAAGAGTCTGAAATATAATTCACATGGAATATATAAGAATGCCTTTGGATTAAAATAGCAGACAAACACAGTCCTAATTTATTTAAGCAACAAAGGGAATTTATTGGCTCATAAATCAAAAACCCTAGAAATACTGTGAGCTTCTGACAAAGGTTTATGTCTACCAAGGACCTAATTTCTTTTTATCTTTTTGAATTGATCTGAAAATCTGTACTTGAACTTGTTTTCTGCTTCATGTTCAAACTCTTTAGTTAAATGTTTACAGTCTTCAGCAAATTTAAGTCAGAACCAAAGTAAAAGCAGAAGAAACACTGATCAAAATTATAGTAAATCTTTGAAAATTTACTTTCCCTGTCCACATTGTCTATTACTATTTTTGTCCTAGCCTGTATCTAAGTAGAAGCCAGAGAAATGATTCACTTGAAAATGGACTCATCAGATGAAAAGTAAAGTCGAGAAAGCAGTGTGATTTTTTAATTACAGTAACTGTAGGAGAAATGCTGTACTAGTAGGCACAATAACAAGAAGAGAAAAATATTAAACAATGTGGAATATGATTTTGAAGTAAAATAAATTCATCTGCTTATAGCTAATAAATAATCTGTCTTATAATCATTACATAAAAAATTTAAAATGATATAGTTGTAAAATAGGCCAAATAGATTATAAAAAAAATTCAACCATATAAATGGTTGTATCTTCTAATGGTAATAGCAACTGATGAAAGTGATTAGTCATGACAATAATTCAGATGTTTACATTGATCTATCACAATTATGGTTTTACATTAGGAGGTGAAAACTGTTTTTACAAAAGGCCATACAGTAAATATTTTAGGCTTTATGAATTATAAGGTCTTTGTTGCAACTACTCAACTCTGCCATTATAGTGTGAAAGCAGTCATAGATAGTATGTTAAGAATGGGCATGGCTGTATTCCAACAAAACTTTGTCATTTTTGTCTGTTGAACTTTTTTTCAACAGAACTTTATTTACAAAACAAGTGGTGGGCTAGATTTGGCCATAATTTGCTGGCCCTTGTTCTATATCATTCATGTCTTTCAGTTTCTTTTGTCTCTCTTTGTATGAGTGTTCAATCATCAGAACTTGTGCATTAAATTTTATATTAAATTATTTTAAATTACTTAACTTGACTCAATTTTTAAGATAGATTATACAAATTGGAAGGGAACTGTCACTAGAAAAAGGGTAGACTACTAGGTGAGTTTATCGTTCATTACAAATTTTAGACTTAGGGTTGGCTACAGACAGTACCATACCATATGATATGGCTGAAACAGAGAACTCCTATCTTATTGGCCATAAACTAGGGGACTGAGTTTGAGGCAAGCAAAGTAAATTGAAGTGAGGCAGGAAATCTTGGGAAGGAAAAAGGCAGATAAGGAGAGTCCCCATGCTGTGTGTGTAAATTTTGCCCATCTCTAGCTGTTCTCTGAGTTATGTGTACACAGGTCAGACTACAAGTAGCATTGTTAAGGAGCAAAGAAATGAAGAGAGATTTTGATCTGTTGTTTTCCATAGGGAGACAGAGCTTGATTTTTTTGTACAAAATCAAGAAACTCTACAAAAAAGTATTATTGGTATCCTTAATAATAATTTGTACACATATGAAGAAACAGGAAAGTACACCTCATGTAAGAGTGAAAGTTAACTGAGAAAATCTGATCAGAGATCCACATGTGGGATTTGGCAGACAATGATTTTTCAGCAGCTATTATTACTGTGCTCAAAAACTGAAATGAAAAATATGCTCATAATATGTTCAAATAGGAAATAGCAATAAGGAAAACAGACTCTACAAATAAAACCACCAAACAGAATTTCTATACAAAACAATAGAGAATATATATATTCTCTCTATATATAAGAGAAAGAGAATATATAAGAGAAATTCAATATATAAGAGAAATTCACAACATGGGCTAACAACAGATTGGAGAGGACAGAAGAGTCATAAATGTCTAAGACAAAATATTAGATATTATTTGTTCAGAAGAACAGAGAAATAATAAAGATTTAACCTATGAGACAATATTAAAAGGTCTAACATACAGCTACTTGGGACCCCCAGAAGAGACAAGAGAGGTTGAAGCAGAAAATAATATTTTAAAAGAAATCATGGTTTTACACTCTCCAAATTTGCTGAAAGACAAAACTTTATGGTTAAAAAAGAACCACAGTAAACCTCAAGCGGGATAAAAGAAAATCAAGCTATGCATATCATAGTCAAATTGCTGAAAACCAATGATAAAAGTGAAATACTGAAAGACAATGGAGACAAATGACATTACACATATGGGAACAATAATATAATGATTCAGAACTTCCCCAAAAAAAAATGAAAAAAAAAAAAAAAAAAGACAACAGAAGACAATAAAACATGTTAAAGGGCTGAAAGAAAAAAATTTTAGATTGTAAATATAGGAATCCGGACTGGTCAAACATATCCTTCAAGACTGAAAGCTATGTAAAACATCTTTAGATAAATAAAACTAAGATTTATTAATAAAACTAAGGTATAATATGTCAATTACATCTCAAAACAACAACCCCCACCACACAATCGTAAGATTTCATCACCAGCAGATGTATACAATAAAAAATGCTAAAAGACGGGCGGCCCCGGTGGCGTGGCAGTTTAACGCCACCTGCAGCCTGGGGTGTGATCCTGGAGACCCGGGATCGAGTCCCACATCGGGCTTCCTGCGTGGAGCCTGCTTCTCCCTCTGCCTGTGTCTCTGCCTCTCTCTGTGTGTCTCTATGAATAAATAAACAAAATCTTTTAAAAAAAATGCTAAAAGAGATTCTGTTGAACAGAAATAATAACAGAAATAGATAGCTTATGGAATGAAAAGTGCCAGAAATGACATCTACATATATATGTATAAATATGAAAGATTTTGTTTCTCTTTTATTTATTTGAAGTATATAAAACCCTTTATTTTTTTTAAAGATTTTATTTATTTATTCACAGAGAGAGAGAGAGAGAGAGAGAGAGAGGCACAGACACAGCAGAGGGAGAAGCAGGCTCCATGCAGGGAGCCCGATGTGGGACTTGATCCTGGGACCCCAGGACCATGCTCTGGGCCAAAGGCAGGTGCTAAACCGCTGAGCCACCCAGGGACCCCCACATATAACCCTTTAAAGAATTATAACATTGTGTTGTGGAGTTATAAAGATATACATATGCCAATTCTAGCATTAAGTAGTGAAAGGAGATAAAGAGATTTATGATTATAAGGTTCTTACATTATATGTGAAGTAGTACAACAGTAACTCTGAGTAGACTGTGAAATATTAAGGTTGTATACTGTAATCACTAGAGCATCCATTAAAATAACAATGCAAAGACCTATAGCTAAAAAGTCAATAGAATTTTAAAAGTCAATTTTAAAATGAAATTTTAAAAAAGCTCAAGTAACCGCAAAGATGGCATAAAAGAAACAGGGAAACAAAAACAGAAAGAACATACAGGAAACAATAAAATGAGAGACCTTCAACTAGTCATATTTTAACTGCACTACTAATAGGTAGAACTCAGAATGGATAAAAAATAAAGATTCACACATATTATCTATAAGACATTCTCTTGAGATATAAAAATGCAGTTTGAAAGTAAATGACAGAAAAAGATGTATCATTTTAAAATATGCACAAGATTGACAGAATGGTTTTATTAATAAAAGATGAGGCAGACTTCAAGACAAAGAGAACTACCAAAGATAAAGGTGAGTATATCTTTATGAAAAAAGTCAATTCTTCAGGAATATGTAACTATCACAAACATGTATATGCCTTAAAACAAAATTTCATAATGAGGTAAAAATTGACAGAATTAACAGAAAAAAAAGATAATTCTCTAGTCAGATTTCATTTTAGACAGATATTTTAATACCTTGTAAGCATGTCATAAAACAAGACAATAATATCTCCAAAGATGTACACAATTACTAAAATAACCTTTAAAACATAATAAACCACCTTGACTTCACTGTTATTAGCAGAACATTATAATTAAAAACCTGTAATATACACACTTTTTTCAACTGGGCAGGCAATATCTATCAAGACGGATCTAATCCCAAGTCATAAAGAAAGTCTCATTAAAATTAAAGAGACTAAGACTATATAGAATATGTTCTCTGATCACAATATTAAAATAATAACAATGAGGTATCTAGGAAATGTCCAAATACTTGAAAATTAAACATCATACTTCTAAATAATCCAAGATCATTCAAAACAATAATAATGAAAATATGCTAAATTTTTTGTGATGCAGCTAAGGAAATGTTTATATTAGAAAGGAAAAAAATTATGTCCTAGTGTTCTACCTTAAGAAACTACAAAAAGAAGAGCTAAGTAAACCTATACATAAAAGTTGGAATTATAAAGCTTCTAGAAGAAAACAGAATATCTGTGACTTGAAAGTAGGCAAAGATTTCTTAGGACTGAGAAAGCAATAAGCATAATAGAAAATCAATAAGTTAGACCATCAAAATTAAAATCTTTTGATTATAAGAAGACACCATAAAAGAAAATGAAAAAAAAAAAGCTTTAATGTAGAAAAAATATTCATAAAACATTTATCTGTTAAATGACTGGTATCCAAAATATAAAGCTCTCCTACAACTCAATTAAGAAAAAGAAGTAGAGCGATGGGCTGCGGTAACTCTACGGCCACCAGCGCGGGGACCGGCCGAGGCCCTGCAGGAGCAGCTAAAGATGCAACAGAAGAATCGATAACGGAAGATGACAAGAGGAGAAACTATGGAGGGGTATATGTAGGTCTGCCATCTGAAGCTGTCAATATGATATCTAATCAAACAAAGACTGTACGCAAAAATTAGAAGAAAATATCATGACTCAATAATCAAGAGCTTGCTCATTGAGATTTGGAAGGAATTGCATTCCACGGGACATCATAATGTGTACAGAAATTTCCAAGGAAATTCTAAATAGTCGCCTGCTCCGCCTCCCCTCTCCACCCAAATTCTTAAGTCTGTAATTGAAACCATGGGTACATGTTGAATGTTGTACTAGAAAGGAATCAGGTCAACAATACACGGGTATATGGAACTTTCTGGGGTCCTTCTGTGAAAGACAAGCTGACAAACTGCTGGTATCTGGAGCTAGCCTGCTGTGTCTGGCAGGACTTGTTCCCTGGCCATTCAGCACAGCTCATGAAGATCATGTCTTTTCACTGATAATTTTTTGATAGTTTTTATATAACAAAATCCTTATTCTATTTATAACTTCAGATAAGAAGGCACTATAAATGAATCCCTAACGTAATATATTTGTGGGTTACCTTTCACTATTTTTATGTCACATTAATTTTTAGCTGTAAAACGGTTAAATTGTTTCTTAACGGTTCTCTCTTGACTGTTTTTTATGTTTTGGTTTTCAGCTTTGTGTAAGTGTCAGAGGATTTCTTCTGTTAGGAACAATGTATGACATTGCAATGTTGAAAAATAAGCCACCAAAATTCGCATGCCTTATGCATGTTTTGATTGATTTTCTATTTTCTTTAGTCAAAGGCTGATGTCACCATGAATCCTTTGCAGTCATTGATTCTCCCATTCTCCTTTGTGTGATCATAGCATCTCATCAAGTTAATCCTATAGTATTTTCAAGGACTTATGATTGATGTTAGTGGTGTATTTGGAAAGTTCTTAATTTGAGGATGACCATGTGTAGCCACTTAGTACTACAATGTAGATTACTCAATTTACCAATATATTTCAACATTAAAAAATTTTTATCCCTCTTTAAAAAAAAAAAAAGAAAAAGAAAAAGAAGTAGACAAATTGGGCAAATGATTTGAATAGACACTTCAAGAAGAAATATATGTGAATGGCCATAAGCAGATGAAAAAGTACCCCAAATCATTAGTTATCAGGGAAATAAAGATTAAAATCCAGTAAAATGTCACTACACATTCTCTAGAATGGCTAAAATTGAAAAGATTTAAGTCCTGACAGAAAAACCTAATTAAAACAAAACAAAACAAAAAATCAAAACCATTGTTCCTTCTCTGTGGTAGGGACAGGGATCAACTGGGGAAGGGCACCAGGGAACTTTCTGAAGTATTGGCAATGTTCTACAACTTGATAACTGTTTTGATGTTTAATTATTCAAATGAGTACAGGTATATAAATTTTTAATATCCATCAAATGACATATTTAAGATTGTATATTTCACTATATGAAATTTTATACCAAAGTAAACAAAATTGAACTTTAATGAACTGTATACTCAAGTATTTAGGGTGAAGTGTATGCCTATACACAACTTAAATTGAAATACATCAAATATAACATGGATTAAAAGATGGATAGAGGGTGGACAGGTCGACATGTAATAAAGTACAAGGATTAAAATGTTAATTATATAATCCATGTAAATTAGTGTGTTCACTGTAAAATTCTACTTTCTTAAAATTTTCATCGTAAAATACTGGGAAAAATATATAAATAAGAAATCAATGTAGTTTTATTCCCATTGATTTCTAATAGACCGAATCTGGTTTTCTAAAAACAATCTCTGCTAAAAGGAACCAGGCCTCCTTGGAGAAATGGCTAATTCCAGGTCTGTGTTAGGAAAAGTATAAGGTAAGCTCAAGATTAATGAGTATATATTATAAGTATACAGAGGCCAGTTTGAAAAGTCTCCCACTGGGGTGCCTGGGTGGCTCAGATGGCTAAATGTCTGCCTTCTGCTCAGGTCATGATCTCCAGGTCCTGGGATCAAGCCCCATTTTGGGCTCCCTGCTCAGTGGGGAGTGTGCTTCTCTCTCTCACTCTGCCTCTCCCCCTGCTTCTGCTCTGCCTCTCTCTCTCAAATGAATAATAATAAAAAAAAATCTTAAAAAAAAAGTCTCCCACAAGCAAATGTGGGACATTTTAAACAACCAATAAGCAAAAGGCTTATAATTCATTGAATTACAAAAGAATCCATGAGTCCATGATAATAATAAAAAGACAACAGGGGTGGGATGGATGGACATTATTAACAGAAAAATGCCTGTTAATAAATATAGAAGAAATACTAGAATTAGAAAATTTGCATTCCCAGCAAAATAAGTGATTTAAACAAGGATCATCAACATATGCTTATGAATTATTATATAAGTGGTGCTGGACAACAGGATATTCGCTTGGTGTCTAAGATGACTTATCACATGCAGAGAAAAGTGATTTTACAACAGAGAGATCGGGCAAACATTACCTCAAACAAGTGATCAAACTTAGCATCGTGAAATAATGAAATATGTTGACACTATATGTTTCCTATTGTAATGCAATGGGAAGCACAACACAAAAAGGTGAACCTCTATTGTATGTAAGTGATGAATCCCTGAATTCTACTCCTGAAACCAATATTATGCTTATGATAACTATGGAGGATTTCACAACAGGAGATGGCAAATTATTTCTGTACAGGCCCAGAAAGTAAACACTTTAGGCTTTGTAAACTGTAAGGTCTCTGTTGCAACTATTCAACTTTGTGGTGTGAATGGGTGTAGGTGTGTTCCAATACAACTTTATTTACAAAAACAGATGGTGGGTTTTGCCCATCTCTTTTTTATTCCATGATAATTGTCCATGAGTCTGTCAAAAAAAAAGTATCGGGAAAGAAAAAAAAAGGAAGAAAGCTCCGTGGCAATAAAACTCCATGTTTGATCTTGATCTGACTGGTCTTTAAAGACATTTTGGGGACAAATGAGGAAATTTGAATAAGGACTAAAAATTGCATTTATTTGTTGTATCAGTGTTAAATTCCTTCAGTACAAAAATAGGATTAAGATAATGTTCTTGTTTTCATAAGACATGCTGAAGATTATGTCTGAAAATTATTTTCAAAAAGGAGAGATAAAGCAGATATAGCAATATGGTAAAAGCAAAATAAGCCACCTACTAATCTGTGTTCATCAATAAAAAAGGGTATGTAGGAGAAAAACCACAGCAGTTCACTGAAAAGAAAATAAATAGCTCAAAGGGAAACACACAATGGAAATTTTCTTGAAAATGGTAACACTTTTTGAAACTTCAAGGAATATAATCATGTTTTATTTTACCAAGAACCAGTTTTAAGTTTCCAGAGATTTAAGATCGATTTCTCCAAGGATGTCAAAATACCAACATCAAACTGGTCTCCATTTTCAACTCTTGAAAAAAGAATGATTCATAGGTAGTCTTTAAGTTTTGCTAAGGTCTAATCGATAAATATGATACTATGTTCGTATCTGCCCTGTCAAAGTCTATAATGAATCTTCAAAGATTTTCATCAGTTTTAGCACTTTATGAGAAATTCCCTATATTTTCTCAAAATATCCCAAACTAAACTCATCCTCTTCCTAGCCCTCAAATAAGCTTTTTTTCCTTTAGTGTTCTCATTGATAAAGGCAAGAAATATCTACCCACTCTGATCTAGAAGTCATTCCTCTGAGGCTTTAACCTATTTACCTTCTTTCCCTTCCTATCACTTTAGTTTAGGCCTTTCTTATGTCTCATTTAGACTAGCTTCCTATTTTCTTTTTTTTTTTAAGATTTACTTATGTATTTATTTATTTTATGAGAGAGAGAGAGAATATATGAGAGCAGGACTTGAGAGCACATGGGGAGGGAGAGGGAGTGATAGAATCCCAAGCTGATTCTGTGCTGAGCATAGAGCTCAAACAGGGCTCAATCCTATGACCCTGAGATTATGACCTAAGTTGCAACCAAGAGCCAGGTGCTCAACCCACCCAGGCACCCAGGGACTCCTAGCTTTCTACTTTTTAATTCACTATGTCTGTTGACAGGAGTGATCTGAGCTTATTCCCTGATTAAATTTTTTCAATGACTTTCTACTTCTGATAGTCTATAGGAAGCTCTTCAGATTCTTCAGCATTACCTAATTGCACTAGACTACTTCTGCAGGTTCATTTCCTGCCACTTCCCTAGACATAATATAGACAGTAAGACCAAGATTTTTCAGGTCTACAAACATGCACATTCTATCCTATACCTCCTTGTCTTTGTACATTCTTACCTCTTTGCAACATGCCTTCTTAAAACACTTAAAATCTATCTTGGCTATTCAGTACAAATACAATTTCTCTATGACTTCAACATAGGCAAACCAGAACTCATCTGCCTTCTTCTTAGTTTGCATATTATAATACAGAGAAGAGTGTGTCTCATTTATGCAACAAAATGATCTATATGCTAATGACTCTTAAATTTGGACCCGTCTTGTCTTCTCTTCTAACTTCCAAACCTATTTCCAACCATGATCTTCAATTAAAATCTCCATTTGGAAGACAGTAAAACTAAAGTGTATAGAGCTTAGGGAGTGTACAGTGGGGCCAGAGACCACAGCTATATGGTCTCCAACCAGCTCATTCCCCAGACCAGGAATCTGAGAGTCATCTCTGATATTTCCTTTTCCCTTCATCTCTTATACCAAATATATCACCAAGTTCTAATTCTGTCATTAATAAAGATCTCAAATAAGTTTACTTTTCTTTATCTCTACCCACTCCAGGCTTCCATAAATTATTGTTTGGATGACTGCAGCAATCTCTTCCTCAGTGGTTTTCCCATTTCCACTTTTGCTTTCTCCCAACTGTATTCAGTACATAGTAACCAGATTTATATTTTCTAAGCATGAATTTGGTTATAGTTTTTATTTAATGTATACCAATGATTTACTATTTCATTTTGGTGAAATTTCCAATGTCCTAATAGCCAAGAAAGTCCTTTCTTTAAATCTATGTGAAGATACTCTCTGCATTTCTCACAGGGCTTCAGACCCCTCTCAGTGGCCAGGGTCACTTCATCTAGCCCCAGGACCTTCTCATACTATTAAAAAGTTTGAAATTCTCTCCCTCCAACACCGACTTTCACCCCTCCAATTTTTGGGCACAAAAGAAGTGTTAGCTTCTCTCAAGAGGCATCCATGATGAATCAGCTTAAGTCAAGTGCCCTTGTTACATACTGTCAGGTCACTCTATTTTCCTTACTAGCAACTGACATAATTTGCAACCAAGTATTTGAGTGTTATTCTATATTCCTCACTAGGTTGAAAACTCCATATATTAAGTTCAGCATCTAAATGCTCAGCTTCAAAAAAAAAAAATGCTCAGCTTCTAGTTCAGTGCCTACTGTAAGATGAACAATTAAATATTTTGAAAAAATAAAATAATGTGAGCTAAAATAACACAGGCTAAATGCCTGGTAAGACAAAGAGATAATTAAAACAGATATAACTCACCATGAAATTACCAAAAGAACTAATATCAGAAGGTGGACAAAATTTAGAATATGTAAGAAAAATCACCATGGGCCAAGATGCAAAAGAGCCAATTGTGGTAATACATATAATTTATGTACAAATTATAGCCAACAGACACATGGAGAGATGTTTATCATGACTTACTATCAGGAAAGTGTAAATCAAAATCATAATGAGATATCACTTCACACCTATCAGAATGGCTAAAATCAACAACACAAGAAATAACAGATGTTGGCAAGGATGTGGAGAAAAAGGAATCCTTGTGCAGTGTTCATGGAAATGCAAACAAGTACAGTCACTCTGGAAAACAGTATGGAGCTTCCTCAAAAAGTTAAAAATAGAACTACCTTATGATCCAGTAATTGCTCTACTGATACTTACCCAAAGAATGTTAAGAACACTAATTCAAGGGATACCTGCACCCCTATGTTTACAGCAGCATTATTTACAATAGCCAAGATATGAAAACAGCTCAAGGGTCCATTGAATGATGATGAATGGATAAAGAAGAAGTGGTGTGTGTGTGTGTGTATGTATATGTATATATATATGTATTTATGTGTGTGTGTATATATGTTTGTATGTATGTATGTATATGTATTGTATGTATATACATACATACAATGGAATATCACTCAGCCATAAAAAGGAAATCTTGCCATTTGTGATGATATGTTTGGAGCTAGAGTATAATTTTTCTCTGACTTCTCTAATGCTTAGAGAAGTCAGAGAAAAATAAATACCATATAATTTCACTCATAATGAGTGGAATTTAAGAAACAAAACAAACAAGCAAAGGGGGAATGAAAGAGAGAAAGAGAGAGAGAGGGAGGCAAACCAAGAAAGAGACTCTTAACTATAGAGAACAAACGGATGGAAGGTAAGCAAGGGAATGGGTGAAATAGTTGATGGGGATTAGGGAGGCACTTGCTGTGATGAGCAATGGGTGATGTATGGAAGTGCTGAATCACTCACTATATTGTACACTTGAAACTAATAAAACAGTGTATGTTAGCAAACTAGAATTTAAGTAAAAACTTTTTTAAAAATACAAAAAAACCCCTAAAAACTTAAAATGAAAAAATCCCCAAAACAACAACAAAATAAACCTAAGGAGTAAACAGTTTGAAAATTTCCATACCATCATTTTGTAGTATGAATGAAGCAGGGGGGAAAAAAAACAAAACCGCTTCGCCCCATGTCAGACCATTATCATAATACAGAGTAGTGTAATACAGAATTTTTCTTATTGATTATTGTGCTCTAAAATCTATTCGTTAGACCATAGGCAGATTAATCTGAATATACTGAAACCCATTGGTCATGTCACTTACAAACCTTCACTGCCAATATTTTTAATACAGAGTTCATTCACACTTAAGAAAAACACCACTAAGGTTGCAATTGAAGGCTAAAAGTACATTAAATTGAAAGAAGATACTTCATAGAAGAGAAAATGTACATGGAATTCCATTAATAATAAATAAAGTATGTAATTTAGAACTGGGTCTTTTTTTTTTTTTGTCTTCCTTGCTCATAGAGATAACATCTAATGCTGGTAGGATATGTGCAGTGGGCACTCTCATATTTTCCAGTAGTTGTGTAAATTTTTATAACTCTTAAGTAAAATTTAACTTAGCAATAGGTTTTAAGGACCATAAACATATAACTTCTGAACTAGTGATTCAACTTTAGCAATCTATCCTGTGGATATAATTCTAAATAAGAAACAAAGCTCATGATGAAAGATATTTAACCAAATAGTACTTATAGTATTGAATAATAACACTGAAAACATCTGGAATACAAAATATGACAATGAACAGCAAGCACTGTTATTATGAAGCCTTACTAACAAAATACATTAAGGGAAAGTAAAAGAAAATTGCTCTTAAAGTATGAATACATCTGTCTCAACTACATCTACATACATGTAGGAAAAAGTTGCTATAAAAACTTTCTCTAGCATTTATAGAGCTATTTAATGCCTATAAATTCTGGGTACAAGAGTCCTCAACAAACAAGTAGATTTTATATCTGCATGTGATAGCACGGGGCAATGAATAAACATCTGTCATCACAATGAGCAAAAAGTCCAAACTCTCCAGGCCTGATGATATGAAACTTGCATGTAATTTTCCATAGCGACAGCCACATTGTAGGTAAGGTGTTAGATTCCCAGGCTACTCCGCCAAAGCCTATTTAGATTATATTGAGAGTTTGGTAGGCTAGCCTGATAGAGTCCTATATTTCATAAGCTTCATTGACACATAAAATGGTTTTAAGGATGGCTGAGGAGAGTAAGTTGTGTGCAATTTGATTTCTCTACATACAAACATTTCTAATGTTGGTATCAGAACAACTGTCATTATGGAGAAAAATATGGTCACTATAAAACCAGTTCAGAGCTTTTGCCTTAAGACAGACTCTGAGTTATTGGTTAAGAAATAAAATAAGAAAAAAAGATAACTTTCACTAAGCCCTACATGCTTACTCCATGACCCAGGCTATATACTAATCACTTACATATATCATCATTAATTCTCACCACTACTCTGCAAAGGAGGCAGTATAATACAATGTAGCATATAGGACTACAGTGATGGGAGGCAATATGAAGCGAAAGAGTTTGAGCTTCAGGATCAAACATCATCTGGCACTTACCTATATAACCTTGGGGAAGTTAACTAGCCTAAGCTTCCATTTTGTCATCTATAAAGAAGGAAGGAAAATGCAGTAGACTTACTGTTGTTTACCAAATATCGGTAAAGTTCTGTTCACATGCATCCTAGGGTTGTATTTTCTGTCCCCGTTGTGACTGGGTTGGGTAATGTGATTAGTTCTGGGCAATGAATTATGAACAAAAGTGATAGAATTACTTCTGGGCCAGAGCTTTTGTCAGTGCAAGATTCTACAGGACTCTTTCTTTTTCCTCTGGCACAGTAACTGGCCACATTTGAGATGGGCTGCTCTGTCAGTACAGGCTTCTGGGTGACAAGCTGAGGCAGAGCCCCCTTGTCAACCTAAATTGGGCAGGCAGCATAAGCAAGAAATAAATGTTTTAAACTGCTAAAATTCTGGGATTGCTTATTATTGAGGTGTAACCAAGGCTATGTGGACTGATAAAGGTCATCTCTATCCTAAACTGTTGTGATGATTTAATGATGTAACATTAGAATTATTTTCCACAGTGTCTAGCATAGAGTAAATAATAAGTATCAGCTACATCATGATTACATGTTATTATCTGGTCTTTTATAAATTAGAATACTGAGATATTAAATATTCTGCAATGTACCTAAGGATACACTACATTAAGTAACAGAGTTGCTTCCATAAGACTATAAAGCCAGAATTCTTTCATTAAAATCACCCTTTTCTTGTCATGTGACCTAGCAAAAAAAATAAAAGCCCTCTAATAATTATCTTTTTGTTCACATATGTGTCTTTTTTTTGTTGTTTCAAAACCTTCTATTACAGAACTGATTTTCTTTTATTCTCTAAATGTGTTTTGTTAGTTCATTTGCTTTTTCATTTAATAAATTTTATCACATAGCATGGCAATCGTTATGTAAGACTTAACAATCAAACACCTCCGCAGTTTGCCTGCAACCTGTCTTTCAGAATTATCATCTATTACTTCCCTTCATAAACCTTCTGCCCATGCTAGCTTGGCCTATAAATCTTACAAATATAGGATGCCCATTTTCTTCTTCTAGTCTTCACTTACGCCATTCCAATTGAAATCCTTCCTCTGTTCAGTTTTCCAATTCTTCTTTTTAAAAAATTGACTTAAATTCTTTCTTCCACAGAGCCAGCTCTAATCAATTTCATAGCACATATGGTCTGTTTTGCTTATTTGAAACAAAATTTCATAAGATTTTATAAGATAACTGTGTACTGTGGGGGCATAAATCCTGGAAACTGTATTCCCGGCATCCTTTGCCACTAGGGTTCTGGTTAATTTCTTCAATGAGAAATTCTCCTGAGATCTGGAAGGCAGAGGAAAGGATGACCTACTTTGGGTATAATAACTAGCTCACAGAATGGCCCGAAAGCAATTAGATCAGAATCAATTACATTGTCACATTTTTTGAAAGAATTTACTGTCAGCCCCTTCAGACCACATCTAATAAGCCAACAAACCATCATCACTACCATGAAAAAACATCAGCTCAGACTTATAAAAAGTCTCTACTGTTCAAGAGCTAAAACAGTCCTCAAGCCACCAAACTTCCTCAAAGAGGCAGCAAGCTTTAGTTTAAGAAAGACACACTCCCTATACACACCTTCAAGGGCAATAATGAAAAGGAGAGGATTCTAAAAAGATAAGGCAGTAAGTATCCAGGGAGAAAACAGATGATGGAGTTCCTTGCAGAAAGCAGAATCTAGGTCTAATCAAAGAACCTCCACTGTTTCATATGCATGTGTACGTGTGTGTACTGGTATGTGAATGCGACTGTTTCGCATCCCATTTGTATAGGGATGTGTGTGGAGAGAGGGAAATCAGTCTTTTTACATCATAGATTCTCAGATCAAGAGGAACCATGTCTAGTCCTGACAGAGTACTGATACATCACCCAGAAATTTTAGAGCTCAAGCTGGTCAATAATGACTGGTTGGTTCTTTGGATTTTCATCTTTGCAGAGGGATTGACTGTGATTTTCTGCACAGTAAGAGAACTGGACAAAGGCAGGCTGAACAACAATAATGTGATGTATTCCCCAATGCTTATTTCACTTTCCTCTTCCTAGGTACATTGGAAGATCACATTTTCTAGATTCCCTCAATGTGACAGAGTTCTGAAATGTGAGTGGAAGGGACAGGTGCTGTTCCTTAAGGCTGAGGTGGTTAAGTGCCTGTGAACTTTGCACATGCTTCCTTCTTTTCTTTGTTCACTGCCCAAACACTTTTTAGATGATGTAGTTGAAGGATGGGAGCAGCCTGTGATCTGATTCACTGCTATGAGGTTTGCAGCTTACAAATTCCTCCCTACCTCCATTACACAATGATTGGAGCAGGAAAGAATCTTTTTAAAACAAATCCAGTGGTTATAGGGGTTTTAGTTAGAGCAGTCAGCATTAATAACTTTGATTAGACTTTGGTCATAATTGTAGAATAAGGCAAACCAGGGAAAATTGGAACAAAAAGGCCAGTGAAATCTTAAGGGTCAGTGAATGAAAAAATCAAAGAAATCAAGCTAAAACTTGATTGTTTGCAAAATAGGATGGTGAACCCAAATGCTGATCTGAGATCAGAAAAATCAGTCTAGCACATGTGATGTTTTGTATACACGTCTAGTCTCCAACCTAGTTCCTTGAGGTAGGAGACAGTGGCTTTCCAAATTTGTATCCCTATCATTTGGCACAGTTACAGTTGCTTATAGGATCTGGAAAACAGACAGGAGTTAAATGAACCAAATTACTAGATTGAGAGAAAAGGTAGATACACCCAGATACATCATATTTTTATTATTTAAAATAAGTATTTAATTCTGTATTATATTTTTACTTGATAGTGTGTGTGTGTATAAAATAAAGTACCAAAAAAATAAAGTACCACAAACACACAAAAAAATACTGTCCAAATAATTGAATCTGTCATTAATTCTTTTTTTTCCCTGAGTTTAGAAGACAAATATCATCTCCACCAAGGATCTGTCATTAATTCTATAGAGATTCCAAGAATTCTTGAAATAGTTCAGTGATGACTTAAGAAATCAAATAAGGAATATGCTTATAATAAATAAAAGATTTAATCATAGATATAACTAATGATAAACAAAATTACTTATTTTTTTTAAGTCAAATGCTACTAAACACTGAAGAGATAGTTTTGAAAGTTATTTCATCTGATAACGGAAGAGGCAAAAAATAAACAGAGAATGTTATCATCCAGCACCTATTAGGGAGATGACAAGATACAAAGCATTTTCTATCTAGTAAAATAAACATATATTCATATATACAAACATATGGGGTCAGAAAAAACAGATGGAAAATTATTTTAAGAAATGTTCAAGAGAGATTAAATCAGGAAAAGATATATTAAAAACCCAAAGTCTTAAATTCCAGATATAATTATGTTTATTGGTTATTGAACCCCTTCCAAATGAAAAAATGTGCTAAATTTGACTAGATTCTTAAAAAAGCAAATTTCCCATAACCACGCATACATAGACACTTGTTGCTTTCATATAGAGTAAGTGAAAAAATTTATTCATCTGTTCATTCTCAAGTATTTATTAATGGTTTACTACGTGTCTGGCACTGGGAAAGTATTATCAAAAAACAAAATAAAACAAAATACACAAAAAAGAAAGGCAGGCAGGAAGGAAATGAGATGATTCTAGAAGAGCATTCTCTAATATAAGACACTCAACACATCAAAAAAAGCTTTTAGTAAACATAGCAAATACTTTCAAAGAATTGATCATTAAGCTTCCATATCAAACCACACAAAAAACATATTTACAATATATGGCCATGGAGGAAAAGTTGACAGACATTAGAAAAAAAGATCTACCTTACAAATAATATGTACAAAGAAGAAAGGAAATATTAGTAAGAGATGTATGAAATGGAAAATGATGATACAACAGAGACTCAACAAAACTAAAATGTGGTTCTCGCAAAGACCAATAAAATAAAGTCTCTGGCAGGCCTAATCAAAAGCAAACAAGAAAAATGTCCGAAGAGATAACACTAGAACTGAAAAAAAGTTTATAACTACAGATAAATATTTTAAAAGTAAGAAGAAACACTGAAGTACTTTATGCTGGTAAACTTAGGTAAAATAGGTAATATTCTAGAAAATATAACATCAAAACTAATTCAGAAAAAAACAGAATGCACGAATAGGACTACAAGCAATAAAGATACTGAATCTGTAGTCAAAAATCAACTTCTCAAAACAAATTTTAAAAACAAATAAAAGCAATGACAAATAGGCCAATAAACCTCACCAGGCCCAGACAGTTTTATAGATATATTCTGCCAAATATTGAAGGAACTGATAATCCTGATCTCAATCTATTTCGGAGATTAGGAAAGATTCTCCTCCTCATTTTGTTAGGACAGCATAACCTTTACACCAAAAGCAGATAAAAACATTTATAAATGGAGATGCAAGAATACTAAACAAAGCAGCAGCTATCCAAAGCTTGCAAGGTACTTAAAAATATGTACCAAGATCAGCTTCAGAACCAATTTATTCCAGTGATGCATTAGTTTACCTTAAAGTTTAGAAAAAATTTCAGCATATCTCCTCCCACAAGGAAAGAATACATAAAAAAAAAAACATGTAATTATCTTCATAGATGCAAAAGAAAACATTTGCTAAAATTTAGCTTCCACACAAGATAAAAATTCTAAACTATAAATAGAAGGCAGCCTCCTTAAACTAAGAGAGCATATTTAACACTTAACAGTAAATAACATAAACCTAATAAGTGTATATGTAAAGAAAAATATATAATGAAAACATGCTGACACTAACTACTCTCAGATGAAACAAAAGCAATGAAATAATTTGCTCATTTTCAAGTCTTTATTAAAGGTCTGTTATGTGCCTGGCATTGTGAAAAAATTTCAAAAATAGCAACAAAAAGAAATATGCCATGATGATACTTCAACGTCAAATATAGAAACTTTTCCTTAAGATCAGGAAGGAACTCAAGAAGACATGCTATTGTCATTTCTATTTAACCTTTAGAACACAGTACAAGAAAAAAAGAAATTAAATGATTAAAGGAATGAAAAAAAGTAAACAGGCTTATTATTTCCAGATGATATGACTGTCTACAAAGAAAATCAAAGAGAAGTGATCAACAAAATATTAGAACTAAAGAGAATTTGGCAAGGCTTGTAGATATAAAAGTCAACAATAAAAATTAGTTATAACATTAAATATCAACAACAAAGCTTGAAGATATATCATAAGCATTTCACTTACATACCTACAAAATGTGGGCACCTAGAATATTGAAGAAGAAAATTACATTTTTTAAAAAAAATCAAAAGACAGTCTTAAAGAGGTTGTGAGCAAGTGGAGAGTTCTATGATGGCCATGAATGGAATACCAATTCTCATGTAATGGATCAGTTTGCAGTTTAAATTCTAACTAAAATTTCTCATGAAACTTGATAATATTCAACTGCAAAAGCAATGAATCAAAAATAATTTTCAAGAAGGGAAACAAAATTGAAGAAAGTCGTCCTACTAGATATCACTAATTAGAACATTGCAGTAATGACATGAGATAAACAAATAGAGCAACCAATAACACATATAAAACATTTGACATATAATAGAAAGGACATTTCAGAAAGTGGGGAAAAGATGAACTATTGAATAAATATACTAAGTTGGTTGAGTTTTATATGTAAAATTAGATTCCTACTTCATGCTTTCCACAGAATTCAACTTCAGATGGATTAAGACATATATGCAAAGCAAAATTTAAAACCTTTGGAAAACAATAAAAAAAGACTTTCTTAATGACTTCAAGGTTTGTGAGGATTTCTCAGACAAGATATAAAAAACACAAGAACTAAAGACTAATGGATTTGGTTATATTAGAATAAAAAACTCATATATTAAAAGGCACTATATTCAATATAAATAGAAAACTAAAAAATTGGGAGAAAGTATTTAAGACACATATAATTGACAACAGCTAACAAACTCATACAAATTACTCAGAAAAAATAAATAACCTAATAATAAAACCGGCAACAACAGGAGAAAGTAGTACATAGATTAATGATCACAGATATTACCAAAGCTTAATGAACACATGACAAGCTGCCCCCATAATGAATCAGGATAGACTACATTATAATGAAGGTACAAATTAGCCCAGAAATCTCAGAAGCTTAATAAAACAGGTTTATTTTTCAGTCATTACACAAATCCAGCGCCATTTGACAGGGGGCTCTGTTCCACCAATGCCACTAAAGGACCCATGCTCCATTGTCTAATTGCTGTACTGTAAAAAAGCGCTTGAGAATTATGCACAACTTTTGCATTCTCTGCCCTTAAAGACACACTTAGCACTTCTGCTCACAGTCTCTTGGCCAGAAGCAGTTGGCTGGCCCCAGCTAACTGCAATGGGGCTGGGAAACATTGGAGAAACACCTGAGTATTCAGTGAATAATAAATGTCCCTGCCACAACTGGAAGTTAGAGAAATCCAAAGTAAGGCAATAACAAGATGCATCTCATACTCATTAGATTGGGGAAACAACAATACTGATATTACAAAAGGTTGGTGACACTGAAAAATGGAAACAATCTTCTGCAGCTGTTGAACATGTAAATTGGTACATCTTAAAGTATGTGCAATGTCAGGACAAGTTAAAGATGTACATTCTTATGACCCTACTTCCCACGTATGTCTAAAAGGCATCATGTGAAAATTATTCACTTAAAAATGTTTGTAATGGCAAAATATTGGAAATGATATAAATATTGAAGATAGCCTAAAACAATGGAAACACCTGGAATGATACCTAAAAAAACTGTCATAGATTCTTACTGAAAGTGAATATTGATAGAGTATATTGAACAGAAAAAAAAAGATCTACATTAAGTAATATAGTGTCTGGCACTTGATCAATGGTAGCCATAAGCATCATCACTATTACTTCTACTACTATTACTTTTATTAAAAAATTAAAGAGGCAAACTAGCTTGATACATGGAAATGTATAGCAGAAATAATGTTAACTGGAAAAAAGAGAACACTAATTAGAATGTACACATTAATTAAAGCAATGTAAAATATATGCATGTCCACTAACAATATATTTTTTTAAGATTTTATTTATTTATTCATGAGAGACACACAGAGAGAGAGAGAGAGGGGCAAAGACACATGGAGCCCTGGAGAAGCCGGCTCCATGCAGGGAGTCCGATGTGGGACTCGATGTGGGACTCGATCTTGGGTCTCCAGGATCACGCCCTGGGCTGAAGGTGGTGCTAAACTGCTGAGCCACCTGGGCTGCTCCCACTAACAATATTTTAAAAATAACCTAAAAATAACCTAAAAGCTTGGTAAAATTTAATGCTTATTAGGTTACTCTATTAATTTGCTTATTGGAAATAATACTGCCACTAAATTTCTCAAAACCCTAATTATTTAAAATTTCTAGTTTATTTTGCTAATAAGCATAGGCATTTTAACAAACATTTAAGAAAATAGAACAGGGATGACTATTCTCATTATTGAGGAAAATCTCCATAAATAATTCATGATCCATGAAACCATTAGCCTCTGAAAGAAAAATAATTTAATGGTTGCCTCTATTTTGTAATAATATATTTGATATATTATTTGTAATAGTATTTTTGATAACTGTATTATCCTTATCACACATTTTATAGTTAATATGACTTCGTATACTAAAGGAAATCTCTATAAAAGTAGTAAGAGAATCCAATGACTAAAACTATTATGCGCTTGTAATTTAAATTTTTATCAATACAGTTTTATCCACTGATAAAAGTCAGGAAGGAAACATATAATCTTTTCTTTTATACTTTCATCCTAATGCTGGATGAATTGGATATTAATTCTCATACAGTGACCTGACCTTGAATTTTTTGCTGAGGTCAAAAACACAGCAACTATACTGGGAAGTCCAGAGTGTACTCCAAGGGAAGAGAGAAGGAAAATAATTTTCTACCTTCAGTTTACTAGATCCTATTCAGGGTTTATAGTATGACCAATGAATATGGGTTGTGAGGCTTATTTAGAGCCATATCACCTGTGTACTGTAGAAAAAAGACTGTCTGCTGTAGTCTGAAGTATATCAGGTTACAAGGAGCTGTGCCTTTCTATGTTCTATACCTCTTTTTGATATTCTTTTCTTTATAATCTCTTCCAATGATTTGTTTGCATATGTACTCTACATGGTATTGGTATGTGGTACGAAATGGTTATATGAGCGTGTCCTTAAGCTACCAGGGCTGGTGATCCTTGCTCATCCAGGAAGTGTCATGGCACTGTGAAATAGAGGTATCCCTTTTTTTTTCAACTTGGACTCAAATCAAGAAGTGGCTTTCCTACCTAAGGAAGAGAAATATAATCCTTCCTATTGCCTAAGCACAGTGACAGCAACTGGCAGGGGGAACACAAGTCGGGACAGATGGTTTAGTCTAGAGAGACATCTCTAGAGTCAATGGATATATGCCATTTCTGGATTACCATTTTATATCTCTGGCCACATAGGGATCAAAAATACTTAGCTGTCCAAGGCAAATACAGCTGTAACCAGAGATATCTGAAAAAGATAGCTAAGGAAGCCAAGTGGATGCACCTTATTCTCATAGCTCACCAAGTCACTCTAGAAAGGACACACCAACCATAGTTTAAAGGTGTTCTCAGCTTTAGCTTTCAAAGATCAACTGGAGCAACAAATAAGATAAAATCCTAGTGAAAAAGTTAGTACCTCATAATCTCTTATAGCTCACATGCTCTGTTTCATATCTGGGATTTGAAATTACAAGGATTTTAATCACCTATAAACTAAGCAGAGCTTACTGTCCTCATATAAATGTAAACTTGCTCATGTCAGGCCACAGAGAAACTTAAATTAAAAACCAAAGCTTAACTAGTGAAGTAATTTCTCTATTGGTTTAGTCTGTTTGTGAAGCATACAGTGAGACTGGTTAAGGAACAATAAATGCACATTATTGATTCTGTATATATCTGAAAAATTCCAAAAGGGATTAATTTCCTAAGAGTAATACAATCCCTTCAAACAACTTTTATGTCAGGTTTTGAGATTATCTTTATTTAAGAAGTGCATTATCTAGGGTCTCTTCACATAAAGGTAGTTACTATAATCAAGACACTAAGTAATGACTCAATGCTTCACTTAATTTGCCTTTACACAATTATTTTTACAGTAACTTGTGATTAAAATTAGAGATTAGATCTTTTACATTTTGCTTAAAATGAACTCAAGAAAACTTGAACATATTTTTCTCAGAATGGGGAAACACAATAGCTCTATAAATGTCCTGGTGGCCACTTAGGAATATTTTATGTAACCAAGTAAATAGGAGAAGTTCTACTTAAAAGATTAAAGATTAGGAAAGGAACTCTAAAATTAATGCAATCATTTTTCTGGTTGGACAAATAAATGATCAAAGAAATTTCCATAACATATTTTGGGTTAAAGGGGTCTTTCTTTTCATTGGCAAAACAATTATTTGTATTTGTATTTTTCCTAATAAGGAAAATAAAATTTTACACATTAGACTCTTATTCTGTCATATGTATGATCTTATTTCATCCTAGTTAAAATTTACTTAACTGATCATATGTTATTTTTACATATGACTTATGAAAAGTCAATAAAGTGATTTCTATTTTGAAAAACAGAAATTACAGTTGGACATTGTATTTTATCCCTCAAAACAAAGATCTGCTACATTCAACTACTTCCTAATGAAGTAGACTGCAAATAATTCTGATTTAATAGAAGCAAAGCCATGTACTAAAAAATATCACGAAAAAAATATCACGGTCAAACTATAGGAGTGTCTTGAAAATCTGGGGATGAGTATCACCTTGGATTCAATATATTAAATAAAAAATGCTTTTTATGCAATCAGGTCCAAAAATAAAACCAAAGAAAAAGTCTGAGAGAAATGCAAGAAACAGAGCATGGAAACATAAGAACATCAAAAGCCCTGCTAAATGTTTCTTATGGTAACCCAAAGGAGCAGACATAACTTACCCTGGTTTTTAGAGATGGTTTTTGCATGTCTCTTTCTAAGTCTTTTGTTAGAAGGATATTAGGTAAGGGGTTCTTACAACTGGCCTCCTATAAAAGAAGTATAAAAGATACATTAGAAACCAAAAAAACATTACCCTGAGTGGAAATTACAATGTAGTGAAAAGCAATTTTTATGAGACTAGGCATTTCTGGATTGAACTGTTTATATCAGAAGCCACTGACATTGTCACGAGGAATCAAAATGTTTCCTTTCCTGTTATTTACCTACAATAGTGAAATAGATGGTGATGGAGTAGGTGTGGGACACACAGAACATATATATTCAGAGATGACCATTAAGAATCTCATCTGTAGGAGCACCTGGGTGGCTTAATTGGCTTAGGTCACGATTCCAGGGTCCTGGGATCGAGTCCCACATTGGGCTCCCTGCAGGGAGCCTGCTTCTCCCTCTGCCTATGTCTCTGCCTCTCTCATGAATAAATAAATAAAATCTTTAAAAAAAAAGAGAGAATCTCATCTACTCTATCATGTCACTTATACATTCATAGACAGCTGTCCTCTTCTTTGGAAAATTAGGTAGTTAATTCTCTAAGATATCAACCACCAAACTTAGAGTTTCCTTTCCCTACCATATTTTACAAACAGGTTCTGATTTTGTAAATACTTTTTCTTAAATGAATTCCTTCAAATAGTTTAGCAAACTACTATTCAATAGTGATAGTTTCGTACCAACATCCTGAGGAAAAATGTCTGAGTATTTGTTTCCAAAATTACTAAGCTTCTAAGCCCTTGATTCACACCAAAATAGTATTTGCAAAACTAGCAGAAGTTACAAGAAGGCAGCTCACATGGAATTTGATTTACTATTTATTTCTACATGATAAATAAAACAACAATAATCTCATTTAAACAAAAAATACTGTAGGACTCACTTCTCAATAGCCACTAATTTGGATAAATTCTCCACAAATGATCTCATCTCCAAATTAAGAGAGATAAATATATAGAAGGAAGATTACAGACAACAATAAAACTAAGGAGAAAATAAATTCAATTTCTTTCACTTGCTCTATAACCTTGACCTCTGTATCACATTTCTTCCCTCATCATACCTACCATCCACCACTCCATTATCTAAATCATGAATTTTCCCCCCAGTTTACTTCAGGGTTAATTAATTATAATGTTTTAAATAGTATTTTAGTCAAATACTTCACAGTATTACTAAAATTTACTGAAATTTTACTTATTTCTGAAGGAACAGTATTATTAGGAAAAAATGTCCCTAAAGAAAATACTTCTACTACTTACTACTAAATAATACTGAATCTTAGGATTTATGAGGCACTGGTCTTTGCATTAATACCATTTTTGTCATTAGGGTTAGGTACTATTATAATCACTCTACTTTTACGGCTAACAAAATCTTAGAGAAGTAACTTGCCCAGTGTCACATGGGATTCCACGATGGCCCTGTATTACCTTATGAACTCTTACCACCTTTATATGATATCTCCAATATCCAATATACTTGACATCTTAAATCACTAAGTTGTAGAACCATAACATTTTAAAGCCAAAAGAGTTAAAAATCAGCTAGTCTGCCCTGCCACCTTCTAATTTTACAGATGGGGCACTCAAGGACATCTGAGGTGATGTGCCCAAGATCACACAGAGAGTGGCAGAGCTGAGACCCGTGCCTGGACCATAGGGCTATATGTGGCACCTGTTCCCAGCTTTGTGCTAGGGAGCAATATTCCCAGACTCAGAGGGGATCAAGAGCCTCCTCTAAGCTGGGGGTAGCTGTGGTACTGCCAACACTCTCAGCTGCCTGTGACCTCACGTACAGCTCTATGCAAGGACCCAAGGGTACATTTCTGAGCTCTCCAAATAAGCATGCATTCCAGTCCTACCCTTTCCCACAAGTCACAACACCTGCTGGCGGTAAGCTGCTTACTGGAAATAGTGAATGAACCCATTCCCACTTCTGACTCACTGTGAGAGGGATAAACTATATCCAGCATGACATTTAGGAGATCCAAGTGATTAACTGCATAATCTATTGCATAATTTGATTACATTTGGATAATATAATTATGTTTAATCTTTATACCCCCTTTTAAAACGACTGGTATGTAAAAGGTAGAATGTGATGAGAAGAAAAAGGCTGACTCTTAAGGAAAGCTAATAGGAATTACTGACCTTTGTTTATGATTGTCTGAGTGTTTACAAATGCCTGCAATTCCTTCTTCCTTAAGCATAGGCTAAAAGGAGTGTTTCTTTATTACTCTTATCTCCCCCACCCTGTCCCTGTGAATTAACAAGTACAAAGCTGATAGCTAAGTTTTCCCTACAAAACTGTGAAAACATTTTCTGTAAACTTTGATTTGAAAATGCCACTTAAGGACATCTGGGTAGCTCAGTGGTTGAGCGTCTACCTTTGGCCCAGGTCATGGTCCTGGGGTCCTGGGATCGAATTCTGCAACAGGATCCACGCAGGGAGCCTGCTTCTCCCTCTGCCTCGGTGTGTCTCACTCATTAATTAATTCATAAATAAATACTTTGAAAATACCACTTAGATGAATTATGTTTATTTTTCATTTTATGACTTTCAATTCAGACAACAAAGTAAAATTTAGTAGTCAGGAGCATTGAAGTGGCAGTCAAGAGATCTGACTTCTCATCTTGGCTCTCTCACAACCAGCTATAAGAACTCAGGTAAATATTTTAACCTTTTGGATGTCCCTTGGCTTTAAGATTTATAAAACAAAGGCAGTGGATTAGATGAGCTCCAAGAAACGTTCCTAGGTCTTAAATTTCAAGATTTTATGATTCTTTCAAGGAGAAGCAATATTGGTTGACAAAAAGGTGAACCACCACCTGTTCAGAGTTGCATTCCCAATGCCCCACAAGACTGCTGAAGTCTGGCATCCACTCATGCAGTGGGCAGTGAGCCCGGGGGCACCAGAGCCATACAGGGAACATTTCCTGTAGGGCTAATGTAACTCAGATTTCTGGAGAAAAATTAATAAGTTCTGTTAAAGGCTTAAATAAGTAACTGGAAATAAGTGAGAAACATTTTTAAAATAAAACTTGTTTACAGCAATGCCTTTAAAAAGCCATTTACGGGGATCCCTGGGTGGCGCAGCGGTTTGGCGCCTGCCTTTGGCCCAGGACGCGATCCTGGACACCCGGGATCGAATCCCACGTCGGGCTCCCGGTGCATGGAGCCTGCTTCTCCCTCTGCCTGTGTCTCTGCGCCTCTGTGTGTGTGTGTGTGTGTGTGTGTGACTATCATAAATAAATTAAAAAAAAAAAAGCCATTTACACTGGTAGGTATAGACCCAAGAGAATTAAAAACAAAGGTCCACAAAAACTTATAAATACTCATAGCAGCACTATTCATAATAGCCAAAAATGGAAACAACCCAAATGTCTATCAAAGGATGAATGGATAAAGAAAATATTGTATAACCACACAATGGAATATTACTTAGCTATAGAAGACTCAAGTATGGATACCATAGATAAAGTCTGAAAGCTTTGAAAGCTAAGTAAAAAAAGCCAAACATAAGAGGACATATATTGTGTGATTCCACATATAAAATGTCTGGAATAAGGCAAATAGGGACAGAGTGTAGATTAGTGGTTGCTAGGGGCTAGAAGGAGGGGAGGGATTCCTAATGGGTCCAGTCTATGACAGGTTTCTTTTTAGGGTGATAAAAATGTTCTGGAGTTAGGTAATGGTTGCACACTTTGTGAACATTCTAAAAACCAAAAAATTGTATATTTTAAACAGGTTTATCTTATGGGATGTGAATAATATCTATTTTTTTTAAAGTCATTTAAACCCTCACACTCCCAGGGCAAAGAAAGAGACCATGGGTTTGTCTGAACTTCTCCCTTAGAACATCTTTGAAAAGGTTTGATGGGGGAATGATTTGTGTTTTTAAGTATTAAAGTGTATGTGGGCATAAAAGTTCACTCAACAAATATTAACTGAACCCTATCATGTGTGACATTCCAACACTAGTCATTGGAGAAGGTAATGATAAACACAGCAGACCTGATTACAGGGTATATTTATATCTAAACATTTCATCTGCTTAAATGAGACTTAACTGAATTGATTGCTCACTTTAATGACATTTGTGCAACAAATAATTGCTTAAACCAGCTGTGTCACTTTGGTATTCTGAAAACACCATTTAAAAATATAATAGGGATGGAAAAACTACTTTATCACAGCTTTGTTGGCCTTACTATTCAACTACTGATGACATTAAAAAATGGTAAAGCACTCAATATTTCTTCAGCAAAGCACACTACTCCCACAGTTATTCACAGGTTTATTTGCTCGTTTCATCTAGGTCTTTCTTCAATTTCACTAAAGAGGATTCCCTTCCTGGAACACCTTATCTAAATCGCCACTGCTCTCTCCTTCTACTTAATGCTCTCTTTCTCTCTACTCTGTATTTCTTCATAGCCATCAGCAAAATCTGACTTTAATACTTACTGATTTTAAAACTGATGGTTGCCAGAGGGGAGGGGATGTGTGGTTGGGCAAAGTAGGGGAAGGGACATGGGAGATAACAGGCTTGTAGTTATGGAATAAATGGGAATAAAAGGCTCATCCATCATAAGGAATATAGTCAATGATACCGTAATATGGGGACACACAGTAGCTATACTTGTAAGCCCAGCATAGTGTATAAACATGTCGAATCACTATGTTGTATGCTTGAAACTAACATTGTGGATCAACCATTTAGAAAAAAAGTTAAAAGAAAATACTTGGTCTAATTCTTTGTCCATCTCACCCTACTTCTGTGAGAGGATGGGGTCAGTCTTGCTCATGAATAGATCCACAGGGTCTAGAACTAGGTTTGGCACCTAGTAGGGGCTTAATTGTTGAAGTGAATGGGTACACCAAATGAATGAGTAATATCCCTTTCGTAACCTTTCACAATGTCCTGGGCATTCTTCCTGTCTTCAATTCTTTCCTTAATCAGCTTACATTTCATGAGTCTTCATTTCTTTGCTAATACACTTAATTTTCTTCATCCTGTTTTTAATCATTGTATTCATCTCAAAAAAGTGCAACCTTGGACGAATCCAGCTATATGCCTTCTTTGTGCTGGGAATTAAGCAAATGAAAGTGATTGGGGAAAAAGTATCGAACTTTTTGACTGTTTGTCAAAAAGTATTGAACTGTTGACTGTTTCATGTTAAATTTATCACCATAAATCTTGAGTGAGTCCTCTCTAAAGCACGGCAATTTTGCTATACTTCTTTAGTAACTTGACTTTATACCCTCCAACATGACATTTCATGTCTTCTCTTTTCTCAAATTCCTTTCCTTCCATTCTGACTTCATAGATCATTGGGAAAACAGAAGCACTGGAATAGATGACACTGCACCACCATCAAATTTATAAACCTGTCTGCAAACATTCCATCCTTTCTGCCTTCCCTCCAGTTACAGTGAAAGATAAGATGCTGATCCTATCAGCCATTCCCTCCATGCATCCCCAGGGATCTTATCTCCTCTTATTTTCTCAAGGATTTCACTCCCTCAATTATCCTCTCATTCCCTCTCTTAATGGGATCGCACCCATTAATCACACGCATGGTCTGGAATTGTATCTTTTTGGTTTGTTTTTAAAACAATACTTCTTTAATCTCATTTCTTCTGTTAGTTATGGTCCATTTCTTGGCTTTCCTTTATAGTAACTTCCTTCAAAACAGCTGTTATCATTCACTATCTCTACTTTATTTTCAAAGCCCTCAAATCTGTTCTGTTTTGTTTCTTGTCATTATTCTGCAGAAAGTGAGGAAACAATCCCAGCTTAGTTTCCATCTTACTCAGGTTCTTAGCAACATCTGGTCCAGGTAACATTCTTGAACTGCTCCCTTCCATTAGCTGCCAGGACATCACTGGTAGGGGAAAAAAAAATTCCTATCTCACTGATCAACTCTATGTAGTCTCCTTCATTGCTGCTTCTCTATACAATAGAGTTACATATCTATTGCTTATCAGTTTGTTTTCTGTATCATTAACTATACAGAAGTTCTATGAAAGCAAATAATTGGTTTCCTTTACTAACTACTGTGACTACAATGCCATTGAAAAGTGCCTAGTATAGTTGGAACTCAATAAATACATGTTGAATAAATGAATGAAGTTGGAATAACTCAGGAGTTGATATAGATTAGACCTCCTTTCCCAAATGATACAATGATCTCAACCACATTCATGGCTTTTAAATCAAACAATACAGTAATGACTTCCAAATTCCATTTGTCTTTGATGTTTCTCCTGAGTTCGCATCACTTTCATCTAACTGCCTACTTGAAAACTCTACTTGGCTGTTTAATAAGCTTCTAAATTAGTATGTCCAAACCTAAGCTTAGACTTTATCAGCAAAAAACCATCTGTCAGCCCTTGAGTGTTCCCTTAAGTAGTAGATGGCACCCAGTTGCTCAAACCAACATCTTAATCTACCTTAATTCATCCCTTTCCCATTTCTCCCACATCAAACCGATGATCAAGTGCAGCCAGCACTATCTCCAAAATAAACTGGGATTTAAGCAATTGGATGTACAAAGCCACCCCGTCATAACCATCATTGGTCACCTAAATTATTTCAATCATCATGTCTTCTACAAGTTTGTATATGTAAATGGGATGATGTCACTCCTCTATCAAGGTCTTATCATTGTTCCTGGACTAAAATCTAAACTCTTTGCTAAGCACAGCCCTGATCCAGCTCTTCCTACTTCTCCAACCTCATCTTATACTATTTGCCCTCTCCCTCACTATGCCTCAGCCACATTAACCTTCTTTTCTATTCTTCAAATACTCCCAAGTCCCTTCCTACCTTCAAGTATTCACCCTTTATTTATTATTTTTTTTAGCATGCTGCTGCATTCTTATCCTTTGGCTCCTCTGTCACCTCCTCAGAGAGATCTTTAATAATTCTATCTTAAGTGGCTACCCCCTACAATGCTCTTCTCTAATTAACCTGCTTTCTAATTGTAATACTTACTCAAATTTGTAATTTAAAATTTTATTTATTTTTGTCTATCACTCCCAGTAGACTTTGAGGTTCATGAGGGCAAGGATTTGATCGATATATTCTCAACATCTAGTTAGTATTTAATATGTATTTGTCAAGTGAATAAATGTAACAATGTCGACTCCTATATCTCTCATCCCATTAGTATTAATTTCCAACCATTAAAGAAATGTGGTGGACTTCTATGGTATTAGGAATCAGATAATAATATGTTACCTGATAATATAATGATGGGTTAAGGTAGGCTGAAAATAAGCTATTATGATAGGGAGGTAGCTGTCAGAAAGCTGCATTTGGTGTGTTTGGGTCTAACCTATAACAGGTGTTTTGGTTAGATTCAGTGACAAGGAGAGCAGATGACAGAGAACAATACTGATATGATTACAGGTTTAGACAGCAATGTTAATAAGATCACAAGTTGAGGTAATACCCTGTGCCTGAGGCCTCCTATTGGAAAGAGCATACAGAACAGTGCTACTTTGCACATAACCAGAATCCAACTAATGTGACTGGCAGATTACAGACCACTCTTTACAATGCCATAAAACTCTTCTCTGTGATTTATCTCCATCTGCAAAATGAATCTTAATTTGTAAAAATAAAAAGATGTTTTCTTAAAACTCAAAAGCAAAAGGGTATTACCTTTACATAAATAAACAGAACAAATTGAATAAGAAAATAGCACTTTCTACTTTCTAGACCTTTACTATGTATAAATTTGGGAAGAAATCTGATTCTCTGGCTTGGATCAGGGAAATAAACTAGAGGAAGTGGGAAGTAGTCAAAGTCTGGATATATTTTGAACTTAATATATTTACTTTGTAAACTGCATCTACAGTATTCGGTATTCACAGGTATAATCTTACTTGTCTTTTATGTATAATAAAATTTGCTTTATGGAAAATGGCAAGTCATTTCAACTTAAAACAGGAATGAGCATGGAATTGTAACAAAAATTGGTTAAATCAAAGATCATTTTATACATCATTAAGCATTAGTGTTTGGACAGTAGGTCTTAATATTACAATCTAATATAGAGTTTTCTGTAGCTCCTCTGTCACCTCCTTGGAAAAGCTCTCATCAGAAACAACTTCCACCAGGTACTAGCAACTGCTTTATTTTTACCATAGTATTTATTGGTTTAAGATTGGTTTAATATCTTATGTTACTGTGGTGATTTCAGACCTAGTCTTAACATCTGTGCTTTTCTTTGATAATCTAGCCCACCATGCTTTCTTCGTTCATAGTCTTGATTTGTAGAAGTTCTACTTTTCATTGCTATACAGAGGGATCTGAATAGTGATTGACCATCATAGGCAAGCCAGCAAGTGTGAGACTCAGGGCCTTTTCACTTGCTGTTCCATCTGCCTGGATTGCTCTCTTGCCCCAGAAATTTCCATGGCTTGCTTCACCACATCGTTTGATCTCTGTTCAAATGCTAGCTCAGAGGGACCTTCCTTCTTCACTTTTCTGTATAAAAGAGTGCTCTGAACTTCCCTCTTCTTTCATATACCATTAATGTCAAGTTCTTATCATGGTTTAATTTTCTTGCAGAATCTATCATCAAATGGCATATTCGTTTTCTTCTTGTGTACTGTTAACCCTGGCCTAACGGCAAACTCCATAAGAGCAGAGATTATTATTATTATTTTTTAATTCGCTGCTTTTTCTTCAGCCCATAGAATACTTTCTGGTTGCATAGCTGGCATGCAATAAATGCTTGCTGAATGAACAGACTGATCAAACAAAAACAATCTCATCTGATTCTTCTGTTCTTCAGTTTATCCAATCCACGGATGTCAAATTTTCTAATTTAGAACTCCAATGTAAGTCACTCCTGTCCTGACAAGTTTTAGTTCCTTCCATCTACCAGAACAAATTTAAACTCTTATTTCTAACATCCAAAGCCCTTCAGCCCACTCTTTTCATCTTATCTGCTCCACACATACATTATAACCTGGATCACTTGTTGCTTGTGCCAGTTACTTATATGCTTGTCCCATCCCTCATCCCTGACGTTAACATGCACAGGGTATTTCAATCTTTTCTGCCCCTTATAGCACCAAAGGGGATTACCATTGTTTTGCATATCTGGCATTCATTTTCCCTTCTTTAAGGGAAGACAGTTAAAGGACATTACCCTTCTTCTCCTACTGATTACAGTGCTTCAAAGTGTCTCTGACCAACTTCACATTGTTGTATATTAGATTTCCAGAACTTATCTTGCAAAACCTGAAACTCTGTACCCCTTAACCACACTTCTGCATGTCCCCCCTACCAACTACTATCAACCACCAATCTATTCTCAGCTTCCAGGAGTTCAACTTTTAAAGATTTCCACATATAAGTAAGATCATACAGTATTTACCATTGTATGACTGGCTTACTTCATGTAGCATAAAGTCCTCCAGGTTCATCCATGTTGTCACAAATGAGAGGATTTCTTTCTTTTTTTTTTATCACTGAACAATATTCCATTGTAGATACATACATCATATTTTATTTATCCATTCATCTGTCAATGGGCATTTACATATTTCCCATTCTTGGCTATTGTGAATAATGCTACAATGAATATAGGAATGCAGATATCCCTTTGGGACACTGATTTCATTTCCTTGGATATGTACCTAGAAGCAGAATTGCTGGATCATATGGTAGTTCTATTTTTATTTATTGATGAACCTGTACATAATTTCCCATAATGGCTAAACCAATCTACATTTCCATCAACATAGTACAAGGGTTCCCTTTATTTCCACACCCTCATGTACATTTTTCATCTCATCTTCTTGATAATAGCCATTCTAACAGATGTGAGATAATATCTTGTGATTTTGATTTACATTTCCTTGATGATTACTGATGTTGAGCACTTTTTCATGTACCTGTTGGCCATTTGTATTTTCTTTGGAAAAATGTCTATTAGGGCCCTTTGCCTTAATTTTTCTTTCTTTTTTTTTTCTATTGAATTATGAGGTTTTACAATAACCTCTTATTGAACAAACAACATGGTTTGCAGATATTCTCTCCCATTCTGTAAGCTGCCTCTTCATTTTGTTGATGGTTTCCCTTGTTGTGCAGAATATTACAAAGTTTATTTTTTTTTATTTTCAAAGATTTTATTTATTCATGAGAGACAAAGAAAGGCAGAGACACAGGCAGAGGGAGAAGCAGACTCCCTGTGGAGACTCAATCTCAGGACCTTGGGATCATGCCCTGAATCAAAGGCAGACTCTCAACCACTGAGCCATCCAGGTGCCCTCAAAGTTTGTGTTTTAGTTTGATGTAGTCTCATTCATTTTTGCTTTTGTCGTCTGTGCTTTTGCTGTCATATCCAAAAAAAATTACTTAGTCTAGTTACGGGTTTGTTGAATTTTTTTTCCTTTTCACACAAAACTTAGTTTTTGTTTTCCGTTATTTGTGATCTAATCTTTATTATTTCCTTTCTTCTGGTAATTTTGGGCTTACTGTATTTTTCTTCTTTTCCCAGTTCCTTGATTGTAAAGTTAGGATGTTTGAGAAATTTGGTTTTCTAATGTAAGCATTTATCGCAATAAACTTCTCTCCTGAGCATCTTAACGTTCCTACTTCATTTTTTGTAGCATTTTATAAGTTTTGGTAAGTTGTGTTTTTGTTTTTATTTGTCTTAAGACAAATAAAAGAGAATTTGTAAATTCTCTTTTGATTTCCTCTGTGGCGCAGTGCTGTTCAAGAGTGTATTGTTTAGTTTCCAAATATTTGTAAATTCTCCCACTTTCTTACTGCTATGGATTCCTAGCTTCATTCAACTGAAGCTGAAAAGATACCTGGGATGATTTCAATCTTAAATTTGCTAAGATTTGTAGTGTCATCTAAGATATGATCTATCCAGGAGAATGTTCTGTGTGCACTTAAGAAGAATGCATATTCTTCTGTTGTTGGATTGAATCTCCTGAACATGTCTGATTGGTATATTTGGTCTATAATGTTCTTTAAGTGAGCTGTTTATTAATTTTTGTCTGGATATTCCATTATTAAAAGTGGGATTGAAGTCTTCTAGTGTTATTGTATTGCTGTCATTTTCTCTCTTTAGATCCATAAGTAAGTATTTGCTTGATATATTTAGGTCCTCTAATGTTTGGTATTTAGAATTGTTAAATTCTCCTGTTGAACTGACCATTTTATCATTATCATATGACTTTCTCTTAGAGATTTTATGACTTACAGTGTTTTTTCCCCCTCTCTCTCTGCTCGTACCTCTACTTACCCACACATTGTCCTTCTAATAAAATCTGTAAAAAAAAAACCAAAACACTAAAACCAAACCAAACAAACCACGGTAAACAAAGAAGTATAAATTTCATTGCAAAAGTAAAAATATAGACAAATGCAGAATAATGTTACATTATAATAGTGATATGTAAATTACTTCTTATCCTAAAAGTTAAAAGATAATTTATTAATGGATACACAATTTAAAAAGAAGCAAACTCTAACTATAGGAAAGTAAAGTGTGCCAGAGATGGCTGTGGTCCATGGAATAAGCTGACACAGGTAAACAGCTTCTTACACTTATGTATGTGGCCGTTCTTGGGTTTTGTGCTTTACTTGGTTGATGGAGCTTCTCTCCTATACCTGGAAGCTTTCCGAGTTATTTTCATCCATTAGTAGTTGTCGAATCATCGTTTTTGTGGGCAAACCAGGGCCAGGGCCCCCACACCACCATCTTGCTCATGTGCTCAGCTTTACTTTCTATTGTGTGAATTACCCCATGTACTTTCAAACAATTCTTTTACTTTTTCTAGTCTGATTTTAGCCACAGTTGCTTTTTTGTGTTGTTTTCAATCAAAACACTTTAAGTCATACAAGTATTTACTTATAGTGTCACATACAGTGTGGTCACTCAGCAGAAAACTGTGGAATCAAACCTTAAAATGATGATGATGACAATCAAAATATAATACTGGCTATCACCTATATAGTGCTTACTACATGTATGGCATTTTTCTAAGTGCTTAATATACATTTATTCATTTGACCCTCAAAATAACCCTACAAAATATATACTTCTGCTATCTAAATTTCTTATATACAGAAACTGAGGTATGGAAAGTAAAAGTAGCTTGTCTAAGGTCACTTACCCAGTAAGTGGCAGAAATGGAATTTGAAACTAAGCAGTCTATCTCCAGATGCCAACTATTAACTGTATAAAATACTGGCTCTCTAGAAGACCTCTTCCTATCTAATTAAATAAGGAAAAGTTGCAGGTTAGGTAACCCCAAAAGTAAACTAAAACAGGAATATTTAAAAATGATATATACAAATCATACAGTATTTTATTTACTTTAAAAGTCTTCAATGTTCATTTATTTTCCAGTTTTTTGATGTGGGCATTTGAGAATGTCCAAGAGCTTGGAATTCCACACCTTCTTCCTTGTATAAACCATAATCATAATGTATCACTTATTTGGAGTAAAAATATAAAGCCTTTAACCTTATCGAGTCTCTCCAATTTTTCAACTTATTTTTTACAACAGAAACAATTCTTTAGGTACACAATACCATCTCTTTGTGTCCTCGATGTCCCCTCCTTATGCACTAGAAAGACTACATTTCTAGCCTCCCTTACAGTTAGGTTGGAAGCAATAAGACTAAATCTGCTAAAAGAAATGTAAGAAGTATGTTAAGCCACTTCCATGTGTAGTCATAAGACTATTCTATATTATTCTCAACTCCTTCTTTTCCTGCTGACACAACTTTGGAAGATGGTCTCGACAAAATGGAGGAGAGTTGCTCAACTCACTGCATGTGGAGTGAGAAATAACCTTGGATTGTAGTAAGCCCCCATGATTTCACAATCTGTTAAATAAGCTCGTATTAATCACTTTGACACTATTTTCCTACAAATAATTATGGTGTTGTATTAACATTGCGTTTGCCTAATTAAATTATATAGGTACCACAAACAATAGACTGGCATGAATAGTTTTGGAAAAGGACAAACAAGTCTTGGTTAGTACAAACTAAAACTGGTAATGAACAAAGTATGCAAGAGAATAGCTAATTAGCCACAAGCCTTCAGAGTTGCCATGGACAGCAGTTAGTATGCTTTAAAAGCAAATGCAGAGAATTGATGAATCTGGCAAATCAGTTAGATGGCGTTCTATTAAGCAAATTTTTATTCTGTACTCTAGAAATGTGAACCAATACTAATTCCCAGAATAGTTACATGACTTTTCTAGAATAAATTTGAGTTAGCTTTTACTTAGGTGTACATGATGCAATTCAAAAGACTTGAGTAAATATAAGTAACTAGAAGAAGTGTTTTGTAACACATAAGAATGCAAGTTACTCTACCACTTTTAGAGAAAAGCAGAAGGATAACTAAATAAGAGAGATCGTTCTGACCCTTGAAGAACTTATAATACAATACGAACTTACAATACAAGAGAAAACAGCAATTCACTCAAGGCAAACTGTAAGACTTGGCTTTTTTTTTTTTTTAAGATTTTTCAATTTATTTATTTGAGAGGGAGAGAGAGAGAGAGAGAGGGAGAGAGAGAGAGCAAGCACAAGCTGGGATAGGGGGAGGGGAAGGACAGAGGGAGGCAGGGAGGGAGGGAGGAACAGTGAGAAAGAGAATCTCCAGCAGATTCTCCACTGAGCAGGCAGCCTGATACAGGGCTCAAGGGCTCAACCCTGAGATCACAACCTGAGCCAAAGACAAACACTCAACAGACTGAGCTACCCAGGTGCCCCGAGACTTGTTCTAATATTAAGGAGAAAGAAAGTACCTTATGCTAACAGAGGAGATGGGGATTAACTGCACCTGGAGGATAAGTGAAGGCTTCATTTTTGTAAAATTTGAGATGTTGTAGGTTGGACTCCTACCCACCTGACCAAGACTAAAACCCACCTGACCAAGACTAAACCCCACAACAAGGATTGAGGGCAAGTAGTTTATTTGAGTGGTTCAGCAGGGAAATGGGTGATAATAGAGGGAATAAGGTAGCTAGTAAGGGTGCCATTATGAAGCTAATAGAGCTTTACAGTAGTTTTGAGGCTCAAACTTAGCGGAAAGCCCTGGGAAACACTTTTTAACACACACAATAGAATTATTTCAACCAAGGAGTAAAGGATCTGGGAATTTATACCTCCAATGCTATTCATTATTGGTTAAGGACTGCCCTGGAGGGATATTCCTTTCTAGGCACTCCTGGCTCACAGAAATGTAATTTCTATCCCTAGGAGACCAAATGAAGAAAATAGCAGAAATTCAGTACTAAAGGAAATTCAAGTGATCTTTTGAAAATCTGCAAATATTCACTTGCCATTTACGGAGGGTCCCTACTTGCCAAATACACACAATACAATGATTTTAAATCTGGGTTGTGTGGGTGGCTCAGTTGGTTAGGCACCTGACTCTTGATTTCAGCTCAGGTCATGATCTCAGGGTCATGAGATCCAGTTCAGGCTCCATGCTGGGTGTGGAGCTTGCTTAATATTCTCCCTCTCGAGATGCTTGGGTGGCTCAGTGGTTGGTTGAGTGTCTGTCTTTGACTCAGGGCATGATCCTAGAGTTCCAGGATTGAGTCCTACATCGGGCTCCCTATGAGGAGACTGCTTTTCCCTCTGCCCATGTCTATGCCTCTGCCTCTCTGTCTCTCATGAATAAATAAAATCTTTAAAATAAAAAAAAACTCACTCTCTCTGCCTGCCTCTCTCTCAAATAAACAGGTAAATAAAAATAAAATGTGCAACTTCTGAGGTGTCAGTTCCAAAATATTGCCATCTCACTGTAAGTAGTTTAAAGGTTGCAGAGTATAATGATGTTTTCATAAGCAAAGTAATTTAGTCTGTCTTAAGTATTCTTCATAATAAGAAAGCAGGAAATTAACACCTGGCAGATATATCTAATTTATTCCAATGATTCCCAAGTAGACTTGTGCTTATCTGTAAACAGTCTACAAAACAAATTGTCTGGGGAAAAGAAATTAACAGCAATCTGAATTGTAAATATGTGACTATGATCTAAAAATTGGAGCCACAATAACCCAAAGTTAAGCAGTAACTTCTACTACTACTTTTATTACTTAATACTTTACATTGATAATCTAATCAGATGCCACTACTAGAAAGTGCCTATTTGAGTCATACATTCTATTATTCAATTTTATCTGTTTCTTAAACATCACTTACTATTTTTTAGCCTTCAAATTCAGAGTCAATCTAAAAATATACAGTTCTCTGTCCAAAGAAAGGTTTGATCTGCAGAAATGAGCAAATGTATTTTAATTTATTGCTAACTCTGAGTTCCCAGGTGCCCAAAATGGTAACATTTTGAGGAGTACAAGTTAGTCACTTTCACTATGTAAGTTCACCCACACAGAAAGATAACACAGCCAAAATCACAAAGCATCAAACACTTTTTATTTCTTATAACTCCACTGCTACCCAGTTTGGAATGTTCTTGAGGGGCTATAGAAGAGGTTAGGGGTAGTGAATAAATACAGGACTAGAATCAGAACAGAAAGCTTCCCTGACACTAAATTACTATAATACATACTGAATGAATAAATGTATAAATGTTCATGGCACAATACATATTGAATGAATAAATGTATAAATGTTCATGGCACTGATACTCCAACTTAAACTAAGACTTGGTTATTTCTATACTTGGCCTGAGATCAGTACTGTGAGTTTAAAAACCCAACTCTGTCATTAATTGCTCTTGACCCTGAATAATGTACTCTTTAGACTTGCTCATGTTCAAAGTAGAATTAAGTCCATCTACTTCACAGGGCTACTGTAAGAAATAAATGAGATAATATGTGGAAGAAGTTAATATAATACCTAGCATAAAGCCTCCTTCCTTTTGCCCCTTTGCCCTTGCACTGATTTTGTGTTTGTTATTGACTGTAAGTTTCTTTTGGGACAGACAGGTCTTGTTTATTTTCTGAAGAGGCCTAGTACTTAGTCCAGAGTTTTGCACAGAGTAGGTATTAAATACAAAAAAAAAAAAAAAAAAAAAAAGAACGGTTGTTGAAGTTAATTTGTTTAGACTGTAGCCCTACATGGAAAATAAAAATACACATGCAGTGTTCTTCAGCATAAAAAACACATGGGAAATAATTTAGGAAGTTTATGTGACCTATCAGTTTATGTGATAAACTACAGGAACAAGACTGAACTTTGTAATCAAACTTGCCATACCACACACTGGTAAGTGAGCACTTCCCTTAAACTAGTCACTATGAATCACTAATATTTTGCTTTTGCTCAGGACTTTTTTTTTCCCCCTCAGAACATTTTTAAACTATTTTGAGTTTGCTTATGAGTCACAAAGGAATATCAGCATAATTGTTTTATAGCCAGTTTCAATTTTAAACACAAAAGTTAATATTTAATCACTACTCCCCAACTTAGTGATCTGCTGTGGCTCAAAATGATTACTGATTATTTTCCATTATCAAATGTAGCTTTAAAGGACAAGGATCTCCTTGTCCAATGATGACAACGTCCAACACGACACATGAATGACATATGTACTGAAGCCAATATCAAAGAAATTCCTAAAGCTATAACGGGCAATAGTGATACTAATAAAGACAGTCTCACAGGATGTTTATTTGGAATACAGTGATACTCATCTAGCTAACTCTATATTGTTTTAAACAACATATTAATCACTTTATTCTATGTATTATATATGGAGCTCAATAGCCCTATTAAATATATATATTTACAAAATATGTAAATAATATGTATATACTAAGCAGACCAGGCTCACAATCTTTCTGTCTACCTCAGATTCTGCTATCCTCCTGGGTAAATTCAGGGCCATTTAGAACAAACCATCAATATCTTTATTCATCACCTTTAGCCATCTTCTTCCAATGACTTTTGCTTCTCCACTTCACTTATTTTCATGAACACAACCTAAATCTTATCACTCCAGACTGCTCCACCTCCAAAATTACTAATATAAATATCTACTCTGTTCACAGTCCACCACTCTTCTAGCCTGCCTGCTCCCATCTAAAATACTCTCTAACCTAACTGGTGTCTCTAGTACTTCCCACTGTGTTCTTTCATAACCTAACCCATTTCTCACAGCTCTTTCCATCATTCTCACTACCCATTACCCTGGCCCAAGCCACCATCATTTCTTAACCAGGCTATTGTGATTAGCTCCCAGTGGGTCTCTCTGCTACTGTCTATCTCTCTCATCTATTCTCTGTCTAGTAATTACAGTAACCCTTTTAATTTATAAGTCATGTCATGGCACTCTTTTGTTCAATACTATCTAATAAAATACTTTTAGAATGAAAGTCAAAATGTTTACCAGGACTTTTAAGAGCATCGATGATCTGGTGTCTTATTGCCTCTTTGGCCTCATTTCTTTACCTTTTTCCCTTGCTCAATGTAATTCAACCATACTAGCCTTCTCAGCTCTGCTCAAACAGACAAGTATGCTCCCAACTCAGGACTTTGTACTCCTCCTCTTGTACGGAATGTTCTTCTCTCTTCTTGCTCCTTCCTTCAAGTCTCTGCTCAAATGTCCTCACATCAATGAAGCATTTGACCATCCTATTTAAATGAGTAAATGACATTTTCCTATCTTACCATTACTTCTCCCTTTCCTTTTTTTTCTCCACAGAATCTATCACCATCTGATATGCTAGTTTCTTATTTATTGACTATTATTTATTGTATCTTCATTAGAATATAAGCTTCATAAAGGCAGAGACTTTGGTCAATTGCTTACTGATGTATTCCTTGTGCCTAGAATAATGCTTTGCAAATAGCAGGCACTTAGTAATTATTTAGATTTAATAAATTCAGCTTAGATTACAAGGTGGATTATTTAAACCATATTTAAGCCACCAAATTTTGTGTATGTAAATATCCAGATGTTTAAAGTAATTCCTGAGTAAATATGAGGGAAATACTTTACTAAGTCTTGGATTTAGATCCTCTTATGAAGAGAGAATCTAGAATTGTTCTGAAGCTAGAGAAATTATGCTACAGCTGTTAGATGTCACTTGAAAGATGTTTCTCCTAACCTAGTTATTTAGAAATACAGATTTGACTTTCCAGTTTGGCAAAATAAAGATGCTTCTATTATGTTCCTTCCTTGAAGCCTACTAACACCAAAAATAATGAAAAAGAGAAAAGAAAGTTGCACCTTAAGCAAAAAATGGCCATAACCATAAAGAACCAACCACGAAGACTACGTGCCAAATGCAGCAGAATGTGTATTAAAATGCCAGGAGCCAACATGTACATTCTTAGACCTTCAGGAGACTATAGATTTCTCCAAATATCATACTCCAAAGAGGTCTATCCAAAATTCCTTTGATTAAAGTAATGAGATCTAGTGGATATGCCCAAATCATTGCAGGATCTGCAAAAACCTTAAAGGGAACTCAGTTCACCCCCAGAGAATAAGAAAGTCGATTCAAAGGAAGAGTCTTATAGATGAATCTTTTTTCTTAATTTTTGCCTTGGCCCCCAGTAGAGGCCTGTCTGGAAATGAGGCTGATGAATGCATTGTACAAGCCATGATTAATTTTGCAGCACTGGCCACAGTTAACTGAGTAGAAATAGACATTAGGCTACTCCCCTGAGAGCTTATTACAAAAAGGTTTCACTGAAGAGCCACACCAACTTCCTGCTTGCAACAAAAAAGGATACTAAAAATCTAAAGTGTAGCTTAAATTAAATCCATCTTCTTTTTAAAACCTTTCATCATTCTCCCATTCTTGTAATTATTAACTCCATAGTTAAGCTGTATACTGGTTTCCTCTGGTATGTAGCTCTTGGGCTACTTCCTTTGGTCTGGTCAGAAATGTCTGATCACACTACACAAAGAATACATAAAGTAAAACATATTCTTCTCCTGGAAGATTTTCTGTTTCCCTGTTCACTTCCTCTCCCCAACAACTTGTTGAAATCTCATTTTTCATAAAGCCACTTAAATATTCCACTCTTTCATAAAACTTCCACCTAAAAAAAAAACTCATTTTCAAAAAACATATCTGAATAGACGCTTAAATACTAAAATCACACTTTTCCATCCATTGAAAGTACAATCATATTCAATTCTTGTCTTTCCAAAGACAAGAAGGATACTTAATATAGTCATAATAAAAACTATGTAATAGTGAATTAATAGTAAGAAATGTCTAGAAGCAGTGACTCTTCTGTCATGAGTAATATATCTGATTGTCAACTTTATTTTTATGCATTTGACTCTGTTTTCCTTCCATTATCAAGACTGATACCCTTTCAGGTAGAGAGAAGTAAGATAATATCATAAAAGTGATGTGAAACTAATGATTTCTTTTCAAGCTATAATTTATTGAAAATTTGCTACTTTTATTCATTTAATCATAACAAAAAACAGCTAAATTAATTAGTGATAGTTTTCATCTATTTTACAGATGAGGAAACTAAGGTTGAAGGAGAAATTGAATAATTTGCACAGGATCACACAAACTGAAATTCTAACCCATTTTGTGTTATTCTAGATTAGAGTTTTAAACTCTGTGCCCTAAGCTTATTGATAAATATATCTACTGAAGTATCCTGGACTAGATCATTTCAAAGTAAGCCAAGGTCTTCATCAATTACTCTTCATCCTGTATTATCACCTTTGTCCCAATTTAATACTTTATATTTCTAAACTATTTAACTGGCTTTAAAATACTTTCACAAGCATTAATGGTTTGAATCCCACAATAGATTTATAGAATATTTGCAATCTTAAATAACAGGAAAGGGAAACATATTAAAAATTATCCAGTCATATTGCTGAGTAGTCAGGTTACAAATATAGGCGTTCTTACTCTATTTTCATTGCTTTTTCTAGAACTGTTCTTTAGAAGTATCTAGTATTTTTTCTTAAAATAAGGCAGACATGAAATACTCTGTGAACTATCATGTTTTCAAATTTATTCAATTATTTTGAAAATACTCATTAACATTGCTTTCATATTATGTACAAATTGTGATCAGGGACATTATTTTCAGTAAAATGAATAGAGTCCATCTACTGAATTCAGGGAATTTTCAATGCCAGGCATTGAGTTCCATAGCTTGACAAACATGAGTCCTAAAATGACATTGCTTCTATGATCATATCAAAGATTGCTTACTGTATCAAATGTATGGGAAGGAGTGGTGAGAAGGAAATATGAATAAGTGAAGTGGGTTCAAATTATGCAAACTCTTGTTTGTCTTGCTAAGATTTGGATTATATAATATAGGGATAGGTGAAGAAAACTCACTGAAGAATTCTGAGATGAGAAGTGTCATGTTTGAATCGGCATAATAAAGAATAACTCAGGCAGAAGAGGGAAGTGGGAGTCAAGGATTAGACCAGAGTCAGGAAAACAAATAAGAAGGCTATTGTAATAGTCTCAGATTACTCAGTCCACAAATCTGGATGATCATTAAAATTACAAAGGATGCCTTTTAAAATGCAGGTTTTGGGGCCCTACAATTGTTGCAGGATTTTTTTCCTCCATCGGTGCCTGCAGTTCTTGGTCATGCCACTTGGAATAATGAAGAGGTAGACCAGGCTGAGCAATGGGCAGCAAAGCAAGGTTTATTAAATGAAATAAGGTTCCCAAAGAAGGAGGGACTTGAGAGAGTTGCCACGGGAGTTTCCAAGTATGGGGGTTTTTATGGGCTTTTTAGCAGGCTATTTTAATCATTTAACCCTCCCTGCACCTGTTATTCAATCAGGTTTTTGTTGCCTATCTATCATGTGGGAAAAAGTGGAGGGCTCCTTCCAGGGTGGTGTAAAATCCTTTAAATGTGATTTCTTCTTAGGGCAGGGCTCCCTTCCGGCTGCCTGCCTTCCAACTACCCTTTATCATGATGAGTTTCTGACTCTAGGGCTAGGTCACAACATGATTGTGATAATAAGCCATGTGTAGAATTTTCTTGCCTGGAGAGGCTATGAGGAAGTAGTAGTGAGAGAGAAGAGATTGGAGAGATATTTAGGCAGAAATAACAGGTTTTAGTGATTGTTGGATACCAACCTGGAGCAATTGTGCGGATGGGTGGGCCATTCATTAAGACAAGTGGAGCATTAGATCTTAAAGGACAAGAAAAATTGATGAGATAATCCATGGGGCATGCAGGTATGAGTGACCCCGAGGCAGTTTGATACATATGTATAACTAAAAAGGATGGTAGTATAGACCATTGTGATTCATCCATCCCTTAGAGCTGTGGAAGGGACCCATCTGACCTTGGCACTTTGCTGCAAGCCCAGATAAGGTGGGTTTTTTTGTTTGAAGCAAGGAAGAAGAGGGAAATGGCTGCACACACATACACACACACACAGACATACACACACCATTCTGTTTGGTCTATATATTCAGCCATCCAATATTTCACTTGCAAATGTGCTAAGTATATACTCATTTAAGTCAATGATTAAAATACTGAAAATAACACAAACAGATGTAGAGACCTGCCCTGAAGTAAATGCCAATCCACAATCAAAGTCCTTCATCCTGGTCCAAATGAAACTAAACTTAGATTTGTCTGAACCCCAAATCTCCATACAGTCCATGAGGATATTGTGAGAAGTTTCATTCAATCTTTTATGGCTTTGTTCCATACATTGGGGTATACTGAGGTATGTCAGTGGATACATTTAGTACTTCTTTCCCTTAAAAGCCCTTTTTTATACTGAGATATAGAAAGTAATTAGATATATAGTAGTTATAGATATACAGTAGTTTCCATGAGCTTAAGCTTATTCTCAGCATAATTTATATGTCTGTTATTCATGCATACTTATCTCTTGTTTTGTGCTGGTTTCTTGTATACATCCTTCTAAAAGCTGAGCTCATGCAAATGATCAGAATAAGAACTTGTTTTTTTCAGTTCCCTTCCATTTTTCCAATTTTTCACTATGTCATTGATTTCATTGTGACCCTCCCATTTCCTTTCTAATTACCTTCCTTTTTGGTTTGTATCTAATATTTCTATGATTTTAAGGAATTAAAAAGATCTGCTTTCTAAACAATATCCAAGTTTACATACCTACCTGTGGCTAGTATGTTTTTTACTTTTATGGACCCTAAAATGGCACCATCGTATTCCATTAAAATAATTTTTGTAGCCTCTATTTCATCCTTACTACATCCAGAGCATCATTCCCTTGTAGCATAATCCACCATCTGAGATGAGACTATTAGCAAGATCAGTAAAGAATGCACCAACTATTTTGCTTTAGTAGAATGATGCTTCCACAATATAGAAATGTAGTTTCCAACCATGATCTTTATCTGCCTCTAGGCCAGATCTGAAACTTGCATTAGGACAGTAGCAGTCATATTCTTTATCTACCTAAGATAACAGTATTTGACTCCCATAGTACTATTAGTTTGTGTGTTTTATCTTGTATGCTCATGCTAAGTTCTCCACCAGACTTAAACCTAGTAGCTCAATGATTTCCAAGCAGGGACTCCTTCCATATAATACCAAGTGTTATCTTACTTGCATAGCATAGAACCTTCTCTTGGCATATTCTCATTAATACCTGTATCTCAGCAAGTTTGTCTGGCCTAGATCATATTTTTCTATTTTCATTATATTTTAGGCTTATCTTATCTTATTAGCTTTAATTAAAAAATAGAAGTGTTTAAAAGTATTGATCAGAGATACAGCTGAAACAAAGTCAATTACTTTTTAATATTTTAAATAGAGACCTTTGCAAAGTACTATAGGAACCAAAGGAACAAATTTAAGATAGATTTTTTTTTCTATTAAAAATTGTTTTTAGGGATCCCTGGGTGGCGCAGTGGTTTAGCGCCTGCCTTTGGCCCAGGGCGTGATCCTGGAGACCCAGGATCGAATCCCACGTCGGGCTCCCGGTGTATGAAGCCTGCTTCTCCCTCTGCCTATGTCTCTGCCTCTCTCCCTCTCTCTCTCTCTGTGTGACTATCATAAATAAATAAAAATTTAAAAAAATTGTTTTTAATTTTTTGGTAGCAAAACTGGTGTATTTTTCCCCATATTTCCTCTTGTGAATCACTGACACATTTTCTCAGCTACTGTATTGTCTCCAACTTAAGTTATACTTTCATCTCATTTTATCATTCTATCTGTGCATTATTCTTCCCTTACCTCAAACTCTAGTTTAGAGTTCTCTTTATCAGTTTGGCAAGATTCCAGATAAATGCATTCGTCTCAGATGTATGATATTCCTTATAGGGAGTCTGTTGTATTAACAACATAAGCCCTGGCTAAGAAAACCTAGATTTTGGTCTTCTTTTTTTTTTTTTTTTTTTTTTTTTAGATTTTGGTCTTCTTTTGATTTTTGGAAGGGTGCTAGTTGATCCTCAATACCTTTTATTTCTTCTTCAAAGTCATGATCTTAACTGGAAGAAGAGATGAAAATACCTCTTCAATGACCAAACCAAGTGCTTAGGTTTTATCATTCATTGCCATACAAATCAATGAGTATACTGCAGTCTGTAAATGTGTTAAGTCTCAGGAAACCTAAGGGAACCTCTCATATCTATTCCATCATGATTTGCCTCAATATAAATGAGAAAGAAATAAAATGCCTTCCCTGGAAGATTTGATTTGGTTTATCCTCAGACTCTTTTTAGAGACCTACATGTATTTCCCTAATGTGTAAAGGATATGTTATATAAATTATCAGCCAATTAAAATAAAAGGTAGAGATCATATTATCAAGGATTCCTTTATAGCTTATAAAAATATTATCCTTTACTGATGATAGTTGCCAGGAACTACATATGTGGGACTTAAAACCTGAGGTTGAACTTGAAAGTGTCCCAGACACAAGAGAGAAAAAAAACCGCAATGATATTATCCTCAGGAATTTGCAATCTACTCAGTAAGCAAGCACTCCTGAACACAGCCATAAGCACATATCCTTGCTGTAACACCAGGTTTCTATAGAAATCGACCAGAGCAGTGGGCTAGGAAAGTGATATTGAGATGATTTTAACAGCAGCAAGGAAACATCAATTCACAATTATCCTCCAATCTTAGAAGAATATAGATCAATTAAATACTTGATACAGAGAACATGTTCATAAACAGAATTCAACAAGCACAGGAATAATACTCTATATCCATGACATTTTTATGGTAAAGAATGATTTAAATAAAATATCTTCCATTCAAAATATAATACTGAAGATTAAATGCCAAAGTTACTTACTTTTACTATGATAAGCCTAGCCAGGTTTTCATATTTCTGGTTATCATTTTCTGTATGCTCTATTTCAAACAGAGTATTATAATTTTCTAGTAATTTAGCCATTATCTTGTTGCAGATGTCTTGTTCTTTCATGCCTTCAAGCCCAGGTGGCACACTAGAAATAAGGGGGAGAAATGACATGAATTATTTTGTAAAAACAAAAAATGCCAGCACAGCTGACTCAGGAATACATTTTGACATCTCCTATATGACTGATCAGCCTTCCTATAAGGACACACGCAATTTTCAACAAGCTCTATGGTGACATACGATGTTGCCAGCACAAATTCTGTTCAATAGCTTGTGATGAATATGAAAAGGACATGTTATTCAGGAAGGAGGTATAGATTAACATGGGTGTCATAATGCTTTGTATATATTAGAAATTGCCATGCATAAGGTAACATATAAGAACAAAAGTGTTAAAAATCAAATGTTATAACAAAAAGAAAGACTGTGACAGAAACTATAGAATGTTTGCCACAGAAATAATAGCAACAAATCTTTATTGAAGGTCTTCTTAGATAATGCATAAAAAGTACAAAACTTAAAGAAAAATTTAAATATTTCCAGAAAAAAAAATACTGATTACTGTTAAAGCTGAGTGATGTATAAATGGAAGATTTATTATACTATGTACTACTCTCTCTTCTTTTGGGTAAGTTAAAAAAATTTCCATAATGAAAAAAAATGTGAAAAAGATCTTCTGAATGCAGAAGACACCATAAATAAGGTAGAAACACAAGCTATAGATTAGACATGAGTATCTCTTCAGTAACATGGACAATTGACAGGATTGGCAGTTAGACTACGCAAAGAATTCCTACTAGTCAATAAGAAAGGAAATTAAAAAAGACAAAGGACAAGAGCTGAAAAACTCATAGAAGAAAACATCAATATAGTTGAACATCAATAATCTTATAGTGCAAAGATCTTTAACCTCATTGAATAACCAGTGAGAATATTAAGAAAGCCATACTGAGATGTTAGTATCCATCTAGATTAGTTTCCTGTGGCTGCTATAACAAATTATCATCAACTGTTGCTTAAAACAACAGAAATTTATTCTTTTACAGTTCTGGAGGCCAGCAGAGTGCACTAGCTGGTAACATTCCTTGGCTGTGACTATTGCTTCAATTTTCAATCAAGGCCAGCATCTTAAAACTCTGCTCCATCTTCACATGGCCTTCTCTGTGTGTTGAGTCTACAAATAATCTCACTCTTATGGTCAATTAATCTATGGCAAAGAAGCCAAGAACACAACATGGGGGAAAGACAGTCTCTTTAATAAATGATGTTGGGAAGACTGAATAGCTATACGCAAAAGAATTAAACTGGAACTCATACCTCACACCATACACAAAATCAACTTAAAATGGACTAAAGATTTGAATATAAGACTTGAATCCATAAAATTCCTATAATATAAATATTACGTAAGCTGCAAAAATGTGCTGCCTTTCATTAAGAATGATGAATGACTCAGAGAGCAGAACCAAAAACACAAGAGGGTGAAGTTGAAAACCATGGAGAAATATTTCCAGAACTTGAAACCTAATCAAGAGATTCCCAACATTTGCCAAACTGGATATCAAACTGCCATTACGTCAATCAGGAAATAAAAGAAATTAAAAAGTACATAAAAATAAGTGAAAATAAAAATGGAATTGTTCAAAATCTTTGGGATGCAACAAAATTATTCAAAGAGGGAAGTTTATAGCAATATAGGCCTATCTCAACAAGCAAGCAAAATCTCAAACAACCTAGCCTTATACCTAAAGGTGTTAAAAAAGAACAACAAACAACACCTAAAACCAGCAGAAGAAAGGAAATAATAAAGATTAGAGCAGAAATAAATGCAATAGAAACTTTAAAAACCCAATATAACAGATCAATGAAACAAGGATCTTTGAAAAGATCAACAGAATTGATAAAACTGTAGCCAAAACTATCCAAAAAAGAAAGAGAGGCAGGGAGGGAGGGAGGGAGAGAAAGAAAGAAAGAGAGAGAGAGAACTCACAAAAATCACAAATTAAAGTGGAGAAATAACTGATACCACAGAAATACAAATGATTGTTAGAGATATTATGAAAAAGTATATGCTAACAAATAAGAAAACCTGGGGAAAAATGGATAAATTCCTAGAAACCTACAACTTATCAAAACTGAAGAAATAAAAATTTGAACTGATTACCATAAAAGAAGTTGAAATAGTAATCAAAAAATTCCCAACAAATAAAAGCTCAGGACCACAGAGATTCACAGGAAAATTCTACCTAATATCTAAAGAACAGTTAATACCTATCTTCTCAAACTATTCCAAAAAACAGAAAGGAAGGAAAACTTCCAAATTCATTTTATGAGGCCAGCATAACCTTGAGCCAGATAAAAACACCATAAAAAAAGAGAACTACAAGCTTATCTCTCTCATGAACATAGATGCAAAAATCCTCAACAAAATACTAGCAAACCAAACCCAACAATACATTAAAAAAAAAATCTTTTTGACTTAGTGGGATTATTCCTGGGTTTCAAGGGTGGTTTGATATTCACAAATCAATCAGTTTGATACAACACATCAATATGAGATAGGATAAGAACCATATGGTACTTTCAATAGATGTAGAAAAGCATTTGACAAGTTACAATACCCACTCATGACAAAAACCCTCAACAAAGCAGGGAACATAATGCAACATAATAAAAAAACATAATAAAGTCCATATATGAAAACTCATAGTACTTTTGAATGTGGTGCTTGGCTGGCTCAGTCAGTGAAGCATGCAATGCTTGATCTCAGGATCATGGTAAAGCTCCACGGTGGGGGTGTAGATTACATTAAAAAAGAAAAAAGGGAGACTTCTGAAAAACCCAATGCAAACATCATCTTCACTGAAAGCGTTTCCTCAAGGTCAGGAACAAGACAAGGAAGTTCACTTTCACCACTTTTATTCAACATAGTACTGGAAGTCCTAGCCATACCAATCAGACAACAAAAAGAAATAAAATGCATGTAAATTGGTAAGAAAGAAGTAAAACTTTCACTATTTGCAGATAACATTATACTATATGAAGAAAACCCAAAAGATTCCACAAAAAAACTGCTAGAACTGATAGACGAATTCAGTAAAGTCACAGGACATATCAATGCATAGAGATCTGTTGCATTTCTATGCACCAATAATGAAACAGCAGGAACTAAGAAAATAATCCCATTTATAATTGCACCCAAAATAATAAGATACCCAGGTATAAACCTAACCAAAGAGGTGAATGACCTGTACTTTGAAAACTATAAACACTGATGAAACAGACTGAAGAGGACACAAAGAAAAGGAAAGATGTTCCATGTCATGGATTGGAAGAAAATTGTTAAAATGTATATAATTTCCCAAACAATCTGCACATTTAATGCAATACCTAACAAAATGCAATAGCATTTTTCACAGAACTAGAAAAAACAATCCTAAAATTTGTATGGAACCACGAACGACCCCAAATAGCCAAAGCAACATTGAAAAAAGAAAAGCGAAGCAATTCCATACTTCAAGTTATATTACAAAGTTGTAGTAATCAAAATAGTATGGTACTGGCATAAAAAACAGACACAAAGATGAATGCGCCAGAATAGTAAACCCAGAAATGAACCCGATTACACAATTAATCTTTGACAAAACAGTAAAGAATATCCAAATGGGGAAAAGACAGTCTCCTCAACAAATGGTGTTACGAAAAATGGACAGCAACATGAAAAAGAATGAATCTGGACGACTTTCTTACAGCATACAGAAAAATAAACTCAAAATGGGTTAAGACCTAAATGTCTATCAAGGATAAATAAAGAAGATGTGGGATACACACACACAGGAATATTATTCAGCCATGAAAAGGAAGAAAATCCTGCACTTTGTAACAACATGGATGACCTTGAATGCCAAATGAAATAAGTGAAAGAAAAATAATATAAAATCTCATGTATATGTGTAATCTAAAACAAACAAACAACAAAAACAAAACAAAACAAAACAAAAAAACTGGACAGATAGGGCACCTGGGTGGCTCAGTGGTTCAATGTTTGCCTTTGGCTCAGGTCGTGATCCTGGAGTCCTGGGATCGAGTCCCACATCAGGCTCCTGCCAGGGAACCTGCTTTTTCCCTCTGCCTATGTCTCTGCCTGTCTGTGCTTCTCATGAATGAATGAATGAATGAATGAATGAATGAATAAGAAAGAAAGAAAGAAAGAAAGAAAGAAAGAAAGAAAGAAAGAAAACAAACCCTGAACTGATAGTTACAGGGAACAAATTGCTGGTTGCCAGAGATAAGGGGTGAAGGATGAGCAAAGTGAGTGAAGGTAGTTTAAAGGTACAAACTTCGAGTTATTAAATAAATTTTCTGAGGATGTAATGTACAGTATAATGACTATAGTTAATAATACTGTATTGTATATTTGAAAGTTACTAATAGAAAATCTTAAAAGTTCTCATTACAAGAAAAAAAGTTTATAAGTATGTGTAGTGATGTTAACTTAGACTTACTACGGTCACCATTTTACAACATACACACATACTGATGATCGTGTTGTACACCTAAAACTAACAATGTCAATTTTATCTAAATAAAAAAATACAGATATGTGAAAAATGTAAAAAAATATATATTACTTTATGTTTTGGGGCAAAAATTATATAAAGATATAATTTTGTGACATCAATAATTGAAAGAGGTGGGGAAGGAGCTATAAAAGAGTTTTTCTTTTGTTTTGTTTTTAAAATAATCTCTATGTTCAACAGGGCTCAAATTCACAATCCTGAGATCAAGAGTTGCATGCTCTACTGACTGAGCCAGTCAGGAACCTTGGGGAAGAGTTTTTGTATGTTATTGAAGTAAAGCTGGTACTTATTCAAATTAGAGTGCTATAAGTTTAGGATGTTAGATGTAATCCTCATGGCAACCACAAAGAACATACCTACAGAATGTACACAAAAGAAAATGAGAAAGGAATTTAAACATTATACTACAAAAAATTTTAACTAAACACAAAAGAAAATAGTAATGAAGTAAATGAAGGACAAAAAAGCTGTAAAGGCCATAGAAAATGCATAGCACAATGATACAAGTCCCTCCTTATCAGTAATTACTTTAAATATAAATGGATTAAACTCTCCAAAAGAGGGGATCCCTGGGTGGCGCAGTGGTTTGGCGCCTGCCTTTGGCCCAGGGCGTGATCCTGGAGACCCGGGATCGAATCCCACATCGGGCTCCCGGTGCATGGAGCCTGCTTCTCCCTCTGCCTGTGTCTCTGCCTCTCTCTCTCTGTGACTATCATGAATAAATAAATAAAATCTTTAAAAAAAAAAAAAAACTCTCCAAAAGAGAAGAGACTGGCAGAATGAATTAAAACACATAACTCAATTATATTCTGTCTACAACAGATTCACTTGAGATCCAAATCTACAAACAGGTTAAAAGTAAAAGGATGGGAAAAAATAATACATGCATATTGTAAGTGAAAGAGAGCAGAGGTGCCTATAATAATATTATACATAATAAACTTAAAATTAAAAAAGGTTAAAAGAGACAAAGAAAGTCATATATTAATAAAAGTTTCAACACAACAAGAAAATATAACAGTTATAAACACTTACACAGCTAATGACAGAATCACCAAAATATATGAAGAAAAAATGGACAGAATTTAAGGGAGAAATAAACAGTTCTACAATAGTTCATGAATTCAATACCCTACTCCCCAAAATGGATAGAACACCAGACAGAAGAAACAGAGGATTTAAAAAAACAACAAACTAGATCTACTGGACACACACACAATATTTTACCTGACAACAACCAGAGTGAACACTTTTCTCAAGTGTACATGTGGCATTTTCCAGGATATACCATATGTTAGACTACAAATTAAATCTCAAAATATTTAAAAAGATATTCATTTTACAAAGTAACTTCTCAGACCACAATGGGATAAAGTTACAAATAATAACATCAAGAAAACTGAAAAATCCACAAAATTGTGGAATTATGTTTAGGCAATCAATGGAACAAAAACTGTATTTTAATGAAAATTAGAAAATATTTAGAGATGAATGAAAATGAAAACAAAACAAAATCAAAATTTATGGGATGTAGCAAAACAGAGCCTAAGGAGGAAATTTATAGTTCAAACACACTAGAAAACAAGAAAGATCTCAAAGAAAAACCTAACTTTACAACTTAAAGAACTAGGAAAAGAAAGAAAAAAACCACAAAGCTAGCAGAGAGAAAGAGTAAAGACTAGAGCAGAGATAAATGAAACAGAAAAACAGTAGAGAAATATCAATGAAACCAAAAGTTGGTTCTTTGAGAAGATAAACAAAATTGACAAACTTTTAACTGGATGAATTTTAAAAAGAGCAAGGGGTGCTCAAATTGTTAAAATCTGAAATTAATGTGGGGACAATACTACTGACTCTATAGAAATGAAAAAGAATTATGAGAGTATACCATGATATTTGCACATCAACAAACTGGATAATCCAAGTGATATGGACTGATTACTAGAAGCACTAAACCTACCAAGACAGAATCACGAAGATAAAGAAAATCTGAATAGACCTATTGATAGTAAGAAGACTGAATCAGTAATCAAAAATCTCCCCCCCCAAAATGCTCTGGACTTGATGGCTTCATTGGTAAATTCTACCAAATGCTTAAACTAATATTAGTATTTCTCAAACATTTCCAAAAAACTGAGGAGAAAACATTTCTTAACTAATCCTGTGAAACCAACATGACTTTATGTCAAAGCCAGACAAATGCATTTCTATAAACAATAAATAATATGAAAAGGAAATGACATAACTATGCCATTAGTATCAAAAGAAATCAAACACTTAGTATTATATTTAACCAAGGATGTGAAATACTTATAAAATGGAAACTACAAAATGCTGATGAAAGAAGTTAAAAAAAACAAATAAATGGAAATACATCTCATGTTCATGGATTGGAAGACTTAATATTGTTAAAATACGAATATTACACAAAGCAACCTACAGATTCTATGCAATTGCTATCAAAATTCCAACAGCATTTTTTGCAGAAATAGAAAAGCCCATCCTAAAATTCACATGGAACCTCAAGTGATCTCAAATAGCCAAAACAAACTCAATAAAGGGAACCAAAAATAGAAGACTCCCATTTACTAATTTCAACACTTACTACAGAGCTATAGTAATCAAAGCAGTGAGGTATTGGCATGAAGGCAGATATAAATACTAATGGAATACAATAGAGAGCCCAGTAATGAACCTTTGCTTATATGGTCAAATGAGATTTGCCAAGGATGTTAACACCACTGAATTAAAAATAAAAATGGACTATCTTTCAACAAATAGTACTGCAAAAACTGGATATTCACATGCAAAAGAATGAAGTTGACCCACTACCTAGTATCATATATAAAAATTAATTCAAAATGGACCCAGAATCTAAAACTATAAAATGCTTGTAAAAACACATAAAGCAAAAACTTCATGACATTGAATTTGGCAGATTTCTTGGCTATAACACGTAAAACATAGGCTATAAAAGAAAAGCAGGCAAATTAGACTTCATGAAAATTTAAAAAATTTTGTGCATCAAGACACTATCTATAGGGTAAACACGTAACCCACAGAATGAGAGAAAATATCTATAAATCACATATTTGATAAGGAACTAATATCTAGGTTATATAGAGAGAACTCCTGGGCAGCCAGGGTGGCTCAGCAGTTTAGTGCCTCCTTCAGCCCAGGGTGTGATCCTGCAGTCCCAGGATTGAGTCCCACATCAGGGTCCCTGTGAGGAGCCTGCTGTGTCTCTCTCTGCCTGTGCCTCTGCCTCTCTCTCTCTCTCATGAATAAATAAATAAATCTTTAAAAAAATCTGATTTAAAAATTGGCAAAAGAGGGACACCTGGGTGGCTCAGCAGTTGGACGCCTGCCTTCCACTCGGGTCGTGAACCTGGGATCTGAGATCGAGTCCCGCATTGGGCTCCCTGCAAGAAGCCTGCTTCTCCCTCTGCCTGTGTCTCTGCCTCTCTCTCTCAGTCTGTGTCTCTCATGAATAAATAAATAAATCTTTTTAAAAAATTGGCAAAAGACTTGAATAGACATTTCTCCAAAGGAGATATACAAATAGCCAAAAAGCACAGGAAAAAATGCTCAGCATCACTCATCATTAGGAAAATACAAATAAAAATTACAATGAGATATCACCTCACATCCACTAGAAGGGTTACTACCAAAAAATTAGAAAACAAGTATTGGTGAGGATGTAGAGAAACTGGAACCCTTGTGCACTGTTGGTGTGAATACAAAATGGTATAGCCACTATGGAAAAAAGTATGGCAATTCCTCGACAAATTAAAAACAGAATTACTATATTATCTACAAATTCCACTTCTGGAGTATACTGAACTGAAAGCATGGTCTGGAAGAACAATTATATACTCACATTCATAACAGCATTATTCCCAACAACTAAAATGTGGAAGCAACCCATATATTAATGGATAAATAAACAAAATGTGGTATATACACACAATGGAAAATTATTGAGCCCTAGAAATGGAAGAAAATTCTGCAATATGCTACAACATGAGTAAACATTGAGGGCATTATTTTATATAAATAGGTAAGCCATAAAAAGACATACTGCATGATTCCATTTACATGAGGTACTTGAAGTAGTCAAAACCACAAAGACAAAGTATAATGGTGGTTGGTAGGGGTTAGGGTCAGAGTGAAAAGTTACTATTTAATGAATATAGAGTTTCAGTCTCATAAGATGAAAAAAGTTTTGGGCATGGATGTTGGTGATGGTTGCACAACTGTGTTAATGTGTTTAATATCACTGAAGTGTTCACTTAAAACTGATTATGATAGTAAGTTTTATGTCACATGTATTTCACCACAATAAAAAACATTTACCCAAAAAAAATGAAATGCATCTACTACCTCTACATTGCACATAAGGCAACTGAAAACACCGACATCTGGTTACCATGACTCCTCAGTTATGACTGCTTGGTGAAAGGCAGATAAAATGATAAAACAAGATTTGCAATAATCATATCCACATTAACAACAAGTTAAAGCTGTGCATTAGGAGCATAACAGCATTTAACAAAAATAAGATTGTTAATTCTTCTTCAATGGAACTACCTTATTCCCTTTATTATACGAAGTCTACATCTATGTTTTACAAGACTTTTTTAGAGAGAGCGAGAGGGGGAAGGGGCAGAGGGAGAAGGAAAAAGAGAATCTTCAAGCAGACTCGTTGGTGAATGTGGAGCCTAATCCCAGGACCCTGAGATCATGACCTGAGCTGAAACCAAGAGTCAGCCACTTAACCAACTGAGCTACCCAGGTGCCTCTGAAGTCTAGACCTACAGTAAAAGCAAACTTTAAAAGAATTATTTTAAAAATAAGCCATATTATAACTTGTCCTATTAAATAAATTTGAAGTTTACACTAAAGAGCTGATTTTACTTACCTATGTGTTCTGAAGACACTTTCATAAACATCATGCCAAAAGTCTGATGTGGTATTTACTATAAAATTTTCAGTCCTGTGAATGTGATTGTCTCTCATATTCAAGGGTCATATACATCAGGTGGGACGATGGCTGAAGACTATTGCTCAAAGCAATGGGAGCGATACTGCCCCTTCCCGGGGCGGGGCTGCAAACAGTTCTTAGAATGGGTGAAAAGAAACTTACTCTTTGTAATACATAGAGTAGGATATATACAGTACACACAGAGATATACAGCATATCCATGATGTTAAAATTTAATTGGAGGATAGGGGGGATGTGATTAGGAAAAGAAAAAAATCTAAAAAGGCTCCTTAGGGAAACGAAAATGTAAAAAAAGATTGAGAAACCCGCTTTTATTCCCTGCTCCAGTAAGTTACTACGAAAGTTTAGTACTGGCTTTGAATATAGGATCCACTTGGAAGGGGTGTCTGGGTGGCTTAGTCGGTTAAGTATCTGCTGTCAACTTGGGTCACAATCCTGGAGTCCCAGAATCAAGCCTCACTTTGGGCTCCCTGCTTAGCAGGGAGTCTATTTCTCCCTCTGCTCCTCAATCCACTCCTGCTTGCTCACTCTCTCCATCAAATAAATAAATAAAATCTTTTTTTAAAAAAACAGGATCCACTTGGAAATGAGTGAACAATGATGAGAAGGGTGGGGCTCTTGGAGCAAAGGACCAGGTGGAAGGGTCAAGGGAAGCATTTGAGATCCTGAGTTAGAAAATAAGGGTTAATTTCCCAGAGTTAGAAGTTTCTCACGTACACCTGAAACTAATATTATAGTGTATGTTAACTGGAATTTAAATTAAGGCAATTAAAAAAGAGATAAATAATAATAATAAAAAAAGGGTTCTGGACCTGTCTCCACTACTTAAAGCTGCTTAACTGAACCCTCATTTCTTCCTTTATAAAATGGACATGTTGGTAATATTGATGTTGTAAAGACCTTTTGAGAATTTTTAAAAGCTATGTGAAAAATACTTTTCAAAACTATGGGGCCATAAAATAGTTGTTACCAGGGACTGGGGTGAGGGTAGGGGTGGCCTAAAAGGGACACAAGCAACTGTTTGGAATGATGAAAATGGTCTGTATCTTAACTGTGGTGGTGGTAATGAATTCCGTCAAAACTCATAACACTACACCCAAATGGATGCATTCTATACCATGCAAATTGTGTCTCAAGAAATCCAACTTCCTTAAGGGGTACCTGGTGGCTCAGTTGTTGAGCATCCCGGGGTGCTGGGATCACTTCCACATCAGGCTCCCAGTGGGGAGCCTGCTTCTCCCTCTGCCTCTGTCTCTGTGTGTGTGTGTGTGTGTGTGTGTGTGTATATATATATATACACATACACACACATATATACATATATACACATATATAATATATAATCTTTAAAATATTATGTCTATATTATCTTAAAAAAAAGAAATCCAACTTTAAAAAGTACCTTATAAAAAATAAACAATCAAATCAATGTTTTTTCATTATGCAGAGTAAATGTTGATTTTCACAGTAATACTGTTGGTTTACACTGAACTTGGAATTGGCTAAAATTCTCTAGTCTTTTTTGTAGGAATTGCTATTAAACTAGGTCTTTCTGATCATGATCCCTCACTATAAATACCTAATTCTCCATCTATTTTTTCCACCTATGATAGAATGAAAATAAACATTTGTATAGTCTTCTTTAACATTTTATTTCTAATCTTTGTTTTTAATCAACATATCATTCTTCTCACCTTTGTTTCATTGATTACATAAATCAATGAATGCATAAATATATGCATAAATCTTCTGTCTTAATCCAAGCCATTAATAAGTAGGTTAAGTGTGATGAGATACTTCATTTGTAACCTCTCTTTGGACTCTCATCATCTGATTCATCAATACCCGTAGAATCTGAGTGTTCACCCAGGCCTGAATGTACCCAATTGCATTATCACTAGATCACAATTGCCTCATCTTGTCTACACACATTCTCCGCAAATATGTCATTATTATTTTGCAGTTAAAAGTACTGACATGCTGGGACATTCCCTCTTATGCAGTTCTTTGCAAAAGAAAAAAACTACTATTGAAAGCCATTACTGGAGGCCAAATTTAATAACCATTTTAAAAGGTGTAAAAGTCTCCCAATGTACTGTCCTACCTATGAGTCTACTGCAATTGACTTATACATTGATATATTTGAATGAATATTTAATGGAAATGAAAAGCTGGAAGATTTTTTTAAAGATAACATTCAATAATAAAGCTTCTAACGTTTCTTAGAATTGAGGTGAGGCAGTGGAAACAAAAATTTCCAGAATTGTTTTTGTACCTGGCCCCACCCTTGGCAATGTTTCCTTCTTAAGAACTGCTGATGTTCATGTTTCCAGGTATTCAATTATATTATGTATGTCGACTTCCATTTTCTATCCTTCTCATTGCAGAGTTTACAAAGAGTGCCACCTATAATCAATGAGTTAGTCATTTCTAGTCAGAAGCAGTAATAGAGCATAAATGATGTCTCTGATGAGAGGTTAACATCCTAAATATATAAAGAATTTGTGCAGCTTGACACCGAAGCAACAAACAATCCAATTAAAATAGAAGACATGAATAGACATTTTCCCAAAGAAGACCTATATAGATGGCCAACAGACACATGAAAAGACGCTCATCATCACTTCTCATCAGGGAAATGCAAATCAAAACTACAACGTGATATCACTTCACACCTGTTAGAATGGCTAAACTCAACAACACAAGAAACAACAGGTGTTAGCAAGGATGTGGAGAAAAAGAAACCACTGTGTTCTGTTGGTGGGAATGCAAACAGGTGCAGCCACTGTGGAACAGTATGGAGGTTCCTCAAAAAATTAAAAATAGAAATACCCTCTGGTCCAGCAATTCCACTACTGGGTATTTATCCAAAGAAAACAACAACATTAATTTGAAAAGATATATGCACCCTATGTTTATTGCATTATTTACAATAGCCAAAAAAATGGAAACAATCTAGTGTCCATCAGTAGATAAATGGATAAAGAAGACGTGACAAAATATATAAGTGGAAGATTGTGCAGCTACAAAAGGATGAGATTTTGCCATATAAGACCACAGGAATGGACCTGGAGGGTATAATGCCAAGTGAAATAAGCCAGACTGAGAAAAACAAATACCGCATGATTCCGTTCATATGTGGAATCTAGAAAAACAAAACAAATAAATAAACAAAAACAGAACCAGACACATAGAGAACAAACTGATGGTTGCAAGAAGGAAGGATAGGCAAAACGAGTGAAGGGAAGTGGGGGATATAGGCTTTCAGTTCAGAATAAACAAATCAGGAGGAATAAAAGGTACAACATGGGGAATATGGTCAATGATATTACAGCATTATAGGTGACAGATGGTAGCTACACGCTTGTGAGCATAACATAACCTATAAACTTGTTGAATCGCTATGCTGTACATCTGAAACTAATGTAACGTTGTGTCAACTAAAAAGATTTTTAAAAATTCACATTGTAGGTTAGCCACCTAGACCATAGAAGATATTCTTTCATAAAAAACAAAAAACAAAAACAGAAAACAAACAAAACAGGGATGCCTAGGTGGCTTAGTGGTTGACGCCTTGGGCTCAGGTCGAGATCCTGGGGTGCTGGGATCAAGTTCTGCATCAGGCTCCCCAGCCTGTGTATAGATTAATGTTTGCCGACATAGATATTCATGACATAGTAACAATAGGCAGTATGAGTATTTCTTTTATGTAAAATGCATTTAAATTTTTGTGTAGAGATTTCTAAAAGAAACTTCAGAAAACTGTGAATAGGGGCACCTGGGTGGCTCAGTGGTTGAGTGTTTGCCTTTGGCTCAGGGCATAATCCCAGGTTCCTGGGATTGAGTCCCATTTGGGCTCCCCACAGGGAGCCTGCTTCTCCCTCTGCCTATGTCTCTGTGTCCCTCATGAATAAATAAATAAAATCTTAAAAAAAATTAAAAAGAAAGAAAACTGAATAGCAATGGGCCACTGGGTAATTTTTAGTTTTTCTTTATGGTATTATTTTAATTCCTTAACAAGAAGCAAATGCCATTTTAATGAAACTAATAATGTTACTTAAAAAATTTTACAAGTGATGACAGTATATGATTCTGTGAATCAAAACAATCTGATAACAGTATCATTACCTCACCCAGACCAAACAAACAACTTTTAATGAGATGTTCCCTTGTTTTACAGCAACAGGTTGGCCACCCAGAGAGAAATTACTAATACTCCTAACAGTTTCATTTGAAACTTTAGTAAGGATGAGATGATTTCACCTCAGTATTACCTCTAGCAAAACCACCTACATTAGTAAAAAGGCATTACTAAACATCAAACTGTAAGCTTTACATAAACAGTTTTTATTAAAAAGTCAATAAAAACATGTAGAAGAAAGCCTCTTCTACCTGTAATAAGTAGCATTCCTGTTTGGGATTCTTTTGGGAGATATTTAATCTATATACTTTTAGATGAACTAAATTAAAATCAGTTCCCAGATAGTACGGAAAATTAATTTTATGCTCCAATTTTGTTACCCAGTAACACAAGTTTAATCTTAAAAAACAAAACACCTCCAAAAAACAGGTCTCTACTGAATAAATATTGCTGATAGGTGAGTGTATTTTTTCTACTTCTATATAATGGTTGCAAATTTCCTTATAATAAGATCAGAGTCTCAAAACCTTTTAAAAATTGCATTTCATAGCTCCTTGTTTATGTTTCAGCGATCAGATAGTCTGCTAGGCGGGGTTAAAACTTATAAATAATACGGTAAGATACTTATTTGAGACATGCTGGACTGACATTAGGGTATTTCAAGCTTGCACACATCCACATTTATTTTAAAGGCACAAGCAAATAAATGAGTCATCTGATGGGTGAGCCAATGAATAAATGAATGCTTCATGTAAACTGAGGTGTACAGACATTCCTCAGGCAGGTCCTATTGAACAATAGCACCAATGAAAAAGAGAATGTGTAAACAACTTCCCATGTGCCAGAAAACTCAATAGGTTTGACTTTTATTCAATACAAACAAAAACTTCCTGAACAGTGAACAAGAAATTAAAGGAGCTGCAATCTGCCTACCTAAGGTTAGGCAACAGGATGCAAAGATAGAGTAGATCTGCACATCTTTCATATGCCTGAGAACAACCAGAACGGTTAATTTAATGAATATGTAAGCTGTCAGCTCATTTTGTTCCAACCAGTATTTACTAAGCACTTATTGTTTGCTTTGCTGGTGGGAAGTGCTTCAGACAATACTAAAACTAAGGGCAAGATCACCCCTGCTGTCAAGAAGCTTCTATAATGATGTGAGGAATAAGAAAATTATGTAAATATTATAGAGTATTTCCCTAAGAAAGGTACAAACTAGTGTAAGATAGATCACAAAAGTTAAGAATTGTGTATTTGGGGAGAGGGGGTTGTCTGTTTAGGTGTTAAAAGTATTATTAGGGAAGGTTTCCATGGGGAGGTAGCATTTGATAGAGAATTTAAAGACTGGGTAACATTTTTCTGTTCTGTCTTCTAAAGAGGGCATCAACTAGGAGGCATAGTCAACCAGTAAACTCACATTCTGTAATTTCAACAAAATATTTAACAGAATATCCACAAAGATGTATTTGCATATTGGTATATGGTTTCTTACTGCCTCTTCTGATATAATGGTTAAATAATCACACAGTACAACTTTACATCTTCAGTCTTTTCTTTTATAACCAAACAGGCAATACTCAAGGTACTTTAGACCTTGCCATATATAATAAATGCTACAATTTGAGCAGTTCTAGCATTCCTGTTCTGTGTAATAAGCACCCTTGCCTTCAGTGGTACAGTGCCTTCCATGCAGAGAGAAAGATAAAGACATTTATGGATTATTCATGAACTACAAGGTGATCCAAAGTTAGACTCTGAGTTTGTTCCTTGTGTACCCAGCACTTCTAACCTCAGAATGTTCCTCTGTCAAATATATACAGTAAATTTCTCTTTCAAAATGTCCCTTCCATAATATAAAGGTCAGATATTGAGGCAGAACAAAAAATAAATAATAATCCTTTCATAACATTATGAAGAAAGGAAAAACGTTCAAATTTTTTGCCTACCTAAAACACTAAAAAGGAAGTTGAATACAGGCAAAACTATCTTACGTTCAATGAGTATTCAGTAGCATGAAAACTATGTAACAAACTATGGAGTGTTCAGTAGGGTGAAGTGTATTCACATTGTTGTGAAGCAGCTGTCCAGCATATTTTCATCTTATAAAACTTGAACTCTTCAGCCATCATACAGCACTCCTTCTCCCTCATTACTCGGGCCCTGGCAACCACCACCCTACCTTTTGCTTCTATAAATTGGAATAGATACACCACATAAGTAGAAGCAAAGTATTTATCTTTTTGTGATTAGCTTATTTCACTTAGCATAATATCCTCTGGGATCATTCATGTTGTAGCTTATGATAGGATTTCCTTTTTTTTAAAGGCTGAATAATATTCCCTTTATGGATATACCACATTTGATTCATCCATTCATCCACAAATGGACACATGGAATGTTGCCAACCCTTGCCTATTGGGAATAATGCTATGAACATGAGTGTGCAGATATCAGTTGGAGACTCTGCTTTCAATTCTTTTCCATAAATACTCAGAACTGGGATTGTTGGATCATATAGTTCTACTTTAATTTTTGAGCAACAGTTTGAAGACCTTTTATGTGTTTTTTTGTTACTAATGTGATTTCTAAACTGGATTCTTACATATTAAATTCTAATTAAACAGATTATTAGTATAGTACGGAATAATTCTGGATAAATTCTTTTTTCTAAAATAATTCAACATTACATACTTGTAGGCCACATCCTTCCTTTTCCTAGAGTATTAGAAACAAAATTTATCCTTCATATTCATTCACTGAACAAATACACATTGAGGACTATTATGTGTGAGGCCTTGGCACCAGAACAAAACAAATAGTGAAGTTTTCACCTGTCCTTTGTCACCTCTGACCTTTTCCCTGCTAAAGTTAAGGAATTACAACATTAGGGGGACAACAGTTGATTGTTCTGCCTAGAGGCTGGGCTATACCTAACTATGCCCGACACAAGCCTGTTTATTTTTTCATCTCATTATCTACTTTATTATTGATTCTAGGATGTAGGTTCAACTAAAGTTGAATCCTTAACATTCTGTTATAATATTATTTTTAGTTCATACTGGCTTATGTTATTCTATGTTAAAAGGAATCATATTAGTGCTTCTTCCAATGAACCACTAGGAAAAAAAATTCTTGTAAACAGTAAAGTTATATTGAATTAAGCACCACTGACTTATCTTAGACATATGCAATGTGAAATACTCCAATCCATAAAGTAGAATCTAAACATTTAACCTGCTTCTCTTTAGTATTCTGTAACTCAGCACCTTGTTGTATTTGGTAATTAAAAAGTCAAGAATGCAGACTGAGTCTTCTACCCAGGTTTAAATCTTGGCTCTTTATATTATTAGCTGCATGACAGCCTATAAATTAATCTATGTGTCTTTCTTTTGTAAATTTGGGATGTTATTTAACTTAACAGTGTTATTAAGATTAAGTTAATGTGTTATTTGTGATTATTATAATAATTACAATTTGTATTTATATAGTGTTTTTCTGTCTCCTACAAAAACCCAAATTCATGGAAGGTAAGGAGTGTTCTCTTGTTCATCTACTGTATTTCTGCTGCATAGTATGGTGCCTGTGACAAGGGATGTGCTTAATAAAAAAGTCAGTGAATGAATAAGTTCATTCCCTTACAAAATCTTTTTTTTTATGGGATCTTTTCCCAATACCACTAGTATCTCTTATCATTTTCAGTTTATTTTTAAAATCTATTTTTAAAGTAGGCTCCACATCCAATGTGCAGCTTGAACTTACAACCCTGAGATCAAGAGCTGCATGCTCTATCAATTGAGTTGGCCAGGTGCTCCTGATCATTCCCAGTTTAGACAGAATATACTAAATTCCTTTATTAGAGCTTTTATTAGTAAGTTCCATGATCAACATCTTAACTATTCTAGAGGGTCAGCTATGAGTATTGTCAGAGTCTTCATATCTTTCTTAATTTGTGACACAAGTCCTGGGGGATGATGCTTATGTGGTGTGCCTTATCTTCATTCATCATAGAAATGAGAGACACTTCCACCTGACTTACGACATGACAAAGAATGATGAGAAGTCAGTGGGACAAGCATTGTACCATCAAAATTTGGGGGAAAAACCCCAAACTCTGATCAACAGTTAGAGAGTCCCACTGTGGGAAGGAGTGGGTAATAGGAGAAGAAAGAAAAGGAAATATTTTTGGAGACTGTAAATCAGTTGATACTCCACTATTAGGAGTTTTATGGGTGTTTTTTTTCTGGCTGTCATGTCCCTAAACAGTGCCTAGTGCTGCCACATGGACGGGATTGGCTGAGTGAGAGGCCATAGTGGTGTGTGTGCATTTCCTCTCCACAATTATAGTCCCCTGCATACTTATTTTTCCTGTTCTTTCTTTTCCACAAAGGGCCTGCCATAATGCCAGTGCTTATTGACTAAAGGTTTGTTGACTCAAGGCGGGAGTCTGGGTCCAATGGCCAAGATGGGCAGATAATAAGAACTATTTGCATTATTTCTGATATAGTGCACATACAGAACACACCTTTAAGTGTCAACTTTGCACCATTTATGTTCTGAACAATTAACGGAGGTATGGGCCAGACAATCATGGTTTCCCGATATAGTAAGTATAATAATATTAGGATCAGTAACAAGGTATATTGTTTTTTTTTTTTTTAAGCCTTCAAATTTTCTCTTGGCCCTGACCTAGAATCAAACTTTGATGAAGTGGGGATACAGTGCTTATACCACAATGAAACTTTGAGTTCAGAACACTTGGCCTTTGTTCTCAATTCTCAATCTTTTTTTTCTGCCCCACATGCATGAGAGGATCTTTCTTAGTGGAAAGGGAATTGCTGACTTAATTTCCAAAATATTTTGGAGGTTTTTATCCTGTCACCCCTTCCCTCTCCCTTCACACCTCTTATCCCCACACACATACACTTCTTTTTTTGTGTTCCTGCTCTTTTTATCTTATCCAGCATAATGGGTATTTAAACTCCAGGATGTAAGAGCTAAACAATTGCCTAAATTTTTTTTTGAAAAAAAGTCAAGTGGTATTTATTTTCCTTCTGTCTTCTCAAACTATTATTTATTAAAGAAACAATAATCTCTGTAACATTGTTAGGGACTTTCAGGTCATTTCCCAAAGTACAACCAGACTCAGCCATCAAAGGAACATATATTTTAACTAACAGGTTATAAAATATTTGTAAGGAAATTAAATAATAATGTCATCAGTATAAAAGATGTTCCAAGGCAGTCATATAATTGAATGCCATAAGTTGTGACAGTAATAACTAACATTTAAATACATATCATTTCTACATTAGCTCATTAGATTTTACCCTTAAGACAAGTCTCTGCAGTAATTTACATAATTTCTATGTTAAATATAGGAAATTATAGATCAGAAAAGTGAAATGTCTTACACATGTGGCATAGTTTTTAAGTGGCAAATATGGCAGTCTACCTAGGCCTTAATTCTGGGCCCTAGATTGCATTCTTCAACAGGACGGAAAGCTCATGGAGTGGCCAGGAGAGACCTCCTGGAGAATGCTGGAAAACAATGTGGCTAACAGACTGATAAGAAGGTTCTGGTAGATGTTAGGAATGGCAAAAAACAGGCATCCTTGATTGGAAGAAAGTTGTGAACAATGCATTTAAGTGGGAACATAATGAGACACTTTACATTGAGCCAAGGATTCAAGGCAGGAACATGGGGATATATAGTGGAGTGGAAACCAAGGCTGTCTGGGGAAAGCCTTGCCTGCTGGAGTTGAATTTTTTCCTAGGCAATATCAGGCTTTGAATAGAGAAGTGACAGGACAAAGACTGCATTTTAGGTGGGTTAATATTGGTGTTGGAAAGGACAGAAATGGTTGTACTATGATGGAAAGAAGAAATCAAAATCCCTGAGCCAGACCCATGCTCAATCGATGATTAGTTGTAGGATCTGGGCCTGTCAGAGCCTTTCACTGCCAGTTTTCTCATCAGAAGACAGTCTTTTTACAAGAATCAAATCAAATAGCAGGCATGAAAGCACTTTTAAAATTAGAACATGCTATAGAAATGCAAAGTACTATTTCACATATTAATTTGAACGACAGAGGGAGATTCTTAAGGTAGAAACTTCAATTGGTAAATTGTAATAATTCAGAGAAGAGGATGAGAGTATAGAATAAAGTGATGGTGCGAAAAACTTAAAAGAAGATTCAGGATTTGAAAGACATTTTAAAGGAATAGTGGGCAGAACCAGGCACTCACTGATTTTTATCACGAGGATCAGTGAGAGAGGAGGGACAGAAACAGGAGAGTCGATCAGAAGTTGAGAGGGAAGGTTAAGGGGACAAGTTAGATGTTTGGAAAAGTAAAAATGACCACTGGCTCATTGTGGAAAAAAGAGAGAAAGGGGAGAGCTTGGTAAAGACTTAGGGTCTGGATCATCTTCTTTATCCCATTTCACTCTCCCCTCATGCACCTCTTCCACATGACTTCAACTACTTAAAACTCTTTCACATCTGCTCAGTATTCCACCTCCACCCCTATCACCCTGGCCATACCATCATCCCCCTTGACCAGGACCACCCTAATAATCAGTCCACTGCCCTCTAAACCTCTCCCACTGCAGCCAATTGTGATCTTTTAAAAATGGGACTCAGAGAGTGTCACTCCCTGCTTACCATCTTCCGATTGTTTTCCCCTGTGCTGAGAGCTAAGTCTGACCTCTTCACTCTAGCTGAGGAAGCTTTACATAATCTATCCTGGCCTTTTTTTTTTTTTTAAGATTCATTCATTCATTCATTCATTCATTCATTCAGAGAGAGCGAAGAGAGAGGCAGAGACACAGGCAGAGGGAGAAGCAGGCTCCACGCAGGAAGCCCGACGTGGGACTCAATCCTGGGTCTCCAGGATCACACCCCAGGCCGCAGGTGGTGCTAAACCGCTGCGCCACCAGGGCTGCCCTATCCTGGCCTTCTTTTACATCATTTCCTACCATTTCCAGAAACAGACCTAGTCTCTGTTTCTGGAACATAACAAACTTATCCTCATCTTTGAGCCGTTGTACTAAGTTTGTCTACCTGGAAAAATAAATAAAAGGTAAAACTGAGTGCTTACTGTATACAAGCACTGTACACGTCTTAACCCACTCACCTTCCCAGCTCTATAATGTAAATGCTAATAATATGTGTCCATTTACAGAGGATGAAACTGAGTTTCAGACAGATTAAGGAAACTATCCTTAGGGTATACAGTTAGTAAACAGCAAAGCTTGGAAGTGAATCCAATCAGGGTGGTACCAGAGACTATGAGCTGAAGTATTTTCTAACCTGAGATTCTCATGCTCCTGTTCTTTGCTTGGTTGACTTCTTGTACTTCAGATATCAATGTAAATTTCAGCTCTACAGAAAAGCCATCTCTGACTTCCTAATCAAAAGTGGTCATTGAGACCTGTGCTATTATGTCCTCCCTTCTTGGCCATAAAACAGTGCCTGCCAAATACTTGCTAAGTGAATGAGGATTAAGAAAAGTGTGTTACTACGAGAATTTTAGAGCCGTGAGGTAGTTTCAAAATAATATATTTCAAACTACTCTTTTATATCTGAGGAGAGTTGATGAAGAGATATAATGAATTCCCTAAAGTACTTAGCCATGCAGTGGTAAAGCAAGGACTTGAATACAATGCTCCTAACAACCAGTTCTTCATTTGTTAATCTTATTATTTTGCATCCAACTATGAGGGGCCTTTGGTTGTGTGTTTTCAATCAATTTTTGATGATTAAAGACATATTTTAAGCTTAAGAAAAATACCATTAAGAAAGTAAAAGTTCATGGATATTTATATAGATCTACCTATATAGATATCTATATCTATGTATACACATAACCAGCTCATCTATGTATAGGTTTATGCTTTGTTTTAAATATTCCTATATCACTACCAACACTTGGCATATTACTTTTTATTAATTTTGATCAGTCCTAAGGATGTGAAGTGATAGCTCTTAAAAACAATCCTCTGAATACTAAAGAGTTTGAGCATCTCGTTATACACTTATTACTCATGTATGAATTATCCATTATCCTTTGTTCACTTTTCTTTACAATTCAGCACTTTTATATTCTAGATAGAAATCTTTTGGTAGTTTTAAACATTCCAAGTGTCTTCTCTGACCCTGTCATCTGTCATATCCTTTATTGACAAAAATCTTTAATTTTTATATAATAAAATTTATATTTTTTCTTTTCTCCTTATGGTTTGTGCTTTGGGGATTTTATTTAAGAAGCTCTTTCCTTCTCCTAGATCACAGCAGTATCCTTCTCTATTTCTATTAATTTTATAATTTTTTCTTTCCTATTTAGACCTCAAATCTATTCAGAGTCTATCTTTGGACATGATGCTAGCCAGGTATCCCAGTTCCATTTTTCTCCATGTAAAAAAGCCAGTTTTCCAATAGCATCTACTAAAACAATATGTAGGTTTTAGTTTAGGTGTAGGTTTATGTTTTGGGTGAGTAGAATTGATAACGTAAGGACTAAAAAGGAAAAGGGCTTAAGAGATTCACTAGGATTTTGTGCCTCTTTGAAGGCATTTTCAAAAAAGAAAAACTAAGTTGTAAAACTAATAATCCTGTGTTGTCCATTTTAATGTTAAGCTGAAAATACTTGTCTTTAAAATCTCAGACCACCCCATTTTCCTGTCATCCAGATTGTTTGCTACAGATTAGCAAAACCCAAGCTATAAGTTGTTTACTAGGCTTTGTACATCCTAGATTTTTATTTTTTAAAAATTTTATTTATTTATTTGACAGAGAAGAGCTGAGATGAGACAAAACGAGAGTAAATGGAGGGAGAGAGTAGGACAAGCAGACTCTGCAGTGATGCAGGGCTTAATCTCAGGACTCTGAGATCATGACCTGAGCCGAAATCAAGAGTCAGACCCTTAACTGACTAAACCTCCCAGGCACCTCATCATAGATTTTTAGTATATCAATCTAACATAATCTAATTTTGCCCTTTTTTTAGGGTAAACATGAACTCTCCAGTAAGGAAAGCACTTTCATTTCTTTTTTTCTTTTTTTTTAGCACTTTCATTTCTTAATGCAAACTTGTTTTCATGTAGAGAGAAGGAAGATGTACTTGATTGGGTACACGGAATAAGGAAAGGGTGAATTCAGGGCATAGCTGAAGATAAACTACTATTTTCCTGAGTCACCTTGGTTTCTCTAAGGTAATTATATTTGGAACGGGATCATTTTATCCATTAGATAGAAAGCCTGGGCTTAAGAGTTTTTATGGGATAATAAAAATGTTTGAGATCTCAGGATTCCAAAATGTAAAAGGCAAACAAAACTCTGAAAAAAATCCCTAAAGACTACAAAATTAAAATTGCTAAATAGTTAAATGTCTAAAATATAACATTGTATCAGTTATTTAATTACAGCTCAATAGCAATCAATTTTGAAAACATATTATGATTAATATGGGCTGAGGGTACATTTGAACATGCTTGAGATGGTGTGGTGTGGAGTTGTCAAAAGCAAGAGAGTTTAAGACCTGGGAGAGTCTTTGAACAGATGAAAACAAAAAAGGTTTAGAAAGTGAAATAAATGAAAGGAATACTTGCCATCTATGTTTAAAAGTATGTCTCCAAGAAAGATTAATCCCCTAGATTAATCCCTATCAAAATACCATGGACTTTCTTCAGAGAGTTAGAACAAATTATTTTAAGATTTGTGTGGAATCAGAAAAGGCCCCGAATAGCCAGGGGAATTTTAAAAAAGAAAACCATATCTGGGGGCATCACAATGCCAGATTTCAGGTTGTACTACAAAGCTGTGGTCATCAAGACAGTGTGATACTGACACAAAAACAGACACATAGATCAATGGAACAGAATAGAGAATCCAGAAGTGGACCCTGAACTTTATGATCAACTAATATTCGATAAAGGAGGAAAGACTATCCACTGGAAGAAAGACAGTCTCTTCAATAAATGGTGCTGGGAAAATTGGACATCCACATGCAGAAGAATGAAACTAGACCACTCTCTTGCACCCTACACAAAGATAAACTCAAAATGGATGAAAGATCTAAATGTGAGACAAGAGTCCATCAAAATCCTAGAGGAGAACACAGGCAACACCCTTTTTGAACTCAGCCATAGTAACTTCTTGCAAGATACATCCACGAAGGCAAAAGAAACAAAAGCAAAAATGAACTATTGGGACTTCATCAAGATAAGAAGCTTTTGCACAGCAAAGGATACAGTCAACAAAACTAAAAGACAACCTACAGAATGGGAGAAGATATTTGCAAATGATGTATCAGATAAAGGGCTAGTTTCCAAAATCTATAAAGAACTTCTTATACTCAACACCAAAGAAACAAACAATCCAATCATGAAATGGGCAAAAGACATGAAGAGAAATCTCACAGAGGAAGACATAGACATGGCCAACATGCACATGAGAAAATGCTCTGCATCACTTACCATCAGGGAAATACAAATCAAAACCACAATGAGATACCACCTCACACCAGTGAGAATGGGGAAAATTAACAAGGCAGGAAACCACAAATGTTGGAGAGGATGCAGAGAAAAGGGAACCCTCTTACACTGTTGGTGGGAATGTGAACTGGTGCAGCCACTCTGGAAAACTGTGTGGAGGTTCCTCAAAGAGTTAAAAATAGACCTGCCCTACGACCCAGCAATTGCACTTTTAGGGATTTACACCAAAGATTCATATGCAATGAAACGCCGGGACACATGCACCCCGATGTTTCTAGCACCAATGTCCACAATAGCCAAACTGTGGAAGGAGCCTCGGTGTCCATCGAAAGATGAATGGATAAAGAAGATGTGGTTTATGTATACAATGGAATATTACTCAGCCATTAGAAACGACAAATACCCACCATTTGCTTCAACGTGGATGGAACTGGGGGGTATTATGCTGAGTGAAGTAAGTCGATCGGAGAAGGACAAACAGTGTATGTTCTCATTCGTTTGGGGAATATGAATAATAGTGAAAGGGAATATAAGGGAAGGGAGAAGAAATGTGTAGGAAATATCAGAAAGGGAGACAGAACATAAAGACTCCTAACTCTGGGAAATGAACTAGGGGTGGTGGAAGGGGAGGAGGGCGGGGGGGACGGGCACTGAGGGGGACACTTGACGGGATGAGCACTGGGTGTTATTCTGTATGTTGGTAAATTGAACACCAATAAAAAATTAATTTATTAAAAAAATCCCCTAGATTGATACTCATGGAAATTACATTTATAGTAGAAATGAATATCATAATTACAATCTAGAATTACAATCTAGAAAATAATAGTACCTAACTTTATACATGTCCATGGGCTTCTTTCTCTAAGACACAGAGTTATGTCTTATTTTAAGGACAAATTTACCATTGTAATACTGTCACTGATCTGAAACCCCATGATGAGTAAATTTACAAACTGAAGAGAATTTGCTTTTTCAGAAAAACCATTAAGCAATAATAACATTAGCACATTCCAGGAACTACTCCAAGTTTCACATATATTATGTATATATATGTATTCATATATACACTTATACACATATATGTTCATACATATAAACAACCACTATGTAAGATAACTAGTATTTTTATCCCTATTTTATAGATAAAGAAATGAGAGGTTAAATAATTTGCCTAAGTCCCATTCTTAGAAAGCAATGAAGTTGAAAACCAAGTCTGGCTATATTGCCTTTCTTTATAAAATTATATAAAACCTGAACTGTAAGTCTTGCTATGTCTTGATTTATCACAAAATTGTTCCCATGATCCAACAAAGTAATTCTCTTTGCTCATTAGGAAGGAAAAACTTTTGTTTATTAGCAACACCAAGGAGAACAAGATACCCTAAGACCAGTCTGCCTTCAAATATTCTTAGTCTTTAATCATGACTGGAGTCTCTGTTATTTCTGGTTGTAATAGTTAAATCTTTAAAAATTAAAGTGATTTAAACCCAAACTAACACAAAAATATTCCAATCAACTATGTATACATCTAGAAAACATGTTATTCAGTCAGATTCTACAGAACTCATATAAAATTAGGTCATCATTCATTTACATTGTTTTAAGGATCAAAATCATAAAACAAACCTACTTTCACATTTCCCCCTTTTGCTCTCTCATGGAAATCTTAGACACGACAAATTTAACAAAGACTTATGAGATAGTAAAAGGTTGAGAACTTTAAGTTTAAAAATTGAGTCAGTCACAATTTATATTCATACATCTTAAATGAGCACTAATTCCAGAAACGAGGTTTCGTTTCTGATCCCAGAGGAAGAGTCAATGTTTTCCCCATGTAACATTATGCTTTTCATAATATTTTCTCAATGAGTGTTATTTAGAAGATTGTTCTTTGGAAACTGCATAAAGTGTCATTACGTGTCTGCAGTTATTGGTTTGGATGACCTCTACACATCTCCAAACTCAGGACACGTTCCTCAATTCTCTTTCTTCTTGATCCCTCTCTATAGTTCAACCTTTCTTTGAAGTTCTATTTTCTTTGGTTTTAGGACTGCTACCGTAGCTTATATTCCTATAAGTTGTCTTTTCTAATCACTTAACTATGGACATTTTCCAGGATGCCACTGTTCTTGGAGAGTTTGCCCATTCTGTTTTCAAAACATAAATTAGAATGACTTCTAAACTCTAGCTCAGCCCCCAGATTTTTTCTATTTTAATTATAGTTGCCTATCTCCAAATTCCTGATGGAGAGCTCTTGGGAAGTAATAGTGACAAGGTGAGGCTCCACAAGAAATTATGAACCAAATGATTAAAGGCTTTTAATGCCTAATGCCTAGGAAGAGAATGGAGATTTTGGAAGCAAGAGAGAGGTAGGATTGTTTTTTTACATAGATAATTCTAGCAACAGCATGTATTGGGTTGAAGTGAGAAAAAGAAAACCAGAAGTTATCGGAACCAGCCAAAGAAGAGATGAAGAGATCTGGCAGGGGAATGTGGAATGAATTAGAAAGGAGACATCTAAGTCAACTAAATTTGAATGAAGCACAAACAAGTCACTTCTCTGGCATTCACACTTGTATATTCACAAGATCAGTATCTCCATAATTCCACTGCAACACATATCACAACAGTAACTGAGTAATTATTTAAGGAATCTCCTCTTTTCACTATATTGTATAGTTTCCTAAGGGCAGAACCATGTTTGGTCACATCTGGTACATAGTATATGCTTTAAAAATATTTGGCAAATTAATAAATTTGCCTAATAAATTAGTAAATATCAATTACAGAAAACTAAAATCACATAAAAATCTTACTGCTGAAAAGAAATTTACATATCTAGTAGCAAATAGCAGGTTACAAAACTTAAGTGATACCTTTAAGTCATAAAGCTAGTTAATAACAGGGAAGGAAGTAGAATTCTGCTCCTCCAAGGCTGAGTCTCTATACTAAACCTCATGGAAGAAAATAAAAGACAAATGTATATGCAGAAGCCAGACATGAAGGTGTTAGATAATAATTTCTGGAGACTATTATATGAGTATATATACACTCTCCCACTTACAATATTTAGAGTATAAATTTGTCACTGGATTTTGTCAACAGCTAAGAAACAGGCCTCTCTCTCCCCCTCCCTATCTTCCTCTCTCTTTCTCTGTGTGTGTCTATACACACACACACACACACACACACACACACACACACACACACACATATATTTGTATGTATGCCTAAATTTGCCACTTGTCATCACTGGATGATGATTCAGAGAGTTTTTTGTTTTTTTTTTTTAAAGATTTTATTTAGGGATCCCTGGGTGGCGCAGCGGTCTGGCGCCTGCCTTTGGCCCAGGGAGCGATCCTGGAGACCCAGGATCGAATCCCACGTCGGGCTCCCGGTGCATGGAGCCTGCTTCTCCCTCTGCCTGTGTCTCTGCCTCTCTCTCTCTCTCTCTCTGTGTGACTGTCGTAAATAAAAAAAAAAAAATTTAAAGATTTTATTTATTCATGGGAGACACAGAGAGAGAGGCAGACACAGACAGAGGGAGAAGCAGGCTCCATGCAGGGAGACCCATGTGGGACTCGATCCAGGGTCCCCAGGATCACGCCCCGGTCTGAAGGCGGCGCTAAACCGCGGGGCCACCAGGGCTGCCCTGATTCAGAGAGTTTAAAAGGTCACAGCTATTTTCAAGATTACACTTGAACAAGACATATGGCACTAGTTTTAATTTGAAGTCCTACAGACAGCAACCACACTCCATTAGTAAAATGATTTTCCTTTCACTTTTTCTTTAGACATTTCAAATAAGAAAAACAGAATTATTGGAATCTCGTTCGCTTTTTTTCCTCCCAAAGAAAAGACTATTTGTTTAAAATTCTTTCAATTTTTCAAGCTTGTACTTAATACACACATGGACCACATCAAGGCAAGTGCTACAACACAGGTCATTAATCCCACAACCCATGACTGGCAAGATAAAGTATGGTGCAGTAAACAACATCTATAGTATTACCTTACGAAAATATGTGATCTAGTAGAAAACACAGGAGATTAGGAGTTAGCAGACACCCTATTCTTAGGCCTCCTGCTTACGAATTATATAACCTGTGGCCAATCATTGACACCCACCTCCCCTGCCAGACACCCCACAGAGCCTCATGTCAGCCTTTATAAATGAAATCAACTGGCTTGCTCTCTAAGATTGATATAAAAAATAAACAAATCACAAATGTAGCAGTCCTTTGAAGTATGTTAGAAAAGAAACATGCAATTTTATTTTTTAAAGTGGTATTTATAGCAGAGTAGTGTTGATGTCTTCTGGCTGGGCATTTCTCTTTAATAAATAACCAACTGACTTAAAGGACCTTGAATTTATGCTGGACTATATATTTCTCCAGATGATCATTAACTGCCAGACAGATGTTATTGCTTAATCACTACATTCCCACAGAGACTGAAGGGCTCCAGGAATCATTTTTAAAAGGATAAGAAATCTTTGACCCTGGCCCCAATCAACAATGTTCAACCACTAAGCCTGGTTATTTCTCTAGAGGTATATTCCAGAGAAGAGTTCACACATTTTAAAAACATTGCATCACAGTGATGTAGTAAAAGACATATAAACCATTTATTTCATCTTTTCTTATATCTGCACTAATAATGTACTAACCTATGATTAGTAGGAAAAAAAATCAGTTTCTTGCAATATAACAAATTATTTCACATAAGAAAAAATGTAAATTACACTGTACATTTTTCAATACTATTGGTTATTTCATTTATTACAAACAAGCCATTCTGAAGTAGAAAAATAATTTTATACAGTCAACTTAATACTTTAATCTATCTGATAACAAATCCAAGGAATAATGATAATGTAGAAATCTTTCAGCACCAATTTGGTTTTTAGTCTCCTTAAGAAGCAATTGATTATTCTCTTGCCTACTTTTGAGTTTCAACTGGAATGGACAAAAATAAATTCTATCAGTTCTATTTCAGTTCTGTAATCCTAACAAATTGATATTTCATATACTTTAGTTCTTTATCTATAAAAGTATGAGACTACCAACTATGTATTTGGATTCACCATGAGAAATAGATGATTATATTTACTGTACACACAGAATTTAATTTATAATAATTTAATAAATACAAGTCTGTCATCCTCTGTATACAAAGTTCTGGCTATGAGCAAAAAAATGATATAAACTAATAGATTTCAAAGACAGGGCAGAGATTTATAATTTAATGTTTTGTAAAACAAAATGCATGTTTAAAAATGTATATGAAACAGAATACTGATAACATTTTTAAAAAGCATATACACCTGGGAGAAAAGCTGGAAAAAAAATAGATAAAAAATTTAAAGTCATTATTTTTAAGTAATACAATTAGTGGATGATTTGTCACTGTATACCTTGCAATTTTACATATTTTTTTCAAGCTTCTACAATTTTATAAAACAAAAATACACAAGTTAAATTGGGACCAAATGAGGGGATATATCCCTTTATTAAATGAATGACTCGATATTAAATATTTCAACTATACCTAATAAAACCTAAAAGCTCATAGGGAATTTTTTAGATCTAGAAAAACATGCTGAAGTTCTTTTGGGAGAAAATAGGCACATAATTATCCAGGACAACCCTGAAAACTAAGAATTAAATGTAAGAATACCACATGCATTAAAATATAAAGTGTATGATACTAGTACCAGAGAAGCAGACAAATCAGGATAGCAGAACAGAGCCCAGAGAAAACAAAATATATTTAGGAACTTGATATAATGATAAAAGTGACATTTTGAATTATTTAGCAAAGCATGAATTACTCTCTAGATACTGTTTGGTTAACAGGTTAACTATTCAGTGAAAAACTCTATCCTTAAATCATACCTTATTCCAAAATAAATTTCACTAGAATTCAGTACCTAAATGTCAAAAAAAAAAAAAAGGATATATCCTAAGATAAAATGTAAGAAGATATTTAATGACTGTTACATTCCCATAGCATACCTGTTGTAAAATAATGTTCACATAAATTCAAAGTTCAAATATTAAAATATAAAACCTTGAAAACACAAACAGTATTAGCAAATATTCTTATAGCCTTAAAGTTGAAGGCCTTTTAAGGGTAACATCAAACCCGAACAACACAAATTGATATGTGTGTGTGTATATGTATCATATATACATATTTATTAATCATATGATTAATATGATTATACATATTTATATACATATGATTAATAAAATCTCTTAACTTCTTTAAAACGACCAAAGAATCCTGAGGTTCTAACATGAATTACATGAATATAACATGGATCATAATTACATGAATTGCAAGCTGTGAGAAATATTTTCAATGTAGAATAAATAGTAATACTCAAAAGGAGAGCCTACAAATCAGTAACAACAGTAGCAAGTGTGCCAGAGTAGAAAAACTGGAAAAAGAGTGAGAAGGCAATTGGCAAAAGTAAAACTACTTGGGAAAGTAGGCTTTTAAATATGTTCAATCTTAGAAAAAAATAAATAAACATGTTCAACCTTATAATAGTCAAATAAGCAAGAATTTTAAAAAGAAATAATGTTCATTTATTGTACTGGCAAACATGTTAAGGTAGGATAGGATCACTGTTGGAGAAGGTGTGGGAAAGGAGACTGTCCTAGACTGCTACCTACCCTTTCTCTGAAGAAAAAATTTGCTAATACGAATATTCTTTGACCAGGCAAGTCTACTTCCAAAAGTACATCCAAAGAAAATAATTAGTGAAGTGTGAAAAATGTATGCTCAAGAATAGTCACTGCGATGTTGTTTATAGGGGAAACACTTACAGAGCAGTGATTAGAGCCTGGAGCTCAGGAGCCAGCCTGTCTGCATTCAAAGCCCTGACTCAAACTTCTCCTTAGCCATGTGACCTTAAGCAAGTTACCATTTCTGTACTTCAGCTTCTTCATGTGAAAAGTAGATATAAGAACAGTACCTGCCTCATAAGGTTTTGAGGATAGATAAGCAAATAAATGAAAAGCACCTAAAACACTGCCAGGAACTGAGTAAGCACTCAATAAATACTACCTGTTATTATTGCTAAGGAAAAAAAAAAAGGTGGAATGCCTTTTATACGGACAGCTTAAATAAAAGATATTGATCAAAGGATGAGAACATAATGCTGTCATTAGAAATGATGATGTAGAATTTTAAGTATGGAAAAATGCCATGATAGATGACACTAAGTTTTAAAATAAAGGTTACAAATCAGTATTATTTTATTATCCCATCTTTAATCAGATATCAATATAAATATATATGTGAGCATGCAAGAATGTGAAAGCACATAAGCCTAAGTATAAACCGTGACTGGATTTAGGTAGTAGAATTATGGATAACTTTCATGTTCATCCTTTTTCTTGGGTTTTTTGGTTTGAAATAATTTTTTTTTTTTTACAATGAACATATGTTACTTTCGTAATACAAGAACTTACAACCATTTTGGGAAAAAGGCAACTGCAAAGTCAATTATCAGAGTTACAAGTGACAGTGGGATAAGAGCAAAATTATAGGCAATGAGGTTACCATTGGAAAGTTCAGGTACAGGTTCAGTAGAGACAAGAGGGGCTTTCCAATTACCCACTCTTTAATATGCCAAAAACATTGTTTATGGAGAATAGTATAGTCACAAGTAAAATTGTGCTAAAAATTAAATGAACAGCTTGCATTTTATAAATAGTATGCTAATAAAGTTATAAACATATGACTATGTGAAACCAGGGCTTGGGCTTCATCTTTAAAAATTTCAACTATCTGCACTTTTTAATCCAAATCGCCAATTTTCTAAAAGTAACATTTGGGCTGCAAATCAAACAAAGATGCTTAGTAGCTATTAGCAGATAACGTGATGGCAACATTGTAGACTTATCTGGTTACACATCCTGTTTGTGTCTATGGATTTCCCTGATCTCATCTAATATTTACTGATGTTGTCCAAATATCTAAATTACATACACATACACACAAAGATCATGAACTACAAGTTACAAGTTAGTGATCTGGTACCATTAACTTACTGTGCTATTTTTCTGCAAGACTTAAAGAAGTCCCAAGACAACTTTAAAATATTTTATACTGTCACTAAGCAAAAATGTGACATCTTCAATTAAAGCACACATGGAAGATCTTATTCAAACTCTAAAATTCCTTTATGTCTTTAAGCATCAGAAATAGCTATAATATCACTGATTACTTTATTGATTACATTGATACTCTTGTTTCAAACAATAGAATTTACAGATCTATAGACAAAAGGCAAAGGAAGCAAAGAAATGAAGCAGAATTTGACCAACATGGTTGAATCATCAGTAGCAATGAACAAATTTAATTACCAGAGATTACATTTTGATGTCAGTGTTACTATAAAATGATGGAAACTAAGTATGAACAGTAGATTTAATGCAAACTGTCAAGAATATTAACAAAAAAAAATCTCAGCTCATGGTCATTAGTGATCCTCAGTCTCTTTGTTCATATCATTTAACAAATGAACTTTTAAACTAACTTTAAATAATAGTAGAAACAAATATGTAGTTTTTTCTAATATTCTCAGCTTTTGAACACTTTTGTCAAGGACACTTTGAATTCAAAGGAGTCATATAATAGTATTGGGGGAGTACAGTGGAGTTGCTATTTATGGGGAATTTAGTCTCCAAAGTCATCCTGTGAAAAAAATCATGCAAACTAACATTATCCTTTAAAATACTTAAAGTACAACATATCTCATCATATCTTAAGAAAACAAGTTTTCCTCCTTTATTAGAATAGTCTGCTCTCCGTAGGTGCACAGTGCCTTAAAAATTCTCAAAAAAACTTTTGAGATTCTCAAAAAAACCCAAGGCTGAGCCAAGGACGAGGATGTTGGTGCATTATTTTGGGATAGGGCATGGGGCAGCAATGAGTGAGGAAAGGAAAGCAGGGAAGTGAAACAAAGTAAAATGTAAATAGCTATTTCACAAAGAAACCCCAAACCACAAAACAGTTTGCTTGACAGATGCTTTGTTTGGCAGCCTGGAATTCACCAGATTGGCTTCAAGGAGAAACCATGAGATAGATTATTCCATGGGAGGGAGAAAAATCTATCTAGTTCCCTCCTGACTTCTATTTCTCATTGCCAAATTTCACTCAGAGGGATTTAACTATTCTAGACTTTCAGGTAGTCTTATCCAGTTCCCCTGGTAGCCTGTCAGGAATTCAGAACCTAGTACAGGGAAGCCAGAAATTCAGTGCAAGTGGCTGGTTCACCCCGCTGCAAGACAGCAGTTAGGAGAAGGATCCAACATCTCCAAGGCAGGTAAAAGGTCAAACACTGGTGGCAGATTGGTCTGGAAGGTGGGTAATACCAAGGCAATCTGAGGATATGATAAGATTTGTGTCTGATACAAATACTAAAGTTGAAGAAGTTGATCTGTATTTATAAGTTTTATTGAACAAAAAAAAATTCTTTAAATATTAAAAAGTATGTTCAATACTGTAAGAAGCTTGGACAAATGTAAGAATAAAGTGAAAACTAAGATAACTTAGGTAAGAAGAAAGTCATGTCTCATCTCATATTTCTAAGGAGCCCAGTTCACTAACTGGTATTATGGACAGAATCTATAAAACCTGATCTTTTCCTTAATTTAAAATGTACTCAGTTAAATGCACATGCTTTCCAACACTACTAATTAAGTACCATGAACCAAAACTTTCTCTTATGGTCTTGCTTAAGTTTCAAGGCAAACTCTGTAAGTCCTATTTTACAGAGAAAGTAACAGAAAAATAAATAATGCAGAATATCAAACCTACCAAATGGCAGAAGATTAGATTAACTTTCTTTTATTAGGTCATACTATCCAAACCACTTAGTACTCATTTAGTAATGGAAATCTAGTACCCATTTTAGTAATTATCAAAACTTAGGAAAAGCAATTCCTGCTAACCTCCAAGAATAATATTCTTTAGGAGGGCTTTTACTAGCCCTAGAAACTAGGATACTAGGAATTTCCTTAGAAAAGTCATATACAACATATACAGCTTATGGTCCAATGTTTACTTCATAGAAATGTATTACTGTGGCATAGTATACTATAAAAACATTATTATCACATTAGAAAAATATAGTAGATCCTGGGGAATGATATCTAGATTCTCTCTTCATGTTTCATTCATTACTCCAGCTGCTGAGAGTGATGCCTGCTTATGGCTCATAGATAACTCTACCCCCAAGATTATACCATCTCCCTAGGCACAGCTCATCTCCAGTGACTGAGGGAAATGGGTTAAATGGACTAATCTCTTTGACTCAATTTGAGATATCTCTGAAGGGCCATCTAAGCTTCTAAGTTGGGAACTGATTGAGGCCTTTTTTACAATAGCACAAAAGTTCAACTTCTCCTTAATCTTACATTTCTCTATGGTTTACAGAAGTAGCTTTAAAGAGCATTACCCGGATCCCTGGGTGGCGCAGCGGTTTGGCGCCTGCCTTTGGTCCAGGGCGTGATCCTGGAGACCCGGGATCGAATCCCACATCGGGCTCCCGGTGCATGGAGCCTGCTTCTCCCTCTGCCTGTGTCTCTGCCTCTCTCTCTCTCTCTGTGTGTGACTATCATAAATAAATAAAAATTTAAAAAAAAAGTTTTAAAGAGCATTACCCAATACAAGTACTATTTGAAACCTCAGTCTCAGGGTTTATATCTTCAGCAATTCAACCCATAACAAAAAGTGATACAGTAATATTGAAATTAATGTTGTAAAATGATACTGAGAGAAAAATTTTACACCTGTTTATTAAAGGATATAAAAACTAAAAATAAATAAATGTTCAACAAGGGAAAAAAAACACCCTAAAGACCTCACAGGAAAATGGTCAAAAAACAGGAACAAACACATCATAAGAAAGAAAGGCAAATGGCCCATAAAACAGATACCCAGTAAAGATGTCTAACTTCATTCATAATAAAATGAACAAATGAACAAATCCATTTTGTTCACAGATCACACCATAAACGAACAAAAAACAAAATTAAGAAAATAACGTATTTAGAATAGTATCCAAAAGAAATACTAATATTCAAAAAAGACGTGTAAAATTTATACTCTGAAAATAATAAAACATTGTTGAAATAAATTAAAGACATAAGTAAATAGAAAGATGTCCCATATTCATGGATTGGAGAATGTAATATTGTTAGGATGGCAATACTCCCTAAATTAATCTACAGATTCAACAAAATTCTTATCAAAATACTCCCTGACTTTTTTGCAGAAATTTATCAGATGATCCTATATTCATATGGAAAAGCAAGGGCCCTAGAAGAGCTAAAATCACCTTGAAAAGAAACACAGCTGGAAATTGACACTTCCTGATTCAAAGCTTACTAAAAAGCTACAGTAATCAAAACAGTGTGGTAATAGACTAAGTATAGCTGTATAGAGATCAATAGAATAAAACAGAGTCTAGAAACAAACTTTGGCAATCATAATTTTCAAAAAGACTAAGATAGTTCAAGGGAAAACAGTACTTTCAAGAAATGGTCTAAGATAGTACCATTGCACATCCACATGCAAAGGAATGAAACTGGACTCCTTCCTTACATGGAGAAAAAATGAACTTGAAATGAATTTCATATTTAGAAGAGGTAAAATTATAAACCTCTTGGAGAAAACATCTTTGTAAGTTAGGCAAAACCTTTTTAGATGCAACACCAAAGTTGCAAACACCAAAAAACACCAAATAAATCGACATAATGAACATCATTAGAATTTTAAAAATTGTGCTTAAAAAGCACACAATCAAGAAAATTATTTTTTAAAGATTTTATTTATTTATTCAAGAGATACACACACACACAGACAGAGAGAGAGAGAGAGGGAGAGAGGGAGAGAGGGAGAGAGGGAGAGAGGCAGAGGGAGAAGCAGACTCCATGCAGGGAGCCCGATATGGGACTCGATCCTGGGATTCCAGGATCATGCCCTGGGCCAAAGGCAGACGCTCAACCGCTGAGCCACCCAGGCGTCCCCAATCAAGAAAATTAAATGGCAGGGGATGGCTGGGAAGATCATTGAGTAGGAGGACCCTTATTTCACCTGAGACCACAGTTACAACTAGATAACACTCATATCAGTGTAAATAACCCAGAAAATGATCTGAAGACTGGCAGAACAAACTCCATAACTACAGGTAGAGAAAAGGCCACATTAGAGAGGGTAGGAAGGGCAGAGATAGGGTCCAGAGCTAAATGGATCCATGGGACTGCCCTCTGGGGGTAGGGACACCACTAATATGAAGAGGAGCGAGAAACAGATCCTCAAACCAGAGAACATGCATGGGCCAAATTTCATGAGTTCTTACAATCAGTGGTACTTAAAACATGGAATTTTAAAAATCAGCAGGTTTCCTCTGGGAGAGCCAGGAGAGCAAAAGGAAACAGAGTCTCTACTCCCAAGAAGACAACACAAAACCACCCCGCAGAGATATCATAGAAGCAGGAGTTTGAAAAACACCTGGAACATGTGGGAGGGAGAGTTGTTTGCTTATTTCAGAGAGTATCCTGGAGAGACAGAGATTATTGGAAGACTCCTCCAGGAGCAAAGGAGTTGGCAGGTGCCATTTCCCTCCCCTGCCCCCCGGCATAAACACACAGCACCTGCAAAAAACAGCATGAAGACTACACTAGCTACCTAACTTGCTAACACTGTGCCTCCCAATCCCTCCAGCCAGGCTTGCCTCAGTCCCTGCATAGTAGATACCCTCCCACAGAAGACCAGTGCAAACCTTGCTAATATCACGCTTCCACCTACAATCACTTTGTGGATCCACCTGCACCAACCTGACTGGCCTTGGTTCTGGTCCCCTCTTGAAGAGAACCAGCTGCAAACCTTTCTAACACTGTGAGTTCTGCCCAGACTCATGTTGCTGATATGCCCCTTCCAATATGCTTTTGGCCAGAGTCCATCCGAAGCGGTGCCACAAGCCAGGCAGTGTACAAGCAGCGCTGAGAGGGGCCAGCACTACTGCAAAGTGGCTCCTGCCCTAGGAAGAGGGAAAGATAACCATACACACCAGTCAGACTGTAGTTCCAGCAGTAGGCTGGAGGCAGACATCTGGTTTGACTGCAGCCCTACCCACCAATGAAAGCTTCCTAGAAGAAAATACAGGGGAAGTACCTGGCAATATGCTGTACTGCATTTCTGACAAATGCCTGGTCTGATTCAACTTCAGACCAAGGCAGCCACAGACTGGCCAATGACCGGCAGAGAGCCACTGCAGATGATTGGACTGACAGAAAAAGCAGCTCAGCCACAACAGCAGGGCACAATCAACACACATAGGAGACTCCCCTCAAGTGCCAGGTTCCAGTGAATGAGGAGATACTGCAATGCAGAGCAGGACCTCTTCTTCACAAGGTCACTACTTTCAAGAGCAAGAGACGTAGCTGATTTTCCCAACACACAGAAACAGAGAGTTAGAAAAAATGAAGAGACAGAGGAAAATGTTCCAAATGAAAGAACAGAACAAAATCACAGCAAGACAAACAAAACAGAGAGAAGTCATATGCCTGAGAATTTAAAGTAATGATCATAAAGATACTCACTGGACTTGAGAAAAGACTGGAGGACATCAGTGAGACCCTTAACAAAGAGATAACCAATCAGAGATGAAGAACACAATAAATAAAATTTAAAAGTACCCTAGACATAATAAACAGTAGATTAGAGGAAGCAGAAGAATGAATCAGCAACCTGGAAGACAGAGGAATGGAAACTAATTAAGCTGAGCAGGCGAGAGGAGAAAAATATGCAAAGTAAGAATAGACTTGGGGAACTCAGCAACATCATTAAGTGATCCCAGAAAGAGAAGGGAGAGAATATGGAGAAAATACATTTTAAAAAATAATAGTGAAAACTTCTTGAACCCAAGGAAGGAAGCAGAAATCCAGATCCAGGAGGCACAGAGATCCCCCAAAAGAAACAACCTAAGGAGGTCCATACCAAGAAGTATAATAATTAAAATGGCAAAAGGTAGTGATAAAGAGAGAATTTTAAAAGCAGTCAGAGAAAACAGTTACATATGACAGAAACCCCATAAGGCTATCAGCTGATTTTTGAGCAGAAACTCTGCAGGCCAGAAGAGTGGGACAATATAACCAAAGTGCTAAAAGGAAAAAACCTGCAGGTAGACAATATTCTATTCAGAAAGGCTATCATTCAGAATAAAAGCAGTGATAAAGAGTTTCCCAGACAAAAGTTAAAGACATTCATTACCACTAAACCAGCCCTACAAGAAGTGTTAAAGGGGACTAAAGGAAAGTATAAAGGAAAAGACCATAAGTAAGAATAAGAAAAATAGGAAGCACGAAACACGTGCTTATATTTATAAACATCAGTCAAGGGACTCCAAAATAAAAGGAAGTAAAGTATGACACCACATATCTAAAACATGGTGGGGGGAGAGAAGTAAAGAACAAGTTCAAACTTAAACGACCATCAACTTAGTACAGATTGCTATATGCAAAAGATGTTATATACAAACAATGGTAGCTACAAATCAAAAACCAGTAATAGATATGCAAAGAATAAAATTAAGGAATCAAGTATATCACTAAAAAGGCCAAATAATCATGAGAGAGCAAGGAAAGAAAGAGAAAAACTACAAAATCAACCATAAAATGAGTAACAAAATGGCAATAAAAACATACTATCAATAATTGCATTGAAGTAAAGGACTAAATGCTCCAATAAAAAAACACAGGGTGATGAAATGGATTAAAACAAAACAAAACCCAAATCCATCTACATACTGCCTACAAGAGAGTCATTTGAGACCTAGAGACAGCTGCAGATTGAAAGTGAGGGGATGAAGAAACACCTTCATGCAAAAGGGTATCAAAAGAAAGCCAAAGTAGCAATATTTATATCAGACAAAATAAACTTTAAAGCAAAGGCTGTCACAAGATATGTCCCTGTATAATTAACCATAAAGAGAACAATCTAACAAGAAGATATAACTACTGTAAATATTTATGTACTAAACATGGGAGCACCCAAATATATAAAGCAGTTAATAATAAACATAAAGTAACTACTTGATAGTAATATGAAACTACTCTATTGTGGGGTGTGACTTTAACACCCCACTTACATCAATGGACAGGTTGTCCAAATAGAAAATCAATAAGGAAGCTGTAACTTTGAATGGACCTGAAGGATGTAACATATATATTCAAAATGTTCCCTCCAAAAGAAAAAAAATCCCTTCTAAAACAGAATATACATTCTTTTCAAGTGCACATGGAACATTCTCCAGAACCGATCATATATTTGGCCAGAAAATAAGTCTGAATAAATTTAAAAAGATTGGAGACATACCATGATCTTTTCTGACCATAATGCTATGAAATTAGAAATCAACCACAAGAAAAAAATCTGGAAAGAACACAAATACACAGAGGTTAAATAACATGCTACTTGGCAATGAATGGGTCAAAGAAGAAATCTTAAAAATATGGAGATAAATGAAAATGAAAACACAACAGTCCCAATCTTTGGGATGCAGCAAAAGCTGTTCAAAGAGAGAAGTTTATTGAAATACAGGTCTACTTCAAGAAGCAAGAAAAATATGAAACAATTTAACCTTACACCTAAAGGAGCTAGAAAAAAAACAACAAATAAAATCCCAAATCAACAAATGGAAGTAAATAATAAAAATTAGAGCAGAAATAAATGAAAAAGAAATTTAAAAAAAAAAAGAAGAAAGAAAACCAAAAATAGAAGAGTTCAATGAAACCAGGAGCTGGTTCTTTGAAAAGAAACGCAAAATTGATAAACCTTTAACTAGACTCATAAAAAAAAAAAAAGACTCAAACAAAATCACAAATGAGAGAGTAGAAACAACCAATACCACAGAATTGCGAAGGATTAAAAGAGACCACTATGAAAAATTATATTCCAACAAATTGGACAACCTAGAAGAAATGGATAAATTCCTAGAAAAATATAACCTCTCAAAACCGAATTAGGAAAAATAGAAAACTTGGACAGACAGGTAACTAGCAATGAAACTGAATCAAAAAACTCCCAACAAACAAAAGCCCAGGACCACACAGCTTCACAGGCAAATTCTATCAAATATTTATTTTATATTTTTAAAAAGATTTTATTTATTTATTCATGAGAGACAGAGAGAGAGAGAGAGAGAGAGAGAGAAAGAGGGAGAGGCAGAGACACAGGCAGAGAGAGAAGCAGGCTCCACACAGGGAGCCTGACGTTGGACTCGATCCTGGGTCTCCAGGATCAGGCTCTGGGCTGAAGGCGGCGCTAAACCACTGAGCCACCCGGGCTGCCCCTCTACCAAATATTTAAAGAAGATCTAATACCTATTGCTCTCAAACTATTACAAAAAACAAAAGAAGAAGGAAAACTTACAAATTCATTCTAGGAGGACAGCATTACCCAGATATCAAAACCAGATAAAGACACTACAAAAAAGAAAACTAAAGGCCAGTATCTTTCATGAACATAGATGCAAAAATCCTCCACAAAATATTAGCAAACCAATCCAACAATACATTAAAAAAATCATTCACTATGATCAAGTGGAATTTATACTTGGGGTGCCATATTCAGAAATCAATCAATGTCATACATCATAGCAATAAGAGAAAGGATAAAAACCATATGGTCATTTCAAAAGATATGGAAAAAAAGAACTTGGTAAAGTACAATAACCATTCATGATAAAAACCCTCAACAAAGTAGGTTCTGAGGGCACGTACCTTAATATAATGAAAGTCACAGAGGAAAAACTCACAGTTAACATCAGACTCAATGGGGAAAAACTGAGATTTTTCTCCTAAGGTCAGGAAGAAGACAAGAATGTCCACTTTCACCACTTTTATTTAACATAGTAATGGAAGTCCTAGCCAGAACAATCAAACAGGAAAAAGGAATAAAAGGCATCCAAGTTGGTAAGGAAGAAGTTAAACTGTCACTACTTGTAGTTGACATGATACTATATATAGAAAACCCTAAAGACTTCACCAAAAAACTATTAGATCTGATAAACAAATTCAGTAAGGTTGCAGATCACAAAAATCAATGTACAGAAATCTGCTGCATTTCTATACACTAATGGTGATGCAGTAGAAAGAGAAATTGAGAAAAAAAATCCCATTTACAATTATACCAAAAATATACCTAGAAATAAACTTAACCAAAGAACAGAAAGACCTGTACTCTGAAAACTATAAAACACTGATGAAAGAAATTGAAGAGGACACAAACAAATGGAAACATAGTCTACATGTATAGATTGAAAGAATACTGTTAAATGTCCATACCACCCAAGGCAATCTACACATTTAATGCAATCTACATCAAAATACCAATAGCACTGTTCACAGAAGTAGAACAAACAATCCTAAAATTTGTATGGAACCACAAAAGTCCCCCAATAGCGAAAGGAATCTTGTAAAGAAAGCTGAAGGTACCACAGTTCCAGACTTGAAGTTATACCACAAAGCTCTAATAATCAAAACAGTATGGTGCTAGTACAAAAACAACACGCAGATCAATAGAACAGAATAGAAAATCCAGAAATAAACCAACCCACAATTATTTGGTCAATTAATCTTCAACAAAGCAGGAAAGAACATGCAATGGGAAAATAATGGTCTCTTCAACAAATGGTGTTGGGTAAACTGGATAGCTACATGCAAAGGAATGAAATGATTTCTTTCTTACACCATACATAAAAATAAATTCAAAATGAATTAAGGACCTAAACATGAGACCTAAACCATAAAAATCCTAAAAGAGACCACAGGCAGTAATTCCTCTAACACTGGCTATAGTGACATTTTCCTAGATAGGTCTCCTGAGGCAAGGAAAACATATGCAAAAATAACTACTGGGATTATATTGAAATAAAAAGTTTCTGCACAGCAAAGAAAGCAACTAACAAAACTAAAAGGCAACCTATTGTATGGAAGATATTTGCAAATGACATATCTATCTGATAAGGCGTTAGTAACCATAGTATACAAAGAATTTTACCAAATAAGTAAAAAAACTAAAGTGTTTTTTTTAACCAAATAAGTAAAAACCAAAAAACCCAAATAATCCAATTAAAAAGTGGGCAGAAGACATGAACAGACATTTCTCCAAAAGACATACAGATGGCTGACAAACACAAGAAAATATGATCACTCACCATCAGGGAAATGTAAATCAAAACCACAATGTGATATCACCTCACACCTGTCAGAATGGCTAAAATAAAAAAAAAAAAATCAGAAAACAAGTGTTGGTGAGGATGTGAAGAAAAAGGAACCCTGTGAATTGCTGGTGGGAATGCAAACTGGTGTAGTCACTGTGAAGGACACTATGGAGATTCCTAAAAAAATTAAAAATAGAATTACCCTTGGGCACCTGGGTGGCTCAGGGGTTGAGCCCCTGCCTTTGGCTCAGGGCGTGATCCCAGGGTCCAGAGATCGAGTCCCACATCAGGCTCCCTGCAGGGAGCCGCCTTCTCCTTCTGTCTTTGCCTCTCTTTCTGTGTCTCTCATGAGTAAACAAACAAAAAAACAAAAACAAAAACAAAAAAACCCAAAAAAACAGAACTACCCTATGTTCCAGTAATTGCATTACTGGGTATTTACCCAAAAAAAGTGAAACACTATTTCAAAGGGATATACACACCCCTATATTTATTGCAGCATTATTTACAATAGCCAAATTAGGAAAATAGGCTGTGTCCAACAATGATGAAGGGATAAAAAAGATATAGTACACACACACACACACGGATATTAGTCATAAAAAGAATGAAATCTTGCCATTTGCAACAACATAGATAGATCTAGAAACTATAATGCTAAATGAAATAAATCAGTCAGAGAAAGATAAATACCATATAATTTCACTCAAATGTGTAATTTGAGAAACAAAACAAATGAACAAAGGGAAAAAAGAGACAAACAAAAAACCAGACTCTTAACTATAGAGAACAAACTGATAGTTACCAGTGGGGAGGTAGGTAGGGGTATGGGTGAAATAAGTGAAGGGGATCAAGAGTACACTTATCTTAATGAGGACTAAGTAATATACAGAATTGCTGAATCACTACATTGTACACCTGAAACTAATACTGTATGTTAACTATATTGGAATTAAAATTTTTTTAAAAAGCAAATAAAGACTATTTTTTAATAAGGGAATATCCTCATGAAATAATATTAACTTTTAAAAGAACATGAAATATCAGACATAAAAAGGTATTAGCTATGAAATATATAATCATAAGATGGGAGAAAACGTACCAACAGTAGATGAATGTTTGGTGCTTCGAATGCTGGGCTTCTGGGTGACTCTCAAATTACATTTCAACATGTAATTCCAGTTATAGGTTTATTAAATTTGGATGATCATATAATGTTATCATTGTAAATACTCAAATAATAATAGAGGTATATAGGATAAAAATAAAGTATCCCCCATTAGTAATCCCCATGCCAACATCTCCTTTCTAGGGATAAAATCTCTCAAATAAAATCTTTTAAAAAAGACCCTAATGTATCCTATGAAATGTTATTATTTAAAATTTAAATCTCTAAGGTTATAATGGGGATAGTTATTAAAGTAGAGCTTCTTGGGGCACTTCGGTGGCTGTCAATTAAGGGTTCGACTCTTGGATTTGGCTCAAGTTGTGATCTCATGAGTTGTGAGCTCGAGCCTCGAGTAGGGCTCTGAGCAGGGAGACTACTTGAAAATTCTCTCTCTGCCTCTCCCCTACTCTCCTGGTTGCATGTACATGCACTTGTTCATGCGATCGCTCTCTCAAATAAATTAAAAAAAAAATTTTTTTAAGGTAGAACTTCTCACCATAGTAGGCTGTGAATGTCCTGGAACCCCAGAGTCTAAGCCAGATCTAAGCCAGAGTTTATATTTGGACAATCATTCTGAGGACTGTGATATTACTAGTTCTGGGCTGTTGAATGAGTCTATGAGTCTATAGATTAACGGAGTGTATAAATAGATACAATATTTTAAAAATTGCTAAGAATTTATGAGAGCTTTTATTATTTATTTATTTATTTTATGAGAGCTTTTATTTTTTAATTTATTTTATTTTTTTATTTTTTTAAATTTATTTATGATAGTCACACAGAGAGAGAGAGAGAGGCAGAGACATAGGCAGAGGGAGAAGCAGGCTCCATGCACCGGGAGCCCGATGTGGGATTCGATCCCGGGGTCTCCAGGATCGCACCCTGGGCCAAAGGCAGGCGCCAAACCGCTGCGCCACCCAGGGATCCCTTATGAGAGCTTTTAAATGTGACTATATTCTTTCCTGTCCTTATAAACTAGAAGAAATGTGGTTTGTATCAGTGGGGACTAATATATTAATAGGAGAGTTAAAAGAAAGTCCCTGGATTGCAAGATCATGTTTCACATATCAACAATTAAAGACTTTTATGGAATAACAAGGAAAAGAAAATATGAAGTTTTATAAGCATTCTTGTGGTCGGTATTATGACACCTACCAAGGAGAGGAGTTTATTTCTAGTCTAGTTTATTCCTAGGAAACAAATGTATCAAAGGTTGTATTTTCTGTCACTGACATACTTAGCTTGTATTTTTCCACCTATTAGCAATCACTTAAAAAAATTATGCATTATATTATACTCCTTCCCTTTCTGCTAATCAATGTTTCAAATTAAATATTATAAATGCGCTTTTTAGTGAAAGTAAAACTTATTTCCAATTTTTTAAATAAAACCACAAATTGTGGATTTCATGAAAAAGCCTATCTACCTTCTTTAAAGTTGGGATGAAAAACAAGGCTAAAATGCCCAAGAGCAAGATAGAACTCCACTAACATAAATTGGTTGACTTTTCAGCAAGAAATATGATTCTATAACCCAAGTAATTGCAGGCAGTAATAAGGAAAAGGTGTATATGCAATATTAACAGCAAAACTCCACTAACTTACTGAAAGCAATTTGGCCCAAATACAGTGGCGAGATTGTGAACATTCATGCGATTCTCTACATGGTGCTTGGCTACTTTGGTCAAGAACTGGCATAGGTACTTGAGGAGGCAGTAGTGGGTGTCTGGCAGCTCTTTTATTAAGTCTCTTAAGCTATTCTCCTGAGCATCATTTCTGTCATCTGGAAAGAAAAAGAATAAAAAATGCTCTCAGGCATATTTCACAGTAACAACAAAAGCACAGAGGCATAATAAGATCTAACATTTTATTCAGGAAAAAATTTCTAAAGACAAATAAGCCATTGAAAAAAAAGAGGTACTTTTCCATTTTCTTTGATTTTTGAGCATTTAACTTTTTTTAATGTTAAAAATTTACTAAGACATCCTGAAAAGCATGAGCTTTACTCAGGGCATAAAATGGCTTCATGTTTCATTTGTGTGTGTTCCTTGCCCAAAATTAAGATAAAGGTTGGCTTTTTATCCATAGTGGAACCTTCCATTTGATTATTGTCTACAAGTTTATTAAAAACAAGAATCTCTTAGCTGAATAAAATTTAATACAAGAGACATTCCTGGGTACCATGAATAAGACTAAACTTAGTGGTCAGGAATTTATAGCTAGAGAAAACTGAAGTAAAGTTTTAATTTCTATATAGCTTTTTATCTCTCCCGTGTCAGAGTTTAGAATTTGAAATGTGCTTTTCATATAAAAGCCAAGAATATCTTACAGTGAGCCAACATTTAGGCAGACATATGAAAAGTTCCCCTCAATTCTCAAAGATTTATGTGTTTTGTCAATATCTAAGCACAGAGAAGTTGTTATTTTAAAAAAAATTTGCATACTACTTTCTATCAGAGGCAAATATAAATCTTTTATAGCAAATGAATACTCTAAGGAAAAAATCATGATCCATCCTTTTAGGCACACGTCTAAGACAATGAAAACTTAAGCCAGTTGCTGCTAATACACACTGGATTCCTTAATTTAGATAGGTCAGCTGCTTTAGCTAGTCAAGTAAGTAAGAAACAGCACCATGAGGCAAATGTGATGCAAAGGAAGTGGATTAGTCAGTGTCACAAAATTTATGCATAACATGATGCCAATGAAGGAAGTGAAAATCCTGAAAACATGCAGAAAGTCACCAAAATGTTATTGAGTGGCTGCAGAGCAAGGAATAGAAAGATAGGCCCAGGAGCTACTTCCTGGGTTAGGATCCTGGTTCTGTCACCTGCTACTTATGTGACCTTAGACTGTATACTAAAATCTATTTCATCATTTATAAATAGGAATATTAACTGTCTCATAGGGAAGTGACAAGGATTAAATGAGTTTCAAATTACAAAGTACTCAAAACAGAGAGGTTGACAAATAGTGCTATGCAACTACTTGTTAGGTGGGTTCTTTAACTTTACCTTAATTAATTTATTTTTATGAAAGCACTGAGGTTTTAATGAAATGTCTTTTTTTTTTAATTTTATTTATTTTTTCATGATTGTCACACACACACACACACACACAGAGAAGCAGAGACATAGCAGAGGGAGAAGCAGGATCCATATAGGGAAACTGACGTGGGATTCGATCCCGGGTCTCCAGGATCGCGCCGTGGGCCAAAGGCAGGCCCTAAACTGCTGCGCCACCCAGGGTTCCCTGAAATGTCTTTTAATATGAGCCCATTTCCTCTTATGAATGTTAGAATAAGGGATGCTGCTAAAAACAGCAATGTCAAAATGTGTAAACCTCAATCTTTTTAAAAATCATTTAGGAGAACATTCTATTTATAATTGGAGTAATTATTTCTCACTGATTACCAACAGTGTGATCCAGTAATCTATACAAGGTTTAGGGCAAAATAGTTTTCTTGATATTAGAAAATTTTCACATTAATTTAAATTACTCTTAAAAAAGAAATCATATGCAAATACTATAACCCATAAAAACATGTGATATGTTGCTTATGATGGCATTATTTTCCACTGTATTATGATCCTATGTAAGAAATGGAAATAATTAAGTTTGGAGTGATTGAAAACTAATTGAAAACTACCCATTTCTCATACCTTTATGCTTATAAATAAATATGAACTATAAGAAAATGGATTTTATTTTGCCTTTTTAATTTTCTTACAGTGACTAATCCAAAGTGAAACTGGATGTTTTCATGGGTGTGTTCTGTCTATTGAAAACTGTGGTTTAATTCCAGCATTTAAGGATACAGGCAATAGCATTCCAACAGCCTTGATAATGGGCCATTTGCCTTCAGGCTCTGAAATGAAACCTCAAATCCTAAGGCAGTGAAGTGAGATCCTAATATGTGATGATACCAGATCAAATAAAACAAGTATTGAAAACAGTTATGAGTTTATGACAATAACATCTTTGAAAAAGAGGGAGCTCTTTCATCATTTACTTCCAATTTCTGAAATATAAATAATTTTCCCAGGAAATAAAACTGATGAGTAATGGGAAGGGAGACAGATACATCCAGAGAATTTCTACCTGAACAGAACAGAATTCCTCTATAGCATGAATGGAAGAACCATCAAATATGTTCTCAAAAATAAAAAATGGTTGAGAAATATCTTTTGTTGTCTATGATAGAAGATATATTCATCAATTCCCTCACTAGTAGAGTATGTCCTCTACTTCAGAGGCTTTAACTGTAACACACTGACTTTGAAACCTGAATATTCATAATTTGCCTCCCATGCTTCAAGTACATTGACAGTGCAGTAAAGACTTCGATTTATTAGCATAACATTTCTTGTCACCTCTCTTCCTACTAATTATGTGTTAACATACTGAGAATCTGTAATTTTTGCTGTTTCTAGAAATGTGGTAAATATCACTGTTCTACCCAGGCTGCAGCAATCTCAGGACTTCCTATAAATGAAAATAACTACTCAACACCTTCAAAGGAGGCTTCCAGGGGGTGCCTGGATGGTTCAGACAGTTAAGTGTCAAGCCTCAGGTCATGATCTCAGAGTCCTGGGATTGAGCCCTGATGGGCTCTCTGCTCAGTGGGGAGTCTGCTTCTTCCCGCTCCCTCTCTTCTTTGGCTCCCTCTCTTTTCCCCTCTTGCTCTCTCTCAAGTAAATAAATTAAATCCCGTTTTATCAATCAATCAATCTACTAGAGGTATGCCCAGCACAGCATGGGGTGGGGGGGGGGGGAGAGCAGTGTTGGTATAAATGTGCCTTTTGCTACCTGAGAGCAAAAGTTCATCATAATTATTGCTTATTGTTATTTCTCATTTGCTTATACCTAAATATAATGAACATTGCCTTGTCATTCGTGTTCTTGCATTGATATCGGTACTTATGATGCCTTCTTCAAAGTCTCACATTATAAAAAAAGTAAGCAATGCTTCTATTTGGGGGCATGTTTATTTATAACATATACTTACTGCACACTATATATATTATTTATCACATGCTTTCTATGTGTCTATATATCTAGGGATATAGCACTGAAATAAAACTTCATGCTTTTATAAAAGTAAAACTAGTATACAAAAAAAGAAACATCTATATTCCAAATGTATCTTGAAGAAAAACTTAATAATTTAGTTCATTTACACAAGTAGCTGAGTTGAAGTGTTAAGTAGGAAGGGGATCACAGAGTATTCAAATGATAACAAAAGTGTCCTTTGGTGGTCAGAGGGTAAGGATAACTTAGCAATGAAATTCCACAGAAGGGTCTCAGAAACAGAAGTGAAATGCCCCTTTGCGGTTGTATCAAAATATTTTAACAGTTGAAACTTATAGGTTTTTCTAGAATTAAATTGGAACAAAAATGAGAATATAATTCATGAGCCAAAAGGTTTGAGAAAACTTTGCAGATGGAATAATCGTTAATAATTGAAATAGTCATCATTTTCCTTAACATTAATCTTCTCCTAGGACAAGAACTTCAAATTATATAAGTTTTCTTGAAAGCTTTCATCTGTTGTTAGCTAAATTTGATCCATTTCTTATGCTAAAACACAAACATACAACAAACAGAGTATACATAGTAAACAGAGAAAACTACTCAGCACTTAAAGATTGTACCATAAAAACTTTTGCATAACAGATTAAGTAGCAAACACAGAACCATGTAACAAGTATTTGTTCTTATTAAAAAAAGATTATTATCATAATCAGCAATGCTGAACCTATATCATAGAATGGCACTTTAATCTGAATATTTATCCTGGTGCTTTCATGTGCTTTGATCTTTGAATGGCCATGAAGTTATACTGTACTTATGACCTTAGCCTCAAGGAGAAAAAAACCCCAAACAACAGGCAAAATGCTAATCTCTACCATGATATATATCTTAGAGCTACAAGAAGGTCAGCCATTAAAAGAACCAAAATATTACCCTCATGGTGCCAGATTTATCGAAGTAACTTTTTATTTCCTCATTAAGCCTTATGAAGGATTTATGAAAATTTGCTAATCTATTAGATAGAACAATAAGCTGCTGCTGACTTTGAAGATGAAGAAAGGTCACAAGCCTGAGCATGCTGACAGCCTCTTAATGCCAAGAAGAAGCCAGAGAGAAAATAAGGATCTTGGCCTTACAACTACATGGAATGGAAGAGTGCCAAAGATCCAAATAGGCCTGGAAGCAGTTTCTCCCCAGGAACCTTGAGCTAAGAACCCAGGCTGACTGACACCTTGATTCTGGCCTTGTGAACTTGGAGTACAGACACCAGCTGAGCCCACAAACTTCTCACCCATGAAACACTAGATTATTTGTGTGGTTTTTAAGCCACTAAATTTGTAGGAGTTTGTCATGGCAGCTATGGGAGCTTAATACATCTCCAGTTAGAGAGGATTAGACTGAAAGAGATTAATTAACTTGTCTATATTCACAGTTACCAAGTAGCCAAGCTGCAATTCAAACAGCAGTCTGATCTCAGAACATGTGATCTGATCAGGGCACACTAACAAAGTTATATATTGTTATTATCATTATTACAAAACAACCATCACACTGTCTCATACATGTAAATGTTTAACAAATGTTTCCTGAATCAACAAATGAATAAGCAGAATTGGTAAGTAATGGGGGTGGGAATCTTAATTTATTTATGATAAATTATAGCTTCCTTGTTCCTGTATATGGGAGAACATTTTAATAAAAACCTACATGAATGTCTGGGCACAAAATGTTGTGTAGAACACATGAGAACAAAACATTAATTATATTTCTTTCTAAATATGCGTTTTGAAAGAATGAGAAAAATAATCATAAAATCCCAGCTATACTGGATTAGCCTGGGTTTTACCCCTGCATTTCATACCCCAGGAATGGAATCACTTCTTTAGAGCTTATCTAAACAACATAATTATATTTTCTGGTTAATGGAATTGGTATATTTCTATATAAAGGAAAGGTGTTATTTTTATAGCTCTCTTACAACCCTTGCCCATGCCAAAGTTCTCCAGACCTCGCACAAATTTCTGAAAGGACAGGATGATAAAGTAACTAATAAAATTTAATAAATTACTGTCTATTCTTAGATATTAATGAAACTACAAATCTTATTCTGATTAGATTCTATGAAATGCAGAGGTGTGTTTATTACCAAATTATCCAATATCTACACTGATACTCCTGGCTCCCAGAAGGAAGCTGCATGAAAAGGCAAAGGCCTCTGGGATTAAAAAAAAAAAAAAAAAGAATTAGACAATACTTTACCTATCAGTCCCAGGATAAAATACTCCTAATGATACCTAAATAATATATCAGCAAGTCTATTCTGTGGGCATTTACTGAGTGCTTGCTAATGGGGGCAGGCTGGCATAGATAAAAATATAAGAAACATATAAAATAGTCTATGTAAAGTCAAAACTGGGAGCTCATATCTCAGCTAGATGTTAGTCACAAGCATTTAACAGCTAAAGAACCTGTTTATGTGGGAATGTCAGTACATAGGAAAATAGAAAAAATAATCATACCACTTCGAAAGGGAAGCCTCCTATAATATAATATGCTAATCTTGAACAATATTGGCAAATCCCAGCTAACAAAACTTGGCTTGTTCCATAAATCTAGTGCTACATTAAAAGGACAAAGTACATTAAGTGTAATTTCAGTGGGAATCACTTTACCACCAGTTTCTCACCCTGTAAAAGACTAGTGATTAAATGCTCAGCTGTAAGTAAACTTATTTGGTGTCAGAGGAGATAAACCATCAAACCCAGAGTTTTTAAGCCTATGTTGGATGTTGTTTCTTTCTCTCTTAAGTCCTTAAATTGTTTATGGACTCTGTGGTAAAGGTGAGTGGGTTCTCATGGGCTTAGCAAAATACTGGTACTAAGAATACAGCTTAACAGAATTAGGGCAGAGCTATAGGTGACTAGCAAACTAATTATTTGTCATCACTTCAAATTGATATTCTTTAAACTTTCATTATTTTACATGAATTGATTTTCTAATATAAATTATATATATATTATATGTATGTGTGTCATATATGTGTGTGTGTGTGTATATATATATATATATATATATATATATATATATATATAAATTCATTTATTGGCTGTTCTATTTCTCTTCCAGCTCAAATAAGATACTCTTCATACAAAAACATTAGTAAAAAATACAGAATTTACTGAGGACTTCATTTAATTCACAACTCATTCTAAAAATCCCCAACAGACATTATTTTTTTGGCCTTTAAGCAGCTGGTCTCTTCTTTCTTTTCCTCTTTAAGCACATAATCTTTCTGCTTTTAAAAATTCTATTGTCTGTACTACAAAGATAGTAGTACAAAGATACAAAGATAACTAAAGATAACAAAGATAACTAAAAATACTGACAATAATAGGTGTTGGCAAATGTAGAAAAATTAAATCTTCATTCATTGCTAATATTAATGGAAAATAGTACAGCTATTTTGGAAAAGTGTTCCTTAAAATGTTAAACAATGTCATCCTATGACCCAGCAATTCCACTCCTAGGTAGGTACCCAAGATAAATGAAAACATATGTTCTCCCCCGACCCAAAAAAAGAAAACATATGTCCCTACAAAAACTTGTACATAAATGTTCATAACAGTATTCATAAGAGCCAAAAGGTAAAAATAATCCAATGTCTGATAATGGATAAATGTGATATATCCATACAACAGAATATTAATCAGTCATAAAATGGAACAAAGTACTGACATTCCAACATGGATGAACCTTGAAACACATGCTAAGTGTAAAAAGATAAGTCACAAAAGACCACATATTGTGTGACTCCGTTTACATGAAATGTCCATAAACCCAGGCAAATCTATGAAGCCAGAAAGATTAGTATATGCCTAGGCCTGGGGAAAATGGGAGAGATGCAGAGGAAGGGATGGAGTATTTGCTAATGAGATTTGGAGTTTCTCTCTTCTTTTTTTTTTTTTTTTTTTTTTTGTGATAAAAATGTTCTAAAACTAGATAGTGGTGATGGCTGTATTCTAAATATACTAAGTCCCACTGAATTATATACTTTAAAAGAGGCAATTTTTATGGTGTATAAATTGTGTCTCAATATATTTGTTCTAAGGAAATTCTTTTAATTTTAAAATCAAGTATAAGAAAAAGTCAGAGGAGGCCTTTTGGTTGAAAAGAAGCTTATCTACTTTTCTTCCTAATACCTCACTAAAATGACAATGAAAGAATTTTTAAAAGGTATAAGCCAATAACACACACACACAAAGATGAATTATTCTAATGCAGATTAACTGCTCAACCATGGACTCTTTATCCAAGTTTGCATAATTCCACTCATTACTTAATGCTATTTCCTAGGGTCAAAAAGGAAAATATAGATTTATACATGTGCTCAGGAAACAAAACATAATCTAATTATCAGGATCTACAATCTTAGAAATCATGGGGGTTATAAACACAAAAAAGATTTTCCTGTCACAGGAATCTGGAGGGCAGTAGAACTAACTGAGATGCTATCAAATATATAGCCAGGTGTGGAAGTCTGGATTTCCTGGTACCATATTTCTGATTTATTCCAGTGGAGGTTTTGCACATCTGATTGACTGGCTCCTTGGGCAAATATGCAGGTGGCAACCTTAAACTCTTCTCTGGGTTTAGGTCTACCCAGAGAAACAGAATAGTTTAAATATTTGGCATTGTTTATAAGAAAACCTAAAAGGCACATACTGAAAATGGAAAAAGCTTAAATATGGAGTTTAGTAAAATGATTCTGTTTTTGACAGAAATGAATTTGAGGGCTGAATAATTTTAAAAGAAAAGGAACTTCTCAGTAAGAAGGAATTAATCCAGAGAAAAAAAATACATCCTATGCTTCCTATGGAGCTCAAACTGTACAAAGAGTGATTACTTAATAACTAGTATTGTAACTAGCTGACATTTGCATGGTACTTGACAATCTGCAAGGCAAAATCACTCAGCTAAACTCCAACAAAACAAATGGCATTATGATACATAGTATGGATAAAAGACAGGCTTAACTCAAACTTACTCTGCTAAATTCTTCGTGTACTAAAGAAAAACATATCTCAATCTTAAGCACAACTCAGTTTATTAAATTAGATTTCTTTACAATTAGGCATTGTATTGATTAAAATGGCCCCATTATTAGGGTGGCTTTCTTAAAAAAAACAGTTGCTGTCTAAATTATCAAAGTCTCATAAACTAAAATTCACAGGCTCTTAACTCTCACATATTGTTTGCACAGCTGCTACTATAAAATTCTGTTCCATTTAAAATCAAGTGGGTGAAGTAAGTCAATCGGAGAAGGACAAACAGTGTATGTTCTCACTTATTTGGGGAATATGAATAATAGTGAAGGGGAATATAAGGGAAGGGAGAAGAAATGTGTGGGAGATATCAGAAAGGGACACAGAACATAAAGACTTCTAACTCTGGGAAATCAACTAGGGGTGGTGGAAGGGGAGGAGGGCGGGGGGTGGGGGTGAATGGGTGACGGGCACGGAGGGGGACACTTGACGGGATGAGCACTGGGTGTTATTCTGTATGTTGGTAAATTGAACACCAATAAAAATTAATTTATAAAAAAAAAATAAAAAAAATAAAAAAGAACTCAAAAAAAAATAAAATAAAATCAAGTACAGAGGGAGAAAAAGGAAAGGGAGAATATCCATTTTAAGAGAAAGATTGATCACTTGTGTTTATCTAATTAAGTCTTCTTCCCCAGAATACACTAAAATGACAGTAAGATGTTTAAAAAGTATTAGTACTCAAGGGCACAAAAAGAACAGCTGAGAAGAGAGAAGCAGATGATATTTCAGACATTTGGAAGTCAATACAAGTAACTAAAAAATCCTGTGTGTTCTAAAGCCTCTCAGGCTTGGAGGAGCCCTCCACCACCCGGTGGTGCATCCAGGCAAGCACACAGTCAGGCAGAAGGGCTGAGGCTTATGTTCTAGATGCTGTTAATGGATTCTTGCACTCCAGAGATAGTCAGGGGCTAGTCAAGGAGCACAGTTGAAAATGTGAACATGGGATCCCTGGGTGGCACAGCGGTTTGGCGCCTGCCTTTGGCCCGGGGCGCGATCCTGGAGACCTGGGATCGAATCCCACATCGGGCTCCCGGTGCATGGAGCCTGCTTCTCCCTCTGCCTGCGTCTCTGCCTCTCTCTCTCTCTCTCTCTGTATGACTATCATAAATAAACAATAAAAAAATTTAAAAAAATTAAAAAAAAAAAAAGAAAATGTGAACATTCGTGAAAATCTGCTAAGAAAGAATGGGCCCATTAGCACACTTCCTACTTCCCTGGTCTTGAGGAACAGAATGGCTAAAGAGAAAAATATGTCTACATACAGATATTTGTGAGCCTCCAATCAAATAGGTTACATTTCTCTCCATCTATACTCACCGTTTAATCCTAAGGAAAAGTACACCTTGTCTCCATATACAAATTTTTTTTAAAAGATTTTATTCATTCATGAGAGACACAGGGATAAAGAGAGGCAGAGACACATGCAGAGGAAGAAGCAGGCTCCATGCAGGGAACCCGACATGGGACTCGATCCCGGGTCTCCAGGATCACGTCCTGGGCCGAAGATGGCACTAAACCGCTGAGCCACCCGGGCTGCCCCTACAAATGTTTTTCTTAAATCACAAAAACCAAGATCACCTATGTTTGTGTGAAGAAATGCACAAGTCCAACAGACAAAACAAATATAGGGGAAAAAAAAACTAAAACTCTTGTTAGTATTTTCAGAAAGATAGGATTAAGAATAGGAAGCTATAAGAAAAAAAAAAGAGTAGCGTGCTTTGGAAAAAAAGAGCACTAATATTTTGGATATTAACAATATAAAACCAAAAATTTAAAAATGAGGTTGGAAAATAAAGTTGAGAAAATTTCATAGAAGATAAAATTAAAAGAAAGTGGTAAGAGAATAAGCATTCAAGATGGTGACATAGAAGATCCTGAACCTATCTCCTTCCATTGATGAGAAACCAATCTACAGCTACAAATGGAACAATTTCCCTGAAAAAGATCTGAAAAATAGTGGAACAGCACCTGCATAACAAATTATAAAAGCTAGGATGGACAAAAGGGGCAGAAACATGGTCTCTTACACACAGAAAAAACCATCTCAAGCACAACAACCACAATAAAGAGGGATCTCAAAAATATGTAGCTTCCTGAGAACCAAGGAGTCTGTGCCCCACATCAGGCATCCCAACTCTTGGGATCTACAATGGAGAGATGAGTTGCCAAAACATCTGGCTTTGAAAACCAAGAGGGCTTATATCCAGAAGAACCATAGAGCTGTACAGAATAAAGAACCCACCTGCAAAAGGTGTGTATGCACACACTTGCCTCAACACCCGGTGCACAAGTAGCAGTTTCAACAGTGCCTAGACCTTATGTGAAGAAGATCCACTGCAAATCTTAAAGCATGTGCTAGTGAGACAGGAGCCTAAAGCAACTCTCTGGGGATGGAGGCACTAACTGATGCCATTTTTGCCTTATTGTACCTTAGCAGTGTCAGTACTGGTGGGTGTCATCTTGGTATCCTCTCACTAACCTGCTACCACTGGTAGGTACATTGCTGCCATAGCACCGTCATGGCCAACTAGGTGAATGCCCTGTCTCTTGTGCCACAACTGCAGCCCTACCACAGTGGTTGGGCAAATACTCCAGATCCTCATTTCTCAGTAGTGACCCTACCACAGCTACAGGTATATGCAGGCCACATATGGGATGTCCCTTGAGTGCCTTGCTCTAGAAGTCAGGCGTGATTGCACATCTGGGTCCCATGGGTCAAACCCTACATGTGACAAGTCCTTCAAGACTAGGAGAGGTAGCCATTTTGCCCAGTATATAGAAATTAACATAGGAAGTCACACAGAATGAGGTGGCAGAGGAATATGTTCCAAAAGAACAAGACAAACCCTGAGAGAAAGAACTTAATGAAATGGAGGTTTTTAAAAAATCTACCTGATTAAGAGTTCAGAGCAATAGTCATAAAGATGCTTATAAAACTTGGGGGAAGAATGGAAAACATAGTGTGAACTTCAACAAAAAGAAAACATAGCAAGATATAAAACAGAAGTCACAGAGCTGAAGAATAGCTGAACTGAAAAATACACTAAAGGAGTTCAACAGCAGACTAGATTTAAGTAGAAGAATGGATCACTCTCTGACAGACACCAAAAATCACCCAAACAGCAGAAGAAGGAAAAATAATTTTTAAAAAGGACGATAGCTTAAAGGACCTAGGGTACATCAAGCAAAATAATATCTGGATTAGAGGACCCAGAAGGAGAAGAAAAAGGGGGCAGAAAACTTATTTGAAGAAACAATGGTTGAAAACTTCCCTAACCTGGAAAACAAAACAGAAATCCAGGTTCAAGAAGCACAGGACTTCCAAATAAAATAAACCCAAAGAGATCTATACCAAGACAAATTCTAATTAAAATATCAAACGTTAAAGAGAATCTTAAAAGCAGCAAAGGTAAAACAGCTTATCACATACAAGGGAAATTTCCTAAAACTATCAGCTGATTTTTCAGCAGAAACTTTAAATATATCATGCCCTTCTCCGATTGACTTATTTCACTCAGCGGGTGACTGGGTGACGGGTACTGAGGGGGGCACTTGATGGGATGAGCACTGGGTGTTATTCTATATGTTGGCAAATTGAACACCAATAAAAAATAAATTTATAAAAAAAATATATATATCATGCCACTTTCTCCTGGCCTACAAAAATAAATATATCATGCCACTTTCTCCTGGCCTACAAAGTGCTCAATGGAAAAAAACAAAACAAAAAACTTCTAACCAAAAACACTCTACTGGAAAAGCTATCATTCAGAACTGAAAGTTATTAAGAGTTTCCCAGACAAGTAAGACCTAAAGAAGCTCGTCATCACTATTCTAGCCTTACAAGACTTATTACAAGGACTTCCTGAAGCTGAAAAGAAAAGATGCTAACAAGTAACAAGAAAACAAAATGGCAATAAGCACTTACCTATCAATAATTACTTTGGATATAAACCAACTAGATTCTCCAATACAAAGATACAGAATGGTGCATGGATTTAAAAAATAAAAAAAATGACATCACTCATCTATAAGTAGCAAACAAGAGACTCACTTCAGATCTAAGGACACATATCTACTGCAAGTGAAGGGATTAAAAAAGATCTTCCATGCAAATGAAAACAAAAGGAAAGCTTTTGTAGGTTAGTTGTATAAGAGAAAATAGACTTTTAAAATGAGACTAATAAAAGGCAAAGGACTCTAGTAATTATAAAGGGATCAAAACAAGAGGATATATATAACATCTGTAAAAATTTCTATACTCAACACAGGAGCACTTAAATATGTAAAGCAAATATTAACAGATCTAAAGGGAGATATTGGGATCCCTGGATGGTTCAGTGGTTTAGCGCCTGCCTTCAGCCCGGGGCATGATCCTGGAGTCCTAGGATGAGTTCTGCATTGGGCTCCTTGTGTGGAGCCTGCTTCTCCCTCTGCCTGTGTCTCTGCTTCTCTCTCTCTCTCTCTCTCTCTCTCTCTGTCTCTAATGGATAAATAAATAAAATCTTTAAAAAAAATAAAGGGAGATATTAACCACAATAATAGTAGGTAACCTTAATACCCAATTTAAATCAATGGATTAGATCATCTAGACAGAAAATCAAGGAAACATCTGCCTTAAACACATATGGACACCATATGGACTTAATAGAATCAGAACATTTCATCCAGAAGCAGAATACATATACTTCTCAGGTGTACATGCAAGATTCTCTAGGACAGAACACATGTTGGGAAACCAAACAAGTCTCAATAAACTTAGGAAGACTGAAATTATATCAAGGATCACAAAATGGACACACAGATCAATGGAACAAAGTAGTGAGTCCAGAAATAAACCTACACATTTATGGTCAATTAATCTACAATAAAGGAGGCAAGAATATACAATGGGGAAAACACTAGCCTTTAACAAATGGTGCTGGGTAAACTGTACAGCAACATGCAAAAGAATGAAACTAGATCACTTTCTTGTATCATACAAAAACAAAACAAAATTCAAAATGGGTTAAGGACCTAAAAGTGAGACCTGAAACCATAAAACTTCCAGAAGGAAATATAGGCAGTAATTTCTTTGACATCAGCCTTAGCAACATTTTTCTTGATAGGTCTCCTGTGGCAAGGGTAACAAAAGCAAAAATAAACTAATGGGACTGCACCAAAATAAAAAGCTTATATACAGCAAAGGAAACCATGGACAAGGCAAAAAAACAACCTACTGAATGGGAGAAGATATTTGCAAATAATATATCAAATAAGGGGTTAATATTCAAAATATATAAAAAACTTTTACAACACCACAAAAAAAAAAACCAAAAACAAAAACAAAAAAACTCAACACCACAAAAAATACCTCAACCCAACAATAACAAAACAAAAAAAACCCAAAATTATCCAATTAAAATGGAAAGACCTGAACAGAAATTTTTCCAAAGTAGACATAGAGATGGTCAAACATATAAAAAGATGCTCAATATCCCTAATCATTATGAAAATGTAAATTAAAAACTACAATAAGATATTACTTTACATCTGTCAGAATGGCTAAAATAGAAAACAGAAGAAATAGCAAGTGTTGGTGAGGATGTGCAGAAAAAGGAACCCATGGGCACTATTGGTGGTAATGCAAATTGGTGCATCTACTTACGGAAAACAGTTTGCGGATTCCTCTAAAATTAAAAATAGAAATACCATATGATCCAGTATTTCCCCTACTGGTATTTACCAAAGAAAATGATAACACCAATTTGAAAAGATATAAGCATTCCTACATTTATGGCAGCATTTACAATAGCCAAGACATGGAGCCAACCCAATATCCATCAATAGATGAATGGATAAAGAAGATATACTATGAAATATTACTCAGCCATAAAAAAGAATGAGATATTGGCATTTGTAACAACATGGATGGATGGATGGACTTAGAAGTAAGAATAAATCAGATAGAAAATAAATAAATCAGATAGAAATAAATAAATCAGAGAAATAAATCAGATAGAAAAAGACAAATATCATATGATTTCACAGACATGTGGAATTTAAGAAACACAAGAACCAACAAACAAAAAAGACTCTTAAGCATAGAGAATAAACTGGTAGTTGTCAAAAGAGGTGAGTGGGGGATCCCTGGGTGGCGCAGCGGTTTGGCGCCTGTCTTTGGCCCGGGGCGGATCCTGGAGTCCCGGGATCGAATCCCACGTCGGGCTCCCGGTGCATGGAGCCTGCTTCTCCCTCTGCCTGTGTCTCTGCCTCTCTCTCTCTCTCTGTGACTATCATAAGTAAATAAATAAAAAAAAATTAAAAAAAAAAAAAAAGAGGTGAGTGGGAGGATGGATGAAATATTAGGGAACTCAGAGTACATTTGTCTTGATGAGCACTGAGAAATGTATAGAGTTGCTGAATCATATTGTATACCTGAAAGTAATATAACACTGCATGTTAACTATACTTGAATTAAAAAAAACATATCAAGCATCTTTTCCAGTAACAATGGAAAAACTAGTAATCAATTACAGGAAAAAAACTGGGGGGAAAAATCAAATATGTGGAGACTAACAACATGCTACTGAACAACCAATGAATCAATGAAGAAATCAATGGAGAAAATGAAAAATACCTGGAGACAAATATAAATACAATATTTCAAAAATCTATAGGCTAGCAAAAGTAGTACTAATAGGGAAATTTATAGAAATATAGGCCTACCACCAGAACAAAAAAAATCTGAAATACAAAATCTAACTTTATACCTAAGGAACTAGAAAAAATAATAAATGAAGCCCAAATTAGATGGGAGGAAATAAAAATCAGAACAGAAATAAATGAAACAGAGAATAAAAGGACAATAGGAAAGATCAATAAAACTAAGAGCCGATCTTTGGAAATAGAAACCAAATGGACAAATCTTTAGTTAGACTCACCAAGAACAAAAAAAGAAAGCACTCAAAACCAGAAATGAAAAGGGGAAAAGTTACAAGTGATAACATAGAAATTTAAAGATCACAAGAGATCACTATGAACAATTATATGCCAAACAATGTCATAACACAGAAAAAATTGATCAATTCCTAGAAACATAAAATATTTTAAGGCTGAACCACAACAAATAGAATACCTGAGTAGACTGATTACTAGTGAGGAGATTGAAACAATAGTGAAAAATATCCCAACAAACAAAAGTCCAGGACCAGACAGCTTTGCAGATGAATTCTACCAAACATTTAAAGATATAGTATCTATCCTTCACAAATTCTGTCAAAAATTAAGGAAGAAGGAATCCTTCCAAACTGATCTTATAAGGCCAGAATTACCCCTGATATCCAAATCAGACAAGGACACTACAGAAAGAAAATTACAAACCGATATTCCTGATAAGCATACATGTAAAAATTCTCAGCAAAATATTAGCAAACCCAATTCAACAATACATAGAAAGGATCATACACCTGATCAAATGGGATTTATTCCAGGAATGAAAAATGGTTCAACATCTGCAAATCCATCAATGTGATATATACATTAACAAAATGAATAATAAAAATCAAATGATCATCTCAATAGGTGCAGTAAAAACATCTGACAAAATAATTATTATTTTAAAGATTGTATTTATTTATTCAAAAGAGACACAGAGAGGGGGCAGATAGAGAGGCAGAAGGAGAAGCCGACTACCTGTGGAGAGCGTGATGTGGGACTAATCCCAGGACACTGGAATCATGACCTGAGCCAAAGGCAGATGTTCAACCACTGAGCCTCCCAGGTGTCCCACATCTGACAAAATTAAACATCTACTTATGATAAAAACTTTTAACCAAGTGGGTATAAAGGGAATGAATCTCAATATAATTAAGGCCATATAGGAAAACCTACAGTTAGCATCATGCTGACGGGTAAAAAGTTGAAAGCTTTTTCTCTAAGATCAGGACAAGCCAAAGATGGCCACTCGTACCACTTTTATTAAAAGAGTATTAGAAATCCTAGTCACAGCAATTAGGCAAACAAACAAACAAATAAATAAAGGCATTCAAATTGGAAAAGAAGTAAAATTGTCACTATTCACAGATGACATAATAGTATATATTAAAAAACCTTAAATACTCCACCAAAGAACTGTTAGAATAAATGAATTTAACAAAGTTGCAGGATACAATATATCAGTGTAGATATCTGTTATGTGTCTATGCATGAAAAACTATAAGAGAAATTAAGAAAATAGACCCATTTACAATTACATTAAAAAAAATACCTAGGAATAAATTTAACCAAGGAGGTGAAAGACCTGTATACTGACTACCTCAAGATACTATCTAAAGAAATTGAAGAATCATCAAATAAATGGAAAGGTATTCCATGTTCACGGATCAGAAGAATTAACATTATTAAAATGTCCATATTACCCAAGGCAATCTCAGATTCAATGCAATCCCTATCAATATTCTATTGGTATTTTTCACAGAAATGGAACAAATAATCCTAAAATGGGTGTGGAACCACAAAAGTCTTGAATAGCCAAAGCAATCTTGAGAAAGAACAATGATGGTAGTATCATGCTTCCTGATTTCAAATTATACTGCAAAGCTATAGTAATAAAAAAATACAGTATTAGCATAAATACATACACACAGATCAATGAAACAGAATGCCCAGAAATAAACTCATGCATATATAGCCAATTAATTTTCAACAAAGCAGCCAAGAATATACAATTGGAATGGACTATTTTTTTCTTCAACATCTTTAAATGTGTTTATTTAAAAAGAAAAATCAGATGCATATAAAGTGTTTCATAGTTTTTAATTCTCAAAACAAATACCCAACCCTCCACCCAGGGCACCCCCTACTTCAGTGGTCTTTCTGGTAACCTGTTTTCGTCTTACTGAAAGTTAATGGCTCAGAATAGACCCTCCTACAGAATTCATCAGCACTAACAGATTGCTTAGACTAGAGATCTAGAGAAACTAATAAACAAGGGTCCTTTGTAGCGAGGTTAATGAGAATCCCTATAATAGAGGCAGACACCACAACAAAGTGCCATCAATTGCTGAAGGCTAAAAAATAGGTATCATTTTCAACAGTATTTTATTTTATTTGGAAAAGTCCTTAGACTACATTAAATAAGTCTCCTTTCCTCTAAAGAAACAATTTACATTTTGTTATGATGCTTGTAAAAAATAAGTAACAGCAAACACACAAGGTTAGTTTAATAGCATGGGGCAATGAATCGTATCCACGTACTTCCTAGAACCAAGCTGATAAACTGTGCCACACCTGATTATATATTGCAGCATGATTGAAATAACCAAGCAAAAGATGATACATTCACAACTTATATTTAGGTGATGACCACAGGTTTATAAGAGTAGATCACTCCAATAAAACAGGAGTGAACAAACAGGAGAAGACAGATACCAACATTCCCCTAACCCTTTGTCAGAAGATTTTTGATCCATATTGCAAAGTGTAAACAGACATTATAGGTTAGACACTGCAGAAAAGTAACATTTGGGGAAAAAAAGCTATTTATCAGTAAGTAACTTCAAGTTGCCTTCTTCCCCTGGGATAGCAAACAGCTGATTTTAAGCATTTGTTTTAAATTGGCACTACAGGAATAGAAATGCAAATTTTTAAAATCCCTGTTTTTTACCCTGGAATTGAAATGTCTCCAACTCAAAAAAGTGATTAGTACAATATTATTTTGTAAAGGCCTCCGAAATAAAGTTAACAGTAAACAGATTCCTTTTTTCATATCCAAACATTATTTCCATCTATGTGTAAGAAAGTATAGTTGGCTCCAACTCTTCCGTGTCAGAATCCATCTTAAATCCTTAAAGCAACAACAATGCTTTATTTCCAGTGTCACTACAAGTACTGTATTACCATACCCTATTGCAGAGTTTTAAAAGCTCGAATCAGGTAGATATTTATAGCCAAGACCCGCTTTTTCACGTTCATAAACTTACTAATATGCAGCCTAAACAGTAACACAATGTATAACATTCTGTAGTGCATAAATAAGCAATATCCACTTTAACTGCCAATTCAGTCTTATAGATAGTTTAAAAAATTATTTGTGCATAGTTTTAAGCACTATCTACAATCACAAATGTGAATACTTCCAGAAATAAAAAAAGTCAGGGACAGTCTCTTTAATAAATGCTGGAAAAACTGGACAGACCTATCAAAGAATGGAACTAAACCACTACCTTACACCATACATGAGAATTAACTCAAAGTAGATTAAAGACTTGATTGTTCGACCCGAAACCATAAAATGTCTCGGAGCAAATATAGGCGATAAGCTCCTTGACATTGATCTTGAATTATTGGATCTGACTCTTCAAGACAAAAGCAAAAATAAGTGGGACTACATCAAACTAAAAAGCTGTATAGAAAAAAATTAAAAGGCAACCTACTGAATGGGAGAAAATATTTACAAGTATTTTAATATTCATATAAGAACTTAATATCCAAAATATATAAAGATCTCAAACATCTTAACAAGCAAAACAAGACCAAAAACAAACAAACTCCAAATCAAAACAATCTGCTTTAAAAATGGGCAGAAGATCTAAACAGACATTTTTCTGAAGAAGGCATACAGATAACCAACATGCACATAAAATGTTCAATATCACTAATTATCATGGAAATATAAAACAAAACCACAATGAGATAGGAGGTGATATCTGTTAGAATGGTTATTATCAAAAAGACAAAAATAAGTGTTGGAGAGGATGTGGAGAAAAGGGAACCTTCATGCACTATTGGTGGGAATGTAAACTGGTGCAGCCACTAAGAAATACAGTATGAAGATTCCTCAAAAAATAAAAAATGGAATTAGCATATGATCAACTATACAATTTCTGGGTATTTATCTGATGATAAAAACATAAATTTCCAAAGATATATGCATCCCTACAGCATTATTTACAGTATCAAGGTATGGAAACCACCTAAAGGTCTGTTGATGGATGCACTGATATAGATACACTATATACAGTGGAAAATACTACTCAACCATAAAAAAGAGGGAAATCTTATGATTCGCAACAATGTGGATGGACCCTGAAGATATTATGCTAAGTAAGTTGAACATGCAAAGACAAATATATATAATTTCACTTATATGTGAATATAAAAGTAAAACAAACCAAACTCATAGATACAGAGAATTAAGTTGTGGTTATCAGAGAGGAGGAAGTTTGGGGATGAGAAAAATGGGTGAAGGGGGTTGATTGTATGGTAACAGATGGTAACTAGACTTATTGTGATAATCACTTTGTAGTATTGTATACAAGGATTAAATTATTATGTTGTATACCTAAAGCTAAAATGTTATATACCAATTTTATCTCAAAAGAAGAAAAAGGCAGTCACAGACCTTAAAAGAAAATAAGATAATACAAAAAAATTTCTAAGACCAAAAGACAGTATTTTCTAGATCAAATGGACTTACTGAGTGCCCAACAGATGATGAAAACAGATGAACAAAACAGATTGAACAGATGAAAAAAAGATTCCAGGAAATAATAGGTCCAGGAAGGAAGATTGGTGAGAGACTCTCAGAATCAGCACTGCTACCAAATTAGGTGGGATCAGAAGAAAAAAGGCCAAAGAGGAATCTCCCCAGAAATAACTGATAAATTACTCGAAAATTTTTTGAAAGATTAGTGGATTTATTGGAAAAGTTTTGTAGTTTGGAAAACCCTACAAGTATGTTTTCACTCACACAATTTTCTATAAACCTAAGACACATACCAACATTAGATAGTACATCACACATGCACACACACATACACACTCTTACATAGTTACAACTAGTCAAATACTAATTAAGACATCAGCTAAACTTGTCCTATAACACAACTGGAAGAAATTGTTTGGAGTAAGTTACACTGTCACTTACTAGAGCTAATTCCATATATTTTATAAATAGAAGTGATAATGTCTTTAAGAAATCAAGATATAACATTATAAGAATACTATCAAGTGGAAGCAAATACCAAAGAACAGCTAAAAAAAATGAAATCTGATTTCCTCTAGGAAAAAAATTGAGGGCTGCCAAAGCCTGTATAGGGATCAGTTGGTTTTCTCTAAGTCTTTTAACTTTGTATGTTTTTTTTTTAAGATTTCATTTATTTATGAGAGACATAGAGAAAAAGGCAGAGATATAGGCAGAGGGAGAAGTAGGCTCTATACAGGGAGCCTGATGCGGGACTCAATTCTGGGACCAAGACCTGAGGCAAAGACATACACTCAACCACTGAGCCACCCAGGAGTCTTTTAACTTTGTATGTTTTAAAGATATCTATTACATAGAATTTTTTAAAAAATATTTTCTTTAAATAAAGGAAAAAATACATCCAAGGCAATGAAGATGTATTTTATTGAGGGTAATAAGGTTACTTAAGAACAGCCAGTTCAGGGATCCCTGGGTGGCACAGTGGTTTGGCGCCTGCCTTTGGCCCAGGGCGCGATCCTGGAGACCCAGGATCGAGTCCCATGTCGGGCTCCCGGTGCATGGAGCCTGCTTCTCCCTCTGCCTGTGTCTCTGCCTCTCTCTCTCTCTCTCTGTGTGTGACTATCATAAATAAATAAAAAATTAAAAAAAAAAGAACAGCCAGTTCAGTGTTTGATTAATTTTACTGAAAGATTATCAAATCCACTATATTTATACCCCTACTCAACACATACATACACTATACTTACTGTTGGAATCATGTGCCTCTGTTTTCCAAACACCTTTATTGCTGTAATCCTTTCTTCTTAGCGTGCACAATACCTGTGGGTATTTTCCCAGTCTTCTACAGCTGAGGTACTACGTTCCTCCTCCACAAAGCCCTTCTGATCATGTCATAGAAAGGATTCCTCCCTTTCAACCCTACTCCATCCTGTGTATACTGGCTTGCTATGTACGTGTTCAATTCTCAAACCAAACTACAAGCTCGTTGATGGAAGGAGAGTATCCTAGTTTTTTATGTAAGCAATAGAAATAATAAAACTAATGCCTACACCTCAATTTAAAAATTTAAAAGGAAAATTTTAATCACTGATTTCATATGCATAACTGGCAATGTTTATTTGCAGTCTTCAATTTTCATTAAAATCATGTAAAATATCAAACAAAATAAAAATAACTTGCAACCGATATAAAAATATTCCCAAGTCCATCTTGTGTGATTTGCCAACTCAACCAATAATCAAAAATTCAAGTAATTTCAATTAATTTGGGCAAGGATCTTGAAATCTTTATCTTAACTTGAAATTGAGTCCTAATTTTCTCTTTTTTACTCTTTCTTAATCATTAGGCAGGCAGTACACTTATTCTTCTGTAACTCTTTTGTCATTTTTTTTTTCTTTTAGAGATGGCAAAGTTAGGGTACAAAAAAGGACAAGGCAAGTTTTAGGCTTGAAAGCAAAAAAGTGGAGTGAACTGCACTAAATGGCTTGCCTTCTTATAAACAAGGAAAGAAGGGGCAGAGGAGTGGGCTGAGGAGGAACTCGGACATAAGGATGAGGAAGGAAGACTGCATTAAACTGTGCCTGGGTGGCATAGCTGGTTAAGAATCTGACTCTTGGATTTGGCTTAGGGTGCCTGGGTGGCATAGCTGGTTAAGAATCTGACTCTTGGATTTGGCTTAGGTCATGATCTCAGGCTCATGAGATCGAGCCCATGCTCGAGTCCATGCTCAGGGCAGAATCGGCTTCAGACTCTCCCTCTGTCTCACACCCCACCCCCTCACTCACCCCTGGCCAGGAAGGAAGGACAGATGTTAGGATGGCCATCTTAATACAGAATGATTTAATTGGCGTATGATATGACTTGATCTCTGGGCTGCCACAGTTGAGAAGCATTGGCTTGACATTTATTAAATATTTATTTTTGTTTTAAGGGTTTGCATGGATAAACTCAGTTTCCACAATAAACTCAAGAAGTACACACTAATACGATCTCCATTTAACAGGGAAGCTAAGAGTGGTAGTTTTAAAATGTCCACAAAGCCTGACACCTCTCCCTTCAAAAGAGGACCCCAGATTCTTCTCCCCTTGAATATAAACCAGATTATTGACCTGATCTTCATGAACAGAATGTGGTACAAAATATAGTTTGTCTTCTGATGCTCAATCATTCAAAGTGTGGCTTTCATCTCTCTCAAGTTTCTCATGGTAAGGGAAGCCAGCTAGCAGTCAACTAGAGAGACCAGTATAGGAAGGATCTGTGGTCTCTTGCCAGAAACCAGCACTAAATTGCCCAGCCACATAAGTGAACCACCTTGGAAGCACATCTTCTAGCCCCAGTTAAGCCTTCAGATAACTGCAGCCCTTCACACCTCTTGACAATATCTTCCTGACAGACCTTGAACCAGTACTCCCCAGCTAAATTACACCTAAATTCCCAACCCATGGAAACTGTGAAAGAAAATAAATGTTTACTATTGTTTTAAGGCCCTAAATTTTGCAGTAATTATTATACAGCAATAGATAGCTAATACATCAATGCACAAAAAGGTTAAGTAATTTGATCATATTAATGCAGCTAACAAATGGCAAATAGAGATTTGAAACTAGTCAGGGTGGATCCAGATCCTCCACTCTAACCCACGTGGTATAATTTCTTTCTTCAAAACGAAGATTATCCTGCCTATACCTTATTAGAGCTGGTGCAGGGATGAAAAGAAATTATATAAATATCTGCTATCTATTAAACTGAATAGTTAATATCTATTATTACTACTAAAAGGCATAAATTCTTAAGTATTAAAATAGAAACATAAAACACAGGAAATTATCTATATAAATCAAGAAAACACACTCCAATAAAAATTTTTCTCACAAAAAATCATTTATTTTAAACTCACTTTGTTACTCCTAGCTATGTCAGTCATTTAAGATTTCTAAGGCAAAAACATTAATTCTATAATAATTTCTCACCTATTTAGCACCCACCATAGGCTTTTGTTATTTTACACTCATTTATCAAATCATAACACATTTTTTAAAATTACAATACATGTTTAAAAACACATGTTATGGAGTAAATTTTGTCCATGCAAAACTCACAGGTTGAAGCCCTAATCCCCAATGTGACTGTATTTGGAGACAGGGATTTAATGGAAGGCAATCAAGGTTAGATGAGCCCATAGAGGTAGGATCCTAGTCCAATGCAGTAGTGTCCTTATAAGAAAAAGAAAAGGCCATGTGAGAACATGGTGAGAAGGTACCATCTGTAAGACAAGGAGCGAGATCTTACTGGAAACCACCCCGCCCAGTACTTTGATCTTGGACTTCCAGCCTCCAGAGCTATGAGAAAATAAATTTCCATTGTTCAGATGAGTCTACATAGAGGGCTATGATATTCACATCTTTAGCCTTCATCCCTTTCTCCTAAGCACTAACATTCATTTTAGTCATCTATTTAAAATGAGCTCCTCTCCGTGGCCTCATAATTACCTTCCCTTCATGACTTCCATTATTTATATTAATGGACCAATTGTCAAGATGCCACATCAGGATCTCTCTTCCTTCATTAGCAATAGCAGGATCTGAGAAAGATGAATAATAAAGCCCTACAAAGAGATCATCAGACTCTACCAAGCTCATAGCATTTGAGCTTTTGGCTTAAGTTCCAGATTCACCTGGAGACAGGGAAAGGAGCATTAGTCAGCAGTAAAAGGTTCCTAGAAAGTTCAGTTCATGACTCTGCTTCTTCCTTTCAATACAAAAGATCAGGTCAGACAGGCTAAAGAGCATTTTAATAAGTAAAGGCCCCACCCTAAGTACAGACAGAAAAGATTTGAATTACTGTAGACAAAAAGAACAAAAGTTGCCTCAGGTCTCCTCAAAGCACTGAGTCAGCAGGGAGCTCTCCCTGGTGCTACTTCAACCTTATCTTAAAACTTTCTTATTAGTTTCTATTCACAATAGCGTGACAAACTGGCCTTCTGACAGCATAGCCCTCCCCAAACATGGGCATCAGAGTTGGGCCATCACACTACTCCTACCTAACACCCTCTTTAAGGGTGGATTCAAGTCACATGAACTCAAAGCCATATGATTATCTTTGACTCCTTACTCACCCTCATTAACTACTGGCCACCCTGTTCTCTTTATGTTTTCTTTAAAATTCCATTACCAGTTTCTGTTGGGATGCTGAGAAAGTTCTAGAGATGAATAGTGCAAAAGTGTGAATGTATTTAATGCCACTGAGGTGTGCACCTAAAAATGGTTAAAATGGTCATCTTATGTTACATATACTTTACCTCAATTAAAAAGAAAATCCACTGCCAATTATTTGTCAGATACAGGTCCTTAGGACCAAGACCTAGTTTTTGCTATACAGGGCCGGTGGGGTCAAGGGGGATCAGGAGGCACCAACAAAATGGTGGCGGACCCTCTATCTTGTTACCCTCGCCTCGGAACTTTCCCACCACCAGCAGACCACCCAAGGACAGGTCATCATGGGGAGACAGGACCTATGCAGGAAACCTGAACTGCACCTTACCCAAACCCCATATAAGGGCATAAGCAGATATCGCCCCATACCGATTCCACCAGTAATATGCCCTATCACCCCACACAGACACAACCTCTTCCCCCTCCCCCCTTAAAAAGCTCACATGTACTCCTTTTGGGTGCGCCTTCCCTGGCCCCGTGACTTCCCTGGCTTCACTCCCTTACAGGGCCGCGGAACCTCGCCCGAGAGCGCTTCCATTAAAGGCTTGCCTCGACACACCTTTGCCTGCCTCTCTATTTCATTTCACTATCACCCGGATTAAACCTGACATGCACGTCTTCTAGATGTTCTCCCTGCACCTTCCCATCCATCCATCTTACATAGCACCGCTTAAAATACTGCTTCTATCCTTCGAATTTTCTTCAAAATTTACTGTTTGGAGGTCAATACTAATTCCTTAACCTAAAATTCAAAATGCTCTACCATCTAGTCTCAGCCTACATTTATTTAAGTATTTATTATTTAGTTTAATTTAATGTTTTGGAGAGATGGTGTGTGAAGGGGGAGGGGCAAAGGGAGAGGAAGAGAGAGAATCTTAAGCAGGCTCCTCACCCAGTGCATCTTGAGAGCCCCATGATCTCTACCCTGAGATCAAGACTTGAGTCGAAATCAAGAGTTGGATGCTTATCTGCCTAAGCCACCCAGGTGTCCCTCAAGTCTGCTTTTAAAATTATTCCATTTGCTAATTTCCTGCAGTAACAGCTCTGTCAGACATTCTGTCTCACACTGACCGTGTTTTTACTCATAATCTTTTTCTGGCCTATATGGTTTTCCTTTTTATCCAAAATCATCTTATGTGCCTCACTTTACTTTTTCCACAAAGTTGTTCTCTGACTACCATAATCCAAACTGATTTCCCTCTCTTCTTGTTACCACTGACTGGATGTTCTTATCACTCATTTGAAGTACTGTAGAATGTATACCATATACATTCTACCTCCCCAATTAAATCACACACTCGAAGTCAGAACACTTAATCTTTTATTTCTTGGTTTCATCCTGTGTCCAAGTAGGAGCAACTAAAATATTGATGGACTGGTCCAATTCCAACTCATCAAGTAACAACAAAAAACATTCATTGTGAGATGGAGATACTTGCATTTATATTACAGAAGATTTTTAACAGATAACACTGAAATAAAGGGATTTCTAGTTAATCCTAAATGAAATGAATGCTATCCTATCTTCTTTTTATTGCTTGCAATCAATCCACATCTATTCCCAAAACATAACTGAGATTGTTAAAATAAAAAAAATAGGTTATTGGCCCACCTAGGTAAGGGTAAGAGATCAAAAATCATGAAATGTTACCAAGCTGAGACAATTACACTGGAAACCTTAAGAAAGGCAAGTTGTTGCAGTCAGAGGTAAGTTTAACATGACCACCGGGAATGATGACCACTAAAGTCCTTTAAAGTCTCTCTAAAGTATGAACGGTCTAAACCAGAGCTGTGACTCAAGCAAAAGGTTCTGACAGACATCAAGTTCAGATAGAAGCTTTCGATAAATGCCTGGTATGCAGTAATATTGGTATGCTAACTAAAGATACAATCTCATAACTTTAGATACCAGTCAAGTTGATAATGTTACATAATGTTACATAAATGAAAGAATCTAAATAGTGTTCCTCCACACAGAGGGTCATTGTTGATCTACATGATCAAAGGATGACTTAGAGCAGAAAGAATGCTTATTGGCAGCAGATTGTCCTCTGTGGAAGTTTTGGTTTAGTCTAAATGTCTGAAAAAATACTTAGTTGAGGCTCTACAATTCTACCCCATAAAGCAGAGAAGAGAGGATCTTGATGTGAAAAATTGTAAGTATATTCAATTATGAAATACCTTGCTCTTTACGCAGGATAGAATTTGAAGCCCCTTAATATTTTTTAAAAAAGGAAACCTGGCATGAGGTTGTGACAGAATATAAACACTATTCAATCTGTTATAGGAGGACTGAAATGTAAAAGTAGGGTAATCTTTACTAAGGAAGTTTCATCAACACACTTCTGTTACCTACTTGCTACATTTCAATGGCCAAGCATAACATCTGCCCTTAGTGAGTCTGTAAAGAGCCTTGCTGCTTCCAGCTTTTGAGGGACCAGTTGTAGCATGTACTACTGTAAGAATACCACATACAGCATAAACCAAGAGAAGTGCCATAGCTTTTCTAACTGTATTATTAAAGAGAAATGTATTTTCAAGACGCTATACTAATACCTAAAAGCATACTTTATTCCATCCCTTCACTTAGCAGCTTACAATTAGTAGGTACTTCTATTAATATCTCCTTTATTGAACATCACAGACCTAGCTCCAGAGTTTTTTTAGGAAATGAGAACACTAGTAAGGCAAAAGTCAGGGTCTCTGTCGTATTTAGAATTTGTTATGGGTATATAATTACACAATTTCTTAGGTTGGATATATAACCAGACTTACTTTTAGAAGGATACCACTTGCTTTTTATGATGCAAATCAAATTGCTTGGCCACCAAGGAGAAAGGTCATGACTGAGAAGATAATTTATAAAGAAGAGCTAAAGTATAACAAAATATTACTATAATGTAACAAAAATATTAAGACAGTGCATTCTCTTTATCAAATGAAAGGTATTCTAGAAACATGATAGTCTTTTAAAATTCACAGTATTCACAAATATTATAGTATTAATATTTTAATATTAAGACATAAAATAAGGACTCTTAGTAATACTAAATATGTGATTACTAAATATTTTATATGAAGGACATATTTAAAACTTCAACTAACTTTTGTAGCAATCATTTTAAAATGATTTTCAGAAATTTATCTTAAAATTTAACATCTCCATGACAAGGCTAAAATATTCCTTATAAAAATCAGTTAAGGAGCAATGGCTACCTCCTTCAAATTCTCATACATATTACTGTGAAAAAGCTCAGTTTCTAACAAAAAAGCCTCAAACAGATCACTTACTATCACTTACCAGTGTAGAAAGCTTAAGAGCACTTAGATAACCAGAACATATGGTTTCTGCAATTTTTTGCTTTCAAATTTGATCACTATTTTCCAACAGAATACAACACAACAACATGGCCTTCGTGCTTATCCATTCTCTAGTATACTAGATGTGAATAATTATACCACTACTTTAAAGGAATGTGGTTTTAAGCAACATCCTTTTTAATCTGGCAATTAGAAAAATATATTTTCTTTTTCACTCTAACTTGGCACAAATCAGGAAAGAAATGGCTTTTGAAGACTAAATCATTTTTCCTACTATAGTTAGGAGGGAGAACTAAATAATGATTATGCCATAATTACAACCTTTCAAAATGAAGTTTCTTCATTCAAAATCATGTCATAATGCAATCAAAAATCAATTTTCTTCCAGTTGTGTAAAATGAACACAATTATTTTAGGACTCAATCTTGCTTATGAGAAAGACAGCACACCACCTACATTTTAGTCTCAAAGTCACTAACCAAATACAATTTAATTAATTAGTATTTCCTACATAGAATTTAATGCCCTATTCTCACTCCTTGTATGACAGTCACTAGTCAGAAAAGAATTTCTTTGGCCCATAACATTAGGGTTTTCCTATATTAAGTATATGAATTCACCAATAGTCTCAGAAATGACACTTACTAGCAGTATTTCATAATCACTTCAGTATTATTTTAGGGTAGAAAATGAGTAACTAACATAGAAAGATGGTGGTTACTGAGAAACCACTAGTATTTAAAAGCTTAGCCTGATATTTAAATTTTAGGTGTTCAATATTTAAAGGCTTAGTTAGTTTTAACTGAAAAATAAAACCACCTGAAGTGCTAGAAGGATTTTACTGCACTAACCCTGGAAGAGCTGAATGAATCGAGGGTACAATGCTGAGGTGATCACACTCTCTGGCAGCTCCCTCAGAAAGAGCTTCAATAGACTGGCAGCGGAACAGACATCACCATCCTTTCCAAGCTCCACAGGCGCTCCACTCTCAAACTTCCATCGGAGCTGTTCCACCACCTTTACATTGCCATTCACCCTAAAAAGGCCTTCCTGGGTGAGTCCTAGAGGAGGAGAGCAGACACACAGAAAATAAATAGAAGTCTGTCACAGGCAGACACTAACTCCAGAGAACAGTGACAACAAAATAAGTAAATCGCAGTGCAGGATTTTCTAAATGATTATCCAGTACTGGAAGATGTTCACATTCTGTAAAAATGCTTTCTTATAATAATCAACTTTCAAACCTACTAGATATCAACTAAAAAGGTCATATAGGATTGTTATAAAAGCTGACCTCTATAAATAAGGTTAGGACACATATAAACAGAATATATGTTATTTTGCAAAGAAATTACATTCATACATATTCTGTAATATATGATAGAAACTTACTCTGGGCTCCAAGAGCAGCTTACTATTTTGAAAACTATTAAAAACAAAACAAAACTAACATGTATGTAAGAAACTTCTTAACTGTATGTGATTACCTTTGTAATAAGAAGAAATACTTTACTAATCACTGAATTCAAAGGGTAAGACTTTATGAGACCATAAGGTAGTATAAGACAACTTCCTTCCCATCAGCCAGTTGAGAGGGAATATTACTGTTGGTGAGGGTTGGCACAGAAGCATCCATAAAGCAGCCTTTGGATGCTTTATACCATGTTTGGCTAAAGCATAGGGAAGATGGGAAGATGGGCTGATAAACTGTGAAGCTAATGCAGTTTAAGCTTCAGGGCTCCTCATTTATTTAGGCCCTCCCCAGTGCTCTGTTCCTAATTCTTTTTTTTTTTTTTTGTTCCTAATTCTTATTCTTAATTTTGTATTCTTTTTCTTTATAAAGGGGCCCCATAGGGTCAAGCAGTAGGACACATGACATCTTGATTTATCCTCAACAAGGAGAAGCAAATATATGAACTGAGAGACAGAACATCATAAAGGAAGATAAACACATGGAAATGTGGAGTGCTTAAGTCAAAGAGCAATGGGGTAATAAAATGGGAGAAATGGGACAGGGACACAAATGTTGAGTTCAAGAGCAAAGACCTGGTGCGTCTGGCTGGCTCAGTCTGTAAAACATTCAACTCTTGATTTTGGGGTCATGAGTCTGAGCCCCACACTGGGCTTAGAGCTTACTTAAGAACAAAAAGGGCAGACTTTATCATGGGAGCATTAAGGAGAAGGGGGAACATAATACAATCAGGGGTTAAGGAAGATCTTGCTAGCAAAGAGAATGGAGAGAGCAGAAAGATGGCTTTCTTGAACCACATTCTACTCTAAGGCAGTAAGAAAGATTCCAGTGGGAAGGGTGAAAAGGAGAAGAAAAAAAGATTTCATAACTTAGTACAAAAGGGAAGGAAAAGTTGAAAGGTAATTTCAAGGTTTAAAAATAGGAATCCAGGAAAAAGCACTGTAAAAGATAAGATGAAGTAGGGGTGATAAATTTAATAAGTATCTGGCGCTATGTTACGGAACTTAAAAAAAAAAAAAAACAGGAAAAAAATTCAAACATTACCATTACCCTTATGGAGCTTGTAGTGGTAAGTTGTTTGCATACAAAATGTGAAGAACATGAATATCAAAAGTTGACACGAATTTTAGCTCCAATTTTGACAAAAGTTTAGGAAACCGGAGAGGATATTAAAAGTATTTTACCAACCAGTGTGACCAGGGCACCATGTAATCAGAGGAGATACCAGTCAGTATGTGTGGTAGGCAGCTTCTCAAATGGCCCTAATAATGCCCATTCTCCTGATATCCACACTCTTGTGTAATCTCTTCCCCTTTTGTGTGATCTGGATCTAGTGACTTGCTTCTAACCAACAGAATATAACAAAATTACATAATTAGGTTCTAATCTTGCTTTTGAGATTACGTTATAAAAGACTGATGTGCGTCTTACTTGTTTGTCTCTCTCTGGCTTTTCTGGCTTGCTCACTCTGATGAATCAGCTGCTTTTTATTTGGTTAGCTATCTTATGAAGAAGTCCACGTGGCAAGGAACTAAGGGTAGTTTCTGGACAACAGCCAGTGAGTAACTGAGACCCTCAGGTCAACAGCCCACAAGGAACTGAATCCTACTAACAACCACGTGAATGAGCTTAGAAGTGAACCTTTCCCCCAGTCAAGTACTATTATGGCTACAGCCTTAGCCAACATCACAACTTCAGCCTTACAAAAAGGCACAAGACAGAAGACACAACTCAACTGTCCCTAGATTCCTGACCTGCAGAAACTGTGAAATAATAGTTACTTTTATTAAATTTTAGAGATTTTATTTATTTGATAAAGTGCACAAGCATGGGGAGAGGCAGAAGGAGAAGCAGGGAGCCCCACATAGAGCTTAATCCCAGAATCCTGACCTGAGCCAAAGGCAGACACTTAACCAACTGAGCCACCCAGGCGCCCCTAACATTGTTGTTTTAAATCACTACACTTTGGAGTAATCTGTTACACAGCAACAGGTAAGTAAGATGCAATTACTTAGTATTGCATCTTTACCCTTTAGTATTGCAGAGTATCTGTTATTGAGAGACTTCTTGTTTAACTCATTTTTAAAGCTTTCAAGGTCTATTTCCTCCTTTAGAAGCTTCATCTGTAACTTCAGAAATGTGTACTGCCATCAACAGATAGCACCCAAAAAATACCACCCATCCTTGGGTCAAGGCCCAAATCATGAAAATTTAGAATTCTATATCCCAGTCCTATATCTACCCAGTTTCTGAGCCTGGTTTTGGCGAGCAAATGCCTCTTGGACCGGATCTCTCAGTGTTTTTCTAGCTTTGACCTTAGGTTTTCTTTTCCAACAAGGCTTTTTGACCCTTCCCTCAAATAAATACTTCCAGTTATTCCAAAATAACTGCCCAGCTCCAAGAACTGGCTTTGGTCTTCAAGGTCCCTGATCCCCCTAGCCTTTATTAGTGGAAAGAGAAGGTGTAAATGGAAGTCAATGAAATTCACTTTTTAACTATTTTTTCCGCTCCTTTTCTATTTATATAACTCTCTTCTCTCAAAAACATCACTTAAACAATTCTTTTTTTTTTAAAGATTTATTTTTATTTATTTATTTATGATAGACATAGAGAGAGAGGCAGAGACACAGGCAGAGGGAGAAGCAGGCTCCAAGCCAGGAGCCTGATGGGGGACTCCAGGATCGCGCCCTGGGCCAAAGGCAGGCGAAAAACCGCTGAGCCACCCAGGGATCCCCTCACTTAAACAATTCTTATGATACCCAGCGATTTTCAACTTGGGGCAATTTGCCCCTGGCTTTATTATGTTTGGGGGGGGGAAATCCATACGGCTTTTTAAAGGCCCTTACAAATTTATAATATATCCAATACCCATATGAGGCTTACCAGACTATATAACCTTTCAATTTTCCTAATCTAAATTCTTAGGAAATGATGACTGGAAAGGAAATGTTCAGAGGAAGGAAAAGCTTAGCAGGCTTTGTGAAGTTTTCAGAGATTCTCAACATGAAACAGCTACTTAATAATTGGTTTAAAAATGAAAGAATTATATAAATGAAATAACATCTACACCATTGACAGGCACTTTTCTGTACAATTGAGATATTTATTTCAAAATACTATGAAGGCATCATTAGAAACTGAAAATGCCACAAGTCAGATTTGCTTAATCTGCATACTTTGCCCCAGAAAATAGTATAACAATAATGAGCATTTTGTGACACCTGGTGGTAAGAAGAGAGTCCTACACTATTTCAAATTGTGTTATCTCCCAGGATCTTCATGCTAAAGAGAAGGAATCCTGTAACATGGTCAGCAAAATTAGTTATTTTTAAATAGCATAAAGATGATATACCTTATAACTTGTAAGATTTTCCTTCAAATGGGAAAAATTACATATTTTTCCTTTTAAGTTCAAAGTCTTTTTTTTTAATTTTTTAATTTACTTATGATAGTCACAGAGAAAGAGAGAGAGAGAGAGAGAGAGAGAGAGAGAGAGAGACAGAGACACAGGCAGAGGGAGAAGCAGGCTCCATGCACCGGGAGCCCGATGTGGGATTCGATCGCGGGTCTCCAGGATCGCGCCCTGGGCCAAAGGCAGGTGCCAAACCGCTGCGCCACCCAGGGATCCCTCAAAGTCTTTTTAAAAGGCCTTCATAGAGATCTTAAACTCCTTCTGTCTTAAAATTCTTTTACAACAGTCTTCCCTCAAGTTGTTAAAGGTCTACATTTATATTAAATATCAAATATGACTACAGTATCTACCCAGGGTTAAATAATATGACCTATCATCTGATATGTGACAGACTGCCCATTGTATCATGCACAGTAGATGTACAGTAAGTATTTGGTGACTTAAAAAAATACAAAATAATTAATGAAACTCATGACTGAAGTAACTTGCCCATGAACTTCATTCTACCCATCAAGACTTGCACAAAGTTTTTGGTTTATTAACATGATAGTTTCAGACATAGTAAGGCATAGTAAGACAAAGACATATACATATATATGTATACATACATACACACCCCACATCTTTATACATTCATTGTTGATGGGCATCTGGGCTCTTTCATAGTTTGGTTATTGTGGACATTGCTGCTATAAACCTTGGGGTGCAGTTGCCCCTTTGGATCACTACATTTAAGAATAACTGATTTTCCATTTTAGATCTCTAGTTAAGAATGACTGATTTATCCCATTAAAATACTTAGCTTGGACGGGCACTGAGGGGAGCACTTGACGGGATGAGCACTGGGTGTTATTCTGTATGTTGGCAAATTGAACACCAATAAAAAATAAATTTAATATAAAAAAATACTTAGCTTGCATTACCTGAATATACACTATTAAATTCTAACTATGGGTAAGAAGAGAGAAAAGGAAACTAATACCTAATTCAAATTTTGCCAAAATGTTCATACAATGATGCTGTAAATTTAACTGGTTCAACTCCTATAGAGTGGATTATAAATCCACATATCCTTAACCCAGATCTAAAGATACACAATGCTCCAAATGACACATGTGAAAGGTTAGTCACTGAATCATTGCTTACAGACAGCAAAAGACTGCACACAATTCAGTATTCATCAACATGTGACTGCTTGAAGAAATGAAACACATATATAGTCAAACAGTGTGTAGGGGGGAAGAAAGAATTACATGAGTAAAGCTTTTTAATGCAGTATGGAAAGATCTCCACAATATACTACTAAACGACTTTTAAAAAAGATTCCTAACAGTGTGAATGGTATGCTATATTTATGTTCAAAGGGAAAAAAGAACATATGCATATATGATTATATATTCATAAAACATCTTTGTAAGACTGTATCAGACACTGGTGAAGTAATGTTTCTGGGAGAGGAAATGAATGATCAGGCAACAGGTTTTGGATGGAGAGATTTTTCATTGCATATCCTCCAGTATTTTGTACCACATAAGTATATTAACTATTCAATAATTTTTAAAACTTAAAAATGAAAATGATTTTACATAAGAGTAACCTCAAGAGGCTAGTCATTATTGGATAAAAGATCAGAACACTGACTACGCCAAAACCAAAATATTTTAGGTAGTCACACTTTGGTATCCAAATTAATAATACTGAATAACCCTATTTAAAAGATTACATGAATTACCTAGAGATCCATTTATACCTAAATCAGTAGGATACAGTTTTATTCAATATTGAGTGTTTTTGAGTCCTTCAAAGCTCTAACAATATAATGTGGCTTCAAGACCTCGTAGGCCAAGGTCCCATCTTCCTGCCATTCCTGTATGACCCCTTTTTTGTTTAACCTGTATAAAGTACTTTAATAAACACAGAGCTCTTCTCTAAGACTCTTACTTGTCTGCAGTTTATCATCCTCTAAAAATATGGAGATAGCTCCTATGAAGTAAGAATGCAAGCCTGGCTCTCCAGTTTTCAGAACAAAATATCATTTTGTCCTCTACATACCTAGTAACCTGAGCAAATAGTTGTTTTTTCAGTTAACACAAAACACCTGACCCTCTGAGGGCTGAACTACTTGCTATCACAAGTTGACTCACATTCCTACAGAGGAACAGATGTACTGTGCTTCTCACGTATTTCCAATGAAGGATTCTTCTTAGCTGACAAGGTGGAGGGGAGGGAAGGGGAATGGACTCGTAATCATGGGAAGATAAGGAAGCAAACCACACAAAATACAAATGCTTCTCAAGTCTCAAGTTTTACCTTTAAAAATGCCTACCAATTTTAAACTCTATTTTGCAATGAGTCTTTTGTGTAGAAATGTTGTTTTAGTATAGGAAACAATGAAAATTCCAAGCTTTTCCCTCGGAACACTTCCTTCCCAAACCTTCTAACTTACTGAGATTTATTATGTAGTTTGGGGTTTTCCTATCATTTTGCCCTAATGTGAATGCATGTAGGGGAAATGGAAGAATTTTCTCTCTACTTATCCAGGTTTTTAAATAAAATCATAAAAAAAAGCTGTGCTATAAGATACCTCTTAATAATTTATCTTATCATTCAATGAATTCAATTATTCTCTAATTGTTTTACATACTTATGTGCATCACTTCAAATGGAAAATGATCCCCCCAAATAGGCTATATATATATATATATATATATTTTTTTTTTTTAGTATCCCTACTGAGCTTATGAAAGTAATCAAGGCATCCAGGAAGTTCAGGATTGACCTCAGCTGAAAAAGATACCCCCAAAATGTTACCCTAAAAATTACTATCAGCTGGAATTTAATGACTCAAGAGCACTATTGTTAGTGCTAGTTTTCCAAACTAAAAACCTCAAGGATTAAATTGATTGGTTCATAGTAAACGGAATAGTATTGTCAAAATCATATTAGGCAGTAATAATACTCTTAATGGTCTTTTTAAAGGAAAAGGCATCTTACATAATTTGATATTCTAATTAAAGTGTTTTAGGAAATATTCTAATACATCATGAAGGAGTTCACACAGAAACCTTCTTGTATGTGGGAGCTACAAACACAACAGAATGAAAACAGGACTTACCATGCTTCGTCAAGTAATCCACTAGAGTCCCCACTATAGCTGGAATGCCGTTCTCTGTGAGCCCTTGCTGCTGGAGGTCTTGGAGGCTGACGCCAAATAACTTTTTATAGGAAGAATTTCTCTGCTCATTTAGTGGCACTGCCACTATCTTTTTCATGTCTTCTTTCAGCCGAACCGCTGCTTTACTTTGCTTGAAAGAACATAAGCAAGAAGAGCAGTCAGTTATATTGACCACAGGAGGCTGCATAGTTACAAGACAAACACCTGAATTGGAATGTAGGCATCTGGAGGCCCGTAGGAGTGGTCTTCACTTATTTTGACTTCAACGCAACTCAGTACTACTAATATCTCTCACATGTTGCTCAGCGTCATGAATGGCACATACAGATAGAATAGTTAAAAGAAATGAGAAACCTAAAGCCACAACTTAATTGTAGCTAAGGAAGAGAGGAAATACACTGGAGTATCTAAGATAGATTATTACAGTAACCAGGGGGTGGGACTCACAGGTACCTGGTCAACAGGAAAATAAAACACTCCTAAGATTATTGAAACACCATGCAGATCCTAGAATAAGATTTCTAAAGATGAAAATGTATCTAGATGCCATTTTAAGGTAGCTTTAATTTGGAGTCTTAGACAAAAAATGTATATGAGTAGAGTGAACATTTGTTTCTCTGATTTAATTACATCTGTGAATATCTCATCAGTATTTTGGCACAGGAAATCAGCTCAATTCTCACTGAAGTTCAAAATATTCCATCTCTGAAACAGCAACATTTCAGGTAGTCACAATTTAAACATTTCACAAGACTGTACATATTATAAGTAAAAAAAATGCAGCTTACATTTAAGTTATTGCCACAATGAAAAATCCAAATATTTCTTTTAATAGAAATTTGTATCCCAGGAAGTGTTAAACTATATTAAAATTTATCTTTTATAACTGAGGGATTTTCTTTTTAAAGCATGTGTGCTATATAAATGTTATATATCCATAAGTCTAAACACTGAAAAGCTGGGAAAATGCAAACCATTTTAATTGGGGATAGAAGTGGTAGATTGGGGGAAACTTTCACTCTTTGAGAATGAATGTACCAACCAACAAAAGTGTAAATATTACAAGTGCAAGCTGATGTAGCTATTACCATGTGAAAATAGAAACCTTACTTCCAGTTTAGAATTGAGGAAGCAAAGATCAGAGTTAAGTAATTTGGCAGAAGTCATAGAACTGGTAAGAGTTTCATCCTCCTCTAGGTTCATGTTTCTCTCCCTAAGTTAGATTTATATTAATGTCCTAGAGCAGTTTATATACAATTATAATAATATACTACAATCAACTCTATAGGACCTGAGATGACACAATGTTAATCCTACAATCTTGATTTTGAGTAGGGTCCCTGTATTCTCAATCTGATTTTGAATTTCACAATCTACAGAATCAGACCAACTTCCATTGAGATGTTTGCATCTTCTGGTAGGTTATATTTTCCTTTTAAGATTTTATTTATTTATTCATGAGAGGCACAGAGAGAGGCAGAGACATAGGCAGAAGAAGCAGGCTCCCCATAGGGAGCCTGATGCAGGACTCAATCTCAGGATCCTGGGATCGCAACCTGAGAAAAAGGCAAATATCTGCTCAACCACTGAGCCACCCAGGTGCCCCCTGATAGGTCATACATGAAAACCAGATTTTTCTAGTGAAAATTCAGCAAATGTAAAGTTAAAATAGAGATTTAGCATCTATTAATATTATAGATAATACTACAGATTTAGTATCTGTTAATAGTATAATATCATAGTGTTAGCTACTATAGAGTAGTAGTAGTATAGGCAATAACTATGATCTGTTACCAAATTATGAACTTATTAATTAAGCCAAATTTATAATAGCTAATAACTTTTTTGTGGGGGTTTAAAAACCTATGAATACTTGTAAATACTTTCAAAATGTAGCATTAAAAACAGCTGGCAATATAAGGTTAAATCTTACACATTTTATCTCACTTCATTTTATCTTCTTACAGAGACAATACAGCATAATGTTTTGGAGCATGCACTGTGGAACCAGGCTTTCTGTTTCAAGTTTCATTCTGCTCTAATTAGCTGTGAACCCTGGACAAGTCACTTGACTTCTCTGTGCCCAATTGTGAAACGGTGATGCTAAGAGTTCCTATCTTATAGGAATATAGAAGACTGAAGTGAATTAATATACATAAAGGAATGAGAAGAGTACTTGGCATACTCAGCAATTATGGATTGTTATACATTATTACAACCATCATGATCATCACCATTATCCTTCCAGGAAATTACTCTGATTTCTTCTTTAAAAAAAAAATGGAGATATAATGTGTCTAGACTAAAGTTTGCTGTTTAAAAAGGCATCATGGTGGTCAAGACATACTAGTTGGTAGTCTGATGATCTAATTATTCTCTCTCATCTCTTAAAATATGCAAGAAGACTGAATGATAAAGATAAAATAATTTTGTATATATGTGCCATGATTCCTTAACTTATTAGAAAGTCAAGGTTTCCTTAGAAATACTGTCTATGCTTGAGTTTAACACCTTGAATTAGTGCTCTGTTGACAGCCCCTGCTGTTTACTCTGTCCTTTAGTCAGAATGGCAGCCAGTAGGTGTATCTCCTGTCAGTAGACAGTATAGATAAGCAATCTCCATGCTATAGATGAGAAAGTTTTCAAGTAAGAGACAGGCAATGGACCTCACAGAAGTTGAAGTGACTACAAATTAAACTATCTGTTTACTCAATATAGAGCCATACTACAAACAAAATTTATATGCAATCATAATAAAAGAACAGGAAATCAGCTCAATTCTATTTTTAAAATTGGTAACTGGTATGACATTTTAAAAATAAATATTAAAAAAACCCACAATGAAACAAAACAGTTATATTTCTCAAGACATCACAATCAATTTGTCAGTGACCACAAATACACACTATAAAGTGTTGCTCACATCTAGCCTGGTTGGTGAAGAGATCAGCTAGCAGGAAGCAATGAGATGTCACCAGTAGTTTATGCCTAAACTACTACACTACTTCAGTAGTTTATAACTAAATCATTAAAAAATATATAGCAGCTTACAATAAATATAATGATCCCTTCTGGTAAGTAATAAAAGTTAAATATTCATGGAAAAATAACTATAGACAATGATATATCATTACTTTATAAATGTCAGTCTCTATGGAATTTTACCTTTTAAAACATACATCTTACCTTTCTTGATTTATAAAATAAGCTAAAAATAATGGCTGAGGTATTTGGAGTCAAACTTAACTGTTTAAACTTTGGTTTGTGTATATTCCCATCCATCATTTCAGTTTGAAAACTGGAGTATATGTGGTGTGCTTGTGTACACATGTAAAGGCAAATAGGTTCCTACATTTATAAAAGACAGGGAATCTTGGGATTTTACCACTAAAACAATCCTTAGGGGTCAATTCAATGCTTATACTATCACTTTAGGAATAAAGATACCAGGCTCCCAAAACTTACAGTGCACTCAGTGAAAAATGGCCAAAACTAGAGCTCTATCTCTTGAATTTTATACCAATACTAATTTTTATAATTAAGAGCTGGTGGCCTTGGTTTTTTTTTTTTTACACCTTTATTTTTTACCAAAAAGTAGCTTAGATAGCTAACAAACTGCATGCACTGGGACTAATGCATGCAATTATTTGTTGGTTTGCAGTCACCTAGTCTTCACTTCCCCACCTTTTTTTTTTTTTTTTTCTAGTGACATATCCTGTCTTTATGCCCTTGTTGTGAATAACTCTGTAGGGACTGCCAATGAAAAGAACCACCCTGTCTCTAGCAAGAACTGGTCTCAGGCTCCCTACCAGGTCAATCAGACCTTTCTCTCTTTCAGGTCACTGACGCCTGAGCAGATTGTCACAAGCACAGCAAAAGGCTAGAGCTAATTGGTTCCAGCTGCGATATTCTCACAAGCTGTGAATGAACCATTAGATTAACTTTTGCCACCTGCATTGTTGGAGCTGCCCAGACATTGGTGCTTCAGCTGTTCTTTCCATGTGGTGAGTCACTCCATAACCTGCTACTAGTTTCTTTGGGCTTAAGGTAGCCAGAATTCATGTCTGTTCTGAGACAGAGACAGACAGACAGACAGACAGACAGACACACACACACACACACACACACACAACTGATAAAAGTATCTTGAAAAATAAAATAATCATCAGGGTATATAAAAAGCCAGGATTGTAGAGAAGAGAAAGTCAGAAAGATGATGGCTAACTTATAGGGAGTAAGTTTACTATGTTTGTCATGGCTTCAGATACTTCAGATGACTTCACTTGTTAAACCCTAGTAAAGAAATACTATGAAGAAAGAGCCTTCTGAGATCCCCATTTACAGAGGCACAGAGGATCTAAGTAATGGGCTCTCTAGGTCACATCAAGGATGTGTGTAGCCAAGAGTCACACCAAGGCAATCTGAGTGCAGATGGCACTCTGAATTCTGCCTCCACAAAGGATATGGTAAGAACAAAAAGTGCACACTGGGCCATCGAGTGTCCCTGTTAGAAATGAGGAAAGTCATATTCTTGTAAAACAGAAAAAAAGGATTATTTACAAGTTTCTAGATCACCTTAAAATAAAGTCCGTTATGCTCAGAAGCAGCATCAATGTTTCTAATATTAAAACCTGAAAAGAACACTTTAATCAATTCTGTAAGTGAGATGAGTTTCAGAAGCCTTGAGATTTTGATAGCTAACATTTATTGGGTGCTGATTTTGTACCAGCTCTGTTGTATTTTAAAATTAACATCTTTAAATTTTAAAACAATCTTATCAGTAGGTATGTTTACTATTCCCCTTGGGACAAAGAAACTAAGGTCCAAAAAGAGAATTTGCCTGAGTTTACACAACAAGTAAGTTTTAGAGAATGTAACCCCCAGGTGCTCTGGCTCTATCGATTGAGCTCTTAACCATGACACAGTACTCTATTTCCAGAACCTTTAATATTGGTGGTTCTATATGGGCCCAACACTACATGCAGCGTTTTGTTTGCAGAGCTTAATACGAAAATCAATTTGAGACTACAGAAATCAATAGCTTGTATTTCCTTAAGGCAACCTTCCAAGAATTTAAGTACCGGGATTTTAAGGTCCTTTGAAGAACAATCAGGTTACACTGCTGGTTAAATTCAGAACTGTGGCCTTAAAACTCTCTGGAACTGGGGCTAGGACTAATACATCTAACCAGGAATGTGGACATTAGAAAGCCACTCTACCACCAAATAAAAGGAGTGCAAGGAAAGCACAAGATAAACCTGAGACTTATTCCAGAAAGCAAGGAACTAGTCAAAGACTAAGGGGATGTGTTCAAAAAGACCTGTGGGCCAGATTGAATGGGCTTCTACTGACCAAATCTCGAACAGGTGGAGCACCAGGAGTAACAACAACTGTAAGTGATTATAATATACTGTGTAAATAAAAATGAGATTTAGAAGAGAGGGCTTTTTTAGCATTTAGAAAATGCTGCAACCAGGTGATGCCTGGGTGGCTCAGCGGTTGAGCGGCTGCCTTTGGCTCAGGGAGTGATCCCAGGGATCAAATCCCACTTCAGGCTTCCTGCATGGAGTCTGCTTCTTCCTCTGCCTATGTCTTTGCCTCCCTCTCTCTCTCATAAATGAATGAATAAGATCTTTAAAAAGAAAAAGAAAATGCTGCAGCCAAATGTAAGAAGAGTAACAGAATAAAAAAAAATCACTGGGGCGTCTGAGTGACTTAATGGGTTAAATATGTGTCTTTGGTTCAGGTCATGATCTCAGGGTCCTGGGATCAAGCCATGCACTGGGCTCCCTGCTCAGCAGGGAGCCTGCTTCTCCCTCTCCCTCTGCCCCTTGCCTGGGTCCCCCCTTCATGTGTGTATGCTCTCTCGTAAATAAAATCTTTTTTTCTTAAATAAAAACTTAAAAAAAAAATCATCAACTTCCACAAATCATTTAACAAATGACCCTATCAAGCATTATCAATGGACACTAAAACATCAAGTGAAAAGTTGATGGAGAACAGGATCCTCACAGCATTAAAGATCACACATGGTTTTTTCAAGGGGGGGGGAACCCTTCCCTTACAATTGAAATATGGGTATATTCACCTTAACTCAAAAAATCAAATTTATCTTCATTTATCATGAGATGACCTGACATCATGTACTACTAATGTAATATGCAAAACACCTCATTTACAAGGTATTCTTGCCACAAATGTTCAAACTGATATAAATCTAGCCTCTAAATCTAACTTACAGTTTACAGGAGATACAGCTGCTAAAAGAATAAGTGAAAAAGACCATGAGAAAACAATCAATCTAGACAAATCCAGAATGAGGGACATTCTAACTGACAACTGGCCTGGACTCTTCAAAATATCAATATCATGAAGGAAAGACTGATTCTAGATTTTATTTATTTATTTTTTTTAAATTTTCATTTATTTATGATAGGCACACAGTGAGAGAGAGAGAGGCAGAGACACAGGCAGAGGGAGAAGCAGGCTCCATGCACCGGGAGCCCGACGTGGGATTCGATCCGGGGTCTCCAGGATCGCGCCCTGGGCCAAAGGCAGGCGCCAAACCGCTGCGCCACCCAGGGATCCCTGATTCTAGATTTTAAAGAAAATACACAAACTTTAAATGTAATATATGAATCTTGAATGGTTCCTGGTTTAAAAAACAAAAAGCCTTGTCTCTTTGAGACAATTGGGGAAATCTAAGTATGTGTTGTATATTAGATGGACTTTTTATAAATGTTTTTATGTATAATAACATTGTGTAAGATCTAATTTATTTCACTTGTAGTGTGTTCCTTATTCTTATGAGATGCATGCTGAAGTAGGGGTAGAGTATCTTCATATACTGTAGAATTGAATACAAAGTATATTCATGTATATCTGTGTATATGTATATATTTATGTATATGCTATATATATATATATACACACATACACACACATATACACACAAAGAAAGATATAGAGTGGGTGCAAATAGAGTAGAACGCAAATTTTTAAATTTAAGTGGATAATACATGAAATGTTCATTTTGCTATCCTTTCAACTTTTATGAATGTTTGGTATTTTGTTACTAAAAATTGGGAAAAAGATAGGAACCTCTCAAAGAGACTCCCTATGAACAAAGAGTAACACCATTTTGACAGCACAATTAGGAGGGAAAGAAATGTATTCTAAATTCCAATTAAATTAATGGTGGTAACTGTTGGATTATTCTTACACAGAGACCTAGACAATCATATTAACTTGGATAGGGTTGGGTCATTGGGAAAGCACTCCATCTGAAATTAGGGTACCTGGGTTTGAAAACTTGTTTTGCCACTGACTTGCATATTCTCAACAGGAATGCTAGCCTCTGGTCAAATGTGCAGCTTTGGAGAGGGGCAAAGGCAACAATAAGAGTGATCCATGGTCTCTGTCTAGCCATAACAGCTGAATCAACTTAGAGGTCACTGGCAGGACAAGTACTGCAGCCAACTCATCATCACTTTCAGCCTGTTGACCTTATAAAATTTCTCATCTACACCATGATTGGATCCTCATCTATTAAATGCCACACCACCACCTACTTTATAATTTTTTTAAAGATTTTATTTATTTGAGAGAGAGAGCCTGTGGACAGAAGGAGGGAATGGAAAGGGAGAAGCAGGCTCCCCACTGCACAGAGCTCTACATTGGGCTCGATCCCAGGACCCTGCGATCATGACCGAGCCAAAAGCAGCTGCTTAACTGAGCCACTTAGACACCCCAACACCACCTAATTTACAGTGTTATGAGAGTTTAATAAGATAACGAATGTTGAAGTGCCTATCACAACCAGAAGAGAGTCAATGATGAAAAATGTTAAAAATTTCTTTGGGGAAACCAATTATTTCAAAAGACACTATGACAGAGTTTGTAGTTATTTATTAATAGGTCGTTTTTCTCTTCACCATTAACAGAACTCTGATTTTGTTTGATAGGAACCAGTTAAAATATACTACCTTCCTTGTAGCATTATCCTTGTAGATAAGGATGGCCATATACCTAAGTTTGGGCAATGAGATATAAATGGAAATTGTGAGGATCACCAGAAAAAATTCCTTTTATTAAAAGGGAGGATAACTCATTCTGATACCCATATCCCTGTTCTCTGCTGAGATAACAGATATAAGGCCTGGTAGCTATCTTGTGACTATGTAGCAATCCAGAAACTAGAAGCTAAGCTCTAGGCCAGTAAAACTGGGGGGGGTGGGGGGTGGGGGGGAGGACTTATACCCTGATAACATCATAGAGTTCATTCAGAATACCTATCTATAGACTTTTTTTTTTCTTACATGGAAGGCAAAAAAAATCCAGTTTCAAATAATGCTGTCAGAATTTCAACATTTATTGAACATGTTAAAGAAATAAGCATTCTATAAATCATTTTTTCCCAAATCTAGCTCATTAATTTTAAAAGCAAAGCATAGGGGTATCTTATTAGTTATCCTTACATAAACATGTTGCAGCATCTCAATATCTATAGCTTTGTAGATTTAAGCAATGGTTCTTAAGCTAGAATCCATGGATAATGAATCCAACAAACTGCATGAAACATTCTATTTTTAGAAAGCATAAAGATGGCATAAATGAATGGAAAGATGACCCATGTTCATGGATCAGAAGAATATTGTTAAAGTGTCCATATTACCCAAAGCAATCTACAGATTCAGTGTAATCCCTATCAAAATTCCAATAGCATTTTTCATGGAAATAGAATAATTCTAAAATTTGAACGCAACTACAAAAGAACCAAATAGCCAAAGCAATCTTGAAGAAGAACAAAGCTGGAGGCCTAATTTCAAACTATATTGCAAAGCTATAGTAATCAAAATAGTGTAGTGTTGACATTAAAAACACACAGATCAATCTAATAGAATAGAGAGCCCAGAAATAAATCTACAGATACTTGGTGAATTAATTTAGAACAAAGGAACCAAGAATATGCAATGAGAAAAGGATAGTCTCTTCAATAAGTGATTTTGGAAAAAGTAGACAGCCACATGCAAAAGAATGAAACTAGACCACTATTTTATACAATACACAAAAATTAACCCAAAATGGATTAAAGGTTTGAACATAAGACTTGAAACCATACAACTGCTAGAATAAAACATAGGCACCAAGCTCCTTGACATCACTCTTAGCAATGATTTCTTTGGATTTGATACCAAAAGCAAAGGGAACAAAGCAAAAATAAGTGGAACTACACCAAACTAAAAAGCTTCTGCTTAGCAAAGGAAACCATTAACAAAATAAAAATGTGTGGGAAATATCAGAAAGGGAAACAGAACATAAAGACTCCTAACTCTAGGAAATGAACTAGGGGTGGTGGAAGGGGAGGAGGGCGGGGGGTGGGGGTGAATGGGTGATGGGCACTGAGGGGGACACTTGATGGGATGAGCACTGGGTGTTATTTTGTATGTTGGTAAATTGAACACCAATAAAAATTAATTTATTAAAAAAAAAACAAAAACAAAATAAAAAGGCAACCTAATTAATGAGAAAATATTTGCAAATTATATCTGAACAGAGGTTAATATCCAAAATGTATAAAGACTTCATACAGGGCACCTGGGTGGCTCAGTCAGTTAAGCATATGCCTTTCTTTGGCTCAGGTCATAATCCCAGGGTCCTGGAAGCAAGCCCCATATTGGGTTCCCTGCTCAGCAGGGAGTCTGCTTTCTCCCTCCCCCTCCTCGTCTCCCCTCACTCATGTGTGCTTGCTCTCTTTCAAATAAATAAAATCTTAAAAAAAAAAGAGTTCATACAACTCAAGAGCAAAAGCAAAAAACAAAACAAAAATCTGATTAAAAAATGGGCAGAAGATCTGAATAGACATTTTCCCAAAGAAGTCAAACCAATGGCCAATAGGTATATGAAAAGATGCTCAACATCTAGTCAGAGAAATGCAAATAAAAATCACAATGAGGTATCATCTCACACCTGTTAGAATGGCTATTATAAAGTAGAGATAAGTGCTGACAAAAATGTGAAAAGGTAATTCTTGTTTCCTTGAAAGGGAATTTAAATTGGTGCAGTTACTATGGAGAACAGTATGGAGGTTCCTCAAAAAAAAAAAAAAAAAAAAAAAAAAAAAAAACCAAAAAAAAACCACTGTAACCGAACAGAAAAAAATTGAATAAGGAAATGATGCCAAAGACAAGCAATAACAAAATATAAATATGACTTTATAAAAATTAACAAGTCTTATGCATTAATAGACACTATCAACAGAGTGAAAAGGCAATCCACAGAATAGGAGAACATATCTGCAAATCTTACATGTGATAAGGAATTAATATCCAGAATATATGAAGAATTTCTACCACTAAACAACCAAAAAGCTCCCAAACAACCCACATCAAAAATGGGCAGAAAGTTGAATACATATTTCTCCAAAGACAACAAATGGTCAATAAGCACATGAAAAGATGCTCACTATCACTGGTCATTAGGGAAAGGTGAATCAAAACCACCATGATCACAAGCAGTAACCTCTTTGACATCAGCCACAGCAACTTCTGATATATCTCCTGAGGCAAGGAACACAAAAGCAAAAATAAGCCACTGGGACTTCATCAAAATAAAAAGCTTCTGCACAGTGAAGGAAAAAATAAACAAAACTAAAAGGCAATCTACAGAATGGGAAAAGATATTTGCAAATGACATATCTTGTAAAGAGTTAGTATCCAAAATCTATAAAGAACTTATCAAACTCAACACCCCAAAAATGAATAATCCAATTAAAAAATGGGAAGATATGAACAGACATTTTTCCAAAGACGACATACAGATGACAGACAGACACATGAAAAAATGTTCAACATCACTGATCATCAAGACAATAGAAGTCAAAACAATGAGATATCACCTCATACTTGTCAGGATGGCTAAAATCAACAATGCAAGAAAACAACAGGTTTGATGAGGACATAGAGAAAGGGGAACCCTCTAGTACTGTTGGTGGGAATACAAACTGGTGCACCCACTCTGGAAAACAGCATGGAGCATCCTCAAAAAGTTAAAAATAGAACTATCCTACAAGCCAGCAATTGCACTACTAGGTATTTACCTAAAGGATACAAAAATACTAGGTATTTACCTAAAGGATACAAAAATACTAATTCAAAGGGATACATGCACCCTGGTTTTATAGTAGCATGATCTACAATAGCCAAATTATGAATACATTCCAAGAGTCCATTGACTAATGATTGGATAAAGAAGTGGTATATGTATATATACACAATGGAATATTACTTAACCATAGAAAAGAATGAAATCTTGTCATTTGCAATGACATGGATGGCACTAGAGGGTATACTATGCTGAGTGGAAGAAGTCTTTCGGAGAAAGACAAATACGATATGATTTCACTCATATGTGGAATTTAAAAAACAAAACAATGAGCAAATGAGAAGAAAAAGAGGGGAGCAAACCAAAAAACAGACCCGTTAACTATAGAGAACAAACTGATGGTTAGTGGGAGGTGGGGGGGCGGGTAGATGAAACAGATGATGGGGATTAAGGAGTGCTTTTGTAATGAGCACTGGGTATTGTATGGAAATGATGAATCAATATATTGTACACCTGAAACTAATACAACATCGATATTAACTGGAATTTAAATAAAAACATTTTTAAAAGATTCAATGTTAAAAAAATTTAAAACAGACAAAAAAAAAAAAACCTCCTACATCAGAATCATTCTGCAATGAAAACAAAACAAATCCCAAAATGAGATACTGCTTTACATACATTAAGGTGGCTATAAAAAAACAAATCAAAAAATCAAAAAACAAAATGGACGTGGAAAAACTGGAACCTTCATTCACCCCTGGTGGTAATATAACAGTTGTACAACACTATGAAAAACAGGTGGTACCTCAAAAAGTTAAATATAGAGATGCCTGGGTGGCTCAGTGGTTGAGCGTCTGGCTTTGGCTCAGGTCATGATCCCAGGGTCCTGGGATTGAGTCTCACATCGGGCTCCCTGCATGGAGCCTGCTTCTCCCTCTGCCTATGTCTCTGCCTCTCTCTGTCTCTCATGAATAAATAAATAAAATCTTAAAAAAAAAAGTTAAATATAAACTTCCATGTAATCCAGCAATTTCACTTCTGGATATATTCCTTAAAGGCAAAGATGCAGATACTTATATACCTATGTTCATAACAGCATTATGCATAACAGCCAAAAAGTAGAAATAATCCAAATATTAATCAACAGATGAGCAAAATGTGGTATGTATATATGCAGTGGAATATTATTCAGCTTTATAAAGGAATGAAATTCTGATACATGCTATAACATCGATGAAGCTTGAAAAAAGTATCAAAGTGAAATAAACCAGACACAAAAGGACAAAAATTGTATGTTTCACTTATGAGATACCTGGAATAGTCAGAAACCTAGAGACTAGAAGTAGAACAATGGCTACCAGGGACTGGGAGTAGGGGGTGGGTGGGCAGTTATTTAATGGGTACAAAGTTTATGTTGGAGAAGATGCAAAGTTCTAAAGGAGATAATCATAATTGTTACACAATATCATGAGTGTACTAATGCCATTGAATTGTACATCAGGGACACCTGAGTGGCTTAGTGGCTGAGAGCCTGCCTTTGCCTGAGGGCATGATCCCAGATTCCTGGGATCAAGTCCCACATCAGGCTCCTTGCGTGAAGCCTGCTTCTCCCTCTGCCTATTTCGCTGCCTCTCAGAGGACAAACCAGAAAGTGACTGGTAGTTATCCGGAGACAGAATTTAAGACATACAAAGAAGAAATGATAATCACTTCTAAAGATAAAATAGATTTTCTCAGGAGGTGGTGAAGATCATAGTAATCAAAGGTAGGCAAAAAAAAAATGTAATGCCATTTGTCATCCTTTCTACTCATGAAAACTTTTTGAAAAGAGAAAAAAGAAAAGAAAAGAGAAAAAAGAAAAGAAAAGAGAAAAAAGTAAGGGTAAGAAACAGTGGATGTAAACTGATTAAAATTTCTGGAGGGAGGAAAAGCTGAGGCCTCTTCCCAGGCTGTGCTCCTTCTACCCTGGTCTCCAAACAGAGGGGAGGGGCAAGTAACAGTGGGCAAGACTCTTACACAACTGGGACCTCTAGATAGTCACAGTATACTGTTGGGGGGGGGGCGGGGGAGAGGGGGGGTGGAAGAACACTATGAAACTAATGCCAAGACTAATCTGTTTTCATAAGTTTATAGGCTCACAGAAAAACTATAAGGCATAAGCAAACATAGTACATGTTTAGTTCTGAGTTATGGAATCTCATTTTCTCCTTTTTACTTATTTCCTGAATTTTATACACTAGACATGTTATCACTATTATAGCAAGAAAAATGAAAAGTTAAATTTCCTATATAAAATGAAGTCAAGACCTACTGCTGACTTCCAGTGAAAGAGTACAGGGATCTAACAAGTCCTTTCCTAAACAAAACAATACAAAGCTGGACAAATTGTCAAAACAATCATTTCAGAGATCTAGAAACTGACCAAAGACAAAAAACAAATTGAGAGACACTTATTCTTGAAAAGCTGATGAAGTTTAGTGAAGAATAAACTGTGGCACTCTTGCCTGAGCCTACTCCCAGCCCATCTTATCCCCCTAGTGGGGTTGGCACAACAGTAATGAAACTGGCAGCTTTGGTTCTGGCTGAATTGGTCTTAAACACAGGACAAAACCCCTACTCCCAGTGGGTCATGTATCTGACAAAGGACTTATAAGAGTTCTTTTTATATATTATGGATACAATTCAGTAAGAACCAACAACTCCATAAAAACAAAAATGGGCAAAAGACATGGACAGACATTTAACCAAAGATGACATACAAATAGGTATAGGTCTATGAAAAATGCCTAACATTATTAGTCATTAAGTAACAGCACTACAAGTTCACTAGAATGGCTTTAATAACAAAAGAGTAACAATACCATATGCTGACAAGGATGTGGAGAAACTGGGATTCTGATATTGATAATAGGCACGTAAAATGGTTTGATCATTTTGGAAAATATGTGGCAGTTTCTTAAAACATTAAACATAAATTTAGCATATGATCCAGCAATTCCACTCCTAGGTACTCATCCAAATGCAGCATTATTCTTAGTAGCTGGAAATAGCCCAAATGTGACATATCAGATAAAGGGCTAGTATCCAAGATCTATAAAGAACTTATCAAACTCAACACCCAAAAAACAAATAATCCAGTCAAGAAATGAGCAGAAGACATGAACATTTCTGCAAATGCCATGAACATGGCATTTCTCCAAAGAAGACAAAGGGCCAACATACACATGAAAAAAATGTTTCACATTACTCAGCATCAGGGAAATACAAATCAAAACCACAATGAGATAGTACCTCATACCAGTCAGAAAGGCTAAAACTAACAAGACAGGAAATAACAAATGTTGGTGAGGATGTGGAGAAAGGGGAACCCTCGTACACTGTTGGTGGGAATGCAGGCTGGTGCAGCCTCTCTGGAAAACTGTACAGAGATTCCCCACGAAGTTAAAAATAGAGCTACCCTATGACCCAGCAATTGTACTACTAGGTATTTATCCCAAAGATATATATGTAATGATCCAAAGGCGCACCTGCACCCCAATGTTTATAGCAGCAAAGTCCACAATAGCCAAACTGTGGAAAGATCCCAGATGTCCACTGATAGATGAATGGATAAAGAAGATACGGTATACATATACAATGGAATATTATTCAGCCATCAGAAAGGATGAGTACTTACCATTTACATCACTGTGGATAGCACTGGAGGGTATTATGCTGAGCAAAATAAGTCAATCAGAGAAAGACGATTATCATGTGGTTTCACTCATTTGTGGAATATAAGAAACAGTGCAAAGGATCATAGGAGAAGGGATAGAAAACTGCAAGGGAAATCATTAGAGAGGAAGAAAAACTATGAGAGAGACTTAACTATAGGAAACAAACAGGGTTGTTGAAGGGGAGATGGGTGGGGGGATGGGGTAATTGGGTGATGAGCATTAGAAGGATACGTGATATGATGAGCAGTGGGTGTTATATGCAACTGGTAATTATTGAACACTACATCTGAAAGTCATGATGTACTACTATATGTTGGCTAATAGAATTTAAATTTTTTAAAAAAGGATATAACCCAAATGTCTATCAACAAATGAACAAATAAAATGTGGTATATAATAGAATATTACTCAAAAACTAAAAAGGAATACTGATGCATGCTACAGCATGGATGAGCCTCAAGAATATTATGCTAAGTGAAATAACCCAGTCACAGAAGAACATATACTGTATGTATTCCATTGGTATCAAGTGTCCTTGAAAGGTAAATGTACTGAAACATTTAGTTAACATTTAGAAAATAGTAAATTAGTGGTTGTCTGAGGTTTGGGGGGTGGAAGACAGATTGTAGGAATATAACTATTGTTCATAATGGGCACATGGGATTTTACTGAGGTGACAATGTTCTAGAACTAGATTGTGGTGTTACCTACACAAGTGGTAAATTTACTGAAATCATTAAATTGCATCAATAAGTATATGGTTTGTAAATTACACTTCAAAAAAGCTGTTAAAAACATGGAAAAGAGAGTCAACAAATACTTAATAATTTTATGCCAAAATAAGACCATCAGTAGAAAGAATATACTAGCATTAATAATGCCTTCAGAAGTACTCCACATTCTTCATTTTAATAGCATACAGTATTGTTCTTCAGTAATTCTAGATGAAATAGGTAAATTCTGGAGTGGGTAACTTTTAAGGGATTACTCCTATTATATCAATGTATAAAAAATCCTGAAAGTGCAGTAACATTCATATGCTTAGAATCCCCTGGTTATCTGGGGGCTCCTGGCTGGCTCAGTTAGTGGAACATGCAACTTTTGATCTCAAGACATGAGTTCAAGCCCCACCTTGGGTGTGGAGTCTACTTAAAAAAATAAAGATATACATTTTTAAAGTTCCTTGATTTTTGAAGAGAAAAAAGGGATAGTTCTAATGTCACTAGTGTTAAACCTTTTGTTCATCAGTGTCGGCAGTCTTTGCAGAACCAAGGAAGAATTAGACAGAAGAGAACTGTATTGCATGAGGCTGCGGTGAGTCAAATTTGAATGTTATAGGTAAGTGATGAATCACTAAATTCTATTCCTGAAACTAATATTACACTATATACTAACCAGAATTTAAATAAAAACTTGAAACAAAAAATAGTATGTAAGATGAAGAAAAATGTTCCTGGAAAGACTATTCCTGCCATTGTTTCTCAAGTTCAGCAGAATATAAACCAAAAGAAGGATTTTTTTTTTTTTTAAGTTACAAAGACTCATCTAAAGTTAAAGACCTAATACAGTAAGAAGAGCTACAGGGTTAAACACATTTTGCTTTGGGGAAAAATTAAGACTAAAACATATAGTTTCAGAAAATCCAAGTAGGCTTAAAACCAATGCTGTGTGTAAGTATTTACAGGCCTACATGAATAATTTACAATGCAAGGCACTGAAATGAAGATTTGTATATAAGATCATTTATTTATATTTTAACTAAAACTATTTTTTAAACTGAAGCTATTTTCTTAAGTATTAAAGGAAACTCTGGAAATTAAAACCAAAAGTAAATTACCTGGTAAGACAATTTTACATCAAAATTGTCCTCAAACAACTGTTTTTAATTTTTCTACTGTTATTCTATAGTTTTCCTAGAATGAACCATTCAATTGAGTTCTATTGTATAATTTTAACTTACACATTTTCTATACAGAAGTGAAGTGAAAATTTAGCAATCTTGTAGTAATATCCTCTAATTATTTCATTTAAAAAATATCTATTGTTTTACAGCTTGAGACTTCATTTACTAGCTAAAATGTGGCCTCCCCTGGAACCTAACTTTATCAAGATCATGGAAGCCTGCCTTCACCTTTGGACAATCAAATAATCCTCCACATAAAGGAAGCCCTAACTGAAGAAGTACGGAGGTAAAAAGACCTACATATGCTAAATTCCCAGCAGTCTAACAAATGACTGAAAGCTAAAAATTTTGGGAAGTACACACTGATTCAAAGAATCCTAGAACGTTGCAAGGACATCTCGCCTAGAACTCTAATTCCATGACTAGCCCATGATAAGTCAACCCAGCACTACTTAGCTGCCTCTTTCCTACTTGTTGTGATGGAGCGCTGACCACCTCATGAGACAACCAGCTCAATTTTTAGATATTTCCACTTCTTTCTTCTTGGTAAAACTGTCTTGTTACATTCTACTCAGCTCTAAGTCTGCCTTAGGAAATGTGCAGGGAAAGTTTATCTCTTTTTATATATTAGACAATTTCAAGTACTTTATATATTTCAAAATGTATTTGTAAAAGTAATATATGGACATTCAAATATTCAGTTCCTTCATTATTATAAATGACTCATTTCTTTAGACAGAGCTATTAGTCCATTCTTGGGTATTCTTTATTTTTAGTAATTTAATATCTGCACTTCACCAAACCTTAAACATGAGAATTTAAACTGAAAAATCTCCCAATTCTAGCTCCAATTACTGCATTTCCTTGCAGAAATTTTCTATGTATAACTAAGCATATCTATCTATCTATATATAGATTAGATTTTGAAAGAGGCAAATATAACTATGATATTGTATATTTATGCACCTTGCTTTTGCTACGTGATCAATTTTGGAGGTCCTTCCATATTGGCACATATAGCTACTTAACATTACATGTAATACTATAATTGATTTAACCAATCTTACAGCTTGATCAATAGCATGTGAGAGTATTTGATTCCGATTTTTCCGACATCCCTGGGTATTATAAAAATTTTAAAGTTTTCCCAGATTTAACTATGAGTGAAACTAAGTAATTTTCTTATGTTTATTAGTACTTTATTATTTGTGAACCTCCTGTTCATAAGCTTTGATTCGTTTTTCAATGGCTAGTTTTCTTTTTCTTACTGACTTGTAAGAATTTCTCTATATTAAAAACAAGGCATTTTTTTTAATTTTTTTTTAAATTTTTTTTTTTATTTATTTATGATAGTCACAGAGAGAGAGAGAGAGGCAGAGACACAGGCAGAGGGAGAAGCAGGCTCCATGCACCGGAAGCCCGACGTGGGATTCGATCCCGGGTCTCCAGGATCGCGCCCTGGGCCAAAGGCAGGCGCCAAACCGCTGCGCCACCCAGAGATCCCCTAAAAACAAGGCATTTTTAAAGTCACATGTGTTGTAAATATCTCTGCTAGTTCTCTTTTGGCATTTTGTTAATGTAATTTGAGATTGTGCAGACATTTTAGTTATTTGTCAGAAAAATATACCACTCTTTTTCTTTAGTTTCTCTCTTGGTTCCCCTTTACAAAGACATTCCTTGATCCAAAATTATTGTTTTATGGTATCACTTTGGCATTTATATTCTAGACCCATCTATAGTTTAGAGAATAAAGATGAAATCCAGCAATTATTATTCTCCAAGCAGCTGCCATTATTAAAGTTTTTTAATTTTTTTTTTATTATTTATTTATGATAGTCATACAGAGAGAGAGAGAGAGAGAGGCAGAGACATAGGCAGAGGGAGAAGCAGGCTCCATGCACCGGGAGCCTGACGTGGGATTCGATCCCGGGTCTCCAGGATTGCGCCCTGGGCCAAAGGCAGGCGCCAAACCGCTGCGCCACCCAGGGATCCCCTTAAACAGTTTTAATTTCTGTTAACATCCAATATGGTAGACCCTCCAATATTAGCAGTTTTAAAGAAGTAGCTGTAAATAATTTGAAGTTGTAGAATTTTTCCATAAACCAAGCATTTTGAATAATTTCTTTAAAATCTCCAATCCACCTGCTAGTTACACAGACTTATAAATATTTACTTATAGACTTAAATAAACAATTATTACTTGTTACAGTACCTCTTTTTAAATCACTGGAAATCCACAGTTACAGATTAGAGCTCAAGCAGGGGTTCTTACAGTTGCTATTTCAGAAACTACTAGACACAAGCTTCTTATCTTTGGAATTTCATTTGCCCAAATCAGCTTTAAGATTTAGATCAGATTAAATTAAATTTAATCTAATTTGTCTTAGCATTGTCTCCTTTACCCAATTACCCCATTCTTTCACTATATATGTTACTTCATATTCCTTTGCACTTTTCACCACTGTCACTAAAGCTTACTTAACAATCTTCTAAACAAGGACATTAAACCAATACACGCAACCAACTGTGCTTCAGAGAAACTGACCCTGAAAAAGTAACCTAGAAACTAGGAACTTGACCCATATTCACACTCTAAACACTAATCTCGACCATGTTTTTGTTTGATTTTTGAATTCTGCATGGCAGAGATGAAAATTCTTCTTGCAATACAATTCAGATTTGCATAGGAAAACTTACATGTCTATGTTTATCACTAATCTTGTCTTCCTAAAATACTTCATTGGTTTATTGTAGAAAAAAAGCAAAATAAAAGGTTTAATCCTGTTTAAAATTTGATCTAAATCCAATAAGATCAACAGTCCCTCAGATCACAGAATTCCTTTCATTTTATTTTAAAGAAGTAAAATCCACTCATAATGACAAGACATAGTAGTCTGCCACATAACAAAGGTAATGTTTTTATGAAGTTTTCAATGTATTTATACATTATTGTTCTATTTGGATCTTACAACAATCTGACTGAGGCTATTACCCTTATTTAATAGTTAGGAGAGAGGTTAAGTATCTTGCCCAGGGTCACACAACCAGTAAATGGCTGAGCCAAGACTCAAAGCCATGTGTCCTGCTTTCAAATCTTGCCTCATTCCAGTTCATGACAAGCTTCCTAAAACCACTGTACAGCAAAACACTGCATGATGAAGTATATTAGTTAAGCTGTTTTGACTACAAGTAATTGAAATTCTAGTTCAAACTGGTTAAAATAATAAGGACATTTATTATCCCATTATACTAATACAAAGGAGTTCAGGGGAAGGAAAGATTCTAAGCTAGGAGGATTCAGTGGCTCATGAATGTCACCACTGCTCTGCCCTTTACTCCTGTATTAAGTTATCCTCAGGCCGTCTTCCCTCTTGATCCATAGATAAGATATCTGTCAGCAGCACCTGGGGTGTATAATTCCTTGTTTACATTCAGTAGGGAAATTAGAGACAGTCTGCTTTATCCCAATCATGGAGCATACATCTTTCTTTTTAAGAAATTTAGATTATGGGCCAGAATTAGTGTTTATAAATATTCTATGAGGAAGGTCTCTGCATTTCCAAATCACCTTTGCTTACATGGGAACACAGGAGTAGTTCAAAGAAATGAACTCTGAGAAATGAATCACTTTCAGAATGAGGCAGATAAAAGCATGCGTGCCTCCTCCATCTCCTTTTTTCCCCTGATATAAGCTAGGGGATACGTGGTCACAGGCTGAAATAGCAAATATCTCACAGGATGGCGGCAGCGTGGATACTAGAGTCACCAGATGGAGGAGAGATTCTGTCAACCTGCCTCAGACTTTGAGTAATCTATGTCTTTATCTGTTTCCCTGAGCTACTGAGATATCTTTCAGGATTTTCCTGTTGAGACACTTGGTATTAATTACCCTGATTAAGCAGATTACATGCCCACCTGAGGGAAAGCTATGCTCTGACCAGCCTACACATCATCTGAGATGGAAAGGATGTGCAGTTACTTGCTTGGACTGCGTGCAGTTTTACAGGAGGAGAATTCAAGTGCTCCTCAGGTGGAGACTCAAAAGTCAAAATACTTACAATTATACTGCTTATTCCCATAAATGGAAAATTATGCCGTTATCACAAAAAGCACCACCAAAGACAGAATGCCTTTGCAGACATAACTTTAGCTTTTGGAGGATCTTCACAAGATTCATTTAAAAATAAAATACACGGGCAGCCCTGGTGGCTCAGCGGTTTAGCGTCACCTTTGGTCCGAGGTGTGACTCTGGGGCCCCAGGATCGAGTCCCACATCGGGCTCCCGTGGAGCCTGCTTCTCCCTCTGCCTGTGTCTCTGCCTCTCTCTCTCTCTGTGTCTCTCATGAATAAATAAATAAGATCTTTAAAAATAAATAAAAATAAATAAAAATAAAATACACTTAAATCATGCATTAGTACAGAAAAGAGAGGTGAAACTGTAAAACCTAACATTTACTGAACAACTACTACTGGCTAGCCCTGAAATAGGTTAAGAGATATAAGTAAGATAAGTAAGATATGAATGATACTGTGGTCAAAACCTTACTGTCTGCTAGTAGGACAAATAAATACATAATGTCAAGGAAGCTGAACAGATGGTGAAAGCTCTTTAAAATAAACTATTAAGAAAGCATACTGCTTAATAATGTATAAAGTCAGAGTAAAGTGAATAACATAACCAAGATTAAGCTCAGATCTGCCTGGCTTCAAACAAAGCCCATATTCTTTCTAAAAGTCTAAACAAAATAAAGACAAGAAAACACAGGTGGTAAAAAAATAATAATAATAATAATTGAAAAAACTCATCATAGCATTTAAGAAACCTAAATGTAATCTGTGTGAGGTGAATTTGGTACCAAACATAAAACTAGAAACAACAAAGATAACCACGATAGGTTTGGAACTTGAACTTGCATAATATTTGTTTGTTGTATTATTTAAGAAAATTCAGTTCGGCTAAATAGAGAATAAAGAGAAACTAACAATGAGAAGTATTAACAATATGTAAGGAGATAGCGTGGTAGACATAGTCGACATAGACAATTAAATAGAGATGAAAGAACCACGTTAGGCTCCCAACATTTATGAGACACCATATATTCATGTCTTAAATGAGTCACCTGTTGATTATACCCATGCTGGCCCCATGTGTTGTCTGCCTGAGATATGCAGATAAAAATACATAGTTGTTCAGGAGTATGTTAGCAAGTTACAACTATACCTAGACACACTTGTCTCTGATGATAAAGCAAGCTATGTTGGTTCCAGACACATTCCAACAGCTGAGATCCTTGTTCCCATTCAACACTGGTCCTCATAAAACCCACCATGATCAGGGAAGGCTGATATGGTAGAGAAGGTGAGACGGGATAAATGAATATCATGTAACACAGGACTCAGAATGTGGGCCTTTCATCCCACTGAAACCCTTTCTAAATAGGTAAGCCTACCAGATCTTTCCCTCCTTGTTTTGTGCTGTGTTTTAAGTTGATTCAATAAATCTGTGACTAAAATATATAATATGGTTTGTGAGCTTTTCTGTACTGAGACCACAGCTCTTACCTGTATTATGGGATAGATGTAAGATAGCTGAGGATACCAGGTGGTGAGGTTACAGGAGTGAAGGGGCTCAAGTCAGGGACAAAGGCTCAGGATATCCTTGGAAGTGTTCCAGCACCAAAGTTGGGGTGAAGTCAGGAGAACTGGACTGCAGGGCCCTGATAATACCAATAGAACTTGCCCACCAATTCACCAAAGATTTGATACCTGAACTCAGCAGAATATAAGAATATCCAGAAGAATCAACACACATGTATTCTAAGCACCCCCACACCCGTTTTTAAATATTTTATTTTTATTTGTTCACGAGAGAGAGAGAGAGAAAGGCAGAGACACAGGCAGAGGGAGAAGCAGACTCCTGCAGGGGGCCTGATACAGGACTAAATGCGGGACTCAATTTGGGACTTTATCCTAGGACCGGGATTATGCCCTAAACTGAAGGCAAACACTCAACCATTGAGCCACCCAGGCGTCCCTGTAGGTCCCTTTTTCTCCAGCCATTAGAATATGCCAGCTCCCACTTTCAACCCAGCTTCCTCTAAATATTCAGATTCCACACAGGAGGTGCAAGAGGTCTGAAAGACTCAAGATTCCCCTGAGATAGCTTGAGTCATCTCAAAGTGACATTTAAAACTGGAAGAGACGAAGACAATATTAACTGGCAGGTATGGTTCTCAGTCTGCCTGGGTGTGGTTTATTGAGGAAAAATAGATGTTAATAGTGAAGAAGCTACAATTTCTTTGTAAATATAAGTAGCAATGTAAGTAAAATTTTGAGTCAATTATGGTTTTATTAGTAGCACTAGAAACATGAAAGAGCTAAATGGAACGAGGAAGAGAAAGATGGTTAGTCAATGGACATAGAAATGTAGTGTCTTTGAAATAGTCATGTCCCACATCAACATATGTACATGTGCATACACATAACTACAAATGTCTGATACTCTTGTCTAAAGAACTGTCTTCTGTGGTATATATACAATGGAATATTACTCAGCTATCAAAAAAAATGATATCTTGCCCCTTGGAATTACATGGATGGAACTAGAGGGTATCGTGCTAAATGAAATAAGTATAGAAAGACCATTATAAAATTTCAGTCATATGTGGAATTTAAGAAACAAAACAGAAGGCCATAGGAGAAGTGAGGGAAAAATAAGACAAAATCAGAGAGGGAGACAAACCATAAGACACACTTAGCTATAGAAAACAAACTGAGAAAAAAAAGAAAAAGAAAACAAACTGAGGGTTGCTGGAGGGGAGGTCGGTGGGGGATGGGGTAATTGGGTGACAAGCATCAATGAGGGCACAGGATATGAGCACTGAGTGTTATATGCAACTTATAAATCACTGAACTCTACCTCTGAAACTAATAATACATTGTGTTAATTGAACTTAAATAAAACAAAATAAAATTTTTAAAAAAGTACTATCTTCAGTAGCAGGATACCTGAACAGTTGTTAACATATGTCTAGGTAAAGAAGTCTCAAACTAAAAACAAGTATGTCAGCCTCTATGCTTATTTTTATTTGTGATTAGTCCCCACTTTTCTACCACAAACATTAAAAAAAAAAAGTATTTTGTTCAATAGCTATGTTTTTCCAGAAATACTATGTGAAAACTCCTAAAAACAAACATTTCCTCGTAAGTAGAACTGGGTTCCAAAACAAAGCCTAACCTGAAGTTAAAGAATAGGAATAGACTGCTCTTCTACTACAGTAAATAATCTTTTAAATGGTAGGATTTTTATGTCAACCTTACATGAAATTTTGTATATACTTTGGATTAAACTAAGGAAAAATATGGAGTTTCATACATGGGTTAGTCTGCATTCCAGTCAAGGTAGAGATCAATGCACGCAGGCCATGGGCAGGAAGTAAGGATCTACTCAGGCAGAGAGGACTGCAAAATATCATAACAGGTCGATCTGCTGGCTCATCCTCTACACATTTCCAGTCCTGAAGTATTTCTTTTATTGGGGGATCCCTGGATGGCTCAGTGGTTTAGTTGCTGCCTTCGGCCCAGGGCATGGTCCTGGGGTCCCAGGATTGAGTCCCACATCAGGCTCCCTGCATGGAGCCTGCTTCTCCCTCTGCCTGTGTCTCTGCCCCTCTTTCTCTCTCTGTCACTCATGAATAAATACATAAAATCTTTAAACAAAAAAATTATTTGTTTTATAAAGCTGGAATAATGCAGTAAAACAAAAGCTCAGTATCTTAGAAAAAAAAATCAGATTTTGAAGAAAAGTCCTCATTGTGATAAAAAGATAACCAGCTGGATACCTGGATGCTACAAATCTCAGGACTAAAAGGACAAGAGACACAGAGACAGGCACACAGGACACAGAAAAGTTCTGAGCACAGAAATGAGGCTGTTTTACTAAGAAAATTCAATCTGTGGAGCTGATATACCATCTGGTGACCATTTGGGGCATATGTGTAAAAAATAGCCCAGATATTTCTATATATTTTAGGATGCCATCAAAACCTACAACAAATTGTAGCTGTTTCTGAAACTTTAAGAAAAAAAGAGATCTGAGCTAAATGTGTTGATACAGTTGATAACATAGAGTAAGATTTTTTGAAGTGAGCAGTTGATAATAAAGAATAAGATTTTTCTCACTTAGCTCATTTGGAGACAAATAAAATGCCCTCTTGGAATACAATATCTGCCTGACATATAAGTATGCTTACTATATATGCATTTTATTTATTGAAATAAAAATTTAAATCACAGCATTCTGTGAATTGTATAATTGACAATACTTGGTTATTGCAAAAGGTTATATATAAGCACCAACAGAACTGCTTTTGAAATCCATTAATTCAGCCCTAGAAATATATACATTTTCCCCATGGATTTTACATCAGTGTTAATTTACTGATGCTGCTGTATTATAACAACCAGAAATTTCTATAGTCCATTAAGGATTCACAAACATTTATGGAACAAGCTCTTTTCCCGTTGCTCTCAGCAACCACAGTGAAACAAATTCTAGCATTACTAAATGAAAACAAAAATGTGCATAGAAAAAGGTCATACACATACTCAGAAGTAACGAATTAGTGGTTATTTTAATTCTTTCTCAATCTAGCCACTAGATTTTTCCAGTAACTGCAATTCAGCATTCGTATTTAACTCATTCGTAACAACAAAGTCTGAACCACTCGCTCGAGAGTGCTCTACTTTAAATCATGTTGACTGAACCAAGGAAACTCTCAGAGGCAGGCATCTTCCCTCATCTTTTTTGGAAGGGCAAGCAGACAAAAAGGCCGAAAGCTGCCCCAAACACTGCTTCGTGTCCATTTGAATAGATAGGAATGTAAGGAGCAAACCTTCCCCCACCTCCCAGAAAGGAAAGACGAAATCCCATCAACATCTCATCCCAACCAGGAGGGCACAGGCCTCTCCCCAGCCCCACAGTGTCCACAGACGACAGGGGCGGCCTGTACTCACACAGATGGCCAGAGCGCCTGCCCCCATTCTCGCAGGAAGTGCCTCGTAGAAGTGATGAAGACCAGATGAAAACATCAAAATGACAGCAAAATATTAAAATTCCATTCAGTAGATATGCTTTCATTTGAAAAACAGCTCCTAATCCAGAGGCCTCACAGCAAGCGAGGAGCAGCTCCTAACATTTTCGGAAGTGTGGTTTTGCTTCTCATTCGGCTGAACCCACATGGCTGGCAGGACTGCCTGGAGTTGAAATCTGATCCAGAGCGTCTAGTATTGGCAAGTAGAGGATGTCATGTGACCTGGGCCGTAAGTTGCTGACATCTTTTTCTTAAACCTGACTTGCCAGATACCACATGCAAGCTTTCTCGGGTCAGAAAACACAATCACCTGGTGGTATTCATTACTAAGGACTAAGTAAGTGCAAAACGTGAAAATGCAAACTTGCTTCCCTGTTGCTACTTCTAAGAAAACCTCACATATTCACACTCAGGTTTCAATCTGCAGGCACATTCCTCACTTTTCTGAGGCACTTTCCAATTCCATTGCCCCTTATGAAACCAGTGAAATTCTATCAAAAATTCCTTCCCTCCATTTTTATTCTATCACAATTGTTCTAAATGAAAATACTCTATTTTATGTAACTGTTACCACTTCTAATTACTTTTGAATTATCTTATTCACATATAATGATGATAAACATAAAACAACAGACTTCCACGATTCAATATGTGTGATTCATAGTCTGGAAAATAGCCCCTGGTTGACCTTTCAATAATGTTCTACTTCACATGCTGTGTCATTAGAGAAACATGATAGACTTTACAATACTCAAATATTTGAACTGAGAGCTAAAAAGTCCATTTCATACAAGCCAGAAGGAAACTGTCCTGTTTTTTTACTACCACTTTTTTGTCAAATCTTTTTTTGTGGCACCATTTAAGAGAATGCTGGCTAATACTACATGAGGAGTTTCACTTCCTCCAATTTTAAAAGACTTAAATTGTCCCCAGTAACAAAACATAATATAGTATATCTTAAGGGGATAGGATGGGAAGATAAGGGAAAGCTGAAATCAGCTCTCCACTCAATACTTCCCTTCAAATCTGGGATACTTTGTGTATTTCTGGTCAACCAACAGTACCCACAGCAAAGCCAGAATAGGAAATTGTGTTAAGCAAGCCATAAGACATGACAAAGTACATTTTTTTAAAGATTTTATTTATTCATGAGAGACACAGAGAGAGAGAGGCAGAGATACAGGCAGAGGGAGAAGTAAATTCCATGCAGGGAGCCTGACATGGGACTCGATCCCAGGTCTCCAGGATCACGTCCTGGGCCTAAGGCAGCGCTAAACCGCTGAGCCACCTGGGTTGCCCCACACTTTTTCTAATACATTAAAAACGTGTCTTCTTTTTCTGATTATATAAATATTGCCAGTCCTTGGTGAAAAATAAAAGCCTGAAGATTAGGTCACCTAGAGGTTCATCCCCCAACATTACTAAACCAATATTTATTACCTACGCTGGGTCAGGCACTAGGTTATACAATATACAAGGATAAGAAACACCTGGTACCTTCTTTCATGGATCATCCAATGGGAGGAAGGAGGAATGAAAATAAGTAAATAAAGCTTTCTGATTAGTAATTGCAGAGGCGCTAATATAGAAGCAGAGATGAGGTAATAAAAGAGAGTAACAGAGAATACCTAGAAACATTTTATTAAAAAAAAAAAGTCCTGATTTTTTTTTTCCACTTAACATTGTATCACAGGCATGTTCCCATAGTGTTAACAGTAAAAACAATTCCCATCACTTACAATATTACATTCTGTTTATGTTTCTTTAGTCATTCTCCCATTTTTAGACATTTACATGGTTTCTGATTTTATGTGTCTATGTGATTATAAGTAATGCTTTATCCTCATTCTGATTATTTTCTAGTCAAGACTCCAGAAAGTGAAGTTTCTGGATCACAGAGAATATTAACATGTCCTAAGGCTCTTGACATACTTTGATTCTGGTAGTTTACATCCTACAATTCATGCTACCTGAGTTTGAATATTTTATAAAATATTTCCTAATTTAATAAATGAAAAGGATTTCTCATTCTAAAACATTTCTTTTTTATTATTAAAGATATGAAAATTCCTCATTAGTCATTTCCTATTCTGTGTTGCTTTGTCCATTTATCAAATAGAAGCTTACCAAGTCTCTTTTATAAGCTCATTTTAAGGATTAAATGATACAATTCATAAAAAGTACTTAGTATAGTACCTAAAAATAACAATTTGGGATGCTTATCCGATGGTTGGATTATAGATCTATTTGGAAATTTTAAAAAAATATAATAAAAAACGACTATCTAAATTGATTTTTATTTTTCATTTAACCACTGTGGCCCACACTGTTAACTTTCTCCAGTATGCAATCTCTAATACTATTCAAGCTCCTTCTCCCTTTTAGTTGGGCCTGAGCCCATAGTTGTCCACCTACATACAGTCTACATTTCCCAATCTTTCATACCAGTAGATAGGGCCATATGACCATGTACTCATTAACAGAGTGTGAGTGGATATGATCTGTAGGACTTCTGTGTCACATGCTTCATAGGAAATCTCTTGCTCCACATTTACTTTCCTTCCTCTTCATCACAGGCTGGATTGAAGGTGGACCTCATTTCCACCATGGAGACGAGAGAATCCCAGGGATGGAAAGAGTAGTGAATAGATGGAAGGGACCTAGACCTCTGAATGACCTTGTGGAATATGACTGAATTAACAAGGCTGCAACAATTAAAATCTTACATGAGAAAGAAATAAAAACTCTCAAATATGCTACTGTTTTTTGAAAGTCCTGTGTGTATATAAAACAAGTTTGTTTTTAATACACTAGCCAAATGACTCTACCCTATTTATGGGACAAGTTTTTCATTTCCCAAGTATGATACTATCCATACATATTAAATTCTGATATGCATACACACATATCATGCACAGAGTCTTTTTCAGGCTAATATATTCTATCTAGTTTTTTTCTTTCTTCCATAGTCTGTTTTATTCCACTTCCATAATATTTTAATAACTGTATCTTTATAATTTACTTAAATAGCTGATAAAGACAGCATTCTCTCATCTTTTTCAAAATTTTATTACTGCTTCCCAGTTTTTTTATGATGGATTTCAAAAGCATTCAGCAATGTTAGAATAAGAGTATCAAAATATTATACCTTGTGTTATTATTCTAATATATATATATATAAACGTCTCATTTCTGTTTTGCTATATAAGGTTAACAAAAGTTTAATCCTAATTTTCACAAGTACTTACATACTGTGATAAGGTATAATTAGTCCCATGGCAAACAAATTTTTATCCTTAACTATTCCTGGTAATGACTACGTTTTACTGCAAAAAGAAACTCTGAATAGGCCATTTAATAAAGGACACTAAAAAACATTCTTCACATCAAACAATGTTTCTCCATGGAACATATTTGAAATTAGAGTCTGAAATATTTTTCCTTCCCCCTTCAATAGACACAAGTGATAGTAGAATCCAATTCCAGAAAGTTCTCTGAGCTGGCATTCATATATATCCCTAAGTACTGATTTATAGAGAATCTTAAGATACATAAAGCCACAGCCAAAAGTTTTGCTAAACTATAAACTGTTGGTGTTTCCCCAGAAAGAATAAAAGATCTGTAAAAAGTACTTTTCAGAATAGTTAGCTCTGGTGGGCTAGTTCCATGATTACTCCCAGAAATGCTGACATACCAGGTCAGGACCAGGACAAAAGATGCCCTATTTTCAAGATCCATGTGCTCCCTGGAGGAAGGTGTCAAGGTGACTTCACAATTGATGGTCAGGCCCCTAGGATGCTGTCATTCAAATGACCCTCTAACTGGGGAAGCCTGATGAAGGAAGCTAAAAAGGCCAGGTTATCCTGTAGCCCCCAAATCTAAAAATGCTTCAAAGTCAAGCTTTCTGATGTTAGCTAGCAGAGTTATCAGTTTTCAAAAGACACAATCTCTTCAACTGGAGTAGCAATAACAGTTGTCAGAAGAATAGCAGTAGTCAGCAGATACAGTACTGCTGGCCATGTAGCAGGGACATGCATGTATCTTGGGGTGTGGTGCTGGGGGTGGCACTGACAGCATCAACCACCTGATGTCCACTGGAAATGGGACCTTGGAGGCTTTTTCCCCTAAACTCAGTCTGTCTATACTCCAGCTCTACTTCTCAGTTATTTCCAAGGAGTATCCTGGCCTGATCAGAATCAATGGCATCCAACCTGACAGACTTCCAATCAGAAGTCAGTCAGTCATCAACTATTTATTATTTATGTACTTTCTCTTGACCAGAGAGGTTCAGATATTTTGATTTTTGATTCCCTAGAATGTATGCACTGGAAAGATTACTTGTTCTAGATCAGGAGTCGGCAATCTGTAGCCTGCAAGCCACATGTGGCCTCCACAGGTCCAATCCAGCCACTCCAGACCAACTCTGATTGCACTCAACAGTTTACATTTGTATGACCGCTTTGGTATTACAGTGGCCAAGGTTTGTATCTGCAATAGAGATTGAACCCTATGGCTCACAAGGCCTAAAACATTTATCATCGGACCCTTTACAGAAAAAGTGTGCTGACCCTTGTTCTAGGCTATTCAGTAACAACCCTGAAAGACTATTCTATGGGTCTTGGTTCCTTGGAAAATAAAAGAAAGTAGGTCTTTCTTGGGTTTATTAGCCTACTTTGTTACAACTGCCCTATTATCTGGCCTTGGGCCTATTCTTACCTTCTCCTATTAGTTTGTGAAGGATTCTCTAGAAAGAGGTTGAGTGCATCTTTTTTTTTTTTTAATTTTTTATTGGAGTTCAATTTGCCAACATATAGCATAACATCCAGTGCTCATCCAACCAAGTGTCCCCCCCTCAGTGCCCATCACCCAGTCACCCCAACCCCTCGCCCACCTCCCCTTCCACTACCCTTTGTTCATTTCCCAGAGTTAGATGTCTCTCATGTTTTGTCACCCTCACTGATATTTTCTTGAGTGCATAATCTAATGATCATATTCCATTTCTGAAATCTAGATACATTCTCACCCAATTTGAGGGAAAAAAAATACCACACTCCCAGGAAAAGATCGATTGTTCTGTAGCCATGGAAACAAATAGCCAGCACATAATTCATTTCAAACCTGTTCAATCAATCAGCAACTTGCCTCAGTAAACCACTGTATCAGTAACAGCCCAATCAAGAAGGGGCTCACTCTAGTATGACTTTGAGTGTCAACCAGTCAATACCTGTCTCATTTGAGTAACCACTCTTCTTCCAATGATGTCATACTTCCTGAAAAACTACTAATCTTAATTCCCCACTTTCCAAAAATCCTACATAATTATCATCAGCCTGTTCTACTCAAAAGACCATGCCTGACCAGCAGAGCTTTTCCTCACTATGATAGTCAATAAATTTAGCTTTGTCTTTTTGTCAGGCACATTGAGTTGGTCTCAAATTCTTTGACACACCTTTAGTTCAGACTTTCCAATTCTGTGGGTCTTTAAATCCCATTGTTTGACCTGCATCTAGTACTACCTCACTAGCTTGCATAATGTCCATTTTTTCAGCCCAACTTATAGCTTCACCTTAACTCTTGACATGTCTCCTGGCTAAGGCTGGACTGCTGGATACCATTCCCTATCCTTCCCTGGAAGCCAAAGCAGGTCTACTTTGCCAGTGTCCACAGAAGGAGAGAAGCAGACTCAGTCCTATAAGTGGGCAAGAGGGCTGATGAGAAAGGGAAGGTCCATTCCTCAGATGTGGGAAGCAAGACAAGAGCCGAATTTTCTTTCGAAAACAATTTATTTTCTCATTAAATTTGCTAAAACCATAATTTAACTTCTAAATTTCACAAGTGCTTAATGTACAATGTGCAGCTATTACTATTCTAATTATGGCTAAGAGGAGGTATGAAGAATGGTATATTATTTGAGCTATGAAGTATACGTAAAAAAATTTTTAAGACACAATTTTTGCAAATCTTGAGGAAGTATTCTATTTGGCCATTCTGTCTCACCTGCCTAGTGATTTGAAAGACCATGTACCTAGGCAGGAATTACTATTATTAGGAATCAATACGAACACTTTAATACCCATTGTTCATTTCTCTGCCTACTTCATAGTTTATGATTACTGATTCATGGTCCCTGAAGGCACTTGAGTCTTACTTTTATTTACCAATTAGTAAATTCAGTACACTAAATTGTATAGTCAAATTGAAATATGTGCCCTTAGTACTTAAGAATTTGAAGACAAGAAAAAATATGATGGATGGATATGATTGGTGCTACAGCTGCAAGAAGGCAGGTGTTGAGCTGACTCCTACAGAAGTCACTGATTTGAATAGCAGGGGAAGGAGAGGGCATTCTAATGTGGGTCCATGTATTACACAAAATGACATCATGAAAAGTCAGGGACTTTAAACAGTTGAATAAGAAATCTAGGCAAGATCTCAAGCAATCAGAACCTTTGTAGGTTCTTCAGTAGAAAATAGCTTGATAGAAGTAGTGCCAGGTTAATCTGAGGTCTGACAAAATATGCTAGAATAAGAAACAAACAAACAAAAAAGAAACATAAATAAATGGACCCTGTTAATAACTGCCCAGGTGAGAGAAGGTCTTGAATTTAGACACTGAAAGATAAATCACAAACTTTGTAGAAAGAACATGGAAGACTGATAACTGACTTTATATAAGAGGCAAAAGAGGTGTCATGTAGTCAAGAAAAGCATGAAGGATGATTTTAATGTTTTCCAGGACAATGAAATAGCACCTAGTAAGTAGGGTACCTTAAACTCTAGTCTGCCTTGCAAAAGTTCCAGTTTATGCTTGTTGATTCAGTGCAGTTATTCATACCATTCCTTTTCACTCTTAAAAGTGTTTTGGGAAAACTGGAGCTAAGAGAGGTGACAGCAAAGGGTGCCACCAAGGCACTGGAAGGACCCCCTCTACCAGGATCCTAAGGGAGAAATCAAGACTTTCATCTTTACATGTAGAATATTTAAAAAAAGAATGTCAGTAATATGGAGAATATCAATATAGTCTAATTAGAAGGAGATTAGAGCAAGAATTGGAGTAAAATTTTTTTTGAAACTAAGAGCTGAAATTTTTCAAAACTTATAACAAACAGGGATCCCTGGGTGGCGCAGCGGTTTGGCGTCTGCCTTTGGCCCGGGGCGCGATTCTGGAGACCCCGGATCGAATCCCACGTCGGGCTCCCGGTGCATGGAGCCTGCTTCTCCCTCTGCCTGTGTCTCTGCCTCTTTCTCTCTCTCTCTCTGTGACTATCATAAAATAAATAAAAATTTTAAAAAAAAAAACTTATAACAAACATTAACCCTCAGCTCTATAAACCGCTAGAAGGATAAAGAAAACCTCTCAACAGTGCTAACAATGAGAGTTAAAGGAAAAAAAAAAAAACCTTAGAAGTAAACCAGAGAAAGATCCTTACTTTAACAAAACAATAGGAGTGACAACTTGGAAATACTGGAGACCAGAAAATAATGGCCTGATAGGTCTAAAGTATTTTGAAGGGGGTGGAGGGAGGCAAAGAAACTCTTACAAAACTAAAATTACATATCCAGAGAAAATATTCTTCAAAAATTGAAGGTGAAATAAAAACATTTTCAGATAGATGAAAGCTGAGTGAATTTGTCATCAGTAGATTCACACTATAAAAAATGCTAAAAGGCACTCTTTGGGTGAAGGGAAGTGATACCAGATGGAAAAATTGGATCTACTAAAAGGAATAAGGAATGTTGTAAGTGGTAAATATGTGGAGGCATGCTTGATTCTGAGCAGAAGCTGTGGGTGTCTTGCATGATTTGCTGTGATTCTGTGGGACACTGGCAACCAGAGATAGATAGCTCAGTGATGGACTTTGATATCATGGAAGGACTTTGGGCAGCCTCATGATCAAGCTTCAGCACCTCCTAAAAAAGCTCTACAAGATTATGGGAGCTGAAAACATGAAATTCCAGTCTTCATCACTTCAGACTTCCTTGGGGGGATGAAGGCATAGTCAATGATCCTCAGATTTTGTATTGCTTTCTCATCTTGGCTGAAGTTTTCACTCATTAATATCAACTCTATTAAGGGGAAAAAACTGAGTGTACAATTTATCAAACTATTTGGAATGTAAAATTCTTAAAGTTTAACTACCTTAGGAAAAAGTAGGATAACCTAGGATCATCTTTAAGAGATCACAGCCTTCATGAGGGGTGATCAAGAATGGCAAGAGGGGAGGAACTGGGCAAAAAGCTAAATGGGTCCAATTCTGTACTTGAGGGCAAAATATATTTTAAAGAACTAGCAGAAGAAAAATCTAAATATTCAGACCTAGATAAATTGATCTGTAACTTTACGAAAAGGATAATGCCACTAGAACACAAATCAAAGTCCATGATATCATTAGGGACTTTTCCAAACATCTCTCCCAGCAGATGGCATTTGGATATGGTCCTTCACTAAAAAGTCTCTCTTCATTGGAAGAAGGGACTTTCTTTTTCACTGCCTGCTCTGTGTATTTTCAACTTGGCAACCAGGCTTCATTCCTCTACCTCTAACTCCAGTACAAGGTCCTGTGGACTAGTTTATGAGAGGAGGACCTGAGAAGGCATATGTTGACCATCTCAAAACACTCCACCAGGAAATATTCTGGACCACCACACCTTTAATGGGAAGCTTTATAGAAACACAAATTTTAGGTTTTATATATAAGTTTTATTTTAATATATTCAAAATGGTTGCAAAAAGTGGGGGCTAGGGGGAGGGACCATGGGAGAGGGAGAAGCAGACTCCCAGCTGTGCGGGGAGCCGGACACAGGACTCAATCCCAGAACCCTAGGATTATGACCTGAGCCAAAGGTAGACACTTAACTGACTGATCCACCCAGGCACCCCTGAAAAAATTTTCAATTTCCTCTGTGTTCTTGCAGCCATTTTTTTAAATTAAAAAAATTTTTAAATGTTGTGCCTCATCAGCATTCCTTTGGTACAAGGACATTGGCAACCAACCGTATGCTACTAACTACACTTCTGAAACAGATTTGATTGTTACTTTTCTGATTATTTTTTTTCTTTTTAGGTCTAAAGACTCCATATATTAGTTTCAAGTGACCTATCCAAGTACTTATATTTGAATTTTGAGTGTATGTACATGGAACTGAGCCTTCATCTTCATATTTTTAACTTTTTAAAATATAAACTGCTGGCCTAAAAATTAAGTTCCAAACTCCTTATCATGGCTTTCAAAGTTTTTCAAAATCGAATTCCATACTAGCTTTATCCCCATTTTATACCTTACATTCTAGTCTTCTTGGGTGTGGTGGGCTGGATAATGGCCCCCTAAATAGATCCACTTCCTAGTCCCTAAAACTTGTAAAAAGGTTACCTTGCATTGTTAATGGGATTCTGCAGATGTATTTAAGTTACAGATCTTGAGATGGGAAGATTATCCTGGATTATCTCCCTCAATCTAATCATATGGGTCCTTATTTAAGGAGGCTGGAGGGTCAGAAGCAGAGGAGCTGTCAGTATACAAGCAGCAATTTTAATCAGAGAGATATGAAGATCCAAAGCTGCTGGCTTGAAGATGGGGGAAGAAACCATAAACAAAGGAATGAAGATGGCCTCTAGAAGCTGGAAAATATAAGAACTCATCTAGAGTACCAAGAAGAATGTTGATTTTATTTTATTTATTTATTTTTTTATAAAGCTCCTGGAGGAAGTCCTCCACTTTCTTTTTTTTTTAATTTTTTTTATTTTTTATTTATGATAGTCACAGAGACAGAGAGAGAGGCAGAGACACAGGCAGAGGGAGAAGCAGGCTCCATGCACCAGGAGCCCGATGTGGGATTCGAACCCGGGTCTCCAGGATCGCGCCCTGGGCCAAAGGCAGGCGCCAAACCGCTGCGCCACCCAGGGATCTCAAGAATGTTGATTTTAGTCCAGTGAAACTGATTTCAGATTTCTGATCTCCAGAACAGTAAGATAATAAGTTGTGTTGTTGTAAGTCACTAAATTTCTGGTAATTTGTTATAGCATTGATAGGAAACAATATATTGCTGTTCTTTAAATTAAATAAGGCATGCACTGTCACACTTCAGAAACTTTGTTTATGATCTTGTACTTACCGGAAATGTCTTTGTTTCCCTCTTATTTGGGAACTCATATATGTATGAGTTACACATATACATATATGTATATGTATATATACATATATGGATACACATAGATATATATACCTCAATGCCCAGCACCACTGTCACTAGCATTCCTGACTAACACCACTCTTCTGTGTGCACATATGCCTGGTTTAAACCACTCATAAAATATTTACACATAGCACTGTTATTGTTTGCAAATCTATCTTTCTAGATTGAAATATTTTGAGGACAGAATAATATTCTTATTGTATTTCCTTTCAAGCCTCACAACAAATATTTGTACAATTAATGCATTAAATGTGTGGTGATAAATCTTTGGTTGTTACTGGAAGCATTTTAGGACCCACTTAAAAAGTCAGGACAAGAAATAGGATCCCATGAGTGTCATCAGAAAAAGAATTGAACTGTGTGAGCACAGACATGATTTGTAAGGCATTTTAGAGAAAAAAAATCCAGAAATCTGGGAAAAAAAAGAAAAAGAGTAAAAAATAATAGTGTGAAAAACAGGTGAAGGTAGTCAAAGGTACAAACTTCCATTTTTAAGTTCTGCAAATGTAATGTTCAGCATAGTGACTATAATTAATACTGCACTCTATATTTGAAAGCTACTGAGTGAATCTTAAAAGTTCTCTTCACAAGAAAAAAAAATTTTAAAGGGATGTGAGGTGATGGATGCTAAATAAACTTATTGTGGTGATCATTTAGCAACATATATATTATCAAATGTACATCTAAAATTTATATTGTTGTATGTCTGTTTTAATAAAATGGAAGAAAAAATTACATAATGATTTTTATTCCTATAAGAAGTTTAAATTATAGCCTATAATTTTATTAAGAATATATATCTTAATATATAAGACAGAAGATAGGCAGGAGCATAGTGCTCACGGAAAGACAGGTTTGTAGTCCCTAATATTTGAGTTCTTCATTTTCAACTTTTTTTTTTTAACAAGGAAGAGTCCACTAAGTTTTTTCAAATTTTACCTATGAATAAAAGCTGAAATTCTTGAGGCAATTACTTTCAACTTTTTAAAACAAAAATCTACTCTTAAAATATAATCGTGTATGACCCTGACCCATTGTATGACTGTGATAAATACAGTTTATATATTTTTTGAAAATCCAGTAAGTAAAAAAACCCCTTTTGCTATATATAATACATAATACATATAATACATATATACATGTATGTATATGTATACACACACATATATATTTGAATAAGGAAATATTTCTATTAATGGAACAATTTCCAGAACTAGAATTAAAAGATGTTTAACCTCATGAATGGAGTATAGGGAGGAGTTACTAGTAATTTTTTATCTCTAAAGGCCTTCACATATATTCTCATTTAGTTATGACAATTTCACAACATACATGTTATTTATGTTTCTCAAATGAGACTGAGGTTCAAGGGAGGTTCAGATTTACACAGCCAATAATGGGCAAAGTAAGGTTTCAAACCTACGCGGAGTCCTATGTTTTCACAAATGCATGAAATAAAGAAAAGTAAATTCCTGTTTGGAATGTACTTGGTTTCCAATTATGACTAGACTAAGGGTAATGACATTATGAACATCTGAACATCAATGCCAGTTACAAGGTATAAACTGTAAACCAATATTCCAACTGAGAAAAATATTAGAACAAAAGAATTACCTTGAGAGTTTTTAAAAATGTATCAATTATTGGGCAGCCCCGGTGGCGCAGCTGTTTAGCGCCACCTGCAGTCCAGGGCGTGATCCTGGAGACCCTGGATCAAGTCCCATGTCGGGCTCCCTGCATGGAGCCTGCTTCTCCCTCTGCCTGTGTCTCTGCCTCTCATTCTCTCTCTGTGTTTCTATGAATAAATAAATAAAATCTTTAAATATATATATATCAATTATTAAACACATGTACCTATGTTATCTCAACCAACATTTTAAAAAGCTAGGATATAAAGGCCAACATTCCCACTTTAGAGAAAAAAAAATGAAACTCAGAAACCAAACTACTTGTCCATGCAGCTGGTAAGGTGTATATACAAACAATATAAACTCAAAACTCCATTTACTCATTTAACAATCAAATATTTACTAAGATAATACCATGTGCCAAGTACTATTGCAGACTATGTTCCTCTCCAGTGGATTATTTTTAATGGATATAACATATTCCTGGAAGCCTTAAAACTCATGAGTTCTAATATGGTAGGCTGTCATGGACTGTTAGGAAAGATGGAGGGAGCGCTACTATAGGATTCCTGGGCATTCATATGGCAGTTAACTATTTAATAGTAACATCTCACGACTATAGCTGTAATAGTTTATTATTTACAGAAATGAATTGATGCTACATCTCTATTTTATATGTAATAATGTTCTTCATTAGACTACAGCACTACCGATCAAGCACTGAACTTCTGCAAACTGAGATGAATCAATTTCCTAGTCATTTACATCAAAGAGCCTCAAACCAGGGAGTGTGGGAAGATGGCAGAGTTAGAGGACCCCAAACTCACCTCATCCCACAGACACAAGGTAACACTTACACCAGTATAAATAACCCAGAAGACGACCTGAAGACTGGTAGAACAAACTCCACAACTAAAGGTGGAGAAGAGGCCACATCAAAGAGGGTTGGAAGGGTGGAGACATAATGGGAAGTGAAATGGACTGGGGAGGGGGGCGTTAGTGGGGGTTGGGTACACAGGCATGGAGAAGGGCAAGAAACAGGCTATCATACCTGGAAGCCTCTACAGGGAAGATGAAGCCCCATGACATTTGGCTTTGAAAGCAAGGGGGATCCAATTTTTTGAGTTCTTATAACCAGCAGGACTTAAATCCTGGAATTTTAAAATTCAGCCACTTGGTTTTGGGAAAGCCTGGAAGGCAATTAGAAACTGAATCTGTGCCCTTAAAAAGCACCACGAAGAGCCCTCCAGCCCTCTGAAAATACAGCAGAGAAGCAGTTGTTTGAAAAAAATCCTGGGGCGTATGGGAGGAAGCTATTTACTCATCTCAGAGCCTATTCTGAAGAGGCAGAGATCCCAGGAAGACTCCTCCAAAAACAAAGAAATTGGAAGGCACCAATTCCCTCTTTTGCCCTTTAGCATAAACATACAGCCTGCCGGAACCAGCATGCTGACATTCGCTATTTAACTTGCTTACATCAAGTCCTGCTCCCATACACTTCAATAAATAAGCCATTTCCAGTCATGCTTGCCTCAGTTCCATTGACAAGGGTCCCCCTCACCCAGAAAAGCAGTGCAAATCCTGCCAATTCCACTTCTCCTGATGAGCATGTTTTATGAGGCCTTGGTCCAGATGGCAGTAGTGGAATTGTAGCAGGCTCTGTGGAAGTCCACAGCACACCTTGTTAAAATTGCACCTGCCCCATGCCCATACCCAGACCTTATGCAAGTGGCAGCAGGTGCCATTTCACAAGCAGACCAGCACACACATTTTAAAAACTATGCAGTCAGGCCAGGAACCAAACACTGCCACAACAGGCAAAGAGAGACTCTGCAGTAGACTAAACTGTAAGCAAAAGCAGCCAGGACACAACAGAAGGGCACATGCAACACACACAGGAGACAGTCCCAGAAATGCCAGGTTCTAGGGGACAGGAAATAGTGCACTGCAGGGCACTATAGGATCTCTTCTTCATTAAGCCATTAGTTTCAAGAGCAGGAAGCATAGCTGACTTTCCTAACACAGAGAAACAGACACAGTTAGACAAAATGAGACAGAGGATTATGTTCCAAAAGAAATAACAGGACAAAAATCATAGCAAGGGACCTAAGTGAAATGCAAATAAGTAATATGCTAGACAGAGATTTAAAGTAATGATCATAAAGACACTCACTGTACTTGAAAAAAGAGTGGAGGACATTTGTGAGATCCTTAACAGAGATTACAAAAGAACCAATCAGAGGTGAAGAATACAATAAATGAAATTTAAAATACACAACAGGGAATAAATAGCAGGCTAGAGGAAGCAAAACAACAAATCAGTGACCTAGAAGATAGAGTAATGAATTGTAATTAAGCTAAGCAGGTGAGAAAAAAAAAATAATACAAAATGAGAATTTAGAAAACTTTAACTCCATCAAGCATAGCATTAGCATTCTAGAGATCTCAGAAGAATGAGAAAAAAGGAGTCAGAAAATTTATTTGGAGACATAATAACTGAAAGCTACTAATTTGGGGAAATAAACAGATATCCAGATCTAGGAGGCACAAAGAGTCCCCTGAAAAATCTACCCTAGGAGGTCCACACCAAGATACATAGTAATTAAAATGGCAAAAGTAATAATAAAGAGAGAATTTTAAAAGCAGAAAGAGTAAAGAAGATAGTTACATACAAGGGGACGCCCCCCCCCAATAAGGCTTTCAGTAGATGTTTCAGCAGAAACTTTGCAAGCCAGAAGAGAGAAGCATGACATTTTCAAAGTACCAAAAGGGAAAAATATGCAGCCAAGAATACTCTATCCAGCAATGTTAATATTCAGATTAGAAGGAAAGATAAAGAATTAAACAAAAGCTAAAGGATCTCAAGACCACTAAACCAGCCCTCCAAGAAAAGATGATTCTGAGTGGAAAGGAAAGACCATGAGTATGAAAAGTGGGAAACAAAGAGGCAATAAAATAAGTATATCTGTAAAAATCAAAAGACTCACAAAATAAATGGATATAAAATATTACCATGTACCTAAAATGTGGGGCAGAGAGGAGAAAAGAATAGGCTTGAAATTAACTTAACATACACTGCTATATGCAGAAGATGTTATATACAAACCTAATTGTAACAAGTCAAAAACCAGTAATAGATATGCAAAGAAAAAAAGAGAATCAAGTATCTCTTTTTTCTAAAGAAAGCCAATGAACTATGAAAGAAAGCAAATGAAGGATCAAAGAAAAACTACAAAAATAACCACAAAACAAGTAACAAAATAGTAACAAATACTTATCTATCAATAATTACCTTGAATATAAGTGGACTAAATACTCCAATCAAAAGGCATAGGGTGATGGAGTAGATAACAAAGCAAGACCCATCTATATGCTGCCTACAAAAGACTCATTTCAGAACTAAAGATACCTGCAGATTGAAAGTGAGGAGATAGAGAAATATTTATCATGCAAATGGGTGTCAAAAGAAAGCCAGGGTAACAATACTTAGACAAAATAGACTTTATTTTTTTTAAGATTTTATTTGAGAGAGCGAGAACACAAGTGGAGCAGGAGCAGAGGGAAGGGGAGAAGCAGACTCCCTGGTGAGCAGGGAGTCAGATGCAGGGCTCAATCCCAGGACCCTGAGATCATGACCTGAGCTGAAATCAAGAGTCAGATGCTTAATTGACTCATCTACCCAGGTACCCCCAAATAGACTTTAAAACAAAGACTGTCACAAGAAACTAGAAGGACACTATATAATCATGAAGGGTACAATCCAACAAGATAACAATTGCACATATTTATGCACCCAACAAAGGAGCACTCAAATACATAAACTGTCTAATAAAAATAAAGGAACTATTTGGTAGTATCAATAATAGTAGGGGACTTTACCACCCTATTCACATCAATGAAAAGATCATCCAGACAGAAAATCAACAAGGAAACAGTGGCTTTGAAGGACACACTGGAACAGATGGATTTAACATATATTCAGAATATTCCATCCTAAAATAGCAGAATACATATTCTTCTCATGTGCACATGAAACATTCTCCAGAATACATCACATATTAGACCATAAAACAAGTCTCAACAAATTTTAAAAGATTTAAAATTTCTGGGTTGCAGCAAAAATTGTTCTAAGAAGGAAGTTTATAGCAATATAGGCCTACCTCAACACACAAAAAAATTTCAAACAACCTAACCTTCCACTTAAAGGAGCTAGCAAAAGAACAAAAACTAAGACCAGCAGAGGGAAGGAAATAATAAAGATTAGGGCAGAAATAAATGACAGAGAAACTAAAAACAAAACAAAACAAAACAAAAAATGCAAGAGAACAGATCAATGAAACCAGGAGCTGGTTCTTTGAAAAGATCAACAAAATTGATAGAACTATAACCAGATCCTTCCAAAAATCAGACAACAAACAAAAAGAAATAAAAGGTACCCAAATTATGGATGAAGGAAGAAGTAAAACGTTCACTATTAGGAGATGACATAATACTATAGAAAACCCAAGGACTCCAGCAAACAAACTGAGTTGATAAATTCAGTAAAATTGCAGTATTCAAAAATCGATGTACAGAAACTAGTTGCATTCCCATACACTAATAATGAAGCAACAGAAAATGAAATTAAGAAATCAATCCCATTTACAATTGCACCAAAAAAAGAATAAAATAGCTAGGAACAAACTTACCAAAGAGATGAAAGACTTGTACTCTGAAAACTATAAAACACTGATAAAAAAATTCATGATGATGAAAAGAAATGGAACTATGTTCCATGCTCATGGGTTAGAAAAACAGATATTGATAAAATGTCTATACAATCCAAAGCAATCTACAGATTTAATGCAATGCCTACCAAAACACCAACAATATTTTTCACAGACCTACAACAAACAAAAAATTTGTATGAAACCAAAAGACCCCAAGTAGCTAAAGCCATCTCAAAAAACAAAAACAAACCAACCCCCTCCCCCAAAATGGAGGAATCATAATCCAGACTTCAAGTTATATTACAAAGCTGCAGTAATTAAAACAGTATGGTACTGACACAAAAACAGACACAGAGATCAATGGAACAGAATAGAAAGCCCAGAAATAAACCCACAATTATATAGTCAATTAATTTTCAACAGACGAGGCAAGAATATGCAATGGAGAAAAAACAGTCTCTTCAACAAATAGTATTGGGAAAACCGGACAGGTACATGCAAAAGAAACAGACCACTTTCTTAGCATACACAAAAACAAATTCAGAATGAATTGAGGACTTAAACATGAGACCTGAAACCAGAAAAATCCTAGAAGAGAGCACAGGCAGTAATTTCTCTGATGTCGGCCATACTGACATTTTTCTAAATAGGTCTCCTGAGGCAAGGAAAACAAAAGCAAAAGTAACTATTGGAACTGTATCGAAATAAAAAGCTTCTGCACAGCAAAGGAAACAATCAACAATTCTAATAGACAACCTACTGAATGGGACAAGATATTTGCAGAGGACATATCCAGCAAAGGGTTAGTATCCAAAATATATAAGGAACTTACACAATTCAACAAACAAACCCAAATAATCCAATGAAAAAAATGGACAAAAGATGTGAACAGACATTTTTCCAAAGGCATACAGATGGCAAACAGGCACATGAAAATATGTTCAACATTACTCAACAGGGACATGCTACTCAAAACTACAAAGTGATATCCCCTCACACCTGCCAGAATGGCTAAAACCAGAAACTCAGGAAACAACAATTGTTGGTGAGGATGATGAGAAAAAGGTACCGCTGTGCTCTGCTGGTAGGATTGAAAATAGTGCAGCCACTGTGGAAAACAGTATGGAAATTCCTCAAGAAATTAAAAAATAGAACTACCTATGATTAATAATCACGCTACTGAGTATTTACTCAAAGGATACCAAAACAATAATTTGAAGGCATATATGCACCCCTATGTTTACTGCAGCATTATTTACAATAGCCAAACTATGGAAGCAAACCAAGTGTCCATCAATAGATGAATGGATAAAGAAAATGTGGTATATACAATAAAATATTATTCAACCATAAAAAAGAAAAAAATCTTGCCATTTGCAACAATATGGATGGAGCTAGCCAGTATAATGAAAAAAAAAAAAAACAAAAAAAAACAGAAGAACAGGGAAAGCTTCCAAATACATTACACAAGATCAGCAATACCCTGATACCAAAATCAGTCAAAGACACCACAATAAAAAAAAAAAAGGAAACTACAGACCAGACCAATATCCCTGATAAACATAGCATGCATGTGCGCGCGCGCATGCACACACACACAGCGACAGGAATATTATGTAGCCATAAATCTTGCTATCTATGACAACATGGATGGACTTAATGGGTATCATGCTAAACGAAATATATCAGACAAATGCCCTAATGATTTAATTCATGTGTGGAATGTCAGAAATGAATCAAATGAATAAACAAAAAGGAGAATCAGACCTGTAACTACAGACAACTGATGACTGCCATATAAGAAGGTGGAGGAATGGGAAAGTGGATGAAAGCGAGTGTGAGATACAGGCTTAAGATGGGATGACTAAATCACTGTAATGAAAGACATTCCATAGGGAATATAATATTATTGTATGGTGACCAATGGCAGCTACACTTGTAGTGAGCATGACATACAGATGCTGAGTCACTATACTAGACATCTGAAACTAATATAAAATTGTATGTCACGTGTACTCAAAAAATTTTTTTAATTCACCTAAAAACTTCTGTTACTATAGCAATGATAAACTAAAACCACTTATTGTTTAAAAATGACGACCAATAACTTGGGAACAAAGAAGTTCAGTGCAAAATTAAGTCCTGTATTGTGTTAGCAGATATCATTGTTAAATAAATCACCCTATTTCTTTTTAGCAGTCTTGGAAACAAACTGCCAGTTGAAGTGAGAAATTTTAAAATTCCAGGCAGCTTCAAAATGATGGATTCAACAATCCTTTAAGTTTCTTCTCAAAAAGCAATCATGTAATTGTACATCAATTTCAGTACATGTTGATAGGGACTTTCCAAATTGTTAGGTAGTTCCACTATTACATCCCCAAAGGAAAAGAACATGGTATAGAAGGGAGAGGGAAAACAGAAATTTGTAAATACTACAAGCTTAAGTTTGGAAAGCGAAGAGCTGGGAAAAAATATGTATATATGGGTGTTGGTATATAGGTGTATTTTTATGTGTGTGTGTATATATGAATATTCAAGTTGTTATATGCATTCATAAAAGAGGGGGAAAATATGAAACACCAAGGAAAAAAGATAAGATCACCTACCACCAACTTTCAAAATTGCCATGCCAGGGTTTAAGTTAATAGCTAATAAACTTAATAAAAACGCTAATAGCAAGGGAAGAGCTAGACCCCTTTCTCCAATTTTTGTGGGTTTTAAACCATAGAAGGAGAACAAAATAATAAACATTTATATCCCAAACATTTTCCAAAAGGATGACTATCTGAAGACTCTTAGTCATATCACCCACGTTTTGTATCTTTACCATTCCCTTGAGATGCCTAAATTCAGGCTAAAAAATCTGTCAAAACCACGATATATGTAACATTCTGTGATTTAGGATTAAAGCAAAGAAAGAAAATGTGCACTTGGTTTGGATTTATGAAATGAGAATTTTCAATAGATAACCCTGAGGTAGTTTCATGAATCCCTTAATAAATACAACCATAGATATATAATCCACCCTCAAAAATGCTCTACAATATCATTATATGTATATGAATTAATCTGGCCTTTTCCATTACAGTTGTCTTTTAGTTATCTATAGCTTCTTTCAAAGCCTCCTTTCTTAGTTTAAGAGAATACAGGTATTTCCTTCTAGTCAAAAGATGTAGGAAATAATAAAATCATAACTAGTATTACTGCTTAGTGCAGAGTGTTAGGTACTCTGCAAAGTGATTTACACATACCATTTAATCCTTGTAACAAAACCAAAATAAGTATGATTTTTATTCCCATTTTCCAAATGTGTAAAATTTTATAAAACCAGTTGGAGATTCCAAGGCTAGTAGGTGGTAGAAGTACAAACCAGAGACTGTTTCTTTTTTTTTTTTAAGTTTTTTTTAAATTTTTTTTGTTTATTTATGATAGTCACACAGAGAGAGAGAGAGAGAGAGAGGCAGAGACATAGGCAGAGGGAGAAGCAGGCTCCATGCACCGGGAGCCCGACGTGGGATTCGATCCCGGGTCTCCAGGATCGCGCCCTGGGCCAAAGGCAGGCGCCAAACTGCTGCGCCACCCAGGGATCCCACCAGAGACTGTTTCTAAAACCCATAAAGTTTATTACTAAGACATAAGGCCTGTCTGGTCTCTCCATTTTATTGTTTACATGCTTCCAAAACAATGGTTGAGATAACTATAATATAAAAATGGAGTTACCAGCAAAACATTAAAATTTTAAAAATACAGCCAATGATAAGAAAAAAGTACTGGGAATTCAGAGTGAATTAGCTATGGCAATTAAGCACAAACTTAAGATCTTAGATTTGTGTAAGTCAGTGCTAACATGGATATATCTAGTTCTCGTGTTAGGTAAAGCTAAATTTCATCTGGAAGTCACCTTTTTTCTGACATTAAAAATACTCTAAATTTATCACAGGAATCCTTTAGTAAAGGGACAGTATATCACAAGCAGTATTATCAATATCCGTTGGGCTAAAAACAGGAGATACTCCTCAGAAGGTTATTTTGTTTCTCCTCTAAGAAAACGAGGGAGGAAGAGTAAATTGGATCATTTAATACATAACATTGTAACTGTTAGAACCCAATTAAAACAGCTGAGGATATGAATCAACTTTTCTCCAAAAAAGATAAATGATAAATAAGCACAAAGTGATGCTTGAGTTTGCCATAGGGAAATGCAACAGTAGTATGTTGATAAATCAAAAAGACAGATAATAACAAGTGTTGGTGAGGATGTGGAGAAATTGGAGACTGCTACGGTATAAATGTTTATGTCCCTCCAAAATTCTATGTTGAAATCCTGATGCTCAATGTGATGGCATTTGACGGTGGGGCCTTTGGGAAGTGCATAGGTCATGAGGGTGGAGTCCTCATGAATGGAATTCGTGTTCTTATAAAAGAAACTCAGGGATCCCTTGCCCTTTCCCCCATGTGGAGACACAGCAAGAAGGAACCATCTAAGAAGCAGGGAGTCCTACCTAGTCATCACACTGAATTTGCTGGCACCTTGATCTTGGACTTCCCAGTCTCCAAAACTGTAAGAAATAAATTTGTTGTTTATAAGCTACCCAGTCTGTGGTATTATGTTCTAGCAGTACGAAAGAACTAAGGATCCTCATGCATTGTAAAAATGTAACCTGCTTTAGAAACAGCTCCTCAAAAGTTTAAACATAGAGCTACCATATGACCCAGCAATCCCAATCTCAGTTATATACCTAAAAGAAATGAAAACATATGTCCATATGTACAAAAACTTGTGCATGGATATTCATAAGAGCCTAACAATAGAAACTTGAATGTCCATCAACTCATGAATGAATAAAATGTCCTATATCCATATAATGGAATATTATTCATCAGTAAAAGAAAATGATGTACTGATAATGTACATAAGATGATGTACTGATACATGCTATAACACGAACCTTGAAAACTTTATGTTAAGTGAAAGAAACTAGGCACGATGTACACATATGATTCCATTTATATGAAACATCTAGAATTGGCAAACCCATAGAGACAAGTGGTTGCCAAGGGCTGGGGAGCAGGAGAGAGGGTTGGGGGGGGGATGGTAAGTGATTGCTAATGGTATGGGATTCATTTCTGGGTGATGAAAACTTTGAAAATTGATTGAAGCTGTCTGAGAAGCACTATCATGGGACCTTGTTAAACTAGAAGCATGGAAACCAAACATTAATAACTGTCTTCTTCAACCATAACAGAGTCTCACTAAGGTAGAATTGCATTATGGGATTATCTATACAGCTAAATTAGGGATAGTTTCAAGGCTGAATAAGCTTATCAATGATTACTATCTAAGCTTTTTGGACTGTGGATCCTTTGAGGATTTGTTGAAAGCTTTGAGAGGTAGGCATGGTGTTACCCAGAGTAGTCTAAATAGCTTCACAGACATTAGAGGAGGACCCTCCATGATTGTGGTAAAAAAGACATAAACAAGATCACTGCATAATCCCATTTCAATAGAAATATAAGAAGAAGGGAGTGGGAAATGCACAAAAATGACCAAACATTCCCCTCTCCTGGCTTGCAGGACTATTAGGACTTCTTCAGTGGAACTCTAGCCTGTCCTTTTAGCTTCCTGAATAAAAATTAAGATGCCCAAGAGTCAAATTGCTCCTGCTTTCTGAGAGCTCCCAAACCAGAACAGATTCCTTACTTTCTTTAAACCTCCCTAAAGTCATCTTACAGAAATCCTATAACAAACTCCACCTGACTCTCTCTGAGACACTCCATGGTCTTGTCTTCCAAGGGTTGGGTCTCCCTTGCTGCAACAGTAAGCCCAATTATATCATAAAATATCAGATGCTGTTAAGAGTATATATAAAATTTTATGTATACTGGGACTTTGTGTTCTCATTAAAAAATGTATACATGCATACTATATATGAGATAATTGCATTGATATATGACAGACAATGGCTACACCCCCAAAACGTTTAAAGCTATTATCTCTGAATGCTGGTATGCTTGTTTTTTTGCTTTTCTGTATTTAATATTTTCCTTCAAAAACGGTCTATAATTTAAGAAGAAAATAGGGGAGAGAAGAAAAACTCCATTCTAAAAGAATGTATTATGAGGGAAGAACGTCAAAATGGTTAATATTCAAAATGGTTGTCAGTATATAAGGTGTTCAGACTTCAGTGTGTTAGAGTCACTTGGGATGCTTGCTGAAAATGAAAGATTCCTGGGCTTCCTCCTTGGAGTCAGCCTCAGAAGCTACACTTTGGACCCCAGCTGATTCTGACCCATCAGGTCTGAGGAGCAACCTTGGGAAAAGCAAGTTTTTAGACCAACTAGAACAAAAGGATGTACAGATTAACAGAGGAAGGAGAGGACTTTCTAGGGTATATAAACTTCACTCAAGCCTCCAACCCACACTGCTGCCATCAATTAGCAATTCACGTTTTTTTCAGTCTATATCTACGTTTTTCAAAAAGCAAGTTTAACTTTTCCGTAAACATTTCCACCAGCATTTTTTTTTTGAGCCTATTAAGTCTCTTCCATCTTCCTAGGAATTCATCCTCTTATCTTTGCCTATGCTGCCAGTCTCTTGAAAACCTACTGCCAGCCAATAAGGAAACACAGAAAATTAAGTTTAAAAGCCTCCTACTGGGCATCAATAGGACTCAGTATAAAAAAAAAAAAAAAATCCCTATCTTTCAGTATGTTAACAACTTTAAAAAAAATAAGGGATTTTCCAGTGAGTAATCTGATCTTTCACTTCTGTCCAGAAATTTTCAAGTGGAAAAGTTATTTCTACTTTTAACCATATAAAAGGGATTTTTAGAAAATATTATAAGTGGATACTTTGGGATTTTATCTATAATACAAAGTAAAATAACTTACAGCTAAAATAGACTTCAAAGAACAAGTTTTTAGTGATAACAATTGTTCTACATCCTGTTTGCCCTAACCCACATACACATGCGCACACACACTCAAAAAGAAAAATAAATTATATTTGAGCCAGAAAATTCCCCTCAATACTTTATGTTCCTTAAAGCAGGTGATACTAAATGGTTTTTGTGAAATCATTTATGCAATTCAATTAACAGTATTTTTCAATTAAGAGAGAAATACTATTTGATATTAAGTCAGTTTAATGCAAATGGAGTAATAGTATCATGTCCTAATCTTAAGCTTATGGGAATAGCTAATTTGAGCAATTTAAACATAAATTTCCAAACTAATGAGGGTCACTGATAAAGTAAACGAAACTCAAAAAGCAAGCAAGAATTTGTTCTACCTAGCGATTATAACACTATTACAATAACACTATCATGCATAAAGCATATTACTGAAAGTGAGGCCACGATATGTATTTGCATTGATACTATCTCAGCAGGAAAGGGAATTTAGAGGTCCACTTTCAGGTGATTTGGGGTAGCCTTCAGAAAACCGACTGTCCAATGAACCAAATGCCATGTCTGATGAGCACAGACTCATCAGACTTACAGACTTAAGATACCTTCAACAACTAGAATGCCTTTTTGGTAGGTTAATGTCAAAAATTCCATTTTAATAATGGCAACTTTATGCAGAAATAATCACATATACTTTTCCCTCTTTTCATGTCTTTGAGCTAAATACTTCAATTGTGACGGCTGGCAGAGCATGGTGCCTTTAAAACCAAATAGATGTGGCTCAACTCTCCATTCTGCCATCTGCACTGGATAGATTCACATACTTGTTTAGCTTTTGTTTCATTGGGCATAAAATAGAGGTAACATTGACCTCATAGTACAAGGATTAAGAGATATCCCATGCACCTAGAAGTTAAGAAATACTGGTGGTAGAGTTCCCTAAGGAGTGAAATGTCTTCTGATTAGAGAATAAATCACAGTGAATGGTAAAGGACAGTTAGGAAAAGAAAAAAAAAAAGAATATAAAATTGCTGTAATAAAGGAAAAAGAACCTTCAGATTTCACAAAGAGCCAAGAGAGAAGAGGAGAGAGGACCCAAAGATAGAAAAATGTTGGAGAAAGAAGAGGACAGCATAGCGAGGCGGAAATGAAGCTGTGACCGGACAAGAGTAGACAAAAGGAAGTTGCCTGTGGCTAACCTGGCTCCTAATAAAACACATGTTCTATTTTAAGCCCCCCCCCATACTGTAATGTAAATCTGGCATGTTAGCAACCCTTCCCCCCAACAAAAAAGAAGAAATCAGAGAAAACTAGCTTGTGTAAAGACACGGCTGTCTTGGGTAAAATCTTATTAAAAGTTTACTTGGGCGCCTGGGTGGCTCAGTGGGTTAAGCCTCTCCCATCGGCTTAGGTCATGATCTCAGGGTCTGGGGACTGAGTCCCACTTTAGGCTCCTTGCTCCGACGGAAGGCGGCTTCTCCCTCTGCCCCTCCCCCTGCTTGTACGCTCGCCCACATGCTTTCTCTCTCAAATAAATCTTAAAAAAAAAAAAAAAAAAAAAAGGCCTACTAAATACAACTGCCTGCCTTGTGTGAGGTGTTCTGAAGAACTCAAGGCATGTGGGCCATGTTCCAGATTTGAATTTACATGAGGTGATGAAAAGAGAACAACAGCTTTAAGAGATAAAGACTTGGGGATCCCTGGGTGGCTCAGCGGTTTAGCGCCTGCCTTCTGCCCAGGGCTGGTCCTAGAGACCCGGAATCCGAGTCCCACTTCATGGAGCCTGCTTCTCCCTCTGCCTATGTCTCTTCCTCTCTGTCTCTCATGAATAAATAAATAAAATCTTTAAAAAGAGAGAGAGAGAGAGAGAGATAAAGACTTGAGCAAGCTGAAGAATCAGCAGAAACAGGAAAATGATCTAGCGGTATCTGGAAGGAAATTAAACCCCAGAGACATTGGTGGAGGGAGAGAAGAGTCAGGGTTCACTTTATTTAAATATATTATAGGACCCAGTGATGCCAATAGGCTGGTGGGCAGGGGTGAAAGCCAAACTGCTAACATCTGGTTACATGCCACCTCCCTTGGTTAGTACTCAGTAAAAGTCAGCTTTCCTCCTGTATGAGGAATGGATAATATATCAGATACAACTGTTTTCAGGCTTCTTACAAGCATGGGGCGGGGGGGTGGGGGGGAGAGGCAAACTTTAATAAGTGATATAAAACTAGTATGAAGTTGTACTTTACCCAAAATAGTCCACCCAAAATGCTGAAACTGTCTGCTTGGCAAATGGGGTGAAGGGTGGGTGGGAGAGGGGGAGGAGGAGAAGGAGACCTACCTTTAGGAAAAGCAGGTATTTGTCTAAAGCCACTTCCCAGCATGCCTAGGACATCAATGATTTCCATCGTGCCAGATACAGAAATGCTGCGATTTTCAGGAAGGCAATCGAACGGTTTGGCGGGGGAGTCAGAGAGAAGGCTTAGCATGAACAAACATCTCTTGGCTGCAGTTTGAATGCTCGGGTCATTCCCCTTTGGAAACTTCTTTTTTGCAACAATATGGCCTTTGCAAATAAACGAGGAATTACTGTACTATTTTATGTTAACTGTAAATGGCTAGACATTTATGCTCAGGTATTGGGGAAACTTTAGCCTTTTCCATTTCCAAAGTATTACACACACGCGACAGAAAGAAAAGGCGGCTAAATGCGTTTCCTTGGAAAACAGGTGCTGCAGGACGAAGGTGCAGCCACTCCCTGGGAGCGCTCCGGGGACCCCACAAGGCACCAAGTCCGGGAAAGGGGATAAGGCACGGTTCATCGCGGAGCTTATCAGTGCACAGGTGCTAGCATTCGGTGCATTTAGAAGGCCAAAACAGGAACGAATGGTACCTCCACTTAAAATAAACCAAGGGGACTGTTTGTCAAACTGCAATTCATTCCCTTATTATTACTGAGGAGCAGGAGTGAAAGGGCTGCAGGGAACTGATCGGGAGCCTCCCCCGGTCTCACGCGAGTCCCAGGTGCAGGCGGTTTCGCACGGGGTCCGCTTCTGTGGTGACCGTGACTTCAGCCCTGAAGCGTCGCAACCAGTTTGACCAACCCCTGCTGCGCTTCGGGGACGCCGGGCAGGCGTCCTTCTCGTTCAGGTACGCGCTGCAGAGGCTAAGCCCCAGCTCCTCTCCGGACCCCGGTCCCCGGTCCCCCGCCCCCCCGCCCCCGGCCAGCAGCCGCGTCCGCTCGCTCCTACCGTTGCCCATGATCCCTGCTCCTCGTCCAGTCCCAGCCGGCAGGTGCCGGGAGGCGCGGGTGTCGCGGCCGCTATCTGTAAACACGCTCCACGTGTGCTCGCCCAGCCCCGTCCGCACCACGTCCGTGGCCCCTGAGGATGCGCAGCTTTCTCACGAGCCCTCGGAGGCTGCGATTTTTATTCCACCTGAGTGTGGAGAAAACCTCGCCCGCAGTAGGCGAGCCCCTGAAAGAAGGGGGCCAAGACAGGGTGGACTTGTAGCGCCCCCTGCCGGCCGGCAAGAGAGTCGGCGGGCCGGAGCCGCCAGGCCGTTTGCGAAAGCCCGGCGGCGTCTGAAGGCGCTGCAGTGGCGGCGGGGAGGGGGGTGGGGGCGCCCCCTCCCGCCTTCTCACCGGAGACCCCGCCCCCGGGCCGCGCGCTCCCGCCCGCGTAGGCCCCGCCCCCTCGCCGACACAGCGTTCCTGCGGGGGCGCGCGCGTGCACCCTAATCCCCCGCCTTCCGGCTCCGGCGGCGACGCTCGCCGCTCGCCCCTCGCCGCCGCCGCCGCCGCCTCAGCCGCCGCCTCAGCCGCCGCCTCAGCCGCCGCCTCAGCCGCCGCCGCCGCCGCCGCGCCGCCGCGCCGCCAGTGTCAGCTTCCCTCTAGAGACTCCATTTGCTTTCAGGGCAGCGTGGCCGCCGCGCAGCCTGGCGGAGAGCGATGCCCCGGGCCCGCTGACCGGCGTCCCCTGGGCCGGGCGCTCGCTCGCTCGCTCGCTCGCTCGCTGCGGCGGTGACACCCTGGTCGCCGGCGTCCAGGAGGAACCCGGGCTCCCTCCGCGTGAGCAGAGACGTCCCGCGCTCCGGAGCTCGCCCCGCGGGGACAGGCCCTCGCTAACGCGGCTTGTCTCTGACCTCTTAATTTCAGGAGGTAGGCGATTCAGGTCCCGCTGTCACTCCGGATAATGCCGGCAAGCATTATTTGTCGGATTTTGTCATCACACTGATAGGAGGCGTTGATTTTTCTCCGTATAGTTGCAGGATAGATCTGAGTAATGCCACAGACCCTGATATTGAAAAAAATATTTTTGGTATTTTCCTTTAGGTTTCGGAGGCACCGACCGAGTGCTTACCCAGCTCCCCACAGGAACTACTTCTGTTGGCCCATCGAGGATCATCTTTCACCAGGATTATTTTAACATCTTCACTGAGCCCTCCACCTCATACCCTCTACCATGAGTTCTGATTTCTACCAATGAAGTTCTTAATGTGCTTTCTTTGATCATGTGACACCACCTCTTGTCCACCTTTTGCCTTTCCAGTTGCCAAATACATTAGGTAGAAGTCTGTGTCATGTTAAAGTGTAAAGTTTTCTGCCTGTCCATTTTCACCTTATTTGCACTGCTCACTCCTGTCCAGCTTGCTTTACCTCGCTTGTCTGTGATTTCCATAACCACCCACTTGAATAATCTCTAGCAGTCTTTGCCTAAACGAGGCAGTATTCCATACAGTGCACTGCCTGACAAAAAGTCGGGAAGAGTTTTTCCGTTGTTTCCCTGTATGTCCCGTCTACAGGTCCTCTCTTAAACTATTGATTCTCTAGCACACGTCCCCAAATAGTCCCATCAGAGCCTTAGTTCCTCTAGCAAAGAATCTCACCTGTAATGATGGCAAGAAAAATTGAACACACGATAGGACTATTTTAGAGACCTTGCTGGTACAGTTCTTGGTTGCAGTCTTCTTTGAGAGTGCAGTTCAAGGAAAGACCCTAAACTAAGTGAAAAGGAAGAAAGAAAATAGGTTTAATTAAAACTAGTCCTTGTTGAAAGAACTTTGGAGGCTTTGAAAACAGCAAAGTGAAGAGAGTCACATAGGCCTGGCTTAGAAATTGGACAGCACACCGTCCCTCTAGGTCCGGGGGTAGGGAGAGGGAAGGGAAGGTATCTTAATCCATTTTCTAGTCTTATTGTATTCAGATCTAGTTGTTAATTATCTTGTCTAGTAATTGCTTAAAATAAGACGTAAAATGTTGGGGAAACGTAAGCGTGTGGTGTTGACAATTAAGGACAAGCTTGACATTATCAAGAAACTTGAGGAAGGCATCTCTTTCAAAAAGCTTTCTGTGGTGTATGGAATTGGTGAATCCACAGTTCGTGATATTAAAAAGAACAAAGAAAGAATAATAAACTATGCAAACAGTTCTGATCCTACCAGTGGGGTATCCAAACGTAAATCAATGAAGTCTTCAACATATGAGGAACTGGATAGGGTTATGATAGAGTGGTTTAACCAACAGAAAACAGATGGGATTCCAGTGTCTGGAACAATTTGTGCAAAACAAGCCAAATTCTTTTTTGATGCTCTGGGGATGGAAGGTGATTTTAATGCGTCATCTGGCTGGCTAACTCGATTTAAGCAGCGCCATGGTATTCCAAAGGCTGCTGGTAAAGGGACAAAGTTAAAAGGAGATGAAACTGCTGCCAGTGAATTTTGTGGTAACTTTCAGGAATTTGTAGAGAGAGAGAATCTACAACCAGAGCAAATTTATGGTGCTGATCAAACTGGATTGTTCTGGAAGTGTCTACCATCAAGGACATTAGCTCTTGAAACTGAGCAAAATACTTCTGGTTATAGGTCAAGCAGAGAGAGAATCATTATTATGTGTTGTGCAAATGCCACTGGTTTACACAAACTTAATCTTTGTGTTGTGGGAAAAGCAAAAAAACCCCGTGCATTCAAAGGAGCTGACCTTTCAAACCTTCCTGTCACTTATTTCAGTCAAAAAAGTGCATGGATAGAACATTCTGTTTTCAGACAGTGGTTTGAAAAATACTTTGTGCCACAGGTACAGAAGCATTTGAAGTCCCAGGGGCTTCTAGAAAAAGCAGTACTTCTTTTGGATTTTCCCCCTGCACATCCCGATGAAGAATTATTGAGTTCAGATGATGGTAGAATAATTGTGAAATATTTGCCACCAAATGTCACAAGTCTAATTCAACCTATGAGTCAGGGGGTTCTAGCCACAGTAAAAAGATACTACCGAGCAGGACTTCTCCAGAAATACATGGGTGAAGGAAATGACCCAAAAATGTTTTGGAAGAACTTGACAGTGTTGGATGCAATTTATGAAGTATCAAGAGCTTGGAACATGGTAAAATCAAATACCATAACCAAAGCGTGGAAAAAACTTTTCCCTAGCAATGAAGAGAATTCAGGCATGAACATTGATGAAGGGGCCATTTTAGCAGCTAACTTAGCAACAGTTTTACAGAATACAGAAGACTGTGAACACGTTGACATTGAGAATATTGATCAGTGGTTTGACTCTCGGAGTAATGACTCAAGCTGTCAGGTGCTAACGGACAGTGAAGGTGCTGAGGACCAGGCCAAGCCTGCTGAACAAAAGCACTCCAATAAGACTAGGAAAGCAGAACTGAATCCAGAGAAGCATATTAGCCATAAAGCTGCACTTGAATGGACCGAGAATTTACTGGATTATTTAGAACAACAAGATGACATGCTTTTGTCTGATAAACTGGTATTACGGAGGCTTCGAACGATAATAAGAAGAAAACAGAAAATCCAAAATAACAAAAGTCATTAATAATACTGTTAACTGTATTTGTATCTTTGTGACTTTATCTGCAGTGGAACTTCATTATCTTGTTTGAAGTGCTGTGGATTTCAAGGCTAAATGCATTTTATAAATGATTTTAGGATTAGACACCATTTTGGATTACTTAAATTACTGCTCTTTAATGTTGATTCTAGTAAGTGAGCATTGCCATGTAACTTGTTTACTGTTTCTAATCTGTAGTATACTAGTTAGATCATAAGGTACCTGAGGCCAGGGATCTTGTGTCTGTTTTGTGCCTGAATTTCATTGTGTGTAATAGAGGACCATGCACACTCTAGGCAATCAATAAATCTTACTTAAATGGAATTTTTATGACTTTCTCTGAACTTCAGTTTCCAAATGAAATATGGTGGGGCTAAGTTTCCATTTCCATGATGTTTTCATCTGCTGGAATTTTTAGAACTTACCAAACATTATGCTTGAAGTGTTTCACTGTGAAAGAGAAGTAAAGGAAAATAGTTTCAAGCTTAAACGGGCATTCTATACCAACAGTATTTGGGCAGTCAGCAATTACATTGGCTGTCTCTGAGTTTAGAAGGAAGAAAAAATATATCTCCAAGGAAAGGCCTTGCACTTTACTTTTATTCCATCTGACAGTAGGGAGAGTGCATTCATAGTAGTGGAGAGAATGCCACCCCTATTCCAGAAAAATAGATTTCAGTTCCCAAACCATTGTAATTAGAAGAGGTGAGAGTTAAAATTTATTATCTTTTATTTGGATCCTTTATTAGTATAGATATAACAATAGTTTTTCTCTTTATTAAGCTGTTTGATATATTTTTAAGCTGTTTGATATTTATGTAACACTTAAAAGCTTATAAAGTATGCTTTTTAGATTTTTAAATTTTTTAAAATATATTTTTAAATTTTTAAAATATATTTTAAATTTTTATAGCATTTTTTTTTGAGGATACTGAAAACCTAAGCATACATATAATTTGTGAAAACATCCATCACATGAATGGTGGACTAACATTAAACAGAACATGAGAAAGGCACTGTAGAAGAGGCTGTTGTGTGATCACAGGCAAGTCATTTCACCCATATGTAAAATAATAATATGTAGAGAGTTTTTGTGAGGAACAAATGATTAAATATATGAATTTTAAGTTAATACAGGCTTAGAGCAGAACCTGGCTCAGAGTAAGTCCTGAGCATTAGCTACTGCTACTGAGTTGCTGAAACTATGAGTTTCAAAAGTTATGCTGAACAGATCCAGTATGTGACTCAACTGTGATGTTGCTGCATTGGGAAAATCCTTGAAAGGAAAGTGAAAGAAAAGAACTCTGCCTGCATACCTCACTGTGCCTAGCAGGAGATGGTCATAATTAATAATTTATTTCAGTGAAAACTGAAAGGTTTATCCAGCTTAGAAGTCACTTCCTGACCATCTACTGCTAGGTGCAGTGAGGTATGCAGGCACATTTAAGTCCTCTTAGGTTGAATTATAAAAGAAATGAGAATGGAATTGTAATTTCTTTGCTACCTAGCCTGCTAATAAACATATGTTGTCATTGTTCATAGAAGACAATCTATGTTACTAGTATTGACATAATTCACAGAAGTAATAAAATGCCTTTAAACTAGATAAGATAGTAGGCAGGACATTTGAAATATTTTGTCAAGTTATGGTAGCATAGAATCAGTGGAAAAATTCAGAGCAAAAGTGACAGAAAACCCTGGTTATAGGAATTAAACCCAGCCATCTATAGGGAGCTTTGCTGTGATTTATTTGAGATTTTAGGATCCCTGACAATTCTTCATGAAGCTATCATTAGAGCACCGAGTTCTTTCTGCCTTTTGGGCTGAGGCTTTGGTTCAAGAAAGGCTGTTTCAGAAAACCACTAAGAATCGACTTTCTTTGGGAAAATGTGTATATTAACATACCTTTCTCAATTTACACAATTTCAATTACTGGATAGGCTGGAGGAAATGAAGAACTACATGGTTGAGTCCTGAGGCTATTTTGCTTCTTGGAAACTAAGGGGTTCTGAAACCTGATAATGCTAAGACATATTTGAATGTTGCTTTGCATTTTTCACAGAGCTTTTTGCTAACTTATCACACTCCCTTCAGTTATGACATTTAAATGGCTTAATCCTGTGTTTTATCATGGAAACTAATATAAACAGGTTATATATCTTCTGGCAATATACATCTTATCTTCATTACCACATGCTCTTTATATATATTGTAGTTTGAGAAGCACAGAACTAATGTGCCCTTTAAAGAAAATAGTCACAAATTCTGACTTGGTCACTATTTATACAAGTGCATTTTTTTTTTTTTAGAGGATTTGAAAGACTAAAATTTCAGACCAAATGGAAAGTGTTTGTCAATTAAGAGGATACTTAAAAAGTGCAGTTGGAATAGTTACTGTTTCATAATTCAATCTCAATAATACTGGAGTTTATTGGAAAACTTTGCTCAATCAATATAGAAGGGTTGGCATGGCCCAGATCAATACACACAGTCAATTTAAGCAGAATTATAGCATCATAATGGCACTTTTATGCTGGTATTCTTTTTGTTTTCACTCTAGTTTCAGATTGCGCTGTATAGCCACTTCATCATAAATTTTCTGGATTTAGGGAGGAACATAGTGGACTAAATGGCACAGCTGAAGGAGGACACAGCTACTTAAATCACAGGCTTAGACACTATCCCTTCAGTGAATACGGCTAGAGCCATATAAATCAAAGCTAGAGACCTGCGCTCTCAATTTGGAGTTGTTCAGGAAGGCTATGTTCACTTATTATATGGATATTTTTGCAAAGCTGACTTTTTCTTATTTAAAGATATGCTTTATATCCTAAGCAATGATATATGCACAGTCACAAGTCTTGTGTGCCAATTGTGGTCTTTGTCTAGTTCAAATTAAATATAAAACAACCATTTTTAACAACTTGACCATCTGTAACCTAAAATCATCTTGTATACCCCATTGGCACACTGAAGAACCCTGGCTGAGGGATCCCTGGGTGGCGCAGCGGTTTGGCGCCTGCCTTTGGCCCAGGGCGCGATCCTGGAGACCCAGGATCGAATCCCACGTCGGGCTCCCGGTGCATGGAGCCTGCTTCTCCCTCTGCCTGTGTCTCTGCCTCCCTCTCTCATTCTGTGTGACTATCATAAATAAATAAAAAAATTAAAAAAAAAAAAAAAAGAACCCTGGCTGAGCAGGGCAGTTAAAGGCGAACAAACTGGAATGCAAACACCAGCTTCTCCACTTTCTCCTTAGATAACCTTGGTAGCTTTCTGAACCTTTCTGAACCCGTTTCTTCAAATGTAAAAGGGTAGCAGGTTATACAGGCACACTGCAAACTTACAAACATCAACGATTACACAATCCTATGGCTGTTGATTGTGAACCCCTGATCTCCAGGCTTGGCCCAGAGTCACAACTCTTCTCTCACGGTGATTGTGTAGACCTCTAGGGAGCTTGGGCACCCCTGTTGAGGTGTAAGGCACTGCCTCATCACTGGGAATGCTGGCTGGGGTGTCTGCATGACTTAGAGGGCAGTGCTGAGTCCCCGGGGCTCCTAGGACTACAGTGTGTACTGTCAATCACCACGGGGGCCCATTAGTAAAAACAAAAAACACAGGTGGGGCCAGTTCTAGCTGCAGTGTCAGATAAAAGGCTCAAAAAGAAATGGGTTCTTCCGAGCAGCTGAAGGCATACTTGTGCAATGATAAGCTTGTGTGCTCAAAGAAGAAATGCAAACTGCCTGTGCACATTCCGTGGTAAAGCGAGGGTAGACTTGGACCCAGTCACGAAGCAGCACGAGCCATACTAGCAGCAGCACCAACAGCACTGTCTCCCTCTGATGAGTCCAGGGGTCATTGGGCCTGATTTGCCCTGCAACGTCCTGGTTTACACTAGTTTTCCCAGGGTAAGCATTATAGTGCCCCTTTACTCTCAAGTGTCCCAGTTTAGAAATTCTATGGTTTCCCTACCAATGGCCCAGAGAAAGGAATTGGTCTGCCCAAAGTCACATAGTGACTAAGGAGGAAGTAGAAGTTGCTTCTCTCAGCTTGAGATGTGGCCTAGTGGTCAAGGATATGCGTTCCCTCTAGACAATGAGCCTCCAAGAGCTGCACTGTAATCTCTATCCTACTTCATCCTGGATCCCAGCACAGCACCTGCCTCCTTGACACGGGTTGGAAGTCTCTTAATGAAGTTCTGTCTCTCCTGGAGGACAAAGAGTGCTCCCAATTCGTGTGCTGAATGTCTGCTATGTGCCAGGCACAATGCTGAGTGTTCTACAAGTCAACATATATTTTGTGATCCTCAACACCATCCTGTGTGTAATACTTTACCTGTTTCACAGGGAGCCCCCAAAGGGAGCTAGGAGAGACCAAACCAAACATTCCTGTCTGAGGCAAGGTCAGAAATCTCAGCCCTTGAGGGAAGCTGTAAAGTAGCCTAGTCCTCTGTTCCCTCTTGGGCATCCATGCTGTAGGAATCTATGAGGTACTCAGGCAAAGCCTTTCTTAAAACCACTTTTAGCATCCAGAACTGTGCTGTGTGTAATTCCAGAGAGCGCTTCCACTGGTATTATTCACCAGGTGGTTGAGTATTGGTGTACATCCATCAGGCTCAGAAAATTCTTGAATGAAGCTCCATGCAACTGATAGGCACAGTTCATCACGAGGACATCTTTTTTAATTCCCTTCTGATCAAAAGACCAGGCCTGGGGTCCTGGGGGTAGAGGGTGGATCCAGCCATGTCTGTACATGTTAGCAGGGTGGCCACCTTCCTTTCTGTGTGAAAATCACCCGGGGGTGCTGGAGCCCATCACTCTTGGCAGCTCCCCACTGTTTCTCCTCATTCACATCACCCCAAGCCCCCAGCCCACCTAGCTCTCACATTCCTGTCAAGAACATACTTGTTTAGTATACTTTGGAAAGCTAAAAACAAGATATTATTAAATGCATAATAAAATGTGTAAGAAATCCTGTTTTCCACACTTGTATTCAACCTAAAGATGGATATCAACTTATTTAGTGTAGTTCCTTTATGAAACTTTAGGTGTGATATGTGAATATCCCTATACCTTTGGACATAGATCAGAATAAAAATCTCATGGGCATTTTTATTTTCATAGTGACCCTGTAACGAGATTATCAACTATCACTACTATAGCTAATTAAATCATTGAAGGATATATTAGAGTCATTGCACAGATATTAAAGAAATCTGTGAGATTTTGGAACACTTAACTTTTTTTTTAAGTTAGAAGAGAAAAACTGACTGTAAAGTAGCCTGGTTAACCTATGAAGTAACCTCTATGAAAGTGCTTTTTTCTCATGGGGAATCTTAACAGCTGAACTCCTATCTAAATCACATCTAATTTCTTCTAAGACTAACAAAAATGATACCTAATTCTTTCCTCCATTAACGAATATGTTGATCTTCTGGAGTTTATTTACAAAGAAAACAATTACCTCTGAGCCAAAAAAAAAAAAAAAAAAAAGACAAAGTAAACTTAAGGGAAATAGTTTTTCTCATTTACTGAAGCAATTTTTTCTTGTCATAAAGTTTTAAAGATACCTTTTTCTTAATGAGAAATGTCTGATGTTATGCACATAAACTTAGCGTGTTAATTTGAGATGATAGAGAACCTAGATTTTCTTTAATGCTCTTTTGGCTTTAAAAAATTAGCTTCAAAGTTTAATTCAATAGGAACTTGATTAATCTGTGACCTAATACGAACTAATACACTTTAAGCTATTTCAAAATAATAGCTTATTATTAACTGATACACAAAGCTGACTCACAAAGTATTTTTAAAATAATTGTAATTATGGGATAATAAGTAGGGACAGTATTTCTGTTTTCTGTTAATCAGCTTTTGGGGGCCATTTGCTGGTTGACATTTAGGAGAATTTGTGTCTCTTCAGTGTATTAGCATTTCACCTATAGCACGTAAAATACCCAATTATTTTCTGTAAAAACTAGAGAATGCAGGATTTTTTCTGCACTGTACAAATATTGTACTATAAATTAGGTTCATATTAAATAGGCACATATACAATAAATTCACTTCTGCCATGAGAAAAAACTATTTCATAGATCCTAGGATACACATTTTACTATTTATGAAATTGGGGTACTTTTTTTTGAAGATTTATTTATTTATTTGAGAAGGGAAGAGGGGCAAAGGAAGAGAGATTCTTATATAAACTGCACCCAGCATGGAGCCCAACACAGGGCTTGATCTCACAATCCTGAGATCATGGCCTGAGCTAAAACCAAGAGTCAGGAGCTTACCCCCCTGTGCTTCCTAAGTGTCCCCAAGTGGAGATACTTCTTACAATCAATAGCATCTTAAAATTATAGTTGACAGCATTTTTGTCTTTTTTAACGATACATAAAATATTTAGATTTTATGAAATACAAATCTTTTTGTGTTAATCTTGCCTTCCTTTTGAAAATAATGGTGTACATAAAAATTTTCCATTTAGTAAATTCATTTTTATAAAAGCATAATTATATATTACATATGAATATGCAAAAGTTAGACATTGAAAAGATAATCTAGCTTCAGGAATTTTATTTCATAATACTATCAATTGCTCACACACACACACTTATGTTTCACTAATTTGGGGGAAAAGGTAGAATGTTCCTTTCAATACAGAATGCTTTTAAAAGACCAGTTGCTTTATTTTATGTAAATATATTGGATAAATTGTAGAACTATCAAAGTGTAGCTAAATAGTAGTTTTATTGGTCATACTAATGAGACATTCTGAATTAATCTTGGTAAGAGGTTTCTAGATTGTTGAAGAATAGCATGTTTTCATTGTTTATATATTCTATCCATATGACATACATAATAGGTTTTTAAAAAATAATTTGATTCAGATTTCCTTAGTTATTATTATTATTTTTTAAATAAGCTCTATACCCAGTGTGGGGCTTGAACTCATGACCATGAGATCAACAATCACATGCTCTACAGACTGAGCTAACCAGGCATCCTAAGATTCCCTTAGTTTTAACCTTATGTCCTTTTTCTGTTCCAGGATCCTAACCAGGAAACCATTTACTTTTAGTTTTCATATCTCCTTAGGCTCCTCTTGGCTGTAACAGTTTCTTAAAATTTACATGTTTTTGGTGACCTTGACGGTTTTGATGACTACTGGTTAGGTACTTTGTAGGATCTCCCTATATCATAATTGTTGTTGTTGTTGTTTGTGCATTCCTTCCCTACTTTAACACAAAGCAGATTGTGAAAGTGCCGCGATTAAAAATATATTATAAGAAACAAAAGTATGAGGGCCACCTGGATGGCTCAGTTAAGCATTTGCCTTCGGCTCAGGTCATGATCTCTGGGTCCTGGGATCGAGCCCCACATCGGGCTCTCTGCTCAGCAAGGAGTCTGCTTCTCCCTCTGCCTCCACCCCCCACTCATGCTCTCTCTCGCTCAAATAAATAAAATCTTTTTTTAAAAAAGAAAAGTATGAGAGAGAGGTAAATTGTGTTGAGGATCTAGGAAGGCTTCTCATCACAAGTAGAACATAAACTTGCCCTTGAAGAAATTAGTTGTGTTTATGGTGAGGTAGGGAGAATGAATATGAGCAATGCAGGTCACTAGTAACAAAACTCATATGATTTCAACCTGTTTATCAAAGGTGTAATTAGAAGTAACAGTGTAAAGTTTGGTAGCAGGCTGAAGATTTTTTTTTTCCCTCCTGACACCAATGGGTGTTTTATAATTCTGATACTAACTATCCAGAATTAGACTCTACAAGTTTAAGGGCTCCATTCCACAACACTGTCCTCACTTTAGATGCTCACTGTAGCTATCAGGTTCCCACTAAGGTTACCCACTTCGTCTGACTTGGTTACAAAGCTGGGGTTTCCACACCCATACCATTACAATTACAGACTATTATAAAAAAATGTAGATGAACAGCTAGAGGTAGGGATATACGCAGGGTGAGTCCTGAGCATAGGAACCCCTTTCCCTATGGAGTTTGGTGTGCCAACCTCTTAGCATATAGATGTGTCTGCAAATTTGGGAGCTTTCTAAACCCTCTTCTTTAAAATTTTTTGAAGTTTTAATCATGTAAGTATGATTGACTAAATCATTGGCCATTGACGATTAACTCAATATTCAGTCCTTCACTCCCCCGAAGTTGGGATGGTGCCAAATGTTCCTAACTTCTAACCAAAGCAACCAGCCCCGGTTCTGAGGCTATCTAGCAGCCCAACAGGAGTCATCTCACTAGAACAATTACCACCATCAATTTCAAGGTAACCTTGAGGAAAAAAATGGAGAATGAGAAGGCACACATAAGTGGAAAAGCAAAAGTGTCAATGTTTGAAGAATAAAGAATAAAAGAGGGAGATTGAAAGATTGAAATGCAGAGAGAGATGAACAAGTTTCTATCCTTTGAGGGAAAAGTTGGAGAAGAAGAATGTATCCCTCAGAGTTACTGTCATCATCTTATTTGCCAATGCTCTTAAATGACATATGTACACATAGCTGTCATAAAAAGCAAGGTATTCCAGAACAATACGAGTGTCATCAGGGGATTGTTTAACTTTCTATTTCTAGGCTTCTCTACTCCAGTTAAGTCAATTTGTTCTCGTCTTTGACCCTATCTGACACTCTGAACCTAGATTTGGTTCTAAAATGCCCTCTTTAAGCAGCTAATTTTCACTCTTTTGGTCTTTTTTGCTGCTATTTCTATAAATGTAATCTCATCCTCTTTTGTAGCTGGCAATTGTCTTTTCTTCTTTCCTCTTGCTATTGCTACTCATAATTGGATCATTCATTTGTTTCACTAATACTTTTTTGAACAACATACTATAACAAATTTAAGTTCCAGGACAGCAGAGGCCTTAAGTGTCTTGGCAAATTTTGTATATCCAGTTTCTGAATAGTCCTGGCACAAATGTCAATAAATATTGGTTGACAAAATGAATCAGTATTATTTTGAGCACTGTATACATGATTAAGTTAAAAGTTCTGTTCTCAAGGATCTTACAATAAAAGAGTGGGAGAACATAGTTTATTCAAAATAATTACAGAAAGGATTGTTCAATGAAAATCGGAGAGAAGAAAATCTCCCATAAAGTTGGGACCACAAAAGACTACATCTTCAGTGAAAGGGAATTGGAAATAATCTTACAGGAGGGGCAGTAAGAAAACTTTCCTGTCTTGACCTTGCAATTGGGTGGGAGGAATTGAAACATTTTTCCTGAGAATTTGTAAACACAAACCTGACTTCATAGGTTTGCAATATGAATTCACTATGGTCCCCAGACGATCAAACTGAGGGTTTAATTTTAGGTGGCAGTACTTGCAGTACATTGGTAGGAGTAACACAAATCCTCTGAAGGAATACAACTTCAACACAGGCCTCCAAAAATTTCCATGGGTAAAGTTCCAAAGATCAACAGCTCACAAAGAATAAGAGCTCACAAGGCACCATGTGTAAGAGTCAGCAAAAATAACTGAGAACAATACCAGACCCCGTTTAGACTCTCTATTTTGGAATTATTAAGTATAAATTGCAAACATAGCAAAGTTTAGTTTGTATCATAAGACATCAAAATGTGAGCAAGGAATAGGTAAATATATAATATAGCTATCAGTATAGTAATTATAACTGAGTCTCTGTGACCCTTGTCAGAGCAGGTTCATTTCAGGGACGAGGGAATAATTGAATAACAGTTGACTGAAGACTTAATGGCAGTAAATAAACTATGCTTTTGGTTTTTGTGCTTTTCTTCTGTATGTATGTGATATTTTACAATTTTAAAATATTAAATAGAAGATCATGAGTGATGAAAAGAAGAAGGTGAGTATAGACTATTTCTAATACCTGTCAGTGGTGACAAAACCATGATGGTGGTGCAGAAAGAAAAGGAATTCCTTCCTCCACTGGTGTCTCTCATTACTCCCAGATACCAATTCTACTTCTTTCTCTTTGACAAATGGAAAAATGGGAGATGGCAGAAAGGAAAGGAGAGTGGGAAGATGAGGGAGGGGGGAAAAAGAATAGGAATAAGAAGAAAAGGCAAAGAGAAGGAGGAAAGGAGGGAAAACCCATATGACTATAGTGAGGGATCCCCTGGTCCCTCTGATGGACTTTGTGGCAATGGAGAAAAATAAAATGGGAGAGAGAAATGGGGACCATGTGAAGCACATCCTAAATAAATCAACTTGAAAATTAACATCATATTAATATTTAACTTTTTCATTGTAAATCACTAATTACACTTAAAGATTTAACTTACCTAATCCTCTAGAGGACCTGGATTTGAACCTAACCAAAAGTGACAAGCTCCATTCTGCAAACCTTGAAACACTGCTGTCTCTTAAAAATGAAAAGTGTAAAGTAGGACATTCAGTTGTCAGCATGAATTACTTTTCCTTTTTTAATATTTATTTATTCACGAGAGACACACAGAGGCAGAGACATAGGCAGAGGGAGAAGTAGACTCCATGCAGGAAGCCTGATGTGGGACTCGATCCCAAGATTGCAGGATCATGCCCTGAGCTGAAGGCAGACGCCCAACCACTGAGACACCCAGGTGTCCCTACTTTTCCTTTCTTTACAAACATAGTTAAATTCTCTCAGAGATCCAGGCCTAGGAGAAGGGGAAGGACATGAAGCCCACTATTGGAGTTCATAGATCTATGGAAACATAATTCATCTTCTTGATTTTGTAGTACTATGGATTAAACATCTCTTCTATCCAACTCCTTTGAATATAGTTCAAAGTCAGGTAATATTTAAAAGTACAATATGATTCTCAGACAAATGTAACAGGTATGTTCATTGTAGTTCTTTTAAAAAAATGGTAAGTCAAAGCATATTTTATTTCAAATAAAAAATAATAGCATAATTATGTAATTAGAGGCAATATTTCTCAATACTAGTGATTGTTCCCTCATCTTTTTTTACAAAGTACTTTAGAATGACCATTACATTTTCTCCACATTATACTTCTGTTTGAAAAGTAGCGTGACATTGGGATATTGTATTCATTTTGACTCATTATAATGCAAATGTTATAAACCAACCTGTACTGGTTTAAAAGGAGGAATGTGAAAATTCACTGGGCGCTAGACTGCACAGTGCAGAGGGAAACCTGGCTTTAGGTGTGGCTCCAGTGAGGACCTAGCTATGTTCTTAGGGTCCATCTTTGAGGTCAGCATTCCCTGTAAGGTAACCACAAACCCAGGCAGGCTCCTCCCATCACATAAGCCCCCAAGACCCACGTTTTTCTCATACCATCAGATCCATCTCCAGCAAATGTCTCCTCATCCCTTCTTGGCTCTGATAACTAATGTGTGCCACGAAGCTGGAGCTAGGGACAGTGGGATGGGTCTGACTATCTGGCTTAACTAAATCAGAGCCAACAGTTCTCAGGGTTAGGGCAGAAAATTGTTCCATCTAAGAAGCATTGCTGAGTGGTTTTCAAATAAAACTGGAAATACTGTTACTTCATATTTTAGTAGGAGAAATGTATGCTTTGTGGCAAAAAAAAGTAAAACAACAGTGGTTTGGGCAAATACTGGTCAAAGTTGGCTCTAGAGGGCAGCCCCAGTGGCTCAGCAGTTTAGCGCTGCCTTCAGGCCAGGGCAGGATCCTGGAGACCCGAGATCGAGACCCACGTCGGGCTTCCTGCCTGGAGCCTGCTTCTCCCCCTGTCTGTGTTTCTGCCTCTCTGTGTCTCTTATGAGTAAATAAATAAAATCTTTAAAAAAAAAAAGTTGGCTCTAGAAAAAATATTGAAGATGTAAAATTTGGTATTTTCGCTCATTTTGAGATCTTCAAATTTTCAAGATTTTATGATCAAAAGATCAAGATTTTATGGTCTTCAATATTTTCAGGTAATATTTTATTCATGCATAGCCTAAGATTTCCAAAGGGCCATTGTTAATGTATATTTGATTTCAATCAATTCAATGGCTTATCTCCTGTCCATCAGTAAAAATCAATGAGCACCAAGGATTGGGTTCTCACTTTAACATGTCAGTTTATATTGACCTTGAAATTTTAGAATAAAAGAGCACTTTTTTAATGTTAAAATATAGATAGAATAATATTGATGAAAGTAAAATATTAATGAAAGTAAAATGTTAATAGAAAATGATCAAAAACAAAATAGCTTTCATTATTCATCAATTATTATAGATTTATACTATGTTTTCATACTCATTCCTATCCCATAATATAGAAATTAGGTGTTTAAAGTCTAATGTCACTGATCAGAAGTATATTTTTATATGGGCCAGTTTAATAGATGATAAATATAATAAAGGTATACAAGCATATTTTACTTGTTTGTGTATTTTGATCAAGACACAATGGCCAATTTCTCCCTTCCCTTTGCCACTCTCTTCTTATTTATTTAGCAATTATTAAGTAACTTCTACATCCCAAGCACTATTTTAGGAGTTGGATATATAATATTAATGTTTTCTTATATCACTCACAATGGAAACTCAATCATACACGTGCAATAAAATATTGTTTTGATGGATTATAATTAGAGAGGAACCATGTATATATGTATGTATATATACATATATATGAATATAAGATTATTATTATTTCCAGTGTAGCAAGAATAATATTCTGGCTTCCAGGAAGAAGAATTAATTTTATTTAGACACATAAAATCTCAATCTGAAAGAAAAGTTTCTCTATTTGGAACTAGAATTGTGCTCAAAGTTTACTCCTAATGGAAACTGCTCAAACCGTCAGTTGGTAGAAAGAGGATATGGAGCATCTAAACAAAGTCTTCCTAAAATATGGAACAGGTTTGCAATTTAAGGAAAAAACCCTCTAACTTTGCTATTTATTATTCAAGCTTAACCACTAAAATAAAAATCCGCATATGTGAAATAAAAATTCACATATGTGAAAGCATCTTACACAACAAGAAGACAAATATATAGTTCTTTTTGGTTAATCTATTTTTTCCCCTGAGATATTTGAGGTCACAAAACCAGGGCCTGGGAAAATCAGATTTTAATGAAATTCCTACAAAAATGTCTAGAAGCCTTGTTGCTTCAGATGTAGCAAAACAACATCTGATTGGCAAGTGGCCACTTTGGGTTTGCTCCTGCTTGGCCAGAATCCTAAAATTAGTTTTCACGACGTTCTGTCCCCATATAATCCTTGTGTTGAAGACAGGCAGAATTGTGAGATAGGGTGACTGGATTCTGACTGCCTGGGTTAGAATTCTTGCTCTGCCATATGCTAGGGGTGTGGTCTTTCTCTTCATTTCTGTTTCCTCATCTGTAAGGTGAGGATAGTAACAGGACCTACCTCATTGGACTGGTATGAGGATTATGTGAGCTAATACATGTAAAGTGCTTAGCATGCCTGGCACACAGTAAATAGTATGTGTTTGGTTAAATGTACACTATATGCACACACACAGTAAATTCTCACATGTTGTATAGTCAAACTGGAATTATGACTTTATATTTCCCTTATATAACTATAAAATATTAGTTGACTTAGCTTATTCCCTGAAGACTCAGGAGGATTATGTCTAATCCTTCAGGTTTTCATATATACATACACATGAACTTTCTAACTCTGCCACTTAAGATGTCTATCAGAAATTATGAGTCCTTGTATCAGTAAGTGTTTTATAATGTGGTATATGTGTGTTCGTCAACAAGTCCACAATAGGTGTAAAAATTCACAAGTAGTATGAAAATAAAGGGGAATAAAAGGTCTCATTTCTGGTTACAGAAAATAGTGGTATTCATTTTTCATTTCTGAACACATATTGGCAAGGGGAATATAAAGACCAGAAGGAAGCTTTTCCACCTGGCTTCAAAGAACAGCCATAGCATACTTAGGGAATTCAGAAATGAATGCAGGAAAAATGTAATGAGGCATCTGGGACTCTTGTTCTTCATCATTTGTGAAATATGTGGTGTTTCTTAACCAGGGCAGTACTGTGTTCCTAGAAGGCATCCTAGAATGTGCAGATACATTAAATTTACACAGTGTTATTTGTCAATCATATCTCAATAAATCTGGAGGAGTAAAGGAATGTGCTGGTGCTACCAGCATTCGATGGGCTTGGAACCATAATGCTAAATGTTTTGCAAAGAGGAGGAGAGTCCTGCAGAATGAAAAATTGATGCTCAAAATGCCAATAGCACCTGGTCTTCCTGCATTGATGATGACAAAGAATGCTATAAGACAAACAACTGGGCTGGAATGTAAAAGACCTAAGCTACAACTGTGCACAGATATTTTATTGCATAGATATTGTCTTGCACTAAGTCTTTAACAAAAATATTTAGTTTGTTTTTTTTTAAAGATTTTATTTATTTGTTCATGAGACACACACACACACACACACACACACACAGAGAGAGAGAGAGAGAGAGAGAGGCAGAGACATAGGGAGAGGGAGAAGCAGGCCCCACGCAGTGAGCCCAATGTGGGACTCGATCCCAGGACCCTGGGATCACTCTCTGAGCTGAAGGCATACACTCAACCTCTGAGCCACCCGGGCATCTCCAAAAATATTTAGTTTTGATTGAAGTAAAAAAAAAATTGAATAAACTTGTATTCAATTTTAATGTGAAATTATTATTATTCTTTAATTTAATAGATCTGTACTGTATTTCAGTTTATTCCTATTCAACAACTATAGGAAGCTGCCTCTAAAAAAGTGAGAGCACATACAAATTCAATTATCACTAATATTATCATATTTCTTCTTTTCAGAAGTAAAAAATAATATACGTGATAAGAAACAGCCTATTTGCCCCACAAAGCTAATGATCTCCCTTACAAAAACAATTTATCAGCAAACTCTGACCATGCTAAGAATTGGTCAATTTTAGTGTTTGTGTCTTGAACCTAATTATAACTGTAACTCACCCAAAATTATAATATTAAATTTGCACCTTCTAATAAAGGGTTAACTGATGCATTGCATAGCTTTTACATTTACATGGTGAGCACCTAAAGCTTAGTTCTTTCATTTTTATTATATAGCTACTTATATTTTAATATATGACTAGACTTATTCTATATAAAGTGAACAGTCATTAAATATTGATATTAAAGTATTGACAAAGAAATCCAGTACAATCTATTCTACTTTGGCTTTGCTAAAACCCAAGGATAAAAAGTTTCCCACATAACATTTTTCCTCTGAAGAAAAGTAGTTTGTTGTCAGTATTATGCAAGCCTCTGCGTGAAAATGTAGTTGATGTATGCTACTGAGACCAGTGGAGACTACCTTCCTTGTGGAGATATTTTATCCATTTAGAGTCAGGAGAGGTGCTATTTAATTGTGCTCTGCACATGGGCACTCAGTCCCTTCTGACTGATGCACTGATCTTCCCTAGCTTCGTAGTTTCATTTTGTGACCCAGAATAAAATGCATAAAAGCCATTATAGGATAGCACTGGCAAGCTGCAGATCCAAAATAGATTTCTTAAAAACAAAAAATCCTAAATCTTTGAGCTCCTGATTGGCACTACAACAACAACAAAATAGTTTTTTGTAGCAAATGAACTAAAATAAATAAAATCATTTCTTCACCCTTCAACAGCCTTTTAAAATCCATGTTACTGTTTAAATATACTCTATCATAAGAGATAAAATGACATGTGGGAGGGTTTTTTTGTTTGTTTTGTTTACTTTGTAGGAAAATAAATTACTTTTTATTTGAAAAAAGTCTTTTCTTTATAAATCATTAAAACTCTAACTTCTAAATTCGTGTTTATGTCATATCAATAGTTATTGCTAACTGATTGTATCAGTCATATCCTTGACTAGAAAGGTTAAATGATTTTTAATCTTTTCTCAGAAAACATAGAAAACATATTCTAGTAATATGTAGCTACCTCAGCTTTTAAAGCACTTTTTATATGGCAGATATGAACACATGGCCATTCTGGGGTACCTGGGTGGCTCAGTGGTTGAGCATCTCTCTTCTGCTCAGGTTGTGATCCCAGGATCCTGGGATTGAGCCCTGCATGGGACTCCCTGCAGAGAACCTGCTTCTCCCTCTGCCTATGTCTCTGCCTCTCTCTCTCTGTGTCTCTCATGAATAAATAATAAAAAAAGGGGGGGTCCCTGGATGGCGCAGCGGTTTAGCGCCTGCCTTTGGCCCAGGGCGTGATCCTGAAGACCGGGGATCGAATCCCACGTCGGGCTCCCGGTGCATGGAGCCTGCTTCTCCCTCTGCCTGTGTCTCTGTCTCTCTCTATCTGTGTGACTATCATAAATAAATAAAGGCTTAAAAAAATTCTCTTTAAAAATGATTGTGTGTTTATTATGAATTTTGGATAATAATGAAGGTAATAGGCGCCTGGGTGGCTCAGTGGTTGAGTGTGTCTGCCTTTGGCTCAGGTCATGATCCCAGAGTCCTGGGATCAAGTCCCACATTGGGCTCCCCACAGGGCGCCTGATTCTCTCTCTGCCTATGTCTCTGCCTCTCTTTCTGTGTCTCTCCTGAATAAATAAATAAAATCTTTTTAAAAATGAAGGTAAAAATTAAGAAAAAATATAACACAACCTCCTTTTTTTTTCTTTTTTCTTTTAGAGAGAGAGAGAGAGAGAGCGAGAGAGCACATGCTCAAGCAGTGGGGGTGGGGAGCAGCGGGAGAGGGGGAGAGGTTGAGAATCTTAAGCAGGCTCCATGCTTAGCACAGAGCCCAATGTGGGGCTCAATTTCATAAGGCTGAGATCATGACATGAGCTGAAACCAAAAGTTGGAGCTTAAACTGACTAAGCCACCCAGGTGCCCCCAAATATATATCACATCCTCTTAAAGAGAATCATAGTTAATATTTTGGTATATATACATCTAATGTTACATTAGATACATTCCATGTTAATTAAGTACATTAATGTTTTTAAATTAAATCTTATTCATGCAGGTTAATTAAATTAACATGTATTTATACAAAGTAAAACATACGCATAGTTTTAAAATCAAAGAGTACCATAAAATTTATAATAATTATCTCCTCCCTTTCCTATCCTCTATTCCCAAATTCAACAATTATTTTCAGTTTTAGGTGGATTCCTATATTGTCTCCACATCCAAAGATATCCACATCCTAATCCCCAGAACCTGTGAATATGTTATCTTACACAATAAAAGGAATTTTGCTGATGTGATCAAGTTAAGCCCTCTTGAGATGGGAATACTGTCCTGGGTTATCTGAGTGGGCCCAAAGATATAATCACAAAGGTCTTTATGGGGTGGTGGTGGTAGGGGATCCGAGTCAGTTGTAAGATGTATAATGATAGAAGTATAATGATAGATAGAGGTTGGAGCGATCAAGGAAGTCCAGTTGACAGTCCATGTGAGAACCTAGCAAAGAACCAATGTCGTCTCCCAGCCAAGTCAGTGAGCTGTCTTCGACTTCAGCATGGATGATCCAAATAATGCAGGTGGCCTCTAGAAGGTGAAAAAGACAAGGAAATGAAGTCTCCTTGCACAACCTTCAGAGGAAACCAGCTCTGTAGACACCTTGACTTTAGCCCAGTCTAATTGATTTTGAATTTCTACAACTATAAGATAATACAATTGTGTTGTTTTAAGCCACTAAGTTTGTGATACTTTGGTATAGTGGCCTGTTACTTTTTCATAGAACTCTGTTGTTATTTTTTCTCTAGTGTGCAGATTGCTTTCTCATTTCTCTGAAAATACGAATTTTTATAAATTAGGTCTCTTCTTATTCTTATACAGTGTCTCTGAATTTTGGAGGTCCTCTTTTCTGGTTTGTTTTTCTCATTCTATTGTTTTATTGTCTTTGGATAGCTATTTATATTTAACTGTGAAACCTTAAAAAGCTTCGAGGAAGCATGTCTAAGTGAAGAGATTTATCCCTAAGAGAACTTCAATATATTGAGGATAATTGATGGCTATTTCACTGAAAGCTCCCTGTTACTATTGCTTCATAATGTTACCCTAAAGTTTTGTGGCTTAAAATATTTATTTTATTTTGCTTAATACTTTTGTGGGTCAAGAATTCAAGAGGTTCAGCTGGGCATTTATGAAATGGAGTATCTCATCATTTGCAGTCAAATGTCATTTGGGATTGTAGTTATAACCAGATTCACCAGGTGTGTAGTCTAAGATAGCTCATTCACTTGGTTGGCAGTTGATGCTGGCTGTTGGCTGCATGCTCAATGGATAATCAACTGGGTTGCCTACATGTGGTCTTCAGAATATAGCAGTCTAAGATAGCCAAACTTCTTACATGATGATTTACTTTCTCTAGATCTTAGAGCAAGCAACCTAAGAGAACAAAGTCGATGCTTCTTGATCTTTTCTGACAAACTTGCAAAAGTCACATAGTGTTATTTCTCTTCATTCTATAGGTTGAAGCCATTATATGACCACCCAAATTTAGGGTGGGGCTCAGTTTCACGATATAAACCCCCCACTACTCAATTAAAGAAGTCTATACATTTTGGAGCTTAATGATTTATTCTGTTCCATCAATATATTTGTATATCTTGACTACCAATATAGTAGCTTTGTAATAAATCTTGAAATCAGGTGGTGCTGGTTCTCTAAATTTGTTATTTTTCAAAGTTTGGCTATTGTAGGTCCTTTGTATTTTCCTGGAAATTTTAGAATCAGGTTGCCAACTTCTAATAAAGGCAGGGAGGGGGAAATTTTGTTTCTGATTGCATCAAATCTATAGACCAGCATGGGGAGAATTGATATCTTAACAATATTGAGTCCTCTGGCTCTAGAGCATGGTATATCTCTCCATTAATTTAGGTCTTTTTTAATTTCACTTTGCAATGTTTTGTTCTTTTTCAGTGTCTAGGTCTTTCACATCTTCTGTCACATTTATCCTTAAGTATTTAATATTTTTTATGCTATTGTAAATGGTATCAATTTTTAATTTAATTTAATTTTAAATTTTTTTATTTATTTATGATAGTCACACAGAGAGAGAGAGAGAGAGAGAGAGAGGCAGAGACACAGGCAGAGGGATAAGCAGGCTCCATGCACCAGGAGCCCGACGTGGGATTCGATCCCGGATCTCCAGGATCGCGCCCTGGGCCAAAGGCAGGCACCAAACCGCTGCGTCACCCAGGGATCCCAATTTTTAATTTTAATTTCCAATTATTCATTACCAGTATATAGAAATACAATTGACTTTTGTATATTGATCTTGTGTCGTACAACTTTGCTAAACTCATGTATCACTAGTAGCTTGTTGTAAGTTCCATTGGATTTTCCACAAAAATAATCATGTCATTTGTGTATAAAGACAGTTTTACTTAAAATAATAATAATAATAAAAAGATAGTTTTACTTCTTCGCTTACAAGCTAGATGCTTTTTGTTTCTTTTCCTTGACCGATGGCACTGGTTAAAATCTCCAGTACAGGGGCACCTGGGTGGCTCAATAGTTGAGTGTCTGCCTTCAGTTCCCCAGGATTTAGTCTCACATCAGGCTCCCTGTTACGAGCCTGCTCTCCCTCTGCCTGTGTCTCTGCCTCTCTAATTCTCATGAATAAATAAATAAATCTAAATAAATAAATAAATAAATAATAAAACCTCCAGTACACGGTTGAATAGACGTGGTAAGAGCAAACATTCTTATCTTACATCTGAACTTAGATGGAAAGAATTCTTTTACCATGAAGGTATGATACTAGCTGTAGGATTTTATAGGTGCCCTTTATCAGGCTGAGGAATTCCCCTCTTCTAGTTTGCTGAGAATTTTTTTTTTTTAAATCAGGAATGAATGTTAGGTTTTGTTAAATGATTTTACTGAGTCTGTTGAGCTTATTGTATGGTTTTTCTTTTCTAGTTTGTTTATATGGTGATTTATATTGAAGGTTTTCAAATATTAAAACAATGTTGCATCCCCGAAATAAAATCCATTTAGTCATGATATACTACCCTTTTTTATATTGTTGTGTTTGATTTGCTAAAATTGTGTTGGAATTTTTCTTTGTGGGAAAATTTTTAACTAAAAATTTAATTTTAAAATAGATATATGACTATTCACCTTTTATTCATTCATTCATTCATTCATTCATTCATTCATGAGAGAGACACAAAGAGAGGGGCAGAGACACAGGGAGAGGAAGAAGCATACTCCTCCCGGGGAGCCCGATATGGGACTCGATCCCGGGACTCCAGGATCACACTGAGCCAAAGGCAGATGCTCAACTGCTGAACCATCCAGGTATCCCTTATTTATCTCTTGAGTGAGCTTCATCAATTTGTGTCTTGCAAGAAATTTTATCTCTGTGTTGAATTTATTGGCATAAAGTCAATAATGTTCATTTTTTCTTTTAATATCTGTAAATTCTCTAAAGATATAATCCTCCTGTTCCTAATATCGACCATTTGTGCTTGCTTTCTTTTTTGTCCTTATTAGTCCGGTGAGAGGTTTGTCAATCTTTTCAAAGAACTGGCTTTTAGTTTTATTGATTTTTTATATTGTTTTTCTATTTTCTACTTCACTGATTTCTACTTTATTTTTTTTTCCTGCTGCTTACTTGGGGTTTTATTTGCTCTTCTTTTTCCATTTCCTTAATGTGGAGGCTGAGGTTATTGATTTGAGAACTTTTTCCCTAATAATAGGCTGTAAATTTTCCCCTAGCTACTGCTTTAGTAGCATTCCAGAAATTTTGACATTTTCAATTTTCATTCCATTTAAAATACTTTATTTTATTTTGACTTGTTTTTCTTTGATTCATGAGTTATTTAGAAGTATTCTAGTTTTCAAATATTTGAGAATTTTGCAGAGATCTTTGTTATTGATTTCTAATATAATTCTGTCTTGTTCAAAGAACTTACTTTGTATGAATCAACTCGTCTTAACCTTATTAAGACTTGTTTTTGGACAGCCCAGGTGGCTTAGCGGTTTAGCGCCACCTTCAGCCCAGGGCGTGATCCTGGAGACCGGGGATGGAGTCCCACGTTGGGCTCCCTGCATGGAGCCTCCCTCTGCCTGTGTCTCTGCCTTTCTCTCGGTCTCTAATAAGTAAATAAAATCTTAAAAAAAAAAAAAAAAAAAAAGACTTGTTTTCTGGCCCAGAATATGGTGTATCTTGGCAAGAGTTCTGTATGTCCTTGAAAATAATGTATATTCTGCTATTGGGTGAACTGTTTTATAAATGTCAATTAAATTATTAGGAAGTATTATTTGCATTTTCTTTATCTTTACTGATTTACTGTCTACTTATTCTAACAACAATTCAGAGAGACATATTGAAATCTCCAACAATAATCCTGGATTTGTGGGCAGCCGGGGTGGCCCAGTGCTTTAGCGCCGCTTTCAGCCCAGGGCCTGATCCTGGAGACCTGGGATACAGTCCCACCTCGGGCCTCCCTGCATGGAGCCTGCTTCTCCCTCTGCCTGTGTCTCTGCCCCTCTCTCTCTGCGTGTGTGTCATAAATAAATAAAATCTTAACAAAAAATAATTCTGGATTTGTCCATTTATTTTTTCACTTCTATCCTTTTTTTTTTTTTGCTTCATGTGTATTGAAATTCTATTATTAGGTACATATATGCTTAGGATTGTTATCTTGATGAAGTGACCCCGATTATCCATAAGAAATTACCTTGTTCTATCCCTGCTAATATTATCAGTTGTTAAATTCATTTTCTCTGATAATAATATAGCTACACCAACTTTCTTTTGATGGATCTTAACATAGTACATTTTTAAAAATATTTATTTATTTATTTTAGAGAGACTGCGTGTGATTGGGGGGAGGGGCATAGGGTGAGGGAAAGAGAATCCTCAAGCAGACTCCCCGCTGAGTGGGGAACCCAACATGAGACTCAATCCCAGGACTCTGAGATCATGACCCCATGGGCAATCAAGAGTCAGCTGCTTAACCAATGAGCCTCTCAGGGGCCCCTAGCATTTTCCATACTTTTGACTTGTGTTTGTCTTTATATTTGAAGTAGGCTTTGTATATACAGCATATAATTGGATCTTGTTTTTAAAGCCAATTTTATCATCTCTGACTTTTAATTGGTATACTTAGATCATTTTAATTTAATGATATATTAATATAGTTGGGTTTATTTTTTTACATAGTTGGGTTTAAATATATATTCTTACTATTTGATATTTTCTGATTCTCTTTTATCTCATTATTTGCTTATTAGCTCTACCTCTTTGCTTTTTAGTTTAGTTGTCGCTTTAGGGTGCATAGTATATATTTTTAACTTATCACAGCCTATCTTCAAGTGATATCATACCATTTGATGTATAATGTTTCAATAGTTTACTTCCATTTTTCCCCTCCTTACCTTTATGACTACTATTATAATACATTTTACTTTCTCATATGTTATAAGTCACATGCTACACTATTATTAGTTTTGTTTAATTATAGATTTCAATAGTAAGAAACTTAAAAAAATCATGTTTATGATAACCATGAAGTTACCATTTCTAATACTCATTTCTTTCTGCAGATCATATTTCTATCCAGTATTAATAGCCTTCTGACTGAAAAACTCCCTGTACCATTTCTTGTTATGTGGGCTTGTTGCTGATGATGATGTTTGGCTTTTATATATCTGAAAAGTGTTTTGTCTTCATTTTTGAAAGATTTTGGGAGCTATAGTATTCTGGTTGACAGTTTTTCCTTTCAATACTTTAAAGATCTTGCTTTACTCTCTTTTCACTTGCATTGTTTCTGATGAGAAGTCTGATGTCATCCTTTTCTTTGTTCCTCTGTATATAATGAGACTTTTTTCTGGTTGCTAGGAATTCTTTATCACTGGTTTGGAGAAGGTTGATTGTAATGTGCTTTGATACAATCTTCTTCATGTTTCTTGTGCTTGAGTTTGTTCAACTTCTTTGATCTAAAGCTATTACAATATATTGCTTTATTCAGAAGAGGTACTAATGTCAAAAACTCATATAGGTGAAATGAAAAAAGTTCTGAATGATACTACAAAATTGTTAACTTTATTCAATAAAGACCAGTTCTTTCCAGAATGTTTTAAAATTGTGTTATCATTTGGATGAAGATCACATAAATCTGTTACATGTAGAAATCTTGTGGCTTAGCAAAGAGTTGCAATAGTATGTTTTAAGCTAACAGGTGAATAACAGGAGGATTTTCAAGAAGTGGTATAGGCCACCTTTTGTCATGTGCTTTGAAGAGGAAGGCTGCAGCAACTAGCTACTTAGGCATTTCTCATCATATGAACCAGTTCAATAAGTATTCACAAGATCCTGGTGAAAATAGTTTCACTATAAGCTACAAGATTCTTCAATTTACAACAATCTGGACCTTTAGAAAAATTATATTGCAGTAAGCAATCTTGATATCTTCCCCTTTGGGAGTGAGAAAGGTAGTAAGATTGAAACTATTGAAAACCACCTGGAAGAAACACAGAATAAAATGGAACGGTATTTCCTCTTTCTTTCAATAAAAGGTTGAGAGATCCCTTCTCTGAATCTTCTGCTCAGCCTGAGAATCTTACTTTGGGAAAACAGCAAAGACCTTGTGAGCTGCAGTCTGATTATGCAGTCAAGATGAGGCTTACTGATCTGACTCTGACAAGTTCTGTATTTCTGTGAAGGAAGAGTATCTCGTCATTCATAGGAAAGCAGCAAACATTTCACTGAAGTTTTCTTCCATTCATTACACCTGTGAGCAAGCTTTAACTTGTTTAAGAATCATGAACAAGAATGAATACCATCTCATTTTCACTGAAATGAAATTCTTGTATGCTTATTTCAAGTTTGATCCAGAATTGGGTAATTGTGCAATAATAAAACAAGCACAAGTTTTATGTTATTTTATTCTTTATTTCTTGTTTCAAAAATAACAATTTTTATGCATAAGTAGATATATAAAAGAGATTTGAAAAATCTAACATATAGTAATTTCATAAATACTAGGCCTATATTTGAGCCTAATCATGTTACTCAGGAAGAAAATTATTTGTATAAAATCATATTTTAAGATAGGGGCACCTGGGTTGATTAAGCATCTAACTCCTGATTTTGGCTCAGGTTGTGAGACAGAGCCCCAAGTCGGGCCCATGCTTAGCACAGAGTTTGCATGAGATGTTCTCTCCCCCTCCCTTTGTCCCTCCCCCTCACTCATGCTCTAAATAAATAAATAAATAAATAAATAAAATTTTAGAAAACTATATCTTTTTTTTAAAAGATTTTATTTATTTATGAGACACACAGAGAGAGGGAGGGAGAGAGAGAGAGAGAGAGAGAGAGAGAGAGAGAGAGGCAGAGACAAAGGCAGAGGGAGAAGCAGGCTCCACGCAGGGAGGCCCGAGGTGGGACTGTATCCCAGGTCTCCAGGATCACGCCCTGGGCTGAAGGCAGCACTAAAGCACTGAGCTACCTGGGCTGCCCTTAAAAACAAAAAACAAAAAACTATATCTTAAGATATATTTTTACTCATATTCTACTGGCTTATGGTTTAGTAGTTGTAGTAACTGCAATGTCAATAATTTCTATATTGTAAATAATTTTTAACTGAATCAATTTGTAACTTTTATTTAAATTAAACAAGCCATGCCAGTCTTCAGAAAAAGTAAACTACATTTTTTTTTGCTTAAGCCAGCTATTTATTATGTTTGCCTTACATTGTTTTGATATTTATAAAAAAATAAAAATAAGATATTGGGGTGCCTGGGTGGCTCAGATAGTTAAACATCTGTCTTTGGCTCAGGTCATGATCTCTGGGTCCTGGGATCAAATCCCACATCAGGCTCCTGGCTTAGCGAGGAGTCTGCTTCTCCCTCTGTCTCTGCCTCTTGCCCTGATCATGCTCTTTCTCTCTGTATCTGTCTCAGATGAACAAATAAATTTTTAAAATCTTAAAAGAAAAGAAAAGTAAGATATCAATTTCAAGACAGGTAAATCCAACTTCATTTTTCAAGAAAGTTTGGGTAAAAAATCATTTTAGTTTTAAATAGGGAAAATAGTATAGCTTACCTATCAGATACTTGTAGATTAGAAGTTTATGATAAACATTTAGGACTTCCTAGGTGTGTGGCCATGAGAATGTGCCCTGCAGACCACAGCTATGGAGGATGTAAGTGATCTAGGATCCTGGGCTCTGAACTCCATCTCTGTGCTGGTGCTGAGGCCACACCTCTCATGAACTGCTCCTAGCAGATGACTGAGTGTAGCAGGAATATGAGGCAGGCCCATTCCTTGATGTCCTTAGATTCTTCTGATGGCTGATTCAGGCTTGAAAACTCCATGACAACCTCACTGAACTCTTCCTCAGACTTCACAGCAATCTAGGATACTTCCACCCAGTCTACCTTCCTTTCTCCTTTACACAAGGTCATCCATGCTCCATGGTCTGATGGTTCTCCCAATCTTCCCAGTCTTTTTTCCCCCCCCCCAAAAGTGTTTCCCTAGCAAAATCCTTACATGTGTAATACTGTCTTGGTGTCTTGGAGGACTTGGACTAGCACCCTGAATATGGTTTAAAAAATCAAGTAGGAAATAAAAATAGAAAGAAAAGCTAAATTTTCTCTGCCTACATTACCAGCTTATGTTAAAGTTGTTGTCTTTTGTGGAGAGACAGAACCACAAAAAGATTGGATTAATAATAAGTTATCCATCCATAACTATTGACAATTGTTGGTGGATTATTGTATCTATAGGTTATCAATCACACTAACATTCTATGATTAGTAGGTATAAGAATATTTATGTAGGGGGTATCCTGAGACTCAAAAATTATTTCGAGAATTTCTCAAGCCATTTCTTGGCTGTTTCCTTTTTTTTTTTTAAGATTTATTTATCTATTTGAGAGAGAGAGATCGAGAGAGAGAGAGAGACCGAGATTGTGAGTAAGCAGGAGTTGGAGGGGCAGATGGAGAGGGAGAGAGAATCGCAAGCAAGCTCCATGCTGAGTGGGGGAAGCCCAACACAGGGCTCAATCTCATGACCCTGAGATCATGACCTGAGCTGAAACCAAGAGTAGGATGTTTGGCAGTGCCAACTCAAGTGGCAAGTGCCCCATGTCTCTTTCCTTTTACCTCTTCCTTTATGTGAATTGTGAGGTCTTTGATAGAATCTAAATGGACTACAGTCAAAAGGACAGATTCTAGTCCCAGAAGAATTGCAAATTTTGTAAGACTATTTAGACATAATTTATGTATAAGGACAATATGGGACTACTGTTCACAGATTTGGGAAAAATCGGTATTTTGGTATTAAACATGGCAAAAACCCCAATTACTATAATTGGCTCTCACAATCACAGCCAGGAGAAGGGCAAAGTATAGCATTTAAGAATATCCTACACTGGAATCAGTCAGCTTAAAACCTGTCTCTATCACCGACTAACTGTATGACATTTGGTAAGTTACATTATTTCTCCAGTTTCCTTATCTACAGAAATAGGAATAACAATATCTACTTAGAAGAATTAAATGTAAAAATATCTGTAATGTGCTTAGCACTATACCTGGTACAGTGTAACCCTTGATAAAGTGTAGCTCTTACCATTAGCAAGAATGATTTGATTAATCTTTCATCTGAGTGCTGTACCATATAGTCACTTCATATCTTACATCAAGATCACATTCTTTTCATGAACTAATTTTTATTGTTGTCAAAAAATGTAGGAAAAGATTTGAAAACTGTCAAGGGTGCCGAGGCTCCTACTTTGACTTAATGCCCCTGCTTGAATTCCCTCATCTCACTCCAGCTCTCTATCCTTTTTATTTTTATTTTTAAAAGATTTTATTTATTTACTCATGAGAGACACAGAGAAAGAGGCAGAGACATAGGCAGAGGGAGAAGCCAGCTCCCTGCAGGATCCCGATGCGGGACTGGATCCCAAGACCTGGGGATCACGCCCTGAGCCGAAGGCAGATGCTCTACCACTGAGCCACCCAGTTGTCCCCCCCCCCCTTTTTTTTTAAAGATTTCTCCATGGGGTCCTTAAGCCAGAAGCCTCTCTATTCATCTTCTTCAGAGAATAAATGCTTGTGGAGAGAGGAAGGGGTAGGAAGTTGTGGGAACAACCAGAGGTTCTGATTCTTTGGCTGAGTAAAAGAGGGGCCCTGGCCACCCAGGCATTTTATATACTATTTTATATACGATGTTACAGCCAGTCCTCCATTTTCAGACCCTGTCCTCCTATGCTTCCGAAGTTGTTGCTTTCTCAACTTGGACAGGCAGATGCCCTCACTTCTCATCTAGGATAATCCCCCCTGCAATTTTCAGGTTGTCACCTCTTCTGCTCTCCTAAACTAATTACTAAAGACTCCATCTTTAGCCCTCTATCTTGTTCACCTCCACTGGGCTCACTAACTCCCAGGGCTACATGTTCTAGGCCATTGGAGATTAATAATACCCCTCAAGGCTGGGCTGGGGGAAGCTTGCTTTGGTCCTCCATAAATTTGTTAAGGATAACATAGTCTCTCCCCTTCCTACAGGTGGTTCCAGGAGATCTCCTTAAACGTTAGATGGTAATTAGGTGTGTGTGAACTCTTTGATCTCACTACAATGCCCTCTGCAGGTACCCTCAACCTATAAAATCTGTAGACTACGGTGCAAACTTCGCAGAGAGTAACTGCGCAGATGAATCATCACCCACTGGATCCCCCATCAGTAAGTTACCTGAGTAACATTCTGTGTAAACTGTACGGAGTGGCCTGCTTTGTTTTTTAGTCTCAAAGTGCCTTCTTAGTTTGGGGGATCCCTTCCCCACTTTCTAACATCACCCTACAATTCTTTATGTCCCTGTGAATTAATACTTTTAAATATTCCCTTTGTATCATTTCAGGAAGATGTGGAGGATTGGGAGAGAAGATAAACACATGTGGTTAATCACTGTTGTTAAAGTGGATGTCAGATTCTAAAACCAGCTCATAAGGTGAAAATTGCATTTAGATAAAATTTACCTTGAACCCATATAGTAGGGAAAGAAATACATCTTTAAATATTAGAATTGCAGTCAGCTTGGTGAGATGCTTTGATGTGAGAGGCACATGTGACCTGAGACACCAGAGCATGACCCCATTTCCCACCTTATAATCTCCTCTGAACATGATCTCCTACACTGGCATGGCAAGTGGAATCTTATTTATTCTTCTTGTTGTTGTCACCTTTTTAACATCTAAGTCTTTGCATAAATAAAACATGTGCAAGATGATAAATGTAACTTGGCTATAGTTTCTCAAACCTCTCTGTAAAGACACAGTTTGGTATAAGGGAATCTAAGCTGAACATATAGGCAAGGTTAAAAAGTCTTGACAGAAGGAGAAAGACTTGTTAGGTACCAATGACACCCTGGACCAGAGTTCAAATGACAGTACTTGAATCGGAAACACCATCTTTCTACTTTGCTCTTTCTCCTCTTACTCTTTGCTCTTTCTATGCCCTGGACCTCACTTCAGCACTTGGGATCAAGTAAAACTTGTGCATAGACTTTGAGCAAGGGTTGTTATGGTGTTCTATTGCACACCTACTAATGAATTGTTCTTTTCATTTTATATTCTTTGAAATAAAACATTTAAAATGAAATAATGTATTGTGTAACTACTTTATGCTTTGATTAATTCAATTTCTTTTTTTTAAAGATTTTATTTATTTATTCATGAGACACAGAGAGAGAGGCAGAGACATAGGCAGAAGGAGAAGCAGGTTCCATGCAGGGAGCCCGATGTGGGACTTGATCCTGTCACTCCAGGTCATGTCCTGAGCTGAAGGCAGACGCTCAACTGCTGAGCTACCCAGACATCCCTAATTCACTTTCTTTACCTCATTTAATCCTCACAGTAATTCAGTAAAATAGATATTACCCTTAGTTCACTGATTGGTAAACTAGGGCTTAAAGCAATTGAATAAGTCCTTCAGTTCCTTAAGTGGCAGGACGAGATTCTGTGATTTTTTTTTTTATTCTTCACCACTATAACTCTAGAGGGGCAGTGGGCAGGGGAGGGGAGGGAGTCTCTGTTTATTTAATTCAGACACTTAATGGAACATGATCACAATAGCCAACACACTTAAAAAGCTATTACGTCTAAAAGTATGTTCCTAACTCTTGGAATAAAAAAAATTTTAGGAGTAACAAGGAGAAGAAGTGGACAGAAAAAATATATTTAAAGATTTATTTATTTATTTGAGAGAGAGAAAGATTGCACATGAGTGGGGGGCAGACAGAGAGAGAGAGAGAGAGAGAATCTCAAGGAGACTCCCTGCTGAGTGGAGAGCCCTACAGGGCTCCATCTCATGACCCTGAGGTCATGACCTGAGCTGAAACCAAGAGTTGGACACTTAACCCACTGGGCCACGCAGGTGCCGTGAGAGAAAAATATTTTGTACTTGCTACTCACTCACCAAAAATAGATAATTGTGATAACTGTGAACTCAAAGTTTTCTGGACAGCTAGGTAAGAATTTTTATCAAAACAAATCTGGACTCAGAAATCAAGCTGTTCTAATATCACTGCTTTCTAAACTGAAACTTAGAGAAGGAGTTGTTAGAATTACTTTTTAAGGGATCCCTGGGTGGCGCAACGGTTTAGCGCCTGCCTTTGTCCCGGGGTGCGATCTTGGAGAGCTGGGATCGAATCCCACGTCGGGCTCCCGGTGCATGGAGCCTGCTTCTCCCTTTGCCTATGTCTCTGCCTCTCTCTCTCATTCTGTGACTATCATAAATAAATTAAAAAAAAAGAATTACTTTTTAAAAAGTGCCAAATTTTATTTCAACTTTATAATGCCCCAGACTTCCTTGTGCTAATGAAAGCCTTTCTGCATACTGGCAATCTATCCTAAAACTACTTATCTAAAAATGTTAAATCTGCCAATGATGGTAATACCATCATTAATCATTTTTGTAACTTAAAAAAATAGCCTCTCCTTCCTGTGTCCTCTTCTGATTCAGCATTACTTTAAGATTTATTTCAGTTCATATTTTCAGACTACATCTGCTATCAGCTACAGAAAAATGACCCCAAACTTCAAACAATATTCAAACTAGCTATTATATCTTATGAACACATTTTTATAAGTTGACCTTTTCATATTTATAGTTGGCAGAAAATTGTTTTGAGCCAAGTCATCATTTATTTTAAAAATATATCTACATAAAGACTTTCATGATAAGCCATTAATGCAATTACCTCATGCCTTTAACCTTAATAAAACAAAGTTTTTTCCTGATATAAAATAAAGTGGCATTTGTTTGGGACCAAGTAATGAGGCTCTTTCACTCAGGAGATCACTAATGGGCTTAACCAGGTATATATCAATATTACAATGTTCAGTTTCTTTTTAAAGTACTTCCTTGACATAGTGACATGTTTTACAAAGTCACCAATGTAACAATAAAATACTTATGATGAGCTATTGAAAGAAATCTGCAGAGTACCATATTAAGTATTTCCTTTAGAATTTGATTTAGAAATCACTTGTGAGCTTAAAATATGGCTTCTCTAAAAATATCTCTTATTATGTGCATTCTGTTAGAAAAATATTATGAACAGTTTGGTGACTTTGACAAGTTCCAGTTCCTGAAAATAATATCTTCCAGTAATATCTGAGTGCTGCCAAAGACAAAGGCCTTTGAAAGATTTCTGTCTTTGCTTATAACATTACTATTGCATGCAAAATTTCACTGCCTTCCATTTAGGAACATTACTTTTTGAACATGAATTACAATTGCTTATAAAACATTTCTGAAAAAATAATCATAGCATTACAATGGAATGTAATATCTTATCATGGAATGTAATATCTTTTCATGGTTAAAAGTATACAATTATTTTTAAATAATTTAATTTCACCAAATGGACTGGACAGAAATTTTTGGCCAATTGGATTATGTTTTCTAGGATACAAATCCACTAAAGAAAAAAAATTATTTAGCATTTTCAGTTATTCATCATTAACACAAATGCATGTTTAGGTTTTCTAATTGGAAAATATAGTTTATATTTATAGTTAGAGAGTCTATGAAAATTAGATACTAGATAACCTTGTGTTAATATACTAATGGCTTATTGGTCTATTTCTCAGGTGCTTGACATCCTTATTTCTAATTAGCATCTTTTCAAAACATAATGATCTTTTAATGTCTTTGATATAAAAAAAGTTGCTCAGACCTTTTTCCTTAATAAAATTTGCTCAAAGATCCATAAGGAATAGAATCTATTTCTAAATGTCCAATCTAGACTTTTACAAAATAGCTTGTAGAGCCCTTCATTTTTTTTCTATTTAACAATTTGATCTCCAAGATGTACAAAGACTTTTTGCTTTAAAGTCATTCCATTGTGATGTGTCTTGCTTCACTACTAAAGTATAAAAGCAGAAACTGCTCATAGTGAGTAACAGCACAGCTTTTGGGACCAGACTCATATTCCTTGGGTTCAAATACTAGTTTTGCCACTTAATACCAGTTGTGAGGCTTTGAACAAGTTACTTAATATCTTTGTGCCTTGGTTTCTCTAACTATGAAATGGAAATAATAATAATAATAATTCTTACTTTGAAGGGTTATGGAAGGGTTATAATTAAATGTATTATTATTGGTCAAACATTTAGAACAGTATCTGGAAACTAGTGAGGTTGAAAAAACTCTGAGCTATTATGAACATGAATGTTTATTCCTACAGTATTTTATTTCCCAAGATACTGACTCAGCTGGCTAGGCAAAAAGGAATCTTAACCAGTACTTCTAAATTTCCTGATGGTTCCAATAAGCTCTATCTTTTCACACAAGTGATGAGCTTCGTGTGACCTTTCTTTCTGTTCCTGTTCTTGACAAAACTCTGCATTTTGTGTACTCAAAGTTTTCTTTTCTTTCTTTCTTTCTTTCTTTTTTTTTTTTTTGACTAGGGGATAAATACTGATATCCGTTAAATTCTGTCCCCATAAAAAGATACATTGAAGTTCTAATCCCAGTACCTCAGAATGCTATCTTATTTGGAAATAGGGTCTTTGCAGATTTAACCAGGTTAAGATGAGGTCATTAGGGACACTCCTAATCCAATATGACTGCCCTCCTTGTAAAAAGGGGAAATTTGAACACAGACACAGAAGGAAGAAATGTGAAGATGGCCATGTTACTGGAGTCTTGTCAAGGAATGCCAAGTATTGGTGGCAAACACTAGAAGCTAAGAGGAGGCAAGGAAGTATTTTCCCCTGGAGTCATCAAGAAACATGGCCCTAGGTTACCTTGGTTTTATACTTCTAGCCTCCAGAACTTGGAGACAATCAACTGCTGTTTTAAGCCACCCAGCTTTTGGTACTTTGTAATCGGGGCCCAAAGATCTGAATACGGAGGAGGGGCAAGATGGCAGAAGAGTAGGGTCCCCAAATCACCTGTCCCCACCAAATTACCTATATAACCTTCAAATTATCCTGAAAATCTACGAATTCGGCCTGAGATTTAAAGAGAGACCAGCTGGAATGCTACAGTGAGAAGAGTTCCCGCTTCTATCAAGGTAGGGAGACGGGGGAAAAGAGATAAAGAAACAAAAGGCCTCCAAGGGGGAGGGGCCCCCCGAGGAGCCGGGCTGAGGCCGGGGCGAGTGTCCCCAGGACAGGAGAGCCCCGTCCCGGAGAAGCAGGAGCTGCACCAACCTTCCCGGGCGGAAAGGGGCCCGCAGGGAGTTAGAGCAGGACCCAGGAGGGCGGGGATGCCCTCGGGCTCCCGGGACACTAACAGACACCTGCGCCCGGGAGAGTGCGCCGAGCTCCCTAAGGGCTGCAGCGTGCACGGCGGGACCCGGAGCAGCTCGGAGGGGCTCGGGAGGCGGCTCCGCGGAGGGGGCTGCGGGGCGGGAGCGCGAATCCAACAGCGCAGGCCCCGGAGCACTGGGCGCTGGGACACAGCCCAGGATCCGGCCTCCCCCTGGGACAGGCAGAGGCCGGGAGGGCCCAGGACAGCGAGGACGCTCCTGCCCCGAGCTGAGCAGATCAGCGGCCCGCCCGGAGCCTCGAGGCCCTGCGGACGGAGAGCTCCGGAGTTACTGCGGGAGCTGACTCCAGGGCTGCAGAGCTGGCCCCAGCCACTGCGGTTGTTCCTCCTGGGGCCTCACGGGGTAAACAACCCCCACTGAGTCCTGCACCAGGCAGGGGGCAGAGCAGCTCCCCCAAGTGCTGACACCTGAAAATCAGCACAGCAGGCCCCTCCCCAAGAAGACCAGCTGGACGGACCAGTTCCAGGGGAAGTCAAGGGACTTAAAGTCTACAGAATCAGAAGATACTCTCCCGTGTTTTTTTGTTTGTTTGTTTTGTTTTGTTTTTGCTTTTTGATTTGTTCGCATCCCCCACCCCTTTTTTCCCTTTCTTTCTTTTTCTTCTCTTTTTTTCTCTTTTCTTCCTTTTTTCTTTTTTCTTTTTCTCTTTCCTGTCCTTTCTCTCCTCTCTTTTTCTCCTTTTCCCAATACAACTTGTTTTTGGCCACTCTGCACTGAGCAAAATGACTAGAAGGAAAACCTCACCTCAAAAGAAAGAATCAGAAACAGTCCTCTCTCCCACAGAGTTACAAAATCTGGATTACAATTCAATGTCAGAAAGCCAATTGAGAAGCACTATTATACAGCTACTGGTGGCTCTAGAAAAAAGCATAAAGGACTCACGAGACTTCATGACTGCAGAATTTAGATCCAATCAGGCAGAAATTAAAAATCAATTGAATGAGATGCAATCCAAACTAGAAGTCCTCACGATAAGGGTTAACGAGGTGGAAGAACGAGTGAGTGACATAGAAGACAAGTTGATGGCAAAGAGGGAAACTGAGGAAAAAAGAGACAGACAATTAAAAGACCATGAAGATAGATTAAGGGAAATAAATGACAGCCTGAGGAAGAAAAACCTACGTTTAATTGGGGTTTCCGAGGGCGCCGAAAGGGCCAGAGAGCCAGAATATGTATTTGAACAAATCATAGCTGAAAACTTTCCTAATCTGGGAAGGGAAACAAGCATTCAGATCCAGGAAATAGAGAGATCCCCCCCTAAAATAAAAAAAAAAACGTTCAACACCTCGACACTTAATAGTTAAGCTTACAAATTCCAAAGATAAAGAGAAGATCCTTAAAGCAGCAAGAGACAAGAAATCCCTGACTTTTATGGGGAGGAGTATTAGGGTAACAGCAGACCTCTCCCCAGAGACCTGGCAGGCCAGAAAGGGCTGGCAGGATATATTCAGGGTCCTAAATGAGAAGAACATGCAACCAAGAATACTTTATCCAGCAAGGCTCTCATTCAGAATGGAAGGAGAGATAAAGAGCTTCCAAGACAGGCAGGAACTGAAAGAATATGTGACCTCCAAACCAGCTCTGCAAGAAATTTTAAGGGGACTCTTAAAATTCCCCTTTAAGAAGAAGTTCAGTGGAACAATCCACAAAAACAAGGACTGAATAGATATCATGGTGACACTAAACTCATATCTGTCAATAGTAACTCTGAACGTGAATGGGCTTAATGACCCCATCAAAAGGCGCAGGGTTTCAGACTGGATAAAAAAGCAGGACCCATCTATTTGCTGTCTACAAGAGACTCATTTTAGACAGAAGGACACATACAGCCTGAAAATAAAAGGTTGGAGAACCATTTACCATTCGAATGGTCCTCAAAAGAAAGCAGGGGTAGCCATCCTTATATCAGATAAACTAAAATTTACCCCAAAGACTGTAGTGAGAGATGAAGAGGGACACTATATCATACTTAAAGGATCTATCCAACAAGAGGACTTAACATCCCTCAATATATATGCCCCGAATGTGGGAGCTGCCAAATATTTAAATCAGTTAATAACCAAAGTGAAGAAATACTTAGATAATAATACACTTATACTTGGTGACTTCAATCTAGCTCTTTCTACCCTCGATAGGTCTTCTAAGCACAACATCTCCAAAGAAATGAGAGCTTAAATGATACACTGGACCAGATGGATTTCACAGATATCTACAGAACTTTACATCCAAACTCAACTGAATACACATTCTTCTCAAGTGCACATGGAACTTTCTCCAGAATAGACCACATACTGGGTCACAAATCGGGTCTGAACCGATACCAAAAGATTGGGATCATCCCCTGTATATTCTCAGACCGTAATGCCTTGAAATTAGAACTAAATCACAACAAGAAGTTTGGAAGGACCTCAAACACGTGGAGGTTAAGGACCATCCTGCTAAAAGATGAAAGGGTCAACCAGGAAATTAAGGAAGAATTAAAAAGATTCATGGAAACTAATGAGAATGAAGATACAACATTCAAAATCTTTGGGATGCAGCAAAAGCAGTCCTGAGGGGGAAATACATCACAATACAAGCATCCATTCAAAAACTGGAAAGAACTCAAATACAAATCTAACCTTACACATAAAGGAGCTAGAGAAAGAACAGCAGATGGACCCTACGCCCAGCAGAAGAAGAGAGTTAATTAAAATTCGAGCAGAACTCAACGAAATTGAGACCAGAAGAACTGTGGAACAGATCAATAGAACCAGGAGTTGGTTCTTTGAAAAAATTAATAAGATAGATAAACCATTAGCCAACCTTATTAAAAAGAAGAGAGAGAAGACTCAAATTAATAAAATCATGAATGAGAAAGGAGAGATCACTACCAACACCAAGGAAATACAAACAATTTTAAAAACATATTATGAACAGCTCTACGCCAATAAATTAGGCAATCTAGAAGAAATGGACACATTCCTGGAAAGCCACAAACTACCAAAACTGGAGCAGGAAGAAATAGAAAACCTGAACAGGCCAATAACCAGGGAGGAAATTGAAGAAGTCATCAAAAACCTCCCAAGACACAAGAGTCCAGGGCCAGATGGCTTTCCGGGGGAATTCTATCAAACGTTTAAAGAAGAAATCATACCTATTCTACTAAAGCTGTTTGGAAAGATAGAAAGAGATGGAGTACTTCCAAATTCATTCTATGAGGCCAGCATCACCTTAATTCCAAAACCAGACAAAGACCCCACCAAAAAGGAGAATTACAGACCAATATCCCTGATGAACATGGATGCAAAAATTCTCAACAAGATACTAGCCAATAGGATCCAACAACACATTAAGAAAATTATTCACCATGACCAAGTAGGATTTATCCCCGGGACACAAGGCTGGTTCAACACTCATAAAACAATCAATGTGATTCATCATATCAGCAAGAGAAAAACCAAGAACCATATGATCCTCTCATTAGACGCAGAGAAAGCATTTGACAAAATACAGCATCCATTCCTGATCAAAACTCTTCAGAGTGTAGGGATAGAGGGAACTTTCCTCGACATCTTAAAAGCCATCTACGAAAAGCCCACAGCAAATATCATTCTCAATGGGGAAGCTCTGGGAGCCTTTCTCCTAAGATCAGGAACAAGACAGGGATGTCCACCCTCACCACTACTATTCAACATAGTACTGGAAGTCCTAGCCTCAGCAGTCAGACAACAAAAAGACATTAAAGGCATTCAAATTGGCAAAGAAGAAGTCAAACTCTCCCTCTTTGCCGATGACATGATACTCTACATAGAAAACCCAAAAGCCTCCACCCCAAGATTGCTAGAACTCATACAGCAATTTGGTAGTGTGGCAGGATACAAAATCAATGCCCAGAAGTCAGTGGCATTTCTATACACTAACAATGAGACTGAAGAAAGAGAAACTAAGGAGTCAATCCCATTTACAATTGCACCCAAAAGCATAAGATACCTAGGAATACACCTAACCAAAGGTAAAGGATCTATACCCTAAAAGCTATAGAACACTTCTGAAAGAAATTGAGGAAGACACAGAGAGATGGAAAAATATTCCATGCTCATGGATTGGTAGAATTAATATTGTGAAAATGTCAATGTTTCCCAGCGCAATTTACATGTTTAATGCAATCCCTATCAAAATACCATGGACTTTCTTCAGAGAGTTAGAACAAATTATTTTAAGATTTGTGTGGAATCAGAAAAGACCCCGAATAGCCAGGGGAATTTTAAAAAAGAAAACCATAGCCTGGGGCATCACAATGCCAGATTTCAGGTTGTACTACAAAGCTATGGTCATCAAGACAGTGTGGTACTGGCACAAAAACAGACACATAGATCAATGGAACAGAATAGAGAACCCAGAAGTGGACCCTGAACTTTATGGTCAACTAATATTCGATAAAGGAGGAAAGACTATCCATTGGAAGAAAGACAGTCTCTTCAATAAATGGTGCTGGGAAAATTGGACATCCACATGCAGAAGAATGAAACTAGACCACTCTCTTGCACCATACACAAAGATAAACTCAAAATGGATGAAAGATCTAAATGTGAGACAAGAGTCCATCAAAATCCTAGAGGAGAACACAGGCAACACCCTTTTTGAACTCAGCCACAGTAACTTCTTGCAAGATACATCCACGAAGGCAAAAGAAACAAAAGCAAAAATGAACTATTGGGACTTCATCAAGATAAGAAGCTTTTGCACAGCAAAGGATACAGTCAACAAAACTAAAAGACAACCTACAGAATGGGAGAAGAGATTTGCAAATGACGTATCAGATAAAGGGTTAGTTTCCAAGATCTATAAAGAACTTATTAAACTCAACACCAAAGAAACAAACAATCCAATCATGAAATGGGCAAAAGACATGAAGAGAAATCTCACAGAGGAAGACATAGACATGGCCAACGAGCACATGAGAAAATGCTCTGCATCACTTGCCATCAGGGAAATACAAATCAAAACCACAATGAGATACCACCTCACACCAGTGAGAATGGGGAAAATTAACAAGGCAGGAAACCACAAATGTTGGAGAGGATGCAGAGAAAAGGGAACCCTCTTACACTGTTGGTGGGAATGTGAACTGGTGCAGCCACTCTGGAAAACTGTGTGGAGGTTCCTCAAAGAGTTAAAAATAGACCTGCCCTATGACCCAGCAATTGCACTGTTAGGGATTTACCCCAAAGATACAGATACAATGAAACGCCGGGACACTTGCACCCCGATGTTTCTAGCGGCAATGTCCACAATAGCCAAACTGTGGAAGGAGCCTCGGTGTCCATCGAAAGATGAATGAATAAAGAAGATGTGGTTTATGTATACAATGGAATATTCCTCAGCCATTAGAAATGACAAATACCCACCATTTGCTTCAACGTGGATGGAACTGGAGGGTATTATGCTGAGTGAAGTAAGTCAATCGGAGAAGGAGAAACATTATATGTTCTCATTCATTTGGAGAATATAAATAATAGTGAAAGGGAATATAAGGGAAGGAAGAAGAAATGTGTGGGAAATATCAGAAAGGGAGACAGAACATAAAGACTCCTAACTCTGGGAAATGAACTAGGGGTGGTGGAAGGGGAGGAGGGCGGGGGTGGGGGTGAATGGGTGACGGGCACTGAGGGGGGCACTTGACGGGATGAGCACTGGGTGTTATTCTGTATGTTGGTAAATTGAAGACCAATAAAAAATATAAATTTATTATATATATATATATATATATATATATACAAAGATCTGAATACAAGTATTGTAGAGATTTATCCACTTTCTGATTACTTTTCCTCACATCTAACTATAATCTGAGGCAGCTACAATTAATCATCTCGCCCTCTTTATTTTTTTCTTGAGAATCATATACATTGGATTTGAAGAAATGAATACTTACTTTCTAGATGTAAAAGAGTTAATAAAATCATTTTTGATAGTGAATGAAAAACAAGCTGATGAATTGCAAGCAATGTCACACACAACAAGGTTCTTGGGTATTTTGTATCTTATATCATTTTATATCTTCCTACTGATATGCTTTTCAAGACTATCTTTGTTAAGGTCTTTTTTCAAAAAAAACCCTAACATTTCTATCTCTAAAATGATCTATTTTTATATTCTAAGAGACAAATTAACCTATAAATTAAGTTATCCTTAGCTCCTTAAGTATCCACCATAGTCATAGAACCATGCAGTGGTTGAATTAGCAAGAAATTAACAGATCAGGTAGTTCAACTAATTTATTTCTCAGAGGAAGAAATTGAGGTCAACAGAGGTTAAGCAATTTAGATTTCTAGCTTTCTTTTTTGCATCATATCGCTAGGGATTTACACATGATTTAAATCACATTTAAGAAGTTAGATTTTCTGGATCTTTTTTGTATTCTCTTCATTAATTATAGCATAGTGGCCTACTAAAAAGATGGTTGTTTGTTGGGGATAATGCTTATTTATCAGTTATCTTGAAGCTGTAAATAATCTTGCTACTAATAGTTAGTGGAATGTGGTTATGTATATGACTACCCTGCCCTTGTTACAGGCATAGCATCTTGCAGCCAGTACATGTAAAGTCTACACTGTTTTATTTATTTTTTAAAAATTTAATTTAACTTAATTTTTTTGAAGGATTTTATTTATTTATTCATGAGAGACAGAGAGAGAGAGAGAAAGAGGCAGAGACACAGGCAGAGGGACAAGCAGGCTTCATGCAGGGAGCCTGACATGGGACTCGATCCTGGGTCTCCAGGATCAGGCCCTGGGCTAAGGCGGTGCTAAACCACTGAGCCACCTGGGCTGCCCCATTTTTTAATTTTAAAAAGATTTATTTATGTTTATATTTATATTTTATTTAAATTCAATTTGCCGCCATATAGTATAAAACCCAGTACTCATCCCATCAAGTGCCCTCCTTAGTGCCCATCACCCAGTCACTCCATTCCACCACCCACCTTCCTTTCTGTAACCTTTTGTTTGTTTCCAAGAGTTAGGAGTCTCTCATGGTTTGTCTCTCTAATTTTTCCCCACTCAGTTTCTCTCTTTTTTCTTATAATCCCTTTCACTATTTCTTATATTCTGCATAAGAGTGAAACCATATGATTCTTGTCCTTCTCTGATTGACTTATTTCACTCAGCATAATACCCTCCAGTTCCATCCACGTTGAAGCAAATGGTAGGTATTCCTCCTTTCTGATGGCTGATCTATCTATCTATCTATCTATCTATCTATCTATCTATCTATCTATCTATCTATCTATCTCACATCTTTTTATCCATTCATCTATTGAAGGACATTGTGGCTCCTTCCACAGTTTGGCTGTTGTGGACATTGCTGCTATGAACATTGGGGTGCAGGTGTCCTGGTGTTACACTACATCTGTATCTTTGGGGTAAATCCCCAGTAGTGCAATTGCAGGGTCGTAGGGTAGCTCTATTTTTAACTCTTTAAGGAAACTCCACACTGTTTTCCAGAGGCTGTATCAGTTCACATTCCCACCAACAGTGCAAGAGGGTTCCCGTTCTCCACATCCTCGCCAGAATTTGTTGTTTCCTGTCTTGTTAATTTTCACCATTCTCACTGGTGTGAGGTGGTATCTCATTGTGGTTTTGATTTGCATTTCCCTGTTGGCAAGTGATGTGGAGCATTTTTTCATGTGTTTGTTGGCCATGTGTAGGTTTTCTTTGGCGAAGTGTCTGCTCATGTCATTTGCCCATTTCATGATTGGATTGTTTGTTTCTTGGGTGTTGAGTCTGACAAGTTCTTTATAGGTCTTGGATATTAGTCCTTTATCTGATACGTCATTTGCAAATATCTTCTCTCATTCTCCCAAGGTTGTCTTTAATTTTGTTTCCTTCTCTGTGCAGAAGGTTTTTATCTTGATTAAGTCCCAACAGTTCTTTTTTGCTTTTGTTTTCCTTGCCTTCATGGATGTGTCTTACAGCAAGTTGCTGTGCCCAAGTTCAAAAAGGTTGCTGCCTGTGTTCTCTTCTAGTATTTTGATGGATTCTTGTCTCACATTTAGATCTTTAACTATTTTGAGTTTATCTATGTGTATGGTGTTAGAGAATGGTCCAGTTTCCTTCTTCTGCATGTGGCTGTCAATTTTCCCAACACCATTTACTGAATCAATAGGAGAAAAGACAAGAACCATATGATCCTTTCAATAGATGCAGAGAAGCATTTGACAAAATACAGCATCCATGCCTGATGAAGACACTTCAGAGTATAGGGATAGAGGGAACATTCCTCAATATCATAAAAGCCATTTATGAAAAACCCACAGCAAATATTATTCTCAAGGGAGAAAAACTGAGAGCCTTTGCCCTAAGATCATGAACATGACAGGGATGTCCACTCTCACCACTGTTATTCAACACAGTACTAGAAGTCCTAGCCTCAGCAATCAGACAACAAAAAGAAATAAAAGGAATTCAAATTGGCAAAGAAGTCAAACTCTCCCTCTTCGCAGATGACACAATACTGTACATAGAAAACCCAAAGGACTCCACCCCAAGATTGCTAGAACTCATACAGCAATTCAGCAATGTGGCAGGATACAAAGTCAATGCCCCGAAATCAGTGGCATTTCTATATACTAATAACAAGACTGAAGAAAGAGAAACTAAGGAATCAATCCCGTTTACAATTGCACCCAAAGCCATAAGATACCTAGGAATAAACCTAACCAAAGAGGTGAAGGATCTATACTCTAAAAACTATAGAACACTTATGAAGGAAATCGAGGAAGACACAAAGAGATGGAAAAATATTCTATGCTCATTGATTGAAAGAATAAATATAGTGAAAATGTCTATGCTACTCAGAGCAATTTACAAATTCAATACAATCCCTATCAAAATACTATGGACTTTCTTCAGAGAGTTGGAACAAATAATCATAAAATTTGTATGGAACCAGAAAAGACTCCGAATAGCCAGAGAAATATTGAAAAAGAAAGCCAAAGTTGGGGGCCTCACAATGCCTGACTTCAAGCTGTATTACAAAGCTGTGATCAAGACAGTGTGGTACTGACACAAAAACAGACACATAGATCAATGGAACAGAACAGAAAACCCAGAAATAGACCCTCAACTCTATGCTCAACTTATCTTCTACAAAGCAGGAAAGAATATCCACTGGAAAAAGGACAGTCTCTTCAATACACTGTTTTCTATAGGTGGAAGACTTCCGTAGGGTGGGTGAGGGAGAAGGGGTATTTCTAAGTGAGGCATCAAGTAGAAACTGGTTCTGAGTTTTAGAAGCACGTGGTTATTTTTAGTATGACCTCATATCCCACCACAGCTGATTTTTGGGGTACAGAATGAGGAGGCAATGAGAAAGAGCAACAAAGCAAAATAAAAAGGAATCGAAGATAAACTGCCAAGATTTAAAAAAGAGAAAAGGTGTAACATCTTTAATAAATGACTTTGTCTTGAGCAATTCATCAACTTATAGTTCACAGATTCTCCTATAGTTGTTTTATTGATATTTACTTACCTACAGTTACTTAGAGATCTCTCTTCATCTTCAAATAGCATTCACTTCAAATAATATTAATAAATTTACATTCTGCAAAAAATCATGCTAATCACTTTACAGGTGTTACCTTTTTTAATGCAATGAAACTACCATTATTAGACTCAATTTACAGTAATGAAAAGGAAGTTTAGAGAGTTTAAACAACTTCCCTAATGTTGCATTGCTAGCAAATTGTGGCCAAGATTTAGACTTAGCTCAGACTCCAATAGCTCAGATTCCAATGGGCATTTCCACTCACTATCTAATTGCAAGGTTGATAGAATCCCTGACTGGGCATATTTCATGTCTTTCTGCTGTTAGGTAACATATGGACCCTCCTGCTAGTTAAGCACTTGGGTCATTCTCTTCATCTAGGGTCAGATTTCAGTATAATCCTTTCTTCCTGCAGGCCCCAGAGATTTGATCTGCTTACTCTTCTTTTTTCCAGCTGTCACTACTGATTCATTGTCTACGAGCATTCTGGAGCAGAATACAGATGCCCTTTTTCCTCTTCCTGTTGTTTCTGACTAAAAAGAAAAACCTAGGTGTTTTTAATGAGAATGTCACTAGCAACTTCAAGTTGTAACATAATAATATTAGAAATTGCTCCTGTGCTTTGCTTAGTAAAAGTTTACTTTTGCTATTGTTGTTAAATTTATTGTTCGTAATTATTTTTTTGCATATGTTTTTAGACATTTTTACAGCAATGAGTAGAATTTTAGTTTGACTTGTACTTACAATTTCTTAGCCCTTGCTTTTCTGCAGGCTTGCAACTGCCCTGATTTATCTTGGTAGGGATTCTACTGAAAGATAATAAAAGATATTGAAAATCGCATGTATCAAGATTTGCATTCTAACTGGGTGTTATACTATATGTTGGCAAATTGAATTTAAACAACTAAAAAGAAGATTTGCATTTTAAGAAAAAAAGTTGAAGAGGAAAGACCTGAATATTAGGAATTTCAGAAGCTCTTTTAATATTAGCCCATCTTGCTTTTATTGAGTGATATTTATTGAGTTTTTAATGTTCTAAATGCTTCCGACATAAAAGGCCTATGATGATGATTATGCACATTTTACTGATGAAGAAGTTGAAGCAAAGAATAAGTCCAAGAATACCAGTAGGTGATGAAGCTAAGATTGAAGCCCATGTCTAGATAAGATACATTAAGTGGCTTCTTACAAATGCATTATATGAACATAAAATCAGTAGTGTTATGTAAAGAACACATTTCATTTTCTACATTTTTTTAATCCTGCAATTCTCTTGAATCTTAATTTGCTTTTGTATTTATAGTATTGCTTGATGCTCTTAAAAATGGATCTCATGGGAGGCCTGGGTGGTTCAGTGGTTTAGCACCTGCCTTCGGCCCAGGGCGTGATCCTGGAGTCCTGGGATTGAGTCCCATGTCAGGCTTCCTGCATGGAGCCTACTCCTCCCTCTGCTTGTGTCTCTGCCTCTGTTTTTCTCTCTCTGTCTCTGTCTCTCAAGAATAAATAAATAAAATTAAAAAAAAAATGGATCTCATTTTATTCTGAAAAGACTATAATTAAGTAATAGATTAAATGTTTTATTAAGTGTGAATTTTTTAATTTAGTCATTGTGAGGCTAGCTGATTGGCTAATTCTCTTGAAGTTCTTGGTTAAGTTAATTAGCATTTCTAAATTTAAACTCATTCTTTCATTCATTCATCCATTTAAAAGATTTATTTAAAAGAAGAGAGAGTGTGCATGTGCTAGTGGTGGAAGAGGCAGAGGGAGAGGAAGAGAGAGAATCCCAAGCAGACTCTGTGCTGAGCATGGAGGCCAATGCAGGACTTGATCGCATTACCCTGAAACCACAACCGGAGAGGAAACCAAGAGTTGAATGCTCAACTGACTGAGCCACCCAGGATCCCCTAAATTTAAACTCTTTTAAAAACTTACACTTGCCATTTGTCTTCTGAATTCCTTGGTAAATACAAATATATATATATATATATTAAACCTTTGGTTATATCATCAACTTTACACTCCTAATCTTATAAGCTTTACCAAGTGAAACCTTCTTCTTTCTACAATTAAGTGGTGTCTTTGTGGGTTTTTTTTTAAATGTATTAAACTCTTAAAAGACATCAAGCATTCTGAGTCAATTAATAATTTCTATGGAGATTTGTTTTTTTCTGTTGTCTCTTTTTGAGAGAAAGAGTAAAAATATCCCTCCCCAGGAACCCAGAAAACAAAATTGGCACTGACTTAAGAACCCAATATTTATGTTTAATAGACAGTATTATATAAATGTGTTTGGTAAACTGTTTATAATTATTTTAACAGAACAGTTCTGTAATCCCAGGAAAGCTTTTTTTAAAAGGGGAGGTTAAAACACAGATCCTTTATCCAACAATAATATGTTCACTTTACAGTAAAATTATAGTCCTAAATGTCTTATGTATAGTCATAAACTTCCCTGAGAAAAGTCCTATGAGCTTAAGATATAGGTGACATTGGTCTAATAAGCATATCTTTTACCCCATTTTATTGATTTTTAAGATAAATTATTTTAAAAATAATTTTTAAGATAACTTAAAAATAGAACAGAATGTACAATAAGTGAATGGGAAATATTTTAAGAGTTATTAGTAACAGTCAAAAATCAATGATACTACTGAACTCCAAGGCCATTTTTGTGGAATATATTAACTTACCAATATCTATTCTTGATGAAATTATTTTCCCTCAATTTCTATAGTCAGTTCAGGTTCAAAAAGCTGACTTTCTATGGGAAGAAGCTGATAGAGCTTGTCTATGGCATTTTTAAAAGACTCAAAATCATAATATCGATTACTCCTGTGGTAATGTCTGCATATTGGCAAGCATCTAGAGCTGTGCAGACCATATCTCAAACTCATAAAAGCCACCATTGTAGAAAGTTCTACTGGACAGCTCTGATTCAGAGGGTCAGAAATTGTAGTAAACATTTCAATTGTTAGATTCTCAACATTCATCCAGATATTTGGTTACATGAAAGTAACTGAACGTTATTTTTCCCACGCATGGCACATTTAGGAAAGATAAAAATAAATAAAAAATGTATTCAACAAAAGTTTAATAAAACTTGTTAATATGTCAAGTAGTAGTCAGGCAAAGCTGAATAAAGTATGATTTCTGATCTTGAGATAATTATAGTCTTGTGGATGAGCAGGTCAAACATCTAATCACTAGAAATTGGGGTTTTTGTTATGATGCTATTATGCACTAAACAAAGAGACATTAGCTCTGTCTAGAGGACTTGAGGAAGACTCAAATAGGAGGTGATAGTTGAGTTATTACATTAACGAAGCTGTTTCTTTAAGGATGTGCAATAGGAATATGAAATCAAAGGCTCACTCTTTCTTATGGTCTAAGTCTGGCCATGACCCTAACTCTGAGGAAGTACACCTCACCCACCTTCTGTACACACACACTTGGGGATATCTGTGCACCAAGTCCTATTCTAAAGGCATATATTTTATCTATGTAACTTGACCTAGTGTGCATAATTTTTGGAAATGCTGAACTAATAAAAGAGCTGCTATAACCAACAGGATGATAGGCATGACATGATTACACGGTGAAGAGCTCAAGCCCTCCCCAGCTCCTGCCATCAGGCCATGATTAATGGCGTGACTCAGAGAATGGGAAGGACTGTAAAGCGGGTGGCTCTACCCTCAGGGTGACTCAAAGGTTTTTAAATGCCTCTCCGAACACTACAGCTTGAATGAGAGCTGATAATGGCCCAAGAGAATGCTGGACTAGGAGAATAAAAGAATGGAGAGCTCAGGCTGAGAACAGTGAGGATTACTGTCTCTGAAGAGTTTCTGGTGTGGACGTTGTGGAATAGGAGCAACAGGGCACCTGGGGAATCCTGAAGTGGGGACGAGGGGGTCCAGATAGCATCAGAGCAGACTAGCCTTTAACAATGCTATATAAGCACAATCATGACTTCCTGAAGTGAAAAAGATTGGAAGCTAATTACAGACATTGTAGTATATTATAAATAAATATGTGTAAGTCTCTGTATTAGGCAGGGTTCAATCAGAGAGCCATTGGGATATATCTGAAACAATGAGAGATTTGTTCCTGGGATTTGATTTTACGTGATTCTGGGAACTGGTAAAACAGTCTCTCTAAAGCTGTTGTCCTGTTATCTGATACTGGAGTTTAAAGTCCGCCAGGTAGACTGTTGGGGGCAGAAGATGGAAGGCAAGTGGGGAAGTCCAAGAACAAGCTAGACCCACAAGCATGAGCTGGAGCCCACAAGGAGACTCAAACATGTATCAATTCTGTCTGTGACCTTGAGGGTAGGGATGTCCTACAGAGGTTGAGACTTTTGTCATGTAGCTAAATGCTCACCAGTGTCAGGAGCTGGAGGAGCGGAGGGATGGTCCAGAGCTGCAGATGCAGGCCTGGCTGCTGCCTCACACCAATGAGGTGAGAAAGCAGATAAATGATAATGTATGTGAGCTACAAAAATAGCTGCCATTTCACTTTCACCATCCAAATCTCACACAGGAATCTCTCTCAGGGCTCATGCTAACCAGATACATACCGGAGAGTTCTGGGAAATATAGTTCAGTCTGGCCAAGCTGACACATTGCAAAACTACCACAGTCTCATTACAGAATAGTGGTTCAGTCATATACAATAATCTTTTGTTAGCTAGCTTCGTAGAGTCATGTGTTAAAACCACCAAGATTGCCTTGGGTATTTATATAGAGAGATACTTAAATCGAGGGGGTTTTGGCTATTTTGCCTAAGAGCCTGGTGCCCTGAATGGGTAAAACTAGACAAACATCATTTCTTAGATAATTTTATCTAGGTGAAGAAATATGTAATGTTAACTTGCACAGCTACATACACTTGTTAACCACCTTCCTGAAGGTTAAAACCACAAATTAAATGTAGATTTTTTTATAAGTGTGTAAAAATTACTTGGAGAAGTGCAAATGACTAGATAGAATTCTTTAGTATTTATTGACATGTAAGCATGAGGTTGAAAAATTCCTCTATGTATGAAAATGAGTTAAGAATCACATATCTCATTAAACCCAAATGAAACATATCCTCTACTCAGCTCCTGCTTAGCAGGATCTGGAAATGACTAGGCACCCTAAAAGCAATATGTGATGTGAAGCAGGAATCGAAAGAGACGGTGGTCTTAACTGGTTGTCATTTACATCTTTTGTTTTGCAAATTCTATAAAATCATATAAACATGTGAAACCATGGCCAGGTCTCTTTGGAATCGTGAAAGTGAAGTATACAGGAACTTAAGGCTCTTTGGGTGTGTGGTAAATCTGCACAAGGGCTGTGCTGTATTATGATTGACTGTTAGGTCCCTGAGATCACTGCCCACACTGCTTAGCACATAATTGTCTCATTAAATGTATATTGGAGGGAGAATATAACAAATGAGAGGGAGTGAGGGGAGAGAGAAGGAGAACATAGGCAGGGAAGAAAGAAGGATGGAAAAATGCAAAGCAAAGAAAGGAAGGGAGGAAAGTAGAAGAAAGAGTAAGGATGGTGAAGGAGAGAAATGGACAAGCTAATTGAATCAATCAAAGACAAAAATGTAGGCCAGAATCCAGGTACCCCAGTGAGCTTTTTAATGAATCAAATAAAACTACACGGGTGTTTGGTAGACCTAGACTTAGTAAATCATGATTATAAAAATATTAGAAACATCTTTTATCATATAAATGTTACAACATGTGTAGAAAAGTAATATTTGAGTTATTAAGATTAGTGCTTTGTTCTTCAAAGATACCTTATTCAAAAGAACATTTCCATGGTTCTGTAGGGTTTTAATGAAGGTTTATTTTTGAAAAATCTGATGTCTATTATTTCCTTGTTTAGTGCTCCTTGTTTAGGAGTCAAGAATGATCAATTTGGCATCTGTGGATCCCAAAGAGCCCATGGCTAGAACTCAAGGTTCTAGAGCTCAAGGTGGTCTGTGAACTTAGATGAAAAAAAATTAACAATTTTCAACTAATTTCTAACTGTAAGCTACCATTTCTTCCACATTTTAAAACATTATTATGAAAAGATGTTCACAGGTTTTCAGTGTCTCACGGGCACAAACAGGATTAAGAAATCTGCTTTTTGCAAGGACAAAATGTCTTCCTTCATTGCAGTATTTTTTTAAATTGGTATTCTAGAAACACTAGTGGAAAATAATGGTGCTTACAGGCATGGTACACAAGGTGGCAGCACATCATAACTTATTTTTCCCAAATCAAATTCCAACCCCCCCCCCCCCATACTAGGCCATATCTAAATGCGAAGTGGAAACTATGAGACAATTAGAATGTAATACATTTTCAAAAAATGGCTTTCAGTACTTTTTAGCCTACCCTTCTACTTTATTAGTATGCTCTTTTTGTGTGTGATATATAGCACACATAAAAATGTCTGGATTTTGGAGTAGTGTTTTATGCAGCATCATGTGTAAAATAGGAACGGTTACAAACTATTATTTCTTACTAACAAGCTCATGACCAATTCAGATGGTATCCTTTACAAAATGTAGAACTGTGAAGTAACTATGACCTAGCATTCTATTGCTTTAGAGACTTTGGCCCGTGTGACATTTACTGACATTGTCTATCTATTTTAGTACATCTAGTTCTGACTTTAGATATGGCAAGTAAGGGTAAAAGAAGAAATTGAATATATGTGTGGGCAGGAATTTGTTATGGATAAATGTCCTCCCCTGCCATTAGTATGTTGAAGCCTTAACTCCCAATGTGGTTTTATTTGGAGATGAAACTTCTAAGGAAGCTATTAAGGTAAAATAAGGTCATAAGGGTGATGCCCTCAAGGGCTGATGTCTTCATAAGAAGAAATACCAGAGATCAATCTCTTTCTTTCCCTCTCTTAACTCCTGTGCTCACACAAAGAAGTGGTCATGTGAACACACAGCAGGATGGTGGTGGCCCACAAGCCAAGAGAAGACAGAGTGAAATCTACTTTGCTGGTATCTTGATCTTAGACTTCTCAGCTTTCAGAACTCTAAGAAATACCTTTTAGTGGTTTAAGTCATACAATCAATGCTACTTTGTTATGGCAGTCTGAGTTGACTAATACAGAATGGAAAGGGAAAATAATGATAGCTAATAATGACTGTTTTCCAGCAGTCTAAAGACTCCCCAGATCTAATTTTGTGTAGTACGCCAAACAACCCAGTGAGGCAGATACTATTACTAGCACATTTTATTTACAGATGAGAGAACTAAGATAAGGAAAGTCTAAGTAATGATCAGGCTCTCATGGCTAATAAGTGGAATAATTGGAATGTGAATGGACGATGTCACTCTCTAGAAGCTGTGCCCCATATGGCTACTTTACACTACTAAGAAGAAATGAGCAGTGGCAAATAAAAATAGGGAGAGAAAGAGGAAGGAAAAATGATATATAGGGTGAACTCAGTGCTGGTGATCAGAACCTGTTTTTGTCTCTCGGGGTAGCTTTCTCTGACTCAGGCAGTTTATTCCTGAGGGATACATCTCAAAGCTGGTGGGTCCCTGGAGCCCCAACTCAGTAAGAGAACTTGGCTATGGAGATCTGCACTGGACTTTTAGATATGTTCTCTAATTTTTCTTCCGTTGTTCTTTTTTTTAATTTTTATTTATTTATGATAGTCACACACAGAGAGAGAGAGGCAGAGACACAGGCAGAGGGAGAAGCAGGCTCCATGCACCGGGAGCCCGACGTGGGATTCGATCCCGGGTCTCCAGGATCGCGCCCTGGGCCAAAGGCAGGCGCCAAACCGCTGCGCCACCCAGGGATCCCTCTTCCGTTGTTCTCATAGACTGAATTGCTAAAGCTTTTAAGGACCCCTTGGGCCCCTAACCCTGAAAGCTGAATTTAGGCAGAAACACAGTTACATCAGCACTACCGGACTTAATGATAAATTCTGTGTGATCTGATACATGGCACACTGGCACATATGGCATGCTATTTGTTGAAATATGAATAAGCATGTTTTATTATAATAAAGCAAAACTCTATGTACACTTATAGGCGTGAATAAGATGGAATTTAAAAGCATCTATCTAGCATTGCATACACATAGAATGAATTTATAAATTGCTCATGTTATTAATTCTGCCTAAGAGGTGGAAGATTAACTTGATGATGCCTAGGTTTCCAATACTTAATTTGCTAAGGAAAACATCCTAAATATGTCTCAAACTCCTCCTGGCCAGGGAAGCTGCTGCTGTCTTCATAGAAGCAACAAGGTCTTAAAAATTCTTTAGCACTCTGTCAGGATAGCTGGAGAAGGAAGGACTCACTGAGCAAATTAGCCTCCATCCCCTTAGGTGCCCTTCAGCCCAGAGCATGTAGAAAAGAAGCAAGATAATTTCCATACTCATTGGGACCTGTGAGGAAAGTCTGAAAATTAAGAGCCACTGTGGCCACCAGAGGGTCCCTATTTTTAGGGAGAGAAGGGACACCGTTGTGAGGCTGCAGGGTTACCTCATAGTCTGGCAAGATTTCAGTGAGTCATTAGTACCAATCTGAGTAAAGCGCAAGTTGGAGACAATGTGGAAAGTGGGGAGACCAGGAACTGAGTGTGCAAGAGAACTTTCCTTGAGTCACACAAGCCTCAGAAGCCTCTGCAGTGAATGCGGCAAGGATAGACAGCGTGCCAGGATGAGATCAGGCAAGCTGCCGCCCAAAGAAGGTCAGGGAAGATGAGAGGCCAATGCACAGGTCACATGGGCACCCTTCCGCCATTTCAGTACATTATATAAGCTTCTCTCTGGATCTAGACCCCATTCTGGGAAAATGAGGGAGGAGGAGAAGAGATGGAGGGGCTGTTGTCCAGAAACAACATTTGGAGTTTGAATGGACCGACTGCATTCCCAAGAAACTAGGAGGTACACAAGAAGTGATTACATTGCTTTCAATTGGCAGATGTAGATATGCTCATTTCCTGCATCCCCTCCCCATGTTTAGTCAAGTAAAATGAAGAATGGATGGGCAAGCTGAGCTTCATTATAGACCAAAGAAAATTCTGCACTAACAAATTGTGTCTATAAACAATAAAGCTGTTACCTGTCCGAAACAAAAGTTACTTTCCTACCAAGAATTCAGTCTGCTACACCTTAGGATTATGTGTATACACTGTGACATTTCTCTGCTCTTACAAATTCTCTCTGCTGTTCACATTACACAATATCAATGGGGAAGCTAATCAGAGGAAAAGGAGTATGAAACTAGCTGTTTGCATGTCTAAGCTGACATTTGAAAAGATACCAATACATTTACATCATGGAAATTAAAATATAAAATGCAATTGGACATTCCTAAATATTAAATATATTCATAGAGTTACCTATGGCTTCGTAACAAATCACTCAAAACTAAGTGGGTTAAAGCAACAATATTTACTGTTTCATAGTTTCTGTGGGTCAAGAATTCAGAAAGGGCACCATTGGCATTGCTAGTCTCTGCTCGCCAATGCCTGGGGCCTTGACAGGATGATTTCGAGGCAGGAGGGATGGAGTCATCGAAGACCTGACTTAAGCCAGAGGACACCAGGTGGCTCTCTCACTTGGTGGCAAGATAGTACAGACAAGTTGCTTCCCCCACAGGGTAGCTTGAGGATCCCCAGAAATGGCAGTTGACATTCCCTAGAGTGAATGATTCATCAGTTCAAAGAAGTTGTGGTAAGTTTTAGAACCTGTCTTCAGAAGTGCCACACCACCACTTTCTGCAGTATTCTACTGGTCCCACTGATCAGCCAGATTCTGTGTGGGAGGAAACTCCATAGGATAAGGTATTACAAATTACTGTAGCACTTATTAGCTTAAAACAAGCAAACATTTATTATGTGCAGTTTCTGTGGGTTGGGAATCCAGAAGCATCTTCACTGGCTGGTACTGGTTCAGGGTCTCTCTGAGATTCCATTCAAGCTATTGGCTGGAGCTGAAGAACCTGTTTGCAAGCCTACTTGTTTGTTGGTAAGCTTCAGTTCCTTGCCTTGTGGACCTCTGCATAGGCTGCCTGTGTGTCCATGCACGTGACAACACGGCAGCTGGCTTCCCTCAAAGTGACTCATGTGAAAGAAAGAGTCCCCAAAAGCCCACTTCCATTGATCTTGGAAGTGACACACCACACTAATTTCCTATTGCTGCTTACCACAAACTTAGTGATTTAGCTAGCACAAATGTATTATCTTATGGTTCTGGGGACCAGAAGCCCCAAATAGGCTTTGCTACACTAAAATCAAGGTGTAGATAGGCCTGTGTTTCCTCTTTGAAGCTTTAGGAGAGAATCCATTTCCTTGCTTTTTCCAGCTTCTAGAGGCCATCTGCATTCTTTGGCTTATGGCCCTTTCTCTATCTTCAGAGTCATGGGCATGGCATCTTCAAATCTCTCTGACTCTTTTCCATTTTTAAGAACCTTTCGGCTTATATTGGTACTACTCAAATAATCCAGCATAATCTCTCCGTCTCAAGATCTTTAACTCAATCACCTCTGCAAAAGTCTGTTTTGCTGCATAAAGTAACAAGTCAACACATTCATAGGTTTAGGATTTGGGGATTAGGATGTGGACGAACCTGGGGAACCATTACTCTCTTTACCATATATGCCATCACTTTTGCCATATTCCATTGGGCACATAGACCAAACTTGGTACTGTGCAGGAGAGCACTACTCATGAGTGTGAAAATACTGGAGCTGGAGAGCATTGGCAGCCGTTCTGGAGGGTGACTACCACATTTTTATATGACTGTTATATAACTGAAAAGTGTTAATTACTGCTTCAAAATACAATGCTGCAATAACAATATTATACAGTTATTAACATTTTGTTTTTATTAGATTAAGAATGGTAGTAATGATAAAATAATAATAGCTATTATTGTTTGGAGTGTTTAATTGGTGTTGGGCACCATACTAAGCATTTTATATAAATCTCCAGGCTATGTAACATCTTGAGATAGGAGGAGATCAATATTTTTATCATTTAGAATGATTAAAGATATAAAGAAACAGGCTCAGAGAAGCTCAAGCTAAATGATTTCAGTATGTTCATGCAGGAGAAGTTGGTACAGAGAGAGTTTGATCAAGTATTAGGATATGCAGGTTCCAGTCCCTTTTTGCTAACTTCTCATGATCCTATATTAATGACTTCAATGCTCGTGACCAAGTTTTTCTTATTGTCATTACGTGGACTACAGAGACTATAGATTCTTTACCTATATGATCCTGAAAGAGTCCAGAATCACAATTATTCATGCAATTTATTATCAACCTATAGATGGCACTTTTGTGTAACCAGACATTCAATATGAATACAGAAACTCAATTTCTAAATTTATGCCAAAGACAATTATATCAGAAAATTAAGCCCTCACACATTTAAATGGAACACCAGTGTCTTGGTTATAGGAAAGTAAAAGGAGGTAAGTGGCCTCATGTAAAGGTTTTTTTGTGTGAATTCTTATCTAGTCATATAGACATGCATGAGACAACATAAAAAAGATCCTTTGCACTTGGGCATATCCTCAATTTATCAAATATTTAGAAAAGTCTATTTTGTGAAACACCAAAGTTCTATCCAAGGGAAAGAGATAGAATCATTTCTAGCACTTTTTTTTCCCCTCTTTCCTTTCTTCCTATTTATGTCTAGAGTCTTTTTCATAACATATATTCACATCTTCTCCTTAATTGACTGTCTTGAATAGTTCATTAGTAGAACATATCTGAAAAGTAATTTTATTTTCAGTGACCCTATTATATCCCCACACACTATCTCACCTCTAAAGTAGTGCCAAATGCCTCAGGATATGTAGTTGGAGATATCCTGGGAGAGTTGTTATAAAGAAAAGCGTGCCCAGAGTTAATTATTTCAACTTGGACACAACAAATAAAAGAGATCTGCATCATGGTGAGAGGACTAAATGCTGCAGATACAGGGTATTATTTAAGCAATGTATCATTTAACCCTGGGATTCTGTGTTACCAGGAGAGTGGGTACCCCATCTGGCACATCTATCTTTCTAGCCCCAATAATTATAAGAACTCTGAAGTTAGGCCCCTCTGGTGTTCAAAGCCAAATGTTATGTGGATTCAGCTTTCCAGTGTGGGTCCCCTATGCCTTGGGTGCGTGGTGTGACTACTGTTTCTCTCCCCTCTCTGCCTCCACTGTATCCCTCCCATGGACAGCCCCTCTGGTCAGCTTGGCTCGACTGCATTTCCACCCTTCCTAGCCTCTTCAAAGTGGCCTTTCTCTGCATTTAGTTGTGGATAGTTTGTTTTGCCAGTCTTTAAGTCATTTTCTGGTTTATTTATACTGATGTGGGTATTATCTAGTTTTATCTGTGGGAGGAGGTGAGCCTAGAATCTTCCTACCCACCATCTTCTGAGCCTTTCAGGTTTTGGGCACATTTTAAAGAAAACTTCATAGGTAGTGCCTCCTCTTAACTGCCTTGAGTTTTGCTGATCCACTTAAAAAATTATGGCTTTAAAGGGTCTATATCCACTTTTGTCGAGTTTTTTTCTTGTTGATTCATCACTTTCAGGCACAAATTATTTCCATTATTTATTCATTCACTTAAGAAGCACAGAATGAAGGCCTACTACATATGAAGAATGACATTAGTTACTGGTACAAAGTCAGGGCTTCAAAGATTAATTTAGCATAATTCTCTTTCCTTACAGGTTTATAACAAAGACGGCTAATTTGTGGCAAGAGTGCCATCTTTGCCCTAACTCTTCATGCTCACAGCAACACTGGACCATCAGACTCCTTCCAGGGACTTCAGAATCCTTTTTTACCATAGCATTCACAGCAACTACACCAAAATGAGTTTTACAGAAGACAAGATTGAAACACTCCAACAATTATCATCTGATAGTGCTATAAGTATCACTCTGTCTTTGAGAAAAAAACACAACCCTCATCTTCAGAGAACTTGTGGCTCAATGGGAAAGTAATGGTTCCCAATCTTGAAGAGTGGGGACTCTCAGTAAGATAAGTTATAGGAAACTCCCATGTAAAGGAAGTCTTAAGAACACTGAGAGAGAGGCAGAAAATATACATGGGGTCTATGCCATATTGGCTTCATACTTAACAGGAGAGGCAAAAAGGAAGTTATTAACTGATGGCTGCCTAGAATGTGTCCATACTGTGTTAGATTATTTATATATATTTCTTAAACACTGTGTGAGGTAGGTATTAATAACCCTCAACAGTTTAGGTAGTTTACTGCTATTGCACATTGGATAAGAGATGAGGGTGGGATTTAAGACTCAGGCTTGTCTTCACCCAAGGCCCTCTGTGTTTTTCTGCCTTGCATTGAGTGGTCACATGAGTCAGGTAAAGTTTTTGGTTATAAAATAGGAGAAAACCAAATTAGGTTGGAAAAACAAGATATGGATAAACCACAATGACTTTTGCTCAAGTATTGGAGAAACAAAGTTTCAGTGTTAATGCTTTTTCAGCTGTGTCTTCGACAAAGAAACAGGTATCCAAGATGGGTCCCAGATTCTGCTGGTTTCTTTGGAGCTCAGATTTACAATACAAATTATTGGAGCTCTAAAATTTTTGATTTATAAAAAATCTAGTCCTTGACCAAAAAGTGGCACAATTTAGACTTCTCATATGCTAAAATCTTAAGAGACAGGGTAGTTTAATGGAGGGGAGGGGGAGGAATCTAATGATAATGAAGTCAGATAAATTCCTTGACCACTTGACAACTAAGAGAACTTAAACAAATCATTTTCTTATGTTTGGAAAAGAAGAGTAAATAGTATATTTATTGGTATATTTTATTAAAAGAAGAAGAAATACCTGGTCCTTCTTCCCACTCATAAAGGCATTTTCTTGTTTCTTCTTTATTTGAAACTGGGGAAGGAGGAAGTTGGAGTTACCACCTAAGAGAAAGGAAAGAAGAGCAAAACATTGATTAATTTACTTACTCATTCAACAGACATTTATAAACCTCTAATGATGTGCCAGCCATTATGCTACCTGCTTTCACATGTTATTCATTTAATTCTTTTAGGAAGTTCATGGGAAAGTTAACTTTATCCACATGTTATGTATGAAAAAAACCCAGAAGATCCAAAATGATGGTGGGACAGAAAAAGTATTGGACTATGGATCGAAAGACTTGGGTCCTAGATTCACTTTTGTTAACTAATTTACTGTAGAACTTGGGAAACTTTACATTATCTCTGACAAGTTTTCTTTTCTAGGGAGAAGGAGACCAGAAACCATCCTGAAGGCAATATAGGTCTCTTTTTAAAATTCTTGAATTGTGAGTTCAACACCTGCATCTACCACTTGCTTTGGCTTTTTTTTCCTTACATTGAATTCATATTCTTTTTTCTCTATTTCATTATACTATTATCACTGCTACTGCATTAATCTAACCCAATTTTTTTTAAAAAATATTTTATTTATTTATTCTGAGAGAGAGAGGCAGAGACACAGACAGAGGGAGAAGCAGGCTCCATGCAGAGACCCCGACGTGGGACTCGATCCCGGATCTCCAGGATCAGGCCCTGGACCAAAGGCGGTGCTAAACTGCTGAGCCACCCGGGCTGCCCCTAACCCAAATTTTTAAATTATTTTTTTAAAATTTTTTATTTATTTATGATAGTCACAGAGAGAGAGAGAGAGAGAGAGAAGGAGAGAGAGAGAGAGAGAGAGAGAGAGAGAGAGAGAGAGGAGGCAGAGACACAGGCACCTAACCCAAATTTTTAACTAGAGGTACGAAATCTAGGATATTTGAGTCTCATTAGCTTTGGACCAGAGTGCAAACATATCTAGGCAGGTAGGTGCCTCATGTTTAGCTTCAGTATTCCTGTACATAATGCTCTTACTGTTTCTGATGTTAAGCTTAAGAGGAACTAAATGGAAAATTGCACATCAGTGTAGTTTAGGAAACTTTATTTTCTCTTAAATATATTACTGAGTTGGCAGTAGGAAACACATGGAGAGCCCTTAATAGTATTTCAGAAACTGGTACTGAGAATAGCTTTAGTTTATATATATGTGTATATATATTACATATAATTAATTCAATATATGTAATAATATAAAAAAACTTTATAGATGTATGATTCACATACCATACAATAACACTTTAAAAATGCACCACTCCATGTGTTTAGTATATTCGTAGAGTTGGGCCACCATTCCTACTATTTAATTTTAGAACATTTACATTATCACCCTGAAAACCACATACTCATTTCCCTTTCTTACTAGCCCCTGGCAGCCCCTAAGTACTCTCTGTCTCTATGGATTTGTCTATTATGAACCTTTCTATAAATGAAATAATGCATTATGTGGTTTTGAGCTGGCATAACATTCACTTAGCATAATGTTTTCAAGGTTCACTCATATTGCAGCATGAACCAGTACTTTCTTTTCTTTTTTTTTTAAATAAATTGTTTGTTTATTTATTTAACTTTATTGCTTTTTATGGTTGAATGATAGTCTATTATATGGTTCTACCATATTTAAATTTATCCATTCATTATAGGTGGATATTTGGGTAGTTTTTATTTTCTGGTTATCACAAATACTGCTACTATCAATGATGTGTACAGATTTTGAGTTTTATGTGGACATATTTTTTGATTATCTTGCACATATACCAAAGAGTGGAATTTCTGGGTCATACAGTAATCCTATGTTTAACACTGTTCAACTCTTCCAGAATGTCTGTACCTTTTTACATTCTCACCAGATGTGTAGGAGTGTCAATTTCTTTATATCCTCTCCAAGACTCATTATTGTCTGTCTTTATTTTAGCCATCCTAGTGCGTATGAAGTGGTATCTCACTGTGATTTTGATTTGCTTTTCCTCAATGGCTAATGATGTTGAGCCTCTTTTCATGTACTCATTGGCTATTTTATAGCTTCTTTGGAGAGGTTTTTATTCCAATTCTCTTAACCCATTTTCTGATTTGATTATCTGCCTTTTCAGTATCGAGCTATGTGTTCTTATGTATTCTGGATTCAAGTGCCTTATTAGACACAAGATTTAGAAATATTTTCTCCCATCCTTTGTATTGTATTTTCACTTTCATGATAGTGTCCATTTATTTATTTATTTATTTTGTATATTTTTTCTGTAGGTTGTCTTTCAGTTTTGTTGACTGTTTCTTTTGCTGTGCAGAAGATTTTATCTTGATTAAGTTCCAATAGTTCATTTTTGCTTTTGTTTCCCTTGCCTTCATAGATGTATCTTACAAGAAGCTGCTGTGGCCAAGTTCAAAAAGGGTGTTTCTTGTGTTATCCTCTAGAATTTTGATGGATTCATGTCTCACATTTAGGTCTTCCAACCATTTTGAGTTTATCTTTGTGTATGGTGTAAGAGAATGGTCTAGTTTCATTCTTCTGCACATGGCTGTCCAATTTTCCCAGCACCATTTATTGAAGAAATTGTCCTTTTTTCAGTGGATAGTCTTTCCTGCTTTGTCAAATATTAGTTGACCATAGAATTGAGGGCTCATTCTGGATTCTCTATTCAGTTCCATTGATCTATGTGTCTGTTTTTGTGCCAGTACCACACTGTCTTGATGACCATAGCTTTGTAGTACAACTTGAAATCCGGAATTGTGATGCCCCCAGTTCTGGTTTTCTTTTTCAATATTCCCCTGGCTATTCAGGGTCTTTTCTGATTCCACACAAATCTTAAGATTACTTGTTCCAACTCTCTGGAGAAAGTCCATAGTATTATGACAGGGATTTCATTGAACTTGTAAATTGCCCTGGGTAACTTTGACATTTTCACAATATTAATTCTTCCAATCCCTAAGCATGGAATATTTTTCCATCTCTTTGTGTCTTCCTTAATTTATTTTAGAAGTGGTCTGTAGTTTTTAGGGTATAGATCCTTCACCTCTTTGGTTAGGTTTATTCCTAGGTATCTTATGCTTTTGGGTGCAATTGTAAATGGGATTGACTCCTTAGTTTCTCTTTCTTCAGTCTCATTGTTAGTGTATAGAGATGCCACTGACTTTTGGGCATTGATTTTGTATCCTGCCACACTGCCGAATTGCTGTATGAGTTCTAGCAATCTTGGGGTGGAGGCTTTTGGGTTTTCTATGTAGAGTATTATGTCATTGGCAAAGAGGGAGAGTTTGACTTCTTCTTTGCCAATTTGAATGCCTTTAATGTCTTTTTGTTGTCTGATTGCTGAGGCTAGGACTTCCAGTACTATGTTGAATAGTAGTGGTGAGAGTGGACATCCCTGTCGTGTTCCTGATCTTAGGGCAAAGGCTCTCAGTTTTTCTCCATTGAGAATATTTGCTATGGGCTTTTCATAGATGGCTTTAAGATGCTGAGGAATGTTCCCTGTTTCCCTACACTCTGATGAGTTTCCATCAGGAATGAATGCTGTATTTTGTCAAATGCTTTCTCTGGATCTATTGAAAGGATCATATGGTTCTTGTTTTTTCTCTTGTTGATGTGATCTATCACACTGATTGTTTTATGAGTGTTGAACCAACCTTGCGTCCCAGAATAAATCCACTTGGTCATGGTGAATAATCCTTTTAATGTATTGTTGGATCTTATTGGCTACTATCTTGTTGAGAATTTTTGCATCTGTGTTCATCAGGGATATTGGTCTATAATTCTCCTTTTGGGTGGGGTCTTTGTCAGGTTTTGGAATTAAGGTGATGCTGGCCTCATAAAACGAGTTTGGAAGAATTCCATCCCTTTCCATCCTTTGGAACCACTTTATTCGAATAGGTATTATTTCTTCTTTAACGTTTGAGAGAATTCCCCTGGGAAGCCCTGGACTTTTGTGTCTTGGGAGGTTTTTGATGACTGCTTCAATTTCCTCCCTGGTTATTGGCCTGTTCAGGTTTTCTATTTCTTCTTGTTCCAGTTTTGGTAGCTTGTGGTTTTCTAGAAATGCATCAATTTCTTCTAGTTTGCCTAATTTATTGGTGTATAGCTGCTCATAATACATTTTTAAAATTGTTTGTAATTCCTTGGTATTGGTTGTGATCTCTCCTCTTTCTTTCGTGATTTTATTAATTTGAGTCTTTTTTCTTTTTAATAAGGCTGGCTAATGGTTTATCTATCTTATTAATTATTTCAAAGAACCAACTCCTGGTTTTGTTGATTTGTTCTACAGTTCTGGTTTCTATTTCATTGAGTTCTGCTTGAATCTTTATTATCTCTCTTCTTCTGCTTGGTGTAGGTTTTATTTGCTGTTCTTTCTGCAGTTCCTTTAGGTGCAAGGTAAGCTTGTGTATTTGAGTTTTTTTCCAATTTTTTGAGGGGTGCTTGTATTGCAATGTATTTCCCTGTTAGGGCCGCTTTTGCTGTATCTCAAAGACTTTGAAAGGTTATATATTCGTTTTCATTAGTTTCCATGAAACTTTTTAATTCTTCTCTAATTTCCTGGTTGACCCATTCATCTTTTAGTAGGATGCTCCTACTTTAACCTCCATGTGCTTGAATTTCTTGCAAATTTCTTCTTGTGATTGAATTCAAGTTTCAAAGCATTGTGGTCTGAAAATATGCGGGGGACAATTCCAATCTTTCGGTATCAGTTGAGACCTGATTTGTGATCCAGTATGTGATCTATTCTGGAGAAAGTTCCATGTGCACTTGAGAAGACTGTGTATTCAGTTGTGTTTGGATGGAAAGTTCTGTATATATCTGTGAAATCCATCTGGTCCAGTGTATCATTTAAAGCCCTTGTTTTGGGACACCTGGATGGCTCAGTGGTTGAGCATATGCCTTTGGCTTAGGGCATGGTCCCGGAGTCCTGGGATTGAGTTCTACACTGGGCTCCCTGCATGGAGCCTGCTTCTCCCTCTGCCTGTGTCTCTGCCTCTCTCTGTCTCTGTGTGTCTCTCATGAATAAATAAATAAAATCTTAAAAAAAAAAGCCCTTGTTTCTTTGGTGATGTTGTGCTTAGAAGATCTGTCATTTTCTGAAAGTGCCATTTTGAAGTCTACTATTAGTGTATTATTATCTAAGTATGTCTTTACTTTAGTTATTAATTGATTGATATACTTGGCAGCTCCCACATTAGGGGCATAAATATTCATGATTATTAGGTCTTCTTGTTGGATAGACCCTTTAAGTATGATATAGTGTCCCTCTTCATCTCTTACTACAGTCTTTGAGATAAACTTTATCTGATATGAGGATTGCTACCCCAGCTTTCTTTTGAGGACCATTTGAATGGTAAATGGTTCTCCAACCTTTCAGTTTCAGGCTGGAGGTGTCCTTACATCTCAAATGAGTCTTTTGTAGACAGCATATAGATGGGTCTTGCTTTTTTATCAAGTCCAAAATCTTGTGTCTTTTGATGGGATTGTTTAGCCTATTCATGTTCAGAATAACTATGGAAAGATATGAATTTAGTGTCATCATATTACCTATTCAGTCCCTGTTTTTGTGCATTATTTCTGTAGGCTTCCTCTTTATTTTACAGAGTCCCCCTTAATATTTCATGCAAAACTGGTTTGGTGGTCACATATTCATTTAGTTTCTGCCTATCTTGGAAATTCTGTATCTCTCCTTCTATTCTGAATGAGAGCCTTGCTGGATAAAGTACTCTTGGGTGCATGTTCTTCTCCTTCAGGAGTCTGAATATATCTTGCCAGCCGTTTCTGGCCTGCCAGGAGTCTGTGGAGAGGTCTGTGGTGAATCTAATATCTCTCCCCTTATAAGTTAGGGATCTCTTGTCTCTTGCTGTTTTAAGGATGTTCTCTTTATCTTTGGAATTTGCAAGTTTCACTATTAAATGTCGAGGTGTTGAATGGTTTTTATTGATTTTTAAATCTCTTGGATCTGAATGCCTGTTTCCCTCCCCAAATTAGGGAAATTCTCAGCTATGATTTGTTAAAATATGCTTTCTGGCCCTTTGTCCCTTTTGGCACCCTCTGGAGCCTCAATTATATGTAGATTTTTCCTTCTGAGGCTATCATTTATTTCCCTTAACCATTCCTCATGGGCTCTTGTTTTTCTCTTTTTTCCTCAGCTTGCTTCCTTGCCATCAACTTGTCTTCTATGTCACTCACTCTTTCTTCTACCTCATTAACCCTCATCATTAGGACCTCCAGTTTGGATTGCATCTCATTTAATTTATTTTTAATTTCAGCCTGATTAGACCTAAAATCTGCAGTCATGAAGTGTCTTGAATCCTTTACGTTTTTTTCCAGAGCCACCAGTATCTTTATAATTGTTCTTCTGAATTGGCTTTCTGACAATGAATTATAATCCATATTCTGTAACTCTGTGAGAGAGAATACTGTTTCTGATTCTTTCTTTTGTGGTGAGTTCTTCCTTCTAGTCATTTTGCTCAGTGCAGAGTGGTTGTATGAGCGGGCGGAATCAAGAATATCAACCACGACCTAAGCAAATTTCACCCTAGATGATTCTTGCTAGAAGCGAAAACCCTTCTCTCTGTAGCATTCCAGCTGTTCTCTCTTTAAATCTCAGGTCAAATTCGTAGGTTTCAGGATGGTTTGAAATGTATTTGGGTAAGTTGGTGGGGCCAGGTGAGTCGAGGACCCCTACTCTTCTGCCATCTTCTCAACAACCTGACACAGTTTTAATGTGTAATGTTTAATGTGTAAAACCTTCAGTCTCTAAGGGCAATGTCATAAAACAGGAGTACTATAGTTTCCCATAAATACCTTTTGGAACTACTGTCACAGACAAAATTAAAGACCAGTGGATCACTGATGATTCAATTCCACCAGATACTTATGTTTTGATAAATAGGTAAAGTATGTACTTTTCAAGTCAGAGATCTTCCCTATTTTTGTAAATATTTTATTTATTTATTTAAGAGAGAAAGTGAGAGTACGTGTGCACACAAGTGGGGGAGGGGCAGAGGGAGAGAGAGAAGCAGATTCCCTGCTGAGCAGGGACCCCAATGGGGGAACTCCATCCCAGGACCCTGAGCTGAAGGCAGACACATAACCAACCCAGCTACCCAGGAACCCTGATTCTTCCTAATTTTTCTTTAATTAGTAACTGCTTACCTTTATTCTAGTTAACTTTTCTGGTTCCTTGTGAGAAAAAAAACTAGGGAAAAAGTGTAGTACATTTGGTTGTTGCAGCCACAAGTTTTAAAATCTTACCTTAGGCTGATGAAAAACAGTATTTGTGGATTGATTAATTGAATTTCTTGGTTTTAAGATTATACTGTGAACCATATTTCCTTTTGTATTTTTATTTTGACACTCTTCCTGCCCCCACCTAGGAAGGTGAACTAATTAAACAGAAAATGAATTTTTAAAATGACCTTGAAAAGGCTGCTGAGTTTGGAACCTGAAGACTTGTGTTTGAAGTTCTATAATATGAGTTTGGCCCAATGACTTTGTTTTCACATTATTTCAACTGGGGTGAAAAAAGTTACCTCAAAGGGTTGGTTTGGGAGTGCAATGGGCTGATGTAGATAAGAGTGAGTTGTAACAGGGATGCCTAGGTGGCTCAGTGGTTGAGCATCTGCCTTTGGCTCAGGGCATGATCCTGGAATTCTGGGATCAAGTCCTGCATTGGGCTCCCTGCATGAAGCCTGCGTCTCCCTCTGCCTGTGTCTCTGCCTTTCTCTATGTCTCTCATGAATAAATAAATAAAATCTTAAAAAACAAAGTGAGTTGTAACCTGTAAAGTTATTTGCCTGTTAATTGCACATATTTATGATCGGTAACATTATGGAAAAACAGCTATCCCTTTCTTCCTCTACATCTTAGACTCTGAGGGGGCAATATTCTACTAAGAATCTCTTCTGGATGCTGAAACTTTTTCCTTAGGGGATCTGTAGCAAGATCTTGACTAGCGCAGGTACAGACAGAGAGTGTTACTCAAATCATTTAAATTGCACATCAAAGCAGATTTTTCGCCTCTATCTGCATGATTCCCATCTCTCTCTCTCTCTATCTCTATCTCTCTCTCTCTCTCTCTCTCCCTCTCTCTCTACTTGTTCCAAAATCCTAATACCCAACAACTAAATTAATAACAAGCTTAGGATGCATTTAATTTAATTTATTAAATATTTATTACTAAATATGTATTGTAATAATTAAACTTCTGGAATGATTATGGTATTTTATGCTCTATTTAAAGACTTATAATTACATGTGATTATTATAGACTGTGCTATGATACAAAAAATTTTATACTGGTAAAACAGATTTGAGAACAAGTCCTTATTTCCTTTATGGGGCTACCAGAAGTCACTCTTTTTTTTTTTAATAAATTAATTTTTATTGGTGTTCAATTTACCAACATACAGAATAACACCCAGTGCTCATCCCGTCAAGTGTACCCCTCAGTGCCCATCACCCATTCACCCCCACCCCCCGCCCTCCTCCCCCTCCACCACCCCTAGTTCATTTCCCAGAGTTAGAAGTCTTTATGTTCTGTCTCCCTTTCTGATATTTCTCACACATTTCTTCTCCCTTCCCTTATGTTCCCTTTCACTATTATTCATATTCCCCAAATGAATGAGAACATACACTGTTTGTCCTTCTCCGGTTACTGTGGCCAAGTTCAAAAAGGGTGTTGCCTGAGTTCTCCTCTGGGATTTTGATGGAATCTTGTCTCACATTTAGATCTTTCATCTATTTTGAGTTTATCTTTGTGTATGGTGCAAGAGAGTGGTCCAGTTTCATTCTTCTGCATGTGGATGTCCAATTTTCCCAGCACCATTTATTGAAGAGACTGTCTTTCTTCCAGTGGATCGTCTTTCCTCCTTTATCGTATATTAGTTGACCATAAAGTTCAGGGTCCACTTCTGGGTTCTCTGTTCTGTTCCGTTGATCTATATGTCTGTTTTTGTGCCAGTACCACACTGTCTTGATGAACACAGCTTTGTAGTACAACCTGAAATCTGGCATTGTGATGCCCCCAGATATGGTTTTCTTTTTTAAAATTCCCCTGGCTGTTTGGGGTCTTTTCTGATTCCACACAAATCTTAAAATAATTTGTTCTAAGTCTCTGAAGAAAGTCCATGGTATTTTGATAGGGATTGCATTAAACGTGTAAATTGCCCTGGGTAACATTGACATTTTCACAATATTAATTCTGCCAATCCATGAGCATGGAATATTTTTCCATCTCTTTGTGTCTTCCTCAATTTCTTTCAGAAGTGTTCTATAGTTTTTAGGGTATATTTTGAGAACCATTTGAATGGTAGATGGTTCTCCAACCTTTTATTTTCAGGTTGTAGGTGTCCTTCTGTCTAAAATGAGTCTCTTGTAGACAGCAAATAGATGGGTCCTGCTTTTTTATCCAGTCTGAAACCCTGCGCCTTTTGATGGGGTCATTAAGCCCATTCACGTTCAGAGTTACTATTGACAGATATGAGTTTAGTGTCATCATGATATCTATTTAGTCCTTGTTTTTGTGGATTGTTCCACTGAACTTCTTCTTAAAGGGGATTTTAAGAGTCCCCCTTAAAATTTCTTGCAGAGCTGGTTTGGAGGTCACATATTCTTTCAGTTCCTGCCTGTCTTGGAAGCTCTTTATCTCTCCTTCCATTTTGAATGAGAGCCTTGCTGGATAAAGTATTCTTGGTTGCATGTTCTTCTCATTTAGGACCCTGAATATATCCTGCCAGCCCTTTCTGGCCTGCCAGGTCTCTGTGGAGAGGTCTGCTGTTACCCTAATATTCCTCCCCATGAAAGTCAGGGACTTCTTGTCTCTTGCTGCTTTAAGGATCTTCTCTTTATCTTTGGAATTTGCAAGCTTCACTATTAAATGTCGAGGTGTTGAACGGTTTTTATTGATTTTAGGGGGGGATCTCTCTATTTCCTGGATCTGAATGCCTGTTTCCCTTCCCAGATTGGGAAAGTTTTCAGCTAGGATTTGTTCAAATACATATTCTGGCCCTCTGGCCCTTTCGGCGCCCTCGGGAACCCCAATTAAACGTAGGTTTTTCTTCCTTAGACTGTCATTTATTTGCCTTAATCTGTCTTCATGGTCCCTTAATTGACTGTCTCTTTTTTCCTCAGTTTCCCTCTTTGCCATTAACTTGTCTTCTATGTCATTCACTCGTTCTTCCACCTCGTTAACCCTTGTCGTTAGGACTTCTAGTTTGGATTGCATCTCATTCAACTGATATTTAATTTCTGCCTGATTGGATCTAAATTCTGCAGTCATGAAGTCTCGTGAGTCCTTAATGCTTTTTTCTAGAGCCACCAGTAGCTGTAGAATAGTGCTTCTGAATTGGCTTTCTGACATTGAAGTGTAATCCAGATTTTGTAACTCTGTGGGAGAGAGGGCTGTTTCTGATTCTTTCTTTTGAGGTGAGGTTTTCCTTCTAGTCATTTTGCTCAGTGCAGAGTGGCCAAAAACAAGTTGTATTGGAACACGGGGGAGTATCACTGGTCCGTCCAGCTGGTCTTCTGGGGGAGGGGCCTGCTGTGCTGATTTTCAGGTGTCAGCACTTGGGGGAGCTGCTCTGCCCCTGCCTGCTGCAGGGCTCAGCGGGGGTTGTTTACCCCGTGGGGCCCCAGGAGGAACAGCAGCAGTTGCTATGGCAACTCTGGAAGCCTGGATTTAGCCTCCGCAGGAACTACGGGGCTCGGCCTCTCGGTTCTCTGTCCGCAGGGCCTGGAGGCTCCGGGCGGGGCCGCTGATCTGCTCAGCTCGGGGCAGGAGCGTCCTCGCTGTCCTGGGCCCTCCCGGCCTCTGCCTGTCCCGGGGGAGGCCGGATCCTGGGCTGTGTCCCGGCGCCCTGTGCTCCGGGGCCTGCGCTGGTGGATTCGCGCTCCCGCCCCGCAGCCCCCTCCGCGGAGCCGCCGCCCGAGCCCCTCCGAGCTGCTCCGGTCGGTCCCGCCGTGCGCGCTGCAGCCCTTAGGGAGCTCGGCGCACTCTCCCGGGGCGCAGGTGTCTGTTAGTGTCCCCGGGAGCCCGAGGGCATCCCCGCCCTCCTGGGTCCTGCTCCACCTCCCTGCGGGCCCCTTTCCGCCCGCCCGGGAAGGTTGGTGCAGCTCCTGCTCCTCCGGGACGGGGCTCTCCTGTCCTGGGGACACTCGCCCCGGCCTCAGCCCGGCTCCTCGCGGGGCCCCTCCCCCTCGGAGGCCTTTTGTTCCTTTATTTCTTTTTCCCCGTCTTCCTACCTTGATAGAAGCGCGGACTCTTCTCACTGTAGCGTTCCAGCTGGTCTCTCTTTACATCTCAGGCCGAATTCGTAAATTTTCAGGATGGTTTGAAGGTTATCTAGGTAATTTGGTGGGGACAGGCGATTTGGGGACCCTGCTCTTCCGCCATCTTGCCCCTCCCCCCAGAAGTCACTCTTGTGGGACTCAAAACTAAGAAAAGATTGAAATTGGTTTTTAAAAATTATTATTATTTTTTTAGTTTAGCTACTTGAAGAGAAGACTTACCCTAAGTGATGGTCTTTATGTTATTGAAACATTGGGAATAAGTAGTTCCATTTAAGGAAACCTTTAAAACTGCACCAGGACATACTCATACATACACAAAAACAAACGCACTTAATAAAAAGAAACAAACCAAAACCTCAAAGCTAATAGAGCAGTTCATAACTAGGCTATCTATCCACAGGATTGTGCTAATTTACCATTTTGTCTATGTCCAGGAAGAAATGAGTTACAGTTTAAAAACATGCTAGTATTTTACCAATAATCAAGGAAAACTATTCTTGACCAGTAGATATATGCTTCAGGTTCCTTGACAAGAATGATTCTTGCAGCAAAATATCAACATTTCAGATTCTAGATTACCAATAAGTATTCAGTAACTGTAGATAGCATAGAAACAATATATTATAAATTCTCAATGAACTGGAAAAATTGAAATTTTGCTCCTGTAAAGCTAAAGACCAAATGCAGACCAATGGTTATTAAAGTATTTTCTTTCCTATTGTTGCAGGATTGCAGGGCTCTTGTCTCACAGAGTCAAAGAATGAATCTTGCAGACACAAAAGGATGAAGTGGAGTGGAAGTTTATTAAGTGAAGGTGAGAGCAGAAAGGAAAGGAAAAAACTCTCTAGAGTGAGATGGGTCCCAAATGGGTTGTCACTGAGGACTCTCAATGGCACTCGTGTATTGAGAACTGAACAGGAAACTTGGGGCTTTGAGACTCATGCCATCTTGATTTGTTCCCTTATCTCTTATTTCCCTCTGTCTCAGAGTCTCTACCTTCCAGGAATAGTTTCAGAGCCCAGTCAGGGGAGTCAGGGGCCTCCTCTCTCTCATGTCTACACCTTACCCCCTTCCCTACTCACAGGACATGACCTGTGGGCAGAAAGAGTCATCCTGTATTGTGAGGAGTGACTGACTGTATACTTTTTAATGAGTTGGGGTGAGGGATAGTGCAAGTTTCCAAGGAATCAGGAAAGAAGGCTTTCAGGACATCGAGGGGCCAGCTGCTGCCAAGATAAGGTTACTTTTCAACATGAAGGCACTAAGGCAGCCCTGAGTTCCTTGAGGAAGGTCACGCTCTGCATGTTTCAGTGACCTCTCAGTGTGTTGCCAGATGTAAGATTTTAATTTAAGCTACATTTCTTTTGCCTTTGTTTACCACATCACTGTGAGCAGAAGTGATATTCAAAATATCCAGCATAAAACAAAACAAAACAAAACAAAACAAAATATCCCCCATATGGATGTATAGACCATTAGGAATGAAGTCACGATTCATTCAGAGTCCTAGGCAGTAATGACCAACACAGCCTGGACTGGGAAGATCTCAACAATTCATGAGCATTGACATCAAGCTGGCCTTTCTTAACATCTGATCTTTTTAAAGCACAGTGATCTTTTTTCAGCATATGTAAGATTGACAAACTCCAAAACTGCAAGTTCTGACTCCAATAAGTAGCTACCACAGAGGTATGCACCCTATTGTCTTGAATATTCCTAGTTTATGTCAAACAAAATAAAACTTTAAGGAATAATAACCTGTGAAAATGGACAGTGACTAGAAACTGTAAAATTAAAATAAGATAATAAATTCCTTGTGAGAAAGGGTTATATACCAATAATTTTATTACTTTTTTCCTCTTTTGAATTCTGTTATGAAATTTGATAATTGAATTTTAGGACATTTACTTTGGGGACGTTACTGTTAGTTCATAAATTTTTAAACTACCAAATCTCTACTGAATGTTATTATGCACCAGGTTTTCTCTTTTTCTCTTTCTGCTTCTATATGCCATGTAACTCACACAACACTACATTATGAATAAAACTGAATTTTGAAAACAAAGGAAATAGGGTATAGTACTTTACATAGTATATACTATATACTACACTAATACTTTTATTGTGAAAATTCTATTTCATATTGTTATACTTCCAAATTGCTCTTTTATGCTTCTGGAATGTAATTTTACTAAAAATCTATAGCTAAATATGACTGGATATGGAAAAGTTATTTTGTTACCTTGGAGGAGGGAGGGTCTTTCTAAGTATGATTCATTATTTAGACTCCTAAAAGATTTTGAAAATTAACTGCATAAAAATAAATATGTATGGCATAACACCATTGGCAGAACCAAAAGCTAAATGTTGGAATGAAAGAAAGAAAAACATTTGTAATTCATATTATAGAATATGAATTTCCTTAATATATACAGAACTCATAGAAATAGATAAGACAAAAAAATCTAGTAAAAATGGGAAAAAAATTAAAGACAGCGTTTATAGGAAAATAAATGCAGGTAGCTTTTAAGAATATGAAAATATGGTCAACTTTGTCTACTCATAATAAGAGAAATACAAATTAAACCAGAATGATAGCATTTCCCACTTATTAGATTGTTACAAATCTTTTTTTTAATATTTTATTTATTCATGGGAGACACAGAGGGAGAGGCAGAGACACAGGCAGAGGGAGAAGCAGGCTCCAAGCAGGGAGCCCGACGTGGGACTCGACCCTGGGTCTCCAGGATGAGGTCCTGGGCTGAAGGTGGCGTTAAACCGCTGAGCTACCAGGGCTGCCCAGATTGTTACAAATCTTAAAAAAAAAAAAAAAAATACAGATCTGAAAGTTTGATGGCACAGTGTGTACATTGATGTAGGGCAACTTGGAGATTGTATCTAAATTGCAAACATAATCATTTGACCCAGGGATTGTACATCTAGCACTATAAATTTCACATATATTGGCACACTTTAAAAAAGATATACAAAATTATTCATCACATTGTGTTTGGAAAAGCAAGATTGGGAGTAGCTTAAATGTCCATCACCAAAACACTGGTTAAATTAATTATGGTAACTCATATAATACAACGTATAAATCTTCAACAGAGGACGCTCAAGTCTTTTAAGTGTTGAAAAGGTCTTGAAGGTAAGGTCCAGAGTATTGTGTATTGTATGCTATTTTTTGTATAAAAAGGTAGACCTTTGAGTATATGTTTGTATTTTCTTTTTTTTAATTTTTATTTATTTATGATAGTCAGAGAGAGAGAGAGAGAGAGAGAGAGAGGCAGAGACATAGGCAGAAGGAGAAGCAGGCTCCATGCACCGGGAGCCTGATGTGGGATTCGATCCCGGGTCTCCAGGATCGCGCCCTGGGCCAAAGGCAGGCGCTAAACCACTGCGCCACCCAGGGATCCCCTGTATTTTCTTATTTACACATAAAGAAGATCTGAAAGTATAAACATTCAACTATTTACAGGGGTGGTTAATTGGGTTGCTGAGGGCAAGGTAGAGAGGGAAATTTTTCACTGTTTATTATGTATAACATAATTTTAAAAATATATGTATATAATCCAAAAGTTAATCCAAGGTTTTCTTGATTTCTAAATTAATCTTACTGCAAGATATATTCTTTACCTGAATCATCTAGAGTCTGTGCAATCAAATAGGACAGGAGTAATAGTGTAAATATCCAGTGAGAAGTACCAAGATAACTATGGAAACGCCCATGGAAAATATCACTATTTATCAATTCTACTTCTCAGACTCATTTCCTGAGTTTAGCAGGAAGAACCTTTGATTTAAAAATCTACAGGCTTAAAAAATTGAGCTGCATCTCCCATGTTGACAAAGAAGCTAGAAGTTGCCAGGGGAGTGTAAATGATGGTCATGTCCATGATACTAGAAAGTCACAATTATATTTTACTTTGACATTTCACAGGAAACTAGGGTTAGAACTCTGTCCTCAAGCCTTCAGGTCTGAATTTTTTCGCTTGCCACATTTACTATTAAATTTAGGTACAATACAATTGAAAAGAATTTGAAATAACCCTAGAAACAGCAAAATTGCTTCCTTTTTATAACAGAACATATATTAAAAAAATGGGCCAGAAAATCAGCTTTTGTTACCTTCAGAAGTCTAATAACACATTTTGGAGTGATGTAGTGACACCGAATACACACTTTCTCTTCCTGGTGCCTTTGTCTCATCTAGAAAGTTGTCCAGTAGAAACTCTGATAAAACAAGTCCACTCTCAAACAGATGGTTTTGAACTGCTCTCTTGTCTTGAAACTGGCAATTATTTTGTCCCTGTGTGCTTGACGCTTGGATGGGAATGATTTTTTTTTTTTTTTTTTTACAACTATCAAGGACAACATGAATGGAGGCCTTCATTTACTGGAAATAGCAAGAGTGGAAAGCTCTGTTGCACACATTGCAATGTTGCCATATAAAGCAGTGTTTCTTTTTATCAGCAAGTGGTTTATAAATGCCCACAGCCCCCAAAAACAAACAGCCTGGTTTACAACAACATATTTGGTGGTGTTTTCAGTTAGTAATATTCTGTGCCCTGCTTAAAGTATTATGCTCCTGCTTTAAGCAACTGTTTAATTAAAACCTCAATAATGGGGAATACCTGGGTGGCTCAGTGGTTTAGTCCCTGCATTCTTTGTAAAAAGAGTGGCTAATATTTTGAAAAGTACAGTCTTTTGATCTTTTTCAGAGTACTTTTCTTCAACTTTTTTTCAAAGGGAAGCTGTCACTATTGATTATTTTGTCGTTTTCAACAAATCTAGATGTTTTAGTATGGTAAATTACCATTTTATCCCATTCCAATATAGAATATAAATGTATTCAATGAAATAGAAAAGCCAAAAGTTCTTCCTACAAGTCAAGACACTGTAACGTACAAGTATATAATTCAAAAATTCAGTTTTGTACACCCTATGAGATCATATAATTTGATCTATTCAGTAACACTCTTGCTTCTGTAGAGCTTAATTTTAAAGTTTTTCTGTTTGTAAATTTTGTAGTTAATAATTGTATCAGTAAACCTTAAAAACTGAGGAATTTTTGGTACTCCATTTTGAAACACTTAATATTTAAGTTTTCTGAATGCATTAGAAAAAAGACTCAAACAAAATATGGAGGACTAATTCATTAAAAAGTTAAATACCACTGTAGAGCATTTAAGTTGATTTACAAAATAATTATTCAAAGACCTAAACTTCTCTAACATTTGACTGATGACATACAGTGAAGAGAAAAAGCACATACCACTATGATAAATTTACATACATGTGTAATATATGTGTAATGTATATCAGCTATCAGCTCCCTTACAAAATATTATAGTTCTGTTACTCTAACTATATATATATATACAAATATTTGGAAGCTATAATAAGTACACATTCTCTTCACATTTGGAAAATACTGGATGTTGTTTGGAATTGTGAATTATGTATGCACCACAACTAAATTCAAGTACATTTAAATTTCATTTTTAAACTTATTTTAGTAAAAACATTGTTCTACCATGATCTTTTGTTCTACCAAAATTTGCACTTCTAATTGTAAAATAAATTACTGTTATCTTCAATACCGAGTTTTAATTGAGTTTGTGACATTTACAGTAATATCAAATGTCACATTAACTTTCTTTTTTTAAGTTTTTATTTAAATTTCGATTAGTTAACAGACTGCAGTATTAGTTTCAGGTGTACAGTACAGTGCTTTAACACTTCCATACATCATGCAGCGCTCATCACAAATGTGCTCCTTAATCCTTATCACCAATCAACCCATCCCCCACCCAATTCCCTTCTCAAATGTCACATTAACTTTCTAGAACTTTACTTAGACTCCAAGAACTGGAAAGAAAAATGATCCTGGGGTCCCGGGATCAAGTCCCGCATCGGGATCCCTGCATGGAGCCTGCTTCTCCCTCTGCCTGTGTCTCTGCCTCTCTCCCTGTGTGTCTTTCATGAATAAATAAATAAAATCTTAAAAAAGCACCTCAATAATGATCTCTAAAGCCTTAATAGCGACAGTCTCCGGGGAGAGTTCCTGCGGTTTCCCGCTCGTTTCCTCCACCCGGCCGCCGCTCAGGGCTAGCCCTCTGCCATCTCCGCGCAGCGCTCCCGGGCCGCTCCTCAGCCGCCGCTCCATGGCCGCCGCCGCCCCGCTCCTCGGCCGCCGCCGCCGGGCTCCTCGGGCCGCTGCTCCAAGGCCGCCGCTCCTCGGCCGCCGCTGCCGGGCTCCTCGGGCCCTGCTCCAAGGCCGCTGCTGCCCGGCTCCTTAGGCCGCCGCTCCAAGGCTGCCGCCGCCCCGCTCCTCGGCCGTCGCCGGGCTCTTCAAGCTGCTGCTCCTCGGCCGCCGCCGCCTGGCTCCTCAGGCGCCTCTCCAAGGCCGCCGCCGCCCGGCTCCTCGGCCGCCGCTGCCGGGATCCTCGGGCCCTGCTCCAAGGCCGCCGCTCCTCGGCCGCCGCCGGGCTCCTCAGCTGCCGCCGCCCGGCTCCTCGGCCGCCGCCATGACGACCGCGTCCCCCTGGCAGGCGCGCCCCAACTACCACCAGGACCCAGAGGCCGCCGTCAACCGCCAGATCAGCCTGGAGCTCTACGCGACCTACGTCTACTTGTCCATGTCTTACTACTTTGATCACGACGACGTGGCTTTGAAGAACTTTGCCAGATATTTTCTTCACCAGTCTCACGAGGAGAGGGAACATGCTGAGAAACTGATGAAGCTGCAGAACCAACGAGGCGGTCGAATGTTCCTTCAGGATATTAAGAAACCGGCCCGTGACACCTGGGAGACGGGCCGAATGCAATGGAGTGTGCGTTACACCCGGAAAAGAGCGTGAATCAGTCGCTACTGGAACTGCACAAACTGATAAAAATGCCCCCCACTGTGTGACTTCGTGGAGACTCATTACCTGAGCGAGCAGGTGAAATCCATCAAAGAATTGGGTGGGCACATAACCAACCTGCGCGAGGTGGGGGCCCCCCGAATCTAGCCTGGCGGGGATCTCTTTGACAAGCACACCTTGGGAAACGGTGAAAGTGAGAGCTAAGCCTTAGGCTGTCTTCCCATAGCCACGAGGGTGACTTCCCAGATCACCGAGGCAGGGCATGCATGTTGGCGTTACCTTTACCCCAACTATAAGGGTAAGTTGTACCAAAACATCTACTTCTTTCATTTGTACCATTCCTTCAAATAAAGTAATCTGGTACCCCCCAAAAACAAACAAACAAACAAACAAACAAACAAACAAAGCTTTAATAGCAAAGCATTACATTGGATAGCAAGGTAATGAATTTTTAATGAATTAATTAAGTATGGCCTCTTTCTGCCCAATAAATAAAAATATGTGAAATCTTGCCTGATATGATCAATCTTGCCTTCTGAAAATCTTGTGTAAACACTAACCTAAAAACATGTTTTATGAACCATACTTAATTATGTATTCAACAACATAGAACCCTCAGGGCCCAGTCCATGGTAGAAGCTGGTAAATCCTACTTGTGCTTTCTTCTCTTCTGGCAGGAGCACATTAGCACTTGGCAGACACACCTCGTCAGGTATGATAAGAAGCCAAGAGACTTGGCAAAGAAAACAGAGTGCCTAAATGGAGCAAGTGACTTTACTTCAGCTTCTGTAGGTTCTTTCCTTTTATTTAGTTTTATTTGTTTAAGTAATCTCAACACTCAACGTGGGGCTTGAACTCATGATCAAGAGTTCAGGCTCTTCCTACTGAGCCAATAAGGCTCCTCGCTTCTGGAATTTTTGTGGCAGATTTGCTACATTAGCCAAGTCTAAAAGGCTAGAAAGAGTAATATTTTAAGAAACAGCAAAGCCTTTAGTGCCCATGGCTCTTGAAGCCACTGTGGGATAGCTACATAATGCCAAGATGAGTAACTATTTTACCTGGTTCTTCAATTTGATCATCTTATTCAACGAATTGTGAAATTTCACTGACTCATATTTTAATTTCTCTCCTCTGCAAGAGGGTATTGCTATGTGAAGAAGGATGCATTTTACTATTAAATCACTGTGTATAGTCCTAACAGGTTATTTAACTACTTTCTGCTTAAGGAAGACCTGTGTTCTGCAGTGAAAAGCTGGAATCAAAGCATTTTATATTTGAATCTTATTCCCCCACATATTACCTGTGAACAAAGACAGATTGTGAACAACCTGTGAGCAAAGACAGATTGTGAATCTTCATTTTTCATTTATAAAATGGGCTACCCACCTCATCATGTTATGAGGATGAAATGAGATATGTGTAAACTGTCAGCTCATTGATTTTGGCATGTTAAATACTTAAGGAAGCAGGGTGTTATTATTCTGAAGTATTCCAGACATTAGTTTTAGTCAAAATTTCCAGTCGTTGGCTATTCTTTGCCAATGCTTTAGCTCTATACTATAGCAAGAAGACCATCTGGTGAGTATTATGTGCTAGTTCTGAAAGGTGAAGGAGTGGTGCTTTTAAAATAAAAATTATAGGTGCAGGAGAAAAGACCCATCTTATATATGATTGATCTTGATAGAATTGACATAACAAAGGGGCACTTATCTCTAGCTTATCTAAATAGACAAATTCAATTTCCAGACCATTCCAAGGTCAAGTTCAGAAAGTCAGCAGTGGGAGGTTGAGATTGGAAGCTACATGTGAACATCAAGAATAAATCAAGTGCGCTCACCTTTCTGAAAACAGGGAGAGAAAGTACAAGAGGCCTTTGTTAGTCAGACAGGAAAATCATAGCCTGAAAATGCTGACAATGACATTTCAAAAGTCTCGATTCCTTAGTAATAGGCAAGAACATGTGAAGAAGGAGAAAAAAAAAATCCCTGAAGTTATAAAAAGAAAACAAAAGGATCAAATATCTATTAGATGTGAGAACTTTATCTTGCAAGGTTACTTCAGTTCACATTTCCTAAACGGGGACACCTCTGCAGAGGGAACACGAGGCCCCACTTGTGAGGCACTGTGCTGGTAATTTGTGACTCTGACAAATGCCATCTGATTGACGGCCCCGCCCATCCCACTTAAGGCACATACAGAAGACAGAGTCCTCTAAATCCAAGTTCATTTGTAAAATACCCCTCATGCCCTCCAAGTCCCTTCCCACTCTGGTTCTCTAAGAGGCTAGAGACTCAGGGAGACAAACCCAGTGATGAGAAATTGAGGGGACCAGCAAGCATCCCAGGTATATCCCAGACACAGAAGCAAAGAGGTTCTTTAGCCTCAAGTAGAGGCAAGATGCCCTCCATCCCTACCCCCGCCTTCCCCTTGAGCAACCAATTCCTTCATCTATTCTCTTTTCCACCTATCACCATCTATCAGTGAGACTTCTGGAGGCTTTACTAACTGAGCTTTTTGCCTAAGAAATTCCTCCTGTTTCTCCAGCCTCCCTTTCTCCCAACCTCACTCCTTCCATCTGGAATCTGAACCACAAATAATCTGTCTGTCAGTGTGAAATTGGGATTCAAATTGTGAATTGCCACCTAAGTTCTAACTATGATTTCCCAAGTTATAAACATAAACTCTGCTGTTCCAGTCATAATAAACCAAACTGCCATGAAGGAAGCACTGGTCTATATTCTTAGATTTTAAGAAAGAAAATCAGGTAAGTGAACATGTAGTTACCATGGGAGAAATCAGTGTCTCCTTGTTACAGCTGCCTTGTATGGGTCATTGTGGTTTCCCATTTTTGTTTACTGCTGATTAGAAAGGTAGGATTAGAGAAATCTCCAGGATGAGCAAAGGAACAGGCTGCTTCCCGCATCCACTCTCCCCATCCACGCAAGAACACTGGGTCAAGGTACAGAAGAACATGGCAGTTGGCCCAGAAATGACTGGGAACAGGGCGGCAACAACCTTAGAGTCACAAAGGCTATAGAGAGGAAGTGGAGTTGAGAGGTATGTGGGGAAAGGGCACAGGAATGAACATGGGTCTCACAATGAGTGGAAAAGAAGGGCGATTGTCTCAAGGTAGATCTTTTCCTTTTGTTGAATTAAAAATCACAATGAAAAGCTTGGAGGATTTATAGACTTTGTTTAAGGAGCATATCTTTTTTTTCTTCAATAAAACAACATCTTAAAAGATGAATAGGACTGCAAATGAATTTTTTTTTAAATCCAGAAGGATACATTAAAAAGCAGGAAATCGTGTAAACATAAGTTCTTTTTTTCTAGTCATTGAAAATGTTTCAGCAAGCATGAATAAAGTGACCTTTAAGCTACCATAATACAGCCCAAACAGATCATTTCAGCAAAGGAGGGAGTCTAAGTATCTTAGAAGTAGATACAGTTGTATCCATTTAAACTACAAATTACTGTATGAATTGAGATGCAGCATGCCCAAAAAGTGCCATGGGATTCTACAACAAAGCTTGAGCTTGGATGGTTCTAGCTGTATATTTCCATGATTTTGAGAGAGTTCTTGAGCCTCTCTGGGCCTCGGATCCTCATCAATTAAAGGATGAGTCTGGCTTAGATTGTGTCAAGGTCTGTTCTGCTCTCTAATTACTACACTATCCAGACTTATAGAGAGAATATTGTAAAAACACAATCAGCCAAAAGTCTGGGCATTTTTTCCTATCCCTTATACTTCATTAAGGGGTTCATTGTCCTCCTTCTTAATGATTAATTGCAAAACTCCTTAGCGAATTTATTACTTCGTAGGCTTTGGATGCAGTTAGACCTGGGCTAGGTTTCATCTCTGTCACTCATGGGCAATGTGACAATGAACAAAGGACTGTGCCTTTCTGAATCTTTTTCTTCATCAGTTAAGTGTAGTACTTGTCTCATAGGTTTGATAAAAATAAAATGGCATCAATATCATAAAGAGTTTAGTACAGCACCTGACACCTAGGGAGCATACAACAAGTGTTAGAAACTGTATGGTGGGGATCCCTGGGTGGCGCAGCGGTTTGGCACCTGCCTTTGGCCCAGGGCGCGATCCTGGAGACCCGGGATCGAGTCCCACGTCGGGCTCCCGGTGCATGGAGCCTGCTTCTCCCTCTGCCTGTGTCTCTGCCTCTCTCTCTCTGTGTGTGTGTGACTATGTGACTATCATAAATTAAAAAAAAATTTAAAGAAACTGTATGGTGCATCTATAATATGCAAAGTGTAGGAGAGAGTCAGCATAACATTACTGGTGAGTACATGGGCTCTGGACTGTGAAGCCAGATTTCTTAGGTTTGAATTCTCCTCTGTCGTTTCTTATGTGGACTTCAGCAGATTACTTAAATTCTCAATTTTCTCACTTGTAAATTGGGGATCATGATAGCAGTATTTACCAATTGGGTTGTTGTGAGGTATAAATGAATTAATATGAACACTCTTAGAACAGTGTCTAACTCAGGGGAGATGTTATTAACTAAAATACTCAGATTGCCTTTTGATTAAAGGCTGATGCCCAGAATATAGGTAAATACTTTTTTTTAAGATTTTATTTATTTATTCATGAGAGACAGAGAGAGAGAGAGAGAGAGAGAGGCAGAGACACAGGCAGAGGGAGAAGCAGGCTCCATGCAGGGAGCCTGATGCCAGACTCGATCCCGGGACTCCAGGATCATGCTCTGGGCCAAAGGCAGGTGCTAAACCGCTGAGCCACCCAGGGATCCCCAGTTAAACACTTTTTTTAAAGTTAGCAGTTTAAAGTGTAATTAATGGATTTACTCTGGGCATCTCCTGTTTAAAATCTTTCAGATAAGTATTTGTCTTTTTCCCTCTTGCATCTCTTCAGAGATGCTCTTGATTTTCCATTGACCTGAAAACACACTTGACTCACACAAGCCAACAGAGCTCTAAACGTCATTATCTGATCCTGTTTTATGGTTGAGTTAGAACAGTAAGTCAGCTCTATTTAGTACAAGGTAAAACATTGAGGGAAAAACATTAAATTCAAGTATCACTGATGAGTGAAATAATTTTAACAGCTGTGATTTCAGGAGATGGAGATTCATAACATGGATTAAAAAGCCAAAAGTCTTTTTGATAAACTTATTTGAATGCACTCATCTAAAGTTATAGAAAATAGGGATGCTTGGGTGGCTCACCAGTTGAGTGTCTGCCTTGGGCTCAGGGTGTGATTCCAGTCCAGGGATCGAGTCCCACATTGGGCTCCCTGCAAGAAGCCTGCTTCTCTCTTTGCCTCTCTCTTTGTGTCTCTCATGAATACATAAAATATTTTAAAAAACTAAAGTTGTAGAAAATAATGTCAGTCTTGAGCAAAATAGTTTACAGTTAATGGGCTGTTATGAGGCATTATTTCTCAAATTACAGAAATATCCTAAAAACTTCTGCTTTGTGCCCCAGAAAGCGACTTTACTCTGATGGTAATAAATGTGTGAAAATTCAACTTGCTAATGTATACTCTCCATATGTTTTCAGAAGGGAAAAATGTTAATCATAGTTAATTACTTTGATCTCGAAGGTCCCTTTCATCTGTATGATTCCAACTCAGATTTGTTGAACACCCACACTGTGTAAGGCCCTTTACCCAACGTTGGCTTTTATACCAAATGTTGGAACAGGCCCCAGAATCTCCTCAGAGCTCTTCTTTCACTCAAGAGTGCATACTTTTTCCAATCACAGTAGTGTTCTCCAAGTAACCCATTGCATCTTCAAAGACAGATGACTATTATGAAGTTGCTACTGAAATAAAAATTTATTGCAATACTTCCTTCAGGGGATCCCTGGGTGGCTCAGCAGTTTAGCGCCTACCTTTGGCCTGGGGCATGATCCTGGAGTCCAGGGATAGAGTCCTGCATCGGGCTCCCTCTGCCTGTGTCTCTGCCTCTCTCTCTCTCTCTCTTTCTTTGTCTCTCATGAATAAATAATAAAATCTTAAAAAAAAGAAACTTAATTAAAAAAAAAGAAAGAAATACTTCCTGCCAATCCTTTTAACATTCACCAATCTTGGAAAAATCTTATTTGCTATATCTTGTATCCACTTTATCATCAACCATCTAAAAATTAAGAGGGTCTTGACATCATGTAAACTACCAAATACAGGAAGTAGCTTGATGATTATTTTCAGAAATATGAAAAGCATCATGCTTGGTACTCAGTAGTTGTTCACTGAATAGTATTTGAATAAGTAAGGAGTAAATTAAAGTTTTGTAGATCTAAAGAATATATTTAGATGTAATAAAAGAAAAAATTACTGGAGTAAGTCAAAGTGCCGTTCAAGATACTACAGGAGGAACATTCATAGATAACAGTTGCCAGGAAAGAAACTCTTCAAACTTAGCACATTTTAATGAAAAGACTGTAATTAATGTACCTAATTCTGCATAAGTAGACAGAGGGTGTCAAAAGTTAAAGTAGTTGCTTTTGCTTTATGGATAAAATAAATGGGAGATTTTCATATTAATTTTGTATCTTTCACATATAAATCTTTGGATTCAATATTTTTTAAAAGAAACATACATCTGTTTTATCCTTACAGAAAAACTTAATCTTTTACTCATATGAAATGCCCATGATGCTGTACTTTCTGGGATTCAAGGTGCATTGACTGTATTTGAATGGTGCTCAATGGAGGATAAAATTCTCAGAATACTTCAAGAACCTTTTCTTTTCTATTGATCAGCTATCTGAATGAAAAAGATAAACACGAAAATAGAAATTCCAGTATTGTTCTCCTAGGCTCTCACAGCAGTCCTGTGTCTATAATGCTGTTCTGAGGACACAGTGTGGCCTAGGGGAAAGAATAGGAGCTTTGGCAGCAGACATAATGCCTGGAATTCTTGCCAAGCCATTTTCTTTTTCTTTTTTTTTTTTTCCAAGCCATTTTCAAGCAGGCCTTAGACATGTTACTTAACCATCTTGGGCCTGCATTTCTGTATTTGTGAAATGAGAATAGTTTTTATGTCATTTGGTACACACATTGCCTAAAATATGGACATATACTTTTTAATTGAAGTATAGTGTACACACAATGTTAGCTTGATGTCAGGTGTACAACGCAGTGACTTGACAAATTTATACATTTTGCTATGCTCACCACAATTGTAGCTACCATCTGTCACCATACAATGTTATTAAAATGCCATTGATTCTATTTCCTAAGGCATATAGACTTTTAAAATTTTTTATTTTAAAGTAATTTAGACTTTTAGAGAAGTTGCAAAGTAGTACAAAATGTTATTATGTAAGTAGGTTTTTAACAAGTTTAATTTCCTTCTTTTCACATGCCATGTAAATCTGGTCTATGTGTTCTTATTTCAGAAACAAAGGAAGAGCTTCAAATCTTTCCTTCCCTTTTGTTTGGCCTCCTGGTAATCGAATATTTACATATTTTTTCCATAGACTTTATTTTTTAGAGCAGTTTTAGGCTGACAACAAAACAGAATAGAAAGTACAGGGGGCATTCCCATTAGACCCTCTGTTCCCACACATGCACAGCCTCCTCGACTATTGACTTCCCTTCCCCCCCAAGAATGGCCCATTTGTTACAATTGATGAATCTATATTGACACATCATTATCACCCAGAGTCCATATTGTATAACAGCGCTCACGCTTAGTGTTATACATTCTGTGGGTTTTCACATGTATTCACCATTATAGTATCATGCAGACTAGTTTCACTGCTATAAAAATCCTCTGTGTTATTTATCCTACCCCCTCTCTACTCCTTAGCAACCACTGATCTTTTTACTGTCTCCATAGTTTTGCCTTTTCAGAATACCATACAGATATAATCACACAGTAGGCAGCCTTTTCAGATTGGCTTTTTTCACTTACTAAGACACATTTACGTTTTCTCCATTTATTTTTTATGGGTTTTCATTTCTCTTTAGCCCTGAAAATTATCCCCTTGTATGGATATACAATAGTTATTTATCCACCCACCTACTAAAGGACATCTTGGTTGCTTCCAATTTTTAGCAATTTGGAATAAAGCTGGTATAAACATCCAAGTGCAAGCTTTTTAAAGATAAATATTTTCAACTCATCTGGGTAAATACCAAAGAGAATGCTTGCTGGATCATATGGTAAGAGAATGTCTTGTTTTGTAAGAATCTGCCAACTTTCTTCCAAAGTGACTGTACCATTTTGCATTTCCATAAGCAATGAGTGAGGATTTTGGTTGCTCTATACCCTTACTAGCATTTGGGATTGTCAGTATTTTGGATTTTCAACACTAATAGGTGGGTAGTGGGGTCTCACTGTTGTTTCAAACACATATTGTTTAAGTGCTTGAACTCTGGGAGGTTAAAGTCTTTCTCTAGGAGGCACTTGTATAAGTCAATGAATCAAAATGATAAATTAAGAGGAGATTGAAGTTTCACTTTATGTTACTCAACAGAATCACTTGAATACCAGCTACTGCTGGCCAAGTAAACTGGGTCTACAGTGAAGATTAACAGCTATTTCCTTCCACTAAAACTTCAGCCTAATGTTTTAGAGTTAAGCTTAGCTACTTAATATCAGAAGGACTAGTTGCTTTCTATTAAGAACAATGTCAAGGGGGTGTATGTTTTACTCTGTAGGGCCAGTGATGTATACTTAGTGAATAATGGTGGCATAATTGCCTATCCATCCAGAAGAAAGTAAAATTGGATTTATATCTCCTACTATGTACAAAAGTAAACACTAAATCAACTAAAAAATGAAGAAAATAAAGATCTTATAACTTATAAGATAATAATTATAATTACATGCATAATCCAGAGGTTGAAAAGAATTTTAAATTTAAAATAAGAAAGTCAAACATATTTGACTATATAATAATAATTAAGAATTTTTTATGGCGAGGATATGGAAACTGTTGAGGAAATATATTTGTAATTTACATGACAGGTAAAAGTTTTTTTCTGTAACATACTATGAACTTTTATATATTGATAAGAAAAAGATTAAAAAATTGAATGGACAAAGGATATATAAAACAATTCATTGAAGAACAAATCCAAATGACCAATAAACATATGTAAAGGTAATAAACCTCATTTGTCACAGGGAAATCATAATTATAGTCACAATGTGGGAAGAAAGGCAAATAGTAAGCCTGAGCTTACTGAAAACCTAATCCTTTCTCTATTACAGTCTTTAGTGAATACCCTGGTGATACCAGGACAGTAGTGGATGATGTTGATTTGGGAAATGCTGAAATATTTCCTCAAGGGGCATTTACAGTACTCAAAACATATACACTTGAACAACATGGATTTGAACTATGTGGGTTCACTTATATGCAGATTTTTTTCAATAATATATTGTAACATCTTTTGGAAATATGTGACAATTTGAAAAAAACTTGTAGAATTTACATAACCTAGGAATATCAAAAAATTAAGGAAAAGATTTCATAAATTCATAAAATATATATAGATACCAGTCTATTTAATTATTTACTACCTTAAAATACATACAAATCTATTATAGGCATTAAAATTTACCAAAACTTATACACACAAATACTTACAGACTGTACATGGTGTCTTTCATGGTCAAGAGAATTGTAAACAAATGTAAAGATGCAATGTTAAATCACAACTTCATAAAATTAACTGTAGGGCATACTATACTATTACAATAATTTCATGGCCACCTCTCTTTGCTATGGTGGTGAGCTCAAGTGTTGGAAGTATCTGCTTAAAATGCATGTGATGTTAATTATCTCTATACGATTAGCTCCTCACCAGCAAGCTGCATTTCAGAGTAAAAAGCGATCTCTCACAGTTCCTGCGTATTTTGCACCATGTTTAGTACAATATCATAAGCCTTGAATAACACCATGGGACCCATATGAAGTGCCATTAGTGATGCTTGAAGTGCTCCCAAGAAGTGAAGAAAAGTCATGACATCAGAAGAAACAGTTAGGTTGCTTGATTTTTACTGTAGGTTGAAGTCTGCCGCTGTGGTTACCTGCCATTTCAAGATAAATGGATGCAGTATAAGGGCCATTGTAAAAACAGAAAATTTGTGAAGCTTTTACTGTATCCATATCAATAGACATGAATACCTCACACTTTTTGTGAAATATCTTTTTATCTTGTCTTGAAAATGCAGCTCTTATGTGAGTGCAGGATTGGTATAAGAAAGGCATACCTATAGACTCTAACATAATCTGAGAAAAAAATGAAGTCATTATATGACAATTAAAGCAAAAGGAAGGTAAAGGATCTAAAGCTGGAGAATTTAATGTCAGCAAAGTATAACTTGATAATTTTAGAAAGAAGTTTGGCTTACAAATGTTAACAAGGGAAGGAGCTTCTGCCAAACAAGAGGCAGCAGATGAGTTTCCAGACTCATTTAGAAAATCACTGAGGAGAAAGAACAGCTTTTGCTGGACCCCAAAGATCTTGGATCATTGTGTTTTCATTTTCATTTGTTCTATGTATTTTTTTTGTTTCCTCTTTGATTTCTCAGTTGATCCATTCATTGTTTAGTAGCATGTTATTTAATCTTCATGTATTTGTGCTCTTTCCAGATTTTTAATGACTGATTTCGAGTTTCACAGCATGTGGTTGGAAAGATACATGGACCAGAACAGACTTTTCTAACATAATAGGTCCTGCTCCCACGTTCTTCTATAGATTCAGCCTCCTCAATACACTCTAGCTGAAGCCCATCAAAGCAGTTTCACAATCCCGGCAGTGTGCAAGTAGCCCCCACAGGAGCCAGCACCACTTCAAAGGGATGATTGCCCAAGGGAGAGGGAAAGATAACTACTCACCAGTTAGGCAGCAGCCTCAGCAATGGGCTGGGGGGCAGATAGCTGGTCTGACTGCAGATCTCCCCAACCAATGAAAGCTCAGGATACAAAACAGGGAAAGCTACTGGCAGTTCAATGCTACTGCATCTGACTCAACTGAAGCCCAAGATAGCCTCAGAGTGGCCCAGTAATGGTCATAAACAACACAGAGACCAAACCCTGCCCACATAAGGCAAAGAGAGCCATGGCAGATGGCTGGACTGAAGACAAACACAGCTCAATCACAACAGCAGGGTACACACAACCCACATAGGAGATGTTCTCAAGAGCCAGGTTCTGGTGAACAGGGAACAATTCACTGCAGGGCACTATAGGACCTCTTCTTCATAAGGCCACTAATTTCAAGAGCAGAAGAAGACATAGCTGGCTTTCCTAAGGCATAGAAACAGATACAGAGAGTTAGACGAAATGAGGAGACAGAGGAATATGTCCTAAATGAAAGAGAAGGACAAAAATCACAAGAGCCCTAAACGAAGTGGATATAAATAATATGCCTGATAGAGGAATTAAAGTAATTGTCATAACAAAACTCACTAGACCTGAGAAAAGAGTGCAAGACCTCAGTGAGGCCCTCAACAAAGAGATAGAACACATAAAAAAGGACCAATCAGAGATGAAAACTCAATGAAATTAAAAATACACTGGATGGAATAAATGGCAGTCTAGAAGAAGCAGAAGAAAGAATCATTGACCTCAAGGACAGAGTAATGGAAAACAATCAAGCTGAACAGGTGAAAGAAAAATATAATAAAAATAAAATAGACTTAGGGAATTCAGCAATACCATCAAGTGCAATGATATTCACATTACACAGATCCCAGGAGAAGAAGAGAGAAACTAGGGCAGAAAATTTATTTGGAGAAATAATAGCTGAAAACTTCCCAAATCTGGGGAAGTAAACAGAAATCCAGATCCAGAAGGCACAGAGTCCCCAGCAGAATCAACCCAAGGAGGCCCATACCAAGACACATAGTTATTAAAATGGCAAAAAGTGGTCTTAAAGAGAGAATTTTAAAAGCAGCCAGAGAAAAGAAGACAGTTTACAAACAAGGGGGAACCTCATAGTGCTTTCAGCTGATTTTTCAGCAGAAATTTGCAGGCCAGAGAAAGTGGCATGATATAGTTAAAGAGTCAAAAGAAAAAATTTTGCAATGAAGACTACTCTATCCAGCAAGGCTCTCATTCAGAATGGAAGGAGAGATAAGGAGTTTCCCAAACACAAGTTAAAGGAATTCATCACTAAACCAACCAGCCTTACAATAAATGTCAAAGGGTACTTTTTGAATGGAAAGGAAAGACCATAAGTAAGAGTAAGAAAAGTAGGAAGCACAAAAGCAGTAAAATTAAGTATATCTATAAAAATCAGTCAAGGGACTTGCAAAAATAAAAAGATGTAAGTATGTAACCATATACTTAAAACATGGTGAGAAAAGGTGGGAAGAATGTGTTCAAACTTAAGTTGGCCATTGGCTTTGATTTTTTTATTATTAGTTAAAAATTGTGAACATTTATCAAAATTATTGGTATGGAATCTGTATTGCTTTTTACAGGAGAATCCCAAAAGAAGTTCTGTACTTCCTGAATGTTTTGGATTACTTTTCAAAATGTTCTAAAACCTCAAACCTATATAGTAGCAATTTCAGTTAAGATTGGGCTAGAGTGATGATGAAACTGTGAATGGTTGGATGCCACAATGTAAGGCACCCCAGTAGATAACAGCTTTGGTTGTGGTTCAATACATAGTTCATATGCTAAGTCCAGCAGCCAGCAAGAGATTTTAAAATTTTCATCAAGATTGTATAGATAGTGAAATTTGAAAAATATCTACATAATCTAATTGAGTGAACATTATGATGGTACCTACTCAACTTTATGTCTTCTTTAAACCCGTCCATATTCTTAAAAGATTACACAATACAAAGTCAGAAAATTCTTATCTAGTTTTCCATCTCTACATTAAAACAAAAATATATACTATATCATGTGATGGAAAAATGAAATTTGATTTTAGGGTGATGTAATTTTATGCCAATGTTCTTTTCTTTTGGAGGAAGTGAAGAAATTAATATTTCCTAAATTCTTACTTTGCATGGACTTTCTCTGCCTTAAGAGAGTAAATCGTGTTTGAAAACCCCTTCATAGGACAGAATGTTACAAGGTGAAACCTTAATTATGATTAAAATATATAATGCAAATTAAAAAATGCATTTCTGAATCCCCAAACCAAAACTATTTGTACTAAAAACATTCATACCACTAAAATGGGAAGAGCTTACAGGGGAAGGTAAGGCTGCCTTGAGAATCACAACTGCTATTAATGCTGGAGGATTCTGGGAAGAGATTTTTTTTTTTTTTTTTTTTTTTTTTTTTGCCAGAGCCCAGGGTAGCAGCCTCAGCAGCTGGAACCTGGAGGAGATCTTACTGGGATGGTAATTTCCCTTTCTCTCCTCCTCTCATCTTTCAATTTTCTCTCAGTGCCTCTCAGAATCTGAAATACCCAGAATCCAGTTGGAAAGGGAATCTGGGAAATAGTTTGCAGGGATTAGCTCCCTGTGATACAAAGCAGAGCTAGGGGGAGAAGGTAATATATTTGAGAGCAAATACGTGAATGACCTGCACTGTCATATAACAAAGCAGCTTCCCAGTCGAAACACATAAAGTACAATATTTTGTTTCTGTGAGTTTGATTTTTCTAAAGATTCCGCATGTAGATGATGCCATGCAGTATTGTCTTTTTATCTGGCTTATTTTACTTAGCAGAATGCCCTCAAGGTCTATTCACGTCACAAATCACAAATGGTAGAACTCCCTTCATTTTTGTAGTTGAATAGTATCCCATTGTGTTTACACACACACACACACACACACACACACACACACACACACACACCACAGCTCTGTTATCCATTCATCCATTGATGGACGTTTAGGTTGTTGTCCTACCTTTACTTTTGTGGATGATTCTGCAATGAACATGAAGGTGCAGATATCTCTTCAATATCCAATTAGCATTTCCTTTGGATAGCTACAGAGAAGTGGGATTGCAGGATCATGTGGTAAAGTGGAGGAAACAGGAACAGGTTGGTAAAAGGGTACCAACTTTCAGCTATGAGATGAATAAAGTCTGAGGAGCTAATGTAAAACATTAGCTGATATATGGTTGATAACACTGTATTATATAATTGAAATTTGCTAAGAAGGTAGAACTTGAATGTTTTCACCCCTACTGCTTCTCAAAAAATCTCAAATATGTGAGGTGATTGGATATATCAATTAACTAGATGGAGGGGAAGGGAGGGGAGGGGATCCTTTCACAATATGTATGCATATCAAATTATCACAGTGTACACTTTAAATATCTTACAATCTTACTCAGCAGTTTTATCTCAATAAGGCTAAAAAATACAAAATAATTGTTATAAATGAAAACAAAAAATGCTTATTAAACCAAAGTAGAAGTATTCAGTGCTTCAAAAAATACAATTCTCATTGCCCAATTGAGTGTTTTCAGGATTTTACTGCATTACATATTGAGTTAATTACTTTACATCTGCTAATTCCTTTAATCTTCAACAAGGATTTTGGCACCAGTATTCAAATAAAATAGAAATAGCAAAGATCAGAGAGATTAAGTAATTTTCCCAAAATTATTTAATTAATTAAACAAAAGAACTGAGGTTTGAACCAAACTCTGCCAGACTCTCATACCACTTCTACCACATCATGATAGAAACATAATTATATAACCACTAAACAAATGAAATATGTCAATCAACATAAATATATATACATATACATATATATATATATATATATATATATATATAGAGAGAGAGAGAGAGAGAGAGAGAGAGAGAGAGAATTTGAGCTATATCACCTAAAAAATTGTAACTCATTTAATCTAAACTAGTAAAACCAATGTAAATTTGATATATGGTCCCAGGTTTGTTTTTTTACTAAACCAGTATTTCTCAGTATGTTCTCATTTGGAAAGCTTGTTACACATTTAGATTTCAGGGGCTCACTGAGCAAGATTCTCCGGGAGCAGTGCCTGGGAATCTTCATTTGAAATAATGTCCATCATGGATTCTTAAGCACATTAAAGTTTGATAATCCCCATACTGATTCTGTATTTGGTCTACTAACTCTTTTACCAAGAGTTATTTTTAAATAACTTTCCTTATGGACACCTGGGTGACTCAGTCAGTTAAACATCTGCCTTTGGCTTAGGTCATGATTCTAGGGTCCTGGGATAGAGTTCTGCATTGGGCTCCTTGCTCAGTGGGGAACCTGCTTCTCCCTGTCCCTTTGCCTGCCATTCCCCCGGCTTGTGCTCTCTCTCTGTCAAATAAAATAAAATCTTTAGAAAAAATAATTTTCCTTAAAAAAGGAATAACTCAAAGCAATAAAAAAAAAGACTAGAAATAGCAAGTGTTGGTGAGGATGTGGAGAAAAGGAAACAATCATGCACTGTTGGTGGGAATGTAAATTGGTGCAGCCACTATGGAAGACAATGTGGGTGTCCCTCAAAAATTTAAAAATATAACTACCTTATGATCCAGCAATTCCACTTCTGGGTATTTATCCAAAGAAAATGAAAATACTAACTCAAAAATATGTACACCCCCCCCACACACACACACTTCACTACAGCATTATTTACAATATCCAAGATAGGGAAACCACCTTAGTGTCCATTAGTACATGAATGTCTAATGAAGATAAGGTTTATGTAGACAACGGAATATTATTCAGCCTTAAAAAAGAATGAAATCTTGCCATTGGTAATGACATAGATAAACCTCTAAGAGCCCATAAGTGAAATAAATGAGACAGAGCAAGACAAATACCATACGATTACTCTAATAATGTGAAGTTTTTTTTAAAAAAACAATTAAGCAAGCTCATATACACAAAGAAGAGAGGTGGGACAGAGGCATGGGGTGTGGAAGTAAAGGATGAAGGGGGGTCAAAAGGATAGATAGATAGATAGATAGATAGATAGATAGATAGATAGATAACAAAATCACCAAAGGGAACAGCAAAACGAAAAACCCACAAAATCAATCTATTACATTTTGTTTAGAACATTAATTCAAAGATAATCAAGCCTATTCAGGTTGGTAGTATCTTTAAAGAGCAATATGTGATCTATAATTTAGATCTGTCTTCTGAGAAATATGGTCAAATTACAAACATCCCAGGCTAAGTAGTAACTCTAAAATTTGATAATTCAAATATGCTATAAAGAAAGAAACTACAAGATACAGTATTTTAATGAATAACTTAAATTCTTCTTTAAACACTGATTAACCATTTCATAAAATTATTTTTGCTATCAGCAGCAATGGATACCTAGTTCTATTCACATTAAAATTAATTTGGTTATCTAAGTCAAATTTGCTCTTACTTGAATCTGATAATCTGATTCTATTTAATACATGAACAATTGGGACTTTGACATCAAATACATACATTTCATTTTATCCTTTTGATATTGCTTCCCCCAGTCTTCTAATTTCCGAGGAATCTCAACAGGCAATAAGGTAATTTTATGATACAGAATCGTATAAGACTTATGATACACCTTGGGCAGTCAATATATTATAAAATATGTATATCATCTAATCCAAATCACAAAGTATTCACTCATTCAATCACTCAGGAAATATTTATTGAACACCTAGTCTGCAAGGAGTGTCCCAGACTCTTGGGATGCATTGGGGAAAGGATAAAAATCACTGCCTTATTGGAGCTTGCCTTCTAACAGATGGAGACAAAAACCAGAAAGTGTAATAAAGAACCAAATTATATAGTACGTTAGAAGTAGCAAGTGCTATTGGAGAAAAGAAAAAGTAAAGCAGAATAAAAAGAAAAGGACTTAGAGTGAATTCTCCCAATCTAGGTATTCAACACAAAACTCCAAAAATTCTTTCCCAAAGGGTAGATTATTACTAATTCTTTTCTTGGCATAAATTTAGACTTTAGTCCAAGAGAAGTCTTGAAAACTAGTAAACTCTTATTAACATTTTGTACTTGGTTTCCATCTGTGAGAATGCTAAAAGCAAGATTAAAATTAAAAAGGTGCTATAGAAGTTGCTAGGCACTTTGGTATAAGTGCTGTATGGTATCAGCGGGAACCAATTTGATCTTCTGGATGTGTTTGAAACATTTGATGTGTTTGACACAGCAACTCTTGGAACATGTACCAAGAACTTTTTGAGAAATCTGTGGGAAATGTCTTGCAAATGATCTACATTAAGATATTCAGACTTTGCTGACCAATCAGTGGCAGCCACTGAAATGACGAATCTTTTCCACTATCACCTGGAACTCTAGAGGTTTCCATGGAGCCATGGGAGAAGGAATTTTTCTGCACAGACTGGAACCCAATTTTTTTTTAAAGATTTTATTTATTTACTTATGAGAGACACACACAGAGAGAGGCAGAGACACAGGCAGAGAAAGAAGCAGGCTCCATGCAAAGAGCTCAATGTGGGACTCGATCCTGGGATTCCAGGATCACGCCCCAGGCAGAAGGCAGATGCTCAACCACTGAGCCACCCAGGTGTCCCTAGAACCCAATTTATGAAAAGGAGCAATAGCCAACGAACAGCATAAGCTTGTATAATTTACTGGTGTTCTCCCAAGAGAGTACAAAAGAGTAGAAAATTCAAGGATCAAGTATCTACTTTTCTTTTCAATCTTTACCTTTTTCTAAAAAAAAATTTTATTTTATTTGTTTTTTAAGTCAACTCTAACCCCCAACGTGGGACTCGAACTCATGAACCTAAGATCAAGACTTGTATACTTTACTGACTGAGCCAGCCAAGCATCCCTTTATCTTTTTTTAATATATAAAATTATCAAGTTTTGTTTTATTCCTGTCAAAAGATGAGTACTTTTATTAATCAAAAAGGGAATGAAATAAAGAGCTACTACTACTATAGAACGATTCCATATATTTTTCTCTATGAACAAACAAAATCCCCACTTCACTACATAGTGCACAGATAAATCTAGCTTTGAACTCAATTCTGCTTCCATTCTGACCAGTCTTTGAGGTGACTATTGGAAAATGATTCCTTTTTGTACTCCCTTTAGCAGTTAGCTAAAATGAATTTACAGACCATCTTTTGATGCATAGTTGATAGATTTAAAGGTGCTCAAATTCCAAGAAGTGCTGTGTTATATAAGCTGTATATTGTCAGGTTGTTCTTTGACAAAAATTTTTTGGGTACTCTCTTTTTGGGAATCATATTGAGGTCATTTTAGGAAAAATAAAGTCATGTTAAGAAAGTATTGTTTGTTACTGAATCGGTGTTTTTTGAGTATCTTTTATGAACCAGGCATGTTGTTAGATACAAAGATTTATTCCAAGAATTATATAATGTTTCTGTAAAAGAGGCTTTATTTTTGGTAGTTAATGACATGGGCTCTAGGCTCCAGCGGATCTGTTTTAATTCAGGCTTCATCATTTCCTAGTTACCTGTCCTTGAGCAGGATACTTAAACTGTTTAAACCTCAGTTTGGTCATTTGTAAAGTGAAAATAAAAATTGTATGATCTCACAGGGTTATTGTGAGGGCTAATGTGATAACATATGTGACATAAAGGTACTAAGTTATATTTCATTTCTTTATTGCATAGAAATCAACAAGAGTGGGACTGTTACTGTTTTATTTACTTTATTTCCTTTTCCTCTCCCCTCCTTCCTTCTTCTTCCTCTCCAAAGTGGCTTGAATTAAACTCCCCCATTTCTGTGGAGACGTGGAAAGGATATAAAGACAATTTCCTTTTATGGTGATGGGGCTCAGAACACGCTACTCCCAAATATGGCACCTTGGCATACTGAATACTTTAGCCTGAAAGGAGTCGGAAATATGGCAGAAGGTCACTCTGATCTCCCTCAACCTTTCCCCCCTGAAACAGGTCATAAAACCATCATGTGAGGTGCCCTCCCTATACCCAGAGGAAAGTAGATCCTTATCTCCAAAGACAAAGGGATGCCAAGAAAAATCTGAACAAACAGGCCTTGCTAAGTGTCCCCCCAGTTTGCACACGTAAGCAATTGTATTCCTCCACAACTATGCACTCTTCATCAAACCTAGCAGAAAACACTTAGGTCTAACTGTTCCTTTGGGACTTAATTTCCCTATGAAAAAGGTTCCCTGTCAGGTAAAACTTAGACAAGTAAATGTATGTGCTTTTCTCTGGTTAATCTGTCTTGGGCAGTTTTATTTTTAGACCCACGCAGGGAACCTAACAGATTTGAGGAAAATTTTGTTGGCTTTTTTGTATGTGTGTAAACTTGAACTCACCATGGGAAATACATTAGGAAGGGAAAGCAGGAGTAGCAAGGAGAGAGTTCCCCGCCTCTCGCCCCCTCCCCACAGGGTGAGAGGATGGGGCTAGAGATCTTGGAGACCCAAGAGGAGCAGAAATCTGAGCCTGGATCTGGGGTGGTGGCTGTGGCTGGAGGTGGCAGGAGCTTGGTATGTACTCCCAGGGGAGGGGGCTCCTCAGAGGCTGGACCCACACCCCAGACTCCCGGCCATGGAACTTCCCCACAATCAGGCTTGGCAAAGACATGCTAGGGCTGCCTGTTTTCACAAGACCAAAGGGTTTGAGCAGTTTCGTTTATAATAGCAGCAATAAAAATGAGCCAAGGAACCGAGAAACTGTTCCCTGTTTTTTAGAAATCACATAAACTGTACCTATTTTTGGGTGACCCTACCACAAGGTATAAGAAGTATACTTCAGTAATGACTGAGATTGAATTTCCTAATCAGATTGGCAGGATTGGGTTCATATGTAATCTTATTTAAAGACAATAGATATATAACTGTTTTTTTTAATATGCCAAGTTCACGTATGTAGAACATTTAGCACAATGCCTGGCAAAGAGTAAAGCACTTAATCAATGACACCTAATATTATGGCATCTTTAATTTCTGTAGAAAAATATTTTTGTTACCTTAATCTTTTTAAAGTATCAGCTGTTTGGAAAAGTTGTGAAACTCTCTGTGTAGCATTAACCATCAATATCTGAGTAGTTCATGTGCTTCCACGTATTGTACTATGGACATAACGTCCAGGTTGCAGCATAGCAAGAATGTAAAAAAAAAAAAGTCATGTTCTGTTTAAATAGGATGTTTTAAGTACTTTAAGGATATGGAATGGGAATTCTCAAATATCTGAAGTTATCACCCCACTGTCAGCTAAGAGTCCAATTCACGTGCTGATGTTGACGAGTCAGAGCTCTTCTGAAGATTTCAGGGCAAGGCGATGAAGAAGAGATCTCTGTGTCTCTGCTTTTTCTGTCCATGTAATTGAACTTTGAATTGTACATGAATTGTAACTGAGCATTGAAGCTCCATGCTGGAACAGATGCTACTGTGTAGGGGGAATAGAATAAATCTCCAAGGCTTCTAACCAAGTCCAATCTAAGTCAGCTGCAGGAAAGCTCACTTAACTTGCAGATCTTTGTGTTTGCTTCCGACAAGCTCTTCCCTTCCGAGGCTTGAATTGTCAGCATTCATCTCTTACCTTCGTCAAGGGAATGGTACTTTGACAGGTATCCAAGAAACATGGAAACACAGAAGTGAAATCGAGTGACTCTGGCACTGCTGATAAGGAACCACCGATAGTCCAAATGTCAGAATTCTCAAAAAGAAAAATTTAAGAACTCTATTTCCATTGTTGTTCCAATTACTATCTTTAAACACTTTTGTCTCTATTGGACCTAATTAAAGTAAGAAATGTCATTTTGTCAAGGGTTTCAAAGTTGGTAATTGCTCTGAAAGGAACACTTGGAAAACTTTATGTTAACTACACTTTTTTATTTCTTCTGTAGAATGAGCCTTAATTTAAGATGGTCCATCATGGGCAAATCTGACCTGAACAAAAGAGGTGAGAAAAATGGAGGCACAGAGAAACAGGTAACTTGCTCAGGGTCGTGCGGTTTGACGCTGGCAAAGCACACGTGTGGATGGAACAGTATTTCTCAAGAGCTCTGCACTCAATCACTATGCTATGCACCCGTTTGTTACTCGTATTTCACTTCCCTGGGTTGCTTATTTGTGCCCTTTGCTCATTGTTCTCACATTCTCATATCCTCAGAAATATATAAAGTTCTTGGAATGTTAAGCTTTTGCCAAATACTTGTTGCAAACATTTTCTCCGGTTTGTTTTCTCTCTTTTACATTGTTTGTATTTTGAGAGTTTTAGGAGCATTTTGTTATTTAATTTTTTTCTTTTTTTTAAATAAGGATTTTATTGATTTGAGAGAAAGAGAGAGAGAGAGAGCGAGGGCAGAGGGCAAGGGAGACAGGGGGAGCCCCACAGGGACTCCATCCCAGGACCCTGAGATCACAACTTGAGCTAAAGGTAGAGGCTTAACTGAGCCACCCAGGCGCCCCCCCAAAATTTTTTAAAGTTAGCATCAGCTTTCGACACATTTTGAAAGCATTTTAACTACTCTTAGATTATAAAACTAATGTTTGCTTTTTGCTTCTATAAGCTTCTTTCTTTCTGCTTTAATTTTCTAATCTCTCTGTACATCATTTTGGTAAAAGGCAAAACTCCAGCTGAATTTTTTTCCCCAAATGGCTATGCAGTTATCCAAAAATAAGTATTGGTTAATAAATCTTTTAACATCGATTTAAGCTACAACTTGTATTGTATATTTAATCTTCCTATATAATTGGGTCTCTTTCAATACTTTCTCTCCAACTAAACCTGTACCAATACTGTGTTATTTTATGATTTCGTTTTTTAAAAAATATTTTTATTTATTCATGAGAGAGAGAGAGAGAGAGAGAGAGAGAGACAGAGACCCAGGCAGAGGGAGAAGCAGGCTCCATGCAGGGAGCCTGACATGGGACTCGATCCGGGGTCTCCAGGATCAGGCCTCGGGCTGAAGGCGCGCTAAACCCCTGCGCCACCCAGGCTGCCCTATGATTTCATTTTTATATACTGTAATATCCAGTATGAAAAGCCTTTACTTCATTATTCTTTTTCATAAATAAGCTGCCCTTTCTGCAAGTTTATTATTTCAAGGGAATTCAAGAATAATGTTATCAATAATCTCCCACTACTCCCCAAATTACACTGGAATTTTTATAGAGATTGTATCCATTCATAAATTAACTTAGTGAAATTGAAATATTCAAATTATTAATTTTTGACATCTAAGACAATGGTCTTTTGATAATTTTAAATCATGTAAGTATTACATGTTTCTTATTCAATTTATTAATAGATTTTTCTTGTGTAGTTGTGAATGATTTCTTTGTATTTTCTAACTTGTACAAAATCAAGCCTTTTATTTTCATTCTTTATATATTTGTATTTTAGCTCTGTTACTGAACTCCTTTTTTATTCTCAATAATTCTTCAATAGCTTTTCTTATCTTTTCAGGTATACCACTATATACCTTCAATACTGGTACTTTGCTGCCTATATATATTTATGGATTCTTTAAAAAAATAATTTTATTAATATTTCTAAGCCTGCCATAAATGAGCAGCCCTGTCTCTATCCTGACTTTAATCAAATTCTATTAAGGTAGCATTTTTTAACTTTTCCCTTTTTTATTTTTTAAAGATTTATTTATTTGAGAGAGAGCGAGAGAGAATATGTGTGTGCATGATAAATAGCTTTGAATATAACTATTTGGGGGATAATTCCCTGAGGTAAGCACTTTGATGGGGTTCTAAAGCAAAGCATCTGCTAAGTCTTCAAACTAGAGAACAAGAAACAGACTGAAAACTGCGAGAATTATGTTTTATAAAGAGAAGTAAAATAGAGCATAGTATTAGCTTGAAGAAATAAAAATTTTGTGGATATATTCCAAACTTCTTGACTGTTATGTTAAGTTTATTCATTTATTTATTTATTCAATTTTATTTAGGAGAGAGAGGATGAACAGAGTGGGGGGCAGAGGAGGAGAGAGAGAAGACTCCTTGCTAAGCAGGAAGCCCAAGGTGGGGCTTGATCCCAGGACTATGGAGATCATGACCTGAATCAAAGACATGCCTAGCCACCTGAGACATTCAGGTGCTCCTGTTACATTAAGTTTAAACCAGTCATTCTATCAGGTAGATTGTCAGTTACCAAGGCATAATAAAGATTAAGTGTGCTAGCACTTTCCAAGACCCGCTTGTGGTTGCCCTTCTTTGATGGCCCATTTAAAATCAAAATCCAGTTAGGTTATCTCATTTAGATTAGGTGCAGTACGGTTGTCAGATTACTTGATGTGTTATCCCAGTCAGGCTGCTATTATAAAAAAGACTGTGTGGCTTATAAACAATAGAAACCTCTTTTTCATGGATCTAGAGGCTGGAAGTCTGTTATCAGGGTGCCTCGATGGTCAGGTTCTATGTCTGGTGAGAGTCTTCTTCCTGGTTCATAAATGGCCTTCTTTCCCCTGTCACCTCACATGGTGGAAGGGGCTAGGGAGCTCTGTGGGGCCCATTCTTCAAGGGCATTAATTCCAATCTCCTAGCAACCTCCCCAAGACTCCACCTTTGGGAGGGAGTACCATTACCTTGAAGATTAGCATTTCAACATTTGAATTTTGGAAGACATAAGCATTCAGACCATTGTATTCAGTTACAGTTATTTTCTCTTGGGGGTGAGAAGCGCTGAGAGGGTGAAGAAGTGGAATAGTCAAGGAATACTTAATGCTCTATTCTCAGGGAAATTGACAATTTCCAGATAAATGGGTGCATTTCTGGATTTTTGGATTAATAGTTATCCCTTCATTTACTTATAGGACCCGGAAGAAAAATAAAAAATAAAATGAAAATAATCAGGTAACTTGTAAAGTAATAAAGGAATAAATAAATAAATAAATAAATAAATAAATAAATAAAGCCTTCCTAAGTTAACTTCAGTTAACTTAGTTTACTAAAAATTTTGATAAGCCAGTGTTTTTAGGCCAAAGAACAGAGTTTTATGGCATTTTGACTAATGTTCATGCATTTAAAGAAGTTGGTGGTGAAGAACTCATAGTCAGCATTTCAGTGAATTAGGAGATGTGGCTTCCTCTTAGCATGATGGGAGGGTGGTGTTATAGTCTCTTGGGGTGACAGTACCAATGCAACTTTAGTTGGTGGGATGAAAAACGAATCTGAAGAGGAGGCAAAAAGTCAGAAAAGAGAGAGGAAGGAGTAGAATTGTGAAGAAAGCTCTCCATAATGTTATAATGATAAATAGGACTTCTAAACTCATTGTTGTAAAATATATGAGAATATTTTAGAGATCACTTGGAAATTGTTACGGGCTTAATTGTATCCCCTCCAAAATTCAAATGTTGAAATCTTAATCCCCAGTACCTCAGACTGTGACTGAATTTGGAAATAGGGTATTTAAAGAGGTATTTAAGTTACAATAAGGTCATTCAGAGGGGCCCTAATCCAATATAGCTGGTGTCCATCTAACAAGAGGGGACTCAGACACAGCCATGCACAGAGGGACCATGTGAAGAGAGAGACAAAAGATGGCCCTCAACAAGCCATGAGAGAGGCTTCAGAAGAAACAAACCTTAGCCAACCCACTGAACTCAAACTCCCAGGACTTCAGGACTGTGAGCAATACACTTCTGTTGTTTAAGCCACCCAGTGTGTGGTACTTTTACGGCAGCCTTAGCAAACTAAAGACGTAAAGTACATACCCATGTGAGATAAAAGTGAAAAAAATGTAACAACCTAAAAAAAAAAAAAAGACGTGATATGAAACCACCTTTGATTCCACATTCCTTTTTCTTCCAATGAAACTTCATTTTTGGTTGATTGTTGTAGATCTTGAGCTGGTCAAGCACTGAATAAAGTAATGGGTAGGGAGGGGACAATCACACCATCGTGATGGTGTTTGTACAAGCCCTCTTGGGGCCCAAGATGACTGTGGCTCCACCTAATTGAGTCCAACCAGTCTTCCCTGAGTGGACAGAGGATGCTGAGGATGTAGTACCTTGAAGAAAGAAACCCAATCCTAGGAAGATCTATAGGAGACTCGGAGGTGTATCAGCATGGTGGCTTGCATGTTGGTTCAAATGATAGAGTTCCCTTTGATGGAACTCAGTACACACTACCTCAAAGTACGGCACCTTGCATATGAAACATTTTAAGCTGAAGGAATTTGAGAATATTGCAGAAACAGGAAGGTCACTCTGACCTGAATCAGATCATAAAACCCTCAGGTGAGAGGTGCTCTCCCTATACTTGGAGGAAAGGAGCTTCCTTATGTCTGAAGACAAAGGGATGCCAAGAGAAATCTGAAGAGGCTTTGCTAAGTTTCTCCCAGTTTAAGATATTTACTTCATATTCCTTATTCTATCATATTTCTCCATGACTATTTGCTTTTCATCAAACCTAGCATAATAAAACAGATCTGTTTCTTTGTGTCTTCATTTCCTTATGAAGGCTCCTGCACACGTAAAACTTACATTAAATAAATTTGTATGCTTTTTTCCTGTTTATCTGTCTTTGACAGTTTGATTTACAGACCTAGCCAGAGACTCTAAGAAGGTTGAGGAAAAGTTTTCCCCCCACCACACCTTCACATCTCAGTAGAGCTTTTTAACTTCAAACTCCTCTCAGAGAAACAGCTTCTTCATCCTCCCTTATCAAGAAGCAGTGCCACACACAAATGAGCAGTAAGAGCACGAGCTTCATCCATATTCCTTCCTCTTTTCCAAAGACATCATCCAAAGTAAATGGATTGAGGTAAGAGGGTGTGTTTTGTTATATTGCTTTAGGAAATGAAGTCAGAGTGGTATCCTTAGAAAAATGTTTTTCTTCTGAGCCTGCTATGCATCTTCTTAAATCTTCTTCTATCAAGAGTGAAGTTTGTCTTCGTAAAAACAGGATTCTTGCAATATGGCTAAGCTGGTGTGACCTTCAATGATCTGCCAAGTAGATGTCTACCTCATCAGACAAGTTTGTTGGCCTGAAGGTAAATATGTTACAGTATTTTTTGCTTCTGCTGAAAAGCAAATACAAACTGAGTGACTACATATGAAAAAAGAATAAAAGGAGAATTGACAAGACAGCTGCTTGACCAAGCTTTCTGTGCTACTATCTACCTTTTCTGCGTTTTATATGCAGAAATCTGGGTTTTTATAGCTTCCAATAGCATTAATAAAATATAAGTTCTTGATGCATGTTTGCTTATAATAAAATGTTAATACACATATTTGCTTTGAGCACATTGGAGTAAGGCCCTCCTTTTATTTAGGCTTTGCTAACACTTTTTCAAACAGTAGTCCCCCTTTTAACAAACTTACCAGGCAGCTCAGCAGGATCACCAGGAATTGTCAGCCTGTGGCACCCCTTCTTGGTTCACATATTTTTTTGTTTCTATTTTTTGTGCTTCCTAACACAAACTTTGATTATAGTAACCCAAATTGGGATTAAGGTTCTAACTATAGGCCGGCTTATAATAGATACTGAAATAGTATTGGTGCATTAAAATTTCCCTGAACATACAATGACATGTAGAAAATGATATTCATCAGATTTTTCCTAGGAAGAGTTCTGTATGCAATTGGAAAAAATACTTTGATATTGATATTGCACCCTCTGGAAGCAGTGCACACTTGTATTTGCCAGGCTGCCTTTCAAAAGGGTGGCCCTGATGGAATCCAGGATTTGCTTTTGCTGAGTGTGGTATTTAGTGTGGGGCCAGAGTGGAATTGCTGGAGATAATAAGAAAAAGGCCACCTGCTTTCCATGAAGCTTTTAGTGTCACTTCTGTATGACTGTCAGTGAATATAAAAAATATATATATTGCCCAATAGAAATATGGAGAAAGGATATCAAGTTGGCAGATCACAGCACCAGGAACCCAAACAGCAAATAAGCATGTTGAAAAGATGCTCAACTGCACCTGTCATCAGAGAAATACCAATTAAAACCACAGAGATACTGTTTTGTATTCGTTGTATCATATAAGTTAAAGCTGATCATATTAGGATAGACAGAAGTTCATTATGTTATTCTCTATAAATTTTGATTCATTTGTGAAATATTTCAGTATAAACAGATTTGAAAAAACATGATTTGAGGGGCTTCCCATGATGCCCATGTGTCTCTGTCTGGCTTTGTGTTAACCACTTGGTTCATTTGGCCTTGTATCACATTAGTTGCAGGAAACACTCTCACCAAATGTTCTCACTGAAATTCCTTTGAGGTACTAGCATTTTAGGTTCCAGATTTTTTTTTTAGAAGATCTTATTTATTTGCTTCAGAGAGAGAGAGAGAGAGAGAGAGCACAAGAGTGGGCAGGGGCAGAGGGAGAGGGAGAAGCAGACTCCCTGCCAGGCAGGGAGCCCGATGTGGAGCTCCATCCCAGGACCCTGGGATCATGATCTGAGCAGAAGGCTGATGCTTACCTGACTGAGCCACTCAGGTGCCCCGGTTCTAGGCATTTTGTGAGGAGATGGGGTCTTAAGGCTAAAGGTAAAGGTGCTAAAACAGAAGGAAGTTCCCAATAGGAGACTAAATGTTTTATTTTCTGTGTAATTTCAAAAAGATAAAGTTAGAGATTTTATATTAGATTGCATATCTTCATGATTCTTAAGAATAAGGCCAGGATTGTTAAGCAGGTGCTTTGGGCTTAAGTGAGAAATTAAATGAAAATATGTTAACAACCCCATAGGAGATTATTGCCTAGTCAACACAATATGTTCACCAAATCATTTTGTTCTCCTTAAGTGTACATGGGAGACTGTAGCTACACCCTTCTTCCTAACTGCTTGTGAGCATGTGACTGAGTTCTGGCTGCAACAAAGTAAGTGGAGGTGATTTCTGCCTCTTCTAGACCTGGCTATGACCATCTTGGGACTTTTTTTTTTTTTTAAGATTTTATTTATTTATTCACGAGAGTCAAAGAGAAAGAGAGTCAGAGACACAGGCAGAGGGAGAAGCAGGTTCTACGCTTGGAGCCCTATGTGGGACTCGATCCTGGGACTCCAGGATCAGGCCCTGGGCTGAAGGCGGCACTAAACCGCTGAGCCACCCGGGCTGCCCTTACGACATCTTCTACCCTATTTCTCCCTGTCCGTGTGTCTGGAAAGAAGGACTCTGAGATGGCAAAACAAACACATGAAAGAAGTCTGGATTGCCGGGTCATCACTTGGAGTAGAGCCACCCAGGAAAGCAAGGAAAGTAAGGGAATGTCTGCATTGGGACTGAGTGTGTAGGTAGGAAGCACATCTTTCTTGTGTTAAGCTCCTGCGATTTTGGGGCTGTCACAGAAATTAGCCTATTTTGACTTACCTAGTAATTTCCTATAATAAAATATAGTTCTGGGGCACCTGGGTGGCTCAGTGCCTGAGCTTCTGCCTTTGGCTCAGGTCTAATACCGGGGTCCTTGGATTGAGTCCCACACTGGGCTCCCCACAGGGAACCTGCTTCTCCCTACGTCTCTGCCTGTGTCTCTCATGAATAAATAAATAAAATCTTCTTTAAAATAATAATAATAAGATAAACTTACTTAAATGTGGCAGGACAGGTATTGCTAACAGCATTATTTTATACTTAGCTAGACTCTTAAAATAAAGGACTTTGAAATGGCTGAATCTGTTTTCTTCCTGCCACAGTCACTTTAGGGAAGAGACAATGCCAGGAGTTTGATGTGCTTTATGAAGAAGTGATAAAAAAGCTGGAGAGGAAACTAGATTTTTTTAATAGTATTTATATTTACACAGAATTAAGCAGTGGAAACAACCAAAAGTATGTAACACGATGTATATAAATCTTTCTAAAGTATACATTCTTTAGAATATACAGGGGATTTTATTTATAAGGAAATAGAACCTGCATGAAGCTGTCATTTTTTTTTTTTTTTGGCTAAATTTTCTGGCATAAGAGGGGATTTAGTCATTCACTGTGACCTCTCTTTCTTCATTCCATTTCTATAGAGAAATTCTGAAAGAGGACTGGAAGGAGGACCAGATCTAAACTATCTTAGAAGAAACTCTATTTTTGAACTCTACTGTATATATCTCAAGATTTGGTATTAGTATAAATTTCCTATTTCCTTTGATGCGTCTTGTGCAAATGATTTCCTGGGGCACCCGAGGGTCTGCACCTGCTCTTTCTAGTGGTGGTAGCTCACCCAAAACATTTCTGACTGATCTGACTTAGATTTTATCAGTATTTAGCTGGGATTGTAGTTGTGACCAAGAGTTGGGATTCTAGTTATGTTTTATATGGATGGGTTTTTACTTTTCAAGAGAGGATGACAAGATTTGAGATGTAGTGAATTTTTTAGGATAGTTCTGAGCAAATCACACCAAAGTTTAGATACTGACTGGAGCATAGGTCACTGGAGACCAGAAAGGAATAACTGTGTGTGAGGATGGATAATAGTATCCCCTACATGGCGAAGCTATGACTCACATCTGGAACTGCCTCCTCAGCATCTACCCATGGATCCTAACAGTTCTCTCAAAATTGACAAGTTTAAGCATGGAATTTGGTTCTCTTTCCCACATACTGGTACATAGCCACTTCATCTACTTCAACATCATCCCTGACCCTTCTCCTTTCTCTATTTTCATCCAATCTGTCAGGCTATTCTGTGGTCCTTCTTTCAAAATATATCCTAAAACAAAGGATATATTTCTTAGCCATCCCTTCCACTATTTCTTTCCTGGATTATTTTAATAGCTTAAAGACTGTTCTGCTTGTTTCTGCCTTTGCCCATGTCACTTGAATAAAGCCAGTGCTTCCAGGTTTTACCTCATCCATGACCTTCTCTTCTCCTAAGCCTTTTCTACCTAATCACTGATCTCTCATCTTAGGACTCACTTTGTTTCAGACATGCTAACTTCCTTGTTCTTTCTGGAACATACTAGACATGACCTATAAACCTCAGGGCCTTGCATTTGCTGTTCCCTCCATTTGGAACACTCTTCCCTCATTTATCCATGTGGATTAAATGTTACTCAAATGTCACTTCATCAGTGAGGACTTCCCTGACCACCGTAAATCTACCAGTCCTTTCTTTAGCACCCCATCCTCTGGACCACATACTTCCAACCACCCTGCCAATGGGTGCTTCCTAGCTCCTATTTGTTTTATTTTCCTCTGTAACACTTATTCCCATCTGATATTCTTATGTGTTTTTTTTTCTTTTGTTTCTTTTCTTTTCCTCTTCTTTTTTTTGTTACCATCCTAATCATTAAGTGTACAGTTCAGTAGTGCTAAATATATTCATATTATTGTACAATAGACACAGCAAGAAAAAAGATTCTTTAGAACTCCTTTGTCTTGCAAAACTAAAAATATCCGCATTAAACATTAACTTGCCCTCCCCCAGCCCATGGCTACCACATTTCTACTTACTGTTTTTATGATTTTGACTACTTTAGATACTTTGTATGAGTGAAATGATACAGTATTATTATTAGTAATTGGATAATTATGCTTAGCAGTAATATCTTTGAGGTGCATTTGTGTTGTCACATGTGATAGGACTTCCTTTTTTAAAGCTGCATAATATCCCATTGTGTGTATATACAAACACACATATATACATTTGCTTTATTCATTCATCCATGAATTGACATTTGAATTGCTTCCTGTTGTGAATAATGCTGCAATAGATGTGGATGTGTAAATACCTCTTTGGGATCTAGCTTTGAATTCTAGATATATATTCACAGAATTGGGATTTGACTCTTTTCTTTTTAAAAGATATCCCACTAGAATGTAAGCCCCAGCAGGACAGGCATACTCTTTTATTTACCACTATATCCCCGGTGCCTGACACAAATAGGCACTGAAAACACAGCCATTGAAAGTCAGATGAATATTATCTTTTTTTTAATGTGCTGTCTGCCTCTACTAGACTGCAAACCCCCCAAGGGAAGAAGCAGTGTTTTGTTCACTGCAACAGCCTCAGTGCTTAGAACGGCTCTAGGTTTGTGGTAGGTTGTCAATAAATATTTTTAAGTGAATTAATTAAGGTCTTGAAATGGGCAGATAGATGGCAGAGAAGCAAATCTAAATTGCCAAAAAAATATGAAAAAATAGTTATCCTCCTTAGTAATAAAAATACAAATTTCAATGGCATCATTTTGACTTACCAAATTAGCACTTTTTCAAGAATGTTTTTTAAACTTCAAACTTTCAAGAACAGTACAATGAGCACTCATATACTCTTCAGCTGGACTTGCCTTTGTTAAAAGTATGCCAAATTTGCTTTTTTTCTTTCTCTTTCCATGTGTGTGTTATAGACAAGCAAACAAACAAAATTTACTGTACCATTTGAGAGTTTGATGTAGACATGATGATACTTCACCCTTAAACACTTTGGTCTGTATCTTATAAGAAAAAAGAAATTTTACATAATCACTATTCAAAACCACACTCAGATAATTTATCATTAATGCAATGCTACTATGTAGCATATGGCCCATATTCATACTTCACTACTTGTCCCAACCATGTTCTTTATCAGTATCTTTTTCAAACTGAAGATCTAATCAAGAATTATGCATTGCATTTACCTGTCATATTTCCCCAGTATCTTTTCATCTAAAGCATCTTCCTAGCCCCTTTCTTCCTCTTTCCTGACAATGACATTTTTAAAAGTCCAGGCTGATTGCTTTGCATGATGTCTCTCAATTCGGATTTGACTGAATGCTTCTTTATCATGATACTCAGGTTGATCAATGTCTTAGTCTGTTCAGGTTACTATAACAAAAATGCCATAGCAACAATATTTTCTTATAGTTTCTCATAAATCTGGAGGCTCTAAATTCAAGATTAAGGTGCTGGCAGATTCAAATCCAGCAAGGAACTGCTTCCTGATTTATATACAGCTGTCCTCTCATTGTGTCCTTACATGGCAGAAGGGATGAAGGAACACTCTAAAGCCTCTTTTATAAGGTGCCCAATCTCATTCATCAGGGCTCAGTCCTCATGATGTACTCATCTCCCAAAGGCCCCACTTCCAAGTACCATCACATTGTGATTAGGATTTCAACATATGAATTTGGAGGGTCACATCCAGTCAATTGCAACAGTTTTTACAGAAATACTATCTACTTGGTATTGCATCTTCAGTATATTTTATTAGGGGCACATAATGTCAGTTTGTTCCAAACTAAAAAACAATAACTCCAGGCTTAGCAAGAGTGCAGTTTATAGGGATTCATATGCTACTGTGCATATAGCTCACTGATGATGCCCATTTTACCAATTTTTAAAAAAATTACATGAATTTTAGATAGCATATTTAGTAAGTAGATCTTTTCTTTCGAAAGAAGTAAGGTCAGTTGTTTCTGCTTTCCACTTGGTGGCAGGAAATTGAAAAATTTGCCAAGCAGACACTGCAAATGTTAGCTAAGATAATTTTAAATCTGAGATTCTGAGCACTGTAACAGTTCCTGTCATTATTGTCCTTGGACAAGTCACTTAGTTGTTGGTCACCTTTTTCATTTTCAAAATGATGGAAAGCCATGCTTGCTGCTTATCTAATTTCTCTCACAAAGGTTCTGGTGGTCTGGGCCAAGCAAAAGCATTAAATGGGGCACCAATTTTGTAATTTAAATGAAAGACACACAGAGAGGCAACCCTCCAATATTATGCAGACTGTTTTCATAATTAGCTTAACAGTATTCCTTGGAAACTGCAATTTCAATATATTGTACATTTACTAAAAAAGTAAGCAACAGATGAAACTGGGACAAGCATATCATCAAGAGAAAATAAAACACTTATCTCCAAAATCTCTCCTACAACTAAACATTTACCATCTTAAATACAATCTTGTAATTAAAATGAAGCCCCTTTTTATTAAGAAAAATTGATGGGTCTTTTATACAAGAGTAGTTTATGAGATGAATATATCAAAGTCTATCAGAGTAGATATTCTCATAGTCCCAAGTGTCAAGGCTTTGTGGAGGGATGAGGGTGGGAGTGGTGGCATTGCAATTATTACACTGGAATCTGTAGGAAACAGATGCAATGTAGTTGAACAAAATTAACTATGTTTTAGCCAGTTATCTTCTGAGATAAGGTCTATACATTTTTTAAAAATGCACCTAGCTTACCTAACTATTCATTGCCTTGACTAGAATTTGATTCTTGATGGAGGATACTACTTTCTATGCAGCAACTTGTTTTTCCAAATCTCATGTTCCAAAGGGTCATGAGTGGGGCTGGCACTTTTCTGGCTGTCCATTGCTTCCAGACATTGGCAATTCTACCTTTGTGAAGCTTAGGCATCTAGCTAGGACCATCAAGATCCCTTTTCTCTCAATGACCTGACAAGCTAGGTTTCTCAGGAAGCAGATTTGGAGATGCAGATTAGCATAGAGGTTTATGGGGATTGTTTTTGGTGTGACCACTGGGTAGAGGGAGAAGCTGGGTTCTGATACAGTCTCAATAAAGACCTCCCCAACCCCACAGGGAACTCTGATAAGAGAGTGGCCTTTAGGGTTGTTCCAACTTGTGGCAAGGGAGCTGGGCTTCTATATAACCATTAACTGTCACCAGATGTGAGATTCCCCAAGAGAACAACACAGCCTTGGGAGGGCTGACTCTCTCTCTCTAGCCAAAAACATTCCAAAGAAAGTCTACAGCTGATGGTTATCTCTCTGCAGCTAGAGGAATCTGAGTAGCACACTACAGCTTCTCTTACAGCTATCCATCCAACCATTTAGCTCTTAGTTATTCAAATATTATTCTCTTAATAACCCCAAAATGTTCCAGGGTACTTTTTCATTGAGTGAACATGCTTCACCTTAGAAATCTTTATGTCCTCATTCTTACTACTGTGACTGAGTTAATATATGTTTGTTACACAATTTTCTCTTTTTTGGGAGTAAGAAAGTTACCTTCCCTTGCATTACATTGAAACTGAGTCCTTGTCAACAGAAATATGAATGGATATAATGTGTTACCTCCCATCTGAGACAATTAAAGGTGGGTGTGGATTTTGTATGGTTTCTTGTTTTTCTATAGATTGGATATAAAGATCCCCAAGTTGGCAAGGTACAAGATAGAAGCATTCTAGGTCCATGGGTCACTTTTGGAAAAGACCCTTGAGAGACAGTTTTCTCTACCATATTGGACTGTAATGACAGTAACTGAAACACTGCTCCGCCACTTAAACAAAATAAAATAAGACAAAACAAATGACAAAAAACATCAACAAAAGTCCAGACTCTTAATTTTTGCTTTTCTTCCCACCAGGTTATCAGCCCTTCTTAGCCATGTGCTTTCCCAAGCCAGTTTGCAACTAATAGTTGATCATTAGAAACAAGCTTTCATCTACACTTTTATTTGATTTGTGCACTCTTCTCTTGCTGTGCCTTCTCAGCAAAACCTTAGCTTTGGAGAAATTCTATTCATTTTTCCACTCTTCTAGCAGAATGGCTGAGTACTGCTGGAGACAATCACACTATTTGTCTGACTAATACCACCAAAAAATAATATTTTCCATTCTCAACTAGGCTTTTAGCATTTCCTGGATCAAACTCTACTTGGTCACTTCAACAACCTTTCCCAAATTCACCAGTTTCCATATGCCCTCTACTCAGTCCCTATCTCAAATAGTGGAGACTGACATACCTTTCTTTTTCTTTCTTTCTTTCTTTCTTTCTTTCTTTCTTTCTTTCTTTCTTTCTTTCTTTCTTCTTCTTCTTCTTCTTCTTCTTCTTCTTCTTCTTCTTCTTCTTCTTCTTCTCCTCCTCCTCCTCCTCCTCCTCCTCCTCCTCCTCCTCCTCTTTCTCCTCCTCCTTCTTTTTTTTTGTAGACTCACAACCCTGAGATCAAGACCTAAGCTGAGATCAAGAGTCAGACACTTAATTGACTGAGTCACCTAGGTACCCCTAGAAACCTTATTTCTTTAAAAGAAAAAAAATCTCTAGATCGATCTCCCCTGAACTTCCTTTAACTATAAAATGTTGGCTAGTACTCAAGATGGACACGAGATAGAAGGGAAGATATTTTCCCCCCACGTTTTTCTCCTTTTACTTTTCTAAGCTAAATTACAAATTAAGCCTGCCTTTAAGTCCTCAGTTCCAGTTTATCCTGAAGTTCTGCAAGGATTCTGGAGGCTTGTGAAGGGCCTGGAACATGGGGAAAAGACATCTGGGCTCTATTTCTTTTGGAGCTGATGGTGACACTTCAGGGTACAAACCTGTGAGCCTACCTAAAGAATGAATGCCTATTTTCCATTTGTTCTCCCAGAAGTGAGATACTGCCATGCCTGGTATCCAACATTGCTATATGATCCACATCTAGTTTCCCTCTGACTTTTGGCAAGACAACGATGCCCTACTCTTGCCATTTTTATTCAACTTGGTATTGGAAGTCTTAGCCAGAGCAATTAGGAAAAAAAAAGTAAGAAAAGGCATCTAAATCACAAAGGAAGAAATAAAATAGTCATTATTTGCAGATGACATGATATTATATATAGAATATTCTAACAACTCCATTCAAAAAATGTTCAAATGAATGAATTCAGTAAATTTGCAGGATACAGGATCAATATACCTGAGGTAAATGTCTATTTCTCTCTTCTCTCCATGCCTACAGCATCCCTCCCTCCTGCAGACAGTCTCATAGGTCTATTTACCTCCTGAACATTCTCCAGCCTTCCAAACTGCTTTGATGTGGCCTCTTCTCTACATTTAGCTGTGGAGAGTCTGTTCTGCTGTCAGTCTTTGGGTCATTTTATGGGTTATTTACTCTGATTGACTGTCTGATGTAAGTTATCTAATTGTATCTGTGGGTTAAGGTGAGCTGAAGATCCCATCCTTAAAGAGACAGCATAAAAACCATCTCTGCAGAGATACAGCATAGAAGCAGCAGTTTGAAAAATGCCTGGGGTATATGAGGAAGGAGATTTATTTAGTAATCTCAGATGAAAGATCTAAATATGAGACAAGAATCTATCAAAATCCTAGAGGAGAACACAGGCAACATCATTTTTTAACTCGGCCACAGAAACTTCTTGCAAGATACATCTATGAAGGCAGGGAAACAAAAGCAAAAATGAACTATTGTGACTTAATCAAGATAAAAAGCTTCTGCACAGCAAAAGAAACAGTCAACAAAACTAAAAGACAACCTTGGGAGAATGAGAGAAGATATTTGCAAATGACCTATCAGATAAAGGGCTAATATCCAAGATATATAAAGAACTTATTAAACTCAATAACAAAGAAACAAACAATCCACTCATGAAATGGGCAAAAGACATGAACAGAAATTTTACCAAAGAAGACATACACATGGCTAACAAGCACATGAAAAAATGCTCTGCATCACTTGCCATCAGGGAAATACAAATCTAAACCACAATGAGATCCCACCTCACATCAGTGAGAATGGTGAAAATTAACAAGACAGGAAACAACAAATGTTGGAGAGGATGTAGAGAAAGGCGAACCCTCTTGCACTGTTGGTGGGAATGTGAACTGGTACAGCCACTCTGGAAAACTGTGTGGAGGTTCCTCAAAGAGTTAAAAATAGAGCTACCCTACGACCCAGCAATTGCACTACTGGGGATTTACCCCAAAGATACAGATGCAGTGAAAGACCGAGACACCTGCTCCCCAATGTTTCTAGCAGCAATGTCCACAATAGCCAAACTGTGGAAGGAGCCTCAATGTCCATCAAAATATGAATGGATAAAGAAGATGTGGTATTTATACAATGGAATATTAGCCATTAGAAATGACGAATACCCACCATTTGCTTCAGCGTGGATGGAACTGGAGGATATTATGCTGAGTGAAGTAAGTCAATCAGGGAAGGACAATCATTATATGGTTTCACTCATATGGGGAATATAAGAAATAGTGAAAGGGAAAATAGGAGAAAGGAGAGAAAATGAGTGGGAAATATCAGAGAGGGTGACAGAACATGAGAGACTCCTAACTCTGGGAAATGAACAAGGAAGGGGTAGTCGAAAGGGAGGTGGGCAAGGGAGTGCGGTGACTGACAGGCACTGGGGGGGGGACATTTGACAGGAGGAGCACTGGGTGTTATACTATATGTTGGCAAATAAAACTTCAATAGAAATATTAAAAAATTATTTAGTAATCTCAAGCATGTGCTGAAAGGGCAGGAATTTTTGGGAGAATTATCTAGGAACAAAAGAACTGGCATACACCATTTCTCTCCCCCACTCCCATCCTATATACATGAATACCTAAAACACCAACACTTGCTAACACCACTAGCTTGCTAACAGTGTGTCCCACTCCTACACACTTCTTCAGATCTATTCCCTCTAAACTGGTGGCCTGGCAGAAGTTTTCCCACACACCTGCTGCTCCCTTCTCACAGTGGATCATCATAGACTGTGCTGGCACTGCATGACCCACTCCTACACATTCCTATTGACTTGCCCCTCGAATCCTGTGGTGGGAGTCTTCTAAAGTGTCTCTAGGTACTCTCACACAGCAGACCTTGCTAATGCCACATTGCCAGCCCTGTGTTATCCTGTGGACCTGTCCCCTCTAAAATGCCCTTAGCCAGAGCCCATTCAAAGTGGTGCCAAGCCTGAGAGTAGAGCCCCAACAGGGGCCAGTACCACTCCAAAGTAACTCCTGCTCTGTAGACAGGGAATATAACCACACATAATCAATTTGACTACAGGCCCAGGAGTAGGCTAGGGGCTGAATATGGTTTGCCTGAAGGCCCCACTCACCAATGACAGCATAGGGAGAATGCCCTGTAGTTCCATGTTACCATATCCATGACAAATGCCTGGTTTGACTCAAATCAAGCTCAGATGGTCCCAGACTGGCCAACTAACAACAGAGGAACCAATCCCTGCCCCCATAAAGAAAGAGAGCCATTGCAGATGACTGGACTAAAGGAAAAAACAGCTTAGCCATAACAGTAATTTGCACACAATGCATATAGGAGGCACCACTAAAGCACCAGGCTCTGGTGAACAGGGGATATTATACTATAGAATGCTACAGGAACTCTTCTTTATAAGGCCACTACTTCCAAGAGCAGAACATGTAGTTGACTTTCCTGACACAGAGAAAGAAACCCAGAAATTTAAACAAAATGAGGTGACAGAGGAGTATATTCCAAATGAAAGAACAGGACAAAACCAAAGCAAGAGAGCTAAACAAAATGGAATAAGTAATATGCATAATGGAGAATTTACAGTAATGGTCATAATGGCACTCACTGGACTTGAGAAAAGAGTAGAAGACATCAATGAGACCCTTAACAAAGAGATAGAAAACAAAAAACAATGAATCAGGGCTTAACATAATAAATGGAATTAAAAATACACTAGATGGAAAAAATAGTAGACTAGAGGAAGCAGAAGAGTGAAACAATGATCTGGAAAACAGAGTAATAAAGTTGAACAGGAGAGAGGAAAAGATAAAAAATGAAAATAGACTTAGGGAACTCAGTGACATCATCAAGTACAATAACATTCACATTATAGGGATCCCAGAAGCTGAAGAGAGAAAAAATGGGGCAGATAATTTATTTGAAAAGATAATAGCTGAAAAATTCTCAAACCTGGGGAAGGAAACAGAAATACAGATACTGGAGGCACAGAGTCCCCAGCAGAATCAACCCAGAGGTTGGCATCAAGACATATAGGAACTAAAATGGCAAAAAGTCATCTTAAAAAGAGAATTTTAAAGGCAGCAAGAGAAAAGAAAAAAAGTTATGTACAAGGGAGACCCCATAGAGCTATCAGCTGATTTTTCAGCAGAAACGTTGCAGGCCAGAAGAGAGTGGCAATATAGTTATATTGCCAAAAGAAAAAAATCTGCAACTAATACTGTTCTATCTAGCAAGGCTATCATTCAGAAAAGAAAGAGAAATAAAGAGTTTACCAGACAAACACAAGTTAAAGGAATTCAGTCACTAAACCAACCCCACAAGAAATGTTAAAGGGGGCTCTGGTAGAAAGGAAAGACCATAAGTAAGAGTAAGAAAAGTAGGAAGTACAAAAGCAGTAAAATTAAGTATATATAAAATTCAGTCAAAGGAGTCACACACACACAAAAAAAGGATATAAAGTATGACACTGGGGCACCTGGGTGGCTTAGTGAAGTATCTGCCTTTGGCTCAGGTCATGATCCCAGAGCCCTGGGAGCAAGTCCCGCATCAGGCTCCTTGCATGGAGCCTGCTTCTCCCTCTGCCTGTGTCTTCCTTTCTATGTGTCTCTAATGAATGAATGAATAAATCAATCAACCAATCAATAAAAATAAGGATGACACCGTGTACGCAAAACATGGGGGAGAGAAGAGTAAAGAATGGATTCAAATTTTGTGATCATCAACTTAATATAGACTGTTGTGTGCATAAGCTATTATATAATAGGGGCAACTGAGTGGCTCAGTCAGTTAAGCATCTGCCTTCAGCTCAGGTCACAATCCCAGGGTCCTGATCGAGCCCCAGGTCAGGCTCCCTGCTTCTCCCTCTCCTTCCATGTTCTCTCTCTCTCTCTCTCAAATAAATAAATAAATAAATAAATAAATAAATAAATAAATAAATAAATCTTAAAAAATGATGTTGTATATAAACTGAATGGTAACCACAAATCAACCAGTTAATAGATGTGCAAAAAAATAAAGAGAAAGGAATCCAAGTATATCACTAAAGAAAGCCAACAAACCATGAAAGAAAGGAATAAGAGAAAAAAGGGACAGAGAAGAGCTATAAAACCAACCATGAAACAAGTAACAAAATGGCAATGAATACACACCTATCAATAATTACTTTGAATATAAGCTGACTAAAGGCTTTAATTAGAAGACATAGGGTAACAGAATGGATAAAAAAGTGAGACCCATCTATATGTTGCCTAGAAGAGACCCATTTCAGACTTAAAGAACATGAAGATTGAAAGTGAAGGGATCGAAAGGCATTTATTATGCAAATGGAAGTGAAAAGAAAGCTAGGGTAGCAATACTTAGGTCAGACAAAATAGACTTTAAAACAAAGACTGTCCCAAGAGATAAAGAGAGATGCTATATAATCATAGGGGAACAATCCAACAAGAAGATATTGTAAATATCAAACAATTGTAAATATTTATGCACCCAACATTGGAGTACCCAAATATGTAAAGCAGCTAATAACAAACATAAAGGAAATAATTGATAGTGATACAATAATAATAGGGGGGCAGCCCCAGTGATGCAGCGGTTTAGCGCCGCCTGCAGCCCATGGTGTGATCCTGGAGACCTGGGATCGAGTCCCACGTCAGGTTCCCTGCATAGAGCCTGCTTCTCCCTCTACCTGTGTCTCTGCCTCTCTCTGTGTCTCCCATGAATAAATAAATAAAATCTTTAAAAAACCAATAATAATAGGAAACTTTAATATCTCACTTAGTTCAATAGATAGATTATCCAAACAGAATTTCCTTGTTGAATGGATTTGTATGGCATAATGGACCAGATGCATCTAACAGATATATATAGAATATTTCAACCTAAAAAAGCAGAACACACATTCCTTTTAAGTGCACATGGGGCATTCTCCAGAATAGATCACATATGAAGTGACAAAACAAGCTTCAACAAATTAAAAAAAATTAAAATCATATCATGCATCTTTTCTGGCCACAATGTGTTGAATATATAAACTGATCACAGGAAATATTCTGGAAAGAAAACAAATATATGGAGACTAAATGACATACTACTAAACAATTAATTAGTCAATCAAGAAATCAAAGAATAAATTTTAAAAATACATAGAGACAAATGAAAATGAAAACACAATGGTCCAAAATCTTTTTTTTAAAGATTTTTATTTATTTATTTATTCATAGAGACACAGAGAGAGAGAGAGAGAGAGAGAGAGAGAGGCAGAGATACAGGCAAAGGGAGAAGCAGGCTCCATGCAGAGAGCCTGACGTGGGACTCGATCCAGGGTTTCCAGGATCACGCCCTGGGCTGCAGGAAGCACTAAACCGCTGCACCACCGGGGTTGCCCCAATTGTCCAAAATCTTTGGGATGCAGCAAAAGCTGTTCTAAGAGGGAATTTTATAGCAATACTGGCCTACTTCAAGAAGTGAGAAAAATCTCAAATAAACAGTCTAACTTCACACCTAAAAAATGTAGAAAAAAAACAACAAATAAAACCCCAAACCACTAGAAGGCAGACTATATTAAAGATTAGAGCAAAAATAAACAAAATTGAACCTTAAAAAATAATAAAACAGATCAATGAAATCAGAAACTGGTTCTTTGGAAAAAACAAAATTGATAAACCTTTAGCCAGATCCATCAAAAGAAAAAGAAAGAGAAAGAGAGAGAGAGAGAGAGAGAGAGAGAGAACTCAAATAAGCAAAATTAGAAATAAAAGAGGAAAAATAACAAATAATACTATAGAAATACAAGTAATAATAAGAGAATATTATGAAATGATATGCCAACAATTGGACAACCTAGAAGAAATGCATAAATTACAAGAAACATATAACCTCTCAAAACGGAATTAGGAAAAAATAAAAACTTGAACAGACTAATTACCAGCAATGAAATTGAATCAGTGATCAAAAAACTCCCAACAAACAAGAGTCCAGGTCTAAATGTCTTCAAAGGTGAATTTTTTTTCCATAGGTGAATTCTATCAAACATTTAAAGAACTGAGATTCCTGGGTGGCTCAACAGTTGAGTGTCCCTGCATGGAGCCTGCTTCTCCCTCTGCCTGTGTCTCTGCCTCTATCTTTCTGTGTCTCTCATGAATAAATAATATCTTAAAAAAAAACATTTAAAGAAGAGTTAATACCTACTTTTCTCAAGATATCCTAAAAAATAAAAGAGGAAAGAAAACTTCCAAATTCATTCTATGAAGCCAGTATTACCCTGATACCAAAACCAGATAAAGACACCACAAAAAAAGGGGAACTACAGACCAATATCTCTGATGAACATAGATGAAAAAATCCTCCACAAAATATTAGCAAACCAATCCAACAATACATTTAAAAAATAATTCACCATGATAAAGTGGGATTTATTCATGGGATGCAAGGATGATTCAATATTCACAAATCAATTAATATGATACATCACATCTACAAGAAAAGGATAAAAACCATACAATCCTTTCAATAGATACAGAAAAAGCATATGATGAAGTACAACATCCATTTGTGTTGAAAAAAAATCTCAATAAAGTAGGTTTAGATGAAACATACCTCAACATAATAAAGGCCATGTATGAAAATCCACAATGAATATCATACTCAACAATGAACAACCGAGAGCTTTTCCCAAGGTCAGGAACAAGACAAGGGTGTTCAATCTTACCACTTTTATTCATCATTGTATTGAAAATCCTAGCCTCAGCAATCAGACAACCAAAAGAAATAAAAGACATTCTAATTGGTAAGGAAGTAGTAAAACTTTCACTATTTGCACATGACAGGAGACTATCTATTGTAAACCCTAAAGATTCCACCAAAAAACTACTAAAATTGATAAATGAATTCAGTAAGGTCATAGAATAAAAAATCAGTATATAGAAATCTGTCACATTTCTATATATTAATAATGAAGTAGCAGAAAGAAATTAAGAAAACAATCCCATCTACAATTGCACCAAAAATAATAAAATACCTAGGAATAAACTTAACCAAGGAGATGAAAAACCTATACACAGATAATTATAAGCCAGCAATGAAAGAAATTGAAGACAACAAACACATAGTAAGATACTCTATGCTCATGCACTGGAAGAACAGATATTGTTAAAATATCCATACCATTCAAAGCAATTTATAGATTATTGCAATCACTATCAAAGTACCAACAACATTTTTTACAGAACTAGAGCAAATAATACTAAAATTTGTATGGAACCATCAGAGACCCTGAATAGCCAAAACAATCTTGAAAAGGAACAAAACTAGATGTATCACAATCTTGGATTTCAAGATATACTACAAAACTGTAGTAATCAGAACAGTATGGTACTGGCACAAAAGCAGACACACAGATCAATAGAACAAAATAGAGAGCCCAGAAATAAACCCACAGTTATATGGTCAATTAATTTTCAACAACAAAGGAGGCAGGAAGATGCAGTGGGAAAAGACAGTTTCTCTAACAAATGGTGTTGGGAAAACTGAACAGCCATATGCAAAAGAATGAAACTGGACTACTTTCTTATACCATTCACAAAGATAAACTCAAAATGGATTAAAGATCTAAATATGAGATCTGAAACCGTATAAATCCTAGAAGAGAACACAGGCAATAATTTCTCTGACATTGGCCATAGCAACATTTCTCTATATATGTCTCCTGAGGCAAAGAAAACAAAAGCAAAAATAAACTATTGCGACTACATCAAAATAAAAAGTTTCTGCACAGCAAAGGAAACAACCAATAATTCTAACAGACAACCTAGTGAGTGGGAGAAGATATTTATAAATGATATACCTGATAAAAGGTTAGTATCCAAAATATATAAAGAACTTACACAACTCAACACAAAAAACCCACAAATAATCCAATTAAAAATGAGCAGAAGACATGAACAGTCATTTCTCTAAAAAAGACATACAAATGGCCAACAGACATATGAAAAGATGTTCAACGTCACTCACCATCAGAGAAATCAAAATCAAAACCACAATGAGATATCACCTTATACCTGTCAGACTGAAACCAACAATACAAGAAACGACAGGTGTAGGCAAGGATGTGGAGATAAATGAAACTTGTGCACTGTTGGCAGGCATGCAAACTGGTGTAGCCACCGTGGAGAACAGTATGGAGGTTCCTCAAAAAATTAAAAATAGAACTACCCTATGATCCAGCAGTTCTACTTCTGGGTATTTATCTGAAGAAAACACAACAGTACTTCAAAAAGATATAGGCACTCCTATGTTTATTGTAGCAATGTTTATAATAGCCAAGACACAGAAGCAGTCCAAGTGTTCATCAGAAGATGAGTGGATAGGGGCACCTGGGTGGCTCAGTGGTTGAGCATCTGCCTGTAGGCTCAGGTCGTGATCCTGGGGTCTTGGGATTGAGTCCCATATCAGGCTCCCCATGGGGGGCCTGCTTCTTCCTCTGCCCATGTCTCTGCCTCTCTCTGTGCATCTCTCATGAGTAAATAAATAAAATCTAAAAAAAGATGAATGGATAAAGAAGTGGTATATATACATACAATGGAATATTAGCCATAAAAAAGAATGAAATCTTGCTATTTGCAATGACACAGATGGATCTAGAGGGTACAATGCTAAATGAAATATGTCACTCAAAGAAAGACAAATACCATATAATTTTGCTCAGATGTGGAATTTAAGAAACAAGCAAGTAAAGAAAAAAAAGAGACAAACCAAAAAACAGACTCTTAACTATAGAGAACACACTGATGGTTACCACAGGAGGTGAATGGGGGATACGTGAAATAGGTGAAAGGAATTAAAAACACACTTAATCATGATAAGCACTGAGTAATGTATAGAATTGTTAAATCATCACATTGTACACCTGAAACTACCATAATACTGTATGTTAACTATACTGAAATTAAAAAAATAAAAAAGAATGACTTGCATTTTGGATTTTTTCCCTCCTGCCTTGCCTAGAATTTAATATTCGGCTTGACCAATAAGTATAGCAATTTTTTTTAAAAAAGACAACCTATTGAATGAAAGAAAATACTTGTAAATCATATATCTGAGAAGGGGCCATATATCCAAAATATGTAGGTAAAGAACTCCTACAACTCAATAGCAAAGAAACCAAACAATTCAATTAACAAATGGGCTGAGGATCTGAATAAACATTTTCCCAAAGAAGACATATAGGTGGCTAATAGGTACATAAAAATGTGCTTGACAGTACTGATCATGAGGGAAATGCAAATCAAAACCACAGTGAGGTAATCTCATACCTGTTAGAATGGCTTTATTTAAAAAAATAAGAAATAACAAATGTTGGCAGGAATGTTGCATAGGGAGCCTCTGCACACCACTGGAAGGATGTTAATTGGTGAAGCCACTACTGAAAATAGTACAGAGATTCCCCCCAAAATTAAAAATAGGACCACCATACAATCAACCATTCCACTTCTGGATATTCATCTGAAGAAAACAAAATCACTACTTTGAAAAGATATAGGTATTCCCATGTTCACTCCTACATTATTTACAGTAGCCAAGATATAGAAGCAACCAAAGTGTCCATTGATGAATGAATGAGTAAAGAAAAAGTGGTACATATATATAATATACAGCCATAAAAAAGAAAGAATCTTTTCCATTTGTACAATATGGATAGTCCTTGAGGGCGTTATGCTAAATGAAATAAATCAGACAGAGAAAGACAAATACCATGTGCTCTCACTTGTATGTGGAATCATCCCCTCATCCTGCAACCCACCAAAGAAAATTGAACTCAGATACAGAGAACAGATTGGTCTTGCTGGAGGCAGGGGTAGGGTGAGGCAGAATGGTCAAGGGGATCAAAAGGTACAAATTTTTAGTTGTAAAATAAATAAGTCACTGGGATGTAACCTACAACATGGTGTAGTTAATAAGACTGTAGAGCATACTTGAAAGTTGCTAAGAGAGTAGATCTTAAAAGTTCCCTTCACAAGAAAAAAAAAAGTATCTCTGTGTGGTGATGGATATAAACCAGACTTATTGTGGTGATCACTTTACAAATACAAATATTGAATCATTATGTTGTGTATCTAAAACTACTATAATGTTACATGTTAACTATACTCCCCTCCCCCCAAAAGAAAGACAGTTAATATGCTGTCAGGTTTGAGCTGCTCCACTTTAGGACCTCTTTGTTATCACCATTTAGCCCATACTCTAATACACCCCATTCTTTTATATGAATTATTTTTAAAATTATTATAAAATCTTTACTTTTAAGTATTAGAAAAATACACCATTCATTACTCTTTGGTACAAATTTGTCATGAGACTACACTTTTGTATTCCATTATGATTTACCATTATTGCGTTGCTTCCTTAACAAGGATATATCAGATTTTAAATTATGAGGTGCTTATTTCAGAAACAAAATACATTATGTTTAAAAGGGGGGAAAAACAGCAAAAAGAGCCATCTCTTTGAAAGGAGAAAAATCTAGTAAGAACAAAACATAAATCTATAACTTAGTTGTATGTTTTGCTGCTCTTAGTGCATCTCCATCCATCCTGCTTTCCTTTCTCTGGGGTTTAGGTAATGTAGTAACCCTGAATTTTATCTTATTTTTTTCTCCTGTGAAAAATTAGGAATGAATTTTCTTTTTGCAGCATCTGGAATATTTCTCTCCTTTACTCATTCTAGAAACACTCCTAGTCTCACCCTATCTAAAAATTGCCCTCCAACTGCATGTCCTTCTGAGCATTGCCCACTTCTCTTGGGCAGAGACATCCTCAAAGAGTCAGTATTCACTTGCTTACATTTATACCCAGCCCTTACTATGAGCTGTCTTCTGACCATGATTGATCGAAAGGGCAGTTGCTAAGCTCAGTTGTGACTTCTAGTTGCCAATGCCAGTGAAAACATTTTAATTCTGATTTGCCTAGACTACTTCACTGCACTGGAAATTGTTGATGACACTTTTTCTGGGAATTGCCTAAACTGTTTCTATTTATACCCATAATCTTTCTTTGACTCCTTTGTTGACTCGTCTTCCTCTGGGGACCCCTAACATTTGATGAATCCCAGGAATTGGCCAAGAATCACAGCTTTTCTTGTTGTATTCACTTTTCCTTGGTGATTTTATCCATTCTCATATTTTTTTTGAATAGGAAAAGATAGTTTAAAAATTTGTATCGAATGGCTTTTAAATTCAAATATCCAAACCTGAGGTCTCTGCAAAGAGGGTCTTAGACTTTCATTTCCAGTGGTCTCCTGGGGGATTTGTGCTAGGTGGGGAATAAACTTACTCTCAGAAACCCATATGCGAATGCATATGGCAAATTCCTAGTGCCTTATGATGTTAGTGCTATATTATTTTAAAATGCTACCTCATAGGTTCTGTGAAAGTATATACGTGCTGAATATTTTAGAGATATTCACAAAACTTTCATCTAAGTTTAATGAGCCCTGTAAACTGTGATCTTTGGGATGGTATTCTCAGTTTAATTTCTAAAGCGGCCCATGGACCTCAGTCCAGATTCTTTGACACCATATATTAAAAAAATAATAATAATTAGCCAAACCCTATCTCTGGAATGTTATTACTCTTGTCTCAAGTGAAGCTTTGTGTGAAAAGTATTTTTGGAGCAACAAAAAAGGAAAAGAGCGGAGACTTCATCATTTTTAAAGAACAGGTTGCATGACTCTGTGGTGCTGGTTTGCTAATTAGTGATAGGTTGTATCCTCCATGGAAGACTAAATAATCTGTAATATGACCTCGTTGCTCGCCCCATCAAGTTATAGGAGCTGGTTTCTTCACCCCTTTGAATATGGATAGGCCCTGTGGCAGCACCAGTGGTAAGAGTATGGCAGAAATGGCTGCATACCAGTTATGAGTATAGACCTCAGTTGCCCTGCTTTTAGACTCCATGCTGTGGGAAGCCCACACTACATAAAAAGGATACACACAGGTGTTCTGGCCCTGGCTGAGCTCCCAACCAAAGCCAGCATCAAAACCAGCCATATGAAGAGCCATCTTAGATGTTCAATCCATCTTTCTCCAGAACCCTGTGAAACATGACTCCTGGAAGCCTTGAAGAAAAAAACCACCCAGCTGAGATCACGAATACCTCAGAAAAGTGAGGGATTAATAGTAAGTTTGTTTTTTTCTGCTAAGTTTTAGAGCCATTATAAGAATTGATAGCCTAATATTAATGCCTGTATTTACAGAAGAATTTGGTCTGAGACTTGCTTTCTTTGTGACCTGGTATTGAAGTAGTGGGGAGACTTCACCCTTATCCACCTACCTCCAAATATTGTTGGCTATTGAGATCCAACAAAAAGATCCTAAGTGTTGTATGTGACCAAATGGACTTTGGGGGATAAAGCATTTTCACCAGTGCTAGCGAGCAAGGATCAAGGCTCAGAACCTAGACATCAGTCCTCGCCATGTGGTTGTGAATTGGAGAATTATAGCTTCAAATGTTACCATAAGTTGCTGGGTACTGACACAGCTGGGAGTAAAAATGTCACTAAGCCCAGAGATCTAGAATTCTTTTGTCCTAGTGGACAAAGTGTCCATTTACATGGTTAAGACTCTGCATTTGTGTTGCATCTTCTTGAGGTAAAAAGGAGACAATGAGGAACTATATCAGCCATTTTCATCCTCATTTTTGCATTGCTTATTTGCTGCTTTGAGAGCAAGCCAAAGCCAAAGCAACCTTGAATGTGTCTAAGTCAATATTCTCATCCATCCTTAGAACTGGACCAGGTGTGTTGGTAGACTGTCTCCACCTGAACACTCCACAGGCATCTCAAATGCATTGTATTCCAAACTAAGCATATCATATTTCCTTCTAACTCCACTGCCATTACTACCTTCTCTGTCTCAGTAGGTATTACTCTCCATCCACCCGTTCCCCAGATTTCTCCTTCAACCTCTCTTTGCTACATCCAAACAGTATACAAGGACAGCTAATATGACTTCCTTAACAGTTTTTAGGAATCTCTTCCTAATGTTTCCAGATTGTGGCCTAATCATGTCTCATTTGGATCTTCTGATTCATCTCCATGCCTCTAGTCCTAGTTAAAACTCCCCCTCTACTTTGATAGCTGAGAAAGCTATCTATGTTGTAAATCTGACCATGTTCTATCTGTGCCCCACATCTGCTATCCTGACAGCAGCACAGGGCCTCCTTGCTCTCCTCTCTGGCCTCGTTTCCCACCACTGCACCCAGAACACTGAAAGCATGCTTGCAACGCTGCACTCTCACAAACCTGAAACGTGTATCTTAGGCGTCTTTCTTGCCTCGGTGCCTTTGGCCTAAGTTCTCTGCCTGACATATCTTCTCTCCATGCCCCTCCTCACCTTCTTTGTTTTCAGCCTGGTTAATTTCTGCTTATCTTTAAAACTGTAGAACTTGAAAAAGTCCTCATGCCTAGGCAATACCCCAGACCAATTACAACAGAATTTATGTGATGGCTCCCAGGAGTGAGTATTTTTTAGTTTCCCAGGTGATTTCTGTGGCAGCTGAGGCTGAGAACACTGCTTTAGAGTCATGATGCTCCTGTTCTCCCCAGATTGAAATGCTCTTTTATGATCCCATAATGTTCTGTAATATCTCTATTATTGCACATTTGCACAATGCATTATAATGAGCCATTTACACGTTTGTCTTCCTAGAGGTTATGAGATCCTCTAGGGTAGGGACTGTGGTTTTTTTTTTTTTTTCAAATTGGTATTTTCAGCATTTAGCTTAATGGCTGGTAGGTGCTAAACAATCAATCACTTTTATGAATGAATGGATGAACGAGAAACAACGAATATTAACACTTTTGTTTGTTAAAAAGGGAAAATCTCATCCTATTTTATTCCAACACTACCCATTTTTTTTTTTTTTTGTTAAGTCCCAAAGCACATAGGCATGAGTAGGGTTAGAATACATAGGTTGCTGTATGATCTGGGATGAAGGTCTTAACAAACCAGAGGGAGCACGGCAGATTTTGAGTAGGGTCCCCTCAAAGATGTCCTGAAAGGCCCAAAAATGTGACATAAGCTAGTGAGTGGGCAGTGGGAGGTAAGGTGCTTCAAAGACAAGACAAAAGGTAAATAGTAAGGTTTACTCAGTAACTTTGTAGGAAAAAAAACTGCTTTTCTCCTACTTACTGTAGTTTGATGAGAAACTTCAGTGGGTTGGGCTAGATATAGTAGAACATAAATGTGTACTTTTGAGAATTGAAAACACTGTAAAGAAGACAATAACAATTTAGAGCAGAATACTGAATAAAATCAGAATAACAAACTTATCTGTAGAAACATTCTGAAACCGTTTCAATTCACTAGCCCATTTCTGATCATCTCCATTTCAAGTTGCTGTGAACTTGAACAAGAAAGTTCCTGATACCAAGAAACTTAGTCTAGTAATCATAGTAATGGAACAATAACATAAAGATATTTTGAGCATCTGCTATGTGATAGGCTTTGTTTAAAGATCTTCAGGCATATATGACATCTGATCCGTAATTAATTATTCTTGCTTTTCTGATGAAGAGAATAAGGCTCAGGGAGATTAAGGCCTTTGCCCAAGTTTGGTAGAACTAGGATTTAAATTTCTCTTTTTTTGTTTTTGTTTTTGTTTTTTGTTTTGTTGTTGCTTTAACCCATTCTGCCTTCCTACTCAGGGACATTAAACATGTTCATCAGTGATAAAAGTTAGAACGTGCTAAGTGCTATAAGGAAACAAAAGACCACGAGAGTACATAGTGTCCAGTTTTGTCTCTCACTACGGACGGCGGGCAGGGTGGGAACCAAAGCAGATATGGGGAAGACACCAGATTCGGGTCCTATGTGAGGAGTAGAATTTTGTTGTTGCTGTTCTAAGTTTAGTAACTCTCAAGTTTTTCTTTTTTCCTTTAGTGGTTTTATTATGAAATATATTTGAATTTACAGAAGAGTTGCAAAGATAGTACAGAGAGCTCCTGGGACCCTTTACCCATTTTCACTGATGTTAACATCTATGTAGCCTTGGCACAATGATCAAAACTAGTACACTGGCACGGCCTTTGGGCTGATCCGTGGTGGACATTTTGGGAGCAGCTGACCCGCAGCCTCCGCTCCCGCACCGCCTTGCGTGGAAGCCTGAGCCGGCCGTGCAGCTTTCTCCCTTTGCGCATAACCAGGTCCACCAACGAGGATGCTAGTTCACCAGCTGTCCGCCTTAACGGATTCAAGAACAAGGGGAAAGACAGTACAGAAATGAGGCGGCGCTGAATAGAAGTTAATGTGGAGCTGAGGAAAGCTAAGAAGGATGACCAGATGCTGAAAAGAAGAAATGTAAGCTCATTTCCTGATGACGCTACCTCTCCACTGCAGGGAAAAACCTCAACGACCAGGGCGCTATAAATTGGTCTGTTGATGACATTGTCAAAGGCGTAAATAGCAACAATTTGGAAAGCCAGCTCCAGGCTACTCAAGCTGCTAGGAAACTACTTTCTAAGGAAAGACAGACAACATAATCTAGGCTGGTTTGAATCCAAACTTTGTGTCCTTCTTGGGCAGAACTGATTGTAGTCTTCTTGAGTTTCAATCTGCTTGGGCCCTCACTAACATTGCTTCCAGAACATCAGAACAGACCAAGGCTATGGTAGATGGAGGTGCTATCCCAGCATTCATTTCTCTGTTGGCATCTTGCCATGCCCATATCAGTGAACAGGCTGTATGGGCTCTAGGAAACATTCCAGGTGATGGTTCAGTTTTTCAAGACTTGGTTATCAAGTATGGTGCAGTTGACCCACTGTTGGCTCTCCTTGCAGTTCCTGATATGTCATCTTTAGCATGTGGTTACTTACGTAACCTTACTTGGACACTCTCAAACCTTTGTTGCAACAAAAATCCTGCACCCCAGTTAGATGCTGTTGAGCAGATTCTTCCTACCTTAGTTCATCTCCTGTATCATGATGATCCAGAAGTATTAGCAGATACATGCTCGGCAATTTCTTACCTTACTGATGGTCCAAATGAATGGATTGAAATAGTTGTGTAAACAGGATTTGTGCCCCAACTTGTAAAGCTTCTAGGAGCTACTGAATTACCCATTGTGATTCCTGCGCTAAAAGCCATAGGAAATATTGTCACTGGGACAGAAGAACAGACTCAGGTTGTACTAGATGCAGGAGCACTTGCTGTCTTTCCCAGCCTGCTAATGAACCCCAAACCTAATATTCAGAAGGAAGCTACATAGACAAATTCAAACATCATAGCTGGTCGCCATGACCAGATACAGCAAGTTGTGAATCGTGGATTAGTCCCATTCCTCATTAGTGTTCTCTCTAAGGCAGACTTTAAGACACAAAAGGAAGCTTTGTGGGCTGTGACCAACTATACAAGTATGGAACAGTTGAATAGATTGTATACCTCGTTTATTGTGGCATAATAGAACCATTGATGAACCTCTTCACTGCAAAAGATACCAAAATCATTCTGGTTATTCTGGATGCCATTTCAAACATCTTTCAGGCTGCTGAGAAACTAGGTGAAACTGAGAAACTTAGTATAATGACTGAAGAATGTGGAGGTTTGGACAAAATTGAAGCTCTACAAAACCATAAAAAATGTACAAAGCTTCATTAAACTTGATTGAGAAGTATTTCTCTGTAGAAGAAGAGGAAGATCAGAATGTTGTGCCCAAAACTATCTCTGAAGGCTATACATTCCAAGTTCAGGATGGCACTCCTGGGACCTTTAGCTTTTAGATTGTACAGCTGAGACAGAAAGTTGTTCTGTACTCTGTTTGGAAGAAGTTTGTCTTACTGTTTCTCTACTAAGAACTCTTAAAATGTGTTTTGTTATTGTAGCACTTTTTACAATGAAATTATACTTGACCAGTTCCAAACTGTACAAACTGTATGAAGCTCCTCTTCTCAGTGGTTTCTTATTTCTATGTGGAATCTCCTATCTTACAGTGTCCTATAAAAAAGATTAAATTCTACTCTTTTCTTTAAAAAAAACCTCACAAAAACTAGTACATAAATATCAATACAATCCTATTTACTAAACTATATATTTTATTCAGATTTTTCCCCACTAGTGTCCCCTTTCTGGTCCAGGATTGAATTTGATCAGGAGAAGATGGAAGATGAAAATATTCCAGGAAAGAAATCCCTGACCAATGAAAACCAAACAGCCCAGGTTACTTCTTCTAAGATGATCAATAACTTTTATTAAATCTAAATCCCTGTACTAGCAAGTGGGGAATTCTCCATTGCTGTTTTTTTCCCTGTTAGCTCTGTCTGGCTGAACATAAAGCGATAAAAAAGGAGGAAAACAATTTGTGTTATTCCCTTGCTGTACTGCTGTACTTTCCTTTTGCATCACCAGTAATAGAAAATTAGGCTGTGCACATTTCATTGTTAATGCACTCCCAATGACTTTTCTGCCTTCGTCTGACAGCTCTGGCTTCATTACAACATACCACAGATCTGAGAAAAATATGTCGTTCTATGCTGTGTTTCCCCAAATAACTTTTTCATTTTGCATGGTAGAAAGAACCTGCTCTACCCAAAAGGATAAACAAAGCTATTAAGTTCATCATCGGTCTTTTAAAAGACTTTCAAAACAGCCATATTAAAAAAAAACTATAAGCTCCATAGAGCAGTAATACACTAGACATAAATTTAAAAAGTATGTCTTCATTGAAAACAACTATGACACAAACATTCACCTACGTCTTTGGGAAAATATAAATGATAGGAACTCTTAACTTTGCCAAGTTCTATGTGAAGAACCAAAAGAGTACTTTCTCAGAGAAATAGGAAATATGCCTCTAGGTTCACTTCCTTCTTTTTCTTATTGGATTTGATGCATTTCAGCTTCCTTTTACCTACTTTTCTATCTTGCCCTGGAGTTGGATCCTCAGTTCATATAAATGTAAAGGTGAATCAAGGAAGGTTTATTTTTTAAATAAAAGGGTGACTGTCAACTTTGCTTCTTTGACTTTAGAACGTATGACATAGAGGATCCCTGTGTGGCTCAGTGGTTTAGCGCCTGCCTTCGGCCCAGGGCATGATCCTGGAGACCTGGGATCGAGTCCCATGTCGGGCTCCCTGCATGGGGCCTGCTTCTCCCTCTGCCTGTGTCTCTGCCTCTCGCTCTCTCTGTGTCTCTCATGAATAAATAAAATCTTAAAAAAAAAAGCATGACATATTCTGGCATGATCCAATGCAGAGGCAGGGCTGCAAGTTAGGTGTACCCATGTTATCACGGACAATGATTCAAAGGTCACCAGACATCACTATTTCCTGTTGTTAGTGAAATTGCAAACGGGCACATTTTTAGTGACATTACTCATAACCACACTATGGTTGTTTAAATTGGAAGGAATGATAATGAGAGTAATTTGTGGGTAATTAAGCCTCTCTTTTCCACCTGTCAGTTATGCAAACTACAAGGACATGAACAGCATAGTCATGTGTTGCTTCAATTACGAAAAGTTTCATGAGGACGTTGAATAATGTGGGTAGTCTGTTAGAATGTTAAAGAGGAAAAAAGTTGAAATCTGTTATGGCTTTTAAAGAGTTTTATTGAGATATAATTTACATATCATAGAATTCATCCATTTTAAGTGGATACTTAAATGAATATTAGTATGTTTACAGTGTTGTACAATCTTCCAGAATCTAAATTTAGAACATTTCCATTGCCCTAAGAAAAAACTTTGTGCCCATTTAGCCACTCCTTTTTTCCTTACCTCCAACCCTTAGCAGACTACTAGTTTACTTTCTCTATATGTTTGCCTTTCTAGGACATTTCACATAAATAGAGTCATACATATTGATGTTGTGTCTGGTTTCTGTCAGAGAGCATTTTTTAGTTTCATGCACATTGTGGCATATATCAGAGCCTCATTCCTTTTTATTGAATAGTTTCCCATTCTATGGATTTACCACATTTTATCTACTCACCATCTGATGGACATTTGAGCTATTTCCAGTTTTTCATTATTGTGCATCATGTTGTTATGAATATTTGTGCACACCTTCTTTGTGTGTATATATGTTATTTCTCTTGAGAGTGGATTTGCTAAATTAAATGGCAAGTGTAACTTTTTTAGGAAACTGCTAAGCTGTTTTCCAAAGTGGCTACTTCATTTTACATTCTTACCAGCAATGTAAGAGGATTCCAGTTTCTGCACACCTCTGGACACACTTCTTATTGTTTGTTTTTTTGGTATACTTATTCTAGTGGGTGAAAAATGGTATCTCATGATGAGTTTGATATGCACTTCTCTTTTTTTAAAATTTTACTTATTTATTTATGACAGTCACAGAGAGAGAGAGAGAGAGAGAGAGAGGAGAGAGAGAGAGAGAGAGAGAGAGAGGCAGAGACACAAGCAGGCTCCATGCACCGAGAGCCCGACGTGGGACTCGATCCCGAGTCTCCAGGATCGCGCCCTGGGCCAAAGGCAGGCGCCAAACCCCTGCGCCACCCAGGGATCCCGATATGCACTTATCTAATGAGGAATGATGCTGAGCATCCTCTCCTGTTCCTATTGGCTTATCAGTAGTTTGTTGGTGTAGCTTCTTTGGTTTTGTGTCTGTTCAAATCCTTTGTTCATGTTAACATTGGGATATTTACTTGTTCCATCTGCCTATCTCCTCCTAGAGGAAAGTCCTATCTTATATTTTAGGGCTATTACTCCCTTGCATCTAAAAAATTATTTTCAAAATGCATTGTATTAAATTGTTTGATCATGTAATCCTAAACAAACCATTGTTTGGCTTCTTATGTTTTAAAAAATGGATTTATATTGTGTATAGACTTCAGTAGTAGAATCTTGAATGTTCTTATAAGTTCAATTTTCATGTTGGGTAAACAGTGATACCAGAATACTTAACACAAAAAGGTCTTTTCTTTTTTACTTTCTTTCTTCTTTTTTTAAAGTAGGCTCCATGTCCAATGTGGGGCTTGAACTCATGATCCTGAAATCAAGAGTTGCATGCTCTATTGACTGAGCCAGCCAGACACCCCAGAAGTTATTTTTAAGTACAAAAAAAAAAAGAAGAAAGAAAGAAAGAAAGAAAGAAAGAAAGAAAGAAAGAAAGAAAGAAAGAAAAAGAGTATAAATGAGAACATATAGCAAAGGATTCTTGTCTTTTTGGAAGATTGAACAGTTATTATAAGTTACAAAAGTTGCCCTCAGATGCCCCCAGAATTTATGAACATCAACTACTGTACTAATTTGTTATGAGGATCTAGAGCTATTTGTCTCTAAATAGTCCCATCCTCCTGGGAATTTTTCAGTTTGCAAAACTAATTTTTATAGTTTTCTTGTCTCTTTTTTCTCTGAATCTAACAATTGCATCTTTTATTCCTCTCAGTTCTTTCTGCATGCTGTTTCCTATCCAACATAGATTTAAAAAACAGATAATCTAGGATTAGCTTCAATATTTATATTCTGATTAAGAGCTGGGGGGGGGTTCTTTGGAGATGAGTTAACACATTTTAATGCATAGATTATGTGACATATATTTTGGTTGCTGAAGCCTCTTCTTGTTTCTTTGTTCTTAGCTTTTTCTGGGGAGAGATTCCAGAGGGTAGGTTTGAAGTTGGATTTGGTGTTGAATCCTTGCTCTGCCATTTTATCAGCTATGAACCAATGACTCCATTTTCTTTATCCTCTAATGAGGATAGGTATGTGTTTATCACAGTATGACCTAAAATAAGGGTATCTCTCAACACCTAGTATAAGCACTCAGTGGATATTATCTTTTTTTATAAGACTAAAGAAGCTTATCAACAATATCAAGCTCTCAAATTGCTCTTCGGTGACATTGGAGAGTAAGAAAAACAAAAACAGTAGATAATAAAGACTGTGCTTGATAGATATGTAATGCTTGTTAGGACAAAAGAGGGAAGAATTGAGAACAAATATTGGATGGTGGGAGGTGGTAGCGGTAGGAATGGTGATAGGAAAGAAGTAATTCAGGAAAGCCAGATCAAGCAAACTCCTACTTCCTGGTCCAAGTTGCTGGCAGGACTGTACCATCAAGAAGGTCCTGAAAGAGGGCTTAAGCATTATCCAGCTCATAATTCTCAAGTTTTACCACCACCAAGATTTTCTTTTATTATTACTTCTTCTTCTACTGGTTTCACTGAACAAATCTGTTCACCAAGAGATCTGATGTGCCAGGGAATTAACTAATTTGTGTGGTGAACAAAGTCTAGAGAGAAGAATGATTTTTCCCCCCTTTCTCTGTTCCAGAGAATGAAGAGGTAGTGAGGTCGGGCCTCAGAGACTACTGTAAGCATGTGGACTCTCCTCTAGCTCTTTGTTTGGCTAGGGTCCATGACTCCACCTGAGCCTTATACAGAGAAGCCATTCTTCTTCCTTCTGTGCTGAATCTGGCTTAGCCGAAGTGCAATAAAGTCTATAGGGTATATGAGCCTGTCAGCAATTCAAGAAGACATCATCTTGAGCTTGGCAGACATCCCTAGAAGGTGTCTGCAACCAGGGTGGTGGTTTTTGCAATTGCAGACAGATTTGCAGACAGCAGACACCATGTAGTTGACAGGAGGACAAGAATAGGATTTCACTGGTGTGTGGGCATTTGTGGAACTCCCCAGGGATTCTCAGAAGTAACTATGGGAGAGATGATTAAGGAAGTAGCTGAAAATTATACAGATGAAGATGATGTATCAAATAATTTTTGGCTTCAATGATAACAAAGTCATTTAAACTCACAGAGAGGTGAGGTTCCAAGATTTTGAGTTATTTAAATAATAATTCACAAATTAAAACAAAAATAACCACTTGTGTTAATCTAGGAAAAAGTTATTTTAATTTTATATTTTACTAAAAACTATGTAATTAAAATCTTTAGAATTATAATGTTTTAGTTAGCATATGCATTGTCATTCATGCATAGGCCCCTGTAGTTCATATATCTTTTTATTACATTCTAGAATCTCTAAGGATCTTAAATTGGGAATCATCATATAGTTTCCATTCCAACATGGATCAACAGGACAATGATAAAATTAGTATTAGAACTCAGCTCTCTTTTTAACTCAGTGTTGTTGTTTTTTTTCAGTCTCATACTATTTCTTCTAACCCTTTTAAATATCCATAGCCCATAGCTCTGTATTATAAGAAAGTAACTCAGCAAATGTATAAAGCAATTAGTGAATTGTACAGTAGCCAGATATGCTGGTGGCCCTTTTCACTCAGCTCTAAAGATGAAGTATTTTGTTGTTTTGGATGGATCTGGGGGAAGGAGAGAAGGGACAGGCTTGTAGCAGAACGTCACCATGATTAGTAATTAGGGAAAGCAGAAACCCAAGGTTTACTTACCTAGCACTGCTTAAGAGGTCACAGTTCAGCTCTTGGGAGAAGAGAGAACCAGCATGGTGGCAAGTTGGAACAGGGAGAATAGAGACTATAGCAACTAGCTCAGAGAAAATATTTGTGGGTTTAGGTGGCCAAGGGAAAGTGGAGGGGACCTGGCATCTGGGGGGTACTGAGGGTCTCAGAGAGGCTAGTCATCCAGACCTTTCCAGCAGAGGGCAGTCACAGCTTATTTTTTCTCAGGCAGTTCTTGGATTCACTCCTTGGCTTTCGCTACCAAGTCTGAGCTAACTCTGGAGTCTCAGGGCATGGTGGAGGATAGTTTCCTCTCACGCAAGAGTCTTCCCCAATCTGTAGAGAAGGAAAAAGATTTTTATTGGAGTCTCAAATTCCAGAGAGAATCTTGGTGGGAATCTAGCAATATTGTCTTGAGCAGGGCATGGAACTGAGAGTCCATCCATATAGATTTTCTTTTTGCTTCCCTGCTTCAAGCTTGATCAGCTCTCTATTTGGAATGTCTTCACTCAGACTTCAATATGTTTTAAACAAAGGCTGACTGAAGGTATGATTGCTTAACTAAAATTTTCTTGCAATGGAGAAAAATATAGAGATGTCTGAAAGTGGAATTTTTTTTTGAAGGTGGAGGTTTTTAAGTATTTAACAGTTTTTTTTTTAAATGTCTGAGGGAAAAAAATAAAACCCTACTTCATTTGAAGTTGGAGACTTCAAATGCCTAGAAGGCACTTATTTTAAGAACTATTTTGCTTGTGATTCTTGATAATGAAGAGTAGCAGAATGTTATTTCAAAATATGTCACTTTTAGTATATTGATTATTTCTAGTTGATTATTTGCTTGAAAAACAGCAGATACAGGGAAAGGCTCTCTCTGAACTCTCTTTATCTGCCTAAAGACAGATCCTCCAAAAGGGACCCAATTATCTCTTCCCAGGAGCCTCATCACATGAGAGGAGACTAGAAGTCCATACCACTTCCAAACCAGCTGTAACACAAACTATCAGATTTCCTATTCATTCTTCTAAGGGACTATTCATATTATCTAAAAATCATTTACACTCTCCCCTAAAAAGTCTACTTCCCCCTTTTCCTTTTCTTTTTAAGATGACATGCAAGCCTGAATTTTAAGTCACCACACAGAGTTACTATTTTCTCCTGGGTTTCTCCCACATATGTATGAGATATACATGTTAATAACTTTTTTTTCTTGTTGATCTATTATCAAAGAGGTCTCAGCTAAGAACTCAGAAAAGTAGAGAAGGAATGTTACTTTTCCTGCTCTACAATAATTTACTTAAGTCCACAGTCTACAACTCTATTAACTTTGTATTTAAAAATAAGAAACGGAATGTTAAGCTACTCTTACCTGCAACTAGGTTTTAGATCATCATACAGCATAAAATATTTCAATTCATTGCTGTTTCTTTCTCTTATTTGAATTTAGGATTCAGTGTGTACTTTAGCCAAATTATTCGAACCCTTTTTCTGATTACAAAGGGAAATTAATTCAAGAGACTCACCTCCCAGTAAACTTTCAAGTTTATCATGAAGTCTTAACTATTGCATTTTTAATTGGGTACATTTAAATGTTATTCATTTCTTGCCATGCTTTCAGGATGGATATAAAGTTACGAGTTAACTGATATTGCAAGAGTAAAGTAACTCTTTGGTTCCAAGTTGTAATATATCTCAAGGGTTCTACACCCAATTCCAATGTGTATATGTGGGGAGCGTTCCCCATACCACCAGGCAACAGGATTCCAGCTCAGTGTTCTGGAATTCAACTCAATTCTGACACTATCTGCAGATAGCATCAGATCCCACAGGTTAAAGGGTTCAGTCTACAAGATTGCCCCCTCTCCCACTCTGCAGGTTAAAGGGTTCAGTCTACAAGATTGCCCCCTCTCCCACTCTGCCTCCAGGTACAAATCACAAGACCAGGTTGTCACCCATGCTTCTGACCAACTGACTATAGATTAAAGGTTCCAAATACCTTGGGTTTGATTAATTTGCTGGAATGGCTCACAGAACTCAGAGAAACATTTTCTTACTACTTCATCAGTTTATCATAAAAAGATATAATTCAAGAACAAACAGATGTTAGAGAAATATAGGGAAAAGTATGGGGAAAGAAGGGAGAGATTTCATTCTCTTTCCAAGTGTATGAATTTCCTTAGAACTTCATGTGTTCACCAACCTGAAAGCTCTCTGAACTGTCCTTTGGGTTTTTATGAAGGCACCATTATTTAAGCATGATTGATTAAATCATTGGCCTTGGACAACTGATCCAAATTCCAGACCCTCCTCCTTCTGGAGAGGTCAGGGGGTGGGACTGAAAATTTCAAACTTCTACTCACATGGTTGGTTGGTTCCCTTGGTAACCAGACCCTGCCTTAACTAGTTGGGTCCAAAATTCCTCACTAACATAAAAGAAACTCTTATAGCTCTCATCACTTAGGAAATTTTGAGGGTTTTAGGAGCTCTGTCTCAGAAATAGGATGAAGACGAAATACAGTTGAGTCTTGCATAACCCTGGGGGTTAGGGATGCCAGTATCCTGCAGTCAAAAATCTGCATATAACTTTTGACTCTCTAGAAAATTAACTACTGATAGCCTACTGTTGGCCAGAAGGTTTATTGATAAGTCAATTAGCATATTTTGCATGTTATATGAAGTAGAGAAATAGGCTAGAAGAAAAAAATGTTATTTAAAAATTCATAAAAGAAAATACATTTACAGTACTGTCCTATATTTATTGAAAAAAAATCATGTATAAATGGATCCAAATAGTTTGAACCCATGTTGTTCAAAGCTGAATTGTATGTATCTCTTATTATAAATCACAAGACCACAATAATTTAATTAGAAACCTGAGTCCACATCTATACCCTAACTCTGACAACTCCTAACATTAACATGGTTTAAAGATGCCCATTGATGGATTCATTTGGCAAAAACAAGTTTATATACCTCCAAATGGATATAAATATACAATTTTAATTTTTTTTTAGAGGAAACATTTTGTCCATTCCTATAAGAAGATGAATAGGGTTATTTTTCCTACTCTTGAGTAGAAGAGAAAGGACATGATATTTCTATGGAGTGGGTCCTCCTTGCCTTGGAGGGAGGGTGTGACAGATTATAGATTATACCCAATCTCATATGCTTTTCTTACAAAGTGATTGACAGCCCCCCCCCCCCATGGGGTTTATGTCCCCGTCCCCTGAAGTTGGGCAAGGCTTATCACCAGAAGGGTGGTGGAATATCTCAGAAGGGATGCTTGTGATTTTTAATGCAAAGTCATAAAAAGAATGCAGTTTCTTCCTCTTCCTCTCTCTCTTTCTCTTTCCTCCTCTCTCTCTCCCTCCTGGAGGAATATAGGTGTTGTGTGCCCAAGTGTAGGGGGTATCAAGACAGAAGTGGTATTGATAGCTAAAAATTCCAACATTTTTTTAAAAAGATTTTATTTATTTATTCATGAGAGACACACAGAGAGAAGACAGAGACACAAGGTAGGACTTGATCCCGCGACCCCAAGATCACACCCTGGGCCAAAGGCAAGCGCTAAATCACTGAACCCACCCAGGGATCCCCAAAACTCCAACATTTTTGAGGAGCCAATTTATACTGTAGGTAGCATGTGGGCTCAAAGGCCTTTGATATTAATCCTATTAATGTTATGAGGGCAAAAACTCTCTGAAATCTATAGATTAGTCAAATAGTGAAAAGAGGAGTTTTTCTCCTCCTTTGTCCTTTTAAATTAAACCGAGAGAATTTTCATTTTGAAGCCTCTCCAATATCCCAAGAGTGGAAATAAAGGCTAAGAAAGAAAACCCAGGCCACCATAACCTTGTCTTTCTCAGTGACTCAAATGTATGAAACTCATGAGATAAGCATCAGAAGATAGACTTGCACAACACTTGACCATTTAGTTCAAGGTTAGAAAACAACTGTGATTTCTCTCAAGACTTGAAAGGACATGTTAGAGAGCTTTCAATTAATGGTATAGTTTTTTATTTATTCCTATTGCTTCTTGAAAACTCATCTTGAGGGTCATCAACAGGCAAGACACAGACAGGAGCCTGTCATCTGCAAAGGCCACTAACATGCACTAGTGTCTTTTACAACATGAGCACAGTCATTAAATTGCTCTTGCCTTAAATCTTCACATACCAAATTTCTGATGGCTATATGTGGACAGAAGGCATAAATGAAGAAGTCCTGTAATTCCTAGGAGACATACTGAGCACCTTGGGTTAATATTATATTAGGGAACCCTAAAGGTGAGCACAATGGAAGTAAACATTCCTGTTTCACACCAATTTTGTGGTGACCCACAGGGCTTCTCCACTCAAGAACACCATGTGATTTATTCTTTCTGTATTAATAAATGTTGAACATTGGTAGGTCATTGTTTTGTAATCCTGCACTGACATCAGGCATTCTTTGTCATGCTTATGTTCCAGAGATCTCAAGCACAATAGGTAAAAGTGAAAGAAAACCATAGGGAAATAAAAGAGACTCTTAGATATTCTTTTGGGCCAGATGTGTCTTCCTTGACTACTGGCTCCAAACATGATCTAGGAGCTTTGCATAGTGCAGGTTCATCTATCTCTTTATATCATATCTCATCATATATAATTTCCTCATATTTTATATATATGCATATTTCATACAATATATAAAACTGTTTTTCTTTTCAGTGTTCACACAATGATTTCCTATGCTACTATCATTTAAAACTATTACATCTCACCAATTAATGTGTGACAGAAAAAAGTACATTAAAATTTACCAATATGGTGACCCTATACATCTGGTGACAATCTGTGACATTTTAGTACATGATACTCTAAATACACAGTAGTGCAAATATTACTCTAACATTCTGTGCACTGTTTTACTGTTTCTTTTTTTTTATTTTTTATTTCTTTTTTTTTTTTATCTTCTTGACTGAACACTATCAGCAGGGGTTAGCAGTTCATTTTCTGAGCTCCTATAGTAACTGATAATTGCTTTTTTATGTGTGTTGGTTGTTGGTGGTGTTGTTTTTGATACTGTTGTGTTTTGTGGTTTACATATCTGGGAACCTCTGAAAGGTAAGATCCATGTGTCATTCATGTTTCTAACACCTGCATGTCACATATGTGCTTGGAATAGATGCTTAATTTATGTCTACTGAATGAAGGCATGGTTCTCTCTCTCCTTTTTTTTTTTGTAAAGATTTTATTTATTTATTTATGAGATACAGAGAGAGAGAGAGAGAGAAAGAGAGAGAGAGAGAGGTAGAGATACAGGCAGAGGGAAAAACAGGCTCCATGCAGGGAGCCTGATGTACGACTCGGTCCCGGGACTCCAGTATCATGCCCTGAGCCATAGGAGATGCTCAACTGCTGAGCCACCCAGGCGTCCCAAGGCATAGTTCTTTTAATGTTATTTTGCTTAAATCTATTTTGGATTCTTAGATTAAGATTCTGTTTGACATTTAACTTAGTGTAGAAAAATTCTCCCAATTACAGGCAGACTTGGTATGCCTTGTAAAGTTCTCAGAAGTAGATATAATCTGTTTCTGCTTTTACAACATTGAGAATTTATCTGTGAAGTCATCTGTGTCTGTGCTATTTTTCTAGATTTCTATTATTTTCTCAGAAAGGAAGTATTAATAGATTGTGTCTGCACTTCCTTTCCTTCTTTAACGGACAAACATGTTGATGGTTCCTGTTTTATTACAATATAACTCCTCGGAAGATAAATCTAAAATCTTCTCAAAATTAAATGATTACATCACATGTAAATTCATAATGACTTTAAATATCTCAGTCCGTACATTTGGCCAATGTTATAAGGATTAGTATCATTAGATGAGCATTTTACCTTAGGGGAAAAAGTTAAACCAAGCTTTGATTCTTTCATGAAGGAAGCTACAATTAAAAATTTATAACTTCCAAATAATTGTATTAATGATCTTGAAATATGCTCAAGGCTTAGTCATATATTTTAGGAGTTACATTTATTAAGTTCATAAAAGTTTATTAATTATTAAAGTACTTTTGAGGGTGGAAAGCAATCTCATTTCTACAAGAGATAAAAAATAACTTTCAGGGAAGTGAATTCAAGATGATGGTGTAGGAAGACTCAAGATGCTCCTCCCACAGACACACTGAATCTATACCTCCATATGGCGCTGTTACTCCTAAGAAAGAACAAAAGCCTGGGTCGATAGCTCCTGCACAACAAACAACAGAGAGCCCCAGTGCAGCCTGTCTGGGGACCCCCTGACCTGTGCTCACTCCAGTTCCAGTTGCCTTGCCAAAGCTGCCAGGCACATGCATGCTATGCAGGGGATGAGCCTATAAAAGTCCACTCCTTCAAGACTGGTAGAGGTAGCTGTTCTGGCTAACTCATAGAAACAAATGCAGAAAGACAAAAACAATGAGGAGACAAAGGAATATGTTCCAAGCAGAAAACAAGATAAAACTCCAGAAAAAGACCACAATAAATGAAAAATATACTAGAGGAAATCAACAGATTAGTTGAACAAAGGAATAAATCCATAATCTTGATGACAGAATAGTAAAAATCACCCAATTAGAACAACAATGAGAAAAATAATAAAGTGAGGATAGTTTAAGGAACCTTTAGAACGCCATTAAGTGTACTGACATTCTCGTTATAGAGGTCCCAGAAGGAGAATAGAGGGAGAAAGAAGCAGAAAACTTATTTGAACAAATAATAGACTGAAAACTTTCCTAATCTGGAGAAGAAAATAGACATCCACATCCAGGAAGCACAGGGGTTCCCAAACAAGATGATACCAAAACCAGATGAAGGTACTACAAAACCAGATGATGAAGGTACCACAAAAAAAAAAAAAAAAAAAAAAAAAGGAACACTATAGGCTAATATTCCTGATGAACATAGTTGCTGAGTTGTTGAGAAATCCTCAACAAAATATTAGTGAACTCTATTCAAAACAAATTAAAAGGATCATTCACCATGATTAAGTATGATTTATTCCAAGGGTACAAGGATATTTCAACATCTGCATATCAATCAGTGTGATACATCACATTAGCCAAACAAAGGATAAAGACAGGGATCCCACTCCTGCCACTTTTATTCAACGCAGTATTGGAAGTCCTAGCCACAGAAACTGGGCAAGAAAAATAAAAAGCATCCAAATTGAAATGAAAGAAGTAAAACTCTTGCTATTTGCAGATGACATGATACTATATTTAGAAAATCAAAAGATTCCACCAAGAAAGTGTTAAATCTAATAAATGAATTCAGTAAAGTTATAAGATGCAAAATTAATAAACAGAAATTAATTGCATTTCTATACACTACTTATAAGTTATCAGAAGAGAAATAGAAATCAAGAAAAAAATCCCATTTACAACTGCATCAAAAAGAATAAAATACCTAGGAATAAATTAAACCAAGGAGGTGAAAGACCTATACTCTGAAAACTGTAAGACATTGATGAAAGAAATGAAATGACTCAAATAAATGGAAAGATACACCATGCTCATAGATGGGAAGAATTAATATTGTTAACATGTCCATACTACCCAATGCTTCTCTCTCCCTCTGCCCTGCCCTCTGCTTGTGGGCACTCTTTCTCAAGTCAATCAATCTTTATTTTTTTAAAAATCAATCTTTAAAAAAATAAAAGAAAAAAAATCCTAAAATTTCTATGGAACCACAAAAATCCTTAAATAGCCAAAGTAATCTAGAGAAAAAACAAAACAAAAACAAATCAGGCTCCCTGAGTTCAGACAATACTACAAAGCTATAGTAATCAAACCAGTATAGTACTGGTTTGCATACACTTGGAAAGCATACACTTGGGTGAATGGAATAGAATAGAGAACCCAGAAATAAACCCATGTATAAATGGTTAAATAATCTATGACAAAGTAAGCTAGAATATATAATGGGGAAAAGATAGTATATTCAATAAATTGTGGTGGGAAAACTGGACAGTTACATGTAAAATAACAAAACTGGATCACTATCTGACACCATACACAAAAATAAATTCAAAATGGATAAGGACTTGAATGTAAGATCTGAAACCATAAAAATTCTAGAAGAAAATAGGCAGTAATTCCGATAATATAGTTTTAACAATATATATTTTGGCTCAATCTCCTCAGGCAAGGGCAGCAAAAGCTAAAATAAATAAATGGGATTGTATGGAGTTTACTAAGTAAAAATCTTCTGTACAGTAATAGAAACCATCAACAAAATGAAAAGACAATCTATTGAATGGGAGAAGATATATTTGCAAATCATATATCCAATAAGGGGTTAATATCCAAAATATATAAAGAACTTATACAATTTAAAATAAAAAAATTCAAACCTCATAAAAAAATCGAAAAATTTTTTTAAAAAATCCCTGAAACCCAATAAAAAAAACAAAATAATGAAAATAAAGGTTTTAATAGATATTTTCCCCAAAAACATATACAGATGGCCTAGGCACATAAATTTCACTAATCATCCTGGAAATACAAATCAAAACCACAATGAGACATCACCTCACATTGATCAGACTGACTTTTATCAAAAAGACAAAAAATAATAGGTGTTGGCTAGAATGTTAAGGAAAGGGAACCATTGTACACCGTTGCTGGCAATGTCGTTGGTGCAGCCAGTATGGAGGTTCTCCCCAAAATTAAAACTAGAGATACCATATGATCCAGCAATTCTACTTATGAGTATTTATCTGAAGAAAATGAAAATAGTTCAAAGGGTTATTTGCACCTTTATGTTTATTGCAGCATTAGTTACAATAGCCAACATGTGGAAGCAACCTAAGTGTCCAAGGTAAAAGGATAAAGAAGATGTGGTGTATTTACAAGAGAATATTACTCAGCCCTAAAAAAGAGTGAAATCTTGTCACTTGTGACAACAGGAATGGACCTACAGGGTATAATGCTAAGTGAAATAAACCAGAGAAAGGCAAAAACTCTATGATTTCACTTACATGTAGAATCTAAAAAATAAAACACACCAAATAAAAAAAAAATAGAGGGATCCCTGGGTGGTGCAGCGGTTTGGCGCCTGCCTTTGGCTCAGGGAGCAATCCTGGAGACCCAGGATCGAATCCCATGTTGGGCTCCCGGTGCATGGAGCCTGCTTCTCCCTCTGCCTGTGTCTCTGCCTCTCTCTCTCTCTCTCTCTCTCTCTCTCTCTCTCTCTGTGTGACTATCATAAATAAATAAAAATTAAAAAAAAATAAAAAAATAAAAAAAAAATAGAAGCAGACCCATAAACACAGAGAACAAACTAGTGGTTGCCAGAGGTTAGAAAGTGGTATGGGCAAAATGGGTAAAGGATAGTGGGAGATATAGGCTTCCAGTTACGGAATGTGTAAGTCATGGGGATGAGAAGTTCAGCATAGGGAATATAGCTATACTTGTGAACATAGCATAACATATAGACTTGTAGAATTACTATGTTGTGCACCTGAAACTAATTCTGTGTGACCTATACTTTAAAAAATTAAAGTGATAAAGACATTATATATTGAGAAAGTTAAAAATTCATTAAGAAGATAAACTATTATAAGTGTATACATAATAAAGCAGTCCAAAAAAATGAAGAAAAATGATAAATTGATAGACAATTCCATAGTAATATTTAGAAACTTCAATAGTCCACTTTAAATAATGAATAGAAAAACTAGAGCAAAGATCAATAAGGAAACACAGGACTCCATAATAAAGTGATAATTCTCACTTCCAGATTAGTATATATAATATAGCATATTATTATAAGTTTTGAATTTGAAAATATCAATTTCTAGTAAATCACAGGCTCATAACAAAGTAAGCAAATTAATTGTCTGGGACATATAATTCTGTTTATGGGTAAACATTTCTTCTTTATATGAACCTCACATTTTCACATTGTGAAATGGTTTAATAACATGTTGTAGATGTTGACAGATGCAATGAGTTAATTTGCAAAGTACTATCTTTATAACAAACAGTAAAATAAGTATATTATTATTAAAATAGTGGAAAGTGATGAAGCACTGCTGAGCATTCTGCAGAACTCAACAATAAAGAATATTAGCCAGTAAAACAAACAGTTCCTCCCAAATAAGAAATAGCTTTTAGTCAATTTGTGCAATAGTACTTTAGGTGACACATAAAATAATGCCTTAATACACTGAGATCTTTTTTTCTTGTCCCCTGAAAAGGGTAACTAATTTTATAGTTTCAGTAAGTATTCTTATTTTTTTGCAGCTTTGGCATACAACTAATTGTTGTATGAGTTGTATTGTGAATATGAGATTTGAATAAAATATGGTTATTTTGGGGTGCCTGGGTGGCTTAGTGGGTTAAGTGAATGCCTTCGGCTCAGGTCATGATCCTGTAGTCCTAAAATGTCAGGCTCCCTGCTCAACGGGGAGCCTACTTCTCCTTCCCCCTCTTCCCCGGCTCATGCTCGCTCTCTCTTTCCCTCAAATAAATAAATAAAATCTTAAAAAAATGGATATTTTGATACCATAATTTGTTTTTTCTTCCTTCCTCCTATTATACTATTTAGAGGAAATATTTTTGAGTAACCCTCATCTTCTTCTAGAAGTAATTGTTTCCTTTTTTTTATACTCTACCCTTGATTTGGGAAGATCTGTTACTTTATTAGTGATGCAGCAAGAAATATTCTAGTAGCAGAGTTAATAAAACTGCATAAGGGCTAATGGAAGAATGAATTAGGTCATAATTGGAAAACCATTACATATTATTGAAGTCGCATCTGACATCCTGTCATTAGCATATCATGTACAGTAGCCATAGTGAACTAGTTAGGTAAATAGATGGTGACACCAGGCTTGAGTGGGTTTCTATCATGCTGCTACAACTAGCTAGCTATATGTAATTAACCTCTCTGCATTTCAGCTTTCATTTGTAAAATGGGAAGGTAAATAATAATAATAATGCTAACATCATAGGGTTATTGTAAAGAGCAACAGATGATGTATATAAGAAACTTAGGGTAATGACTAGTATATAGGAAACAATATACTTAGCTATTATTAGTAGTAGTAACAGCCTAGAATACTGAGGTATAATCATTCATATACAAGTTTAATTGTAACAGGCAAATAATTCCAATTATCCCACTTTGTGAATGGGGAAATTGAGGTATGGAATGTTTTTAAATGTTTATCCTAAAAGCCTTGAGATAAGCACTAGTACCTGAAGACATCTTGTAACAACTTATTATAGCCTTTATAGCAGAATGCGTCTTCTTTACTGAAAATGACACTGTATCTTCTAGTAAAGAAAATCTTATATGCATATGATCTACATTATTTACACCAAGAAATGTTTTTCAAATTAGTACTATCTGTAAAGGTAGATGAGAATAACAAACCACTAATACTAGAAGCCAAAGGGGCATGGCTGGAAGCAGCCAGCCAAAAGAGAGAAATTTATCTGAAATCTCATGTTTTATCATTTAAAAATGGTGAATGTGCCCTTTGACCTCTTTGTCAATCGGATTCTGGTAGGAAACACTTGCCATTTTCAAACTGGGTAATTGAGAAGAATTTTATAAAGAGATTATGTATAAATAAAGGTGTTGGTGGGTTTTATAATTACAAAGTTGTAGTGCAGTATCACTGGTCTAGCGACAGGTTGGGGTCACTCATAGCACTCCTAAGCCTGAGGAGTCCAGGAAAAGGAGGAGTAACCAGAACCCAGCCTCATGGAAAGGTCTGCCTGGTAGGGGTTCTGGCTTTGCTGAACATGACACAGACAACACAAAACACCTGAACAGGGGTATCCAGGAAATAAATGCGCCAAACTTACTCCTCTGGACCACCCATCTCTAGCTTGCACCTCTGACAGTCTGAAAGCGATGGGTAGCGCCATGGTCGGGGGGCCTGTGGAGCCTATCTGTACAAGTCAGGCTGTAAGTGCACAGAGCAAGATGGTAAGGGTGAAGGCAGAGAGGCAAGACCAAATGGAAGATATCCAGCACATCTACGTACATTTATGTTTGCTTCAACATTAAAATGACTTAAGCACTTACCCATTAAAACTACCATCTGACGTTTCAGGAAAATGGATTCTTCAGGATGAAAGAGTTCGTGTGTCCTGGTTTGGGTAGCGTAGAAATAAATCTTGACTGCAAAATTGATCTTTGGCAATTTTTGAATCCCTAAGTCCTGTGTTAGTTTTCTCCTGTTGTGTAACAAATTCCCAGAACTCAGTGAATTTCAGCAGTACATATTTGTTATCTCACAATTTCTGTGTTCGGAAGTACTGGTGCGGCATTTCTGGATTCTCCAGAATCCAGACGTGGGTCTTGCCTGACAAATCAAGGTGTTGGTTAGGGACTGCGGTTCTCACCTGAGTGTGGGGCTTCTCTATCCAAGCTCACTGGTTGTTGGCAGAATTTATTTCTTTGTAGTTGTAGAGTCAAGTAGCTATTTTTCTTCTGGTCATCAGCTGGAGAAGTCTCTCAGTTCCCAGAGTGTCTGCAGTTGCTTGCCATGTAGCACCCATTTGCAGTTTGCAACACAGAATGCTTGTTTTCTTACCGGCCTGTTGGAGTGTGTCTGATTTCCAGGGCCAGCTGTAGAAAACTCTCCGTTTAAAGGGCTCATGTGCTTCTGTCTGTTACATGCAGATTATCTACTTTAGGGTCAAGTGATTTGGGACCTGAATTACATTCATAATATCACCTCACAGAAGGGACTGATTGAATAACTGGGGGGAAAGTGTATGTACATCAGGGCCTGAGAATGTTGAGGACCATCCTAGGATGTTGCCTACCACAGTTGCCTGAATAAATCAAAGTGGAATCACCTGGGACCTTCCTGCCACACTCTCCACAAGATCTAAAACGTATGAGATTTGGGGATCTGCAAACTAGCAAAAGCTGCAATGCAGATGCTTTCAGAGGCCAAAAAGGCAGCATACCTCACACGAATTTCCAGGATTTTCTGTTCACACAAAGCTTCATGTCAGGTGGCAGCATCATTATTAGTGACATTATTTCAGTTTTGGGAGAGCCCCTAAATTCAGCAGATGCAGGTCGCTCAAAATTGTAAATATAGTCTCAATTGAAATTTAAAATGCCCAGTACCATGTAATAATCCTTATTTTGCTTATAATTTAAAGTTCTCTCTTAATCAGCCCCACAGAGCCACATGAAGAAGGGGGTTGTGATTGGGATTCCTGTTTTTTTCCACCTTTAGGGATTCTAATTTTGCCAAATCTGGTTGAAGACCAGGGAGAGGGAGAGAGAGAGAGAAAGAACAAGAGAAACAGCAGTTTTGGGAAAGTCATAATTTCCTTAGTGTTGCACACCCTGGGAAGTGTTTACATCTAACCTGAGCTCATGAGCTGTCCTAAGATTCTTTAGAGAACCCTCTCCCTCCGGTCTCTCCTCTTCCTTTAAATGTGCATGGGGGACACTCACAGGTTTGTGTGCAGGTTCACGTGCACACACGCTCCTTCCTTCCCTTCCTCACTCACATACACACCTCACCAGGGATCTCCAACTTAGTGCAGGTGAAGGACTATCTTCCAGCGCTTGGACACATAAAGCTCCTAATTCAGCTCCTGTGAATTTTTAAGGTTCCTCCAACAGCTTTCAGCTGTGGGCGATGGAGATTTGTTAGCACAATTGAGCATATTTTCATTTTTATGATGCTTGCTTATAGAGTTTGACAGATCTCTCTGTTGTATTGTTCATCTCTTTGTAACTCATTTGGAGATGTTCTTCCTATCTTTCTAGATTCCAATATTTCATGAGGTATATGACTTCTTTTTAAATTTGCATAAGGAATCTTAGTTATCTAAGTTTTTTTAAAGGTTTTATTTATTTATTTGGCAGAGAGAGAGAGTGAGCACAAGGAAGATGAACTGCAGGCAGAGGGTGAAGGAGAAGCAGGCCCCCTGCCCCAGGCTTCCCACTGCATGGGGAGCCTGATATAGGGCTCCATCCCAGGACCTTGGGATCCGGACCTGAGCGGAAGGCAGAGGATTAACCAGCTGAGCCACCCAGGCACCCCTAAGTTTTAAATTTTAGTGTAAATTTGCCAATTGTTTCCCTTTTCCCTCCTTTTTGGAATGGTAATATTTTTATTAGCATTTAACTTTATATTTTAAAAATCATATTTGATATGCAAAGTTAAAGTGAATCAGAAATCTTTTCCTAATTCTTAAATATCTGACAATGCTATATGCTTGAATGTATTATCCTCATGCTTTAAACAAAAGGGAAATACATTTAAAGTCACAATGTAGGTATTTCATGTAATATTTAAAAACATTCTTAATATTTATCTAGATCTATTTTAAAAATTTAGTAAATAGAAGAAAATGGCAAAATGCCAGCCTTTTTACAATTGAGTGATAAAGTTCAAGCAAAGAAAGGGGAAGGAACTCACATTTGTTTTGCCTATGTTATTTGATCCACACAATTTCGCTAAGTATGTACTGCTATCCTCAATTTACAGATGGGTGCACTGAGCCTCAAAAAAGACTAAGTGATTTGGCCAAGGAATTTAGGTTTAAAGTTGAAATTTGAAACCAGGTTTCCCTGGTTCTAAGCCTGGGTATTTACCACTATATCCCTTTGAATATCCAATTTATATGTCTCAAGTATCTACTCTGAAAAAAATCTGACTGTAAAACAGTGTGCATTTATATACAATGCCTCCCAAGAGTGAAAACATATGTGGAAATGCCCAGCAGAATGTTTGGCACATAGCTATTATTCTTTGTATTGACTTCGGGCAAAAAGAACGTAGATAACAGGCAAATACTTTCCAGCCCTTTAAGAAATCTTATCTTGCTTCTAAACACCTGTAATATCTTTGACAATGACATTCTGCTTAGATTTTTTTTTTTTTTTAATGGCAGGCCAAGGTTCCTGTTCAGTTTGATTGAGAGGTGTCAAGTGGTTCTACAAAAAAGATGTAGGGAAATAATCATCCCCGAGATGCCAGTACTCCCACCAGAAATCTTTCAGGCACTTTCAGCTTCCATCCTGACAATTTTAATTTCAACTATGTTAGTCCTCTATGATATATTTAGAAAAACTGGCTGTGGAACATTAAAATAGTTTTAAGGTCTAAAGATTTTAGAACCCTGTACATTAGCTGACTAACAGTACAGGATGGCATTGAGGAAAATTAAACAATGTTGGTAATCATTAAGAATGTAGTAAACTGAATGTGATCCTATGTGGTTTACAAAGCAGATTCTTCCCAGGAAACAAGAGGTATATAAGTTCACAATCAGTCCAACGAAGCCAGATTATGCTAAGAAGGCTGCTCTTGTGTTCACTACTCAGCATTAAAGATGTGGATGGGTGAGAACATTTGGCTGGAAATGGCATCTAATGAGACAAAACACCCGGTTGGTAGGACAGAAACAACTACAGGCATAAGACAAACTCTGGGTCCCCCTGGAGGACCTTTGTGTGGTCTAACTTTCCCACAGCGCTATTTACATCTTTGGAAATGCAAGAGGTTTAATTTTGCCAAGAATGAATGTCTATGTATACGAGAGTTAGATAATGGCAGCTCTATTTTAGGCCCAAATAGTGTGTATTTATACACACAGAGTAATTGGAGGTTTTGAAACAATCATTGTTTAAAGTTCATAGAAAATTCACTAATGCATTTTCTGAGAGTTGGAGTTCATAAATCCTACACCTCTTCCTCTCTACAGTTCCTTGATGAAGACAGATCCAAGGAGGCACAGAGAGATTACTTAGTTTTATAATGATTAAGCTAGATTGGAGGACATGGCTGGGCTATCTTCTTCTAGGAACTTGGACTTCAGGACCCTAACCTAATTACCCAGGAATAAGCAGATGGGCTGCACCTACACAGCACATACCTGGATGGCTCTGGGCAAGAGGCCGCTAAGCCTAGATGTGAAATAATATCAGCTTGGATATAGGTGTTCCATGCTGCCAAAAGTGCAGATGTGCTCTGTACCCCCACCCACTCTTGTATTTCCATCAATGTCGAGCTCTCATCACTTTCACCTACAAAAGTATCTATACACACACACTCACATGTGTGCTATGTCAACAGCAGGAAAAATCAGATTCTGATGACTTGCATGTGTTTGTTGATTCTAATTAAAGAAAAAAAAAAGCCTTTCATTGTAAATACTTTCAGTTCCACCGCAGATTTTTAGCAGAAGTGTGTCACGTTGAAAATCAATTATTCTAAACATCTAAAGCTAAAAGAATATTTTCAACAGCAGTGGCAAAAACAATAAAAAACCCCAAAGTCAGTAAATTTTAATCTATATAAGGTTTATTATGGAAAACGAAATGCAAAAAATCATACTTAAAACTTTTTGAGGGTAAAACTAAGTCATCCATTGAATTTCCTTCCTTCCTTCATTAAAAAATAAAGTCCAAAAATGAGAGTGGAACTGTATATAATTCCAAAATCTTGATCTAATATAAATTGTAACATTCCATCTTTTTTCTAGAAAATGAAAAAATTGGTAGGTCAATTTCTGGAGGCTGGGGCTTTCTTGAATAAACCATTTTATGACTTTCATATATAGACATCATGAAAAGACATTTAGATTCTAATATTGGTACATTCATAAATAGAATCATTTTGAATATTACTGTTTCTTCAGAGATTTAACATTACACTACACTTTTGGTCTTTCTCAGCTGAGCATTTACACACATAAATAAATGATTTTCACATTGACAGCTATGGTTTTTCTGGCTGGCATTTAAATTAATAAACATCTTCCACAGTAATTACGTGAACTTATCTTTTAAGCAACTTAAGTAAATATTGACAAACATCATAATTCCAGGTATCCTGCTCTTAGAAACAATTATGTTTTTATTAGTTAAATAAACACAGCCAGCTATAGTTATAATTGTAGTGTTCTTATGATTGGTTAACCTTTTATTTTTATCTAAGACATAAAGATGGCACATTCATTCTCTAAAACATAAATATGTATTAAATATTATTAACTTTTTACTGAGAAGTGGTTATATTTGCACTTTGCCACACCAAATTCTCTATTAATAGGCACTCTCGCATTTCCATTTATATCTTCAACCTGATACTTAGCCAATAATACTTTGTAGTGTCAGGGAGCCAGGGTCAAATTATAGATTTTAGGAACCAGATCAGACTTTCTGATCACTAATAGAAAACATGAGAACCTCAAGCAACATCAGTTCAATGATTGGAATTGGGTTAAATTGACAAATGTTGTCCAGTGTCAACATTTGCTGGCTAATGTCTTTCATCTTGTTATCTAGTTATCCACACAGCATTACCTTGTTATCAATAATAGTAATTACGTGGGCCCATTTTAAGGAGCTCCTGAATACTCATATCCCATTATCCTACCAAAATCAGTTAATTTTTTAAAAATTTACTCTTTGACTTCTTTGGTGTTGCTAAACATTGTTTTGCCCATCTCAAGAGAATGCCTACAATCATTTTCCACTTTGATTATACACTATTTTGAAATCTAGAGATACATCTCTTAAAAAAGGTAGAGCTTTTATCAGCCTGTGCAAATAAACACACTAATAAATGTACAAGTGAAGCCTACAAAACATAATTGATTTTCCCCAGTGTTTGTCATTACCAGATATAAAATTAGGTGCTTAAACAACAGCATGAAACCTTTGAAGCTGTTCAGGTACCAGTCTATGCCTGAGTAAGACACTAACTAGATTTTCATAGTGAGGCTGGGCTTTCCTAAGCACCAAATCTGCTACCAAGGAGAATAACATCATTTAATGGGGAGCATTTGATTCAATATCAATGTATGTGAAACAGAACAGTCATGGAAAGATGCAGTTTTCAGTTAGTTGTTTTAATTTGTGACTTATTTAAATATTAACATGAATAAAATGCATTTGTGTGTGTGTATATATATGTGAGTAAGCTATTTACAGTTATGCCATGTATACATTTTTATGTGTAGAAAATGAAAATACTCATTGATTAGCCCTTTTGAGGCTTTTGAACAACTGTTTCTTCTTCCTGCTTTCCTACAACTCTGAGGATTTAGATAATTCATACAAGGTATGTACACAATCACACCCATAGTATGTACATCCTAGTCACACACTTAACACGGAGAGGATGTGTGAGGAATGTAAATCATCCTGGTGGTCAAAGAACTGACCTTACCTGTGACTAATGGCATGGTTAATTAACCTGGCATATTTAGTAAGATGCCAATGTACTGCCAATGTATCCAGCCTTTGTGATAATTAGTTATCTACTCTCATAGATGACTAAAAAAACAAAAACAAAAACAAAAAAACCCAGCCCTTTCTGACTTTCAAAAATTAAGAGGACAAATTCTGTTACTGAATACATATGCACACTTCTGTTAGCTTTATTCATTTTGTACATGTGCCTACCTGATGACGGAACTTGGTTTTGAAATGGGACACAGCATGTTATTTTTTTTCTACACATAAAAATAGAAAACCAACCACTCACAGACTGTACACACTTACAAAATGTATTGACATACCACAACCAGCTACAGTATTATGCACAACATATTGTTCACACATTAGTACAGCAGAGATAAATACATCTAGAAATTTAGTAATTATTATTTTATATTTCTTTCTTGAGCTTCAGGCCCTGTTAACCTTTCTCAGCCTCAGGAAAAGCTATCTCCTTAAAACAAAAATTAGTCTCTCCTCTAGGGATTGTCCTTAAAACAAAAATTAGTCTCTCCTCTAGGGATTGAAGAGCATGACTCTAATCCTGCAATCTTCTGATTTACCAACATTGTTTTAAGATGTGATGGAAAACATGAAAAATAATTTACTCAAAGGTGTGGCCTAAAATAAATGCTAAAAAATCTCAAATCATTAAGAGAGTCTGATAAATATGGGTAAGCCCCTTCTACCTATTTAACAGATTGCTCTATACATAGTCTTCACATATTAAAGCAATGATATGAATCAGAAAAAGTCGTTTATCTGCTTAAAAGTTTTGTTAAAGAATAGACAATTTAATTTTCTAAACAAAGAGTAATGCTAGCCGCAATGTTAAAAAGCAAGCTATAATTTTTGCCCTGCAAATAAATGGGTGACATCTCCACATCATAAGACATTAGGAAAGAAGTTAGCATTTTTCTCCCAATTATTACTCCTAAACACAAATCACTAGGGTATTTCTCATCATAATTATCACCATGCTGGTTGGTTATCAGTATCTTTTTTGAAGTGTAAAGTATGTGACTTATTCCTACCGTTTTGCAGCCAATTCTGAACTTGAATTGAAAAAGGACTCGATGAAGGATCAGTGTTTAGAAACACCCATCTGGAATATAATTTTCTGTAAGGCATTATTTGAGGCCCCTTTTGAAATGAGTACTCATGTTTTAGTTATTTTATATTTGGAACCCATTTTTCATAGCTAAGGCTGGTAATCCTCTAGGCAGAGTTAACTGAATTGCTTTTCCACACGCAAGTGTCCGGGAAGAGTAATTACTGTATGTTTAACCCCTCCATTTCAACAAAGTTTCTGGTTGTAGCCATCTTGAATTCTAAGCTAGCAAGACTTTTTGACTCCTTTTTTTGTCTTGGCTATAATTAAAACAGAGATGTCAACCATATCCCTAACAACACTCACCAATGCTATACCTCTTTATAGAGCGCCTAAACAAGTTTTTCTAGCAAGAAAAATATGCCTTTGCTTATTTTATCCTGTGGGTTACAGTCTTCATGGAGCAAACCATATTATATAATGGTGTACCCATATAGATGCACTTGCTGGTATAACTGCCTCTTTTGGGCACATTATTGCTTGGCTTTAATTTCATTTTCAACAGTCTTTATTCCCATGATGAGTAGCTGAGATATCTGGGTCTTAAAAAAACAAAAAAACAAAAAACCAAACTTGTGAATAACATCTTGTTGCACCATTCTGGCCTCCACGGTCATTTCACCAAGGCCCACAGTTATTTAAATGTTCTTTATAATTATCATCACCTTGATTTAACTAATAGTCAACAGTAATTTTTCAGGATTTTTTCTCATTTCTATCTACATATATATATACAGATGTATTGGATCTACTTTGAGAGAGGTTATTTGGTTGTGGCAAGTGAGTAGTTTAGCTGGTGAGTGTTCACAGTTAAAAGTAGCTGTAATGACCTCTGACAGATGTCACTGATTACTTGTGAGACAGAATTTTTCCACCTCAATCCATCTTCATTATTGTCCTTGGTCATTGCAAATCAAGTTTATCTGATTTCTGTAGCCAAGGAGAATTTTTTCACCCAAGAGTAGGATAAAGTTCATGGAAATGTTTCAGTATTTACAAGACTATTTTTCCCCTTTTGCAAAAATGTCTAAAATTTTGTAGACATCCTTAAGCCCATGTGTCTGCACAGATGACGCTTATAATTACTCAGCCAGTTGCAGAATTTCATGAAGGATATTGTTACAAGAATGGACAGGAGATTTAGCATATCACCTGTTACTTGCCAGGTGGCAGCAGCTGACCCACATTTGGAGAGATTCAACCAAAAGGGCCACACATGGCATCAAAGAACATCGCTAACAGAAAACAAAATGCTTAGATATCAATATAAAATAGCAAACACTGAAGCAGACATGGACAAGCCTTCTGATTCACTGTGTAGACAAAACAGGGGCGGGGACAAGATGGTCAGCTCATTTATCCAAGATACTGCTGAGTTCACCACGTTATTATCACAAAGGGAAATTCACAGGCCTCATTTCTCAAATACCATTTAGGACAAAGCAGGAGAGAGTAAACAGTGTCATCTCCATGGCAGCATTGTAGACAACGAGTAAATCAGACAGGTAGAGGCCTACACAAGGCTACAAGGGCCCAGTTTTCAGTAAAAACACATATACATATATGCAAACCTTACCCTAAGGTATTGTTTTTCTTTATAATGATCCTTAAAAGTAGACAGGGGATGTAGTGAATTATATGGTACTAGAAATGGACAATTTTTTTAACACTTGCACAATATGTAGGAAGAATAGAAGATATTTTCTCACATTTTGGCAGCAAAACAGTAACAGCAGATACAGCAAAGGCCAATTTACATTAACAGCATACTCATATATATCCTCTGTAAACAAATTTTAAAGTCACATTATATTATATTCTTCATGTGGTATATATAGGTACTCCCAGAATGATAGAAACTCCCAGAAATGAGAGGAATAATATTAGAATAAGCTAGGAACAATACAACCACAATACTCTGGGATGCAACCAAAAGTCATTTTCTTCTTCTGTTTTCTACTTTAAAATGGCAAGCTCCTATTGAGGATTTGGTTCTAGAATTCAACCTCTAGGGTATATGGTATACATGCTTATTTACTTCAGTCTATTTAAAATTTGATATGTAAGCTATAGGATGAAGAATACTGGTATCCAAAATAACAATTATCAGACAATCTAAAGATTAAGAAATCATCAAAAATCAAACTATATTCAATATAGCTGAACTTGTCAAGGTAGGAAAACATACCAATATATTTTATAAATACTTCATTTTGGATGCAAACAAAAAGGTTTCTTTGATCTAATAAAATGTTTGACTTATGCCTTTGGTCCAAAACACAAATGTAAATAAGAATTTTACTGTATGTAAAGCAGTTGGTCTGTGGCATCAAAGCCAAAAATCTAGAAAGAGATAATTAGGAAAGCACTGAAGATAAACATATGACAGCTGAAGCAATGACATTTTTCTTGTGGTCATTAAAATAGAAAAATCAATATTTAAATTCTAGTATTCACTTACTAAGCTGTATAGCATCTGAACATTTTAAATGTCTCATTATCTTCCAGACACTGTGTTCTAATTCATCTCTCTCACACTACTGGGTTAAGAAACATTTTATGTGTATTTACTCAATAAAATATTTCCTCCATATATTTCAATGACTAAACAGCATTTAAAAGGAACAAAACATCTAAAAGAAATTAAGGACAAAACCAACTTTCAACCTGGTATCTGTCATGCAGGGAAGCTAAGGAATTGCCAAACAAGTTCAAAGAGTCTGCCGCCCACTTTTATGTGTTGAATGAACCTCAGGAGTCATGAATCATGTATTGAATGTCAATGCTGTGTCACAGATTGAAGGGAAGGAGGGACGCCTGAGTGGCTCAGTGGTTGAGCATCTCTGCCTTTGGCTCAGGTCATGATCCTGGGGTCCTGGGATTGAGTCCCACATCGGGCTCCCCACAGGGAGCCTGCTTCTCCCTCTGCCTATGTCTCTGCCTCTGTCTCTGTCTCCCATGAGTGAGTAAATAAAATCTTAAAAAAAAAAAATGGTGCGGGGGGGGGGGGAGGAAAATTTCAAATCAAGGTTCTATGGTGGGCATTCTTAGGGTATCATAAAGCAAATGCATGGCTGGTCTTTAATGGGCTCTTTCTTTATCCGTTTGAAGATCTATTTCATACCTGTTCTGAAAAGCTGTCCCTTCTTTAAGATTCAATAAACAACCAAACAAGAAAGGTTTTGTACTATTTTGTGACAATTTCTGGAGTGTGGTAGGAGTAAAGATGAAGTACAAAACAATTAAAGATTAAGAAGGAAAGGCCAGTTCCAGTACCAAAGAAAACGAGTTAAAGTTCCTCCATCAAACACGAAGTTTTACATTGAAGGGCACAACCACAGCACTAAATTTAGTTTTAAGTAATTCAATGTAATTTTCTTAATTTGTTTATTTAATGTGCAACAAATGACGACAACTCTCTTAGGCCTCTGCTTCATTTTTAACTTGAACTACTTATAATTCATGAATTTTATAACTTACAAATTTATAGCTACAAATTTGTAATTTCAGCTCTTTATCATTCACGTGGTTACTCCAGACTCATGAAGATAAATATTATTACCAGATGCTAAATTATTCTTTCTTCCCCTCTTTTAATGCAGTAACAGCCTATTCCAGTAACTTCACAGCAGAGGATTACCTGGGGCCCACCCATCTGGAGCGGATACTGTTGCCAGCTGCTACTGTGTACACAGGGTGTTCTCTGTGTATACACAGCGTGTGTGCCAATGTGTGAGGGAGTCAGGCAGTGAGGCAAGGGTAGGAGTGAGATTACATCCTGGCAAAGACATCTCCAACAAAAGCTACACGAACACTCCTACGAATGGGTATTCAAGGCCAAAAGAGAATTTTAGACAAAATTTCTAACCATTAATAGTAATTTGATTGCTAATTTCATGGCAATTTCTACTTCAGGTAGTATTCTTAATAGAGGCCAATTGGTAAGAAACAGAAAAACGCACCGCATTACAAAATTCATTACAAATTCCAAGTATAACAACTGCAATTTTACCATTCTCAGGCTCTGAGAGTACTATGACTGGAGTCTATTTATGAGGTCTTCATATACAGTCCAATTGCTTTGAAAGAAACCAGTGGCTATATACTAATTTAGGCTGTGCCTTGTTTAGCATCTGGTATTAAAGTTTAGGTATGATTTCCCCTATATGTTCAGAATCTGCAAAAGAGAATTCAAAAAAAAAAAAAAAAAAAGCCAAAACGGAAATTGTCAACTTACTGCACAAATGACATTTATGAGTCTCCAGAGAGAGAGAGAGAGAGAGAGAATAATAGCCTAATAGCCAGACACCCTTTTCTGGCTCATCAAGGAGAACAATCTCAGGGAAGGCAACCAGGGAGCACCCCACCCACCATGTTTAACAATCTGATTTTCTAAATGCAAAGTGGAAACAGTGATCTCCCTACAATGAATCTAGTGAGGGGACACTTTTCTAGTGTCCTAACTCATTTCCATCTTCCAGACTCCCCCAATGCTCATCATCCCAGCTCAGTGCCCTGCAATACACTCACGGGTACGAAGGACACACTCCTTTTCCGGAGACAGGTGAGTGCTGAGCTCAAACAGGTGTCTATGTTCTCAAAAACTATAGCCCACCTGAAGCTCAAACCATGTTTTAGTAAAGGCCTCTTTTATTGGGTTTGAAGGATGAGATATGATGGTATTTCTCTTAAAGTCAGTAAGTCTGCACAGGCTGCCTTTTGACTACAAATTAGAAACTTAAGCAATTAGATGATATTAGTCTACATACAAAAACTGTGAGGAAGCTTCTGTTCTATTTGGTGTCGACTACATTTTCTATTGGAAGCTACTGGACAAGCAAGTCAAAAGAAAAATATAAACTATCTCATTTACAGGAATCAAAATTAAATATATTGCTTTTGTTACTTCTTTTTCTTCAACACAGAAAAGAGAGTGTTTGGTAAACTGGCTATTTATAATTCCTTACCAAAATCTTAACACTCTCAGTTGAATGTTTTTGGAGAACACCTGTACAACACAAACCTTAGTATTATTAATAATTCGATGACTCCTTCTAAGAATTCAGTTGCATTGTAGGGAGATCACAGTTTCCACTTTTGCACTTTCTCCAGAGTAAAGAAATACGAATTTAGTCAGAAGCATAGTGTTGTTCCTCCCTTCTAGTGCAGGGAAATCCGTCTATATAAATTCATGTTTTATGTGGGCATTATTCATATTCAATAGCTTAGTTAACTTTACTAACAGAACTTTCTTAATATTTGATAACGGTGTAACAAGGTTTACAGAAACAATGGCCTGCTGATGTTTACGAATATTAATTCATGTTTGGTATTTTATGCATTTAAATGCTTTTACTTAATGTCACCTGGCCTAAGAGTGAGTCAAATCCGTTTTCACATTTTTATCATAGTTCTTACCATCTGTTTAAATTTTGTGTGGTCATAGCACTCTCATTGCAATACGACTAGAACGACCTAACAGTGTTTTCGCTAGTAGTGGTTTTGCTATTTTTAATATTACGCGGGGATTTTATTGGCAATGCCACAGGGTGATAAATCGAGGCGGTCATACAGAACGACCTACGTGTAACAATAATGCTAGTTCCAGAAGCAACATCGTAATAATAATAATAATAATAATCAACCCAGTGAATATTATCTCCTCTTAATTAAGGTCGTTAACCTTCACTGAAGCTTTCTCCTCTTCTCCTGTTCTTTCTTTCCACTTGAACTATTTCTATTTATGGAGCCCCAGTCAAAGGACCCAACAGTTCTTAAGAGCAACTTCCGGTCGTTAATCCTTGCTTCCTCTCTCTGGTGTCTCGGAAAAAGAAAACGAAAGAGAAACCTGGGTAAGCCTGGACCCCGAGACCCCCGGGAGACCCCCGGGGGTACCACGGACGCAGACCAGGCCCGACGCGCTCGCCTCAGTCCAGCACGGAGGAGGGGGCAGGGCGGACGCAGCAGTTGGGGCGGCGGAAGGTCTGCAGCACGGACTGCAACACGCTGTGCTGCCTTCCTTTGAGCTTCTTATTTGAAGAAGTATCTGAGGAAATGGATCTGCGGGCCTGGCTGCTCTGCGCCTTGATTAATTTCTCGTGTTCCCGGATCTGTCTCTGCAGGTGGTTCTGGATGGCGATACCCAGCGACTCCGGGTCCAGGGAGGCCCCGTACACTTCCCAGGTCATGCCCTGCTCATCCCACACCACGTCCCTGACGCGCTTGGACTGTTTCAGCTGCAGCCTGGAGTCGGGGCCGAGCTGCTTCTTCTTCTCTCCCGGGGTGAGCCCCACCTGCGCGGCGGCCGCCGTCACGTTGAGCTTTTGCTCCCTGAGGAACTCGCTGACGCGGCTGGCGCGGCGCGGGCTGGCTTTGGCCAAGCGAGAAGGGGTCCTCTTGCCGGAACCCGGACTGGAGTCGCCCACGGCGTCACACGGCAGGCTCAGGCTGGCGGCCGCCGCGGCGGGTCGGCCTTCTTCCGCCGCCGCCGCCGCCGCCGCCTCCTGGCCCCGCCTCCCGGCGGACGGCGTAGCACCGGCGGCGGGCGCGGGGCCTCCACCTTCCCGAGACTTCGGGGTGAGCAGCAGCGTTTTGGCGTCCGCCCCGGCCCCGCCGCCCAGGCTCTCGGTGCCCCGACGCGCTGGCCGGTTTCCTGTCTGAGGAGGGGCAGGCTGCGGGCCGGCCGGGCCGGCCAGGCCCCAGCTCTCGGCAGGGCGGTCTGCGTCTGCCCTGTGGCCATCTGCGCTTTCCACCGCGAACTCGGCCGGCTTGGTTTCAGAGGCCCCCAGCTGGTGGCTTGTGTCACTGTGACTTCCGGCGCCGACAGAGATCTGGTCGGTGGCGCCGGCTTTCGGGGAGCGAGACTTCACACTCGAGAGCTGTTTGGAGGTGGGCGCCTCCCTAGTTGGGGTCATTCCTGCTGACCTCCCGGCTTCCTTACACATACTCTGAGCGTTACCCGCCGCCGCCGCCGCCGCCGCCGCGGTCGGCGACGCGGTCGGGGACCCGGTGAGGGCCTCCCCCGGTAGCCTCTCCAAGTTACCTTCCCCTCGGAAAGCCGTGGAAACGGCAGTGGGCGCCTGGCCGTGCGCCTCCGGTGTGATGCCTGGGCACTGACCTGGCTCCTGGGGGCCCAGGGGGTTGTCAGACAGCTCCACGGTGTGGCTCCCACTGCCAGCCCCACGGCAGACGACACGAAGCTGCTCCTGTGGTTCCAAACGCTCAGGAACGGGCATTTCCTTTAAGAATGCTGTGAGGATGCTGGGGCTGGTGGAGACGGATCTGCTCTCGACACTTGCCACTGCCTGCACCTCGGCGTCTTGCTGAGCCCTGCCGGGAACTTCCCTGACCTCACCTGCAGCTTGGTTGGTCATTGTACTGGCTTCTTTGAACCTTAACACCTGGTGCTGCGCTGGCAGCGGCACCTTTCCCAGATCCGGAGGAAACGTGGAGCCTTGACTAGTGAGGTGGGATCGCTGAGTTGTCACGGGAGTCACACTCTGGCTGTCCGAGGTGGTGGCAGGGGGCTGTTTGTTCCCAGAGCATCCATCCTCTCTTGCTGGAGGTTCACAGGACCTTGTCCGGGGGTCACACATAGCTCCTGGCCTTTCCCCTTCAGGTCCGCCTACAGGAGAGGACGTGTGAATGAACGCCCTGGCTGCCATATTTGCAGTTTGTACCATTTCCTGGATTGTTTCTGGAGAAGGAAAATCACAGGGCACTTGAGCTTCGCTGTTGCCCCGGGTGCTGCCCGCCGGACAGCTTGACGTTTCAGCTTGCTCTCCTTCTGAGGAAGTTCTCTGTGTTTTCAGCAGTGTATCTTCAGGTCCTGATGAGGGGCTGGCCTTGAGCTGGGCACCTGGGATGGCCTGGTAGGCATGCTGACTGGCTGGCATGGTCAATGCTTCGTCTAGATCCTTTCCTGCTGTAGAACACGGGGCTGGTGCTGTGGGCTCGCAGCTTCCTGGCAGCTGGGTATGGCCAGGAGAGTTGCACGCGGAAGACACTTTTTCCACCTCATTGAAGATACCAGGAGAAGACATGTCCGGCTGGGTGGTCTCATGCTCATAGGCCTGCATCAGGGCCTCAGCAGCTGCCCTGGGGCTGAGGACTGGCTCTTCAGGAGGCCCAGAGAGGCCATTGGTGTTCTTACACAGGAGGGCTGGTGGAGGCCGAGGTGAGGCAGGTGGCACTTCTCCTAGATCCTCCTCTTTTCCAGAAGCTGTGATCAAGGAAGTTTTAGCCGATCTCAAAGGGTCAGGTACAGTCCCCATGGAATTTTTCTTCAGAAAAATCTCAGAGCTCTCTGGTGCAGTGTTCCCTCAGGGAAGCAGTCTTAGCTCAGTGTGAAGACTCAGTCAGGGATGATGACCTTTCTGAAGGGTCAATCTGCGAATAAAGGAGACGGTATCATTAATACACTACAGCATTTAAGGACTGAAAGTGCACCAAACTGTCATTTGTAGATCTTATGAGCAGGGCGCCTGGGTGGCTCAGTTAATTAAGCATCTGCCTTCAGCTCAGGTCGTGACCCCACGATCCTGAGATGCACCCCCACATTGGGCTCCCTGCTCAGTGAGGAGCCTGCTTCTCTCTCTTCTGGGGCCCTTCCGCCTTGGGCTCTCTGTCTCTCAAATAAATAAATGAATAAATAAGATCTTAAAAAAAAAACTTAAAAGCACATTAAACCTTTTTCTCCTACATCTGTTGCTATAAAAATAGGAAGAAAAATTTTGAAGAAAATAGTTTAATTATACAAGTATTATTTTGGTATGGTAGCCTCTGCTTGCATCCCACTGCTGTCTAGTAAATATGTTTTAAATGTTTTTTACCTGAGCAGATGATAACTACCCAAAAGTCATTTGTGTAGTCTGATTTACCAGATTTCAGAAAATCCTATAAAGCTACTATAATCAAATCAGTAAGTTGAAATGGGCCTAAACAAATATGTGAAATAGAATATCTAGAAATAGATCCAGATATAAATGAAGATTTAATCTATGACAAGGGAGGCATTTCAATTTAGGGGCAAAATGATGGATTACTTAATATATGGAGCTGGCAAACTGTTAATACATCTGGAAGAAAATTAGATCTTTATCTTACAACAACTCCAAAAATAAATCCTAGATGGATTTAGATGGATTAAAGGTTAAAATGTAAAATAAATAAATAAATAAAAATCCTGTAAGAAAACCTAGGAAACATAAATATAATCCAGGGGCAGAAAGAATAGGCTTCTTTTGGCAAGGGAGAAAATACAGAAACTATACGAAAACCTAAATTTAAGTGATCAAATAAAACCCAAAAGTTTTGTATGGCAAAAGATACTATAAAAAATACAACAGATTTGAAAAACAAATGTTTAAAACTGTAGAGAACAGGTAAAAATATCTACACTATAGCAGATTTTTTTTTTTTTAAGATTTTATTTATCCATCAGAGAGAGAGAGAGAGAGAGAGAGAGACAAAGACACAGGCAGAGGGAGAAGCAGGCTCCGTGTAGGGAGCCTGACGTGGGACTCGATCCTGGATCTCCAGGATCAGGCTCTGGGTTGAAGGCAGCGCTAAACTGCTGAGCCACCCGGGCTGCCCCTATAGCAGAAGATCTTAAAAGTGTATAGGAGTTGAGGCACCTGGGTGGCTCAGTTAAGCATCTGTGTCCTGATTTTAACTCAGGTCATGATCTCCAGGTCATGAGACTATCCCATGTGGGCTCACACCTAGTGTAGAGCCTGCTTAAGATTCTCTCAGTCTCCCTCTGTCCCTTCCCCCGCCCCTGCTTGGTGCATGGGCTCTCTCTCTCTCTCTCTCTCTCTCTCAAAAAAGTAAATTTATAGGGAGACAAAGTTCATTGGAAAAATGGACACAGAACACAAAAATGCAACTTATAAGATAGGAAACCCAACAAGCTCGTGGAAAGAAGATCAAATTCATTTGTAGTCAAAGAAGTGCAAGTAAAGTAACTGAGATTTTACATCAATAGCACTTGCAAAATCTTTTTTTTTTTTTTGCACTTGCAAAATCTTAAAAAAAAAAAAAAAAAAAGCATTATGACCTGGGGAGACCTACTGAAAGGCAGTTTTTTCATTAATTGTAGGTGCAAACTGTGTACTCTTACAGTTTTCTTTAGGAAGCAGTTTAGTTGTTTTTTTTTTTTTAGATTTTATTTATTTATTCATGAGAGACACACACACACACAGAGAGAGAGAGCGCGGCAGAGACACAGGCAGAGGGAGAAGCAGGCTCCATGCAGGGAGCCCGGCGTGGGCCTCAATCCCAGGTCTCTGGGATCACACCCTGGGCTGTAGGCGGCGCTAAACCGCTGAGCCACCCAGGCTGCCCAGCAGTTTAGTTTTTAAAAGGAAAAACACACATGTCCTTGACCCAGAGACTCCAACTCTATCAACAGAAATAAAATACCAGCATATCTAGATAGAGATACCAGTATGCTTATTGAGGTACTATTTGTAGGAGCAAAAAAACTGGAAGCCAACTGATCTCCATGAATAGGAGGAATACGGGAACAGATCACAAAATATATCTGTACTGTGGAGTGTTATTATGCAACCATTAAAAGAACCAGCTAATTGGGCTCTAAGTGTTCACTTGGGAGGGATTTCCCCGAGGTATGGCTGAGAGAGAAAAGCAAGGTAAGGAAAAGAATATATACGTTTTCATTTTTGTGAAACAATGACCTCAAACACTACACTAAAACACACACTGACCTAAATCACGCCCTGTGGGTGTGTGTGCAGACATGGTTGTATGTGATTACATAAATTCTAAAGATATTTAGAATGAGACATGTTACATCTTAATGGAGGGAGTGTGATGAGTTGAAGACAGAAAATAAGAGATGGAGAGACTGAAAGGTGGGAAAAGACTAGATTCTGAAAAGTATATCTGAATTTTAATGTATATTCAGCTTATTTTCTCCTCCAAACCAGCTCTTACAAGTAACTTCATCACTCATATTGATGGGTTGAATATTTTCCCATCCTTGGTCTGTCTTGACTACTCTCTGCTCACTCAAACCCTTTCCATGTCTTCCTTATTGGAGATTTCTGTTGCAATGGCTGGGCCCCAACCCCCTCTTACCTTCTCTCCTCTTCTCACCTGCCTTTATTGTGCCTTTCCTCCCACTCTCTGCTATCCTCCTCAGAAAGCCTACCTGTTCTTCCAGGCTCCACTTAAATCTCATTTTCTTTCTGAAGGCCTCTGATGCTTTCAAGTCATAAAGTCTCCTTTTAAAATCATACAGCTGTAGTTATCTGGGTCCTTCTTATGCACTGTTTTTGTACCGTTGTACTTGTATAAATGTTGTATTTCTCCAAAGGTACTTCAAGTTCCAGGAGGGAAGAAGACAAGCTTATTGATTCTTTTCTGTTCACTCCACAGGAGACAGTGCCAAGTCTTGTGCATAAAAAGGTGTTAATTGATCCCATTTCCCTCCAAAATGGCCATTATTAAAGCCTGGCCAAACTTCAAAATAATAGGAAATTTCAACCCATGATGTATTAATCAAAACGCAATTTAAAAAAAGAGTGCTATTTTTGAAAGAAAATGGTTGTATCTTATTTATGAAACTTTATCTGTAATTCCATGTTAGACAATTAAAAACAAGTCCAGTGGACATCTGCTACAAAAGCTGCTGCCCTGCTACAGTTTCATAAAGCCAGAAGGACAGAACATCGCCTATGTTATATGGCAGGAGCAAAGAAACCTGGTTTGCCAAAGGTAACTGTGAAATATAAACAGCTCAAGGTTCAGCAACTGAAGTTCGAAGAGTCAGAAAAACATGATGGATTTCAGAAAAACTCTCAGAATTCACAACATTAACTTCCATTTTTTACAGATAGCTAGCTGCTGATACTAGATTAACTGTGAAAGGGTGTTTTGTTTATTTATTAATAGAGGTAAAACTATTCATCAACTTAAGAATCAAAAAGAAATACCAAATTGCTTGGCTAATACCTGTAATTTGAAATCTCTTGATTCATGGGGAGATAAGAAATCAACACTTCTCTCAAACATGTCTGCTAAAGTAATTGTCACAGCATCTTCATGCACCCAGAAAAAAACCATCTCCCCTTTCCAACCAAAAGCAGAAATCTGTAGTCTCTAATAGGTTAGACAAATAGGACATTTTAAAAGTGTAATTACTTGGTGGCTTAGAGTGAGGAGTACATATCTTTTAAACCAAGCTGAGTCCATTAAGGTAAGATTTAATAACCTCTAAAAATGAAATTACAAACAGGTAGCCTGCGGCTGAATGAATCTCTGCTGCAGGTGTGTATGTGTGTGTGAGAGAGAGCGCGAGAGAACGCAAATGCGCATGGTACAAGGGCAGGAGGCAGGGTGTATATACTGCATGGTTTCCCCTTTTCTTCCCTTTCTTCCCACCTCCTGTCTCTTTTCCCCTCTCCCCTTCCCTTTCCTCCCCCCACCCCTCCATTGAAGAGATCTTTCATAAAAGATTTCTTGAGGCACCTGGGTGGCTCAGTGGTTGAGTGTCTGCTTTTGGCTCAGGTTATGATCCCGGGGTCCTGGGATGGAGTCCCACATCGGGCTCCTTGCAGGTAATCTGCTTCTCCCTCTGCCTATGTCTCTGCCTCTCTCCCTGTGTCTCTCATGAATAAATAAATAAAATCTTTTTTAAAAAAGTCAGATTTCTCTTTTCCCTAGTCTTTAAAAACTCAGAAGGTATGCATTTCTAGACAGCAACCACTAGGTGGTGACAATGAGAACTGGTCACCTTGAGCATGGACCTTCCAGGTGGTGTATTCCCCACAGGCCTTGCTTTCCTAGTTGATAGTACTTACCCTGGACTTGTGAGGGCAGCTAAATTTGAGAACTTTGTTCTAAGAACACTGACAGAGTCGACTTCCCAACCTAAGTTTTAGTCCTTGGGGGGGCAGTTTGGTATTCTGTTTAAGAATATGAACCCTGGGGCCAGAACTCCTGGATTAGAGTTTCAGTTCCACTAGCTAGCTCCAGCTCTGAGTGTTTGGGCTAGTAAGTTAACCTCTGGAGGAACTCCTTTAATCTGTAAGGATAATAATAATAGTACTGACTCATTGGGATGTTGTGAGGAATAGATTTTGGCATTTAGAGCAAACAGCATCTTGGCACATATTAAACACCTATTGAGCATCAGCTTCTTTGGAAAACCACAATATTTAGGTTTTGATCTGTGTTAAAAAAATTATTCTGACACTTGTGAAGATGGTAAGGAGGACTTTATTCAGGACTACTGGGCTAGGTGTCAAGATCATTGCATAAGGAGAGACAGATCAAGTTCAACTTCAAATACGATGGCAAAGCTAAGTAGGATTTATAACTAAGAAGCAGATAAGGAGGGTGGCAGCGGATGCAAAATTACTAAAAGGAGACATTAAAGGTAGGGAGATTCTTGCTGAATGCAGACCAGGTGATCAGCTCAGGGATGGTAGGAGGATGACAAATTTGATCTGTTTTTGAGGATATCAGATATCCTCAATAGACAGATTCTCTCTAAAGAGAATCTCTAGAGATCCCTAGAAGGATTCTCTCTAAACTGGCTTAGCAGGATTCTTGCTAAAACTGGATGCTATAAGGAGAGGCATGGAAGCCCAAGATGGAGGCCTAGTCAAGAAGAGGGCTCAGAGGAGGCTGACTACAGTTTATTCAAGTGGGAGTCCTTGTCATCTTTGTCATCTGCACTGGTGAATATGGATTTTCTTATGAGACACTTTGCAGCAAAATGAATTCCTTCCGAATTGGCCACACACCACACAGGAGCTAATGGCCCCTCTGAGTTTGTCTTTAAGTTTGATGGGTACTAAACTATTAATAGCATGTCCCTTTGGTCCTTCTGCCCTTAAAATCATGAGCAAGGATTTAAGGCCTCATTGCAACAATGCAGTAAGCCTGCAAGGTACTATTCACCTTATACAGGGAGGGAAACTGAGATCCAGAGGTTAAGTAACTTACTCAAAGCTGAATACCTATAATTTCTATTGAACTGAATTTTACCGATGCAAATGCCTGAGCTCCTGTACTGCTGCCGTATTATCTGTAACTCTGGAAAGAAAATGGAAAGAAAGGAAAAAAATATATATGTATATATAATCTCCAGAGGAGAGAGAGACTTCTGTTTTTGCAAGTGGCTTGCAACTCAGGGGCAGCCTGGATGGCATTCACACAGACTACAATGACATTCCTAACTGGTCACTTTATGAAATACCCACTCTGTTGAAGGCTGCCACTGCCACCATTCATCCTGAAAATAGTGGGTTCCACTACTATGCCACGCTGCCTATTTTCATAACAGACACCCACGCTTAATAAGACAAACAGCAGGGAAACTCAGTCCTTTGTGATTTGCTCCAAAATTGCTCTGGTGGAAAGAGCATTAGAGAGCCAGAGGGAGGGTTGGCAGTCTCAGACCAGCAGGATGCTGATATGCTGCAGGTCACGGTGATAATCCTGTGGGCTGCAGTTACCCTTGCCCGCTTCAGAACTGCCACATTGCTATAACAAGGGCTTCAGGATGTCATCGCATCTCTTTAGTGACATTTTTAGGCAAGTGTTACAGGGATCTTGGTGATCCCTCTCTCCCCAGGTACCTGACAGCAGCTTTTGGCCTTCATGTGGATATGCAAAGACCTTTGAAGAACAAGTGAGGTTAAGAGGTAAGGGACTATTAATCCTTAAGAAAAGGATAAAGAAAAAAAATGTCATCTGGCATCCTATTCAATCCGATTTTTTTTTGCTCCCTTTTATTGAGAACCTTTGCCTAGATATTTGCATTTTGAGCCTAGCAGATCCTGCCGGTGTGCAGTTTGAAAGAGACGTGATTCAATCCCAAGAAACACCCACAAGCTAGGAAAAGCAGCTAGTTTTTTCTTTAAAAATTCATACCTTCACACTAACAGCTGCCTCAAATGCACTTCAAAGATATAGCTGAAAAACTGGTTCTTCCCTTGGAACCGCGTCTAAAGCAAATCAGAACGGCTGAAGAGACAAGAAGGTCGCTTTGCTGAGTGCCTCTCACAGTGCCAGGCAGACCCTCAGCCCTACTGGTTACTTTAATAAAGGCACAGGAGAAACAAGTTACATCCCTCTCCCTGTTTGGCTCTTTTGTTCAACCCTCTTCTAGGAAAACAAACGCATAGCTTATTATTATCTCATTGAATTCCACTGTAAGCAGGGCTGGATGAAGACTAAGAAGGAAAAAAAGGGCTTTAAGAAGCATGAAGACCCCACGTATATCCCCGCTGTTTTGTCAAACACAAAACCTGAACAGGAGGCTTCTAAATTCACAACAGAATCACAGAGCCTGGCAGGTGCTTCCTTATTTGCTCTCTTATTTGTATTCCTGACACTGTTCTCTAGAAGAAGGTGTTTCATCCTCAGAATAACTCTCTGAGGATGGACCTACTCTGAGTTCCACTTTGCAAGTGAGTAAGGGATAGGCAGGGCTATGCAGGGAGAGATAGGTAGGGGGCTTTGTGATCAGACTCACAGAAATCCCCAAAATGCTGAGGTATAAGGAAACCAGAGAGAAGGGAACAAACCTGATCACCTTGCCCTAGATGTGTGTGTGTTGGGGGGGGGAGAATGGGGGGGGATGGGGGTGGTGGTATTTTTTTTATGACAGTCACCTGTGACCAACAAAGAATAACCAGACCTAAGAAAGAAGCCCTTAAAGATGTTATCACCACCAGTCCTTACTCAAGCCAAAACATCACAAGAGTGATAAGGCCACAAGCTCCCTAGTCAGTTCTAAATTAAAGACTGTCAGTGGAAGCCCAGGTTGGCAACCCTGTCCAGACTCTTCACTCCTGAGACCTCTCTCTGTATCCTCAGTTAATAAAACTCTATCACTGTACTTGCTCTCCTGTGTGTCCGGGAGATTCCTTCTTCCACTCTGTGAGACAGAACCTAGCTCTTCCACTTCACAGATCTGGAAACTGAGGCAGGACAACACAAGCGATAAATGTTGGAGACCAGATTTAAATCCAGAACCTCTGCCTCCAGAGTCTGTGTGGTTAACCAGTTTCACACAGCAGGGAATAGGGCACTTTTCATGGAGGCAAGCTCTAGGAGCCAGGAAGGAAGCATCATCAGACAATAAAGGGAGCCATAGAAAATTCAGAAAACATAGCCTTGAAACTGATGAGGGAGCAGAAGACAAGCTGAAGACAAGTACAAACTGACGCCCTGTAACCCCCCCCTTCCAGGTGGGATGTGTGTGACATTCCTCAGGTATCCCTGGCTGCCCTAAAGCTAAGGGGAGGAAAAACAAATGGCCACTTGACAGAGATCACAATCCTGCACGACAAGAGTCTCCCTCAGTCTACAAATGTTTTAGTGATTTACAAGAAAAAAAGGTTATTGATAAGAATGACCTAACTTCCAGAAGGAAATGTAGATAAAATTAAAGGTCCTTATAATCTGCAGCCAATTGACAAATACTTGAGGCAGCAGAGTATAATGTTCCTCCAGGAAGCTCCCACTGTCTTCATGTTAATATGCTTTGCTAGAGGGAAAAACAACCTTAACTTGACATTGGCAAGTATCCAGTATCTTGTAGGTCCTATTTAGCAAAAGAAAGTTCTTTGACACCTGGGTGGCTCAGCGGTTGGGCATCTGCCTTCCGCTCAGCGTGTGATCCCATGGTCCTCAGATCGAGTCCCACATCAGGCTCCCTGCATGGAACCTGCTTCTCCCTCTGCCTATGTCTCTGCCTGCCTCTGTCTCTGTCTCTCATGAATAAATAAATAAAATCTTAAAAAAAAGAAAAAAGTTCTTTGAAAACCTCCCTTTTTCCTTACCTCCCCCAGCTCCCAAGTATATCATCAGCCACCCTTTATAACCCTGGGGCAGCAGCTCTTCCTGCCCCCCGGGTCCTGTCCCCAGGTTTTAATAAAACCACCATTTTGCACCAAAGACATCTCAAAAATTCCTTCTTGGCCTTAGGCTCTGGACCTCACCTACATTCAAAACTACATCACTCTCACTCCTGAGAGCTTCTTCTGTATTCTCACTTAATAAAACTCTACTGCAGTACTCACTTTCCTTTGTCGGAGAGGTTCATTCTTCGATTCTGTGAGACAAGAACCTTGCTCTCCTGCTTCAAAACCCTCCTACTAATTCAAACAAATAGAAGTAAACTGGACAACACAAAAATTCCTGCTCTTCGTAATGATTAATCCAATTTGGACATTTTAAGGGCCACAGGCTTTTCTGAGAAGCTGATGAAAATAGGACCCCTCTAGAAAAAAAGATGTGCACACACACACACATTTGCAGATAATTTTAAAGGGTTCATCCCTGGAAACCTTCCCCAGACTATCCATTAATATCCTTTTATTTAAGGAAAAATTTGATGAAATTAGTTTATCTGCCTCACATTGCTGTTGTGGCATTTAAAGGAAATAAATACTAAGCATAGTTTTGGGAAGATAACATGCATAATCATGAATTTTTATTATTTTTTTATTTAAATTTTTTTTTTATTTATTTTATGATAGTCACAGAGAGAGAGAGAGAGAGAAAGAGGCAGAGACATAGGCAGAGGGAGAAGCAGGCCCCATGCACCGGGAGCCCGACGTGGGACTCGATCCGGGGTCTCCAGAATCGCGCCCTGGGCCAAAGGCAGGCGCCAAACCGCTGCGCCACCCAGGGATCCCGAATTTTTATTATTTTTAAAAGTTATTATCTTGGCATCATTTACCTAAGAAGGCAGGAACTGTGCAATATATTTTATAGAGTCTGTTTTAAATGGTCCAGTGGAAATGTTTACTTTTTATATTCTCCCAAACCCCTGTCTAAAGACTATCATTTGAAGAGGGCACTTTTAGCTAATTCAAAAATAAACACAATAACGAGGTCTATTCTTTTTAGATCATGTGTGAGACATGAACTTTTGGGTTCTTTCTCAACAAAATCAAGACTCAGGTTTTAATAACCTGAGTTATTAAAAAATTAGCTCAATAGCTCCATTTTCCTACCTGTGGAGATAAGTCAGAGCTAAGTATCAAAGCTGCTGTTTAAAAATGCCTAAATAAGTTTTTTTTTCCCCATTGGAAAAATGATTAGAATATTTGTGTTGTTATTGTCTCCCTTCTCTAATCAAGCTGGCTCTTCTCATTTACTTGGTCTGCCTGATAGATATTCAAATCTGTTTCCCTCTTCTTTTGCAGCTCCAGCTTTGAAGGACTTCAATTGCGAGCCTATTTTAATTGCAAAGAGAATGCCATAGGATCTCGGGGCTAACGGTTAAACAACACGCTATTAGCAATAAACTAAGCAGCTCTGCATTTGCATTTTAAAATCCTGCGTGAGATATGATCAAAGCTGCCCTGCATCCCAATTTTCTCAGGATATATTTAGCACCACACAGCCTTACAAACAAGTATTGTCGTCCTTGCTTCGTTCCTCCCCGACCTTGCCTTTTTCCTTGGCTGCTGCACCCCCCCCACCCCCCCACACACACCGTGGCGATCTCACCCGACCGGGCCTCGGTCCCCTTGCTTCCCCCTGGCAAAGGCAGCTCCTGTGCGCGGAGTGGGAGCCTGGGCGGGGGCCTCGTTACCCAGCTGCGGGCCGAAAGCTTATTAGTGATTTCTGCTTTTAGCTCCGGTCAGACCACGGCCAGGAGTCTCTCCTCCCACACTCGGGTCTTTAATCATGTTGAACGATGGGAACATGCCTGGTGGCCCTACTTGCGGTGAAGGAAATAGATGTGAAAAAAGCTGGGCACGGAGCTGGTCAGCTGGGGTTCCTGTGCTCCCGTAGACAGAGAAACCAGGGAGAGGGCAACGTGTGAAGCGGGCAGATTCCTCGGGGCTTCAAGTCTGGTGGACCTTCTGCGGTGGGTGCGGCCTTTTTGGTGTTTGCAAGGACCTGAGTTGTGGAGTGAGAGTGCTCTGCTCTTGAGAATGAGCAGTTTCTTTGCTGAGGTCAGAATCTTCTTTGGGTTTGGTCTGTGAGATGTGATTAAAAAGAATAGGAAGAAGAAGAGGAAGAGGGAAGAAGAGGAGGAAGAGGAAGAAGAATCATCAAACAACCTGTCACTCTCCTGCTTTCCAGTCTATGAAAGGTTGTGTTCGGCACCCTGAGGTCCGTACAAGTTTTGAGTTTTGCCCTTAAGGACATCTCAATCCACTGAGGAGATAAGACAAATTCAGTCAGAAGTTATAAATGAACAAGATGGGATATAATTAAGTGACTAACGTTGTGGTAATAAACTCGACAGTAGTTCAAATCAGGGGAAAGGCCACTACTTTTGATTCAATTGACATTTCCTGGTACAATGTTTTCGTAGGCTAGAAAAAATTGCCTCTGTAGTCTACAGAAAAATGGGTGGGTGAAATTAAAAGAAAGGTGAAGCAAGTGATAGTAACAAAGAACAGTCTTTGATTAATAAGAAAATAATCCCTTAAATCACAGGGGGACAAACAGGAAGTACTGTTAAATCCAGTCATTCTCTTAATAAGCCAAGCGCCTTCTTTGTGCCAGATATTCAGGATACAAATATAAATATAAATAAGATATATTCACATTTTTGAGGAGCCTAAAGTTCCTACACATCATTAATTTCAATATAATATAAATGTTGTAACAGAAACAAAAAAATTTTTAAAAAGTTACCATGGAAGCACTTCATTTTATTTGGCATATATCTTAGATTAGAGAGAGAGTGAAGAATCCTAAGGTTGAAAAGATGTATTTAATGTGATGGAGAGGAGGCAGATGTTTATCTAGCTCAGAGTTTCTCATGTCTGCACCACTGACTTTTTGGACCAGGTACCTTTGTGAGGAGGGAAAGAGGGGTAGACTGTCTAGTGTGCTGTAAGTGTTTCACAGCATCTCTGGCCTCTACCCACAAGATGCCAGCAGCACCACCACCCTCCCACCCTCCCATTTGTGACAATCAAACATGTCTGTAGACATTGCCAAATGGCTACTGGGAGGCAAAACTGTTGCTAGGTGAGAACCACTGATTTAGAATGTGAGTGTATTCACCTTTAATAATAAGGAACATCCTTAGAATAAAGGCCTGTGAGTTGATGTAAGAGACTCTGAACTTACTCCAGCTAGGTAGGAATTAATGATACAGCTTTCTGCTCTCCCGTTGAAGATAGTGTTCTTTGTAGTCCACCTGTGAGAATGCAAATTAGCACAACTTCTAGAGAGAACAATTTGCTAATACTTGTCAAAAAGACAAGGTCACATAGACATTGACTCAGCGATTCCACATTAGGCACTAACCTTAGGAGTAAAATAAATAAATTTACTTATTGATATATGTACAAGGTTATTCATTGCATGGAATAAAAGATTAGAAGTAGTCTAAAAGTCCATTAATAGGGAGAGGGTCAGTTATAAAAATTATGGTGCTTCCATATAATGGTATACTAAGCACCTATATTTAATAAGGAAAAACTCTTTGGGTACTGATATAAAACAGTCTCCAAGATATATTAGGTAAAACAACAATTAAACAACAAAAACTTAGTGATTACTAAAAAAAAAAAAAAACCTTAAGATACAGAGCAGTATGTTTAATATGCATTTGTATAAAAGAGGAAAAAGAATATCTTTTACTTGTATATACATCAAATATCTCTGTAAGGGTAAATAAGAAATTGCTGTCAGAGGAGGGAAACTGGGTACCTGGGGGACAGGATGCATGGAAGACTTTTCACTCTATAGCCTTTTGTACTTTTTGAATTTTAAACTATATAAATGTATTGCCTATTCAAAAATAATAAAAAAATTAAAAGTTGGTCCTCCTCAACTAGGCAACACTGAACATTCACATGTGCTAAAGCTTTTCTATCAGTGATGATGGATTTATACTGGTCTGTCCTTCCCCGCTCTTTCCATCTGCTCTTTGCTATGCAAGCAGGTTAGCCTGGCCATGAAACTGGTTAAAGGAAACAATAATTTCCTTATCTATCCTGGTTATCTACAAGCTCCGAGCTAGGCAATGTAATTATTTTTCAAAGTAAACAGCTGAAAAATGCTTTTTTAAAGTGATGCCTGTCCGGCCACTGAAAAAAAAAGTTTACTTAAGTTTCTTTTCCCAGACTCTCTGACTCCTGTTTATCAGTTGATTTCTTTTTCTCCCTCTTTCCTATTGCTAGTAGCTCTAGCAGCTGGTTCTCAAATTATACATATACTTCAAACAATAAATCCAAGAATGGCTTAAAGCCAAATTCTATGAAATTGGGTAAAAAGATCGATGAAAATTATTAATTTACTTATTTTGTCTCTCTCTATATATATATATTTTAAAAATATTTTGTTTATATAATGAGATCTGACTAGATAGAAAGATATAAAATTTAGAATACATACTTTAATTGCCACTTATCAAGTCCACCTCTTTAAACGCTACCAGGTTTTCCTGAATGGATTGTATCTCAGCATAATGCAGTAACATGCTACTTTACCTGCTCTTGATTCATCAGTTCCAAAAACTTACCCTCCACTTGATGCTAATGTTATCTTTCTAAAACAAACAGATATGACACTTATCAGTGCAAAACAATTTAATGGTTCCCCATTACCTATAAATAAGATACAGTCTCCTTAGCACAGTTTAAAAAACTGTCCTTCATTATCTGATTCATTTCCCTTTCAAGACTGGTGTCCCCTCTCATTATTGCTTGCCAGACCTCATATGTTACTCTGCTTACGACAAACTTCAAAGAGGTTTATCTTCATTTTTACAGAGGAGAAAACTGAGGCTCAGAAAAATCCAGCTCACCCAAGTTGTATGTTTAAGAAATGGAAGAGTCAGAATTTTAAAACCAAGTGAGTCGGATTCCCAAATTCTACTGCCTCCAAGAGAATGGGAACAAGAGGTCAAAATGAACTCATGATATATGCAGATAAAAGAAAAGATACCAATGAGTACATCTGAAAAGCATTTTTGAAAGATAATCCCCCCCCCCCCGAGACCTTCCCTGCCAACATCAACCAAAAGCAATTGTCCAGTCTCTCATCTCCTGTAGCAGCTTGTTTATTGTTTTACCAACCTCATGCCCTCATTCTTGGTTCTCTAGGTAGAAGGCACAGCCCATGCAAAGATAGAAGCTGTGGGGAAGCATGAAGAGTGTAACCTGACAGCTGGAGCTGTGTAGGAGGGGAGGTTAGAGAACTAAGTTGGAGGGATCACACAGGGCTTCCTTATGTATTTCCACATGTGTCACTCTCTCACGAAAGTCCTCCTAGCTGAGGCTACTGTTAAATCTCAAGTCTTCTTCTTCTTCTTCTTCTTTTTTAAAAAAGATTTTATTTATTTATTTATGAGAGACACACAGAGAGAGGGAGAGACATAGAGGGAGAAGCAGGCTCCCCTTGGGAGCCCAATGTGGGACTCCCATCCCAGGACCCCGGGATCATGACCTGAGCCGAAGGCAGACGCTCAACACTGAGCCACTCAGGCGCCCCAATCACAAGTCTTTTGACTTCCACTCTCTCTCACTTTGAAAGTTCTACTATGTTTACTTACTGCTTTTTTTTTTCTCCATAGCACTAATCACTTTTTAAAACACTGAAACATTTACCCACTTATTGTATCATATATTGACTGTCTTCCCCTGCTAGAATGCAAGCTCTAAGAGGATAGCACTTTTATCTACTGTTGCTTATTTATATACCCCAAGTGCTTTGTGAAATGAATGGCCCATAATAAGCTCTCAAACATGTGTTGAATGAGTTGAATATTGCCTTTTGCATTTTAGCCTAACTTCATCGTATGCCATAGTTTCTACGATTTTCATTTGGTTTCTACTAGCATTTGAAGATAGATTTTAACTGGAAGACATACATATACAGCCAAGGTAACCATATATTCTTGATGTTTTGGGGGAAGAGTGTAGTTAAAATACTGAGTTCTATTGCCACCGTTACATACTTTACAAGTATGTACATACTTTACAAGTATGTACATACTTTACATACTTTTAAAGTACATACTTTACCATATTTAAGATGTGGTCTTAACAAAAAGGGACACACACACACACAATATGTATATATATACATATCTTCTGTTCTTTTTTCCTGTTGGCTAATTTAGACAACAAATTCTATTCCTCCAAAGACATCTACTGTGTATGGAGATGGGCATCTTCTTATTTCATCTCTAGATGGGGTATGTCTTATTTGGGAGATTGTAAGTAACTGATTACAAAGTCTCTTTTTGCTTAAAATATCAAGGAGAGCATGTAATGTATAAATAAATTCATAGAAAAATACAAGCATTAAACATAATTGTTTCCAACCTAGGGAATACTTATATTTGCTCTTCAGATCTTTTTGGAACATTTAAAACATTTTAAAACTTTGTGATGAATTCACTAAGGTCATAGTGGCTAGAAACATATGCTAACACTAGAATCCCAGATTACTATGATTTGGTACAAATTTAAACGTTAAAATGTTGTTTGATTTCCAGTAACATTTCAGCTGATGCTTATTTACTATACTCTCGTTGGACCAACCTTCCTTCTTTCCCTTTTTCCCTCCTCTTCTCCCCTCCCACTAATTTTTTTTAAGTTGGTATAAGTCTAATTTAATTTATTTGCCAATACTTTATAGTACATTATAAAGCAATAAAATAAATTAATATGCTGCTTTTTATTAAAATAAATTAATAAGATGCTTTTATAACCATCTTATACACTCTGTAGCCAAAATTATAAGACAGGAAATTTTTTTTAAGATTTTGTTTATTTATTCATGAGAGACATACAGAGAGAGGCAGGGACACAGGCAGAGAAAGAAGCAGGCTCCTCCATGCAGGGAGGCCTATGTGGGACTTGATCCCGGTATTCTAGGATCATGCTCTGGGCTGAAGGCAGATGTGCAATGGCTGAGCCACCCAGGCATCCCAAGATAGGAAAATTTTTAAGAAGGTGAAGCTGACAAGTCTACAGAGTAAAGAACTACCATATTATATCATAACATCTTCAGGTATATCAACACAAAACACCATATTTGCTTAATTGGCAAAGATTAAAAATAATGTTCAATATTTGCAAGTGTGGGGTGAGAATGACATTTTTGGACATGTTTAGGTGCACAAATTGATGGAGAACATTGCAAATACCTATACTCTTTGAACCAATAAGTCTACCAGGAATTGAGCCTAAGAGAAGCTAACAAAATAACTGGTAAGGGTTTATGACCAGTGGGTTTCATTGTAGGGTAGTATGTAGAAGCTCTCTAAATAACCTCCACCTAGTTGATGAGCTTTCTACACCCAGTGTAAGATTTATGGATGGAGTCCATGACTCATGGAACCTTGGCAGCTAGTGAACCTGCCTCGTTCTGCTCCTATTACTCATGCTGTATGAAAACCAAGAGTTAGTGGCTCTTCTTGAACTGTTCATACCAGTTGTTTTTGTTGTCACCATATAATTTGAATATATTATATATAAAAAGATGAAACTAGAGTGCAAAAGTGTTTTTGTTTCTTTGAAACTAAGTTGAATACTTGGATAAAAACCTGACAAAGGTAGGTTCCTAAAAAAATGTAGTTATTGAATTAGGACTGAGACAGCTGTAAGAGAGGAAAATAAGTATAAACACTTAATATTCTTATTCTTAAGAATATTTTGCTTCAAAAAAATAAAAAATAAAATAAAAAAAGAATATTTTGCTTCACTGTAACAAAACTTAACAGAGAAATATTGAGGAGCCAGCATGTATTTAATTATGAAAGAGGATACAAAACTCCAACCAGTGGTTCCATTCTCAAAGAAAACATCTGCCCTGTGTCCAAAGGCTAGTGAATAATGCAAATTCAAATGTAAGTTGGAATAAAAATCTTAAGAATATATGTATTATTTTTATAATTCCACATTTTCTCTAATTGTTGATCACTTTCATCAACAAAGTATGATGCTCTAGGCTGCAAGAAGTATACATCTAATATAATATGTAGAAAATACATATGTAGAAAAAATATTAGAAGGAAATATACTAAAATATATGGGGTCAATTTATGGTGGGATTATGGGTGATCTTAAAACTTTATTCTTTAATTAGGTGTATTTTTAAAACCTTGTAAACATAGCCTTATTTCAAGTGTAAAATGTAGCAAAAAATGTAAAGAGTAAGAATGGAGAAACAAGATTCCTGGCCAAAATGGTTTCCCATTTTATAATCCTATTAAATCTCTGAGCTTCCCCTTGCTAAGAATATTCACAATGCAAAAAGTGGGAAGATTGTTCCTCCTTGAAGCTGCACTTCTAGATCTTGTTTTATCTCAATGCTCTCTTTCTCAGTTTTCAGATATTACACCAGCTCTTTGCTTAAACCAAGTGAGTCCCAAGGACATAATCAGACTCCACTAGGTATGTGGGAAGAAATCTGGAGTTAAGCTTGCTCAATTGAGGTAGTCCTACATGTTGCTGCTTTGGACTACATGTTGCTCACTCACCCAGCGTTAGAAGGTCAACAATCACCCTGACCTAGAGGCACGTGATGGCTCTGATCCAAGAGCATTAACAAGCCTTTGCTGGGAGTTGCTTATCACTGCTTCTCATTGGTCCTTGACATTCTTTCCTATCGGGCCCCAGTCAGTCTCTGGCATCTGGTTTAAGGCATTTAGATGCCACAGTTATTTCTTTTCTACTTCTGGCTTTAAGAAGTATTATCTTCTTTTTCTGCTTTTAATGTCTGTAAGTGCTACATGCTTTGACCTTGAATGGGAATATTTGAGCTGCACAGGAGGAAGGAAAACTCACAAGGAGAAAGTTGCAGATATGGAGAGAATATACCATTCATTCAGGGAAGGGTGGGTTGTCCTGGAAGTTTAAACACTGTACTCATAAGTAGGGGTATCACTGAAAATATTTATCAGCTAGTACACACCTGGATGAGCCTGACTTATCAGTTTGGATGCTATTCATAAAACAACTGATACTGGTACATAGTTACATAACAGTGGCTACTCAGAACTAAAAGTTGCGATGTTAGACTGGCTGAGACCAGAAAGCCTTGATGGCATTGTTAACAAATTTGGGCTTTTCAGTAGGCAGTAGGAAACTACTACGTGATTTCCAACAGGCCAGTGAAGCAATTAGGAAGTTTATAAAGGGAGCAGGTTTTAATTTGTATCGACTAGCAGGGAAGAGTCCACAGGTAGGGAGATCAATTATGAGGCTATTACTACATAAGAGGTCAGGAGGAATCCATTGACATTGCTACAATAAAGTATTAAAGAAAAAAGGTATATGAAAACTATGGCTGAGGTGGCACTGGAGTGTCTAATGACTGGTGGCACATAAGAAGCAAGGCTGGGAAAAAAAAAATCGAAGATGATTCCAAGATTTCAAATCAGAGTGATTAGGAGAATGTCAAGGGAGGCTGCCAAGATGACTTAAAATAGGAAAGAAAGCTGGACTACATTCCTAATGGTAGCTGTGCCCACGGTGGATGAATGGCATGCAAGGGGAGCTTCAGCCATTCTCTATCTCCAACTCACTCCTAATAAACATATAATCCAATAACGATAGTTCACTTAATATGCAGCCTCCATTTCCTGTTATGTTGGTCCTGCAATTCCCTTTTATATAAAAATTCTGGAGCCATTACTAAGATGCATGAGCAGTGAATGATGGATATTGTAGGCTTATAGCCAAAGTGTGCTGGAGCTGGCTCACACAACTAGTTGTATTCATCTCTTCCCTACTCTGTCATCAGGAATATCATATAGGTAGCCTGAAATTGGCCATGGCGGGAATATTTACACCACGGCAGTTGGCCAACTCTGCAAATCTAGATATTTTTCTCCCAGAGGGCCTGATGTTGAATATTTATACCTCTCTTGAGCAATCAGCTATGAAAAAAAATTTTTAAAGATTTTATTTATTCATGAGACACACACACACACACACACACAGAGAGAGAGAGAGAGAGAGAGAGAGAGGCAGATACATAGGCAGAGGGAGAAGCAGGCTCCATGCAGGGAGCCCGATGTGGGACTTGATCCCAGATCCCAGGATCACGCCCTGAGCCGAAGGCAGACACTCAACCGCTGAGCCACCCAGGTGTCCCTGAAAATTTTTTAAAAAGTGAAATTTTATAAAAGTTCTTGAATGATCATAAGGCAATCCTTAAAATACCAGTTGGAAGGAGAAGGAGCAGCACATATGATTTTGAGGTCAGGTATAGCCATCTTGCTATACATGGCTATCAAGGTTCATGAAAGGTGGGATGGTGGGATTTACTGTCACCCAGAGGGATCTCTGAACATTTCTAAGTTAGAAATGGTTCCCTGAGGAAAAAAATTCTTCTGACTTTTCAAACCATATTTAATACTTTGGCATAAATTATGTTTTTCAAGGATGACCACTGTGGGTGGTTCCTGCTCTCATGCTCCCTATTGCAATGATCTTACTGGATTTCCTCTACAAATTTGGTTAACAATTCAACTGAGCAATAATGAATTTTTTCAGCAGGCAAGCATGCTGAATATGTGAAACAGTTATTAAAGAGCAAATCACCTCAATACTGTATACCACTAAACTTTTTCAGGGCGCCTTTCTGGAACTAGGTCTATGTTAAAATGTCTACCCCACCCCAATACAACCTCATTTGCTTGATCTTCTCCTCCCACCTCCAAAAGGCTATGTAGGTCGTATTCACTCTTATTACAACAAATCGTTTCTAAGGCCTAAACCCTCAGCTGTGAAATTTATTACAGAAATTGTTAACTAGAGCAGGAGGGATACAAGAGGTGATTATGCCTGGATGACCTTTTGGTTGGATTAAGGTTAAGATACGCATTATTTAGAACTATATTCTCCTACACAGGGCTAAATGCAGTTCTTCAAGCATACTGAAGTATTTGAAAAAACAATAGATTGTGCAAGGGATTCCCATTTATTCTCAAGGAAATTATTAGGTGCTACAAAAGAATCCAGTCTCTTGCTATGCGACTTCATACAAAACTAGGGCTCAAAAATGTTTCTGAAAATAAAGGAATATTTTTCTGTAGCAGTAGGGTTCCACTGCACTAAGCTTTAAACAAATATTTAAGGAACCAAGGGAATAAACATCCCTTTCACCTGAAATAGTATTTTAGAACTGTCAGATAAATTTAATCAATAGCATGGAAATCTTGAGCATTTGTTCATTCTCTTAGTCATCTTGAGTATCTTTATTTCTCATTTGAGGAGAAAGTATTTCACAAGATTGGCTGATTAATTATCATTTTAAAATTACCAAAATAGAACAGATAGTGACATTAAAAAGTATAAAGGAAGTGAAGGAGGGTAGGTGGTAAATTTATTCACCATAAAAAGGACAAAGGAGTGGGAGAAAAGGGATAAAAGGGCTTCTCTTTATCTGGTGGTGATAGTATAGCTTGCTTCCCAGGGATGAAGAAGGTGTATTAACACTGATGACTTCTGAGATCTATATAAAATCTGGTAACTAGATAAGCCTCCCTGTGATTTGCTTTTATACTAAGGAAACAAGGGTGAGTTAACTAAAATCAAATAACTTACCAAAATTACCAGACAAATGTGGTAACTCACTGACTTTAGAAATACAAATGGGGGATCCCTGGGTGGCGCAGCGGTTTGGCGCCTGCCTTTGGCCCAGGGCGCGATCCTGGAGACACGGGATCGAATCCCACGTTGGGCTCCCGGTACATGGAGCCTGCTTCTCTCTCTGTCTGTCTTTGCCTCTCTCTCTCTCTGTGTGACTATCATAAATAAATAAGAAGAAAGAAAGAAAGAAAGAAAGAAAAAGAAAGAAAGAAAGAAAGAAAGAAAGAAATACAAATGGTTGGCTCCATGGTTTAGTGCCTGCCTTTGGCCCAGGGCCTGGGTCCTGGAGACCTGGGATCGAGTCCCACATCAGGCTCCCTGCATGGAGCCTGCTTCTCCCTCTGCCTGTGTCTCTGTCTCTCTCTGTCTCTATCTCTCATGAATGAATAAGTAAAATCTTAAAAAAAGAAATACAAACGGTTTATCTATTCCTATTCTTGTAAACACTTTGTTTTTCCTGTATGTTTCTCATCATATTTGGCATTTTAAATGTTTGCTTACCATGGCAATCCCCCTACAAATCTCATGCACAATGATACACATAGGAGAAATAATAACTAATCACATATATTACTAATGGCCAAATGAATGGAACAAAACATGAAGTATGATGCAGAAGGTGGAGGTAGGTGCAGCTGAGAAAGATGTGTGCATTGGCAATGGAGGGAGAAACATTTCAGAGGTGCAATGCTCAGGGTTAGGTATTGTGGTCAGTCTGTGAATAAGAGGATTTTATTAATATTGTATACTTATACAATATTGTATATTTATACAATATATCAGAGTAAAGCAAGTTGAAATATTGTCTTGAAGAGTGTATACTCCATCATATAGATTAGTGTTGTGTCATGATGTGGAAACATATTTTATTGAGCACTTACTATGCTCCAGGTTTTCTCATGTCCTAAAGACTTCATAAGCATTATCTCATTTAAAACTTACAATAATCTTATGAGGTAGTACTCATTTAATGTACATTTTATAGTTGATGAAGCTCAGGAAATTTAATTAACTTACCCAAGGTCAATAGCTAGTAAGCAATACCACCAACTTCAGAGTTCAAATTCTCTCAGCTTATGGAAGTGAATAAGAAAGATAAGAAATGAAACACACAGGATAAGAATGGCAGCATGAAGACCAGTTGGCAGTACAGGGGAAATATGGGATATTTTAGGGGGTACGAGTAAAGACAATGGACAAGTGGTTAAAACAATGGTCTGGGCAAACAGTGAGAACAGAAGTGGAAAGAGAAAAACATGGATGCAGCATATCTTCTGAAGGAAGAATTACTAGGACTTGAACTCTTACTGGCTAGGGAGGATCATGGAGAAAACAAGGACCTGGAGTCTGGACCTAGATATTGTTGGGAAGGCTGTAGAAATAGTTTTTAAATAGAAGACTGCAGGAAGTGGATGGAAAGGGGAAGGCAGTAGAGTCACAAAATAGCAATTGCTGGTGTTGGGTGTTGAGATGGGTCATGCTGTACCACACCACATACATCTCTACTAGCCCCATAAGGAATTTTTTTTTTCAGTTTTTATGGTCAGCCGTACCATTATGGTCATGATAATGATAGCATTAAAATTTTAAGATTTACAAACATGAAATGTTCTTTTCACATTCTCAATTGTTTCTGGGGTACTTAACTCAAACTTCCATTTCTCCTGATTTTGTTTGGTACTTTTCTGATGGCATGTTTCTAATTATTTAAAAATGATTGTAGTTAATGGGAATTTTGCTTCAATGGAATATTTAGGATATCACAAACTTTTTTTGTTTTTTCTGTAAATATATCAGCTATACCAGTGGATTTCAAACTTTTTGGACACAATCCAATATATAAAAAATTATATCACAACCCAGTACACACATTAATATCCAAATGCTTAGTCTACTAAAATAAAATGTTACTAAAAACAGTACTTACCTTCTGATATTTTCTATTCAATTTCATTCCATTTAACAATGCTGACTAAAACCTACCAAACTGATATCTATAGTGAGCCACAGACAGAAAAGCAGGGAGCTTAACTCAGAGCTCCGTATAAGAGATAGCCATGTGTTTCATTTGGGCCTCTGGTGCCTAGCACAGAATCTAACACATAGAGCTTTTGAAATGATGTAAACAAGAAAGAGGGAGGGAATCACAATTTTGGGGGGTAGGTCATTTATTTTTCTTAATTTAAAAAAGATTTGGTAAATCCATTATATGGCAATTTTACTCAGTTTACTTCATCTGCAAATTTAGTAAGTTTGTTCCCAAGTCCTACACTCAAGTTAATGGATAATCCCAATTATAGCATCAGTCTGAAAGTTACCACAAGTTGAGATTTAAATCTTGAGAAGGTCATGGACAGGCATGGGAGCTACGGATGTGGCTATAGGAGCTATAGCCTCTTGGGTAAGCACTATGTCCTGGTGACTTCTACATTTCCCAGTAGTGTGTGTGTGTGTGTGTGTGTGTGTGTGTATGTGTGTGTGTACACGCCCGTGCATGTGTGTGTGCATGCCCACACATGGAGCTATAGGGGTGGGGGTAGAAGGCAACTAATCTAAGAGCCATTGTCTAAGAAGAGAGCTTGAATACAAGATAGGGTTGGTCCTCTGATTTAAGTAATAGAACAGAAGCTGAATACCTAATTTTACATTTTTACCAATGATGTCTACATTTTACTGTTCAAGATATTATAATTAATAAAAAAAATAATAACATCCTGCCTAAAGCCAGCAGCTGCTTAATGCTAGAGGGAATTAGCACATTCTTTGACCTTTGGTTGTATTTGAGTATCTTGGAATCAGTAGAAAAAAGGGCTCAAAACAGAGATAAAAGGCTAAAGGATAACTTTCCTCTTCCTTCTTCAGAACAGGTTCCCTGACAGTTGGATATGATTTGCTCTAGCAGTTTTCTGCCTCAGCCAACATGATAAGAATTGCATCCATTTTTGGAGGCGGAGCAGAAGGCAGCCCTCCTTCCGCCTCACTCCTTTTGGTATCAGCTCTGCAAACAGAAGAAATGACTATGCGACCCCTTTGTTGCTTGTTATTTATATCTTGCTTAATTAAATAGACCTTTGTTTGCCTCCTTGTCCACGTCACCAGTAATGACGAACTGTAACACCATCACTGTAATGCAATCTGGGATCCTAATCAGACTGGTTAATATTTGCAGATACATTTCGCCAATAAACAAGAAAAACAACCCCAATCTATCTAACTGATCTTAACAGTGGGCCAGTTCTATGTAGAGCTCAGTTCCATAATGAATAATGTCTACAATTAACCTAGGCCAGGCAGACAATTTCAAGGGAAAGTTCTGTGAGCCTTACCTGCTTCAGGAGAATTGAATTCCAGGAAATTCTTGCTTAAATTAGTAGAACAGGGATAAACAGTGTGACCTGTCTTGATGCCTAGAACTATCATCTTCCTGGGCCACACAGAAAATAACATAGAGTATTTTTTGATACTTGAAAATACATAGAGTATTTTTTGAACACACCAATCATTCTTTCACAAATATTTACTGGTCACCTAATTATGAACCAGGTATGATCATGTATAGTTATATGTTATACAACTTTTACTCTTATTTATTCTATGCATTGTCTATACTCTGATCTTTAGATCTCTTTTGAAATATTTATTTTAATTCCATTATTATAGTTTTTGCTAATGGTAATCTGATTCATATTTTAATGCAATCTTTCATAATTGGAGATCTCCTTCATTAATTACTATTGCACTAGGGATGCCTGGGTGGCTCAGTGGTTGAGCATCTGCCTTTGGCTCAGGTTGTGTTCCTGGGGTCCTGGAATTGAGTCCCACATCAGGCTCCTTGCAGGGAGCCTGCTTCTTGTTCTGCCTATGTCTCTGCCTCTCTCTCTCTCTCTCTCTGTGTCCCTCATGAATAAATAATAAAATATTAAAAAAAACAAAAACAAAATCTTAAAATTACTATTGCACCAGCCACTTGTATTATTACCTAGAATTTGGATTTTCCTTCTCCCTATTATTTATGTTTGGAAAGAGACTAGATAAAAAAGATGCCATCAGCAGTTAGTTCCTTTTTAAACATATTTTACAATAGAAGTAAATATATTTGATATGATATCCATTTTTCAAAAATGGAAAGATGGGCCATAGAGACCCATGAGGAAAGGGACAGAAGTGAGATAGAAGGATAAGGAGAAATTATTTAATTAACTAAACAAAGAGGGATCTTTATAAGGCAGAGCTTATAAACTGAGTTAAAAAATATGATTATTTACAACCATCAGCAATTTGAGGGGAAGGTATAGAGATTTCCCATATATGCCTGCCTTACATATGCACTGCCTCCCCCACTATCAACATTCCCCACCAGAGTGGTACATTTGTTACAACTGATGAACCTAAATTGACACATCATAATTATTCAATGAGAATAGTTAACATTAGGGTTCATTCTTGGTATTGTACATTTTATGGGTTTGGACAAATATATAATGACATATATCCGTCATCGTGGCACATACAGGGTATCTTTACTGCCCTAAAAATCTTCCATGCTATACGTATTCATCCCTTTCTTCACCTCTCCCCTGTCTACCAACTCCTGGAGAATAATCGATCTTTTTACTGCCTTCCATTATTTTATTTTTCCCAAAATGTCAGATAGCCAGCATCCTGTAATATGTAGCCTTTTCAAACTGGCTTCTTTCACTTAGTAATATGTATTTAAAATTCCTCTGACTTTTCATGGAATTTCATTTCTTCTTAGCTCCAAATAATACTCTATTGTCGGATGTACTATAGTTTATTCATTTAACCTACTGAAAGACATCTTGGCTTCTTCCAAGTTTTGGTAATTATGAATAAAACTTCTATAAACATCCATGTGCAGGTTTTTGTGTGAATATATATTTTCAGCTCCTTTGGCTAAATACTGAACAGTGCAACTGCTGGATTGTATGGTAAAATCTGCCAAATGGTCTTTCAAAGCGGCTGTATCACTTTGCATTCCCAGCAGCAATGAATAAGTTCCCATCCCTCCATATTCTTGTCAGTATTTAGTGTTGTCATTGTTTTGGATTTTAGCCATTCTAATTAGTGTATGGTGGAATCTCATTTTTGTTTAAACTTGCATTTTCCTGATGGCATACAATGTGAAGCATCTTCTTATAAGCTGGACCTATCTGTAGGTCTTCTTTGTCCATTAAGCTCTTTGGCCCATTTTTCTGGTTGTTTGTGTTTTTTTATTGTTGAGTTTTAAGAGTTCTTGGTATATTTTGAATAACTATTTTATCAGATGTATCTTTGCAAATATTTGCAATAATGTCTCTTAACAAATGTCAGTCTGTGTCTTGTCTTCTAATTTCTTTGACATTATCTTTTGCATAGCAGAAGTTTTTTTTATTTTAATGAGTTTCAGCCTATCAATTCTTTCATGGATGATGCCTTTGGTATTGTATCTAAAATGTCATTGTTATACCCAAGATCATCTAGGTTTTCTTCTAGGAATATTGTAGTTTTGCATTTAGCATTTAGGTCTATGACTTATTTTGAGTTAATTTTTGTAAAGGGTGTAGGGTCTGTGTATGGGTTCATTTTCCTTTCTTTTCTTCTTTTTTTAAATTTTTGCACATGGACATCCAGTTGTTCCAGCACCATTTGTTGAAAGGATTATTTTTGCTCCATTGTATTGCCTTTGTTCTTTGTCAAAGATCAGCTGACTACATTTATGTGAGCCTATTGCTAGACTCTGACAACATAACAATATTTCATTGGTCTATTTGTCTATTTTTTTTCACCGATATCAGACTATCTTACTGTAGCTTTATAGTAAGTCTTGAATTTGAGTAGAGTTAGTCCTCCAACTTTGTTCTCCTGCCTCTCCATATAAACTCTGGAATCAGTTTATCAATATACATAAAATAACTTGCTGGGATTTTGACTGGGATAGCATTGAATCTATCAATCAAATTGAGAACTGTATCTTGACAATGTTGAGTCTCCCTATCCATGAGTACAGAATATCTTTCCATTTACTTGGTTCTTTGATTTTGTTCACCAAGTTGTTAGTTTTCCACATATAGATCTGGTTCATATTTTGTTAGATTTACAGCTAAATATTTCACTTATTTGGGGTGCTAATACAAATGGCAGTAATTTCTTTTAAAAAGCTAGATATCGGGATCCCTGGGTGGTGCAGCGGTTTGGCGCCTGCCTTTGGCCCAGGGCGCGATCCTGGAGACCCGGGATCGAATCCCACGTTGGGCTCCCGGTGCATGGAGCCTGCTTCTCCCTCTGCCTATGTCTCTGCCTCTCTCTCTCTCTCTCTGTGTGTGACTATCATAAATAAATAAATAAATAATAAATAAATAAATAAAAAGCTAGATATCTCTCTCATGTTCCTCTATAGAAATCACAGTAATCTGTTAACACGAGAAATATATCCTCCCTTCACCCGTCCTAAAGCCTTTAAGGATAAAAGTAAAGAAACATAAATGCATTAAAAGATAATGTGAATGCACTGCCAAGTGTAAAGACATGAAGAAACAAGGTATAGATTATTATTGTCAAGCATATTGACATAGTGCAGTGTTTTCCAGCCTCTTCTGTGTTGCTCTCATGATGGGAGTTCAAAAATGAAGGTATCATTTTTCCCTCATTTGTGGAGTGGGTATGTTGTTTGGATAGAGCTCCGCTTGTTGAAAATCCAGCAGAGAAGATGGGCTCCTGCAGCTCTAGATGGAACCCATAACTAATATTCCCATGGTGGAAGTGTTTGGGTGGCTTAGTTGGTTAAGCATCTAACTCTTGACTTTGGCTCAGGTCAGTCTTGGGGTCATGGGATCGAGTCCTGTGTTGGGCTCCATAATGAGTGTGGAGGTTGCTTAGAATTCTCTCTCTCGGGATCCCTGGGTGGCGCAGCGGTTTGGCGCCTGCCTTTGGCCCGGGGCACGATCCTGGAGACCCGGGATCGAATCCCACGTCAGGCTCCCTGCATGGAGCCTGCTTCTCCCTCTGCCTGTGTCTCTGCCTCTCTGTCTCTAAAAAAAAAAAAAAAGAATTCTCTCTGCCCCTTCTTCATCCCACCCCCACTGTGCACCTATGCACACATGTGCGTTCTCTCTCTCAAATAAAGAGAACCTCCCATGGTGGGGGGTGGGAGAATATGTTTATGAAATGATAGCTCATAAGGATATGTGTCAAGTATTCTTGTTTAGATGAACCAAAATATAAAATTTTTTTATTGTTACATTTTTAATGTCTTTTTGTTGTTCAACAATTCATTCTGATACATAAGCTTCTCACATATCTGGAGAGGGGACTTCAGCTCAAAGAAAGATTTTTCTCCTAGAACCATTAAACTTAGTGTGGTTTTGCAGTCTCAGAAGAGTCCCTTCTCCTTTACAGTGGCTTTTCAGGCCAAAGCTGGGTTCTCAGAATGGGTCAGGAATATTAGATTGGGGGGTGGGGGGTGGGAGAATATGTTTATGAATTTTAGATCCCAGCACAAATGGTGACTAAGGTGGCCAGTGTTCCCTTTGTGTGTGTGTGTGTGTGTGTGTGTGTGTGTGTGTGTGTGTGTCTGTGAGCTAACCCCCTAGGAGAAGCGGCAGATTCTGTGCTTATGGGGCCTATGTCTGGGTGAGGGATCATCTATTAGGATGATCCTAAGGGAAGGCAGGTGAGACATGCAAGAGCAGAACACCCATCACCATGGGTAAGTCTACAGTCTACAAACTGAAAAGGCCAGGGGAGAGACCAGGACTCACAGAAAAAGCAGTACTGGACTCTTTCCTGCCTCAGAACCTTTTATGCTTTCCTTATGCTGACCCGGATATGTGGCTGCCTACCTAATATCACTCCCACAATCAGATCTATAGTTTAGCTTTGCCCCCTTATCCTGAAACCATGTAGAGGTGGTCAACAATCTCTTGTCTGCAAAAAAATTGCCATGTCTGCTCAGTCCACCGGCTCCCGGGCCACCTAACATAGACATCTTAGTCATTCCAAATTCCTTTTTTCCACTGTCTGCCCTTGAGTAGATCATTTTGTCACCAGTTGCCCATTATTTGAGTCACCCAATCTTCATACTGGATTCCTTCCAGCATTGCACACTGTGATCATTGGTAATCTTGATGTGAATGGATCCAAAAGACATTCTGCTTTTATTGTAGTTGACTTCTTAGCCATATTCAACATATGCCTCCTTTCTTCTTTGAAATACATGCCTTTCATGGTTTCCATAACCCACAGCCTATTTGTTTTTTTTTTTTCTGTCTTTCTGTGTTGTCTATCTTGGGTAGCTTTTTGTCTTCACTCTGAATGCCCAAGTTTGGCACATTTATTCCTTGGCCTTTTTCACTACCCTCTTTCCTCCCTGGATGATCATACCTAATCCCATAGCTTTATAATCCACCTCATCAGTTACCTGTTGCTGCAATATTGCTATGTAACAAACTACCCTGAAACTCAGTTTCAGACAGCAGTGAGTATTTTCAGAGTGAGAAAATTGAGGCTTGATTAGCTTCGGGACAGAAGTGACACAGGCCTCTAAACCTGATTCCCAGGTTACTGAATTTTCTACTGTCTTAAGAGAACTTAGAAAGAAGGGAGCCATCATAGTCACCTCATTTCTCTCAACAGCCATTGTGGAGCAATCACATTTCAAAATAATTTCTCAAAACTCTCCTATATTTTAGTTCTCCAAAATTCCATACAAGCATGCCTTTAGTGTCTCTTGTTAATCTTCTTTATTTGATTCTTAAATGAGAACTTTCATCTATTTGTCACAACTATAATATATTCAAATTTTCCTTCTCTCTTCAAACTGATAAATGGCCAATCTCTATGGAATTATTTATTAGATCTACATTTTCAAGTTTGGTATAATAAAATATACTTTATATATAAACTCATTTGGAATAAAGGAGATATCCACTAGGATTCTTTAGTGGCACATAGCAGCAAATGATCCTGGCTAACTCTAGAGAAGAGAACTTTGTTGTAATAGTAATAACAAATACCTGTCTCATTTACTCTGCTTATCCCCAGTTCTAAGCACTGGGCTCGTTAATTCCTAGAAAACCCTATACATAGCCACTACTCCACTTTACAGATGTGGATACTAAGACACAGAGAAATTAAGTAACTTGTTCTAGATCACGCAGTTAGGATGTGGCCAAACCTGGATGTGAATCCAAGCTGTGTGGCTCCAGACTCTTAAGATACTACAGTCTATCCAAGACTATGAGAAAGTCATAGAACTGAAGGAAAGGCTACAAAAGCAGGTTCAGAAGAGGCTAGAAACCAGGGTATATCCCTCATCAGGGATAAATGAACTCTAATTCTCCCCAAACACCTGTGTCAGTTAAAGGCTCAAAAGTCCTGGGAGAGAGGCCTGATTCATCCTTACATAGGAGAGAGCAGGGCACCTTAGATGTCAGTTCTACTAAGGCTGTATGAAAAGGAGAAGAATCAATTCTCCAAGAGGAAATGGGAGTGTTGTTATAAACAGAAGGGGATTTGGGAGGAGTGGCAGCAAAAAATGCCCATTACATGGGCATGAAGGAAAGAAGATTTTTATTCATATCAACAAGAAGTTCACAGTGGCATCTGTGTGAGAGATCACTCAATTCCTTTAAGAACATGTCCTCAGTAGACAACTTTATTTGGAAGAGCTATCTGTACTCCTTTGCTGCTACTACCCCTGCTCCAAGCCCACTCTGTAGATCCATGTTTTCCCACTTGAGCTGGATCACAACATGCTTGAGTATCTATCATCACTGAAACACTCTTCCCTAACTGCAGGCAGTTATTGATTCCTATACAATTCCTATATAGCTCTGCTTCCCTCACAGTCCAACTTCTTGAAAAGACAGTCTACAGCCCCTATATTCCCCTTCCTGGACAGTTCCTCCTCAATCTACCATCATCATGATTCATTCTCGATGGCAGAACAAATAAACAAATAAACACCTTCTCTTCTTATCTTGACTTCTCTGCACACAGCATTTGACATTCTGAGTACTCTGTTCTTGTAGAAGCTCTCTTATCTGTGATACGCTCACTTGCTTTTCCTCTTTTCTCTCCAGAAGTCCTTCTTCATGCTGCTCTTTGGTTCTTTTTTCCTCAGTTCATTTCCTAATGTTGGCATTTCCTAGATCTTCTGTTCTTCTCACTTTATACAGTCAGCCTGGGGGACACAGCTACTTATATATTCATCAATCTTCAATTCATCTCCAGCCAGAACTAGAGACCTCACCAAATTTCCACAAAAGCAGCTCTCCACTTAGAAGTGTTATTGATACCTCAAATTAGGTATGTCCAAAAACTCATCCACTCTTCTCTCTAAGCATATTCCTTCTTAATTATCTCAGCCAATGTTACCTCCATCTTCTCACTTGAGCCAGGAACTTCAAAACCACTCTTGCCTTTCTCTTCTCCTTTCTCACATCTCACTCATCACCAGGTATTATAGATCCTTCTTTTTAAATATCTCCTCTATCTACCATCTCTTCTCTAGTTTCCTTACCGCTGGTATAATGTAGGCACTTATCATTTCTTGCCAGAATTGTTTCAAGGACTTCCTATATAATCTCTCTGCCTCCAATCTCTACCTTCTTCAGTTTTCCACACTGCTGCCAGAGAGATTTTCCTAAAATGCAAATAGGATTATGGAGCTTCCAGTATTAAAGTCGTTCAATGATAGCCACATATTCCATGAGGATGTGCAAATACCTGAGTTTAGCATATAGGTTCTTTGTGATGAGGCTCCTAAAACCTCTTAAGATTCATAACTTGGTAGGATCCAGAGTGTTTCAGTCCAACCATTAAGAAGAATCTATGGTTGCCCAAACATGTCAAAGTCTCCCCACTTTCATTCATATGGCTTCCTTTTTCTTGACTACCTTCTCTACTGGGTTGAATACTGTCTCCTAAAGCTTAGGTCCACCTGGAACCTGTGAATGTGATCTGACCTATAAATAGAGTCTTTTGTCTGTATCAGCCAGTGAAGAGGAAGTCCTCCTTGGTTAGGGTCGGTGACTGCTGTCACAAGAAAGAGGAAATGTGGACACGGACACATAGGGGATAAGGTCCTATGAAAATGCAAGCAGAGGCTGTAGTGATAGATCTACAAATCAAGGAACACTGAGGATTGTTAAAAACCATCAGAAGGAAAGAGAGGGACGTGGAGCAGTTTCTCCCTCAGAGCCATTAGGAAAAGCCAACCTTGCTGACATCTTGATCTCAGCCGTCTAGCTTACAAAGCAGTGAGAGAACAAATTCCTGTTGTTTTAGGCCACATTGTTTGTGGTATTTCACTATGGTGGCCTTGGGAGACTAACACACCTGCCCTACTCTTTCTCCTTTGCTGACCTCAACTCAGCTTAGCATCTCTCTGGCAAGCCTTCCTTGTGCTTTCTCACCTGCGAGCCTTGGATGCGTTTCTTCGGTTTTCCCATTGCATCTGTGAGTATCTCTGTTACAATGCATTGCAATGCTGTCATCGTTAGGTTTTTGTGTTTTGTGGATTTTTTTTTTTTGTTAGGTGATAAGCTCCAAGAGAGGTGAAAGGCTGCCCACCTGGCAGCCCCAGGATCCTGCAGGGTACTGGCAAGAAAAAAAAGAGGTGTGCTGTTAACATCTAGTGAATGTTAACATGCCTTAAAAGAAGTATGATTTTATTTCCTTCCAATGGAATATTACAAATCATCAAGGAGAGAGGATATAAGTAAATGGGAAAAATAAGATCTCACATTAGGCCAACAATGTGCAATGCATTGATGATGAAATTACTTTAACCTGACAGAAGAACTGTTTGTATTGCTGAATTTTCTTCACTAGTATTGATGAGAATTGTGTCCTTGCTATCTCAAAATATGTTTTGCTTTGCATTTTTTTTCTAGAAGTTTTGACTAGCAGTAAATAAATAGCATATGAGTGTCTAAGTAGAACTATCCTTCATGAACAATAAAATAACTGGAAGTCAGGAAACCTTACATTATGCCTGACGATAGGGCAGCTGTGAGATCTCTCACTTGCTTCAGTGGTGTGCAGTCTTTATTGGGTAAACCCATAGGGTTACAGGAGCTCTTTAGGGAAGGATCCATCCAAAGTGTGTAGGATGTTAGGTTGAGACTCACTTATCAGAAGTGTCGGCACTTTATTCACTACAAATGACCTCTTCATGGCCTGAAATGGCTTAGTGGGCTTTTTTGCCAGTTCATTATTACAGGAATTATAATTCAGTCTCAGCATTTATGTTAAAGACCTCATAAATATGTGGAGATTTGCCTAATAAAGATATGAAAAGCTGGAATCGTTTACTTTTAAGAATTCATTAATCTATTATTTGCCATACATACAATTATATTTCCCTCAGGCGGTAATGCAGGTCATTTTTTTCTAAGAGCGATAAGAACATCAGCCACATCTATTCTGGTCTCAGAAGACCACCTGTTATTAAAATTAACAAAGGCTGCCAAGAGCTTTAGTATTTTGACTGCAGAAGATCTTGCCTAACTGAGGGCTATCCGATGAGATTAAAAGCAGGGCCTTCACAATAATTATTTTTCTTATTCACTCAACTGTTATGCAACTAAACAGAGAGCCCAAAGCACCATGAAACACGTTACGTATTTTGATTCTATCAAATTGTTTAACATAGGCGACTGCTGGGCCTGCTGGTATGGTAGGCACCTGAGAGCCACAAAGATGAGCAAGACCCAATCCCCTGCCCTCAGGGGTGGGCATCTGCTGGGGGAAAAGGCAATTCCAGTGCCAGAGATCTCAAAAGTAACGTAAGAAGAGAATGACTCCTTCCACCTTGTGCAGTCAGGGAACACTTTCAGGGGAGCCTGGGGAGATCTGTGCCAATACTGAGAAGGAAAAAGCACCCAAAACAGTGCAAATAATCCCACTGTCACAGGACATACAAGATGGACTTTGAGAGCAGCTGCAAGCTTAATGAAGAGTGAGGAGGAGGGAGAAATAGTAAGGCTCGGGCCTGAAAGGTGGAAATAATGTTATTTAGATGTATTTATACATGTGATGCTTAAACACGTATACTAACTCACTAATTCACTCATCAAACATTTATTGAGTAGTTGCAGTGTCCCAGGCCCTGAGAATATAATGCTAACTATACCATTTTTCCCTTTCAGGAAGTTCTCATCTAGTGGTGGAGGCAGAAATATAAAGGACTGATTGGAAACAAGGTAGTGAGCCCCTTGAAGGGGGTGGGAAAGGGTGTTATGAGAGCACAGCATTAGTGCATCTGACGAAGGAGCCACCCAGGGCCTCGGAGTGTAAACGACAGCAAAGCTGCCTTGCAAGTCCAGCAGGCGTCTGCCAAGCAGGAAGGACAAGGCATTTCAGGTGCACATGAACAGCAATGTGTGAGCAGATGTACAGAAGCAAGAGACAGACTGTCGGGAGGAGTGGCAGAGGGTGAGGTGGGGTTGGAACAATAAGTAAGTGAACGTTGCTAGAGCTCCAGATGCAAGGCTGATGGCATAAAGCAGCCACCTGGCAAGAGATGGGGCCAAGGGCAGCAACCACGTGAGGCTATGCTGGGCGGGTATGTCTTTACCCAGGTCACAGGCAGCCACTAAGGGCTTGATGGGGCAGGTACATAAGGACCAGGGGGAGAGGGACGTGTGGGAAGGCTACTGCATGGAGGTACTGGGGGAACGAGGGCAGTGATCACAGGAATAGAGAGGAAGGGATGGATCTAGAAATACCAAGAAGGTCAAATCACCTGTGCACTGTGAGTTACTGAACGTGAAGGAGGAGACAGTGCAAATACCCAAGGCTTCAAGATGAGGCAAGAAGGTAACAGGATGCTATCTATGGTCAGTTGCAATAGATGTACTCACAGAGTACCCCTCATAAGTCTGTGAGGAAAGGGACCCAGCCTACCTTGAGGAGAGTTCTGGAAAGCTTTACTGAGCAAAATGATCTGAGATCTGAAGGATGTAGAGTAATCCGTGAGAAGGAGGGTTGATGAAAGGAGGCTGCCCAAGGCAAAGGAAACAGCCAAGAGCAGAGGGAGTTGATGGAATAAAACAATTCATTAGAGGATGGTCAGCAGTTCTGAAGTCCTATGTCCCTTGCCTTCTGGAAACATTCTCTGTGTGAGAGGCTGTATTGACAGGGTGGTTAAGAGTGTGCTTCTAGGATCAGATGGTTTGGATTTGCACTTAGCTTGCCACTTACCAGCTGTGTGGCCTTGGGGAAACTCCTTAACTCCCCAGTGACTAAGGCTTGGAACACTTGCAACACAGAAAACAGCATCTACTTCCTAGGCTTGTCGTATGCTCTCAGAAGAAAGCTTGTGCTCAGTGTCTTCTGGCAGGCCGCAGCAGTGTTGGTGAGAGTGGCAGCAGAATTACTTGGGTTTTCTTACCAATACAAACTTACTACCAGGTCTACCTTGCAAGTCTACTGTCCCTGCTTTACCCTTTTCATCCAAACCACTCCATAGCCATGGAATAACCAAAGGATCACAGCCCGTAACTTGAAATTTTAGCTTTAAAAAAAATGTGTTGGAAACCTTGGGCTGCATGGCAAAACTCTCAATTCTCTACTCTCATACAATTCCCTTTTTATTTTTCTCAGATCTTACTATTCCTTTCTCCATAGATGTTCCTAAAGCAAATCACTCGATTGTCCTGTGTGCAAACCGAAATTGAGACTGATGGGAAAGAGGCAGCTTAAGTGCATCGGTGTACCCAAGAGGAGCAATGCAGAACTGGGTGTTTGGGCGGGTGTCGTTACAGACAAGCAGCTTGTCAGCATGTCCACTCCTTGCCTATGCCCGCAACTTGGCTGTCCCCACTGCTTAGTCTATCTTCAGTGGAAAAAGAAGCAGTAGACTAGTTTTTCACTTACTCATTTTCTAACTTGATTTCATCAGTTGCTCATCCTTCCTCTCTCCCTTTTTCTTTTGCAGAACATATTTTTTTCCTTTTTTTACACTTTCCTTTTCCTAGAGGTTGCTCAACCCCACTAACCTTTTCTCAGATATAAGGAATATGTTTTCCTTGTGCACATAGACATAAAAATCGAGAGAACACAATGCTCAAGGAGTTGTATTCTCTGAAGCTTTTAACAAGAGCGGTAAGAGGAAGGAGAAGTTAGGCAGAACTCTGATTTGGAAAATATAAAAATGTTCACTTTGCAAACCCAACCTGCTGCAACCAAACTATGGTCTTTGCTATCTTCTTGTTGGAGTTGTACAGATGATAGTGTCAGGTGGGTTATGCTCATTATTATCATTATTATTTTTAAAGATTTATTTATTTATTTTAGAGACAGAAAGAGAGCACGGTCGGGGCGGGGGGGGGGGGGGCTTGGGCAGAGGGAGAGAGAGAATCCTGAAGCAGACTCCTTGCTGAGCCTCGGGGCTTGATCCCAGAACACTGAAATCAGGAGTCAGACGCTCAATGGACTAAGCCACCCAGGCGCCTCAGGTGATGCTCATTATAACCACTGTATAATAATAATCCCCCAAATCATGTACTCAACTTTATTTCTTATTCTCTGTCTGCAGCTTGCTTCAGAACAGCTTTGCTATTTCCTTTTCAGCCAAATTCACCTTTCAGAGATGCTTTCTTATATTCTGTTTTTATCACATCAGATATGCTTTGTTTTCATCTGAGAATCGACCTCATATTCAGAAAGTTTTCTTTAAAAATACTATAGTTCTTTTGTCTTTTTTTTTGTGTGTTTTTAAAGTGTGACTCCAATTTCAATTTATTTCCATCTCCTATGTACATCTTCTCTTATACATTAATTTCCTGTCTTTCTTGTATTTTTTGTCATTGGTTCCAGAAGCTTCTTAACTTTCAGGATGATTTGAAAATAAAAATCTCAAAGAAGAAAGGTCACCAAGAAGTGACAGGAAAACTATGTGCTTTCATTATATTACATATAATAAATACCTTAGATACAGTAAAGACAGTAAAAAAAATCCAACTGTTAACTTTACAAGGATTTGGAAGGTGGTAGCATACAAATACATTTAAAGCAAATTATTTAAGAACTCTCTTACTCCAGCCTCAAATTCTTAAAGAATTCAATACTGAACCCAATGGACAATTGAACTGAATTCAATAAACATTTATTGAGGATTCCCATGTACTGGGCATTGTGCTAATTTTTTTTTCATCGTGCTAATTTTTGTGGGGGCTATGCAAATATATATAAAAGTGTATAAAAGCTGCCCGATATGTTTCAAAGTTGAAAATTTTAGGGATGCCCCTTAAAAATAACTTGTATTAAATATAAAGTGCTGTGGGGATGCTGGATTCAATTAACACCAGAGTGAACATAAAAGGATTTTTGGAGGTGTTGGTAAAGACTTTTTAAGATATATACATATACTTTTATTTCCTTAAGCCATTGAAATTTGGGGTTTATATATCATTAGAAATTATGTTACTGCAGTTACTACAGTAAAGTCCAACCAAATTGGACTGTGTACTGTTTCCTAGCCCAGGGTAAAGATTTGAGTTAGGTCTTAAAAACCGAGCATTTGGGATCCCTGGGTGGCTCAGTGGTTTAGCGCCTGCCTTCCACCCAGGGTGTGATCCTGGAGTCCTAGGGCCAAATCCCACATTGGGCTCCTCGCATGAAGCCTGCTTCTTCCTCTGCCTGTGTATCTGCGCCCCCCCCCCCCCGTATGTCTCTAATAAATAAATATATTTAAAAAACAAAACAAAACAAAAACGAGCATTCAGGGCGGAGGGGAGGAGCCCAAGCAAAGATTCAGAGAAAGGAAATCATAGGCTTACTGTGGTCCATCATGGTGGGCCACGATCATTATGCCTGGAGCTTATGGGCATATGGAGGAGGAAAGCTGAGAAGGGGTGTAAGTGAGATTTGGATTGAGATACTCTTCGGGAAACATAGCTCTAGGCCCAAGTCTATGATGTACAGACTTCAATACCAGGTTAGGAAATTTAATTTTATTTGAGAAATTGTTTCAAAGTTCTAAATGAGTGAAAAATGAATGATTCCATAACTAGAATGTAGAATCAAAGAGGAAAAAGAAATGTGTGTTTAGAAGTGTTTTGGAATATTAGGAAAATCATAATAAAGCCTGAAGTTAAGGAAGATTTGATAGGTTGATTCCTGCTACTTTTCCTTCTTAGTAATTACTGCAAATATAGAAGAAAATCTGCTCTGGTTGCAGTGTTGGACCAGCAAACATGCCAACTGATGGGGGGAAGAAGTTTTATCAATTTCCTTGGGAATTCACACACTTTTGATTAATGATTTGAACATGTGGAATGACATGCCATCGAATTGCAGAGCCATACTGGTCCTTAAGACAGAATCCTGCTCGTTGCCTTGGGTAGGTTTCCCCAGAGTAACAGCAATGGTGCCTGGCCTTTCCTGCTTTCTCACTTGTGTGTCCCGAACTGCATACATTTTCAAGGAGCTGATTTGAGGTGAGACACATGGTGTGATTCTGGAAGGGTTTTTTTTCCTCTCTCTTTTTTTTTTTTATAAAGCAAACTGGTTCTTACATGAATCAAAGCACAGAAGCTCAGCCTCTTAAATAAAAAAAAATTAAAAATAACACAAACAGAGTTGATAACTGTTTTATGCTGTCTTGGTCTCTTATTCCTAAGATAATGTAAAGTGTGTCTATCAAACCAATACTTTTCCCCCCTTCCTTAAAGATTTTCTGGGCCAACAAGGTTTTCAGTGCCACGTTCATGACTGAAATTTAGCATTAATTCCATACAAAAGATACATTCCTCATTAGGAAAGAAAGAAGCAGATGAACAAGTTCTTCTTACCCTGTGTAACTTGCTATTATTCAACATTGGCCTGGATCAGAGAATTTTGTTTTTCCATGCAGGGCACCCTAATGAGAGTTACTGAGAAACAATATGCTCTTGTCAGAACGGTATGGAGCTCTTCTAAAACTGGGATGGAGCTACGTTTTACCCTTTAAAGGTCAAGAGATGTTATTATGCAGCAAATTTAGCCTATGATTTATCTTTAGAAAGGCAACATCCCACACATACAAAACCCACAAGGTTTGGGTTACATTTTTAAAAATTCCTAAAGGATATTGAAAATGAAGAATGAATTTCCATAAGAGTTCTAATAATAGCTCCAATTTTTAAGCCTACTATTGATAAGATATTAGGCGAAGTAATGCCCCTTATTTACTCTCCACAATGCACCACCAGCACAGAGGGTATTATTTTCTCCATTTTAAGATGAGGAAGCTCAATTTTATTTCTCATCCCCCTTGAACTCTGGCTTTGTTTCCACCACTGATCCCCTTTTCCTGACACTCTCCTTTCTTTTCCTGCCCTTCGGAATCTTTTTCACACTTGGGATATCTAATGGTGCTGATCTAATAGCTGTAATTCCTGGCATTACCGTCTCCACCATGTTCCCATCCTCCTCCATTTTAATACCTGCAGGCCTGATATCTGACATGCATGTTGTGCCAGGTTCCCAAACAAGGTCCCACTCAGGATTCGAGATCACTCTGCCAAAATGAACTTTTCCTCCTGACATCTCTATTTCTGTTAATGGCACCAACGTTCTCCCAGTCAGGTCTGGCTTAGAATCCTGGAGTCATTTTGACAGCTCTGACTCCCTCACCCCTGATGTTTATGCAGTCTCAATTCCTATTACATCTCTGCTAGAAATATTTACAACTTTCTTTCCAATAACGGGGGCTCAAAGAACATACTTCTCACATTATAGAGCTTTTGAAAATATTCAGAAACTTCTGTGATTTGCCCCACAGTTTAGAAGCGGAGTCAGGACGTGGTCCCAGAGCTTCTGACTCCTGTTTTCCAGGTGGATATTGCAACAACTGCCTTCTCCAAGTCCTGCTTGAGCTGGTACCAGTGCCTCAGGCACAGTCTCTCTCCTTGGCTCCGATACAGCTTATACAATCACTAATAGTCACTGTCTCATAATCACTGACAAATGACCTCATTTAAAAACACAGATCTGATCACCTCCTGCTCAGCTCAAAATCCTTCAGTGCCTTCCTCTGCTGAAAAATGTTCCAATTGCTTAACATAGCACCATAGAGGGCTCCGGTCTGATTTCAGCACGGTTCTGGAACACAGCTTCCCACAACCCCCTACACCCTGCCCAGTGGAACTCCTCTCAGGGTCTTGCCTGCATCCCTCTGCTCCTGCTATGGTCTTGCAACGGGTTCTTGGCCTTTGAAAATGCTGCCTCTTCTTTCTTTCATGAATTCTGAAAACACTGAGGGATCAACAGTGTACCAGGGATGCTGCTAGGCATGGGAGTAACTGGTGAATAAGACAAAGGATCCATTTCTCAGGGATCTTAGAATCTACTGGGTTCTATATATTTCTTTAGAAAAGATTTTTATTTATTTATTGGACAGAAAGAGAACACAAGCAGGGGTAACATGGGGGGGGGGAAGCAGATTCCCCTGTGAACAGAGGGTCGGATGTAGAGCTTGACCCCAGGACCCTGAGATCATGACCTGAGCCAAAAAGATGCTTAAACTACAGAGCCATCCAGGTGCCCCCTACCAGGTTCTGAAAGTTCAGGACAAATGCCACACTCTTTGCAAACTAAGTCCTTCCTGGTAACCTGTGGCAGGAAGTGATGACTTCTCCTCCCAACAGCCCTAGTACAGTGAGAAAACCCAATGCAGGATTTATCATAATCTGATTGAATCAAGTTACTGAGTCTTATCTGTCAACCTAGGTTATAAACTCCATTTTTAATGGAGACTCTAAGTAGCTTGATATTTATCCCTCATAGCACTCTGAATAGAATAAAACTTCAATAAATGATATTGGGATAAATAATTTCTTTCAAGAGTCTGTGAATATGAGATTGGGGGAGAGAGCAGCACACTGCATTCATGCACGGTCAGTAGGGGACACAGAAAACTCACACTCCTGTCGCACACGCTCACCAGATGGTTAACATAACATTATTTTAGGCAACAGAACTGTCAGCTGATATCCAGGGTCCCATGATACTTGCCGTCCTCCGTTTAAAGAGAGATTTGAGACCGAAACTAACCCAAGATCTCTGGACATCAGAGCACAGATCTGTTCAGTCTGCACATTTTTCTGTGTCAATAAGCAGGAAATAGGATTAGCATCTTCTCCATATGGTCTGTTTTTCTGACTCCAGAATAAGGAGGATGCTGAACTCTGGGCCACGATTCTAGGCTGAATTCGATTTGTAAGAATTAAAAATAATCACGTGCACTTATATTTACTCCTTTTGGTTTACAGTTCTATAAGTTTTACAAATGCATGGTTGTACGACCACCACCACGATCAAGATACAGAACAGTCCCATCACCCCCTTGAGAAACGCCCCTTGACTATTCCTTTGTAGTCAACGCTCCTCCTCTCTTAACCACTCATCTGTTCTCCACTCCTACAGTTTTGCCTTCTACAGAATGTCATATAAATATAAAAGTACATAATTGTTTCAGTCTAGCTTCCTTGATTAGCATAACATATTAGCAATCCATCCGTGTTGTTGTCAGTATCAATACTCTGTTCTTTTTATTGCTGAGTAGTATTCCATTGCACAAATTTGCCACCGTTTGCTTATTCATTCCCTAACTGAGGGACATTTGGGTAATCTTCTGATTTTGGTGATTATGAATAATCACCAAGAAGTTACCATAGGTTTTTTGAGTTATGATAGGTTTTCACATCACTTAGGTAAGTAGGAGTGAAATTGCCAGGTCGCATGGTTAAGTGAATGTTTACTTTTATAAGAAACTGACAAAATACTGTATGAGTGAGAGTTCTAGTCACTTCACATTCTTGCCAGTGCGTAGTATTGCCAAGCCTTTGTTGTTGTTGTTTTGTTCTGTTTTTGTTTTTGTTTTTGCCTTTCTGGCTCTGTAATGTGAGACAGAATTTTAAGACTTCATCTTTTTGGAACCATGATATTTCCACTTCCACATTGAGGCCACACTCAATACTTCTCCCTTTACTTGGACTTTGTATTGTCCCTCTCATTAGATTACAGATTCCTTCGTGGATAAAGAACAAGTTTTAGCCACCTTTGTACGTAGGATGTGCTGCAATACCACCCCAAGTGTATAGATTTGCAATAGTAGGAAATAACACATGCTACTTAAATAAATGCTTCTATATGATCAGATTAGAGCAACACATAATGACATGATTAATGTACCCAAAACATAATCTCATGTGCTCAATTTTATCACTTGTTTTATAACCCAGAAATTTTAATAAAACTAAGCACTTTTCTCCCTTTTCAGGGATATTAGATATTTTCATTTGTTTTTGTGAATACTTATCTAAATGATAGATTTCTGTTTTCGTGCTTTATTAAGGGGTAAATTAGAAAAAAAACAAGATTTTTTTTTTACTAGTTCTTAAGAGATTATGATCAGTTTATTTTACAAATTATATCACTTGCTTGTATTTTTCAAAAAATGGGCTATAATGTGTCATTATAATCATTTCAGATGTACAACATAATGATTTGATATCTGTATGTATTGCTGAATGATCACAACAGTGTCTAGTTAATATCCATGGCCATAGTGTTATAATTTTTTGTCTTGTGAAAAAAAGAACTTTTAAGGTCTACTCTCTTAGCAAATCATCACACTGTACAGTATATCCCTAGGACCAATTTATTTCATAACTGGAAGTTTGTGCCTTTTGGCCCCCTTCACTCATTTTCCTCCTCCCCCCACCTATGGCAACTACAGTCTGTTCTCTGTACCTATGGGCTCATTTTTGCTGTTGTTATTCTTTTGTTTTGTTTTATTAGATTCCACATATAAGTGAGATCTTGTGGCATTTGTCTTTGTCAGACTTATTTCACTTAACATAACGCCCTCAAGGTCTATCCATGTTGTTGCAAATGACAAGATTTCTTTTTTAATGGCTGAATAATATCCCTCTGTGTGTGTGTGTGTGTGTGTGTGTAATCACATTTTCTTTATCCCATCCATCAATGACACTTAAGTTGCTTAACTTGACTACTGCAAATAATGCTGTAGTGAAGACAGCAGCACAGATACCTTTTCAAGTTAGTGTTTTCATTTCCTTCAGATAAATACCCAGAAGTGGAATTGTTGGATCATATGATACTTCTATTTTTAATTTAATTTTTTGAGGAAACTCCATACTGTTTCCCACAGTGGCTGCACCAGTTTGTATTCACACCAATGCTGCATGAAGGGTTTCCTTTTCTCTATATCCTCTCCAATGTTTGTTATTTCTTGTCTTTCTTGAGAATAGCCATTCTAACAGGTGTGAGGTGATCTCGTTGTGGTTTTGAATTTGTATTTCCTTGATGATTAGTGATGTTGAGTACCTGTTAGTCATCTGTATGCCTTCTTTGGAAAAATGCCTATTCAGATCCTCTGCCCATTTTTTAAAAATTGGGTTGATTGGTTTTTTTTTTGTTTTTTTTTTTTTTTTTGGTGAGAGAGAAAAAGTTAGAATTAGAGGGGGATCCTGTCTGTAAATATCATTTATCTAGCGAGTTGGAGCAAGAAAAGAGGTCGAGAGTCACTGATAGAGACTCAAAGAATCTCAAAAATGGATGTGTCTTGGAAGTGCCATAGGCTAATCTCTCAGTATTTACAGGAATCCTGACTACAGCATCTGATCGAACAGTTCCATCATTGGTAAGCTCACCTCTTCATATGGCACCACTGCATACATCCTTACAGCCAAGAGTTTCAAAACAAAACAAAAAAATAAACACTGGGAAGGCAGTGTTTTTCTGTAACATTATATTACATTAACCTTCTATAGCACCTATGGAAATCTAAAAATGGAGTTTGGAGTCTATTGTGGCAGAAAAGATGTTCATCCTTGCATCACCCAGCCACGAGCAGAGTTAATTTCATTAACTTTAACATTGTAAAATGATACATATTTTGAGGAGATGAGCTCAGTTGCTTAAATGACATGAATCTTAGAACTTTTTTTTTTATAGATAACTCTTTCTGAAACTTTAGTTTTTGAATGGGAGTAAACTAACTAAAGAGTTGTAAACTAGTAAACTAACTTAAGAGTTGTACCCAGAAGAAAATTTGTATAGGTTTTTAGAAGAAAATGTCTTAAATATAATCTACAAGCAGACCGGACTCTGAGTCCTTTAGTGGAAAGGATTCTTGCAGAACTTGAAAACAAGGGACTTTCTAACCTTAGACAATTCTCTTTTTTTTTTTGTTGAAAAATATTTTATTTATCTATTCATGAGAGACACAGAGAGAAGGCAGAGACACAGGCAGAGGAAGAAGCAGGCTGCCTGCAGGGAGCCCGATGTGGGATTCGATCCCAGGATCTGGGATCATGCCCTGAACCAAAGGCAGACGCTTAACCACTGAGCCACCTCAACATCCCAACATTTCTCTTTCTACTGGCTAGTTTCTGGGGTGGTTTTGTACTCAGTGTCCACTTAGCTGGGATGGAAATCCATTCCCAGGATTCTTATCCCTAAATAGTTCTTTAAGATAGTTGGCTACAAGGGAAAATTATGTGTGATTTGGAGGCGGAAGTAGGGCAGCAGCATTATTATGCTTGGAAGGACGGTGTGGTACAACAGGCGGCTGCACCTCATCTTCCAGCTCACCTTGGTGACATCAGGCAACAGCCAGGCTGCAGGTCCTAGCGTTCCACCACATGCTCTTTCTTAGCCTTTGCCCGGGGGTCCATGAACAGCCCAGCAGTGAAAAGGGCAGGCTCCTTCTATGGTTCCCCCAGGTCGCTGAGGTTGGAAGAGAGAGGAGTCCAACACTGATTCTGTTTTGTCTTTATGTGTCCCAATCCCAGCGCTTTGTAGGTTCCAGTTTGTCCTTCCTGGGCTCCACTTCATATCCAGCCTTTTTTTTTTTTTTTTTACCACTCCCAGCACTGCTAACCTATGATGACTTCAGAACCAATACCAGATGCTTTCCACAGATTAAAAAAACTTTTTTTTTTTAAGAATTTATTTATTTGACAGAGAGAGCAAGAGAGCACAAGCAGGGGAAGTAGCAGAAGGAGAGGGAGAAGCAGGCTCCCCGCTGAGCAAAAGCCCAACATGGGGCTCCATCCCACTTGGATCATGACCTGAGCCAAGGCAGATGCTTAACCAACTAAGCCATCCGGGTGCCCCCCCACAGACTTTTTTTATAAGCTCCCATGATTGTGTAAGATCTAAAATTCATAATAAATCCATGATTCCACATCCACTATAGTGGTCCTGCTTTCCTACTGATATGGCTTCCATTAAGTTGTTTCTATTTCGAATAGGTACTTGGTTACAAATATATTTATTTTTTTAGAGATTTTATTTATTTATTCATGAGGCATCCTGACATCCTGGCTACAAATATTCTTTTTGTGTATGGCTTTCTTTTTAAGAAAAAATATGGTAGTATCAAATGCAATAGTACTGATTTATTTAGCCTAAGCATGTCATTTGATTTTACTTTGTTTTTAAGAAAGAGACTGTGAATATGCTCTTTGCTCAATTCTCCTCAAAACTACTGGGCTGGGGAACTGGGAGTCTTGTCCATGAGCAGAGAACAGAGGAAAACTAACAAACTAATTTGAGTTGCAGTTACTAGAGTTAAAAGCCACCTGGCTAACTAACTGTTTCTTCAAAACTAACTTGTTTTACTCACTCACGATAAAACATAAACATCAAAAATTTGAAAACAGGGACGCCTGGGTGGCTCAGTGGTTGAGGATCTGTCTTCAGCTCAGGCGTGATCCTGTGGTCCTGGGATCCAGTTCTGCACTGGGCTCCCTGTGGGGAGTCTGCTTCTTTCTCCCTTTGCCTATGTCTCTGCCTCTCTCTCTGTGTCTCTCATGAATAAATAAAATCTTTTAAAAAAAATTGAAAACAATTCCAAGTAACCAATTTTTATCACAATGTATGTACATTGAGAGTACATATGTACCATCACGGGTACTTTTTTTTTATTTTTTTATTTTTTTTAATCTCTTTAATATTTCTTAATATTAAGATTTTATGGTCTGTAAAGGTAGAGAAGCATCTCTTCATCCTTACATCCTTACATATTAGCACATAGACAAGACCGTAGTAAACATCGATTGATCTAAGTAAAGAGCAAATTTCAGCTTCCTGTTTTTTACAAAAAAGAAAAGAGCAGCAGTGCATGAGCAAACAACCACAACCAACTGCATCCTCTGATGCTTTTCTCACTATTATGTAGAAACTCCAGCAGGAAACCACAGCTATATCCTTTTCACCAGTATAGAAAAATCTTATGAATTGCTGGGAAGCATAAAACAGCTCTATTGATATTACATAGATAGTTGTGACAATTTATATTCACCACTTCCAGGTAGGTGCTTTACAACATTTTCACAATGTTTCTCAAGGACAAATTCCTCAGAAAAAGTCATAATAATACTTATGCCATAACCACTTGTTTGGGGTAAACTACATAGAAAAATAATGCCACTGAAACTCAACTCCTCCCTCAATAGTAGCTTATTTAAAAAAAAACCTGATAAATGCTAAACTTTTGCATTTCACTCCAACTTGTAAACATTTCTAATTGACCGAAGATACATTATTTTGTACTCAAAAATCATGACAGTACTGTCACCTTTGTATTCAAAATAGCCCAAGAATTAGACCTTTTTATGTATGAGATGTACAAAACCCCTTTCTTTTCTCATGCATAATCTCATTCAGGATTTGCACTGCACATGTTTTTAAACTTGTAATATGAGCCTTGACAATGTGTTTTATCAATGAAGGGTCTTTCCAATGCAGATCTCTTAGTTGTTTAGGAAGTACAAAGAAAAGATTATGGCAGAAGTCCAGGGCTTCAACAACTTTAACTTTAATGGGAATCACAGACATGTAGACTCATTTCACACAGAAGTCAAAGAGTACAGACCTTGAGCTCTCTAGCATGTCTACAACACCAACTACAGAAATTCTCCACAGGCTGTTTGTTCCATGAATGTGCATGAAAATAAATGAATGCATAAATTCTTGGTGGTGATGGAGTGGGAGGATAACAAGGGCACCTCCAAGTTCCAGAAAAGGCTAAGGAGACCTCAAATTCAGAAAACAGGCCCAAGATAGAAGAAAAAAAAAAGAAGGATCATTTCTTTTTTTGGACATAAAAACTCGAATTTTTCTTAACAATTTCTGGACCAAACTGTTCATTTCTAGGAAGAACCTGGTGTGCCTTGGGCAATGACATGACTTCAAGTACCACTTTCACAGATTGTGACATTTGTGTGCCACTTTCAAGGTTTTTGCCTATGGTGCTTTTTATTGAAACTATTTTTTACTTAAATTTTGTATTCAAGGGCACCCCTGGTGGCTCAGCGATTTAGCGCCGCCTTCAGGCCAGGGCCTGATCCTGGAGACCCAGGATCGAGTCCCACATCAGGCTCCCTACGTAGGGCCTACTTCTCCCTCTGCCTGTGTCTCTGCCTCTCTCTCTCTCTCTCTCTCTCTCTCTCTCTCTGTGTGTGTGTGTCTCTCATGAATAAATAAAATCTTAAAAAAAAAATTTGTATTCAATTGACTTTAACTGGTCCACTGGTTGAAAATATTTGCCTAGTCTTAAGAAGTGGTAAAACTACATGTTTCATGTGCTAGTAATATATTTTTAAAATAGCACATAGTATATTTATATAAGACATATTTTTAAAATATAGCATATTTTAAAAATATACTTCTAAATTTATTCTTAATATACTTACATTAAAACAAATTCATAACTATTAAAATAAAAAGTAAATCTGTATACCATCTAAGATCATCTTACAGGACACTGGTCAAAATCTCTTGAGTTTTGAAATTAGTGCCCTTTACCATGCCATCCCCCTGGAACAAAGCATTCAGATTTTGAAACCACACAAAGTGGTAAAGACATTCCAGACTGATGACAACAATCCAGTAATAAGAGCAATGCCTGCAGGTGACTTCTGCCTGTTTTTTTTTTTTTTTAACTAGAAAAAAATCAACTCCCTATTAAGGAACTAAAAATAAATCAAGGCAGAAGTCATGGCTTTAAAAACAATTAGTGGATTTTCATCTTCAAAATGACAGAGATAACATATATTCATCCTCCCACCAACTCTCATTAATTATTAGAAATATAGTTCTAAGAAGGACCTTGTCTCAAATGAGCCTTCTGTACATAAACTGCCTTTTTCTCAGCCTTTAATTTGCAACTGGAACACTTAGTGCAAGCTATAATGAGGAATTGCTCAACTTTCATAAGTAAATGAGTATCTGTGATTAAAACATCAGTCACGGAAACACTAGTTCTATAAATAGTGTCTGAGTCCAAAGTCCATAGGTAGGGCTAAACACAGGCACATGCTTTGCTTTTCTTGTTAGATGTGTGTTTGCGCACGTGTGTATGCACGTGACTATCTGATGTGTATTTGGTTCTTCTTTTGAGAAGCAAAGAAGCACTGTTTGCTGAACATATGTGTCACCTGGATATTGTGATAAAAATATTTCCAATTTAAACCACCTATATGATGATTTGTAAAGTTTTAACCTAAAGTGTTTGTCCTTGAACTCACTCTGCTTAAAACCCGACTTATCTCTGATTTAGAGGCTTTCAATTTGGCTTTTCAGCAACACAAAATGAAACCTGACATAGGAGAAATCAGTCTATAAAATACAACCTATTCTTTTTATTTTGACCCGGTGGTAATAATAATTAATAATGTTGACACACTGCAGTGTGGCGCAGTTGCAAAGCCTGTGACCTTTGAAGTTGGATGACTGAATGTGCACACAGCTCAGTTATTATTTGAGGGACCATGGGCTAGTTTAAGTTTTTAATCTGTTTCCTCATCTCTAAAATGGGGGAAGTAATAGTACAAACCTCATAGATTGGTCTAAATGAGAAATGGGTTTTGCATGTCACTAACAGAAAAGCCTAAAGAATGCAGTTCTATACAGATCTGTAGTCTCTCCATCTCCTGTTTCCTTATAGTGGGAAGTAGGTGGATGAAGAGAAATGAATTAGGATTCTCTCATGTCCTAGGACCAAGTGGTTCCCTTAGGCTCTTGCTCCCCCTTTATCCTGCTTTATTTCTTTTTCCTTATGTGTTTGGCTGGGCTTTCATTCTTGTCTACTTATCATCATTGGTTCTAAAGTCTAGGTATTATCCTCTTATTTCCCCTGTGTCATTACCTTCTAGGGGAAGGCAAGAAGGGTCTCTTCTCAGCAGGGGTGAATACACGAGATGGAATCACTCACGAGGCATTCCAGAGACATAAAATTACCACTTGAACTTCCAGGGTCTTCACCCTGGAGAAGACGACTAGGGAAGAGGGGAAAAAAGCATAGCAAAGGACATGGGGATTTTCATGGAGCAACTATGAAAACACCCAAGTGTTTCCAGTACCTCAAAAGGGGCACATTACCCAATAATGGTCTGATTCCAGATCTTCTTCCAAAGTGATGGATTAAGGAGGTGATCCTTGAGAGTCTAGGCAATAATCCAAAACAGTGGCCTTTAACTTGTCTTCAAATACACTAGTGTATTACAAATCGTTTATGGTAAAGTACCACTGAAAGCAAGTGATTTATTAAAAGACTAATTTAGAGCAGTTTTCTCTAATGTCATTTACACTAATCTCAATGATAAAATAATTTCTGTAATAATGTTACTCTCATTTATCTCACTTGCATTTGTAGATATTTTCTTGAATAGAAGAAAAAGGGAAGGAATGAAGTTATATTGAGGTTCTGGTATACTCATGGAGATTTCCTATAGCATATAAACTAGCTGCCAGTAGAAACTTAGATGATTTCTTAATCTGACACCTGCCCCATATTGGTCACATCTGCTACCCTCTGTTTCTTAGTTGTTTTTAGCAGAATGAAGTTGAAAATACACATGTCGACATTTTTATTTTTGCTGACATTAAGAAAGTAGAGTGTGGGAAAGGCTTCCCTCTCATTTTCACATTGGCCTGGCTGGGAAGAAAGGAACCCAGGTGTGGTGAGCAGGTGGTGGAGCTGAGAGGGGGAATGTAAAGTTAGTGAACTGCCAGGGCCTAAAGGAAGAAAGAGAGAGGTTCAGGGGTGTCTGTTTGGGACAGAAAAAGAATCCTGGTTGTTAGGCTGCCAAGGGAATTCCCAAGGATCCTCACCAGGGAAAGAGCCCACTCTAACTCTGCTGAGCCATATTTATTAAAATGTTTCTGTAGGCCAGAAGTCTGGGAATTATTTGACAGTTCAGAGTATGTTTTATTCATTTTTGAAGGCCGAGCACATAGTGCAGGGCCTAACATATACATCAAGTACTTGATACAAATGTATTAAGTGATCCAAGCAACCATCTTCCTTAAATCAGAGCTTCGGCCAGCCCCTATACTTCATCTCCTTTCTTTAAAAAAAAAAAAAAAAAAGATTTTACTTATTTATTTGAGAGAGAGAGAAAGCACACACTCACAAGTGGTGGGCCAGGGAGGGGGGCCAGAGGGGCAGAAGGAGAGGGAGAAGCAGACTCCCCACTGAGCAGGGAGCCTGATGCAGAGCTGCATCCCAAGACCCTGGAATCATGACCTGAGCCCAAGACAGCTGCTTAACTGACTGAGCCACCCAGGTGCTCCTATACTTCATCTCCTAAATAAATTCCTATTTCCAGTTTGAGGAATGCTTTTATTTCATTTGCAAAGCAGAAGTAACTGAAACATCCCCAATCCATCAAGTTCACATTATTAACTTTTATCATCCCTCCCCGAGAGTTAGACTCACTACTCAAAAGCCACAAACCCCAGAGGGATGATCTTTAAAAACTCATCATTACAATTTTAAACATTGAAATAACCACCAGGGGAAACAGGAGGAGAGTTCTTCCTAAGAGCATGGACGTTCCGGTGTGACTAAATTTACGTTATTTAAAAATCGCTAAGAAAAATTATCTTTAACCCTAAAGGATTGTTAACACCTATGGTATTTTATATAGTATCAATAGATTTGAGGTGATATGAGGCCTAATACTTACAGACTTGGACATCAGCCTACAAGGACACGCACTCTGCCCGAGGAAAGCTTTGAGTCGAGGTAGCACTGTGTCCTCTGTTGGCTTCTACTGCTGCTATTCCCAGCACTGTCTCCTTGGAGCGAAGCTGCCAAAGTGCCGGCGCTCTGGGATTAATAATTTGAAGTGAGGATGTTTTTAGAAGCGAGGTAGGAGGCACGATGTGGGGGTGGTATGCACCCAAGTGTGCCGGAGGTAGGAAAGGAGCAGCAGTAGTTGAGGAAGAATGAGATTTCAGAGAGCTCTTAGTGAAGAGCTTTCTCTCCTTTTGAGATCTGCCCGAGTGTTCCCTCTTATTATCTCCAAAGGGCGTCTGTCTTTATTTCCAAAATGAATAGATCAAGTCCGCCCGTCAGCTCACTGCTGGCCATAGGAACGGACCTGTCCCACAGGAGCCAGTGGCCAGACTGGGCCGGGATCTGAGCGATGGGTGGACAGCACGGCCACTGCCACGGTCAGATGAGCACTTCTCGGCTGTACAGGCAGAGCCACAAACTCCTTCTGACAGTTTGTTCTCAACAGAGTGCACCACGACTTGAAAGACTGAGATAGGCTTTGGGCTTCCGGGAGGCTATGTGAATTGGGTAGATATCTAAAGACTTGTACATAACATAAAGATATGGGGCATTTGGAAATACCTAAAGCCATCTGATGTAAAACTGTAGTTATTGGTTAAGTTAAAGAGTAAATACATTGCTGTTTAGATGGTTTATTTTGTTTGCTTGTTGCCAAATGTGGAATAGTGAAAAACAAACAAGCAAGCAAACAATTCACTATTCTCTTACTAAGAGACAAAGTCAACTCAGTTTGTACTCATTAACTTTTCACAGAATCTATGTATTTTCATGATGGAAGCTTTTTAGACTCTCATTAGGGTTTACTGGGAGTTCGCTACCTTCACACGATGATCTCTCTACTTTGTAGAGTCATGTCAATTTCATGAGGACTCGATGATACTCAGAAAACACCTAGAGATCCCTGGGTGGCGCAGCGGTTTAGCGCCTGCCTTTGGCCCAGGGCGCGATCCTGGAGACCCGGGATCGAATCCCACGTCGGGCTCCCGGTGCATGGAGCCTGCTTCTCCCTCTGCCTGTGTCTCTGCCTCTCTCTCTCTCTCTCTCTCTCTGTGACTATCATAAATAAACTAAAAAATAAAAATAAAAAATAAAAAAAAAAAGAAAACACCTAGGCCAAACTTCCCAGACTCGATTCCTATTAAATACAGTTGTTGAGTACAAGCGACGTATATGAAGCCTCAGTGTCAGAGAGACAGTAGGGAGTAGCGGGGGCTAGCGTGAAATAAAGAGATAGCACATACTGTTACTTAGCTCCCACCCAGAGAATAACCATCAGTGTTTCATTTTGTATAATAGATCTCTTGATTTTTAAATATTGGCTTACTTAAAAAAGAAATACCTGCAAGCCAAATAAAACATGATCTTCCTGCTGGACCCAGAAACTGCCAGTTTTTAATTTTTAATCTGGTGCATACATCTTCGAACCTGAGGTCGGGGCAGGTCAAGTGAAGTGCACCAGGTCTCTCAGATGCTTGCCGCCAAGGATTCTTCTGCTCTGAGAATCTCTATGTATAGACATGAAATCATCCCCACATGAAAGGAGATTGCATAGGCATTTCCATTCACTTAATGAGAGCTCAGCCCCTGACCCTGACATAGACAGATTTCTGTTCTCTGACAGCTTTCAGAACATGTTCAACATGAAAACAAGACCAAATCTCCACACCCATTTGTCATAAGCAATTTTTACTCATTCAAGGATGCAAGGGGAAATCCATCCATTTATTAACCTTCGAGCTGATTAAAATTCTTACTAGCATTAAAATTCTAGTTGCTTCATTTTTACCTGAATTTTTTAAGGAGAAATAATTTGTAGGATTCAAAGAAAGCCATGCTTAGGAAACAAAGTAACTAAGTATAAATTAAAAATTCATGCTATGTAGAAGAAAATAGTTAGGGACAGGGCATAAGAATCATGGAGGGTTTTCTGAAATAACCGATCTTTAAATCATTATTTTGAGGGGCTTGAGAAGCTAATTTAGGAGGAATGACGGAGCCTTCCAAAATGATGTAATGGCAAAGGCAATGCCAAAGTCCATTGAAGTGGAATCCACGATGAATCAAATATCTTTTGCATTTTTGAACAACAGATTTTAAAAAGTGTATCAGGAGAAAGCAAATTCATATCAGAGTAAAAAAGAAGAAAAACAATTAAAAATTTCTAGCTTGTATTCAGCAGCCCTGTCCTACACAGCCATAATTCAGAATAAAAATCTGGAGCTGATGCAAAATTCTGAATCCTGATGATATCTGCCATATTGTACTTATTAAGGCAGATGCATAGGCACAGACTATCACATTTTAGATAAACTGTCAACAGGAATTGAAGCAAAAAAGATGCTCTGATGACTGAGAATATAGGGAACACAAATGCTTAACTCCCTCAAGCGTTTAATTTACCCAAAGTTGTACATTATAAAGAAAGAGAAGAGTCTCCCATAGACATAATATGGTTGTTTTAATTTTAGGTTATTTAGGAATCAAGATCCTAAAAAAACCACCAAGAGTCTATTCCCATAAAACATCTTGATTATCCCCCCTAAACCAGATCTCCCACTTTGCTGGACCATTTGCAATTCAGGCTTAAAAAAGGATCCTCTGCAACTCCTTTTCTCCAGAAAATTAGTAGATGCAAATGTGATTTTTTTAAGGAGCTCTGGAGCTCTCTGTCCAGCTGTTACTGAATTAGCCAGAGCTCCAAGGTCCCTGGAGATGCCTGTGACTTTGAGACTTTTTGCTCTCTAGCCTTGAGTTTTTTCAGGGTTTGCTTGGTTCTTAGGCAAGTATCACAAGCTGTGACTATTGACTAAAGCAATCTTCCCAGGGCTGGCTTGGGTATCCATTGGCTTTAAGACACAAGAATTAACATTTTTAAACTGAATCTGGTGTGTAAGGCCAAGAAAGCGCCGTGCCTTAGATCACACAGCTGGTGCCCACAATTTTTCTGCCACATCAGTCCCCTGGGACAGAGATCACTGCACTGTCACTTAGAAAGGCTCACTGCACTGACACTCAATTTGGGAGGAAGGGCTGCAGGAATAATTAAATTCCCTTCCCCCCACCACTCTGGAGCCATTCAAATCCTCTCTTCAGACCCTATTCCTTCTCCCCCTAGCAGAGAATCAGTAAAGAATTAGAAAGCAGAGATCTAGATTTTAGCCCCAGCTCCAACAATGATTAGGACAAGCTACCCACTCGTTTGGGACTCACCTGGAATCTTTTTATTTCCCGGTATGTATTAAATGCAGGACCAAGCAGTGGTGTTCAAACCTGACTACTGAAATCACTTTAGGACCATCACAAAATAATAGGTTTCTAAGCCCTGCCTCCAGATTCAGATTCAGATTCAATGGGTCATATTTAACCTTCCAGTTAAGGGTAAGTTATTACTGCCTAGTAATAATAATTCAGCCCCCCAATTATGCTGCTAGCTTTAAAATAAAACCGACAAGCTAATTACAGACATGAAAAATTAGAAATCTGTTATTGTGTTGCCAACTCCAATAAGCCCAGATAAAAAGCTGTGAACATTTTTCTTACTGGCATTCAAGACAGTAAGTAATCTAAATTGTAAGTGCATTTACATCCACCCCCCCCCCATGAAATTCAATAATGTCTTTTCAATTCAAATGCAGCCTCTAAATGTTTTTACTATTCCAGACTTGAGTCTCAGGCAAAAAAAAAAAAAAAAAAAAAAAAAAAAAAACAAAAACACAGGTACCGAGGTGATCACTAATCTGAACATTCTGATGTGGCAAGAAGGAAATGAAAAGAATCCAAGACATCTTTCTAAAAAAGTGGATCTTCATATTTGACCGAACTCCAAATCATCTCAAGGCACCTGAGTATTTCAACTGATGCTGTTCTTCTGGTTAAAGGTACAATTTTATTCAAATAAAACAGAACAGATCACTGTTTCATTCCGTGGGAAAGAGCAAGAGCTGAAAGAAGCTCACCAAACATTTTAAAAAATACGAGTGAAGACTTTCTCTTCGGATTTTATCTCCTCAAGATAGCCATCAGGATGCAGCAAAACACACAGAGGTTAATGTCTCAAAATGAATACAAACCTATTTAAATATTTAACCAAAATGATGAACAAGTCATAGAGCAACTGAAGAATAAAATCTGGCAGGTTCTGGCCTTCCTTTTGGGGTTGTGAGCACCAAGTGGTCTGTTTCATCTTCATGAAGCTGCGGGTTTCCAGAAAGCATGGGGCTTTCTACCCATGAGGCACATAGGAAAGGAGACTTAGAGAAGAGAAAGGTTTGCTGGACTTGTGACAGTCACTTGATCACCCCTGTCCCTCTGTGCCAGTGATTGTCCTTGTGTTCTGAGAAATCAAATGCTCATACTACAGTGTGGTGTATCATGTGATTTCAATTGTTTATTAAATTCGATCGAACCAAGGCCTAGCCAGTAAATTGTTGCAAAAGAGACTTTTGTAAAGGCAGGAAATGACAGATTTATGATGTTATGGCCATTTTGTCTAGAGTTTAAGAAACCAGTAGTATTAGGAAAAGAAATCTTAGGTATAAAATAAATAGCAACTTGCGAGTGGGATTTTAGTCTAAACAGAAATTCTGCTACAATTCTCTCCCCCAACTCAATGTTCATTTTTTTCTTTCCTAAATGATTCTTAAAAAAATCTCACATTACCCACCTCATTCTTTGCTTCCTCCCTCTATAACATTGTCCCTTCCTCACTGCCCATCCAGATCCATTCATCTTTCATAGACTAGCTCACCTTCCACCTCCTCCTTGAAGCCTTTCCAGATTAATGCAGTCTGCAAGGTCTCCTCACATGACTATACTGCTGTGAATCAATGGCAAGTCATGATGTCTTGCCGTTCTCAGGGCAGCTTGGCTATTCAGAATACTGTGTAAATGCTTATGTATCAGATCTCCCCAACTGCCTCTTGGGATCTTGCAAACTGGAAGCATCTCTTCTTTGTCACTTAAAACAGTAGCTTCTGGACTTTTTGGAACATGATGCATAGTAAGATATACATTCTACATCATAGTCCTATGTGTATATATACCTACGAATATATATTTGATTAAAAAGTTCCATGAACTATACTTACTTATCCTTTTATTCTGTTTTACTCTATTTTATTTAAAAAAAAATAAAAATAAAAATGCCATCGGACCCAGTAAACTGACTTCACAATGGGTTGTGACCATTCTAGAGGGGCATTTACTGATTACTATGGGACTACTGTATATATTTTCCTCACTTAAAACATAATGTAAAAATTGTATGAGACCTTTTGGTTCTCTTTAGCACGTGTTTCTGAGTTACTTTTTTTTTTTTCATTCTGTTTTTCAGACCATCATACCTGCGCCTCTTGGAGTCATCTGGGACAGTTAAATCCTTGCATAGACAGTCTTTTCTGTCTTTTTGCCCTGAGCACTGTTATCACACAAATAAGATTCTCTGCATTTCTATAAAACTCCATTTTCTCATTCCCTTTTATTTTCGCCATACGCAAAGTAGGTAGTAGACATTTTGTGGATGAAGAAATTGAGGCACAGAGAATTATGACTTTCTCAAGGGCATGTCTCCCTTTTAATTAGGTTATTACAGGTTCATAAATAGAGTTTCTAGACATTTGAAGATTATAAAGTTGGGTGACACGAACAACATAGTGCCTCCATATAAATGACGTCCCTAATTTACCCAGGGAACTAGTTTCCAGACCAGAGGAGTTAGCGGCTCTATGGGATTTCAGTTTGAGGCTCGATTCGCTTCCTTTCAACCTCCTCTTTCCATCTTTGTCTACTCACAGTGTTTCACCCACCTAGAGCTACTTGTTATTCCTGGGCCTCTTCATTCTTTTGTCCTTGTACCAGGATGGCTCCTCTCTCTTCTCTTTACCAGACCAGTTCCTCTGGTCCTCCAGGTCTCTGGGCACCTCCTTGTCCTCTCTACCTCCACAACCTGGATTCCCAGCTCCCTGTGCAGGCCCTGTCAGAGCACTTAACCAGCTGGTACTTCCTGCCTCCCAAGTTTGGCCGGCAGAGGCTGTGTCTCACTCACTCTTCTATTCCACAGTCTAGGGCCATGGTGAGTTCTGGGTAGACAAATGTTGAATGCATGAATGAATCAATGAATGAGTACATCGAGGGCAGAAACTGTTACCACTGAAGAAACTCAGGTGTGAGCTAGGACTGGAATTGTGTGTCTTGAATCTCTGAGGCCAGTCTTTTAGGATTTTGGATTCCGTGACTGTTACCTTAATGCTTCCCCATAAGCTGTAGAGTTTCTGACTGGAAATTCTTCTAGTGAAGGAGAGCTGTATCTAATATATTCCTTTACATATATTTGAGGCACAATCAAGAAAATTTCGCAGGGTCAGATAATTAAGGCAAGTGTACTGAGGCAATTAAAAAAACACTCAAATTTCAAAACACCTTGTTGGACCCCACCCCGACCTCCAACTGAGACTGATCTGGTTCAGGTTATGCTTCAGGACTCGACCTCCCATACCAAGCTCAGCGCTTTTGATTTTGTCCTCATCATTTCCATAAAAGTCCAGTTAGTGACGAGGTGAAGCATCACACAACATACTCTGCACGGATCTCCATGAGTTCCTCTGCTCTGTTTCCAAAATAAATCCCAGTGATATAACATCTAGACTCACAGGGGCTATACTTTTTTTTCTGTTTATGAATCAACAACCGATTTCCTCCCCTGCCCCTCACCAACACATAAAAACTTGGAAAGTGCCCTTTGTGATTCTATTTAAAAAACATTCTCTAATAAAACTTCTGTCGTTCACAGATAGTGAGACAGAGCAGATTTTCTTCTTTATGCTGTGACTCATGTGCCTTTATACCCAGACTTAGGGCAGGCCAATGGTGAACACAATGGAAAAGAAAGAATAGTTTATAACTAGAAAATAAGCACATTCGAGAGAAGTACACTCAAAGCATTATCGAAGTAAAATATGCAGCAGTGCCAACAAGAGCAAACAAAAGCCCACGCAAGAGATGTGTAAATATTTCATGAAGCTAAGCCTTAATCAACTCTCTCTCCAAATCTTGCTGGTGTTGTAAACACTTCAGTTTCTTTCAGTCCCATCATGACCCAAATTCCTCGCAAAAATAAAATGAAAACATGGTTCTTTAACAAACGTGTCGTGAAAAATATTCAGGTGGGTCATACCCAGGTATTGCTTTAACAGGAAGGAGATGCCTTAATGAAAGGCAGTTGCTCCTTGGTGACTCTGAGCTTCTTTCTCCCTTCCTCCTCCCTTGCCTTTCCCCCCACAGCCTCTGCTGCTTTCTGGGCATTCACATCATCTTAACCTTGAACTGCCTACACCCCAAGCAGAGATCTCTCCCAGTGCTTTTTCTGGAGGCCCTTTAAATCCCACAGTGGTTTGCCGCCTTCCCACCACCCAAAATTCACTTCCCAGTGTCCAAGTACCTCCCTTCCCCTGCACGCCCCCTTTCATTGTCCATTGTTGCGTCTGAAATTTTGCGTATACCCTTTAGATCTGCCTGGATAGGATGAAAATCTGTTGTGTGTACTGGCCGGCACTGTTCTTCAGATGTTTTCTAAAATCCATCTCCCAAGAACCATTTATAGCCCTTAGTCTCTACCTTGATTTAATGTGGTTCCAAAGTTCACCTCTAGATACTGAACGGGTCTCTACAATGCTTTCCCTTTATCAACCTCTGCCGGCCCTCCTACTCTCTCCACCTATTTCAAGAAAAAAAAAAAAATATATATATATATACGTACATGTGTGCGTGTACTAATGCATATAGCAGTACACACACAGCTATAGTGTTTCGACTCTAAAGAGAATAAGCATGGGAAAACGAGAAAAATGCAAGTATAGTATTACCGCGCGCGCGCACACACGCACACACACACGCACACACACACACACACACACCTATTTGGATTGCACAGTGTGCAGACCCGATGATTTTACCCCCCACCCGAGAACGAGAACAGCGGGCGTCTTCTTCCCTTTACCTTCGAAGCCAGAGTCTAAGGGAGCAATGACCTTGCAGAGAAATTCATCACCTGCGAGAAAGACTGGCCCCTCCTGGGGCGCAGGATGCGAAGGGGACAAGAGCAACAGGCAAGGGGTCACCGGGCACGAGGTGGGGCCCAATCCATCGGCGGCAGTACCGGGCACCCCGCAGAGCTGCGGCGGCGCGGGCGGGACGCGGGGCAGGGGCGCGGGGGGCGGTCCCCCCCCCCCCCCGGCCGCCGCTCGCCTACCTGCTCTCCCTGCTCTCCCGGCTCTGCCCGGCTCTCCCCGGCTCTGCCCGGCGCCGCGGGGCCGCTGCCTGCGCTGCGGCGGGGTTTCCCCGTCGCATATCCCAAGCACGGCTCGCGGGTGGCCCCGGCGGGCTCCGGGGCGGCGGTCCCGTTTAGACCCGTTCCGGGAGCGAGCCGGGCGCTCGCAGGAGCTGGAATTACTATGCAAAGAGCGGAGGCGGCGCGCAGGAGCGGGCGGGGACCGCGGGGCCGCCCCCTCCGCGGGGCCGCAGCCGCCGCCGGGCGCCGAGCCAGCGGGAGGCGCGAGTGCACGCGCCCGACCGCGCCTCCGTCAGGCCCGGGGCGCCCACCCGGCCGGGCGGCGGAGGGGGCTGCGGCTTCGCGGGCGGCCGTGGCCCACGGCGGCGGCGGCGGCGGCGGCGAAGGCGAAGAAGGCGAAGGCGGCGGCGGGACGCCGAGCTCCGCCCCCGCCGCGCCCCGGCCCAGCCTGCCAGGTCCCCCGGGAAGGGTTGGCCGCGGGGCTGGCTGCGCCCCCGGGGCCCGGGCCGGTGGCAGCGGGGTGGGCGCAGGAGGGCTAGGGCTCCTCTGCAAGGCGACCGGAAAGTTAGGAAGGAGCCGGAGGTGGAGGACTGGGGCCGAGGGCGGCTCAGCAGGAATTCTGGCCCTTGCTCCTGCCCGCAGGTCACCGGCCTCCATGTCTGTGTCTAGACTCCAGCAGGCGGTTCTGATGAAGCCACGCGCGGTGAAGATCTGAAAGCAAGGACCCCCCCCCCCCCGCCGCCGCCACCACCAGCACCAGCACCACCGCCGACGTTTAGTGTGTGTTGCAAAACGTACAGTATCCTGCGTATTTGGAACTGGCCTTGCGGACCGTGTTCTTGTCTTTCCCCACTCCCCCGCCCCCATCCGTGGGCGTGGATGGCTTTGAAAAGCGTCCCTGCTGAGTGGCTTCAGTGATGCTAAGTGGGTATGTAGTACGGTCAGCGGCTGCGGCTGGTGCAAACGCAAAGAACCATTATTGAGTATTGTTGGCAGGCGCTGTGCAAAAAAAAAAAAGATGCTTTATGTGTGCCTTCTCGAATTCCCACAGCTCGGTGAGGTGGGTATTGTTCTCCACTGTACTGGCAAGAAAACAGGTTTCCATGATTTAGACACGTTGCCTGAGGTCACACCGGAGTAACCTGCACCAGTGGGATGCAAACCGCTCCAGAATATGTCCTCTCAACCAGTGCACAAGGACTCACCCAAGGATCTTGTTGAAACGATTGGTTCTGATTCAGTAGGTCTGGTGTGGGCCTGGGGATCTGCATTCCTAAAGGGCTCATGGTTTTGTCCATGCTGCTGGCCAAAGGACCAAACTTTCTAAACTAGTAGGCCAGGGTTTTGAAGTAAATTATTTCATGCCAGCTCCAGTTGATTGAGGCAACTTTCTCAAGTTGGGTTAAGAAGGACCCTAAGGCTGTGTCTTAGCTCTGGGTCAAACAATGCAGTAATCAATTCATCATGTTCAGTTTGGCTGATGGAGAGAAGGTTATCACACATGTGCTGGGTGGCCCTCCCTGTGGTCAGCCCCTTTCAAAACAACAAGGGCAGTTACGTTTTTACGGTGGTTATGGTTTTTTTGTTTTTTGTTTTTTTTTTGTTTTGTTTTTTTCTTCATTTAAGGCATTGATGCACCAACGTCAGATGTCTTTCTTCTAGTTCTCACCTTCATTAAGAAAAGCTCGGGCAAAGTTTTACACCTAAAGTTTGTGTGGAATGAAACACTTTACAAAGTGCTCACATAAATGATTTTCTCTGTCTTCATAACAACACTGTAAGGCAGCAATAATTTCATGTTACAGGAAAGAAGAACTGAGGTGGAGTGATTTTTCTTGAGACTAACAATACGCAGGCAGTAGGGGCTAGACTGTGACAGGTTTCTATTTCAGGGGTTGTTTTTACTAAACTACTGTATTAGTTCCTGCTGCCACTGTAACAAATTACTACAAATGTAGTGGCTTAATACAACACAAATGTATTATCTTACAGTTCTGGAGGTCTAAAGCCTGAAAATAGGTCTTACAGGGCTAAAATCAAAGGATCAGCAGGGCTATGCATTCCTTTTGGAGGCTCTGAGGGGATAATCTTTTCCTTCCTTATTGTTCCTACCTAGCTTCTAGTGACAGGCTACATTCCTTGGCTTGTGACTACATCACTCAGATCAGATTTCTATTGTCTTATCTCCTTTTATTCTGATATTCCTGCACCCCTTTAAAGATTTTACTTATTTATTCATGAGAGAAGCAGAAAGAGAGGCAGAGACATAGGTAGATAGAGAAGCAGGCTCCCTGTGGGGAGCCCGATGGGGGAATTGGTCCAGGGACCCCGGTTACACCCTGAGCCCAAGGCAGACGCTCAACCACCGAGCCACCCAGGCGTCCCTCCTGCAGCCCTTTAATAAACATCATTGTGATTACTTTGGGTCAACTCAGATAATTCAGACTAATCTCTCCCATCTCAAGATCCTTAATTTACACATCTACAAAGACCCTTTTGTCATGTCTGGTAACATATTCATAGGTCCCAGGGATTAGGATGTAGAGATATTTTTGGAGGATCATTATTATGCCTCCCTAAACCTCATTTAGTACTTATCCTATAGTACTTATACTATACCTTACTCATCCCTCTCTTCTGCTTGATTTCTGACTGCTGGGACGTTCTTTCAATGGAAAAATTCACTTGAAAGTCATGCAAGAGACTATAACAAATGTGCAGTGGCAAGAAACACCCCAAGAACATCAAAAGGCCATGAAGATCTGTAAGAATATGGTCGTGAAAAGGACATAAGGGATTAGAGGCTGCCTATTGGTCTGAATGACACTAAGATAAACCTTAGGGGAAGTCCTAACCACCACTAAAGGCCGCCTTTAGCTATCAGAATGTTTCAAAATCCTGCTTCTCAAAGAGTACACTGTTCCAGGATAAATAATGCAAGTCAAAACTCATGCAAAGAGAATATAACATCAAATTCCAAACCGAGTGATGGTTTTCAAAGTGATGAGAAACATTAAACCAGCATGTCAAACAAAATCAATAAAAATTATTGAACACATTTTATGCTCAAGGCATTAATAGAAACATTCTGCTATAGAGAAGTTTATCATTTCATTGGCACACAGAATTTATGAAAAATGGAATAATAAAGGATTTCAACAGAAGAAATGATTGGAGAAGCAACAGGAGATGGTACGGGATTCATCACCAAGTGAATTAGATAAATTGGGAAGTTAGGTTTATACAGGAGAGTGGATATAAAACTGGAAAGGTAGGTTGGAAGGTTACGTTGCTCACGATCTTAAATGTCAAACTAAGGAGTTCGGACTTCCCTGCAATAAGAACAACGATAATAACATCTTATGCTTTATATCGCCCGATTATTTACCAAGCACTTCTTACATATTTTCAGTCATTTGACTTCCACCCCTAAGTCCCCAGAAAAGCAGGCCTGAGCATGCATGTGCCTCCCTCCCCCTACACAGACGCACGCGTGCAAACACACACAGAGAAGGAAATGAAAGCCTCTTATCAAAGAGGTGTTCTAGACCGTTCTATGTAAAAATTCAGCTCCCACCCCTCTTATCTGCCTTTCTTTTTTCCTTCTCACCCTGCCAGCTTTATGTTTTTCCACGGGGCTTACTACTGCATCTTGATAGAGTTTATTGATACCTATTACCTATGAGGGCAGGGACTGTGTCTCTAGTTTGTTTCTATATCCTTACCACCTAAAATAGTTTCCAACACTTAGTAAGTGCTCAGGAAATATCTGTTGAATGGATGGATCATCATCTCCAGTTTACAAACCAGGAATCCAAATCATCGTGAACTCACCTTCATGATGTCTGACAGCTAAAAGTACCTTTCCCAAGACGGAGTCCCGATGTCTAGCCCCTGCTTATCTGATAGTATATTTTCTATCTGAGTGAAAGCTGTTAGTAGTGCTTAACCAGGGGCCGCAATGTATTTGAAAAAGATAAGAATTTGAGACTGGAATCTTCTCTAAATGTCACATCTTTCCTAAAAACTTCTTCAGCTTAGCTGGATTGGCAAGAAGCATTGGCAGGAGGCGTTACCAACAGTAGATCCTGGAGGGCTGCCATCACTCCTACGTTAGTTGGCACTGAGGAATACTGTAAGTTGCTTTGTAATTGTTCCCTGGTAATGCACGTGGGCATGTCTTGACCCTCGGGGTTATAGGCTTTTTGGTCTCAGGGACCATAACTACTATGTCCTTTATATCCCCACATTCAGCCCAGTACTGGCCTCTAAACAGACTTATCTCTGCGTGGCTACAAGAAGGCTGCCATCACTACAAAAATTCTATCATTACAAACTACATTCAAAACAATGTAGGGGATCCGAATGTGCCACCGCAAAATATGCCGCTTTGGCAATAAGCATTATTTTGAGCTCAGGCAAATGGGAACCAACAGATGCAGAACAAAGCCTTCTTGGAGCTTTCCTTATCTGACAAAAAAAAAACAAACTTTTGAGAAATGAGGATGGCCATAAACCCCCTTTCCTGGGGAAGTTTTATGGCCATGAAGAAGACAGAGCCCATCCCAAGATCGGTCTCCAAACAGATCTTACTAAAATAGCCCTTGTCCTTCATTCATTAGGTTCCCCTCATATATTTACCTTCCCACAGTTTGCTGTCCCTAAAAGCCTGTACCCCTTTTTCCTTTGTCTTGTCACCTTTCTACAAACATTCTTTGTTAAGATCAGCCCGCTGGTTTGAGTTATGCACCACTGAGTTTCCACTGCATCTAGGCAGGGTGCATGTGTAAATCAACTCTGTTTCCTTTTCCCTCCTTAATTTGTCTTTGTCTGTCTAATTTGTAGGGCCTCAGCTGGAGAAGCTAGGAGGATAGAGAGAAAAGATTTCTGTGCTCCTCTCCAACAGGAAGAAAAGAATTCCTGTGGAAAAAGAAACCTCTAATTTTTTTTTTCATGCAAGAAAAATTATTTTCCAGAACCCACTCTCCTAGTCCCAAGTATTTGGTCAGAGTTCAGTCACCACCACATCACCCAGGGAGGCTCTGAAAATGAGCACCTAGCAAGGAGGAATGGGCTTGCCTAGATTTTTTTTTTTTTTTTTTTTTTTTTTTTTTTTAGGCTAGACATCCTGGTGCCCCAATCAAAACTGAGGTTCTGTCAGTAAGGGAGAAGGAAGGTCAGCTTCTTCTGGGATCTTAGCTGCATCTTTCACAGAGAATCAGTATAGAAACACCGAAGATTCACATTCAGGCCCGTTTTGATGTTACCTGAGTGCATTTGGTTTTCTGGAAGACCATAGCAAGCCATATAGGTCAAGTTCCTACTTATTTTCCTCCTCCCCTTCCTCTTTCCTTTCTTCCTCCATCCCTCCCTCCCTTCCTGCCCAACCACCTCTTCCTCCCTTCTCTTCTGATACAAAATAGCCTTCTGCAGCGTCATTTTTTGTATACTTACTTTTCCATTGTATAATCAATTTCCTATTTAATGTTTAGATTATCTCTATCTGGAATATTCTTAAACTAGTCTTATTCAATTGATCAGATAAGAGAAACTCAAATCACAGGCATCATCTCTTGCTGCTCCCTAACTCACATTTTCTATTCCTGTGATAGTTTTTAGAACATGTTAGTATATTGTTCTACAACATGAGGACTTTGCTTTTATTTGTTCCCCCCCTCCCCTCCCCCAGAAATGCCCTTTCTTCATAGCCACTTACCAAATTCCTAGTTGCCTTTCAAAATTCGATTTAGCTTTCACCTCCTCCAGGAACACTTGCCAAAACCACCCATTCTCATATTTAATTACTTCCTCCTCTGGGATATGCCTGAATCAAGTATCAATCTTTGTTGTAGTTAATAAAATACTGTACTCTAATTTGTATTTTTGTCTGTCTCCTTAATGAACTCAGTGTTCCATGAGGACCAAGCCCTTGAATTAACTATTTTCTTTTTTTTAATGTTTGTTTATTTATTTATTTTTAGCAATCTCTACCCTCAATGTGGAGCTCAAACTCACTACCCTGAGATCGAGGTAGTATTGCACTTTCCTCCGACTGAGCCAGCCAGGCACCCCTGCGTTATGCCATTTTCTGTTATCAAACTTAGCCTATTGGTTGTTCACATTTGTGGAATTTAAGGCAAACCATTTTTTATTTTTATGTTTTTAAAGACTATTTATTTACTCATGAGAAAGAGAGAGAGAGAGAGAGAGAGAGAGAGAGAGAGGCAGAGACACACACCGGCAGAGGGAGAAGCAGTTTCCATTCAGGGAGCCGGATGCAGGAGCCGATCCTGCGACCCCTGGGCCGAAGGTGGGTACTCAACCGGTGAGCCACCCAGGCATCCCAGGCAAACAATTTTTTAAAGAACTGATTCTGCTCCAGCTGTTGTGCTAGGCATTTTTAAATCAATTACTCTAATTACAGTGAGAGAAGACAGTAATCATTTCATAACAAAAGGTTTCTAGCTAAACTCTAAGACAAAGGAGTCCTACATGGCTTTAGGTTCTGAAAACCGGGGTTGTGTCTACACTGTTGTCATGAGTATGCAATGTGGAAGCATTTGGTTTTTACCTTTGGGCATTTTAGCCATTTTTACTTGCAGATAACCATCACTTTCTACTTAAAAACTGCATGTCATACATGTGAACCTATATTTCATACAGGACCATTTTTCAAATGATGATTTTTGCTAGGTACTTTTAGGCTACAAGGAGCAGAAATCATGCTCAGTTCCCCTCAGCTGCTGAACACTTGTTTAAAGGGAAATAAGGGTGTCCTGTCTAGGGAAGACACCTGCTGCTTCCATCCTCTCAGCTTCCATTCTCCCCTTGCCAACCACTGCATCTCAGTTTTCCATTGAAGAGCCACATACCTCAGTCCATGTGATTAGGTGGAGCTGACCCTGACCCAGGGGGAAAAATATAATGTAGGATAGAGCAAGAGGAGAACCACCTGTCCCTGGCCACAGTGATTGGTTCATGGATGGGTGCAAGACCCAAACCATGGCTGGAACTTTTGGGAAAGATGGGGTCCCCTGGCTAGTAAAGTGGAAAACTGGAGCTGCTAATAGGGACCATTTGCAGACAGGCTGTGTAAAGGAAACAGGAAGACGAAGGCAAGAAAAGCAGGGCTGGGAGATGGAGTGAAAGTGAAACAGTTCTTTTTCTGGTGATATGATTTTAAACCATTACATTCAGTCATCCTTGAATTTATGGTCTGCCACTGAATTTTACACTGGTTAATCATTTTCAAATTGTATTTGTCTCCCACAACTGAAGAGTTCTTATAGGCTCTTATAATAGCTGCATGGAAAAACTTAATGTATTTCTCAGGATACAGTAGCAGACCCATGATGGACTGTGATACTTATGGTCCAGTGAGAAATTCTCTGGTGACTTGGTCACACTGTTCCTTTAGAAGCAGCCATCTGCTGTTGCTTCTTTTCTGAACAATCTTCTAGATACTTTTTTTTCTGCTTCTCTCCTTACACTACTACCTAAACCTTTCTTTTTTTTTTTCTGTGCAGATTGCATTCAAACTTTCCAGGAAAGAGAATCTGATTGACTGCTTGATACATTCTATTGAGTGCTTCATATACCTTAAATGTATTGAGTGCTTTCTTGCAAGTTGTTCCCTCTGGCATGATTTACCACTCCATATCTACCCCCTCATCACTTCATTTGGTTCATACCTGTTTAACTTTCAAGTCTCAGGTAAAGCCATTTCCTCTGCAAAGGCTATTTGAGTCTGTGGGATTCAGTTAAGTATTTCTACTTTGTGTTCATAAAGAACCTATCTGTTCATCACTGGGTATTTCATTGCTTATTTACTCATTTGCCTCTTTACTATCACTCTTAGACTGTAATTTCTTTGTGGATAGGAATTTTTTCTCTGGTTTATGTTTAGCACCTGGCACAGTGCCTAACACACAGTAGATAAAAAAAAAAACAATATTAGTTAAGTGCTGAATAAAATATTTGCCAATATCCTAAGTCTCTGTTAAAAATTTCTTTGACCAGGGGTGCCTGGGTGACTCAGTTGGTTAAGTATCTACTTTCTGCTCAGGTAATGATCCCAGGGTCCTGGGATGGAGCCCTGCATCAGGCTCCCTGCTTATGGGGAGCCTGCTTCTTCTTCCCCTCCCTGTTTGTGTTTTCTCTCTCTCATAAACAAAATCTTAAAAAAATAAAAATAAAAATTTCATTGACCAAAATATCAATGGGTCTCCAGAGTCAATTCTCTTAATCTAACTGGAGTGTAGCATCAGGAAAAGAGATTAGAGTATAACCGATGCAATGAAAGCCCTAGAGTGCCAAAAGTTCATACACACATTTAGCTAATGTCAATATAAATGCATAGTATTGGGGAGAGGTAGTGGGAGAAATACAGAAATAACAATGCATAGAGTATGCATCTGGCATGACATTTCACCATTTTGCATTTGACCTGGGAGCCAAAAACCTGCTATTCCCCGGGGGTGGGGGTGGGGGCTCTCATAATGGGGTCTTTTTAGCAGGCTGGGGATGATTCTGGTATTTAAAGGAATTTTTTTTTCATACAATATGACCCCTAATCACAAAAGAAACGTTTCATTTGGTATTAGATCAAAGGCTCACAAATCTGTTCTAATGCTGGAAGAAAAGGTCCAAAGGAGGAGTTAGAACTTTCTTCTAATGAAAAAAAAAAACAAAACAAAACTCAAAAAAACCCAGATGTTAGATAGACGGACAGATAAGCTAGTATCGGATATATATTTTGGCTGGAGAGGTTTAGATGTCCTTGTCTTTCTCTTGCTCCATGTTACCTCAGGATTTTCCCTACCTGTCCTCAAGCTTTTGAGTCCCAAACCCAGCTCTGACCAAGGCAGGCAGTAGACTCACAGCATGCAGCTGGTGGCCTATGGAAATCATCTCATTGAATTTCCATATTTGACATGGAACGACTGAGATGGGCCACAAGCCACCATATCTGCGATGATGATCCATCTTCCTCCCTGTTCTCCACTGTATTCTCTTGGCTCATATGGTCCTAATTCTGCTTGCTACCTCAGTAAAGCTTCATTTGCTGGTACTCCAACATGTTTGTCTGAGACCCTAACCCTTCTTAGCTCTTGCCAGCCCCTTTTTCTCCAATGGCAGTGGGCTAATGGTACCTAGGTGCAACCTTTTCTGGTAATTTGGTGGAGTTCAGCTCTAAATTGGATGAACCTCCTGAAAAGAGAGTGCAACTAGCATGTGACTTCAAATATAACCACTATCTGGAGACTGACTTCCCTGCCTCATTCACTTTGAAGTCTACTCTACCCTTTTCCTATCCTAAAGATGTTAGCTCTATGTAATAAAATTTGCCCATTCTTTCAAACACTATTACTTTTTTTCTGAGTCAGGCTCATAAATTGAGTTAGTTTCCCTAGTCCAATTTTTTCCCCCTTCTCCATCTGCTGAGATCACCAACATTCTCTATAAAAACATAATTATTTAATAGTACTCATCAGCTGATGAATGGATCTATATAGTGTGGTATATCCATACCATGTAATATTACTTGTCAATAAAAATCTTATATGTGTTCCATTCAAAAAACAGGCAAAAGATCTGAATAGACATTTCTCCAAAGAAATACAAATGGTCAATAGGCACATGAAAAGACGTTCAAGGGATGCCTGGGTGGCTCAGTGGTTGAGCATCTGGCTTCCACTCAGGGTGCCATCCCAGGGTTCTGGGATCAAGTCCCACATTGGGCTCCCCAAAGGGAGCCTGTTTCTCCCTCTGCCTATGTCTCTGTCTTTCTTTGTGTGTCTCTCTGATAAATAAATAAACAAAATCTTTTAAAAAGAGAAAAGACATTCAGTATCATTAGCCATAAGGGAAATGCAAATTAAAACCACAATGAGATACTACCTCATATCCATTAAGATGTCTACTGTCATACAACAGAATATAACAAATCCTGGCAAGTATGTGGAGAGATCAGAATGTTCATAGTTGTGAAAGGGAATTAAAGATGGTGCAGCTCTGTTGGAAAGTAGTTTGGCATGTCTCCAAAAGGTTAAACATAGAGTTACCATATGACCTGGCAATTACATCCTCAGTATATATCCAAGAGAAATTAAAATACATGTTCACACAAAGACTTGTATTGAGATGTTCATAATAGCATTATTCATATCAGCTTAAAAGGAGAAACAACCCAAATACCCATCAACTATAGTACCTATATCCATAAAATAGAATATTATTTGGAAATAAAAAAGTATTAATACAGGCTACAGCATGGATAAGCTCTGAAAACATGCAAAATGAAAGAAGTCAGCCACAAAAATCACGTACTAAAAGATCCCACTGATAGCCAATCTATCCAGAATACACAAATCTATAGAGTTGGAGGGTAGATTAGTGGTTTCCTAGGGATGTACAGCAGGGGAAAGGAGAAAATGGGGAGTGACTGCTAATGGGTACGGGTTTTCTTTTTGGAGTGATGAAAATGTTCTAAAATTAGATAGGAGTGATGATTGCATAACACTGTGAATATACCAAAAATATTGTACAATTTAAAAGGGTGAATTGTATACTATGTGAATTATATCTTTAAAAAGCTATTTAAAATATCATTCTAATAGCTAATTTAGCTCAATAGAATACTTTTTAAAATTTCTTAACTTCTGTTATCCTAAGGTTGAGCTCACAACCTTTTCATCTCTAACTCAGTTTCCTTAGTGCATTATCCTGATCATTGATACATATCCTGCCATATATATCAACCTACACAAATAAATTCATACTTTGGTTTGCCTATCCATGTCTTGTTGAGTTTTTTTAGTCCAAATACTTTCTCCAGAGTTTGATCACACTTGGGGTGAACAGAGAGAATTGATTTTAGCAAACTGCAAAGCTAACCTCCTGGCCTGTATTAGCCTCATACAGGTACTAGAGCCCCAGGAGACCCTGCCTAAAATAGCCAATCAGTCAGCCAGCTGGTCTCTTGCTCTTTCTTTTTGACAGCTCTAACCTACAATATATTGGATGGAATATTATTTTTCAATATAGAATCACAAGGATTCCTGATGGAAATGTGCAGTATTGCATCACAAAAGAAAAATAAAACAAATAAATTCAAAATAAGATATAGCCCCTGATTTTGTTTTCTATATTGGATATGAAGCCCTTGCAAGAATAAACAGTCACTTGGCATTTAGCATCACCACTACATCAGTCATTAACAAGGACTGAATTAATGAATGAATAAATTCGAGTTATAATCACATTGTTTGTGGATGTTAAGTTGATCTAGTAATGAAATTGCACAACTCAAGGAATATAACTTGTATTCTATATAAATGATGTCTTCTGGATTTGTGCAGAATGGAAAATCTGATGTACCTAACAGCTCTTCTAGAATGGCAGTGGAACCTGGAAACTCGAAGGAAAAATGGGTCTTCATATCCTGTCTTTCCTCATACCTTACCTAAAGGTAGAATTGTAGCAGGTATCTCACTTTATTTCCTGAAACCTGAAGTCACTACAATACTCATTAGTGACAATGCAATTGGGTTGATACCTATTCAAGATCCCAGAGAAATTTAGGCTATACTTGGCTCTTATGGATTTATAGACTCATATTCATTGATTAATGAGGTTAACATTGTAATACCCAGTTGCCTTAATTTTCTATGGCTGGTATTCATCATGATGTAGTAGCTTAGACATTACTAATTTTTTGGTGAGGATCTAAATAGAATCCATTTTATAGATTCACATCCAGTTTGGTTGCTATGTCTTTAACCTGCTCTTTTGGCATGGATGAATGTAGAACCAACATCTAATCAGTCTGTAAGTGCAAATAATATGGTGGAACAGAACTTCTAAAAGTCATGATTCCCTTTCCTAGGAAACATGGTTATTGACCATGGTAAATATGAAGAGATTTTATACACACATCCAGAGTTATATATAGTGTTTTATATATATATAACTGTTACATATAGTGTTATATATAGTGTATGTGTGTAGATATGAATATATGTATATATCACAGAAAATATATACATATATATGTATGTTCCATAAAGCCTAGATATATAAATAGTTTTATTTTTTATAGATTGAAAATACGTCTGATAAGATTACATCCTTCTAAATGCTACCAGAAATTTTGGAATCTTTTTATACACATGAAAGACAAATGCAGGGGATCCCTGGGTGGCTCAGCGGTTTAGCACCTGCCTTCAGCCCAGGACGTGACCCTGGAGCCCTGATCGAGTCCCACATCCGGCTTCATGCATGGAGCCTGCATCTCCCCTGCCTTTGTCTCTGCCTCTCTCTCTCTCTCTGTGTCTCTCATGAATAAACAAAATCTTAAAAAAAAAAAGACAAATGTAAAAAGGACTTCTCTATTTTAGAAAAATATTTGATTTTCTAATCACTGAATGGTTTATTGTTTCTTTATGTAATTTCTAGGATGGCTTATCTCCCTAATTATTCATTTACTATAAGGAATCTCTCTGTATCTCTCTATATAAGACAGTTTGAGAAATTATATCAGATAGTATATTAGTATGAAATGGATCTTTTTTCCTTATAGCAATGATGCTACTATTAGGCCTGATTTCTCTGATCATGAATTGGACAACAAAATGATTCAAAGTAAAAAACTAACAAATACTAAAATCTCTATAATCATTTAAAATAATATTATGTTCTAAATTCTATAAAATGACATAAATAGGATGTGGGGTACATGAACCCTGATGTTTACAGCCGCATTGTCAACAATAGCCAAAATACAGAAAATAAATAATCCAGCTCTAATAACCATTGCACTAATCATACACGATTCAATGAATAATTTCATTTGTGTTCTTACAGTTCTGAAGTTGTTGGGAGGAATAATGTTTTGGCAAATTCTTACTAAAACTGCTTAGGGAAGTTTGAGTGGATATTCTCTTTTTCTCTAGGTAAGTTTTCCTGAAGCAAGAAGTCTTCCAAATCATTGGACAGTCTTGACAAGCAGATATTCGCTGATTCTACCATATGCCAGACACTATACTAAGCAATGAGGACACACAGTTGAATAATACACAGCCCAGGCCAGGAGAAATTCACAGTCCTGCGGGGGAGACAGATGCATAAACAGTTGATTTCCATACAGGCATGAACTACACAGGAGGCACTATGGAACACGGGACAGCTGGCGTTTTGAGAAAAGAGAAGATCCTTGAAATGAGTTAAATTCGAGATGGAGAGCAGGTAGTGGGATGAGAAAGTGGAATGTATGAGAGATATTTAAGAGACAGGGTATCCTGGCCTGTGCTCAAAAAGGGCCAGTAGAAGATAGAGCCCCTGCAGTGTTTATGTATTTGAAGTCCTTTTTAAGAAACAGTTCATTCAATAAAATGCATACTTGGTGTTTTATTATGCATTGGGCAATGTTCTAGATGCTCCAAATACAGCAATGAACAAAACAGACAAAGTCTCTGACTTTTTAGGAGCTTACACGCTCGTGGAGGAAACAGATAAAAATTGAATAAACAAATATATGTTATAATGTCAGATAGTGATGATAGTGATGAATGTCCTCGAGGGGGAAAACCCAGTACGAGACTGGAGTGACAGGGTGCTAGTTTAGATGGGTGGAGGTGGTCAGGGAAATCCTCCTGAGACGTGGTTTTGAGCAGAGTGAAGTTAGGGAGCACACTGTGTGCATATCCAGTGAATAGTTAGATAGCTTTTCAGATACAAAGGCTCTGAGGCAGGACTTTGGCTGGGTGTATTTGAAGATCAGCAAGAAGGCCAAAATGGTTGGAACACACTAAACGAAGGAAAGAATAACAGGAAATGAGTTGGGGGCAGTAGCCAGAGGCCAGCCTATATAGAGCCTCTATCTTTGTCAAATCTGTTTTGTCCACCTCCCAGTTACATAGCTGTCCTGTGTCCCCCAGAATTCCTTGCAGTTAGAAGCATGTAGCCATATGAAAGAGCTCTGACTCCTGGCTTATGGTGGAAGTGCTATCTACCACTTCCAGACTTACGTAAATGTTCTGCATGTTTTTCTCTCTTCTATTGATCTCATGGAAGACTACAAGGCCCTGGGAAGTCCTGGGTCTCTGATTAACCACACAGAAGACTGACCACTGATTAGGAACATTTATTTTGGATTTTTTTTATATGTTAACACAAAATTCAGTTAACTATGCTAAGCCACCAAGATTTGGGAGTTTGTTACAGCAGCCATTGACTCTCACTAACAATGCTTTGTGGCTGGTGGGGTTTGAGAAAAAGGCAACTATTGAATTTGATATTTGAGTTCATTTTCTTTTCTTCATTCTTTTTCTTATATCCACTACCTCTCAAATTAGGAAGAGTTTAAAGAAGCAAAGTGGCCATAGAAGATCAGTCTGATGGGGCTTTAAAAAAAAAAAAAGATTTTATGATCTATGAGAGAAAGTGACAGAGAGCACAAGCCAGGTGGTGGGAGTAGGGGGGGTGCAGAGGGAGAGGGAGAAGCAAACTCTCCACTGAGCAGGGAGCCTCCCCACACCAAGGGGCTCCATCCAAGGACCCTGAGATCATGATCTGATCCAAAGGCAGACACTTAACCAAGTGAGCCACCAGGTGCCCCCAAAGGCTTTTGTTTTTAGGAGAGGGGAGATAGGCCCCCTTCTTTGCCATAGTAATGCTGAGGGATGTGGACATGAACTTGAAGGCTTGTAGGAATCATCAGGTTCAGCCTTCTTCTCACATCAACCCCTAAATGATTCCTGAATTTTTTCCCTGTTCAGTTACAAGAGGAATAGCAGAAGTGATCAGACAGAAGTGTAGACAAAGAAAAACATAGTATTTATTAAAAAAACTGAAGTTTAGACCCCCTCACTTGTAACTAACAAAAGAATATATGAGAAAAGGACTGTGTATTGGGGAATTTGACTCAATAACTAATTTACCTTTAAATTTATATAATAATTATTCTGCATCTTCACCTTTCAGGTGTAAACATGTGGCTAAGACATTGCTATTTTTATAGTTCCCAACAGCATTTAAGTTTTTGTTTTTGTTTTTTTCTTGCTTAGGAACATTCCTCTAGTTTTTAAACTCTCCTATCTTTCTGAAGTATCATGGTACTACTATGACATTTATTGTTTCTCTGTTTTTGAATTGAGCATATACTCTGCTTCAGGGGCTAGGAATATAAAATTTCTCTCCTGGAGTTTGGGGGAAAAAATAAAATTTGATCACAGTATAACTTAGGTTGGTTTTACTTCTTGTATTAATTAGTTTCTATAGTTTTTATGTTAAGAAATTCTCACAAATTTAACTTAAAACCACACAAATTTAATCTTATAGTTTAGGAGCTTAGAATTCTAAAATGAGACTTAGAGGGCTAAAATCAAGGCACTGGCAAGGCTAGTTCCTTCAGGGGCCCTGGGAGAGAATCTGTTCCTTGTCTTTTTCAGCTTCTGGAGGTTGCTAGCATTCCTAGTTTGGCTGCCAAATCACCCCAACTTCTGTTTCTGTCATCACAGCACCTTATTCTAGTTATGACCTCCCCAGGTCCCTCTTAGAAGGACCCTTGTTATTTTATTGGGCCTACCAGGATTATCTCACCATCATAAGATCATTAATTTAATCACATCAGAAAGTTCCATTGCCATGCAAGGAACCTATATCCATAGGTTCTAGGGATTAGGGTGTGGATATCTTTGGGAGGGGGCATACTTTTCAGACTACAACACTTTCTCAGTATTTAAAACCAAAGAACTTATTTCCTTTGTCATTGTGCACTAGCAACTTTTCCAGCTTGTCCTTCTCAGCCCAGCTCACTGAACCATGAGTGTGTTTTGTGAACTGTGATTTGAATGAGGCACTTTATTGAGCCCACATATATGGCTTGCTTATTTCAGGACACAATACTTCCCTAAAGCTGTGATTCCATGTCATGATTATCCATTGTATGATAGACGGTGAGTTCCTTGAGAGCAGAGCTCATATTCTATCCATTTCCTTATACCTTATGCCTAATATTACACAGTAAGTGTTCGGGAAATATTTGTCATGTTAAATCAAATATTTATTAATGCCAAAGTCTTTTTTTTTTCATGAAACCCACATTTCCTTCTATTTCCTTCTCTATTAATTATATCACTCTCTAAACACATATCCAAGTTTGAAACCGTGATAATTTATATCAGGGGTCAATAAACTATGGCCCTTAGGCCAAGTCTAGCTGATGCCTGTTCCTGAAGTTTAATTGGAGCATTGCTGAGTTGAATAGTTGTGACAAAGACTATTGGATGGCAAAGCCTAAAATATTTACTAGTGTGCCCTCCACAAAAAATGTTTGCTAACTGTTGAGTTTCATGATAATTAATGCACAACAAGTTATCACCCGGGTTGGGAAAAATTTTTATCCACATCACTTTCTTAAGTATGACCTCTTATCACTGATTCTTCCCCAACTCATCCTCAATCCTCACTTATACCAACTGCCACCTTGTTGTTGACCTGCTCATAAGTCAAGAGTAATAGCTGTGATCTTGGGAGGGCAGGAATCATAGTTGTCTTTCTTCCTTAGCTGTACTCGGTAACTGTTGGTTATGTGCAGTGTGTTCTTCTCCAAGTTATTGTTTATGACTTCTGACTTATTGTTTATGATCTTCTTTGGCTTTTTTTTAAAGATTTTATTTATTTATTCATGAGAGACACAATGAGAGAGGCAGACACACAGGCAGAGGGAGAAGCAGGCTCCCTGGGGGGAGCCCGATGCGGGACCTGATCCCAGGACCCCAGGACCATGATCTGAGCTGAAGGCAGAAGCTAAACCACTGAGCCACCCAGGCATCTCTTCTCTAGGCTTTCTTATAGATATTTCATGTAGAGACTGAAGTTCTTTGGACAATACTTACCTGCATCTTACTGCAGCTTCTGCACAAATAGATGTTTCAGGGCTCATTAAAGGAGAGCCTCCAAATGGGCAAAAAGCCCCAATATGGCATTGTGGAAAAACAGAGAAAATTATGCAAAGGGGTAAGAACAAAATGTTTGCTGATTTTCTATTGTGCTTTTAGTGATTTTAAAGTGTATTGCCTAACAACAAAATAATCAATGATAAGAAAAAGAAAGCTGGGACATCAAAATGGCTCAGTCAGTTAAGCTCTGCTTTCAGCTCAGGTCATGATCTCAGGGTCCTGGGAGTTGGGCTTCCCTGCTCAGTGAGAACTCTGTTTCTCTCTCTACCTCTGCCCCTCCCCGCCCGCCCCCCATGCTCTTGCCCATGTGCACGGGCTTTCTCTCTTTCTCCTCTCAAACAAGTAAAATCTTAAAAAAGAAAAAAAAAAGGAAAGGAAAATCTATGTAGCATAAAGTGGATAAAGTGGTACCTTATGTTTCATCTTGTATCTAAAATATAAAAAATATGTATAAACCACAAATATAATAATGAGAACAGCAAACCTTGCTTGGTAATGGTAAGAAAGACATGTCTTATTCTGGACTCATTGAGTGTATTACTAACCACAGAGGTCAAGATGAATGAGATTAAAGTGTTTAACATGTTTCTCTTTTTGAAGCCTCCCCAGATTCTAACTGGAAGGGTTAGTCTTCTCATCTTCTATATTGTCATTGGATGAAGACAGAAAACCGATGAACCTATTTCCTCAGATATTCTACTGACCTGATGACAAAACAATCTAAGCTTTCACAGGGCTTCCTGAAGTGGAAAGACAACTGTTGATGTTTAATTTTAGAACTTTATGTGGGCAAAAAACCTTGGCACACATTTCTGTCACCCACTGGCAAAAAACAAACAAACCAGCATTAAAAACTATCAGATGTGGGGATCCCTGGGTGACGCAGCGGTTTGGCGCCTGCCTTTGGCCCAGGGCGCGATCCTGGAGACCCGGGATCGAATCCCATATCGGGCTCCCGGTGCATGGAGCCTGCTTCTCCCTCTGCCTGTGTCTCTGTGCCTCTCTCTCTCTCTGTGACTATCATAAATAAATAAAAATTAAAAAAAAATTAAAAAAAAACCTATCAGATGCATCTAGAAAAATGAGCTGCTCCCAAACCTGAACTAATAACCACACGAAGGGGTGAGAAGACAACAAAAGTTACCTCAAGGTGGAATGGTCTGTTGGGGAGACAGGGAGCAAAGGTAATAGTTTTCGTGGGGCTTTGGGGGGTTATTTTTTCTCTGATTGTAGCAACGCAGATTAATTTTGTGACTTAGAAGATGTTTTAATACCACCTGCCCCAAAGATCACAAATAGTCATATATGAGCCTGGGAATAGGTATTTAAAAATTCTGAAGTCTAGAAATATTTCAGTTAACCAAAATTTGAAAAAAATGATAGAGTATACATGCATCACACTGAGATACTTAAAAACACATGCATATATTTGCCCACATCTATCGATATTCTCTATCTAGATATTGATCATCTACTTACCTACCTATGTATTGTTCTATAGCAAATGGCCAGAGCAGTTGTTGCCAAAAATGCATAGTTTTTAACATATAATTACAATAATGATGTCTGTAAAAGATAGGGTGAATAGTAATGATATTTTCTCTTAAATGTTGCTTCATAGCTGAGTCCTGGAAAACAGAAATACTGCATTTTTTACTTACAGATTACAATTTATAGACTCCTCATCTTTTTTTTTTCCCATCATGACCCACTATAGCCTTTGATAATAAATGTGCCACTCTGACTAGGGTTAAGATGAGTGTTTAATTTGTCACTATAATAGGAAAAAGATACTGGATTCAGAAGACTATTTTTACACAAATTTCATATACACGCCAACTCAATCAATAGTCTTACCCAAAACATAAAGCCTAATTCCTTTTGGGTGATATTTCAATGTTACAAGATTGTCGAACAATCATGGACAAGATTTAACTTCCATGTTAATATGAAGGATAGGTCACTTTTTATTGCTGAAAGAGTCAACATAATTACGTAATATTTTATAGAAGTTAAGAAACAGTGACAAATCTCTGATCTTTTAAGTCTCTGTCTATACCTTGTTTTAACCTAGAAACTATTCCTCTGACAGCTCATGTTTAAATCTTATTAGGTATACACTTAAAATTATGCCAAAACTCCACCCCTGCCAACCACACTATCACCCTCATCACCTCCTACATTCCTTCTATCTTACTTAGTATTTCTAAAATCTTTTTAATCTTATTGTTTCCTTCTCCCACTCTATCCCATAGTTAGTACTTATTTTTGCTCCACTTTTTGGATTTGAATATTATTCTGATTAAGAAGTGTCAAGATTCAATCTCCAAATTTTCCTTTGCTCAAACATCTCCTTAAACCCACTCAAATGCTTATCTCACCAGGGTCCCCAAATGCCCTGTTGAGTTTGAGAGTCTAGTAATGTGGATTTCACTATTTTTCTTATTGAAAATGTAGACTATAGGTTAAGTAAAAAGCAAAACTAAAAACAAGTCTCATCTTGACCTTCTCCAATTCTTCTTTATTATTGAGGCTCTAACAATGGGAAGTGAGCAAACCATCTCCACTGTCAGAGCAGGGGCAGTACAGCCTCTTTGAGGTTGGGCATTATTTCCAAACCTCATTTAGATGTAGTATAGTAAGAGGATGGGGTTGTAAAGTGGAGTAGGATCAGAGTAGAAGAGGAATCTGTGGAGATCACCTGGCTCTGTTGAAAGGCAAGGGGAAGCAATCTCTGTCCTTAACTTACCTGTTAAGTTACCTGTTCTTGACTTACTTATTTAACTGACCTGTTAGGCAATTTCTGAGCTTCTCAGACTCATCATCTGTAAAGGGAGCTCATGAGATCCATCTTGTATGACACTGGGCATAATGTATTTAAGGAACATAGCACAGTATTTAACACACAAGTGGAACTTATATAATGGCAGTTTGTGTTAATTTGTTTTTACTTCAAAGAAATCAGATCCCAGGTTATAAATGAATTAAGAAAGAGTTAAATTTTTCAGAGATGCTGTGGCAAACACATCTTTATCCTGGAGTATCAAGTGAATGTGAGAGGGAGTTCTAAGGGTTTGGCTGTGACAAGATTTGTTTTCAGCACACAGTTGGAAAGCCATCACCATCACACCCACTCAATGCTTTTCTCACCAACGTCTCCAAATGCCCTCACATCTGAGAGTCTACTAATACAGATTTCACAGTTCTTTCTATTGAAAATATAGAGTTCATGTACCTTAGTTTGGGTTGCTACAATAAATACCAGAGACTAGGTGCCTTAAACAACAAACATTTGTTTCATACAGTTGTGGAGGCTGGGAAATTCAAGATCAAGATGCCAGGTGATTTAATGTCTGATGAGGGCTTGTTTCCTGGTTCCCAGACAGCTATCTTCCTGCTGTATCCTGACACAGTGGAGAGGGCAAGAAAATTCTTAGAGGTACCTTGATTAAGGGCGTTAATCCCATTTGCAAGATGCCCACATGACCCAATTGTCTTCCAAGGGTACCATCTCTTAATACCATTATATTGGGGGTGTGATTTCAGTATTCGAATTTTAGGGGAAACAAACATTCAGTCCATTCCAAATAGGTTAAATAAAAAGTACAACTAAAAGCAATGGTTCATTTCTCTTGATCCATTAAGCACTGCTTGCTTCTCCCCTAGGACATATTTTCTTTTTTAGCTAAAAAGTGACATATTAGAGCTATGTGCCAATGGCACCTGATAACCTCTATTTTCAGTAGGAGTATCTAGAATGTAATTATGACATTCAACCACAAATTAAGGCAGAATATGGCTCTGTTCCTTATGTACCACAAGAAGGGAGAAGTGAGAGTTAGCTTAGTGTTTTCTCTCTAAAAGGCCAATTTATTATTTAGCTATTATTTACTCAAGGAATTTAGGAATGTCTTGAGGATCTTCATTTTGAAATAGTTATACACACTACATTTGGAGAAAGTTATTTACATAGAACTCATCTGTGAGAAACAAAGAGATAAAAGAGCCATCGAGCTCCTGGTATTTGGCCTTACTTCCCCACATCCTATTACAGACAGTCTGTTGACTTCTGATGACAGTGGGGGTGAGGGAGCAACACCACTGGGTTCTGCTTTTCCTCTGACAATGCCTATGACCCCAGACAATTCAAAATCTATCTGGGTCTCATATTTTTCATCTAGAAAATATGGGAGTTGGACTAGATGACTACATTCCTTCTAGCCCTAACATTAGATCTACATCATTATTTGAATTTTTGTTCTGACCCTTCACATCCTCCAGGGACTCTGGGTGCAGGAAATGAAAACTGGACAGGAAGTTAGGAGTCCTGCTTGCTTACCCGATAGTGAAGTGATAATGGTCACCACTCTCTGGGCCTCAACTTTCTTTTTTGAAATGGGGTCCAGTGGATAGCAAAGCAGGCATCTTTCTTGCCCACAGAACAGGGCTGAAGGGTGTGGGGAAGGGAGTATAGAGCAGATGATGTCAAGATTCTTTACATCTCCTAAATTCTTTGAGGCATCTTAGACATTTTGTCTATCATTACTTAAGCAAAGCTAACATGAGAGGATTTTATGGAATCTTAACTCCTGTTTTTTGTTTTGTTAGGTTTGTTTTTTTTTCAAAGATTGACTAGTAAGAAGAACACAATTCCTAAAAATATTTTAAAAATCCAGTATCCTGATAATATGGATTTCTTATAAACCCAGGAATCAAAGTGGATTATAGGAAAACAGGATTTAGCCACAAAATTATTTTCTTTTTCAACTGTATTGAGTGTGTGAGTTTAATGAGCAACACTTAGTTAATATTACTTCAAATTCTTGCCCTTACTTATTAAGAACAATAAAGGGCAGAAAAGTGCACATTGTGTTACTGTATATTATTAATCTTACAGATTGCTATTTCTGCGAATTGCAAAGAAAAATTAATCTTAATGATTCAGGAAAAGCAGTGCATTGCTCTTTACCATGAAGTAATTTGTATGAGTGCAATTAACTGTCCTTCCCGACACAGAAAATCCTAGAGGTTAGAAAGGACATACCATTGTTTTCTGTTTAGTAGATGTAGATTAGTAAATTAAGCAGCAAGGAAGATAAACAAATAAAACTAAATATAGCTTTATACGAAAAAAAAAAAAAAAAAACAACAACAACCACTTTCCAGTTGCCTTCTTTAAAATTTCCCAAGCTCAAACTACTGTAAGAAATATGAACTGGAATGCTTTCTTCCAAATTGTGTATCAAGAGGTCACTAGCCCTCATTTTATAGATTATCTGGGATCAGCTCAACTGAGTCATTAATGGACAAAGACATATCTATACATGAGTAAATAAACAAAAGAATACATGCATAAAATCTCTAGGCTATGACCTTTTAAAATATGGTATTTATTCATTATGAGTTCCTTACGATTCATCAGCATATAGCAAGCACTGGCCTAATGAATTCATTGTTAATTTCTCTGTTGTTTTGTTCTTGGCCCATTAACATCAAAGTCCAAATAGCTAGAAGTGTCTTTAAGTAGGGTCCTAATATTTTAAAAAAATTAAATGAATTATTCAAAATTCTTAGGATTTTTCAAATACAGCATAAGTTTTCATATAACATAACCATTCATTTTAGGAGTACAATCCTAGCACATTACAAAAAGGGAACAAAATAAAATCGTGATTTACCTAAGAGAGAAAGCTGACTTGGATGCTTTAGCAATAAAAGCTATTTTTCTTGAATGAAGAAAATATTGCTTAAGATCTCCACTTTAAAAACTTTGTGTCTTTTTTGCCAGTACTTTCTTCAGAGATTTATAACTAAATAACACCCTGATAAATTCTCTACAGAAGACATCTGAAGCCAGGTAAACTAAGAGCAGAGAAACATCCTGTCAGAAGTAGCTAGGCCTTCTCATTGTGTCAACTCAGCACAAATGTGTCATAAGCTGGAAAGCTGCCTGTCTTGACCTTGTAGCATAAAACCATTATTAACAGAGCCTTGAATGATGGACCTTGAGAGGTCCTCCAAGACGTCATCCTGAAGGCAAGGGTATCATTGAAAAACAAAAAGGGCATCAGCTCATTTAGATTATTCTGAGAAGATTCTGTAAATATAAACTAGTGTGTGTGTAAACCCATATACAGCTGGGCTGGGGGGTTTGGAGGACACTGAGGACTTATATAATAATTTCAGTTATTACTCCTTGATTTCACTGCTCCTCCTCAGAATTCTCAGTGGAACTCTGACTCTCTCCTTTCTTTCCACCCCCACTTAAGGGTTCTGAGGATTTCATGTTCTTCCCTAGTAGCTGCTATAACTTTGCTGCTACAGAAGCCCAGATCATTCTAGAGCCTGTCAGTGTTACTGCTCCTGTGGTTCTCGTTGAGCATTTCTATTGCTTTCCCTTCCTGTCACCACTCTCCCTTGCTGTCATAACCTCCGCCATGTGTACTAACAATGATGGAGAGAAGTTTCTCCATCATGGATTACTGCTTTCTAGGTCTCCAAGGCTCAACCTTGTTGCTTTTTCCTTACTAATGCTGAATTAGGAATTTTGAACATGATTGCCAGAGCCCAAGGGTAGCACAGCAAATGTGCTCCATGTCAGTGATGGCTCAGTGACACAAAATGAGGCACATGTTTTATCAGCCTGGTATCTCTGTCTTCTCTTATGCTGTATTTCTCTCCTCCTATCCTCCCTCTTTGTGTGGATGTGCTAATATAATTACCCTGAAGATGAGGCCCACAGTTTCCTCTCCTAATGTCCAGGGGATCCTGCTAATAGAACTTTTGGTGGTATGGTTTGATTCCCAGATTCTCCAAGGCAAATAGAGTGATCAGAATCTGTATTAGTTCTATTGCTGCTGTAACAAATTACCACAAATGTAGTGACTTAAGACAACACAAATTTATTACCTTATAGCTCATAGGTCAGGAGTCTGGAATGGATATTTATCAAGGTGCCAGCAGGTTAAATTTCTTTTCGGAGGCTCTCAGGGAGAACACGTTTTCTATTCAGACTGTCGGCAGAACACAGTTCCTTGTAGTGGGAGGGATGAGTTTCATCTTTTCTTGCTTCCTGCTGTGGATCATTTCTAGCTTCTAGATGGCACCACATTTTTTAGATCAAAGCCTATTACATCCATGTTCCAAGCTAATAACAGATGTGACTCTTCTTCATGCTTAGAATCTTTCTTCATTCTTCTTCCATTCCATTTCATGACCTCTTTGCCTCCCTTTTCTACTTTTAAGGACTTATGTGATTAGATTGGGCCTTCTAATCTGAAGGTCTTTATCCTTAATCACATCTGCAAAAATCTTTCATGTAAAATAACATATTCTCAGGTTCTAGGGATTAAAATGTGCACATCTTTGGGGGAGGTCATTGTTCTGACCACCACAGAATCTTCTCAGTGATTCTCATTGTCTTGTTGTTTCCAAAACCTTGACTAGTGTCTCATAGAAAGTTGTAGACTCATATTATGCTCTGTACGAGAAGCCTTTTTAATTGAATTAAAAAACTGAGATAAATGGGAAGAAAGATACTCATTAGATTATTAAATGGAGTAGGCCAAATGGCTTCAGATACAGATAGACCCAGCAATTGGCCTTTCTTCATCATGTGATACATCATTCCTCTGCTAGTTACAAATTCAGGCAAGTTGTTTCTTTGTCTCTAAGCTTTTGCTCTATCATTCTACCAATGTAGTAGAAAGGAAAGTTCTCAAGAGTTCCAACAAAATTTTGGGAGATAATTTTCATTCACTCTATTTGGTCATATGACCAGTCCAAGATTGGAACCAGTTACACTGTAGTCAGGATGATGCAGTGCTTTATTGGCTAAGTACGGGGTCAGGCCCACTGTAATCCCATGGACTGAGAATGGATGAAGGTACTAACGCTCAAAGGGCATGTGAATGCTTTGCAGGTAAAAACAACAGATGTCTACCATTTTTTTCTAGGAATTTTGGGGAAATACTACAGAGAGATTTAAAATCTAAAGATTAAAATAGAAGTTGCAGGAGAAAGAAACAACAGAGTAGGTGGTCTTTATACAATGTACATTATAGAATATTCATGTGAATAAATCAGAAGCTTAACTTTCATGTAAATATTGCATATTTATGTGCACCCTTCCATATATCATCTGTGTGATTTTATACAAATTACTCAATCTCCTTTCTCATATGTAAAATAAAGAAATAGTTCCCCCCTTTAAGCATGTGAAAGACCCACCACAGTGTCCGGCATCTTGTTGATGTTCAATGAATGGCAGATATCCCGATTGTCATCATCATTTTTATAAACCTCAGCCTTTCTCACTGTCAGAAGAATGTTTTAAGTTACAGCACTTCTACATTTAAGTCTTCCTTGAGGGCAAGTCAGCTACTTGCAATGCTCTGCTTTAAATGTCAGACTTTAAATGAAATTTTGTTCAATTTGTTCTGAAGCCATTAGACCTTCTTATTGATTCAGCTCTGAGGAAAACCCCAATAGTTTTAAATATATTGATGCTAGTTGAAGTAAATTTTAATTTAACATAAACCAAAGGCAAAGTTAGGTCAGACTAGCGATTTTGCCAACATGAAATTTTCACCCTTCTAAGATTCCTTTCACTGCTTCTCTACATTAAATCACGTTTCATTTTATTAGCCAGGATGGATAGGATCCTGAACCTGCATGACTCTCTTCTCAAACCTTTTTTTTCTTACAGAGGGACATTTCCTACTGATAAATAGGATTGTCTGTAAGTTTTTTAACAGCATGAGGTATTTCTCATTCTCTGTTTTGACACTGTTTTGCAGTCCGGTGCTGAGTCTACAATTATCTGCTAAGAATTTTTGGACACTGGTTTAGAAGTAAGGTTGTGGAATACACACATATGTGTATGTATGTGGTTTGATTACAAAGTTGGGGTAAGTATAACTGAATTGGAGTGGGAGAAAAATGAAGGAAAAAGTAGAGAATGATAATAAAAAGGAAAACAATTTTAAATTAACAATTAGAAATCAACTTGGAGTCCAAAGCCAGATTCAGGGGTGCTGTTGAACCTTCTGACATCCTCTGCAAAATTTCAAGCATATGTTTGTATGCGTGTCTTCTGGCAGAGGATTTTCATAAGCAGATAAGCTATCCAGGATGGCTTTTCTTCTTCTTCTTCTTTTTCTTTTTTAATTTATCCAGTGTTATTGGGCAGGGTGCAAGGATTTTATGTCATAGAATCATCTTAGCAAATGCACTTCAAATGATTCATATTGTTTTTCAGATTTTTTTTAAAGGCTTGAAGGACAGAGGAAATTCTCCTGCACACCAACAACCCTCCTCCTCCTAGAGGATTCCTAAAGTGATAGATAAATCCATTGTTCCCTAAGGCTTGTTGAGATGTCCTAGCACATGCTATAATAAAAAAATGTGATGAGGTCAAGAGTTTGCATTTCGCCAGTCAAATCCTTAGCTCAAAGGTTTTAAATTTGGGAATTCATATCACTTCTGTTGTCTGGGGCTAGCCTTGTTAATGAGGAGCTGGAGAAGCATACTACCTAAATAAATGTGATGTGTGGGTGGCCGGTGTGAACACAGGTGTTGAAAAGATGGAAACTGGGCCTGGCCTCGCTGAGTCAGAATCTAATGAGGGTAGAGAGTGAGAGAACTACTAACCTGATCCTATATGCTGCACCTAGGAGGAGGAGTTTGCTGGTGAGAGATACTCCACATGGATATAAGGAGGGGTGGGTAAGTAAGAGGAAACATTTTAAGGGGCGGTTAATAATAACAGCTAACATTTGGTGCAAGCTTATTACGTGTTGTACAGTTGTAAACATTTTATATGCATTTTCTCATTTAATGCTTCCAAAGCTTTGTCAGGTAGATTCTATAATACCCCTATATTTTGCAGTCAGGAAGCTGAGGCCAGAGAGATTAAGTAACTTGCTCAAAGTCTCACAGTGAGTAAGCAGCATAGTAGAGTTTGAAGCCAGGCGGAGGGGCTCCATTGCCCGCCCTCATCACCACTACACAATATACCTCCTTATCCACCCAGTCCTCTTCTAGCCCTTTCCTTTGGCCAGCATGAACTGGCCAAGCACTAAAAGCTTCAGCCCCTCTTGAGCTCCATGTCAATGAAAACAGCACTGAAAGTTCAAGGGGAACTTCTTTCTTTCATGTACTTGAAATCTTACAAAGTTTCCTGCCCACTCAATCCCCCTCCCCCTGGGTCACATTAGAAGAACTGAGTTTACCTGGGTTCCCAGGTAAGCATAGGGCTGCAGCCTCACCTTGCTCCAGGTCCTATTGTAGATGGTGTCCCTGCTGCTTCCTTTTTTTGCCTTTGTTCTTTGCTGTCCTGGACTCTTTCCCCATTAGCTGGGGCCCTAAAACTCTCAACTTCTCTTCATTTAGCTTTTTAAAGCTTCCTTACCCTAGGAAGTGATAACTGCTGACGGTGTTAACTTGTGTAGAATTGAAACAAAACTGCCCAAGACCTCACCGCACTGCTGGATAGAAGTCTCTGCCAATGTTCTGGGTTAGATTGAGCTGGCTCAAGTCCCAGCTGTGTAATGTTAGGCAAAGTAATTATGTTCCTGAATCCTCAGTTTCCTCATTTGTAAAATGAGGCTAAGAAAATACCCCTCATTGACATTGCCATGAAATTTAAATAAGATGATGCAGGTACAGTTCCTTGCTCAAATTGAGCTCTCAAAGAAATGTTAGCTATTAATTATGTCCTTCCCCCAGACCAAACCGTGAGAAGTTCAACTTTGTGGCTTGTGATGTTGATTCTTTCCTAAAAGGGTTTAGCTTCTTGGTTCATCTTCATTCAGAGCCTACTTTACGCCAGTACGGGGCCCTCCTTTGCAGTGTGCTTTGTGGCTAGGTTTACACAACTTATGGCGGTCGTGGTTCTGGAAGCTGGGGGCCTTGGTCAAGGTAGGACCAATGAAGGTCAAGATAGCTCAGTGTTTACAAGAGGGCCATGTGGCTTAGGGAAGGAAGAAGGAGTGGATGGGCAGTGCTGTGGATCTAAAGACTATAAAATCACAGGGTTTCTCTCCAGTGAGCCTTTTAATGAGTCACAGTGGGGGCACGATTTAATTCATGTTCCAGCAGAGAGTGGAACTGAGAGTCTTCGTACTTTTCCTGGCCTTCATATGTCGTTTTCAGGACCAGGAAAGGGGTTAGGCTTGCAGGGGGATCTTGCGGCATACGAGTAATAGTTTTCTATTATTGCTGTAACAAATTGCCACAAATTTATAGCTGAAAACACGATAAATTTATTAGTTTACAGTTCAGGAGGTCAGAAGTCTAAAATAAGTCTGCAGGGCTGTGTTCCTTTCAAGGGCTTTACGTGAAAATCCATCTCTGCCATTTCCAACTGTGTTCTTGGGCTTGTAGCTTCTCCCTCCATTTTCAAAGTTCATGATGTAGTATTTTCAAGTCTCTGTCTCTCTCTCTGACCTCTGTTTTCTTGGTCATATCTCTTAGTCTCCTGCCTCCCTCTTTCACTTGTGATCACATCATACTACCTGATAATCCAGGCTAATTTCCCTCTCTCAAGATTCTTAATCACCTCGCAAAGTTCCTTTTACCATGTTCAATAACATATTCACAGGTCCTGGGGATGAGGATGTGGGCTCCTTTGGGAGGGCATTCCTCCGTGCTTTGTGGAGCAGGACAAGCTCATGCAAGGGAAATAGAGCAGGCTCTGACAGACAGCCTGGCCTTGTAGTTTCTTTTTTCCAGTGACAATCTTCATTGTTGCCATGTAGAACCACGGTCCTACTAACTGTGCTTAAGTTATAACTCTCTACTAGATAAGGAGACGTTGTGTTATGCAAAAGCTTGCAAAATATGGGATTTAGGATGTTTAAAATATGTGCCCATTCTCAAAAGCTGACAACTCTTTTTGCCTATACAATGAAGTGTTGATATTTTATATAAAACACACAATACCATACATTTTTTTTAAAAAAAATTGAAGAAAACCCACACCAAATATAGGTTCAGAAATTTACTTCAAAGATAAAGATACTAAATTCCCAGAAAGGAAAAAGGATGATACTTTCATAGAAATAGTCACTAGTCCCTGGGATCCACAGTGTGTGTTTAAGATACCTAATAGCAGCAGACACCCAATATAGGTCCTATTGCAACATCAGTTTTTAGGACATTTTCTTCCCTTAAAATGGCTCACCAGTGCCCAGAGGGATTGGTAGATATGAGAAAAAAATTTGGTAGAGATGGTAGGTAGAGGTGTGAAACTATTTTTAAAAACTTCTGTGAATATCATGGTCATCTATAAGCATAAAGGGTGCCCTCTAGTCTATCCAGACCCCAGTGGGGGGTTGTGTTACTTTGCTGGTGCTGCCATACTGGGTGGCTTAAGCAACAAAAATTTATTTTCTTACAGGTAGGGTTAATTTTTTTCTTTTTCTTTTTTTAAAATTTTATTTATTTATTCATGAGAGACACAGAGAAAGAGGCAGAGACATAGGCAGAGGAGAAGCAGGCTCCTTGCAGGGTGCCTGATGTGGGACTCGATCCCAGGACCTTGGGATTATGACCTGAGCCTAAGCCTGATCCAGCTGGAGGCTCAACCACTGAGCCACCCAGGCATCCCAGGGTTAGTTTTTTCTGAGGCCTCTCTCCTTGGCTCACAGACAGCTGACTTATCACTGTGTCCTCACATGGTCTTCCCTCTATGGTTTCCTGTCAATCTCCTCTTTTTATAAGAACACCAGCCATATTGAATTAGGACCTACTCCTATGTCCTCATTTTAATCTAATTACCTGTTTAAAAGCTCCATCTCCAAATACAGTGACCTTCTGATATACTGGTGGTTAGGACCTCAAACTATAAATTTTGGAGGAATACAAGTAGGCCCATAATAGGGACTACTGAATTTATTCTTTTACATTATTTTTTGGTGGTGTAATTTGTTCCAGCTGTGTCCATCACCCTTCCGGGTGAAAGAAGGGTAAATTTAGAAATTACAGTCCTTGCCAGTCACTAAGTGGTATTTTCAACCAGGATCAACCTACCAGTTAGCATCACACTGAAACCAAGACAAGATAAACCCATTCTGGGTCCATGTCTCTGTCAGAATTATTCAAAACCATGGGGACTTAGAGGTTACCACAGAAAGTTATTTAAAACTATCCAAGCTATTATGTGTTGCTTATTTTAGCATTTCATATTAACTCACAATCCTTTTAGGACAGAGGGTTAAATTCTTTGGCTTTTCTCTATTTCAGTCATTTTCTTCTCTTACATCCTAGGGTTTATATTTAAAGTCACTGCTTAGAAATGCAGAAATGTAATTTCATTTTCTGTGATGTAACTCTACTTGCCCATGAGCTTCCCAGTCTGGTTGGGAAATGAGACTTTAGGTTGTCCCTTCTTGTTTTCTTAGCCTCTTTCACTTCAAATTTTCCTCTTTCCTAGGGTAAGTCAGTGTCACTTCTCCCTTTTCTGCCCCTAGATGGGATCTAGATCCCCAGGGAAGGCTACTTGTTCCTGCTTTGATATCCTGTATCCCTTGGTGTTGCTTGAGGCATTGGATTTATCATACAGTGTTCATGAAGCTTGAACTTTAGGGTTTCTCATTTGCAGAGCTTCTTCTGAGCCCTTGGAAGAGGATACAGGGATAGATTTGCATGGTCATCGATTTTGTAACATTTGTAGAAGTAAAATGTTTTAATAGCACTTAAGTCCACTGTTGCTTGCCACTTGATTTCCACTCCACCAAACTTGTAGCTTTGGAGTGGCTATAGGAACTTTGTGAATCTGACCAAGGGAAAGTTGAGATGAGGGTATATTTGGTTTGTATTTCGTGTAATATATTCATGTGGTTTACAGTCACTTCCATGAATAGTTAAATTATATGCTGGTCAATCTTGGGTAGAAACAGCTTCTAGAAATATTCCTATCATCTGCTGTACCAGCTCAAAATCACTCAGGGCTGAGGTGGTATCACGCAGTACCCGGCACTAGAATTGTATGGGGAGTGGAGGGAAAAAAGACTTGGGAAAAAGCCTATGGAAGATTCTTCTGGTGACTGAAGGGGTAAAATTGTAAGTGGAGGATTTAATTCTCATTGACAACTCAACATAGAAATTTTCCAGTTCAGAAATACACTCAGTAATGCAGCGTATACAATGATAAATATGACTTTTATATATTTTGTTTTATTATGAAAATCATGCAAGCTAGAACTTAGAATTCCTGTGTTTGTAAGGTACAGGCACAAACAGGAGGCACAACTGTGTGTGAGGCCACAGGATTTATGCTTTCCCACTATCACTTATTAAAAAAATTCAATTGACTATCCTTGATGAAAGCCTGAATTGTCTCCCTTTTCATTTTCTCTATAGAAAATATTGTAAAAAAATAATCATATGCAGAAGTGACCAAAGAGTATGCACCACATAATTTATGTGAAATGTCTTGCTGATGTATTAACAAATAATTTTTAAAAATTGTTATATCAAGATTTTATGATACTTGTATTTGTTTGCTTTCATACACTTGTTTTGTTTCCCAAATACTTAAAAAAATCTTTGCTTTCATTCTTAGCATTGTATTTATTGTCTTGGATTGTTTTCCCTCATGGGCCCCCCAAATCCGACAAGCTTCAGGGTTCCCTGTAAATCTCATCTGACTGTCCTTATGTTCCTTGAGTGGTAAACATTGAATGCTGTATGCCGACATGATGGGGACCCAGGACTGCAACTCTGTATTCTGCTTGCCCAGACCCCAGCTCTCTCCAGAACAGTGTTCCTTGAGTATGTACATTTCAATGCATCTCCTCCCATTTCTGAATTCAGGAACACCTGACATGCATGGGAATTTAGGATGTGGGAAGCAGAGGTGCCCTGCATGCTACTACAATCCATCCTTCCTTCCTTTCTCCCTTCCCTTCCCTTCCCTTCCCTTCCCTTCCCTTCCCTTCCCTTCCCTTCCCTTCTCTTCCCTTCCCTTCCTTTCCCTTCCCTTCCCTTCCCTTCTTCCCTTTCCTTTCCTTCCCTTCCCAAAAGTTTTATTTCTGAGGTTTGTAGATTTCAAGTTACTTACCCAAACTATTAAGTATAATAAGGGGTAGACCATGATTCTAGCTGACATTTTGCTTCCAAAGATGTACTCTTTCCACTCATTGCTCTTGATGCTCCATCCCCTGTTCCCTAAAATTTAATTCTCTGAAATAAAAACATATGACTAGAAAAGAACATTTTTATGTAAAGAATAGGTCTCTATCATCAGCAGATGCTTGTCAATTGTGGGTAACATCTTCAAGAAATCTATCTGCAAACTTGACATCTATTATGAAAGTATATCTCAGTGTGATTGTGCATTCAATTCTAATTGACTCACCTCTCCTAGTAAATTCTGCCAATACATGGATTCTATTTTAAAAATTCAAGCTGTCCTTGTGGAAAAACCTCATTCCATCTTCCTCAATTATTTGTCACTTGGACTCTAAGCATCATCTTTATTCTTGTGACAAATTCCTCAGAAAAACTCTCCATCCCATTCCCAGAATGAATTGTACTGATCATGTCTAAGATGGTGACAATAAAATTTTGCTCTTACTTCAAAGTAGGAATGGAGAGATCAAATATGTGAACTCATCACACTGGCTAACATTTAAAATTACACCAAACAGGGATCCCTGGGTGGCGCAGCGGTTTAGCGCCTGCCTTTGGCCCAGTGCAAAATCCTGTACACCCGGGATCAAGTCCCACGTCGGGCTCCTGGTGCATGGGGCCTGCTTCTCCCTCTGCCTGTGTCTCTGCCTCTCTCTATCTCTGTGACTATCATAAATAAATAAATAAAAATTAAAAAAAAATTAGCACCAAACAATATGCCTTTTGTGTTTCAAGCTTGATCTCAAGTGAAATCATGAGGAAGACAAAATTTGTTTTATAAAATCTGCTCTCTCCTTTCTCGGCACCTGCCGCCTTGCCTTTGTATCTCATTCACAGCACTATATCTAATGTTCCCATTCATTTTTTGCTTCTGTCTCTCAGGATCTGGTTTCATACTCATTTCATACGAACATTACCAGACCATACTTCCCCCCACCCCCCGTACCTTCCTTCTCAGTTTCCCATATGTAGATTCATGAAAATGCTTGTTTGCTTCCTACCTTCCATTCTTTCCTTAGGGTTATTTGTCTTCTGGTTTTCAATTTAAGTTATAAGTGAGTTAGGAACTGTTTAAATTATTTCCATTTTGCCACATGGAAGGGCTTAAAAATAGATAATTCTGCCCACAATCACATTATCATCTAACAATGTTCTGTAAGTTCTGGTTATTGTAATAAGATTGAACTAGAAATAAAGTGGACATACATTTTGGAAAAGTGAAGGGAACATAATTGTTTGCATATGTGAAGATATACCTAGAAAATGTATGTGGCTAGACTCAAAAAAGTATTGCAATGTTAAAAAGTTCAGTAAAAAGGCACATATGAAAAACATTTAACAATAACTGTGATGTTCAGCAATTCTCATTTTGGAAATATAATGATAGAAAATTTCATTAATGGTATTAGCAAAATATACAAACTAAGTTAGAAATACCCTTATCAAGAACTGCAGGGATTATGTGAAGTAAACTATTTTTTTAATAAACAGATAGATAATATGCCTTTGGAATATTTGGAGACACATGCCTTACTCTAATTATAAGGGGATTGAGTATCATGATGATATTTTCTTTCAATTACAAATGCAAAAATAATTCTAATGAAAATTCAAATGAGATTGAAAAATCAACAAGTTTACAAATGTTTTCAAGGTTTTTGTTTTATTTTGTTTTGACTGAAGTATAGTTAACACATATATTTTCAAGATTTTTCTGGAAAAATTGACAAAATGAACTACACTTATTGCTAATGAAACTTAGTTGGATTATTAAAACTTTAAATAAAATATTGTATACAAAGATTTTGGGATTGATTAGAATTTCAGTAAATTACAGTTTTATACATGAGCATTTATTGCTTATGTGTTCTAGAATTCCCACAGATCTCACCAGCGTGTGAAAATGAAGTCTTAATTTCCAAATTACAATGACTTAGGCTCTATCTTTGATACTGAAGGATGTCTTCAGGTCCCTGTCAAAGTCACCCCTATTTATTTTTGGAATGTCAGGGTATGTTGTATCCAGGAGAAAGTGGCTCATGTTCTTCATGAAACACATTACCACAATCTCTGCTGCCTATGTTTTCTGTGAGAAAGTCCCAAGGTTGTTCCTCTGAGCCCTCAGGCTGCCTGCTCCTCAGTGGTCCATGGCAAAGTTGGGGAGAAATGTTAACCTAGACCTAGAGTGGTAACATTTGTGTCCATGACCTCAAGTGGCCTTTATACACACACCTTCTAAACTGTCTGTCCTTAATCCCTCTCATCAGCAGGACTAAAATCCTGAGCTCAATCCAGAAAGAGGTAGATCTAAGTCATCCCTTGTCATACCCAGCCCTGTTCTCCTCATCTTTCTTCTCAGGCCTTCAAACTTCTCTATTCTATCTCAACCCCAAAGAAGAGCCCTGTGCATTATCAAATTATATGAATAGACTAGACAATCAGGTCGTCAAACAGCCAGATTCTGAGTACAAGTCCATGCTCAGCAGAGACATTCTGCTGTATAGGAATCCCCCTAACTCTATTATAAGTCATTCATTAACAGTGATTTATTATGATGTGTTAGGTACCAAGCATAGCACATAGTTAAAAAGTCATGGTTTCTGTCCTCAGAGAAACGTACTGTCTGGAAGTCACAGCTCCTATTCATTGGGGTATCATGAGAGAGCTTACCAAATGCATTTCTAAAATATATAAACTACATTTTCCTACTTACCAAAGCTAAGCAGGCTACAAAAGAGCAATTGAATTTAGTGTCATGACTTGTTCTCAGTTAATTGATACTGACTTTTAGGATTCTTTATCCTATTTTTAAAGTGTTTTTAAAATCCATTTGATGATATTTCTGGGAATCCAATAAAATTCACCAGAATGTAGGGAAAAATCAAAAGAACATTAACCTACTACCAGTATTTCAGCAGCTTTCTGTAGATCTGCAATACAGATTCACTGTCCTTCACATTCAGTTAGTTCCTCTCCATTCTAAAACAGAATGTCTGAACTCTGTAAATAATCATGTGGTTTCTCACAGTAACTCTACCCACATTATAGATTGACATGACATAATTATTAAGTTAACATTTATTGAACGTAAACTCATAACTGGCAGCTGTGTTAGGTATAGAGAAAAAAATGGCAAACAAAACATGATCTTGTTCAAAGACGCTCCTTGTTCAGTGAAGAAGACAAGTTTATAAAGAAATGGTAATGGTAATAATGCTGATGATAATGAGAAGGATTTTTTTTTTAAAGTAGTGCTGGGTTATCTAATTGACCATGTCACAACATACTAAAAAAAAAAAAAAATCAATTCCAGATGGATTGTAGTTTTAAATGTGACAATTAAAGCAGTGACTTCTAGAAAACAACATAGGAGAATATTTTCATTAACTTGGGTAGAAAAGAATTTTATAAACCAGATGACAAAAGCATTAGCCAAAAAGGAAAAGATTGATATATTGGATTTCACTAAAATTAAGAACATCTGTTCACTAAAAGATACCAGAAAGGGAGCAAACCACAGGGCAGGAGAATATATTTATAATACATATATCTGGCAAAGAATTATTTTTTTTTCTGACAAAGAATTATATTCACAGTATTTATATCAATAAGAAAAATACTCCAGAAAACATGATTATAAATGGGCAAAACACATGAATAGGCATTTCACAAAAAAGGTAACATTGATAAATGTAATCACCATTTCTATGGTGACTACCATGGAAATGCATATTCAAATAACAGTAAGATACCTACACAAGAAAACTAAAGCAAAAAACTGAAATACTAAGTGTTAGTGAAGACATAGTTTGGAAAATTGGCAGTTGCTAAAGCTGATCATACAATACCCAATGACCCTGCAATTCTACTTCTAGACAAGAGAAATATATATATATATATAATATATATATATATATATGTTTTACCAAAAAACTTGTACAAGAATGTTAATATTAATACTCTTTATAATCACCACTATAAAAAAAACAAAAAACAAAAAAACAAAAAAAAACCCAAACAGTCAAAAAACAAAAACAAAACAAACAAACAAAAAAAAACCAGAAACAACAGCTAGATATGAGCCAACTGTCAACTAACAGTAGTAGAATGAAGAACTCAACAGGGGCAAAGGATGTTCTCTTCAACAAATGGTGCTGGGAAAACTGGATGTCCACATGGAAAAGAATGAAATTGGGCCATATCCAAAAGCAACTCAAAATGAATTGAAGACTTAAATGTAAGACCTGTAAAAGTAAGAAATTGTAAACTTACCAGAAGAAAATATAGGAGAAAAGGTTCATAAAACTGGATTTGGCAATGATTTCCTGGATATGACTCCAAAAGTATAAGCAACAAAAGTAAAAATGAACTAAAAAGTTTTGCACAGAAAAAAAGAAACAACCAAAAATGAGAAGGTGACATACAGAATAAAAGAAGATAGTTGCAAATTACCTATCTAATGATAAGGGGTTGATATAATATATAAGGAAAACAAACAAATAACCCAATTAAAAAGTGAACAAAAGAACCCAAATAGATGTCTTTTGTCTTTCCATAGAAGACTTACAAATAGACAGCAAGTATATGAAAAGGTGCTCAGTGTCACTAATCATTAGGAAATGCAAATCAAAACTACAGTGAGATATCACCTCATGCTTGTTAGGATGACCATTATTAAAAATAAACAAAAAGTTGTTAGTGTTGGCAAAGATTTAGAGAAATTAAAACTCTTGTGCATTGTTGTTGAGAATAGAAAATGGCCACTGTGAAAAACAGTAGGAAGTTTCCTCACAAAAATTAAGAAATAGAACACAATCCGTGTGCTCCAGAAGTCCCACTTCTGGGTATTTCTCCAATGCTTATTGCACTGCCATGTTTATTGCAGCACTATTCACACACAATAGACTAGATGTGAAAGCAACCTAAGAGTCCACCATAGATGAATGGATAAAGAAAATGTGGTATATACACATAAGGGAATATTGCTATTCTTAAAAAAAGAAGGAAATCCTGTCATATGTGACAACATGGATGAATCTTGAGGACGTTAGGCTAAAAGAAATCGGTCACAGAAAGACAATACTGCATGATTCCATTTATAGGAGATATCTGAAGTAGTCAAGCTCATAGAAACAAAAAGTAAATGGTGGTTGCCAGGGACTGAGGTTTGAGGGAAGGGGAAATTGCTGTCCAATGTGTACAGATTTAAGTTGTACGAGATAAAAAAGTTCTAGAGATCTGCTATACAATAGTGTGCTTAAGTCAACAATAATATATACTTAAAAATCTGTTAAGATGGTAGATCTCATGTTATGTGTTTTGCTTTGTTACTGCACACACACACACACACACACAACTCTATTGAATAAATGATAAGGTTGAAGGTGTATTCAGATAACAGAATATCACACATTGGTCTACAGTAATGAAAATGAATGGATTATTGCTACCTGGTATGTATCAAGATCATACAAGTACACAATGTTGAGTGAATGAAGCCAGACACAGAATTACATATTATATCATACTGTTTGTATGGAGAAAATGAAACAAAACGAACCCATGCTGGTTGAAGTCAGAATTGTGGTGACCTTGAAGGGATGGGTAATGAGCGAGGGGCCACAAAGGAGGTTTTTATTTTTAATATTTTAAAGATTTTATTTATTTATTCATAAGAGACACACACAGAGAGGCAGAGACATAGGCAGAGGGAGAAGCAGGCTCCCTCTGGGGAGCCTGATGTGGGACTTGATCCCAGGATCCTGGAATCACACCCTGAGCCAAAGGCAGACCCTCAACCACTGAGCGACCCAGATGCTCCCACAAAGGAGGTGTTTAGAGTGCTGGTGAAGTTCTGTTTCTTACTTTTTATCTGAGTGGATATGCAGGTATGTTTAACTGTGAGAAAATTTATCAAGTTGTACACTTAAGAATTGTATACTTCATGCCTATTATGTCTCAATATAAAGTATACTTAATAGTAATAGACATCATTTATTGAACATATTAGGTATCAGACACTTTCCATGTATTGGCTCATTTAACCTTCCCAACTATTTTCTGCAATAGGTATTGTATTATCCTTGTTTCCTAAGTGAAGAAACTGGGACACAAAGCAGTTAGGTAACTTGCCCAGGGTCATCCAGCTTACACAGTGAGTGGTAACTAGGAATTCTATTGCAAGCAGTTTGGTTTTCCAGCTGGCTTCTGAACTACTGTGCACAATGTAGTACATCAGGAGTGAGCCAAGACCTATGCTTTCAGTGATTAAATTTTTCCAGGCAGACAAATTCATAGACATCTTCCAGAGATAGCTAATGCTTAACCAACGAAAGGGAGACGAGGTGTCTCCCAGGTACAAAAGGAGAAGAAATATCTCAGGTAAGACGAATAGCATGTGCAGAAGTAGGAAGCACTGAACTTTCAAATTCCAGTAGTTTGGTGTGGCTTGTAAAAAGTGTGAGTGAAGGATCTTCAAGAGCCTGTGCGTCGACAGATCTGACTTTTATTCCTGATGAGGATGAAACTATTTTAGGAAGGATAATTATATGATTAAATTTACATTTTAGAAATAGCATCCTGTTGGCAATCTGGAAGATAGACCTGAGGGGAGAAATCAGAGTCAGTATGACCAATTGGGAGATGAGGCACCAGTAACCATGAGGATAAAAGACACTGGGACAATGGATATTTCAAACAGTACATTCTTGGATATCACCACTAAATCCCTGTTTGGAAGGAAAAATATTCCTCTCTCCTTAGGATTATAAAGGAAAAAAATTCTTCCTTCAAATCTATTCAATCACTATTTACTTAAGTACCTTCTCTGTGTGAGGCACTGTGTAGAACATTCTTACAGGTGGGCCACCCTCAGGCCTACTTGCCTGCCTGCAAGTGGAGTAGGACAGAAAATTGTGTAATTTTGGTCACTAAAATTCTGCAAGAGGCATAGACACTTGTTTTTAAAGAGAGAATTAAGGGGCACCTGGGTGGCTCAGTGGTTGAGCAACTGTCTTTGACTCAGGAAGTCATCCCAGTGTCCTGGGATTGAGTCCCGCATCAGGGTCCCTGACAGGAGCCTGCTTCTCCCTCTCCCTCTGCCTGTGTCTCTGGCTCTCTCTCTGTGTCTCTCATGAATAAATAAAGTCTTAAACAAACAAACAAACAAATAAATAAAAAGAGAATTAGCTTTCAAATGGTGAAACTGGAGTAAACATGCAGATAATTTTATTCAAATTCCTATTAAAAACATGTATGACTATTACAGTAACAATAATTTAAATGATTTTAATAGTTATGGCTCACCTAGTTCTATCCCATCTCTTTGTACCCTCAGGACAAAGAGGTTGGATGGCCTGGGAACATAAAGAAAACTATTCTATTTATACCTAGAAAGTGAAGCAGCCAGGTTGGAAAGTACGTATAAAAAAATGGGTCTATGAATTATTCTCAGTGCTACCATTGAATCAGTAGCCTGGGTTTATTCTTCAAGTAAGGCAATTACAGACCATCAGCACTGGCTATTCTAACTTCCTTTCTCTGATGAAGGTATCAAGTTTAGGGGTGAAGAAGTGAAGCGATGGGCAAGGACAGTTCCTTCTCTCCAGGCAAGGCTGCGCTGTCAACTCAGATATGTAGAGGCCCCCAGTAGATACAGTAGGGATGGTAGCTTCTCTGAGCTCCATCCTACCCCACTTCTCAGGTCCTATGCTTTTTTGGCTGTGGGCAACAAATTTTCTGTTTGTACCAGCCCCTTTTTAAATTTGGTGGGGGGTGCTTGGATCGTTGACCAGACTGCTATTAAGATATGCTCTTGCCTTGTCTGCCCCACAGGTAAGGATAATATGCCACAGTTTGGCCTGGCTATCTGCCATGGGTATCCAGGAAACTTGCCAACTTCTCTTGATGCCATATGCTCAGGCAATATTCTTTTAGATCATCTCTCATGAGAGAGTGTGGAATTCTGCAGTGAATATGTTCAGCCCTCTATTTTTAGGGGGAGAGCAGAAAGCCAGGTTGAATTTCTTGCCACCACAGTTGTGGAATGAAATGGGTACAGTTTTAGAGGCAAGTAGTCTGTTACTGTATGTGCAAATTTTTGGATCTCCCCTCATTTATAGAAAGATCAGAGAAGTCAGCTTAAGTATTATCTGAGGATGAACCAGGGGGAATTGGGATGCTCATTATCCACTGTAGCTTTTTTCATATGTTGCTGAAAGAAAGATGCAAAAACCAGAATCAAAGACTTGTAACCATGAGAAAATGGACTTGCGATGATTCAAGGAAGAGAAGCAAGAGCTTAATGGGCAATGAAGACTATAATTACAGCTGTGAAGAGAATCAGGACAAGGATTGAAGTATGGAAGGCATGGGGGCAGGTTACGAAACTGAGTCATTGACTAAATGTGGTGCTTTAATGTGATGCCCTGCTAAAGCTTTGGGTCAAGCTGAACCCAAGCACTGATCATATATCCTTTATGTTCATACATTCTGTCTCTTTTAAAGGAGCATCAGAAAATTTTCATCAGAGATGCAATTGTAGTCAACGGTCCAGTTGTTTTCTGTACCTTCACCTGATTCCTGCTATTTTTCTCTGATGATGAGCTGGGTTGGTCACCCTAAAGAATCATTGACTCTTCTTTTTTACTCAAAATGATTAGTGAATCAAAGTGATCTGTAGGCCACTTGAATCTGAATCATCTCAGGTAATTTTTATACAGCAAGCTCCTGGTTCCACTCAAATCCCCTGAATCCATATTTCTTAGGAATAAGTTCTAGGAATCTGTATTTTAAACAAGCACTCTTGGTGATCCTTAAGAATTATAAACTAGAAGAGAACTCTAAGTGTCCTTTCTCAGTACTTCTTTTCTTCTGAGCCTGGACCTTGTTTCTTTGTGCCTGTAGAGCTAAAGATACAGCACCAATAGGAAAAACAAAACAAAACAAAACAAAACAACTAATATGATCTTCTTCAAAATGTCACACAGTGTTGCTTTCCTGCTTTCAAATGTTCAGTGGCTTTCCAATGAACTGGGAATACAATAGTTCCATGGCTGTGTGCCCTTCCTTTCTGATCTCATCCCCTACTACTCATTTCTCCTGGCTTGCTATCTTCTGGTGCTGTTGGCATAAGATCTGGTTTCTGAACCTGCCAAGATTATTTCTGTCTGGGAGACTTTGAAATTACTCTCTCTCTTTCTCTGCCTGCAAAACATTTTCCATATCTTTGCACCCTTGAGTTCATCTTATCATTCATATAGATCTCCGCTCTTACCTTTCCCTCAAGAAGATCTCTCAACTTCCCTTTCTAATACATGCATGCTCTCTACCTGTCATTCTTTAGCAAATGAGCCTATTCCACTCAAAACTCACTTTCTGGCCTTTGTCTCCATTTGAAATCAGCCAATTAACCAATCTTTCTATTCTTCCTTATTTTGACTTATCTGTATTCCTCCCCTCTATCCCAATGGAGTGGAAGAAGAATCTTCATTTGTGTTATTCATTGCTATATTTTCAGTGTCTAAAACTTGGTTGGCACACAGTGACTATTCAATAAGTTTTTAGTGAATGTTGGATTAAAAACATCAAAAATCCAAGCCATGAAGAATTTTAAAGCCCTCAGATCTACCCTTCAAATCCACAGTGTCCCCAATTTTTTTGATTTTATAATTGCTCCTTCTACCCAAGGAATATCTCTGGCATTGTGATATTTGTCCTAATTGTGTGTAAGAAGAATAAAGAACAACAGAGACCTAGATGATGTAATTTGTAATTCTTACAGCTAAATGGCAAATCATTTCAGTTTCAATCTCTTCATATAAATTTAAAATATTGACCTTTAATTAATGAATTAATTAAATCATTCAACAAGAATTTATTGCTAACCGATTCAGGCCTACACTAGACCCTTGGGGGTGCATCAGTAAGCGAAAGAGTGATTCCCTCCCTTATGGAGCTTACTTACATTCCTATCTGCTCTTAGGTCATTTGGTTCAATCAGGAGAATCTTCAAGTTCTGGAGAGTTTGCCTTCATCCTGAATTATCTTCTTTAAAAATATTAGTGGTAGGCTTAAAAACTCAGTTCTTCTTAAATATGCAAACAAGCTGTTATGAAACACACATTCCTAATCATCTCCAAAAATATACATTATAAATTGACTATATAGCAATTAAAAAAACAGGAAGTTCCCTGTTTAATAATGAAGCTAAAAATGTAGACGAATTCAGAGGGAAGAGCAGACAACAAAGATTATTCAAATAGGAAACCACAAACATCTCTTTCTGTAAAAAGTGATGCGATTCACTTACTAGTTCATCATTCTATTTTCTTTGATGATATCAACATGCTCAACAGTAATGTAAGGAAAGAAATTACTTGAGCAAAACTCATAATTTCACTTGTACTCCAAAGAGAGTTATTTGTGTATATAAATGACCTTTTGAAAATTTGTCTTAATTCTATATTATTCATGTATCTGAGGAATTGGTAAAAAATGAAATAATTCAAGATTAAAAATTCATTAAACAATTCTATCAATATATCCAAACAGAAATAAAATCAGTCATTTAAAACAAACCAAAGCACATATCTTTATACACCAGAAAGACAGGATAAAGTTATCTTTATCTCTCTATTTAGAAGAAAGGCCCACCCTCCTCTTGTCAACCTGGGTGCTCTCAGGAGACTGATAAATATTAAGTCTTCATTCCATTACAAAGAATAGTATGAAAATGTGAACAGGCCTAAGGTATAGAACAGTGGGAAATATCAGTGCTGCTTTTCCTAGGCACCAGTGACTTAATGGTTTTGCAGTTGTGCTATTTTCTAAACAACCCAAAAGCTGAGAAGAGGGGTGGACAGGACTGGTATCATTCTTTTAAGTAGTATAAATCATGGCCTGACTTTTATTGTGTAAGCAGCCTGTGCAGATCATGTTGTATTTAGGAAACTGCTTTTCTTTCTAAATACCGACCTAGACTTCACTCTCTATAGGAATGAATGCTTGTCTTTGAAAGAGCTGTGTCTCATTAAACTGATGCTCCTACAAGTCCAGGGAGAACCCTGATTCCTCACATTACACTCAAGTGCACCAAAGCCCTCTGGCCTGAGAACTTTCTCTTCTCAGCGCAGAGGTTAGTCTGGACTAAATAATCACAGTGTTGGGAAATGTATTGTTGGGGGACACCTATTTTCCCCCATGAATCATCTGATGATAGGAGCATATTTTAAAACAAAACCAACCTTGGGATAGGGCCTGAATTTCATGACCATGGATGGGAGACTTGCATGTTATCTGACATTCTTTCTAATGTTGTGAACTTGAGGATAGTGGAGCGTGACTAGGTATTCTAATGACCAAATGTAGAAGGCCAACTTTCTTTGATGCCTATCTTTGGTCTACTAAAGAAAAAATAAATTCACATGTATTGTTTAAAAAGTTTTCCTTTTCTAATATTCAAATTGGTAAATTCTGATATACCATAAAATTCTGATGGTGATGTGGGAAACAAAGAGGTGTGTCAGTAACTAAAAAAGAGGGACATCTCATATTTACCTCTTTACTGATGTCCAGCCAGAAAATCCAAATGATACCTCAGAATTCAAAGTAGGCCATTCAGGGATCCCTGGGTGGCGCAGCGGTTTGGCGCCTGCCTTTGGCCCAGGGCGCGATCCTGGAGATCCGGGATTGAATCCTACGTCGGGCTCCTGGTGCATGGAGCCTGCTTCTCCCTCTGCCTGTGTCTCTGCCTCTCTCTCTCTCTCTCTCTCTGTGACTATCATAAATAAATAAATTAAAAAAATAAAAAATAAAAACAAAGTAGGCCATTCAGTGAATGATCTATGGCCCCAAAGACCTAAAAGAGGTAAACAGAGCATATGAAATGGATGAGAAGCTGGTTGGCAGAAAGATGGCTCAGGAACAAATGGTTCAGAACACAACTCTTCTTTCTTCAGTTGAAGTAGAACAAGGTAACAATGGAAGAAAGAGACTGCTCATAGTCCAATGGAGGGAAAGAAATAATCCTCAAAATAATATATTTTAAATCTAATACATTTTTTAGCTTTTCCAAAATCTGTGACTTTCTAGGATTTGCTATCTTATCACCATTTATACTTTAGTCAAGACTAGCAGTAAGTAATCCATCACATTAAGAGTGTTGAGTTAGGAAAAGGATCAATATTGATGCTCTGTAACAAAAGAGGCAAGTAAGGTAGTACTTACTGTCACTCTGAATGAAGTATGGCTGTGGAGTAGTCAATAAAAGAAAAGAATACCAAAATAACAATTGACAGGGTGTCTTAACTCAATAACATGTAGTCTATTCAAAGGAATATTTATTACAAGTACAGTGAGCAAATTAGTAACAATCGTGCATGGCCAGTTCATTCTGAATTTTGTTAGAACCTATTAAATGACAGGGTTTAAGTGATCTGATAACACACCAATTTAATCTGGAATATATCTCCCTGCTCCCAAAACAGCAGACATAATACAGAAGAGATGGGGGGAAAAATGTGATTTGGTATCTGGGAACCACAGAGGACAATAGTTAAAAAAGCACATCCTAGAGCCAGACTGCTGGATTTGAATTCCAACTTCACCTAATCTCTCTACACTTAGTTCAGTCTAAACTGGGAATACAATTACAAGAGGTTATCATGATGAATATGTGAGATAATTTATGTACTGCACTTGGTATACTGCAAGGAAAGTTTAGTGCTTATGGATATTGCCATGGAAGACATTTATTTGCCCAGGTAACTATATCCAAGGAAAGAAAAGTAAAAAGTGAGGTCCCAGGGCCAAATCAAACTGAACCTCACTGCTTCATTATAATTCTCCCACATACTGTTCTTCCGCTAATCTGCTAAACTCATGTCTGCACAGGCAAAGCCGAATGAAATCCTAAGTGCGTCTATTAGCTTGATACTTTGCTAGGGCTGCCATAACAAAATACCACAGACTGGATGATTTAAACAATAGAAATTAATTTTATCACAGCTCTGGAGGCTAGAGGTCCAAGGTCAAGGTGTCAACAGAGCTGGTTTCTTCTAAGGCTTCTCTCCTGGGCTTGTTGGTGGCTGCCTTCTTACTGTGACCTTAGATGGTCTTTCCTCTGTGCATGCTCCTCCTTCCTGTCTCTTTGTCTAGTGATAAACCCACTAGTCCCATTGGATTAGAACCCCACCCTAATGAACTCATTTTAACTTGATCACTCCTTATAGACCTTATCACCAAATAAGGTTACATTCTGAGGTACTGAGGGTTGGGACTTTGAAACATAAATTTAGGAGGACACAGTTCAGTCCATAATCCAGGCATTTGTTTATTACATATAAACAACACATGACATTTATATTTTGAACATTTCATAATTTTTATTTAGAAAGTATTTCAAAGTCATACATTTATTAATCTAATTTAGTTTAAAGATTTTATTTATTTATTCATGAGACACGCAGAGAGAGGCAAAGACATAGGCAGAGGGAGAAGTAGGGTCCCTGCAGGGAGCCCCATGTGAGACTCCATCTCAGGACCTCGGACCCTGGGATCACACCCTGAGTGAAAGGCAGACACTCAATGACAGAGCCACCCAGGTGCCCCAGCAAAATCATACATTTGTATTTAAAAAAAAAAAAAAAAAAGAAGCGCAGAGAGTAAAATGTTCAAGATCCTTTTACTATTTGCCCTTTCACTCCTCTCAATCAGGCACCTTTGGTGGCTGTAGTTTAGTATGTTTCTCTAAAGAACTTTCATAGTTTTACATGTGTGTGTAAAATATTATAAGATGTATATTAAAAAAGTAGCAGATGTATATATGTCACTATGTCATGACTATACTATATACAATTATATCACTTTTATAATTGAATTTTGTTTTTTTTAAGTTAATAGAATTAACCTAAATAAATTGTTCTTTAATGTGCTGTTTTCACTACTTGATTTTTCTTGACAACCTTTCCATTTCAGTACACATGTACATGGCTTATTATTTTTATATATAATATGTAGTTTTATAGGTAATTTAATACATATATAATGTATTTGCACTATCTAATCTGTCTCACCATTTCCCTATCGATGGGTATTTTGTTTTTGTTTTTCTTTTTTTATTATTTTTATTTTTATTTTTTTGATGGGTATTTTGGAGACTTACTTCAATTTTTCTTTGTTTCAAACAGTAATGTATATATAGCTTTGCATTTATGTGGGAAAACTGTTCTTGAACTACACAAGATACGTACAGTTTTAGTTTGAAAGACTCTGCTAAATTGATACCCAGTTTTCGGGTCCCACAATTGATATAGGGGAGTATTTCTCCACACTCTGGCCAGCAGTGCTTGTGATGAGCAGTTTAAATCCTTTTAATCTAATGGTGTTTTATTTTGGAGCATTTTCTCATATTGTTTTAGGCCTTCTCTATGTCTTTTTCCATGAATTACTCCTTCATAAGCTTCATTGTTCTTATTATGCCATCTTTTTCTTTCAGAGTTGAAAACCTTTGTATTCTGAATATTAATTCTTTTTAAAGGATCAATGTAAAACATACAAGCTGCAAATATTTTCTCCCAGTGCTTATTTGTTTTTTAATTGTGTTGGTGGTACCATTTGCTTTTATGACTTGAGGATATTATGTTTTATTTAGGAAATCCTAGCCAACTCAATATTCTAAATCAGCTCTTATATTCTATTCTGGTATTATAAGCAGAGGAGTGAGGCGCTCAATAAAAGGTTCAGTTTAAATCTTGGCTCTGCCATTTATTAGCTGTGTGACTTTGGAAAAACCACTCAAACTGTTCAGATTATTAATAGTTTTATAATATATCACACCCACCATTATTTAGATTTATTTACAAGTTTCATTGATTCATCTGTTCAACATTTGTTTTTTATTTATTTATTTATTTATTTATTTATATTTTTAAAAAGATTTTATTTATTTATTCATAAGAGACAGAGAGAGAGAGAGAGGGGGCAGAGAAATAGGCAGAGCGAGAAGTAGGCTGCCCACGAGGAGCCTGATGTGGGACTTGATCCTGGACCCAGGGATCATGCCCTGGGCCAGAGACAGACACTCAACCACTGAGCCACTCAGGTGTCTCCCACCATTTGTTTTTTATTTATTTTTATTTGTTTTTTATTTATTTAATTTATTTTTATTTTTTCACCATTTGTTTTAAAAATACATTTATTATTTGTTGAATTAATTGTAAAATATTTGACTTATGAATCATGTTAAACATATGAAAATATGGACAAATATTAAAAATAAACTTGGATGACTGAACACCAGTTTTATCAAACGTTATTTTATTATATTTTCTACCAATATGAACAAAACAGTTGCAGAATTGAAGCCTTCTGTGTGCCTCACCCTTTACCTTCTTTACTACTGCCATTTCCATATTATGAGATGCATTATTTCCATGCAATTTCAAATATTTTGAATATACACACTCATACAGGTAAATATGTTTTGTGTCTTTTTACACTCAGAGCAGGTAATATCATGCCTTACATACAATTTTGTAGCTTCCTTTTTCTGAGATTTGTTAACCTTGATACAAGTAGCTCTGATTTATTTTTATACTTATTATATAGCATTTCATTGATTATACAAAAATTTATGAATTTATTTTCCTATTTTTTTAAAAAAGATTTTATTTATTTATTCACAAGAGACACAGAGAGAGAGGGGCCAGAGACACAGGCAGAGGGCAAAGCAGGCTCCATGCAGGGAGCCGATGTGGTACCCGATCCTGGGACTCCAGGATCACTCCCTGGGCTGAAGGCAGCGCTAAACCGCTGAGCCACCCAGGGATCCCCTATTTATTTTCCTATTATTATTATTATTATTATTTTTAAAGATTATTTATTCATAGAGACACAGAGAGAGAGAGGCAGAGACACAGGCAGAGGGAGAAGCAGGCTCCACGCAGAGAGTCCAACATGGGACTCTATCCAGGGTCTCCAGGATCACGCCCTCGGCTGCAGGCGGCGCTAAACCGCTGCGCCACCGGGGCTGCCCTATTTTCCTATTAACTGATGTTTCATTTTCAAGTTTTATTTCATTTCATTTTTATTTTTTTATTTTTTGCTATTTCAATCATCCTATGATATCTTTTGAGAATATGTATTGTTTTTTCTAAAGTAAATACCCATTTCTGGGTTTTAGACTCTGCACACTTTCAACTTCAATAGTTATTAATGACTATAAATAGATATAGCCAGATTGCTCTCCAAAGTGGTAAAGCCAGTTCCACCAAATTATGAGTGAATGGATCTTCCATTTTTTAAATATCCTCACTAACACATATTTTCCAAATTATTTTTACAAGTTTTAAGTTTTGATTTTCACATGTCTTTAATTTTCATGGGAATGATTTCATCTTTGAAAGAAGTAAGACAGGGATCCTATTCCCATATTGCTAATCAGTACTCCCAGCACTGATAAGTCCATTTTGGCTCCTTTGACTGTTACTACTTTAGATGTATACTAACTTTTCCTAAAGGCATCTCCCCGTTTCTGGGCTTTCTGCTAGGGTGCATAGCACTGTCTTTCCCTGACCTAGACCACAGTGTCTATTCACTCTGGCTTGTTATGTCCTGCTTTCTGAGAAGGCAAACCCTCTGATTTTATCTACCTAATTGGCCTACCCTTTACTTTTTTTTTATCCACATTTTGCGATCAACCTGACTTTTTAACCAGATTTGTTGGGGTCACTCAAACTATAAACTAGAGTATTTTTTGAAGAATAGGGTATTTTAACATATTTTTAAAATTTCTCCCCATTTCCTCTTCTCTCTGTACTTTCTGTGCTTCTGCACAGAAGCACTTGGTCGGTGGATGCTGGAATTCGTAGATCTACACTCCATGCCTTTTCCCCTACTCTTCTTTCATACTTTTGATCATTTAGCTTTTATTTATTTCCTTATTTGCATGGCATTCTGAGGCAATACGTAGAATTGATTTTTCAGCTGCGTTTCATTTTCTATTCATCCTGCTTATTGATTGTTTTAGTAATTTCTCCTCGTAGCCTCATTCTTAATGGATGAGTTATCTGTTTGAATCTTTTAGAAGTTACTAGTTGTGCTTATTTTCAAATGCTCCTTGGTTGCTTGGGGCATTTGTTTCTTTTGTTTATAGATTTTATTGGCTTTTCTTTGTGTTGTTGATTTTCCTCAAATGGTTGCTTAAAATTCATTGTCTATTGTATCTATAGTTGTTATTTTAGATTGCTGTTGACAGCAGGAAAATATTTCAGCGTTCAAATGAAAGTTTATGTTGTCTTGGCAGTGAATATAGATTCAGATGATGCAAACTCACTCCTGTGTATATGTGTGTGCAAGTAGCAAAAATGTGGCTAGGTTGGGTTTCTTTTTTTAATTAATTAATTTATTTATGATAGTCACAGAGAGAGAGAGAGAGAGAGAGAGGCAGAGACATAGGCAGAGGGAGAAACAGGCTCCATGCACCGGGAGCCCGATGTGGGACTCGATCTCGGGTCTCCAGGATTGCGCCCTGGGCCAAAGGCAGGCGCCAAACCGCTGCGCCACCCAGGGATCCCTAGGTTGGGTTTCTTTTAGGGAATGTTTATTGTATATCTTTTTTTTTTAAAAAATGTTATTTATTTATTTGAGAGAGAGAGAGAGAGAGAGAAAGTGTGAGTATATAAGTGAGCTGGGGGAGGGGCAGAGAGAGAATCTCAAGCTCAGTGCAGAGCCCAATGCAGGGCTCCAATCTCACCACACTGAGATAAAAGATTTGAGCAGAAACCAAGAATCAGATGCTTAACTGACTGAGCCACTCAGGGCCTCCACTTCTGTATCTTCTGTATGTAGAGTTTTGCGTCCTTTATGGCTGTAATAGGTCACCTAGAGCTCTGTCCTGCTTCTGTATGCTCTGGATCCTGTTTTTGAAGGGCTTCATCTGTGGAAGGCGGTTGCTCAGAGTTAGTTTCTTACACAGGAGACTGGTATAGCCAACAAGGCATAGCTCACTTTTTCTAGGCCCCATTCCCTCTGAACTCAGTATTACTCCATGATTCAGCTCTGTTGCACTTTTCCATCAGTTTACTCTCATCAGAAACACTTTTCTGTTTTGGTGTGCTGATGACATTTCCTGGCTTGACAGGATTGCTGAGGATTTGTTTTTATGTTATTTCAATGGGATTTTTTGAAGTAAGAACGATAAAGCCAGGCATCTTGAACCAGAAGTGTTGAGTCAAGAATTTGCAATGGAGCAATACATATTTTACATTGTGTTATGTGCTATGATTAGAAGCAAAGGAGATAATAAGGTCTCTGCACTGAAAAACCAAGTTATATACTTGACTATATTTTCCATAGGACTCAGAACAGTAAGTATTTTTACAATTGAATGACTAAAAACACCTTTTCTCAAAATCAGGTTTATTCCTCTGAAGTATGTAGGTAAATGTTCCAAAAATTTCCACATACTGTTGTAAGTTTACTGATAGTGCAATTTTTTTTTTTGCTTCACCTTCCAGATATCCTCTTTATTTCCCAGACTAAACTGAGAAAATATTTTCAGCTTTTAATTTTAATGAAGTATTTTTGCTACCCTCTTTCTAACTTCTAATGTCCTTGTGTTAGACCAAATGTTTTGGACTGAATGTATCTCAACCAAATTCATATGATGAAACCGTAATCCCCAATATGACAGTATTAGGAGGTAGAATCTTGGGGAAGTAATTAGTTTAGATAAGGTCCTGAGCCTAGAGGCCCCATAATGGGATTAGTGTCTTTATAAGATGAGGAAAAGATAACAGAACTTCCTCTTCCCACTTGAGCACGCAGCAAGAAGGCAGCTGCCTATAAGCCAAGAAAAGAACCCTCAGAATGAAACCAACCTTGCTAGCACCTTGCCTTGGACTTCACCAGCCTTGGGAACGGTGAGAAATATATTTCTGTTGTTTAAACCACACAGTTTATGGTATTTTGTTATGGCAACCTGAGTTGACTATGACACCGATAACACTGAGAATCTCTGGAATAGGATACACAGAGAAGCACCTCAAGTAGAGGGTTTCGAATGGAGACTTGAGTGTGATTAATTCCATTTTCAGCCTATCTTCAACACATTCTCTTCTGTTTCATTTATAGTTTTGTGCTCTTTTAGGACAACATAGATGTCTTGATTCTAGAATTTCTCATTTCTCTTAAATTTAGACTTGTGAGTACCTTAAGGGTGCTTATCTTTTTATCCTTAAAACTGTTAAGTAGAACAATTTCTGAGAAATAGCCATCATTCAATAATGTTCTCTAAACACATGAAACATATTTCTCTGCTGCATCAAGTATAAATGGCTCACACAAAAATAAATTTTGATTTAAAAAAAATCATTTTTATTCCAAACAAAAATGTAAACAGATCTAGTAGCTTAGTATTCACACAAAAAGAATCTTTATTATTGAAAATTAAAGGTCTTGCCTCTAAGCTTGTGGTTAGCTAATTAACTTGACCTAATCACATTATTGAATTGTGTTTTCAGAACAGAGATCTGCCTCAGAGACTATTTTAACATGTTACTTTAGAGTTTGATGTGTGTACTGAGCTTTGAGAAAATACATAGATTCTTTCATTGCATTTTGAATCAAAATAATAAAAAGCAATTAAAATTTATGGTTGTGGGGGATAGAGCACTGAGTCTCTTTATTACATATTTTCTTCCTAATTATAAATCACTATAATTGCTTTTGAAATAAACACAAATATGACTCAGCAGTCTTATCAGTTATCGTTCCAGATTTACTGTGTGGCCCTATGAGAATCACAAGTAGCTAAGGAACTCACTTAGGAAATGACGACAACAAAATAACCTTTTGTGTCCCAGTCACCTGGGCCTGGCTATGTATTACTAGAAAGCTGTGATGACTACTGCAGCCTGCGCTGCTGTTGGATAATAAGAGTGCTTCACTTATGTTCAGCATTGTTTCTGTGGGATAAATCACCTTGAATTACTAAGATTTAATTTTGTTTCAAATGTACTAATCAAATAATTGATTACAGTGGCTTAGCTGATTTGGGTAGGAGTGACATCACAATTATTTCATGGTGGCTATTAAAAGCAGTATTGAGAGGGGTGTCTCTAATAGGGAAATGATTCTCTCCTGAAAGCACTTAAAAATATCAGAATCAGTAAATAACCAGTGGTACTTTTGTTTGAAATGAAAAGATTCCTAGGATATGATTCATGAATCAACATTGTTGTAAGTGTAAACTTTGTGGATGGCTTTTTACATGTTTTATTTCTATCCCCCATCCATAAGGCACTGTGCACTTTTTGCACCACATGATTGTTTATATGTTCAATTGCAAGTGCATTATAGTGAAGCAGATTTGAGTCTCTTCCCAACTAAATGGGAACTGAAACATGTAGAGAAAACTCACCGATGATTTGTGTTTTCTTTTTTGTTGTTGTTAAAGATTTTATTTATTTATTTGAAAGAGAGAGAGAGCAAGAGCACAAGCAGGAGGAGGCAGAGGGAGAAGCAGGCTTCCCACCAAGCAGGGAGCCAGACTTGGGGCTCCATCCCAGAACCCTGGGATCATGAGTTGAGCCGAAGGCAGACGCTTAACTAAGTGAGCCACCTAGGCACATGATTTGTGTTTATAATGTAATGGTGCAAAATGTGCTACCCCAAAATGTGTCTCTTTGGCATGTGAATTATTTTAGGCAGATTATTTTTAAGAAACAAAAGGTTCAGGAGGTTTTCTTTTTTGTCTCCTTACTGACTGACTAAAAGAATTTAGATAGAGAACTTGCTTCAGGAAGGGAGCTATCATCATAGATAATTATTGTATAATATGAACTAGGTATGGTAGACAAGGAGGAACCTACAAGGCCTGTTCGATCAAAGTCCTCTATGTCCTATTGTTTCTGAATGGTCTAGCAAACATTTATTTCCCATTTACTCTTTTTCATCTTCCTGTGAATTGCTTTCCTTGCTTCTTAAGTCCTAGGCCTCAACCCTCTTCTTCTTAGTTTAGGAAAGCATAGATACCTGTCTTTGGAATCTCTTCTGATTATGTGGATTCTTCACATGTCCATAATTAAATTCGGTTTTCTCTTGTTAATTTGTCTCATGCCAATTTAATTCTTAGATCAGTCAGAAGAATCATGAAGCATAGAGGACACAATTTTCTCCCAACATAGCTAGTCTTACGTGTTAAAACTTCCTAGTAACATAATACCTATTTCTATAGTTTACTTTCCAGCAAGCACCACATGGTTATGTAAGCTGTACTTCATCCATGAGTTAAAATGTGGATGTAGACTAAGAATGTATCCTAGATTCATTATATTCCTACAATGCACAATTTACTCCATTTCAAGATAATTAGGACATTCATCATTTTTATTCTGTTATTCTGCTTTATGTTAGAGGAAATCTCATCATTTCTCAGAACATCTTGATTTTATTTTTTTGCCAAGTGACAGGTTTACTTTCAAGATCCTCCAGATATGCCCTCTTAAAATTGGTAAATTAAAATTTCTTATCATTCTTTTTTTTGTGATTCTTTAAAACACCTAAAACTCTTTATTTTTTTATTTTTTTAATAAATTAATTTTTATTGGTGTTCAATTTACCAACATACAGAATAACACCCAGTGCTCATCCCACTTCTTATCATTCTTTCCTGAGACTTTATCTTTTGGTGAGCCCTTGAAATTAGGAAGTCAGTAAACCAAGCTCTATTATTTTCCAGGCAAAGAATTCTTATGATGTATAGTAGATCTGCAGACACAGATTCTAATTCCAGCCCCACTTAGTACTTGCTAAGCCATGCTTGTAAGTCATTAAACTACAGGGTAGCTTCATTTATTAAATGGATTACTTCCTGACCTCAATGTGTCCTCTCTAAAATAAACCTGGAGTACTTTGTGCTTTGTTAAGTACCTCATAACATGTTTAGCAATAAAACAGCACAGTGCAAGAGAACTCCATTAAAATTGTATTACTAGAGGCTATTAATCAAACTTTTATAACTGTAGGAGTAGCAAAGTACTAAAAAATGGTATTATTTATACTAAATGCTAATGGTTTAAAAACAAATGTGATGAACATCAAAACAAAAAGGCACCAGGCTTCCATTTGTACTTTTTAATAACATAGCTCAGGTATACTCAGAGATGTTATCTGTATATCTAGTTTTACAGAAGCATAAATTCATAAGATTGGAAGGGAAATCTGAAATTATTTAATCCAATTTCCATCTCACTCTCATTGGATACTTGAATGCTTTCCCTGTTACCATTAACAAGAGATTATTAGCTTCAACTGAAATACCTCTAATGATACACACATTTCACTAACTACATTTAGCTGCTTGAGAATTCTTCCAATGTCTTAGCATTAACTGCTAACTATTATCTATTTGTACATGTCCTTCTGGAAGTCTGGTGTCAGATTAACTGAGATTCCAGGAATGATGAGAGCAGTCTGGATTTGAACAGAATTAGCTACTATCTTCCAGCTTCTACTATATTGTGAACTAATAGGACTCCACCTGCCAAGATATAAGACAAAAGTGCTATTCTCTCTTTTGTGTCTCTCAGATCCCCCAAAAGGATAATGTCTTCATTCATTTATTCATTTACTCAAGAAATACCTTTTGAACACATACTAATTTTTAAACATTTTCCTGTGTGTTGGAGATCAATAATGGATAAGATGGAGGTGACATTTGCTTTATGGAATTTATAGTTTAGAAGAAGAGAGAGAGAAAAATGTTATAGTTTGGGGCATGCTAAGTAAAAAGTTTGGGGCTAAAGGAAGGAATATAAATTAAGCTTTCATTGTACTTCCAGTGATTTCTTTTTTAGTAATTCCTGCATTTCTCTTGCACTGGTCTCTTTCACCCTGAGTTCATAGACCAAGCATACTGTTCTATATCTATTCTTTAGTAGTGGAGGGGGTTGAATTTTTATTGCACAGGCCTCCTGAATCCCACACAAATTTTGAATTCTTTAGAAATTAAAGAAGTTGGGGAGCCTGAGTGGCTGAATTGGTTAAATGTCTGACTCTTGGTTTCAGCTCAGGTCATGATCTCAGGGTTGTGAGACGGAGTCCCATGTTGGGCTCCGTGCTAGGCCTGCTTGGGATTCTCTCTCTTCCTCTATCTCCCCCATCAAAAACAAACAAATACATAAATAAAAAATAAATTAAGGAGGTTTGTTTTCCAAGAGAAGTTAGTGGAGATCTGAGCAAAGTGGTGTCAGTTCTGGCCCAGTAAAGATACTTTGTTATACCAATAACACCAAGAATCTCTCCTCTCCCCACAAGGATGAAGACTTGAGAGTGATCCAAAAGATGGGACACATCAAGATTCTGCACTGGAGCCATCTGTCCTTTCTGCTGAATTTGGTAACAGACTGGAGAACTTAGCTGGTAAGGCTGCACAACTTTCAGAAGGACATATACAAAGAGAAATGAGTGAAATATTGAGTTAGGGGCTCAACTAGATATTGAATTAAGTGAAGTAGAAGGAAAACTGATTTCTTAATCAAAACCACATTTGAACCCTTTAAGTTATGATACGAATTTATGTTTATGGGCATACATATACGTTTCTGTGTGTGTGTGTGCATATGTGAAATTTGTGGTAGAGGCAAGTTTTTGATTAATGGAAAGATAAATTTCAGAGTTGACCAGCAATAAATCAAGAGGTTCAACTCTAGCCCTATTTATACTTTTGCTTACTAAGCAAATTTCCTATTCTGTTTTATATCATTAGCTATAAGATGCACATTTTAGTGTCCCTAAAATCAGGGTGTGTCTTAATGTGATGGTGTCTTCCAATTATGGTTGATTGTTGGCCTGGGAGCAGTTAGGACAACATTGTCATTACCTTAAATACAAGAATCTGGAAATAGCTTTATATATTCTCATGGCCACTTCATTTGAGTTATATACATTATTGGGATTACACATAATGCTTTTAATTGCTGTTTAACATCTTTTCAAAAATAATACGCTTTAGTTTTTCAATGAAAATTTATTGCATATACAGAAGAGTAAAAACACCTTGAAAACATTTATGTCTAAATATTGCTGAAAGGACCCTTTCAAAAATTGCAAAACAAAATTTCTACATGGTAAGAAACCTATGGGTCATAGTTTACTTGGGAACATTTTTTGTTAGTGGTACACAACATAATGGTGCATCTTCAATAAATGACATATTCGAGTCAAAGAAATGCAGTAATTTATTCCCTCAAGTAGAGTGAAACATGAGCTATTCAAAATCCAGTCTTCTATAACTTCCTGACTTCCAGACTAATTCTATACTTTCTGTAACTAGGAAAAAAATCTCTCCTGTAGTTACTAAACAGCAACAGAGGACCCAGGAAAGTGACACTATTTGAGAAAATCTTTATGAATCCCCTTACTAGTACTTTGGTCCAAGCCACCATTGTCTCCCACTGGAACCATTGTCATAGCATCCTTCCTCGGTGGCCTCCCTGCAAACCCTCCAGCAGCTTACCATTATGTTTAGAAGAAAATCTAGATTCTCTAGCAGTGCCTGCAAGGTTCCACCTTCTTCAACTGTACTGGCTTTGCAACTTGCCTTTGTGTTACTCTGCCTTGCCAGGTGTCTTCCCAATTTATTGCTGGCAGAATGGATCTTCTCATATCCTGCAATACCCTCCTCCCAGTTCTTCTGACTTACTGCTTCTTCTTCTTCCTTTTTTTTTTTTTTAAAGATTTATTTATTTCAGAGAGAGTGTACAAGAACATGCACACAAGCTAGAGGGGGAGAGGAAGAGGGAGAGAGAATCTCAAGCAGACTCCTCATTGCTCATGCTGCCTGATGTGGGGCTCAGTCCCACAACCATGAGATCTCAACCTGAGCAGAAACCAAGAGTGGGTCACTTATCCAATTGCACCACCCAGATACCTCTGACTTACTCTTGTCCTCAGTTCAAAAGTAACTATCTCAGAGACCTTCCTTATCTAGTCAATATAAAATAGCCCGTTAGTTGTTAACATATCACAATTTATTTTGTTTTTATAGCATGTATCACTCTGAAGTGATCTTATTTGTTCACTTCTTAGCCATCTGCCTTTCTCTCTCTAACATACAACTGCACCAGAGGTAGGGACAGTGGGGCTTGTATCCTGACTGTTTCCTAACACTATCACATTACTATTTATGGAATAAGGGAATAAATAAACTGTAATTGGACAGTCTTGTATGAAGGAAAAAGTACTTTAATGGGCTGGGACATCTAGAAAAGCCTGTTTACATAAATACATATAAATATAAAAGTATAAGTATATAAAAGTCACAGATTAGAACGGGCCTTGCTGATGGTGTGTAAGCAACGCAGATTAAGTAGAGGAGAGACAGACGGCAGAGCAGCTTGGAGGTCTTGAGATGGGGAGAGCACACCTGTTCTACCACAGAGCCCTTGTGGGCACTAATGTGTTCCGCTCCAGGCTGCCAGACAGCGGAGCCCAGTGGTCTCTGGTGAGGCGGTGGCATTCACTATGTAGAGTAATGTGGTATTAATAAAGTTTTACATTTCTAAAGTACTCCGATCAAGGGCAAATGCTTATCAGGATTAGGGCAAGTGATGTGAACGGGAGAAGCAGGCTGGGAGAAGCATGCCCCACCTAAAAAAACCAGCTGCTGCTTACCTCCAACTCTTGCTGCTTTATGGGAATGTGGGTCCAGAATTATGAGATATTCTGACTTTCCTAGTAGGCCAGATGTCTGGATTTTTATATAAAATTTCCCTACATTTCAATGCTGGCAACAAAATAATATGCAAAAATACATAATGGACCAAACAAAAACAGATCTGTAGTTCAAATCTAACTCACGGGTAGCAGTTGGGAACTCCCAGTTGATAAGCACTTTCTCAGTATTATCCTTTTAGAAATGCGTAAGAACCTTATAAAAGAAAGAAATGGAAATTTAAGATTTTTGATTATGGAATGAGCACATTCTTCTTTTAAAATAGTTTGAAAGTACAGAAAAGCATAAAAGTTCAGAAACAAGAAAGACTATTGTATCCCTACACTTAGATAATATTCTGGTGGATTTTTTCTATAGTTAAGACTAATGATCTTGGTAAAATGCACATATATATTCATATACAGATCTACCTATGATAGGTAGCTAAGTAGCTTTATGTCCTGCTTTATGTCCTGCTGTCTCTTTTAACATCCGATTATAATATTAAAGCATCTCCTTGTGTGCTCACTTCGGCAGCACATATACTAAAGCATCTCCTTGTTATATAAATTTCTCATGAATATTATTTTAAAGGCTATACACTACTCCATTTTAACTATAAGTGATTATTAAAGTTTTCTTTATTTTGGACGTTGAGATTGCTAAATTTTTTATTACAAATAATAAGAGCATCTTTATGCCTAAATATTGGCTAGTATTTCACATTATTTCATTGGATGTGATTGCTAGAAGTAGAATTATTAAGTGAAATGTTGATGAATTAAATGAAATTATTTTTAAAATTTGGTGCAAAATCCATTTTCAAGAAGAGTTTTGAGAATACATAACATATTCCTTTCCATCATTAAAAATTACAGAAAGAAACATGATTTCCACTTGATATAGGTTTATTTGTTTAATAACTAGTAAGAGTAATTATATTTTATGTGACAGTTGGCTAGCCACTACATGTATTTTTTTTAAGTTACCTCATTTTCTACTTTGGTCATTCTTTTAAATTTGAGAGTCTACTAAATATATTACTCTTATTTTTCTTGTGTAGGAAATGGGAGATGATTTTTCTGTTGATGTTTTACTTCTGGTATATTTGGGTGACAGAAGTAGTGGGCTGAGAGTGACCTTTGGTAAAAACAGAGCTGCTCAGGGGGCTGCAGGTCATACGATGCCCTGGGGAGGTGGAGGGGTCTTCTAGTGGGGCAATTATGGTAAGAACCCCAGGGAGTGCTGCAGATTAGGGGGGCTCCAAAAGGTTTTGGTTAGTGGTCTGAGAATGGGAAATTGGAGCGTTACACTCACTTGAATATGACCAGCAAGCTAGAGACGGAAGAAAGCAACTGAGAAAGACAATGCAGAATGACAGAAAGAGTTTGAGTATTTCTTCATCATACTCAATGTTTCAAATAAGTAGGCTGAGGTCAGCCTGATTTTTGTGTCTTGGTAGGTACACATTTTTCCACCTTGGTTAGATGGTTAACTTTTTTTCTTTATCCTTGTAATTATAAATGCCACAATATATCTATTTTAAAATTACTTTTTCATGAACTACAGTGATACTTTTCATAGTACCTTCTCACGATTTTGTTTCATTCAGCAAAATTTCTATTTATTATTGTTAACATTTCCATTTGTTCAAAGTTGTTCTTCAGTGACACCCAGACTTTGTAGATTGGCTCTTCATATCTCTAGTTTTCCCTCTTATCATCTTATTTTCTCTATTAAGTTGGTTTTTAGCCTCATTCATTCAATTAGCCACATGTGTCATTATTTTCTGATTGCCACCGGTGCAGATTTTAAATTTCCTGTTGTATTTGGCGATTTAAAAAAATTAGCTTCTCATTTTAATTTAGTTCCTTTTCACCATTGTCTTCATGTTGTGTCTTTTTCTCACTGTGGATTCCTTCTTCCTTCCATAAAGAGCTCCTGCCTTCTCACATGGCCCTGAATGCATCAAACTTCTGTTATCTAAAAGCTATTGGATGTCATTGTACCTCTGGTTTTGTGCTTCTGTCCTGTTAGTGTGTGTAATTATGACAAGGAGGATGGAATACTGGTGTTGAAGACAGGGCATGTGGGCTTTTCACCACGAGGCCACATTTCTGCTTAGGGGAAACATGATTTTCTTTCTTTTCCACTTTTTTATTTCCTGCTTTTAGAAGAACCTCATCAGTTTTTGTGCCAGTTCAGCTCCTTTGGGAAGCAGATGCCAAGATAGAGGTAGGAATACAAAGATTTGTCAGAGGTAATGCCTGTGCGAGGTTAAGAGGAGAGAGGGCAGGAGTGATTGTTTTGGATGGCAAGACAAGTCCAAATGCTGTGACAGGAGAGGACTGGGCAGAAAGAGGTTCTGAAGCAGGTGCCAGTCCAAGCATGTCTCTGCCAGCCCAGTGGAGGTTGCTGTGAGAGGACTTGCACATGGGGTAGAAACTTCCAAGCCCAAGTGCTCCCAGTGTGCATGGCATTGACAGTGACCTGGGTAGAGGAGATCTCTGCAGTGGACCCCGAAGGCACGGAAGCAGGGGAGAAACTCGCAGCAGGCTCTCTTGAAAGTAGATTCAAGAAAACATCACCATGACTGCTGCAGAGGGGGAGCAAGAAAATCAATACTTTTCACTTAGACATTCCAGTTGGAACCCAAGCTATCAATCATAATTACTAAAGATATTTTTCTAAGTCTCTTCTGGAGGTGTCATTTTTCTCCACATAAAGTAGCAAGAGTAACGGTCTGTAGGCTTGACTGGGCTCAGCAGGCCCTATCATGTTGCTAATCCATCATCTCTCCCGAGGGCTACAAGTTCTTGCATACACATGTCTGTTCTCTAGTACTGTTCTTTCACTTGACCTGTTTCAGATAATCCTTGAATCCTTCTACTCTTATTCCATACACCTGCCTGCTCCCCATTTTAATTTCCTCTCCTTCCAAAGCCTAGGTCAACCTGAAACAGAGCTGACTATTGATTTTGTCTTCCTTTTGCGTTGTCTTCCTCTGGAAAGTTTAATAATTTTGAATCACATCAGCTTACTCCTGGTTTGATGCCCTCCAATGACGTTCCACTGCATTTAAGGTACCCCTCTAACTTTTTACAAGAGCCTATGAGATCTGCTTCTGCCAACCTTCTGACCTCATCTCCTTGACCAATTGCCCTTGCAGTTCCAAGATGTCAAGAGCTTTGTTAGATTCATAAATTACTGTATGGCTGACCCTAGAATAGTGCCTGGCATATAGTAAGCATTTAAATAAATATGTGTTCAGTAAAGGAGTGAGTGAATAAATGAATGGAATTCCTTCTGTGAAGGTTCTATATTTTATATTCACAGTATAACTTCTCAAATCTTAACTATGTGCATGATGACTGTATTAGTAAGAGTTATCCAGAGCAGCAGAACCACTAGGATATATATAGATAAATAGGTATAAGAGATTTATTATAAGAATTGACTCATGTGGTTACAGAGACCAACTTCCATATTCTTCTGTCTGCAACCTGGACAAGTAGGAAAGCCAGTGGTGTGATTCAGTCCAAGTCCAAAGGCCTGAGAACTGGGGTTGGGGGTGGGGGAGAAAGGGGACTGGTGATATAAGTAAGCCCTGTTCTTATACTGGAAGCGAGAGAACCAGGAGCACAGGAGTCCAGGGGCAGAAGTGGATGGATACCCTGGCTTTTTATTCTATTTAGGACCTCAATGGATTAAATGCTGCCCACAGACATTGGTGAGGGCAATCTTGACTCTGTGTATGGATTCAAATGTTAATATGTTCTGATGACAGCCTCATAGACACAGCCAGAAATAACGTTTTATCAGCTATTGGGCATACCTTTGCCCAATCGGTTGACACAAAATTAACCATCTCAGTGACCATAATAACTGACAGATAGAGCCAAGGAAAAATATTATAGAAGGTCTTTTGAGGTGAGAAATATCAGAACACAAACGACCAAGTGAGGACTATCACCAACATCATTTTGTATTAGGGAATATAGATTGGGCAGTCTGTCAAATTGCCAATTATAGCTAGTCACTCTGCAGCCAAAGTTGCTGCAGATTTAAAGGCTGATCCTCCAGAGCTACTTATTTTCATTTCCCTTCTTGACTCTGCTATTCCCTCCTTCCTTTTCATCCTCACTATCTGACCTTTGGAGGAACAAACTTCTTCCTCTTATTAGGACTCTGTTCTACTTTCTGTCTCCTGACAGAAGTGTCAGTTGAACTGCAGGTCATATTATACCATCTATTTTGCTACCCAATACAAATCCAAAATTTTAAGACAACTTCCACAGGGTTTATTCTTTAGTTTCATACTGAGAACTTCTCAGAATCAAAAGAATCAAAATGCAATTGACATTGGATAAATTCTTTTCCTCAGCACCACCTCTTCTAATGTGCACCTCACATCTGCATTGAGAGAGAAGCCACCCCAGTCATTTGATTCTTATGAATTTTCCTCAATGTTACAACCCTTTTGGGGAAGATGGGGGCATTTTCTCTCATCATGCTAGAGTATTTTAAGCCCTCATGAAATATGTGGTTCAGCTATAGTTACTCTGGGATGATATATGATGCACCTGTGTGGTTTATTTCTTGAGAATTCCACGTTCAGAGTCTAAAGAATAAAAAAAGGTCAGAGACAATAGGTGGATTAGAAAAAAAAATGCTCATTATCTCTTCTTTAAAAGCCCTGTCACTGTGGGCATATGTGATGTAGGGAGCACATTTACTGATCTATAGTGGCCTGCATTGCAGAAGTCTGGCTTCTGATGCCCTCATCATGTGTTGACATGTCCAGATTACTTCTCTGTAAGTGTGTGGGCAAAGCACTGCAAGCCGAGGGGATACCATAGGCGACATTGGCTGTAATCAGAGTCTGGCTTTAAGAATACCGAAAACATAATTTGCAATTTGCACTGTGATACCGAGGGCTCTTCAGCTTTCACAGAATCAAAATAAGCTTTATTATTCTACAACTGCTCTGACTGATTATCCTTCTCTTGTCTCCATTTTTGGTTCATTAGCAAATTACCTCTGATTAATCTTGCAGATTTTTATATGAGCAGAATTTAGGCAGAAAAAATAAATTGTTTGCATGAATCAGTCATGAGTTGTTCTTACTAATTGATTAAGCCACCCTAAGTTCTTTACGGGGTCATAAGAAGGTAAATATTATGAATGGATTATATTACATTGCTATTCAGTAGATGTCACGCAGTATTTTTTGCAGTGTAAGTTGGTGTAAAAATGCAATAATGTTTGCCTCACATATAAGAAAAAATAGCAAAATTTCTTTCACATAATAGGAAAATGAGGGGAGCCATGTGGTTTCACAGGATAACAATGCCTTTTTGATGCTGCTCTCGGCAATAGTGCCAAACTTCTCAGATTGTCAGTAACAATAGAAAGATGAGTGATGCTTCATGCTCCAAAGCCTCACCAGCAGTGCCATCAGCCTTCCCAGGGAGTCTCTGGCAAGTTATAAGGATGGCTGATAGACAGGCTCTTGGGGAACAATGTGCTTAACCACTCAGGCATGTAATAACTATATTAATTGACATTACCTGGGTCTTAAAAAGGTAAAACATGTATGCTATATTTAGCCAAAACTGAAATGCTTTTGGAACCATGCGATCTCTATCATAGTCAAACATCTTAACAAAAGGGCGGTTGTATGTATTAAGTGATTAAAGTATGTAAACTTATTGGTACAGTGTTTGGGATATAGAAAGCAATGAATTAATGAATTAATTCAACCTTATTTATTGGGAACTTACTATGTGCCAGTCATCGTTCTAGACCTGAGCTGTCTAGTATAGTAGCTACTGGCAACATGTAGCTATCGAACTCTTGAAATATGGCTAGTTAAACTTGACGTATGCTCTAAGTATAATATAAAATACTATTAATATAAATAAAATATATAAAATATAAATATTATAAATATAAAATAATGTAAAATAAATATATATAAAATAAAAAAATATATATATATAATATAAAATATATGTTGGATTCCAAAGATTGGGAACAAATAAGCAAAATAATGTGAAACATCACATTAATATTCTTATATTGATTAGATGTTACAGTAATATTTTAGGTATATTATTAATAAATTAATACATTATAAAATTAATTGTATATGTTTCTTTTTTTAAGATTTTATTTATTTATTTGAGAGAGAGAGACAGAGCACAGGTGGAGTGAAGGGGCAGACAGAGAGGGAGAGAGGGAGAAGCAGACTCCCTGCTGGGCAGGGAGTCCAACATAGGGCTCAATCCTAGGACCCCAAGATCATGACCTGAGCCAAGGGCAGATGCTTAATACTGAACTGACCCAGGTACCCCTATATGTTTCTTTTTTTAATACAGCTACAATGTATTATACAAAATGTATAATTACATATGTAGTTCACGTTTGGGCTCACATTACATTTAGATGCTGGTGGACAATGCTGGTTTAGATGCTGAAGACAAAGTGAAGAAAAAAAAAACTCCAAAAGTCTTCTCTGTTTTAGAACTTACATATTAAATAGAAGAGATCGATGAAATAATATGGCATGAACAAATACAGTCCATCCTCATTATCTGAAGTTCTACATTTGTGAATTTACCCACTTGCTAAAATTTATTTGTAACTCCCCAAATCGATATTTATGGCCCCTTTGCTGTTGTTCACAGACATGTGCAGAGTGGCAAAATTTTGAGTCACCATATGTACACATGCCCAGCTGAAGTCAAACAAGGTCACGCTCTTCTTGGTTTCCTCTCATACTGTAAACAAATGTCTTTCTGTGGTCTATCTTGTGCTGTGATTTTTGCATTTTTGCATAGAGTTGTCTTGGTTGATTTTGTTGTTTCTTTTTTTTTTTATAAATTAATTTTTATTGGTGTTCAATTTACCAACATACAGAATAACACCCAGTGCTCATCCCGTCAAGTGTCCCCCTCCGTGCCCGTCACCCATTCACCCCCACCCCCCGCCCTCCTCCCCTTCCACCACCCCTAGTTCATTTCCCAGAGTTAGAAGTCTTTATGTTCTGTGTCCCTTTCTGATATCTCCCACACATTTCTTCTCCCTTCCCTTATATTCCCCTTCACTATTATTCATATTCCCCAAATGAGTGAGAACATATACTGTTTGTCCTTCTCCGATTGACTTACTTCACTCAGCATAATACCCTCCAGTTCCATCCACGTTGAAGCAAATGGTGGGTATTTGTCGTTTCTAATGGCTGAGTAATATTCCATTGTATACATAAACCACATCTTCTTTATCCATTCATCTTTCGATGGGCACCGAGGCTCCTTCCACAGTTTGGCTATTGTGGACATGGCTGCTAGAAACATCGGGGTGCAGGTGCCCCGGCGTTTCATTGCATCTGAATCTTCGGGGTAAATCCCTAACAGTGCAATTGCTGGGTCGTAGGGCAGGTCTATTTTTAATTCTTTGAGGAACCTCCACACAGTTTTCCGATTTTGTTGTTTCTAATGGCCCCCAATGGTAGTGCTGAAGTACTGTCTAGTTTTCCTAAGCTAAAGAGAGCTATGATATGTTGTATAGAGAAAACATGCGTATCCAATAAGCTTTGTTCAGATGTAAGTTATATGGTCATTGGCTGAGAGTTCAATGTTAATGAGCCAACAATATATATTAAGTAAGATGTCTTTAAACAGAAACACACATAAAACATGGTTATATGTTGATTAGGTGGAGGCTTGGAGCAACATGACTCTGTATTTCCTTTAGGAGCAGTGGTTCAGTATTCCCTAATTCAACATTCACGGTGACTTTATAGGGCATACCTGCCATAAATAGCAAGAATTAGCTGCATATAATATACAGTCAGGTAGTGATAAATCTAGGTAGAGTGGAAGGATAGAGAGGGATGAATAGGATGGGGGTAGAAGAATTGTTAACTTGCAAAGGACAACGGGGAAAATCTCTCCAAGCTTGCAAAATTTGAGAGCAAAACAGAAGGTGAACTTGGAAACATCTGTGGCTTTGGAGGGAATGATAAATTCACGTTACATTTTATTTTATTTTTCAAGATTTTATTTATTTATGATAGACAGAGAGACAGAGAGAGGGGCAGAGACACAGGCAGAGGGAGAGGCAAGCTCCATGCCGGGAGCCCGACGTGGGACTCGATCCCTGGGCTCCAGGATCGTGCCCTGGGCCAAAGGCAGGCGCTAAACCGCTGAGCCACCCAGGGATCCCCAATTCATGTTACATTTTAAAGGGTCACTCGGGCTGCTGTAAGAATAATACATCATTGGAGGGGAAAAGTAAAAACAAAGAAATAATTTAGACAGCAACTGTTAAGAGTTCAAGAGAGGTGGTAGTAGCTTGGAATGCAAATGGCACCACTTACCACATTTCAACCATTTCCCCATTGCTGGTTGCATTAGCCTCGAGTTCAAGGCATATGTTCTCTCTTGGTTGCCCATTTGGCCTTCTTAGGTTATTTTCTTTTTAAAAGATTTTATTTATTTATTTAAGAGAGACACAGAGAGCAGCAGAGATAAAGGCAGAGGGAGAAGCAGGCTCCCTGCGAGGAGCCTGATGGGGGACTCAATCCCAGGACCCCGGGACCTGAGCCAAAGGCAGATGCTCAACCACTGAGCCACCCAGGTGCCCCTGTCTTGTTTTGGTTTCCCCCAAATCTGATCCAACTAAGCACTTTTGTGCCATTACTGCCCAGAAGTGATCCTAGGAGGCAGGAATGAGGCATAAGGAAGTGGACAAGCATTGTGTTAGAAAGCACAAGCATTAGAGGATGTACCATTGAGCTTGTTACTGCTATGAGCAGCTGGGGCTCAAACTCTCTGGGGCCTCTGAAGAACCTAAGGAATTCATTTCAGGATGGCAGCTCATTACAATAGGAAGCTGGGGCTGCCTCTGTCACAACTGAGCTGAGGACTGTCCCTGGAGACAGTAACTCTGTACTTCTGAGCGAACCTGGGAAGGCTGAGTAAGCTCCTGTGGCTTCAGAGAAAGCCCCAAGGCAGCAAGTGGAAAGACAAAGATGTAGTGAACACAGGAGGCGGGATGCTCCTGGAGGCTGGCACCAGGATTGGTCATCTCAGCTATGGCTAAAATGGTAGCTGGGCCAAAGGGATGAGGCATGGGGCACAAAAACTTTTTGCTCCACCCTCCAGTTCCTTGTTAGAAGTTGAACCTGCCTAGGAACCTTGGACTGCATAGCTTGCTCCTTGGAAACCCACTGAGTATTTGCATTCTCAGGAAACAGGGTTCTGTGCCAGACAGACCCCTTGAGAGCCTGATACCATCGTCACCCTGTTGCAATGTGAGGATCACTCCTGTGGAGAAACTGACTTAGATTTTTTCCATCATAATGGATCCTGACTAAACATACTGATTTTGATTGTGTTTCCTTGTGCCCTGGACCTGCCTCTGGGTTAGTTTAGGTGCCACCACTTGCTATATGCTGAACTTATGAGAGATACGTAACTTCTCCAAACTTCACTCCTCTTACTTACAGAAGAGGAATGAAAATAGGCTCTCCCCTGTGAAATTGTAGGAATTAAATGGAATGGTGCAAAAAAATCCAGTGTCTGCTACTTAGTAAGTGCTCATTGCATCTTAGTTGGGACTGTTATCCCAAATGCTTCTAGTTCTTTCCATTACCATTCTCAATTTAGTTTTCCTCTCCACTGGCCATGTCGTGAAGTCCCGAGGTGTTCACCAATTCTGGGTGTGCTGTTACCACTAGACGCGCAAGTCTCTAAGGGGCAGGACTCTGCTCCCGGTTTCTTTCTGACCAAGGATGTTGGCTTTCAAAGATCTTTACCTATGACCCTCTGTCATGAATAAATCTTGAATTAAATCTCATTTGCCACTCAGAATGTGGCCCATGTTATTTAATTATTTATAATTCATGTGAAGAATTTTGTCAGATTCTCAGTGGCGATTTTGTTTATCAAGTTGGAGTTGTTGCTTTGGCCATTATTTTTTTTAATGATTTTAATGAAATTTTAATTAATAATCTATTTTAATGAATAATCTGCCAATTTATTTTGCCTTTGGTTTTTTTCTTTAAAAGGGAATAAGAAGAGCAGGGAAAGGGAAATAGTTCTGAAAACAAACAGTGGAAACTGGATGCCTTTTGTATTCTGGTTATTTCTTTATAGGTCTTTCTATAATCCTAAAAGAGATTCTCTGAGTCCTTGATGAGCCTTGCTCTGAAAGTTATTTATCTAAGAAATAATATAGAGCAAATTAGACTTATTTTGGGATAATTTAGAAGACTCAAGGCTATATAACTTCTATAGGAGAGCAATGATACCAGTTCCAATGAGAATCCGAGAGTATTTCTGGAAAAATCCTGCTGTCTATTCTAAAGTTTAGAATGTTTCAAGCTTTTATGAGATGATTTCATATGCTGAATTCTTTGAACTCCCTCTATGGTAAAGCATGCCTAAAATTTATGCAAAAGGACGGGACACAAAGATGCATAACATACCACTTCTGCTCTCAAGGGCCTTTGAAATTAGAACAGTCAAGACAAATACGATACAAGGTGTTATGGGAAAGCAAAAAAAAAATAGTGGAAATGTTCTTCTATTCCTATTATTAGTAGGAATGTTCATGGGAGAAGTTGCATTTGAATGGTCTCTGTGGATGGGTGAGATTTTGGTACCTGGATATAAAAAAAAAAAAAAAAGTAGACCATGGGCCTTCTAGGGAGAAGAAATAGCTTGAGTAAAAGCAAGTTAGTCAGAGTATATTAGGAGTTTAAAAAATGGTAAATGGGGGACCTGGATGGCTCAGTGGTTGAGCATATGCCTTTGGCTCAGGTTGTGATGCTGGGATCCTGGGATCGAGTCCTGCATCAGGCTCCCAACAGAGAGCCTGCTTCTCCCCTTGCTTATGTCTTTGCCTCTCTCTCTGTGTCTCTCATGAATAAATAAAATCTTTCAAAAAAATAAAAAATGGTAAATGGAACAACTAGACTGAAATATGAACTTCCTGGAGGTATAATTAAAAAAAAACATTTACTTATTTGACAGAGAGAGCAAAAGCTGGGCAAGTGGCAGAGGGAGGAGAAGCAGATTCCCCACTGAGCAGGGAGCCCGGTGCGGGGCTCCATCCTAAGACCCCAGGATTATGACCTGAGCTGAAGGCAGGTGCTTAACCGGCTGAGCCATCCAGATACACCTAGAGGCATAATCTGGAAATTTCTTCAGTTCTGTCTTCATGAAGTTTTTATTTACTGGGGAAATAAAGTGTTAAATTTCCTACAGTCCTAAAAAAATAAGTAGTGTATACATTTTATTCTTTACTACAGATGACATTGCTATCACCTAATTTAAAGTACATCTTCTATTTATATATTCCTTTGACCATTGTATTTTGAGCATTGGACATAATTTTTTTCATGTATTTAACCATTGTGAATTAAAAAAATACTTTTGGTTTATTGTTAGTGAATGGAAACTAGGAATTATTAATATTAAAACAAAGTTGCATAAGTGCTACTAAATGATAAGCCACAGTTAAGTCATTGATTATAGAATTCTTCAACTTTTCTACTCAGCTCATTTATTTGAGGCACATTCTCATTAGTAACACGGTCGCATGAAAATTAGATCAAGCTGGATTAAATTCTACCTCTGCTCTTCACTAGATGTGTTATTTCTGACACATCTCTCAACCTGAGCCTCAATGTATTTATGCATAAAATGGGGATGATATATATAGGGTCATGGCAGGATTTAAGTAGAGTATATTGAATGTTTCTACTCAACTCTAACAAATCCAAGTTTGAAATCATCAAGATGCCTCTCTTTGGATTCTTTGTCCAAATGCTTTATTGCCCCACTGAAAAAGAGATGCATTGTGTTTTGGGGAGACCAGAACAAATGTTCTTAGATGTTAACATAAGACAGGTGAGTCTGGCTCATTGGGGAGTCCTAAGTGCACCAGGTGGCACTGTTCCTGATTGCCTTGACCTCTTATCAATCACACAGCTCAGAACTCCAGCTTTCTTCTTAATGCAGACTGACTGATACCTCTTGAAAATCAGGGAGATGGACCCTTACCTTGCATCTTAGTCCTCTTTCTCTCTCTTTTATTTTTTTTTTAGTAAATTTATTTTTTATTGGTGTTCAATTTACCAACATACAGAATAACACCCAGTGCTCATCCCGTCAAGTGCCCCCCTCAGTGCCCATCACCCATTCACCCCCACACCCCACCCTCCTCCCCTTCCACCACCCCTAGTTCATTTCCCAGAGTTAGGAGTCTTTATGTTCTGTCTCCCTTTCTGATATTTCCCACACATTTCTTCTCCCTTCCCTTATATTCCCTTTCACTATTATTCATATTCCCCAAATGAATGACAACATATAATGTTTGTCCTTTTCTGATTGACTTATTTCACTCAGCATAATATCCTCCAGTTCTATCCACATCAAAACAAATGGTGGGTATTTGTCATTTCTAATGGCTGAGTAATATTCCATTGTATACATAGACCACATCTTCTTTATCCATTCATCTTTGATGGACACCGAGGCTCCTTCCACAGTTTGGCTATTGTGGACATTGCTGCTAGAAACAGCAGGGTGCAGGTGTCCCGGCGTTTCATTGCATCTGTATCTTTGGGGTAAATCCCCAACAGTGCAATTGCTGGGTCATAGGGCAGGTCTATTTTTAACTCTTTAAGGAACCTCCACACAGTTTTCCAGAGTGGCTGCACCAGTTCACATTCCCACCAACAGTGTAAGAGGGTTCCCTTTTCTATGCATCCTCTCCAACATTTGTGGTTTCCTGCCTTGTTAATTTTCCCCATTCTCACTGGTGTGAGGTGGTATCTCATTGTGGTTTTGATTTGTATTTCCCTGATGGCAAGTGATGCAGAGCATTTTCTCATGTGCATGTTGGCCATGTCTATGTCTTCCTCTGTGAGATTTCTCTTCATGTCTTTTGCCCATTTCATGATTGGATTGTTTGTTTCTTTGCTGTTGAGTTTAATAAGTTCTTTATAGATCTTGGAAACTAACCCTTTATCTGATACGTCATTTGCAAATCTCTTCTCCCATTCTGTAGGTTGTCTTTTAGTTTTGTTGACTGTATCCTTTGCTGTGCAAAAGCCTCTTATCTTGATGAAGTCCCAATAGTTCATTTTTGCTTTTGTTTCTTTTGCCTTCGTGGATATATCTTGCAAGAAGTTACTGTGGCCGAGTTCAAAAAGGGTGTTGCCTGTGTTCTCCTCTAGGATTTTGATGGAATCTTGTCTCACATTTAGATCTTTCATCCATTTTTGAGTTTATCTTTGTGTGTGGTGCAAGAGAGTGGTCTAGTTTCATTCTTCTGCATGTGGATGTCCAATTTTCCCAGCACCATTTATTCAAGAGACTGTCTTTCTTCCAATGGATAGTCTTTCCTTCTTTATCGAATATTAGTTGACCATAAAGTTGGGGTCCACTTCTGGGTTCTCTATTCTGTTCCATTGATCTATGTGTCTGTTTTTGTGCCAGTACCACACTGTCTTGATGACCACAGCTTTGTAGTACAACCTGAAATCTGGCATTGTGATGCCCCAGGCTATGGTTTTCTTTTTTAAAATTCCCCTGGCTATTCGGGGTCTTTTCTGATTCCACACAAATCTTAAAATAATTTGTTCTAACTCTCTGAAGAAAGTCCATGGTATTTTGATAGGGATTGCATTAAACGTGTAAATTGCCCTGGGAAACATTGACATTTTCACAATATTAATTCTGCCAATCCATGAGCATGGAATATTTTCCATCTCTCTGTGTCTTCCTCAATTTCTTTCAGAAGTGTTCTATAGCTTTTAGGGTATAGATCCTTTACCTCTTTGGTTAGGTTTATTCCTAGGTATCTTATGCTTTTGGGTGCAATTGTAAATGGGATTGACTCCTTAATTTCTCTTTCTTCAGTCTCATTGTTAGTGTATAGAAATGCCACTGACTTCTGGGCATTGATTTTGTATCCTGCCACACTACCAAATTGCTGTATGAGTTCTAGCAATCTTGGGGTGGAGGCTTTTGGGTTTTCTATGTAGAGTATCATGTCATTGGCAAAGAGGGAGAGTTTGACTTCTTCTTTGCCAATTTGAATGCCTTTAATGTCTTTTTGTTGTCTGACTGCTGAGTCTAGGACTTCCAGTACTATGTTGAATAGCAGTGGTGAGAGTGGACATCCCTGTCTGGTTCCTGATCTTAGGGGAAAGGCTCCCAGTGCTTCCCCATTGAGAATGATATTTGCTGTGGGCTTTTCGTAGATGGCTTTTAAGATGTTGAGGAATGTTCCCTCTATCCCTACACTCTGAAGAGTTTTGATCAGGAATGGATGCTGTATTTTGTCAAATGCTTTCTCTGCATCTAATGAGAGGATCATATGGTTCTTGGTTTTTCTCTTGCTGATATGATGAATCACATTGATTGTTTTACGAGTGTTGAACCAGCCTTGTGTCCTGGGGATAAATCCTACTTGGTCATGATTAATAATTTTCTTAATGTATTGTTGGATCCTATTGGCTAGTATCTTGTTGAGAATTTTTGCATCCATGTTCATCAGGGATATTGGTCTCTAATTCTCCTTTTTGGTGGGGTCTTTGTCTGGTTTTGGAATTAAGGTGATGCTGGCCTCATAGAATGAATTTGGAAGTACTCCATCTCTTTCTATCTTTCCAAACAGCTTTAGTAGAATAGGTATGGTTTCTTCTTTAAACGTTTGATACAATTCCCCTGGGAAGCCATCTGGCCCTGGACTTTTGTGTCTTGGGAGGTTTTTGATGACTGCTTCAATTTCCTCCCTGGTTATTGGCCTGTTCAGGTTTTCTATTTCTTCCAGTTCCAATATGGTAGTTTGTGGCTTTCCAGGAATGCGTCCATTTCTTCTAGATTGCCTAATTTATTGGCGTGTAGCTGTTCATAATATGTTTTTAAAATCGTTTGTATTTCCTTGGTGTTGGTAGTGATCTCTCCTTTCTCATTCATGATTTTATTAATTTGAGTCTTCTCTCACTTCTTTTTAATAAGGCTGGCTAATGGTTTATCTATCTTATTAATTCTTTCAAAGAACCAACTCCTGGTTCTATTGATCTGTTCCACAGTTCTTCTGGTCTCGATTTCGTTGAGTTCTGCTCGAATCTTTATTAACTCTATTCTTCTGCTGGGCGTAGGGTCCATTTGCTGTTTTTTCTCTAGCTCCTTTATGTGTAAGGTTAGCTTTTGTATTTGAGTTCTTTCCAGTTTTTGGATGGATGCTTGTATGTATTTCCCCCTCAGGACTGCTTTTGCTGCATCCCAAAGATTTTGAACAGTTGTATCTTCATTCTCATTAGTTTCCATGAATCTTTTTAATTCTTCCTTAATTTCCAGGTTGACCCTTTCATCTTTTAGCAGGATGGTCCTTAACCTCCACCTGTTTGAGGTCCTTCCAAACTTCTTGTTGTGATTTAGTTCTAATTTCAAGGCATTACGGTCTGAGAATATGCAGGGGACGATCCCAATCTCTTGGTATCGGTTCAGACCCAATTTGTGACCCAGTATGTGGTCTATTCTGGAGAAAGTTCCATGTGCACTTGAGAAGAATGTGTATTCAGTTGAGTTTGGATGTAAAGTTCTGTAGATATCTGTGAAATCTATCTGGTCCAGTGTATCATTTAAAGCTCTCGTTTCTTTGGAGATGTTGTGCTTAGAAGACCTATCGAGGGTAGAAAGAGCTAGATTGAAGTCACCAAGTATAAGTGTATTATTATCTAATTATGTCTTCACTTTGGTTATTAATTGGTTTAAATATTTGGCAGCTCCCACATTCGGGGCATATATATTGAGGATTGTTAAGTCCTCTTGTTGGATAGATCCTTTAAGTATGATATAGTGTCCCTCTTCATCTCTCACTACAGTCTTTGGGGTAAATTTTAGTTAATCTGATATAAGGATGGCTACCCCTGCTTTCTTTTGAGGACCATTCGAATGGTAAATGGTTCTCCATCCTTTTATTTTCAGGCTGTAGGTGTCCTTCTGTCTAAAATGAGTCTCTTGTAGACAGCAAATAGATGGGTCCTGCTTTTTTATTCAGTCTGAAACCCTGCGCCTTTTGATGGGGTCATTAAGCCCATTCACGTTCAGAGTTACTATTGAGAGATATGAGTTTAGTGTCACCATGATATCTATTCAGTCCTTGTTTTTGTGGATTTTTCCACTGAACTTCTTCTTAAAGGGGAATTTTAAGAGTCCCCCTTAAAATTTCTTGCAGAGCTGGTTTGGAGGTCACATATTCTTTCAGTTCCTGCCTGTCTTGGAAGCTCTTTATCTCTCCTTCCATTTTGAATGAGAGCCTTGCTGGATAAAGTATTCTTGGTTGCATGTTCTTCTCATTTAGGACCCTGAATATATCCTGCCAGCCCTTTCTGGCTTGCCAGGTCTCTGTGGAGAGATCTGCTGTTACCCTAATACTCCTACCCATAAAAGTCAGGGATTTCTTGTCTCTTGCTGCTTTAAGGATCTTCTCTTTATCTTTGGAATTTGCAAGCTTAACTATTAAATGTCGAGGTGTTGAACGGTTTTTATTGATTTTAGGGGGGATCTCTCTATTTCCTGGATCTGAATGCCTGTTTCCCTTCCCAGATTATGAAAGTTTTCAGCTATGATTTGTTCAAATACATATTCTGGCCCTCTGTCCCTTTCGGCGCCCTCGGGAACCCCAATTAAACGTAGGTTTTTCTTCCTCATGCTGTTTTTATATCCCTTAATCTATGTTCATGGTCTTTTAATTGTTTGTCTCTTTTTTCCTCAGTTTCCCTCTTTGCTATCAACTTGTCTTCTATGTCACTCACTCGTTCTTCCACCTCATTAACCCTCGTCATTAGGACCTCTAGTTTGGATTGCATGTCATTCAATTGATTTTTAATTTCTGCCTGATTGGATCTAAATTCTGCAGTCATGAAGTCTCTTGAGTCCTTTATGCTTTTTTCTAGAGCCACCAGTAGCTGTATAATAGTGCTTCTGAATTGGCTTTCTGACATTGAATTGTAATCCAGATTTTGTAACTCTGTGGGAGAGAGGACTGTTTCTGATTCTTTCTTTTGAGGTGAGGTTTTCCTTCTAGTCATTTTGCTCAGTGCAGAGTGGCCAAAAGCAAGTTGTATTGGGAAAAGGAGAAAAAGAGAGGAGAGAAAGAAGAAGAAAGAAAAGAGAAAAAGAAAAAAGAAAAAAGGAAGAAAAAAAGAAAAAAAAAAGAAAAAGAGAAAGAAAGGGAAAAAAAGGGGTGGGGGAAGTAAACAAATCAAAAAGCAAGAATAAAATAAACAAAAACCACGGGGGAGTATCTTCTGATTCTGTATACTTTAAGTCCATTGACTTCCCCTGGAACTGGTCCGTCCAGCTGGTCTTCTGGGGGAGGGGCCTGTTGTGCTGATTCTCAGGTGTTAGCACTTGGGGGAGCTGCTCTGCCCCTGCGTGGTGCAGGGCTCAGCGGGGGTTGTTTACCCCGTGAGGCCCCAGGAGGAACAACCGCAGTGGCGGGGCCAGCTCTGCAGCCCTGGAGTCAGCTCCCGCAGTAGCTCCAGAGCTCTCCGTCTGCAGGGCCTGGAGGCTCCGGGGCGGGGCCGCTGATCTGCTCAGCTCCGGGCAGGAGCGTCCTCGCTGTCCTGGGCCCTCCCGGCCTCTGCCTGTCCCGGGGGAGGCCGGATCCTGGGCTGTGTCCCGGCGCCCTGTGCCCCGGGGCCTGCGCTGTTGGATTCGCGCTCCCGCCCCGCAGCCCCCTCCGCGGAGCCGCCGCCCGAGCCCCTCCTAACTGCTCCGGTGCGTGCTGCAGCCCTTAGGGAGCTCGGCGCACTCTCCCGGGCGCAGGTGTCTGTTAGTGTCCCCGGGAGCCCGAGGGCATCCCCGCCCTCCTGGGTCCTGCTCCAACTCCCTGCGAGCCCCTTTCCGCCCGCCCGGGAAGGTTGGTGCAGCTCCCGCTTCTCCGGGACGGGGCTCTCCTGTCCTGGGGACACTCGCCCCGGCCTCAGCCCGGCTCCTCGCGGGCCCCTCCCCCTCGGAGGCCTTTTGTGTCTTTATTTCTTTTTCCCCGTCTTCCTACCTTGATAGAAGCGCGAACTCTTCTCACTGTAGCATTCCAGCTGGTCTCTCTTAAATCTCAGGCCGAATTCGTAGATTTTCAGGATGATTTGAAGGTTATCTAGGTAATTTGGTGGGGACAGGTGATTTGGGGACCCTACTCTTCCGCCATCTTGGCCCTTCTCCTCTCTTTTTTTTAAAAATGTTTTAAATCTCATTTTCCCATCTCAAAGTTCTTCTCACTATTGGGATAACCAATACCAGCTGCTTCCCAGTTTGTATATTATCTATTGTTTTACCTTGTGATAACTTTCTTGCTTATAACAAAACAGGAAGCAGATGTGGAAGCAATAAATACAGCTCATTATCTAGATAAAAATTTGAGTTGTCAGCAATTCACCTTGGAGTTGCCAAGTCAAATGCAAGGGAGTGTATGTGATTTGATTAAATAAAATATGGAGTTTCCTTTAGCTGACCACATCCTTCTATTTGGGGGCAGAAGCAGAAACATCAGAATGATCACAGCAGAGGTCCTTCTAGAATTTCTTCTCTGTTGTCCAAATGCCTACTTTTCAGGTCTATTTGAAGTTACCTGGGCATCTGAAGTTAGTCAGTTCCAAAGAAAACTCTTGATCTCCCCAAAGCTTGTTATCCCCCTAGGTTTTCCTGGCTGAGTGAACACAATGATAATCCACCAACATATTGAAATCAGAATCTTTGGAATCATTCTTGATCTCTCCATCATTTTCTTCTTCTAAAAATAATCCATCACAGAGTCTAGTCAGTCTACTTTCAAAATCATCTGCCTATTTCCTCAACAGCAGCCCTGTCTAGTCATATTATCTTTCATCTGAATATTGAAATTGCCCCTAACTGGTCTCTCTGTGCGCCTTCTTTGTCATTTCTCCCTGTATCCAACCCCTTCTCCATCCACACTGTATTGAAGAGTGGTCTTTTAAATTTCAATCTTATCAGGTTCTTTTCTTGTAAAAAATCTTTTAATGATTTCCCATTTCATCTAGAATAAAATCCAACTTTCTTACCACCTTTTACTTATCCCTCCAGTTTCCTCCCTACACCCTCCCTGCTGCTCTTTCTGTCCCAATCATTTGTACAGTGTCTTCTTCAGCTCCCTTATCCAGCCAAACCCTTCCTTGCCTGAAACCCCTTCCCACTCTGACTGCAAGGCTCCCCTCTGCCTTTGTATCGATGGCTTCTTCTTATCATTTAAGTCTTGGGTTAAATATAAGCTATCATGACTTAATTCACAGTAAGCCCTTTCCCTATTATTATTTTTTTTCAACAAACCATGATTTGTCCTTCTCTTTCTTAATATCTAGTTGTATATTATATACATGCATATATAAAAATATAATTATATATGCATAGAAAATATATAGTAGTTTACTAATTTAATATCTGTATCCCATACTAGAGAGGAAGACCCTTGTGGTCAAATAAGAGTCCCTAGCACTGTGCACACATAGGTGCTTTGAGCATTTATTTTGAATTGATGAATGGAAAAGAGCAATAAGGAGCAGTGAGTTCTGAATAGACATGAAGCTAGAAGGATGCTGAGCTTTTCATCACACAGAGAGGGCACATTGATCTTTTATTTAAATCTTTTTATTTAATTTAATAAAATATTTTTATCAATAAAACAGATTGAGAGTATTACTTTTATTTTCAAAATATTTAAGAAGCAACATTGTTCCACAGAGCTAGGTTAATGGGGAAGATTGTCTCTAAATGTCAGGATCTAAGGTGTCCCTCCCCCCCCATCAAACAAAAATAAATGTCTTTGTCCTTTGCAGAATCAGATACACCATATGCAAGCCAAAGTCCTTGACATTTCAGCAATCAACAGGCCACAGTCCTGAACTTTTCATTGGGAATTTTAAGAGTCACATCTTTAGGGCATCTCAGTACCTAAACTGATCACATGTAACTGATTTGGGACCTCTATCCTGTTGGGAGTTCAGAAGACTCTTGGGTTTTTTTCTAGAAGGGACATCCTAAGTTTAAGAAGATTTAACTTTAATTTCTAGAATTTTGGCACAGAATACTGAATTCATTTTCTGAGCTGTAGAGACTCCTTAATTCATAGAATGCTTCAAGTACTCAGACTTTTGAGCCCAACTGACAGCAAGTACTGGCTGGCTAGGCTTGTGCTCAAGGGAAGAGACAGTCCAACACAATATATTTACTCTGTTACTTGTTCAGGGCTAGTGTTGCTCATGTGTTAAAAATTATACAGAAATCACCTGAGCTTCTTGAAGTAGGTGTCCTGTGCAACTCAGGAGATTGTTCTAAAAGTAACCATATTCTGAAAGTCATTCTTGACAAAATAGATAGACCTCTAGAAAGTGCCATTTCTACAAAGTGAGCAGAATTCAGGAGAAGATGAAGTTCAATGAACCAAAGAAGCTAAAGTCATGGGATCATGCAAATATTAAAAGAAGTGATTCCATGGTCAAAAGTTATTGGTTGAGATTGGTAATAGACAATGGCTTTCAAAAAAGATTTTTTTTTACTGCAGCCCTAAGAAATACAAGTTCTATAAGGTAAAATTACCCATACTGTAGCTATACTTTTTTCTTCCCTTCCTTTTCATTCTTTCTGCCCTCTTCACTTTCCTTTCCAAAATAGCTGGTCTCAACCCACTGGATTAATTTCTTGACCCTCTGATGGGAATTAACTTACAAAACAAAGAAACAAACAAAAAACCTCAATACCATAACAACAACAACAACAAAAAGCAAACAAACTTTGATGTAGAGCAACTGGAAAGTAACAGATCCTCCTTCACAATATATTTAATAATGGTTCTACGCATAAAGTAACTTTGAACAGGCACATCAGCAAAGACTTAGAATGTTCTGCAAATAGTTATGAGAGTCCTGATGCAGGGAATCAATAACCCAGCTCTGAATGGTGTGAGACAAGAGCAGTGTGGGCCATACACCAAAGGATCAATAGAAATTAATCAGCACAAGAAGAAGGAAAGATGTATTGCACCAGAACAAGTGGTTATATTTCTTAGTGAGGAGTTAGTATCAGAAGCCCATTTATTCTTTTGTTTGTTTATTCAACCAATGTTTTTGAGAGCTCTTGATCCTGAATGGGAACAAGACACATCCTCTGCCTTTAAAGAACTTATAGTGAATATATTATTTGTGCTTTAATATGTATGGTATAGTAATTAATATATAATAAATTAACTGGAAAGAAAAAAAGCTACATATAACTCATATTCCACATAGTTTTAATTGTTTCTAATTAGGCCTTATTATTAGCTGGGTTAAGTCCAGACTCTGGACACCTTCTAAGTCCTGCATGTAAATATTTAGACTATGTGAACACCAAAGCACAATCATAGTCAGGATGCTTCCTGTTGAGAGTGGAAAGATTGAGTATGTAACACCCTCAAAATAAAGCTGATTTTAAAAGTTTCTCTTTTGAAGTGTCATATATTATGCTTGCACATACTAAATACATAATTTAAAAAGATAGTTTTCCTGTAAAATTTTTATACTAACATTGAATTTACACGAATATTGCATTGTTTAATTTAGAAATCTATTAGACATTGTCTTTTATTGATTTTTAATTTGGTTGGTGTTTTGCCTACCCACAACTAATTATAAACTCGTTAAAGACAATATTTCATTCTCTTTTTTTACATATTCAGAGTGAATATAGGATATATGACAGGTATTAAATGAAGTTATGTGTTCATTAACTGATAATCATGGAAAATTGTTCTCCCTCTTGGAATTGGGGGTAGAGACATGACTTGCATGAATATAAGGTTAAGAAAATCATGTTTCTTCCTGTGGTAAATAGTCTCTGTTTTCTAAATAGTCCATATCCTGTTATTGGTGCCAGAACTTATCTCTGGTAGCTAGATCCACTGAGGGCCAGAAGTAACTGAGTGCATGAGTCTATTGTGTTAGTTTCCTGGGGTTGCCATAATAAAGTACAACAAACTAAGTGGTTTAAACAACACAAATTTATTGTTCTGGGAATTAGAAGTTTTCAATTAAGGTATCAACAAACTTGGTTCATTCAGAGGGTTGCCAAGGAGAATCTGTCCCATCCTTCTCTCCCAACGTCTGGGGGTTTGCTGGCACTCTTTGGGGCTACTTGGTATAGATGACCATCTTCCCCCTCTTTCTCCATGTCACGTTCTCTCTCAGCACATCTGTCTTTGTGCCCAAATTTCCCCTTTTTATAAGTCTTATTGGATTAGGGTCCACCCTAACAACCTCATCTTAACTTGATCATCTGCAAATAAGGTCACGTTTACAGGTGTGGGGGTTAGGACTTCAACACCTTTTGGGGGATCAAAATTCAACCCCAAACAACTATACTATGAGAAAATCCTTTGGTTTTATTGAGAACATAACCTATACCATACCAAGAGAGTTAGACAACATCCTGGTCCATGCCTGACTTAGAGAAAGAGAGGTTTACCCACATTTTACCATGAATTCTAATTTTTTTTAATTTTTTATTTTATGATAGTCACACAGAGAGAGAGAGAGAGGCAGAGACAGAGGCAGAGGGAGAAGCAGGCTCCATGCACCGGGAGCCCGACGTGGGATTCGATCCGGGGTCTCCAGAATCGCACCCTGGGCCAAAGGCAGGCGCCAAACCGCTGCGCCACCCAGGGATCCCTTACCATGAATTCTAAAGCTTCCTCTCATCCTGCTGTTATTTTGTCAAGGGATTTTGCCTGCTGGGTTATTCCATGGTTTAAAACACCATCAAATAGGCCATGTCTACATTCCCAGGACCTTATGTCATGCATCAAACATCTTAAATTACCTAGGTTTTATTACTACATGAACCTGTGCTTATGGGTAGAAAATCATAAGGAAAACTGCCCCATGGACCTCACAATTATCTGGAAACAATAGAAAAAAATAGGATATCTATTAGAAAAATACTGAATAGATCACTATTTTTTCTTGAGGAAAGCATGTTATGTTGAATACCTACAAAAGAAGGAAGAAGATTCAGAAGTGTTATATTTTCTGGATTCATTCAAACTCTGGCATCCATAGCATCAGGTCTACCTTAAGTTGTTTAAGTTGTTAATAAACAACTTAAGTTGATTAAGTTGTTAATAAACAACATACCTAGCATTTGAAGATGTTAAAAATTGTCTGATAACTGAACCCAAGTCTGTCTGCCTGATGCACAGCAAAGCCAATCACAGACAGGTTTGCAGCAAGAAAAGAATTTATTGGAAGAACCCCTGGGTGGTTCAGTGGTTAAGCGTCTGCCTGTGGCTCAAGGCATGATCCTCAGGTCCAGGGATCCAGTCCCACATCGGGCTCCCTGTGAGGAGCCTGCTTCTCCCTCTGCCTATGTCTCTGCTTCTCTCTGTGTCTCTCATGAATGAATAAAATCTTTTTTTTTCTTTTCTTTTTTTTTTTTTTTTAAAGGAGTTTATTGGAGAGGTAGCAAAACAAAGAGATGAGAGGACAAGCCTCAAATTTGCCTCCCCAGAATGGGAGAGAATGAGGGTTTTTTTTGTTTGTTTGTTTTTGTTTTTTAATAATCATAGGGGTTGAAATTACATACATATTGGTGAAAAGGGCAGGAAAACGTGACTATTCATAAGGACAGATGGAACATGCACATTGAGCAAACAAATATGTAACATATCATCCCATGTTCCCTTTGGGGTGGAGACTTAACATCAGAACAAGGCAAAATTCAGTCCCTGACATCAGGAGGTTGTCTTAGGACAAGGAAAAAAGGATATAAGCATGTTCCAAGAGCTGGTATAAGGATGGGGTCGAAGGAATGCAGAGGCCTGCTAGTTTATAGGCTGGGATCATACCAGTTGACCTTTAGTCTAGGCTTCTACAGATAGAGCTAGTGGATTTATTAGTGGAGACTGAAAAGACACCATAGCTGGTTTGGAGGAAATGGTTCTCTGAAAAACATGCTTTTAACTTTGTTTTAGTTTCAACCTTATTAACCCTATGGGGCACAGTTTCAGTCCTACTACAAATGCATGCACTTTGGGAGTTTTCCCAGAAGCAATGATGCGTGTACCACATCTGCTCCAGTGTCTCATCACGAATCTTGTTTTTGATTAAAGACAAGCAAGTTAAGAAGAAGATTAATTATAAGGGACACCTGGGTGGCTCAGAGGTTGAGTGTCTGCCTTTGGCTCAGGGCATGATCCCGGAGTGCTGGGACTGAGTCCCACATTAGGCTCCCTGCATGGAGTCTGCTTCTTCCTCTGCCTTTGTCTCTGTGTCTCTCATGAATAAATAGAATCTTTTTTTAAAAAAAGAAGATGATAAAATGGTGGCATGTTAACTGGCCAACATGGGTATGAGTCTTATTTGTGACATGTGCTAATTTCCTGTAAATGTGAACAGGGGAGGTTATTGTTAAAGCTTGGATAAGAATTGTTCATTGAAGATATGACTAACTGGAAGTTTATCTTGTAAGTATACCGAAAAAGGCCAGGTATTCACATCATGATCAGAGACTTTAGAGGAACAGGGTGAAAGAATGAAAAAGGAGCCTTAACTAGATGTATGATTTCAGTCATTATTAGACTTATTTGTATATGTTTCCTTAAAAAAAGCATCATTATTTTAGATAGAAACCCATTCTTCCTGAAAGTACATCCTCTGACTTTCTCTCTATTCAGCCATATCAATGAGGCTGAAATATTGTCTAGGTAATTCTGAACGAAATATACTAATGTAAAATAATGATGATAGTTTTTATCATTAAGATATCAATAAAAATACAACATATTGATTAAGAGCATGAACTCAAGAACCAGAATGCCTGGATTTGACTACTAGCTTAATGGTTGTGGGCACTGAGAAAGGCACTTAACCTTATTTTACCTCCATTTCCTTCTTTGTAAAACAGGGATAATAGACCTATCTCATGCAGTTATTGTGAGAATTAAATTTCAGTTGACCTTTGAACAGCACACGGATTGGGGCACTGACCTCCCATAGAGTTGAAAGTGTGTGTATAGCTTTTGATTCTCCAAAAATTTAACTACAAATAGCCTATGGTTGACTGGAAGTGTCACCAATAACATAAATAGTCATTAAATATATTTTATGTGTTGTATATGTATTATATACTGAATTCTTACAATAAAGTAATATAGAGAAAATAGAATGCTATTAAGAAAATGCAAGGAAGAGAAAAATAGATTTACAGTACTATACTGTACTTCTGAAAAATAATTCATGCATAAGTGAAGCTGTGTAGTACCAATCCATGTTGATCAAGGGTCAACTGTACTTAATATACCTTGAATTAAATGGCTGTACATACTTAGAATGGTGTCTAGCAAAATGCTATACAATTAATATTCTAAATATTAATTGAAAGCATAATATTTGCTCATTTGTATTAAGCATTTAAGAAGTTTTAAGAAAATGACACATAGCTTAAATTTTGATTTCATGAAACGCATCATAACTTGGAAACCAATTAGATTAAAACATATGTGATTGGAGACCAAAAAAAGACAGTATGTCATTATGTCCCAAGTGTTGCATATTGGTTTCAAACATAGCCACGTACTCTTCTATTCTTTTCTGCAATACGACTTTGTTGCTTATCCCATCAACAGATGGAGACAGTTTCCCTGACCCTTGAGCCTTGGCTGGGCTTGTGACTTGTTTTGACCAAAAGAAGGTAGTGGAAGTGACATTATATTGAGTTACAGAGTTTATGTCTTGAGAAGTATTGCAACTTCCCCCATAACATATTTGGAGATCTACCCTAGGACTGACTGTTGCAGAAGCAAGGCAGTTAGCTGACTGGAGGAACAGAGGCTTCCTAACCAACACCAGCACCACCTGTCAGACATGTAGGTAGGTCTTCTTGAACCTTTCTACCCAGCTGACACTCAAGCTGATTTACCACATGAGTGAGCCCAAATGAGACAAGCCAAGGAACTGCCCAGTTAACCCACAGAACCATGACAAACAGCAACTTGCTGATGTTGTAAACCACTGAGTTTAGGAGTAGTTTATTAAACATCATTAAGTGCTGGAACTCCAAGTGATGTACAGCAAAATGCCACTGCTTTTTAGAGGTTTACAGAAAGGAGGTAGGGGCATGAATAATCAGTAAAGGCTTCTTGAAAGTTGTGACATTTTAACAGGTCTTAAAAAGATGTCTTAATACCACAGATTGAGTGGCTCATAAACAACAGAAATGTATTTCTCATAGTTCTGGGGCAGAGAAATCAAAGATTAAGGTGCCAGCAGAGTCAGGTGAAGGTCTTCATGGCTTAAAATTAGCACCTTTCACCATATCCTCTTGTGGTGGAAGGGGCTAGGGATCTTTCTGGAGCCTCTTTAATAAGGCACTAAACCTATTCACAAGACCTCACCTTCATAACCTAATCATCTCCTAAGGATCTACCTCCTAATATCTCACCTTTGAGCATTAGGTTCAACATATAAACTTTGGAGGGACACATTCAGACCTTAGCATTCAAAATTTAACAGGTGGTAAGTCGCTAGAGAGGAAGAAGTCAGTATCTAAGTTAAAGAAGCAGCATAAACATGAACTTCTTGAGTGAGCAAGAATAAGTCGGGCATGTATGCAGTTAGGGGATTGGGAATGGGAACATGAAGGTCATGGAGGAAATTTTAAAAATTCACAAATAAGTTTTGTGTTAGAGCTGGTAAGAGATAAGATTGAATTTATGGGTTAAAAATTATAGAGAGCTTTAAAAACTAGTCAAATTTTATAGCAATGTGATTTTTAAAAAATTCCTACCACTCTTTTAGTGCTTTCTATTCCATATTATTTCTTTATTCAAAAAACATTTGAATAGCTATTCTGTGTTGTAATCGGTTGGCTGAATAGTGCCTTGTTCAAATTCATGTTCCACCTGTAACCTGTGAATGTCACCTTACTTGGGAATGGGATTTGTGCAAATGCAGAGATATAGTCATACTGGATTAAGATAGAGCTCTAAATTTAATGACTGGTGTCTTTGTAAGGAAAGTGAAATTTGGGAACATAGAGAGATGGAGATACAGAGATTGGAGTGTTGCAGCTACAAGCTCAGCAATGCCAGCAGCTAGGAAAGATGCATCCAACATATTTTTTTCTTAGAGCTCCAGAAGTAACCTATCCTGCTGACATCTTGATTTTGGATTTCTAGCCTCCAGAACTGAAAGAGAATAAATTTTGGTCATTTTAAGCTACCTTATTAGTGGCAATCTGTTATGCTAGCCCTAGCAATACAGAACTATTTTGGATTTTGGAGATTCAACAGGGAACAAAAGAGATTATTCCTTTAATTAATTAACTTCATATGTTCTTCCCTCCTAGACTGTAAGCTCCTGAAGGAAGGACCTCTTTCTTGATGATCTTTGTTTTCCATGAAGTTTCTTATACACTGAATATGCTCAAAGCATAAAGATTCAATGAGGAGTGTGCTAGATAATAAGAAATAATTACAATTTATCTAAAGTGCCCACGTTATGGTTAGCTGCTCAATAAAACTAGTCTCCTTTCTTCCTTTCCTCAGTAATGGTATAGAGAAAGCAGATTTCAGATAAAATGATTTGTCAGTAGAGTATCAGGTGTATGAGAAGGTGGGGGGGGCATTAAAACATTTGTTTTGGAGATGGGAGAAGAAAGTTTGCTGTGAAATTATGAGGACATGTGAACAGAGAAGAGAGGACAAATACAGAAACAAACCTAGGGAAGACTCTATAATATTTGACTACTCATTGGAGAAGGAAAAAAATAAACTGAACTGGGATATTCACCCAGACTCTTAGGGTAGTAGCCTGAGTTACTGACAGTGTTAGTGACCCAGTCAGGGAAGTTCAGCGGTTTCGTTGTCAAGGCTGGAAGACAAGCTTGATTTGGTTCAGAATGAATGATGATAGGGCAGAAAAGAGAAGATTTGTGGAAGTGAAGGATGTAGTAGAGGAGAAAGTTAAAAATGTGGATTTGACCACCATCTGAAGATAAGTAGCAATAGAAACCATGAAGGCAGATGACTTAGCAATCAAACAAGAAGTCAGACCAGGGTCTTTTTTTTTTTTTTTTTTTTCCAGAGCGGGGTCTTGAGGAGAAATAAGAAAGACCAGCAATTGAGAAAAAGAAAATATCACAGAAATCATGGTAAAATGAGTCCTTTGACTTACCAGTGATGACTAAATGAAGGTCTCATTTGAAAGAATTGCTGTGGTTTTCAATATCATATGTTATAGGCTGCCAGAAAAAAACATGGACAGCCCTTAGGAAAGACTTTTTGTAACGAGCACCAGTTAAGTCTTGATTTAGAAAATATATTTGTCTTTACCTGTTAGCTATACCAGTGTATTACAGAAAAGCCATAAAACCATATAGACATTTAATCTTCCTTGGCCTCAGTTGGAGAGGACAATATCTAGTACATATGTTTTTCTTTTCGGTTTATAGATTCCATGATTCTTAGAACTAGTTAAAAACATAATAGCTGGGAATCCCTGGGTGGCTCAGCGATTTAGCGCCTGCCGTTGGCTCAGGGTGTGATCCTGGAGTCCCGGGATCAAGTCCGGCATCGGGATCCCTGCATGGAGCCTCCTTCTCCCTCTGCTTGTGTCTTTGCCTCTCTCTCTCTTTCTCTGTGTCTCTCATGAATGAATGAATGAATGAATGAATAAAATAAATAAAATCTCTAAAAAAAAAAAACAAAAACATAATAGCTGTAGAAAAATGCTTTGTGATTAAATGTAGATAAGTGGCATATCTTTGTTTCCATATGATGTAGATTCATCTTAGAATTTAGGCACATGTAGGCAATGTCTGGTGAGGGATGGGGATAGACATTCCGGAAGTTGGTTCCATGAGCGTGAGAAGACTTCTAGAAAGAAACTTAAACTAAAGAAGATGTCAAATTCTTAACAGAGATTCAAAGCCATGGACCAGTATGGAAACAGTGGGATCATTCTGAGTGTGTGCAGCTTATATGGTCCTCTGTTCTTGCCCTTTATGTTGAACAGATCTCTTGATCCTCCAACACAAACCCAGGGATTTGTACTACCTGAGTCCTGACAGTGAAGCTTGATGGGAGAAAGGAAACTAGACAATTATTTCCTTTAGGTCTCTGAGACAAAGAAAGAACAAGGCAACACTCTCTTGGGGCCAGGTAAAAAGGGTAATGTAAAAGAAGCATTCTCTTGGCTTTTTGAGCAACAATATGAAACAATGGCTGCCATACAGACACTAAAGACATTTACACCAGTCACTGGCAGCCTCTAGCAGTATAGAAAAAAAAATGGCAGTGCATTTGACAAGCAATGACTTGATGGAGAACAGAGGACTTGGAAAAAAATTATTTGAGGTAGGAAGGCTGGAGCTTATAGCATTGTGTTAACTTCTGTGAGGACGGTGGCACTTTGACTTCTGAATATATTATTTTATTTCAAATATTTGTGGACTTAATCTATCACAAAATTAATTTCTGTCAATTTATTGGGTGGCTCAGTGGTTGAGCATCTGCCTTTGGCTCAGGGAATGATCCCCGGGTCCTGGGATCGAGTCTCACATCAGGCTCCCTGTGAGGACCCTGCTTCTCCCTCTGCCTATGTCTCTGCCTCTCTCTCTGTGTCTCTCATGAATAAATAAAATCTTAAAAAATTCTGTCAATTTATTAATATAAAAATTATTTATATAAATATATATAGCATTTGTAATATACATATAAATGAAAATATAAAATTATCATATATCATTAAAATATATTGTGCCTAAAATATAAAATATTCTTCCTTCCTTTTCTTTTTCTTTCTACATTTCTACTATCCAGTAGAATACTGTGTTATAAATATCCCAATTTTAGTTCAGAAGCCATGCTTCTTGTAGAAGAGTATAATTGCATTATCCTTGGTAAAATTTATAAGCCTATGATGTAATGTTAAAAATTATGCTTTTGCATGTATTGATTTCAGTGTGTAATTTGTGCTGGCAGTAATTTTCCACTGGCCATAAGGAAGAACTATTTTAATTAATTCTGAAAATTCAGCCATGTCAATTGGAGATGCACATAAACACACATACACACATAAAAATACAGCAAACATACATATACAAAGTCCTGAGAAATAGCATAGGATTTTAGTCTATTTTGTACAAGTGAATCACATTTTTTGGCACATAATAAGTTCTCAGTAAAATAGGAGCTACTATCATTATTATCATGAAGTGTCACTGGTTTATAAATAAGCCCTACTGAAAAGGAAGAACTACTTTGTTTTGAATACTACATGATACTCTAGGAAAAGTAGGCTCAGGGGGCCAGTTGATTTGTATTACTTGATCAGGTAACGGTTTGTAAATATAGTTGCTTTAAAATATGCTGCAGGAGAGGGAGATATGCTGCTAGAACTTTCCTCCAAGAACCCTTTTACTCAACTTAGTCCATCATTCTGCCTATTCGTCATCCAAATTTCTATGACTATGGCTTCTTCTAGCAAGAGATAGTATAGTCTATTGTCTTGAGGCCTAGGCTCTGATCCTAGATGTACATGATTTTGAATCCTAGCTCCACTGGTTGTTAGTTCTGTGACCTTGGGCAATCTATTTAACATCTTTGTGATTCATTTTCTTCATCTATAAAATGAGGCAATGATAACAGGTAGCCCATAGGCCTAGTCTGAAAATTAAAACTTAAACAAGTATGCAACACATAGTAAGCCCTTGATATAAATCAGCTCTTTGTATTACCTGATGCTACTATGATCTCTCTTTTGGTGATGACTCCACTCTATCTGATTTCACAGTACAAGCACAAATTGTTTGCAGCCCTGAGTGAACCTTAGGATTGTCCCTCTGCTCCTTTCTATGATAATTTCCCCAGCTTTCTTTACACATATGTGTTGATTATTACTTATCATACAACTTGAGCAGAGCTCTTAACAGATATCTAGAGCTCTCTTTCCCTATCTACCTATCTATCTCCTGCCTCTCTATCATCTATATATATCTCCATCTTTCTATCTTTCTATTTCTCTTCCTCTGTCTGGGCAGAAATCTCCTGTCCTGTACTCTGCTCTGTAAAGGCTAGCCATTGTGATCTCCTCTGACACTTGAATCCATCTCTTCAACTCAAGGGAGACCATGGAGCTTTACTTAAACATCCTTTCCCTACTCCACAGGCTAAAAATTCCCTCTAGGCTATCAGCTAAAGCAACTGTATTTTCTGTCTCTCAGGAACCATTATCCTGCCCTTTTTAATGTTCAATGTCTATATAAAACATTGTTTTATATATTTTGGCTGTTCTTTAATGTTGATTCTGATGGGAGGATAAGTCTGGGCCATTTTACTCCAAGTGTGCCAGAGGTAGACATTACCCAAGTTAGTTTCTCTTAACCATAGCTACTAGAGATGGTAAATTTGACTTCTTTAGGCTGTAATGTATTTACATTTCCCAGATGTATTCAAATCCTGGATCATATGCTGGTCCTAGAAACTGTCCCTTAGAGTATTATAAGGATGACTTACAAATTTAAGCCTGCTCTTCTAATCCTTTTCAACAGTAAAACTGACCAGTTATTAATTTTTGATGTTACACATTTATGAAATCAGAAAAAAATATTTTTTCTGATATTTATATGAAATGTTTATATCTAAATTATTTGACAATTTTTTTTTCGTTATAAAGCAAGTTTATTTCTGCAGACAGGAGGTGTCTTATGTTTATGCACAGGGAAGGAATTAAGGGCATATATCCAACTCCTTGGTCCCCTTGCAGAACGGGGTCCCTGTGTGCTTCAGCAGCTTTACGCAGTGTTTCAGCATCTTTACTGGGGACCAAAGATATTGGGATCATGAAGGGTCAGACTGTTCACCAGCTATTCAAAGTCACCCAGACTCCAGGGCAGAAGTGACAGATTTTCAGGACCAAGAGATAACCTATTGTCAGGGCTGATGGTTTTCTTTAGCTACCTGCTGCTTGCCAGAGAGGACCCAGGCTTCTTGACAGTAGCTCCGGAGAGCCAGGTTCTCCGAAAGGAGGGACTGCACACTGTCCACTTGCAGGGCCCTAGCCTCCTGCATCCCGCCCACATCCTCAAAGTGGTACCTTACGTCAAGGGCCCCCGGAGGCAGAGTGGCGGAGAAGGCGCCCCCGAACAGCGGGTAGTCTCTCGTGGGCTCCATGGGCCTGGGACTGGGTGCGGGCATCAGAGAGATATAGAAGAAACCCACGTGTGGCCACGCGGCATCACCATCACCGCCGCCGGCTATTTGACAAATTTTAATCCAAACATGTATGCACCTGGAACATGCAATCATTCATACATTAACAATATTTATGGAGCATCTATTTTGTGCCAAATGGACACTGTTCTTGATGCTTAGGATAGAGCTGAGAAAGAAAGGTAAGTTTCTTCCATTTATGAGATTGAGATTCTATTGGTGGTAGTAGGAAGGCAGCTAATAGAAAAGCAGATAAATGTATTAAATTAACAAAAAAACGAGTAAGAAAAAGGAGAAAGAAGAAGAAAATTAAAATATGAAAAAGCACAATGCAAGAAATTAAAAAAGGATGACTGGGTGGCTACTTTTGAGTAAGTAGTGGTCAGAATGGCTCAAAAGTAGTTATATTACCTGAAAGAAAAAGAAAAAAATTAAATATGAAAAGATCAGAGAAAAAGCTTTCCAGATAGAAGGAATGAATGCAATTGTCTTATGGCTAGAAATGCACTCAAAGGAGTTCAAGAAAGGCTAGTGTTGGTAGATGCACTTAGTAGAGAGAGCAGAGTCTGAGAGGTCACAGGAGCAGGCAGGGGTAGGTTACTTAGAAGATGGCAGAAGAGTTTGGAATTTATTTAGAATGATGGGAAGCCACTAGAGATTTAAATCATGCCACGATTTAAAACATTTCAAATGCCTTCTGACTACTACATGAGGATTGTAGAGGAGATTGTAGAGCAGTAAATGAAAAAGCAAGGGACCTATTAGGAGGATGTAGGGGGATAACAATGAATATGGAAAGAAATGGATGGCTTGGGATAGATCTTGGAGGTGGAGTCAATATGACTTGATGGATTAAATGTAGATTATGAAGGATAATGCCTAGATTTTTGACTTAAGCAACTGGGTAGATGATTATATCATTTACTGGGAAAAATTGGAAGTGAAGTGAGTATGTGAAAAAAAATTGGATTGTTCTGTTTTGGCTATATCAGTCTTGAGATGTTTATTAGAAAATCTCATGGAGATACTGAGTAGGAATTGGATATAAATCTGTAGTTCCAGAAAGAGACTAAAGCTAGAGAAGTAATTTTGGGAATTGTCACAATAGATGAGATCTAAAGTACTGGGTTTGAGTGAACACACCAAGGGAGAATATTTAGATAGAGAAGAGGGGAATCCAGATACAGACAGATACGTAATGTCAACATCTGAAGTTTATCAGAGCATAATTAAAAAAAAAAAAGAGAGACTTAGAAGGAGTGAGCTGTGGGGTGGAAGGAAAACCAGGAGCATAAGAGAATGGTCAATGTACCAAATGCTGATGAGAATATCTGGTAAGAACAACAAGTAACCCACTGGATGTGACAATATGGAGGTCATTAGTAACTTTAACTGGAGCAAGTATAGTGAACTGATAGGACAGAAAAGCTCAAGAATGTGAGGTGAAGAGGTAGGAGGGAGTGGTTATGGACTACTCTTTAAGGAAGAAGCTGTCCCTGTGAATGGGAGTTGAGAAATGGGATGGACGCTGGAGTCTGAGAGGTTCAAGAAAGGATTTATTTTATTGAAGAAAGGAAATACTCAACATGTTTTAGATAAATGGCAATAATTCATTAGAGAAACAGAAACCAAGGTGGGATAAAGAGGAAATAATTGCAGTAACAGAGTTCTTGAAAGCACAAGGAGAGAGCTCTGGAGTGCAAGTGCAGAAGCTGGCCTTGGATAGCCCAAGTGATGCTTCATGAATATTTATAAGAGGGTCCAGATATGAGTAGACTGGTTATTTCATGTTGTAAAGATTCATGGGATGTTGCCTGATCATTCTAATTTTTGGCTAATTATGAGGCAAGGTTGCCAACTGAGAGAAGGCTAGAGGAGACAGATAGAGGAGGATTGAAGATAGCAATGCATAAAATAGTCATTTTGAAGATTCATACGATAAACCACATTTCTGAGCAGTGTTGTAAGCCCCTTTGAGTAATGTGACCACACAATGCCTTCAAAGTTAGTAAGAGTGCATGTTTTTCCCCAAGAGAGATAGTTTGGTTGCAGGCTGAGACTAAGTGTATTAGTGGAATGTAATTAGGACTTGGATTTTGCCAAGATACTATGTTGCTGAGAGAAATAGGAGACATAGTTAAGATTCTAGCAATAAATTATTTTAATGATACACCATGAAATCTTAGCTACAGCTAAGAGGGGAGTGAGCTCGTGATGGGTGTAATAGGGAAAAGCAGTAGAATCTATGAACTGGGGGCTTCAATGAGGTAGAAAAATAGTCTAGGAGGGTTGTTAAATAGGAGTGCTGGAAAAACAAAACAAAACAGAAGTGATGGCATTTTTTCATCTCTTTACTGCATAATATTGAAACAAAACATCTAAAGACATAGTGTGTTCTCTTTCATATCAATACTGGAAAATAGGACATCCAGAGATAAGTTAACTGGGCAGAGAAGACTAAACTGTAGTTGATGAAATTTTGAATGATCCAGAAGAAGACATAATTTAGGATGTCAATGCATTTTGGATTGCCAGACCTTTTAGAAGCATGAGAAGCACTTTTCATTTTGTATTTTTGGCCTACAACCCAAACTCCTCATCAGCCATTCAATTACACCTGAGATCTGGCCTTCTCCCAACTCTTAGATATTCTTTTGGTGCTCGCTCATTCTCTCTCTCTGTTCAGAATAGGAATAGAAAATCTGTTCAACTGAAAAGACTCACGAACACTGAGTTTGGGTTTTGTCTCATCCTTATATTCTCATATTGATAATAAAATTAGAGTAGGCATGAAGCCAAAAAATAAAAAGACAAGTTCATATCATAAGCCCTGGCAATATCAAGTACGCCAGTATTGTACAGTTACTTTCCTTCTCAGACCTATCTTGATTCAGATTCTTTTGTCAGAGGACAACATTTTTGTACAGACTAAACTGAAACCAAATGCTTTTTTAGCATAAGGGTTGACATATCCTGAGAAAGGACAGTCATGGCAACCAAGAGGTCCCCTGTTCTCAATGTATAAATAGCTTCCCTCTCTTATGTCCTCCATGGCTATTTATAGAGCATGAGGGAACTATGATATAACCAATCTGTTATCCATTCCATATATTACAGAAAAACTGAAACCATTAGGAGCTACTACCAATTTGAACTAAAAAAGTAGAGGGGGTTCTTTGATTATTTTTTAAGTCAAGTTAACTCAAGAAGCTTTTTAGAAGAAAAGAAATTTGAGAAATGAAAATGTGACAAGAGTTGTTTCTTCATATAATAAGTACTAATAGTTAAGTTATTTTTCTTATTCTGTTGTTTGCAAAAACCCAGACCATAATCTCTATTTCTGGACTAATAACCCAAAAGTCAGATGGATAGTTATGAATAGTTCCTCTGAACTTATAAAGAGATTTCATATAAACATGACACTAGTGAGAAGTAATTGCATTTTCTATAGTGCTGATGTTGAGTTCACTGAGAATGGTGTCTTTGTAATAAAAGTATGTTATACAAAATGTTTCTTTGAGGTTTTCCATGTTAAGGAGAAACTGCCTCTTGTTATACAATGGAACCTATTACACATTTTCTTTTGGTGTTTCCTCTGGCTTCAAAAAGAAATTTGAAGATTCTGATGCTTAATATTTCTATTCTCTAATAAACTAAGGTCTCTGGTCCCCATTCTGGAATTTTATACTGTATCAAATATTTCTTTTTAATTTTTTTTGTTTTTGCTGTTCTCCTGTGTATTCTTTTTTATGTAAGACATAGAATACCATTTTGGTAAATAGAATTGGAATTTCAGAATGTCCCAGTTGATAGGAACTGAGAAGAGAGAAAGCATAATCTCCCACTTTGTGCAACATAGAAAGTGGGCTCTGAGATGCTATGTAAAGTAGCTAGTAATTGGTTTTCTCAAGCTAAGCTTCATGCAGGCTAGGAAAAGTTTGTCTAAGTTCTACTCAATTTTTGCTTTCTTTTAAAAACTTCATGTTATTGCCTGTAGATTGTTCTATATGAGTGAGATTTGGTCCCCCTAGATTGACTCTAGGCTTTTCCACGGTAGGCCCTGTTTAATCTTCCTGTATTCAGTAAACACTTCTTTAAATACATCACAGGCTGAAACTGAACTTTTCTTAGTCCCTTATTTATTATCAATGTTAATGGCCAATGTATTTTTTCCCCTGGAATATGATAGGCTTACCTATTGTGAAATCCTAGAAATATTGGAAATTTACAGTACTTTTTAACCTCAGATTTATATTATGTTTAATTTAAAGTGGCACATTTACCATTTACTCATAGAATGCTATATAAAACTGACAAATTCTCTCCCTATCCCAATTTTATTTATTTGTTTATTTTTAAAATTTTTTTCTTTATTTATTCATGAGAGACACAGAGAGAGAGGCAGAGACATAGGCAGAGGGAGAAGCAGGCTCCGCATAGGGACCCTGATGTGGAACTCGATCCTAGGACCCCAGGATCACCAACTGAGATGAAGGCAGTTGCTCAACCACTGAGCCACCCAGGTGACCCCCTGACCCCAACTTTAAAACACACACACACACACACACTGAACACAATTTTTTGTCGTGCAGAACGTCTGAAACCTTAATTGGGATGATTGAGGAGGTGAGCATTGTGTCCTTTGTGACACTCAGACTTTCTTCTGCTGATTCCCTTCAGAGGCCTGTGGTAATAGGACTCCTCTGCTGGATGGAAGACATGGCTAGGCTCCCTGCTCAGCCTCTTCTTATAAGTTATTTCTCTGCCTTCCGCCTTCCGTCCCCACCCATGTGGCACTTTTCTGGACCACTGCTCTAATGCAATTACTTTTTCGACGGTTAAAGCATTCTTTATACTATTTTAAAATGATCCTGTTACTATCTAAAACAGACTGATTCATGTCCATTACTTTTCATTCCATGCTCTACAGTGAGATAGGTGCTTATGGGAAGTGAAATAATGACAGAATAAGCAGCAGGAATGAGACAAATAAGGAAAGGTATAGCTAAGGTAGAAATGGGATAATTGCCCCTTAATATGAATTTTGTCCTGTCCATTATCCTGGAGAGCTGGAGGAAATAACCCTGTGTGGTGAGGGGCGTAGTGGTTGCACAGTGTAGGACTGAGTTTGCAGGTAACCAGAGGAACCCTTCATATAGCACTGAGCACTGTCTGAAAGGATACAAATGCATAAGAAGGGGACTTAGGACTGGTAATGGATGATAGCAGTTAATTCATGGTGAGCAAATGAAAGGCAGCAAGAACAGACTGCAGTAGATTGTGGAAAAGAAACAAACAATTTACCTAAATTATTGATTGAAATAATATATTAAGATGAAATGGTTAATAGGAAGATACTCTCACCTAGGTGTTACTACTTCCATCTTACAAAAGATGAGGTGGAGGCATTAGTCAAGTATAAGTCTATTTAGTTTAAAAAGCATGTTCATTCTCCTGTATAATTCTGCAGAAAGCTCAGAGTCACAGATTCAAGTAAAGACCAGAACATAGGGCAGCCCAGGTGGCTCAGCGGTTTAGCACCGCCTTCGGCCCAGGGCCTGATCCTGGACACCTAGGATCCAGTCCCATGTCGGGCTCCCTGCATGTAGCCTGCTTCTCTCTCTGCCTGTGTCTCTGCCTCTCTCTCTCTCTCTGTCTCTCATGAATAAATGAATAAAATCTTAAAAAAAAAAAGGCCAGAACATATCTTCAGTTAATGAAATTAAGAAACATGGGATTAAAAAAAAAAGAAAGAAAGAAACATGAGATTAAGTGTGAGGCAATTCTGCAAATATAAACCACAGCAATTTGTAAATCTGCACTTTATTAGTTTAATGGAGTTTTACTTCCTTTGGGTTTTGATTTTAAGAGTCATGCTGCAAAAAAAAAAAAAAAAAAAGTCATGCTGCATTAACATATGCAAAACTTCCAAATAATTTCTATTCTACTTTGGAGTACTTGGTGTCTAGTATTTTAGATATTAACAATACTTTTAATAAAAAGAAAGATGCAAAAATGAGGATTATGTTTCTCATTCACTGTCTGAAAAACAGATCATTCAGAGTAAAAAGAAAAGTGCCAAAAGTCTACCTATGTTGCTCTATATGATAGCCACTGGCTTCATGAGTCTCTGCAGCATTTCATGTATGCCTAGCCCCAACTGAATTGTGGTTTAAGTGTAAAATACACTCTAGATTTCGAAGATGTAATTTGGGGAACTATAAAATATTTCAAGAAGTTCATTATTGATTATATAGTGGAGTGTAACAATTCAGCTACATAAAATATATCATTACAATTAATTTCACTTATTTCTTTTCCCTTTATTTTAGTGTGGCTACTAGACAATTTAAAATGACATAAGTAATTTGCATTTGTGACTTGCATCACTATTGAACTGTGTTGGTGTGTATTGCCCCAAACTCTATCCCTCCAGCGGTATGTCCCATGATATATTCCAGCTTTCCAGGTATTTTCCAGTTCAGGAAATGCCCAGTTATGTATTATATACACAATATATTCCATGCTTTTCTCTCTCAGTACATATTTCAGCTTTCCGTGGTATTTTCCAATTTAGGAAATGCCCAGTTATGCTCACTTACATATCTTTATGAACCAAGTTGTAGAAATAGCTACACTTACTCTGGCAATTCTACAAGTGGCCTCTACATTTTCAAGGAAATTTTATTAAGAATATAGGTAAACAAAATAGTTCAACCAAGGTAAGTTGTTATATGTAGATAGCCTATATTTCGACGTAGTGGAAATTTATTCCTCCCTTCACTCATTCACTTATTCCATAGATGTGAAAGACGGCTTCCTGGGGAAGATGCCTGTTATGTAAGACTGTTCCAGACCACAGGGATGGAAGAAGTCCAAGGAATTCAGGACACACTGTCAGTTGATGAAAATGTTTTGATATAGATTACTTATAACATTTAATCGTTTCCAGCAGATAACTTTGAGCATTCATTAATATATTTGTTAAAATATAGGAACTGCCTGATTTTTTAATATATCTCTATGCAGGCTAAGAGATCTCTCAAAGAAGGAAATAGACCTTGTATTTTATTTTTCCATAAAAGGAAATGTTCGCTAGCCCTTAGGAGCAACAACAACAAAACTCCCTGCAATATTTTTGGCTCTGTTAAGGGTTATATAATATTTTAAAGGGATTGTTGATGTTCATTCTAATATTATGTTTGGGTTAATTGTACCTTTGAGGCTTGTTATCACAAATAATACATCTAGTAATAAGCTGAAGCTGTCATAAATATAGATGATCTCATACCTTAACAAGTTCTTTTACCTCTTTTCTTAGGTAAATAGGGTTTCTACCTATTTTCTTACTTCCTCAATCTATTAAATAAAATATTTTTTGAGTATTATTTTGAAAAGAAGAATAAAAACCTTCAAGTATGATGAAGTGGAAGGATAAAAAAAATTCATGTGCCTAAATTTACTGTTGAGACAGTAAATTATTTTCTTTTAAAGGTTTGTTGTAAGAAAAATTTCAGGCCCCTGTCCAAAGTAATCAAAGCACAAATCATAGTCAGTACTAGTCATCAAAACAAGATACTATAAATAAATATATGATACTTTCTTTGAGGGTAGGAATAGATCCATTATGGAAAAATTCCAATATCCTCATAGGCAACATCGCAAAGTACTCAGATCTTAGCCCAGGTGAATAGAGAAGAAAATGCTTCAAGACTAGTTTTATTTCTTCTTTCAGTGGCAAAACCAGGTAGTCAGTATGAATTATTCTATAACATTTGGGTATGTAAGTATATTTTTCTATAAAAAAATAAATCTGATACTGACTTGGAGTTTCCTATGTATTGACTTTCTTTTTCATTCTTTCCTTTTTTTTTTAAGATTTTATTTATTTATTCATGAGAGACACAGAGAGAAAGAGAGGCAGAACACACGGCAGAAGGAGAAGCAGGCTCCATGCAGGGAGCCCGAGATGGGACTCAATCCAGGGTCTCCAGGATCAGGCCTTGGGCTGAAGGTAGCACTAAACCGCTGAGCCACCTGGGCTGCCCTCCTTTTTTTTTTTTTTTTTTAATTGTATAAGGGTTAAGGTAATCTTTGGGATTCCTAAAAAAATTCCAGGGCTCTTGAATTCATTAATGTATAAGTAACAAAGGCAGCAATAAATTTAGTGTCTTATTCAAGTTAAAAACATTTCTTTTTCACATAAAATTCTGGATAGGTGGCCAGAGGTTAGTGGGATTGCCTTCTATATTGTTGATTAGCTTTTGTCAACCCAAGGTTTTCAATTCTTGATCCAAGATGGTTTAATGCTCAGATACCAGCTAAGAGAAAGAAAGAGAAGAGGTCAGGTCATCATTTGTGGGCATGACTTTAAGGTTATACATATTTCTACTTCAATAGAAAGTGGTCAAATGGCCACATCTAGTTGCAGGGGAACTTGGGAATGTAGTTACTGGTTGAGTGACCATACGCCTCACTCAAAATCTACCACCATGAAAGTAAGGGGGAAATAGAAAATAACTGTAAGTCCCTGCCACTTTTATAATCAGTGAAAATCAGGAACAGGCCTCTAGTTTGAAGCCTGTAATGGTAACCACTGAGATGATTGTGGTTAAGTTTTATACAGTCCATCTGAATTTTGGTTGCTCTACTTTTCTGGTGTTCATGTCATGGACATCCATCTATCCATGCAACCAACTCAGTCATCTCCTGGAAATAACATGACTATAGAGATAATAGGAAATCTGCCTCCCCCATATCTCTCAGTCTAGGGAAACAATTCCTTTCTGGGTTTGTGCCCATTTTTCCCTTTAAATCCTTCAAATTTCAATCTCTATACTCTTATATCCTGAGATAATTCCATTGTTATTCATAGGACCCTGAACTCCCAAAGAATAGGATTATTTTTTAAAATTTCTTTCAGGAAAGTAAAACAAAATGAATTTAAAATTTCCTCTAAGAATAAGAATACTGCAGTTGTTAAACTGGATATCACAAACTGGTAGCTGTGGTCAGCTTAAATCCACTGATGTATTTCTTTTGGTTTGCAGGGTTTTTTGGGGGGGAGGGTGTGTTAAATTGTACTACAATCAAACTAAAATGACTAGAACATTAAAGGAAAAAAAAAAGCATGATCCAGCAATTTCCACATGATCCAGAAATCCCACTTCTGAGTATATATCCAAAGAAAATGATAACAGGATATTGAATAGATATATACAACACTAAGTTCACTGCAGCATTATTCGTAGTAGCCAAGATATGGAAGCAACCTAAGTGTCCACCAATAGATGAATGGATAAAGAAGATGTGGTATATATAGAATGGAATATTACTTAGCTACAAAAAAGAATGAAATCTTGCCGTTTGGAACAACAAGAAGGGGCCTCAAGGTATTATGCTAAGTGAAATAAGTTAGACAGAAAAAGACAAATACCATATGATTTCACTTATTTATGGAATCTAAAAAAACAAAACAAATGAACAAGAAAAACAGGACAGAGATACAGAACAAGCAAAACATTTTCTGTCTGGATGAACTATCCATTGATTCAAGTGGGGTGTTAAAGTTCCTTACTATTATTGTATTACTGTCAATATCTCCCTCTATATCTGTTAATATTTGCTTTATGTATTTAGATTCTCCTAATCCAAAGGTTGGATTGATCTTTTTTTCATTATTTGTGATATGATACATCTTTGTCTATTGTTACAGTGTTTCTTTTAAGGTTTATTTTGTATGATATATGCATGCATTGCTACCCTAGCTTTCTTTTCATTTTCATTGCATGGAATGTCTTTTTTCATCCCTTCACTTGCAGTTTCTGTCTTTTGATCTGAATTGAGTCTCTAATAGGCAACATATAGATAGGTCCTTTTATTTAATTTAATTTTTTATCCATTCAGCGATCCTATGTTTTTTGTTTGGGGCAGTTAGTCCCTGTATATTTAAAGTAATAACTGATAGGGATGTACTATTGGCATTTTGCTGATTGTTTTTGGTTGTTTTTGTAGTTTCTCTCTGTTCCTTTCTTCTTCTCTTGCTCACTTACTCTGTAATGAGATGACTTTCTTTTGTGTGATACGTAGATTACTTTCTCTTTATTTTTTGTGATCTATAATAAAATTTTGGTTTGTGGGTACCATGAGGTTCACGTATATAGCAGTTTATTAAAGTTGATGGTTGCTTAATGTTGAACACATTCGAAAAGCACTACACTTTTACATTCCCTCCATTTGTATGTATTTAATGCCATATTTTACATTTTTTTGTGTATTTCTTAACTAATTATTGTGATATAGTTTTCTTTACTGCGCTTGTCTTTTAAACTTCATATTAATTTTGTAAGTTTTACTGTAGGTTTGTATCTACCAGTGAGAATTTTTCTTTCATGATTTTCCCACATCTTACTAATTTTCTTTTCTTACTAGTTATGACCTTTTCTTTTCTGTTTAAAGAAGTGCTTTTAACATTTCTTGTAAGCCTGGTTCTGTGGTGATGAGCTCTTTTAACTTTTGTTTGTGTGGGAAACTCTATATCTCTCTTTTAATTCTGAATGATAACGTTGCCAGGTAGTGTATTCTTGGTTGTACATTTTTTCTTTTCAGCACCTTGAATATATCATTCCATTCTCTTCTGGCCTGCAAAATTTCTGCCATTAAATAAGCTAATAAGATTTTGGCTGTTTCCTTGTACATAACTAGTTACTTTCCTCCTGTTGCTTTTAAGATTCTCTCTATATTTTTAATTTTTGACATTTTAATTATGTGTTTTAATGTGGATGAGTTTGGGTTCATCATATTTGAGGCTCTCTATGATTCCTGCACCAGGATGTCTTCTTCATTTGCCAGGTCAGGACGATTTGTAGCCATTATTTCTTCAAATACGTTTTCTGCTCTTTTTTTCTCTCTCTCCTCCTTCTGGGACCACTATCATGAGAATGTTAATACACTTAATGTTATTACAGATGTTCCTTAAGCTATTTTCATTTAAAAAAATTTTTTTTCTTTTTATTGTTCAACTTGGATGATTTACATTACCTTACCTTTTTTTTTTGATAGAAAGAGACGTTAAGAGAGAGAGAGGGAGCACAGGGGAAGGGCAGAGGGAGAGGGGCAGGGTGCGTGAGAGAGAGAGAATCTTAAGCAGATTCCATGCCCAGTGCAGAACCCTACACAGGGCTCAATCTCACAATCCTGAGATCATGACCTGAGCCAAAATCAAGAGTCAGACATTCAACTGACTGGGACACCCAGATGTCTCCACAGCACTGTCTTCCAGATCACTGACCCATTTTTCTGAATCCCCTAATCTGCTGTTAATTCCTTCTAGTGTATTTTTCATTTCAGCTATTATATTCTTCAGCTCTAATTGGTTCTTTTTTTTATATTTCCTATCTCTTTGTTGAAGTTTTCACAGTGTTTATCCATTTTTCTTTCAAGTTCAGTGATCATTTTTATGACCATGCTTTGAACCCTTTATCAAGTAAATTGCTTATCTCTATTTGGTTTAGTTTTTTTTCTGAGGTCTTGTCTTGTTCTTTCATTTGGGACATATTCCTCTGTCTTCTTATTTTGCCCAACTTTCTGTGTTTGTTTCTATATGGTAAGTGGATCAGCTATGCCTCCTGATGTTGAGGAGTGGCCTTTTGTAGAGAGTATCCTGTGGGGCCTAGAAGTGCTATCCCACCTGGTCCCCAGAACCAGCTTGTCCAGGTGTGTCCCTCATGTGGGCTGCATGTGGTTCCTGTTGCGTCTGGGTCATTATTGTAGGCATGCTGGTGGGTGGGGCTTTCCCCCACCCCCAGGACAAGAGGTGGTTTGGAGGGGTGTCTGCTGGGATGGGAGAGTTAGGCAGGGCTGATCAGCAAGAGAATACCAGACTTCAGTAATATTTTGCTATATTGTGGAAGCATATATAAGATGTTAATATATGAAAAGTAAAATGACAGTATAATGATCCAAGTATGATGGCTGTACCTTCTAGTCAAAGAAATCACTGGTACAAGAAACTAAAATGAAGAGGTTGAAAAAGATACCAATTTATTTTCTGTTTGCTGAAAAATCAAAAAAAAAGCATCAAGTAAAAATCATATGAAGATGCTAATTTTAATAACAGGGAAACTTTAGGAAGAAGTTATTTTAACTTTTCACTTATGCTGAAAAAAATCTGCAATGTTTTACTACTCATTTCTGTTAACTGGAATTTCAGCAGATTATTCTGAATTGTGTGTCTGTTCTATCATTTCAGTTCTCTGGGATTTTATAATTATGTATGGAGACTTTCTTACAGATAGAGAAAAAAAAGTGCATTTTCCTTCTCGGTGGAAAGCAGCTTTGCAGGGACAAAGGTCTTCATTTGGGACATAGGTTGCTGATGCATGGTGAAGACATGTCAGGCAGCAGAATATGCTACCCCAGAATATGTGTCTCTTTACTATGAGGATTATTTTGAGGAACAGCATTCATGTCAAGAGCTCTGAAAACAGAGTAGAAGTTAGTATTTTATAAGGAAATTTACATTCACAAAGTGAATCTCCATTGGTGACAGTGTCTCCTTCTCTGTACCAGGAAGAGAAGGATGACTAAATCACATAAAAATCTTTTAATAGACACCAACTTAAATTTGCATCACAAACTTTACTCTTATGTACCAGTTGCTTTTCCTGGTAACCTCTCTATTGCTGCCTTACCCAATACCTTTTTTCTATCGTCTTTAGTTGGAGATGGTATTTAGTTGGAGTTCTAAGCCACCTTGGCTAGTTACTCATTCTTCCGGGGTATCTCCCATGTATACATGAGATACACATGTTAATAAACTTCTGTTTGTTATCCTTTTGTTATTTGTATTACAGGAGTCTCAGCCAATTTCAGCAGGGAAGAAGGAATAATCTTTCTTCTTCCTCTGAGAAGACTACTTTGCCATTTTCAGTCCCAATTCATTGTTTCCAGAGACTCTAAAGTGTCTGCCTGTTAGCCAGGTTCAAGTGCAGAGAAAAACCTGGGGCATAGCTGAGAGCTCCTTCTGGATCTCGGGGACTGGGAAGTCCATTCTCAGGTATCCCAGGTATTTGACCAGAACTAGATGTCCCTGAAAGCCTGTGTCCTCAATTCACTCCTATGTGGTTTGAATTCTGAGATTGGTCTGAGGACCATAGTAAAAAAATCCCTACATTTTTTTTTCAGGCATAATAAGATTTTTATGTGGGAGCATGAAGCTTTTTAGTGAGAGCAGAAAAGGTGTTATTTTAAACTGTAGGCTGAATGGCAACCTGCCTTCTTATCTATGATCTCTTATCCTTTTCAAATCCCTGTTAAATTGTTTATGACATGAGGGAGATATTGGGAGTCCTTGAACTTTGGAGGAGGTTTGCCTTTCCAGCAGAATTGAGGCAAAGGTGACTAATTTTCCAGAACAGATATCTAGCAAATGGGTGACTTAATTCACTTCCCAACCCAGAACAGAATTATTATTCTAATATAATTGTCCCTGGGGAAGGTCTGATAATCTCAGAAATGCTGGCAGCTTTAGGGAGGCATTCGTATCATTGAGTTAAACTGATGCCATTTCATTGGGTTATATGAGAACTCATTCTACTATTCTTTCACACCCAAGTCATCATGAAGATCAACTTCATATCTCAAGAGAGACTTCAGTTTGCCTGTTTGACTTCCCACTGGAAAAGAATTTTCTGTTTTAACTGAATAATTTGAAATCCATTTCTGGATTGGCCCACACAGTTTCTGAGGTAACCATGTGCCCTGATACAAGGAGGCAAAGAAATGGCAGGGAGTTTTTAAGGAGCTCAGGAACACTAAACCATAAAAAGAGAGAACTGCAACTAAAACAAAATAGTAGTAACAGAAGCACACTATGCTAAAGGAATGAAAATTCTAAAGGAGATAAGGTGACTGAGAGAAGACCAAAAGAACTTCCCAAAATCAAAAAAACATAATGTATTCACTTCACTTCCAGAAAACCACACTCTCTTGTATATCCTTTTACCTCATTAACTCTTTCTTCTTCCTTCCTTCCTTTCTTTCCTCCTTCTTTTTTTTAGCCTCTTTTGATGGATTCCTCTCTTCATTCAGAGTTCAAACCTTTGTCTTGTTTATCTAAATGAACTCCACTCTGACTCATCTGCATGCCTTCTAATCCAAATTTATATCCTCAGCTTAAACCTCTCTCTTGAATTCTAGATTTATTGTGAACATTGCTACTATAAACATTGGGGGGCAGGTGTCTTGGCCTTTCACAGCATCTGTATCTTTGGGGTAAGTCCCCAGTAGTGCAAATGCTGGGTTGTAGGACAGCTCCATTTTTAATTCTTTGAGGAACCTCCACAGAGTTTTCCAGAGTGGTTGTACCAGTTCACATTCCCACCAACAGTGCAAGAGCATTCTCCTTTCTCCACATCCTCTCCAACATTTGTTGTTTCCTGTCTTGTTAATTTTCACCATTCTCACTGGTGTGAGGTGGTATCACATTGTGGTTTAGATTTGTATTTCCCTGATGGCAAGTGATGCAGAACATTTTCTCATGTGCTTTTGGCCAGGTGTATGTCTTCTTTGGTGAAATTTCTGTTCATGTCTTGTCCATTTCATGATTGGATTGTTTGTTTCTTTGTTGTTGAGTTTAAGAAGTTCTTCATAGATCTTGGATACTAGCTCTTTATCTGATATGTCATTTGCAGATATCTTCTCTCATTCTCCCAAGGTTGTCTTTTAGTTTTGTTGACTGTTTCTTTTGCTGTGCCAAAGCTTTTTTATCTTGATCAAGTCCCAATAGTTCGTTTTTGCTTTTGTTTCCCTTGCCTTCCACAATAGCCAAACTGTGGAAGGAGCTTCGGTGTCCAACGAAAAATGAATGGATAAAGAAGATGTTGTCCATGTATACAATGGGATATTACTCAGCCATTAGAAATGACGAATACCCACCATTTGCTTTGACATGGATGGAACTGGAAGGTATTATGCTGAGTGAAGTAAGTCAATCAGAGAAGGTCAATCATTATATGGTTTCACTCATATGGGGAATATAAGAAATAGTGAAAGGGATTATAGGGGAAAGGAGAGAAAATGAGTGGGAAAAAGAGAGGGTGACAAAACATGAGAGACTCCTAACTGGGAAATGAACAAGGGGTAGGGAAGGGGAGGTGGGTGGGGGGATGGGGTGACTGGGTGATGGGCACTGAGGGGAGCACTTGACAGGATGAGCACTGGGTGTTATATGTTGGCAAATTGAACTTCAATAAAAAAATATAAAAATTAAAAAAAAGAATTTCAGGTTTATTTATCTGTAGATATGTAAGTAAGCAGAAATATTCTATAGGCAGAATATTGGTTGCCTAAAGATGTTCATGCTTTAATCTGCAAACCTGTGAATATCTTGGCTTATATAGCAACAGGGAGTTTGTGAATATGATTAAGGTTAAGGACCTTAAGATGAGGAGAGTATCCTGAATTTTCTAGGTGGGCCCAATATAACCACATGAGTCCTTAAAAGTTGAAGAGGAAGGCAAAGAAAGTGAGTCAGAGACATGGGGAGAAAGAAGAGGGAGAAGTGATTTGAAGAGTGAGAAGGACTCAACTTACCCTTGCTGACTTTGAAGATGGAGGAAGGGAGAACTACTAAGGAATGTGAATGGCCTCTAGAAACTGGGATTGACCCTCCAATGACAGCCAGCGGCAAACAGGGATCTCAGTCCTGCAACTGCAAGGAACTGAATTCTGCCAACAACAGATTAGCAGGAAACTGATTCTTGCCATGAGCCTATGGTAAGAAATGCAGCCCTGCCAACATCTTGATGTTAGACCAATAAGACCCATGTTGAACTTCTCAACCACAGAATTGTAATATAATAAATGTGTTGTTTAAAATGACTGAGTTTATGATAATTTGATACAACAGCAATAGAAAAGTAACATTAATATTCAACTGCCAACCTGATGTCTCCATTTAGATATTTAATAGATATTTTAAAGTCAGCATATACAAAATTGAATTCTTGTTCTTCCTCCAAATAGCTGCAGACTTCCACATCTCAGTTAATGATAACTTCATTTTTCTAATTGTTCAGGCCCAAAACCTTGGAGTCATGCTTGATTCCTCTCTTTCTCTGGTATATTCCATTGTTTGTCTGCCAGGGATTTGTGTGAGTTCTACAGAATATATTCATGTCTCCCTCTCACCAATATCAGTTCCCTGGTCCCAGCTATCATCATTTTCACTTAAATTTCTGGAATACCCTTCCTGTGAGTCTCCCTCTTTAATACTTGACTCTTGGAGTTTCTTTTCAGCAGAGTAGACAGAGTGAGCCCATTTAAAAGACTTGTCATGTTATATGACTCCTCTGCTCAAAATCCTCAATATCTCTCCATTTCACTGAGAATAGAAACTATTTCAGGGAACTGTAAGGTCTTATATGATCTATTCCACTCTTCCCCATTATTTCTGACCTTATTTCCTATTACACTGCCCATCACTCACTGTGCTCCAGCCATACTGGTACCCAAAGCAGACATTCTTCCACTTTAAGGTCAAGGTCAGTTCACTTGTTCTTTCTGCCTCTCCCCAGTTATCAGTGTATCCTACTCTCTACCTCCTTCATGTCATCACCCAAATCTCATTTTCTCACTGACGCCTACTCCATCTATTAATACAGACATCTTGTTCCTATCTTCCTGAATATTTATTTATTTATTTATTTATTTATTTATTTATTTATTTATTTAAGATTTTATTTATTTACTTATGAGAGACACACAGAGAGAAGCAGAGACACAGGCAGAGGGAGAAGCAGGCTCCATGCAGGGAACCCGATGTGGGACTTGATCCTGGGACTCCAGGATCAGGCCCTGGGCCGAAGGTGGCGCTAAACTGCTGAGCCACCCAGAGATCCCCCCTTCCTGAATTTTTAATGTTCCTTACCCTACTTCATTTTTTTCTTCTCTTCTATAGTATTTATTATTTTCTAAAATGTTATATAATTAATTATTATGTTTATTGTTAATATCTATATTTCCACACTAAATTTTAAGTTTTGTATAGGTAGGGATAGTTATCTGTTTTATCCATTCACAGGCTCCAAGAGCCTAGACCAGTGCCAGGGACACTATAGATGCTCCATAGCTGTTTTTTTGAATGACTGTGTAATTAAAAAAACAAGAACAAATGAAATGAAAAGAGAGTGGATCTTGCTGAGTTAGCTTAATAATCTGTAAAATCAAATTGATGTACAATCACACAGCATGGAGTAAAAACATCACAAATGGGATTCATGACTTAAAAGATAAGGAGATAAGGCAGCCAGATCCAGGAGCTTAATATGCAAATCATAGTCAATTTAAAAAGAGAAAAAGAACAGGTAGAGGAGAAGCAATAACTCATAAAGCAACAGGAAGAAAAAAATTCTGCGCTGAAAAGTTTTATATTTTTAAATCAAATGAACTTAACAAGCATTTTTTATCTTCTGAGGGAATTTGACAGACCAATTAGCCAAAGCTTAGGGAAACATATTTGGGGAGGAAGAAGTTTTTCTCTACTCTCTTTTGGTTCCTGGCTGAGTCTGAAAATGAAACTGACACACAGTAACAGAAGAAAAGTATACACATATATTTAATGTAAATTTTATGTGACAAAGGAGCCTTCATAAGGAAACTAAGGCCTAAAGAAACAGATCTGGGTATTTTTATGCGAGGTTTGATGGAAAGTGGGTGGTAATAGAGGATATGATAGGTTAAGGAAGGTGAGAAAGTGTGATCAATTGGCGGAACGTAGCAAAGCCTGTTTGGATACTTTTCAGGGTTCCTTTGTTTCTGGAGATAAGGACATTGTTTTCCTCCAAATATAGAGAGGGCATCTCTCATATGAAGGCATAATGACCTATTTCAGAGCAGAAGGGTGGGTGGTTTGGGAGAGAAGTTTAGGGTGAGGTTCCTGCTTGTTTCTGCTCTTTTCTCCAATCCCTTTAGTTTAAAATATTCAATATGCCAACATGCCATATTTTAATCCTATCACATATAAAGATTTGAATACTATAATTAACAAACTGATCACTCACATCCATGTCTATTTCTACACATGGTAGACAGAGAATACATGATCTTTTTTTCCTTATAGTTTTGGGACACTTAAAAAAGCTACTTATGTCCTTGAGAAATAGCAGGAAACTTTAATAAGGGGTTGGTAGGGTGGGATGGGGGTGGAGTGGAGGCAATAAATTTAGGAATCTTGTCCCTTGACTTGGATCTCTCACTTTTGCTCACTAGCTATGTAGACCCCACCTCTCTAAGCCTACTTGACAGACTGCTGTATATAACATATATTACTTGAGTGAATGCTAGTGCAAGATCTAGCACAATGCCTGACAAGTTTTTGTCACTTAGCAAATAGTAATTGTTATTATTAATATCTGAGAATCGGTATAGTAGGGAAGTTAGACAATGTGCACGGAGATCAAATATAGATGCCTTTCTGGATCTCTCCATCCTTTTTACTGACATAGCCTTGAGAATATTTCTTACAGAGAGTCTAGAAGGCAGTAATGAAAGTAAGTAAACAAGACCGAAGAAAGAATATCTGAACTCTTTACATTGGTTAAGAAGCATCACTGATGAGACAAACTTTAAAATTAATAAGCACTCTTGGATAGCATACATTTAAAAATTATTTAGTACTGACACTTCAGAATGTTTTATAATGTATTAATTTGACATTATTGCCACATTATGGCATTAGAAGGTTTCATATTCTTCACTACCAACTAACAGTCAGGAGATATTTGGATAATGGGAAAACTCAGATTGCAACTATCTTTGAGGGTATTAAACATCCTTAGTTAAAGCACTTGAAGCTGTATTAAATTGTTTCATAATTATTTAATGGCTCTAATCTGCCTTTTTTGGCTGTATTTTAGTGCAACTGACAAAAGTGGATGCTTGTTAATTAGCACAAGGACAAAAGGTAAGCTACGTGAACAAGTCAGAAGATTTCAGGGACTGTAGCAACAGTCATACTTTCCTCACGCTCCTAAGTTGTGAATCATCCAGCACAGTCTGTTCATCTTGAGGAATGTATGCAAAGCAGGGCAGGGTGTGGGAGTTCATTGTTTTGTTCACTTTGATTGATATACCCAGTACCAAGCACCGGACAGAGCACATTGTGGGCATTTCAGTGAAATATCTGCTAGCAGAATGAAATGAATAAATGCAAGAATGATGTATAGGCAAATCCTAATGGCAAAGAGTCTAAGGCCATGCCAGGAAACACTGAACTCCTATCCACCCCTTCTCCCTCTCCTACCCTTTCCCTCTTTGCCCATCGCCAGGGGTTGAATTTCCCACTCCTTTTTTTTTTTCTTTCCCACTCCTTTAATCTCCACTCTACCAGCTGGGTTTCAGAAACCTGCTTAATGACTTCTGTGATGCAAATTGTCTGTCTTCTTGACACAGGTTTTCTTTTTTCCTAATCTTTAACTCTAGACCTTATCCCTATTTTGTGCTGCTTGAGCTCCCAGATATAGAAGGAACCATCAGCATCTCAGAGACATCAAGATATTAACCCAAGGTGGAGAATTATATAAGGATTTCTATGTTTCCTGCAAGGGTCATTTAGAAAGATGTGCTTGAGCAGCCTGTCTTTATAAAAAAATTGAGAAGCTACTTTCCTTGCCTTACTAAAAAAAATCACAATGCTGCCGCACATAGTATCTGTTTCTGTAGCTGCCCCAACAGGACAAATAAATCAAAATTCTCATGAGAAAACTTACTGATGCAAGCTATTCAGAATTCCTCAGTATTGCTAAGAAATGTTTCTTTCTAATATTCAGGCAGAGAAAAATAATCTATGAAGGGATATTCCATTTTACATGATACTCATTTTATGTAAAATAGTATCCAGTAATACAAGTTGCTTTGTGCAGTTATCTGTTAAGGATGAACCTATTGGAGAATGAAGGAGCAGTTTTGCAAACTGTCAGGCAAGTCTGCTATTATTTGAGACACTTCTCCTTCTAACCAGCTTGGTTTAATCCTGATCTCACAAAGCAGCTGTCTTTCCTAAGCTTCACCTACTTTGATTTGCCAAATGCCCTTCTTAATCATCTGGTGCTACCAGATGTCAGAATCCCCTGCTGCTAGTGACAGTCTTTTGCTTGGGGTAAATATAGCTCGTGTTGACTCAGTTGGCTTGTTCTCTGCACAGCTGGATGAGAAGCAGAGGGGCTTGGGAAAGAGGCTGAACACATACTGTGGAGTCCTGAGAGACTTGGTCACAGCTGGAAGATCGAGTGCCTGGAAGAGCCCATATAACCACACAGCTTGCATCTGATGCAAAGTCTCTGGGAAGGAGAATCCTTTCCTCCATTTACAGATATACTTTGTCTATGCCTGCAACGTGATATGGAAGACTTATATTTACCTTCTGTGTCTCTTCATTATAAATCACTGTTATGGAAAATGTTAATAATAAACTCTTACAAGGTTTGCCTGGATTATTAACTATTCCAATGTTTTCAGCAGGTGGTTATTGGATAATCTACATCAGCATCATCTGTGAAAAATATGGATTTCTGAGCTTCCCCCAGATTACCCAAATCAGAATCCAAGTCCTGAGAACTTACATTTTAAATAAACTTTCTAGATAGTTGTTATGCACACTAAATCTGAAATGCAGGCTTAAATTAATTTCCATGAAATTAGGGTTCACATCTATTTTGTTCCCTAAGCTGTTCAGCATATAACTCAATACCTACCCGGCCATAGTGTTTTATTTTTTTTAATAAAATATCCAACTAGATCCCAAATATCTACTTCATCTTGATTTTGATGATCCTTCTAAATAATGGAAAGAAAAATATACTACATTTTGTAAAGCAAGAAACAGATAATCTTGTTTTGTAGATGTATTTTCAACTTTTGCAAAGTTACTGCTAAGTCTGGTTTATCTTACTTTCCAAAGAGCCTTCTTGTATTTTTCCATTTACATCACTGGATAACTCTATAGTCACCATGGCTTTGCTGTTATAATGCTCTAAATGGAGAATACATTTGTGTTGTGTGTCTTCTGAGTTACTGAGAAACCAAAGACACAGATCCCTAAAGTGAGAGATGCCTACTGCCCACCCTACAGAGCTAGGCTCAGGTTGCTGTCATAAAGGGGCATAAACCTTTACTTTGTATAGTAAAGGTTCTGCTGGAAGAATTAAAAGAATAAGTTGAGATTTTCAAATAGGTACCTCAGAATTCAGTAAGTCCTTTAGGACTGTGTTTTCCAGAAAAAAAAAAAAAAAAAAGTTGAGGGGGAGGAATGTATTCTCAAGAAGAAATCCTTTGTCATGTTTCTAACCATAATTAGCTGATTTTCTCTAAGAAAAGTTATGCATTTAATTTTATTTCTAGATTTGCAGTCTATGCAATTTATTTATAGTTACCTTGTTCTTCAGGTCTAAAAGATGTAAAATATAATAGAAGTGGCAATGACAAAATCCCATAGACAATGCTAGGTGAACACAGGGGCGTGTGGGCATTCCTGGCTAGAGATTAATTTGGCACTAGTTTGAAATAGTATTCTTGAAAATTTTTTAAGTCACTGTAATTAATTGAACACTTACTTGTGCCATATTTTATGCATAGTAATTCACTTAACCCTCTCAACATATCTATGCAGAATGTTCTGCTGTTTTCAGATAAGAGAGTAAAGGCAATGAAGGCTCAGCACCATTTCCTTCTATGGAGCCATGTGGCCCTGCAGGGCAGGGATGCCTCTGGTGATGCTCCCAGTTTGCTCCAGCAAAGCGCAGAGAAGTCCCCTGGGAGGCGGGGCTAATGCCTAATCCCCTGGGAACCAAAATGAAACCCTGAAGCTCTTTTGCCCCACCCTACCTCTAAAATCGTATTATTTCAGCATGCCCTTTTTTGGGAGGAGGACCGGCTTCCTTCACCAATTATCCCATGGGATTTTCTGAAGCATTCCTTTTATTATATCTACTCCTCCATCTTGAGACAGATATGGTAAACACCATCTTCATTTTCTAAACTTGCCAATGATGCTTTCAGGAGCCTTATACAGTAGTCTCCCATGCTGAACTACAAAGCTGCCCAGATCCCAAGAAAAAAAACATCTAAATCTAATAGCTCTTAAGAGTCAAGCCAAACTGGAGACATTTTGATGTCCAACCCTAGTCCCAATGGATCCCGAGGAATGCCTATTTCAGTTTCTCTGCCACTGCCATTCCTGCCTCCTGAAAGGACAGAAATCCTGATTGAATTAGTTGATGTAGCTGTAAACCATTAACATGCTATTATTGTTATCTTTCCTAATTAGCCTATTTCATTAGGGGTTCATTAATTATGAACTAGAATCTCTAAAAGTTGACAATCTAAGAAAATATACCTCAAGGAGAATATGACCAAGCAAAGAATAGCTTCCACTAGCCCCACTACCCACCCCCCAAATCCAAGGTTCTGAGGCCTACTGATTACAAAATGCGCAACTGACGAACATTTTGCTTGCAATATAATAGACTTGAGGGAGTCTCAAGTAGCTTAAACATGATTTTTGAGCTGTTATATGCATCATTGGCTTTTCTCATTCTCCCTGAGATTTATCTGAAAAAAAAAAAAAAAAAGATATCTTACTAAGGAGGATGTTTGGTTTTCTGGGAACACATAGGTTTAGACAACTGTAGAACTTCATTGAGATACCAAATGAACATTTAGAGTCTCAATCTGGTAATTTGACTTTCCTAGCAGGATCTACTTACCATACAGATTTTTCATTGTAATAACCATGTGTATTTGAAAAGTAGTAAGCAGTTACTTCTCACTTGGATACTGAGTCTAGTTTCTTGGGAACCCGAGGTAGTATCCAGTAATATTAGACTTGTAATTGCGTTGAGTACCATTACAGAAATTTAGACCTACTTTATACTGAGAATTGATTTTTAAATAGCCAGGGGGTTGGTAGTAGAGACTCTTGAGAATTATGATGTGGCATGCTTTAACGGATACTAAGTACCTATTGTATATTAAGCATTGTGTAATTTGCTGCGGTTGCTATACTAAATTGACTTATTTATAGTCTAGTCTCAGCTCCTAAGGAGCTCATGTCTAGCAAAAGAAACAGACTCATACAAATAAAGAATTTGAGAGGAGAGCAAGGAAAGCCTCACAGAGGAAGTGGCAGTTAATTAGGGTTTTGAAGAATGAATTTGCATTTCTTTCGAAGGAAGGAGGAGAAGGGATAAGAACATTCCAGGTAGAGGAACAGCCTGTGTCAATCATGGTAATGTGGTAGAGGAGTCCTATGGAACGAAGGCCAGCCAATGGGGGTGGGGTGGGGGGAGGCGGGAAGCAGCTACTGGATGGATGTCGAGGTGGGGGGTGGGGGCAGTCTAGAAAAGGAGACTTGAAGGGTCTTGTATGCCCTCCTGAGTTCAGACCTGATGTATAAGCAATGGGGAAACACTGAAGGTTTTTAATCAGTAGACTGACATGATCGCATCAAGGTTTTAGAAAGATTCCTCAATTGGCAATGGGAACAGAAATTCTGATGGTTATACTGGAGACCAGGTGAGCATTTAAGGGATTACTGGAATAGCTTAGATGAACGATGAAGTAACAAAAGTTACTTAACAGAAGTAAAGCTTGCATAAAGAAAATGGAAGGAAAGGAAAAATTCGAGAGACATTTAATTCCAGTCTCTTAAATCAATGGACTTTCAAGTTTTTTTTTTCTCTTAAAATACTTTTATTTTCCACCTCCCTGAGAAAATTAATCTGAAATACTTCTATAAATTTTATTTTGTTAATAAGTGGTAATACATAAGCTCACATATGCATTTACTTATAAGCTCAATTACCAAAATATAGCTCATTTATTAAGATACATTTGGTAGTAAAATCTATGGTTACAGATGAGAATTGCTACACTTTATCAGAATCAACATACAATTTACTTAATACATTTTTCGTTTCATATAATAGAGTCATAAAAATAAGTAGTTGTAAAAGGGTAAATGATCATTGTTACAAACAACAAATCACTTTAAAATATCAGATACTTCTTTATCAAACTGACATGGAAGCTTGAAAGAACAATATTTGGGCATGGTTGTGTTAAAGTAATATTTAATGCTTCTATTCCCTATAATAAATGTGAAAGTCTGAAAAGGAGCACCTATTTTTTTTTTTTTTTAACCAAACACACTTCCATTTATGCCATGGATTTAAGCAAAGACCTGAAGTGGAACCAATTGACTCACACAGTAGTAAATACAAAGTAAAGCAATGATCTTGGCTTGAGCTATGTGGTTCAGGGGTCTGGCCGAGTGTCCCACATAAGCTCAGTTGCTGCAAACAATGGTTTTCGGGCTGTCCTTTGTAGCCTGGTTGAATCACGCTGGGGGAATGGAGAAAGTGAGCACCACTTCTTACCATGTTCTCCCTCCGCCTGCTGGTCTCCCTCGGCCCCTGTGTTGGACGCCGCAGGGATCACTCACCAATCAGCCCAGGGCAGACCCGACGGCGGGGGAAGTATTAAATTACTGATGACATTATATTATTTTAATGTGATATATTATCATTCACTTATTTTGCAACTGATGTATATATATATATTTTGCTAGGAGAAGTACATTTCCTAAGCCAGTATTTCTAAATCTTGCCAGCATATGGTTGAGAATATCACACATATGCTTTAGTAATAAACTCTCTTGTGTAGCTTTACGTGAGCAGATCTGGGCAGGTCTGATTTCCAGGAAAGTGTGGTGTGTGTGTGTGTGTGGTGTGTGTTACATGCATAGGTATAGCAGGAGCACCACAAAACTAATTTTAACTACCAATTTATCTTAGTGTGTTTGTTATCACCAATATATTAAGTTGTGGTTATGGTATATTGAGTTATAGAAAAAATATACCAAACATGGAATTTGGCTTAAACATTTCCCCTGAACACCATCCAAAAACTATGGCCTGGATTATTCTGTCTTATAATTAGCCAAATCATGTTGGCCATGATAACATCTGGAATATCTTTAGTTTCTTCTGTTTTGGGTTATATTATTACCTAATTTTTTTTACTTTATAAATAATTTTTGTAGAAAATTTGTATAGGGTTAAAATACATTTGTGTGGCTTTAAGTGCATTTGTATATGAAATTCCTACTTATTCTAGCTGAGGAAGAAGAAAAGTACTTACATTTTTGTAGAATGCAGATACTTCGAGGACCTATAATGGGAAGTCAGTACTCAATAGACAAATTTCATTGAGAAAAACATCATTGGATATCCTCCATGTTGGTGGTTCCCCATCTTGGCCGACCACTGCATGATGCAAGAAAACTTTTTAAAAAATCTTAATACCCTGATACCTGAATTCTTCCCCCAGAGATTCTGATTTAATTGGTATGGGATGAGATCTAGGGGGCAGCATTTTTTAAAAAGTGCCCATGAGGATTCTAACATGAAGCTAGCTAATATTGGAAATCCCAGTTCTATCTGACAGATCTTATTTTGGATACCAAAGGAACAAGAATTACAATGTCTTCAATGGGTAAGGAAATAGAGAATAATTCAAGACACCTACTAAATTTTCCTTTGTATTACAATTTTATGATTCCTCTGTGACAATGCTGTTGACATAAAAAAAACCTACAACCATTGCCAAAATCACATGTGAAAGTATTAAGAATGAAAAGTTCTTTTGTCAGCAGAATGAAAAGTTCTTTTGTCAGCAGATTATAAAGCATCTTTACTGTGAATCTAACCTTTTAAAATATTCTTCCAACCAAAAAAAAAAAGAGCTCAACATATTGAATAAAGTGCCAAAAAATACAAAAGAGAGATATAATGTATAAAATATGATATTGAATTAAAAATGAGTAATTACATATGACATTGGGTTGATGTTGATAGACTTGTAGTAATTAGAATGTTGGAGAAGCACGGAGAGGCTTTTGGTGGGTTCCTGGAGGTGATGATGGTTGAGCTGGAAGTAGAGCTCTCTCAGGTGGGAGAAAATGGTGTGAATAAAAGTACAAATCCATGAAATAGAGGAGGTTATCCTATGCTTTTGACAGTGGACAAAAACTACTTAAGCACTGTAGAGGTCATCTGACCCATTTTCCCTGATCTGTAGCACAATTTCCAAGACTGGATCTATGATCTCCTTTTTTGTGGGAGGAAGCCTGTGTATACTGTGAGGCCTAGATCTTAAGAATAAATTTTGTCTGCTCAAAAGGAGCATTAACTCTTTCAGATAATAATGCTTGAATAGATGTAATTTTATAAATGGAATTTATATAGCTTGAAAAGTTCATGCGTTTCCCCTACTGAGCATCTTAGTCACTCCTCAAGAGCAGGACAAGAGCCATTACCTTGTCAGAGTAAAACATAAAGCAAAGAACTCTTTTTCCCCCATGAGGTCTAATAGAGCAAATCACCTACATGGAAAGACATTATTTTTGCCTGAAAGATAGGAGCACATGGTGAGTCATAAATCAATAAAAACATAACCATAAGCTATTTAGTGATTCATCTGTGACTTATTTCTAAAATAAGCCTCAAGCAGATGAGCATTTTACTTATATCCTCAGCTACTGCTCTGAGATGCACTCATAAAGTTCTAGGGTCAAACTATACCTTTGACTGCTAGAATAAAATCCCCACTGACACAAAACCTCAGGAAATCTGTGGTTTGCAGAAGGGTAACCATTCCTATTTCTTTGTTTCCCCTTGAAAAAGCCTTTAGATTTTCTTTTCTCTGTAACTAAATGAAATCAAATCTTACTTTTCATACTTCATGATTTTTGAAAAGAAGTTTGCTAAATGTGGCAAACTTTTCCAAAAATTGCCAAAGCAATATGCCCAGGACCAGATGTTCTAGTAGTTTGCCATTATCCCATCAAGAAGTGGTCTGTTTCCCTTCCCTTTGAAACTTGACAGCCCTCTGTGACTGCCCAGGTGAAGAGAATGTGGTACAAGAGACTTAGTGTGTCTACTTCTCTTCTCCCTGGGACTTGGCTTGAGTGGATCTTTGTAACTGCCCCAATGGATGCAATGTGGTAGAAATGAGGCTTCAGAGGCTCAGTCATAAAAAGTGATACAGCTTTTCCCTGGCTCTTTCTCTCAGGATACTTGCCCAAAGAATCTAGCCACCATGTTGGGAGGAAGCTCAGGCCACATGGAAAGGCCATTTGTAGATGCTCTGGTACGAATCACTGAATTCTACTCCTGAAACCAATATTGTACTATATGTTAGCTAAGTAGAATTTAAATAAAAATTTGAATAATAAAAAAAAGATGTTCTAGTAGACAGTTCCAGCTAAGGTTTCAGTCAACAGCCTGCGCTGACTGACAAACATAAGAGTGACCAAATTTTTAGATGACTCTTGATCCCAGCCTTGGAGCCATTCTGGTTGAAGCTGAGTAGAGTCAAGATGACACCACTGAGACTTGTCCAAATTGCTTATTTAGGAACAAAATAAGTCATTTTAAGTTGCTAACTTTTGGGGGTTTTATACAGTAATAGATAATTGGAACACAAAACAATAATAATGAATAAGCTGATTTTTTTCATTTGGAAATGATTTTCAAGATTTAATCAATGCCACTTGAATTCATTAAAAAGTCTTATTAATTATTAATCTACTATAAAATAGCAGAAAGCAGATTCATGAACTACTATACAATGGAGGGAGAACAGTTGTTTTAAAATTATGTTTTATATTTATACTTATTTTTTTAAAAACATATTCAGAAGTATGTTTTAGAATTACCTTCACCTCCAACCATCCATCCTCCTCCATCACCTAAGTTAGTTTGGAATTATAAGTCTGGCATTTAATAGTCAACTTACTTAGGGAAGACTGGGACTCAGAAATTTAAGTAAGAATACCCAAACCTCTACCTGATTTATCTCAAACATCCTATTATTGATATGTAATGAATATATCAGTCTCAAGAAAAGCTACTTCTTGCTTTCCAAGAATCTTCTCTTTCATCTCATAGTGGACAGATGCAGGTCCATCGGGTACAATTTTTTCAGTGACCTTATCCCTGGAATGAAGCAAGCTTTCAATGATATACTGTATTTTTAGTATCTATCTCTATGATCTCTGTATCTTTCTCTCAGTTGGTTTTAAACCCGGGAATGGAAAGGAAGGGTGTTATTTTGTGACTTCCTAAATCTTGGGAGCTAAAAATCATACAAGGCACTAAAATTTTAATTTAAAAGCAATTGAACACTTTATGAAAGGTATGCTGTTAAATTTAGATATTTATTTCTTTGCTGTCTTGATCCTTTAGTATAATTAAACTTTTATTATTTCCTCCTTATATGTATGGCTGACTAAGCCAGTAGCAACTTTAATAAAGTGTTCTATTTTTGCAAAAGGATGTTTTCCTAACATGTGCTCTATCCATGCCCAATGAATATTTGGTAGCCACCCAAATTGGAAGCCAATTTTCATAATGGTAATTAATGACAACAGTGCCATCCCTATCACATTCAACCCTATGTCTCAATTAATATTCCCAACATATGGTAGGCTAATGAATCACTTGTATCTATTATAGGATGCATCTGTTCAAACCAATGGTCTTCACTAGGAGGGTGTATCTGATTCACTTTTGGAGCTTTAGAAAATGCATGGAAGCATCCTTCCCTTCCGTAGCACAAGATACCTTATGGTCAGGGTAATTTCTAATAGTTCAGAAAACAGACTGACAGATTCTGAATTTATCTTTTTATTTTTTTTTAATGCTTGATTTCTGAATCTTTCAACCTTGTGTTATTTATTATTTTATTCTAACTTATTTCTATTTTCAAATATACATCAGATTGGTCTTTTGTTTGTAAGGGTTTTGATATTACTTAATGGCTAGTAGCATGGAATTTTATGCTATCAGTGAAATGTGGATTAAGGACTCTCCTGCCTCTGTGTGAATTGTAATTAGTCTTAAGCCCCAATTTCCCTTATCTATGAAACAGAAACAGTAGGAGTACCTTTCTCATAGGAATACTGTGAGGATTAAAAGACAAAAAGAGATGATGTATATAAAATGCTTGGCAAAATATGTGAGCAATAGTTAGCATTCAATAATGCTATTGCTATTCATTGAATAGCAATATTCAATGCTTCGATAATGCATTCAATAAAATGCAAATTCACTATTGCATTCAATAATGCATTCAATAAAATGTTAGCTATTATTATTATTATCTTGTGTTAATTTCAAGACGAGTTTTTTCTTCTGATCTTTGTCCAATCACTTGTTATTATTTCTTACTTTCTATGCTGTGGTCCAATCCTCAAAGGGCTTTAAATGACAATTATCCATTTACTTCAAGGGAATAAAGTCAGTACTCTATTAACCTTAATTGGAATTAATTAACAGCCATGCCAACTGTATGATAATGGAAAATTTGTTGCATAATTCTTTGAGTAAATATTTTTGAGTTCCTGGTCGATTGATTAGAGTCTGTTAGATTCCTTTCCTTAGATTGTATCATTTACTTTAAAATATTTTACTGTTTCATACTGGACTTCCCAATAATTCTGAATCATTTATGCATGTCTGTGTAAGAGACAATAAACTGATTTCATTCAATCTATAATTGACCATAGCATGGAAGACTTTAGTGCCAACTATTCCATCCAATAATATCTATCGCAATATGAAATTTCACCCCTTTCTATCTTCCATGCTTTACTAAGAATTAGAGCAGCCAGATAAAACGCAGTTTTATTTAACGCAGTTAAATTTAAATTTCAAACAAAAAATGAATAATTTCTTAGTCCAACTATGTCCCAACTATTGCAGGGAGTATATTCATTATTTATCTAAAATTCAAATTTAGCTGACATTGCTAAGTCTGGTATTCTTGCTAAGAAGGCAAGCAGAAAGGAGATTTAAAAACTGAAATAATAGTAATATGTTTAGTATGACTGCTAAATTTAGAGATTATCAGCCTATGCTATTCATTATATATATAATGAGGGAGAGAGAGAGAGAAAATTCAACTTGACCAATCAGTTATTTGCCATGACCGAAGAAAAGGCTGCCTGTGCTCCTTCATTTTGTGGTTAGAGGAGACATAGCTGAATCTACAAATTCAAGACAAGAATGTTGTTGACTGTCATGCTAGTCAGGCTTAATTGATGTAATATCAAAGGCCCAATTCAAACCTGCTGTCTTTCCAGGGGCCCTGAGCCCCACCCTGCTTTCCTACTTTCCTGTGTGTACAATTCCTCCATTGATTTCTCAGTCTTCATCTGGAGTTCCACCTGGGTAGAACCGGCAGGATCAGATTAACACATCAAACACAGAAATAGCCTCCTACATAGACTGGTGAGTAAAGGCTATGAGATCAGTACTTAACAGTGACTTTTGCCTATAATTTAGCTGTCAACTTCATTTCTGCGAGTTCAGACTTAATGACCATGTAACACAAACTTCAGTTTTAGAAGAAATTAATTTGGCTTTGTGCCTGTTTCTGAAAATGGGAAAACAAAACTCCCTTTCTTTTTTTCTGCAGAGCACAATTTTGGCTTTCATTCTATAAATATCCAGTCATCTTTCTTACCATTAAGGTTTCTTTGCTTAGCTTCTAGTCTTGCCCAGTAAACCAGCGGAAGGGTAACTAACCCGTGGACACTACATACTGAGCTGAGGATAAAGAATGTGAGGTGATCATCTACTGAGTTGTGACTAATTGGGAAAACTGATAAAGCCTAAGACAATGGGTCAGACGTTACCCTTTTTCAGACTATTAGGTGCATATTTTCTCTTAAAATTTTCTATCTGAAAAAAAGGCATAGGGATGCCTGGGTGGCTCAGCAGTTGAGCATCTGCCTTCTGCTCAGGGCGTGACCCCAGGTCCGGGTCCAGGGATGGAGTCCTGTGTTGGGTTCCCTGCGGGAGCCTGCTTCTACCTCTATGTCTCTGCCTCTCTCTCCGTGTCTCTCATGAATAAATAAATAAAATCTTTTTTAAAAAGAAGGCATTAAACACAATTCCTATTAAAGTAACTCTCCTGGAAATGTCTGCATTGTTTCTCGGAAAGGTGACATCAATAACCACTCAGCAGTACATTTCTACCCCAGGAACAAGATTGCTCTTGGTCTATCTTTTGGGCATAATTCCCAATGATGAGAACAATAAATTTAAAGGATTAGGTGGCTGGAAGTGTTTCTACAAAATAATATTAATAGTTGAAGTTATAGAGTTATAGTGGGAGGAAGTGATTAGTTTGAATAATATACATGCGCATACAAATATATCAAACTTACTCTTTGTATTGAGGCCATATTATTACAAAAAATAATTTAAAAATCATAGACTACGAAAATTTGGGGATCATAAACAAAGATTAGTGTATCTCTATGAATCAGATAATGTCTCAGAAAAAGGGAAAGATGAAGAATACAATATAATTAAAATATGTATCATATTTTATAATTTAACAGACTAAACCCTACAGTAATATATACCCTTATTCATATAAGTGTTACATTATATGTAACCCAATTATACACGTAGCCTTTTGCATAGAAGTGTGTGTGTATGTGTGTGTGTATTCAGCAGCACATTTTACTCTAAGATAGGAGTGGTCAATTACAACCACAGGTTAGATGACTAATTTTGCAAATAAAGTTTTATTGGAACACAGATACACCCATTTGTTTATGTATGTAGTCTATGACTTTTTTTCACACTACACGGTGGACTTGAATATTTTCATTAGTGACTATATGGTTCACAGAAAATTTTGGTAAAACACTTAAATATTTATCTGATCTTTAATTTTTTAAAAAATATTTTATTACTTATTCATGAGAGACACAGAGAGAGAGGCAGAGACACAGGCAGAGAGAGAAGCAGGCTCCATGCAGGGAGCCCAACATGGGACTCCATCCAGGGCCCCAGGATCAAGCCCTGGGCGGAAGGCGGCGCTAAACCGCTGAGCCACCCGGGCTGCCCTTATCTGATCTTTAAAGAAAAACAAAATTGAAGACATGGTTATGGTATCTATAACCAAAAAAACTAAGAAACCAAAAAACAAAACAAAAAAACCCTCCAAAAAACAAAACAAAACAGAACAAAACAAAACAAAACGAAAAGCAACCAACAAACTAAAAAAACCCAAATGATAAAAAATTACCTCTGTTATAACAATTTTGTAACATGAAATTCGATTTATTTCTTCAGCATTGGCAGGGGAACATGAAAGAATTCTAACTCCTGAGTAAGGATTTTAATATGTGTGGCGATAAGCAGAAGAAACTTTCCTGTATGTCTACTCTAATTTTATTCTTTTCTTTATAGTTTGCTTATATTTTTCCTGACTCATTTTTATTATTCTTGATCTTCTCTTGTCATTTATCTGTTTTACCTTTTTTCCACTTTCCACATATATTTAAAATTAGAAATTTACACGAAGCATAGAAAATCTTACACCCATAAGAGCAGTGTTAATTTTTTTTTTTTTTTACCTCTGATGGACTAAAAGGATAAATTGAGTAAGACAAATAGGCCACTTGACAGTTTTACCCACATTTGTTTGTTGCTGTGTAACAGCCAAACAGGATAAATTTTGTTTCATTCAATATGCTTGTAATAGTTTTGGCAGTAACTGGTGATTTTACAGACACTGAATATTAAAAAAATAAATATGGCAAGTTTAGATCTTTTCTTTTTTGTTCTCTCTTTTAACTCTTGTACTTGCTTCCAAGTAGTTAGGCTAATTTGTACTTTGTGTGTATAAGTGTGTGTGTGTTTTAATTGGACCTTGCACTAGACTGTAATCTCTATGAAGACAGGGATGATGTCCATTTGGTTTACTCCTTTATTCCCAGTGCCTATCATATACTAGGTCCTCCAGGATTATTTGTTGGATGACTTGAATGAATGACAGAGGGTTGTTAAAACATTTGAATAACTGGAATGATAAAGTAATGTAAATCTTAGATAAGTCATTCTAATAGTAGTCTGAAGTCTATATTTAAAGAAAATCAGACTGGAAACTCTCAGTTGGATCTTATAATTTACCAAGATGAAGACTTAGAACACTCTTTAACTCAAAGAAATATTAACCAAAATGTTTAATAGCCAGATTGTCTAAAGTATTGGATAATCAAGACAGGATTGAATAAGATACTGTCCTGACATTTGAGATTATTATGATTTAGGATGCCCATGAAATGTGTAATGAATTCCGATTAGAAAACTCAAAGGGAAGTATTTAATGCAGAAGATGGCATTTGAAAAGGGCACTGAGGGATGAATAGGAATATGATTGGTAGAGAGTTGTGGGGGTAAATAAAGCTGAAGAGGGTTAGAAATGTTTGCTGTCTTAGAGACTGGGCAAGTGGTCTCCTATGAGGGCAGCATTCAGGGAAAGCAATAATTTGAACTACTAAGAAAGGTGGCACCATACTTATTCTGACAAAAAAGCAATGGAGAAGCACTGGATGTTTTTCAGTGAATATAACATGATAAAACTCGTATTTTAGGAAGTTAAGTTTGGTGGCTATATCAAGAGTACATTGTCAACAAGAAATATGCTAAGAAAGCTATGGAAATAACTCCAAAGAAAGACAATGAAACACTGTAGTAGCACGTCCATTATGATAGAGGAGAAGAAGACCAAATACCAGGACCTTGAGAAGAGAAGGACCAACAAATCTGGACATAGTTTGATTGTTAGAGGTAAGCCAAAGGTAACACCATTGGAAGATTCCAATTCATTAGCACTTTCCAAATATGAAAGAAAAGGTGGAATCTATCCAGGATGAAATAAGATTCTCCCTTTTGGCTGGGAGAAATATGGGCAAATGGTTAAAGCACAGATTGGATACAGTTGTTCTTTCAGAATGCATTTGAAGCTTCAAGTACTCCAAGATAATCATTTTGGAGTCATGGGCTGAGAGTTCATGTTTATATATATTACTTGTTTGTACTATACCTTTTAACATTGAGAAGTTACAATGCTAAGAATGGAAATCATGACAGTGAGAAGAAGAAACTAAGTCTGTGTCACGGTCTATCTTTTGAATGGGCAATTATACCACAAAATTAACAGTTAAGGTCTTATCATACCATCCTTTCTAAATGTAGTGAGTTTGTAAGACAAAAATCTGAGGCAACTATAATCATTTTTGTTTTCACACTTGTTGAACCAGGATGTAGACTAAGTGCAATTCAATGGGGCCTACTTTCTTAGTATGTTGATAAACTGGTTATAATCTTAGGAATCAAGATACCAAAACACATATAGGATTCTTAATACAAACAACAATCTATTTCCTAAAGCTATGGGGAAAAAATGTCCCAAAGAGAATGTACAAATAATTTGTAATCATTATTTAAATTGGTAATTATAATTTATTTCTTTAATAAATTCTTCAGTGGAACTGGGTAGCCAATAGGATTTAAACTTTATTTCTTTAACCATCAAACAAACATAGTAACACCAAGTTGCAGAAAGCAAAGGAAAAAAGATAACTGTTTACTTGGTTGGATCCTAATAGTATATAGTATCATAAAATTATGTATAGTATCATATGTAAAATTCATATACATATATACACATATATATCTGATCCTTCTTGTGTAGAAGAACAAAACCAGATATTTATATATTTCCTCAATTTGGGGCTATGAAAAAAACCTAGAAATAAGTGCTTTTCCAACCCTGTCTGGTTCTTTGCTCCATGAGAGTTACCACCTTCTTCCATCTTATTGGTGCTTCTTAGTCCTCAACTACTAGTCTTGATCCTATTTGCCAGCTTAGCTTTGATGGGGATCTATTTGAGCAGCTCCAATCTTCTTTTGATCTTTACCCTTGTCAGGTAATTGGGATTCTGTACTGTTCCAGGATCTGTTCCTGTCAACTCATGATAAGTGCTTTTAACATCATAACAGATTTTAGGGATAAAATTATAAAAAAGATATACCCTGCCTCGTCACAGTCTATAAAGAGAGAAAAGGTGAAACATTAAAAATAAGATTGGATAATAATTACAATAATAGAGTTATGTATCCATTATAGAGGTGGCAGAAAGGAAAGAGTGTTTATGCCTGTGTTGAGGGCACTGGGAAAGCTTAATATAGGGGGAGACACTGGAACTGTGCTTTTAGATTAAACAGAAAGTGATATGGGGAGATTGGGAGCAGATATTCCAGGTGAAAGTACAAAAATGGCATGAAAGAATTTAAAAGTTTGCCACACTTTTTGTAACTAGACCTCTATATTGGTTCCTCTTCTCATATCTCTATTCTTATAACTTGCCAAAGTCCCATCCTTCCCCAGGAGAATTGAGTTCTGCCCTTGAATAGCAATCCTTTTTGATAGTGACCATTAGAATTCTCTGATGCTGCCTTTCAGTTCCAGATCTGCATTCCGAATGGCACCTGGCCCAAATCTCCTATTTCTCTATCTGCTTTCTATCTTGGACACCTATTTGCCTAAACTGAGATACTGTGGTTGTGATTCTTGGACACTGAGCTTTGCATCTGTTGTAGATCAAGCTGTCTCTGAGGTACAATGTTAGTTAAAGAACAGGTGCAAGTGATTTATAAAGGAGTGCTCCCTGGAGAAGCAAGTGAAGGGAAAGAGGGAAAGAAGCCAAGCAGTAGCATGACTTCAGGTGTAGCTCCAGACACAATCTGATCTCATCGGGAGTACATTTTAGATCTCGTCTAGAGGCAAAGGAACTGTGATTATGTATCTTCCTAGGAATCAGTTACCAGCTACAGGTAGACCTGGTGATGTGGGTGACGGGGGACCTAACCTACGAGACACTTTCAGACAAGGTAACTCAGTATATAGGAAGGTGAGCCCCTGAAATACATAGGTTTAGCTGTAGCAGCACAGCAGTCAGAAGACGGTGGTTGCTGGGAAAGAGGGTCAGAAGGAATCTGAAACTGAGGAGATATGCTGTCTACTCCAGACTCACACTGAAGCTTCCCCATGTTCATGCCTGTGGTGCCTACTGGGCAGGGATGTTTCAGGTGCCAGAAACTTCTCAGTCTTTTCTTCCTGCAAGAGCTAGCTGGGTTTTGTTGTCCCCAAAACAGCTATAGACCCTTCAAGAATGAGAAAAAACTGAGGATGTTCTTGCGGTTTAGGAGACTAGTAAAATCCCAGATGAGCAGGGAGCTTTTGGTTCTTATTAAAACACCATTCCATATTGAATACAGAGCTTGAAACTTTAATATGCACCAAAGAAAGGAAAGATTGACCTTTGGATTTGATATCAATATCCACAAGTAGGATAAAATATTTCCAGTATATTTTGTATTTAGATTTATTCTCCAAATTCAATCTTTCTGATTAGAAAGCTTATTCTTGTTACAATACAAAGACAAATGTAGGACAAGGATATACAACTTAAACAATTTTTTGCAACTTCAACCAGAATTTTTAAATATTTTAAAGCATTATTTTTATTTGATTAGTAATTATATGATTAGTAATTACAAGTAATATGAAAAAAATTGCCTTTTTCTCTATTATTCCTGTATGAGGCTTATCATTATAGAGGTTGTCTGTCCTTCCTCCCCCTTTCTCTGAAGAAAAATATTTTAAAAGTTCAAATTAAAGGGATTGTAAAAATGTACATTTGTATATCTCTTATGAGAAAGACAAATAATAACAATGTAATCATATGGCGAGAATTTGTTGAAATTAACAACTTTCAGGTTAAATAGAAAACAGTGATTCAACCCAGAATCTAACAGCCTAAACTAATATTTGTGATTATTAGCATGGCATAGTTATTTTTGTGAAGCAACTGGATTCACTTGTACTATGATAGTTTAAATATATTCTATTTTTACTCTATTTCTTGGAAAATTAGTAATTTGTGTACAGTAATTCTTACCTAATGTGACCATTCAATTATCCATTTTCCTGTCATTCTGGACAGTTGGACACTGACTCTATCTTTGTTTCCATCATACCATGTTTGTGGTGACGTCATACTCCAATTTTAAAGATAATTTTATTTATCACACTGAAATTGGCCAATGCCTGGAAAGGTTACATCTACAAAGTAAACATAAAACACTATGGAGCCAAGTGGAGCACAAATGACTTGTTTACATTTAACATTGATTTTTTAAAACCTCATTTCCCTGTTTTGTTACAGATGGCAGTGGAAAAAACAGTAGAATCTCTGAATGAAAAAATCCCCAGATTGTTGTAAAAGTGGGTCCTTGACATTCTTCCTGTTTGACTAGGAAGATGCTGACATCCACTGTTATCTTTGCCTCTGGAGGAAAGAGTCAAGGTTCTTTATGCCTTGATGCTTGTATATTTCTTCAAACACAGATTGGTAGCAGATAAAAGGAAATGACAAGTTGAGTTGGCACAGGTGGCAGTGTCAACGGGAGGAGAGATCACAGTATTTGTACACATTTGTGACTTTAGCTTATTTTTCATGTTCTATGATAAGTTTATACAAATAGGTAAAATCGGCATTTTCATTTTATTTTCAACAAAAGTCCATGATATTGTTGTGAAGACAATGCTGCTTTTTGCTTTGTTACCTTGTTACATCTGAGTAATAATTAAGAAAAATATAGAAGCCCTGTCAAATATTTTATTGCTTACCTTGGTAAATTGACTTTTTTACGACTTTACCTTAGATAGCAGAGTATGAGTAAGTTGATAGTCTTTCAAGAAAGGTCCTCGCAAGTTTTATTTCATAGTCTTGTTGGGATGTGTTTGTGGGTTGAATTTACCAAGTCATTTTTGACTTAAACAGCCTATAATTTTTTAAAAATGATTTTTAATATGTTCTTATTTATTTATCTTTATTTTACTTTTTAAGATTTTATTTATTCATTTGAGACAGATACAGAGAGAGAGGAGAGAGAGTATGAGCAGAGAGAGAGGAAGAGAAAAGAGAAGCAGATTCCCCACTGAGCCTGGAGCTTGACATGGGACTCGATCCCAGAACCCCGTGATCATGACTTGAGCCAAAGGCAGATGCTTAACCATCTGAGCCATTCACATGCCTCTAATATGTTCTCATTTAGTGTCTGGATCCTCGTTTTGCTTTTTATGTCAAAGGCTATTAAAAAAAAGAGGGGAATGATGCATTTTCCTGGTACTTTGAACAACATATAAAGATTAAAATTAAGCAGAGTTTCATAAAATATCAGAGGCATTGTCTCCTTTTAGTGGATTTCAAGTGTGGTACATGGGATCTCTTCTTTTAGCAGTTACTCTGGATATGAGGCTGGATATTGACTTATCGATACATTTTCTTATTAAAACTATATGTTTTATATATACACATGACATAATATAAAAAGCATTTATTGAAACTGGAGAGCAAGGATTTTAATTTAATTTCTCTACCAAGCTATAAGTTGAAATGAGTCCTTCTGGACCAGACTTCACTTCCTGCTAACATTGGGAGTAACTTGAACTGCCAAAGCTCCATTTAAAATTATTGAAATATAGTCCCCACAGAGGCAGAGGTCACTGATGGACTTTATTAGGCTTATTCAGTATTTCCTAAAAGGCAGTTACCCTGGACAGCAGTTAATAGCACAAGCTGTCATGACCAATTGCCAATGCATCAGGAATTCTGCTAGGCTCAACCTGAAAAATATATCCAGACTCTGACACCTTGTTACCACTTCTTTCCCCTTTACAAAGGACAGTTGCCTCTCACTTCGACTGTTGCCATAATGTCCTACCTAGTTTCCCTGCTTCTGTACTGCTCCCTCTGCAACACGCACACCTGATTCATTATCAACACAGCCACAAGAGCAGTCCTCTGAGATGTAAGTCAGATAAGGTCACTCCTCTGCTGAAATCCAGAAATGGCAGCCCACGTTGCTCTGTATGAAAGCTCCCTTACTCCAGCCTCCACTACTCTATATGACCTGATGCCCTCTCTCCATCACCTCTTTGACCCTTATCCCATGAACTCCCTGTCCTTCCCTCCAATTCTTCCCCAGCCCCACGGGCCTTCTCACTCTTCCTGTCTTGAGCTATTTCCTCTTCCCCCACATATCTCCATGAGTTACTCTCACTTTTTTTTGACTCTTTGTGAGAATGTTTCAGATGTTATGTTCTCAAAGAGGCTGCTCTTTATTTCCCTATCTTACCCACACTCCCACTAGACACTCCCAGTCCCTTTAATCTTTTTTCCCCAGTAGCATTTACTTATTATTTTTATTTCTCCCTACCTCCTCCACTAGGATGTAAACTTCATGACAATAGGGATTATTTATTACTATTTTATTATTATTATTATTATTATTAATTTTTGTTTCGGTTTTATTTCATCATCATAAACTGAACTCTACAATCCAGCTAGACCTGGGGGAAGGAACCACGGAGCCCGCAGAACCGCAGCGAGAGTGCGGAGACTCTGGGCTATTTCAAGCAGGTGGGGGTGGAGGGATGCTCTCCTGAGCTAAAGGAATAGTCTGGAAGTTCAGATAAAAAACGAGTTAGATTCATCAGATCTGTCCACAGTCGTCAATGGTGATCTTCTTGCTCGTCTTGCCGTTCCTGGACCCGAAGCGCTCCCAGGCTTCCACGACGTTCATGCCCTCCTTGACCTTGCCAAAGACCACATGCTTGCCGTCCAACCACTCAGTCTTGGCGGTGCAGATGAAAAACCGGGAGCCCTTTGTGTTGGGTCCAGCGTTGGCCACAGACAAGATGCCAGGCTCGGGTGCTTTAGGATGAAGTTATCATCAAACTTCTCCCCGTAGATGGACTTGCCTCCAGTGCTATTGTGGCGCGTGAAGTCCCCACCCTGGCACATAAATCCCAGAATAATCCTGTGAAAGAAGGAATCTCTGTAACCAAATCCTTTCTCCCCAGTACTCAGAGCACGAAGGTTCTCTGCTGTCTTTGGAACTTTGTCTGCAAACGGCTCGAAGGAGACGCGGCCCAAGGGCTCACCGTCCACCGCGATGTCAAAGAACACGGTGGGGTTGACCATGGCTGGACAGCAAGGGGGCATCTGCAAGGTCAACAGGGATTTTTTTTTAAGGTTTTAATTATTCATGAGAGACACACAGAGAGAGGCAGAGGGAGAAGCAGGCTCCTCTTGGGGAGCCTGATGTGGGACTCGATCACAGGACCTTGGGATCACCACCCGAGGCAAAGGCAGACACTAAAACACTGAGCCACCCAGGTGCCCCATGACAATAGGGATTTTGGCTGTTATGTTCACTGATTTATTCTCAGAGCCTAGCACATTATAGATGTCCAATAGATATTTGTTAAATAATTGAACGAATGAATACATTGCTGTTTTCTGGCAGTGAGAGAAAGAGTGCTTTGGCTTATAATATTGGGCACAACTACCTTGTGCTGAAATGTGCTGGTATCTTTGAGGCACCAATAAATAGGTCCCCCGTCTGGTCTAGGTCTAAACAAGTTGATAAACTAAGTTTCAGCAGACAAAGGACAAAATATTGCCATATTGCTAAAAGGACTACTGAAAGAACATGTTCATGTCTGTAAGCAAGTCACTGGCCTACTACTGCATCTCCAAATTAGACATGTTTCCACAAAGCAGTACTGGACCATAGCCAATCTCCCCCAACAGAGGCAGAATGAATTCCCAGAGAAGCATAGAAGAATCCCCACTCTCCAAGATAAGAAACGATGTAGGAGCCAGCTATCTATGAAGTTTCTCCTACCAAATTCCCAAATGACCTGTTTTCCTTCTCCGTGGTGAATGGGAGGTGGAGCAGCTGAGGAATGGTGAAAGAATGGGGAGAGGTTGTAGAGTTACTCTAATACATATAGAAGAAAACATTAGGAATGGGAAAGAAGCATTGTCTCTTGATGATGTCTCTTGATTTATATTATTCCTTTGTTGAAAAAAAGATGTTTTTTTTTTGGTTAAAAATAATATGTCTCAGATATTTGAAATTGTTAATTTTCCCTTCAGCAAACACACAGTAATGAAAAGCCAGTCAACATGCTTGGAATAGAAAGAATTGTTCAAAATATAAAACTGGACCTAACTCATTAGCTATCAGGGAAACGTTAAGAGAAGGCTATGCTTTTAAAATAGAGATCCTTCAATAGCCCCTCAACTCTAGTCGTGTTGCAAAAGTTTTCAAATCATAGACTGCTCCTTTGGGTTTTCTTCAAGGTAATGAGAGGCACATCATGAAGAAAGTACACTATTGGGTGTTTGTTATATGCTGGGTATACAATAGTGAACAAAATAAATATAGCCCTGCCCTTACAGAATCTAGTGGGGAAGACGTTTAAGTAGATGGAGAGTGAAAATAGAATATTAGTAGCCCCAGACACATATGTATATTGAGGCTAAATGCAGGAAATGTTCAATCAATGTTTACAAAATGTCCCTTATGCAGGAGAGGAGGGAAACTGAGTGGGGAAAAATTAGACAGGGAGACAAACTATGAGAGAATCCTAACTCTGGGAAACCAACAAAGGGTTGCGGAAAGGGAGGTGGGTGGGGGATGGGGTAACTGGGTGATGGGCACTAAGGAGGCACTTAATGGGATGAACACTGGGTATTATACTATATGTTGGTAAATTGAATTTAAATTAAAAAATATCTTAAAAATACCCTTTATGCTTCAGGCACAATATCAAGTTCAGGGCATATAAAGATAAGACATAGTCCTGCCTGAAAAAAAAAAATAGAGTTTGAAATGGGAGAGATAAAAATCGCAGATAATTAAAATACAGAGTAAAGTATACTATGTCTTGACCTGTACATGGAGCCATGGTACTCAGAAAAAGAAAACAATTCAAGTTTAGGCTTCAAGAAGACTTCTTGAAGAGCTGAGTTTAAGTAATAATACAGAAATAGCAGAGGAAAAAAGTGAGTTGGAAGACAGATTTGAGATGCTTGCTCAGAATACAATGGAGCTAATGATGAAGAGATAAAAACGCAGCTCGAGAAAGTAAGAGATGGGAGGATAAACGATCAACTTCTACATATGTTTAGATAGACTGAAAGGAGGAAAAAATAGAAAGAATGGGGGAAATATAAAAGCTCAGATGTTTCCAGAATAAAGTAATTGAAGCCCTCAGCTGTGAAAACTGTACTGTGTTCTCATCAGTAAATCACACAGGTACATGAGAGTGAAACTGCCAAGTGATAAGTAAAAATTGAAAACTGAAAAAACAAGTAGTAAAGAAAAATAAGTTATTTACCGAGGAACAACAACTGGATAGCAACAGAGTTCTCATTAGCAACAACATATGCAAGAAAACATTAGAATCTTACCTTTAAAGGAGTGTGGAAAAATAAGCAGCCAGAATTGTGTTCTCAGAGAAGTTACCACTGAAAATGAAGATGAATTAAAACCACTTCAAGATATACAAAGACCAAGTGTTTATTACCATGAGCTCTTGAAGAAAGTTTCCTAAAGGATGAAATTCAACAGAGAAGAAAAGATGAGTTCAAAAATCTGTAGTAACCAAAGGAGGCACCAACAGGGAAGAGGGAAGAGTAGACTGAGACAGGCCACTTTTGTACTCAGGGATTTGGGCTTCTCCTGAAGGTTCTGTGACCGGTAGAAGGGTCTTGGCAGGGTGGTGACACTATTTGATGTGCTTTAGTGAGATTACTCTGGCAGGATGGTGGAGAATTTGGAAGGGAACACAACTAATGCCTTGAGGCCAGTTAGAGTTTGTGGGGGTAGTTTAGATGAGAAATGATAAAGGCTGGAACTATTACAGCGGTAGGACCTCAGGAGTCTGTATGTGGAGAGAAAAAGGAAGCATCAAGGATGTCATTGGTTTGTTGGGGCAGCTTTGATGGCCCAACCACAGCAAGAGAATTGGAGGTGACATAGGAAGGCAGGTGACCCATGAGAACTCATCTGTGAATGGGCGGTGAAACCTAGAGGAGTAGACAGAGGGAAACCAGAGTGAAAAAAGATTTGAGAATGGGAGGTTCATTCCAAATTGAAATGCTAACGGATGAGAACATGGGAGACAGGCAAAGGTTAAAGGCAGAGAAGATAAAAAGTGTCTGATAGAACAAAGGCACCAGGGAGGCAGGAGGTAGAGAGCCTTGCATACAAGGGAAGATAGGGAAAGAGGCAGATAAAAGAAACTCACAACTCCCTCCTCCTTTGAAAGTAGCACCATGACTGCACAGAGCAGTGATAAATACATGCCAAGAAATTTAATGAATCAATGAATTAAAAGATGGCTAAATGATAAAATGCATTCAGGCAGGTCCCAAAACAAACAGAATAACTGAAAAAGGCCAGCTTGTTCTCAAGATAGTTATGGTAGACCTCTAGTGGCCGAAAAGAAAATTCAGACATCTAATGGCTGAGAACAAAATTTAAACGAAGATGGCTAAAGTACATATATTCGCAAAAGAATGAACAGATAAAAACGTTGCTATACAAAGATCCTGTTGTATGTACCTAATCTTTGATGAGTTCAGTTTCTTATCAATAGAATTTAAGCTATTGTGTTATGAGTGTACTTTCATAATTAACTACTTAGAGTGAATGGCTTATGGAAAATGGAGCCAGTAATCTTAATTATGATTAAACCTAACAACAACAATAAAATAGGAGGCGAATAATTACTTGTCCATGAAATTTCATGTACAAGCGTGATAAAAGTACGTATTCATTTTCAAATACAGAGAAGAGAAAAGAAACATAACCAAATATGCCTTTGGTTGCAGAAGTCTCAAATATGATGAAAAGAGTGGATTTAAAAACAACAGCAACAGGGTTTTTTAAAAAAAATTAAATAAAAATATAAAACTGTAAAAGAAGGGTAACAAACTATTTCAATCTTAAAAATTAATAATAATGTCCTAATGTCAAATTATTTTGAGTAATCTCAAGGAAGAATTATTCATCGATATGAAATGTGATTCTTTTATGAAACTGAGTGTTTTCTAATGGAGATGAAGTTGAGTTATCCTCAAGTTAATAACAATCAAAAAAAGTGTCCGTTACTTAAACTCAAAAATCTCCAGTTTGTGAATTAGGAAAAGTATCTTGGAAGATCCAGGTTTTCCATTACAACAGATTTTACCAACAATGAGCTGTGCCTTCAGTAGATGAAAGAAAATAATCCATTTTAAAAGAATTATTTATGGGGATTATGCAGCTGGCAATGGGGCAGTGTGAGAAAGGGACTACTGGATGTGGGAGTATAGATGTGGAAACCCATCATTAAATTTAAAAGTAAGTTAGCAGAATTGAAAGATACTCAGTTCTTTGGAGTTTCTTGTTTGATTCTGACTCCTTTTTGATGTTCAATTCAATACCACTGTATTTGAGAATCACATTATTAAAAATGTCTTAATTTTTCTGTGGACTTTTTAAAGGTACCATGTACAATATTTACATTCCTTATTGGCTCTGATCTATTTGAGATTTAGTCATCAGTCATCATTCTATATTTAAATAACAACAAAGATTTGAATTTGATAGATATATAAGAAGTAGTCTGAAGGCAAGTAAAAATTTTTTTCAAGTAATATTTAGACATTTATAAAAAAATCTCTTGAAAGTATAGTCATTCAGACAAAGAAGAGGTTATCTCTGAATTTTTTTGAGATAGTTTTATTCTGCTTTTCTTGTATTGTATGCATACCCAAAGTTCTCTGCTTTCTGCATACTTTTGTCATTTTTTTCTTTTGTCCCCCGAGCTTTACTGAAGTATAATTGCCAAAATAAAAATTGTATATATTTAAAGTGTGCCATATGACTTGATATATATATACATTGTGAAATGATTACCACAATCAAACTAATTAACTCATTCATCACCTCATGCAGTTACTTTTTATTTCATGGTGAGAACACTTACGATCTACTTTCTTAATAAATTTCAAGCACACAATATAGTTTTATTAGTTATCATCACCATGCTATACATTAGACCCCAGAACTTAATCATCTTATAACTGAAAATTTGCACCCTTTAACCAATGTCTCTCTTGTTCCTCATGCCCTATAACCACCATTTTACTAAGAATTTAACTTCTTTAGATTTCACACATAGATAATAGAATCTTTATCTTTTGTATCTGGCTTATTTCACTTAGCATAATGTATTCTGGGTTCACCCATGTTGCTGCATTGTGAATGTGTCAATAAACATGGGGTTGTAGATATCAGTATCTCTTTAAGATACTGATTGATTTCATTTCCTTTGTGTATTCACCCACTGTAAAAATTGTGGGATTGCTGGATCATATGGTACTTCTATTTTAAAAATTTTAAGGCATTTCAGTTCCATTTTCATTTTGGCTGTCCCAATTTACATTTCCCGCCATCTGTGTATAAGCGTTCCCTTTCCTCCACACCCGCTCCATCACTTGTTATGACTTGTCTTTTTGAGCCATCCTAACAGGTGTAAGGTGTTATCTTATTGTGTTTTGATTTGTATTTCCCTGTTGTTCAGTGGTGTTGAGTACCTCTTCATATGCCAATTAACCATTTGTATACCCTCTTTGAATAAATATCTATTCAGGTCCTTTGCCCATTTTTAAAATTAGGTTATTTGGTTTTTGTTCTTGAGTTGTGTGAGTTCCTTATATATTTTGGATGGATGTTAACCCCTTATCAGACATATGATTTGCAAATATTTTCTTCCATTCTGTAGATTGCCTTTCCGCTTTGTTGATTGGTTCTTTTGCTGTACAGAAGCTTTTTAATTTGATGTAGTCCCACTTGCTTACTTTCACTTTTGTTGCCCATATTTTTGTTGTCATATACAAAAAAATCCATTGCCAAGACCAATGTCAAGGAGTTTCCCCCTATGTTTTCTTCTAAAAATTTAATGATGTTGCTCTATGTTTAAGTCCATACTCCATTTTGAGTTAATTTTTGTGTGCAGTATATGGGTCCAATTTCATTCATTTGCATGTGGATATCTAGTTTTCCCAAAACCATTTATTGAAGAGACTGTCCTCTCTCCGTTGTGTGTTTTGGTGCCCTTGTGAAAGATTAGTTGACCATATATGTGTGGATTTCTTTCTGGGTTCTCAATTCTGTTGCATTGATCTATGTGCCTGTTTTTATGCCAGTACTGTACTGTTTTGATTATTGTAGCTTTGTAATTTTGAAATCAGGAAATGTGATGCAGCCACATTTGTCATTTTCTAAATGTTATTATAAAAAGTTCAATTTCCCTTATTGACTAGAAACTGTAGCATGGCTGACAGAAGCTATTGTGTCTTTGTGGGCAGGTTCTGTAGCATCTCTTGATATTCTGAGAACTGTCCAGAGCTGATCTACATGCAACACCAGGCAACGATACATACTGTCTGGAACAGTGTGACGGTGTCAAAGTTACAGAACAGTAGGAAATGCTAAGGTAACTATTGATGGGGATCAAAACTTCACAGAAAATAGCTTCAAATACCAGGAACAAGAAGGCAAGAGAAACTGGAGAAAGTTTTGCATGTGATTCAACAAATTTCTAACCTTAGGAAAGTCAGACTCTTGAAGTAAATATTTGTCTCAATATGCAACCATATTCATTTCTGCATATAGGACTACTATGCATATAGATCATAGCAGTCTATCTTTTCAATAACATTATTTATTCTAGCAACACTGAGTTCTACGAGCCTATGACCTTCACTAATGCTTTTGTTTTTGTCAATTTCTCCCTTTCTTCTTCCTTTCCTTATTTCCTTTCCTTTCCTCTCTGTCTCTTAATAATTACACATTGTTCTCAAAATAGAAGAAGAGAGAGAGAGGTCAGGTTTGAAACTACCAGACATATAATGCCTTTGTGTTTTTTTTATTAGCCAACTCTTAATTGATTCATTTAGTAAGCTTATGTTTGCTAATAAATATAACACATAATTATTGTTATAGAGAGGGTTACTTAGGAAACAGCAATTTGAAAAAGAAAGGAAAACTCAGTCTCTGCTGTCAGGGAATTTATGGTCTAGAGGTAATAACTGAGAGTAAACAAATAATTAACTCAAATAATTTTTGTTACAAATTGGGATGAGTGCTATGACAGAATAACACAAATATATGAGTGAAGGTCAGGGTACCAAGAGAGGATTCCCTGAGGATGTGGCATTTAACCTGAGACCTGAGAATAGTGGTTCTGATTCTCTATGGGGCAGTTTCGACAATGTCTGGAGACATTTTTGCTTGTCACAACTGGGAAGGGGAAGATTTAAATTTCCTGATCATGTTAGTGTGACTTTGGTTTCTGTCCATAACAGGGATAGTTTCGATATGAAAAAATCTAGTTTTATTCCCCATAAGTTATATTGTACTGAGTATTCCTCCATTGATTTAGGCTTCGGTTGTTTCAGGGTGAGAGTAAACTGCACCTAATGTAAAGAAATCATTACTCAATTTTGAATGTTAAATTAGGTATTTTTGAGTACCTGGTAAAATGCCTTGAATGCAAGAATTTGCAGAGAAAGAATTTTTTTTGATTTCTAATACTTTCCTTTCACATATCAAGACACCTACATATGACTCATATCATAACATTTTGCGATAAGAGATTCAGTATATTGAAAGTAGGTTTTGATGTCAGAGCAGCTCCCATCAGACAGGAAGGAGTACAAAGTCCTTCTCATGCTAGAGGAGGGAACCAAAGGAAGGCAAGGAAGAGAAAGCAAAGCAAAAAAATCTGATTTGGATGTTGTTGCTTTGTCTTTGGTAATGTCAAGAAGAGGATCTAAAGCACAGAGAATTTGGGGGAAAATCTAGGAGTCAAAGGCTTGCTTAATATTCCTCTGGGTTTCCCTCTGCCTGTCCTTTTCTCAGAGTTGTCTTTACACTGGCTTCTCTCAGGCCAGCAAAATGGCCGAAGCTGTTGTCAGAGCTGATATCCTATGATATCCTATCATCACACCATCCAGACCCAGAGAGAGAATGCCTTTGTTGGAGCATCCTCCACAAGTGTTCCAAGATCCATTCTGATGTTTAGGTCACACGTCTAAACCAATCTTCATGAGGATCCATCTGACACCGAAAGGGAAAGAAAATGCGTTAATCACTTAGTTATTGTCATATCCTCCACTGGATTCCAGGAGAGGAATCAACTTCCTTATAACTACATGGATCCCAAACAGAACTCAGGCACTATTGGCAAAAGGGGAATAGATTCTGGAAAAGGTACAAATGCCCACCTTACTCTACTCCATAGGCTACATACATACATACATACTCTTGACACATGGCTTTAAGCATGCTCAAGTTGACATGGAATGCATACACCTCATCTCAAAAAATATAACCCACGCTGTTCTAGTTACTGATCAAAATTCTAGGAACTTTGGTAGGACTCAAAACCCTACATATTACACAGCTTACCATCTACGTTCATCTGACTTATATTTGACTGACTATCTGCATTATTCCAAGAGAGTCTTGACTAGAAGATGAAGTGGCAAAAGACTTTTCTCAGCTTCCTTTCCCCAGGGTGTCTCAATAGATCACTCAACTGTGGTGACTTTTCACTCTTCAAGGCTTGTCTCAAAACTTTCCCCTTGCTAGATCTGCTAATCCTAAACTATTAATAACAAACTTGACTCAGTCCACATATGGTGCTCACTCTGAACTATTTTCAGGTACAGTAAACAAGAACCAAAACCTCAAAAAATGCCTTGCCTTTGACCTTGTTATTCGGAAATGCTACTGATATTCCATCAAGGAAATGCAATAAACATGATCAGAGGTTATTACCCACCCCCATCCTTGAAATGTGAGTTCTGCTTGCTTGTCCTACCCCCAAGGCTGCTTTAAGGACATGGCCTTGATCTGATGATAGAGATTGTGGTGTTGAGAACATCTGCATAGTGTATGTGAGTGAACCTAACTAAAGCCTCTATATAAACTATTAAGATTTGATGGGTGGCTTCAGGGATCCACTTGTCTTGCTCCTGGCCAAAACAAGTCTTGTGTATGTGAGTTCTCTTCGTTTAAAACTCACCTGTTGTGGAATTCCTCTTCCTTTGTTCTCTCCCTGCTGCCCATGCATGGAGGACCATTTCTGATAATACCAGGAAGTTCCTGAGAAGGTAATAAACCAACAGTAAATCATTCCTCTCCCTATGCTGCTTAGAGGCTCAGTTCCCATTGCTGTGAGTTAAGGAGTTTAGGGATTATGTTTAAGGCCTAGGAAACCAAAGGCTTAGAATTTATTTGGCAATAAAGCTCTATTAAAGTTTGGATTCTTCTAGGCTACTTGTTTCACAGGCCAGCAGCCAAAGATAAGTTGTAATCTTGAAGTCCAGTTCTAGCCTTCAGAGTTTATTGGGTAATAAGCCTCCATTTTCTTGCTTTGCTCATTTCTTGGACCTATTCAGAAACTCTGGAGGCTGGGGCCCAGCATCTGATCTCTGGTAAAATAAGCCCCCAAGGTGATTCTTTCTTTCTTTCTTTCTTTCTTTCTTTCTTTCTTTCTTTCTTTCTTTCTTTCTTTCTCTCTCTCTCTCTCTCTCTCTCTCTCTCTCTCTCTGTCATTTTTTGGGCAATTTGAATAGCAGAGGCCTGCACAAGGGACAGGAAGCAAAAGCATTCTCCTGAACCACACTTGCATCCTAGATTGCTCCCTGCTTCCTGCTGCTGGCACTCTGACTTGCAATAGACAACTGCTTTTCCAGTATTTCCAGGTTTCACATACTAGACTTTCAGGCAACTGAATATATATCAGAAGTCATATTTCTCTAAGCAAGGTCTTATTTTCTTCTCTCTGCTTTCAGATGCCAGTTATCAAAACATCTTATCTCTTTTATGTAGGAACGTATTGAAAGCTATAGAAAGTAGTTAACACATTAGTTTTAAAGATTTTTTTTTATTTATTTATTCATGAGAGACACAGAGAAAAAGGCAGGGATATAGGCAGAGGGAGAAGTAGGCTCCCTGTGGAGAGCCCGATGTGGCACTCAATCCTGGGACTCCAGGATCACACTCTGAGCTGAAGGCAGATGCTAAACCACTGTGCCATCCAGGCGTCCCATCACATTCTAATATCGTAATTTTTTTTCCTCCAAAGTCCTTTAAATGCTAAAGTCTGAATATGTACAGGATCTTGTTCTCAGAGTATAGAAGGACAAAAATGATTATTACTTTCACTACCATATGACAAAAACAACAATCTTATATAGCCACTGACTAAAGGTGTCACATTGGCTTCCACTCAACCTCTTTGGTTTAGCTAAGACCATATTTTAGTGTGTCTTTTTTTTTTAAGATTTTATTTATTTATTCATGAGAATACACAGAAAGGAGAGAGAAAGAGGCAGAGACACAGGCAGAGGGAGAAGCAGGCTCCATGCAGGGAGCCTGACGTGGGACTCAATCCCGGGTCTCCAGGATCACGCCCTGGGCTGAAGGTGGCGCTAAACCACTGAGCCACCTTGGCTGCCCCTAGAGTGTCTTAAAGTTAACCCTACTCTTAGTCCCAATTTCTGTGTCAAAGGTCTTAGTGCCAAACAACGGAAACCAAGTATGGTTATCCTACTGGGGATAAAAAAGTGTGAAAAAGAAGGAAGGTTTATTAGAATGACATGGGACCCTGCAGATTCACTTGGAATCTGAGGGACAAGACAGCATGAATGAACAGGATCCAAGGAAGATGAAGATGAATCAGCAAGAATTGCCATGGTTACACTACAGGATGGATCAGGTCCAGGCATCATCACCAACCTTGCTGGCTCCACATCATGGTTGCTGAGTTGCCCTGAAATTCAACCATCATGACATGTTCTTATATCACACACCCAAAGTCTAAGTGCCAGGATTAGTTTTTAGTGGCTTAGCTTAGATTAAGTGTATATCCCTGACCCATATAAGAAGATAGAGAAGGTCTGGGTTCTCTCATCTTCCATAATAGTTGGTGGACACACCAAATCATAATGTAACGAGAATAATATTGAGGAAAATGAATGCTGAGAGATCAAAAGAACTGACACATATTCACAATTTATATTCTGCCTGTCTTGAGTAATTTATCATCACTGGTATCCCTTGTCAATAAATATTTTTCATGATTAAAAGAAAATTCAAGGTCAAGATTACATATTCACTATTCTACTGTGCTATTTTGACATGGAAGACTGCTATAGTAATCACTGATTTTTATAAGACAAACAATTAGAAAGATCAAGTGATCAGAAATCTTTTCTTTATTTAATTTATGGGGACTATAGTCTGTAAACTATCTCATATCACAGGATTTCTGACTTGTTTAGGGAGTTTTTCAATTTCAAATATTTCTATTTCTCTACTTTGTTTATATGAAATTTGTTATTTGGGACATGGTAGTATCCATGAGTAAATAATGAGAGAAAGGGAACAGAGAGGGACATGGTGTGAGAAGAAAAAAGGAAGGAAGAGAGAGAGTTAACATTTACTTAGTATTGTCTCATTTAATCTTCCAAATAACTCTGGATTATTTAAATCTGTAGAATGCCTTCTTCAATGAAATTTTACCTGAAAGCAGGTAACTGTTGGATAAATAGATCTGGATGGGGAGTTGAGGGAGTAGGAACCCTTTTCATCTCCCTTGGGATAACATATAGCATAATTTTAAAATGTATTATCTATTTTATATTTTTAAAAAGACTACATTCTGGTCAGTGTAGTTTTGGCAGTTAAGTCAATTATGTTGTATTCTGACTTTTGACAGATTGGTAATATATACACTAAGTTTAAGCCCATAGTTAACTTTTCCATGACTATATGAAGTTTAAGTTTCATTCTTAAGCATGGAATCAAAGACTATCTATACCTGCCAAAGAAATTCCAAACACACATAGACTCAGTAAAGCAAAACACTTTATTTCTCAGAATTTTTCATGCCTTAGCTGTTATGTATAATGGGCCTTTTGTGTGTAACAATAATCTTAACATGTAAACATAGACAAGGGATAAGGCAAAAATTCAACTAGACTCCTACTAAATCAAAACAACTTTAACTTAGGATCACATGCTAAGGTCCTAATCATATGGAATCATTTACTAGATGAGTAGTTACTGGTTTAATTATTATCAAGTAGTCCCTCGTGGATGTTCTGTAGGCCATCTTATGGTTTTAAAACATGACAGACTAAGATCAAATTTGGATAGCTGAAAGAGGCACATACGAAGTTGAAAACAGCAGATAGAATCTGTGCATATTACGGTAGCTCCCAGTTAAAGCACTAGAGATGGAATTATCAAGGACATGAATTATCAAGTGACATTATTTTGTCACTTTCATTTGTAGAAAAAATGAATGGAAACATTTACAAATATTTATTTCATCACAGATATATCCCATTACAGCTCCATCTCATGGACATCATTATCCTGTAAGAGAAAACTATTCCCTTTGTGGGACTGCAGACATGAACATATTCACAGCAAAATGCATGCAATTTGAAATCTATCCTATATTTTCCCTTTCTGTTTGTACTGATCTTCCTTCACAATAGCAGGTCATGTTCTTAAGAGGATTCTGGGACAAGTTTCCTTCCTGCACCCCATATCCAAAATCTCAATAGATTGAAAAAAAAATTGTTTTACCAGTTTTAGTGTTTGTATACTTATAGAGGAATAAAAAGCATATATATTCACTGAAGCATTAATTCTGTACTTAAGATATTTTATATGGCTACTATCAAACCAAGGGAAAAAATGACTGTCTCAAAATTAGTAGAAGGAGAAATTTTGCCCCAGAGGCTGTAAAATATTCACAGTTAATACTCTAGAAGACAAATCTCAGGAGCTGTCACATGGCATGCTTACACCAACATTGTGAGAGCCACTCACTGGCTTTCCTACACCTGCTGAGCCTCCCTTGAGTCCATCTCCTCTTCCAACCAGCTAAAAGTATCTTCTCAAACTAAAATTCTAATCATATCATCCCTACTTCTTAAATCTTTCATTATACTTGAGATAAAATGCAAAATCCTCCTATGACTGACATGCTCCTTGTACAACACAGACATTTCCTGCCTCTGACTTTTTTAGATCCAGGGCCTTATACTTTTTGGCCCTTTTGCCTGAATGTGCTTCTTCCCATTATTTGCTGCCTATTCCTACTCATGTCTCAAGAAAGCAATCACATTCTCAGGAAAGCTTTCCCTGACCCCTCAGACCTATGGTAGGGGATAAACAAGGGATAGGAAATAAACAAACACACATTCAGAGGGTATAAATTGCTATAGAGAAATATAAAGAGTGACAACAGGGTTGTTATTTTGCACAGGATGATCAAAAAAGGCCTTGTTGATCAAGCAGTATTTGAGTGGCATCTTGAAGGGATTAGAATAAGACTTGCAGCTAAGGAGTGAAAGAGCAGTCCAGGTAGGGTGGGAAGCTGGCCATTCTGTTAACTATCTCATACCAAAGAATTATGATTTTTTTAAATTCCATATTTGGAGAGATTTTTTTTCAAAATCAAATACTTCCATTTCTCAATTTTGTTTATATATAAATGCATCATTTGGGACATAATAGCATCCATGAGTAAAGGGTGAGAGAAGGGGAAAAGAGAGATATGTGAAGTGGGAAGAAAAAAAGGAAGGAATACTTAATGAGTATTGTGTAGCTTTCCTTTACTGTTTGAGAAAGAACAAGAAGACCAATATGGCAAGCCAAATAAGGGAATCCAGCAAAGAGAACATTAGGAGATGAATTCAGAGGACATGTAGACAGACCGTGGTCAGAAGTTTGAATTTTGACTTGACAAAAAATAAAAAGAAGGTGAACAATGGAGGACCAGGCTACAGGGGCAAAGGGTTAGTGGTTTGGGCAGGGTGTTGTGCAAATAGGACACTATTGTGTAGGTCTTGGATGTTTCTCTGAATAAACTATGATGGCTTTTTATGATATAAGCAGACTAGCAACGTGATCTGGTTTATGTTTGGGATGATCACTCTAGCTGTTAAGTTGAAAATAGAATACCGGAGAGAAAGAATAGTGGAAGGGAGCTTCATTAGGTACCTCTTGCAGTAGTTCTGATGATCAATACTTGTGACTACACAAAAGTGGTAGAGATGCTTGATGAGTGTCTGAGAACTGGGTTTATTTAGAAGATACTGCCAATAGAATTTGCTAATATGGGGTTGGAAGAAGAGAAGTATGAAGAATTATTGCAGTGTTTTGGCCTAAGAAACTATAAAGAGTAGGAAATAGAATTGCCATATACCACAAGGAGAAAAACTGTTTTATGAGAAGAGGGGATGGGCTACTGCTTCCACTTAAATAAAGAAATCCCTTTAGAAAATGTTGAGTTTGAGAAACTCATTAGACAATCAAGCAGTAGAGTCTAGTAAAGTCAGATATAAAAATCTGGAATTTATTTAAAGGTTCAGGGCCAGAGGTATGCATGTTGGAGTCATCTGCAAATACATGATATTTAAAAATTAAGACTAAAAGATGTTATTTTGAGGATAAATGTAGATCAAAGATAAGTGGTAAGAGGACCTCCAAGAGCAAGAGCACTCTAAATTTTAGAGTGCAGCGAGATAAGGAAGCTCCAAGTAAGCATTAGCTTGGTTTGAGATAGAAGGACATCCCTGAGATTAGTGTTCAAAGTGGATAGTATGTTTCAAAAAGCAGGGAGCCACAAATTGCTGATATCAGAAATGAAAAGGGGAGGGGATATCGCTATAGGTTCCATGGATATTACAAGAATTTTAAAAGGAATACTATGAATAACTCAGTGCCCACAAATTGGATAACCTAGATGAAATGGACCAATTCCCTGAGAGACCCAATATGCCAAAACTCAAAAAGAAATAGTAAGTCTGAATCGTTCTATGTCCATTAAAAAAATCAACTCAATATTTAACATTCTTCTAAAACAGAAAACACAAGGCCCAGATGGGTACACTAGTGGACTAATAAACATTTAAGAAAGAATTTATGCCAGTTCTCTACAATCTCTTCCAGGATATAGAAGCAGAGAGAATACTTTCTAATGCATTCTTTCAGGTCAAAATTTCCCTAAATATCAAAACCAGACAAAAACATTACTAGAAAAAGAAAACCTCTATAGACTACTATTTCTCATGAACATAGATACAAAGTTTTCAACAAAATTTTAGCAAATTGAATCCAAGAATATACAAAAGGAATTATGCAACATGGCCAAGTAGCATTTATCCCAGGTATGCAAAGCTATTATAGCATCCAAATAGCAATAACTATAATCCATCACATCAACAAGCTAGAGGATAAAAATCACATGGTTATTTCAATAGATGCAGAAAGGCATCTGACAAAAATCTAACACTCATTCATGATAAAAAACTCTCATTAAATTATGAATAAAAGGGAACTTCTTCAGCTTAATAAAAATAATCTACAGAAGCCTACAGCTTGCATCATCCTTAATGGTGAAAGCTAGAAGCTTTTCCACTAAAATTAGGAAAGAGTCAAGGATGTCCTCTCTTATGACTCCTTTTTAACATCATACTGGGAATCCTAGGTAATGCAAAGAAGAGAAAAAACAAGCAAGAGAAATATATTTAATATATCTAAAGATATCCATATATTGGAGTTATCAGATTTTAAATAAGTATTTTTAGGAAAATAGATGGCACGATGAAGACTTCACCAAAGAACTAGAATCTATAAAGAAGAAACAAATTCTCAAACAGAACATTATAATAACTAAAATTAAGAACTTAATATTTGGGGTTTTAGCAGATTTCACTGTGCAGAGGATTAGTGAACTGAAAGACAGGCTACTTAAAAATTATGGAAACTAAAGCAGTGAGTGAAAAAAATGTATGGAAAACACAGAAAACAATGTAAAAGAGTCTTACAAGTCATAGTCCAAAGGTTTTGTCTGTGATGTATGTAAGAGTCACCCCAAATCAGTGTGTCTGCACCATTCTTATGGGCAAAATCTTATGTGACACCATGAAAGAAATCCTGTGCTCTTCGGTGAGGGTGATCTGTTTACCATACTATCCTCTTGGAACCAAGGCCTGGCTCTAGAACTTCACTTCAGGGCCTTAGGACAACCCAATAAGTATGATTCTTGGAGCTCTTCAGGCATCTGGTTGACCTCAATGAATGATATACAGAATCAAAGAGCACTTCTAAGAAATCTGACCCATGCAGGTCCTAGTCTAGGCTCCGGGTGACTTGCCCAGATAACATTGTGGATTGTGGCTGATTTTAGACACCAGAAGGTGACTATAAAAACTTTGAAAAAGGTACTCTAACGTGGTGGGATCTGAGGAGTTGAGAGAGGAGGACTGAGATGTGAGGCTCAGATCAGAGTTTGCACTTACTAGGATCTAAGACAGGTAGTGAGAATTTTAATGTCCTTTTAGGAACATGTAGTCTAACCCAAACCAATGAGAATCATTCTTTGGCTTTTGCTTGAATTATTAGAGAAGAGATTTCCTTCTCATTCAAGGTTCTTAAGCTTTATATAATATAAGCTTTTAGATTTTGTTGCCCATATTTGCTACCACCGGCATGAATATGATTGAGAAATAAGCCAGCAAAATTGAAAACAAAAACTAAATGATCAAGAGAGAAAAGGGAAAATATGTTCTTGAAGATTATGATTATACAACTGTATTGAAACATGCTGGCAGCTAGTTTATTCTAGAAATATATGAGCCAATATGTTCCCTTATTTCCTTAAACTGAATAGATCTGGAATTTTCTTACTTGAAATGGGAAGAACTTTTCCTCATATGCACAAGATTTTTATCTTCTCACTTCTTGGTGAGGATCTTGTGGTACTATTTCTGGTGTTTCTGCCTGGACTGTGGAGCAGAGCAGAGTCTGAAAGGTGATTGATTCTGAAGGAGTGATAGTAAGGGTTACATCCATTTAAATTGTTTACCAGATATTCTTGTGGTATGGCACGTGTTCTGAAACTGGAGTGTAGAGCTAAAGGGATATGTTAAGTTTTGAGATACACATTTTGCTAGCACTGTCATATTAGTAAGAGCAAGTTTGGGCATTGTATGAGATAGCAAGAAGAAATGAATGAGCTAGATAGGGAGCTAGAAGAGAGAAATCAATGAAAAAGAGAGACTGATCTGAGAAGTAGGGGAAAATCCGACAGTGAATAATAAAGAAAAAGAAATTATAAGAAGATTTTGGTACATGTTGTAAAAGTGGAAGACAAATGACACGAGGCTACTCAATTTAGCATTTAAATATTAGATTTGACAACTTGAATTATGTAGCTACCTTTATGAGAGGAGTTGTGTTAGGCAAAAGAGATGAGAAAAAATATTCAGAGGTTTAGAGTTACACAGGGGTGTCAATTAAGACTAAGTTTGGCTCTAAAAACAATTTATATCTGAGGATCGCTGGAGGGGAGGGAGTAAAGGATAGGGTAACTGGGTGATGGACATTAAGGAGGGCACTGGGTATAATATAAGACTGATGAATCACTGACCTCTACCTCTGAAACCAATAATACATTGTATGTTAATCTATTGAATTTAAATAAAATAAAAAATAAGAATTTTAAATATGGTATTTTAAATATGAATTTTAAGATGAATTTTAAGTATCAAGGGTGATTGTATTCTCCTTTAATGCTAAATTGGGATTAATTTCCATCATTTTTATTTGATTTTGAGACCTTAAAAATAATTAGTGAATAATTTTTGTTTATACAAAAAATGATTCCTAAGCTGGTTCATAAAAATCAGAAAAACTGAGCCCTCATATGAACATTTAACTTATATTCTTACATCTATATAAATGTATGTATGTAATAAAAACTAAGATCAATATAGTATAGAGACTGTACTATATGTTAAAATATTATTTGTAAAGTACTGGTTTAAGTATTTTCATCTAAACTGTTATAGTTTACTACATATATGAATGTTAAAATATATGCATTTAATGCTGCATGAATAAATAAAAGAAGCTATAATTTAAAAAAAGAACTGGTAACTGAAAACAAAACAAAATGATAATACAACAAAACAAAAAGTTAAATATACATTTCTTTCTTTCTTGAAAGAAGTCAGGAAGCATATCACAGAGATAGTATGAAACTCCAATTACCTGTTTCATAGGCTCTTTTATATTTCTACTCTACCACATAGCCATGGATTCCTGAGGTTTTTTTCATTGTTGCAAGTGGTGGCCAGAACTCCAGACACCCCTCATATATTCTAGACAGGAGGAAAGAGAGAGGACTAAAGACAAGAAGGATGATGTCAATATTCTAAATATTAACATTCCATTAAGATTTTTTCTTTTGAAGTTCACCTAATTTCTGCTGAGAATCCACTGGATAACACCAGCTGCCAGGAAATCTTAGGAAATAAAGTATTTTAGGTAGGCATATTGATCAGGATCCAGTTAGGTAGAACAACAATGTAGATACAGAATGGGCAGCTAAAAGTCTCTGTTTCAATGGGTATCATAAAAAAGGAAAATACACTATACTTTCTGAAACACTTGGTAGAGATATATAGAAGAATGTTGAATAAATTTGAGAAAATAGGAATTTTTAGGATGGGAGAGACTTTGTGTTTTTGTAGTTAGAGGGGAAGAATGCATATGATACAACACAATTAAATGATAAAGCAAGGTACCAGGAGAGGTAAGAGACAGGAAGCAAGAGTACAGGAGTCTCTATTGGTTCCTTGAAGTACCCATTTCAAGGAAATAAATGCCAAGGCAGCCTACAATGCATTGTTAATCCATGGCTCCCATCTGCTTTACAAGGGATTTTGGAGTTTAATAACATAGTTATAATACTTGAATTTTTCTTCAAAACACTGCAAACATAATTTGTGAAGGTGCCATGTTCATTGTAAAGAATAAGCTGTTAAACAAACAAACAAACAAACAAACAAACAGGATGTTCTTCATAGATTTGGGCAAGAAATTTTGACAAATAAAATATTTCTAGTTGAAATTTCAAAATATTTGGCTGTTGTATAAAAGCAATATAAAATGATTCTTTGGGGGACGCCTAGGTGGCTCAGCAGTTGGGCATCTGCCTTCGTCTCAGGGCATGATTCCGGGGTCCTGGGATCAAGTCCCGCATTGGGCGGGCTCCCTGTGAGAAGCCTACTTCTCCCTCTGCCTCTTTCTCTCTGTATCTGTCATGAATAACAAATAAAATCTTAAAAAAATGATTCTTTGGATAAATGAACCTTTAGACAATCAACTTACCATATTAAATACATTACTTTCACTACTGATATTTATCTTTCTTTTTACTTATAATCTAGCCAGTACACACATGCACACACACACACAAACACACACACACACATCCCTAAGTAAGTTGCTACAATTAATGTATATGGAACTAGTCCCTGTAGCTTAAAAGAATCCTTTAGGATTTAATGGCAAGCATGACACAGTATCTTATTCCTCTTCCTTAGTGTGGCCAATTCCAAATGTTGTACTCTAATAACATATGACAGAATAAATAATTTACTGTTTTTTAATTTCTCCATACCTCAATTTTATAAAGAAGAACATATAGAATATTTGGAATGAGTATTATCAATAAGTTTCTTGTAGATAAGAGGCATGTTCTTACCTTTTTCTAGATTGAAAAATTTAAAGATATTAAGTATGTTGTCTAGTTGTCAACATTATGTATATAAATAATTTCCTTTTTATTTGTTTAGACATACTACCTAAGTATTTTTAAAATTTTATAACTATGTATTTGCTTTCTTTATCCTTAAAGTATGAATTAATTAATCTAGTTCCATTTTAGGTTTATTCAATGTCTAATGTTATAGGTCAATATTATAATTTAGCAATTACCATGTTTTCTGCAAATTAAAAATATCCTGTGTAATTTGAGGTTTAATTCATATGTTTCTGCCAACCTTTTAATAGTTCATGTTTCAAAAGTTCCATTAGGATGAAAGACTTAAGAGAGCTATAAAAATTCAACTCATGAGATTTTTTTCAGTTTGGATAATTGATACTTTAAAAAACATCAGTCTTCGGGATCCCTGGGTGGCGCAGTGGTTTGGCGCCTGTCTTTGACCCGGGGCGCGATCCTGGAGACCCGGGATCGAATCCCACGTCGGGCTCCCGGTTCATGGAGCGTGCTTCTCCCTCTGCCTGTGTCTCTGCCTCTCTCTCTCTCTCTGTGACTGTCATAAATAAAAAAAAAAAAACAAAAAACAAACATCAGTCTTCAATGAAGTACTGTGATGCTGGAGTAATAATGGCTGATGATACTCATACTGAGATGGAGATATCACTTTTACTATAAATATTCAGTCAGCTGAATCCAATGCCTGTACCCTGTTGCTCTCCTCTGCTCCAGATTGGTTCCTGGCAAATAAGAAACATGAAAGAAGTGAAAGAAAAAAGGATGGAAGAGACAGAGGGAGAGTAAAAGAGAGAAGGAAGGAGAAATGTTGGAATAAGTGAGAAGAGCTCCTTTGACTTACAGGTGTGATATTTTAGAGGGAGGTGAAATGAATTCTAGATTAAGTTTTCATATTATATTATCTTCTTCCATGAATTGTTTCCTATAGTTTCTCACTTCAATCTCAATTCTACTGTGTCTCAATTGCCTTAAATTCTTATTGTGGCTTTTAAATAATCTAGATCACTTTTATTATATTTTTTAAGTGTGAATTTTTCTTTTCTACCAGACTATCTGCTATTTCATAAGAGGTACTGGACCTCATTTATCTTTATAATTCCCATATACTCAACCCCATAAGAGCTATATAGGAGGTACTCATTAAATATTTGTTGTGCTAATGAATAAAGTCATAATTTTTTAGGAGCTTTGGAATCCATTAGAATCTGAAGTCTTTAAAGAATGATAATGGGACATTAAGTATTCTTCGCTGATTGTCATTATAACAATAATCACAATAATAGTAAGTATTCAAGCCTTTTCAGCTGTCTTCTGATTATGTTCAATTTAAAATTTAAATCTTTCACAGCCATTCTTGCTTTTTCCCCCCTTCTCTTTAAACTATTGGTATATATTTAGTGATACCAAAAGAAATGAATACAGACAGATTTGCAAAAGCTGATATTTACTAGGTAACTATAAGCAGGGACTATGGGTTTTCAAGTCTGTCACCTTGAACAGTTTGGAATCCATGTATCATAAAGGAGACTAAGTAAAGAGCTATTTTTTTTTTTTAGTAAAGAACTTTTTTTTTTAACAACAACAACAACAATAATCTTAAACCTAAAATAAAAACATTGGTACTTCAACAGCCTGGGAATTTATGCAGTCACATTGATCAAACTAACCTGTATTTGTTCTGATCAGAGTTTCACAAACACCTATCTCTTATTTGCTAGATTTAGATTGGAATTGAAAGTATTAAAGTGTACTATTTCTATGAAAATAATTCTATTTCTTTATACATTATAAATTGAGTTAGCCCACAATATCAAATAACCAATTTTTAAAATATTGTTGGCTTTCATCTAATTGAGTTGATGAAGTCACATGAAGAAGTCACATGAACAAAGGTAGAAAAAGAAGGAAGAGGAGGAGGAGAGGGAAAAGGAGGAGGAGAGAGAAGTGGAGGAGGTGAGAGGAGAAGATGAGGAGAGGGAAGGGAAGGAGAAGAGTAGAAAGAAGTCAAGAAAACAAAGAAAGCAACTATAACTAGTTTGACCACTGGATAAAGCAATTTTGGCTTTAGATGGCTGTATGTCCAAAGAGAAGTGAAGAAAGATGCATATAAAGAGAAAAGGCCACAATGAGCCTCTTTGAACTGGCTCAGTAATATCCCTGGGCTCTAGTGCTTAAAACAGGGAAAGAAGCAATCTCTGCTGATTTTGAGGACTGATTTTAATTTTAAATTAGTTTGGTAAGAAAATTAGTATAGTGAGGTCAGGTACTAGCAGAAGTATTATTATAAATTCAACTCTAGATCAATGGAATAGAATTAAGAGTACAAAATAAATTCTTGCATTTATGGTAAATTACTTTTCAACCAGAATGCCAAGACATCTTGATAGGGGAAGAATAGTCTTTTCAACAAATGGGACAAATGGATAGCTACATGCAAAAGGATTATGTTGGGCTCCTACCTCACACTATATACAAAAAAAAATAATAATAACTCAAAATTGCATCATAGAGCTAAAACTACAAAATTCTTTGAAGTAAATGTAGGAATAAATCTTTGTGACCTTGGGTTAGGCAATGGTTTCTTAGATATAACATCAAAAGCACAAGTAACCAAAAAATAAAAGATGAACAGACGTCATCAAAATTGAACATTTTTATGTTTCAAAGGAAACAGTCAAGAAGGTGAAATTCTCCCACATTATGGGAGAAAATATTAGCAAATTGTATATCTGATAAGGGTCTGGTATCCAGAACATATAAAGAACTTTACAATTCAATAATAAAAAGGCAAATAATCCAACTGTCTTAGTCAGTTTGGGCTGCACTAGTACAAATACCATAGATTGGGTGGGTTATAAATAACAGAAATTTATAAGTGCTCTGGAGGCTACATATGTATGTGATCAGGGTACCAGCATGGTCAGATTCTGGTGAGAGTCAACATATTTTTAGCTTATTCATGATCATTATTTGATTTGATCTCATGGTAGGTAATTTTATAAATAAACCTCATAAACTACACAAGACCCTGTAGTGATCAATTCAGCTGAAAAAAAAAAAGCATTCCATCTAACGTTGTCAATTGGAAATATGTTTCAGGCAATGGCAATTTCTTTTACCTAATGGATTGTAAACTGAAACTCAAGCCAAATCAATACATTTACTGAATGCCTGTTATTGTGCTGGGGTGCAAAGAAAATATTAAGTACAAAATCAATGGTTTTAACCTCAAGAAAGTTTCTAAGTTTCTTTGAAGTTCAGAAGATCATTATCAAATGCCTGTGAATTCTTCAAGATCCATATATCCTTACACTCAGAAGTCTTTTTCCCTCATCACAGGCAGAGATAGTTGATTAGTATTGTATCTTCTATTAAGGTTATTTTACATGTCTATTTACATGTCTGCTTGCCTTTCCACATTTTGAGCCCAGAGCAGTGATTTCATTCATTCATTCATTCATTCATTCATTCATATGACAAATATTTATCAAATGCCTATTATCATGCTAGGCATATATGATACAATATAAAAAATAATATATGACAGAATGATTAAAAAAGAAAGATGCAGTTCCAGTTTCCATAGAGCTTTTGGTCTACTAATACATAAAAATAAACAGTTATGGTAAATTCACTAATTTAGTAATTGCTTCTCACATGGGCAAAAAAAAATGTGACTTTTTTATAAAATATCACCCTTTAGAATATAAAGTAATGGTCTTTCAATCTCTTCCAGTACAAATAATCTCTTTGGCTTGTTTTAGGCTTTTTGGTGTTAGTTTTCAGTCTTTAAAATTTCCTTTTCTTTCCCCTGCTCTAATTCCAGATAATTTCTGGGTTTTAAGGAAATTTAAGTGACCTTACGAGGATAAAAGAGATGGAGAGGTTGGAGGTTGCAGGCATATTGTTACATGAATTCTTACTGATTTTCTGCAAAGTGTGGTGTCTTACTTGCCCCTGACTGATGCTGACACCTACTCTGAGGTCAATGGTTCCCATCATTTACCTGCAGTGTTGAAATCCTGAAGTATTTGAGCCATGACCTCCAGGCCTTTGTTGGCTTATTGGTCCTCTCAGGACTCTGCATCTCAGATTGTGTGGACACTTCTCTATCCATATGCACAGCACATGGAGATCTATGGTTTGTATTTATACTTACCTAGCTCAGACATCCCTGCATTAATGTTGTTTATTGGTTCTGTGCTAAGTTGGCTGTTAGTCAAATTCTGGGCTTCTCACAGAGGCCTGAGCCTTCTGCCACAAAATACTAGGGGAGGCAGGCTATTATGCTATCTATATGACTGCTATAGAACTGGACCCTAAAGGGTCTTCCTTTTACCCTAACTGCATAGTGACAAGTGGATTACGCTTAGAAATTGTATTACCTGGAATGTCTAGGTGGCTCAGTTGGTTGAGTGTCTGACTCTTGATTCAGGGTCAGGGCTCAGGTCATGATCTCAGGATCATGAGATTGAGTCCCCACACTGGGCTCTGTGCTCAGTGGTGAGTCTGCTTGAGATTCTCTGTCCCCCCTGCCCCTCCCCCTGCTCTTACTCTTTCTCTCTTTCTCTCAAATAAATAAATAAATCTTAAAAAAGAAATTATCCTACCTTTAAGGTACTGTCTTAAGTACAATTTCAATTATATAAGGCATTTATAAACCAGTGTGATAGGGTTTTAATAATCCTAGAACTTAATCCTATAATTTAGCATATAGTTAGAATTCAGTGAATACATTTTTAGCCTTAAATTTTGAGATAATTTTAGAAGAGTTGCAAAAATACTACAAAGAGTTCCCATGTACTTTTTACCTAGCTTACCATTATGCCAATATTTTACATGACAAGAAAAAAAAATCAAACCTAGGAAATTAAGCTCAGTATGATGATATTAATGAAACTATAGAATTTATTTGAATTCTACCAGTTTTTTTTTTTTTAATTGCCCACCACTCCACTTCTTTGTTCCAGAATCCAATCCAGGATCCCACATTGCATATGGCTGCCATGTGTCTTCAGTCTGTTCTGGTCTAAGATAATTTCTCAATCTTCCCTTGTTTTTTTTTTTTTTTTTTTTTTTTTTTTTTACAAAGTTGACACTATTGGAGAATACAAGTGAATTATTTTGTAGTGTTTTTCTCCATTTGATTTGTCAGATTTTTTTCTCGGTCATATTGAGAATATGAATTATTGAGAAGAATATCTCAGAGGTGATGTGTCTTATTAATGCATCATATCAGGGGTAAATGGTGTTGATATTTCTTATTACTGGTGATGTTAACCTTAATCACTTGCCATCTGCCGGGTTTGTCCACTGCGAAGTTGCTGTTTTTCCCTTTGTAATTACTAAATATTTAGGGAAGATAACTTGTTATTATGCAAAATCCTATTTCTACTTAAATTTTATCCATTAATTTTATTTTTATATATTTTTATTTTTTTAAAAGATTTTATTTATTTATTCATGAGAGACACACAGAGAGAGAGAGGCACACAAGCAGAGGGAGAAGCAGGCTCCATGTAGGGAGCCTGACGTGGGACTCGATCCTGGGACTCTGAGATCACGCCCTGGGCTGAAGGCAGCGCCAAACCGCTGAGTCACGGGGGCTGCCCTCAGTATGTCTTGATCTTTATTACTTATTTTTAATCACTTCCTTACTTTCTGGTATCAAAAGTTGTTCCAGGATCATCTTATGTTTTCCCTGCTAAGCCCTGGAATAAGACAATTTTCCTTTTATTAAGCAATGATATTTGGAAACCAAGTTCATTGCTTTCTCCTGGTACCTCTTACTGGATTGAAGTGAGAAATACATGTACTTACCATAGGTCATTCCCGTGTGGCAATTTCCTCCAAGACCTACAATTAAGCATAGGAAAGAATCATGTTTTTCTGACCTACCGCTAACAGAACATACAGTCTTTTCACTCTGCAGACCCAGGTCCAGACTTACACTTTGGAATTTCTCAGGTAGGAGACAAACACCAAATATCTATGTTTTCCACACTTTAATAGGCAAACATTTGATTCTCTAGCATTGGCTAAGTCATTCCATTCAGTAGCCTTGGGGTGGGGGAGAATTATTTCTTCCCCATCTAAGGAGTATGTGTGTGTAGGGGGAGGGAAGTATAGGTAAAATGCCATTGTTTTTAGATAACTTAACCTAAAGAAATTCTCTTTCTTTTATTAGATTTCTTTAACTTCTTACATATCCCTAACTTAAGTAATAAGCCAACAAATGCAAAAATATTTCTTGACTGCTTACTTTGCAAGTCCTGCATAGTGGATTTAGCAAGCTACCTCAAAATGGAGAGTAAGTAACATTAATGGTTCTGTTTTGCTTTTGGCCCTGACCTGAAATGGAAGCAGATGAAGTTCCCTTTCAACATTCTGTTATATTTTGTATCTAAATTTTATTTTCTACAACATTAACTAATTCATATTCTCAACAATCTGACTAGACTTTTTCTATAAAGGAATTTAGTTGCCAATAGATTTGCTACTTAACCAAAGATTTCAGAGAAAAATCAATTATTTGTATAAAACTGTTTTGAGTATAAACTTACTAAGTTCATTCACATTCGTGTTTGGAACGGGTGAGATTTTACATTGAATCATATATTCCATGATCATTTTAAAATAAGTAAACATATTTATAATATTTGTAATGGATTGTTAAAGTAAGTCCCATCTTGTTTGGCAAGTTAATTTCTACATTTTAGTGGTAACAACAAAGGAACGTTTTTCTCTTTTATCATAAATGGTTGTGTATTTTGAGTCAGAGACTCTCACATTCAGCTTATCTCTGATTCTCAAAATAGGTCATAATAGGCATTAAGAGTTCTGAAGAGCTCTCTGAAACTACTGAAATTAATTGTATACAAAAGTTTGTGCATAAGTTTACAAATTGTTGTCCTACAATTTAATCTTATAAAGACAGTATCTTAAAACAAGGCAATTAGAAAAATAGCATGTATTTCAGTCAAAGGAAATCGTGGTAAACAACAACAAGAAACTTCACTAATTGTGTATCAAAATAATTGTGTTTATGTGTTCATAATGACATTGTACAAAGAATTTGACTTGACTTATAGAAATACATTGAGTAAAATAAGATTAAAAAAAGGACTTTCAGCCCTTTAAAATTGAAAAATGAAACATACTGTCAGTATTTTCCCCTTCTCCTGTAAAAAAATCTCAAGAAGGCAAGAGTAAGAAGAAAGTTAACACAAATTTCTTCTTCAATAAAACGAATTGAGGGATCCCTGGGTGGCGCAGTGGTTTAGCGCCTGCCTTTGGCCCAGGGCGCGATCCTGGAGACCCGGGATCGAGTCCCACGTCGGGCTCCCGGTGCATGGAGCCTGCTTCTCCCTCTGCCTGTGTCTCTGCCTCTCTCTCTCTCTCTCTCTCTCTCTCTCTGTGACTATCATAAATAAATAAAAATTAAAAAAAAAAAAAAACGAATTGACAAGTAAAATCCCAGACTCAAAAATAGTTGGAAAGTGTCCCATAATCAGTGAAGACTCAATAGCAGGGCTGTAATCAATAAGGGCTGTAATCAATAGTCTATCCAAGTATGATACAAAACTTAGAATATATAAAATAAAAGATTGACAAATTTAAGTGCATAAAACAACAACAATAATAAAATGTCTTTCAGTAAACACCCTGAAGAGAAATGACCAACTAGAAGAAATATTTGTAATCCATTACATTCAGTGGTCTAGTTTTCTTAATATAAAAAGAAATTTAAAAAATCAGTAAGGAAAGGATTGTCAATCCAATAAGAAAAAGGGCCAGTGATATAAAAAGACAACAGAAAATATAAATGAATCTTAATCATAAAAAGATGCCCAATTTTACTCACAATAAGACAGTAGTATCACTATGACATTGTTCTTTACCAATCATATTGGCACATGCAAAAAAAAATAGCATGCTGGTGGGAATATAAATTTATAATACTTACATAAAATTTTTGGAAAATCCTTCAAAATTTCAAATATTTATATTGTGAAAAAATATACTTAAAAGTCTGTTCATTAAGTAATGTTCGAAATGGTGGAAGATTGAAAACAATCCTAATCTTATTAGTACAAGTTGAGTTAAATAAGGTAGTTGTTTTTTATATCAAAGAATTTAATAACAAGTAGCTATAATAAGAATGTAGAAGATCTGTATGTAGTGATATGGAACTATGTCATATATATATGTATATATATATATATATGTAGTTAAAAGAAAATAGCAAAGGATAAAATCATGTGTATGACTTGCTCCTTTTCTGCCAAAAAGAAAAAAAGAGAGAGAAAGAAAGAAAACAGTATATGTACATGATTATACATTCTTTAAAGATCTCTTGAAGAATTAAAAAAAAAAACTGATTTGGCAAGAGTAGGAGGTTGGTAAGTAGCTGAAAGAGGAGTAAGGACAACTTTTCATATGTACATTTTTATTTCTTTAGAATTTTGGACCATTCAAAATTGTACTGTATTTATATTTGTACTATATATTCAAATACATAAAATTAAAGGTAAAATCAAACAACAATGACAATATGTACACTTATTATCTTATTTTTTATGGAAGAACATATGGATATATTTATTTTTAGATTAAGGATAGCTGTGGAGTCTTTATTAACAAATGATGATATTATTTGTGTTTTTCTTTTAAGAAAAATAATTCTAGTTGTTATTCACCTGCTAGAAAAAGAATTAAATGCTTAAATGCAAACAGAGTAAAAAATATGATTCCATCTTCAATTTACTTTAATATAATTATACTCCCTGACTCACTTATCAAATTATTCCTTTCTGCAGAAGCTAGTTCTTTATTGTCATGTCAATAACACATATCACTAGATCATCCAGATTTTTGCTTGACATATAAAAAGCCATATATATTTAATGTATGAAACTCAATGAGTCTGGAGATAAATATATACCCATGAAACCATCGCAACCATAAAAACCATAGACATATCCATCACCTCAAAAAACTTACTTCTTTGGGGTGGCTCAGGGTCATGAGTTCAAGCCCTGTGTTGGGCTCCACTTTGGGCATGGAGTCTACTTAAAAAAAAAAAAAAGGTTTCCTCTCACCTCCATTATTATTATTATTATTATTATTATTATTATTATTATTTATTGTAGTGGTGATGGTGGTAAGGACACTTAATATAGATCTACTCTCTTAGAAAAAATTAAATATACAATACAGTATTATTAACTGTAGGTATTATGCTGCATAGTAAGTCTCTAGAACTTAATTATCTTGCATAACTGAAATTTTGTATCTTTTGGCCAATGTCTTCTAATTTCTCCTTGCCCCCAGACACTGGCAACTATCTTCCTATTCTCTACTTCTATGAGTGTGACTATTTTAGATTCTGCACGTAAATGAGATCATGCAATATTTATCTTTCTGTTTTTGGCTTATTTCACTTGGCATAATGTCCAGGTCTATCCAGGTGGTTGCAAATGGCAGGATTACTTTCTTTTTGAAAGTTGAATAATATTCCATTGTATGTATATACCACATTTTCTTTATCCACTCATTTGTTAATGGACATTTAAGTTGTTTACATATCTTGGCTATTGTGAATGAACATGTGGATTTAGATATCTTTTCAAGATCCTGGCTTCAATATATACCCAGAAGTGGGAGTGTGGGGTGTCTGGGTGTCTCAGTTGATTAAGTATATGACTCTTGGTTTTGGCTCAGGTCGAGATCTCAGGGTTGTGAGATCGAGCCCAGCACTGGGGTCCATGCTCATCTCAGAGTCTGCTTGAGATTCTCTGCCTCTCTCCCTCTGCTCTTCCCGTGCTCTTGCATGCATATATGCTGTCTCTCCCTCTCTGTCAAATAAATAGATAAATAAAATCTTTCTTAAAAAGAGTGAAAGTGCATATGGTAGTAATGTTTTTAGTTTTTAGAGGAGTTTCCATACCGTTTTCCATAATGACTGCACCAATGAACATTTCCAACAGTGTACTAGGTAAGGTTCCTTTTTCTCCACATCCTCTTCACAATTCATCTTTTTTTTTTCTAATTATTAATGATAGGCCTCACTTTCAGATCTAAGCTTGCTGGTGACAAGTGCAAAAATGGGTATAAAATTAATGTCTAACTTTGTTTTACCCACAACAACAAAGATCTATTTTTGCACTATAAAGAATGGTTCCTAGAGCAGATATATTCAATTGCCCATTTGACTGTGGAAATCTCTAATTTCACTCTGGAATATTTGATTTTAAACAATATAGCTTCCTGATGGACCTTCTAGGATAAAGTTCTAGCAAAATACACACACATATAAAGAAGTGGATATTTTTGCTACATACAGTTGTTGATTGTAAGTCAAACACATTCAGGAAGATGTCTTCCAAAATTTCTGCATTGAGTTCTAGAGCAATTCATCTTTAGCTACTGTTTCTGAAGTAGTTAGATGGCAGAAATAGTATCTATTGAGGCTAAATCTTGTCTTAAATGTAGAGAAGACCAGTCATCTCTTTATCCTCTATAGTAAGAGGATACACATCTGGTATTTCAAAGAGAGTTTGACATAGTTAAGAGTTTAATTTGAATAGGAGAATCAAATCTTATCTCTGCTTTACATAGCTTTAAATTATAATCTGATCAGTAAGTGGTTTTTACCTACATTTATTCTTTGTGGCATTAAGACATATATGCTGTTTAACTCTAAGTCTAGAACTTGATCCATCCCTTCTTCTTTGGAGTTAAGGAAAGGAAACGATGCCAATGGTGATGATGATAGTAACAAGACAACAGTGGCTGGCATTTATTGAGCACATATTTTATGCTGGGTGCTGCAATAAGTGTACTACGTCCATAATGTTATTCATGCCTCACAAAGACCTGTAAAGTAAGTACTATTACTATGCCTATTCTACAGAAGGGGAAGCATGGATTTTAGAGGTAACATTCAAAGTCACATGGCTACTGCATGGCAGACCTGGATAGTGTAATACACAGAATGGTGAATTTGGTGAGTTTAGAACAAATCCTGTTCCATGAAGGGTCTTCTGAATTCTAATTTTATTCATCTTGAAATGTGTAAATATTTCTACCTAAATCCATTCACAGGTAAATACTCTTTGCCTCCCTTTCAGGGTATCTTTCTTCAGCAAATACTTTAAATATTTCTCCCAATTTAGTTTCATTATAAATTTTCCTCACCAGCTAAGATACATTGAGGTGCAATCATAAAATTTCAGAATTAATTTTTTTTGCCAGTGGAATTCCCATCATTTATTGTATTTGATTTGTCCTTTGCGTTGGCAGAGATACATTTCGGTGTCTTCCTGTTTGTAAGCTCTGTAACACTTACTATAATTCTCGAAAAGTTTTAAAAGTTGAAGAGTTTTTTTAAATCTCTATTAAATATTTCAATTAAAAATTTTCAACTTATTTTGAACAAACAGTGAATACCATTATAATGCAATACTGTTGTAGGACACTCAGGTTGATTATAGGATATGATGTCTTCAGACATTTTAAATTAAAGCAATAATAGGGACAGTTTTTGTGTCCCTTAAAATAAAAATGAGGACTTGTGATTGTGGAACCATGCTTCAGGAAGCTCAATTTTCTTGATTTTATTACCTGGAACACTGATTCCATCTTTTAGGTCCTCTCTCGGGAAACACTTCATATTTTTCTTAAAAACACTAAGAAAGGTCCTATCTGGATGGTCTCCAATCTTCCACTGCCTTAATCTGATAATACCATAAGTTTGTGAGACATTCAGTCTAAAATGTTATCAGAGCTATCTACTTCACAAATTGCAAGTTTGGTTTAACAGTGTTCCACATGAGACTTATAGCTTTGCCATTATTAGCTCCTGTTGCATTTATTATTATCTTGAGGAGAAATCTACTGGGAACAATATAAGACCATATGACAATGTTGCCATTTAGCAGAATTTATTCTGAAAATTCTTAAGTAGCTCAGCATGTGCACAGAAAACATTTTCTTAATTATAGCCTACAAAGAAGAGGTGAGTGAATATATCAACAATTTCAGCTTTATTAACCATAAAATATTTAAAAAGATTTCAGCAAAACATTGGTAATTTTAAAATATAAAAAGAATAAAATTGTATTAAAATATACTTTTCAGAAAATTTCAAAAAATATTGTATTAGAGACAGATACCACTTAAAAATGTGAATATGTACTAAGAATATTTATTTTGCTTGTTTTCTTTTAACGTGAAGAAAGCAAATATAAAGTTTTGCAATTTCTTAGTTATACAGATATTTGACTTTTAATCTTAGAAAAAATATTATACACTTCTGAGAACGATGTAAAAAAAATTATTTCCACTCTCAAAAATGTCCTTAGTTGGACAACAAATAACATGATCGTTCTTCTTAAATCATTTCTTTTAGACGTAACCTGCTCTGTCAGTAGGTGGCAGTCCTGACAACATCTAAGGTGAGGAAAACCAAGTTTAGCATAGGGAGAGAGAGAGAGCACACACTTGTGAATGAGAGAAGGATGGAGAGAAAGAGAGGGAAGGGGTTTATAATGGATTATGGAGAGAACTGCGGCTAATTTCTAGCCATTCCATCCACCTATCATTCACACAGAGCTGAAATTAAGCTGTTTCATGTAGACATTTAAAAAATTAGCATAGAAATGTGAAATACCATTATAATTTTTTTTCCTGTCAGTTGCACTTGTCCTATTTTTCTTCTACAGGTTGTGTGAAGTTAGACTGAAGCTATGAGTGGAAAAGAAAATATGGTGATTTCATTTTACCACTATGCTAAGTTTGTAGAAGAATAATGATAAATGATTAAAAAGAATTATAAACCCATAGACTGGAACTCAAAATTGTACTTGCTTAGGATAGAACTGAAGACCCTCAACTTGATCTAGTAGAAAAATATTTAGTTATTTCTAGAATTAGGCTGAAAATTAAATTCTAGGCAGAATTTCAAATAATGTGCATATATTTATGATTTTCAGCCGTCAGTGGAATGTAATTAGCTCTGAATATTTTTGTGCTTATATATTAGGCATCTCAAATATGCTGTTTATGTATTTTATTGACAGGTTGCAGAAAGGATTATTTTGAACTTTAACAGAAACTGAACAGAGGGTCTTTTGGAAGGTGGGTGAGAGCAAGTAAGTTGGGTGAAGCTCTGTCCTGTATTTACCTTTCTCTATCCTGTTACTGTCCTACCTTCTGTGGTCAGGAGAGATGAATATGTTTCCAGAATACTCCTTTACTTACCAAAAGTACTAAGGCAAATTCAAGGACTGAACACAATAAAATATATTTGGAGAGGGAAATCACAAGTATTTAGCCATTTAAAAATGGCTAGTGAAGCATAAAAAAAAATCTTCCAGGGCAAAATGCTGGTTGTTTGTAATTTGTAATTTTTAGAGGAAGTCGGAGAAACAAGGAGTTTTTAAAATCAAAAGGGCAAACTGATCAGATATTAAAGATCTGGAGATAATAGCCTGTCAGAAACCTTAGTCTAAGGCCAGGAAGAAATCAAAATTATGGATTGAACGAAGCTAAGAAAAACCCCACCCAGAGCAATACCTTTGAGATGAAGTTAGTTAAAAGGAAGTGGACTTGAAACTCAGATTTGAAGATACTCTCTATCTATGATCTAAGTATCTGGAGTAGGGAACTGCCTTGCTAAAAATGTCCAAACTCTAGTTTACAAGTCAAGGGCCCTTTGTGAAATGTCTCAGCCTCTGTTTGTTTCCTACTTGTTCCCAATAAGCAGACACTCTGGACTGCTTGATGTCAGGCATGTGTCCGGGCCTTTCCACCTCCATAATAACTAACTGGGTTCTCATATTCCTCCTTCCTTAAAACTACCCACATCACCACTCTAAAGATACACACACTCCTCCTATTCGATCAAACGCATTAGTCTTGCCATATTGATTCCCTCAGCCAGAAGTACTCTTGCCTCTTTTCTGAGTCCGAATTTTACTACTGTATATTGCATTCATCTCTTAAGGCATTCTATTTTGATTGGAACTGTTGATGCCTACCTTTTCTAGGCTGTATAAAACCTTGTAAATAGAATGCATTTTATTATGCACAGGAAGAGCCAACATTGCCAATAAATATTTATAAAATAATTATTATATACATAATTATTAAATTATTGTAATTATAAAAATAATGACTAATTAATTAATTGACATGGTTTTCATACTTTTCCAAGCAGATCACTGGGTCTTGGGGTGACAAATCTAAAAAAGATACTGAGGACTGGAATGCAAATTATAGTGGAGAAGGAATTACTTAATAGTTTATACTTGTTTATGTAATGTTACAGGAGATTCTGGGTTTACTTTGACCGTATCTGGTTTTACCATGTAGTAAACTTGAAATGGTTATCTGTCCACTAGATTACAATAGGTTAAAAAAAAAAAAAGCAGGGTATTTTTTTTCTATGAATGGGAAAACCATGGTCAATGATGGAAATATTGCCTCCCTTACTGGAGTGAGGAGGATATAGGTTATGCTATAGAACCTGAGGCCCTCCTATTTTTAGTTTTTTCTTGGGGAGCTTATACCATTTTATCACCTGTGACACTGGTGAAAACATCTAGCAAAATGCCTATATATAATAGATACTCAATAAAAAAATTGTTTACCTTGTTGCATTACCAAATGCCTCTGAAAAGATTTTCTAGTTATAATCATGAGTTATGAAATTAAGTGTTTAGGTCTTTGCAAACCATCAACTGTGAAACAGATGGAGCTTAATAAGGAGTATAAGTGATGCTTATTTCCTCGTGCATAACAGATAACTCAGCTTATTTTTTATAACTAGAATAAGTAGAAAGTCAAGTTGAAAAACAATTAGGAACTATGATTTCTTTTAAAATTGGAATTCTTCTGTAAATATTACTATAGTAATATTATTAAGAACATTGTAATCAGTGCTCAGAAGTAGTTTTCTTTAAATATAAGAAAATGCATTTAAGTATCCATTTTAATATTTTTTTCTAGCATTTGAACAGTGTTTAGTAAAGTCTTTAAATTGAATTGGCATCTTTAAACTATATACCAAAAATTAGGATTTGCCAGCACAGACCATTATTTTTATGGTTCCTTGATGCAGTGCATATGGAAATTATTTAAATATCCTTTAAATCTTTTAATGAGGTCTACTTATATGGAAGTATCAAAGAAGTTGTAGCATTGTAAATACAAAAATAAAATGAAATAAATTCTAGATACTCTTTGGGTGTAGAATGATTTCATAGCATTTCCCATTTTGGACAGTAGATGTCACCAAAAAGTTAAAGATGCCTGAGTAACAGCCACTCTTAGTACACCGACATAATTATTATTTGATCTAGTTGTGAAAAAACTGTTAGAGGAAGAAAACCTTCTTTGTCATAAACTTTTCCCCCTGATGCCTTTATCTATTAAATGCAATGTTTCCTACTATTGAACAGATTTAAAGCCTACAAAAGGACAATGTGTTTTATTTCTTTTTCCTTAAAGGACAATGTATTTTATTTCTTTTTGTTATTCTACCCTTTTCTGTCACATCTTGAATTTCCATTTATAATGTTTATATCTGGTCTGCAGAGTCTAAGAATAGAAAATTAACTAGTAATTCTATAAACCTCTGAGATTCTCAGGTGAAAGATATTAAATGAAATGTATGCCTTATTGCAATATGTGCCAAATTACTATATTTTTCTTTTAGGCAGGGGCAGAGGACTCTCCATATACTATCAATAATGACAGCATCATCATATTTGAATATTACTGCCTAATAGTCAATTAAGGTTTGCCAGAGCTGCCTCTCTCAGTTGGAGGCAGAGAAAGAGGGTGAGGGCCTCACAACTGCTTTCTCAGCTTAGCAAAGGCTAACCAATTCTAACCTTGCACTAATGGTTTGATCCCAAGACAACTGCAAAATATCTCAGCCCTTTGGGCTAAGCAAAGAAAAGCAGGGGCAAGGCTAGCCCACCTCCTCAACCTTAGCAACCACTTTGTTTTGAGGAAATCATACTCAGCAGCCACAGTCACAGGAAAAATGAATTAGGTGGCCCTGAATGATTCCTCTGATGGACCTATTCACAAGGCTTTTTAATCAATCAATCAATCAATCAATCAATCAATCAGTCAGTTAATTTAGAGAGGGTAGGGAGGGGCAGAAGGAGAGGGAGAGAATCCTAAGCAGGTTCCATGCAGAGCTTGATCTAATGACCCACGACTCATGACCTGAGCCGAAATCAAGAGTTGCAGGCTCAACTGATGGAGTCACCCAGGTGCTCCCAGATCTCTTAGATCACAGTCATTTTCCCACTAGTTCTGAGTCCTAAAACTCTAAAATAAGTGTCAAATGTGTTAGCTCCAGTGTCCCTGGAACCAGGAAGATAACAAAAATATGCGAATTGGTCCAAACTGGTTGCTCTACCATAAGACATTCCAGTTCAAACTTTGGCCGGTGCTTTGCCCACCCAAAAATAAATCTATAAACCAGGCTTTGAGTATTTGACCCTTGCTCTAATATTTGGTTTGGATATTTATGTATAATATTTAGACAAATCATTAACTTAGGACTTTATGAAAACCACCAAAGGATCTATGCAGGCTGTTTGAGCTTGCATTCTAATGAATTCATACAGCAATTTGCACATATAATCACACAGAAAAAAATTATAAAAGTTATTATATAGGATAAAATTATTGAGGTAAAATTATAGAGGATATGGAGAAAAGTTCTGATATCAGTTTCAATTTCTCCTAAGTACTTTGAGATGATTTCTGATTAGAACAGTTCTGTCTTTATTGTCTTTTTTTGCTATCCTTGACCTGCACTAGACCTCAGCCTTTGTTCTTGTATCCTCATATTGTCCATTAGCTCAGTAAACCATTCTGTCAACACCCATGTGCACTGACCAAATATTTTATTCAATATAATTTTGAAGTACATACATAATGGAAATATATTGTTTTGGAAATAAACAATGCAATGCAAGTTTAGTTAGAAAAACTTATATTTAACTTGAAATTACTGAATCCAAAAGAAACCCAAGCAATCTTTACTAGTTTTCTCCCCAAATAAGCTACAACAAACTATGAATAAAAGCTAGGTATAGAATTAGCAAATTTCTATTTCTGATGATCTTTTTCTTTTTCCACATATCTTTTTATTTTCTACAGCTATGCAGTTTTTTGACAGCTGTTTTCACTTAATATTTATCATATGTTGCTAAGAATTCTCATACATATTTTAATTATTGCCCAATACTCTTCTATCAAGTTAATAGGCCAAAATTTAATCATTTTGTAGTGCTGAGTTTCTGGGTGGCTCAGTTGGTTAAGCATCTGCCTTTGGCTCAGGTCATGATCCTGGGGTCCTGGGATCGAGCCCCAATATAGGGTTCCCTGCTTGGTGTGGCACCTGCTTCTCCTTGTGCCCCTCTCCCTGCTGTGCTCTTGCTCATTCTCTCTCAAATAAATAAAATCTTTTTAAAAAATCATTTCATATTGCTAAATATTTAGGATTTTTTTTTGGTCTGGAATAAATAATTCTGCTATGAGTATAGATATTCTTTATTTTAGATAATCCTTAGGAATATTCCCTGGAGTGAGATTATTGCATCAAAGGATACTAACATTTATATAGTTTTTGGAACACAGTAAAAATGATTTCTAGAATGTTTATCAGTTTATGTATATATGTCACCAACATCAGTAATTACTTTATTTTTCATTTTGCACACTTATTAGATGTAACATGTTTTCAAATTTTTAATGTCCAATTTAAATTTTTCCATTTATTTGCTTACTTATTTTTCCTCATATGTGCTCAGTTTTTTTCTTTTTGATATTATGTCTTTTCCTGAAATTATTTCATTAGCTTTTTCCTCTTTATTTTAGTTATGAAATATTTTATTATAAGGAAAGGATCATTAATAAGTAGAAGAATCCATCTTTTCCTTTGTGGTACCTTTTCTCTCCACCTTATCAAGATTGTAAATGAGACCACTTTTCTCCAAGGTCTTTGTTAATTAGTTTATATAATTCTTCCTGGCAGCCAAGCTGTGGGTAATGTCCCTATTTAGTTATTAATCTACTGGCATTGCAGGGAAGGCATGTGATAAAAATTATCTTCAATAATTCTCATTAACTTTGAAACACTTGCTACAAATAAACTCTTATTTATTGTCTTAACTAATTTTGTTGGAAGTAACTAAAAATAAAAACTTGCTAATAATTGTAAGTATAGCAAAATTCAACACAGCGTGCTCACCTCTGTGAATTTTAGACAATATTTTTTCCTTCAACTTATTTTGATATACAACTCCAAATATTAAGGAACCAATTTTTCTGAAGTGTTTTTGCCCCCAACGTAACAAATCTAACCATTGCTCTACAGAACACATTGCTTGTCTTAACCAAAACCAGCTAATTTCCAGTAGTAGTTTCTTTTTTAAAGATTTTATTCATTTATTCATGAGAGACACACAGAGAGAGGGAGAGACAGAGACAGAGAGACAGAGACACAGGCAGAGGAAGAAGCAGGCTCCATGCAGGGAACCTGACGTGGGACTCGGATACTGGGACTCCAGGATCACGCCCTGGGCTGAAGGCGGAGCTAAACCACTGAGCCACCTGGGCTGCCCTCCAGTAATAGTTTCTAATTGGATATTTAAAAGGTTAACATTTGCTTTCAAGTTGATTTGCTCTTTCTTCAAAAGACTGCTTGACACCACATGACTTGCAATTTTTTTTGTTTGTATAGACGCGTCTGGCCTTAGAATATTGCAGTTTATACATCAAAGAAGTCTTATTCTTCCCTTATGTAAGAATTTGAGAAAGATGAAATGCTATCATCGGCTTCATAAATATGGAACATATCTACTACCCCACTTAGAAGCCACAAAATATTTTATGCAGAAAGAGATTTACTACAATTTGCTGAGTGTTCACAACCCTCCGGACAACAATATTAATCTCTCGGGCTTCGAGTACTCACTCAAGTAGACTAAAATAGACTGAGCATTTGCCTTTTTCATACATTTCAGTTGTTATTTTCTTTCTTTTGTTCTTTCTCCGTAATATCTAGTGATCTCCAAATCGAGAGATAAGAGAGCATGAGCGGGTGCATGAAAGAGACGTTTCTTAAAGCTCGCTACAAATCAACAGGACAGAAAGCACAGCACAAATTTGTGGAAAGGCATGACAGAGTCATTGCCTTGCTCCTTAGAGCCTCCGCCCACTACCTACTAGGGCCACTGCCTGTTTCACCTTAGGCCCGCCCTGATTTATTCTAAGCCCTATACCCCATGGACTGGTGTTTATTGTCATGGTCATTATAAGCCATTATTATTTGTTCCTAGAGTGCAAATGAACCTTTTTCCTTTTAATTTTTCTCTGGAAAAGTCCCCCAAGGGAATGATAACTTGCCAAAAAAAAAAAAAAAAAGTCACTTTTTTTTTTTTATTTGTTTGTTTTTTTGCCCTAATGAGTTTAAGTTTAATTTGGAGCTTTGTAAGGGAAAGCCTAAAGGGACCCGAGACTTACAGTGGTTAATTCTAACTGACCATATCAAGGACGTTTTATACTCATAGACGATAGAATCTCTTGAGTATCTTGAGGGTCTTTTACTCAAGCCATGCTAGTCTTGGGAGACTGCTGTGAGAGAAGAGAAAGATCTAGCGAGGAAACAAGGTATCAGTCTGTGGGAAAGTCTAGAAACAGGGAAGTAGTATGGCAGAAATGAAATGGAGACGTTCCAAGTGTTTGGGCAGCAATTTCAACATGTAGTACTCAGGAAATCCTTGTAAAAATGCATTCCTTTGTAAGGCTCCTGTGAGATTTGTTTCTTTGGTATTGTAGTGAAATTGTTAGTGAAGTGAAAGTATTAAAAAACAAGATGATCCATAGCTTAATAGAAATACTGAACCTCCTAAAACATCATGGAGAGAAAGAGTACAGGGTTAAGGATAACACGACAGATGTTTCATGCTGGTAATTTTGTTTGATGATGAAATTGCCTTTTGTTTTGTGAGTGAGACCTTCATCTGCCAAACTGTTGATTCTTACAAAATGGCAGCATTCCAATATTATCCTTCAAAAACTGAAATCCCTCTCTTTTCCATGAGGAAGTCCTCTCTTAAAATCTGGAATTCATATTAAAGTAGCAGTCAGTTATGTCTGCACAATTCTTGGTAGTCCTCTGATTAAATATGCTGGGTACATTGGAATGATGTGTTAATGCCTTTTAGGTTTTATTAGGAAATTCAAGGAGATGCTGGAACACTTTGTCTCTTTAGCAGTTATGTGTTTGATCTCTCGTGACTATGACTAATAATATGTTCTTAATTTAGAGCATCTTTTTCTAGGAAAATGGTTTAGGAAATATATAGCCAGAATATGTGATTGTTTTTTGGCTGTTCTTCCCATTGCAGTGTTTTAGGATTATCACTAATCTATGCCTGTGACTCAACAGTGTGTTCTTCAGGCAATTGAACATAATAAAATCTGGACACATTCTTCATACTTTAAAAGGATCTTATCTTCCTTTCACGTGAAAATCTCTTCATTTCTCCTTGGCTTTGTTAGCCTTTGAAATTAGCACCCAGTCCCTAAATATAACAGGGCTAGGTTTCTGTTCTGACAATTACTACGATCTGAATCTCTTCTACACTCCTTCTCGTACATCATTAAAGTGCATTCCCAAATCTACCTTCAAATAAACACTTTATACCTCTTTTTAAAATCTTTCTTCCATATTTCCTATTTGTAGAATAAAAATGAAGTCTTTATCTATCTTTGGATTTCTGCTGATTTCTGCTGATCTTGAAAGACCCAGCCCATGTATAATTTGTCTGGTCTCGTCTTGTATGGTCTTGTATGACCATTCCAGTCATAAGTGATTAAATTCTTTTCACTAGATATATTTTGAACACATACTCTATATGAGGCATTAGACTAGGCTCTGATAGAAGGTTTTTCATGGAGATGTCATTTAGGAGATGCCTTCAAGGATGAATAGAATGTGACAGGCAGATTTTTTTGAAAAGTTTTGTGGGTGGAGGTAGCAGAGGAAAGTCACATCATTAAGAAAGTCTGTAGCCTGTTATGTTAGAATAGTCAATAAACCAGACAAACAAGGGTACAGGATTTATGAAAGGGAATAATGAGTAAGAATGCTGAGATGTTAGGTTTAGGCTAGGTCCTGGAGAGTGATACATACACATACACACGGATATGCATATATATACACTTTTTAAAGCAATCTCAAATTTACAAAAAGTTGTAAGTTTAGCACTGAGAACTTTTATTTCCTTCAACCTTTTGAGACTAAATTGTTCATCTGATGTCTCATTGCCCTGCACACTGTAGTATGCATTTCATATAAACAAAGACATTCTCCTACATAACCATCCCTTATCCAAATGTGAAACACCCATCCAAATATGAAAATGAACACAACTATTTATCTCATCCTTATACCTCCTTCAGGTGTATCCAGTTTTTTCTCCTATGAAGCACAAGGACCCTGTTTAAAATAATATATTTTGTTTTTTTTCTGGGGGTTTCAAATGCCCACATAGTCCCTTTAGGGGTCTATGTGCAGTGCTTTAGGAAAGATGTATTTAGCTTGGCCCTGAGAACCTTACTTTGGTCTCAAACCACTCCAGCATTGTGTTCCTAGTATATCACATTTTCTCTGTAAAATCAATTTCTTTTTTTTGTAGAAATTCTCTCCTGATAACTTTTATAGGAAACCATGTGGTTTTGATTAGACGATAAAGTGAGGACCTTTCTGAGTGGTATCTCTGCCCCAAAGCCAGTGATTAAACCTTTCTCTGGAGGCTGTGCAGGTGGGCTCTTGGTTAGCTCCACTAGTCCTCCAGATGAGTCCATGTGTCTGAAACTCCATGATGACAGCACAGAAGATCCTCTGCCCAACATTTCAATCGTTGGGACCCAAGGTTTGAAATTTTAAGCTGCCTGATTTATCATTCCTATTTTACCAGAATTGTGGAATAAATATATAATCATGAAATTATGGTAGAGAAAAGACTATAAAAGAATGTTCTTTATTACCTTCACTTCTCCACTCCAGGGTTGCCACAGGCCTATGCATGATTTAATATCAGTTTTGATCTTAATTGGTCTGTGTTCTACTAACAAGAAGGTGCTCACCTGACAGCACAGAACAGAGGTGAGCCTCTTTCAACTATGATCTCTACATTCACAGTCGAGTCTCACCAGGGCCTTTGTCAGGAACACGTCATTCTGTGTCTTTTGGTGGGACTTTAGATCATTCAGATTTCTATTTCATTAGGAAAATGTTCTCATCATGCTAGTAATAAATCTTTAAGCCAGAAAATGATTTTTATTTCATTTTCAAGGCAAATTTTTGGAAAATTAAAATAATGCTCAACATTATTTAAAATTTTGACTATCTTAAAACATTCAGTGATGGATTGTACTGAGCTAAATAAATTTCAAAGCTGTGTCTTTATGCTGTATTACACTTGCTATGACATTTCTATTATATTATTTTTCATGATCATATATTTCCTTACTTTCATCTGACTCTAGTGGAAAATGTATGTGGAAGCATCAACAGATTTCATAGTGGAATTTTGTTAGATTCTGTGGCTGTCTCTTCTCAATGCCTCATTAGCGAAGAGGTGGCCTTTTTGAAGCTGACTGACAAGCGTCCTGCTGATTTTATTCCCTGCTGGCATAGTTGGATCTTGACAAGGGCAGGAAGGAAAAGAAAGGAAAGCTATCTGTGATCCAAAGGCCTGAGACTTGGGGGGAAAAATGTTCCCGATGGGACCTTCATGACTGAACTCCACAATTTGTATGTGTGTTAAAATAACATCGGATTCACCTTTCAAAGTAGATCATTATTTTTGAAATACAGATGTGAAACATCAGCTTCTACATATGTTTACAACATGTATAAAGACTAATGCAGGAAAGAATGAGAATATTCCTATTATATCTATTTTGTAAGGAGAAGAGGTGAATCTTTATGAGAATTCACAAAAAGAAAATTTAAGGGGCAGAATTTTCAGTGTAGTTATGCGATCTCTTGTTTCAGGGTGATGTCCTTCCATCATCACTAACAAGTGTTCCCACCCTTTGACATTTGCTAGTACACTATTTTGTCATAGCAACGGTAAAATATGTTCCTTGTTTTACTTTGTTAAAAGGAAATGCATCATCTATTGTACTAGTTCTGGATGAAGCTTACAGGTTTATAGGGAATTCCTGATAAGAATGTTAACAACAAACTCCATGGCTACTTAATAGTGAACTGAGGATTTGATTTGAAAATGCATACCAGATGTTCTCATTAAAGTATTTTGACTTCTTTATTTTTCTATTTATACTAAAAAAGGTAAGTGAGATCTTAGAGTAAAACCCCCAAAAGCAGATATCACTATTATTGGAGTTCTAGTTTGATCACTGAATTCTTTTCCTTCACATCACTAAATATAGCAAAAGTATGAGATACCTTATATAGCTTAAAACATGGGTTAACACATCAAAGGATCACCATGTAGGTTATAAATGGAATCTCTTTAAGAGATGAATGAATAGTTCCTCTACGTATTATTTGATGTATTTATAGTTAAACATCTCAGTGTAGCAAATTAATCCTTCTCTAAGTCAGAGTTCCCTTTGCTGCCAAGTGAAGATAATAGTAACTGGCATACCTGCTTCAGCAATTTGTACTGATGATCATATGAGAAATGTTTATAGAATTAACTTATAAGTGATGAAGCAATATATATATGAGTGATTCTTATTACTATTACTTAGATTGATACTTAAAGTCTCCTTTTTCTATAAAAAAAATAGAAACTGTACAAAACGAATTTTTTTTTTTATCTATGAATGGAATTAGTCATAAATTCGCCACAGCCCTTCCCTTTCCTGCTCATGGTCCTGCAAGGATAACCACCAGTACGAATGAGCTGTCGGAGGTGCTGAGAGGTGGAGCAGACAGGTATTGGGACAACCAGGCAGCTGAGGGAGTAGCTCGTTCTTCATCTTTCACATAGCAATTTAAGCTGGTTGTTAAGAAAATATATGGGACATAAAACTTTCTCTTTGAAGAGCTATTTTTTATTCTAGGGGAAGCCAAAGTACATTATATTATCCCATTTCCCTCTACTTTCTTCTTTTTAAAGAAAATCTGTCAAATAAATTTTAAATAACCTAAATAGATTGTGAAATTTTTCTTTTAAACCTTTAAACCTTCTTCATAGCTTTCTTAACAACTGCCTTTAAGATTTTTCTAGTTTTAAAGCTATTCAATGAGAAGGACACCTAAAAAAAATCAGCTTTGGAAGATATGAACATATATCTCTTGCATGGGAAGGAAGAGTTTCCCTGATCCTCTTAGGGTCTCTGGCTGTGTCTGAAAATTAAACTGACAAGGAGAGATTTACAGGAGAAAAGTATTCATGTTGACTTCATGTAAATTTCATGTGACATGGAAGCCTTCATAAGGAAGTACGGGCCCAAAAAAACAGTTAACCTTGAGTATTTTTATGCTAGGTTTGATGAAAAGTGGAGAGTCCTGTACAAATTTGACAGGTCAAAGAGTATGAGGTAAGAGTAGCCAATTGGGGGAAACTTAACAGGGCCTGTTTGCTCAGATTTGCCTTGTTGTCCCTGTCTTCTGAAATAAGAATGCTCCTTTCTTCTGGGTATGAGGGGCCCTCTCACCTGAGGGTTTATGACCTGTTTCTGAGAAGAAGGGTGAGGCGAAGGTAGAGTGACCTTCTTGCTTCTGTTATTTTCTTACATTTTTTGCAGTTAAAATGTTTAGTATTCTAAGGTGCCCTATTTTGGGGTAGCTTGTGCTAAGTCCATCACTCTATTACCAGAAGCAAAGAATTCAAGGATGAAAACATACCTCTCAATTCAGTCTTTAAGAAAATCAATGACATTATTATCTACTTCACTTCTATCTTTGGAGCATATAGCAGTTCTTTGCTGGCTACTGGAGGAGGGAGATGATGGGAAGCATGGTGGAAATATACAGCCTGCTGTGGCCTCAAGGGCCTTAGTTTTAGTATTTGTAGAGATGAATATTAGCAGTGTAAAACAGAGGACCATAGAAAGTATGTAAAGATGTATTTAACTGAATTTAACCAAGTGCTAATTAAATTTAATTCAAATTAATTCAAGCACTACAGGCAATTAGTATTACAACAACTGTCTATATAGATTCATTTTGATCGAAATTGTACAATAATTAAAATTTATTTTTATTATCTTTCCTTTCTATCAACATTTTGCATACTTACTTTTCCTGTTTCTTCCCTACTACCTAACCTTTACTTAGATCTTTTAGTGATCAGAATGAACCATGGGAAGACTTCAGTATGATTGCCAACACTTTGCTCTTGTCTCCTCCTCCTGATGCTCCCTTTTTGTCAAAAGAGATTTTTTTCCCCATTTTATAACTACAAATTTGGAAAATAGGAAACTGAATCTTTTACACATTTAATTTAAAAGTGTATAATAAAGTGCTAGTTCTGGATATTTCCAAAACCGTTCAGTGAAATATGAAAATGCCACTGCTGAGATTTTATTTTCATTAAACCTGACCGAAAGTTGCTTATATTGTACTGCCGAATAAAATTGGCCCACTGTGTAATAAAGGCAAGGTAATATGGGCAAAATTGCGGGCTTCTAATTCCAATTTGTAAATTAGACAAGGAAAAAAAATGCCTCCTGCATGTCTAATGAATATATAGCATTATTCTCCATGTTCCATTTGCTTTCTCTTTTATCCAGGTACCTCCAGAGAATTCTTCAGATTCTTGGTTTTTCCTTTTTTCCTACTATAAAACAACATGCCCTGTTTCTTGAAGAGACTTTTTGTAGGATAATTTTAAACCTATGTCTTTCCAATGGGACAGTGAATGCATTGGTGCTTTCTCTATTCAGTTTATCTCTTGTTTACAGGTATATGGGAAATGAGATTATCACCATTTCAATCCTCTCTGCATTGTAGTTTCCTTGACGACCAACAGAAATCCTTTACTGACTTAGTAATGGTGAATGGAAAGGTTGAACTGAACTAGAAGTTGGGAGAAACCAAGCAGTTTCTAGGTCATTCCTGAATTTATTCATTAGGTAGTAAAATGGCTAAACTCCAAATTTTAATATGTTTGTATACAGTATTAATCTCACAATGAAAAAATGTTTTCTGTTATGTATTTTTCAAAATTCACTTTTTAATTAATTTATATGATGTTATTTCTAAATGATAACACTCGTAACAGTTTCGTAGGACAGTAAAAGAGAGAGACTTCCCTCCTCCACTTATTTATAATATGTCATTATTTACTTGGGAAGAAAAGATCACAAACCTGAGCTCAGGATTTATCGCTCTATAAAGACTTTCCAAAAAATGCATCCTCTAATTTTGGGAAGAATGTGGCTTATATCACAGAATTAGAATCTTGTCAGATACTTTCCTGTTTTTGAATTTTACCATATAGTTGACTGAATTATGTCATAAATGCAGTGATCACTCTTAATGCCTTGATCACTAATTATTTCATATAAAATATATGCCTTAGATTTCTACCATGTTTAAAATTCTGTATTTTTTTATTGTGTTGTTTAAAAAGTAACAATTTGGTGTTATACAATCTTATTGGTTAATATGAGGTGAATCTGACTAGCATAAAAATGACAAAAAGCCTTATATTTTAGTCATCTTATTTTAGGGATAAAATAATAGCTCTAGTTTCCAAGCTCTATAAGGGCAGGAAGCATATCTGCCTTATTCATATTTGTCTCAAAGGGTTTTTGGTATAGTGCCTGGCATATGAAAAGGGTTAAGAAAATTTTTGCTGAGTAAATGAATGGAAGGATCTTTATTCAAAATGTCATAACTAATTTCTATATGTTCTAGAACTGGAAGGCTTTCCCCCTGTATGAACTGAAATAGAGCTAAATGCCATGCAAACACATATATCTTCTAGCAGGAAAAAAAATACTCTAAAGGTTTTTAGATTACAAAGGATTCTGTCTAAAGGACTACTAATCAGGGATCCCTGGGTGGCGCAGCGGTTTGGCGCCTGCATTTGGCCTAGGGCGCGGTCCTGGAGACCCGGGATCGAATCCCACGTCGGGCTCCCGGTGCATGGAGCCTGCTACTCCCTCTGCCTGTGTCTCTGCCTCTCTCTCTCTCTGTGACTATCATAAGTAAATAAAAAATTAAAAAAAAAATTTAAAAAAAAAATAAAGGACTACTAATCATTGTAACTTGGTAAAGATTATGCTACTTTAGTGTCCAAAATATTAAAGGGATGAATTACTTGTTTTAAAATGACTAATGTCAATGGAATAATTAAATATAATATTTCAGTGGCTGTCACCAGCTTTTTACATACTATTTTCTTAGGGAATATTGAGTCCATGCACAAAAACATATGTACAGATCTTAATAGCATTTATTTAGAAACATCAGGGCTGATGTTTTAGATTTTTTCTTCATAAGGCTTAATCAGCATTAATCTCTTCCTTTTAATGCTGAGTGAAGTAAGTCAATCGGAGAAGGACAAACAGTGTATGTTCTCACTCATTTGGGGAATATGAATAATAGTGAAGGGGAATATAAGGGAAGGGAGAAGAAATGTGTGGGAGATATCAGAAAGGGACACAGAACATAAAGACTCCTAACTCTGGGAAACGAACTAGGGGTGGTGGAAGGGGAGGAGGGCGGGGGGTGGGGGTGAATGGGTGACGGGCACGGAGGGGGACACTTGACGGGATGAGCACTGGGTGTTATTCTGTATGTTGGTAAATTGAACACCAATAAAAATTAATTTATAAAAAAAAAAGAGTAGAAAAAAAAATCTCTTCCTTTTAAGTTATTATTTTTGAGTAAAGGATTTAGAAATTAATTAAAATAGATTCATGTTTGAACTACAAGAGCAACATTAGGAAAGTTTTATGGGAAAAGTACCATTAAACTTAGCTAAAGGACCTAGCTTTCCGAGGCATTTTATGCTGCTTTTTAATGAATAACCCATTGAGATCTAATTTATACTAGTTCTGCTGTGCTGTAACAAGCAGCCATTATGTCTCTAAAGCATGAAGATAATGAAATAATGCCTATTTGGAGTTGGTTATTACGTGCACAGAGATATTTTTTTCTTGTTTAAAGCTAATTAACATGAAAGACAACTTGACCATTTTAAATGAAATGAGAAGGAAATGAGAGTGATATGTCCACAATGAGGCAGACAATGGAAATTTTAGCTATCAAAGAAAAATGGAGACACACAAACAGTTGAAATTATGCTAACTTTGAGAAAAGAAACATTTTTTCAGGGAATTTTTAAACCAAGTAGTGTCAGCTAAAATGATCTATTCTTTACCAAAGTTTAGCCTAATTCTCTATTCATATTATATACTAATGATAGTTTATCATTAGTCTGGAAAACTGGCAAGAAACCCATTGAAGATAAGGGAGCACATAAACGGAAGTAATGTTTAGATGTGTAAGAACACTTCTCAGTGTAGCCATTTATATCTGGGTCTTAGAAAAGCCTTAAAGGGTCCTTGGAAATGAGATTGAGAAACAGTCAGAGGAAATTTTATTTTTATGTGTCCTTTATTATGGGGTTGATAGATTCTTCCTAATAAGGAATTGAAAACAAAGCTTTCTCAGTCTCTGAATTCTGAAGCACCTCAGTTTTCATTTAAAGTTAGGAGACTGCTAAAAATGTTTCAGGTTCTTCCATAAAAGGAAGCAAAGACTAAAGGTGAAAATTCCTTTGGGATGTCCTAAATTCCTATAGGATTTGTGACCTCCCATAGTGGTGGACAAAAAATTACCTGGGGCCAGTGGTAGATCAGACTTCTACCCCAGTCAGTAGGTCTGGCCCAGGAGTCAATATGCAGGTGATTTTCACCCTATTCCTTAAGAACCACTGGCCGAGAAGTGAGACTGAGGAGGTTGGAGTAACCTGGACACTATCCAACACTGATCAAAATTTATACAATTTACGATGGAAATAAAATTCTCCTCCAAATTCTGTTGCTCCCTCTCCAAGCCTTTCACTGGGCTCCCTGCTCAGTGGGGAGCCTGCTTCTCCCTCTCCTCTGTCCTCCCCCCTGCCCGCCCCTGCTTCCTGCTCATGCTCTGTCTCTTGCTCTCCCAAATAAATAAATAAAATCTTTTTTAAAAGACAGAAAAAGGAAGAAAGTTGATATAGGAAGCCTTCCTGGATTGTCCCCAAAAAGGTGGAGCCACTTTAAATTACATGCATTTAGGTATCATCGCATGTCCTTGGTCTTTTCCCTCTAAAGTACACCTAATTCCCAATTTTTTTAAAATTACCTGCATATCATGTATCAGATACATGCTTTTGGATAGCTTCATCCTACATGCTTTTAAATGTTGACTTGTCTTTTATTTTTTCAACATGGTTTTTATTTTGGAATAGTTTTCAATATTCAAAAAAGGTTCAAGGGGAGCATGGAGAGTTCACAAACCTCTCCCCTACTTTCTCCCACCGTTACCATCTTACACAGGGTACATTTGTCACAACTAAGAATATTGGTGCATTACTATTAACCTGAACTGCAGGTTTTCATTGGTTTTTCCACTGGTGTCTGTTCTGGTCCAGGACCCAATTCAGAATACCATATAGTATTTTGTCATCATGTTTCCTTTAGTCTTCTCTGGTCTTAGACAGTTTCTCAGTCTTTCCTTGTTTTTTTTTGTGACTTTGATGGTTTTGAGGAATATCGATTAGGTATTTTACAAAATGTCCCTGAAATATAGGTTTGTCTTATGTTTTTCTCATGGCTGGGCTGGGGTCGTGAGTTTTGGGAAAAATGCTACATGATGAAATGCTATTCTCACCATATCATATAAGGGGGTACATGGTATTAACATGATTTATCACCAATGATCTTAATGTTGGAAGCGAGTCACTAAATCCACTCCACATTCAAGGGGAATTGAGCTCCATTTTTTACAAGGGAGAGTATCTACATAAATTATCAGAAATTCTACAGTAAAAGGGAATTGTCTCTTTTTCTTCATTTGTTTATATCCATGTAGATTCAAAGATACTGATTTTATACTTTGGATTATAATCCAACACTACATTAATTACTTATGTTGTTTAAATTGTTCTAGCTTTGATCATTGTGGTCTTTCAGGTTGGCTTCTTTGCTCCTTTAACATGCTCCCTGCTTTTTTTTTTTCTTAAAGACTTTATTTATTTATTCATGGAGAGAGAGAGAGAGAGAGAGAGAGAGAGAGAGAGAGAGAGAGGCAGAGACACAGGCAGAAGGAGAAGCAGGCTCCATTCAGGGAGCCTGACGCAGGACTAGATCCTGGGTCTGCAGGATCAGGCCCTGGGCTGAAGGCGGTGCTAAACTGCTGAGTCACCTGGGCTGCCCTCTGCTTTTTTTTCTTCCTTACTTCCTGGCACTGCAAGGTGTCACATGTTCGCCTTCACCTTGTTTTTGCTGGCCCCATTCAGGAAATCAGTTGGTTTTGATTTTTAACCTCATAAAAACAATGAGTAAATGTATTTGGTTTCCTGTAGATAATATCTTGTTCAGTATCATGAATGCTATTGGTGATACTGATGGTCCAGGCCAAGAACAAACCAACATTTTTCTAGGTGCATTACATTGGACAAAATGTAATAAAATCTCTTATCTGTCCTGAAGACACTATTAGGAAAGTGATGAAAGAGATGCTTTCAGATGGATTGCACATTTTCCTTTTCACTTCCCGTCATTATGTAGAAATAGTTTGGAGAGGAAGTGCCTCACAGTGTGTGGAAGGGCGGTGGTTTTGCTATTTACCACACACACACAAGAAGACATGACCTTGTTCTTAGCTTTATTCAGCAACCTAAACTTCCATGGTAAACAACACTGGCCCCAGACTTAAAACAGCTGGCAACTATCTTCAACAAAAATGGAAAGAGAATGATTTATTGCTTTATTCTTTTTCTTCCCCTCATCTGCCATTATTACTTGATTAACCTGTATTACAATTTCCAGAGCTTCCATTATTACAGCCAACAAATGAGTGAAATTATCCTCTTACATCCAACTTTGTGGTACTCTTATCTTTCTCCCCATGTTGTATCCAAAACAAGTAGACGAGTCTCAGATTCTTCCTACCTCCCGGTACAGCTGGAAATAGAGCCAGTGGCTGACTTCACCTCCTTTGTCACTTCTCAACATTTGAGAGATGTATGCCAAACAAGTAGTGGCCGAACAACATAGATTTGAGAGGTGAGGGTCCATTTAAAAAGTACCTTCCTGGCACCAGTCACTGAGTCACTCCTGAGGGCTCAGCAGCCTCCCCCATGAACGCCCTTACTTCTCCATGCTCTGTGCCTCCCCCCACCCCTTTCCACAGGCCATTTCCACAGGGGAAAAGGAATCTTATGTCAGCTATCCAGATTCTCCACTTTTTCTACCCCTTTGCTGATGCAAAGAAGAGTGATGATCTGCTTCCTGCTGGCACTGAGGATTATATCCATATAAGAATTCAACAGAAGGGCACCTGGGTCTATCAGTGGTTGAGTGGCCACCTTTGGCTCAGATTGAGATCCCAGGGTTTTGGGATCAAGTCCCACCTCAGGCTCCCTGCAGGGAGCCTGCCTCTCTCTCTGCCTACCTATGTCTCTGCCTCTCTCTGTGTGTCTCTCATGAATAAATAAATAAAATATTTAAAAAAAAATCAGCAGAGAAACGGTAGGAAGACCTTTACTAACTGTCCAAGGGATGACTAATGACTATGATAAAAAGAAACTAGTGAAGGTGTTTAAGAAGAAATTTGCTTGCAATGGCACTGCAGCTGAGCATCCAGAATATGGAGAAGTCATTCAGCTACAGGGTGACCAGTGCAAGAACATATGCCGGTTTCTCCTAGACATTGGACTGGCTAACGATGATCCGCTGAAGCTCATGGGTTTTAAGTGCTTTTGGCTCATGGAAGCTTAAGTGAGGATTTCCTTGCAATGAGTAGAATTTCCCTTCTGTCCCTTGTCACAAGTTTAGAAACCTCACAGCTTGTATAATGTAACCATTCAGGGTCTGCTCTTAAGTTGAACTAGTATAACTCTTTGATGCAATAAACTGAAAAGAGCCATGCCTAGATAGATAGATATAGATAGATAGATAGATAGATAGATAGATATAGATAGATAGATAGATAGATAGATAGATAGATAGATAGATAGACAGTACCTTCCTATCATGGTTTTTATCTAAGGAAGATGGGGAGGTATTGCCTCTAATAGATACTAGGAAAAACAAGCAAATGAACAAGTGAGGTAAAAATACCTCCACACAGAATAAAAGGCACTGACAGAAGGAAAGTCACTGACAGAATAAAAGGCAACTCACTGAATAGTAGAAAATATTTGCAAGTCATATATCTGATGAGGGGTCAATATCCAAAATATACAAAGAACTTGTAGAACTCAATAGCAAAAAACAATCCAATGAAAAAGCGGGCGGAGGAATTGAATAGACATTTTTCCAAAAGAAACATGCAAATGACAAACGGGGTAGGAGAAAGTGTTCAGCATCACTAATCATCAAGGAACTGTAAATCAAAACCAAAAGGAGATACTACTTCACTTCTGTAGGAATGGCTATCATCAAAAAGAGAAGGGATAACAAGTGTTGGTGAGGATGTGGAGTAAAGGTAACACTTGTGTGTTGTTGGTGAGAATGTGAATTAGTGCAGCCACTGTGGAAAACAGTATGGGAATTCATTAAAAAATTAAAAATAGAGCTACTGTATGATCCAGCAATCCCACTTCTGGGTATATATCTGAGGGAAAAGAAATCAGTACCTTGAAGTGAAATCTGCACCCCTATGTTTATTGTAGTGTTATTTACAATAGTCAATACATAGAAATAGCTATATATATACACACATATATGTGTATAAGTGTATATATGTATAACTATATATACACACATATATATGTATGTTTATATGTGTATATATATTTAGTCTGTATACTTACATGCAATCAAATATTAAATATTTTATATTTATTTTGTATATTTATAACAATAAAACTTTACTCATCCATAAAAAAAGAGAATCCTGCCATTTATGACGCATGAAGTGACCTTGAGGGTGTTATACTAAGTGAAATAAGTCAGAGAGAAAAAGATGAATACTAAATATGTGGAATCTAAAAGTAATGAACTTCTAGAAAAAGAGAACAGATTGGTGGTTGCCAGAGATAGAGGAAATGGGTGAAGGTGATAAAAAAAAAAGTACAAGTTTCCAGTTGTAAAATAAGTAAGTCCTGGGATGTAATGTCCACCATGAGGACTATAGGGAACAATACTGTATTGTATGTTTTAAAGTTGCTAAGAGGGGCATCTGGGGGGCTCAGTTGGTTCCATTTGCTTTCCACTCAGGTCATGATCCCAGGGTCCTAGGACCAAGCCCTGGTTAGCAGAGAGTCTGCTTCTCCCTCTCCGCCATTCCCTAACTTATGCTCTCTGGCCCTATCTCTCTGTCAAATAAATCAATAAAATCTTTAAAAAAAAAAAAAAGAAAAAAGTTGCTTAAAGAGTAGAACTTAAAACTTCTCATCGCAAGAAAAAAATTATAGCTATGTGAGGTGATGGATTTTAACTAAACTTCTTTTGGTAATCATTTCACAATATATACACATATATCCCATGGTTATGTTGTACACCTTAAACTAATACAATGTGATTCAATTACATCTCAATAAAATTGGAAGAAAAACATTCTGACTTTTCCCTAAATTATCTTACAACAAACACCGGACCTTGAAAGAAAACATTGATACTTGAAAACCCACAATAATTAGTTGGGTGTATTCACATGTGTAGAAAGACATATCACTGTCAAAATATATTCATGAAACTAAGGTTCTGGAGCTGCCTGATATAGAGCTCTTGGAACAGTTTTTAAATCTCAATACACAGTACTTGAGATTGCCAGATACGTTCTCCCTAAAGATTTTGTTTTAATATTCTTTCAGTTATCCTGAATATGTTTTGGATAAAGGCAAAATTAGGTGGTTGGACTAGATTTTAAGGTCCGTTTCAAATTATTGGCAAACACAAACACAAAAACCAGATTGTCATTGCTATGGCACTAGTAGAAGTGGGTTTTAGTTACAGAAACTGACCATGACTGTATGACTTTGTGGTCTCAAATGTCATTATGGAGATGTGTCAGCAAAAAAGTAAGAACAGGGGCACCTGGGTGGTTCAGTTGGTTAAGGGTCTGACTTTTGGTTCTGGTTCAGGTCATGATTTTATGGGTCATGATCTCATAGGTTATGATCTCATGAGGGGGGTCATGAGATCTAGCACTCCACCGATCCTCTGCTCCCTCTGCCTCTCTCCCCACTCATGCACAGGTTCACACTCTTTCTCCCTCTCTCTAAAATAAATAATCTTTTTTTTAAAAAAGGTAAGAAAAACAATGCACTGATCATTCCTTCAGACAAGTGATTTTCAAACTCATCTGTACATTAGAATCACCTAGGAAACCATGAAAAAAATAATGATGACTGAGTTATAACATCTTCATGGGTCCAGACATTGACATCTTTTAGGGATTCCTAGGTTATTACAATGCGTATCCAATGTCATAGAACAATAATTGTCAAATTTTAGTGAACATTTAAAATATCTGGATAGTGATAACAATGCAGATTCTTGGGACCAACCCTAGTACCCATATTGATTGATCTGGTGTGGCATCCGGTAATCTACATTTTAAAAAGTAAGTCCTCAAATGCTTTGATTCTTTGCATAATACTTTAAACATAACTGCCATAACTGTTCGTGATACCAGTTGAAGTTGCAGCAAAAACCAAGCCCTAGATGTTTGCTCTACTGAGAGCTGGACAAAACTCAATAGAAATGTTTGGTGTTCTTTGCAAGCTCCGAGGTCTCCTTATTTCATTATGTATTCCTCATCAGCTAGATAACTCATCTTTTAACATTCAGCTTTTTATTACCTACTCCTGAAATATCCTGGTTCCGGTAAATTCCCTCTTTCTTTGCCCTTGTGTCCCTATACAATTGTCTTACTGTTTTGTGAACCTTAATATTCTTATCTGTCTTCCAAAAAACACAAAATGCTTTGAGATGACCCGCTGTGATTTGTTAATTTCTGAGATTCTAGTGCATGCTTCAACTGCTTATCACTGGGTGCCTCCAAAATTCCAAGTCTAATAGACAAAACATGATAAATATAACACACTGTGAAATATACTATCTCAGTGATAAATGCAATATGCCATGGAAATACAGATATTTTTGTTCATCTGTAAATTTAATTTATTCATGACTTTTTTTTCTTCTCCACAATTAGCATGAATAATTCAGAGAAGGCTATATTCTGTCTAGCTGTGAATAAGAAGTTCACATGCAGTTGACTCAATTTTCCAAGCTATTGGAGAGGAACAAAAGCAGATAATCCAAAAATCACATTTGTGTGTGAAATACATTCTGGCATTTCCTTTGGAATTAGTATGGCCAATGCTCTAGGAATTCCCAATATTTCATATAAAAGACTCAGGGAACATCTGTAAGACCTAATTCACCAGAAGCCAAAAGAAGGCCTTCCTATATAGTTCTTCCACACACTATCCATATGGTCCTGAGGACTCCTCTGGAAGTAAGAGGAAGCTATTTAATGAAATAAAAAGAAACAAGAAAGAGATTGTCATTTGTGGTGTGCTGTGTGTTTTAATATTGGACACCTGCCCTTCAAATTTAGTGGTCTCCTATTTATTTCCACATATACAAGAATGTTCTGTTTATGTCAATAAGAGCTAATCAAGCAAAATAGTTATGGGACCCTTAAGATCATAATGCAAAATAAAAGAATCAAGGGAAATTTCTGAGGGTGATAGAATGAATTTATATTTTCCCTTCATAAATATTTAACTATATAAAGAGAAACATTTTTTTTTTCAGAAAGACTTTTAGGTACTTCTACAAGTTAGATAATTTAACTTTACTCAAATAGGTACTTTTAGTAAAAGAACACTGGAAATTTATAAAATCCAGATTAAAATTGGTTATTGTATTTTCTATTAGAAGCATAAAAATAGGTTTATGGATATGTAAATGTGGTGGATTTTTTTACTCTATTTTCCTCTCTCTTTATATGGAAGTGATATATTCCTTAATATTGATACAATTTACAAACCAGTAATTAAAATCTCCTCATTAAATCTTTGACTTTTATTTTGGACTTGATCAGTTGTGTCTCCAGCACTCACTCTACCCCTTCACCATTGGGTAAAACCATGGGGATCTCAGTAGGCAGAAATCAAACAGCAAAATCATATTTTCTTTCTGTGATTGGTTCAGGGAATTGGACCAAAGTTAATCCAGTTTTAGTCCATAGTTAGGATGGTAAGTGCTCTCCTTTTGGACTAGAAGGAGAAGCATACATTATTTCAGTTGCAGTTGGCAACTATCTCATGACCACAAAAAGAGTCAGTCTTGGGATAAAGGTTCTTGGTGAAATCATTTAGTCATCAAATCAAGCATACCCGAATGAAGCCTGCCCTCCTTTAGACTTTGTAACTCTGTTAACTAATAAACCATCTTTATTGTGTACAACAATTTGAATTATAATGTCTGTTATTTGTAGCTGAAAAAACTCTTAACAGATATGAGTACTTATAGCTTACATAATTATTTGTCAGATGAGAGAGAAGCAAAGTGGTTATTCTAACATGTGACAGAAAACAATAACAATTTCACAATAAAGTATAAAAGGATTTACATCTGTGGTATCATGTGTTTGAATCAGGCCTTAAAAATTGAGGGTAGTTTTTCTTGTATTTTGCATTTCCTCTTGATCATGATAGAATGAGAAAATGTGACACAAAACTACTCTAAGTGGCCTAATGGGAAGTAATTTTCTCATAATTTTCTTATGTGTACTTTACATTCCGTCTCTCATATAACCAGTTTAGAAGGTACCTTTCAGATTATCTAGTCAAATCCTTTCATTTTATAAGTGATGAAACTGAATCTCAATCAAGTTAAGTGAGATGGGCAAGAGCTGAGACAGATGTTTTTGCCTCTTGACCTCTGATGAGCCTTCTCTCAGCTGCTGTATATGCTGTCTACAAAAAAACAAACAAAAATTTAAAAAAGACAAATGACTAGGGGCTCTGAGGTGGCTTGGTTGGTTGAGTATCCAACTCTTGATTTCTGCTCAGGTCATGATCTCAGGGTCATGAGATTGAGCCCCATGTCAGGGTCCATCTCTCTCTCTCTCTCTCCTCTCTCTCTCTCTCTCTCTCTCCTTCCCTCTCCCTCCCTCCTTCCCTCCCTCCCTCCCTCAAATAAGTAAATAAATAAAATATGAAAAGAAAAACCCACACATGACTGAGTGAGGTAGATTGCCTTTCTGTTCACAACCAATTGTTTCCTCTCCTGTAAGACGATTATATCTCATTACTGTTACCATTTACCTTTCAGTGCCTCTCAGCACTTTCAACTCTATCAGCAGCCTTGACCATGTGACTTGCTGAGGTAGATGTAAGTAGGTCTGGCAGAGTCATGGGCAAGAAACATTTGTGGTAAGAACTCACTGAAACTTGCAATTGTCACTTCAGCAAAGCTAATCAGAGGCAGGTATATCGTGTGTTGTAGAATGAGAAAAGGGCAAAGTCTTCAGTGCTTGTGTGGCTCAGTCAGTTAAGTGTCTGCCTTCAGCTCAGGTCATGACCTCAGGGTCTGGGGTTGGAGCCCTGCATCAGGCTCCCTGCTCAGTGGGAGTCTGTTTCTCCCTCTCCTTCTGCCCCTCCTTGCTCATGCTCTCTCTCTCAAAGTAAATAAATAAAATCTTTAAGATAAAATTCTTTAAAAAAAAGAACAAAGTTCTGTACATGTAAAATGCATTCCTTGATTTTCACTGGATGTTTAAAGTGTATAATACTAGTTAGTCCCTCTCTCATGTCACTAACATCTTACAAAATCTGAGTTAACCTATTTCATTATTTTTACTAATTGCAAGGAAGGAGAAGAAATGGCATAACTCATCAAGATACAGATAAATAATACCTATACTAATAAGATATCTTACGTTCATCCTGTGATAGGACATAGTCTACTATATTACATAAGTTTTAATATGTCTCATTCTTGACTGTGAACTTCTAGCAACAAGTACTGTTTCTGCATGCTAAACTCATAAAGATTACAAAGATACAATTATTGACCTCAAAGAGGTCAGAGTTGATTATCTCATTCTTGTTTATGTATTGGGTTATGTAGTAGAGTACTATGGTTTGTGAAAGAAAGAAAGAGAGAAATACATTTGTTTGGAAGAGCCAGGGAATTTCCAATTGAGTATGGTATATAATCCAATGCCAAAGAATGAACAGGAGTTGTCAAGATAGTCTAAAGGGAAGGGACCAGCATATGCAAAGATAGTGAGTCATCAAGTATTACTTCATGGCTGAAGCAGAGGACAAATGTGAGGTGACAGGAAGAAGCAGATATCGGCTCAGCCATGACTGTTTATCAAACTGAGGACCTGACCTTTATTCTGTGTATAATAAAATGTCACAGGAGGAATATAATCAAAGTACTGACATGGTCAGAATATAGTTTTGCAAGAATGAAGAAAAGAAAATCTGGTAACACTGGTAAGAAGACTTTTAAAAGTATCTGTTTTAGTGGGGTAAGAAACTCTAAGATCCTGCATTAAAATCAATGGCTGTGGGATACAAGGGCATTTAAATTTTTATAAGTTTACTTTGCTGAATTTTGTGAGGACTGAGGTAGAAGTCACTTTCCCTAGGTAAGTATGTATATAGGAAAGTTATATCAAATATCTTAATGGAAGAGGAAAGAGAAAAATTTTAATGATTTATCTGGAGTATAGATAGGACTCAAGACTAGGAGAGAATACCATCTGTATTAATCACTAATTTATTCCAAGTCTCAGTTTCTGCAACTACAAAACAGATATAGTAAAGTATCTTTTCATAAGATTATTTATTTATTTACTTGCGAGAAAGAGAGAGCGTGAGTGTGAGAGACCATGAGTGGGGGAGGGGAGGGGCAGAGGGGGAGGAAGAAGCAGGCTCCCCACTGAACAGGAGCCTGACTTGGAGCTTGATCCCAGGACTCTAGGATCATGACCTGAGCCAAAGGCAGATACTCAGCTGACCGAGCCACCTACACACTCCTACAGTACCTTTCTTATAGAGTTATGGTGACAATGAAATGAGACAGGACATAAAAATATTTTAATATTGATTCCAATCCATAATAGGGGATTTATAATTTTTTGAATGTATCTTTTTTCTCCTTATTCATTCTGTCACATCCACTGGGTTAGGAAACATGGGAGATTTGGGTGAAAGATGGGAAGGGGGACAAGTTCAATTTGAAAAGCTAGAATCTGGGGACACATGAATGGCTCAGTGGTTGAGCGTCTGCCTTTGACTCAGGGCATGATCCTGGGTCCTGGGATCAAGTCTTGCATCAGGCTCTCCATAGGGTGCCTGCCTCTCCCTCTGTGTCTCACATAATAAAAAAATAAAATCTTTCAAAAGCTAGAATCTGATTTACCTGTAAGATGTCAAATGGAAGAATCTAGCAGGTAGTTGGAAATTCAAGTAGGTACCTAGTTGGTGATTCTCAATTCAAATCTGAGGCTAACAAGAACCTACCTGAGGAAGGGAGGTTATGTTAAAAGGATGCCACAGGTGCAAATGATATTGCTAGCAGGAATGTATAGAAATAAGGGAAGAGGGTCAGAGAGTTAAGACAGGAGGCTGAGGAGTGGGTGGATAGTCAGCATAATGTTCTGTAAAGCAAGGAAGACTTTTTTAAAAAAGACATTTATTTTTAGAGGAGAGGAGGGGCAGAGAGACAAAAATCTTTTAAGAAGGTGCCCCACTGAGCACAGAGCCCAGAGTTGGGCTCAATCCCAGGACCCATGAGATTATGACCTGAGTGAAAACCAATAGTCCCAGGCTCAACTGACTGAGACACCTAGGTGCCTCAGCAAGGAAGATATTTTCAAGAGAAGGGATTTAATTATAGATAAATACTCCAGATAAAAGGATATAATATCTTGAAAAAATTATAGACTGTTAAAGGGAAGTTAGATGACAGAAGCTAGATGTATTAAGGCATGAATTAAAAGTGCTTAAATAGAGAACAGTAGTACCTCACAACTGAAGGAAATCCTTTAGGACTCTCCAGTGTGAGGGAAAGGAGACTACAGACTCCCAGCTGCCTGCTCAGTTTCAGCTCTGTTCTTACTAACAGAATTCTTGTTTATTGTTGGTCACAGTAATACATCCAGTTTCAAATCACATTTCCAAGCCTTTCTACAGTTGGGTGGCTAATGCGATCATAAGTCAGTGGATGGGGCTTCCAGAACAACTTCTGTAAAGGGCTGCCCCAGCTAGGAGCCATGTCCTTCTCCCTTTCCTCTTTGTCTTTCCTCCTTCTGGAAATGGGATGGAATGCCTGAAGTCAGAGCATCCATCTTGTGACCTTGAAAAATGTGAGGAAAATCTCAGGTACTTCAGCACTAATATTCTTGAACCAATGTCAATAACTATTGTCTTCTGTTGTGTAAGAAGACTATGTATTTTAAGTTCCTGTTATCGGAACTATTTTAAATAGCTGAATGCAATTATAAACTGACAAAGTATGATAGCTTGGTGACATGAAGTTAAATGTATACACAAAATTTTTTTTCAAAGGAATGGCTTACATGATTTCCAACCTTCTTGAGACTCTTATTATTATTATTTTTAGATTGTTTTACTCTTCTTCTCTCAATAGGGAATGCTGACACATCCGGAGCTGTACTTAACAGATTACACCCAGTAACTTCATTTACACCTGGGACTGATTGAAATGATTTCGAGCAGATGCTCTAATGGGATGAAACTCTGAGGAAACTTAGAAGTGGCCAATGAACACATGAGCAGATGTTTCTCATCACTGATCATCAGGGAAAGGCACATTAAAACCACAATGAGACATTCTTACACATTCACCAGCAGGGCTAACCTGGAAAAGATTGACAATACCACGTGTTGGAGAGAATGTGCACTACTAGAAAGTATATGACTCAGATACTTGGGAAAAAAGTTTGGCCAATTCTTCTAAAGTGAAACTATATATGCCATGTGACCCAACAATGCTACTCTTGTGTATTTACTTGACAGAAGTGAAAGCATATGTTTACACAAACAATTGTACAGAAACTTTCATAGCAGCTTTATTTATAAGAGTCAAAAACTAGAAATAATGCAACAGGTGACAGGATACAGGAACAGGTGAATAGATAAACTGTGGTACATCCTCCTCCCAGTCAATGGTTGAGCACAGAGGAGGTGCTGATTCAGGTCGATTCGTAAGAGATACAAGCCTTCTCTGGAGCACACTCCCCTGGCTTGCCAAAGCTTTCTTGGAGTTCTAGTTTGCGCTCTAAGAATCTCTTTTACCCCCTCTTCCTGCCTTCCTCCTTTCTTTGACAGGTGTGAGAGCTGCATTGCTCTGTAGGCTCCGCACCTTGAGTCCTCTCTCCTATATCCTTCACATTATTTCTCCTATATCTTTTCCATTGCTAATCCTGTTGTGTCATCTGCTTCTCAGAGTATGTGAATTAAGAAAATAATTCAGCTGGCCTGGCCTGAGGGTAGGGGCATAAAGGAAATTTCGGAGTGATGGGAAAATATTCTAGATGTTTATCATTGTGGTGGTTATATTCGTTTTTGTCAAGACCTATTGAAATGTATACTTAAAATGAACATATTTTATTCCTCAATAAAACTGATTAAAAAATAATCCCAAATGGTGCTATGGCAGTCACTAGGTAACATGTTTTGCACAGACTACAAACAAAGAAGATAAGAAATCTGCATGGCACTAGCAAAAACATAATCTTTACTTATTTGGAGGTTACATTTATAATCCTCAGTGATCATAAATCTCTTTGCAAGGATAGGCCTATACTATTAGGTCACCGTGGTGACTTATTCGCAGGCATGAAATAGTTAAATAATAAAAGCCTGTATAGTGGTAGCAGGGGCAATAATTGAATGAAACAGAGACATTACCTATAAGTAATGGCTTTCTAAAAAAATGGATAGAGTTTTTTGAGATAGCTATTTATCTGAATATTATTTTTGCCTCAATCTGGAATGCCCCTGTATTTGTAACCACTGATGGTGCAGGATGAGATGGTGTACTGAGACAGCAGCCAGCATATTTTATAAAGCAGAAACATTGGAGGGAAAAGGCAGCCCTCTTACCAGTGTATCTAAATTCTCCTTTTCCTCATTGGTCCTTCCCCTAGATTGTGACTTCCATGGAAATACCAGGGGATCTATCCTTTCTCTCTGTTTCTGGATTGGCTAGCTCACCATAGGCAACCAATATATTTTTATTGAATAAATCATTCAATGAATAACTTTCCATCACAATCCTGCTTCTCATGAGGCAACTTTGCAAAACATTCCTTGCTCATTTTCTTCCAGACTCAGCTGAGTACCTGTAATGACATGACTATTTCATTGATGTTGTTTTTCTTCATTTACTGTCTATTTTTACTAGCAGGCTTAGCCTTTACTAAAAACTAATAAACTGGATCAAAAGAGGACCCTGCTATTCTAATTGAGGTCAGAGAGCTTGTGTTTCACGAGATCCTAAGTGCAGATGGTTTGTGGCATGTAATTGAACTGCTAGGTTGCTCAATCTGAATGCAGTCTTTTCAAGGTGACTTTATCACAGCAGAACAATTAGAAATGTCAAAATCCATAGGATACAAGATTTTTTATTGTATACTTTTTAAGAACTCTATAGGGCAGCAGTGTGAAGAAATCAATAGTTCTTTTTTAAAAAGATAAATTTCTAATTTTAGAATACTTTTTGATTGACGGAGAATTGCAAAGATAGCACAGATACTTCTAGCATGCATACCCTTCCCCCAGTTTCCCCTAATGTTAACATCACATATTACTGTGGTACCTTTATCACACTAAGGAAACAACATTGGTATATGACTATTATCTGAACTCCAGACTTGATCTGGATTTCACTCTTTTCTCCCTACTATCTACTATGGATTCCAGGAGTCCCTCCAGGATACCACATTACATTTAGTCATCGTGTCTCAGGCTCTTCAGTTTCTCCAACTTTCCTAGTTCTTCGTGACCTTGACAGTTTGGGGGGAGTGTTTTGTAGAGTGTCCCCTCGGTGTGGGTTATCTAACCCTGTGGTTAGACTGGGGTTATAGATTCTGGGAAAAAGACCAGGGAGGTGAATTCTCATCACATCATATCAAGGCTGCACACTATCCCCATCATTAACTAATGTGTTGTTAGTCTTAATCACCTGGCCAAGGTAATGCTAGTCAGGGTTCCTTACTGTGAAGTTCCTTCCCCCTGGTGCAGTTGCTCTCTTTGGAAGCAAGTCACTCTGCGTAGCCCACACTCAAACGTGGGCACTGGCTCCACCTCCTGGAAAGGGGAGAATCCGCATAAATTTCATGAGATTCTTCTGTGAGGAGTTGTCTCTTCTCCTTCATTCATTCACTTATTACATCATTTATTTATATAAGTACAAACTTAGAATATTTATTTTATGCTTTGGATAATCACCCAATACTATGGTATTTATTTTGTTCCTTAATTCATCCCAGCTTTGGCCCCTAGGAGCTCTTTCACCTTTGTTCCTTTGACAGGCTCCACCCTTCCATTCTCTGAGCACTGCCTTGCTTTCGGGCATTTCTAAGATGATCCTACCTCCAGCTCTAGAATCAGCCATTTCTCCAAAGAGCCCTGGTTCCTTTATTTCTTTTTGGAGAATGGTATCAGACCCCAACATCTGGACAGCGGGCAATAGTTTTTTTTTTTTTTACTGATGTTCGGCAGCTACTAATATACCAATACATCAGTGTATGCCTAATATTTAGCTAAAGGAAGAGTTTTGTTTCATATATTGGATATATTTATCAGGGTTTTATGTTTTGTATTATTTAAGTTCTGTTTACAGTATTATTTCCTTTTGAATTCTTATAAGATGTACGGAATATTAGATTACATTGGGCATTGTCTTGGCAGCAAACAATAACTGGTTTTTAAAAGAACGCATCCTTGGATTGATTTTATCCTAGTAGAATTGCACAACGGCTGTTAAGCTGTACAGAGCTCACTGGGTTACCCTGTTGTAGAGGTACAGGTACATTCATATGGTGAATTTATCATATTTGGAGTATGGTTCCCTTATTTCTCTGCTGTTTCATCAATGCACTAAGAACTGATCTATGTTTCCTGAGTGGGCTTATGTTATTCAAGTTTATAAAAACTGATACTCTTCCATTAATTCTGATTTATTCATTTATAGTAAGAAATCCTATGGTAAGCAAACTAGAATGTTTGCATCAGTTGAATCTGACTCATTAAATGGGATATTTAGGAAGCAAAATTACAATCAACCCTTTCTGGTGAGCATAGAGTAAAGCAAGGAGAGTTTCAAAATTTACATGTTGATTGGCATGCTGAGTCAAAGTAGCCTAATTCTTTTTCTCCTTGACCGGACACTACCCCTACTAATAGAAAACTATAAGTGGGTAGAGACTGCTTTCTGGCTGTTTCAGTCTCTTCAGTAGTCCATTGAGCTGACAATTCTTGCCTTTTAACAATTGCTTAATGAACATGGTACAATGGATGTGCATCATTTTCTCAATGTGATTTTTCACTCTTCAGTTATAATTTTTCTGAAAATAACTGCCTCGTTGACATTAATTAAAGATTTGGTATTTGCAAATTCTCCAGTTACACATTAAAAAAAGAAAAATATATTTATATCACTTGGGGGTTTACTTTTTTAAAAAGCTTAAGCACGGATATTGGATATGGTTTTCACTACTTTAATAAAGATGGAGTGGAGTGACTTTGTTTTCGTTCCTGATTCCTCTCCCCAACTCTCTACCTGCTACCCTTATGCTCCTTTCCCTCGGAGAGGCACTTTTCTGTTCCCATGTAATTGTGTTATGTTGGATAAATTACTTAACTTCCATAATTTCCTATTTCCTTATTTGTAAAATGAGGGAAATAATACCACTTCAGAAGATTGTTGTATGGATTAAATAAGACAAAATATATTAATCTCTTAATAAAAACCACTGGTGAATATTAAGCATTTAATAAAAGTTAGCTATAGTCAATAAGTAACAATATCCCAAACAAAAGCTTAAAACTACAGTCAACATGTCAATGTAGCAACAATCTTCATTCTTACTCAGTGTAGCCCTCTCAAAGTAGTGTGGATAAGCCAGATTTATATAGTGAATAGAGATATGTCAGGCTAAAAAAAAAAAAAGAGATATGTCAGGCTAAAATATTCATCTTGGAGGCTGAAATGTCTCCTTCAATCATCATTGTTGTATAGATGCAGCAATTAATTACTAAATTTTTTCTATTTTTAAATACAAAACACAAAAACTAAGAGTAGTTTTTCAGGAATATTTATTCTTGCTCAATGAAAGTGTCTGAAAGGGGTTGCCCAATGTGGATTATGTTTATTGTGATATTTTTGTGTTAGAAGAAAGTATTTTATATTCATAAATTAATAAATATACGTATATGTTATCATTTTAACCTCATCATTTAAATCTTAGAAATTGGCCTTTTTTGAGGTGCTCTATTTGGAAATTGAATGACTAGCCTACAAAACAATGGGAGTTATAATTGAAAATGGCCTTTCCCTATTGCTGTGTCATAAAGGACTATAATGAGAAAGCCTTGACAGATTATTGTGCACATGGCAATCCATCATTTAGGTCGTTTGGAGAACCAAAGAGAAAGCTGTTGTGCATTATGTTAACATGTATTAATATGGATGCCTCTTTATAAAGAGATATTCACCAACAATTATGCTCAATATCCATGAGTGTCCTAGTGAATCTTAAATTTCATCTGTTTCATTAAGTTCTTAGAATTATTAGTGCTCTAGAAAGACCCACCCGAGTGAAATGACCAGTATCTCCTCCTTATGGAGTGGACTGTATCTCAGAAGCATATCTGTTCCAAAGACCAGGAGTTATGGACACACAACTGTGTCCTAAAATTAAAAATTAGTCATACTTAGGGGCACCTGGGTGGCTCAGTTGGTTATGCATCCAAAGCTTGATTTTGGCTCAGGGTTGTGAGATCGAGCCCTGTTTCAGGCTCCTGCTGAACATGGAACCTGCTTAAGATTCTCTCTCTTCCTTTCCTCCTCCCTCACTGCATGTGCACACTCTCTCTCTGTAAAACAAAACAAAACAAAACAAAACAAACAAACAAAAATTATTCATGTTTAGTTCTTTTGCTCAATTGCTTGTTTTTAATACCCAAATTAAACTCACCTCCCATTAGGATTCATTTCTCCTGGTGTGTGTTTGATTTAAACCCTGAATTTGGTCCAGAGTATATATTGTCAAATTCTGCTTTGTTCCCTTTGTCCAGTTTGGACCTTTCCACACTGAACTCAATCTTTCATTCTAACCATATTTTCTGTCTCCTGTAGCTGTTTGGGACAGCAACTCTTTGTCTTTTACCCTTGCCCGGTTTGGATTCCTGAAATTTAACTTTGGCCTCCTACTTAGAAATTATGCTTGTCCCTGGTTTTGACCTTATCCTCTTGGAAAATACACTTAGGATTCATGATCTGGTGGTCCCAGCCACTCTGCATGGTTGAGTCTCATACCATAACTGGACAAATGATGTTTCATGTATCATACATGATACAGATGGTAGGTAATATGGTTTTTATTTTTTGAGAACCCTGAGCACTTCTTTCCTGAAAAGTCAGAAAAAAATAGAAACTATCTTATTGAAAAGTTTATTTTGGGCAGCCCAGGTGGCTCAGCGGTTTAGCACCGCCTTCAGCCCAGGGTGTGATCCTGGGGGCCCGGGATCGAGTCACACGTCAGGCTCCCTGCAGGAGCCTGCTTCTCCCTCTGCCTGTGTCTGTGCCTCTCTCTCTCTCTGTGTCTCTCATGAATAAATAAATAAAATCTTTTTTTAAAAAAAAGGAAAGTTTATTTTTACAACTTAGAGATTTTGGTGAAAAGTTACACAGTGGTAAACATAGTAATTAAATTTATTTATTTAGACAAAGACCTTCTCTTCGATTTCTTTCCTTCATATATTTTCCAAAATCACATAACTTCTAAAGTGTTTGAAGTAATAATTATTCTGATTTCAATTTCAATAATGTACAGATAATAAAATGGGAAATGTGAAAATGCACATCTTTAAATCAATAAAATATAATAAGATCTACTTTCTAGAATTGCTATAAGTATCATATGAGTTTATGCATGTAAAGCATTTCACTCAGTGCCTTGCACATGAAATGTGCAATTAATTACCTATTAATTTATTTCATACTTATAAAATGAAACAAATTGTACCATATGGCCTATCAAATCTTTACCAAATTTTAAATTGTTAGCCTAAATTTTATCAGATATCTGATATATGTCTGATGTTAGTTACTCATTACTAAAAAAAATACAAATGTGCAAAATGTGGATAGCACATGCACATTATAAATACATAGTACATATGTAATAACAAAAATGAAATAAATAAGCATACAGTATGCAGGTTACAATAGGTGCAGGAAAAGCAGGGTAAGGGACAAAGGAAGAAAACCAGAATACGGTTCTATTTTATTTATTTTTATTCTAAATAATTCCATTTATTCTTTTTTTAGTTTTTATTTTAATTCCAGTTAGTTAATATATAGTATTGTGTTAACTTCAGGTGTACCATGCAGTGTTTGAACAATTCCATACATCACTTCTGCTCATCTCTACAACTACTCTCCTCAGTCCTCATCACCTCAACCCACCTCCCTTCTGGTAACCATCCGTTTGTTCTCTATAGTTAAGAGTCTGTTTCTTGTTTGTCTCTTTCTCTTTTTTTCTCTTTGCTCACTTTCTGAAATCCCACATATGAATGAAATCATATGGTATTTCTCTTTCTGTGACTTACTTCACTTAGCATTGTACTCTCTAGCTCTCTCCATGTCATTGTAAATGGCAATGTTTCATTCTTTTTTATGGATGACTGATATTCCCATGTATATCTATATCTGTATTTATATATATATATAATTTATATATATATATCACTTCCTCTTTATCCATTCTTTATTCATTCATTATCCATTCATCCATTGATGGACAGTTGGACTGCTTCCAGATCTTGCCTATGAATAAGTAATGCTGCTATAAACATTAAGGTTCATGTACTTCTTTGAATTAGTGTTTTTGTATTCTTTGGGTAAATACCCAGCACTGCGATTGATGGATCATAGGGTAGCTCTATTTTTAAACTTTTGAGGAATCTCCATACTATTTTCCACAGTGGCTGCACCACTTTGCGTTCCCACCAACAGTGCACAAATGTTTCTTTTTCTCCACATCCTCCACTAACATCTATTGTTTCTTGTGTTGTTGATTTTAGTCATCCCAACATATATGAGGTGATATCACATTGTAGTTTTGATTTGGATTTCCCTGATGGTAAATGATGATAAGGATCCTTTCATGTGTCTGTGGGCCATTTGGATGTCTTCTTTGGAGAAATGTCTGTTTTCATGACCTTAGCAGTGTATCTTTTGAACTTTTGGAGAAAGATGTGGAGCTAGATGCTAATAATACCAACAAACCATTCAGGTGATATTCAGATGCTTCAAATAGATATTTAGATATTCTATTTGGTATTTTTTTTTGCCTTATTTATACATTTGCAAAAAAATAATGTCTGCTGGAAACATAGAACTCCCGTTGCCATAAAGTAGCTCAACTTTTCCTAAGGTATTTGACTAGTAGTTCGGAATAATGACTTGATTTTTATCTTATGCTTTAATAGATAATAATATATAAAAGTTTGACCTCAGTATATATAAGTTCATTTAAAATATGCATTTCTGTTTCTTTCACTATGAGGATTCTTGTAAAATATAGAACTAATATATGCATTTTTTATTGTACCACAGACATGTAGTTTATTCCCTTAGCAATTGCTGCTTTTGTTTGAGATCCTTTGGAATTCACTTTTAAAAAAATATAAATCTACCTAAACTACTCCTACCTGCCCCCAACTAGTTCTCAGGGGAAGTGTTTGGATCCATAAAGACTTTAAAAAGAGATTGCCCAACATTTTCTCTTATCTTACAATAAGATATATTCCTTTGGGATGAAACTTCATTCAGTACTAAGACAAGTCAACCAAATGGATTTTTTGGTTGACTGAACTCGCAGACACTTAGACACATCAATAGAAGAACCATTGCTTTATCTAGTGACTATATCAAATAGCTATTGTTAGAATGTAAAGGTCTCAGTCATCAGGAGTCAAGAGTCTCAGAAAAAGTTTTTGATATCTCCTTAAGAGCTATTTAGTTCAGATTTGAGAACATAGAACATTATTCTTCAATAAGAGATGAAGCTGGCTATGAGACCAAAGGGGCTTTTGCTTCAGTGGAATATGAGAGGCAGAATAGATCTCAGGATAATAGAATTTTAGTGTAGAAAGGGCCCTTAGAATTAGCTAAGCAAATGCTCTCACTGTACATATGAGAAAACTAAAATGCAGAAATGTTAAATACCTTCCAGAAGCCATTCAGCCAGTTTTCCCATAAAGTGCCAAAAAGTGACATTAGTGTAGGACTCAAATTGGGGCTTTTTATATTGCCTCCAAATTAGTTTATAAAAGTACACACCAAGCTACAGGATAACATTGAAATATATTCATCCCCAATTTAAATATGCCATAATTTCTGTAATCCTGTTTCCTTCACAATTTAAACAGGCACTTCCTTTTTCAATATCCTTTTCCAATATCCTAGAAATTTCCAAATATACATTTTAATCATGACTTTGGCCACTGAGCACTTGGAAATAAACTGAATGATGCTGTCTGAAGGATATGAGTTTTGGAGGAAATATACACAGAAAAGATATGTGAAAACATAGCTGCATGCAAGCTGGAACCAAACAGTCCTTGTATAAAAGACAAGTTCTATGTAAATCCATGATACAATGGAACTGAAAGGAAAGCAAGACTAACAGGGGGATGCATAATCCATTAATTTATGAGAGCTCTAGATAATCCTCCATGAATACTTGACTGGAGTGGCAAGGATGACTGCTTTCACAGATACTCCTCTGGAGTAAGGAAGGGCTAGTTGGCCACTGGGGATATCAGATGAATGTTTATCAAGGTTCCACTGCTTGCTGCTGCTATGGCTCTAGCCACATTCAGCTCCTCAGGGCCAGTAGAAGAATAGGCAGTCAGTTGAACTTAACCAAGGATTTGGTCACAGTCATAACAGGCTGGGATGATAGGAAAAAAAGAGGGGCCTGGATGCTGAGGCTATGTGTAGGCTATATGTAGGGAGTAGATGTACTAATGATTTGGAATCCAGCCCAAGGAATGAGAGAGATGAGTGAGGTGGGAAATAAGTGATGGCATCATCAATAGATTGGGTGGCGAAAGATTGCTCGAGCAAACCAGAAAGGAGGGGACAGTTGGGGGGGGGAGCTTTTGCAAATGGGGAGTCTGAAGGTGTTGCAGTTATTAGTAATGAGAAGGTGTAGGACAAGGGCCAGATAATAAATATTTTCAGCTTTGCAGGCTGTGGAGTCTCTGTCTCAACTACTCACTCTGCCATTGTAACATGAAAGCAATCATAGAAAATATAACAAGCAAGTGAACATGGATGTGTTCCACTTAAAAATATAAAAATCCATCCTTAGTTTGCAGGCTATACAAAACAGCAGGCTGGACATGACTATAGGCTACAGGCCAGCCCTCTGGTTAAGGTTATATACCATAGGCATAAGTGGTAGAGTGAAGCATAAGACATTAGATGTGAAAAGAATTGAGGAATTGAAGAACTAGAAGTTTGGCTGAATCATCTACATAGTTGTTAAACTCACCATGAACAATAACAGGAATTCTGTAGGAAACAGTGCTTGAAGCCAAATGCTAGAATCTGATGAAAATAGGGAGTGACCAAGTGAATGGTAGTAGGTACCTGTGAAAATGAATGCTGGTATAATGATGACATGTACTTTAAACATGTGGCCTTTCTCCCCCCTCTTTATGGCTTGGTGGGAACATTGATCTGGAAGTCACAGTGGGAAGTGAGGAGGCTGCCAACCCCATTTACTCCTAAGTGTTATATGGGAAGAGGAAGAACAAGCATTTTCCACATCCAAGGGCTACAGGGAAGATAGTGCCCTCGAGGCATAGCCTGGTTTCAAGGAAGCAAGAAAGCTACAGGAATATCCAAATAATTTGAAAATGCAAGCTTTTTTGCAGATGTCATCCTAGAAGGCACAGTGCACGTGAAGTGGCAGCCTGCTGAGAGGCTGGTGGCTAAGGGGCAAAACAGAGGGAAAATTTGGATGACTACGAGTTCCTGTGTTTAAGGAAGAAGTTTGTAAATATGAGGGTAGTCTGCATGATTTTTTTTTTTTTTGGCAAGGAGAAGTAATTCTGAATATTAATGAATGGGTTCTAATTACAGTCTCCTCCTAGTTTCTGATCTCTTTGGCTGTTATGGGTTGAGACCGGAAATATTTTAAAATGGGATAGGGAAAAAGAGGAGGCTATTTTACAGGATTGTGAGGATCCCTGTGGGGTCCTCTTAGCTCTTTCCGTGGAACCATGCATCCCTTATCATTGTGTTGCCAGTGTTCAGAACAATTGCTAGCAGTCCATCTGTCTGTAATAAAGACAAGATTACAAACAACATCAATAAGAAGGCAGAATAAAAGAATGGTATAAGTAATGTACTGATAAAGCAATTGGGGGAAAAAGTAAAAAAAAAAGTCATCAGATTAAGCAATCTAGGGAAAGATTCAAGAAGGCAGTGCCTTTGCTCTGGGCCTTGACAGGTGAAATGCTGACAGGACACCCACAGCAACTCTGAGGCTGCTACCTGAGTGCACTGTGAAGGAGTTTATGTGCTTGCATGGCCATCTGACGTGGATCGCCTCCAGGCATCCTGGTTACATCTCTGCATATTCAATGATGCAAAATGAAAAGCTTGGTCATTCCAAATTACCATGTTTTGTTTTGTTTTGTTTTACGTTTCCTAAGAGATAAGGAGCTAGAAATGGCCAAACCAGCTAAGAACAAATTGAAAATCCCAAATCATCTCATCTGTTGTCTGCTGAGGAAGACAAGGAAGCTAGGGCCTGTTTGGAAAGGTATCTAGAGTGGAGCTAAAAAAAAAAAAAAAAAAAAAGACCTGGAAGATTATTTCTATTATTTCTCCAAAAAATAAGTATCATAAAAAAAAAAAAAAAAAAAAGCTTTTGCCTTCCAGACAAGTTTTGGTAAAATGTCGATATTCCATAAAGCTCCATGTACGGTCAGCTTCTTCAGAGGTACAATTTAGTCAGCCAAGAGCCTGAGGGCCCTTCTAGATCTAGAATGATTTCTTTATGCTGTCAGAGCAGGAAAGTAATAACTCAATGCTTTCCATTTGGATTTACTCCTTTAGTCTAGTTTTTAATAAAATTATAGCCATAGGCTATTTTTATAAAATTCCCAAGTTGGTACAAAATTACTTTAGCCTTAAGGGTTCTTTCCCACACTTAGATTCACTTTACCTCAGGTTTTCTATCAGTCCAGATATAATGTGTGATGGGAAATATTCCCTCTTCACAGATCTGAACATAACTGAAGAAAGAGTTCTGAAGTTCTCATATCAACCAGATATTTCACTTTGAAGGCTTTATGAATAAAGGTTAACAACGCTTAAACCCCCTCTCCTCTCCTTGGAAAAATGTGCAAGCTGCCTTAAAGAAAAAATACATTTTCTCCAACAGTTTGTCTTTATCTTCAATATTATAGGAAAAAATTAGTTAACTGTTTCCGAGTAATAAATTACCCCAAAATATATCTGCTTAAAATAACAAATACTCACTACTACCTAGTTTCTGAGGCTCAAGAATTTAAGAGGATGAGGAACCTGGTTGGTTCTGGCTCAGGGTCTCTCCTGAATTAAAGGCCACTTTTCCCCTAGTTGCGGACATCATGGGAGCTGCCAGCATCTCCTGGGTCTGCTGAAGCTAGAGGATCCACTTCTGAGCTCATTTGTGGGGTTATTGCCAGGCCTCAGTTCCTTATTGGCTGTCAGCTGAAGGTCCACGTTCCTTGCCAAGTAAGTCATGTCTTTATGACATGGCAATGGCTTCCCTCAGAGCAAGTGATGAGGGAGAGAGAGAGAGAAAACCCAAGACAGAAGCCACCATCTATTATAACTTTACTTTGAAAGTGATGTACTATCGTCTCTGTCATATAGTATTGGTCACACAGACCACACTGGCACAGTGTGGGAGGGGACAGCAAAAGGGTATAAATATCAGGAGGTGGGGATCATTGGGGACCATCTTGGAGGCTGGCTGTCACTAATATTAATTTAATTATAATGTTATGTTATAGATAAATCACACGTTTTGGAAAATACAGAAGTAAAGATTTAGAGAAAATAATTTATTGCTTTACTACCTGGAGAGAGTCACTGTTGCCATGTTGATATATGTATATCCTTTCAGAGGTTTGCTGTGGGTATGTTGATCACATGGTACCTATAAAATAGACTTCTCTGAATTAAAAAATTAAAATCTCAAATTAGTTCCTTCCATGGAAGATAATTGTTTAAGTATACAATTTTTACATTTGTCTACAAATAGGACTCCTTCCTTTGTGTGTAAATTACTCACTTGTACTCATTTTGCAACTTTAGTTCTCAAACCTGAATTGCCAACCTCCTTTAAAAAAGACCTGACCTGATTGTCTCACTTCAGGGTGTAATGTGGACAGGAACACCCTCACTCCCTTTAACATTTAGTTGTTTTCCACTTTGGCAGGAAGCTGTTGGCTGAAAAACAACTACAGGGTAAAGCCTTCTGGCTGCTAGCCTGGGGTTGGGGGCAGAGACCGGGATATAGGACAAAATGATCTGCAAGGCTGAAACAAGTCCACAAATAAAATGAACCCTGAAACACAGAAAAGTACTTCCCATAGGGCAGAACTAGTTTAGTCCTTTTGTCTGTCTGCATCACTGTTTTCTTGAAAACTCTGAAAGCTGCATCTCTAGGTGGCAGCTCCCAGGGAGGGGAGGCTGTGCTACCCAGTAGGTCTTCTTTTCTCCTTCTGGTGGTTAAGCTTTGGCCAATCACCCATCTGTAGAGGCAAGGCTAGAGGTGAGGTTAGTGACATTCAAGTCATGGGGCATATGACATTTCTAATGGATATTTTATTTTGCTTTTGACTTCTATTTTTTAAAATATTTTTCCTTATAAAAATAGAACTGTACTTTTATAGCAGATATTAATACTAACCATTGATTTTATTGACACAATTATAAATCTTTTATGTATTTTATCTTATTTAATCCAACCAATATAGTGAATGTTATTATTATACCTTCGCTACTATAGATGTGGAAAGTATAGCACAGAATACCAAGTAATTTGCCCTGAATCACTAAGCTAAGAGGGTCAGCATCTGAACAACATCCTTAACCACTGGGTGCTAATATTACTTCCCAGTATGTCCCAGATACTGTGCTAAGCAATGTGGATAAATTCTGTCATTTAGTCTTCATAGGACACTTTGAGGCAGCCATTATTGTCCATATTTTAGAGACAGGAAAACTGCAACAACAAAGAAGTTGGCTATTTTGGCCAATCTCCCATGGCTGATACAGAGTTTATATTTAAACCAAAGTCCATCCGGATTCCTCTACTGCTCATATTCCCATATTCCTAGGGTAAGGAAACAAATTATTTTATGGTAAGCAGCAGATACATAGAGAATATTTCATGTTAAGAGAAATTCTATGTGAACTAAATAGGGGAAAAAAGGTTTGAATAGAACATGCCAACTATATTTTAAACCCTTGGTTTAATTATGACACAATTTCTTAATTTTTCTTAAAGTTCACCTTTAGTCATTTTGTGTCTCAGATTTAAAAGTAGGTGCTTATTTTCACAATTAGATGATGGAGAAGATGTGAAGTGTGATTGTGAAGTAGCAAAAGTTACTTCTGATAAGATCTCTAGATTTATCAGCATAACTCAGTGAACAATGAAATGTAGATCAATAACACTCGATGCAGAATTTTCCACAAGCATGCAAATGAACACATACGAACAAGTAAATACACGTATACACACACTGAGGGTGCACAGTCTTTGACTGGACTGGTATATATAGAGTAAATTCACTGGCACATAAATCTAATTCTAAGTTCTATGTTTGCCTAGAGATATTCAAGGAGAGGTTAGGCAATGGGTAAAAAATAATATTATTCCTTTATTTCTATATTGTATTCATATAAGAGGAATTTACTTTTTTAAATTTTTTATTTATTTATTTATGATAGTCACAGAGAGAGAGAGAGAGGCAGAGACATAGGCAGAGGGAGAAGCAGGCTCCATGCACCGGTAGCCCGACGTAGGATTCAATCCGGGGTCTCCAGGATCACGCCCTGGGCCAAAGGCAGGCACCAAACCGCTGCACCACCCAGGGATCCCCATATAAGAGGAATTTAAAAGCTTTCACAGGTCTTCATTAGAGAATGAAAGCAGTAGATTAAGATTCTTTGTAATGGCATTTGATTTTATAATATTTTTGCTGTATGATGTATTTATGTGGTCATACTTGAATATTACTATGTCTGATGTTTTGTAACATAAGAAAATACTTGGAATGAACCCAAATCACAGGAAGGACCAGGGATTCATTCCATTTTCCATTCTGTTTTTTGGCTCAGGTCTTTCCAAACATGGAAATAAACAGCTTATCTGAAACAAAAACATTGACCTTCCTTGGAACAAGCTGTGTGGTTGAATTTGAAGGTTCACACAATTTCCTTTCTGAAAGACCAACATATACAACCAAGAGTCAGTCAATAAAGAAAAAGCACCAAATATGTGTTTTTAAGTTAGTGCTTTGATTTTCCATGGATAAAATACATTGAGGTCAAATATTTTAGACCAGCCCTCATTGTCATTGTAGGTTGAAAAATGTTTTCTCCACCATCTTTCTACTTCTTCCTGTTTTCTTTTTCTCTTCTGGGTTCCTCTCCCTCTTCTCTTTCTCCATTACTATTACTCCTCAAATGCTATTACCTCCCCCATATTCCTGCCCTCCTGCTCTCCAGGGGCCACATGATATATGTAAGATTGCAGCATGGAACCTTGGAATCAAACCCCCTATCTTCAAGTCTTGACTCTGGACCCATTATTTTTAGATGATTCACATGATTTGTCTGAGGTACATTCCTTATTTGCAAGGTGAGATGAATAACAGTTAATTTACACAGTTGTCAGTGACTTTGTTTTGGAATGTTGATGAAGTCCAGAACTGATGGCCAAGAAAGAATCTTCAGATGTCTTTGGAGCAAAAAGATAATTTTATTAAAGCCTGGGCACAGGACCTGTGGGCAGAAAGAGCTGCTGCACTGGGGTTGTGGTGGCTGATTATATACTTGGGAGTTGGGAGAGATAAGGAAAAAGGAAGGGGTGTCCAAAAGGATTTTCATATGCTAAGACTCACAGTATCCTGGAGGTCTGGCTATTGTCAAGTTAGGGTTGTTTTTCTTTCTACTAAGGCATTAACATTAAGACCGTTGGGAGCGTCCTGGAGGAATGTTAAATTCTACACATCTCAGGTCCTTGTCAGTGGGCTGTAGGCCACAAAGAAATTTAATTTTTTTCCTCTTGCCTCTGTTTCTCAAATCACTATGGAGGGGGAGGGTGATGTTAGGCCTCCAGGAAATTGATTTAGGGTCTCTGTTAGGTGATTAATCAGAATGCTTCTTCCTTGTTAATCATTAAGACATTGGTAAACTGATGGACTCATATCCTGTAGGACTGTGGTCTCTATCAGTTAACCATTTGATTTTCCCTTCCCTTAGTTTTAGGGGCAGTCAGGAGTGCCTGAGGGATGTTACACATACCCTGCTTAGGAGAGGGGGTTGCAGGGTGTTGGCCTGTGCTTTGTGCACAGCTTGCCTTCTGCTCCCTCATCAGTCAAGATTCTTAAAAGGTACATCTGAAATGCCTGATACATAGTAGCTCTGATTCTTACAATTATTATTACCCAGGCTGCTCCCCTAAAACTACATTTCCTATTTCAAAACTATTTCTGTTCCCTCCTCTTATAGGAACTCCCATTTTCTCTATGACTTCATGTCAGTTACCAAATAAGGAAAGGATTAGGCAGACTAATTTAAATATGAAATCCTGATAACGATGCATAATCAGGTTAATGAACAATGTGAATTTGATGTAACAAAGACATAAAGTTGTTAATCTTTTCCTTTTCAAAATCACTTCTTCCAACTATTCTTGGTAGAATCTCCATTTTTATTACAGAGTGAGATGTTGGGAGGAACCCTCATAGCTTTACCATCTCTTTCAGTTATTAAACATGAACCCGGGCCAGCTTATATCCAACTAAAATCTTAGTCTTTCTACCATTAGCAACAAGACTTAGGCTCAGAAGACTTGGATTTGGGAAGTGAAAAGGTATGATCCAGGAGTATTTGCCCATCCTTCCTTTTCTGAAGCTCTTTTCCTTTGGTGTATTGAGGACAGAAAAGTGAGATAGGAGAAAAGGGTCAGTCAGGTGAGTCTTGCTTAATTTGGGGTTGGTCTTTTCCTTTCTTGACTGACAGTTTCCTTGGTGATGACCTCTGAATGAAAGATGACAGAAAGCAGATTCTCTCTGGAAGTGCATGTGTGAATTCTTTAGGACATCTTGTCTTGTAGGAGCCTCCCTGCTATCTATAGTTCTCTGCCATAGATCTACTGGGGCTTGAATTCTTCCATCCAATGAATCCCTAAAAGAGTGTAATTTCAGACAAGAAAGTGGTTTAAATTGGAGTTTGGGAGAGGTTTTGCCACTATCTTCCAAATTATACCTTTTGGGCAGGCAACGTCTAACCTATACATCCATTCCTGGATCTCTTTAAGAGAATTGCATTTCTTCTTTTTGTCTTCACTTAATTCAAACAATGTAGTGGCAGAGGCAAGCATAACATTTGAAAAGTGAAGGAATTAAAATGGCAGTAACAAAGGTGAGAAAACTGGCAAGATTTGGAAGCAACTAAAGCTAACACATTTTGTTCAGACAAGCCAAAATCCTAGGGACTAAATACTCAGCATTCCTAATTGCATCTGTTCTGACAATGTGAATACTGCCTCCAGAGAAGAATTTCCCTCTTGGCCGTCTTAGGCATGCCATCAGATTTGTGCTACCGAGAAGGTGACATCCACACCTGACATTTGAATTGCCAGAAATGCCCTGGCATTTTTATACTCCAGTCATGTAGCTGAGCAGGTTATCGATGAAACTTCAGCTGAGACCATTACCTCTCCTAAATTGTGAGTCAAGATTCACTACAAGAAAGCTATTAAGAGAATGTGTCACAATATAGAACTTAAAGTACTCCATTTGCTTGGTCCATAATGAGAAATTAAAGTTCAGGTTTCTTTTGTACAGAGTAGAAATCCATATTATTATTTTTATTTTTTAAATAAAGAGCCAACATACCTTACTCAGAAAAGAGGTTACAACTCCATCGTGACTAGGGTAAGAATAATCTTCCTCTCATTAACCACTAAAAGTAAAAGAGCATTTTGTTTACTGAATGGTCTGGGGGAGCACCCACACTCTAATGAAATGCAAACACTCTCTTAAGCCATTTTTACAAACTTCAGTTTGTTGAAGAACTCCTTTGAAAGTCATCTATCTAGATAGAATTTATGACCTCCGTCTGGGTCAATGCAACTGTTACACTTAGGATCAGCTGGCCTTTACCTACTATTCATATTTTCACTTAAAAGATAAATCTCATTTTGATAAACAAAGTCTTGCTTCATGTCAGGAAGCTTGACTTGTCCTTTCTCTGTTTCCTGTTTAAACTGGCAAATTTCCCTATGTCAATACTTTGTACTCAAATGTCCTTTGCCCTCCATATTATTTATTTCCATCAGCCATTCTCTTCCAGTTTCTTTCCTGAGATTCATGAAATATTTGTCCAGCTGTTTTAATAACAGCCTTAAAAATAGATGTAAGCTGTTTAAATGTGCACCTGCTCCTAATAAGGTAGTGAGTCTGGGCTCATTGTGTACACAGTCCTCACAGCAATATCTTCCCATGGCATAGATATTTCATTTCTTTTCACATGCTCTGTATGTGTCTCTTTCACTTCTGACCACGTTTGAGGAGTATCAGGCACTTAATTAGTAAAGCTATATAACATTCAAAATCTAAGTTTTGACCTTTTGTTTCTATTAACAAAATCTAAAAATACTGCTTTATCCACAATAATGCAGTTCACAAAAGGTAGAAAAACATCATTTTAGTGAAAGTTTTGAAACCAAAAGTCACTCCATATGAGCTCTGAAGTCCATGTATATATTCAAAATAATAAAATACAATCTGGGTTTTTGTTTTGTTTAATTCTAGGATGTTTAGACTAGCTCCAAAAGAGAAAATTTTAATACTGCTTTTCAAAAGTACTTGAATATTCTGAAGGGAAAGAATTTTCTAGGAATATTGTATAATTTTAAAATATAAAAATTTAGAACATAAATGTTCACCATAAAAATAATCTAATATCTTAACAGAGGAAGGAAAAACAGTCTATCAAATTGACTGGAGGTGTAGTGAATACATATTTTGGCTGGAGGTTGAATGTTCAAATGTTAAAATCAACAGTTGACCAAGATGGATATCATCATATAGAAAGAACATGTCAAATGCAAAAATAAATCTGAAATGCTATTAAATAAAGTTGAGCTATTGAGATTTTGTTATAATTTTAGTAATTGCATTTTGAGGCTTGACATTATAGAGGAGAAATATTTTTTTAGCATTGGCGGCTGGTAGATTGCTCCTGTGAAAATTATATTGCATGTTAGTGAGACTAAATAGACATTCATTTTCGTCTGAGGTTAGTAGAGGAGCAACTTCCTTTGCTTAGCTCCTACAATCCAGGGTACAGCTAATCTAACAAAGTGACCAAGTTATTAATACCCACCCAAACAAACACCCCCACCCAAAGGTAACTAGGTTTTCCACCTCCTTAGCTTTTGGACTAGAGTGATGATAAGGTGATGCTAATGATGCAGCCCCACAAACTGAAGCTCTGTTTCACCCCTGAAGAATATGCTTTCTGAATATTTTCAGAAGCAGTCTTGCAATCATGAATCTCACTTATATTTTTATATCCAATATTTTCACAGGCATTTTTTGCTTCACAAAATCTCCTGAGAAAAATTTATCCTTAAACCTGGGACTAGGATTTTGGCAATAGAAAAATATGACTGGCTCTCAAAATAGTAAAATTGTTCTTGAATTTCTACCTGCCACTCAGGTTTATAGCTGTCTCTCATTGGCAAGTATTCCTGGAGAGGAATGATGGAATGATAGGAGGGTTTGTCCATCAGGTAGCATGGAAAAATATTCACACCTCATGATACACTGGTTTGATTTCTACAGCAGGTTTCAGCAGAGGAAAGCTTTTCAGGAAACCATTAGATGTCAGTATATCTGCAAAGTGTAGAATGAGGCTTGCTTTCTTTGTTCAAGCAGGCTTTGAACATGTAATGATTTTAATTCTGTCTTGGTTGAACATCTTATATAAGTGCAAGATAAGCTGTTTAAAATATCTTGATATTTTAAAAGAGCCTAGTTTTGGTGAGGTTGATTTTCATTGCAATTTTACATTTTATAATTATTACCAATATTTTAATTTAAATATTCAGATGTTCATAACAAATCCAAGATAGATGGATAGATAGACATCTGATAAAGCAAGTATAAAAAATGTAAATGGCAGAAGCTAGGTACTAGATACATGGTGTTAGAGTAATGTTTTTACAGACTTTCTGTATGTTTGGCAATATTCATAGGGAGGAAAAATAATAATTCTAAAACAATGTACCTTATAGCATAGATCAGAATCTATGGGGAAAGAATGGGGTGAAGATATATAAGCTTGGGAAAGGCATCTTCCTTCAGTGGGAGGCAACTCATGGAGAAGGACTTAGCAGTGAGCCTTATCGCCCATTCTCCTGGCTTCAGGAAGAATGAATGCCTCTAATGTACCATGTGCCCACTGCGTCCTATTCATATCATTAATGATGTTAAGATGACTATTCATGGAGGTTTCATACATAATCATATATCTATTGCTCACATATGAGTTCATATTCAGCTGAAGCCGAAGAGTAACACCATATTTTGCTGTACCCATTCCAAAAACCAAACTTTGGTACAACCTATATGCACCCAACAATATTTTTCCCCAGAAAATCAACCTGTTAAAAACAACAAAGAAACCACAACTTAGTACGAGTTAACAGGAATGTGTTTTAATTGACTTAAGAACTTCTATTGCCTCTTACAGAAACTGCTATGACTACTGTGAAAATCTCCATGTTATTTTTCTCCTTCATAATTGAGTCACTTCATTGCACAAAAGTCCAATTAAATGTAGACATATCAGTGTTGACCATATAAATTTACCAATATAAAAAGTACACCATTAAAGATATTTATTTAGCATGATAATTGCCATTTCTTATCTGCTCACCTCATGTGTATCAGAAATTGGTCATATTCTTTAAATACATTACATGTATTGTACTCAGCAAATCTGAAACATAGAGAAAATTGAGGATTAGAGAGATTTTGGTTTTTCTGTTTCCCCCTTTTTTTTGTCTCATGGAAACTCTGGTGGTCATGGAACATGGACAGAAGTGAGAAATTGATAATTACATTATTATGTGTGAGAGTAGAGGTCATAACACATAGCTCATCATTATGACAATTATGCCTTAACTATAGTGGTTACAAGGATGAGTTTTTCTTCCTTCCCTTCCTTCCTTCCTTCCTTCCTTCCTTCCTTCCTTCCTTCCTTCCTTCCTTCCTATTGTGGTAAAAAACACATGACATAAGCTCTACTATCTTGCCAAAATTTTAAAGTGTACATTACCATATTGTTAACTATAAGAACAATGTTGCCCAGCAGATCTCTAGAACTTTCTCATTTTGCATAACTGACAATTGAACATCAATTGTCCATTTCTCCCTGCTCCTAGCTCTTGGCAACCACCATTCTACCTTCTGCTTCAATGAATTTAATTTCCTTGGATACCTCATATAAGTGAAATCATGCAATATTTGTCCTGCTGTAACTGGATTATTTAATTTTTTTAATTTTTTTTAATTTTTATTTATTTATGATAGTCACACACACACAGAGAGAGAGGCAGAGACACAGGCAGAGGGAGAAGCAGGCTCCATGCACCGGGAACCCGATGTGGGATTTGATCCCGGGTCTCCAGGATCGCACCCTGGGCCAAAGGCAGGCGCTAAACCGCTGGGCCACCCAGGGATCCCCTGGATTATTTAATTTAACATAACATCCTTAAGACTCATTCATCTTATAGCATATGACAGGATTTCCTTTTTTTAATGACTGAACAATACTCCATTGTATGTATACATCATATTTTGTTTATGCATTCATCTACAAATGGACATTTAGGTTACTTCCACATCTTGGCTATTGTGAACAATGCTGCAATGACCATGGCAGTGCAGATATCAACTCTTTTTTCCCCCTTCAGCTCTTCTGGATAAATAACCAGAAGTGGAATTGTTGGATCATGTGGGAGTTCTCTTTTTAATATTTTGAGCATGTCTATAGCTCTTTCTGTGGAAGGTATGCCATTTTACATACCCACCAACACTGCACAAGAGTTTTAATTTCTCCACAATGGATGTCTTCTTACAACAATTTTGTTGTGTTAACTTCAGAGTGGTTCAGTGAATCCAGAGATTGATTGGGTAGCATCGTTGCTAGGGACCTGGTCATCCATCGTAATGTATAGGTATCCTAAAAATCTCCAGGTAAAAGAAAATGATGGCTTTCTTTTCCTCTGTACCAGAGCATATTTTAGGGAGCCATGGAATCATAATCAGTAGTCAAAGAATCACTGATAGGAAGTTCAAAATGTTGTAGGATCTGTTTATGGATTCTTTTTTCTATATTATGTAAAAACAGAAGATGAACCATAGTTAGACATGATGCCTTAAAGTGAAAAAATGTATGTGTTGGGCAACTCTGTTAAAATTGTTGGTAATAGCAGAAAAGGATATATAGTATTCCTGATGAGGCTGTCAACTGGGACTTCCATCAAAATTAAGAGGCATTTTTCTAGCACAAAATAGCCCCAGGCACCATTTAAATCACTGTGGAGTGGTGTGACTGAGATGTCAGTGAATTCTGAAAGAGCACATGTTATTTCTTCTCTTTGTGATTGAGTCACTGCCTAATGGAACAGTCCAATTAAACAAGCTGATGTCCCGGGTGTTCCTTTTGTCTGGGAATCACATTTGGGAAATAAGTCCAGGGTCATTGCTAATGAACATCACCTACCATACCGTGCACTGTGTAAGATCCTTCTATCAGTGCTACTAACATTTCACGCCTGGGATATCACAGTATCATAACAGTTTGGAAACAGGATGCTCGAACTCAAGAGCTTAAGTCAGCGGATGCATTGATAATTGCTAGATGAAATGTAGTCCTGACATGTTTATTAAAAAAAAAAAAAAAAAAAAAAAAAAGACTGCTCCAGACATAGGGAATTACCTTGGACCTTTCTCTACCTTTCTTGGAAGAAAAATGCTAATACAGGCATACAGCATCTCTTTCAATGTGCAAATTCATCTTAATCTAAAAATGGAGTAAAGGAAAAGCTATTTGAAATGAAGTTAATTCTGAAGCATGAGAATGAGAATTTCTGACCCATGGCTGGAGGAAAGGATAATGAGAAGGGACAAGCAGGAGCTGAGTTTAGCTGCTTAGAATGAATGCTCAGACTGAAGCCTGGGTAAGCCCGAAGAGCTGACAATAACCAGGAAAGGTCAGACGAAGGAAAAATGAAAGAGTAATCATGTGAGGAACTGTTTTTAACAGCCTTACCACAATCAAAAGAGAAGATTGAAGGTCTGCAAGTAATGCTGAGCTACCCATTATACATGTGAATGGTGATTACAGGCAGGGTTCAAGTTTGTTTAAGACACCTCAGAGATGAAGGAGCAGGGGTAGAAATTCTGTAACAGAACCTACTATATTGCTTATTTCAGTGCTGGCCTGTTGAATGTTGGATTTATTGAAAGAGAATTTTCCTCTTTACTATTGGAAAATATAATTAAAAATAAAATCTCCCAACCCGTAAAAGCTTTCCACAAAGGTAGCAGAGAAAACAGTTTTATTATTGAGTAAACATAAGAATATGATGTATTTCACAGACAACCTGCTGAGAGATTGCAAAGGCAGCAATCTCACCCTTTTATACAGTCAAGTAGATACAACTCATTACAAACATTCTCAAGATAAAAAATAGCTAATCCTCAGGTAAGAGGACTTGGCAACACAGTTAATTCTAGATTCATCTCATAATTGGCATCCATTGTGTGGTAACTAATTGGCTTTATCGAGGAGAAAAACATCTCTTGTATTTATGTTTTGCAACTTGGAGCAAGGCCACTGAGGTTAGATTCTTACCCTCTCACAGAAATTGGGAGATGGGGGCATTATCTCCTTTGATGTTTGCATTTCAAAGAGATAGGTTCTCAGATCCTTGAGAAAGATATCCTTGTGTCATAATGCTGGCAGAAGTCCTGTCTATTTTTCAGATTTATACACACTTTAAAGAGAGGAGAAAGTCAATGCAATTATAAATTTTCTAAAATAAATGCTTTAAGAAAAAGAAGTGAAGGCTAGTCTGTTACATTATTTTTAATAGGGAGAATTAGCCATTATTTTTAATTTGTACTTCTTGCATTATTCATGAGTAACATTTCTGGTAAACTCCATCCTCTAGCACAATAGCCCTTGATATTTCTGTGCATTATGACTCTTTCTTAACATTAAAACAACAACAAAAAATCTATGCACCATTTCTCCGTGATAGTTGTTATATACTTAGTACCCATTTGACAAAATATGTACTAAACAAACACCACTATGAATTCAGATACTCTTTTAGATCAGTTTGTATTGTATTACTCTAGACATTATCTACTTTTATTTAAAACTAGTAGTATTTATATATGCAAAGCACAATGGTCCTTAGTTAAGGTATATTCCTTTATTATGTGATATATATATATATATATATATATGTATGTATATGAGCAATCTCCACACCCAATGTGGGGCCAAAATTCAGAGCCCCACGATCAAGAATTGTAATCTCTTCTGACTGACCAGCCAAGCACCCCAAACTATATTCCTTTAAATAATACTTCCTATTCCATCATTGGCTTAAAACATGGAAAACACTAGTATTAACTAAAACAGCTTCTGATGAGCTGAAATCGTTGCTAAAAAATCACTTGGGTGCTGCCATTATTACATATCAACATCAAATTGCATTTCAAAATCAATTGCTTAATTAACAAGGAATGAGCCTCAGGACACCATTTAGGTCTTCCTGATTCTAATTCACACAGAATCTGGCAGATCTGATTATCTGAAGTCTCAGACCACTACTCTGTGGGGTCCCTCAAGGTTGTGTTAGAGAGGACTGAGTGAAAAAGCAAGAGGTAGGAGGTATAGGTGGGGCAGGATGCTGTCAGGTTGAATGGGCTCAGTGCTGGTTGCCCCCCAATAGCTGGAGTGAAAGGTGGGTGGCAGAAAGACATGAGGGAGGGTATAAGAGCCACTTGGTTCTGTTCCTAGTTTGTACCACACAGTTGCACTCATTAAGTTCATCCCATCACAAAGCTTTTAGGATGGTATCTGAAAACAATTCCTGAAACAGACATAATAATAGAGGATTAATGAAATAAATTATTACATCCTGATGTCTTTATCCTATACGTATGTGATGAATGAGGCATCTCATTCCAGTGTCCCATCTGGAAACTTGCTTTTTGTTCACATGAGATGGCTTATTTGGGAAACAATCCCAGGGAGAAAGACTAAGAGTTTGGAGATAGCACAACAGAGAAAGAAAAAAGGCCAGTGTGAAAGTATAATATAAATAGGTCACCAACATTGATTCTTGGAGTTTGATCCTATCACAAAGTTCTAAAAAATTGATAGAAAGAGCCTCAAAATTGCCCACCTGCGGGACGGCAAGAGGGAATATTTATCTATTGCTTCTCATCCTTTTTTGCTTGTGGGTTGCCCCATGGAGTGTTACCTTCTTTATACATCCAGATCCATTCATATAGTCCCTCACAGAGGCCTCAGGGAAGCCTAAGGCAATACAGCCAGGTACAGGAAGAGAGGTACTGACCACTGTCAAGTCAACAGTACACAAAGCCAGCTGTAGGAGCAAAGGTTGGAATATAAATTGGGTCAAAAGGAGGTGAGGTAGGGTATAAGAAGTATCCAATACAGGAACTCTTATCCTGGCCTTCTGCAAAGCTGCTTCAGTGATAAGGGTAAGCTTTCTCCTGGATGCCTGTAGTGCCACTGGGGAAAGGTCTTTGGTGGGGAGCAGCCTATTTTTTTCAAACATCCTTTGTTTTCTTGATCAAGATAATTGATATGTAAGAATAAGTGACGGACATTTTACTGGTATAACTTGAAGACTCTAAAATTTAATATGGGGCAGCCTGGGTGGCTCAGCGGTTTAGTGCCGCCTTCTGCCCAGGGTGTGATCCTGGAGACCCAGGATTGAGTCCCATGTCAAGCTTCCTGCATGGAGCCTGCTTCTCCCTCTGACTGTGTCTCTGCCTCTCTTTCTCTCTGTGTGTGTCTCTCATGAATAAATATATAAATAAAATCTTTAAAAAAATAAAAATAAAACTTTATATGCCCCAAATCATTGATTCTTTTCTGCTGACTACTCCCAAATGGTGTTTTTAATACTATACTCTTTATGAGCAAACAGTACCAGCCTTGACTCAGTTTCTCAGATCACACTTTGGAGGTCATGATTCTTTATATTTCATCAACACACAGCAATCTTACCTGCCGCATCTTTACAGAGTATTACAAACCTTCCACTTCACACCACCCTGACCTATCCCGCACACTACTCATAGGCAGCACCACTGCTCATGTGGATTATTCCAATAGCCTCCTGACAGTTCTTTTTGATCTCACTCTTGCCCTTTACAGTCTGTTCTCTGCACAGAAGTCAAACTAGCTAGTTACTTTTAAAAATGATAAGCAATATTATTTATTGTCTCAACACTTCTATTATTCCATTAGGTTTCAAATAAAACCCAAAGTCCTCATTATGGCCTTGTTGCTCCATCGTTTGGTAGGATATCAGATATATATATATATAAAATGCTGTGGACTCAGTCCCTGTCACCCTAGCTCTCGCTTTTGGCCTCTAGTTACTCTGACCTCCTTGATGTTTCTATTCAGACTTTTGCATTTGCAATTTCTTCTGCTTCTCTACAGCCATGCTTCCCAAAGACACCTCCCAGAATGCCTTGTTTAAAATAGTTCTCTATCATATTATATACTCTTATCCTATATTTTTCTTGATATAACACATATAATACACACATACATTATATATAATACGTGTGTATGTGTGTGTAAATTTGCTTGTTGTTTCACTCACTAGAATATTTGGTAGATAAAATCATGGACTATGTTGAATTTACCATTCTGTTCCTAGATTCTAGGACAGTTCTTGGCGCATATGAGTCTGTTAAATCTTGTTAAATAGATAAATTAATTAAATCAGATCAGATGGCACTTCTGTTGTCAGATAGATTTCCCTGTAACTTTATGTGCTACTTAGAAGCTACTAGGTAGTAATGGAAAAAGAAAGAACAACACAGCATCCCTGTAGTATTTGTCAATGTTAGCTAACTTCTGTACAACCACAGCCATAGTCATATTTAATTTATGTTCATTTCATTGTCTAATGAGGGTCTTCTGGGAGTACGGTAATTTAGAGATCAAGTCTGATAAATACTCCATGTTCTTCACTGTCCTGAAGTCATCTAGTCAGCAATGAAAGACAGAGCTTGGATACTGGGAAACATTTTAGAAGCCTCCATTAGAAATGGTATTCATCCTTTCCACCAACACCCCATTGCTCAGAATTTAATCCTATGGCCCTACCTAAGTGTAAAGAAGGCTGAAAAATAGAATTTAGCTGTATGCCAGGGCAAAATGTAATTGTATTAATTCTGTCACAATAGACATATGGACGATCTTCTTTAATCCTTAAAAATCCCTGAGAGATAAGTACTCTATCCTTATTTAGAGATTAAAAACTCTGACCCTCTGAGAGGTTGAGCTATAACCAAGATCATCGAGGTAATGATTATGTGGCAAAGCCAACACTTCACTCCAGGTGTCCTGTGATTTTCCCTGTCATTTTGAGTACTGGAAATTCCACAACACTGATCATTTTGATGAGTCTGACTTTACCCATGATTTTATCTGTGCTTACACATCAATTAAGAGTGAATATAAGTCTTGCACCTGAATATTTTTTAATGTATTTGTTTACTTACTGTGATTTTCTTTAACATTCAGTTCTGTTCACTCTAGGTGTCTTCTTTGATCTTACCAATCATGGTATTTCAATACTTTTCAATAATAAAGATTATATAACAAACTTTTTATTCTATTTTTCCATTGACTTGGATATGTATTGAAAATCTCAGTTGATGGCCTGAAATACATAACCTTATTGATTAATGTTTCTAATTTGTTTCATTTTAATCATTCCCACTTTAACAGAGACATGAATTGTACTTGATTTATTTCCAGTTGCCAAACACTGATTCTTTGGGAAGAATTATATGCTATCACTTGAGGATAATTAAGTGAATCATCAATGAAATAAGATTCAGCTTGAATCAGTGAAAGTGTAAGATGTAGTTCAAAGCCAAATTAGAGAATTCATAGAAAACACCAGCTGAGAGATTTTGTTTATACGGTATCTCTGTCACTCAGGTGCTGATTCTCTTGTGTTGTAGGTTTAGAAACTATTAAAAAGCCCTTCAAAATCTCATTCACAGGGATCCCTGGGTGGCGCAGCGGTTTAGCTCCTGCCTTTGGCCCAGGGTGCGATCCTGGAGACCCCGGATCGAATCCCACATCGGGCTCCCGGTGCATGGAGCCTGCTTCTCCCTCTGCCTGTGTCTCTGCCTCTCTCTCTCTCTCTCTCTCTGTGTGTGTGTGACTATCATAAATAAATAAAAATTAAAGAAAACCAAAATCTTATTCACAAAATAAATTCAAGAGATGACAATGATTAACATAGAATCCTGATTCTTCAACTTATAGTAAAATATGTGACATTTAGTGACTTGAGCACTCATTTCCTTTGTCCAGGGCACTCCTTCCAGCTTTTAAGATACTGAGTAAACAAAATTATAGGCCTAATGATTTCATAGCAAATTAAAAAATTATGAAATGTGATAGTTTTAAAGGAAAAACAGGGATCCCTGGGTGGCGCAGCGGTTTGGCGCCTGCCTTTGGCCCAGGGCGCGATCCTGGAGACCCCGGATCGAATCCCACATCAGGCTCCCGGTGCATGGAGCCTGCTTCTCCCTCTGCCTGTGTCTCTGCCTCTCTCTCTTTCTCTCTGTGACTATCATAAATAAATAAAAATTAAAAAAAAAAAAAAAAGGAAAAACATGTCTAGGAATTAAGACCTGACAACATTTTTCCATATCATAAAATTAAAACACAAAGCAATATAATAACAACAATAAATCTTCCCTAGGGAATGGAAAGCTCTTGTACACTGGGTGTATTTCTATATCTTGAAATAGTGGGACAAATACATGACCAAATTCATGCTATCTCTTTCAACATTTGCTAAGATTCACATATGCCACGCAGGCCTCCCTGTGAACATATTCTTTCTTCAGAGAGATCAGACATTGGTAAGACTAAAGTACTCTGCCATCAAAATAGTTTTCAGGGGAGCAGTATTTTTAGTGGAAAGGATATAGAATTTGAAATTAGGCAAATCTAGGATTAAGCTCATTTAACAACCATTTTTCTGTTAGGTTTTTTAAATTTTATTTTACTGTGTAAGAACACAACATGAATCTACTCTCTTAAATTTTTAAGTATACAATAAATTATTGTTGACTATAAGTACAATGTTTTAAAGTAGATTTCTAGAGCTTATTCATCCTGCCTAACTGAAAGTTTATGCTCACTCATTAGAACTACCAATTTTTCCTCCACTTTCCTCCAAGCTGCTCACAACCATCATTCCACTCATTGTGATTCTGTGATTGGGGCTATTTTGGATACTTTATATGAGTGGAATTATTCATTCTATGTATTTCTGTGACTGATTTATTTCACCTTCACGAATTTGGTTTCTGGAATGGAACAGGCGCTAGAATAAGAAGTAGGGCTGAAAGGGTTAAAAAAAAAGTGGTGCAGAAATGTATAGTTCACTCCCTGCATGCAGCATTAAGTCCTCCTTCTTGTGAGGGTTGGTCTAATCCATCAAAGAGCTTCCTTTCAATTGGAGGCCAAAAAAAATAAATAAATAAAAACAAAAACAAAAAAACAAATTGGAGGCCAGCTGTACCTTGGTGCAGATATGCCCTGGGTCAGGAAGGTGTGTGGTGCTGGCCAATGTGAGGCCTTGAGAAATTGCAGATGGGGAAGCCAATTGAACCCTGTGGCTGGAATGCAGGGGAGGCTGAATGGGCATGAAGTGGTACAGTCTTCTGATACAAACACTTGCTATCTACATCCAGTTCCATGGTGAGCAAGATATGATCATCCAAACCTTTACGTAATTTACCTTCTAGGGGGTAAGACAGACAAAAAAATACAAAACAATTGCAAAAAGCACTAAATTAAGAAGAAGACAACATTTAAGGTGCATTTAAATTGTTTTGAGGAAAGGAGGCAGCTATAAAGAAAGAAAAGCATTTCCTACGCCTTTTCTCTTGGACTTACAAATGTAGATACAATTTACCCCTGAACGAACATGTGTTAACTGTGTGGGTCCACTTATATGCAGATAATTTTGATAAACACAGTATAGTACTCAAAATGTATTTTATTTTAAAGATTTATTTATTTATTTATTTATTTTAGAATGTGTGTGAGGTGGGGGCAGAGGGAGAAAGAGAATCTCAAGCCGACTCCCCTCTGAGCAGAGAGGCCAACTCAGGGTTCCATCCTGACCCTCAGGTCATGACCTAAGCCAAAATCAAGAGTTGGATGGAGCCACTCAGGTGCCCCCTTATGCTTTTCTTAATAACATTTTCTTTCTCCAGCTTATTTTGTTGTAAGAATATAGTATATGGTACATGTAGTGTACAAAATATGTGTTGACTATGTTATCAGTGAGGCTGTGAATCAACAGTGTGCTATTAGTAGTTAAATTTTTGGAAGTCAGGTTATATGTGGATTTTTTTAAGATTTTTTTTTTTTTTGAAAGAGTGAGATAGTGAATGAGAGGGAGAGGAAGAGAGAATCTGGAGCCAGCTCTGCACTGAGCACAGAGCCTGACACAGGGCTTGATCCCACAACCACAAGATTGTGACCTGAGCCGAAACCAAGAGAATACTATTTTATTCTCCACTTCCTTCACCTTTTTTGTTTTCTACACAAACACTTTTGGCAACTAGGCAAGCTTTGCCACTTCCTTTGAATCACCATATTTTTTGTGAGTCCAGCAGAGGGCTTTCCAAAAAATTTGCTTGAAACTTGGAGCTGTAAAGCTATTAAATATTGTGAATAGCTCTGAACCTTTTGGCTTTTCTCCAGCATACTCTCTCCTACTAAAAGAGAAGGAAAAAAATCGAAACAAGTAAAATGACAGAAGGAAGAGTATTTATCTTCATGAACACTCACATTTTCCATTGATATTACCGGTAGGGCAGTGGGTTAGGATTTAGGTATAAATACAACAAAAACATATTTTAAAATATTATACATAATAGATATTTGAATATAAATATGGCATATATTTTATAAATGTATTAAATAGAAACACATTTTATAAAAATGTATATAATGAGTTATATGTTATATTTTATATGTAGTATGAATATATAAAAAATATACATGTATAAACAAAATTCACCACTCCTCTTCTCCTTGGTGGTTTAATATTCATATGTAACACACTTAGCTATGTTTATCCCACGTTACACCTTTATGATTCTGAACTAATAAATCACTAAAGACAATATTATAGTTTAAATTGTTGCATCATAATTTTGCTTTTAATCCTTTGAAGGGCAGCAGCAGCAAATAGAATCTGGTTTTGTCTCACTTGGTGACCCTTACCAGCCGCCACATTTAATTATAACCCTCCTCATTTTGATTATAGTACTTTGCTAATTTGAAATTCCACCTAGTCAATTAATGTAGCTTGTGGTATCTGTAGAAAATCATGAACCCATGGTTACAATTTTAATTATAGCATACATTTTACAAATCTCTGCCATCCATCTCCAAGGACATTCTCCTTTGTGTAAAGTGTCATGAAATTGGTCTCCTTCCTTTAACTTAATATTGCCTTCTTGAAATATAATGAATACCTTTTGGAGACAGCGCCCCTTTCTCAGTCTGCATTGGTGAGAATCATGAATTGCACTAAAGAGGTATTTTGCTAAACGCAGGCACTGGAGCAAATGTGCCATTTACAAAATGTCGCCGTGACATGTGGCCTTTTTGAAACAGTGAAAGACCTTAGTGTCTAATAAGCTAACAGAAAGGCATAAAGGCTTCTTGAAAAGAAAAAACACTGAGAATAAAAGCGTAAAAAAAAAATAAAGTGTATCATTCATAAATATGTGTGCTTATTTCCCAGATTTCCACAAGTTTAAGATTCTAAGGGAAATTACTGGTGCCTTTGGATGATTAACCGTCAATAATGACAGCAATTGAAGAAGGGATAAGCATTAAGGAGAGCCAATATTTTTCAGTTCAGGTTTCCATGGGTTTATGGTATTATGATTTGATAAGAAATAATATAATTTATAGTGTCTTATAAGCAAAAGCATGTGAATTATTTATTTCCAAATTTCATGTCCTATTTCCTTCTTAAAAATATGTAATATATTTTAATTCTGACTACTTACAAAAATATAGCATATCCAAGATTCTCATAAAAGTCTTGACTTTGGAGATTACATATGTATGGGGCAATTAATTTATAAAGTTATGAAAAAATATTGAAAGCTAGTATCTCCATGGTCAAGCTAGGAGATAAATATGTTGACCTTTGTAATAGATCCTGTATGATCCCATTACTGCAAAATTATTTACCAATTAAAGTTCTTGTTGTAAGTTATAAGGTTCTTGAGATTATGCCCATGTTTCATTTGATGGCCCAGAGTAACACATATTAGCCAAGAGTTTCATAATGTCATGTTTAACAGCTCAGGCCCTGGAGCCAGACTGTTTTAGTTCAAATCCCAGCTCATACTATTAGCTGTATGACCTTGGGGCATTTATTCAAACTCTTCCCGTTTCAGTTTTCTCATCTCTGAAGATAGGTCTAACAATGATACCTACCTCGTGGTTTGTGGTGAATAAAAACCAAACCAAACCATAAAAAGCACTTAGAATAGTGTAGGTTCTCAAATATTATCCATTATTAGTTTAGTTTTACTTTTATTACCCACAAGACAGTACTTGGAACAACTAAGTCTTTATCATAAGTATGTTTGTTGATTTCTATCATGTGTCGGCGCCTGCTGTTTGCACCATGGAGAAAGAAGAGGGTGAGATGGAGGAAGGAAGGCTGAGAAATGTGGACACGAACATTGTTAAGTCAGGGACAATAAAATGATTCAACGGCACACAGTGATCATTCACCAAGTGTGTTTTACTATGTCTCTATGTTAATTCTCCCACATATTGACTGATGCCTCACCTAAGTATTGATTTCGTTATATGAGTGATGCCATTTTGCAGCCTTGTCACTGAGTCAGGAGCCTGGGAACTTCATGGTCATGCTCACTGCTGTAGTCACGTTGCCTGGACGAGCACCGCAACTGCTTTTACTAAGTGCTTATGAAGACATGTTCAGGTGTTCAGCGATGTATTTTTGAAGAGTCTGTACCATTTTCTCCAAAATTTCCCTCTTTCTCAGCCTGCTTGGAAGCATAAAGACAGAATCATTATTATTCTCACTCATCATTTACCTCCCCCACTGCTCCACCTTAACAAGTAGGAGTTTGAGGCCTCAGGGAAGAAAAAATATCTATGTAACTTAGGGAGGAAACTGCCAAGGCACAGAACACAAAATAATCAAAACTATAAATCACCAGTGGATATGCTTAGGACCATAAAGCCTATAACCAAATTACTCAGTCAGCAGGAGCAGCAGGTTTTTATGGGTAACTCATGAACTGTTGTTTTGCCTATGTTGGTTTCTGGGACCTGGGAGGCTTTATATTTCCCTACGCTCTTATCCGCTCACGCTCTGCTCTCCAGACACCTGCAGTTCTTGTTACTTCTGAAAAATGTCAACCCCATTTCTTCTACTTGATATTTCTTTCCTTGTTTAGTGTGGTTCGAGATTAGCCCTTGAGAGGCTGATTTTGTTGAGATTCTAACCTCTTTGAAAGCTCTTAGCATTCCATTGGTAAGTTGAGTTCCCCTTACCCTGTGTTTTCTCTACATTGATTGTGAGGATATCACAGCATTTATTTTTTGACACTGTAATTTTCTATTCACATTTGTCTTCCCCACAAAACTATGTCTTGATAGTGGGGGCTGTGTTTGCTCATCTCTGTATCCTGAGTGCTAGCCCAACGCCTGCAAGCGTGACATAGGTGCTTGATAAATGTTTAAAGAGTGAATCTATAGCTGTAGAAAGTTTTCCTTATAAGTTACTCATAATAAGTAATGATTACTTAATAATTAAGGGACTGGCAATTAATTTCTTAGTCAACCAGACCCCAAATTTGAAATCATCTTTGTATTTTCATTTCTTCTTTATCCTTTACATCTAATACATCAGTACTTAAGATATTTCTCAATTGCCTTTCTGGTACCGGGTTTTTGTTCAGATGCCAACTGTCACATGTTTGCAATATTAAAATAATTATTCAATTGATATTGTTAACTCTGGTCTTTGCCCATCCAGTCATATGCATTTCTAAGACTTTAATTTTTCTAAAATACCTACTATTCTATTGACTAAAGGTCTCTAATATCAAATCTAATTCATTTTCAATAGGGAGATATATGTGGTAAGTAAGTTTAAAATCTAATGTAAATCACCCTCCCACCTCATCTCTCACTTCATGGAAAATCATAGTTACCAGTTTCTTGGGTATCTTTCTAGAAAATCTCTCTTTATGTATCTCTGTGCTTGTGTGTGAAGATGTGTATAGAAAGCCTCTACTTTTTTCCTTGAAAGTGGTAGAATAGACTATATACACCATTCTGCATCTTGCTTTTTTTAACCTAATAATATGTCTAGGAAATTGTTCCTTGTCAATAATTTGAACAATCCGAACAATTCTTTTTTATGATGAATATTTTATTGTGTTTATATATACATAAAATTTACTATTTTAACTAATTTTAAGTGTGTAATTCAATGACCCTAAGTACATTTGCAATGTTGTGGAACCATAAGCACCATCCACACCCACAACTTTTTCATTATTCCAAATGTAAACTTTGTACCTATTAAACAATAATTCCTCATTTCCTCCTTCCCTCAGTTCCTCTTAACTTCTTGTCTAGTTTCTTTCTCTATGAATTTGTCTATTCTACTAACTCATACAAGTGGAATCATGTAATATTTTCCTGTCTTGTCTGGCTTATTTCACTTAGCATGTTTTCAAGTTCATCTGTGTTATAACATATATCAGAAATTTATTCTTTTTTATGACATATGTACCACATTTTATTTATATATTCATTTGTTCATGAACACTTAGGCTGTTTCTACCTTTGGGCAATTATAAATAATGCTGCTATGAACCTTGGTGTACATCTGTATGAGTCCCTGCTTTCAATTCTTTTAGGTATACATTTGGGAGTAAAATTGCTGAATTATATGGTAATTCTATGTTTAACTTGCTGAGGAACAGTGAAACTAGTTTCCACAGCGGCTGCAACATTTTACATTCTCACCATAATACACGAAGGTTCTAATTTCTCCACATCCTCACCAACGGTAGCTTGCTTTCTTTTCTTCCTTTCTTCCCTCCTTCCTTTTTCTCTTTTCTTTTCCTTTCCTTTCTTCTTCCTTCCTTCCGTTCTTTTCTTCTTCCTTCCTTTTTTCATAATAGCTATCTAAATAGGTGTGAAGTGGTATCCATTTGTGATTTGGGCTTGCACTTCCTTAATGACTGATGACATTGAACATCTTTTTATATACTAATTGATAGTGGCATGTATTTCATTCTGTCAAAATTATGAAATATTTTGTATATAAAATTCTATGCTTGATAAGTATGATTCACAGTAGAAAAACACCCAAAAAGCCAATTCCCAGCCTAAGAAATAGAGGATTCACTATTCTTTTTTTTGGGGGGGGGAGTACAGTATATTTTATTGATGGTACATGACAAGGTAGGGCTCCCCAAGCCCCTCCCCCTCCTCAGGGTCTGGGATATAAATTGGAGGTCAGGAGATTCTCAGTGTGTTGGGGGATTAAGTTGGGGCAGGGGCTCCCCAGAAGCTGAGGGCCTCTCTCTTCCTCTTGTTCTTGCTGGGGCTGGTGGTCCAGGAGGCTCTTACTCCTTGGAGGCCATGTGGACCATGAGGTACACCACCCAGTTGCAGTAGCCGAATTCATTGTCATACCAGGAAGTGAACTTGATGAAGTGGTCATTGAGGGCAATACCAACCCTGGCGTCGAAGGTGGAAGAGTGGGTGTCACTGTTGAAGTCACAGGAGACAACCTGGTCCTCGGTGTAGCCCAGGATGCCCTTGAGGGGGCCCTCTGATGCTTGCTTCACCACCTTTTTGATGTCATTTTTAGCAGCTTTCTCCAGGCGGCAGGTCAGATCCACAACTGACAGGTTGGGGGTGGGAACACGGAGGCCATGCCAGTGAGCTTCCTGTTCAGCTCAGGGATGACCTTGCCCACAGCCTTGGTGGTGCCAGTGGAAGCAGGGATGATGTTCTGGGCAGCTCCTTGGCCATCTCACCACAGCTTCCCAGAGGGGCTGTCCACGATCTTCTGGGTGGCAGTGATGGCATGGATGGTGGTCATGAGGCCCTCCATGATGCCGAAGTGATCATGGATGACTTTGGCCAGAGGACCCAAGCAGTTGGTGGTGCAGGAGGCATTGCTGACAATTTTGAGGGAGTTGTCATACTTCTCGTGGTTCACGCCCATCACAAACATGGAGGCATCAGCAGAAGGAGCAGAGATGAGGACCCTCTTGGCCCTGCCCTTCAAGTGAGCCCCAGCCTTCTCCATGGTGGTGAAGACCCCAGTGGACTCCACAACATACTCAGTACCAGCATCACCCCATTTGATGTTGGCGGGATCTTGCTCCTGGAAGATGGAGATGGACTTCCCATTGATGACAAGTTTCCTGTTCTAAGCCTTGACCGTGCTGTGGAATTTGCCATGGGTAGAATCATGCTGGAACATGTACACCATGTAGTTGAGGACAATGAAGGGGTCATTGATGGCGACAATATCCACTTTACCAGAGTTAAAAGCAGCCCCGGTGACCAGGCACCCAATACGGCCAAATCCATTCACTCCGACCTTCACCATCGTGTCTCGGGGACTTGGCTGGCACTGTACCAGAAGTTGCTGCTGTCTGTCGAATGGGGAGGAGCAGAGAGCTGAGCATTCACCATTCTGATCAAGGTCCTTATACTTCCTTAATCACAACCCCTGTGAACCCTCAGATCCAGGAATTGCTTTTTTTTTTTAAGATTTTATTTATTTATTTGAGAGAGAGAGAGAGAGAGAGAGAGAGAGAGAGGCAGAGACACAGGCAGAGGGAGAAGCAGGCTCCATGCAGGAAACCTGACATGGGACTTGATCCCTGGTCTCCAGGATCAGATCCTGGGTGGAAGGTGGCGCTAAACTGCTGAGCCACCCAGGCTGCCCAGATCCAGGAATTTCTTAACTGGAATTTATATTTGTTAGTTTAATTTTTTCTAGTTCTACTGCATATATATGTCTCCTTAAACAATATAATGCTTTATTTTGTTTATGAACTTGGTCATACTGCGTGTGTTTTTCTGATATTTCTTTATTCACCCAACATAATGTTTCCAATATTCATACATGTGGATGACTATAATTATGAGTTATTCATTTCACTACTATATAGTATCCCACTGTATACCTATACCACAATTGATTCATCAATTGATATTTAGATTCTTCCTAGTTTTCTTGATTTTACAAATACTGCTACTATAAACATTTCTATACAAGTTTTCTGGTACATATGAATAAAAGTATATGTAAGAGGGGAATTGTTACATCATGAGACTTGTTTATTTTCAAGTTTATCAGCTAATGCCAAATTACTTTCAAAGTACTTTTACAAGGTTATACTTCTACCACTCTCACATGATCTGTATTATATATAAAATACAGATTGTAAGAATCCCCCCTCCATGTTTTATATTATATATATTATTTGAAAAAAATTAAGCCTTTTATTGTGGCTGCTGTTGTTCTCATACCTGCTTGGTTTTTATAAATGTTCCAAAAGTAAGTTTGAAATACTTTGGGAATCTATAGTTTTTGTGTACAGGGTTCTATATCTGTCCATGTATATCAAGCATGAGGGATAATAAAACATATACCAATATAGCAATGGATTGGTTGATTTTTCAGTTTTTATTAGTTTATTAGGTGCATAATGATTTTATTGTATTTTATTTATTTTTTGCCTGATGCTAAAACTTCTGTTACAGTGACTCATTCTTTGGCATTGCTTTCAATCTTAAAGTCTCTTTTCTCTTATATCTTTGTCATTTTTTTTTAAGATTTTATTTATTTATTCATGAGACACACACACACACACACACACACACACACAGAGAGATAGGCAGAGACACAGGCAGAGGGAGAGGCACGTTCCATGCAGGGAGCCCGATGTGGGACTTTATCCCAGGTCTTCAGGATCATGCCCTGGGCCGGCCGAAGGCAAGTGCTAAAACACTGAGGCAACAAGGGATCCCCTCTTTGTCAGTTTTTTTAACAGTAATTGTAATGCTTAATTTTATGTGTCAACTAGACTGGGATAAAGGATGTTCAGATAGCTGGTAAAATATTATTTCTGACTATGTGTGTGAGTGTGTTTCTGGAAGAGATTAGCATTTGATTCAGTAGCCCGAATAACAAGTTCCACCCTCGCCAATGTGAATGGGTATCATTCAGTCATTCGGAAGCCAGAATGGAACAAAAAGGCAAAGGAAGGATGAAATCTTCCTCTCTCTTCTTGAGCTGGGAAGTCCATCTACTGCTTCTCAGAGCTGATTGTCAGGCCTTTGCACTCAGACTGAATTCTGCTACAGGTTTTTCCTGGTTCTCCAACTTGCAGACAGCAGATTGTAGGATTTCTTGACTTCCTTAACTACACGAGTCATTCCATAATAAATCTTGTATATCTATGTGCCTCTCTATATATCTTATTGGTTTTCTTTCTATGGAGAACCCTGATACAGTAATATAGGTATATCAGTTTTTTTGGGTTGTAACTTTAATTTCAAACTCCCTGTGTTCTTACGTTACAATTTTTTTTTTATAAATAACACATAGCTGGATATATTTGCTTTTTGTTTATTTATTTAATTTATGTTCAATGAAAAGTCATTGTACTTATATTTTTATGATTATTGACATATGGATTTATATATTGTCTGATTGCATTGCTAATGTTGAAAAATCAATTTTAGTCTAATAGTTATTTCCCTATAGCTATCGCTAATGTCACTTTTTTCTTTGAATGGCTTTACTATTTTTTTTTAAAGATTTATTTACTTATTCATGAGAGACACAGAGAGAGAAAGAGGCAGAGACATAGGCAGAGGGAGAAGTAGGCTCCCCACAGGGAGCCCGATGCAGGACTCAATCCCGGATCCCAGGATCACGCCCTGGGCCGAAGGCACTCAACCGCTGAGCCACCCAGGCATCCCGAATGGCTTTAATATTTTATCTTTATTTTTGATATTCTGTGTGGTTGTAGCACAGTGTATCTAGATGTAGATTTTTATTTTTTTTATCCTGCTTGGGATTTTATATTCCCTCTATACAATGATTTTTTTAATAACATTTTTTTCAGCATTATTTCTTCCATATTGCTCCTTTTACATTGTTTCCAATATCTTCTTTTGAAATTCCATTTAAAGGTTGATTGGGCCTTCTACCATGATTCTCTGTGTCTCAGTGTATCTCACTATTTTCCATCTCTTTGTTTCTCTGTGACTTTATTTCCTGATTTATTAGTTCTGAGCCTTTTGAGCTTTCTGCAGCATAGGTAGAATTATTTCTAAGCTTTCAACCAATGATGCCAAAATTCGTAAGTTAAGCTGGAGAGTAGATTCAATATCTACTTTTCTTTCTTCCAATGGTTTCAATTTTTTAAAAAATTGCTTCTCACATAGTAAACATACTTATTTTGTATTCAGTATCAAAACAAAACAATATCCTATGACTTTGTGGTTTCAGGTTTGTTGTCTGTTTTGTTTTTAAAAATTTATTTTTTATTGGTGTTCAATTTGCCAACATAAGAATAATAACCAGTGCTCATCCCATCAAGTGCCCCCCTCAATGCCTGTCACCCAGTGACCCCCACCCCCCTCCCACCTCCCCTTCCACCACCCCTAGTTCATTTTCCAGAGTTAGGAGTCTCTCATGTTCTGTCACCCTCCCTGATATTTCCCACTCATTTTCTCTCCTTTCCCCTTTATTCCCTTTCACTATTTTTTATATTCCCCAAATGAATGAGACCATATAATGTTTGTCCTTCTCCGATTGACTTATTTCACTCAGCTTATTTTCTACTCACTCTTATACTTGCTGGCTTATTTCCTTTGTGTTCTGTGATTTTCTTTTTAAAAATGTGATCTCTTATTTGTTGCAACTCCATCTGTGTGGGTTCTCTAAGACTGGCATTGAAGGGGAATTCTAGAAGGCAGTAGTTTCTCTTTCTACCAATGGCCTAAGGGCTCTACTAACAAGGGTCTTCCTATAACAAGTTGTGTCCTAACCTGTTAAAATTAATGGGATTATTGAAAATTAACTTTAAATGAAATTCAGATTATTATTGTTTTGTCTACATGGTAACAATTCTCTTTAAGCTAAATTATTGCAAATTTTTTAGCATAATATGATTTAAATGACACAGAGCTAGTTTTAGATGAGGTATAGTAGTTTCTGAAAAATTTTAAAGAATGCTTCTGTAAGTGCTGCACAAGTACTATTTTGTTCTATTCTTTAAGAAAAAAATATAACTTTTTCCCTGATGAAATTTTAGAATGAAACAAAGGAATTTCTAGACACCTTGAAGGCTACTCCTTAATAACTCGTACTGTATATCTGTGTACCCAGTAATTTTTGATATTCCAACTAAAAGTAAGTTTTGATATCTTTTCAAAACAGGCAGCCAATCCTTTATATAATTAGGCTAATTTTATTATTTTGATGGTTTAAAGAGAACTCCAGTCTATTGTGTAAAAAGACTCCAGGTTATTAAAAGAAAGACTTTAAGGGAAATTAGGCGATCTTCATGCTAGCATAAAGAAAGCGAGAGAAGAGACATGTGACGGCATCTTAGAGAGAAAATGGATTATAGTATCTAGTTTCCCTCATATTATGGCTGTGAGGAGTTAAGGGTAGATAAACTAGTAAACTGTTTACTACTGACCCATAACATAGATTGCAGATTTGTTTGTGGATTTCAAAATCAGGATGGTGGCCACAATTAAGCCTCAGGGGGAAAACCAGAAAGCTTTGAATGAGAAAGTGATCAATGGCTGCCAGTAAGAGACATGACCTGAGAAGAGATCCAGCTTCTTTAGTCATCATGAAGTGAGAGATGTCCAAAAACCAGGGTATCTGTAACTATGTTAGTCAGAGCCCTTTTACACTCAGCTGTCTTATCATTTCACTGTTTCCTGCTTCCTCTGTACAGGCCTGCTATAGTTGTAGGTACATTTGATCCTATATTTTGAGATCTGATAAACCACCTCATCCCTTTGTTTCTCCAATCTAGGAAAGGAAATGGCTTTCTGATGTTAATTACTAATTTCTTCTAAAGTCTAGATTCCAATTGTTAACATGTAAAGTCATCTTTACGCTGATCTTTTTCTCTGGGAATAATGCCAATATATTCTAGAATATAATTTTCTTGTATCAAAGCTTTTAAATTCTCTGTTCCTCCACATTTACTCTGTTCTTAGTGAAAGATACAGATATTGGTTTCATTCTTTTATAGGGTAGAGAATTCAGAACAGGGAGATATCTGAGTCTTAAAAGGAGAATACTATCCAGGGGTATCAAAGAAGCCAGTAGGAGTGAGTAGCCAGAGATTAACTAGATTTAGTGAGATGGAACTAGGAATCCGTTGCTATGAAAATGATTTCAGTTATTAATTTGGGAATCAGATGTGAGAGAATATCTTGAATGATTACCTAGAAGAGATTTTTTATTGTGGCCTATTTTCATTGGTAACCTAGAGCATGTTGGTGAGAACTCAGCTGAAATGCCCCTCTACTCTTCTGTTGTGAATCTATTCTGGTTCCCACACATGATGGATAAGGCAATTCTCAGATATAAGACCTCATTCCTGATAAGAAACACTGGAGGTTATTGGAAAATGAGGCACTAGCCCCAGGTAGTTTAAACTGGTTTAAGAACAACAGAATTTGGGGATACCTGGGTGGCGCAGCGGTTTGGCACCTGCCTTTGGCCCAGGGCGCGATCCTGAAGACCCAGGATCGAATCCCACGTCGGGCTCCCGGTGCATGGAGCCTGCTTCTCCCTCTGCCTATGTCTCTGCCTCTCTCTCTCTCTCTCTCTCTCTCTCTGTCTGTGACTATCATAAATAAATAAAAATAAATTAAAAAAAAGAACAACAGAATTTAACCAAGATCCCACGAACCAATGGAGCTAAGCCTTCTATGTATGGCTCACCTGCCTGACTTTTTGAAGAATAGTCAAAGCAGCACCTGGAGAAGAAAGGTCTGAGAAAGGCAGCAATTAAGACTCAATGAATTGCCTAATATAGTGCCAAATAATTTTGACATAATTGGAAAACTTAGCTTTCATGAATTTATATACAACCAGTTTAGAGTAACACAAATAAACAAATAAAAGTGTCAAATGCAAACAACTGTTCTAGTCCAAGATGTTTCTTTGTTCAATTGTTGAATATTACGGCAATTCTTAACACTGCTGGGTATGTAAAAAGACTAAACCTCAGAGAGCTGGGCTAATTTTTCCCTAAGAAAAAACCCTCTGGTTTGTTCATAATTAATTGTAATCTTTGACTCTATAGAGGAAAACTTATCTCACTTTTGAATTATACTCTTCTCCTTCCCAGATGAGTAGGCTGATCAATGATCTCTAAGCATTATGGGAAAAGCGCCTAAGTTATGTGAGCCCACTTTTTCAATTGTCATCTAAATGCATGTAATTGATAATTGCATGTTTATCTTTATACCATTTCTCAATAATTACTGTAGTTGAGTAAGCTCCCTTCTATTTGTTATATTGTACACATATATTATTTCTTACTTTTATTGTGCATAATCTTTGGGTCCTTCTTGGTGACCACAAAACTGAAACTAATCTCTCTTAATCATCTTATATTTCTATTTATGTTTTCTTTTGTTAAGCATAGATGCATCACCAAATAACACCCATTTTCATCAAATGACATTTTTCTGAGGAATCAGGAATTCTAAAAGCAAAAGTTCGAGTCAGATAAATTTTCATAAGTTTCCAAGTTATTCCAGTGCTTGAGGACTCTTGAGCACTGATAATTTTATGCTCAATTTATTCATTCATCCACTTACCCTGTCCCCCCCAAAATTTAAGTGGCCATGTAACTTTATGAATGACTTAGTGCTTTATGCCCTGGTGGGAGGTTTACCACCATCTGGCAAAAATTTAGCATTTTAGGGGACACTGAATTTTGGCCTGATGGAATCAGGGATCCCTTACTCATCGTGGAGTTGTTAACATTCCATGCGGCTAACATTCAAAGGGCCAATCGATATTTATAAGAGGTGCACAGATGTGTATACAGATGTGTTAACAAGACAAACATAACTCCTATTACAGAGAAGGGGCACCAATTCAAGGCACAAAGGTTTTTATTTTCACCATTTATAGTGATAAGAAGTGAATTATTATATCACATATGGATAACCTTAGAGCATAAATGTTTTAAATGTCTTAAATCTTATAATTAGTGCAGATAATGAGATACACAAAACCCCTTAGACATGGATACATAAATGAATAAAGTATGCTAATCTAGAGTAAAAGGTCATCCAGCTTGGCAGAGGTTTGAGTTTATGCACCAAGGCAGCTGCAGAATTAGAAACCTCTGGCAAATCTATTTCTAGGTATACTCATTCATAAATAACTGGAAAGGTTTTGATGAATCATTTTAATTATTGTCCTTCATGCTTATTGTAACATCTTTTTAAGTATGCTTTTTTAACTGAACCATCTGTGGTAGACATATCTTTATTTTGAAGAAAGGGATTAAATGATTATTTTAAATACACTTTTTTATTTTAGAATTGTTCTAGATTTACAAAAAAATTTCAAAGGTAGTACAGATTTCCCACATACTTCATACTCAGTTTCCTCTATTATTAACATCTTACATTAGTCTGAGTCATTTGTCATAATTAAAAAGCCACTATTGATTCATTATTATTAACGAAAGTCCATACTTTATTTAGATTTCTTTAATTTTTATTTAATGACTTTTTGTCTATTCTAGAATCCCATCCAGGATACCACATGTCTCCTTAGGCTCCTTTTGGCTAGGATAGTTTATGACTAGCCTTGTTTTTGACCTTGACAGTTGTCAGGAGTACTGATCTGGTATTTTGCAGAACATTCTTCAGATGGAATTTGTCTTACTATTAAACTGGGGTTGAGGCTTTTTGTGAGGAAGACAGCAGAGATCAAATGCAATTCTTATCATATTTTATCAAGGATAACTTATATCCACATGACTTGTCATGATTGATGTTAACTTTATTCAAATCTGGCTGAGGTAGTGTTTATTAGTCTTCTCCACTGTAAAATTATTCTTCCACTCTTTTCATACTGCAGCCTTTGGAAGGAAGTATTCAGCACACATGTAAAGAGTGAATAATTATACTCCCCTTCTTGAGAGTGAAGCATCTGGTAAAGTACCCATATAAATTATTTCTAATTACTCTGCCTGGATGATTTGTCTGTTCTCCCCCATTTATGTATCTAGTCATTTATTTATACCTATATGAATTTATGGATATTTACTTTATATTTTGGGCAATAATCCAATTCAATTTTACTTCTCTGTTGCTCAAGGGCTCATTTTATATATTTTCTGCTCTAGTCTAACAAGGAAGGCATTTCTCCAAAAAACACTCCATTTCTCCAAGGAACTCTCATTTTCACTTTTTGAGAAGAATACCAGAAACCAACATCTGAATACCAGGTGTGTGCATTGCTAGTGGGACGCCATTTCTTTTATGTCCTCTCAGCTGACAGAGCAGAATATGTGTGCATATACTAACCTGTGTCTATGCTGTTAAGAGAAATTCAACTGAGTAAGTGTGAGAATCTAATTGGTTTTATTCAGTGATTTATGAATTGGACAGAATTCTATCTAGTAAATAGATGGAGCTCAGAGGAGTTGTACAAAGTGGAAAGCTTTTATAGACAGGAGGGTGAGACAAGGAAGTTAAAAGGGTAGATTATTTCAAACAAGGTTATCTTCCTTTCAGGGAAAACAGGGTTTTATGGCATAGATTCCCTCACTAGTGTTGACCAGGAAATTCCAGACTGATTGGGTTAAAATTTCACTCTTGAAAGAGGCTAAACCTGAAGTTAGGTTATGTATTAAGTATTGGTAGGGCTTAGCCAAAGTGACTCCATTTTAGACCTGCTGTTTCTTTTTAACCAGATGCATTCATGAATATTGCTATATGTAAGAATTTGCATCTATATTAAGCTAAATATGAATTTATACTGATGTTGAGAACTCTAATTCATTGCCATGTGAATCAATATAGACTCCCATTGCTTGGCTGTGACCTCCTACTCCAACCATGAGAAACCTGGCTCCCTCCATTGCCAATCATTTACTTAATCATTCAGTTCCATTATACATATGGTTTCAGAATTATTAACGTATACCCCTGTGGGAAAAATGTTACCTCAAGTACAGTGTTTATGTACAATTCCTTTGTCTTTAGCCTTATGACTAGTTTTTTTTTTAAGATTTTATTTATTTATTCATGAGAGACACAGAGAGAGAGAAGCAGAGACATAGGCAGAGGGAGAAGCAGGCTCCATGCAGGGAGCCCGGTGTGGGACTCGATCCCGGGACTCCAGGATGATGCCCTGAGCTGAAGGCAGGCGCTAAACCGCTGAGCCACCCAGGGATCCCCTTATGACTAGTTTTGTAAGCAAACTGTTGAATTTATGGCATAGTTTCTCATTAATGTTTATAGTGAAGTATGAGAGGAGAGAGAGAAATTGAAGGAACTCTTAAATAAAAAGTAACCCGTGAAGATTTGGAAAATTCTCAGTCTATGCATATTACAAAAAATGAGAAAATATGTTCTGGAGAGAACACCAAGGGTGTGGCTGGACAATAACTTCTTAAAGAGATTGTGCATAATTTTAATCAACAGTCTGCAGAAGCCAGAACTAGAGAAGAGATTATACCAGTAGAGACACTGCTAGTTTGAATTGAAAGGGACAGAGATCATCTGAAATAAAGGAAGGCTTTTGGATTTTAGGGGTTCCACAGGATGGGGCAATAGAGTTTTCCATCTGTGAGTGTACTACATATCCTGCAGGAAAAGGGAAGAATGACTGTAAAGGCAATTCAGAGATCAGGAGGACGACCACTCACACCACACGCCCATGTGTAAGGCTGTTTCTTCCTTCGTTTCACAGAATGGGCCTCTTTCCTTGGTGTCAAGAGATGAGATGAGGTGGGGTCACTGCCTCAGGAATGTGGAGTGAGACTGCTGCTCCCTTGGGCCTCAGAGAACAAACCAGCGAGCCAGAGATGATTATTCTCAAGCTTTAGGGTCTGGAATTTGACTTGCTATGTTTTGGGCGTTCTTGAGACACATCCTCCACTCCCTTTTCCTTTCCTATTTCTCTTATTTACAAAGGGAGTGTCTATCCTATGCTTGTCCCAGCATTATATTTTGGAAGTGCATAATTTGTCTGGGTTTATGAGGTAACAGCTAGCGAGGAATTGTGTCTCAGGATAAAGCACACCTTAAGTCTTACATGTACATGACTCAGAGGATATTCAGATGATATTTTAGACATGGGATTGATGCTGGGATGTATTAAGACTTTTTGGAGCTATTAGTTCAGGGTGAATGTATTCTGCATGTGAGAAGTACCTGAATTTGGCAGGGGGTCCTTTAAGGGAAAAATGTTATGGCATGGATTGTAGCCCCCCAAAATATATATGTTAAGGTTTGTTTTTTTTTTTTAAGATTTTACCCATTTATTCATGAGAGACACAGAGAGGCAGAGACACAGGCAGAGGGAGAAGCAGGCTCCATGCAGGGAGCCCAACGTGGGACTCAATCCCAGGACTCCAGGATCAGGCCCTGGGCAGAAGGCAGGAGCTCAACCGCTGAGCCACCCAGGCTCCCCCTAAGGATTTAACCTCCTATCTGACTCTATTTGGAAATAGGGCCTTTAGGGAGGTAATTAATGTTGAATGAGGTCAATAAGGGTAGGGCCCTAACTTGTAGAACTGATATCTTTATAAGAGGAGAAAGAGACATGGAAGAGTTCTTTTTCTGTCTGCACATATACACAGAAGAAGGGCCATGTTACATATATCTGGAAAGTGGCTATTTTCAAGTCAGAGAGACAACCCTTATCAGAAACTAAATTCTGTGAGGTTTTTTGTTTTATTTTGTTTTGTCTTTTGATTTCTACCTTTCTGTTGAACTTTGTTTATATATTGTTTTTCTGGTTTTAATGAATTGTTTGTATTCTCTGGAAGCTCATTAAACTTCTTTAAAATAATCATTTTGAATTATTTGTCAGGCAATTCATAGACCTCCATTTTAGGGGGTCTGTTAGTAGAAGCTTCTTTTCTTCCTTCTGTGTTATCTTTCTTCCTGATTTTCTGTGTTCCTGAGGGCCTTGCATTGGTGTCTGCTCACTAGAAGAAGCAGTTACCTCCTTGTAGACTTTACATACTGGCTTTAGTAGGGAAGGACTTATATCAGTGGGTAGGTATGAGGGTGCCAACCAGGATGGGGTGGGCAGTGACACCCATCCAGGGGGCACACAGGTTCTGTGGGTGTTGGATTTAGGAGAATGTAAGGGCACCAGTTCTGAGGTGGGGGGGGGGCATGATAGCACCTGGTCCAGAAGCACATGTAGGCTCTGGGACAGTTAGATATGTAGGGGTTCCAGGTCTAGGGGTATGTGGTGGTCCTAGTCCTTGGGGTGCAAAACAGTGTCAACAAGAGTGGTACATGGTGGTGGCAGTTGGGAGGGCATACAATATCTCCAACCAGGGGGAGATGTGGCAATTTGAGCTCCTGGTGGCTCCAAAAACTGGGGTTCTTACTGATGAAGACTGTGGGGTTCCTCAGCAGTAAATACTGTGGGTCTCTGGCAGTGGGAGGACTGCTGGTGTCTTCTTGCTCTCCTTTTCCCCATGGTGGATCTGACAGCTGAAAGGGTTCATCTTACCACTGAGCTGTGCCTGAGGAATGGGGTAATGTGGGTGAAATGAAGCTATTTTTTCTACCTTCTTCTACACAGTTATCCTTGTTCTTTTGCTTCACCAGTTTGCTGCAGCTTCTAAACTGGACTCTCAAACTGTTTCAGAGTTATTTTCACTCTGGAAGCAGTTAAGTGATAGTTTTTGATGAGAAACGAGGCCTGGGACCTCCTAGTCTGCTCTCTTGCTGATGTTACTCCGCTTGTCTTTATCTATAGCAGGTAATCCTATGGGCAAGACACATTGCTAACTTCCTTCACCATAAAATTATTTCCTTGGTCAGAAGTTCTATTATGTGAGAAGGTTCAATGATAAATAAGAATTCCACAGATTGTAATCTTGGCAAAGACATCTTGAGCAAGGAAAGTAAATTTATATGCAGAATATATATCTATTCCTGTGACAAAAATGGCTCCTCCCTCTGGGATTGAAAGATCCCCATCTCAGCCTTCTGGTCACCTTGGGAAAGGTTCTATATCAGGGGTTCATTTTTAATCTTTGCTGTTGCAGTATGGCCTCTCTTTGATCCATGGTTACTTTGTACATGTGCCCATTGAGCAAGGACCAGGGTGGTTGTCCTATGAAAGAATTTGAGTCTCATTAAATTCCTGGAAGTGGTGAGTGATTGGAGGGGCTGCTGAGAAGAATTGGCCTCCCTTGTGAAGCAACTGACAAAGAGAAAAACATTTAAAGTTTATAGGCCCTTGGTGGAACATTTGGAAAAAGCATATGGAAGGAAAACATTAAGGATGGTTCTGTAAAGGCAAGGCATTCATCTATACATTGTTAGATAGATTTTTTTTTAATCTTAAAAAGAATCCCTGGATTTTGAAAATAATTATTTCCCAAAGCTACTATTTTACCTACATTTTAAATCAATGGCCTTGACTGCTAAAAAGATGGTTCACATAATTATATCTATGAATGCAGGCGTGAGCATCTGCTGAGCATGGCTTGGAAATTGACAATTAGCAGTAAATCAAAGGATTCAGACAGCCTAATGTTAACATCATCATTAAAATGAACAAGAAGATTACATTGATCAAATATGAAAAGAGTACTTAAAACATTGAATCTATGGGCTTTCCTGCAAATTATTACCTCAGAAGGCTATGTGATCATCTCTCCTTTTCAACTAATTGCCTGCACTCAAATGATTTTATTGCTGCATTATAATTCAAGATTCAGTTTTAAAGTGCTAAAAGAGCAGCTTGTTTAAAAGGAACTATGCTTTTCCTCTATCCATTTTTGTTCATTTTGATCTTAGACTTTAAGAGTTTGGAATATCTTAGAACCGTTAGGATACTCCCCAGAAAGAACTTGGACAACACATAGTGTGAAACTTTGGTTTGCTTCAAACTTTGTGTGCTTCAAATGGCCTTTTACACAGGTTTTTTAAAAACCCAGTGTCCCCTTCTTCCATCATCATTGTTGTTTAACATTGTTCTTTTAGTTCTGGCCAAGGCAATAAAGCTATAAAGAAGAAATAGAACATAATTAATAGAAGGAAGAGATAAAAGAAATTATTCCTTTTCGCTATGATATTCTGATTTTACAAATGAGGAAATAGAGTACAGAGGGATCAATTGGCATTACAAGGTTTAATAGCTCATTAGTGAAAAAGCTGGGTTAATAGAAATAAGGTTTAGAAAAAAATGGCAGAGAGAGACTTTCTGTAGCATGGTTTATAATCTGTAGTGATGATGTACAGAAGAAATAATTTTAAGACTTCTCTTCAGACATTGGTCATTTATTTTACATTCAATACATTTTCCTTTGAGTGCCTACTTTACACAGGGAGACCCTGAGCTCTGGGGAGGGAGAGATGGCCTAGGCAGATGCTATGTATCCCTGCTCTTAAACTGCCTTCATTCAGGCAGGGTTGCAGATGTTTCAGATGTTTAACCAAAATTAATTACTATTGTAATAAATACTTCCAGACGGTAAGGTACAGTGCTAACAGCACACAAGAGAGAGGGATCCATCTGATTTTCTCTGGTGAATCAGAGTAAAAAAACAAAGCACAATCCCTTAAGTATTTAGGTAATCTGGTTTTCTTTTTTAATTTTTTTTAACTTTTCCTTTTTAAATGTAGGTAATGATACAGTGCTACATCTAGAAAAAATGGTGATAATGAAAAAAATATGCAATAAGTTTTTGAGCTATCACTGGGTAAAATGTGGGATATAAGTAAAGGGTGATTAAAAGTAGATTCCAGATTTATGAGGTTTAGGCAAACAGAGGTTTGTTTTTCTCATTAGGAGCTCTCTCAGGAATGATCTCTCAAAGCACATGCCTTAAGTAACATCCAGGCTGCAGGCCCCACATCACATGCTGAATCCTGGCATCATTTTTTTTTAATATATATATTTTTAAGATTTTATTTATTTGTTCATGAGAGACACACACAGAGAGAGGTAGAGACACGGGGAGAAGCAGTTTCCACACAGGGAGCCTGATATGGGACTCTATTCTGGGACCCCAGGATCACGCCCTGGGCCAAAGTCAGGTGCTAATCCGCTGAGCTACCCAGGGATCCCCCTTTTTTTTAAAATATATTTTTTAAAGATTTTATTTATTTGAATCCTGGCATTATTATGTGAGCCATTGACCACACATTGCTCTTAGTATTTCTTAGACAGCACATGGCACAAGACCCCATTCTGTTTCTATGGGCAGTGTTCTTTGTGCAAGAGGCAGACATGTCTGAGAAATCAGAGAGGATGTACAGCAGTTTGTTCAGATTCTAGCTGCTTGATCACTGCCATTGGGCATCAAGACACGCTGGCAATGTTTTAATAAATCCAGAATAATTCTACCTGTGATGGCACCAAAGCATCTCTTCCTTTGCTGATGCAGAAAAAGAAATGCCACTAATATGGATATCAAGATTTAGGTTTCTGCCAGAAATAGTTAGGACAGTGCAAAATTAATAATGAACGCTATGATGCTATAACGCAGCTCTGCAACTAGGTATTAGTGGCATGTTATTTAAAAAATTCTTTTCAATAACAGCTTTCACAACACATACAAACACACACAAACTTCATGTAAATGAGAAACAAAGGGCACTTTCATAAAATTGAATATTTATGCATTGATTTGTTTAAATATCTGGGTAATTAAATTTTATGGAGTTAGCTGATTGGTTTATGGAAGTCACTAGATGGCAGTACCAACTAGTTAGTATGATATTACAGTTCAGATTCAGGTGCTTCTTAAAACACCAAAACCTGAAAGGAAGATAGGAAACTAGGTTTATTCAGTGGTAACTCTGGGTGAGTTTATCTTGGCATGGGGAAACAGGCCTCTAAAGGCAGTACTCAGGGGCACCTGGTGTATCAGTTGGCTAAGTGTCCAACTCTTGATCTCAGCTCAGTCCTGATCTCAGTTCAGGTCTTGATCTCAGAGTCCTGAGTTTAAGCCCCATGTTGGGCTCCATGCTCAGCATGAAGCCTACTTAAGAAAAAAAAAATAAAAATAAAAAATAAAGGCAATACTGAAACTATGACAAGATCTCATAGTCATAGAAGTGCTAGAAATTTTCAACTTTTCTACAAAGTAGGTCTCGGCAGGTAGAATAATACTTTTTATTTGTGTGGTGTATTATAGTTTATAAGGAACTTTCAGGGACATTTTTCTGATTTAATTCTCACATCAGCCTTGGCATTTAGGTAAGATTGTTATCCTCATTTTACCAGAAAGCTAGAGTCTCTTCAGGCCAGTAGTTCTAAAACACTGAGAACTGAATTGCTCTCATTCAAGTGCGTTGCCTCTGTACCTTTATGCCAAAAGTCTCACTGTTCTATCTTTTCCTCCTCTATTGCATTTATTATGTGGTTTGAATTTCATTGTAGAAGGAACTGCTTAAATATGTTTGCGACCTAAAAAATAATTTGTTATTAGCTTTCCAAAATGTAGCCCTCTTTTAATTGAGGTATTTCTATCAAAATAAACTGGCTGCATCTGTTTTTTTCTGAGCCAGCCCCACTAAACTCAATATAGAGCTAGTGAGTGCCCTACTGTGAACCAGGCAGCATTTTAGGTGCTAGTGGTGATAAAGTGAATGGGGGGGGGGTGTCTTTAAGAAGCTCACGATCTTGCCAAGAAAAGAAGCAGGAAAAACCTGACGGTAATACAATGTGATAAGTGTGATATTAACAGTTTAAGCAAAATGTAAGGAGCACAGAGCCCTGAACAACTAATTTGGCTTGGGGTGGAAACTTCACTGAACCGGAAACAGAAAAGAGATGGGGAAAAAAATCAGTGCCCCGATTTTAAGCTTTGTATTCTGTTTTCAAGAAATGTGGGAGAAGGCAACATTCAGAAAACAAATACTTGAAGATTTTTAAAAGAGATATCTGAAGTCATAGAGCAAGAATCACCTAATTTGGAAGTTGCAACAAGGTAATAGAGCAAGAATCACTCAATTTGGAAGTTGCCACAAGGTAATTAAACACACATGGGACACCATAGTAACTATAAATGGATATTTGCGACTTGAAATCCTTAGGAACCTCTCAAAGTGCTGCCTACAGCATATTCATTAGACTGAACCAAACAGTAAGTGCTTTTGATGCACTGAGTTCCAGACCTACCAGCCTAGATTAGTTGTATGCTGGTGAATATTTAATAATGGGTCCCCCATTATGGTCACTAAAAAGCTGTGAACTCTGGTATTCACTTAAACTCTGACATTTAATTGGCTCAACATTTATTGATGATATGTCAGACACTTTACTAACATGTTTTGGAGACTGTACAGTTCTGAAAGGTAGGCATGATTATGCCCATTTTTCAGAGGAAAAACTGAAGCTCGCAGGCATTAAGTGATTTTCTTCCTGAAGCAATAATGCATACAAGCAATACGAACCACTGTGGAACCTGACATACTATTATGTTGTTATTCATTCTTCCTTAAAATGTAAATACTTAGGGAGATAGCCTTCAGTCTTCCTGGAAACCTGGGGCTTAATATAGGAACTTATTCTAGGCTATCTCAGATCATTTAACTAGACAGACGGCTACAGATCTATTCTCATGGCCTTTGAGAACTATCAAGAGGCTACATTTCTTTACAGGAACACTGAGAAATTCAGGAAAGTTTTATCTCACTGTAGAGCTGCTAGTGAATACTGGCTTTCAATGACTCTCTCAAAAGTTGCTACTGCACTTCACTGATGATAACCATATTTGAAAATCTTACCCAGGGTACCTAGGAACATATAAATAATAATTTGTTTCCTGGTCATGTTAAAATTACTATTATTTTATTGCATACATTTAGAACCAGGTCTTTTCTAGAGCAATAATCACAATAATCCTGGAATGTGATCTCTCTAAATGTTGATTACCATCCTGTCATCCACATTGTGCCACCAATGGGGAACACAGGTAAAAGGACTGTGGATCGAGCAAGAACTACCTCATTCACACAAGAAATGTTTATCCTTTTTCTGGTATAGCTTAAAGCCAACTGGGGAGAGCAAGTGTCACCATAATGATTATAGGCAAGAAAGGATATCAATCGGAAGGTTGATTGGCATTGTAAAGAAAGCCTTTTTGAAAGCCTTCATAGGAGATGGATGCAGCTGAAGGATACCCTGAAGGATACCTGAAGGATAGCCTGACATAAGGCATGAAGTCTACAGAGAAGATGGGATAACCGCCCTGATCCCAGGATGAGGGGGCCCTCACGATAAAGGAAATCTGCTATTAACACTGTCATTGGGTGTTGTAAACCACAGAAGGAAGCTGCAGTCAACAACAGTTGAAATATAGAAGAGAGAGCTAATCTATGGGCCTACACATATGGCTCAAGCTCAAAGATCAGAGCTGGCCTTTGGTAGCAGTGAGCCCTAATTGTCCAATGTGTGCTATGAGTGAGGCTCACTCAGTATAGGTAACTTAGCCCTATTATGGTAGCTCATTCTTGTGTGATACCATGAAAGAAATCCCAAGCTGATGACTAGTAAGAGTTATCCTGTCACTAGGTTACCCTTCCAAAATTAAGCCAAGGGTTCCCTGGATGACTATTGTAGTCAACCTCATACTTTGTGATGATGGTGGTAGAGTTGGACAACACCCTGAAGGAGAGAAATGGACCCACAAGGATCCTGGTCTAAAGTAGGACATCAGGGTACTACTGTCTCTGGTTCACCCTAGGTTCATCCTAGGCACTGGAGACTTTTTCAGGTTGAGGAATTTCCCTTTTATTCCTTGTGGTTTTCATCATGAGAGAGTATTGAATTTTGTCAAATGCTTTAGCCATGTCTATTGAGAGGCCTATGAGGTTTCTGTCCTTTATTCTATTGATACGTTATATTATATTAATTGATTTTTGAATGTTAAGCCAACCTTGGGTACATTCCACTGTTTCATAGTATGTAGTACTTTCCATGTGTTGTTGTGCTTAGTTTGCTAACATTTTCTGAAGGATTTTTACTTCTATATTCATAAGAGGTGCAGATTTCTCCGACTTTTTGAAAGTAGAGTATTTCTATGAAATCCTTCATAAGCTGAAATGGCATAAAGCAGACAAGCAATTACCATTAATTTATATGGAAAGTAAAAAGGGTAAAAGAAAATTTATATGGAAAAATGTTTGAGCATTCCTAGACCTGAAAAATAACCTTTCGCAGGCTTTTCCGCGACAAGCGACACATCTTGTTAACTGATGCATAAAAAAAAAAAAATTAAGATAAAGCACAGATAGATGCTCACAGACACAGATCAGAGCTATAGCAGCTTTATGCTAAGATGCCGAGTGTAGTCCTGAGGTGGGAGCTTGGTGATGGCATTCTTACTTCTCTGGGTGCATGCTGCCTTTATAAGGAATGGTTCCCTGCAAAACAAAAGCCGAATGCTATTTTTGCTTTTCACTATATTTTCATAAAAGCAAAAATCCTCTTTGGATTCCTTTCTGTTAGCAAAAAGAGGCACTAATTTAGGTCTTTTGCAAAAGCAAAATGACATAATGAGCATTTTCCCAAAATTGGGGATACCTGTATTGGTCTAGAATTTCTTGTTATGGTATTGGCAACAGGGTAATATTAGTATCATGGAATGAATTGGGAAGTGTTCCCTTTTTAATTGTTTGGAACAATTTGAAAATAATTTTTCTTTAAATATTTGGTAAAATTTATCCGTCAAGTCATCTGAGTTGGAGTTTCTTTTTGTGGAAACATTCATTATTAATTCAATCTTTTTATTCATTATAGATCTTATCAGATTTTTACAATTTATTTTTAAGTCATTTTTGATAGTTCATGCCTTTCTAAGATTTTAGAGTAAGGCTACTAGAAACAATTTCTCAGTTTTGTTTACAGGGGAATGACTTTATTTTGCCTTCATTTCTGAATGATAGTTTTGCTAGATGTAAGATGCTTGGATGATAGTTTTTTTTTTTCTTTCAGCCTTTTCAATGTATTATCCCACTGCTTTCTGGCATCCATTGTGTCTGATGTAAAGCCAGCTCTTAGCTTATGGGGGCTCCCTCATATAGGATGAGTCTTTTTCTTTACTGCTTTCAGGACTTTTTCTTTCTCTTTCTTTCTTTCTCTCTCGTTTCTAAACGTTATCACTATGATATGTCTGGATATAAATTTCTTGCATTTAGGTCATTGGACTTCTTGGATGTGTAGATTAATGTTTTTCATTAAACTTGTGAATTTTTCAGCCATTATTTCTTCAAATACTGTGTTTCTGTCACTCTCTCCTCTGATATTCTTATTGCACTAATGTTTGTGCACTTGAAATTATACTCTAATTCTCCGAAAATCTGTTAATTTTTCTTCATTTTTTTCATTTTTTTTCCTCTGTTCTTGAGATGGTTCTTCAAGTTTGCTGATTCTTTACTGTTAGCTCAAACCTACTATCCAGTTCTGCTAATACATTTTTCATTTTAGTTCTTTACTTGTCATTATATCTTCTTTTACTTAAGTATTGTTTCCTTTAGTTCTTTGAGCATATTCATGAGAGCTACTTGAAGGCTTTGGTTGCTAAATTGGACATTTGGACCCTCTCAAAGGTAGATTCTGTTGCCTTCCTTTTTCCCTACCCCTAGGCCACACTGTCCTGTTCCTTTGCATGTTTAAAATTTTTTTGTTGTTGAAAATTGAACTTTTTAGGTAATATAACAATTCTGGAAACAGATCCCTTTCTTCTGAGGTCTTTTGTTGTTTGCTTGCTTAATATTTTAGTGATTGGCTGAATCATTTTAGTGAAGTCTGTTTCCTCTTCAGTGATCAGCCTGTGATGTCACTCCTCAAAGAATGCAGTCCTGGGTGTGCTCACAGTCATCCTGGGATGACAGTGATTTTAGCAGGGCTCTTTTTATGCTGTCTCTTTTCTGGATATCTTTGCTAAGCTGTTTGTCTCTGTTGGTATCACATCCAGCTGTTAGCTTCCACCAATTTCATACTACCTGCTCTATTGTTTTTAACAATGTGCCTGGCATAAATTACTTAACACTTTGATTGATTGATGATTGATTGATTGATTGATTTTAGACCACTCTGATCCATTTAAATCCAGTCTCCTTTACAGGGTAGTCTTTGAGGCCAGCCTATGAGGTTTATTCCAACCCCAAGGTGGTGGGGGGCTCTCCTTAGCTGTTTTTATCCTAGTTATATCTGGAAAATGTCCATTGATCTACAGTTTAGCTTGTGGCTCTCACAAAGTTACCAGGCTCCTCATGATTGCTCATCATCAAACTCCCCATTATTTTTGATGATATACTTAGATTTGAATTTCCTTATATTCTATTCCAAATAAAGTTAATTACCATGGGGAAAACATCAGAACTGACTGTTTTTATGTTCAGTCTTGCCCCTCAGCAAAATCCCTACACTACTGTTCTGGAACTGGAAGCAGGATAGTGGCCACTTGTCTTAGAGTGGCTTGCCTGCTTTATGAGCAGGATAAAGTAGGGATCTTCTTGTAATGAAACCTCTGTCCTACATGTTTGCTGGAGCAAGGGCAATGGAGGTCTCAGTATTCTCAGCTTGCTGCATCTGGGGTAAAACCTCTGACCTACAAGTGAGAGATGAGTAGCAAAAGGGACCCTTGACCTCTCATCCGCACTAGCCTGGATTTAGCCTTTGTAACACAGAGCTGGAGGGGATAAGAAATACTGGCAGCCTGACCCTTTCTGGGAGACACTGTAGCCCTTGACTAAGTGGGGGAGAGGAATCTACATTTCTTGGTCACATCATGAAAGTGGAACTTCCATTTTGAAGTGGAAGTCATGGCTCAAGTGTACACAGTTTGGTTGTTTTTACAGAGATATAATACTTTTTTTTAATTGAATGTTTCTTCATTTTCTATATGCCCTTAGAATAATTTAGAAACTTTAAAAAGTATTAAAATTTTTTTATAGTTGTTTTTGCAATGAAGAGTGTTCATGGAACTCCCCATATTATCATTTTCACATGATACTTAACCAGCAATAGAAGTAAATTTTTTTGAACAGTTAGTATTGCCAGAGAGCAGTTTAGGGATTTTACATGCTTTAACTCATTGAATTTTCACCTCAAATTTATGGTAGCTATCATGGCCACCATCTTATAGATAAAGAAACTGAAGGACACAGAGTTTGAGTAATTTAATACAAGCTGTTAAGAGCAGAATTTGAATCCAGGCAGTCTAGTCCCTCAGTCCACACTCTAAAGCATGCTATTTATCATCATTGCTCAAATGATACAGAACATCAAATTTGCTGACAGCTATGCATAATAACAGCAAAACCCGTCATGTTATAATAAAATATTCGCTCTCACAGAATAAAAGTCTTTCAAATTACCTTTACTATTACTGACCCACTCAGAAATTAGAATTTTAAAATATGTACAAAGAATCTTGCTTCCTTCATTTCCTCTTTTTCTAAGTCTACCCAAATTTAAGTGTGTGGTTTGGTTCCTTGTTTAGCATCTACACTAGAGCACCTTCCACCTGAATTGGCAAAGGGTAAGTCACTTTTAATGGTAGATAAATCTAACTCTAAATCTTTCATTTATTTTAAATTTAAAATTCTACAGGGTCAAAAGGTTACCACACAACCCAGAACCAGATTTTTCTTTTTTTTTTAGAACCATATTTTTCTATGTAACTTCTTAACTACCACTTCCTTCAGAAAATAGCATTGTCAAAGCTGAAGTGATATTCTCAAAGTTTAAAACATTTTAATAAAAATTTGTATTAAGTGTTATGGACTGAATTGTGTCCACTCCCTCAAAATTCATATGTTGAGCCTAGCCCTATATATGACTATATTTGAAGATAGAGACTTTAGGGAGGTAATTAAGGTTAATTAAGGTTAATTGAGGTCATGAGGATGGCCCCAAGTTTAGCAGGACTGGTGTCTTTATAAAGAAAAGGAATGCCACGCCACACAGAAAGAGACCACGTGAGGACCCCAGGGAGAAGGTGGTTTTCTTTGAGTCACAAAATTGTTCTCACAAGAAACCAACTTTGATGACATCTTGATCTTGGACTTTCGGCCTCCAGAACTCAGAGAACTTACTGTTTAAGCCACTGAGTCTGTAGCATTTTGTTATGTCAGCCCTAGCAAACTAATACATTAAGCTTACCTATATTATCGAGAAAGCAACTGTGCTCACCACTAGACTACCAAATGCTTGCTGCCTATATTAATTGAAGGAAATTGGTAAACAGAAAGATAACTGAGAGAAAAATCAAAGCTTTGTTATTTTAGCTTCATCAGGCTATTATTCAATCTTTGCCAGTTATTTGGAGTCTACCATCTATAAACTCAAACTTTATTTGGCCAAACCTCTCATTGAGTGGTACATGTATTTAGGGAAGAGATTTAAAAGTTCATTCTCATACAGATGGATTTCTTTATAAAGAAGTATCTTGTGGAAAATTGAAGTATTTATGGTAGTATATACTGCAATATCTAGGTTTTCCTGAGGTTAAATTTTCTCCTGAGGTCTACATATGGAGGCCTTACTTAGGCCATAACCTGTATACTTTAATTACATGTCTTTTTTGGTGGGAACAAATACAAAGCCAAATGTTCAGCTTTGCTTTTGTCTTGAAATTGCCATTTCATGTTCTTCTCTTATTATTTTTCTAACCCCAAATGAATTCTAAGGCCTTTTATCCTAGTGTCTATTGACCTGTCTTAAGCCTGAACCCTCAGATGTCATAGGACCTACAATGACTTATGCTATGGGCTCTTATCAAAAACCTTGCCTTTTCTGTTTTCTTTGTCTCCCATGATGTCAGCTCACACCTCACTATGACTACCTGTTTTTTTACATGACCCACCCTCCAATGACCACCACCATTATCACCCTAAAAATCTGCCTGTGACCTTAGAGAGAACTCCCTTTCCTTACCAAAACCAGATCCAACTCACTCCATGCAGTTTGTAGCCCATCAAGACCATGACACACTAGCATTCTGAGGTACAAACTCTGTCCAGCTGTATCTCTGCCAAGAGTAGTGAAGTAAGGTGATTACTAATACAGTAATTTACATTTTTCTTTCCATATTTCCATAATAATTTCCATAACTTGTCTTCAAAAACTGGCAGACACCATGCTTCCTTGTTTGAGGGGAGGTCTGTGACATGAAAGAAAACAGAATTTACATGCAAGAATGCGGGCACATTGTAAACTGGCTTTTAATTTTTGTACTCTACTTCTTCCAGGGAGATTGTGATAGGCTTCTTTTTTTTTTTAAGATTTTATTTATTCATGAGAGACACACAGAGAGAGGCAGAGGGAGGAGCAGGCTCCCTGTGGGAAGCTCAATGTGGGACTTGATTCCAGGACCCTGGGATCACGACCTGAACCACAAGCAGATAGATGCTCAACCACTGAGCCACCCTGGTGTCTCTGGGGTAGGCTTCTGAAGGTGAGGAGAGAGGGATGAATTGAAAGGAAACTTGAGGGAAGGAGAATCTCCTTCAGGAAAAGAATGAATCTCTGAGACTGGGAGATGGTAGGATTTCCGGGCTTCTTGAATGGAAGACATACATATCTTTCTTCTTTTCAGCACCCCAGGTGGGTAGTAGATCCCAAAAGAAGAATGGCTGTATGGTTTCCCAGAGATTCATTGTTCTACACAACCATGAGAGCCACAAGCCTGCAGAGGGTTAGAGACAATGGCATAATGGGAGTTTCTGTGGTAGCTAGCACGGATGCTTTATGGTTGGAGTCTCTGGGATGCCTTGGTAGCAGATAATACCATGGCAGTCATTACAGTAAAGTGACTGAGGTTTAATTTTAAACCAGCTTGACCACTTGAGAATTCAGCTTTGAAATCAACATATTGGACTCTTTCTTACTATGATTTTAAGCTAAGATTTCTGTGCACTCTATGGAAATCTTCCCATACATGCAACTATCCCTACAGTTTGGCATTCCTAAACTACCAAGATTCAGATTTGGAAAAGAATCTCAAGCCTCATCTATAAGAGACCCTGACTTCACAGTAAACTGTCAAATCCTTTGCAGTTGCAGGTATCACCACTAGAGGCTCCCTAAAGAAGAAATTTCAGTCTTGGCGACAGGTCTCCTAAAAAAGCCTGGATCACTGAACAGATACTTTGGTTAGATGAGGTAGAAAATGTTGTTGATTGGTATTTGGAAAAGTAAAAGGAAAGAAGAAATAAAAAGGGAGGGGTAGGGGAAGAAAATGAGAATGTAAATAAAAATCTACATTAAACTTTGAGGGTTTTTTTTTAATTTTTTATTTATTTATGATAGTCACACACAGAGAGAGAGAGAGGCAGAGACACAAGCAGAGGGAGAAGCAGGCTCCATGCACCAGGAGCCCGATGTGGGACTCGATCTCGGGTCTCCAGGATCGGGCCCTGGGCCAAAGGCAGGCGCCAAACCGCTGCGCCACCCAGGGATCCCAAACTTTGAGTTTTAAAAACAAGACATCACAAACTGTTTCTTCCCCATGGTACCAGGCTGTCTTAGCATATCTGCCTTTGTTCCTGGCATCTTTGGGGAGAATTAGAGGAATTCTGAATGCCCTCTGGGATAGTAATACCAAAAGTAATTGACTTTCCTTTAGCAGACTCTAAGCAAATGCAACCTGAAGTTAGGCATGGTTTTTTACTCATATTGGCAGTGTCTATTCCAGAGATATATTAGATACCAAGAATTTTGTTGAGTGAATGACTGCACCATATTTTCAATCTCTAGATAGTAACAATGGGAAGGAGGTAGACAAGATGAAGAAGATGAATAATTTAAATGAGAAATGGTAAGAAGTAACCTAATACAGTTTTCTCAACACCAGGAAAATTTCAGTTATATGTCTTTTCTCCACATTTTCTTAGGGACTTTGGTGGAGACTGTGGATCTCCTGGTTTCAAGCACTGATCTTGCACTTATGAGTCTTGTGACTCTGTGCTTTCTGGACCTGAGTTTCTTCTGTAATAAACTAGTAATAATAGCATTGTTGCGCAAACTAGAAACCAGATAAAATAGTACCTGTAAAAATATGCTGTAAACTGAAAAATATTGTATGGTGCTAGGGCGTTATCACAAATATGACAGTGCTGCTTTCTCTGTGGTTGAAATAAAAGAACTGATAAAACAAATTCCTTTTGTTAGGAGCTAAATATCTATTTGTATTGCACTTAACACACACATACACACACACACAGATTCCCTCACTCGCACACACATTGGTACAGCACACACATCCCACCCCACACACATACCACACACACATCACAGCTCTGGAAACATTAAATTAAATTTCTTTCCATATGGCTCAGAACATCTGGTGATTAACAGTTAAATAAAATTAATGAGGCCTTCCATTTTTATTAGTCACATAGTCATCCATTGGAAGCAATAGCTTTTTCCAAAAGATCTGTTTTCTAGTTCCCTTAAGTTCCAAGTTTCCCTGGCTGACCTGACTTTGAACCTTGCTCCCTTATAGATAAAGGATAAATATTTGGCTTACTTTAAAGGAGCTAACCTTTCCCTGTGCATCTAATTGCAAGCCTCCCATTCATCCCTGCTGTGCTTGCTGTAAATCAGAGGACTTTTAGCTTTTTTTTTTTTTTTTTACTTTTAGCTTTGATGTTCACTGCTTTTTATTTCTTTATTTCTTTTTGTGTACAATACCAAATGCCCTAATTGTGTGTATGTGTGTGTGTGCGTATGTATGTGTCTGTGTGTATTATGTATGACAAGCTTGTTCTATAGTGCATGCTAATGACTTTTTTAGCCATGGGCATTTTATTGTAGTAGCATCATGTTCAAAATGAGAAATAATTTATATTCCCCATGTCCTGGCAACATTCATTGCTACTAATATGGAAATAGTGTGGAATTGGACATTTTCTTGTGACATATTGCTTAATAAATTACAAACATTATCCTATCAGAACTGACATTGCTACATAAATGACAACATAAATGACCATTTGCAATATCAGGTGGCTTATGGTTCAGCATGAATATTTATTATGATTTAATATGAATACTTAATATCCTATAAAAGATTGTATATGTCATTACCAGTAAAATTAAAGGTTCTTTGGTGATTTTAACATTTAGAAGTCATAGAGTTTAATAGCATCACTAGAATCTTCATATTCTAAATGATTGATTTTAAAGCTCCATAGGTTTCAAGAGGTGACTAGCAAACTCGTTTCAATTGCATTAAACTACAAAGAAAAGTATCTTTAGAACACCATCTGGCTACTTATCAAAACAGATAGAACATTTTCACATACTGTTTCAAATGAAATGAATGCAAAGTAAAAATTATTTCCTTAATATAGTAGGTAAAAATATATGCTGATTATTTTTCTGACTTTTAAAATTCTTTCTTCTCCATTTAACCACAAGTGTTATTTTACAATTACTTGCACCGAAAAAGCTATTTTAAAATCCTCTAACTCATTTACCCATTTTCTAGATGTGGAAACTGGTCTTTGAAGATAAACAACTTGCCCATGGTTTTGTTTGCTTGGTGGTAGAACTGTGAAATGCAGCTTTCTGGAGTCTCTACACTTCTGTTGTCCTGAAAGAAGAAATTGATTTGGCAATATTACAAGTGTCTTAGACCTACGAATTTAACCAATTTTTAAGTAATTTGTATGTGTTCATGGGTGGCTCAATATAATAAAACAACAATGACTACAATGTGTAAAATACTCTATTGAGGACTTTCCACATTCAGTATATTCCTAACTTCTTATAATCACTATGTAAAACAGATTATCAATGCTCTCATTTTCCTGGTGAGGAAATTTAAGCTTAGAGCAGTTTAACAAATTGTTTGTAGTCAGACAGCAAGTAATAGCAATGCTGTGACTCAATCATAGGACCAGTAGTTACATAGGTGATACTCTTTATACTGCACTATTTTTGTCATGTTAATCCAGAGCCATTAATAATTTCAGTGTTTAGGGATCCCAGGGTGGCTCAGTGGCTAAGCATCTGCCTTCGGCTCAGGTCATGATCCCAGGGACCCGGGATCGAGTTCCACATCGGGTTCCCTGCATGGGGCCTGCTTCTCCCTCTACCTGTGTCTCTGCCTCTCTCTCTGTGTCTCTCGTGAATAAATAAATAAAATTTTAAAAAATAATAATAATAATTTCAGTGTTTATAATTACCTTGGGAAACTGAAGCTTTCTGTGGTTATGTTACAGAGAGTCCCTGTATCCATGTGAAAAAAATAAAATAAAATAACCTGAGCCTCTTGCCCTATGTTCTGGAATCTTGAGTTATGCCTGCTAATGAGAAGTTGTAGGGGGTGCAATCACCCCTATGTAGTTGATACTGGCTTGACTGAAGCTGCAGAAAATAGGTGACAGAATTTCAAGGAGGCGATGTTCAGTGATTTTCCAAATTTGCTTTCTTAAACTATAAAGACTGAACACACTAGTTAAAAGAGCTGTGTAAACTACAAATGGCAACTAGGGCCTTTAGCAATAATGCTGTTACACAGAGGAAGGTCTAGAGAGAGAGTATTAAGATTTCCATCTTATGGTGGGGATGGAGGTAGAAAAAATAAATATTCAAACCTTTAAAGAGAAAAAAATAATTCTGCATCTGTGTTGTTGTCCACTGAGTTTTGAATACCAGAAGTTCTGGGTTTTAGGTCGTGAGCTAAGGAGGAGATGGCTTGAAGGATGGTGTATTAGTAATCTACTTCTAGATTTAGAGGCTTAAAATAGCAATGCTTATTATTTCAGTTTGTGTGGGTTAAGAATTCTGGTGCAGCTTAGGTGGAAGGTTTCTGGTTCAGGGTTGCTAATGAGGTTGTAGTGGAGATGTTGACTGGAGCTGAAGTCATCTCAAGGCTTGCCTGGGGAACAAGGGCTCCCTCTCATGGCTGTTGGCTGGAGGCCTCAATTTCTTAACCATAAAGGGCTTTTTCTTAGATCTGGTTGTGTTTTTATGAGATGGCAGTTGGCTTCCCCTAGAATGAGTGAACTAAGAAAGAGAGTGCCAGGTGAAAACTACAATGCCTCTAATCTAATCTGGGAGGTCAGATACTCACTCACACCAGATTCTATTCATTAAAAGTGAGGCACTAAGTCACACTCAAAGGGAGGGGAATTAGGCTCCAGCGATTGAGAGACAAACTAAAAAAAAGGAATTGTGGACATATTTGATGTCCACAGATGAGCTGCTGTGTGTATGTGATTTAATGCTTCGAATTAGAAGGAACTTGAGACAGCGCCATGTCCCAAAGCCTCATTTGACATAAAATCTAATTAAGACTGAGTTGCAATGATTTCATAACACATGACTGTTGGTGGAAGAGCTATGGCAAAAACTCTATTCATCTGGATCCCAGACTCTGGCTTTTTTCATTTCCAAATATATGAGCTTTAAAATATGTTTTTAAAGTCTGTTCTTGCTATATATTTGGAATACAGTGAAAGTTTGCTAAATTTGTTTTAAAAAGGCCTTGAAAACGTCATGAGAAGTCTCCACAGTCAGACTGTAAGGCTAATGCTGCCAGGGTGAGGAGTAACAATACATCGCTCCTTGCCTGTTCTCTAAGTGAAGAGGCATTCAACAAGGCTGACCAACAGAGCACATGGTGCTAAGATAACAAACAAAAATGTGCCTCCTCCGTTAAAGCATTTCCTGACTTCACTTCCCCTCAGCCTGTCAAACTAGGGGCCCCTTCCTCTGTGTTCTCACTGTATTTATCCTGTTTCAGGACCTCTAACACTTTGTATCACCTCTCTTTCTACGTATCTGCTGCTTCTGCCTTCCAGGACCTCGGCTATGTCCTCCTACTCATTCTGTAGTTTCATGATAGACATAATGATAGACAATAACAATGACAACATTGTTTTATGGAATTATTAAGTGCACATTATTTTTAAAAATACTTAACATTGATCTAGCCCTTAAAAATGAGGCAAGTTTGCTTTTAATAGAATTATCTACTGTATGATTACAGGTTCCACTTTACCACTTCCCAGCCAGACTATACATTTTAACAACTTGTTTATTGAGATACAATTGACATTTAACATTGTTTAAACTTAAGGTGGATAATATATTGATTTGAAACTTAAGATGTAATCTCTTAGCAAGTTTATGTTTATAATACAACTTGGTTGTCTATCACACTATACATTTTTAAACGGTTTAGGACAAGTGTATATAGAAATCAAACAGTATTTTAAATTTTATTTCATTAATTGGGTGCTATGTTTGTGGCACCTCTCTTGCTCAGTTGAAAGTGGCACAGCAGGCACCTGACAATCTCTTATGGTGAAGTTCTCTTGTGGAATTGTGAGGCACAAAACTACGAAAGAACATGGCACTACTCTTGACCACCACCAGGTGTCCTCTGTTGGTTATTCTAGTCTATAATTTTTGCTTGATTTCTATCTTGTTTATTTCTGTAAGATTTCAAAAGCTGCTATATCTTAAGGATTTGTATAATAACCATTGGAAAAAACTTATAGAGATACAATTAAACATTGTAAGCTAGTCTGAATTAACTGAAAAGGTACATGAAGTCCAGGAGATTTTCAAACTCTGTAAAGTTTTTTTTAATTATTTAAACATTTTTAGTGACATAGTTTTCCCAGTAATTTCCCAAAATTACTTTTTCTTTCTCCCCCTTATAGCTAGTCTCTTTCCTCCCCATATTTATATATTTCTTCATCTATAAAGATGAAGAAAAAAGGCCACCTCCATTTAAACCAAACTGTGCCTATTTCATGTTCTGGGCTTTGAAAACTGTCTTTCATGCTATGTGCTTTTCCAGATATAGAAATAATTGGATAGTGCTGTAAGTTAAAATAAAAGTATGTCTAAGTATTTCATAAGAGCAAAGGATAAATTGTAGTAAGAACTGGTAGCTCATGGGCAAAATGATGCTCAGTAAGAACCTCAAAGTTATAAGTTCTTCACATTTCATTTTAATTTATGGATTTGGGATAGGATCCCTCCACTTTAACAAAGAAGCTAACTTAGACACATTTACTGTAACCTCATAACCTCATAGACTGTCTTTGGCATAAACTGTTTTATGGCTCCTTATCTTTATTCAAGTTTCAGCCCTAGAGTCTAATATAAACATTTTAATTTTTATTAAATCCAGAACTTCCTCAACTTTTTGTCCTATTTCTTCACACGTTACATCTATCTATCTATCTATCTATCTATCTATCTATCTATCTATCTTTCTTTCTTTCTTTCTTTCTTTTCTTTCATTTATTTTGAAAGAGAGCAAGTTTGAGTGAGGCAGAGGGCAGAGGGCAAAGGGAGAGGGAGAATGAGAATCTTAAGTAGGCTTCACTCTCAGCAGGGAGAGTAAAGCAGGGCTCTGTCTCTTAACCCTGAGATCATGACCTGAGCCAAAATCGAGAGGTGGACACTTAACTGACTAAGCCACTCAAGTGCGCCCACACCTTACGTCTTTAGAATATTCTTTCTCAGGATACGATCTTCCCTTCTGATGGGAAACTTCTGTGTTAAATTCTTCTCTTCTTACTTCTAATTCACCGATTTTCTAATACCTGGAATGTATTCCACTAAGCCACAGCTTATAGAGAAACATAAAGCATAAAATTGTATTTGTCATTACCTGTAAGTGAATTAAATGCGTGTAATGGGCCATTACTAATAATATACATAATAATATTAATCCAAATATTAGAAAATTAAAAGCATGATGATATACAGGAATAAAGGTGATATACCAATATATACCAATAAAGTTGGTACAGAATACTCCAAAGAAGTATTTCATGTATATAACTCATCAAATAGAGCCACTCTTTATTTAGTAGATAAAAACTATGAAAGAAAAAAAAAACTATGAAAGGGTTGCTAGAGAACATCATACTCAGATGATTGTAGAGGAAATATTTGGAGATTGCTAAGGAGATTACTATCTAGTTAAGTTGATACATTAAAAAGAAATGAAGAAAGAAAACTCCCATGAAGCAATGGGTCAAATGTCCTACAATATGGTTCCTGTACTTAGATGCAAAATCTCAAAAACCCTTCTTGGAGGATTCAGCCATAAGAAGCCACGGTAGGTAGAGAAATGAGAGAAAGTGAAAAAGAAAAGGGGTATTGTAAGGAAGAGCTTGAGAGAGACAGACACACACATAGGGAGAATGATGATCCATTATAAAAACTTGGGACATCTTAGACAATATTCAAAGGGAAAGATTAATGAGGGTATCGGCAGTCATCTTTTTCTTTTTGGCTTATGCCTTGCTTTCCTCAGGGAAAGACATTACACATTTGGGGGTGTAGAGGGCTGACATTGAAAGGAAAGAAGACAATTTCCAAGAAACTAGTAAGATTTTTTTGGAGGAAATTTTGGGAGACTATGTGTTGCCTAATGGTGTCTTTGCACTGAGAGTTTACTTTGATTCTGGAAAACTAAGTAAGAAAGGGAGGTTTCCAAGAGAGAGTAATCAGGAAGATTAACAGCAGGTTTTACTTCTAAGACTTTGAACTCAGATTTTAGACATAAAAAAATAAGAAATGAAGAAAATATTAAGATCTGAAACTCTTTTCATGGTAACAGATATGTATTTCCTGGAATATATGCTGCAGCCAGATATTCAGAAGTGACCTTCAGTGGTGTGGGGCAACATAAAAGCCAAAAATAAGGACAGATCCACCAGAAAACATTTCCTGGCCAACTTGTATTTGAGCATTTTTTTTGAAATATGGGACATCAAAAGGAGGGGCAGAGAGCAGGAGGAGATGTAAGTGCTTTGACTCCAAATGGATCATCTGATCCAAACTCCAGTAGAGAGGAGTTCACCCAAACAGCCTTTGAAATAAATAACCACATGTGTAAACCAGTAAGCAGAACTCACAGAATTTTCAAAGTGAAAAGGAAATAGGAGATAATATGGTCCAATTTTCTTTTGTTTTCTAATGAAATCCTTCTACTGCATTTTTGATAATGAAAACCATGCATGTCTCCATTGGAACTGTTTTTTTTTTTTTTCTTGGCTGAACTTATTTTCCCCAAAATACCAGTGCCTATTTTGGTGCATCTCACAGTATAAAAAAGTTCCATCTTGGATTATTCTGTTCTTTGTAATTTCTATTTATTCTAGCTCTGTTCTCTGGATGCCATTTCGATTTAAGTACTTATATCCACATATAACGGTCATTCTAAGTTTTCTCTTTCTCAGACTAAGCACTATAAAATCTTGCATTTGTTGCCTATATATTTTCATTCATAGACTCTTCTCATTTCTTGATGCTTCAGATTCACTTACTTCGACACAATGTCTATGTCCGAGAAATGAAAAATATGAGACTATTGCTGTGGTAGTAAACAGCATTAAAGAGCTAAATAATAATATTAATTATGACAAAATTTATCTAGAATTTCAAAGTGGCAACTAGATGCCAATTGTTATGTAAAATTATAGGTGGTATAGGTCACAAGCCACATTATAGATGATGAAGCCAGAGTTAGGAAGGTAGGGATTCAATCTGACAGATCTACAACTAGAACCAGAACATACAGAGAAGGTCAAGGAAATGAGCAAGTGCTATTGTCTGGACAACCAGAGTGAGGAATGGGGGCAATCTATGACACAGTGTATAGGCCATCAATAAGTCAATTTACATTTATCAATTACTTTTTAACAAAATGATGTTGGAGCATTACATTTATACAGAATAGCAATAGAAAAATGGTTTTAATAATCACTAACATTTCTTTTCACAAGGTAAATGTTTTATATATTATATAAATTATACAAGCATTTACAAAGTCAGAATTCAAAAAACTATATGGAGACAGTAAAATTTACCAGAAATCACCCTACCATGAGAAAACCATATTTACTGTTTGATGATCATTTCCTTTAGTGCATTTCTTTATGCCCACACATGTGCACACACAGAAACACACACGTATAATATTACACATTTGGATCTTATCAAATATATATATTATTCTTTATGAACGCTTATCTTTTCAAGCTTTCTTTTCTTCTAAATTTCTCTCTTCCTTTCCTCTTCTTTTCTGTCCTTTTGTGCCACAACTAGGTGATCCACATTATAAAGTTCATGAATCAGTTTCATAGGCACCTTCATGCTCAAAATCATGCATACATACATACATGTGAGGGTTTTATGTAGTCACAGTTTGTTTTATGAATGTGGAATTATATTATATATGTTTCTGCAACTTGATGTCTTTCTCAAAATATTTCTAATCTATTTGGTGGAGCTCTAGTGCACTTTTATTATGGTTGTATAATACCCTATGGTAGAAATGTGTCACAATCTATTTTCTTACTGAATGGCATTCTCTTTGTTTCAGGCTTTTACCATGATAAATGTGTAATAATCATCCTTGTGCATATAGTCTTATTCACTGATGCTTTTATTTCTATGGAGTAATTTCCCAGGAGTGGGATTGCAGGGTTTATCGATATGTACATTTTAAATTTTTAATTGACATTGCCAGATGGCTTTCCAAAAAGCCTGCAACAATTCACATTTCCACCTTTTTTCCTATATCCCTGCCAGTAGTGAGATTATTACCATTACATTTCTCACAGTCTTATGGGCGAGCTGTGATAGTTGTTATTATTGTAATCTGCATTTTTTTCAACTACTAGTAACTGCCTATTCATATGTTTGGTCATTTTTTTATTATATGCCTAAGCATTAGAATTTAAATAAAAATGTAATACATTTTTTGCATCATTAGGAATAAATATAATATGCGAAAGAAGATAAAACTGTTAAATACACTTTTTATAATAGCAAGCATTCCATGAACCTCTCTATCACTTAATCCTGAGGCAATTAAAGAGTCTGTCAACATCCCATGAATATGGGTGGGCAGCCTTAAGAAAAATTCATTCACTGGTAGAAAGCTGAAGCTCAGATAGTATCTGTTTAATGGGATATACATAATTTTTAAATTAATAAGTGCTTGGATTAGAGGATTTAAAGATAGAAGGAAGCAATCACATGGATGGTAAGTGAATGTGGCCAGACTCAGCATACCAACACAAAATGCCCAAGTCCTGAAAAGGAGAATGGAAAAGGGAGAGATGCATTGAACATTCCAGAGAACTACTTGGCATGAAAGGCCATAACACAGAAGCTAAGGCAAAGAATGCACAGATTCTGATGTAGACATTGTGTATTTGTGCTAGAGGCTCTGTTTGAAGGCCTGCTCCTGGTTATCCCTAATTCTGCTTCAGCTAACACCTCTCAGTATGGCTTTTTGACAGCATGAGACCTGGGTAACCATCTGACTTCTCAACTCCAACGCCAGTGGTTTTTTTCCATTACCTTGCAGATAGTTATTTGTAAAATAACTAGGATTTATTTTAGATCAAAAATTAGGCTGGATTATTTTTTATTCTGAAACCTTTATCACTTTATATGTTTGCTTTAAATTCTTACAGATTAATACATTCATATATTTTGAGTCAATCCAAAGGTGAATTTTTCAAAGTCAGTTTGGCCATCTGTCTTCCACAACAGTGATAAAACATCTATGACATGACTGATTAGAGCATGCAGGATTCCTTGAATTTTGATAATTCAAATATTTCTAAAGGTATTGATTTAATGCTCAGTATGACAGAATTTCAAGTAGGGAGATAAAAATAAAGCAACACTAAAAATAAGTAGAGTGGATTATTAAGAAAGCAAACAAAAAATCAGATTTTGAATGAAGTTCCATACAGATTCTCTTGGCAAAGAGTGGGAAACATGGTAGCAAGGCATTTAAGGAAATTTTCTGATTGGTCATTCGTTGATCACTGAGTTACACTGATACAAGGGAGGCCTCTAGAAATATGAGCTTAAAAAAACACAATATGCCAGACATGCTGAAAGATTTCATTATGTAAAATGGCTTCTCCCAGTATTTGTTTATACAAGAGTAGAAATGGACTAGTTGAAAGAGAAGGTTCTCTCAACGATAATATATAAAGGATATGAGGAAGACATTTTTCTTTATCTTAAGTCAAGTTAGGACTTTACCCAGAAAGGTCATCTAGAGGGGAAAAGTCATAAACCATCCCAAAGACTAAGTCAATATTTGTGAACCAGAGAGTTATCAAAAAAAGAAAAAAAATTGCTGAGAATCCTAGTACCAGATGACAATATGCAAAACAGACTTGAATGCATTCTTCCTCTTGAGCAACTGAGTTGGAAACAGTGGCTAATAAATGGGGCTAGAGCTGGCAGGGTAAAGAGAGAAGCTTTTCCTGTAGGAAGTCCTCATTTTCCCACTTCCTCCTGTAACCCTGGAGGAGTATTAAGCTGGGAACAAAAAATTAAATGGAGTAAGAGCTTTATGTCACCAGAGTGAGGTCAAACTGGAGGTTAAAGAGGTTAAGGAGTTTTTTGGATGGCCACGTCTACCCAAGACTCTCAGAGCAACTGTAAGGAGTTTACTTAACTGTAAAGTCAGAGGGAACTCCCCACAAGACGTTTTCACTTCGAATACCACCTGCAATTTCAGGGGTCCCCAGGGCCAAGCTCACATCCAACCAGCTGGCTACAAATGTGGGGGTTCCCATCGACTCCCTCAGATTTAATATTTCATTAGAACAATTCAAAAAACTCAGGAAAGTACCATACATGAGATCACAGTTTTATTATAACAAATTAGAACCAGCCAAAGGAAGAAATGCAAAGGGCAGACTATGGAACTGGGAGTTACAAACTTGAAGCTGTCATGTCTTCAGGGACATGTTATTCTTCTGGCACTGATGATTCGAGGCAATGAGCATACAGAGTATTGTAATCCAGGAGGCTCACCTGCCTTTGGTGTCCAGAGCCATTACTGAAGCTTCATTGTGTAGACAGAACTGATTGCATCATGGCCCACATGAACTGGAGCTCCAGCCCCAACCCTGCTGGAAGTCACACTGATATCAACTGGCTAAAAGTTCTTACTTTTTCATCACATGGTTATTTTTCTGGTGTGGCCAGATCACATTTTAAGACTATTGAATTTGCCTTACCCACACTGAGTCATCACATTAACATGGTCTAGGAGCCCATCATGAATGTCAGAGACATCCTACCATCTGAGAAATTCCATGGGTTTAGAATTTATCTCCCAGGAACCAGGAGCAAAGGAAAAATTTCTCTTTGGGTAAGATTAATTCTTCACTACACAAGTAGTGTAGTTTAAGAGATTGCATGTCCGTATTAAAATGACATTGCTTTTGTGAAATGTGACTAAAGGGGAGTAAAATCCAAGGACAGGGAAAAAAACTAGCCCAAGGACAGGATTTGGAGGATCAGTGGGAGAATGGATAGTTGCTTATGATTACATATTCTTGAGTTGACTCCTCAATATATCTGTCACTTGAGACTGGCATGTTTTGAAATTGCACTTGTAAGAAAATCAAAGCCAAGCTCTTTCCATCATGCCATGTGATGTTACTTTACATTTCTCTATAGAAATGAAGTTACAGTTTTAATTTGAAGACTGAATAAAATTCTGTGTGCTTAATTTTTCTTATCCAGAATTGGAAGCTTTTACCCGTATTATCAAAATGTTTCATTGTATATAATCTTTAACTCGTTATAGGACAACACTACTATGAAAACTTTATAGATTATGCATAGGACTTTCTCATGTTGAAAATTCGACTAGTGAGAAAAGTTGGATTAACAGTATGTCTCAACCACCCCCCAAAAAAACAGCATATCTCCATATAAACTACTTTAAAAGCTATTTTACAAAAATAAGCTTTAAAAAAGAAAAAGTGCAGTATTAATGCTGCACTAGAGATATTATCCAGCTTATGTCACTGCTTCACATAGTCTGAATATCAACATTAGTGTAAAAAAGTTGAGTTGGTTAGAAGGCTAATTCATAAAACAGTGCTAATGAGGTATAAGTAAATTTATTTCATTGTGTAATAAAATGATCATAGACTGTCCCATATGAAATGAATACATTGTCTTCATGTGAGTAAAAGCAATTGAGAATGGGAAAGATTGCTTTCATTTGCCATTTTCATATTTTGTTTTAGGAAAACCTATGAGATATTAATTTTCATATAATTTGGAATAATTTGAATTATATATAATTCATATAATTTTGAATTAATCAATTTAATAAGTAATTACCAAATGTCATGCTTTCTCTCTTGGATAAGATTTTAATAAATCAAAGCAGAAATCATTGCAAGTATGAATTCCATATTACAACAACAACAAAAAAAAGGATTGGAATTCTAGATGTCTTTTTTTCCCCAAGAATAGGATACCAAGTGGTGAGGTTATGTCTTTATTTATTTATTAATTTATTTATTTATAAAATTTTTACTTACTTATTTTTTGAGTAGGCTCCATGCCCAGCATGGAGAGGTTATGTCTTTAACTGTTCCACGAAAGGTGTTTATTAGAAAGAAAAACCTGAGGTTGACTTTAACCTTCCATATTCCTGCAGTGTTTCACCTGCTGCTTCCTGGTCTCATTTCCTCTATCCTTAACCTCTACTTTTATTTCAAATCCATGACTTCTGTCTATCAAAGTCTATCCATCCTCTTCTGAATGTTCTGTCTAGGAGCTGACATTCTTAGGACACCTCCTGTCTGTACCTTTTCCTACCTAAAATATTTGCCTCTTCTCAGAGCATAGGTTCATTGGTACAGATAGATGGATTGAACTATGTATCCATTCCAGGTACCTTGCTTGAATTTTAAGGACTTATTCTGCAAAAATAGTGGACCTAATCTAAATGCTGAATGTTTCAGGTACTGGAGCAGAATTCTTAGAATCACTTTTTCTAGTTGGAATCTACTTGATTTCCTATTTATCTGAGCAGTTTTATGAGGCAGAAGAGGCAAAGTTTGAAAGGTTGGGCATTGAGTTTATAACTCCCTCACTTATTTAGCTTTGAGATCTAATGAAAATTAGTTAAGCTTAATATGCTTAATGAGGTTACTGACCTCATAGGTTTGTGGTAAGGATGGAATGAGATAATGTATGTAAAGTACTTTCCTCACGAAATGCCCAAGAAATGTTAGCTATTATTATTCCTATTTATCTATCAATTTGAAACTCTTGGGAATACTAATGAATAGAACAGAATTCATTTTTATTTTCCAAGTTCAAGAAATACCTTGTCTGTATGGTTCAACTAGCAAAGGTTAAATAATTACTAGATTGGTACCACCTAAAAAAGCATGTGACTTGTATTTTCTGGTCCGGCAGCTGGCGGTTTGGCTGCAGATTTTACTTATTAGCTGCTGCAAATTGTGCTCTGCATAATTGGATGGGGCCGACTGCTGATTTGAATGTTTGGTGTGTGCTTGCCAATGTGAAGGGAATATAATACTGTTTTCTAGGTGATGAAAGGTAAAATTAGCTTTTGTGTTGGAGTTCACATTGTAAAGAACAAAACCACTGTTCAGTCTGCCTCTTAGTTCTGGCATATGCTAAATGGATGGTTAAATATCTCTGTTTTTAGTCTCAATGCAATTTTTAATGGCTATTCTTTGCCCTGTTCAGATTGATGTGAGAGTCATACATGTACCTTAAAATGTAAACAGTCATTAGTTATTTTCAGGTAAGTGTATGTAATTTGATGGCATGCATACAGTAAGTGCAAATACCATGAAATATTTTAGTGCAAAATATTCATTCTATTCCTTATCTCATGGTGGTGAAATGGCTAGCTGAAAGCTCAGCCTTGTTGCTTCTCTTTATGGAATCAATATATAGTATTCCTGGAAAGGTACTTTTAAAGAATTTCTTACCATTTTATTTTCCTATAACCTTGATAGTAGCTGCCTTGAGAAGTCAACTTAGAAATGTAAAAAGAAAAGAGAAAGCCTTTCAAGAAAGTTTCATACTTTTCTGGCAGGGACTTTACAAGTATAAATGAGTTTCAAAATTAGATATTAAGTTATTGAGTCATTTTGTAGCCCTTTTGCCTGTTAGTGACCCCAGTAAAAAAGTGTCTGTTGCTTATGATGATGCTTTATCATTCAATAGCTGTTTTCCAGTTGATTGATTGATTGATATTGCTCTGACACTGATGAACCTCCTTAGCGATAGAGACCAGAGCTTGGTTTGACTTTCTCTAGGGAGTTGTGGTTATTAGGAACAGCAGCTGTCTTCAGATTAGTTGCTAAATATTTCATCTACTTTCAGATAATTGGACGAAAACAATTTACTGTTCAAGTAGTGCAGGTTCTTATAGGCCTTCATGGATGTCCAAATGCTGCTTCTGATGGGACAATAGCATTCCAAAGGGATATTAAAATGTAATGTGTTATTATATGGCAGGGCTGGGAACACTTCTCTTATTTCTGCCTTCAACAAGAAGAATATCAACAAAGGAGAAAATATAAGTAAAATTTTATTTCTATTAGAATATTCCTAATAATATTCAGAATGCCCCACATAATGAAACAAAAAAGATTAATGTTTTGACACCATGGATCAATGATTTAATTGTGAAAAACCTAATTGCAGCAACCTAATGAGATATATTTATAATCCAAGGTAAACAAAGTCACTGAGATATATGTCAAATTTTCTCAGACTTATTCAGCAGAAAAAAAAAGATTTAACTCTTTCGGGTAACTTTGGTTCCATTCTGACACTCAGTAGACACTACTGTTTTGTTTGTTTATGATTGCCTTGTTATCCTGATATATTCTTGAAAATTTATATTTTTCTTTAAATTAGCATCTTGGGCTGAGAACTTAAGCAGTGATTCCATTTTGTGACAAAACCTGTGCTTGCATTTCATTCCCACACTCTCTTCTCTCCACCATCATGTTAAAATTAGGAAATAAATGCAGGTATCTGGCTTCTTTTTCAGGAGTAGAAAGAACTAAAATGGCACTATTGACTTTCTTTTGAAGAATTGTACTAGTTAATTTTGGTTGTAAGGAAAATTAAGCCAAGATCTATTCTTAATGTTTGTTTGTTTTTTAAGATTTATTTATTTATTCATGACAGAGAGAGAGGCAGAGACAGGCCCCATGAAGGGAGCCCGATGTGGGACTCGATCCGGGGTCTTCAGGATCACACCCCGGGGTGAAGGCAGCACTAAACCACTGAGCCACTGGGGCTGCCCTATTCTTAATGTTTTGAGACATTTCCATACTGCTTTCCATAGTGGTTGCACCAATTTACATTCCTACCAACTATGGATGGGAGTTCCCATTTCTCTACATCCTCACTAACACTTGTTATTTTTGCCTTTTTGATTATAACGAATGTGACAGGTATGAGGTTCATTGGTTTTGCTTGCGTTTCCCTGATGATTAATGATGTTGAGCATCTTTTAATGAGCCTATTGGCCATCTTCATGTCTTTTTGGAAAAGTCTATTCAAGTCCTCTGCCCATTTTTAAATCCAGTTGTTGGGCAGCCCGGGTGGCTCAGCAGTTTAGTGCCTCTTTTGACCTGGGGCCTGATCCTGGAGACCCAGGATCGAGTCCCACCTCAGGCTCCCTGCATGGAGCCTGCTTCTCCCTCTGCCTGTGTCTCTGCCTCTCTCTTTGTGTCTCTCATGAATAAATAAATAAAATCTTTTAAAAAAAATAAATAAATCCAGTTGTTTAGTTTTTTAATATTAAGTTGTGTAAGTTCATTTATATTTTATCTCTATATTGTATTAGCCTCTTATTGGATATATGGTTTGCAGATATCTTCTCCCATTCAGTAGATTGACTGTTTTATTAATGATTTCTTTTGCTGTGAAGAAGCCTTTTTTTTTTTTGATGGAGTTCTATTTGTTTATTTTAGCTTTTGTTGCCTTTGTCTGAGAAGAGTGGTCCAAAAAGATATTTTGAAGACCAATGTCAAAGAGATTATGGCCTATGTTTTCTTCTAGGGGTTTTATGGTTTTGTGTCATACATTCATCTTGAATGTATTTTTATATGCTGTAGGTTTATATGTTGTAAGAAAAGTGGTCCAGTTTAATTCTTTTACATGTTTAGTTTTCCCAACAAAATATTGATTGAAGAGACTGTCTTTTTGGGCACCTGGGTGGCTCAGTGGTTGAATGTCTGCCTTTGTCTCAGGTTGTGATCCCAGGACCCTGGGATCAAGTCCTTCATCAGGCTCCCCTAAAAGGAGCTTGCTTCTCCTTCTGCCTATGTCTCTGCCTCTCTCTCTGTGTCTTTCATGAATAAATAAATAAAATCTTAGAAAAAAAAGACTCTTTTATCCATTGTACATTCTTGCCTCCTTTGTCACAGATTAACTGACCATATATGTGTGGATTTATTTTTGGACTCTCTATTCCATTCCATTGATTTATAAGTCTGTTTTTGTGCCAGTACCATATTGTTTCGATCACTATAGATTTGTAATATAGTTTGAAATCCAGCTCTGTTCTTATTTCTCAAAAATTGCTTCAGGTATTCAGGGTCTTTTGTGGCTTTATATAAATTCCTTGTTCTAGTTCTTTGAAAATACCATTGGTATTTTGATAAGGATTGCATTGAATCCATAGACTGCTTTGGGTAGTTATAGACATTTTAACAATATTATTTTTTTTAATCCATGAGTGCAGATATCTTTCTATTTATTTGCATCATCTTCTATTTCTTTCTTCAATGACTTATAGTTTTCATAGTACAGTGTTTCACCTCTTTGGTTAAATTTATTTCTAGGTACTTTATTCTTTTTAATGCAATTGTAAATGGGATTATTTTCTTAATTTCTCTTTCTTATAACTCATTATTAGTGTATAGCAGTGAAAATGATTTCTATTGATTTTGTATCCTGCAACTTTACTGAATTTATTTATTTTAATAGTTATTTTGGTGGAGTCTTTAGGGGTTTCTATATATATTATCATGCCATCAGCAAATGGTGACAGCTTTACTTCATCCTTTCCAATTTCTAAGACTTTATTTTTTTTCCCTACCTAATTGCTCCGGCTAAGACTCCAGTACTATATTGAATAAAAGTGGTGAGAGTGGGCATCCTTGTCTTGTTCCTGATCTTAGCAGAAAAGGTTATAGCTTTTTACCATTGAATGTGATGTTAAGTGTAAGTTTACCATATATGGCCTTTATCATGTTGAAGTACATTCCTTCTATACCCACTTTGTTGAGAATTTTAATCATAAATGTACGTTGAAATTTGTCAAATGCTTTTCCTGCATCTATTGAGATGATCATATGATTTTGATCCTTTGTTTTGTTAATGTGATATATCACTTTGATGGATTTGCAGATGTTGAGTTATCCTTGCATTGCTCTAAACTCAATTGTGACATATAATCCTTTTATTGTATTGTTGAATTTGGTTTGTGAATCTTTTGTTGAGAATTTGTGTCTACATTCATAGGGGATATAGGCCTGTGATTTTCTCTTTTTTTTTTTTTCTTTCTTTCTTTTTTCTTTGTGGTGTCCTTTTCTGGAATTTGAAAGCTTTTCTTCTTCTTCATTTTTTGGAAATAATTTGAGAAGAATGGATATTCGCTATTCTTTAAATGTTCGGTAGAATTCAGCTATGAAGCCATCTGGTCCTAGGCTTTTGTTTTTAGGGAGTTTTTAAATTACTGATTCAATCTAATTATTTGTAATTAGTCTACTTAGATTTATTTGTGGTTCAGTCTTGGAAGGTTGTATATTTCTTAGAATTTATCAATTTTTTTAGGCCGTCCAATTTGTTGGTGCATAATTTTTCATGGTAGTCTCTTAGAATCCTTTATATTTCTGGTATCATTTGTAACTTCTCTTGCAGTTCTGATTTTGTTTGCTCCTTCCTCACTTTTTTTTTTTTTGATAAGTCTGACTAGAAGAGAAAAATACATTTAATTATGTACATATGGGAAAGTCACATAAACATGAGAGATTCCAAAGATAGTCTGGCAAAATGAGGTATTCTGTCATCCTGAACTAAGGAAGAGGGGGTGGGAATGAGGGACTTCAAAGAGAAGAAAATCAATTCACAGGAAGATAAAAATGTAGTAAATGTTTGGTAAACAAATGTTTGCTGGGCCATATAGAAACAATGGGACATAGAAAGGAATTTTAATAAATAGAACTTGCTAAGCTCCTCTCTGTCTAGCACACCTAGTTCAAATTATACTGTAGTTATCTATAGTGAGAGCTCCCTTCCTGGAGCAGGTTCTCTATCTAAAAATTTTTCGGCACTTAGGGAGGTCAAAAGTTCTTGCACCTTCTGTTTCTTAAAAATAATCAACCTAAAATAACCCACATGCCAAAGAGACACAACTTAGGGTGGCAAATTTTGTTCCTCTACACTCTGTTCAGGGATTTCTGCCTGAACTCACTCTAAACTATTGGTTTTCATTATTTAAAAGGTCATAGAGATGCCTTTTCTCATCACTGCCAGAAAAGCTTTGGTTCTGTTTTCAGAGCTTTCATTTCTTTGAAGCCTCTGCATACTGTTTCCACTTGACCAACACCACAGGGTGTTCAATTATCAAAGAATGACTCCCTTCTGAGAATTCTTAAAGAAAAACACTCCCATTCCGAGATAAGCTAGCAGATGCAATAAGTTTCCCATTCGCTCCATAGGATATTAAACAATGTCAGATTGAATTCTCTGTAGTGCAAAGTTTGGAGTGGATTTTTTAGCCAATGGAGGCAATTTTGCAAATTCTTTCTTGTTATATCTCTGGTCACTTTTGAGTGCCAGACTGACTTCTTTTTCTGTCCAGGACTTTTCTGAGCCTTTCCTCATGGCTCAACATCCACACACTCCAATGCTTTCTGTCAATAAGACTAACATCTTCTTAAAAAGGACTGGGAAAAGGGTATATCTTGTGATGAATCATATTGTTTGTTAAAATCAACATTTATTGGGGTGCCTGAATGGCTCAGTCAATTGAGCATCTGCCTGTGGCTCAGGTCATAATCCTTGGGTCCTGGGATCAAGCCCCAAGTCCAGCTCCCTGCTCAGCAGAGAGTCTGCTTCTCACTGTCCCCCTGCCTGCTGCTCACCCTGCTTGTGCTCTCTGGCTCTCTCTCTCTCTGTCAAATACATTTTAAAAAATCTTTTAAAAAATCAACATTTATTGAAATAAATAGGGAAATCTTTGGTAATCTTTTTTTGAAAGAAATTTATATTCTGATAGAATTTTGAAAAACAAAGGGGAAAAATACTCTGATTTGTTTAGGGTGGGCATTATATTTTAGGTGTTTGTTTTCTTATTTAATCATTTCATCACAGTCCTTTACCGAGGAGAAAGGTCTGCAGTGCACTAAAGAATTTGCATGCTGTCACACACTAGAAAGAAAGAATCAGTGTGTGAACCAGGTTTCCTGGATTCCTTGTTCTGTGCTTATTTAAGTGACTTCTTCACTTATACTACATCATTTCAGTGGCAAGAAGATAAATTTACCTCATAAAATTTACACATTATGAAACTAGCTTCTTTGTTTTTGTCTGCATATTTAAAAAAAGAAGAACACAAAACCCATAGGTGAGATTTGTGTCCATTTTTCTGTGAATAATAGAATTAAAGTTGATATGGATCAAAGAGTAAAGTTGATTTTGACACTAGGATATTTCAATGGAAATTAAGCTAAATAATGAATGAGAATCAGTTCTTTGGTATTTTTTTTAGGAAATATGGTTATCTGTTAGATGTTCTAAAGCAGTGATTACAGTTAGAGTACACACACACACACACACACACACACACACTTTAAAAGGATACTTCACATAGAAAGTTGAATTCCAATATCTTCAAACTCTTATTCATAGGTAGTTATAATTATGAATGTGAAGTCCCAAGTTTGACTCTCTGGATCATGTCTGGGTGGCACCACTTACTTTATGAGTGACTTTGGAAAAATCATGTAGGTATCATAGCATGGTTTTTCCTCTTATAAATTCCTCTATTATAAAATAGAGATAAGAATATCTAATTCACAGAAAATGTATGTGTGCCAGATTGAATGCATCTGTTTTCAAGCAATAGAAATCCCAACTCAAAAGGGAATTTTATACTCATGGTTTTGAATGTTCCAAGAGCAGATCTGGCTTGAGATTTGACTTCACTTGGAATTCAAACAAGGTCATCAAGATCCATCTTTAGGATCTGGTTTCTTTTTATTTTGTCTCCAAAAATAGGCACAGAGTAGGCTTTTGGCAAATGTGGACTACTGTAGTTTTAAGCCCCAAATCCATATACCCGGTGGAAAACATGTGAATTTATTCACATGAATTCCCAGAACAAGTACTAAGGCTTGTTTATTGATAGCTTATTTTACATGCTCATCCCTAAATCAATTACTATAGCCAAATGAGGTTCTCTGGCTTTAGCCATTAAGTTCTTAAGAAAGAACTGAGCTGAAGGTATACATTTTGGAGTTGTTAGCATATGGAGGATATTTAAACTCATAGGATTGTATACAATCACCAAGAGAGTATAGATAGAGAGGAGGCCTAGGATTTGAGCATTAAAGTGCTTTAATATTAAGTGGTTGAGAAAGAAGAATCAAAAAGACGCCAGTGTGGAGCAAGCAAATGAGGTAGGGTGAAAATCAAGAGAACGTGTTATTCCAAAAACCAAGTTAATAATCTTTACTTTTTCTAGAAGGAAATAATGATTACCTGAGTCAACTTTTATTGATAAATTAAGCAAGAGCAAGACCAGTAACTGAGAAGCAATGAAAAATTGATTAATGATGTTGATAATGATGATTTTGGTGGTGTGGTGGGAGCAAAAGTTTAATTAGAGTGGGTTTATTGAAAAAAAGGGCTATGAGAAACTGGGAAAAGGTAGAAGAGACAAGTCTTTCAAGGAATTTTCTGCAAAAAGGAACTTCAAATAAATCAGAGTAGTAGCTGGCAAAGAAAGTGGAGTCATGAAAGGTTTTCTCTAATTTTGAAGAAATAACACTATATTTGAGTGATGATAAAAATGATTTAGTAAAAATGAAAGCTAATGAGGAAAGAGATGGGAGAATTGCTCAAGTGATATCCTAAAGGGAGTGAGAAGAGAAGGGGTCTACTAGAGGGATTGGCTTTGGATAGGAGCAAGGAGACACTTCTAGTAACTGGATAGAAGAAAGGACAGTAGCAGGTAAGTGGTTTGGTGTAGTTACAGGAATATGGAAGATTCCCACTCTTTCAATTTCTTGTTGAAGTAAGAAGAAAATAGCTCTCATTAGCTGAGAGTGAAAATGGGGAAGGAGGTATGGCGAGTTTGAAGAGAGGGGGAAAAAAGAAGGATATTGGCTTTTTAACAATGAGAAGGTAAGTGGACATAAAGGATAAAGGATATGATTCCAAGCAGCATTTTAACAGCCCATTGGAAACTATTTTCATGAATTTAGAGGGAGATCAGTTATCTTAGCCGTATTTATCCCCAGTCACATTTGACATCTTGAGTACAGGAATGGAGTTGGCAAAGAATTAGATTTAGCCATGGCTGTAGTATTAGCACTACAGATGAATTGAAAAGAAGCAAGAGAATCAAGGGAATGAGGAATTTGGTGACACTGTCATGGCTTAAATGACCACCTTCTCTTTACTAACATTGCTGAAACTATCTCCTAAATAACATCCTTGCCTTAAATCTGCTTCTCTCAAATTCCTTTTCTGCAGTATAACCAGAGTGGCTTTTCTGAAGAGCAAATTTGAGATCACTGTCTTGTTTAAATCTCTTTAATGGATACCTGCTGCCTTAAGGATAAAATCCAAAGTTTTTCACATGATCTATGGATTGATGATGATCTGGCATTGCTTACTTTCATAGGCCCTGTTTCCTTTCACTCCCACTTTTCACTTTTAAATCTGACCAGAGTTAATGGATTTCAACTCAAAGCTCTTTCTAAGCTTTGGAACAATCTTCTCTCATTTCTAAACTCTTCTCCTGGTTAAGTACCATTTGTCCTTCAGGATTCAGCTCTAACAATGATTCAGCCAGCCGATCTTGACAATACAAAGGCTGTTTGTGGTTTTCAACTCTAGTTTAGTTCATAAGATTTCATATGAAGAATGTTTTTGCCCTATTTAAAACATACACACACACACACACACACACACCAATGTCACTAATCTAGGCTAATCCTTTCATTTTATACATGGAGAAAGCTCATTTTCATAAACAGTAAAAGAATTAAAGTCAGGAATCTCAATTTCTTTCCTTTACACTCCAGCATTCTTCCACTATGTCTATGAATATATCTCTGACTACTACAGTTCCTTTGTTCTCACTCACTGTATACAGAGTACATTTCCTATATAGACCTCTGATAAGCAGGACCTCATAGCTGCCCTCAAAGAACTTTTAATCTCAAGGGAAAACAGACACCAATAGGTAATTTTTTGATCATAGTGTAACTGAACCCAAATCCACCTGCCTGATGCACAGCAAAGTCAATCTGAGATATCAAGATTCTCAGATATCAAGGATATCAAGATTCCTGCCTCCTTGCAGCCAGGAAGGAGTTTATTTAAGGGGCAACCAAATGAAGAGACTGAAGGACACAGCCTGAAATCTGCCTCCCCAAAGGAAGAGAGAATAAGTTGTTGTTTTTTTTTAATTATAACAGGTTGAATTACATGCATATTGATGAAAAGGGCAGGGAAACTTATGATTATTCATGAGGACAGATGGAGCATGCATATTGAGCAAACAAACATATATGTAACATATATCCCATGTTCACTTTGAAGTGAAGACCTACCATCAGAAAGAGGCAAAATCTGGCCCCTGACATGGGGAGTTTATCTTAGGACAAGGAGAAAAGGCTATAGGCATGCTCAAGCTGCTGAACCAGCATAAACTGGATGGCATCTTGGAATGCAGGGCCTTGCTTCTTCATAGGCTGGAGATATATCAGTTGACTTTGAGTTCAAGCTTCTGTAGAGACCACTAACAGATTTGTTAGTAGGGTCTGAAAAGACACAATTAGATTAGAAGGAAACAACTTTCTGCAAAACAAGCTTTAAACTTCCTACTAGTTTCAACTTCACTAACCCTATGGGGCATGGTTTCAATAGGAAGGTGAAATATTAGAGGTATAATGTAGTCACAGATTATAATTCTAGTTTATTGCCTATTGTTTTCATGTGTATTCATTGTATTGATCAAGCTATAATGCAAACTCTAGACACATACAGTGCTTATTTGGTTTCCTTTGTGTCTTCTCTCATTTCTGCTTGCTGTCAAATACAGAATTTGTCTCATACCAGGACCTTAATAAAATTTACTGATGGAATGGGGCTAATCTATTGCTTCCTATTTCCTGTAAAACAGTAAATGCATGGCCATACCAAGCAGAAAATGTAAAGCACTTTCTGAATTAAAATATCTCTATTAGAAATTACAAAAACTAAGTTGGAAGGAAATTTTTGGACTTGAAGAGAGGTGTGATACAATAATACTTAACACTGAGTCATGTGTTTTCATCTATTTTATCTAATTTAATGATCACAGTCACCCAATTCTATCATTACTGTTTTGCAGAAGAGGAAACTAAAGTGCAGAGATGTTAAAACATCTTTCAAAATCACACATCCCAAAAATTATAGAGCTGGGATTTTAACCCAGGCAGTCTTTCTTAGATGTATACATTTAATCAAATTATTAGAATCTTTCACCAGTCTCCTTCAGGTCCCAGCTAGCAGACCAAAACATCTTTTCAGGCCCTACTTTTTCCTCCAAATTTACTTTCTTTTGGGCAAGAAGGTTTTCTTTCTTTCTTTCTTTCTTTCTTTCTTTCTTTCTTTCTTTCTTTCTTTTTTTATTCTTTTTTTTAAAAGATTTTATTTATTTATTCATGAAAGACACACACACACAGAGAGAGAGAGGCAGAGACACAGGCAGAGGGAGAAGTAGGCTCTATCCTGGGACTCCAGGATCATGCCCCAGAAGAAGGCAGGAGCTAAACCACTGAGCCACCCAGGAATCCCCTCTTTCTTTCTTTTTCAAAGATTGTATTTATTTATTTGAGAGAGAGAAAGAGATACAATCCAAATTAGACGTCCTAACGATGAGGGTTAACGAGATATAAGAATGAGTGAGTGACATAGAAGACAAGTTGATGGCATAGAGGGAAACTGAGGAAAAAAGAGAAAAACAATTAAAAGATCATGAAGATAGGTTAAGGGAAATAAATGACAGCCTCAGAAAGAAAAATCTACGTTTAATTGGGGTTCCCAAGAGTGCCAAAAGGGACAGAGGTCCAGAATATGTATTTGAACAAATCATAGCTAAAAACTTTCCTGATCTGGGAAGGGAAACAGGCATTCAGATCCAGGAAATAGAGAGATTCCCCCCCCCCTCCAAAATCAATAAAAACCACTCAACACCTCAACATTTAATAGTGAAGCTTGCAAATTCCAAAGATAAAGAGAAGATTCTTAAAGTAGCAAGAAACAAGAAATCTCTAACTTTTATGGGGAGAAATATTAGATTAACAGCAGACCTGTCCACAGAGACCTGGCAGGCCAGAAAGGGCTGGCAGGATATATTCAGGGTCCTAAATGAGAAGAACATGCAACCAAGAATACTTTATCCAGCAAGGCTCTCATTCAGAATGGAAGGAGAGATAAAGAGCTTCCAAGATAGGCAGAAACTGAAAGAATATGTGACCTCCAAACCAGTTCTCCAAGAAATATTAAGAAGGACTCTCTAAAAGAAAGAGGAAGTCCAAGGGAACAATCCACAAAAACAGGGACTGAATAGGTATCATGATGACACTAAATTCATATCTTTCAATAGTAACTCTGAACGTGAATGGGCTTAATGACCCCATCAAAAGGCGCAGGGTTTCAGACTGGATAAAAAAGTAGGACCCATCTATTTGCTGTCTACAAGAGACTCATTTTAGACATAAGGACACCTACAACCTGAAAATAAAAGGTTGGAGAACCATTTACCAATCAAATGGTCCTCAAAAGAAAGCAGGGGTAGCCATCCTTATATCAGATAAACTAAAGTTTACCCCGAAGACTGTAGTGAGAGATGAAGAGGGACACTATATCATACTTAAAGGATCTATCCAACAAGAGGACCTAACAATCATGAATATTTATGCCCTGAATGTGGTAGCTGCCAAGTATATCAATCAATTAATAACCAAAGTTAAGACATACTTAGATAATAATACACTTATACTTGGTGACTTGAATGTAGCACTTTCTACAATCGACTTCTTCTAAGGTCTTCTAAGCACAACATCTCCCAAGAAACAATAGCTTTAAATGATACACTGGACCAGATGGATTTCACAGATATTTACAGAACTTTCCATCCAAACGCAACTGAATACACATTCTCAAGTACACATGGAACTTTCTCCAGAATAGACCACATACTGGGTCACAAATCAGGTCTTAACTGATACCAAAAGATTGGGATCATCCCCTGCATGTTTTCAGACCATAATGCTTTGAAATTAGAACTAAATCACAAGAAGAAGTTTGGAAGGATTTCAAACTCATGGAGACTAAGGACCATCCTGCTAGAAGATGAGAGAGAGAGCAAGAGAGAGAGAAGAAGTGAGGGGATAGACAGAGGGAGAGATAGAAGCAGACTCCCCACTAAGCAAGGAGTTTGATGTGTGGCTCTATCCCAGGACCCTGGGATTATGATCTGAGTCAAAGGCAGATACTTAACCCACTGAGCCATCCAGGTGCCCTAATAGGGTTATTTCTGATTAGGAAGAGAGATATTTCCTTATATTTTTGTATAGCACTCATTTTTACTACCTACTAATATTAAAATACAGGTCTTCCTCTACTTATGTTAAGGCTGCATCCTGATTAAACCTCTTGGAAGTTGAAAACAGCATAAGTTGAAATGAATTTAATATACCTAACCACCGAACATTATAGCTTAGCCTAGCCTACCTTAAACGCACTTAGACCACTTTTACTAGTCTACAATTGGGCAATAGCATTCAATACAAAGCTATTTTATAATAAAGTATTGAATATCTCATGTGATTTATTAAATACTATACTGAAAATGAATGACAGATTGGTTGTATGAACATAGAATGGTTCTAAGCATATCAGTGTTTACCTTCATGACCATGTGGCTGACTGGGAGCTGTGGTTCACTGCTGCTGCCCAGCATCATGAGAGAGTATCTATCACATATCACTAGCCCAGGGAAAGATCACAATTCGAACTATGGTTTCTACTGTATCATGCATATTGCTTTCACACCATTGCTAAGTTGAAAAATCATAAGTCAAACCATTGTAAGTTGGGGACCATCTGTAATTACAGACCACACAGTCATTCACATTTCTCAAACTTCTATAAAATCAAAAGATTTGAAAAACAAATTCTTCTAGAAAAGTTGAAAAGAATAATTTAATCATATTTGAAATTTTGATTAATCTGGATGAAATACAATTGTATACTTCCCTCAAATAAAACTACCACTAATTTAAAATCCTTTCTGCATCATGAGGCCAGTCTGTTATGTAGTGATTAATGGCTAGGGCAATTTGTTTTTCATTAGGCAGAAGCTAATATTAGATAACCTCTAATCCTAGGCAGACAGGCTACTTGAAGCTTTCCTTCTAGAACTGGGCCACGTCTCCAGAGAACCCAGGCTTCCTTATTTGGAGATGGATCTATAAATTGACTGATACTCACACATACCAAAAGGCTTTTGGGAAGCCTTTGAGAAGGTTGATCTTCCCACATGCCACTCACTGAAAGATAATGACAGAAGACAGCTTTTACAAGATATTTACTTTCCTAGATGAAAGTATAAGTTCATACTTGCATATAGGATCTTTCTATACTCACAGGATGCTGTTAAAAAAAAAACAGAGATCAGCCTTGAAAATTCCTTGAGTAGGCAAAACGAGTTTAGTTGTACAAATAAAGCTTAATTTCTAAGACTAGCGTAGCCTAGGTCATTTCTTGCTTATGTCTCTGGAAATTATAAGCAAAACTCAAACTGGTTACCTAAAAACTGATGTGAGATAACTACTAAACAATTTCCTAACATTTTAGAAAATTCTGATATTATAAGCAATCCCTGTGAAGAATAAACAGTCACTGCTATCCCACCATATCATCTGCTTTATAGTAGTATACCCCTGAGCTTTATACCCATGTTTTGATTTAAGTAGTTCCCAACTTGCAAACTATCTTTTTAGTGTATGTGATGCAGGCTGGCTGGGTCCAGGGACCCAGAGGCGGTCCCACAGGAGCAGCCATAAAAGCCCTTGGCTGAGTAGAATGGAAATCAAATATATGCTGCTGAGAGGGGGGATCCCTGGGTGGCTCAGCAGTTTGGTGCTGCCTTTGGCCCAGGGCGCGATCCTGGAGTCCCAGGATTGAGTCCCACGTTGGGCTCCCGACATGGAGCCTGCTTCTCCCTCTTCCTGTGTCTCTGCCTCTCTCTCTCTCTCTCTTTCTCTCTCTCTGTCTATCATAAATAAATGAATGGATCTTTAAAAAAAATAATCCAAATGTATGCTGAGAGGAAGTGAGAGCAGAGTTTATTGAAGATAGAGAGAAAGCAGATACCGACAGAGTGTCTGGAAGACTCAGAAAGGGAAGGAAAATGAGTCACATCTTTACTTGAGATCTGAGGTTTTTATTGAGGATGGTGGTCTAGTGTACATGTCCTCTCAGGCATCCAGGAACTGATGAAACAAGAATAAATGCTCAGGTGTCCTCCAAAAGTTACATAAGCACTAGATCCCGGGGTCTTGGTGTTAAGGTGTCTGGAGTCAGTGGTCTTGGAAAACATACATGAAGGACTCTCCCAGTCACTCCTTAGATGCTATCTCTTGTGCTGGAAGACTCCAAAGAAATCATGAACTCCTTGATCTTACCAACTAACTATAAGCCATAGCTGGGCAAGTGTGCAGGTCTGAGCAAGTACAGAAGCAGAAAAAAAGAGGAAAAAAACTCAGTTTTTTCATGAGATCCCTTTAGTTTCCCTTTCTCATATGTATAACTTTTACTAATTATTACTTTGGTGATTCATTTGTTTTACTTCTGTTTTTTTTTTTAAGATTTTATTTATTTATTCATGAGAGAGACAGAGTGTGTGTGTGTGTGTGTGTGTGTGTGTGTGTGTGTGTGTGGCAGAGACAGAAGCAGGCTCCCTGCAGAGAGCCTGATATGGGACTCAATCCCAGGATCATGCCCTGGGCTGAAGGCAGCGCTAAACAGCTGGGCCACCCAGGCTGCCCTCTTTTACTTCTGTTATTTATGAACTTTTCAACTCACATGTATGTTCTTCCTATATTTCCTGTACTCACAGTATACTACACTATACTCATGAATTTAGACTTAACAATCCATGATTCTGCTGTTAGGCATATCTATACTACATATTTTCCTTGTAATATTTATAGTATCTTTGAGACTTTTCAGAATATAGTTTTACATATCCAGCCACCTGGCCTTTCAGTCAGCTAAAGGGCAAATAGAATGCACCATTGCCTCTGAAAAGGAAAAAGACCGAGAATGTACAAGTTATAAAATTTTTTTAAAAACAAATGGCAACTTAACAAGACAGGGAATGGTCAAATGTGCAAGAAAATCAGTCAGAAGCTATTGCCTTTTGAAACATCAGAGAAGTTTCTGCCTTAAAGTCTTAATCTTGTTAAGATTTGTCAATGAGCTCAGTGAAAAAATTGGATTACACTTTGACCCATAGTTGGATGAGTTGCAGAGTATCTTTCAGGACAAGAAATTAAATAAAAATAAATTCAATTCTTCTTTGATGTGGGACATAAATATTCCCTAGCCACCATCTTCTCTCTTTCTACCAAAGAAGATAATATGCTACTTGAATAGAGAACTCTAGGGAATTATCCAGGAAATTTTTTTACACTCTACCAAATTATTATTTGAAATCTTGCCTCTTCTTCTAGTATTTTCTTTTCTCAGGCATAATCCTTTATATTTTCATGGTCTTTAGATTTTTTAATTATTCTTCCAGACATTGGTGATTATCTACTTAATTGCTATTTTCCTCTTCTTTCTGGGTGAACTATTTTTTTTTTTTTAACCCAGTTGTCAGTATTCCTGCATGTGAATCCATGCTTCAGGGAAGACTGGCTCCTGCCCAGGGCAGAAATCTTGATAAACTTAGACATAGACATAGAAAAGGAATTTTCAAGTGGTTTTAAGAAACTGCACAATGGCAGAACAAGGCAAGTTGATAAATTTCTTCAACATTTTTGGCATATAATAGGCTCTCAATATTTCAATAATTATTTGGATCCTTGTCCATCCTTTTTGTTTAATATACCTGGATTCTTGTAAATGCATGAAGCTCCTGCTCCATCATGATCAGGTTCCTGACTTAAATCTCTACTGCTTTACTTTAGTGAAAAAACAAAACAAAACAGTTAAGTCAGGCATGTTCCTCAAAGCACCTTTCTATCTCCATCTTCATCTTTTGTGACTCCTGAATCATGCTTATTTTGATCTTCAGCTACATATAACCTTTCTTTGACACTGAGGTACTCTCTCACACATCAGTGCCATTGTGTATGTACATGGTATAAGCCTAACTTACCTCTGCTGCTACTGTCAGTGAATGGAGCATCCAAATGGTGTTCATGAGAACTGTGGAATGCTGAGCAATAGAAAATCTCTTGTCATCTCTGATTGCAAGAATGTAATCATTCTTTCTAAAATAAGAGAAGAAAATCCCTTCTTTCCAGCAAGATGGTAAAGGAGGCAAACAGAATATGGCTCTAGTTCTGAGGAAAACCAAGAAGGCCACTTCAGGGGTTAACGAGGAAAGTATGTAGACAGCAAGCAATTTACAGAACAGATGGATCAGGAAAGAGAGTAAAAGATGGGAGCAAGAAAGTCTTCCATAGACATCATTTGGTAAGACTTATTTCTTGAAACAAACTGAACGATGCGATTTGCAGGGACTCAATAATAAGTTCTCCGTCATGACATGTGACATTCCCTCACAGTGTGCATTTGGCCCTGGGAACACACCAATAGAGAAAGGACCCAGAGGATAAGATTCTCACAGTTTTCTTATGGTGATTTCAGTCATTTCCAAAAAATTCTTGTTGTGTTTACAAAAAATCCCTCCAGGTATTTTGAGACATAAGTACCTTTATGAGTAGCTTGTTCCTACTGTTTTTAGTAAGTGCTCTAATTTAGGAAAATAAAGCAAGTAGAACTCTTTATTGGTCAGAGTTCTATCAGAAAATGAAACAAACTGCATACTCGAAATTGAGGTTGTGAGGAATGTTTAATAAGGATATTACAGGATTTCTTTTCCTTCAGTGCCCATGGTTCTTGGTCACGCCACTTCAAATAATGAAGAGGTAGACCAGACAGAGTGGTGGGCAGCAAAATCTATTGAGTAATATAGTAAAGTTTATTGAGCAATAGTACAAAGCTCTTGAAAAGGGAGGGGACCTGAAATGGTTGTCGATTTGGTGTTTAGATCTTGGAGTTTTTATGGCCTTGTTGGTGGACCGTCTTATCTAATTAACCCTCCTTATGCCTATCACTCAATGAGATTTTTGTCACCTATCTCACATGGAAAAGGGTAGAGGGTTCTTTCCAGGGTGGTATAAAATCCTTTTAAGGGTGGTTTCCTCTTATGGTGGGGACCCTTGTCCCTACCTGCCTTTCTTCCAACTATCCTTCATTAAAGACACCATTTACAGAAGCATTGATGAGAAGCAAGGATGTCACAAGAGTATAAATTCTTTGGGCTAGTAACAAGATATACTATTACCCCCTCTAAGTTTAAAGGGACATAGGAAACAGAGCAGTCACTAGATCCCAAAGAGAGAGGGCCACCTGACAGGAGCTGTGATAGAGGATCTCAGCCAACCTTGAGTGGGCCTGAAGAAAAAACAAACAAACAAACAAACAAACAAAAACAAACAAACAAAAAAAACTGAATAAATATGTTAACCTTACTCTCTTTTCTTTACTCTGATGTTCTGTTGGTGCTTCCCATTGACTAAGCCCAACCAGAAACCAGAAGGCAGTTTGTTGGTTTGGTTCATGGAGGTCAGCCTTCTGTGACATAGTGCCAGATGGAGAAGCAGGGAGAGGTATCTACCACAACCCCTTTTAAGGTGCATCCTCAGCAAACCTTAATGATTTGAGTCTGAATATACTTGTAGTACATTTAAACATAGTGTTTATTCTGCCTAAAATGCCTCTTTATTCTCCATAGTCACAACAACCTCTCTGCCCCTAACCAAGCTCCATCTGGCCAAAGATCTAGTTCAAGACACAAATCAAGTGTTGCCTCCCTGGGAAGGTAGGGACTATTTGTGTCTGGTCCTGATAACCAGTTGAATCAGACAGGACCAGCTGAATAAAGCAGAATACCCAATAAAAGAGTGGCTTAAAGATTATAAATGTTTATTTGTTACACATATAAATTAGATTTACTAGGAAAACTCACAAATCTCTAGAAACTGCCCTATAGAAAATTAATGAATTTATCCTGTGTAGTAGGAGCCTCAGTCCAATGAGAGGTGGTCTACAAAGTTTATAATTACCAGCTCACAATTTTAAGATGGAAAGATACTAACTTCTATAGTTTTGTAGTAATGCCCAAAGAATCATCCAAAACACTGAACTACAATGCACCATTTTATATTTTAAAATGAAAAGAAAAATAGAATAAGAATGATGATGGGAGAAAAAGACTTGAGACATGGTGCAAACATATTTCTTTCAAGATTACACAAGGAATGCAGTGAGAGAGGAATCTAGCCATATGAATTCTTTGAAAACAGTTTTCCTAATAATTTTCTCTCCAGTAAGGGTAATCATTGCCCTTCTATATGGTTCTCCAATTGCAGGTACATTTCAGGAACTAGCACAGAGGACTATGAAGAGTTATGCTAATGATGGTCAATGTCTTTAAACTATGTGAAAGCTGGGATGATAGTTGAATGGAGACCTGTTTACTCAATTCTTCTGGGTAATTGTCCTAGCTGCCAAGTACACAGAGAGGCTGTACACATCTGCAACCAGATATTGATTAGCTCCTGTTCTTCATTCTATTAACATCAGGCTTCATTCAAAAAGAACTAACATTCAGAGTAACATTCCTGCCATCTACTGTTACTGCTATAGATTTTACCAGCCAATATTGACTGCTTGAGTCTGATGAAGGATAGTTGGAAGGTAGGTAGGCAGGGACAAGGGGCCCCCACCCTAAGAGGAAATCACCCTTAAAAGGATTTTATACCACACTGGAAGGAGCCCTCCACCCTTTCCCACATGATAGATAGGTGACAAAAACCTGATTGCATGACAGGCACAGGGAGGGTTAATCAGATTAAAACAGCTGGCCAATAAACCCATAAAAACCTCTAGACTTAGAAAGTGGCAGTCTTCTTGGGTCTCTTCCCTTCCAGATGCTTTGTTCTATCACTTTGCCATCACTCAGTTAAACCTTGCTTTGCTACCCCCACTCTGTCTGGCCTACCTCTTCATTCTTTGAAGTGGTGTGACCAAGAACCATGGCACTTAAAGGAAAGAAATCCTGTAACAATTCCAGCATTAACTTCAAGAAAGTGACTACCCTAGGATTGAAGGAGAGAGCGTGAACTATGTCACGTGTTTCTTTTCAATTCTTGGAAAGCTGATTCTGAAGCAAGTAAAACTGCTTTTTAAAAATTCAGATTGTTGAAAATCATTTTAGCGACTAATTTTGCTCATTAGTATTTTTGCACGGACTCTCAAGGTGGTAAAGGGCACTTAAACATTGCAGTTGTGCTCTAAAACGTGGTTGGGATTTTGTCAGTGACTTAAAATATCCCTATTAGAGCTTTCATGATCTCTTTTTCTCAGTCTCTGTCTCTGTCTCAATCTAGTTGCTATTCTCACTTCTGCTCTCATTCTCCTCCTCTCCCCACTTCCCTATTCCATAAATGTTTCTTCACCTCATATTAAATACTGTACAATATTTTTTGGATAATTTTATTTGAGGGAGAAATCACCTAAATAATATCTCTGGAATAATATAATTTGAACTATTGAAAGGAAAGGGATTGAATATTTAGACATTGTACACACTTGAACATCAACTTTATACTAGCTCATGAAATTTTTTTTTTAAAAAAAAGGAAAGGAAAAAAAGTAAAAAAAGGAAAGGAGGCAGGAAGGAAAGAAGGGGGTGAGGAGGGAGATAAGATTAGAGGTAGAGAAGGAAGAAGGGAGTAAGAAAGCAAGGAATGAGGGAGGGAAGGAAGACTAATCCTTCAAATCATAGTAGATGTGTTTGTGATAGACTAAAGGAATGGACTGGTTCTGATGAGTGCTATGGGATTTGAATTCTATAATATGTGTTTAACTTCTTTAAAAGACATTTTAAAACAATGATTTAAAGAGAAGTGTAACACTGCCTCATTACATTTAGAAATTCATTTGGTAAAATTCTGAGGAATTTCACTCAATTGGCAGAGACTCAACACATTAAACCAATCTATTAAGTCTGAAGAGAAGAAATGAGAATAAAATTTTACTATTATATACATAATTTTTTTCTGCTTTTGGTGCCAAAATAGGGAAATATGTCTCTTCAATTTGATTTATACATTGTTCCCTGGTTGACTTTATAGAATTGAATTTAAATTGGGCTTGGCTGTACAGGAGTTTACTATAGGTGTTCTGGAAAAAAATTATCTTCCTGGTTTAAATGTTAACACCCAAATAAAAAAGTCCCAGGTTCACTTTTATATGTCATGGTAAAAATCAGCTAGAAACAATTATATCCATCCTAAAAAAAAAAAAAGTTTTAAAATTGGCTCTAAACTTTCATCTTCCAGATGGGCAGCCTCAAGCAGGTCCTGTTGCGGTGGCATATTAAAGGCCTAAATACGTCTCCAGTCTACACATGGATTCCCCAGGTTGACAATAAATATTTAAGGAGTTGCTGGTGTGTTACAAAAACAAAACTGCACCTTGTGTCTATGTAGGATGGTTTATAAATAAATCTGTTTTCTATTTTTTTCTTGCCATTTGTATTTAAAGGGGCTGAACCAGCTGCATTTTCAAGGGCTCACCACTATGCTCAGCCACATGGCTGAGTTACATAGTCATCAAAGCTACATATAGGTGCCATTTGAAACCATCCATATGTTCTATGAATGCTACCAATGTACACATTCACATTTCCAGTAAAAATATTGCTCTCTTTCAAGAAACCCAGATGACACTTCCTGAACAGCAATAAGACTATATACATTCATTCATTTGCAAATATTTTTCTACCACTTTTAAGTACTGTGACTGTAAAAATAATAATAGCAATCATGATAATAATATTGATATCAACAACTAAACAACCAGTGTCATTCATTGAATGACTATTTTATGGCAGGCATAGCATTTGACACCATTTAATTATTCCCAAAATTCTTTGAGATAGATATAATCTCATTTTTATGGATATGAAAATTTTTTTTAAACATAAGTTATCAATTCCTTTTTTAAAAGATTTTATTTATTTATTCATGAGAGAGGCAGAGACATAGGCAGAGGGAGAAGCAGGCTCCGCAAGGGGAGCCCGATGTGGGACTTGATCCTGGGTCTCCAGGATCACATCCTGGGCCAAAGGCAGGAGCTAAACCACTGAGCCACCCAGGGATCCCTGGATATGAAATCTTAACCCTGAAGGCAATGTTTTTATTTTCACACAAGGGTAAACCATAGAACTCACACATACTCCTCAAACTGGGACTCACTGTGTTAAATAAGTTGCTAAGATTAACTATACAAAAGGCCACCTGCATCTAAGATGGGTTGACATCATATTGGATGGTGACAAATGGACTCAAAGAGGCCCTATCTTTTAGGGAAGGATGACTGCTAGGTGCAAAAAAATAGAATGCAGAGGAGATAGGGCAAGGTGTGTCAGCTCTAAGTGCATAATGAAGGCTACACAGTAACATGGTCCCAGTTCTCCACATTAGATTTTTTTTTGAAAATTTTGAGTTCCAGAATTACAAAAAAAAAAAATTTTTAACCAAAGATATTCAGGAAAACAATGAGAAAATTTGCTGCTCTTTATTGAGTGCTAACTCTGAGTTAGAAATTAGAAGTGTTTACATAGTTTATTCAATTCAGTCCTACCTGTGAGGCAAGTACAGAGAGATACTCCCATCATTTACTGAGGCTTGGTGAGATGGAGTGGTTTCCTTAAATTCATATAGTTCACAAATGCAGGACCAGGATTTGAATCTTGTAACGTTCTCCATTACTACTCTTGCTGTCTCGTATATTGCTACATAACTAATACAGGAGAAAATTTAGTTGGTACAGAAATATATTCTACTTTTTCTTTTTATTGAGGTATAATTAATATATAGCATTCCATTAGTTTCAGGTGTACAAAATAATGATTCATATTTGTATATACATATTGCAAAATGATCAGCACAATAAATCTAGTTAACATCTGTCATCATACATAGTTATCATTTTTATCTTATGGTGAGGCTTTTTAATATTTACTCTCAGCAATTTTTGAATATGCAATACAGTATTATTCGCTATAGTTATGCTGTATCTTTTACATCCATTACTTATTTATTTTATAACTGAAAATTTCTACCTTTTGATGCTATTCACCCATTTTGCCTGCCCTCCCCCACTTCTGGTATGAACCAATCTGTTCTCTGTATTTATAAACTTATTATTTTAGATTCCACATTTAGTGAAATCAAACAGATTGGTCTTTCTCTGTCTGACTTATTTCACTTAGCATAATGCCCTCAGGCTCCATCTATGTTGATACAAATAGCAGGACTTCCTTCTTTTCTGGCTGAATAGTATTTCTGTATGTGTGTGTGTGTATTTTAATTTCTTTATTTATTCATCCATAGATGGACACAGGTTGTTTCCATGTCTTGGCTATTGTAAATAATGCTGCAATGAACATGGGTGTGCATATATCTTTTTGAGTCAGTGTTTTTGTTTTCTTTGTATAAATACCCAGAAATCGAATTGCTGGATCATGTGGTATTTTTAACTTCTTGAGGAACTTCCATACTATTTTCCACAGTGGCTGCACTAATTTACATCCCCAGCAACAGTGCACATTTTCTCCACATTTTCACCAACACTTGTTATTTCTTGTCTTTTTGATAATAGCTAACCTTCAGGTATGAGGTGATGAGGAGCTTGTGGCCTGTTTTCTTCTATGAGTTTCATGGCTTAAATTTTACATTCAAGTCTTTAACCCATTTTGAGTTAATTTTTGTGTATGATGTAAGATAGTGGTCCAGCTTCATTCTTTTGCATGTCGGCTGTCCAATTTTCCTATATCATTTATTGAAGAGACTGTCCCTTCTCTATTGTATATTCTTGGCTCCTTTGTCATAAATTAATTGACCATGCAGACATGGGTTCATTTCTAGAATCTCTAGTTTATTTTATTCAATTGATCTATTTTTGTGTCAATACTGTTTTGATTGCTATAGCTTTAAAATCAGGGAGTGAGATGCCTTTTATTCTACTTTTGGTTTAATCTTCACTCCCCTGAAATGACAGCTCTAGACATTTCAGATAGCAATCAAAACAGAAAAAAATGTTACTCACCCCATTATAATAACAAATATTTATTGAGCCCTTGCTACATGACAGACATTCAAATGTTTTATTTAATTCTGACCGAAGTCCATAATATAATTATTTTAATTTTGCCTTACTTTACAGATCGGAAAGTGGGACATGTTAATTTATTTCACAAATGTATTAGTATCTATTGCAGTGTAGCAAATTATCACGAAGTTAGCAGCTTAGAACAGCACCCATTTATTATCTCAGTTTCAGAAATCTGGACCTGGGCAGCCCCGGGTGGCTTAGCAGTTTAGCTCCACCTTCAGCCCAGGGTGTGATCCTGGGGACCCCAGATCGAGTCCCACGACGGGCTCCTTGCGTGGAGCCTGCTTCTCCCTCTGCCTGTGTCTCTGCCTCTCTCTCTCTCTCTTTGTGTATCTCTCATGAATTAATAAATAAAAAATTTTTTTTTAAAAGGAAGAAATCTGGACCTGACTTAGCTGGGCCTTTGATTTAAAATCTTACAAGGTTTCAATCAAGATGTCACCTAGGGGTAAGGTTTCATCCAAAAGCTCTTGGGGAAGGATCTACTTAACAGCTTACATGGATGTTGGCAAGGTTTCTTGTAGGTTGTTGGACTTAGGGCCTCAGTTGTTTTCTAGACATTGCCCAAATGGTTTAGTCTCTTGCTATGTGGACTTCTCCATATAGCTCTATCAAAGCCAACAAATGAAACTCTGCTGGCAAGACAGAAGTTATTCTCTTATGTGACTTAATCACACAAATGGTATTCTATTATTTTTCCTGAATTCTATTGGTCATATGCCAGTTGCTAGTTTTGCCCATATCCAAGAGTAAAAGGATACACAGAGGCTTAAATATCAGGTGGCAGAGATCATTGAAAAACATCTTAGAGTCAGCCCACCACAACAAATATTTTTGAACTATGTACTTATGAAACATATTCTAGAGGTGCTTAAAGTAGTTAACATATTTCAAGGTGGAAAATTAAATAATTGGAGGAAGAAATCAGAAAAAGGAAGTCATTTGGGGGGAATTTTAACAGTATCTAAAAGTCCTTTCAGAAAAAAAGTCTTCTCAAAAACAATCCATATAAAAAAAAAAAAGTCCATATAGAATAACTTTGTTTTTGGTTTGTTTTGTTATTTTAAAGATTTTATTTACTTATGCATGAATGACCCATAGAGAGTGGCAGAGACATAGGCAGAGGGAGAAGCAGGCTCTTCACAGGAAGCCTGATGTGGTACTCAATTGCAGTATCCTGGGATCATGACCTGAGCCAAAGGCAGGCGTTCAACCACTGAGCCACCCAGGTGCCCTCATATAGAATAAGTTTGGAGCTAGGGGTAAAACAAGCTTCACATGAAAAAAATGAGATACAGTGTCCATGCACAATTAAGCTATAATGACTTACCTGTCTCAAAAAGTAGTCAACCTACCATGAATTTGGATATGTCTTGTTCAAGAGAATGAAGTATTTTCCAATATCCAAGGCAGCTGAATATAAAATTATTTATTTGTGGTTATCAATTTATTTTAATCTTCAGTGAGACAAAATATTTCAGCATGGAAATGACTATTTGAAGATGATGCCACTACAAACCTCCTTCTAAAAATCTACTTCTAAAATATTTTTTCTTTTTTCTTTTTGTTAAATGAATACAAAGGAAGGTCATACCTACCTCTCAATTATTTTGTCATCATTTTTGCTATAGTGAAATATCACTAAAGTTGTCAAATGCTTATCTTTTCTGGAGTTTATAAGTCCTTTTAGGGAATATTCAAGAACATAAAGAAAGAGGATGCATAACCAGCAACTTGGATGAACTAACTGTACAATCTGAAGGAAAGTGACTTCACAATATTTTATATTTAATATAAATATCAAATTATGTTTATATTATTAATAATTAATAATTTAATTAATTATTAAGAATATAGATAGTGAATTATATTAATAATATTAATGTTCAAAATATTTAATTCAAGATATTAAAAATATTTTGTATTTATGAAGAAAAAGATAGCAAATCAAAAATTCCGCTATCGAATAACCGCTAAAACATTTTATCACAACTCTCTATCCTTTTTTTATCCAAATATATATATATAAATACATGCAATAATATTTACTTGTTTCAGTCATCCTTGAATTTTTTCTTTTTCATATACCTCATATTCAACCCTCAAAATATGTCCAGAGTCCAGATACTTCCCTTCACATCCACTGCTACTGCTCTAGTTCAATCCACCATCACTTCTCCTGACTGGTATCTTTTCTTCCCCCCTTGATCCTTACAGTCAACTATCTACACAGCAGGCAGGACCATCCTTTTAAATGCATTTCAGTTTATGTAACCTCTTTGCTCAGAACCTTCAACTGATTTGCCTCTTAGTCAAGATAGTAAAAATCCTTAAATTTTGTCCTAGAAGGCCTTATGATGTATATAGCTTATTTCATTTTTCCTATCATTCCCTACCACTTGTCCTCTTGCTTATTCTTTTTTTTAAGACTTTTTTTTTATTGGTGTTCAATTTACCAACATACAGAATAACACCCAGTGCTCATCCCATCAAGTGTCCCCCTCAGTGCCCGTCACCCCTTCACCCCCACCCCCCGCCCTCCTCCCCCTCCACCACCCCTAGTTCATTTCCCAGAGTTATAAGTCTTTATGTTCTGTCTCCCTTTCTGATATTTCTCACACATTTCTTCTCCCTTCCCTTATATTCCCTTTCACTATTATTCATATTCCCCAAATGAATGAGAACATACACTGTTTGTCCTTCTCCGGTTACTGTGGCCAAGTTCAAAAAGGGTGTTGCCTGAGTTCTCCTCTGGGATTTTGATGGAATCTTGTCTCACATTTAGATCTTTCATCCATTTTGAGTTTATCTTTGTGTCTGGTGCAAGAGAGTGGTCCAGTTTCATTCTTCTGCATGTGGATGTCTAATTTTCCCAGCACCATTTATTGAAGAGACTGTCTTTCTTCCAGTGGATCGTCTTTCCTCCTTTATCGAATATTAGTTGACCCTAAAGTTCAGGGTCCACTTCTGGGTTCTCTGTTCTGTTCCATTGATCTATGTGTCTGTTTTTGTGCCAGTACCACACTGTCTTGATGACCACAGCTTTGTAGTACAACCTGAAATCTGGCATTGTGATGCCCCCAGATATGGTTTTCTTTTTTAAAATTCCCCTGGCTGTTCGGGGTCTTTTCTGATTCCACACAAATCTTAAAATAATTTGTTCTAAGTCTCTGAAGAAAGTCCATGGTATTTTGATAGGGATTGCATTATACGTGTAAATTGCCCTGGGTAACATTGACATTTTCACAATATTAGTTCTGCCAATCCATGAGCATGGAATATTTTTCCATCTCTTTGTGTCTTCCTCAATTTCTTTCAGAAGTGTTCTATAGTTTTTAGGGTATATTTTGAGAACCATTTGAATGGTAAATGGTTCTCCAACCTTTTATTTTCAGGTTGTAGGTGTCCTTCTGTCTAAAATGAGTCTCCTGTAGACAGCAAATAGATGGGTCCTGCTTTTTTATCCAGTCTGAAACCCTGCGCCTTTTGATGGGGTCACTAAGCCCATTCACGTTCAGAGTTACTATTGACAGATATGAGTTTAGTGTCATCATGATATCTTTTTAGTCCTTGTTTTTGTGGAATGTTCCACTGAACTTCTTAAAGGGGAATTTTAAGAGTCCCCCTTAAAATTTCTTGCAGAGCTGGTTTGGAGGTCACATATTCTTTCAGTTCCTGCCTGTCTTGGAAGCTCTTTATCTCTCCTTCCATTTTGAATGAGAGCCTTGCTGGATAAAGTATTCTTGGTTGCATGTTCTTCTCATTTAGGACCCTGAATATATCCTGCCAGCCCTTTCTGGCCTGCCAGGTCTCTGTGGAGAGGTCTGCTGTTACCCTAATATTCCTCCCCATGAAAGTCAGGGACTTCTTGTCTCTTGCTGCTTTAAGGATCTTCTCTTTATCTTTGGAATTTGCAAGCTTCACTATTAGATGTCGAGGTGTTGAACGGTTTTTATTGATTTTAGGGGGGGGGATCTCTCTATTTCCTGGATCTGAATGCCTGTTTCCCTTCCCAGATTGGGAAAGTTTTCAGCTAGGAATTGTTCAAATACATATTCTGGCCCTCTGGCCCTTTCGGTGCCCTCGGGAACCCCAATTAAACGTAGGTTTTTCTTCCTTAGGCTGTCATTTATTTCCCTTAACCTGTCTTCATGGTCCTTTAATTTTTTATCTCTTTTTTCCTCAGTTTCCCTCTTTGCCATTAATTTGTCTTCTATGTCACTCACTCGTTCTTCCACCTCGTTAACCCTCGTCGTTAGGACTTCTAGTTTGGATTGCATCTCATTCAATTGATTTTTAATTTCTGCCTGATTGGATCTAAATTCTGCAGTCATGAAGTCTCGTGAGTCCTTAATGCTTTTTTCTAGAGCCACCAGTAGCTGTAGAATAGTGCTTCTGAATTGGCTCTCTGACATTGAAGTGTAATCCAGATTTTGTAACTGTGGGAGAGAGGGCTGTTTCTGATTCTTTCTTTTGAGGTGAGGTTTTCCTCCTAGTCATTTTGCTCAGTGCAGAGTGGCCAAAACAAGTTGTATTGGAACACGGGGGAGTATCACTGGTCCGTCTAGCTGGTCTTCTGGGGGAGGGGCCTGCTGTGCTGATTTTCAGGTGTAGCACTTGGGGGAGCTGCTCTGCCCCTGCCTGCTGCAGGGCTCAGCGGGGGTTGTTTACCCCGTCAGGCCCCAGGGGGAACAGCCGCAGTGGCGGGGCCAGCTCTGGAAACCTGGATTCAGCCCCCGCAGTAACTCCGGAGCTCTCCGTCTGCAGGGCCTGGAGGCTCCGGGGCGGGGCCGCTGATCTGCTCAGCTCGGGGCAGGAGCGTCCTCGCTGTCCTGGGCCCTCCCGGGGGAGGCCGGATCCTGGGCTGTCCCGGGGGAGGCCGGATCCTGGGCTGTGTCCCGGCGCCCTGTGCTCCCGGCCTGCAGCTCCCTCCCTGGAGCTGCTCCCGAGCCCCTCCGAGCTGCTCCGGTGCGCGCTGCAGCCCTTAGGGAGCTCGGAGCACTCTCCTGCGCTCGCAGGTGTCTGTTAGTGTCCCAGGGAGCCCGAGGGCATCCCCGCCCTCCTGGGTCCTGCTCTAACTCCCTGCGAGCCCCTTTCCGCCCGCCCGGGAAGGTTGGTGCAGCTCCTGCTTCTCCGGGACGGGGCTCTCCTGTCCTGGGGACACTCGCCCCGGCCCTAGCCCGGCTCCCCGCGGGGCCCCTCCCCCTCGGAGGCCTTTTGTTCCTTTATTTCTCTTTCCCCGTCTTCCTACCTGGATGGAAGCGCGAACTCTTCTCACTGTAGCGTTCCAGCTGTTCTCTCTTTAAATCTCAGGCCGAATTCGTAGATTTTCAGGATGATTTGAAGGTTTTCTAGGTAATTTGGTGGGGACAGGTGATTTGGGGACCCTGCTCTTCCATCATATATTAGAATACTAGGCACACAGAGGGGTGCCTGGCAGGCTCAGACAGTAAAGCATCAAGAGCAAACTCTTGATCTCAGGACTGTGAGCTGAAACTGCACATTGAGTATGGAGCCTACTTAAAAAAACAAACAAAAACAAACAAAGAAACAAAAACTAGCCCTGGGGATTTTGGGGGGAAGGATATTGTAGTTCAGCAGATAAAAGAGTAAGTACAAAGGCTTGCCAAAAAGCATGTGTTGGTGTCTTCAAAAATGGCAAGGAGGCCAGCGTGCAAAAGAATAAGCAAGAGGGAGGAGGGGCGAGATGGTGGAAGAGCAGGGTCCCATTTAGATTCCTAAATGACACATAGTATCCAATAAATGAAATGTACTAAGACTATGAGCTTTCTTTGGGGATGTAAGTTAAAAACAAAATGACATAAAGTTAATAAAAAGATAAAAGAATTTCTGTTTTGCTTTAAAGTTTCTTGCTCAGTGTTTATTTTGATACATTGAATGAAAGCAGATAAGGCATTAATTCTAATTTAAAAATGAAGCTAGAAGCTGAAAAAAAAAGAAAGAAGGAAAACCTTACAATTTCCTAATAAATTAGAAATCTCAAGAGAAATGAATCAATGACAACATGGTCCTATATCATGCACAGAACTCTTATTATTTCTGGTTATAATTTCTCTAATTTGTACAAATGACCTTCGTTTCCTGAGGTTTGAGTTATCCAGGAGACTGATGACAAAAGACCTGCAATCTTGTAATTCAAGATAAATACTCATTACAAATATAGAAGAGTGACATCAGTCCCTTGAATTTAGAGATCACAATTACAAGCATTCAAAAAATATGTAAATTTACTAAAGGCATACACAGTATAAAATTCAATGTGATAAAAGAGTACATTCTCTTAAGGTACAAAATTTTGTATTAGCAGTTGCTTAGTATAAAATTTCTAAACTTTCTTGAAATTCAGATATCAAGTTTAACATTTGTATCAGGTATTATTATGAAAATTCTTCCACTACTTAAAAGCTTACTTATCTTTTCAGCTTTACCTATTCAACAACTTGTGGAATTTCTTTGAAAAATAAATTTAAGTATAATTAAATTGTTAACATTATTATTATATTTTTCCTTTTATTTAAAAAATAATAGTATTTTGATAAATGGTATATTTTATAGACATGTATACTATCTCTGTATTTCCAACTCTCTCACTGACTCATAGTGACCCAGTAAGTCAGTAAATATTCCTAATTTGGCTCAAAGTGGTTTATTCAAGGTTCTAAGAGAAATCTGTTTTTAGTGTTAATATAATTGTAAAACTTGAGGCTATTACTACATATTCATACATTTTTTTTCAGTATCATTCAAAAGCCTATTGTTTTCAAAGAGGGTTAGAAAATATGAAGTTCAACTTTACAATTACAATTAAATCTAGTAAAATGGGTCCTATACACAGCTTGAAAAATTAAATGCAGGATAGGACCAACTTTCTGGAGGGCAATTTAAAACCCTACACTTATCCCCTCATGTATTTTATAAATTAATTTCACTTCTATAAATGTAACTAAGAGGGGAAAATCAGAGATGTATGAAGATATTTATGAAAAAGATAGTAAATATAACAATATTTTACCATAACAAACTGGAACACCTAAAATATCTAATAGAATGGAATTAAGTAATTCTAAGCTCTGTCTATATAATACAATGTAGCATTTAATTATTTTTAAATTAATATGTAGAGACATGGAAATATGCTTATAACATAAGCTAAACAAAAAAAGAATAAACATTATAACCCCAATTTTGAAAGGATATATGTCAAGATTATCCCTGTGATTATTAACAGATAGGATTAGGAGAAACTTTTATTTCCTATTTATATATTTTATAAATATATGTATGTTTTCCATAATATTGTATGATTTATATAAGCATAACAAAATGACAATGGTACAAATAGAATATAAAATTTGTATTTATAGCTACAGTCTCTTCTGAGCCCAAGAACTTCTTTGACAAGTGGCTGCTGGATATACTGCATTACATATTATTTTCTTGAATAGCTCAAGCTCCATATATTCCTCAAATTTACTACTCTTCCATAATTTCATAATCTTATTTATTTTAGTACTATCTGCTTAGTCACCCAAGATAGAAATTTAAATTTGTATTTATCTCTTTTTCTTTCATTGTCCAAAAATAATTAGTTCCAAAGTCTAGTTTATTATTTTTCCTAAATGGTTCTTGAGTGTATCTTTTTCCTAAATCAAGGGCATCTATAGAAAAAGGCTTCAAATTCTTAACCTGTTATATATAGTTCATAAAAAATAAATGAGCTTAATTTTTTGGAGAGTCCAACTCAACCATATGTTCTGGTTACCCCAAACTCTCCACCATTTCCTAAGTAAGAAATGCTATTCCCTTTAAAACTTCAACTTGCTATATAAAATAACAAAAGTGCTTCCTCTTCTCTGAATTCTCCTTTTAGTCTTCTTGGGTCAGTTAATTGAGGCATTTTTATTGTTCCTCAAACTACTTTTGAAGAACTGTATATAGAGTTGTAATTTACTTTCCGTAAATTCTCTTTACTAGATTGTGGTCTCCTTTTCAGAAAGGACCATCCTTTGAATTTTAGATTTGAATCTTTTTCCTGTCCCCAATATTAAAAGATGATGAAATATATGGAAGGTATTTATTTATGTATTTACTGTATGACATTATTTTAATGGTTACTCTGTGTTATGCTTCTAAATTCAAAAATTTTCTATTGCCCAATTGATAAGTACATCTATTTCACATGAGTCTTACTTCATACAACTTAGAATTTATACTGATGTCATTTAATAGTCAGGAGAGCAGCCCATCTTTAAGAATACCTTATATTATCAAGATAATTATAGTGACTTTGGTAAGGAAAACTATCTTTGCTGAAAATCTACTAAGTTCCAAGATTATGCCAAATACTTTAGATATTTAATTTTGTTTAATTCCTTACTTAAAAATGAAAAAACTGAAGCCCAGGATATTTAAATAACTTTGATAAGATCTCATAGCCAATAACCATTAGATTAGGTATTTTCGGAGTTCAGTCAAAAATTGTTACAGAAACAAGAAATAATAATACTATAGAATTTAAATTATCTTGATATTTATAGGAAATATCATTCAATTAAATAGTAAATATTTTGCTTGGTTCTGAATTGTCTTGTTTCCCTTGTATATCTGCAACTGATAAGATATTTGACAAGGTATCTCAAGACATCCTTAGGGATAATACCAAGAAATACAGGCTAGATATTAATATAATTAAGGAGAAAATAAAATGCTTATATTGTGACACGAAGAGGCTGTTAACGGATTGATCCCAATCTGTTACCACTTTATTAATTCTTTGAATAAAGAATTAACATAATTATCACATTTGCAGATAAAATTGTAGATGTGACAAAAATACACTGGAGGAGAGAAGCAGGGTAAAATAATATATAGAGAGATTAGAGACTGTACTAAATCTTTAGAAATTGCATTTAAAAGGAATTAATATAAATTCTTGGTTTTGTTTCCAAAAATCTGAGTAGCATATTAGGAAAAGATAACTGAATAGCCAACAGAGGTGGAGAAAATAGAATAAAAGAAAAGACTTGTTGTTGTCCTTTAATTATCAACTCAACTCAAATCAGTAGGCAATGTGGCTCCCTCAGACTAGAAAACAAAATCAAAGGAGGAGAAAAGAGAATTCCTGCCTGAACTATTTGTAAGGAAATCATTTCCACTAATGAATGCAGAGGCTTCCATATTTTAGCAGTTAGCAGCAAATGAGGGTCTTCAGGTGGGGCAGGGCATCTGATAAAACAGACATTATAACATTGACAATACATGTTGCCTTTTTGTCAGAATTCAGCGCCTTAATAGAGTATCCATCATAAAGTTGGATGCTAGATGCATTGTTCCCCTCCAGTGAAGCAAGGATAAAACCATTTTGCATGTGTACTACAAAATTGAGCCTGGTTGGAATTTTCAGAGATTTTACCAAACACTAAGAAAAAACAAAAGAGAAATTATCAGAGACATCAAGAAATATAGAAATCATTTCCCTTACAAGACTTGAGACCAAATCTCAAACTCTGCCTCAGTCTACAGGTTGTCTCAAAGGAAAGATGAGCCTTCTACCCCAAATGAGCTCCCAGAGCTTTGTAGGCACAGAGCCAAAGTTATCTCTAGCTCTTAGCTTGCCTGCTTTTGGAGAATGCCACCTTTTGATTCATTTTCCAGGAACCATTTGCCCAAATATCTTGTTCTCTTTGCAAATCCTAGTCTTCTATAATTTAGTTCGGCATTTAGGACTAAGAACCATGAATCTTCCATAATAAAATCTGATGTGTTCTGCAATTTAAAAGCCTGTTAGATTTAAGTTTGCTGGAACTCGAGTTAACTGAGTTTTCCAAGCTAATTTGATCAACAAATCATGGATCTGTGTTGTATATGTATACAGCACCTATTAATTTCCCATAGAAGATAGTTTTTTTTCCAATATTACCATAATTAAAGAAGTATATAGTCAGATTTTACATGTAAACATGTAACAAGCAGGTCATTCCCTTCAGAAAATAAAGTTTCTAGAACTAGATGGGCCTTGCTTTATATATTCAAACACATAGTATTACACATCTTCTGGCAGTTGCCCTCCTAGTCAACAGGAGAACTAAGTGATACTACTTCAAGACATAATTAATCAAAAATCATTTGGACAGGTAGCACTCTTTGACATAACCCAGGTATCTTGAAAATATTTATTTGATTGACTTGGACAATGTATATATACCTATCTATATCCTGAGGCCAATGTATATGACTTTAATGTTTTGTCCCTTTTAGTTTGCTATGTACTGTTTTTTCTTTTGCAATTATTTTAAAGTTTTTTAAAAACTATTACAGTAAACTGGGGCACCTGGGTGGCTTAGTCAGTTAAATGTTCAACTCATGAGTTTGGCCCAGGTCATGATCTCAGGGTCTTGATATTGAGCCCCAGTGTCAGTCTCCCCAGTGAGTGAGGAGTCTAATTCCTCTCTTTCGTTCTCCCTCTCTTTCTTGCTCTCTCTCAAATAAATAAATAAATCTTTTTTTAAGTATGACAGTAAACTATAAAGTTGTAGAATTAGCTTAATTTAAGATGGCTTCTATAATGAGAAATTTAAACTTATTTCTTTTACCTTAAGCAACATCACTATATTGTCATTCTGAAAGGGAAAAAAATAGTTCTTATCAGTTCTGTAGTAGTATTTTTTAAAGCCTTTGTTACCAATTCTCATGGAACCATTAGTTGGACAATTTATTGAATTTACTGACAGACATTTTTTAAACACAGTTCTAAGTAATTACTGTTTGACTCTTGCCTTTTGGAGTTGTTTGACTATGGACTATTTAAAAAGGCGGTATTGGGCACCTGGGTGGCTCAGTGGTTGAGCATCTGCCTTTGGCTCAGATCATGATCCTTGGATCGAGTTCCAAGTGGGGCTCCCTGTTCAGTGGGGAGTCTGCTTCTCCCCCCCACCCCGCCCCACTTGTGATCTCTCTCTTGCTCTCTCTCAAATAAATAGATAAAATCTTAAAGAACAAAACAAAATTCCTTAAACCCTGAATTTGTTCCCTTTGACCTACCCCAGTCATGTGAGAATATGACTTCTGCTCTAATAGGATAATAACATTTTTTAATAAATCTATAAACTTTTAAAATTAACATTAAGTCCTAAAATCAAAATAGCTGAACATTCTAAATACCATCCAGTCTTAGTTTATATCTTGTGTTATATTTATTTGGCCAAGGCCAGGATCCTCCATTGTCCATAATTCTCTTGATACATTGCTTAGGTTCTGAAATGAAATACAAGGACTAAGTGTGCCTTTACTTAGCTTGCTAGTAAGAAATACGACTGATGTCATCTGGGCCCTTGCCTATTCCAGCATAACCATAAAAATCACTTAGAAGGAAAGAAATAATAAGAATATGGGGGAAGATCCAAAAGTAAATGAAAAAAAATTACCTAATGGAATATCTGGGAAGCAATTGTTATATTACATTCATTATCACCAGAAAGACATTCATTATCACCAGAATCTGTTCTAGAATAAACCCCCTCCCCCTCAAACACACACACACACACACACACACACACACACACACACAAACAGCTTGTATATTCCAGGTATTGTTTCTAGCTTTGAATGTATGATCATTATTTCAACATAAACACCTAAAAGCTGAGCTATTTTACACAAAGTTATATTTATAAAACTCATGAATTTTTCTCCAAAGAACATCCCAAATAAATGACTGCAACCAGGTGTTGTAGAGCATTTTCTTTTTTCTTTTTTTTAAAGATTTTATTTATTTATTCATGAGAGACACAGAAAGAGGGGCAGAGACATAGGCAGAGGGAGAAGCAGGCTCCCCATGGGGGGGCCTGATGTGAGACTCGATCCCAGGACCCTGGGATCATGACCTGAGACAAAGGCTGATGCTCAACCACTGAGCCACCCAGGTGCCCCTAGAACATTTTCCCTTTAACTTATTTATTTTATTTAAAACTATGTTTCTATTTTTAGAAAAAAGTCTATTTGAGAAATCTTGATAGCTAAGTACTACCAAAAAGATACAAAAATAAATATTATTATCAAAATGTCATAATTTGAAATAAGATATTGACTGGTTTTAAGATCTGTCATTATGTATGTAAGAGAACACTTAATAGATGACTTTTTTTTTTTTCTCAAGTGGCAGTTTTGACACAAGAATACTTAAATATTCAGGGAGTGCCTGGGTGGCTCAGTTGGTTAAGCAACTGCTTTCAGCTCAGGTCCTGGGATGGAGTCCCCTGGGACCGAGCCCCACATCGGTCACCCTGCTCAGCGTGGAGCCTGCTTCTCTCTCTCCCTCTGCTTGTGCATGATCGCTCTCTCTCTCTCTGTGTCAAATAAATAAATAAAATCTTAAAAAATACTTATATATCCATACATGAAATGATATGCAATTAAGAAATTAAATATTCTTTCAAAAAATTTATATTTAGACCTCCAACTTATTTTGTTAAAAAAAAATGCAGAGCAGTTGGATGTGTTTCTCATAAGATTGTGGTCATATAGGATAAAAAAGCTAATAGGGCCCAATAGGAATCAGATGTCTACATTGGGATCCACTAATGCTACCTTCCAACTAAATGGGCTAATGTAATAACCTTAGGTAAAGCACATGAATTTGAAATTCTATGTGCAAATTGTGCTCCTGAGTCATAATGGTGTTGTAAACAGGCCACAGGTTCTGAGAAAAGCCATAATTATGTAGATTTCTAGATCCCCTAAGTACTAAGCTTATAACCTTGGACAATTTCTTCTTCTTATATTTAAGAACGATATATTTATGGATTCAAAAGTTGAGAACAGTATATCAGGTATCAAACACCTAGAAGAGTGTATAGTGAATGGATTACAAAAATCAGTTCCCATACTATTATGTGTCTAAATACTTGGGTGGTGGGTTGGCTATAGAGTTAATATAACAATCATTAAAGTTTGTGTAATACTAACAACCAGGACAACAGCAACACTATGAGGAAGAAAAGGAGGAGGGGAAAGAGAAGAACTCGTAGAAGTGAACAGATGGTTAGTCACTGTTTTGAATAATTTTGAGTTTCTTCAAATGGTTTTCACTTACTACTTTACCTTTTGTATTACTTATGCATAATTACATTAACATGGGATTAACAAAAAACCACAGAGTAGCTGGTTTAAACAACAGACTTTTATTTTCTCATGGTTTTGGAGATTGAAAGTTCAGGAGCAAGGTGCCCACAGAATTGGTTTCTAGTGAGGCCACTCTTCTTGGCCACTGGCTCACCACATCCTCACATGGCCTTTTCTCTGTGCACATGTGGGGAGAAAGAGAACTCTTATGTCTCTCTTTCTTTTCATAAGGACAAAAGTCCTATGGGATTAAAATCTCACCCTTCTGATCTTTTTTAACATTAGTTACCTTTCTACAGGCCCACTATGCAAATATAGTCACATTCAGAGGCTAGAGTTTCAATATATAAATTTGAGGAGAATGCATTTTAGTACATAACAGGGGTGGAAAGCAGGAAATGAATGTCATAGTGAGAATTTAGTTGCTGCAAAACCAAGGAAACTCATTAGAAATCAAAGAATATAATTTCTCTAATTCACAATCTCGTTTATCAGCCTCCTCTTTCCCCAAAAAAATATTATTTAAAGAATCGTCCCATGTTGTTTTCTTTTGTTTATATTATTTTTTCAAATAACTGACCCTTAAAAACTTTTATTTTTAATTTCACTTGATGAAGAAAAATTGGGAAGCCATCAATTAACGGATTTCTCCTTGGCTTTCCATAGCTGACACATTTACGCATATTCCTTGAGAAGTCTTAATTCTCTACCATTTCACAATTATAATTTCCATTAGTGTCTATGATTATTAAATTTATCTCCAGAAGCTGTGATGTTACCATCCTGTCAGCCAAACTCTCATCACCACATGGAAAATGTTTGATTTTAATGAAAAACCTGGACAATCATGCTGATTGCTTAGCTTGACTAGTGACAGCAATGGCTTCATACCACTTGAGTTAATGCTTTTCTGGACAAACTTTTAATTTCAAGTTGTCTGTAGGGGTTTCCTGGCTTAGGTAGCAAATATCTGGGCATAAACCATAGGTCTAAGAGGCTTAGCCAGATGCACCCCCCACAATGCTCTGTGGTGTTGACTGCCTAACTTTAGTCTCTGATGCTGAGGAAATTTTTTTTCTCTTCAATGAGAAAACCAATTCTGATTACTCTGACTCTCATTTTCTAGCCCTTCAAGCAACTAATAAGTTTTGTTTTTGTTTTTGACATTTGGTAGAGTTGTAGTTACTACATTAGTTCTTTATTTCTGGTCTTCTGTAGTAATGTTTAACTCAAATTTTACTGAATTTTAAAAATACATCAAACTGGACTTTATCATTAATAAACCTTAACAAACCAAATTCATGAAATCATTTTCTTCTTTCACTATCAAGCTATGTCTTTAATGAAGATAAAGTGGTCAAAATTATCAAAGTTCAAGCTGCAAGCAGCTGATTTTGTTAATATTTTTAGCACATAGATTTATGACACTCAACCCTGATGATCTTGGACCAAGAGAAAAGCTTTTTAATTTTCTCTTTAAAATCAGTACACAATTTTGCTGCCTTAAATAATTTTGAAAATAAAATTAGGATTTGCCTTATTAGAAATACGAGATTTAAAACACCTTAAAAAATATTGCGTCTTCAAAATTCTCTAGATTATTTCACTGATTGCTAATCAGTCTTATGGTTATGACTAAAGATAGCTGATCACAACAAGGGATTTATTGCCTAGAAATTATTCTATTGATGAACTAAAATATTAAGTTCTCCTACAATCTTAGAGGTCAGCAAACAGTGATAAGTATCTTTAGAGGCTGAGGACCTGCAGAAGGTAATTACCAAGGGGTGAGATTTGAGTCTCTTGGATTAAGTAAAATTCAAACGAGACAAAAAAGTCTTGTAAATGACTATCTATGACATAATTTTCATAGTAAAGTTATTGTTGTATTTTAAAGCTCTAACACATTAACCTATAAAACCAAGGTTTTATTTGGGATATGTCATTGCCATCTAACTTAATTGTTTATCAGTTCCTGTTCTGAACCGTGCTACCTGCTGCCTTCATCTTACTCATAGGGAGCCTCATGTTGACAGAGAGATACTAAGTAGTCCCACCCCCAGCCTTCTAGAAGGGTATGTTAAGCATGCCAATCATTCTGTCCTGCCACCTTACTCCAGGAGCTAAAGTGTTTCTCATGTTACAATAATACTGAAGACTACTCTATATGTAATATATGTAATATAATTTATTACATTTCAATATAGGTTTTTTCACTAAGGAAAATAGTTTTTAAAGAATTAGAGAAAGTTAATGTGCTATGAAAAAACTCTTGTTTAATTTTTCAAATATGGCTAGTTCCAAGTTCCCATGTCCTCACTTACAAAGATGGTACTATTATTGAATTGAAACAGCTAAGTGTTTTAGATCAGGGTTCTACTTCTATCTCTTCATTTAGAAGGAAAGCAAGAAATCAAATTAAGGGCAATGTGAGTTCTACCAACTCTCATTTTATTTGGCTGTGCCTATATGACAAAAATCCAACCAGTAGATGGCACTATTTATTTCAGTGAGAAAGATATACTTTCTTTGTCATAAAAAAAGCAATTAATTGCTGGATGTGAAAATAAATGAGTGGACTCCTTCACATTTTATTGTGAATATCCCCCAATTGATTTGTAGTTGAATACCACACAAAGACAGAATCAACAGAGATTTCCTCATTTACAAATAGACAGACACACTTGCTTCTGAGACTTTGCATATTTTTCTATTTTTCTTTTTTTTTAAGATTTATTCATTTATTCATGAGAGACAGAGAGAGAGAGGCACAGACACAGGCAGAGGGAGAAAGCAGGCTACATGCAGGGAGCCCGACATGGGACTTGATCCCAGGTCTCCAGAGCCACACTCTAGGCTGAAGGCGGCGCTAAACCACTGAGCCACCCGGGCTGCCCTGTATATTTTTCAAATAATGATGTGAAGACATGAGAAATTTAAAAATATTAATCTGAAGATTTTGTTATATGCCTTGAAAGTATAAAATATATGTATGCATATTTATACACATACAGATTTATATACATTTTTTAAAAGATTTTATTTATTTATTCACGATAGACATAGGGACAGAGAGAGAGAGAGATAGGAGCCAGACGCGGAACTCCATCCCGGGACTCCAGGATTGCGCCCTGGGCCGAAGGCAGGTGCCAGACGGCTGCACCCAGGGATCCCCTATATACATATTTTTTTAAATAATTCAGTCATTATACAATTTGAAATTTTTTCCCTAATGCTTCAGGCAAAATAAAAACGGTAAATGCATATTTTGATGATCTCTTCGTCTCTTGATACATAAATACTGATAGATTTAACATGAAACATGAAAATTATCATGACTTAGCTATTTTCAGAAGCAAGACAGATATCTTTGTAGAACATAAATGGAACTGAAACACAAAGTGATAAACAAGGTAGAACTTGCAGGCTCACCAGGTTTGGGGCCAGAAGCAAGCTGATGCTACTAGAAAATTTGATACTTTGGGATAATGGAAACTAAATGGACATCTTATAGATAGAAGACAGAACCCTGTTCACTGCCTGAAACCAAAGATTTCCATTCAAGTGGAAGAAATTTCAAAAAACTGTGGTTTGCTCCTGCAACTGTGGCCTGAGGACAAGAAAGAAGGAAACCTCCTTTTTGAGACCTGAACCAAGTTGTCTACTGGCTCAATGGCTGGTCTGAGGTTTGGTCAATATCACAGTGGCACACAAGCTCAAATTCACCAGTATTGTAATGGTTACCAGGTAGAAGCAGCTATAGATTCTCTAAAGAGTAGAGGTAGGGCTAAAATGGAGATTTATAGTAATATTAGCCTGCAAATCAATATTCCTGAACACATCGGAAAAATTAGTAAATACAGCCAACACAATAAATTTCAATAATAAAACATTTATTTTTATTTAGAAGAAAAGAAAAACAGTGTTCAAAATTATAATATTTCCATACTTTAGTAAAAGCATGAGCCTTAATCTTGGCAGTTAATTTGAGGGCTAAGGAGGAAAATTTTAAATGTATCTATAGCTAGACAGACCCTATTGAAACTTAAGGATATCAAAAATAAAGAAAAAAAAAAAACGCTTGAAATCTACCAAAGAAGAAAGACAAATTCCCACATAAGAACCATAGTTAGACTAAAGGTAGACAGACATCTTCAGATCAGCAAAGAATGTCAGAAGATAGTAACACTTTACTATTAAAGTGCTGAAGAAAGCTAATTGTTCACCTAAGATATATTCAAGAGTTGAAGAGAGAAGGGAAAATATATTTTCAGACACAAGAAAGTTAAAAAAAAAAATGCTATTTCCAAGAAGGAACTACTTAAAGATATACTATAGAAAAAAGATTAAGTCCAGAAATAGGAAGCATGAAAAAACAATAAGCATAAAAATTGGTAAAATGGTTTGACAAATTTAATTAACTATTGATTATAAAATAGAAGAATAACCAATGTAGGGGCTAAAAAAGATGAAACTAAAATAGTTGTTGATAAGATTGATTTGGTGGGAGGAGGGAGGTATAGCTAAGACCTTTGGGGGCAGCCGGGGTGGCTCAGTGGTTTAGCGCCGCCTTCAGTCCAGGGTATGATCCTGGAGACCTGGGATCAAGTCCCATGTCGGGCTCCCTGCATGGAGTCTGCTTCTCCCCCTGCCTGTGTCTGTGCCTCTCTCTTTCTGTCTGTGTCTCTCATGAAAAAAATAAAATAAAATCTTTAAAAAAAAAAAAAAAAAAGCTAAGACCTTTGTTTCAGGAGGAAGATAAGGAAAAATTTTGCATACCAAGGGGGAAAAAGCAGGCACAAATAAAGAATAAACAGAGAAAATAAAGAAAACTTTATAAATGCATAGTAAAGAAGAAAAGGAAAATAGAAGGAAATGACTCAGACTCAGTGACTGCCTCCAGGTAGGAAGGGAAATCTATGCAGGAAGTGAACTAAGTGCTTCAGAAGCTTTTACACATTAAAAGACAAAAAGGTATGAAGTAAATATGCCAGAATGTTAACATTTGTTGAATGTGGGTGGTAGGGTCATAGGTATTACTTACATTATTCTCTGTATTTTCTGAATGACTAGAGTATCACAAAATGTAAAATGATACCAAAGAAAAACAAAAATAAAAAGATATCATTTCACTATAAATTTATCAATTTCTTTTATTCTCAGGAATAGAAATAATAAAAGCCATATATAAAAAACCTACAGCTAACATTATACTCAATGGAGAAAATCTGAAAACTTTTCTTCTAAGATCAGGAATAAGATAAAGATGTCCACTCTCACCACTTTTATTCTACATAGTATTGGAAGTTCTAACGACAGCAATCAGAGAAGAGAAAGAAATAGGAGACATCTATATCAGTAAGGAAGAAGTTGAACTGTCACTATTTCTAGATGACATGATAATATACATAAAAAACCCTAAAAAGTCCATTAAAAAACTACTAGAAATAATAAAACAATTCAGTAAAGTTGCAGAGTATAAAATTAACACCCAGAAATCAGTAGCATTTCTATATGCTAAAAGCAGAATAGCAAAAGAAAATTAAGAAAATAATTCCATTTTCATTGTACCCAAAGGAATAAAATACCTAGGAATACCCTTAATGAAAGAGGTGAAACACCTATACTCTGAAAACTATAAAAAATTGATGAAAGTAACTGAAGATGACAATCCAAAAAGCAGAATCAGACCTATAAATACAGAGAAATAACTAATGGTTGCCAGAGAGATAGGAATAGGGAAATGGGTACCATGTGTAAGGAGAGTGGGAGATACAGGTTTCCTATTATGAAATGGATCCGTGATGGAAATAAGAAGTATGGCATAGGTAATATTTGGCCTACTGTCAAAATCCATTCTTGTTTCACAGGTTTGTGCTTCATAAATATATTTTATTTTTGTTAAATCAATAAAATTGCCAACAGCATAGGGAGTGAATGTGTGCTCTCAGTCTATCATTTTGAATCAGGGCACTGATAGTTTTTAATCTATTTATTTACTGGAGTTTGTGTTTTTTCCCATCAGGTATTTCAAGTCATATTGGTATTAGAATATTTTCTATATTTGTTTTTTACTTTGTCCAGGATGCAAACATAATTTGTTGCTATTTCTGAATATAAACAAGGTATTTCTTTCCTCCATGGGAGAATTATTGATTGATTTTATGCAAGCTGGAATTTTATAAATCTCATGTATATCAGAGATAGACCTTGTGTGATGTTGGGATCATATCCCCAACCTAGGAATAATCCCTTAATATAATTTGGTGTGCTCAGGTTCAAATTATTTTTGTGTTTCAAACTAGTCATGTGTATCAGTACAAATCCTTCAATTCAGGAGAAGGCTAATTTGTCCTCTTTAGTAAAACCACCAATTTAGATGTTTTTCCAAATTCCACAATGGCTTTTATTATGTTGAGGTGTGTTCCTGAGGGCTAGAAGTCTTAAATCAAGGTATTGGCCAAGCCATGTTCCCTTTCAAGGCTGTAGGAGAGCATTTTTCCTTTCCTTTTCCTAGTTTCTGGTGGTTGCTGGCAATTTTCAGCATTCTTTGGCTGATAGACACATCATTCTAATCTCTGCCTCTGTTTTCAAGTATTCTCCCTGTGTCTGTCTGTTCAAATTTATCACCTGTTATGAGGAAAACTGTAATTGGATTAGGGCCCACCCTTAATCCTGTATGACCTCATCTTAACTTGATTGCAAAAACCCTATTCCCAAATAAGGTCACATTCACAGGTACTAGGGGCTTGGAGTTGAGCATATATTTTGGGGTGATATAATTTAAAATATGATACCTAATAATAATAACAGTAACAATAATAAAGAATCAAAAGCCTCCAGGATAATAATTATTACTAACAAAAAAGACAGATGACTTAAAAGGAAACAAAAACAAAACTGGCAATGCTCTACTCATCAATAACACTGTATGAGAGAATAAAATAATGTCTTCAAAGTAGTGAAAAGATATAGATTGAAGCAACAATACTATAAATCCCCTCCCCTAAAGAAAATTAATTGAATTTTGTCATGGGGTTCATGAGAAGGCATTTTTGTTTATTTAATTTTCTTTTGTTTTAATTTCTTGCTGAAGATTTCACTCTTTTCCTTTCCTGTCTTTCCTACTAGAAGGCTTGCATTGAGACCTGAGACAGTAACTGTTCTGTTATCATGAGGAAAAGAATGTTGTGGAAATATTGGTCTAATATTATATAGCTCTGAACCAAGTCTATCAGCCACCTACATTCAATCTTCTAGTTATGACACAAATAAATCCCTGTCTAAACTATTTTTACTTATGTATCTTACTTATAGGCAAAGATATTCCTAACTAATACATTACTATTAGATCCTTCTTGAAATTATTATTTGAGGATTTATTCAAGCAAAAGGAAGAGATTCTAAAAAAAGATAAGACAGAGGATAAGAAATTGTAATAGTCAAAGAAATCAGACGATTTATAGTTTATGGGAGACTCTGGAGAGGAAGCAGAGGTAGGATGAGCAGGACTGGCAATGAAGTTGGTGGTGTTTCCTAGTTTCCCTCTTGATTACGCACCTTCATCCATCAGCAGAGCCCTTGCTAGAGAATAAAAGTTGCTTAGAACTGATGAAAGGTACAGGATTTCCTGTACCTAGCAGTCTTGGAGTCTTCTTCTAATAATGCATCTGTTCTGAGATTAGATTTGAAATATTAATAAGGCCATTCCTTACTCCTTAAGTTTTTGAAGCAGCTTTTACATTATTGTATCTCTTATTCTATAACTTAATGTTTAAGTTTTTTCTTTTTTAAAAAATATTTTATTCATTCATTCATTCATTCATTTATAGCAAGAGGAGGAGCAAAGGAAGAGGGGAAGAGAGAGAATCTCAAGCAGACTTCCTGCCAAGCATGGAGCCAGGCAGAGGGCTCAATCCCATGATCCTGAGATCATGATCTGAGCAGAAATCAAGAGTCAGACGCTGAACTGACTGAGGCACCCAGTTGTCCCTTATGCTTTTTTCTACTTTCAGGACAAAGACCAGATACAATGATAAGATGGGGAAAGTTTGATTGAGCTTTCCTTTCCCAGTTCATGCAACTGCCTTTCTCAAACCCACTCTGCCAGTGCCTAGAATACTCATGCTGCCATTCCCAGATATGCTTAGCCTCCTGTCTTCACAATTGATTGTCCCTTGCCATTCCCTTAGTAATCTCACTGGAGGAGAATCCTTCCAAGTGTTGGAGGATAACAATTACTTATATTATGCCTAGGTGGGCTTGTTTGCATTTTAACTAAAGATACCTGAAGTGTAAAGATCCTTGATATGCACATAATCTTTAAAAGGAATTTCAGGTACCTAGGCAGGCTATCACAAAGAGATTTATAAAGTCAAAACCTATTTTCTTTTGCTTGGAGGGCTTTTTTTTTTTAATCCACAGAAACTGAGAGAAATGGATCTGAGTTCCTTTACAGGTCCTAAGGGAACTAACACTGTTCAATCTGCATTATGCAGTACTGGGAAGATACATTTCCTCCAGATGTACCCTTAATTCTAATATGAAGGATTACTACTATAAAGCTGCATACTTCATCTGTGCATGAGGCTAGCTCTAGCTACTGCCCTCAGATACATGATGCAAACAATGCCAATAACTCATTTTACTATCCTCTACTTTAGGTCAAGAAAAGCTATATGATTCTCCATTCTAAAGTTTTCAGTAGAGACAGGAGAACATAACAGACTGTATGTATAGCTTTCCTTTGTTACATTAGAATAGCTTTTCTTTATTTTGGGAGGAAATCCAGAAAGGTGATAGTTGTGACAGTTCACCCAATAAATTGAAATGGCCATCTGTTTAAAAAAATAAAAAAAAGAACCTTTTTCAGAGGATCAGCCAGAAACATAACAATAACAGCCAGTGATTGTCACTCTTATTGGAATAATTTCTGTCACTCTTCAAAGAACAGTACATTCCTTTTTTTCTTCATAAGCATACACATTCTTATTGAACCTTTCATAAAACATGACACATTTCTATCCAACTGTTTCCCTTTTCCATTCACAAATTAACCTTTAACAACCTCACCATTACTAACAATTTAAAGATAATTCTTTGATTGGCATTCTTCTTGACAAAATGATAATTTCCCAATAACAGATGGCATAATATCAATTATTAATTAGGAAAAGTTTTTTTCTTCTAATAAAATGAGGCCAAATCAACTAGTTAGTGAGCTTCTACCATGTGTTTACCTTTTAATGATAAAATAGAAGATGAAAGAAATTCATAGTTTCTGAGTGTCTGCTATGGTTTTAGCATTTGAACATAAATAACCTCACTTGAAGTTCAGAGTAGCTAAGCAAAGTTATATAGACATATAACTTTGAAGTAGTAGATTCAGGGTTCAAACTCAAATCTGTGTAAATTGAAGGTTGAGAAAATACTCAGCAAAATATGCTGCCTTCAGGTATAGGAAAATCTCTTACAGTGCAGAAAACTAAGAGTATATTTAAATAGCAAATATAATGTCTCCTCAATCCAAAACTCTTCAGGTGAATGTGTAAAAGACAGAGTATGTCCCAATTGCCAAAAATTCTATGACTGGAATGCGGTGGAGCTTGCTTTTCTGGATGAGGGGAGCAGAGAAAGGGACCTTCTATGGATCCAGGAGCTAGAAGCCGGAGGAGTACCAGGAGGAATGGTTTCAGTGTTGGAGGGTGAAGTAATCTTGATATTGAAGACAAGCCAGAGTGAGCAATACTGTCACTGAATCTCTGAAATGCCTCTTGTCATCCTGTCTCCCTATGATGACAACCCTAGGTTTAAGGTCATGTGTAATTTCTAGCATCACAAAGGAATCAGTAAGATTGATTCTTTGGGCGTTAGAAGAACAGCACCTTCCTTGAGGCAATAGGAAACATGATTCTGAGCACAGCATGTGGATGGCATAGACCATCCAATCTCTCCATTGTTATCCATATGCATGAAGAAAATGAATGCCTCATTAGAAAAGAACTAAAAACACTGTCCCTGTGACATGCTCTAATACAGAGAGCTCAGAGTTAGGGTGGCAGGAGTGACCATAGCTGACTCTGGGGAAGAGGGGCATTTTCACCTTCACTCTAAATAGAGAAACTAACTACCAGACCAGGATGGGTAGTTTATGCCTTAGTCACTGTGGCTGATTGGTCAGCCACCCTTGTCCCAAAGCAACACCATACATCCTTGAGAACAGAACAGAAGAGAGCAAGGAATTCTTCCCTCCAGGCAGGCAAATGGCTGATCAGATCATCTGCAGTTGTTAGTGGGATGATGATAACGAGGACAGGTACCTTGGATAAAGTAAATGCTGCATCCTGTTATTTTCAGGAAACTGTAGGTAAGATGAATGAGACATCACTATTTACTGGAGGTTCAGAGTCACTTAGTGACATTTAGTTTTTACATATTAAAAACAGTAGTTTATCCCAAGCTAGCATGTGGAACAAATCAGTTATAGTAGCTACCTTCCTCTAGCACAAAATGCTGTACAAACTTGACTAGAATAGTAGCTTTCAAATATTTCTGACCTTGTATTTAAAATAAGAAATATATCTTACATTGTGAAACAGAAAACATACATACATATAACATGGAAATATAAGCTTCACAAAACAAATTCCTTGATCACATGCAGTACACTCCAATATTTTCTCTTGTTTTCTTTTATTTAAAACAAATATAAATAGATTGGAATCTGTAACAGGAAAAATCACTGGCCTGGGTATGTCCATCAAAGAGGAAATCAAATTGACTGGATAAGCTTTAACTTAAGGAATGAACATATACTAGTTTCAAGGAATCACCCCATTTTCAAAATGCTCATAAGTATCTTTCTAATACACCATTTTAGAATTTGTTCTAGACAATTTAAATTATAATAAAGTTAATACTTCCCTCCTTTTAAACATCCAATGTTTAGCCCATCTCTATCTTCCTACATATTTCGTATTCATGTATTTCTTCAGATTTCACTAACTCGGGTTCTATGATAATGTCTCAGGCTTTTTTTTTTTTTTTTTTTTTTTTTTTTTTTTTTTTATAATAGGCACACAGTGAGAGAGAGAGAGGCAGAGACACAGGCAGAGGGAGAAGCAGGCCCCATGCACCAGGAGCCCGACGTGGGATTCGATCCTGGGTCTCCAGGATCGTGCCCTGGGCCAAAGGCAGGCGCTAAACTGCTGCGCCACCCAGGGATCCCCTCAGGCTTCTTTAATGCCCTGTTTTACCTATGCATGTTATCTATGTACCTAGACTTGATCTCATTCAAAGAAGTTAGTTGCTCAGCTAAACTTTTTTTAGTAGACATAATTTTTAAAGCAATTTTAGGTTCACAGAAAAACTGGGAGGAAGATAAGGGATATTCCCTATATGCTCCCTGCCTTTACATACGCATAGCCTTTCCCACTATCAAAATTTGCCACCAGATGGTACATTTGTTATAATCAATGAACTTACATTGATATAATCATCACCCCAAATCCATAGGTTTTATAGTGTTCACTCTTGGTGTTATATATTCTATGGTTTTGAACAAATCCATAATGATATATATCCAACATTACAGTATCATGAGTATTTTCACTTTCCTAAAAATACTATCTACTTTTTGCATTTATTTTTCCTTCCTACTCCATCCTGGCAACTAATATTTTTATTCTCTCCATAGTTTTTGATTTTCTAGAATGTCATACAGATGGAATCATACAGTGCCTGGCCTTTTCAGATTGGTTTTTTTCACTTAGAAATATGGATTTAAGATTTTTCCATGTCTTTTCGTGACTTGCTACCTCATTTCTTTTTAAGCACTAAGTAATTTTCTATTGTCTGGATCCACTAGAGTTTATTTATCCATTCACCTACTGAAGAGCCTCTTGGTTAGTTCCAACTTTGGCAACTTTAATAAAGTTGTTGAAAACATCCGTGTGTAGGTTTTTGTATGGACAGGTTTTCAACTCCTTTAGTAGAAAACAATACAGTAAATGCACAATTTTTAGGTGTTCACTTTTGGCAATTGTGTACACTGCCCAAAGTAAGAAATAGAACATTTCCTTCACACAGAAATTTACTTTGTGTTCCTTTCCACTTAAATGTTTTTCCCCCCAAGGCAAACACTTTCCGATTTCTGTGTTAGAAACTTTAAAGTGTATATAACTTTATTCTTGAAAACCAATAAGTTATCCTGCCACGGTTTCACAGATTCTGACAGAAGACATGAATTATAATAATGGTGAAACAATTTTGAATTCCAAGCAAAGAAGGCATGAAAACTGATTAGAGCCATTAAGTCAAGGACAAGGATGAAAACCTTTTAAGACTTAGTGAGCAAATAATAGAAGTGTTCAAAGAAGGTAGCCCAAGCGGCTCAGCGGATTAGGGCCGCCTTCAGCCCAGGATGTGATCCTGGAGACCTGGAATCGAGTCCAATGTCAGGTTCCCTGCATGGAGCCTGCTTCTCCCTCTGTCTATGTCTCTGCCTCTCTCTGTGTCTCTCATGAATAAATAATATATATTTATATATATATATATATATATATATATATATATATATATATAAAGAAGTGTTCCAAGAAACATCATGGATTATGTTACGGACAGAGGGTTTGTATCTCCCCTCCAACTTCTATGTAGGATCCAGCCCCCAGTGTAATAGTATTAGGAGCTGGGGTCTTGAGGAGGTAATTGGGTCATGAGGTGAGGCCCTCCTTAGTGAGATTAGTGCCCCTATAAGAAGAGACTCAGGAGTTTGCTCAAGCTCTCTGCTTTCTGTTATGTGAGGATAAAATGACAATTCAGTAGTCTGCAACTAGAAGAAGGCCATCACCAGAATCCAACCCTGCTGGCACCCTGATCTCAGACTTTCCGACTCCTGACTGATGATGCGATGAGTTCAGTAAATGACTTCTAAGACTCTTAGTTTCATTCTTTGATTCTAATTCTTATTTTGAACTACATTAATTTAAAACGCAAGGGTCCAATTTAGCATATTATAAACTTAGAAAGACATATGTGAGATGATAATATGTTTTAATGAAAAAAAATTTTTCACCTTACACAGTAATATAAAAGTAGTCTATAAATGACAAGATTAACAGCCCATGATGAGACATAAGGTGAGGTAATTGTCATCAATCATGGAGGGCTGAACACAAATACATATACATACACCTAAATATGTATGTATTCATTTATTTTATTTTCCTGTAGTTTAATGACCAATTTTGCTATTTTTATATTATAGAATGAGTTTCTACCACCTTGTTAGAGAAAGCCAATTGTTTTTTAAGCTCTGAGTGTTCAGGTGACCTGGTCCTGACCAATAATACATAAGTGGATATCAGTGGGCAGAGCTTTCTTGAAGCTTTTTTAAAAGATCAGATTTAGCTGGTTTGTCCAAATGGAATTATAATCAGAGAAATAGTTTCATCATCAGAAATTAATTTTAAAAAGCCAGAAGGCTCTCCTTAAGGGGAAAAAAAAGCAGCATTTAACATAAAATCTAATGATAAAATGGAAAGAAAGAAAAAGCATCCTGCGGGTTGTGGGGGCAGGAGAATGTAAAGTGGGATTTGTGGTCATTTACTAAAGCAGAAACTACACGGCAAAAAATTTTCCTACACAGAAATTCTTTTAGATGAAGATGGTTAATTCTGTTTTTCACATCATATTTCATTATATTTGCATGGTTTATACTGGCTCTTCCTGATGAGGTTTAAATTCATAGTGTCTTTTTTTTTTTTTTTTTTTTCAGAATGTCTTATGAGGATTTCTCCTACCCTTCCCAAAGTTGTAGCCACAGCAACAATCCTATTCCAGTTTCAGGACTGTGTTGAAGTGACTTCTCTCCCTACTCAATATTGCCAAAATATCTGAGTCCTAGCTCTGGCATTTGATTTATGAATTATTTTTCTTCAGTTTGAATTCTTTGTTCAATGGTGTATGGAGAGTTTTAGCCTCCTTTTTCACAAAACAGGTGATTCAATCAAGCAAAAGTTAGAAATCAAAGCAATGCATTTGTGTGACAATGATTCAATTTGGAGTTTTTCTACTGGCAGCATGAGCAGCTTTGGCAGAGCTAGTTCTGCTCTAATACCAATTCTGCTTTAAGGGGATGGACTCCTGAACCGTCACTCGGTACCTCTGTGCCAGCCACCTGCATCTAGAATTGTAGTCTAGTGGGGAAATACTGTGGAGCAATAAAGAAGTTAGTCCTTTTATCTAAATTGTGGCCCATAAAAGGGAATTGCTGGCTCTTCCAGTTAAAAACCAACCTGCAATTTAAGATGAAACCAGGACCTTTTTTTTTTCATTTGCCAGCAAAACAAAGACACTGCCTAACAGTTGCCACATACCAATCAATCCCCAAACATAGTGACTTAAAGCAACAACTATTTATTTTAGCTCATATTGTCAAATGTGCAGTTTGGACTGCTATCATCTGCGTAGTTTTTCTGGCCTAATTATGTGTGAATGGTCTGCTGATGGGTTAGTTGGGGGCTGGTTGTCCATAATTGCCTCAGCAGGGATGGCTTTTATCCTCATAAGAGCATCTCTCACCTTCAGCCGGCTAGCCTGGTCTTGTACACATGGTGGTGACAGAGTTCTGGAAGATATTGTTACATGCAAGGCCTCAGGAGATGTAGGCTTGGACATGACACACTGTCATTCCTATCACATCTTCACAGGCCAGACCGGATATGCAGATGAGAAAATAGCCTCCACCCTTTGAGTGGAGGAGCTGAAAATTGTATCAAAAGGGGTATAGGTACAGAAAGTAGCAAGGATTGTGGTCACTTTTGCAAACTACCACACTTGCCATTGGCCAGGAAGATTGACTACAGATCAACACTGGAAAAACTGATTTCGGTTGAGGACAGCAACTTGGCTAATATTGTATTCAGGTAAGAGATTACTTACATGGTATGGGGCAGACATGAGGCAGAGAAGTGTCTACACGCTGATTTCTGCTTGTCAGCAGACTGTACTTGTAAGTCGTGTTGTTTTGTTGTTGTTTCTGTTTTATTGAGTTAAACCAGAAATATTTCTTTAAAATAGCAGCATGCAACTCTAGGCGTCAGTCACATTTAATAAAAATTTCCTTGAAACAAGAAAAAAAGATGAGAAAGACCTACAGACAATCAAGACTGTTCTACTAGATTAGCTTCTTCATGTTGAAAATCTGTCAAGTCTATGATTCATTCAGATAGCTCTTGTTTTTGGTATAATAATGAAATTGTTGCTTTAGTCTACTGCATTCTCCTCTATTATTATTTTGTTCAAGCAAGATAACTGTGCTGAATTGAACCATGAAATGAACTGTTTTGAACAACATCAACAACATTCTGAGGTGTCATCTGACTTTTCATTTGTTTGTTCAATTCTTTTTACAGTTATTACCTTGATAATAATGCAATTTTTTATTAGATATCAAATCATAGAAGGCAACAAAGACGAGTTAAATTAGCATAGTTTAATATAATAAGGGAATCTATGGCATCAGTAAAAGCTATGGGCACTACACAGATGTCCCACTTCCATTCTTTTGCAATGCAGTAACTGTTAACAGTACTCAATGCATTATAATAACCAAAGATCATTCTTCATTCTGAAAACATGATATTTTGAGGCAGGTGAGGATATCAGGGGAAAAGAATCTGAGCTGTGAGAAAGGTTGAATTAGGTGGGCCTGGTGCCCTTTAGAAACAGAATGCTCACCACTGTGGCTGGAGAAATAGGAGTTGTGGGGGAAAGGAGGAGGATAGCTCAAAGAAGCCAAGAGTAGGACTGAGGGCAGATCACAAAGAAGTTGTAGACTTCTATAATGAGTTAGACTTTTACTCTGAGATATGAGAAGCCAATTACAGAATTGTGAGCAAAAGAAGGAAATGATTTGTTTTTATTTATAATAGGATCACTTTGTCTGCTCTGTGGGAATAGAACTTTTGTGTTGGAGTGGTAGGAGATAGACAGCTGTATAATGGAAGATCTGGGGAATGAATTAGGAGTTATACTCTTTTCTTCCAAATCCATTCCTTGCCCTTCCTCTGATCAGATTTATAGATTAGAGGTCTAATCCTTGAAAAGTATATTCCCCAGGCTACTTTGCTAACAGGTTTCAAAGCTGTATTTGATGAAAGAGATGCGCTGTCATGAAGTTGAAGGCAGAAAGAAAGGAAAACCAGGGTATTGCTCCCTCTCTTTACTGGCTCTGGGTTGTGTCTCTAGTGCTTGTTGCACATGCTCCATGTCTAGTTCCTGCTGGGCAGACTACTCTGGTAGCTACTTTGTTTGGGTGATCTTGGATCTTGGGTTCCAGTAAAACTAACTTTATGGGTAGGGAAGCAGCTGTCTGTAATTATGTCTGGATTATCTAAACTCTTCTGGTTGTTCTGTCAGATATACCAACGTTTTTGTAACTAATGGCTTCTATTAATACCCCAAAATAGGTTCTGTTATTCCGCTGGACCTGAACTAATAAAGTGGACCATTACAATACTCAAGACTAAAGATGATGATGGCTTGGAACAGGTGGTAGCAATGGAATTGATAAAAGTCATTAGATTAAAGATATATGTTATAGGTAGAGTGAACAAGACTCTCGATAGACTCTGTGAGTATTTTGGGAAAAATAAGGCATCAAAAATGACTCCTGTTTTGCCTGATAAATTAAAAATAGTGTCAGGGATCCCTGGGTGGCACAGCGGTTTAGCGCCTGCCTTTGGACCAGGGCGCGATCCTGGAGACCCGGGATCGAATCCCACGTCGGGCTCCCAGTGCATGGAGTCTGCTTCTCCCTCTGCCTGTGTATCTGCCTCTCTCTCTCACTGTGTGCCTATCATAAATAAATAAAAGATTTAAAAAATAAATAAATAAATAAATAAAAATAATGTCATATTCAATAACTAAATGAGAAAAATATAAGTAAAACAAGAGTACAATGGAGGAAATCAGGAATTCAGTTTTGGGCGTACTATATTTGAGATGTCTCATTGGAGATGTCAAATTGCAAGATTGTGTGTGTGTGTGTATGTGTGTATGTGTATGCATTGGAAATTCGGAAGAGGGGTCCAAATGGGGGACATAAATTTTGATAATAATTTTTTATAGTTATTCGAAGTTATGAGACTGGAGGAGATCGTCCAAAAAATGAGCTTATATAAAAAAGAGAAGACTGAAAAAGGGAACTCCATTTACTTCAATTATTTAGAATTGTATAGATTAATGCTGTCCAAAACAACCTCCTGCAATGGTGGAAATGTCTTATGCCTGCACTATCAGACATAGAAGTTGTGTTAGTTTTATAATTCTACCATAATAACTTATCTTAAATTTGGTGGCTTAAGTAACACATATCTAATATTTTGCAGTTTTGTAGGTCAGAAGTCCAGCACCATCTCACCTGGCTAAAATCTAGGTGTGAGGAGGGTAAAATTCCTTCCTGGAGGCTTTCATAGAGAATCCACCTGTCCTAACTTCTAGAGAGCACCTGCATTCTTTGGCTCTGCTCCCTTTCTGAAATTTCTAAGCCAGTGAGGCTTGTTGATTTCTTCTATATCTCATTACTCTGATGTTTTCTTCTACCTCCTGATTCCACTTTTAAGGATTCTTCAGATTATATTGAGCCCACCAGGATAATGCAGCATAATAATCCCTATCTCAGTGTTCTGAGGATTAGGATATGGACATAATGTTGGGGGGTGTATTATTCATCTTAGCTGTGTATGTGCTATCAACCACATGGTGATTGGGCACTTGAAATATGGCCAGTGCAGCTGGGAACAAGATTTTTTAACTTTTAGTTAATTAAAATCAAAAATTAAGTACTCACATGTGTATAGGGGCTGCTTCATTTGGGTAATGGATCTAATGAAATAGGAGAATGAATAGAATAGGGAAATATTATATTATTACAAACCAGCATTAAAAGCCCATGTATGGGCTTAAGTTTAAGGAATACAAATCCTTTTTTTACAGGGATAAGGGCCAGTGTACCTGGCTGATTAGCTGCCCATGAGTATTCTAAAACAAAGCCCCAAAATTCATAAGCCTTCCTTATGTACCCAAAGATTACATTTTTTTTGTCTTAAAGACCCTTAAAGAAACATATGTACATAAAGACAATAAAACTCTGTGCCTACACCAATATTAATCAAATTAATTCTTCCTTTATATTGAAGAAAAACATGATCACCAAAAATTTGCAAAAAAATTAATTAGCAAAAAAAGAAACATGACTAGATTATAACTTTTAGTCAAAAGTCTCTAAAAGGCTGGTAATTTTGAGACTATGTTGCAAGAAAATATATGATTTTGTTAACAAAAAGAAAGATAATTTTTAAATGCCAGGAAAAATAAAAAGCTGCACAAAAAGTGATCTTACTATTAAAGTAAAACGCGACATGATTCTGAGTTGTCAAAGGAATGTAAGAGTAAAAAATCTGTTTAAGGGGATCCCTGGGTGGCGCAGTGGTTTGGCGCCTGCCTTTGGCCCAGGGCGCGATCTTGGAGACCCGGGATCGAGTCCCACGTCGGGCTCCCGGTGCATGGAGCCTGCTTCTCCCTCTGCCTATGTCTCTGCCTCTCTCTCTCTCTCTCTCTCTCTCTCTCTCTCTGTGGCTACCATAAATAAATAAAAATTTTAAAAAAGTTTAAAATTGATGTTTTCTGAGTCACAGTGGTCACTGCACTATGCTTATTAAGAAGAAAGTGTAAATTCTAGTAGACCACTTGATTCAGGAGTGAATTGTACATAAATAGACATACAACGAAACAACATTTTGTTGGTTTTGAACACTTTGACTAAACTTATGACTAAGCACAGATAAATTAAATCTAATGTTATTGTCCTTTTGACATGATAATGAAAGAACCTACGTGGAAGTTTAAGATGAGAAGAAAATTAAATGGTAGGGCAAATAATACCCTCCCATTACACAGTGGGTAGTTCAAATCCTTATCTAAGGTCATTTATTGCCATAAGAAAAATAGGCTTAGGAATATTAATTAAAATTGCTAAGGTAACCACAGGGGAGTTAAGAATATCTAGTGTAAAATATCTAGTGTAAAAATGACAAAGGCAAAAAGACATGATGAATAATGTGAGCAAATCCTGATCTTTCAAAGTAAGGAAACAATAGATGTCTAAAATTCTTAATCCACAAAATAGAGATAAAATTAGTTTATTCAGAGTTAAGGAGGTAACGACCAGAATAGAACAAATAGAAGTAGAAAGTAGTTGCCTCTGGGAAATGTGATTATGAATGTTATAATATTTTATACTGTCAAAATCTTTTAAGAAAGAGGAGATATAAGAAGAAAAAATTTTGTTTGAAATTTGTATCCTCAGAGAATTTCAAGAAATTAATGTATCCAAAAAAGAATAGTAGCTATTTGAAAAAGATAAAATGTTACAGCTTTGAAAATTTTTGTTTTAAGTTTTGATTTTCTTTTAATCTAAAAGATAGTTAGAAGAGTGTTTATTTCAAATTGGGTAGGTTTGTTTTATTACTTTCTCAGTCTTTTTCCCATTAAACTAGTGTTTATTATGCTCAGAAAATGTAATGCATTGAAATTCTTAGAATTTTTAGAGATTTTCTTTGTAGCTGAAGGGATTTTTGTAATTGTTCTAAAAGACTGTAAAAAGAATGTAAATTGCATTTTTTGTCAGATGTAAAGATGTCTGAAGCCTAGCTGTATTCTAGTATTATACTGTAATACTGTATAATGTTAGGCTATGCATAATTTATTTCTGAGAATGGTATGGTAAGCTTGGACCATTGTGGCTTTATTTTCCCCTCTACATCTTTATATTTCAAAAGCATGTGGTTTGCAACACAAATACCATAATTATTTCATATTTCATCAAAATAAAATATCTATTTTAGCCATTAATCACTTTTTCATATGTAAGACTATTTTTTTAAGCAGCTTTAGATTTATAGCAAAACTGAGATGTGCAGAAATTTCCTACGTACTCGTACTCCTTGCCTTCACATTTGCATAGCTTCCCCACCATCAATTATACCCACTGGAGAGGTACATTTGTTACAACTGATGAACATATGTTGACACATAATTATCATCCTAAATCTATGGTTTACATCAGAGTTCACTCTTGGTTGTACCTCCTATGGATTTGATCAAATGTATAATAACATGTTGTATCATTATCATTTAGAGTATTTCCACTTTTCTAAAAATCCTCAGTGGTCCACCTATTCATTTCTCCTCCTTCCCAAACTCTGGCAACCACTGACATTTTCACTGTGTCCATAGTGGTGCCTTTTCCAGCATGTCACATAGATCACACCACATGTAGCTTTTTCAGATTGACTTCTTTCACTTGGTAATATGCATTTAGGTTACCTCCATGTCTTTTCATGCATTGATGGATTCTTTCTCTTTTTCTCTTCTGCCCTTTCCTTCATTTCTCTTTCTTCTGCTCTTTCCTTGCCTCTCTTTCTTTCCTTGACTTTCTTTCTTTCCTTTCTTTTTTTCCCTTCCCTGTATTTTTTCCCCTTCCCTTTCTTTCCTTTCCCTATCTTTCCCTAGCACTGAATAGAATTTTCTTATCTGGATGTACCAGTTTATCTATTACTCATTGGTGGGTACCTGGGTTGTTTCCAAGGTACAAAACTAAACATAAAGCTGCTATAAATATCTGTATGTAGTTAAAACTGTGAACTTCGAGATCCCTGGGTGGCGCAGCGGTTTAGCGCCTGCCTTTGGCCCAGGGCGCGATCCTGGAGACCTGGGATCGAATCCCACGTCGGGCTCCCGGTGCATGGAGCCTGCTTCTCCCTCTGCCTGTGTCTCTGCCTCTCTCTCTCTCTCTCTCTCTCTCTCTCTCTCTCTCTCTCTCTCTCCCCCACTGTGTGCCTATCATAAAAAACAAATAAACAAACAAAAAAAACTGTGAACTTTATGGTGTTTTAGATGGCTTATTCTCATTTCCCTCTCACCAGCTCTGTGGTAGCCTTAAAAACGACAGACTTGCAACTGCAACCATGGTAGCTGTGAAAACCACTGGCATAGAAGTCAATGGAGGAGGAAGTAGGGGCTTGGGACTCCCCTCAAATCCCCACCCTTATTATTGGGAAGCTATCTGAAAAGCTCAGTGTTTATCTACCCACATTCCCAGGGTACATGTCTAAAACAATCAATGATAGTTATTTCAAATCATGACTTCCTGAGGTGGAGATACCATATGGAGCTGAGCTAATAATCCCATTGAAGACAATGTTAGCAGTGAATTTTTTTAATATTTTATTTATTTATTCATGAGAGACAGACTGAGAGAGAGAGGGAGAGACACAGGCAGAGGGAGAAGCAGGCTCCATGCAGGGAGCCCGATGTGGGACTCGATCCCGGGACTCCAGGATCACACCCTGGACCCAAGGCAGGCACTAAACCGCTGAGCCACCCAGGGATCCCCAGCAGTGAATTTTTTATATAGGCCTTTATTATGTTGAGTTATGTTCCCTCTAAACTTACTTCATCTTTTTAAATTTGTTGAGACTTATTTCATCACCTAATATGTGATTTATTCTGGAAATGTTCCCTGTGCATTTGAAAAGAATGTGTATTCTGCTCTTTTAGGGTAGGATGTTCTGAATGTATCTGTTAAATCCATTGGTCCAGTATGTCATGTCATTCAAAGTCACTGTTGGCTTGTTGATTCTCTGTTGGGATGATCTGTCCATTGATGTATGTAGTATCCCCTACTATTATTGTTACTATCAATTAGTTCTTTCTTGTTATTAACCATTTTGTGTACTTGCACCATGTCAGGTACGTAAGTAGTTAAAATTATTATATGTTATATATCTTCTTGTTGGATTGTTCCCTTATGATTATATAAAGTCCTTCTTTGTCTCTTGTGACAGTCTTTGTTTTGAAATCTAATTTGTCTGTTTTGTTGGACAGGTCTCGCTGATGTCTTCCACTTTTTTCTCAAGTCCAGTGAGTATCCTTGTGATTATTACTTTAAATACTCTATCAGACATTTTACTTATATTTGTTTTGCTTAGGTCTCTTGCTTTGGTTTTGTTCTGTTCTAATTTGGGACATATTCCTCTGTCTAACTCTGTGTGTGTGTCTGTTTTTGTGTGTTAGGAACAGTAGATAATTTAGAAGTCCACATGTATGTGCAAGACTCTGATCATGTCTAGGAAACTGCTGAGAGGGCCCAATTCTCTCACTTATGGTTGACCTTCAGTCTGTGTAAGCAATAATTGAAGGTTAAGGCAGAGCACCTCAAAGATTATGAGACTTAGTTTTCCAAGACACTTAAGAAAATCTCTTTCTAAACTAACAAAACAAGTACTTAAGTGGCTGCATGTAGCAGAGACACAGGTCAACTGAATTACTTCAGGAAAATCACAAATAAAAGGAAAGCCATAGAAAGAGAACAACCAAAACCAAATAGCAATAGCAACAAACCCTGGAAAGTGAAGGGATCTAATTTTCATTTGATTTCTAGAGTTGCCAAAATTAGTTATTTTATATATTCCTTTTTTTAAAGATTATTTATTTATTTATTCATGTGAGACAGAGAGAGAGAAAGAGAGGCAGAGACACAGGCAGAAGGAGAAGCAGGCTCCATGCAGGGAGCCCAACGTGGGACTCGATCCTGGGTCTCCAGGATCACACCCTGGGCTGAAGGCCGCGCTAAACCACTGAGCCACCCGTGCTGCCCAAATTAGTTATTTTAAATGTATTTTTTTTTCAATAAGGTATTATAAGGCACATCAAAAAATAAAGTATGCCCCATACATAGAAAACTAATCAAAAGAAACTGCCCCAAGGAAAGGCCAGACCTGGAACTTAGTAGACAAAGATCATATATCAGCTTTATAAATATCTTTAAGAACTGAAGGTTAGCATATATAAAGAATTAGAGGAAAGTATGAGAATTATATCTAAAACAAAGAGTAAATAGAACATTAAAAAATCAAATAGAAATATTTCACTTAAAAAGTAAAATAACTCTTGAGAAAAATTTACTGGAGGAACTCAGCAAAAGATCTGAAATGGCGATAGAAAGAACAAGTGGAATTTAAAATAGATCTTTTGAGATGATTTAATCTAAAAAACAGAAGAAACGAAATAAATGAGTAGAAACAAAGACTGGTATATACAAAATGGGATTCCGGAGGGAGAATAAGAAAAGGAGGCAAGAAGAGAAATATAAGTCAGAAAGTAATTTAATGAAATTATCAAAAATTAGTATTCATTGTTAAGTGAGAAGATACAAAATAAATAAATATACAAAATCCAATAGTTTTGTATTAATTGATTCTATTTACCCAATAGAGCAATAGAGTTTGTTAGATTAGCCTATGTGAGATAAATGACTTGTTAGAATCTTCCAGTTTAACTAACATGAAATTCCCTCTATCCTGTCAATCCTTAGACTTAGTTTGAGTGTTGACAGAATGTTGACTACAATCACAGCAGAGTGACACATAACACCTAATCAATGGTTCTCTTCTCAATTTTTTCTTTCTTCTGTAATATATTCTTTCACTTTTGGTCATTATTGAATGACTAAATGCCTTCTTTTTTTTTACTTTTCTCATTATTTAAAAAAAAAAGGTGATAGAAGTATTTACAGAAGACTCTTTCATTGTGATTTCAGCCATGAAATTTGATTTACTTCATTTCTCATGCTGCGGACATCAGGGGGTATGATTGCAAATATTAAAAGAGTATTCGCTGCTGCAATATCATAACAAGATAAAAATTTTAAATTATGTTTTCCTATGAAAAATGAATGTGGGGGATCCCTGGGTGGCTCAGCAGTTTAGCACCTGCCTTTGGCCCAGGGCGCGATCCTGGAGACCCGGGATCGAGTCCCGCGTCCGGCTCCCAGCATGGAGCCTGCTTCTCCCTCTGCCTGTGTCTCTGCCTCTCTCTGTGTGTGTCTCTCATGAATAAATAAATAGAATCCTTTTTAAAAAAAATGAGCTGCTCAGGCATTGTCTTATTCCTATGGCTTTGTGAAAAATCTTTAGTTACATTTGGAAGGGAGAAGGTGCACCAAAATTCTATTCAAGAATAGAATGTCTGAAACACAATGACAGAATACCATACTAAGTTAAAACCACTAACCTAAAGATATTTTGTAGAGTTTATATATTTAGAAGTAGAGCAACTTAACCATTTAGGCCACTGGATGACCCTGATATGATTATATGGCAAATATTCATCATATCATATGCCATTGGTAAGATTGACATCAGTTAGGGTGACTAAAACTCCTAAAGAATCCTCACAGCTCTTGTGATGTAAAGAATAACAGGAGAGTGTTTGGGGGGAAAAAAATCACTGGAAAGTGGAGTGGAATGACTCACATTCTGTGCGTAGACTTAGAGCCTCTAAGTCTCTGGCTGACTCCAGAACTCCACCTGCACAGAACAGATTCCAAGGAGCCCAACTAACATTTGAACTGAAATGAGATTGGAATTGCTGCCCTGAGATGGAGTTTGCACTTGGAGTCCAACCAAATTAATTGCTTACTGAGACAAAAACTGAGTCTTTTGGGAGACTATAATCAAATCTGTAGAGTCACATGACATTCAGTGTCTGGAATACAACCCCAAATTACTCAATCTATAAAGAAACAGAAACGTATCAGTATAATCCAGGATCAATGGAAATAAGAATATAATAGAAATATTACTTAAAAATCACAAATACAATAGAAAAATAACAAAATATACACAATTTATCAGATAAATAATTTAAAGTGGCAAACCACTTTAAAAGTGTGAAAGACTATCCATTGGAAGAAAGGCAGTCTCTTCAATAAATGGTGCTGGGAAAATTGGACATCCACATGCAGAAGAATGAAACTAGACCACTCCCTTGCACCATACACAAAGATAAACTCAAAATGGATGAAAGATCTAAATGTGAGACAAGATTCCATCAAAATCCTAGAGGGGAACACAGGCAACACCCTTTTTGAACTCGGCCACAGTAACTTCTTGCAAGATATATCCACGAAGGCAAAAGAAACAAAAGCAAAAATGAACTATTGGGACCTCATCAAGATAAGAAGCTTTTGCACAGCAAAGGATACAGTCAACAAAACTAAAAGACAACCTACAGAATGGGAGAAGATATTTGCAAATGACGTATCAGATAAAGGGCTAGTTTCCAAAATCTATAAAGAACTTATTAAACTCAACACCAAAGAAACAAACAATCCAACCATGAAATGGGCAAAAGACATGAAGAGAAATCTCACAGAGGAAGACATAGACATGGCCAACATGCATATGAGAAAATGCTCTGCATCACTGGCCATCAGGGAAATACAAATCAAAACCACAATGAGATACCACCTCACACCAGTGAGAATGGGGAACATTAACAAGGCAGGAAACAACAAATGTTGGAGAGGATGCGGAGAAAAGGGAACCCTTTTACACTGTTGGTGGGAATGTGAACTGGTGCAGCCACTCTGGAAAACTGTGTGGAGGTTCCTCAAAGAGTTAAAAATAGACCTGCCCTACGACCCAGCAATGCACTGTTGGGGATTTACCCCAAAGATACAGATGCAATGAAACGCCGGGACACCTGCACCCCGATGTTTCTAGCAGCAATGGCCACAATAGCCAAACTGTGGAAGGAGCCTCGGCATCCATCGAAAGATGAATGGATAAAGAAGATGTGGTCTATGTATACAATGGAATATTCCTCAGCCATTAGAAACGACAAATACCCACCATTTGCTTCAACGTGGATGGAACTGGAGGGTATTATGCTGAGTGAAGTAAGTCAATCGGAGAAGGACAAACATTATATGTTGTCATTCATTTGGGGAATATAAATAATAGTGAAAGGGAATATAAGGGAAGGGAGAAGAAATGTGTGGGAAATATCAAAAAGGGAGACAGAACATAAAGACTTCTAACTCTGGGAAATGAACTAGGGGTGGTGGAGGGGGAGGAGGGCGGGGGGGTGGGGGTGAATGGGTTTCGGGCACTGAGGGGGACACTTGACGGGATGAGCACTGGGTGTTATTCTGTATGTTGGTAAATTGAACACCAATAAAAAATAAATTAAAAATAAAATAAAATAAAATAAAAGTGTGAAAGATGATCAGCTTTGTGAATAAACGGGAAAATACAAATTATTTGGTATATAACTGTAGTGTTCAATATGTAGACACTAGCCACAAGTGGCTTTTCAAATTTAAAGTAATTAAAATTAAATGAAATTTAAGATTTGACTCCTTAATTTGGTAGCCAAATTTCAAGTGCTTAATAGCCATATATAACTAATTGCTTAATAGCCATACATAGCAAGTCAGTAGTTAGCATGGATATAAGACATGTCTATAATTGCAGAAAATTCTAATGTCCATAATTATAGATGATTCTATTGGGCAGAGCTGGTGTATAAGATTTAAACTGAGGGGTGGGAAATGAATCTTCATTGACAACTGGTGGGAGTGTAAATGTCTTCTAGCCTTTTTGGGGAGAAACGTGGCAATATCGTCAAAAGTTAAAAATAGATTAAGTGCCTTATTTTTTAGGAAAAATATACCATAGTCATATATATATATGAAATATATATATATGAAATATATAAATATATATATATGAAATATATATATAGTAAAAGGATACTCCTATAGCAATTGGAAATATCCTAAATATCATTGATAAAAATTTATCTAATTTATGTAGCCTTTTACCTAAAAAAGTAAGTCACAAAACAATATGAATTGTATGATATAGTGTGTGTTTTGTGTGTGTATTTGCTTCTGTGTAAGATCTGGGGGTATTTGTAACTAGAAGGAAATAAGCTCTTAAGGATACCCAGTAAACTTTTATAATGGTGGCCAACTTTAGATGGAGTGAAAGATTAAAAAAAAAAAAAACTATTATGTTTTGCTTTTTTTTTTTTTTTCCTGCAGCATTAGGGTTTTATTCCTTTTGTGATAAAAAAAAAGAGTTTATAGAAGCCAGGTAAGGCATATAGTATGCCATAAGAGGATATAGTATATAGAAAATATGTAGTATATAGAAGAAAATATACATATAGTATGCCCTAAGTATGTTTTCCACATCATAGAGATTTCCTCCACATCAAGAAAATAGCATTAAGTAAACATTGCCACATATGCTATTATGAGTATCATGCATCATTTTTCCTCAAACATTGTTTCGTTTAGATGTGGAATTCCCAATATAAGGAATTGTACATACTTGAGAAAAAATTGTTAAAGAATGCTTTCATTTTTTTTGATGCAGTACTGAGGACAGTGAATTCAAATAGAATTCAGTCGGTGGCTTGGTTATAGTCATCCCCAAATAGCAGTAGAATGAAATACTATGTAGTTTTCCACATCCAACTGTTATGTATGCTATTAGCTTTAAGCCTGATTCTTCTCTTGAGGTCTCAGGGTGACATATACACTTGTGTACGTCTATTCTAATACACAGCCAAAATAATGGAAAAGAAATTTGAATAATTATTTTTGTAAAAATGCAGGGTATACCTATACTATTCTGGTTGGGACTGTAAATTAATTAGTGGAAAAATGAGATTTAATTGTAAGATCAGAGCTCACAGCTGTGAGGCATCAAAAAATATATGCAGTTCTCCTTTAATACACACAATTTCTGGCAGGAAAATATTTATATCCTATACTTTCCCATCCCATTACTTTGCGTCTTAATTTTGATAATTTTCACATGTTTTTTACAAATTTCAAGCCTAACATTAGTAAATGCTTTTGTTTTACTATATAAATGACAATAAAATAGTAATATAGTAGAATGTATTTCTAAGATGTCCTTCTCTAGGGCCTTTTCAATTTCTCTCCCTGTTTTGATTTACTGTCCCCCACTACCCTCTACCCTTAACTCAGATTTGCTATTGCATTAGGTTCCCATCACAATGGTCTATAAAGACCAGCCCTTCCTTATCATGGCTTAATGTCTCTTCCAATGAAATTTAATTATCCTGTGTTTTATAACCTCAGGATGTTCATTTCAGCTAGTCTTCTGTTGGGAAGCAACATAAAACATTGGTGGTAATGAAAAACCCTTTTCTGAGATGTTTATACCTAGATATAATTAATAGGAAAAAAAAAAACAATGGCAAAATTAAAGAAAGAGAGCCAAAGAGGTAAGGCCTTTTGAAGTAGGGGAGTGTCTCTGGGTTACTCTAAGTCATATTATAAAAAGCCCTTCTTAGCCCTTAATGAAGTTTCAAATTAAGTGTTACCATTAGCACATGCAATGTGTTCTATTTGTAAATGTTGAATTTCTCCCATCCATTCTATTTCAATGAATGAGAGGATGGATGTTACTAGCTATAGCATTATTCTTGTCCTGTAGGTAGCAAGACTCAATACGTATAACCTCTCAAAGGTATTTTTGTCTAAGAACAGCAACAGAAAATGGACACTAGAAATCCTTAAAGTTATTCAAGCTTGTTTGCAGGATTTCAAGGTTATTTGCTAAAAGATGCTTTCTTAAAGTAGAACATGAAGTGATTTTGTGAAATTTTATATTAGTACTAAGAATCACAAAGATTGTTCAGGAAAAAAAATAGTCATCTTTATAAAAGGCTATATACAGATAGACTTACAGCAGCTCCAGAGTTAGAACAGTAAAGAATACTTAGATGTCGAGGATTCCTCTTCAAAAATATACTTAAGGGATGCCTGGATGGCTCAGCAGTTGAGAGCCTGCCTTCAGCCCCGGGCGTGATCCTGGAGTCCTGGGATCGAGTCCCGAAGCAGGCTCCCTACATGAGCCTGCTTCTCCCTCTGCCTGTGTCTCTGCCTCTGTGTGTGTGTGTGTGTGTGTGTGTGTGTGTGTGTGTGTGTGTCATGAATAAATAAAATCTTTAAGAAAAAATATATATACTTAAATTTGGGTAACCAAACCAACTGGGAACTAGGACAAAACATTTTTTGCTGGCTCTGTCAACAACTAGCTATATGTTGCCCAAGTTACCTGTGTTGGGCTTCCTTATATCATTTGTGGAATGACTCCTTTATATTATTTGTAACATAATGGCAAATAAATGATTGAATTTTTAAAATTTCTCTCTTTTACCACTGTATGTACCACTGTATGAACTAAGGTTCTCCTTCCTTTCACTACAGACTTTTTAAAATTAAACTTTTTATGTTAAAATAATTGTGGGTTCACATGAGTTGCAAGCAACCCAGAGGTATCCCATCTATTCTTTACTCAGTTTCCTCCAAAGGTAATCTCTTATTAAAATATAGTATAATGTTACAACCAGAATACTTATATTGATTCAATTAAGATCTATAACAGCTAGTTATGGATTTGATTTTTTAATTTTTATCAGGTAAAGGGATTAAAATATTTGAGAACTTAATGTATACTGTGTTTTGTATGCTTCATTTCATTGAATTCTAATTATAGCCACTTTAGAAATGAGGCTCAGCTAAAAGTGAGAGTCAGGTTCAAAGTCCGTTGATACCACAGACTTCATTCTTTCTATTACAGCGTGCTGTCCCTGGGAAAATCTCCAAGATCTTTCTCATTACTTTACATGGCATTAAGTCACACCACACATGTAGCTGCATATATATGTGCATCTGTTTCCATCAGGAAAAGTGCTTATGCAGCTTTACAGAGGCACAGATCTAGGAAGATTTGGAACATATCCAGGTCTAGGTCACCCAGCCCATCATCCATTTAGTTAGGATTAAATTTGTCTTCTGGACTCCCTCGGTTTTTGTTTTTGTTTTTGTTTTCATCTTTTATACCATACCTTCATTCTCTGGATGATAAATGATGTTCAAGTACAGCAGAAGAAGCAAGGGCATTTTGAAAGGAATCATTTGTATGAAGAAGAATAATCTTACAGGAAAATCTGCTCAGATAAGTTACTGATTTATGTGAAACAAAACAAACAAAAAAATCCCCAAACCCATCGTGCACTTAACTAAGAAAATAAAATGCAAACTGGAAAATTATGCTATTCAGTCTTCTACCATCACCCTTTCAATCTCTTAGGGTAAAAAATACCAAAGTCTTTCTGATCATCTAGGAATTCTCAGACCATTGGTGCCTCAGTTCCTTAGAAGTAATATTAGAGTAATTGGAGTAACAATTGATTTACACAACAAATATCTGTTGAATATCTACTAAATATCAGAATGAAAACACTAGGGACATAGGGCATACTAAAACAAAACAAAATAAAACAAAACAAAAAACATCTCCTGACTCTTACGGGGCGCAAAGCACAGAATTTTAATGAATAACAATACAAATAGATATATACTTATATTCCATATTCATTATGGAGGGAATCTATAGAGTATTACCATAACATATAAAAAGGCAATTTAATTGAATTTGAGAGTTCTGTCTCTTTGAAGAAGTAACATTTAATTTGAAAACTGAGAGATGAGAAGGTAGGTATATTCAGAGAGAAGCCTTGGGGACTGGTATCATCTGAGGGTTTGCCCTTTTTACTTAGGCGTCAACCTTGTGGTCCACAGTCCTTAATTGGGATTAGCAGCTAGAACACTCATGGCCACTCCCCGTAGCCTGGGATTCCTTAGAACATGGTGGATGGATTTCAAGGCTGAGGAAGGAGAGGGAGTGTGTGATAAAATGCACTTGTATGCATGATAAAATCTACTTGTAATAAACTTTAATGCATGATAAATCAACCGCTTAATCACTTAATTCCTAGAGATCTGAATATAAATGATATTACATGTAAATAGCATGGAAATTGATATATGAAAAAAATACATATGTGTGATAAATTTTCCTTTTTATTTTTACTGGATAGAAGATCTAGAGGGGTGCCAGAGTGGCTCAATTGGTTGAGCGACCGATTCTTGATCTTGGCTCAGGTCATGATCTCAGGGTTGTGATATCCAGTCCTGTGTCAGGCTCTGTACTCAGTGAGGAATCTGCTGGAGATTCTCTCCTTCTCCTTCTGCCCCTCCCCTCTTTTTACATTCTCTCTCTCTCTTTAATAAGTCTTTAAAAGTTAATTAACTAAATTAAATTAAACCTAGAATTAAAATTTAGGTTTTGCACCTATGGTACCAAAATAGACTTTCAGCTTTTTTACACCTTGGCTAAAAATGTTCAAAGTGGCATCTGACCTGTGCTCTATTTTATAGCTTTGAACTCTGATAGTTAATTGTTCTTTCTGCCCCTCTGAGCAAAAAAAAAAAAAAAAAAAAAAAATATTTGCCTTCTAAATGAATTGGCTCTGTTCACATTAACCAATGTGATTTCCTTTTGGTTACTTCTCTTTTGCCACTTTACTTATTCCTATGTGAGCAAACATGATATTATGGCTGTAACAAATATATTCAGCTGTTCTAACAGAGAGATTCCCAAGTGAAAACGGAAATAAACAGTGAAGGGAAAACCCAGTCCGCATGGTTAGTGGTTGCAGTGCATAGGCTCTGAGGTCATTTACCTCAGAGTTTGAAATCAAGTCACCCAAGTTACCATTTATGTGATTTGTTTATTTAACCTCTTTGGGCCTTGGTTTCCTTTCTGTGACATTAGAATTTATAAGAGGACCAAACAAACCATTTAAGTCTTAAAAAAAGACAAAGCTTAAAAAACACAGCCCTGTGTATGGCATATTTTAAGCCCTCAGAAAATGTCAGCTCTTATGCCATGATTGATTTTACTAATAAGAAAAAATGCGACCCAGTTTCTTTCCCATGAGAGTGGGCACACGGGGAAATAGGGCATGTGAGCCTTAGCACATGCTCCATCCTCAGGCATCTAATTCTCTGCAGAATGGGCTTCAGGGAGACCTCAGAGAAGAGCTTAGCGTCAACAGGAATACAGCATGAGTGCAAGTGACTCTTTGCAACCTCTCAGGCCTCCCCAAGAATCTCACTCAGTTAGCTTCGTTGTCACCCACAGGGCCTCTGCATTTTCTCCTAGATGTAGTTACTTTAGCACTGTGTCTAATTGTTTGAGATTTGTTTGCTTCTCTCACAGTGGCTGAAGACACAATCATTTGTGCTTGAGAGGGAACTGTGGGCCCGGCAGGCTTCTAGAGTTTCAGCAATTCTTTCTGAAAATAGTCATGTTTGGGCAAAAAGAATGCACAGCTGGGTTCCTATCCATCTTAGGGAGCAGAGGAATGCCTCCCTCCAACGTCCTTGTCGCTGCTGTCACTAGCCTTTAAAAATTGCCACTCTGTTGTGAGGCTCCCATTGCTCAGCCTTCCATCCTGATGATTGTTAAGTTCAAGTTGACCTCATTAGTGAGTGTTGTCCAGAGGGACAGAACTGATGGGATATATAGCAATATGAAAGATTTGTTTATGGAGATTATAAGGGTAAATTTTGACTTATTATCTCAGTCATGGAGGAAGAGAAGTCCCATAGTCTGTCATCAGCAAGCTGGAGGACCAGGAAAGCTGGTGGTATAATTCAGTCTGAGTCCATGGGCCTCAGAAACAAGGGGACCCGATGGTGTCAACTCCCTGTCTGAGCCCAGAGGCCCAAAAGCCAGGGCGTTGCTGATGTAAATCCCAGAGTCTGAAGGCCAGAGAATCAGGATCTTCAATGTCTGAGGGTGGGAGAAATGGATGTGCCAGCTTAAATAAAAGCAATAAGAATTGATCCTTCTTTGCCTTTTTAAATTCTTTCTTGGGACCTCAAAGGATTGGATAATGCCAGACCAGTTTGATGAGGAGGGATCTCCTTTACTCGATCTGATTTAAATGCTAATCTCTTCTGGAAACACCCTCACAGACACACCCAGAAATAATGTTTTATCAGCTGTCTGAGCATCCCTTAGGTCAGCCAAGGTGACACATATAATGAACCATCATGTTAACCAAATGTCTGTCATGCACTGTCATATACTTATCTGTGGGACCTAAGATCAACCTTCACATTCTTAACTTTTTTCCAGCCATCACTCAACTGGTGCTTTTTCTTATTCTCCTACCAATACCACTTATGTTTCTGTTTCTTGGCCCATACTCTCTTCTATTCCTCCTAAACTCCTTCTTCTGTGAGTCTACGATTCCATTAGTAATGGACTCCAGATCCCAAAATGCTTTACAAAATATTTTGTGCACCTTGAATTTAAATGAAATCTTGTTTTCCCTAGAAGACCTTGCTTAACCTTTTCTTCTTTCAAGCAGAGCTGCCTGTTCTCCCTTATCTCAGGGTAGAGGGACAGGATCTGCATGCTCCGTGCTCTTCGCTGTCACTTTTAGACTTAGTCTTCTGTTATTAAAAATTTATGCTCTAAAAAGAAAAAAAGTTATGCTTTTTCATAGCTCATGCCAGTCAGCTCTACAATCTCCATCTCTGTTAGGACTAAGGAGTAGCCCAGAAGCTGTTTTGTAAAAATGATGTTTAATTCTCTGCAGTAGGTACATAGCATTCTCTAGTTCCAAGACCCTTAAGATTTATTCTGTGAAATTCCTACTGGAACTTGCCAGAAATTGCACACATGTTTTTGTTTTTTTTTTCCACCCCAAGTGATGGATTATATTTTTAAGTCTGAAGCTTGTGAAGGATCGGAGATATTATTTGACTTTCCAGTTAACAAGCTAGCTGGCCTTTCTTCTACCAATCTACCTACAAATGGATGCTACAGGCTTCTGGATAACAGAAGACAGTATTCACCAAACATCTTAGCAGTGCCCTAACTCCCCTTTGAGCAACACAGTGAGGACCAGATCAGACTGACGCACACAGAAGTTGCTCTAGAAAAGAGGAACCCTGAAATTATGATACATCTGTGTTCTTCCTCTCCAAAAGAGACTTTTGCTCTGGGATATAAATAAAATAAATCTTCTCGAGAAAAAGGCTAGGTGTTTTGTTTTTTGCTTGTTTGTTTGTTTTTACGTCACTCTGGAATATAAACAAATGGCTCTCGGGGCTATCTTCAGGGTTGCTTTTCAATCATCCTCTACTTTAGCCTGGACCATGTAGAAATGTGAAATTAGTAGTTTTGCCTAACTATAGCCCAAGGTATAGAACTGCTTTCATAGCAGCTTGAACTTGCTTCAGGGCACTTTTCTCCCCTGGATCCCACTCTAATTTGGCAGCTTCATGCCATATACTAGAGATCAGAGTACTATTCCCACCAGTGGAATATTCTGGACAGACTCCAAAGTGCTATCTTCTTCACTTTCTTCACACCAAAGTCCCCTTGGGTGTGAGATGCAATAACTTTGTAGGGCACATCCAGCATGACCCAGGTCACTGAGCACCTCAAAACTTTGCCAGTGTATTGGGCCCTGGTTCTTCATAAGTTCTATCTCCTATCCACTGTAGTTAATGCATTTAATAAAAACTTCTAACATATTTGTGACTTCTTGCTCATCTGGTTCCATTGACATGATATTATCCATAAAGTGTACTCATGTGCTATTCTGTAAATGTCCAGACAGTCCAGATCACTTCCAAATATATTATTTATAAAAGATGGCAGAAGAGTTAATGTAGGCCTGGGGCAAGACCATAAAAGTGTACTTCTGTCTGTTCCAAATGACTACAACTTTGTTTTTTTTTTATCTTCCCTCTTATTAGAAATAGAAATGAAAACATTTGTTAGATCGATGGCTACACGCCATATATCTGAGCCCATGTTAATTATCCATATCCTGCATAGCAAACAGAATTCATCTACTTAACTAATGAATTAATGTGGAGTATAATGAGGACCATTATTCCAGCATTCTTTGAACCTTTAAAGGTGACACTAACCATTGCCATTTCCTCCAGGATGCAATGTTGTTTTTGATTTACCAGCTTGACCAGGGAGGGGAGGGTAGGATGATGTCAGTTTCAGATGCTTCCATGTGGCCTTCCCTACAACAATATAATCTATAAATCTGAAGAAGGAATTTATATGGGAATTCTAAGAACAACCAAGTATATCCATACCAATGATCTATTCAGGGCCAGATACCAGAGAATTAAACATTGGATGTTTCTGGGAACTCAATGAGTTTCCTGTAAACTGATCTGGGTAATGTTACATTTATTATATTCTTTACATTCCTGAGAATCAAATTAACTCAGACCCAGAGACAAACCTTTTTTGAAATATTTTTGTATTCCCTTTTTCTCAGTATTATGTGATTACATGAGTAAATGTCTATAAACCTCTTTGAGGCCTATGGGGATCATTTCTCTACATACTTGCTACATACAGTCTCATAGTTTTGCGGGGTCATTTCTTCTGAGGACTTCAGTCAATGTTTCAGATCTGCAAAATGATTGAGGTCTGAAATCTGGGCAAGCATTTGAAATATTTTATTGCGTCTGGTGCCTTAAGTCTCCTTTCTTGATTTCTTTTGATTATATGGATTGTGCAATGCCCTTGTTGGTTACCCATCTAGGTTGCTCCTAAGGAAGCTATGTTTTCTTAACCATTTCCACAGTACCCTGTGGTTCAGGTCCCCATTTGCCATACCAACCTTGCAGCTGAGCCTAATGTTGAGTTTATTTTTATTTTGTTTCTGACAGTTAAGTGCCATCACCTGGCCTCTATTATTCTGTAATTCTCAATTCTAATGTTGAGCCCAATTGTAACAGAATCTCCCATTGTTTTCTCTTACAGTGAAAAAGTCACACTGAGTTTTTTAATAGCTCCTTTCACTAGAGCATAATTGATCATTTTGGTAGAAGTACCCCCAACTCCATCCATGGAACATGTCAGCTGGCAGATTTTCTAACTCATATAGATATCCACCTAGCACACCTGCTTCACTATTTGCTACTGCAGTTATTCCTTTTCTATATCATTTACTGTGGGCCAATGCTGTTTCCAAACTTCTAAGTGTCACCTCAGTTAGAATTAGAACCATCTAATTAGCATATTAAGAATCAATATACCACTACCATCTTCTGAAATCCTTGGCATATTATTAGATCCTGTATTTCGAGAGAATATCTCCATGTCAATAAACTCTTCATTGTCCAACCTTCTGTTTCATCCACATCCTCTCCTCCCTTCCCTACTCTTGACTTCATGGTCTACCACCCTCAGAATATGGCCCATACATAATTTACAGGCTCCTGCTGGTCCATATTGACTAAATCATGATTCTTTCTCAGGATATAGTCCATTTCTTCTCCTCTAGTTGCAGCACTTCCTTGGCCATCTGTGGCCTGATGTTACGTCTTGATCTGGTGGCTGGAAGGGGATGTCAGACTAGATTTTTATGATGGGGTGGGGTACAATCTAGAGACTGCTGCATCGTCTCTAAGCAAGGGAAATGGGGACCCTTTGATTCCTCTAACAGAGAGGGACAGAACCTTCTTGTCCCAGAGTCCCAGTACTATCCAAGCACAGCCTTGATTTTATGTAGTTGAGATTTCAAACTTCCTTGGAGATCTGCTACTGGCCTCGATCCTCTACTTTTTCTGTACTAGGTTGTCAAAGATAAGAGTTAATTTATATGCAGCTTAGGAGGATCTCTGAATTTCACATTTGCTTTTGATTTATTAAATTACCCTCAGCCTTTCAGTGTCTTTCTACAATGCAACAATTATACTCAGCAAGAGCCATCCGATTCCATTGTCCTCATAACTAGTACTTGTACTGAACCTTCCAAAAGCCTGCTAGGTTACACCAGCCTGTGCAGTCCCCTTTTCCAGTGTTTCATCTGTTTCAGTGGAAGAAAGTTTAATAACGATCAATTGCATCAAACTTCATTCTATCTTCTTGTTTGATATGTTTTCTGCTAAACAGAATTCAAACCGAGTTGTAAGGCCATACTTCAGCATCTGGAAGAGCATAAATACTCTATTAAATTTGTAAATATTAGATTTTTTTGGACCTATGTGATAGTTTTCACTAAGTCTAATCACTTATTCCTTTTTAACACATTGCAAATAGAACAAGGCTAGTTTTAATGGCTTATATATTGGAACTTGGTTCTATTTACTGGAATGCCTCCTATTCAAAATAAGACATAGATTGCAACTAAACCAATGGTTACCACTGTTCTAAAACTGGCCTAGTCACCCCACCTGATGTGACCTAGTCTGACCTAGAAGGTTCCAGGCTACAGCTGTTGCTCAAGCTTATTGGAAGTAGACACTAGGATTCTTGACAGAGATCCAGTCATAGTTCTAGATTAATTTTAGAATCAACTGTGTCAACATTAGTTGTATCAATCATTATTACTTATATGGAGAAGTTAGCCCTATTATACACACACACACTTCTTATTAAAGTTCAATTGGTTATGACTCATAATGGATACCAGCAAAATTCTAGTAATGTTGTCATAACCTGTGGAACATAATGGAATCAGTTTTCACAGCCTCCCTTATCTATACTCCCAGAAGCCTCTGCCTTTCATTCCCTGTGTAATTCCTTTCAAGGCAGCATGGCATGTTGTCACAGAAGGAATGCCATTCTTGCCAATTTGCATCCTTGAGGGTAAAGGTCAAGGGCTCCAAGTTTAATTGATTTTCTTTGAAGAGAGAAAAGACAAGATGGAGCTTTGTGAAAAATCCCTGTGTTTCAATGCATGTCATTTGCCAGTGTGCAAAAAAGCAAGGCTTTCATCTCTTCATGGACATTCATGCTTGGTTCCTGTTTTCCATTTACTGCTAGTATCTGGCCCTGCATCTAACATACCACTGAATGTACAAAGGAATCTATTGTGGGTTTTTTTTGGGGGGGTGGGGTGGGGGAGGTTTGTCATTTCTGTTTTGGCCTGGGCCCCCTTGATGTTACTTCAGCCCAGCAGTCAGCTGCTCAGACAATGAGAGCCTGTCTCTTCATCTTGCAATTTCCTGCTTTCCATTCTTCAGTCGCATGATCCAACAAAAGGAATTCATTAAAGGAGTTAAGTGCTGGGTTATTATCAGAGGCGGGAAAACAAATTCAGCTATTTTTGATCATGGAGTTCTTTTAGAAGCCACTTAAATCAGCTTTCTTCACCGACACTAATCATAAAGAATCACCCACAATTTCTATTGGTCATCTCATTACACTACTGCAGAATGGGGAGACTTGTCTTGTTTAAAAATCAAGGGTAGATTATATAATTATTCAAAGAACTAAGTGGAATTTTTTTTGTTGTTGTTCTTTGCTTATGTATTGTAACTTTTATAGCCACTGAATTTCTTGATAAATTCTGAATGTTAAGGTAAATAAAGCTGATAGATTCTTACTAACTTTCTTGGAAAACAAGTAAAACAAAACAAAACAAAAAATTTCCTTACAAACTCCATCAAGTATAGTCAGTAATGGAGTAACATCCTTTCATCTAAGAGTAGTCAGAAGCTCTAATATCTGGTAATACTTAAAAAGAAACCCTAGATTATTTCTTAAAAATTATCAAACCCATATATTGTTTTATATATGCATTAGTGTATAGAAAAATTACCTTATTCTTTTATCATGCCATTAGATTTTCAATTTTCTATAAAATGTGATAGAGTTGAAGGATTACATTTCACATCTAAGACTTTGCAAAGGTTCAAAAGGAAAAAATATTAAAGCCCATTGAGCTGAATTTTAAAAATATAAGTGTTTACTTATACAAATAAAATCAAATTCATTTTATAATGTTTCTCTCTGTGTACTACAAAGGAAGACTGAGCACATATTTTAGTTGTACTGCTGAACTAGGAAATAATCTGCTCATAACTGGGGAACAGATATTCTTAAAGGTATAATCATCAACTTTACTAATCACAAAAATTTAATTTGTTAACTATCATACTCTTTTCTTTTTGGTTTCAGGGAACATCTGTTGGCCTAGTGTCTAGGTAACAATCATTCTCCATCTTTGAAATGGATACAGAAGGGGGTCTCTCTCAGTCATGGATGTTCTATATGGCCTACTGTGGTTGATTGGGTCAGTGGTGGACATCTTGTTTAACCAGTAGCCCTTACATGATCCCAACAATTTAGTAAATTGAAATGAGAGACATAGAGACTGGGAGCATCTAGTAGTTGAGTTTTATTAATGGTAATCATACCCTAAGGCCTGTGAACTCCCAGAGTGGGAACCTGCTCTGATGCCTGTTTTACCTGAGACCCAGTTCAGCTCTAGCTTAGCTTCCGTGAGGTGGGGCAGTATCTTCCTAAATGAATGGTTATTTGTTTAATCTAGATCCTGTTGTGTCTGTTACTTGCAACCAGATAAAGCTCAAGCAGTCCATTAAGACTATTTATCATGTATAGACATTTGTTTTCACACTGTAAACATTAATGTCCTTTTACATTTCTCCTGCCTAATAACAAATGTATGGCAGATTTTTCCTCCAAAAATCTGTACTCAAATTAGAATGCTTACATTAACTATAATGAAACAAAATTCCAAGGATATCCATACTAGAAAATCCACATTTAATACTGCATTTTACTGAAATAAAATTGTTGACAGAATATGTGCTTAATCTGTGTACAGAAGGTATTTAGTCCAACTCTAATAAATTTCAATCAGTTCAGTTATTAAATTTTATATTCTTACCTCATTTCAATACATATTCAAAATGCTACATAAATGTTGTCATAATTCATTGTTCTATCCATTCTATCCAATAACAGCAGAATAAAAGATAGTTACTAAAGGATACTGTGATAAAAGTAAGCTCAGCATTTAAAATATTATATGTTTAACATAGAGCTATTTAACAATGTAGATTTACTAAAAATATTCATAATTATTTTTTAAAGAACAACTTCTTGCTATTTTACAAATGAGGAGCAATAGCTTCCAAAGCAAACTTTAGATAATATCAAAGTAGCATTTTACAAATGAGAAATCAAGTAAGTGATTCCTTATCTCATTTATGGCACACGCACACAAAAACCACTTATTAAAAAATTCATCTTGTTGGAAAATGTAGCAGTTATTTTTGTCCTTTGCTCCCTTGTAAGATTGTCAGCTTCTTCAGTCTTGAAAACAATCTTTCCAAATGGATATACAGAGTCTTGTGCTCACCATGAATGTGCCATAAATATTGTTGGATAAAAACTTACCTCTCTGGGAGGCTAATGAAGAACAGATGCAGGCAAAAACAAGATGGCACAACTAGGGGGGAACATAAAAACTTAAAAGATATTAGTGTGAGCAGAGGGAATAAAAGAAAAATACGAGTTGTCAGCTTAAATGGAATTCATGGATATAATTGAACAGCTAATCAAGTAGGTAGGAAAGAAAAGATGACCTGCATCTTGTTTTCTCTCTTTAGGTTACGGCTGTGATTCTTGTATAAATAAAATGTTTCCAGTTCATTCATAAGGCACATCAATCCTATAGGTCTTTATAACACTAGAAGCAGTTACACAGGATATTTCAGTCTTAAGAAGTATGGCAATGTAGACCCACTATTCATCAAGTTTAATTAGCAGAATCTTTCTTTTTGGTCTAGTTTGTTTTGACATAGGTGTATAATGGATTAAACTTCAAATTCTGATAATTCTGTAGAAAAAAAATATAGCTTACACATTTTATACAATTTCCCCAATGACTTAATACCTACAGCTTGCTGATAAGTCTTTTTTTCATGCTCTGTCTTTTACTATTCTGATGTGTTTTTGTTTTTGTTTTTTTTTCTGTTCACCTACTAAATAGGGAGGAAGAAGCAAAGATCCTGTGTCAAAAGAGCTAGGCAATATACTTTTCAAAGTAAATTTGCCCATATAATTAAGGAATATGTGAAGAATTACTCATCAATTGGGGCCTACCAGTCAATTTACCCAGTTATGCAAAATTATGGTTATTGCTTGTTGGAGAATTAGCATGGTATCACAGGCACAGCTGCTATTTTTCTCACTAAAAGTTGGTTGCTTCAAATGGCATTATGAAATTTTCACTTTGTTATCTATCACTGAATGTTTTGTTAGAAGTGCATTTTTAAATCATTATTTCCATAAGTGTTTTCCTTAAAATACTGGAGCTGGATGATTCTCCCTAGATAAAGAAGTTTTCCTTGGTACATGAGTTTTTGAAGCACTGCCCATTATATTGCTCTCTTGGTGATGAACAGGGCTAATTAAAATGTTGACAGCTCTGAAAAATACTGGTTATAGAAGTTTAATTTATCCAACAGATTTTATATCTACTTAACTCCTCAGGAACTATTGTTTAATGGAATAAATTTTGTGAAAAATAAGGTTATAGTGATTCTGAGATGTGTCTAGTAATCACATGCACTATTATTATTCTTTAATTTCTTAACCTCTCCTAAGCCACATCCACTTTAGAAGTGGATGACGGTCATAACAATTTTTATCCAGAAAAAGTTACACAGGCATATGTATATTAAATTTTACATAAAGTTCAAAATTTTCCATATACTTAAGGGTGATAGTTAAAATCTATCATTGGTACCATGTGAAGGAATTCAACCTCTTGGTTCATTCAGAAATGAAGCTTCCCTTTTGCAACTGCTGCTATGAAACATCATCAGCTCTTGGTAACTAAAGTTTTGCAGTTTTACTCCTGCCCTCCACATAATGTAGTATGTACCCTTTGCCTTTGTCATTGCCCTTTTGAATCATCTGCAAGTGGAAAGATGAGACATTATTAGAGAACTGAGAACAAGAAAGCCAAGGATGATTCCCCTTCTTACGTATATTTAGAAACCACGATTTTAAATGTATTTCTTTAGTGGATAAAGTTTAAGGATATATTAGAATTTCCTTACTGCATTTATATTACTGATCCTCACAAGCATAATATTGAGTCGGTGCAACAGCTTGTAAAACATTTCTGTGCTCTGTTGCAGCCAAAAGTACGAAATACATGCTATTTTGGTTAGTGTGCAGTCTATGTCAAATGAATGTCTAAGGATGGAGTACTTATAGTTTTCTATCATTTTTCTTTTTCCTCCACATAAGTTAGGATGGTGTAAGTAAACAAAAAGATTTTACTTTGCAATTTAATTTAAAATTTTTGTTTATGTATCTCTTACTGAATCAAAAGGCTTTTTAGAAATTATCCAGTTCTCTCCAACAGAATGTACAGGAAGGTATTTCAACACTGATAAATTCAGAATCTATTTAAAACACTTTTCTTTCCATTTCTTTTGCCCTAAGCTCTTACCGTTTAAGATGCCTTTCCCTCTTTTTTATAATATTCACCACAGTAATATAAAGAATGACTACATTTTAAATTCAAACAGATATATTTATTTGGCATGCATATTTATTTGAATAATATTTATAACATTTTAATTATCTTACATCTTACTCATAATTTTGACTTTTCTTAGAACAATGAAGAAAAAATGGAAACGAAAACATACTAGATATTGAGAGTAATTTAACTATAGTAGAGTTTATTTAATCTTTACAACAAAGTATCTAAGTTCCATTATTTCCAATTTACATGTTATTTTCAGAGGGACTAAGATATTTCTTAGGATGACATAGGTAGAATGTTATAGAGGTAAGAATTGAACCCAAAGATTCTGATTTAAAAATAGCATGTTTTCATTTTTTAAAACACTTTCAAAATAGCTGGCAGAACAGATATTTGGGATAAGGTTGTCAAAATAAATAAGAATTTCCCTTTAGAGAAGTATATTCCAAGGGTTAAAAGTACAGTAACTGAGTTAAAATGCACCATAGCTGGGAATAAGGTAGTCCTTTTTACTTTGGTATCTCTGGCCTCTGTTTTCCCATGCTTATTGTCTCTGTCCTAGAATCTAGATCCATGACATGTCACATAGAAAACTCCATAATTTTTAATGTATTATACACATACACATACATGCACTATTTGATACCTTTTCTAGTCTATCAATTTGCTAACCTCAATTGTCAAAGGCCTTAAGTGGCTGGCCTAGTTTAGAATCTAGTCTCTTGTATATTTGCTGAGTTCACACCTGCTGCTATTCCATCTGCTACAATTTTAGATCACTAAGACCTTCTTGAAATATGTGGAAAATGTCAAACATACTCCTAAAAAAGTGCTGCCTTCTTTTAAGCTGATGGTGTCCTGAAATGACTGAGTTTTTCTTTTCCTAAAGATAAGCCACCCGCCTTTTTTTTTTTTTTTTCAGTGACCTAAAGTCCCTTTATTTAAAGGATCAAGACAACTCGGTCATGGTTTAAAGGACAGAGAGATAGCATTTCAAAAGTAAATGTCATTGTGCTTGATGGTAGGCACTTGAAAGGTTATTTATGCTATACTTATAAGATATTAATTGTATACCTGAATGACATAACACGTTTTAGTCATGTTTTCATATTTAGTGAATGTACAAAGGGGTTTCTTTTTATCTCAATCTTAATATATCCAGAAGAAGACATTTTATGTTTATGAATAACATCTAATAGCTGATTCATTCATTCAGATATTTACTGTATGCAAGATTCTACCTAGAACTGTACAATAAGGGCCTGGAAAAGTGTTCAATAAAAAACTTGATAAGATTATATTTGTATGAGTATATGGGTTATTCTTAAATAATAAATTCTTATTTTTGTGTTTAAACTTTAGACATGGAATTCTGTTTCTTTTCTTGTACGCTTACATGTAAATTTATTATAATTTTCTTTAATTACTTAAAAATTATATTTTTCCCTCACAAGCCATAAGGAAGGTATGGGGGTAGGAGTGTATACAGTGGCTCAAAGGAGCTAGAAATAGTGAATCCTAAATCTGTCATATGGAAAGATTATCACCACTTGGGAGTATTATTGTACTTCCAGTAAATATGAGATTTTAGTATTATATTTTCTTATTCCTTCTAGAAATTATATATTAGAACATTGCTATGAATTAGGGTAGAATTCACCTTTAATAGTTTTTGCTGCAGTATTTTATTGGTTGGAAGCTTGTCTTAATTCTATCCAAAATGGCAAGACCATGCAATCTTGGGTGTTTGCTTCTTTATAACATAAAGGCATTGGACTGTCATAAAATTAGATGATTTTCTGACCCTCAGCCAATCTGTAACTTTGTGGTCACAGTAGGGCAGGGCTTCTCTACCACTGGGAGGAAAGGTGGCATTCATCTTCTGGAAAAGCTGTCAGCAGTAACTGATAGAGCCCGATGTACAGAACTACGGAGATTGAAAATCTTGACCTGGTCTCACTCCTAATTTTTTGTAACTTTTAGCAATCTAGAGTATTTTGAATGGTTCTCTCTTTGCTGTCTTGGGGAATTTTATTACAGTAAACTCACTCACAACTCCGGTCTTAACAAGATGAAGGCATCCACCAAAAAGGAAGCTAACTAGATTAGGAAACAGGAAATAGTCAAGAATTAAACTTTTTCAAATGTGTGCTTTGAGGATTTTCAGAAAGCACATGGCTACTTAATCTGCTCCCTGGAATTTACGTGTTGGGGGCTTTGATTCTTCCCTGCAAGAAAGCAAAATAAAAAATTAAACTGTGCATTGTACCTTAGAGATTTGCGAGGCTCAAATAATTGGTAAAATGGCATTTTTTATATTTCTGCTTTACCTTAGCCTAAGATACGTATAAATTGTTTGCTTTTGTATAAGACTCAACTCCAATTCTTCTTAAAATTTTTAAATTTCTCTAAGTATCAAAAGCATGGTAAGAACTCTGCTTATTATTTTGGCAACTGCTTCTGAGTCAGGGCTGACATTTTGGGCTACCTGCCTGATAAGGCATTTTAAGTAGAGCTTATTGTTAATCTAAGCAAAACTCTGGTCTTTTGGTGTGTAGCTTGACGCTGGTATTGCCAATGTACCAAAAGCTCTGGAATTGCACTGCTAAATTCCTGGCTTGGAGTGGAGGGAGTGCTGCTGCCTGCTGTCAGATTTTCCTTTTGTTGCTTGGACAAATAGTACTCGTTCCTGTATTCTTAGCATTGTGTCTCACCTGCATGCTCTGGCCTCTTGTTAGACCCCTAGCACACTGTCATTTGTTGTATAGTTTCCTCCATATTGCCTCTGTCTCTAGACTTCTTCCCAGCATTTCATTCTTCCTGTAGATGAATTTCAAAATGTCATTCTTCCCAATAGTGACCTGTACTACAAATATGAGTCTGCTCTACCTGGATGTCATAAGACACCTTTCCAATTTGTACAGATCACCTCATAGGACCTTCTCCTTGAGGAAAAGTAATGCTTTTAATTCTGTCACTGAGTAGGCAGTGCTTGGGACGTTGGCTCACTGCTTTTAGAAACCTAGAAGGGATGATAAACTGAAACATCTGTCCCTGTCTGTTCTGCCCATAATGTGGGCCTGCATTGAAGGGGAAAACAGTATAGGCTGCCCAGTTACCCATCCCTAGGATGGCCTGGGACTTTCACTATTTCCTCCTCAGCAACGATCCTGGTTATGAATATGTCTTTGACCATAGGGAGTTATGATTTGGAAGGGTTCCATTTGACATGTTTTGTTTTTAAAAGAGTTGTTTGGTGAGAAATTCTACTGGATATAAAAGCAGGAAAAATTAAAAGGGCTTTTCTACTCCTCTGCAAAGTAATAATAATCACCACCATCATCAACAAAATATCTTCTTCCTATAGACATTGAAAATTAGATAATCTTTGTGTTTCCCATTCAGATATTGCTACCAAGAAACTTAGATCTCAATGTAGGTTTTATTTTTTTATTTTTTTTTATAAATTTTTTAAAATTTTTATTTATTTATGATAGTCACAGAGAGAGAGAGAGGCAGAGACACAGGCAGAGGGAGAAGCAGGCTCCATGCACCGGGAGCCCGATGTGGGATTCGATCCCAGGTCTCCAGGATCGTGCCCTGGGCCAAAGGCAGGCGCCAAACTGCTGCGCCACCCAGGGATCCCTCAATGTAGGTTTTAAATATATTATTCCACACCATAGTCTCAGTAGACTTATTTCTCCATTCTCTAAATAATTTATTATTTAAAATAATTTCAAGGAGTGCCTCAGTGGCTTAGGCAGTTGAGTGTCCGACTCTTGGTTTTGACTCAGGTTATGATCCCAGGGCCATGGGATGGAGCACTGCATTGGTCTCCATGCTCAGTGGGGAGTCTACTTGAGATTCTCTCTCCCTCTGACACTCCTCCTGCTCATGCTCACTTTCTCTCTCAAACAAATTAATCTTTAAAAAAAAAATTAGCCTTATTTTACAATTTTGTGTGATGGGATATTGGCTTGGTGATTTCCTTGTTTGCTTTATTGTAATTCCTGTCTGAAATCTTTGGAGATAAATTTGATATAAATGATAAGTGCATTCAGAGTCAGGAACATTATACAGATATTAAGTGTTAAAGATCAAGCCATCAACATCTTCATATTGAATGTATTCCACAGTTAAATATGCAAGATTACAGATTGGTCTATCTTAAACTGGTGATGGGTGTGTGGGGGAGTAGGGATGGGAAGGTTTGTCAGTAAAGGAACTGCTTAAGGAATTCAAGTCAATTATAAACTGTCAATGAGTTATCATCTATAAAAAGGTATCTATTATGTGAAAATCCTTTTTATTCCAGAAAGAAATACTTTGAGCAAACTGTTTCTAGTGCATCCAGGAATTGTTGGCATGAAAATGACTAAATGTTATGTCTAATGATCTGGAACTTGGTCTGATAGTGAAAAACCCAACAGAATGTAGCATTTAAATGTCTGTTCTCACAATGGGCAGTAACAAAACAGCCAGATCGAAACTCTTTAATACTGATTTGCAGAGCTGTTCTTAGACATATTTCAAGTTGTGACAAACTACTTGAATGGTACCAAGTATCCACAGTATTTCATCTCTAAACATTGCTATGATAACTAGAGCTCAGAATCAGTCATTAGCAATACATAATTACAATTGCTTTAAATCATGTATTTGCTTCTGGTTCAGATGAGGTTTTAAAAATTAAAGAAAAGGTCTTTATCTCAGCTTTATACTTTTGCTCATAATGGTCAGGCAAACAGCCTAGTTGAAAGCCTGGTACAAGCCACTAAGGGTGCCCATGGTTTATTGCTGGGGAAGTTTGCCAAGAAGACTTGCCAGACTTCTCATCATTCAACATGGCACTTCATCTTCAACAGCAGGAGTCAATCCTGCTGAATTACAAATGCTTGGCAGCCTCTCAAGACTTGCCTTAACCATTTCCATAGAGGTTAGCGAGAGGTCTCATATGACAAATATGGTCTAGATGCTCATCTGTCTGGATTTAATCTTTGGTTATTTCTACCATAAGTGTTGATCTTTGTTAATCAATATATTGAATAATACTTTTCTGCTACTCTAATTTAGTTGCCTAGGCTGTGTCACACACTCCAGAGGGTAAAAAGACAAGTGTCCATTGTCCTACTGATTGATGTTTGGTGCATGCTACAGAGGATGACCTGACAGTACAGAACCATGGCAAGCATCTTATCAGATCACTTGGTCTTTTGCAGCAATGATTTTCCACTGAAGACCTAAAGAGAAACAATATTTTTCCTAGAATCATTGTAATTTCTGATATTTCTGTGGCTTCTGTTGTAATGCAGAAGTTGTCAGGTAAAATATTACCTGCTTTTGGGTCAAAAAAAAATGAGACCACCAAATGGCAGGAGTTTGGGGGAAAGATATTAGAGAATGGGTAAGATTTGGGAAATGGTTGGGGATTCAAGTGACTTTTTTGTCCCCTGGTGGTTGATAATAACCTGTTTTGGACCAATGGGTTTTACTTTTATATATGTTTCTCCTTTTTTCTAGTGATCAGAACCAAAATCAGTGAATATATTGTATACATGGCAAAAATATCTCACTCTGATATGAAGATAATGTGGCTTGAGGAGTATAGCTGAATATAAAGATAGATGTGTTCTGTAAAGCTAATATTTATGGATTGGGTGCAAATTCACCTCTTAGTAAGTTATGATTTCTCAATTTATTTTGGTGCTAGTTGATAGTCTACTAATATCCTTAATGGTTATTAAACCATTGAAATGCTCTCATAGCTATTAGTTAATAGCCTCTGTTCAAGTCTCTGAAGTGTTTCTACCATCATCCTAATCTTGATTACTACAATGTAAAGACTATCAGGGATCATTTCAATAGTTTGATTACTATGATATATATACATATGTGTGCATATATATATATATATATACACACACACAAATTTGAGATATAGTAGATAACATTATGTTAGTTTCAGGGGTAAGACATGATTTAATATTTGCATATATTGCAAAATGATCAGTCTAGTTAACATCCATTACCATACACAGTTACATATTTTTTCTTATGATGAAAACTTTCAAATATACAATATTATTAACTATAATCACTATGCTATGCATTACATTCCCATGATTTATTCATTTTATAACTGTAAGTTTGTATTTTTTGACTCCCTTTTATACCCTCCTTCTCTATTCACCTCTAGCAACCACCCATTTATTTTCTATATCGATAAATTGCAGTTATTTTAGATTCTATATGTAAGTGGGATAATACCCTATTTATCTTCATCTGAGTTATTTCACTTAGCATATAATGCCCTCAAGTTCCATCTAAGTTTTCTCAAATGGCAAGATTTCCTTGTTTTTTTATGACTGAATAATATTCCATTATATAGACATATCACATTTTCTTTAATCGTTTATCCATTGATGACATTTGGGTTGCTTCAATACTTGGCTGTTGTAAATAATGCTGCAATGAACATGGGAATGCATGTGTCTTTTCAAGATGGTGTTTTTATTTCCGTCAGATAAATATCTAGATGCAGAATTGCTGGATCATATGGTAGTTCTATTTTTAATTTTTAAAGGAAACTTCACATTGTTTTCCATAGTGCCCCACCAATACTACACAGATTTTCTTTTCTCTGTATCTTTTTCAATGTTTGTTATCTCTTATATTTCTGAAAATAGCCATTGTAACAGGTGTGAGGTGATATCTCATTGTGATTGATTCCCCTGATGATTAGTGATGTTGAACACCTTTTCTTGTACTTTTTGGCCATCTGTTTATCTTCTTTGGAAAACTGTGCACTCAGAACCTGGGCCTGGTTTTAAAGCACACTGGTTTTTCTTGTTTGTTTTTGAGTTGTGTGAGTTCTTTATAGATTTTGGATATTAACCATTTATCAGATAAAATATTTGCAAATATTTTCTCTCATTCATTAGGTTGCCTTTTCATTTTGTTAGTGGTTTTCTTTGCTGTGCAAAAACTTTAATTTTGTGTAGTCCCACTTGTTTATTTTTGCATATGTTGCCTTTGCTTTTGATTTTTTTTTGCTCAAAAAATCATTGATAAGACTGATGTCAAAGGGATTACCACCTATGTTTCCTTTTAAAAGTTTTATGGTTTCAATTCTCGTGTGTAAGTCTTTAATCCATTTTGAGTTCATTTTTATATGTAGTGTAAGGTAGTGGTTCATTTTATTTGCTTGTCCGGTTTTCCTAATGCCATTTATTGAAGATACTGCCCTTTCCCCATTTCATCTTCTTGGCTCCTTTATTGCAAATTAGTTGACCATATAAGCATGGGTTTATTTCTGGGCTCTCTATTCTGTTCCCTTAATCTATGTTGTTTTAAGGAAATATCATACTGGTTTGCTTACTATAGCTTTATAATATAGTTTGAAATCAGGAAGTGTGATATCTCCAGTTTTGTTCTCTTTCTTGAGCTTGCTTTGGCTATTAATATTTTTAGTAAGAGAAGATACAAGTGAATATATCTGAACATTTTAAATATTTCTTATTGGACTTTAAAAATACAGTGTACTCTACTACTATTACCACTGCTACCAGTACTAGTACTACTTACTAATAGCATCACTGATTCATTGATCACTTACTATAGGCTAGGCATAGTCCTAAGTATTCCACTTATATTAACTTATTTAAACCATATGACAATGCTATGAGGCACTGTTATTATTATTATCTATATTTTAGCAGACAATAGAGGTACTGAGAGATTAAGTAACTTGCTTAAATTAAAAAAAGGTAAGAAGTGACATGACTCAGTCAGCCTACATAGTCTAGTTTTAAATCCAGTATTTTTACGACTACTCCTGCCAGACTAATTAAGCAAACATCCTTGACTATTTTAGCTAAAGAGTATTGTATTCTTTTCTAAGATAAACACATAGGCCTGCTACTATTATTTGTTTAGATTTGACTTTATTGGAGCCAAGCTTAGCTTTGACATTTGCAGACATGGGTTAGCTTTCATCTCACTCTAAGATATAGGGCAACCTGGTATTTAGTTTACCTACAAAAGGCAGTTAGGAAGCCCTAGAGGAACCTAATTAAAATGCAGCACATTTCCAAGGCACCATATCTTGCTGTGTTGTCATAGAAACATTGGAAGTTTCTGGTCATTGACCTTTAAGGGAAATTGAGGATACATTTTCATAAGGTTCATAAGAGGAGCTACCCCAGCATAGTAACTTATAGTGGCAGAACAACTTTGGAAATCCTTTATGCAATCCTACCTGACTTTAGAAGTATATTGTATCAGCAAAACTCATTAAAGGCTCAAACTTCTTGAAGAAACATTTTTTAAAAACGATTTCCAATATACCATCTATGTTATTAAAATAATCAAAGATAGTGTTCTAGCAACAAAGAAAATTAAAGGAAATCTTAGATAATTATACAAGAAACATCAGAACCAATATCGTATTTTGAAATAGTTTGTATTACATCTATTCTATTGCTTTTGGTCTCTTTAAATTTATGCCTATTTGAATAATAAAATGCAACATTACTGTATCAAAAAATACACCTAGAAAATAAGAGTTTATTTTAAAATATTGTGTTAACATTATTTAAAAATGCAGATTCTTAATTCTTGCCCTTTCCGGTTTATTCATTTGTAAATTCAGGCATTATATTACTAAGCATATATAATTGAAAATCCTAGTTAAATGATATATATTTATATATATATATACTTTGTATGTGTGTAAGTATATATGTACATATATATGCCATTTGACAGAAGGCAAGTACCCATGATTCAACAGAAAAAAATGACAAAGTTTGGTTTACCGTAGACTGCTTTTATTATATTAACATTTTTATTTCCCACTAAAAATAAATAACTTAGTTCTATTGTCTATTTCATAGTTTAATTATAAGGTAATGTCAGTCAGGGGAATTGGGTTTGGCTAATTTCTCCTAGAATTAGAAATATGTCTCCATTTATATGAGTATCACTTATTCTAGACATAGATATCTGAAGAAAAATAGAAATATTCTAATAAATGCAGGTAGAAAAGCTACTCCATTCCCTAAACTTCTGCAGGGTTCTCTTACATAGCTGTATGTCCTCACTCTGAGAGACAATGGAGGCTAGAGAAAAACATAGACTCTGGCCTTATATTAATTGGACTCCTGGCTCTGCCACTTACTAACCATATGAGTATGAGAAAGTTACCTAGTCCACAGGAACATTAGTTTGCTTAAGTACAAAATGAGAATAATAATGGAACTTCTTAGAGTTGTTTGGAGAATTAAATGAGCTAGTATTGATAAATCACATATCTATATTTGACACAGTAATAAAAAATATATTTTATCTTCCAATGCCGGGACAAAGCTCACAGGGAAATAAATGCCATCCCTGATGCATTCCTGCCTAAAACAGAATAACGTGAGATGACTCATCCCAGATAAAAACAGAGTACTGTCAGTACAATGGAAGAGGAGTCTGTTGAGTTTGCAATTGGAAAAATGTGTTTTTCTTCCTCAGTATAGATGTAGAAAGCACTATCTTTGAGAATTAATGGTTGTCCTTGAGGGGTGTGTGTGTGTGTGTGTGTGTGTGTGTGTGTGTGTGTGTGCATGTGGCCTACTGCATGAGCCAGAAAGATGAATAAACATATCTTGCATCTCACATTAGGGGAGAGATCTTGAAAATCCAACTTCTAAGGCCAAACCACATATTAGATTGTTTAGTTGCCATTTGGGTGCCAAAGCCCACCCTGACTTGTTTTGTTAAAGACCCCATGGAGTCATATGAGGCTGAATAACTCAAACTTAAGGGAATGATATCTTCAAAGTAAACCTAGAGACAGACTAACCCTTATTAACCTGTCAGGTGGATGCCTCAGCAGTGGATATGAGAGAAGCCTTCCTGAAAAGGCTTGTGTGCCTTATCCAACTTTTTATTTCAGTGTTTGTCACAAGATAACCACCCTCGTGTGTATTAGTATGAGAATACTTTTGAACAAAGATATTTTATTTTTCCAAGTTGTTTTCCTGATTAGGAATACTCATTAATATACCTAAATAAAACAAGAAACTTAACACTTCTTTCCAGTTTAAGACTACACAGACAGTTTAACACTCACAATGGTCCCTTTCCAGCTAGACAAAAAAAGGAAGTTTCTATGGTGACCATGCTTATAGTCATTGCAGTCATTCCTTTTTCTTTCCTTGCCAATGCCCGATATACATCAAATTACTCATAATTACATACAAACTGCCTAGCACCTCTGAATCTTCTCAAAATTACACTTTCTACTGGTGATTTTTAAAAGTAACTGCTATTTTTCTCCTGAAAAATTAAAAAGATAAACCAAACAATTTTTCAATTAATTTATAGAGGGCTTTCATAGTCAAATTTACTGTCAGAAACCATGGAGACTTAGTGAATCTTTAAAAATAGAAAAACTATTCCTAAAAAAGTATCCTGAGATTCATAGTCAGCAGAATTTAAAAGAATTCGTGAGATTTTTGTAAATCTAGAGAATCAACATTTTTTCCATTAATTGTATTCCCCATGTTGTACTTTTCATCTCCATGACTTATTTATTTTATAGCCCCAGATTTGTACCTCATAATCTCTTTTATCTATTTCACTCATTCCCCTACCTAACTCCCCTCTGGCAGATACTGTCTTGTTCACTCTATTTAAGAGTACGTATTTTTGTTGTTGTTTCTTGATTTACTTGTTTTTAGATTCTGCATATAAGTAAAACCAGTTGGTATTTGTCTCTCTTACCTGTTTCACTTAGCATAATACCCTCTGGGTCCATCCATGTTGACACAAATGTCAAAATCTCATCCTTTTTTATAACTGAGTAATACTCTATTATACCACATTTTCTTTATCAGTTCATCTATCAGAGGACTCTTGGAATGCTTCCATACCTTGGCTATTGTAAATAATACTGGAATAAACATAGAGGTGCATACATCTTTTTGACTTGGTGGGCTTTTTTTTCCTTTGGGTAAATACACAGTAGTAGGTAAATCATATGGTATGTCCATTTTTAGTTTTTTGAGGAAACTTCACACTGTTTTCCAGACTGGCTGAACTAATTATCATCCCCATCAACAGTGCACAAGCGCTCCTTTTTCTTCACATCCTTACCAACACTTTTATTTCTTGTCTTTTTGATTCTAGCCATTCTGACAGGTTTCAGTTAATATCTCATTGTGGTTTTGATTTGTATCTCCCTGATTATTAGTGATGTTGAGCATCTTTTCATGTGTCTGTTGGCCATCTGTCTTCTTTGGAAAATGTCTGTTCAAGTCCTCTGCCTATTTTTTGATTGCACTATTTTTTTGTTTTTGTTTTTGCTTTGCATAAGTTATTTATATATTTTGGATATTAGCCCCTTATCAAATATATCATTTGCAAATATCTTCTCCCATTCACTAGGTTGCCTTTCATTTTGTTTATAGTTTCCTTCATGGTGGAAAACTCTCAATAGTTTATTTTTGCTTTTGTTGTACTTGCCTGAGGAAAGTGGTCTAAAAATATATTGCTAAGACTAGTGTTAAAGAAATTACTGCCTATGTTTACTTCTAGAAGTTTTATGGTTTGAGGTCTTACATTTCAGTCTTTAGTACATTTTGAATTTTTTTTTTGTATAAGATAGTGGTCCAGTTCTCAACACTATTTGTTAAAGAGACAATTTTTTCCTCATTGTATATTCTTGCCTCTTCTCTCATAGGTTAATTGACTATATAATCATGGGTTTATTTCTGGGCAGTCTATTCTATTTGTCTGTTTTTGTGCCTTATGATACTGTTGTTATTACTATAGTTTTGTAATATAGTTTGAAATCAGGGAGCATTATTCTTTCAGTTTTGTTCTTATTTTTCAAGATTGCTTTGGTTATTTGGAGTCATAGTGATCTGTGAACACTTTAGGATCCTTTGTTTTAGTTCTGTGAAAAATGCCACTAGCGTTTTGAAGGGAATTGTATTGAATCTATAGAGGGTCTTGGGTAGTACAGATATTTTAATAAAATTAATTCTTTCAAGTTATGAGCACAATATATCTTTCCATTTATTTGTGTAGTATTTAATTTTTTTCCTCAGTGACAAAGTTTTCAGAGTACAGTCTTTCATCTCTTCAGTTAAATTTATGTCCATTTTGTTTTTTGGTACATTTATAAATGAGATTGTTTTTAATTTCTCTTTCTGCTACTTTGTTATTAGTGTATAGAAATGCAACGGATTTCTCTACATAATTTTGTATCCTGCAACTTTACTGAATTCATTTATCAGTTCTAGTCATTTTTTGCTGGAGTCTTTAGGGTTTTCTATATGTACTATCATGTCATCTGCAAATAGTGAAAGTTTTACTTCTTCCTTATCAATTTGTATGCCTTTTATTTTTCTTGTCTGATTGCTGCAGCTAGAACTTCCAGTACCATGCTGAATAGAAGTGGTGAGTGGGCATTCTTGTCTTGTTCTTGATCTTAGGGGAAAAGCTCTCAATTTTTCACCATTGAGCATGATGTTAGCTGAGAGATTTTCCATATATAGCCGTTATTATGTTGAAATATGTTCCCTCTAGACCTACTTTGCAGAGGGTTTTTAGCGTTATTTTATCAAAAGCTTTTTCTCAATCTATTGAGATGATCATATGGTTATCCTATTATCCTATCTCTTATTAATGTATCACACTGATTGATTTGCAAATACTCAACTACCCTTGCATCCCTGGAATAAATCCCAGTTTATTGTGGTGAATGATTTTTGTATTGTACTGTCAAATTCTGTTTTCTAATATTGTGTTGAGGATTTTACATCTATGTTCATCAGAGATATTGGCCCATATTTTTCTTTTTTTGCAGTGTGTTTGTTTGGATTTGGTATCAGGATAATGCTGGATTCACAGAATGAACTGAAAAGCTTTCCTTCCTCTTCTATTTTTTGGAATAGTTTGAGAAGAACAGTTATTAGCTTTTCTTTAAATATTAGGTAGAATTCCCCTGTCAAGTTATCTGGTCCTGGACTCTTGTTTGATGGAGTTTTTTGACTACTTATTTGATTTCATTGCTAGTAATTTTTTTTTTCAAAATTTCTAAGAATTTATCCATTTAAATTGAAATTTCTTAAGGTAATGGTTTGGTAGTTCCTAGAAATGTTTAAAGGCATTTCCCAAGGTGGTGGATGGGGGGTGGGGTTGATTTAAAAAATAATAAAAATAAAATGCTGGGTTAAACAACGTTAGAATCTCTCAAAGCCTTCATGTGCTAATATGTTTTATTAATATTTGAAGCAGACATCGTCAAAATCATTTCTTAAACTCACTATTCCATGGAACCCATTTTCTTTCCATATAACCTCTTAAGACATCACTGCATGTCAGGATACTTTGGGTAGTGTTGCTTCAGTGAATTTCCAGAGTAAAGGATTAATGTTCCATCTTGTCTGCTTAATTCTTCTAAAATTCCTTCTCCTTCAAATGGCTGTCAAGAGCTTTAAGTTAAATGTGTCAGTTCTCAGTTCATATTGTTATAAGCATTATTTTATTATTAAAGTGAGATGGAATTAAAAATAAGATTTTTGTAATGAGATAACATTTTAATTTTCAGCACTTATATATAAACACAAGTTAATAAAACACATCACAAAACAGTAAAATTTCATAGTTAATATTTATAGGTGCATAGTTTCATGCTAACATGTTTCTAAGTATTGTATATATTAACAAATTTCACAACACATCATTATTTTTTAAACAGAAATAATCATTAAAAGACACCTAGAAATCTTATAATATATGATAGTAAATCACAACTTCTCAATAACAGCAACAAAAAAATAGTGAAGATTTAGAAATAAGTGGTAGTCACTTAGGTGCTTTAATTTAACATTTTAGATTTGAAGCCACAATATCCACATAGCACACAAGGGAGGACCCTGCTACCATATAATCACTTCAGTGAGAGGGAAGCACTGAAATGCTGAGTAGGGGCTGGTACAGATAACTTCAATCACTGCTGATGGAAGAGTTTAAAATACACTGTAAAAATTTTGAGAAAATTATGACTGGGCATTTTGGAACTGAGTACTTGTACAGGATGGAACATCTGTCAGTAGGTCTCAAGAAACTGGGAGCAAAAGTATTTCTTAGGCTTCGGGTTCATAGTCTTGATACCCTTCCTAATATAAAGAAAATCAGAAAGAAAACTATTATTAGTTTTAGTCATCAGTAATGAAGGATTTAGGGTGAATGAGATAGGACATGGCTCACCACCTTGAATGAAGGTTATAGTCATAATAGTTTTGTAACTATTCAGTTACATACAATTCTGTGTTTTGTCTTCCTGTCAAATATAAAAGTGAATTATCCTGCTCAGAGTTCGGATATCTGAATTTTACTTTCACATGCCATTTAACAATCACATATTCTAGTACTGTAGGACAAGTTAGTTGCTCTATCTTGCTCCCAGTTTCCTCAACTGTACTTTGTGAGAGTCAAATTAAGTAGCCTAAAAAGCCTCTTCCAGGGCTAAGATGCCCTAATTCTTAAAAGGAGAAAGATATTGAAGGCAAGTGATGTTTTCTCTCCTTTTGCTCTTCATTCTCTCAATGAAAATCTCTTCATCCATGGCTTCAATTATTACTTCCATTCTAAACCCCCCTCCCCGTACAACACATGGATAACATCCACAATAAAGATATTAATGGTGTTACCTAAAGTGCTCAGATTAGTCCTCCTAAAGAACAGCTCTTAATTAGAATCCTGCTTTATTTATTTATTTATTTATTTATTTATTTATTTATTTATTTATTTTTTAGGATCCTGCTTTGAAATGAACAAATGTACCTTCCTTAATTCAAGTTGCTTTCTGAATATAGTACAAACTTAAATGGGAAAGTTCTAGTATTCTACAACTTGCCTTTGACCCTCTCTGCAACCTTAATCTGTCACTATTCTCTCTGTTCCCTAACCTCAAATCCTATTTACTCACTGTTCCTCAGATATATCCTTATGCATGTTCAGACATGTGTGCCTTGCTTCTGATATTACCTAGTGCTAGAATGTCTTCCTTTCATTTTGGCCTACCACATCTCCCCTCCCCTCCCACACAGATCAACACCAACTCTTCTATAAAACTCCCGATCACTCTAACTAGATCCTGTAAATTATTATACTTTTTTATGTATCTTGAATATTTTTGCCTCTGTGATGCCTAATACATAGAAGATAGTCAACAATATTTAAAGGAATCATCATGAATAAACAGAGAATTAAATTTGTATTTGTTTTCATCATGCCTATTAGAATGTAAATGCCTTATGTCCTGGTACTATCAACTAATCTTATATTTTCTACAGTATTTAGTATTGTGCTATGCATAAAAAGATGCAAACATTTTGATAAAATCTAATTAAGTAAAGAAACAGTTTAATTTCATTTGTGTAAATGAGATTATCAATATGCCTTTTACTGATGCCATGAAGAATAATATATAATCTAACTACAAAACATTTTAACTGAATTTTCAATGAATAATATAGCTTCTTTGCTTGTGATGTCTTGTGCTGGTATTAGGGTAATGTGGTCCTCATGCAATTAATTGGAGAGTAATCTTTCCTTTTTTTGGGGAGAAGAGAAATTAATTGGTATTAATTGTAATTAATAGTTATTATCCCTTAAATGTTTGGTAGAATTCATCAGTGAATCTGTCTGGTCCTGGGATTTTCTTTGTGGGTATATTTTTTTAAACAATAATCCTGTCTTTTTACTTTGTTATAGATCTTTTCAGATTTTCTATTTCTTCTTGAGTCAGCTTCATTCTTCTAAAATTTTTTAAAAATTTTCCTTATGATACATTTCCTATTAAACTTATTTTCAAATTCAAATTAACCATCAAAATTCTAGATTGAAGTACATCAGTTGCTGCAAACCATGCATTTATCATATTTCTACTCTCTAAGTTTTGTGGGAACTTTATTTTACTCTGAAAATAGTTTGCTGGAAATGTGTAGCAAATAATAATTTTCTTTAGGCATTCAGTTGATTTCCCCAACCTTCCATTTTGAGATTTATTTTAGAAAGTAAGGTTTTTAATAGAATAATTTTCTAATTCAGGGATCAGCAAACGCTTTCTGTAAAGGGTAAGCAAGTACATGTATTCGGTTGTGTGAACCACATAGTATCTCTGTTTAAACAACTCTTTACAAATGTAAAAACCACTTTTAGCTTTCAAGTTGTCTGCACAATATATATTTTGGATTTGGCCGATTTGTCCCTCAAGAGAATAAATCATTTTCACTAAGGACTAATGGAAGGAAAATCTGATGGTGATAGATTTTTGGTACTGCTTAATAGAAAGACCCAACTAGAATTCCTGAAGTTTATTTTCAGAGTTGTAGGATACAAAATTTTACCTCAGAAGGCATTTCATATGCCTCATTGTCAGGATCAACAGGCATATCTTCCAGAATTCCTTCCTGTGGGCCTCCTTCTTCACTCTAAATGGGAAGCACAAAAGGAATATGATGAGGTACTAATTTTTAATTTTAGAAAATTAAGCACACTTTGAAAAACATCTTATATACATATAATACTGATAATAATTTTGTAAAAATGGTACTCCTTAATATTACTGCTGGCATTCTAAACTATACATTACCTTTGCAGAAATATTATAGTAGTATGTGTTGTTAACCCTAAAAATGTACAAAATTTTTACCCAAGTAATTCACTACTCAGCAAGTAGTCCAAAGATGTTTTCACAGGATCAATGACAGCATTTTTCACACACACACATAAAATGTTAACCTAAATGTTCAACAGAAGATAAAAAGTTTAGAAAAAATTATAATTCATCTACTCAATAGATTATTATGAAGATATGTATTAACTATGGCATAAGAATTATATAATAAAATGAGAACCTTTTAGAAGACAAAGTTGCATATATTATGGACATAACCAATGTATTATTCAGATACAAAGCTAAAAAGATTGAAGAAAATCCAAAAAAATATTAAAGCACTTTTTATTGGGTAGTTATATTTTCACTTTTTTGTAAGTTAGCTTATATAACCATTTATAATGTAAAAGCATATGTATTTTATAATTTATTTTTAAATGATGGCAAAGAAATTATTTTCTAAAATTTCAAAATTTAAACTATATGTATATATAGTTTCAATAGGAGAGAGAGAGAGAAAGGAAGACAGAGAGGAAGAAAAATCAAATACATGATCCACAAATTTTTTAGATCTCCCCCCTTAGAAATAAGATACCATAAAAGTCAACTTGAATTCATGTCTTTACTAATATCCTTCATTAAATACCCTTTGTTGCTTTGCATTTATTCCATTAAAGTTCACTGAAAATTGAAAAAGCAGAGAGGCAATGTGAGCCTAAAATGGAGTTACTCAAAAAGATCAAATAGTCTCTCAGCCAATATAGCTTATGTTTAAAAATATGCCTTGTGTAAGATCTCCTATCTTCATCATGAAAGTGACTGACAGGTAGGCAGAGACAAAGAAATGGCTTCCCATGTGAAAAGTCAAATTAATGTTCATTCTTAAATTAGCTGGACCAAGAAGTTTATAGATCATCTTCTCCTGCCCAATTCCCTTCTTACAAACAAAGTCTAGGTTATATATAAATGAAATCAAATATAAAAACTTCCCAAAATAACTTACTTCTAAATGTGGAATAAAAATACTGTTTCCATAGTGTTTTAACTCTTACCACAAGACAAAAATATAGGCTCTCCTGTATAGTGGTTAGACATGAGGTCTGTAGTATAACAAGACTTGAGTTCAAATCTTAACTTCTTTAGATTCTAGATTTTTAAAATTGAAGTACAATTAACATATAGTGTTATATTAGTTTCAGGTGTGCAACATAATGATTCAACAATTCTATACATTACTCAGTGCTTACCACAATGAATGTAATCACCATCTGTCACCAAACAATGTTATTATCTTATTGACTATATGCCCTATACTGTACATTTCATCTCTGTGACTTACTTATTTTATAACTGGAAGTTTTTAGTTTTAATCCACTTGAGTTCATTCCCCTACCTACTTTGCCTCTGGCAACCACGTGTTCTCTGAATTTCAGAGTCTGTCCTTTGTTCACTTATTTTATTTCTTAGATTCCACATATGAGTGAAATCATATGGTATTTGTCATTCCCTGTCTGACTTATTTAACTTAGCATTATATTCTCTAGGTCTTAGCAGTATTGCTGCAAATGGCAAATTTTATTCTTTTTATGGGTAATACTCCACTGTGCGTGTGTGTGTGTGTGTGTGTATACACAGGTAATAAATACCTCATTATGGTTTTGATTTGCATTTCCCTGATGCTCAGTGATGTTGAGCATCTTTTCATGTGTCTGTTAGCCATCTGTGTGTCTTCTTTGGAAGATGTCTACTCAGGTACTCTGATTTTTAAAATTGCACCTTTTTTAAAAAATATATTGTACAAGTTCTTTATATATTTTGGATATTGACTCCTATTGTATATATCATTTGCAAATATCTTCCTCATTCAGTAGCTTGCCTTTTTGTTTTGTTGATGGTGCAAAAAGTTTATTTTGGTATAGTCTCAATAGTTTTTTGTTGTTTTGTTTTTGTGTCTGTTGCCTAAGGGGACATATCTAACTGTTTCTACAGCTGATGCCAAGGAAATTACTGCCTATGTTTTCTTTTAGAAGTTTTATGGTTTCAGGTCTCACATTTAGGTTTTTAATTCATTGTGAGTTTATTTTTGTGCATGATATATGAAAGTGGTCTAGTTTCATTCTTTTGCATGTAACTATCCAGTTTCCCCAACACCATTTATTGAAGAGACTGTCTTTTCCCCATTGTAAATTCTTGCATCCTTTGTTGGAGATTGATTGACCATATAAGCATGGGCTTAGTTTTGGGTTCTCTGTTCTCTTTGATTTATCCAAGTGACTGTTTTTGTGCCAGTACCATACTGTTTTGATTACTATAGCTTTGTAATATATCTTGAAATTTGGGATTGTGATACCTCCAGCTTTATTTCCTCAAGATTCTTTTCGTGTTTGGGATATTTTGTGGTTCCATACCAATTTAAAAACTGTTTATTTCTGTAAAAAATGCCATTGGCATTTTGATAAGGATTGCACTGAATCTGTATAGAGCTTTAGGTTGCATGCACATTTTAACAATACTAATTCTTCTATGAGAATGAATATTTTTCCATGTATTAATGTCATCATGAATATCTTTCATCAAAGTTTTACAGTTTTCAGAGTTCAGGTCTTTCATCTCCTTAATTAAGTTTATTCCTAGGTATCTAATTTTTCTTAGTGCAACTGTAAATGGGACTGTTTTCTTAATTTCTTTTTCTGCTACTTTGTTATCTGTGTATAGAAATGCAACAGATGGGCAGCCCAGGTGGCTCAGCAGTTTAGCACCTCCTTTGGCCCAGGGTGCGATCCTGGAGACCTGGGATTGAGTCCCACATCAGGCTCCCTGCATGGGGCCTGCTTCTCCCTCTGCCTGTGTCTCTGCCTTCTCTCTCTCTCTGTGTCTCTCATGAATAAATAAATAAAATCTTAAAAAAAAAAAAAGAAATGCAACAGATTTCTGTACATAATTTTGTATCCTGCAACCTTACGGAATTCATTTAACAATTCTAGTAGTTTTTTGCTGGAGTCTTCAGGGTTTTCTATATGTAGTATCATGTCATCTGTAAATAGTGAAAGTTTTATTCTTCCTTATCAATTTGTATGCTTTTTATTTTTCTTGTCTGATTGTTGCAGCTAGAACTTCCAGTACCATGCTGAATAGAAGTGATGAGTGGGCATTCTTGTCCTGTTCTTGATCTTAGGGGAAAAGCTGTCAGTTTTTCACCATTGAGTATGATGTTAGCTGAGGTATTTTCCATATATAGCCTTTATTATGTTGAAATATGTTCCCTAAAAACATAATTTTGTTGAGTTTTTTAATCATAATGGATGTTGTATTTTGTCAATGTTTTTTTGGCATCGATTGAAAGGATCATATGGTTCTTATCCTTTCTCTAGTTAATATGATGTATTATATTGATTGATATGCAAATACTGAACCACAGCTGCATACCTCAATAAATCCCAATTCATTGTGTTGAATGATTTTTCTAATGTATTGTCAAATTCCATTTGCTAATATTGTATTGAGGATTTTACATCTATGTTCATCAGATATATTGGCCTGTAGTTTTCTTTTTTGCAGTGTCTTTGTCTGGTTTTGGTATCAGAGTAATGCTGGCCTCATGGAATGAATTTGGAAGTGTTCCTTCTCCCTTGTCCCCCACTCTGTCTCCCCTTCCTCCTCCTCCTTCTGTTTTTAGATGGATATTTTTTTTAAGATTTTTATTTATTTATTTGAGAGAGAGAACACATAGAGGGAGAAGGAGAGAGAGAAGCAAACTTCCTACTGAGCAGAGAACCTGTCTTGGGGCTCGATCCCAGGACCTCAGGACCATGACCTGAGCTAAAGGCAGATGCTTAACTGACCAAGCCACCTGGGTGCCCCTATACACATTTATATATACATATATGTATGTATGTATACATTAGATCCATCTTGCCTAATCTGTTGTTCAAAACCACTGTTTCCTTGTTGACTGTCTGGATGATCTATCCATTGTGTAAGCAAAGCGTTAAAAGTCCCCTAATCTTACTGTATTACTGTTAATCCCTCCTTTTATGTCTATTAATAGTTGCTTTATGTAAGTAGGCATTCCCATATTGAGCACATATATATTTACAATTGCTTTATCCTGTTCCCTTTATCATTATGCCGTGCCCTTCTTTGTCTCTTGCTACAGTCTTTGTTTTAAAGTCTATTTTGTGGGCAGCCTGGGTGGCTCAGCGGTTTAGTGCCACCTTCAGCCTGGGCATGATCCTGGGGACCCAGGATTGAGTCCCACATGGGGCTCCCTGTGAGGAGCCTGCTTCTCCCTCTGCCTGTGCCTCTCTCTCTCTCTCTCTCTGAGTCTTTTATGAATAAATAAATAAAATCTTTAAAAAAATAAAGTCTATTTTGTCTGATAAATATTAATACCCCAGATTTTTAGTTTCCATTTCCATGGTAAATGTCTTTCTGTTTCCTCAATCTGCATGTATCTTTAGGTCTGAAGTAAGTATCTTGTAGATAGCATATAGATGGGTCTTATTTTCTATCTGTGAAAAGACCCTGTGTCTTTTCATTGGAGCATTTAGACCATTTACATTTAAAGTAATTATTGAGAGGTATGTACTTCCTGCCATTTTGTTACTTGTTTTATGGTTTTTGTTTTTGTTTGTCATTCTTCTCTGTTTCTTTCTTCTTCCCTTCTTCTCTTCGCTTTTGGTTTGATTGGCTTTCTTTAGTGTTATGCCTGGATTCCTTTCTTCTTTTGTGCATGCTTATTACAAGTTGAAGATTTGTGATTACCGTTAGGTTCATATATAACATCTTATGTGTATAGCAATTTATATTAAGTTGATGGTCAGTTAAGTTTGAACACATTCTAAAAGCACTAAATGTTTACAACACCTCCCCCTTTCTATGTATATGATGTCATATTTTATATCCTTTTACTTATAAATCCCTTGACTGACTTTTGTAGATATAATTGGTTTAACTGTTTTTGCATTTTAATCTCCATTCAGGTTTTACAAATAATTAATCTACTATCTTTATTATGTTTGCTTTTTATTTAAAAATTTTTATTTATTTATTTGAGAGAGAAAGAAAGAGAGAGAGAGAGAATGAGTGAAAGAGAGCATGGGGCAGAAAGAGATGGAGAAGCAGCCTCCCGCTGAGCCTGGGAGACCGACGAACGCAGGGCTTGATCCCAGGACCCTGAGATCATGACCTGAGCTGAAGGCAGATGCTTAACCAAATGATCCACCCATGTGCCCTTACATGTTAGCATTTGCCTGTCAATGTTTTTCTTTCATACTTTTCTTACTTTAGTTATGGCTTTTTCTTTCCATTCAAAGAATTCCATTTAGTGTTTCTTAGAAGGCTGGTTTAGTAGTGATTAACTCCTTTAACTTTTTTTGTCCAGGAAACTCCTTATCCCTCCTTCTGTTCTGAATGATGACTTTGCTGGATAGAGTATATATTCTTAGTTGTAGGTTTCTTTCTTTCAGCGCTTGTAATATATCATGCCACTCTTTTCTGGCTTACAAAGTTTCTGCTGAAAAATCAGCTGATAGCTTTAGTGGTTCCCTGCTCTTTTTTTTTTTTTAAGGTTTTATTTATTTATTTGAGGGGGGAAAGTAGGGAGAGAAGCAGAAGGAGGGGGACAAACAGACTCCACATAAACACAGAGCCAGATGCAGGGCTCAGTCTCACAATCCTGAGTTACTACCTGAGTCAAAACCAAGAGTCTGACACTTAACCGACTGTGCCTAACAGGTGCCCCGTGTTTACTTTTCCCCTTGTATGTAACCATTTTCTCTTCTCTTGCTGCTTTTAAAATTCTCTGTTAATAACATTTTCTTGCCATTTTAATATGTTGTCTTGGTGTAGATCTCCTTGGTTAATCTTGTTAGTTGTTCTCTGTATTCCCTGGATCTGAATGTCTGTCTCTGTCCCCAGATTAGGAGAGTTTTCAGCTATTATTTCTTCAAAAAAATGTTTTGCCTTCTTCTCTATTCTCCTTCTGCTATTTCTATAATGCAAATGTTATTATACTTGAAATCGCTACATTTCCTCAACCTATTCTTTTTTTTTTTTTTTTTTTGAGATGGGGGGAGTAGAGGGAGAGAATCTTAAGCAAGCTCCATACCCAGTGCAGAGCCTTACAGTATTGGCTTGATCTCACAACCCTGAGAGCATGACCTGAGCCAAAATCAAGAGTTGGCCACTTAACTGACAGAGCTACCAGGTGCCCCACAATCTATCCTTATTTTTAATTTTTCTTTTTGCTGTTTAGCTTGGTTTCTTTCCCTTAGCCTATTTTCCAGATCATTGATTCATTCTTCTGCATCTTCTAATTTGCTATTGATTCCCTCTAGTATATGTATGTATTGTTTTGTTTTGTTTTAATTTCAGTTACTGAGTTCTCCATCTCTGACTGGTTCTTTTTTTATACTTTCTATCTTTTTGCTAAAAGCCTCACTGAGATTATCCACTATTTTTCAAAGTTCAGTGGGTATCTTCATGACTATTACTTTGAGTTCTTTATTAGGCATATTGTTTATCTCTATTTAATTTAGCTTTTTTTTACTGTGTATTTGTCCATTATTTCATTTGGGATATATTCCTCTGTTTCCTCATTTTGTCTCATTCTGTGTTTGTTTCAGTGTATTAGGATGGCAGCTATGTCTCTCAGTCTTGAAAAATAGTGGCCTTATGAAGAAGTCCTGTGGCACAATGTCCCCTGCCCACCAGAACCAGGCATTTCAAAGGTGTCTCCTCTGTGGGATGTGTGTACCCTACTGTTGGGATTGAGTTACAGACTGAAGCTATTTGTCTTCAGTCCTGTCAGCTGCAATGACCCACTTTGCCTACTGGTCCCTGTGCTGTTGAGGGGTCTGTCTGAGGATGCCCTGGCTTTTAGGTGGGGTATATCAGCAGTTGGGCTAGCTGTCTGCACTCACTCTGTCTGCCACAGGTATAAATATACCAAACAGCAAAATGCTCTCCTGATTGGGCCCCTGAGAGGCTTCCGATGATGGGCAAGGTTAGCAGTCAGACCAGATTTCTATACCTAGTCTGTCTGCCAGGAATGCAGGTGCACCAAAAGGCAAAATGCTATTCCTGCACATCATCTAAAAGGCTCAGCTGCTGGAACTGTGGGTGTGCTGTTGTATGTAGTTTTCTTCCCCTCCTGCCAGGGAAAGAATCACTTTGGAATGGCAACAGCCTTTGCTGGAGCTACTTACAGTGCATGTTGATGAAGGAGCTTCTTTGGAAGGATGTCTTGCTGACACAGGTGAGTTAAACAGGTTAGGTCTGCAGGGGAATGTGGGCATCACGCATATGGTGCTAGCAAGGGAGTCAGACACTGTTCACACTGATTCTTGCAAGGGTCCTCTTCCATCTAGTCTGGGAGATGGGAAGATAAATGGTACCTACTGGCGCTTTTTTTCTTGGATAAGTCTCCTGAAGATCCCTGTCCCTTCAACACAGATTCTGGGACTAGTAAGTAACTCTCCTTCATATATATCACAGATTTTCTTAAACAGCTACATCTATGCCTTTTCTCCCCTGGGTTATTTACTATGCTGGTTCTTTAAGGGCAGAGACTCAGTTTCCTATCACCCAGAACTAAGCCTGCTGATTTTAAAAGTACTTGGAGTTAAGCTCCACTAATAGCAAAAGCTCACCAAGTTAAGCCCCACTGTTTTTCAAGCCAAATGTTATAGGAACTCATCTTCCTAGTGCTGGTTCCCCAAGCTTGGGTGGGGTTTGATCTTGTTTCTTTTGTTTGTGATGCCCCCCAATTTGTGATTAGTCTCATTGGGGATTTGGTTCCCAATTATGTATCTGCCCCTCCAATACTGTTCCATGTGACCCCTTCTTCATGATTAGCTGTGGAAAGTCTGTCCTTCCAGTCTTTGGGATAACAGATGTAGCTGTTACCTTGGTGTGTCCATGGGACCAGCTAAATTCAAGATCTTCCTGGTCTCCCAGGTTCTAGATCTTTTGTGATGTTGGGCAATTTTCTTAAGGTTTTTCTAAGCACCAAATAGCCTCAGAGAAAAATGGGGCAGCAATTCATCTTTTAATTAGGAGGAGCAAGTGACATCATTAATCTATTAGTATTTAGGTAACTTTTAGTGATAGTCAAGTATGAGGAAAATAAAGTAAACCTGTTGTTAAAAAGAAAACCACGGGCCCAAAATAGAATCACTTATGTTAAGGACCCAAGTCTTAATACCTAACCTAATTGTAGTTTTAACATCCCCAAGAATATAAACTTTAACCTGCCAAACTAATTTCCTGGCCAACACTAGGAGGCAATCTGCTCTTAGACCATTTCTGTTCCCCTTAGGAGTGTGATCTTGCCTAAAATAATTCATTCACTGTTAATAATTACCTTCCCCCCATTCCCTCTCTGTCTTTAAATTTTTTTCCTTTTCTGAAGCTTGGTGGAACTCTTTTCTATTTGCTTGACTCATAAATCACTGAGTAAAGCCAATTGCATCATCAAATTTGCCCAGTTGATTTTCTTTTCTTTTTTTTTTTTTTTAACAGATTTGGTGGCAGTATTGACAACTAAAATGAACTTCTGACAGCATTCAGGGACAACAAGAAACAGAGGCACAATGCCTCACCAATCCTTTTGAGTTTCTTGTCTTTTTTACTATTTCTGAGGACCATTGGTGAGTTCTTTTCCATTTGAACTCTGTTCTTTTTGCGTCGAGGTTCCAATCTAAATGGCTTTACACTGTAGAGTTAATAGGCCAGTGTAGGCTGACAGGAAACTCTCTAACAGAATGCCCATCCTCAGCCCTTGTTTTCATCTGCAATATCAGTTTGGAATCCCTTCCCCAGTTTCAGTCCACAGTCTTCATTAATGGAATCTGCTGGTGTAGTTCACATTAGGAATTGCTGGTGGTGCGTATAGAAACTTCCACTGGCAAGTCCACAGTAACTTCTTAAATCCAGCTCTTGGTTCTATCCTCAGATTCCATATGGAGAACTGCAGCTGCCACCAGAAGTCCTTAATTTGTTTAGAATCAGTCCAGAGTCCCCATTCTTTGTGGTCTGCTGGTTTAATCCTTTTCCCAGCATCTAGTTCTTTGTTTACTGTTGGTGTCCATGGTTCTGTTTACTTGGTAAATATTGGTTTCTGTTAATGGACACCTGAGGTAAAGGCTAATTGCTAAAGGGAATCTTGGATGCCAAAGAGCAGCAAAAATTTGTGGACTTAGATTGAGCATTTAAGAAATCTAAGCCTCTCACATTAGGATAAGTTGGTTTAAAAAAAAAAAAAAAGGATAAGTTGGTTACACAATGGGTTAGATAGACCCTAGGTCACCCAACTTCAAGACAGCTTCTGTGCAACAAGGTACACTGTAAAACATGCATCATTCCCACCCCAACTTCATATCCCTTTTAGATATGAGTTTGGCCCTGAGAAACGCAAAGACTTGGCTAATGGGATCTTTAAACTCTAAACATTTCTAAAAACTATGGTCTCAGAATCTGTGACTATCTACAGAAGTGGCAAAATTTTACTAAAAACAATCTAGAATTACAATGGCTGTTATGAGGAATGTTCCAATTAGGTAAGATCACTTACAAAGTGTCCTTGAAGGTAAAGCCTTCAAAATTCCAAAAATAGCTTCATTGAAAAATTTACTACAAAAAAACTGATAAAAAAAATTAAAAAGATACAAGAGGTAACGAATACAAAAGACTATAAGATTCATGTAATTGTTGGGATTCCTGGATGGCTCAGCAGTTTAGTGCCTGCCTTCAGCCCAGGTCATGATCCTGGAGTCTCAGGATCGAGTCCCGGGATGGAGTCCAACATCGGGCTCCCTGCATGGAGCCTGCTTCTCCCTCTGCCTGTGTCTCTGCCCCTCTCTCTCTTTCTCTCTCTCTCTGTGTCTCTCATGAATAAATGAATAAAATCTTAAAAAAAAAAAAGGAAAGAAAGAAATCCAAGTTAATAACCTTATAGGCATCCCTGTATCTACCTTAGAATGAGGGCCTCCATATAAGTTTTGCATTATCATATCTGTCTCATGGTTAAACACTTTTAAACAAGATCTCTGATTATATGTTTATGTGTGTCTACTATAGAGTGTGGCATTTTCTACCTCTGGATGGCATTACTAAAATTTGTATATAGCTCTGTTTAATTGGCTTAAAAATAAGCACTTATAAGTTAAGAATTTTTTAGAAAAAAATATCTCAGAGAGTAAAACAAATGCTTTTTGGATTCACAGGACTGGGAAATATTCAGTATTAAGGGTAATTTCAGGTTGCTGTTTGATTATAATAAACATATCTTAGACTTACCAACACTGATTACAAGGCAAACATATAACTTTTTATTCTGTGCAGGCTTACTAGTCAAATAAGTTCATGTGTGTCTATTGCAAAATTTTTCAGGAAAAAAAACCAGAAAACCTTAGAATAATGGCTGATTTTGTCTAATGTTTCAGGTCTAAACATAATCAAGAATAAGGAAATTAATAACTATAAATAAAATTAAAATGTCTTAAGTGAATTTCCTCAAATAATTTTGGTAACCTGAAACTTTAAAGTTTTACTAAGAGATGAGTTAAGTTAAATTCATTAAGTATCAAGATTATTTCCAAATATAAAATGTTAACCACTGAAAATAAGCTTAGTCCCTTTTTACTTACTTTTATAGAGGAATCAAAATATTTGTACCTATTAGTAAACATGTTTTATGCCACACTGAGAAATTTTCTATGAAAAAAAGCAGAAATCATAAAAAGTATATTTCTAGAAATAAAAAGCATAAGTTTGTCACTTCACAGAATGCCAACATAAAAGAGCTTTCATAATTGTTTACTTCTTAGTTAAGGTTCCTGAGAGTTGATAATTCTAATTGATATATGTAATTAAAGCTAATAGAAATAATAAGGGAAGCAACTCTGTATGCAAGAGAAGAAAGATACTTGCTTTTGGTAAAGGAAGGTATGAAGAATGGAGATACATTCTGGTCAAGGGGGAAAAAAAGCAATTTTGACCTAAAGTAAGACTGCTTATTGAAAGGCGAAAAATATAGGACAAAATTCAAATGTAAAAAAGATAGTTGAAGAAGATTGTGGAAAAAAATGTATGAAATTTTAATGTATAATCAAGCTAAAATCAATATGAACTTATTAAAGAATGAGTTTAAATATTAAAAGTACACAACTCTAAAATTAGAATGTGGCTTTCTTTTCTGTTAAGACAGAATTTTCTTAGATTATTCTTGTGCTCATTGTTTACAATTTCCAATTAAGGTTTTTCTTTAATATAATCTGCTCAGAAAAATAAAGATTGTATGTTTTGCATTTATCAGGTCTTTGATTACTTAGGGTTCCCCCCCTTAGGAATCTTTTCAATATTAAAAGAGCTAAGGCTTGACTTCTAAAGAAGATGAAGTAGGAGGATTCTAAGCTCCCTGTCCTATAGATACAGCTACATAACACCCACATCAGTGTAATTGACTCAGAAAATGGCTCAAAGACTGGCAGGACAGACTCTACAAATAAATGTAGAGAAGAGGCCACACTGAAGAGAGTAAGAAGGGCTGAGACTTGTTAGGAGCAAACTAACCCACTGTCTATGGGAGGAACGGACCGTGCTGCCATGGAGAAAAGAGAGAAACAGACCCTCACACCAGGCACCCCAGGCACAGGGAACCCACATGGGGAACACTAATATCCCTAACATTTAGCTTTGAAAACCAGAGGGACTTAATTTCATGGGTTCTTACAAATAGCAGGGCTTAACACCTGGAACTTTAAAAATGAGCATGCTTGGCCCTAGGAGAGCCAGGAGGGTGATGGGACAGTCCATTCCCTTAATGAGATAAGACAGTAAACAGCCGCATGGTGATACAGCAGAGAACAGCAGTTTGAAAAACACCTGGGGTGTACACAGGAGGGAGATTTGTTTATTAATCTCAGAGCTTATGCTCAAGGGGCAAGGGTCTTTGGGAGACTTATCCAGAAACAAAAGAGATGGCAGGTGCCATTTCCCTACCTTGCCCTCCAACCTAGATACATAGACAGCTGCAAGAACCAGCAAAGCGCCAACCAACAGGGTGCCCCGCCACTGGAGGCTTCTGCAGTTCCACCTCATCCAACCCTGCCAGCCTGAGCAGTTTTCCTGGGTGCCTTCAGGTCCCTTCCTGCAGGGGATCTGCACAGACCTTGCTGGCACTGTGCACACCACCTCCACACTCTCCTGTGAACTCTCCATTTGCAGCCCTGTGGCAGGAGGATTCTAAGTGGCTTCAGGTCTCCTCTTGCTGCAGTCATGCATACACCTCACTAACACCATGAGCCCAATTGCTATATTCTCCTATGGACCTGGCCTCTCCAATATGCCTTTGGCCAGAGTCTATCCAGAGTCTATCCAGAGCAGTGCCATGAGCCTGGCAGTGTGCAAGCAGCCCTGATGGGGGTCAGCACCACGTCACTGTGATTCCTGCCCCAGGTAGAGGGGAAGATAACCACACATACACACCACTCTGGCTATGGCCCCAGCAATGCACTGGGGGCAGACACGTGGTCTGACTGCAGGCCTTGCCCAACTATGAAAGCTTCTCAGGGGACAATACAAGGAAAGTGCCCTCAGTTTAGTACAACCACAGCTCTAGTAAATGTCTAATCTGACTCAACTCAAACCCAGAGTGGCCATGTATGAGCCCACTAACCAGAAAGGAACCAAACTGTCCACAACCGGCAAAGAAAGACATTACAGACAACTGGACTGAAGGCAAAAGTAGCTCAGCCACAATAGTAGGGTATACACAAGACACACAGGAGACACTCTTGAAGTGTCAGGTTCTGATGAACAGGGGACACTGTACTGCGGAAAACCACAGGTCCTCTTCTCCATAAGGCCACTACTTCCAAAAGCAAGGGTCCTAGCTGACTTTCCTAACACACAACAACATACACAGAGGTTTAGACAAAATAGGGAGACAAGGGAATATATCCCAAATGAAATGAAAGAGCAGGAAAAAAAAATGAGAGAATGAGAGCTAAATGGATGGAGATAAGTAATATGCCTGATAGAGAATTTAAAGTAATGATCATAAAGATACTTACTGAACCTTGAGAAGAGTGGAGGACCTCACAAAGAGAAAGAAAACAGCAGAAAGAACGATTCAGAAGGAAAGAACTCAATAACTGAAATTAAATATACACTAGATGGAATAAATACAGACCAGAGAAAGCACAAGAACAGTTCCGCAATCTGCAGGACAGAGTAATGGAAGGCAAAACAGCAGAGATGTAAAAAAAGCACTTGACAAAGCACAACATCCATTCATGATAAAAACTCTCAACAAGGTAGGTTTAGAGGAAACCTAACTCAGCATAATGAAGGCTTTTATGAACTTTCAGGTTGGGAGGGAGCCAAGGAGAGCACAATCTTCCAAGGTATTTTGGAAACAAGGTTTCCAGAACCGTGAAGGTGCTAGCTATTGTTAGGAAAATGTCATTTATTATTGTTTAGTAAAAACCCAGTCATGGGACCCTTCAGATGTATATCAATGGACCATATGCTTGGATGATAACTGCTAATATATATCTTGGGGTATAGAGAAAAGGAAGTTTCCAAAAGAATTTCTCTATGTTTAAAGTAGACTCATAGGATTCTGAGGGACTAAGGTTGCCTTTTGCCCTTAGCAGTGTCAACATCCAGGCAGCTTTCAAGGACTTGTCAATGGGCTGTCTGCCTCAAGGAAATTTAATTTTTTTTTTTTTTTACTTTGTTTCCCACATCACTATGATCCAGCAATTATGCTACTGGGTATTTACCCAAGGAACACAAAAACACTAGTTCAAAGGGATACATACATCCCTATGTTCAAAGCTGTTTGGAAAGACAGAAAGAGATGGAGTACTTCCAAATTCATTCTATGAGGCCAGCATCACCTTAATTCCAAAACCAGACAAAGACCCCACCAAAAAGGAGAATTACAGACCAATATCCCTGATGAACATGGATGCAAAAATTCTCAACAAGATACTAGCCAATAGGATCCAACAACACATTAAGAAAATTATTCACCATGACCAAGTAGGATTTATCCCCGGGATGCAAGGCTGGTTCAACACTCGTAAAACAATCAATGTGATTCATCATATCAGCAAGAGAAAAACCAAGAACCATATGATCTTCTCATTAGATGCAGAGAAAGCATTTGACAAAATACAGCATCCATTCCTGATCAAAACTCTTCAGAGTGTAGGGATAGAGGGAACTTTCCTTGACATCTTAAAAGCCATCTACGAAAAGCCCACAGCAAATATCATTCTCAATGGGGAAGCACTGGGAGCCCTTCCCCTAAGATCAGGAACCAGACAGGGATGTCCACTCTCACCACTGCTATTCAACATAGTATTGGAAGTCCTAGCCTCAGCAATCAGACAACAAAAAGACATTAAAGGCATCCCTATGTTCATTGCAGCATTATTTACAATAGCCAAAATGTGAAACAATCTAAGTGTCCATCAATTAATGAATGGATAAAGAACTATACACACACACACATACACACACTGAAGTATTATTCAGGTATAAAAAAAGAAATCTTGCCATTTGTAATGACATAGATGGAGATAGAAAGTATAATGCTAAGTGAGATAAGTCAGTCAGAGAAAGGCAAGTACCATATGATTTTACTCATATGTGGAATTTAAGGAACTATAGAGAACTGATGGTTACCAGAGGGGCAGCAGTGGGGGGAATGGGAGAAAATGTTATTAAGGGGTGCACTTGCTGAGATGAGCACCAGGTGATTAAATAAAAACAAAAATAAAATAAAATAAATAAAAAATACATTTAAATATTTTTTTAATTTTAAAAAATTAAAAAAAACATGTTTGTTATCCCTTCTGGTTCAAATTTAAGACATATTAGTTTTTGATTCTTTCTTTCCAGGGAATAAGTATTTTCTTTTTGTTTTTCTTATTTTATATCTTAAGGATATGGCTTGACTTTCTGTCTGCCTGGAATATGTAGGCTGTCAGTTCTTTTTTTGGCTATCTTTGGGAGTAATTACAGATATTTAAAAATAATAATATCTTTTACAACTTTTTTGAGGATACCTCTTAGGTCCATGAAGTTGTTTAATACTTCCAGAAGTATTTACTGTTCGTCCTACCTAAAACCTGACAAGATATTTTTAAAAGACTTAACAACTCTATAATCAGAAATTTGGCCAAATTGGAAGCTGGTATTCAGAACCTGATATAAAAATTTTAAGCCTTCTCACCTAAGGTAAATATACTCAGAAAAGACATTCTCATGAATGGATGGGTGTGTCAGTCCTTTGATATCACTACACAGCAACCCCATTCTTTGAGGAATTAAAAACAGCTGTCTTTTTTTTTAAGCAAATGTAGTCTTTACAGGACCAGAAGTACAATTATAGAACCAATGCAAAGACTACCAATATTTCTGACCAATCGCACAACCTCCCCTATTTACCAAAATGTGTATGTGTGTTTAAGCATCATAAAAATCCTGGCTTTGAGGGAAAGAGAGTCATTCTAGAAAGTACTTGCATTTTTTCCCTGTGCTATTGAAATGTAAATGTTCAGTGGTCTAACTGGTCCTTTCCAGGAATTTAGTCCATCTCTTTAAAATGCAAATTCCAGGGAGGTAATTTTTATCAAGAAAAAACAAGGGGGAAAGTCATTTAGAACTTGACTTATCAAGGACAAATACAAATCTTTTAAGTGTCTTCTCTACAAATATTAAAAGAAACCATTAGCAGCCACCTAGGCCAATAACCTTAGATTCATCTAACAGAGCAACAAACTCATCCAACATTTATAGCCAGTAAATTCTGTACCTACTGCATGGCTGTGATATTATTATTATTATTATTATTATTATTAATTATTATTATTTAAATAGTTTATTTATTTACTCATGAGAGACACAGAGAGGCAGAGACATAGACAGAGGGAGAAGCAGGTTCCCTGCAGGGAGCCTGATGCAGGACTAGATCCCAGGACCTTGGGATCATGACCTGAGCCAAACTGAGCCACACAGCCTCCTGGCTGTGATTTAAAAATAGAGTTATAAAGTCTTCATCTGTGGGTATAGTTATGTGTGTCTATAAAAGTGTTGTAAATGTGTGTCTCCCTCTGGATGACATTGCTAAAATTTGTTAAGAGAGGACTTTTGAAGTTAGGCTCTTTTAAGGATTGGCATTCTATAATTCAGGGACAGAAACTAATCCAAATGTTTTTCAAATTCATGTGAGCTGAAAAAATATTTGAAATACACCAAGTTTAAAGTTGATAGTTTAATTAAAACAAACATATCTTTAGAGTTAATATAAATTTTTATTCTACCTGACTTGAGTAGCCAAAATAAGTTTATTATCTTTTACAAGATCTATCAACAACAGCACAAAATAGATTAGTATAATGACTAACCTTGTGTAATGTTTAATAAAGTTTTTGTAAGTAATCTAAACAGAATTATTAAGAACAAGTAGATGAAATAAAAGATATTTGGAAATGTTAATGTTACATTTGAAAATTTTAAGAGATATGCTTCTAGAAATTTTAAAATGTATTCATAAATTTGAAAACTTTTTAAATGCTAATATGACCATTCACAACTGCTTATTTCTTAGTTTTCATGAAAAGTCAAGGTTCATAAGGATTAAAGTTCTAATATGTAATTAAAACTACTAAAAATAAGGGAAACTTCTCTATATTCCAGAAAAGTAGGATATGATTTTCAGAAAAAAAAAAAGAGATATGAGAAATTAAGACGCACCTTTTGTTGAGGGGGGGGGAAAGTAGCTTTGTCCTGAATTGAGGTTAAAGAAAAAAAAAAAAAGTCAGAATATATTTAAAAAATTATAAAAGGTTTATGAACAAGAAACCTTTTAAAATTAATAGGTGGTCAAGCTGGCTAATATTAAATAAATTTATTTTTAAAATAAGTTTTAATATCAAAATAAGCTGCTGCAAAGTTAAAATTTTTTCTCTCCGTTAAAAGGGCAGTTTTCTTGGCCTTTTGGTTTGGTTTTGGTAAGATTATTGTAAAAGATTCTTTACCTCTTAAATACCCAGTTTCATAATGATGTTGATCCTATTTAAATAAATGCTGTATTTTTTTTAAAGATTTTATTTATTTATTAGTAAGAGACACAAAGAGAGAGCCTGATGTGGGACTCAATCCCAGGACCCCAGGACCATACCCTGAGCCAAAGGCAGATGCTCAACCACTGAGCCAGCAAGGCATCCCTTGATAAGTGGTTTAATTTTTTTTTTTTTGGCAGGGGGGGGGGTATTTTTTACAAACTTCCCAAATCAAATTCTTTTTTAAAATGCCTGTTTTACTTGGAAATTCCAAAAAGATTTTTCAAACAAATTGGGCACTGGATAAGTAATTTGCATGGAAACATTGTCAGTGAGTAATACCAAGCCTCCTTTTATTATAGTTATAGGATTGTGGTACATGTAGATAAAGTTCATTCTTCTTCTGCAAAAATGGCTCCTCATTGGCAGATTTTGGTCACCTTCCTGTCCTTGTGACATGGCAACAGTCTGCTTCTGATCAGAAAAATTGATACTGGCAAATAATGGCTGTAAATTCAATGGAACACCTGTAACTAGACTTCATTAAACTACTAGTTAGTATGGGTTATAAGTATGTTCTTGTTATTGCATATGCATTTTCTGGATAGGTTAAAGCCTTTCCTTGCTCCAGGTCGATGCCTTCACAGGAAAAACAAAAAACTTAAATGGGGCAGCCCCGATGGCGCAGAGGTTTAGCACCGCCTGCAGCCCTGGGTGTGATCCTGGAGACCCAGGATCGAGTTCCATGTCGGGTTCCCTGGATGGAGCCTGCTTCTCCCTCTGCCTGTGTCTCTGCCTCTCTCTCTCTCTCTCTCTCTCTCTCTCATGAATAAATAAATAAAATCTTAAAAAAAAAACTTAAATGTACTTCCCACTTGAAGTGTATTTTCCACTAACTCCACTGATCAAGGCACCCATTTCACTGGCCTAATCCTAGGAGTCTTAACAAAAGCTTTACCAACTTGAAATTCTATCAGTATATATAGTCTTTTGCTGATCCCTACCTGTCTCATGCTAGTATGATCAGCTACTCTAAGTCTCTAAGGTTTTATGCTCAAGCCAGTCATCAGTAGGCTAAAGGAGGTTTTCTAGATCCTAATTTTAGAGGAACCTATCAATCATCCTCTGGAATGTGGTGACTGGGTATTCTTAAAATGGCTCTAATTGAGCACCATTGAAAGAAACTTTAACACATGCCCCTGACCACTGACACTGCTGCAAAACTAAAAGATACTAGAGACCTCTAAACCAAATCCACAAGAAGAGAAGTAGCTGATATAGAGATATCCTGTTTCCACCCAAGATGCTGGATTAAGAATTCATAGTTTAACTGAAGAGAAAACCCCTTCTCCCTCTTATCCTTTCCTTTGCTCTGGCATAGGCCTAGAAAGATGATACTCTTCATCTGTATCTCCCAGCCCATTGCTAAGGCAGGGACTAACATCTTTGATTTCAGGCTAGAAGAAAACCTAAATGTTCCCTTAATTTTTCACAAGCAGAATAAGACATTTTATTGGTTTATTCTCCTAAATTTACGTTGTTGAGTTAAAAAGGACCTCTCAGGAGGCTTTTGTGATTCAGGATTCACTCATTTTGGTAGGTCCTTATTTCCCTGGTTAGGGATAAATATAAATGAGGTTATAATAAAAAATGTCCCCTTACTTCCTAAAATTATTACAAAATCTTCTAAAGTAATAGTCGCCTAACAAGGGTCCTTAAACTCTCTGGCCAAAGTTCTTCTTGATAATGAAATAGCTCTTGGTTATCTTGTAGGTGAGCAAGGAGGTGTTGGCTTTGTCAAATACCACTTGCCATGCCTAGATTTATGCTTTTGAGGAAGCTAACACTCAGATAAGGACAAGCTGCTTGGCTTTTAAAAAGGTGACTCATTTTATGGTGTTTTTCTTCAACTTATTTGATTTTGATTGGTTTGGGTCTTGGGTACCATGGTTCCAGAGTATACTCTAAATATTGGGGATTATTCTGTTTATATTAATCATAATAATCTCCCTCATGTATTATATTCTCTGGAAAACTTTATTTTTTTACTTTTATTTTTAAAAGATTTTAGTTATTTATTCATGAGAGACACAGAAAGAGAGGCAGAGACATAGGCAGAGCGAGAAGCAGGCTCCCTGTGAGGAGCCCAATGTGGGACTCAATCCCAGGACCCTGGGATCACAACCAGAACCAAAGGCAGACGCTCAACCACTGAGCCACCCAGGTGCCCTTCTCTGGAAAACTTTAAATGCATGTTTGTAGTCACTAGCCACCTAGCAAATGACCTCTCTATGACTGGAACACCTAAGGATCAACAACAAAAATTATCAACTTAAAAAATGTCAACTGGAAAACATGATCTACGAATATCACAGAGGTGAAGTAAAAATGTCATGGACGATGGACACCTCACAGAAGAGGAAAAAAGGCCGTGGGAACTTCATTAGCTTAGAGAGATGCTAATGTTTTAAAGTTTGATCATATCTGTCAGTTAAGCTGGGAGTCTGCTCAAAAGAGAGGGGATTGTTAGGAAGAAAACCACAGGCCCCAAATGATGTCACTTTGAGTAAGCTCCCAAAGCAGGGCTTGATACCTATTCTGATGGTAACTTCAACCTCCCCCAGAAATGTCATCTCTATTAATCATTCAAGAATATTTGTCAGTCTGCCACCTGACCACCCTCCCTCCACTTGCTGAATGGGATGCTGCCTCACTTTTATTTAATAAAAGCAATTAGATCTTTAAAGCATAGTAGCTGGATCTTTGTCATTTAACAAATGAATAAAGGGGGAAAATAAGAAGCATAAGCAATCAAAAATAAATCCCAAGATGTTCAATAATTATCAGCACATAGCAAGAATAGGTTTATGCTTTCAGAAACCTTTAACTCATTAAATGCATAAATATACTGTATTCACAAGTCTGACTGCTGAACTTTTTAAGTGTTTTCTGGAGAATGAGATTATTGAATTCTTTCTTTCTTTCTTTCTTTCTTTCTTTCTTTCTTTCTTTCTTTTTTTTTTTTAGAGAGAGAGAGAGAGAGAGCACTCACAAGCGGGGGTAGGGGTGGGAGGAGCAGAGGGAGAGAGAAATCTCAACAGTCTCCACACCCAGCATGGAGACTAATGTGGGGCTCAATCTCAGGACCCCGAGACCATGTCCTGAGGCGAAATCAAGGGACAGACGCTTAGCCAACTAAGCCATCCAGGTGGCCAAATACATTCATATTTTAATAAATTATTAAATGTAAAAATCTTAAGTAACTATATTATGTTAAATACAGTGGGACAGCCCAGAGAATCACTGGCAGGCACACTATCCTTAGCCACATCTTCCCTAGAAAACTCATTCTTACGGAGGTTTAGTGATTTGCTCAGAGCTGAATTGGCAGAGGGGACTTCTGACTGTGCTCTTAAGCACTATTCTGAAGTTCTCCAAGAGTTCTGGCATTCAACTGCTTTAATTGAAACATCGATAGATTTCAGTAACTGAGAAATTAGACCTTCTGTCATATCCCTATGTCCAATCTTTTAAGACTTATTTAAAAATCTATTCCTTATAAATGAAATCCTTATGATTTGATTGCTGAAACCCATCAAAGTATTTTATTCACTAATATTATATGTTCTATGGGGCCGTTGCATCTTATAGAAGCTTACCCAGAAGGAAAAACAATATTAGTTAAAGCACAGGTGAGAATTATCTCTATCACACTACTCTGATGAGTCACCTGTGTGTAGAAAAATCCACCTCGAGGACATAGTGGGCAGGGGAACCAGTGAAAGTCAAGGAACTAGTGGGGATGAAGTGACAGTGTAAAAGTTAGGCCTACTCCCATGATGATTCCTGCTACGTTAATAAGCAAAATCTGTTTTGGTCAAATATAACTGATACTTTCCTATTTTCAGTTGAGTCCTGTGCTGCAAATTAATTTCACTGTCCCACCCTGCCCCTCACACATAGCCTGTTGTCCCAAAATCTTCACTGAAGTTTACTATACAGAGGTTAGAATAGGATGCTGTGGGATGAGAAAGGCACAGAATAGGTTGGAGATGGATTATTTTATGGAAAAAATTAGAGCCAGAATTGACAAGAAGAAATGAAATTTCAAAATCATCAGGTATGTATATTGCCTTTCTTGTACTAACTCTATGTTAGGTTAAACAAAGAGTTGGTAAGTACAAATTTTTCTCTCTAATCTAGCTAACAAAGGAAAAATAGAGAATCATTTTTTTTTCATAAGGAATCTAGGCAATGATCGGCAATGGCTGTGAACATGACATGAATCAATAACCACGTATTCTGTGCTCCTTATGGGGTATCCTTGCTAAACATCTGAATTGGATTCACATTTATTACTTGATCTGAAAATTTACAGCAATGTAAGGGGCTGAAGAACACGTTCACATTTAGATGCAACTGGCAAAATTTCTGGCTCTGGGGAATGATATAAAACAAATAATATAGCTACTTCAAACAAAGTAAATTTCAAGAAAAACAAAAGTTTTGAGGAAACTATAGATTAAAGCAGATGAGAGAGTATCTGAAAATTGCAACAATGTTATTTTCTTGTTTTTTTTTTTAAAGAATGTTATTTTTTTCTTATTTGAAGCCTGATTTAAGCAAATATGAAATATTTGGAGAAGTTTGAACACTGACTAGGTATTTAACTAAAGAGTTATTTTTAAAATATGATATTATATTGGAGTTTTTCATTTAAAAAGTATCTTTAACTTTTAGAAATTAAATGATCAAATGTTTACTTATCAAATAAGATATCTAGGTATTTGCTTTGAAATTATCCAGATTTGGGTGGGGAGAAATGGATGGAATATAGAAAACAGTATCTATCTGTTGATCAGTTGTATATGTCATTTATCATATCGAATGTAATCAAATGTACACATTCATTTCAATAGTCTCTAACGCTGATATGTTTTTCAGGATGTGATTATGTGATCTATATTTGTCAACTCCATGTTTTAATAGATTTTTAAGCATACTAAAATATTTGGCAGCTATTTCAAAGAGAATGTCATAAGAAATACTTTAATCACTAGATATCATTTTATCCTTAATTTGTATATTTACCATTTTATAAACATCTCTAAAAACAGTATTATCTAGAAATACCTCTTAATAAATTTCAATTTCAACTCCAATTTAGAACTGTACCTAGTTATGCTTTGAGTGTTAATTAACATCAAGATTTTGTATTCATGGATATTAAGGGCTTGTTATCAAAACACAATCCCTATCAGAAAATGCAAAATTCAGCTTCTGTTCATTTTTACCACAGAGAAAAAATAGCAATAAAACAAATGTTGAACATCTTTGAAAAAACATTTTGTTCTCAAGTTTTCATTACAATATATCAAGCCAGAATATATTAAGTAATAAAATAGATGAGGACAAATTACCTAGATTATGGCATATGTCTGCATGTTTGGGAAGAGAACTTGTGTGCAAAGTTCAATAGAGTATACAGATAAAGTAAGAGAATACCTTTTTTTTCCCTCTATTATAGACCCTACCTCCAGAGTACCTATAGTTTCCTTTTTCAAGTAAGATTGTCTTAAGAACAATGAAATAGAGTAAGTTTCGTGTCTTACTTCTGCATATGACCCATGGAAAGAAAAATGGTTGTCAAAAATATTATAGGGAATGACTCTCCTTTGCTAAGTAAAGGTATAGATTTAGAAAGGCTGTGACCTCCTCCACCCTAAAACACTAGCTCAACTTCTTTTTATATTTACCTCTCAGGCAGCCCAGGTGGCTCAGCGGTTTAGTGCCACCTTCAGCCCAGGGCGTGGAGACCTGGGATGGAGACCCTGGAGACCAGGGATGGAGTCCCATGTCAGGCTCCCTGCGGGGGGCCTGCTTCTCCCTCTGCCTGTGTCTCTGCCTCTTTCTATCTGTCTGTCTGTCTCTCATGAATGAATAAATAAATTTTTTTAAAAAATAAATAAATTTACCTGTCATGTCAATCAGCTGATATATGATCAATTACCAATTGGGACATGCAATTCTAGGAAAGTGAAAGTGAGAGGAAAGTACAGCAAGCTAAGGAGGAATGAAAAGCAATAGTAGCATGAGGAAAGAGTCATGGCTAACTGCTCCCTTTGCTCTAAGGCAAGGGCATGAGAACCACCCAAACTGCTGATGCATCCCCAGCAAGTTGGTGGCAGCTTCCCTGACTCTCAGTACCTCTAACAGTCTTTCTGTTGGTTATGTAAGGGGATAATTCCCTGTATTAAAAAATTTCAAAAAAAAAAAAAAACTTTCATAGGGATCCCTGGGTGGCGCAGAGGTTTAGCGCCTGCCTTTGGCCCAGGGCGTGATCCTGGAGACCCGGGATCGAATCCCACATCGGGCTCCCGGTGCATGGAGCCTGCTTCTCCCTCTGCCTATGTCTCTGCCTCTCTCTCTCTCTCTCTCTCTGTGTGTGTGTGTGACTATCATAAATAAATAAATAAATAATTTTAAAAAATACTTGGTTGGTTACTGTTTAAAAAAAATAAAATAAAATAAAAACTTTCATATTTGGAAAAAATTAGAGAGTCTGTCTCCCTTGGTCAAACTGTGATTCACAAGGCAACTCAAATTTCATCAACTTTGCTTATATTTACATCTGTCAGTTTTGTTTCACATTGTTATGTAACTTTTGGTTAGCATACTTTCCTTTATGAACACAACTATATACGCACTAATACATTTTATGTTTTAGTCATGTTATACTTAGATATGTTAGGAAACCAGACAATAGGCTCAAAATGAAGTCACTTAGGTGAAGACTTACTGAGAGTTTCTGTTTTCCTAGAAACAGTATTTTATACCAGTCCATCATGAATCCCTTGATCAGCATTAGTTTACTGGTTAACTGCCTCATAGACCCCTGCCATCGCTGAAAGGAAAGTATCTTTTTTTTTTTTTTAATCTATTCGTGAGAGACACACAGAGAGAGGCAGAGACACAGGCAGAGGGAGAAGCAGGCTCCCAGCAGGGAGCCCAATGCAGGACTTGATCCCAGGACCCCAGGATCACACTCTCTGAGCCCAAGGCAGACGCTCAACCACTGAGCCGCTCAGGTGTCCCAGGAAAGTAACTTTACAATCACCAACTTGCTTTGTGGCTTCAGTATAACTTCTTGTTCTCACTCCCTTCCTCCCAAAAAGCATTTATTTTGTACAGTGAATCAAGTTCCTTTCTAGTTTGGATGCTGATTTAAATAAATTTTTGCCCAAATAAACACTTAAATTTTTAGATATGCCTTGGCTTATCTTTTAGCAGTTCTGTTGTCAGAAGCGGGAACCAGAGGAGACCTTGGAAAGCCCCAGGACAAGCAAGTAAGCAGGCACATGGACCCAATGAGCCTTTTGTTTCTATTGAGTTCACAACATTCTTGCCATGTCTGGAGGTCCTGGCAAGTCCCTTTAGGATCCTTGCTCTGCAGTTTGGATTATAAGCTTTCAGACTCTGAACATTATCTTTCTCTGGAATGTCCCTAGAATGGGCCTAGAAACTGACTGGAATTGAACTGGGTCTGAGTTAAGCTGGACTGGGCCGAGTGTGAGGCTTAGTGTGAGGCCTCAGGTAAATAAAACTTTATTTTAAGGCTGGACAAGTCAGTCAATCTTATTAAAGAGAATCTTGAATTTTAGTGACTACAGTAGAGAACTTTTAGCATACATCACTTAATCCATTTATGAGATGTGCTAGAGGAAAAGGGGTTTCCGCCACCCACTCACCATTAAGGGCAGAGGGAAAATTATTTTTCTTCCATTAGTTTCTGGTGATCCGCATGAGACTTGCTAGGACACCTCACTCAGTTCAGTGTTCAGACTAGATCCTTTTGCCAAAAAGTGGCAGAAGTCAGCAAAGCCTGAGAATTCTTATCAAACTCAGTTCTCCCAGATCTGTATCGGTAATGCCTGGTCAAGACAGGAAGGTAAAATTTCACATTGCCCCTTTACTCTCAAATTGAGATTGGAAGGCAAAAAAAAAAAAAAAAAAAAAACTATAAATAAGAATGAGGTGTTTGAGGGACACCTAGGTTGCTCAGCAGTTGAGGCGCCTGCCTTTGGCCCAGGGCATGATCTTGGAGACCCGGGATCAAGTCTCACATCTGGCTCCCTGCAGAAAGCCTGCTTCTCCCTCTGCCTGTGTCTCTGCCTCTCTCTGCATGCCTCATGAATGAATAAATAAAAATCTTTAAAAAAAAAAAAGAAATCAAGATCAAGGTCTTTGAATTGTGACTCGTGAATTTGCTTTCTCTGTTGTTTGTAATTTTTTGATCTTTTCTCTCCCAGGTGTAACTATAACCTTCTTATTTGTCTTATTTTATGTACTGAGAACTTCGCTTGGCAGCCTTCAGGTTGGGGTCTTCAATAATATGGCTGGACAGAAATGCAGGTTGCACCCCATTTGTGCCTATGGTCCCACTGACTCTTGCCAGATCTTGGGGATATTGTCTCATCTTTCTTTGACTCTCTCTGGGAGTGGCTCTTGTTCTTAGGAGGTTAGTGTCTTTTGTACCTTCTTTGGGGAAACCGCTTTGTCCACGGGGTTGCACAGTACTTCTAGGAATAATGTCTGTCCCAGCTGAAACCGGACAAGATATTCAAATCTTGTTTTTTTTTTAAGCTTTATGCTCAGAAATTGGACAAATTAGAAGCTGATACTCATAGCCTGATTAGAACTTTTATAAAGGTGCTCCCCTAAGCTAAAATGAAACTATGTGCCCAGAGGGAAACACTCTGAAACTTTTGTGGAAGGATTTATGAAAACATTCCAAGACACACAACTCTAAATCTAGAACATAGGGTTCTTTTTGATTTACCTCTTAGTTGAAGCTCTTTCTGATATAAAGAAGCAAACTGAGGATAATGGAGTTTGATGGGTGGGTCAATCTCTTAATATCATTTAAAGAGTTGCAACCCAATTCTTTGTGGAATTAAAAACTGTAGTTGTCTTACACATTCAGTCTTCACAAGAACAAAAATGGGGCTCTGGAAACAATTTAAAGCCCACCTCTTCTTCTTCTTCTTCTTCTTCTTCTTCTTCTTCTTCTTCTTCTTCTTCTTCTTCTTCTTCTTTTTTTTAAGATTTTATGTATTTATTCATGAGAGACACAGAGAGAAAGAGGCAGAGACACAGGCAGAGGGAGAAGCAGGCTCCATGCAGGGAGCCTGATGTGGGACTCGATCCCAGGTCTCCAGGATCATGCCCTGGGCCAAAGGCAGGCACCAAACCGCTGAGCCACCCAGGGATTCCCCCACCTCTTCTTTTTTACCAATCCCCAAACCTCACCTATTCATCTCAAAAGGCTTGCAGATATTATAAAACGTCTGAACATAAGGTACAAAAGTCTTCTTGGTGGAAATTGTATACTTTCTCTGTGCCTTTTGAGATGTAATTATTCTATGTGGTCTTCTTTAAGAACCAAGAAAATTCTTATCAGAAGAAAAAAATTAAGAAAAAGGGTTATTTTGAAAATTAGGCTTATGAAAAATCTTAAAAGTCTCACAAATATTAGTAAAATCTGAGGCATCTAAGCAAGCAGGTAACCTTAACCTATTCTTTCTGCCAGAAACACAATTTGTATTCAACTGTTGTTTGATAAACTAGTGAGTTCTGCATTATCTTACCTGTTTCATGGCTAAAATTTTAAAACAAAAGCTATGAGATCTCTGTTGCATTTATACATGGGTTTATGTCTACACATGTATGTTATATATGTGTGATTTTTTTTCTATTTCCAGATTGTATTGCCACAATTAATTTGTAAACAGCTCTATTTAATTGGCCTAAAGACAAATAACCATTTATATAAATGATGTATACTCTCAGAAATATAGAAACTAATCCCAAATTTTTTCCAGTACACAGGATCTAGGATAATCTTTAGTAAATGGAAGCTACTTAAACTTTGTTAGTTTAATTAAAACAGGCATGTCTTTAGAGTTATCAGCATTAAATATAATACTTTTATTCTACCTAGATTCACTAAGTCAAATAATCTTACATTGTCTCTGTTACAGAATTTGTTAGCAAGAAAGATAATACGATGGTTAGTTGCTTAATGTCTCAAAAACTCTTCATGACAATCTAAACATAATTGTTAAGAACAAGTAAATTAAATTGATGTAAGTAAAATTTTACAAATAGAAAATTCAAGAATAACTATGCTTTGTCATATGTCTACTTTAACAAAGTTTATGAAATGTTTTTGGTAACTTGAAACCTTAAAGTTATACTGAGACCAATTAAAATGCATATTCATAGACTACATATTTTCCAAATAAGAAATACTAAAACATTAATTACTGATCACAAATTTATCTACTTTTGGCCTCCTTTTACAGAGGGACTAAAGATAAATGGGCCCATTAATAAACATGCCACATTGGAAAACTTACTATGAGAAAGAATATGCTTCTAGAGATTATTAAATGTATTTTTAAATTTGTCAGTCCAGAGAACGCTGGTGTAACAATCCACAATTGCTGACTTCTTAGTTTTCACTAGGAATGAAGAATTTTAAGAGTTAAGAATTCTAATCAATATATTTTGTTAAAACTACTTAGAAATAATAAAGGTAAAAAAATAAAGGTGAAGGGAAATCACCATATATAAAAATTTGGTAAGGAAAGTAAAATGATTGTCTCAGAATGTGAAAGAAGAAAAAGCACAGGACAAAATCTGAATGGTATACAAAAGTTGTAGAAGGTTTGTGGAAATGGAATCTTGGAAAAGGAATTTTATATGTGGTCAAGCTGGCTAGGAATAGAATGATTTTTTTTAATTTAAAAAAATCAATTTTAATATCAAAAGTACACTGGTACAAGAATGGAAATTGGTTTTCTTTGTTAAAAGAACAAATTTTAAAATAAAATAAAATAAAAGAACAAAATTTTCTTAGATTATTGGTCTGTTCTGAATAAGAAATTTTAAACAAAGGTTTCTCTTTATTTTTTAAGTAATCTGCCTGGTCAGCAAAGATTTTGTGTTTTACTAAATAACTTACCATGCTTCACATACTGTCTTTTTCAGGTCTTTGATTACTTAATAAGACCCAATTTTCTCACTATTAAGAGAACTAAGTTTTGTTTGTAACTATATAGCCTTCTGTATTTACCTTTGACACAATCTTTTGTCAAATAGATAATTATTATTTCATAATGATTTGTGATCCTAATTAAGCAGATGCTCAAACCTTTTGACATTTTCTTAAAATCAAATTCTAACTTTGAAGTAATTTTGGGATTTCCTAGCAGAAACCTGGAAACTCTAAGGATTTGTCTCTCAGCTTGTAAAAGAGAGTTGTTAAATCAATTGGGTTTATTTGGTATGTTAAATTATGTGTTAAGCATTATTAAATAAGTGATGATAAACCTTCTTAGGTTATATTTTTGGACATAGATAGGTATTTGTGTATGTACACCCATCTATGTCTACACTCGTATATACATACATATATACACACACACACCTCTCTATAAATAGACGCACGTTATTAGTATAAATGTTCTCAAATTTATATCAAATTCATAAAAAATATAGTATGTTCTGGTATAATGTTGTCAATCATAATTTCAATTATCTTAAAATGTAAGTCACAGAAATAAGCAAGTTTCCTCATCAATTCTATTATAATGAACTCTCATCAGATTTTTAACCATGGGCATTTTAAAGTTTTTTGTCATGTATGGATCATTTTGTTACTCTAATGCTTTTGTAAAAATGAGATTCATGGAAAAAACTCTACCAAGTACTCTTGACCACTAATAATGCAGACAATTCCAAGGTATTAAAATTCAGGTCCATATTTTACACCTGAAGCCAACTCCACCTGATATCTGGTCCTATGCAAAAACTGAAGACCTCAAAATCAAAGTGGCTAGGAAGAGAGGAAGCTGACATTGAGGCAGACTGCCTCCTCCTAATATGTCAAATCTAGAACATTTCTTTCTAGATCTTTCTTCTCTTACCACATAGAATATCTTTATGATTCTGTTGTCTACCTTTTCTTTGCTCTGGCCTGGAAAGATAATGCCACTATTCATGTATCTTAGGCCACTGCAAAGGAGGGTAATCCAACCTCCAAACGACTAGATTTGCCACAATGCTGGTGGATCCAGTAGTTCTTCCCATCATAAACTTCTCTCTGATTTTCCAATGCTTCAGTTTCTCTGGAACAAACTCAGCCTCATCTCTATAGTGTCAGACTCTCTAATCTTAGAGAAGTCCATTTCCCTATCTCCAGTTAATAATCCCAAATCTGGGAAACTGCATTAAGGCTCTATACAATGAAAGGGAGACAAGGAAAGGGTAAACAAAATAAAACCACTTCTGTGGGCTTATAGAGTCTTACTTACAATTTATCAGCCTCCATGGCTGTTGTCTTTCAGTCCTGAGCCACAGACTCAAATGGGAATTACCAGGGGGCATTCATGATTTAAGATTCACTTTCTTTGGCAGATCCCTACTCCCCTGGCTAACAGTACAAGCTATGATCAAGAACTTCTCCTTTATTCTTGAAGATGTTGCAGAATCTGCTGCTAAAGAAATACCTGCCCAACAAAAGCCCTCAGATTCCCTGGCCCACATTGTTCATGATAATAGAATAATCTTTAATTTAGCTAAGCAAGGAGATGTCTGTGTTATGCCCAGCAGCACATGCTGCACTTAGATTAGCCTCTATAGAGAAGTTGAGACTCAGCTACATAAGATCACTGAACAAGCCAGTTGGCTAAAGAAAGTGACCTCTTCAAAGGGTCTTTCTTTGACTTATTTAAATCTCATTGTTTGGGTCTTGCAGATCATGGCTATAAAGTACACTCATATATTGGGAATGATCCTGTCCATAATAATCATAGCAGTCTCCCCAGTATACTGTATTCTCTCAAAAGCTTTAAATGCATATTCACAGCTCCTAACCACCAAGCAAATGACATCCCTAACAACAGAACTTCATAAAAGGAACAAAGACAATGACCAACTTAAAAAATGTGAACCTGACATCATGACCTGTACTACACAGAGATTCAGCAAAAAACCATGAGAGCTCCAGAGTAATAATTGGGAGTAGTGCTAATGCCTTAGATTTATTATCAAGTCACTCAATTAGGCTGAGATCCTGACCAAAAGGAGGAAATTGTTTAAAAAAATAAATGCATAAATAAATAAAGATGGGCCCAAAATGGAGTCATTTCAGGTTAGTCCCACATCATCAAATGAAGACTTAATTACACTTTCAGCTCTACCAGAAATGGAACTTAAACGAGTTAATCAGCACTGATCAGCACTAGTTAGGTTAACTGCCTAATAGATGCCCCACTGTCCCTTAAAGGAAAGTAACCTTGCCATAACCAACCTGCTTTTTTCTGTATAACTTCCTTGTTTCTACTCCCTTCTGCCTACCAGTCTTTCATTTTACACAGCATCTTGAACTACCTTTTATTTGCTAGATTGGATAATTCTGGATTTGAATCAAGGTTTTGCTCAAATAAACTCTTAAAATTTTTAATATGCCCCAGTTTATCTTTTAACAAATGTAAATTAATACTCTGTATAACAAAATTATTTTGGTTCAATTGCATGACGTTTATTTTTATTGTACGTTTATTCTAATGCACAATGGAGATGAAAATTATTTCCCCAAACCACCCTCTTAAGCAAAACCTACAATCATCTGGGGTCCTTGTTAAAATGTGGGTTTCTAGGGCCCCGTGAATATTTTAAATGTTTCTTGTAAATTATTATTCAACATCATCAACTGTAAATTTTGTGGCATCATTTGGTTTAGAGTAATGTACTTGATTTCAGTGTCAATACATCAAAAAAACACTCTTTTCTGAAAATCTTTAATTTTGAAATCTATAAAAGATTGTTGGCAAAGGGACAGGGACAATTTATAATAGTATATATATTATATATATAAATATAAATAATAATAAATAAAAAATAACATAATTTATAATAACATAATAAGGCATAATGCCTTAAACATTTTCCACTGTTTTTACACTAAAGGATATTTTGGGGTGGAACTATTGTTTTGCTGCACTGTTGAACAATGTTAATAAACCCCAAATAACTCAACAGATCAAACAGTGGGGAAAGCAAAGATAGTAACCCTAATGATTAAGAAACTAAACAAAGTACCCCAACTTAAGAGGGGAAAAAACTTAGCAGTCATCTTAAAGAATCCAATGTTTCTGATACGAAATCGAGCTCAGAACTCCTATTCCAGTGAAAATAACATAGACTTTTAAAATAGTGTGCATATCATGTACTCTTAATTTTTAAAAAAGGGAGAAAACGATATAGTGTAGATAGTGCTAACTACCATTCAAATTTTGTTGTCAATTCTTAGTGCTTTAATAATGCCATTTGAAATGGAGAGCAAATGGCATATGATTGAAAATCAGATTAATTTCAATTCTTTTTTTTAAACAGCTAAGGAAGTTTAAAAGTAAAAGAAATTAAGTAATAATAAAAACATTGGACAATGTTATGTTATTTAAACTTTAAAACCAAAACAATATATGTATTTCAGAAATATCTAATATCTTAAGTCTTAATGTTATGAATAGGGAATTCAAAAATAATGTAATGATCATATTTATTGTTTACAGACTACAGAGTGTTTCAATGCATTTTAGTAAGTGTTATGCTATGAGAAATCATGTAAATTGACATATTCTAGTATAACCAACACCCAAAGAATAATTAATATTGTTGAAGAGACAATGAACTCTTACCTTTTTTTCTAATTATGTATGGTTAAATTAAAATTCAATTTTTATTTTTGGATAAAGTACAGTTTAGATCTAGGGCAGAATTAAAGTGACCAACAGAATTGGTCTATTCAATGCTATACTTTTAGGAATGTATCAAATATGGCACGACCAGCATTAATGGGCTATCTGCTACTAAAGACCTTGTAGTTGAAGCCTATTGAACTAATCTGTCCCTTTCAAGGCAAAGAGGCAAAGAGTTGCAACATTGTGAAGTGACACAGATATAAAAGAGAATGAATGGGTAAGTGGGAGGGCAAGGCATCATCAGCAGGAATTAAAAGGTGATAGGCCTGATACAATCATAGAGACAAGTCTTTATCTACAATATTTTGAAATTTTTGCACTCCTATTTCAATGTAGAGGTATTTTAGATTCTGTTGGCCTAACTTTTCAACACGATACAAAGGTTTAAGTTTTGACAATATAGTATCCTGTGTTTTAGGTATCCTAGTCCATAATTTTTCTATCAACATTTACTACTCACTTGTATAAGACATGCTTTAGAGTGTGGGAAAACACACACATACCACACACATTATACTAGACCACTGATTTTACCTCTGGGGCTACCTCCTCAGGCAATCTTGATTCTCTTAATTAAAAAGTGCAACTATAGCACATGATTTTCATCATAAATTGCATATATATACAATAAACATAACATAGCAACAAGGCTGAGTGAAGATATACCTCCTGGTCATCTGCTAGGCTTTTTTACTGGCAAAGCAATCTATGCTCTTCATGTGTTATACACCAGCTCAGATTGATTGTGTCTCAGCAAATTTACAGTTTACTATGTCAACAACCATCTGGAGCACTTGGGAATCGTCAAATTGATGAATGCCATTAAGTCTATAGTAAACACATTATACTACTATACATAGTTCATACCTGCAGGGCATCTTTTCAAATTAAAAATGCAAATCTATTTTAATTCAAGGATATTTTTAGAGAAACCAGTCTTCCATAGAAATATGTATTTAGAAGCCATTTATACCCTACTTTAGATAATTAATTAGCATACTACTTATTTTATTGACATTTGCCCTCCTATTTCTTTAGTCTTGGCAATCCCCTCAGAGAGAGAGAAAGATAAAGGGAACAGATACAATTAAAATTAATTTGACTGTTTTTAAAAGGTTTAAAATGAAAAGTAAAGTTAATACATTAAATCTATTTGGGGTTTATTTTTTGGATGCTATTTGTCAGTATTATCCCTGAAGCCAGTTTTAAATACATTCAACCATAAATTACAAAATAACTAGTCTATAAATCAGGAATCAGAATGAAATGATTTTAGAGAAATTTCCATAATATAGTAAAGTAGTAATATCCTATCTTAAAACTTTATTCTTTGTAAACATTAACAAGCAGCTCAGCAACTGTCAAATTTATGACAGTACCATGTAATTAGTTGACTCACCTAATAAGACTGCGCAGCAGAGAAACACTGCCAGCTTTTTTTCCTGCTACATGGTTATACACCTAGTCTAAATACTAATATACAATGGGAAGTCTGGGAATGAACTATTTTCTGTTTTCATGTCTAAAAATGAATCCTCTTCTATTAATGAAAAATACCACTGTACATATTTAATATATATTTAAATGTGCTTATTATTTTAAGTTTGCATAGATAGGATTTTTGAAGATCTGTCCCTTGGGTAGTGACTAGATGTGAGATATCACAGTAAAAGTGGGTCAACCTGAAAAAGATCTACTCTCGTGTTGAGCTCAAAAGCAGCCAGTCATTTCATCTTTGCAAATGCATTGATATTTGTAGGCAAGTCTTAGAACTAGCAATTGGGTATAGAATCAGTGAACAGTAAGGGTTAGAAAGAGATGGGGAGTCTGCTTCTATATTTTAGGGATCTTGGGAATGCTGAAGGTCTCCCAGAAAGAGGAATCTGCCATTAAAATCCTAGCAATCCAAGCAAGGCCCAGGTGTTTACTTTCAAAACTAAGTGGGAAACTGGGCTTAGTATCTGACTGGGAGAAAATATGTCAGGGAAAATGAGCTGCTTGTACACAAAGGGTGGCTAGGATTTAATAAGCCTCTGAAGCAGGGAGTGAAGACAGTAGCCCCAAGGTCAATGGACATGAAATCTAGGAGGAGAATGATAAAGATGTGTCTTCTTATCTAAGAAAGTTAAGACTAGGAAAGACTCTGAAAGCAGGAGCAAAGTACATGTAGTCAGGTGCATGTGATACCTGAGCCTCCAGGAGTCTCCCTACTACTGGGAACAGATGTCAGTTACATGTGAAAGACTTTGAAGATCTGGAAGGAAATCTCTTCAAGGGGATCTCAGCTTTCAAGTTAGAATATCTCTGTTTAGCATCTATGACAGACAGAGGGGGCTCAGGAACAATGCCCCCAGGCCATGGCAGTCACTAGTCTACCCTGTAAATTCTTTCATTGTTAAGCGTTGTCATACAATTGTTGTTGCTTTCTTTTAGTTACTTAGAAAAGGTTTCCTCTGAAAACCTCTATCCAAGTTTCAACAGATCTGAGATAAAAGGAAATCTACTTAAAAGATTATCAAGAAAGGTAGTGGCCTGGGTGTATCCTTAGAAGGTGATTCAGATAAAATATTAAAAAGCTTAATTTTCCATCTTACAGCTAAGGTTTATTTAGTGCTTACTCTATATTTGGTACTGTTCCAAGAGTTTCACAAGCATTATTTAATCTTAAAAAACAACTTTATGAGGAAGTTACTACTATCATCTCTATTTTATCAATGCATAAACAGAGAGAGTCTGGCTCCAAAGGCACTCAGCTATTAGGTCTATGTCGTACATAGACAGAATGTAGTTTTTACCACATGGTTATTAAATCTGTAAACCCTAAGCTAATTATTTTTTTCTTACAGAGAAAAATAGCTTATTATGAATTCAATGCATAGCATTTTTCTGGTTTAGACTTTTTCATTAGTGTCTTCTAACAAAATAAAGATGATAAAATTGTTCATTTTCCACCCCTAAATGTGTGGCACAGAAACTACAGTGTTTTTTAGAATGCTTTGCTGTATCATCCCTTGAGCTTCTTTCCTTAATCTTTTTTTTTTTTTTAAGATAGATTTATTTATCTCAGAGAGAGAGGGAGAGTGTGTATGTGAGTGGTTGGGAAGAGGGGCAGCAGGAGAGGGAGAATCTCAAGCAGGTTCCCAGTGCTCAGCTGAGCATACGTGAGAGCGGAACCTGGGGTATGATCTCAGGACCCTGAGTTCTGGACCTGAGCTGAAAACAAGAGTAAGATGCTTCACTGACTGCACCCTCCAGGCACTCCCTTCCTCAATCCTTTTGAGCAACCAATAAAACTTTAGCCTGGGTGGCAGGCCTTGTCTTCTGGAGCTTTATTCTGGAAGTGGCAATTTCTCCCAAGCCCTTGCACCAAGTTCATTTCAATTGTCACAATAAAACATACTGGCCAGGTAAGTCCATGAGGCAGGTATTACACTGGCTCATGATGTCTACTTATTTATTCTGTCTTATCCCACAGAGAATTTGAAGAGAAATTAAATATTTCCTCACTGCAACAAATGAATATGCTTTGCTCTGTTTAATGTCTTTTTCTTCTTTATTTAGACACTAAATATCTCTTTGTGTTCTTTAATTACTTTTAAAGCATCCATTATTGCTGGATTACATCACTGAACTCTCAATACAAAGTTCTGTATTTATTTGTCAACCACTCTCCTTTCTTTTGTTTTTTAAAGATTTTTTTATTTTAGAGAGAGACACAGAGAGTGAGTCAGAGAGTGGGGTGGAGGGTAGAGGAACAGGAAGAGAGAAACTTAAGCTGACTAAACACTGAGCATGGAGTCCCACATGGGGCTCAATCTCATGACTTTGAGATCAGACCTGAGCCAAAACCAAGAGTCAGATGTTTAACCGACTGCACCACCCAGGTGCCCCAACCATTCTCTTTTCTTTAATTTGATTAGCTTATACCTCTGGCTTTTATTGAGTGGAAAGTCCTCAATTTCTGTAAAACAGGCAGAAAAACAAAGAACATAGAGAATATTGTGTATTTAAGATGCTGCGACCATTTCTATCTTTGCAAGGAGAAGTTGGTGTGGGTTCACACATGAGTATGTGTGTTGGAAAACTATATTGAGGATTATTCCTAATTCTATTATTCCTGAAGAACTGAAAGAGTTGTTGTACAAATTACTCTAAATACTTTGTGTCACAGTCCCCTCCCTCCAACAACGTGTATACATTATCTGCTGTTGAGAAAACAAGGAGAAAATATGCTTTTAAGGGCATGTGATTGGGTGGCTGATTGACCCAGTGGTAGATGGTATACATGATATTTTAAGCAATTTGAGATCTCCTCAACTGGAAAATGGTAATAATAAAACTTTTCTCAGACTGTTGTTGCATTAAGTGAAATGATATACATAAAATAGCCTATAATGACCAGTACACAGTCAGAATAATACAAATATTTACTAAGCATCTACCAGGTTCTTGACTGTCTTAAGCATTTTATTTTTGTAATCTAAGTATGCCAATAAATGTATATCCTATATTATCTCAGTATATATTACTTGCTGTTGTTATTATATTTTCATATTTCTGCTAATTTTTATAAAGCTTTTCTGGGGGAACAGATTGTTGATTTTTTCATTAACTAACTACATTTGACTCTCTATTAGATGTCAGTGTTTTGGCATTTCTCAAACTGGTTCACAAGTCCTCTTTTCTGTTCCCTCTCAGATGTTTAGAAAGCTGAAAACTTTTAGTACTAAGTGATAGATAGGCCTGAGATATGTTCTGAGACCATCCAAGTGAGATAGCTCTATAGAATTTAGTTTTTATCTATCAGTGCAAATCCTGCAAGTACAATACCCTAATTGTTTTTAACCAAAGACATATAAATAGAAGCAGTGTTTTATTTAGACCTATACTGAGGGTGAGAAATACTCACAGCATCAGTACTTAAAGATAAATGTGCTTTTCTTGATGTCTATAATGCTGGCAAAGAAGCACCTCTTATCCTTTCAATAATTGGCTTCTCATAATTGAAGCAAAATAAGATGTATGTGTTTTGTAGACCCTTGGGTCAACCTCACAAAAGACTTCATACTGTGCCTATGAAACTCTAGGCTGTTACATCTGCCAATTATAACCTTGACATAAGAGACACATATGGGGAAAAATATAGAGTACAGAGGTCTTAGAAATGGCAAATACCAATAGTGTAGCATTAGTATTGATGACAATATGTCACAATAACTAGTAACACCATGACTTACTTCCAAAACTGTGCAATATATTTGTGTTTAAGGGATTATAAGATCTGGGAAGGCAAATACAGAACTAACACTGTTTTGTACAAATAATTGAGCAACTAATGATAATTTTTATATTATTTATCAATAAATGCCTCTAAATTATAAATTATGAAACAGAAAATAGTTTCTTTATAGTCTAATTCAGAGTTAGAGCTTCATACATTTTGTGTTAGATTGTTATGAAGTACACAATCTTAGCCAACTACAACCCACTCAGCTAATGGGAATTAGTATTAAATGGATGGATCATGAGGTAAATTAGCTACAGCAATAATCTGGAGAGAGGTAGTCTGGTGACTAGAAGAATGTAAATGGAGCAAAGGGATTGCTTTGGCGAGATGTTGTAGAAGTTTAATGGACAAAATTTAGCAACTGATGTTTAAGAACTGTGATACATCTGAGATTTTATCCTACTTGCAAGGTAATGAGTTAGTCTACCACAGTTTTATAGATGCTCTCTAAAAACATAAGAGTCCTGGGTCAGAGGTGAATGCCTTTATTACCTATAACAACAACAGCAGTCAGAGTATCATCATTTCCTTGAGTTGATTCTCTAAGCCCCAATTCCCATAGGGAAGGTCAGGTGACACCTACATAAGCAGTGGATTGCATTACAGAAGAGGAATTCAGGATTTAGAGAACTTGAATCTTTTCTAGTAGGCAGTAAATATGTCTTTCCTTTGCTTCAGAATGAGACACGATCTCTAACCAAGGCTATAAGCACACTTGCCTTTTGCTTTAGACAAAGAAACTATTTTTATCTTCCAAGACTGTTCACTTTACAAAAATCCTTGAAATACAGTCTCAAACAAAAAGCAGTTAATGCCTTGCCTCTAAAATATACAGAAATGTGAGACTCTTAAGCTCCCAACTCTGCATGAATGTAGGCAGATGACACGGACAAGAGATAAAAACAGTAAGGTTTGAGTATGACTAGGAAGATGGGGCTATTATTAGTAGTAATAGAGAAAAAGAGGACAAAGTAAATTTTAGTGCCAGTCATTTTTTATTATGTTGAGTCTGAGGTGCCTCCATAAATATAAACATATGTTGAAAGTATGAGATTGGAGTTTAAACTTTGGAGATTATATATATATATATATTTGAATATTTACTCCATAGAGATAATAGAAGTCATCAGAGTTCACAAAATTAAGAGAAATATAGACGAGTGAAAGAAAACCTTATGGTATCAGACAAAGAAACTTTTTAGCTAAGAGGCAAGGTAGGAAAAAGAGGAAAAAGCAAAGGCAAACAGTAAATAATGTTTTAGAGGATAAATGAAAAAGCTGTTTTACTAACAGTGGTACTATTACTGGCAGTTTCAAGAACTGAAAAAATAAAATAAGTACACATGTGCACCTTTAGTACTAAGTCTTTTATGCATGGGTGATGCATATATTTATTAAATATTCAAGTTTGTTGAAGAATCCAGAAAAGATGAAGAAGTCAGATTCCAGAGAAAATAAGAATAAACGGGACCACTGGAAACCAGGATGGTAGACAAAATTGAGAAGTGATGAGTAGAGAAAGTTGCTGGGACAATTAATTTTTAGGGTAATGGGATCTGCAATGACTTCTAGTCTTTTTGTTTTTCTTTTTAAAGAAATAAAGAGATTAATTAATGTTTTTAATAGGAGGAGAGTTTCACAAGACAGGAGTTGATTGATAACATAAAATCTCAAAAGATAGAGAAAAAGATGGAGTAAAGAACACAGGAGATGTTTGTTTACTTTGGGAGAGGCAGGACACATTAATATGCACTTATATTTCTGGGTAGAAACCACAGAACCAAAAGGAGCCTGAAACACATGGTCTCTATTTTTGCAGTAAGATGGGCAATGAGATCATAAAGATGAAAGTTCTAAGGGTAAGAAAGTCAGGGCGAGGAATTTATACTTATTGAATAATCTTGTGGTTTATTGATAATAAGCATGAATGGTCAGATTGAATTTTTCTCTAAAGTCACATAAGACATGAACAGATAATTCTCCAAAGAAGACATATAAGTGGCCCACAGAGACAAGAAAAAAATGCTTAACATCACTCAGCATCAGGGATATACAAATAAAAACAACAATGAGATACCACCTCACAATGGTCAGAATGGTTAAAATTAACAAGTCAGGAGACAACAAATGTTGGCAAGGGTGCAGAGATAGAGGAACCCTCTTACACTGTTGGTGGGAATGCAAGCTGGTGCATCCACTCTGGAAAACAGTATGGAGGGTCCTCAAGAAGTTAAATATAGAGCTACCCTATGACCCAGCAATTGCACTACTAGGTATTTACCCAAAGGATACAAGCGTTGTGATCCGAAGGGGCATCTGCCTTCCAGTGTTTATAGCAGCATTGCCCACAATAGCCAAAATATGGAAAGATATCCATCAGTTGATGAATGGATAAATAAGATGTAATATATATATATATAATATGGGAATATTACCCAGCCATCAAAAAAATGAAATCTTGGGGATCCCTGGGTGGCTCAGAGGTTTAGTACCTGCCTTCGGCCCAGGGCATGATCCTGGAGTCCCGTAATCGAGTCCCACATCAGGCTTCCTGCATGGAGTCTTTTTCTCCCTCCCTCTGCCTGTGTCTCTGCCTCTCTCTTTCTGTGTCTCTCATGAATAAATAAATAAAATCTTTTAAAAAAAAATGAAATCTTGCCATTTGCAATAACATGTTTGGAACTACTGGGTATTATGCTAAGTGAAATAAGTTAGTCAGAGAAAGATAAATACCATATGATTTCACTCATATGTGGAATTTAAGAAACAAAACAAATGAGCATAGGGGAAGGGAAAGAAAAATAAAGATAAAAACAGAGAGGGAAGCAAACTATTAGACTCTTAATTATAGATAACTGGGTGATGGGCATTAAGGAGTTCACATGATGCAACTGATGAATCACTGAATTCTACCCCTGAAACTAATAATACACTATATGGTAACTAAATTGAATTTAAATTTTAAAGTTTTTGAAAAAACAATTGTACTGCCAGTTTCTCATCATAGGGTGACATTCTGGGCCTCACAGCTAGTTTGTAAACAAACCATTTAGATGGCCCAGTTTGTTACATTAAAGCCAAGTCTAAAGCATAGGTAAATATGTACACACACACTATATTTATATACAAAACCACTTTATATTCACCCAAATTCCTAAATCATACAATATTTTTAAAAATAATTCCAAGCATCTAGAAACAACAACAACAAAAAAGCCACTTTGCTATAAAATTGATGTATACAAAGGAGACTGTGCATAATATATTTTAAAATGAGGTGGAAGAAAGGAAATTTCTTCCTTTCTTAAAGGAAGAATCCAATATAAAAGATTAAAAAGAATCCAATATAAATTTATATTTAATTATTCTGAATGATTTGTATTTGTTTTTGCATATTACACAAATTTTTATTGTTTAGTTTACCTTCATTTTAGATTCCTCTTACTTTTAATTTTGATATCTCTGGAATTTGGGAAAATATTTAATCTTCTCTAGCCCTAATTTTTCCAGGGTTGGCATTCTTTTATTCATCTGCAGGCTTTCTATCCCATTTTCACAACTCAAACCACAATTTGGTATGGAGTACCCATGCATTCCATCTCTATGGAAACCAAGATGTAAGCAGCACAAAGATGATTTTATTAGAAAGTCCATTGAAGCAGAAGAGCCAGTGCACACAATTTACTTTCTTAGCAGAGTCAATGAGTTTAACCTGGAAAAGAATGTTTGCTTCTGTTGTTTCCTTGCAAATGGAATGCCACTGATTATTCAAAACAAAATAAAACAAAAACCAGGTGGTAGGGCTGTGTTGGAGTTTCCATGTACTTATATTCCGAAAACAGAGGTTGGTGCTTCTCTAAGTGTTATTACAACATAACAATTTCTGCCCACATTTGACAATCCAATCATCTGTATCATCCAAACCTTTCTATCATCATCATCATCATCAAAATATAATTATTATTAAGTATAAAATAGTATTCCTTCATAAGAAAGCTTTTACAATCTGTGCAAATAGATAAAAATGGTTCCATCTTTCCCTCTCCCCCGGGACAGAGGACCAAGGCACATCAAAGGAACTCAAGAGAGTTCCTTGAAGCAAGTATGAGAACCACAATGATCAAATAGATAAACGCTTTATCAAAAGAAAGATACATACATATTACTTCAGGAAAAAGACAGCATGATATAATAGAATATTATTAGTTTAGAAGCTTGAAGTTATGTTCAAGGTACTACTGATAAATTCTTATAATTTGACAAATTACCCAATCTGCATGTCATCTGCCTATCTATAAAATAAGTCTTTCAAAACAGGTGTTTTGGAACAAGTATTCAGTGAGTGTCTAAATGTGAAATTTTAGGGATGCCTAAAGTGGTTGAGCATGTCTTCAGCTCAGGGCATGATCCTGGGGTCCTGGGATTGAGTTCAACATTGGGCTCCCTGCAGGGAGCCTGCTTCTCCCTCTGCCTATGTCTCTGCCTCTCTCTGCGTGTCTCTTGTGACTAAATAAATAAAATCTTTTTTAAAAATGTAAAATTTTAGGGATCCCTGGGTGGCGCAGTGGTTTGGCGCCTGCCTTTGGCCCAGGGCGCGATCCTGGAGACCCGGGATCGAATCCCACGTCGGGCTCCCGGTGCATGGAGCCTGCTTCTCCCTCTGCCTGTGTCTCTGCCTCTCTCTCTCTCACTGTGTGCCTATCATAAATAAATAAAAATTTAAAAAAAATATAAAAAAAAATAAAAATAAAAATGTAAAATTTTAGACTTTCACTTTTATTTATCCTCACAGCATAGCACAATACATGTGGAACAAATTAATAAATCAACAAACACAATATGGGTTAGTTTTAATCATATTTAGAACAGAAATAATTTCCATAAAAATTTTTAAAGATGGACCAACCTGTGTACATTCATTTTCCCTAAACCTCTGTGTAACTGATGTCCCAATTTCACTATTAGCTCTTCAGGCTTGGGTGTTAAGAACTGCTCTCTCCTCTGGTCCTCTCTTTAAATGTCATGGCTATTTCTGGCAGGTAAGAAAACTGCTTTGGTTAATGTGAATACTTGCCACTGTGGAGTGCAAGGCACCTGAGAGAAAAGGCTGCTAAAATAGGGAAATAACTCAAGAACAAAAGATAGGAAACTGAAAATATAACATCCATGCATTTGTATACTTATAATCTAATTTACATGTCAGTCAATTTTAAAAGAATATAAGGTGTTTAGAAAATGTAGTGTTGCATCTGGCTATACTTAATACCATGGCCACTTAATACAAAGCAGTGTCCTTACTTGGTATCACAAAGGACAATTCAGAATTAAGAGCTCAATATCTAAGGATGGTGTATATATTCTGTATCTTGAGGCACACCAAAGAGAGAGTTTATCATTTTTTCAGAAAACACTGCCATTATTCAAGTTAGAGAGAGGGCTGAGGAAAGACTTTTTAAAGATTCAGAAAGATCATGAAGGCAAGCTGGCCTTTAACAAACGAAATATTTTTATGCAGTTTCTGGCTGAATTTATAAAGTCCAGGAACTTACCCAAAGATTTAAGATTTTTTTTAATTACAATGGGAGAAAATTGAATATTATTTGGACTATCAGTTGTGAAATTAAGCAAAAAGGAAGTTTTGCTAATGGATGGATTTAATATTCATGAATGTGATGGTTCAGCTTTTTCTCTGTTTCCCACAGCAAGACCACTAATTAATGATCAGCTATACAAATGGAACATATCATTGTCTGGTACCATTTTCTTCTTTGCCAAGAGTTAATATTTCTTATTTTGAGTATGTTTTATTATTCCACTCCACATTTCCCTATTTCTACCCAAGCATTACTTGATTTTCTTTTCATTAAGTCTTCTTATTCTCACTACAGGGTTTTTTGTTTTGTTGTGTTGTTTTTTGTTTTTGTTTTTGTTTTTAAGGTTGGTTTACTATTTTGTAATCCCCCAGCTGTGAAGTGAGCAATGTTGTTATTTCTAAGGATCCATCTGACGTTAGGCTGATTTTATGAAGCATAAGTATCAAAAGAAAATTTTTTAAAGAAAATATTTTTAAAACAAAATACCTGAATCAAATGAGAGGTCAAATTTTGCAGAGTGTTTTGTGTCTTGAAAATCTTACTGTTGTAATTATCTGAAGCCCTTGGCTAGATAATTATTAAGGGACTCTTGAAATTGTCCCTTCTCTCCACATAGATCACCACATTAATTAAGAGACAATCACTGGAGACATGTTGCTTTTCTGCATCTTTAAGTATTTTTAGGTCTTCATTTTCAAGAGAAAAAAATACATTAATAAAAAGATTGCTTCTCAGCCAAATTTTCTAATACACAGATATTCTTAAAAACGTCTCCCTACATGGAGCCTGCTTCTCCCTCTGCCTGTGTCTCTGCCTCTCTCTCTGTCTCTGTCTCTGTCTCCATCTCTCTCTATCTGTGTGTGTGTGTGTGTCTCATGAATAAATTAAAAAAATCTTTTTAAAAAAATAAATAAAGTCAATCTACTTCTAGGAATAGGAACCAGGAATGTTGGTTCTGGAAGCTATGCTCTCAACTACAAGGCCACATTGTCTCTCAAAGCATAACTAGATATGTCTGAGTGTACATTTTGGGATACATGCATACCAACATGCTATTTATGGTTTGAGATTTTATTTATTTTATTTTATTTATTTGAGAGAGAGAGCAAGCATGAGCAGGGGGGAGGGGCAGAGATAGAAGCAGACTTTTCACTGAGATATGGGGCTAGATCCTATGATTCTGGGATCATTACCTGAGCCAAAGGCAGATGCTTAGCCAACTGAGCCACCCAGGTGTCCCCTTGCTATTTATGTTTAATCTGTCTACCAGTGTTTACATTAATGTTTGGAATTCCAGGCAAATGAGAAAATATTTGTACCTTTTAAATCACTAAAATTTTAGTGGGATTCATTAACAGCCTCTATCTCTGTGTATTGCAGCAGTACCTTTAAAGTTTAACAGGTGAGAACTTTTATATGAATCAAACACAAGTACAAGAAATATCGAAGAAGAGACACTTTCTCCATTTAACATCCACTCATAAATCTCTACTTTCCTCTGGATTTGATTTTAAATCTTGTCCCATTTCCCAGAAATTGATATCTTCTAACTGACTTCTTTTTAAGTACTTAGAAAAAGAAAAAAAAAAGATTGAATACAATGCAAATGATTGTTCTAATAATGTTTTATTTTCCCATTCTCTCTCTAGAGCTTACCATCTGCTCCAAAGTCACTAATAATGGTCTCTCAGCATGCTTTGCTTAGTTAATATACAAATACACAAATACACTATAGATTAGAATGTCTTTTTGGAAGGGTTTTGGGGCCTATGTGATATCTCTATTACTTAAAAATTTCATAGCACTTATGCTCATGTGGAAATTTAAAGCTTGGGAATAAATAAAAAGGATTGCTATATGTTTTTTAAATGTTATTTTTTAAACAGGCTTACCAAAGATTAAATTAACTAAGAGAAAGGATCTGAGTTAGACTTTTCAATTAGCCATTTTTTTGGAGCACAAACACTTTGGAGTTTTATATTAAATTGTAGATGTCTTTTTCAGAAGAAAATATAACTCTAAAGGTTCATTGATCAGTAAAATATCAACTAGTTTTGCAACTATAAGCCAATTCATCTTAGAATTCCTTTGACTCACTATTTCTAGAAATCTTTATTCCTCAAATTCTCCTTTCAACCAGTCTTGCCAGCTTCCTGGTTCTTGTATTTGTTGAAAAAATCTTTTTCTCATATCTATGTTACTTTTTTGTAAAAGACATTTTCTTATTTTTGAAACTCTAATATACTGTAGAAAGGCCAATTGCTAGGTTCACCTAGAGCACTGTTGAATTATTTTTTCCTCTTTTAGTTTTAATAGTCTATATACTTTTAGATTATTTAAAAAACTCAGAAAATGTTTTATTTATACTAACCCTAAGTAATACAATCTATTACCTAAATTAGATAAGAAAAATTATCTGGAAACTTTCATAATTAAAGGTAAATACATAAAAAGGATAAAACTATTTTTTTAGATCTCTTAGTCATATTCAATATAATATACTTAGTAGAAACTCAATAAGAAGATTAGATGGGGTTTTTTTTTTAAACATACATCCCATCGGGTGTTTTTATAAATTATTACTTTTTTAAATTATATTTTCTCTGTCATTTTGCTTCCCATTTAGAACGTATTATGTACTTCAGTGTTTTCGGGTAATGCGTGTATCCTATTCCAAGCATCTTTTCTAAAGAGCACAGGTAAAAATATGCCAAAATATGAACAAGAATAAAGACTAGCCATTCAATGACATGGCTCTAGGACAGAAACCAGAGGATCTAAAGCAATGAAGGATTCTGACCACTGAGGAAACCCTGGGGAAGTGGATGCTTCATTTCCTTTTTCAAAAGCTTTTTATATAGAACATCATTCTGCTTTCCCGTAGAGATGAGGTCAACTCCCTAGACAACTACTTGTCCTCCCCGCCCCCCTCCTGTCTACATACACACCCAGAGAGATTAATTAACACTTGCTCCAGGAAGAAACACAGACAATAGCATCCGATATTGGAATAGTTCTTTGTAAGTATAAAACTTATGGAGGAGGAGGGAGATATTTTGATACAAGAAAAAAAGCACTGGACTTCACTGCTTAAAGCCAAAGAAATTTGTAATTGTGATGAAAGTATGAACAAAACATACATTTTTTCAAAAAAGATAAATGAAATTTGTACTGATAATCTACTGTTTTTGTGCCAATAGTCTATTTCTTAAGAGACTTATGTAAAATGAACAACTGTAACTAAAACATTACTACTATGGCATATGGGCAAGATCTGTGGACCTTCAACACATGGAAGGTTGTGATGCACCAGGCAGACACACATTTATAAAGGCACAAAGAGGGTGGTATTCCTGTTCAGTATGGTATAAAGCATTTTATATAATACAGTTTTTAAAAAATATTTTTATTTATTTATTTATGATAGAGAGAGAGAGAGTCAGAGACATAGAGAGAGAAGCAGGCTCCAAGCAAGGAGCCCGATTTGGGACTCCATCCTGACCCCAGGATCACACCCTGAGCCAAAGGCAGACAGACATTCAACTGCTGAGCCACCCAGGCATCCCTACATAATACAGTTTTAAGTATAGTTTGTCACTTTCAAAATATAATACAGTCAGATTTTTAAAAGCTCTATTCCAAGATGGATACTTAACAATTTAAACTCAAGAGTCCTCATTTTTTGAAGAAATTTATGAAAACAAATGCTTCTGAAAACAGGGTTGAATTTGAATCATATCAATAAGCAAATTCCACATTTATTTTTGAATAAGAGCTTTGGATGCTGTCAGGACCTGTTGCAATTTTTCTATTTATAGTTACATTCTTCAAAGAAATTAAAAGTATTTATGGACATTACTTAATAACTTTTTCTCACTGCATTTCAGGAAGACAAAAAATGTGCATGCATTAGCTCAATAGGCATTGAGATATTTCCCCCTAATAAATTTCATTCATGCAATAAATCCCACCTTCAACAAAATTCCCCAATAAACCTTAATATTCATAAGCTCATGCATGTTCAAATTTGTATTAAAAAAATTTCACATTGTGAAAATGGGTATATAAGCATTTTGTGACCAAAAGCATCACCACAGTTTTACTGTTGTTGTTTCTTTTTTTTAAAAAAAAATGTTTCTTACACATTTTTGGTTATAAATCATAAGTGGCATAAATAGGGCAATGTTAATCTATTTTGAATAAAATTTAAATGCCTTCCTAAAAGTCTATACATATGTCCATTTGACTATGACTTATATAATCTGGAATTGTTCTTGTCTCCAGCCTCTGTGTCTTCCTTTCACACTTACTCTATTGTAGCAGGTCTGATCTCTTTCATGTCTTTAAAAACCACCAGATGCTCCCCTCCTCAAGGCCTTCTCATATAAGCTTGTTCTGTCTTCTGTCCCACATTTCCATCACCCACCCCCAAACTTTCTCTTACCACATGGTCGGCCCATTCTCACCCTTCCCATCTCAATTTAAATGTGATCTGTATAAACTTTCCATAAACTGGAGTGTCTGAATCCAAATTGTTAATGGGCTTCTATTTTCATTATGTGCTCAAAGTATTTATTTTATGATGCTTTGTTTAAAAAAATTTAAAAAAAAAAAAAAGGTAAAAGAGAAGGGGACATGGTCTCCGAAGAATGGAAATGTTGGGATAGAGGTACAAGAAGGGAAATAGTGGTCTGTTCGGCAGCTTGGCTCTAGGGAGTTTAAGGAGGAAGAGAGCAAATGCTGAAGGTACTGTTTTGATTGAGGTCACAGGACACAGGAAACAAGGTTATTGGCAAGGGTGGCAGTGGAAAGATTCCTTCCTAATTGGAAGCCAGCAGATTTCAAAAAGCGAAGCAAAGCAGATAAAAGTGAGCAGATTTTTTCTTGAGCACTTGTGAGATACCCTTGGAGATTCCAATAAATCAGTGGGGAGGCTGATGGGAGCTCAGGCCCTGCAGATGGAGTTCTGCAATGGAGGGGAATCATGTTTATCCTCAGCTGTCAGATCTGAAGTTATTTGGATTAAGTAAGCGACCCCTGGGATGGTAATAGCCAGCGATTATCAGCAGTTGCACATCTGTTTCTATACTAAAGCAGATAATAGCATTCAGGAATTATCAAAAGCCACAAATCAATCCCAGTGTCTTGTCATGGATCCACACAGCCCTTTTCCCTTTCCTCACAGCTACTTAATGGATACTGGCAAGCCATCAAATAGACAAACAAAGAAGTGAGGACAAATGATGCTCCCCAAGTTTAAGGTGAGTCATCAGTCAGGCTTGGTATCTAAGGGAATTTAGTCTGTTTTCTAACCAGCTTTATTTTAGCACAGCCATAAATCTAGCTGTAATTAGTCTCTAAGCCCAATGACTTAATACATTTAAGCATTTCATTTGACTCTCAACCGTGAAAAATTGCAATTGATTTGATAATACTCATACACTCTCACTGGCATGCATATGATGCTGTCAGTACATGTGCTTCCAGTATCTTTTTCTTTCTTGTGATATTCATGGACTATCATGAACCATCTGCTATCTCTCCTACTTCCCTATGGATCTAGGAGGATGATTCCAGAGGCAAGTGATTATAGTAGAGTTTACGGCCAGTGGTTAGATTTCTCCCCCACCCCAGTATGAAACAAACAAATTTATTTGGAAAGTGAACAGAGCATGGGAACTTATTTTTTAGGCTTACCTATTTGAAATAATACCTCAATTAATGAAAACTATGTTCTATAACTGATAAAAATTACTTTTAACTAAGATATAACAGGCAATTTGCTGTTTTCATCACTAGAATTACCATTTTATTTATTTATTTTTTAATTTTTTATTTATTTATGATAGTCACACAGAGAGAGAGAGAGGGGGGCAGAGATACAGGCAGAGGGAGAAGCAGGCTCCATGCACCGGGAGCCCGACGTGGGACTCGATCCCGGGTCTCCAGGATCTCGCCCTGGGCCAAAGGCAGGCGCTAAACCGCTGCGCCACCCAGGGATCCCTAGAATTACCATTTTAAACAAATAGGTAAATTTTACTTTCCTTTTTTTTCTCTTTAATTTAAATTCAATTCGTCAACATACAGTATTTACTTTTCAATGTGGAATCAAGTTAAAGCAAATGATACTTTATATTAAATCACATTTAACAAGTTTCAAAAGTAATAGTAAATGCTTCTAAACTTAAAAAAAATATATTTGATATCTTGTGGATATTCCTGCATCTGTTCAAGATTTTCATTTGTCTGAGGATTTTTATTTACACACAGAATCAGAATATCAAGGCTTAATAAGGTTTCATCAAGTGCCAATATAACAACTAAGTTTTTATTAATTAACTTGTAAAGGAGATAATAATGATATTCAAAGGAAGAGGCATCATCTGTAGACAGCTCCATTTCCAGATTTCAAGAAAACTATTAAAACATTTATAGCACTGAGAGTGACTCAGATGGGTTTGTGCGCTCACTTGTGTGGCCATATTGTATAACAGTGGGAGGTTTACAGTGACAACGTTCAGCCATCCATTTCATCTCCAATTGGGGCTCAGGCAACTGTACTTTACTATGATGATAAAAATTTAAAAATAATAATGTGCTATTTGTTAGCCTATGTTAAAAATTATTCAGTGAACTAAAAAGTCACCCATTTTGAAAGTAAAAGGTACAAATATACAAATGCAAAGTAAATTACTGGAGGGTTTTAAAGGCTTGTTGTAAACATAATTGTCAAAAAATGCAAATATATAATAATTCAGCATATATTGGTTATTATATTTTCACTACATCAGTTCCACTAAGGCAAATACATGAATTTTTTGTATATTAAAAAACCCTCTTACAAAGTGTACCCTTTATGACCACCAGGTAAGAATGTTTATGATTTTTAACATTGGAAAACTATAAACATTTAGATACTTTTAATAACTTTAAATTATTAAATATATTTAATAAGAGAGATATCTTATTTTAAATAGTCTAAAATCTTCCATACATAATGTAACCCTGAAACATGCAGTGTTAATTTGTCCTGAAAATAACAGCTTTAAAAGAATTTGCACTTAAATATTCTTCTAAATTGCTTTGTGAAACTTAAGATAAAATATAGTCCTGCAGAACTCCTGACAAAAAGGGATAAAAAAAATAAAGATGTTTATAGTATTTAGGGAAAGTTGAAAGTTTTGTCATATATTCTTTACATTGTAAAAGAGTAAATAGTAGTTTTCTAGGAAGCTTGCAAAATTGCTGAAATTATATATTTGGACATAAATGTAGAATGCAGTTAATTCTTTAATATTTTCAAAGGAAAATTAAAAGCAATTTTTTAAAAAACCTTCCAACCCTAAATTAATATTACAGGAAACCTAAATTTATAAGAATAATATATTTAAAAAGCCTATATGACATACAATATAAAAATAACTATATTTATGAATAGTGTATTTATTTTGATTTTAATTCTCATTGTCTAGGATTTCAAATACCCTTCTCTTTGATCTGTTTTATTTATTTTTATTTTAAAGATTTTATTTATTTATTCATGAAAGACACAGTGAGAGGCAGAGACATAGGCAGAGGGAGAATCAGGCTCCCTGTGGGGAGCCCAATGCAGGACTCTATCCTGGGACCCCAGGGTTCATACCCTGAGCTGAAGGCAGATGGTCAACCACTAAGCCACCCAGGCATCCCAATCTGTTTTATTTTGATGTTCAGCAAATGGATAAACAAAAAATTAAGTGGAATAATTGGAAAGAACCATTAAATAAAGCATCTAATAACCTAAACAATAGTAATATGAGATACAAATTTTATGAATTATTTGGGCTTATTAACAGCCTAATGTTCTAATAATAAACATAATGGTTTATTCAACTAATTGCAGCTGTCATTCTTAGAAGCTATTAGCAATTCAAGATAGTGAATTACACCCAAATAAATGGTACATTTGTATAGATATTTGTTCTTATTGTTAGTCGTCTATTCGCTAATATCTTTTTAAAATTTATCTATCTATCTATCTATCTATCTATCTATTTATTTATTTATTTAGTCAGTGGGGGAAGGGGCAGAGGGAGAGAGATAAGAAGACTCCTCGCTGAGCAGGAAGCTGGAGGTGTGGCACAGGGGCTCAAAATCAGGACCTGGGACCATGGCTTGAGCTGAAGTAAGATGCTTAACCCTCTGAGCCACCCAGGCACCCCTCACTATTATCTTTTAGGCACTAGTTACACAGATAGCCAGAAATATAAATTCCACGTATTTAAAAAGAGAACCAGCGAGTAATTTAATAAAATCAGGTGTGTAATGCCAAAAAACATTTTTTATCTGGAGATTAAAGGCAATCTGGACTGGATGAACATATTTCTTATTGGGGCCATTTAAACCTATAGTTTCAAACACTTCCCACACATTTACACTAGAGGTTTGGTTTATTACTTTTCACTCCTACTGTCTAATGCACACTATATACACTTGCAGCAGTATCTGTACATAAGACATTCTTGAAGAAGGAGAAATATTAAAATATCAATGTTTATTTCAGAGATGCTGAAATGTTTTATACAAATGCTGTGACTATAAGGAATACATGCATAATGCAATGTATCAGGAAAGAACAATGTTATCTTTAAATAAAAATAATAGGTGTATATTTAGAGGATTTGGAATTCACTGTTCTAGGTCACCTTTTAAGGGAATGCTTGACTCACAACTGACAGCTTTGGCAAGAAATGACCTCTAAAACAATGTCTTTTTTTTATTTTTTTAAAGATTTTATTTATTTATTCATGAGACACACACACAGACAGAGGCAGAGACACAGGCAGAGGGAGAAGCAGGCTCCATGCAAGGAGTTCGATGTGGGAATCGATCCTGGGACTCCAGGATCACACTTAACCGCTGAGCCACCCAGGTGTTCCTAAAACAATGTCTATTTTAATCCAATGAATCCTGACATGGAATTTGTTGGAGCTGACCATGGTACCTATTATTGTCAAACTATTTATAGCAGGGAATGAAGATTTGAGATTTAGGCACTAGCAGGTTGCTATGCTAGTTATTCTAAACAGTTCACTTAAATGAATTTGGCAATTCTATTATCAAATATTATAAAGCATGCCGTAAAAACATTAATTTAAAGACGGCAGTAAAACTTCAGAAGACTGCTCATTTCCTGAGCAGTCATATGCACTGTTTTCAGTATGTTTGAAACCATAGACTCTGCCAGTGTGACCAGCAGATTATGAGCAGATAACCTGTGTGATATTATCAATTACACAATCAGAAATCAAAGTCTTTTTGTCCCACTTTATAAGCCATTTGGGAAGAAAGGGTATGGGTGTATGCATGTGTGTGTGTAACTGGGAGCAAGAGGATATTAACTTCTGTAAGCCATTTTCTGATGCAAAAATAGACATTTACTAAGTCATAGTAAATGACTCATAGATGTATGAGGAGATGGTTTGATAACAGCTAAGCATTCATATAAATCTTGAGGGACCCAAATGCTCTCAAGTGTGATAATATTCATCTTAACAGTCAGAATTCCTATTTAAAAAGATCACATTTGGCAAATGACTCTATTGTTTGGACTTCTTTTCAGTGACAGGTTTGTTTTCAAGGTGATTAACATTATCTGAGGACTAAAATGACCTTCAATCAAAATGCCTTTAAAATTATGTCCCTGTGAGCCCTATCATGGATGGATGGTCTTTGGCTGTACTTTAAGAATGATTAAAACATTCAAAGATGATTGTGAAAGAGACGTCATGGAAGCCACAGAAAATAACCAGTTTAATGCTGTTCTGTGTACCACCAGTAGAACTATAGGGGAGCACAAATATTTATCCCAGGGAAAGAATATTATCTAAACAACCAGAGTTCAAGCAGGTTCAGCATAAGTGAGCAATGCATGAAACAGATTTGTGGTAAAAAAACAGTGATTTTCAAGTGCCTAGTCTAAGGTTCTCACTCATTTCCTTTCTATTAGCTAAATTGACATCTACTCATTTCATGATGCAGTATGTGAAAAAAAGTCCTTATTACAGAAGTTTTAAGCATGTGTTATACATTAATTGTGCTTGTATAATCACAAACAAGTGGGCAAACGTTTCACTGGGCTACATCAGCTTCTCTGCCAGCACTTTCACATTGGTTTTGTGAATTTTGAAGTAACCTTTGGGAATGGCTCCCAGGAAATAAATAATGCTGATTTAATTGGGACTTTTTATATATTATCATAAAGTAAGAAAAATTAATCATTAATCCACCTTTTGAGGAATCCATTTAGAAACATACATAGAAAAAAACATGCTATTTACTTTGGCATTCTTTCTTATGAGAGAAAAAAGACAAAACTGATACCCACACACATTGAGGAAACAATCCAATTTACAGACACAGCTATTTATATGTTTTCAGACTTATGACCAAATGTACTCTTTTTAAAAGTATTTTTAAGTGTTTATAGTGCAGCCTTTTTCTCTACAATAAGCTATTTTTATACATGCATACTATCATCAATTTTCATTACTTATAGTTACATATATCTCCCTTATCCCTTTAACCCTATTTTATTTATTTGCTAATATTTTAGTAAGGTTATATTTAATGTAACTAATAAAACATGCAAATACAAACTACTACCATTAGGAAGGAAATACTTAATATCTCACTCTTTCATTACTCTTTCATCTTACTCTTTTTATCTGTGGCAGCTGTAGTTCAAAGGAAAACCATTTGAAGTGAAGAGATGGAAAATGAATGGGTTGTCTGACCCATAATCTTCTGTGTGCCACTTTACCTAGAAGTGTTCCTTTCCTGTTAAAACCATAATAACAGGCAAACACCATGAACCTGGGTAGGCACAGCCTCTCACTATCCTAAGGTCCACTTGGTATGTTATGTGCAAAGAGGACTAAAAGGGTCATGTGAACAGTATGGCCCTACTGGCTGAGAGTATGAGTGGATACATGTCTGAGTATGGTCTGAAACAAAAGGACAAGTATTAGAGGCACTCCTAAAATGATATCTTTTATTTAGGAACTGGGTCAAGAAAGCATATAATTACATATCTACTATATTTACATGGTGCTCATTCATCAGAAAGCTCTCTTCTTAGAAAACACATGACAGTGCATAAAAATAAATTTTATTTCTTTCTCAACTCCAAAGTACATAAAACTAGACATAGGATATTTTCTAGTTAAAAAGCAGTTATATAATCTCATATAAGCTTTAATTTCTTCAACATCCATTTTCTGCTATAGTAAATTGACAAAGCCATTTTGTATTTCATGAACATTTGTTATATCTTATTCTTTGTTTTTCATTTAGATAAGTAGACTTTTATACCTGAGGTGCTATAGGAAATCCCAAAGCTCAGAAAATCACTAATGAGGATGAAAGGAATTAACCATTATGAAAGCTGAAGCATGAAGCTACTACACAACATGGCTCAGTGTTCATGTAACAGGGTCATCAGTGTAGCAGCTGTTCAACAAGGTTTATTGGAACTGGAGTCATATCCTAAGTCTGAAACACCTACTCTTAATAAAGATGGTAACTTTATGCCTTTCAAAAAACAAAAATCTTGTCCTCAAGTATCATTTTATAAATGAATTAACACTTTGTCTTTCCTCAGACCTTTTCTCTTCTTTTTCAGTATCTTCATTAATATTTCAAGGGTTAGCTTATAGAACAGTGTAAACTCTAGGCTAAATACAATGTTTTATATATTGTAGGCATTCAGCTAATATTTTTTTTTCAGTAAATAAGTGAAGGTTGAATGGAAAATATCATTGAATTTTTTTCTTATTATTTTTTAAAGATCTTTACTTATTCATAAGAGACACACAGAGAGAGAGAGAGAGAGAGGCAGAGACACAGGCAGAGGGAGAAGCAGGCTCCATGTAGGGAGCCCAATGTGGGACTCGAACCTGGGTCTCCAGGATCACGCCCTGGGCTGAAGGCAATGCTAAACCTCTGAGCCACCAGGGCTGCCCTATCATTGAATTTAAAATGGGTTTAGAGACAATCTCTAAATTACCTGAATTATGCAGGATTATCACATAGAGATATTTTCACTACTAAACTTAATATTATTCATTAAGGAAAGCTGGTATTAGAGAGTTATATAATTGATGTAAGAATTATCTATAGCTTCTAAATATACCTAGAGCTCATGAGTTTTCCTGACATCTAACTTTTAAAATATAAATTCTATAACATTTAAAGCTGTAACACTTTTGATTAGCCTTTTAACTTTCGATCATTATTTGTTTCCCATAAGTAAACGTCTATTAATATATACAATGAAATTTAGTACTATATAAATCATTTGTAGTGGTCCTATAAGAAATCTGTAAGAGTGAAATAATGATTATGAAAATCAGCAGACCCAAGCAAATGCATCTTTCAGTAAAGTTTATAGATACAAAAAGACATTCAACTTTAAAAATCCCACTGTATACAATCAAATGGAAAATGGTAACAGGATCAAAGCTAGTAATGTAATTGCTACCTAACTACAAACTCATTTACTAGCTATGCTGAAACCAGTAGGTTATCTCTTTGAACTTCAGGTATACAATGCTTATACACACCTTACTATGCAGAACTATCTTCAACATAATCATACCACTGAGGAAGAAGAAAACGAAAAGATATAAAAGTTCTCACAATTCCCAACAGATATTATTTCATTGATATTGGATTTCCATATACATTCAGGTAGAATATTAACATTCCTTGCTTCTCAGTTTTCCTGACAAATTGCACAAATTATTTTCAGTGGTATCCAGAGATACTGTACTGTTAATTGGCATCATTAACATTTTGAAATTATGAGTTTAAATATACTGGCTGAAGGCTTGATGGGACATTGATAAGTTAGGTACTTGATATTTAAAGAGATATAATTGATCTCTTAAAAGGCTTTATCCTTACATTGCCTGCCACAAATTTGGAACCCATTTCTTTTAATTTGCAAACTTTATTTTTACATTGGAAACAAGCTATAATTTTATAAAATAGAAGATAATTTGAAATACAATGCTATCCATGACTGTCTCGTATCATTTGGATTTCTTACAGATTCTTTTTTAGGGATAAGAATTATGTGGAAACCAGATGCTGCAATTGCCCTGATTTTTAAGTTCCAAATTTCTCATTTCCATTTTGGCAAAAGAGGCCAAAAAATATGAATAGCTTTTATTTTTTTAAAGATTTATTTATTTATTTTACAGAGAGAGAGAGAGAGAGAGAGAAAGTGCACTCACACAAGAGCAGGGGGAAGGGTAAAGGGAGAGGAAGAGAGATAATCTTCAAGCAGACTCCCTGCTGAGTGGGGAGCCTAGAGTAGGGCTCTATACCATGACCCTGAGATCATGACCTGAGCTGAAATCAAGAGTCAGAAGCTTAACTGACTGGGCAAACCAAGTACCTCATGAAAAGGCTTTCTGATCTGTCTCTCCCCTATGTTAGTTCCTGCAAGACCAGTGGCTTCATTCGTTCTGCTACTGCAGATTCACACTTTGCCACTCTCATTTATTCTACCATCACTACCTTCAATTATCTTGTAGCCAATTCTTTTCAATCATTCTCTAGCCTTCGTGTTACAGCCATTGATCTATGCCTAATAGACTATTTTTAACATGGATCAAGAGTCTTCCCCACATAATAACCACCACCACTGAATTTGTAATTGTTATGCTAAACACTTACTTAACATTTAACAAATGTGCTATGCTCAATGCTTTATTTAAATCCTATGAAGTAGTAGTCACTTTTTTCCTCATCTCACATAAGAGGAAATTGAGGCTCAGAAAGATTAAAGCATCTTACCTAATGTCTCATAGTTGGCAAAGGGTCTGTGTAACAGTAAGGTTCAAGCTTTCACTCACTATACTATAGGGCTCCCTGTGTTATCACTGTAAACCTTTCGTTGCATGGTCTTTGCATTTGGGATCTTCAACTTCAGATTTATTTATCATGCAGTCATGACTCTAGGTTTTCACTTGCATTGGAAGTCAATTGCTAGAAAATTAATCTGAAGAAAGTAAAGTGAGGACATAGGATACCTGGATGCATAAGAAATATGGACTATATTGTGCATAGGTTGGGTAATCATGGAAGGGTTGTAGTTGGGATTATACACAATTGCATTTGTGGAAACTTCTAGCTAGAGATTAGGGGAGAGATGAGGAGGCCTGCACTAATGAATGTTGATAAACTTGGAAGGAAAGACAGAATCAGAAAATATTTGGAAAGTGAAATTTCTAGGCCCTTGTGATTGACCAGATAGAGGGATGAGGGAGCTGTTGTTGGCTACACGTCCAATACTTGGGCCATGACCCTCTCTGCACTAGAAAGTGGCTTGCTCTCAATTCCACTCTCAGCCTTGACTGAGCCCTCCCCAGGGCTGCTCCTCTAAGCAACAGAACTCCTATTTTCCAGTTATGTAACATATCTGGATCATAGAAATGGACAGAAAATGAAGTCTGATGATGCTGGGCTGTGAGGAACAGGAAGCAGTTTTGCCTGTGTATTGGTATATATCTGAGCCACTGGCAGACTTGTTTCAAATAGGATTTAAATGGTTCCTTATATTTCCAAGTGAAGCTCGTCTTTGCACTGAAGCAGCATTAGAGCACCAGAGATGCTTCCCATATTTAGATGACTATCATGGTATACTTTTATAACTTAAAGTGTCTGTAACTAATTAATATATGTACACATTAATCTTATATAATTAAAAGTATGTGATCCACAAGACACCTATTTGCAAAAATAAAATAGGTATCATAACTCCTTATCTCCACTACTTCAGCAATAAAGCTCATTTTAAGATGTCTTTTTTAGATTTACTTATGAAATCTTGGGATAAGCCATGCTTCATACCAGACAGGTTAGGCCAGGGTAGAAGGACTCTGGAGTCCCTTGATGCTCACCTAGGGTAATACTCAACTAGGTCAAGACAATATCAAGAAACCAAATAAAAAGCAAAACAGGGTAAAAAAAATACATCAATATAGGAAAATCCCCCCAAATTATGTATATGAGTCCATTTGTCCAGATACAAATAAAAATTTCTGGAATGGAAAAAAAATTTCTGGAATGGTATACCACAAAAACTAGTTTTATTAGGATGAAGTATGTATCTTTGATAAAAAAATAGTTTGTTTGAAACATGGTTTTGATGAGAGACAGACTTTCATTTTTTCACTTCATATGTTTATACTTTGAAGAATGAGGGCAGCAGAAGGTGGCAATATAAAAAAAGGCAGATCAAGTCAAGCACTAGCACAGAGACTGTTACACAGTAGGCATTTTGTGAATAGCTGGCAAAGAAAGAATGAAAGTTAAAGTAGTAGTGATTAGGGCTTTGATGCAAGCAACACACAAACTGACTTGATGAGGTATTGATTGAAGTTATGACTTTGACTCTGGTTCCTGACTTTGAATATCTTATTCTCAGGAACTGTAGACCTATATAATAAAAAAAATTATATCACACACAGAATTCCCTGGCTTTAAAAATATCTCTACGAGTTATAATTTAGACTGCATGAAGGAGACAATTACTTTTACTTGGGCTAGATCAGACTCTGGGACTGGGGGGGTGAAGGAAGTCTATCTCCTTTAAGAAACTTTTGTAGACAATTGAAAACTCTACCTTCATCCCCCATCAAAGCTTCTGTAGCTCACGATGGAGGCAAGAAGACTGATATCCAAAGGTAAGAACTCAGGTATGCCCTTTCTTCTGAAGTGGAATGGTCTTATCCTAAAAATACATGCCAAGCTCTCTTAAAACAGACCCATAATTGTTTCCATATCTGTCATGTAGGAGGATTTTAGAAATAAAACTTTGATAATCTTACTCTCCATTTCTAGAAAAGTAATATAATCCAACGCTCCTTGAGTGCTAACTATGTGCCAGGCACATTTCTAAATGGTTAAGAGCTGTTTGAGGTGAGTTTTCCTGTTGTCCTCCTTTTGGAGGATTTGAGAGGGAGACAAAGTGATTTGCCCAAGATGCCACAGTTAGTCATGGTATGCTTTTATAACTTAAAGTGTCTGTAACTAATTAATATATGTACACATTAATCTTATATAATTAAAAGTATGTGATCCATAAGACACCTATTTGCAAAAATAAAATAGGTATCATAACTCCTTATCTCCACTACTTCAGCAATAAAGCTCGTTTTAAGATGTCTTAGAACTCTAACATCACCACCAACCACTGTTGGTGACCACTGTGGAACAGACCACTGTTCCAATATGTTTCCTATATGCCACCTAAGAAATTAAAGCAAACTAAAAGTATGCCACATCACATTAATCAGAAACAGGCAGAAGGAATCTCAGGAAAAAAAAAAAACAAACCTGTAATTTTTGACAGAACATTGTAAGTAGTTATAGAACAGTCTGTTCAAACAAAGTGGTCTTTTTATGAACTTTGCATGAGAAATTTTAAATGTGTTTTGGTTGTTATTTTCCCAAGTCAATGACTAAAGGGCCTTTGTTCACAAGAATACTTCACATACTTCCTCCCTCTGTTGAAGGGGCATTTATTTCTCTTCAGATACCACAGGCCTACTGATATCTGTGTATTAAGTTTCATTTTTTTTGTTATGTTCTACCATTGTGAAATAGCATAAGAAATAGACCTACCAGTAACCATGTCTGTGCATAACTATAAGTTATTGTCATGTAATATGAAAATATTCTATCTTCACTGATCTATAAAGTAAGATAAAACCACCATTTGAAGATAAAACTTAGTAAGTGAATACATGGGTGCTACTAAGTTTATGACTTGTCTTTTAACATTTGGGTTGCAAATAAATTTGGGAGCTAATATGGGGAGTATAATGGTTAAAAGCATGATATTTAGAGTTGGACATGTCTGTGAATTCTAATTATTTGCTCTTTGATCAAAGGCAAATTATTTAACTTCTCAAAATGCCTACATTCTAGGTTACTGTGAAAAATAAATGAGATAATAATACACATAAAGGCCATAATCCAGTTCCAGGTATATAGTAAGTGCTCAATATAGGTCAGTGATTATAATGATTTACTACCAACTCCAAGTAAACAAAGTAGTACAAAATACTGTGTTTCTTGGGGCAACTGGGTGACCCAGTCAGTTGAGCATCCAACTCTTGATTTTGGCTCAGGTCATGATCTCAGGGTCGTGAGATTGAGCCGAGCCCTATATCAGGCTCCATGCTCATTGTGGAGTCAGCTTGAGATCCTTTCTCTCTGCCCTTCCACCTGCTAACACTCTTTTATCTCTAAAATAAATAAATAAATCTTTTTTTTTAAATAAAACTTTAAAAATGAAATAAGATACTGTGTTTCTTTGATTCAATGATCCATAATTTTCCTTTTTTTTTTGGTTTCTAATATTGGAATACATTTCTAAAATCAGTACATATATTCTCCTCTTTGCCTGTCTCCCCAAGTTTTATTGGAGAGTATTATTAAAGTATTATTAAAATAATAGTGTATCTTAGGAGTAGGTGTTAGAGTCAAGACACATGGAAATCATATTACTGCTGCATGTTTGGTTCAGTGGTGGAAAACAAAGGGGAATTAACCAAGAGATAAGGAGCAACCAGCACGCTGGTTATGTTGAAGATTAAGTTCCCAAAGTGGCTCTTTATCTTTTTACATCTCCTCTAATAGTGCTAATTTTGTCCCTTGTACATATCCTTATTCAGTTCTTCAGCAAGCATCTGTTTTATGACCAGCATAGTGCAGATGTTAGAGATTCTGGGAAGAATGAGATGCTGTTCCTGACCTACAGGATCTCAAAGTCTAGTAGGGGTAACAAATACATGAAAACATTCTTACAGCATAGCTGTTGTCTGTAGCAATAGATGAGGATCCAAGAAATGAAAATAATATAAAGGAAGAATTATCTGCTTAAGGAATTCTTATTGCATGTTTGAATGTAACTAAAGTGCCTAGCCACTGGTCGACGACAAATGTATGATTTTAGCAGGCATGTGATCCTCTCAGTCTTCAAGACACCAAAGGTCTTTCTCACTCAAATATGGTGATGTTGTTAATTCCTTACATGAAAGGGGTACTGCTCTCAGTCACAATGAATAAAAATGAAAAATGAGTGCAGAGCTATTTTTGAAAGTGATGAGAATTTATTGTAGTTCATTCAATTATTTGTAGATCTCCACTTTTAAATTATCACTGCTTTGGTGTTAATTATTCTTAAATGTATAAATTATATTCAAAATGCTTACAATTGATTAAGCAAGAGCAGATTTGAATACACAGAACAAAAAAGAATTATTTAAGTACAGAAGTAGATTCTTCTCCATGAACTTGCATTCTGTCTTTATTTTATTTTAGTCTGAAATATGCATTTTTGTCATTACCAGTACTTCTGTAGGATAAGATTGAGGTCACAAGCATTTGCTGAAAAACTTGTAAGCAAAAATAATGGTGAGATTAGGAAAGAAATAAGGTAAACCAAAGAGATGGCTTATAAAAGTGACCTTAAAAAGTCTTCAGTCTGTTGGCAATATTTGATATTTGCATGGAGAAGCAATGGGGCTTTACAAAGTTATTTGTATAAACTAAGACTAAAAAGGTATAACTATAACTATATATATATATATTTATTATTTATTTATAAACTGGTAAAAGCGAAAAGTTTAGTTTGGTGCTTCTCTACTTTTCATATTTACATATGTTGTTCTATAATTTCAAATCTGATCTTGCTCAATTGTAAGCATCTTGAAACTACGCTCAGAGGCATAGAAACCCATCCTCAAGATTAAAGATTTGTTTCTATCTGGGTGGAGTTAGTTACTTTGGTAACAGCCACTATCACCAAATTGAATGTTAACAATGGAAAAATTTAAAAATACAGATGCCAAAGTAGGACAGTGTAGGGAAAGAATATTTTGAGTTCTTTTGCCCCTCACCCCCATCTATTTTACACTGCAAGATTTATAGTACTTTTAGCAATTTTGGGGTCCTTAACATATATACATGTAGAGTATTTCTTATTGAAATAGTCACCTTAAAATATGAAATGTAAAAAAACCTAAAATGGTAAATTATTAAAAAGAAAAAGACATTTATTCTGAAAAACACATAGGGCCACATATAATTGTGATTCTGCCTCTTGCTCCTTGTGAATTTGTAGCCAAAACCAGGACAATTCTGGCATTTGGTCTGGAATCATTTTGAAGGGTAAGGCTGATTCTGTGATACCAAGCACAGACAATTTGGCATTTGGCTCCAAAAATATGCTCAAGATTTGTTACTTCTTTCCTCAGCAACAGGCTTCCAGCCAAATAATTTTTAACCAAATTCCAGAGCCCAATTTTGTTTCAGCTACTGAGATCCTATTTCAAGTAGCTATCAAGATGGGGGACGGGGGGAGAGAAATACTGACACTAGTAAGATCCTAGGACAAACTAAATCCATACTATTTCTGTTTCTGCATTAAAAATAAAAAGAAGAATATGTGATATTTACAAAACACTTAATTTTTTTGTTCTACCTTAAAGTCCAAGTGGGTTTTCTTTTTGTTAACCTAGGCTTGGTAGAAGACAGGGCATGAACATTTTAAGGAAAATATTATTTAAAGTGAATAACCTAAAATCAAAATCTTAGACTACCTTAAGGATTTGTTTTGTTTTTGTTTTTTGTTTTTTTTTTTTTTTACAGAAAGTTAAGGGTGGTTGAACTTTACTTCTAAAAGACACAAGGCAAATAAATAAATAAATAAATAAATAAATAAATAAATAAATGACACAAGACAAGCGATTAAAAGATACTTTGTAATACTTTGTACATTTAATTTTTATCCTTTAATACTGTGTAAAAATTCTGGTTTTTTTTTTCTTTTTAAATGACAGTAAAATTAAACAGTTTCCTATTAATAGCTATGAAGTACTTTCTACCTCACAGTACAGCATTGTAGCTGAATTTCTTTAGCTTTTTTTTTTCTTCAAACATCAAATAACTGTTCTACATTATAACTATGTCTTAGGCTAGAAGTTTAAATTAGGATCTAGTATCATCTTTGATTTAATCTTTAACATTTTTTTATTTTTTAAAGATTTTATTTATTTATTTATGAGAGACAGAGAGAGAGGCAGAGACATAGGCAGAGAGAGAAGCAGGCTCCCTGCAGAGGGCACCATGGGGGACTCGATCCCAGGAACCCGGGATCACAACCCGAGCCAAAAGCAGACATTCAACCACTGAGCTACCCAGGTGCTCCTAATCTTTAAAATCTTAAATAAATACTGCCTAATGTTCAAAAGATGCAGTGTTTACTGACCCAAAACAGTAGTATTAAATTTTCATTGAATAATGCATATTTTTCCCTTAAGATGTTTGCTTGAGGATCATATCTCATAACTCAACTCTGAATCCATAAATACCTATATAGGTGTACAATACAGAGTCTACTAGACTTTCTGTGTGCTATGTTCTTTGTTTCTTTTTTTTTTTTTTTTTAAGATTTTATTTATTTATTTGAGAGAGAGAGAGAGAGAGAACAGGAGCAGGAGTAGTGGTAGATATGGGCCGGATCTCAGGACCCTGAGATTTTGACCTGACCAAAAGGCAGGCACTTAACCAACTGAGCCACCCAGGTGCTCCTTTCTGGCTCCTTTTTCATAGCATTAACTTAAATTTTAAATTATAACTCTGTTTTCATTAAGTCACTGAGTAATACTTATATTACCATAAAATGAAAAGGGATATTTACATAGATGAAAGGACTGTGCTTTAAAAGAAATAATGAATTTTAAATTCCTATTTTGGTAACAAAACTCTTATGATCTTTTCTAAATTCTTTTAGTATTATACCCATTTAGTTTTATGATTTTTTAACTGTATTTTCTATTGTTGCTGTAACAAATCACAAAAAAAAATATGGCTAAAACAATAGAAATGTATTATCTTATAATTCTGGAGATAAGAAGGCCAAAATGGGTCTCACAAGGTTAATGTGAAGACGTCGGCAGGGATGCATTTCTTTCTAAAGGTCTAGAGTAAAGACTATTTCCTTGCTGCTCCAGCTTCCTGAGTCTCACATATTCCTTCGCATATGCCCCTTTGGGCTTATGGCTTTCTTTGGAAAGCCAGCAATGACATGTCTAGTCTTTCTCAAGTGGCATTACTATAAAGCTCCCTCCTGCCTCTTTCATTTATAAGGAACCTTGTGATTACTTTGGCCCCACTTAAGTGATCCTAGGTAATCTCTCCATCTCCAGGTAACTGATTAACAAACTTAATTCCAAATGCAACCTTATTTCCCTTTTCCATAAGATAACATATTCTCAGTTTCCAGAGACTAGGACTTGGACATCTTTAGGGGTTAAAGATGGGGAAAGAGGAAGCATTATTCTGTCCACTGCATTAATATAATATTCCTAAAAGAAAAGCAAAATCTGTTTGTTTGTTTGTTGTTTAGTATTGTCTTCTATTTCACTCAGAAATTTAGCTGGAAATTAAGACGAACAAATATTAAATAGTATAATGTACCAGTACTAGTAGTAAACATCCAAATATCCAAACATCCTAATCCTAATATTTCAATTATATTAAGTAACGGTGACATTTGTACTGCATCTGGCACTGACTTACTATAGTTTCTACCCATCAATAGCTGACTTAGGGCTGACTATCTTAATTCTAGATCTCTCCCACAATCATAGAAGAGTCCAGTATGACACATACAAAAAAGTCATCTCATCATTTCTCTGTATTACCTTCAATAGGCTCCATGTTTTGAACTATTAGACCATATTAGCTCTAAAAATCACTGAGCCATCTTATTTTGGAATTCTTTAGGCAATTATAATTTGTTTTTAATTAGTATATAGTATAAATTTATGTTTATATGATATCTCCAAGTGACTAATATTTTATATGAAGTGGCCAGGGATTTATTTATTCCCCAGTAACAAAAGAGTTCCAGGATTTCACCAAAGACTAACCTTTGGAGATAAAAATCTGCCTATTTTTCTTACATCCTGGTACAACAAACACACCTATCACCAGGTTCTGCTAATTATTATTTTTCCAGTTCCAAATCATCCCCCTCCCCCAAAATCACCTGTGACCACAACAATCTCCTCACTTGTTTACCAGTTTATCAAATTATCAAGTTACCCCCATTAACGGTACCTCCATTTATGCTGTCCTGCTTTCTTGATACAGGATAATAGATGAAGTGCTGAGACTAAAGAGAGGAAGAGGGCATTACTCCTATCTGCCTAGAAAGAAAACAACAAGCAAACTGTCCCCTATTTAAGGGAAGGTGGCTTCACCCCAATACACTTTCACAGTATTTCAAAATTGCAATGGATTCTTTTCAGTTATTTTATTTGCATCCATTACCGAAAGGTCAACATTTTGATTGAGGCAATGAGAGCCAAAGAAATTTTTACTGAAATGGCATTTGTGCTTGAGAACTGACTGCTGTTTCAACTATACTTCAGTGATGATTCTTCCTCTGTATTCATTTAGGGAAGTTTGATGCTGAAACACATAAGAGCTGTCTTTCTTCTGAGCTAGGACTGCATTTACAGGTACTCTAGATTTTTCTCAGATCTAATGGGATTTTCTTCTTTGCACCACTACATAGTAGCCATGCAGACTGCATGTTTAAGCATGCTTTTAAAAAGTTGTCAGAAAGGATTATTTGGATTGATCATAGATTTCTAAGTTTGCAAAAATCAAACAGTAAAAAAAAATAACAATAGTAGCAGTAATTAGAGACACTTTCCAATGAGCAAAACATGAATCTATCTATAGACATGTACAATAATCACAAAGCATACTGCCAGCAAAGAATTAAACCAATTCTCTCCCTTCCCCCGATCCAGGGAATTTGTTTTATGCTTTACAATTTTTTTCCTAACATTTAAACTTATTCACGCATTTTAAACATATAAGGGCTTATTTGTCTCATTGATGAGACAAGTATGGATGTGCAGAATTTTCTGATACAAGTGTTTATAGAGTTCATTCACACTCAAAGGGAAAGGATGAGTGGAAAAACAAAACAGACTAAAGAAAACTAATGACTTGTTTGCTCCTTCTCCTTTCATATTTAACCTGTTAAATCTTGATTGTATACCCTAAGTAGCTTTGGTTCAAGATGACCCTTTTCCCATTTCTGCATTATTAATCATCAAAATGGCCTTATTGTCCTCAGTTCTGCTGCCCACAAGGCAGACCTCAATATTGGTGAGCAGGTGCCATTCTAAAATCCAAATCTTAACATCCTTCAGGAGCTTCTCTTACTCTGTAAGATAAAGTCAACTCTCTCTAGCATAAGATCTTGTCCCACGTAACTTTTTATCTCAATTCCTTCGTCTCTCTCACACACATTCTCTTTCTGACTCTCAAGAGTCAGGAAAGGCACAATGTATCATGACTTTCCCGGAATTTAATATATGCTCTTTGCTGTCATGCTTTAGCATTTGTTAATCCATTTGTCCAGCATGCATTTGCTCACCTGTACACAGAAAAACCTACAGATCAGATCAAAAGGAACAGCAAAAGTGCCACTTTCACAGTCCTTTGCCAATTTCTCAGCTTCTAGCCAGTGCTGAATGCACTTCCTCATGGGCTTTGATTGATTTTGTGCCAGCATCTTCCCTTAAAAATGCTGTGCCTTTTTTATTTCTGCCTAGAGGTCTCTCCATGGCCAAACATAAGATGGGATTCCTGTAGAATCGCAGGGAGTTCATATCCTAGCAGCAGATTTCAATCAATGGGAGATAGGAGCTCATGCGTTTCTTCCCCTGTCCTTTATGAAGATAATTCAGGGAAATTGTCCATATGATTCTTGAGATAACAGAGAATTTAAGGCTCTATTGCCCTCAATAACATAGTTTTATATTGACTTTGTCTCCGTACATGTCACACTCTCTTCTTTGTTGGGATTTCCACCCAAATCAACTATCTTCATCCTCCATGATATTTCGGATTCAGCTTTCAGATTCCAAAAAAGCTAAGACAAGGACCCGTTCCTATTTAAACACATCCTGCCTCTGTGTTCCCAGGTCCTTGAACCTATATGTCTATTATAAAAATTAGGAATAGGAGCACCTGGGTGGCACAGTTGGTTCAACATCTGACTCTTGGTTTTGGCTCAGGTTGTGACCTCAGGGTCGTGAGATCAAGGCCCGCGTCAGGCTCTGTGCTCAGCACAGAGTCTGCTTAAGACTCTCTCTGACCTTCCCCTGCCATGCTTCTCTCTTTCTCTCTCAAATAAATACATCTTTAAAAAATAAAATTCAGCGATACAAAATTTCCTTAAGCCTGAGATTTCTATTGTTCATTTTTTAATCACTGATATGAATATAGTCTCTGACAAAATCCAGATGTCCAGTAAATATTTGATGATTAAATAAATGAACTCATAATTCTCACTTATGAACTTTTTGTTAAACTGTGAGCTTTAGGGAACAGACTTGCCAAACACGCTAGTAAGCATTACAACATCAGGTACTGAATGGAAGCTCAAAAATATTTGTGGACTGAAAGAAAATGAAGGCAGCTGAGCCCCAAAATAACAGACACAGCCAAAGTCTGGAAAAAAGTACTATTTCCCCAATGTACTTGAATTAGGTTGCAAGGAAGGAAGAAAAACAGGATGGGCATCTTTGCTGAGTCTTCACACCTAAACATATTAATCTGGGGAGGCAGGGAATGTAAAATCTGAAGGTTAAAGAGACTAGAAGCAAGTGTCACTTTCTTTCCTTCTCCCAGATGGTCAGCCTTGCTGCAAAGCAGTCCCCAGACAACCCTGCCTGGGCAAGGTGCCAGCACTTTGCAATTTACATTTTTATTCATCAGGACCCAGAGCTGTCAATATCTAGTGCTTCCCAAGTTTTCATCTTTGTCTTTTAAATTTTTAGGAAAACATTACAGGAGAGCACAGATAGTGATGTTTTGCTGGATCATGCATAGTTCCCTGGCCCTTAGACCCTCTGATTGCTGGAGCCAGCCTTAATACTTATTAATCATGGTCTCCCTATATACTATTCACTAATCCACTGATGAATGGTTTCAAATTTATAGTTATCAACCCAGAATATTCTGACCATTTTCTTTATCAGCATTCTGTAGGTTTAAAAATAAATTTTATATTTTTGGATCGAACATAAAATATAATAAAATCATTTACTTGATGGCAAAATTCATGCACATTCTTACAACTATGTTCACAATAGCCTTAAGCTAATAATGTTTATTCCAATAGAAGTGTAGATTCCAGTATGGTGTTCAGGGATGCACTAAAATACGCCTTATCAAGATTTGAAGACAACAATCTGTAATAGTGGTATAAGAATGTGAAATTATATGAAAAGTATCCTTAGAAATAGCTAGCAGACAGCACTGAAATATTTTTATAATCATACTACTTCTAAAGTGACCTGAAATAGTTTACCTAATATTTAAAAAGTAGTTAATCAGTTAACTCTAAAAATATTTATTTATTTTTTTTTAGATTTTACTTATTTATTCATGAGAGACACACACAGAGAGAGAGAGGCAAAGACATAGGCAGACGGAGAAGCAGGCTCCATGCAGGGAGCCCGATGCGGGACTCGATCCCAGGACTTGATCCCGGGACTCCAGGATCACGCCCTGAGCTGGAAGGCAGACACTCAACCACTGAGCCACCCAGGCATCCCTCTAAAAATATTTATTATGAATATATATTCTATGTTTCTTATGGGAAAAATACTTTTTCCCAGTTGTATGTTTTTCAGTTAGGGAAACAATTTGCTTACTTGAAACATTGATGGATATAAATGGTTATAGTAAAAATGTATTACTAAGGTAAAAGATTGACCCATACTTAAGCATATGTTTAGGGAAAAAAAAGGAGTCAATTTTTTATATAGTATTCTTGGGAATACTATACAAAATACAAATCCGGATGTATTGTTTTGCTAGCCTAGGATTGCAACGGAGTTTGGAAACAATGGGACTGACTGGGTTCCTTTGTCAAATCAGGTACACCAAGGAGGCTGGGAAATTACATATATATGTATTTCTTAGCCCATGGCTGAATTAGTAAGTTGCAAGCATCTCTACTTTGTTCAAAAGTTGGTATTAGGCCTGATTAGCTCGAATACTCAAATTTTCATTTGCTCTTTAAAAAGAGCTCCACACTTAGTCATTCTTCACACCCACTTACTTTCTCCCTCTCTCTCTCTCCCCCTTCACACTCAAATTATTAACTTTTTTATCCATTCCCACATTTGAAATCTGGGTCAGACCTGCAGTGATCTCTCGCCTCTACTTGTACTTAAACTTCTTAATTGGAATTCCTATGTCTAATCTCTTCTCCTAATCCTATGTATATTTTCAGAGTTTTTGTTCTAAAATTGCAATGTGCTTTCACCTCACCCCCATTGAAAAACTGCCAATGTGTTCATATCACTATCAGTGGAGTTCAAATGCACATGACTCACTATATGGCCAGACCTACCTCCCAGCTTCACCTCTGGGTGGTTCCCTCTCAGGGTCTTAGCATGGTGTCAAGGATATAAAGGTGAATGCAATAGTTATTTCTCTCACTGAGCTGAGAGTCTAACTGGAGGAGACAGAAAAGCAGTCGAGCAACTTGGCAGTGCAGTAACAGCAGTGTGCACAGGTGCCACAGGAGCAAAGAGGAAGGATATATAATAAGCCGGGCTAGGAAGAGGAGACAGTTAGGGAGACTTGCTGGTGGATGTGATGTCTGCAGGAAGTCTTGAAGTAGAGAGAAGAGTTGCCTAAGAGAAGGAGAAAGAAGGCAAAGGAGAGAGTGGCACAAGGGCACCAAGGCAAAAAAAAAAGCCTAGTTAGAAGTGACTTAGTGGTGGCTCAGTCGGTTAAGCATCTGCCTTCAGCTCAGGTCATGATCCCAGCACCATGGAATCAAAGTTTCTCCATTTGTACACTTAGGATCCTGCTTTGAATCCTGCTTCTCAGTGCCAAGTATTTGTACTCACCAAGGCTGGGTCTATGCCACATTCCTGTGAAAAGAGAAACCTGTTTCTAAATAGCCATTCAGAATGTTTGTCTATACTATCATGGCTCTCCCTTCCTACGTCATAGATGCCTATCGGTGGTCCTGTGTGCACATCTGTATGTGTGATGGAATGCCCATGGTTTTCACCCCAGAGGAAGACGTTCCAGGGATCTCCATCCATGTGCTTTGTTACCTTTTGGTAAGCTCTCAGCATAGACCTCTGGTGCCACTGGGTTTTCTGACCTATGCTATATACCTTGGACACTGATTCTTTTGGTTGTTATTATGAAATATACATCCTTAACCCAACCTGAACACAGAAATACCAGATGTTAAAGATAACAAAAATTCTAAAGAGTTTTCAGGAAACATTTTGAATGTATAGAACAGTTTGTGGTGAATACCTCAGAACCAATGACAAAAACTTCACATCTTTTCTATAATGTGGGCCTTAAAAAATACTATTTTTAAGCTTATCATTTTGTAAAAGTCCATCAATTAGTAATATGTAAACCATTATCAAAAGCCTTTCTAAATCTATTGCATAAACTAAAGAAAATACTGTTTTAAAATTATCAGCATAAGGCATTGCTAGCAGAATTTTCTTTTTTTAAAGAAACTATCCTTTAAGTATTTAACTGCCAGTTAGAATATGTAAATAAGTACTCCAAAATCTTGAGGTTTCAGATGAATCTGTTATTGCCTTCAAATTGTTATTCCTACCCTTAAACTCTCTCTTCAAAGCATTTTATGCATTGTCAACAGATTATTTAAAGCCTTCAATTTCATCATGTATTTCTTTCATTGAAAGTTTCCAAGAATCTGATTAGGGACGCCTAGGTGGCTCAGTGGTTGGGTATCTGCCTTTAGCTCAGGTCATGGTCCCAGGGTCCTGGGATTGAGTCCCACACTGGGCTCCCCGCTGGGGGCCTGTTTCTCCCTCTGTCTGTGTCTCTGCCTCTCTCTGTGTCTCCCATGAATAAATAAATAAAATCTTTAAAAAACAAACAAAAAAGAATCTGATTAAACCTCACTATCATATGACTAGTTTTCAGACAACCTACCCTTTACTATAACTATTCTTCTCCAGGCAGCCCAGGTGGCTCAGTGGTTTAGTGCCACCTTCAGCCCAGGGCCTGATCCTGGAGACCTGGGATCGAGTCCCATGTTGGGCTCCCTGCATGGAGCCTGCTTCTCCCTCTGCCTGTGTCTCTGCCTCTGTCTCTCACAAATAAATTTTAAAAAAAAATTAATATCTTAAAAAAAAGAAAAACTATTCTCCAAAGTTATTGCCTATAAACATTCATAAAATATTTATTAACACATTGATTCAATTTATCATTATTTATTAAGTAAATTAAATGTTACATTATTAATTGTTTAATTCATTCATTCACCTCCATTTGTGAATTAGATTTAAAACCTTAAAGGCGGTTGAATAGAGGTCCAATAAGTAATTGATGAATTGAATTATACTTCTTTATATAGAAAGACTCACATATAGGGCCTCACATATATCAGTTAATTGACCAACTGGTTGTGGTTTGTAACAAGACTTGCATAAATAAAACAGGAAAAGTGAGAAATGTTTCACGAACCTGTAAAAATGCAGCTGGAATTAGAGCCTGTCTAGACCCATAGCTTCACACCAGGTATTGCTCTTTCACACAGGGAAAGAGCATCCCTACGCCTGGCTAACAAAAGCTGTGGTCACAAAAGAGGTATGTATCTCAGTACCATTCAACATTATCCATAGAAAAAACAAATTATGTATACCAGTGAATGTAAAATCCTGATTGTAGATGATATTTCATCCTAAACAAGAGACCATCTTATATTCTTAACAATACACCTTTGTATTAAGACAATAGTGCAGTGTTACATCTAATGGCCTTGGTCAACTTTTCTTTATGCTTATATACTAGCCCTAGATATTTTTATAATTATTTATACCTGTTCCTAAACAAGAACATAAAGGAAAACATTTCCTAATATTTACTTTATAAACATATTTTCAAAGCAAATATAGCCAAATACCTGACTTCCCTACTTTTCTTTCAGATACATTTTTTTTTTTTTAAGCGAGTAACCATTTAGGACTAGTCTACCTAAGTAGCAGAGATGTCACTTGGTTCCTTTCTCAATCTCAGAGGGGAGTATTTCATTAGGAATTCATCTTTAAAAATAATGATGTGGAAGGTGTTACTTTTAATTTTCTTGTCTTTAAATATGGCGAAATCATTTAAGTGCTGTGAGAATGAGTATAATCTAGCAAAGAAAAAAAAAACTTTAGATCTGAGAACAGATGGTTAAAGATCATGACAATAAAGAACATACCCAAGGTTAATGACCTACATGCTGAACTTATTTTAATTTTAAAAGCCATTACCAACTGAAAATATCCTGCTTTAGCTGAACCAACACTTACAAGAATTTTATTTTTTAAATTTCCTTATACATCTTTAGAAAAGAACTCTTGTGCTGGTATCTCTGGAGCAATAATGAGATATCATGTGGTTACTTCTTGGTGAATAAAAGCATTCATATGGAATTAGTTGTTTCTGCATGCATAGACAAACATATTGGGTCATACTAATGACTTATGTACAAATTTCTCCAGAATTATTTTATTCCCTAGAATCTCAATCTTAATTCTAATTGCCCTTGGACTAACTGCCCACTTCCATCAGTGGTTTAATTATTATCTGCTAATCAAAGGGTACATTAAGATCCCATTATTATGATATTGGAGGGATCAGGTAAGACAAAAAGTGTTTATTCCAGTTATCAACAGAAGTAACGTTAAGAAAGATTTTAAGAATGAGAATGGCAGTTCCAGGTTCCAGTTATTCGATATATCTTACCAGGGAATAGGAAAGACAAATAGATTGGATTTGTGATGAATTTTCAAGGTCAAACTTCTATTCTCCCATTTAAAATTTTTTAGACTGATAACTTGAGAAAAACACATTTCTTCCTAATTTTTACATATACATTTTTGATGGATCAAAGAAAGCTATGGCTTCTCCCACATTCCCCCATGACAAAATGGCAGAAACTAAATTCAAGGGAAACTTGTAGTGCACTTGTAGTCAATAATTATCAGCTAAAGGCATGAAAGGATAGGTGAATAAAAAGAGTGAAATACAGGCACTAGAGGAACATGAGACCACAATGCTCAGATTGAGATATTAAGATAGGGAGAATGTGAAAGTTACTTATTGAAGAAAATTTTTGTACACTTGATAATATATAATATTTCTATTAGGGGCAGAGAAACCCTGACAGAGAAACACTATAAATCATCTTCCAGATAAAGGAAGGAGGATGATTTTATATATAGATAGATATTGTGTTTATATACATATTTATATGTTTATATCCATATATATGTATATATGTTGTATATATCTATATATAGTATATATATGTATCTCAATTGCTTAGAAATATGAAACAAACGAACATAAAATATGAAATACATCAAGGAAAGGACCATCAATAGCAGAGAGACTCTTCAATGCTTTTAAAACATAGAAGTCCTTTGGATAGCACCCATGCCACTATCTTCTAGTTTTGTGACCTTCAGCAAATCAGCTAATTACTCTGGGTCTAAATATGCGTGTGAAGAGAAGGGCCTATGATGATCCATTCCAATGGTAAGACTGGAAATTCTATAGCACAAGTACATCTGAAATTTCCCTGGCATTCTGGAATCTTCTCAAGGGTATTAGGAATTTAATATGTGTTTATAAAATATCTATGGTAATATTTCCTACACATAAAACTTCCACATGTATGAAGTGATATCTCTACTAAAATTTCTCTTAAATTATTCCTTCCCAAGGCCGTGTAAGCTGAACAAATCTTAGAAATTCACTTAGGATTGATCAATCTACTTGACTATAAAATTTAAGCATCCCATCATTTTCTTTTAAGATAACAATATATTTTAATTAAAATATATGAACAGTTTAGTCTTTTCATTATATATGCATAAATTCACCTGAAAGGAACTAGTTTTTAGAGATATGGAATGGGACTATCAACCAATACTTATCAAGAAATATTTGCTCTTCTACATTAGTATAGGCAGAGAATGTGGCAGTCTAGCAACAGAAAAGAGATTAGTCCCATAAATTATATTATATAGGTTCGTAGTATGGGGTGGCAGAGTTTATTGCTAATAACAAAACATGCTGATCTTAAAGAGCAAGAACATTGAATTTTCTGGTTTTCTTCTTCTGTTTCCACTATGACACAAATTTCATGTAAGTATGCCAATCAACTGCATCCAGAAAGTGAAGTAAAATGCCAAATTATTCTTTTGGCAGGATTCCAGAGATTCTCAAGTTTTTTTTCTTTCCTTTCCTTAAAATTGTAGTATATGAACTAGGTTTATTTTGCATGTCCATGAAAAATAAATTGGATTTTTCTTGAAATTAGTCCCCTTCAGAAACGAAATATTTTTGGACATGATTCACTTAAGTTCATTTGTTCATTTTATTGTTTTTAATCTTGTTCATAAATTTGTCCTCTATAAAGAGCTTTAAAATTTCACCATGTTCTGAGATTACTATAAAAATGTATCCAATATATTTATTGAAAGACAGTGGTCGGGAATCCCTGGGTGGCTCAGTGGTTTAGCACCTGCCTTTGGCCCAGGGCGTGATCCTGGAGTCCTGGGATCAAGTCCCACATCAGGCTCCCTGCATGGAGCCTGCTTCTCCCTCTGCCTGGGTCTCTGCCTCTTTCTGTGTCTTTCATGAATAAATAAATAAATAAAATCTTAAAAAAAAAAAAGAAAGAAAGAAAGACAGACAGTGGTCAATATATTTAAGAGAAATGTCTTATTCATGAATCCTAGGAAATGTCAGATGGAAACCTATATAACCAGAAATTGAAACTTAAAGATCATTCAGTGAAGCTGACAATTTTATCTATCAAACATTAATGACAGTAATAAAATATACATAGATTTACAAGTTTACCACTTGTAAAGCACTTCCACATGTATGTTGCCATTTGATTCTCAACACAGCTAGGTAGATAATAGTATTCTCTTGTTACACAAAAATTCAGGGGTAATAAATGACACAAATAAAGTCACAGAGCTCTTAAATTATGTGATACAGAGTATATTTCCTAACATATTTCTACTTATAGGATCAGCTACCTATATTGACATGAAAAGGTCTACTCAGTTATAGGACTTGTAAAATTCTGTTAACTTTTTAGTGACTTCATATGCGTTTGTTCAGGAAACTATTTCAAAACCAAGAAGGTGAATAAATTTAAATATGAGAAATATTTACTAAATATAATGCATTTATTATATATCAAAAGTTTTCAATATTTTGAACAGCAGACATGCATCCTCAATATTTATTTCTCCAATCTTTCCTAAGGAATTGGTGAATATATAAACAAAGATTTAAATGCAAGGATGTTTATCAAAACATTATTTATAATATATAAAATTATAAATAAAGAGTGGCATTTTATTCATAAGTAAATTGGAACCCATAGAGGTTACATGGTTTGACCATACACATATCAGTAGTTAGGGACAGATTTGAGACTCAAATTTATGTTAGATATCTCTAGATACAGAATTGTCCTTACCAGGACACTGTATATTATATTAAAACTGCAGGACTGATGGTTTTCCCAGTTATCTTTTCAATGTGGATTTATGCATAATTGCAATTAAAATTGTTCTTTTTTTAAATTAGAAGAATGGAGAGGATAAGTAGGCTATAGCACAACCAACAACAAGTTGTTATGCTGCCACCCATACCAAAGGCTAATATTTCATATTAAATATATGTTTCAAGGTATAGAAGGAATGTACCTCAACATATTGAAGGCCATATATGACAAAGACACAGCTAATATTATAGTTAGTAATAAAAGTGAGTCTTTGCCCTAAGAGCAAGAAAAAGACAATATGTCCATTCTTACCACTTCTATTCAATATAGTACTAGAAGTCCTAGCCACAGCAGTTAGGCAAGGAAAATAAATACATCCAAATTAAAAAAAAAAGATAAATTGGCTCTGTTTGCAGATGATATGATTTTATATATGAAAAACTCTAAAGACCCCACCAAAAACTCTTAGAATTTTTTTTAAAGATTTATTTATTTATTTATGATAGACATAGAGAGAGAGAGGCAGAGACACAGGAGGAGGGAGAAGCAGGCTCCATGCCAGGAGCCCGACGTGGGACTGGATCCCAGGACTCCAGGATAGTGCCCTGGGCCAAAGGCAGGTGCCAAACAGCTGAGCCACCCAGGGATCCCCAACTCTTAGAATTAATAAACAAATTCAGTGATGTTGCAGGATACAAAGTTAACATATAAAAACCAGTTGTGTTTCTGTACTATCAAACTATCCAAGAAGAAATTCAGAAAATTATCCCATTTACAACAGCATTAAAAAGAATAAAGGGGTAGCCCTGGTGGCGCAGCGGTTTAGCGCCGCCTGCAGCCCAGGGTGTGATCCTGGAGACCCGGGATCGAGTCCCACATCGGGCTTCCTTCATGGAGCCTGCTTCTCCCTCCGCCTGTGTCTCTGCCTCTCTCTCGCTCTCTCTAAATGAATAAATAAATAAATCTTAAAAAAAAATAAAATAAAAAATAAAAAGAATAAAATATTTAGGAATAAATTTAACCAAAGAGGTGAAAGATTTATACGTTAATTACTATAAGACTCTAATGAAAGAAATTAAAGAAGATACAAATAAATGAAAGCTAGCTTGTGTTCATAGATTGGAAGAATTAATATTGTCAAAATGCTCATATTATCCAAAGCAATCTAGGGATTTTGTGCAATTCTTACCAGTATTCCAATTGTATTTTCACAGAAATAGAAAGAATAATCCAAAAACAAATACAGAATCACAAGAGACCCCAAACAGCCAAAGAAATCTTGACAAAGAACAAAGCTGGAGATATCACACTTTCCGGTTTCAAACTATATTATGAAGCTATATAATCAAAACAGTATGGTACTGGAATAAAAACAGACAGATGAATAAAACAGAATAAAGAGCTCAGAAATAAGCCTGCACATATATGATCAAATAATCTTTGGCAAAGGCTCCAAGAATACACCATACGGAAAGGACAGCCATTTTTAATAGGGTGTTAGGAAAACTGGCTATCCACGTGCAAAAGAATAAAACTGGACCCCTATCTTATACCACTCATCAATAAACTTGAAACAGATTAAAGACTTAAACATAAAACTTAAACGGGAAGACTCTTAGAAAAAAATATAGGGAAAAAAACTTCCTTGATATTGGTCTTGGCAATGACTTTTTAGCTACGACACTAAGAACAATGCAAGCAAAAAAACCCAAAACTAAACTAAAAAGCCTCTGTACAGCAAAGGAAGCAATCAACAAATTGAAAAGGCAACTTCAGGCATGGGAGAAAATATTTGCAAAACATACATCCAATAAGGGGTTAATATCCAAGGTTTATTTAAAAAAAAAAAATCTCATACAACTCAACAGCAAAAACAGAAAAAAAAAAAAAAAAAACCTTGACCTGAATAAACATTTTTTCCAAAGAAGACATACACATGGCTCAGGTACATGAAAAAGTACTCAACATTACCAATTATCAGAAGAATGCAAATCAAAACCACTATAAGGTATCACCTTATACCTGTTAGGAAGTCCATTATGAAAAGGACAAGAGATTATAGGTGTTGGTGAAAGTGTGGAGAAGAGAGAACTTGTATACTGTTGATGGAAATGCCAAGTTGGTACAGCCATTATAGAAAGAGTATGGAGGTTACTCAAAAAACTAAAAATAAAACTACCAAATGATCCAGAAATCCCACTTCTGTGTATATATCCAAAAGAAATAAAAACAGTATCTTGAAGATATCTGCATTGCCATGTTAATTGTAGCACTATTCATAATAGCCAAGATATGGTGTCCATTGATGAATGAATAAAGAAAACATGTGTATATGTGCATATATATCATACAATATTATTTAGTCACAGGAAGGAAGAAATCCTGCCATTTGTGGCCACATGCATAAATCTGGAAGACATGAAATATATGTGGAATCTAAAAATGTGGAACTCATAGAACTGGAGAGTAGAACAGTGGTTGGCAGAGACTGGTGGAATAGGGGAGATGTTGGTCAAATGGTACAAACTTTCAGTTATAGGATGAGTAAGTTCTGGGAATCTAATGTATAGCATGGTGACTATGGCTAATAATACTGTATTATTAGTATTGTATTAACATTGTATTGTATACTCGTGTTCTCACAAGTCTAAAAAAAGAAAAGAAAATGAAAACCATGTGGGGTGATAAGTGTGTTAATTAATTTGACTATAGTAATCATTTCATAATATATATGTATTTTTAATAATTACATTACATACCTTAAAGTCATGTTGAACAATCTATAGACAAATTTTGTTTGTCAATCATATATCAATAAAGTTAGAAAAAAATAAATATATTTTTAAAGTCTTTATCTCCATAAGCAGTCACAATATAGTATGATACTCTGGTAAGAGCTAAAAACTGAATGCAGAACTTCCCATTCATATCACAACTAAATGACCCTTAAAAGGGTCTTAAAATTAAATTTACTAGAAGGTTAGAGATAAGCCAAAGTCCATACTTCACCTGATTTTTCTTCATAAGTAAATTTTACTTTCCAAAATAATATTTTGGATTCCTTCAGGAAAAACAGAGAAATGACATAGAAGAGATAACTCAAGAGATAATAAATAAGAGAAAGTTCTGAGCTAACATTCACAAAGCTTTCAATGTTCTTCTGGTACTAGATTCTGTTAAGAGTTAATTATTTCCAAGAAGCTAAGTTTAAGTTGGTATAAAAGTCATATATTAATTACTTGAAAAAACTCCCAGTAGGGCAATATCTAAAAATATTTCAATGAGAAAAGCATATAGATTTATTTTAAAGTGACAACCTAGCCAAGAGAGTGTCTGATCTCCAAAGTACATTCACTAATAAAAATTTAAGGATCACTTGGATAAGAGTAGATAAGGAAACTTGCAACACAAATGGGTTCTCCACAGTTTGGCCATGTCTGCACACTTAACTGGATTAATCTTAATGGTCAATTCAGTCCAAAACAGTCAACATTATTTAGCTGTTTACAAAAAAAAAAAAAATGTAGCACCTGCATGACTAACATGTATTCTTGTCATGAAGGTAAAAACAGTCTCTACCCTCTGAATGTTAGCAGGTACAGATATGTTTAAACCTAGAAAAGTAAGACTAAAATAATGAAGAACTGCTTTTAACTATAATTATTAACTCACAAACCCAAAACATCTCCTCCTTAACATAGTAACATTCAAAGAGGACTTTTAACCATCCTACAGAAACTTACTGCTAAAAATTGTACTCATGGATATTCATTTTACTTAAGTGACACAAGCCTTATGTAGGTATAATTATATTACACATATTCATCCTTTCTGATCTCACTGACAGAAGTGTCTCTGTCGGATTATAAAATTTCAATATTCTCACTCTTAGCTCAGTTCCAAACAAAGAAAAGGTGTTCATTCAATATACACTTGCTGAAGGGATAATCTCCTTCTGGTTAGCATCTATCCACAAATAATGCTTCATAATAGGTTGTATCAGAGTTTGCTAGCTGTCCTACAAAATCTGTTTTCCTTTCTTCGTCAGGACATGTGGCTGTATACTGCATTTTCCAGTCTATCTTGATTTAATTGTGGCCAATATCCAATGGAAGAAGAGAGGAAATAATGTATGCTACTTCCAACTGGGAACATATGTCCCCCTTGAGGATGGTGAGGCTGTAAAATGGGAGTAATCCAAGTCCCTCAATTGCTCCATGGAGGAAACTCACCCACCAGCCCAAAATACCTAATACAGACTTAAGTGAATGAGAAATAAACTGGTATTGTTTTTGAGTATTTCTATAGAAATTTATCTTACAATTTTTAATATATGAATGCCCAGTAGGTATTCACTGAATTAATTCTTTTGTTGTTGTTGTTGTTTAAGATTTTATTATTTGAGAGAGAGAGAGAGAGAGAGTAAGCGAGAGCAAGAAAGAGAACATGAGTGAGGAGATGGCAAAGTGAAAGGGAGAAGCAAGCTCCCCATTGATCAGGGAGCCTGATGCAGGGCTTGATCTGGGGACTCCAGGATCATGACCTGAGTGGAAGGCAGAAGCTTAACAGACTGAGCCACCCAGGTACCCCTTGTTTGTTTTTAAAAAACAAATTTATGGACATTAAGGAGGGTACATGTTGTAATGGACACTGGGTATTATATAAGATTGATGAATCTGACCTCTACCTCTGAAACTAATCATAAATTATATGTTAAGTAATTGAATTTAAGTAAAATAAAAACAAATTAGAAACAAATTCATTTTTTAAGAACTCAAAATACAGGGATCCCTGGGTGGTGCAGTGGTTTGGCGCCTGCCTTTGGCCCAGGGCGCGATCCTGGAGACCCGGGATCGAATCCCACATCGGGCTCCCGGTGCATGGAGCCTGCTTCTCCCTCTGCCTATGTCTCTGCCTCTCTCTCTCTCTCTCTGTGACTATCATAAATAAATAAAAAAAAAAATAAAAAAAACTCAAAATACATTTATACCTACAGAAAAATGTCAAAACAGTACAAAAATCCCAGTATCCTTTTTATCTGGAATTCCTAATTATTAGCATTTTACCCTCGTTTGCTCTCCCTGCCCACTGTATCGATATATACCTATGTATATGCATCATACATATATGTAGATGCACATTCACATCTTTATTTATCTATACATGGCATGCCATATAAATGTAGATTTTTCCCCAACTTTAAATATCTTTTTCAGCACAATGATGTGTTAACCTAATACCTCCCCAAAACAAAAAGACAATACAACTCCTGCAACCAGTAAATCAACAATGACACTATCATTCAAGCTGGAGTATGTTGAAATTATTATACACTTATTGTTTGTTCAATTATTTGTCAAGTGTGACAGATATTATAACCAGTCTGGTTGCCTTTTCAACAACCCTCTTCACACCCCTCCTTTTTCTCTCCCACTTCTTTGGGTCTGGTCATACTGCAGCTGACCTCTGACTGCCAACCTCCTTCCTCAGGCTTGCTCAGACCTTAGGGAGCCATGTTTGCATGTCTCCATATCAAGAAAGGAGGGAAGTGAGAAAGAGAAGGAAAAACAGGAAGAATAAGGGAAAGTGGATGAATTAATTAATTTTTAATACAGTGCTACATGAAAGAAAAAATGTCAGCAAGTAACATTTTTAAAAGTTAATAGTTAAAACATTCCCCAGAGACTACCTAATTTGAACACATATTTCTCTCAAAATTCTGTCTGAATTGAAAAGGATATCTGAGAGGTCTGAGAAATCAGAGCAGGATACCTAGATTTATAATTTTCTTTGATGATCAGCATCCTGCCACCTTCCTAAATAGCAAAATCAAGTACACAAAACTGAAGTTTTTACTCAGATTGAAATCAAAATCTTTCTTCTCTTGTTCCCTTGCTTGTAAAATATCTTTCTAGACTTGAGAAAGTTAAGAGCCACAGAGAACACTGAACATTCTTTTCAATTGTCCAGTAGCACAATTCAGAAATTTAGTAAATTTTACAAAGACCTTACTTAAGCATGCTTAAACTTATCTTTTTATTTTTTTTTAAACCAAACACTGCTTACTGATAGTATATATGTGTAAGCCAGCGTGATTTTCTGAGGAGTAAAAGCAAATATTACAAAGGAGAAGAGGTTGTAGGAATTGTGTAGTATACATTCAGAAACATTTTGTCTCAGTTGTTTTCAGTAAGTGCTTCATTTCTATGTAGGAAGTATGTAAGATTCCTGCTAAAAATATACTCCCTTCTTTGAATATTCACAATAAATGCCAAAAGTTATCTCAAATGAATAAAGACAGGGCTAATTAGCAATATTTTATATAATGTAATAATAATTTAGATTTAATATAATTTCAGCATCTATTCATTATGCTAAATAATCTTATAAGAATCTCATGGTTAATATACTACATATAAAATTTTATGAAGCATTTTGATAAATTAATAGAAAAGTAACATCTGCAATATCACAAGTCAATAGGGCTGAAAAGAACCGAATACATTGAAGGTATATAAAGAAACTAATCATGACTTATGACTATAACAGGAGGAGAACATTATTGCCTAGGGCACTGTCTCTTCAATTATAAATGTGTCTCCTCCAAACTGTGTTTGTAAGTCATTTGCTGAAACAGTGACCTTATTTCCACCACAGAAATTACATTAAGGATATGTTTTAGTTCCCAAAACAAGCCCATAACAATCTGTCTTATTATCATGAAACTATAACTGTATTATCAGGACTACCTATCTAACCAATAAATACCAAAGTCCATTCTCAAAATCCAGGTTTCTCTACTAGTTCTAATTGTACTCTTTATCTCAGTTCTCAGCTGTAAGTCTTCCTAGTTCTCAACAGTCAGGCAGGCAAAAGAGGTTCCTGGGTGCTACAGAAAGAGACTGTCTTCATGAGCAACCTTGCACAGGACTCACAGTCTCATTCTTGGAAGGTAATGATTGCTGCCTAAATCTCTGTGCCCTAGGTCTCTAGTAGCATTTGGCAGGGAGAGGACTATGCCTTTGATGACAAGTGATGGTGGAAGAAGAGTGGGGATAGGTACAAACAATGGCTAAAGACAATGGGAGGATGGAAGGATAATTCTAGCAGCAAACTATGTGGGTAACTGAATCCTGGCCTCTAGGAAATCACCTATGCTGTTTATGTGTATACACACACACACACACACACACACACATATTCATCAGGTATCAATTTAATGTTGATAATTGGAACATCACAAATACTTAAAATAATAGTTACTACTCAACATTTCTAATTGCTTTAATTCATTATTTTATAGAATGCTTTCTGATACTAATGAGTCCTATGTACTACATTCATTTAAGTAATATTTTGGTATATAACTGCTATTAAAGATACTTTGCCACCTAATATTTGTGGCCCTTTTTTACCTATCTCAGGGGACACACTGACATAACTGAGACAGCACAGCATGTCATATGGAAAAATCTCTTATAAAATAAAGGTCAAAGATTAAATAGATAGTCATTCAATAAATTTATCTTTCTTCAGAGGAGTTATTCCACAGGTCAAAACTAAAGTCACTGATAGATATGTTTCTCATCTTGTTCTCTGGGTGTGAGGAAAACAAGTTGTCGATTTCCTTTGGTGGCTTTTTTCTTGTCTTGAAAGAAAACATTAATAAATTCTGCACAGCTGTGATTTACTAGTGTGACAAAAATGAAGAATGTGTTTCTCTGTCCACAAAGAAAACAGAATACAGATCCCCTCCCCTTTCTATCCTCCCCATCATCATCATGTAGCCTGGTGAAGTGTTTTTAACCCCAACCACTTTCAAGTAATGATATACTATTGCTTCAAAATCATGCTGATTATAATTTTCCAGCATCTTGTAAATACACCTACTACTGAATTGCTTGCTCTTATATTATATGGCAATGGTTTCTATGGGTAAAAACGTCTTGCAAACAAGTAATTTTGACCTGACTACCTTCATACATAGATACTGACCCTTCCAAATTGCTTTCATTTGGAAAAATGAAAAGGGCTTTCTAACTTCAGAAAAGCAAATCTTTCCAATTTGTACTAATAACATCATGACATTTTCTCACCTCTGAATGGCTTGTATCAGGGACACTTTTGAAGGGAAATAAAGACATAAAGAAACTAAACATTATCTATGTTCGTTTCGAGGTTGCTTACTTTTTATTTTTTTAAATGAATGTTCCTGACATTGCCTACATTTAGAATATTTGCAATGTAACAGTAGATGTCCACTGTGGAGACAATGGAAAGTTACACAGTTTGACAGCTGGAAAAGAACCTTAGAGATCCTGTAACACACATCCTCATATTTACAAATGAAAATAGGATAAATGAGTCTAAGTGAATTGCCTAAACAATAAGCTAGCGGTAGAAGTGGCTATTAAGCCCATCTTGTGCAATTTCTCCCTAATGAAACCCAGTGGTGCAGTGCCTAACAAATTCCTTCACAACAGCCCAGTATCTGGTCAGAGAATCATCCTGTGGACACTCTTCCATATTAACACAATCTCCTCGGTTTACTTCTGGGAGTTATTTACTCCTGTGCTAATTCCCTGGTTGTGACCTTGTCACAGGTATATAAAATGTGTCAGTCTAGTCTATCAATACTTCCATCATGTCTTTATTTTTACACATACTGTAGCAGAGACTAATCTATCCTTTAGCTTGCATTTTTCTCTCCAAAGCTTTTTAAATTAGATTTAACCCAAAAAAACCCTATTCCATTTCCTCTTATTTGATAGCTGTGATCTATCAGGATATACTCTATTCTAACCTCTACTTTCGCAAGAAAATTTTATATCTCCTTACATGCATGTCATGTATTTTAAGCCCCTAAATTTTGATAATGATGATTAATACTACAGCAAGCAATATTTTATAACAAATACTATCCTTAGAGGTTTAAATCCATTCACTTTAGTATTTACAATAATGCCATAGGTATTATTTGTGACATTTGCATTTTATTATTCCATTATGTAACTATTTTGACATAGTACCATTCTACTATGGCTGTTAAATAAACTGCCAAAATTTTGGTAGCTTAAAACCACACAAATTTGTAAGCTTAGAACTCTACAGGTTGGAAGTCTTAAAGGGTTCTCACTGGATTAAAATCGAAGTGTTGGCAGGGCTTAGTTCATTTCTGGAGGCTCTAAAGGAGAATGTTTCCCTGTCATTCCTAACTTGAGGCCATTTATAGCTCTTATCATAAATCAACATCATGTATACTTACTTCTTTGTTTATTGTTTACCTAAGTGCTCTAAAAGTGTTAATTCCTTGTGGACAGGACATTTTGCTTGTTCTGTTCATAGCTATATTCCACCATCTTAGAACAACTCTGGGCATGTAATAAGCACCTGGTCAACTTGGGTTAATGTATGAAAACCAAGATTTTTGTTCTATCCCTTGTAACTATATTATTTGGCAGACAAAAAGATATTAAACCTCAGTTTTCTTATAGATAAACTAAGGATATTAATACCAAGATATTGTTTTGAGAATTGAGGTCATGCTTATGAATACCTAGTAGCATGTTAACTAACACATAGTATAAACAATTATTATTATTATTATTATTATTATTAATTAAAATAACATGCTCTTGGGGCCCCTGGGTGGCTCAGTTGGTTAAGCGTCCAACTTTTGGTTTCAGCTCAGGTCATGATCTCAGGGTCATGAGTTAGAGCCCCACATCGGCTCTAAGCTCAGCAAATTCTGCTTGAGATTCTCTCCTTCCCTTCCTGCCCCTCCCCCACTCGTGCTCTCTTTCTCTCCCTCCCTCTATCTCTAAAATAAAATAAATAAAATAAAATAACATGCTTTATAACACATACATATATCCAAATTATTTTTTCTTTACTCATTTATTAACTGTCCCATGAAAGCAGAATCTTGTGTGTTTCTGTGTATCTCTAATACCTAGAATAGCAACCGGCAGGAGCTGAAGAAATCCTGTTGATTTAGTTGTGTGTAGGAAAAGAACCTTAGGAACCTTTTTTCTATCACTTAAAGCTGTGTAGGAAAAGAACCTTAGGAACCTTTTTTTTTTTTTTTGGAACCTTTTATTCTATCACTTAAAGCTGTGCACACTATTATGATGGTCACATGAGTATTCGTATAGATTCTGTTATAGAACTCAAAATAGGATAGAGAGTAATGATGATGGGAAAAAGTTTTGAATTCTCCAGACCTTAAAAGTTCTGAATTTTTATGTGTTGTTTAACCCTATTAAAAGCTGATATTTGACACAAATACTTCCTTCAAATTGTGCCTCACTACCATGCTCATGGTATTTTGCATAAATCCCCATAGGTCCCCCCTCCAGAGGTCCTGAAGATTATCCACCAATGTAACAGATGTTCCAAGCCTCAGTCTGTTAGGACAGGTTCTTACCTTGAGGTTACAGTGTGTGACTAATATAATGTAGAATACTGATGTAGCAAGAATGTGCTATAGTGACAAAATACAATTAGAAAGTTATTATTATAGGCCAGGAGAAAAAATTTGAAGCGAAGAATTGACAGTTGTGGTGGTTGAGGGAAAGAAATAACTTAGGCAAAACCAAGTCAGTAACATTCTGGAGAGTGAGGGAGAAGAAATCATCCTGATTCCAATATTTTGATCCCTGGTAGATACATATTTTGTGCATTATTTTTTTTTTACTTAAACTCTTTTTTACTTGGCTATAAAAAGAACTTGTGAAGAAAGAAATAAAAGTCAAGAACACTTTAATATACTTTTCTTCTATTTATTTTGGGCATAATAAATTTAAAGCTATTTTAGTTTTTATCTCATAATCTAGATCTCATTTACCACATGATTATTATTTGGGGATTCTCTGACCTATAAACAGTGAACTTAACAACTGTTAAAAAACCTTTATAGGGATCCCTGGGTGGCACAGTGGTTTAGCGCCTGCCTTTGGCCCAGGGTGCGATCCTGGAGACCCAGGATCGAGTCCCACGTCGGGCTCCTGGTGCATGGAGCCTGCTTCTGTCTCTGCCTCTCTCTCTCTCTCTCTGTGTGTGACTATCATAAATAAATAAAAATTTTAAAAAAAAGCTTTTATACATTTTCCCATGGAAGTACACAATTGCAACTGCAATATTATAGCTGGAAATATCACCATGTCATACAACAGACACACTATTCCTACTTCTATTGTTGGAATGCTAAAAAATATTCTGAGCTACTTGATCATCAGAGATAAAAAGCAGCTGTTCACGTAACATAGGTCCCATAGATCAGGGTAAAACTTTGTTTGTTTGTTTGTTTTAGATGGAAGGCTGACTACTAAAATTGGTTCAAGTATATATGAAGGAATTAACTGGAAATACTAAGTCCTCCTCTTCAATATTCCAAGAGAAGAAAATAAACCTTCCACCCCAGAAAAAAATTGCAGTGTGGAAGCTTTTGTGTGGTATTTCAATGAAACATTAATCTACATTAGAATAGAAAAATCTAGGGGTACCAGAGTGGCTCAGTCTGTTGAGCAGTTGAGAATCTGATTCTTGGTTTTGGTTTAAGCCATGATCTCATTGAGGGTCATGAGATCCAGCCCAATGGTCAGCTCTGAGCTCAGGGGGGTATCTACTTGAATGTTCTTTCTCCCTGTCCCTCCCTGCACTCACTCTCTTTCTCTCTCCAAAATAAATGTATAAATCTTAAAAAAAGAAAAAAAAAGAATTGAAAAATCTAGATTAGGAGTCTGCTCCTATTAAATACGGTAAAAGTTCAAATAACTCCTAAGCCATATTTGTCCTAACAGCACTTCATAGAAGGATACTGAAACTCAATTTTTTTCCTATTATTTTGTATCTTATGGACAAATATTTAGGAAGATTATAAAAAGAAAACTTTTAGGAAGTAATATCTCTAATTTTTCTAAAATTTAGGTCAAAATCAGTTTATGTATTTTACATATCAAAAAAGATCATGACTTTTACTTTTTACTAAAAACTTGTAAAGCAAAAGAGAAGTAATCCACTAAATAACAATTGTTGTATTTCATTTGAGGCTCTTCTATATTTAAGGACTTGGCAAAATGCTGAGGACTTTTTAAGAATGAGAACAAGATCTATCTTAGCCTTTAGGAAGTCCCTTGTCAAATTTTGGAAATATATTATTTAACAAAGTTACCATGTATCAACAGCCATAAAACCCTGAAAAGATACATGGAAGAGAGGGTGCTAAGAAGAGCACCAAACAAGCAGAGGGGGAAATGTGGGGGCAGCAGAGAAAAGACATGAGATAAGAGAGAAAGGCTGAGCTGGCACACGGAAGGCCTCCTAGGTCCATACGCAGGTGTGTGTCCTGAATCTGAAGGAGAGCTGCTGATGGATGTGAAGCAGGGGACAACTCTGAATTATGAGACCTGAATTTGGATGGCTGCAGGGACAGAAAAAGAGAGATGAGTTGAAGATGGATCACAATCATCCACCAAAGAGATTCTGAAGTCCTGAGATGAATTCCACAGATGTCATATATAGAAAATAAAATCACAGGCTTCATGACCAACTGCCAGTGAGGGAAGTAGATGAACAAAAAGAAGAGATGAAGAAAACTGAAACAGTAGATTAGGGGAGTGAGAACAAGGTGAGGCGGAAGAAGGTCAAATCATCCCAGGATCGATGATAGGCAAGCACTCCTACAAAACAAACGCAACCTCATTCCAGATGTTCTGAAAGTTAAATATCTCATCTGGCAAAGAGATCTTACATATTTTACTTCTCCAAACCCCTCAATAGATGTTGGAGGTATTATTTCCTGGATAAATAGTTTAACTCCTTTATAAAGCCAAAATTTTATACTGGGAAGATCCTGCAGCCTTTCCAAAATGTATGTTATTAGCACACTTTTTGAAGTTTGTTAACTTAGAACACTTCCACTCCTCCCCACCCTGTCTTGCTAAATATCACGTTTCATCCATCTTCCACAAGGTACCTTCTGTTGGGCTGATCATTAGGCAACTGATTTTTTTGGAGGGAAGGTTGCTCTTGGATTTGTTCTCATATATAAAGGACAGTCAATAATTTAAAACTAGTCATAAGAGGTATAATTTGCCTACAATAATATACATACAGTTTAATGTATATTTCTAGAGTTTTGATGCATTAATAATTCCATATAACCATTGCCACAAAGAATCACATATTTTTATTATCTCCCCCAAATTTACTTTGTGCCTTTTTCTAGTTAATCACCTCTCCCCACCTCCCCCTTGGCCCAGTGTGGTAGCGGTGGTACACCTCTTAGATCTCTATTCAGAAGTCAAAGAGCCACAGGGATCACTGTCCGTCTCCCACTGCAGTGGCTAGGGAATCCATACCACCAAATGAATCAGGACAGCCTCTTGCCAATGAAGCATGAAAACTAATGCCTGGAGATTTCTTTCTTCTTCTTTTTTTTTTAAGATTTTATTTATTTATTCATGACAGACACAGAGAGAGAGACAGAGACAGAGAGAGAGGCAGAGACACAGGCAGAGGGAGAAGCAGGCTCCATGCAGGGAGCCCGACGTGGGACTCAATCCCAGAGACCCACGGGCTGGATCCTGTGCTGAAGGTGGCGCTAAACCGCTGAGCCACAGAGGCTGCACTGCCTGGAGATTTCTGTCCAGTGTCTGACTGAACCAGCAATCTTTGCACCAGAGCCTACTGTTGGCAGAACCTCTTCAGAACTGCACAGCAGCCTGACATCTTCCTACCCAATTCTTCCTTCTGCCTCCCTTGCCACAGATGGCAAGACTGCATTGTGGTCTCAAGACTTTCTGGGCCTACTTTTGCTCCCATTCTCTTTTTACCTTTAACAGATATTGCTCCCAATAAATCTCCTGTAATTCTAATACCATCTTGGCATCTGCTTCCCAGATGACTGAATTGAAACTCATCTCTGCCCCCAGCAACCAGTGATCTACTTTTTGTCCTGGAAATGAGATTTGTGTGACCTAAGACTATAGTTCGTACTCATTTCTGCCAGATTCTTTCACTCAGCATATATTATTTAAATATTTTATTTATTTATTTGTGTGAGAGAGAGAGCAGAAGAGAGAGACAGAGGGAGAAGCACACTCCCCTTTGAGGAGGGAGTCTGATTGGACACTGGACTTGTTTCCACAATGATCCCACCACCCTGGGATCATGACCTGAGCCAAAGGCAGATGCTTAACTGGCTGTTACCCCAGCGCCCCTTACTTAGCATATTTTTGAAATTCGTTCATGTTGTTGAGGTCACCAGAGTTCATTCCATTTCAATTGCCATGTAGTATTCCATTGTATGAATATATCACAATTGTTAATTATATGTAACCTGTGATCTACACAGTTATTTTTTGCATATAATATGAGGAAAAGTTAGAAGCTTCCTCCCATAACCCCTCCCCCCCTATGGATATCCAGTTGTTCTAGCACTGGCTATGGAAAAGACTTTCTTTTTCCCAGTAAATTGCATCGTTGTTGGAAAATAAATTGACTATATACAAGTGTGGCTATATCTGGATTTACTAAAATATTCCACTGATCTATAGGTCTATTCTTTTTTTTTTTTTTAATTAAGGTTTAGGGAACCTGGGAGGCTCAGCGGTTTACATCTGCCTTTGGCTCAGGTCATCATGCTGGGGTCCTGAGATTGAGTCCCACATCAGGCTCCCCCAGGATGCCTGCTTCTCCCCCCAGGGAGCCTGCTTTTCCCTCTGCCTATGTCTCTGCCTTTCTCTGTGTCTCTCTCATGAACAAATAAATAAAATATTTAAAATGAATTAAGGTTTAAATAACATGCAGTGTTATATTTCAAGTGTATAATATTCAAGTCTATACATTACTCTGTTTATCTAGATAAGTGTACTCTTAATTCTCTTTACCTATTTTATACATCTCTCCACCCACCTCCCCTTTGGCAACCACAAGTTTTTCTCTGTATTTAAGTATCTTTTTTTTTTTTTTTGCCTCTCTTTTTCCTTGTTTTGTTTCTTAAATCCACTTATGAGTAAAATCATATGGTATTTGTCTTTCTCTGACTTATTTCACTTTGCATTATACCCTCTACAACCATCCATCCATGTTTTTGCAAGTGGCAAGATATAATTATTTTTATGGCATATATACACACACATATACATAAAATATTATATATATTTCTTTTATCTATTCATTATCAGTGAACATTTGGGTTGCTTGCACATCTTCGCTGCTATAAATAATATTGCAGTAAACATGCATGTATCTTTTTAAATTAGTACTTTTGTTTTGTTTTTTTTAAGATTTTATTTATTTATTTATTCATGAGAGACACAGAAAGAGAGGCAGAGACATAGGCAGAGGTATTTTTTATATATATTTTTTAATTTTAGCGATTCTATTGGCCATCTGTATGTCTTCTTTGGAAAAACGTCTATTCAGGTCCTCTGTCCGTATTTTAATTGAATTATTTGTTCTTCTGGTGTTGAGATGTACAAATTCTTTATATATTTTGAATATAGACACCTTACTAGATATATCATTTGCAAATATTTTCTCTCATTCAGTAGGTTGCCTTTTAGTTTTATTGATGTTCTCCTTTGCTATGCAAAAGCTTTTTATTTCGGTATAGTCCCAATAGTTTAATTTTGCTTTGATTTCCCTTGCCTGACCTGAAGGGAGCTATCTAGAAAAATATTGCAAATGCCAATGTCAAAAAAATTACTAAGTACTCTTCTAGGAGTCTTATGGTTTCAGGCCTCACATTTATATCTCTAAAGCATTTTGAGTTTATTTTTGTATATGGTGTAAGAAAGTGATCCAGAAAAAAAAAGAAAAAAGAAAAGAAAGTGATCCGGTTTCATTCTTTTGCTATATGTCTATTTTTAAGTTAATATGACTCTGTCCTGATTATTGTGGCTTTAGAGTAAGTCCTAAAATTTGTTAATGGAGCTCTTCTAACACTATACAATCCTTTGCTCTTTTAAACTTTTTTGGCTACTCTAGGTCCTTTGAGTAGCCTTATAAATTATAAGTTTAACTTGCCAATGTCTACAAAAACCCTAGCCAGAATTTTTAGTTTTTAGTGTAGAAGTTTTATGCATCTTTTGTTAAATTTATCTCTGAAGTAGTTTATTATTTGACACTTATTGGAAATGACATTTGAAAAATCCATCTCCTAATTGTCTTTTCTAGTATATAAAAATTCAGTTGATTTTTGTATATTGATCTTGAGTTTTGTATCTTGCAACCTTGAACAATTCTTATCACTTGTTTTATTGATTCATTAGGATTGCTTACATATACAAACAGATCGTCGGTGAATGCAGACACCTTTCATTCTTCTGTCCTAAATTTTATGCTTTTAATTTTCTTTTCCTGCCCTATTATATATCTAGGACCTAAAATAATGTTGAATTTATTGACATATTGTTATTCTGGATATTTCCTTTAAGTAGAAATAGCGAGCATTAGATTCCTTGCCTTATTCTCTGTCTTAGAAAGTGTTTAATATTCCACATTTAAGTATGATGTTAGGTTTTTTGTTGTTTTTATTTTGTTTATTGATGTTAGGTCTTTGATAATTGTCTTATATCAGAGTGGAAAAGTTCTATTTATATTTTGCTGACTTTTTAAAAAATAAATTAGGAATGATTATTTTTTTGTCAAATGTTTTCCTGAATCTGTGAAATGGTCAGATGTTTGATAAATTATATCAATTGCTTTTTAAGCATTTACTCAATCTTACATTCCTAGGATAATCTTCACTTGGTCATCACATGTTATCTTTTAAAAATATTGCCTAACTTAATTTATTAAAATTTTATTAAGGAATTTTGCTTCTAATGGTGTTAGAATCCGTAAAAGATATTTGTCTTTAATTTTTCTTTTGCAGTGTATTTGTCAGGTTTCATACCAAGATTATGCTAGCCTCACAGAATGAGTTGGGAACTTTCTCCCAATTCTCCATTTTCTGAAAGAGCTCATTTCATACTGGCATTATTTTCTTCCATAAATATTTTATGTAATTCACCACTGAAACCATGTACACTAGGAAATTTTTGTGTGGGAAGGTGTTTTTCCCCACTCTGTACACATTTTTTTTTGAGTTTGTTATTTTAATTCCAGTATAGTTAACATAGTGTTATATTAGTTTCAGGTGTACAATACAGTGATTCAATAATTCTATATCTTACTCAGTGTTCATCAGGATAAGTTTACTCTTTAATCCCCATCACCTATTTCACCCATTCCCCACAACTCTCCTCTCTGGTCTTCTTCAACAGATAAAGATAAGATTTTTTATGTCACTTTATACCATTGTGATAAGTTATATTTTCAAAATAACTTGCTCATGGCATTTAAGCTGTTGAATTTACATGCATGACATTGCTCAAGCTATTCCACTAGTATCCTTTTAATGTCTCTAGGATCTGTAGAAATATGCATTCTTTAATTCCTAACGTTGGTAATTGTACTTTCTCTCTCTCTCTCTTTTTTTTTTTTATCAGTCCATCACTTATTTCATATTTTCAAAGAACCAGTTTTTGGCTGTTAAAACCTTTCTCTAGTTATATTTTGTTTTCTATTCATTAATCTCTCCTCTCACTGCTATTATTCCCTTTTATCTCCTTCAGCTTTATTTTTTTTCCTTATTTTTCTACCTTATTAAGATAAAAGTTTAGACTACTAATTTTGGACCATTCTTCTTTTCTAATATAAGGATTTAAAGCTACAGATTTCTTCTATGTATTACTTTGGCTGCATCCTATAACTGTTTTGTTTTTGGTTTTTTTTTTTTCATTTTTATTCAGTTAAAAACAATTTCTAATGTCCCTTGTGATTTCTTATTTGAACGACTCATTATTAAAAACTTATTGTGTAATTTCTAAATATTTTGGAACTTTCCAGACATCCTTGTGTTATTGATTTCTAGTTTATTTCTGTCATGGTTGGAAAAAAGATTTTGTATAATTTCAGTCCTGTTAAATAAATTGAAAATTGTTTTATGGTCTAGAATATGATCACTTCTGGGCAATGTTCTAGGTATACTTGAAAAGAATGCCTATTGTTCTTATATAAGTAGAATGTTCTATCAGTGTTTATTAGGTTATAGCAGGTATAGGGATTCTTAGACTCTGGTAGGTGAACACTCCCTTTTCTTCTGTAATGCAATTTTTATAAATGGTTATATATATATATATATATATATATATATATATATAAATTCTTACCTTTTTCCACTATACCAGTTTGGTTATAATAGAATTAAAATGTACACTACACAAACTGTAGGAATTGGTAAGATTTCCAAACAAAAATTTTTTAAAGGACAGACCTCAATACACTTCCAACATATGGTTCCCCTGGGTATTTCAGTTTCTATTTGTCTTTTTAGGCTTTTAGGTTTAAAAAGTTATAATTATACTTGCTTACTTAATTGGTTTGAGTAATGAAAGTAAGCAAAGAGTTTTGTAATAATAGTAATAATAATGCCAAAGTAACAGATAGAGTCCTTGTGAACATTGACAGAGTTAGGATGCTGTAAGAGAATTTTACAGAGTATAGTTTTACCTTTTGCAACTTCATCTGAAATTTCTTGTAAATAATTTGATATTCTCTAGATGTAAGGTCAAATTTTAAATTATATTTTTCCTATTATATTCTAAATCAATGTTCAGAAAATAGAAAATATGCAACCACTTGGTAAGCTTTCCTTGTTTATCTACAAGTTTTATATGAAATATTAACTTTAGCTTTTTTGATAAAGAAGAAACTAAGATTTCTAAAGGATTGAAATACTAGTAATAATACCTAACATTCTTCGAGAGTTTACTATGCATCATTTATATTCTAATGGCTTAATCTCATTCAATCCTTATTGCAACACCATGGAATTCATCTACAGAGGAAGAAATAGTACTACAGCAAATATATATCTTTGCAAAGATAGCGCAGGCTTTCTCACTCTAAATCCAGTCCTTTTAGCCACTGCACTGTAGAGCTCATTGTGGGAAGGACAGTTAGTTTTGCTAAGCCATTTAGAAATTCCATAATGTTTAATCAAAATATTAAATATTTAGTTTAAAAACAGCAAAAGCTGGACACAGCTATACAAATCTCAAACATTCCAGGAGTTTGAAATATTAGAATAATGACCATTTAATACATGTAGTATAAATTGTTCAATCAATGAAATTGTGCAACACGTAGTACACAACCCAAAATGTTTCTGGAAATCACAATGATAAAAAGGTAATCATAGAAAACAGGAATAAGTATGCTGCATACTCATTTTAGGAAAATTCTCATTGAGACAGAAAAGTTAAAAGGAATATGAAGGTGGATAAACATCCTTGCAATTCTGCAAGTGAATGCAAATTGCTTGAGTATTCAGATACCTTGGGTCCTTATATACAGCTTTACAAGTTAGTCAAAAAATGAAAACCTATTGTTTACCCTGCTGTCTCCCATTAACAATGTTAAACAATGTTAAACTGTATGTATACACCTGAGAATCAACATAAAGAATAATGTACCATCAAGGAATATGAAATATTTTATCTAACCACAGTGCTTGTAGTGCACATTAAATGCTCATGCACATTATTGCTCAGAGCACTGTCCAATATCATTATTATATGAGTCAAATATGTAATTTAAAATTTTCTAGTTGCCACATGAGAAAAGAAAAAAGTAACAGATGAATTTTTATTTTATATAACATTTAAAATATCCACATGCTATCTATATAAAAACTATTAGGAAAAAAACTATTAGGAAATTATATGAATTTTAAAAAAACTAAGTTCTTGAAATCTGTGTATTTTATACCATATCTCAATTCAGGCTAGCTACATTTCAAAGGCTTAATAGCAACACGAGTCTAGTGCCTACCATACTGGACAGTGCAGACAGAGAGATCAACAGGAAACACTTACTGAGCATCTATTATACACAAGAAATTGTATTAACTATTAGGGAAACTAAGAAGAAAAAAATCACAGTCCAACACTAAACCAATTAAATGAAGAAATGGAAAAAAGATTTTGTACTGAAAAGATAATTAACATGAACAGCTATTTCTGACAAGTTTAACAGGAGTAGTGTAGGCAGCAGGTTGTATAAAAATTTATGGCAGGGACTTTTGTGATCTTGGGCAAAAGTATATGCCTGAGATATTTCAGATTTAAGAAAAGGTTGTAGGCATAAACTATATACACATTCATGAACAGGAAAAGCCTGATACTTCTAGTGACAATGAATGAACCAGCATTAGAGACTTCATACAGTAGGTATTAAATCTCCTGGATGTTCAAATGTTAGCTAACTCTTAAATGTAGGAATAAACAAATGACAAAAGACATAATACCAGAACAAAAAAAAATGTGAACACTGAAATATCAGTCTGATGACAAACCTTTGCTTCTCATGATGAAGAGTCAGTTAAGTATGTTTGAATGGGAAATGATGTATGAAGCAGAGATGTAGTTAAAAATTTACTGAAAGGAAAGGTAAGCCACAGGGAGATGAACTGAGAGCTTAAGTACTAATGTAGGTATAAATCAATGAGAGTCCTGGCCAAACCACAATGGAAGAGACAGGAGAGAGACTGGAAGAATGAATGGAAAAAATAAAGTCCTAGAATGAATATACCCAAGATTTATACCATAGGTCATAGGGAAAATATGGTGTCTGTGGTGATAACTGAAATGGAGGGACTCCTCATTTGGGAAAAAGATTAAGCCCAACTTTAGGCCTGCTGAAATCAAAGTGATGACATGATGTCTAAAGATGTGCACTGCACAGAGAGGAAGATGAGTGTATACTAGGAAAGAGAGCCCTCCAGAAATGTAAAAAAGAATAGTCACGAGAACATATGTAATTGCTGACAAAAAACACAAAAATTGGAGAATGAGTCAGGAATCTATATCCCTTAAATTATAAAAATATGGGAAACAGTTTTTGTAGAGACTATTTTAGGAAATAAATTAAAGATGAATGAAAGAATCAAATCTCAGGACCCTGGATGGCTGAACAGTTGAGTGTCTGTCTGCCTTTGGCTCAGGACGTGATCCTGGGGTATGGGATTGAGTCCCACATCAGGCTCCTCGCGGGGAGCCTGCTTCTCCCTCTGCTGACGTCTCTGCCTCTCTCTCTCTCTCTCTCTCTCTCTCTCTTCCTCTCTTCCTCCCTCTCTCTCTCTCTCTCTGTCTCTCATGAATAAATAAATAAAATCTTTAAAAAAAAGAATCAAATGTCAACTAGATAGAAAAGCCATGAATATTGGTATATGCAACATATACCATCAGTGTCATGCTTACTGTCTTATGTGGCTGTGTTACTATGTACAATATAGCCTTTCACAGTCCCTAAATAAAATCAAGAGAGGATTAACTGTGTAGTCATGAAATTCTTTGTTCCATTATGCTCTTGTCTGTGATTTGCATAACATGACTGACTGTAATCAGAGTATTGTGTGTGCCCTTTATTAATCAATCCTTGTATAAATCTCAAAAGGATTTCTATTTCTCTAAAGACAAACCTAGCTTGCTAAATATTATGAGCTCCAGGATAAATTTTAATAAATTCCATAAAAGACTACTAGTCATATTCTTGACACTTCTGTTTTCAGTGCTATCTCTTCTCATGTCTGCTATTTTTATTGGTTCCTTTTGTGAAGTGTGCTGATTTCTTCCTTTTCCCTCCTTAGAAACACTCTCCCCTCTGTTCTTGCTCTGTGCTCTGGGGAGATAACTTGTATGATGTACATCAGAGTTTCTCACCCTTGGCACTAGTGTTATTTTGAATTAGATACTTCTTTGTTGTTGTAGGATGATTAGTAGAATGCCTGACTTCTACCCACTGGAAGCCATTAGTACCTCTCCCCTTCCTCCCAGGATTGTGACAAACAAAAATGACCCCTGGGAAAGAAATTGCTGCCTGCCCCTCCCAGCATTGAGAACCAGAGGGTTACATCAGTGTACTCCTCTGCCTTTTGGTTACCATATATATTTGGCCAATGGGAGCACCAGAAGAGTAAATGGAGGGAGGAAAGTAAGATCAGGTTGTTTATTTCCCAAATATCCACTCCCTGTCAGGTCATTCCAAAGATCATAACTCCTATAAGGCAGCTATCTTTAAAAAAACCTCTGCTTATTCGTGTGTTTTCTCTCTCTCCCACTCTGATATTCTTATTTTCTCTCTCTCTCTCTTTCTCTCTTCATACATATACACTTCTTCCTTCCCTACCCTATCAGAACCTATAATGTCTCTCCTGCTCTTTCCCATTTAGGACTAGTGGTTATTATGGTGCCCACTGTTACTATCCTGAAGTGCTTCGTTACACCCTAATTCTATCCAACCCTTCGTAATTGCTGACTTTATGAAAGTCTCCACAAATTAACTAATTTGTGTGTACCATCTGTTTCTGCAGGAATTACAAGTGATACAAGGTAAGTTCATATCAAAATATTAATAGAAAAGCAAAATACCAAATAGTCACTGAGGTCTTTCCTCCATTTTAGTCCCAATCATTGCAATGTTTTGTGCAGGCAGCCTTGTAGTAATCATTCATTAACACCGATACTACCTCTTACATTTTGATTTGATCAAATAAAGCTAGTTAATGAATATAAAAGATTACTAAATGTAGTTTCTTGCCTTATTACTCTCATGTGAAGCAGATATATAAACCTACGATGAAGAGTAGCAACTAGGTTGGAACTGTAAAACAGTGCTATTCCCAAGTGGAAAATATGGAGATTATAAAGAAATGAGACTGTCTCAGTATCTTATAGTCACACCTTATAAAGAAGCAGGAAAGTATATGGAGATGATTGTTAATTTAGTCAGGCAGTCATTCATTGAATCAACAAATTCTTGGAGGCTACTATTTGTTGTTGTTTTTTTTAAGATTTTATTTATTTATTCATGACAGAGACACACACACAGAGAGAGAGAGAGAGAGAGAGAGAGAGGCAGAGACACAGGCAGAGGGAGAAGCAGGCTCCATGCAGGGAGCCCAACGTGGGACTCCATCCCTGGACTCCAGGATCACACCCCAGGCTGAAGGCAGGCACCAAACTGCTGAGCCACCCAGGGATCCCCTAGGCTACTGTTTTTGAAGACATTGTACTAGTTCCTACGGAGGTTACAATGTTGACTAAAATGTAACCTTTATCCTCAGAAGAATTTACAATCTCTTTTGTAAGAGACTGAGGTCCAAACTAAACAAAACAAAAACAAAAAACAAAGTAAGGGACAAGGGATGCCTGGGTGGCTGGGCAGTTGAGTGTCTGCCTTTGGTTCAGGGCGTAGTCCCGGGTCTGGGGATCGAGTCCCACATCCGGCTCCGTTCAAGGAGCCTGCTTCTCCCTCTGCCTGTGTCTCTGCCACCCCATCCCCCTTCTCTGTCTCTCACGACTAAATAAATGAAATCTTAAAAAAAAAAAAAAAAAAACTGTAGGTGAAAATGGTATCTGTACATTACTGCACCCTGATGGCAAAGAGAGTTTTCTTAATACGTGGTGAGGGACCAGATCCCAAGCCCACAGTATTAGTTGAATGTATGACTAAATGAAGTTTGAAGGAGGAAGGAAAAAATACCACACAGTGCCTCACAGTTCTGTGTGGGAGCTGTCAGTATAACATGCTTCTCTCAGTTTCTAATTGCATTCCTGGCATATTTTATATACATCAATCTTCTGTGATTTAATGAAACATTAACTGCTCTATTTGTCTTACTTTAGAAGAACATTAAAGATTATTTTGAAATTCAAAAATTTCCCCACAAACCTTAAATTCAGAAATTTGTATACCGAGTCTTACCAAAGTGAATCGCAGCTATATGAATTGCACAAGTGAAGTGATGCAAAATAAGGTTCCTACTATACTGGTACTGAAGCTAATCTGGGCTTTACAATGTTTTAAATTGTAAAGCTTTTTAGAGAAGCTTTAGGTTTATACAATAGTAAGGAAAATACAGAGATTTTCCATATACTCCTCCCCCCCCAATGTTTCCTATTATTAACATATTGCATTAATATGATGCATTCATTAAGACTGATGAACCAATATGAATACATTATTATGAACTACAGTTCATAGTTTACCTTGGGTTCATTCTTTGCGTTGTAAAGTTCTAGGAGTTCTACAAATGTATGTCATGTACCCTCCATTACAGTATCATAAAGAATAGTTTCACTGCCTGCAACAAGCTCTATGCTCCACCTATTTATCCTTCTGTCTTTCCACAACCAATGATCTTTATGCTTTGCATGGCTTTGTTTTTCCCAGAATGTCTTAGAGGTAAAATCATACAATATGTAGACTTTTCGGACTGGCTTCTGTCACTTTGATATATACATTGAAGCTTCTTCCATTTTTTGGTGGCTTGATAGCTTATTTCTTTTTATTATCATATAGCATTTCATTGTTTGAATGTGCCAGAGTTTATCTATTTACCAGTTGGAACACATCCTAGTTTTTCCCAAGTTTTGACAATTAGGTATAAAGCTTCTAGAAACATCTATGTGCAAGTTTTTATGTGGATGGACTTTCAATTCTTTTAGGTAAGTATTATGTGATTATTGGATTATATGGTAAGAGCATGTTTAGTTTTGTAAGAGACAGTCAGAGTGACCTCCAAAGTGGCTGTACCATTTTGCACTCCCATCAGCAATCAATCAGAGGAATTTCTATTGCTTCACATCCTCTCGAGCATTAGGTGCTGCCAGTCATTTGGTTTTAGTCATTCTAACACATATGTAATTGGCTTTATAGCTTGAAACAGGCAAGTGGCCAAGAAAAGATAAGACAACCAAGGATTCTGCTTTTTAACTATAGTAATAAGAAAATGTGTTGAAATTACAAAAAGGCTGTATGCTAAATATAAAGAATTTTCTAACAGTTGAACTGTTGTACTAATGAGAGGTTGAAGAAAGTTAATTTGTGACATTTATAGGATATAAACCTTTCCTGTCCTTTCTTGCACTGATATCATCAATGTTTTATTTAGTAAAGGTTTAAACAGTAATAACTATCAATACCTGCTAATTGTTAGCAATTTTGAGTAGCAAGACATCTTTTCTGATATGCACAAATACATAGCTAAGAATAATATGATACAACACTGGAAACATTGCTGGGATAGGTGACAGTCTCAGTGGGTTAGTAGAGCAAGCCCTGAGCTTAGAATCAGTGAATTCAGTTTGCTCCATCTAAGCCACTCACAGCCACGAGACCTTGGTTCACTTAACTTTTTTCAGCCTTGAAAATGCATTTGTAGAATGAAAAATATATTTTCTTTCTGCCCATCTTATCATGAAACTGCTGTGATAACAAATATGTGCATTTAACTATGCTACATATTTGTATTATGTAAACAATCTGAAAATCACAAAACACTACATAAAATATAGGGCCATATCTGTGATGGTCCTTACTCCAAAGAGCTCACTCAACTAACCACATTATAATTGATCACTCCTGTAGATGTGGTTTGACAAGAAAGCACTCAACCAACCACATTACAATTGATCACTGCTGTAGATGTGGTACAGCAAGCTTCCTTTAGAATACTAACAAAGATTCATCTAAGACTATAGATAGTATATGGGTTCTGGGCCCATATTTATCTCCTGTAGTCTCTATCACAGCTATGAGATGTGAATTTTATTATTCTCATTTCATACAGAGAATGTAACTGAATAATGAAGCAATTTGTTCATGGCAACAAAGCTAATCAAGTTAGTGTAATTACATGTTATGGAAAGTTGAAAAAAGCTGCTTTATATATCCTTAACTACAGCGGCCATTTCTAGAATTCAGTTTTCTATAATTCAAACTATGTCACACACAATAGATTACTCCATAGCTTATTGACAGTGGATAGGTGTAGATCTCTTTACATGGAGATTGTTAAAGGTAGGATTCCTATTTATTCAAGAATCAGTTTTAAACACTGTCTCCATGTTCATATTGCTGTTTTATTTTGTTCTTCTTCTACCAACCAAAGAAAGAGAGAGAGAGGGTGAAAGAGAGAAAAAAAGAAAAAGAAAAAAGAAAGAAAAGAAACACACACACACACACACACACAATAACTATCTCATTCTCTTCATGACCTTCAGTACTAAGAAGACTGAATAGAATAGCAAGATAAATTAGTGGCAGATTTAGTATCCTGGCTGTCTCATTTTCATGATTGCCCAGAAGTTAAGATGTTTGGAATGATTATAGCCTGATAAGGAGAAAAAGACATTGAACTAAGTGTCTACAGTCTAAAACAGATCTGAGAAAACTAATCTTAGCTTTACTGAGATTTTTCAGAGTAAATATTATATAGAGATGCTATGTTCCTTTTCCCTAAGATCTAAGAGCATTTCTTACTCATTTCTTTCTCATTCTTTCCCTAAAAACTAGAGAGAGAGGCAGAGATACAGGCAGAGGGAGAAGCAGGCTCCATGCAAGGAGCCCAACATGGGACTCGATCCCAGGTCTCCAGGACCGTGCCCTGGGCCGAAGGCGGTGCTAAACCTCTGAGCCACCGGCGCTGCCCTCACTTGTCTTCTATATTTGCTACGAGATTGCTTATTAAATTTTTGCTGTTAGAATCAGGATTAGTTGCTATTTATCATCTCAACTTTCATTTAAAATACAATGTTAAAAAGAAAGAAAACTTTAAAAATGCAAACATGTGTCTAACTCAGATCACATAAAAGTTCTGAAATGGGCAGATGAAAAATAGCAAGTTTTAATATCTATGCAGTAATAGGTTCTGAAAAGAAGTACTGACTCTATCAGTTTGTATTCAATGTGCCTGAGGGAAGCCAAATAATAGCATTCCTAGAAACAATGCACCTTAGAAGACTTAATACCAGCTAAATACACTGTAAGAGTATCAAGCCAACTTCTCTTCCAGTGAGGCCTGAGTAAACAATGTATCTCTAAAAAGAAAAACTTCAATGCTGAATTAACTGGTGATTACATTTAAAGTATTTTGAAACATAGTCCCTAAAGTAACAGAATAATTCTAAAAAAAACCTAATAAATCTCCTTTCAATGGTCTGAAAAGAAAGATACAGAAAACAAATGAAACAAAGAATATTTAGAACTGAGAAAGAAGTTAATAGAAACTAACATTAAAAGGGAGTTGAAAATCAAATATAAACTATTAGGACTTCATTAAAATAAAAGGCTTCTGCACAGTGATAGAAACAATCCACAAAACGAAATGACTGAATAAATGAATAAATGTCAAAAACCTACTAAATAGAAGATATTTGCAAAGGGCATATCCAATAAAATGTTAGTATCCAAAATATACAGAAGACTGATACAATTCAACACCCAAAACCCAAATACTCCAATTAAAACATAGGCAGAAGACATGGGCAGGCATTTCTACAAAGAAAGCATACAGATGGCCAACAGACATGAAAAGACACGTTCAATAGCACTAATCATCAGGGAAATGCATATGAAAACTACATTGAGATATCACCTCACACCTCTCAGAATGGCTAAAATTAACAACACAAGAAACAACACATGTTGGTGAGAAAATGGAGAAAAAAGGAACCCTTGTGTACTGTTGGTGGGAATGCAAAGTGGTGCGGCCATCCTGGAAAATAGTACGGAGGTTTCTCAAAAAGTTAAAAACAGAACTACCCTAGCAATCACACTACTGGATATTGACCCAAAGAATTAAAAACACTAATTCTAAGGGACATATACACTCCTGTATGTATAGCAGCATTTTTACAATTGCCAAGATGTGAAAGAAGCCCAAGTGTCCATTGATTGATGAATATATGTGTGTGTGTGTATTTTATTCAGTCATAAAAAAAGACTGAAATCTTCCATTTGTAACAACATGAATGGAGATAGAGTATCATGCTAAACAAAATAAACCAGTTGGAGAAAGACAAGTACCATATGATTTCACTCATATGTGGAATTGTAAAAACAAAACAAATAAAAGGAAAACATGAGTGAGATAAATGAAGAAACAGACTCTTAACTACAGAGAACAAACTGATGGTTAGTTACTATAGTAGAGGTGGGTGGGGGTTGGGGGAGTGAAATAGGTGATGGAATTAAAAAGCGCACTTGTCCTGATGACATGCACAGGGTAATGTATAGAATTGTTGAATCACCACATTGTACACCTGAAAGTAATATGACACTGTAAATTAACTATGCTGGAATTCAAATGTAAAAAACATAAAGAATAAAAAAATGTAAGCTGGAAAACAAACCAAAAGAAGCAAGTTGAAAATCAACTTGAACTATAATATAGACATATAATCAAAGAAAAGGGAAAGAAGTTCATGAAAAACATTAAATAAATGAAATGTTTAAAAGGATATTTTACCAAATTTTAAAAACCAATTTAAAGGAATTAACCAAAAAGAAAGAAAAAAAGAATTAACCATGAAGGCAGCAAAAGCCATTTCTTTCCGTATGTTTGGCTGATGTGGGTTAAAACTTTGGGTACAGAATAACTAAATGAAAATTTAGGGCTGAATTAATTCCACTCAAAATACAATGGATAAATTAAGAAAAATTTGGCATGCTGATTTATATAACTAATTTTGCAAAATTGTTAATATGAGAGAAAGTATTAAGTCCAAGCAAATATCCAAATTTATCTGAACATAGAAAGTGAGGATGATCACCATGCTGTGAGTCAGGAAGGATAAGACCACAGTGGGCTTCTCTCAGACTCTTCAATTTTTAATCTATCAATTAGAAGGGATCTGAGGACAGGATATAGAAAAGGACTAAGGCCCTCATGCCATTTTGCTCACACAATTTTCGCTGACATCTAGACCTGAGGGATATACTTTGGATTAAGAAAGAGCAAATATATGCAAAATTTGCAGTGGATGTGAATCAAATGGCCCTTACAATTTTGCTGTAGGGTATCAGTTGATTCCTTCTTATAGAGGAAGGACTGTCAAACTCAATGGTTTCCACCAAATCAAACATTGGAGTAGACAGAATTTATCTATAGTTTTGGATGGATCCTCATTTGTTATAAAGAAGATCTATTACACCCAAAGATACTTCCTGAAATTAGAATTTTCTAGATAAATCAGCATAGCCCACAAATAAAATAAGTTACTAAGCCTTCCTTTTGAATCAATATTCAGAGATGACTATTCCATATCACAAAGGCTAACTAGTTTTTAACTTTTTTTCTCTGCTCCTAATGAAATTTGTATTGCTGAAGTATACCGGAGGAAATAAATAAAGGAGCCTGACATCTCAGCCAGTGCTTCCTGGAGTTCCACACGGCTGATGAGTCCAGGCAGTGACAAATGACATGCTATTCCTGAATATGCAGTCTTTCTCTCCCTCTCATCTTCTTGCAGCTGAACACTGTCACATTCCTTGCAGAAGAAACATACATTTCATAGCTGTCATCCTTGCATAAAAGGCAGAAGGAAGAAAAAATCTTTTTATCAATCTGCCTAAACATTTCCTTTTATTATTTACATATCAATTATCCGAGAAAACATTGAGTATATTTAGACATAAAATGCAGAAAGTTGTTTTGGAAGGTATCACTGACAAAGGAAAACACATGGTGGAGAGTCAGGAACAAAAGGATCGTTCTTTTTGAGAGCAATCGTAGGCTTCCTGCCTTGATATTCCTAATCTTTCTGGCATCTTGAGCTCACCAACTGCCTAATACTGGATGCATGTGGTTCTGCCCATCTGTCCAACAGTCAATCTAATTCAGTGATTTACTAAGAAAACATTTAATGGAATATGAATAATGTATAGTAATAAGCAGTTTTTTAAATCACCAAGATTTATTTATCTTATGAGTGAAAGGGTTGCTTTGTTCTTAAGGAGAAAGTTAATGTCATGTATCCATGTACAATCAACTAGAATTCCTACACAAGTATGGAAAAGGAGAAACTTTTGTGAGAAGTATGAAATATACAAGTAATTTTATTAGGATTGGCCCACTTTTGGCCCATATGCCAAATCACTAATATGCACCAAAAATCACATGGAAATTGGAATCAAGTAATGATCTTTGCCATTTTACACATTCTCGCAGTTTGTCTTTTTAAAATCAAGATAAGAAGTTCTGGTTAGTCAGCTTGTTTTGAAGAAGATTATAACATTTGTCTTTGCTTTCAGAAGATTATAACATTTGTCTTTGCTTTCAGAAGTCCACACTTAAATGAATACAACTCCTTTTATATATATTTATTAAGTATTGGAAATGTGCTTGGAAGGCCAGCATAGTTGGAGGGCAGTGCACCAGGAGAAAAGGTATAGGACATAGGACTTAATGAGATCCCCATAATGTAGGGCCTATAAACCACAGTAAGAATTTGAATTTTATTCTATGAGTGAAAGGAAGCCACTAGATGGGTGACAGCAGGGGAGGGATGATTTGGTTTCTTTTCCTTTTTTTTTTTTTTTTTTTTTGGTTTCTGTTTCAAAAGAATTATTGTGACTGATGGAGAACAGAGTAACTGGATTATATTAAGTAGAAGCGGGGAGGTCACTCAGGATGCCAGGGAAGGAGTCTACATGAAAAACTGATAGAAAGCTGGCCTCAGGAGGTGGCAGTAGAGAGGGAAACCATGGTAAGATCTGGGCATATTGTGAAATACAGGTGAACAGATAATAAAGAATTGGCTGGAGAATGTAAAAGAAAAAGCAGAAAAAATTCTTTCAGTATTTTCACCTAAGTAACCAAATGTGAATGGTAGATCTGCAAATGCTATGAAGGCTAAGAAAAATGAAATTACGATGTATTACAGCAGATAGAGAAAGATTTTTGTAGTTCTGGAGGCTTGAGCTGGACAGTTTAGACTTGATAAAATTTAGACAGGAGGCATAAAAGCCTTCTCAGAGGTAAAGCAGAGTTAAAGTTACATATTGTTTAAGGTAACTGAGAGAGATTTTGAAAATACTTGGGGATCTGCTTAAACTGAAGAGTTCTGTAGAATGACTGTGAAATATATGATTGAAAAGAAAGAGAGGCCAAATAAAATAGGGTCTTGAATAATGAGATTAAGCCTTGGGGCTTGATTCTATGGGTAGGAGACAGCCACTGGCTAATTTTCTAGAATTTATTGAGCTAGTAACTTCCAAATTATGTCAAAGGCAGTACTGCCAAAGGCCATTTCATAGATTCCAAAGATAGATCAATGCAGATGCATTTATAAAAAGAGTTGAACGCTAAGAAGATCAAGTAGATTTCCAAAGAAAATGCTACCACAAATTTCATTTTACACACACACACCCCATGCTCACATTCATATATATACACACACATATACAATACTAAACATTATTAATATAAACTGCTATCCTTCCCAAGTCATTCTTTTGCAGTTTCTTTTTTTAAAGGTATCAGTTAGTTTCAAATTTCTATTTGCAACTGAATTCTATGTATCTCGAATATGTCCATCAATGAGTCAATTCTTATTATGTTTCAATAAACTCCTAGGTTCAAATATACATCTTAAAATGTGACCTTAGGAATTTGAGATGATCAGATCTGCCAGTTATGACAAAAAGGCAGTACCTACTAATGAGATATTCAGAGGTTATAGGGAAAACTAGAGACTATAAAGGCCCTCTCAGTCCAGGTACAAGGCCTTTATTCATATATAAAATAAACTGTACACTGTGGATGGATTATCTAATTGTAATAGAAAGTAACAAAATTTTTTTAACAGTTTACCAAAAAGAATAATTTTACAATTCCCTATGTTATCAGGTTAATAAAAACATTAAAAGTTATTCACAAGCTTAGGGATTGGGGCATGCTGTGGATAAAGCATATTAAAATGAGAAAGGTTAAGTTTTAAGGATACAGGAATGTAAGATAATGATAGCTTTCTCAGAGCCCAAAAGATTTGCATTACAATATGCAAAGTCAAATTATAAGGTCCCTCATGATCAGATAAACTTGCCAAAATGAAAGAACAAATAAAATATTAAATTCATTCAGGCAATGCAACCCATTACTCCTCGAAAAATCTTTGTTAAAATTTATCTTGAAATTTGGATGTAGTACCCAGTATTATTTGATAGCAAAAAGACAATTGCTGAAATAGTATTTTAATTTGGCTTGATAATTGGGATCAAGAGAAATAAATGAAAGACTATAACCAGACTTCTATTTCTGAGAAATAATAAGAGACTATGAGTGCTATGATACCTCACTCAGAGACAGCCTTACTTCAAACATAAAGGGAAGATAAGGAGGTTGGGGGAGAAATCTTCAAATCTATATCAATAATAGACTAAGAAACTCCTACATATACTCATCATGATTAACAGCTAGATGTCATTGACATAGCAAAAGAAATTGGTCTTGAATATCACTATATTTCTGATAATGCCTGGCATAGCATCTTACACACAGCATGACTTCAACAAATATGGACCAGATAAATTGATGAATAAATAGTAAATGAACAACAAATATATAACTGTACTTTTAAGTAACCATGAGGCTGATTTTTTCTAATTTGTTGGAAAATTAACCTCTTTAAGTTCTAATTATGGTCAAAGTAGCAGAATGTTTAGTCACATAAATGATGAATAAGGTGGAATATTATAAATACTATTTATTATGCTTTTGTTATGAGTTTAATACATCCTTGTTAAAGGAAATTGAAGAAAATATAAGCAAGAGGAGACAATAAAATGAATGTAATCCATGACCCAGAAGTGGTCTATTGCAGTGTTTCCTCAAGGACAATGTGGGCGGACTTTTTGCAGTTATGCCTTGGGAACATTACTGGCATCTTACAAGCAATGCCTAAGGCTGGGACACTTTCTACAGTGAATGAGAAGGCTCCCCAAAGCAAAATATTAACCAGCTGGAAATGTAGAGAGTCCTCCATTGAGAAAAACTGAGAGCCTGATGAATTTACTTCAGCGCTCTCTCTCTCTCTCTCTCTCTCTCCATATATGTATGTATGTATGTATGTATGTATGTATAGATACATACATACATGCATACCATACACAGATATTATTTTTAATGAAAATAGGTAATACTATACAAACTATTCATCTTGTTTTGTGATCTGTTCTTTCACTTAATGCAACAAGAGCATCCTTCCATTACATTAATTATTCTTCTATGCCAACATTTTAATGGCTGCTCAGTGGTATGTTCATTTTAACATACCACTGTATGGATCAACCATATCTTGGGCCTTATCAACTTTATCTAAGACCCTACTGTCAAATGTCGAACTTTTTTTCAACTTAACATTATAATCAATGCTGAGATGAATACCCTTATATTTAAATTTATGATCATTTAAATTCTTGGAAGTAAAACTGTCAAAGAATATCCACAAGTTCAATATTTTAATAAAGATTTCTAGCATGTCCTCAGGAATGATTTGTATCAGCTTATTCTCCAAACATATTGTTGGTGATTGAATGGACATCTCTCACATAAAGTTATTAGAAATGTGAAACACCAACTTAGGGCACAGTGACATCGGATAAAAGCTGTAATAGGTAATTCCCTATTTCATATCTAAACAGGAGGCACAAGGATTGGTATGAAATAAGCTTACAGTTGAGACAATGAAACTAAATTATAAATGTTCAAGTGTTGGCCCCTTCATTATTTTTTCATCAATAACGTTTAAAAAGAAAGAGGAGAGAGATTTCCATAGAAATAGATGTGAAGGAAAGTATTGGTGGAGCATCAGAATCTATTTTTCCCCTGAAACTTTCTCTATAGAGACTAGTGGCAACTCATGAGCTTGGAGAGGTCTGTGCCCTGGGAAGGCTCACATCTCATCCCTTGGTGGGACTCTTCCTGAAGAGCAGGATCTGCTAGTTTTCCCAGTGATAACAGAGTGTGAACAAATAACCACAGAGACATGGGGGGCTGACATACCAAGCTGGAGGGTTTAATCTTGGTCCCCTCACCCCCACAGGCCGTGATTCCTGAGAGTTGAGGCTGGTGTGGCAGAGATTCCTAGGTTTCCCTGCATCCAGATCAGGCAGAAAGAAGAGTAGACAGGCTCTGGTGGCCAAGTCTGGAGGACAGAGGCAGGGAGTGGCAGGAGAGCATGGTTGTCCTTGACCCCTGAGGTTACCAGGGGACAGGTGGACACATTTAGACCATAGAACATCCACATCAGAGAGGCACCCCAGGATATTAGTGGCTGTGCTGAATGAAAACCAGGCCCGATCAAAAGCAAGGATATTGCTATCCTTATCCCTCCTTCTTTCCCCCCTTGCAGACATATCATCCCATTTTCAAGCAAACTTGGGGAGAGGAAGCTTTGAGCTCATGTCAAGCTCTGGCAACAAATAAATCTTGTATTTGGTTGAATATTTATAAAAATGAGACTGTTTTACACTGGAAATAACTAAAATAAGATTCAATGCAAGCCCTTAAAGATTATGAACTAAGCCTTAGTGCCTGTTATGAAGATGTCAAAGTAAGAGAAGCTTACGATTATACCACCTCTGGAATTGTTCCATTATAGAAAGTTCTGGTGTAGAAAATTGCTTCAGAAAAAAGCTCTCTGGCCTCCTTTCCATCAAGAGACTTTCCTGCCTTTGAGTATAAGTGAAGGGGTGCCAAAATGCCACAGCCAATTCTTAGACCTATTTCTATTCAGGTCAGAAGGGAGCTTCATCAGGATTTGGTACAAAAGCTTCATACGAATGCAGAAAGTCACTTCTTTGGACTTCTCCAAGAGATCTTACAGAAAATAGCTATAAAAGAATACAATTTAGATATGAGATGCTGAGTCTTGAGGATCTCTAAGTACTCTAACCCTGGACCTAAACACTAGTCTTATTAAGAAAAGGACAAAAAGGGATCCCTGGGTGGCGCAGCGGTTTGGCGCCTGCCTTTGGCCCAGGGCGTGATCCTGGAGACCCGGGATCAAATCCCACATCAGGCTCCCTGCATGGAGCCTGCTTCTCCCTCTGCCTGTGTCTCTGCCTCTCTCTCTCTCTCTGTGACTATCATAAATAAATAAAAAAATTTTAAAAAAAAACTTAAAAAGTTTAAAAAAAAAAGAAAAGGACAAAAAGGGTGAGTAGGGACAGTATCAGTCAGCCTGTGGCATTTCAAATCTGCCTTCCACTAAATATCCAGCCAGACCCACTCTCCATGGGTTTGGAATTAAGAAGACATTCGATAAGACAACAACTCTACCTCTAACAAGATATTAGAGCTCTGGGATTTTCTTCCACTTAAAAGAGAAATTTTTAAATTTTGTTTACTCTAGTGCTTCCTGAAATTATGTCTTTCTAATTACATGTGTGTAATATTCAATAGAACACAATGGAGAAATCAAAGGAAAAATAATAGTAGTGTGACTTCCCTGTGTTTAGTTAAATAAAGTAGGATGTTCATTGAATGGTTTTTCCACTTTCTGTGTTTACAATTTGCTTACATATGAACAAGACCTATAATCATATACCCAACACAATTCAAAGAAAATGCAGGCTCTTCTTAACAAAATGTCCTCACTGTATAACATATCACAATTGATTGTTTATCTTTTGTCTACGTGACATCATTTCATTCACACTGTTCAGTGGCTGGCCAGTTATAGAGAGTTTTGGTTTAGAAAGGTTAAATGAGTTTCCAGAGGTCTGGCAATGTGTAATTGAACAAACTGACCTAAAATTCAAGCCATTAAACATACTCAAAACATTCTGAACTAATTTAATCCAACACTTCTTTTTCACAGATGAGAAAATCTGTGCTTAGAGGGGTGAGATGAAATCATCTAGCAGAGGGAGAAACACAAGACCAATTCCACGTTCCCTGACTTAAGGCTCATGCCCTGCATACTAAGCCATGCTTTTCCTATACACATGACCAAATCAAATGACGTAGATAAACCAGGAACCCAGTATAATGATAAAGGCCAGCTGGCTATTATGATGAGTCAAAGAACAGATATAGATCAGCTTTAATTAGAAAACTTATGAAATGCTTTTGTTTTAAACTCACAAGTGTTAGTTTTCCTTTGCAGGAAGAACACTATGAAAGGATCATTATGTTAAGCAGTTATTAGTATTTAGTTGAGATTATTTTTTAAAAGTGCCTACTTTACATATGTCATAATGTTAAAAATTAAAGATGAAGGTTTTTTTTAAAGATGAAACATTTTTAATTCCATTGTGTGATTTGCATGACAAATGTATTAATCCCCTAACTCAGTGACCATTGGTAAGAGCACATGCCTTCTCCAGTTTCACTAGATAGCAAATAATACACAATCTACTGACCAAAAACTAGACCTTTAAAACAAAATGGTATATACATGCTGAGAAAACTCCGGTAGCATGAAATAGAAATATTGAAAGGGCAATTCTCCACTCTTTAGATTTCCAACAAACAGGATAAAGTATATATATATATATATATATATATATATATATATATATATATATATATATACACACACACACACACACACAAATACATACATATACATAAATATATACATATAAATTGGAGGTAATTTGCTATTATGGCTTGTCAGACAGTTAAATTCTATTAAAATCTTAAATTCTAAAATTCTTAAATTAAAAGTTCATATTATTCTTCACAATTCACAAAGCTGCCAACTGAATTTATTCTTATGAATTGAGTTCCAAATAGATTTATTGTTTTTTGGCAGTGTAAAGAACACTAAAGAAGAGTAAGACAGTTTCCATGTCTAATCAGGAAGATAAAATATAAATTTCCTTTAAAAAAACTTTTTTATTCATTCATTCAATTGTTTATTCAACAAACATAATTTCTAGCTTAGTTTTCCCTGTATTAATGTATACTATAGTCTCATTAAGAATTAAATACTACTTTGAGGAGTACCTGGGTGGCTCAATGGTTGAGTGTCTGCCCATGATCCTGGGATCCTGGGTCCTGGGATCAAGTACCTGCATCAGGCTCCCTGCAGGGAGCCTGCTTCTCCCTCTGCCTATGTCTCTGCCTTTCCCTCTGTGTATCTCATGAATAAATAAATAAAATCTTTAAAAATAATAATAATAAATAAATACTACTTTGAGAATTTTCAAAATAACCGTGTAATTCTAGAATCACCTGATAAAGAGAAATATTTAAATTGTAACTTAAACATTTATATGTTTTGCAAAGTTTTGATAAAATTTCTTATAAAAGAATTACCTCATATTTGAATTGACAAATTGCTCTTTTTCTTCACATTGCGCAACAATTGGGTTGATGAGATGTATCATTCAACTCTAGTTTTATAATTATATATTTACATGCAAAACACAATTGGCATCTCATTTACCTTATTTCTGTTCCTTTGAATTCAAGTAAACATATTTTGTCCTAGATTTTTGTGTATTTTGAATGTCTATTTTCTCTTGATAAAGCAAACACCACCATTAAACATCTCCCTGAAAATTGGAAAACTAAAAGCCTATATTTGAAGCAGAAAAAAATAAAATTACTCTTACTTTTTAGAAACAAAAAAGCTGATTATCATTGAAGTTTGGGAAACAACCACTGCATATCATAATAAATAAATATCTATACCCTTTATTCCTGTCACCTAAACATATTGGTATTCTTTTTCAAGGTTTTCCATTGAATTATAAGGTGGAAATATGGCTCAGATGGTAACAGAGATTTAAAATGAAAACACTTAAATTTGAAATCATTCTTTATATAATAATATCTGATCCATGAAACTATCAAATATCATCTTTTCTTTGCATGTGAAAGGATTTTAGCAATAGATGTTATTAGCCACATGAACCAAGTGAAGACTGGTTCATAAAATATGGTCATTCCTCTCACATTGCATTCAGTAGAATTTTTTTTTATTTTTTTAAAGATTTTATTTATTCATGAGAGACACACAGAGAGAGAGAGAGATTGAGGCAGAGACACAGGCTCCTTGCATGGAGCCTGACATGGGACTTGATCCTGGGACTCCAGGGTTACACACTGGGCTGAAGGCAGGCACCAAACTGCTGAGCCACCCAGGGATCCCCGCATTCGGTAGAATTTTAATTCATATTAAGCATTTATGAAGGAATGAGCCAATTTCACAAATATGAGTTAAAGCTGTTTGCTGGTGTGCCTTGAAGCAGTTCTATCACATTCTTCCTATAATACATTTTCTAACAAACAAAACTACTATCACAATTGGTTTTTTGAAGACTGAAATTGGATTTGTAGTCATGTATATATCATGAGGTTATAATGCTTACACAGTATTAACTGCTGGTGCTAGGATTCAGGTGGAAATATTTTTATGAAAAAAAAGAAATATTTTTATGTTTCTGTCTAAAAAGTAAAATATTGTGGCAGTTTTCTCTGTGTGTGAGGCAATTTCATAATCTGCTGACAAAAACAAAATTTAAAGTGTAATATTTATTGAAAGTATAGGTCTCTCTCATTCCTAACAAAAAGCATTTTTTTTCCCTATGATGGATATATATGTGTTACAGATACATACAAATTCTCAAAAAATAGAAATGTTCCTTTTTCACCCTGGGGTAAATATGTCAGTTGCTGTGCTTAGACCACATTTCTTGAAAGCAAGAGTCATACATGTGTTATTCACCTCTGTATTCCTTAGAGTGCCCGAGTGTCCAGCATATATAAAGTACCCATTAAATAACTGAATAATAAGCCTAAGTTTCTTTTAACTTTATATATAGTTATTGTGAACTTTCCCATTTACAACCTTACAATATTAAGGGGCATTTGGAATCGTGATTCATCCATCCTCAACCCACTGAAATATTAGATACAAAGATAGCCCATCATTATAGATGTGTTTCTAAGTAGAAAGATTCTATGTAATATTAGACTTTCATATGAGCCTAAAATATGTATTTTTACATATCACATTGAAAAATATTGCTAATTATATACATGTTAAAAACAAACCAATCAGGTCAATTAGGTTTTTTTCTTTTATTATGACATGCTTTAGCCAAAGATTACAACATTATTAATAGTATGTGCCACTCCCACCACAAATACAAATCAGGGAATTCCCTGTGCCACCAAGCTTTTGGCTTAGGCTTAACTATAACTAACAGTAATGTTGGTTATCTTCAGAGGTCAAGCACAAAAGCAAGACTCACACTTCTAATTATTTGAGAGAATATATCTATGATTAAAAAACACTTAAGGAGAATAAACTGTAAATCAGAGTATTTCACTAACATTGACATCTCTTGTTACCTTGTTATAAACAATACAGTATTAAGATTACACCTATGATATGTATATGCTTCTTCAAAGAAATCTGAAAGATGGCCTGTGATTTTTGGCTTATTTGTGAAATCAGTATAAATGGATTAGCTGATGTCAATATCCATCATCTGATTAATTAATAGGTCTATAATATTCAAGCATTTAAAAATAAGTCTGCACCAAGCTAAACATGACAGCTCTGGTAAGTCAAAGGAAGTAAGGAGGACACTTAAATGTTATAAAATATGATATTTTTCATTCCTGCTCTGTTTTACTCCTCTAGTACACACTTGGTTAACTATCCTCTTACGAATGAAGGCCGGAGCACAGAATATACGTGCTTCTATCCATCTGAAATCAGTATTTTCTGGATAACTGTGTGGGGATAGTAAAAATTTCTTATAATCTGATCTAATTTTTTCAAAGTGGCACTGCTTAGGAACTTCACTCTAATTCGGAAGAAAAAAAATGAACAAATGAAGTGGAATATTTCAAGCCTATTACTTGAATAAAACCTATTAATTTCCACATAGATAGGTCAGTGCCTAAAATGGGATGTGATAATGAAGCTGACTGCTGTACTATTTCTCAGACAGTGGCTCTATGGTATGTGTAGAACTTTTACTCTCTACAAATAATAGGAAAAAAATTATGGAAGTACAGACCTCAGGGACACTAAGGATCCAACTCTTCTAGCGCATTCCAGTAGCACTAAAGAAATGCTCATTTGTTCAGTAAGGATTTATTTGAGCAGTAATCACAAGCAAAGCACTGTTAAGCGGTTGGAATGGACTAAATGTTGCAGTTACTAGCTATATATTTCAAACACAGATGTACTACAGAAAAACTCTTACTCATTATGCTTATTTATAATAGTCTTGGTACAAGCAGATAATTTGTTCTCAATATAAGTAGGAAACAAATTTTGTCTATATAACATCACTGTTTGAACTTAAAACTTGAGCATTTCTGCCAATACATTTGCAGCCTGTTTCTACCATGCCAATCAAGTGAATGAGCTTCAGGAAATGAGTTGTATAGCTTGTGTGCACACAGGTAAAAATATATAGATCAGTAAATGCACTATTCTAATGTATTCAGTAGAGAAGCTAATAATATTTGATAAAGCAAATTCTTAAAATTCAAGACATTCTATTTGTCCTTTAATCTAATGTCTTATAATTAGAAATTATTACTAAAGATAGCTTCAGTCATATGAAATTCAAACTTAAAAAATATCTAGATATCATCATATCTCTCTGTTAACATCAAAAGGAGATAGAACACACCAAAGCAAACATCCCCAAAGAGATAAATTTAGCAAATAAAAACAGAAAAATCAAAATGAGCTATTAGAGCTCTTGGTTTAAAAAACAGAAAAAGAAAACACCAAAGGGAAGAAAGAAAAAAAAAAGGGAAGGAAAGAAGGAAGGAAGGAAGGAAGGCAAGAAGGGGTGAGGAGAGGGGGTAACGGGAGGGGAGAGGAGGGGCAGGGGGGGAATGAAAGAAAAAAAGATTTGTTCCACTATCAATCAGGGAGTAATGGGCCAAATACCCTCAAAGGGCTAAACATCAAAGTAGCCACTCCTTTTGCACTGTTGCTGATATTTAAGACAGGCACCAACTGCCAAGAGAATGGCACAGCCATTAATCCATTTCAAAGAGCTAACATCCAATAGTCCTGCTAACCACATCCCTCTTCCCCCAAGCCTCATGAAATGTACTACCAAATCTTGTTGATATTAACTCCTACATAGTCTTTAAATTAATCTATTTCTTTCTCTTCCCCACCTACACCTTAGAGTATACAGTCATCTCCTCTTTCCATCACAGCCCACTAACTCATCCCTGGTTTCCACTCTTCTTTCCCTTTAATCTGTTTCCTACCAGGCAAGTAGAGACATCTATTCAACATGTGAAGTTATAACCTGACATCCTTGCTTAAATATTTTCAATAGGTTCCTTCATTCTTAAAGACCAACATTCTCGGGATCCCTGGGTGGCGCCGCAGTTTAGCGCCTGCCTTTGGCCCAGGGCACGATCCTGGAAACCCGGGATCAAATCCCATGTTGGGCTCCCCTACATGGGGCCTGCTTCTCCCTCTGCCTGTGTCTCTGCCTCTTTCTCTGTGTGTGTGTGTGTGACTATCATAAATAAATAAAAAAAATAAAAATAAAAACTGAGCTGCTTTAAAAAAAAAAAAAAAAAAAAAGACCAACATTCTCAACATGGTCAACCAGAATGTGACCCTACTTATCTCTCCAGCTTCTTCTACCTTATTTTCTGTGGCTCTGGCTACAGTCCTCTAGGACTTGCCATGGTCTCCTACCACATGAGGTTTCTTCATGTTGTTATTTTTGCCTGTAATGTTTTTCCTCTACCTCCCACTTGTTTATTAATTGCCAGTCACTTTTCTAGATCTCAATGAAAACATCACTTCCTCAGAGAAGTTTTTGTAATGCTCTCCCTTATCCCTACCCCATACAAGCTGGGATACTCTCTGCATTATGTATCCATAGCATTTCATAGTTTAGAATGGCATACTTCTTGTGTGGTAATTAGATGATTATTATTATCTTTGTCACCAGATGATAAGCTCTATGAAGACAAAAACTGAGTATGGTTTTCTCACCATTTTAACCGCAATATCTAACAAAGTTTCTGATACATAGTGAGCAAGCTTTATTTCTTGAATAAAGAGTGAGTACATCAATGGAGTTATTAACAAGTAGTTAAAGCAACAATAATCTACTTATTTCCCTTTACCAGAATCATTTTGATCAGAGTTTGAATGATGAAATTATATTACTTCAAATCTCATAATGAACAAATTGAAAGATTTTATCTAAACTCTCTAGCATTTTTGGCATTTCATAGATATGGCCACAAAGAAAAGATTATTAGCATCCTCCTTGAGTTAAATGGAAACTCAGAACATCACTGCTAAATTGGGCTTTAACGATTTTCTGCTATAGTTTCTCATTATATGAGAAAGAGTCTTAGGAGATCCTCAAAAGGTCATTCAGCCTATTGATGACAGAGCAGGGATGAAAATCAGCCATTTAAACTCTCAGTTTAATGTGTTTTTTTTTTCTATAACTATGCTGTAATTTCTAGGTTTTATGGCTTCATTTTCATATTAAAAATATGGAAGAACTTGTAAGTACCCGTTAAGAGAAATATCTCCAAATAGTTAATTTTGTAATATCATTTATATTTCTGCTTTAAATTATTAAATTGGAATGTTTTTAGAAAAGTAAAAAAAAGCCCAATTTTGTAAGAAATGAAGCACTCTCATGCCTTATTTGCAATTTACATAGTATGCCTTAAATAGAGGTAAGAAGGGGTTTGTACATGTTTCCCTGGTTTCTTACTATTCTGAAGCATAGAATTTTTCCAGTTAAATCTGGTTGTCTGTAATTCAGTTTACAAAAAAACAAAAGGAAGGTAGATTTTGAGGAAGTGCTTGGGGTAGTGACATAGATGGAAAAGCAGTATGAGCATCTAGTTAATTACAATCAGCCATATGACCTTGGACTGCTCACTCCCCCTCTGTAGATTCTGTTTTCCTTATCTGTACAATCACAGGATTGGTCTAAATCATGGACTTTGTCTGTTGATGGGCTTTTCAGGTCCCCCCAAGCCTTTATTGTGTGTATTCCTGAGAAGAATCCATCATTTCTATTAGACTGTCAGAAGCACTTGGGACATTAAACAAGCTAATTGCCTCTGTACTAATGCCTGAGGTCCCTCCTAATTTTGAAATGTAATAAAGCTATAAATACAATTTATAAAGTCAGATGGAAAATAGAAATTTGAAAAAAAAAAGAAAATAGAAATTTGTATGATTATTAGCACAGGTAATAAGAGCATATCTACACAAAGGAATACTACTATCATTAACCATACACTTAAGTGTTAGCTGAAGAACTACACTAGAAGCCCAGCTCAGATTTTCCATAACTAGCATCAATTGCCCAGATGATATAAATACATATGATAAATCTCTGTATGTCCCAGATTTTTAGTCCTGCCTTTTTATAAATCAATGTTTTAATGATCCATCAAGGCAGGCCTGCCACATAGAATTACATGGGGTAGAAACAATCTAGAGTAGCTTGCCAGCAAATAAAGCTACTTTCTTATAGTATTCAAAATATTTCTTACAAAACCATTTCAATTATAACTTTCAGATAAATAGCCACAGTTGCTATGCAATGCATGTAATTATTAGACACAGAAATAAAAGTCACTCTGCTTATACACTTATTCCTTCTTTCCTTTCCTTCTTAATAAATATTTCTAATTATCAGAAAAAAAAATTCTAATTATCTACCATGTGCAGGTACTCTTCTAGACACTTGTGAAATATCAGTGAACAAAGATATATTCCACCTTCCTGGGGTTTATATTTTAGTAGGGTGCAAATAAAATAGTAAACTACATATGTAAGAAGTAAGTTGGGGCACCTGGCTGGCTCAACTGTTAAATGCCCAACTCTTGATTTTAGCTTAGGTCATTGATCTCAGGGCTCAGTGGGAAGTCTGCTTGAGATTCTCTCTCTCCTCTCTCTGCCCCACCCCCATGCACAAGCATTCTCTCTCTCTCTCTCCCTCTCTCTCTCTCATAAATAAACAAATAAATAAAATCTTTTTAAAAAAATAAGATATTTATGACTCTTTAAGGCGATACATGCTTCAATGTAAATGGAAAAAGTAAAGAGTAGGGAGATAGGGAACACAAGAAGTGAGGACAGTGTTTTCAATCTCAAATAGGTTAGAGTAGGCCTCACTGAAAAGGTGTCATTTAACACAGATCTGAGGAGATGAAGGAGTGAACCAAGTATATAACCTTGGGGAAGAACTTTCCAGATAGGGGAAGGAGTCAGGGCAAGGGAGTACTCAATTTGTTCAAGGAATAACAAGGAGGTCATGGTGCCAGGGAAACAACAAAAATCTGTGCTGCTGTGGTCACAAAATTTATGAAATCTCATCTTCCAGCTGACACCTCATTTACTATAACTTACCTGTTTAAAATGACAGTCATGATATTTTTTGAATAATCTTTCTAGAGTCTCATATTTGTCAATAAATGCAGTCAAATTTCTTTGGAGAATTTAAAAATCACCCCAAAACCATGATCTCTGATTGGTATACAATTTGACTCTCAGTCTCCACAAACCTATATTTGCAGATGAACTGCTATGTGATAAGCAAAAGTGCCATTTAATAAGAGATGATGTCATTATAAAGAAATCAAGTGAAAGATCTTCAATTTGACAATTTATCAGTTGTGCACAAAGCATTTGTTATATTCCAACAAAGAGAGATTGCAAGATTCATAGCTATGCTGAAAGCACCCATTCTTTCTGAAATGTCACTGTTCTTTGGATATTTATTACATTGTTCATTTCATTAACTGTATTCCAGAAAATGAAACAATCATGATTACTGTACAATTTTCATGGCATTTATCTGGGTTAATACCTCCAAAAAGAATACCCACATAAAAGTAGTCCTCCAAAAAGAATACCCACATAAAAGTAGTCCTTTTTTTTTTTATGAGAAGAGAGTCAGTCAGCCCGCCCTAAGCATCTTATTCTTGCCTAATGCCTTCCATGAAAATGCACTGTGATCCTGAGACTTTAAAAATATAACATAAAATGTATGCAGCCATACCTTGCCCAACTGATCCTTTTTGCCAAAGCCAGTAGCAGCTGCGATGCTCCCTGCTCCCTCCACTGTCTTTTGTGCTACTGCTGTCACCCCTGTCACCACGGCCTCACCAACATTTGTCACTTGCTCTTTGGTCTTCTCAGCCACTGGGATAAATCCAGAACAACAGATTAAGGGACAATGGAACAACAGGGACTTAAAATAATTTCACTTTCACTAGCTGTCAACTTTTAAAGAGCTGTATTTGCACATATTATAAACAACTGAAGTGTCAGAAGAAATAAAAGCCTCAGAGATTTTTAAGTGAGTATCATTTAGACAAACATTAAATCTTCACTAAGATATGTTGCTGTAATCGTACAGATATTAACACGTGCTTCAAGAGTAATGACCACAAATTTAGAGCCTTTGAGCAATTGATGTTTAGTTAATATATTATTAAGGAAAGTTTAGGGAAAGGCAATGATCACAAGTACAGCTATTGTAGTATCAGGTATTTATTTCTTTATTTCATTTTCAATGCCAATTCTTAAATCAGCATATTCATTTTCACCACACTTTCTGAGTCATACAACACATATGTGCTCACATTACCATCAGAAATGAACAATATAGATGACATAATACTATAAGCAGAAAACCTGAAAGACTCTACCAAAAATTAATAAAACTGATAAATTAATTCAGTAAAGTCACAGGATACAAAATCGATCTATAGAAACCTGTTGCATTTCTATACACCAACAATAAAGCAGCAGAAAGAGAAATTAAGATTATCTCATTTACAATTGCACCAAAAATAGTAAGATATGCAGAAATAAACGTAACCAAAGAAGTTGAAGACCTGTACTCTGAAAACCATAAAAACATTGATGAAAGAAATTGAAGGCAACCCAAAGAAATGGAAAGACATTCCATGCTTATGGATTAAAAAAAAAAAAAACAAATATTGTTAAAATGTCTATACTACCCAAAGCAATCTACACATTTGATGCAATTCTTATCAAAATACCAACAGAAATTTTAACAGAACTAGAGCAAACAATTCTAAAATTTGAAAGAGACTCCAAATAGCTAAAGCAACCTTGAAAAGAAAGCAATGCTGGAAGTATCACAACTCTGGACTTCAAGTTATATTACAAAGCTAAAGTGATCAAAACAGTATGGTATTGACACAAAAAGAGCCATTTAGATCAATGGAACAGAATAGAAAGCCAAGAAATAAACCCACAATTATATGGTCAATTAATCTTTGACATAGGAGGAAAAAATATGCAATGAAGAAAAGTCCTTTAAACAAATGGTAATGTGAAAACTGGACAGCAATATACAAAAAAAAAAAAAAATAGACCACTTTCTTTCACCATACATAAAAACAAACCCAAAGTGGATTAAGGACCTATGCTCAAGACCTGAAACCATAAAAATCCTAGAAGAGAGCAAAGGTAGTATTTTCTCTGACACTGATCATAGCAGCATCTTTCTAGATACGTCTCCTGAGGCAAGGGAAACAAAAGGAAAAATAAACTATTGGGACTACATCAAAATAGAAAGCTTCTGCACGGCAAAAGAAACACTCAACAAAACTAAAAGGCAACTACTAAATAGGAGAAAATGTTTACAAATGATTTAACTGATAAATGGTTAGTATCCAAAATCTATAAAGAACTTATCAAACTCAATACCCAAAAAACAAGCCAGTTAAGAAATGGGCACAAGACATAAATAGACATTTTCCCAAAGAAGACATCCAGATGGCCAACAGACACATGAAAAGATGCTCAACATCACTTATCATCAGGGAAATGCAAATCAAAACCGCAAGGAGGTATTACCTCACACATATCAGAATGGCTAAAATCAAAATAACAAGACAAGGATGTAGAGAAAAAAGAACTCTCCTGCACTGTTGGTAAGATTGCAAACTTGTACAGCCACTGTGGAAAACAGTATGAAAGTTCCTCAAAAAATTAAATATAGTACTACCCTAAGATCCACTACTGGGTATTTACCCAAAGAATAAGAAAATACTGATTCAAAGGGCTATATGCACCCCTATGTTCGTTGCAGCATTATTTACAATAATCAAGATATGCAAGCAGTCCAACTGTCCATTTATTGATGAATGGATAAAGAAGATGTAATTTATATCTATATAAATCGATATATCTATTGATCTATCTATAGATTTTAATCAATCTCTCTACATATAGATATCTATATAGATAGATATAGATACATAGATATATAGACATATAAATATAATGGAATATTATTCAGCCATAACAATGTTGCCATTTGCAACAACATGGATTGAGCTAGAGAATATAATGCTAAGTGAAATAAGTCAGTCAGAGAAAGACAAATACAAGATTTCACCCATATGTGGAATTTATTTATTTATCACATGTACAATTTAAGAAACAAAACAAATGAACAAAGGAAAAGAAAAGAGAGAAAGACAAATGAAGAAACAGACTCTCAATTATAGAGAACAAACTGGTGGTTATCGGGAGGGAAGGGTTCAATGTGATAGGGGTCAAAGAGTGCACTTGTGGTGAGCACCAGGTGATGCATAGAATTATTGAATCATTATATTGTATACCTGAAACTAATATAACACTCTATGCTTACTAACTGGAATTAAAATTAAAGAACTTAAAAAGCAAAAAAAAAAAAAAAAAAAAAAAGAACAATAGAGTAAGGGATGGTTATAAAGAAATTTTAATCCTTTTATCAAACTTCAAGTGGTTGAGACAGGGTTTTTAATAAAAAGATTGATTTTTGAACAATATAAATGGTAAAATAAAAAAGAGCTAGACATTAAGTATGAAAATGATCATACTTAATGTTCATAAAACAATTTTTTTCATAAAATATACAATTTTTTTCATAAAACAATATACAATATGGTGATTCAGTAGATTTTTAAAAATAAGTTAAAAATTTAGAGAAGAAGTGTAAATAGTCTGGGATTACATTTGGAAGAAGATTTAATCTCATATCAAAAATTCTCCAAGACCATATGATATTACTGAATTAATCTTTCTATAATTACCTCCATGCAATTGCCAAATAAAGGAAACTCCAATGAAAAAAAGGTTTGTTTCAATTAAGAGTTCTATGAAAAAACAGATGAGCTTCTGCTCTTAATCTCAATGTCAATAGAGAAATAAAACAACTTCTATTCATCTAAACCTTATAAAATTTATACTCAAAAAGCCTGCATCATGCATCTCTTATGTCCATCTACATAATATTATCCTCTTTTCTTTTTGTCTCACAAACTCTTTTTCTGCCTTTTTTCCAGATTTCAGGATTTGGGGATTTTGAATGATATTTTTCTTCAGGCTCCCTCCTAAGCAAATCGAGACTTTTTTTTTTGGTTATGCTTTATGCTTGCATACATCCTCTGCAGATAAAGCCCAGCCTGAGGAACTAACTAGATGAGCTGCACTGTCAGCTGTTAAATTGGCAAATGTTATATGCTAGGCATATGATAATTGAATAGATTGCGTGTCACCCATTGGAGAAGGCCAATGACTGAGTAATGCGGACAAGACAACCGAGTTTCAAAGAGCAGGTTATGGAAGTAAGATAGTCTGTAAGAACAGATGCTTACTCTCAATTCTGGGCAATGTAGGGAAGCTGAAGTGACCCTAGATTCTAAAATCAGGAAGTCACCAGAAGGTATTGCTTGATATTTGCCTTTTGCCACTTCTGGGGATATGGTTGATGTCTCCTAACAAGTTATGGTTATTCCCAATGCAAAGTTCAATTTAAATGCCAGTGAGAAGTTATTTCATGTTTTTAAACATTTCCAGAATGTTGATCCTTTAAAAATAGTGAATTATGGGCTTTAACTTGTCATTTTTTTTTCTTTTCCAAGAACATGAATAGAAAATTTTGCTTGAAAAATGAACATTTTCTTGTTAGATGATCTCAAAGACAAGAATAAATTTTGATCTTTTTACAGACTCATGATTTTTCTACAAGCCACAAAAAGTTATTTCTATATATCTAGACCATTCTTTGTATATTTATAGACATTAATTTATTTGTAATGCACATAAACTTCACAGTAAAATGCACTTTGTCCTTTAATATAACTTCATCAGATTTTATCAATGTAAAAGCAAGCAAATTAGTTACCTTACAAAATGACAGAGTGTACATGTAGCGATAATATATACAATTTAAAATATATCTGTAGGACTTGATTTATCTAGTGGATTATTCAGTTACCTTGAGCCCCTATTCCCCACTGTTATGCCCTTTTATAATGTTTCTAATAAATGATATTCATTTTTAAGGAAAAAGACCTCATACCTAGGATCAAAGGCGATACTTTCCTTCCAACTAATTGATAGCATAATATTTTATGTTTTACCCTAAATGTGCCAGTCTTTCCCAATTTCATTCATCTAGCTCCATCTGGCCAGAAGCTTCAATCCTTCTCAGATACCTCCCTATCTGTTTGCCTAGCAAATTCAAGCTGTTATTAAAACCCACCTCAACTGTCAAATTCCATATTAAAAACCTTCCTCCCAACAAGTGTCCTGTTCATCCTTCTGTGATCTCAGAAAATTTTAGATATATCTCTTCTATTGAACTTATTGCATTGTGCCAGAATTATTCATTTTCCAATGTGCCTCTCCACCACCACCAGTCTACTTGGAGTCCATTAAAATCAGAGATCCTGTTATTTTTCTTTATAGTATTTCACAGCAGATACTCAATAAATGATTATGAATGCATTAAAAAGAAATTTTGTGTACTCTGTAATTTATTCATTATCTTCAATAATTAGATTTAATTTGACTAACTCAAAAATGAAATCTCAGAAAGAAAATGGGGAACCAACTTTTCAAATAGTTACAGTAACTCTAACCTTTCATATTAAACACAATCATAAAGTTAAGAAGATCTAGCTTTGAGTTGTACAAATTATATATCTGAGGAAAATAAATTTATATTATAAAACATTTTGATATGGAAATTTAAATTATAATATGTTGAAATTAGTTGTGTTCATTATCATGCAACAAATTTCTGTTTATAAGAATCAAAACTTTCAGAAAATCTCCAATAATTGGAATTTCTTTATACTATACTTTCATGAGGAAAAAAAATTAAGATTTTATCAACATCTATTTTTTAAAGTGTCTTCAAAGACATGTCATTCAGTACATCCAAATAAATACATTCTCATATTTTTCCATAACATAATGCATTAAATTGACAACTGCAACAATATTGCACTGAGATCAAATAGCTAGGGTGTAAGGTAGAGTTTTTTAGATTTTATGATGAGATTATCTAACTGGGAGAATTTATTTTTCTTGGAATTTTTTAGGTAGAAAACTCTTGGCCTAACTAAGTTTACTGAAGTCTATTATTTCTGCAAAAATAAGAAATGGGATGAATCTTGAGGAAATCTTTCTTTTAACATTAGCTGATGATGTTGTATACTATATAATAGTTTCTCACTTCCCTGCTTTGAGTATTTACAATAATAACATTTATTTAGCACTTATGTTATGCAGCCCTAAGAAACATTTTAGACCAGGTATGGTAACCAATTCCTCTCTTCTCCCTAACCATTGAGGTAATTATCTTAAATTCATTTATCCTTATACTTAGACTTTGGAATTTTATATTAAATAATCCTACTCATTACCTGATATGGGAAAAGGATGGTATTAATCGCAGATTTATCCCACTGCATTTCTCATAGTCAGACTACTTAGGACATTTTCAATATTTTTCTATTGTCAGAGTAGTTGAGGGCTTTACAATGGCTATAAATATGACCCACATCAAAATCTTCATGGCCTTGTTGCTTAGTAGCATTTTCCATAGTGTTCTCTGGAACACTGGTTCATTCAATCCTAGTAACTATTGATATAAGGTCAAATAAATTTGAAAGGCCCTGGATTAAACTAAATTATGAAAATTTCTTTACTATGGAATATCTCAGATTCTTCAATATGCTAAAGAAGGCATGATATGCAAAGTTCCTCAATATTATAAAACCAGGGAAACATAAAGTAGCAGTCTACTTACTGTTTTTCAGAAAACAAACTGCTGCCTTATTGTACAAACTTCAGTAGCATGCATACACATGTGCACAGACACACACATACACACAAACTCATATTCACTTTGTGTCATTCTGGAGAAGATGCAAATTCCAGCTTTGTTAGTTACCCTTGCAGCTCATGTCCATAGCCTCCATTTGATGATATTATTAGTTATATTCTTTACTTTTTACCACAGACTCTAAATCTGGCCACATGCTTATCTACTTTGTAAACCACATGGATTCTTCAGCTATCAAATGGAACACTTTTAATCTAGCTATGCTCTTCAGATACTACAGTCTCCAACTGTCTACTACCCAGGTCTTATTAAAATCCTGCTTAATAAATCATATTTATAGATGGTCCCAAGAAGTCAACACAGTTCATTAACTTGCCTAGTTCTGGGCATTACATATTGATTGGATTGCAACAGAGCAAAAGCAAGCAGCATACGTTAATGTAGCTTCTAGCAGAACCTTTCAAAAGGTTCTATTTTAATTTTGTGCCCTCATTTATTATCAAAAGCATATATAAAATAGTCATATGAAATATTTTTCTTCACTAGCTGTAAAAATGTTATTCAAATAGAAACACCTATAAAGTGATGATAAATAACACCTACATAATTCACACCACTTGATTTCATTACTCTAGGTATTTGTATACATTAAATTTCTTTATTCTTTTACAGATAAACTAAATCACAAAAAGATTATGAATCTTACAGAAAATCACAAAGCTCATAAGTGGTAAGCAGAAATTTGAACCAAGGAAGTCTGGCTCCAGTGTCATGGCATCAACCACAATACTGTATTTATACTCTCATTTGATTTTCCCCATTTCCATTTTATAATTCGGTAATAGGAACATGGTAATTTTCTGAGACACTATTACGTTTACTGCTTTCTGATCATGTGAATTATATTTCTGATTATATATCCTGTTTTACCACATCTGTCAGGCAGTTTGGAATACATACAAGATGAAACTGAATCATGGCAAGTCTGTGGGCTCTTAAGATTATGAAATTTCAGTTCTACTTTCATTTTTCTATCTGTCTCTATCATTCTCCTCATCATCACCACCATAATTTTCATCATTTTTGATATTAATTTATTTTAATATAATACACCTATTCCAATTCTTGGTAAAGTTATGCCAAATAGAGATAAATACAATAAATACTTCATTGATTACTTCAAGGGTGTTTCCCAAAATGTTTTCTGAATCATCAAGGAAGCGTTATACTGAGTATAGTTTAATGTCAAAATGTTTTATTATACTCTACAGGAAATATGACATTAATCCTTAGAAAACTGGCAATACTTATATGTAATTTATCATAGCAGTTTGCCAAAACATAATATTTCAGAGTATATATTATACTACCATAAATTAAACATATCTGGTCAATTCAGAGCAATCATTCTTGACAGTGGAATATATTGTTTATTTATCAGTAATAACTACTTATCTAAACATATTTAATAAAGAATTAAAGTTAAACAAAGTTGGTAGTCCCTTATAATGCTTCTCTACAAACACAGTGACTACTTACAATTACACTCTGAATAATTAATGTTTACTAGATATTTTTAATATCATTCTTGGATATAAGTCCCATGGAGCTTACCTGTTGTCACACCATGAACCACTCCTTCCTTGGTTTTGGAGCCTATAAAGACAAATTCAAAACATAAACGTAAGTCTCCAACTGGCCTTATATTGCTGATTAGTTTGTTTTAAATACAACTAATAAAAAAAAAAAAAAAAAAAAGAGGTCAGCCCCGGTGGCTCAGCGGTTTAGCGACACCTTCAGCCCGGGGTGTGATCCTGGAGACCGGGGATCAAGTCCCACATCAGGCTCCCTGCATGGAGCCTGCTTCTCCCCCTGCCTGTGTCTCTGCCTCTCTCTCTCTCTCTCTTCTCTCTCTCTCTCTCTCTCTGTGTGTGTGTGCCTCTAATGAATATATAAATAAAATCTTTAATAAAAAATAAAAATAAAAAAATAAAGCTCTCAATCTTTAGAAGCTCTTATAGAAAAATAGCCTTGGGGGGGGGGGGGGATCTAAAACAAGGAATTCCAGTAATCATACAACAAATAGAAGAGAGCAAAACTACCAGGAGGTTCTCTCCAATTAAATTTTTAACCCACAATGATGTCTTATTTTTTTAAGCCTTTAATTCATTAGTTAACAGGATGATAGTAGTTCCAGGTGTGTAATGTAGTATTTCAGCATTTCCATGTGTTACCAGTGCTCATCAGGACAAGTGTCCTCCATAATTCCCATCATCTATTTCAACCATCCCCCTGAATCCTCCCCTCTGAACCATCAGTTTATTCTCTATAGTTAAGAGTCTATTCCTTGGGACACCCTGGTGGCTCAGTGGTTAAGATCTGCCTCTGGCTCAAGGCATGATCCCCGGGTCCCACATCGGGCTTCCTGCATGGAGCCTGCTTCTCTCTCTGCCTATGTCTCTGCCTCTCTCTCATGGTCTCTATCATGAATAAATAAATAAAATATTTGAGGAAAAAGGAGTCTATTCCTTGATTTCTCTCTCTCTCTCCCTCTGTCTCTCTTTTTGCTCATTTGTTCCATTTCTTAGATTCCATATATGGGGTAAAATCATGATATTTATCTTTCCATTATTGACATATTTCATTTAGCATTGTACTCTCTAGCTCCATCCATGTCATTGCTCATGGCAAGATTTTGTTCTTTTTTAAGGCTGAACAATATTCCATTAAATGCATAAACCACATCTTTTTTTATCCATTCATCTATCAATGGGACAGCCTCCATATCTTGGCTATTATAGATAATACTGCTATAAACATTGGGGTGCATGTATCCCTCTGATTTAGTGTTTTTGTATTCTTTGGGTAAATACTCAGTGGTGCAATTACTGGATCATAGGATAGATCTATTTTTAACTTTTTTTGAGGGACCTCCATACTGTTTTTCAGTGGCTGCACCTTACAATGATGATTTTTTGTCCCCTGTGTCCCTCTTCACATATCAACTTACAGAGGGAAAAAAAAGGTGAGATAACACTGGGGCTGGGTGGGAAGATGATCTTGGGTTCAGAACTGTAAAAGCTATACTAAAGTACAGGACAACAGAGAGATTAGTCAACCCATGAAACTGAAGCAGAAGAGAAGGAAAAGAAGAAATTAAGATTCGTTGAACAAGTATTACTTAAAAGGCATTTTAACCTCATTTATTTCTTGGTTACAATCTATTTAATACAGGTGAATTATGCCCACTTTATATATGAAGAAATTGCAAATCAAAGTTAAATGATTTGCCTAAAGTCATACAGGGAATAATTGGCTCTAAATACTTTGATATTAAGGGCTATATGACCCTAAACCTATATTCTTTCCACTGAGCCAAGCAAACCTTTAGGAGGAATATAGCTTTTATACAAACAGTTCATTAATATTTATTATTAAAACTAAGTTTATTTTATTCATGAGCTCAACTGAAAGTTGGACTTTTCAGTGTAAGTCACGCCAGTTTTTTTGGTTTTGTTTTTGTTTTTTGAGAGGGAGAGAGACACATCTGGGGAGAGGGGTAGAGGGAGAGGGAAAGAGAGAATCTTAAGCAAACTCCATGCCCAGAGCAGAGCCCAAAGTGGGCTCTCTACATGACCCTGAGATCATGACCCTGAGATCATGACCTGAGCTAAAATCAAGAGTCATGTGCTTAATCAACTGAGCCACCCAGGTGCCTTTACACCAGTTTTTTTTTTTTTAAGATTTTATTTATTCGAGAGAGAGAGAGAGAGAGAGAGAGAGAAGAAAGAGAGAGAGAGAGAGAGAGAGAGAGAGAGCCAGAGACACAGGAAGAAGGAGAAGCAGGCTCCATGCTGGGAACCCAACGTGGGACTCGATCCCCAGTCTCTAGGATCACACCCTGGGCTGAAGGCAGCACTAAACCGCTGAGCCACCAGGGCTGCCCTACATCAGTTTTTTAATAAAATTTTGGGGGAGAAAATAACACTGGATTGGAGATTTATTTGAAAAGTACCCTGTAAATCAAATAATATATTTCTATCAGACATAGGAGAATATAAGGAGATGAGGGCATAAACCTGAGAAATGACTTAAATCCATATTTGGAGATTAAACTAGGTATTAACCCTTACTTTAAAAGTGCACTATTTCAAAAGGTCTTCCTAGGTATGTTAAAATTAACAGTAAACACTTTAAAACACAGAAAAAAAAAGCATAAGGGAATCTCAGATTCCCTATCAATAAGATGACTACATACAATTGATTAAATATTCTCTAAGAACCAGGCCTTTAAACTGGAGAGTGCAGCAGAATCAGTCAGGTGGGAGCGCTGGTTGAAATGCTGAATCTTGTGTCAGGGCATCAAATATTCAGAATATATCAGGTACTGATATTTGCATTTTTTAATAACCCTCATGATCTAATTCTAATAATTCATGGATCAAATTTATAAAACATTGGTCTAACAGAGTTTCAATTTCCAAATTTTAGAAGCACATATCTATGATTTCAATAATATGATCAATGAGATGACCGAAATGAATATACAGGACCATGTTGAAAACATTCACTAAATATTTTTATGAAAATATATAAATAAGGCATTAAGTGAAATTTGGATGCATCATATTTAAATTTACATTTTAACTAAACAGTCTAGAAAAGTATCTATGTTTAATAAAGCAATTTAAATATAGTTAAGAAGTTTCAATTTGAATATATCTTAATATATCTAATGAAACACCTAATATATCTAAGGACCTCTGATAAAAATAAAACATAAACTATAGCAATGTAGTTAAGAATATGCGTTTTGTCCAGAAACAAACCCACACTTACATGGTTAATTAACCTACAATGAAGGAGGCAAGAATATACAATGGGGAAAACAGTCTCTTCAATAAGTAGTGATGAGTGGGATCCCTGGGTGGCTCAGCGGTTTAGCACCTGCCTTTGGCCCAGGGTGCGATCCTGGAGTCCTGGGATCGAGTCCCGTGTCAGGCTCCCTGCATGGAGCCTGCTTCTCCCTCTGCCTGTGTCTCTGCCTCTCTCTCTGTGTGTCTATCATGAATAAATAAATAAAATCTTTAAAAAAAATAAGTAGTGATGAGAAAACTAGACAGCTACATGCAAAAGAGTGAAACTGAATGACTTTCTTACAGCATATGCAAAAATTAACTCAAACTGGATTAAAAACCTAAGTGTCAGACCTGAAGCCATAAAGCTCCTAAAAGAAAATATAAGCAGTAATCTCTTGGACATTGACCTTAGCAACATATATATGTATATACCTCCTCAGGAAAGGGAAATAAAAGCAAAAATAAACTATCAGAACTACACCAAAATAAAAAGCTTTTTCACAGCAAAGGAACCCATCAACAAAACGAAAAGGCAACCTTAATGAATGGGAGGGAAAGAATATTTGCAAATGATATATTTGATAAGAGGTTAATATCCAAAACATAAAAAGAACTCCTACAATTCAACACCAAAAAACAACAAATAATCCAATTTAAAGTGGGTAGAGAACCTGAATAGTCATTTTTTCCAAAGAAGATATATAGCCAACAGAAACATGAAAAGATGCTCAACATTACTAATCATCACACAAGTGCAAATCAAAACCACAATGAAATATAACTTCACACCAGTCAGACTGGCGAATATCAAAAAGAAAGAATGAAGAGTTGGCAAGGATGTGGAGAAAAGGAAACCTTCATGCACTGTTGGTGGAAATGTAAAATGGTGTAACCACTTTGAAAAATAGTATGGAAGTTCTTCAAAAAAATAAAAATAGAAATACCATATGATCCAGTAATTCTACTATTGAATATTTACCTGAATAGAATGAAAACAGCTAATTCAAAAAGACATATGCATCCTTATGCTTACTGCACCTTATAGCCATTTATGAAAACAACATAAATGACATAAATGTCCATTGATAGATGATTGGATAAAGCATACACACACACACACACACACACACACACACACACACAACGGAATAGTATTCGGCCATATAAAAGATTGAGATCTTGTCATTTGCGACATGAATGGACAATAGAAGGTATTATGTTAAGTGAAGTAAGTTAGATAGAAAAAGGTAAGTACCACATAATTTTATGTATATGTGGAATGTAAAAAATAAAACAAACAAAAACTGAAAAAAAGCCTAGAAATATAAAAACAGAGAATGGTGGTTGCTAGATTGGAGGTGGGTAGGGGATGAGTGAAACAGGTGAAGAGGATTAAGTACAACCTTTCAATTATAAAATAAATAAGTCACAGAGATGCAAATTACAACATAGGGAATATACTCAATAATATTGTAATAACATTAATATATTTTTAAAGATTTTATTTATTCAAAAGAGAAAATGAGAGAGAGAGCATATACAAAAGCAGGGGAGAGGCAAAGGGAGAGGAAGAAGTAGGCTCCCCACTGAGTAGGGACCTCCCCCCCCCCCCGCCCACATACACACACACCATGGAGCTTGACATGGAGCTCAATCCCAGAACCATGGGGTCATGACCTGAGCTAAAGGCAGACACTTAACTCACAGAGATTCCCCTGTAATAACATTATATGGTAACAGATGGCTACTTACACTTACTGTGGTGAGCACTGAATATTGTATAGAATTGTCAAATCACTATTACAACTGAGGCTAATATAATATTGTGTGTTAAATATATTTCAATATTAAAAACTAAAGTTAAATTTTTAAAATATAGATTTTGAATTTAGATCTCCTGGATTTAAATCTTTACTTCACCACATAATAACCAAATATACATCATTCAGTCAACATGAAAATCGAGGAAATAATACACAGAAAGATTTTAAAACAGTGATTAGTACATATCAAATAGTAAGAAATAATTATTCTTCACATATAATATTTGTAAAGGGATTTGCAGTTTAAAATAGAAAAAATAATTAATTATAAATTCATATAAATTAAGTTGTGTGCTTGTTAAATACATAAAAGGATACAGGATAACAGTTTATATATCCAGTACAATGTGTCAATGTGCTCATGTTTGTATATGTGCATACTTTGCAATTGATGTTCAGTTTGCATAGTATTATGGGATTATAAAGTGACCATGCACAGGCTGAAGTGAGTCTATAAAAAGTGATCTTAAATATCAATGAAGTAAATAACAATTAATTGGTAGTAAAAATTACAATTATCCCATGACCTTTCAACTTTTTTGTAGAAACATTAAAAATTCTTTTACTTATTATAAATTGATAGGTAAATGAAAAACTAGTAAAATTAATATCTACTTGATATATCAATTTAAGACATTGAGAATTATTGTGTTTTATTTATTTGAAAAAAACTTATCAAGATTAGTGTGGTCTTCTTGTCATTGTATAACTTCACATATGGCATGAGCATCTTTCCTAAGCCCTAGAGATCTGTATAATCTTTTGTAAGTTTGGATCAATTTCCAAAATGTTACCCTTTGCATTGTTTCACCTCATGCTCTACCTCTGATAGTTCCTTTCATGTGAGGTACTTTTGCAGCAGCACTTCCTCTGAAACATCTTCAATTTATTCATCACAACTTTTTTCATTTTACTTCAGCTTGAATAAGTTCCTCTGGCTACAAATCTACAGTCACCTGAACAGTAGTAGTGTTACCATTCCCCAGATCAGCTATTTGTTGTATAAATAAAACACTTTTTGATTCAAATTTTACTTCCAGCATTTTCATTTCATTTCTTTGAGGCACTTTCATCTTTTTTGGCCAATTTTCTTGTTCAGTTATGCAATTTTTTAAAATATTACCCAAGTTTATCACTGGGCTACAAGGAAGCAACACAACCAAAGGCCTTGCTGCCTGTGCAAGCTGAGTAGTGGATGTGAAATGATCAATCAGTGACAAACTGAAAAAAGTGATGTAATTTGATCAAGGATTATAATGAGTTTCTGTTATTTATATAGTAATCTGTGGGCTGAAGAGCTAGGAGCAAAGGTTGTATGAAAAGAAATTTGAACTGGGATATGAAGGACTGGTATTCAACTTACTGTTGTAAACTGAAATTCTTCTCTACTGGAACTATGCAAGATGAGAACAGCTTGTATTTAAGAGAATACTACTTATTACTATTCATCTACCACTTCTTGTACCCCATATTTTTAAAAATGACTATTTGAAAGAAATGTTTAACAATTGGTTTGTGGTCTTTCCTCTGAATAATACCTCAGAATTGGACATTGGGCTAAATCATAGAATGTATCCTGATTCAAAGATAAATGAAGGCCTTAATGAAGTTGCTTCATATCAAACTAATCACCTGTTATTTGCCATCAGTTGTTTATTAGTATTTATAATTAGTAATTAACATGTAATTGATGAATAATCTATAATTGAAAACATATAGCTACAAAGTAGATACCAAGTGGCTATGTGATTAGTAAACTGAAGAGAGACCAGAGCTAACAGCTTCCATGAGCCAAGGTGGGCACAACTCTCATCTTTTCTCTCATGACTTTCTTTCATGACAAGGTACAGAGTGGAGAAGGTCTAAACAAATGCCTAGGAGTTGCAAGAACTCACAGTAAGACTATACTATAGTCATCGTCAACTATATTGCTGCTTTGCCTGTTATGCTGACTTTGTCAACTTGATGCAGGTGAACCATATTGTGATTTGAGAGCTTGATATTAATCCATACTCTTAACTATTGCCTCTTACTGAGCAAAGTAGCACTGAGAGCATTTTGAAGATAATTTTCTCACCTTTACTGTTAAAAGAGTTGGCATTATATAAAGAAAACTAAATTTTTTTGCTTCTTAATTTGACTCTAAATTTATAAATTTCTGGGGGTGCCTGAGTGGTGCAGTCAGCTGAGCATTCAACTCTTGGTTCGACCTCAACTGGTGATCTCAGAGTCATGAGATCAAGCCCCGTGTGGGGCTCCACACTGAACAAATCGCTTATTTGATAATATTAATCATTGCTCCTATATATAAAAGTGTGTTCTATAAAAATCCTCAGCAAAATAATAACAAATCAAATCCAACAATGTATAAAAAGAATTATACTTCACAACCAAGTGGAATTCATGTCAGGTGTGTAAAGTTGGCTCATTCTTCAAACATTAATTAAAGTAATCCATCACACTCACAGGATAAAAAAGACAAATCACATGATCATATCAATAGATGCAGAAAAAGCATTTAACAAAATGCAGCATCTATTTGTGGTAAAAGTGTCTGGTAAACTAGGAATAGAGGGGAACTTCCTCAATTGATTAAGAATATTTCCACACAAAAAAGAATATTTACAAAAAACTATAGATAAATTCATATTTCATAGCAAGAAACTGGAGTTTTCCTATTAAGACCAGGAACAAGGCAAGCATCATACTGGAAATCCTAGCCAATGCAATAAGATAATAAAGGGAAATAAGAGGTATACAGATTGGGGAAGAAGAAATAAAATGGTCTTCATTCACAGATGACTTGATATAGAAAATCCTAAAGAACCAACAATGACCAAAAAAACCCTAATTATTGTAAGACTGTAGGATACAAGGTTAATAAACACAAGTCAATCACTTTCATATATACCAGCAATGAACAAATGGAATTTAAAATTTAAATCACAATACAATTTATATTTTCATCAAAAAATAAAATACTTGGGCAGCCCAGGTGGCTCAGTGGTTTAGCACTGCCTTCAGGCCAGGGCCTGATCCTGGAGACCCAGGATCGAGTCCCACGTCAGGCTCCTTGCATGGAGCCTGCTTCTCCCTCTGCCTTTGTCTCTGCCTCTCTCTCTCTCTCTCTCTCTCTGTCTCTCGTGAATAAATAAATAAAATCTATTTAAAAAAAAACAAAAACAAAAAATAAAATACTTAGGTGTACATTTAACAGAATAAACACAAGGTCTATATCAGGGGAACTACAAAGCTCTGATGAACAAAAGCAGAAAACTAAATAAAAGGCATTTTGTATTCATGGATGAGAAGATTCAATACTGTCAAAATCTCAGTCCCTTTTAACTTGATCTATATAGTTCAATGCAATCCTAATCAAAATCTCGCAAGTTATTTTGTAGATATCAACAAACAGATTCTAAAGTGTATGTGGAGAAGCAAAAGGCCCCAAATAGCCATGATAATATTGAAATATAAAATCATAAGTCTGACACTACTTGCCTTTTAGACTTACTGTCAAGCTAAAGTAATCAAGACAGTGAAATAATTGCAAGAGAATAGACAATAAACCAATGGAACAGAATAAAGAACCTAGAAATGGAACCACATAAATATAGTCAACTGACTTTTGGCAAAGGAGCAAAAGTAATACAATAAAGCAAAGACAATCTTTTGACAAATAGTGCTGGAACAACTGGACATCCACATGCAAGAAGAAAGAAAAAAACAAGAAACAGGAGAAGGAGAGGAATTTAGACAACAACGTTTCACAAAAAAAAAATAATAATAACACAAGAGGGATCATAGGCTTAAATGTAAAATACAAGACTCTAAAACTCCTAGAATAACATAGGAGAAAACCTACATGACCTGGTATGGCAATGACTTTTAGATATAACACCAAAAGCACAATCCATGAAATAAAGAATTAATAAGCTGGACTTCTTTAAAATTAAAACTTTCTGCTCCATGAAAGGAAGTGTTGAGAGTGAGAAAGGCTACAGAAAAATATTTGCAGAATATTTGTCTGGAAAGGAACTATTATCCAAAATATACAAAGGACTCTCAACAATAAGAAAACAAAACAAAACAAAAAAACAATAAGAAAACAAATAACCAGGTAAAAGACAGGCCAAAGATCCTACCAGATAGCTCACCAAAGAAGATATATAGATAACAAATAAGATGCTCCACATCATATGTCATCTGGGAAATGTTAAATTAAAACTATCAAATACCACAACACACCTACCTGTTAGAATGATCAAAATCTAGAATTTTCAAACACCAAATGCTGACAAGGATGTGAAGCAACAAGGTCTGTTATTCTTTATTGATGGGATGCAAAATGGTCCAACAACTTTGGAAGACAGTTTGTCAGTTCCCTATTTTTTTAAAAGATTTTATTTATTTATTCATGAGAGACAGAGAGAGAGAGAGAGAGAGAGAGAGAGAGAGAGTGGCAGAGACACAGGCAGAGGGAGAAGCAGGCTCCATGCAGGGAGCCTGATGCGGAACTCGATCCTGGGACTCCAGGATCACGCCCTGGGCCGAAGGCAGGCGCTAAACTGCTGAGCCACCCAGGGATCCCCTGTTTGTCAGTTCCTTTTAAAAGTAAACATATCCTTACGATATGATCCAACAATAGTGATCCTTGGTATTTACCCAAGGAGTTGAAAGCTTATGTCCATTCAAAAACCTGCATGTGGATGTTTATATCAGTTTTATTCACAATTACTAAAACTTGGAAGAAACCAAGATGTCCCTCAGGAGGTGAATAGATAACTGTGATACATCCAAACAATGGAATTAGTATTTAGTGCTAAAAAAAAAAAATGAGCTATCAAACCATGAAAAGACCCGGAAGAGCCTGAAGTGGATATTTTTAGGTGAAAGAACCCAACCTTAAAACTCTACATACTTTATGATTCTAGGTATCTGACATTCTGGAAATGGTAAAATAATGGAGACAGAAAAAATGATCAGTGGTTGCCAGGGGTTGGTGGAGGGAAATGAATAAGTGATGCCTAATTTTAGGACACTAAAAATAACTATATTATATTATAATGATGGATACTTCATTACACATTTGTCCAAATGCAAAGAATGTATACCATGAAGAGTGAACCTTAAAGTAAACTGTGGGTTTTAGGTGATTGTGATGTGTCAATGTTAGTTCATTAATTTTAATAAATGAACCATTCTGGGGGTAACAAATGTAGATCATGGGGGAGGCCATGCATGTGTGGGGGCACGAGGTACATGAGAAACTTCTGTTATTTGCCTCTCAATTTTGCTGTGAACCTAAACTGCTACAAAAAATAAAGTCTAGTTTTCTTAAAGTGTGCTTTATTATTCATGTGTTCTGTTTTGCAAGAATGTGTTATGACATCCTCACAAAAACTCTGCAAGATAGTTGCATTTATCTAAATCATATTTTTACAAATGACGGAAGTAAAGCTCATAGGTGGTAAGTAACTTTTATGGTATTCTAAAGGTAATAAATGATATAGTCTGGACTAGAATGTAGGCTTGTGTGAGTGACATCAAGTCTATGTTCTCTCTATTTTTCTCGGAGTCCACAAACTGCAGGCTATGGGCCAAATCAACCCATTACCTGTTTCAGTAAGGTTTTATTGGAACACAGGTTATTTTATTGGAACACATTATTATCTATGGCTGCTTTCCTACCACAACAGTAGAGTTGATTAATTTGACACAGAGACCTTATAGCCTAAAATATTTACTGCCTAGCACTTTACAGAAAAAGTCTATCAAATCGTGATCTATATATTGTGTCTTCCCATGGTCAGTTTTCATCCTAAATCCTGTGTTTGAGTTTAAATTTTAACTATCCTTCAGAACACAACCAACAAATAATTTATAGAATGCACTATGTGTTAAATACCATGATCTATATTGAAGATTATTTAAAAATATATGTGACATGTAAACAATTACAATTTTACATAAGAACATAATTAATCTCAAAAAATCATTATATTTGTCCAAAATCATAGTTGACAATGAAAACCAAAAGTTTTCCAGATAATAAAACCTATTCATTATCTAGAAAACAGCAATGTATTAATATTCAATAGTTTCTGGACTCACTACAAACTAATGGAGTAAATATTAGCATCCTAAAAATTGTTTAAGTTATTAAATTATAAAGTAACTGAAATCAAAGAACAGTTGCAAGCACATGCTTGCACAACTTAGAAAACTAAGGACAAGTATAAAGATATTGATTATCTGCGCATCGCTGATTCAGTATTCCAAATTCTATCTAAAAAGATAGAATTCACACTTTACAAAAACATTTGAAACTAACTCATCATTTTTTCCATTTGTAACATTCTTTAATTTAAGGATTTTCTGAAAATATATTTTAAGAGAATGAATAATTTAACTGAAGATTTGTATCAAAGTCAGCCAATAAAGTCTACGAGCAATGAAAAAAATAAGAGAGGAGAGGCATTCATAAAAATCATTCCAAATGTAACTCTTTTTCAATGTATCCATGTTGAAGAGACAACATAGTGGCATTTCACCGACAGACATAAGTATAGCACCTGATACCATCCAATACGTTTATCCTCCACATTACTGCACATCCTGCTGTTATAGCTGCTACCAGAGAATGTGCAAGAGTTCAGAGCAGCCAAAGAGAAAGAGAGGCAGAACGGGCAAAGGTAAGTGTGTGCATACGTCCCTGTGGATGAGTGTTTGTGTATGTATGTGTCTATTCCTTCCCCCAAAGACTCTGAAGTGATTTGCAAAAATAGCACCCAACCTAACACAGTTCAAGACATGAAAAAAGAGTCAGGATCTGTGTGAATATTACAAAGTGTCAACTTAGGAACAAAAAGAAATGATAAGCATCAATCTTGTTACTTTGTATGTGTGTTATTTAATAAGTGAATTATAGGGCAGTCCAGGTGCCTCAGTGGTTTAGCGCCAGCGGTTTAGCACCTGCCTTCTGCCCAGGGCCTAATCCTGGAGACCTGGGATCGAGTCCCACATTGGGCTTCCTGCATGGAGCCTGCTTCTCCCTCTGCCTGTGTCTCTGCCTCTCCTTCTCCGTGTCTCTCATGAATAAATAAATAAATAAAATCTTAAAAAAAAAGCAAGTGAATTATACATATAAATGTCTCTGAGATATTAGCAGCAGCCTTCAAGCGCTTTTTTGATCAATTAGTCTTCAGTTCACCAAGTGCTCACAAGGATGAACTCTACCAAAGACTGTTCTGTACTTTCCTTTTTAGGGCCACAGTAGGCCTCTTTTTACATATCCTAAGGCCATATCAAAAAGTCTTAGTTTAAAACATGAATACACTAAAATTTACTGATATTAGTCATGATGGATTAAAAAACAGAGGCCTATGAATGATTTTGATTCTCAAAAATATTCTTTTTTCTCAAAAATATTTTTTTAAAGAATTTATTTATATATTAATGAGAGACACAGAGAGAGGCAGAGACATAGACAGAGGCAGAGAGAGAAGCAGGCTCCATACAGGGAGCCTGATGTGGGACTCGATCCTGGGTCTCCAGGATCACGCCCTGGGCCAAAGGCAGGTGCTTAACATTAACAGCTGAGCCACCCGGGCATCCCATCTTTTTTTTTCAAAAATATTCTTAATTACCTTTTGAGACTGAGTTTTTAAAACTTTTTCCTAATTATAGTCTCTTATGCACAGAACTATTCATTTAAAAAGTCCTAAGTATTACTGAAAAATTAAATATTCTGAAAACACAAAAAGTTATCCTCACTTTTTATTATTAGCTCAAATGCTCACATTAACCTACCTACAGTCCTCTGACTCGGTTTCTCTTTTTGACAAGTGATGATGCAAAAATGAATCAAGCAAGAAGTACCAGCATTTAGAGCATTAATCATCCTAATCCACCAGTCATAAATAAATATCAAGATGACATATGGGGCTTACCTACCTACATAGAGGACACCCTCTTTTGTCTTTCCTGCTGCTTCTGCCACACCCTGTTTGGTTTTTTCAGCAGCAGCCACGACTCCCTCCTTGGCCTTTGAAAGTCCTTTCATGAATACATCCATGGCTAATGAATTCGTTTACACCACACTAGAGAACAAAATACAATTTCAATGAGAACTTTTGGGTGGAATAAAATAAAATTAGAATCACCCAAGATAAAAACCACTGAAAGTCAGTACAACCCAAAAGTGTGAGACTCTTTTTATTTATACTCTTATTCAACCACTGGGGGGATGGGCAACACTTTTTTTTTTTTTTTTTTTTAGCTTCTGCATTAAAAATTTAGCGCCCCTCATCCATCTTGGCTAGTAAAAATCTAGCTGCCTAAACATGGATTGGGATGAATTATCTCAGTTGTTCTTACTGTATTTTCGAAGTGTAGTTACATGAAAAGATGGGCCCCTCTCTCAACTTCCTAGAGTCCAAACGATGAGCAGGTGAGTCAGAAGTTCGTATAAAAAAATGACAGGAAGAGAAAGGGAGCTGGAGGCACGGGGTCAGGGACGATCTTAAAATGAATCCCGCAAGAAGGCTAACTGGTTGATAACCAAGAGGGGACGGAAGAGAACTACTCGCTCTGGGTGGGGCTCAACCTGAGGCCCACGGGGAGCCGATTGGCGCCCGCCCCAGCGCACCCCGCCAGCCGCCCCCACCCACTCGGAGCGGGCGCCGGGGCGCCCCGGGGAGCCGTCCCCCGACTCGCGCCAGCCGCCCGAGGGGGGAGTCCTCCGCGCGCGCGAGTTCGCTCCCCGCCCGGCGCCGCACCTGTTAACCCCTTACCACCTGTTGACTTGCCCTCCCTGCACTTCCAGGTAATTACTGCCAAGCACAGCTTGATTCCTCCACCGAGGAAACTGGGGGGTGGGGGGTGGGGGGCGGACTGGGGGATTTAAGGTACAAGAGAAATAAAAGTTGGCCGCTCCCGCTCCATCGAGCGTCCTCCCGTTTCCCAAGGGAAAAGCGTTTCCCAGGGAAGCAGCGCATCCTCTCAGCCTCTGGAGCTGGGCAGAGCGGAGTATCGGGTGCCGGGGAAAGCCAGCGCAACTTACTTTCCTCGGGCTCCTGAAGAGATAAGCACCCACCTCCGAGAGACTTGGCTCAGCGGGTCCTCAGTGCAGCAACGACCTCCCCCCCCCCCCCCGAAGTGCACGACCCGGTCCTCCCGGGTTTCCCCCAGGATCGCCAAAGCTGCCCGTTTTGAGATCCTTAGGTACTTACCTGGGTCCCTCTGATCCTCACAACTACAATTCCTCTCAACCAACCCCCTCACAAAAAAAAAAAAAAAAAATCCCAAATATTATTTAAATATTAAGAGGGAGAATAAGAAGCGCACAGGAAGGGAGGAGGCGGCACCAGGAGAGGGATGGTCCCCGAGGAGGCTGCTGTCAGCAAAACCCGGTGACGAGAGGCTGGGGGCGTGGGAGGCAAACCCACGAACCTGTCGTCGAATTGCCACTCCCCGTCCCCCGCACAACTGGATCGGAGAGAAAGAGACAGGTCGGGAGGGAGGGCAGGGAGAGCGCGCGAAGGATGCTGAGGGCCAGGCTCGGTCCGCGGGTCGGCCCTAACGCCAGCACACGCCTCGCCCCCACGCTGCCGCGCTCGGTCTCTCACCCCCTCTCCTGGGTCCCCGGCAAGTCGTCGTGGTCTTCCTCCTCTTCCTCTTTCTCCTCCTTCTCCTCGGCTCACCGCCCCCGCAGCTGATTTGTCAGCGCCTCTCCCCGCCCCTCTCCCGGCGCTCGCGGCTCTCCCAGCCGCGTGCACCTCACTCGTCTGCTCGGATGCGGATGGGGGCGGGGGCAGGCGGTACCTCCGAGTCCAGCCGCCCGCCTGGGCCGCGGGGGGGGGGGGGGGGGATAGGACGGGGCCAGGTATTCCGCGCTTCCCCTCAAGTTCAGGACCCGGGGGGTTTGGGGCGATCTGGAGCCGACAGGCTTAGGCTGCTGTTTCTCCCTCGTTCCCATCCCCCCCTTCCTTCGCCGTCTCCGCCCTTCCCTCTGCTTCCTCCCGGGACCCCCTGGCGGGAGCCACCCTGGCGGCGTGGAGGTCTGAGGGATCCACCGCCGGAGAGAGGACCATCCTCCCAGGAGGCTGGCGAAGGAGGCCGGCAGCCCAGGAACGGTGCTCAACCACCACTTCCAGGAGCACGTTTCCCTTGGATCGCTGAAATTTCGATGAGCACAATGTTAAGGATGCTTTTGCTCAAATGTCACCCAGATTTTCCTTGGCTCTTAACCTCTGATGAGCCCGAAAGGGTCCCGCGGATGCAGAGGGCACTAGTAAGGAAGAGTTACAGGTTGAGGCAGGAGGAGCCTCTTCGAATCCTCTCCCCACCCCACTATCACCATTTTCTTGTCCACCAATCAGCGGCTGCCAGACGCTGGTTTTTCCCATCAGTGGGACACGGAATAAATATTCCCCAGCCGTCGATACCAAGCGGTGCTAAGGTTATGCGTTCTTGAAATGGAATTTACGTTCCACACTCAAGGGCCTGATGGAGGAGACGAATCCAGCGTGTTTTTTTTTTTTTCTCCTGAACTATCACATTCAATTTCTTCATCCCTTCTACACACCACTCCCCTTTCTCATTTGGTTCACGTTGCCCTCAGAGCGGATACCCCACACATCCCATCCCACACACGCACACGCAGACAGTCGCGCGGGCCTGAAGACAATCTTTGCATCGCTTAACACATTTCACCCCTTTCAGAGCTGGAGGGAAAACAGCTGTTCCTGGATCACACCAGAATGGAGAACCAAGCTCCTCCCTCTAACAGAATGTATTTGCTGTTTTTGCCTGAATTGAGAGGATGATTTTAGCACTGGAAGGGAAAAACAAGTCTTTGCTATATGTTTCTTTGTTTTATGTTTCTTTTTTCTTTTTTTTTTTTTTTTGTAGACAAAAATGCTTTCCATATCCCAGCACTCATTTGGGTTCAGAAATTTAAGTAAAATGCAATTTAAATCTACAAAACAATCCTTTAAAACCAAACCATTGGGCAGCCCCAGTGGCGCAGCGGTTTAGCGCCGCCTGCAGCCCAGGGCGTGATCCTGGAGACCCTGGATCCAGTCCCACGTCGGGCTCCCTGCATGGAGCCTGCTTCTCCCTCTGCCTGTGTCTCTGCCTCTCTCTCTGTGTGTCTCTATGAATAAACAAATAAAATCTTTAAAAAAAAATAAAACCAAAAAAAATAAATAAAAATAAAAATAAAACCAAACCACTTATATACATATAATATATATAAATATTATGTTGTATATATATGTTAATAATATATGTTATATATTATTATATATATTGCTTAAACAAATCCTTGCACTATTGGCTGCCCCTTTTAAAAGCAGCCTTTTCAAATGCTCATATTTTGCTTCCTTGGGATCAGAAAAAGTTTGGTTTGCTGTCTGGCTGTGAGACTTTGAACAAGTTATGTCCTCTGTTCACAGTTTTCTTTTGTAAATGAGGAGTTGAATGCAAATGAGCCTTCTCTTTTTCAACTTTATTATGAAAAATGTTTAAACATAAACAAAAGCTGAGAGAATATAGGACTCCATGTGAATATCACCCAACTGTCACCTTTTTTTAATGTATGGCTAATCATGTTTCATCTATATGCTCTTCACTTTCCATTTTTTATCACCACCCTTCATATTTTACTAAGCCCCCAAAATTATATATATCCTTTCATCTATAAATATTTTAGCCTGTATGCATAAAATATAATAACTATTTTAAAATATCCACAATAACATGTAAATGGTCTTTTTTAAAAATTGAAGTATAATATACATACAGTGAAATCATCAGATCTTAAGTATTCCTTTAAATTAGTTTTGCAAAATAGCTGCATTAGTGTAGCCCACACCATTTTGAATATAGAACATTTTCATCACTCCAGAAAATTCCCTTTTGTCCTTTTTAGTTATACATATTTTAGAATTGCACAAAAATGGAATAATAGAGTATGAATTTCTTTTCTTTCTTTGACTCAACATATTTGTGAAGTTCATTTATGTTGTGGCATGTATCAGTAGTTTGTTTCCTTTTACTACTTTTGGGTTTTTTTTTTTATTTTTGCAATAATATATCTTTTCCACTGTGACCTATCACTGCAAGTAACCTTGATAAACTATTATGACAATTATTTAATGTATCATATGACACATTTATAGTTAACAGGGACCTCCTTGAAACTTACTGCTTTAAACCAAAGGGTCACTTTCTTCAGTCCCATGACAGAACAATGAGAGAATTATTTTGGAGTGGAGTGCTTGTTACATTTTTGTGCCTCTTATAGCATAGCATGATACCATAGCACCTTTATATGGTACTTTATGCTTCACAAAAGACTAATGTACTGTATCATTTAATCACAACAATTGGTAAATTAAGTTTTATTTTTTTTTTAATTTTTATTTATTTATGATAGGCACACAGTGAGAGAGAGAGAGGCAGAGACATAGGCAGAGGGAGAAGCAGGCTCCATGCACCGGGAGCCTGACGTGGGATTCGATCCCGAATCTCCAGGATCGCGCCCTGGGCCAAAGGCAGGCGCCAAACCTCTGCGCCACCCAGGGATCCCCTGCATGGCTCTTAAGTGGCAGAGCTGAGATAATCTAGCAGGAACCATTGTAAAAGGCACATTATTGGGGCTCCCTGGGTGGCTCCATGATTTGGCGCCTGCCTTTGGCCCAGGGCACGATCCTGGGGACCCGCGGTTGAGTCCTGTGTCGGGCTCCCTGCATGGAGCCTGCTTCTTCCTCTGCCTGTGTCTCTGCCTCTCTCTCTCTCCCTCTATGCCTATCATGAATAAAAAAAATAAATCTTTAAAAGGCACAATTACCTCCTGAGTTGTCAGTTACTCTTTAAAACCTTATAGATGGGGTATCCCTGATGGCCCAGCGGTTTGGCGCCGCCTTCAGCCCGGGGTATGATCCTGGAGACCTGGGGATCAAGTCCCACCTCGGGCTCCCTGCATGGAGCTTGCTTCTCCCTCTGCCTGTGTCTCTGCCTCTCTGTGTGTGTTTGTCATGAATAAATGAATAAAATCTTTTTAAAAATTAAAAAAAAAAAAAACCTTATAGACGGGGAGATCTGGGTGGCTCAGCAGTTGAGCATCTGCCTTTGGCTCAGGGCGTGATCCCGCTGTCCTGAGATCAAGTCTCACATCAAGTCCCACATCGGGCTCCCTGCACGGAGTCTGCTTCTCTCTCTGCCTCTGTCTCTGCCTCTCTCTCTCTTTGTCTCTCATGAATAAGTAAATAAAATATTTTTAAAAATAAAATATAATACAATAGAACCTTATAGATAGGATGTGGTATAGGATGGGAGGATAAAGGTAGGACCCAGTTCTCTTAGAAATAGTCTTTGGATTTGAATTTGACCATAGAAAGCAAGAAGAACTTAAGCATTCAAATTTGAAATTTTGCTTTTTTACATTGATAATTCTTAGTAGGGAAAGATAATTTCTCATAACTCACAAAAAAAAAGAAAGAAAGAAAAAAGAAAAAGAAAAAGGAGAAAGAAACAATGAAAGAAAATTGTAAGCCAGTTTTGGTCATTTAGAGTTATAGTTATAATTCTATATTACACTCTTCTTTTCTCCACACAAGGCATCTTGAACACAGTAAGCATTTAATAAACTTTTAATTACTGGTGATATAAAGAGTGACATTGCTTATATTCTACTTACATTCTCTTAGCTCTCTATTCTTAAGGAAATGGAATTACTCTAAGGACAAAAAAAGAAGTGGAAGTTAATAAAGATATTCTTTTCTTTTCGTCATTGATTGACATCATAGCCGTAAGTAAATTTTTAACTGTGTAAATATAACTTTAAAATTTAAACTTGAAAAAAGTTAACTCACTGAATGGCCTGTACTTCATAAAGAATATGGAAGAATAACCTATTGGGAGACATCTATGATGTGCACTTTTTGTTAATAACTGCTACATATATGTTTGGTTTTCTCTTTGATAAGTGAAATCTAAATACTTTGCTACTCTTTAATAGGATTGTTTTATCTGAGTTTTAATACAGTAATTTAGCTAGAGATTAACATTCCATGAGATGCATGTTAACCTAGACTGTCTTTCCCTTACAACAACAAATTTTCTAAGTGTGCATGTGGAAATCTTGTACTGCAAAATGGAATGGCATGAAAAATAATGAAGCTTCTTGTGACAAAGTTTTGAAAAACAGATAAGAATTTATTTGGTATGTTTAAGTGAGGAAAATACAATCATTACTATCTTTGGATAATAACAGATAAGAATTTATTTGGTATGTTTAAGTGAGGAAAATACAATCATTACTATCTTTGGATAATATTCCAGATTTGTTGTGAACACTAGGAGCAATGTAATATTGATTCCTGAGCCAGCTGTATCTAATTATCTGTACCTCTTTTTCTCATTTTCTTGCAGATGGATGAAAAGCATGGAGTAGTGACATCTTGGTAGGCTTCTCTTGTAATTTCATAGTGAGCACAGAAAGGAAAACCTAATGGATACAGTTGAGATGACAACTGTGTATGATTTTTAAGAGGGTGAGCTTGAGACAGGGCAATAGAGTTACTCCAAAAAAATATGAGGAGCATTGAAAAGGGAGTATAATGTCCAGAGAAGATTCACTAATTTAACCCCATGAACAATTTCATGTTTTTTTCTACAATACCATAGGCAACAACAAAAAAAAAATCATGAACATTTATTATAGCGCAATGTGACTTATCATGTCTCTTAATATTGTAGTATATCCTTGAAAATGTAAAATGACTAGAAATTGTGACCACAAGAAAGTGCCACGTGAAATAAGTAAAATTCAATTGCATAGTATTTTAAATGTCCCTATGGTTTTTGTGGTGCTAAGAATACAAAGACACACACGATTCCAAGATTAAAGACTATAAAGCCAGATAGAAAATATATTTAAATATTTTAGGATTTAAAAGTTCAAATGATTTATTTAGTATTGGAAGAAAAAATACATATTTATGAGCTCAAGAAAAGCACTAAGCCCTGGTGAGCCTGGTAGATTTCTGAGAATAGGGGTACCAGGTACAAGTTAAATACAAGGACTCAGCAAATTTCTACCACTTAGTAGCAGTGATTGAGAGCAAGTATCCAACGTCTCCAACCTCAAATTTTCTCATCAACACAATGAGGATGATATCTCACTTGTCTTGTGTGACTGTTGTAAGGAATAAATAATTTGTTCTCTGCAAAGAACTAAGTACAGTGAAATCTCTCTGTAGCCTTTTTATTACCTAGTCCCCTGTTTTAGGGTGCCTTTGGAAACACTTTTTCATTAGAGCAGTATGAACATTATGCCCAGCCCTCTCTAACTTCTCATCTCACTCGCAATATATCTGATGCCCCCATTAATAACTTTAGCTTTGTATGGTACGCAAAACCTTTCCAACCAGGGATAGAAGTTGTGGGAATTCAGAGAGAGGGGGAGCCAAGGAGGATTGATAGGAATCATTGATTAAAAATCTGCCAACATCTCTTTTCTCCTCTTAATGTATGGATTACAATAACAATATCTCTCATAGCAATTTACTTCAGCAGCCTGAAGAAATGATGATAGCTATAGAATTAACATTTATTATCTTTACTGGCACTTTTGCATTCTTGAACCTTGGTTTCTTTAAATAAGCAGTGAATTATGTTGATTTGCCACAGGAGAAAAATAAAATGACACAACAAATTGTTTCCAAATTTACCAAACTCATTTAGACAACACTCTGAAAGTCTTCAGAATGAATATCCAAATCAGAGATAAATTCAGACTCTAATGTTCCAGGTGAGTGAAAAATGGACAGACTGATGAGACAGTCACAAATCTACTTCTCCTTTTTTTTTTTTCTTCTACTTTTCAACAGTATTTGAGTTTAGAGGGGAGAAAATAAATGAATGAAAAAATATTTCGGGAGAAATTATAATGTTTTTTATAGTGTTTTTAGGGGATCCCTGAGTGGCACAGCGGTTTGGCGCCTGCCTTTGGCCCGGGGCGCGATCCTGGAGATTCGGGATCGAATCCCACGTCAGGCTCCCGGTGCATGGAGCCTGCTTCTCCCTCTGCCTATGTCTCTGCCTCTCTCTCTCTCTCTGTGTGACTATCATAAATAAATAAATTTAAAAAAAATATATAATGTTTTTAAGTTTTAATGCTTTTGTAAACAGAAATCATAGCAAATTAATAAAATGAGCATGTGTTTCTTATAACATCAAAATTATCCAGGCATCTAATATAGTTCCCTCTGTAGATAATTTTACAGTATTAACTGTCATTTAATACTTTTTGGGGAAGGATATCTGGGTGGCTCAGTGGTTGAGTGCCTGCCTTTGGCTCAGGGCCTGATCTGAGGATCCTGGGTCAAGTCCCACATCAGGTCCCTCTGACTATGTCTCTGCTTCTCTCTCTCTGTGTCTCTCATGAATAAATAAATAAGATTTTGTTTAAAAAGACATTTTCTTCAACTGCAAATGTAAAGCACGTCATTAATATTTTGAAAGCTTGCTATTCCACCTAAAATTAGAAATTTACATTATTAAGAAATTAAGAAAAGGAAATTATTCAGAGAAGAAATTCTTTCTCTCTTTCTTTCTCTCTTTCTTTCTCTTTCTTTCTTTCTTTCTTTCTTTCTTTCTTTCTTTCTTTCTTTCTTTCTTTCTTTCTTTCTTTCTGGTAGGCTCCACACCCAGTGTGGAGCTCAACATAGGGCTTGAACTCACATCCCTGAGATCAAGACCTGAGCTGAGATCAGGGGTGGGATGCTTAACTGAATGAGCTTCCTAGGCTCCCCAAGAAGAAATTATTTCTTACTGGCTACTTGATAAACAGCTTAGCACTAGCACATAATCACACCAATAAATATGTATTTGTATAATCATTGTGACTAAAATATTATATTGTATCGTGTAATCAATCATCTCCTTAAAATTAATTTTTAATTTTTATAAGTATCATTTGAGTTCAGTTTCTCTTCTATTATCTTCACAGAAGGGGACAAGAGCTTGTCTATATATTCAGCCTCATAATTGTTCATATGTATTTATGTACTACGAATGACTTCCTCTTAATCAACTTCTCTGTGGTGAGCAATGATTGTTCTCTAAGTCTCATGGATTCTCTCCTGAGTCAATTTCTATTTAAATTCCCCTTCACTTTCTTCATTAAAAATTAGACTAAAAGCTGTCTTTTTTTTTTTTTTAAGGTTTTACTTATTTATTCATGAGAGGCAGAGAGAGACAGAGACAGAGACATAAGCAGAGGTAGAAGCAGACTCCATGCAGGAAGCCTGATGTGGGACTTGATCCTGAAACCCAGGATGATGCCCTGGACTGAAGGCAGGCTCTAAACCACTGAGCCACCCCAGCTTCCCTAAAGGCTGTTTTTTGGTTTTGTTCTTAGATCAAAATAGGAAGAAACTCCAAGTAATCAGGTTGACACAAAGAAAGATTTTTTTTTTTTATAGCAGTGGATGTTAAATATTTGAGAATGGTTAAAATATAAAGTTGTGTATTTTGGGGATGCCTGGATGTCTCAGCAGTTGAGCACCTGCTTTTGGCCCACGACATGATCCTGGAGTCCCGGCATCAAGTTCTGGGATCGAGTCCTGCATCGGCCTCCCTGCATGGAGCCTGCTTCTCTCTCCTGCCTATGTCTCTGCCTCTCTCTGTGTGTCTCTCATGAATAAATAAAATCTTTTTTAAAATATATTTTTTATTTTACATAATCAAAATTTAAAGTGCAGAAATAAATATGTTTAAATATATTAAATCTTTAATTCCTACAGGAAATCTAACTAGAAGTTTCACATTATGTGTATTCAAATTCATATATAACAAAAAAAAGTAACATTCAAACATCCTCATGTAACAGAATCACCAAAAGGAAAACATAATTCACATAAAAAAAATCTCACTGATGTTACTGAAATGTATGCAGCTGGTTTTCAAAGTAAGGAAGTAAGGAAGTAGCTTTAATGACCTACAAGATCATTAAAATATACACAAAGGAATATAATACACACATATATACACATAATGAAGATATTATGTGCAGTAAAGAAAGAATACTAGTGAAATCTTTTGCCAAGTATTTTCAAATGTAAAGGCAATTCATGTCTAATGGCTTAGTTTATCTCTCTCTGTCTTATAACAACAATTAAATGAGAATTCAATCTCCTTAATCATCTTGGATTATGATCTCACACTGTAGGAAACATTTGAATGGTTAAAATAACACTTTCACACATGTTAAAAATCAAGGTGGACTTCCATGCCAGGACTGACTGAAAAGACATATAAATATAATTCACCTTCATCTTTTTTTGTTACATAAATAGTACATGCTTCTTAGAAATATATGCATATAAGAAAAGGGAAAAACAAAATATCAGTGTGTCCAGAAACATGAGATAACCTGGACTCTCCTATTAAGAATTACCTTTTCTAAAAAGATCACTTAAAAATATGTACCAGGGGATCCCTGGGTAGCGCAGTGGTTTAGCGCCTGCCTTTGGCCCAGGGCGCGATCCTGGAGACCCTGAATCGAATCCCACGTCGGGCTCCCGGTGCATGGAGCCTGCTTCTCCCTCTGCCTGTGTCTCTGCCTCTCTCTCTCTCTCTCTCTCTCTGTGTGTGTGTGTGTGTGTGACTATCATAAATAAATAAAAAATTAAAAAAAATATGTACCAAAAGCATTTGATATCTAGACATTTGAGCAATTTCACTTCTAAAGATTCATACTTAAGAAAATAATGTCATATACTCAAAGAAAGGTATTTATGGTGTTTTATACAATTGTAAGAATACTCCTACATTTTCCATAAAAAGTTTTTAGCAATGCAATTTTCCAAGTTAAGTTTCTGAGTAGGTATCTCTCTAGGACCACTTCTTATGTGATATGTGACATAACTAGTAAATGATGAAGTCTGTTGTCTCCGTATTCTTTCTTCTTTTTTTTTTAAAGATTTTATTTATTTATTCACGAGAGACATAGAGAGAGAGGCAGAGACATAGGTAGAGCGAGTAGCAGGCTCCGTGCAGGGAGCCCAATGTGGGACTCCATCCTGAGACTTCAGGATCACACCCTGAGCTGAAGGCAGATGCTTAACTACTGATCCTTCCAGGCGACCTAATATTCTTTCTTCTTAAGTGGCACACAATGCAGCTTGAAAATTTGCTGTTGACCTTTTTCTCCATTTGCCTTCTGCTCTTTAAGAGAGAAAGGTTAACTATATTTAGCTGATAAACATGTGAAAATGGATTAAACTAATGTATGTAAATTACTACTATGATGGTGTGTGAAATAGCTAATTCTACTTAGCTTATAATAAAGCATACTTTGGGGGAAGGAAGCAGATAATCGTTTTATTGCCCTTCTCCTAAGACAAATGCCACCTATGATGAAATAAATAATGCTTGTTGAAGTAAAGGATAGATTTAGTTCTGGAGACGGAAGAGCTACTAATTGGATGAAAAGGAAGCGAGGCTGTAAACACTTTCCGGTTAGGCAGAAAAACACCAAAACAAATGTCACACACCAAAAAGAGTCTACCTAGAAGCAAAGGAGAATTTGCCCAAGTATATCTTAGATTTATTACAAATTTCTCAGAGTAACTTGCTTAAAACCGTTCAATTTTATTGTCTATAAAATTAAAACTCCCGGGGCACCTGGATGGCTCAGTTAAATGTCTGCCTTTGGCTCAGGTCATGATCTCAGGGTCCTGGGATCAAGCCTCCCTGGAACCAGACAATTGAGTCGCCCTCCCTTCTGCTCCACACTCAGCATATATATTTGTCCAGTTCCCTCTGCCTTTCCCCCTGCTCATGCTCTGTCTCTCCCTCAAATAAATAAATCTTTCTTTCTTTCTTTCTTTCTTTTTTTTTTTTTTTTTTTTTTTTTTTTTTTTAGATTTTATTCATTTAGGGGCAGGCCGGCTGGCTCAGCGGTTTAGCGCCGCCTTCAGCCCAGGGCGTGATCCTGGAGTCCCGGAATCGAGTCCCAGGCTCCCTGCATGGAGCCTGCTTCTCCCTCTGCCTCTCTCTCTCTCTCTCTCTCTCTCTCTCTCTCTCTCTGTGTCTCATGAATAAATGAATAAAATATTGAAGGCGGCGCTAAACCACTGAGCCAGCCGGACTGCCCCTAAATGAATAAAATCTTAAAAAAAGAAAGAAAAAGAAAACTCTCTCTCTCTCTCTCTCTTCCTCTCCTTCTTCCCCTTCCTCCTAAGTGTGTACTCTCTCACTCTCTCAAAAAATAAAAAATAAATAAAGAAAGAAAATTAAAACTCCTTAAAAAATGATTGGCATGAGGACATGAAGCAATATGAGGGGGGCACTTGACAGGATGAGCACTGGGTGTTATTCTGTATGTTGGCAAATTGAACACCAATAAAAAATACATTTATTATTAAATATATATATATATATATACAGTATATACCACTGGATTTTAAATTAGAAATCTAAGAAGTGAGAAAATTTCAAACACTTTAGAAATGCCAAATGTTACCTCAGAGCTGAAAATATTTGAAAAAATTAAACATTCTTCTAAAACAATTCTCTTCCTATCCTATCATTAAAGCCAACTCTGTTAGAATAATCTCCAAAAAAATCTTTCAGAGTGCATCAGTATCACCAGCCACATCTTGAGATTCATCAATTCAAATAGCTGAAGAGCTTTCCATATATATAATATATAGTTTATATATATAATATTTAGTTAAAAATCACACCTATGTATGTAATTAAGAGTTGTTTAGCATAAGTTAGCATATTTTTGTTTAGCATATTTAAAATACACTAGTTTTCTTCAGGAATTTTCAAACTGAGAATATTGCAAGTGATGAGTTTCCCCAATCTTTATTACAAAGTTGACAATACATCCCACAGTGGTACATAGAAATTTATCTGAAGATGAGAAGAGGCTCACAAGTATTCTGTGTTATAATGGCCTAAAAACGACCTAGCGCAATCACACAGAAGGGGAGAAGTAATGAAACAGGGCAGGTGCCCAAATCCATTGTGGAAAGGATGACTCTCAGAGACTGCTATCTAAGGAGAAACATCACCGAGTCATTTGTCCCTATCACAGAAAGGAATGTGCTCTTTAATTCCTATCCAAGCAAGAGAACTTTGCAGAATGTGTGTTCTCTTCTTTTTTTCTTTTCTTTTTTTTTTTTTTTTGGTGTGTGTGTTATCTTAACTTCTGCTTATAATCCTTAGCTAATAACATCCAAGGAATTATTTTTGCATGATATTTTTCTCCATTAAAGCTTTAATTATTTGATCGAGATGATTCATATGCTCATGATCACTAGAGCTCTACTTCTCACGATTTCTTACACATTTTTCTTTTCTCAAAGAAAAAACTTAATTTACCACCTTTCTGAATAGAGTTTAGTTGCATGGAAAGAATGTTATACCTTTTAGAGTGCTAATTAGAGCCAATAATAATATAATTCTCATCTAAAATCTTTTTGAATTTTTCTGTCAGTGTTGGAATGGTATTGAGCTTTAGCACACTTGCCAAATATGCAAATTAATTTTTGCTATGGATTTAGAGAAAGCAATTTGAGGAAATTTCTCATATGGGAATTGTATATTCTGATTGACATGTTGAAACTTTTAATGAAGGTGAAGAGACATACAAACATTTCTCTGAATACTCTAGAGTTCAGAAGCTTCACATAATTAGGGGGTCTCTCATTTAGCCAGGATTTTCCTTTCCTCTTCACTTTATCTTTTCTGTCTTTTAGTCTTCTCCTTTTATTTCTCATGACCTGCCCTTTCTGAAATCTTGGACTTTTGTTTTGTTTTGTTTTTTAGGTTTTTTTTTTCTTCTAAAATATTGGTCTTGCTTTAAGTAGTAGAAATTCATTTATCAAAGCACTAATAGCCAATGGAGTTAACATCTCAAGTGCCAGGGGCTGAATTGTGTCCTTTTCAAATTCAGATGTTTGAAGTCCTAACCTCCAGCACCTCAGAATATGACTATATTTGTAAATAGCATCTTTAAAGAGGTAAGTAAATGTAAATGAGGTCATGGGGTGAGCCTACTTTAATATGACTGATAAAGAGGAGATTAGGACACACACAAAGACAGAGGAAGCAATGCGAAGACGCTGGAGGAAGATGCCACAAGCATCCACAAGCCAAGGAGAGAGACCATATAAACCAACCCTGTTGACAAATTAGACTTCCAGTGCCAGGATAATAAGAAATAAACTTCTGTTGTTCAAGCTACCCCATCTGTGGCACTTTGTTATGGTAGTCCTAGAAAGATAATATACATCAGGGTCATAGTTATATTTTGAAATAAAAACAGTGTAGCTACATGACCAGCCTAGTGCTTCATACGGGGAATCTGAAGTTTGTAGAAGCCATGGGTCTGGCCCAAGATTAATCAACCAGCATACAGCAATGGCTAATGTAGAGGCCATATTTTTGCCATATCCCTTTGTCCACTCTCTCATAAGCAAATATGCCAGCAAAGAAAATATATAGAATGAGTACCATCCAACCCTTTTCTTTCCAAGTGTTTGTTTTGTACTCTGCAGGCTTCAGAAAGTAGAGAACAAAATCAGGAGATAGAGAACAAAAGCTGGCACCATGAATATTTTGAAATAAATATGCTCAATTAAAAATACATCAAAAGCTTTGATTTTTTTTTTTTAATCTAAGGCTTTAAAACCAGCTTCACCAATACCATTTGGTTATTATCATTTCGGCTGTCATTCTTTAAAAAGAGTGGGATTGAGAGATTCACTTAAAATATCATTTGTATAGTAAAGTTTAAAACTGAGAATTTGAAGAACTGAATTATAATCAGGTTATAAAGAATGTGTTTTCTGATTTTACCTTTCCTATAACCTGCTAGAAGATCAAAAGAATCCATTATTCATTTTTAAACTTTCTACCCTGTAGGCCTTCCATTATAATCTGCCCACACAATTCTGTAGAAATTGCACATTTTTTTTAGTCTTATTTATTTGAGATAGAGAATGAGAGAGAGCACAGGCAGGTGGGGAGAGGCAGAGGGAGAAGTGGACTCCCCGCTGAGCAAGGAACCGGATTCGGGGCTCAATCTCAGAACCCTGAGATCATAACCTGAGCCAAGGCAGAGGCTTAGCCATCTAAGCCACCCAGGCACCCCTCTCAAGTACTCCTTTACTCACTCTACTTCTCCTTTGGTTTCACTGTTTCCAATTGTAGGAAACTGGCTACTTACCCAAGGGACCTCTGTGAGGACTAGGGTCTTGCTTTGACTTTGATGGTATTTCTCTTTAGAACCTGGCAATTTGTTCCAAAAGCTTCTTAAATGCCCACTGTGTATATGAAAAGATTCAAATGCTATTTTGATTTTGATTTAAAATGTTATTCAAAAATATGATTGTACTATTCTAGTTCGACTATTTGTTTTTTTTTCACTAGAATAAGGTTGATTTCAGGCATTCTAATCCGTTCCCTTTCTTACCCATAGTTTCCATTTCACTGATTTTATTATTCTTAATCTCCTCTGAATGAAGCAAATTGATCTAGACATAGAATTATTTATTTTTGTAAGGTGAAGAAATTTATCAGAATGAAAGAGAACAAATTTGAAAAATGTATTCATCTTTCTCCATTCTTTTTACCTGGATGTTGGATTGTTTGCTTCCCAGACTCAGTTCTGAGGTTATCAATCTTGGCAGGAATGCTTTTAAAGACAGAACTATTGGAGACTCTGCAAAGAAAATGAAGACTTGAAAGGTGCCATCCAGTGCACTGTAGATTCATGGATCCTTTGGGAAACATTAGACTACTTGGTCACTATGTTAGTTTTATACTATAGTCTTCAAATTTCCTATCCTTTCAACTTCAGTAGAATGTGTTTGTGTACTGTTGTATACTCTATTATTAAATTGTAATTCCAGTGCAACTTTTAAATAGATGCAGGCCCAGAGGTATTGAAAAGAAGCACCAAGAATAGAGGTAATCACACAAACAGGAAGAATTTTGGCAATATGAAGGGCTAGTCTCCTTTTTACACTAAAAACAAATACATATGTGCCTAGCAAATCACTGTCACGGTTTCTTCCACCAGACACATTAAACAGAGAAGCTTGGCTTCAACACTGAGCAGATTCAGGATATAGGATATTGTTATATGAATAAAGACCGCAGCAGGGTATTTGTGCAGGGGATATGGTGATGATGATGATGATAACAATAATAAACTATTTTTCAATTTTTAAAGTACTAAGTTAGAAAATATATCTTATTAATGAATATTTAAAGTGTTGATTAATGGCAGCTCTGGTGCCTCCACGGTTTGGTGCCACCTTTGGCCCAGGGCATGATCCTGGAGACCTGGGATCAAGTCCTGCATTGGGCTCCCTGCGTGGAGCCTGCTTCTCCCTCTGCCTGTGTCTCTGCCTCTCTCTGTGTGTCTCTCATGAATAAATAAATAAAATCTTTAAAAAAAATAAAGTGTTGATTTAAAAAGTGATAATTTACCAGAATTCCTGCCAGTTTTGTAACTAGATTCTCCTATTTGGGTAATCAATTGAACAGATGATGATAACAGTTCTCTGATTGTATTTAAATCGAGACATTTAACATTGAACTAAAAATTGTACTCAGACATTAATTTGCTTTTTATGAACACCAAATACTCAATTCCTTACTGGTGGATTATCACAAAATAAACACACATCAATATGTGAGTAAGTGAAATTGCTGAACAAAACTGACGATGAGCAAGATTTTGCTAAACCTATGGGAACATCACCGTGCTAGTTAGAAAGCTACTGCTCTTCAGTCCAGGTCAGTTTTTCCTTTCTTTCCTCACTGGTGCTGAGGCTAGGAGCCACAAACCATGTTCCTTTGCCTGCTGTTAGATTCTATCAATTGAGGACTCTAGAGACATGGTGGAAGACAGGGTAGAAAGGATTTGATCCTTATTTGCTGGTTGTTATTGTTGGTATCCCTGGACTCCAACCATCTCCCTTCATGCCAGCAGCAATTTGTTCCCTCCTCCAGCTGCTTTCTGTATTTCCAGTAACAGCCTTGTTGCCAGGACCAGGAGGGCAGCACTCTCTCCTCAGGTGTCTGAGTGAACCACGTGGTATCCTTCCCCTGGGTTTCTGAGTTATTAGCTCCAGCCATCCAGGTAGTACCCCTTCCTCTTGGGTCTGCTTTCCTCAGGAGTCTGATTGCTGCTCTGAGCTCCTGAGATGCCGGCTGGAGCCTGGTGACACCCTCTCTTCAGAAGTGTGAATGCCAACTTGACAGGAATCTTGCTTTGTGATTTTAGATTCTGATAAGCTGAACTTTGGCCTTCAATGCCCTAGTTGTACCGGTGACACCTGTTTCATGTGCTTATTAATCTATGTGTTATCACATTATGACCTTTTTCAGTCCTTTGATACAATGTAGCCCACTCTTACAGCATTATCTCTGTTGAAAAATCTACTATTGCTCCTGTCTTCCTAACTAAAACTTTATGATATACTCAATGATTTGGATAAAAGAAGGTTAAGACTATTCTGAACTAATAAAAGTAAAATTATAGAATAGTTTACAAAAAATTTATCTTAAAAACACAAAATACAGATTCAGTAAACAAAAACCAAAAAGGAAGTTTTCAGACTATAAGTTTCATTTAATACCTAAAATAATTAATAAACATTAATTAATTAAATGTACAATAATATTTCTGCTATGTTTTTCCAAAGTTATTTTTATAGTTCTTTCAATAAGGCCAAAAAAAGTAAACTTTAGTCTATACCTCAGTAACTAATTTAAATATTTGAATTAGAAAGATATGAGCAAAAAATATTTAGTTCTTTTAATATTCTACAGTGTAAATCCTGCTTAAACTTACAGATGTACAAAATTCTGTTTTACTAAAGTGTCGCACCAAATTCCACAAACTAACACTCTCACTCTCTAATATGGCACACTCAGCGGATGATTTGACTGAATACATGTTTTCTCTAAGTCACAAATTTACAAATAACTCAAGATAGTGTCTTGCCTTCCCTTACCCGTATGTAAAACAAACAAGAAAATGTACAAAGATTAAGAACCCACTACCTCCTATAGTGGAAAAAAAGGGTTAATATTTCCTGAACACTAACCCACAACAGGTAATATGCTCTTGACTTCCTATAGCATTTAATCCTCACATAACTGAGATATGAATCAGTAGTCACTTTCTCCTTTTTACTTGGATCATGAAGAAAGAGAGTCCTTAGAGAGCTTTAAGTGCTGGTCCAGATTTCAACCAGATCTCTTGCCTTCAATCCTTGTGCTTTTTCTGTTAATGTAACCCTAGCCTAGTTGGTACTCAATACAGTCTCTACATGAAAGAACAAGTCAAGGGGTGCCTGGGTGGCACAGTGGGTTAAGGATTGAACTCTCAGTTTCAGGTCAGGCCATGATCTCAGGGTCCTGGGATTAAGGCCCACACCAGACTCTGTGCTCAGCATGGGATGTGCTTAAGATACTCTCCCTCTCCTTCTGCCCCTTCCCCCTGCACTCTCTCTCTCTCTCTAAGATAAATAAATCTTTACAAGAGAAAGAGGAAAGAAAGAAAGAAGAAGAAGAAGAAAGAAAGAAAGAAAGAAAGAAAGAAAGAAAGAAAGAAAGAAAGAAAGAAAGAAAGAAAGAAAGAAAGGTCAAACCTCTAGCTGCCAACAAATGTCACTTCTTTACTACATAACATTTTCAGAATGTACCAATTTATCACACGGTTTATCCAAGGTATACTTTCAATATCAATTCTCCCCTTCCTCCCTTTCTTCAATCTCCAGCTCCTTCTCCACCTCTAGCTTCTCCTCTTTGCTCATTTCACAAATGTTTCACTTAAAATCTGTGAAAAGTTTGAGTTTCTTTCCTACTAATGCAGTTATGTTTTTTTTAGATTCATGTAGCATAAAGCATTCATTACATATATGTATATCTATGTACTTATGCATGTATATGTATTTAGAGTCAACTTAGTAATCATTAAGAATTCATAATAACAGTCATAATTTTCATCACCTATATTAGTTCCTAAAGTGGCCAAAAATCCATTTGATTTTTTAGTTGGCAGTCTAAATTGGAATACATGATTTTAATTAAGAACATCAAATTAAATTCTCATTGGTGTCTGAAGAAACATTTTATTTTTTTCAATTGTTGAGAAATTTTTTACTCACTCCCCTTTCAAAAACAGACAAATATATTAATATGTATATCATATGTTTCTTTGAACTCATTTCAGTAATTTAATAGAGCTATTGCTTGAATAATTCAATTGTCTCACACATTCTTTGTTGTTGCACTTTAAAACAACACATTAATCTTTATTGTTTATTGGCAAAGCGTATGAACTTTTAAAACTCTTAAACTAGGTCTTTAATGCTTTGAGATTTCAATTATTTTTAATTTATTGCAATGTTTTTCACCTGATTTAACATTTTAACTTCCAGAGTTAGCAGGTGATAAAAATCTCAAAATGACAAGACAAGATTTGACATGCAATAACACTTAGTGTTTACTTAAAATGTAAGGAATTCCCACCGGACAAAGTGCCAGACAGTTTCTATCCAGCAAGTATGCTGAATTCAGAGGAACTGGTGGTAAAGTACTGAATTCATAATGCTGGATGTTAAGTGATCAAAATGACAAATGGCCACTTTCAGCAACTTTCTTGGTAAATATAGAATGTTCACAAGAAAGAAGAATGATATTTCAAATGGTTAAAGTAGGATTTTTCTCCCCTAAATAATGACTCCCCATAAGACTACTACTCGCTCAAGACTGTCATGATGGTGCCATCACTCTGGTTCCAGAAGTAGCTCCTTCCCTACCTTCAAACACCTTTTAATTTTTTTTTCCCAAGCCCCATATCCAGTTGACATTGATCCTCTAGTATATTATGCTTTTAGGACTCTGAGCACTGCAGTCCAGTCTATCAACCAGCCTTAAAAATTTACACACCATAGCAAAGTTATATGATGCTTTAGGTAACATAAAACTGTCCATGTTTAGAATAGCTAAACCAATGGGGCACCTGAGTGACTCAGTCAGTTAAGCATCTAATTCTTGATTTGGGCTCAGGTCATGATCTCAGGGTCATGAGATTGAGCCCCGAGTCAGACTCTATGTTGAGCATGGACCCTGCTTAAGATTCTCTCTTTCCTTTTCCCTTTGACCAGCCCTCCGCCCGCTCATTTTCTCTTCTTCAATAAAAAAAGCATTTAGAGGGCAGCCCCAGTGGCGCAGCGGTTTGGCGCTGCCTGCAGCCCAGGGCGTGATCCTGGAGACCCTGGACCGAGACCCATGTTGGGCTCTCTGCGTGGAGCTTGCTTCTCCCTCTGCCTGTGTCTCTGCCTCTGTCTCTCTCTGTGTCTATGAATAAATAAATAAAATCTAAAAAAAAAAAAAGCATTTAGAAAAACTAAACTGTTGGTACCATAGTTAAATTCAATATTATCACCATCCGTGGCTGTCAGTAAATACTTACAAGACCTGAATTGTGGGTATTTCTGAATACACCATCTTCTTACCTCAGGTCTGGCATACTGTGGAGGAAGAGGAAGTTTTGAATTTATTTTGCTACTGAAGTTTTAACATCTGGATGGAATAACTGAATAACTGAAATTTGTTGGAAAAATATTATTTCTACCCAGATTCTATTAAGGGATGGGAAAGAGGAAGTGAACATTATATGGCTACAGGCAATAAAGAAAAAAAAAAGCTCCATGTTTATATTCAGACAAGGTGAGGTTGGCCAATAAAGTGGCTTACCCATTTGATTTGTCCTGTGGACCATGAGTCCTGGAGGCAGAGCTTGGTCTTATTCATGTCAGTATTCATGGATCCTCATCTAGAACCTGAAACTCCAGAAGAACTGAATACATGTGGGTGAAATTGAATAAAATTTCACACATTATGTAATGATTTTGCCAAAGGCATTATTAAATTCAGATATCTATATCTGAATATATTTCTTATTCTTTTCAGTCCTTATGGTCCCAGGCTGGTCTGCGGCCTTTTTTACTGCTGATAATCCTCCATAGTTTAAAATCCTCAAATCCTAAATTTCTAAGACATGGTTCATTTCAGATTATTTTCCTACTTCTTCATTTCTTATAATCTCCTTTGCAGATCCTTGTTATCTATTCATCACTCCTCAAAAACTCACTCCTCATTCTGATATTCTCATTTTGGCAAATGGCAGCACCAAAAACACTAAATTAGCCAAAACAGAAAGCTGTAATTTATCCTTTGGTCACATCTTTCTTCTCCCTTTCTGCCCAGTCAACAAGCCTTTCGAATCTACTTCCTTAATATTTTACCCATTGATTTCCCATTTTCCATAGTGTAGTGGAAACACACTGGGGCACCTGGGTGGCTCAGTCAACTAAGCGTCAGCCTTCTACTCAGGTATGATCTCAGCGTCCTGGGATCAAGCCCCAAGTAGGGTTCCTTGCTCAGTGGGGTATCTGCTTCTCCCTCTGCCTCTCCTTCATGCTTGCTCTCTCTCCCTCTTTCCCTCAAATAAATAAATAAAATATTTAAGAAAACTAAATAAATTCACACACTTTTCTTTTCTGGATATCTGAAATAACCTCTATTACCCAAGGGCAAGTACCTCCCTCCTTCAGCATTTGCAGTCAGGCTGAGCTTTCTGATTTTCTGTATGCCCTTCCCTCATCTGACATCCATTAGAGCCTCATCATTGTTTACAGGGACTGGGCAATAGTCCTCCCCATGCTTCGGTCTCTGTCTACCTGTCTAGCCTCATCCATGGCTCCTCTTAGGTCTTATAACAGTTCTGCTAAAGAGTAGCACCTTCCTGAATATGCACAGCTACTTCACATCTTTGTGCCCAGGGCTAAAATAGCCTCCCTCAAATTGTCTGTCAAAGAAACAACTGTTCATCCTCCAGGACTCAGCTCAAGAGTCATTTCTTTCATAAAACTCTTCTTTTCCCAGAACCCCCTGAAACTTAATAGTGCCCTCTTTTGTGACCTCACAGTACATGGAATCTAATTCCAGCATCTTATAACACTCATACGTTTACTTGGTCACATTTATTGTTTTCAGTTTCTCTGGTTGCAAATATGGCCAGGACATTGTTAAACTAGTACATGTTAGGTGGTCAATAACAGTTTGTTGAAGGAATAAACCAACATGTTAAAAAGAATATCAAAATCTATATGTCTGTGCCTAATAATCCAAACGTGGTACACACAGAATATCATTAGTAACAAAAACTTTAAATACAACTATTCAAAATTTAAAAATCACCATTAAGTGCCTATTCAATGCCAGACATGGTGTTGAAAATTAGAGGTACAAATATGATTAAGACATAATCCATGATTTTGATACACTCAGATTTTATAGCAGGGAAATCAGGGTGTGGGGTCAATCTTGCCTCTCTTCATAGCAGGGCATAACATGAATGAAGTCTTTGTATGTATAATGAAATACTAATTCAAATCAAATACTAAAAGCAATGAAAAGAGTAACCGTATAATTTATTATTCAAACCAGGCACTTGTAAGAGCAAAAGAGGGCACTACAAGTAATGACAGCTGGACAGCAGGAGTAACCCCTGGACTAACTACATTTGGACAGACTGGGCTCTATGTTCATTCTAGTGACAGGAAGAGTGATAAAAGGTTTAAGTGAGAGAGAAATGTGACATGATACATTTTCTTTAAAGAGCAACGCTGATGTTATCCTGTAGTTGTTTGAAGGGAATGAAAGCTATATTCGGGGAAATCAATTAGGATGTTGTTATAATTATCTAGAAAGGAATTATGAGAGCTAAAGTGAAGGCACTGGCAATGAGAATGGAAAGGGAGGAAATACATTTGGCAAACATAAAAGATGCAATGGATATAATTTAAAGATAACTTGCATGTCAGAACTGAAGGAGAGGGAGAAGTCCAAAGACTTTCTGGTTTCTGTATTGGAAGTTCATGAAGATGTTAGGTGACTCCAATTAGAAGACAGCTCCAAGGGACGCCTGGGTGGCTCAGCAGTTGAGCGTCTGCCTTCAGCTTGGGGCATGATCCTGGGGCTGGGGGTCGACTCCTGCTTTGGGCTCCTCCCACGGAGCCTGCTTCTCCCTCTGCCTATTTGCCTATGTCTGCCTCTCTGTGTCTTACATAAATAAATAAATAAAATCTTAAAAAAAAAAAACAGAAGACAGCTCTAAGACATATTTGTTAACTCGACAAACTTTTTATTTCAAACAAAAAATACGTGAGAAATTTATTTTGTGTGTGTGTGTTTTTTTTTTTAGGATTTTATTTATTTATTCATGAGAGACACAGAGAGAAAGAGAGGCAGACAGAGGGAGAAGCAGGCTCCATGCAGGGAGCCGGACGTGGGACTCAATCCCGGGTCTCCAGGATCACACACTGGGCTGAAGGCAGCGCTAAACCGCTGAGCTGCGCAGGCTGCCCGACAAATTTATTTTGGTCTTGAAAACGTGATATGAACTAATTTGAATAAAGCATGCTATTTTTAATATTGATAGAACATATAAATGTTTGGAGCACCTGGATAACTCAGTCAGTTAAGCATCTGCCTTGGCTCAGGTCATGATCTCAGGGTCCTGGGACTGAGTCCCCATATCCATCTGTTTGCTCAACAGAGAGTCTGCTTCTCGCTCTCTCTCTCTCTCTCAAATAAATAAATAAAATCTTAAAAAAAAAGAACATATAAATGTTTATTGCCTTTTGAAATCCCATATTTACCGGTTTTAAATTAGATTCAGCTTTTTATCATTCTCTCTTAAAAAAATGTTTCCTGATCTGTGAAGTTGGCCTTAGCATTCACATACCATTGTGTATGCTCTTCTATTACTATACCAATGACCATTTGGGTACACACTCTTCTAATTCAGGAAACATATCCTATTATTCTTTCTACCCAGTGTTTTGCCAAATTCCTGCTGGTATTGCATAAAACGGCATGTCAGAGTTTTATATTTGAATGGTAGTGGTGTTCACCGTGTGCCTGTGATGTGGCATGTTCTGCTTTGGAGAAAAAGACCTGCTTATTATCTAATGACAGAGGCAGTCAATAAAAAAAATTTTACAAAATAGAGATAATTAATTTAAAATAAATAAAGCAGAGGAATGAGCTGGAAAATTCCTGGAGTGAAAGGGATGCTTTTGTTTGTTTGTTTGTTTGTTTGTTTTTATAATGAAGCTGTCAGCGAAGGACTCCTGGAGAGATGATGTCTGAACAGAGACTCCACGGAAAAGACAAGTGATGATGTGAAAACATGAAGAAATATTGATCTGGGCAGAAGGCACAGCACAGACACAGAGCCACCACTGCTAAGAGAGAGAACTTATCATTCCTCATGGAGACTTCATCTCCAGCTGTTTGGACTTATAAAAGAAGACTGTACTGGTCAGCATATTTGGATAAAAGGGTAAGGCAGATTAGACTGAGGGTTCCAGGGCAAAGAGTTCTGTGAGGTGGGGGAGGAGGCTAGTAATCCGGGGGAGAAGGGAGAAGGGTGAGGAGGAGACATACAGGAAGAAAACAGGCTGATCCTGGGTTTATATCTGGGTTCAGGAATGAGCATTTCCCTAAATAATGAACACAATACAGGAAAGGCATTGTGAAAAAAACTTAAACAACTTTATTTGTAACAATAGAGTTAGATCTAGTGTCTATAAGAAAGAGCATTTAGAGGTGAAGAAAGTACTTATTGATATAAAGATTTCTTTGTTTCCCTACATGGTATTAAATAGAGTGTTTTGGTTGGTTTCCCCCTAAATGGTTCCCCTTCAGTGGTTCTTAGTGGGCTTGGAATGAGTCCCTAGAATGTGTATTTCTAACTCATTGCCCAGGTGATGAAGGTACTATTGGCCGAGGGATCATACTTGGAGAATGCCTAAATTAAACTGACTGAAATAGCCACTTGGCTGAGGTCAAACAAACTCAAGTTAAAGTAAATGACAATTTTACTACTTTACTTTTAACTTCTTTTTGTATCTTAGACTATTTTATAAAAATTGTTTTTTCTTTTTTTTTTTAAGATTTTATTCATGAGAAACACAGAGAGAGGCAGAGACACAGGCAGAGGGAGAAGCAGACTCCATGCAGGGAGCCCGATGTGGGACTCGATCCCAGAACTCCAAGATCATGCCCTGAGTCAAAGGCAGGCACTCAACCACTGAGCCACTCAGGCATCCCTGGTTTTTCTTTATACTAATCCTTTGAATATACAAGTTATAAATATATTATCCCACATCCAAGTGAAAGTGAAGGTTGTTAATACTAAGGCTAAGTGTTTATCGATACCCTGTAATGGCTCAAGCTGTGACCCAAGTACTTTAAATTAATTAACCTCATTCAACCCTCTGAATTGCGTTGAGTATTAATAATGATATGCACGTTGCTGATGAGGAAACAGAATCACAAAGACGATACTTTGGAGCAAAGGATCTAGGTTGGACTAATCCAGAATTTTGTTCTTTTTGACAGGTTCTTTTGTTCTGCTTTAGGCAATGAAGCAGACAACATAGTCACAAGGGAATCATGGACATAACCTAGAGTTCCCCTCTTCTTTTTTTGAACACTAATGTTTCCTGCTTTTGAAATATCAGGTCCTTTTGGCACCATCATGGTTTAACAACATGTTGTTAACCCAGTGAAAAGCACACTGAGCGACTGTGCATATTTATATATTTAAATAGCACTGAGCATTTCACTTTCATGGTCCATGATTTATTCCCTAGAAAACAATAAAACCTTTAAAAAAAAAAAAAAGAAAGAAAATGATAGAAACTTGTGTAAATCCCTGTTTATGGGTTCTGTGGCACATCCCAAACAGGGAGGGGGAGGCTATTTATCAAGAATGTATGAAAATTCGGGATCCCTGGGTGGCGCAGCGGTTTGGCGCCTGCCTTTGGCCCAGGGCGCGATCCTGGAGACCCGGGATCGGGTCCCACGTCGGGCTCCCGGTGCATGGAGCCTGCTTCTCCCTCTGCCTGTGTCTCTGCCTCTCTCTCTCTCCCTCTGTGACTATCATAAATAAATAAAAATTAAAAAAAAAAAGAATGTATGAAAATTCTCCAAACTTCAGTTTGAAGGCTAGCCTCCTCTTAGAAGTCATCAGAGACTTGTGGCTGAAATCAGTCAACAGATTGAAGATACTTAAAACAAAGAAAATAGGATTTAGCCTTGTTCGAGTGGGTTTTAATTAGCTCCCTTTTCATGTGAACCATACACTCTATTGACATAGGAGGTAAATATGCACAACTGGGGTACTTATACCTTCAAACCCTAGTAATTTTAAAAATTAAAATTTAAGTAAGCCAATTTCTTAGGCATTATTTATAAGATAAGCAGAAAAGATCAAGGATTAAAAAGTGTGGAGGATAAAAGAAACGCTTTCATCATATACATATTGCTTTGAGAGTCACTTCAGATAGCAGGACCAAGGTGTTAGCAGGTGAATGTAGAAGTGTATAACTTTCTAAATTTCATTTTGTTGGCTGAAGAAAAAGGCAGCTATTTCTACTGTTAGAGTCAAACAGTTTCCCCACCTTTCTTAGGCTTCCATAAAAAGAGATTTCTCCTAAATTCTCATGAATTCTTTCCCTAACCCTCACTCTGCCCCAGGGAAGATGAGGGATTTAAACAATGGGTAAACATAGAAAGGATACACTATTAAGCTTGGCTCCACTTCTCTTACCACTTGGGAAAAAAGCTGCTTTCCTCCTATTTTTTCATCACACTGACACTGCCCGTACTTTGGAGTGCCTTCCTCAAAATTCTCGAAGTCCCTTCCTTCAGTGCTTCAGACTACCCATCAGGCAAACCTTCAGGGGTAACTGCACCAATCTGCTCTGAAATCTTTCGAGACAATTGCTCTATGTTGCCTTTCAGTCTTTCTGATCAATGTTCTTTCTTGCTTCTCAATGGAGTTAAGCCCAAAGTCACATTCTCAGGAAGATGTTCTTAAATGGTGTTGGAGATGGAAATGGATATTTTTGTGCAAATGTGACTGCTATAGGCTCTCTGTTCCCTTATCCTCCTCATTGGTGGCGATGTGTGAGAGGCAAGGTGAGATCAACATTGAAAGGGATGACACTCTGGAAAGTCAGTGATTATATTATAAGGAGTTCAAGAGAAGACATGGAAGATGAGTTGCTCTAGGTTTACAATAAAATTCCCAACCGTAAGTTTAATGTGAGGGGGAGAAACAATTGTTCACATTTTCTGACATACTCTAAGACTTGTATGTGTGGTCCTCATCAAAAAAGCACAGTAATAACTCTTTAGAGTCTTTTGAAGCCAGTATTCAGAGCCAGCATGGTGGATGATGCAGCATCATGAGTAATTCTGTAAGCAGCATTAAATAAATACTATTAGGCAACTGCAGAGGCAAGACAACCCAGATCATTTCAATACAAATAGATTCTGAAGAGCCAAAGCCTTATGAATATGTTATTGCCTTTTTCTCAAGGTGGGAGATATAAAATTACCAGGAACCATGCATTTGACAATAAACATAGAGACATGGTTCCTGGATCTGAACAGGAAGAATGATGTATGCTACCATGAAGAATCTTCACTTGTACTAAATATACAATATGAAAAAATCATGTACTGCTTCTCTGCTTTAAACTTAATCAATAAATCTCTATGGGCTCACAGATTGTGTAACACATTTTTTTAAAAAGATTTTATTTATTTATTCATGAGAGACACACAGAGAGAAGCAGAGGTATGGACAGAGGGAGAAGCAGGCTCCCTATGGGGGAGCCTGATGCAGGATCCCAAGACCCTGGGATCACCATCTGAGCCAAAGGCAGATGCTCAACCACTAAGCCACCCAGATGCCGCTGTGTAACACATTTCTAAAGGAATTTTTCTATAGACAGATGACCAGCACACCCTAGGGTCCTGCCCTAAATCTAACCCCTGACGGCCCTGTGAGGAGGATTTTAGCTTAGTGCTACTGAGGAATAAGGGAGTACATTTGCCAGTTCTTGGATTCAGTTAATCAACCTTTTTGTTCCTTAAGTTAAGCTACATTTTCTAACTTAGCTTCAGTGCTAATACAAGCAATATTTTTTACTCTCTATCTTCTTCTCTTTTGCCTTATTCTCAGGAAATTTAGAATATAGGTAGAGAAAAGCACTGCTATGTATCCGGCCCCCTTAGCCACCAAAACCTACTTTGATGTGCATTATTTTTATATGTGAAGATTTTTAAAGAAGCTGGAAGCTAAAGGAATACAAAAATTTTTCAATCAACTTATTTTTTTAGTATATTTCTCTGCCCACCCACTTCATTCCTTTTTTCCCCCCTCAGGAGGATTAATCTATTATTTAGATATGTAGTTGGGAGGAATATATCTTACCTGGAGACTGACTGCCATAAGAATGTTAAGAGGAAACAATGTAGAGTACTTTGCCAACACTGTTTTTTTTTAATTTTTTATTTATTTTTTATTTTTTTATTTTTTTTTGCCAACACTGTTATATAAATTATGTCCTCAACCTATCTCAAAAACCTATGAGAAGGGTAGTTAATTTATTAACTATTATTAATTATTAATTAATTATTAAATTATTCATTAATTTATTAACTGCCATAACAAAGTACCACAAGCTGGGTGGCTTAAAGCAACAGGAATTTATTCTCTTCCAGTTCCAGAGACTAGAAGTCTGAAATCAAGGTGTCTGCAAGACTGCTCCCTTTGAAGGCTCTGGGGAAGAATTCTTTCTTGTGTTCTCTTACCTTCTGATGGTTGCCAGCAACCCTTGCCATTCCTCAGCTTATGGACACATTGTTCTCCTGCATGTGTCTACATTTTTGCATCCAAATCTCCCTGTCCTTTCTTTGGACACATGTCATTGGTCTTGCCCACTCTAATACAGAATGACTTCATCGTAACTTGATGACATCTACAAAATCCCTATTTCCAAATAAGGTCATATTCTGAGGTTCTGGGTAGACATGAATTTGGGGAGATACTATTCAATCCAGTATGGAATTATTTTTATTATCCTCATCCCCTTATAATTAGGACCTGACACTAAGAATGATAAAAAGGCGACATGACTTGTTCAGATTCATCTAATTAATGCAAGTAGTTCAGCCTTGTGATTTTGTGTATTGCAGCATTTTATACATTTTATATGAAGCATAAAATACATATAGAAAAATTGGGTATATCATAAGTGTGTCACTTGATATATTTTCACAAACCTAATATACCCATGAGACCAACACTCAGATCAAGAGATGATTATCATGACCCCCAAAATGCCACCATGTGTTCTCTTAGTTATCCCCAAGGGTAGCCACTCTCCCAACTTCCAAGAGCATAGATTCCTTTTACCATTTTTATTTGATTTGTTAAATAAATTTAATCATCCATACACACACATATACACATACATTTCTTTAGGGTATTATATTAGTTTTATTGCAATATAACAAGTTAATTTAGTTAACACAAATTAGCTATATTACAGTTCTGTGGGTTTGGAGTCTAGTGCAAATCTCACTGGGCAAAAATTAAAGGGTTGGCTGGCTTCATTCCCTTCTGGAGGCTCTAGAGGAGCTTTCCCTCATCCTCAAAGTTATCAACGCTGCATCACTGTGATCATAGTTCCATATAAGTACATCTCACCCTCACTACAGCCAGGAAAGATTCTACATTATCAAGGATTTGTACAATTAGATTAGGCCCACCTGAGAAATCCAAGATAAGCTCCTTGTCTCAAGGCCTCTACTGTTAATCACATGTTTAAAGTCCCCCTTGCCACATAACGTAACATACTCATGTCACAGGGAGAGGAAGTGAGCATCTTCAGGGGCCCTTATTCTGGGATGGAATCACTGATCATAAGGTATGCATATGTTAAGATTTAGTACATATTGCTGGTTTTTCAAAGTGGTGATATCAATTGCACTCTTATCAGCTGTGGATGAGAGTTGTCAAGACTCGATATTTTTGTCCTTCTTGACTTTTGTTATTCTGAAGAGGAGGACCATATGTATCTCAGTTCTCCTAAATACAATTTTCTATATTTTCAAAATGCTGAGTTAAGAACTATGAAGGGTCTGAAGTTTTATTTTACTTGCAACCAACAAGTTGGCTTGCCATAGTTTCATGAATGTTGCAGAAGATTCAAGATTCCTGGAGCAGATTCCTGAAAGACCGTTTCTTACTCATGTAGCAGGGGCCAGACTACACAGCAAATCCCCACAGGACAACACAATGTTGCCCATGCATGCAGGGGCTTGCATACAGGAGAAAAACCTTTATATTAACATTCAAATCTTTTATAATGGAAAATATACATGCATGCACTTTGCCATAGACTAAAACACTGTGACTATTTTCAAAGCTGTCATAAAACCTTCCGTTGTTCTGGAGAAAGATGCTATCAATGTCTTAGCTATCAAGACATAGTTCAAGGCTGTTCCCCATACCACTGTCCCTGGAAATATATTCTTGAACAAAGATAGTTGGTGCATCTGCTTCCCAGATATGCAGAAAGGTAAGGGACCTATGGAGAATTGTCTCTCAGCATGTTGACAAACTTTAATCTATTATTGGGTTCCATAAGTAGATTATGATACATTCAACAAATAAGATTCATCATATGTCTTTGTGGAGTGTAATAGAAAATATTATGAAAAAAAGAAAATTAAAGGGTGTCCTTGCTTTCTCAAGAAATTTACAAACTAATAGAGGATAAAAAGAACAGATAAAGATTATATTAATACTAAATAGAATGTGCTCAACATGTACCAGAAGGCTTTCTCCATGTCTAAACATTCCAAAACTTACTATTATTAAACTTTGCTTCTGCAAGTTTTGATTTAAATGAAATGAAATTGCTATATAATAAAATCTCTTCATTTTTTAAATACCTCATGTCCTTGAACTTGTGTAAATATGTTTTCCTTAAAAGCAAATCAGGGGATCATTTGTTGCTGTATGATTTAGAAAAAAATTTGCAATAAATATCCCTCAAAGGATCTTCATGGATAACCTGAAAGAAAGAAATGGAGAAAGGGTAGGTACTTTAAATGAAGAGAAAGGAAGTTTGGAGTGTAGACGTAGAGAGCTTGGTGTCCATTTTTCCTAAAATAGACTAAATTTGGAAAGTAGGAATGAATACAATGCTGGATGGCCAATTCCCCCACTGTTTTCACAAGTGCAGGCATTTGGCCTTAATTCTTTGTGAATAAAAATGTTTAGTCCACAGCCTGTAGTAAAATGTGCTTCTGATTTATTGAACTGAATAGAATGAAAACTGGAGCTCAGTATTAAGCCTCAAAATCTTTGAATATGTGTGTGTGTGGGGGGGGGGAATGTATCAGGGCAGGTCCAGAGATATTGATGTGCAATAGAAAAAGCTGATGGGGGCAGCCTGGGTGGCTCAGCGGTTTAGCGCCGCCTTCAGCCCAGGGCCTGATCCTGGAGTTTAGGGATCGAGTCCCACATCAGGCTCCCTGCATGGGCCTGCATCTCCCTCTGCCTGTGTCTCTGCCTGTGTGTGGTGGTGTGTGTGTGGTGTGGTGTGTGTCTGTCTGTCTCATGAATAAATAAATAAATAATCTTAAAAAAAAAAGAAAAAGCTGATGGTATTTCATGGAATGAATTATGTAATAATAAAAGGTAGAGACTATGGGGGAGCAGGCAGGTCAGATCATGAGCATGCTGAACTGGAAGGTTGGATGGAAAGGAGGTGTTGAATATAAACACAAACCTGTATTTCAGCAAAAAAAAAAAAAACCCAAACATTTCTATGTTAACATATAGACATCTGGAAAAATGGAAGTAGCTTTAATTGTGAAAAAGAAGGTAAGAAAAAAGCTTGCATTATGAGGAAAGATGAATTAGGTTTGTTTCCTAACACTTTAACAAACCACTAGGGTAAATACTTCCTTTCCCATTTCCATTGTTTATGAATGTGAGGTTTGCTTACCCTAAGGCAGCCTGGCATAGGTGCTAAAAGGTTGTGGAACTTTATCATTTTCTGACACATAGTGAATCCTTGATATCTCAATGCTTCTGCTATTTACTGTAACCTAACCATGGGCCTAAGTTGGGAGGGGATAATGGACCAACTTAAGGTAAAGTTGATGAGGCTAAATGTGAATGGCTGAAAACAGCAGTCAGATTCAATATAACTTTTTCACTCTCTTTCTGTATATATTATTAATGTATTAGCCAAATAAAACTTCAAATAAACATTTCTAATGTATTTTAAGACTGAACGTTTTTAACACATTTTTTATTTTGAAATAATATGAGATTGACAAAAGACTATGAAGTACAGAGAGTTCCTGTATATCTTTCACTGTAGTGTTGACATTTTATATAACCATGGTACTTTTACAAAACACTAAATATTTGAAAGTTTTTGAAACATGAAAGCTTCCACCGTGGTCAGAAGTGTAAAACTTGCCTTATGTTTTACAACTTTATATACACCTATCCATAGGTACATCTTGTCCGATGTCATAAGCAAAATGTTGATTTTCCAAATATTGGGCTGTAACATTTTGTGGACTCTGAGAACATAATCTATAGGTTACTTTAAATCCCTTAAAGCCACTGCAATTGGCTATGTTCTCTTTGAGATGGCTCATATCCAGTGAAATTACTTATTTATTCTGTTAGTAAAATTACAAATGAACATTTTAAGTGGTTCACCCAATAAATTCAAATTGAATTTTCTTCTGTTTAGACCTTTATTTTTTTAATAAATTAATTTTTTATTGGTGTTCAATTTACCAACATACAGAATAACACCCAGTGCTCATCCCGTCAAGTGTCCCCCTCAGTGCCCGTCACCCATTCACCCCCACCCCCCGCCCTCCTCCCCTTCCACCACCCCTAGTTCATTTCCCAGAGTTAGGAGTCTTTATGTTCTGTGTCCCTTTCTGATATTTCCCACACATTTCTTCTCCCTTCCCTTATATTCCCTTTCACTATTATTCATATTCCCCAAATGAATGAGAACATACACTGTTTGTCCTTCTCCGATTGACTTACTTCACTCAGCATAATACCCTCCAGTTCCATCCACGTTGAAGCAAATGGTGGGTATTTGTCGTTTCTAATGGCTGAGTAATATTCCATTGTATACATAAACCACATCTTCTTTATCCATTCATCTTTCGATGGGCACCGAGGCTCCTTCCACAGTTTGGCTATTGTGGACATGGCTGCTAGAAACATCGGGGTGCAGGTGTCCCGGCGTTTCATTGCATCTGAATCTTTGGGGTAAATCCCTAACAGTGCAATTGCTGGGTCGTAGGGCAGGTCTATTTTTAACTCTTTGAGGAACCTCCACACAGTTTTCCAGAGTGGCTGCACCAGTTCACATTCCCACCAACAGTGTAAGAGGGTTCCCTTTTCTCCGCATCCTCTCCAACATTTGTTGTTTCCTGCCTTGTTAATTTTCCCCATTCTCACTGGTGTGAGGTGGTATCTCATTGTGGTTTTGATTTGTATTTCCCTGATGGCAAGTGATGCAGAGCATTTTCTCATGTGCATGTTGGCCATGTCTATGTCTTCCTCTGTGAGATTTCTCTTCATGTCTTTTGCCCATTTCATGATTGGATTGTTTGTTTCTTTGGTGTTGAGTTTAATAAGTTCTTTATAGATTTTGGAAACTAGCCCTTTATCTGATATGTTATTTGCAAATATCTTCTCCCATTCTGTAGGTTGTCTTTGAGTTTTGTTGACTGTATCCTTTGCTGTGCAAAAGCTTCTTATCTTGATGAAGTCCCAATAGTTCATTTTTGCTTTTGTTTCTTTTGCTTTCGTGGATGTATCTTGCAAGAAGTTACTGTGGCCAAGTTCAAAAAGGGTGTTGCCTGTGTTCTCCTCTAGGATTTTGATGGAATCTTGTCTCACATTTAGATCTTTCATCCATTTTGAGTTTATCTTTGTGTATGGTGCAAGAGAGTGGTCTAGTTTCATTCTTCTGCATGTGGATGTCCAATTTTCCCAGCACCATTTATTGAAGAGACTGTCTTTCTTCCAGTGGATCGTCTTTCCTCCTTTATCGAATATTAGTTGACCATAAAGTTCAGGGTCCACTTCTGGGTTCTCTATTCTGTTCCATTGATCTATGTGTCTGTTTTTGTGCCAGTACCACACTGTCTTGATGACCACAGCTTTGTAGTACAACCTGAAATCTGGCATTGTGATGCCCCCAGATATGGTTTTCTTTTTTAAAATTCCCCTGGCTATTCGGGGTCTTTTCTGATTCCACACAAATCTTAAAATAATTTGTTCTAAGTCTCTGAAGAAAGTCCATGGTATTTTGATAGGGATTGCATTAAACGTGTAAATTGCCCTGGGTAACATTGACATTTTCACAATATTAATTCTGCCAATCCATGAGCATGGAATATTTTTCCATCTCTTTGTGTCTTCCTCAATTTCTTTCAGAAGTGTTCTATAGTTTTTAGGGTATAGATCCTTTACCTCTTTGGTTAGGTTTATTCCTAGGTATCTTATGCTTTTGGGTGCAATTGTAAATGGGATTGACTCCTTAATTTCTCTTTCTTCAGTCTCATTGTTAGTGTATAGAAATGCCATTGATTTCTGGGCATTGATTTTGTATCCTGCCACGCTACCAAATTGCTGTATGAGTTCTAGCAATCTTGGGGTGGAGGCTTTTGGGTTTTCTATGTAGAGTATCATGTCATCGGCGAAGAGGGAGAGTTTGACTTCTTCTTTGCCAATTTGAATGCCTTTAATGTCTTTTTGTTGTCTGATTGCTGAGGCTAGGACTTCCATACTATGTTGAATAGCAGTGGTGAGAGTGGACATCCCTGTCTTGTTCCTGATCTTAGGGGAAAGGCTCCCAGTGCTTCCCCATTGAGAAGGATATTTGCTGTGGGCTTTTCGTAGATGGCTTTTAAGATGTCGAGGAAAGTTCCCTCTATCCCTACACTCTGAAGAGTTTTGATCAGGAATGGATGCTGTATTTTGTCAAATGCTTTCTCTGCATCTAATGAGAGGATCATATGGTTCTTGGTTTTTCTCTTGCTGATATGATGAATCACATTGATTGTTTTACGAGTGTTGAACCAGCCTTGTGTCCCGGGGATAAATCCTACTTGGTCATGGTGAATAATTTTCTTAATGTGTTGTTGGATCCTATTGGCTAGTATCTTGTTGAGAATTTTTGCATCCATGTTCATCAGGGATATTGGTCTGTAATTCTCCTTTTTGGTGGGGTCTTTGTCTGGTTTTGGAATTAAGGTGATGCTGGCCTCATAGAATGAATTTGGAAGTACTCCATCTCTTTCTATCTTTCCAAACAGCTTTAGTAGAATAGGTATGATTTCTTCTTTAAACGTTTGATAGAATTCCCCTGGGAAGCCATCTGGCCCTGGACTCTTGTGTCTTGGGAGGTTTTTGATGACTGCTTCAATTTCCTCCCTGGTTATTGGCCTGTTCAGGTTTTCTATTTCTTCCTGTTCCAGTTTTGGTAGTTTGTGGCTTTCCAGGAATGCGTCCATTTCTTCTAGATTGCCTAATTTATTGGCATAGAGCTGTTCATAATATGTTTTTAAAATCGTTTGTATTTCCTTGGTGTTGGTAGTGATCTCTCCTTTCTCATTCATGATTTTATTAATTTGAGTCTTCTCTCTCTTCTTTTTAATAAGGTTGGCTAATGGTTTATCTATCTTATTAATTCTTTCAAAGAACCAACTCCTGGTTCTATTGATCTGTTCCACAGTTCTTCTGGTCTCAATTTCGTTGAGTTCTGCTCGAATTTTAATTAACTCTCTTCTTCTGCTGGATGTCGGGTCCATTTGCTGTTTTTTCTCTAGCTCCTTTATGTGTAAGGTTAGCTTTTGTATTTGAGTTCTTTCCAGTTTTTGAATGGATGCTTGTATTGCGATGCATTTCCCCCTCAGGACTGCTTTTGCTGCATCCCAAAGATTTTGAACAGTTGTATCTTCATTCTCATTAGTTTCCATGAATCTTTTTAATTCTTCCTTAATTTCCTGGTTGACCCTTTCATCTTTTAGCAGGATGGTCCTTAACCTCCTGTTTGAGGTCCTTCCAAACTTCTTATTGTGATTTAGTTCTAATTTCAAGGCATTATGGTCTGAGAATATGCAGAGGATGATCCCAATCTTTTGGTATCGGTTCAGACCCGATTTGTGACCCAGTATGTGGTCTATTCTGGAGAAAGTTCCATGTGCACTTGAGAAGAATGTGTATTCAGTTGAGTTTGGATGTAAAGTTCTATAGATATCTGTGAAATCCATCTGGTCCAGTGTATCATTTAAAGCTTTCGTTTCGAGAAGAGTCCGCGCTTCTATCAAGGTAGGAAGACGGGGAAAAAGAAATAAAGGAACAAAAGGCCTCCGAGGGGGAGGGGCCCCGCGAGGAGCCGGGCTGAGGCCGGGGCGAGTGTCCCCAGGACAGGAGAGCCCCGTCCCGGAGGAGCAGGAGCTGCACCAACCTTCCCGGGCGGGCGGAAAGGGGCTCGCAGGGAGTTGGAGCAGGACCCAGGAGGGCGGGGATGCCCTCGAGCTCCCGGGGACACTAACAGACACCTGCGCCCCGGGAGAGTGCGCCGAGCTCCCTAAGGGCTGCAGCGCGCACGGCGGGGCCGGAGCAGTTCGGAGGGGCTCGGGAGCGGCTCCAGGGAGGGGGCTGCGGGGCGGGAGCGCGAATCCAACAGCGCAGGCCCCGGAGCACAGGGCGCCGGGACACAGCCCAGGATCCGGCCTCCCCCGGGACAGGCAGAGGCCGGGAGGGCCCAGGACAGCAAGGACGCTCCTGCCCCGAGCTGAGCAGATCAGCGGCCCCGCCCCGGAGCCTCCAGGCCCTGCGGACGGAGAGCCGAGAGCCCCGAGCCCCGTAGTTCCTGCGGAGGCTGAATCCAGGCTTCCAGAGCTGCCATAGCAACTGCGGCTGATCCTCCTGGGGCCCCACGGGGTAAACAACCCCCGCTGAGCCCTGCAGCAGGCAGGGGCAGAGCAGCTCCCCCAAGTGCTAACACCTGAGAATCAGCACAGCAGGCCCCTCCCCCAGAAGACCAGCTGGACGGACCAGTGATACTCCCCCGTGTTCCAATACAACTTGTTTTTGGCCACTCTGCACTGAGCAAAATGACTAGAAGGAAAACCTCACCTCAAAAGAAAGAATCAGAAACAGCCCTCTCTCCCACAGAGTTACAAAATCTGGATTACACTTCAATGTCAGAAAGCCAATTCAGAAGCACTATTCTACAGCTACTGGTGGCTCTAGAAAAAAGCATAAAGGACTCACGAGACTTCATGACTGCAGAATTTAGATCCAATCAGGCAGAAATTAAAAATCAATTGAATGAGATGCAATCCAAACTAGAAGTCCTAACGACGAGGGTTAACGAGGTGGAAGAACGAGTGAGTGACATAGAAGACAAGTTAATGGCAAAGAGGGAAACTGAGGAAAAAAGAGACAATCAATTAAGGGACCATGAAGACAGATTAAGGCAAATAAATGACAGTCTAAGGAAGAAAAACCTACGTTTAATTGGGGTTCCCGAGGGCGCCGAAAGGGACAGAGGGCCAGAATATGTATTTGAACAAATCCTAGCTGAAAACTTTCCCAATCTGGGAAGGGAAACAGGCATTCAGATCCAGGAAATAGAGAGATCCCCCCCTAAAATCAATAAAAACCGTTCAACACCTCGACATCTAATAGTGAAGCTTGCAAATTCCAAAGATAAAGAGAAGATCCTTAAAGCAGCAAGAGACAAGAAGTCCCTGACTTTCATGGGGAGGAATATTAGGGTAACAGCAGACCTCTCCACAGAGACGTGGCAGGCCAGAAAGGGCTGGCAGGATATATTCAGGGTCCTAAATGAGAAGAACATGCAACCAAGAATACTCTATCCAGCAAGGCTCTCATTCAAAATGGAAGGAGAGATAAAGAGCTTCCAAGACAGGCAGGAACTGAAAGAATATGTGACCTCCAAACCAGCTCTGCAAGAAATTTTAAGGGGGACTCTTAAAACTCCCCTTTAAGAAGAAGTTCAGTGGAACAATCCACAAAAACAAGGACTAAATAGATATCATGATGACACTAAACTCATATCTGTCAATAGTAACTCTGAACGTGAATGGGCTTAATGACCCCATCAAAAGGCGCAGGGTTTCAGACTGGATAAAAAAGCAGGACCCATCTATTTGCTGTCTACAAGAGACTCATTTTAGACAGAAGGACACCTACAACCTGAAAATAAAAGGTTGGAGAACCATTTACCATTCAAATGGTTCTCAAAATATACCCTAAAAACTATAGAACACTTCTGAAAGAAATTGAGGAAGACACAAAGAGATGGAAAAATATTCCATGCTCATGGATTGGCAGAATTAATATTGTGAAAATGTCAATGTTACCCAGGGCAATTTACACGTATAATGCAATCCCTATCAAAATACCATGGACTTTCTTCAGAGACTTAGAACAAATTATTTGAAGATTTGTGTGGAATCAGAAAAGACCCCAAACAGCCAGGGGAATTTTAAAAAAAGAAAACCATATCTGGGGGCATCACAATGCCAGATTTCAGGTTGTACTACAAAGCTGTGTTCATCAAGACAGTGTGGTACTGGCACAAAAACAGACATATAGATCAATGGAACAGAACAGAGAACCCAGAAGTGGACCCTGAACTTTATGGTCAACTAATATACGATAAAGGAGGAAAGACGATCCACTGGAAGAAAGACAGTCTCTTCAATAAATGGTGCTGGGAAAATTGGACATCCACATGCAGAAGAATGAAACTGGACCACTCTCTTGCACCATACACAAAGATAAACTCAAAATAGATGAAAGATCTAAATGTGAGACAAGATTCCATCAAAATCCCAGAGGAGAACTCAGGCAACACCCTTTTTGAACTTGGCCACAGTAACCGGAGAAGGACAAACAGTATATGTTCTCATTCATTTGGGGAATATGAATAATAGTGAAAGGGAATATAAGGGAAGGGAGAAGAAATGTGTGAGAAATATCAGAAAGGGAGAAAGAACATAAAGACTTCTAACTCTGGGAAATGAACTAGGGGTGGTGGAGAGGGAGGAGGGCGGGGGGTGGGGGTGAATGGGTGACGGGCACTGAGGGGTACACTTGACTGGATGAGCACTGGGTGTTATTCTGTATGTTGGTAAATTGAACACCAATAAAAATTAATTTATAAAATTAAAAAAAAAATAAAAAAAAAATAAAGCTTTCGTTTCTTTGGAGATGTTGTGCTTAGAAGACCTATCGAGGGTAGAAAGAGCTAGATTGAAGTCACCAAGTTTAAGTGTATTATTATCTAAGTATTTCTTCACTTTGGTTATTAATTGGTTTAAATATTTGGCAGCTCCCACATTCAGGGCATATATATTGAGGATTGTTAAGTCCTCTTGTTGGATAGATCCTTTAAGTATGAGATAGTGTCCCTCTTCATCTCTCACTGTAGTCTTCGGGGTAAATTTTAGTTTATCTGATATAAGGATGGCTACCCCTGCTTTCTTTTGAGGACCATTTGAATGGTAAATGGTTCTCCAACCTTTTATTTTCAGGTTGTAGGTGTCCTTCTGTCTAAAATGAGTCTCTTGTAGACAGCAAATAGATGGGTCCTGCTTTTTTATCCAGTCTGAAACCCTGCGCCTTTGATGGGGTCATTAAGCCCATTCACGTTCAGAGTTACTATTGACAGATATGAGTTTAGTGTCATCATGATATCTATTCAGTCCTTGTTTTTGTGGATTGTTCCACTGAACTTCTTAAAGGGGAATTTTAAGAGTCCCCCTTAAAATTTCTTGCAGAGCTGGTTTGGAGGTCACATATTCTTTCAGTTCCTGCCTGTCTTGGAAGCTCTTTATCTCTCCTTCCATTTTGAATGAGAGCCTTGCTGGATAAAGTATTCTTGGTTGCATGTTCTTCTCATTTAGGACCCTGAATATATCCTGCCAGCCCTTTCTGGCCTGCCAGGTCTCTGTGGAGAGGTCTGGTGTTACCCTAATACTCCTCCCCATAAAAGTCAGGGACTTCTTGTCTCTTGCTGCTTTAAGGATCTTCTCCTTATCTTTGGAATTTGCAAGCTTCACTATTAAATGTCGAGGTGTTGAACGGTTTTTATTGATTTTAGGGGGGGAATCTCTCTATTTCCTGGATCTGAATGCCTGTTTCCCTTCCCAGATTGGGACGTTTTCAGCTAGGATTTGTTCAAATACATATTCTGGCCCTCTGTCCCTTTCGGTGCCCTCGGGAACCCCAATTAAACGTAGGTTTTTCTTCCTCAGGCTGTCATTTATTTCCCTTAATCCGTCTTCATGGTCTTTTAATTGTCTCTTTTTTCCTCAGTTTCCCTCTTTGCCATCAACTTGTCTTCTAGTCACTCACTCGTTCTTCCACCTCATTAACCCTTGTCGTTAGGACTTCTAGATTGGATTGCATCTCATTCAATTGATTTTTAATTTCTGCCTGATTAGCTCTAAATTCTGCAGTCATGAAGTCTCTTGAGTCCTTTATGCTTTTTTCTAGAGCCACCAGTAGCTGTATAATAGTGCTTCTGAATTGGCTTTCTGACATTGAGTTGTAATGCAGATTTTGTAACTCTGTGGGAGAGAGGACTGTTTCTGATTCTTTCTTTTGAGGTGAGGTTTTCCTTCTAGTCATTTTGCTCAGTGCAGAGTGGCCAAAAGCAGGTTGTATTGGGAAAAAGGAGAAAAAGAGAGAGAGAAAGAAGGAAAGAAAAGAGAAAAAGAAAAAAGAAAAAGAAGAAAAAAGGAAAAAAGAGAAGAAAAAGAAATAAAAAGAAAGAAAGGTGAAAAAAAGGGGTGGGGGAAGCAATCAGAAATGAAAAAGAAAAAAAAACCAAAAAAAAAAAAAAAAAAAAACCACGGGGGAGTATCTTCTGATTCTGTAGACTTTAAGTCCCTTGACATCCCCTGGAACTGGTCCGTCTAGCTGGTCTTCTGGGGGAGGGGCCTGCTGTGCTGATTCTCAGGTGTTAGCACTTGGGGGAGCTGCTCTGCCCCTTGCCTGGTGCAGGGCTCATGGGGGGTGTTTACCCCGTGAGGCCCCAGGAGGAACAACCGCAGTGGCGGGGCCAGCTCTGCAGCCCTGGAGTCAGCTCCCGCAGTAGCTCCAGAGCTCTCTGTCTGCAGGGCCTGGAGGCTCCGGGGCGGGGCCGCTGATCTGCTCAGCTCGGGGCAGGAGCGTCCTCGCTGTCCTGGGCCCTCCCGGCCTCTGCCTGTCCCGGGGGAGGCCGGATCCTGGGCTGTGTCCCGGCGCCCTGTGCTCCGGGGCCTGCGCTGTTGGATTCGCGCTCCCGCCCCGCAGCCCCCTCCGCGGAGCCGCCGCCCGAGCCCCTCCGAGCTGCTCCGGTCCCGCCGTGCGCGCTGCAGCCCTTAGGGAGCTCGGCGCACTCTCCTGCGGCGCAGGTGTCTGTTAGTGTCCCCGGGAGCCCGAGGGCATCCCCGCCCTCCTGGGTCCTGCTCCAACTCCCTGCGAGCCCCTTTCCGCCCGGGAAGGTTGGTGCAGCTCCTGCTTCTCCGGGACGGGGCTCTCCTGTCCTGGGGACACTCGCCCCGGCCTCAGCCCGGCTCCTCGCGGGGCCCCTCCCCCTCGGAGGCCTTTTGTTTCTTTATTTCTTTTTCCCCGTCTTCCTACCTTGATAGAAGCGCGAACTCTTCTCACTGTAGCATTCCAGCTGGTCTCTCTTTAAATCTCAGGCCGAATTCGTAGATTTTCAGGATGATTTGAAGGTTATCTAGGTAATTTGGTGGGGACAGGTGACTTGGGGACCCTACTCCTCTGCCATCTTGCCCCTCCTCCTGTTTAGATCTTTAAATTTTATTTTCATTACTCATTATGAAAACAAAATGACAATTTAATTAAATCAAATACAATACAGAACTGCTAAAGATGTGTCAAATTAGTCAAAACTGATTTTTGCCAACTAAGAAACAAATATTCCTTTATACTCTGGCTTTTAGGCAAATTCTGCAGCAATTTTATTTAAAATACATGGTTAGAAATGTATCATTTATGCCGTGAAAATAATGAGTGCATTTCAACCATTCTAGTTACCATAACAACAGAGTAAAATTCATTTCCTTTATTTTAGTTTCAATCAAATTCATTTGGATTGTCACAATCAAAACTGAGAAAGACGATTAATACAGCATTTGTACTTTTCTACTCAGTTAAAGGCCTAGGTTTCTATATACACTAACTTTTTAATGTGGGTTACATAGATCTCTGTGTTGAGAAATGTTCAGGGATAACATCCAGGTAGAATGGAGAAAGGCACATTTTCTATAATCTCTTACAGTTTTGTGGGATATGAGATTAAGTTTTGGCCAATTAAATGTTAACATAAGTGTCACCCTCCTGTAAAGACATCTGCTGCACAGCTTTTTGTCTTCATTTCTTCTCCATAGAATACTTTGTTCTACTTCCTGAAATAGAGATATGGTGGGGAAAGGTCTTATTGCCATGTTGGACCTTAAGGACATGGGACACATACTGAGGATGGCAGAGTAGTAGATTAGATGTAGTTTTGATCTTTGAAACCTTCCAGAATGTAGTTATCATCCCAGCTCCTGACAACTTTGAATTTCTCCAAAAGAGAGAAATTGTTTTTAAGTGATTGCTATTTTTCATTCTTCTCCTTTTTTGCAATTGAAACTAATCATAACATACCACATGTCTATGAATAGTGGCAATAGGAAAGACAGCACTATGTCTTTTTCCTGAAAAATGAATCTTCCTTCATTCGTGTACGCATTTATGTGTCACCTGCAAGCACTTGTTTGCTCCTCCCGCTCCTACTCTTATTCTCTTGGTGGAAGCCAGACTGTGAATAGGACCCCAGCAGCTCTATCAGTGATGCCAGTCCTACCCTTCCTGAACTCCAGACACCACTGAGTTTTATCTTGGTTTATTCGTAGGTTTGTTTTTTAAAACATCATGACCTCCCAAGATAGTAACACTCCGGAGTTCTGCAACCAGGAATGGAAACTGATTTACTTAAGGCCTTTTGTTTTTATATCCTGGGAAAATAGATAAAGACAATTAAATCTTATTCTTGATGTTACTAAATCAGCAAAACAAATGCACATTGTTTATGGTAGAGTCAAAATAGATGAACAAGCCATTTATACAAACTTAGTAGAGAAGTGGCAATAGTGAAAGTGTAAACCACAGTGTGGGTATCTTCTGAGTTACACATGAGGGATATTCTGTAACAGAAAAAAAAGTATATTATTAAATGGGATTAAAACAGTTACATTCAAAATCCATTTTATGAAGCATAATCAAGAAGTTGAAAAGAATGAGGTAGGAGGGACCCCTGGGTGGCTTAGCGGTTGAGCTCCTGCCTTCCACTCAGGACATAATCCCTGGGGTCCAGGGACCAAGTCTCACATCAGGCCCCTTGCAGGGAACCTGCTTCTCCCCCAGCTACTGTCTGCCTCTCTCTGTGTGTCTTTCATGAATAAATAAGTAAAATCTTAAAAAAAAAAAAAAGGGGAATGAGGTAGAAAACATGGAAAAAACTAAATCTTTAATATTTTGCTAAGTAAGGAGAAAAAGATATATAATTCACTTTTGAGTGACAAACAGAAAAAGTACTTAAAAAAGATATAAACAAGAGAAATGGGATAATGATAGATCAAGAGAATATTTTAGGCTCAATTTCCAAAATGTTGTTCTAAGAAAAACACTTGGCACAACAGAATGATATATCACTGGCATTGCTGAAAGTGGGACAAAATACAACACATAAACAGATGAGCACTTGAAGTTGGCAACCCTACCTCTGGCCCTACTTGGCAGAGCCAGGATGGACCAGAATAAGAATAAGAGAATCATCAGGATAAAGTTGCTAACTAAACTCTTCAACCAAAGAACTTGTGTTTACAGCATAGTTTACAATAAATAAATCTGTTCTTCCTATACCAGACTGGAATATCTCTCTTCTGTGAGAATGAACCTATTTTTTTCCCATCTTTCTTCCTTCTTCTCAGCTCTTTCCCCATATGTTCTTCCCTAGACTATACTTCTTGAGGGAAAGAAAATAACAGTTTGGCAAATTTTATTGGTTTATTTTAATTTTTAGTGTTTATTTTACCTTTAGAATCCATGTGACCATCAGGCCTTGCTTAGGCTTCCTGATGGCTACCATGTTCTAGTGTACTTCAACGCAGGCTTTTCCCTCACAAACCATCATAATCTCTGCTCAGAGGAGATTATTCTAGGGGATTTTTTTTTTGTTTATTTTTTGTTCATTCTTTTTTTTTTTTTTTTTTTAGATTTTATTTATTTATTCCTGAGACACACACACACAGAGAAGCAGAGACACAGGCAGAGGGAGAAGCAGGCTCCACGCAGGGAGTCTGACGTGGGACTCGATCCCAGGACCCCAGGATCACACCCTGGGCTGAAGGTGGCGCTAAACCGCTGAGCCACCCGGGCCGCCATAGCTTTGTTTTTTAAGAGAAAGAGGGGGGGCAGGAAGAGAGGGAGAGAATCTTAAGCAGTTTCCATCCCTACATGAGCCCAACTCAGGCTTAAGCCCATGACCTTGAGATAATGACCCAAGTTGAAATCAAGGGTCCATCACTTAACCAACCAACTGAGCCACTCAGGTGCCCCCAGATTATGCTAGTTTTAAAGTGGAGTGTTCCAGGGTTATTAGCGTAATCAATTGAATTAAGAGTTTGATTTCCTTTGTTTTGATGTTAATGCCTCCAAAATTTAACCAATTGGCCTTTCAACTACTATCAGATATTAATTCTGAAAAAGCAGTTCTGCAAACGTTTTTCCTCAGGAATTAATGTCAGTAAAACTATATTGTTGAATTAAACCTAATTGTGTTTCTGAGGTTAAGCCAAGCATTGCATTATGAGTTTAAAAAAAAAAAAGTTTAAGAAAAAAAAATATTGTAAAGTGAATCTAGAATTTGATACTGCCATCTGCTGTTTAGAAACAAAGTTGCATGTACTTTAAAGCTACAATTTCTTTTTTAGTTTCCAAGAAAAAATAGTATAAGACTGATTTATCCTATGCTATCAATATGTTAAAAAAAGAGAAATATGTGGTGTTTTATTCATACTGTATTTCTTAATTTGTATTTAAGAGCTTATATCATTTCTTTTATATTGTATAACGTGTTATAGCTTTGAAATTTTTATAAATATAAATATTACATAACTATCTACTTAAAAGTTAGCAATGAGGGGTGCCTGGGTGGCTCAGTCAGTTAAGTGTTTGCCTTCCCCTCAAGTCATGATCCCAGTGTCCTAGGATGGAGCCCCACACCTGGCTCTCTGTTCAATGGGGAGCCTACTTCTCCCTCTGCCTGGTGCTTCCATTGCTTGTGCCCCTCCTCTCTCTCTCTCTCTCTCTCTCTCTCTCTTTTGCTTTAAAAAAAAGCAAAAACAACAAACAAACTGAAATCTTGCCATTTGCAGTGAAATGGATGGAGTTAGAAAATATAATGCTAAATGATATGTCAGTCAGAGAGAGACAAATACCATATGGTTTCACTCATATATGGAATTCAAGAAACAAAAACAGAAAAGCAAAGGGAAAAAGATAAAGAAAAGGAGAGAGAGACATATCACGAAACAGACTCTTAAGTACAGAGAATAAATGGTAATCAGAGGGGAGAGGGGATGGGGAGATGGGCTAAATAGGTGATGAGCACTAGGTGATGTACAGAAGTGGTGAATTACTATATGGTATTCCTGAAACTAATAAAACACTGTGTTAACTAACTGGAATTGAAATAAAAACCTTAAAAAAAAGAAATCTTCAAATACTTTATGTAATTAATCTTATGGATGCACACAAAACTAAGATTATCTTCACTGATTCACTAAAAGTATTTGGAGCTTTTATATAAAATCATTTCTATAAGAAATATATAAATATATTTTTAGTTATTTGAATGATACAAAAATATTTTTATTTTATTATCTTTAATTGCTATGACCTTTGTTTTTACTTTGCCAGAAGATTTTAAGTATTGATAATAGCAAATCAACTAATTAAATATTGTTATTCATGAAGAATATAATTCAAATCATACATCAACTGTGATTATTTGTTACTAAAAATTCTGAGTTTGTTAAAAAATAAAATAATTCCAGCATAGGATCTATATTTTGGATAAATAAGCAAATCCAAAGAAATGTATTAAATTCTCTGTTCCATTTTCCGTTCATAACTAGCTAATAGTCTTCATATGTAAATTATCTACTGCTTAATCTTTGTCATATTCATCTCCCCATTTAGTCAAAAAGATATTTTATATAATGAATTTGTTAACATATGAACAGATAAAAGAAAATCCAGGGAAGTTCTGAGCAATTTAGATTTGTGATATTATAAAAGGATCATTCATCTGGGCTACATTTCAAATGACTTTATGTTGTTCACAGAGGTAGTTTAACATTTACATGCTAAGTCATTTCAATTTAGTTCGTGTCAGGGTCTTTTCTAATGTTATTAAATTTACAAGTAGAACTGTAAAACTACTTTTTAGAATTGGATTCTCTTTAATAATTACTCTAAGAATACTCTAGAATGGTAAAAATAGAGGATTCCCAATTTTTTCCAGAATGTGCTAGACACTACTATAGCTTACATAAGGAAAGAGTTCACGAAGATTATATTCTTCTGTTATGTTTAATTCTAAATGAGATTCATTAGTAATAACCTCATTCCAGGAATAAATTTATTTTAGAGTATTTTAAGTATAACCTATCAGACCAGTACATGAATCCAAACGTTTAAAAAAATCTTCCATCCCTATCTCTCCAGCAGATAAAAACCCCAAAAGAAATTGAATTAGGAAACTTCTGCTTCTACCCAAGTTGGAGTTAATAGGGAGTGACTCTATCCTCTTGCTTGATACAGCTACAAAAAATCAGGAAGGATATATAAAATAATGGCTTTTTAGGCATTGGATATCAGGGAACAGTGATTGCTGACACAAGAGCAATTACCAAGGTGAACCTTGTGGCTATCCTAGATTACTGCCTGGAGAAGGTGCCCAGGCCATGGCACAGCAAGAGGATCCTAAACAGAGCACTGCATTCTCTTCAAGTTGGTGGATAGAATTGGGAATTGGAAAACCAAAGGTGCCTAGAGCTTACAGGACAGCATACTGGAGGGAAGAGGGCTATCCAGAGAGAAAACTGCAGAGTTCTGCAGAGGGCCACTTTAAAGTATTTAGTTGGATACTGCTGAATATAAACATATGAGGAAATATATGGGAAAGGACCATGGAGAAAGTGTGAAGGGGACAAACTCCTGAGATCACATAGGACCAGGAATAGTGTCTGTTCCTCATACCCAGAGTAGAAAACCACATATTTCACAAGGCATTGGAATACCAGGAATTATCTTGCCTCAGTAGTCAAGAGAAACTAGCCCTTAATTAAATGCTTCTCTGGTTCTCCCTGACAAAAATTAAAAGTGAGAATTAAAATGAGCACACTATTTCCGAGTAATTTAACCATATACCAGAACAACACCTAATATTTAAAGGAATACAAATATATCTCACACTCAACAGGAAAAATTTGCAATGTCTGGCATACTATTGAAATTTACAAGACATGCAAAGATAAAGGAAAATACAACTCATAATGAGAAGAAAAACAAATCAACTAAAAATGACCCTGAAATGACACAGAAGATAGATTTAGTAGACAAGGATATTGAACACTTTTAGCTGTATTCCATTCAGTCAATAAGGTAGAAATAAGGTTAAACATAGTAAGTGTGAACAGAGAAGATATAAAAAACACTCAAACAATGTCTAGGATGGAAAATACACTGGATGGGATTATTAATGCAGATAAAACATTGCAAAAGAAGATTAGTCACCTTGAAGATCTAGTACTAGAAATTGCCCATGATGAGACCTAGAATGAAAAACAACTGAAAAAGAAATAACACATTACTAGTGAACTGCGAGATAACTTCAAGTAGCCAAATATATATGGAACTCTCAAAAGTGGAAGGAGAAGGTATCCCTGGGTAGCTCAGCAGTTGAGCGTCTCCCTTCACACCCAGGGCATGATTCTGGAGTTCCGGGATCGAGTCCCACATTGGGCTCCCTGCATGGAGCCTGCTTTTCCCTCTGCCTCTGTCTCTGCCTCTCTCTCTGTGTCTCTCTTGAATAAATAAATAAAATCTTAAAAAAAAAAAAAAAAGAAAGAAATTGCCTAGGAAAAACTCTCAAAAGCAGCCAGAGAAAAAAGACACATTGTGTAGAGGGGAACAAAGAACAAAGATAAGGATGTCAGTACTTGTTTTTTCTTGCTTTCTTTCTTCTTCTTTTTTTTTGTCAGAAACAATGCAAACTAGACTTTGGAGTAACATCTTTAGACCACTGGTGAAAAAGACTACTACTTAGAATTATTCACTCAGTCAAAATATCATTCAAAAGTAATAGTGAATGAATCAGTAATTGCAAAATAAAAATAAAATAACAATAATAATAATAGTAATAGTAAAATGAGGCTTTGTTAGACATGAAAACTGAAAGAAGTCATCAGCAGCAGACCTGCACGATAGGAAATGTTAAAGGAAGCTTTTCAAGCAGAAGGAAAATGATACCAGGTGAAATTGCATTCCTATAGAAAGGAATGCAGAGCACGAGAAATGGTAACTACGTGAATAAATATAAAGGTTCTTTGTCTTATTATTTAAATCTCTTGAAGAGAGATTTTTTAAAAAAAAAAATTTATTTATTTATTCATGAGAGAGACACAGAGAGAGAGAGAGGCAGAGACACAGGCAGAGGGAGAAGCAGGCTCCATGCTGGGAGCCTGACGTGGGACTCGATCCTGGCACTCTGGGATCACGCCCTGGGCATAAAGGGAGGCGCTCAATCTCTGAGCCACCCAGGGATCCCGAAGAGAGAATTAATTCAAAAAAATTAACGATGATATTTTGTGTGGTTTACAACGTATGCAGAAGAAAAATATATAGCAAAATAGCACAAATTGTGGAAGAGCAGAAAATGCAGAATACTTTTGTAAGGTTTTTCTACTTTACAGGAAGTAGTATAATATCCCCTAAAAGTAAGCAGTGATGATTTAAATATGGATAATAACACTACAGAAACCAAAATGATGGGCAGCCCCGGTGGCGCAGCGGTTTGGCACCTGCCTTCGGCCCAGGGCGTGATCCTGGAGTCCCACGTCGAGCTCCCTGCATGGAGCCTGCTCCTCCCTCTGCCTGTGTCTCTGCCTCTCTCTTCGCTCTCTCTCTGAATGAATAAATAAATAAATCTTTAAAAAAAAAAGAAACCAAAATGATATTATAAAGAATTATTGCTAATAAGCCAACAAAGAAGAATCATGAAGTATATCTTAAAACATACTCAATCTATTCAAAAGAAGACAGGGCAAAGGAAAAAAGGCAAGGGTGGGGGATGTGGTGGCAAGGAACAGATGGGATGAATAGAAGACAAATAGCAAGATGATAAATTTAAATCCAACTATATAATAATCAAACATAGTGATGAGTCTAAACATCCCGATTAAAAGGCAGACATCAGATTAAACAGTAACTATATGCTGTCTATGGTAAATCCAGATTAAATACAAAACACAAGCAGATTACAAGTAAAGGATTGTAAAAGACATTCTATGCTAACATTTATCAAAAGAAATGTAAAGTGGTTTTACTAACATCAGACAAAGTAGATTTCAGATCAAAGAGTATTACCAGCAGTAAAGAAGTTTGTTTCATAATAATAAACCTTCCAATTAATTATGAGGACATAGAAATCTTAAATGCTGCTTTGCATAACAAATTACTTCAAATGTAATGACTTTAAAACACCTATATGTTAGGTCACAGTTCTATAGGTCAAAGTCTGGGCACAGTGTTCTCTACTCAGTTTCAGATGGTTGAAATCAAGGTGTCAGCTGGCCATGTTCTAATCTGGAGGTCAGTGTCCTATTCCAAGTTGACATACTTCTTGCAGAATTTACTATCTTGTGGCCACAGGACTAAGGTCCCCATTTCCTTACTGAATGTTATTGAGAGGCCTCTTTCAGCTCCTAGAGGCCCTCTGAATTCCTTGCCACATGGACCCCACCACCTTCAATGCCAGGAACAGAGAGTCTCCCTCATCACAGAATTCCTCTCATCCTTCAAATCCCTCTCACTTGAACACTTGTCCCCCCCCTTTTTTTACACTTGTCCCTTTTAAAGCTCACCTGATTAGATGAGGTCCACCAAGGAAACACTCCAAGGATTTTATATAGACAGGTACATCAGGGGCAAGATCCCAGGTCTTAGAATCTCAGAATTTCAAGGACTAATAGACAAATCCATAATTATGGCTGTAGACTTCAACAGTCTTTCCTCAACAATTATAAAATACCTAGACAGAAATTTGGTTAAGGATATGAAGGACTTAAATAACATTACCAGTAAACTTGACCTAATTGATATTTTTAGAACTCTCTTCTCCGAATCAGCTGCATATACACTATTTTCAAGTACATATTGAAAGTCTAACAAGATAGACCATATCCTAAGTCATAAAGCAACTCTCAACACATTTTTAAAACAATTAAACTCATACAAAGCATGTTCTCTGAACATAATGAAATTAAATTATAAATCAATGACAAAAAAGCTTCCCCAGAAAGTCCCTAAATGCTGGGAAATTAAATAATACATTTCTCAATAACACATGAGCTGAAGAAGAAAGAAATGGGATATTTAAAATATCTTTAAGAATGAAAATGAAAACACAGCACATAAAAATTTGGGAGTACAGATAAAATAAGGACATACCAGCACTAAATGTCTATATTAGGGGCTCCTGGTATGCTCAGCGGTTGAGCGTCTGTCTTCAGCCCAGGGCATGATCCTGGGGTTCTGGGATCGAGTCCCACATTGGGCTCCCTGCATGGAGCCTGCTTCTCCCTCTGCCTGTGTCTCTGCCTCTCTCTTTGTGTCTCTCATGAATAAATAAATACAATCTTTAAATAAGTAAATAAATGCCTATATTAGAAAAGACATAAAACCAGGAAAATAAGTGCAAGTAAAACCAAGATTAAGCAAAAGGAAAGGAAATAATAAAATCAGAGTGAAATCAATGAAGTAGAAAATAGAGGAATACATTTCAGGAATAAAAGAGATGACATTACTACATAACCTACAGATATAAGAAGGATAATAAGAAAATATTCTGATCAACTTCTTGCCAATAATTTCAAAAACCTAGATTAAATAAATGAATTCCTAGAAAACCATCAACTGCCAGGTCTCACTCAAGAAAAAAGTCACATCAGTAGATAACCTAAATTGCTCTATATTAATTAAAGAAATTGAACTGAAATTATAGTTTAAAATCTTCTGAAAAGAAATCCCAGGCACAGATGACTTCACTGGAGGATCCTATCAATCATTTAAGGAAAAAATAATATCTATACTACACAGACCTATTCAGAACATTGAAGAGATGTGGATGCTTTCTATCTATTCTGTGAGGCCACCACAACTCTGATACCAGAAACAGACAAACATATTTAAAAAGCTAACATAAACAAACATATATGTAAAACTTTTAAAGAAATAAATCTACAAGTATTAAACTCTTGTAGTATATTTTTTGATATTTAAGAATATCTACAATTTAAAAAGACTGACCAAATCAAGGATGGTCAATAATGTGGAACAACTGGAATTCTCACACATTTTTGATGAAACTATAAAATGATGCAACCATTTCAGAAAATAGTTTGATAGTTTCTTAAAAGTTAAATATACATCTGCCCAAGAAAAATGAGAGCATATGTCCATACAAGGACTTATATATGAATATTCAGAGCAGCTTTATTTAATAGCCAAAAAAACTTGAAACAATCATATGTATATCAATAGATAAAAGATTAACAAATTGGAGTGCATGCACAGAATAAAACTGTACTCTGAAATAAAAAAGAATGAACTACTGATACATGGATAATTATAAAAATAATTATGCCAAAGGGTGCCTGGGAGGCTCAATCAGTTAAACATTCATGATCATGATCTCATGGTCCTGGGATTTGAGCTCCGAGTCAGGCTCCTTGTTCAACAAAGAGTCTACTGGAGATTCTCTTTCTCCTTCTCTCTCTGCCCTCCCCCTGCTCTCTCTCTCTCAAATAAATAAATAAATCTTTAAATTAAAAAACAAAAAGAAAATCCAAGTAAGAGAATCCTTTTAATGAGTATCATTGTGTTCATCTAATCAGTTTTTCTTATCTTTTTGCTTTCTCCGTCTCTATACACTTTTGCTATTAAACCTCTCTTATTTAAGATCTGTTTCTGGTTCTCATATTTGTTGAAATGGGGACCTGACCCCATTTGTGCAATATTATACATGATGAAAATATTGTCTCAGCATTTAGGTACAAGATAATTCAAGCATATATTCAGGTGAAATTTCAGGGGACGCCTGGGTGGCTCTGCTGCTGAGCGTCCGCCCTCGGCTCAGAGCGTGAATCCGGAATCCAGAATCGAGTCCCGCATCGGGCTCCCTGCGAGGAGCCCACTTCTCCCTCTGCCTGTGTCTCTGCCTCTCTCTCTCTCTCTCCCTGTGTCTCTCATGAATAAATAAATGTTTAAAAATTTTTTTCAGAAAATATGAAAAAACATAGAGAAATAAGGATATTTCAAAGACTATTTCTGTGAAGTACAAGATCATATATGTGAAGTACAAGTGAAGTACAAGATCTGATATTTATTGGACCAGCACTTTAAAATTAGGATAAAGACCTTGGTTTCAGAATTTTTTATCCCCTCCCCTTTTTTATTTTTTATTTTAGTTTTTTTTTTAAGATGTTATTTAATTATTCATGAGAGATACAGAGAAAGGCAGAGACACAGGCAGAGGGAGAAGCAGGCTCCCTGCAGGGAGCAGACGTTCAAGCAATGAACCACTCAGGTTTCCTCCTCCTCCTTTTTTCAATAGTGATTAAACAATTCCATATATCACCCGGTGCTCATCACGCGAACACTCCTTATCCCCATCACTTAGTTTACCTATCCCATGACTGACCCCCTCTGGTAACCACTAATTTGTTCCCTATAGTTAAGAATCTATTTCTTGATCTCTCTCTCTCTCTCTTTCTCCTCCCCTTTGCTTGTTTGTTAAGTTTCTCATATTCTGCATGTGAGTGAAATCGTACAGTATTTGTCTTTCTCAGACTGTCTTCTTTCATTTAGCATTATACGCTCTAGCTCTATCCATGTCCTTGAAAATGGCAAGATCTCATTCTTTCTGATGGCTGAATAATGTTCCATTGTAAATATAAAAAGGCCTTCATCATTCATCATTTTCACATGAAAATATTTGTCACTGGGATGCCTGGGTGGCTCAGCAGTTGGCTCAGAGCATGATCCTGGAGTCCCAGGATCGAGTCCCACATCGGGCTTCCTGCATGGAGCCTGTTTCTCCCTCTGTCTATGTCTCTGCCTCTCTCTGAGTCCCACATGAATAAATAAATAAAATCTTTTTAAAAAAGAAAATATTTGTCATTTCTTGATTGTCACAGAAATCTTTTCTAAGAAATTCATCATAAAGTCTGAAAAAATAAAAGATTTAACTTTCTGAAGATGTTATTTTAAAACATAACTTTTGACCCAAGTGGAATCTTATGGTGTGGAATGTTGTATCAGATATTTTTGAACAAGAAGATGGTTTCTGTGCTTTCTGGTGACTTTGAGCCAAACCACACTTGAGTTGAACCACACTGCTCTTCTTCTGATACTCCCTCAGTCTCAGAATCCTTGCCTGGTAATCACAAATGAAAGTATAACAATTGCTGTATTTGTACCATTCTATTTTTAAAATCTGCCCTATAAGTTTATTTAGCAAGTACTTGAAATATTATAGAGATTGCAATAGGAACAAAATTCTGCCTTCATGGAATTTACAATGTTATGGAGAAGGAGTGGGCAACACATACAATTATGAGTTTATTGTAGAGTACATGATGCAATAATAAGTGCTGAATAAGAAAAATACAGCAGGGAAACAGATACAGAATATTGGGGCAAGGCAGGTGGGTGTTCCCATTTTGAAGAAAATGATCAGATCTGATGCATAATGTGACTATAGTTGATAACACTGTATTGCATAGTTGAAATTTTCTCAGAGAATAGAACTTAAATCTTTTCTCTCTCTCACACAAAGATAACTATGTGTAGTGATGGATGTGTTAATTAACTGGATAGAAGGAATCCTTACACATACACATATCAAATCATCACCTTATGCACTTTAAGTATCTTACAATTTTGTCAATTATACCTCAATTCAAAAAATAAGTAAATAAATAAAATAATCAGGGAAAGCCTCAATGAGCCAACATTTAAGGAAAGACCTAAGAGAATGAGGGGGCAAGCATGAGGATCCCTGGAAAAGAGTGTTCCTGATGGAAGAAACAGCTTACGTAAAGGCCTTGACATAAAACCATTCAGGGAGGCCAGCATGCAGTTTACAGTGAGCAAGAAGTAGTCATGGTCAGATGTGGCTAGACCAGAGCTATATGGCCATATATGCCATTCTAAAAAGGTAATCAAGTGATCTTGAAACAATGACACACAACACTCATCCCTATGGAGGGATTCTTCTGTTGAAATCATTTTCTGCAAGAGCATAACATAAATAAGCAAAATGGATGGCATTTAAAAACTATTAAACATATTTCTTTTTTAATGCATTTCCTAGCCACCAATTTTTCATTGCTTTTACACTCAATTATCCTTGTAAAAATGTATTAGAAAAAGAGAAAATAATAAAATAAAGTCCAATACCAAAACCAGAGAATCAAGATTTTTATAAAATTATGGATATTTTATTCTTTTTCCTCTTTCCTGAAATATTTTAAGGCAATTCCAGATCTACTCATTGCACCCTTATACATTCATTTGCATTGCTAAAAATAGAACCATATTCTCATGTAACTGTAAAACCATTATCACAGATAAGTATATCAGATTATTCCTGTTCATTTAAAATAGTTCATTACCAAATTTCTCTGATTTTTCAAAATGTCTTTTTGTGACTTGTTTGCACCAATACCCAAACTCAATGGCACTTCCTAAAGAGTAATGACAATTTTACTGTCTATGCGGTCTCACCTTAAATCATCTTATTACTAAAATATTTTTGTCTTCTTGACTACTAAATTAGAGAATTAAGCAGTTAATTATAATTACAAGCACAAATTCTATACTGTGTGTGACTTTAAATGAAGATGTTCAAAATTAATGCATTAGTATTAATTTTATTGCTGCTATTACTAAATCAACTAATTCATTATACTATTACCTAAATTGTAGATCTGTTGTTTTATTATTATTTTTTTAAACTATAGAGGGCTTAGCTTACATACATATAGCTTAGATATATTCAAACTTTATGCGAAATCACTACAGGAAATAAAATAGGAAAAGCAGTCCAGGTGACAACAGCATAGAAAATAAACTGGAGAATATTATGCTGAGTGAAATAAGTCAATCAGAAAAGGACAATCATCATATATTTTCACTCATATGTGGAATATAAGAAATAGTGAAAGGCATTAAGGGAAAGGAGGGGAACTGAGTGGGAAAAATTAGAGAGGGAGACAAACCATGAGAGATTCCTAACTCTGGGAAACAAAGGGTTGCGGAAGGGGAGGTTGATGGGGGGTAGGGTAACTAGGTGATGGGCACTAAGGAGGACACTTGATGGGGTGAACACTGGGTGTTATACTATATGTTGGCAAATCGAACTTAAAACCAATGTAAAAAAAAATAAAGCAGAGGTCTTGAAGTGACCTCCAGGTTAATACTTCTAATTAATTAATTAATTAATTAATTATTTTTTAAAAATGGTCCCAGTAGGGATAAGTGGAGGCCCAGTGTCCTTTCATTTTTTTTTAATTTATTTATTTATGATAGTCACACAAGAGAGAGAGAGAGGCAGAGACACAGGCAGAGGGAGAAGCAGGCTCCATGCCCCGGGAGCCCGATATGGGATTCGATCCCGGGTCTCCAGGATCGCGCCCTGAGCCAAAGGCAGGCGCCAAACTGCTGCGCCACCCAGGGATTCCCCCAGTGTCCTTTCAAATAAGGATTTATTTTGCATATTACTATTAGGAATGTTAAGCCTTAGTTCCAACATTATTGCAATACATTTACAAACCAGCATTTGATTTAGGTCATACGAATCTGTAGCAGAATTTTTACAAAGCTTCAATTTCCCCTTCATATATTTCTCTGAAGCTTACTCATGCATTTTTATAAAAAAATAAAAATTTCTCTCCTGTTTTAGTTCAAAATCAATGATAGCATCTCTCTTTTGCTTCATGTATTTGTTGAGTTTTGGCCTTCCTTTATTAAATATTCTTCAGTAGCAGATCACTTGGTGTAAAGAATGTAGAAAATGAGTTGATACTGATGGCCCCATTTATCAAATACCCGGAAAATATGATTTTGTGTTATCTTCAAGTATACATTATTGAAACTTAACTGAACAAAGGACACAACTTTAATTAACTCTCCTCTCCTTTCCCAAAAATCATATACTGACTGATGGTAAACTTTCCGGTGTCCTTCAAGTTCGAAGGAGAGGGGATTTGAAAATTCTAACATATTAAAGTCACACATGTAAACTTTTCATAATGGAGGTTGATCTCTGACTGACATTGAGTACCATGACATTAACTTCCCACAACTGGAATCATTTTTCCACCTTCACAAGTATGCCTTTTTTAAAAAATATATTTTATTTATTTATACATGAGAGACACAGACTGAGAGAGAGAAGTAGAGACATAGGCAGAGGGAGAAGCAGGCTCTCTGAGGGAATCCTGATGTGGAACTCGATCCCAGAACCCTGGGATCACTACCTGAGCAGAAGCTGACGTTTTACCACTGAGCCCTCAGGTGCCCCCACAGGTATGCTTTAAATGTAAAATATAGTGTAGGTTTTCATTGAAGTTTAGGGACACAAGGTTGAAAACATGGGTTATACTAGTCTCATTATTTTGTAAATAAGTAGTATGATCTCAAGAATTAGGAAAAACTGAAAGATCCAAGTTAACTTATGATAGGTTTGATATGTTCTCCCATTATCTCTCAATCATATTAGTTTGCCTAAAAATGATCACTTTCCTATAATTATTGATTGATTGATTCAAATTTCAAAACAATGTTTGAAGCTCTGTGTAATTTACTCAGTTAGCACTTAGGTTGGATGCCAATCACTGGAAATCCCCATTAACTGTGGCTTAAATTGTATAGAAGTTTACTTTTCTCTCTATTCAAAAAGTCTGGACATGGTCAGTCCAGCATCAGAGAGATATACCACAATGTCAAGGACCCAGGCCTTCCATGCTCATACTTCTCCCCACATGGATTTTGTTTCCAAGCTATTCTCTTGATTCAAGGTGATTGTCAGAACTCCAGATATTTCATCCAAAAAGAAGGAAGGGGCAAAGAAAGATGCAAATGCAATTCTTTAAGAACATTTTCTGGCAGATCGACACAATCTCTCATTACAACCCACTAAATTTAGTCACATGGCTGTAGTAGACTGCAGGGAATACTAGGACATGTGGCCTTCATTCAGCTAAAATGAGGGGTCCTTTACTATGGAAAAGGGGAAATTAGATATTTGCAGATGTTACAGTTCAATGTCTCTGGGAAACAGATTATAAAATGCAGATTAGGGGATCCCTGGGTGGCTCAGCAGTTTGGTGCCTGCCATTGGCCCAGGGCATGATCCTGGAGTCCCGGGATCCAGTCCCACGTTGGGGTCCCAGCATGGAGCCTGCTTCTCCCTCTTCCTGTGTCTCTGCCTCTCTCTCTCTCTCTCTCTCTCTGTGTCTATCATAATAAATAGATAAATAAATAAATAAATAAATAAATAAATAAATAAATAAATAAATAAATCTTTTAAAAAATGGAGATTACTTCTAAGGGTGTATTCCTGAGAGCAACAGTTATGGAAGGCTGAGGGAGTAGTTGTGGGCTGGGAGACAAGTTGAGATGCTTTTTAGTCCCAGTAAAGACCTAGGTCAATCTATTCAGAATTATCGGTAGTCAGCTTGAGGAAGCTGAGTCTTTATATTTCAACTTTGGTCACTTGCTGTGGGCTACAGTTGGGAAAAGGTCCAGCCCTGAGCAAGGCAGTTATTTTCAGCTGAGATAATTCCCAAAGAAAGTTGAGTTTCAGGCTTTCTTCCAGCAGTTGGGGGAATAAATTCGTTATTCCTGAAGAGGAACCTCGGTGGCATCTACCACAGCTGACTGCAGATTGGTGCTATGGACAACTGAAAAAAAAAAGAAAAAAGAAAGAAAAGAAAGAAAGAAAGAAAGAAAGAAAGAAAGAAAGAAAGAAAAGAAAGAAAGGAAAGAAAGAAAGGAAAGAAAGAAAGGGAGGAAGAGCACATCCTGCCCTGTACACTTGAGGACTTAATGTGCCAGTTATATTCCAAATAGCTCTAACACAAGTAGGAAGGATTAAATCTTTAAAGAGAAGTACAAATAAAAAGCTATGGGAATTCAGAAGTTACTTTTCATCTACTCAGTTACAATTCTTATCAAGAACCTACTGTATGTTAAATCTCATGCTAGGCAATGAGATAAAACAAATGAATGCGATTAATGTGTTCCTTTGCCATCATGGAATTTCTCCCTTTGGGGGAGAATGATTGAAAACAAATAAGTGAAATAACAGCTAATTGTGATATGTGGTAGGAAGGAAATGAATATTAAATAAACAACTAATTGTGAAATACATATTTGAAGGAGATACTTGTAAGGGAGAAGGAACAGTTGAGAACTAATTGAGAATTGATGAGAATAAAGCAGCCTTGGGAAGACAGATTTCTAGGCAAGGGGCTCCCAAATGTTCAATGACAAAGTAGCAAATTTGAGACCAAAGGAACATCGGCATGACTGGGACACAGTAGGCAAGGAAAAGAGTAGTGTAAGGTGAGATTGAAGTAAAATCATTAGTGTCCTGAGAATCTGGGTTGCATTTTAGGCATTGTAGAAAAGTCAAGAATTGAACACAGGAACACACCTGATCTGATTAGACTTTTATGTAAATTACCCCTGGCTGCAGTAGAGAAGGTGGTATTTAGGGATTGAGAAGGCTTCAGAAAACTTAACATTACTTTTTTTTTTTTAAGATTATTTATTTATTTATTTGAGAAAGAGAAAGAGCATGAATAGAGGTGGGGGGAACAGGGGGAAAGGGAGAAGCAGGGAGCCTGCTTCTGAGTCCTCTGTTGAGCAGGGAGCCCAATGCGGGGCTTGATCCCAGGACCCTGATATCAGGACCTGAGCAGAAAGCAGACGCTTAACCCACTGAGCTACTTAGGCACCCTAACTTGACATTACTTTGGAAAACTGCTTTCAACAATTATTCTGGAGATGCAAAATAATGATGAGATCAAAAGAAAAATTTTGACTCATGAAGTTTCTTTTCCACAAGGAGATTCCCTCTCTCTCTCTCTCTCTCTCTACTTACATACACATACCAGCACATAAATTTATGAAAATCAGTATGGAAGAAAAGTAACCTCTGAATGACTCCCATGTCTCTTTATTTTCTATTGGCTCTTTAAAATGCTTATTCCTTGGGGTGCCTGGGTGGCTAAGTCAGTTAAGTATCTGACCTCAGCTTAGGTCATGATCTCTGAGAACTGGAATTTAGCCCCACCTTGTGGCCTGTCAGACTTTGCACTCAGTGGGGAGTCTGCTTCTCTCTTTCCTCTCCATCTGCCCCTCCCCTGCTCATGCACCTCTCTCTCTCTCTCAAATAAATAAATAAAATCTTTTTTTAAAAAAATGAAATGCTTATTCCTTTACTTTGTATTAGAGCTATTTGGGAGATACACACACACACACACACACACTCTCTCTCTCTCTCTCTCTCTTTCTCTTGTTTATATATATATATATTTCTTTCTCTTGTTTATATATATATAATTATATATTCTATATGCTATACATGTACTTATGCATATATACATATATACATTACGCATAGATACGATATATACATAACACCACATAGACATTACATATAATATACTATATACTAAATTATGTAAAAATAATGAGTTTTCATGTTTTTAAAAAAAATTGAGTAAGATACTAACTTTATTAGAATATTTTAAATAGTAGAATCTCAATTTTATCATGCCTAATGCTACACATATGCTCACACGATGTTTTCTGTTGAATTCACATACTTCTGTTTATATATTTCTGTGAAAATAATTTTATATTTTTCTTGTAATGAACAATTATTGTTTTAAATGCTTTTGCCTCTTTTTCAATTTTATGTGAAATTATATCCATCCAAGCATAATTTTTTATTTTACAATGCAATGTTTAAGTCATTTAGTGACAAAGCAAAAATATTTTTATTTATCTATGACTCATGATTCAATTCATTCTATTTGTGATGAGATAATACATTTATAAGGTATTTCAGGAGTTTTCTACCCAGACTATAAATAGGACAGGCTTGGGGAGCATAGAGAAGAGCTAGATACAATATTCCTCATGACATTGTATTCTTATAGAATTCTGGATAGAATTTTGAATTACTTCATGTGAGAGATTAATGATAGTATTTTATGGTTCTACCTACTTCTCAAAAGTTAGATAGCTAATGGAATACATGCCTCATTAAAAAACAAAACAAAACAAAACAGAAAAAAACCCACTGTGTTCTAGTTATTCCTTTTTTCTCTAAAAATGTCTTTGTTTATATTCTCTATATAATAGATATATAATTTGTCCCTCAAAAATAGACACTAAAGAACTCACTGAAATTTAGTTATAATGACATTTCCACCCATGTGCATCTAAACTTTCAAAAATGTTTCACACAGACACATTTGAATGCCCTAAAATCTGGAGACTCCTTTTTTTTTTTTTTAAGATTTATTTATTTATTCATGAGAGGCACAGAGAGAGAGAGAGAGGCAGAGACACAGGCACAGGGAGAAGCAGGCTCCATGCAGGGAGCCCGATGTGGGACTCCTTCCCGGGACTGCAGGATCATGCCCTGAGCCAAGGGCAGGCGCTCAACGGCCAAGCCACCCAGAGATTCCTGGAGACTGTTTTTCAACAATGAACAATGTGTTTGGTTAGGGAATCTCAGCTGACTGTAGAGAAAAATCTCTAAGGGAGCAAAATATACGTGAGGAAGAACTCAAACTTGTGTCAAAGCTTCCACTGCTTTTAGCTACAGAGGCAGGCACGACATATTTATTGATCACCTACCCTGTGTAAGATTGGTTCTGAGGATTTAAAAGACAACACAGAGCAGGGGTCCTCCCTTGGCTTGCATAAGATTTGTTTACTTTATAGAAGAAAGGTGACAAATGCTAAAATAGGCAGAAGCTGAACTGAGCGGATTCAGTTGACTGAAATCTATGTTCTAGAAAAATTTTGTCTGAGATGCAAACTTCGAAGAACTCATTCTCCTCCCACTTACAAGAGCTGTAGAAGAAACTATAGAATGTTCTAGCAAAGAATTAGATTTATCAGTGAGGTGTGGCTGGCTCTGAAATGGTCTCAGGAATGCAGCCCAGGGCTGCAATAATGGTGTTCATCAGAAAGCTAGAGCAGTTTACCCTAGTTTCCATTACAGTTTTTCTTGTTTCTAAATGGGATAGAATTCAAAGTCTAACTCTTAAAAACGATGATTTACATCTTATGCCTGCTTTCGTACAGGCTTAAATATTACAGATTAACGAAATATATTGCCATCAAGAAACTGAAGAAAAGTCTTAGCCTTGCATTATTTGGAACACATTAATCACAGCGGTGACTAAACCTTCATCTTGGGTAACACTTTTTAGTAAGAATCTAGGATTAAATGCAACACTGAAAGGACAGGAGGCGGGCCGGGGTCAGTGCCCTCAGGCATCTTAGTTTCTTGGTCTCTGGGCTTCTGTTGCTAGGCATTCACAGAAAGAATAATGGCAAGGCCCTCCTAAGGGTGCTTCGCCCCCTGCTCTTCTTAAGCTCCTGTTTCTCTGCTTCAGCAAACAAGTGAATATTTGTGGAGACAGCCTAAAGAGAGTCCCACAGAAGTTTCCACATGTATATATCCTGTGCAAAGGATATTAAGGTAAGAACGACCCATGATTTCTTTTTTTAATCAACATTCTGCCTGAAAGAAAAAAATCCTAAAGATAGAGAAGTTTGCTATTTACTGTTGCTTCTAACAAGATTACTGGTCACCTTTGAGTTATTAATAGTGTTAGCACTTCTGTAACATACAATGAAAAAGAATTTTACAGCATTTTTCCTTTAAAATGTGTGACACATTGTAATCCAGTAGGAATGTGTGTAGATAAAATCTTCTGGTCAAATTTCACGTTATTTATGAAAATAGCCTGAAGAAAAGCATTTCATTGGAAACTGTTGTAAGGTTATTATCACTCATGGTACAGTCAATTGCATGGCTATTCTTTTAGTTGATAGACTAACTCATCTACTAAATCAATAGTCTTTGTTTCATGAAACTGTTACTTTTTTGGTAGTCGTGTGTTGCTGCTTTAATTTCACAGATACTCTGCTCTGGGTGTAGAAGCCATAGGGAGAGACAATTAGTATGTTTGCAAATACGGCTGCTTTCTTTTGAAACCAAGCTCTGTGTTCATTGTTTCTACTATTTCCCTAATGTAACAAGAAGTTGACTTCTATTGTTAACAAAAGTTAAGAATCTAAATTAATATGTGAGATTAGGTTAACCTGGGAGAGAAGGTTTAGTTTAAGCTGTAGGCTTAAAGGATCTGGATTCAAATGGCAGTTCTGTCATTTTCCAGTAAATACCTTGGCCAGTTACTCGATTTCCAGGTAAAATGGAGATTGTGAGTCACATGTCACATGTCTTAGAGAAATTGAATAGGATTAATTTAGTTTATGTGGCACTCGATGCAATGCTTAGCACAGAATCAGTGCATAATGAGCTAACAATCATAATTGTCAGGAGAAGGCAAATCAGTGTTAATCTGTTCTTCTATTGGCCTAACATGTGTCCATTGAGAGTTAATAGAACAGGGGAGCCATACAGAAGGCTTTCTAGTGTGTAGAGTGAGAATAAGGTTTAAAACAAGCAGGGATGGTTGGGTCCAGGCTCTTGTCTTGGTAGGAGGAGAGGAAATGTAATGGAAATTAAACAGAGGATTGGTAAAGTATAGCTCTGGTTTTGTGAGATAATAATATTCCAACTTTTATTAATATATGACTTTACATTGTATAAAATGGTCTCATAGGCCCTGAGCCATGTAATCATTGGAGGAAGAATACAGAGGAGGTAACTGAAGCTTGTCTAGACCAAGACACATGTCTAAAACCATACCAGCGGTACATGACGGAATGAGATGAGAAAAAGATCCTGGGTTCAAACCTGCAGCCATTTGACATGCTGCCTTCTTTCTATGCCCCCTACCTATGGTTCTAAAAAGAATAAAGGATTTAGAAAAAAGCGGTCCATGAAAATATGAGAGAAACATTGTGTTTTATTAGGCTAGATGTATTCAGGGGGGAGATTATTATCTCTTGGGATTTGGAGGCAGCAGCACTGATAAAATTAAGGGAAGGTTATTTGTTGGCTTTTTCAATGAAAATCTGGAGAATTTCTGTGCCTATATTCCTAGGAATGTTTTGAGCAGATAATACCCTTTTCTGGTTCTTTAATTTAACCAGTGATACACAGATTTGCATTCTGTAAGATAAACAACAAACTGTAACTACTGATAGAGGTAATTTCGTAATTTTATTGTTGTGTTGCTAGCATCTAGCTAAATTTAAATCAAATGTAAATTCTAATCTAGCAGATACATACTTCCAAACTAAAAATTTCATATGTAAATTTGAAGCAATACATTTATAACACATTTCTTAAATTTAGGAATTGCTTATTCTAAGGTACTAAAGGTCTCCAAGAGAATGTCAAGGTTTCTAAGTCATGACATACAAAATCTCTAAAATTTGAGAATTAATATCGGGTGTACTTGTTTTGTTAAAATGAGTTCTTCTAACTCTAAAAACAAGTGTTCTCGTTTTGTGTGAATGATAACATATGAATAAATTATATATGCCTTTTCTTTTCTTTTTTTAATGAAGGCCTGAAAAAGGAATATTAATGAAAGGTGTTTTGTGTTTGTCAGTGTTGCCCAGGGCGAATGTAAGATGTCATTCTAATCAGCACTGTTACTACAACTTTAGTAATGGTGGATCTAGCATTGATACATAATCCCACCCAGTGAAGTATTGTACACCTTCTTCCATCTACTGATGTATTGTTGCAAATTATATATTGAATCAATTTCCACAGGGCTTCCTTTCAATTTATAATTTTGCTTTTGAGAACTGAACAGTAATGATACAACTAATGAAGGAATTTGGTATAATAAGTTATGTGTCAAAGTTACTAAGAATACTTCAGATGAAAATGAAGTGTTTTGTGAGCTATTTTTGTTCTGATTATAACACTTCTTTACGACATCTGGCCATTTCCTAAATTTATTACTAATGAGGGTTTGTCAGCAGCTGATATATCTCCAAATTTAAGTTAAATTTATTTAAATTGAGGGGTTATATTAACCACTTTCCTGCTGGTTAAGAAAAGTAACCCTTGCAGAAAGATTACTTTCATATTTTGATGATATCTATATGTTACAGTGACATTTCAGTAGAACAAGCATTCTCCTTTAATTTAATTCTATAATACGGAGAAATATTATTGGCTTTTCATTTTTCTACCATAAATGGGTTTTGTTGTGATAAAAAACAATAATCATAATTGTTGGATTTATCTTCAACTACTTAGTATTAGGTCTTTTTGTTATTGCTGTCTTATTACAAAGTCATGCTCTTTAAAAAAAAAAAGATTTCATTTATTTATTCATGAGGGACACAAAGAGAGAGGCAGAGACATAGACAGAGGGAGAAGCATGTTTCTTTCAGGGAGCCTGATACAGGACTCAATCCCAGGACTCCTGGATCACAACCCAAACCAAAGGCAGGTGCTCAACCACTGAGCCACTCAGGCATCTCATAAATTAATGATTTTGATATTTAACCATTTTTACCAATATTTCGGCTTAACAGTAAATATAAATATGGATATATGTAATTAGACATGTGCATATATATGTATGTGTATGTGTGTGTAAATATATGTTATTGAAATGGTACTTTAACATTTTCCCCCATTAATAAAATTAGAACAAGTCTAAACTCTAAATTTAACTGGGCTTATGTGGTTTTAAGAGAATGTATTATGAAGACAGAGTTAAGTATAGAAAGACTACTGACTTGGTTTTAGAAAACCTAAATTTTAGTCCTGGTTCTAACACTGAAGTTTCCTTAATGTCCCACTGTATTCTTATCCTCCATTTCATGTCCCAGGCATATGAAATTTTTGGTAAATATCAAGCCAACTTAAGATGACTTTCTGTCCTAGAAATCATCTCTGCTTCACAGATGGATGTAAGAATTAGATTTGTTTTATTTAGAAAAGGAAAGATTGTATACTTAAAAAAAGATCAACTCGCTGCTGAAAAGAGGCAAACATTCTGGATTTCAAGCTTATTAAGTTATTTTTCTTACACTTAAAAAATTAATGTGTAGATTACATACCATAAAATGTTCAGCTCTTCAGTATTCAATTCATTGATTTTGACAATTGTATATACTTAGTACCCACAACCCAAAGCAAAATGTAAAATATTTCCATTATCCCAAACAGATCTTTCATGTCTGTTGCTAATAAATCCTCCTACGCCCACAGGAAGCTACTTTCTGATTTTTACCATAAATTAGTATTTCCTGTTCTTCGATTTCACATACACAGAACTGTAACATAGGTACTCTTTTCTGCTTCAAATCTCTCACTCAACATATTAATTTGGAAGTCATTCATGTTATTCACATACATCCGCATTTTATTCTTTTTTATTGTAGAGTTGTATTTTACTATTAGACATTTCACTCTTCATTTATACCTTCTCTTGATGGACATTTGAATTGTTTTCAGTTTGGGGTTACTACTACAAATAAGACTTTTCTAAATCCTCTTGAACGAATGTTTTTGTGGACATGTTTTTATTTCTCTTGGGTAAGTACATCAGTGTAAAATTCCTTGGTCACAGGTGAGGTACCTGTACTTTGTTGCAGGATTTCAGGGTTCTTGTCCCACGAAATCCAAGAATGAATCTCGTGGTCACGAAGGGTGAAGTGAAGTGAGAGTTTACTAAGTGCAGGTGAGAACAGAGAAGAAAGAAAAAAGCTCTCTAGAGCAAGAGGGGTCCCGAATGGGTTGCCACTGAAGATTGTCAATGGCAGTCTTTTATTGAGAACTGACTAGGAAACTTGTGGCCTTGAGACTTTTGTGCCATCTTGGTTTGTTCCCTTATCTCTATTCCCCTCTGTCTTACTGTCTTCACCTGCCAGGAATAGTTTCCTAGGCAGTCAGGGTAGGCAGGGGCCTCCTCTCTCTCCTGCCTACCACTTACCCTCTTCCCTACTCACGGGACCACATCTGTGGGCAGAAAGAGCTATCCTGGGATTGTGAGAAGTGATTGATTATATACTTTTTAATTAGTGTCGGTGAGGGATAGTCCCAGTCTCCAAAGAATATGAAAGCAAGGCTTTCAGGACCTCGAGGGGCCAGCTGCTGCCATGGTAAGGTTACTTTTAAACATAAAGGCACAAAGGCAGCCACAAATTCCTTGAGGAAAGTTATGCTCTTCATGTCTCAGGGACCTCTCAGTGCATGGCCAGCTGTAGGAGATTTTAGTTTAAGCTACATTTCCTTTGCCTTTATTTCCCACATCACTTTCAACTTCATAATTGCCACACAATTCTCCAAAGTGGTGGTACCATTTTATATTTCTACTGGAAATATGTGAAATTCTGATTACCTTATTCCCTTCCAGCACTTGGAAACAAAAACCTTGTTTTTGTTTTTTACTTTTAGTTTTTCTAATGTCTGAGAAATGGCACCTAATTATAGTTTTAATTGCTTTGCTTTGCTCTGATAACTGAATATATCAGGCACCTTTTCAGGTATATGTTGGCCATTTGTACATCTTCTTTTGTTATGTGTCTGTTCAAGGGGCTTTTGCCAATTTATTAATAGGATTGTTTGTCTTTTTATAATTGATTTATAGGAATTTCTTTTATATTCTGGATGAGTAATTTGTTTGAATATATAAATGCCTATGATTTTTATTCAGTGTAGGGCTTGCTATTCATTTTCTTAATTGTGTTCTTTAAATAGCTGAAGCTTTTAGTTTTGAAGAGGTTCAATGTATCACCTTGTTTATGGTGCATACTTTCTGTGCCCCAACAAAGAAATCTTTTTTAAGATCATGAAGCTATTCTGTTTGCTACTTAAAGGTTATGATTAGTTTTTATTTAGTATTTAGTATATGATCCATATTAAGTTTAAGTTTAAAGTGTATGAGAGGTGAAATTTCAGTTTTAAAATTTACATATTTATTTGCTCCTGTATCTTTTGTTAATAAGATGTTGGTGGGGGGCACCTGGGTAGCTCAGTGGGTTAAGTATCTGCTTTCAGCACAGGTCATGATTCCAGAGTTCCGCATTGAGCTCCCTGCTCAGTGGGGAGTCTGTTTCTCCCTCTCCCTTTAAGCCTCCCCCCCGTTCCTGCTCCCTCTCTCTCTCTCTCTCTCTCTCTCTCTCTCTCTCTCTCATTTTCTCTGTCTCTCAAATAAAATATTTTTTAAAAGATTTATTATTATTATTATTATCATCATTGAATTGACAGTGCTTTTTCTCAAAATCATTGTGGATTGATTCCTTGGCCCACTCTTTTCTTCAAGTGTTCTATTTTAAGAGAAAACTCTCTTACCCTTACATTATTTGAAACACCGATATTACACTGTTCTGATTATTACAGACTAAATCTTAAAATCAGATAGTGTGAGCAATTCAATTCAGTTCTTTTAAAAAAATTTCTGGATTATTTTGCACCCATTATATTGTGAACTTGCCTAAATTCACTGATTTGTAGAATTTTTTTTTGAAGATTTTATGGAATTTCTGTGTGCATAGTTATGCCATCTTATAAAAGCATTTCACTTTTTCCTTTCTAGTCACTATGCTTGTTTCTTTTGTTTACCTTGTTGGAATGGTCAAGATTTCCAGCACAATAGTGAATAGAAGTTGTCAAAGCAAACATTTTTACTTGTTTTTTATATTGGAGGAAAAACATTTAAAGTTTCATGATTAATAAAGATGTTATCAGCACATGTCTTGTTGATGTTTTACTATTTCTAGTGTGCAGAGGTATTTAATATAAACCAATATTTAGGGCAGCCCTGGTGGCGCAGCAGTTTAGCGCCGCCTGCAGCCCAGGGCGTGATCCTGGAGACCGGGGATCGAGTCCCACGTCAGGCTCCCTGCATGGAACCTGCTTCTCCCCCTGCCTGTATCTCTGCCTCTCTCTCTCTGTCTCTATTAATAAATAAATAAAATCTTTGAAAAAAAATAAATAAACCAGTATTTAATTTTGTTCAATGCTTTTGCTGTACTTATTTAGACACATAAACATACTTTTTAAAAGTTAACTTATTTTCTTTTGCTAATATGGTGAATTACATTGCTTGATTTCTAATGTAAATCAACTTTGGATTCTTGGAATAATCTCCATGTGGTTATGATATATTAGCCTTTTGCATAGTGCAATTTAGTTAGAGTATTTTGTTTTCATGTCTGGGAAGGATATTAGTCAATGGTTTTATTTTTATTGAAATATTTGGTATTGTAATAGTTGGTTTTCTTGTTTTTCTGGCTGCATAAATTGAGCTGGGATATATTATTTCCTCTTCTATGTTTGATAAAACTTCGTGAAAACTTGTGGTATTTCTTCCTTAAATTTTTGTTAGAATTTGCTAGGGAAGCTATTTGGGCCTGGAGTTTTCTTTGTTGGAAAGTTGTTTTTATGAATGGAGCTTTTTAGATTTTTGTTTCTACATCTCTATCACTTTTAATGATATACATTTCATTTAAATTGTCAATATATTGGTATACAGGTCTTCTGGAGACTAATTCTTTCAGGGTTTGCCTAATAAATATATCTTTATTTCCCCTTTGACAGATATTTTTATTAGATGTATAATTCTAAACTAACAGATTTCATTTTTCTTTGAAATCTTTAAAGATGTCATTTGGCTTCATCTCACATTGACTATATTTAATGAAAAGTCAGCCATAACTGTTTCACTCTTTATGTAATGATTTTTTTTTTTAATTATCGAGTGCTTTCAGTATCTTCTTTTTATTCTTGGTGTTTCAGGATTTTACCTGTGATATGCCTAGGCATAATTTCCTTCCTGGGGTTTTCTGAACTTCTTGATGTTTGAATTGATGTGCTTTATCAATTTTGGAGAATTTTTATCTATTACCTTTCAAAATTTATCTTTTGTCCTAATTTCTCTTTTCTCCTTTATTTTTGTCTTTATGTACTCCAATTATATGTATGTCATACTTATGAAAGTGTCTCACAGATCTCCAGCACTGTTCCTTTCTTTCATCTACACATTTATCTTTTTTGTCTTTCAGTTTGGATAATTTTTTTTGACCTGTCTTCAAATTAGCTAATTACTTTCTTTGATATTTCCACTGTGCTATTAAACTTATCAAATGAGTTTTCTATTTCTGATATCATGTTTTTTTATATCTAGCATTTCCATTTAATGTTTTTAACAATTTTGTCTCTGCTGAAATTCTCTTTGTGGTCAGACATACTGCCTGCATTCGCTACCACATTCTGTCATAGTTATGTTAACTTGTCTTTCTAATATACCTAATATCTCAATCTTTCCAGAATATTTGTCTGTGGATGTTTTCTTTCTTGACTACGGGTCATATTTTCTTATTCCTTCATTTGTCTCATAATTTTGAGAAGCATTACGTGTAAAAGATCAGTAGTAAATAAACTTTGTCTCAGATAAGAGCATAACCTTGGTCCTGTCAGGCCTTTAGTGTGGGGGCTGAGTCATCAATTTGTAGTTGAGCTAGATCTAATCTAGACTAAAGTTGTTTTATCTTTTATTGGTTTTAACTGAACATAGTCTTTAAATACTTTGACAGCATGATCAGGATTTTCCTTCAAACTAAGCATTCTGAACACAGACAAAACTCCAGAGAGTTCTTACCCTTACAACACAGAAAAAAGGCTCTCTGAACTGTATGTGGTATAAGGTCTAAAATTAAGGTGCAATATTATGTACTGCCTTGACATATGAAACCCAGAAGGCCTTAGATGGCCTAACCACAAGTTGCCTTCCCCACTTTGCTCTGGTGGATAAGGGACTCTGGTTAAACAATCCTCCTTATCAAAGGGACCAAGCACATTTCCTGCTTGTCTCTAAGTAGTGGGTTTCAATTCCCTGCCAAGCTGTAGAATTATTTAAACAAGCCAAGTGCATCCTCCCATCAAAGCCAGGAGACAGCCCACCCCTTCATTTTTACAAAGCCTGTTTCATATAGCCCTAGTTGTTCACTCTGTTTCTGAGTGCTACCTATGTGTGGGCCTGTTTGATAGATGATGTTGTCCTCTCCAGTGTATGTATGAACTGCTGCCAATCTCATACATCCGGTGTGAGCTACCGCCTTAACCCTAGGGTGGGAATTCCTCCCTCATCAGTGGGGTGAAGAAGAAGTGATTATTACACGGGGGAGACCTCATACTTTGTAGTAAGAAGCCACTTTTTAAAAATCTTTGGTGGGTTGTCTTATTTTTCTAGATATGCCTATGAATTTTTTCACCATGAAGATATCTCTCTGAACTTTTGCCTTATCTCCAGTCTTTTGGGGACCGTTGAAGTGTACTTAGTGAGGACCTGGAATGCCTCAAAGCTTTTTTTCTTTTTTTTCCCCAGCCCTCTTGCCCTTTACCCAGCCCTTGTAGGGTGATAGCACTGACTAGTCAATAGAGCTCCTTCAATGATGAAATTCCTGGCTTCTGTATTGGCCTTTTCTGACACCCAAGGGAGGGATGGGAGCTGACACCTTATTGCAACCTTATGAGGGTAGAAGTCTAAGGCTCTTCGTTCAGTCTTTGCTGGCAAGGGTGGAGATGGGATCACATTTTTTCTGTGGCGTTTGGTGGGGGTAGTGCGGCTATTGTCTGAATAGATTCCTGTCTTTCTGAGCTGGCCGTTTTTAAGTCCTTTTTGGCTTTCTTGGGGCTTTTGTTGTTTGTGTCATTGGTGTTTCTAGTTTGACAAATTCTCCAGCACTGGAAAAGAGACAAAAAGAAAATTCAGAGAACTCAGTGTTGTGCTGTTCCTGGGATCATCCGAGCCAGTCTACCTTTATTTCTCTACCTTTCTGAGTCTTCCTATGTTTGTTTTATAACTACTGTGCAGGATTTTTAGATGTACTTAGCAGGAAGAATAATGGAAAATTATATCTATTCCATATTTTTGGGAGAAGTCACTCAACAGATGTAAATTGGGAAATGAAATATTTTTCTTTCTAAAATTCTCAAAAGAAGTTAGTCTTAATTCATTTGAAGTGTAGTGCTCTACCTAAATGGGTAATTTAAAATAAGCATTAGGATAATGTTGCAAACTATCAATATAGACATTTGCTTATGAGGGATATTTGCTCTTGTTTTATCAATGTGTTTTTTATGTTCTTAATTATAAAGTTAAAAATCTAATATTAAGACAAACTATGTTTTCCTACTGACCCACTAAGACCTAAATTTTGTTCTTCATTTTAATTTGTTCACATACCTTAGATTGTTCTCTGGTGTTACCACTGCTTCATTATCCTTTATTACACAGCTCTTAGGGTTTGCTTTGATCCTCATTTGCCTGTGATGGCTTCAAAATAACCTACTTAAAATATATTTTGAAAACAGGTGAGGTAAAAACAATGGGCTTTCTAAATTTTATGTAGGACAGATTTACAAAAGACAATCTGGTTGAAGGGGTATTTTAGGAGACTTCTGAAATTCTATTTGTAAAGTAAGTATATCGTGCTCATTTAGACTGTTTTTTGTTTCTTTTGTGTGGCTATGATTTAGAAAAATAGATCCCCTTTTTAGCCCTCTGACAGGTGCTTTTACTGAAGTACAGTCACAGTTTCATCCATTCATTCATTTATTTAACAAATATTTATTGAATGCCAACTAAGCACTGTTCTAGATGTTGGGGAGGTTCCATTCTAACAAATAAAAGAAGTGTAGTATTGTGCTGCCGAAAATAAGGCAATGTCATCCCTTACAATACTGCACAGAAATTGAAAAAGGCACCCAACCAAAGAGAAAAAAAAGCAAACAAACAGAAAAGTTTAGACTAAAAGCAAACTTATAAAAACACAAAATTTCCCCTCTAATTCCTTAAACTCAAACTAATTGAAGTCATTAAATTATTAGTGTACCTCAATATACATTTTAGCTGTGAGATAGAAGCAAAAATAAAGAAGTTAAAAATCATTGAGGATTGAATTTGAGACAATGGCAATTATTTTCCTCAAATTTCTGTGAATTTAGAAGTTTTCTACTTCTTTTATGGGGTGTATTAATAGATGGTGGAAAGAATCAGAATAAGACATAAATATCTGCTCTGTCAATTACCAGTGTATTACTCTAGGAAATTATTTAACTTCCTTAAGCTTATTTTTTTATCAGCAAAATGAGAGTAGAATACTTACTTACCTATTAAGTATTCTATCTAATAATTAAATAATATGCCAAATTTAACTTATCTAGTACATTGTATGGCTTATCAAAATCTCACTTAAATCTGTTTCTCTCCCTCCCCTAGTCCATGGACAACTCCGTTTGTCTATATATACATTCAACAGATTTTCAATATTTTCAAGCAACGTAAAATTGAAAAAGGCTTAGAACATTGTTTTCTCTGATTATTTTTTGACACTGACAATTTATGGAAGAAGGTTATAATGAAATATTATTTTAAAAGTTTTAAACTATTTTTAAAAATAAGAATTTCTCATGTGAAAAGAAAACAAAGAAGCTGCTAAGAAATCCTATTAATCTAGTTACTCTACACCCCAACATTCTACAAGGAATAATACTCTTACAGCCATGTGCTGAGTGAAACAAGTCAAATGAAGAAGGACAATCATCATATGTTTTCACTCATATGTGGAATATAAGAAATAGTGAAAAGGACTATAAGGGAGGAGTGAAACTGAGTGGGGAAAAATTAGAGAGGAAGACAAACCATGAGAGCCTCCTAATTCTGGGAAACAAAGGGTTGTGGAGGGAAGGAGAGTGGAGGGATGGGGTGACTGGGTGATGGGCACTAAGGAGGGCAGTTGATGGGATGAACACTGAGTGTTATACTATATGTTGGCAGACTGAATTGAAATTTTAAAGAAAGGAAAAAGATACTCTTACACCCATAAAAGTGGCTTTAAGTAATATATAACACCATGTACAATGAAATCCTTAATCTAAGATTCTCTTTTAACTCATTTATATTTTTATTTCAACATAATAAACTTTTTTTTGTTTTTTTTCTAGTGATTAGAAAATTGACTAATGCATATTATAAGGGAAAAAGAAAAACACAATGAACCCAGTATCTCATTATCTAGAGATAACTCATTTTGCAATATGTATTCAATCCTATGTCTATGATACAATGAAAAATGACCAAAAAAATCCTCCTAATAGCATATAATATAATGAGTTTCATAGTTCTTTTCTTATAAAATTACTCAAAGTGAATAAATGGCAGTAAGGTAAAACATACTATAAGCAAGCTAGTGGTCAATGGGGAGGTGTAGCAAAATGATGGGATACATGTATATAAAACTCTGATGGTATAGTTTAATCCACAGATAGTATTTAAAATAGCTAGAAGAATGGATTGAGTACTCTCTAGGCAGTAATCGCAGGGATATTATTTTTCTTAATTGTTATTTGATGAGTATTAATGAGTCTGAGAAAGCAGAATTTGAGGTTAGGCCTCTGACAGTCTCTGGAGTACAGATATTTTATGTCTCCAATTACAGGATGATCCATACACCTAAAACCTCTAAATGAGCTCGGGATTCTCGGGGGAGTTACATGGAAAGATGGCTTGGTGGATTGATAATGAGATACAGAACCTTTAGCCTTTTGATCACAAGGTCATTTGTAAGCTAGGAAGAGGGTAACCAAAAGTCATTATTGGTCAATACCTTACAAGAGCAAAATGAATTGCTTAGCTCGGTTCAGTTTTTATTACCGTTTGAGAGCTATTTGTTACCAGTTATAGATCCAATGAGTGACCCTCTACCACTGAAGTTCACTTGTCCTGAACAGGATCAAGATGTGTTTTACAAACCATGAAAGAAGAAAAAAAATCTTTGTGTGCCATTATTCTGGCTGTTTTTTAAACTTCAGGATAGTCTATTCATCTACTTTTCCTAATCTAGAAGAATGGATTTAAAATTGTACACTAAGTAGAAAATTTTTAATTGGGTTTTTCTGAATTATTAGTTTGCTCTAAGCCAAGGCTAGTTGTTTGTGTCTTTTACAGATAGAGATGCTGTATTGTCTTTTTCTTAGTATTGAAAAAAACATGTTGTATCATGAAAATTAGGCAGTTTCGTTGCCCTTTTTAGTGATGAATTGCTGCCTGGATTGTCTGTGCTGGAACTATTTGCTCTTTTACTAATGCAAGGCTTGTAGGATTGTTTTGTAGTATATCCAAGAAACAGAGCCTTGTAGTTCATACCAAAGTTAATTGGGGTTGCTGCTGATTAATATGTGTCTTAGTTTAAATAACCTCATATTATGTGTCTCTAATTTGACAACAATTTACTTGTTTGTAGAAATAAATGGCAAAAACTAAGAGGAGAAAAAGTATTAAGACCAACTAGTTAATAATTCAGAGAAAAATTAGGCCTGGTGCTCTGTATACAGGATTAGGGACTGAAGTAATTATCTACAATAGTATATAACCCAACAGGCAAGAGGTTTCCGGTTATCCAATTCTGAAAGAAAAACTTCTATGAATATTCAGCAAGAGCCTAATGCCTGGCATAAAAATTAGCAGAAAGATTAGTTACACATAGATTTAGCTTTCAGATAATATAATAGACCATAAGCAAATAGAGAGCCAAGAATACTCTTGCTTTATAATCTCAGCACCTAAGAGAGTACCTTGCTGAAGCTGACTGAGGGTTGGGTAATTACTGAAAGAATGAATGAATGAATGGATGAACTGTTATAACATGTTATTTATATGTCCAAAGAGTCTGCTGTGGATTTTTTTTTACAGATGAGAGAGCTTAATTGAAGTCTGAAAATCAGAGATTTGCTTTAGTAGTAAAATCATAAATCCCATGAAGCATCTTTACTAGGAAAACAACCATAAGAAAGTCTTTGATCAATTTAGCTCTCTATTATCTGCAGCTAATATATTTTTGCACCACAGCAAAAGTACAAAAGCATTATATATGATTCCATTCTAATTTATTTTCATGTGACTTCATTTTTTTCTTCATCCATTATTACCCAAAATTCTGATTATTCATTCCATTGACTGGTTCTGGTAGAAGTTCTGAGAGCAGAATTTAAAACGAGTTCCATGTATACCTGTATAACTCAAAAATTTATACTTTTCTTTTTTGTTATCACTCACCATCATTGAGAATAACTTTTTTTTCCCATTGAGAATAACTTCAAGTAATGCTTTGGTTGAACTATATTTATAAAAATAGGGGTATATAAATATTTTTTTCATAATTTGGCTTGTGATGCATAAAAGGTTAGAGACTCTATCAATGAGTTTTTGTTTATGTATGTGCCTGTGTGTAAGCACTTGAACAAAATGTGATTCTCTGGATGGGGCACAATGGAAAAGAATGTCACATATTTTTTCTCAATTTCCCTGTGTAGTAGAACAAAATGTTAAATTCCTTGATTCAGCTCATCCAAACAAAATTCCATACTCCCTGTCATCAATGTGAAATTTCTCTTCAAAATCAGCAACAAATGAAACATGAGTCGACGTAGGAAAGGACGTGTTTTTCTCATCAGTTTTCCTGATAATAATTGCCTGTTTTCCCATTTACCCTTAGCCTCGTCAGAAACCCTTCACCACCTCCATAGATCCATCCTACCAGAGGTCACAGATCACACAAAACCTACAGAAACAGGAAATCAAACTTCCTGAGTCCACTACAAAACACAGAGACCTATTTCCTCTACACATCTCAAATTGGCAAAACCGTGTCTTAGCGGATTCAGTGTGGAAGCAGCTGTTGAAAAGACTAGGAGGACTATATCTCCCAATTTCACATGAGCTTTCTCACTTCAAACTACTGAGATGAAGGGAGCAGGGCTATTTATTCTGTTTTCTAGTTTATGGAATGGGGGCTTTGGGCTTATCGACACCACGGATACTTGGACTACCCCTGAGGGTGCAAGCTCCCAGGAGAACATAGCCTCTGCTACAGTTTCTCAAAATAAAATGCTACCAACCCCTCAGAGCACATCAGCTGAGATATCCACAATTCCTGAGGCAAGAACCTCTGAAGAGAGTCTTCTAAAATCCACACTGCCTCCTTCAGAGACAGGCACACCTCCTGAGGCTATGAGAAGCCAAACTCTCACATCCACAGGGAAGACAGAAGGGCTGCTGAAGTTACAGACTCTTGGCCTCCCAGTCAACCCTAGCCTCCAGTTGAATCCAAGAGCAGACTCAGTGGTCCTTACCAACTCTACACTGAAATTTCTTCAGACCTTTGTCAGAAAGTCGAACCAACAAGCGATCGCTCCCAACTCCATTGAGGGCAGCATGGGGAATCGATCCCCACGGGAAACGTACCTCAGCAGAGGTGACAGCAGTGGAAGCCAGAAAACCAACTCTCAAAAATCAAGTTTTGAAACAACAAGAGGAAAGTAAGAAACAGTCTTTTCTTTTCTTGTCTCTCCCTAACTGTAAAGTCTGTAAGATTGTAAACTAACAGTTAAACTGTCTCACTCTCAGAAAATGTTTTCACGTTCAAGATGAAATTGGATCACGTTTCAGTTAGATAAGGTAATTAAGCATTACTTTATCTAATGGAAAAAAGATGAACAAAAAAATGGAGCAATTTTGTTTTAATTGAACCAATCAAAGTCACTTATAAAAAGGCTTTTACTTGAGATATTCACTAACAGTGTAACACCACAGTGACTGTTAGTTGTTTATTCAACTCAAGGATACATTGGCGGTGCTCAGGACACCCACAACATGAAAGAAAAAATGACAATACAGTTGGGAAATGAACGGATTTAAAAACTGACATAGCCTGGCTATGCAGGGTATAGTTATGAAGATCAAGCCAAGGAGAGCTGGGGTGGAATCATGTCTCCAGTATTGCCTAGTTTTGTGACTTTGAGCAAGTTAATTGAGCTCCCTGAAACAGAGGAGTTTTTTTATATGTAAAATACAAATATAGTATAGGAAGTACAGATAAAAATACCAACTTCATGGGGTGATTGTGCAAGGTTCAGATTAATGAGATATACTTAGATGCCCCCTTCTCAAAGAACAGGTGGTAAGAAACATATTTTACTAGTACTGTTATGTTGAGTTATGCCATTATCATGAATGTGATGAATAGAAAAGCCAATTTTTCAAGTTGATTTTGATTTAAAATTCAAGCAAATGCTATGTGAACTGTTGAAGTAAAAAAATAAAACTTTAAAAAGGATTGTTAAAGAAGACGTGCAAAAGGACCAAAAAAAAAAAAAAATCCTACTAATAAAAAAAAAAGTATTGTGATTCAGGTCAATGTTTTTATTCATTTAATGTTCAGAGTGATCTGTTTGGAATGCTAGTAGTTTAGTGTTATGAAACTAAACTTTCAAATACCTTTTACCTGGAATAAAATAATTTCAAGACATCAAATAATGCCTTGGGATCTTAGTTAAGTTAAAAATCATACTAACTATATAACATAGTTTAAGTTAATGATAGGAGCTTACACCTGCTCTGTGAAAGGTATTGTGTCAAAGTTGTTGTTGATATAAATATGAGGAGACACTGGAAAGAGTCAATAGATTCAAATGTAATGTAGTCAGAGGTTATAGAATTTTTAAAAATATATAAGTAAATCTGCTTTAAACTAAATACTTAGTGGAATTTAGAACAATCCAAACTTACAGATTACAAAATGTCCAACTTATGGTTGGATAAACTTTCCCTATAACAGACATTTTGACAGATATGAATTAAACTTTTTCATGTTAAGGAGCAACAGAATGTGGTCTATTAAATAATGATAGCAAATGCCATGCCACTTATATGATCATTTCTATTAGTCATATTTTATTAGACTCTATAATTTTATTTTCAAACCAATTATATAGAACTCTTAGGCACTCATTGAAAATGATCATGAATTTTTGAAAGATGCTGTCATCAAGAGATTTTTCAATAGAATATGAAATAAAATCAAAACAAGAAGGGGAAAATTCACACTAAAATGTCACTTAAGTTTTATATAGAAAGTGGCATATAATTGCTTCATAATTAGAACTAGTAATTGATCATTTGAGAAATGCTAGCTTTTAAATAAATTCTAATTGTTTTATTATGTGCCTAAGACTCTTCTAGCTTCTAAGGATATATAAAATTCTAAAACTAAGAATGATTCTGCCTGCATTATGTATCTTATAAAAAGTAAGCAATAACATATCTGCAGGTTTTTAAAAACTCAATATGTGTTAGGAGGAAACGATATTTAAGGTGTAACCCGCTGAAGAGAACTTAGTCCATGGATTTTCCAATGAAAATAATTTAATTTTTTTCTAGAGAAAAGTACTGACTGTACTTATTCTATAGCCTGAGGCCCTGGAAAGCCTGAGGTTTTCTTTTGGTAATGCCTTTGGATGAGGACCTTTTCATCAGGTCCAAGATATATATATATATTTTTTTAGGTCCAAGATTTATTACTTGTTTTGCCATGCAGTTGAAATGGTGCTAGAGAAAACAGTTCCATGCCTTATGGACACAATGCTGATGCAAAGAAGCTTTGATGAAGTCTTTCATTTTTTCATTTGATTAGGAAATAATAACAATAGCAAACACTTTATGACATCTGTTCCTATCACTGTATTGCTCTGTATTGCACTTTTCAATTATTTAATCTCTATCATAACTCCATGAAGAAGATTAAGAGAGATTAAGTAATTTAACTAAAATCACTTAAAAGTCAATCTCAGGGCAGAGATTCAAGCTCGGGTTGACTGGCTTCAGGGACATAACTTTCAACCCCTACACTATACTCCTTTAGCAAGTGCAGTCTGTTCTCCCAAGTGGGTAAATGAGAGTTACGAGTTTTTTTCCCTGCTTCTGAGTCTTCAGAGGATATTCTTTGCTTCCGGAATAAAGCTCAGATCCTTACCCAATTAGTTATACAATGTCATCCTTGATCTGACTTTTGCCTACCTCCCCAGCATTGTCTTCTGTGACTTGCTGGCCAGTAAAATTTGTGAGTCTCTGGTCCACAATATGCTATTCATTAAACCTATCATTGTACCCTGCTTGTCCCTTGTCCCTTTGGCTAACATGGTTTTTTCTCATCATCTACTTCCTTTACACCCAATAATAATAGCTTCAGGAAGCCTTCTCAGGCTGTCAGGTGGACCTTCTAACTTTAATAGAGCTCTCCTTGAATTTTTCTATCACTACACTTACAGTAGTGTATTATAATTAGAGTGAACTTTGTGATCTCCTTTCTTATGGAGACATATTATGAATGCTAGCAAAGTCTCTGGTTTATAATAGGTACACAATAAATATTTAACAAGCTGGATGCAAAATTTAGAGATTAATATGTGAATATAAAGAGGAATCCTCCCCAAAGAAATATTCTTATTTCTCTATGATGAAATCTAGCTGATTCATTTTAGTTTTTTGTTGTTATGTTGTGTTTCTTACTGCCCTTGGAATTTTATAGTGATTCTAAGTAAAAGGAATACCTCTGTCTAAAGAGTTTTCTGGCATATTTTTGTCTCATCTTGTACTTTCTCTCAATTTAGTGCTGCAGAAATTCCTGGTTACCCTAGGGCTGTGGTTTCCTATCTGGTAGAGTGGTTGTTGGTCAGTGATCAAGCAAGCACTTTGAAATAAGCAGGATAAAAAACAATTAGAATTAACATATTTATACATTGAAGAATTATTTTCTGAGGACCTAATTTGTCTCCAGCATTATACTTGTGCTGAGGGTAAAATAGTGAACAAAAACTGCCACCTCTTCTGCCTTCATGGAGTCTACAGTCCAGAGGTGAGAACATTGGAAAGAAAAACAGTGAATCACAAATGCTGATATTGAATCCAAAGGGTGGTAAACATTCTGAATGAAGCTTACAGGAGTATGTAACAGAGTGAATGGCCTACTCTGAAGGTGAGTAAGCCTCCCCTAAGAGCATACTAAATAATATGAGGTATTGATAGATGTCATTGCCTATTTAAGTTCTCCCACAATCCCAACCCCTGCTCACATATATGTGAATCTTCACCATCCATTAAATCTCTAGTTCTGTAACTAGAAACCCTGGATATATCCTTGACATTTGTCTTTCCCTCCCAGCTTTTATCTAATCTATCAAGAAGTCTTATTGGTACTCCCTCTACTATATCCCCAATCCCTCTCTATCTTCCCTATACTCTCCTTTCCTAGCCATCATTATCCCCCATCGGAATCGTAGCTTGTCCACATGTGACCACTCTTGCCCCTTGTAATCCATGTTCCACACAAGCAAGAGATTCTTTAAACTTAAAAATAAATAAATAAATTTGACATATATCATTGTGTAAATTTAAGGTGTTTAAACTTTTAAATTGAAATAATGCATTTCTTTTAATGTAAGACTTCATCTTTTGTGATATTATTTATCATACTAATAAGAAAAATATATCACTATTTCTTACAATTTTTAGATTTATCTCTTAGAGGTTATTTTTATTTCTATATATACATGTCACTCTTGCATACTTAAAATGAAAAGATAAATGAAACTGGTCAAGGTGTTTCTATAGCAATGCAATAACTACTCTCTGACAATAGTGAGCGAAAAATACCATTGATTGTAAAATGTATTCTTGATTTCAGAGATATTGTCTTCAAATCTGTGGACTTTAGCATTTGGCACACTTGCTAAAAATCACTCAGTAGATTTCCATTCTATTTAGAATAAAATCCTAAATCTTCACTGTGGCCCACAGAGTCTTGCTTGTTATGACCCCTGACTATCTCCATGATCCCATCATCATCACACTCTAAGTTCATTCAACTTCCGTTCCTCCAGCCATACAGGCCCTCTCCCTGGGTACCGAACTTGTTCAGTTTATATGCATCTCAAGGAAGCTTCCTGTTCATTCTTGCTAGAATGCTCTTCTTTCAGTATATGGAAGGAGAGAATTCTTTTCCTCATACACCTTTAGCTTTAATATCCCTCCTCAATGAGAGGGATATTACCCTAATTACATCTAATTACCCATATGGAAATTTGCTGTTCTTATTGTATCACCTTTATCTTTTTCTTCATGGCACTCACATGAAAATATTGGATTTATTTATGTAGGTGGTTGTATCTTTTGTTTTTCCACAATAGAACATATATCCCCTGAAAATGGGAACAATGCTTTTCTTATTTTTTTTCTTTTTTTGGTTTCAGAGTAGAATTTAGTAATTCATCACTTACATATAACACCTAGTGCTCATCACAAGCGCCCTCCTTAATATGCATCACCCATCTGTCCAACCCACCCTCCATATCCCCTCTGGTAACCCTCAAGTTTCTCTGTAGGTAAGAGTCTCTTGTGGTTTGATTCCCTATCTCTTTTTTTCCCCTTCCCCTTTGTTCATCTGTTTTGTTTCTTTTCTTTCCACAGGATATTCTTTCCTGATTTGTTGAAAATTAGTTGACCATAGAGTTGTAGATCCATTTCTGGGTTCTCTATTCTATTCTATTCCCCCCTCCCTTGTATTTTAAAAACAAACAAACAAACAAACAAACAAATAAAAATGAACAAAAAACTCTCCTTAGTCAAGTGTCTATACTTCTATATTTTACAAACTTATATCTCTAGTCTTAATCTCTGCTTTGAACTTCACATCCATCCAAAAGTTAGCGGCAACTATGGCTAGTCAGAGAGTTTTCTACTTTTTATTATGTTATTTTATATACATAAGGGTCATCAATAGGGTAAAATGTTAATGAAAGATTCCAGAAGCAAAATAAAAGTTGAATATCAAGCAAGATGAACATTTTATTTGCTAAATTTAATGACCTTTCTTTTAGAACTTTATTCTTTTTCCATAAGCTATATAACTTGCTTTATGCACAAATAGGTAGTTTACTTTAAATGAATTATGACTTCTAATATAATGTATAAAATGCTAAGTTCTCCAAGATCTTTCACTAGACCACTTGTTCTTTTTTCACTAGACCACTTGTAAATAAACATTTTAAGCACCACATTTAAAAACATGATGCTTGAAATTGCAAAACTAACCATTAAATTAATTCTACTAATATAATGTGCATTTTGCTGCTTATATCTTTGAATTATGGGTAGGTTTTATGTGTGAAAAATTTGATCAATTAAATTTATGTGTTGTCTCAGTTCCTTGTGGCTACTAGACCAAAATAATACAGACTGGGTGGTTTATAAACAACAGAAATTTATTTCTCACAGTTTTGAATGCTGGACATCTGAGACTAACATGGGCAAGGGAGAGCCCTTTTCTGGGTTTCCAGATTTCAAACATGATGAAAAGGATGAGGAATCTCTCTAAGGCCTCTCTAATAAGGGCACTAATCCCATCAAGAGGCACTGCCATCTCCCAATGACCCCAGTCCCAATATTATTATATTGGACATTTGGATTTTAACATATAAATTTTAGTGGGACACAAACATTCGATCTATGTCATGTATATTTTGCAAAGTTATTATCAGACCTAATAGAATACAAAGGGATTGCTCTCACAATCTATAAAATTCTCAAGAGAAATGCACCATTATGTTACAGTTTTTTTTTTTATTTCCTTGGGAAATAAATGCATCTACTAGATTACTGCCAGTGAAAACTAACACTCAGTGGAGTACATTCTGTGTCTTAATTTTTTCTCATTAATCATTTCCTTTTATTTCATTCCTTTCATATTTCTCCTCTCTAAATTACTATTGAATATATAAATACATACTCTATTATACAAGCTAGAATTTAAGGAGTGCTTATATAGTCCTAGGTGGTTAAATGAGAAACTTTTGTATTTCCACACCTTTGGGCTTTTTTAATATGAAAATATTACTTTAAACATCTATTATTTAAGACAAAATGCTAAAAGAGTTAGTTTACAGGAACAACTAGAGTAAGTATAGAGCTAAGCATCATAGCATCTGTTAGCCTGCCTTTTCTGAGGCTTTCTGGTTTGCACACTGTGAGAGCCTGACACCTACTGGAGTAGAAACAGTTTACAATGTCTCCGAATAGGCTGAAGTCACAGTGTGGTGAAAAGAAACAAAAAATAAAAAAGTTAGGTGAAATACAACAAATTTATTAAAAAGGTTATATTTAAGTAACTTTAAGAATTATTACTTATAAATATACAATTATTTATATATGTTATATATTTCTAATTCAATGTGTCTCTTAAAAATATATCATTAACTTTAAACTTTAAAAAATAGTGGATCAAGGGCAGCCCGGGTGGCTCAACGGTTTAGTGCCGCCTTCAGCCCAGGGCCTGATCCTGGAGACCAGGGATTGAGTCCCTCATCGGGCTCCCTGCATGGAGCCTGCTTCTCCCTCTGCCTGTGTCTCGGCCTCTCTCTCCGTGTGTCTCTCATGAATAAATAAAATCTTAAAAAAAAATAGTGGATCAAAAAGCAAACTCCATACATATCCCCTGGAATGGACACATTCGATTCATTCTCCTAAAATTTGACACTGAGAATATTGTATATACACAATAATTTGTGACTCTGAGGCACTGTACAGTCATCTATCATCAAAAATTCAATTACATTTACCATACACTGCCCACGATGGAAGGCAAATTAATGAAGCCTGCCAAAAGACTTTAATTGCAAAAGTTGGTATATAAAGAAAGAGTTTCGTTTTAAAACCTAATTTAACCAGAAAATTAAAATATTAGAATACCAGAAATTCCCCATGATCTGAGCTTTGCATGATTGCCTTTCAAAATTTGTTTTAAACATTTATTTACATGACTCTTTTATAAAATTAATACTTCTATCCAAGTTTAAATATTATGTGGAATTTTGAGATAAAGATGGACAATATAAAGGTACTTGCACTAAAATATTAATGAATTACAAACACAAATTTTATTTGTTTGAAAATAGTTATTTTCTTAAGGAGATTAGATGAAAACAAGTTATTTTCTTAAGGAGTTTAGTATCTATATGAAATTACCTTTGGACTATTAGCCAAACTAAATGTAAAAAATCTAATGTTTTATTCATGTGTGATTTACATATCAAGAATCTTTTTACTAAATCTAAGTACTTACTTTCAATTTCTATTTTTTTCTTTCATATTGTGTATATATATATATATATTTCCTTTGGAGTACTTTGTCATTTATGACTCGTGAACTCATGTAAATTCTAGTGTCTCAAATTAATAATTTGATAAAGGTATTCTTGTTATAATTTTTTTTATTTTTTTTTAATTTTTATTTATTTATGATACTCACAGAGAGAGAGAGAGAGAGAGAGAGAGAGAGAGAGAGAGGCAGACACACAGGCAGAGGGAGAAGGAGGCTCCATGCACCGGGAGCCCGATGTGGGATTCGATCCCGGGTCTCCAGGATCGCGCCCTGGGCCAAAGGCAGGCGCCAAACCGCTGCGCCACCCAGGAATCCCTTCTTGTTATAATTTGATTAAAAAATAAAGACATAAAATAAAGATTTCATAACATTTGGGAAGTATTTATGTTCATAATTTTTTAAGACTATAGAAACATTTTAGGGTGCTTGGGGTGCCATATATGTATATATACATGTATGTATATATATAAAAGCAATTATGGTTAAGATAAATTTATCAGGTTATTAAAGAAGTAAAAAAGGAGCCGTGTCTCTCTATTTGCATATATGACAAAAATTGGGAGATATATAAATATATAGATAGATATACAGACATGTATTCCCTTTATAAAAAAATCCTACAAACCCTCTGAATCTTGTAATCTTCAGCAGCAGCAAGGGTTTTATATATATTATATTAATTCATTTGGTCTCACAACAACCCTGTGAGATAGGTTATATTATTATACTTATTGTATAGATGAGGAAGCCACATTTAATGAACAAGCTAATAGCTAAGAGTTGTAGAGTCAAAATCTAAAAGTAAGCAGTCTGACTTGAGCATAAGTCAACAACGATGTTCTCTCTCTAGTTAGGGAAATTTTTCCTTATTATTTTGTTTCGATTATGCAGGTATACCAGTCTCTGCTCTTCCTCTTCTGCTTCATTCAGGGGAAAAAAACAGAGACAAAAACTCCGGACACATAAATGCAATCTCTTGTTCATTTGCCCGCATAAGTGGAGTAAAAGAGAATAAAAATTTTGCTCAGGAGGTAGCCCTTCATCATCAGAAATGACCTTCTGAGTCTGACTTAGAGAAGTGAAAAAAGCCTGTGTTTGTGATGGCTATGAAGTTGAGACAAACCCCTCCTTCCCTTCTCTTCCTTTTCCTTCTTTTTTCCCTTTTCATCCATTCATATTATAGCATGTGACTGAATTCCCTTCCTTTTTAAGGCTGAACAATATTCCATTATAGATAGATAGATGATAGATAGATGATAGATAGATACCTATATATCACCTTTCTTTATCCATTCATCTGTCATACGCACTCTGTTTCTGTCTTTTGGCTATTGTTATTCATGAAATTTTAATGATGTTCTTAAATTAAGATAGTGTGCTAGAGAGAACATTTACCCTGACTGGTAAATCTGTTCTCTTTTTACAAACGTAGAACATATATTTATCCTCCGGAACTTACAATAGTTCATTAGCAATTGAACCAAATAAGGCTTTGTTTGATTGTTTTCCTTCCTAATTATTGACATCAATGAAATTAGACTTGTGAGGATATATTCTTAACTTTAACATTTATTTTCCTTTTAAAAAGTGCATTACTTTTTACTAATTTATAGAAGAAAGAAAGGCAAAAAGAGAGAAAAGAAATTGACTCCATATATTATTGAGAAATGAGTAGGTTGGATTTATAAAAGTAGTAAACACTTGTCATTAAAAACACATGACTGCTTTTCATATATTTAGAATATGTTCGTCTCACTTATCACCTTTCAATTTGGTGGGAATTTAATTGCTCTGTATTTGAGGGGTTTAGTGTACTACACCATAATTTTGCTGTTAAACAGTGATGGTCAAACTTAGCTCAGGTAGGGTTTTTTTGGAATCTATATTCATGTAATCAGCATCTTGTAATAAAAACAAAAAGGTTCTTCATATGATAAATTAGTGGCAACATGAATGAACTGGGTTTTTTTTGTGAAAGATTAATTAATTTTCTCATCTATAAATTAAATCCCATAGAAAACTTAGTCCTTTCCCTGAGGCATTTATGAACTCATTAATACATGTATACATTTTTATCATTTGTAATTTGTAGTCATCTTTAGGTACAAGGTAAAGAAGGTTCTCAAGTTAGAGGCATAAGTGGATGTTAGGTGAGGTGTCGGAGACTGACAAGAGAGTTACAAAATAATCCTCTTTGAGAATGCTTTAATTTTCAGGGGTATCCCTGTCTGTGTTTGAGTTCCCTCGTGTTCCTCATTGAATTCCTAAATCTATCTCAATAAGGAGATTGCAGGAGACAAAATCATAAAGATCCTTCACTTCATAAAGTCTCCCCAAACACAGAATCTTCCCCAACTACCTAGAAAAAAATTATATACCATTGGGTAATTTATGGTGAGGACTTTGCTGGCTTACCTTGATGTCTAGTGAATATCCTCAGGATCTGTTCCTTTTGTGCTATTGTGTCAATTTGAGCCACAGATTATCATGATCCAAGTTTAAACATTAATCCTTTTATGAATATGGTTGCAAGCAATTTATTAGTATGAGTTTTAAGGACTAGTCTAAATGGACATGTTGATTGTTATCTTTTATTTCTTAAAGAAAATATCTGTTGTGGTCATTATTTAAATGAATCCTTTGTTGCTCAGTCTACTCTTGGTTCAGGATAAGAATGGATATGATTGGGTCATGGTTTGGTCAGGGTATGCTTCAAATCACAAATCACTAATTAATGGAACATTTTTTAAAAATTTAGTCTTTTTACTAGCTCCCTGGAAGACTGGGTTTCTAAAACATTTCAATCAAAAGTACAGTAGATTGTTTATTTACAATGCTTCTCTTAGTTCATTATCCATGAGACTTTGAGTTGTGAAAGTCAAACTAGAATCCTTTTTCTCCCTGCTATTTTGTATGCTCTGCAAGCTAGGCTGATGTTCACAAACAACCAAAACTGCCTGGTTTTTCCTAGAACAAATCTTTTACCTATTAACTTGGAAAATCCAAAGAATCAATACAAGCTTTTTTTCAGTACACGTTGCTGCACAAAAGAAACAGTGTTATTACTCTTATAGAGAATCCCAAAGGCAGTATGCTGTTTGGAGGGTTATGACCCCATGGAAAGCTAAACACTTCAAAGTAACTGCTCACCATCCACCATAATCAGTCTGGAAAGGTACAAAGGATTTTTAGATTCAGCAAAATGCTTGTCTGGGATCATTTGATTTGCCTTTATACTGTCTGTCACCATTTTACCATCCTTAATTTTCTGTTTTGAAACTTATATTTTCTGATAATTTGGTTTTAAATTTTCTATTTACATTTTCAACATCCCTTAATGAGCTTATTTCATCAGTAGCATAAACCCAATTATGAGTCACACCAGGGGCTCCTTGGCTGTGGATAGTTCTTCCAATTTATACCGGATCAAAGATTGCTGGGCCATGAGCGATCTGCTGGTTTGCTTTTTCCCTACTCAACTCTCTCAGTCATGAGATTGTTTCAGAATTTGAGAATTTAAAAAATCTCTCCAGGTGACACTGGGATTTATTCTCACAAACAATATCTATATCTATCATCTGTCTATCTATCCATCTATCTATCATCTTTTTTCCAAAGCCCGGAATACATAGGGATGGCAGTACTTTATTTTTCCTGCCTCATACACCGCCCTCAACAGTCATGCAGCCAATTCATGTGACAGACTTTAACTGCTTTTGTTGAAGTTAGTGATTCTCTATAATTAGGATAATCAGTGGATTTGCATAAGAAATCTAATTAATTTTTAAAAATACCCCTTTTTTTGTGATCGTGTCCATTTGAAACCTTTCTTATTTATATTTCTTGCTTTTGCCAGTACTTTGTTTCATATTATTTTTGCAAGGATCACCCTGCTTTTATAAAATGTGCCAAATGGTCTTTATCTTTATGAAACTAAATATTCAAACTTCTCATTCAAAAGATCCATGCACAATAAACTATATGGTGCTCAATATTTTTGCCATGGGTGGATGAATGACTGAGTCAGCCTTATTTGTAAAAAAAAAAATTTGCCCAAGAAGCCTAAATACTCCAAACCAGATGCTTACTAACTTCAGTGGCTCTAATATCAGGAAAAACTGTTCCCCCTTTGGTCTTTTAGATTGATTTTTGTATTATTTTAATTATGATTTTTATTTTTAGGCAAAATAGATTTCAAATCTTCTACTGACTTAGAGGCATGTATGTCATACTGATTTCTACTTGTAGCGATTAGATTATACAGCCATACATAGAACATTTGTTTTAATACCATAATTTGTAAATCATTCCTGCCCCTTCCCCCCCCCAAAAAAAAAACTCATCCTAAGTGGGAGGGTAGAATATAAATTAAACATAACGAGCTGCATTTATTTACTATAGAAAAAAAAATAAGGAGAAAAAAAATCAGATCTAATCATTCAATTAACCTATAGCTATTAAGAATTTTCCATAGATTGGCACAGAGTCTTTTATGATAGAAGAGCTGGTATTGCACCAGGAGTGAAGCTGATTGCTCTTTTTCTAAACAGTATTTAGATAGATAGATGATGATAGATGATAGATAGATGATAGATAGATAGATAGATAGATAGATAGATAGATAGATAGATAGATAGATAGATAGATAGATAGATAGATAGATAGATAAATATTCTGCTGCCTACCTTTAAAAATTAAAGAGGGGATGCTTGGGTGGCTCAGCGATTTAGCGCCACCTTCAGCCCAGGGCGTGATCCTGGAGTCAGTCCTGGGATCGAGTTCCACATCAGGCTCCCTGCTTGGAGCCTGGTTCTCCCTCTGCCTGTGTCTCTGCCTCTCTCTGTGTCTCTCATGAATAAGTAAATAAAATCTTTAAAAATAAAATAAATAAAAATTAGAAAAGTGATTTATGTTACATTATAAGCACAATAAAAACACTTTCCAGACTTCTGCCTATAGCAACTAGATTCACCCATCTGTGCTAGATAATTTATTTTCTCATATAATTTGTTTAATAGCTTATTTTTATGCAATTGCAAATAATATTTTGTGTCTACTCTTATTTAATAGGTATTATTTAATTCTCTCTTCATCCTATACAACTCCATTTGTAGCACTATGTTTACAATTTAAAATTCCTTGAGGTAAAGAATATCTTTAAATATCTCTATTGCTTTGGATGGCTTCTAAATGTTTGAATATCATCTAAAAATACATACTAAAAATACAAAATAAAGGCTATTTTTGTCTGATCATGACATTTTTGTGGCAAATGACTTTGATGTGGTGAAAGCTTCCCAGCTATTTCTATACTATTTTATATGTTGAAGAGAATAAGGATACATGGATGGATATAAAGAAAGTTTCTTAGAAACTGGTTTGAAAGGCAGGAAACCACAAATGTTGGAGAGGATGCGGAGAAAAGGGAACCCTCTTACACTGTTGGTGGGAATGTGAACTGGTGCAGCCACTCTGGAAAACTGTGTGGAGGTTCCTCAAAGAGTTAAAAATAGACCTGCCCTACGACCCAGCAATTGCACTGTTGGGATTTACCCCAAAGATTCAGATGCAATGAAACGCCGGGACACCTGCACCCCGATGTTTCTAGCAGCAATGTCCACAATAGCCAAACTGTGGAAGGAGCCTCGGTGCCCATCGAAAGATGAATGGATAAAGAAGATGTGGTTTATGTATACAATGGAATATTCCTCAGCCATTAGAAACGACAAATACCCACCATTTGCTTCAACGTGGATGGAACTGGAGGGTATTATGCTGAGTGAAGTAAGTCAATCGGAGAAGGACAAACAGTGTATGTTCTCATTCATTTGGGGAATATGAATAATAGTGAAAGGGAATATAAGGGAAGGGAGAAGAAATGTGTGGGAAATATCAGAAAGGGAGACAGAACATGAAGACTCCTAACTCTGGGAAACGAACTAGGGGTGGTGGAGGGGGAGGAGGGCGGGGGGTGGGGGTGAATGGGTGACGGGCACTGAGGGGGACACTTGACAGGATGGGCACTGGGTGTTATTCTGTATGTTGGTAAATTCAACAACAATAAAAATTAATTTTAAAAAAAAGAAACTGGTTTGAGAAAAGTTATAGATACAGTATGGTCTAATTGGTAAGACGTGAGTATCAGAACAGCAAGTCAGCTAAATCTATAGGACATGATTTATTTATTTTACTCGTGATCATAACATTTTAAATTATGCTATATTTGGTTCATATAAAATTGTTGCATTATTAAATATAATTTTACCAAATATATAGGTATCATAACAATATACTATTGACTTTTATTTTTTAACTTTATATAAGAAAAAAGCATCATATTATATTTCTTCTGTAACCTGTTTGTGTCACACAAGTTTAATAAGCTATCCAATATACATTACATTTATATTCATTTTTCAATGGTGAATAATGCCCATTGTGTATATATTTCAGCACATATTTCTCCATTCCATGTTAAATAGACATTTGAGTTACTTTTAGCTTTTGATAATTATGAATAATGCCTGCTGCTATAAATATATATGATTACTGGTATACTTCTGCAATCGTTTCTCTAAAATATATAACATGAAGTATAACCACTGGGTCAGAGGAATTTGCATGCTCATTTTTACATAATATTAACAAATTGTTTTTCAAAATGGTTATCTTCTATCAACAGTATTTACGAGATTCCTTCTATTCTCTATCTTCTGAACATGTGAGATTGTCAAATTCTCAATGTTTGATTATTCTGGAACATAAAATATTATTCCATTTTGATCTTAATTTGCACCTTTTTGATACCAACAAAATGGACCTTTTTTTAAAAAAAATATGTTTAATGGTCATTGGTATTTCCTTGTATAAAAAGTTTGTTCAAATAGTTTGTCCACTTTTCTATTGTTCTATTTTTTCCTGTCCTTATCATACTTATTGATGAAAATTTGTTACATATTCTGAATGCTAAACTTCTGATTTATAGCTTCTCTCTCTCTCTTTTTCTAGAGAGAGAGCAGAGGGACAGAGGCAGAGGGAGAAGGAAAGAATATTAAGCATATTCTTATTCATATTAAGAATATTCACCTCGTAAAAAAAAAAAAAGAATATTCACCTCCTGCTGAAAACAGAGTTACATGAGGCTCAATCTCATGACCCTGAGATCATGACCTGAGCCAAAACCAAAAGCTGGACACTTAGCTGACTAAGCCTCCCAGGGGCCCCATAGACTCCTCTTTTCTCATCACTTCTGGTGTCTTCACATGAACAAAAATTCTTAAACTTTATACTGTTAAGTATTTTAGTTAGTACATATAAGTATAATTGATCTTCCTGTATATTTGCTTTAGATCTTGCTAAATTCACTATCTCCAATAGCTTTTTTTTTTTTGTAGATTCATCATTATCTTCTACATAAAACCCAAGTTTTCTGCAAGGAAACATAATTTTACTTATTAATTTTTAGTCAGGGTGACTTCACTTCTCTTTCTTGCCTTATTACACTAGCAAGAAAGCCCAGTTCATGCAGATATATGCCTTTGCTTTTTTCTAATAGTTTTACAGTTTTAAGTTTTAGCTCTTAACTTTAACTCTTTGATCAATATCTGAGTTGACTTTTTAGATCTGGTATGAGATAGGAGTCTAACTTTCCCTGCTTGCCTGTGGTTACCCATTTGTCTTACCATCATTTGTTGAAAAGAATATTCTTTCCCTGTTGAATTGCTTGGCACCCTTGTCAAAAATTAGTTGACCATAAATGTAATAAAATAAAGGTTTATTTCTGGACTCTGAATTCTATTCCATTGATCGATAGCACTATTCTTACGCTGGTCAAATACATTTTCAATTATTATAGTTTGTAATAAGCTTTGACATTGGACAGTGTGAGTAATGAGCCCTCTATTTTTCAATGGTGTTTTGGCTATTCTGAGTTTCTTGCATTTCCACATGAATTTTAAGAACAGCTTTAAGTTTCTGCAAAAAATAGCAGGAGGGATTTTGAATGGAATCAAAGCTGTGTTGAAGCTGTAGATAAATTTAGAAACTATTACCATTCTAATAATATTAAGTCTTCTATTCAGTGAATGCTTTCCATTTATTTAGGTTGTATTTTTTTCGATGATATTTTGTAATTTTTGTACTTCTTTTGTCAAATCTATTCCTGAGCATATGCTTCTTTTTGATGCTATTTTAAATGGAATTGTTCTCTTAATTTCATCTTTGAGTAGTTCATTGCTTATGTGTAGAAATACAATTGCTTTTTGTATATTGGGGTTCTTAAAAAGATTTTATTTATTTGAGAGAGAGAACAGAGGCAGAGGAAGAAGGATTAATCCCAGGACCCTGACATCATGACCTGAGCTCAAGGCAGACACTTAGAACTAAGACACCCAGGCATCCTGCTTTTAGTATATTGTAATCTTGCTGTACTTGCTTATAAGTTTTAGTAGCGTTTTTGTGGGTTTTAAATAATTTTCTAAATAGAAGAAATGAAAATACATAATTGCCTGACTAGAACCTATAGTAAAATGTTAAATAGAGTTTACAAGAGCAAACATTATTGTTTTGTTCCTGATCTCAAAGGAAAGTTTTCATTCTTTCAGTACTTAGTATGATGTTAATTGTAGGTTTTTCATGGATGTCCTTTATCAAGTTGAGGTAGTCCATTCTCTTCATAATTTGCTTTGTCTGCTTTTTTTTCTCTTTATGTTTTTTGTCTGGAATTTATAACATGCTTAAGGTAAGTTTTACTTTGTGGTCATTCTCCGGGATTCATTGAGCTTCTTAGATCTGAAGACTGATATTCTACCAAATTTAGAAAAATTTTAGCCTTTATTTCTTCAACTATTTACTCAAACTTGATCTTTCTGCTTCTCTTCTAGAACTTTAACTAATATATTTTAGACCACTTGAGTTTCTTTTCATTTTTACTTTAATAATTTTTCCTCCAAACTTCAGTTTAGGTGGTTTCTTTTGCCTTGCTTCCAAGTTTATTGATCTTAATGTCCAGAGTTCAAACTTCTGTTAATGGGACAACCTGGTGGCTCAGCGGTTGAGCATTTGCCTTTGGCTCAGGGCGTGATCTGGGAGTCCCTGGGTCGAGTCCCACATCAGGCTCCCTGCATGGAGTCTGCTTCTCCCTCTGCCTATGTCTCTGCCTTTCTCTGTATGTCTCTCATGAATCAATACATTAAAAATCTTAAAAAAATTAATAAACTTCTATTAAGCCCAATCCAGTCCATTTTTATTCATATCCTGCATGTTTTTGTTCTATTTAATGGTTCTTTTTTTTTTTAGATTTGCCATGAGTTTATGCACTATACTCATTTTTTCCCTTGATAATTTTGAAAAGGTTTACAATAACTATTTTAGTCATTGGTTACTAATTCAACATCTGTGTCATCTCTGCTTAGTTTTGTCCCTGTGTATTGGATTTCAACTCATGTTTGGTCCTATATTCCAGCTTCTTCACATGTCCAGTTTTTATCATGGTTTGTTTTTTATGCTGGGTTGCTATGTTATGAACAGATTTTCTTGTCTTCCATTAAAGAGCATTGACTTCTTTTCTGGCATGAAGTTATTTATATCAAGGGTTTTTTTTTTAAAGTTTTGTTGGGGTGAGTCTAGATTAGCCTGACCCTACTGGATGCAGACATTGTTAGCTTCAGGTGAATACTCAAATGTTTAATAAGAACTCTCTCTTTGGTGATCAGAATTCTCCACAATGGGGTAAAATCTGGTATCTCTGTTCAGCTCATGCAGCTTCATAATACTTGTTCTCTGGTGGCCTTGCAAAGACTACGTTTTGCAAGCACTGCATAGTATTCAACCCAAGATTTTTTAAAAATCCTGTGTTGACTTTTAAGATGGCATCTCTGTTACTCTCGCTCATTTTATGACCTTTATCCACATATTTTAACCACCTCTGTAAGCCCCAAACTCAGATCTCTATTTCCTTTACCCTGTACTCTCTCTCTTTGGGGCCCACCCATTTGTGATGTAGTTTGAAAATTGTTTGCAGGCAGAAAACTAGATTTAATATAGAATTCACATTATGTTGGTCCCTTCTCTCAAAAAATCATTTCTCTGCATTGTCTGTTGTTTAACATCTGAAATTATTGCTTTATATATCTTGCCCAGCTTTATAGATTTTACCAAGGGAAAGTAAATCTTTCCCATGCTCTGTTATGGCCAGAGCCAGAAATTTCTGAAATTCATGTTTTTTAGTTTATTACACAAAAAATCGAATAAGCTTATTAAACTTATATCAAATTAAGGGTTTTTTTGATATTTTATTTATTTACTCATGAGAGACACAGAGAGAGAGAGAGAGAGGCAGAGACACAGGCAGAGGGAGAAGCAGGCTCCATGCAGAGAGCCTGACGTGGGACTCCATCCCAGGACTCCAGATCACGCCCTGCGCCTAAGGCAGGCGCTAAACCTCTGAGCCACCCGGGCTTCCCTCAGATCAAGGTTTGACTTGAAAATGAACTAAATCTGTAGATTAATTTGAGGAGGATTGATACATATACCTTGGCTGTTACCATCCATTAACAGGATTTTTTTTTTTTTTTGCCACTGGGGGAAGTTTATAGGGAAACCTCGAGGGGCGAGCACAGGATGGGCAGGCCAGGGTGGGGTGAGGAGCAAGTGCCGGCTCTAAGAGGCAGAGTCTCCTCATACAGGAGGAGAGTCTCCTCATACATAGAGGCAAAAACTCCTCATACAGGAGTTTTTGAATATGTGAGATAATGCAGTAATATCTTTCAGGCTTTTCAATAAAGCTTAAAAGTTATATATATCTTATACTTCTTCATTGGATTTAACAAGAATAATGTTATTTTTGCTATTGTAAACAGTACCTTTTTCTTAATTGGAGTTCAATTTGCCAACATATAGCATAACACCCGGTGCTCATCCCGCCAAGTGCCCCCCTCAGTGCCCATCACCTAGTCAACCCAACCCCCCGCCCACCTCCCTTTCCACTACCTCTAGTTCGTTTCCCAGAGTTAGGTGTCTCTCATGTTTTGTCACCCTCACTCATATTTTCACTCATTTTCTGTCCTTTCCCTTTATTCCCTTTCACTAATTTTTATATTTCCCAAATGAATGAGACCATATAATGTTTGTCCTTTTCCGATTGACTTACTTCACTCAGCATAATCCCCTCCAGTTCCATCCTCGTCGAAGCAAATGGTGGGTTTTTGTCTTTTCTAATGGCTGAGTAATATTCCATTGTATACATAGACCATATTTTCTTTATCCAGTCATCTTCTGATGGACACCGAGGCTCCTTCCACAGTTTGGCTATTGGGGACATTGCTGCTATAAACATTGGGGTGCAAGTGTTCTGGCATTTCACTGCATCTGTATCTTTGGGGTAAATCCCAGCAGTGCAATTGTTGGGTTGTAGGGCAGATCTATTTTTAACTCTTTGAGGAACCTCCACACAGTTTTCCAGAGTGGCTGCACCAGTTCACATTCCCACCAACAGTGCAAGAGGCTTCCCCTTTCTTCACATCCTCTCCAACTTTTGTTGCTTCCTGTCTTGTTAATTTTCCCCTTTGTCACTGGTGTGAGGTGGTATCTCATTGTGGTTTTGATTTGTATTTCCCTGATGTCCATGATGTGGAGCATTTTCTCATGTGCTTGTTGGCCATGTCTATGTCTTCCTCTGAAATTTCTGTTCATGTCTTTTGCCCATTTCATGATTAGATTGTTTCTTTGCTGTTGAGTTTAATAAATTCTTTATCAATCTTGGATACTAGCCCTTTATCTGATCTGTCATTTGCAAATATCTTCTCCTATTCTGTCGGTTGTCTTTTAGTATTGTTGACTGTTTCTTTTGCTGTGCAGAAGCTTTAAGTCTCAATAATTCATTTTTGCTTTGCCTTCATGGATGTATCTTGCCTTCATGGATGTATCTTGCAAGAAGTTGCTGTGGCCAAGTTCAAAAAGTACCTTTTTAAAATTTATTGTTGGTACATTGAACTGTAACTAATGTTAACTACGTGGCTATACATTTTTATTAATTATAAAAATGTAACTTGATCTTAACTACATTGCTAAACTCATAATCATTTGCATCTAGACTATGTCATAGTTTTTTATTCAAAGTCATATCATCTGCTGCTAGTAACATTTTTTGTCTTTTTTTATTCTCACAGCATTTATTTATTTTCCTTTGTCTTACTGCACACTGTTCAATAGAAGTAATGGACCTAGGTCTGGGTCTCTAATTTAAGTACTAATACTGGTATTTGCCATAAGAGCAATCTTGGATTTTGACTTAACCTTACAGTGGAACAATACAAGTTCTGGTTTAACTCTTTTTTATTAACTTCCTTTCATCTTGTAGTGTGTCTTTACTTTTCATGTTTATAGCAATTCATTAACAAGTATGTTTTCTCTTGTCTCCAGATATTTTAAAGCTAGATACCAATTTTTCAAATTATCTAATCCATAACACTGATAGCAGTAGATGCAGGCCTATGAAAATAATTTTAATGGAAAGAATTCTTTTTGACAATGATTTCTTTTAACAAAAATTGTTTCTTCCTTAGGAATTGGTGTGCTTATGTACATACCAGATTATCTCCTACAGTGATCCTAGACAACCAAGTCACTTATATTCCAAATGGAAGAGGACCCTGTGGCTGGACCAGTGGATCCTGTCCTCAGAGGTATGTGACATTTTTTTTTAAACAGCCACTGCTTATATCGTATTCGTGTATGTCTCTGAATATATAGAGAAAGTTAATCATCTCAGGTATATACATATAATAGGGTCAGGGTAGGGTCATCACAGTAAATTATATGCATGATTTGGGGTAAGTTAAAATGCAGATACCAATAATACATGCCTCATACAGGAGTTTTTGAATATGTGAGATAATGCAGTAATATGCTTAGTAAAGGGACAGGTAATTTGCGAGTCTTCAATAAATGTTAACTTTCATGCTTATTTCCATTTTTACTATTACTTTTATTCTATACCTGATCAATAATCCTGTCCTTGAATTCTTATAAAATTCATACACGGTTTTAAGATTTTATTGATAATTTCAGCTTCATACTAGGTAAGAGAGAAGTCCATAACTTGGCAAGCCACTAATTGCAATGGTGCATGATAAAACAGCTAACTGAGGCCTTTCTTTATATGCCTATCTTAGTGATTCATGTTATTTAATTTCCATTTATTCATGTTATTTAATTTTCATTTTTTAAAAAAAACCTATTTAGGACATTTAAAAATTGTCCTCAGATGTGGGGCTGAGTAACTGATAAATTCTCTGCATTCACACAGTCACATTAGCTTATCTGAGGGTGTTTCAGAAGACCCTGAAATAAAAACTAAAATTATTATTCAGGCCATGATGGCTCATGTTATGCAAATTGTCATACAAATAATTCAGGCAATGAATCTGACACAGTGGCAATCAGGAACAATGCACAGTAAGGATATGTAAAATCAAGGTGTTTCTTACTCCCTGGAGGAATAGCTAAGGTTCATGGTCCAGAGAGCTAAGCACACCTTAGGGATTTGGGAGAGCTGAGCTCCAGTTCCGCTTTCAGCATTTACTCCCTTTGTGGCAATTTCCTCATCGACAGGAGATACAAAGAATGCATTGTTAATTCCTCAGTAATGAAAATATTACCACAGTAACCCCATTATACTGCCCTTCTGAGTTCAAGGTGAGTTTTTTTTTTTCTCTCTCTCTCCCTTTAAATGAACCAGAAATACGTATCTTTATTCTCATCTCTTATCTTTCTCTATCTTTGAATGGGTCTCTCCATTCATTCATTATTTCAATCTAAACACAGTGTTGGTAACTTTTTCTTTTATTATGTCTGAGCCACATTTATCAGGGATCCAGTTTGCTAAAGCAGGGACTCTAATAATAATGCAGCTAACTGCTTGAGTTCATCCTAATAACCTCTAAAGAGTCCTTTTCCAAACAGCCTTACTTTCTATTCAGCTTTGGCTACTGGACTGGAGATATTTCACTGACAAGAGTTATTTACTGAATATAATTTCCTGAAATAAACACAGATAAATGCTAATTTATCTAGCCTATTTTTAGAAATGAAATTTATAGCTCATTTTACAATTAAGAAATAACCTTACCCATATTGAATTACCCTTCAAGTCACAGCAGAAACTAAAACCCAAGTTTCCTAAAGCCCAGTGAATTCCAGCACATTCCCTTCACATGATCAGCGTTTATCCATGAAACTGACTATTGTTGTCTCCATATAGTTGTATGGGACACGCTCTAGATAATAAAACAGAGACTAACCCAAGCAGTATGCATTAAATTCCCGCCTTGATCACTTTTAGATTCGAGACTTTAGCAAGTTATTTCATCTCTCTGTTCCTCAAGTTCTTCATCAGCATACCAGGAGAATAATATATTTTCCACATAGAATTAATAAGAAAATTAAACAAGATATTATATAGTCATTTCATAGGCCCACTTGATAAATATTAGCTAAATATTGAAGTCACAGGGGTAAGGATAATATGGCCAAATTGTATTTGTGATTTATATTTACATATACAGGGCCTACAATTTAGTACTATTCACCATTTTATTGATCGCCATGTTAAAATGTTACCATTTCTTCATTTCCCTTCCTTTTTTTTTATTTTTTAAATTTATTTATTCATGAGAGATACACACACACAGAGAGAGAGAGAGAGAGAGAGAGAGAGAGAAGCAGAGACATAGGCAGAGCAACAGGCTCCATGCAGAGAGCCCAACGCAGGACTCGATCTGGGGACTCCAGGATCATGCCTGGGCCGAAGGCAAGTGCTAAATCACTGAGCCACCCAGGGACCCCCTGCTTCCATGGTTTCTTCTCAGAAATATTTTCTCATGTTGGATCCCTTTCTTTCTTCCTCTCTCTCTCTCTCTCCTCTTCCCCATTTCTTTCTATCAGAGACAAATAGCATATGACAGAAATAGTATTAAAAATAAAAATGTTAAAACTTGAGAAAGGAAAAAGTGCAGGTTAAAAATCATAGTGGTTATCATAATTTCAATGAGATCACTGATATACAGTTTTTATTTTTTTATTTATCTTTTTTGCTATACAGTTTTTAATGTTTGATGTTGATCTGTTTGATGTTGATCTGGGGGAAAACAAATCTTTTTAATTATAAAGATACAAGGAATAATAAGAATTGAAATAAAATAAATTATCCTCATAAGCTATTTTAAAAATAAGATTAAATAAGTTTTAATATTGGTTTAATAAAAAGTATTATCAAGGGAAAAGCTATACTATGTTTGGAGAATGTAAGGATAGGTATAAATTTAAAATACCAAATAGCATAACTCTTCATGCTTTTTGTAATTTATTTAAAGAAATGTAAGTTTAACAATAATACTGATGAGGGACACCTGGTTGCTCAGTTGGTTAAGCGTCTGACTTGATTTCAGCTCAGGTCATGATTTTCAGGGTTATAAGATTGAGCCCCACATCAATTCTGTGCTGTGTGGAGCCTGCTTATGATTTTCTCTCTCCTTCTCCCCCTACTTCTTCCCCTCCCGACCCACTGTCTCTCTCTAATAATAATAATAATAATAATAATAATGTTGATGAAGATTATAATAATAATCACAGATAACATTTACTGAATGCTTCTTGTATTTTAGGCATTGTCTCCAAAACTTTAATTACCCCAACTGATAATTTAATGTGAGACAATAATTGCTCTCCTCTCCAGATCTCAGAAGATATCTAATCCTGTCTACAGGATGCAACATAAAATTGTTACCTCATTGGAATGGAAGTGCTGTCCTGGATTCAGTGGAGCAAAATGTCAGCTAAAAGGTATATTCTAATAGTAATTTTATAATAACACCTAGAAGCATAAAACTTATGAAGAATAAGCAACTAATTCTAGTGAAGAAGAGTTGTATTTTCCCTTTTGAACCACAGTTAATGAACAGGTGGCCAAATCATTAAAACTGTTACCTCTTGAGAGCTTCCTAACTTTGTAGCTACTCTAATATCCTAAATCTCATAATGAGATATCTTATATATTCTTATAGTTATGTTAGTTTTAGAGGATGAGTAAGTGGAGATCTCACTTTTTCTTAACTATATGTTGTGGAGGCATGTCTCATTAAAATATCAGAAATCCTAATTTTGTATTTTAAATAATCACTAGTAATGACCCTATATGAAAAAAAAAACTACCTTCTAGTTTTGTTCCAGTTCAATTATTTGAAATAATATTATGTATGTGAACAAATTCAGTTTTAAAGAAGGGCACTTGATGGGATGAGCACTGGGTGTTATACTATATGTTGGCAAATAGAACTTCAATAAAAAATATATTGAATTAAAAAAGAATATACAAATGTGGCATGAATAATTGTGCTTTTCTTCTTAAATCCTAATAGAGCCATTTTATCAACTGTGATTTTAAGGATTTTCTGGTGGCAAGGCTAATCAAACACATGGTAACCTGCTGTGGGCTAACATCCATGTGGCTATTATTTTGCTTTTGGCTTTAAACAGGTTTCCTTTGAAAAATAAGATATGGCATCAGCATACATATTTTAAATGAATGAATATTACAAGGAAGACCATTAGCAGTGGTGAGGAATTCAATCAGCAGTATGAGAGACTGTGATTAAAAATTAATGTAAGTGTGGAGAAACCATTATGATTCACATTTGAAAAAAGAAAGTTGTAATACAAAATCTCTAGGAAACTTGCGGTTTCGTTAGGGATGTCATAAATGGTTTTTCTAGCCCATTCAGGAGAATCTGTAGGCAAATTCAACTGTAATGTTATTTGTTCTGGGTCTGGCCTGAATTTCAGAAATGTTCTACAAATATAATACATTTTCAGGGTCTAGTATGAATATGTACTTCATTCATAATCAGGTAAAGTAAACTTTTAAATAAAATATCATCTATACCAAAAGTATTTAGAAACAAGGTAATTTAGCATATTCTAAAAAAGTCCAAATATGATCTCACTTTCAAATGATTCCTGAATTTTGTTAGGTGCACAAATAGATTCACAGTGGTAAAACATATTTTTGTATGATCTATATATAGCAGATGTTTAAAAGTTCTGAACAGTATTTAGAATTGTATTTCTAAAATCTAAGACTAGTTTTTTTTTTTATTTTCCTTCTTCTACAAAGAAGGACATCTTAGGAATATATGTTTTTAAAGATTTTATTTATTTATTTATGAGAGATACAGAGAGAGAGGCAGACATGGGCAGAGGGAGAAACAGGCTCGCCGTGGGGAGACCGATGTGGGACTCAATCCTAGGACCCCGGGATCACAACCTGAAGCCAAAGGCAGACGCTCAACCACTGAGACACCCTGGTGCCCTCATTTTAGGAATATTAATTCCATTATTATTTCTTAAAGATTCAAGTGTTTGTTCACAGCATACTTTACTAGAAATTTAGAATGTCATTACACACCCTATTGCACCTAAGGAACTGAATGTTCACGTATGGCAGAAAACAAAATTTTTATGTCAAAGAATGCCGTGAGCTGCGGCTAATAAGAACTGCCATTATGTTATACTTTGTCCTTTTATATCTACTAATCTACAGTCCACTAAGGTGGACAGTATACATCTGTGAGGAAAAATCATAGAAATCCATCATTATAAATGTACATACAAGAAACAAGGCTAGTTGAGAGTTTTGAATATCTACTATATATTGTCATCCTCTTTTTTTTTCAAAGTATCACATGGGATATTTAAATTAATTCAAATAGTTTAGCTCTGATTATTTAATGACATCTCATGTTCTAATTGGAAGTAACCTATGGATATTTTTAATACCAGATTTACAAATCATTATCTTTTATATCCATTAACAAAAATGTTCCAGAACAGATCTGACAATGACTTTCTGTTACATTAGTGTAATTAGAATTACTCATGATTCAGGCATCCGCTGATTAAGCTGTTGTGGAAAGGTCATCTTTCTATTGAAATCTATGGTAGGAATAACTTCCTGATGGCAGCTATGCCCATTGTGTCATGTCATACAATCAATTCGTTATAACAGTGATTCCAATAAAACCTACTGTTGCTCCCTATATTCTGACCATCCCGCTCTTCACTTTTATCACAGTACATAAAAGCTATTGAATTTTTTATTAGTGTGGTTGATGCACTGGTAATATCAAGAACTACTGTGTCCCTTTGTCCCTTGAATCAATCGTGATTATTTCATCTATCCTGGGCTTCTTTTTCTTCCTTCCTTCCTTCCTCTCCTCCTTCCTTCCTTTCCACATTTTCCCCCTTCGGATTCCTCCCCTACTACATCCCAAATCGTCCACCCCCCACCCACTCACCGTATCACACTTTATATATGTGCCAATAATTTTGTTCTTATATGGAAGTGAAAATTGTCAGGTTTCCTTTGACAACACTCTCCAGCATTGTCTCATATGACAAGCAGCCCCAAATATGACAAGAATAATTACTGTGGCTCATCCATTCTTTAAACTTCTTCAGAGCCCTCACAGGTTTGGAATAACTGGTCATGTAGCTACTGTGATAATTTCTTCAGTGCTAGTCCTTCACATCAGGAGATTATTTTACCCATAGAAAATTTGTAAAATACTATATAAATTTTACAAATCCCTACTTCCCCAAAATGTTCATCCCCACAAATAAAATAAATGTCATAAAAGAAAAGTAACAATCTCTTTTTCATTGAGAGTGCAGAAGGGAGATCTTTTTAAATATACAAGGAAGATCCATAGAAGGAATAAAATGGAAGAGCTAGCAATTATATTCTCTTTTATTTCTCCTCCACTTCTCTACATTTTTCTTTTTCTTTCTCCCTCCACGCCTCTATAACTCCATCTCCAACTGTTAGAAAGGGATGTTTGTGATTAGCAATCCATAAGGCAATTCCTCCTGTTTTCTTACTCCACAATATGCTGTTTCTAATATTACTGAACTCCCATACATGCTCATTTTGCTACAATTTAGATAATAAAAATTCTGGCAAAATGTTCTAGATTCGCTTATTAAGAATATTAGTCATACTATCAAGAGGAAACATATTTGTAAAAGTCTAAGTGAATAGAATATTGTTGAGAAAAAAGGGAAGAAGTATTAAGTCTATTAGCAAAGTAATAGTTTTGATGTATTTTACATTTGTTACACCTTTTTAGGGATCAAAGAATTTCAGAAAGGGAATTCAGAAAGGGACCTAATTTTGTGATGTGGGATACAAGACTTTTTTTTGGAATATCAGCAACAATATACTTTTTAAACCAATTTTATGAAATTTGCAATAATGTGCTTTTCCAGTAGATGTCTCTAAAATGTTCTGAAGTAGAACGAGGAAATTGTGGCTTGCCCTAATGACACAAAAGACAGGAATTTAAGTTCAAATAATGTTAGTTTAGAGAGGAGGAAAGAAAAGCTTCTTCATAAATCTGTTAAAAAAAATATCCAGTCAGCTTTAGTCAGATGCTCCATTAGGAAAATTATGTTTTATAAAATGTATCACAGGTATTATGAATGCTGAAAAATGCAATCATGCAGTTCTTGAAATAAACTGACCCCTGCCACATGTTATGAATATATAAAAATATTTCATTTTACAAATGCTGTGAAATAATTCAATAAATTTTAGAAGCTATTATAGCTACTATTTTAATATGGGACTACACCAGTAAAATTATTTTAAAATATTGCTTCAATTAATATGATTATTTAAAACAGAAAATAGTCTCTATATTTCCTCTGTATTTGTATATCTAATTCATTGTGGTGGCGTTTAATGTTTTCCCTTTAAGACAGAACATGATCTCCTGTAAGCATCTAACTCAATTATGATACATTTAGTCAAAAGTCACCATGTATCTTAGTTCTTTGTTGCCTTAAATTGCTTTCTTTGATTTGATTGCCAAATCTCAATAAATCTTTATATCTGTACTGAACATCACCAAGTGAGCATTCACCTGGTATTGCAGGATCAGTGGGAAACTGATCTGGTCACACAGGAATGTTTCTAGTTCTAAGAGCAAGCTTCCTCATTTCTGAGTTACCATTAATGATCTCCTCTATATGCCTCAAAGGTCTAGGGAAAAAAAAGAAAACACTCACAGATAATATCTGTCTAATAGGAGGGGGGAAGATGAGGGGGAGGGGGAAAAGAAAGGAAAGGAAAAGGAAAGAAAGGAAAAAACACCTAATAAGGAAGTTATTGCTCTTGACACTCACTGACCTTGCTTCTCTAAGTCCTTGATCCACCACGGTCAGAGTTTGCATACAGGGGAAAAAAAGAGTAATTGTATTGAGGAAATAGAAAAAAAAAAAAAAGGAATCTTATTTTTTAAATACATTGCATTTTTTAAAAAAAAAAAATCTGGACATTAAGGAGGGCACGTGATGTAATGAGCACTGAGTATTAGATAAGACTGATGCATCAGGGGATCCCTGGGTGGCGCAGCGGTTTGGCGCTTGCCTTTGGCCCAGGGCGCGATCCTGGAGACCCGGAATCGAATCCCACGTCAGGCTCCCGGTGCATGGAGTCTGCTTCTCCCTCTGCCTGTGTCTCTGCCTCTCTCTCTCTCACTGTGTGACTATCATAAATAAATAAAAATTTAAAAAAAAATTAAAAAAAAAAGACTGATGCATCAGTGACCTCCACCTCTGAAACCAATAATACACAATATGTTAATTAACTGAATATGAATAAAACTTTTAAAAATCTGAAATGCATAAGGATCTTTAAAAGTTATTTGACTTAAATAAATGTCCTTCTGTCCCAGTGCCTATCTTTCAGAAAGAACCAAGAAAAAGAGACTTAGAAATCCGCTCTATAGAACAAAGCAAAGGTCTGTGCTGAACTGCGAGATAAGATTGCCTGGGAAATCTAGAATGTATAAGAGTCCTTGTGGTAGGGAATACATTTGCTAAATGAAAAAATAAAAGAGCATCGATCAACCAGGAACTTTATCACAGGAGAGTAACTGACTCCACTGACAGCGATCCTATCAGCGGATCTCCATGGCTAAAACCCATGCAATAAGCTGAGATGAATGCAAGTATTGAACTCCAGGCGACAAACAGAGCTAAGAAAAGATAAACTATTGAATTTGTTAAACAGGCATGTCAAGTTTTTAACAGCCTTGGTAGGGACCCATGATCCAATGAATTTCAGAAAACAGAGATTCATATGACAATTGGATCTCAAGGATCTTAGTGTGATGGTTAACAGTTGTTTCTTTTACTTAGGAGTACAATTTCCTCACCTGGTTCCTCTTAAAACAATTACTTTAAAAATAATTATTTTAAGAGCAAATGGAAAGTTTTACATGCGCGCACACACAGAGTCACAGTAGTTTTTGTTATTTAATATTTAAAGTATTTTTCCAATTACATTTTCTTTAAAATCAATCTTAACTCTACAAAAATATGGAGAAAATTTAATTTTTCTTCTTTCATGTCTATTATGTTTTCATAAAATGAGGAGTGAATTACTGAAGATTAGTAAGCAAGAATACAAAAGCTTTCACTTGATACTTCTATGTATAATTCTTTGTCTTCTTTAAATAGCTTTCTTTTTTTCTCTGATAGTTTTATTTGCTTTCTCTTCCATTTGTCACTGATTCTACAGGGTTTATTTTTTTGTCTTTTTAGTTTTTATTTCTAATCTTCTGCCTTTCTTTAGCATGTCACTTTCTATCCCCTTGTTTACAATGCAGTAAATAACATTTTTCCAGATTGCGTGAATGGTATTTGTCTGAAATACTTTTGACCCTAAGGGAAATAGAAAATCAGACTTGAATCCTCTTCATTTACTTCCTTTTTATTCTTATCCTTTTACTTTTTGCTCAGATTTGTTTTTCCCTCTTGCACATTTAGGATCTTGCCTGGACCACATGACACTGAGAGAACTGTGACTTAAGGAAGTAACTGACCAGTCAGATATGATTCTAGAAGGCTTAAAATACCCTCTACCTCCTTCTATGTGTGTGATATTCTGATATGCTGGTCCTTCTCAAATGCGAAAGGATACTAAGTGAAGTAATGTTATAATCTCTACATTAAATTTGCAACATGTAATACGAAGAGTGAGATACAGAGACTTGATCTCACTGGAATATAATACAACAATTAAAAATAATGCATTACTATTTATAATTAAGCTTTAGCAAAGTATTTTTAGCCTCTGGAAATAAACCCTTTATAAAATGCTGTCATGATTTTTATTGTGTTACTCCACTCCAAGATGATGAGCACCCAAGCTGATCTGTCTCTTGATTATGATGATGGAGTGAGAAGGAGCAGGGGCCATATTCAAACATATTAACAACTAATTTAATAATATCCATTAATATATAAATCAATATAAAAATCAAAGGTTAAAAATGTATTACTTTTATGTTAATGCATATATTTTCAATGCATAAATATATTTCATAAAAATAAATATTGTGGATTATTTAAATAATTAAATATTTAATGGTAATGATTATATTTAATAATTGAATATTTATAAATATATATTTATTAATTTAAAATAAAATATAAAATATAAGGTAAAAGAAACCATGACACAAATCATTCATCTTATTATTCTAGTAATTCTTAAATAATTTCTTAATTTTGGGACATCTGGATGGCTCAGTGGTTGAGCATCTGCCTTTGGCTCAGGCTGTGATTCCAGGATCCTGGGATTGAGTCTTTCATTGGGCTTCCCACAGGGAATCTGCTTCTCCCTCTGCCCATGTCTCTTCCTCTCTTTCTGTGTCTCTCATGAATAAAATAATAAAATCTTAAAAAATAATAATTTATTAATTTCTAAAACTTACTGGCATGCTCTTTTTTTTTACATGGGTGATACCAGCTAAATAATATCTCTATTAGAGAGATGATTTAATATAGAGTATCATCCTAAACTCCTTTAAAGAATTCTCCATCAGATTTAGAGACATTGAGTGGTATCAAGACTCAGCAAGTTGATCATTTCTATTAACATTAATGATAGTGCCATCCTGCTGAATTATCTATTAGTCTTTACTGAATTAACAATGATTGCATTCAAATTTTATCTAGCCCTTAAATACTATGCATATCTTTAAGTATTCAATGTATTTATTACTAACTAAATCATGAAAATTGTAAGAATGTCTTATTTAATTCAGTCATAGAGTTTTGCAAATGTCATTTGGTCTAATTTGTGGCACAATAAATCAAGGAATGTAAACATTCATTACATTTTTTGAGTTTTGTCATATAAATATTATTTTCATATTAGAAAAATTGAGCTTTTCTAATGTAATTGATCACTTGTTAATTTTTATTTCAAATACTCTATATACATTTTTCATGTCTGAAATGTCTTTCAGTTTTCAAATTATCTCCAGTTTAACAAGGTGACTTTTTTCCCCTATAGAGTTAAAAAAGAATTGACATCTCGAGTAGAATGTCATTTCTGGAAGTACCTGGTGGCTCAGTGGGCTAATCAATCTGAATTGATTTTGGCTCAGGTCTTGATCTCAGGGTGTGAGATCAAGTGCAGCCCCTGTTCAGTATGGAGTCAGCTTGAGATTCTCTCTCTCCTCCCTTTGCTACTCCCCTCCACCCTGCTCATGCTCATTCTCTCTCTCTCTCTCTCAAATAAATAAATGAATAAATAAATAAATAAATAAATAAACAAGCCTTTTTTAAAAAGTGTCATTTCTGAAAAGCAATTCTCTACTTTTTTAAAAGCAAGGCTTATTATCCAAATTCTAAACATAAATGGTAATGATACATCTATATAGAAATTATATTAAGTAAGTTCTATAATATTTCCTTTTTTAAAACAATCTATTATTCAAATTATATAATGTTAAAATTTTAATTTTATTGCTTAAGCATTTTCCTTTCTTTTATAGATTTTTTAATTAACACTATTTGATAAAGTGTGGAAATTTTTTATTATTTCAAAAATTTTGCTTTACTCGAAAATTTTTATTTCAAAAACTTATTTCATGAGACTAATTCCACAAAGTTCTTTAATATTTTCCTCTTGATTGCAAGTGAACTTTAGCAGAAATTGATTGTCATGAACAATAAATCTACTAATTTTAATTTTAAAAGACAAAAATCTAGAGCATTATTTGAGTCAAAGTTTATATAGCATGTAAAAATCCACAAATTTTTATTGAAAATAAAATCAAATTAATTTCCATTCCAGAATTACATCATTTTATATTTAATTGATTTTTTATATCAATTGATGTTTTACATATCAAAAGATGTTCCAGAATTATGTATTTTTCTTTAAAGAGAGAGAGAAGTGGTGGGAAAGGCTCCATATCACCACCCTGAGGTGTTGGCCTAAACTGAAATAAGAGGAGGGGAGGGGCGAGATGGCGGAAGAGCAGGGTCCCCAATCGCCTGTCCCCACCAAATTACCTAGATAACCTTTAAACCATCCTGAAAACCTACGAATTCGGCCTGAGATGTAAAGAGAGACCAGCTGGAACGCTACAGTGAGAAGAGTTCGCGCTTCTATCCAGGTAGGAAGACGGGGAAAAAGAAATAAAGACACAAAAGGCCTCCGAGGGGGAGGGGCCCCGCGAGGAGCCGGGCTGAGGCCGGGGCGAGTGTCCCCAGGACAGGAGAGCCCCGTCCCGGAGGAGCAGGAGCTGCACCAACCTTCCCGGGCGGGCGGAAAGGGGCTCGCAGGGAGTTGGAGCAGGACCCAGGAGGGCGGGGATGCCCTCGGGCTCCCGGGGACACTAACAGACACCTGCGCCCCGGGAGAGTGCGCCGAGCTCCCTAAGGGCTGCAGCGCGCACGGCGGGGCCGGAGCAGCTCGGAGGGGCTCGGGCGGCGGCTCCGCGGAGGGGGCTGCGGGGCGGGAGCGCGAATCCACCAGCGCAGGCCCCGGGGCACAGGGCACCAGGACACAGCCCAGGATCCGGCCTCCCCCGGGACAGGTGGAGGCGGGGAGGGCCCAGGACAGCGAGGACGCTCCTGCCCCGAGCTGAGCACATCAGCGGCCCCGCCCCGGAGCCTCCAGGCCCTGCGGACGGAGAACCGAGAGCCCCGAGCCCCGTAGTTCCTGCGGAGGCTGAATCCAGGCTTCCAGAGCTGCCATAGCAACTGCGGCTGTTCCTCCTGGTGCCCCACGGGGTAAACAACAAATCAACTGAATGAGATGCAATCCAAACTAGAAGTCTCACGATAAGGGTTAACGAGGTGGAAGAACGAGTGAGTGACATAGAAGACAAGTTAATGGCAAGAGGGAAACTGAGGAAAAAAGAGACAATTAAAGGACCATGAAGACAGATTAAGGGAATTAAATGACAGCCTAAGGAAGAAAAACCTACGTTTAATTGGGGTTCCCGAGGGCGCCGAAAGGGCCAGAGGGCCAGAATATGTATTTGAACAAATCCTAGCTGAAAACTTTCCCAATCTGGGAAGGGAAACAGGCATTCAGATCCAGGAAATAGAGAGATCCCCCCCTAAAATCAATAAAAACCGTTCAACACCTCGACATTTAATAGTGAAGCTTGCAAATTCCAAAGATAAAGAGAAGATCCTTAAAGCAGCAAGAGACAAGAAGTCCCTGACTTTCATGGGGAGGAATATTAGGATAACAGCAGACCTCTCCACAGAGACGTGGCAGGCCAGAAAGGGCTGGCAGGATATATTCAGGGTCCTAAATGAGAAGAACATGCAACCAAGAATACTTTATCCAGCAAGGCTCTCATTCAAAATGGAAGGAGAGATAAAGAGCTTCCAAGACAGGCAGGAACTGAAAGAATATGTGACCTCCAAACCAGCTCTGCAAGAAATTTTAAGGGGGACTCTTAAAACTCCCCTTTAAGAAGAAGTTCAGTGGAACAATCCACAAAAACAAGGACTAAATAGATATCATGGTGACACTAAACTCATATCTGTCAATAGTAACTCTGAACGTGAATGGCCTTAATGACCCCATCAAAAGGCGCAGGGTTTCAGACTGGATAAAAAAGCAGGACCCATCTATTTGCTGTCTATAAGAGACTCATTTTAGACAGAAGGACACATACAACCTGAAAATAAAAGGTTGGAGAACCATTTACCATTCAAATGGTTCTCAAAATATACCCTAAAAACTATAGAACACTTCTGAAAGAAATTGAGGAAGACACAAAGAGATGGAAAAATATTCCATGCTCATGGATTGGCAGAATTAATATTGTGAAAATGTCAATGTTACCCAGGGCAATTTACACGTATAATGCAATCCCTATCAAAATACCATGGACTTTCTTCAGAGACTTAGAACAAATTATTTTAAGATTTGTGTGGAATCAGAAAAGACCCCGAACAGCCAGGGGAATTTTAAAAAAAGAAAACCATATCTGGGGGCATCACAATGCCAGATTTCAGGTTGTACTACAAAGCTGTGTTCATCAAGACAGTGTGGTACTGGCACAAAAACAGACACATAGATCAATGGAACAGAACAGAGAACCCAGAAGTGGACCCTGAACTTTATGCTCAACTAATATACGATAAAGGAGGAAAGACGATCCACTGGAAGAAAGACAGTCTCTTCAATAAATGGTGCTGGGAAAATTGGACATCCGCATGCAGAAGAATAAAACTGGACCACTCTCTTGCACCATACACAAAGATAAACTCAAAATAGATGAAAGATCTAAATGTGAGACAAGATTCCATCAAAATCCCAGAGGAGAACTCAGGCAACACCCTTTTTGAACTTGGCCACAGTAACCGGAGAAGGACAAACAGTGTATGTTCTCATTCATTTGGGGAATATGAATAATAGTGAAAGGGAATATAAGGGAAGGGAGAAGAAATGTGTGAGAAATATCAGAAAGGGAGACAGAACATAAAGACTTCTAACTCTGGGAAATGAACTAGGGGTGGTGGAGGGGGAGGAGGGCGGGGGGTGGGGGTGAATGGGTGACGGGCACTGAGGGGTACACTTGACAGGATGAGCACTGGGTGTTATTCTGTATGTTGGTAAATTGAACACCAATAAAAATTAATTTATAAAAAAAATAAAAAATAAAAAATAAACTGAAATAAGAGTTGGTTGCTTAACCCACTTAGCCACCTAGGCATCCCCACTATTGATAAAATTTCTGTCATTTTTTCTTTTTTCAAAAAAATCACATTCATATGAAGTGCTTCCAAAATTTAAACTTTTGTCTCTTTTACAATGTTTTCAATAATATATATAAATTCCTCAATTATGTTTATTAAAATTACTTCCTTTATATAAGGCCTACTTCTCTACGGCATGATTGGAGACTCAAAGTTGTCATTTATTAGAGTTTTAATACATCATGTCTTGGGACACCTGGGTGACTCAGTGGTTGAGCATCTGCCTTCAGTCCAGGGAGTAATCCTGGAGTCCTGGGATTCAGTCCCACATCAGGCTCTCTGCATGGAACCTGCTTCTCTCTCTGCCAATGTCCCTGCCTCTCTCTGTGTCACTCATGAATACATAAATAAAATCTTTAAAAAAAATAGATCATGTCTTTAACATATGTTCTTGCTATCAACAGGCAAGTGTGGTTGTTTAAAAGTCTATGAAGATCAATTTCTACATTACAATTTTAATATAAAAATATCTGGCCCAGGGCATGATCCTGGAGTTCCGGGATCGAGTCCCACGTCGGGATCCCTGCATGGAGCCTGCTTCTCCCTCTGCCTGTATCTCTCTCTCTCTCTCTCTCTCTCTCTCTCTCTATCTGTGTGTGTGTGTGTCTCATGAATAAATACATTTTAAAAAATCTTTAAAAAATTAAAAATAGAAAAGGAAATGGGAATTGTCACCTTGTTTGTATGCCACAAAACAATATAGTCTTTGCTTTTCCTATAATTGTGCATTGCTTCTTAACAAAGTACCTTCTGTCTACCGTTTTATGGAAGGCCTTTAAATGCACCAGCTCTTTTTGTTTTCTTACTTTTTGGTTTTGTTTTCCTGTGATTTGATCAAAAAGTTAAGCAGTAATAAAATGTGAAGATCATTTGTTCATCCTATTGAAGCTGCATGTTCCTTTTGCTGTAACTACTTGCCCGTATTCTGAACCTTCTTCCACTGCTTTGAGAAATAGGGAAGGGAGTGAGGTAGGCAGTTGCTAGGAAGACCTTCATGCTTTACTCCAGTGGTTCTCTAACTTCAGCGTGCATTGGAAACATCAGCAAGGCTTGTTAAAACACAAATTACTGCCCCACTCCAGACCTTTTAGCAGGTCTAGGATGGGGCCTAGAAGTTGTATTTTCAGAAGTTTGCAGGTGAAAAAAAATGTTACTCATAAAAGAAAAGTTGGTGATGCTGATCTAGGGACCCTGTTTTGAGAACCATCACTTCACTTTTGAGTCACTCTCTTGCATAGCCAGAAAAATGCTTTGTACATCATCTAAAGAGGAAACTTGATAAAAATCTATGCAATTACTTAATAGACATATTTATATGAATTAATTTGAATTTAGGCTAAAGGAACCTTATTGCTAGAATCTAAGAGAAAATGAACACTTTTTGCCACTCACTGCAGCCCAGAAATAAGTATAATTTCCCCAAGCTGTGGATCATTTTCTTCCAAATAAATCAATAATTATACAGGACTTTATAATACAGTGAAGAGAAAAAAGAAGCAATATCAAAACAAAAACTGTGAACATGAATGAAAATTTGTTAGTTTACCTCAATGCCCTGAAGAAAAGCAATGCAAAATTCAGTCTAACAATAAAGACTAGCATTAATGACAAATACATTATTCTTTCTATGGAGTAGAGATCCTTCAGTACTATTGTCAAAGCTACATATGCCTTAGGGAGCATAATTTTTTTAAGAATATTTTATTTATTTATTCATGAAAGACACACAGAGAGAAGCAGAGATATAAGCAGAGGGAGAGGCAGACTCCCTGTGGGGAGCCCTATGTGGGACTCGATCCCAGAACCCCAGAATCAACCTGAGCAAAGGGCAGACGTTCAACCACTGAGCCACCAGGTGCCCCAGGAAGCCTAATTAACATGTGCCCAAGGTACAGTTTCATTGCTACATAATTTCACATGGGAAGAAGGATAGTAAGACACCAAACACTTGTTTTCTCATGTCTGATATGCAGACTTCAATGAATACATTTGTTTATTAAAAGTCTGCAAATTACAGACCTACCTTACTTGATGTGTTCAAAATGTTTAATAAATTTTCACTCTAAATTGTGTTCTCCAATGAAAAACTATATTTCCATCTGAAATATTACCTGGTTCATGGGAAAGGGGAACCAATTCTTTAACAGAGTAGTTTTATAAGAATTTCTATTTTTCTGAAATTTCACTGATCCCTTTGAGACTTGCCATGTGATAGTTTACTTTTACCTGTAGTCCTTATGTTTTGAGTCTATGTATTTCCTAAAAATCTAGGAACAACTCATTTATTTAAACAGATATTCTTTCACCAAGGAACCTATAGCTTTCCCTTATTTCCAAGGAGACATCAGTTGGAAATTGCATTGCTAAACAGACAGCTTTTGTGGCAGTCCACTTATAAAGCCACTATAGCTTTTAACACAGCTGATTAAAGTCCCCTCAATTTTGCAGGCAGGTTACATCAGCCAGTTTGCACAGCTGCCACTAACTACCATCCATTTTCTCCTAAAAGGAGACCAGAATACTTTCTTTTTTTCCAAACAGAATTAGAGTCCAGCACTTCCAACACAAAGTGGAAGCACATTGCCCTCCGGGTGGGGGCGGCGCAGCTCACTCAGCAATCATCACAAACCATCATGCTTCAGTACCCGCCATTAATGAATGGTAGCCACAGCACTGCTCAGAGAGGGAAAAAAATGAGGCAGTCCTCATGCTTAACCCTCTCTCTTCTCTTTTTGTGTTCATCCAGCCCAAGAAGAGCAGCACTTGATACACAGCAACCAAGCTGAGAGTCACACTGCTGTTGGCAGAGAGACAGCTGAGAAACAGCAGCAGCAAGACTGTGGTGATCCAGGTCACAGATTATCACTACTAACACCCCTAACCCAATTATTGTCAATGCTATTTATAACAACTTTAAAACAAGAAATCACTTGGCTGTCAAATGTTTGATGCTGACACCTTAGCGTACCCCTGAATCCTTTTCTATGGGTACCCCATGTTGGGAGAGAAACTGGATGAGCCATAGTTTCCCAGCCTGAAGAGACCACGTAAATTTTGAAACCCTGTGTACAAAAACAGAAGACAATTGAAAATGCTGTTATACTAGTTGTAAGGAAATCACAGTTTCCCAAATTAAGGTAAAACTTTTTCCTCTAAAGAGTACAATCATGGAAGAATCTTGAGGTAGAAGGAATGAGGTGATCATTTAAAAGAGCTGAGACAGCTCCTGTCCATTGATTGATAAGAGATCACCGAGGTTGTGGATCACTGACTAGGGAAAAGAATTGTGACTGAGAACTTCACGTTGATCCAAAGTTGGCAAGCCACATATTTTTCATCTTTCTAATCATAAATATTTTACTGTTTCTTTTAGGCCTAACTTTATTTCTTAGAGACATAAGGTTGGTTACCACTGAAAACATCTCTATGTGTTTGCCGCAGATCTAATCATACCAAATAGGGCACTCAAATTGAGAAATGGGATTTAGGGGGAATAAAGATGAATATATCATAAAAACTGTACTTTTTTTTTTTAGAGGGATTGGAACTCAGTATCTTCATAAAATACTATAAAATCCTCCTTGAATTATTGAAGTGCATGCATAAAAGCATGGAAAGTATCATTGCTATGTTAAATGATTCAAACTAAATCTGAATCTTTATCACTCATTAAAGAATACCTTAGTGAAAAATAAAATCCTTAGACTGCAGAAATGACTACATACATATATATAGTTACACATATTTAATTCTGTAATGTTGGATTTGAAAGCAGAAGATGAGGTATTAGCTCTGCAACCTAAAACAACCAGTTACTTTGGTTTTCTGTCCCTTGGTTTCTTCATCTCTTAAGAATATAACAATAACTCTTTGAAGTTAAAAAAAAAAAAAAGACTGAAGATTCCGGGCAAAGTTAAAGCATTTTAGAAATCTAATATAAATATATATATATATATATTCTATATTCATACATTCTATATTTATATAGTATAAATGTTCACCCTTGGTGTGAAATTCAGGCTACCATTTGCTAGGTGCATATACAGCAGTCTGTATTTTCAAATATATAGAACAAAACATGATTTATTTGTATATATATGTATATAAATATGTATACTTTTTTAAAATACTTCCAATATTCTTTTCTTCTACATGCAGCAGTGACACAAAAGATGACTGAGCGGATGAACTACCAGGCAATGAAACTGACCCTTCTCCAGAAGAAGATTGACAATATTTCTTTGGCTGTGCGTGATGTAAGGAACACATACTCCTCCCTAGAAGGAAAAATCAATGAAGATAAAGACAGAGAATTTCAATCTTTTCTAAAAGGTAAAAGTAAAATATTCATTCAGTTGAGACAAAAATTAAATGACTCATTTATCTTTTCTCATATTTTGGAATCTTTGCTTTAGATTAGGTGGTATAAAAGTCTAAGACATATTTTTGGAATAAGATATTTGTAAATCAATTTCTAAAATAATTTGAAACATCTAAATTTATACTGCATAGCCAATCTTTTACTCAATATTTCACCTGATTTATTTTTATTAAGTACTAATTACAGCTTAACTTATTTCTTTATAGTTAAAATTAACCGTAATTAATTTACTTCCATTGTGGTTTCCAGTTCAAGATGAAGATGAGGTTAAAAAAGGATTACCAAGGCACTAGATAATATGGTTGTATCAATAATATTGATGAAGATATTGAGGATAAATCTAAAGTATGTTATTACCCCAGAAATTATCTAATTTATAGAATATAATCAATAAAATATATCCTAAAACATCTCAGGTAATAGAAATAATTTCTTTATAAATGTGAATCAGTTTTGCCCAACTTTTGTGCTCTTAAAACAGCAGGCTGTATTTCTTCCTGGAGGTTTTATAGGATAATCTATCTCCAGTTCATTCCAGTTGTTGTCAAAGTTCATTTTCTTGTAGTTGTGAGACTGAGGTCTTATTTTCTTGATTGCTATAAACTGAGGCTTATTTCTAGCTTCTAGAGGCCACTACATTTCTTGGTTCATGTCATTTTTCCTCCATCTTCAACCACCAGCAACACTGCTGAGTGCTCATGGTGATGTAGGAATGACTTAAGGGCAGATGGGGCTAGGCAGGGAAAGATAAGGGAAAGGGCCAGGGTCAAGATCCCAGAAATCTGTGGGCTCCCATAAACCCTAAGGACACCAAAAGGCCCGGGTCAGGCTCCTACCCATCCCAAGAAAACAGAGATAAGCTAGTAAAAACAGAAAAATAATAAACCTGGCTCCCTAGCTCCAAAATGTTAGGGAGTATCTCCCTATAATGGCTACTAAGTAATCACAAAAACACCAGACCACAAAGAAATGTGTCATTAAGGGATTATCAATAGTCCCTGCTCAAACCTAGACTGCACAAGAAATCTCAAGGCCGTGGGCTCCCTGGCTAGGTTCTCAATAAAAGACTGGCACTAAAAGTCCTCGGTGGCAACTTTGTCAGGACCCCACTCACTTCTGAGAGCCTTCTCTGTATCTGGGCTTAATAAATTTCTATCACACTTTACTCACTCTGTTGTCCGCAAGATTCATTCTTCTACTTCATGAGACAAGAACTAAGCTCTCCCGTATCAATGGCATATTTCAAACCCACTCTTCTACCTTCCTTTTCCTCTCTTAAGGGCTCAGTTATTATATTGGGCAGACCTGAGTAATCCAGGATAATCTCCTCGTCTCAAGGTCTTTAACCTTAATCACATCTGCCATGGCCCTCTTGCCAGGTGAGGTAACATATTCACAAGCTGAGGAATCTAGGGTGGGGACATCTTGAGTAGAGCAGCATTATTCTGCCTACCATGGGGATCTGTATGTAGATAGTGAGTAATTGGTATAGTAATGTTATACACAGGGTACAATGTGACCATTTGATAGTTTCAACAAATCCAAGCTAAGGACACCAGAGAAGACTTCTACAAAAAGAAACCATCTCAACTAAGAAGCTAGGGTCCAGGAGGAATTAATTAGGCAAAGGAGTTTCAAGGAGGACCTGGATTTTTTAGGCAAGGAATTTTGTCACTAGGAATATTTCAGTTCTCCGGATTTATTGTATGTTTCCAAATTTCAGGATTACTGTTCCCTTTTACTTTGTTTTATACATAAGCATATACTCATTGTACAACCCCATGACTATAATGTTATTTTTTCTTTATTTTTCATCTGTGGTTTGCAGGTAAAAGATAAGGTGGAGGTTTCCATATCATCTACCAGTATGACAGCAACCATGATTATTTTTTTTTAATTTTATTTATTTATTCATGAGAGACACACAGAGAGAGGCAGAGACACAGGCAGAGGGAGAAGGAGGCTCCATGCAGGGATCCCAATGCGGGACTTGATCCCGGGACTCCAGGATCACACCCTGGGCCGAAGGCAGATGCTCAACCGCTGAGCCACCCAGGTGTCCCCATGATTTTTTTAAATTATGTAAATATTTGATGCTATTAAGCCCCTGAAGGCAAGACCCTGCCCTACATTTCTGGCATGTCCCCCCTATGGCCAAACTTACCAATGACAAGCATGAGAGAGGAATATATTTTCTCTGAAGTGATAACATGAGAAAGAAATCGAATAGAAACAGTATATCATTGACTAACACTGCCATAATGAAAAATTTTAAGCAAAATTTGGTTATCATAACCAAAGAGAATTAGAATTAGGCCTGTCAACAGCTTTTTGTGAAACTACTAACAAAAATTCTGGTAATGACCTAGAAAAAAACATTCCATTCATAAGAGCAACAACAAAATTCTCCCCTCAATAGAAGGCATTAGTTGTGTACTAAGCATAATCAACTATGAAAACCAGAGAGGGACACCTGGGTGGCTCAGCAGTTGAGCCTCTGCCTTTAGCTCAGGGCATGATCTCCGTCCAAGGATCCAGTCCCACATCGGCCTCCCCACAGGGAGCCTGCTTCTCCCTCTGGCTGTGTCTGTGCCTCTCTCTCTGTGCCTCTCATGAGTAAATAAATAAAATCTTAAAAAAGAAAGAAAGAGGGGCAGCCCCAGTGGCGCAGCGGTTTAGTGCCGCCTGCAGCCCAGGGCTTGATCCTGGAGACCTGGGATTGAGTCCCACATCGGGCTCCCTGCATGGAGCCTGCTTCTCCCTCTGCCTGTGTCTCTGCCTCTCTGTGTGTGTGTGTGTGTCTCTCATGAATAAATAAATAAAATCTTTAAAAAGAAAGAAGAAAGAAAGAAAGAAAGAAAGAAAGAAAGAAAGAAAGAAAGAAAGAAAGAAGCCTGAGAGCTTTGTAGTTAATGAATGTTCATTCAGATAACAGAAACTAAACTCACCCCAGGGTGCTGCACTTGGCCTAACAAAACCACAGCCTCTTCTCTTTCTTACTCTACAAGCACAGAGAGGAATCCGGCTTATCTACTAGTAACCACAGAAATTGTCCCAATTCCTTAAGACGTACCTGAGTGTTGTTAACAGGCCATACATTCACAACCACAGAGGGACACACCCACGTGTCTGATAACATATCTATGGGTTTGATATCCTATGAGTCACATGAAGCAGAATCAAATAAAGTTAAAATTATGTCCCCATTTCAGATATTGACATAAAGTACTTTGATGTATTTTTGCAAAATCAGGTTCTTGCAGACAATTTTTTAGCAATAAATTATAAAAATGTTATCTGAAAATCTCCTTTTCCAGAGAGATCTATTTTTAAAGCTAATAGTCTGTTTGATTTCAGACACTGCTGTGATTTTACCCTTTATCCAGTGTATTTTTCCATTAAAGATTTAAAATATAGTAGCTAAAGCACCTCCTAATTTCCATATTCACCATTTACTTTTTTCCTAGTTACTTTGATCAAATACTCTAAGCTTTGCCTATTTGCAGTGCTTTTACCTCTCATTCTTATTTTGACTTTCAGATCACATAGTTGGGTTTTTTTCTTTAAAGATTTTATTTATTTATTTATTTATTTATTTATTTATTTATTTATTTATTTAGAGAGTGTGTGTGCACATGAGCTGGGGAAGGGCAAAGAGAGAGGAGAGAGAGAATCTCAAGTTCACACTCCACTGAATGCAGAGCCCAACCAGGCTGATCTCAAGGCCCTGAGATCACAACCTGAGCTGAAACCAAGAGTCAGATGCTTACCCCCTGAGCCACACAGGTGCCCCAGATCACATTGGTTTTTGTTGGCTGAATTTAAACAGCTATTTTTATTGTCCACAATTATTTAATTCAGTTATACTTAAGTTTTCAATCTTGAAAAACATTTTAAGCCAAAATGATATAAATTCCAAAAAGATCTGATCCCTAACCTTAAATTTTTTATTGTATTTCATCAAGTTCTCATGAAAATTTAAGACCATTTTAACCAACAGGAAATGACTAAATGATCTTGTGGGAAGTGCAGTAAAAATAACTTTGCTATTTAGTAGCACCTTATACTGAGTGAAGCTAATATATTCTATTTATAGTATCAGAAATCTAATTTTCCAAATTTTGTTTTCTGTGTAGTATGCAGAATTTGCTCAGTGAAGATTTGTTATGTAAATGGGTAACTGACTAAATGCTAAGTAAAATTTAGAAAATAAAAATACTTTTTAAAAGTCTTTTAGTGTAAAAAAAAAGTCTTTTGGTGTGATTATTCATGCTATTGCATACAAAGGCTAGGACTCTTTCAGTATAATTTATCTTATTTGTGACTGCTTAAATTTTTCTAATTAATTTAACCTTTCCTTAGTACTTTGGTGCTGTGTCATTATTTAGTGTTCCCATACTTCACATTTTTACTATTATTTTTTCCATTACATACAAGTTGATTTTCACTTACTTATATTTTTGGACTTTTAAATGTATTTCAGGGGCAGCCAGGGTGGCATGGTGGTTTAGCGCCACCTTCAGTCCAGGGCGTGATCCTGGGGACCCGGGATCAAGTCCCACATGGGGCTCCCTGTGAGGGGTCTGCTTCTCCCTATGCCTGTGTCTCTGCCTCTCTCTCTCTCTCTCTCTCTGTGTCTCCCATGAATAAATAAATAAAATCTTTAAAAAAAATAAATGTATTTCAGTTTTCATTATGTCTAGAAATGTAAAATATTATATTTTTCTCTGAAAATACTATTCACTAAAGATCAATTAGCAATATTGACCTGTAGGATTTCCAGGGAAATATTTGTTCATGTAAACATTTACAGCTTCTTCTTTGTACCAGATTAATATCAGGATGCTCAAGCAATACATCATTCTATTTGTTATAATTGATCTTTCATGTACTTTTTATGCAAATCTCTCGTGCATCTCAGATACTTTTTAAAACTTGCTTACAAAATAGAGATATGTAGAGACTGTATATTTTTATTCTACAATTACCTTTCTTAAATAGACTTTAGGACAGCCATAATTCATTTCACATTTATGCAGACCTTCCTGTTCAAAATGCTTTGTAGTATGTTACCGGTATTTTACATTACAGTCATTAGCTACATTTTGGATTGGAGTGGAGATATCTTCCATTTATATGTGCTTCATAGCTAGGTTCTATAAATACACCTAAAGCATTTGTTTTACTTTTTCCCATTTTCTGTATTTGTATGTAACAGGTTTGGTTGGTTGTTTTTTTTTTTTTTCCATTTTTAAATATTAATTTCCCATTCTGAATAGTTCTGAGTTCTGAGTACTTCAGGATTCTTTTCCTTTTTTTTTTAATGCTACTTTTAGAGCTGACCATAATTCTGATTTATGATCAGTCCATGCTTTCTAATTCTGGAAATACCAATATGTGTTTCATTAATGGCAAGTTTCCTTTTATTTTTGTTAAGAATTAATGTCATATTATGGTAATCAAGCAAATCTCGAATTCCTATTTTCATTTGACTTTGTTTTGTGATCCCCAAACCTCTCATTATTATTTTATTGTTGCTATAAACTATTGTTGAATCTTGTAACTATTACTTCATATTGTTCCTTATTTGAGAATCTCATTAAATTTCTCCTCTGCAGTCAATTTATTAGTTTTTATGAGCTCAAAATACAAGCTCTGAAACCTAATTACTAGCAACTTAATAACATAGTCATGAGCTAACACCAGGTATTATTTACTGAACCAGAAAGCCCAAAGCCATTTATTTTCATACCAGAGTAAGACTAGACTTAGAATCATAATGTACAAGGATCTATTAACTAAAGTTAGTAGCAGTTCCTTCATGTCTTTTGTTTATGGTTCTGGTATGTTCTACATCACAATTGATTTCTCCCCTTAGACTTATCAATTAAGAAAGTCATCACCTTCTATGAACTATAGTAATTTTTAAAATTTCAGAAGTGTAGTAAAGATGTATTCTTATTATTACATGTTATTACTTCTTAATCTCCAAGTTTTTATCTTTTAGAGATATCTGAATTTTACACAATTAAAATGGTATATCATTTATTGTTGTTTAATATTTCTTTCTCTAGGTCTAAAATCCAAAAGTATCAATGATCTGGTAAAGAACATAGTAAGAGAGCAATTTAAAATTTTTCAAAATGACATGCAAGAGACTGTAGCACAGCTCTTCAAGACTGTATCGAGCTTATCAGAGGACCTTGAAAACACCAGACAAATAATCCGACAAGTTAATGAATCTGTGGTTTCAATAGCAGTCCAGCAAAAGTCTGTTTTAATGCAGGAAAACAGGCCCACTTTGACTGATATACTAGACCTAAAAAATCACATTGTGAATATAAGGCAAGAAATGACTTTTAAATGTGAAAAGCCTATTAAAGAACTAGAAGCAAAGCAAACTCATTTAGAGGGTGCTTTAGAACAGGAACACTCATGGAACATTTTGTATTATGAATCCCTCAACAAGACTCTTTCTAAAATGAAGGAAGTGCATGAGCAGCTTTTATCAACTGAACAAGTATCAGATCAGAAGGGTGTTCCAACTGCTGAATCAGTTAGCAGAAATGTCACTGAGTACATGTTTGCTCTACATGAGAATATAAAGAAGCAGGGTTTGATGATGCTGCAAATGTTTGATGATTTGCACGTCCAAGACACCAAGATTAACAATCTCACCATTGCTTTGGAGATGGAGAAAGAATCTGTCAGGGGTGAATGTGAAGACATGTTATCCAAGTGCAGAAATGATTTTAAATTTCAAATTAAGGACACAGAAGAGAATTTACAAGTTTTAAACCAAACATTGGCTGAAGTTCTCTTTCCAATGGACAATAAGATGGATAAAATGAATGAGCAGCTAAATGATTTGACTTATGATATGGAGATCCTTCAACCATTGCTTGAGCAGGGAGCACCATTTAGAGAGACAATGGTACATGAACAACCAAAAGAAGTCATAGCTACAAGAAAAAAAGTGGAAAATCTGACTAGTTCTGTCAACAGTCTAAATATTCTTATCAAAGAACTTTCAAAAAGACACAATTTACTTAGGAATGAAGTTCAGAGTCGTAGTGATGCCTTGGACAGACGTATCAATGAATATGCCTTAGAAATGGAAGATGGCCTAAATAACACAATGACTATTATAAATAATGCTGTTGATTTCATTCAAGATAACTACATGCTAAAAGAGACTTTAAGTACAATACAGTATAATCCTGAAGTCCATCATCAATGTACCCAAAATATGGAAACTATTTTGACATTTATTCCTCAACTCCGATATTTGAATGATTCTATTCAGATGTTGGTCAATGATAATCAGAGATACAACTTTGTTTTGCAAGTTGCCAAGGTCCTTGCAGATATTCCCAAAGATGAAAAACTAAGTCAGTCTAGCTTTCAGAAGATTTATCAAATGTTCAATGAAACCACTTCCCAAGTGATAAAATATCAGCAAAATATGAGTTATTTGGAGGAAAAAATACTCTCAGTCACAAAGATTTCCAAAAATTTTGAAACTAAGTTGCAAGATATTGAGACAAAAATAACTAAGACACTCATACCTTATTACATTTCACTAAAAAAAGGTGGTGTGGCTACAAATGAGAGAGACCAGGCTCTTCAAATGCAGGTACTAACTTCCAGATTTAAGGCACTGGAAGCAAAATCCATTCACCTCTCAGTTCACTTCACTTCACTTAACAAAACTCTGTATGAAGTTTTAGTCATGTGTCATAATGCCTCTACACGTATCTCAGAACTGAATACAACCATACCTAAGCAGATAAAAAGTTCTTTACCAGATATTCAGCTTCTTCAGAAAGGTCTCACAGAATTTGTGGAATCAATAACTGAAATAAAAACTCAAATTGCCATATCTAATTTAACTTGGTATATAAATCAAACACTGTCTGATAGTCTTGCAAATGTTGTCAGGTCTCAGAAGCAAATAAAACCATTGCTGAAGAAACCCAATTCACTTAAAAAACCAACAGTGAATCTTACCACTGTCCTGATAGGCCGGAACCAAAGAAATACAGACAACATTCCAGTTCCTGGTAAGCTATTGGTAAAATAATAATTTTAATCTCTCTTTCTATTTAATGGGTATTTAGGAGATCTGTGGGGTTTATCAAGACCATAAGATATAAAAGATACTTTCTTGAACTTGGGCAAATAGTTAAGAAATTCAAAGGTCACTAAAAAACTATTTGAATCTGATTCCATATTATGTAATTAGGCATCAAGTGCTTATGGTTTAAATATTTGTCTCATTTTCTTAACTTTTTTCTGACACATTCCCTATAATACAATCAAACTTGCCCGTAGAACATTTATGCTTTCATATGTGATTAAGGAAAGCTATTAGATAATGAGTTTCTTAATGAAAATGACCAGACAGAGTCTTATTCATTTTGGCATTCTCTGAAAAAAATGTCTGGTATACAATAGGAATTCAATAAATATCTGTTGAATAACTGAATGAGCACAAAAGTCAGCAGGAATTCTATTTGTGTAGATCACAGCAAGCCACAAATACCAGGCTAAGCATTCGGGCTACTGTAACAAAATACAAAGACCAGGTGGCTTCCAAAGAACAAAAATGTGTTTCTTGTGGTTTTTGAGACTAGAAAGTCCAAGATGAGGGTGTCAGCATGGTTATATTCTGGCGAGAGCCCTCTTTCTGGGCCACAGCTGGTGACTTGCTATGTTCTCCCATGGTAGAAAATGTGAGAGATCTCTTTGGGGTCTCTTTTAAAAGAACACTAATCCTGTTCATGAGGGCTCTACCTCCCCATCTTCTAATAACTTTGGGGTTTAGAAATTTTTCTTTCTTTTTTTTAATTAAAGATTTATTATTTGTTTGTTTGTTTATTTATTTATTTATTTATGAGAGATGGGGAGCCCAATGCAAGATTTGATCCCAGACCCTGAGATCATGACCTGAGTTAAAGGCAGACCTTCAACCACTGAGCCACCCAGGTGCCCTAGAATTCCAATATATGCATTTTGAGCAGACACATCATAACACTAAGGCATTTAGACATGATTTTGTAAGAGTGATCTTTGAAAATTTGGAGCACGGTTATACATGGTGGAAACTGTGTCTCAGAAACATGAAGCTAGCAGTAGTAAATAGCACGACTACAAAGAATGAAATTAGAGATACCAGTTAGGACAGTATTAGCAAGATCAGTAAGAGCCAGATCTAAAGAAGAGTAAATTGAAACAGAGGGGACAAATGTGAAACATGTGAAAGTAAAATTAACAAGCAGCAGGAGAGTGGAAAAATTGGTGATCCAAGGAAGAGCAAAGCATGATTCTGGTCCTGGTTGTTTCAGTGATTTCTCTGTAAATTTAAGCAAGTTCACCTCTCGGGGTCTCTGTTTCTTTCTTTTCAGTGATGGGATTGCAGTAGGTATTTTGCTGAGCTCATTAGTAGAAATATGTTACCAAGCACATTATTGTAAAAAAACGTGAGCTGTTCACAGTCTGAAGGTAAGGCACTTGCAGAGGAAGTGATCTAGAATACTCTGAAGTTTAGGATTTGGGAAAAGAAAGGGTAGCAGTATCATTAATAGACGTTGTAAACACCAGAGGAGAAGCATAAATTTGGGAGGAAGGAGGAATCCAATGCAGTACATATAAACACTCAGAAGTCCTTCTGTATGAAAGAAGTGTTTCATGAATATGTTTGGTGTATAAGTAATACTAAATAATCTTTCCGCAATGAAAAGAATAGCTACTGATTCTTACTAAAAGAAATGGCAATATTTCTCTCATATGAGTCTGCTATTAAATTATATGTCCAACTGGATGAATTTTTTATTTTATTACTTTCTAATTACAGAAGAGTGATCATTGTCCTGACATAATATGACTCCATATTTAATCTCTGAATGTTTCAATAATATCAAAAACCACAGACTAATACAAAGCTGCATTGTTTCTTGACTACTTAAATTGCTGTATTTATTTATGACTTCTTTTCAATTAGTCTGACCCAGGAAGACTGATCTTGTCATGTGGAATCACAGAACAAATGATTCAGATGTACATGTTTCCTAGAGAAAGGTAGTAGTAGTCCAATATGAGATGTTCTTGTAATAATAATTTTAGGAAACATAATAACTTGTTCTTTTTCCATTTTATTACAATCTTTAGTCTTCCCATGGATGTTGCAAATGAGTTTCAGTGAAGCTCTACTGCAGCATATGTGATCATACATCAGGCAAACCACGTCATTTTTTTTTCTTAAACCAAAAATGCCTGGATCTGTAGAGTAAATATAAAATTTAAATAGCTTCAAAACTAATTGAGGTAAAAGGTTTAGTAGGACATAAGAACTTATAAACTTTTATAGTATAAAGAATGCATGTTAAGAGTTTATAAAAATTGTATTTGGATGTTATATAGTAGCTGACTCAATATTGGGCTTAATGGGTTAATAATTAACTTAGTTCTGATTCCCTTTTTTTTTTTCAATGATGCCCTGATAAAATTGATTCCTGTTCTTTTATGTATTGGAATTAAAATTTTTATAGACTTATCTACCAAAATTAATAATTAATTTAAAGTTCTTTATTTCAGGAAAGATTGTCAACAATGTCAGGGCAATAAAGATATATTGGCCTAATTTCATGACCTGGGTGGATATTCACTTTATGTAGAACCAGCAGCATAATGTGTAGGACCCTTTTAGTGGGTGTGTAGATATGCATGCTCATTAAGCCAGCTTCTGTGGGCCATAAAACTGACAGCATTCATTGGCCATCTGAGCTGGTGAAGTCTGTGCCTGGTGAAGGAACCTGTGGACTCAGAGTAAGTTCTCCTGTAAGACTAAACAAACTGTGGGCACCTGGATGGCTCAGTCAGTTACCCTTGGCTTTGTCTCAGGTCATAATCTCAGGGTGGTGAGATCAAGCCCCACTTTGGGCTCTGGGCTGGACATGGAGCCTGCTTAAGCATCTCTCTCTCCCTCTGCCCCTCTCCCCTGCTCATGTTTTCTCTCTCTCTGTCTCTCACCCTCTCAAAAAAAAAAAAAAAAAAAAAAAAAAAAGAATAAACCAATTGCAATTAACTCCTTCATTTGATACCCTGTTTCATACCAGGTGTATGTGCCATTGGCTAAATTTGTCTGTGTTTCCTTTGACCTCTGCTATTACACTATAAATACCATGTAGCCATATTACTCCCCTACCTAACTAACATCGGAAGATAATTCATCATCACCTTATGAACTGCACAATATTATTCAGATTAGAACCACTATCATTTGCAGAATAGTAAGTGCATTTAATAAAATGAAAAAAACTATGAATTTAGTTTTTAAAATGTAATCTTAATTTTAATACTGGTAACTTCTTTTGAAGCCTAATAATAGTAGTATTATAGTAACATAATATTGGATATTTCTTATTAGCCCTATATCATAGGTGCTGTACAAATTATACTATATATGTTAGCTCATTTAACAACACTTAGGAAGTAGCTATCATTATGGTTTTTTGAATATAACTAACTGTCACAGAGATGAACTGACCTATTCTGCTTAATTAAGGTCATGCAACTGGTTAGTGATAGAGCCTGAATCCTGGTCTGTTAGACTCAGGGCTCAGTCATCAACTACTGTTCTCAAAGAGATTATGGAGTATGTTCACCAGCCTTTCTCTTCCTTCTCCTTCTGTTCAGTGCATCAGATCTATCTCAGAGTCTGGCCATATCTGAATATTCCAGATGGTTAGAATCAATACTCCAAGAGAATTTCCCTTCTTGAGGATCCCACAACTGCTGTTCATTTCTGCACTTACCAGGAAGTAAAGGTGCTACTTTTCAGTTTGGATTTTCTGTGATATGGCTGATGGGCAGTTGTCACTGAAAGTGACCATAAATTATTCACAAGATCTTTTTTTGACTGATGCAGAAGGGCAAAATTCAGAGTCCTCATCTCTGTCACTTCCTGTGAGGCATCCCTAACATTCGGTTATGTTAATTATGATTCCTCCTAGGCCATTGCTGATAAGCTGTTCCGGTTGAATCACTAAATATTTGATTTGTGTCTAAACAATATTCCCATAGACACGGAGAGGGTTTTATTTCATCTTTGAAGGTTTGTTTGTACAGCAATTGGCCAACTCGTTCCTGCAGAGAGGGTTTAGCTGCTTGCCTTCTAAGAGGAGCTGAATCGTGCTGTAACACATCGGCAGCAACATTGCGGAGGACAAGCACTTGCTGCTCGTGAGACCACTGACTTTTTATTGTGACCATTTCCCAGTATTTACCAGATATACTTAACTCTCATAATAAACCTCTTTTATTCGTAATTGCCTCCTTAACCACTCCTTTTAAGAAAGACCACATTCTAAAAAAAAAAAAAAAAAAAAAAAAAAGAAAGACCACATTCTATATAAGACTTGGGAGTGTATAAAAACACAACTTCTTAAAATTATCATTGCTGAGGATAGAAGCAATCTAAAAGAGAAAAATAGGAGCCAAAATTTATAACACATGGCCTGACAACAAAGGAAATGGAACAGAACACCAAGTCCCATCTACGTAGACACTCAACAGGCTGAGGTTTTTTAACAAGAGTCACAGCTATTTCTTAACAATTAGATTATTTCTTTAGCACTCAGGAGTCGAAATCAAATTTGATTATTAACTAATCTACAATTAAATACAATGAATATCTAGATATCTTTCTCCTAGTCATCAAAACCACTATAAATTCAAAATTTCCCATGTGGTATTATTTTGTGTCATATTGCCCATTAAATATGAAAAGTTATTGGGATGAGTAAATCACATATTGTGAACCTACTTTTTAAAATCTAAACTCAGTGACTTCATGTAAACTAAGAAATTTGCTTGAAAATCTCAAATTGTAATGGAAAAAAACCTCCCTTCCTAGCTAAAAAAAAAAAAAACAAAAAACCTCAAATTATGTATCTACCTCTACATCTTTTAAAAATACCTTCCTAGATTAAAGGTGAAATAAAAGTACAAGACAATTTATATTATTCAGTGTGATATTAGCTCAAAATGTGCTCAAAGATGTTTAAGCAGTTTTTTTCTTAGGGTCAAATAGATGTCTTTAGAGTTATTACTGTTATTTAAAAATAGTAATAATTCATAATTGTTCAGTTCAAAACAACAAATATAATTGAGTGCTAAATGGAATCAGATACTGTTCTAGATACCTCACATACATCACAGTGTTTTTTAAAAAAAGTTATCTTCCTAGAGTTTACACTCTTGCAGTGGTAGAGAAAAAAAACCATAATAAATAAATATATAAATTATGTTATATGTTAAAAGGTAATAAATTCTATGTATAAAGGAAAAAGCAAAGAAAGGTAAGGGAGTCTGTACTGTGGGATGTACCAGAGTATGCTGAGAGCAGCTTGCAGCATTATTAAATAAGATGATAGGATAAACTTTAATTGTGGACAAATAGTGAGCTCGAATAAGTGGGACTAAAAAGGGAAAGAAAGCAAGGCCCTGGTTCAGAAACTTTGTAATTTTATTTTAACAAGAGTTGATAGTGGAGGATGTACCTATACAGCAATGTGATATTTGGTTGTTGTTCTATGTATTTTTAATTTCTTAAAAATTTTTCATATGTCTATGAACATCACATTGTTATGACTATGTTGAATATGAAAGAAATATACCAAAGCATGTACTAAGCTCTTAAGGAGTGTTATATGTCTCCATTATTATGAGTTGAGTTTCTTATTGAGAACTAGGTGTTTGGGCAAATATCATGTAAGAGGTAGATTAGGGCTGAGTATTCACTCAATCAATCATTTATGTCTGGTGTTGAGTGTACTATGTTTAGATTCATTCTGCTGGTAACCAACATTTTTAAGCAGGAATATGGCTAATCATGTATGTGCGTTTTTAAGTTTTTGTTCTTCAGATAGACCAATTAGAAAATCATTATAATGGCTCTGGCAGGAATTGATGAAGATCTCAACTAGGTGGCAGAGACAGAAATAGAAGCTGGGAGTGTCAGTTAAATGTGAATATATATTTAGTACAGAACAGCTAATTGAAAATACTAAGTCTTAGAATGAAGAGTAACACCAAAGTTTGAATAAAGCATCAGTGATGGGAAGTTGATCTTTCCTCTAATGGAAGTAGGAACGTTAAGGAAGAAGTACAAATGTATACAGGAAGACAAATTTAGTCTGTGATTCGTTAAAGATCCATTATCTCTATGGAAAAGTCCATAAATTAGTTAGTAATGTAGGCCTGGAACCAGAAAATTGCTTGCAGGTAAAAGTTGGAAGTTACTTGCACAGAGGAGATATTTGAGGACACAGAACTAAATTAGATAGCGAAGGACAGAGAAAAGAAGATAAAAACATGGAGATTTCCTATATTTGATGAAAGTAGGGGAGAGAAAGAGAGAGATCACTGAGGGAGAAGAGGAGTGATAAAACCTAGGGATGTGGAAGGATATGGCAGACTGAGTTTTGACAAATGCGGTCACGTAATCACCACAACAGTCAAAACAAACGACATTTCCATCACACCTCAAAATTTCCTTATGTATCTTTGTAGACTCTACCCACACTCCCGTCACTGTCAATAAGTGGTCTGTTGTCATCTCTCGCAGTTTCATCTTTCCCAGAATATTTTATAAATGAAATGCATGTACGAAGGCTTTTGAGTCTGCCTTCTTTCATAGTATAATATGTTTGAGATTCATCCATGTTGTTACATGTATTCCTTTTTATTACCCAGTAGCATTCCACTGCATGGACATACCCCAGTTTATTCATCCATTTACCGTTGAAGGTATTTGGATTGTTTCGAGTGTGGGGTGATTATGAATAAAGCTGCTATAAACATTCACACATAGGTTCCTGTGAGTATACAAGTTTTCATTTCCCTTGAATAAATATATAGTAACAGCATATCTTGCTTATAAATAAGCATAGCTTTAATAAGTAATGGCTAACCACTTGCCATTTCCACTAGTAATTAATGTACAAGAATTGTTCCACAAGCTTGCCAATACTTGACATTCTCAATATTGTTTATTTTACCATTTTAATAGGTGTGTAGTTGTATCTAACTGTGATTTTATTTTGTATTTTCCTAATGACTAATGATGTGGAACAAATTTTATATATTTTTCATTTTTTAAATAGTGCTTTTGATTAAAGGTTATAACTTTTAAGAAAAAGGTGAAAAGAGTTGATAATATCAAATAAAAACATTTCATTTCCTAGGTCATGGCTTATAATGATACATGAATGATAATTTAATGACAAAGGTTAGACTAAATCTTCTGGGACAGGGCTAATACATTTGGTAATGATTTCTTATATGATTAAATGAGCTTTAAAATTATATTTGAAAAAAGTAGAAAAAATATATTTGAAGGGCTGAGAAAAAAGATCCCAGAAGCAATATTAAGAACAACAGATGATGTGATTTAAAAAGAACAAAAATAAGAACTAATCATTTGAAGGAAAAAGTAGTAAAGATTGTTGGAAACAATATTTCTATCCATCTATATGGCATGGACAGAATATGAGTAATTAGAACAATGCATTTAGAAATTTAATATAAACAAATAATTATTCACATTTCTTGAAGTTGTTGGAAAGGAGCATATAGAGTATTTTTAGAGCAATGGAAGGATAAACCTTATTTGATAGGAACAATTTTGATAAATGGGGACACAGCATAGTGCTGAAAGTTAATGTATCCATAAGTGGAAGAAATCGTTTTAAAAAGGCGAAAGATTTATGCGATCTGAAGAGAAACTAGAGGATTGGAAGAAATGATTTTAGAAAGCATCAGAATTGGGATGAAAAATAAAATCCTAATGTTGTGTGGACATGTTACCTTGAGCAAAGTAGTGTAGTGGATTTGTATATAATGTGTTTCTCCATGTCTGACAAAACTGGCTCAGGGCAATGCTAGGTTTCCTCACTAATCTATTGGAAACTCCACTCTGCTCTAAGCAGAGATCAAGGTGATCTGCCTTCTGTAATGTTATTGTTTAATTAAAGAAAGAAAAAAAGAAAATATTGATGGTAAAACAAGACTATGTAAAAAAAATACTAAATAAAATAAAAATAAAATATATTATATAAAACCTATACATTAGTTTCAGATGTACAATATAGTGATTCCGCAATTCCATACATCACACTGTGCTTTTTTATTTATTTTTAAAACGACATTTTAGTACTTGGTATGTGGGGTGCTGTGCTAGTTAGTAATGACACAAAGTTTAGTAGAGGACCCAAGCCCTGACTTCACAAAAGTTCACAATCTAATTGGAAGTCAGAAGAACATGGGAGCAATTACAGTGGAGTGTGATGAATTCAACAAGAGAACTTCTGAGCATCTGACAATAATTGAGGGAATTAACATAATTAATTCAAATGACAGGGATAAAAGACGATTTCAAAAAGAAAATTATGCTTTTGTGGGGGTCTGATTTTTGTTGTTAATTCAAGAAAAAATTGCCTTTTGAGTACAAATATGTACAGAACTTATAAAGATGCCTAACCATTTTTAAGTATTTTAGTAATAAAGCAAAAATATATAAGTTGCATGATGTACAAATGTAGATTTTTAGCTGATTGCATATCAAAATGTACAAAGTTTCAATTTATAAATCAATGCCAAACCGTCTTTAGTTGCTCTAAAGCTCTATGCTTGACACTGATTTTTATTAGTGACTTGGATGAACACATAAAACATAAATTTGGAAATGATGAAGTTGGGAGAGTTAATTAAAACATTGTACACAGAAGTAAAACAAAGAACAGTTTCTATGGACAAGTGATATGTCGAGTTTAATAAGATAAATGTAATCGTTGGTAATGATTGTAAATTCATGCTAAGATAAATTAAATAAATATGAGATTTTTTGACAATTTCAGTGACATCAGGGCATAGAAGACCTGTTTCGACACAATGTAATACAGATGCAAAAAATAGACAATGAACACTTAATGCCTATATAATGTTAACAGAAGTATAAGGTCACTGCATTTCAGTACAAGATCATACTGGCAATTGTTACTGTAGCCTGCTCTAATTAGAGTCTATTCTAATATACCCAGTGTTCGGAGCCATGGGCATAATTTTATGTATCATAATGTGAATTATTTAGGCAGTGACTTGGAGACCAGAGCTGTCTAAAATATCAAAGAAGGCAAGAAAGGAACTTAAAACATGAGTGACAGAAGCAGGTGCAGACAAATATGTGAGGCACCCTGGACAGGAATTCAGTGGGAAGATGAGAGGTGCCCCAGAGGCAAACCATGTGTACTCTCATAGTTCGAGCTACTACAGCAATAAGAGATAGCAGGCTCCAAGCAAACTTAAGTGAACCCTTTCTCCAGATGAATGACCCGGCAAAGAAATCAGAATAAAGGACAAAATGGTATCCTCTAAAACGACTCAAAGAGAACAAGGAAATACCCCATTCCTAGAAGTAATGGAATAGAGGGAGGAAAAAAACAAAAGGTGCATCCTAGACATTAAACAGAAGGCAAAGGACCTGGTCATGTAGAATCAGAGTAGAGCCAATAGCAACACAAAATTGTACATTTCTGTTTGATCCCTGATTCATGCATGGGGCAGAGTCTACAGGTGAGAGTATCATTTCCCCATCTGGGAAAATAAGAATTACAGAGTTAATCAGATTGGATAAATAATTCAGTGTCCCCCTAGGCCCACAGTATAGTTGATTAATTCCTAAGGGAAACACAATAAATGAACACTACCCTGTGAGTCGATCACTGTTCTAGATTCAGAAAATGTGAAAACAAATGAAGCCAGTGCTTTGACATCAATAATTCACATTTCCATAGGTAATAAAGAATCATTGAAGTTTTTAAAGCTAGGAAGTAGTGGGCTAGGTTTTAGAATGATAGCTAACAGTAAATGGAATGGTTTAATAACCTATTCGTTTGGTTAGGAAATGATGTTAAAGAAACATAAGCCAGTTTGAAACATTTTTGAAAAGATATTGCACATATGTAATGTTTTCCATATATGTCTTAATGAGCAAAATAGTTTATGGAATATTGCAGAGAATATACCAAAATAATGTAAACAAGTTTCTAGTTGCATAAATAATATCTATTTTCTTTGCAAAAAATTCTAATAATACATGCATGTAGTTTGGTCACATTCTATGTGAATTTGAATTATTTAAACATGAAACATAATGTATATAAAATATTTACAGATCTCACTGCTTGAGAAAAATGTTAAACAAAACAAATAACCCTAGATTTAAAAATCATCAACAATTAGGATTTGAAATGAGTGAATTAATTTTAAACTGTTTACACTTTTGTCACGAGGTGGCGCCATAGTGGTAACTGTGGCCAGAAATGTATTCTTCCCCAATCTTTTTTCTGTTTACATAATTATGTATTATGTTTATAACCATATTCATAATTTGAGGTTTTCTAAATAATTAGAATTACTGAGTATCTAGTGTGTGAACTGAAGCTTGCTGCCTTCAGTAAATCAAACGTGTTGGGGGATCTATCTCATTCTTTAAAACTGCTGTCTAATATTCCCCAGGGGAAAAAAAATACTTATAATTTATTTAACAATGAAATGGTCATTTAGGTGTATCACAATTTTTCACTAATGCAAATTATGCCGTAAAGAACATTTTTTAGCAATTCTCTTTGTATATATAGGCATCTCTGGAGTATATCAGGATATAGCAGGCTCCAAGTCTGCTAATTTTAATTCTGATAAATATGGTTAAATTGTTCATTCAGAGGTTCTAACAATTTAAGCTCTAATCAACATTGTGTGAGAATGCCCATTTTCTTCATGACTGAATATCTTTTTGAATGTTGGCACCTGATATTAAAATGTTGGTGGTGAAAATGTATTATTCCATAATTAGCAATGAGGTTGAATAGGCTTTAAGAATTTTGATTAACTTTTGAGGTTTTGTTCAGTAATAGGCCAATTCCTATCATTTGCCCATTTTTCACTTTTTTTCCCACAATCTTTTAGATTGGTCAGAATTTCTCATGTTATAGATATTATTCATTAGATCTTTGTGTCTGTCAAAACATTTTTCTCTTACTCTGTCACTTATATTTGAACCTGATAATGGTGATTTTCACTGCAAATGTGTTTTAATACTTAGGTGGTCAAATGTCAGGACTTTTGTCTTATGGCTTCTGGATTTTTTGTTTTGTTTTGCTTTGAGTTCTCCAAAATTTTAAAGCGCTATGAAGATATTCTTTTTACTTGATTGTAATACAATCATATGGGTTATTGTTGTTTTTGTTGTTTACATTTAGTATTTTTGTACATGTGGAAAGCATATTTTTGTGCATATTCAGTTATATTAGCACCATGGATTGATTAAACATTTTTCTTCTCCAGTGACTTGAAATATTACCTTTATTATGTATCAGTTCCAAATATATATAAATCTGTGTCTGAAACCCTTTTCTGTTCTATAGTTGACCAAAATCTTAACATTTTCACACAAAGACATGCAACGGACTATCCCCATTCTGAATATCACAAAATGATCCCTACTTCAAAGAAGCAGTAGAAGGAGCTCAGAGAGTTAAGAGGTTTATATGAAGTCCTGTGACTACGCTGGCAGCCAGCCTGGACCTGGGGACCCATTTTTCTTATTTCTACTTCAGTGTTTTTCAGTGTTCTGTTGCAAACCATAAGATCAACGAGAAAATAGGTCACTCTCACCCTCTTTTATCTTGGTTCTTTTTCAGTAACAGAGGAGTATTCAGACTGTAGTAGCTCCCCATGCCAAAACGGGGGCACCTGTATAAATGGAAGAACTAGCTCTGTCTGTGCTTGCCGACATCCTTTCACTGGCGACAACTGCACTATCAAGCTGGTACAGGAAAATGCTTTAGCTCCAGGTATGAAAGTACGTGCATCCTTGGATTTGCTCAGTATCCTACACATAAACACTTTCTGAAAATACTTACAAATGAATATTGAAACCTGGTTATCTGGACTCATGTAAGGATTAATTCCTTTCACTTCTGAAATTGACTGAATAATACACATGATTTACAGGTGGAAATGTCTGTCAGGCAAATCCATACACTTGTTGACATTTTCAATACTGATATGACAGAAGCAGTCTTTTTTTTTTCTTGTGGATTTTGAAAGAAAATACAGATATATATAATAGATAGATAGATAGATAGATAGATAACTGATTGGTATAAACTCTTTTTGAAACAAGTCGATAAAGAAATATATCTTTGATTTGTATCAGATATGATTATTTAAATGAAGATTTTAAAAGTAATTAGCAGTATGTCTTCCATGAATGTTAAGCTAATAGTGTCTTTTTGCCTGGGTGAGGACTCTTAGAACATGCTCAAATGGATTGTGTAGGACAAAATACTTTTTTTGTCCATTTCCCTTCATAAATATTGCTCATTATAAACTAGCTTAAAGAGTGTACCATTTCTGATTTCTATATAAGAAAATATGTGCCACATTTAAAATACATTTTCTTTATTGACTGCAAAAACATATTCCAAATCAGGCTTTTCTTAATAATACACTGCATAGCAAAGAGTAAAATTTTTGGCCTATTATTTAAATCTCAGCCTTTGTAAGTACATTTGGCATTAATTACGTGGAAAATTGCTTTTGTCTACTTCTCTATAGTACGTATGACTTGGTTTGGTTTCCGTTTTAGCCTCTAGGAACTGTTTGACAAGGTGCTGGAAAAATTGTTTCTACATCATGTCAGCTTCAATTCCTGCAAGGGGCTTTAAAACACTCTGGCATACCATAATAATCATAGAGCGCTTTGAATTCCTTTATCTCTGGAGAGATCAAAGCAACATGCAAATTAATCTTTGAGGCATTTCTATGAGAGATGTATCAAGCGCTATTATCATTCTATCTTGACAGAAATAGAGAAACTGAGGCTCACAGAGAGCAAATGATTTCAGGTAATTCAGCCAAAAGAAGAGGCAAGAATCCAGACACCTATACCCTTGTTAAAACTGATGAATGATCTTTTTTCCTTCTGATAACCCTTTTTATAACTGAAATAAAATGATAAAGAAGTGAAGAAAGACAAAACATGATAAAAAAAACATGAAACCTGACTCCATTTTTTTCCTCCAACAGATTTTTCCCAAGGATCATACAGATATGCACCGATGGTAGCATTTTTTGCATCTCACACATATGGAATGACGATACCTGGTCCTATCCTATTTAATAACTTGGATGTCAATTATGGAGCTTCCTATACTCCAAGAACTGGAAAATTCAGAATTCCTTATCTCGGGGTGTATGTGTTTAAGTATACCATTGAGTCATTTAGTGCCCATATCTCTGGATTTTTAGTGGTTGATGGAATAGACAAGCTTGCATTTGAATCAGAAAATATTAACAGTGAAATACACTGTGACAGGGTTTTAACCGGGGATGCCTTATTAGAATTAAATTATGGGCAGGAAGTGTGGTTGCGACTTGTAAAAGGAACAATTCCAGCCAAATTTCCGCCTGCTACTACATTTAGTGGTTACTTATTATACCGTACATAAATTAGTATGAAAGACAGACTATCACCTTTACTGAGAAGGAACCAGTGTTTTTACTTATCTTTGCATGCACATCTGCTCTGTTTTTGGCTTTTCTACATGAAATGAAAATTAACTTCTTTTTTAATCTGAATGGGTCCATAAGTTTATGTCATAAAATTATTTGAATATCTTGTGGATAACCTGTATATAAAGAAGTTCTTGCTCCTAAAGAGATTTAGTGGCAGAGACAATGAAGTGCATTTAATAACATAACGACTTTTATTCTCTTGTGTTAAGTCACTTTATTGTAATGTAATATGACTAAATGGCAATCATTCAATTGTGTTGGTCACAGTAGTCTTTCCAATAAAATGTTTACCTTTTGTTTATAGTTCCTAAATTCACAATTCAAATAAATTACTCAAAGACCAAGGAGTGGGTTGTTTTGTTTTGTTTTGTTTTTAACTTTGATTTTTACTCTTCACTCTTGGGTTGATCAACTTTATATATTTAAATTTTCATTTGTAATCAAAATTAAGAAAGTTGTACTTGAAACTTAAAATATGCTTACCTATTGTTATCCACCTATAATAAGAAGTCAATTAAAGTAATAATTGACAAATAATTAAAGATTTACATCTCTATTTTATTGCCTCCATTGTACAATATCTCCAGAGAAAAAATAAAGGCTTCCTCTAATGAATATTTTTCCAAGGCAGTTCATGCAAGCCTGCTCATATTCTTATAAAGGGCACATAACATTCCAAAGTAATACTATGATTTATGAATGTTCACTATGTCCTGATTCTCTTCTAAAGAACTTACCTGTAATGTCTCATTCATTCTGCACAAAAACTCTTATAAAGAGGATATTAGTATTATCATTTTTACAGATGAAGAAACTGAAACTTTGAGAGATTAAGGAATGGACCAAGCTCCACAACTAGCTAATACTGAGGCAGGATTGAGAACCAGGCCAGGTCTCTTCCAGGGCCACCTGTCACACTTTGTCTATATTGCCTCCAACAGATATACCACAATTTATGTAATAATCTCTTTAGATTGTTTATAGTGCCTTTTTTAGGACTTTATTTATTTATTCATGAGAGGCACAGGCAGAAAGAGAAGCAGGCTCCCTGTGGGGAGCCTAATACGGGGACCGGATCCCAGGACCCTGGGATCACGACTTGAGCCAAAGGCAGATGCTTAACCATTCAGCCTTCCAGGCATTTCTATAGTGTTTTATTATAACAATATTGTTGTAGTGGACACCCGTAAAGGTACATTTCTTGCATATTTGATAAAGTATTTCTGAAGGATAGTTTCCTATAAGTAATAGTAAAAATAATAATGGAAAAGAATTTTGGCATGGCAAGCATTTTTCATGAATTAATTTATTTAATGTTCACTATAATCCTATGAATTACATATTAAACCTATGAGATACATATTAAGTGTTATTGTCTTTCCACTACCAGGAAACAGAGATACACAGAGGGTAATTACAGCAAGTTATGGGGAATTTCTGGAATAAAAGATAAACATATTTTTTAAAATTTTGATAAGTACTATCAAATTGCCCATGAAAAGTTTGTGCCGATCCAAAGTCCCATTTTGCCCAAGAGAAAGAGTGTTCTTTATTCCCTCTACACCCTCATCAAAATTGACAATTTTTAAAATATTGCCAATCTAGGTGAAAATGGTATTTTCTTATAGCAGAAGCTTGAAAAGATTTCAGATCTCCTTAGAGGGGATTTTCTTTGTCATTGTTCATCTGTTTCAAAGTTTAAGTTTACTGAATCAAATGAATTTCCATTTTTTTTAGATTATTTATTTATTTATTCATGAGAGACACAGAGATTCTTGGTTTTGGTCTAAGTCATGATCTCAGGGTCCTGGGATCAAGCCCTGCATTGGGCTCTGCACTCAGTGGGGATTCTGCTTGAAGATTCTCTCTGTCTGCTCCTCCCTGCACTTGCAAGCTCTCTTTCTCTCTCTCAAATAAATAAATGAATGAAATCTTAAAAAATATATTAGCAGAACAGAAGAAAGTAAACCATTTGACAATATTTGACACTGCCATGCACAATTTAGTTAATTGATTTTTTAATTAGATAATTAAGAACACTTAGCATTAAATGATGCTTTGGTGTTCAGAATTTTAATTATTAATATAATTCTTTATTTTTATACATATTTTAGAAATATACATATGACAAATTGCTACCAATAGCAAAGAGACATTGTAGCAACTTTTAAGTTGCTGTGATCTTGTTTGGCTATTTTTTTTAAATCCACCCAATATAATGTATTTCTAATTGTCATGGCCAAACTTATCCATGTGTAAAAAATACAGCACTGGGGTTTTCTCAATTTCTCCTATGGAGACAGCAACTTACATGGATATTATTTTGTAGTTAAATTCTGGAGCCCTTCTCTAGTGCCAGATCCTCCTGCCCAGCAAGCTCCTGAAGTATAGTTGGACTCTAGTTACTGATGACAATCTCATATCCATTCCTTAATCAATTATTTAATAAATACCTACTTTGTGACAGGCAGGATAAATCATATTTTTAAATAACATAAAAATAAATATCAAATAAATCAGTACAGACAGATGCTGCATTTGAAATACATTATCCAGACTCATGCTGACATTTATTACCACTGAAATCATAAGTAGCTCTGTAAGGATGGGAAATGTATCTTTAATAACAATCCCCTCTTTTTTTCTGCCTCTGTGACCAAGCTCCCATTGCCTCCTTTGTATCACTCCAGGAATTGAAAAAGTTCATATTCAAAGCCAGGTGTGCCTAAGTTGTTCTTCCTTATTCTTTTGTATCAGTCAAAACTCTTCTTTTGGAAGAATGAGCTAGTATCATTTGAGCATTAAGAAATGACAATTTAAATTTATTAAAATAAGCCATCTTGATTTTCGGTTGACTAGCCTATTTAATCTCCTTAGAGGGGATTTTCTTTGTCATTGTTCATCTGTTTCAAAGTTTAAGTTTACTGAATCAAATGAATTTCCATTTTTTTTAGATTATTTATTTATTTATTCATGAGAGACACAGAGAGAGAGAAAGGGAGAGAGGCAGAGACACAGGCAGAGGGAGAAGCAGGCTTCATTCAGGGAGCCCGATGAGGGACTAGATCCCGGGACTCCAGGATCACGCCCCAGGCTAAAGGCAGGGGCTAAACCACTGAGCCACCCAGGCTAATTTCTGGTTTGTAGAAGCTCAGTTACATTATATATAATTGTGTTATTTATAAATATATTTGTATTAATATTATATATGCATTCAGTCATAAAACTTAAAATTTTCATTGATCTAATATATATTTAACATAAATATATATTTATCTCATATATAAATTATAATATATATTTATGAAACTTAAAGTTTTGATCACATACTTTTCATTCAAGTTTAAAGCAAATGTGTTGACAACCTTTTAAAAAAAATACTGCTACTATCAACTTTTTCTTTTTTTTTTTACTATCAACTTTTTCATATTAAAAACTAGTTGAAAAAAAACTAGTTGAGGAATACTCTTCATCTTCATTAAAAAAGATCTTTAATGTAACAAAATTTTCCTTATTATACAAACTGTTCCTCTGTCCTCTATCCTTGCAAGGCGCGTGCAGGACACATTAAAGCTAGAATGCTAAGCCTGCCCTCTTAGACTGTACAGTTAGTTAGGTGGATCTCCCTTGTCGGAGGCAAAGATGTTTGCTGCCCCAGTGGTTTCAAATCTGAGGTTTCATCAACAAGCCAAGGAGAGTTATAAAGCCTCTTCCCTTGAGAGCTTTTATCACAGCTCAGTGAGAATCTTCAATGAGCTATACTGTGTTTGTCTTTAGAGAAAACAACAACAAAGTAGCATTCATTTCTCTGGGCTGACATCCTAATTAAACAATCCTAAACTCTGGAAAAAGTCCAAATTTTGGAGTTTTCATTACTTCTTTTCATGGATTGCTTCATGAATTGTCAAAGGCTTTAGTCAAAACATCTTACAGTTATCAAGCATTGAATGTAGTAATATTTAGAATATTTTAAAATGTTATTTTCATAGTTCAAAAATATCACTCTATAGTAGATTCTGGTTGTAATGTGATTTCCTACTAGAGGCAAATAAATACTTATATCAAGCCCACTGAAGATCACAGTGAAAATGCTCCATGACATAATCTGGGAGTTAGTTTTTTTGTTGTTTTTGTTTTTGTTTTTCTTCCAGTGTCTTTTCAGTGTATCTGAAACTAAATCCAAAAATTTGGATTCAAATACTTATTTGAGTTTCCTCTTTTTTGAATTAAAATTAATACTGTTTCAAATTATTCAAATTAAGGGTGAGAATACTACATGACACTACCCAGAAGGTGGGTTTTTTTTTTTTTTTAAATACTGCTTTACTTTGCTTACTTCAGCCACTAATGAAAAAATAACTCACTAGATTCTTACCAGGATATGATTACAAATGTTTTCTAAACTTTTTTTTTAATTTACTTACCCTCATTTATCTTTGCCACCACCATCACTACCACTAAATCATTAGATGGTGCATAATTTGTATAAAGGGAACCACATGTCTATTTCTTTATCTCTATGAAATCTGTAGATTAGGATGACAGTAATTTGTCAGAAAAAGTGTAGGGAAAATTCATTTATTCATATTACCTAGCCATTTCCAAAAGTGATTTGAGGTTGCTAGATGGATAACATATGATAAGAGAAATATTAAACTTTGACAAAGATAGTGGCTACTTATACATCAAATACACATCAAAAACACTTTTTAACCTTAATTTCATAGATATATTCACATGCACTGATTTTCATGATTTATCACAGAGTTATCTTGCTGTTAAGAGAATATCCCACAGAGATGCCTCCCATAGTCTCATTCTCTTTCAATTCCCTACTATCCCTTACTCCCTCTCTCATCATTGTAGATTTGCTATTTAACGAATATGTTTAGATCTCTTTAATCCTGCTGAGGAGCCAGCTAAATAGTGTGGAAATTATTCTGTAGATGAAATTTAAAAGACCCTCCAGAGATCACGTGTCTTTTTAATGTGACTTTCCTTGTCCTTTCTGAATCTTGTCATTAAATCTTTTGAATCAGGATTCTATTTCATATGCTCTAATGTTATTTCCTTTAGATCGTCAGCACACTAAGAGGTCATCAGTGGGTTTTAGTCCATAACACAGCTGTCTCCACATTCACAGCAAACTCTGAACTCTACCTTCTGCAATGAATGGAAGTAATAACGAAAAAGGATCACAGCATTTCTGTATCATTTTGACTTCTCATATGCAAAGTAGAACATGTTTGGGAAAACAACAACACCTATATAACCTAAAGACATTCTTGAGTACCATAAAAATATTAATACATTGTAGATGTTATGGAGCAATATTGGTATAAGAAAACTGATTTTGCAGTCTGTTCTGAAAAATGGACAGATTAAGATGTCTATATAGCCTCTGAAAATTCCATGAGGCCTATTGATAATGTTCTTGGCACTACAGCTAGTGGAAGGTCATTGATATTAGTAAATGCACAGAATGTGCTGAGGTTGTGGAAAGAATGAAATACTTTAAATTCATTAAATTAAATTTTAGAAATTTAGAAAATTTTCTAGGAAAATTAATTTACTCAGACTAATGGAGATCTACTTGAATTTGTAATCATCAATCCCAAAACTATTCCAATTTTTCTTCTTTTTTAATTTGGAAATTAAAAGGTGACATCTGTATTTGGCTAATGTTATCTTTGTTAGAAGTTTTAGGTCTATGATGACAACATGAAATTTTCTTGAAATGCTCTCATTCTGGGATGTAGCAAATAGCTACTACATGCTCTAGATATAACCTTAATATATTCATGTAGTTTTGACAACGAGATACATCTTTTTCACACCAGTGGAAAATTATCTTGGCAAGTGACCTTGTGAGACAACTATTTGCAATACGGCCAGTTACCACCTCAGGGAAAATTATCACTTTCAAGAGTAAAGAATTAAAAAAAAAAAAAGAGTAAAGAATTAGGCAGAATTTGGTCTGCCATTTTCTTTTATTTATTTATTTATTTTTTAATTTATTTATTTATGATAGTCACAGAGAGAGAGAGAGAGAGAGAGGCAGAGACACAGGCAAAGGGAAAAGCAGGCTCCATGCACCGGGAGCCCGATATGGGATTCGATCCCGGGTCTCCAGGATCGCGCCCTGGGCCAAAAGCAGGCGCCAAACCGCTGCGCCACTCAGGGATCCCAGGTCTGCCATTTTCTTTTTGAGGTACACAAGACCTCAAGTTACTAATCTCTCTTACATCACTACAGTTTACAAGTTATAACATCATTTCCCCCTACAATTATAAAGTCAAAAGCAATGCAAACTTCAGGGAGAAAATTCCTATGTATTTTCTTTCCCTTTTGCTTCTGGTAGCTGTCAGAAAATAGCAGAGATATGAAGAAGAAGAAGAAAAAAGAACAAATCAGAAATAAGGAGGAGAAAGAGGAAGAAGAGTGGGAGGAGGTAAGTGTCAATGAGAGGAGAAAGGCAGGAAGAAGGAAAAGAAAAACCAAGAGCTAAATTGGAAAAAAAAAAAAAAAGAGCCAAATTGGTCAGTGGTGAGAGACAGATAAAGAGTGAAAAGCAACTGAGTTGTAAAATACTGCTATCACTTCATCAACTTCTCTCTGGCCCAGATAACATAGAAGACTAGCAGAGGAAATTTTTTGATTTTTTTTTAAAGATTTATTTATTTATTTGAGAGAGAGTTAGAGTGAGAGAGTGAGTTCATGAGTGGAGGGAGGAGCAGAACTCAAAGCCTGACATGGGGTTCCAACCCACAACCCATGAACAAAAAAGAATCTTATGTTCAACCCAGGGGCCCCCAGAAGAAATTTATGATAAGGAAATTACTGCCTCTACTTACCCCCCAGCTGCCATTTTGAAATCTTGTGAATTTCTCTTGAAAAAAATTTAAGACATATATTGGCCTTTTGACTTTGGGGAATGCTAGTCTGAGTAATTGTAACAATAGCCTCACAAACTAGGAAGGAAAGGAACACGGATTACTCCCTAAATCCCAAGATTCTTTGTGGTTAATGTGATCTTATTTTTTCTTCCCTTGTTTTTTTTAAATATGGCAAATTGTCAGACAAAGTGTCTAACAAGAGAGAAACTTAACACCCCACACATATTCTTTTAGTAGAATCCCAAGATAACATGATTATCATATGTTGTTCAGCATACTTCTTGAAGTCCTATGAAGCAGCTCTGTAAGTTAAAATAAAAGTCATAAATGGGGAAAGGGGGTACATTTTTTAATAAATAGAGCTTAAGCTCCAGTAATGGAATTGCTAAGTTTCTACACAGGCATTGTAGGAAGTAATGTAGGAAGTAAGCAAATTTAGATTTTTTATGTTTTCTGAGCTCTAAGTGAAGAAAATGCTATAGAATTTTTTTTTAATTTCTTAGAGTAGCAGCTTTAAAATGAATATACACTGAGTTCAGATTTCCATTAATATAACGTAGGTTCAGCATAAAAATTGATCAGAAAATGGCTGTAGGGCAGCTCCCGTGGCTCAGAGGTTTAGCGCCGCCTTCAGCTCAGGGCGTGATCCTGGAGACCTGGGACCGAGTCCCATGTCAGGATCCCTAGGTGGAGCCCGCTTCTCTATCTGTCTGTGTCTCTGCCTCTCTTTCTGTCTCTGTGTCTCTCGTGAATAAATAAATAAAATTTTTATAAAGGAAAGAAAATGGTTGTAATAATACATATTTCTCTCTCTCCAAAACAGCGCTTAAAAGAGAAAACTTCCACCTGAACTAAAATTTCATCGAATTCACCTGCATCTCTTTTGGAAAAAGGAGAGAATGCTTGTAAACAAACATTGAAATAAATAACTGTGGGAGTGGAGCTTGGAAGGGGAGGTTTTTATAAAATCTCAGAACAAGTATCAGAGGCACATTCTTCTGATTTTCCCTTCCTGAGACAGAACACTAACCAAGATTAAAATGACAATTTTTCAGGTTGAATGGAAAGACATTCTGGAAGTTACACTACTTTTTTTACAAGCCTTTGGTTGGAAAAAGCAAAGAAATAAGAGTAATTGTTCCACTTCTGCCCACTTTACATCTTACTAGGACCTCTAGATTCACTCTCCCTGTCTTTCCTCAGGAGCATCTCAAACCACTGCATTTACCCAGTCACCGGGAAGCTTCCAGGTGCAGACAAAGGGCAAACACAGTACCTGAGAACTAGCCAAGACCTAATTGCCTCTCCCCAGGTCCCATTGGCAGGAACTTTTATTCATTTCTGCCCCCCACACACACATCCACTCTTTTCTATGAAAGCAAGCCTCAAGGCAGGATATCACCTTTCCATTACCCAACAGCTTGATTCTCTACGTGAGCCTCTGAACATCCGCAGAGAATGTCTGGCCTTGCTCTGGAAAGGAAAAGCTTTGGTCTTTAACTTTCATGACTGCTTCTTTTGTGACTCCTTTCTCCTCTTTCTCCTTCCCCTTTGCCCTTCCTCCCTGCCTCTCCTTCTCCTGTTTTCCCCTCTTGTTTATCTTGTTCATCTGACTATATTTTCTCTGCTTATCTCTGTATTCCTCTTCTTTTTCGTTCTGTTTTCTGCTCCCTCCTGTCCTTTTTCCTTTCCACTCTGCATTGCTTACACACTTTCTCACAAAGCATTATCTAAAGAATGGATAGATTATAAAACCTTGATGTTCATTTTGCCAATTTTATTTTTACCCCATTTTTTCTAAGGTCCAATAATAATTCAAAATCCTAGGAAGTACTGTGTTTTCAATGAAATTTATTTTCGTTGTATACAGTACTGAAGCAGCCCTACCTGTATTTTCTTTATGAAGGTATCACTGCTAATGTGCTGCTCATAGGATTCTATAGCTATCTAAATAAACTGCTATCTGAGCAGTATATCTCAAAGAAATAATTTAACATCATTATTTACAAATTGTATCTAGTTTAAGAATAGATGATATTTTACTTCTGTAGGTGAAATATCTATCTGCCATGTGCAAAAAACAAACAAAACTTTTTTGTTTTGAACAACAAAAACAAAAAAAGATTCTATCTATAAAAAACAATAGCTACCTTTTAATCAAGTAATATGAACATAATACACAACTAAATAAAATCATTTATTTATTTTTAAAGATTTATTTATTTATTCATTTCCTAGAGAGAGCACATGCACATGTGTGCACACAAGCAGGGGAAGGGCAGAGAGAGAGAGAGAGGAAGCACCCTCTTTGCTGAGCCAGGAGCCCCACTTGGGGCTAGATCTCAGGACCCTGAGATCATGACTTGAGCTGAAAAACCAAGTGTCCCATGCTTAACACACTGAGCCACCCAGGCTCCACTAAAAAAAAAAATTAGTTATAATGGTGAATAAAGAAGTCCTTGGGGTAAATTAGCCATTATACAAAAAAAAAAAAAAAAGTCCCAGTAAAAAAATTTATTCCTAAGTATCAGAAGCCTTTGAGTATACAGAGCTCACATTACTGAAAATCAGGACATTTCAATTGATGAAGATTAAGCATGATGAATGCTTGATTGTCTCCGATAAAATCACATGTGCTGACAGGACATCTGTTACAGCCTCCCTTCTTGTTATTTTATTGCAAATTTACAACCTATTGCAATTAAAATAACATGATTAAAATCATAGACATTTTGAATAAAGGATAATTTATAGACCTCTCTAAATAATCAAAGCTACTTTGCAAATGACTGAAATTTTTAAAAAGAAAAGATTTCTGAAACCCTATACATACTGCTTTTCATGACAAAGAAACACTGGTATTTAGTATTTATATTCAGCATAGCTACTGCAGAATTTTTTTTAAAAGGGGAGGAGGGAAGAAAAAGAATCCCAGAATCAGAAATCTGCAATACCTACTTCTTTGTTATTTTTTATTTTTCTTGATGTTTGCAATATTCACAAGGTTCAGCCCAGTGGCCAACATATAGCAGGCATTTGTTTACTATTTGTTTACTGAATGCTTGACTTGAAAAATAAATGTATGAGTGAAGTGTTCATATGACATATGTTTTCGTTGTGCACAAATATGTCATGTTGCCTAAGAGAGTAACTAAAATTACCTCCCCAGAAAGATGTCATAAAAATTGCTTGATTTATATATACAGGTGTGTGATATAGTAAAAGTCATATTAAATGTTCATAAAAACTACCTTTCCCTATAACTGCAGTTCCCTGTAATCCTCTGTCTGTTCAGTGTAGTAATTAAATTAAATCCATGGAACTGGATCAAATCCAAATAGAAGGCTATAAGAATCATTTATATACTGCAGTTTGACTATTTGTGTGTTGCTAAAAGTTTTTATTTCATTATTTCTTACCTTATGTCAAATTCTCTGACCAGAATTAATCACAGATTTAGGTGCCAAGAAAATCAGGTGTTCCTTTCCTAACAAGGCCAGAAATTGAGACAGGGAAACTGAAGGAGCCCCCTAAAAATCCACTTTTTTTGCTCCTTTTCCTACTTCTATTCTTACTAGGTTCTACACCCCTGCCTCCACACACCTTATACAATAAATTATGTTCTCCAGATAAAGGTAAAAAATTTAATGATTTTTTTGGAGTCTTCCAGAACAATAGATAACATCTAAGGAGTGCCTGGGCAGAGTCACCATACACGTCTTCCAAGACCACTGACTCATCAGGACCCCTGCCTCCAGGGTACAAGTGACTTATGGAGAACACCTAAACACTTGTCTTTGTTCCTGGATGCCTGACAAGAAGGGTGCACTAGACCACCACCCTCAATAAAAAACCCAGACCCCGAGCAAAGAAGAGACTTACTTCTTACTCTTCTTAACTTTCTATGTCTTCCAGACACTCTGTTCACATCTACACTCTCTCTACATCATTAATAAACTTGGCTCCCACTTCCTGTCAGCTCGTTTGATTTCCATCCTGCTCAAAGCTTTGGACTCTCTTGGCTGGTCATGCTGGATCCCCTCTGGGTTCTTGGAACTGGCCTGCTGGCATCAAAATCAGCTGTCAGTTGGTCAAACCCAAAGGTCACACATGGTTTATGTGAGAGGCAATCTATAAAGGATGGGGGATCTGAAGAGCGAGGATGGACTGTGTTCAAACTCCAGCCTTCGGTCATTTGACTTGAACTTTTCTGTGCCTCATTTTCTTTATTTGCAAATAGCCATAAAAATTAGTTCCTACTTATTACTAGGATTCTCATGTGTATGACAATGCATGTAAAACATTAAACACAGGGATCCCTGGGTGGCGCAGCGGTTTAGCGCCTGCCTTTGGCCCAGGGCGTGATCCTGGAGACCCAGGATCGAATCCCACGTCGGGCTCCCGGTGTATGGAGCCTGCTTCTCCCTCTGCCTGTGTCTCTGCCTCTCTCTCTCTCACTGTGTGCCTATCATAAATAAATAAAACAAAAAAAAATTAAAAAAAAAACATTAAACACAATGACTAGCACTTAGAAACTCTCTGATCAGCTAGCATGGTCATGCTAGGAAGAAGATGGTGAAGGGGACATGGGGGATGCACAGAAAAGTAGAGGTGATCAGCAAGCTCTCCATAACTCCTTATTGTTGGATTTGAGTTTTAACAAAGAAAAAGAAAAGTAACAAAATGAATAGAATTAGTAGAATAAGAAAGCTAGTGAAAATGAATAGGGCAAAAAATGCCACCAGATGTCACCAGAAAAAACTTGCTCAAGCATCATGTGACATTGAAAAACTGAAGGGAAAAAAAAAAAAAACAGATAAAAAGATAAGTCCCGCAGGCTGGATTGCATACATCTGAAAGCAGACTTTCCCTCTATTTTGACCATAGTCTGTACTTATTAACTGATTAAATTCTTCTTCCCAGTTTATCTCTTACCTCAGGCAAAAGACAGGGCAGGCTAAGCATCCTGTGACAGAACTGAAACAACCCCCTCCAGCAATAGGGACTGCACTGATGTCAGCAAGTCCCCACGCGATTGACCTCAAGACAATGAAATACTTGACCCTCACTGCTCACCTGCAAGTACTAACCGACCTTTGATCCATATATAAAACTTCTTTATATAAACCTAGAAGTATTTTCAACACTGTGGAGACATTCCTTGAGACGTTAGTCCACTGTCTTCCGGGGTTGGTCTCACCGAACTAAATTCCATTCTTGTTTTACCACCACTCCTTTCTTTGCATTTGGGTTCTGTCAGCAGCCAGTGACCCAAGGTGATCTGTTTGGGGCCCCCAGCCAGCTGTTCTTCTTGCACCTTGAGCCCCAGTTATAATTCTGAAACGAAATAGCCTGTTACCTCATCCTGAACTAACACATCAGTGTTTAGGGAAATGAAGATATAGGAAGAAGAAAATACAACAGAAAATTATTTGTTGAATTTTAGGTGCTGTATTAATTCACCACTTTTCTTTATGTTTAGTGACATGTTTTAACTTTGCAGGGATATAAAAAAATTGGTTAGTCATAGAAGAATATGAAAAAAAAATCATTGCTAAGATAAAGCAAAATCTTCACATGAATAAATTTGTAAAATCTACTTTTAGCTTGATGGTTGTCTTTTTAAAAATCAGTATCATTATAGTTTTCATAGATTATTTAGGTGTTATATGAATCAGAAATGTCAAAAAAAATCACATAGAAGAGGTAGAAGCTAAAGCTGTCCAACTTCAGAAGCTGTTCTAATGCATCAAAATTGCACGAAAATTAAGGAAATCATTTTATATCACTAAAAATTGTTTGGTTCAATATTGGTAAAATCCAATATTGAACTTTGATTGAACTATCTAAAGTAAGAATTTTCAAATGTTGGATAAAAACATTTATGCCCTTCTCTGGCACGCTGGAAAAGATACAAAAGGAAGGCAGATTAAAAGGTTTTAATAAGCAGAAAGCATAATGGTCACAAGTAAGGATGCTTAGCTCAAAACCTGGCTCTGCCACTTACTTGCTGTGTGACCTTTAGTTAGTAACTTAATCTCTCTGAGTCTCCGTTTTATCTTCTGTAAAATAAGTAATAATAATAATAATATGTAACTCCCAGCTTTGGTGCAGGGATTGAAATAATTAATATGCAACATTTAGAATACCAATTGGTACATGATCAGTACTCTTGGAGTATTTACCAGTAGTGTTTCTGGAATTCTTCACTTAAAAAATGATGGCAAGAATTATTTAACAACCTCGAAGTAAATACGATGTGATACAAACTTTTTGGGTGTCAGTATAGTGTTGCTCAGACCTGTCCACTTCAATTTATTATCTAACAAAATTTTTTTTCTTAATTTCGAAGAGACATCTCTTTGAAACAAATATTTTGAGATTCTTCAAATCTTGCCTGAAACAAATTTAAGGACAAAGCTATATAAAATATGTTTTAAAGAATCTCTTGAGTAAGCCAATGTAGAACAGAAATACTCCAGTGCTAAAATCAATTTCCCACTCATGATTCCCTTCTATCTTTGTTGCCCTGCTAAAGCTTTTTTTACATGATGAAGTTCCTTGCCTATGTTACAGGTAAATCACAGGGTTCAAACTTAATCCACTTGGATTCCTGCATGCTTGATATAGTTATCTGTCACTGAAGCAGAAGGTCAGAAATGTTCTGATTAGGTATTTCACAGAGTGGGTAAATCCACTTGTGATGTGGATGATATAATGAGAAATGAATATTTGGTCTTTATCCCAGGTTCCTGGCACAAAGTCCCTAAAACCCTTGTAATTTCTTGAGTGATATGGTTGAGAGGAGTGTCTTTTGTTATTCATAAGCCTGGTTCAGCCACACCTGAGTTTATATTAGTTAGCTGACTCATGGCTGGAACCTACAAAGCTTCAGGATGAGGGCTGGTTGCCAGAGGAATCAACCATGTGATTAAGGGGTTGAAACTTTCAGCTCCACTTGTTTGACCTCCAGGAGGGAAGAGGTGCTGAAGATTGGGTTAATCATTAAAGATCAACGATTAAATCAATCATGTCGGGGATCCCTGGGTGGCGCAGCGGTTTGGCGCCTGCCTTTGGCCCAGGGCACGATCCTGGAGACCCGGGATCGAATCCCACGTCGGGCTCCCGGTGCATGGAGCCTGCTTCTCCCTCTGCCTGTGTCTCTGCCTCTCTCTCTCTCTCTCTCTCTCTCTCTCTCTCTCTGTGTGACTATCATAAATAAATAAAAAAATTTAAAAAAAAAGAAAAAAAATAAATCAATCATGTCTAGATAATAGAAACTTTCATTAAAACCTTAAACAAAGGGGTTCAAAGGGTTTCGAGGGTGATGAACACATCTGCATGTGGGAGTGTGGTGTACCCCAAACTTTATGGAAACCGAAGCTCCTGCACTTGTGACCCTTCCATTCCTCACCCTATGTACCTCAAAATCTGACTGTTCATCTGTATCCTTTATAATAAGCTGGTAATAGTAAGCAGAGTTTTTCTCCTGAGTTCTGTGAGCCACAATAGCAAATTATCAAGTCTAAGGAGGAGGTCATAGAGACCCCCAGTTTGTAGCCAAGTTGGACAGAAAAGTAGGTAATCTGGGGACCTATTACTTGTGATTGGCATCTAAAGGTGGGGAGGCAGTCTTGTGGGACTGAACCCTTAACCTACAGATCTGCACTAATCTTGAGTAGTTAGTCAGAATTGAATTAAATTGTAAGACACCCCAGTTGGTGTCTACAGAGAATATAGAATTGCTCGGTGTGAAAACCCTACACATTTGGTGTGTGAAGTGTTCTGTATACATAAAACACAGATCAGAGTAGTAGACCACTGTAAAAAGGTATTGGTGAGTAAAGGACTATTCATGAAAGAATAAGCATATTAAAACAACCCAACATCCACTGACAAAGAGTATAGATAGGTAGAGCAGGATGGGGCTAGAATTAACTAGGTTAAGACTGACTCAGTTGTGCTATTGTATTACTGATTTTGGTAGAGAGAAAGAAAAGCAACACGATGAAAATTGACAATGAATTAACAAGATACTATGGTTTTTCTGTCACATGTATATACATATATATAGACATATATATATATATTTATGTATACAAATACATCTGAAAAACAAATATTGGGGGGAAAAAGCACCAAGAGAAAATGGTATTGTTCTCTGGATTTCCCATCTATTTCTGAAATGCAAATGTGTCATTAACCTCTAGTAAAGCAGTCAGTCTGTGAGGAGGAAAAAGCTGGATATTTAAAATGAGAGTATAGACAAGGGGAAATGTAATAGGAAATTATTTTCTGAAATTCAGAATTCCACTTATTTTATGCAATTGTATAAAATAAGTGAATATCTTGTTCTGTTTAGAGTTGAGAATAATAACACTGGCATGAATTATAACATGATTATAGATTAAAACTATATAAAAAGGCCTGATTTTGAGAAAAAAAAATACCATGATAATATTTTTTAAATTGTTTTAGGATATGTGTTCACTTAACTATAACAAAATATTGGAGAAAAATTCACCTTAACATTCAGTATGAAGAAAGGACCAAGCTACTTGTCAGGTGTAACAGTATCAACCTGCCAGGAAGACAGGTGTCAAATTCGTTTCCCTTTCTCCTAGTACTGGCTCCCTCCAGATGAAATCTAACTCCTGACTTCAAGATCCTATGCAGGGAACATGACACCCTGGGGAATCTATTTCAGTCACACTTCTTAACCCTCATCTCCCATCTTCTTCCCTCTTATGCCTGCTTTTCTCTTGGAGAGTGGCTCCCTCGCACAGGCCTTTCTGTATCATTGAGAATAAAAATTTCTTCCTTTGGTCTAGTCATTTGATCTGTCATGAATTAGGAGACAATACAAAGAGTAGATATATAATCAGAGTGGGGCAACATTTTTGATATTTTTTAAAAAAATCCATCTGCTTAGTATGGTAAGATATAGCTCTTATGCCACACAATGGACTGCACAGTTGATTCTCTGGTGAAAAAAACAGGGTGCATCAGTATATAGTGTCTTTTATATTGAGGAGAACACAACTGCATAATACAAAAAGAAGTCATTAAAAAGAAGTTCTCATGCTGATTTTTAAATTATTAAATTAATAATAGTAACAAATTAAATTTAATAATAAATTAAAATAATAATTTCATAGTAAATCAATTTAATTATAAATTATTAAATTAAGAATAATAATATGGCAACTAGCCTATTGTATTTCACAGTCTTTGACCTTCCAAAAACCCTGGATGCCTTCAGATATTAAAAGGGCATGCAGCTTTGCACATAACTACAGGGTTCTTTTCTCTGGGTACAGACAAATCAGTAATTGCATGCAGAATTTAGATAATATGCAAATAATCCAGTTACATTAACAGAAATTAAAAGAGAAGAGTATTTCAGGGAAGGTGGTCTAGGGATTATCCTGCCTCCAAATACTTTATTGGGTGGTGGGGGTTATTACATAATGAGAAGCCCATTCTATTTTAAGGCACATACATTGTTCTCAATATTAAGGTAAAATGCATTTCCTGTTATTCTCACAAGTGAGTTTAATTCTGTTACCAGAGTCACATAGAAGATAATTTCTATGGCCTTATTATTGTTCCTCAGTGCTTCTTTCAAAGCGTCATACCCCAAAGGGAATGCTGTATTCCAAGGAACAATTCAATGTCATGTGGGAGGTAACCCAGAACAGGAATTGTCTGGGTTGTCAGACTCTTGATACTGAGATTGCCAATGTCCACCTCTCAAGACTTTCAGGGTTTTTTTTGTTTTGTTTTGTTTTTTTAAGATTTTATTTATTTACCCATGAGAGACACACACAGAGATAGAAGCAGAGACACAGGCAGAGGGAGAAGCAGGCTCCATGCAGGGAGCCTGACATGGGACTCATCCCAGGTGTCCAGGATCATGCCCTGGGCTGAAGGTGGCGCTAAACCGCTGAGCCACTGGGGCTGCCCAACACTTTGTTTTCCTGGAAGTGGCACTCAAAGGTCATTTGAGATAAGAGCATAGGCATCTTTCCCCACTTTTGTGGCAGCTAAGATCTAAAATGAGTCTAGAGCCATGTCACATTATTTAAGACACCTCTAGAAATGAAAATGAAACACTGAACCTAATGATAAAGGTTAACAACTATAAGCAAACTCTATTAATCGTATGATAATACACATAATTCATATAAAATATATTGTTAGCATTGAACTGTGTGCCCCCCAAAATTCATATGTTGAAATCCTAACCCCCAATACTTCAGAATGTGACTGTATTTAAGAGATAACTAAGTTAAAATGATGTCTTTAGGGTTAGCCTAATCCTTTGACCTATGTCCTTGTAATTAGAGGGCCACTCTCTCAGAGGAAAGATCATGTGATGGCACAGTGAGAAGGTGGCCATCTGCAAACCAAAGAGAGAGGCCTTAGAAAAAACTAAACCTGCCAACATCTTAGATTTCTTGCTTCCAGATAAAATAAATTTCTGTTGTTGTTTAAGTCTACGGAATTTTGTTATGACCGCCCTAGCAAACAAATACATATATATTATATATAATATCATTTATATATGTATTGGTTATCTACAATGATAAATTAATATGTAATATTAATATTATTTATTAACACAAATTAATATGTAATATACAATATTATTTATTAACATTATATCTATGTCTATATCATCTGTACCTATAAATGCTTCAGTTGAGTGAATTTCCTTGGAGGAGATATTGAGTTCAAAATAACTTATTTATGTCAGCAAGCAAATTTTATAAGTATTTGTCTAAAGTGGAAAACACTAACTGTGAATTAAAAAAATAATAATAGAATACAGAGATCATTTCTCATAGATAGCCTGTATGGGATGTTTAATTCTACTTTGGTACCAAACAATTTGCCTTCCCCAGGCAAGAGCATTTTAAAAAGAGCTGACAACACACTTACACAATTGCCTCCAACCTAACAACCTTAATGAGAAATTTCTATCTGTGTTTTGATCTTTCCACAGCATGATGGCTGCCTCTTTCAGAGTATTGTACCAATCATTTGTTCAGGTATGCTGATAACCGCGTGTTGTCAGTTTCCACGTTGTTGGGCCTGTCAGTTGTATTTGACATACTTGATCATGGGTTCACACATTTCTATATAACATATGTTATTGTCTTAAATAAGGTTTATTCTTTACTCATGGAGTTTATATAGCACCTTATTGCTAATATTGCTGAAAATTTTCCCATTTGTCTTAAATGTACCATTAAGATCTGTGGGATTTAATTATTGAATAAAGGTGGCTCTGGAATTGTTGCATCTAAGTTATATTCTCCTTTTAAGGCCATAATTCTGAAGTATAGTTTCAGTTGACATTGTTATGTTTATGATATATGAGTTTATTTTTAATCTCTCAAAAAGCAATTTAAAAATTGATTAAGTGACCGAGTGTCATTTGTAAAGTAAAATTGTGAGCATCCATCCATCACCTGGATGGTGCTTTATAATTCTCACTTTCACATGAGTTGTATTTATTCCACAGCTAGAGGGACATTTTGATTCATATATTTAGTGACAGCAAGAAACTTTACTGGATCCTACTATAGTTCAGGTTGAAAACACTTTGGTACTTTTTTTTTTCTTTTAAATGCTTCCAAAAGTGGCATCTTGGAATAACATCATATTAAGACATTTTATATATAACAATGTAAAACTCAAAATGAGTCTACCAAGTAAACATTGTTATTCCTATTTTACATAAGAAATTACTGAGGCACTCACAAAATTTAGATTATCCACTAGTCTGCACTGGATATCACAGGGAGGATATGAGCCATGTCTGATGCCAAAATCCACTCTCTTCCCCATTATGCTACACTAACACATAACTCCCATTAAAATAATCAGGAATGAAATCTAATTGGGGTTTGTACCTGAAGATTCATTATTTTAAGGTTGATGTTACTCCATAAACCTGGTGTTTCAAAATAGTCATTTAAATTCATACGGCTGGTTGATCATGTGATTAATACCTAGCATTAAAAATGGTTGTGTAAGCCCTACTATAATAAAAAAAAAATCAGAGATTTTATTTGATACTAAAAGTAGGGCAGCCCGGGTGGCTCAGTGGTTTAGCACCGCCTTCAGGCCAGGGTGTGATCCTGGAGACCTGGGATGGAGTCCTATGTCAGGCTCCCTACATGGAGCCTGCTTCTCTCTCTGCCTGTGTCTCTGCCTCTCTCTCTCTTTCTGTGTCTCTCATGAATAAATAAATAAAATCTTTGATACTAAAATTAATCATTGGCCCACGTACAAAAATGACACTAAGAAAGTGAAAGGCAACCTACAGAATGGAAGAAATTATTTTCAATACATATATCCAACTAAGGATTTATATTTGGAACATACAAAGAACTCCTAATAACCAACAAGGAAAATACAGCTTAAAGATATTTATTTATTTATTATTTATTTATTTAATTATGTATTTATTTATTCATGAGGGACACACAGAGAGAGAGAGAGAGAGAGAGAGAGGCAGAGACACAGGCATAGAGAGAAGCAGGCTCCAGGCAGGGAGTCAGATGTAGGACTCGAACCGGGGGCCTCCAGGATCACGCCCTGGGCCAAAGGCAGGTGCCAAACTGCTGAGCCACCCAGGGATCCCCGGAAAATACAGCTTAAAAGAGAAACGGGCATAAGTCTTCCACAAGACAAGAAAAGGATATTCAAATGGGCACCGAACATTTCAGGAATGCACAACATCAGGAAAAGCAAAGTAGAAGACCATGAAATAAGTGTACATACCACTGAATTACTAAAAATAAAATTATTGAATATAACAAGTATTGGTGGAATGCAGAGGAATGAAATGAAGAATTTTCCTGAGTATAAAATCAGGAAACAAGAATCAAAACATGGTATTTGTCAAAGCTCATCTTTCAAGAGTGGTGTGGTGGGGCTGAACACATTCATATTTGGAAAAACTTCCTCAATAGATACTCACAACTGTTTCAAACAGCTTTAGGCCTCACCCCGTTATTGTCAAGAAATGCCAATTTTATCTTTTCATCCCTCCCTCTGACAGCTTTGAATGACTGTGGAATATTCAACTTAAATTTGCACGTTTTTCTCTTATACTGTATGCTTTTTCACCTAATAGGACTGATGTAAAGGCTGGAAAAGTTTGCAATGATGACTGGCAACAGAAATTTTACCACACTGGTACTCCCAGTGGTATGACTGAATCATCTAAGACACTGTTTTTTAGCTTTTTTTTTTCCCCTCCCTTTGGCTAGGAAACCTTATTTTGGAGTGTAAACAAATAAAATGGGGGGAAAAGCGTGCCTATCTGACTGTAAAAAATGGTTTCAGAAGCCTGAAAACCCTGCCAGTCTTCCCTGCAGCCTCACCAGGGAGTACCTTGGCCACAGAATGCTTAACTCTGTCTCTCCAGGTAATTGAGGGGAAATAATATTTAATTTTCTGAATGACTAATACACTGAAATGTGAATCTATACCACTGCTTCCAAATACTGTTTTTCTTTAGAAGAAAATTTTTCAGAATCCTTGGGAAAATTATCCCAAATCCCAGTTGATAAACATTAATGGAAGATACTCAACTCTGACTCTGACAGAAGGTTTTGAATTACGAATTGGTGCTATAAATGAGAAGCTTCATCTGTATAACTGTGAAAAAGAGTTTGTAGGGTTATCATTGAAACCAAAACCCGTGATTTATTATTTCTTCCTAAATTTTTGATCCCCATTCTCTGTGTAAAGTTTGCCTGTACAAGCCCAGTTTCAGAAAACAGGAAAATGTGTCACCTGCTTCTAATTTAATGTGAGCTGTCTCCAGCAAGGAGGCTGGCATCTGGCTTCAGCCCTGTCCCTGATGAAGTGTGTGCCCAAATAAGTTGCCTCAACTCTGCCTCTTAGTCCTTCATCAGAAAATGTTACACTAAGTGATCTCTGAGGACTTGTGTAGGCCAGATAGCATGCCTCTCTCCCAAACCTAACTCCTAGAACCTGTAAGATTGATCTCATGTAGAAGGTAAGGATCTTGAGATGTGGGAATAATCTGGACTGTCTGATGGGCCCTAAATGCAGCCACAACTTTTTTTTTAAAGATTTTGTTTATTTATTCATGAGAGACACAGAGAGAGAGGCAGAGATATAGGCAGAGGAAGAAGCAGGATCCCTGTCGGAGCCCGAAGTGGGACTCATCCCAGCCTGGGATTACGCCCTGAGCTGAAGGCAGATGCTCAACCACGGAGCCAGTCTGGAGTCCCTGCAGCCACAATTCTTTATGGGAGGGAGAAGAGGGGTATTCAGTAAAGAGGAAAATAGTATGCGACTAGGTGAATGAGCCAGCCATAGCCAAGAACACCAGAGTGACAAGAAGCTGGAAGAGGCAAGAAACAGATCCTTCCCTAGAGCCTCTGGAGGGAGTGCTGCCCTGCTGTTGACCCCTTATTCTGACCGGTGATAGCTGATTTCAGAACTCTGATCTCAGGAACTGTGAGAGAATACATTTCTGCTATGTAAAGCTGTCAGGTATGCGATCATTTGTTACAGCAGTTATAAAAAATTTACACAGGATTCTTCCACTAATACGGGATCCTTTAAAATTGTTTGACTGACAAAAACAAAATGAAGATGTGAAAGTCAGTAGGCATTCAGAAGAACTTGCTTTTGCTTACCAAAACCCTAAAGTACAACTGGGAGTTAAGAGCTTCTTTGACATCTGTGACTTTGATAGATGGAGAGATTGGCTTTGAATTTTGTTAACTTATAGTGAATGCTTTTCACTTGAAGTATAAAACCAGTCATTTGTTGTTAGTCTGGTACTGGCCTAATGTCTAATTTATGATATTTACACTCTAGTCACCTCTGATATGGGCCTTTCCTGACCTTTGTCATTTCCTATCCCACAGTTTATCCTGTGGTCTGCTCAACATCTCACACTTACTGAGGGACCCATTGGTTGTTTGAACATCTAATTCTCAACAACTACTTCTCAGGAACTCACTCTTTCTCTGTTTTCCATCGTTGTCTGTAATTTCTCACCTCCTTCTCCCTCTTTAATCTGCTTAGCTCTGGCTGTCGCCCTCACCTTTCTGACAAACTTGTTTTTCTAAATGTCTCTGATACCCTCCATACTGCCCCTTTTTTAGCAGGTTTGTGCTTTTCTGGCCCTGCAAGATGCTCTAGAATCATCCTGTATTTTTCCTGCCATGGCTTCTCCAAGGGGCTCTGCTTTCTCGTATTGGAGAATGCATTTAAAGATCCAGGTCTGGACATTAGATGTACTCTTTGATAATGAACTTAGTCACTGCTTCTAGACCCTCTCAGTGTTTGAAGCTAGGAAATATATGTATATCAACTCTTACACACCTACATTTACATTTATTTATATAACTATCTCCTTGTAGATATGTATTTTTAATTAGTTGCTACTGACACCGATCTAATTCAATATCATTGGGTCTCATCCTACCTTTTGCTTATTTGTAATCCCTTTCTCTGGCAGTGAAAAAAATACTGAAAACCTTTAAAGGGCTTTCCTTTATACTCAGAATAATATTATTTTTATGGGCTACAAGTCCTACAGCCTCTACTGTTACTGTTATACACTCTGCTGTGACCTCATTGGCCTTCTGTCCCTGTCTTGAAAACCTTTGTTTTATTGCAAATCTAGTTATTTGCTATATAAATGCCTTCCTTGTGTTCTTTGTCTTACTGGATCAACTCAAATGTCACCTTTTCTAAGAGGGATGCCATTTCTAGCCTTGACCTAAAACTGACCCTCTCCTATACCTTTATCATATATCATCCTGGTGACTGCACTCAACAGTAACTAAAATTATTTTTTATACTGGTTAACTTGTTTATAGTCTGTCTCCTCAATTGGAATAGAAGTGTCATGAGGGAAAAAAAAATCCCTCTCTGTTTCTTTACAGCTATATCAGCAGAGCATAGAATAACTCTTGACACATAATAGAGACTTAATACCTAGGGGACGACCCACAGAATGACTGCCAGTCAGCAGTGGGAGTCTGTTCATCAAGATTGGATGCCCTGAATTTACTATAGTACCAATTTGTGCAATTGTAAGAATTCGGTATCTCCTGTATGGGATAGAAAAGTGGAGTTATGTTGGCCCAATATTGTTATTTTGCCAAAATGAAACAACAAAAAGATAATAAGGTAAGGCTATCATGAATATTGTCAAGAAAAAAAAAAGCTAGGCAGCAGGAAGAGGGAGACATAAAGCATGGAGGATGATGTGGATATAAGCTTTTCAGGGTTATTGGTCAAAGCAGTATGCTGCTGGTACAGGTAAGGAGGAAGAGTGTAGAAGGCTATGGGACTTCAACCTCTCTGAAATTACATATTCTGTATTGAACAGTTGGATTTATGGCTAAACCATAGCACAGATCGCCAGTGAAGGATGTCACTTGTAACTTCTTGGTCTCTACAAAGTTTTGGAAAAAGTAACAGTCTCTGATACTTGTAGAAGGAGGATGTCTTGGGGCTCTGTAGGAGTAAGCATTGGTCAGCTTCTGAATTCCAATTAGTACATAGCTATCTTGGTAGCACCTTAATGCATTTTCATGTAAGCGGCTGTGATAAGTTCAATTTTTGTCTTCCTCCAACACCTGTGGAGACGCATCTTGCTGGGATGAAATTTGCCTGGTGGCCACAATTAGATCAATCAATGCAGTCCCTGCCTTTTCCTGCTATAATTAACTATGTCTGGTCATTTTCCAAGAATCAGTTTTGAAGTCATATGTGTTTAGATGAAGACAGTGCAGGCAGATGATCTGTGAGGTTAACAGTGAAAAAAAATAGAGAGAACAAGACTGATCCTTGACTGGTCCTAAAGGGAATAAAACAAACAAACTACAACAATGAAGCAGCTTAAAAGACCCAAACTGCCCAGAGTGTCCAGAACCTAACAAAAATAATTGAATGAGACATAGATTTTTTTTTCTTCTAAATTTCATGATCTCTTTCAGGCCACTAAAGTACAATTTAGTTCACTAGAAGTAATTTACTAAATGTATTCTGGAGGAATCCCTGAGTCCATGTATCACTGAAAATGAGCAATTTGTTCCTTTCTTGTAGTAACAGGCCCAACAAATTATATAGAAATAGGGGAAGAATAAATGTCATTAAATATATTGAACTGGTTGAAGTAGTGGTTTTCAAAGTGTGTTCCAAGGTCAGAGGCGCCTTTGCAGAAGGGCAAAGCCGAGGAAGCTTCAAATAGATAAGCTCCATTTTTATCTGTTTTTTATATTGAGCTTCAACATGGGATTAAATTTAAAAGCAGGATTCTGCTTTACAGTAAATTAGGAAGTCATTGCTCTTCTAAAGATAGAAAAGATGGAACATCTTTAAAGTATACCACATAGCTATGTTCATATATACAACATATCAACGAATATAATATTTTAAATTTCTGTAGCTATCATTTAAAAATAATTTCTATACATCTACTTTAGTAATTTAAAAAAAAGAAGTAAGAAAGAAAAAATGAGAATGGGAGAGGATCATAGGTTAGGCTGGATTCCAGTCTCAAATTTATTCCTTTTTTTTTTAAGATTTATTTTTTTATGATAGAGAGAGAGAGAGAGAGAGAGAGAGGCAGAGACACAGGGAGAGGGAGAAGCAGGCTCCATGCTGGGAGCCCGACTTGGGACTCCATCCCGGGACTCCAGGATCGCGTCCTGGGCCAAAGGCAGGCGCCAAACCGCTGAGCCACCCAGGGATCCCCAAATGTATTCCTTTTTAAAGTAAAACATGGATTGGCAATTCTTAAAGTTTATGACTATGTGAAAATAGATTTTAACTAGACGTGATTATTTCTTTTTATTCATAAAGGTAATAAAACATTGTTTTAATAAAAATAAAATCTCCCCAGGAGGAACCAAGTGATACTAAAATTGAGCAGAACAAAAAATAAATAAATAAATAAATAAATAATAAAATAAAATTGAGCAGAACATACTGGGAACCCTATGAATATTTTTTAAATACATAAATGGTGAATAAGGTCTAAGGAAAAGTTATAAAACAATCATTTCATTTATTCATTCAAATATAAGATGATAATTGAAATTTTGTGAAAATACATATTTCTACATATTGTTATGAAAATTTAAGAAAAAGGGGGAGATCCCTGGGTGGCGAGGCGGTTTAGTGCCTGCCTTTGGCCCAGGGTATGATCCTGGAGTCCTGGGATCGAGTAATGCACAAAGATATGAGAAATTAAAAGGAACAAAATGTATTAAAAGGATATTAAACAGGGCAGCCCAGGTGGCTCAGCAGTTTAGCGCTGCCTTCAGCCCAGGGCCAGATCCTGGAGACCCAGGATTGGGTCCCATGTCAGGCTCCCTGCATGGAGCCTGTTTCTCCCCCTGCCTGTGACTCTGCCTCTCTCTCTCTCTCTCTCTCTCTCTCTCTCTGTGTCTCTCATGAATAAATAAATAAAATCTTTTAAAAAATAAAAGGAAAATTTTTACCTTTTTCTTGGTTCTCAATAAAAAGACTTATTTGGCTCTCTCTTTTCAAATCTCTTAATTTTTAAAAACCTTAATTGGTGAGATTCACAAAACATAATATTTTGAAGTGAACAGTTCAGGAGGATTTATTCCTGGATTCACAATGTTGTGTAACACCTAACCATATTCAGTTCCAAAACATTTTCATCATCCCAGAAGGAAACCTGTACCCACTAAATAGTCATTCTCTGTTCCTCTCTCTCCTCAGCCCCCGGCAACCACTAATTTGTTTTCTGTCTCGGTGGATTATCTGTTCTGGATATTTCATATAAATGAGATCATGAGTCATATGTGACTTTTTTGCATCTGATTTAGTTCATCCACTATAATGTTTTTGAGGTTCATCCTTATTGTAGTATGTGTCAATACTTCATTCTTTTTTTATTACTAAAAACATGTCACTGTATGGGTACCCCACATTGTGTTTGTCCATTCATTGGTTGAAATATTTGGATGGTTTCTACTTTGGGCTATTGTAAATAGTACTACTCTGAACCTTCATGTACAAATATTTTGTTGAATACCTGTTTTTTATTTTCCAGGGTATACATCTCCAATGATATTGCTGGTTCATATGGTAATTCTATTTTTAACTTTTTGAGGAACAGCCCAACTGTGTATTATGGTGGCTGCACCATTTTACATTCCCTGCAGCAAAGTATGAGGGTTTCAATTTCTCCATGTCCTCACTAACAACACTTATTCTCTATTTGGCTGCCTTTAAAATCAAACATTTCTGTGATTAAATATAATTACTGATTTTATAGGAGAAGAAATATTCGAATTGAATTTCCTTTTTCATATAGTAGCTTTGCTGTTTTTCCAAAATTGAAATCCTTACTCTTCTTCATTTACTGTATATAAAATAATAGTTTCTGGCTTTATTAAGGCCCAAATGTAGAACATTATACTGTGGGGACCTGCTTTCCTTAAACAGAATGCCAGGACTCATCAGGAGCCCCCGTAACATTCCTAGTAGTTTTTATCTCTTCTCCATTCGTTCCCATAATGCCATATGTTTTCTTTTCTACTAAATGCTTTCAGTGTGAAGTATCTAGGTCAGTTATAGTGAATGTTGGGAAAGAACAGGGAACAGAAACACGAAGATGTGAATTAGAAAATATTTCGAAAAATCACTGTTTACACAATTATATCCATACTATATGCTGTTTCACATATGTATACAAAATTAGTTCATAGCATGAGAAAACATATGTCCCAGAACAATAGAAACAAGGATATTTTGGCCCAGCCTTGGACATTTTATCATTATTCCATTTGGTTTTGTTGGTAATTTCACTTTTTGTTCAAATTTTATTTTTCTGCTCCTTTATCATCTAGAATTGGTTGTTTAGGTGACTCTAATGTGGCCACATAGCAGCTTAATATATTTCTGCTCAAGCAGTGATCAGTCACACACCACCTGCCAAGCATTGTAAACGATCACCAAGTAGACAATTTTGACAGGCTACTCCCAGGGGATTCCTGTGCTGTTTTGTAGCAGGCGGTAGCCCAACGGGATCACGGTCGAGGAATGCTAACCCAAAAGCAAGTATGAAAAAAGAGAGAAATGAGAGTGAAGGTGACTAAGCACAGGTAAAAACCTTTAAAACCAGAAGTGTTGAAAGATTATAAAAACATGAACACCGGAGAGAAACAGATTATTAGTTTTCCCTTAGAATGACAAAGAAATTTAAAAGACTACAGCATAATGAATAATGTAAATTAAATGCAAGACACACAGAAATGCAGGAAATGACAAAGGGGAAAGCATAGCATTTGGCAACTGCTGCCAAAAAAGTTGGAAGGGTAGAAGATATGAAGTCCACGTAGCAGAAGTAAGCAAGGAAGCCCACGATGCACATAAACAAAGCGATAATTCCTAAAGGCTATAGTTCGTTCATTGATAGAACATGTACCTTCCCTGTGTGGGGCTGGGGTTTCCATCCCATAAGCAGCCGTTTATGTACATTTGTGGGAGCTCAGTCAAGATTATTTCATTCTATAAGAAAGAAAGGCATGCTACATAGAACTTTTACTTTTGTAAAACATAAAGAAAAAAAGCATTTGTTTTTCCTTCTGATCTGTGGAAAAATGTTAATTTGCATTTATTGATATTTCTTGAATATGTCCGCCCTCTGAGACAGAATGATGTGTCTTTATACTTACCAAGAAATAGCACTAGGTAAATTATATAACTATAACCAAAAGAAAGATTTTTTCTTTAAGATTCTTGTTAAGAGTTGTAGGCTGGACTTCAAAAGCATGATGTGGACACCCAAAGTTTTGTTCCCATTTGACTCTGAGTGGTGTGGCAGGTGGGAGGACTACAGATACACTCTGCTTTCTCCTGTCACTCCGAACAGCTTGGAGAACTGTTGGAAATCAGGGCTTGGAGAAGCAAGGAAACCAGGGCTGTTGCCTTGAATCTTGTTCAAGAGGAAGACAATGGTGCCTTTGTTCTTGCTTCTGCCCAAGGGAAAGTCTTATGGGCACGGGATCTGTTACTGAAAACCTGCTTAGAAGGAAAACATATTTGAGACCAGACTCTGAGTAATTGGAGATTCAAGCTTTTGTGAACTAGAACCTACAGGGGACAGCCCTGATTTGATTGGTAAATATCTGCTCTCTTTCAACCGTGTGGTAATATCTTCTTTTGGTGAAGATACTGAAACTGGCTTTGTGATAGGAAACTATTCTAGTGTTTCTTTCACTCGTTCACCTAATGTTTTTGAGTTGCAAAATGGAACAAGATAAAGTCACAAAGACAGAAAGTCCAGGGACACAGAAAAAAAAAAAAAAGACTGAATAGTTCTTTGAAGAGAGGATGGAAAAGTATTGCTGAGTTGTACTAAAGTGGGGGTGGTGGTTAATACACCAGAGTCACAAGAAGTTTGCAGGGCTCCTGGCTGGCTCAGTCAGGGGAGCATGTGACTTTTGATCTTGGGGGTTGTGAGTTCCAGCCCCATGTTAGGTGTAAAGATGCTTTACAACTAAAATCTTTAAAAAGTAAAAATAAAATAAAATAAAATAAAATAAAATAAAATAAAATAAAATAGAAGTTTGTATAAGGGGTGTCAAATAGTTATTTATTCTGCCTCTTTAGAAAAATAATGTTAAAAGAATTTAAAAGAGTGTATCCTCTAATTCTAGAAATTGCACCAAGTAACATAACCCCTCTAACCCTAGGACCCAAGGGTACAAAATGGGACTATACCATTCAGAGTCATGTGAAGATTTGCGACACCTTTCTCAGGACCTGGTGCAGAGTGGGTAATTGATAAGTGGCAAGTTTACTTTGGTTCATTTTTTCTCTTTCCAGTTGTTCTAAGTTCAATCTCAAAACTGCAATGATTTTCTTTCTCAAATCTTACTGACCCAATTTGTATTACTCTATTTCTTAAATATTTCTCTATTTCTTAAATTGTTGATACTAACATCTATGTAAGAAAAGGAATTCTGGCAGCAAGGGTCTATCAAGTGTGTACAAACCATTGACAATTCCTGTATATACATTTCTCCCACAAAATACCTTCTTCTGTAGCCACAGTTGAGGGCTATTCAGTATTAATTTATTGTGGGAAAATAAAATCTTTCTAGGCTAAGTGTGGCTTGAACATACTAATAAAAATGTCCTTTACTAACATATTTAGTGTGTCTTCAGTATTTCGGAGGCAGATTAATTCAAAAGCTGTTTCTTTGCTAAATTCTGTATTATCAATATTTCATTAACTATGTGAGATCTACCAGGCATGTTTTCATAAGTATAATCCATGTATCATCTGGAGTTTTATCACTGCTTTGAAACCCACTAAGATAAACCTGAACCCTATTTTGTGCACATGTATAATTTTCCAAGATTTAAGAAAGACTTATTTGAGAATATTTGCTAAGATTGAAGAACATTCTCAAGAGCTTATATTTAAATGGTCAGTTCTATCTCCAGGGTTTTATTTGCACACATACTATGTCAATCCGTTTGTGAATCTCAAGCTTATATCTTAATCTTCACTAAAATGACATCACTCATTCAGGACACATGCATGAAGTAAACTTAATTAAATACTTTGGTAAGAGTGGTGGAGTTGAGGGAGATTTACACTGTAACCACATCAACCATTTTCAAACAGACATTGACAACCAAGTTCTTTAAGATTTTTCTGGCTACCATGGTACTTGGGGTTTCTCATTGACACTTTGTTCCATAGAATGAATACCTATACATAAACTACCTCACACAGTTCTCATTCCACTCCATTGTTTTCTGTTGTTATTTTTTTCTTAATTCAGTCCCTCCAATTGTTTACTTAAAAAGGCCTTTAATGTCAAACATCATGGTATTATCAAAAGCCTTTGGTCAGCAAGTCATTAAATTACTTTAGTTAAGTTTTGCTTTAGCTTTCTTTGCCAAAAAGCCATAGTTGAGCCTATTTGGTCTTGCAGTGGGCACTGTGATGTGCCACCAAGGTTCCCTTTCAGGAACAAACTTCTTCCCTAGCCACTGGTGATTTCTCTGTAAGTCCTGGAATTGGCTCAGGTGAAGAGCCCTTCCTTGGCCAAGATGGTGCTGCTATTCTAGGGATAGCTCAGAACTAATAAGTGGTCTGGATGGACATATGAAGGCCTGGCTGCAAACTTACACTCAGATTTTGACAGGCCACCTTAGCCCCGGTGCTCCTCTTGTGACTAGCTGACCAACTGAGCTAAAGTCTTTGCTTTGACTGTGTTGCTGTCACTCAAACGCTCCCTGCGCTCAATCCTGCTTTCCTCCTTTCCTTTCCATAGTTGTTATTCCAAAGACCACTCTCTCATCAACTTTCTAAATGGAATTTTCATCTTCAAGTTGAATTCCCAGACAATAAAACAATAGTCTCTTATCAGGAATACATAATAAGTAAAAAGATATTTGAAAGGGATGGGGAAACTACAAGTGTGGAGAGACCTAAAAAAAATTAGGATAAGAGAGGAAGAAGTATGAAGTGGAAAAACCAAGGTTGTCAACACTTAAGAAGGAAAATTTTAGTTTTAACATCTTGGCAGTATCAGTCTGGTAATAGGAGAGCAAGTAGCAATCAATGGAGATGAAATAGAAAGGAAATGCTCTAAATCCAAGTGTTATTACACTAGATATTTCTGTACAGCAGTCAAAATGGCATAGTAGGATTTAAATTATCTTATGCTTCCAGTAGTTTTGAAATACACAATGTTGTACTTTCACAAGACAAGTTTTAATTCATTGATTACAAGTCCAAAGATTCTTACTTCTCACCTAAATATAGAAGCAGAGGTTAAATGCCTAATTATACAAACTAGGAATATTTTAACAACCTATTTCAAAATGATTCCCAAAAGACATTGGCTGTGAAAACCATTGAAAGATATTTCCTTGGGTTTGCTCACGGTAAGTTTACATCTGGCATTTGGTCAATCACTCATTAAATATTAATTAGCATTATTTATGCAATTTCAATGCTCTTTTACTCTTTTAATGGGAGAAATTTTGAAGGAAAGGGATCTTCCAAGGATAGTTAGGTTCTTTTTTACTGACCTGTCAATTACTTATCCAATTTAAATAAATTTATTTTTTTTCACATTTCCCTTTGCTCTATTAAGGCTGAAATAGAAACTGAATTAAATGCAAAGAAAAGGACTTTGTTTCTCATCTTGCAACTTCCCTCCAAATAAAGAAAAGCTTATCCACATAATTGCTATTCATATGAAGAAGAAATGACTACACAATTTAGCATTTCTTGAGTTTGCATTTTCAGGGATTTTTAAAAAAAATATAGAATAATTTTTAGATACAAAATCCTAAATTAAAGGAGTTTTATTCACGAATAGATAGCTTATGTCTGGCAACTGCTAAACATGCGACACAAATTTGGTTCATCAATGTACCAAGAGTTTAAAAACCATTCAGTGACAATGTAGGGATTTGGAAATATTTTGGAATAGGACATTGTCTCAAGGAAGTCATATAATTCTTTTTTCCCCAATACACTTTTGAGCCTCTGTTATATGCCAAGCATACATGTAAAGGATTTCAGTAGTAAACATGACCTCCTGTCTACTCAGCAGGAGCTCACCTTCTATGAAAATTAGCAATTATAGTGAAAAAAAGTACTGTGGTAGGTCTCTGCATGGAGAACAGAGAAAAGAAAGGACTAATCCATCCTGATGAAGGGGGCATTGGTAAAAAACACTTGCTTATAGAGCCTAAAAAAACATTAGTCTTGCACAGGTGTGAAGTGAATGAGAGAATAACCCTCGGATAAGAAGGAAAAATATGTTCAGAGTTGAAAGTTGTGAGGGATCCTGACACACTCTGAAAACATCAAGTGTGTCACATCATTGGGGATGTGTGTGTGTGTGCATGTGTGTGTGCAGGCGTGTGTGTGTGTGTGTGTGTGTGTGTGGCGACAGATGAGAATGAACATGCATCTCACGAGAAATTAATGAAGGGTCTTGTATGCTCTGTTAAGAATTTTAACTTGATTCTGAAGCCCATGGAGACCCAGAGAAAGATACTGTAAGAATTTTATTCAGGAAAGATAGAAGCAGCTACAGCTTTAAGAGATGGATGGATGTAAATCTGCTCCATACTGATGGCCCTGAGCCAGTATTAGGGGTCTGCCCTGCTAATTGTTTTCAGTGGCCCTGGCTATGAACAATAGAAAAAGCCAGATCTCCTTATATCACCTTATTAGAGATTCTCAAGGAAAATCACCTAAATATGTGCTTTAATCTGTCCAAAGAGGTCTCTGGGTATTGATATCTTTGTTTAAGGTTTTATTTATTTACTTATTTATTTGAGAGAGAGAGAGAGAGAGAGAGAGAGAGAGAGAGAGAGGAGGGAAGCACAGAGGGAGAGGGAGAAAATCTCAAGCAGACTTTGCACTGAGCACAGAGTCCAACACCAGGCTTCATCCCAGGACCCTAAGAAGACAGTGACCCTGAGATCATGACCTGAGCCAAAATCAGATCAGTCAGATGCTTAACCAACTGAACCACTCATGTGCCCCTTGGTATGGGTATCTAAAAATCTCTTTTAGTGACCCTAATGGGCAGTAAAGTTTGGAGTTGCCAATTTTTCTGAAGTCATGGAAGGTAATGAATTAATACAAAATGTGGTGAAGTTTATAAAGAATGGGGAAAAAATTGAGTGATATTAAGATATCTGAGATGTATTTATCCCCCCATAGTCTAATGCTTAATGGGTATTAGATAGGCATTGTAGTAAATAAAGGCATTTTAAAAGAAGGTTTATAAGCTGAAGTAAAACAATTAGATAAAGTCAGTGTTGAAGATTCTCATTCCTCCAGGACACTCTACACACACCTTTCTTCAGACATCCTCTGCACGTTTATGAATATGTGCCTTTGCCACCTAGAATAAACTGTTCACATTGAAACATCCTACCCATGCTTCAAGGCTACTTTGTGGGATCTTTCCTAACACCTCTTTCTCATCCAGGAAAGAACAGATTGTTCCTTTGGCCAGTTTCCTCTAACAGTTTTATTACACTGATAAAGCAGTAACTTCATCGTGTCCACTGTCCTTGCTGGACTGTGCATGACAGGAAGAGTAACCCCTTGAATGCCATCTGTGGTGCCTAACAGCCCATGTTTGCTGAATAGCTCTGAGTATGGAAAGGGGGATAAAGCAAGTTGCGGATTATAAACTCAAAGATGCGTAATGGGGAAGGTGCGTGAGCAGAGAACAAAAGGGATATATGTCATTCTGAGAAGTATTTTGTCTGATTGAGAGACTAGATAGAGAGTTGGAAGAAAAAGAGCATTGATTATTATGCAGTCTTGACAGGGAGGGAAAATCATTGCTCATTTCCTATCTGTGGTGGACTTGGGCTGTTACTGATCCGAGTCCAAAGCGGTAGAAGGAACCCCACAATCTTGGTCCTCATTTGCATCAAGGCTGTGTGGAATACAGAAGTGAGCAGGTCCTAGAGGAAATTCTCAAAGCTTTATGTGACTTAAACAATAAGCAATTACTTGGCAGAAATTGGAATAGTTCAACTGCTACTGTCAACTATTCTGTGGCTTCTGCAGAGCAAGAAGCTATTTGTTTGTTTATTTATTTATTTATTTATTATTTATTTTATATATATATATATATATATTTTTTTTTTTTACTTGAGACTTTTGAGAGCATAGATAGGCAAAGAAAAATCCAAAAAACACCCAGAAAATCTCTTGTACCACTTTGGACAAGGAAAACAAAAAACAAAAAACAAAAACCAGAACCAAAACCACTACATGCTGTTACATTCATGTGCCTGGAAGCAAAAGTTCAGACATTCTCTAACTGCAGCCATGGTGATAGGGCACATTATGTCACTTCCACATCTACGGGTGTAGATAATTTGGATGGCCTTGTATTAGGCATTCTGTCTTCTGTTTTCTTGTAATTTATTTCTGTGATTACAAATATCGAATGAAATCTATTCTTTACTTTTCCTTAACATGTGCTGCAGCTATGCTGGGAAAGTAGAATATTCTCTTTTCTTTAGGATATTAGTATCTCTACCATCTGAAGATTACCAGTTTTGGAAATAATACAAAATCTGCATCATAGGCTATTTGTAATGTGCTAGAGATTAATAAGCTTCCAAGCTATTGTGATACTTGATAAAGTGAAAGACATATAGATTTTATATATTTTGAGATTCAAAATATACAAACATAATATGTACGACATGATCAAACCTATATCTTCAGATTTTATTTTCTACAAAGCCACCATAAAAGATCTTTTTATTAAGGTAGGTAAAACTGAATAAAAAGCCAGCTTCCTATTTTGTTCTTCTTTCCTGCTGATCTGATTTTAAAATGAAGTTCAGATGTCAAAGCTACTGTTGAGATAAAATAAGAAGTTTGATTTGATTCTGCCATCGATACACTGTGCAACCATGGAGTAGGCCTTTAACCTTTTTGAAATTCGCATTTACTATGTCAAAAAGGACTTTATTATAAGGTTAATAAGATCACGTCTGTTGAGTATTTTAAGCTCTTTTATTTTCAGAATGTTAAGCAAATGTGAGGTTTTATTATCATTATCATTATCATTGACTTCAAAGGGAATTTGGCTTTCATAGCTCGGTGGGGTGAAAAAAGATAAGAGCCTGGCTGCTGGTGTTCAAATAAACGTCAGGGTTAAAAATTCAAGGAGAAGGTGAAGAGACAGGGAGAAAAGCCTCATTTCATTGATACATCAGTGATGAGAGATAGCTTGAGCAAGACTGAATCCTAAATAAACCATCAGGGCAAATTATACTCATTCTCTCTTTCTCTTTTCTCTCTCAGGTTCAATCTTCGAAATTCATTCCTCTGTTACTCAATTTAATATATTACTCATCCTCCTATGTTAAATTCAAAAGATAAGTAAAATCATTATAAATGTATTCCGTACTGCTTTTCTTAGGACCCACATTACTAGAATTTCCCTACATGTTTAATGTTGCATATATTAATAAGAAATACAGCAGACCACTTCTATTAGATTAGCCCAAAGCACAGTTTGGTGCTAAGAAGTACCATCTATAATCTCCCAGTTTGAAATGGATGGTAATATTAAGAGGGGAATCTTAACTTTCTATGGTGTTGGGTACTCCTGTGGTAGTGAAATCAAAAGTGACACATTTTTAACATTAGTTTAACATTTGGTTTTTTAGCTCAATGAAAAGCAAAAAGAAAAGTCTACCCCGTGTATCTAATACTGTTCACTGAAATGTAAATCACAGTCAATGATACTTGTAGAAAAAAATGGACAAACAGCAGGAAAAATAAAAATGTATTACCTCTATACAGCCATTTATCTTCTGATAGCATGAGTAAAGCTTAAGTCAGATACAATTAAATGGACTGAAGCTTTAACAGTGACTTTTGAACTGCTTGAATTAACAAAATCAATCCTCATAAATTAAGCTATCAGTGATCTATGATACAATTAAGTTCCATAATCAAAAAACGCTACAGTGCATGCAGTGTCACTTGTGCTATTTCTAACACTGAATTTTAACTGCTGCTGGCTACCTCTTCCTGCAGGGCTGTGTAAAACTCCATCTGGCACACTAGACACTAACATGATACACGGTTTCTTTTCCATTCTTCAATTTAGGCTGACATCTGGTGGTCTAGGGAAATGACAAGTAATGCTTCTGAATGTAAACCGTTCACAAATGTGGCACTTTTTTTTTTTTCCAGTTTTCCCTTTGTCTTTCTGAAGTGCTTGAAATTGCAACCAAACTGGTTAATTACATGGAAATTCACATAGAATAACAATTTAAACAGCTGAACAATGAGAGAGAAAAAAGTGACCTTTGCGTGATGAATTATATACATATATCGGACTCTGTAGTGACTAAAAAGCATCAATAGAAAGCACCATATATTGGCCAATTAGACCCACTCAGAAAGGGTATTATTTAATGGCACCACACTGGAGATCATAAAGGAAATGTTCTACATGTAAGATTTCCTTCTTTCTGTCTCCTTGTCAGGATAGTTGGAGGGAGGGAAATGAAGAGAATGAGGGGGAGGGGTGGAGAAACTACTGTGTAGAGTCAGAAATTGATGTTTAAACAGGCATAAGGTGGTGTTCAGAAGCATTTATCTTTGATTTTTTTTATTTTGGGAGGAAGGGGGCACTTCCAGCAGTTAGTGGCAGTCCAAATGGCAAAACACATTGGGCCAGAAGCAGGAACAATTTCACTTTCCCTATGCCTAGGATTAAAAAAAAAAAAATACTTCCAATTAATTTACTGTTGGTATATTCCACTAATTACCAAATCGTGGAGGAACAGAACGATACACTGTCAACCCCATGACTTTCATACTATTTGTACAATTTACCAGCACAGAAAAATAGAAAAGAAAAAAGCTCTTCTGGCTCTTCTCACATTCAGTGCTTAACTATATCGTTCTGTAGTACGTGGACTATGAAGAGGCTTAATAAATGGGCATTTTTGTCATCAGATTTTGACTACTATTTCTCCACGTCTCTTTCGATGTTTGTAAATAATACAGGTAATACATATAATGTTCAGTTGACTTTATTCTGTCTCCATATTTATAAAAGTTTCTAGATTGGCAGAATTGTGGATACACCACTCTGTAATGAAAAATGACCACAAAAGAAACCAAAATTAAACAAAAACAAACAAAAAAGACTTTAACCTTGTCCATGAAAGACCAATGTAGATGTTTGGTTTGGTCCCTGTTTCCACTTAACCTTATGACTCTTCAAAAGGTTATTGGAAGGAGTGCCAATTATGTTGGTGCTTTTGAAATATGGCCAGGTCCTCTAGGAGGTAGCCTCAAGCTGCCAATACCTAATCTCATAAAGGTCACTGAGAAGTTCAAATGAAATTGCTTTTAGTTGCTATAAAACTCACCTGAGTTGAAATGAGTACACAAAAGGTAAAATGTTTCCATCTGCTCTACCAATCCTTTCTCCCTTTTTAAGGGTGAAGTGTAGTCCTAATCAGCAGCCGTCAGATTTCCCAAGAAAGATTTTATTTTCTTTTAATAAACTTATAACTACTTATAAGCTTTTTTAAAAGGAGAAGAATGAATACATATTCTATAAGAAAAATGCCTATAACACATCATCAAGCAGAAAGGCAATGCCTTTCTAGGAGACTTCATGTGACTATTACATTTATTAAATGATTAGGGCAGAGAAAAATTTAGACTGTGATTTTAGGAGTCCTCAAAGGGTCTTTGTATCTCTCACAATTATGTTACATTGATTACTATTGAATGAGATCTCAGACTGGAGATTGGTTCTTTTGGCTTTGGACTTTGCAGTGTCCCTGAAAGTATATATTTTTTCCTAGGAATTACTTCTGGAACTGTCACATTTTTATCAACTTATTTTTCTTTAGAAAAACAAATTCATAAATTTAACTTCCATTTCTTCTAGTTACTCTGGTCCAGGTATAAAAATGGTGCCATATTCAGTGTAAGTAAAACTATTTCATTGGAAACATAATACAGTAGTATCTTTAGCTTCTTCAAAGACTTTTGCAGATGTTAGGCCGAGTCCCCCAGAAGTCATTCTTGCATGCTTTTATGTGAGACCTCCTTTGGTAAGTAACCCACAAGAAGCATTCTTATCGGCTGTATCAGCACCACTACCCACTGCCACATCTCCTACCAACCCTGTCACCACTGCTTCCTGCTGCTGCTGAAGTGGCTGGTACCAAGAAAAATCACAGATGCCAGCCCTAGACTGGTCAACATGATCACTTCTGCCATTGCCCGTTGAAGGTATTGTGGTTTTGGCACTGGAGCACAATGGTAAAAATCCTTTCCTGGTTTCAGATCTAGATTTCTTTCCTTTCTTTCCTTTCTTCCTTCTTCTTTTCCTCCCTCCCTGTTGTCTGCTGCTTTGTTATGATTTCAAATCCCCTTGTTTCCCACTTAAGCGAAATTACTTTGATCCCAGGATGAATTTGTTTACATTGAGCTGTGTCAAGATGTTGTCATCAACATCTATTGTTGATAAGCACTCAGTAGCTCAATGTTGATTCAGTTGGGCATCACTAAAGACTATGGATAATGTATGGAAGAGCTCTTCTGATGTAACGAACACTTTGGTTTTAAACACCAAGAATTTGTGAGGACTAACCGAGAGTGTTCAGTCTGGGCAGTCTACTCTTTGCTGAGCTAAATAGCTCTTCAAAGATCTTGCAGCACTCTCCTCTGTGGCGGGCAGGACACTCCTGGTCGGTAGTGGTGCTAAATCATGCAGTAGTCTCAGGAGGAGAAGGGACATCCGTGCCTACGTTGGCGAGGCTACTCCTCGTAGGCAGTGTACAAACTGTGTAATGGTCCTTGAATAACCTTCAGGGCACTTACTTTGCCTGCCACTCGAGGTCCGTCATCTGCTAACTGTGTACCCAGCAGTGAGGGACCGACACCAGCAACAGATCCCCAGCTTTTAGATGGAAGGGCCAATTCCACTGAGAATCAACTAGTAGAAAGGTATGGCTCAACTGAAGTTGGAATTTAGATCTTTCATCTCCCCTTTGCCTGGAGCAGGAGTGTAATTAACCTATCATTAGTTTGCAGTATGTTATTTCTTTATTGGCTTATTAAGAGATATTATCCTCTATGCTACTGGCTTGTAAAATATTGTAGCTTTAAATTATAATTCTCACAGCGAACCTGTGATAAATTATTGGCAAAGACAATCTCTGTCTCTGAGCATAATTTGCCTCAAACAAAACACTCCTTTCTTTCCTTATTAAGAAAAGTATTGCTTAACTAATATGTATAGATGCTAAGCTCTGTAGATAGAATGGAAATGCAGTTACCAAATATTTTGTAATATGGTCTCAAGTTTTTAAAAATAGAGAAGACTTTCAGAAGTAAGCAGAGATCTATAAAATATTGAGGACAAGAGCCAAGAATGAATCTTTTCCTTCCTAGTGGAGTAGAGCTAGATCATTTTTAAATAAACATATTTCTTAATTAGTGATGTTTTTGTTGGGTGATACCCTGGTAATTCTATTCTAAATTTTGTTTCTTAGAACTGCACAGACCCATTTTCAAACTTAGATGATAGCATAATAAAATACATCCTGGGCAAAATTCAAGGTCAAATAATATACTATTCTGTTTATGTATATGAATTATGTTCTTCCCCTCTTATTTTTCTCAAATCTTGAATGAAGCATGATTTACAAATGTTGCCAGTTGGAATACTGAAAAAGAAAGGAGAAAAGGAAGCACTGAATGTAGTACATGCTTTATCTTTTTTTCACATTGTTCCCTCAAATCCTCATGAGGAGAGGGAGGAAAAATATAAGAGTGATTTCAATAGAATTCTTATTGGAATAGTTTCATTGCTTCTTTATTATAAGATATGAAAATATCGATCACATTATAGGTATATCACTTTGCTGTATATAAAAATAGTAATAAAAAGAAAACTAGTGGAATTATGTCTTTAAAAAGTAGTTTTAGGGAAGCCCAGGTGGCTCAGTGGTTTAGTGCTGCCTTCAGCCTGGGGCATGATCCTGGAGACCCGGGATCGAGTCCCACTTCGGGCTCCCTGCATGGAGCCTGCTTCTCCCTCTGCCTGTGTCTCTGCCTCTCTCTCTGTCTGTCTGTCTCTCATGAATAAATAAATAAAATCTTTTTTTAAAAAAGTAGCTTTACTATTGGTAATACATTTTAAATTTGGTTTTATCCAAAAATATAAGGAATATGTTTAAAAGTTAAAAATGATGTATAATTTATATACTCATTAATGATTTGAATGTCATTATTCTAAAATAATCATTGTTTCATTTTTTGTAAATTAAACTTGACCCTTTAACAAATGAAATTCAGTCTATCAGTTAATAGGTATTAGGGCTCCATTCCAGAAATTTAGAGTATTTTCTGTAGCTCTAGCAGTTGGGCCTACTATACCAGGACCCTGGTTTTGGGCCAGGGATACTCTGCCAGTCTGTCTGGATGTCATACACACAAGGCGGCTCATCTTAGCAAACAGATTCCATTTCCAGATGGTTAGCTTGAGTAGACAGTGAGATTAGATGCCTCTCTTGTCAGGCTGCCAAGAATTCCTGGGATGGTCTACTATTTGCGTTTAGGAAAAGCAGTATCTGGATAAAGGTAGCAGTCATGGCCGCTGAAATTTCCTTGGTACAGAGGAAAAAATGTCACTTCTTTGTTGAGAGGTGGGATTTTTATTGTTATTCTGTTGTATTTTTTACCTGCATAGTCACAGCAAGGATTAAAATCGTTGGCATTTGTTTATCTCCTTTGAGAGCCAGTACTTTCCCTGCCCAGCTGTCTGTAGTTCCAGAAGTCATCATGCATGAGGTTATAGAAGCCAAGTAGCAATTTCCTCGATTTTTCCCTGAGAACTTTTCCTTCTATCCTTTTTCATTCTTAGATGTCCACATGGCCTCATTATGAGAGCCAGAACTCAGAAAATGAATCAGCCAAAAGTGGATTGAGGTTTCCCAAATGTGGCAGTTAAATAGCAGTGATTAGATTATCTTAAACACAAGTGAACGGTTGAAAAATATTTATTTTCCTACCTACGGGAATGTAACCTAGAATTTCAATTATTAGAATCATTATTTGGTTGAAGGTATAGTCTCTGCAAAAATAAATTATGCACTAATCACTATTCTAGGATTGGAGGTAAAAAATGACTAAGGAGTTGTCCAGTCATTAGTATATGATGATGTAATGCTTCAACAGAAATACACAAAGTACTGAAAAAAGACAGTCTCTTTAACAAATGGTGCTGGGAAAATTGGACAGCTACATGCAAAAGAATGAAACTGGACCACTTTCTTATGCAATGCACAAAAATAAACTCAAAATGAATTAGACACCTAAATGTGAGACCTGACCTGAAACCACAAAAGTCTTAAAATCCCACAGGCAGTAATTTCTGTGGCATTGGTCATAGCACATCCTTCTAGCTATGTCTCCTGAGCCAAGGGAAACAAAAGCAAAAATAAACTATTAGGACTACACCAAAATAAAAAGCTTCTGCACAGTGAAGGAAACAGTCAACAAAACTCAAAGGCAACCCATAAAATGAGAGAAGGTATTTTCAAGTGACATTTCTGATAAAGTGTTACTATCTAAACTATATAAAGAACTTATATAACTCAAGACCTCACAAAAACAAATAATCCAATTTAAAAACAGCAGAAGACATGAACAGACATTTACTGAAGAAGACATACAGATGGCTAACAGACACATTGAAAGATGCTCAACATCACTCACCATCAGGGAAATGCAAATCAAAACTACAATAAGATGTCACTTCTCACCTGTCAGAATGTCTAAAATCAAAAATCCAAGAAACAACAGGTGTTGGTGAAAATTTGGAGAAAAAAGAGCCCTTGTGCATTGCTGATGGGAATGCAAACTAGTGCAGCCACTGTGGAAAACACTATGGAGATTCCTCAAAAAATTAAAAATAGAACTACCCTTAAAAAAATAGAACTATCCTATGATGCAGTAATCACACTACTGAGTATTTACCCAAAGGATATAAGCACATGGATTCACAAAGATACATGTACCCCTATGTTTATTGCCACATTATTTTATAATAGCCAAATTATGGAAGCAATATATATATATATATATATATATATATATATATATATCCCCATGAACACTTGGGTTGCTTCCATAATATATATTATATATAATATATAATATATAGGTTAAATGTATATTATAAAATATTCATATTTGTAATATTGATATTCATAATATATTATGGTTGAATATATTATATATTATATATTATGGTTGAATAATATTCAATCATAAAAAAGAATAAAATCTTGCCATTTGCAACAACATGGATGGATCTATAGGGTAAAATGTTAAGTAAAATAAGTCAGTCAGAGAAAGACAAACACCATATGATTTCACTCAAATGTGAAATTTAAGAAAGAAAACAAGCAAAAAGAAAGAGTCAAATAGGAAAACAAACTCTTAAATATAGAGAACAAATTATGGTTACTAGAGGGGAGGTGGATGGGAGAATCGATAAGAGTATACTTATTGTGCTGAACACTGAGTAATGGATAGAATTGCTGAATCCTTGTATTGTACAACTGAAGCTAATATTGTATGTTAATTATACTGGAATTAAAATAAAAAATACTTATGTTGAGAGCAAAGTATTAAAAAAGCAATATACACAGTACTGAGAAATAGAAAAGGATGAATTTGCCTAAGAAAGAGGATAGAGTCAGTGAAACAAAGGCTGAAGAATTAGTGCACATGGGGAGAGCAGCATGGTGTTTCATTAAAAAGAAGGAAAATACACAACCTATGAAAATAATGGGTATGAGACAAGTGTAAGGCAAAGTCAGAATATGAGGGGTGTGTGTGAATGCATAAATAATCTAAATTATATCCTATAGTTTTGAGAACCTGCTGATGGATTTTAAGTCAATGAATAGTGTGATCAGATTTCCAGCAACAAGGAAGATACATTTGAATGTTGAAGGCTAAGACAGCAGTTAGGACACTGATGCAAAGAACTGGCTGAGATGGACAAGTGCCAATGAACAGGAGAAGGGCCACAAGTAAGAGGGAGACCAAATTCTACACCCAATTCTGATGTGTGTGGGTGTTTTGTTTTGTTTTGTTTTGTTTCCAAAGATTTTATTATTTATTCATGATAGACAGAGAGAGAGAGAGAGAGAGAGAGAGAGAGAGGCAGAGACACAGGCAGAGGGAGAAGCAGGCTCCATGCCGGGAACCTGAGGCAGGACTCGATCCCAGGACTCCAGGATTGTGCCCTGGGCCAAAGGCAGGTGCTAAACCGCTGAGCCACCCAGGGATCCCCTGATATGTGTGTTTTTAACAAACCACCAAACAATTCTCTGACCCAGCTGGGTGTCCTATATTTCAACCCCATTCTGACACTGTCTACTTGGAAATAGCTTCAGAGTTCACAAAGACTCAATGCCACAAGACTGCCCCAACCTCAGGTGCCAAACACAAGTCCAAATTATTACCTATGTTTCTGACCAACTGGGAATCAGAGGTTCCCAAAACCCACCTTAGTTTGATTAATTTGCCAAAGTATCCCACAGAGCTCAAGAAATCAGTTCACTCACAAGATTACTGGTTTATTACAAAGGATATTTAGAGAACATAAACCAACAGTGAAATGAAGAGATACATGGGACAAGGTCCAAACTAAGGAACTTCTGTCTCCATAGACTGGGGCCCGACACAGCAACATACGGATGCACTCTGGTTGGCCAATCTGGAAGCACTCTGAACCCTATTATTTTGAGTGTTTATGGAGGTTTCCTTACATAGACATGATTGATCAAATCATTGACCATTGATGGCCAGTTCAGTCTTCAGCTTCTTGCCCTTCCCTAGAGATCAAAGAGATAGGGCTGAAAGTTCCAACCCTCTACTCACAAGGTTGGTTCTCCCAGGAATCAGCCCTGCTCTTCAGTGTCCAAAAGTCATTTCAATAACACAGATTCAGGTGTGATTGAAAGGGCTTGTTATATATATCAAAACAACTTTATCACTTCTATGACTTAAGAAATCCTAAGTTTTAGGAGCTCTCTGCTGGAAACAAGGAAGATCAAATATGTATTTCTTCAATATATATTGTTATAAATCATAATACCACAGAAGGAATCCACATTTTGGAAAACATCCATGAAAAGAAAAAAAAAAAAAAGAAAAACACCCATGACATAGTATGAGGTACATATGCTTTGGATCAGTCACCTATTAAATTGCAGGAATTGAAGAAATATAGCAGTTTATAGGTAAGTTTAAGGGACAAGATTGTAAACTAGGACTTTTTCATGGAAGGGAAGAGATACCTGACTTGAGCATGCAGGAACAGGGCAGTAAGGGTATCAAACTCATATATGTCTGCAAAGAAATCCGGTGTGAAAAATATCTGTTTCCCAATTGCACAATTATATTATTGTACTAAGAATTTCCATATAATAGCAGATTTCTCAGATAATAACATTTTATTATTTAATTTTTAATTTTATAGCAGCTCATGGTTCACCTTTTTGTAGCCCTTTTGCAAAGTTTGAGAAAAAGGAAACCAATTCTTGTGAAGACCATTTTTTCCCCAAATCGAGTAGGTAGCATTGTGCTGGGGGTTTATGAAGAGAGCATCAGTATTCTTTTTTTTTTTTTAAGATTTTATTTATTTATTCATGATAAATGATAGACTCATGATAGATAGATGATAGATGATAGATAGATAGATAGATAGATAGATAGATAGATAGATAGATTCATGATAGACATAGAGAGAGAGAGAGGCAGAGGCACAGGCAGAGGGAGAAGTAGGCTCCATGCAGGGATCCCAATGTAGGACTCAATTCCGGGACTCCAGGATCATGCCCTGGGCCAAAGGCAGGCACTGAACCGCTGAGCCACTCAGGGATCCCCGAGCATCAGTATTCCTAAACAATTTTTCCATCAGAATCAAGCCAATGAATAATTTTAAGTATTGTTTCCTATCAACATTACACAGATAAACTATTGATGTGAACACAAAATGCACATAAAACATAGGATGTGGAATTAATTTAATGTGAAAGCCAATTCTCAAGGTTATATGCCCTCTCTGCTGCAGGGAACATTTCAGGGAAACATTTCAAATAATTTCCATGAAGATATTTTCCAAATGATATTTTAGATTTCTAGCTGAAATTGAATATATTTGAATGCATTTATGGCTAGTCAAATCAAAGGAGCGGAACTGGTAAATAATGTGCTATTTAGTCTTATTCCAGTATCTCTAAAAGGATTCAGCAAATAATGCTTCCTCATCTTTCTCATAAACAAATGTACTCATGGTGGTATTGGTAGGCAGAAGGAAAAGATGACCTTTGGATTAAGATTCAAATTGTTAGGGAAAGCTTTCTCACTTTAATGCAGTGGGGTTATCTCAGCTCACAACATCCCATTATTTGAAGTTTTGTTTAGTTTAAAATAAGAATGTACTTTTCTGAATATGATACTTGATTTCTATTTCAGCAATGCTATCACACTAACATAGTAACAGTACAGACAGTATTTGCACATAATGAGATGGAACGCTTCTTTTCATTCCCAAACCATGCTCCCAGTTCAGGACCTCATTAATTCTTGTCTTACTTGCTCCAATAACCTCCTGACTGGTCTCTTTACCTTTAATCTCTCCTGACTTGAATCCATCATTCTTCCTGATTAATCTTCTGTTAGTTCCGTTCTACTCTCATCACAACCCTTCTCAAAAAGCTTCAATAACTCTTGACTCTACACCTGAAAAAAATAATTTAAATTCTTTACATCAATTATTTCTAGTATTTTGGGTTCTTGCACCAATAAATCTGCTAATCTGCTGAAAGTTATGGGCACTTTCCCAACAAAACTGCAATTATATTTACATCTACATCGAAGTTCTATATAAGTTTCAGCTAATTCACAGATGCTCTGAAATACCTAGGAATTAGAACCCCTGTCTTTCATTCATTCCACAAGTATTAGTGGGCTTTTACTAGATGTCAGTCACTGTTCTAGGTGCTGAGGATAAAGTAATGAATGAAACAGACAAAAATTCCTACCTTCATTTGGCTTGTGTTCTGGACAATAAAGAGATAAATAAGTAAGAGAGATGCACGTATGCAAGAAAATAATGGATACTAAGGAGAAAATAGAAATCTGGGAGATGGAATATAAAATGCTGAAGTGCAGATGCAAAGTTGAATAGCTTAACCAGGGAAGCCATCACTGACAAAGTGGTTTCTGAGTAGAAATCTGAAGAAAGTGAGTGAGCAAGTCATATGACTATTTGGGGATAGTGTACAGCTATTGAAATTAGCAAATGCAGAAACCCCGCAGTAAGCATGCTTGGCAATGTTGAAGCAAAAAAAAAAAAAAAAAAAACATTAGAGCTGCAATGTGAAGAATAAGGTGAGTAGTTACAAATGGAGTCAGAGCGTAACACATAACACCTAACACATAGCTATATGGAGGCTTGTAAGACTTGATGTTTATTAGTGAGATGTCAGCCTTTACAATAAATTCAACCAAACTCTCTTCAGTCTGGTTTTAACCAACTTACTGTCTTTACTATGACTAGTCTCCAAACCATCTAACAGAATTTTTTTTAATCCTCACAGTATGAAGTTTAACTGCTTACATATATGCATATATACAGACACACACATGTGTATATATGTATATGTACAGACATATACATATATACACATATTTCTAAGTGAATATGTAGATATGTATATAAAATATTTCTCTGACATTGATAACTAGTAATTAGCTCATTCAAACTAAAATTTTTAAATTAACACATGCCAAAGTAATATTTTCATAGCATATAAATCATACGCAATTTTAAGAAAATAATATTTTTCACAGTTACCAAGGTAGAAAGAAAGAAATAATAGCAGATAACTCATGTTCTAGTAAATAAGGAAGAAAAGTTGTTTCTTAGAGAAAACACTAGTTTTCAGCGATTAATCCAACCACATAATATTATATAACCATTAAATAAAGATTTCAAAATTCTTCAATATTTATTGATCATCTACTATGTTCCAGGCATCTTGCTAGGGACTTGAAGATACAATGATATATCAATTAGATTTTGCTGCATAACAAACTACACAAAAAATGGCCTAAAGCAACAAACCTCTCTCATGTATCTGTGGATCCATTGGGCAGTTCTTCCAATACGAACTAGCTTGGGTGATCTCTGTGGTCACATAGTGTCTCTGCTGGGCTGTTTGGTCTAGGATGACCTCATGAGCATGTCTGGTTACTGGCAGTGTACGTGGCCTTGAGAACAACATCTGAGAAAACTCCCCTTAGCTCTCTGTGGGCACATCTTTGAGAAAACAAGTCTGGACTTCTTTACAGGGGTTGATCACAGTGATCCTAGGAGCAGCAAAGAGAGGAAATCCCACAGTTCAAGTGGTTTTCAGGTCTCAGCTTAAGTCATATTTGCTACTGTATTGGCTAACACAAATCATGCTGCCAAGCCCAGAGTCAGAGTGAGAAGAGACAATTGGGAGCCATTGCTGCAATAGTTCACTACAAATGGTGTGTATTGTTAAGGTGACATTATAATAGACTCTCTCACTTACAGTAGTAGCAATTAGACATTTGATATTGCAATATACATGACTGACATTTTGAAAAAAATACAAATTAAACCTTATAAAACAGCTTTTTAAAAGAAAGATACTTTTCAGATAAACATGTTACTAAGAACAGCTTCTGTTTATAGGTTACCAAGTGCTTGACATACATTTTCTAATTTTATATTTCCAGAAAGTCTGCCATGTAGCAATTATTACTACTTTTAGATAGAAAATAATTTGAGGATCAAGAGGTTAAGTTACTTGTCCAAAGTCACATAGTTATGTTATGAAATTTGGGTGTAAACCAAGGACCTGCTGAATATAAAGTCTATGTTCTTTTCCCTGTCTCTTCTGTAATGGAAAGAGTTTGGGCTAGAAAGCCAGCAATTGGATACATTTTTGACTACACAGACTTTCTTCATGTAATCAACATTTTACCCCCTAAATTTCTCTGCACTCATTCTTCTGCTATCCACCTTGCCTATTAGCTCCTTAGTCCAAGCTGCTATCATTTGCAAGGGTTATTACAGCAAGGAACACCAGTGATATTTTTTCAAAACTTAAATCTGCTTCTGTTCCCTTTCTTACAACTCTTTAATGGCTCCTGCACCCCCTTTTTTCACCGTATCTTAGTTACAAAAATGTCACAAGCCTCTGCAAGGTCTGGTCCCTAAGTACTAACTCTCTAACCTTTGTTCTCCAGACACAAGCTTTCCTTCAGCAATCAATAAATCAATTAATTCAACCAATAAATATATTTTGAATGACTATTCTGTATCTGTCCATGGTATTTGGTATACATCAGCAAACCAAACATAAAAATTGCTGCCATTGACAAGAATATATATCCTAGCTGAGGAGTCAATCAATACACTATAAGCATTATATTTAAATAAATTATTAATAACGTAAAAAAGTGGTAAGTCTTGTAGGGATAAGAAAAAAGAACAACAGGGCCGGATAAAGCAATACTAGAAGACAGATTAGAGCAGGATATAATATCATGGAAAATAGACTTCACCGAGAATGTAGATCTGATACATGTGAAGGAGGTGGCTAAGGAGGTATCTGGTGGAAGACAGCTGAAGTGTTAAGGTGGTAGTAAGCCCAGCATGCTCAGAGAATGGCAGGAGTCAGACAGTGTGATTGACACTGTGTGGATGAGGAGGAAGGCAGACAAGAAAGGTCAAAGGCATAACAGAGGCTACAGACCAGGCCCTTCCTTATGTGGTTAATTTCTACTTCCATCCAGCTTTCAATTCAAGTTGACTTCTGCTGAAAAATCATCTTGATTAAGTCAAGTAAGTCAGGTTAAGTCAAGTAAGTCACTCTACTGTAGGTTCTTACAGCACTATGTATTTATTATGTATTGCAATTTTGTTCTACATTTTCGGCATGCTTATTTTGTAATATTTTGACTTTCTACAAGGCTGTAAGCTCTACGAGGACTAGAGCTATTTCTCTTTGTGTCTTCCACACACTCCATAGTACACGACACACTGTCAGAAACCTATACATGTACGATAAATTGCATTAAGATAATCAGCAAGTGCTGATTAATAGGCTGATAATAGGTACATAGCACCTATTATGGAATGAGACATAGCAGAGTGAATCACTGCCATGTGCAAGGACCTCTTTGCTCCCATGTTAAATGGGCAGAAGGACTAAGTTACCTCCAACATCATGTGAGGGTATATAATCTGGTGATTCTCTGAGAAAGATTTATTTTATTGCCTTCTAATATATAAAAGATTTAATATATTGCTACTTGTGCTAATGCATTTATGAACAGATATTACTGTAAATACACTTTGTTGTGGGCTAAATTGTGTCCCTTCCAAAATGTGTATGTTGAAATCCTAACCACCAGTACCGTAGAATGAGACTGTATTGGGAGACAGTCTTAAAGAGCTAATTAAGGTAGAATGAGGTAATATGGGTGAAGACTAATCCAATATAAATAGTGTCCTTATAAAAAGAAGAGATGAAGACACGACAATACAGATCAAGGGTTGACTTGTGTGAAGGCGCAGCAAGAAGACTACAATTTACCAGCCAAGGAAAAAGGCCTCGGAAAAACCAATCCTGCCCATATCTTCATCTGGGACTTCCAGCCTCCAGCACTGTAAGAAGATAAATTTCTGTTGTCTAAGCCATCCAGTCAATGATATTTTTAATGCTAAAAAATTATATGCACTTTTTAAAACCGTTTTGTTAGGAGGTGCTGGACTGGCTCATTCAGTCCAGAGTGTGACTCTTGGTCTCAAGGTCCACATTGGGTGTGGTGCCTACTTAAAAAAAATGTTTTGTTAAAGTTTATTCATTCTCACTTGTGATTTACAGTTATCTTTTACAGTTCATTTGCCATTCCCATGTCCCAACTGTATTCCCATCTTAGGTATCAACCAAAAGAGAACTTTTCGAGAACCAGTATTCTACCAGTGGGGAATATGAAACCAGCAAACTTAGTGGTTTTCCTAAGATTTCCAAGCCAGTCAGATTTCTCTATGCATAACTACTGGCCGGGTGAACTGTCCAGTCTCATGACCCTAGAGGATAGTCTTTGGAAGAGTAAGTTCATAGGTCCTTAATGCTTTAATATGTTTTATGCAAAAAAACTTCAAAGAAATAAAAAGAAGTTCAAATGCAGCATAATCATTTAATATTTTTAACGTCTTCAGTATGAGGGAATTAATGCAAAGGTAGAATTTCATTCTCTTTATGAATCTAGCAGTAATCCTCCACAATGTAGTCTGTAACAATATTGTTTGTTTGAAATCATTTAAATCTTGCATTTTGAATTTCTCTTATAGTTGGAAATATCTTAATAGTCAAATTTGTCCAAAATGAGGTATAGAGGGGCAGCCTGGGTGGCTCAGTGGTTTAGCGCCACCTTCAGCACAGTGCATGATCCAGGGAACCCGGAATTGAGTCTCATGTCAGGCTCCCTGCATGGAGCCTGCTTCTCCCTCTACCCGTGTCTCTGCCTCTCTCTCTCTCTCTCTGTGTCTCTCATGAATAAATAAAATGTTTTAAAAAATGAGGTATAGATTATTCTTTCACAGTCACTATTTTTATTTTGTATTTTTATCTGAAAATATTGAATAGCATGAATTCTTTTCAACCCTAAAATGAAATGTAGTTCTTTTTGAGTTCCATTTCATACACAGTGTCATGAATAAAATAAGTTTTTATTGACATTAAATGTGATTAGAAATTATCATTTGTTTCGGAAGCAGTTTAAAATACTCATTTTATTTCAATATCTGACTACTGATTGACTAAGACTCTAAATACAAATTATGTCACTCTGTTTATGATTAAAATGATAGACTTTACCAATATCACTAATTGTTAACACATTAATAATAGCCTCTATTTAAAATAATCACTTTTCTCAGCTCTCTGAGAAGATTTGGAATGTGTTTTGGCTGAGCTGCCTGGCAACTGCATGGAGTAGTAGTAACCTGTAACTGATTATGTTTTATAAAGGTATAGTTTTCATTACTAGCCTTTAGAATAGTCTCTGATCAGTGTGTAAACTTACATCCAGACCACTCTTCAACGTTAGATACCACAAAAACTAGTTTTTGCCACTCAACTCCTATCTTACTGAAAATGCACTTCCTATTCCTAAAATATACTTAAATAATATTTTATTCACATTGTGTTTCTAAGGAAATCAATAAAAGTCAAAGCATTTCTAATCTATATCATCTTTGTGTTTAATAGTGACATTACTAAAAAACACCCTTACATGGAAGATTAATTTCATTATACAATGGAAATGTGTTACTACTGTACTTATTACAGATTAATATCTCTTTAGAGCAACAATTCATATTCATTTAACTCAGAACTATTATGATATCCTAGGTTGCATATTGATCGAGAAGGAAGAATATTTTATCCAGGTTTATCTTTAGGATACATTTACTCCTTGCCATTTTGAGAAAACTTTGATTGTGGTCCTTTTAATAAAAAAGGAAATGACAAAATTCATGGTTTACCAACTAGAAAAGAATGAAGTATATGCACTAAAGAAAGAGAAGATTTTCAACCATCCAAGAGACAAAGAAGAAAATGATTGTACTGACTCAAGTTTAGCAGCCAGAAGCTGAAAGTGAAGGCATTTATGTTTTTTTAGGTTTTCCCAACATCTTTTCTCTCTTTTTCTGGTAAGAGCAGCTAAGTTTCATTTCAGAGCTTTGGCACAACTGAATTGTGTATGATCTTGACAAGACTTTAAATCAAGCCAGAGCATGGGCACCTTAACCCAAGTAGGTGAATCAGACTGTCTGCTTATTTGTGGAATATCTCTAACCTTTAAATATTGAGAGGAAAACCTTACGATTAGATGGGAAGACATGATTTGCAATCTAGAGGCTATGAAAAGAAGTAAATAGGAGTTGTAATGCCATAGACTGTCTTGCTCCAAAATTCATATATGGAAACTTAATCCCCAGTGTGATAGTCTTGGGAAGTGGGACCTTTGAGAGGTGATAAGTCATGAGGGTAGAACCATTATAAGGAATTAGTGCTCTTAAAAGACACCTTTGCCCCTGCAGAAATGTGAGGGCATAATACATTGTATTATGTATTTCAAATACATAGTGAGAAGGTGGCCTCCTGTATACCAGGAAGTAACCTCTCACCAGGTATAAAATCTACTGACATTGTGATCTTGGACTTCCTAGGCTGCAGAACTGTGAGAAATGTTTGTTGTTTAAGCCACCCAGCCTATGATAGCTTTGTTTTAGTAGCCCAAACAGACCAGGATAGATGGGTTAATTATAATTATAGACTTCATTATATTTCTGATTAAAGTATTATGGATGAGAATGTAGTACAGTATGAGTTCCATTTTGTCTCTCCTGAAGGGAGTAAAGATTTTCTTGAATTGCCAGGACATAGAGCCTCAAATTAAGAGCAGAAATTTGGGAAAACTTCCAGCACTGTGCCCTGAGAGCAGCCAGCTACATCGTCCCAAGCCCATCCTCTTACCCACAGCCATCCACACAGAGGAAGTGTGGAGAAGTATTAACTTATATCTGGTTATAAGTTTTATAAGGATACAGTTTTCATTACTACCCTTTAGAATCATCCCTGCTCAATGTGTAAACTGACATCCAGACCACTCTTCAAGGTTACATATGTGCCGCTGTCAGGGAATAAGGTAGTGGGTGTTTGGATAATGACAGAGCTAGACCAGGAGGGAGGGGATCCAATCACTATTCAAAAACTGTCAAAGAAATATTGTAGGGAGCAATGCAGGAACAAATTGTTGACTTTCAGAAAGAATTGGTGCTGTTCATCAAAATCTACAGAACTTGGGTTCTAAAGCTCTCTGATACTAGACTATTTACCAAGGAGAAGTTTATTGTGAAACTAGATCTGCCTGAATCCACCGGCTCTGATTCCCCTCCCCCCCATTATATGTGGCTGCTTGGTAAAATTAATCTAATTTTTAAAAATTAAAAATCACCAAGACTATAGAGGCTTATACCATGTGAACATTATCATTTATTTTTTTAAGAAACATGAAAATTCACTAACAGTGAGTATTATGGTGACTATCTACCCTGCACTACTGAATTTCATAGGAAACCAAAATAACCTCAATAATGAAAAGAAAACGGAAATAAAACCAGAATCCTTAATCTTAATAAAGCACAAAACTGTCTGTAACATTCCAATATTCTAATGACCAGCTGTGGTTCCCAGAGTATTTCTTGGATTTTTTTAAAGATTTTATTTATTTATTCATCACACACACACACACACACACACACACACACACACACACACAGAGACACAGGCAGAGGGAGAAACAGGCTCCATGCTTGGTTGGGAGCCCAAGGCAGGACTCGATTCTGGAACTCCAGGATTATGCCCCGGGCTAAAGGCAGGTGCTAAACCACTGAGCCACACAGGGATCCCCCTTCTTGGATATTTGAAGTAAGATTAAAAAGCATTCACTTGTCTTCACATAGCAAACTGGAAAAGGCACTCTAATATTAGTCCACTCACACTAGCAAAATTTTCACTGGTGGTAAGACTTGTCATCTTCTTCTTTCTGAAAGTATAGTAGTATAGAGCCTGCCTCCCCATCCAAATTCCTCCTAAAGAAATGACCGTCCCAAGAGGAAGACTAACTATGTTCTAGAAACTTAAGCTCTGTATATGTTATTAAGTGGAAGGCTTATACCTGTGTTTTTGTTTTGCAATTCCACATGGCAGCCATTAATTCCCTTTAGCTTAGTGTTTAGATTTTACCACACTTTATGATTCATTGCAAATGGCCCATATAGTTCACAAATGTGAAGATCTGCTCCTGTTTCAGTTAGGCATCTCTGCTGTTAATAGATCTTACATTTTCTCTGCGTTAATAGATCTTACTTTTTTTTTTTGGCAGATAAAGGTTTGTTTTATTGAATAACTGATCTGATTCATGCTGAGGCCACTATGTACAGACGAGAGAGGGAATTTTATTTCTTGGTCTCTTCCTCCTTGGACAGAGTCTTGATGATTTCCTCCTTCTTGGCCCTTCACGGTGCTTGCAGGCCTCCTTGGTCTTAGATCTGTGGGCCTCAGCCTGGTCAGCCAGAAGCTTCTTGCGAGCCTTGTCTGCCTTCAGTTTGTGGATGTGTTCCATGAGAATCCGCTTGTTCTTGAACATTTCAAATTTTACTTTCGGCCTTTCCAACATCTTCACAAAGACAGAATACCACGAGTTAGTTACATCTTTGTCTTTTTTTTTTTTTTTTAATGCTTTTGCCATGGAACACTGCACTATCACTCCTTGAGTTCCCATTCCTTTTATTTGGTTCATAACTTGATCATATTTTGTTATATTTATTAGAGCTCAGATTCCATCCACATGGTCTTTTTTCTGATCCAATTGTGTTGTACCCTTTGCTGTACTTCATCATCTTAAGACACTATTGTATCTTGTAGCACCACCCTTTCTTCTGGCAAATGGTCCTTTGTGATTTTATACTGATCAGTTATGACATGTTCCTTTGTTCTGGAGATTTTGTTTATTATGTATGCATTTTCCACATACATTAAAATAATTGAAAATTTCCATAACATTACTTTTTGGAAGATAATTCTTTTATGCTTTTATTTATTTATTTTTTTTTCGGCAACAGAAACATGAAACCTGAATAGGTTGGTTGTCTGTTAAAGGTGCTAGGCCAGGGGCCCCGGGGTAGCTCAGTTGATTAAGTGACTTTGATTTCAGCTCAGGTCATGATCTCTGAGTCAGTAACCTGAGCCCCATATCAGACTCCATGCTGGTTGCTTAAGCTTCTCTCTCTCCCTTTGCCCTTCCTCACCCTCTCCCTCCCTCTAAAAACATGGTGCTAGGCCAGTAAGAAACAAACCAACTGTTGAATATCAGTGCTGTAGTCTCCTACACTCTGATTCATTGACTATTAATATGAATATTCAATGTATTTCTATAAAATAGACTCCATTATTTTCTCTCAGAAAAGTTCATCTAATGTTCAAAATTTAACTACAGCTATACTTAGCAAGGACAAATATCCAATGCCATTAAGAAAATAAATATGCAAGTGAAATGAAAATGAAAAGAAATTTCATCAGCTAATTTCCCTTGATTTTTCAGACTTTAGATGCTGAAATGTTGTTTAGACTCAACAACATTGAGTTGTTGAGGGTTTTTTTTTTTGTTGTTGTTTTTCTCTTAAAATAAAAGGGGGGGTGGGTAGAGAGAATGCTTTTGGAATTAAGTCCCCTGTTCTTCAATCCGATCATTCTAGCTGCAGTAATAGAAAAGAGCTTGCTACTTTATTAACAGAGGTGGATCACTCACACCTGGCTTCCACTTCCTTGCCATTTGCTAACTTTTAATCACACTGTTTAACTTTCCCATTCCTGCCTTGTGCATATTTAAGATGAAAGAATTGGTGTATTTCCTATGCTAGTCATAAAACTCTGTGATGACATGGCTTCACTACATTTCTCCTTTTCTATTTCTTCTTCCTTAACCTTAATTCTCTAAATATCTTAATTTATTTTCAACTCATTAATTAGCTTTATGACCATTTTTCAAATTTATAAAGTGATATAATTTTAAAATAAAAGTAACATATCATTGTGTGTGTCTCTCACTGGTAGAGGAAACCACTTTCAGTATGTGTGCCACTTAATACTGCATTATTCATAAAAAAAATGAATTATGGAGGATGGTCACCTAACTAACTTGTTTATATATTTAGAAGGTGGAGGAGAGATTCATTAAGCAGCTAATCAAAGTTTTTAACTAATTGTCAGCAGCATAGAGAATAGAGTCCTTGACTTTTTAAATACATTTATTGCATTTTTGTTATATATTTTCCCTCCTTTAGAATTTATTGTTAGGTTTGTTTTTTTAAAGAAAGTGTTCCTACTCTACTCTCAGACTAATGATTCATGGTCAGCTTGCTGTGAACTTTGACCCTGAGCCATTTTTCTGCCAGATGTATGGGATATTTTTGTTTTCCCTCTTCAATGCAGAGTTCCACAATTGTCTTTATTGAGCTAAATTCCATATCTGATTCTGTATTTGTATCTGCATTTCATTATTCAATTATAGTTTTTCCAATCTTTTTACTTTACTTAATCTTTCTGGGCCTCAGTTTCCTCATTTGCAAAATAAGGGATTTGGGGTAGATTAACTCCTGAGGCACTTTTTACTTCCCAGACACTCCTTTCTAAATTGGGATGAAATCAGTCTTTGACTCTTTAATGCCACTTTCAGATTTAAGGGATATGTTCTGTATTTTATCATCCAGACACTTGATGAGAAGATAAACCAACACCAGGCCCCAAATCAACTTTTCAGGACACCATTTGTCATATTCTCTGGAGTTGACACTAATGCATTGACCGCATCCCTATTGCTCATTTATTTTCTCTGCAAGTGTTTTCAGTTTTGGGAGCATTTGTTGATGTTTTACAAAATTTCTGAAGTAGATTAGTTTTATTTTCTGTATCTTTCTTTGTTAAAAGCTTGCTTCTTCAAATTGATGAGGTTATACAGATTCATTTTATGCATTATTTTCTGAGACTTTAAAAGATGGAAATGTTAGGTAAGCTCAGTTGTTAAAAGGATCAATATTCTATTAATTCTAAGAACAACAAATTTAGATAGTATTTAAGATTCAAATACAAATGAACAATAATTATTGTCAGAGGTTTACAAAGCTTTAATTAATCTCATAAAGTAATTTAGTTTTATTTTAAGGTTCTTCCAGAACCTTAATAGAATTAAACAAACTAGATGTTTAAGCTTAATTATTTTTCTACAAATAAACATTGTTATTTTCCAATAACTTCATTTAGCCTTGGTATAGGCCACAATACCACACTTGCCTCCAGTCCTTTCAAAAGATGTCCTTAATTAATTCAAATCTGTTTTGTTCCTTCTGTAAAATGTCTTTGAATATAATGTGCTGTTCTGCTTCCAGGATTTTGTTTCTATTGTCTCTAGAATGAGACTATGATCTTAAATTTGCCAGCAGAGGGCACATACACATATCCTGCTTTGTTTCTTCTAATCTCCAAAAAGGATATAAAAAAAAATTTAAAGCTACATTTGAGGCTCCCTAATATCCACCTATTTGAACTGAGTCTAATTTAAAAATTAAATACCACCACTACCACATTAAGATTTTTGTCTTAAAAGTCTCATACTTGAATGAAGATCAAAAGACACTCAGATACTGCTGTCACTGAACCAGAACATTGATTTAATATATTTATTCTTGCTCTATAAAATTTGGCTAGGAATTTCACTACCCTTTTTATTCTGATCATATTTCGGTCTAGCCTTTCTGCTTTTGGTATTCAATTCTAATCCTAGAATTAGCAAAGAAGTAGTCAACTAATATTTACTTATATGTTTATTTATTTGTAGAATTAGCAAAAATTCTAACAACTAATGCTCTATGTTTTAACTGGAAGTTAATATAAATACATTTGCAGAATATTGAATTTAATTGGACGGCTATTTAAATGTTTCTGAGAAAACATTCTTAAAGAGAAATAAGTTGGAGCACACTCATAAACATTAGTCTGTTGACTAGTCATTTTGGTAAATGACTTAAGAATACTTGTTCACAATACTAGTGAACATTTTAATCTTCTGGCTGCTTCCAATGAACTGATAGAATGGAGGCATTTTTTACACTGTCAGCTAAATAGAGGAGCATCTATAATTTCAATATTATGCATCATGTAATTATATAATTACAGATATGTTGTGCCTGCACACATCAAAAGGTTATGCTTTTAAAGTGGAAAAATGATGTTGAAAAACAGAAGTCAAAGACTCATGTGCTAGTATCTATCTCCAGAAGCATAAATTTTAAGCATTTTGTATAAGCCACTGTACAGCCTAACTTATACTAAAACCAATCCAAAGAACTCACAAATGGAAGTTCAAATGTTTTATAAGCTTTTAAAAAATTCTAATGACTGAGATCAAGAATAATCTTTACAGGTTTTTCTAGATGTTAGTGTGTGTAGAATGAGAGTTACCGGGATAGGCAAATACCATATGATATCACTCAAATGTGAATTTCAGAAACAAACAAATGAACACAGGGAGAAAAAAAAAAAAAAGAAAGGCAAACCAAGAAACAGACTCTTAACCATAGAGAGCAAACTGATGGTTGCCAAAGGGAAGTTGGGGGATGGTTTAAATAGATGATGGGGATTAAGGAGTGCACTTGTGTTAAGCACCAGGTGTTGTATAGAAGCATGGAATCACTATATTACACACCTGAAACTAATATTACACTACATGTTAACTAATTGGAATTTATTTATCTATTTATTTATTTTTAATTTTTTTAAAGATTTTATTTATTCATGAGAGACAGAGGGAAAGGCAGAGTCATAGGCAGAGGGAGAAGCAGACTCCCTCTGGGGAGCCTCATGTGGGACTCCATCCTAGGACCCTGGGATCACATCCTGAGCCAAAGGCAGATGCTCAACCACTGAGCCACCAAGGTGTCCCAATTAACTGGAATTTAAATAAAAATTTGTAATAGAAAAAAGAGTCACCATGATATTTTATTATTGAGATGTATAAATCAGTACACCTTGGGGCTTATCTAAAAAAATAAGTTATTTCAGGGCAGCCCTGGTGGCTCAGCCATTTAGTGCCACCTTCAGCCCAGGGCGTGATCCTGGGGACCCAGATCGAGTCCCACATCAAGGCTCCTTGCATGGAGCCTGCTTCTCCCTCTGAGCTTCTCTTATTTCAATCTTAAATATGGAAAAAGAATAATAATGTAAGTACAGTGTTCAGGTCAAGGCTAGATTCTGCTATTTTAAAAATATTTTAGCATAAGATAGCTAACGTAATTATAGTAAGAGGAAAGACAAAAAGACAAAAGAAGCAAAAGCACTCTGAAAATATGAAAAGTATTTCAGTTCATAAGTCGTCTTTTTTTTTTTCTAAGTAGTCTTTTTTCTACTAGGAATAAACTCTAATACCCCTTCCATAAGGAACTGTTTTTTGTTTTTTGTTTTTTTACACATAAAGTCTTTTCAAATAAAGCTCAATCCCAACTGCAACCCTAATTGTAAGGCCACTGAGATTACAATTAATGATACCAAATATTTTGTCAAGTCTAAAAATCTTAAGCAATTAAAATTGTTGACAGTTTTTAAATTTACACATTAATGTATAGTTTTAGTTAACATTTACATATGTAATTATAGTCATTATTATTTATTGATTTTTAAAAAGACCTAGTGCCCTGAAGCCCTTAGTATTTTAATGCTTTTGTCTTTCTCTTTGTGATAAGATACTGACTTTAAACAGTCTTAAGACATTGAACCTGTCTCACATCTTGGCTTTGGAATGCTGAGCAGAATAGAGAAAGAAATTTTAAAAACACAGAATAGTCAGGAAGGTTGGATGCCTCACAAAGAAACAGACTGTGCACACTGAGTACTTATGTCGTGCATTGTTTCCTACATAGCTGGCAAACATCAAGCTCATACAATGCTTCACTGGTACTACACCTTGCTTTTTCTCTCTTTGACCTCCTCTCTGTCTTCTTTTTCTTCCTCCTTTTCTTTTTTCTTTCTCCTTCTTTCTTTCATCTTTCTTTGTTAAACTGGATTTTAGGATCCTAGTTTGCGGAATTTATATCTAATAATTTAGCTGTATTTCTAAAACCTGACCCATATCCTTGAAAATTAATATGATAACCCTTTGGCAAGCATTGAGGAGTAAGGTCTACAGGAGGAGATATAGGATCAGAATTCAGTGCTCCTCACTTTTAGAAATTTATATTATGGCACTGGGTAAAGCAATCACCCTTTTGTTGTATTGTTTTTGTTGTTAAAGATTTTATTTATTTTACTTATTTATTTCAGAAAGAGAGCAAGTGTGCACATGCCCACGGGGCGGGGGGGGGGGCAGAGGGAGAGAGAATCTCCAGCAGTCTCTGCTCTGAGTGGACAAGGGAGTCAATCTCAAGACCCTGAGATCATGACCTGAGCAGAAATCAAGAGCCAGTCGCTCAACTGACTGAACTATTGGGGAGCCCCAACAATCATCCTTCTTTTAGTCTCAGTTTACTTAAGTTCCAAAAATAAAACCTGGGGAAACCTGGTGGCTTAGTGGTGGAGCCTCTGCCTTTGGCTCAGGGCATGATCCCGAGGTACAGGGATAGAGTCCCACATCAGGCTGCCCACAGGGAGCCTGCTTCTCCCTCTGCCTATGTTTCTGCCTCTCTCTCTGTCTCTCATGAATAAATAAATAAATAATCTTTAAAAAAAACACAAAAAAAAAACCTTGCTCATATTTCTATGGCCTAGTTTAAATTGGTCATATAATATTTTCTTTTTTAAATTATACTACTCAGGCTTATACAGATATTCTCAAATGTGCAGCAATTGACTTCTCCTTTAGTAATAAGGAAGTAGAAAGAAACTTGTGGTTCCTTAAGGTATGAATTTACCGGGGTTTTCCACCATGTGATTCATCCTGAAATAAAGAAAGAGAACTGGAACATAAACATTGATTACTGCACCAATTAAATGAATTTACTTATCATTTTTAATCATTAAATTTATGTTTTTAATTGTTATTGTTCACGTTTTCTTTTTGACTTCTCAGGTGTGTGAACCAACAATTTAAAGTGAATGAATCAAGTTAATTAATACCTTCACCTGAAAGAGCTTGAAAAAAGAATATTTAGTTGCCTGGGTAACTTTTCTTTTAAGCATATTATTTTGAAGTATTGCTCATCTTTGAAGGAAGTGACAAAAATGGGCATATATTTATTTTGTCCTATGCCAAATCTGCCTTAGTGCAAATTAAACCTGTTGAAGTGCCTGTTTGGTAGCCACTCTGGGATGATTTTATGCTCACGATCAAACACTACAATATATGTTATAATTAAGACATGATAAAAATCTTTGCAAGAAATGACATGAATAAATGAGATCAGTTTATTATTTTCCTTCCACAATAATGGTCAAGTAAGAAAAATATGTGAGAATGGGATTGTAATACATACATAAATAAATAGAATTCCTTCCCTTACAGTCATCCATTTATTGACTTTCAGAGTACATTGCAAACACATGGAAGAGGAAATGGTACATCTGTTGACAAGTATTTTTGTTCTTAATAAAAGTAATTTTTTATACTTTCTTTAAGTGTGGAACTGGCTGAAGGCAGAGACAGGCATACTAGAGGTCACCAGCTCTAGATGAACCTTCTGATGGCCATCACGTTCATGGAGGTCGGCTATTCAAAAGATAGAGAGTATATCTCGACAGAAGGGGCTGTTGGTAGTGGTGGATAGGAGGTGTGATGAAAGAATCTAATTAGGTGGTTACTAGCCGGTTGGAAACAAAAGGAAGATCATATCTATTCAGCAGCTAAAATGTGCTAATACCAAATTAGATGCTTACTCAGTATAACCACCTCTGCATGTGGTGTTTATACCTCAGAGAAGCAGATAATTATCTCTCTTCAATTTACCAACCTCCACTTGAAACCCAACTTTAACTATATAGTTAATGCCATATTTGAGGAAGATGTGGGTTTTTTCCCCTTTATGAAACAGAATTAATCTATTTCTTCCCCAGAGAGTGATATTTAATCACCCCCGTGTTATTAGGCTTATGATCGGGATTATGATTATTATTCTCATTTGCCTTGGAGGCTTTGTGCTTTCAAAGCCTTTATAGCAAATCTCATACTCATGTAGTAAGGTCTACTGATCACCAGTTCTCTAGTACCCTTTATCAGGTGGATTCTGAGGAAACTTTTTGATATTTTTATCAATGCATGGTTTTAAATTGTTTTTATTCTATACAGAATAGATGCAGGCCACATATAAACACATTTCAATGTTTAATTATACATCTGAGTCAGCCTTATAAACTTGATATCTAAAAATAACACATTGATCAAGATTGTTGATCATTTTTTATATCCTCCTGATTTGTTTAAATTTTAATAACTGATGGAAATTATTTAAAGAAAATGAATAATACTGTCTGGTGTCTAAGAATTTATGTATACTTTCTTTTAAGGAAATCCAAGCACTTTATAGGTAATAAAAAATGTCAATATTCTAAGGTTCCTCTTTACTGAATCCCTTTTGAAAAAATAATGTGTCAAATGAAATATATAGGGAAATGCATCATAGCTTTTGTCAGTAAAAAGTTTTTCTTGGAAAAGTCTTGATATAGTGTTAGGATTTTTTAATTTAACAATTTAATTAATATTTATTTTAGCATCTACAATATGCTATGCAAGCGAATTTAGGCATTTGGGGATTAACATCTCAGTACTAATCACATTGTACTAAGTGTTTTACATATATCTCATTTTTCCTCAAATAATCTCACAGAATAAATATTACTATTATCTCTATCTGTTGATGGGGAAATTGAGACAGAGAGGTTAACTAATTTACCAAAGTCACAGAGCTTACAAATTATTCACCCCAGATTTGGACAGAAGTAGTGTAACTCCAGAATCTTTCCTCTTCTTAGTTTTAAAAATGAATCCACTCTGGGGACATCTAGGTAGCTCAGTTGGTTAAGCATCCAGCTTTTGATTTTGATTCAGGTCACAATCTCAGGGTGGTGAGATGAAGATCTGAGTCAGGCTCCGTGCTCAGTACAGAGTCGGCTTGAGATTTTCTCTCTTCCTCTTCTTCTGTCCCTCCCGCAATTGGCTGCACGTACATGAGTGCTCTCTCTGTAAATAAATTTAAAAAATCTTTTTTTAAAAAAATAAGTCTACTCTTTTCTTATCTGTCCACTGAAAAAGATTTCCCATTTCTATTCCTATTTCTGTTTTGTTTTGTTTTGTTTTTCTTAAAAAGACATAAAACTGTACTAAACCAAAACCAAACCTAACCAAAACAAACAGAGAACTTGAAATATATTCACTGCTGGTGTAACTTGCTTGTTATACTCTCTTTGGTAGGTAGTTTAAAAAGTCACTTACTTGTTCTAGAAACAAACAAAACACATGTTATTTGGGTAATATAATACAGAGCAAAAGTCTGCATTAGCAAAAACCAGGACTGGCTACGTTAATTTGTGGTACTCAGGGCAAAAACAAAACAAAACAAAAAAACAAACTATGGAACTATGGAGTTCCATATTCGAAAATTATTAAAATTTTTAAGATAAAACAGCCAAGTATTAAAGCAAATGAGACTGCCTAGGTAACATGCTCAGTGAAGCCAATCCAGGCAAGAAACCAGCATGATCACTGAACACTGTGATGCATTATTTACATTTGAATTTCCTTCCAATAGCACAGTGACCTGTGAGCCAAAAGAGATTCCTTGGAAATACAAGAAGTTGTGAAGAAAGAGTTTTAAGAGTTTTAAGTTTTAAGAGTTTTAAGCGTTAAGTTTTAAAAGTCTCAAGAGTTTTAAGAGTTTGTTTTTAAAAAAGAGTTTTAAGTTTTTGCCACTCCAAATAACCTTCACTTTCTTGCTTTCTTCTTTTTGTTCATATTTGTTTGCTTCAAAAATTTACCTGAAAATAAGGATTTCCAAGGGCAGTACAACTACTATAAACATTAAACCTTGTATCTTGTGCTAACCCCTTCCTGCCCTGATGAGATCAAAAGTTGGTTTCTAATATCATAGCTAGAATGTTACACATTTCAGATGGTCAGAATTTTGTCAAGCTTCAAGAACTGTGCCTTTATAAACAGCAAATGTGTTTCAGCTTTCCTTGTATATGGCAATTTTGTGGATAACATATGCAAATTAGCTTATTACAACAAATAAGGTGGCATTTATTGGATTATGCATTGCAAGGAAGACTAAACTAAATGATTTCTAAGATCTCCACTACAGTATAAGATTTTGTGCCTCTAACAGAAATGTTGTGTCTGAGATGGGAAACTGAGAATAGTACTCCTGTGACAAAAAGATATTGAGTATGTGGTAATGTCCTTGATTCTAGAATATGAATATGAATGGACAAGTGACTATATCCCAATTTCCTCCAAATTAAGGACAAAAGAGAGAGATAAAAATATATTTATTGCTGGCAAAATAGTAAATGTGCCTTGACCTGCTATTTGTCCTTCCCACCCCCAACCAAACCAACACCCTCTGTCATACCCAGAGCAGGGGAACAAATGCTCCTTTACCCAGGAGGGCACCTTTAGGGGAAGAAGCAGGGCAAGCTTTCTTGCTTCCTGCAGAGGAGCTGATCTGAAACAGAGAAATTAGAAAGGGCTGGGAGAGCACTTGTTTTCCCTGGGAAAGTAAAAAAGGATGGCAGGAAGAGTAGAAACTACATTCTAATAATTCCAAAAGGGCAGAATTCCCATCTCAATAGTTTATGGGAATTCTGGAAAAATACACAAGAGCATGCCCTCCCCTCTTATCCTCTGCTATACTAAGGTTTGAATGATGGTTTTTTCATTGCAATTAGGGTAATTTGCATGAACCCAAACTCACAGTTACTTGGCACCAACAAGTACTGTGTTGCCTGCATATATGTGTTAGATGTAGGAGGTTGTGTGACATCCGGGGAAAGGTGCAAGCTTTGGCATTAGCCCTGGGTCTGAATCCTGGCCCTCTAATCAGTTGCACAGTATTTTGCATTTTTATGTTACATGTCCTCCCTAGGTCTAGGTATCATTATCTTTAACAATAAGATAACATTTTATCCTTTATTAAATGTAACCAGGATAGGTTTTTATATCTCTCCCTTCCTTACTCTTCAGTCTAGGTTACCAGTTTGCAAAATTTAGATTCTATTTCTGCCTATTCAGATTACTCTTCAAATTTATCACAAATATATTCCCAAGAGTAATGGTAGAATTTCTAGTGTCATAAGTTATTAGGGTGCCTGGGTGGCTCAGTCAGTTGGGCGTCTGCCTTCAGCTCAAGTCGTGATCCTGAGTTCCTGGTATTGAGCCCCAAATCAGGCTCCCTGCTCAGCGAGGAGTCAGATTATCCCTCTGCCCGGCACTCCACTTGTGCTTGCTCTCTCTCTCTTTCTCTCTCTCTTTCTCAAATAAAATCTTTTTTTAAATTATTAAGAAAATTAAGCAGGGAGGGAATCCTGGGTGGCTCAGTGGTTTAGCACCTGTCTTCAGCCTACGGCATGATCCTGGAGCCCCGGAATCGAGTCCCACGTTGGGCTCCCTGTATGGAGCCTGTTTCTCCCTCTTCATGTGTCTCTGCCTCTCTCTCTGTCTCTCATGAATAAATAAATAAAATATTTTAAAAAAAGAAAGAAAGAAAAATAAGCAGGAAAAAAAATACTACATTACTTGAACCATCCATTACTTGCTCACTTTTCAGATGGAAGATGACAATGTTTTCAAATAAAAATGGATTATTTCTTCTGAAAAGAGCCAAATAACAATTATGGCTTTGCCAGTCATATGGTCACTATCATAACTATAACTCTGCCATTTTATTTCAAAAACTGCAGTACATAAATGAATGGACATGCCTGTGTTTCAATAAAATTTTACTTACAAATTCATAATTGGCCGATCCATGGTATATCCATTAAGTATAATGAAAATAAGATAAAAATATTAGTTGTATTGGCTTGTTTTTCTATTTGTGAAAATCTTCTTGAATACAGTGTATATAAGATTTGGCCACAGAGAAAAACTATTATATACTGGCAAATACTGCACTGAGAATTAAGCATGTTCCAGAGTGTCTAGATTTCTCTCTTGCATGTATGTCCATTTTTTTCCAGCACCATTTGTTACTGTCTTTTCTCTTTTGCATTGCCTTTGCTCCTTTACCAAATATCAATTGACTAAATTTCTGTGGGTCTGTTTCTTGGATATCTAGTCTGTTCCATTTGCCTCTTTGTCTATTCCTTCCCCAATACCACACTAATTTTTATAATAAGTCATGATTGAATATTATAGTTTTATGTCTTCATTTTTTAAAGATTTTATTTATTTATTCATGAGAGACACAGAGAGAGAGAGAGGAGAGAGAGAGAGAGTGGCAGAGACACAGGCAAAGAAAGAAGCAGGCTCCATGCAGGGAACCCAATGTGGGGTTTGATCCCAGGACTCCAGAATCACACCCTGGGCTGAAGGCAGACGCTTAACCACTGAGCAACCCAGGCTTCCCTAGTTTTATAAGTCTTGAAGTCTGGCAAAGTCAGTCCTCCAAACTGATTCTTCTCTTTCAATATTGTGTGGCTGTTCTGGGTCTTTTGACTCTTCATATAAACTTTAGGATCAGGTTATCAATATCCACAAAATAACTTGCTACAGTTTTGATTAGGATCTTATTGATCCTATAGATCAACTGGGGAAAAATGGATATCTTAACAATACCAAGTCTTCCTACCCATGAATATAAAATATCCTTCCATTTATTTAGCTCTTCTTTGATTTCTTTTATCAGAATTTTGTAGTTTTCCTCATATAGACTTATATATATTTTATTAGATTTATACCTATTTTACTTTTTGGTGTTAATGTAAACAATACTTTTAATCTTAAATTCCACATGTATGGGCAGCCTGGATGGCTCAGCGGTTTAGCGCTGCCTTCAGCCCAGGGCCTGATCCTGGAGATACAGGATTGAGTCCACATCAGGATCCCTACATGGAGCCTGCTTCTCCCTCTGCCTGTGTCTCTGTCTCTGTCTCTGTCTCTCTCTCTCTCTCTGTCTCTCTCTGTCTCTCTCTCTCTTTGTATCTCACGAATAAATAAATAAATAAAATCTTTTTAAAAGAATTCCACAAATACATTGTTGGTATATAGGATGATTGATTTTTTAACCTTTTATATTGCAACCTTGTAATAATTGCTTGTTATTTCCAGGAGTTTAGAGTGAGTTCTGAATTTTCTTCACAGATGAGGTCATCTGTGAAGAAAGATTTATTTTTTCCTTCCCAATTCATATATCTTTTATTTTCTTATCTTATTGCACTCTGCTAGAATTTCCAGTACAATGTTAAAAAGCAGTGGTGAAAGGAGATATCCTTGTCTTTTTCCTGATCTTATTATTAGGAAAGGTTCAAATTTCTCACTATTAAGAATGATGTGAGGCACAGAATTTTTGTAGATATTCTTTATCAAGCTGAGAAAGTTCTCCTCTATTCTGACTTTACTGAGAGCTTTTATCATGAATGGATATTGGATTTTGTCAAGTATTTTATCTATTTATATGATCATGTGATTATTCTTTAGCCTGTTAAAATGATAGATTACATTTATTAATTTTTGAATGTTGAACCAGTTTTACATACCTGGGATAAATCCCATTGGGTTTGGTTCATATTTTTTTAATACATTTTGGATTTGATTGGCTCACATTTTGTTGAGCATTTTTGCCTCTATGTTTATGGATATATTCGTCTGTGTTTTTCTTTACATGAAATGTCTTTGTCTGGTTTTGAGTTAGGAAATATCCCTTCTGTGTTTCTGTCTTCTAAAAGAGATTGTAGAAAATTGGTATAATTTCTTCCTTAAATGTTTGGTAGAATTCATCAGTGACTCCACCTGAGCTTGGTGCTTTCTGCCTTAGGTTATTAGTTATTGATTGATTCAGTCTCTTTAATAAATATAGTCTTATTCATATTGTCTATTTCTTTTTGTCTGAGTTTTGACAGATTGTGTCTTTCAAGAAATTGGTCCTTTTCATCTAGGTTATCAAATTTGTGAGCATAGCTTGCTCATAGCATTTCTTCTTATGTCCGTGGGATCTGTAGTGATGTCTTCTCTTTCATTGCTCATATTAATAATGTATGTCCTCTTTGCTTTTTTCTTAGCATGGTTAGATGCTTATTGTTTGTAATGACCTTTCTTTTCAAAGAAACAGCTTTTAGTTTTGTTGATTTTCTGTACTGATTCCTGTTTTCAATTTCATTGATTTCTGTTCTTTTTATTATTTATTTCTTCTGCTTACTTTATATTTAATTTACTCCTTTTTTCTAGTTTCCTAGGTAAAAATTTAATTATTGACTTAGATCTTTCTTCTTTTCTACTATATGCACACATTGTTATATATTTCCTTCTAAGAGCTGCTCTTGCTCCATTCTACAAATTTTGAAAATTTGTGTTTTAGTTTTTATTTAATTCAAAATAATTTGTAACTTCTCTTGAGAGTTCTTTGATTCATGTGTTATTTAGAAATATGATATTAGTCTCCAAATATTTGGAGATTTTCTAGTTATCTATGCAACTGACTTATATTTTAATTCTACTGTGGTCCAAGAACAGATATTGTATGATTTCTATTCCTTTAAATTTGTGAAGGTGTTTATGTCGCAAAATATAATCTGTTTTGATGAATGTTCCATGTGACCTTAGAAAGAATATGCATATTGCTGTTGTTGAAGTAGTCTATAGATATCAATTATATCCAGTTGAATGATAGTGTTGTTGAGTCTGATTATGTCCTTATTGAATTTCTGCCTGCCAAATCTGTCCATTTATGACAAAAGGGTATTGAACTCTCCAACTATTAGAGTGGATTCATCCATTTCTCCTTGCAATTTTATGTTTTTGCCTCATACATTTTAATGCTCTGTTGTCAGGTGCATACACATTGAAGACTGTCACATCTTCTTGGAGAATTGACTCCTTTATCCTTATGTGATACCCCTCTTTTTCCCTAAAACTTTTCCTTGATCTGCTCCCTCTGAAACTAATATAGGTGCTTCAGCTTTCTTTTGATTAGTGTTGTTAACATATGTCTTTCTCCATCTCTTATACTTTTAACATATGTGTGTCTTTATATTTAAAGTGGGTTCCTTGTAAACAACATATAGTTGGGTCTTGTTTTCTGATCAACTCTGACAATCTGTCTTTTAATTGATATATTTAGATTCTTGACATTTAAAGTAATTATTGAAACAGTTTGATTAGTATCTACCATATTTCTTACTGTCTTACTGTTTTATATTTATTACCCATTTCTTTGTTCCAATGTTTGTCCTCTACTCTTTTTCTGCCTGTTTTTACTTTAACTGAGCAATTTATATGATTCTATTTTCTCTCATTTCCTAGTGTGTCAATTATTCTGCTTTTCTTATTTTTTTGCAGTGGTTGCCTTACAGTTTGCAATATACACTTGTAAGTAATCCAAGTTTACTTTTAAATGTCAAAGTACTGCTTCCCAGGTACTACATATACCTTATAATAACAAAATAATTCTAATACCAATCCTGTCCTTTTTATCTTTGTTGCTATTCATTTCATTTATAGTAAGCATACATAAACATATTTTATACATAAGATATGCACATACACATAAACACATAATTAAATATATTGTTGCTATTATTATTTTGAACAAACCAGTGCCTGTTAGGTCAGTTAGGAATGAGAAAAATAGAAGGTTTTATTTTATCTTCATTTATAATTTCTTCAATTCTCCTTTTCTTTTTATGTAGACATGAGTTTCCAACCTATATCATTTTCCTCCTTTCAGATGAACTTCTTTTAATATCTCTTGCAATGTAGTTCTACTGGTAACAAATTTTGTCAATTTCTGTTTGAGAAAACTTTTATTTCTCTTTCGCTTTTGAAAGATAATTTTGCAAGATATAGAATTCTTAACATGGGCAGCCCGGGTGGCTCAGCAGTTTAGCGCCACCTCCAGCCCAGTGCATGATCCTGGACACCTGGGATTGAGTCCACGTGGCCCTGCATGGAGCCTGCTTCTCCCTCTGCCTGTGTCTCTGCCTCTCTCTCTCTCTCTCTCTCTCTCTCTGTGTCTCTCATGAATAAATAAATAAAATATTTTTAAAAATAAAATAAAATTCTTAACACTTTATATATTTCACTCCACTTTCCTCATGCTTGCATGATTTAGGAAGAGAAGTCAGATTTTTTTTTTTTTTTAATATTTACTCATTTACAGGTAAGGTGGTAGAAGCACGGTTGTGGCTTATTTCAATTTTTTCCTTTATCTTGATTTTTCTTCACTTTAGATATGATATACTCAGGTGTAATTTATTTGGCATTTATCCTACCTAGCATTTTCTGGAGTTCCTGCATCTGTGGTTTCATGTCTGACATCCATTTGGGGAAATTCTCAGTTATCATTGCTTCAAATAAGTCTTCTCTTCCTATCTCCCATTTCCCTTTTTGGCATTCCCATTATATGTGTTTTATACCTTTTATAGCTATCTCTCAGTTATTGAATATTCTCATCATTTTTTTTTTTTTTTTTTTTACTCTTTGCTTTCAGCTTTGGAAGTTTCTTTTAAGTATCCTTAAGCTCAGAGATTCTTTCCAGAGTTACATCCAATATTCTAATGAGCCTGCCAAAGATATTCTTCTTTTCTGTAACCATGTTTTTTTATCTCAAGCATTTCTTTTTGGTTCTTTCTTAGAATTTCCATCATTCTGCTTACATTACCTATCTGTTCTTGTATATTGTCTACTTTGTTTATGAAAACTCTTAGAATATTAATAGCTGGTCTGATAATCCAATATTTCTGCCACATCTAGTTTTCATTTTGATGCTTGTTCAGTTTCCTCAAACTCTGTTTTTTGTCTTTTAATATGTAATCTTTCTTTGCTAGCTGCACATGATGTACATAATAAAAGGAACTGGACTAAATCAGCCTTTAGTGATGGGGTGGTCAGGAGTGGGTGAGAAAAAAGATTCTTTATTCCTATGATTAGTTTGCAGTATTTTAGTGATCTTCTGCCCCTGAAACTATGTTCTATGAGCTTCACAAATACTTTCAGTTTTTTTCACCCCCTTAGATAAGCCAGGATGTCTAGAAGTGGCAGCCGTTGGATATTTTCCTTATTCCGGGTCATTTGATTTCTGATAAAGTCCCAGGAAGTTAGACTCTGGTGAAACAGTGTCTTAGGGAAGACCTTGCTAAGAAGAACATAATGCTCTGATGTATTTTAAAATTGTGTCTTTCCCTGTCCCTTGCCAAAAGCATAAGGGAATTTTTCTCTGATCTTCATTCTTAGAAACTGGGAGATCAATGGGAGCTAAAACTCACAAAAATGTGAGAACCCTCCTATGGCTGGGTCCCCCTGGAGTTTTTAACTCAAAGACTTTTCCACTCTGATGCTCTAGCAATTCATCAATTACAGTTTAGTCTTTCCTAACCCAGCATTGGTTCCTGCAAAGGACTTCACTCAGGGATTTCTGCTTCACTAAGTTGTGATTCTCTATATTCAGCCTGTCTGTCTCTTTAATTTTGTGAGCAGTAGTTTGCTCTGTGACCTCGCTTCTCTGACTCATCTAAGAAGAGATGTTGATCTTTCAGTTTGTTCAGGTTTACTTGTTGTTAGGACCCAGTGACAGCCTCCAACCTCTTTACCTATGGAACCAAAAAGCAGAAATCTAAAAGTAGTTTTAACTCATAAAGCAGGTTTATTAGGAAAAATGTTAAAATAAAAGAAATCTGAAAACAGATTTTTAAAACCAAATGACTCAGTGCTACCCCAACTTCAAAATGTTGAGATTTCATTTTCAGTTGAATGTCATCTGCATTTGCTAGTTTGCTTTGTGTCAGGTTTATTGTGGCAATATATATTCAACATGTTAACCTAGAATCTTCTCCTTCTAGTGATTTATTTTTACTGTTTTTCTTTAACCACATAATTAATCAAATATATGATTCAAATAATTGACCCCAAGTGCATATTGGTTAAAATAATTTCCAATATTTTTTATTGAGACAATAACACTATAATTTCTAAGATTTATTTTCCCAAGAACTTAACATTTTTACTTTATGCTCAACAAATGCTTAACATTTTATACAATTATGCTCAAGTTACAATTAAATGTGCTAAAATCAAGGAACAATTTAAATATGTATTAAAAAATTTTAAAACCTTAGAAAAATTTAGTAAGTACTTATCATAGCACGTCTCTGAATTATACACTATTATAAACTATAATTTACATGATAGACTTTATATTCAACTTAAAAAGTACAACCTTATAATTTACATAAAACAAAATTTTAAAAATTGAAGTAACTTGTATACAGTAGGGTTGTGGTACACTGTCCCTTTCCCTTACAACCCCCTCTCCACCATCTAGGGAACCAGGAAAAAAGTGCTTGCCAGAGGCAGTAATGGTAAAGATCTTTTTTCCTGTTTTGTCAAAAAAAGACAAGACCATTTCCTGCCCTTGTTCATATGTAATTATGTACATAAATACGTGCAGCCAATAAGGCAGCTGAATTTTCTGTTTTCTATATTTACTTATTATTAAATACTTGATCTTCATTAAAAGATACATTTTTGTATTAAGAGGGTTGGGTCAAGTATATTGAGGTATTTTTAGTAATAGTTTTCAACAACACATAGTTCTTGGAAGGGAAGGAATATGAACAACTAATAGTACAGACGTGAAACACATAAAGAAGAAAGGATGTGTCATCACCATCATGAAAAATCTCTATGAATGGCTGATGAGTCTATAAAATATGAGAAAAGTAGAGTTTCTATTCTCTCTTAACATAACAGTAAATAACAGAGGTTGTGCTTTAGAAAAATCCTGGATGAGTAACTTGGAATTCTTAATACAAATTCAAGTATATCTGATGACTCTTAAGGGCTCATGTAAAATAATAAGAAAACTATAATTCCATTATCTGGGAAAATCCTGTTTAAATTAAGTAGAACATTGTGCTTTGCTTTATCCTTTACTCAATCATTTTCAGCTTCTGAAGGGTGGGGGGAAGTGTAGGATGGCAAAAGAGGTTTAAAAATACATAGGTCTTTTGTCCACCCCCCATTGATCCTTCAGGTTGCTCATAATAATGCATTCATATCTTTATCCTTGGCTTCATATGCATCCACAAAAGCTCTAAATCTCCCTGATAATCTTAATTAGGAGCTCTTCAAAAATAATCCCCATTTTAACATCCATCCAACTGAAGCCTCTACTGATAAGCATGCAAACCAAAAATTTACATAATAAAATTTTTATTTATGAAAGGAGAAAAACAATTTGTAAAAGGAAAGCTGAAAACTTCTTATTGACAAGGTTTTATACAAGTTATATTAAGGCAGAAATATCATTTTCTGTTGAATAAATAAACAAACAAATAAATAATAAAACTGCTAAAACCTACCTGGCACATAGCAAGCTCTCTTAAAGAGATGGCTATTATAATTGCAAGGCACTGTTCTGAATAATCTGCTAAATTCTAAGAAATAGGGATCCCTGGGTGGCGCAGTGGTTTGGCGCCTGCCTTTGGCCCAGGGCGCGATCCTGGAGACCCGGGATCGAATCCCACGTCGGGCTCCCGGTGCATGGGGCCTGCTTCTCTCTCTGCCTCTCTCTCTCTCTCTGTGACTATCATGAATAAATAAAAGTTAAAAAAAATTTAAAAAATAAAATAAATTCTAAGAAATATTTACATATACTCTTTTATTGGATCTTCCAATAATCTTATTTGGGAAGTGTTTTATTATTACCATTTTATAGATGAGTAAACTAAAACATAGGGAGGTGTCAGGTAACTTCACCAGTGTATTAGGGTTCTTCAGAGTAACAGAACAAATAGGAGATGTACCAACAGAGAGATAGACTTATTCTAAGGAATTGGATCACATGATTATGGAAGCTAAGAAGTCCCACCATCTACTGTCTACAAGCTGGAGACTAGGAAAGCTGATGATATAACTCAATCTAAGTTCAAAGGCGTGAGAACCAAAGAAGCCAAGAGCATAAAGTACCATCTGAGGCCAAGAGAAGAGGACATAGGATGTTCTAGTTTATCTGTGAGGCAAAAAACAGGGGTAAGTGCCTTCTTCCTCCATCTTTTGTTCTTTTCAGGCCCTCAACAGATTGGATGATGCCCAGCCACACTGGGGAGAACAATTTACTGAGTTCACGGATTCAAATCTTAACCTCATCTGGAAACACCATCACAAACATACCCAGAAATCACATTTAATCTGAGTATCCTGTGACCAGTCAAATTGACATATAGAATTAATCATCACAACCAAAGTCTCCCAAATAACTGGCAGAGCTAAAATTTGAACCAAGGTTCTCTTTTTAAAACTCTTAACTCTCTCTTAACTTTCATGTTCAACTGCCTCTGACATGGATAACATATAGTTTGATTCAGCATCTTAATGTAATCTGTTAATTTCTAAGATTCAGCAAGTGTTAAACATGCAAATTTAGAAAAACATAAATAATACATGAACTACATAACATTTTCAGAAATATCAAGCTCAGTTTGGCATCCATTAAATATTATTTAAAATATTATTAAATTATTTTATTATATATTTACAAGCTGAATAATTCAAAAATCTTATGTAAGAGAATTACAATTTACTTAATATATGAGATTTGAATAACATTTTTACAGAAAAATAACCTCTGTGATTGGATTAAAATACTAGCAACAAAACCATTTTCTACAGACCTTTTTTTGGATAGATTTCTATGTGGAAAATATTTGAAAAATATGATATTGAACCTCATGCCCCTCCCGCAAACTGCCTTATTTTAGGTGTCTCCTTCTTCTGGGTATTAGAACTTTGAAGAACAGTTTAAAACCTAATTTTAGGAATGCTTGGGTGGCTCAGTGGTTGAGTGTCTGCATCTGGCTCAGGGCGTGATCCCAGGGTCCTGGGATCGAGTCCCACATCGGACTCCCTGCACGAAGCCCGCTTCTCCCCTCTGTCTATGTCTCTACCTCTCTCTGTGTGTCTCTCATGAATTCATGAATAAATAAATAAAATCTTTTTTTATTTTATTTTTTATAATTAGGATTATTGTGTCATATCTGTTTTTTTTAATTTTTATTTATTTATGATAGTCACAGAGAGAGAGAGAGAGGCAGAGACACAGGCAGAGGGAGAAGCAGGCTCCATGCACCGGAAGCCCGATGTGGGATTCGATCCGGGTCTCCAGGATCGCGCCCTGGGCCAAAGGCAGGCGCCAAACCACTGCGCCACCCAGGGATCCCTAAATAAAATCTTTTTAAATAAATAAATAAAACCTAACTTAGACTAAATGCATTATTTTATAATTTGTAAAATAGCTCAAACATTATAAATTGTAAATCTATATTATAGAAAAAAGAATTATACAGATATTACAGCATATAAAAATATTTGCCTTATAATTGCAAACTTTGTTCTGTTATTCTGAGAAATTGATTTTGAGCTTCCATTACTGACTCTGGTGTACCATTTTGATCAGTTTTCATGAAATACAGCTTCTCAGTTTTTAAAAATTATTTATTCGAGAAAGAGAGAGAGAAGGGGGAGTGGCAGAGGGAGAAGAAGAGGGAGAGAATCTTAAGCAGACACCCAACTGA